>NC_090925.1:832632861-837632861 GCF_040938575.1 Ambystoma mexicanum
TAGACCCCATAAAGTCCAGAAAATGTTGGTGGACCAAAAACGGTGTCAGAGAGCTCTGAATGTCCCAAAAACATGTGCAGCCCGAAAGGGGCATTATCCCGCATCCTAGACCCCTGAAATTTCCAAAAATATTTTTGGCACGAAAAATGCATCCTACACCGCTGAAAGTTCAGAAAATGGTGGCAGCTCAAAAAAAAGCCTCAAAAAAGGACTTAAAATGCATCTTAGGCCTGCAAAAATGTTGAAAACTTTGGAGGCCCAAAAAAGGGGTTTACAGGCAGCCTATACACCCTAAAGTAGAGACAATGCTGGTGGACCAAAAACTGTGTCAGAGAGCTCTGAATGTCCCAAAAACATTTGCAGCCTGAAAGGGGCATTAACCTGCATCCTAGACCACTAAAATTCCCAAAAATATTTGTGGCACGAAAAATGCATCCTACACCCCTGAAAGTTCAGAATATGTTAGCAGCCCAAAAAAGGCCTTAAAATGCATTATAGGCCAGCAAAAATGTTGAAAACTTTGGAGGCCCAAAAAAGGGGTTTACAGGTATCCTAGACCCCCTAAAGTCCAGAAAATGTTGGTGGACCAAAAACGGTGTCATAGAGCTCTGAATGTCCCAAAAACATTTGCAGCCTGAAAGGGGCATTAACCCGCATCCTAGACCACTGAAATTCTCCAAAATATTTGTGGCACGAAAAATGCATCCTACACCCCGGAAAGTTCAGAATATTTTAGCAGCCCAAAAAAGGCCTTAAAATGCATTATAGGCCAGCAAAAATGTTGAAAACTTTGGAGGCCCAAAAAAGGGGTTTACATGCGTCCCAGACCCCCTAAGGTCCAGATAATGTTGGTGGACCAAAAACGCTGTCAGAGAGCTCTGAATGTCCCAAAAACATTTGCAGCCTGAAAGGGGCATTAACCCGCATCCTAGACCACTGAAATACCCAAAAATATTTTAGCCACGAAAAATGCATCCTACACCACTGAAAGTTCAGAATATGTTAGCAGCCCAAAAAGCCTTAAAATTCAATATAGGCCTGCAAAAATGTTGAAAACTTTGGAGGCCCAAAAAAGGGGTTTACAGGCGTCCTAGACCCACTAAAGTCCAGAAAATGTTGGTGGACCAAAAACGGTGTCAGAGAGCTCGGAATGTCCTAAAAACATTTGCAGACTGAAAGGGGCATTAACCCACATCATACACCACTGAAATTTCCAAAAACATTTTTGCCACGAAAAATGCATCCTACACCCCTGAAAGTTCAGAATATGTTAGCAGCTCAAAAAAGGCATTAAAATGCATTTTAGGCCTGCAAAAATTTAGAAAACTTTGGAGGCCCAAAAAAGCCGTTTACAGGCACCTTAGACCCCCTAAAGTCCAGAAAATGTTGGTGGACCAAAAACGATGTCAGAGAGCTCTGAATGTCCCAAAAGCATGTGCAGCCTGAAAGGGGCATTAACCCGCATACCAGACCACTGAAATTCCCAAAAATATTTTTGGCACGGAAAATGCATCCTACATCCCTGAAAGTTCAGAAAATGGTGGCAGCTCAAAATAAGGCCTTATAATGTATCTTAGGCCTGCAAAAATGTTGAAAACTTTGCAGGCCCAAAAAAAGGGGTTTAGAGGAATCCTGTACACCCTAAAGTCCAGACAATGTTGGTGGACCGAAAACTGTGTCAGAGAGCTCTGAATGTCCCAAAAACATTTGCAGCCTGAAAGAGGCATTAACTCGCATCCTAGACCACTGAAATTCCCAAAAATATTTGTGGCACGAAAAATGCATCCTACACCACTGGAAGTTCAGAAAATAGCGGCAGCTCAAAAAAAGGCCTTAAAATGCATTTTAGGCCTGCAAAAATGTTGAAAACTTTGCAGGCCCAGAAAAGGGGTTTACAGGCATCCTATACACCCTAAAGTCCAGACAATGTTGGTGGACCTTAAACTCTGTCAGAGAGCTATGAATGTCCCAAAAACATTTGCAGCCTGAAAGGGTCATTAACCTGCATCCTAGACCACTAAAATTCCCAAAAATATTTGCGGCATGAAAAATGCATCCTACACCCCTGGAAGTTCAGAATATGTTAGCAGCCCAAAAAAGGCCTTAAAATGCAATATAGGCCAGCAAAAATGTTGAAAACTTTGGAGGCCCAAAAAAGGGGTTTACAGGTATCATAGACCCCCCAAAGTCCAGAAAATGTTGGTGGACCAAAAACGGTGTCAGAGAGCTCTGAATGTCCCAAAAACATTTGCAGCCTGAAAGGGGCATTAACCCACATCCTAGACCACTGCAATTCCCAAAAATATTTTTGCCACGAAAAATGCATCCTACACCCCTGAAAGTTCAGAATATGTTAGCAGCCCAAAAAAGGCCTTAAAATGCATTATAGGCCAGCAAAAATGTTGAAAACTTTGGAGGCCCAAAAAAGGGGTTTACAGGTATCCTAGACCCCCTAAAGTCCAGAAAATGTTGGTGGACCAAAAACGGTGTCATAGAGCTCTGAATGTCCCAAAAACATTTGCAGCCTGAAAGGGGCATTAACCCGCATCCTAGACCACTGAAATTCTCCAAAATATTTGTGGCACGAAAAATGCATCCTACACCCCGGAAAGTTCAGAATATTTTAGCAGCCCAAAAAAGGCCTTAAAATGCATTATAGGCCAGCAAAAATGTTGAAAACTTTGGAGGCCCAAAAAAGGGGTTTACATGCGTCCCAGACCCCCTAAGGTCCAGATAATGTTGGTGGACCAAAAACGCTGTCAGAGAGCTCTGAATGTCCCAAAAACATTTGCAGCCTGAAAGGGGCATTAACCCGCATCCTAGACCACTGAAATACCCAAAAATATTTTAGCCACGAAAAATGCATCCTACACCACTGAAAGTTCAGAATATGTTAGCAGCCCAAAAAGCCTTAAAATTCAATATAGGCCTGCAAAAATGTTGAAAACTTTGGAGGCCCAAAAAAGGGGTTTACAGGCATCCTAGACCCCCTAAAGTCCAGAAAATGTTGGTGGACCAAAAACGGTGTCAGAGAGCTCTGAATGTCCCAAAAACATTTGCAGCCTGAAAGGGGCATTAACCCACACCCTAGACCACTGAAATTCCCCAAAATATTTTTGGCACGAAAAATGCATCCTACACCCCTGAAAGTTCAGAAATGTTGGCAGCTCAAAAAAGGCCTTAAAATGCATTTTAGGCCTGCAAAAATGTTGAAAACTTTGGAGACCCAAAAAAATGGGTTTACAGGCATCCTAGACCCCCTAAAGTCCAGACAATGTTGGTGGACCAGAAACTGTGTCAGAGAGCTCTGAATTTCCCAGCAACATGTGCAGCCTGAAAGGGGCATTAACCCGGATCCTAGAGCACTGAAATTCCCAAAAATATTTTTGCCACGAAAAATGCATCCTACACCACGTAAAGTTCAGAATATGTTAGCAGCCCAAAAAGGCCTTAAAATGCATTACAGGCCTGTAAACATGTTGAAAATTTTGGAGGCTCAAAAAGGAGGTTACAGGCATTCTAGACCCCTTAAAGTCCAGAAAATGTTGGTGGACCAAAAACGGTGTCAGAGAGCTCTGAATGTCCCAAAAATATTTGCAGCCTGAAAGGTGCATTAACCTGCATCCTAGATCACTGAAATTTCCCAAAATACTTTTGGCACAAAAATGCATCCTACATCCCTGAAATTTCAGATTATGTTAGCAACCCAAAAACGGCCTTAAAATGCATTATAGGCCTGCAAAAATGTTGAAAACTTTGGAGGCCCAAAAAAGGGGTTAACAGGCATCCTAGACCCCCTAAAGTCCAGAAAATGTAGTTGGACCAAAAACGGTGTCAGTGAGCTATGAATGTCCCAAAAACATTTGCAGCCTGAAAGGGACATTAACCCGCATCCTACACCACTGAAATTTGCAAAAATATTTTAGCCACGAAAAATGCATACTACACCCCTGAAAGTTCAGATTATGTTAGCAGCCCAAAATAGGCCTTAAAATGCTTATAGGCCTGCAAAAATGTTGAAAACTTTGGAGACCCAAAAAAATGGGTTTACAGGCATCCTAGACCCCCTAAAGTCCAGACAATGTTGGTGGACCAGAAACTGTGTCAGAGAGCTCTGAATGGCCCAAAAACATTTGCAGCCTGAAAGGGGCATTAACCCGCATCCTAGACCACTGAAATCTCCCAAAATATTTTTGGCACGGAAAATGCATCCTAGACCCCCTAAAGTCCAGAAAATGTTGGTGGACCAAAAACGGTGTCAGAGAGCTCTGAATGTCCCAAAAACATTTGCAGCCTGAAAGGGGCATTAACCCGCATCCTAGACCACTGAAATTCCCCAAAATATTTTTTGCACAAAAAATGCATCCTACTCCCCTGAAAGTTCAGAAATGTTGGCAGCTCAAAAAAGGCCTTAAAATGCATTATAGGACAGCAAAAATGTTGAAAACTTTGGAGGCCCAAAAAAGGGGTTTACAGGCATCCTAGACCCCCTAAAGTCCAGAAAATGTTGGTGGACCAAAAACAGTGTCAGAGAGCTCTGAATGTCCCAAAAACATTTGCAGCCTGAAAGAGGCATTAACCCGCTTCCTAGACCACTGAAATTCCCAAAAATATTTGTGGCACGAAAAATGCATCCTACACCACTGAAAGTTCAGAATATGTTAGCAGCCCAAAAAGCCTTAAAATGCAATATAGGCCTGCAAAAATGTTGAAAACTTTGGAGGCCCAAACAAGGGGTTTACATGCGTCCTAGACCCCCTAAAGTCCAGAGAATGTTGGTGTTCAAAAACGGTGTCAGAGAGCTTGGAATGTCCCAAAAACATTTGCAGACTGAACGGGGCATTAACACGCATCATACACCACTGAAATTTCCAAAAACATTTTTGCCACGAAAAATGCATCCTACACCCCTGAAAGTTCAGAATATGTTAGCAGCTCAAAAAAGGCATTAAAATGCATTTTAGGCCTGCAAAAATTTAGAAAACTTTGGAGGCCCAAAAAAGGCATTTACAGGCACCCTAGACCCCCTAAAGTCCAGAAACTGTTGTTGGACCAAAAAGGGTGTCAGAGAGCTCTGAATGTCCAAAAAACATGTGCAGCCTGAAAGGGGCATTATCCCGCATCCTAGACCACTGAAATTTCCAAAAATATTTTTTGCATGAAAAATGCATCCTACACCACTGAAAGTTCAGAAAATGGTGGCAGCTCAAAAAAAGGCCTTAAAAATGCATCTTAGGCCTGCAAAAATGTTGAAAACTTTGGAGGCCCAAAAAAGGGGTTTACAGGCAGCCTATACACCCTAAAGTCGAGACAATGTTGGTGGACCCAAAACTGTGTCAGAGAGCTCTGAATGTCCCAAAAACATTTGCAGCCTGAATGGGTCATTAACCTGCATCCTAGACCACTAAAATTCCCAAAAATATTTGTGGCACGAAAAATGCATCCTACACCCCTGGAAGTTCAGAATATGTTAGCAGCCCAAAAAAGGCCTTAAAATGCATTATAGGCCAGCAAAAATGTTGAAAACTTTGGAGGCCCAAAAAAGGGGTTTACAGGTATCATAGACCCCCCAAAGTCCAGAAAATGTTGGTGGACCAAAAACGGTGTCATAGAGCTATGAATGTCCCAAAAACATTTGCAGCCTGAAAGGGGCATTAACCCGCATCCTAGAACACTGAAATTCCCCAAAATATTTGTGGCACGAAAAATGCATCCTACACCCCTGAAAGTTCAGAATATGTTAGCAGCCCAAAAAAGGCCTTAAAATGCATTATAGGCCAGCAAAAATGTTGAAAACTTTGGAGGCCCAAAAAAGGGGTTTACATGCGTCCTAGACCCCCTAAAGTCCAGAAAATGTTGGTGGACCAAAAACGGTGTCAGAGAGCTCTGAATGTCCCAAAAACATTTGCAGCCTGAAAGGGGCATTAACCCGCATCCTAGACCACTGAAATTCCCAAAAATATTTTTGCCACGAAAAATGCATCCTACACCACTGAAAGTTCAGAATATGTTAGCAGCCCAAAAAGCCTTAAAATGCAATATAGGCCTGCAAAAATGTTGAACACTTTGGAGGCCCAAAAAAGGGGTTTACAGGCGTCCTAGACCCCCTAAAGTCCAGAAAATGTTGGTGGACCAAAAACGGTGTCAGAGAGCTCTGAATGTCCCAAAAACATTAGCAGCCTGAAAGGGACATTAACCCGCATCCTACACCACTGAAATTTCCAAAAATATTTTAGCCACGAAAAATGCATACTACACCCCTGAAAGTTCAGATTATGTTAGCAGCCCAAAAAAGGCCTTGAAATGCTCTAGGCCTGCAAAAATGTTGAAAACTTTAGAGGCCCAAAAAATGGGTTTACAGTCATCCTAGACCCCCTAAAGTCCAGACAATGTTGGTGGACCAGAAACTTTGTCAGAGAGCTCTGAATTTCCCAGCAACATTTGCAGCCTGAAAGGGGCATTAACCCCATCCTAGACCACTGAAATTCCCCCAAATTTTTTTGGCACGAAAAATGCATCCTACACCCCTGAAAGTTCAGAAAATGTTGGCAGCTCAGAAAAAGGCCTTAAAAGGCATCTTAGGCCTTCAAAAATGTTGAAAACTGTGGTGGCCCAAAAAAGGGGTTTACAGGCATCCTAGACCCCCTAAAGTCCAGAAAATGTTGGTGGACCAAAAACGGTGTCAGAGAGCTGTGAATGGGCCAAAAACATTTGCAGCCTGAAAGGGGCATTAAACCCATCCTAGACCACTGAAATTCCCAAAAATATTTTTGGCACGAAAAATGCATCCTACACCACTGAAAGTTCAGAATATGTTAGCAGCCCAAAAAGGCCTTAAAATGCAATATAGGCCTGAACAAATGTTGAAATCTTTGGAGGACCAAGAAATGGGTTTACAGGCATTCCAGACCCCCTAAAATCCAGACAATGTTGGTGGACCAAAAACTGTGTCAGAGAACTCTGAATGTCCCAAAAACATTTGCAGCCTGAAAGGGGCATTGACCCGCATCCCAGACCACTGAAATTTCCCAAAATATTTGTGGCAAGAAAAATGCATCCTACACCCCTCAAAGTTCAGAAAATGTTGGCAGCTCAAAAAAGGCCTTAAAATGCATCTTCTGCCTGCAAAAACATTGAAAACTTTGGAGGCCCAATAAAAGGGTTTACGGGCATCCTAGACCCCCTAAAGTCCACAAAATAATTGTGGCACAAAAACGGTGTCAGAGAGCTCTGAATGTCCTAAAAACATTTGCAGCCTGAAAGGGGCATTGACCCGCATCCTAAACCACTGAAATTTCCCAAAATATTTTTGGCACGAAAAATGAATCCTGCACCCCTGAAAGTTCAGAAAATATTGGCAGCCCAAAGAAGTCTTTAAAATGCATTTCAGGCATACAAAAATGCTGAAAAGTTTGGAGGCCCAAAAAAGGGGTTTACAGGCAACCTATACACCCCTAAAGCCGAGACAATGGTGGTGGACCAAAAACTGTGTCAGAGAGCTCTGAATATCCCAAAAACATTTGCAGCCTGAAAGGGGCATTAACCCGCATCCTAGACCAGTGAAATTCCCCTAAATATTTTTTGCACGAAAAATGCACCCTACACCCCTGAAAGTTCAGAAATGTTGGCAGCTCAAAAAAAGGCTTTAAAATGCATCTTAGGCCTGCAAAAATGCTGAAAACTTTGGAGGCCCAAAAAGGGGTTTAAAGGCATTCTAGACCCCATAAAGTCCAGAAAATGTTGGTGGACCAAAAACGGTGTCAGAGAGCTCTGAATGTCCCAAAAACATGTGCAGCCCGAAAGGGGCATTATCCCGCATCCTAGACCCCTGAAATTTCCAAAAATATTTTTGGCACGAAAAATGCATCCTACACCGCTGAAAGTTCAGAAAATGGTGGCAGCTCAAAAAAAAGCCTCAAAAAAGGACTTAAAATGCATCTTAGGCCTGCAAAAATGTTGAAAACTTTGGAGGCCCAAAAAAGGGGTTTACAGGCAGCCTATACACCCTAAAGTAGAGACAATGCTGGTGGACCAAAAACTGTGTCAGAGAGCTCTGAATGTCCCAAAAACATTTGCAGCCTGAAAGGGGCATTAACCTGCATCCTAGACCACTAAAATTCCCAAAAATATTTGTGGCACGAAAAATGCATCCTACACCCCTGAAAGTTCAGAATATGTTAGCAGCCCAAAAAAGGCCTTAAAATGCATTATAGGCCAGCAAAAATGTTGAAAACTTTGGAGGCCCAAAAAAGGGGTTTACAGGTATCCTAGACCCCCTAAAGTCCAGAAAATGTTGGTGGACCAAAAACGGTGTCATAGAGCTCTGAATGTCCCAAAAACATTTGCAGCCTGAAAGGGGCATTAACCCGCATCCTAGACCACTGAAATTCTCCAAAATATTTGTGGCACGAAAAATGCATCCTACACCCCGGAAAGTTCAGAATATTTTAGCAGCCCAAAAAAGGCCTTAAAATGCATTATAGGCCAGCAAAAATGTTGAAAACTTTGGAGGCCCAAAAAAGGGGTTTACATGCGTCCCAGACCCCCTAAGGTCCAGATAATGTTGGTGGACCAAAAACGCTGTCAGAGAGCTCTGAATGTCCCAAAAACATTTGCAGCCTGAAAGGGGCATTAACCCGCATCCTAGACCACTGAAATACCCAAAAATATTTTAGCCACGAAAAATGCATCCTACACCACTGAAAGTTCAGAATATGTTAGCAGCCCAAAAAGCCTTAAAATTCAATATAGGCCTGCAAAAATGTTGAAAACTTTGGAGGCCCAAAAAAGGGGTTTACAGGCGTCCTAGACCCACTAAAGTCCAGAAAATGTTGGTGGACCAAAAACGGTGTCAGAGAGCTCGGAATGTCCTAAAAACATTTGCAGACTGAAAGGGGCATTAACCCACATCATACACCACTGAAATTTCCAAAAACATTTTTGCCACGAAAAATGCATCCTACACCCCTGAAAGTTCAGAATATGTTAGCAGCTCAAAAAAGGCATTAAAATGCATTTTAGGCCTGCAAAAATTTAGAAAACTTTGGAGGCCCAAAAAAGCCGTTTACAGGCACCTTAGACCCCCTAAAGTCCAGAAAATGTTGGTGGACCAAAAACGATGTCAGAGAGCTCTGAATGTCCCAAAAGCATGTGCAGCCTGAAAGGGGCATTAACCCGCATACCAGACCACTGAAATTCCCAAAAATATTTTTGGCACGGAAAATGCATCCTACATCCCTGAAAGTTCAGAAAATGGTGGCAGCTCAAAATAAGGCCTTATAATGTATCTTAGGCCTGCAAAAATGTTGAAAACTTTGCAGGCCCAAAAAAAGGGGTTTAGAGGAATCCTGTACACCCTAAAGTCCAGACAATGTTGGTGGACCGAAAACTGTGTCAGAGAGCTCTGAATGTCCCAAAAACATTTGCAGCCTGAAAGAGGCATTAACTCGCATCCTAGACCACTGAAATTCCCAAAAATATTTGTGGCACGAAAAATGCATCCTACACCACTGGAAGTTCAGAAAATAGCGGCAGCTCAAAAAAAGGCCTTAAAATGCATTTTAGGCCTGCAAAAATGTTGAAAACTTTGCAGGCCCAGAAAAGGGGTTTACAGGCATCCTATACACCCTAAAGTCCAGACAATGTTGGTGGACCTTAAACTCTGTCAGAGAGCTATGAATGTCCCAAAAACATTTGCAGCCTGAAAGGGTCATTAACCTGCATCCTAGACCACTAAAATTCCCAAAAATATTTGCGGCATGAAAAATGCATCCTACACCCCTGGAAGTTCAGAATATGTTAGCAGCCCAAAAAAGGCCTTAAAATGCAATATAGGCCAGCAAAAATGTTGAAAACTTTGGAGGCCCAAAAAAGGGGTTTACAGGTATCATAGACCCCCCAAAGTCCAGAAAATGTTGGTGGACCAAAAACGGTGTCAGAGAGCTCTGAATGTCCCAAAAACATTTGCAGCCTGAAAGGGGCATTAACCCACATCCTAGACCACTGCAATTCCCAAAAATATTTTTGCCACGAAAAATGCATCCTACACCCCTGAAAGTTCAGAATATGTTAGCAGCCCAAAAAAGGCCTTAAAATGCATTATAGGCCAGCAAAAATGTTGAAAACTTTGGAGGCCCAAAAAAGGGGTTTACAGGTATCCTAGACCCCCTAAAGTCCAGAAAATGTTGGTGGACCAAAAACGGTGTCATAGAGCTCTGAATGTCCCAAAAACATTTGCAGCCTGAAAGGGGCATTAACCCGCATCCTAGACCACTGAAATTCTCCAAAATATTTGTGGCACGAAAAATGCATCCTACACCCCGGAAAGTTCAGAATATTTTAGCAGCCCAAAAAAGGCCTTAAAATGCATTATAGGCCAGCAAAAATGTTGAAAACTTTGGAGGCCCAAAAAAGGGGTTTACATGCGTCCCAGACCCCCTAAGGTCCAGATAATGTTGGTGGACCAAAAACGCTGTCAGAGAGCTCTGAATGTCCCAAAAACATTTGCAGCCTGAAAGGGGCATTAACCCGCATCCTAGACCACTGAAATACCCAAAAATATTTTAGCCACGAAAAATGCATCCTACACCACTGAAAGTTCAGAATATGTTAGCAGCC
Source organism: Ambystoma mexicanum (assembly GCF_040938575.1). Taxonomy (NCBI): domain Eukaryota; kingdom Metazoa; phylum Chordata; class Amphibia; order Caudata; family Ambystomatidae; genus Ambystoma; species Ambystoma mexicanum. The sequence goes on from NC_090925.1 coordinate 832,643,479, forward strand.
CAAAAAGCCTTAAAATTCAATATAGGCCTGCAAAAATGTTGAAAACTTTGGAGGCCCAAAAAAGGGGTTTACAGGCATCCTAGACCCCCTAAAGTCCAGAAAATGTTGGTGGACCAAAAACGGTGTCAGAGAGCTCTGAATGTCCCAAAAACATTTGCAGCCTGAAAGGGGCATTAACCCACACCCTAGACCACTGAAATTCCCCAAAATATTTTTGGCACGAAAAATGCATCCTACACCCCTGAAAGTTCAGAAATGTTGGCAGCTCAAAAAAGGCCTTAAAATGCATTTTAGGCCTGCAAAAATGTTGAAAACTTTGGAGACCCAAAAAAATGGGTTTACAGGCATCCTAGACCCCCTAAAGTCCAGACAATGTTGGTGGACCAGAAACTGTGTCAGAGAGCTCTGAATTTCCCAGCAACATGTGCAGCCTGAAAGGGGCATTAACCCGGATCCTAGAGCACTGAAATTCCCAAAAATATTTTTGCCACGAAAAATGCATCCTACACCACGTAAAGTTCAGAATATGTTAGCAGCCCAAAAAGGCCTTAAAATGCATTACAGGCCTGTAAACATGTTGAAAATTTTGGAGGCTCAAAAAGGAGGTTACAGGCATTCTAGACCCCTTAAAGTCCAGAAAATGTTGGTGGACCAAAAACGGTGTCAGAGAGCTCTGAATGTCCCAAAAATATTTGCAGCCTGAAAGGTGCATTAACCTGCATCCTAGATCACTGAAATTTCCCAAAATACTTTTGGCACAAAAATGCATCCTACATCCCTGAAATTTCAGATTATGTTAGCAACCCAAAAACGGCCTTAAAATGCATTATAGGCCTGCAAAAATGTTGAAAACTTTGGAGGCCCAAAAAAGGGGTTAACAGGCATCCTAGACCCCCTAAAGTCCAGAAAATGTAGTTGGACCAAAAACGGTGTCAGTGAGCTATGAATGTCCCAAAAACATTTGCAGCCTGAAAGGGACATTAACCCGCATCCTACACCACTGAAATTTGCAAAAATATTTTAGCCACGAAAAATGCATACTACACCCCTGAAAGTTCAGATTATGTTAGCAGCCCAAAATAGGCCTTAAAATGCTTATAGGCCTGCAAAAATGTTGAAAACTTTGGAGACCCAAAAAAATGGGTTTACAGGCATCCTAGACCCCCTAAAGTCCAGACAATGTTGGTGGACCAGAAACTGTGTCAGAGAGCTCTGAATGGCCCAAAAACATTTGCAGCCTGAAAGGGGCATTAACCCGCATCCTAGACCACTGAAATCTCCCAAAATATTTTTGGCACGGAAAATGCATCCTAGACCCCCTAAAGTCCAGAAAATGTTGGTGGACCAAAAACGGTGTCAGAGAGCTCTGAATGTCCCAAAAACATTTGCAGCCTGAAAGGGGCATTAACCCGCATCCTAGACCACTGAAATTCCCCAAAATATTTTTTGCACAAAAAATGCATCCTACTCCCCTGAAAGTTCAGAAATGTTGGCAGCTCAAAAAAGGCCTTAAAATGCATTATAGGACAGCAAAAATGTTGAAAACTTTGGAGGCCCAAAAAAGGGGTTTACAGGCATCCTAGACCCCCTAAAGTCCAGAAAATGTTGGTGGACCAAAAACAGTGTCAGAGAGCTCTGAATGTCCCAAAAACATTTGCAGCCTGAAAGAGGCATTAACCCGCTTCCTAGACCACTGAAATTCCCAAAAATATTTGTGGCACGAAAAATGCATCCTACACCACTGAAAGTTCAGAATATGTTAGCAGCCCAAAAAGCCTTAAAATGCAATATAGGCCTGCAAAAATGTTGAAAACTTTGGAGGCCCAAACAAGGGGTTTACATGCGTCCTAGACCCCCTAAAGTCCAGAGAATGTTGGTGTTCAAAAACGGTGTCAGAGAGCTTGGAATGTCCCAAAAACATTTGCAGACTGAACGGGGCATTAACACGCATCATACACCACTGAAATTTCCAAAAACATTTTTGCCACGAAAAATGCATCCTACACCCCTGAAAGTTCAGAATATGTTAGCAGCTCAAAAAAGGCATTAAAATGCATTTTAGGCCTGCAAAAATTTAGAAAACTTTGGAGGCCCAAAAAAGGCATTTACAGGCACCCTAGACCCCCTAAAGTCCAGAAACTGTTGTTGGACCAAAAAGGGTGTCAGAGAGCTCCGAATGTCCCAAAAGCATCTGCAGCCTGAAAGGGGCATTAACCCACATCCTAGACCACTGAAATTCCTAAAAATATTTTTGGCACGAAAAATGCATCCTATACCCCTGAAAGTTCAGATTATGTTAGCAGCCCAAAAAAGGCCTTAAAGTGCATTATAGGCCTGCAAAAATGTTGAAAACTTTGGAGGCCCAAAAAAAGGGGTTTACAAGCATCCTAGACCCCCTAAAGTCCAGAAAATGTTGGTGGACCAAAAACGGTGTCAGAGAGCTCTGAATGTCATAAAAAACAATTGCAGTCTGAAAGGGGCATTATCCCGCATCCTAGACCACTGAAATTTCCAAAAATATTTTTGGCACGAAAAATGCATCCTACACCCCTGAAAGTTCAGAAAATAGCGGCAGCTCAAAAAAGGACTTAAAATGCATTTTAGGCCTGCAAAAATGCTGAAAACTTTGGAGGCCCAAAAAAGGGGTTTACCGGCATCCTAGACCCCCTAAGTCCAGAAAATGTTGGTGGACCAAAAACGGTGTCAGAGAGCTCAGAATGTCCCAAAAACATTTGCAGACTGAACGGGGCATTAACCCGCATCATACACCACTGAAATTTCCAAAAACATTTTTGCCACGAAAAATGCATCCTACACCCCTGAAAGTTCAGAATATGTTTGCAGCTGAAAAAAGGCATTAAAATGCATTTTAGGCCTGCAAAAATTTAGAAAACTTTGGAGGCCCAAAAAAGGCGTTTACAGGCACCATAGACCCCCTAAAGTCCAGAAAAAGTTGTTGGACCAAAAAGGGTGTCAGAGAGCTTTGAATGTCCCAAAAGCATCTGCAGCCTGAAAGGGGCCTTAACCCGCATCCTAGACCACTGAAATTCCTAAAAGTATTTTTGGCACGAAAAATGCATCCTATACCCCTGAAAGTTCAGATTATGTTAGCAGCCCAAAAAAGGCCTTAAAGTGCATTATAGGCCTGCAAAAATGTTGAAAACTTTGGAGGCCCATAAAAGGGGTTTACAAGCATCCTAGGCCCCCTAAAGTCCAGAAAATGTTGGTGGACCAAAAACGGTGTCAGAGAGCTCTGAATGTCATAAAAAACATTTGCAGTCTGAAAGGGGCATTATCCCGCATCCTAGACCACTGAAATTTCCAAAAATATTTTTGGCACGAAAAATGCATCCTACACCCCTGAACGTTCAGAAAATAGCGGCAGCTCAAAAAAAGGCCTTAAAATGCATCTTAGGCCAGCAAAAATGTTGAAAACTTTGGAGGCCCAAAAAAGGGGTTTACAGGCATCCTAGACCCCCTAAAGTCCAGAAAATGTTGGTGGACCAAAAACGGTGTCAGAGAGCTCTGAATGTCCCAAAAACATTTGCAGCCTGAAAGGGGCATTAACCTGCATCCTAGACCACTGAAATTTCCAAAAATATTTTTGGCACGAAAAATGCATCCTACACCCCTGAAAGTTCAGAAAATAGCGGCAGCTCAAAAAAAGGCCTTAAAATGCATTTTAGGCCTGCAAAAATGTTGAAAACTTTGGTGGCCCAAAAAAGGGGTTTACAGGCATCCTAGACCCCCTGAATTCCAGAAAATGTTGGTGGACCAAAAACGGTGTCAGAGAGCTCTGAATGTCCCAAAAATATGTGCAGCCTGAAAGGGGCATTATCCCGCATCCTAGACCACTGTAATTTCCAAAAATATTTTTGGCACGAAAAATGCATCCTACACCCCTGAAAGTTCAGAAAATAGCGGCAGCTCAAAAAAAGGCCTTAAAATGCATCTTAGGCCTGCAAAAATGTTGAAAACTTTGCAGGCCCAGAAAAGGGGTTTACAGGCATCCTATACACCCTAAAGTCCAGACAATGTTGGTGGACCAAAAACTGTGTCAGAGAGCTCTGAATGTCCCAAAAACATTTGCAGCCTGAAAGGGACATTAACCCGTATCCTAGACCACTGAAATTCCCCAAAATATTTGTGGCACGAAAAATGCATCCTACACCCCTGAAAGTTCAGAATATGTTAGCAGACCAAAAAAGGCCTTAAATGCATTATAGGGCAGCAAACATTTTGAAAACTTTGGAGGCCCAAAAAAGGGTTTTACAGGCATCCTAGACCCCTTAAAGTCCAGAAAATGTTGGTGGACCAAAAATGGTGTCAGAGAGCTCTGAATGTCCCAAAAACATGTGCAGCCTGAAAGGGGCATTATCCCGCATCCTAGACCCCTGAAATTTCCAAAAATATTTTTGGCACAAAAAATGCATCCTACACCACTGAAAGTTCAGAATATGTTAGCAGCCCAAAAATGCCTTAACATGCATTATAGGCCTGCAAAAATGTTCAAAACTTTGGAGGCCCAAAAAAGGGATTTACAGGCCTCCTAGACCCCCTAAAGTCCAGAAAATGTCGGTGGACCAAAAACGGTGTCAGGGAGCTCTGAATGTCCCAAAAACATGTGCAGCCTGAAAGGGGCATTATCCCGCATCCTAGACCACTGAAATTTCCAAAAATATTTTTGGCACGAAAAATGCATCCTACACCCCTGAAAGTTCAGAAAATAGCGGCAGCTCAAAAAAAGGCCTTTAAATCCATCTTAGGCCTGCAAAAATGTTGAAAACTTTGGAGGCCCAAAAAAGGGATTTACAGGCATCCTAGACCCCCTAAAGTCCAGAAAATGTTGGTGGACCAAAAACGGTGTCAGAGAGCTCTGAATGTCCCAAACACATTTGCAGCCCGAAAGGGGCATTAACCCGCATCCTAGACCACTGAAATTCCCCAAAATATATTTTGCACGAAAAATGCATCCTACACCCCTGAAAGTTCCGAATATGTTAGCAGCCCAAAAAAGGCCTTAAAATGCATTATAAGCCAGCAAAAATGTTGAAAACTTTGGAGGCCCAAAAAAGGGGTTTACAGGCATCCTAGACCCCCTAAAGTCCATAAAATGTTGGTGGACCAAAAACGGTGTCAGAGAACTCTGAATGTCCCAAAAACATTTGCAGCCTGAAAGGGGCATTAACCCGCATCCTAGACCACTGAAATTCCCAAAAATATTTTTGGCACGAAAAATGCATCCTACACCCCTGAAAGTTCAGAAAATAGCAAGTCAAAAAAAGGCCTTAAAATCCATCTTAGGCCTGCAAAAATGTTGAAAACTTTGGAGGCCCAAAAAAGGGGTTTACAGGCATCCTAGACCCCCTAAAGTCCAGAAAATGTTGGTGGACCAAAAACGGTGTCAGAGAGCTCTGAATGTCCCAAAAACATTTGCAGCCCGAAAGGGGCATTAACCCACATACTAGACCACTGAAATTCCCCAAAATACTTTTTGCACGAAAAATGCATCCTACACCCCTGAAAGTTCCGAATATGTTAGCAGCCCAAAAAAGGCCTTAAAATGCATTATAGGCCAGCAAAAATGTTGAAAACTTTGGAGGCCCAAAAAAGGGGTTTACAGGCATCCTAGACCCCCTAAAGTCCAGAAAATATTTGTCGACCAAAAACGGTGGCAGAGAGCTCTGAATGTCCCAAAAACATGTGCACCCTGAAAGGGGCATTAACCCACATCCTAGACCACTGAAATTCCCCAAAATATTTTTGGCACAAAAAATGAATCCTACACCCCTAAAAGTTCAGAATATGTTAGCAGCCCAAAAAATGCCTTAAAATGCATTATAGGCCTGCAAAAATGTTGAAAACTTTGGAGACACAAGAAAATGGGTTTACAGGCATCCTAGACCCCCTAAAGTCCAGACAATGTTGGTGGACCAGAAACTGTGTCAGAGAGCTCTGAATTTCCCACCAACATGTGCAGCCTGAAAGGGGCATTAACCCGTATCCTAGAACACTGAAATTCCCCAAAATATTTTTGGCACGAAAAATGCATCCTACACCCCTGAAAGTTCAGAAAATAGCGGCGGCTCAAAAAAAGGCCTTAAAATCCATCTTAGGCCTGCAAAAATGTTGAAAATTTTGGAGGCCCAAAAAAGGGGTTTACAGGCATCCTAGACCCCCTAAAGTTCAGAAAATGTTGGTAGACCAAAAACGGTGTCAGAGAGCTCTGAATGTCCCAAAAATATTTGCAGCCCGAAAGGGGCATTAACCCGCATCCTAGACCACTGAAAATCCCCAAAATATTTTTTGCACAAAAAATGCATTCTACACCCCTGAAAGTTCCGAATATGTTAGCAGCCTAAAAAAGGCCTTAAAATGCATTACAGGCCAGCAAAAATGTTGAAAACTTTGGAGGCCCAAAAAAGGGGTTTACAGGCATCCTAGACCACCTAAAGTCCAGAAAATGTTGGTGGACCAAAAACGGTGTCAGAGAGCTCTGAATGTCCCAAAAACATGTGCAGCCTGAAAGGGGCATTAACCCACATCCTAGACCACTGAAATTCCCCAAAATATTTTTGGCACAAAAAATGCATCCTACACCCCTAAAAGTTCAGAATATGTTAGCAGCCCAAAAAAATGCCTTAAAATGCATTATAAGCCAGCAAAAATGTTGAAAACTTTGGAGGCCCAAAAAAGGGGTTTACAGGCATCCTAGACCACCTAAAGTCCAGAAAATGTTGGTGGACCAAAAACGGTGTCAGAGAGCTCTGAATGTCCCAAAAACATTTGCAGCCTGAAAGGGGCATTAACCCGCATCCTAGACCACTGAAATTCCCAAAAATATTTTTGCCACGAAAAATACATCCTACACCACTGAAAGTTCAGAATAAGTTAGCAGCCGAAAAAAGCCTTAAAATGCAATATAGGCCTGCAAAAATGTTGAAAACTTTGGAGGCCCAAAAAAGGGGTTTACAGGCATGCTAGACCACCTAAAGTCCAGAAAATGTTGGTGGACCAAAAACGGTGTCAGCGAGCTCTGAATGTCCCAAAAACATTTGCAGCCTGAAAGGGGCATTAACCCACACCCTAGACCACTGAAATTCCCCAAAATATTTTTGGCACGAAAAATGCATCCTACACCCCTGAAAGTTCAGAAATGTTGGCAGCTCAAAAAAGGCCTTAAAATGCATTATAGGACAGCAAAAATGTTGAAAACTTTGGAGGCCCAAAAAAGGGGTTTACAGGCATCCTAGACCCCCTAAAGTCCAGAAAATGTTGGTGGACCAAAAACAGTGTCATAGAGCTCTGAATGTCCCAAAAACATTTGCAGCCTGAAAGAGGCATTAACCCGCATTCTAGAACACTGAAATTCCCAAAAATATTTGTGGCACGAAAAATGCATCCTACACCACTGAAAGTTCAGAATATGTTAGCAGCCCAAAAAGCCTTAAAATGCAATATAGGCCTGCAAAAATGTTGAAAACTTTGGAGGCCCAAACAAGGGGTTTACATGCGTCCTAGACCCCCTAAAGTCCAGAAAATGTTGGTGTTCAAAAACGGTGTCAGAGAGCTTGGAATGTCCCAAAAACATTTGCAGACTGAACGGGGCATTAACCCGCATCATACACCACTGAAATTTCCAAAAACATTTTTGCCACGAAAAATGCATCCTACACCCCTGAAAGTTCAGAATATGTTAGCAGCTCAAAAAAGGCATTAAAATGCATTTTAGGCCTGCAAAAATTTAGAAAACTTTGGAGGCCCAAAAAAGGGGTTTACAGGCATCCTAGACCCCCTAAAGTCCAGAAAATGTTGGTGGACCAAAAACGGTGTCAGAGAGCTCTGAATGTCCCAAAAACATTTGCAGCCTGAAAGGGGCATTAACCCGCATCCTAGACCACTGAAATTCCCCAAAATATTTTTTGCACAAAAAATGCATCCTACACCCCTGAAAGTTCAGAAATGTTGGCAGCTCAAAAAAGGCCTTAAAATGCATTATAGGACAGCAAAAATGTTGAAAACTTTGGAGGCCCAAAAAAGGGGCTTACAGGCATCCTAGACCCCCTAAAGTCCAGAAAATGTTGGTGGACCAAAAACAGTGTCAGAGAGCTCTGAATGTCCCAAAAACATTTGCAGCCTGAAAGAGGCATTAACCCGCATCCTAGACCACTGAAATTCCCAAAAATATTTGTGGCACGAAAAATGCATCCTACACCACTGAAAGTTCAGAATATGTTAGCAGCCCAAAAAGCCTTAAAATGCAATATAGGCCTGCAAAAATGTTGAAAACTTTGGAGGCCCAAACAAGGGGTTTACATGCGTCCTAGACCCCCTAAAGTCCAGAGAATGTTGGTGTTCAAAAACGGTGTCAGAGAGCTTGGAATGTCCCAAAAACATTTGCAGACTGAACGGGGCATTGACCCTCATACACCACTGAAATTTCCAAAAACATTTTTGCCACGAAAAATGCATCCTACACCCCTGAAAGTTCAGAATATGTTAGCAGCTCAAAAAAGGCATTAAAATGCATTTTAGGCCTGCAAAAATTTAGAAAACTTTGGAGGCCCAAAAAAGGCATTTACAGGCACCCTAGACCCCCTAAAGTCCAGAAAATGTTGTTGGACCAAAAAGGGTGTCAGAGAGCTCTGAATGTCCCAAAAGCATCTGCAGCCTGAAAGGGGCATTAACCCGCATCCTAGACCACTGAAATTCCTAAAAATATTTTTGGCACGAAAAATGCATCCTATACCCCTGAAAGTTCAGATTATGTTAGCAGCCCAAAAAAGGCCTTAAAGTGCATTATAGGCCTGCAAAAATGTTGAAAACTTTGGAGGCCCAAAAAAGGGGTTTACAAGCATCCTAGACCCCCTAAAGTCCAGAAAATGTTGGTGGACCAAAAACGGTGTCAGAGAGCTCTGAATGTCATAAAAAACATTTGCAGTCTGAAAGGGGCATTATCCCGCATCCTAGACCACTGAAATTTCCAAAAATATTTTTGGCACGAAAAATCCATCCTACACCCCTGAAAGTTCAGAAAATAGCGGCAGCTCAAAAAAAGGCCTTAAAATGCATCTTAGGCCTGCAAAAATGTTGAAAACTTTGGAGGCCCAAAAAGGGGTTTACAGGCATCCTAGACCCCCTAAAGTCCAGAAAATATTGGTGGACCAAAAACGGTGTCAGAGAGCTTGGAATGTCCCAAAAACATTTGCAGACTGAACGTGGCATTAACCCGCATCATACACCACTGAAACTTCCAAAAACAATTTTGTCACGAAAAATGCATCCTACACCCCTGAAAGTTCAGAATATGTTAGCAGCTCAAAAAAGGCATTAAAATGCATTTTAGGCCTGCAAAAATTTAGAAAACTTTGGAGGCCCAAAAAAGGCGTTTACAGGCACCCTAGACCCCCTAAAGTCCAGAAAATGTTGTTGGACCAAAAAGGGTGTCAGAGAGCTCTGAATTCCCAAAAGCATCTGCAGCCTGAAAGGGGCATTAACCCGCATCCTAGACCACTGAAATTCCTAAAAATATTTTTGGCACGAAAAATGCATCCTATACCCCTGAAAGTTCAGATTATGTTAGCAGCCCAAAAAAGGCCTTAAAGTGCATTATAGGCCTGCAAAAATGTTGAAAACTTTCGAGGCCCAAAAAAGGGGTTTACAAGCATCCTAGACTCCCTAAAGACCAGAAAATGGTGGTGGTTCAAAAACGGTGTCAGAGAGCTCAGAATGTCATAAAAAACATTTGCAGTCTGAAAGGGCATTATCCCGCATCCTAGACCACTGAAATTTCCAAAAATATTTTTGGCACGAAAAATGCATCCTACACCCCTGAAAGTTCAGAAAATAGCGGCAGCTCAAAAAAAGGCCTTCAAATGCTTCTTAGGCCTGCAAAAATGTTGAAAACTTTGGAGGCCCAAAAAAAGGGTTTACAGGCATCCTAGACCCCCTAAAGTCCAGAAAATGTTGGTGGACCAAAAACGGTGTCAGAGAGCTCAGAATGTCCCAAAAACATTTGCAGCCTGAAAGAGGCATTAACCCGCGTCCTAGACCACTGAAATTCCCCAAAATATCTTTTGCACGAAAAATGCATCCTACACCCCTGAAAGTTCAGAAATGTTGGCAGCTCAAAAAAGGCCTTAAAATGCATTACAGGCCAGCAAAAATGTTGAAAACTTTGGAGGCCCAAAAAAGGGGTTTACAGGCATCCTAGACCCCCTAAAGTCCAGAAAATGTTGGTGGACCAAAAACGGTGTCAGAGAGCTCTGAATGTCCCAAAAACATTTGCAGCCTGAAAGAGGCATTAACCCGCATCCTAGACCACTGAAATTCCCAAAAATATTTGTGGCACGAAAAATGCATCCTACACCACTGAAAGTTCAGAAATGGTGGCAGCTCACAATAAGGCCTTGAAATGCATCTTAGGCCTGCAAAAATGTTGAAAACTTTGGAGGCCCAAAAAAGGGGTTTAGAGGAATCCTATACACCCTAAAGTCCAGACAATGTTGGTGGACCGCAAACTGTGTCAGAGAGCTCTGAATGTCCCAAAAACATTTGCAGACTGAAAGAGGCATTAACCCACATCCTAGACCACAGAAATTCCCAAAAATATTTGTGGCACGAAAAATGCATCCTGCACCACTGAAAGTTCAGAATATATTAGCAGCCCAAAAAGCCTTAAAATGCAATATAGGCCTGCAAAAATGTTGAAATCTTTGGAGGTCCAAAAAAGGGGTTTACAGGCATCCTAGACCCCCTAAAGTCCAGAAAATGTTGGTGGACCAAAAACGGTGTCAGAGAGCTCAGAATGTCCCAAAAACATTTGCAGACTGAACGGGGCATTAACCCGCATCATACACCACTGAAATTTCCAAAAACATTTTTGCCACGGAAAATGCACCCTACACCCCTGAAAGTTCAGAATATGTTAGCAGCTGAAAAAAGGCATTAAAATGCATTTTAGGCCTGCAAAAATTTAGAAAACTTTGGAGGCCCAAAAAAGGCGTTTACAGGCACCATAGACCCCCTAAAGTACAGAAAAAGTTGTTGGACCAAAAAGGGTGTCAGAGAGCTTTGAATGTCCCAAAAGCATCTGCAGCCTGAAAGGGGCCTTAACCCGCATCCTAGACCACTGAAATTCCTAAAAATATTTTTGGCACGAAAAATGCATCCTATACCCCTGAAAGTTCAGATTATGTTAGCAGCCCAAAAAAGGCCTTAAAGTGCATTATAGGCCTGCAAAAATGTTGAAAACTTTGGAGGCCCATAAAAGGGGTTTACAAGCATCCTAGGCCCCCTAAAGTCCAGAAAATGTTGGTGGACCAAAAACGGTGTCAGAGAGCTCTGAATGTCATAAAAAACATCTGCAGTCTGAAAGGGGCATTATCCTGCATCCTAGACCACTGAAATTTCCAAAAATATTTTTGGCACGAAAAATGCATCCTACACCCCTGAAAGTTCAGAAAATAGCGGCAGCTCAAAAAAAGGCCTTAAAATGCATTTTAGGCCTGCAAAAATGTTGAAAACTTTGGTGGCCCAAAAAAGGGGTTTACAGGCATCCTAGACCCCCTGAATTCCAGAAAATGTTGGTGGACCAAAAACGGTGTCAGAGAGCTCTGAATGTCCCAAAAACATGTGCAGCCTGAAAGGGGCATTATCCCGCATCCTAGACCACTGTAATTTCCAAAAATATTTTTGGCACGAAAATTGCATCCTACACCCCTGAAAGTTCAGAAAATAGCGGCAGCTCAAAAAAAGGCCTTAAAATGCATCTTAGGCCTGCAAAAATGTTGAAAACTTTGCAGGCCCAAAAAAGGGGTTTACAGGCATCCTATACACCCTAAAGTCCAGACAATGTTGGTGGACCAAAAACTGTGTCAGAGAGCTCTGAATGTCCCAAAAACATTTGCAGCCTGAAAGGGACATTAACCCGCATCCTAGACCACTGAAATTCCCCAAAATATTTGTGGCACGAAAAATGCATCCTACACCCCTGAAAGTTCAGAATATGTTAGCAGACCAAAAAAGGCCTTGAATGCATTATAGGGCAGCAAACATTTTGAAAACTTTGGAGGCCCAAAAAAGGGGTTTACAGGCATCCAAGACCCCTTAAAGTCCAGAAAATGTTGGTGGACCAAAAATGGTGTCAGAGAGTTCTGAATGTCCCAAAAACATGTGCAGCCTGAAAGGGGCATTATCCCGCATCCTAGACCCCTGAAATTTCCAAAAATATTTTTGGCACAAAAAATGCATCCTACACCCCTGAAAGTTCAGAATATGATAGCAGCCCAAAAATGCCTTAAAATGCATTATAGGCCTGCAAAAATGTTCAAAACTTTGGAGGCCCAAAAAAGGGATTTACAGGCATCCTAGACCCCCTAAAGTCCAGAAAATGTCGTTGGACCAAAAACGGTGTCAGGGAGCTCTGAATGTCCCAAAAACATGTGCAGCCTGAAAGGGGCATTATCCCGCATCCTAGACCACTGAAATTTCCAAAAATATTTTTGGCACGAAAAATGCATCCTACACCCCTGAAAGTTCAGAATATGTTAGCAGCCCAAAAAAGGCCTTAAAATGCATTATAGGCCAGCAAAAATGTTGAAAACTTTGGAGGCCCAAAAAAGGGGTTTACAGGTATCCTTAGACCCCCTAAAGTCCAGAAAATGTTGGTGGACCAAAAACGGTGTCATAGAGCTCTGAATGTCCCAAAAACATTTGCAGCCTGAAAGGGGCATTAACCCGCATCCTAGACCACTGAAATTCTCCAAAATATTTGTGGCACGAAAAATGCATCCTACACCCCGGAAAGTTCAGAATATTTTAGCAGCCCAAAAAAAGCCTTAAAATGCATTATAGGCCAGCAAAAATGTTGAAAACTTTGGAGGCCCAAAAAAGGGGTTTACATGCGTCCCAGACCCCCTAAAGTCCAGATAATGTTGGTGGACCAAAAACGCTGTCAGAGAGCTCTGAATGTCCCAAAAACATTTGCAGCCTGAAAGGGGCATTAACCCGCATCCTAGACCACTGAAATACCCAAAAATATTTTTGCCACGAAAAATGCATCCTACACCACTGAAAGTTCAGAATATGTTAGCAGCCCAAAAATGCTTAAAATTCAATATAGGCCTGCAAAAATGTTGAAAACTTTGGAGGCCCAAAAAAGGGTTTTACAGGCGTCCTAGACCCCCTAAAGTCCAGAAAATGTTGGTGGACCAAAAACGGTGTCAGAGAGCTCGGAATGTCCTAAAAACATTTGCAGACTGAAAGGGGCATTAACCCGCATCATACACCACTGAAATTTCCAAAAACATTTTTGCCACGAAAAATGCATCCTACACCCCTGAAAGTTCAGAATATGTTAGCAGCTCAAAAAAGGCATTAAAATGCATTTTAGGCCTGCAAAAATTTAGAAAACATTGGAGGCCCAAAAAAGCCGTTTACAGGCACCTTAGACCCCCTAAAGTCCAGAAAATGTTGGTGGACCAAAAACGATGTCAGAGAGCTCTGAATGTCCCAAAAGCATGTGCAGCCTGAAAGGGGCATTAACCCGCATACCAGACCACTGAAATTCCCAAAATTATTTTTGGCACGGAAAATGCATCCTACATCCCTGAAAGTTCAGAAAATGGTGGCAGCTCAAAATAAGGCCTTATAATCCATCTTAGGCCTGCAAAAATGTTGAAAACTTTGGAGGCCCAAAAAAAGGGGTTTAGAGGAATCCTATACACCCTAAAGTCCAGACAATGTTGGTGGACCGAAAACTGTGTCAGAGAGCTCTGAATGTCCCAAAAACATTTGCAGCCTGAAAGAGGCATTAACCCGCATCCTAGACCACTGAAATTCCCAAAAATATTTGTGGCACGAAAAATGCATCCTACACCACTGAAAGTTCAGAAAATAGCGGCAGCTCAAAAAAAGGCCTTAAAATGCATTTTAGGCCTGCAAAAATGTTGAAAACTCTGCAGGCCCAAAAAATGGGTTTACAGGCATCCTATACACCCTAAAGTCCAGACAATGTTGGTGGACCAAAAACTCTGTCAGAGAGCTATGAATGTCCCAAAAACATTTGCAGCCTGAAAGGGGCATTAACCCGCATCCTAGACCACTGAAATTCCCTAAAAATATTTGTGGCACGAAAAATGCATCCTACACCCCTGGAAGTTCAGAATATGTTAGCAGCCCAAAAAAGGCCTTAAAATGCATTATAGGCCAGCAAAAATGTTGAAAACTTTGGAGGCCAAAAAAAGGGGTTTACAGGTATCATAGACCCCCCAAAGTCCAGAAAATGTTGGTGGACCAAAAACGGTGTCATAGAGCTCTGAATGTCCCAAAAACATTTGCAGCCTGAAAGGGGCATTAAACCGCATCCTAGAACACTGAAATTCCCCAAAATATTTGTGGCACGAAAAATGCATCCTACACCACTGAAAGTTCAGAATATGTTAGCAGCCAAAAAGCCTTAAAATGCAATATAGGCCAGCAAAAATGTTGAAAACTTTGGAGGCCCAAAAAAGGGGTTTACCGGCATCCTGGACCCCCTAAAGTCCAGAAAATGTTGGTGGACCAAAAAGGGTGTCAGAGAGCTCTGAATGTCCAAAAAACATGTGCAGCCTGAAAGGGGCATTATCCCGCATCCTAGACCACTGAAATTTCCAAAAATATTTTTTGCATGAAAAATGCATCCTACACCACTGAAAGTTCAGAAAATGGTGGCAGCTCAAACAAAGGCCTTAAAAGTGCATCTTAGGCCTGCAAAAATGTTGAAAACTTTGGAGGCCCAAAAAAGGGGTTTACAGGCAGCCTATACACCCTAAAGTCGAGACAATGTTGGTGGACCCAAAACTGTGTCAGAGAGCTCTGAATGTCCCAAAAACATTTGCAGCCTGAAAGGGTCATTAACCTGCATCCTAGACCACTAAAATTCCCAAAAATATTTGTGGCACGAAAAATGCATCCTACACCCCTGGAAGTTCAGAATATGTTAGCAGCCCAAAAAAGGCCTTAAAATGCATTATAGGCCAGCAAAAATGTTGAAAACTTTGGAGGCCCAAAAAAGGGGCTTACAGGTATCATAGACCCCCCAAAGTCCAGAAAATGTTGGTGGACCAAAAACGGTGTCAGAGAGCTCTGAATGTCCCAAAAACATGTGCAGCCTGAAAGGGGCATTATCCCGCATCCTAGACCACTGTAATTTCCAAAAATATTTTTGGCACGAAAATTGCATCCTACACCCCTGAAAGTTCAGAAACTAGCGGCAGCTCAAAAAAAGGCCTTAAAATGCATCTTAGGCCTGCAAAAATGTTGAAAACTTTGCAGGCCCAAAAAAGGGGTTTACAGGCATCCTAGACCCCTTAAAGTCCAGAAAATGTTGGTGGACCAAAAATGGTGTCAGAGAGTTCTGAATGTCCCAAAAACATGTGCAGCCTGAAAGGGGCATTATCCCGCATCCTAGACCCCTGAAATTTCCAAAAATATTTTTGGCACAAAAAATGCATCCTACACCCCTGAAAGTTCAGAATATGATAGCAGCCCAAAAATGCCTTAAAATGCATTATAGGCCTGCAAAAATGTTCAAAACTTTGGAGGCCCAAAAAAGGGATTTACAGGCATCCTAGACCCCCTAAAGTCCAGAAAATGTCGGTGGACCAAAAACGGTGTCAGGGAGCTCTGAATGTCCCAAAAACATGTGCAGCCTGAAAGGGGCATTATCCCGCATCCTAGACCACTGAAATTTCCAAAGATATTTTTGGCACGAAAAATGCATCCTACACCCCTGAAAGTTCAGAAAATAGCGGCAGCTCAAAAAAAGGCCTTAAAATCCATCTTAGGCCTGCAAAAATGTTGAAAACTTTGGAGGCCCAAAAAAGGGATTTACAGGCATCCTAGAGCCCCTAAAGTCCAGAAAATGTTGGTGGACCAAAAACGGTGTCAGAGAGCTCTGAATGTCCCAAAAACATTTGCAGCCCGAAAGGGGCATTAACCCGCATCCTAGACCACTGAAATTCCCAAAAATATTTTTTGCACGAAAAATGCATCCTACACCCCTGAAAGTTCCGAATATGTTAGCAGCCCAAAAAAGGCCTTAAAATGCATTATAGGCCAGCAAAAATGTTGAAAACTTTGGAGGCCCAAAAAAGGGGTTTACAGGCATCCTAGACCCCCTAAAGTCCAGAAAATGTTAGTCGACCAAAAACGGTGTCAGAGAGCATTGAATGTCCCAAAAACATGTGCAGCCTGAAAGGGGCATTAACCCACACCCTAGACCACTGAAATTCCCCAAAATATTTTTGGCACGAAAAATGCATCCTACACCCCTGAAAGTTCAGAAATGTTGGCAGCTCAAAAAAGGCCTTAAAATGCATTTTAGGCCTGTAAAAATGTTGAAAACTTTGGAGACCCAAAAAAATGGGTTTACAGGCATCCTAGACCCCCTAAAGTCCAGACAATGTTGGTGGACCAGAAACTGTGTCAGAGAGCTCTGAATTTCCCAGCAACATGTGCAGCCTGAAAGGGGCATTAACCCGGATCCTAGACCACTGAAATTCCCAAAAATATTTTTGCCACGAAAAATGCATCCTACACCACGTAAAGTTCAGAATATGTTAGCAGCCCAAAAAGGCCTTAAAATGCATTACAGGCCTGTAAAAATGTTGAAAATTTTGGAGGCTCAAAAAAGGGGGTTACAGGCATTCTAGACCCCTTAAAGTCCAGAAAATGTTGGTGGACCAAAAACGGTGTCAGAGAGCTCTGAATGTCCCTAAAATATTTGCAGCCTGAAAGGTGCATTAACCTGCATCCTAGATCACTGAAATTTCCCAAAATACTTTTGGCACAAAAATGCATCCTACATCCCTGCATTTTCAGATTATGTTAGCAACCCAAAAACGGCCTTAAAATGCATTATAGGCCTGCAAAAATGTTGAAAACTTTGGAGGCCCAAAAAAGGGGTTAACAGGCATCCTAGACCCCCTAAAGTCCAGAAAATGTAGTTGGACCAAAAACGGTGTCAGTGAGCTATGAATGTCCCAAAAACATTTGCAGCCTGAAAGGGACATTAACCCGCATCCTACACACTGAAATTTCCAAAAATATTTTAGCCACGAAAAATGCATACTACACCCCTGAAAGTTCAGATTATGTTAGCAGCCCAAAATAGGCCTTAAAATGCTTATAGGTCCGCAAAACTGTTGAAAACTTTGGAGACCCAAAAAAATGGGTTTACAGGCATCCTAGACCCCCTAAAGTCCAGACAATGTTGGTGGACCAGAAACTGTGTCAGAGAGCACTGAATGGCCCAAAAACATGTGCAGCCTGAAAGGGGCATTAACCCGTATCCTAGACCACTGAAATCTCTCAAAACATTTTTGGCACGGAAAATGCATCCTAGACCCCCTAAAGTCCAGAAAATGTTGGTGGACCAAAAACGGTGTCAGAGAGCTCTGAATGGCCCAAAAACATTTGCAGCCTGAAAGGGGCATTAACCCGCATCCTAGACCACTGAAATCTCCCAAAATATTTTTGGCACGAAAAATGCATCCTACACCCCTGAAAGTTCAGAAAATGTTGGCAGGTCAAAAAAAGGCCTTAAAATGCATCTTGGCCTGCAAAAACGTTGAAAACTTTGGAGGCCCAAAAAAAGGGTTTACGGGCATCCTAGACCCCCTAAAGTCCAGAAAATAGTTGTTGCCCAAAAACGGTGTCAGAGAGCTCTGAATGTCCCAAAAACATTTGCAGCCTGAAAGGGGCATTAACCTGCATCCTAGACCACTAAAATTCCCAAAAATATTTGTGGCACGAAAAATGCATCCTAAACCCCTGAAAGTTCAGAATATGTTAGCAGCCCAAAAAAGGCCTTAAAATGCATTATAGGCCAGCAAAAATGTTGAAAACTTTGGAGGCCCAAAAAAGGGGTTTACAGGTATCCTTAGACCCCCTAAAGTCCAGAAAATGTTGGTGGACCAAAAACGGTGTCATAGAGCTCTGAATGTCCCAAAAACATTTGCAGCCTGAAAGGGGCATTAACCCGCATCCTAGACCACTGAAATACCCAAAAATATTTTTGCCACGAAAAATGCATCCTACACCACTGAAAGTTCAGAATATGTTAGAAGCCCAAAAAGGCTTAAAATTCAATATAGGCCTGCAAAAATGTTGAAAACTTTGGAGGCCCAAAAAAGGGGTTTACAGGCGTCCTAGACCCCCTAAAGTCCAGAAAATGTTGGTGGACCAAAAACGGTGTCAGAGAGCTCGGAATGTCCTAAAAACATTTGCAGACTGAAAGGGGCATTTACCCGCATCATATACCACTGAAATTTCCAAAAACATTTTTGCCACGAAAAATGCATCCTACACCCCTGAAAGTTCAGAATATGTTAGCAGCTCAAAAAAGGCATTAAAATGCATTTTAGGCCTGCAAAAATTTAGAAAACATTGGAGGCCCAAAAAAGCCGTTTACAGGCACCTTAGACCCCCTAAAGTCCAGAAAATGTTAGTGGACCAAAAACGATGTCAGAGAGCTCTGAATGTCCCAAAAGCATGTGCAGCCTGAAAGGGGCATTAACCCGCATCCTAGAACACTGAAATTCCCAAAAATATTTGTGGCACGAAAAATGCATCCTACACCCCTGGAAGTTCAGAATATGTTAGCAGCCCAAATAAGGCCTTAAAATGCATTATAGGCCAGCAAAAATGTTGAAAACTTTGGAGGCCAAAAAAAGGGGTTTAGAGGAATCCTATACACCCTAAAGTCCAGACAATGTTGGTGGACCGAAAACTGTGTCAGAGAGCTCTGAATGTCCCAAAAACATTTGCAGCCTGAAAGAGGCATTAACCCGCATCCTAGACCACTGAAATTCCCAAAAATATTTGTGGCACGAAAAATGCATCCTACACCACTGAAAGTTCAGAAAATAGCGGCAGCTCAAAAAAAGGCCTTAAAATGCATTTTAGGCCTGCAAAAATGTTGAAAACTTTGCAGGCCCAAAAAAGGAGTTTACAGGCATCCTATACACCCTAAAGTCCAGACAATGTTGGTGGACCAAAAACTCTGTCAGAGAGCTATGAATGTCCCAAAAACATTTGCAGCCTGAAAGGGGCATTAACCCGCATCCTAGACCACTGAAATTCCCAAAAATATTTGTGGCACGAAAAATGCATCCTACACCCCTGGAAGTTCAGAATATGTTAGCAGCCCAAATAAGGCCTTAAAATGCATTATAGGCCAGCAAAAATGTTGAAAACTTTGGAGGCCAAAAAAAGGGGTTTACAGGTATCATAGACCCCCCAAAGTCCAGAAAATGTTGGTGGACCAAAAACGGTGTCATAGAGCTCTGAATGTCCCAAAAACATTTGCAGCCTGAAAGGGGCTTTAAACCGCATCCTAGAACACTGAAATTCCCCAAAATATTTGTGGCACGAAAAATGCATCCTACACCACTGAAAGTTCAGAATATGTTAGCAGCCAAAAAGCCTTAAAATGCAATATAGGCCAGCAAAAATGTTGAAAACTTTGGAGGCCCAAAAAAGGGGTTTACAGGTATCATAGACCCCCTAAAGTCCAGAAAATGTTGGTGGACCAAAAACGGTGTCAGAGAGCTCTGAATGTCCAAAAAACATGTGCAGCCTGAAAGGGGCATTATCCCGCATCCTAGACCACTGAAATTTCCAAAAATATTTTTTGCATGAAAAATGCATCCTACACCACTGAAAGTTCAGAAAATGGTGGCAGCTCAAAAAAAGGCCTTAAAAATGCATCTTAGGCCTGCAAAAATGTTGAAAACTTTGGAGGCCCAAAAAAGGGGTTTACAGGCAGCCTATACACCCTAAACTCGAGACAATGTTGGTGGACCCAAAACTGTGTCAGAGAGCTCTGAATGTCCCAAAAACATTTGCAGCCTGAATGGGTCATTAACCTGCATCCTAGACCACTAAAATTCCCAAAAATATTTGTGGCACGAAAAATGCATCCTACACCACTGAAAGTTCAGAAAATAGCGGCAGCTCAAAAAAAGGCCTTAAAATGCATTTTAGGCCTGCAAAAATGTTGAAAACTTTGCAGGCCCAAAAAAGGAGTTTACAGGCATCCTATACACCCTAAAGTCCAGACAATGTTGGTGGACCAAAAACGGTGTCATAGAGCTATGAATGTCCCAAAAACATTTGCAGCCTGAAAGGGGCATTAACCCGCATCCTAGAACACTGAAATTCCCCAAAAATATTTGTGGCACGAAAAATGCATCCTACACCCCTGGAAGTTCAGAATATGTTAGCAGCCCAAATAAGGCCTTAAAATGCATTATAGGCCAGCAAAAATGTTGAAAACTTTGGAGGCCAAAAAAAGGGGTTTACAGGTATCATAGACCCCCCAAAGTCCAGAAAATGTTGGTGGACCAAAAACGGTGTCATAGAGCTCTGAATGTCCCAAAAACATTTGCAGCCTGAAAGGGGCTTTAAACCGCATCCTAGAACACTGAAATTCCCCAAAATATTTGTGGCACGAAAAATGCATCCTACACCACTGAAAGTTCAGAATATGTTAGCAGCCAAAAAGCCTTAAAATGCAATATAGGCCAGCAAAAATGTTGAAAACTTTGGAGGCCCAAAAAAGGGGTTTACAGGTATCATAGACCCCCTAAAGTCCAGAAAATGTTGGTGGACCAAAAACGGTGTCAGAGAGCTCTGAATGTCCAAAAAACATGTGCAGCCTGAAAGGGGCATTATCCCGCATCCTAGACCACTGAAATTTCCAAAAATATTTTTTGCATGAAAAATGCATCCTACACCACTGAAAGTTCAGAAAATGGTGGCAGCTCAAAAAAAGGCCTTAAAAATGCATCTTAGGCCTGCAAAAATGTTGAAAACTTTGGAGGCCCAAAAAAGGGGTTTACAGGCAGCCTATACACCCTAAACTCGAGACAATGTTGGTGGACCCAAAACTGTGTCAGAGAGCTCTGAATGTCCCAAAAACATTTGCAGCCTGAATGGGTCATTAACCTGCATCCTAGACCACTAAAATTCCCAAAAATATTTGTGGCACGAAAAATGCATCCTACACCACTGAAAGTTCAGAAAATAGCGGCAGCTCAAAAAAAGGCCTTAAAATGCATTTTAGGCCTGCAAAAATGTTGAAAACTTTGCAGGCCCAAAAAAGGAGTTTACAGGCATCCTATACACCCTAAAGTCCAGACAATGTTGGTGGACCAAAAACGGTGTCATAGAGCTATGAATGTCCCAAAAACATTTGCAGCCTGAAAGGGGCATTAACCCGCATCCTAGAACACTGAAATTCCCCAAAAATATTTGTGGCACGAAAAATGCATCCTACACCCCTGGAAGTTCAGAATATGTTAGCAGCCCAAATAAGGCCTTAAAATGCATTATAGGCCAGCAAAAATGTTGAAAACTTTGGAGGCCAAAAAAAGGGGTTTACAGGTATCATAGACCCCCCAAAGTCCAGAAAATGTTGGTGGACCAAAAACGGTGTCATAGAGCTCTGAATGTCCCAAAAACATTTGCAGCCTGAAAGGGGCTTTAAACCGCATCCTAGAACACTGAAATTCCCCAAAATATTTGTGGCACGAAAAATGCATCCTACACCACTGAAAGTTCAGAATATGTTAGCAGCCAAAAAGCCTTAAAATGCAATATAGGCCTGCAAAAATGTTGAAAACTTTGGAGGCCCAAAAAAGGGGTTTACAGGTATCATAGACCCCCTAAAGTCCAGAAAATGTTGGTGGACCAAAAACGGTGTCAGAGAGCTCTGAATGTCCAAAAAACATGTGCAGCCTGAAAGGGGCATTATCCCGCATCCTAGACCACTGAAATTTCCAAAAATATTTTTTGCATGAAAAATGCATCCTACACCACTGAAAGTTCAGAAAATGGTGGCAGCTCAAAAAAAGGCCTTAAAAATGCATCTTAGGCCTGCAAAAATGTTGAAAACTTTGGAGGCCCAAAAAAGGGGTTTACAGGCAGCCTATACACCCTAAAGTCGAGACAATGTTGGTGGACCCAAAACTGTGTCAGAGAGCTCTGAATGTCCCAAAAACATTTGCAGCCTGAATGGGTCATTAACCTGCATCCTAGACCACTAAAATTCCCAAAAATATTTGTGGCACGAAAAATGCATCCTACACCCCTGGAAGTTCAGAATATGTTAGCAGCCCAAAAAAGGCCTTAAAATGCATTATAGGCCAGCAAAAATGTTGAAAACTTTGGAGGCCCAAAAAAGGGGTTTACAGGTATCATAGACCCCCCAAAGTCCAGAAAATGTTGGTGGACCAAAAACGGTGTCATAGAGCTATGAATGTCCCAAAAACATTTGCAGCCTGAAAGGGGCATTAACCCGCATCCTAGAACACTGAAATTCCCCAAAATATTTGTGGCACGAAAAATGCATCCTACACCCCTGAAAGTTCAGAATATGTTAGCAGCCCAAAAAAGGCCTTAAAATGCATTATAGGCCAGCAAAAATGTTGAAAACTTTGGAGGCCCAAAAAAGGGGTTTACATGCGTCCTAGACCCCCTAAAGTCCAGAAAATGTTGGTGGACCAAAAACGGTGTCAGAGAGCTCTGAATGTCCCAAAAACATTTGCAGCCTGAAAGGGGCATTAACCCGCATCCTAGACCACTGAAATTCCCAAAAATATTTTTGCCACGAAAAATGCATCCTACACCACTGAAAGTTCAGAATATGTTAGCAGCCCAAAAAGCCTTAAAATGCAATATAGGCCTGCAAAAATGTTGAACACTTTGGAGGCCCAAAAAAGGGGTTTACAGGCGTCCTAGACCCCCTAAAGTCCAGAAAATGTTGGTGGACCAAAAACGGTGTCAGAGAGCTCTGAATGTCCCAAAAACATTAGCAGCCTGAAAGGGACATTAACCCGCATCCTACACCACTGAAATTTCCAAAAATATTTTAGCCACGAAAAATGCATACTACACCCCTGAAAGTTCAGATTATGTTAGCAGCCCAAAAAAGGCCTTGAAATGCTCTAGGCCTGCAAAAATGTTGAAAACTTTAGAGGCCCAAAAAATGGGTTTACAGTCATCCTAGACCCCCTAAAGTCCAGACAATGTTGGTGGACCAGAAACTTTGTCAGAGAGCTCTGAATTTCCCAGCAACATTTGCAGCCTGAAAGGGGCATTAACCCCATCCTAGACCACTGAAATTCCCCCAAATTTTTTTGGCACGAAAAATGCATCCTACACCCCTGAAAGTTCAGAAAATGTTGGCAGCTCAGAAAAAGGCCTTAAAAGGCATCTTAGGCCTTCAAAAATGTTGAAAACTGTGGTGGCCCAAAAAAGGGGTTTACAGGCATCCTAGACCCCCTAAAGTCCAGAAAATGTTGGTGGACCAAAAACGGTGTCAGAGAGCTGTGAATGGGCCAAAAACATTTGCAGCCTGAAAGGGGCATTAAACCCATCCTAGACCACTGAAATTCCCAAAAATATTTTTGGCACGAAAAATGCATCCTACACCACTGAAAGTTCAGAATATGTTAGCAGCCCAAAAAGGCCTTAAAATGCAATATAGGCCTGAACAAATGTTGAAATCTTTGGAGGACCAAGAAATGGGTTTACAGGCATTCCAGACCCCCTAAAATCCAGACAATGTTGGTGGACCAAAAACTGTGTCAGAGAACTCTGAATGTCCCAAAAACATTTGCAGCCTGAAAGGGGCATTGACCCGCATCCCAGACCACTGAAATTTCCCAAAATATTTGTGGCAAGAAAAATGCATCCTACACCCCTCAAAGTTCAGAAAATGTTGGCAGCTCAAAAAAGGCCTTAAAATGCATCTTCTGCCTGCAAAAACATTGAAAACTTTGGAGGCCCAATAAAAGGGTTTACGGGCATCCTAGACCCCCTAAAGTCCACAAAATAATTGTGGCACAAAAACGGTGTCAGAGAGCTCTGAATGTCCTAAAAACATTTGCAGCCTGAAAGGGGCATTGACCCGCATCCTAAACCACTGAAATTTCCCAAAATATTTTTGGCACGAAAAATGAATCCTGCACCCCTGAAAGTTCAGAAAATATTGGCAGCCCAAAGAAGTCTTTAAAATGCATTTCAGGCATACAAAAATGCTGAAAAGTTTGGAGGCCCAAAAAAGGGGTTTACAGGCAACCTATACACCCCTAAAGCCGAGACAATGGTGGTGGACCAAAAACTGTGTCAGAGAGCTCTGAATATCCCAAAAACATTTGCAGCCTGAAAGGGGCATTAACCCGCATCCTAGACCAGTGAAATTCCCCTAAATATTTTTTGCACGAAAAATGCACCCTACACCCCTGAAAGTTCAGAAATGTTGGCAGCTCAAAAAAAGGCTTTAAAATGCATCTTAGGCCTGCAAAAATGCTGAAAACTTTGGAGGCCCAAAAAGGGGTTTAAAGGCATTCTAGACCCCATAAAGTCCAGAAAATGTTGGTGGACCAAAAACGGTGTCAGAGAGCTCTGAATGTCCCAAAAACATGTGCAGCCCGAAAGGGGCATTATCCCGCATCCTAGACCCCTGAAATTTCCAAAAATATTTTTGGCACGAAAAATGCATCCTACACCGCTGAAAGTTCAGAAAATGGTGGCAGCTCAAAAAAAAGCCTCAAAAAAGGACTTAAAATGCATCTTAGGCCTGCAAAAATGTTGAAAACTTTGGAGGCCCAAAAAAGGGGTTTACAGGCAGCCTATACACCCTAAAGTAGAGACAATGCTGGTGGACCAAAAACTGTGTCAGAGAGCTCTGAATGTCCCAAAAACATTTGCAGCCTGAAAGGGGCATTAACCTGCATCCTAGACCACTAAAATTCCCAAAAATATTTGTGGCACGAAAAATGCATCCTACACCCCTGAAAGTTCAGAATATGTTAGCAGCCCAAAAAAGGCCTTAAAATGCATTATAGGCCAGCAAAAATGTTGAAAACTTTGGAGGCCCAAAAAAGGGGTTTACAGGTATCCTAGACCCCCTAAAGTCCAGAAAATGTTGGTGGACCAAAAACGGTGTCATAGAGCTCTGAATGTCCCAAAAACATTTGCAGCCTGAAAGGGGCATTAACCCGCATCCTAGACCACTGAAATTCTCCAAAATATTTGTGGCACGAAAAATGCATCCTACACCCCGGAAAGTTCAGAATATTTTAGCAGCCCAAAAAAGGCCTTAAAATGCATTATAGGCCAGCAAAAATGTTGAAAACTTTGGAGGCCCAAAAAAGGGGTTTACATGCGTCCCAGACCCCCTAAGGTCCAGATTATGTTGGTGGACCAAAAACGCTGTCAGAGAGCTCTGAATGTCCCAAAAACATTTGCAGCCTGAAAGGGGCATTAACCCGCATCCTAGACCACTGAAATACCCAAAAATATTTTAGCCACGAAAAATGCATCCTACACCACTGAAAGTTCAGAATATGTTAGCAGCCCAAAAAGCCTTAAAATTCAATATAGGCCTGCAAAAATGTTGAAAACTTTGGAGGCCCAAAAAAGGGGTTTACAGGCGTCCTAGACCCACTAAAGTCCAGAAAATGTTGGTGGACCAAAAACGGTGTCAGAGAGCTCGGAATGTCCTAAAAACATTTGCAGACTGAAAGGGGCATTAACCCACATCATACACCACTGAAATTTCCAAAAACATTTTTGCCACGAAAAATGCATCCTACACCCCTGAAAGTTCAGAATATGTTAGCAGCTCAAAAAAGGCATTAAAATGCATTTTAGGCCTGCAAAAATTTAGAAAACTTTGGAGGCCCAAAAAAGCCGTTTACAGGCACCTTAGACCCCCTAAAGTCCAGAAAATGTTGGTGGACCAAAAACGATGTCAGAGAGCTCTGAATGTCCCAAAAGCATGTGCAGCCTGAAAGGGGCATTAACCCGCATACCAGACCACTGAAATTCCCAAAAATATTTTTGGCACGGAAAATGCATCCTACATCCCTGAAAGTTCAGAAAATGGTGGCAGCTCAAAATAAGGCCTTATAATGTATCTTAGGCCTGCAAAAATGTTGAAAACTTTGCAGGCCCAAAAAAAGGGGTTTAGAGGAATCCTATACACCCTAAAGTCCAGACAATGTTGGTGGACCGAAAACTGTGTCAGAGAGCTCTGAATGTCCCAAAAACATTTGCAGCCTGAAAGAGGCATTAACCCGCATCCTAGACCACTGAAATTCCCAAAAATATTTGTGGCACGAAAAATGCATCCTACACCACTGAAAGTTCAGAATATGTTAGCAGCCCAAAAAGCCTTAAAATGCAATATAGGCCTGCAAAAATGTTGAAAACTTTGGAGGCCCAAACAAGGGGTTTACATGCGTCCTAGACCCCCTAAAGTCCAGAGAATGTTGGTGTTCAAAAACGGTGTCAGAGAGCTTGGAATGTCCCAAAAACATTTGCAGACTGAACGGGGCATTGACCCTCATACACCACTGAAATTTCCAAAAACATTTTTGCCACGAAAAATGCATCCTACACCCCTGAAAGTTCAGAATATGTTAGCAGCTCAAAAAAGGCATTAAAATGCATTTTAGGCCTGCAAAAATTTAGAAAACTTTGGAGGCCCAAAAAAGGCATTTACAGGCACCCTAGACCCCCTAAAGTCCAGAAAATGTTGTTGGACCAAAAAGGGTGTCAGAGAGCTCTGAATGTCCCAAAAGCATCTGCAGCCTGAAAGGGGCATTAACCCGCATCCTAGACCACTGAAATTCCTAAAAATATTTTTGGCACGAAAAATGCATCCTATACCCCTGAAAGTTCAGATTATGTTAGCAGCCCAAAAAAGGCCTTAAAGTGCATTATAGGCCTGCAAAAATGTTGAAAACTTTGGAGGCCCAAAAAAGGGGTTTACAAGCATCCTAGACCCCCTAAAGTCCAGAAAATGTTGGTGGACCAAAAACGGTGTCAGAGAGCTCTGAATGTCATAAAAAACATTTGCAGTCTGAAAGGGGCATTATCCCGCATCCTAGACCACTGAAATTTCCAAAAATATTTTTGGCACGAAAAATCCATCCTACACCCCTGAAAGTTCAGAAAATAGCGGCAGCTCAAAAAAAGGCCTTAAAATGCATCTTAGGCCTGCAAAAATGTTGAAAACTTTGGAGGCCCAAAAAGGGGTTTACAGGCATCCTAGACCCCCTAAAGTCCAGAAAATATTGGTGGACCAAAAACGGTGTCAGAGAGCTTGGAATGTCCCAAAAACATTTGCAGACTGAACGTGGCATTAACCCGCATCATACACCACTGAAACTTCCAAAAACAATTTTGTCACGAAAAATGCATCCTACACCCCTGAAAGTTCAGAATATGTTAGCAGCTCAAAAAAGGCATTAAAATGCATTTTAGGCCTGCAAAAATTTAGAAAACTTTGGAGGCCCAAAAAAGGCGTTTACAGGCACCCTAGACCCCCTAAAGTCCAGAAAATGTTGTTGGACCAAAAAGGGTGTCAGAGAGCTCTGAATTCCCAAAAGCATCTGCAGCCTGAAAGGGGCATTAACCCGCATCCTAGACCACTGAAATTCCTAAAAATATTTTTGGCACGAAAAATGCATCCTATACCCCTGAAAGTTCAGATTATGTTAGCAGCCCAAAAAAGGCCTTAAAGTGCATTATAGGCCTGCAAAAATGTTGAAAACTTTCGAGGCCCAAAAAAGGGGTTTACAAGCATCCTAGACTCCCTAAAGACCAGAAAATGGTGGTGGTTCAAAAACGGTGTCAGAGAGCTCAGAATGTCATAAAAAACATTTGCAGTCTGAAAGGGCATTATCCCGCATCCTAGACCACTGAAATTTCCAAAAATATTTTTGGCACGAAAAATGCATCCTACACCCCTGAAAGTTCAGAAAATAGCGGCAGCTCAAAAAAAGGCCTTCAAATGCTTCTTAGGCCTGCAAAAATGTTGAAAACTTTGGAGGCCCAAAAAAAGGGTTTACAGGCATCCTAGACCCCCTAAAGTCCAGAAAATGTTGGTGGACCAAAAACGGTGTCAGAGAGCTCAGAATGTCCCAAAAACATTTGCAGCCTGAAAGAGGCATTAACCCGCGTCCTAGACCACTGAAATTCCCCAAAATATCTTTTGCACGAAAAATGCATCCTACACCCCTGAAAGTTCAGAAATGTTGGCAGCTCAAAAAAGGCCTTAAAATGCATTACAGGCCAGCAAAAATGTTGAAAACTTTGGAGGCCCAAAAAAGGGGTTTACAGGCATCCTAGACCCCCTAAAGTCCAGAAAATGTTGGTGGACCAAAAACGGTGTCAGAGAGCTCTGAATGTCCCAAAAACATTTGCAGCCTGAAAGAGGCATTAACCCGCATCCTAGACCACTGAAATTCCCAAAAATATTTGTGGCACGAAAAATGCATCCTACACCACTGAAAGTTCAGAAATGGTGGCAGCTCACAATAAGGCCTTAAAATGCATCTTAGGCCTGCAAAAATGTTGAAAACTTTGGAGGCCCAAAAAAGGGGTTTAGAGGAATCCTATACACCCTAAAGTCCAGACAATGTTGGTGGACCGCAAACTGTGTCAGAGAGCTCTGAATGTCCCAAAAACATTTGCAGACTGAAAGAGGCATTAACCCACATCCTAGACCACAGAAATTCCCAAAAATATTTGTGGCACGAAAAATGCATCCTGCACCACTGAAAGTTCAGAATATATTAGCAGCCCAAAAAGCCTTAAAATGCAATATAGGCCTGCAAAAATGTTGAAATCTTTGGAGGTCCAAAAAAGGGGTTTACAGGCATCCTAGACCCCCTAAAGTCCAGAAAATGTTGGTGGACCAAAAACGGTGTCAGAGAGCTCAGAATGTCCCAAAAACATTTGCAGACTGAACGGGGCATTAACCCGCATCATACACCACTGAAATTTCCAAAAACATTTTTGCCACGGAAAATGCACCCTACACCCCTGAAAGTTCAGAATATGTTAGCAGCTGAAAAAAGGCATTAAAATGCATTTTAGGCCTGCAAAAATTTAGAAAACTTTGGAGGCCCAAAAAAGGCGTTTACAGGCACCATAGACCCCCTAAAGTACAGAAAAAGTTGTTGGACCAAAAAGGGTGTCAGAGAGCTTTGAATGTCCCAAAAGCATCTGCAGCCTGAAAGGGGCCTTAACCCGCATCCTAGACCACTGAAATTCCTAAAAATATTTTTGGCACGAAAAATGCATCCTATACCCCTGAAAGTTCAGATTATGTTAGCAGCCCAAAAAAGGCCTTAAAGTGCATTATAGGCCTGCAAAAATGTTGAAAACTTTGGAGGCCCATAAAAGGGGTTTACAAGCATCCTAGGCCCCCTAAAGTCCAGAAAATGTTGGTGGACCAAAAACGGTGTCAGAGAGCTCTGAATGTCATAAAAAACATCTGCAGTCTGAAAGGGGCATTATCCTGCATCCTAGACCACTGAAATTTCCAAAAATATTTTTGGCACGAAAAATGCATCCTACACCCCTGAAAGTTCAGAAAATAGCGGCAGCTCAAAAAAAGGCCTTAAAATGCATTTTAGGCCTGCAAAAATGTTGAAAACTTTGGTGGCCCAAAAAAGGGGTTTACAGGCATCCTAGACCCCCTGAATTCCAGAAAATGTTGGTGGACCAAAAACGGTGTCAGAGAGCTCTGAATGTCCCAAAAACATGTGCAGCCTGAAAGGGGCATTATCCCGCATCCTAGACCACTGTAATTTCCAAAAATATTTTTGGCACGAAAATTGCATCCTACACCCCTGAAAGTTCAGAAAATAGCGGCAGCTCAAAAAAAGGCCTTAAAATGCATCTTAGGCCTGCAAAAATGTTGAAAACTTTGCAGGCCCAAAAAAGGGGTTTACAGGCATCCTATACACCCTAAAGTCCAGACAATGTTGGTGGACCAAAAACTGTGTCAGAGAGCTCTGAATGTCCCAAAAACATTTGCAGCCTGAAAGGGACATTAACCCGCATCCTAGACCACTGAAATTCCCCAAAATATTTGTGGCACGAAAAATGCATCCTACACCCCTGAAAGTTCAGAATATGTTAGCAGACCAAAAAAGGCCTTGAAAGCATTATAGGGCAGCAAACATTTTGAAAACTTTGGAGGCCCAAAAAAGGGGTTTACAGGCATCCAAGACCCCTTAAAGTCCAGAAAATGTTGGTGGACCAAAAATGGTGTCAGAGAGTTCTGAATGTCCCAAAAACATGTGCAGCCTGAAAGGGGCATTATCCCGCATCCTAGACCCCTGAAATTTCCAAAAATATTTTTGGCACAAAAAATGCATCCTACACCCCTGAAAGTTCAGAATATGATAGCAGCCCAAAAATGCCTTAAAATGCATTATAGGCCTGCAAAAATGTTCAAAACTTTGGAGGCCCAAAAAAGGGATTTACAGGCATCCTAGACCCCCTAAAGTCCAGAAAATGTCGTTGGACCAAAAACGGTGTCAGGGAGCTCTGAATGTCCCAAAAACATGTGCAGCCTGAAAGGGGCATTATCCCGCATCCTAGACCACTGAAATTTCCAAAAATATTTTTGGCACGAAAAATGCATCCTACACCCCTGAAAGTTCAGAATATGTTAGCAGCCCAAAAAAGGCCTTAAAATGCATTATAGGCCAGCAAAAATGTTGAAAACTTTGGAGGCCCAAAAAAGGGGTTTACAGGTATCCTTAGACCCCCTAAAGTCCAGAAAATGTTGGTGGACCAAAAACGGTGTCATAGAGCTCTGAATGTCCCAAAAACATTTGCAGCCTGAAAGGGGCATTAACCCGCATCCTAGACCACTGAAATTCTCCAAAATATTTGTGGCACGAAAAATGCATCCTACACCCCGGAAAGTTCAGAATATTTTAGCAGCCCAAAAAAAGCCTTAAAATGCATTATAGGCCAGCAAAAATGTTGAAAACTTTGGAGGCCCAAAAAAGGGGTTTACATGCGTCCCAGACCCCCTAAAGTCCAGATAATGTTGGTGGACCAAAAACGCTGTCAGAGAGCTCTGAATGTCCCAAAAACATTTGCAGCCTGAAAGGGGCATTAACCCGCATCCTAGACCACTGAAATACCCAAAAATATTTTTGCCACGAAAAATGCATCCTACACCACTGAAAGTTCAGAATATGTTAGCAGCCCAAAAATGCTTAAAATTCAATATAGGCCTGCAAAAATGTTGAAAACTTTGGAGGCCCAAAAAAGGGTTTTACAGGCGTCCTAGACCCCCTAAAGTCCAGAAAATGTTGGTGGACCAAAAACGGTGTCAGAGAGCTCGGAATGTCCTAAAAACATTTGCAGACTGAAAGGGGCATTAACCCGCATCATACACCACTGAAATTTCCAAAAACATTTTTGCCACGAAAAATGCATCCTACACCCCTGAAAGTTCAGAATATGTTAGCAGCTCAAAAAAGGCATTAAAATGCATTTTAGGCCTGCAAAAATTTAGAAAACATTGGAGGCCCAAAAAAGCCGTTTACAGGCACCTTAGACCCCCTAAAGTCCAGAAAATGTTGGTGGACCAAAAACGATGTCAGAGAGCTCTGAATGTCCCAAAAGCATGTGCAGCCTGAAAGGGGCATTAACCCGCATACCAGACCACTGAAATTCCCAAAATTATTTTTGGCACGGAAAATGCATCCTACATCCCTGAAAGTTCAGAAAATGGTGGCAGCTCAAAATAAGGCCTTATAATCCATCTTAGGCCTGCAAAAATGTTGAAAACTTTGGAGGCCCAAAAAAAGGGGTTTAGAGGAATCCTATACACCCTAAAGTCCAGACAATGTTGGTGGACCGAAAACTGTGTCAGAGAGCTCTGAATGTCCCAAAAACATTTGCAGCCTGAAAGAGGCATTAACCCGCATCCTAGACCACTGAAATTCCCAAAAATATTTGTGGCACGAAAAATGCATCCTACACCACTGAAAGTTCAGAAAATAGCGGCAGCTCAAAAAAAGGCCTTAAAATGCATTTTAGGCCTGCAAAAATGTTGAAAACTCTGCAGGCCCAAAAAATGGGTTTACAGGCATCCTATACACCCTAAAGTCCAGACAATGTTGGTGGACCAAAAACTCTGTCAGAGAGCTATGAATGTCCCAAAAACATTTGCAGCCTGAAAGGGGCATTAACCCGCATCCTAGACCACTGAAATTCCCTAAAAATATTTGTGGCACGAAAAATGCATCCTACACCCCTGGAAGTTCAGAATATGTTAGCAGCCCAAAAAAGGCCTTAAAATGCATTATAGGCCAGCAAAAATGTTGAAAACTTTGGAGGCCAAAAAAAGGGGTTTACAGGTATCATAGACCCCCCAAAGTCCAGAAAATGTTGGTGGACCAAAAACGGTGTCATAGAGCTCTGAATGTCCCAAAAACATTTGCAGCCTGAAAGGGGCATTAAACCGCATCCTAGAACACTGAAATTCCCCAAAATATTTGTGGCACGAAAAATGCATCCTACACCACTGAAAGTTCAGAATATGTTAGCAGCCAAAAAGCCTTAAAATGCAATATAGGCCAGCAAAAATGTTGAAAACTTTGGAGGCCCAAAAAAGGGGTTTACCGGCATCCTGGACCCCCTAAAGTCCAGAAAATGTTGGTGGACCAAAAAGGGTGTCAGAGAGCTCTGAATGTCCAAAAAACATGTGCAGCCTGAAAGGGGCATTATCCCGCATCCTAGACCACTGAAATTTCCAAAAATATTTTTTGCATGAAAAATGCATCCTACACCACTGAAAGTTCAGAAAATGGTGGCAGCTCAAACAAAGGCCTTAAAAGTGCATCTTAGGCCTGCAAAAATGTTGAAAACTTTGGAGGCCCAAAAAAGGGGTTTACAGGCAGCCTATACACCCTAAAGTCGAGACAATGTTGGTGGACCCAAAACTGTGTCAGAGAGCTCTGAATGTCCCAAAAACATTTGCAGCCTGAAAGGGTCATTAACCTGCATCCTAGACCACTAAAATTCCCAAAAATATTTGTGGCACGAAAAATGCATCCTACACCCCTGGAAGTTCAGAATATGTTAGCAGCCCAAAAAAGGCCTTAAAATGCATTATAGGCCAGCAAAAATGTTGAAAACTTTGGAGGCCCAAAAAAGGGGTTTACAGGTATCATAGACCCCCCAAAGTCCAGAAAATGTTGGTGGACCAAAAACGGTGTCAGAGAGCTCTGAATGTCCCAAAAACATGTGCAGCCTGAAAGGGGCATTATCCCGCATCCTAGACCACTGTAATTTCCAAAAATATTTTTGGCACGAAAATTGCATCCTACACCCCTGAAAGTTCAGAAACTAGCGGCAGCTCAAAAAAAGGCCTTAAAATGCATCTTAGGCCTGCAAAAATGTTGAAAACTTTGCAGGCCCAAAAAAGGGGTTTACAGGCATCCTAGACCCCTTAAAGTCCAGAAAATGTTGGTGGACCAAAAATGGTGTCAGAGAGTTCTGAATGTCCCAAAAACATGTGCAGCCTGAAAGGGGCATTATCCCGCATCCTAGACCCCTGAAATTTCCAAAAATATTTTTGGCACAAAAAATGCATCCTACACCCCTGAAAGTTCAGAATATGATAGCAGCCCAAAAATGCCTTAAAATGCATTATAGGCCTGCAAAAATGTTCAAAACTTTGGAGGCCCAAAAAAGGGATTTACAGGCATCCTAGACCCCCTAAAGTCCAGAAAATGTCGGTGGACCAAAAACGGTGTCAGGGAGCTCTGAATGTCCCAAAAACATGTGCAGCCTGAAAGGGGCATTATCCCGCATCCTAGACCACTGAAATTTCCAAAGATATTTTTGGCACGAAAAATGCATCCTACACCCCTGAAAGTTCAGAAAATAGCGGCAGCTCAAAAAAAGGCCTTAAAATCCATCTTAGGCCTGCAAAAATGTTGAAAACTTTGGAGGCCCAAAAAAGGGATTTACAGGCATCCTAGAGCCCCTAAAGTCCAGAAAATGTTGGTGGACCAAAAACGGTGTCAGAGAGCTCTGAATGTCCCAAAAACATTTGCAGCCCGAAAGGGGCATTAACCCGCATCCTAGACCACTGAAATTCCCAAAAATATTTTTTGCACGAAAAATGCATCCTACACCCCTGAAAGTTCCGAATATGTTAGCAGCCCAAAAAAGGCCTTAAAATGCATTATAGGCCAGCAAAAATGTTGAAAACTTTGGAGGCCCAAAAAAGGGGTTTACAGGCATCCTAGACCCCCTAAAGTCCAGAAAATGTTAGTCGACCAAAAACGGTGTCAGAGAGCATTGAATGTCCCAAAAACATGTGCAGCCTGAAAGGGGCATTAACCCACACCCTAGACCACTGAAATTCCCCAAAATATTTTTGGCACGAAAAATGCATCCTACACCCCTGAAAGTTCAGAAATGTTGGCAGCTCAAAAAAGGCCTTAAAATGCATTTTAGGCCTGTAAAAATGTTGAAAACTTTGGAGACCCAAAAAAATGGGTTTACAGGCATCCTAGACCCCCTAAAGTCCAGACAATGTTGGTGGACCAGAAACTGTGTCAGAGAGCTCTGAATTTCCCAGCAACATGTGCAGCCTGAAAGGGGCATTAACCCGGATCCTAGACCACTGAAATTCCCAAAAATATTTTTGCCACGAAAAATGCATCCTACACCACGTAAAGTTCAGAATATGTTAGCAGCCCAAAAAGGCCTTAAAATGCATTACAGGCCTGTAAAAATGTTGAAAATTTTGGAGGCTCAAAAAAGGGGGTTACAGGCATTCTAGACCCCTTAAAGTCCAGAAAATGTTGGTGGACCAAAAACGGTGTCAGAGAGCTCTGAATGTCCCTAAAATATTTGCAGCCTGAAAGGTGCATTAACCTGCATCCTAGATCACTGAAATTTCCCAAAATACTTTTGGCACAAAAATGCATCCTACATCCCTGCATTTTCAGATTATGTTAGCAACCCAAAAACGGCCTTAAAATGCATTATAGGCCTGCAAAAATGTTGAAAACTTTGGAGGCCCAAAAAAGGGGTTAACAGGCATCCTAGACCCCCTAAAGTCCAGAAAATGTAGTTGGACCAAAAACGGTGTCAGTGAGCTATGAATGTCCCAAAAACATTTGCAGCCTGAAAGGGACATTAACCCGCATCCTACACACTGAAATTTCCAAAAATATTTTAGCCACGAAAAATGCATACTACACCCCTGAAAGTTCAGATTATGTTAGCAGCCCAAAATAGGCCTTAAAATGCTTATAGGCCCGCAAAACTGTTGAAAACTTTGGAGACCCAAAAAAATGGGTTTACAGGCATCCTAGACCCCCTAAAGTCCAGACAATGTTGGTGGACCAGAAACTGTGTCAGAGAGCACTGAATGGCCCAAAAACATGTGCAGCCTGAAAGGGGCATTAACCCGTATCCTAGACCACTGAAATCTCTCAAAACATTTTTGGCACGGAAAATGCATCCTAGACCCCCTAAAGTCCAGAAAATGTTGGTGGACCAAAAACGGTGTCAGAGAGCTCTGAATGGCCCAAAAACATTTGCAGCCTGAAAGGGGCATTAACCCGCATCCTAGACCACTGAAATCTCCCAAAATATTTTTGGCACGAAAAATGCATCCTACACCCCTGAAAGTTCAGAAAATGTTGGCAGGTCAAAAAAAGGCCTTAAAATGCATCTTGGCCTGCAAAAACGTTGAAAACTTTGGAGGCCCAAAAAAAGGGTTTACGGGCATCCTAGACCCCCTAAAGTCCAGAAAATAGTTGTTGCCCAAAAACGGTGTCAGAGAGCTCTGAATGTCCCAAAAACATTTGCAGCCTGAAAGGGGCATTAACCTGCATCCTAGACCACTAAAATTCCCAAAAATATTTGTGGCACGAAAAATGCATCCTAAACCCCTGAAAGTTCAGAATATGTTAGCAGCCCAAAAAAGGCCTTAAAATGCATTATAGGCCAGCAAAAATGTTGAAAACTTTGGAGGCCCAAAAAAGGGGTTTACAGGTATCCTTAGACCCCCTAAAGTCCAGAAAATGTTGGTGGACCAAAAACGGTGTCATAGAGCTCTGAATGTCCCAAAAACATTTGCAGCCTGAAAGGGGCATTAACCCGCATCCTAGACCACTGAAATACCCAAAAATATTTTTGCCACGAAAAATGCATCCTACACCACTGAAAGTTCAGAATATGTTAGAAGCCCAAAAAGGCTTAAAATTCAATATAGGCCTGCAAAAATGTTGAAAACTTTGGAGGCCCAAAAAAGGGGTTTACAGGCGTCCTAGACCCCCTAAAGTCCAGAAAATGTTGGTGGACCAAAAACGGTGTCAGAGAGCTCGGAATGTCCTAAAAACATTTGCAGACTGAAAGGGGCATTTACCCGCATCATATACCACTGAAATTTCCAAAAACATTTTTGCCACGAAAAATGCATCCTACACCCCTGAAAGTTCAGAATATGTTAGCAGCTCAAAAAAGGCATTAAAATGCATTTTAGGCCTGCAAAAATTTAGAAAACATTGGAGGCCCAAAAAAGCCGTTTACAGGCACCTTAGACCCCCTAAAGTCCAGAAAATGTTAGTGGACCAAAAACGATGTCAGAGAGCTCTGAATGTCCCAAAAGCATGTGCAGCCTGAAAGGGGCATTAACCCGCATCCTAGAACACTGAAATTCCCAAAAATATTTGTGGCACGAAAAATGCATCCTACACCCCTGGAAGTTCAGAATATGTTAGCAGCCCAAATAAGGCCTTAAAATGCATTATAGGCCAGCAAAAATGTTGAAAACTTTGGAGGCCAAAAAAAGGGGTTTAGAGGAATCCTATACACCCTAAAGTCCAGACAATGTTGGTGGACCGAAAACTGTGTCAGAGAGCTCTGAATGTCCCAAAAACATTTGCAGCCTGAAAGAGGCATTAACCCGCATCCTAGACCACTGAAATTCCCAAAAATATTTGTGGCACGAAAAATGCATCCTACACCACTGAAAGTTCAGAAAATAGCGGCAGCTCAAAAAAAGGCCTTAAAATGCATTTTAGGCCTGCAAAAATGTTGAAAACTTTGCAGGCCCAAAAAAGGAGTTTACAGGCATCCTATACACCCTAAAGTCCAGACAATGTTGGTGGACCAAAAACTCTGTCAGAGAGCTATGAATGTCCCAAAAACATTTGCAGCCTGAAAGGGGCATTAACCCGCATCCTAGACCACTGAAATTCCCAAAAATATTTGTGGCACGAAAAATGCATCCTACACCCCTGGAAGTTCAGAATATGTTAGCAGCCCAAATAAGGCCTTAAAATGCATTATAGGCCAGCAAAAATGTTGAAAACTTTGGAGGCCAAAAAAAGGGGTTTACAGGTATCATAGACCCCCCAAAGTCCAGAAAATGTTGGTGGACCAAAAACGGTGTCATAGAGCTCTGAATGTCCCAAAAACATTTGCAGCCTGAAAGGGGCTTTAAACCGCATCCTAGAACACTGAAATTCCCCAAAATATTTGTGGCACGAAAAATGCATCCTACACCACTGAAAGTTCAGAATATGTTAGCAGCCAAAAAGCCTTAAAATGCAATATAGGCCAGCAAAAATGTTGAAAACTTTGGAGGCCCAAAAAAGGGGTTTACAGGTATCATAGACCCCCTAAAGTCCAGAAAATGTTGGTGGACCAAAAACGGTGTCAGAGAGCTCTGAATGTCCAAAAAACATGTGCAGCCTGAAAGGGGCATTATCCCGCATCCTAGACCACTGAAATTTCCAAAAATATTTTTTGCATGAAAAATGCATCCTACACCACTGAAAGTTCAGAAAATGGTGGCAGCTCAAAAAAAGGCCTTAAAAATGCATCTTAGGCCTGCAAAAATGTTGAAAACTTTGGAGGCCCAAAAAAGGGGTTTACAGGCAGCCTATACACCCTAAACTCGAGACAATGTTGGTGGACCCAAAACTGTGTCAGAGAGCTCTGAATGTCCCAAAAACATTTGCAGCCTGAATGGGTCATTAACCTGCATCCTAGACCACTAAAATTCCCAAAAATATTTGTGGCACGAAAAATGCATCCTACACCACTGAAAGTTCAGAAAATAGCGGCAGCTCAAAAAAAGGCCTTAAAATGCATTTTAGGCCTGCAAAAATGTTGAAAACTTTGCAGGCCCAAAAAAGGAGTTTACAGGCATCCTATACACCCTAAAGTCCAGACAATGTTGGTGGACCAAAAACGGTGTCATAGAGCTATGAATGTCCCAAAAACATTTGCAGCCTGAAAGGGGCATTAACCCGCATCCTAGAACACTGAAATTCCCCAAAAATATTTGTGGCACGAAAAATGCATCCTACACCCCTGGAAGTTCAGAATATGTTAGCAGCCCAAATAAGGCCTTAAAATGCATTATAGGCCAGCAAAAATGTTGAAAACTTTGGAGGCCAAAAAAAGGGGTTTACAGGTATCATAGACCCCCCAAAGTCCAGAAAATGTTGGTGGACCAAAAACGGTGTCATAGAGCTCTGAATGTCCCAAAAACATTTGCAGCCTGAAAGGGGCTTTAAACCGCATCCTAGAACACTGAAATTCCCCAAAATATTTGTGGCACGAAAAATGCATCCTACACCACTGAAAGTTCAGAATATGTTAGCAGCCAAAAAGCCTTAAAATGCAATATAGGCCAGCAAAAATGTTGAAAACTTTGGAGGCCCAAAAAAGGGGTTTACAGGTATCATAGACCCCCTAAAGTCCAGAAAATGTTGGTGGACCAAAAACGGTGTCAGAGAGCTCTGAATGTCCAAAAAACATGTGCAGCCTGAAAGGGGCATTATCCCGCATCCTAGACCACTGAAATTTCCAAAAATATTTTTTGCATGAAAAATGCATCCTACACCACTGAAAGTTCAGAAAATGGTGGCAGCTCAAAAAAAGGCCTTAAAAATGCATCTTAGGCCTGCAAAAATGTTGAAAACTTTGGAGGCCCAAAAAAGGGGTTTACAGGCAGCCTATACACCCTAAACTCGAGACAATGTTGGTGGACCCAAAACTGTGTCAGAGAGCTCTGAATGTCCCAAAAACATTTGCAGCCTGAATGGGTCATTAACCTGCATCCTAGACCACTAAAATTCCCAAAAATATTTGTGGCACGAAAAATGCATCCTACACCACTGAAAGTTCAGAAAATAGCGGCAGCTCAAAAAAAGGCCTTAAAATGCATTTTAGGCCTGCAAAAATGTTGAAAACTTTGCAGGCCCAAAAAAGGAGTTTACAGGCATCCTATACACCCTAAAGTCCAGACAATGTTGGTGGACCAAAAACGGTGTCATAGAGCTATGAATGTCCCAAAAACATTTGCAGCCTGAAAGGGGCATTAACCCGCATCCTAGAACACTGAAATTTCCCAAAAATATTTGTGGCACGAAAAATGCATCCTACACCCCTGGAAGTTCAGAATATGTTAGCAGCCCAAATAAGGCCTTAAAATGCATTATAGGCCAGCAAAAATGTTGAAAACTTTGGAGGCCAAAAAAAGGGGTTTACAGGTATCATAGACCCCCCAAAGTCCAGAAAATGTTGGTGGACCAAAAACGGTGTCATAGAGCTCTGAATGTCCCAAAAACATTTGCAGCCTGAAAGGGGCTTTAAACCGCATCCTAGAACACTGAAATTCCCCAAAATATTTGTGGCACGAAAAATGCATCCTACACCACTGAAAGTTCAGAATATGTTAGCAGCCAAAAAGCCTTAAAATGCAATATAGGCCTGCAAAAATGTTGAAAACTTTGGAGGCCCAAAAAAGGGGTTTACAGGTATCATAGACCCCCTAAAGTCCAGAAAATGTTGGTGGACCAAAAACGGTGTCAGAGAGCTCTGAATGTCCAAAAAACATGTGCAGCCTGAAAGGGGCATTATCCCGCATCCTAGACCACTGAAATTTCCAAAAATATTTTTTGCATGAAAAATGCATCCTACACCACTGAAAGTTCAGAAAATGGTGGCAGCTCAAAAAAAGGCCTTAAAAATGCATCTTAGGCCTGCAAAAATGTTGAAAACTTTGGAGGCCCAAAAAAGGGGTTTACAGGCAGCCTATACACCCTAAAGTCGAGACAATGTTGGTGGACCCAAAACTGTGTCAGAGAGCTCTGAATGTCCCAAAAACATTTGCAGCCTGAATGGGTCATTAACCTGCATCCTAGACCACTAAAATTCCCAAAAATATTTGTGGCACGAAAAATGCATCCTACACCCCTGGAAGTTCAGAATATGTTAGCAGCCCAAAAAAGGCCTTAAAATGCATTATAGGCCAGCAAAAATGTTGAAAACTTTGGAGGCCCAAAAAAGGGGTTTACAGGTATCATAGACCCCCCAAAGTCCAGAAAATGTTGGTGGACCAAAAACGGTGTCATAGAGCTATGAATGTCCCAAAAACATTTGCAGCCTGAAAGGGGCATTAACCCGCATCCTAGAACACTGAAATTCCCCAAAATATTTGTGGCACGAAAAATGCATCCTACACCCCTGAAAGTTCAGAATATGTTAGCAGCCCAAAAAAGGCCTTAAAATGCATTATAGGCCAGCAAAAATGTTGAAAACTTTGGAGGCCCAAAAAAGGGGTTTACATGCGTCCTAGACCCCCTAAAGTCCAGAAAATGTTGGTGGACCAAAAACGGTGTCAGAGAGCTCTGAATGTCCCAAAAACATTTGCAGCCTGAAAGGGGCATTAACCCGCATCCTAGACCACTGAAATTCCCAAAAATATTTTTGCCACGAAAAATGCATCCTACACCACTGAAAGTTCAGAATATGTTAGCAGCCCAAAAAGCCTTAAAATGCAATATAGGCCTGCAAAAATGTTGAACACTTTGGAGGCCCAAAAAAGGGGTTTACAGGCGTCCTAGACCCCCTAAAGTCCAGAAAATGTTGGTGGACCAAAAACGGTGTCAGAGAGCTCTGAATGTCCCAAAAACATTAGCAGCCTGAAAGGGACATTAACCCGCATCCTACACCACTGAAATTTCCAAAAATATTTTAGCCACGAAAAATGCATACTACACCCCTGAAAGTTCAGATTATGTTAGCAGCCCAAAAAAGGCCTTGAAATGCTCTAGGCCTGCAAAAATGTTGAAAACTTTAGAGGCCCAAAAAATGGGTTTACAGTCATCCTAGACCCCCTAAAGTCCAGACAATGTTGGTGGACCAGAAACTTTGTCAGAGAGCTCTGAATTTCCCAGCAACATTTGCAGCCTGAAAGGGGCATTAACCCCATCCTAGACCACTGAAATTCCCCCAAATTTTTTTGGCACGAAAAATGCATCCTACACCCCTGAAAGTTCAGAAAATGTTGGCAGCTCAGAAAAAGGCCTTAAAAGGCATCTTAGGCCTTCAAAAATGTTGAAAACTGTGGTGGCCCAAAAAAGGGGTTTACAGGCATCCTAGACCCCCTAAAGTCCAGAAAATGTTGGTGGACCAAAAACGGTGTCAGAGAGCTGTGAATGGGCCAAAAACATTTGCAGCCTGAAAGGGGCATTAAACCCATCCTAGACCACTGAAATTCCCAAAAATATTTTTGGCACGAAAAATGCATCCTACACCACTGAAAGTTCAGAATATGTTAGCAGCCCAAAAAGGCCTTAAAATGCAATATAGGCCTGAACAAATGTTGAAATCTTTGGAGGACCAAGAAATGGGTTTACAGGCATTCCAGACCCCCTAAAATCCAGACAATGTTGGTGGACCAAAAACTGTGTCAGAGAACTCTGAATGTCCCAAAAACATTTGCAGCCTGAAAGGGGCATTGACCCGCATCCCAGACCACTGAAATTTCCCAAAATATTTGTGGCAAGAAAAATGCATCCTACACCCCTCAAAGTTCAGAAAATGTTGGCAGCTCAAAAAAGGCCTTAAAATGCATCTTCTGCCTGCAAAAACATTGAAAACTTTGGAGGCCCAATAAAAGGGTTTACGGGCATCCTAGACCCCCTAAAGTCCACAAAATAATTGTGGCACAAAAACGGTGTCAGAGAGCTCTGAATGTCCTAAAAACATTTGCAGCCTGAAAGGGGCATTGACCCGCATCCTAAACCACTGAAATTTCCCAAAATATTTTTGGCACGAAAAATGAATCCTGCACCCCTGAAAGTTCAGAAAATATTGGCAGCCCAAAGAAGTCTTTAAAATGCATTTCAGGCATACAAAAATGCTGAAAAGTTTGGAGGCCCAAAAAAGGGGTTTACAGGCAACCTATACACCCCTAAAGCCGAGACAATGGTGGTGGACCAAAAACTGTGTCAGAGAGCTCTGAATATCCCAAAAACATTTGCAGTCTGAAAGGGGCATTAACCCGCATCCTAGACCAGTGAAATTCCCCTAAATATTTTTTGCACGAAAAATGCACCCTACACCCCTGAAAGTTCAGAAATGTTGGCAGCTCAAAAAAAGGCTTTAAAATGCATCTTAGGCCTGCAAAAATGCTGAAAACTTTGGAGGCCCAAAAAGGGGTTTAAAGGCATTCTAGACCCCATAAAGTCCAGAAAATGTTGGTGGACCAAAAACGGTGTCAGAGAGCTCTGAATGTCCCAAAAACATGTGCAGCCCGAAAGGGGCATTATCCCGCATCCTAGACCCCTGAAATTTCCAAAAATATTTTTGGCACGAAAAATGCATCCTACACCGCTGAAAGTTCAGAAAATGGTGGCAGCTCAAAAAAAAGCCTCAAAAAAGGACTTAAAATGCATCTTAGGCCTGCAAAAATGTTGAAAACTTTGGAGGCCCAAAAAAGGGGTTTACAGGCAGCCTATACACCCTAAAGTAGAGACAATGCTGGTGGACCAAAAACTGTGTCAGAGAGCTCTGAATGTCCCAAAAACATTTGCAGCCTGAAAGGGGCATTAACCTGCATCCTAGACCACTAAAATTCCCAAAAATATTTGTGGCACGAAAAATGCATCCTACACCCCTGAAAGTTCAGAATATGTTAGCAGCCCAAAAAAGGCCTTAAAATGCATTATAGGCCAGCAAAAATGTTGAAAACTTTGGAGGCCCAAAAAAGGGGTTTACAGGTATCCTAGACCCCCTAAAGTCCAGAAAATGTTGGTGGACCAAAAACGGTGTCATAGAGCTCTGAATGTCCCAAAAACATTTGCAGCCTGAAAGGGGCATTAACCCGCATCCTAGACCACTGAAATTCTCCAAAATATTTGTGGCACGAAAAATGCATCCTACACCCCGGAAAGTTCAGAATATTTTAGCAGCCCAAAAAAGGCCTTAAAATGCATTATAGGCCAGCAAAAATGTTGAAAACTTTGGAGGCCCAAAAAAGGGGTTTACATGCGTCCCAGACCCCCTAAGGTCCAGATAATGTTGGTGGACCAAAAACGCTGTCAGAGAGCTCTGAATGTCCCAAAAACATTTGCAGCCTGAAAGGGGCATTAACCCGCATCCTAGACCACTGAAATACCCAAAAATATTTTAGCCACGAAAAATGCATCCTACACCACTGAAAGTTCAGAATATGTTAGCAGCCCAAAAAGCCTTAAAATTCAATATAGGCCTGCAAAAATGTTGAAAACTTTGGAGGCCCAAAAAAGGGGTTTACAGGCGTCCTAGACCCACTAAAGTCCAGAAAATGTTGGTGGACCAAAAACGGTGTCAGAGAGCTCGGAATGTCCTAAAAACATTTGCAGACTGAAAGGGGCATTAACCCACATCATACACCACTGAAATTTCCAAAAACATTTTTGCCACGAAAAATGCATCCTACACCCCTGAAAGTTCAGAATATGTTAGCAGCTCAAAAAAGGCATTAAAATGCATTTTAGGCCT
The DNA here is from genome assembly GCF_040938575.1 of Ambystoma mexicanum. Classification (NCBI taxonomy): domain Eukaryota; kingdom Metazoa; phylum Chordata; class Amphibia; order Caudata; family Ambystomatidae; genus Ambystoma; species Ambystoma mexicanum. The sequence goes on from NC_090925.1 coordinate 832,687,162, forward strand.
GCAAAAATTTAGAAAACTTTGGAGGCCCAAAAAAGCCGTTTACAGGCACCTTAGACCCCCTAAAGTCCAGAAAATGTTGGTGGACCAAAAACGATGTCAGAGAGCTCTGAATGTCCCAAAAGCATGTGCAGCCTGAAAGGGGCATTAACCCGCATACCAGACCACTGAAATTCCCAAAAATATTTTTGGCACGGAAAATGCATCCTACATCCCTGAAAGTTCAGAAAATGGTGGCAGCTCAAAATAAGGCCTTATAATGTATCTTAGGCCTGCAAAAATGTTGAAAACTTTGCAGGCCCAAAAAAAGGGGTTTAGAGGAATCCTATACACCCTAAAGTCCAGACAATGTTGGTGGACCGAAAACTGTGTCAGAGAGCTCTGAATGTCCCAAAAACATTTGCAGCCTGAAAGAGGCATTAACTCGCATCCTAGACCACTGAAATTCCCAAAAATATTTGTGGCACGAAAAATGCATCCTACACCACTGGAAGTTCAGAAAATAGCGGCAGCTCAAAAAAAGGCCTTAAAATGCATTTTAGGCCTGCAAAAATGTTGAAAACTTTGCAGGCCCAGAAAAGGGGTTTACAGGCATCCTATACACCCTAAAGTCCAGACAATGTTGGTGGACCTTAAACTCTGTCAGAGAGCTATGAATGTCCCAAAAACATTTGCAGCCTGAAAGGGTCATTAACCTGCATCCTAGACCACTAAAATTCCCAAAAATATTTGCGGCATGAAAAATGCATCCTACACCCCTGGAAGTTCAGAATATGTTAGCAGCCCAAAAAAGGCCTTAAAATGCAATATAGGCCAGCAAAAATGTTGAAAACTTTGGAGGCCCAAAAAAGGGGTTTACAGGTATCATAGACCCCCCAAAGTCCAGAAAATGTTGGTGGACCAAAAACGGTGTCAGAGAGCTCTGAATGTCCCAAAAACATTTGCAGCCTGAAAGGGGCATTAACCCACATCCTAGACCACTGCAATTCCCAAAAATATTTTTGCCACGAAAAATGCATCCTACACCCCTGAAAGTTCAGAATATGTTAGCAGCCCAAAAAAGGCCTTAAAATGCATTATAGGCCAGCAAAAATGTTGAAAACTTTGGAGGCCCAAAAAAGGGGTTTACAGGTATCCTAGACCCCCTAAAGTCCAGAAAATGTTGGTGGACCAAAAACGGTGTCATAGAGCTCTGAATGTCCCAAAAACATTTGCAGCCTGAAAGGGGCATTAACCCGCATCCTAGACCACTGAAATTCTCCAAAATATTTGTGGCACGAAAAATGCATCCTACACCCCGGAAAGTTCAGAATATTTTAGCAGCCCAAAAAAGGCCTTAAAATGCATTATAGGCCAGCAAAAATGTTGAAAACTTTGGAGGCCCAAAAAAGGGGTTTACATGCGTCCCAGACCCCCTAAGGTCCAGATAATGTTGGTGGACCAAAAACGCTGTCAGAGAGCTCTGAATGTCCCAAAAACATTTGCAGCCTGAAAGGGGCATTAACCCGCATCCTAGACCACTGAAATACCCAAAAATATTTTAGCCACGAAAAATGCATCCTACACCACTGAAAGTTCAGAATATGTTAGCAGCCCAAAAAGCCTTAAAATTCAATATAGGCCTGCAAAAATGTTGAAAACTTTGGAGGCCCAAAAAAGGGGTTTACAGGCGTCCTAGACCCACTAAAGTCCAGAAAATGTTGGTGGACCAAAAACGGTGTCAGAGAGCTCGGAATGTCCTAAAAACATTTGCAGACTGAAAGGGGCATTAACCCACATCATACACCACTGAAATTTCCAAAAACATTTTTGCCACGAAAAATGCATCCTACACCCCTGAAAGTTCAGAATATGTTAGCAGCTCAAAAAAGGCATTAAAATGCATTTTAGGCCTGCAAAAATTTAGAAAACTTTGGAGGCCCAAAAAAGCCGTTTACAGGCACCTTAGACCCCCTAAAGTCCAGAAAATGTTGGTGGACCAAAAACGATGTCAGAGAGCTCTGAATGTCCCAAAAGCATGTGCAGCCTGAAAGGGGCATTAACCCGCATACCAGACCACTGAAATTCCCAAAAATATTTTTGGCACGGAAAATGCATCCTACATCCCTGAAAGTTCAGAAAATGGTGGCAGCTCAAAATAAGGCCTTATAATGTATCTTAGGCCTGCAAAAATGTTGAAAACTTTGCAGGCCCAAAAAAAGGGGTTTAGAGGAATCCTATACACCCTAAAGTCCAGACAATGTTGGTGGACCGAAAACTGTGTCAGAGAGCTCTGAATGTCCCAAAAACATTTGCAGCCTGAAAGAGGCATTAACTCGCATCCTAGACCACTGAAATTCCCAAAAATATTTGTGGCACGAAAAATGCATCCTACACCACTGGAAGTTCAGAAAATAGCGGCAGCTCAAAAAAAGGCCTTAAAATGCATTTTAGGCCTGCAAAAATGTTGAAAACTTTGCAGGCCCAGAAAAGGGGTTTACAGGCATCCTATACACCCTAAAGTCCAGACAATGTTGGTGGACCTTAAACTCTGTCAGAGAGCTATGAATGTCCCAAAAACATTTGCAGCCTGAAAGGGTCATTAACCTGCATCCTAGACCACTAAAATTCCCAAAAATATTTGCGGCATGAAAAATGCATCCTACACCCCTGGAAGTTCAGAATATGTTAGCAGCCCAAAAAAGGCCTTAAAATGCATTATAGGCCAGCAAAAATGTTGAAAACTTTGGAGGCCCAAAAAAGGGGTTTACAGGTATCATAGACCCCCCAAAGTCCAGAAAATGTTGGTGGACCAAAAACGGTGTCAGAGAGCTCTGAATGTCCCAAAAACATTTGCAGCCTGAAAGGGGCATTAACCCACATCCTAGACCACTGCAATTCCCAAAAATATTTTTGCCACGAAAAATGCATCCTACACCACTGAAAGTTCAGAATATGTTAGCAGCCCAAAAAGCCTTAAAATGCAATATAGGCCTGCAAAAATGTTGAAAACTTTGGAGGCCCAAAAAAGGGGTTTACAGGCGTCCTAGACCCCCTAAAGTCCAGAAAATGTTGGTGGACCAAAAACGGTGTCAGAGAGCTCTGAATGTCCCAAGAATATTTGCAGCCTGAAAGGTGCATTAACCTGCATCCTAGATCACTGAAATTTCCCAAAATATTTTTGGCACAAAAATGCATCCTACATCCCTGAAATTTCAGATTATGTTAGCAGCCCAAAAAAGGCCTTAAAATGCATTGTAGGCCTGCAAAAATGTTGAAAACTTTGGAGGCCCAAAAAAGTGGTTAACAGGCATCCTAGACCCCCTAAAGTCCAGAAAATGTAGTTGGACCAAAAACGGTGTCAGTGAGCTATGAATGTCCCAAAAACATTTGCAGCCTGAAAGGGACATTAACCCGCATCCTACACCACTGAAATTTCCAAAAATATTTTAGCCACGAAAAATGCATACTACACCCCTGAAAGTTCAGATTATGTTAGCAGCCCAAAAAAGGCCTTGAAATGCTCTAGGCCTACAAAAATGTTGAAAACTTTGGAGGCCCAAAAAATGGGTTTACAGTCATCCTAGACCCCCTAAAGTCCAGACAATGTTGGTGGACCAGAAACTTTGTCAGAGAGCTCTGAATTTCCCAGCAACATTTGCAGCCTGAAAGGGGCATTAACCCGTATCCTAGACCACTGAAATTCCCCAAAATATTTTTGGCACGAAAAATGCATCCTACACCCCTGAAAGTTCAGAAAATGTTGGCAGCTCAGAAAAAGGCCTTAAAAGGCATCTTAGGCCTTCAAAAATGTTGAAAACTGTGGTGGCCCAAAAAAGGGGTTTACAGGCATCCTAGACCCCCTAAAGTCCAGAAAATGTTGGTGGACCAAAAACGGTGTCAGAGAGCTGTGAATGGGCCAAAAACATTTGCAGCCTGAAAGGGGCATTAACCCCATCCTAGACCACTGAAATTCCCAAAAATATTTTTGGCACGAAAAATGCATCCTACACCACTGAAAGTTCAGAATATGTTAGCAGCCCAAAAAGGCCTTAAAATGCAATATAGGCCTGAACAAATGTTGAAATCTTTGGAGGACCAAGAAACGGGTTTACATGCATTCCAGACCCCCTAAAATACAGACAATGTTGGTGGACCAAAAACTGTGTCAGAGAACTCTGAATGTCCCAAAAACATTTGCAGCCTGAAAGGGGCATTGACCCGCATCCCAGACCACTGAAATTTCCCAAAATATTTGTGGCAAGAAAAATGCATCCTACACCCCTCAAAGTTCAGAAAATGTTGGCAGCTCAAAAAAAGGCCTTAAAATGCATCTTCTGCCTGCAAAAACATTGAAAACTTTGGAGGCCCAATAAAAGGGTTTACGGGCATCCTAGACCCCCTAAAGTCCACAAAATAGTTGTGGCACAAAAACGGTGTCAGAGAGCTCTGAATATCCCAAAAACATATGCAGCCTGAAAGGGGCATTGACCCGCATCCTAAACCACTGAAATTTCCCAAAATATTTTTGGCACGAAAAATGAATCCTGCACCCCTGAAAGTTCAGAAAATATTGGCAGCCCAAAGAAGTCTTTAAAATGCATTTTAGGCATAGAAAAATGCTGAAAAGTTTGGAGGCCCAAAAAAGGGGTTTACAGGCAACCTATACACCCCTAAAGCCGAGACAATGGTGGTGGACCAAAAACTGTGTCAGAGAGCTCTGAATATCCCAAAAACATTTGCAGCCTGATAGGGGCATTAACCCGCATCCTAGACCAGTGAAATTCCCCTAAATATTTTTTGCATGAAAAATGCACCCTACACCCCTGAAAGTTCAGAAATGTTGGCAGCTCAAAAAAAGGCTTTAAAATGCATCTTAGGCCTGCAAAAATGCTGAAAACTTTGGAGGCCCAAAAAGGGGTTTAAAGGCATTCTAGACCCCATAAAGTCCAGAAAATGTTGGTGGACCAAAAACGGTGTCAGAGAGCTCTGAATGTCCCAAAAACACGTGCAGCCCGAAAGTGGCATTATCCCGCATCCTAGACCCCTGAAATTTCCAAAAATATTTTTGGCACAAAAAATGCATCCTACACCCCTGAAAGTTCAGAATATGATAGCAGCCCAAAAATGCCTTAAAATGCATTATAGGCCTGCAAAAATGTTCAAAACTTTGGAGGCCCAAAAAAGGGATTTACAGGCATCCTAGACCCCCTAAAGTCCAGAAAATGTCGGTGGACCAAAAACGGTGTCAGGGAGCTCTGAATGTCCCAAAAACATGTGCAGCCTGAAAGGGGCATTATCCCGCATCCTAGACCACTGAAATTTCCAAAAATATTTTTGGCACGAAAAATGCATCCTACACCCCTGAAAGTTCAGAAAATAGCGGCAGCTCAAAAAAAGGCCTTAAAATCCATCTTAGGCCTGCAAAAATGTTGAAAACTTTGGAGGCCCAAAAAAGGGATTTACAGGCATCCTAGACCCCCTAAAGTCCAGAAAATGTTGGTGGACCAAAAACGGTGTCAGAGAGCTCTGAATGTCCCAAAAACATTTGCAGCCCGAAAGGGGCATTAACCCGCATCCTAGACCACTGAAATTCCCCAAAATATTTTTTGCACGAAAAATGCATCCTACACCCCTGAAAGTTCCGAATATGTTAGCAGCCCAAAAAAGGCCTTAAAATGCATTATAGGCCAGCAAAAATGTTGAAAACTTTGGAGGCCCAAAAAAGGGGTTTACAGGCATCCTAGACCCCCTAAAGTCCAGAAAATGTTGGTCGACCAAAAACGGTGTCAGAGAGCTATGAATGTCCCAAAAACATGTGCAGCCTGAAAGGGGCATTAACCCACATCCTAGACCACTGAAATTCCCCAAAATATTTTTGCCACGAAAAATACATCCTACAGCACTGAAAGTTCAGAATATGTTAGCAGACCAAAAAAGCCTTAAAATGCATTATAGGCCTGCAAAAATGTTGAAAACTTTGGAGGCCCAAAAAAGGGGTTAACAGGCATCCTAGACCCCCTAAAGTCCAGAAAATGTAGTTGGACCAAAAACGATGTCAGTGAGCTATGAATGTCCCAAAAACATTTGCAGCCTGAAAGGGACATTAACCCGCATCCTACACCACTGAAATTTCCAAAAATATTTTAGCCACGAAAAATGCATACTACACCCCTGAAAGTTCAGATTATGTTAGCAGCCCAAAATAGGCCTTAAAATGCTTATAGGCCTGCAAAACTGTTGAAAACTTTGGAGACCCAAAAAAATGGGTTTACAGGCATCCTAGACCCCCTAAAGTCCAGACAATGTTGGTGGACCAGAAACTGTGTCAGAGAGCACTGAATGGCCCAAAAACATGTGCAGCCTGAAAGGGGCATTAACCCGCATCCTAGACCACTGAAATCTCCCAACATATTTTTGGCACGGAAAATGCATCCTAGACCACCTAAAGTCCAGAAAATGTTGGTGGACCAAAAACGGTGTCAGAGAGCTCTGAATGGCCCAAAAACATTTGCAGCCTGAAAGGGGCATTAACCCGCATCCTAGACCACTGAAATCTCCCAAAATATTTTTGGCACGAAAAATGCATCCTACACCCATGAAAGTTCAGAAAATGTTGGCAGGCCAAAAAAAAGCCTTAAAATGCACTTTGGCCTGCAAAAACGTTGAAAACTTTGGAGGCCCAAAAAAAGGGTTTACGGGCATCCTAGACCCCCTAAAGTCCAGAAAATAGTTGTGGCCCAAAAACGGTGTCAGAGAGCTCTGAATGTCCCAACAACATTTGCAGTCTGAAAGGGGCATTAACCTGCATCCTAGACCTCTGAAATTCCCAAAAATATTTTGTGCACAAAAAATGCATCCTACACCCCTGAAAGTTCAGAATATGTAAGCAGCACAAAAAAAAGCCTTAAAAATGCATCTTAGGCCTGCAAATATGTTGAAAACTTTGGAGGCCCAAAAAAGGGGTTTACAGGCAGCCTATACACCCTAAAGTAGAGACAATGTTGGTGGACCAAAAACTGTGTCAGAGAGCTCTGAATGTCCCAAAAACATTTGCAGCCTGAAAGGGGCATTAACCTGCATCCTAGACCACTAAAATTCCCAAAAATATTTGTGGCACGAAAAATGCATCCTACACCCCTGAAAGTTCAGAATATGTTAGCAGCCCAAAAAGGGCCTTAAAATGCATTATAGGCCAGCAAAAATGTTGAAAACTTTGGAGGCCCAAAAAAGGGGTTTACAGGTATCCTTAGACCCCCTAAAGTCCAGAAAATGTTGGTGGACCAAAAACGGTGTCATAGAGCTCTGAATGTCCCAAAAACATTTGCAGCCTGAAAGGGGCATTAACCCGCATCCTAGACCACTGAAATTCTCCAAAATATTTGTGGCACGAAAAATGCATCCTACACCCCGGAAAGTTCAGAATATTTTAGCAGCCCAAAAAAAGCCTTAAAATGCATTATAGGCCAGCAAAAATGTTGAAAACCTTGGAGGCCCAAAAAAGGGGTTTACATGCGTCCCATACCCCCTAAAGTCCAGATAATGTTGGTGGACCAAAAACGCTGTCAGAGAGCTCTGAATGTCCCAAAAACATTTGCAGCCTGCAAGGGGCATTAACCCGCATCCTAGACCACTGAAATACCCAAAAATATTTTTGCCACGAAAAATGCATCCTACACCACTGAAAGTTCAGAATATGTTAGCAGCCCAAAAAGGCTTAAAATTCAATATAGGCCTGCAAAAATGTTGAAAACTTTGGAGGCCCAAAAAAGGGGTTTACAGGCGTCCTAGACCCCCTAAAGTCCAGAAAATGTTGGTGGACCAAAAACGGTGTCAGAGAGCTCGGAATGTCCTAAAAACATTTGCAGACTGAAAGGGGCATTAACCCGCTTCATACACCACTGAAATTTCCAAAAACATTTTTGCCACGAAAAATGCATCCTACACCCCTGAAAGTTCAGAATATGTTAGCAGCTCAAAAAAGGCATTAAAATGCATTTTAGGCCTGCAAAAATTTAGAAAACATTGGAGGCCCAAAAAAGCCGTTTACAGGCACCTTAGACCCCCTAAAGTCCAGAAAATGTTGGTGGACCAAAAACGATGTCAGAGAGCTCTGAATGTCCCAAAAGCATGTGCAGCCTGGAAGGGGCATTAACCCGCATACCAGACCACTGAAATTCCCAAAAATATTTTTGGCACGGAAAATGCATCCTACATCCCTGAAAGTTCAGAAAATGGTGGCAGCTCAAAATAAGGCCTTATAATCCATCTTAGGCCTGCAAAAATGTTGAAAACTTTGGAGGCCCAAAAAAAGGGGTTTAGAGGAATCCTATACACCCTAAAGTCCAGACAATGTTGGTGGACCGAAAACTGTGTCAGAGAGCTCTGAATGTCCCAAACACATTTGCACCCTAGACCACTGAAATTTCCCAAAATATTTTTGGCACAAAAAATGCATACTACACCCCTGAAAGTTCAGAATATGTTAGCAGCCGAAAAAAGGCATCAAAATGCTTTTTAGGCCTGCAACAATTTAGAAAACTTCAGAGGCCCAAAAAAGGGGCTTACAGACATCTTAGACCGCCTAAAGTCCAGAAAATGCTTGTGGCCCAGAAAGGGTGTCAGAGATCTCTGAATGTCCCAACAACATTTGCAGTCTGAAGGGGGCATTCACCTGCCTAGACCTCTGAAATTCCCAAAAATATTTTGCGCACGAAAAATGCATCCTATACCACTGAAAGCTCAGAACATGTTGGCAGCTCAGAAAAAGGCCTTATAATGCATCTTAGGCCTGCAAAAATTTAGAAAACTTTGAAGGCCCAACAAAGGGGTTTACAAGCATCCTAGACTTCCTAAAGTCCAGAAAATGTTGTTGGACCAAAAACTGTGTCAGGGAGCTCTGAATGTCCCAAACACATTTGAAACCTGAAAGGGGCATTAACCCGCATCCTAGACCACTGAAATTTCCCAAAATATTTTTGGCATGAAAAATGCATCCTACACCCCTGAAAGTTCAGAAAAGAGTGGGAGCTCAAGAAAAGGCCATAAAATGCATCTTAGGCCTGCAAAAAAGTTGAAAACTTTGGAGGCCCAAAAAAGGGGTTTACAGGCATCCTAGACCCCCTAAAGTCCAGAAAATGTTGGTGGAACAAAAACGGTGTCAGAGAGCTCTGAATGTCCCAAAAACATGTGCAGCCTGAAAGGGGCATTATCCCGCATCCCAGACCCCTGAAATTTCCAAAAATATTTTTGGCACGAAAAATGCATACTACACCCCTGAAAGTTCAGAATATGTTAGCAGCCGAAAAAAGGCATCAAAATGCTTTTTAGGCCTGCAACAATTTAGAAAACTTCGGAGGCCCAAAAAAGGGGCTTACAGGCATCTTAGGCCGCTTAAAGTCCAGAAAATGCTTGTGGCCCAAAAAGGGTGTTAGAGATCTCTGAATGTCCCAACAACATTTGCAGTCTGAAGGGGGCATTCACCTGCATCCTAGACCTCTGAAATTCCCAAAAATATTTTGCGCACGAAAAATGCATCCTATACCACTGAAAGCTCAGAACATGTTGGCAGCTCAAAAAAAGGCCTTATAATGCATCTTAGGCCTGCAAAAATGTTGAAAACTTTGGACCCCAAAAAAGGGGTTTACAGGCATCCTAGACCCCCTAAAGTCCAGACAATGTTGGTGGACCAAAAACTGTGTCAGAGAGCTCTGAATGTCCCAAACACATTTGCAGTCTGAAGGGGGCATTCACCTGCATCCTAGACCTCTGAAATTCCCAAAAATATTTTGTGGCACGAAAAATGCATCCTATACCGCTGAAAGCTCAGAATATGTATGAAGCCCAAAGAAGGCTTTAAAATGCATTTTAGGCGTACAAAAATGCTGAAAACTTTGGAGGCCCAAAAAAGGGGTTTACAGGCATCTTAGACCCCCTAAAGTCCAGACAATGTTGGTGGACCAAAAACTGTGTCAGAGAGCTCTGAATGTCCCAAACACATTTGTAACCTGAAAGGGGCATTAACCCGCACCCTAGACCACTGAAATTTCCCAAAATATTTTTGGCACGAAAAATGCATACTACACCCCTGAAAGTTCAGAATATGTTAGCAGCCGAAAAAAGGCATCAAAATGCTTTTTAGGCCTGCAACAATTTAGAAAACTTCGGAGGCCCAAAAAAGGGGCTTACAGGCATCTTAGACCGCCTAAAGTCCAGAAAATGCTTGTGGCCCAAAAAGGGTGTCAGAGATCTCTGAATGTCCCAACAACATTTGCAGTCTGAAGGGGGCATTCACCTGCATCCTAGACCTCTGAAATTCCCAAAAATATTTTGCGCACGAAAAATGCATCCTATACCACTGAAAGCTCAGAACATGTTGGCAGCTCAAAAAAATGCATTATAATGCATCTTAGGCCTGCAAAAATTTAGAAAACTTTGAAGGCCCAACAAAGGGGTTTACAAGCATCCTAGACTCCCTAAGGTCCAGAAAATGTTGTTGGACCAAAAACTGTGTCAGGGAGCTCTGAATGTCCCAAACACATTTGCAACCTGAAAGGGGCATTAACCCGCATCCTAGACCACTGAAATTTCCCAAAATATTTTTGGCATGAAAAATGCATCCTACACCCCTGAAAGTTCAGAAAAGATTGGGAGCTCAAAAAAAGGCCTTAAAATGCATCTTAGGCCTGCAAAAATGTTGAAAACTTTGGAGGCCCAAAATAGGGGTTTACAGGCATCCTGTACACCCTAAAGTCCAGACAATGTTGGTGGACCAAAAACTGTGTCAGAGGGCTCTGAATGTCCCAAAAACATTTGCAGCCTAAAAGGGGCATTAACCCGCATCCTAGACCACTGAAATTCCCCAAAATATTTTTGGCACGAAAAATGCATCCTACACCCCTGAAATTCCAGAATATGTTAGCAGACCAAAAAAGGCCTTAAAATGCATTATAGGCCAGCAAAAATGTTGAAAACTTTGGAGGCCCAAAAAAGGGGTTTACAGGCATCCTAGACCCCCTAACGTCCAGAAAATGTTGATGGACCAAAAACAGTGTCAGAGAGCTCTGAATGTCCCAAAAACATTTGCATCCTGAAAGGGGCATTAACCCGCATCCTACACCACTGAAATTTCACAAAATAATTTTAGCATGAAAAATGCATACTACACCCCTGAAAGTTCAGAATATGTTAGCAGCCCAAGAAAGGCCTTAAAATGCATTTTAGGGCTGCAAAAATTTAGTAAACTTTGGAGGCCCAAAAAAGGGGTTTACAGGCACCCTGGTCCCCCTAAAGTCCAGACAATGTTGGTGGACCAAAAACTGTGTCAGAGAGCTTTGAATGTCCCAAAAACATTTGCATCCTGAAAGGGGCATTAACCCGCATCCTACACCACTGAAATTTCACAAAATAATTTTAGCATGAAAAATGCATACTACACCCCTGAAAGTTCAGAATATGTTAGCAGCCCAAGAAAGGCCTAAAAATGCATTTTAGGGTTGCAAAAATTTAGTAAACTTTGGAGGCCCAAAAAAGGGGTTTACAGGCACCCTAGTCCCCCTAAAGTCCAGACAATGTTGGTGGACCATAAACTGTGTCAGAGAGCTCTGAATGTGCCAAACACATTTGCAACCTGAAAGGGGCATTAACCCACACCCGACCACTGAAATTTCCCAAAATATTTTTGGCGCGAAAAATGCATTCTGAAAGTTCAGAATATGTTAGCAGCCGAAAAAAGGCATCAAAATGCTTTTTAGGCCTGCAACAATTTAGAAAACTTCGGAGGCCCAAAAAAGGGGCTTAGAGGCATCTTAGGCCGCTTAAAGTCCAGAAAATGCTTGTGGCCCAAAAAGGGTGTCAGAGATCTCTGAATGTCCCAACAACATTTGCAGTCTGAAGGGGGCATTCACCTGCATCCTAGACCTCTGAAATTCCCAAAAATATTTTGCGCACGAAAAATGCATCCTATACCACTGAAAGCTCAGAACATGTTGGCAGCTCAAAAAAAAGGCCTTATAATGCATCTTAGGCCTGCAAAAATGTTGAAAACTTTGGAGGCCCAAAAAAGGGCTTTACAGGCATCCTAGACCCCCTAAAGTCCAGACAATGTTGGTGGACCAAAAACTGTGTCAGAGAGCTCTGAATGTCCCAAACACATTTGCAACCTGAAAGGCGCATTAACCCGCACCCTAGACCACTGGAATTTCCCAAAATATTTTTGGCACGAAAAATGCATACTACACCCCTGAAAGTTCAGAATATGTTAGCAGCCGAAAAAAGGCATCAAAATGCTTTTTAGGCCTGCAACAATTTAGAAAACCTCGGAGGCCCAAAAAAGGGGCTTACAGGCATCTTAGACCGCCTAAAGTCCAGAAAATGCTTGTGGCCCAAAAAGGGTGTCAGAGATCTCTGAATGTCCCAACAACATTTGCAGTCTGAAGGGGGCATTCACCTGCATACTAGACCTCTGAAATTCCCAAAAATATTTTGCGCACGAAAAATGCATCCTATACCACTGAAAGCTCAGAACATCTTGGCAGCTCGAAAAAAGGCCTTATAATGCATCTTAGGCCTGCAAAAATTTAGAAAACTTTGAAGGCCCAACAAAGGGGTTTACAAGCATCCTAGACTCCCTAAAGTCCAGAAAATGTTGTTGGGCCAAAAACTGTGTCAGGGAGCTCTGAATGTCCAAAACACATTTGCAACCTGAAAGGGGCATTAACCCGCATCCTAGACCACTGAAATTTCCCAAAATATTTTTGGCATGAAAAATGCATCCTACACCCCTGAAAGTTCAGAAAAGAGTGGGAGCTCAAAAAAAGGCCATAAAATGGATCTTAGGCCTGCAAAAATTTTGAAAACTTTGGAGGCCCAAAAAAGGAGTTTACAGGCATCCTGTACACCCTAAAGTCCAGACAATGTTGGTGGACCAAAAACTGTGTCAGAGGGCTCTGAATGTCCCAAAAACATTTGCAGCCTAAAAGGGGCATTAACCCGCATCCTAGACCACTGAAATTCCCCAAAATATTTGTGGCACGAAAAATGCATCCTACACCCCTGAAATTTCAGAATATGTTAGCAGACCAAAAAGGCCTTAAAATGCATTATCGGCCAGCAAAAATGTTGAAAACTTTGGAGGCCCAAAAAAGGGGTTTATAGGCATCCTAGACCCCCTAAAGTCCAGAAAATGTTGGTGGACCAAAAACGGTGTCATAGAGCTCTGAATGTCCCAAAAACATTTGCAGCCTGAAAGGGGCATTAACCCGCATCATAGACCACTGAAATTCCCAAAAATATTTTTGCCACGAAAAATGCATCCTACACCACTGAAAGTTCAGAATATGTTAGCAGCCCAAAAAGGCCTTAAAATGCAATATAGGCCTGCAAAAATGTTGAAAATTTGGAGGCCCAAAAAAGGGGTTTACAGGCATCCTAGACCCCCTAAAGTCCAGAAAATGTTGGTGGACCAAAAACAGTGTCAGAGAGCTCTGAATGTCCCAAAAACATTTGCATCCTGAAAGGGGCATTAACTTGCATCCTACACCACTGAAATTTCACAAAATAATTTTAGCACGAAAAATGCATACTACACCCCTGAAAGTTCAGAATATGTTAGCAGCCCAAGAAAGGCCTTAAAATCCATTTTAGGGCTGCAAAAATTTAGTAAACTTTGGAGGCCCAAAAAAGGGGTTTACAGGCACCCTAGCCCCCCTAAAGTCCAGACAATGTTGGTGGACCAAAAACTGTGTCAGAGAGCTCTGAATGTGCCAAACACATTTGCAACCTGAAAGGGGCATTAACCCACACCCGACCACTGAAATTTCCCAAAATATTTTTGGCACAAAAAATGCATTCTGAAAGTTCAGAATATGTGAGCAGCCGAAAAAAGGCATCAAAATGCTTTTTAGGCCTGCAACAATTTAGAAATCTTCGGAGGCCCAAAAAAGGGGCTTGCAGGCATCTTAAACCGCCTAAAGTCCAGAAAATGCTTGTGGCCCAAAAAGGGTGTCAGAGATCTCTGAATGTCCCAACAACATTTGCAGTCTGAAGGGGGCATTCACCTGCATCCTAGACCTCTGAAATTCCCAAAAATATTTTGCGCACGAAAAATGCATCCTATACCACTGAAAGCTCAGAACATGTTAGCAGCCCAAAGAAGGCCTTAAAATGCATTTTAGGCCTACAAAAATGCTGAAAACTTTGGAGGCCCAAAAAAGGGGTTTACATGCCTCCTAGACCCCCTAAAGTCCAGATAATGTTGGTGGACCGAAAACAGTGTCAGAGAGCTCTGAATGTCCCAAAGGATGTGCAGCCTGAAAGGGGCATTAACCTGCATCCTACACCACTGAAATTCCCCAAAATATTGTTGGCACGAAAAATGCATACTACACCCCTGAAAGTTCAGAAAATGATGGCAGCTCAAAAAAAGGCCTTAAAATGCATCTTAGGCCTTCAAAAATGTTGAAACCTTTGGAGGCTCAAAAAACGGGTTTACAGGCATCCTAGTCCCCCAAAAGTCCAGACAATGTTGGTGGACCAAAAACTGTGTCAGGGAGCTCTGAATGTCCCAAAAACATTTGCAGCCTGAAAGGGGCATTAACCTGCATCCTAGACCACTGAAATTCCTAAATATATTCTTGGCACGAAAAATGCATCCTACACCCCTTAAAATTCAGAATATGTAAACAGCACAAAAAAGGCCTTAAAATGCATCTTAGGCCTTCAAAAATGTTGAAAACTTTGGAGGCCCAAAAAAGGGGTTTACAGGCATCTTAGACCGCCTAAAGTCCAGAAAATGGTTGTGACCCAAAAAGGGTGTTAGAGATCTCTGAATGTCCCAACAACATTTGCAGTCTGAAGGGGGCATTCACCTGCATCCTAGACCTCTGAAATTCCCAAAAATATTTTGCGCACGAAAAATGCATCCTATACCCCTGAAAGTTCAGAATACGTAAGCAGCACAAAAAAGGCCTTAAAATGCATTATAGGCCTGCAAAAATGTAAAAAACTTTGGCGGCCCAAAAAAAGGGGTTTACATGCCTCCCAGACCTCCTAAAGTCCAGACAATGTTGGTGGAACAAAAACTGTCTCAGACAGCCCTGAATGTCCCAAAATCATTTGCAGCCTGAAAGGGGCATTAACCCGCATCCGACACCACTGAAATTTCCCAAAATATTTTTGGCACGAAAAATGCATACTACACCCCTGAACGTTCAGAATATGTTAGCAGCCCAAAAAAGGCATCAACATGCTTTTTAGGCCTGCAACAATTTAGAAAACTTCGGAGGCCCAAAAAAGGGGTTTACAGGCATCTTAGACCGCCTAAAGTACAGAAAATGGTTGTGGCCCAAAAAGGGTGTCAGAGATCTCTGAATGTCCCAACAACATTTGCAGTCTGAAGGGGGCATTCACCTGCATCCTAGACCTCTGAAATTCCCAAAAATATTTTGTGCAAGAAAAATGCATCCTATACCACTGAAAGCTCAGAATATGTTAGCAGCCCAAAGAAGGCCTTAAAATGCATTTTAGGCCTACAAAAATGCTGAATACTTTGGAAGCCCAAAAAAGGGGTTTACAGGCACCCTAGACCCCCTAAAGTCCAGACAATGTTGGTGGACCAAAAACTTTGTCAGAGAGCACTGAATGTGCCAAACACATTTGCAAACTGAAAAGGGCATTAACCCACACCTGACCACTGAAATGTCCCAAAATATTTTTGGCACGAAAAATGCATTCTGAAAGTTGAGAACATGTTAGCAGCCCAAAAAAGACATCAAAATGCTTTTTAGGCCTGCAACAATTTAGAAAACTTCGGAGGCCCAAAAAAGGGGTTTACAGGAATCTTAGACCGCTAAAGTACAGAAAATGGTTGTGGCCCAAAAAGGGTGTCAGAGATCTCTGAATGTCCCAACAACATTTGCAGTATGAAGGGTTCTATCACCTGCATCCTAGACCTCTAAAATTCCCAAAAATATTTTGCGCACGAAAAATGCATCCTATACCACTGAAAGCTCAGAATATGTTAGCAGCACAAAGAAGGCTTTAAAATGCATTTTAGGCCTACAAAAATGCTGAAAACCTTGGAGGCCCAAAAAAGGGGTTTACAGGCATCCTAGACCCCCTAAAGTCCAGACAATGTTGGTGGACCAAAAACTGTGTCAGGGAGCTCTGAAGGTCCCAAAAACGTTTGCAGCCTTAAAGGGGCATTAACCCACATCCTAGACCACTGAAATTCCCAAATATATTCTTGGCTCGAAAAATGCATCCTACACCCCTAAGAGTTCAGAATATGTTAGCAGCCCAAAAAAGGCCTTAAAATGCATTATAGGCCTGCAAAAATGTAAAAAAACTTTGGCGGCCCAAAAAAAGGGGTTTACAGGCATCCTAGACCCCCTAAAGTCCAGACAATGTTGGTGGACCAAAAACTGTGTCAGGGAGCTCTGAATGTCCCAAAAACATTTGCAGACTGAAAGGTTCATTGGCCCGCATCCTAGACCACTGAAATTCCCAAAAATATTTTTGGCACGAAAAATGAATCCTGCACCCCTGAAAGTTCAGAAAATGTTGGCAGCTCAAAAAAAGGCCTTAAAATGCATCTTAGGCCTGCAAATATGTTGAAAACTTTGGAGGCCCAAAAAAGGGGGTTACAGGCATCCTAGACCCCCTAAAGTCCAGACAATGTTGGTGGACCAAAAACTGTGTCAGAGAGCTCTGAATGTCCCAAACACATTTGCACCCTAGACCACTGAAATTTCCCAAAATATTTTTGGCACAAAAAATGCATACTACACCCCTGAAAGTTCAGAATATGTTAGCAGCCGAAAAAAGGCATCAAAATGCTTTTTAGGCCTGCAACAATTTAGAAAACTTCAGAGGCCCAAAAAAGGGGCTTACAGACATCTTAGACCGCCTAAAGTCCAGAAAATGCTTGTGGCCCAGAAAGGGTGTCAGAGATCTCTGAATGTCCCAACAACATTTGCAGTCTGAAGGGGGCATTCACCTGCCTAGACCTCTGAAATTCCCAAAAATATTTTGCGCACGAAAAATGCATCCTATACCACTGAAAGCTCAGAACATGTTGGCAGCTCAGAAAAAGGCCTTATAATGCATCTTAGGCCTGCAAAAATTTAGAAAACTTTGAAGGCCCAACAAAGGGGTTTACAAGCATCCTAGACTTCCTAAAGTCCAGAAAATGTTGTTGGACCAAAAACTGTGTCAGGGAGCTCTGAATGTCCCAAACACATTTGAAACCTGAAAGGGGCATTAACCCGCATCCTAGACCACTGAAATTTCCCAAAATATTTTTGGCATGAAAAATGCATCCTACACCCCTGAAAGTTCAGAAAATGGTGGCAGCTCAAAAAAAGGTCTTAAAATGCATCTTAGGCCTTCAAAAATGTTGAAAACTTTGGATGCCCAAAAAAGGGGTTTACAGGCATCTTAGACCGCCTAAAGTCCAGAAAATGGTTGTGGCCCAAAAAGGGTGTTAGAAATCTCTGAATGTCCCAACAACATTTGCAATCTGAAGGGGGCATTCACCTGCATCCTAGACCTCTGAAATTAACAAAAATATTTTGCGCACGAAAAATGCATCCTATACCACTGAAAGTTCAGAATATGTAAGCAGCACAAAAAAGGCCTTAAAATGCATTATAGGCCTGCAAAAATGTAAAAAAAACTTTGGCGGCCCAAAAAAAGGGGTTTACATGCCTCCCAGACCTCCTAAAGTCCAGACAATGTTGGTGGAACAAAAACTGTCTCAGACAGCCCTGAATGTCCCAAAATCATTTGCAGCCTGAAAGTGGCATTAACCCACATCCTAGACCACTGAAATTTCCAAAAATAGTTTGTCCCGAAAAATGCATCCTACACCCCTGAAAGTTCAGAATATGTTAGCAGCCCAAAAAAGGCATTAAAATGCATTTTAGGCCTGCAAAAATGTAGAAAATTTGGAGGCCCAAAAAAGGGGTTTGCATGCATTCCAGACCCCCTAAAATCCAGACAATGTTGGTGGACCAAAAACTGTGTCAGAGAGCTCTGAATGTCCCAAAAACATTTGCAGCCTGAAAGGGGCATTGACCCGCATCCTAGACCACTGAAATTTCCCAAAATATTTTTGGCGAGAAAAATGCATCCTAGTCACCCCTGAAACTTCAGAAAATGATGGCAGCTCAAAAAAAGGCCTCAAAATGCATCTTCGGCCTGCAAAAACATTGAAACCTTTGGAGGCCCAAAAAAGGGGTTTACAGGCATCCTAGACCCCCAAAAGTCCAGACAATGTTGGTGGACCAAAAACTGTGTCAAGGAGCTCTGAATGTCCCAAAAACATTTGCAGCCTGAAAGGGGCATTAATCCGCATCCTAGACCACTGAAATTTCTAAATATATTCTTGGCACGAAAAATGCATCCTATACCCCTGAAAGTTCAGAATATGTTAGCAGCACAAAAAAGGCCTTAAAATGCATTATAGGCCTGCAAAAATGTAAAAAACTTTGGCGGCCCAGAAAAAGGGGTTTACATGCCTCCCAGACCTCCTAATGTCCAGACAATGTTGGTGGAACAAAAACTGTCTCAGACAGCCCTGAATGTCCCAAAATCATTTGCAGCCTGAAAGTGGCATTAACCCACATCCTAGACCACTGAAATTACCAAAAATAGTTTGTCCCGAAAAATGCATCCTACACCCCTGAAAGTTCAGAATATGTTAGCAGCCCAAAAAAGGCATTAAAATGCATTTTAGGCATGCAAAAATGTAGAAAATTTGGAGGCCCAAAAAAGGGGTTTACATGCATTCCAGACCCCCTAAAATCCAGGCAATGTTGGTGGACCAAAAACTGTGTCAGAGAGCTCTGAATGTCCCAAAAACATTTGCAGCCTGAAAGGGGCATTGTCCCGCATCCTAGACCACTGAAATTTCCCAAAATATTTTTGGCAAGAAAAATGCATCCTAGTCACCCCTGAAAGTTCAGAAAATGGTGGCAGCTCAAAAAAAGGTCTTAAAATGCATCTAGGGCCTGCAAAAATGTTCAAAACTTTGGAGGCCCAAAAAAGGGGTTTACAGGCAACCTATACACCCTAAAGTCGAGACAATGTTGGTGGACCAAAAACAGTGTCAGAGAGCTCTGAATGTCCCAAAAACATTTGCAGCCTGAAAGGGGCATTAACCCGCATCATAGACCACTGAAATTCCCAAAAATATTTTTGCCACGAAAAATGCATCCTACACCACTGAAAGTTCAGAATATGTTAGCAGCCCAAAAAGGCCTTAAAATGCAATATAGGCCTACAAAAATGCTGAAAACTTTGGAGGCTCAAAAAAGGGGTTTACAGGCATCCTAGTCCCCCAAAAGTCCAGACAATGTTGGTGGACCAAAAACTGTGTCAAGGAGCTCTGAATGTCCCAACAACATTTGCAATCTGAAGGGGGCATTCACCTGCATCCTGGACCTCTGAAATTAACAAAAATATTTTGCGCACGAAAAATGCATCCTAGTCACCCCTGAAAGTTCAGAAAATGATGGCAGCTCAAAAAAAGGCCTCAAAATGCATCTTCGGCCTGCAAAAACATTGAAACCTTTGGAGGCCCAAAAAAGGGGTTTACAGGCATCCTAGACCCCAAAAGTCCAGACAATGTTGGTGGACCAAAAACTGTGTCAGGGAGCTCTGAATGTCCCAAAAACATTTGCAGCCTGAAAGGGGCATTAATCCGCATCCTAGACCACTGAAATTTCTAAATATATTCTTGGCACGAAAAATGCATCCTATACCCCTGAAAGTTCAGAATATGTTAGCAGCACAAAAAAGGCCTTAAAATGCATTATAGGCCTGCAAAAATGTAAAAAACTTTGGCGGCCCAGAAAAAGGGGTTTACATGCCTCCCAGACCTCCTAATGTCCAGACAATGTTGGTGGAACAAAAACTGTCTCAGACAGCCCTGAATGTCCCAAAATCATTTGCAGCCTGAAAGTGGCATTAACCCACATCCTAGACCACTGAAATTACCAGAAATAGTTTGTCCCGAAAAATGCATCCTAGTCACCCCTGAAAGTTCAGAAAATGTTGGCAGCTCAAAAAAAGGCCTTAAAATGCATCTTTGGCCTGCATAAACATTGAAACCTTTGGAGGCCTAAAAAAGGGGTTCACAGGCATCCTAGACCCCCAAAAGTCCAGACAATGTTGGTGGACCAAAAACTGTGTCAGGGAGCTCTGAATGTCCCAAAAACATTTGCAGCCTGAAAGGGGCATTAACCCGCATCCTAGACCACTGAAATTCCTAAATATATTCTTGGCACGAAAAATGCATCCTATATCCCTGAAAGTTCAGAATATGTTAGCAGTTCAAAAAAGGCCTTAAAATGCATTATAGGCCTACAAAAATGTAAAAAATTTTGGCGGCCCAAAAAAAGGGGTTTACATGCCTCCCAGACCCCCTAAAGTCCAGACAATGTTGGTGGGCCGAAAAAAGTGTCAGAGAGCTCTGAATGTCCCAAAAATGTTTGCAGCCTGAAAGGGGCATTAACCCGCATCCGACACCACTGAAATTTTCCAAAATATTTTTGGCACGAAAAATGCATACTACACCCCTGAAAGTTCAGAATATGTTAGCAACCCAAAAAAGGCATCAAAATGCTTTTTAGGCCTGCAACAATTCAGAAAACTTCGGAGGCCCAAAAAAGGGGTTTACAGGCATCTTAGACCGCCTAAAGTCAGAAAATGGTTGTGGCCCAAAAAGGGTGTCAGAGATCTCTGAATGTCCCAACAACATTTGCAGTCTGAAGGGGGCATTCACCTGCATCATAGACCTCTGAAATTCCCAAAAATATTTTGCGCATGAAAAATGCATCCTATACCACGGAAAGCTCAGAATATGTTAGCAGCTCAAAAAAAGGCCTTAAAATGCATCTGAGGCCTTCAAAAATGTTGAAACCTTTGGAAGCCCAAAAAAGGGGTTTACAGGCATCCTAGACCCCCTAAAGTCCAGACAATGTTGGTGGACCAAAAACTTTGTCAGAGAGCACTGAATGTGCCAAACACATTTGCAACCTGAAAGGGGCATTAACCCACACCAGACCGCTGAAATGTCCCAAAATATTTTTGGCACGAAAAATGCATTCTGAAAGTTGAGAATATGTTAGCAGCCCAAAAAAGGCATCAAAACGCTTTTTAGGCCTGCAACAATTTAGAAAACTTTGGAGGCCCAAAAAAGGGGTTTACAGGCATCTTAGACCGCCTAAAGTCCAGAAAATGGTTGTGGCCCAAAAAGGGTGTCAGAGATCTCTGAATGTCCCAACAACATTTGCAGTATGAAGGGGGCTATCACCTGCATCCTAGACCTGTGAAATTCCCAAAAATATTTTGTGCACGAAAAATGCATCCTATACCACTGAAAGCTCAGAATATGTTAGCAGCACAAAGAAGGCTTTAAAATGCATTTTAGGCCTACAAAAATGCTGAAAACTTTGGAGGCCCAAAAAAGGGGTTTACAGCCATCCTAGACCCCCTAAAGTCCAGACAATGTTGGTGGACCAAAAACTGTGTCAGGGAGCTCTGAAGTCCCAAAAACGTTTGCAGCCTTAAAGGCGCATTAACCCACATCCTAGACCACTGAAATTCCCAAATATATTCTTGGCTCGAAAAATGCATCCTACACCCCTAAGAGTTCAGAATATGTTAGCAGCCCAAAAAAGGCCTTAAAATGCATTACAGGCCTGCAAAAATGTAATAAAACTTTGGCGGCCCAAAAAAAGGGGTTTACAAGCCTCCTAGACCCCCTAAAGTCCAGACAATGTTGGTGGACCGAAAACAGTGTCAGAGAGCTCTGAATGTCCCAAAAACATTTGCAGCCTGAAAGGGGCATTGGCCCGCATCCTAGACCACTGAAATTCCCAAAATTATTTTGCGCACGAAAAATGCATCCTATACCACTGAAAGCTCAGAACATGTTGGCAGCTCAAAAAAAGGCCTTATAATGCATCTTAGGCCTGCAAAAATTTAGAAAACTTTGTAGGCCCAACAAAGGGGATTACAAGCATCCTAGTCTCCCTAAAGTCCAGAAAATGTTGTTGGACCAAAAACTGTGTAAGGGAGCTCTGAATGTCCCAAACACATTTGCAACCTGAAAGGGGCATTAACCCGCATCCTAGACCACTGAAATTTCCCAAAATATTTTTGGCATGAAAAATGCATCCTACACCCCTGAAAGTTCAGAAAAGAGTGGGAGCTCAAAAAAAGGCCATAAAATGCATCTTAGGCCTGCAAAAATGTTGAAAACTTTGGAGGCCCAAAAAAAGGGTTTACAGGCATCCTGTACACCCTAAAGTCCAGACAATGTTGGTGGACCAAAAACTGTGTCAGAGGGCTCTGAATGTCCCAAAAACATTTGCAGCCTAAAAGGGGCATTAACCCGCATCCTAGACCACTGAAATTCCCCAAAATATTTGTGGCACGAAAAATGCATCCTACACCCCTGAAATTTCAGAATATGTTAGCAGACCAAAAAAGGCCTTAACATGCATTATAGGTCAGCAAAAATGTTGAAAAATTTGGAGGCCCAAAAAAGGGGTTTACAGGCATCCTAGACCCCCTAAAGTCCAGAACATGTTGGTGGAACAAAAACGGTGTCAGAGAGCTCTGAATGTCCCAAAAACATGTGCAGCCTGAAAGGGGCATTATCCCGCATCCTAGACCCCTGAAATTTCCAAAAATATTTTTGACACAAAAAATGCATCCTACACCCCTGAAAGTTCAGAAAATGGTGGCAGCTCAAAAAAAGGCCTTAAAATGCATCTTAGGCCTGCAAAAAATGTTGAAAACTTTGGAGGCCCAAAAAAGGCGTTTACAGGCAACCTATACACCCTAAAGTCGAGACAATGTTGGTGGACCAAAAACGGTGTCAGAGAGCTCTGAATGTCCCAAAAACATTTGCAGCCTGAAAGGGGCATTAACCCGCATCATAGACCACTGAAATTCCCAAAAATATTTTTGCCAAGAAAAATGCATCCTACACCACTGAAAGTTCAGAATATGTTAGCAGCCCAAAAAGGCCTGAAAATGCAATATAGGCCTGCAAAAATGTTGAAAATTTGGAGGCCCAAAAAAGGGGTTTACAGGCATCCTAGACCCCCTAAAGTCCAGAAAATGTTGGTGGACCAAAAACAGTGTCAGAGAGCTCTGAATGTCCCAAAAACATTTGCATCCTGAAAGGGGCATTAACCCGCATCCTACACCACTGAAATTTCACAAAATAATTTTAGCACGAAAAATGCATACTACACCACTGAAAGTTCAGAATATGTTAGCAGCCCAAAGAAGGCCTTAAAATGCATTTTAGGCCTACAAAAATGCTGAAAACTTTGGAGGCCCAAAAAAGGGGTTTACAGGCATCCTAGTCCCCCAAAAGTCCAGACAATGTTGGTGGACCAAAAACTGTGTCAGGGAGCTCTGAATGACCCAAAAACATTTGCAGCCTGAAAGGGGCATTAACCCGCATCCTAGACCACTGAAATTCCTAAATATATTCTTGGCACGAAAAATGCATCCTACACTCCTTAAAGTTCAGAATATGTAAGCAGCACAAAAAAGGCCTTAAAATGCATTATAGGCCTGCAAAATGTAAAAAACGTTGGCAGCCCAAAAAAAGGGGTTTACATGCCTCCCAGACCCCCTAAATTTCAGAAAATGTTGGTGGACCGAAAACAGTGTCAGAGAGCTCTGAATGTCCCAAAACATTTGCATCCTGAAAGGGGCATTAACCCGCATCCTACACCACTGAAATTTCACAAAATAATTTTGGCACGAAAAATGTATACTACACCCCTGAAAGTTCAGAATATGTTAGCAGCCCAAGAAAGGCCTTAAAATGCATTTTAGGGCTGCAAAAATTTAGAAAACTTTGGAGGGCCAAAAAAGGGGTTTACAGGCACCCTAGACCCCCTAAAGTCCAGACAATGTTGGTGGACCAGAAACTTTGTCAGAGAGCACTGAATGTGCCTAACACATTTGCAACCTGAAAGGGGCATTAACCCACACCCGACCACTGAAATTTCCCAAAATATTTTTGGCACGAAAAATGCATTCTAAAAGTTGAGAATATGTTAGCAGCCCAAAAAAGGCATCAAAATGCTTTTTAGGCCTGCAACAATTTAGAAAACTTTGGAGGCCCAAAAAAGGGTTTTACAGGCATCTTAGACCGCCTAAAGTCCAGAAAATGGTTGTGGCCCAAATAGGGTGTCAGAGATCTCTGAATGTCCCAACAACATTTGCAGTATGAAGGGGGCTATCACCTGCATCCTAGACCTCTGAAATTCCCAAAAATATTTTGCGCACGAAAAATGCATCCTATACCACTGAAAGCTCAGAATATGTTAGCAGCACAAAGAAGGCTTTAATATTTTTGGCATGAAAAATGCATCCTAAACCCCTGAAAGTTCAGAAAAGAGTGGGAGCTCAAAAAAGGCCATAAAATGCATCTTAGGCCTGCAAAAATGTTGAAAACTTTGGAGGCCCAAAAAAGGGGTTTACAGGCATCCTGTACACCCTAAAGTCCAGACAATGTTTGTGGACCAAAAACTGTGTCAGAGGGCTCTGAATGTCCCAAAAACATTTGCAGCCTAAAAGGGGCCTTAACCCGCATCCTAGACCACTGAAATTCCCCAAAATATTTGTGGCACGAAAAATGCATCCTACACCCCTGAAATTTCAGAATATGTTAGCAGACCAAAAAAGGCCTTAAAATGCATTATAGGCCAGCAAAAATGTTGAAATTTTTGGAGGCCCAAAACAGGGGTTTACAGGCATCCTAGACCCTCTAAAGTCCAGAAAATGTTGGTGGAACAAAAACTGTGTCAGGGAGCTCTGAATGTCCCAAACACATTTGCAACCTGAAAGGGGCATTAACCCGCATCCTAGACCACTGAAATTTCCCAAAATATTTTTGGCATGAAAAATGCATCCTACACCCCTGAAAGTTCAGAAAAGATTGGGAGCTCAAAAAAAGGCCTTAAAATGCATCTTAGGCCTGCAAAAATGTTGAAAACTTTGGAGGCCCAAAATAGGGGTTTACAGGCATCCTGTACACCCTAAAGTCCAGACAATGTTGGTGGACCAAAAACTGTGTCAGAGGGCTCTGAATGTCCCAAAAACATTTGCAGCCTAAAAGGGGCATTAACCCGCATCCTAGACCACTGAAATTCCCCAAAATATTTTTGGCACGAAAAATGCATCCTACACCCCTGAAATTCCAGAATATGTTAGCAGACCAAAAAAGGCCTTAAAATGCATTATAGGCCAGCAAAAATGTTGAAAACTTTGGAGGCCCAAAAAAGTGGTTTACAGGCATCCTAGACCCCCTAACGTCCAGAAAATGTTGATGGACCAAAAACAGTGTCAGAGAGCTCTGAATGTCCCAAAAACATTTGCATCCTGAAAGGGGCATTAACCCGCATCCTACACCACTGAAATTTCACAAAATAATTTTAGCATGAAAAATGCATACTACACCCCTGAAAGTTCAGAATATGTTAGCAGCCCAAGAAAGGCCTTAAAATGCATTTTAGGGCTGCAAAAATTTAGTAAACTTTGGAGGCCCAAAAAAGGGGTTTACAGGCACCCTGGTCCCCCTAAAGTCCAGACAATGTTGGTGGACCAAAAACTGTGTCAGAGAGCTTTGAATGTCCCAAAAACATTTGCATCCTGAAAGGGGCATTAACCCGCATCCTACACCACTGAAATTTCACAAAATAATTTTAGCATGAAAAATGCATACTACACCCCTGAAAGTTCAGAATATGTTAGCAGCCCAAGAAAGGCCTAAAAATGCATTATAGGGTTGCAAAAATTTAGTAAACTTTGGAGGCCCAAAAAAGGGGTTTACAGGCACCCTAGTCCCCCTAAAGTCCAGACAATGTTGGTGGACCATAAACTGTGTCAGAGAGCTCTGAATGTGCCAAACACATTTGCAACCTGAAAGGGGCATTAACCCACACCCGACCACTGAAATTTCCCAAAATATTTTTGGCGCGAAAAATGCATTCTGAAAGTTCAGAATATGTTAGCAGCCGAAAAAAGGCATCAAAATGCTTTTTAGGCCTGCAACAATTTAGAAAACTTCGGAGGCCCAAAAAAGGGGCTTAGAGGCATCTTAGGCCGCTTAAAGTCCAGAAAATGCTTGTGGCCCAAAAAGGGTGTCAGAGATCTCTGAATGTCCCAACAACATTTGCAGTCTGAAGGGGGCATTCACCTGCATCCTAGACCTCTGAAATTCCCAAAAATATTTTGCGCACGAAAAATGCATCCTATACCACTGAAAGCTCAGAACATGTTGGCAGCTCAAAAAAAAGGCCTTATAATGCATCTTAGGCCTGCAAAAATGTTGAAAACTTTGGAGGCCCAAAAAAGGGCTTTACAGGCATCCTAGACCCCCTAAAGTCCAGACAATGTTGGTGGACCAAAAACTGTGTCAGAGAGCTCTGAATGTCCCAAACACATTTGCAACCTGAAAGGGGCATTAACCCGCACCCTAGACCACTGGAATTTCCCAAAATATTTTTGGCACGAAAAATGCATACTACACCCCTGAAAGTTCAGAATATGTTAGCAGCCGAAAAAAGGCATCAAAATGCTTTTTAGGCCTGCAACAATTTAGAAAACCTCGGAGGCCCAAAAAAGGGGCTTACAGGCATCTTAGACCGCCTAAAGTCCAGAAAATGCTTGTGGCCCAAAAAGGGTGTCAGAGATCTCTGAATGTCCCAACAACATTTGCAGTCTGAAGGGGGCATTCACCTGCATACTAGACCTCTGAAATTCCCAAAAATATTTTGCGCACGAAAAATGCATCCTATACCACTGAAAGCTCAGAATATCTTGGCAGCTCGAAAAAAGGCCTTATAATGCATCTTAGGCCTGCAAAAATTTAGAAAACTTTGAAGGCCCAACAAAGGGGTTTACAAGCATCCTAGACTCCCTAAAGTCCAGAAAATGTTGTTGGGCCAAAAACTGTGTCAGGGAGCTCTGAATGTCCAAAACACATTTGCAACCTGAAAGGGGCATTAACCCGCATCCTAGACCACTGAAATTTCCCAAAATATTTTTGGCATGAAAAATGCATCCTACACCCCTGAAAGTTCAGAAAAGAGTGGGAGCTCAAAAAAAGGCCATAAAATGGATCTTAGGCCTGCAAAAATTTTGAAAACTTTGGAGGCCCAAAAAAGGAGTTTACAGGCATCCTGTACACCCTAAAGTCCAGACAATGTTGGTGGACCAAAAACTGTGTCAGAGGGCTCTGAATGTCCCAAAAACATTTGCAGCCTAAAAGGGGCATTAACCCGCATCCTAGACCACTGAAATTCCCCAAAATATTTGTGGCACGAAAAATGCATCCTACACCCCTGAAATTTCAGAATATGTTAGCAGACCAAAAAGGCCTTAAAATGCATTATCGGCCAGCAAAAATGTTGAAAACTTTGGAGGCCCAAAAAAGGGGTTTATAGGCATCCTAGACCCCCTAAAGTCCAGAAAATGTTGGTGGACCAAAAACGGTGTCATAGAGCTCTGAATGTCCCAAAAACATTTGCAGCCTGAAAGGGGCATTAACCCGCATCATAGACCACTGAAATTCCCAAAAATATTTTTGCCACGAAAAATGCATCCTACACCACTGAAAGTTCAGAATATGTTAGCAGCCCAAAAAGGCCTTAAAATGCAATATAGGCCTGCAAAAATGTTGAAAATTTGGAGGCCCAAAAAAGGGGTTTACAGGCATCCTAGACCCCCTAAAGTCCAGAAAATGTTGGTGGACCAAAAACAGTGTCAGAGAGCTCTGAATGTCCCAAAAACATTTGCATCCTGAAAGGGGCATTAACTTGCATCCTACACCACTGAAATTTCACAAAATAATTTTAGCACGAAAAATGCATACTACACCCCTGAAAGTTCAGAATATGTTAGCAGCCCAAGAAAGGCCTTAAAATCCATTTTAGGGCTGCAAAAATTTAGTAAACTTTGGAGGCCCAAAAAAGGGGTTTACAGGCACCCTAGCCCCCCTAAAGTCCAGACAATGTTGGTGGACCAAAAACTGTGTCAGAGAGCTCTGAATGTGCCAAACACATTTGCAACCTGAAAGGGGCATTAACCCACACCCGACCACTGAAATTTCCCAAAATATTTTTGGCACAAAAAATGCATTCTGAAAGTTCAGAATATGTGAGCAGCCGAAAAAAGGCATCAAAATGCTTTTTAGGCCTGCAACAATTTAGAAATCTTCGGAGGCCCAAAAAAGGGGCTTGCAGGCATCTTAAACCGCCTAAAGTCCAGAAAATGCTTGTGGCCCAAAAAGGGTGTCAGAGATCTCTGAATGTCCCAACAACATTTGCAGTCTGAAGGGGGCATTCACCTGCATCCTAGACCTCTGAAATTCCCAAAAATATTTTGCGCACGAAAAATGCATCCTATACCACTGAAAGCTCAGAACATGTTAGCAGCCCAAAGAAGGCCTTAAAATGCATTTTAGGCCTACAAAAATGCTGAAAACTTTGGAGGCCCAAAAAAGGGGTTTACATGCCTCCTAGACCCCCTAAAGTCCAGATAATGTTGGTGGACCGAAAACAGTGTCAGAGAGCTCTGAATGTCCCAAAGGATGTGCAGCCTGAAAGGGGCATTAACCTGCATCCTACACCACTGAAATTCCCCAAAATATTGTTGGCACGAAAAATGCATACTACACCCCTGAAAGTTCAGAAAATGATGGCAGCTCAAAAAAAGGCCTTAAAATGCATCTTAGGCCTTCAAAAATGTTGAAACCTTTGGAGGCTCAAAAAACGGGTTTACAGGCATCCTAGTCCCCCAAAAGTCCAGACAATGTTGGTGGACCAAAAACTGTGTCAGGGAGCTCTGAATGTCCCAAAAACATTTGCAGCCTGAAAGGGGCATTAACCTGCATCCTAGACCACTGAAATTCCTAAATATATTCTTGGCACGAAAAATGCATCCTACACCCCTTAAAATTCAGAATATGTAAACAGCACAAAAAAGGCCTTAAAATGCATCTTAGGCCTTCAAAAATGTTGAAAACTTTGGAGGCCCAAAAAAGGGGTTTACAGGCATCTTAGACCGCCTAAAGTCCAGAAAATGGTTGTGACCCAAAAAGGGTGTTAGAGATCTCTGAATGTCCCAACAACATTTGCAGTCTGAAGGGGGCATTCACCTGCATCCTAGACCTCTGAAATTCCCAAAAATATTTTGCGCACGAAAAATGCATCCTATACCCCTGAAAGTTCAGAATACGTAAGCAGCACAAAAAAGGCCTTAAAATGCATTATAGGCCTGCAAAAATGTAAAAAACTTTGGCGGCCCAAAAAAAGGGGTTTACATGCCTCCCAGACCTCCTAAAGTCCAGACAATGTTGGTGGAACAAAAACTGTCTCAGACAGTCCTGAATGTCCCAAAATCATTTGCAGCCTGAAAGGGGCATTAACCCGCATCCGACACCACTGAAATTTCCCAAAATATTTTTGGCACGAAAAATGCATACTACACCCCTGAACGTTCAGAATATGTTAGCAGCCCAAAAAAGGCATCAACATGCTTTTTAGGCCTGCAACAATTTAGAAAACTTCGGAGGCCCAAAAAAGGGGTTTACAGGCATCTTAGACCGCCTAAAGTACAGAAAATGGTTGTGGCCCAAAAAGGGTGTCAGAGATCTCTGAATGTCCCAACAACATTTGCAGTCTGAAGGGGGCATTCACCTGCATCCTAGACCTCTGAAATTCCCAAAAATATTTTGTGCAAGAAAAATGCATCCTATACCACTGAAAGCTCAGAATATGTTAGCAGCCCAAAGAAGGCCTTAAAATGCATTTTAGGCCTACAAAAATGCTGAATACTTTGGAAGCCCAAAAAAGGGGTTTACAGGCACCCTAGACCCCCTAAAGTCCAGACAATGTTGGTGGACCAAAAACTTTGTCAGAGAGCACTGAATGTGCCAAACACATTTGCAAACTGAAAAGGGCATTAACCCACACCTGACCACTGAAATGTCCCAAAATATTTTTGGCACGAAAAATGCATTCTGAAAGTTGAGAACATGTTAGCAGCCCAAAAAAGACATCAAAATGCTTTTTAGGCCTGCAACAATTTAGAAAACTTCGGAGGCCCAAAAAAGGGGTTTACAGGAATCTTAGACCGCTAAAGTACAGAAAATGGTTGTGGCCCAAAAAGGGTGTCAGAGATCTCTGAATGTCCCAACAACATTTGCAGTATGAAGGGTTCTATCACCTGCATCCTAGACCTCTAAAATTCCCAAAAATATTTTGCGCACGAAAAATGCATCCTATACCACTGAAAGCTCAGAATATGTTAGCAGCACAAAGAAGGCTTTAAAATGCATTTTAGGCCTACAAAAATGCTGAAAACCTTGGAGGCCCAAAAAAGGGGTTTACAGGCATCCTAGACCCCCTAAAGTCCAGACAATGTTGGTGGACCAAAAACTGTGTCAGGGAGCTCTGAAGGTCCCAAAAACGTTTGCAGCCTTAAAGGGGCATTAACCCACATCCTAGACCACTGAAATTCCCAAATATATTCTTGGCTCGAAAAATGCATCCTACACCCCTAAGAGTTCAGAATATGTTAGCAGCCCAAAAAAGGCCTTAAAATGCATTATAGGCCTGCAAAAATGTAAAAAAACTTTGGCGGCCCAAAAAAAGGGGTTTACAAGCCGCCTAGACCCCCTAAAGTCCAGACAATGTTGGTGGACCGAAAACAGTGTCAGAGAGCTCTGAATGTCCCAAAAACATTTGCAGACTGAAAGGATCATTGGCCCGCATCCTAGACCACTGAAATTCCCAAAAATATTTTTGGCACGAAAAATGAATCCTGCACCCCTGAAAGTTCAGAAAATGTTGGCAGCTCAAAAAAAGGCCTTAAAATGCATCTTAGGCCTGCAAATATGTTGAAAACTTTGGAGGCCCAAAAAAGGGGGTTACAGGCATCCTAGACCCCCTAAAGTCCAGACAATGTTGGTGGACCAAAAACTGTGTCAGAGAGCTCTGAATGTCCCAAACACATTTGCACCCTAGACCACTGAAATTTCCCAAAATATTTTTGGCACAAAAAATGCATACTACACCCCTGAAAGTTCAGAATATGTTAGCAGCCGAAAAAAGGCATCAAAATGCTTTTTAGGCCTGCAACAATTTAGAAAACTTCAGAGGCCCAAAAAAGGGGCTTACAGACATCTTAGACCGCCTAAAGTCCAGAAAATGCTTGTGGCCCAGAAAGGGTGTCAGAGATCTCTGAATGTCCCAACAACATTTGCAGTCTGAAGGGGGCATTCACCTGCCTAGACCTCTGAAATTCCCAAAAATATTTTGCGCACGAAAAATGCATCCTATACCACTGAAAGCTCAGAACATGTTGGCAGCTCAGAAAAAGGCCTTATAATGCATCTTAGGCCTGCAAAAATTTAGAAAACTTTGAAGGCCCAACAAAGGGGTTTACAAGCATCCTAGACTTCCTAAAGTCCAGAAAATGTTGTTGGACCAAAAACTGTGTCAGGGAGCTCTGAATGTCCCAAACACATTTGAAACCTGAAAGGGGCATTAACCCGCATCCTAGACCACTGAAATTTCCCAAAATATTTTTGGCATGAAAAATGCATCCTACACCCCTGAAAGTTCAGAAAATGGTGGCAGCTCAAAAAAAGGTCTTAAAATGCATCTTAGGCCTTCAAAAATGTTGAAAACTTTGGATGCCCAAAAAAGGGGTTTACAGGCATCTTAGACCGCCTAAAGTCCAGAAAATGGTTGTGGCCCAAAAAGGGTGTTAGAAATCTCTGAATGTCCCAACAACATTTGCAATCTGAAGGGGGCATTCACCTGCATCCTAGACCTCTGAAATTAACAAAAATATTTTGCGCACGAAAAATGCATCCTATACCACTGAAAGTTCAGAATATGTAAGCAGCACAAAAAAGGCCTTAAAATGCATTATAGGCCTGCAAAAATGTAAAAAAACTTTGGCGGCCCAAAAAAAGGGGTTTACATGCCTCCCAGACCTCCTAAAGTCCAGACAATGTTGGTGGAACAAAAACTGTCTCAGACAGCCCTGAATGTCCCAAAATCATTTGCAGCCTGAAAGTGGCATTAACCCACATCCTAGACCACTGAAATTTCCAAAAATAGTTTGTCCCGAAAAATGCATCCTACACCCCTGAAAGTTCAGAATATGTTAGCAGCCCAAAAAAGGCATTAAAATGCATTTTAGGCCTGCAAAAATGTAGAAAATTTGGAGGCCCAAAAAAGGGGTTTGCATGCATTCCAGACCCCCTAAAATCCAGACAATGTTGGTGGACCAAAAACTGTGTCAGAGAGCTCTGAATGTCCCAAAAACATTTGCAGCCTGAAAGGGGCATTGACCCGCATCCTAGACCACTGAAATTTCCCAAAATATTTTTGGCGAGAAAAATGCATCCTAGTCACCCCTGAAACTTCAGAAAATGATGGCAGCTCAAAAAAAGGCCTCAAAATGCATCTTCGGCCTGCAAAAACATTGAAACCTTTGGAGGCCCAAAAAAGGGGTTTACAGGCATCCTAGACCCCCAAAAGTCCAGACAATGTTGGTGGACCAAAAACTGTGTCAAGGAGCTCTGAATGTCCCAAAAACATTTGCAGCCTGAAAGGGGCATTAATCCGCATCCTAGACCACTGAAATTTCTAAATATATTCTTGGCACGAAAAATGCATCCTATACCCCTGAAAGTTCAGAATATGTTAGCAGCACAAAAAAGGCCTTAAAATGCATTATAGGCCTGCAAAAATGTAAAAAACTTTGGCGGCCCAGAAAAAGGGGTTTACATGCCTCCCAGACCTCCTAATGTCCAGACAATGTTGGTGGAACAAAAACTGTCTCAGACAGCCCTGAATGTCCCAAAATCATTTGCAGCCTGAAAGTGGCATTAACCCACATCCTAGACCACTGAAATTACCAAAAATAGTTTGTCCCGAAAAATGCATCCTACACCCCTGAAAGTTCAGAATATGTTAGCAGCCCAAAAAAGGCATTAAAATGCATTTTAGGCATGCACAAATGTAGAAAATTTGGAGGCCCAAAAAAGGGGTTTACATGCATTCCAGACCCCCTAAAATCCAGGCAATGTTGGTGGACCAAAAACTGTGTCAGAGAGCTCTGAATGTCCCAAAAACATTTGCAGCCTGAAAGGGGCATTGTCCCGCATCCTAGACCACTGAAATTTCCCAAAATATTTTTGGCAAGAAAAATGCATCCTAGTCACCCCTGAAAGTTCAGAAAATGGTGGCAGCTCAAAAAAAGGTCTTAAAATGCATCTAGGGCCTGCAAAAATGTTCAAAACTTTGGAGGCCCAAAAAAGGGGTTTACAGGCAACCTATACACCCTAAAGTCGAGACAATGTTGGTGGACCAAAAACAGTGTCAGAGAGCTCTGAATGTCCCAAAAACATTTGCAGCCTGAAAGGGGCATTAACCCGCATCATAGACCACTGAAATTCCCAAAAATATTTTTGCCACGAAAAATGCATCCTACACCACTGAAAGTTCAGAATATGTTAGCAGCCCAAAAAGGCCTTAAAATGCAATATAGGCCTACAAAAATGCTGAAAACTTTGGAGGCTCAAAAAAGGGGTTTACAGGCATCCTAGTCCCCCAAAAGTCCAGACAATGTTGGTGGACCAAAAACTGTGTCAAGGAGCTCTGAATGTCCCAACAACATTTGCAATCTGAAGGGGGCATTCACCTGCATCCTGGACCTCTGAAATTAACAAAAATATTTTGCGCACGAAAAATGCATCCTAGTCACCCCTGAAAGTTCAGAAAATGATGGCAGCTCAAAAAAAGGCCTCAAAATGCATCTTCGGCCTGCAAAAACATTGAAACCTTTGGAGGCCCAAAAAAGGGGTTTACAGGCATCCTAGACCCCAAAAGTCCAGACAATGTTGGTGGACCAAAAACTGTGTCAGGGAGCTCTGAATGTCCCAAAAACATTTGCAGCCTGAAAGGGGCATTAATCCGCATCCTAGACCACTGAAATTTCTAAATATATTCTTGGCACGAAAAATGCATCCTATACCCCTGAAAGTTCAGAATATGTTAGCAGCACAAAAAAGGCCTTAAAATGCATTATAGGCCTGCAAAAATGTAAAAAACTTTGGCGGCCCAGAAAAAGGGGTTTACATGCCTCCCAGACCTCCTAATGTCCAGACAATGTTGGTGGAACAAAAACTGTCTCAGACAGCCCTGAATGTCCCAAAATCATTTGCAGCCTGAAAGTGGCATTAACCCACATCCTAGACCACTGAAATTACCAAAAATAGTTTGTCCCGAAAAATGCATCCTAGTCACCCCTGAAAGTTCAGAAAATGTTGGCAGCTCAAAAAAAGGCCTTAAAATGCATCTTTGGCCTGCATAAACATTGAAACCTTTGGAGGCCTAAAAAAGGGGTTCACAGGCATCCTAGACCCCCAAAAGTCCAGACAATGTTGGTGGACCAAAAACTGTGTCAGGGAGCTCTGAATGTCCCAAAAACATTTGCAGCCTGAAAGGGGCATTAACCCGCATCCTAGACCACTGAAATTCCTAAATATATTCTTGGCACGAAAAATGCATCCTATATCCCTGAAAGTTCAGAATATGTTAGCAGTTCAGAAAAGGCCTTAAAATGCATTATAGGCCTACAAAAATGTAAAAAATTTTGGCGGCCCAAAAAAAGGGGTTTACATGCCTCCCAGACCCCCTAAAGTCCAGACAATGTTGGTGGGCCGAAAAAAGTGTCAGAGAGCTCTGAATGTCCCAAAAATGTTTGCAGCCTGAAAGGGGCATTAACCCGCATCCGACACCACTGAAATTTCCCAAAATATTTTTGGCACGAAAAATGCATACTACACCCCTGAAAGTTCAGAATATGTTAGCAACCCAAAAAAGGCATCAAAATGCTTTTTAGGCCTGCAACAATTCAGAAAACTTCGGAGGCCCAAAAAAGGGGTTTACAGGCATCTTAGACCGCCTAAAGTCAGAAAATGGTTGTGGCCCAAAAAGGGTGTCAGAGATCTCTGAATGTCCCAACAACATTTGCAGTCTGAAGGGGGCATTCACCTGCATCATAGACCTCTGAAATTCCCAAAAATATTTTGCGCATGAAAAATGCATCCTATACCACGGAAAGCTCAGAATATGTTAGCAGCTCAAAAAAAGGCCTTAAAATGCATCTGAGGCCTTCAAAAATGTTGAAACCTTTGGAAGCCCAAAAAAGGGGTTTACAGGCATCCTAGACCCCCTAAAGTCCAGACAATGTTGGTGGACCAAAAACTTTGTCAGAGAGCACTGAATGTGCCAAACACATTTTCAACCTGAAAGGGGCATTAACCCACACCCGACCGCTGAAATGTCCCAAAATATTTTTGGCACGAAAAATGCATTCTGAAAGTTGAGAATATGTTAGCAGCCCAAAAAAGGCATCAAAACGCTTTTTAGGCCTGCAACAATTTAGAAAACTTTGGAGGCCCAAAAAAGGGGTTTACAGGCATCTTAGACCGCCTAAAGTCCAGAAAATGGTTGTGGCCCAAAAAGGGTGTCAGAGATCTCTGAATGTCCCAACAACATTTGCAGTATGAAGGGGGCTATCACCTGCATCCTAGACCTGTGAAATTCCCAAAAATATTTTGTGCACGAAAAATGCATCCTATACCACTGAAAGCTCAGAATATGTTAGCAGCACAAAGAAGGCTTTAAAATGCATTTTAGGCCTACAAAAATGCTGAAAACTTTGGAGGCCCAAAAAAGGGGTTTACAGCCATCCTAGACCCCCTAAAGTCCAGACAATGTTGGTGGACCAAAAACTGTGTCAGGGAGCTCTGAAGTCCCAAAAACGTTTGCAGCCTTAAAGGCGCATTAACCCACATCCTAGACCACTGAAATTCCCAAATATATTCTTGGCTCGAAAAATGCATCCTACACCCCTAAGAGTTCAGAATATGTTAGCAGCCCAAAAAAGGCCTTAAAATGCATTACAGGCCTGCAAAAATGTAATAAAACTTTGGCGGCCCAAAAAAAGGGGTTTACAAGCCTCCTAGACCCCCTAAAGTCCAGACAATGTTGGTGGACCGAAAACAGTGTCAGAGAGCTCTGAATGTCCCAAAAACATTTGCAGCCTGAAAGGGGCATTGGCCCGCATCCTAGACCACTGAAATTCCCAAAATTATTTTGCGCACGAAAAATGCATCCTATACCACTGAAAGCTCAGAACATGTTGGCAGCTCAAAAAAAGGCCTTATAATGCATCTTAGGCCTGCAAAAATTTAGAAAACTTTGTAGGCCCAACAAAGGGGATTACAAGCATCCTAGACTCCCTAAAGTCCAGAAAATGTTGTTGGACCAAAAACTGTGTAAGGGAGCTCTGAATGTCCCAAACACATTTGCAACCTGAAAGGGGCATTAACCCGCATCCTAGACCACTGAAATTTCCCAAAATATTTTTGGCATGAAAAATGCATCCTACACCCCTGAAAGTTCAGAAAAGAGTGGGAGCTCAAAAAAAGGCCATAAAATGCATCTTAGGCCTGCAAAAATGTTGAAAACTTTGGAGGCCCAAAAAAGGGGTTTACAGGCATCCTGTACACCCTAAAGTCCAGACAATGTTGGTGGACCAAAAACTGTGTCAGAGGGCTCTGAATGTCCCAAAAACATTTGCAGCCTAAAAGGGGCATTAACCCGCATCCTAGACCACTGAAATTCCCCAAAATATTTGTGGCACGAAAAATGCATCCTACACCCCTGAAATTTCAGAATATGTTAGCAGACCAAAAAAGGCCTTAACATGCATTATAGGTCAGCAAAAATGTTGAAAACTTTGGAGGCCCAAAAAAGGCGTTTACAGGCAACCTATACACCCTAAAGTCGAGACAATGTTGGTGGACCAAAAACGGTGTCAGAGAGCTCTGAATGTCCCAAAAACATTTGCAGCCTGAAAGGGGCATTAACCCGCATCATAGACCACTGAAATTCCCAAAAATATTTTTGCCAAGAAAAATGCATCCTACACCACTGAAAGTTCAGAATATGTTAGCAGCCCAAAAAGGCCTGAAAATGCAATATAGGCCTGCAAAAATGTTGAAAATTTGGAGGCCCAAAAAAGGGGTTTACAGGCATCCTAGACCCCCTAAAGTCCAGAAAATGTTGGTGGAACAAAAACGGTGTCAGAGAGCTCTGAATGTCCCAAAAACACGTGCAGCCTGAAAGGGGCATTATCCCGCATCCTAGACCCCTGAAATTTCCAAAAATATTTTTGGCACAAAAAATGCATCCTACACCCCTGAAAGTTCATAAAATGGTGGCAGCTCAAAAAAAGGCCTTAAAATGCATCTTAGGCCTGCAACAATGTTGAAAACTTTGGAGGCCCAAAAAAGGGGTTTACAGGCAACCTATACACCCTAAAGTCGAGACAATGTTGGTGGACCAAAAATGGTGTCAGAGAGCTCTGAATGTCCCAAAAACATTTGCAGCCTGAAAGGGGCATTAACCCGCATCATAGACCACTGAAATTCCCAAAAATATTTTTGCCACGAAAAATGCATCCTACACCCCTGAAAGTTCAGAATATGTTAGCAGCCCAAGAAAGGCCTTGAACTGCATTTTAGGGCTGCAAAAATTTAGTAAACTTTGGAGGCCCAAAAAAGGGGTTTACAGGCACCCTAGTCCCCCTAAAGTCCAGACAATGTTGGTGGACCAAAAACTGTGTCAGAGAGCTCTGAATGTGCCAAACACATTTGCAACCTGAAAGGGGCATTAACCCACACCCGACCACTGAAATTTCCCAAAATATTTTTGGCACGAAAAATACATTCTGAAAGTTCAGAATATGTTAGCAGCCGAAAAAAGGCATCAAAATGCTTTTTAGGCCTGCAACAATTTAGAAAACTTCGGAGGCCCAAAAAAGGGGCTTACAGGCATCTTAGACCGCCTAAAGTCCAGAAAATGCTTGTGGCCCAAAAAGGGTGTCAGAGATCTCTGAATGTCCCAACAACATTTGCAGTCTGAAGGGGGCATTCACCTGCATCCTAGACCTCTGAAATTCCCAAAAGTATTTTGCGCACGAAAAATGCATCCTATACCACTGAAAGCTCAGAACATGTTAGCAGCCCAAAGAAGGCCTTAAAATGCATGTTAGGCCTACAAAAATGCTGAAAACTTTGGAGCCCAAAAAAGGGGTTTACATGCCTCCTAGGCCCCCTAAAGTCCAGATAATGTTGGTGGACCGAAAACAGTGTCAGAGAGCTCTGAATGTCCCAAAAGATTTGCAGCCTGAAAGGGGCATTAACCCGCATCCTACACCACTGAAATTTCCCAAAATATTTTTCGAACGAAAAATGCATACTACACCCCTGAAAGTTCAGAAAATGATGGCAGCTCAAAAAAAAGGCCTTAAAATGCATCTTAGGCCTTCAAAAATGTTGAAAACTTTGGAGGCCCAAAAAAGGGGTTTACAGGCATCCTAGACCCCCAAAAGTCCAGACAATGTTGGCGGACCAAGAACTGTGTCAGGGAGCTCTGAATGTCCCAAAA
Source organism: Ambystoma mexicanum (assembly GCF_040938575.1). Taxonomy (NCBI): domain Eukaryota; kingdom Metazoa; phylum Chordata; class Amphibia; order Caudata; family Ambystomatidae; genus Ambystoma; species Ambystoma mexicanum. The sequence continues at coordinate 832,725,714 of NC_090925.1, forward strand.
ACATTTGCAGCCTGAAAGGGGCATTAGCCCCGCATCCTAGACCACTGGAATTCCTAAATATATTCTTGGCACGAAAAATGCATCCTACACCCCTGAAAGTTCAGAAAATATTAGAAACCCAAAAAAGGCCTTAAAATGCATTATAGGCCTGCAAAAATGTAAATAAAATTTGGCGGCCCAAAAAAAGGGGTTTACATGCCTCCCAGACCCCCTAAAGTCCAGACAATGTTGGTGGACCGAAAACAGTGTCAGAGAGCTCTGAATGTCCCAAAAACATTTGCAGCCTGAAAGGAACATTGACCCACATCCTAGACCACTGAAATTTCCCAAAATATTTTTGGCACGAAAAATGCATCCTACACCCCTGAAAGTTCAGAAAATATTAGAAACCCAAAAAAGGCCTTAAAATGCATTTTAGGCCTGCAAAAATTTAGAAAACTTTGAAGGCCCAACAAAGGGGTTTACAAGCATCCTAGACTCCCTAAAGTCCAGAAAATGTTGTTGGACCAAAAACTGTGTCAGGGAGCTCTGAATGTCCCAAACACATTTGCAACCTGAAAGGGGCATTAACCCGCATCCTAGACCACTGAAATTTCCCAAAATATTTTTGACATGAAAAATGCATCCTACACCCCTGAAAGTTCAGAAAAGAGTGGGAGCTCAAAAAAGGCCATAAAATGCATCGTAGGCCTGCAAAAATGTTGAAAAGTTTGGAGGCCCAAAAAAGGGGTTTACAGGCATCCTAGACCCCCTAAAGTCCAGAAAATGTTGGTGGAACAAAAACGGTGTCAGAGAGCTCTGAATGTCCCAAAAACACGTGCAGCCTGAAAGGGGCATTATCCCGCATCCTAGACCCCTGAAATTTCCAAAAATATTTTTGGCACAAAAAATGCATCCTACACCCCTGAAAGTTCAGAAAATGGTGGCAGCTCAAAAAAAGGCCTTAAAATGCATCTTAGGCCTGCAACAATATTGAAAACTTTGGAGGCCCAAAAAAGGGGTTTACAGGCAACCTATACACCCTAAAGTCGAGACAATGTTGGTGGACCAAAAATGGTGTCAGAGAGCTCTGAATGTCCCAAAAACATTTGCAGCCTGAAAGGGGCATTAACCCGCATCATAGACCACTGAAATTCCCAAAAATATTTTTGCCACGAAAAATGCATCCTACACCCCTGAAAGTTCAGAATATGTTAGCAGCCCAAGAAAGGCCTTAAACTGCATTTTAGGGCTGCAAAAATTTAGTAAACTTTGGAGGCCCAAAAAAGGGGTTTACAGGCACCCTAGTCCCCCTAAAGTCCAGACAATGTTGGTGGACCAAAAACTGTGTCAGAGAGCTCTGAATGTGCCAAACACATTTGCAACCTGAAAGGGGCATTAACCCACACCCGACCACTGAAATTTCCCAAAATATTTTTGGCACGAAAAATACATTCTGAAAGTTCAGAATATGTTAGCAGCCGAAAAAAGGCATCAAAATGCTTTTTAGGCCTGCAACAATTTAGAAAACTTCGGAGGCCCAAAAAAGGGGCTTACAGGCATCTTAGACCGCCTAAAGTCCAGAAAATGCTTGTGGCCCAAAAAGGGTGTCAGAGATCTCTGAATGTCCCAACAACATTTGCAGTCGGAAGGGGGCATTCACCTGCATCCTAGACCTCTGAAATTCCCAAAAGTATTTTGCGCACGAAAAATGCATCCTATACCACTGAAAGCTCAGAACATGTTAGCAGCCCAAAGAAGGCCTTAAAATGCATGTTAGGCCTACAAAAATGCTGAAAACTTTGGAGGCCCAAAAAAGGGGTTTACATGCCTCCTAGACCCCCTAAAGTCCAGAAAATGTTGGTGGACCGAAAACAGTGTCAGAGAGCTCTGAATGTCCCAAAAGATTTGCAGCCTGAAAGGGGCATTAACCCGCATCCTACACCACTGAAATTTCCCAAAATATTTTTGGAACGAAAAATGCATACTACACCCCTGAAAGTTCAGAAAATGATGGCAGCTCAAAAAAAGGCCTTAAAATGCATCTTAGGCCTTCAAAAATGTTGAAAACTTTGGAAGCCCAAAAAAGGGGTTTACAGGTATCCTAGACCCCCTAAAGTCCAGACAATGTTGGTGGACCAAAAACTGTGTCAGGGAGCTCTGAAGGTCCCAAAAACGTTTGCAGCCTTAAAGGGGCATTAACCCAGATCCTACACCACTGAAATTTCCCAAAATATTTTTGGCACGAAAAATGCATACTACACCCCTGAACGTTCAGAAAATGTTGGCAGCTCAAAAAAAGGCCTTATAATGCATCTTAGGCCTTCAAAAATGCTGTAGACCCCCAAAAGTCCAGACAATGTTGGCGGACCGAAAACAGTGTCAGAGAGCTCTGAATGTCCCAAAAACATTTGCAGCCTGAAAGGGACATTGACCCGCATCCTAGACCACTGAAATTTCCCAAAATATTTTTGGCACGAAAAATGCATCCTACACCCCTGAAAGTTCAGAAAATATTATAAACCCAAAAAAGGCCTTAACATGCATTATAGGCCTGCAAAAATGTAAAAAAAAATTGGCGGCCCAAAAAAAGGGGTTTACATGCCTCCCAGACCCCCTAAAGTCCAGACAATGTTGGTGGACCGAAAGCAGTGTCAGAGAGCTCTGAATGTCCCAAAAACATTTGCAGCCTGAAAGGGACATTGACCCGCATCCTAGACCACTGAAATTTCCCAAAATATTTTTGGCACAGAAAATGCATCCTACACCCCTGAAAGTTCAGAAAATATTAGAAACCCAAAAAAGGCCTTAAAATGCATTTTAGGCCTGCAAAAATTTAGAAAACTTTGAAGGCCCAACAAAGGGGTTTACAAGCATCCTAGACTCCCTAAAGTCCAGAAAATGTTGTTGGACCAAAAATTGTGTCAGGGAGCTCTGAATGTCCCAAACACATTTGCAACCTGAAAGGGGCATTAACCCGCATCCTAGACCCCTGAAATTTCCCAAAATATTTTTGATATGAAAAATGCATTCGACACCCCTGAAAGTTCAGAAAAGAGTGGGAGCTCAAAAAAGGCCATAAAATGCATCGTAGGCCTGCAAAAATGTTGAAAACTTTGGAGGCCCAAAAAAGGGGTTTACAGGCATCCTGTACACCCTAAAGTCCAGACAATGTTGGTGGACCAAAAACTGTGTCAGAGGGCTCTGAATGTCCCAAAAACATTTGCAGCCTAAAAGGGGCATTAACCCGCATCCTAGACCACTGAAATTCCCCAAAATATTTGTGGCACGAAAAATGCATCCTACACCCCTGAAATTTCAGAATATGTTAGCAGACCAAAAAAGGCCTTAAAATGCATTATAGGCCAGCAAAAATGTTGAAAACTTTGGAGGCCCAAAAAAGGGGTTTACAGGCATCCTAGACCCCCTAAAGTCCAGAAAATGTTGGTGGACCAAAAACGGTGTCAGAGAGCTCTGAATGTCCCAAAAACATGTGCAGCCTGAAAGGGGCATTAACCCGCATCCTAGACCCCTGAAATTTCCAAAAATATTTTTGGCACAAAAAATGCATCCTACACCCCTGAAAGTTCAGAAAATGGTGGCAGCTCAAAAAAAGGCCTTAAAATGCATCTTAGGCCTGCAAAAAATGTTGAAAACTTTGGAAGCCCAAAAAAGGGGTTTACAGGCAACCTATACACCCTAAAGTCGAGACAATGTTGGTGGACCAAAAACGGTGTCAGAGAGCTCTGAATGTCCCAAACACATTTGCAGCCTGAAAGGGGCATTAACCCGCATCCTAGACCACTGAAATTCCCAAAAATAGTTTGGCCCGAAAAATGCATCCTACACCCCTGAAAGTTCAGAATATGTTAGCAGCCCAAAAAAGGCATTAAAATGCATTTTAGGCCTGCAAAAATGTAGAAAATTTGGAGGCCCAAAATAGGTGTTTACAGGCATTCCAGACCCCCTAAAATCCAGACAATGTTGGTGGACCAAAAACTGTGTCAGAGAGCTCTGAATGTCCCAAAAACATTTGCAGCCTGAAAGAGGCATTAACCCGCATCCTAGACCACTGAAATTCCCCAAAATATTTGTGGCACGGAAAATGCCTCCTACACCCCTGAAATTTCAGAATATGTTAGCAGACTAAAAAAGGCCTTAAAATGCATTATAGGCCTTCAAAAATGTTGAAAACTTTGGCGGCCCAAAAAAAGGGGTTTACATGCCTCCCAGACCCCCTAAAGTTCCATTCTATTGCTCTATAGGTCAGTCCGAGCCTAAGAATGTGTAATTTGGACTGGAAGAATGTAGAATGTGGAATAAGAGGATAAAGAATGTGGAATGAGAGAATGTGGAATGGCTGAAAGTGGAATGAGAGAATATAAAATGTGGAATGAGAGTATGTGGAATGGGATCATTTGGAATGGGAGAATGTAAAATGTGGAATGGGAGAATGCGGAATGTGGAATGGAAAATGTAGAATGTGGAATGGGAGAATGTAGAATGTGGGAAGTGGAATGGGAGACTGTCAAATATGGAATGCGACAATGTGGGATGGGAGAATGTAGAATGTGGAATGGAAGAACGTCAATTTTGGAATAGAAGACTGTGGAATGAGAGAATATAGAATGTGGAATGAGAGAAAGTGGAATGGTAGAATGTGGAATGGGAGAATGTAGAATGTGAAATATAGAATGTAGAGTGGGAGAATGTAGAATGTGGAATGGGAGAATGTCAAATTTGGAATGGGAGAATGTGGAATGGGAGAATGTACAATGTGGAATGGAAGAGTCTCAATTTTGGAATGGAAGAATGTAGAATGCGGAATTGGAGAATGTGCAATGGGATAATGAAGAATGTGGAATGAGAGAATGTAGAATAAAGAATCGAGAATGTGGAATGTGGATTGTGGAATGTGGAATGTAGAATGGGAGAATGTAGAATGTGGATTGTGTAATTGGAGAATGTCGAATTTCGAATGGGAGAATGTAGAATGGGGAACGGGAGAATGTGGAATGCAAAATGGGAGAATGGGAAAATGTCAAATATGTAGGGTTGAACTTGTCCACAAATTTGTCTCGGGGAACAATAAAAAAAGTGGCCTACAGTTTCAAAAGGCTATTTATTTAATTTTTTGTTACACTGTTTGAATAGTACTCAAGGGGGAGCTTTTTGATAAAATGTGATACAAATTGTGCATCTTAAAGAATATTAATTCAGCAACAGTGGTCAAACCGATTAGCAGCGTAGTGAAGTAACTCATTAAACTGGCCCACATTGGCCCAAAAAGAAGCCCACTTTGGCCAAAAAACAGGTCCACACCAGAATTTTGCATTATTGGTTTGGCCATGGACCTGTTGCTCTATAGGTCAGTCTGAGCCTAAGAATGTGTAATTTGGCCTGGAAGAATGTACAATGTGGAATAAGAGAATATAGAATGTGGAATGAGAGAATTTGGAACAGCAAAACGTGGAATGAGAGAATGTAGAATATGGAATGAGAGCATGTGGAATAGGATAATTTAGAATAGGAGAATGTATAATGTGGAATGGGAGAATGTGGAATGTGGGATGGAAAATGTAGAATGTGGAATGGGAGAATGTAGAATGTGGGATGTGGAATGGGAGACTGTCAAATTTGGAATGGGCGAATGTGGAATGGGAGAATGTAGAACGTGGAATGCAAGAGTGTAGAATGTGAAATGGGAGAATGTCGATTTAGGAATAGAATACTGTGGAATGAGAGATTGTGGAATGAGAGAATGTAGAATGGGAGAATGTGGAATGGGAGAATGTAGAATGTGGAATGTAGAATGTGGAGTGGGAGAATGTAGAATGTGGAATGTAGAATGTAGAATGGGAGAATGTAGAATGGGGAACGGGAGAATGTGGAATGCAAAATGGCAGAATGGGAAAATGTGGAATGTGTAGGGTTGGACTGGGCCATACATTATTCTCGGGGTACAATAAAAAAGTGGCCTACAGTTGCAAAAGGCTATTTATTCCTTTTGTTACACTGTTTGAATAATTCTCAAGGGGGAGTTTTTTGATAAAATGTGATTCAAATTGTGCATCTTCAAGAATATTCATTCGGCAACAGTGGTCAAAACGATTAGCAGCATAGTGAAGTAACTCATTAAACTGGCCCATATTGGCCCAAAAAGTAGCCCTCTTTGACCAAAAAATGGGTCCACACCAGAATTGAGTATTTTTGGTTACGCCATGGACTTATTGCTCTATAGGTCAGTCTGAGCCTAAGAATGTGTCATTTGGAATGGAAGAATGTAGAATAAGAGAATGTAGAATGTGGAATGAAAGTGTGTGGAATGGGATAATTTGGAATGGCAGAATGTAGAATGTGCAATGAAAAAATGTGGAATATGGAATGGAAAATGTAGAATGGGAGAATGTAGAATGTGGGGTGTGTAATGGGAGACTGTCAAATTTGGAATGGGAGAATGTGGAATGGGAGAATGTATAATGTGGAATGGAAGAGTGTCAATTTTGGAATGGAAGAATGTAGAATGCGGAATTGGAGAATGTGGCATGGGATAATGAAGAATGTGGAATGAGAGAATGTAGAATGAAGAATCGAGAATGTGGAATGTGGATTGTGGAGTGTGAATTGTAGAATGGGAGAATGTCGAATTTCGAATGGGAGAATGTAGAATGGGGAACGGGAGAATGTGAAATGCAAAATGGGAGAATGGGAAAATGTCAAATGTGTAGGGTTGGACTTGTCCATAAATTTGTCTTGGGGAACAATAAAAAGGTGGCCTACAGTTGCAAAAGGCTGTTTATTTAATTTTTTGTTACACTGTTTGAATAGTACTCAAGGGGGAGTTTTTGATAAAATGTGATACAAATTGTGAATCTTAAAGAATATACATTCAGCAACAGTGGTCAAAACGATTAGCAGCATAGTGAAGTAACTCATTAAACTGGCCCACATTGGCCCAAAAAGAAGCCCACTTTGACCAAAAAACAGGTCCACACCAGAATTTTGCATTTTTGGTTCGGCCATGGCCTGTTGCTCTATAGGTCAGTCTGAGCCTAAGAATGTGTAATTTGGCCTGGAAGAATGTAGAATGTGGAATAAGAGAATATAGAATGTGGAATGAGAGAATGTGGAACAGCAGAACGTGGAATGAGAGAATGTAGAATATGGAATGAGAGCATGTGGAATGGGATAATTTAGAATGGGAGAATGTAGAATGTGGAATGGGAGAATGTGGAATGTGGAATGGAAAATGTAGAATGTGGAATGGGAGAATGTAGAATGTGGGATGTGGAATGGGAGACTTTCAAATTTGGAATGGGAGAATGTGGAATGGGAGAATGTAGAACGTGGAATGCAAGAATGTAGAATGTGGAATTGGAGAATGTCGATTTAGGAATAGAAGACTGTGGAATGATAGATTGTAGAATGTGGAATGAGAGAATGTAGAATAGGAGAATGTGGAATGTGGAATGTAGAATGTGGAATGTAGAATGTGGAGTGAGAGAATGCAGAATGTGAAATGGGAGAATGTCAAATTTGGAATGGGAATATGTGGAATGGAAGAATGTACAATGTACAATGGAAGAATGTAGAATGTGGAATGGAAGAGGGTCAATTTTGGAATGGGAGAATGTAAATTGCGGAATTGGAGAATGTGGAATGGGATAATGAATAATGTAGAATGAGAGAATGTGGAATGGAGAATCAAGAATGTGGAATGTGAATTGTGGAATGGGCAAATGTTATATTTGGAATGGGAGACTGCAGAATGGCAGAATGTAGAAAGGGGAACAGGAGAATGTGGAATGCAAAATTGGAGAATTGGAGAATGTAGAATGATAGAATATATAATGTAAAATGGGAGAATGGGAGAATGTGGAATGTGTAGAATTGTACTGGGCCATACATTTGTCTCAAGGAACAATAAAAAAAGTGGCCTACAGTTGCAAAAGGCTATTTATTCCTTGTGTTACACTGGTTGAATAGTACTCAAGGGGAAGTTGTTTGATAACATTTTATGCAAATTTTGCATCTTAAAGAATATTCATTCAGCAACAGTGGTCGAAACGATTAGCAGCATAGAGAAGTAACTCATTACACTGGCCCACATTGGCCCAAAAAGTAGCCGACATTGACCAAAAACTGGGGCCACACCAGAATTTTGCATTTTTGGTTCGGCCGTGGACCTATTGCTCTATAGGTCAGTCCAAGCCTGAGAATGTGTAATTTGGACTGGAAGAATGTAGAATGTGGAATAAGAGGATATAGAATGTGGAATGAGAGAATATGGAATGGCTGAAAGTGGAATGAGAGAATGTAAAATGTGGAATGAGAGTATGTGGAAGGGGATCATTTGGAATGGGAGAATGTACAATGTGGAATGGGAGAATGCGGAATGTGGAATGGAAAATGTAGAATGTGAAATGTGAGAATGTAGAATGTGGAAGGGAAGAATGTCAATTTTGGAATATAAGACTGTGGAATGAGAGAATGGAGAATGTGGAATGAGAGAAAGTGGAATGGTAGAATGTGGAATGGGAGAATGTATAATGTGGAATGTAGAATGTGGAGTGGGAGAATGTAGAAGGTGGAATGGGAGAATGTCAAATTTGGAATGAGAGAATGTGGAATGGGAGAATGTCAATTTTGGAATAGAAGACTGTGGAATGAGAGAGTTTAGAATGTGGAATGAGAGAATGTGGAATGGTAGAATGTGGAACAGGAGAATGTAGAATGTGGAACACATAATGTGGACTGGGAGAATGTAGAATGTAGAATGGGAGAATTTCAATTTTGGAATGGGAGAATGTAAAATGCAGAATTGGAAAATGTGGAATGGGATAATGAAGAATTTGGAACAATGTAATGTGGAATGAAGAATCGAGAATGTGGAATGTGGATTGTGGAATGTGGAATGGGAGAATGTAGAATGTGGATTGTGGAATGGAGAATGTCAAATTTGGAATGGGAGACTGCGGAAGAGGAGAATGTAGAAAGTGGAATGGAAGAATGTAGAATGGGAGAATGTAGAATGGGGAATGGGAGAATGAGGAATGCAAAATGGGAGAATAGGAAAATGTGGAATGTGTAGGGTTAGACTGGGCCATACATTATTCTCGGGGTACAATAAAAAAGTGTCCTACAGTTGCAAAAGGTTATTTATTCCTTTTGTTACACTGTTTAAATAGTACTCAAGGGGGAGTTTTTTGATAAAATGTGATTCAAATTGTGCATCTTAAAGAATATTCATTCAGCAACAGTGGTCATAACGATTAGCAGCATAGTGAAGTAATTCATTAAACTGGCCCACATTGGCCCAAAAAGTAGCCCACTTTGACCAAAAAACGAGTCCAGACCAGAATTTTGCATTTTTGGTTCGGCCATGGACCTATTGCTCTATAGGTCAGTCAGAACCTAAGAATGTGTAATTTGGACTGAAAGAATGTAGAATGTGGAATAAGAGAATATAGAATGTGGAATGAGAGAATGTGGAACATCAGAATGTGGAATGAAAGAATGTAGAATGTGGAATGAGAGCATGTGGAATGGGATAATTTGGAATGGGAGAATGGAGAATGTGGAATGTGAGAATGTGGAATGTGGATTGGAAAATGTAGAATGTGGAATGGGAGAATGTAGAATGTGAGATGTGGAATGGGAGACTGTCATATGTGGAATCGGAGAATGTGGAATGGGAGAATGTAGAATGTGGAATGGAAGAAGGTAGAATGTGGAATGTGAGAATGTTGATTTTGAAATAGAAGACTGTGGAAGGTGAGAGTGTAGAATGTGGAATGAGAGTATGTAGAATGGGAGAATGTAGAATGTGGAATGTAGAATGTGTAGTGTGAGAATGTACAATGTGCAATGGAAGAATGTAGAATGTGGAATGGAAGAGTGTCAATTTTGGAATGGGAGAATGTAGAATGCAGAAATGGAGAATGTGGAATGGGATAATGAAGAATGCGGAATGAGAGAATGTGGAATGGAGAATCTAGCATGTAGAATGTGGATTGTGGAATGTGGAATGGGAGAATGCAGAATGTGGATTGTGGAATGGGAGAATCTAGAATTTGGAATGGGAGACTGCGGAATGGGAGAATGTAGAAAGCGGAATGGGAGAATGTAGAATGGGGAACAGGAGAATGTGGAATGCAAAATTGGAGAATGGGGGAACGTAGAATGATAGAATCTATAATGTAAAATGGGAGAATGGGAGAATGTGGAATGTGTAGCGTCGGGCTGGCCCATACAATTGACTCGGGAAAAAAAAAATGGGGCCTACATTTGGAAAAGGCTATTTATTCCTTTTGTTACATTGTTTGAATAGTACTCAAGGGGGAGTTTTTTGATAAAATGTGATGCAAATTGTGCATCTTAAAGAATATTCATTCAGCAACAATGGTCATTCTCGCTCATGTGCAGGCGTTCAGGGGTAGGGCCAGTACCTGAGCGGTGCCGGGCACTGAGTGGCGTGGGTCCTGGGTGTGATTCTATCATATCGGCATCAAAGATTCCTAGGAGCCTAAGAATAATTGCATATTCATCTCTGACTGATAATTTGTATTACTCAGCTTGCATTTTAATTCTCATACTATTGAAAACTGCTGCTTGATTCTTATTCATTTATGTATTAAATAAATGTGAGCATAAAATCTTCTGAGTGAGTGGCTTTCTTCCACACTGAGTTCATTGTGTCTCGCATAGTTTTGTACTTGTGAGGGAAGGTGATTAGTAGTTATATTGCACTAAGGGCTGGCCCCAGGGGGGTGCGGTTTCCCCTTTTCATTACATTTGGTGTAGTCATTGGCAGGATTTGCGAGCACCATACCTTTCTGGAAGAAACAGGGGAAGGATGAATGCAATGAATGGACTAGTGCACTCTGTCACATTGCAGGGTGGCCGGCACCAAATGTATGGTCGGGTGTGGCACACATTTTGCATCGGTACTCTGCACCGAGAGCATGGGACATGCTTGAAAATGATGTTTCACAGGCGGTAATTAGTGAGTTTGGAGAGTTTACTGTTTGGGAAATGCCAGAGGGAACAGAAAGCAGCAGGAAACGTGGGCTGGTTGTTCCTGCAGGCACTCCGGAAGTTGCATGAAAAGGAATTGCTTAAAGATGCACACATTCGGAAATTAACTGATGAGATTACCATGCTCCAGGAGCAACAAATGATTATGAGGGAAACCCTGGAATCATCCGTTAAGCGGGCTGAGCAGATGGAGGATAGATGTGCCTCTTTAGCTGTGCGTGTAGCCATGCACAAGCGCCGACAGCGGCGAGGCAATCCGTCAAAGATAAGAATTCGAGCATTAATTAGGAAAGATACATGGGACCCAAATTTATTGTCTGGTGAGGTCAGCGATAGTGAATCCGAACAGACATTTGACTGGGACAAACTAGTGTAAATCAGAATCGCAGAGCTAGACTGTTCCGAGAGAGAGGAGCTGGAATGTGCGCCAAAGAAATGTGTTTATCCAGCGCGTCCATTAATCACTAACAAATCCAAAGGCCAAGCTGGCGTTGGAAACATTCAGAATACTAGGATTGTCCACGATTATACACAGACAGAGCTTTTAGACATTGCCAAGTTGTTTAGAAAAAGAGCAGGTGAACCGATTTTGAAGTGGTATTTGATGTTGTGGGATACCGGCAGCAATGGCATCTTCTTACCCCAGAAGAATTATTGAAGATGGGTTCAATCACTACTAATGTAATGCTGGGACAGAAGTTGCGCGGCACGCTAGGGCAGCAAGGGTTGCATTCCTTGTTTAATTGGCTTCAGAATGCATTAATAATTTTGTATGCAAGTCCGATGGTTATGGAGGAAGTCTGGGGGCCCTGGAACTCACTGCCCAAAGCGACAGAGCAACTTAGAGAGATGGGGTTACAGTGCATGATGTACAGTGCAAATTTTGCAGGACCCTACATGGAGCTGTTTACGGCAGGGATGTGTGTGCGCTTATTGTGAAATGCCCCTGGTCACATGAAAGGAGCATTGCTTTCATTGCTGGGTCCAGAGCAAGGTAAAGCAATTGGCGAGGTTGCACTGTTACTGGGGCAATTAGAAGGGCTGGATGTGTGCAAAGCCGTGCACCTAGTGGCTGCAAGTAATGATTCAGACAAAAAGCTTGGCAAAAATGCAAATTCTAAAGAGAAAGATGACACCAATCAAGTTACGCACAGGCAAATGTGGGCAGACCTGATAAAAGCAGGCATTCCAAAGGAAGAGATAGACGGTAGACACACACCTGTGCTGCTTGAGAAATGGAAAAGAAATTACAGAAGCGGGGTCCAGGGAAAACTAGCCCTACTGCACCCCCTGAGGAAGATGTGTTGAAGCCCAAAGTGCGGGCAAAAGTGTACCCTGATTTGGCAAAGGACAAATGGGAAGTCCCAGACTCCATTTTTGATTGAAGGGCTGGCTCTGTCTCTGAGGTACGGTTAATAAAGAAAACCAGTCCCAGAGAAAGACGCCCTTTTGTGCCACTTACATTATATTTGAATGACAAAGTGAAACAGGTTTCGGCTCTATTAGACATGGGAGCTGAGGTAACTATTCTGAATGGCAATCCCAATAAATTATCTATTCCCAGAGTTTTGGTCAATGGTTATGGGGGAGTAGAAACTATTGAAAAAGCCTTTAATGTAAAGATGTCAATTGGCGAGGGGGTTCCCTTCACAGCAAATGTCCTGATTGCAGACATACTCGAGTACATGCTAGGGATGTATGTGTTGTTGGGAAAGAGTGTGACAACAGATTTGGGTGAATTTGTGTTTGGCAATCGACAAATCCATGTAAGAGTAGTCAACCCCGTGGTGGTTGGGCATGCAAAATTGTCCCCCTTGCATTTACCTCCTCCTGCTGAGCCAGTGTGCCTGAAACAGTACAGGCTGCCAGGAAGGCACACAGAGATTGGTGAAACTATTGAGTCATTGGTGAAAGCTGGCATATTGAGGCCGGTAGTAAGTCCATTCAACTCTCCGGTCTGGCCCATCCACCACCCAGATGGGGCGTGGTGCCTGACAATTGATTTTCACGCCCTGAACAAGAAGGTGCCACCTTTAGCTGTGGCAGTGCCAGACATCATAATAATCTGATTGAAAACCTTACGAGAGAAGTGGGTGAATGGCATGTGGTCCTTGACTTGGCCAATGCATTTTTCTCCATTGATATTGATGCTGAATCACAAGACCAATTTGCTATAACTTGGGGAGACAGACAACTTACGTTTACTAAATTGCCCCAGGGGTATTTGCATAGTCCCACTCTGTGTCATGGATTGATTGCCAGAGACTTGAAGATGGTGCAGTTGGATGATGTGTATGTTGCCCACTATATTGACGACATCATGCCAACTAGTGTTGAGAAAGAACACGTGGAAAAAGCTGCTGAAAAGTTGATCACACACATGCAAAACCGGGGGTGGGCCATAAATCCCAAGAAAGTACAGGGGCCCGCTCAAGAGGTATAATTATTAGGTGCAATCTGGTCTGGTTCAGTTAAGAAAATTCCTGAACCGGTGATCGATATGGCTCAACAGATGAGTCCACCAGCAAATAAAAAATAGGCACAAAGATTCATTTGGGTTAATGGGTTTTTGGAGAAATCACATACCTCATTTAAGCCTGCTACTAAAACTAATCTACAAAGTCACCAGAAAGAAACATGATTTTACATGGGGTCTAGATCAACAGTCTGTCTTTCAGCAGGTTAAGGACGCTTTGCAGAATTACATTACGCTGGGCCCCATGACGAAAACTGATCTTTTTGAACTGAAATTCTTGCCTACAATGATTTTGCTGCATGGAGCTTGCGGCAAAAGCAAGGAGAGAAAAGAGTGCTGCAAGGTTTTTGGTCAAGAAAACTCACAGATCCTATGACAAGATATACTCCGCTTGAAAAACAAGTTGCTGCAGTGTCCTGGGCTCTAGTTGAGACTGAAAGAATCACAAGCGAGCAACTAGTGACAATTTTCACACAAATTCCTATCATGGGCTAGGTGTGCGACACTGCTGCGAGTGGAAAGAGTGGCAGGGCGCAAGACGCCACTCATATCAAATGGAAATGGTATTTACAGTAACGTGCGAAAGCTGGCCGCACAGGGGTTTCCAGACGGCAAGAACAAATGCTGGAAGCAGTGGATCTGGAAGCGATGCCTGAACCGAGCACCCCAGTTGTGTTGCCAGAATCTCCCTTCAAAGTTGCGCCCGCCTATGATACATTGACGGAGGAAGAACAGAATTCTGCATGGTTCACGCATGGCACGGCAAAGTATGATAAAGGGCAAAGACACTGGCAAGCTGTTGCATTCCAGCCCCACTGAGAAACACTGCTGATGAGAGAAGGTGTGGGAGGATCCAGTTAATATGCTGAACTGCAGATGAGGCCGCTGTGATTGAACAGGTGAAAGAGACAGAACCGCATACATATACACGGACAGTTGGGCCACATATAGAGGCCTGACGCAGTGGGCACCAGCATGGAGAAGAGACGGCTGGCAGATCAAAAACACTCCACTCTGGGGAGGGCCGGACATCTGGGAAGAGATGTGGCACAAAGGTGAGAGGTGCAAAATCTGCATTGGGCATGTTGATGCACACATGCCCCCTGACACCTCACTGTCTGCTCTGTTCAACAACGAAGTGGATCAAATGGCAAAGATTCGCCAAGTGACAACACCTGAAGAAGCTGAGGTATTACAAGGAATGGCAGACTGGGCACACCAAACCTCAGGGCATCTAGGGCAATTAGGAACCTCTGAATGGGTTAAGAGGAGACAATTGCCCATTACCATGGATCATGCCAAGCAAGCTGCCCCCCCACTGTTCTGTGTGCTGTGAAGTAAAACACTATCCGCTGGAGAGCAAGCCTCAAGGCCCTTTGAGAAGAGGTGAAAGAGCTGCTAGCGTACGGCAAGTTGACTACATTGGCCCTTTGCTGCCCGAAAATGGGAATCATTATGGGTTGACCATGGTAGACACATATTCTGTACTGCTGTTAGCCTATCCAGACGCCCATGCAGATCAACGGGCTACCTTGCAAGGAATGGAATACCTCATCAGGCACTACGGCATTCCGGATGAAATCAAATCAGATCAAGGCAGCCATTTTGCCGGACATAATGTGCAGAACTGGGCGCTAGAGCAAGGCATCAAATGGACACTGCACATCAGTCGATATCCCGAAGCTTCTGCTCTGGTGGAACATAGCAACGGACTGTTCAAGCAACCAATAAAGAAACTAACTAAGCCTCACACTCTCAAGGGGTGGTCCAAACACCTGGCACAAGCACTGTTTGAACTGACCAATCGTCTGTTGGGAAACCGGCAGACACCCTTAGTGAAACTGACAAGTGAGACGGTGGAATCCACAAAGACTCTTATTGTGTGGAAAACAGACAATGAAGCAAAGCTGCCTGTACAAGATACTGGGTGCTTGGACTTGATCTATCTACCTATGAAGATGATGTTATACCTGCGGGGCAAAGAAAGGCATTGACATTTTGGGAGGTGTGATTGATCCTGATTATCGAGGGACTGTCCTGACCAAAAACCGTGTCCACACCAGAATTTTGAATTTTTGGTTCGGCCATGGACCTATTGCTCTATAGGACAGTCCGAGCCTAAGAATGTGTAAATTGGACTGGAAGAATGTAGAATGTGGAATAAGAGAATATAGAATGTGGAATCAGAGAATGTGAAATGGCAGAATGTGGAACAGGAAAATGTAGAATGTGGAATGACAGTATGTGGAATGGGATACATTGGAATGGGAGAATGTAGAATGTAGAATGGGAGAATGTGGAATGTGAAATATAGAATGTGGGATGTGGAATGGGAGAGTGTCAAATTTGGAATGGGAGAATGTGAAATGGGAGAATGTAGAATGTGGAATGGAAGAACGTCGATTTTGGAATAGAAGATTGTGGAATGAGAGAGTGTAGAATTCGGAATGAGAGAATATGGGATGGAAGAATGTGGAATGCGAGAATATAGAATGTGGAATGTAGAATGTGGAGTGGGAGAATGTAGAATGTAGAATGGGAGAATGTCAGATTTAGAATGGGAGAATGTGGAATGGGAGAATGTACAATGTGGAATGGAATTATGTAGAATGTGGAATGGAAGTGTGTCCATTTTGGAATTGGAGAATGTAGAATGTGTAATTGGAGAATGTGGAATGGGATAATAAAGAATGTGGAATGAGAGAATGTGGAATGGAGAATTGAGAATGTGTAATGTGGATTGTGGAATGTGGAATGGGAGAATGTAGAATGTGGATTGTGGAATGCCAGAATGACGAATTTGGAATGGGAGACTGCGGAATGGGAGAATGTCGAAAGCGTAATGGAAGAATGTTGAATGGAAGAATGTCGAATGGGGAACGGAAGAATGTAGAATGCAAAATTGGAGAATGGAAGAATGTAGAATGATAGAATGTATAATGTAAAATGGGAGAATGGACAATGTGGAATGTGTAGCGTCAGACTGGGCCATACATTTGTCTCGGGTAACAAAAATAAAGTGGCCTACAGTTGCAAAAGGCTATTTATGCATCTTAAAGAATATTAATTCAGCATAGTGAAGTAACTCATTAAACTGGCCCACATTGGCCCAAAAAGTAGCCCACTTTGACCAAAAAACAGGTCCACAACAGAATTTTGCATTTTTGGATCGCCCATGGACCTATTGCTCTATAGGTCAGTCTGAGCCTAAGAATTTGGAATTTGGACTGGAAGAATGTAGAATGTGGAATAAGAGAATCTGGAACGGCAAAAAGTGGAATGAGAGAATGTAGAATGTGGAATGAGAACATTTGCAATGGGATAATTTGTAATGGGAGAATGTAGAATGTGGAATGGGAGAATGTGGAATGTGGAATGGAAAATATAGAATGTGGAATGGGAGAATGTAGAATTTGGGATGAGAGAATTTGGAATGGGAGAATGTGGAATGAGAGAGTGTAGAATGTGGAATGAGAGAATTTTGAATGGGAGAATGTGGAATGGGAGAATATTGAATGTGGAATGTAGAATGTGGAGTGGGAGAATGTAGAATTTAGAATGGGAGAATGTAGAATTTAGAATGGGAGAATGTCAAATTTAGAATGGCACAATGTGGATTGGGAGAATGTACAATGTGGAATGGAAGTATGTAGAATGTGGAATGGAAGAGTGTCAATTTTGGAATGGGAGAATGTATAATACGGAATAGGAGAATGTGCAATGGGAGAATGTAGAATGGGGAATAAGAGAATGTAGAATGCGGAATGAGAGAATGTGTAACGGCAGAAAGTGGAATGAGAGAATGTAGAATGTGGAATGAGAGCATGTGGAAGGGGATAATTTGGAATGGGAGAATGTAGAATGTGGAATGTGGAATGGAAAATGTAGAATGTAGAATGGGAGAATGTAGAATATGGGATGTGGAATGAGAGACTGTCAAATTTGGAATGGGAGAATGTGGGAGAATGTAGAATGTGGAATGAGAGCATGTGGAAGGGGATAATTTGGAATGGGAGAATGTAGAATGTGGAATGGAATTATGTAGAATGTGGAATGGAAGAGTATCAAATTTGGAATGGGAGAATGTGGGAGAATGTAGAATGTGGAATGAGAGCATGTGGAAGGGGAGAATGTGGAATGGGAGAATGTACAATGTGGAATGGAATTATGTCGAATGTGGAATGGAAGAGTGTTCATTTTGGAATGGGAGAATGTAGAATGTGTAATTGGAGAATGTGGAATGGGATAATAAAGAATGTGGAATGAGAGAATGTGGAATGGAGAATCGAGAATGTGTAATGTGGATTGTGTAATGTGGAATGGGAGAATGTAGAATGTGGATTGTGGAATGCCAGAATGTCGAATTTGGAATGGGAGTCTGCGGAATGGGAGAATGCCGAAAGCGTAATGGAAGAATGTGGAATGGGAGAATGTCGAATGGGGAACGGGAGAATGTGGAATGCAAAATTGGAGAATGGAAGAATGTAGAATGATAGAATGTATAATGTAAAATGGGAGAATGGAGAATGTGGAATGTGTAGCGTCAGACTGGGCCATACATTTGTCTCAGGGAACAAAAATAAAGTGGCCTACAGTTGCAACAGGCTATTTATGCCTTTTGTTACACTGTTTGAATTGTACTCAAGGGGGAGTTTTTTGATAAAATGTGATACAAATTGTGCATCTTAAAGAATATTAATTCAGCAACAGTAGTCAAAACGATTAGTAGCATAGTGAAGTAACTCATTAAACTGGCCCACATTGCCCCAAAAAGTAGCCCACGTTGACCAAAAAACAGGTCCACAACAGAATCTTTCATTTTTGGGTCGCCCATGGACCTATTGCTCTATAGGTCAGTCTGAGCCTAAGAATGTGTAATTTGGACTGGAAGAATATAGAATGTGGAATAAGAGAATATGGAACGGCAAAAAGTGGATTGAGAGAATGTAGAATGTGGAATGAGAGCATGTGCAATGGGATAATTTGTAATGGGAGAATGTAGAATGTGGAATGGGAGAATGTGGAATGTGGAATGGAAAATATAGAATGTGGAATGGGAGAATGTAGAATTTGGGATGAGAGACTTGGGAATGGGAGAATGTGGAATGAGAGAATATAGAATGTGGAATGAGAGAATTTTGAATGGGAGAATGTGGAATGGGAGAATATTGAATGTGGAATGTAGAATGGGAGACTGTCAAATTTGGAATGGGAGAATGTGGAATGAGAGAGTGTAGAATGTGGAATGAGAGAATTTTGAATGGGAGAATGTGGAATGGGAGAATATTGAATGTGGAATGTAGAATGTAGAATGGGAGAATGTCAAATTTAGAATGGCAGAATGTGGATTGGGAGAATGTACAATGTGGAATGAAATTATGTAGAATGTGGAATGTAAGAGTGTCCATTTTGGAATGGGAGAATATACAATACGGAATTGGAGAATGTGGAGTGGGATAATGTAGAATGTGGAATGAGAGAATGTGGAATGGAGAATAGAGAATGTGTAATGTGGATTGTGGAGTGCGGAATGGGAGAATGTAGAGTGTGGATTGTGGAATGGGAGAATGTCAAATTTGGAATGGGAGACTGCGGAGTGGGAGAATGTAGAAAGCGGAATGGAAGAATGTGGAATGGGAGAATGTAGAATGGGGAATAAGAGAATATAGAATGTGGAATGAGAGAATGTGTAACGGCAGAAAGTGGAATGAGAGAATGTAGAATGTGGAATGGAAAATGTAGTATGTAGAATGGGAGAATGTAGAATGTGGGATGTGGAATGGGAGACTGTCAAATTTGGAATGGGAGAATGTGGGAGAATTCAGAATGTGGAATGAGAGCATGTGGAAGGGGATAATTTGGAATGGGAGAATGTAGAATGTGGAATGGAATTATGTAGAATGTGGAATGGAAGAGTGTCAAATTTGGAATGGGAGAATGTGGGAGAATGCAGAATGTGGAATGAGAGCATGTGGAAGGGGAGGATGTGGAATGGGAGAATGTGGAATGTGGAATGGAAAATGTAGAATGTAGAATGGGAGAATGTAGAATGTGGGATGTGGAATGGGAGACTGTCAAATTTGGAATGGGAGAATGTGGGAGAATTCAGAATGTGGAATGAGAGGATGTGGAAGGGGATAATTTGGAATGGGAGAATGTAGAATGTGGAATGGAATTATGTAGAATGTGGAATGGAAGAGTGTCCATTTTGGAATGGGAGAATGTAGAATGTGTAATTGGAGAATGTGAAATGGGATAATAAAAAATGTGGAATGAGAGAATATGGAATGGAGAATCGAGAATGTGTAATGTGGATTGTGTAATGTGGAATGGGAGAATGTAGAATGTGGATTGTGGAATGCCAGAATGTCGAATTTGGAATGGGAGACTGCGGAATGGGAGAATGTCGAAAGCGTAATGGAAGAATGTGGAATGGGAGAATGTCAAATGGGGAACGGGAGAATGTGGAATGCAAAATTGGAGAATGGTAGAATGTAGAATGATAGAATGTATAATGTAAAATGGGAGAATGCAGAATGTGGAATGTGTAGCGTCAGACTGGGCCATACATTTGTCTTGGGGAACAAAAATGAAGTGGCCTACAGTTGCAAAAGGCTATTTATTCCTTTTGTTACACTGTTTGAATTGTACTCAAGGGGGAGTTTTTTGATAAAATGTGAATCAAATTGTGCATCTTAAAGAATATTAATTCAGCAACAGTGGTCAAAACGATTAGAAGCATAGTGAAGCAACTCATTAAACTGGCCCACATTGGCCCAAAAAGTAGCCCACTTTGACCAAAAAACAGGTCCACAACAGAATTTTGCATTTTTGAGTCGCCCATGGACCTATTGCTCTATAGGTCAGTCTGAGCCTAAGAATGTGTAATTTGGACTGGAAGAATGTAGAATGTGGAATAAGAGAATGTAGAACCTGGAATGAGAGAATGTGGAATGGCAGTAAAGTGGAATGACAGAATGTAGAATGTGGAATGAGAGCATGTGGAATGGGATCATTTGGAATGGAAGAATGTAGAATGTGGAATGTGGAATGGAAAATATAGAATGTGGAATGGGAGAATGTAGAATGTCAGATGTGGAATGGGAAACTGTCAAATTTGGAATAGGAGAATGTGGAATGGGAGAATGTAGAATGTGGAATGGAAGAAAGTACAATGTGGAATGGGAGAATGTCGATTTTTAAATAGAAGACTGTGGAATGAGAGAGTGTAGAATGTGGAATGAGAGAATGTAGAATGGGAGAATGTGGAATGGGAGAATGTAGAATGTGGAATGTAGAATGTGGAGTGGGAGAATATAGAATGTGGAATTGGAGAATGTCAACTTTGGAATGGGAGAATGTAGAATGGCAGAATGTACAATGTGCAATGGAAGAATGTAGAATGTGGGATGGAAGTGTGTCAATTTTGGAATGGGAAAATGTAGAATGCGGAATTGGAGAATGTGCAATGGGATAATGAAGAATGTGGAATGTGAGAGTGTGGGATGGAGAATCGAGAATGTGGATTGTGGAATGTGGATTGTGGAATGGGAGAATGTAGAATGTGGATTGTGGAATGGGAGAATGTTGAATTTGGAATGGGAGACTGCAGAAAGGGAGAAGGTAGAAAGCGGAATGGAAGAATGTGGAATGGAAGAATGTAGAATGGGGAACAGGAGAATGTGGAATGCAAAATTGGAGAATGGGAGAACGTAGAATGATAGAATATATAATGTAAAATGGGAGAATGGGATAAAGTGGAATGTGAAGCGTCAGACTGGGCCATACATTTGTATCAAGGATCAATAAAAAAGTGGCTTACAGTTGCAAAAGGCTGTTTATTCTTTTTGTTACACTGTTTGAATAGTACTCAAAGGGGAGTTTTTTGATAAAATGTGATCAAATTGTGCATCTTAAAGAATATTCATTCACCAACAGTGATCAAAACAATTAGCAGCATAGTGAAGTAACTCATTAAACTAGACCACATTGGCTCAAAAAGTAGCCCACTTTGACCCAAAAACGGGTCCACACCAAAATTTTGCATTTTTTGTTCGGCCATGGACCTATTGCTCTATAGGTCAGTCTTATCCTAAGAATGTGTAATTGGGACTGGAAGAATGTAGAATGTGGAATAAGAGGAAATAGAATGTGGAATGAGAGAATGTGTAATGGCAGCAAGTAGAATGAGAAAATGTAGAATGTGGAATGAGATTATGTGGAATGGGATAATTTGGAATGGGAGAATGTAGAATGTAGAATGGAAGAATGTGGAATGTGGAATGGGAGAATATAGAATGTGGGATGTGGAATGGGAGAGTGTCAAATTTGGAATGGGAGAATGTGAAATGGGAGAATGTAGAATGTGGAATGGAAGAACGTCAATTTTGGAATAGAAGACTGTGGAATGAGAGAGTGTAGAATTTGGAATGAGAGAATATGGGGTGGAAGAATGTGGAATGGGAGAATGTAGAATGTGGAATGTAGAATGTGGAGTGGGAGAATGTAGAATGTAGAATGGGAGAATGTCAAATTTAGAATGGGAGAATGTGGAATGGGAGAATGTCAATTTTGGAATGGGAGAATGTAGAAAGCGGAATTGGAAAATGTGGAATGGGATAATGAAGAATGTGGAATGAGAGAATGTGGAATGGAGAATCGAGAATGTGTAATGTGGATTTTGGAATGTGGAATAGGAGAATGTAGAAAGCGGAATGGAAGAATGTGGAATGGGAGAATGTAGAATGGGGAACAGGAGAATGTGGAATGCAAAATTAGAGAATGGGAGAATGTAGAATGACAGAATGTAGAATGTAAAATGGGAGAATGGGAGAATGTGGAATGTTTAGCGTCAGACTGGGCCATACATTTGTCTCGGGGAACAATATAAAAGTGGCCTACAGTTGCAAAAGGCTATTTATTCCTTTTGTTACACTGTTTGAATAGTACTCAAGGGGGAGTTTTTTTAGAAAATGTGTTGCAAAATGTGCATCTTAAAGAATATTCATTCAGAAACAGTGGTCAAATGTATTAGCAGCATAGTGCGGTAACTCATTAAACTGGCCCATATTGGCCCAATAAGTGGCCCACTTTGACCAAAAACCGGGTCGACACCAGAATTGTGCATTTTTGGTTCGGCAATGGACCTATTGTTCTATAAGTCAGTCTGAGCCTAAGAATGCGTAATTTGGACTGGGAGAATGTAGAATGTTGAATAAGAGAATATAGAATGTGGAATGAGAGAATGTGGATAGGCAGAAAGTGGAATGAGAGCATGTAGAATGTGGAATGAGAGCATGTGGAATGGGATAATTTGGAATGGGAGAATGTAGAATGTAGAACGTGGAATGGGAGAATATGGAATGTGGAATGGAAAATGTAGAATGTGGAATGGGTGAATGTAGAATGTGGGATGTGGAATGGGAGAGTGTCAAATTTGGAATGGGAGAATGTGAAATGGGAGAATGTAGAATGTGCAATAGAAGAACGTCAATTTTGGAATAGAAGACTGTGGAATGAGAGAGTGTAGAATTTGGAATGAGAGAATATGGGATGGAAGAATGTGGAATGGGAGAATGTAGAATGTGGAATGTAGAATGTGGAGTGGGAGAATGTAGAATTGGAGAATGCCAAATTTAGAATGGGAGAATGTGGAATGGGCGAATGTACAATGTGGAATGGAAGAGTGTCAATTATGGAATGGGAGAATGTAGAAAGCGGAATTGGAGAATGTGGAATGGGATAATGAAGAATGTGGAATGAGAGAATGTGGAATGGAGAATCGAGAATGTGTAATGTGGATTGTGGAATGTGGAATGGGAGAATGTAGAAAGCGGAATGGAAGAATGTGGAATGGGAGAATGTAGAATGGGGAACAGGAGAATGTGGGATGCAAACTTAGAGAATGGGAGAATGTAGAATGACAGAACGTAGAATGTAAAATGGGAGAATGGGAGAATGTGGAATGTTTAGCGTCGGACTGGGCCATACATTTGTCTCGGGGAACAATATAAAAGTGGCCTATAGTTGCAAAAGGCTATTTATATTTATTCCTTTTGTTACACTGTTTGAATAGTACTCAAGGGGGAGTTTTTTTAGAAAACGTCTTGCAAATTGTGCATCTTAAAGAATATTCATTCAGAAACAGTGGTCAAATGTATTAGCAGCATAGTGAAGTAACTCATTAAACTGGCCCATAGTGGCCCAATAAGTGGCCCACTTTGACCAAAAACCGGGTCCACGCCAGAATTGTGCATTTTTGGTTCGGCAATGGACCTATTGTTCTATAAGTCACTCTGAGCCTAAGAATGCGTAATTTGGACTGGAAGAATGTAGAATGTTGAATAAGAGAATATAGACTGTGGAATGAGAGAATGTGGAAAGGCAGAAAGTGGAATGAGAGCATGTAGAATGTGGAATGAGAGCATGTGGAATGGGATCATTTGGAATGGGAGAATGTAGAATGTAGAATGTGGAATCTGGAATGGAAAATATAGAATGTGGAATGGGAGAATGTAGAATGTCAGATGTGGAATGGGAAACTGTCAAATTTGGAATGGGAGAATGTAGAATGTGGAATGGAAGAATGTACAATGTGGAATGGGAGAATGTCGATTTTTAAATAGAAGACTCTGGAATGAGAGAGTGTAGAATGTGGAATGAGAGAATGTAGAATGGGAGAATGTGGAATGGGAGAATCTAGAATGTGGAATGTAGAATGTGGAGTGGGAGAATATAGAATGTGGAATTGGAGAATGTCAACTTTGGAATGGGAGAATGTAGAATGGGAGAATGTACAATGTGCAATGGAAGAATGTAGAATGTGTGATGGAAGAGTGTCGATTTTGGAATGGGAAAATGTAGAATGCGGAATTGGAGAATGTGCAATGGGATAATGAAGAAGGTGGAATGTGAGAGTGTGGGATGGAGAATCGAGAATGTGGAATGTGGAATGTGGATTGTGGAATGTGGAATGGGAGAATGTAGAATGTGGATTGTGGAATGGGAGAATGTTGAATATGGAATGGGAGACTGCAGAAAGGGAGAAGGTAGAAAGTGGAATGGAAGAATGTGGAATGGAAGAATGTAGAATGGGGAATAGGAGAATGTGGGATGCAAAATTGGAGAATGGGAGAATGTAGAATGATAGTATATATAATGTAAAATGGGAGAATGGGATAAATTGGAATGTGTAGCGTCGGACTGGGCCATACATTTGTATCAAGGAACAATAAAAAAGTGGCTAACAGTTGCAAAAGGCGGTTTATTCTTTTTGTTATACTGTTTGAATAGTACTCAAGGGGGAGTTTTTTGATAAAATGTGATGCAAATTGTGCATCTTAAAGAATATTCATTCACTAACAGTGATCAAAACAATTAGGAGCATAGCGAAGTAACTCATTAAACTAGCCCACATTGGCCCAAAAAGTAGCCCACTTTGACCCAAAAATGGGTCCACACCAGAATTTTGCATTTTTTGTTCGGCCATGGACCTATTGCTCTATAGGTTAGTCTTATCCTAAGAATGTGTAATTCGGAATGGAAGAATGTAGAATGTGGAATGAGAGGAAATAGAATGTGGAATGAGAGAATGTGGAAAGGCAGAAAGTGGAATGAGAGCATGTAGAATGTGGAATGAGAGCATGTGGAATGGGATAATTTGGAATGGGAGAATGTAGAATGTAGAATGTGGAATGGGAGAATATGGAATGTGGAATGGAAAATGTAGAATGTGAAATGGGAGAATGTAGAATGTGGGATGTGGAATGGGAGACTGTCAAATTTGGAATGCAAGAATGTGGAATGGGAGAATGTACAATGTGGAATGGAAGTATGTAGACTGTGGAATGGAAGAGTGTCAATTATGGAATGGGAGAATGTAGAATGTGGAATTGGAGAATGTGGGATGGATAATGCAGAATGTGGAATGAGAGAATGTGGAATGGAGAATTGAGAATGTGTAATGTGGATTTTGGAATGTGGAATGGGAGAATGTAGAATGTGGATTGTGGAATGGGAGAATGTCGAATTTGGATTGTGAGAATGAGGAATGGGAGAATGTCGAAAGTGTAATGGAAGAATGTGGAATGGGAGAATGTAGAATGGGGAATGGGAGAATGTGGAATGCAAAATTGGAGAATGGGAGAATGTAGAATGATAGAATGTATAACCTAAAATGGGAAAATGGGAGAGTGTGGAATGTGTAGCGTTGGACTGGGCCATACATTAGTCTCGGGGAACAAAAAAAAGTGGACTACAGTTGCAAAAGGCTATTTATTCCTTTTGTTACACTGTTTGAATAGTACTCAAGGGGGAGATTTTTTTTTAATAAAATGTGATACAAATTGTGCATCCTAAAGAATATTCATTCAGCAACAATGGTCAAAATGATTAGCAGCATAGCGAAGTAACTCATCAAACTGGCCAACATTGGCCCAAAAAATAGCCCACTTTGACCAAAAAACGGATCCACAACAGAATTTTGCATTTTTGGGTCGGCCATTGACCTATTGCTCTATAGGTTAGTCTGAGCCTAAGAATGTGTAATTTGGACTGGAAGAATGTAGAATGTGGAATAAGAGAATATAGAATGTGGAATGAGAGAATGTGGAACGGCAGAAAGTGGAATGAGAGAATGTAGAATGTGGAATGAGAGCATGTGGAATGGGATCATTTGGAATGGGAGAATGTAGAATGTAGAATGTGGAATGTGGAATGGAAAATATAGAATGTGGAATGGGAGAATGTAGAATATCAGATGTGGAATGGGAAACTGTCAAATTTGGAATGGGAGAATGTAGAATGTGGAATGGAAGAATGTACAATGTGGAATGGGAGAATGTCGATTTTTAAATAGAAGACTGTGGAATGAGAGAATGTAGAATGGGAGAATGTGGAATGGGAGAATCTAGAATTTGGAATGTAGAATGTGGAGTGGGAGAATATAGAATGTGGAATTGGAGAAGGTCAACTTTGGAATGGGAGAATGTAGAATGGGAGAATGTACAATGTGCAATGGAAGAATGTAGAATGTGGGCTGGAAGAGTGTCAATTTTGGAATGGGAAAATGTAGAATGAGAAATTGGAGAATGTGCAATGGGATAATGAAGAAGGTGGAATGTGAGAGTGTGGGATGGAGAATCGAGAATGTGGAATGTGGAATGTGGATTGTGGAATGGGAGAATGTAGAATGTGGATTGTGGAATGGGAGAATGTTGAATTTGGAATGGGAGACTGCAGAAAGGGAGAAGGTAGAAAGCGGAATGGAAGAATGTGGAATGGAAGAATGTAGAATGGGGAACAGCAGAATGTGGAATGCAAAATTGGAGAATGGGAGAATGTAGAATGATAGAATATATAATGTAAAATGGGAGAATGGGATAAAGTGTAATGTGTAGCGTCGGACTGGGCCATACATTTGTATCAAGGAACAATAAAAAAGTGGCTAACAGTTGCAAAAGGCGGTTTATTCGTTTTGTTACACTGTTTGAATAGTACTCAAGGGGGAGTTTTTTGATAAAATGTGATGCAAATTGTGCATCTTAAAGAATATTTATTCACCAACAGCGATCACAACAATTAGCAGCATAGCGAAGTAACTCATTAAACTAGCCCACATTGGCCCAAAAAGTAGCCCACTTTGACCCAAAAACGGGTCCACACCAGAATGTTTCATTTTTTGTTCGGCCATGGACCTATTGCTCTATAGGTTAGTCTTATCCTAAGAATGTGTAATTCGGACTGGAAGAATGTACAATGTGGAATAAGAGGACATAGAATGTGGAATGAGACAATGTGGAATGGCAGAAAGTAGAATGAGAAAATGTAGAATGTGGAATGAGAGTATGTGGAATGGGATAATTTGGAATGGAAGAATGTGGAATGTGGAATGGGAGAATATAGAATGTGGGATGTGGAATGGGAGAGTGTCAAATTTGGAATGGGAAATTTGAATTGGGAGAATGTAGAATGTGGAATGGAAGAACGTCAATTTTGGAATAGAAGACTGTGGAATGAGAGAGTGTAGAATTTGGAATGAGAGAATATGGGATGGAGAATGTGGAATGGGAGAATGTAGAATGTGGAATGTAGAATGTGGAGTGGGAGAATGTAGAATGTAGAATTGGAGAATGTCAAATTTAGAATTTGAGAATGTGGAATGGGAGAATGTACAATGTGGAATGGAAGTATGTAGAATGTGGAATGGAAGAGTGTCAATTTTGGAATGGGAGAATGTAGAAAGCGGAATTGGAAAATGTGGAATGAGATAATGAAGAATGTGGAATGAGAGAATATGGAATGGAGAATCGAGAATGTGTAATGTGGATTGTGGAATGTGGAATAGGAGAATGTAGAAAGCGGAATGGAAGAATGTGGAATGGGAGAATGTAGAATGGGGAACAGGAGAATGTGGAATCCAAAATTAGAGAATGGGAGAATGTAGAATGACAGAATGTAGAATGTAAAATGGGAGAATGGGAGAATGTGGAATGTTTAGCTTCGGACTGGGCCATACATTTGTCTAGGGGAACAATATAAAAGTGGCCTACAGTTGCAAAAGGCTATTTATTCCTTTTGTTACACTGTTTGAATAGTACTCAAGGGGGAGTTTTTTGAGAAAACGTGTTGCAAATTGTGCATCTTAAAGAATATTCATTCAGAAACAGTGGTCAAATGTATTAGCAGCATAGTGAAGTAACTCATTAAACTGGCCCATATTGGCCCAATAAGTGGCCCAATAAGTGGCCCACTTTGACCAAAAATCGGGTCCACACCAGAATTGTGCATTTTTGGTTCGGCAATGGATCTATTGTTCTATAAGTCAGTCTGAGCCTAAGAATGCGCAATTTGGACTGGAAGAATGTAGAATGTTGAATAAGAGAATATAGAATGTGGAATGAAAGAATGTGGAAAGGCAGAAAGTGGAATGAGAGCATGTAGAATGTGGAATGAGAGCATGTGGAATGGGATAATTTGGAATGGGAGAATGTAGAATGTAGAATGTGGAATGGGAGAATATGGAATGTGGAATGGAAAATGTAGAATGTGGAATGGGAGAATGTAGAATTTGGGATGTGGAATGGGAGACTGTCAAATTTGGAATGAGAGAATGTGAAATGGGAGAATGTAGTATGTGCAATGGAAGAACGTCAATTTTGGAATAGAAGACTGTGGAATGAGAGAGTGTAGAATTTGGAATGAGAGAATATGGGATGGAAGAATGTGGAATGGGAGAATGTTGAATGTAGAATGTGGAGTGGGAGAATGTAGAATGTAGAATGGGAGAATGTCAAATTTAGAATGGGAGAATGTGGAATGGGAGAATGTACAATGTGGAATGGAAGTATGTAGAATGTGGAATGGAAGAGTGTCACTTTTGGAGTGGGAGAATGTAGAAAGCGGAAATGGAGAATGTGGAATGGGATAATGAAGAATATGGAATGAGAGAATGTGGAATGGAGAATCGAGAAGTGTAATGTGGATTGTGGAATGTGGAATGGGAGAATGTAGAAAGTGGAATGGAAGAATGTGGAATGGGAGAATATAGAATGGGGAACAGGATAATGTGGAATGCAAAATTAGAGAATGGGAGAATGTAGAATGACAGAATGTAGAATGTAAAATGGGAGAATGGGAGAATGTGGAATGTTTAGCGTCGGACTGGGCCATACATTTGTCTCGGGGAACAATATAAAAGTGTCCTATAGTTGCAAAAGGCTATTTATTCCTTTTGTTACACTGTTTGAATAGTACTCAAGGGGGAGTTTTTTGAGAAAACGTGTTGCAAATTGTGCATCTTAAAGAATATTCATTCAGAAACAGTGGTCAAATGTATTAGCAGCATAGTGAAGTAACTCATTAAACTGGCCCATATTGGCCCAATAAGTGGCCCACTTTGACCAAAAACTGGGTCCACGCCAGAATTGTGCATTTTTGGTTCGGCAATGGACCTATTGTTCTATAAGTCAGTCTGAGCCTAAGAATGCGTAATTTGGACTGGAAGAATGTAGAATGTTGAATAAGAGAATATAGAATGTGGAATGAGAGAATGTGGAAAGGCAGAAAGTGGAATGAGAGCATGTAGAATGTGGAATGAGAGCATGTGGAATGGGATAATTTGGAATGGGAGAATGTAGAATGTAGAATGTGGAATGGGAGAATATGGAATGTGGAATGGAAAATGTAGAATGTGGAATGGGAGAATGTAGAATGTGGGATGTGGAATGGGAGACTGTCAAATTTGGAATGCAAGAATGTGGAATGGGAGAATGTACAATGTGGAATGGAAGTATGTAGAATGTGGAATGGAAGAGTGTCAATTGTGGAATGGGAGAATGTAGAATGTGGAATTGGAGAATGTGGAATGGATAATGAAGAATGGCGAATGAGAGAATGTGGAATGGAGAATCGAGAATGTGTAATGTGGATTTTGGAATGTGGAATGGGAGGATGTAGAATGTGGATTGTGGAATGGGGGAATGTTGAATTCGGAATGTGAGAATGAGGAATGGGAGAATGTCTAAAGCGTAATGGAAGAATGTGGAATGGGAGATTGTAGAATGGGGAATGGGAGAATGTGGAATGCAAAATTGGAGAATGGGAGAATGTAGAATGTTAGAATGTATAACATAAAATGGGAAAATGGGAGAATGTGGAATGTGTAGCGTTGGACTGGGCCATACATTTGTCTCAGGGAACAAAAAAAAGTGGACTACAGTTGCAAAAGGCTATTTATTCCTTTTGTTACACTGTTTGAACAGTACTCAAGGGGGAGTTTTTTTCCTAATAAAATGTGATACAAATTGTGCATCTTAAAGAATATTCATTC
This sequence comes from Ambystoma mexicanum, assembly GCF_040938575.1. Taxonomy (NCBI): domain Eukaryota; kingdom Metazoa; phylum Chordata; class Amphibia; order Caudata; family Ambystomatidae; genus Ambystoma; species Ambystoma mexicanum. The sequence goes on from NC_090925.1 coordinate 832,756,034, forward strand.
AGCAACAGTGGTCAAAAAGATTAGCAGCAATGCGAAGTAACTCATCAAACTGGCCCACATTGGCCCAAAAAGTACCCCACTTTGACCAGAAAACGGATCCACAACAGAATTTTGTATTTTTGGGTCGGCCATTGACCTATTGCTCTATAGGTTAGTCTGAGCCTAAGAATGTGTAATTTGGACTGGAAGAATGTAGAATGTGGAATAAGAGATTATAGAATGTGGAATGAGAGAATGTGGAACGGCAGAGCGTGGAATGAGAGAATGTAGAATGTGGAATGAGAGCATGTGGAATGGGATCATTTGGAATGGGAGAATGTAGAATGTAGAATGTGGAATCTGGAATGGAAAATATAGAATGTGGAAGGGGAGAATGTAGAATGTCAGATGTGGAATGGGAAACTGTCAAATTTGGAATGGGAGAATGTAGAATGTGGAATGGAAGAATGTACAATGTGGAATTAGAGAATGTCGATTTTTAAATAGAAGACTGTGGAATGAGAGAGTGTAGAATGTGGAATGAGAGAATGTAGAATGGGAGAATGTGGAATGGGAGAATCTAGAATGTGGAATGTAGAATGTGGAGTGGGAGAATATAGAATGTGGAATTGGAGAATGTCAACTTTGGAATGGGAGAATGTAGAATGGGAGAATGTACAATGTGCAATGGAAGAATGTAGAATGTGGGATGGAAGAGTGTCAATTTTGGAATGGGAAAATGTAGACTGCGGAATTGGAGAATGTGCAATGGGATAATGAAGAAGGTGGAATGTGAGAGTGTGGGATGGAGAATCGAGAATGTGGAATGTGGAATGTGGATTGTGGAATGTGGAATGGGAGAATGTAGAATGTAGATTGTGGAATGGGAGAATGTTGAATTTGGAATGGGAGACTGCAGAAAGGGAGAAGGTAGAAAGTGGAATGGAAGAATGTGGAATGGAAGAATGTAGAATGGGGAACAGGAGAATGTGGAATGCAAAATTGGACAATGGGAGAATGTAGAATGATAGTATATATAATGTAAAATGGGAGAATGGGATAAAGTGGAATGTGTAGCGTCGGACTGGGCGATACATTTGTATCAAGGAACAATAAAAAAGTGGCTAACAGTTGCAAAAGGCGGTTTATTCTTTTTGTTACACTGTTTGAATAGTACTCAAGGGGGAGTTTTTTGATAAAATGTGATGCAAATTGTGCATCTTAAAGAATATTCATTCACCAACAGTGATCAAAACAATTAGCAGCATAGCGAAGTAACTCATTAAACTAGCCCACATTGGCCCAAAAAGTAGCCCACTTTGACCCAAAAACGGGTCCACACCAGAATTTTGCATTTTTTGTTCGGCAATGGACCTATTGCTCTATAGGTTAGTCTTATCCTAAGAATGTGTAATTCGGACTGGAAGAATGTAGCATGTGGAATAAGAGGAAATAGAATGTGGAATGAGAGAATGTGGAATGGCAGAAAGTAGAATGAGAAAATGTAGAATGTGGAATGAGAGTATGTGGAATGGGATAATTTGGAATGGGAGAATGTAGAATGTAGAATGGAAGAATGTGGAATGTGGAATGGGAGAATATAGAATGTGGGATGTGGAATGGGAGAGTATCAAATTTGGAATGGGAGAATGTGAAATGGGAGAATGTAGAATGTGGAATGGAAGAACATCAATTTTGGAATAGAAGACTGTGGAATGAGAGAGTGTAGAATTTGGAATGAGAGAATATGGGATGGAAGAATGTGGAATGGGAGAATGTAGAATGTGGAATGTAGAATGTGGAGTGGGAGAATGTAGAATGTAGAATGGGAGAATGTCAAATTTAGAATGGGAGAATGTGGAATGGGAGAATGTACCATGTGGAATGGAAGTATGTAGAATGTGGAATGGAAGAGTGTCAATTTTGGAATGGGAGAATGTAGAAAGCGGAATTGGAAAATGTGGAATGGGATAATGAAGAATGTGGAATGAGAGAATGTGGAATGGAGAATCGAGAATGTGTAATGTGGATTGTGGAATGTGGAATAGGAGAATGTATAAAGCGGAATGGAAGAATGTGGAATGGGAGAATGTAGAATGGGGAACAGGAGAATGTGGAATGCAAAATTAGAGAATGGGACAATGTAGAATGACAGAATGTAGAATGTAAAATGGGAGAATGGGAGAATGTGGAATGTTTAGCATCGGACTGGGCCATACATTTGTCTCGGGGAATAATATAAAAGTGGCCTATAGTTGCAAAAGGGTATTTATTCCTTTTGTTACACTGTTTGAATAGTACTCAAGGGGGAGTTTTTTGAGAAAACGTGTTGCAAATTGTGCATCTTAAAGAATATTCATTCAGAAACAGTGGTCAAATGTATTAGCAGCATAGTGTAGTAACTCATTAAACTGGCCCATATTGGCCCAATAAGTGGCCCACTTTGACCAAAAACCGGGTCCACGCCAGAATTGTGCATTTTTGGTTCGGCAATGGACCTATTGTTCTATAAGTCAGTCTGAGCCTAACAATGCGTAATTTGGACTGGAAGAATGTAGAATGTTGAATAAGAGAATATAGAATGTGGAATGATAGAATGTGGAAAGGCAGAAAGTGGAATGAGAGCATGTAGAATGTGGAATGAGAGCATGTGGAATGGGATAATTTGGAATGGGAGAATGTAGAATGTAGAATGTGGAATGGGAGAATATGGAATGTGGAATGGAAAATGTATAATGTGGAATGGGAGAATGTAGAATGTGGGATGTGGAATGGGAGACTGTCAAATTTGGAATGCGAGAATGTGGAATGGGAGAATGTACAATGTGGAATGGAAGTATGTAGAATGTGGAATGGAAGAGTGTCAATTATGGAATGGGAGAATGTAGGATGTGGAATTGGAGAATGTGGAATGGATAATGAAGAATGTGGAATGAGAGAATGTGGAATGGAGAATCGAGAATGTGTAATGTGGATTTTGGAATGTGGAATGGGAGAATGTAGAATGTGGATTGTGGAATGGGGGAATGTCGAATTTGGAATGTGAGAATGAGGAATGGGAGAATGTCTAAAGCGTAATGGAAGAATGTGGAATGGGAGATTGTAGAATGCGGAATGGGAGAATGTGGAATGCAAAATTGGAGAATGGGAGAATGTAGAATGATAGAATGTATAACATAAAATGGGAAAATGGGAGAATGTGGAATGTGTAGCGTTGGACTGGGCCATACATTTGTCTCAGGGAACAAAAAAAGTGGACTACAGTTGCAAAAGGCTATGTTTTCCTTTTGTTACACTGTTTGAACAGTACTCAAGGGGGAGTTTTTTTTAATAAAATGTGATACAAATTGTGCATCTTAAAGAATATTCATTCAGCAACAGTGGTCAAAACGATTAGCAGCATAGCGAAGTAACTCATCAAACTGGCCCACATTGGCCCAAAAACGGATCCACAACAGAATTTTGCATTTTTGGGTCGGCCATTGACCTATTGCTCTATAGGTTAGTCTGAGCCTAAGAATGTGTAATTTGGACTGGAAGAATGTAGAATGTGGACTAAGAGAATATAGAATGTGGAATGAGAGAATGTGGAACGGCAGAAAGTGGAATGAGAGAATGTAGAATGTGGAATGAGAGCATGTGGAATGGGATCATTTGGAATGGGAGAATGTAGAATGTAGAATGTGGAATCTGGAATGGAAAATATAGAATGTGGAATGGGAGAATGTAGAATGTCAGATGTGGAATGGGAAACTGTCAAATTTGGAATGGGAGAATGTAGAATGTGGAATGGAAGAATGTTCAATGTGGAATGGGAGAATGTCGATTTTTAAATAGAAGACTGTGAAATGAGAGAGTGTAGAATGTGGAATGAGAGAATGTAGAATGGGAGAATGTGGAATGGGAGAATCTAGAATGTGGAATGTAGAATGTGGAGTGGGAGAATATAGAATGTGGAATTGGAGAATGTCAACTTTGGAATGGGAGAATGTAGAATGGGAGAATGTACAATGTGCAATGGAAGAATGTAGAATGTGGGATGGAAGAGTGTCAATTTTGGAATGGGAAAATGTAGAATGCGGAATTGGAGAATGTGCAATGGGATAATGAAGAAGGTGGAATGTGAGAGTGTGGGATGGAGAATCGAGAATGTGGAATGTGGAATGTGGATTGTAGAATGTGGAATGGGAGAATGTAGAATGTGGATTGTGGAATGGGAGAATGTTGAATTTGGAATGGGAGACTGCAGAAAGGGAGAAGGTAGAAAGTGGAATGGAAGAATGTGGAATGGAAGAATGTAGAATGGGGAACAGGAGAATGTGGAATGCAAAATTGGAGAATGGGAGAATGTAGAATGATAGTATACATAATGTAAAATGGGAGAATGGGATAAAGTGGAATGTGTAGCGTCGGACTGGGCGATACATTTGTATCAAGGAACAATAAAAAAGTGGCTAACAGTTGCAAAAGGCGGTTTATTCTTTTTGTTACACTGTTTGAATAGTACTCGAGGGGGAGTTTTTTGATAAAATGTGATGCAAATTGTGCATCTTAAAGAATATTCATTCACCAACAGTGATCAAAACAATTAGCAGCATAGCGAAGTAACTCATTAAACTAGCCCACATTGGCCCAAAAAGTAGGCCACTTTGACCCAAAAACGGGTCCACACCAGAATTTTGCATTTTTTGTTCGGCAATGGACCTATTGCTCTATAGGTTAGTCTTATCCTAAGAATGTGTAATTCGGACTGGAAGAATGTAGCAATTCTATTTCCTCTTATTCCACATGTAGAATGTGGAATAAGAGGAAATAGAATGTGGAATGAGAGAATGTGGAATGGCAGAAAGTAGAATGAGAAAATGTAGAATGTGGAATGAGAGTATGTGGAATGGGATAATTTGGAATGGGAGAATGTAGAATGTAGAATGGAAGAATGTGGAATGTGGAATGGGAGAATATAGAATGTGGGATGTGGAATGGGAGAGTATCAAATTTGGAATGGGAGAATGTGAAATGGGAGAATGTAGAATGTGGAATGGAAGAGCATCAATTTTGGAATAGAAGACTGTGGAATGAGAGAGTGTACAATTTGGAATGAGAGAATATGGGATGGAAGAATGTGGAATGGGAGAATGTAGAATGTGGAATGTAGAATGTGGAGTGGGAGAATGTAGAATGTAGAATGGGAGAATGTCAAATTTAGAATGGGAGAATGTGGAATGGGAGAATGTACCATGTGGAATGGAAGTATGTAGAATGTGGAATGGAAGAGTGTCAATTTTGGAATGGGAGAATGTAGAAAGCGGAATTGGAAAATGTGGAATGGGATAATGAAGAATGTGGAATGAGAGAATGTGGAATGGAGAATCGAGAATGTGTAATGTGGATTGTGGAATGTGGAATAGGAGAATGTAGAAAGCGGAATGGAAGAATGTGGAATGGGAGAATGTAGAATGGGGAACAGGAGAATGTGGAATGCAAAATTAGAGAATGGGACAATGTAGAATGACAGAATGTAGAATGTAAAATGGGTGAATGGGAGAATGTGGAATGTTTAGCATCGGACTGGGCCATACATTTGTCTCGGGGAATAATATAAAAGTGGCCTATAGTTGCAAAAGGGTATTTATTCCTTTTGTTACACTGTTTGAATAGTACTCAAGGGGGAGTTTTTTGAGAAAACGTGTTGCAAATTGTGCATCTTAAAGAATATTCATTCAGAAACAGTGGTCAAATGTATTAGCAGCATAGTGTAGTAACTCATTAAACTGGCCCATATTGGCCCAATAAGTGGCCCACTTTGACCAAAAACCGGGTCCACGCCAGAATTGTGCATTTTTGGTTCGGCAATGGACCTATTGTTCTATAAGTCAGTCTGAGCCTAACAATGCGTAATTTGGACTGGAAGAATGTAGAATGTTGAATAAGAGAATATAGAATGTGGAATGATAGAATGTGGAAAGGCAGAAAGTGGAATGAGAGCATGTAGAATGTGGAATGAGAGCATGTGGAATGGGATAATTTGGAATGGGAGAATGTAGAATGTAGAATGTGGAATGGGAGAATATGGAATGTGGAATGGAAAATGTATAATGTGGAATGGGAGAATGTAGAATGTGGGATGTGGAATGGGAGACTGTCAAATTTGGAATGCGAGAATGTGGAATGGGAGAATGTACAATGTGGAATGGAAGTATGTAGAATGTGGAATGGAAGAGTGTCAATTATGGAATGGGAGAATGTAGGATGTGGAATTGGAGAATGTGGAATGGATAATGAAGAATGTGGAATGAGAGAATGTGGAATGGAGAATCGAGAATGTGTAATGTGGATTTTGGAATGTGGAATGGGAGAATGTAGAATGTGGATTGTGGAATGGGGGAATGTCGAATTTGGAATGTGAGAATGAGGAATGGGAGAATGTCTAAAGCGTAATGGAAGAATGTGGAATGGGAGATTGTAGAATGCGGAATGGGAGAATGTGGAATGCAAAATTGGAGAATGGGAGAATGTAGAATGATATAATGTATAACATAAAATGGGAAAATGGGAGAATGTGGAATGTGTAGCGTTGGACTGGGCCATACATTTGTCTCAGGGAACAAAAAAAGTGGACTACAGTTGCAAAAGGCTATGTTTTCCTTTTGTTACACTGTTTGAACAGTACTCAAGGGGGAGTTTTTTTTAATAAAATGTGATACAAATTGTGCATCTTAAAGAATATTCATTCAGCAACAGTGGTCAAAACGATTAGCAGCATAGCGAAGTAACTCATCAAACTGGCCCACATTGGCCCAAAAACGGATCCACAACAGAATTTTGCATTTTTGGGTCGGCCATTGACCTATTGCTCTATAGGTTAGTCTGAGCCTAAGAATGTGTAATTTGGACTGGAAGAATGTAGAATGTGGACTAAGAGAATATAGAATGTGGAATGAGAGAATGTGGAACGGCAGAAAGTGGAATGAGAGCATGTAGAATGTGGAATGAGAGCATGTGGAATGGGATCATTTGGAATGGGAGAATGTAGAATGTAGAATGTGGAATCTGGAATGGAAAATATAGAATGTGGAATGGGAGAATGTAGAATGTCAGATGTGGAATGGGAAACTGTCAAATTTGGAATGGGAGAATGTAGAATGTGGAATGGAAGAATGTACAATGTGGAATGGGAGAATGTCGATTTTTAAATAGAAGACTCTGGAATGAGAGAGTGTAGAATGTGGAATGAGAGAATGTAGAATGGGAGAATGTGGAATGGGAGAATTTAGAATGTGGAATGTAGAATGTGGAGTGGGAGAATATAGAATGTGGAATTGGAGAATGTCAACTTTGGAATGGGAGAATGTAGAATGGGAGAATGTACAATGTGCAATGGAAGAATGTAGAATGTGTGATGGAAGAGTGTCGATTTTGGAATGGGAAAATGTAGAATGCGGAATTGGAGAATGTGCAATGGGATAATGAAGAAGGTGGAATGTGAGAGTGTGGGATGGAGAATCGAGAATGTGGAATGTGGAATGTGGATTGTGGAATGTGGAATGGGAGAATGTAGAATGTGGATTGTGGAATGGGAGAATGTTGAATATGGAATGGGAGACTGCAGAAAGGGAGAAGGTAGAAAGTGGAATGGAAGAATGTGGAATGGAAGAAAGTAGAATGGGGAATAGGAGAATGTGGGATGCAAAATTGGAGAATGGGAGAATGTAGAATGATAGTATATATAATGTAAAATGGGAGAATGGGATAAATTGGAATGTGTAGCGTCGGACTGGGCCATACATTTGTATCAAGGAACAATAAAAAAGTGGCTAACAGTTGCAAAAGGCGGTTTATTCTTTTTGTTACACTGTTTGAATAGTACTCAAGGGGGAGTTTTTTGATAAAATGTGATGCAAATTATGCATCTTAAAGAATATTCATTCACTAACAGTGATCAAAACAATTAGGAGCATAGCGAAGTAACTCATTAAACTAGCCCACATTGGCCCAAAAAGTAGCCCACTTTGACCCAAAAATGGGTCCACACCAGAATTTTGCATTTTTTGTTCGGCCATGGACCTATTGCTCTATAGGTTAGTCTTATCCTAAGAATGTGTAATTCGGAATGGAAGAATGTAGAATGTGGAATGAGAGGAAATAGAATGTGGAATGAGAGAATGTGGAAAGGCAGAAAGTGGAATGAGAGCATGTAGAATGTGGAATGAGAGCATGTGGAATGGGATAATTTGGAATGGGAGAATGTAGAATGTAGAATGTGGAATGGGAGAATATGGAATGTGGAATGGAAAATGTAGAATGTGAAATGGGAGAATGTAGAATGTGGGATGTGGAATGGGAGACTGTCAAATTTGGAATGCAAGAATGTGGAATGGGAGAATGTACAATGTGGAATGGAAGTATGTAGAATGTGGAATGGAAGAGTGTCAATTATGGAATGGGAGAATGTAGAATGTGGAATTGGAGAATGTGGGATGGATAATGCAGAATGTGGAATGAGAGAATGTGGAATGGAGAATTGAGAATGTGTAATGTGGATTTTGGAATGTTGAATGGGAGAATGTAGAATGTGGATTGTGGAATGGGAGAATGTCGAATTTGGATTGTGAGAATGAGGAATGGGAGAATGTCGAAAGTGTAATGGAAGAATGTGGAATGGGAGAATGTAGAATGGGGAATGGGAGAATGTGGAATGCAAAATTGGAGAATGGGAGAATGTAGAATGATAGAATGTATAACATAAAATGGGAAAATGGGAGAGTGTGGAATGTGTAGCTTTGGACTGGGCCATACATTAGTCTCGGGGAACAAAAAAAAGTGGACTACAGTTGCAAAAGGCTATTTATTCCTTTTGTTACACTGTTTGAATAGTACTCAAGGGGGGGATTTTTTTTAATAAAATGTGATACAAATTGTGCATCCTAAAGAATATTCATTCAGCAACAATGGTCAAAATGATTAGCAGCATAGCGAAGTAACTCATCAAACTGGCCAACATTGGCCCAAAAAATAGCCCACTTTGACCAAAAAACGGATACACAACATAATTTTGCATTTTTGGGTCGGCCATTGACCTATTGCTCTATAGGTTAGTCTGAGCCTAAGAATGTGTAATTTGGACTGGAAGAATGTAGAATGTGGAATAAGAGAATATAGAATGTGGAATGAGAGAATGTGGAACGGCAGAAAGTGGAATGAGAGAATGTAGAATGTGGAATGAGAGCATGTGGAATGGGATCATTTGGAATGGGAGAATGTAGAATGTAGAATGTGGAATGTGGAATGGAAAATATAGAATGTGGAATGGGAGAATGTAGAATATCAGATGTGGAATGGGAAACTGTCAAATTTGGAATGGGAGAATGTAGAATGTGGAATGGAAGAATGTACAATGTGGAATGGGAGAATGTCGATTTTTAAATAGAAGACTGTGGAATGAGAGAATGTAGAATGGGAGAATGTGGAATGGGAGAATCTAGAATGTGGAATGTAGAATGTGGAGTGGGAGAATATAGAATGTGGAATTGGAGAATGTCAACTTTGGAATGGGAGAATGTAGAATGGGAGAATGTACAATGTGCAATGGAAGAATGTAGAATGTGGGCTGGAAGAGTGTCAATTTTGGAATGGGAAAATGTAGAATGAGAAATTGGAGAATGTGCAATGGGATAATGAAGAAGGTGGAATGTGAGAGTGTGGGATGGAGAATCGAGAATGTGGAATGTGGAATGTGGATTGTGGAATGTGGAATGGGAGAATGTAGAATGGGGATTGTGGAATGGGAGAATGTTGAATTTGGAATGGGAGACTGCAGAAAGGGAGAAGGTAGAAAGCGGAATGGAAGAATGTGGAATGGAAGAATGTAGAATGGGAGAATGTAGAATGATAGAATATATAATGTAAAATGGGAGAATGGGATAAAGTGGAATGTGTAGCGTCGGACTGGGCCATACATTTGTATCAAGGAACAATAAAAAAGTGGCTAACAGTTGCAAAAGGCGGTTTATTCGTTTTGTTACACTGTTTGAATAGTACTCAAGGGGGAGTTTTTTGATAAAATGTGATGCAAATTGTGCATCTTAAAGAATATTTATTCACCAACAGCGATCACAACAATTAGCAGCATAGCGAAGTAACTCATTAAACTAGCCCACATTGGCCCAAAAAGTAGCCCACTTTGACTCAAAAACGGGTCCACACCAGAATGTTGCATTTTTTGTTCGGCCATGGACCTATTGCTCTATAGGTTAGTCTTATCCTAAGAATGTGTAATTCGGACTGGAAGAATGTACAATGTGGAATAAGAGGAAATAGAATGTGGAATGAGACAATGTGGAATGGCAGAAAGTAGAATGAGAAAATGTAGAATGTGGAATGAGAGTATGTGGAATGGGATAATTTGGAATGGAAGAATGTGGAATGTGGAATGGGAGAATATAGAATGTGGGATGTGGAATGGGAGAGTGTCAAATTTGGAATGGGAAATTTGAAATGGGAGAATGTAGAATGTGGAATGGAAGAACGTCAATTTTGGAATAGAAGACTGTGGAATGAGAGAGTGTTGAATTTGGAAGGAGAGAATATGGGATGGAGAATGTGGAATGGGAGAATGTAGAATGTGGAATGTAGAATGTGGAGTGGGAGAATGTAGAATGTAGAATTGGAGAATGTCAAATTTAGAATGGGAGAATGTGGAATGGGAGAATGTACAATGTGGAATGGAAGTATGTAGAATGTGGAATGGAAGAGTGTCAATTTTGGAATGGGAGAATGTAGAAAGCGGAATTGGAAAATGTGGAATGAGATAATGAAGAATGTGGAATGAGAGAATATGGAATGGAGAATCGAGAATGTGTAATGTGGATTGTGGAATGTGGAATAGGAGAATGTAGAAAGCAGAATGGAAGAATGTGGAATGGGAGAATGTAGAATGGGGAACAGGAGAATGTGGAATCCAAAATTAGAGAATGGGAGAATGTAGAATGACAGAATGTAGAATGTAAAATGGGAGAATGGGAGAATGTGGAATGTTTAGCGTCGGACTGGGCCATACATTTGTCTAGGGGAACAATATAGAAGTGGCCTACAGTTGCAAAAGGCTATTTATTCCTTTTGTTACACTGTTTGAATAGTACTCAAGGGGGAGTTTTTTGAGAAAACGTGTTGCAAATTGTGCATCTTAAAGAATATTCATTCAGAAACAGTGGTCAAATGTATTAGCAGCATAGTGAAGTAACTCATTAAACTGGCCCATATTGGCCCAATAAGTGGCCCAATAAGTGGCCCACTTTGACCAAAAATCGGGTCCACACCAGAATTGTGCATTTTTGGTTCGGCAATGGATCTATTGTTCTATAAGTCAGTCTGAGCCTAAGAATGCGCAATTTGGACTGGAAGAATGTAGAATGTTGAATAAGAGAATATAGAATGTGGAATGAAAGAATGTGGAAAGGCAGAAAGTGGAATGAGAGCATGTAGAATGTGGAATGAGAGCATGTGGAATGGGATAATTTGGAATGGGAGAATGTAGAATGTAGAATGTGGAATGGGAGAATATGGAATGTGGAATGGAAAATGTAGAATGTGGAATGGGAGAATGTAGAATTTGGGATGTGGAATGGGAGACTGTCAAATTTGGAATGGGAGAATGTGAAATGGGAGAATGTAGTATGTGGAATGGAAGAACGTCAATTTTGGAATAGAAGACTGTGGAATGAGAGAGTGTAGAATTTGGAATGAGAGAATATGGGATGGAAGAATGTGGAATGGGAGAATGTTGAATGTGGAATGTAGAATGTGGAGTGGGAGAATGTAGAATGTAGAATGGGAGAATGTCAAATTTAGAATGGGAGAATGTGGAATGGGAGAATGTACAATGTGGAATGGAAGTATGTAGAATGTGGAATGGAAGAGTGTCACTTTTGGAGTGGGAGAATGTAGAAAACGGAAATGGAGAATGTGGAATGGGATAATGAAGAATATGGAATGAGAGAATGTGGAATGGAGAATCGAGAAGGTGTAATGTGGATTGTGGAATGTGGAATGGGAGAATGTAGAAAGTGGAATGGAAGAATGTGGAATGGGAGAATATAGAATGGGGAACAGGAGAATGTGGAATGCAAAATTAGAGAATGGGAGAATGTAGAATGACAGAATGTAGAATGTAAAATGGGAGAATGGGAGAAGGTGGAATGTTTAGCGTCGGACTGGGCCATACATTTGTCTCGGGGAACAATATAAAAGTGTCCTATAGTTGCAAAAGGCTATTTATTCCTTTTGTTACACTGTTTGAATAGTACTCAAGGGGGAGTTTTTTGAGAAAACGTGTTGCAAATTGTGCATCTTAAAGAATATTCATTCAGAAACAGTGGTCAAATGTATTAGCAGCATAGTGAAGTAACTCATTAAACTGGCCCATATTGGCCCAATAAGTGGCCCACTTTGACCAAAAACTGGGTCCACGCCAGAATTGTGCATTTTTGGTTCGGCAATGGACCTATTGTTCTATAAGTCAGTCTGAGCCTAAGAATGCGTAATTTGGACTGGAAGAATGTAGAATGTTGAATAAGAGAATATAGAATGTGGAATGAGAGAATGTGGAAAGGCAGAAAGTGGAATGAGAGCATGTAGAATGTGGAATGAGAGCATGTGGAATGGGATAATTTGGAATGGGAGAATGTAGAATGTAGAATGTGGAATGGGAGAATATGGAATGTGGAATGGAAAATGTAGAATGTGGAATGGGAGAATGTAGAATGTGGGATGTGGAATGGGAGACTGTCAAATTTGGAATGCAAGAATGTGGAATGGGAGAATGTACAATGTGGAATGGAAGTATGTAGAATGTGGAATGGAAGAGTGTCAATTGTGGAATGGGAGAATGTAGAATGTGGAATTGGAGAATGTGGAATGGATAATGAAGAATGTGGAATGAGAGAATGTGGAATGGAGAATCGAGAATGTGTAATGTGGATTTTGGAATGTGGAATGGGAGGATGTAGAATGTGGATTGTGGAATGGGGGAATGTTGAATTCGGAATGTGAGAATGAGGAATGGGAGAATGTCTAAAGCGTAATGGAAGAATGTGGAATGGGAGATTGTAGAATGGGGAATGGGAGAATGTGGAATGCAAAATTGGAGAATGGGAGAATGTAGAATGATAGAATGTATAACATAAAATGGGAAAATGGGAGAATGTGGAATGTGTAGCGTTGGACTGGTCCATACATTTGTCCCAGGGAACAAAAAAAAGTGGACTACAGTTGCAAAAGGCTATTTATTCCTTTTGTTACACTGTTTGAACAGTACTCAAGGGGGAGTTTTTTTCCTAATAAAATGTGATACAAATTGTGCATCTTAAAGAATATTCATTCAGCAACAGTGGTCAAAACGATTAGCAGCAATGCGAAGTAACTCATCAAACTGGCCCACATTGGCCCAAAAAGTAGCCCACTTTGACCAGAAAACGGATCCACAACAGAATTTTGTATTTTTGGGTCGGCCATTGACCTATTGCTCTATAGGTTAGTCTGAGCCTAAGAATGTGTAATTTGGACTGGAAGAATGTAGAATGTGGAATAAGAGAATATAGAATGTGGTATGAGAGAATGTGGAACGGCAGAACGTGGAATGAGAGAATGTAGAATGTGGAATGAGAGCATGTGGAATGGGATCATTTGGAATGGGAGAATGTAGAATGTAGAATGTGGAATCTGGAATGGAAAATATAGAATGTGGAATGGGAGAATGTAGAATGTCAGATGTGGAATGGGAAACTGTCAAATTTGGAATGGGAGAATGTAGAATGTGGAATGGAAGAATGTACAATGTGGAATTAGAGAATGTCGATTTTTAAATAGAAGACTGTGGAATGAGAGAGTGTAGAATGTGGAATGAGAGAATGTAGAATGGGAGAATGTGGAATGGGAGAATCTAGAATGTGGAATGTAGAATGTGGAGTGGGAGAATATAGAATGTGGAATTGGAGAATGTCAACTTTGGAATGGGAGAATGTAGAATGGGAGAATGTACAATGTGCAATGGAAGAATGTAGAATGTGGGATGGAAGAGTGTCAATTTTGGAATGGGAAAATGTAGAATGCGGAATTGGAGAATGTGCAATGGGATAATGAAGAAGGTGGAATGTGAGAGTGTGGGATGGAGAATCGAGAATGTGGAATGTGGAATGTGGATTGTGGAATGTGGAATGGGAGAATGTAGAATGTGGATTGTGGAATGGGAGAATGTTGAATTTGGAATGGGAGACTGCAGAAAGGGAGAAGGTAGAAAGTGGAATGGAAGAATGTGGAATGGAAGAATGTAGAATGGGGAACAGGAGAATGTGGAATGCAAAATTGGAGAATGGGAGAATGTAGAATGATAGTATATATAATGTAAAATGGGAGAATGGGATAAAGTGGAATGTGTAGCGTCGGACTGGGCGATACATTTGTATCAAGGAACAATAAAAAAGTGGCTAACAGTTGCAAAAGGCGATTTATTCTTTTTGTTACACTGTTTGAATAGTACTCAAGGGGGAGTTTTTTGATAAAATGTGATGCAAATTGTGCATCTTAAAGAATATTCATTCACCAACAGTGATCAAAACAATTAGCAGCATAGCGAAGTAACTCATTAATCTAGCCCACATTGGCCCAAAAAGTAGCCCACTTTGACCCAAAAACGGGTCCACACCAGAATTTTGCATTTTTTGTTCGGCAATGGACCTATTGCTCTATAGGTTAGTCTTATCCTAAGAATGTGTAATTCGGACTGGAAGAATGTAGCATGTGGAATAAGAGGAAATAGAATGTGGAATGAGAGAATGTGGAATGGCAGAAAGTAGAATGAGAAAATGTAGAATGTGGAATGAGAGTATGTGGAATGGGATAATTTGGAATGGGAGAATGTAGAATGTAGAATGGAAGAATGTGGAATGTGGAATGGGAGAATATAGAATGTGGGATGTGGAATGGGAGAGTATCAAATTTGGAATGGGAGAATGTGAAATGGGAGAATGTAGAATGTGGAATGGAAGAACATCAATTTTGGAATAGAAGACTGTGGAATGAGAGAGTGTAGAATTTGGAATGAGAGAATATGGGATGGAAGAATGTGGAATGGGAGAATGTAGAATGTGGAATGTAGAATGTGGAGTGGGAGAATGTAGAATGTAGAATGGGAGAATGTCAAATTTAGAATGGGAGAATGTGGAATGGGAGAATGTACCATGTGGAATGGAAGTATGTAGAATGTGGAATGGAAGAGTGTCAATTTTGGAATGGGAGAATGTAGAAAGCGGAATTGGAAAATGTGGAATGGGATAATGAAGAATGTGGAATGAGAGAATGTGGAATGGAGAATCGAGAATGTGTAATGTGGATTGTGGAATGTGGAATAGGAGAATGTAGAAAGCGGAATGGAAGAATGTGGAATGGGAGAATGTAGAATGGGGAACAGGAGAATGTGGAATGCAAAATTAGAGAATGGGACAATGTAGAATGACAGAATGTAGAATGTAAAATGGGAGAATGGGAGAATGTGGAATGTTTAGCATCGGACTGGGCCATACATTTGTCTCGGGGAATAATATAAAAGTGGCCTATAGTTGCAAAAGGGTATTTATTCCTTTTGTTACACTGTTTGAATAGTACTCAAGGGGGAGTTTTTTGAGAAAACGTGTTGCAAATTGTGCATCTTAAAGAATATTCATTCAGAAACAGTGGTCAAATGTATTAGCAGCATAGTGTAGTAACTCATTAAACTGGCCCATATTGGCCCAATAAGTGGCCCACTTTGACCAAAAACCGGGTCCACGCCAGAATTGTGCATTTTTGGTTCGGCAATGGACCTATTGTTCTATAAGTCAGTCTGAGCCTAACAATGCGTAATTTGGACTGGAAGAATGTAGAATGTTGAATAAGAGAATATAGAATGTGGAATGATAGAATGTGGAAAGGCAGAAAGTGGAATGAGAGCATGTAGAATGTGGAATGAGAGCATGTGGAATGGGATAATTTGGAATGGGAGAATGTAGAATGTAGAATGTGGAATGGGAGAATATGGAATGTGGAATGGAAAATGTATAATGTGGAATGGGAGAATGTAGAATGTGGGATGTGGAATGGGAGACTGTCAAATTTGGAATGCGAGAATGTGGAATGGGAGAATGTACAATGTGGAATGGAAGTATGTAGAATGTGGAATGGAAGAGTGTCAATTATGGAATGGGAGAATGTAGGATGTGGAATTGGAGAATGTGGAATGGATAATGAAGAATGTGGAATGAGAGAATGTGGAATGGAGAATCGAGAATGTGTAATGTGGATTTTGGAATGTGGAATGGGAGAATGTAGAATGTGGATTGTGGAATGGGGGAATGTCGAATTTGGAATGTGAGAATGAGGAATGGGAGAATGTCTAAAGCGTAATGGAAGAATGTGGAATGGGAGATTGTAGAATGCGGAATGGGAGAATGTGGAATGCAAAATTGGAGAATGGGAGAATGTAGAATGATAGAATGTATAACATAAAATGGGAAAATGGGAGAATGTGGAATGTGTAGCGTTGGACTGGGCCATACATTTGTCTCAGGGAACAAAAAAAGTGGACTACAGTTGCAAAAGGCTATGTTTTCCTTTTGTTACACTGTTTGAACAGTACTCAAGGGGGAGTTTTTTTAATAAAATGTGATACAAATTGTGCATCTTAAAGAATATTCATTCAGCAACAGTGGTCAAAACGATTAGCAGCATAGCGAAGTAACTCATCAAACTGGCCCACATTGGCCCAAAAACGGATCCACAACAGAATTTTGCATTTTTGGGTCGGCCATTGACCTATTGCTCTATAGGTTAGTCTGAGCCTAAGAATGTGTAATTTGGACTGGAAGAATGTAGAATGTGGACTAAGAGAATATAGAATGTGGAATGAGAGAATGTGGAACGGCAGAAAGTGGAATGAGAGAATGTAGAATGTGGAATGAGAGCATGTGGAATGGGATCATTTGGAATGGGAGAATGTAGAATGTAGAATGTGGAATCTGGAATGGAAAATATAGAATGTGGAATGGGAGAATGTAGAATGTCAGATGTGGAATGGGAAACTGTCAAATTTGGAATGGGAGAATGTAGAATGTGGAATGGAAGAATGTTCAATGTGGAATGGGAGAATGTCGATTTTTAAATAGAAGACTGTGGAATGAGAGAGTGTAGAATGTGGAATGAGAGAATGTAGAATGGGAGAATGTGGAATGGGAGAATCTAGAATGTGGAATGTAGAATGTGGAGTGGGAGAATATAGAATGTGGAATTGGAGAATGTCAACTTTGGAATGGGAGAATGTAGAATGGGAGAATGTACAATGTGCAATGGAAGAATGTAGAATGTGGGATGGAAGAGTGTCAATTTTGGAATGGGAAAATGTAGAATGCGGAATTGGAGAATGTGCAATGGGATAATGAAGAAGGTGGAATGTGAGAGTGTGGGATGGAGAATCGAGAATGTGGAATGTGGAATGTGGATTGTGGAATGTGGAATGGGAGAATGTAGAATGTGGATTGTGGAATGGGAGAATGTTGAATTTGGAATGGGAGACTGCAGAAAGGGAGAAGGTAGAAAGTGGAATGGAAGAATGTGGAATGGAAGAATGTAGAATGGGGAACAGGAGAATGTGGAATGCAAAATTGGAGAATGGGAGAATGTAGAATGATAGTATATATAATGTAAAATGGGAGAATGGGATAAAGTGGAATGTGTAGCGTCGGACTGGGCGATACATTTGTATCAAGGAACAATAAAAAAGTGGCTAACAGTTGCAAAAGGCGGTTTATTCTTTTTGTTACACTGTTTGAATAGTACTCGAGGGGGAGTTTTTTGATAAAATGTGATGCAAATTGTGCATCTTAAAGAATATTCATTCACCAACAGTGATCAAAACAATTAGCAGCATAGCGAAATAACTCATTAAACTAGCCCACATTGGCCCAAAAAGTAGGCCACTTTGACCCAAAAACGGGTCCACACCAGAATTTTGCATTTTTTGTTCGGCAATGGACCTATTGCTCTATAGGTTAGTCTTATCCTAAGAATGTGTAATTCGGACTGGAAGAATGTAGCATGTGGAATAAGAGGAAATAGAATGTGGAATGAGAGAATGTGGAATGGCAGAAAGTAGAATGAGAAAATGTAGAATGTGGAATGAGAGTATGTGGAATGGGATAATTTGGAATGAGAGAATGTAGAATGTAGAATGGAAGAATGTGGAATGTGGAATGGGAGAATATAGAATGTGGGATGTGGAATGGGAGAGTATCAAATTTGGAATGGGAGAATGTGAAATGGGAGAATGTAGAATGTGGAATGGAAGAACATCAATTTTGGAATAGAAGACTGTGGAATGAGAGAGTGTACAATTTGGAATGAGAGAATATGGGATGGAAGAATGTGGAATGGGAGAATGTAGAATGTGGAATGTAGAATGTGGAGTGGGAGAATGTAGAATGTAGAATGGGAGAATGTCAAATTTAGAATGGGAGAATGTGGAATGGGAGAATGTACCATGTGGAATGGAAGTATGTAGAATGTGGAATGGAAGAGTGTCAATTTTGGAATTGGAGAATGTAGAAAGCGGAATTGGAAAATGTGGAATGGGATAATGAAGAATGTGGAATGAGAGAATGTGGAATGGAGAATCGAGAATGTGTAATGTGGATTGTGGAATGTGGAATAGGAGAATATAGAAAGCGGAATGGAAGAATGTGGAATGGGAGAATGTAGAATGGGGAACAGGAGAATGTGGAATGCAAAATTAGAGAATGGGAGAATGTAGAATGACAGAATGTAGAATGTAAAATGGGAGAATGGGAGAATGTGGAATGTTTAGCATCGGACTGGGCCATACATTTGTCTCGGGGAATAATATAAAAGTGGCCTACAGTTGCAAAAGGATATCATTCCTTTTGTTACACTGTTTGAATAGTACTCAAGGGGGAGTTTTTTGAGAAAACGTGTTGCAAATTGTGCATCTTAAAGAATATTCATTCAGAAACAGTGGTCAAATGTATTAGCAGCATAGTGAAGTAACTCATTAAACTGGCCCATATTGGCCCAATAAGTGGCCCACTTTGACTAAAAATCGGGTCCACAGCAGAATTGTGCATTTTTGGTTCGGCAATGGATCTATCGTTCTATAAGTCAGTCTGAGCCTAAGAATGCGTAATTTGGACTGGAAGAATGTAGAATGTTGAATAAGAGAATATAGAATGTGGAATGAGAGAATGTGGAAAGGCAGAAAGTGGAATGAGAGCATGTAGAATGTGGAATGAGAGCATGTGGAATGGGATAATTTGGAATGGGAGAATGTAGAATGTAGAATGTGGAATGGGAGAATATGGAATGTGGAATGGAAAATGTAGAATGTGGAATGGGAGAATGTAGAATGTGGGATGTGGAATGGGAGACTGTCAAATTTGGAATGGGAGAATGTGAAATGGGAGAATGTAGAATGTGGAATGGAAGAACGTCAATTTTGAAATAGAAGACTGTGGGATGAGAGAGTGTAGAATTTCAAATGAGAGAATATGGGATGGAAGAATGTGGAATGGGAGAATGTAGAATGTGGAATGTAGAATGTGGAGTGGGAGAATGTAGAATGGGAGAATGTCAAATTTAGAATGGGAGAATGTGGAATGGGAGAATGTAGAATGTGGAATGGAAGTATGTAGAATGTGGAATGGAGGAGTGTCAATTTTGGAATGGGAGAATGTAGAAAGCGGAATTGGAGAATGTGGAATGGGATAATGAAGAATGTGGAATGAGAGAATGTGGAATGGAGAATCGAGAATGTGTAATGTGGATTGTGGAATGTTGAAATGGAGAATGTAGAAGCGGAATGGAAGAATGTGGAATGGGAGAATGTAGAATGGGGAACAGGAGAATGTGGAATACAAAATTAGAGAATGGGAGAATGTAGAATGACAGAATGTAGAATGTAAAATGGGAGAATGGGAGAATGTGGAATGTTTAGCGTTGGACAGGGCCATACATTTGTCTCGAGGAACAATATAAAAGTGGCCTATAGTTGCAAAAGGCTATTTATTCCTTTTGTTACACTGTTTGAATAGTACTCAAGGGGGAGTTTTTTGAGAAAACGTGTTGCAAATTGTGCATCTTAAAGAATATTCATTCAGAAACAGTGGTCAAATGTATTAGCAGCATAGTGTAGTAACTCATTAAATTGGCCCATATTGGCCCAATAAGTGGCCCACTTTGACCAAAAACCGGGTCCACGCCAGAATTGTGCATTTTTGGTTCGGCAATGGACCTATTGTTCTATAAGTCAGTCTGAGCCTAACAATGCGTAATTTGGACTGGAAGAATGTAGAATGTTGAATAAGAGAATATAGAATGTGGAATGATAGAATGTGGAAAGGCAGAAAGTGGAATGAGAGCATGTAGAATGTGGAATGAGAGCATGTGGAATGGGATAATTTGGAATGGGAGAATGTAGAATGTAGAATGTGGAATGGGAGAATATGGAATGTGGAATGGAAAATGTATAATGTGGAATGGGAGAATGTAGAATGTGGGATGTGGAATGGGAGACTGTCAAATTTGGAATGCGAGAATGTGGAATGGGAGAATGTACAATGTGGAATGGAAGTATGTAGAATGTGGAATGGAAGAGTGTCAATTATGGAATGGGAGAATGTAGGATGTGGAATTGGAGAATGTGGAATGGATAATGAAGAATGTGGAATGAGAGAATGTGGAATGGAGAATCGAGAATGTGTAATGTGGATTTTGGAATGTGGAATGGGAGAATGTAGAATGTGGATTGTGGAATGGGGGAATGTCGAATTTGGAATGTGAGAATGAGGAATGGGAGAATGTCTAAAGCGTAATGGAAGAATGTGGAATGGGAGATTGTAGAATGCGGAATGGGAGAATGTGGAATGCAAAATTGGAGAATGGGAGAATGTAGAATGATAGAATGTATAACATAAAATGGGAAAATGGGAGAATGTGGAATGTGTAGCGTTGGACTGGGCCATACATTTGTCTCAGGGAACAAAAAAAGTGGACTACAGTTGCAAAAGGCTATGTTTTCCTTTTGTTACACTGTTTGAATAGTACTCAAGGGGGAGTTTTTTTTAATAAAATGTGATACAAATTGTGCATCTTAAAGAATATTCATTCAGCAACAGTGGTCAAAACGATTAGCAGCATAGCGAAGTAACTCATCAAACTGGCCCACATTGGCCCAAAAACGGATCCACAACAGAATTTTGCATTTTTGGGTCGGCCATTGACCTATTGCTCTATAGGTTAGTCTGAGCCTAAGAATGTGTAATTTGGACTGGAAGAATGTAGAATGTGGACTAAGAGAATATAGAATGTGGAATGAGAGAATGTGGAACGGCAGAAAGTGGAATGAGAGAATGTAGAATGTGGAATGAGAGCATGTGGAATGGGATCATTTGGAATGGGAGAATGTAGAATGTAGAATGTGGAATCTGGAATGGAAAATATAGAATGTGGAATGGGAGAATGTAGAATGTCAGATGTGGAATGGGAAACTGTCAAATTTGGAATGGGAGAATGTAGAATGTGGAATGGAAGAATGTTCAATGTGGAATGGGAGAATGTCGATTTTTAAATAGAAGACTGTGGAATGAGAGAGTGTAGAATGTGGAATGAGAGAATGTAGAATGGGAGAATGTGGAATGGGAGAATCTAGAATGTGGAATGTAGAATGTGGAGTGGGAGAATATAGAATGTGGAATTGGAGAATGTCAACTTTGGAATGGGAGAATGTAGAATGGGAGAATGTACAATGTGCAATGGAAGAATGTAGAATGTGGGATGGAAGAGTGTCAATTTTGGAATGGGAAAATGTAGAATGCGGAATTGGAGAATGTGCAATGTGATAATGAAGAAGGTGGAATGTGAGAGTGTGGGATGGAGAATCGAGAATGTGGAATGTGGAATGTGGATTGTGGAATGTGGAATGGGAGAATGTAGAATGTGGATTGTGGAATGGGAGAATGTTGAATTTGGAATGGGAGACTGCAGAAAGGGAGAATGTAGAAAGTGGAATGGAAGAATGTGGAATGGAAGAATGTAGAATGGGGAACAGGAGAATGTGGAATGCAAAATTGGAGAATGGGAGAATGTAGAATGATAGTATATATAATGTAAAATGGGAGAATGGGATAAAGTGGAATGTGTAGCGTCGGACTGGGCGATACATTTGTATCAAGGAACAATAAAAAAGTGGCTAACAGTTGCAAAAGGCGGTTTATTCTTTTTGTTACACTGTTTGAATAGTACTCGAGGGGGAGTTTTTTGATAAAATGTGATGCAAATTGTGCATCTTAAAGAATATTCATTCACCAACAGTGATCAAAACAATTAGCAGCATAGCGAAGTAACTCATTAAACTAGCCCACATTGGCCCAAAAAGTAGGCCACTTTGACCCAAAAACGGGTCCACACCAGAATTTTGCATTTTTTGTTCGGCAATGGACCTATTGCTCTATAGGTTAGTCTTATCCTAAGAATGTGTAATTCGGACTGGAAGAATGTAGCATGTGGAATAAGAGGAAATAGAATGTGGAATGAGAGAATGTGGAATGGCAGAAAGTAGAATGAGAAAATGTAGAATGTGGAATGAGAGTATGTGGAATGGGATAATTTGGAATGAGAGAATGTAGAATGTAGAATGGAAGAATGTGGAATGGGAGAATATAGAATGTGGGATGTGGAATGGGAGAGTATCAAATTTGGAATGGGAGAATGTGAAATGGGAGAATGTAGAATGTGGAATGGAAGAACATCAATTTTGGAATAGAAGACTGTGGAATGAGAGAGTGTACAATTTGGAATGAGAGAATATGGGATGGAAGAATGTGGAATGGGAGAATGTAGAATGTGGAATGTAGAATGTGGAGTGGGAGAATGTAGAATGTAGAATGGGAGAATGTCTAATTTAGAATGGGAGAATGTGGAATGGGAGAATGTACCATGTGGAATGGAAGTATGTAGAATGTGGAATGGAAGAGTGTCAATTTTGGAATGGGAGAATGTAGAAAGCGGAATTGGAAAATGTGGAATGGGATAATGAAGAATGTGGAATGAGAGAATGTGGAATGGAGAATCGAGAATGTGTAATGTGGATTGTGGAATGTGGAATAGGAGAATATAGAAAGTGGAATGGAAGAATGTGGAATGGGAGAATGTAGAATGGGGAACAGGAGAATGTGGAATGCAAAATTAGAGAATGGGAGAATGTAGAATGACAGAATGTAGAATGTAAAATGGGAGAATGGGAGAATGTGGAATGTTTAGCATCGGACTGGGCCATACATTTGTCTCGGGGAATAATATAAAAGTGGCCTACAGTTGCAAAAGGATATTATTCCTTTTGTTACACTGTTTGAATAGTACTCAAGGGGGAGTTTTTTGAGAAAACGTGTTGCAAATTGTGCATCTTAAAGAATATTCATTCAGAAACAGTGGTCAAATGTTTTAGCAGCATAGTGAAGTAACTCATTAAACTGGCCCATATTGGCCCAATAAGTGGCCCACTTTGACCAAAAATCGGGTCCACACCAGAATTGTGCATTTTTGGTTCGGCAATGGATCTATCGTTCTATAAGTCAGTCTGAGCCTAAGAATGCGTAATTTGGACTGGAAGAATGTAGAATGTTGAATAAGAGAATATAGAATGTGTAATGAGAGAATGTGGAAAGGCAGAAAGTGGAATGAGAGCATGTAGAATGTGGAATGAGAGCATGTGGAATGGGATAATTTGGAATAGGAGAATGTAGAATGTAGAATGTGGAATGGGAGAATATGGAATGTGGAATGGAAAATGTAGAATGTGGAATGGGAGAATGTAGAATGTGGGATGTGGAATGGGAGACTGTCAAATTTGGAATGGGAGAATGTGAAATGGGAGAATGTAGAATGGAAGAACGTCAATTTTGAAATAGAAGACTGTGGAATGAGAGAGTGTAGAATTTCAAATGAGAGAATATGGGATGGAAGAATGTGGAATGGGAGAATGTAGAATGTGGAATGTAGAATGTGGAGTGGGAGAATGTAGAATGGGAGAATGTCAAATTTAGAATGGGAGAATGTGGAATGGGAGAATGTAGAATGTGGAATGGAAGTATGTAGAATGTGGAATGGAGGAGTGTCAATTTTGGAATGGGAGAATGTAGAAAGCGGAATTGGAGAATGTGGAATGGGATAATGAAGAATGTGGAATGAGAGAATGTGGAATGGAGAATCGAGAATGTGTAATGTGGATTGTGGAATGTTGAAATGGAGAATGTAGAAAGCGGAATGGAAGAATGTGGAATGGGAGAATGTAGAATGGGGAACAGGAGAATGTGGAATACAAAATTAGAGAATGGGAGAATGTAGAATGACAGAATGTAGAATGTAAAATGGGAGAATGGGAGAATGTGGAATGTTTAGCATTGGACAGGGCCATACATTTGTCTCGAGGAACAATATAAAAGTGGCCTATAGTTGCAAAAGGCTATTTATTCCTTTTGTTACACTGTTTGAATAGTACTCAAGGGGGAGTTTTTTGAGAAAACGTGTTGCAAATTGTGCATCTTAAAGAATATTCATTCAGAAACAGTGGTCAAATGTATTAGCAGCATAGTGTAGTAACTCATTAAACTGGCCCATATTGGCCCAATAAGTGGCCCACTTTGACCAAAAACCGGGTCCACGCCAGAATTGTGCATTTTTGGTTCGGCAATGGACCTATTGTTCTATAAGTCAGTCTGAGCCTAACAATGCGTAATTTGGACTGGAAGAATGTAGAATGTTGAATAAGAGAATATAGAATGTGGAATGATAGAATGTGGAAAGGCAGAAAGTGGAATGAGAGCATGTAGAATGTGGAATGAGAGCATGTGGAATGGGATCATTTGGAATGGGAGAATGTAGAATGTAGAATGTGGAATGGGAGAATATGGAATGTGGAATGGAAAATGTAGAATGTGGAATGCGAGAATGTAGAATGTGGAATGTAGAATGTGGAGTGGGAGAATATAGAATGTGGAATTGGAGAATGTCAACTTTGGAATGGGAGAATGTAGAATGGGAGAATGTACAATGTGCAATGGAAGAATGTAGAATGTGGGATGGAAGAGTGTCAATTTTGGAATGGGAAAATGTAGAATGCGGAATTGGAGAATGTGCAATGTGATAATGAAGAAGGTGGAATGTGAGAGTGTGGGATGGAGAATCGAGAATGTGGAATGTGGAATGTGGATTGTGGAATGTGGAATGGGAGAATGTAGAATGTGGATTGTGGAATGGGAGAATGTTGAATTTGGAATGGGAGACTGCAGAAAGGGAGAATGTAGAAAGTGGAATGGAAGAATGTGGAATGGAAGAATGTAGAATGGGGAACAGGAGAATGTGGAATGCAAAATTGGAGAATGGGAGAATGTAGAATGATAGTATATATAATGTAAAATGGGAGAATGGGATAAAGTGGAATGTGTAGCGTCGGACTGGGCGATACATTTGTATCAAGGAACAATAAAAAAGTGGCTAACAGTTGCAAAAGGCGGTTTATTCTTTTTGTTACACTGTTTGAATAGTACTGGAGGGGGAGTTTTTTGATAAAATGTGATGCAAATTGTGCATCTTAAAGAATATTCATTCACCAACAGTGATCAAAACAATTAGCAGCATAGCGAAGTAACTCATTAAACTAGCCCACATTGGCCCAAAAAGTAGGCCACTTTGACCCAAAAACGGGTCCACACCAGAATTTTGCATTTTTTGTTCGGCAATGGACCTATTGCTCTATAGGTTAGTCTTATCCTAAGAATGTGTAATTCGGACTGGAAGAATGTAGCATGTGGAATAAGAGGAAATAGAATGTGGAATGAGAGAATGTGGAATGGCAGAAAGTAGAATGAGAAAATGTAGAATGTGGAATGAGAGTATGTGGAATGGGATAATTTGGAATGAGAGAATGTAGAATGTAGAATGGAAGAATGTGGAATG
The DNA here is from genome assembly GCF_040938575.1 of Ambystoma mexicanum. Taxonomy (NCBI): domain Eukaryota; kingdom Metazoa; phylum Chordata; class Amphibia; order Caudata; family Ambystomatidae; genus Ambystoma; species Ambystoma mexicanum. The sequence continues at coordinate 832,782,059 of NC_090925.1, forward strand.
GGAGAATATAGAATGTGGGATGTGGAATGGGAGAGTATCAAATTTGGAATGGGAGAATGTGAAATGGGAGAATGTAGAATGTGGAATGGAAGAACATCAATTTTGGAATAGAAGACTGTGGAATGAGAGAGTGTACAATTTGGAATGAGAGAATATGGGATGGAAGAATGTGGAATGGGAGAATGTAGAATGTGGAATGTAGAATGTGGAGTGGGAGAATGTAGAATGTAGAATGGGAGAATGTCTAATTTAGAATGGGAGAATGTGGAATGGGAGAATGTACCATGTGGAATGGAAGTATGTAGAATGTGGAATGGAAGAGTGTCAATTTTGGAATGGGAGAATGTAGAAAGCGGAATTGGAAAATGTGGAATGGGATAATGAAGAATGTGGAATGAGAGAATGTGGAATGGAGAATCGAGAATGTGTAATGTGGATTGTGGAATGTGGAATAGGAGAATATAGAAAGTGGAATGGAAGAATGTGGAATGGGAGAATGTAGAATGGGGAACAGGAGAATGTGGAATGCAAAATTAGAGAATGGGAGAATGTAGAATGACAGAATGTAGAATGTAAAATGGGAGAATGGGAGAATGTGGAATGTTTAGCATCGGACTGGGCCATACATTTGTCTCGGGGAATAATATAAAAGTGGCCTACAGTTGCAAAAGGATATTATTCCTTTTGTTACACTGTTTGAATAGTACTCAAGGGGGAGTTTTTTGAGAAAACGTGTTGCAAATTGTGCATCTTAAAGAATATTCATTCAGAAACAGTGGTCAAATGTTTTAGCAGCATAGTGAAGTAACTCATTAAACTGGCCCATATTGGCCCAATAAGTGGCCCACTTTGACCAAAAATCGGGTCCACACCAGAATTGTGCATTTTTGGTTCGGCAATGGATCTATCGTTCTATAAGTCAGTCTGAGCCTAAGAATGCGTAATTTGGACTGGAAGAATGTAGAATGTTGAATAAGAGAATATAGAATGTGTAATGAGAGAATGTGGAAAGGCAGAAAGTGGAATGAGAGCATGTAGAATGTGGAATGAGAGCATGTGGAATGGGATAATTTGGAATAGGAGAATGTAGAATGTAGAATGTGGAATGGGAGAATATGGAATGTGGAATGGAAAATGTAGAATGTGGAATGGGAGAATGTAGAATGTGGGATGTGGAATGGGAGACTGTCAAATTTGGAATGGGAGAATGTGAAATGGGAGAATGTAGAATGGAAGAACGTCAATTTTGAAATAGAAGACTGTGGAATGAGAGAGTGTAGAATTTCAAATGAGAGAATATGGGATGGAAGAATGTGGAATGGGAGAATGTAGAATGTGGAATGTAGAATGTGGAGTGGGAGAATGTAGAATGGGAGAATGTCAAATTTAGAATGGGAGAATGTGGAATGGGAGAATGTAGAATGTGGAATGGAAGTATGTAGAATGTGGAATGGAGGAGTGTCAATTTTGGAATGGGAGAATGTAGAAAGCGGAATTGGAGAATGTGGAATGGGATAATGAAGAATGTGGAATGAGAGAATGTGGAATGGAGAATCGAGAATGTGTAATGTGGATTGTGGAATGTTGAAATGGAGAATGTAGAAAGCGGAATGGAAGAATGTGGAATGGGAGAATGTAGAATGGGGAACAGGAGAATGTGGAATACAAAATTAGAGAATGGGAGAATGTAGAATGACAGAATGTAGAATGTAAAATGGGAGAATGGGAGAATGTGGAATGTTTAGCATTGGACAGGGCCATACATTTGTCTCGAGGAACAATATAAAAGTGGCCTATAGTTGCAAAAGGCTATTTATTCCTTTTGTTACACTGTTTGAATAGTACTCAAGGGGGAGTTTTTTGAGAAAACGTGTTGCAAATTGTGCATCTTAAAGAATATTCATTCAGAAACAGTGGTCAAATGTATTAGCAGCATAGTGTAGTAACTCATTAAACTGGCCCATATTGGCCCAATAAGTGGCCCACTTTGACCAAAAACCGGGTCCACGCCAGAATTGTGCATTTTTGGTTCGGCAATGGACCTATTGTTCTATAAGTCAGTCTGAGCCTAACAATGCGTAATTTGGACTGGAAGAATGTAGAATGTTGAATAAGAGAATATAGAATGTGGAATGATAGAATGTGGAAAGGCAGAAAGTGGAATGAGAGCATGTAGAATGTGGAATGAGAGCATGTGGAATGGGATCATTTGGAATGGGAGAATGTAGAATGTAGAATGTGGAATGGGAGAATATGGAATGTGGAATGGAAAATGTAGAATGTGGAATGCGAGAATGTAGAATGTGGGATGTGGAATGGGAGACTGTCAAATTTGGAATGCGAGAATGTGGAATGGGAGAATGTACAATGTGGAATGGAAGTATGTAGAATGTGGAATGGAAGAGTGTCAATTATGGAATGGGAGAATGTAGAATGTGGAATTGGAGAATGTGGAATGGATAATGAAGAATGTGGAATGAGAGAATGTGGAATGGAGAATCGAGAATGTGTAATGTGGATTTTGGAATGTGGAATGGGAGAATGTAGAATGTGGATTGTGGAATGGGGGAATGTCGAATTTGGAATGTGAGAATGAGGAATGGGAGAATGTCTAAAGCGTAATGGAAGAATGTGGAATGGGAGATTGTAGAATGGGGAATGGGAGAATGTGGAATGCAAAATTGGAGAATGGGAGAATGTAGAATGATAGAATGTATAACATAAAATGGGAAAATGGGAGAATGTGGAATGTGTAGCGTTGGACTGGGCCATACATTTGTCTCAGGGAACAAAAAAAGTGGACTACAGTTGCAAAAGGCTATTTATTCCTTTTGTTACACTGTTTGAACAGTACTCAAGGGGGAGTTTTTTTTAATAAAATGTGATACAAATTGTGCATCTTAAAGAATATTCATTCTGCAACAGTGGTCAAAACGATTAGCAGCATAGCGAAGTAACTCATCAAACTGGCCCACATTGGCCCAAAAAGTAGCCCACTTTGACCAGAAAACGGATCCACAACAGAATTTTGCATTTTTGGGTCGGCCATTGACCTATTGCTCTATAGGTTAGTCTGAGCCTAAGAATGTGTAATTTGGACTGGAAGAATGTAGAATGTGGAATAAGAGAATATAGAATGTGGAATGAGAGAATGTGGAATGGCAGAAAGTGGAATGAGAGAATGTAGAATGTGGAATGAGAGCATGTGGAATGGGATCATTTGGAATGGGAGAATGTAGAATGTAGAATGTGGAATCTGGAATGGAAAATATAGAATGTGGAATGGGAGAATGTAGAATGTCAGATGTGGAGTGGGAAACTGTCAAATTTGGAATGGGAGAATGTAGAATGTGGAATGGAAGAATGTACAATGTGGAATGGGAGAATGTCGATTTTTAAATAGAAGACTGTGGAATGAGAGAGTGTAGAATGTGGAATGAGAGAATGTAGAATGGGAGAATGTGGAATGGGAGAATCTAGAATGTGGAATGTAGAATGTGGAGTGGGAGAATATAGAATGTGGAATTGGAGAATGTCAACTTTGGAATGGGAGAATGTAGAATGGGAGAATGTACAATGTGCAATGGAAGAATGTAGTATGTGGGATGGAGGAGTGTCAATTTTGGAATGGGAAAATGTAGAATGCGGAATTGGAGAATGTGCAATGGGATAATGAAGAAGGTGGAATGTGAGAGTGTGGGATGGAGAATCGAGAATGTGGAATGTGGAATGTGGATTGTGGAATGTGGAATGGGAGAATGTAGAATATGGATTGTGGAATGGGAGAATGTTGAATTTGGAATGGGAGACTGCAGAAAAGGAGAAGGTAGAAAGTGGAATGGAAGAATGTGGAATGGAAGAATGTAGAATGGGGAACAGGAGAATGTGGGATGCAAAATTGGAGAATGGGAGAATGTAGAATGATAGTATATATAATGTAAAATGGGAGAATGGGATAAAGTGGAATGTGTAGCGTCGGACTGGGCCATACATTTGTATCAAGGAACAATAAAAAAGTGGCTAACAGTTGCAAAAGGCAGTTTATTCTTTTTGTTACACTGTTTGAATAGTACTCAAGGGGGTTTTTTGATAAAATGTGATGCAAATTGTGCATCTTAAAGAATATTCATTGACCAACAGTGATCAAAACAATTAGCAGCATAGCGAAGTAACTCATTAAACTAGCACACATTGGCCCAAAAAGTAGCCCATTTTGACCCAAAAACAGGTCCACACCAGAATTTTGCATTTTTTGTTCGGCCATGGACCTATTGCTCTATAGGTTAGTCTTATCCTAAGAATGTGTAATTCGGACTGGAAGAATGTAGAATGTGGAATAAGAGGAAATAGAATGTGGAATGAGAGAATGTGGAATGGCAGAAAGTAGAATGAGACAATGTAGAATGTGGAATGAGAGTATGTGGAATGGGATAATTTGGAATGGGAGAATGTAGAATGCAGAATGGAAGAATGTGGAATGTGGAATGGGAGAATATAGAATGTGGGATGTGGAATGGGAGAGTGTCAAATTTGGAATGGGAGAATGTGAAATGGGAGAATGTAGAATGTAGAATGGAAGAACGTCAATTTTGGAATAGAAGACTGTGGAATGAGAGAGTGTAGAATTTGTAATGAGAGAATATGGGATGGAAGAATGTGGAATGGGAGAATGTAGAATGTGGAATGTAGAATATGAAGTGGGAGAATGTAGAATGTAGAATGGGAGAATGTCAAATTTAGAATGGGAGAATGTGGAATGGGAGAATGTACAATGTGGAATGGAAGTATGTAGAATGTGGATTGGAAGAGTGTCAATTTTGGAATGGGAGAATGTAGAAAGCGGAATTGGAAAATGTGGAATGGGATCATGAAGAATGTGGAATGAGAGAATGTGGAATGGAGAATCGAGAATGTGTAATGTGGATTGTGGAATGTGGAATAGGAGAATGTAGAAAGCGGAATGGAAGAATGTGGAATGGGAGAATGTAGAATGGGGAACAGGAGAATGTGGAATGCAAAATTAGAGAATGGGAGAATGTAGAATGACAGAATGTAGAATGTAAAATGGGAGAATGGGAGAATGTGGAATGTTTACGTCGGACTGGGCCATACATTTGTCTCGGGGAACAATAAAAAAGTGGCCTACAGTTGCAAAAGGCTATTTATTCCTTTTGTTACACTGTTTGAATAGTACTCAAGGGGGAGTTTTTTGAGAAAATGTGTTGCAAATTGTGCATCTTAAAGAATATTCATTCAGAAACAGTGGTCAAATGTATTAGCAGCATAATGAAGTAACTCATTAAACTGGCCCATATTGGCCCAATAAGTGGCCCACTTTGACCAAAAATCGGGTCCACACCGGAATTATGCATTTTTGGTTCGGCAATGGATCTATTGTTCTATAATTCAGTCTGAGCCTAAGAATGCGTAATTTGGACTGGAAGAATGTAGAATGTTGAATAAGAGAATATAGAATGTGGAATGAGAGAATGTGGAAAGGCAGAAAGTGGAATGAGAGCATGTAGAATGTGGAATGAGAGCATGTGGAATGGGATCATTTGGAATGGGAGAATGTAGAATGTAGCATGTGGAATGGGAGAATATGGAATGTGGAATGGAAAATTTAGAATGTGGAATGGGAGAATGTAGAATGTGGGATGTGGAATGGTAGACTGTCAAATTTGGAATGGGAGAATGTGAAATGGGAGAATGTAGAATGTGGAATGGAAGAACGTCAATTTTGGAATAGAAGACTGTGGAATGAGAGAGTGTAGAATTTGGAATGAGAGAATATGGGATGGAAGAATGTGGAATGGGAGAATGTAGAATGTGGAATGTAGAATGTGGAGTGGGAGAATGTAGAATGTAGAATGGGAGAATGTCAAATTTAGAATGGGAGAATGTGGAATGGAAGTATGTAGAATGTGGAATGGAAGAGTGTCAATTTTGGAATGGGAGAATGTAGAAAGCGGAATTGGAGAATGTGGAATGGGATAATGAAGAATGTGGAATGAGAGAATGTGGAATGGAGAATCGAGAATGTGTAATGTGGATTGTGGAATGTGGAATGGGAGAATGTAGAAAGCGGAATGGAAGAAGGTGGAATGGGAGAATGTAGAATGGGGAACAGGAGAATGTGGAATGCAAAATTAGAGAATGGGAGAATGTAGAATGACAGAATGTAGAATGTAAAATGGGAGAATGGGAGAATGTGGAATGTGTAGCGTCGGACTGGGCCATACATTTGTCTCGGGGAACTATATAAAAGTGGCCTATAGTTGCAAAGGCTATTTATTCCTTTTGTTACACTGTTTGAATAGTACTCAAGGGGGAGTTTTTTGAGAAAACGTGTTTCAAAATGTGCATCTTAAAGAATATTCATTCAGAAACAGTGGTCAAATGTATTAGCAGCATAGTTAAGTAACTCATTAAACTGGCCCATATTGGCCCAATAAGTGGCCCACTTTCACCAAAAACCGGGTCCACGCCAGAATTGTGCATTTTTGGTTCGGCAATGGACATATTGTTCTATAAGTCAGTCTGAGCCTAAGAATGCGTAATTTGGACTGGAAGAATGTAGAATGTTGAATAAGAGAATATAGAATGTGGAATGAGAGAATGTGGAAAGGCAGAAAGTGGAATGGGAGCATGTAGAATGTGGAATGAGAGCATGTGGAATGGGATAATTTGGAATGGGAGAATGTAGAATGTAGAATGTGGAATGGGAGAATATGGAATGTGGAATGGAAAATGTATAATGTGGAATGGGAGAATGTAGAATGTGGGATGTGGAATGGGAGACTGTCAAATTTGGAATGCGAGAATGTGGAATGGGAGAATGTACAATGTGGAATGGAAGTATGTAGAATGTGGAATGGAAGAGTGTCAATTATGGAATGGGAGAATGTAGAATGTGGAATTGGAGAATGTGGAATGGATAATGAAGAATGTGGAATGAGAGAATGTGGAATGGAGAATCGAGAATGTGTAATGTGGATTTTGGAATGTGGAATGGGAGAATGTAGAATGCGGATTGTGGAATGGGAGAATGTCAAATTTGGAATGTGAGAATGAGGAATGGGAGAATGTCAAAAGCGTAATGGAAGAATGTGGAATGGCAGAATGTAGAATGGGGAATGGGAGAATGTGGAATGCAAAATTGGAGAATGGGAGAATGTAGAATGATAGAATGTATAACATAAAATGGGAAAATGGGAGAATGTGGAATGTGTAGCGTTGGACTGGGCCATACATTTGTCTCGGGGAACAAAAAAAAGTGGACTACAGTTGCAAAAGGCTATTTATTCCTTTTGATACACTGTTTGAACAGTACTCAAGGGGGAGTTTTTTTTAATAAAATTTGATACAAATTGTGCATCTTAAAGAATATTTATTCAGCAACAGTGGTCAAAACGATTAGCAGCATAGCGAAGTAACTCATCAAACTGGCCCACATTGGCCCAAAAAGTAGCCCACTTTGACCAAAAAACGGATCCACAACAGAATTTTGCATTTTTGGGTCGGCCATTGACCTATTGCTCTCTAGGTTAGTCTGAGCCTAAGAATGTGTAATTTGGACTGGAAGAATGTAGAATGTGGAATAAGAGAATATAGAATGTGGAATGGGAGAATGTGGAATGGCAGAAAGTGGAATGAGAGAATGTAGAATGTGGAATGAGAGCATGTGGAATGGGATCATTTGGAATGGGAGAATGTAGAATGTGGAATGTGGAATGTGGAATGTGGAATGGAAAATATAGAATGTGGAATGGGAGAATGTAGAATGTCAGATGTGGAATGGGAAACTGTCAAATTTGGAATGGGAGAATGTAGAATGTGGAATGGAAGAATGTACAATGTGGAATGGGAGAATGTCAATTTTTAAATAGAAGACTGTGGAATGAGAGAGTGTAGAATGTGGAATGAGAGAATGTAGAATGGGAGAATGTGGAATGGGAGCATCTAGAATGTGGAATGTAGAATGTGGAGTGGGAGAATATAGAATGTGAAATTGGAGAATGTCAACTTTGGAATGGGAGAATGTAGAATGGGAGAATGTACAATGTGCAATGGAAGAATGTAGAATGTGGGATGGAAGAGTGTCAATTTTGGAATGGGAAAATGTAGAATGCGGAATTGGAGAATGTGCAATGGGATAATGAAGAAGGTGGAATGTGAGAGTGTGGGATGGAGAATTGAGAATGTGGAATGTGGATTGTGGAATGTGGAATGGGAGAATGTAGAATGTGGATTGTGGAATGGGAGAATGTTGAATTTGGAATGGGAGACTGCAGAAAGGGAGAAGGTAGAAAGCGGAATGGAAGAATGTGGAATGGAAGAATGTAGAATGGGGAACAGGAGAGTGTGGAATGCAAAATTGGAGAATGGGAGAATGTAGAATGATAGAATATATAATGTAAAATGGGAGAATGGGATAAAGTGGAATGTGTAGCGTCGGACTGGGCCATACATTTGTATCAAGGAACAATAAAAAAGTGGCTAACAGTTGCAAAAGGCGGTTTATTCTTTTTGTTACACTGTTTGAATAGTACTCAAGGGGGAGTTTTTTGATAAAATGTGATGCAAATTGTGCATCTTAAAGAATATTCATTCACCAACAGTGATCAAAACAATTAGCAGCATAGCGAAGTAACTCATTAAACTAGCCCACATTGGCCAAAAGGTAGCCCACTTTGACCCAAAAACGGGTCCACACCAGAATTTTGCATTTTTTGTTCGGCCATGGACCTATTGCTCTATAGGTTAGTCTTATCCTAAGAATGTGTAATTCGGACTGGAATAATGTAGAATGTGGAATAAGAGGAAATAGAATGTGGAATGAGAGAATGTGGAATGGCAGAAAGTAGAATGAGAGTATGTGGAATGGGATAATTTGGAATGGGAGAATGTAGAATATAGAATGGAAGAATGTGGAATGTGGAATGGGAGAATATAGAATGTGGGATGTGGAATGAGAGAGTGTAGAATTTGGAATGAGAGAATATGGGATGGAAGAATGTGGAATGGGAGAATGTAGAATGTGGAATGTAGAATGTGGAGTGGGAGAATGTAGAATGTAGAATGGGAGAATGTCAAATGTAGAATGGGAGAATGTGGAATGGGATAATGTACAATGTGGAATGGAAGTATGTAGAATGTGGATTGGAAGAGTGTCAATTTTGGAATGGGAGAATGTAGAAAGCGGAATCGGAAAATGTGGAATGGGATAATGAAGAATGTGGAATGAGAGAATGTGGAATGGAGAATCGAGAATGTGGAATGTGGATTGTGGAATGTGGAATAGGAGAATGTAGAAAGCGGAATGGAAGAATGTGGAATGGGAGAATGTAGAATGGGGAACAGGAGAATGTAGAATGAGAATTAGAGAATGGGAGAATGTAGAATGACAGAATGTAGAATGTAAAATGGGAGAATGGGAGAATGTGGAATGTGTAGCGTCGGACTGGGCCATACATTTGTCTCGGGGAACAATATAAAAGTGGCCTATAGTTGCAAAAGGCTATTTATTCCTTTTGTTACACTGTTTGAATAGTACTCAAGGGGGAGTTTTTTGAGAAAACGTGTTTCAAAATGTGCATCTTAAAGAATATTCATTCAGAAACAGTGGTCAAATGTATTAGCAGCATAGTTAAGTAACTCATTAAACTGGCCCATATTGGCCCAATAAGTGGCCCACTTTCACCAAAAACCGGGTCCACGCCAGAATTGTGCATTTTTGGTTCGGCAATGGACATATTGTTCTATAAGTCAGTCTGAGCCTAAGAATGCGTAATTTGGACTGGAAGAATGTAGAATGTTGAATAAGAGAATATAGAATGTGGAATGAGAGAATGTGGAAAGGCAGAAAGTGGAATGGGAGCATGTAGAATGTGGAATGAGAGCATGTGGAATGGGATAATTTGGAATGGGAGAATGTAGAATGTAGAATGTGGAATGGGAGAATATGGAATGTGGAATGGAAAATGTAGAATGTGGAATGGGAGAATGTAGAATGTGGGATGTGGAATGGGAGACTGTCAAATTTGGAATGCGAGAATGTGGAATGGGAGAATGTACAATGTGGAATGGAAGTATGTAGAATGTGGAATGGAAGAGTGTCAATTATGGAATGGGAGAATGTAGAATGTGGAATTGGAGAATGTGGAATGGATAATGAAGAATGTGGAATGAGAGAATGTGGAATGGAGAATCGAGAATGTGTAATGTGGATTTTGGAATGTGGAATGGGAGAATGTAGAATGTGGATTGTGGAATGGGAGAATGTCAAATTTGGAATGTGAGAATGAGGAATGGGAGAATGTCGAAAGCGTAATGGAAGAATGTGGAATGGCAGAATGTAGAATGGGGAATGGGAGAATGTGGAATGCAAAATTGGAGAATGGGAGAATGTAGAATGATAGAATGTATAACATAAAATGGGAAAATGGGAGAATGTGGAATGTGTAGCTTTGGACTGGGCCATACATTTGTCTCGGGGAACAAAAAAAAGTGGACTACAGTTGCAAAAGGCTATTTATTCCTTTTGATACACTGTTTGAACAGTACTCAAGGGGGAGTTTTTTTTAATAAAATGTGATACAAATTGTGCATCTTAAAGAATATTTATTCAGCAACAGTGGTCAAAACGATTAGCAGCATAGCGAAGTAACTCATCAAACTGGCCCACATTGGCCCAAAAAGTAGCCCACTTTGACCAAAAAACGGATCCACAACAGAATTTTGCATTTTTGGGTCGGCCATTGACCTATTGCTCTCTAGGTTAGTCTGAGCCTAAGAATGTGTAATCTGGACTGGAAGAATGTAGAATGTGGAATAAGAGAATATAGAATGTGGAATGGGAGAATGTGGAATGGCAGAAAGTGGAATGAGAGAATGTAGAATGTGGAATGAGAGCATGTGGAATGGGATCATTTGGAATGGGAGAATGTAGAATGTAGAATGTGGAATGTGGAATGTGGAATGGAAAATATAGAATGTGGAATGGGAGAATGTAGAATGTCAGATGTGGAATGGGAAACTGTCAAATTTGGAATGGGAGAATGTAGAATGTGGAATGGAAGAATGTACAATGTGGAATGGGAGAATGTCAATTTTTAAATAGAAGACTGTGGAATGAGAGAGTGTAGAATGTGGAATGAGAGAATGTAGAATGGGAGAATGTGGAATGGGAGCATCTAGAATGTGGAATGTAGAATGTGGAGTGGGAGAATATAGAATGTGAAATTGGAGAATGTCAACTTTGGAATGGGAGAATGTAGAATGGGAGAATGTACAATGTGCAATGGAAGAATGTAGAATGTGGGATGGAAGAGTGTCAATTTTGGAATGGGAAAATGTAGAATGCGGAATTGGAGAATGTGCAATGGGATAATGAAGAAGGTGGAATGTGAGAGTGTGGGATGGAGAATTGAGAATGTGGAATGTGGATTGTGGAATGTGGAATGGGAGAATGTAGAATGTGGATTGTGGAATGGGAGAATGTTGAATTTGGAATGGGAGACTGCAGAAAGGGAGAAGGTAGAAAGCGGAATGGAAGAATGTGGAATGGAAGAATGTAGAATGGGGAACAGGAGAATGTGGAATGCGAAATTGGAGAATGGGAGAATGTAGAATGATAGAATATATAATGTAAAATGGGAGAATGGGATAAAGTGGAATGTGTAGCGTCGGACTGGGCCATACATTTGTATCAAGGAACAATAAAAAAGTGGCTAACAGTTGCAAAAGGCGGTTTATTCTTTTTGTTACACTGTTTGAATAGTACTCAAGGGGGAGTTTTTTGATAAAATGTGATGCAAATTGTGCATCTTAAAGAATATTCATTCACCAACAGTGATCAAAACAATTAGCAGCATAGCGAAGTAACTCATTAAACTAGCCCACATTGGCCCAAAAGGTAGCCCACTTTGACCCAAAAACGGGTCCACACCAGAATTTTGCATTTTTTGTTCGGCCATGGACCTATTGCTCTATAGGTTAGTCTTATCCTAAGAATGTGTAATTCGGACTGGAAGAATGTAGAATGTGGAATAAGAGGAAATAGAATGTGGAATGAGAGAATGTGGAATGGCAGAAAGTAGAATGAGAGTATGTGGAATGGGATAATTTGGAATGGGAGAATGTAGAATGTAGAATGGAAGAATGTGGAATGTGGAATGGGAGAATATAGAATGTGGGATGTGGAATGAGAGAGTGTAGAATTTGGAATGAGAGAATATGGGATGGAAGAATGTGGAATGGGAGAATGTAGAATGTGGAATGTAGAATGTGGAGTGGGAGAATGTAGAATGTAGAATGGGAGAATGTCAAATGTAGAATGGGAGAATGTGGAATGGGATAATGTACAATGTGGAATGGAAGTATGTAGAATGTGGATTGGAAGAGTGTCAATTTTGGAATGGGAGAATGTAGAAAGCGGAATCGGAAAATGTGGAATGGGATAATGAAGAATGTGGAATGAGAGAATGTGGAATGGAGAATCGAGAATGTGGAATGTGGATTGTGGAATGTGGAATAGGAGAATGTAGAAAGCGGAATGGAAGAATGTGGAATGGGAGAATGTAGAATGGGGAACAGGAGAATGTAGAATGAAAATTAGAGAATGGGAGAATGTAGAATGACAGAATGTAGAATGTAAAATGGGAGAATGGGAGAATGTGGAATGTTTAGCGTCGGACTGGGCCATACATTTGTCTCGGGGAACAATATAAAAGTGGCCTACAGTTGAAAAAGGCTATTTATTCCTTTTGTTACACTGTTTGAATAGTACTCAAGGGGGAGTTTTTTGAGAAAACGTGTTGCAAATTGTGCATCTTACAGAATATTCATTCAGAAACAGTGGTCAAATGTATTAGCAGCATAGTGAAGTAACTCATTAAACTGGCCCATATTGGCCCAATAAGTGGCCCACTTTCACCAAAAACCGGGTCCACGCCAGAATTGTGCATTTTTGGTTCGGCAATGGACATATTGTTCTATAAGTCAGTCTGAGCCTAAGAATGCGTAATTTGGACTGGAAGAATGTAGAATGTTGAATAAGAGAATATAGAATGTGGAATGAGAGAATGTGGAAAGGCAGAAAGTGGAATGGGAGCATGTAGAATGTGGAATGAGAGCATGTGGAATGGGATAATTTGGAATGGGAGAATGTAGAATGTAGAATGTGGAATGGGAGAATATGGAATGTGGAATGGAAAATGTATAATGTGGAATGGGAGAATGTAGAATGTGGGATGTGGAATGGGAGACTGTCAAATTTGGAATGCGAGAATGTGGAATGGGAGAATGTACAATGTGGAATGGAAGTATGTAGAATGTGGAATGGAAGAGTGTCAATTATGGAATGGGAGAATGTAGAATGTGGAATTGGAGAATGTGGAATGGATAATGAAGAATGTGGAATGAGAGAATGTGGAATGGAGAATCGAGAATGTGTAATGTGGATTTTGGAATGTGGAATGGGAGAATGTAGAATGCGGATTGTGGAATGGGAGAATGTCAAATTTGGAATGTGAGAATGAGGAATGGGAGAATGTCAAAAGCGTAATGGAAGAATGTGGAATGGCAGAATGTAGAATGGGGAATGGGAGAATGTGGAATGCAAAATTGGAGAATGGGAGAATGTAGAATGATAGAATGTATAACATAAAATGGGAAAATGGGAGAATGTGGAATGTGTAGCGTTGGACTGGGCCATACATTTGTCTCGGGGAACAAAAAAAAGTGGACTACAGTTGCAAAAGGCTATTTATTCCTTTTGATACACTGTTTGAACAGTACTCAAGGGGGAGTTTTTTTTAATAAAATTTGATACAAATTGTGCATCTTAAAGAATATTTATTCAGCAACAGTGGTCAAAACGATTAGCAGCATAGCGAAGTAACTCATCAAACTGGCCCACATTGGCCCAAAAAGTAGCCCACTTTGACCAAAAAACGGATCCACAACAGAATTTTGCATTTTTGGGTCGGCCATTGACCTATTGCTCTCTAGGTTAGTCTGAGCCTAAGAATGTGTAATTTGGACTGGAAGAATGTAGAATGTGGAATAAGAGAATATAGAATGTGGAATGGGAGAATGTGGAATGGCAGAAAGTGGAATGAGAGAATGTAGAATGTGGAATGAGAGCATGTGGAATGGGATCATTTGGAATGGGAGAATGTAGAATGTGGAATGTGGAATGTGGAATGTGGAATGGAAAATATAGAATGTGGAATGGGAGAATGTAGAATGTCAGATGTGGAATGGGAAACTGTCAAATTTGGAATGGGAGAATGTAGAATGTGGAATGGAAGAATGTACAATGTGGAATGGGAGAATGTCAATTTTTAAATAGAAGACTGTGGAATGAGAGAGTGTAGAATGTGGAATGAGAGAATGTAGAATGGGAGAATGTGGAATGGGAGCATCTAGAATGTGGAATGTAGAATGTGGAGTGGGAGAATATAGAATGTGAAATTGGAGAATGTCAACTTTGGAATGGGAGAATGTAGAATGGGAGAATGTACAATGTGCAATGGAAGAATGTAGAATGTGGGATGGAAGAGTGTCAATTTTGGAATGGGAAAATGTAGAATGCGGAATTGGAGAATGTGCAATGGGATAATGAAGAAGGTGGAATGTGAGAGTGTGGGATGGAGAATTGAGAATGTGGAATGTGGATTGTGGAATGTGGAATGGGAGAATGTAGAATGTGGATTGTGGAATGGGAGAATGTTGAATTTGGAATGGGAGACTGCAGAAAGGGAGAAGGTAGAAAGCGGAATGGAAGAATGTGGAATGGAAGAATGTAGAATGGGGAACAGGAGAGTGTGGAATGCAAAATTGGAGAATGGGAGAATGTAGAATGATAGAATATATAATGTAAAATGGGAGAATGGGATAAAGTGGAATGTGTAGCGTCGGACTGGGCCATACATTTGTATCAAGGAACAATAAAAAAGTGGCTAACAGTTGCAAAAGGCGGTTTATTCTTTTTGTTACACTGTTTGAATAGTACTCAAGGGGGAGTTTTTTGATAAAATGTGATGCAAATTGTGCATCTTAAAGAATATTCATTCACCAACAGTGATCAAAACAATTAGCAGCATAGCGAAGTAACTCATTAAACTAGCCCACATTGGCCAAAAGGTAGCCCACTTTGACCCAAAAACGGGTCCACACCAGAATTTTGCATTTTTTGTTCGGCCATGGACCTATTGCTCTATAGGTTAGTCTTATCCTAAGAATGTGTAATTCGGACTGGAATAATGTAGAATGTGGAATAAGAGGAAATAGAATGTGGAATGAGAGAATGTGGAATGGCAGAAAGTAGAATGAGAGTATGTGGAATGGGATAATTTGGAATGGGAGAATGTAGAATATAGAATGGAAGAATGTGGAATGTGGAATGGGAGAATATAGAATGTGGGATGTGGAATGAGAGAGTGTAGAATTTGGAATGAGAGAATATGGGATGGAAGAATGTGGAATGGGAGAATGTAGAATGTGGAATGTAGAATGTGGAGTGGGAGAATGTAGAATGTAGAATGGGAGAATGTCAAATGTAGAATGGGAGAATGTGGAATGGGATAATGTACAATGTGGAATGGAAGTATGTAGAATGTGGATTGGAAGAGTGTCAATTTTGGAATGGGAGAATGTAGAAAGCGGAATCGGAAAATGTGGAATGGGATAATGAAGAATGTGGAATGAGAGAATGTGGAATGGAGAATCGAGAATGTGGAATGTGGATTGTGGAATGTGGAATAGGAGAATGTAGAAAGCGGAATGGAAGAATGTGGAATGGGAGAATGTAGAATGGGGAACAGGAGAATGTAGAATGAGAATTAGAGAATGGGAGAATGTAGAATGACAGAATGTAGAATGTAAAATGGGAGAATGGGAGAATGTGGAATGTGTAGCGTCGGACTGGGCCATACATTTGTCTCGGGGAACAATATAAAAGTGGCCTATAGTTGCAAAAGGCTATTTATTCCTTTTGTTACACTGTTTGAATAGTACTCAAGGGGGAGTTTTTTGAGAAAACGTGTTTCAAAATGTGCATCTTAAAGAATATTCATTCAGAAACAGTGGTCAAATGTATTAGCAGCATAGTTAAGTAACTCATTAAACTGGCCCATATTGGCCCAATAAGTGGCCCACTTTCACCAAAAACCGGGTCCACGCCAGAATTGTGCATTTTTGGTTCGGCAATGGACATATTGTTCTATAAGTCAGTCTGAGCCTAAGAATGCGTAATTTGGACTGGAAGAATGTAGAATGTTGAATAAGAGAATATAGAATGTGGAATGAGAGAATGTGGAAAGGCAGAAAGTGGAATGGGAGCATGTAGAATGTGGAATGAGAGCATGTGGAATGGGATAATTTGGAATGGGAGAATGTAGAATGTAGAATGTGGAATGGGAGAATATGGAATGTGGAATGGAAAATGTAGAATGTGGAATGGGAGAATGTAGAATGTGGGATGTGGAATGGGAGACTGTCAAATTTGGAATGCGAGAATGTGGAATGGGAGAATGTACAATGTGGAATGGAAGTATGTAGAATGTGGAATGGAAGAGTGTCAATTATGGAATGGGAGAATGTAGAATGTGGAATTGGAGAATGTGGAATGGATAATGAAGAATGTGGAATGAGAGAATGTGGAATGGAGAATCGAGAATGTGTAATGTGGATTTTGGAATGTGGAATGGGAGAATGTAGAATGTGGATTGTGGAATGGGAGAATGTCAAATTTGGAATGTGAGAATGAGGAATGGGAGAATGTCGAAAGCGTAATGGAAGAATGTGGAATGGCAGAATGTAGAATGGGGAATGGGAGAATGTGGAATGCAAAATTGGAGAATGGGAGAATGTAGAATGATAGAATGTATAACATAAAATGGGAAAATGGGAGAATGTGGAATGTGTAGCTTTGGACTGGGCCATACATTTGTCTCGGGGAACAAAAAAAAGTGGACTACAGTTGCAAAAGGCTATTTATTCCTTTTGATACACTGTTTGAACAGTACTCAAGGGGGAGTTTTTTTTAATAAAATGTGATACAAATTGTGCATCTTAAAGAATATTTATTCAGCAACAGTGGTCAAAACGATTAGCAGCATAGCGAAGTAACTCATCAAACTGGCCCACATTGGCCCAAAAAGTAGCCCACTTTGACCAAAAAACGGATCCACAACAGAATTTTGCATTTTTGGGTCGGCCATTGACCTATTGCTCTCTAGGTTAGTCTGAGCCTAAGAATGTGTAATCTGGACTGGAAGAATGTAGAATGTGGAATAAGAGAATATAGAATGTGGAATGGGAGAATGTGGAATGGCAGAAAGTGGAATGAGAGAATGTAGAATGTGGAATGAGAGCATGTGGAATGGGATCATTTGGAATGGGAGAATGTAGAATGTAGAATGTGGAATGTGGAATGTGGAATGGAAAATATAGAATGTGGAATGGGAGAATGTAGAATGTCAGATGTGGAATGGGAAACTGTCAAATTTGGAATGGGAGAATGTAGAATGTGGAATGGAAGAATGTACAATGTGGAATGGGAGAATGTCAATTTTTAAATAGAAGACTGTGGAATGAGAGAGTGTAGAATGTGGAATGAGAGAATGTAGAATGGGAGAATGTGGAATGGGAGCATCTAGAATGTGGAATGTAGAATGTGGAGTGGGAGAATATAGAATGTGAAATTGGAGAATGTCAACTTTGGAATGGGAGAATGTAGAATGGGAGAATGTACAATGTGCAATGGAAGAATGTAGAATGTGGGATGGAAGAGTGTCAATTTTGGAATGGGAAAATGTAGAATGCGGAATTGGAGAATGTGCAATGGGATAATGAAGAAGGTGGAATGTGAGAGTGTGGGATGGAGAATTGAGAATGTGGAATGTGGATTGTGGAATGTGGAATGGGAGAATGTAGAATGTGGATTGTGGAATGGGAGAATGTTGAATTTGGAATGGGAGACTGCAGAAAGGGAGAAGGTAGAAAGCGGAATGGAAGAATGTGGAATGGAAGAATGTAGAATGGGGAACAGGAGAATGTGGAATGCGAAATTGGAGAATGGGAGAATGTAGAATGATAGAATATATAATGTAAAATGGGAGAATGGGATAAAGTGGAATGTGTAGCGTCGGACTGGGCCATACATTTGTATCAAGGAACAATAAAAAAGTGGCTAACAGTTGCAAAAGGCGGTTTATTCTTTTTGTTACACTGTTTGAATAGTACTCAAGGGGGAGTTTTTTGATAAAATGTGATGCAAATTGTGCATCTTAAAGAATATTCATTCACCAACAGTGATCAAAACAATTAGCAGCATAGCGAAGTAACTCATTAAACTAGCCCACATTGGCCCAAAAGGTAGCCCACTTTGACCCAAAAACGGGTCCACACCAGAATTTTGCATTTTTTGTTCGGCCATGGACCTATTGCTCTATAGGTTAGTCTTATCCTAAGAATGTGTAATTCGGACTGGAAGAATGTAGAATGTGGAATAAGAGGAAATAGAATGTGGAATGAGAGAATGTGGAATGGCAGAAAGTAGAATGAGAGTATGTGGAATGGGATAATTTGGAATGGGAGAATGTAGAATGTAGAATGGAAGAATGTGGAATGTGGAATGGGAGAATATAGAATGTGGGATGTGGAATGAGAGAGTGTAGAATTTGGAATGAGAGAATATGGGATGGAAGAATGTGGAATGGGAGAATGTAGAATGTGGAATGTAGAATGTGGAGTGGGAGAATGTAGAATGTAGAATGGGAGAATGTCAAATGTAGAATGGGAGAATGTGGAATGGGATAATGTACAATGTGGAATGGAAGTATGTAGAATGTGGATTGGAAGAGTGTCAATTTTGGAATGGGAGAATGTAGAAAGCGGAATCGGAAAATGTGGAATGGGATAATGAAGAATGTGGAATGAGAGAATGTGGAATGGAGAATCGAGAATGTGGAATGTGGATTGTGGAATGTGGAATAGGAGAATGTAGAAAGCGGAATGGAAGAATGTGGAATGGGAGAATGTAGAATGGGGAACAGGAGAATGTAGAATGAAAATTAGAGAATGGGAGAATGTAGAATGACAGAATGTAGAATGTAAAATGGGAGAATGGGAGAATGTGGAATGTTTAGCGTCGGACTGGGCCATACATTTGTCTCGGGGAACAATATAAAAGTGGCCTACAGTTGAAAAAGGCTATTTATTCCTTTTGTTACACTGTTTGAATAGTACTCAAGGGGGAGTTTTTTGAGAAAACGTGTTGCAAATTGTGCATCTTACAGAATATTCATTCAGAAACAGTGGTCAAATGTATTAGCAGCATAGTGAAGTAACTCATTAAACTGGCCCATATTGGCCCAATAAGTGGCCCACTTTGACCAAAAATCGGGTCCACACCAGAATTGTGCATTTTTGGTTCGGCCATGGACCTGTTGCTCTATGAGTCAGTCTGAGCCTAAGAATGCGTAATTTGGACTGGAAGAATGTAGAATGTTGAATAAGAGAATATAGAATGTGGAATGAGAGAATGTGGAAAGGCAGAAAGTGGAATGAGAGCATGTAGAATGTGGAATGAGAGCATGTGGAATGGGATAATTTGGAATGGGAGAATGTAGAATGTAGAATGTGGAATGGGAGAATATGGAATGTGGAATGGAAAATGTAGAATGTGGAATGGGAGAATGTAGAATGTGGGATGTGGAATGGGAGACTGTCAAATTTGGAATGGGAGAATGTGAAATGGGAGAATGTAGAATGTGGAATGGAAGAATGTCAATTTTGGAATAGAAGACTGTGGAATGAGAGAGTGTAGAATTTGGAATGAGAGAATATGGGATGGAAGAATGTGGAATGGGAGAATGTAGAATGTGGAATGTAGAATGTGGAGTGGTAGAATGTAGAATGTAGAATGGGAGAATGTCAAATTTAGAATGGGATAATGTGGAATGGGAGAATGTACAATGTGGAATGGAAGTATGTAGAATGTGGAATGGAAGAGTGTCAATTTTGGAATGGGAGAATGTAGAAAGCGGAATTGGAGAATGTGGAATGGGATAATGAAGAATGTGGAATGAGAGAATGTGGAATGGAGAATCGAGAATGTGTAATGTGGATTGTGGAATGTAGAATGGGAGAATGTAGAAAGCGGAATGGAAGAATGTGGAATGGGAGAATGTAGAATGCGGAACAGGAGAATGTGGAATGCAAAATTAGAGAATGGGAGAATGTAGAATGACAGAATGTAGAATGTAAAATGGGAGAATGGGAGAATGTGAAATGTTTAGCGTCGAACTGGGCCATACATTTGTCTCGGGGAACAATATAAAAGTGGCCTACAGTTGCAAAAGGCTATTTATTCCTTTTGTTACACTGTTTGAATAGTACTCAAGGGGGAGTTTTTTGAGAAAACGTGTTGCAAATTGTGCATCTTAAAGAATATTAATTCAGAAACAGTGGTCACATGTATTAGCAGCATAGTGAAGAAACTCATTAAACTGGCCCGTATTGGCCCAATAAGTGGCCCACTTTGACCAAAAACCGGGTCCACACCAGAATTGTGCATTTTTGGTTCGGCAATGGACCTATTGTTCTATAAGTCAGTCTGAGCCTAAGAATGCGTAATTTGGACTGGAAGAATGTAGAATGTTGAATAAGAGAATATAGAATGTCGAATGAGAGAATGTGGAAAGGCAGAAAGTGGAATGAGAGCATGTAGAATGTGGAATGAGAGCATGTGGAATGGGATAATTTGGAATGGGATAATGTAGAAAGTAGAATGTGGAATGGTAGAATATGGAATGTGGAATGGAAAATGTAGAATGTGGAATGGGAGAATGTAGAATGTGGGATCTGGAATGGGAGACTGTCAAATTTGGAATGCAAGAATGTGGAAGGGGAAAATGTCGAAAGCGTAATGGAAGAATGTGGAATGGGAGAATGTAGAATGGGGAATGGGAGAATGCGGAATGCAACATTGGAGAATGGGAGAATGTAGAATGATAGAATGTATAACATAAAATAGGAAAATGGGAGAATGTGGAATGTGTAGCGTTGAACTGGGCCATACATTTGTCTCGGGGAACAAAAAAAGTGGACTACAGTTGCAAAAGTCATTTATTCCTTTTGTTACACTGTTTGAATAGTACTCAAGGGGGAGTTTTTTTTAAATAAAATGTGATACAAATTGTGCATCTTAAAAGAATATTCATTCAGCAACAGTGGTCAAAACGATTAGCAGCATAGCGAAGTAACTCATCAAACTGACCTACATTGGCCCAAAAAGTAGCCCACTTTGACCAAAAAACGGATCCACAACAGAATTTTGCATTTTTGGGTCGGACATTGACCTATTGCTCTATAGGTTAGTCTGAGCCTAAGAATGTGTAATTTGGACTGGAAGAATGTAGAATGTGGAATAAGAGAATATAGAATGTGGAATGAGAGAATGTGGAATGGCAGAAAGTAGAATGAGAGAATGTAGAATGTGGAATGAGATCATGTGGAATGGGATCATTTGGAATGGGGGAATGTAGAATGTGGAATGTGGAATGGAAAATGTAGAATGTGGAATGGGAGAATGTAGAATGTGGGATTTGGAATGGGAGACTGTCAAATTTGGAATGGGAGAATGTGGAATGGGAGAATGTAGAATGTGGAATGGAAGAATGTAGAAAGTTGAATGGGAGAATATCGATTTTGGAATAGAAGACTGTGGAATGAGAGAGTGTAGAATGTGGCATGAGAGAATGTAGAATGTGAGAATGTGGATTGGCAGAATGTAGAATGTGGAATGTAAAATGTAGAGTGGGAAAATGTAGAATGTGGAATCGGAGATTGTCAAATTTGGAATGGGAGAATGTGGAATGGGAGAATATACAATTTACAATGGAAGAATGGGAGAATGACGAATTTGGAATGGGAGACTGCAGAATGGGAGAATGTAGAAAGCGGAATGACGAATGTGGACTGGGAAAATGTAGAATGGCTAACAGGAGAATGTGGAATGCAAAATTGGAGAGTGGGAGAATTTAGAATGATAGAATGTATAATATAAAAATTGTGAGACTGGGCCATGCATTTGTCTGGGGAACAATGAAAAAGTGGCCTACAGTTGCAAAAGGCTATTTATTCCTTCTGTTACACTGTTTGAATAGTACTCAAGGGGGAGTTTCTTGATAAAATGTGATGCAAATTGTGCATCTTAAAGAATATTAATTTAGCAACAGTGGTCAAATTGATTAGCGGCATAGTGAAGTAACTCATTAAACTGGCCTACATTGCCCCAAAAATGTGGAATTGGAGAATGTGGAATGTGGAATTGAAAATATAGAATGTGGAATGGGAGAATGTAGCATGTGGGATGTGGAATGGGAAACTGTCAAATTTGGAATGGGAGAATGTGGAATGGAAGAATGTAGAATGTGGAATGGAAGAATGTAGAATGTGGAATGAGAGAATATCGATTTTGAAATAAAAGACTGTGGAATGAGAGAGTGTAGAATGTGGAATGAGAGAATATAGAATGGGAGAATGTGGAATGGGAGAATGTAGAATGTGGAATGTCGAATGTGGAGTGGGAGAATGTAGAATGTGGAATGGGATAATGTCAAATTTGGAATCAGAGAATGTAGAATGGGAGAATGTAGAATGTGGAATGGAAGAGTGTAAATTTTGTAATGGGAGAATGTAGAGTGCAGAACTGGAGAATGTGGAATGGGATAATGAAGAATGTGGAATGAGAGAATGTGGAATGGATAATGGAGAATGTGGAATGTGGATTGTGGAATGTAGAATAGGAGAATGTAGAATGTGGATTGTGGAATGGGAGAAGTTCGAATTTGGAATGGGAGACTGCAGAATGGGAGAATGTAGAAAGGGGAATGGAAGAATGTGGAATGGAAGAATGTAGAATGGGTAACAGGAGAATGTAGAATGCAAAATTGGAGAATGAGAGAATGTTGAATGATTGAATGTATAATGTAAAATGGGAGAATGGGATAAAGTGGAATGTGTAGCTTCAGATTGGGCCATACATTTGTCTCAGGGAACAATAAAAAAAGTTGCCTACAGTTGCATAAGGCTATTCTTTTTTTTTACACTGTTTGAATAGTACTCAAGGGGGAGTTTTTTGTTAAAATGTGATGCAAATTGTGCATCTTAAAGAATATTCATTCAGCAACAGTGGTCAAAATGATTAGCACCACAGTGAAGTAACTCATTAAACTGGCCTGCATTGGCCCAAAAAGTAACTCACTTTGACCAAAAAACGGGTCCACACAATAATTTTTCATTTTTGGTTCGGCCATGGACCTTTTTCCTCTATAGGTCAGTCTGATCCTCAGAATGTGTAATTTGGACTGGAAGAATGTAGAATGTGGAATAAGAGGATATAGAATGTGGAATGAGAGAATGTGGAATGACAGAAAGTAGAATGAGAGAATTTAGAATGTGGAATGAGAGCATGTGGAATGGGATCATTTGGAATGGGAGAATGTAGAATGTGTAATGCAAAATGTAGAATGTGGAATGGGAAAATGTAGAATGTGGGATGTGGAATGGGAGAGTGTCAAATTTGGAATGGGAGAATGTGAAATGAGAGAATGTAGAATGTGGAATCGAAGAGTGTCAATTTTGGAATAGAAGACTGTGGAATGAGAGAGTGTAGAATGTGGAATGAGAGAATATGGAGTGGAAGAATGTGGAATGGGAGAATGTAGATTGTGGAATGTAGAATGTGGAGTGGGAGAATGTAGAATGTAGAATGGGAGAATGTCAAATTTAGAATGGGAGAATGTGGAATGGGCGTATGTAGAATGTGGAATCAAAGAGTGTCAGTTTTGGAATGGGAGAATGTAGAATGTGGAATGAGAGCATGTGGAATGGGATCATTTGGAATGGGAGAATGTAGAATGTGTAATGCAAAATGTAGAATGTGGAATGGGAGAATGTAGAATGTGGAATGGAATTATGTAGAATGTGGAATGGAAGAGTGTCGAATTTGGAATGGGAGAATGTGGGAGAATGCAGAATGTGGAATGAGAGCATGTGGAAGGGGAGAATGTGCAATGGGAGAATGTACAATGTGGAATGGGCGTATGTAGAATGTGGAATCAAAGAGTGTCAGTTTTGGAATGGGAGAATGTAGAATGCGGAATTGGAGAATGTGGAATGGGATGATGAAGAATGTGGAATGAGAGAATGTGGAATGCAGAATCGAGAATGTGTAATGTGGATTGTGGAATGTGGAATGGGGGAATGTAGCATGTGGATTGTAGAATGGGAGAATGTTGAATTTGGAATGGGAGACTGCGGAATGGAAGAATCTAGAAAGCAGAATGGTAGAATGTGAAATGGGAGAATGTAGAATGGGGAACAGGAGAATGTGGAATGCAAAATTGGAGAATGGGAGAATGTAGAATGATAGAATGTATAATGTAAAATGGGAGAATGGGATAAAGTGGAATGTGTAACGTCGGACTGGGCCATACATTTATCTCGGGGAAAAATAAAAAAAGTGGTTTTACAGTTGCAAAAGGCTATTTATTGTTTTTGTTACACTGTTTGAATAGTACTCAAGGGGGAGTTTTTTGATAAATGTGATGCAAATTGTGCATCTTAAAGAATATTCATTCAGCAACAGTGGTCAAAATGATTAGCACCACAGTGAAGTAACTCATTAAACTGGCCTGCATTGGCCCAAAAAATAGCCCTCTTTGACTAAAAACCGGGTCCACACCAGCATTTTGCAGTTTTGGTTAATCCATGGACCTATTGCTCTATGGGTCAGTCCGAGCCTGAGAATGTCTAATTTGGACTGAAAGAATGTAGAATGTGGAATAAGAGGATATAGAATGTGGAATGAGAGTATGTGGAATGGGGTCATTTGGAATGGGAGAATGTAGAATGTATAATGGGAGAATGTGGAATGGAAAACGTAGCATGTGGAACGGGAGAATGTAGAATGTGGTATGTGGAATGGGAGACTGTCAAATTTGGAATGGGAGAATCTGGAATGGGAGAATGTAGAATGTGGAATGTACAATGTGGAGTGAGAGAATGTAGAATGTAGAATGGGAGAATGTCAAATTTGGAATGGGAGAATGTACAATGTGGAATGGAAGTATGTAGAATGTGGAATGGAAGAGTGTCAATTTTGGAATGGGAAAATGTAGAATACAGAATTGGAGAATGTGGAATGGTATAATGAAGAATGTGGAATGAGAGAATGTGGAATACAGAATCAAGGATGTGGAATGTGGATTGTGGAATGTGGAATGGGAGAATGTAGAATGTGGATTGTGGAATGGGAGAATGTCGAATTTGGAATGGGAGACTGCAGAATGGGAGAATGTGGAAAGCGGAATGGGAGAATGTAGAATGGGGAACACGAGAATGTGGAATGCTAAATGGGAGAATGGGAAAATGTGGAATGTGTAGGGTTGCACTGGGCCATACATTTGTCTCGGGGAACAATAAAAATGTGGCCTACAGTTGCAAAAGACTATTCCTTTCCTTACACTGTTTTAATCGTACTCAAGGGTTAGTTTTTTGATAAAATGCGATACAAATGTTGAATCTTAAAGACTATTCATTCAACAACAGTGGTCAAAATGATTAGCAGCATAGTGAAATAACTCATTAAACTGGCCCACATTGGCCCAAAAAGTAGCCCACTTTGACCAAAAAAAATGGGTCTACAACAGAATTTTGCATTTTTGGTTCGCCCATGGACCTATTGCTCTATAGGTCAGTTTGAGCCCAAGAATTTGTAATTTGGGCTGGAAGAATGTAGAATGTGGAATAAGAGAATATAGAATGTGGAATGGGAGAATGTGGAATGTGGAATTGAAAATATAGAATGTGGAATGGGAGAATGTAGCATGTGGGATGTGGAATGGGAAACTGTCAAATTTGGAATGGGAGAATGTGGAATGGAAGAATGTAGAATGTGGAATGGAAGAATGTAGAATGTGGAATGAGAGAATATCGATTTTGAAATAAAAGACTGTGGAATGAGAGAGTGTAGAATGTGGAATGAGAGAATATAGAATGGGAGAATGTGGAATGGGAGAATGTAGAATGTGGAATGTAGAATGTGGAGTGGGAGAATGTAGAATGTGGAATGGGATAATGTCAAATTTGGAATCAGAGAATGTAGAATGGGAGAATGTAGAATGTGGAATGGAAGAGTGTAAATTTTGTAATGGGAGAATGTAGAGTGCAGAACTGGAGAATGTGGAATGGGATAATGAAGAATGTGGAATGAGAGAATGTGGAATGGATAATGGAGAATGTGGAATGTGGATTGTGGAATGTAGAATAGGAGAATGTAGAATGTGGATTGTGGAATGGGAGAAGTTCGAATTTGGAATGGGAGACTGCAGAATGGGAGAATGTAGAAAGGGGAATGGAAGAATGTGGAATGGAAGAATGTAGAATGGGTAACAGGAGAATGTAGAATGCAAAATTGGAGAATGGGAGAATGTTGAATGATTGAATGTATAATGTAAAATGGGAGAATGGGATAAAGTGGAATGTGTAGCTTCAGATTGGGCCATACATTTGTCTCAGGGAACAATAAAAAAGTTGCCTACAGTTGCATAAGGCTATTCTTTTTTTTACACTGTTTGAATAGTACTCAAGGGGGAGTTTTTTGTTAAAATGTGATGCAAATTGTGCATCTTAAAGAATATTCATTCAGCAACACTGGTCAAAATGATTAGCACCACAGTGAAGTAACTCATTAAACTGGCCTGCATTGGCCCAAAAAATAGCCCACTTTGACTAAAAACCGGGTCCACACCAGCATTTTGCAGTTTTGGTTAATCCATGGACCTATTGCTCTATGGGTCAGTCTGAGCCTGAGAATGTGTAATTTGGACTGAAAGAATGTAGAATGTGGAATAAGAGGTTATAGAATGTGGAATGAGAGTATGTGGAATGGGGTCATTTGGAATGGGAGAATGTAGAATGTATAATGGGAGAATGTGGAATGGAAAACGTAGAATGTGGAACGGGAGAATGTAGAATGTGGTATGTGGAATGGGAGACTGTCAAATTTGGAATGGGAGAATCTGGAATGGGAGAATGTAGAATGTGGAATGGAAGAATGTTGATTTTGGAATAGAAGACTGTGGAATGGGAGAATGTAGAATCTGTAATGTACAATGTGGAGTGAGAGAATGTAGAATGTAGAATGGGAGAATGTCAAATTTGGAATGGGAGAATGTACAATGTGGAATGGAAGTATGTAGAAGTTGGATGGAAGAGTGTCAATTTTGGAATGGGAAAATGTAGAATACAGAATTGGAGAATGTGGAATGGTATAATGAAGAATGTGGAATGAGAGAATGTGGAATACAGAATCGAGAATGTGGAATATGGATTGTGGAATGTGGAATGGGAGAATGTAGAATATGGATTGTGGAATGGGAGAATGTCGAATTTGGAATGGGATACTGCAGAATGAGAGAATGTAGAAAGCAGAATGGAAGAATGTGGAATGGTAGAATATAGACTGCTGAACGGGAGAATGTGAAATGCAAAATGGGAGAATGGGAAAATATGAATGTGTAGGGTTGGACTGGGACATACATTTGTCTCGGGGAACAATAAAAAAGTGGCCTACAGTTGCAAAAGGCTATTTATTCCTTTTGTTACACTGTTTGAATAGTACTCAAAGGGGAGTTTTTTAAAATAAAATGTGATGTGAATTGTGCATCTTAAGAGAATATTCATTCAGCAACACTGGTCAAAACGATTAGCAGCATAGTGAAGTAACTAATTAAACTGGCCCACATTGGCCAAGAAAGTGGCCGACTTGTCCAAAAAAAGTGTCCACACCAGGTTTTTGCATTTTTTGTTCGCCCAGGAACCTATTGCCCTATAGACCAGTCTGAGCCTAAGAATTTGTAATGTGGTCTGGGAGAATGTAGAATGTGGAATAAGGGAATATAGAATGTGGAATGGGAGAATATAGAATGTGGAATGGGCAAATGTGGAAAGGGAGAATGTGGAATGGGAGAATGTCGAATTTGGAATGAGAGAATGTGGAATGGGAGAATGTACAATGTGGAATGTGGACTTTGAGGATGTTGAATGTGGAATGGGAGAATGTAGATTCTGGAATGGAAGATTGTGTAATGGGAGAATGTAGAATGCAGAATGGGAGAATGAACAAAGTGGAATGAGAGAATGTGAAATGGACGCATTTTAAATGGGAGAATGTAGAATGTAGAATGGGAGAATGTGGATCATAGAATTTAGAATGTGGAATGTGGAATGGGAGAATGAGAGAATTTAGAATGTGGAATGGAAGAACATTGAATTTTGAATGGGAGAATGTGGAATGACAGAATGTAGAATCCAACATAGAAGAATGTGGATAGGAGAATATAGAATGCAGAATGGGAGAATGTGGAATGTCAGAATGTAGAATGCAACATTGGAGAATGGGAGAATGTAGAATGTGTAATGGAGAATGTGGAATGCGAGAATGGAGAATGTGGAGGGTCGGACTGGGCAATACAATTGTCTCGAGGGACCAATTCAAAAGCGGCCTACAGTTGCAAAAGGGTATTTATTCCTTTTGTTACACTGTTTGAATAGTATTATTTGATAAAATGTGATGCAAATTGTGCTTCTTAAAGCATATTCATTCAGCAACACTGGTCAAAATGACTAGCAGTATAGTGAAGTAAATCATTAAACTTGTCCACGTTGGCCAAAAAAGTGGTTCTCTTTGACCAAAAAAAATCTCCACACCAGAATTTTGCATTTTTGGTTCGGCCATGGACCTATTGACCTTTAGGTCGGTCCAAGCCTCAGAATGTGTCATGTGGAATGAGAGAATGTAGAAAGTGGAATTTAGAATGTGGAATGGTAGAATGTGGAATGGGAGAATGTCGAATTTGGAATGAGAGAATGTGGAATGGGAGAATGTACAATGTGGAATGTGGACTTTGAGAATGTAGAATGTGGAATGGGAGAATGTAGATTTTGGAATAGAATATTGTGGAATGGGAGAATGTAGACTGCACAATGGGAGAATGTGGAATGGGAGAATGAAGAAAGTGGAATGAGAGAATGTGGAATGGACGAATTTGAAATGGGAGAATGTAGAATGTGGAATGGGAGAATGTGGAACATAGAATTTAGAATTTAGAATGTGAATGGAAGAACATTGAATTTTGAATGGGAGAATGTGGAATGGCAGAATGTATAATGCAAAATGGAAGAATATGGAATTGGAGAATATAGAATGTGGAATGGGAGAATGTGGATTGAGAAAATGTAGAATGCAACATTGAAGAATGGGAGAATGTAGAATGTGTAATGGAGGATGTGGAATGCGAGAATGGTGAATGACAGAATGTAGAATGTGAAGTGGGAGAATGTGGAGGGTCAGACTGGGCCATACAATTGTCTCAGGGACCAATACAAAAATGGTCTCCAGTTGCAAAAGGCTATTTATTCCTTTTGTTACATTGTTTGAATAGTATATTTTGATAAAATGTGATGCAAATTGTGCTTCTTAAAGCATATTCATTCAGCAACATTGGTCAAAATGACTAGCAGCATAGTTAACTCTCATTAAACTGTCCCACACTGGCCAACAAAGTGGCTGACTTTGACCAAAAAACATGTGCACACCAGAAATTTTTATTTTTGGTTTGGCCATGGACCTATCCCTCTATAGGCCAGTCCGAGCCTAAGAATGGGTAGTGTGGACTGGGAGAATGTAGAATGTGGAATAAGAGAATATAGAATGTGGAATGGGAGAATGTTAATTTTGGAATGGATGAATGTGTAATTAGAGAGTGTAGAATGTTGAATGAGAGAATGTGGAATGGGAAAATGTATATAGTGGATTGTAGAATGTGGAATGTGGAATAGGAGAATGTAGAATGTGGAATGTGGAATGGGAGAATGTGGAATGGGAGAATGTAGAATGTGGAATGAGAGAATTTGGAATGGGAGAATTTGGAATGGGACAATGTAGAATGTGGAATGGGGCAATGTCGATTTTGGAATGGAAGAATGTGGAATGGGAGAATGTAGAATCCGGAATGGGAGAATGTAGAATGGGAGAATGAAGAATGTGGAATGGGAGAATTTGGAATGGGACAATGTAGAATGTGGAATGGGAGCATGTTGAATGGAGAATGTAGAACGTGGAATGGGAGAATGTGGAATGGGAGAATGTTGATTGTGGAATGGGAGAATGTGGAATGGGAGAATGTAAAATGCAGAACGGAAGAATGTGGAATCGGAATATGTAGAATGCAGAATGGGAGAATTGTAACGCTCACCTTGTTTTCACAGGGAAGCCTCACGATAAGCCGGGATGCTCTTCGGGACTCTTCACCTTTCCTGGAATTCGGGCTGTCGAGGATCGGCTCTAGAAGACAGGAGGTGAAGTTTAACTGCTGTTCCTTCCCTTGCAACCCACCTCCCGGGTTCCCTTTGCAGTTCCCCAGGAGACGTCTCTCACCTTGCTTTCTATAAGGATCCGCTCTCGGTCCTTCCGCGCTGGGCAGGGGCGCGTCGTTTATGGCACTGTTCCGCCGAGTTTCTTCACTGGCAAGGGCCGGAGTCCAGACCGGCTGCAACTCCTTCTTTTCAGGTAAGTCTTTATAGGTGAAAGCAATGTCTTTATTTGGATTTGCACTAACTAACCTTCTCGCTTCTTCTTGCAGGTGTTAGGAGCTGCGGTGAAAGCCGAAGCCGAGTTCGAGAAGGTAAGATGGAACGCCAAGTGGGGCTGAGAGCGTCCTTGCAAATGGCTAACCTGTGCTATTGTTTGTCTTGCAGGTCGAGAAGAACTGAAGAAGAATGGTTCTCAAGAATTCAAGGGGACAAAAGATGTATTGAAGGTGATGGTCTTCCTGACGAACTGGTAAGTAGTTCCCAAGATGTCTCGTTCCCACTTTATCTCAGATTTTGATTGTGTAACAGACTCTAATCCACCAACCCCCTCCTCACTTGAATCTGTGAAGGTGTCTGATGATTCGTCAGTAATAAAGTCCTTTCTTCGGAGTCTCCAGAAGTCACTGGGTTTCTTCTTTTGTTTCTTTCCTTTCTGTTTGGTGATATGAGGGTTGGCTCCACCGGAGGCCACTTTGCCAATAAGGCGATTTGCCTGGCAGCGGGAACCCCAGGGAGCCCACCCCAAGCCAGAAAAAAGCCTTGCTGAAAATCCCTGGCAGGTTGTTTTGCAGTATGTCCGGGGTGACTACGAGGTCCAGAATGCACAGCGGAATGATGTTGTAATGCATCGACCTTGGAAGGTTTGGAACCGATGGAAGTACACCTAACATGGATGCTGGAAACTTCGTGTTGTGGTCTATGCATCATCCAAGATGGCCGCCAGCACATATTTACGCACAACGCACCAGTGCTCAGATGCGTTGTATCAAAGTACTTTCATATTTTACCAGCACTGTGTTTCTGAATCCTATTATTGCTTCCTGTTGTTTATTCTTCTCTCTTCTTCCACTATCTTACACCGAGGTTTACGTACTATTTTTTGGGTAGCTTTCCTTTATACAGTTGGATCCCTGATAATCGCACTTTGAGGTTAGTTCTTTAACTCCTCAGTCTCTGTATCTATCCTTTCTGCTACGTTCCTTGTTTACTTTCTCCTTGCCTACCATTTCTTTTCAACTTACTCTGTTTCTTCCACCTGGAGTTTCTTCTCTCTAGTTACAGTCTAACCTTTCTAGGCTACTAATCTCCAGTTCGTTGGTTCGCCGTCTTGGCGTACTTCTACCATCCGGCCATTTTCCTGTGCTCCTGGTGTGCCTCAGTTCCTTCTGCACCACCGTCTACTAAAAACTGCCTATGGACACGAATTTTCAGATCTCTCGATCATACTACACCGAAAAAAGGACTGGACTCACTTCTACTCTTCTACCCAACATGAAGAAGACCATTCACACAGGGTTTTTTCAGCTTACTGCTTTTTCCCTGGAACAGCGGGTTGGCTCCTGGGAGGCTTCTGGGATTTGGTTCTTATCCGGTCACGATGGCCTCTGGGGAGTCATGCCCGTATTTGCATCAAAGAAGGAGTAAAGAAACCAGAAAGACACGAAGGAAAAAGAAGACGGAACTCCAAGAAGATTCGGCCGGTGATTCAGGTGAGGAGGAGTTGGAAAGGAGGGGAACCAGGGTTGCCAGTTTTGACAGTATACAACACCAAAAGACAAAGAGAATGGCTACTCCAGAACATGTTCACGAAATGTGTAACGCCATTCAAGTGCTACGAGTCGATATGCAGAATCTACAGGCTGAAAATCAAGCTCTTTGTCAGCAAATAGCTACTCGAGATGAAGGAAGAGGTGAACTACCGCCGATGCCCCTGTCCATTAACAAATATGATGGTGACCCTAAGGGAATGAAGGAATTTCTTGACGCTTGTACCATGTATTTCTCTTTCAGAAGGAGGAATTTTGAGTCAGGTAGATCACGGGTTGGATTCCTGATAGCTAACTTAACGGGTAGCGCATTAAAGTGGGTAACACCTCTAGTTACCTCTGATGATCCTTCGGTAAATGATTACGACTTATTTGTTCGCAATTTCAAGACTAGGTTCGAAAGACCTGAGGTTCAGTACTCTACATATGAGGCCCTTATGGACGTAAAGCAAGGGAACCAAGACGTACAGACTTATATTTCTCACTTCTAAGGTTTGGCAAGCTTAGCAGGATGGCCAGACACTGTGCGGCAGACCATATTTCGAAGAGGGTTGCACGAAGATATGAAGGATGAGTTGGCACGGGTCGAAAGACCCAAGATGTTCTCCAATCTGGTGTTCTTGGTACTCCGGATAGAATTCAGGTTGAATGAGAGACGCCAGGAGAAACGGAAGGGTCGAGGACGCCAATGGAACCACCAAACTGGTGCACAACCTAAGGATCGTGTTTCTGCAGAGGAACCAATGCAAATTGGTGCAACCAGAGGAACCCTGTCTTCTAATGAGAGAAGACGAAGGAGAGAACACAATTTGTGCATGTATTGTGGGTCTTCAGATCATCAGTTGAAAGATTGTACAGAGATTCCATCTCGGCGTTCGGGAAACGCGCAACCCTGAGTCTACGCAAGGGAGACTACGGGGAAGGTGGCACAAACCCTTGCAACACCACTAACACAGGTGAAGACAACCGACTGATGATATTTCAAGTATCATTGAACCCTACTAATGGAACCTCGATTCCGGTATTAGCCATGTTGGACTGCAGTGCTGCAGACAACTTTATTGACTCCTCATGGGCACAAGACAAGGGAATTCCGCTCAGGCAGAAGAGGAAGCCCATTCCTGTGGAAGGTGTTGATGGACGTCCATTGTTGTCAGGACCTGTTACTATGGAAACCTTACCCTTACAGGTAACCATGAAGGATCATACCGAAGAGATAATCTTTGACACTATCAGGGCTGCTCATTTTCCAGCAATACTTGGCATTTCTTGGTTGAGACTTCACAACCCTTCTATTGATTGGAGTGCTAATCGACTGAGTTTTAACTCAGATTTCTGTGGAAGGAATTGCATCAAGGAGCAACTGGTTGAAGTCCATGCTTGCCCTATCAACCAGTCTACAGTTTCTATTTCTGCCATTCCCGTCCAGTATCAAGAATACAAAGAGGTTTTTGAAGATATTGTTCCCAAACTCCTCCCACCTCACCGACCTGAAGATTGCAGCATAGACTTAAAGGTGGAAGTCTCACTACCTTTCGATAGGATGTATCCGTTTTTCCAGCAGGAAGGGACTGCCTTGAAAGAATATCTGGACTCCAATCTTCAGAACGGTCTGGTTCGGAAGTCAAGATCCTTCGGAGGTCCATCACTTTTCTTTGTAGCAAAGAAGGGAACGATAGAACTACGCCCATGTATAGACTATCGAGAACTAAACAGAATTACTGTCCGGGATCGTTATCCCATGCCCTTGATAAGGGACATTCTTGAAGCTGGTAAGGACTCCAAGATCTTCACTAAGATCGATCTACGCGGAGCATACCACTTACTCAGGATCCATGCAGGCGATGAATGGAAGACCGCCTTCCGAACACCGTTGGGGTTGTTTGAGTATTGTGTGATGCCGTTTGGATTAGTCAATGCCCCATCGGTGTTCCAGCGGTTCATGGACAACATTTTCGCTGATATGCTACGAACGTCCGTAGTAGTGTACTTAGATGATATTTTGATCTACTCTTCCACTCTAACTGGACATCGAACCCTTGTTAAGGAAGTACTGCAGAGGCTCAAGGACAATCGTCTGTACGCTAAGGTCGAAAAGTGTACCTTTGAGGCCGAACCGAAGTACCTTACCTCGGCTTCATTTTATCCTCTAATGGAATACGGATGGATCCGGATAAGGTAAAGGCCATTCTCAGGTGGCCAGGACCTTCTTCTCCTAAGGATATTCAAAGATTTCTTGGTCTGGCTAATTTCTACCGTTGTTTAATTCCTCACTTCTCGGAGATGGTACTTCCTCTGACAATGCTTCTCAAGAAGCAAAGTGTCTTCGAATGGAATCCTACCACACAATCAGTCTTTTCGGACCTCAAGAGACTGTTTACCACAGCTCCGGTGCTTATTCAACTGGATCATTCAAAACCCTTTATCGTGGAAGCAGATGCTTCAGGCGGAGCCCTCGGAGCTGTGTTGTTACAAGAGGATAATGAAGGAGTAGAACATCCCATCGCCTACTATTTGCGTACTCTTACAGTCAGTGAACGAAACTATTCTGTACTTGAGCGAGAACTATTAACTATGAGAAGAGCTTGCGAGGAGTGGAGACATTTATCACAAGGGGCCACGCATCCTTTTGTAATTCGCACTGACCACAGGAATCTGCGGGTTCTCCAGCAGATGGAATGCCGCAATTCCCGTCATGCCAGATGGGCATACTATTTCTCCAACTTTGATTTCCAGATAACATATATACCAAGCTCACAAAATGGAGTAGCTGACGCCCTTTCTAGAAGCTGGTCGGAAGAACAAGGAATGGAGGTTACACCTACTGAGAAGGAAAGGATGTTGCCTATGGCGGTCAGTCAAAATGTCGGAAAAAAAAGTCGAATGACAATAATGTCAAAAAATAAATGTCGAAAAAAAAGTCAAATTCCATCTTTTTTAATTATGTATTTATTTTGGGGTCCAGAAATAAAAAAAAATGGGTAAAACAAAAAAAAGCGGGGGTTTGTGGGGGAACCCCCCATTTCGAATAAAAAACGTCATAAAAAAGAATTCGTCTTTTTTTCCCGACATTTTTTTTTCGACATTTTGACATTCAAATTTTTCTGTTTTCGATTTTATCACTATAAACCGTTGCCTACCACAAGATTTATAGCAGTGATCAACTGCTTTCTTCAGAAGGTTAGGATGGAATACAAGACATGGACTAGACAGAAGCTAATGTCTAAAGGTCTTCAGGAAAGAGGTGGATTATGGTTCTACAATTCGTCTCTCTTTCTTCCTTCTTCGCAACTTCAAGCCAAGGCGCTACATTTTTGCCATGATCTCCCATTAGCTGGTCATAGGGGACAAAAGGCCACCTACGAACTATTGGCCAGAAGTTGTTGGTGGCCTTCGATGAGAGCTGATGTTAACTCATACGTTAACTCCTGTTCGGTATGTGCTAGTGCAAAGGCCTCTAGACAGAGGCCTTTAGGACTTCTACAACAAGCTGATTTACCTTCTCGGCTCTGGGAGAATCTA
The DNA here is from genome assembly GCF_040938575.1 of Ambystoma mexicanum. Lineage (NCBI taxonomy): Eukaryota > Metazoa > Chordata > Amphibia > Caudata > Ambystomatidae > Ambystoma > Ambystoma mexicanum. The sequence continues at coordinate 832,817,800 of NC_090925.1, forward strand.
TCTATGGACTTTATTGTAGATCTACCTCCTTCTCAAGGGAAGACAGCTATAATGGTTACTGTTGATTCCTTTTCCAAGCAGGCTCATTTCTCCTCTCTAACAGGAGTGCCTTCCGCTTCTGAGACAGCTTCTGTGTTCCTACGAGACATTATAAGACTGCACGGGTTTCCTCGAGTGATCGTCTCGGACAGAGGAGTACAATTCACCTCTAAATTTTGGTCCATTTTGTGTAAGGAACTAGGGATCCATAGAGCATTATCTTCAGGATACCACCCTCAGTCCAATGGACACACGGAGAGACTAAATGCCACACTGGAGGAGTATCTGCAGTGTTTCTGTAACAAGGAACAAGACAATTGGGCATCATTGTTACCCATGGCGGAGTTCACATATAACAACACAGTACATACAGCTATTGGAATGAGTCCTTTTCAGTGCACCTATGATTATCATCCACCTTTTCTACCCACCAATACAGTCGGAAGTACCAAGGCTCCGGCAGTAGACGAGGTAGTGTTCAAAATCCAACAAACCCATCAATTGGCTTTGCAGACTCTAGAGAAGAGCAGAAGGAACTACAAGAGAGTAGCCAATGCTAAGAGAAGACCAAATCCTCAATGGGGCCCTGGTTCAATGGTATGGTTATCCACCAGGTACTTACCTCGCTGGACACGTATGGGCAAATCTTCTCCAAGATATATCGGCCCATACAAGATCAAGGCTAAGATCAATCCTGTCGCTTACAAGTTGAAGCTACCACCTCGATTCAAGAGAATACACCCGGTATTCCATACTTCCTTACTAAAGGCCTATGTGGAAGATCCTTATCAGAGGAGTGTTAAGAAGACGAGTGTAGCCGATCTCAAAGAAACCAAGGAGTACGGAGTGGATAGATTGGTTGATTCACGTTATCGACAAGGTATTTTGCAGTATCTGGTACACTGGAAGGGATATCCCAGATCAGAGAGAACCTGGGAGCCCAAAACCCATATAAGTGCTCCAAGATTTGTTCAGAAATTTCACAGGTTGTACCCGAGTAAGCCAGGTGGTGTCCGACATCGAAGGGGGCATACTGTAATGCATCGACCTTGGAAGGTTTGGAACCGATGCAAGTACACCTAACATGGATGCTGGAAGCTTCGTGTTGCAGTCTATGCATCATCCAAGATGGCCGCCAGCACGTATTTACACACAATGCACCAGTGCTCCGATGCGTTGTATCAAAGTACTTTCGTATCTTACCAGCGCTGTGTTTCTGAATCTCTCGCTACCTATTATTGCTTCCTGTTGTTTATTCTTCTCTCTTCTTCCACTATCTTACACCGAGGTTTACATACTATTTTTTGGGTAACTTTCCTTTATACGGTTGGATCCTTGATAATCGCACTTTGAGGTTAGTTCTTTAACTCCTCAGTCTCTGTATCTATCCTTCTGTCATCCGCTGCCGCTGCGATTGGCGGATTCTTCCGCGTTACAGGTGGCGGCACAGGGGTGGTGTGTTTTAGTCCTCTTTCTATGGTCATCATTCTCGGCCATTCTTGTGGGCGGTGCCTGACGGGGAGTTTAAATACTTCCTCTTTCCCAGAAGACTCCGCGTTGCAACCCGCTACGGAAGTCTCTCTTCTGGGTTTATGCGCTCCCGAGGCTTGGCTCTCCTTGCTTTGCTCCAGCCTTTCCTCGCTCCACTGTCCACCACTTCGCTCTTTCCACAAAGTGTTTTTCTGATGCTTTCCTTTGAGCGTTCTTCAGTGTTTTTCTTTAGGTCCGGATCTTTATTTTCTCTGGACCTACCTTTCCCCTTCTTACCTGTTTCTTTCTCCTTTCTCTCCGCCTCCTGGCTGTACTCCCCAGACTTCTCTCTGCCCTCGCTTCCTTCCCTTACCAGATTCGGCTCCCTCTTTCGGAGCTACTGGGCGGTCTCACCCGTCCTCGGCTTGCCTTCCGGAGGTCCCTTCTGCCAGCGTTGTTTCCTTCATTGCCTCCTTCAGAGGTGCTGCCCGATATTCAAGCCATCCTGCTCGTTCACTTTCTGCTCAGCCTTCATCGACACCTACGGAGAGGAAAAAGAAGTGAACTCAAGTTCTACGAAGGGTTTTTTCTTCCCGATTGGGTTTTTCCCTTCCTCCGGCTTGATTCTGGAAAAGGGGCCACAGAACTGCTGTTTCCTAGCGGTAACTGTGGCTTCTTTCCGTGACAAGCACATTCATCCAAGAAGGGAGAAGGATTACCTGGCCAGGCGGAACCTACAGTCTACGAACAACTATTCCGGCAGCTCAGGTGAGGAGAGTGCAGAAGGAGGGAAGGAGGAGGGAACGAAGGGTACTAAGGGAATCAAAATAGCACAGTTTGGAACACCAAAGAGTATTAAGATGTCAGCTGAAGAGCAAGTCCAGGAATTATGGAAAGCCTTTCAAGCCATGTCCCAAGAATTACAGGGTGTAAAGACAGAAAACGCGCTCCTCAAGCAAATGGTAACAGCAAGAGAACCCTCACCGCCAGAACTTCCACCGATGGCACTTTCTTCAGGCAAATTCGATGGCTCTCCTAAGAAGGTGAAAGAATTTTTGGAAGCGTGCACGGTATATTTCACCTTCAGACCCCGTACTTTAGTAACGGACCAGGCCAAGGTTGGATTTCTAATTTCTAACATGACTGGAAATGCACTAACTTGGACTACTCCATTGGTTACTAGCGGCAATGTTATCCTTCAGGATTACGTAGGGTTTCGGAACCTACTCGAACAGACTTTTGAACGCCCTGAACAGTCTTTCACGGCCTGTGAAGATCTGCTGGACGTTAGACAGGGAAATTTGGATGTTCTGTCATATATCTCTTCATTCAAGACCCTAGCAGCCGAAGCAGGATGGCCTGAGACAGCGCAGTATGCCATTTTTCGGAAGGGTTTAAAGGAAGAGATCAAGGATGAACTGGCCAGATCTCCTCGCTCACCCACTTTTGCGGACTTATTAGCTGCCGCTCTTCACATAGAATATCGGCTTCAAGAACGAAAGTTAGAGCGACGCAAACAGAGAGGTTCCGGGTCCTCCAGAGACTCCATCTGCACTCTCTCCCTGGTCATTCCTCAGCGACAACCTCAGATGAACCAATGCAGATCGGTGCCACCAGGGCCCCTTTATCCGTGGCAGAGAGAAGGCAAAGAAGAACGAAGGGTCTGTGCGCGTATTGTGGTTCCGATCAACATCTTCTCAAGGACTGCACTGAACTACCAAGTAGGAGGTCGGGAAATGAGCTCCCTCGGCACAAATAGGGACTAGTGTCCGAGGGTTACCAAGCTCTTCTCAACGTCCCTATGTTTCCTTATCCATTTCCTCTCCTGATTTCCGAGAAGATTCCAGATTTATGGTACTTCCAGTGATCCTAGACTTAAAGGGAAAACAGGTGGAAACCTTAGCCCTATTGGATTGTGGTGCCGCAGGCAACTTTATTGACACTTTATGGGCCGATAAGCAAGGGCTATGTTGGATCGCCCAGAAGGAGGGGAAGAAGGTTGAAGGAGTAGATGGGTCCCCTCAGTCTTCAGGCCCTTTGACACATACCACAGAAGATCTTTCCATGAGAATCTATCAACATTCTGAGATTTTGAGGTTTGACATCATCAAGGCTGCACACTTCCTTATCATCCTGGGCATCACGTGGCTTCGCAAACACAACCCCTGGGTCAATTGGACTGAAAACCAGTTGAGTTTCCATTCCTCATTCTGTGCCACAAACTGTCTTCCTTTTGAGGGCAGGGAAGCTCTTCAGCCAGTAAAGATTTTCACTAATCATCACATTGGTATCCATGCTCTTCCCAGCTATTGCTCCACCTTTACAGAAGTGTTCCAGGAACAGTTGCATGCCAAACTGCCTCCACATCGGCCCAAGGACTGTGCAATTGATTTGGAACTCAATGCCCTGGTTCCGTTTGGAAGAATGTTTTCCCTCACGCAGATGGAGAAACAGGTGTTGCGTAGGTATTTGGACACAAACATGGAGAACGGACTCATCCAACCTTCGAAGTCCCCAGCTGGAGCTCCTTTATTCTTCATAAAGAAAAGAGACTCGAATGAGCTTAGGCCTTGTATTGACTATCGGGATCTAAACAAAGTCACCATACGAGATCGGTACCCAATGCCCCTCATCACCGACATAATAGAGACAGTCCAGGGGGCGAAAATATTCACCAAACTCGATTAAGAAACGCATACCATCTGCTCAGAATAGCCAAAGGAGATGAGTGGAAAACTGCCTTCCGCACCCCATTCGGCTTATACGAGTATAAAGTGATGCCTTTTGGGTTAGTGAACGTGCCAGCTACATTTCAAAGATTCATGGACAGAATGTTTTTTGATCTTTTGTCAGTCTCTGTCATCATCTATCTTGATGATATATTGATTTTCTCCTCGAACATGAAGGAACACGTATTGCAAGTCAAGCAGGTTTTGAAGCGCCTTCAGGAGAACAAACTGTTGGTCAAGGCTGATAAATGTAAGTTTGCAGTTCCGTCTGTGCAATACCTTGGATATGTCCTATCCAAAGATGGAATTAGCATGGACCAGGACAAAGTACACGCCATACTGAAATGGCCGGCTCCCACTACTGTCTGAGAGGTTCAAAGATTTCTTGGGCTTTCCAACTATTACAGAAGATTTATTCCCAATTTCTCTGAGGTGTTATATCGCATTACCTGACTGTTGAAGAAGGACGCTGTTCCATTCCGATGGTCAACTGCTGTGGAGGAGAGTTTCCATCATCTGAAAGGTCTTTTCTGTTCTGCTCCGATTCTGCAACATCCTGATCAGACACAACCTTTCATATTGGAGACCAACACCTCTGCTATTGCTATTGGAGCAGTGTTACTTCAGGCTGTCAAAGGAGTGGAACATCCGGTCGCATATCTATCTAAGACTCTCACTCCAAGCCAACTGAACTATTCAGTTCTGGAGAAGGAACTGTTGGCTATGAAACTTGCCTGTGAGGAGTGGCGTCACCTGCTCATGGGGGCCCGACACCAGTTTCTGATCCGAACTGATCATAAGAACTTGAAGGTTCTACAGGAGATGGAACGCGCTAACTCCAGGCAGGCAAGGTGGGCTCACCTTTTCTCGCAATATGATTTTCAAATCACTTACATCCCCGGAACATCTAATCGATTGGCAGATGCATTATCTTGCAAGGACTCAAGCAAGGAGAAGGCCTTAATCAACACCGAACCTATGTTTCACAGAAATCAGATTCTAACCCTGGCTGGTACTTTCCTCCAAGAAGTGCAAGCGGCAGTGATGAAAGAACTACCTCGAATATCTCTATCCCCCAAGTCACTTTATCAAAAGAAAGATGGCTGGGTTTTGTATAAGAAACGCTTGTACATTCCAGAGGGTCCCTGGCGAGAAAATATCTTAGACTGGAGTCACAACTCACGCACAGCAGGACATAGAGGATGGAATAACACCTTGGAACTCATCTCGAGAGTCTTCTTTTGGCCCACTCTAAGCGAAGAGACTCGGAAATATGTCAAGTCATGTCCCATCTGTGCCAGGTCTAAATACCAGGCCGGCAAACCTTTGGGTTTACTGAAGCAGGCAGAGGTACCTACTCGTCCTTGGGGACATATTTCTATTGACTTCATTTTGGATCTTCCTCCCTCGGAATCCTGTTCTTGCATTATGGTTACTGTGGACTCTTTTTCCAAACTGGCACATTTCTCCCCTCTTCCAGGTCTCCCAACTGCATCCAAGATGGCAGAAGTGTTTGAGAGGGACATATTTTGTCTCCATGGCCTACCGGATAAGATTATTTCCGATCAAGGTAGTCAGGATGTATCTAAGTTTTGGTCAGCGCTCTGTCACTGATTGGGAATCGAACATGCTCTTTCTTCTGGTTACCATCCACAAACTAACGGACAGACCGAGAGGCTGAATGCTACATTGGAACTATACTTGAGATGTTATGTCACTACTCATCAGGAGAATTGGGTCTCTTTACTTCCTACGGCGGAGTTTTCCTACAACAATGCCAAACATTCTGCCACAGGTTACTCACCTTCCTTTTGTACGTATGGAGTTCACCCAAGATCCATCCTGCCTTTGATGCCCAGTTTTACCAACTCCCCAGCAGTTGAAGATGTGTTGCAGAATATCACAGAGGCTCATCCCACCACCTTACGCAGTCTGGAAGCTAGCAAGAGACATACCAAGAAGAAGGCGGACAAGCATAGCAGGGACTGTACAGATTGGAAGCCGGGTGATAGGGTGTGGCTGTCCACAAAATTCTTGCCCAAGTGGGTCTGTCCTTCTAAACTGTCTCCTCGTTTTCTGGGACCTTTTCCCATTCTCGCTAAGATTAATCCAGTGGCTTATCGTCTTCGACTTCCCCCCACTCTTCATCGCATACACCCTGTCTTCCATTCCTCTCTTCTTAAACCATTTTTTCCTGATCCACATCACAGACCAGTGCCTTGTCTTGCTTCCTACCCCAAACCAGACATGAAAGAATATGAGGTCTCTAACATTCGGGACTCCAGATTCTATCGGGGCCGTTTGGAATACCTCATTTCCTGGAAGGGTTACCCTGAGTCGGAGGATTCTTGGGAACCAGCTTCACAGGTGAATGCCCCTCGGTTGCTTGCCAGATTTCATCGTTTGCACCCAGGGAAGCCTGGTTTTCCACGCTCTAAGGGGGGGGGCATACTGTCATTCGCCACCGCCGCGATTGGCGGATTCTTCCGCGTTACACGTGGCGGCACAGGGGTGGTGTGTTTTAGTCCTCTTTCTATGGTCATCATTCTCAGCCATTCTTGTGGGCGGTGCCTGACGGGGAGTTTAAATACTTCCTCTTTCCCAGCAGACTCCGCGTTGCAACCCGCTACGAAAGCCTCTCTTCCGGGTTTATGCGCTCCCGAGGCTTGGCTCTCCTTGCTTTGCTCTAGCCTTTCCTCGCTCCACTGTCCACCACTTCGCTCTTTCCGAAAAGTGTTTTTCTGACGCTTTTCTTTGAGCGTTCTTCAGTGTTTTTCGTTAGGTCCGGATCTTTATTTTCTCTGGACCTACCTTTCCCCTTCTTACCTGTTTCTTTCTCCTTTCTCTACGCCTCCTGGCTGTACTCTCCGGACTTCTCTCTGCCCTCGCTTCCTTCCCTTACCAGATTCGGCTCCCTCTTTCGGAGCTACTGGGCAGTCTCACCCGTCCTCGGCTTGCCTTCCGGAGGTCCCTTCTGCCAGCATTGTTTCCTTCATTGCCTCCTTCAGAGGTGCTGCCCGATATTCAAGCAATTCTGCTCGGTCACTTTCTGCTCAGCCTTCACTGACACCTACGGAGAGGAAAAAGAAGTGAACTCAAGTTCTACGAAGTGTTTTTTCTTCCCGATTGGGTTTTTCCCTTCCTCCGGCTTGATTCCGGAAAAGGGGCCACGGAACTGCTGTTTCCTAGTGGTAACTAGGCTTCCTTACGTGACAAGCACATTCATCCAAGAAGGGAGAAGGATTACCTGGCCAGGCGGAACCTACAGTCTACGAACAACAATTCCAGCAGCTCAGGTGAGGAGAGTGCAGAAGGAGGGAAGGAGGAGGGAACGAAAGGAACTAAGGTAATCAAAATAGCACACCTTCCTGCTACGTTCCTTGTTTACTCTCTCCTTGCCTACCGTTTCTTTTCAACTTACTCTGTTTCTTCCACCTGGAGTTTCTTCTCTCTAGTTACAGTCTAACCTTTCTAGGCTACTAATCTCCAGTTCGTTGGTTCGCCGTCTTGGCGTACTTCTACCATCCGGCCATTTTCCTGTGCTCCTGGTGTGCCTCAGTTCCTTCGGCACCACCGGCTACTATAAACTGCCTATGGACACGAATTTTCAGATCTCTCGATCATACTACACCAAAGAAAGGACTGGACTCGCTTCTACTGTTCTACCAAACCTGAAGAAGACCATTCACACAGGGTTTTTTCAGGTTACGGCTTTTTCCCTGGAACAGCGGGTTGGCTCCTGGGAGGCTTCTGGGATTTGGTTCCTATCCGGTCACGGTGGCCTCCGGGGAGTCACGCCCATATTTGCATCAGAGAAGGAGTAAAGAAACCAGAAAGACACGAAGGAAAAAGAAGACGGCACTCCAAGAAGATTCCGCCGGTGATTCAGGTGAGGAGTAGTTGGAAAGGAGGAGAACCAGGGTTGCAGGTTTTGACAGTTGCAAGTGCAGAATTCAAATATAGGAACACAGCAGCAAGGAGTTCAGGTGTGTTAGGCAGAAACCTGTGCAGTTCCCTTAGGGAACACTGCAAAAGATTTAAGACTACAGGTGTTGGCAGTAAACCCACTTGGTAGCAGTCCGCACCACCCAGATTTACCTGGTAGCTGTGGCTGAGCAGTCAGACTTCTCTCAAGAAGAGTTAGGCAGTATGCAAAGTATACACAATAGGCACTCAGACACACCAATACAAGCAAACACTGACCAGAGCTTTGGTACCAAAGTATATAATTATTTATTTAAAAACACACTGCTTGAAACACTCCAGCACTCTTATTGTAAAATATTCTAAACACAGTTACTATTGTAATATATACACCCCTTTTTCCTTATCAGATAATTCACAGTAAAACACCACTTATTTTCATACAGAGGTGAGCGCTTAACTAGATGGCACTCCAATAAGTTTGTGAAAAAGGGAGGGAAAAGACAGAATATGGAAAGGTACACCACTCTAAGATTCAGGAACACTGTTAGCAAGGCAGAAGAGCAAAAGTCACTGGTGAGCCAAAGTCCAAAGGCTGGGCCCACTCTTAGAGAGAGCAGAGCACAAAAGCGCCCAAGATCACACAGTTAAACTAGGCTTTGAAAGTCTTGCAGAGGGCTCAAAAAGAGTTTAGAGAGGCTTAGGAAAGTTTAGCCAGGGTGTCCCAGGCTAACCCAGGTTCGAAAGCCGGGGGCTAAATCTACCCCGTACAGTCGGTAGCAAGGGAAGCTGGGCGGGACAGAGTACCTTAAGTGGGAAGGATCCTCCAGCGGTGGCAGTTGTTCCTGGCAGTGGGTGCAAGTCGCGTCGTCTTCCAGGGGAAGAGAAGATCTCGACTTGGAAGAAAGATGAAGGTCGTTGCACTACCAGGGAAGGAACCAGCTGCAGAGTTTTCCGGTTAAAGGTGGTACCTTTGTTTGCGGTCGTGGTAAAACGTGGTATCCCGGTAGCCGGGGTGCTTGGAACAGGCAAGGCGGCCACGAGGTACGTCGGGAAGGCGAAAAGACGGTGAAACTGGTTATCCCCACCAGTCAAAGGAAGAAGACTCTCCGGTGGGAGATCTCCTCTGTCATTGGGAAAAGTGGTGAGATGGTCCAGCAGGGCTCCACCGGTGGTGGTGTCGTGGCAGGTCAGCTCAGCTTCTCCCTCGTCGGATTCTTAGGTCCTGTGGCGACTTCTGAATTTCCAGTCCCCAAAGCCCTGCTTTTATGCAGAAAACCCCCATTCACTCAGCCTAGCTGTCACTCAAACATGCTAAGTGGTGAGCCGGCCGGCTCACCACTTGGGCCAATCAGGACGGAGTGCGACTTGAGTTGCCTAGGCAACTCAGTCCAGGGTGCCTAAATCCCCCTCCAACCCTCCTAAGTACCCCAGACAGAGTGGCACCACTTTGGAGGGCTTCTGTGGAGAAGCCCGCCAAAAAGTGGAACAAAGGGCTCGACTTGGGTTGGAGTCACAGAAGAGAACACAAACGCCATTTTAGAATCAAGTTTTGGCAAAATTAATATTAATTAACTAAACCGGCGGTATGTTCGAGGCTACCGTAAATAATTAAATAAAGATAGTAGCCTAAAACAATGGGAAATCCCATAGGAAAATATTCGCGGTTGAATATAAAAAGTAGTATTCACTGCCACCAGCCAAAACTCGATCAGGAGGGACGGAGACGTGCCCCCTCGACTAACAGACCCTGGAGCAATTGAATTGCCCCAGCCAGTACATCCACAATATGATGGTTTGTACAGGATCTGTTCAGAATTTAAGACTAGTAAAGTCAATGGTGACTTTACATGCCCTGGGAGACAGTAGTCAGTCCCAGGGTATGGAGTCTATACTGAGGGGTCACTATGACACCCCTGTGTCACTCCACTGGGGGTGCTGTGTAACACACATCACAAAAACACATGAAGCCCTATGGAGTAAAAGACCCCATAGCCCATTAAACACATCTAGATTCAAAGAAACACACTCAAATCATGCCCAAGAGTGAGGGTAAAAGAGTCTCACTCTTGGCAGGAGAAAGAAATAACCCCCAAAAATCCAGCAAAGCTGCTGGGGGACTCACTAGGTTAGGAAATTCAGCCTAAACAGAGAATTCTCCCTAACACTCGCCGCACCCCAGACTAAGGGACAGGAGGATTTTAATCCACTCCTGGATGAACCTCATACCTCTAGTCAATGACATACATCCTAGAGAGTCCATCAGCATTTTGATGGTGACACCCTGACCTGTGCTCAATAGTGAAATCAAACCCTTGCAGGCAGATTGACCATCTCAATAGTTTTGGATTTTCTCCCTTCATTTGCATTAACCATCTCAAGGGTTGGTGGTCAGTCTGAATGACAAAAGTAGAACCATACAAGTATGGCCTAAACTTCTTCAGTGCCCACACAATAGCAAAGCATTCTCTTTCGATTGTTGCCCACCTTGTCTCAGGATCCTTCAGCTTACGGCTGATGTAGCAAATGGGGTGCTCCCTACCCTTCTCACCCAGTTGGCTTATAACTGCACCTATACCTACATTGGAAGCATCAGTTTGTACAATAAAAGTTTGGTGGTAGTCAGGAGCTCTCATTACTGGAGCTTGGCAAAGAGCTTTCTTCAGTTTTTCAAAGGCCTGATTGCACTCCTCATTCCATTTAACCTTTTTAGGGAATTTTGGAGAGGAGATTACATTCAGTGGAGAAGCTATGGTCCCATAGTTCTCAATGAAATTCCTGTAATACCCAGTGAGGCCTAGGAAGGCTCTCACTTGGGTTTGAGTAGTAGGTGTTGTCCAATTTTGCACAGCTTCAAACTTGCTGAGCAAAGGCCTTATTTCTCCACCTCCTACCTCATGCCCAAGGTAGACCACCTTACTTTGACCTATCTGGCATTTACTTGCTTTGATAGTCAAATTGGCCTGTCCAAGAGCCTGCAAAACATGTCCTAGGTGGTTCACATGATCCTCCCAGGAGTGGCTGAAGACTGCAATGTCATCCAAGTATGCCATGCAGAAGTCCTCCATCCCACCTAGAACTTGGTTCACCATCCTTTGGAATGTAGCAGGTGCATTTTTTAAGCCAAAAGGCATGACCTTAAACTGGTACAAGCCGACTGGGTGGAAAATGCAGTTTTCTCCTTGGCATGGTCTGTCAAGGCTATTTGCCAATAGCCTGACGTAAGGTCAAATGTGCTGAGGTACTTGGCTGCGCCAAGTTTATCCACCAACTCATCTGTCCTTGGTAAAGGGTGGGCATCAGTCTTGGTGACTGCATTAAGAGCTCTATAGTCCACACAGAATCTCAAGTCTTTGGATCCTGCCTTTGGTACTAACACAACTGGGCTAGACCATGGACTATTAGAGGGTTCTATTACCCCGAGATCAAGCATCTTCTTGACCTCCCCCTTGATATGGGTTCTCACATTTTCTGACATTCGGTATCCTCTGCTTTTGACTGGCAGACAGTCACCAGTGAGTATCTCATGCTGTCCCCAAGGGGTCAAGCCTGGTGAGAGTGAGAACAGGGAGGCAAACTGATTTAACATAGATTTGCACTCCTCTTGTTGCTCAGGTGTCAGATCTGAAGAGAGATTGACTCCTTCAATTTTTTCATCTAAAGGTACACCTCTGAGGAGATCAGGGAGAGACTCACTCTCTTCTTCCTCTGCTGATGAAGCTAGAAGCAAGGCTCCTACTTCAGGTCTGGAGACGTACGCTTTCAGTCGGTTGGTGTGGAAGACTCTAGGAGCTTCCCTGGGTCTGCCCAGATCCACCAAATAGTTGACCTCTCCAAGTTTTCCCACAAGTTTGAAGGGTCCCATCCATTTGTCTGGCAAGGCCCTCTGCCTTGTTGGGAGCATAACGAGAACTAGCTGGCCTTGAGTGAACTCAACCATGTTAGCCTTTTGATCATGCCAATGCTTGACCAAACCTTCTCCAGCTTTCAGGTTATCACAAGCTTCTGCCATCATGTGTGACATTCTCCTTCGGAGACCTATCACATAGTCAGTCACTCTGACTGGCTTGAGGGGAGGAGCAGCTTCCAACCCCTCCTTAATCAGGGCCAATGGACCTCTGACCGGATGGCCATAGAGAAGTTTAAAGGGAGAATAACCTACTCCTTCCTGAGGGACTTCTCTATAAGCAAAGAGAAGGCATGGCAGTAGAAGGTCCCACTTTCTTTTCAGAGGTTCCTCTAAAGCACCTATCATGCTCTTCATGGTTCTGTTAAATCTTTCTACCAATCCATTGGTTTGGGGGTGGTAGGCAGTTGAGAACTTGTAAGTAACTCCACAGGTTTTCCACCTGGCTTTCATGTAGTGGGACATAAAGTTTGACCCCCTGTCGGATATTACTTCCTTAGGAAACCCAACCCTGGTAAAAATACCAAGGAGGGCCTTAGCCACAGCCGGAGCTGTAACAGTCCTTACAGGAATTGCCTCAGGGTATCTAGTTGCATGGTCTACTACAACAAGGATAAACCTTTTGCCTGATGAGGTAGGGGTATCAAGGGGACCAACAATGTCAATCCCTACCCTCTCAAATGGGACTCACACAACTGGGAGAGGCCCTAATGGTGCCACATTCTTGGAGCCAACCTTACCAGAAGTTTGGCAGGAATGGCAGCTCTTGCAAAACTTATCTACTTCTGCCCCCATTTTTGGCCAATAGAAGTAGAGTGAGAGCCTTTCCTTGGTCTTCTTGAAGCTCAAGTGACCAGCCAAAGGAATCTCGTGGGCTAAGTGCAAGAACTGTTGCCTGTTTTCTTGAGGTACTACAAGGCGTTTGTAGTCTCCAGGTTCAGACTCAGTTGGTTCACTGTAGAAGAGGCCATCTTCCCAGTGCAACCTATACTTCCCAGGCTCTTGCCCATCAGCCTGAGCAGCTGCCTGGTGGCGGAGACCCTCCAGAGTTGGATATTCTCTTTGTCCCTTATGGAAAGCTGCCCTGCTGGGCCCACCTTCTGCCAGTAAAGACTGCAGCTCAGGATGGTCCTCAGGGTCTAGATCTCCAATAAGTTCTTGGCCTCCCACTAGCTCTTCTTCAGAGTCTAGTTCAACCATACAGGGTTGTACCTCCCTCTCAGCCTCAGCTGGAGGTGGAGTTACAGGTGTAACTGTTGGAAGCACTGGAGTGCTTGCTGCTGACTTTTTCCTAGGAGTCTTGGGTTGTCCCTTTGCTCCTGATCTGGTAGTTACTGCAGTGAGTTGCTCCAGTGGTAAAGGAGTGATCTCTGTCATCATCTCCTGAGATAACCCTTGCAGGGTTTTCTCTCTTGCAGGTTTTGTGAGCTCCTGTAACCTTTTACTAGGTGGTCTGGGGGTATGTGACACAACTCCAAGAGCTTTCAGGTCATTATCCAACAGAACCCTACCTGGTACTTCACATTGTACACTGACAGGTATTTTTACAGCCATGTCATTACACTGGATGAGAACTGGTAACTGGGGACACATCTGCACAGGCCCTCCAGCTAACTTGGTGAGGCATTTGGGTGCCTTAGCAACACCCTCTTCCTTGAAAAATGATTCATCCACCACAGTTATGCTGGCCCCAGTGTCTCTAATGGCAGGGGTCTCCTGACCATTCACCTGGACACTGTCTTTATAATACTCTTTAGTATTATCTGGGATGGAATTATACACATCTAAGTTCTGTTGTTCCCACAACCCCAGAGAGACTAAAGAAACACTGGCTGAGGCACCAATGGGTTCATCAGCCAGCAGTAGAAAGTTTCCACTTGCCATTGGGACTTCCTCTTCTGGAGCGAAGGCTAAGGAGGCAAGTTGGATCCCTGAAGGTTTACCCTTGCATCTGGGATCTCCTTTCACATGGTCAGTAGAGCCACAAACAAAGCATTTACCAAATGGAGGCTTGTTCTGACTTCCCTCTGGTTTGGCACCAGAGGAGACACTATTCTGCTGTGGTTTCCCTGGTGGCTTACCCTTCTGGTTTTGTTTGGGGCCCTCTTTGCAATTTGCAGTATTAGAATTCTCTTTGGAGTCCTTTTTAGGCTGTTTCCCCTCATCCTTTTTCTGAGTTACCCCAGAATCCTTGTGAGTGGCCCTGTTGGCAACCCACAAGTCAGCAGCCTTAGCTAGTTTTCGGGAATCTAATTCCTTTGAATCAGCCAAGTGCTGTCTGAGCTCAGGAGAGCAGGCATCATAAATTGACTCCAACATAAAAAGATTCTTGTATTGTATTTGTATTTGTATTTGTTTATTTATAACGCGCAGACCATCAGGCCCGGGGGCATCAGGGCGCAATTTGTACAACAGTTGCAAGGACAAACATACAGGCAAGGAGGTTACATCACAAAAATTTAAACAATACCAGTAAATAACAATCATATTAATTACATATATTACATAGTTTACAATGCACTAGGATTAACTGAGGAGGTATCCTAGTGTGAGCAAAATCGTTAGCAGAATTAGCAGGCCAGAAATGGAGTCAAGGGGGGCAGGCCAGGGAAAATAAGACAGAGGTGTCGGGCATGTCTTAATGCTGGTCAAAGAGCCAGGATTTGGTTTTAGTCTTGAAGGTGTTGAAGGAATCTTCGGCTCTGATAGTAGCAGGGAGGGTGTTCCAGAGTTTAGAGGCTAGGACAGGGAAGCTGGTGCCTCCCGCTTTCTGAAGCTTAAACCTGGGGATGGTTAGGCAGTGAGTCTGAGCAGTTCTTAGAGGTCGGGTAGTAGAGTGGCGCGAAAGCCGACTACATAGATAGATCGGGGCTTTGTTGGCTAAGCATTTGTGCGTGAGGGCAAGCGTTTTTAGGGAAATTCTCTGCTTCACCGGTAGCCACTTTAGGCTGGTTCTGGCGTCTGAGATGTGATGGTTGCAAGGGATGTGCAGGGCCGCTCGAATGGCATTGTTCTGGGTAGTTTGGAGTTTGGAAAGGTTCTCTTGGCTGGTGCCTAAGTAAAGAGCACTGTAGTAATCAATTTTTGCCATGATAAGTGTTCTGGCTAGTGTGACACTGTTGGGGGTAGTAAGAAATGGTCTGCAGGCAGAAATAAGTTTGCACGTGTAGGCGGAGGTAGACTAACTGCATTTGTTTGTCTCGATAGGGATAGGGTCGAGTCTAGG
Organism: Ambystoma mexicanum; assembly: GCF_040938575.1. Classification (NCBI taxonomy): domain Eukaryota; kingdom Metazoa; phylum Chordata; class Amphibia; order Caudata; family Ambystomatidae; genus Ambystoma; species Ambystoma mexicanum. Next base: position 832,833,095 of record NC_090925.1, read on the forward strand.
TAAAAGCCTAAAGTTTGGTGTCTTTCGAGACACGTATGGTATTGCCGTCTATGGTGAACGACTGATAAGACGGCTCGAGTTTGCTCAGGCGTTGTGAGGTACCCAAGATAAGGAGCTCCGTCTTATCGTCGTTCAGACATAGCTGGTGCTGGGCCATCCAAGCTTGGATAACCAGGTAGACGTCATTGAGGGCCTTGGTGTCTGCCAGATAATCACCTGAGATGGGAATGAGTATCTGGGTGTCGTCCGCATAATTGGTGTAGGAGACACCCAGATAATCAAGCACATCAAAGAGTGGTTTCGTAAAGATACACGCAGGAACCCTGAGGTACGCCGCAATGAATAGGGGAAGGATCCGCCGCTGCAGAGGGTAAAAAGACCCTCATGGATCTGTTGCTCAAGAAGGATTTGATCCAGGCCGCAGCGGACGTTGAGAAGTTGGCAGCCGAGTGGAGGTGTCTGCAAAGGATTTGGTGGTTAACCAAATCAAATGCGGCAGAGAGGTCGAGGAGTAAAAGCATAGCAAGTTTTCCATTGTCCTTTAGTACTTCGATCTGAGTTTTTAGGTCTAGTAGAGCCGTTTCAGTCCCATGTCTGGGCCGAAATCCGGATTGTCGTAGGCCCAACAGATTGTTTGATTCGAGGTAGTTTTGGATCTGCAGGTAAGCTGCGTGGTCCAGTATCTTGAGTAGAAATGGTACTGTAGTGATAGGTCGGAAGTTTGTGGGTATATTTGGGTCTTTAGAAGGTTTTTTTAGTAGCGGGATCACCCAGGCGTCCTTAAGGTTGTCCGGGACAATACCTATTTTAAAGGAGGAGTTGATGAAGGCTGTGATGAATGGAGCTAAATCATGGGCAGAATCCTTAATGATAGGAGCAGGGCACGGGTCACTTCGGCAGTTAGACGGTTTAATCCTCAGGATAATGTTTTCTACCTCAGGTACAGTAAGCGGTGAGAAGGTGAAGGGTTTGGTGATAGCAGTGTTGGAAGGGGTGGGCCTGGTAGGGGAGGGCGAGCGGTTCTCGCGCTTCATGCTGTCTTGCTTTTCTTTGATTTTGGATTGAAGCATAGAGATTTTGTTAAGTAGTGCTGCTTGAATGTTAGCACACCAGTTGCTGTCTTTCGTGCATGTGTCAGGAGGGGGAACTGGGGTTTCGAGCTCTTTTAGGATTCCAAAAAGTTCCTTGGAGTTAGAGTCAGCTTGTAGGATACGGTTGTTGAGCGATTCTTTTTTAGCAGTGATGATGGCATCTTTATAAGTAAGGGAGGCGAGGAGGAAGCCATCTTTGTGTTCTTCAAATGGGTGGCTTTTCCAGCGATTTTCCGCACAGCGTTTAGCTTTGCGGAGGATTCTTAGCTGAGGAGTGAACCATGAGTTAAGATGTGCTCGCGGTTTGGCCTTCCTAGGTTTGATTGGTGCTATAATGTCAATAGCCAAGAGCATAGTTTGGTTATAGGTATCTGCTAGGGAGGTGGGATCAGAACAAGAGTTAGTTGCCGCATTAAGGGATGGGAGTAACAGAGGGAGGAGTTGTTCCTTTGTTATATTTTTTTTGTTGCGGGTGGGGAGTGCTGGGGCTATTGGCGTTGGAGCTCGCGGGGTAGCTTCGATGTTAAACATTATGATGTGATGGTCGGACCATAAGCATGAGGAGTTGTTGAGGATCTGGATGTTAAAGATGGCGCCGGCTAACCAATCAATGGTCCTGCCTTTGATATGGGTTGGTTCTTGGATGTACAAGGTAAGGCCTAGGTCTGTGAGAGCATTTTCCAGATCAGTTGCTACAAGATCTTTGGGGTCGCCACGACCTAGATTAAGGTCGCCTAGGATGATTGTTTGCGAGTTGTTTTTCATTTTGTCTAGGAGGAGAGTGGACATTTCACAGACAAAGGTGGGTGCTGGGCCTGGTGGCCTGTAAATAAGGTGAAGGGTGACCGTTTGGTTGGGTGTTAGTGCTATTTTGATTGACAACAGTTCAGCTGATTCAAGTTTGGAATCAGCTACCACTCTTAGGTCAAGGGAATTTTTATGGATGAAGGCCACGCCGCCACCTCTTGTTTGTACAGAGGAGTGGTCGCAGCGCGTGGTGTCATAGTCAGGCGGTAATGCCAGGGCTAGAGAGGGGCCAGATGCGGCATGTAGCCAGGTTTCGGATATGGCAATGAAGTCAAGGTCAGCAGTGGTGATAAGGTCGGCTATGTCAAGAGCATGTGCTGTGAGAGATCTAACATTAATGAGGGCGCCCTTGAATGCAGGCGGTTCAACCCCTGTGGTCTTGATTTTGCAGGTAGCGGTGGGCGAGGGTGGAATGTGTGGGGCTTGCTTAGGGGTGTTAGTGCGGGAAGGACGAATGTGGAATCTGGTACCTAGTCTCTTGTTCCTGAGAATGAGAGGGCAAGGTTGGTTAGGGGTGGGTTTCCTGGCAAAGTGTTCTAGCCAGAGAGCTGGATCATTAAGGTATTGGTTAATCTGGTTGCTCCGGTGGTGAGCGCCTGCGATAGTTGCTGAGGGGCTCGTTATGGGGGTCATAGTCATGGTGGGTGAAGCTGGGTGGTGTGGGTTTGGGCAGGCCAAATTATCGATCTCAAGGGTGGGGATGGTTGCCTTGGGTAATTGAATGATTAATGCAACGTGTGTGGCTAGGATGTAATGCAGTGGAGGGCGCACACTAACGTGCATGATGGAGGTGCTAGTTGCTTGGATAGTACCTGTGAGCTAGTTGGCACGGACAGGGTTGGATCTCCTGAGTGGGACAGGAGTGACAATGTCAATGGCAATAAGTGCAGATGCTATCGTATAACTAGGAGGCTGGGAACGGCATTCCAAGATACAGCAACTAAAGGGGATAACACAGATCAGGTGTGGTCTACGCGCTAATCTATAAGGCATGAACTGGCAGGAGCAAATTGGGCTCAGCACATTTGTTAGGCCAGTGACAAATGTGGACAAACAATGACAATTTCAATGTGAGGCACAACAAAAGTTGTACCTTCATAAGTGTTCACTTTGTAACCCTTAATCCATCCCTCTAAGTTTTTCAACCCTTCACTCACCCAGGTAGCCCAAGGCGTACCATCATGCTTTTTGAGGGTTCTAAACCTCTTAAGATACTGGGAAGGGGTCTTCCCAAATCTAGCTATCAGAGCTATTTTCACACATTCATACTCTTTCCTATCCTCCTCCCCCAACTCCATTACCACATCAGTTGCAACAGGGGGAAGCCTAGAGAACAACCAGGTGAGTAAGTCATTTCCTGTGATGTTCTGGAGCCCATCATTATATTCAAACAGAGACAACCAATCCAACACATCCAACTTAGGCTCATACATACCAACCAATTCTTTAGGCATCCAGGGTCTTTTAGGACTGGAACTTCTAGAGGAGCCAGAGAGAGAAGCATTTTCGACAGATAATTTCTTCATTTCTAGCTCATGCTTGAGCTCCATTTCCCTTAGCCTTAGTTCTTGATTCATTTTCTGATGTCTCTGTTCAGCCTGAGTATTCAGTCTCTTGAACTCTAGTTCAAGTTTCATTTTCTCTAATTCAAGATACTGAGGACTAAGTGTGGGACTTGGCAAAGGCCCAGTAGGTACAGCAGGTAGAGCAGACAGAGGCCTAGGGGGGACAGTCACAGCAGCCTCACCCTCCTCTTCTGACTCTTCCTCAAGATTATCAACATTTTGATCAATATCAATTTCTATACTGTTATCTACATTTTCTGACATGGTAGGTTCCTCTGAACCATCATCCAGACTTTGGTTAGCTAACAACCTTTCTATTAATTCCATTTTCTTGCCTTTAGTCAGGAGATTCTTATGCTTACATAGTACTCTTAAACAATCAGCAGTCTTTGTAGCAAGGGACTCTTGACTATAAGTTTCCATAGTTGACATGATAGAAAGATTACTTTTTCAGTGCTAAGCTTTGTGGTTAGTTGTACTAAGGTATCCTAAAGCACTCTAAAATGTATACTCAATACAAATCCCACCGCTGCCACCAGTGTTAGGCAGAAACCTGTGCAGTTCCCTTAGGGAACACTGCAAAAGATTTAAGACTAAAGGTGTTGGCAGTAAACCCACTTGGTAGCAGTCCGCACCACCCAGATTTACCTGGTAGCTGTGGCTGAGCAGTCAGACTTCTCTCAAGAAGAGTTAGGCAGTATGCAAAGTATACACAGTAGGCACTCAGACACACCAATACAAGCAAACACTGACCAGAGCTTTGGTATCAAAGTATATAATTATTTATTTAAAAACACACTGCTTGAAACACTCCAGCACTCTTATTGTAAAATATTCTAAACACAGTTACTATTGTAATATATACACCCCTTTTTCCTTATCAGATAAGTCACAGTAAAACACCACTTATTTTCATACAGAGGTGAGCGCTTAACTAGATAGCACTCCAATAAGTTTGTGAAAAAGGGAGGGAAAAAGACAGAATATGGAAAGCTACACCACTCTAAGATTCAGGAACACTGTTAGCAAGGCAGAAGAGCAAAAGTCACTGGTGAGCCAAAGGCTGGGCCCACTCTTAGAGAGAGCAGAGCACAAAAGCGCCCAAGATCACACAGTTACACTAGGCTTTGAAAGTCTTGCAGAGGGTTCAAAAAGAGTTTAGAGAGGCTTAGGAAAGTTTAGCCAGGGTGTCCCAGGCTAAGCCAGGTTCGAAAGCCGGGGGCTAAATCTACCCCGTACAGTCGGTAGCAAGGAGAGCCGGGCGGGACACGGTACCTTAAGAGGGAAGGATCCTCCAGCGGTGGCAGTTGTTCCTGGCAGTGGGTGCAAGTCACGTCGTCGTCCAGGGGAAGAGAAGATCTCGACTTGGAGGAAAGATGAAGGTCGTTGCACTACCAGGGAGTTTTCCGGTTAAAGGTGGTACCTTTGTTCGCGTTCGTGGTAAAACGTGATATCCCGGTTGCCGGGGTGTTTGGCACAGGCAAGGCGGCCACAAGGTACGTCGAGAAGGCGAAAAGATGGTGAAACTGGTTATCCCCACCAGTCAAAGGAAGAAGACTCTCCGGTGGGAGATCTCCTCTGTCGTTGGGAAAAGTGGTGAGACGGTCCAGCAGGGCTCCACCGGTGGTGGTGTCGTGGCAGGTCAGCTCAGCTTCTCCGTCATCGGATTCTTAGGTCCTGTGGCGACTTCTGAAGTTCCAGTCCCCAAAGCCCTGCTTTTATGCAGCAAACCCCCATTCACTCAGCCTAGCTGTCACTCAAACATGCTAAGTGGTGAGCCGGCCGGCCAATCAGGACGGAGTGCAACTTGAGTTGCCTAGGCAACTCACTCCAGTGTGCCTAAATCCCCCTCAACCCCTCCTAAGTACCCCAGATAGAGTGGCACCACTTTGGAGGGCTTCTGTGGAGAAGCCTGCCAAAAAGTGGAACAAAGGGCTCAACTTGGGTTGGAGTCACAGAAGAGAACACAAACGAGATTTTAGAATCAAGTTTTGGCAAAAAAATACCAACCGGAGAATTAATATTAATTAAATAAACCGGCGGTATGTTCAAGGCTACCGTAAATAATTAAATAAAGATAGTAGCCTAAAACAATGGGAAATCCCATAGGAAAATATTCGCGGTTGAATATAAAAAAGTAGTATCCACTGCCACCAGCCAAAACTCGATCAAGGGGGACGGAGACGTGCCCCCTCGACTAACAGACCCTGGGGCAATTGAATTTCCCCAGCCAGTATGTCCACAATATGATGGTTTGTACTGGTTCTGTTCAGAATTTAAGACTAGCAAAGTCAATGGTGACTTTACATGCCCTGGGAGACAGTAGTCAGTCCCAGGGTATGGAGTCTATACTGGGGGGTCACTATGACACCCCTGTGTCACTGCACTGAGGGTGCTGTGTAACACACATCACAAAAACACATGAAGCCCTATGGAGTAAAAGACCCCATAGCCCATTAAACACATCTAGATTCAAAGAAACACACTCAAATCATGCCCAAGAGTGAGGGTAAAAGAGTCTCACTCTTGGCAGGAGAAACAAATAAACCCCAAAAATCCAGCAAAGCTGCTGGGGGACTCACTAGGTTAGGAAATTCAGCCTAAACAGAGAATTCTCCCTAACAAGGCGTAGCTGCTGTTACGGATCCTGAGCCGGACCACAAGGAGTAGAAGTAGCCACAGAAAGAAGAACTCCAATGGTGGAGCCGAAGAGGAGCGAGGCAGAAGGAAAGCGCCGGCAGGGTAAGCCGCACTGGAGGGAGAGCTCGTGGGAGGAGCGAGGCAGTGGGGAAGCGCCAGCAGGAGAAGTCGCGCTGGAGGGAGCGCTCGCAGGAGGAGCCGCGCTGGCAAAGAAAAGGTAAACGGGAGTAGCACACAGGAGGAGGGGAGTGGCTAGGTGGAGAGGGTAGAGAAGGCAAAGTCCGCCTGGGAGCGGAGAGGAACGAATCCAGAGCGTTGGAGAAACTCCTTCCGAAACACTGGAAGTTGCAACGCATCCGCGTTGGTTACTTCCAGGATTTAAACCCTGAAAGACCGGAACATCAGGAAGACTGGAATGCGCATAGCGTTCCCAGGAGTTAGTCCTTTCTCCATTTCAGCCTTCCCCATAGTGTCCATGGCCGGCGAGTCATGACACTTTACCTTCCAGTGGTGGTGGTGCTGTAGGAGGACAATGAGCGTTGGACGACTTCGATTGCAGGAATATGCAGCTGAGCAGGTAAGGATGGCGATCGTTCTTGCCTTGGCCGACTTCGATTGCCGGAAGATGCGGCAGAGCAGGTAAGGATGGCGATGGTTCTTGCCTCTTCTCGCCCCAGAAGGCCAGGATGCATAGCAGGACCCGGTGAACGTCACGCTGCTAAAGCAGAATAATGCGAAGCGCATGCCTCTAATGTTGAGTTTAAATAGACAGGTGGTATCCCAGGTGCCTTCGGGGCGGGCCCGCCCTGGATGCTAGATCGCTGAATGCAGTTACGCAGTATTCCACATGGGGGCGGACATGCTCGTCCATTGTCCAATGAAACCCCGTCCCAGCATGTGTCTCCGATGCCAACAGTGCCAGGACTGGCTCCAAGGAATCCGAGGGGAACCGAAAAAGGTCTTTAGGGCCCCGTGAGCCCTCGTTGGGGATGAGATTGTGACAAGAATGTAGAATGCAAAATTGTAGAATGGGAGAATGTAGAATGCGTAATGGAGAATGTGTAATGCAAGAATGTAGAATGATAGAATGTAGAATGTAAAATGGGAGAATGGGAGAATATGGAATGTGTCGGATCAGACTGGGCCATACAATTGTCTCTGGGAACAATACAAAAGTGGCCTACAGTTGCAAAAGGCTATTTATTCCTTTTGTTACACTGTTTGAATAGTACTCAAGGGGGAGTTTTTTTTTTAAATAAAATGTAATGCAAATTGTGCATCTTAAGAGAATATTCATTCAGCAACACTGGTCAAAACGATTAGCAGAATAGTGAAGTAACTAATTAAACTGGCCCACATTGGCCAAGAAAGTAGCCGACTTGGACCGAAAAAAGTGTCCACACCAGATTTTTGCATTTTTTGTTCAGCCATGAACCTATTGCCCTATAGGCCAGTCCGAGCCTAAGAATGTGTAATGTGGACTGGGAGAATGTAGAATGTGGAATAAGAGAATATAGAATGTGGAATGGGAGAATATAGAATGTGGAATGGGGGATTGTCAATTTTGGAATGGAAGAATGTGGAATGGGAGAACGTAGAATGCAGAATGAGAGAATGTGGAATGGGAGAATGTAGAATGTGGAGTGTAGAATGTGGAATGTGGAATGGGAGAATGTGGAATGCAGAATGTGGAATGGGAGAATGTCAAATTTGGAATGGAAGAATGTGGAATGGGAGAATGTAGAATGTGGAATGTTGAATGTGGAATGGGAGAATGTAGAATGTGGAATGGGTGAATGTCGATTTTGGAATGGAAGAATGTGGACTGAAAGCATGTAGAATGTCGAATGATAGAATCTGGAATGGGAGAATGTGCAACAAGAGAATGTGGAATGCAAAATTGGAGAATGGGAGACTGTAGAATGATGGAATGTAGAATGTAAAATGGGAGAATGAGAAAATGTGGAATGGGTAGGGTCGGACTGGGCCATACAATTGTCTTGGGCACCAATAAAAAAGTGGCCTACAGTTGCAAAAGGCTATTTATTCCTTTTGTTACACTGTTTGAATAGTACCCAAGGGGGAGTTTTTTGATTAAATGTGATGCAAATTATACATCTTAAAGAATTGTCACGCCCTCTCACGCAACCCATTTCTCACTTTCCCCCTCACACCTATCTCCCTCATCAGGCGCTTCTCGCAGTCGTATTTCCCATTCACACCAGCGGGGGAAACACGGCAGGCGGAATACCATGTTGGGCGGACTTGCCTCTTTTCGCCCCTTTCCGTGTTGGCGGTTGCCATGGCGCCTCCTGCACAGCTGACGACTCCGGGACACCAGGACATACCGACAGCCCCAATCGCTGGCCGCGTTGCGCTCCACGCGACGTGCGCGAGCAGTCATGTGATATGTCACGTGATACCACTCGCCTCTTCAAAAGAAGCCGGCAAACAAGACTCTTTGCTTCACAGCTACTTCTACGGAGGACTGCCAGGCGATACCATTGCTTCTTGTTTTCTCTTCTTGCTTCGACCTTGGAACGCTTCTTGGAACTGCTCTTGGATTACCCTTGGACTCTGGCGTGCTCTCTGATTTCCCGGACATCTGACACCTATTTGTACTCTGGACTTGCTTTTGGATTGCCCTTCTATTTTTGCAAACCTCGGATTGCTTCACGTTTTTCCACGGATCCAGTCTTGCTCCACCAGGTGCTTTCAGGAGTGTCAACTACATCATCCCAGCCTGCTGTGGGTTCCCCTGCATAGGTTCCTTACCTACACTCCACCCCTTATAGGTAAGCTGGTGTCACTGCATCTTGTTTACTCCTTCTGTCCATTGCCAATTGCCATTTTGAGTGTTTCCTTGATTATAACCCTTTGCCTTACAGTACTCAGGGGTCCTTCTGGCGTTCCCGATACCAGGCTGACGACGACACTCCCACCTGTGGCCTCAAAGATTGCTTGGGCAGTATTTTACATTCTGCTCGAGCGGTACTTGGGGATGGAGGCATTTCATAACTGCACGACCATCAAGTCGGACTCATCAAGTTAGAACAAGAATATTCATTTAGCAGCACTGGTCAAAATGATTAGCAGCATAATAAAGTAACGCATTAAAATGGCCCACATTGGCCCAAAAAGTAGCCCACTTTGACCAAAATAAACGGCACACACCAGAATTTTGCATTTTTGGTCCGGCCAGGGGCCTTTTGCCCTATAGGCCAGTCAGAGCCTAAGAATGTGTTATGTGTGAATGGGAGAATGTAGAATCTGGAATAAGAGAATATAGCATGTGGAATGACAATGTGGAATGGCAGAAAGTGGAATGAGAGAATGTAGACTGTGGAATGGGAGAATGTGGAATAAGAGAATGTAGAATGTGGGATGCAGAATGTGAAATGTGGAATGGTAGAATGTGGAATGCTGAATGGGAGAATGTTGTATTTGGATGAGAGAATGTGGAATGGGAGAATGTACAATGTGGAATGTGGAATATGGACTGGGAGAATGTTGAATATGGAATGGGGGAATGCAGATTTTGTAATGGAAGCTTGTGGAATGTGAGAATGTAGAATGTAGAATGTGGAATGGAAGAATGAAGAATGTGGAATGAGAGAATGTGGAATGGGAGAATTTGGAATGGAAGAATGTAGAATGAGGAATGCAAGAATGTGAAACACAGAATTTAGAATGTGGAATGTGGAATGGCAGAATGTAGAATGCAGAATGGAAGAATGTGGAATTGGAGAATATAAAATGCGGAATGGGAGAATGTGGAATGTGAGAATGTAGAATGCCACATTGGAGAATGGGAGAATGTGGAATGTGTAATGCAGAATGTGGAATGCGAGAAGGGAGAATGATAGAATGTCAAATGTAAAATGGGAGAGTGTGACGATGTGGAAGGTCGGACTGGGCCATACAATTGTCTCGGGAACCAATACAAAAGTGGCCGACAGTTGCAAAAGGCTATTTATTTCTTTTGTTACACTGTTTGAATAGTACTCAACAGGGAGTTTTTTGATAAAATGTGATTCAAATTGTGCTTCTTAAAGCTTATTCATTTAGCAACACGGGTCAAAATGATTAGCAGCATAGTGAAGTAACTCATCACTCTGGCCCATATTGGCCATTGGCCAAAGAAGTGGCCCACTCTGACCGAAAAAACATGTCCACACCAGAATTTTGCATTTTTGGGTCAGCCGTTGACCTATTGCCTTAAAGGCCAGTCAGGGCCTAAGAATGTGCAATGTAGAATGTGTAATCGGAGAATGTGGAATGGGTGAATCTGAGAATGTGGAATGAGAGAATCTAGAATGTAGAATGGGAGAATGTGAAATGAAAGAATGTGGAATGGGAGAATGTGGAATGGGAGAATGTGCACTGAGAATCTAGAATGTGGAATGGGAGAATGTGGAATGAGACAATGTGGATTGGGAGAATGTGGAATGGGAGAATGTAGACTGTAGAATGGGATAATGTAGAATGTGGAATGGTAGAATGTGGAATGAGAGAATGTCGAATGAGAGATTGTGGAATGTGGAATTGGAAATTGTAGAATCTAGAATGTGGAATCGGAGAATCTAGAATGTGGAATAGGAGAATGTAGAAAGTGGAATGAGAGAATATAGAATGAGGAATGAGACAATGTGGATTGGGAGAATGTGGAATGGGAGAATGTAGACTGTAGAATGGGATAATGTAGAATGTGGAATGGTAGAATGTGGAATGAGAGAATGTCGAATGAGAGATTGTGGAATGTGGAATTGGAAATTGTAGAATCTAGAATGTGGAATCGGAGAATCTAGAATGTGGAATAGGAGAATGTAGACTGTGGACTGGGAGAATGTCAAATGTGGAATGGGAGAATATAGACTGCAGGATGGAACAAAGTAGAAGGAAGAATGGGAGAATGTAGAATGGGGAATGTGGAATATGAGAATGTGGAATGTGAGAATATAGAAAGCTAAATTGGAGAATGTGAGAATGTAGAATGTGGAATGCAGGAATATAGAATGTAGACTATGAAATGGGAGAATGTGAGAATGTGGAATATGTAGGGTCGGACTGGGCCATAAAATTGTCTCGGGCACCAATAGAAAAGTGGCCCACTGTTGCAAACGGCTTTTCCTTTTGTTACACTGTTTGAATAATACCCAAGGGGGAGTTTGATAAAATGTGATGCAAATTGTGCATCTAAAAGAATATTCTTTCAGCAAACACTGGTCAAAACAATTAGCAGCGTAATGAAGTAACTCATTAAACTGGCCCACATTGGCCCAAAAAGAAGCCCACTTTGACCAAAAAAACGGGTCCACACCAGAGATTTGCATTTTTGGTTCGGCCTTGCCCTATTAGCCAGTCCGACACTAAGAATGTGGAATAGGAGAATGTAGAATGTGGAATAAGACAATATAGAATGTGGAATGGGAGAATATAGAATATAGAATGTAGAATGTAGAATGTGGTATGTGAGAATGTAGAATGTGGAATGGGAGAATGTCACATTTGGAATGGGAGAATGTGGAATGGGAGAATGTAGAATGTGGAATGGGAGAATGTAGAATGTGGAATAGGAGAATGTGGAATCAGAAAATGGGAAACTGTGGAGCAGGAGAATGAGGAATGTGGAATGGGAGAATGTGGAATGTGTGAATGTAGGATGCAAAATTGGAGAATGGTAGAATGTCGAATGTGCAATGGAGAATGTGGAATGCGAGAATGTAGAATGATTCAATGTAGAATTGAAAATGGGAGAATGGGACTGTGTGGAATGTGTAGAGTCAGGCTGGTCCATACAGTTGTCTCAGGCACCAATAGAAAAGTGGCTCACAGTTGCAAAGGGCTATTTATACCTTTTGTTACCCAGAATAGTAACCAAGCAGGAGTTTTTTGATAAAATGTGATGCAAATTGTGCATCTTAAAGAATATTTAGTCAGCAACACTGGTCAAAACGATCAGCATCATTGTGTATTAACTCATAAAACTTGCCCCCATTGCCCAAAAAATGGCCCCACTTTGACCAAAAAAACTTGTCCACACCAGAATGTTGTGCATTTTTGGTTTGGCCACGGGCAATGTGCAATGTAGAATGTGCAATGGCCCAACAGAACATGCATTCAGTGCCCAGACAGGTGGGCCACTTATGTACAGCCCAGAAAAAGTATGATAAATTGTTGCAGAGGACTATTCCAATGCCTCCCTATGAGGACAATGCAACTCCCGACTCTGATGATGAAGTAGGTGCAGGTGACAGGAGGACAAGAGGGCATCCCGGGATGAACCTGAGGTAGTGAGAGAAGGACACGTTGTCTACCAGGAATCGGCAACTATTTTTGATTGCACACATATGCACTTGTCACTTTACTGTTAACTTTCACTAAAACCACATAGATCACTGAAAGGAAATGACCACTGGATTCCTTGGCTGTGTTATGAAGTGATTTATTTATTATGTAAACACCCCTCCCCACACCCTCATCCCAAACACCCTCCTCCCAACACCCTGCCTCCCCAAAGCGTTTTCCCAATACCCTCTCCACTCCACACCCTCATCCACCATCACCCTCCCCTCCCCACACCCTTGTGGTATGCAGTCACATGGAAGTTTCTACTTCTTCTTTCTCTTGCCAACTTCCCGATGTGGAGTAGTGTGATGAAGGACGTGCCTTAGTAGTGTGCTTAGTATTCCGTGAAAATCTCGGAAAGAAAATGCTGAGCATTCAGCATTTACAAAAATATTGAATCTTTTACTGAATGAGGGGAGTGAGGGATGCAGCGGTGTCCGCCGCTCCACATGTTTGGTAAAATAGGAATCGGGGGTTGCATGGAGTGCAGGGGACAAAAAAGGATCCTGCGACACCAGTCTCGACCCACTTTGGTCATAGGGAACTGACGTTGCGGGGGGTGGGCGGAAGCGGGGCACGGGAAAGAAGTGGTCAGAGGAAGTCAATAGGGATAAAGGGGTAGTGGTTAAGGGGGACGCGGGTAAAAGTGATCAATGCTATCACCGCGCAGCGCCATTTTCGGATTCGGCATTTTCGTCGTCAAAATTCCGGGGTGTGCAGTGATCACATAGATCCATGTGCTTGCCACAGAACCCTCTGTTGGGGTGGCTGACACAGAACTAACCTCCCCGACAGATGTGGTGGAGGGTGAGGGTAGTAGACCATGAAACATTTTCATTAGTGCTGGACATGTGCTCTACCAACTCCTGCACCCTTTGGCTCCTTAGTGTTATGCTGACAGAAACAGTCCAAGCCAGTATTGCCTGGGAGTGGCCTAGTTGTTCTTGGGCAATGACTTCTATCTGCTCATGCCACTCTGTGTGAGTCTCTTCCAGATAGCATCCAGGGTGTGTGGCCGCAATGGGCTGGGAGTCTCCTGCCAGTGCCTAAGATTCAGAAGCCAGTGCACCTTCAGTGTTATCAGCCTGTGGAGGTGTGTCTGTGCCATTGTTATGGTGCCAATGCCGTACAGAGCCAGAGGATAAGGAGGAAGGACTGGTGTGCAGAGGTAAGAGGATAGGAAGGAGAGTGAGGTCCATCCATAAGGGACTCACTGTATTTTGTATTTATTGTGTTTATATAGCTCTTTAATCCAAAGCTGTAGAAGCTGCAGGAGTCTGATCAGTAGTGCGTGCCACAGGTGCTGCATGGTTGGCAGGTAAAGTGTGGGTGTGCTCAGCAGTTGGCCGACAAACAGGCTCACTTGTGTCAGAGGTTGTATTGGTGGTTTTGTACAACTGGCTTGGTGCAAAAAGTGGTAGGAGGGCCTGACTGTGTGGTGCTTCTGCTGCACTGTGGCTGCAGTGGTGCCACAACCTTTGGAGTTGTGCCGGTGGCACCAAAGATGGCCGCACTGGTGCGTTCAGACAACGAGGTCCTCGGCGTGTCCTTGTATTTTTGGCCATGACTACTTGCTTCATCACTGGACGGTCCTGCATGTTCTGGTGCCATAGTGGCACTTGCAGAAGTGGCAGTCGTGTTGGGGCTGTCCATGTCCTCATGGCTGTCCTGAGTGCCTGTTGTGGGAAATGGGACATGGTATGATTACCTTTGTAGTAATCTTGTCGGGTGTGCTTTGATGCATTTAGCATTCAGCTACATGAAAGTCATGGTAGGAAAGGATCAAATGTTTCAAATGTGACTTGTTGGAATGGCAAGCAGTGTCAGAGGTGACTGGGCTGATGTTTGTTTCTGATTTGAATATATTGGAAATGTGTATCTTGGCTGGCCTGCTGTTTTATGAACTTTCAGGTTCTGCAAGCTCATGGATGCATGTACACCTGGGCACATTTTTTGAACGGAGTTGTCCTCTCATTTGAGAGGTGAACTTGTTCCAGTCATATTGCAACCTTTGGGGGATTAGTCTGCACGTACATAGGGCTTGCTTCCAGTGCTCTGTTGCAGATGTTCTGTTGGGTCAGGCCACCATATGCAGGATTTGCACTACATGTTTTGTTTTGTGGTTGGGGGCTCTTGGGCTGAAACATGTTGTGGATTTCTGGGTATGTTGCCCACTGCCAATGGTGCTTGGTGACGTAATTTCTGGTTCACTATCACTCCACGATACTTCCTGTTGACTTTTTCTGGTTAATAGTCCAATGGGCCAATCATGTATTCACTGGGGTCTTCCTGCTCCGACCTCTGCTGCTTCTACGCCCTCCAGGCCCACCATGTGGTGTATGCTGCTCACGGTCTCCTGATAAGGTGTCAGGAGGCCCTACTTTCCCTCCTCCTGTGGCTGTGGTGGTTGGCTACTAGGGTGCAGTCCCTAGCTTTCAGGCCATTCCACCTTTTCCTGAGATCCTCGCAGTTCCATGGCACTGTCCCCACAGCCATAGCCTTGTCCCATATCTAGTTCCATATATAATTGCTCCTCTGGTGTGTGGTCTGTGTGTTTTTTGCCCCATGTAGCTTATCTGCATGGGCCACCATGTGCTCACTAAGGACAGTGAGCACTGCCGCAGAGAATGTTGGGTCTCTGAGCCACATTTCAGGCACGCTGGCTTTTGATTTGCATTCTGACATCTTTTTCCTGTTTTTCAGGTTCGGATGACACCATTTGCTTTCTCACCCAATTTCGGCATGGCAACAATACCATTCCAGTGGTGACGCGAATTCTGCCGAAATGTAGCATATTTACTGATGAGTAATGCTTTTTGGCACTTGCAATTTGGCGCTAATTCCGCCACGGTAGTTCCACCCAGCAGAATAAGCACCATGTTTACAACTGAACCCGTAATGAGGCTCACAGATAGACCTTTGCCTTCATGTTATTGTTCTTGTTATTTTTATTGTCCTTGTTGTGCAACAACCTGTGGGTATCTATGCACCCACCAACAAGGGAGAGACGAGAACAGAAGCCCATGGGATAAACATGAAACTAGAATAGGAAAATCTTGAGTTTTTTTACATGAAATTAAAGAAGATCTTCAGCCCAGTGAAGTCCTTTTAAGAGGAAATTTCATGTTTGCTGATAAAACTGAAAATGATTGGCCCAGAGACCTTATAGCGTAGGATCACAATAGCATGTTTTAACCTTGAGGGCAGGTAGAAGAGCACCATTTAATACGAATTTTCATTTATAGTGGGGCTGCACCATTATGGATTTTATGACAAGTAATCAATTGTTCTTGGCTTTACCTGTAGCCAATGTATACTCCTGGGTGCTGGTGATTCGCGTTCTCTTCTGGATACATTCGCGATTATCCTAGCTGCTGTATTTTGTATTACTTATAGGCCGTGTATTGTTTGTTGCCTGTCACCCGCAAAGAGGAAGTGACACTAGTCGAGCGTAGACCCCATGAAAACTCTGTGACAAAGGTTGCACAATGTGTTTCATATAACAAAGGTCTCAGCTGACACAGCAGTGTGAGGTAGCAATACGACGAGCTTGTGAGTAATTTGCCATGCATGACTATTGCCACAGCTCAGTCCAAGCCCATCAAAGAGTCTGTTCCTTTTTACTTTACTTTTCCGATTGACCAAAAATAAAGCTGATGTTAGCTTTATGATCTCCATCTAAACAAAAGATGATCTGGATGTCTTCTGAAAAATTCTGCAAGACTGCCCCAGGTTCTTGAGCAAATCATGCTGGGACCATGGGCCCGATTCATGGAAAAGTGCATATTTTTCCAACAATTGCTGCGCGCCGAGAACGACACAGCATGAGCCGGCGCGCAGAATAAAAAATGCAAGCACCGCATATTCATGGAATCAACTGCACAAAGTAACCATATTCGCAACTCGCACCCGGAACACCCCTGACACGCCCCCACTCAAAGCATAAACAGCCAGTACAGCTACCTTTGCGTGCTCCTCCGTGCGTGAATAAATGCACCCTACAAACAGGGCGTGGGGTCCACCGCAAGCAGGCTTGCATCTGGGGGACTCCGTGCAGGGTCCCCTGTAACTGTTCCCGACACCCCAACAACATGCATATGATACTCGGGTTAAACTCAGAAAATCTGCATGTGAAACCCTGTAAACCGTTCCTGCACCCTGCTACGCTGGATACACGTACCCATAAGTTAGATCAGAACCCTGGTTGTGTACATGCACCCCTAAATCCGACATGCAAACCCACCTCTGCACTGCAATTCCAATGTGCAAGTGTCTTTATGCCTGCCTTCGGGTGGCGTAGTGATCGAGGGATTGCGTGGCCATTTCTATGCTGAGAGGCTGCGTGGGTGGTTCCATGAATACTTGTCGTTTGGTGCAATTGTGTTCCGCCCCGTTCCCAGCCCTCTGCGCAAGCCACGCTCACGCTCTGCGTGGTGCCTCGTACAAGGCACTCAACGGCTCTCAAGGATGTGGGAGGGATAGGGAGAATTCTCTTATAAGGCTAATTTCCCAAACCTAGTTAGTCCCCCAGCAGCTTTGCTGGATTTTAGGGGTTGTTTTTTTCACCTGCTAAGAGTGAGACTCTTTTTCTCCCACTCTCAGCCATGATTTGGGGTATGCCTCTGACTATTTGTGTGCTTTTGGGCTATGGGGTATTTTTTACTCCCTAGGGTATCATCTGTTTTTTGTGTATGTGTTACACAGCACCCTCAGTGCTGTAACACAGGGGTGTCATAGAAACCCCCCTCACATCATAGACTCCATACCCTGGGACTGACTACTGTCTCCCAGGGCATGTAAAGTCACCATTGACTTTACTTGTCCTAAATTGTAAACAGAACCAGCACAAACCATCATATTGTGGAAGTACTGGAAGGGGTTAATTATATTGCCCCTGGGTCTGTTTTCAAGGGGACACTGTCCAGTCCCCCCTTGTCGAGTTTCTGGCTGGTGGCAGTGGTTACCATTCAAAATATTCCACCAGAATATTTCCTATGGGATTTTCCCATTGATTTTAAACGCACCACTTTTTGGTGCAATGTTAAAGATTCCGCCGGTTTATTTATTTAATAATAAATCCACGGCTGGGTCTTTTTGACAGAACTCTTTTCGAAAATGGCGTTTGTGTCCGTCTCTGTAACTCTGACCAAGGTCGAGCCCTTTGTTCCACTTTTTGGTGGACTTCTCCACAGAAGCCCTCCAAATGGTGCCACTCTGTCTGGGTTCCACGGGATGTGTGGGGAGGGGAATTGGCACCCTGGATTGCGTTGCCTTAGCAACTCAAGACACACTCTATTCTGATTGGCCCAGTGGTGAGCCGCCCGGCTCTTCACTTAGCATGTTTGAGTGAAAGCTAGGCTGTTGAATGGGGGTTTTTCTGCATAAAAGCAGGGCTTTTGGGACTGGAACTTCAGAAGTCGCCACAGGACCTAAGAATCCGAAGAGGGAAGAAGCTGAAGCCATCTGCAACGACGACATCACTGGTGGAGACCTGCTGCAACAACCTCACCACTTTCCCGGTGACAAGAGGAGATCTTCTGCTGGAAGAGTCTTCTCCTCCTGAGCTGGTGGGATCAACCAGTTCGCCATTTCACCTTCCAAAGACGTCTCTTGGTCGAATCGCCCGTGTCAAGCACCCCGGCGGCCGGATAGCCAAGCTTCAGCACTTTGACCGTGAATAAAAGGAACGCATCTTTTACCGACGAACTCCGCAGCTGGTTTCATGAACTTTGGCTCTACAGTGTATACTGCCTTCACTGACTTGCTTTGGACTTATAAAAGTGTTGGGAACTGTTTTATTTTTATGCTCTGCCTTTCTCTCTCCCTTTAACTTAACTATTGGAGTGCCATCTAGGTTGCACGCTCACATCTGTTGTAACAATTAGTGGTGTTTTAACTCTGTCTTGTCTAATAGTTATCAAGGGAGGTGTCTATACTTTATCTGACTGTGTTTTAACTTGCTTTTGATTTAGAGTGCTAGTGTATTACCTAAAGTGTGTTTTAAATAAATAATTATATACTTTTGATACAAAGCTCTGGTCAGTGTTTGCTTGTTCCTCTGTGTTTTTGGCCAATTGTGTATACTCTACATACTGCCCTACTCTTCTTGAGAGAAGTCTGACCGCTCAGCCACAGCTACCAGGTAAATCTGGGTGGTGCAGACTGCTACCAATTGGGTTTACTGCTTACTCCTGTACTCTTAATTTTTGCAGTGGTCCCCAAGGGAACTGCACAGGATTCTGCCTAACAGCATCGACTAACAGGATTTTGCATGCATTTTGACACGCAAGTTCCCTATTTCCCGCACAAATAATTCCATGAATCGGGCCCTTTATGTAGAAGTTAAAGAGGAGAAGGGATATACACGATCCCTGAGGTACATCACAACTAACCACCTCTCGTACACATTGAACTTTGACCTGGAGAATATATGTTCAAGAAAGAAGGCACTCCACTTTAGTTCTATTGATGAACCCCCTGACACATCCCTGATGTGTTATAGAAAAAGGGATTGGTCCAGAGTGTTGAACGCGACCAAAAGGCCTAAGAGTATAAACATCCTCTTTTGCCCTGGTCTATATTTTGGAGCAGATAGCCTTCAATATCTACAAGGGCAAACTCTGTTAATCTATTTTGGTGAAAGCCCGGCTGCCAGTCTCTGAGAAGCTGAATGTCTTCTTCTTGCTGGACATTGACCGATATTAGATATTCCTGGCTCTAGAGATGGTTTCTTTATAAGTGGAGTAACCAACACCTGCTCTAATGTGGTTGAACCGTGGCCTCTCTAAATGACATACTCATTTGTTTTGCAATGAATGGACTCAGAGCTTCCACACATTCTTTAATGACACCAGAAGGAAAAGGATCAACCGGGAAATGTGTGGTGTTAAGGCTTCTGATAATATGCTTTGTGCCCAAAAGTGTAACAGGTGAGAATTTTAGAGTTATTTGACCACCAAGAAGAAACACTTGAGTTCTGTCTGCTTTCTGTCCTGTGGGTATGCAGTTTGCTATGGTCGCAAGGGTGTTAAGGCTCAAATTGGTACTGGTGATTTGATATTTCTGGTGGCCCACAGTGGGAGCTGAAGTTTGTTGGTACATGCTCAGCGGCATCGTCGATGCCCAGATCCAGTCTGGGAATATACCTTTGCCACCAATTTTATTGTTGGGCCTGCCTTTTCTGAAAGTTACTATTATTATAACTATTATTGTATTTATTGAGCGCAGACCTAGGTCCAAGAAGCAACAGAGCGCTTTCCAGAGGTAACAACAGAATAGATGTACAGCAGGGGGGTAGGATACAGAGGGGCAGAGAGGAGGGGTTCAGCTGTACGGGGTGGCGGGAGGAGAGGGGTGGACAGCAGCTAGCGAGTCAGGTGGCACTGATGTGAGTTATATGTTGTTAACTTTTACTTTGGAGGCCTGTTTTAAAAGGAACTTATTTTTCCTAATAAAATTACGGCTTTTAAGCGCGCCAAAATGTTTTTGATGTAGACTTATCACTTTGACGGGTTAAACCACAACATTTTTTCTGATCAAGGCACACCATGCATTTTAGGATTTTAGGAGGAATTTTAAGACCCTGTGTGTTTATGTGCTCTCTGATCATCTGCAAATTAATGGCCAGACAGAGAGTGTGAACTGACATTTTAATAAATCACATTCATACTAATGAACATGGTTTTTTGCCTACATAATGGTTTGAATATGATAAATCTGTGCGTTCTGTTTCTGGATTATCTTGGTCTTGGTAGATCCCACGGACATCTGAAATTTGGATCCTTGGATTTGGTTGAGTAGAGGCAGGAGATTCGTGGGCAGCTAGTGCTGAAGGGCCGCAAAGAAGAGCCAGTTTTTCAGCCAGCTTGGAAAGGATTTGTTGCAGGGGACTATTCCAATGCCTCCCTATGAGGACAATGCAACTCCCGACTCTGATGATGAAGTAGGGGCAGGTGACAGGAGGACAAGAGGGCATCCCGGGATGAACCTGAGGTAGTGAGAGAAGGACGCGTTGTCTACCAGGAATCAGCAACTATTTTTGATTGCACACATATGCACTTGTCACTTTACTGTTAACTTTCACTAAAACCACATAGATCACTGAAACGAAATGACCACTGGATTCCTTGGCTGTGTTATGAAGTGATTTATTTATTATGTAAACACCCCTCCCCACACCCTCATCCCAAACACCCTCCTCCCAACACCCTGCCTCCCCAAAGCGTTTTCCCAATACCCTCTCCACTCCACACCCTCATCCACCATCACCCTCCCCTCCCCACACCCTTGTGGTATGCAGTCACATGGAAGTTTCTACTTCTTCTTTCTCTTGCCAACTTCCCGATGTGGAGTAGTGTGATGAAGGACGTGCTTAGTATTCCGTGAAAATCTCGGAAAGAAAACGCTGAGCATTCAGCATTTACAAAAATATTGAATCTTTTACTGAATGAGGGGAGTGAGGGATGCAGCGGTGTCCGCCGCTCCACATGTTTGGTAAAATAGGAATCGGGGGTTGCATGGAGTGCAGGGGACAAAAAAGGATCCTGCGACACCAGTCTCGACCCACTTTGGTCATAGGGAACTGACGTTGCGAGGGGTGGGCGGAAGCGGGGCACGGGAAAGAAGTGGTCAGAGGAAGTCAATAGGGATAAAGGGGTAGTGGTTAAGGGGGACGCGGGTAAAAGTGATCAATGCTATCACCGCGCAGCGCCATTTTCGGATTCGGCATTTTCGTCGTCAAAATTCCGGGGTGTGCAGTGATCACATAGATCCATGTGCTTGCCACAGAACCCTCTGTTGGGGTGGCTGACACAGAACTAACCTCCCCGACAGATGTGGTGGAGGGTGAGGGTAGTAGACCATGAAACATTTTCATTAGTGCTGGACATGTGCTCTACCAACTCCTGCACCCTTTGGCTCCTTAGTGTTATGCTGACAGAAACAGTCCAAGCCAGTATTGCCTGGGAGTGGCCTAGTTGTTCTTGGGCAATGACTTCTATCTGCTCATGCCACTCTGTGTGAGTCTCTTCCAGATAGCATCCAGGGTGTGTGGCCGCAATGGGCTGGGAGTCTCCTGCCAGTGCCTAAGATTCAGAAGCCAGTGCACCTTCAGTGTTATCAGCCTGTGGAGGTTTGTCTGTGCCATTGTTATGGTGCCAATGCCGTACACAGCCAGAGGATAAGGAGGAAGGACTGGTGTGCAGAGGTAAGAGGATAGGAAGGAGAGTGAGGTCCATCCATAAGGGACTCACTGTATTTTGTATTTATTGTGTTTATATAGCGCTTTAATCCAAAGCTGTAGAAGCTGCAGGAGTCTGATCAGTAGTGCGTGCCACAAGTGCTGCATGGTTGGCAGGTAAAGTGTGGGTGTGCTCAGCAGTTGGCCGACAAACAGGCTCACTTGTGTCAGAGGTTGTACTGGTGGTTTTGTACCACTGGCATGGTGCCAAAAGTGGTAGGAGGGCCTGACTGGGTGGTGCTTCTGCTGCACTGTGGCTGCAGTGGTTGCCACAACCTTTGGAGTTGTGCCGGTGGCACCAAAGTTGGCCGCACTAGTGCGTTCAGACAACGAGGTCCTCGGCGTGTCCTTGTATTTTTGGCCATGACTACTTGCTTCATCACTGGACGGTCCTGCATGTTCTGGTGCCATAGTGGCACTTGCAGAAGTGGCAGTCGTGTTGGGGCTGTCCATGTCCTCATGGCTGTCCTGAGTGCCTGTTGTGGGAAATGGGACATGGTATGATTACCTTTGTAGTAATGTTGTCGGGTGTGCTTTGATGCATTTAGCATTCAGCTACATGAAAGTCATGGTAGGAAAGGATCAAATGTCTCAAATGTGATTTGTTGGAATGGCAAGCAGTGTCAGAGGTGACTGGGCTGATGTTTGTTTCTGATTTCAATATATTGGAAATGTGTATCTTGGCTGGCCTGCTGTTTTATGAACTTTCAGGTTCTGCAAGCTCATGGATGCATGTACACCTGGGCACATTTTTTGAACGGAGTTGTCCTCTCATTTGAGAGGTGAACTTGTTCCAGTCATATTGCAACCTTTGGGGGATTAGTCTGCACGTACATAGGGCTTGCTTCCAATGCTCTATTGCAGATGTTCTGTTGGGTCAGGCCACCATATGCAGGATTTGCACTACATGTTTTGTTTTGTGGTTGGGGGTTCTTGGGCTGAAACATGTTATGCACGTACATAGGGCTTGCTTCCAATGCTCTATTGCAGATGTTCTGTTGGGTCAGGCCACCATATGCAGGATTTGCACTATATGTTTTGTTTTGTGGTTGGGGGCTCTTGGGCTGAAACATGTTGTGGATTTCTGGGTGTGTTGCCCACTGCCAATGGTGCTTGGTGACGTAATTTCTGGTTCACTATCACTCCAGGATACTTCCTGTTGACTTTTGCTGGTTAATAGTCCAATGGGCCAATCATGTATTCACTGGGGTCTTCCTGCTCCGACCTCTGCTGCTTCTACGCCCTCCAGGCCCACCATGTGGTGTATGCTGCTCACGGTCTCCTGATAAGGTGTCAGTTGCAGAGGCCCTACTGTCCCTCCTCCTGTGGCTGTGGTGGTTGGCTACTAGGGTGCAGTCCCTAGCTTTCAGGCCATTCCACCTTTTCCTGAGATCCTCGCAGTTACATGGCACTATCCCCACAGCCATAGCCTTGTCCCATATCTAGTTCCATATATAATTGCTCCTCTGGTGTGTGGTCTGTGTGTTTTTTGCCCCATGTAGCTTATCTGCATGTGCCACCACGTGCTCACTAAACACAGTGAGCACTGCCGCAGAGAATGTTGGGTCTCTGAGCCACATTTCAGGCACGCTGGCTTTTGATTTGCATTCTGACATCTTTTTCCTGTTTTTCAGGTTCGGATGACACCATTTGCTTTCTCACCCAATTTCGGCCTGGCAACATTACCATTCCAGTGGTGACGCGAATTCTGCCGAAATGTAGCATATTTACTGATGAGTAATGCTTTTTGGCACTTGCAATTTGGCGCTAATTCCGCCACGGTAGTTCCACCCAGCAGAATAAGTACCATGTTTACAACTGAACCCGTAATGAGGCTCACAGATAGACCTTTGCCTTCATGTTATTGTTCTTGTTATTTTTATTGTCCTTGTTGTGCAACAACCTGTGGGTATCTATGCACCCACCAACAAGGGAGAGATGAGAACAGAAGCCCATGGGAGAAACATGAAACTAGAACAGGAAAATCTTGAGTTTTTTTTACATGAAATTAAAGAAGATCTTCATCCCAGTGAAGTCCTTTTAAGAGGAAATTTCATGTTTGCTGATAAAACTGAAAATGATTGGCCCAGAGACCTTATAGCGTAGGATCACAATAGCATGTTTTAACCTTGAGGGCAGGTAGAAGAGCACCATTTAATACGAATTTTCATTTATAGTGGGGCTGCACCATTATGGATTTTATGACAAGTAATCAATTGTTCTTGTCTTTACCTGTAGCCAATGTATACTCCTGGGTGCTGGTGATTCGCGTTCTCTTCTGGATACATTCGCGATTATCCTAGCTGCTGTATTTTGTATTACTTATAGGCCGTGTATTGTTTGTTGCCTGTCACCCGCAAAGAGGAAGTGACACTAGTCGAGCGTAGACCCCATGAAAACTCTGTGACAAAGGTTGCACAATGTGTTTCATATAACAAAGGTCTCAGCTGACACAGCAGTGTGAGGTAGCAATACGACGAGCTTGTGAGTAATTTGCCATGCATGACTATTGCCACAGCTCAGTCCAAGCCCATCAAAGAGTCTGTTCCTTTTTACTTTACTTTTCCGATTGACCAAAAATAAAGCTGATGTTAGCTTTATGATCTCCATCTAAACAAAAGATGATCTGGATGTCTTCTGAAAAATTCTGCAAGACTGCCCCAGGTTCTTGAGCAAATCATGCTGGGACCTTGGGCCCGATTCATGGAAAAGTGCATATTTTTCCAACAATTGCTGCGCGCCGAGAACGACACAGCATGAGCCGGCGCGCAGAATAAAAAATGCATGCACCGCGTATTCATGGAATCAACTGCACAAAGTAACCATATTCGCAACTCGCACCCGTAACACCCCTGACACGCCCCCACGCAAAGCATAAACAGCCAGTACAGCTACCTTTGCGTGCTCCTCCGTGCGTGAATAAATGCACCCTACAAACAGGGCGTGGGGTCCACCGCAAGCAGGCTTGCATCTGGGGGACTCCGTGCAGGGTCCCCTGTAACTGTTCCCGACACCCCAACAACATGCATATGATACTCGGGTTAAACTCAGAAAATCTGCATGTGAAACCCTGTAAACCGTTCCTGCACCCTGCTACGCTGGATACACGTACCCATAAGTTAGATCAGAACCCTGGTTGTGTACATGCAACCCTAAATCCGACATGCAAACCCACCTCTGCACTGCAATTCCAATGTGCAAGTGTCTTTATGCCTGCCTTCGGGTGGCGTAGTGATCGAGGGATTGCGTGGCCATTTCTATGCTGAGAGGCTGCGTGGGTGGTTCCATGAATACTTGTCGTTTGGTGCAATTGTGTTCCGCCCCGTTCCCAGCCCTCTGCGCAAGCCACGCTCACGCTCTGCGTGGTGCCTCGTACAAGGCACTCAACGGCTCTCAAGGATGTGGGAGGGATAGGGAGAATTCTCTTATAAGGCTAATTTCCCAAACCTAGTTAGTCCCCCAGCAGCTTTGCTGGATTTTAGGGGTTTGTTTTTTTCTCCTGCTAAGAGTGAGACTCTTTTTCTCCCACTCTCAGCCATGATTTGGGGTATGCCTCCGACTATTTGTGTGCTTTTGGGCTATGGGGTATTTATTACTCCCTAGGGTACCATCTGTTTTTTGTGTATGTGTTACACAGCACCCTCAGTGCTGTAACACAGGGGTGTCATAGAGACCCCCCTCACATAGACTCCATACCCTGGGACTGACTACTGTCTCCCAGGGCATGTAAAGTCACCATTGACTTTACTTGTACTAAATTGTAAACAGAACCAGCACAAAGCATCATATTGTGGAAGTACTGGAAGGGGTTAATTATATTGCCCCTGGGTCTGTTTTCAAGGGGACACTGTCCAGTCCCCCCTTGTCGAGTTTCTGGCTGGTGGCAGTGGTTACCATGCAAAATATTCCACCAGAATATTTCCTATGGGATTTTCCATTGATTTTAAACGCACCACTTTTTGGTGCAATGTTAAAGATTCCGCCGGTTTATTTATTTAATATTAAATCCACGGCTGGGTCTTTTTGCCAGACCTCTTTTCAAAAATGGCGTTTGTGTCCGTCTCTGTAACTCTGACCAAGGTCGAGCCCTTTGTTCCACTTTTTGGCGGGCTTCTCCACAGAAGCCCTCCAAATGGTGCCACTCTGTCTGGGTTCCACGGGATGTGTGGGGAGGGGAATTGGCACCCTGGATTGCGTTGCCTTAGCAACTCAAGTCACACTCTATTCTGATTGGCCCAGTGGTGAGCCGCCCGGCTCTCCACTTAGCATGTTTGAGTGAAAGCTAGGCTGTTGAATGGGGGTTTTTCTGCATAAAAGCAGGGCTTTTGGGACTGGAACTTCAGAAGTCGCCACAGGACCTAAGAATCCGAAGAGGGAAGAAGCTGAAGCCATCTGCAACGACGACATCACTGGTGGAGACCTGCTGCAACAACCTCACCACTTTCCCGATGACAAGAGGAGATCTTCTGCTGGAAGAGTCTTCTCCCCCTGAGCTGGTGGGATCAACCAGTTCGCCATTTCGCCTTCCAAAGACGTCTCTTGGTCGAATCGCCCGTGTCAAGCACCCCGGCGGCCGGATAGCCAAGTTTCAGCACTTTGACCGTGAATAAAAGGAACGCATCTTTTACCGACGAACTCCGCAGCTGGTTTCATGAACTTTGGCTCTACAGTGTATACTGCCTTCACTGACTTGCTTTGGACTTGTAAAAGTGTTGGGAACTGTTTTATTTTTATGCTCTGCCTTTCTCTCTCCCTTTAACTTAACTATTGGAGTGCCACCTAGGTTGCACGCTCACATCTGTTGTAACAATTAGTGGTGTTTTAACTCTGTCTTGTCTAATAGTTATCGAGGGAGGTGTCCATACTTTATCTGACTGTGTTTTAACTTGCTTTTGATTTAGAGTGCTAGTGTATTACCTAAAGTGTGTTTTAAATAAATAATGATATACTTTTGATACAAAGCTCTGGTCACTGTTTGCTTGTTCCACTGTGTTTTTGGCCCTATTGTGTATACTCTACATACTGCCCTACTCTTCTTGAGAGAAGTCTGACCACTCAGCCACAGCTACCAGGTAAATCTGGGTGGTGCAGACTGCTACCAATTGGGTTTACTGCTTACTCCTGTACTCTTAATTTTTGCAGTGGTCCCCAAGGGAACTGCACAGGATTCTGCCTAACAGCATCGACTAACAGGATTTTGCATGCATTTTGACACGCAAGTTCCCTATTTCCTGCACAAATAATTCCATGAATCGGGCCCTTTATGTAGAAGTTAAAGAGGAGAAGGGATATACACGACCCCTGAGGTACATCACAACTAACCACCTCTCGTACACATTGAACTTTGACCTGGAGAATATATGTTCAAGAAAGAAGGCACTCCACTTTAGTTCTATTGATGAGCCCCCTGACACATCCCTGATGTGTTATAGAAAAAGGGATTGGTCCAGAGTGTTGAACGCGGCCAAAAGGCCTAAGAGTATAAACATCCTCTTTTGCCCTGGGCTATATTTTGGAGCAGATAGCCTTCAATATCTACAAGGGCAAACTCTGTCAATCTATTTTGGTGAAAGCCCGGCTGCCAGTCTCTGAGAAGCTGAATGTCTTCTTCTTGCTGGACATTGACCGATATTAGATATTCCTGGCTCTAGAGATGGTTTCTTTATAAGTGGAGTAACCAACATCTGCTCTAATGTGGTTGAACCGTGGCCTCTCTAAATGACATACTCATTTTTTTTGCAATGAATGGACTCAGAGCTTCCACACATTCTTTAATGACACCAGAAGGAAAAGGATCAACCGGGAAATGTGTGGTGTTAAGGCTTCTGATAATATGCTTTGTGCCCAAAAGTGTAACAAGTGAGAATTTTAGAGTTATTTGACCACCAAGAAGAAACACTTGAGTTCTGCCTGCTTTCTGTACTGTGGGTATGCAGTTTGCTATGGTCGCAAGGGTGTTAAGGCTCAAATTGGTACTGGTGATTTGATATTTCTGGTGGCCCACAG
The DNA here is from genome assembly GCF_040938575.1 of Ambystoma mexicanum. Taxonomy (NCBI): domain Eukaryota; kingdom Metazoa; phylum Chordata; class Amphibia; order Caudata; family Ambystomatidae; genus Ambystoma; species Ambystoma mexicanum. Next base: position 832,860,790 of record NC_090925.1, read on the forward strand.
TGGGAGCTGAAGTTTGTTGGTACATGCTCAGCGGCATCGTCGATGCCCAGATCCAGTCTGGGAATATACCTTTGCCACCAGTTTTATTGTTGGGCCTGCCTTTTCTGAAAGTTACTATTATTATAACTATTATTGTATTTATTGAGCGCAGACCTAGGTCCAAGAAGCAACAGAGCGCTTTCCAGAGGTAACAACAGAATAGATGTACAGCAGGGGGGTAGGATACAGAGGGGCAGAGAGGAGGGGTTCAGCTGTACGGGGTGGCGGGAGGAGAGGGGTGGACAGCAGCTAGCGAGTCAGGTGGCGCTGGTGTGAGTTATATGTTGTTAACTTTTACTGTGGAGGCCTGTTTTAAAAGGAACTAATTTTTCCTAATAAAATTACGGCTTTTAAGCGCGCCAAAATGTTTTTGATGTAGACTTATCACTTTGACGGGTTAAACCACAACATTTTTTCTGATCAAGGCACACCATGCATTTTAGGATTTTAGGAGGAATTTTAAGACCCTGTGTGTTTATGTGCTCTCTGATCATCTGCAAATTAATGGCCAGACAGAGAGTGTGAACTGACATTTTAATAAATCACATTCATACTAATGAACATGGTTTTTTGCCTATATAATGGTTTGAATATGATAAATCTGTGCGTTCTGTTTCTGGATTATCTTGGTCTTGGTAGATCCCACGGACATCTGAAATTTGGATCCTTGGATTTGGTTGAGTAGAGGCAGGAGATTCGTGGGCAGCTAGTGCTGAAGGGCCGCAAAGAAGAGCCAGTTTTTCAGCCAGCTTGGAAAGGATTTGTTGCAGAGGACTATTCCAATGCCTCCCTATGAGGACAATGCAACTCCCAACTCTTTTATGAAGAAGGTGCAGGTGACAGGAGGACAAGAGGGCATCCCGGGATGAACCTGAGGTAGTGAGAGAAGGACACGTTGTCTACCAGGAATCAGCAACTATTTTTGATTGCACACATATGCACTTGTCACTTTACTGTTAACTTTCACTAAAACCACATAGATCACTGAAAGGAAATGACCACTGGATTCCTTGGCTGTGTTATGAAGTGATTTATTTATTATGTAAACACCCCTCCCCACACCCTCATCCCAAACACCCTCCTCCCAACACCCTGCCTCCCCAAAGCGTTTTCCCAATACCCTCTCTACTCCACACCCTCATCCACCATCACCCTCCCCTCCCCACACCCTTGTGGTATGCAGTCACATGGAAGTTTCTACTTCTTCTTTCTCTTGCCAACTTCCCGATGTGGAGTAGTGTGATGAAGGACGTGCCTTAGTAGTGTGCTTAGTATTCCGTGAAAATCTCGGAAAGAAAACGCTGAGCATTCAGCATTTACAAAAATATTGAATCTTTTACTGAATGAGGGGAGTGAGGGATGCAGCGGTGTCCGCCGCTCCACATGTTTGGTAAAATAGGAATCGGGGGTTGCATGGAGTGCAGGGGACAAAAAAGGATCCTGCGACACCAGTCTCGACCCACTTTGGTCATAGGGAACTGACGTTGCGAGGGGTGGGCGGAAGCGGGGCACGGGAAAGAAGTGGTCAGAGGAAGTTAATAGGGATAAAGCGGTAGTGGTTAAGGGGGACGCGGGTAAAAGTGATCAATGCTATCACCGCGCAGCGCCATTTTCGGATTCGCCATTTTCATCGTCAAAATTCCGGGGTGTGCAATGATCACATAGATCCATGTGCTTGCCACAGAACCCTCTGTTGGGGTGGCTGACACAGAACTAACCTCCCCGACAGATGTGGTGGAGGGTGAGGGTAGTAGACCATGAAACATTTTCATTAGTGCTGGACATGTGCTCTACCAACTCCTGCACCCTTTGGCTCCTTAGTGTTATGCTGACAGAAACAGTCCAAGCCAGTATTGCCTGGGAGTGGCCTAGTTGTTCTTGGGCAATGACTTCTATCTGCTCATGCCACTCTGTGTGAGTCTCTTCCAGATAGCATCCAGGGTGTGTGGCCGCAATGGGCTGGGAGTCTCCTGCCAGTGCCTAAGATTCAAAAGCCAGTGCTCCTTCAGTGTTATCAGCCTGTGGAGGTGTGTCTGTGCCATTGTTATGGTGCCAATGCCGTACACAGCCAGAGGATAAGGAGGAAGGACTGGTGTGCAGAGGTAAGAGGATAGGAAGGAGAGTGAGGTCCATCCATAAGGGACTCACTGTATTTTGTATTTATTGTGTTTATATAGCGCTTTAATCCAAAGCTGTAGAAGCTGCAGGAGTCTGATCAGTAGTGCGTGCCACAGGTGCTGCATGGTTGGCAGGTAAAGTGTGAGTGTGTTCAGCAGTTGGCCGACAAACAGGCTCACTTGTGTCAGAGGTTGTATTGGTGGTTTTGTACCACTGGCTTGGTGCCAAAAGTGGTAGGAGGGCCTGACTGGGTGGTGCTTCTGCTGCACTGTGGCTGCAGTGGTTGCCACAACCTTTGGAGTTGTGCCGGTGGCACCAAAGATGGCCGCACTGGTGCGTTCAGACAACGAGGTCCTCGGCGTGTCCTTGTATTTTTGGCCATGACTACTTGCTTCAACACTCGACGGTCCTGCATGTTCTGGTGCCATAGTGGCACTTGCAGAAGTGGCAGTCGTGTTCTGGCTGTCCATGTCCTCATGGCTGTCCTGAGTGCCTGTTGTGGGAAATGGGACATGGTATGATTACCTTTGTAGTAATCTTGTCGGGTGTGCTTTGATGCATTTAGCATTCAGCTACATGAAAGTCATGGTAGGAAAGGATCAAATGTCTCAAATGTGACTTGTTGGAATGGCAAGCAGTGTCAGAGGTGACTGGGCTGATGTTTGTTTCTGATTTGAATATATTGGAAATGTGTATCTTGGCTGGCCTGCTGTTTTATGAACTTTCAGGTTCTGCAAGCTCATGGATGCATGTACACCTGGGCACATTTTTTGAACGGAGTTGTCCTCTCATTTGAGAGGTGAACTTGTTCCAGTCATATTGCAACCTTTGGGGGATTAGTCTGCACGTACATAGGGCTTGCTTCCAGTGCTCTGTTGCAGATGTTCTGTTGGGTCAGGCCACCATATGCAGGATTTGCACTACATGTCTTGTTTTGTGGTTGGGGGCTCTTGGGCTGAAACATGTGGATTTCTGGGTGTGTTGCCCACTGCCAATGGTGCTTGGTGACGTAATTTCTGGTTCACTATCACTCCAGGATACTTCCTGTTGACTTTTGCTCGTTAATAGTCCAATGGGCCAATCATGTATTCACTGGGGTCTTCCTGCTCCGACCTCTGCTGCTTCTACGCCCTCCAGGCCCACCATGGGGTGTATGCTGCTCACGGTCTCCTGATAAGGTGTCAGTTGCCGAGGCCCTACTGTCCCTCCTCCTGTGGCTGTGGTGGTTGCCTACTAGGGTGCAGTCCCTAGCTTTCAGGCCATTCCACCTTTCCTGAGATCCTCGCAGTTCGATGGCACTGTCCCCACAGCCATAGCCTTGTCCCATATCTAGTTCCATATATAATTGCTCCTCTGGTGTGTGGTCTGTGTGTTTTTTGCCTCATGTAGCTTATCTGCATGGGCCACCACGTGCTCACTAAACACAGTGGGCACTGCCGCAGAGAATGTTGGGTCTCTGAGCCACATTTCAGGCACGCTGGCTTTTGATTTGCATTCTGACATCTTTTTCCTGTTTTTCAGGTTCGGATGACATCATTTGCTTTCTCACCCAATTTCGGCCTGGCAACATTACCATTCCAGTGGTGACGCGAATTCTGCCGAAATGTAGCATATTTACTGATGAGTAATGCTTTTTGGCACTTGCAATTTGGCGCTAATTCCGCCACGGTAGTTCCACCCAGCAGAATAAGTACCATGTTTACAACTGAACCCGTAATGAGGCTCACAGATAGACCTTTGCCTTCATGTTATTGTTCTTGTTATTTTTATTGTCCTTGTTGTGCAACAACCTGTGGGTATCTATGCACCCACCAACAAGGGAGAGACGAGAACAGAAGCCCATGGGATAAACATGAAACTAGAATAGGAAAATCTTGAGTTTTTTTACATGAAATTAAAGAAGATCTTCATCCCAGTGAAGTCCTTTTAAGAGGAAATTTCATGTTTGCTGATAAAACTGAAAATGATTGGCCCAGAGACCTTATAGCGTAGGATCACAATAGCATGTTTTAACCTTGAGGGCAGGTAGAAGAGCACCATTTAATACGAATTTTCATGTATAGTGGGGCTGCACCATTATGGATTTTATGACAAGTAATCAATTGTTCTTGGCTTTACCTGTAGCCAATGTATACTCCTGGGTGCTGGTGATTCGCGTTCTCTTCTGGATACATTCGCGATTATCCTAGCTGCTGTATTTTGTATTACTTATAGGCCGTGTATTGTTTGTTGCCTGTCACCCGCAAAGAGGAAGTGACACTAGTCGAGCGTAGACCCCATGAAAACTCTGTGACAAAGGTTGCACAATGCGTTTCATATAACAAAGGTCTCAGCTGACACAGCAGTGTGAGGTAGCAATACGACGAGCTTGTGAGTAATTTGCCATGCATGACTATTGCCACAGCTCAGTCCAAGCCCATCAAAGAGTCTGTTCCTTTTTACTTTACTTTTCCGATTGACCAAAAATAAAGCTGATGTTAGCTTTATGATCTCCATCTAAACAAAAGATGATCTGGATGTCTTCTGAAAAATTCTGCAAGACTGCCCCAGGTTCTTGAGCAAATCATGCTGGGACCTTGGGCCCGATTCATGGAAAAGTGCATATTTTTCCAACAATTGCTGCGCGCCGAGAACGACACAGCATGAGCCGGCGCGCAGAATAAAAAATGCAAGCACCGCATATTCATGGAATCAACTGCACAAAGTAACCATATTCGCAACTCGCACCCGGAACACCCCTGACACGCCCCCACGCAAAGCATAAACAGCCAGTACAGCTACCTTTGCGTGCTCCTCCGTGCGTGAATAAATGCACCCTACAAACAGGGCGTGGGGTCCACCGCAAGCAGGCTTGCATCTGGGGGACTCCGTGCAGGGTCCCCTGTAACTGTTCCCGACACCCCAACAACATGCATATGATACTCGGGTTAAACTCAGAAAATCTGCATGTGAAACCCTGTAAACCGTTCCTGCACCCTGCTACGCTGGATACACGTACCCATAAGTTAGATCAGAACCCTGGTTGTGTACATGCACCCCTAAATCCGACATGCAAACCCACCTCTGCACTGCAATTCCAATGTGCAAGTGTCTTACATAGCTGCCTTCGGGTGGCGTAGTGATCGAGGGATTGCGTGGCCATTTCTATGCTGAGAGGCTGCGTGGGTGGTTCCATGAATACTTGTCGTTTGGTGCAATTGTGTTCCGCCCCGTTCCCAGCCCTCTGCGCAAGCCACGCTCACGCTCTGCGTGGTGCCTCGTACAAGGCACTCAACGGCTCTCAAGGATGTGGGAGGGATAGGGAGAATTCTCTTATAAGGCTAATTTCCCAAACCTAGTTAGTCCCCCAGCAGCTTTGCTGGATTTTAGGGGTTTGTTTTTTTCTCCTGCTAAGAGTGAGACTCTTTTTCTCCCACTCTCAGCCATGATTTGGGGTATGCCTCTGACTATTTGTGTGCTTTTGGGCTATGGGGTGTTTTTTACTCCCTAGGGTATCATCTGTTTTTTGTGTATGTGTTACACAGCACCCTCAGTGCTGTAACACAGGGGTGTCATAAAGACCCCCCTCACATAGACTCCATACCCTGGGACTGACTACTGTCTCCCAGGGCATGTAAAGTCACCATTGACTTTACTTGTCCTAAATTGTGAACAGAACCAGCACAAACCAGCATATTGTGGAAGTACTGGAAGGGGTTAATTATATTGCCCCTGGGTCTGCTTTCAAGGGGACACTGTCCAGTGCCCCCCTGTCGAGTTTCTGGCTGGTGGCAGTGGTTACCATGCAAAATATTCCACCAGAATATTTCCTATGGGATTTTCCCATTGATTTTAAACGCACCACTTTTTGGTGCAATGTTAAAGATTCCGCCGGTTTATTTATTTAATATTAAATCCACGGCTGGGTCTTTTTGCCAGAACTCTTTTCGAAAATGGCGTTTGTGTCCGTCTCTGTAACTCTGACCAAGGTCGAGCCCTTTGTTCCACTTTTTGGCGGGCTTCTCCACAGAAGCCCTCCAAATGGTGCCACTCTGTCTGGGTTCCACGGGATGTGTGGGGAGGGGAATTGGCACCCTGGATTGCGTTGCCTTAGCAACTCAAGTCACACTCTATTCTGATTGGCCCAGTGGTGAGCCGCCCGGCTCTCCACTTAGCATGTTTGAGTGAAAGCTAGGCTGTTGAATGGGGGGTTTTCTGCATAAAAGCAGGGCTTTTGGGACTGGAACTTCAGAAGTCGCCACAGGACCTAAGAATCCGAAGAGGGAAGAAGCTGAAGCCATCTGCAACGATGACATCACTGGTGGAGACCTGCTGCAACAACCTCACCACTTTCCCGATGACAAGAGGAGATCTTCTGCTGGAAGAGTCTTCTCCCCCTGAGCTGGTGGGATCAACCAGTTCGCCATTTCACCTTCCAAAGACGTCTCTTGGTCGAATCGCCCGTGTCAAGCACCCCGGCGGCCGGATAGCCAAGCTTCAGCACTTTGACCGTGAATAAAAGGAACGCATCTTTTACCGACGAACTCCGCAGCTGGTTTCATGAACTTTGGCTCTACAGTGTATACTGCCTTCACTGACTTGCTTTGGACTTATAAAAGTGTTGGGAACTGTTTTATTTTTATGCTTTGCCTTTTTCTCTCCCTTTAACTTAACTATTGGAGCGCCATCTAGGTTTTGCGCTCACATCTTTTTTAAGAATTAGTGGTGTTTTAACTCTGACTTGTCTAATAGTTATCGAGGGAGGTGTCCATACTTTATCTGACTGTGTTTTAACTTGCTTTTGATTTAGAGTGCTAGTGTATTACCTAAAGTGTGTTTTAAATAAATAATGATATACTTTTGATACAAAGCTCTGGTCAGTGTTTGCTTGTTCCACTGTGTTTTTGGCCCTATTGTGTATACTCTACATACTGCCCTACTCTTCTTGAGAGAAGTCTGACCACTCAGCCACAGCTACCAGGTAAATCTGGGTGGTGCAGACTGCTACCAATTGGGTTTACTGCTTACTCCTGTACTCTTAATTTTTGCAGTGGTCCCCAAGGGAACTGCACAGGATTCTGCCTAACAGCATCGACTAACAGGATTTTGCATGCATTTTGACACACAAGTTCCCTATTTCCTGCACAAATAATTCCATGAATCGGGCCCTTTATGTAGAAGTTAAAGAGGAGAAGGGATATACACGACCCCTGAGGTACATCACAACTAACCACCTCTCGTACACATTGAACTTTGACCTGGAGAATATATGTTCAAGAAAGAAGGCACTCCACTTTAGTTCTATTGATGAACCCCCTGACACATCCCTGATGTGTTATAGAAAAAGGGATTGGTCCAGAGTGTTGAACGCGGCCAAAAGGCCTACGAGTATAAACATCCTCTTTTGCCCTGGTCTATATTTTGGAGCAGATAGCCTTCAATATCTACAAGGGCAAACTCTATCAATCTATTTTGGTGAAAGCCCGGCTGCCAGTCTCTGAGAAGCTGAATGTCTTCTTCTTGCTGGACATTGACCGATATTAGATATTCCTGGCTCTAGAGATGGTTTCTTTATAAGTGGAGTAACCAACATCTGCTCTAATGTGGTTGAACCGTGGCCTCTCTAAATGACATACTCATTTTTTTTGCAATGAATGGACTCAGAGCTTCCACACATTCTTTAATGACACCAGAAGGAAAAGGATCAACCGGGAAATGTGTGGTGTTAAGGCTTCTGATAATATGCTTTGTGCCCAAAAGTGTAACAAGTGAGAATTTTAGAGTTATTTGACCACCAAGAAGAAACACTTGAGTTCTGCCTGCTTTCTGTACTGTGGGTATGCAGTTTGCTATGGTCGCAAGGGTGTTAAGGCTCAAATTGGTACTGGTGATTTGATATTTCTGGTGGCCCACAGTGGGAGCTGAAGTTTGTTGGTACATGCTCAGCGGCATCGTCGATGCCCAGATCCAGTCTGGGAATATACCTTTGCCACCAATTTTATTGTTGGGCCTGCCTTTTCTGAAAGTTACTATTATTATAACTATTATTGTATTTATTGAGCGCAGACCTAGGTCCAAGAAGCAACAGAGCGCTTTCCAGAGGTAACAACAGAATAGATGTACAGCAGGGGGGTAGGATACAGAGGGGCAGAGAGGAGGGGTTCAGCTGTACGGGGTGGCGGGAGGAGAGGGGTGGACAGCAGCTAGCGAGTCAGGTGGCGCTGGTGTGAGTTATATGTTGTTAACTTTTACTGTGGAGGCCTGTTTTAAAAGGAACTAATTTTTCCTAATAAAATTACGGCTTTTAAGCGCGCCAAAATGTTTTTGATGTAGACTTATCACTTTGACGGGTTAAACCACAACATTTTTTCTGATCAAGGCACACCATGCATTTTAGGATTTTAGGAGGAATTTTAAGACCCTGTGTGTTTATGTGCTCTCTGATCATCTGCAAATTAATGGCCAGACAGAGAGTGTGAACTGACATTTTAATAAATCACATTCATACTAATGAACATGGTTTTTTGCCTATATAATGGTTTGAATATGATAAATCTGTGCGTTCTGTTTCTGGATTATCTTGGTCTTGGTAGATCCCACGGACATCTGAAATTTGGATCCTTGGATTTGGTTGAGTAGAGGCAGGAGATTCGTGGGCAGCTAGTGCTGAAGGGCCGCAAAGAAGAGCCAGTTTTTCAGCCAGCTTGGAAAGGATTTGTTGCAGAGGACTATTCCAATGCCTCCCTATGAGGACAATGCAACTCCCAACTCTTTTATGAAGTAGGTGCAGGTGACAGGAGGACAAGAGGGCATCCCGGGATGAACCTGAGGTAGTGAGAGAAGGACACGTTGTCTACCAGGAATCAGCAACTATTTTTGATTGCACACATATGCACTTGTCACTTTACTGTTAACTTTCACTAAAACCACATAGATCACTGAAAGGAAATGACCACTGGATTCCTTGGCTGTGTTATGAAGTGATTTATTTATTATGTAAACACCCCTCCCCACACACTCATCCCAAACACCCTCCTCCCAACACCCTGCCTCCCCAAAGCGTTTTCCCAATACCCTCTCCACTCCACACCCTCATCCACCATCACCCTCCCCTCCCCACACCCTTGTGGTATGCAGTCACATGGAAGTTTCTACTTCTTCTTTCTCTTGCCAACTTCCCGATGTGGAGTAGTGTGATGAAGGACGTGCCTTAGTAGTGTGCTTAGTATTCCGTGAAAATCTCGGAAAGAAAACGCTGAGCATTCAGCATTTACAAAAATATTGAATCTTTTACTGAATGAGGGGAGTGAGGGATGCAGCGGTGTCCGCCGCTCCACATGTTTGGTAAAATAGGAATCGGGGGTTGCATGGAGTGCAGGGGACAAAAAAGGATCCTGCGACACCAGTCTCGACCCACTTTGGTCATAGGGAACTGACGTTGCGAGGGGTGGGCGGAAGCGGGGCACGGGAAAGAAGTGGTCAGAGGAAGTTAATAGGGATAAAGGGGTAGTGGTTAAGGGGGACGCGGGTAAAAGTGATCAATGCTATCACCGCGCAGCGCCATTTTCGGATTCGCCATTTTCGTCGTCAAAATTCCGGGGTGTGCAGTGATCACATAGATCCATGTGCTTGCCACAGAACCCTCTGTTGGGGTGGCTGACACAGAACTAACCTCCCCGACAGTTGTGGTGGAGGGTGAGGGTAGTAGACCATGAAACATTTTCATTAGTGCTGGACATGTGCTCTACCAACTCCTGCACCCTTTGGCTCCTTAGTGTTATGCTGACAGAAACAGTCCAAGCCAGTATTGCCTGGGAGTGGCCTAGTTGTTCTTGGGCAATGACTTCTATCTGCTCATGCCACTCTGTGTGAGTCTCTTCCAGATAGCATCCAGGGTGTGTGGCCGCAATGGGCTGGGAGTCTCCTGCCAGTGCCTAAGATTCAAAAGCCAGTGCTCCTTCAGTGTTATCAGCCTGTGGAGGTGTGTCTGTGCCATTGTTATGGTGCCAATGCCGTACACAGCCAGAGGACAAGGAGGAAGGACTGGTGTGCAGAGGTAAGAGGATAGGAAGGAGAGTGAGGTCCATCCATAAGGGACTCACTGTATTTTGTATTTATTGTGTTTATATAGCGCTTTAATCCAAAGCTGTAGAAGCTGCAGGAGTCTGATCAGTAGTGCGTGCCACAGGTGCTGCATGGTTGGCAGGTAAAGTGTGGGTGTGTTCAGCAGTTGGCCGACAAACAGGCTCACTTGTGTCAGAGGTTGTATTGGTGGTTTTGTACCACTGGCTTGGTGCCAAAAGTGGTAGGAGGGCCTGAATGGGTGGTGCTTCTGCTGCACTGTGGCTGCAGTGGTTGCCACAACCTTTGGAGTTGTGCCGGTGGCACCAAAGATGGCCGCACTGGTGCGTTCAGACAACGAGGTCCTCGGCGTGTCCTTGTATTTTTGGCCATGACTACTTGCTTCAACACTGGACGGTCCTGCATGTTCTGGTGCCATAGTGGCACTTGCAGAAGTGGCAGTCGTGTTCTGGCTGTCCATGTCCTCATGGCTGTCCTGAGTGCCTGTTGTGGGAAATGGGACATGGTATGATTACCTTTGTAGTAATCTTGTCGGGTGTGCTTTGATGCATTTAGCATTCAGCTACATGAAAGTCATGGTAGGAAAGGATCAAATGTCTCAAATGTGACTTGTTGGAATGGCAAGCAGTGTCAGAGGTGACTGGGCTGATGTTTGTTTCTGATTTGAATATATTGGAAATGTGTATCTTGGCTGGCCTGCTGTTTTATGAACTTTCAGGTTCTGCAAGCTCATGGATGCATGTACACCTGGGCACATTTTTTGAACGGAGTTGTCCTCTCATTTGAGAGGTGAACTTGTTCCAGTCATATTGCAACCTTTGGGGGATTAGTCTGCACGTACATAGGGCTTGCTTCCAGTGCTCTGTTGCAGATGTTCTGTTGGGTCAGGCCACCATATGCAGGATTTGCACTACATGTTTTGTTTTGTGGTTGGGGGCTCTTGGGCTGAAACATGTGGATTTCTGGGTGTGTTGCCCACTGCCAATGGTGCTTGGTGACGTAATTTCTGGTTCACTATCACTCCAGGATACTTCCTGTTGACTTTTGCTCGTTAATAGTCCAATGGGCCAATCATGTATTCACTGGGGTCTTCCTGCTCCGACCTCTGCTGCTTCTACGCCCTCCAGGCCCACCATGTGGTGTATGCTGCTCACGGTCTCCTGATAAGGTGTCAGTTGCCGAGGCCCTACTGTCCCTCCTCCTGTGGCTGTGGTGGTTGCCTACTAGGGTGCAGTCCCTAGCTTTCAGGCCATTCCACCTTTCCTGAGATCCTCGCAGTTCCATGGCACTGTCCCCACAGCCATAGCCTTGTCCCATATCTAGTTCCATATATAATTGCTCCTCTGGTGTGTGGTCTGTGTGTTTTTTGCCCCATGTAGCTTATCTGCATGGGCCACCACGTGCTCACTAAACACAGTGGGCACTGCCGCAGAGAATGTTGGGTCTCTGAGCCACATTTCAGGCACGCTGGCTTTTGATTTGCATTCTGACATCTTTTTCCTGTTTTTCAGGTTCGGATGACATCATTTGCTTTCTCACCCAATTTCGGCCTGGCAACATTACCATTCCAGTGGTGACGCGAATTCTGCCGAAATGTAGCATATTTACTGATGAGTAATGCTTTTTGGCACTTGCAATTTGGCGCTAATTCCGCCACGGTAGTTCCACCCAGCAGAATAAGCACCATGTTTACAACTGAACCCGTAATGAGGCTCACAGATAGACCTTTGCCTTCATGTTAATGTTCTTGTTATTTTTATTGTCCTTGTTGTGCAACAACCTGTGGGTATCTATGCACCCACCAACAAGGGAGAGACGAGAACAGAAGCCCATGGGATAAACATGAAACTAGAATAGGAAAATCTTGAGTTTTTTTACATGAAATTAAAGAAGATCTTCATCCCAGTGAAGTCCTTTTAAGAGGAAATTTCATGTTTGCTGATAAAACTGAAAATGATTGGCCCAGAGACCTTATAGCGTAGGATCACAATAGCATGTTTTAACCTTGAGGGCAGGTAGAAGAGCACCATTTAATACGAATTTTCATGTATAGTGGGGCTGCACCATTATGGATTTTATGACAAGTAATCAATTGTTCTTGGCTTTACCTGTAGCCAATGTATACTCCTGGGTGCTGGTGATTCGCGTTCTCTTCTGGATACATTCGCGATTATCCTAGCTGCTGTATTTTGTATTACTTATAGGCCGTGTATTGTTTGTTGCCTGTCACCCGCAAAGAGGAAGTGACACTAGTCGAGCGTAGACCCCATGAAAACTCTGTGACAAAGGTTGCACAATGTGTTTCATATAACAAAGGTCTCAGCTGACACAGCAGTGTGAGGTAGCAATACGACGAGCTTGTGAGTAATTTGCCATGCATGACTATTGCTACAGCTCAGTCCAAGCCCATCAAAGAGTCTGTTCCTTTTTACTTTACTTTTCCGATTGACCAAAAATAAAGCTGATTTTAGCTTTATGATCTCCATCTAAACAAAAGATGATCTGGATGTCTTCTGAAAAATTCTGCAAGACTGCCCCAGGTTCTTGAGCAAATCATGCTGGGACCTTGGGCCCGATTCATGGAAAAGTGCATATTTTTCCAACAATTGCTGCGCGCCGAGAACGACACAGCATGAGCCGGCGCGCAGAATAAAAAATGCAAGCACCGCATATTCATGGAATCAACTGCACAAAGTAACCATATTCGCAACTCGCACCCGGAACACCCCTGACATGCCCCCACGCAAAGCATAAACAGCCAGTACAGCTACCTTTGCGTGCTCCTCCGTGCGTGAATAAATGCACCCTACAAACAGGGCGTGGGGTCCACCGCAAGCAGGCTTGCATCTGGGGGACTCCGTGCAGGGTCCCCTGTAACTGTTCCCGACACCCCAACAACATGCATATGATACTCGGGTTAAACTCAGAAAATCTGCATGTGAAACCCTGTAAACCGTTCCTGCACCCTGCTACGCTGGATACAAGTACCCATAAGTTAGATCAGAACCCTGGTTGTGTACATGCACCCCTAAATCCGACATGCAAACCCACCTCTGCACTGCAATTCCAATGTGCAAGTGTCTTACATGCCTGCCTTCGGGTGGCGTAGTGATCGAGGGATTGCGTGGCCATTTCTATGCTGAGAGGCTGCGTGGGTGGTTCCATGAATACTTGTCGTTTGGTGCAATTGTGTTCCGCCCCGTTCCCAGCCCTCTGCGCAAGCCACGCTCACGCTCTGTGTGGTGCCTCGTACAAGGCACTCAACGGCTCTCAAGGATGTGGGAGGGATAGGGAGAATTCTCTTATAAGGCTAATTTCCCAAACCTAGTTAGTCCCCCAGCAGCTTTGCTGGATTTTAGGGGTTTGTTTTTTTCTCCTGCTAAGAGTGAGACTCTTTTTCTCCCACTCTCAGCCATGATTTGGGGTATGCCTCTGACTATTTGTGTGCTTTTGGGCTATGGGGTGTTTTTTACTCCCTAGGGTATCATCTGTTTTTTGTGTATGTGTTACACAGCACCCTCAGTGCTGTAACACAGGGGTGTCATAAAGACCCCCCTCACATAGACTCCATACCCTGGGACTGACTACTGTCTCCCAGGGCATGTAAAGTCACCATTGACTTTACTTGTCCTAAATTGTGAACAGAACCAGCACAAATCAGCATATTGTGGAAGTACTGGAAGGGGTTAATTATATTGCCCCTGGGTCTGTTTTCAAGGGGACACTGTCCAGTCCCCCCCTGTCGAGTTTCTGGCTGGTGGCAGTGGTTACCATGCAAAATATTCCACCAGAATATTTCCTATGGGATTTTCCCATTGATTTTAAACGCACCACTTTTTGGTGCAATGTTAAAGATTCCGCCGGTTTATTTATTTAATATTAAATCCACGGCTGGGTCTTTTTGCCAGAACTCTTTTCGAAAATGGCGTTTATGTCCGTCTCTGTAACTCTGACCAAGGTCGAGCCCTTTGTTCCACTTTTTGGCGGGCTTCTCCACAGAAGCCCTCCAAATGGTGCCACTCTGTCTGGGTTCCACGGGATGTGTGGGGAGGGGAATTGGCACCCTGGATTGCGTTGCCTTAGCAACTCAAGTCACACTCTATTCTGATTGGCCCAGTGGTGAGCCGCCCGGCTCTCCACTTAGCATGTTTGAGTGAAAGCTAGGCTGTTGAATGGGGGTTTTTCTGCATAAAAGCAGGGCTTTTGGGACTGGAACTTCAGAAGACGCCACAGGACCTAAGAATCCGAAGAGGGAAGAAGCTGAAGCCATCTGCAACGACGACATCACTGGTGGAGACCTGCTGCAACAACCTCACCACTTTCCCGATGACAAGAGGAGATCTTCTGCTGGAAGAGTCTTCTCCCCCTGAGCTGGTGGGATCTACCAGTTTGCCATTTCACCTTCCAAAGACGTCTCTTGGTCGAATCGCCCGTGTCAAGCACCCCGGCGGCCGGATAGCCAAGCTTCAGCACTTTGACCGTGAATAAAAGGAATGCATCTTTTACCGACGAACTCCGTGGCTGGTTTCATCCGTGTGCAGTGCATCGACTCCAAGTTCCCTCCTCGACGAGATCCTCTCTTCCCCTGGTCGAAACAATGAACTGCAACCACTGCCAGGAACAACTGCCACCGCTGGAGCTTCCTCTCTCTTTAAGGTACTGTGTTCCACCTGGCCTCCCTTTCTTCGCATTGCTAAAGGTGACCCTTAAATCCTTGGCTTTCCAACTGGGAATTTTAAACCGTGTGATCCTGGGCACATTTCGCTTTGCTCCATTTAAAGTGGGCCTGGCCTATGAACTTTGGCTCTACAGTGTATACTGCCTTCACCGACTTGCTTTGGACTTATAAAAGTGTTGGGAACTGTTTTATTTTTATGCTTTGCCTTTTTCTCTCCCTTTAACTTAACTATTGGAGCGCCATCTAGGTTTTGCGCTCACATCTTTTTTAAGAATTAGTGGTGTTTTAACTCTGACTTGTCTAATAGTTATCGAGGGAGGTGTCCATACTTTATCTGACTGTGTTTTAACTTGCTTTTGATTTAGAGTGCTAGTGTATTACCTAAAGTGTGTTTTAAATAAATAATGATATACTTTTGATACAAAGCTCTGGTCAGTGTTTGCTTGTTCCACTGTGTTTTTGGCCCTATTGTGTATACTCTACATACTGCCCTACTCTTCTCGAGAGAAGTCTGACTGCTCAGCCACAGCTACCAGGTAAATCTGGGTGGTGCAGACTGCTACCAATTGGGTTTACTGCTTACTCCTGTAGTCTTAATCTTTTTGCAGTGGTCCCCAAGGGAACTGCACAGGATTCTGCCTAACACTGGTATACAGCGGTGGGATTTGTATTGAGGATACATTTTAGAGTGCTTCTAAATATTTTGGTGCAACTAACCACAAAGCTTAGCACTAAAAAGCTTATTTTCTAAAATGGAAAGTTACAGCCAGGAGTCCCTTTCTGCAAAAACTGCTGATTGTTTGAGAGTTCTTTGTAGATCTTCCTGTAAAAGCAAGACAATGGAACTGATAGAAAGATTGTTAGAGAACCAAAGTCTAGGTAGTGGTTCAGAGGAGCCTAACTCCCCAGCAAATGTAGACAACAGTAAGGAAGGTAATATGGATCAAAGTATTGATAATATTGTTGTAGATTGGGAAGAGGAAAGTGAGACTAATGTAACTATCCCCACTGGCCCTCTGCCTGCTTTAGCACCTCAGCCTGTGTCTACTGGACCTTTGTCAGGTCCCACATTAAGTCCTGCATTCATTGAACTGGAAAAAATGAGACTTGAATTAGAATTCAAAAGAATTAGTGCCCAATCTGAACAAAAGCACCAATAACTAAGGCTCAGAGAAATGGAGCTCAAGCATGAGCTAGAGATGAAGAAATTGTCTGTGGAAAATTCTTCTCTCCCCTGATCCTCTAGGAGTTCCAGTCCCAAAAGACCCTGGATGCCTAAAGAGATTGTGGATATGTATGAACCTAAGTTGGATGTGTTAGATTGGTTGGCTATGTTTGAGTATAACCATGGGCTCCAGGACATCTCAGGGAATCAGTTGCTTCATTGGTTGTTCTCTAGGCTCCCCCCTGTTGCATCTGATGTGGTAATGGAGTTGGGGGATGTGGATACGATGGACTACGAATGTGTGAAGCTAGTTTTAATAGCTAGATTTGGGAAGGCCCCTTCCCAGTACCTTAAGAAGTTTAGGGCCCTCAAAAAGCACGATGGTATCCCTTGGGCTACTTGGGCGAGTGAAAGTTTGAAGAACTTAGAGGGATGGATTAAGGGTTACAGAGTGAACACTTATGAAGGAATGAAAAATCTTGTTATGTTGGAGTCAATTTATGATGCCCGCTCTCCTGAGCTCAGACAGCACGTGGCTGATTCAAAGGAAATAGATTCCAAGAAGCTAGCTAAGGCTGCTAACTTGTGGGTTGCCAACAGGGCTACTCACAAGGATTCTGGGGTAACTCAGAAAAAGGATGAGGGAAAACAACCTAAAAAGGACTCCAAAGAGAATTCCAATAGGTCCAATTCCAAAGAGGGCCCCAAACAGCACCATAAGGGTAAGCCACATGGGAAACCAAATCAGGCTAGTGTACCTTCTGGGCCCGGACCAGAAGGAGGTCAGAACAAGCCAAATTCCAGAAAGCATTTGGAACACGCTATGTTTGTAAGGCTATTGACCATGTGAAAAGGGATCCCAGACGTAAGGGTAAACCTTCAGGGGTCCACACTGTCTCCTTAGCCTTCGCTCCAGAGGAGGAAGTACAAATGGCAAGTGGAAATTTTCTACTACTGGCTGATGATCCCATAGGCGTCTCAGCTAGTGTTTCTTTAGTGTCCCTGGGGTTGTGGGAAAAACAGAATTTAGATATCTAGAACTCTATAATGCTAAAGAGTATTATAAGGACAGTGTCCAAGTGAACGGTCAGGGGACTCCTGCCATTAGGGACACTGGGGACAGCATAACTGTGTTGGATCCTCTTTTTTCAAGGCAGAGGATGTTGCTAAGGCACCCAAATGCCTCACCAAGTTAGCCGGAGGGCCTGTGCAGATGCTTCCCCAGTTACCAGTTCTCATCCAGTGCAACGATATGGCTGTGAAGATACCTGTCAGTGTACAATGTGAGGTACCAGGAAGGGTTCTGTTGGGAAATGGCCTGAAAACTCTTGGAGTAGTGTCACACACCCCCAGCCATCCTAGTAAAAGGTTACAGGAGCTAACCAGACCTGCAAGGGAGAGAACCATGAGAGGTACTCCCAAGGAGATGATAAGAAAAGAAATCACTCCTACTCCACTGGAGTTACTTTCTGCTATAGCTGAAAAACCAAAAGCAAAGGGGCAACCCAAGACTTCTAGAAGGAAACCAGCAGCAAGCACTCCAGTGCTTCCAACTAGGACTTCCCCTCGGTTGTCCAAAGTTACACATGTACCTCCACCTCCAGCTGATGCTGAGAGGGAGGTACAACCCTGTGTGGTTGAACTAGACTCTGAAGAAGAGCTAGTAGAAGGTCAAGAACTTATTGGAGATCTGGGTCCAGTTGACCATCCTGAGCTGCAGTCTTTACTGGCAGAAGAGGGACCCAACAGGGCAGACTTTAGTAAGGGACAAAGAGAATGTCCAACTCTGGAAGGTCTTCGCCACCAGGTAGCTTCTCAGGCTGATGGGCAAGAGCCTGGGAAGTATAGGTTACACTGGGAAGATGGCCTCTTATACAGTGAACCGACTGAGTCTGAACCTGGAGACTACAAGAGACTTGTAGTACCTCAAGAAAACAGACTCCAGTTCTTGCAACTAGCCCATGAGATTCCTTTGGCTGGTCACTTGAGTTTCAAGAAGACCAAGGAAATGCTCTCTCTCTACTTTTATTGGCCAAAGATGGGGGCTGAGGTACATAAATTCTGCAAGAGCTGCCACACCTGCCAAACTTCTGGTAAGAGTGGTTCCAAGAATGTGTCACCTTTAGTGCCTCTCCCAGTAGTGGGAGTCCCATTTGAGAGGTAAGGGATTGACATTGTTAGTTCCCTTGATCCTCCAACCTCCTCAGGCAACAGGTTTATCCTTGTTGTAGTAGATCATGATACTAGGTACTCTGAGGCAATTCCTATGAGGACTGTTACAGCTCAGGCTGTGGCTAAGGCCCTCCTTGGTATTTTTACCAGGGTTGGGTTTCCTAAGGAGGTAATCTCTGACAGGGGGTCACATTTTATGTCCCACTACGTGAAAGCCATGTGGAAAAACTGTGGAGTTACCTACAAGTTCTCTACCGCCTAACACCCTCAGACAAATGGTTTGGTTGAAAGGTTTAATAGGACAATGAAGAGCATGATAGGTGCTTTGGAGGAACCCCTTAAAAGAAAGTGGGATCTTCTACTGCCATGCCTTCTCTTTGCTTATAGAAAGTCCCTCAGGAGGGAGTAGGTTATAGTCCCTTTGAACTTCTCTATGGCCATCCATTCAGAGGTCCATTGGCCCCCCTTAAGGAGGGGTTTGAGAGTGCTCTTACCCCCAAGCCAGTCAGAGTGACTGACTATGTGATAGGACTCTGGAGGAGAATGTCACAGATGATGGCACAAGCTAGTGATAACCTGAAGGCTGGATAAACTTTGGTCAAGCATTGCGTTGATCAAAAGGCTAACGTGGTTGAGTTCACTCAAGACCAGTTAGTTCTCATTATGATACCAACAAGGCAGAAGGCCTTGCAAGACAAGTGGTTGGGACCTTTCAAGGTTGTGGGAAAACTTGGAGAGGTGAACTATCTGGTGGACTTGGGCAATCCCAAGGAGGCTCCCAGAGTCTTCCACACCAACAGACTGAAGGCTTATGTCTCCTGACCTGAAGTAGGAGCCTTGCTTCTAGCTTCAGCAGAAGAGGAAGAAGAGAGTGAACCTTTCCCTGATCTCCTCAGAGGCTTACCTTTGGGTGAAAAGATTGAAGGAGTTAATCTCTCTTCAAATCTGACACCTGAGCAACAAGAGGAGTGCAAATCTATGTTAAATCAGTTTGCCTCCCTGTTCTCACTTTCACCAGGCTTGGCCCCTTGGGGCCAGCATGACATACTCACTGGTGACTGTCTGCCTGTAAAAAGCAGAGGGTACAGAATGTAAGGACCCACATCAAAGGAGAGGTCAGCAAGATGCTGAACCTCGGGATAATAGAGCCCTCTACTAGTCCATGGTCTAGCCCAGTTGTGTTAGTACCAAAGGCAGGATCCAAAGAATTGAGATTCTGTGTGGAATATAGAGCTCTAAATGCAGTCACCAAGACTGATGCCCACCCTTTGCCAAGGACAGATGAGTTGGTGGATAGACTTGGTTCAGCCAAGTACCTCAGCACATTTGATCTGACGTCAGGCCATTGGCAAATAGCCCTGACAGACCATGCCAAGGGGAAAACTGCATTTTCTACCCCATTTGGCCTATACCAATTTAAGGTTATGCCTTTTGGACTGAAAAATGCACCTGCTACATTCCAAAGGATGGTAAATCAGGTTCTGACTGGGATGGAGGACTTCTGCATGGCATAGTTGGATGACATTGCAGTGTTCAGCCAATCCTGGGAAGAGCATGTTGACCACCTAGGACATGTTTTGCAGGCTCTTGAGAAGGCCAATCTGACCATAAAGGCAGGTAAATGCCAGATTGGACAGAGTAAAGTGGTCTACCTTG
Organism: Ambystoma mexicanum; assembly: GCF_040938575.1. Lineage (NCBI taxonomy): Eukaryota > Metazoa > Chordata > Amphibia > Caudata > Ambystomatidae > Ambystoma > Ambystoma mexicanum. The sequence goes on from NC_090925.1 coordinate 832,880,679, forward strand.
GACATGAGGTAGGGGGTGGAGAAATAAGGCCTTTGCCCAGTAAGATTGAAGCTGGACAACACCTACTACTCAGACCCAGACCCTTCTTAGGCCTCGCTGAGTACTACAGGAATTTCATAGAGAACTATGGGACCATAGCTTCCCCAGTGAATGTGATCTCTCTCCTAAATTCCCTAAAAAGGTCAAATGGAATAAGGAGTGCAATCAGGCATTTGAAAACCTGAAGAAAGCCCTTAGTCAAGCTCCAGTGCTAAGAGCTCCTGACTGCCACCAAACTTTCATTGTACAGACAGATGCTTATAATGCAGGTATAGGTGCAGTCCTTAGTCAACTGGTTGGGAAAGGTAGGGAACACCCCATTTGCTTCATCAGTAGAAAACTGAAGGAACCGCAGACAAGGTGGGCAACCATTGAAAGAGAGTGTTTTGCATTTGTGTGGGCTCTGAAGAAGTTTAGGCCATACTTGTATGGTTCTACTTTTGTTATTCAGACTGACCACCAACCTTTGAGATGGTTAATTCAAATGAAGGGGGAACACCCAAAACTATTGAGATGGTCAATGTGCCTCCAGGGGCTTGATTTCACCATTAACAGGTCAGGGTGTCACCACCAAAAGGCTGATGGTCTCCCTAGGATGTTTGTAACCGACTAGAGGTATGAGATTCATCCAGGAGTGGATTCAATCCTCCTGTCCCTTAGTCTGGGAGGGACGGGGTGAGTGTTAGGGAGAATTCTCTAATAAGGCTAATTTCCCAAACCTAGTGAGTCTCCCAGCAGCTTTGCTGGATTTTAGGGGGTTGTTTTTTTCTCCTGCTAAGAGTGAGACTCTTTCTCTCCCACTCATAGACATGATTTGGGGTATGCCTCTGACTATTTGTGTGCTTTTGGGCTATGGGGTCTTTTTTACTACATAGGGTATCATCTGTTTTTTGTGTATGTGTTACACAGCACCCTCAGTGCAGTAACACAGGGGTGTCATAGAGACCCCCTAACATAGACTCCATGCCCTGGGACTGACTACTGTCTCCCAGGGCATGTACAGTCACCATTGACTTTACTAGTTCTAAATTGTGAACAGAACCAGTACAAACCATCATATTGTGGAAGTACTGGAAGGGGTTAATTATATTGCCCCTGGGTCTTGTCGAGTTTCTGGCTGGTGGAAGTGGTTACCATGCAAAATATTCCACCAGAATATTTCCTATGGGATTTTCCCATTGATTTTAAACGCACCACTTTTTGGTGCAACGTTAAAGATACCGCTGGTTTATTTATTTCATATTAAATCCACGGCTGGGCCTTTTTGCTAGAACTCTTTTCAAAAATGGCGTTTGTGTCCGTCTCTGTAACTCTGACCAAAATCGAGCCCTTTGTTCCACTTTTTGGCGGGCTTCTCCACAGAAGACCTCCAAATGGTGCCACTCTGTCTGGATTCCACAGGATGTGTGGGGAGGGGAATTGGCACCCTGGACTGCGTTGCCTTAGCAACTCAAGTCGCACTCTATTATGATTGGCCCAGTGGTGAGCTGCCCGGCTCACCACTTATCATGTTTGAGAGACAGCTAGGCTGTTGAATGGGGGGTTTTCTGCATAAAAGCAGGGCTTTTTGGACTGGAACTTCAGAAGTCGCCATAGGACCTAAGAATCCGAAAAGGGAAGAAACTGAAGCCATCTGCAACAATGACACCACCGGTGGAGCCCTGCTGCAACCACCTCACCACTTTCCAGACGACAAGAGGAGATCTTCTGCTGGAAGAGTCTTCTCCCACTGAGCTGGTGGGATCAACCAGTTCGCCATTTTGCCTTCCAAAGACGTCTCTTGGTCGAATCGCCCGTGCCAAGCACCCCGGCAGCCGGATAGCCAAGCTTCACCACTTTGACTGCGAATAAAAGGAAATCACCTTTTACTGACGAACTCCGCAGCAGGTTTCATGAACTTTGGCTCTACAGTGTATACTGCCTTCACTGACTTGCTTTGGACTTATAAAAGTGTTGGGAACTGTTTTATTTTTATGCTCTGCCTTTCTCTCTCCCTTTAACTTAACTATTGGAGTGCCATCTAGGTTGCACGCTCACATCTGTTGTAACAATTAGTGCTGTTTTAACTCTGTCTTGTCTAATAGTTATCAAGGGAGGTGTCTATACTTTATCTGACTGTGTTTTAACTTGCTTTTGATTTAGAGTGCTAGTGTATTACCTAAAGTGTGTTTTAAATAAATAATTATATACTTTTGATACAAAGCTCTGGTCAGTGTTTGCTTGTTCCTCTGTGTTTTTGGCCCTATTGTGTATACTCTACATACTGCCCTACTCTTCTTGAGAGAAGTCTGACCGCTCAGCCACAGCTACCAGGTAAATCTGAGTGGTGCAGACTGCTACCAATTGGGTTTACTGCTTACTCCTGTACTCTTAATTTTTGCAGTGGTCCCCAAGGGAACTGCACAGGATTCTGCCTAAAAGCATCGACTAACAGGATTTTGCATGCATTTTGACACGCAAGTTCCCTATTTCCTGCACAAATAATTCCATGAATCGGGCCCTTTATGTAGAAGTTAAAGAGGAGAAGGGATATACACGACCCCCGAGGTACATCACAACTAACCACCTCTCGTACACATTGAACTTTGACCTGGAGAATATATGTTCAAGAAAGAAGGCACTCCACTTTAGTTCTATTGATGAACCCCCTGACACATCCCTGATGTGTTATAGAAAAAGGGATTGGTCCAGAGAGTTGAACGCGGCCAAAAGGCCTAAGAGTATAAACATCCTCTTTTGCCCTGGTCTATATTTTGGAGCAGATAGCCTTCAATATCTACAAGGGCAAACTCTGTCCCTCTATTTTGGTGAAAGCCCGGCTGCCAGTCTCTGAGAAGCTGAATGTCTTCTTCTTGCTGGACATTGACCGATATTAGATATTCCTGGCTCTAGAGATGGTTTCTTTATAAGTGGAGTAACCAACACCTGCTCTAATGTGGTTGAACCGTGGCCTCTCTAAATGACATACTCATTTTTTTTGCAATGAATGGACTCAGAGCTTCCACACATTCTTTAATGACACCAGAAGCAAAAGGATCAACCGGGAAATGTGTGGTGTTAAGGCTTCTGATAATATCCTTTGTGCCCAAAAGTGTAACAGGTGAGAATTTTAGAGTTATTTGACCACCAAGAAGAAACACTTGAGTTCTGTCTGCTTTCTGTACTGTGGGTATGCAGTTTGCTATGGTCGCAAGGGTGTTAAGGCTCAAATTGGTACTGGTGATTTGATATTTCTGGTGGCCCACAGTGGGAGCTGAAGTTTGTTGGTACATGCTCAGCGGCATCGTCGATGCCCAGATCCAGTCTGGGAATATACCTTTGCCACCAATTTTATTGTTGGGCCTGCCTTTTCTGAAAGTTACTATTATTATAACTATTATTGTATTTATTGAGCGCAGACCTAGGTCCAAGAAGCAACAGAGCGCTTTCCAGAGGTAACAACAAAATAGATGTACAGCAGGGGGGTAGGATACAGAGGGGCAGAGAGGAGGGGTTCAGCTGTACGGGGTGGCGGGAGGAGAGGGGTGGACAGCAGCTAGCGAGTCAGGTGGCGCTGGTGTGAGTTATATGTTGTTAACTTTTACTGTGGAGGCCTGTTTTAAAAGGAACTCATTTTTGCTAATAAAATTACGGCTTTTAAGCGTGCCAAAATGTTTTTGATGTAGACTTATCACTTTGACGGGTTAAACCACAACATTTTTTCTGATCAAGGCACACCATGCATTTTAGGATTTTAGGAGGAATTTTAAGACCCTGTGTGTTTATGTGCTCTCTGATCATCTGCAAATTAATGGCCAGACAGAGAGTGTGAACTGACATTTTAATAAATCACATTCATACTAATGAACATGGTTTTTTGCCTACATAATGGTTTGAATTTGATAAATCTGTGCGTTCTGTTTTTGGATTATCTTGGTCTTGGTAGATCCCACGGACATCTGAAATTTGGATCCTTGGACTTGGTTGAGTAGAGGCAGGAGATTCGTGGGCAGCTAATGCTGAAGGGCCGCAAAGAAGAGCCAGCTTTTCAGCCAGCTTGGAAAGGATTTGTAGGTAGAGGCTTGTTGAATAAAAGTGGAAGAGTGTTCCAGATATTTGGTGAAAGATTTGAAACGGTGCGAGCGCCGGTTTGAGTCCTGTCCAAGTGTCTGTCTTTTGTCTGCATGGTGGGCATCCATTGGCTTTTGCCATCCTACTCCAGAAATGATGACTTGCTTCTGAAATGAATGAATGGATGAATTAATGAATGACATGTTCAGGACACACTGCTGCATACTGAAATATCTAAAGGTGCCGATCATCTCCAACAACCTCTTATCAGCTTCTTGTGATCCCAGGTGGGTACCATCTTAGAAAAGAAATGTGTGTTTTTACTTTCCTTCTAAAGCATGAAAGAGCAGTACCACGCATCAGATCACTATGGAGTAGGTTCCGTAAACATGCACCCTAAGCCAGTAACGAGAGATCTTACTTTTCAAATATCTAGGCGCTTATCGATGGAGACATTTGTGCCCCCGGCAACCTAGCTTAAAACCATTACCAGCCTTAACTGGCGGCCAACGCACAATCCTTCTAAGAGATGCAATTTAGTGCCACTTACCGGTCTCCACGCGGCAAACTGTGTAATCTGAAGCCACTGCAGCGGGCCTGTGAAACTGCTGCAAACAGGGCATTGTAGTTATCCCGGTGGAGGGGGTGAAGGCCCCCCCAACACATGCTCTGCCAGTTTTTGGAATCCGGTCTAAACAAAGCACCTAATGGAGAGACTCTCACTTTTGCTTTCTGTTCCTCTGACACCATTCAAATCATACCATTATCTTTACAGACACTCGATTTGTGTAGGAGCACCCCACCAACCTCTAAAGTACTTCAAAATCCCATTAACCCAATGAATCCCTGTGTTCCCTTTTTAGTCACTGATTGCGCCATCTGTTGCACCATTTCATTGATGGGCTTGGGAATTTACTTTACTGAGCCGCACCATATTGCACCCAAAAATTTCACTTCTTGTGTAATTCCCTGCACCTTCTTGGTATTAACTGCCTACCCTCTATTCTGCATAATGGCTATCAGTTTTCAGCAGCATTTTCAACATATTCTTTGTCCTGTCAACATGATATGATCAACGTAGTGTGGAATGCATTCATTAGGCAATTGCAACCTTTTCAAGTTTCTGGCAACCAATCTATGACACAGAGTGGGACTGTGCAAATACCCCTCGGCCTATTTATTAAATGTAAATTGTCTGTCCCCCCAAGTCTCTGTAAATTGAGCTTGTGATTCCAAATCAATGTGAATAGAGAAAGCATTGTTTGCCAAATCAATAACCATGTGCCATTCACCCACTTCCTTAGCGAGTTTCTCAACCAGTGTAACAATGTTTGGCACAGCCACATCTAAATGCAATGGAGTCCTTTTAGCATGTCCAACCAAAACACAATTCACCACTCTAACATGGATTCTGGGGTTGCCAAAAATACATTCTCTTAAATCAATAGTTACACTTTTTCATAGAAACACGTCCATTCCAAAGATGTATTCGGGAATGACAATAATGAAAACATCAGCAGTAAAAGACAAACCCTCGCTGCTCGACATTTCAGCCCCCCATACTCATTCACCGGTATCTGGGGCCAGAGAAGCTTTTTCGATTGCCATTCAAAATGTTCCTTTCAAATGCTTTTGCAACTGTTGTTACCCCTGTGCCTAAGAGGGATAGAACCTGTTTCACTTTATCATCCAAATATAAACCTTTTAGACGGGAAACCACATTAATTACTTTCCTAAACTCTGCAATAAATCCTTCTTCAAACTTTCCTCAGAGCGCTGACGAACAGAGCCATTCCCTGCTCTTCGCAGCCTTCTGCTCCCTGGCCTCTTTCCCAAGCAGTAAGTCAGTCAAACATTTGCTGATTACCACAGGGGAAATCCTCCCTGCCCTAGCCAACGGCGCAACAAAATGATACAAAAGTTCTGTCATTGTTGCCCCCAAGCTGCAAATAGAACAACATATAAAGTGACAGACTGCACCTTCATCTGCACTGTGCTCCCCTTTACACTTATTATTTCGCCAGAATGACATGGCTTTGCACAAATCTGCAATGACTACGCCAAATGAATTATGATGGTGTGCGCTGAGGTACATTGGAACCCGCCCAAAACAAGTGCACACACACACACACCCAACTAAAAGCTCGATTTCTGTGCTACAGCCATGAACTCATGCCAGAGAGACAATAGTTCAAGCATATAAACTTAACATATATTTAACAATGAGTAGATAATATAAACATAGCAGCAGTTTAATAAGATGGTAAGAATGCAAGTTATAAATCAAAAATATAAATACTTAGAGCACAGTCTCACGTTCCTTAGCCAATGCCCGGGACCCAGCTCTGCTTAAATACCGGCCTTCCCCTCTCGCTGGATGGCACCCCTCTGGTCAGGGACTGCAGAGGCTTCTCCTGTCTGGACCACACTCTCTGCCCCCCCCCCGCCTACTCCGGTCAGCCCTTAAGTGAGAACGTGGCAAGTAAGGAATGCTGCTTAGGGGCAGATCAAAACCAGGGCACCGGCACACACTCGGTACAAGTCCACATGACAGACCCTTATGATCAACATATGTGTAAAGTTTTATCAGGAAGGCCTGTCAATCAGAGTGATGAAAACTTCCAGAACCTTCCTTCAGTGCAAACATGTTTGTTGGTGGAATAAAACCCACTCATTATCGATCCAAGTCAGTTCTACCCCTCCCATCTTGGAGCCCAGCTGATATTTGGGAAGCATTGCTATGGAATGCACCTTATCGGTAACTGCTAAGGTCAGGCTGTTCTTCTCATGCTAATGCACACCTGTTTACAATGAACGACGAAGCAGTGCTTGCAAAAGCACAATGTCTATGTGGAAGCTAAGCTCGACAGGCCCTGCATTCTGCTAGTTAGTGTCATAGCATTACAAGAATGGCCATGTAGGCATTATAATGCTTTTATACTGCAGTTCTGCATGCACTCAAAACATGCCTCTAGTAGCTGCTAATCCCTGTCCTGCCTTTGAAAGCTATGCTCTTGTGCACAATGTAGTTAGCTCAGCAGGTCTTGAACCTGTGCATCATTATATAACAGTTGCTTAGCAGATCTATTTTCTTTTTGCGCATACAGTTTTATCATACACACGTAAGTGTCTACCCACTCTTAATTTCCTGAAATAACATTAATGAAAGCCACCATTCCTCTCTAGACTACTTTTCTGTACTTAATATACCTGTTCCAAAGAACTATTAAATTGCCAGTTTCTCATGTACAGGTAGGTACCTACTCACTCAGCTTGCCCTACATGTGCATGTTTCATTCGATTGTAGCTCCAACTGCTCAGACTTTCATCAGGGGCTGCTTTATCTTGTAGTGAATCTATAGGTGTGATAGGGAGACCACACTATCTCAATTCTTACTTTTACTTGACATCTCTATAATCTTGTGATCCTTTGTGTTTGACTCCCAAATGTATACACTCTCTATTTCTTCGACCGCCTTTGACCGGTTGGTGCAATTAATTATAGTATTCTTAAGATTGAAGTAGCTTCCTGCGCACACTTTTCACATCGTTCAAATAATACATATGAAATGACAGGGTTCCATACATCTGCCACATGTTTAATATGTACATATACAACACATTTAAAGAACTGAGCACTTTACAAGTCAAAGTGGGACGTACACAGTGAGGGAAACAGAGATACAAGGAAGTGGGGAGCTAACATATCGGGGTGGTGGGAGGTCCAACAAGTGGCAGCAAGGGATCTACAAGCAACCGGGGGTGGAAGCAGGAGGGAGCAGGTTGGCCAGTCTCTAGTTTGGTGAGAAGAAAAGAATGTGTGGACCTATCTGTTAGGGAGGAGCCATTCCTTGAAGAGGCGGATCTTGAGCCCCTCCCTCAAATGTAGAAGCGAGGGTGCAAGTCTGGTGTTCACTCCAGAGTCTAGGGCCATTCACCCAAAAGGCTGGTATTGTGGTTCTTTTCTTCTTGCACAGGTGAAGTTCAAGACTGCACATGTACTTATTTCTGGTGCATCTTAGGCCTCTGGAAATGCTAAGCTTCTCAGTAAGGTAGCCTGGGACTTGAATGAATGAATATTTATATCGCGCTCATAAGAACGATCTTACTAGGCCCAGTGACATTAAGAACGCGCAAGTGCATGGAAAAACGGAAAAGGGGTAAAGTGCGAGGAAGGGGGAGGAGTGGAAAGTGCGGCACAAGGGAGAGAACAGAGTAAAAATAAGTGCAATAAATAAATGAATGCATTAAATAAATAAAATAAATACAGGCAGTGGTAAGTGCGTAATTTGTCAGATAAGGTATATCTGATACGAGCAAGAAGAAAAATGGGGGACTGTATGGGTACAGATACAGAACCCAGTGCAAGGGGTGGCTGGAAGGAAGTGCAGGATGGTGAGTGCAAAGGTCTTGTAGATGGCACAGCAGGATCTGAATGGGATACATGCTTGCAGCGAGAGCCTGTGCAGTTTGATGAGGGTAGAGAAGACGTGCCTGAATGTACAGAGTCCTTTGATGGGTCATGCTGCAGCATATAGGACACATTTCTGGGCTACCAAGGTGGTTGCTGGAAGGCCTGCCATTGAGGGCATTGCCACTATCCAGGTAGCAGAGGACCGTGTTTCGCACAGCAAGTCTGTAGTTGTTTCCTGGGCTTGATTTTCCACTGGAGGGAAAGTTGATATCAAGCTGTTTGTGTCTTCCCTGGTATGTGCTCCTTGAAGGAGAGGTGTCTGTTGATGTAGAACCCAAAGAAACACGGTTCAGGTGGTCAGCTGCAGCGTGAAGCCATCAGGATTCACAGCAGAGAGCCTGGTCTGAATGTGAGTGCGTTTCTGTGGAAAATAGCCCTGACAGACCCAGAAATGCGACAGAGATGAAGGCATAGCCCCAGAACTGGCCCTAAAGCTGCTGGAGCCCTATAAGTGTTCTCTAAGCTCCTAAACTGACCCAGCTGGACAAGTCAGTGTCACAGTGCAGCACCACTGAACATTTTGTGCATATTATCTTTGTAGCACTATATAGTTTCCTGTTTCAGTCTCTGCCTCAACTATACAATTTTCAAGATCCCTGTTCATTTCCATCCAAACCTGACTGCCATTCCACCCTAACCCTTCACTCCCATCCAGGCTGCTCTATCTGGCTCAGTCTTAGGTTCTACTTCCTGCTGGTGGTGGATACCTGTACGCATTTCTGCACTGCACCGGGTCATCTCTAAGATGTCCACCATGAGATCCTCCTCAGAGCAGCGATGGTGTCTAGAACAGACACATCCCAGTGAGTACCAACAATTATTGGATGACTCAGTTCTGGATCCCCAAACCTTGTATTGCAGCATCCCTGCTTCACACTGTGTCGGGATAGTGTAAATACACTGTTTGGCATGATACTGCTGCTAGGAAAATCATCTCAGAGTCCAAAGATTGAATACTGCAGGCATGCAAAATGATTGGTGGCCTACAAGCTAACCAGGCTGGGATGGCAAGAAAAGCGTGAGGCAGAGCAGAGAAAGAGATGAGCAAGGCACACGGCATAACCACAAGAAATAAAGAATATAGGAACAACACTAGAGGAACAGGGCACATATCTGAGTCTGGAGAGATGTCAGGAAATAGGAAGATAGGAAGATAAGAACACTTGCACAGAAAAGTGTTGACTGAAGAAAGCTGTTGTGATTGTCATCCAGAAATACTAACACGGGATCAAGGCAAAGCCAATGAGCCCTGTTTCATGTCCATAGACAAAGCTGCAGTAACACAACATTGTGCATGTCTGAGGTGTGTTTACTAGTGCTCCACACTGCACTGCACAAAGCCTTTCAGGATGGCAGTGTCTATACGTGGCAGCTGCGGTAAGCCCCCATGAAGCCTTCTACAAAGTTCATTGCTAAACCGGTGCTAACGTGAATAGAGACACCAGTCTTCTGGTGGCCAGGCTTGCTGCAGGAAAGGGTGTGTGATATTCTGACCCAACGAGATGGGAGGTCTTGTTTCAGATGAGGTGCATGAACATACATGGCAGGGTCCTAGGTATGATCAAATGCAAAGAACCCTTTCCAGTTGGGCAGGAGATTCCATTCATCCATATTTGATTTTGGAGCCACGGAGGTCTCCTTCCTCATATTCCAGTACTCCAGAGACATGGATGGGATCAATCTATGGCTACGGTGGTTGTAGATATCTGGTTTGTGTTGTTTCTACAATGTGATCTGGAATGCAGGATGTATGTGCCAAGCAGCAACAAACCATAGAGAATATGCCGCAGCAAAGAGGCACTTCACTAAGTGAAAGGGCCCAAGTACCTTGGTGCTAGTTTCTGGGAATAATTCTGAAGGGATAGGTTCTTAGGGAAGATCCAAACATGGTCTATTGTCTAGCATTTTGATATCTCGGTGCCCTCTTCCTGTTGGTCTGAAGTTTGTGTGTGCTTTTTGTAGCTTGCAAAACAGACAGGACTAAGCGGTTCATTTCCTGTATCCTTTGTTCCATTTCATCAGCATTGGGTACAGGATGGTGATGGGCTGAAATTATGGGTGCCCTCCATACGTCCAGTAGAAGGGGCTGTGATTGCTATCTGTGTATTGCACATTACTGTGGGCTATTTAAGCTGTCTCCAGGTGCCCACACCACACTAGTCAGATGGGGGAGCGTTGGTGTAGTAACATACATTTTGCCTATGAGTCTGATTGGTACACTCAGTTTGCCCTTACTCTGGATGGTACCCGGAACTGTGCGCTCTCAGGATACAGAAATGCTGTACACCACTGCCAAAAACCATTGCAAAACTAGGTTCCACAGTCAGTGATGCTCTTTTGCGGTAAAACAATGTAATCAATATACCTCATGGATGAATGGACAGGGCATTTGATTAAATGTGGCTAAGGCTTTCAAGAGAATGTAATGAGCCTCTTTGATGAAGAAGTCTGTAACCACCATTATACCAGTGTTCCCTTGAGAAGGCAGTAACCCTAGGATGAAGTCTGTGGCTATTGTGTGCCAGGGATGGGGCAGCTCTAGTGAGTGAAGTATGCCGATGGGTCTTGTTCTCAGAATCTTGACCTGGGCACATGTGGGGCATGGGGACACATATTCTGTAACTTGTGAGGAAATTCTTGACCATCAGAATTGTGTGGCAACTACCTCATGTGTGGTCTTAGCGTTACCCTCCATTGTGAACCAAGAATCATTAAAACCAGAGAACAGCACTTGTAGCAGGCCAGGAGTAGATCCATACACACTACCAATGTGATATAATCCACCCTCTTTTAAGTAAACAGTTGGTGTCTTCAGTAATTGAGGTACCAAGTGATCCGGTATTGTTCATCATTAAACTTGAATGAAATAAGGTGATACCACAGTTCAGAAGCGCTTCGTGGGTATCATTGGCTTCTCCTCTTCCTGGTTGAAGTGTTTGGGTATGAAACAATGGGACAACCTGTCTTCAGGTTTTCGATGCCTGGTATAAATGTTGTGGTGGAAAAAATGAGCACTCATGATTCCAGTGGATTGTTGAACAATGTATTAGTGAAAAGCAATAACAAGACAAACCAATGGCAACACAAGACTTCTGTGCAAGTGAGAACTGCCTCCCCTCCAGGCACCATTCGTGTATACCCAAAGGAGCACATGCATGTCAATGGAAGGAGTGGTCCAAACAGGGCAAGGAATCATAGTTGAACAATGTTACTAACAGGGCACAATGCCCCACTATCCAAGCCTTTGATATCAGCTGTGTTCTTTTTTGTTAATGTTATCATGGAGGACAGCATATTGTAATCCAATGAGTGAAGGTGAATATACTCCACAAAGATCCACATACGCTCTGAGGCAGGTGAGAACGCTTGTAATATGATGATTTCGGTCTACTGCTGCCATTTTTCCCAAAAAAGCAGGAGCCTAAAACACGCTTACATAGGCCGAATAGGAAACACTTCAACAGTGAGAGATGTGAAGGTGAGCATTCATACACGCAGTCGAAAGGCCTTCATTGCAAAGACATGCACAGTAAAGACTAAAGCCTTGCAAGAAACAGTGGTTTAAGCATGGCAGTCCGCAGTATCTTGTAACATCCTACCTGGAGGCCGGCCTCCTGTGACATCTGGTTACCGATTTATTATGCCAATACCCAACCCCCAACATGGAACACTCTCCACTAGGCTGATTGCTGTAGCACAGCCAGCAGGGAGTGTTCAAGGGAGGGAGGATTAATTGTGATGTCTACCCTACGACCTCAGAATAGCGTTGCCCTTCTGTGTGTGCTAGAACTCTCTGCCCTCAGGGTGTGGTCTTCAATGTGACTGAGTGATAGAAACACCTGCTCTTAGAAGGCCATGTACCTGTAACATTGTTCTTCTTCCTTCGGTAGTAAGACCTTGACATGTCCCAGGCCTTGTCAGCAATGACCAGGGATCTGGCAAGGGGCCTTGAGACATGATGGAGTTGAGCTGCACTGCGTAGGAGAGGGGAACACAACACTGGGGTTTATGACACCCAGGTTCGTGCTTGTGTGTGGTTGTTTGGGTGATGAACAGTCTCAGTGTCCGAAGGGACAAGTTTTCTTCCTCCTTATCATTAATGCTGTGCTCTGAGATGGAGCAGCGAGGACGAGGAGCGCTCTAGGATATGTACTCAGGTAATTGTTTGGTGGGTATGGGCAGAGCAGGCCTGATGAGAGGTAAACGCGGCAAGGTCTTACTGAGCTTGTCCCTTCTTCTGGTTACAGGTGCGGATGCAGGCGTGCATGAAAATCATAACGTTGAGTCCTCTGTCTTTTACCTTGACTCTGGGGCTCTCTCTTTTCACTGGGATTTCACTTTCTTTCTTGTTCCTGCTTTCCGCTTTCTTCTTCCTTCTAATTTCTATTATCCGCTTCCTCCTCCTTCTTTTGTCAGTTGTCCTCTTCCTTCTTTTTTCTTCTGGGTTATCTTCCTGTCTTTCAAAATGGGTCCAAAACTGAGACGAGACATGCTGTGAGTTGGTTCCAGGCAGGCTCCCTGGAATGTCTGGCACGTGTTGCTGGGCTTAGTAGCCTTAAATAGGCTGTCACGCGTAATCCTGTGAGAGTCTCTTACTCTCACGAGATCTGCCTCTGAGATCTCATGTATCCCAACAAGAGGGATCCCTGGTTGCCTGACACTTGCCTGACCTCCATTGCCTGATTAGGGATACACAGGTGCCCTTCCCAGGTCCCATGCGTGAGTTGCTCCCTGCTGGTCCCAGTGCAGCCATGACACATCTACTCAACTTTATAATGCAGCAATATGCAAGGGGAGTACTTACCATTTTCAATTCCTAAATGTTTCCCCCTAATGTGATGAAAGATTAACAGTGGGGTAACAGGTGAGGTAATTCACATTTATGAAGCCCATGGGAATCCATGGGGATTCGTCAGGATTTACCATGAGCGGTTAATCTGCCAAGGTAAGTCCTCCATTTTTGGAGGTAAAGTCGAGAGGTATCTACAGCTCTATGCTGGAGGTAAATCCTCAGCTTGCCCGGCAATCTCGCAATTTGGAGGTACAGTAAAGGTGGCCCTAAATCCTTTACTGGCAAAAAAGTGGTGGTAGGGGATTTGCTATCACTTTTTTCATCCACATAGCCAAACTTGGAATGAGGCCCGAATTGTTCATAATCAATGTTCTTCACTCATTGTTATGCTCCTGATGTCTCCTGGTGGTTTAGCACAACAAACAGATGTTATGTTACTTGATACATGTATAGCGCCTTACTGCCATTGTTATGGCTTCAAAGTGCTTTGGGGATGTCTGGCCTTTGGCAACTCATAGTCTGAGCATAGATGAAAATAAACAGCATTACATTTGAATGTGACTGTAGAATTTATAATTGAAGGCAACTGTCCAATTATTATCAATGTCTCAGCACTGGGCGTGTCTATTAGCTCCGAGCCCCTCCGCCGATGAGGACAGATCTCCAACTTGAAATGGACACCGCAGAGAAAAGGATCTGAATACACTATTGGTGTTTGGACGTGTTCAGCAAAAAGTAAAGAGAAAAGGCTACACAAGAACTGCAGTATTATCTGAAAAAAACTACAACTACCTTAGAGCCAAAGAAAAATGGCTGCTGGAGTTCTCAGAAGAGCAACAAGTTCAAAAGTGATCCCGCAATCTCATCTAATAAAGGTTGTTTGGTTTTACCCTTCTTCCATGTGGACTTACTGAATAGGATTCTGTTGTACTGCTATCCACCTGATGAATGTTCGGTATTCATTTCTCTCGAACAGAAACTTGTTGAGATATTAATCCTCTGGATTGTAAAAGAGTTGAATAAGTATTATACATGTCAATGAATTGTTGATTGTATGCAATGACAGATTGCTTTGCGATACTAACCTTCCTATTGTAACATGAATCATGCATTGGTCTTGACAAATTCCTATCAGAATCGCCTTTTATATTTGTTCTGTTATTACTTGGACACTTCTGCATCTTGACTGTACTGTGATTTAATACATTTTTTAGCCATTGTTTAAATCTAATAAAATATTGTTTTTACAAAGGTCTGCTACTTTGGCTACCTTAGACAACACAGCCTGTTACTGTTTGCTCTATCTCTACTAATAATTATTGTAACTGAGCATTCTGTTAAGCTCAACATCATTCAACAACGGAACGCTTGAAATGCTCGTATTTGCTTGGATCTGTTGCTAAGTGTGTCTGACTGCCGCATTGACGTATACTCGTCAGCAAACTACAGTAGCTTTAAAACTACATGTCCCAGCAGCATCAGAGCTGCTGAAATAGAAAAGTCAGGCGCTTCAGCGCCGGCGCTTCTGCGCCGGCACTTCTGAGACGGTGCCGGTCTACGCCGGTCCACGGCGGACATCGGCTATCGGCCTTCCACCTTGTCCGTTTCTTGCTCTTCGGCATCAGCAAACACAGGTAAAAGATGGGATATCTAAATTTTATGCACTTATTCACTGACGCCAATCGGTTAGAGAATGAACAACTTGTTAAACACTACATCAACACAAGGGAACCGCCGCACCTAGATCCAATACAACCCTCTCACCTAGTGGGATTGAGATCATTGAACAACCTAAGACTCCTCCCAGCCCAGATGCCATCAAAATTGCTTTACTAAATACGAGGTCCCTGAACAAACACGCCCAAAATGTCCACGACTATATCGTCAAAGACAACTTAGATATTCTCTTCCTCAGTGAAACCTGGCTACAGGAACCTACTGGCCCAACCATTAGTACAGCAGTTCCTCCCAACTATAGCATCCATTTTGAGAACAGAGTTACAGGAAAGGGAGGTGATGTAGCCGTAATAGCTAGACAAGGCATACAACTTTTCACCTCACCCATCCAATGCCCGGGATGCGAAGTCCTCCATCACAAGCTCACTCCTTCTCAAAACAATTGTATCAATTTCATTGTAATCTATAGACCTCCATCACTTACCTCTGACTTTAACGACGACCTCTGCCATATCCTAAACAATCGCAAAGGACAGAACTCAGGCACAGTACTCCTGGGAGATTTAAACAGGTGGTGGGGCAACCCAGCCGACAAAGAGGCTATTAGCCTAGAAAAAAATCTTTCCAACATCAGCTACTCGATCGCTAACAATGGTCCTACCATCAAAACAAACAACCAACTTGATTGGATTGTTACTAACAATGTATACCTTACAGGTACAAATACACAGCCTTGTATTTGGAGTGACCACTATAAAATCGAAGCCACACTCTCTTTGACATTTAAAAAAACTTACTTGGACAACCTACCCAAAATAATCCAGGGCAGAAACTTTAAGAAAATCACGCCAGATATTCTTTCGCAGGGGATCACATACATCATGGGCAATACCACAGAAGATGATACCTGTGTTCTTATTATTACTACTTACAATAACCACTTTCAAGAGATTCTAGATAAGAAGGCCCCTCTCAAAAATAAACAAGCTCGCCCCAACTCTAACCACCAAAGTTGGTACACCACGGAACTAGGCACCCTTAAGACAGCCAAAAGGAAACTTGAAAGACAGTGGCTTAAAACCCCTACAGAACTCAATAAAGATAAATGGAAGAAATCTGACACTCTCTACATAACTAAAATAATCGAAACGATGAAAAACTACTACAACGAACAAATTACCGGTGCATCCAACTCCACGGGAAAACTGTTCCAAATCCTAAAAACTTTCGAAAAGCCACCCACCCTCACCCCACCCGCAAGCAAATAAGTCCATCACAGTAAAATACTTCCATTTCAAAATCTTATTTGGAGCACTGGTGATAGAGTGTAAATTAGGGCGGCAATGCCCATCTGTTGAAATAGGAGACCGGCTTTGTTTGGTAAAAATAAGACTGGCCATATCTAGAAACAGTGACCTTCACACCATTTAATATACCAACCCAAATCTCCTCTATCGTTCCTCCTCGCTGTGAACAGAAGAGTGTTCACTAATCAATTGGTGTATATACATCTGAAAAAGGGGGGTTTCAAGATTTGTCAGAAGAAACACATTTAAGGTATATGCATAAACTAGTCACAACATGTTTCGATGATAAATGATGTTGATGGAACTTCTTCAAGGGGCTGGTGGAAGAGTAGGCACCAAGGTATTGCAAAGACAGGATAGTGGAGTGTAATTAGATAGCTAAGATGTGCATGCGCTGTTGAGCAGCAAGAGGAATGGATGCCTGAGCGTGAGCTCCGGCCCCAGCATTATCCTAATAAAATAAATATCCTTTCAGTGCCTGTATTGGAGTTGTTGGACTGCTTGTAAAGGAAGCTACAGGTGTACTGCGGACTCGACCCAAAGCAGGAATCGATCCGTTAATTGGAAAGGGAGAAAAGGCCTTGACGGAGTCGGCCGGTGTAGCTACCTGGTCCAATCCGGAGAAAGCGCTCACGAGGCAGGGAGGAGCTGCCACCTTCATTCGTGGCATGATTGGCCCGGCGGGGGGACGGGCTGCAAGAATTCAGCAGCCTGCTCCATGCCACGTCGAGCCTCTGCACCCACGAAAATAGGAGCCAACTGGCTGGAACAGGCATATGAAGACGGATGAGCCCAGGAGGGACACCAGTCACCGAGACGACTGAGGAGCGGGAGGTGAGAGGAAGCAGAGCCATCCTCCAATAAATATTTAAGCTGGCCACTCCCACCCCGTGGCGCAGCTCTGCAACAGCCCATGGCACATACCCTGCCAGCGACCTGTGGCCCTGCATGGAAGATGATTGGGAACCGAGCGGGGGCCCACTGAACGTTGCTGCAGCTGGCCTGGACATTACAGAGGCAGGCGCAGGCGAGGGAGGTACTCCTGCCACGATACTGCAGCCGCTGAGGGTGACTTTGGGCACGAACTGGACAAAGTGGACAACTGAGGAGCCTGTGACTCACATTACACTAAAGTGGCAGAAGAAACAAGTTTGCTCTTTCACACATGACCATCAAATCCAGGCAGACCTCAATGAAGGCAGTGCCATATTCTTTGGAATCTGAGCCAGGAGATTGGCAGCAGCGGCAGGCGAGGTCTATCTACCTAAATCCTAGAGCACACCGATTCCTAATCTCCTACGGGGCAGCAGAGGGGAGAAGTGGCAAATAGAAGAGAAGGACACAGTGCTGATAACCGTCAGACGTTTGCAGTGAGTGATCCCACGTGAGGTCACCAGGTCACTGCTTACCTGAGATCCAGTAGGCACATACGATTGGCAGTGAGTTAGAGTGGCCCAGTGGGACCTGGAGGGCAACTCCACTGGGACTTGGTGCCTGAGACTGCAATGGCACGTTACTAGCTCCCCCCAGGTGAGAACAAACTGTCCTCTCTTTAGTCTTGGCTGCACTGGCCACTCCTTATGAGATACCCCCACTAGGCACTACAGGCTGTGATCGACGGGAAGAGGCAGCACTGCGCACTCCACTAAACAAATGCAGAGGCGCTGTGTCTGACGGAACGTTGTTTGGGATCACCTAATTGAGCTTGATGGAGCTACATGTGTCTTGATATGGGCAAAATCTTCCTCGGGGCCAGCCCTTTGAGAGCAAAAATACCCAATTCAGCCCAAAATACAGGTTCTATTGTGCTGAGCAGTGATCTCATGCTAGTGACAAATGACACTTTCAAAGTTTTAGCATATTTATTCTAAGCAGTGAATTTCATATACATTTGGGATTCAAGTTAGAGAATATTACAAAGCATAAACCTTAGAGCAATGCAAAATATAGTGAAGCATGGAACTTAGATAAACATAGAGAAACATAGAGAAATATAGAGAAATATAGAGAAACACAGTCTTACGTCCCTTTAATCAGCACTGGGAGACCTTGGCTTTTTCATAAGCTAGCTGTAAACAAGCCCCGCTCAGAGAAAAACAGTGCTGAAGGACACCGTATGAGCCAATTCCGGGCACTTGTTTCTGCACGAATCAAGTCCACAGGACGATCTCCCACCGAGTCATGTGTGCATGGATATTTTATAATCTCGTGCTGTCAGTCACCATGACGCATAGTTCCAGAACTTTCCCTGTGCAAAATATGGGCTTGCTTATGGAAAAAACCCAACTCTCTCTGAGATGCTCCCTGCTCACTCCTACCCCTCCCTTGGAGCCCTCTCCGCGAACACTGGAATGTCCTTATCAGCGTGTGGGCAAGGCCGTACCAGGCCTTCACAGGGGAACAGGATTTGTTTACGAAGCCAAGCAGGGCTACAGTTAGAAAGGCAGAATATTCAGATGGAAGCAGGGATGTATTAACCCCATCTGCAAGCTCTAAAAGGCATGCACTCATAGCTTAGTGTTTATAGCGCTTAAGACTGGCTATCTAGGCGCTATATAGGTGCCATGATGTTCCAAACACTCCAAAAATACCTATTAGCTACAGAGCTAGGGGCCCTCTCCCTGCCTGTCTATCAACAATGCATAATGTGACCTATTTCATACTAGGCCTGCATATTCCTTGTAGCTCACTACTGCATAATGGAGGTGCTACAACAGACTACTGTCAGCATTTTTAGCACATACTTTGAATACACTATTGGCTTTCAGCGGCTACTGCTGTCATCTAAAGCCCTGATTGGCAAGGTTGCAATTTCGTGTATCACTACATTCCACCCCTATTCAACGTGTGTGCGACAAATGCTGACTAATACCTATCAATATAGTATTTAGTGCAGTGATAAAGACCTTGGGGCTTTGCAAGAGGTTTAAGCAAACTATCTTCTAGCGGTTAGTTAGCGTGGCATGCAAAGTAAAACACTACCTAAACAAAAATGTACACAAAGTGAACAGTGACATATACCCTTGCCAAAACCTGGCCTACACAAAAATACCTACACAAAGTGAACATGGACATTTACTCTAGCCAAAACCTGGCCTACACAAAAAATACCTACACAAAGTGAACATGGACATTTACTCTAGCCAAAACCTGGCCTACACAAAAAATACCTAAATCAATTTTGTATAACTGATTGTCAGTTAAAAAGCAGCATGCAGCTAAAATGTCAAGGCAATCCGGTGTAGTCTAATCTACAATGCACTATTGCATTTATGTATGGTTACCAATTCTAAAACCTGGCAGCCTTTCACTCTAAGGGCCTACCTCCCCCTGATCCCAGGGCATTCAAGCGTGGCTATGGGCTGTGTGACTAGACACTTCCCCCATGTATGTGGAACCCAACCAGAAACCATCTAATTTCGTGAACAAGGTGAACCCATGGGCACCAGGTTATCTAAATAAAAACAATTCTACTAATTTACATCAAGCATGGCATGTGTTATTCATGCAATCAAAAGCAAGCAATTTGATTCATATGTATGCTGGTAACTGTAGCTCTGCGTGCCAGTGTGTGGAGGATGGTCGCCCCCACCCAGTAAAAAGCCAACACCTGCTGATCAAACAATGTTTGCCATACAATGCATCGTGTGTATTTAGCAGTCTTGTTGACCTGCCCTATGGCAGACAAAAATGTCTTCATACCTAAAATTCTGCCATCTTCAGTGGTTGTCAATACTTGTAGCAGTGTTGGGCGTATCAATGGGCCCCACTAGGCCAGAGGTTCTATAGCAGAGCTGGCATCAGAACCCATAGTGGCTAGCTTATTGTGCACAGTTTCTATGTCACAAGCATATAAAGCTCCTGCAATTAATGAATCTAGCTCCCTAGCTACGCGCACTCTAGTGATGGGCCATAGAAATGGACTCCATTTGTAGCAGCTTGGTAGTACTAAGGAAACATTGCCTCATGATAAATCTATGTCTAAGTGTATCACTGTAATAATGAAGGTGTGCATTACCAGTCTACAATTTACATGTTGCCTTACTACTGGAAAATCTAACATGTTCACAGTGTCTACCTATTGTGACTTGGAGAATACTCTTCTTCAAGTGGGATATCTACCATATACAATATTAACTTTAGCCACAAACACCATACTACTATCCGGCAGTGGCTGTTTCATCACACCATGGTATAAAAATGCATTTAGTCAAGTTATAGTCCATAAAATCTTGGCGAGAGCACTCGCTGCAGTTCTTGATCAGAAAAACATCACATTAGACAAATTAAACAAATCGTATCCATTCAGTGACAAAAGATGCCCGACAATGTGCCAGGCCAGTACGCTAGCAATTCCATGTGGATACTCATTTGTAGCGCTTTTCCAAAGAATTATTCCAAATGTCTACAATCAAAAGGTGACTCTTTGCATTAGTGTGCTGGAGACAGCTGTCCCCACAAAAACATGAAACTGGTTGGTTTAACAAAAACCGTGTCACACTCTGTGTCATAAAATCAAACATCAAGTCAGTCATGGTTTCATTTACCTGCCTTAAGTTGGCTGTAAAAGTATCCAGTGTTTCAAAGGTTACCATTTCAAATTATAGCTCACACACTTGGCAGCATTACTTCAATTAAGAATCTTAACCTACGCACAGGTGACTTTGATGTGCGCACTCATCTTATCTCAAAATAAATTACGCTCCTGCTTGCATAATTCTGCTGCCCCAACAATTCATAAATCATTCTCCTGCCTACGTGTAACGTAGAAGTTTTTTTTTTTTTTGTTTCAAAAAGCAAAACATCTCTGGTTAAAGCAATTCAGTTGGAAGAGTAAAACCATTTCGTTTTTTCAGATTCATCTCAACAGTGCATTTAGAAATCATTTTTCAATGTATTAGCATTCAATTGCTGTGTCACACAGCTGTTTGTGGTGCATGATGTTACAGTCCACAACTCATTGTCCATAGTCCTTTAAACAAGAAAGGGCAAGTCATGTCAATTAAGTTATTTCCAGCAACTGAATCATTTGAATGTGTAGCATCAAATATTTGATAATTAGCCAAGTCTGCACCGTGCCAGTTCAGCAGAAGTTATTACTCTGTTGGACACTTTTCGCAGGTTGCAGCAGCATTGAGTGCGGTGCAGGGCACGTTTAAAGTTGAAATAGCATGTTGCAGTGGCTCGCTTTCTCTGAGAATGCGTCTGTTTCCTTGATCAGTGTCACCCGGCATTTGCACACGTCTACCCCCCAATCTATTTCTTGGTTATTTGCCTAGGCAAAATACAAACAGAAATGTTAGGATGTCATCAAAACTTCAATATCAGCGTTATCCACCCTTTCCCATAATACCACCCCCATCTTCAAAAAGTCTCATCAGGTAACTACACACTTTGTCATTGCTACTGCAATTATTTATCACCCTTCTGCATGTTTCTGGGGGCTTATTTACACTCAACCATACGGGGTGTAACTGCCTAATCACAAACTCATTTGTGCAATGCGATCATAGTTGGTCAATGGTACCTCAGACTGATCTGTGCTTTTACAAAAGCCATATAATAAGTACCCAGGTCGCACAATGCTTTTCTTTTTCACCAAAGCGATCACAAATGCCAGGCGCCAACTTGCTTCCAGTGTTTCATGATCTTGATTTAGTTTGCCCTGCTGGCATCACTCCATTTCTCAAAGGTAAAGTCTTTCAGTCCAATACCGCTTGCAGTTGCACAAGCAGCTTTGTTTATGTTTTTTTTTTTTTCCATACAGGCAGTGGCCCTCATTACGACCCTGGCGGAAAGTGACTGACCGGACCGCAACAGCGTAAATAGCGTTTCCGCCATTGCACGAAGGAGCAAAGTGCGGCCCATTCCGACCCATCGGGCACGAGCACCACGGCATGGCGGAAGTGCAAAGTCCGCGATGGCGGAAATGACCCCAAAACAGCCCACACCGCCGCCGTACGTCGCCCTAGGTGCAATACCGCCACCCATCACAGCGGACACCGCAGAGTGCGCCTACCGGAAAGTACGGTGACCGGAAACATACGGAAACGGAAGTAAAAACATGGGCCCGGAACGGGAAACATCCCGCCGTACACCTATAAAACCACAAAAACCACACAACCACTAAAAACACTACCCCGAGACACACCCCAACCCGTCATCCACCCTAGCGAAACCAAGAAAAATGGGAAAAGTAGCGAAGAAAGCGTGCGACCGCAAGCGGCAGGTCCACTTCTCCCGTGAGGAACTCACCGTGCTAACAGAGACCCTCCAGGAGAATGCTGCCGTCGTCTTCTCCACGCAAATGACCAGGACGGCACTTGCGAACAAGAAGGCCATATGGGCTCTGGTGGCACAGCGGGTAAGTGCGGTGGGGACCGCACCCCGCACCCCACAGCAATGCCGAAAGCGATGGGACGACCTGCGGATACGCGTCCGCAGCATACTCTCTGCCAACCGCAACATTGCCACAGCCACCGGGGGAGGTCCAGAATCACCCATCAAGTTGACCCCCTGGGAAGAAATCTGTGCCTCCACCATCGGAATGGAGAGCATAGAGGGAGTCGGAGGGATGGAGAAAGGAGTGCAGACATCCGAAGATTCAGGTAGGTGGGCCAGATAAAACAATGCTAAATCCACAATGTCCAATCATGTGAACTACCATGTGTCCACATAGTGCAACACAAACACATGTCCAGGAGAACGTCCACACACATCGCCCTGATAGCGCACTTTAAAACTCACAATAAATACATAAATAATTAAAAACCCCTAAAACACCCACTACACGTGCAGCAGGCACACCCTAACTGCAGGCTGCCAAACAAATGCACCCTCACTCCACACACAAATGAAAGTACCTCCAAGGCCCTGACCCAAATCACCCTCAGGTACCACCCCAATGCATGTGATACAATGCCATTCCAATTCCCACAGACCCATTAATAACCCTCGCCCTCCTTTACTCCACCACAGGGTCCGATCCAAACGACGAGCTTCAGGACACCCCTACCAGCACACCTGCAAAGAGGGCCAAGACCAACGGCCAAAGACCCTCCACCTCAGCTGCAATCATCAAGACACGGCAGCAGCACAAATCAGGTGGCAGCACACAGGAGGGAACATCAACAGGCACCCCAGCAGCCAGCATGCCCACAACACCACCACCACAGGTGCCCCCAACAGATGCCACAGAAGGCACTGCCTCTGGTGGCAGCAGCACCATAGGTGACACCCCAATGATGGCAGCATGCTCCGACACAGAAGACGGGGATGTCGAAGTCAGATCCATCCATGACCTGTCCCAATCCCCCTGTCTGTCCCATCCCGTACAACATGAGGATACCACGCAGGGGCACCCACAAGACGACGACTGGCCATCCCCCACAAGCCCTGTGGCAAGGCAACATGAGGTCAACAGCCCCTCTGTGACACCCCCGCAAATGGCCATGGCCCAGCAGAGGCAACAGTCCCTCGACCAGTTAATCGTGCAACAGCAGCAACTGGCCACGCTCCTCAAGGACCATGTCGATGAATGTGGGCGCACTAAGGCAGACATAGAAACATCAACTGAGACACTCAGGGCAGAAATGGAGAGAAGCACAGAGACACTAAGGGCACAGATGGAGAGTAGCACCGAGAGCCTGAGGGGGGAACTGCATGCGACGTCCAAAGACGTATGCGCCGAACTTGCCGCAGTGCGCCGTGTGCTCACTGAGCTCTCACAAACCCTTAGGGACATACATGGACGTGAGCAGGCAGAGACATCATCCGTTGCAAGTTCCGTCCAGGGCAGCCCCCAACGTAGATCTGGGAGGAACCTGCGCTCCACAGGCAGGGGTGCCCCTGACACCCGCAGAGGGGGCTTGCAATAGCGACAGCCCACTGACAATGAGCATCTTTGGACACTGGTGTTCGGGGGGGAGGTAGGAGGGGGTGTGTTGGGCTCACTAGGGTGGCGGGTCGATAGGGTGTTCAACATGATATCACATATGCCATAAACAGTGCACGATCAACCAATGAGATGTGTGGACAATGATTTAACTGTACTAGGCCATCATAGGCGTACATTCCATATTGTGCATGTACCAGACACACACAGTGCCACGAATCCCGTGTCCATGTATCAGCCACCAGGCGTGAGTGCTAGAAGCATGCATCAATGAGATGCTGACGAATGTCACGGCCCTCCGGTGCCTCGCAGACTCCTTGAGGTGCTGCCACATCCCCACCCTCATCATGACCATCATCAGGTGCTTGCAGTTCTGCGTCAGGGGGCATGGGCACATTTCTACGTACACACATGTTGTGGAGCATGACACATGCCATGACCATCTTAGCAACCTTCTCATGGCGGTACAGAAGTGCCCCGCCAGACCTGCTGAGGCAGCGGAAACGCGTCTTCAGTAGGCCGAATGCCTGTTCAATGACTACACGGGTACGTGAGTGGGCATGGTTGTAGTCCTCCTCTTGCTGGTCCCGTGGGTTCCGGACTGGTGTGAGGAGCCATCTCTTCAGTGGATACCCAGCATCACCTGTATGTGGACGATAAACGTATGATGTGGAATGCCATTGCTACGTACGCACACCCCCCCCCCCTTCATGCCAGGTCATTGCCGCATCACATACACCACATCATCATGCATGAAAAGAGACTCACCGAGTAGCCAGGATCTGTTCCCTGCGTGTCGCTCCATGTAGCGTGGTATAGTAGAGTTCCTCAAGACCATAGAATCATGGGTTGATCCTGGGAATCTGGCACAACAATGTGTAATGATCCTGTTGGAGTCACACACCATCTGAACATTCAGGGAATGAAATTGTTTTCGGTTGCGGTACTGGGCCTCCATGGCATGTGGGACGACCAATTCCACATGGGTGCAGTCGATGGCACCAATGCAACCCGGTATGCCGGCAAGTGCATGGAATCCCACTTTTGTGTTGGTAATTTCCTGCTCCGAGCGTGGTAGAGAGATGTAGTCGTCTGCGTGCTGCAGGAGGGCATCGAGCACTTGCGATAGTGTCCGTGAGAACATTGGCTGAGAAATGCCATGCAACTGTCCGACTGTGTGCTGGTAGGTGCCTGTGGCCAGGAAGTGTAGTACAGACACCACCTTCAGTAGGGGTGGGATGGCGGTTGGGCTATCTATCATGCTGACAAGGTCAGCCTGTGTCATGTCCACAATGGCGGCTATGGTGTCCCGGTCCAAACGGTAGAGGGTGTGGATCTGCTCATCAGTGAGGTTGAACGGATGTGCTCGGAGGCGTGGGATTGCGGGCTGCCTGCGTGGTGGTAGTGGCTGTGCTGGCGGCCCTTGCTGGCCCTGCCTTGGCCTCCTCCTCCTCCTGCGTCTCCTCCGTGCGGCCGGTTGTAGTTGGTGTTCGTCTTCTTCTTGGAGTTGCAGTACTTGCAGTGCTATCAAGTCCCCCAGGGCCAACATCGCGAGTCCTGCCGGTAGCATTTCGGAGTGGGTGTGGTTGTGGGAGGAGACTGGGTGTGCATTTAATGTGTTTTCGGGCTGTATGGCCTCCACCTGTGGTGAATCATTCCACCTGTGCAAGCTGCTCTCCCATTTGGGCGAGCACGTCCCGCACACAACGCTGCGAATCGAGGAATGGCATCTTGCTATTGCAATCATGTATTTGTACCCGATGGCCGTGTAACATTTGTTGATATGTACATTCGGCTATGGTCCCATTGTTTCACATACAATCTTTGCAGTCGCGAACAGACTTGTGATGGGTCAGTGGAACGTAGTACTCGAGTAACGGTGGGCCCTCATGCATCACTGTACCGAGTTGCAACGACGGGCGGGGCGTCCCATTAGTGGGTGATGGCAGTTGACATTTTCACACACAGCCGCACTAGCTGGAATAATTTGTGGTTTCAAACGGCCACAGATGCCTTTTCGACGTGATGTTGCAAATGAGGAATTCGAAGGCCGGCGCTTTCGGTATTCAGCTAGCGGAGAGGAGATGCCCACAGGTCTGACTGCAAATATAACGTTCTATTGTTAAATGTCCTTGAGACAGGGGCCATGGCGAGGAAGCAATGATTGATATGAATAGTTTGGGATGCGCAATAGTGACGTGGCCGATGAGGCCGGACGTTCCCAAATACATGTAACTCCACAACACTGGAATTACGGGCTGGGGCACTGTGGATTTTGCAGGCTGCATAACGCACAGACTCAATGGAAATTTCGAATGTTTTGTGAGTATATATTCAGGCGTTTTCATGACAGGATGAGGGAATGATGAATGGATGCATGGGCAGGTGATTTGATACAGGGTTTGCCATGTACAGGGCTTCTTGGAATCTATCCGCCTCCCCTGCGCTATGTGATGCAGGGCTGCCATAGTGGGACCATCGTCTATCTGGCCTTGTTGAGCCCTCCCTGTCTCGACGCGCCTTCAGACACTTGTGTCCATGCACGTTAACATTCCCATCTGATGAAATCTGTTTTGACAGACGCATGCACAGGTACACTCGTTTGTGATGTTGTTTACACCTCGATATGGATAGTTATGAGTCGCAAGTGGTTTTGGGGTGGTGATGATCCTTTGGAGTGGGCTAGCATGCATATGCCTGTGGATTTAGTGTGATCATTGAAGTGAGTTGTTGGAATGTAGTTCTGATGGCCATTCTGTTCTTTTTCTTTTCTTTTGGTTGACAGGTATCTCCTCCCCTTTTGCCACTGCCATCTGTATGCCACTCCTGCAGATGGCGTTTACTCCCGACACCTGCTGCTTCGTGTTAATCAGTGGAGCAGCATTACGATCTTATGGGACGATCGCCAATGGGCCACATGCCCTTACGCAGTACTAGTGGCTCGGAGCAACATTTCGGCCTTTCTGCTGGACTAGTGCCTCCCCATTGGGACGGGCCTGCGGTTCTGTGCGCTTCCATGTTGCCTTTTCGTACGTGAATGTGGCTCTGTGTACCATGATGGAACAGGGCGTCACACAAGTAGTAGCTGGTCATTCCTTGCGGATGCAGCCCACGATGGTGATATGTGTTTTGGAGTTCATGGACTAATGGCTGTATGAGCTTGGTGATTTAGTTGTGCATTAAATTTCTATTCTGATATGGGCCGTGTGGCGTTCTTCTTTGCGAGTGATGTGGCATATTCCTATTTGGGGAGCGATGTATTGTGAGGAGATCTGCATTGGGTTCCGGCTTCGGAGTATAGTCGCGTGGTACTGTGCTGGGCGCGTTTGCCTACGGAGCCCAGTGAGGTCAGGGATGGGGGCTGGCAATATTACTGTTTGAATGTTGTCATGCTCAGGGGCGGGGGATTGGGTTTTGTGTAACAGATGCCGGTCAGCCAGGTGGACTGGTGGAATGATGTGATTTTCGGAATATTGCTGGTCACAGGTGCCTGTGTTTGCGTGCGTTTCGGGGGGGGGGACTGTGGTCATGTCCATTGGAATGGCTTCTGTGCCCTGCAGCTCCCATTGGCCCCTCTTGTGAATCTTTTGTTCGTTGGCATGCATGGGTGACTTGTACATTTCACTGGTTGCATTGTGACTTCATTGCACCTACGGGGACTTGTACTTTGTGGGCAGGGAGCGGTGTACAGGCACTCAGTGGGGCCGTTTACGGTTGATTCGCGATGCCGTACTTCTCACCATGGCGGAATGGTGTTTTCCGCCATGCTTGATGGCGTTAGGTGCATGTCCGCTAGGGTCGGAATTCGCGTACCCTTGCGCCATGGTGGTATTCACGGTTTGGCATGGCGCGCGCGCGCGTACTTGGTGCAGTTAGCGTTGGCGTTCACTACGGTGTCGCTAATGCCTTCGTACTTTGCGGTGACGGGTCATAGTCGCACCGAGCGCTATTCGATGGCGGTATTGCATTTCCGCCATCGTTTTCCGATTTCCGCCAGGGTCGTAATGAGGGCCAGTGTCTTTCAAGCCTCTGGTTTTTTCACCTGTCATTTTTTTTTTTTTTTTTTCCAAAGGGGGTTTGCTGTTTCTTGGACTACCCCTTTGAGTGCAACAGTCTAAGTCAGTTTCTTTTGTTGCTTCAACAAATCATTCATTCTTGCACTAAGCCATGAGGCTTCTGGATCATGGCTAATGTGCAGTGTTCATGTTATACTTCAAAGCCCCGCTCTGCATGTTGTCTTTTGCAAAACGGCTAAGCACTTTTGTCAGTTCTGCTTCCATCTGGAATGCCATAATGTCTTTGTCAGTTACTCCATCCCTGGCAATGTAGCTTGCAGTTTGCCAGATGTGTATTTTCTCTTCTCAAAGCGCCTAGAGGTTTCTTCTCCAGTGCACAGCGCTTTACTTCAGTTCACATCACATGGAGCACTGGAATGCAGCTTGCACAGCAATAGCGTTTCACTTCACATCACATCACATCACATGGGAATGCGGTTTGCACAGTAATGTCTGTTGGAATGGGCAGCTGTCTTTTCTTGGCCCATTCACAGATGCATAGGTAAATGTTCAGATGTGATGTGCCGTCTGCCATCCTGCATGCCTTTGTTTCCTACCACAGTGTCACTGGGCAAATTCTTTACTTCTGAACAGTTCTCTGTCTTTGCACCCCCTTCCTCAGGAATGCAGGAATGTCATTGTTTATCTTTCGTGTGCACCTGGCAGCGCCATGAGCACGCAGCAAGCTTATCTCTTTGCTACTATAACTCTTACACTGTGGCGGCTTCAATGGAAAGGCACTCGTTTCAGACAGTTCATCCAGATTAACTCTTTCTTGTACTGTTTCTGTCCAGCAACTCAGAAAAGCATCATTTCACTAAACAGAAGTGCTGTATTCTGCTTTTGTTTGCCTTCCTTTCGCGCACCTCGCCCAAAACAGCTTCAAGGCACAAGCTCTGCACACACAGCAAGACTCTTATTTTCAAAAGAGGCACTTTCCTTGTCATCAGATTCTACTCCATGTAATTTTGCAAAATGTTAAAGCGTCTTTTTGCCTGTTTTAAACTGATTAATGTCCCATTTAAAAGCATACGTTTTTTTTTTCTTCCTTGTAACCTTGTAGTTTTGGCTTCACGAGCTGAATCCAAAGTAATGTGCGATCTTTCAAGAGAACTCACAACCCACTAAATCTTTGTGCTATCTTATCACACACAGATTTTTCATTCTGTTGTACCATTGCCAAAATATAACCACTCATTTCAGTGCATTTAAAAAAAAAATAAAAATGCCATATTTAGTGCAACTCTCTGCACTGTTTTCCTGCAAGAGCAACCCACACTCTATATATTGCTTGTGGGCTGTTTAATGTGTCAACAACATTTTTTCATCATGTATCACAGTCAACAGGACACTATTTCCAAATCATGCATCACTTATAAGGCAACAGCACAAATCCATGGCATAGCATGGGAACAGTTAAAAATACTCCAGGGGCAATTTAGAAAAATATAAATTGTTTTTCCCCCCAAACCATTGCAAACTGATTCTGCAAATTCAAATCAATACACAAAAATCGAAAATCCAAATAACATTCACTCACTTTCTTTTTAAGTGAGTCTCTCACCCATTATAAGCATGGCACAGCTTAAAATGCAATATAACCATTTTAGTGTGTTTCCTTTAAAACAGAATTCGCCCCCACTAGCACATGGAATCTACAGTTGCCAAAAGAAAAAACAAACAACCCTTTAGGCTCTCAGCACAGATATTACTCTTTCTCCTAAGCATGGCTCATTCCCCTCATTATTCAGGAATGCCAACACTTCAAAAGCATACATCAAAAAAGCGAACCTTCGCCTCCGAACATTACAGCCCCCACTCGCTAGCACACTGGGGCTGAGTCAATGGTTAAATCACTATTCACAATTTGCATGTCAAATCCTTGCAATTATTTTTCCCTGCCCTCATGACAGAATAGAGATGAGAACTCCGTCTCACTATGCATTTCAAATTACAACTTTAAACTGGGGAAACCGCATGATAAAATTCTTTTCTAATTGAGCATACATCTTTCTTGACCATTCATCGGAGTGCTTTAAACAAAGCCATTTCCCGCTTGTTTATCGCCTTGTACTCCCTGGCACCAGTCCCAAGCAATAAGTCAGTCACGACTGATTTACTGAAGGGAGTCTTAACCACACAAGCTATCGGCCACGGCAAGCCGACACAACATTGCTGCCTTTTGAAGTCTCAGAGCTGCAGTGAGACCACCAAGGAAATGCGACAGCCTGCTCCCCACTCTACACTGTGTTCTCTCACACAATTTGTCATGTCACAGCACGGCACTGCTCTTCACAAATCCCACAAAGCTGCCACCAAATGTCTTGATATGGGCAAAATCTTCCTCGGGGCCAGCCCTTTGAGAGCAAAAATACCCAATTCAGCCCAAAATACAGGTTCTATTGTGCTGAGCAGTGATCCCATGCTAGTGACAAATGACACTTTCAAAGTTTTAGCATATTTATTCTAAGCAGTGAATTTCATATACATTTGGGATTCAAGTTAGAGAATATTACAAAGCATAAACCTTAGAGCAATGCAAAATATAGTGAAGCATGGAACTTAGATAAACATAGAGAAACATAGAGAAATATAGAGAAATATAGAGAAACACAGTCTTACGTCCCTTTAATCAGCACTGGGAGACCTTGGCTTTTTCATAAGCTAGCTGTAAACAAGCCCCGCTCAGAGAAAAACAGTGCTGAAGGACACCGTATGAGCCAATTCCGGGCACTTGTTTCTGCACGAATCAAGTCCACAGGACGATCTCCCACCGAGTCATGTGTGCATGGATATTTTATAATCTCGTGCTGTCAGTCACCATGACGCATAGTTCCAGAACTTTCCCTGTGCAAAATATGGGCTTGCTTATGGAAAAAACCCAACTCTCTCTGAGATGCTCCCTGCTCGCTCCTACCCCTCCCTTGGAGCCCTCTCCGCGAACACTGGAATGTCCTTATCAGCGTGTGGGCAAGGCCGTACCAGGCCTTCACAGGGGAACAGGATTTGTTTACGAAGCCAAGCAGGGCTACAGTTAGAAAGGCAGAATATTCAGATGGAAGCAGGGATGTATTAACCCCATCTGCAAGCTCTAAAAGGCATGCACTCATAGCTTAGTGTTTATAGCGCTTAAGACTGTCTATCTAGGCGCTATATAGGTGCCATGATGTTCCAAACACTCCAAAAATACCTATTAGCTACAGAGCTAGGGGCCCTCTCCCTGCCTGTCTATCAACAATGCATAATGTGACCTATTTCATACTAGGCCTGCATATTCCTTGTAGCTCACTACTGCATAATGGAGGTGCTACAACAGACTACTGTCAGCATTTTTAGCACATACTTTGAATACACTATTGGCTTTCAGCGGCTACTGCTGTCATCTAAAGCCCTGATTGGCAAGGTTGCAATTTCGTGTATCACTACAACATGGTGATACATCATCATTAGAGAAGCAACACAGAATGTACCAGGCACTTGCTGGCGCCCAAGAGAACATTAAGAGGTCCCTAAACTGGGTTGGCAACATGACGAAAGGGGCACAGAAAAAGCGCGGCCCAATGGACTCATTCATGAACACCCAGACAGTGACTCCAGGTCTAGCGGCAATGACTGCAAAGATCAGCTAATGATGGCCATGCAAAGTGTCTTTATGTCCGTTAACGTAAAGTAGGATGATACAGTAGCAACCATTGGATCTTTGAAAGCAAAACTTGAGAAAAAACTGGTTGCATCAATGAAGCCGAAACCAGGATTGTAGAAGTGGAAGACAAAGTGGACCGATATGACCGCAACATTGCAGAATTAAGGTCTGAGTTCACAAAATTCTGTGGTAAATGTGACAATCTCAAATCATGCTCAAGGCATAACAACATACGCATTGTCGGAGTGCCCAAGCTGAGCTGCAAAGGGCCCATGGAACAGTTCAGTGAAGACCTTCGAAAAACCATGTTCAGAGCGGCTACATTTTCCACACATTTTCTGGTAGAACGAGCACATCGCTCCCTCGCCCTGGGGCCTAGACCTGGAGCCCCCCCACACATTATCATTGATAAAATGCTTAACTACTGGGGCATGGATCTCATCTTGAAGCTGTCCAGGGAGCAAGGCACACTCTGTTATGAATCTAACAACATTCATATTTATCTGGATTTTGCGGCCGGGTGAAGCTCTTGAGAAGATCATACGACCCAGTGAAAATATTATTGAGAGCCAGACACATCCCATATGCTTTAGTGGGATTGATACATATCACGACCCGAGAGCAGTGGCTGATCGGAATGATATGGGAAATTGAGCATGAAGTCGCCACATGGAATTATCAAGACTACGGAAGTATATGGCACAAGAAACTGTTGGAACATGCCGGGACGAACAGCCGCCTGGAAGAAGTGGCCACTCACATAGTACCCCAGGAAAGTTCAAAGGTTGTAATGGGGACACATCATCAAATTGGGGTGGATAGTGAGGGTGGGGGGATAAGGAGGGAACAATGCAAAGTGCCCCGTAGGGCAACACAGGGATTTGGGGTAAGGGGTGTAATTGGGGTAGGGTTGGAGAGTGGAGGAGAGGGCGGGGGAGGGGAAATGCAGAAGTTCTTTAAAGCAAACAGTGACGGTGGGTAGTTGGATGCGGAAGGTGCTGCATCCCAATTGGTACACAGTGACACTTGCATGATTATGCTCTTTGTGGAAAATTAAATGCTAGGTTAAAGTAATAGGACTGATAACATGGAATGCTCAGGGCCTAAATAATCTGAATAAAGCTAGAAAGGTCATAGCATATTTGGACCGCCATTCTCCTAAAATAGTAACGTTGCAAGAAACACATGCGCTGGGACGTTACATGACAGGTTCACACCCAAACGGGGGAAACAGAGATATTATACGTCCTATTCGTCTCAAACCGGAGGAGTGCTTATACTAGTGCATCGATCATTGTGCTGAAGATGTACGTGTGGACCATGAGGGCCTGTATGTTATAGTGAAGAGGGAATTGTCAGGTGAAAGAGTTATCCTAGTTAATACCTATGACCCGAATATTGACGATCCAGAGTTTTTTAGCCAGGGGTCGGAAACTCTGGTAAGGATGACAGATGCCCCCATTATATGGTGTGGTGACTTTAACACAATCTTAGACCTCCACATGGACCGGTCAACCATTACACAACGTGGACTGTCCGCTGCAGCTAATATGATCAAGCAGGCAATGGGACAATTGGGGTTGGTTGCTGTCTGGAGGGACGAGCATCCGAGGACAGCCGAGTACACACTATTTTACGGTCCACGTCACAGATCGATTTCTGGCTACTGTCCGCAATATGGGTAAGTTTTTACACTGCACTCTGTCGGACCATTCACCAGTAGTGATCTCACTGGAGCTTGGTAGTTCACTGCCTACTCGTCCTCTGTCGACGATGCCATGTACCGTGTTTATGGACGGTGCGCTGGTAGTGAATCTGCAGGAGAAGATTGTAGGATTCTTTGAGAGAAAATGAGAAAGTCTTGCTGCGGGGCACAATGATCTTGGTTACATTGGGGGTGCTGAAGGACACAAGTTGGGAAATGGCGGATGTGGACGGCGAATTACGCAAGTTAAAGAATGAATATGGTATGACCGCAAATAAAGCTCTCCTGGGAATAATCAAAGGTAACTTGTTAAAATTCAGCAAGTTGGCAAATCGGGAAATACTATATATGGCAAAATCTGCCCAAGCATGACGAAACAGTGAGGAAGATCGGCCTGGGCACGTCTTGGTGGGAGGGATTAGCAGTGAGAGAGGGGTGTTGCCCATCACCATAATTGAAGGGGCAGCAGGGAGGTTTTTGACATCCGCTGAGGCGATTAATAGTGAGTTTTTACAATTCTATGAGAAGCTGTATGCAAATGCTGACGTTTGTATGGAAGAAGAAGTAGGATTGTACTTGGAAGGGATTGCCCTCCCGGGTCTACCTTTGGAGGCTTGTGAAGCTTTCAATGCTCCTCTTACTGTCGAAGAAATAGCAGAGGCTATTACCTCGCTATCCTCCGGTAAAGCTCCTGGGCCTGACGATCGGGGTATTGAATTGTATAAGACATAAACTGAGACAGTGACACCACAACTATTCAGGGTTTGGAAAGAATCATTGGTGGCTGGGCAGCTTCCATCTACGCTCACTGAGGAAGTTATAGCAGTACTGCTGAAACCAGGTAGGCCACGTACTGAAGTCACTTCCTACCGCTCATTGTCACTAATCAATACTGATGCCAAGATATATGCTAAAGTGCTGGCGAATAGGCTCCTACCGTATATGCCTTACCTTGTACACCCGGACCAGGTAGGCTTTATTCCCACACAATCCACAGCCCTCAATCTACGATGCCTTTTTGTTATAGTGTCACAAATCAATCCACAGGCCCAAGTGGTAGCAGCGTCACTCGATGCTGAAAAAGCTTTCGATTCTGTCTCCTGGAATTATTTATTTGGGGCACTTAAGTATTTTGACATGGGTAGTCAAAAGCTAGGGTCCGTACTAGCGGGGCTTTGTCCCAGACCTTCACATTGGCACATTGAACGTGACAGGGCTGTTCTTTTTCCCCATTATTGTTTGCACTCACGATAAAGCCATTGGCCCGACTGATGAGGGGGCGCCACACACACAGAGGGATACACCTAGTAGGTCCCCTGCAGATTATCTCCCTGTATGCGAACGATGCACTGTTATATATACGGAACCCTGAGCCGAACCTGGGGCTGATTATGGAGGAAGTGGCTAGATTCACACATTACTCACGATAGAAGGTTAACACCACCAAATCTGAATTGCTCCCACTCACCAATGGTACCACCATACCAGCTGACCTCAAGGGACTTAGATGGGCCCCAACTAGTTTCAAATATTTAGCAGTGAAACTATCCCATACACAGCGAACACTGTATGAAGACAATCACAAGGCATATCTCAGCACTTTGGCAGTCAAACCAGAGTTATGGGCTAGATTCGCAATTTCCCTATATGGTAGAATAGCATTGCCTAAAATGGTAGTAGCGCCCAAACTTCTATATTATTTTGCATCGATATCGATTTGGCCCGGGAAGATGGTTCTTTGTAAAGTTACGTTCTATGGCAATACAATTTGTATGGGAAGGCAGTATCCACCGTATGAGTTGGGAGGGACTAGCTGCACCATATGAACGGGGGGCCTGGCAGCACCAGACTTTGAATTATATCATTGGTATGTACCTGACCCCGCACCAGTGCATCGAGCATTGAACGATACAGTGCACCCCCAACAAACCTTAGAGCAGTTATTTTGGCCGAGCGGCACACAGACTCTTGTTTATTGGACCCTGTGCAAATGACAGTTAACGCATGGGCTTGTGTGTTTAAACGCCTGGAAATAATAACCCCCTATAACAACAAGATGAGTCTGTGGAGCTGTCCAGGCCTCCCTCCTGCGTATGACCCCGAAATACAGATATCATGGGATCCGGGCAAAACAATGGTTTTGAGGGACCTATTTCCAGGGGGAAGATTTGTCACACAGGAGGAATTCACTGCGAGGTTTGGGAAAAACCCAGTTAAAATGTTGCAATATTTCAGAATAAGGGCAGCAGCACGCCGCAGATGGCCATTGTTCCCCCAGGAACCGATGTCCTGTGAATGAATAGATATGATAGCGCTGGGGGACTCAGTGAGGAGTCAAATGGTGAGGTTGTATACAACTGTGTAGGCTACTCAGACGACACAGAACACAGCAAAGCTTCGGTGGGACCGAGATCTGAATATGACTATAGACGAGACTAAATGGCATAGATGTTGGGGTTGATTACGAGTCCGGCGGTAACCGTGGCGGTACTACCGGAAGGTTACCCACTGGACCCGTAAATATTTACCGGCGCCGGACATGCTGGAAAAACCAGGGTATTACAACCCTGGCGTTCTGGACAGTCAGGTGCCAGTAAATTTTAAGTCCCCATTCAAATAGGAATGGGGACCACGGAAGCACCGGCACCATTATTAACGGTGTCGGTACTTCTGTGACGGTCTGCCTACCATGGCCGCTGGGTCCAGCAGGGTCTGCCCTGTTGGGCACAGCGGCTCCGGCAGGCAGACTCGTAGTATGCCGGTCCAGAAAAAACAGTGCCGGTAAGCTTACCGCCACCATTGTTTCCGGACCGGCATACTTAGAATGTTAACAAAGGATGTGGCACTCAATGCAAGACTACGTTTAATTCAATTTAAGGTCCTAAACCATATACATTACACACCTGCCAAGGTTTCACGCTTCTTTCCAAATACGGCGGATACATGTATGAAATGTGGATGGAGAGGAGCTGACTCGATACATATGTTTTGGAACTGTCCCAAGATACCACAGTTTTGGCACGAGGTGGCTGAGGTGCTGAATGTTATGGTTGGGATTCCTCCCACGCCCCATCCTCTTAAATATCTACTGGGCGATATTAGAAAAGTTTCTATCAAAAAACGTAGATTGTTTAATATATGTTGCATAATTGATAGAACTAACCTATGTAAATGCGAAAGAGGAGGGTTACATTGGGACTGTAATTGCGGCGAGCAGGCCGAAGAGTAGATGGGACCCATTTTGTGAATATTTGAGAAATGTACAATCTAGGAATGGAGAAGAAATGACCTGTGCGCAGAATGTTGATATGTGACATGATCCAATGTAGTATTGGTTGTTGTATGTGATCAATGATATGATATGAATGGTTATTTATGACGACCTTAATACCCAGGGGTTTCTATGCAAGGACCCAGGGATCAAACATGTGTTGCTCCGTGTCATCCTGCTTCCGAGGCGAGCACGTTGCCCCTGGGCTATCCTCCCGAGACAATGCGGAGCATGACCCGTGTCCGAACGGTCAACCTGTTTGCTTGAATAAAGAGTTAAAAAAAAGATTGCTAAGATGTATTTGGGAATATGCCATGAACATATTCAATTAAACAGGGCAAAACTGGAGGAAAGGCGTCCTCCTACCTGTGTGGAAAGTGTCCTATGCCCACTAAACTCAGCAGAACAGGGCTCTGTCCTGGCCTCTTTGATTAAAGGTAATATATGGCTCCTGGAGATAACTGCATGCCTCATTTAATGGGTGATCTCCCAGGAGAAACCCTTCCCTACGTCTGTAAGGGTTTTGAGCATAGACTATTGTTTTAGTAGCAGAGTAAACACACTGAGCTAGGAGCACCCCATCTTTCCCAGGAATCCTGTGATATCTTCCGGAGGGTTTTAATCGCGTAGTAACAAATCTACAAATGGTAGAACATAAATCTTTTGCATTCCCTCATTGGGACTCTACGATATAGGTACTAGAGAAATATAGCCATAACATGTGGTAGAGAGGAAACAACATTCCAATAGCAAAGAAACATGTTGACGTATACTTCACATAATACGAATAGCTGCTGTGGATTCAAAAGCACCAAGACTGTAAGCGCAGATCTAGAGTAAGTAACTACTTCACGGTTACCACAAAAAACAAACATCCACCAAGCTATGCAGTGGGATCTTTTGTTACAAACGTATAGTGAATAACAGAATTGCACCTTGAAAACTGCACATTATGTGCGGATGTCACAGAGAAATCACTGCAACTGTTTGTCTCGGGAGGATAGCTCAGTGGCAACGTGCTCGCCTTGGAAGCAAGACGACACGTAGCAACACAGGCTCGATCCTCTGGGTATTAAGCACGTTATAAATAACCTATCATATCGTATCATACTGTTCGAGGATGCCCTGCACCAACTACAAGCTGTGTTTTAAAATCCACCCAGTGTTGATAGATTTGCCCCAGCAGCAAAATTACAGCATGAATCGGAAGCATGTATATATCTTATTTTAAATATTTTGAATGAGGTGGCACATACATGGTTTCGAACTGGCTAGTACCTCTGAAATGGTTGATATCTATTTAGTTCTTGGGTGCAGCCTGAAAGCGCCCACTTTACCTGACAACTACCTGCAGCTACTTTCGACTCACCAGGCCAACCAGTGCCTGGCAATCTTTCTCATGAGATATTTACTCTAACTGCTTAGGTATGTGTACAAATGATATGATATGATATGATAGGGTATTTATAATGCGCTTAATACCCAGAGGTTTCTAAGCGCGGACCCAGGGATCGAACCTGTGTAGCTCTGTGTCGTCTTGCTCCCCGGGATTGAACCTGTGTTGCTCCCAAGGCGAGCACGTTGCCCCTGAGCTATCCTGCGGAGACAGGGCACATCCAGAAGCCATTTAAAGCACAGCATGTCCCATGTAATATTATACATCTCATGGTGAAGCCAGATTTGCAGTATGCTACTGGCTCCTGGTTCCCCAGAGGTAGCTCCTGTTTATGGAAGGATGCAGAGATCCAGGAGATGCTTTTAGCTACTGCTCATCAAACCTTTATTTCTATCCCAACATGTACCGATGTATACTGATATTTCTGCCTTGTTAGAAGCCATATTCCTGTCATGCCACCCACACACCATGGACACTCGCGCGACACTGGCGTGCGCCACAGATCTCACTCCCTGCCGGGCTCCCCAGGCAAGCCGAAACAGCCTGAAATAACCAGAGCCAAAGTCTCAAGAGCAGAAAGAACCAGGTGCAACACTTCGCATTGAGATCATTATCTGTAGCTGTGAGAAAAAAGTCCTAATGTTCAGTGTCTAGTGAGAATATTAGCAGCTATGCCTTGGTTCTGCTGTGAATTCACCGTTTTCTTAACACTGATGGTGTGGCGTGGCCGCTCATTAGGCCAGGTTTCTATCTGCTTCCTGCTCCCTCGATCACTATCTGGCCCACTGACCCCTCTGCAAATGGTTTGTAAGCATGGTAATGGGATGGCATGGTTAATATAATTCCAGAAGAATTGCCCCAATGCCCTGATCTCTCCCTGTTATATATGAGCAAGAAACACCTCATCCATATATAAATACCCTCTTGCCCCCAACTATACTTGTGAGGTATTTTCTCCTCTCCCTATCATTCTCACCTTAGACTCCACTCCCTTTCCTATGAGGAAAGGTGTTTCCATGGAACACTACATGGTGGCCTGTCTGCAATAGACACACCTCAGCTTTTTGCCCCAGGAACAGGTCCCTGGTTAAAGGGTTTTAACTGCAGGTGCGTGACCAGGGGGTAGAAGATTGTTGCAAAGTTTTGGACTGTGCTGGAGTAGTATGCCCTTTTTCCCTACTTAAGCAACCCTCCAGCCTCTTTTCCTTTGAGGTTGATGAGTAGGTGCAAGTGGATCTAGGTCACATGGCCTAAGCCCGACCCACCTTCTTAGCCCTGTCTCTTCCTTTTTGCTCTCAGTTCAAGGGCATCTTTTGCCCGTCTGTCCAAAGTGAAGGGCAGACGAAGACAAGAGCAATTCCTGTTTGGACCTTTGGCCAGGCAAAGAAAAGTGCAACTCCTGTTTGGAACTGTTCCGACCGACAGGACCCAGGGTCCGAACCCCTGCTCGTACAACAGGTAAACATGCGCTGACATGTGTTTTCTCCCTCTGTCTCCACAGACCATCCCCACCATCACCAGACAATGGCAACAACATCACCCCTTCTCTAAGGCATGACCTCCGCAATGCAGCAACCTCGCCCACATCAGCTTCAGCCCATCAGCACCCCCTCACGATCCACAGCATGGAAGTTGATGCTCACCAACATCAGCTCATCTATGACCCTTGCAGCAGAAAACGCCGCCTCATCACTACACACGACTTTGATGCCATCTTCTTCAGCATCGACTGGCACATGCTTCTGAAGCAACGCACTTGCAAACCGAAACCGTCAGCACCCTGGTAACCGCAAGAACTCAACCTCGGCAAAAGAGTCATCAGGAAACAAGAGAAAACCTGGTGCTGCTCCAAGACCGCATCCAACCTGGCGCTCCTCAAGGAACTCCAAGCAACCCGCCAAGACCTAATCAAGACAGCCAAGGCCTCTTACGATGAGACCACCATAGCAGAAGCCTACAACAAAAGCAGAGCCTTCTTCAATGCGGTCAAGCACTACATCAACCCGCTGCCTGACCCTGCCATACCACACTCCAATGAAAAATCCACTGACATCAGCACCTTCTTTATCCACAAAATCAGCAATATTCGCCAGCACATGGACACCAGCTCTGCATCCACAGACACACCTCACGTCCCTCCTCGCTAAATCTCCAAACCCTTGACAAAATTCAAGACACTATCTACAGAGAACCTGGTAGAAACCCTGGCCTCCCTCAAAGCTACATTGTATACAGATGAAATCCTTGCTGCATCCATCCTCAAGACCCTCCCTGCAGAAGCTCCTGTTTCCTACCTGGAGATCATCAACAGCTCCCTAACTCAAGGAACCTTCCCATCAACCCAAAAGACAGCTGCAATCCTCACCACTACTAAAAAACTTACTCTGGATCTACTCTGGATCCCGACAACCTAGGTAAGTATGGCCACATCAACCTACCTTCCCTTCCTAGGTAAGATCATTGAGAAAATGATAGCATCGCAACTGCAGCAACACATCGACAGCACCAATCTACTCCAAACCTACCATTCCTGCTTCAGAGCCAGATGCAGCACAGAGATGGCAACCATACAGGTGGTCCACAATGCCCTCAACATCCTTGATGATGGCCACCCATGCCTCCTGGTACTACTCGACCTCTAAGCCACTTTCGACAGAGTAGACCATCAGGTGCCCACCGACACCCTACATTGGTGCATGGGGATCAGCAACCTTGTCCTATGCTGGTTCAAGTCCTACCTCGCCTAACACCAACAGTTTGTTCAGATGAACTCTAGATCGCCATCATTTGTGGAGTCCCAAAGGGTTCTATCCCCTCCACAGTGATCTTCAGCCTATACATGGAGCCGCAGGGAGCCCTCCAAGTAACACTCAACATCCACATCCACCAATATGCCAAGGACACACAGCTATACCTCAGGATCAACTCTATCACGGACATCCACATGCTCAAAACATTCCTCTTGCTGATCCAGTCTTGCATGTCCAGTGCATACTTGAGCTCAACCCCAACAACACTGAACACCCAGACATACAGACCTGGCTATCAACCATGAACCCTGAGGGCTTCACACCCATTCTCATGTCCTGCACCAAGTCCGTCAGGTTCCAAATCAACAAATACCTCTACTTCAAGACACACATAGCTAAGAAAACTCAGATAGCTTATCAGTTCTCCCTCTTGTGGAAAGTCAATCCCTTCCTACCTCCAGACAGCTTTACATCCACCGTTTAAGCAGTGGTCCTATCCCACCTAGATGGTGGCAATGCCCTTCTCAAAGGCCGCCTGTCATCCTCCCTTGTGCCCCTGAGAAGTGTCCTACATGCACTGCATGCCTTCTGAAGGGTACGACCACATCACCTCGGCCCTCATCAACATTCACTGGCTCCAACTCCACTGCACAAATCACCTTCAAGTCTTGTTGCATCATCTACAAGGCAGTCGCCCTCAAGTCACTGAGCTACTTTGCAGAGAAACTCAGCATCTCTGGCGGACATCGCACCACCAGAAGCCAGGACAGGGGCAGACTATGCTGCTTCAAAAAAGGAAAGGACCAGAAAACAAGCCTTCTCTTCCTACACCCCAAGACTATAGAACCTTCTCCCTGTTATCATCAGACTCGTCCCCATGATATGATATGATATGATATTTTATTTATATTGCGCTCATACACAAGTGTTTCAGAGAGCAACGAGGCAAGGGAGGCGAACAAGGGAGGACAAAACAACGATCTTACTAGGCCCAGTGACATTAAGAATGCGCAAGTGCAGGGGAATGCTCCTACAATTCAGAAAATAATTCAAGACCCACCTCTTCAAGGACTCTCTTCTCCTCAACACCTAGGCCATCCCCAGCCACCTGACTCGCTAGATGCCACCCGCCCCTCTCCTCCCAGCCACCCTGTATAGCTGTACCCCTCCTTTGGGCCCATCTGTATGCTACTCCCCTCTATATATCTGTTCTGTTGGTACCTCTGTAAAACGTGCAGTTATACATCTGTACTGTTGTATACCTCTGTAAAGCGCTCCATTTTGTATCTGTATTGTTGTATAACACTGTAAAGCCATCTGTTTCTTCTCGAAGCTAGGTCCGCGCTCAATAAATCCCATATTAATAATAATAATTATCATTATCAGCCTACCTGTTTCTGATGCTGGTGGAGCCTGAGGTCTGGAGAAGAGCTCAGTGGTGCACTCTGAAGGGTGTGATGGAGTCCTGTTGAGACATGCACAATAACATGGCATTGTTGGTGTGCGTGCAGCCGGCAGGAATCCTGTAGCACCAGGCTTACATTGTAGTTAAAATGCAGGCCATTTTGGGTGACTGTGAATCCTGTTTACAGATGTGGACAATGGCAGAGAATATAGCAGGAATATCTGCCTCCTTTTCATCGTCACTTCCTCCCAAGACATGTTGTGTTGTTATTTGGGTTTATATTGCACAGCACTGCTTGGT
The DNA here is from genome assembly GCF_040938575.1 of Ambystoma mexicanum. Classification (NCBI taxonomy): domain Eukaryota; kingdom Metazoa; phylum Chordata; class Amphibia; order Caudata; family Ambystomatidae; genus Ambystoma; species Ambystoma mexicanum. The sequence continues at coordinate 832,923,437 of NC_090925.1, forward strand.
CTCTGCATGTTCCAGATATCGAAGTAGTTGGCCTCAGGCAAGGGAGGCAGTTGCACCTCACTGCAGTTACCAGACTCCAGGGGTCGAAATTAAGATTGGATAAGCAGGGGCTCAAAACAGCTTCTGGTGTCCAGCGGTAACCAGTCACCAGGAGCTACCACATGGGAAGGAGGAGCATTCCGCAAATCGAACTTCCACATGAGATGGAAACATATCATTGTGTCTGTTAATTAAAACCGCTTATGTTTTAAATATTGCATGTATGTGTTCTAATGTTTATTTAGAGAATGTCTCAAATGCACAGTGTTAAATTCACGGGTGTGTTTGCTCGGCTTCAGCTGGCCTGGGGAGCCAAAAGTAGCTCCTGATTACCGTTGGTGTCAAGCTAACCAGGCTCTTCTACGCTACAAGCAGGAGCTATACAGCTCCCACACTCCATGCTAGAACTGCAGGCACAGGTGAATGGCCTACATCAGAGGATTCAGTGGCAAATAGCAAGAAGAAGAGTATTGTCATCCCATTGCCAAATGCATAGGAGAACTTTGAAAGCTAGGCAGCCTATCAATAAGGGAATTACCATCAAACTTGCTTACCGCCACCGCCACTTGCAATCGGGCAATTGTTACAAATTGCAGTATGGCCGTGTTGATCTCCATTTTTGGAGTCCATCAGCCTCCTTGTGGATTTTGAAGGAATTACCATGGGTGGCAATTTTGCCATGGCAGTTCCACCAGTTTTTGTTGCTTAGGTGGAGGACATACCTACAGCTAAGAGCTGAGGGTGTCTCCTCCATATTGCATGGGTGCTGTAAGAGTGGCAGTAATTATGTTACTGCCATTTCCTTACTACATTCCATACTCACAATCAGTCACAATATGAGCTCAGAGTGATAATGCATGCCATCCTAGGTCACGACAGGGAGAACCAGAGCCTGAACGTTGCTGCAGCTGGCCTGGACATTACAGAGGCAGGCGCAGGCGAGGGAGGTACTCCTGCCACGATACTGCAGCCACTGAGGGTGACTTTGGGCACAAACTGGACAAAGTGGACAACTGAGGAGCCTGTGACTCACATTACACTAAAGTGGCAGAAGAAACAAGTTTGCTCTTGCACACATGACCATCAAATCCAGGCAGAGCTCAATGAAGGCAGTGCCATATTCTTTGGAATCTGAGCCAGGAGATTGGCAGTAGCGGAAGCGAGGTCTATCTACCTAAATCCTAGAGCACACCGATTCCTAATCTCCTACGGGGCAGCAGAGGGGAGAAGTGGCAAATAGAAGAGAAGGACACAGTGCTGATAACCGTCAGACGTTTGCAGTGAGTGATCCTACGTGAGGTCACCAGGTCACTGCTTACCTGAGATCCAGTAGGCACATACGATTGGCAGTTAGTTAGAGTGACCCAGTGGGACCTGGAGGGCAACTCCTCTGGGACTTGGTGCCTGAGACTGCAATGGCACGTTACTAGCTCCCCCCAGGTGAGAACAAACTGTCCTCTCATTACTCTTGGCTGCACTGGCCACTCCTTATGAGATACCCCCACTAGGCACTACAGGCTGTGATCGACGGGAAGAGGCAGCACTCCGCACTCCACTAAACAAATGCAGAGGCGCTGTGTCTGACGGAACGTTGTTTGGGATCACCTAATTGAGCTTGATGGAGCTACATGGTGATACATCATCATTAGAGAAGCAACACAGAATGTACCAGGCACTTGCTGGCACCCAAGAGAACATTAAGAGGTCCCTAAACTGGGTTGGCAACATGACGAAAGGGGCACAGAAAAAGCGCGGCCCAATGGACTCATTCATGAACACCCAGACAGTGACTCCAGGTCTAGCGGACAAGGGACAGGAAGAAGGCCAAACCACGGTGCCCGGCAATGACTGCAAAGATCAGCTAATGATGGCCATGCAAAGTGTCTTTATGTCCGTTAACGTAAAGTAGGATGATACAGTAGCAACCATTGGATCTTTGAAAGTAAAACTTGAGAAAAAACTGGTTGCATCAATGAAGCCGAAACCAGGATTGTAGAAGTGGAAGACAAAGTGGACCGATATGACCGCAACATTGCAGAATTAAGGTCTGAGTTCACAAAATTCTGTGGTAAATGTGACAATCTCAAATCATGCTCAAGGCATAACAACATACGCATTGTCGGAGTGCCCAAGCTGAGCTGCAAAGGGCCCATGGAACAGTTCACTGAAGACCTTCGAAAAACCATGTTCAGAGCGGCTACATTTTCCACACATTTTCTGGTAGAACGAGCACATCGCTCCCTCGCCCTGGGGCCTAGACCTGGAGCCCCCCCACACACTATCATTGATAAAATGCTTAACTACTGGGGCATGGACCTCATCTTGAAGCTGTCCAGGGAGCAAGGCACACTCTGTTATGAATCTAACAACATTCATATTTATCTGGATTTTGCGGCCGGGTGAAGCTCTTGAGAAGATCATACGACCCAGTGAAAATATTATTGAGAGCCAGACACATCCCATATGCTTTAGTGGGATTGATAAATATCACGACCCGAGAGCAGTGGCTGATCGGAATGATATGGGAAATTGAGCATGAAGTCGCCACATGGAATTATCAAGACTACGGAAGTATATGGCACAAGAAACTGTTGGAACATGCCGGGACGAACAGCCGCCTGGAAGAAGTGGCCACTCACATCGTACCCCAGGAAAGTTCAAAGGTTGTAATGGGGACACATCATCAAATTGGGGTGGATAGTGAGGGTGGGGGGATAAGGAGAGAACAATGCAAAGTGCCCCGTTGGGCAACACAGGGATTTGGGGTAAGGGGTGTAATTGGGGTAGGGTTGGAGAGTGGAGGAGAGGGCGGGGGAGGGGAAATGCAGAAGTTCTTTAAAGCAAACAGTGACAGTGGGTAGTTGGATGTGGAAGGTGCTGCATCCCAATTGGTACACAGTGACACTTGCATGATTATGCTCTTTGTGGAAAACTAAATGCTAGGTGAAAGTAATAGGACTGATAACATGGAATGCTCGGGGCCTAAATAATCCGAATAAAGCTAGAAAGGGCATAGCATATTTGGACCGCCATTCTCCTAAGATAGTAACGTTGCAAGAAACACATGCGCTGGGGCATTACATGACAGGTTCACACCCAAACGGGGGAAACAGAGATATTGTACGTCCTATTCGTCTCAAACCGGAGGAGTGCTTATACTAGTGCATCGATCATTGTGCTGAAGATGTACATGTGGACCCTGAGGGCCTGTATGTTATAGTGAAGAGGGAATTGTCAAGTGAAAGAGTTATCCTAGTTAATACCTATGACCCGAATATTGACGATACAGAGTTTTTTAGCCACGGGTCGGAAACTCTGGTAAGGATGACAGATGCCCCCATTATATGGTGTGGTGACTTTAACACAATCTTAGACCTCCACATGGACCGGTCAACCATTACACAACGTGGACTGTCCGCTGCAGCTAATATGATCAAGCAGGCAATGGGACAATTGGGGTTGGTTGCTGTCTGGAGGGACGAGTATCCGAGGACAGCCGAGTACACACTATTTTACGGTCCACGTCACAGATCGATTTCTGGCTGCTGTCCGCAATATGGGTACCACGTCTACACGGTTGCAAGATTTTACACTGCACTCTGTCGGACCATTCACCAGTAGTGATCTCACTGGAGCTTGGTAGTTCACTGCCTACTCATCCTCTGTCGACGATGCCATGTACCGTGTTTATGGACGGTGCACTGGTAGTGAATCTGCAGGAGAAGATTGTAGGATTCTTTGAGAGAAAATGAGAAAGTCTTGCTGCGGGGCACAATGATCTCAGTTACATTGGGGGTGCTGAAGGACACAAGTTGGAAATGGCGGATGTGGACGGCGAATTACGCAAGTTAAAGAATGAATATGGTATGACCGCAAATAAAGCTCTCCTGGGAATAATCAAAGGTAACTTGTTAAAATTCAGCAAGTTGGCAAATCGGGAAATACTATATATGGCAAAATCTGCCCAAGCATGACGAAACAGTGAGGAAATCGGCCCGGGCGCGTCTTGGTGGGAGGGGTTAGCAGTGAGAGAGGGGTGTTGCCCATCACCATAATTGAAGGGGCAGCAGGGAGGTTTTTGACATCCGCTGAGGCGATTAATAGTGAGTTTTTACAATTCTATGAGAAGCTGTATGCAAATGCTGACGTTTGTATGGAAGAAGAAGTAGGATTGTACTTGGAAGGGATTGCCCTCCCGGGTCTACCTTTGGAGGCTTGTGAAGCTTTCAATGCTCCTCTTACTGTCGAAGAAATAGCAGAGGCTATTACCTCGCTATCCTCCGGTAAAGCTCCTGGGCCTGACGGTCGGGGTATTGAATTGTATAAGACATACACTGAGACACTGACACCACAACTATTCAGGGTTTGGAAAGAATCATTGGTGGCTGGGCAGCTTCCATCTACGCTCACTGAGGAAGTTATAGCAGTACTGCTGAAACCAGGTAGGCCACATACTGAAGTCACTTCCTACCGCTCATTGTCACTAATCAATACTGATGCCAAGATATATGCTAAAGTGCTGGCGAATAGGCTCCTACCGTATATGCCTTACCTTGTACACACAGACCAGGTAGGTTTTATTCCCACACAATCCACAGCCCTCAATCTACGATGCCTTTTTGTTATAGTGTCACAAATCAATCCACAGGCCCAAGTGGTAGCAGCGTCACTCGATGCTGAAAAAGCTTTCGATTCTGTCTCCTGGAAATATTTATTTGGGGCACTTAAGTATTTTGAAATGGGTAGTCATTTTGTCAGGTTTGCGAGACTGCTCTACACAAACCCAAAAGCTAGGGTCCGTACTAGCGGGGCTTTGTCCCAGACCTTCACATTGGCACATTGAACGTGACAGGGCTGTTCTTTTTCCCCATTATTGTTTGCACTCACGATAAAGCCATTGGCCCGACTGATGAGGGAGCGCCACACACACAGAGGGATACACCTAGTAGGTCCCCTGCAGATTATCTCCCTGTATGCGGACGATGCACTGTTGTATATACGGAACCCTGAGGAGAACCTGGGGCTGATTATGGAGGAAGTGGCTAGATTCACACATTACTCACGATAGAAGGTTAACACCACCAAATCTGAATTGTTCCCACTCACCAATGGTACCACCATACCAGCTGACCTCAAGGGACTTAGATGGGCCCCAACTAGTTTCAAATATTTAGCAGTGAAACTATCCCATACACAGCGAACACTGTATGAAGACAATCACGAGGCATATCTCAGCACCTTGGCAGTCAAACTAGAGTTATGGGCTAGATTCGCAATTTCCCTATATGGTAGAATAGCATTGCCTAAAATGGTAGTAGCGCCCAAACTTCTATATTATTTTGCATCGATATCGATTTGGCCCGGGAAGATGGTTCTTTGTAAAGTTACGTTCTATGGCAATACAATTTGTATGGGAAGGCAGTATCCACCGTATGAGTTGGGAGGGACTAGCTGCACCATATGAACGGGGGGCCTGGCAGCACCAGACTTTGAATTATATCATTGGTATGTACCTGACCCAGCACCAGTGCATCGAGCATTGAACGATACAGTGCACCCCCAACAAACCTTAGAGCAGTTATTTTGGCCGAGCGGCACACAGACTCTTGTTTATTGGACCCTGTGCAAATGACAGTTAACCCATGGGCTTGTGTGTTTAAACACCTGGAAATAACAACTTCCTATAGCAACAAGATGAGTCTGTGGAGCTGTCCAGGCCTCCCTCCTGCGTATGACCCCGAAATACAGATATCATGGGATCCGGGCAAAACAATGGTTTTGAGGGACCTATTTCCAGGGGGAAGATTTGTCACACAGGAGGAATTCACTGCGAGGTTTGGGAAAAACCCAGTTAAAATGTTGCAATATTTCAGAATAAGGGCAGCAGCACGCCGCAGATGGCCATTGTTCCCCCAGGAACCGATGTCATGTGAATGAATAGATATGATAGTGCTGGGGGACGCAGTGAGGAGTCAAATGGTGAGGTTGTATACAACTGTGTAGGCTACTCAGACGACACAGAACACAGCAAAGCTTCAGTGGGACCGAGATCTGAATATGACTATAGACGAGACTAAATGGCATAGATATTGGGGTTGATTACGAGTCTGGTGTAACCGTGGCGGTACTACCGGAAGGTTACCCACTGGACCCGTAAATATTTACCGGCGCCGGACATGCTGGAAAAACCAGGGTATTACAACCCTGGCGTTCTGGACAGTCAGGTGCCAGTAAATTTTAAGTCCCCATTCAAATAGGAATGGGGACCACGGAAGCACCGGCACCATTATTAAGGGTGTCGGTACTTCTGTGACGGTCTGCCTACCATGGCCGCTGGGTCCAGCAGGGTCTGCCCTGTTGGGCACAGCGGCTCCGGCAGGCAGACTCGTAGTATGCCGGTCCAGAAAAAACAGTGCCGGTAAGCTTACCGCCACCATTGTTTCCGGACCGGCATACTTAGAATGTTAACAAAGGATGTGGCACTCAATGCAAGACTACGTTTAATTCAATTTAAGGTCCTAAACCATTTACATTACACACCTGCCAAGGTTTCACGCTTCTTTCCAAATACGGCGGATACATGTATGAAATGTGGATGGAGAGGAGCTGACTCGATGCATATGTTTTGGAACTGTCCCAAGATACCACAGTTTTGGCACGAGGCGGGTGAGGTGCTGCATGTTATGGTTGGGATTCCTCCCATGCCCCATCCTCTTAAATATCTACTGGGCGATATTAGAAAAGTTTCTATCAAAAAACGTAGATTGTTTAATATATGTTGCATAATTGATAGAACTAACCTATGTAAATGCGAAAGAGGAGGGTTACATTGGGACTGTAATTGCGGCGAGCAGGCCGAAGAGTAGATGGGACCCATTTTGTGAATATTTGAGAAATGTACAATCTAGGAATGGAGAAGAAATGACCTGTGCGCAGAATGTTGATATGTGACATGATCCAATGTAGTATTGGTTGTTGTATGTGATCAATGATATGATATGAATGGTTATTTATGACGACCTTAATACCCAGGGGTTTCTATGCAAGGACCCAGGGATCAAACATGTGTTGCTCCGTGTCATCCTGCTTCCGAGGCGAGCACGTTGCCCCTGAGCTATCCTCCCGAGACAATGGGGAGCATGACCCGTGTCCGAACGGTCAACCTGTTTGCTTGAATAAAGAGTTTCAAAAAAGATTGCTAAGGTGTATTTGGGAATATGCCATGAACATATTCAATTGAACAGGGCAAAACTGGAGGAAAGGCGTCCTCCTACCTGTGTGGAAAGTGTCCTATGCCCACTAAACTCAGCAGAACAGGGCTCTGTCCTGGCCTCTTTGATTAAAGGTAATATAGGGCTCCTGGAGATAACTGCATGCCTTATTTAATGGGTGATCTCCCATGAGAAACCCTTCCCTACGTCTGTAAGGGTTTTGAGCATAGACTATTGTTTTAGTAGCAGAGTAAACACACTGAGCTAGGAGCACCCCATCTTTCCCAGGAATCCTGTGATATCTTCCGGAGGGTTTTAATCGCGTAGTAACAAATCTACAAATGGTAGAACATAAATCTTTTGCATTCCCTCATTGGGACTCTACGATATAGGTACTAGAGAAATATAGCCATAACATGTGGTAGAGAGGAAACAACATTCCATTAGCAAAGAATCATGTTGACGTATACTTCACATAATACGAATAGCTGCTGTGGATTCAAAAGCACCAAGACTGTAAGCGCAGATCTAAAGTAAGTAACTACTTCACGGTTACCACAAAAACCAAACATCCACCAAGCTATGCAGTGGGATCTTTTGTTACAAACGTATAGTGAATAACAGAATTGCACCTTGAAAACTGCACATTATGTGCGGATGTCACAGAGAAATCACTGCAACTGTTTGTCTCGGGAGGATAGCTCAGTGGCAACGTGCTCGCCTTGGAAGCAAGACGACACGTAGCAACACAGGCTCGATCCTCTGGGTATTAAGCGCGTTATAAATCACCTATCATGTCGTATCATACTGTTCGAGGATGCCCTGCACCAACTACAAGCTGTATTTTAAAATCCACCCAATGTTGATAGATTTGCCCCTGCAGCAAATTTACAGCATGAATCGTAAGCATGTATATATCTTATTTAAAATATTTTGAATGAGGTGGCACATACATGGTTTCGAACTGGCTAGTACCTCTGAAATGGTTGATATCTATTTAGTTCTTGGGTGCAGCCTGAAAGCGCCCACTTTACCTGACAGCTACCAGCAGCTACTTTCGACTCAACAGGCCAACCAGTGCCTGGCAATCTTTCTCATGAGATATTTACTCTAACTGCTTAGGTATGTGTACACATTATATGATATGATATGATTTGATATGATAGGGTATTTATAATGCGCTTAATACCCAGAGGTTTCTAAGCGTGGACCCAGGGATCGAACCTGTGTAGCTCTGTGTGGTCTTGCTCCCTGGGTATTGAACCTGTGTTGCTCCCAAGGCGAGCACGTTGCCCCTGAGCTATCCTGCAGAGACAGGGCACATCCAGAAGCCATTTAAAGCACAGCATGTCCCATGTAATATTATACATCTCATGGTGAAGCCAGATTTGCAGTATGCTACTGGCTCCTGGTTCCCCAGAGGTAGCTCCTGTTTATGGAAGGATGCAGAGATCCAGGAGATGCTTTTAGCTACTGCTCATCAAACCTTTATTTCTATCCCAACATGTACCGATGTATACTGATATTTCTGCCTTGTTAGAAGCCATATTCCTTTCAGGCCACCCACACACCATGGCCACTCGCGCGACACTGGCGTGCGCCACAGATCTCACTCCCTGCCGGGCTCCCCAGGCAAGCCGAAACAACCTGAAATAACCAGAGCCAAAGTCTCAAGAGCAGAAAGAACCAAGTGCAACACTTCGCATTGAGATCATTATCTGTAGCTGTGAGAAAAAAGTCTGAATGTTCAGTGTCTGGTGAGAATATTAGCAGCTATGCCTTGGTTCTGCTGTGAATTCAGTGTTTTCTTAACGCTGATGGTGTGGCGTGGCCGCTCATTAGGCCAGGTTTCTATCTGCTTCCTGCTCCCTCGATCACTATCTGGCCCACTGACCCCTCTGCAAATGGTTTGTAAGCATGGTAATGGGATGGCATGGTTTATATAATTTCAGAAGGATTGCCCCAATGCCCTGATCTCTCCCTGTTATATATGAGCAAGAAACACCTCATCCATATATAAATACCCTCTTGCCCCCAACTATACTTGTGAGGTATTTTCTCCTCTCCCTATCATTCTCACCTTAGACTCCACTCCCTTTCTTATGAGGAAAGGTGTTTCCATGGAACACTACATGGTGGCCTGTCTGCAATAGACACACCTCAGCTTTTTGTCCCAGGAACAGGTCCCTGGTTAAAGGGTTTTAACTGCAGGTGCGTGACCAGGGGGTAGAAGATTGTTGCAAAGTTTTGGACTGTGCTGGAGTAGTATGCCCTTTTTCCCTACTTAAGCAACCCTCCAGCCTCTTTTCCTTTGAGGTTGCTGAGTAGGTGCAAGTGGATCTAGGTCACATGGCCTAAGCCCCACCCACCTTCTTAGCCCTGTCTCTTCCTTTTTGCTCTCAGTTCAAGGGCATCTTTTGCCCGTCTGTCCAAAGTGAAGGGCAGACGAAGACAAGAGCAATTCCTGTTTGGACCTTTGGCCAGGCAAAGAAAAGTGCAACTCCTGTTTGGAACTGTTCAGACCGACAGGACCCAGGGTCCGAACCCCTGCTCGTACAACAGGTAAACATGCGCTGACATGTGTTTTCTCCCTCTGTCTCCACAGGCCATCCCCACCATCACCAGACAATGGCAACAACATCACCCCTTCTCTAAGGCATGACCTCCGCAATGCAGCAACCTCGCCCACATCAGCTTCAGCCCATCAGCACCTCTTCACGATCCACAACATGGAAGTTGATACTCACCAACATCAGCTCATCTATGACCCTTGCAGCAGAAAACGCCGCCTCATCACTACACACGACTTTGATGCCATCTTCTTCACCATCGACTGGCACATGCTTCTGAAGCAACTCACTTGCAAACCGAAACCGTCAGCACCCTGGTACCCGCAAGAACTCAACCTCAGCAAAAGAGTCATCAGGAAACAAGAGAAAACCTGGTGCTGCTCCAGGACCGCATCCAACCTGGCGCTCCTCAAGGAACTCCAAGCAACCCGCCAAGACCTAATCAAGACAGCCAAGGCCTCTTACGATGAGACCACCATAGCAGAAGCCTACAACAAAAGCAGAGCCCTCTTCAATGCGGTCAAGCACTACATCAACCCGCTGCCTGACCCTGCCATACCACACTCCAATGAAAAATCCACTGACATCAGCACCTTCTTTATCCACAAAATCAGCAATATTCGCCAGCACATGGACACCAGCTCTGCATCCACAGACACACCTCACGTCCCTCCTCGCTAAATCTCCAAACCCTTGACAAAATTCAAGACACTATCTACAGAGGACCTGGTAGAAACCCTGGCCGCCCTCAAAGCTACATTGTATACAGATGAAATCCTCGCTGCATCCATCCTCAAGACCCTCCCTGCAGAAGCTCCTGTTTCCTACCTAGAGATCATCAACAGCTCCCTAACTCAAGGAACCTTCCCATCAACCCAAAAGACAGCTGCAATCCTCCCCACTACTAAAAAACTTACTCTGGATCCCGACAACCTAGGTAAGTATGGCCACATCAACCTAGCTTCCCTTTCTAGGTAAGATCATTGAGAAAATGATAGCATTGCAACTGCAGCAACACATCGACAGCACCAATCTACTCCAAACCTACCAGTCCTGCTTCAGAGCCAGATGCAGCACAGAGATGGCAACCATACAGGTGGTCCACAATGCCCTCAACATCCTTGATGATGGCCACCCATGCCTCCTGGTACTACTCAACCTCTCAGCCGCTTTCGACAGAGTAGAGCATCAGGTGCCCACCGACACCCTACATTGGTGCATGGGGATCAGCAACCTTGTCCTATGCTGGTTCAAGTCCTACTTCGTCTAACACCAACAGTTTGTTCAGATGAACTCTAGATCGCCATCACTTGTGGAGTCCCACAGGGTTCTATCCCCTCCACAGTGATCTTCAGCCTATACATGGAGCCGCAGGGAGCCCTCCAAGTCACACACAACATCCACATCCACCAATATGCCAAGGACACACAGCTATACCTCAGGATCGACTCTATCACGGACATCCACATGCTCAAAACATTCCTCTTGCTGATCCAGTCTTGCATGTCCAGTGCATACTTGAGCTCAACCCCAACAACACTGAACACCCAGACATACAGACCTGGCTATCAACCATGAACCCTGAGGGCTTCACACCCATTCTCATGTCCTGCACCAAGTCTGTCAGGTTCCAAATCAACAAATACCTCTACTTCAAGACAGACATAGCTAAGAAAACTCAGACAGCTTATCAGTTCTCCCTCTTGTGGAAAGTCAATCCCTTCCTACCTCCAGACAGCTTTACATCCACCGTTCAAGCAGTGGTCCTATCCCACCTAGATGGTGGCAATGCCCTTCTCAAAGGCCGCCTGTCATCCTCCCTTGTGCCCCTGAGAAGTGTCCTACATGCACTGCATGCCTTCTGAAGGGTACGACCACATCACCTCGGCCCTCATCAACATTCACTGGCTCCCACTCCACTGCACAAATCACCTTCAAGTCTTGTTGCATCATCTACAAGGCAGTCGCCCTCAAGTCACTGAGCTACTTTGCAGAGAAACTCAGCATCTCTTGCGGACATCGCACCACCAGAAGCCAGGACAGGGGCAGTCTATGCTGCTTCAATAAGGGAAAGGACCAGAAAACAAGCCTTCTCTTCCTACACCCCAAGACTATAGAACCTTCTCCCTGTTATCATCAGACTCATCCCCATGATATGATATGATATGATATTTTATTTATATTGCGCTCATACACAAGTGTTTCAGAGAGCAACGAGGCAAGGGAGGCGAACAAGGGAGGACGAAACAACGATCTTACTAGGCCCAGTGACATTAAGAATGCGCAAGTGCAGGGGAATGCTCCCACAATTCAGAAAATAATTCAAGTCCCACCTCTTCAAGGACTCTCTTCTCCTCAACACCTAGGCCATCCCCAGCCACCTGACTCGCTAGATGCCACCCGCCCCTCTCCTCCCAGCCACCCTGTATAGCTGTACCCCTCCTTTGGGCCCATCTGTATGCTACTCCCCTCTATATATCTGTTCTGTTGGTACCTCTGTAAAACACGCAGTTATGCATCTGTACTGTTGTATACCTCTGTAAAGCGCTCCATTTTGTATCTGTATTGTTGTATAACACTGTAAAGCCATCTGTTTCTTCTCGAAGCTAGGTCCGCGCTCAATAAATCCCATATTAATAATAATAATTATCATTATCAGCCTACCTGTTTCTGATGCTGGTGGAGCCTGAGGTCTGGAGAAGAGCTCAGTGGTGCACTCTGAAGGGTGTGATGAAGTCCTGTTGAGACATGCACAATAACATGGCATTGTTGGTGTGCGTGCAGCCGGCAGGAATCCTGTAGCGCCAGGCTTACATTGTAGTTAAAATTCAGGCCATTTTGGGTGACTGTGAATCCTGTTTACAGATGTGGACAATGGCAGAGAATATAGCAGGAATATCTGCCTCCTTTTCATCGTCTTCCTCCCAAGACATGTTGTGTTGTTATTTGGGTTTATATTGCACTGCACTGCTTGGTCTCTGCATGTTCCAGATATCGAAGTAGTTGGCCTCAGGCAAGGGAGGCAGTTGCACCTCACTGCAGTTACCAGACTCCAGGGGTCGAAATTAAGATTGGATAAGCAGGGGCTCAAAACAGCTTCTGGTGTCCAGCGGTAACCAGTCACCAGGAGCTACCACATGGGAAGGAGGAGCATTCCGCAAATCGAACTTCCACATGAGATGGAAACATATCATTGTGTCTGTTAATTAAAACCGCTTATGTTTTAAATATTGTATGTATGTGTTCTAATGTTTATTTACAGAATGTCTCAAATGCACAGTGTTAAATTCACGGGTGTGTTTGCTCGGCTTCAGCTGGCCTGGGGAGCCAAAAGTAGCTCCTGATTACCGTTGGTGTCAAGCTAACCAGGCTCTTCTACGCTACAAGCAGGAGCTATACAGCTCCCACACTCCATGCTAGAACTGCAGGCACAGGTGAATGGCCTACATCAGAGGATTCAGTGGCAAATAGCAAGAAGAAGAGTATTGTCATCCCATTGCCAAATGCAGAGGAGAACTTTGAAAGCTAGGCAGCCTATCAATAAGGGAATTACCATCAAACTTGCTTACCGCCACCGCCACTTGCAATCAGGCAATTATTACAAATTGCAGCATGGCCGTGTTGATCTCCATTTTTGGAGTCCATCAGCCTCCTTGTGGATTTTGAAGGAATTACCATGGGTGGCAATTTTGCCATGGCAGTTCCACCAGTTTTTGTTGCTTAGGTGGAGGACATACCTACAGCTAAGAGCTGAGGGTGTCTCCTCCATATTACATGGGTGCTGTAAGAGTGGCAGTAATTATGTTACTGCCATTTCCTTACCACATTCCATACTCACAATTAGTCACAATATGAGCTCAGAGTGATAATGCATGCCATCCTAGGTCACGACAGGGAGAACCGGAGCCTGAACGTTGCTGCAGCTGGCCTGGACATTACAGAGGCAGGCGCAGGCGAGGGAGGTACTCCTGCCACGATACTGCAGCCACTGAGGGTGACTTTGGGCACGAACTGGACAAAGTGGACAACTGAGGAGCCTGTGACTCACATTACACTAAAGTGGCAGAAGAAACAAGTTTGCTCTTGCACACATGACCATCAAATCCAGGCAGAGCTCAATGAAGGCAGTGCCATATTCTTTGGAATCTGAGCCAGGAGATTGGCAGCAGCGGCAAGCGAGGTCTATCTACCTAAATCCTAGAGCACACCGATTCCTAATCTCCTACGGGGCAGCAGAGGGGAGAAGTGGCAAATAGAAGAGAAGGACACAGTGCTGATAACCGTCAGACGTTTGCAGTGAGTGATCCCACGTGAGGTCACCAGGACACTGCTTACCTGAGATCCAGTAGGCACATACGATTGGCAGTGAGTTAGAGTGACCCAGTGGGACCTGGAGGGCAACTCCACTGGGACTTGGTGCCTGAGACTGCAATGGCGCGTTACTAGCTCCCCCCAGGTGAGAACAAACTGTCCTCTCATTACTCTTGGCTGCACTGGCCACTCCTTATGAGATACCCCCACTAGGCACTACAGGCTGTGATCGACGGGAAGAGGCAGCACTGCGCACTCCACTAAACAAATGCAGAGGCGCTGTGTCTGACGGAACGTTGTTTGGGATCACCTAATTGAGCTTGATGGAGCTACATGGTGATACATCATCATTAGAGAAGCAACACAGAATGTACCAGGCACTTGCTGGCGCCCAAGAGAACATTAAGAGGTCCCTAAACTGGGTTGGCAACATGACGAAAGGGGCACAGAAAAGGCGCGGCCCAATGGACTCATTCATGAACACCCAGACAGTGACTCCAGGTCTAGCGGACAAGGGACAGGAAGAAGGCCAAACCACGGTGCCCGGCAATGACTGTAAAGATCAGCTAATGATGGCCATGCAAAGTGTCTTTATGTCCGTTAACGTAAAGTAGGATGATACAGTAGCAACCATTGGATCTTTGAAAGTAAAACTTGAGAAAAAACTGGTTGCATCAATGAAGCCGAAACCAGGATTGTAGAAGTGGAAGACAAAGTGGAACGATATGACCGCAACATTGCAGAATTAAGGTCTGAGTTCACAAAATTCTGTATTAAATGTGACAATCTCAAATCATGCTCAAGGCATAACAACATACGCATTGTCGGAGTGCCCAAGCTGAGCTGCAAAGGGCCCATGGAACAGTTCACTGAAGACCTTCGAAAAACCATGTTCAGAGCGGCTACATTTTCCACACATTTTCTGGTAGAACGAGCACATCGCTCCCTCGCCCTGGGGCCTAGACCTGGAGCCCCCCCACACACTATCATTGATAAAATGCTTAACTACTGGGGCATGGACCTCATCTTGAAGCTGTCCAGGGAGCAAGGCACACTCTGTTATGAATCTAACAACATTCATATTTATCTGGATTTTGCGGCCGGGTGAAGCTCTTGAGAAGATCATACGACCCAGTGAAAATATTATTGAGAGCCAGACACATCCCATATGCTTTAGTGGGATTGATAAATATCACGACCCGAGAGCAGTGGCTGATCGGAATGATATGGGAAATTGAGCATGAAGTCGCCACATGGAATTATCAAGACTACGGAAGTATATCGCACAAGAAACTGTTGGAACATGCCGGGACGAACAGCCGCCTGGAAGAAGTGGCCACTCACATCGTACCCCAGGAAAGTTCAAAGGTTGTAATGGGGACACATCATCAAATTGGGGTGGATAGTGAGGGTGGGGGGCTAAGGAGGGAACAATGCAAAGTGCCCCGTTGGGCAACACAGGGATTTGGGGTAAGGGGTGTAATTGGGGTAGGGTTGGAGAGTGGAGGAGAGGGCGGGGGAGGGGAAATGCAGAAGTTCTTTAAAGCAGTGACGGTGGGTAGTTGGATGTGGAAGGTGCTGCATCCCAATTGGTACACAGTGACACTTGCATGATTATGCTCTTTGTGGAAAACTAAATGCTAGGTGAAAGTAATAGGACTGATAACATGGAATGCTCGGGGCCTAAATAATCCGAATAAAGCTAGAAAGGGCATAGCATATTTGGACCGCCATTCTCCTAAGATAGTAACGTTGCAAGAAACACATGCGCTGGGGCATTACATGACAGGTTCACACCCAAACGGGGGAAACAGAGATATTGTACGTCCTATTCGTCTCAAACCGGAGGAGTGCTTATACTAGTGCATCGATCATTGTGCTGAAGATGTACGTGTGGACCCTGAGGGCCTGTATGTTATAGTGAAGAGGGAATTGTCAAGTGAAAGAGTTATCCTAGTTAATACCTATGACCCGAATATTGACAACCCAGAGTTTTTTAGCCAGGGGTCGGAAACTCTGGTAAGGATGACAGATGCCCCCATTATATGGTGTGGTGACTTTAACACAATCTTAGACCTCCACATGGACCGGTCAACCATTACACAACGTGGACTGTCCGCTGCAGATAATATGATCAAGCAGGCAATGGGACAATTGGGGTTGGTTGCTGTCTGGAGGGACGAGCATCCGAGGACAGCCGAGTATACACTATTTTACGGTCCACGTCACAGATCGATTTCTGGCTACTGTCCGCAATATGGGTACCACGTCTACACGGTTGCAAGATTTTACACTGCACTCTGTCGGACCATTCACCAGTAGTGATCTCACTGGAGCTTGGTAGTTCACTGCCTACTCGTCCTCTGTCGACGATGCCATGTACCGTGTTTATGGACGGTGCGCTGGTAGTGAATCTGCAGGAGAAGATTGTAGGATTCTTTGAGAGAAAATGAGAAAGTCTTGCTGCGGGGCACAATGATCTCGGTTACATTTTGGGTGCTGAAGGACACAAGTTGGAAATGGCGGATGTGGACGGCGAATTACGCAAGTTAAAGAATGAATATGGTATGACCGCAAATAAAGCTCTCCTGGGAATAATCAAAGGTAACTTGTTAAAATTCAGCAAGTTGGCAAATCGGGAAATACTATATATGGCAAAATCTGCCCAAGCATGACGAAACAGTGAGGAAGATCGGCCCGGGCGCGTCTTGGTGGGAGGGGTTAGCAGTGAGAGAGGGGTGTTGCCCATCACCATAATTGAAGGGGCAGCAGGGAGGTTTTTGACATCCGCTGAGGCGATTAATAGTGAGTTTTTACAATTCTATGAGAAGCTGTATGCAAATGCTGACGTTTGTATGGAAGAAGAAGTAGGATTGTACTTGGAAGGGATTGCCCTCCCGGGTCTACCTTTGGAGGCTTGTGAAGCTTTCAATGCTTCTCTTACTGTCGAAGAAATAGCAGAGGCTATTACCTCACTATCCTCCGGTAAAGCTCCTGGGCCTGACGGTCGGGGTATTGAATTGTATAAGACATACACTGAGACACTGACACCACAACTATTCAGGGTTTGGAAAGAATCATTGGTGGCTTGGCAGCTTCCATCTACGCTCACTGAGGAAGTTATAGCAGTACTGCTGAAACCAGGTAGGCCACGTACTGAAGTCACTTCCTACCGCTCATTGTCACTAATCAATACTGATGCCAAGATATATGCTAAAGTGCTGGCGAATAGGCTCCTACCGTATATGCCTTACTTTGTACACCCGGACCAGGTAGGCTTTATTCCCACACAATCCACAGCCCTCAATCTACGATGCCTTTTTGTTATAGTGTCACAAATCAATCCACAGGCCCAAGTGGTAGCAGCGTCACTCGATGCTGAAAAAGCTTTCGATTCTGTCTCCTGGAATTATTTATTTCGGGCACTTAAGTATTTTGAAATGGGTAGTCATTTTGTCAGGTTTGCGAGACTGCTCTACACAAACCCAAAAGCTAGGGTCCGTACTAGCGGGGCTTTGTCCCAGACCTTCACATTGGCACATTGAACGTGACAGGGCTGTTCTTTTTCCCCATTATTCTTTGCACTCACGATAAAGCATTGGCCCGACTGATGAGGGAGCGCCACACACACAGAGGGATACACCTAGTAGGTCCCCTGCAGATTATCTCCCTGTATGCGGACGATGCACTGTTGTATATACGGAACCCTGAGGAGAACCTGGGGCTGATTATGGAGGAAGTGGCTAGATTCACACATTACTCATGATAGAAGGTTAACACCACCAAATCTGAATTGTTCCCACTCACCAATGGTACCACCATACCAGCTGACCTCAAGGGACTTAGATGGGCCCCAACTAGTTTCAAATATTTAGCAGTGAAACTATCCCATACACAGCGAACACTGTATGAAGACAATCACGAGGCATATCTCAGCACTTTGGCAGTCAAACTAGAGTTATGGGCTAGATTCGGAATTTCCCTATATGGTAGAATAGCATTGCCTAAAATGGTAGTAGTGCCCAAACTTCTATATTATTTTGCATCCATATCGATTTGGCCCGGGAAGATGGTTCTTTGTAAAGTTACGTTCTATGGCAATACAATTTGTATGGGAAGGCAGTATCCACCGTATGAGTTGGGAGGGACTAGCTGCACCATATGAACGGGGGGCCTGGCAGCACCAGACTTTGAATTATATCATTGGTATTTACCTGACCCAGCACCAGTGCATCGAGCATTGAACGATACAGTGCACCCCCAACAAACCTTAGAGCAGTTATTTTGGCCGAGCGGCACACAGACTCTTGTTTATTGGACCCTGTGCAAATGACAGTTAACGCATTGGCTTGTGTGTTTAAACGCCTGGAAATAATAACCCCCTATAACAACAAGATGAGTCTGTGGAGCTGTCCAGGCCTCCCTCCTGCGTATGACCCCGAAATACAGATATCATGGGATCCGGGCAAAACAATGGTTTTGAGGGACCTATTTCCAGGGGGAATATTTGTCACACAGGAGGAATTCACTGCGAGGTTTGGGAAAAACCCAGTTAAAATGTTGCAATATTTCAGAATAAGGGCAGCAGCACGCCGCAGATGGCCATTGTTCCCCCAGGAACCGATGTCATGTGAATGAATAGATATGATAGCGCTGGGGGACTCAGTGAGGAGTCAAATGGTGAGGTTGTATACAACTGTGTAGGCTACTCAGACGACACAGAACACAGCAAAGCTTCAGTGGGACCGAGATCTGAATATGACTATAGACGAGACTAAATGGCATAGATATTGGGGTTGATTACGAGTCCGGCGGTAACCGTGGCGGTACTACCGGAAGGTTACCCACTGGACCCGTAAATATTTACCGACGCCGGACATGCTGGAAAAACCAGGGTATTACAACCCTGGCGTTCTGGACAGTCAGGTGCCAGTAAATTTTAAGTCCCCATTCAAATAGGAATGGGGACCACGGAAGCACCGGCACCATTATTAACGGTGTCGGTACTTCTGTGACGGTCTGCCTACCATGGCCGCTGGGTCCAGCAGGGTCTGCCCTGTTGGGCACAGCGGCTCCGGCAGGCAGACTCGTAGTATGCCGGTCCAGAAAAAACAGTGCCGGTAAGCTTACCGCCACCATTGTTTCCGGACCGGCATACTTAGAATGTTAACAAAGGATGTGGCACTCAATGCAAGACTACGTTTAATTCAATTTAAGGTCCTAAACCATTTACATTACACACCTGCCAAGGTTTCACGCTTCTTTCCAAATACGGCGGATACATGTATGAAATGTGGATGGAGAGGAGCTGACTCGATACATATGTTTTGCAACTGTCCCAAGATACCACAGTTTTGGCACGAGGTGGCTGAGGTGCTGCATGTTATGGTTGGGATTCCTCCCACGCCCCTTCCTCTTAAATATCTACTGGGCGATATTAGAAAAGTTTCTATCAAAAAACGTAGATTGTTTAATATATGTTGCATAATTGATAGAACTAACCTATGTAAATGCGAAAGAGGAGGGTTACATTGGGACTGTAATTGCGGCGAGAAATGTACATTCTAGGAATGGATAAGCAATGACCTGTGAGCAGAATGTTGGTATGTGACATGATCCAATGTAGTATTGGTTGTTGTATGTGATCAATGATATGATATGAATGGTTATTTAAGACGACCTTAATACCCAGGGGTTTCTATGCAAGGACCCAGGGATCAAACATGTGTTGCTCCGTGTCATCCTGCTTCTGAGGCGAGCACATTGCCCCTGAGCTATCCTCCCGAGACAATGGGGAGCATGACCCGTGTCCGAACGATCAACCTGTTTGCTTGAATAAAGAGTTGAAAAAAAGATTGCTAAGATGTATTTGGGAATATGCCATGAACATATTCAATTGAACAGGGCAAAACTGGAGGAAAGGCGTCCTCCTACCTGTGTGGAAAGTGCCCTATGCCCACTAAACTCAGCAGAACAGGGCTCCGTCCTGGCCTCTTTGATTAAAGGTAATATAGGGCTCCTGGAGATAACTGCATGCCTTATTTAATGGGTGATCTCCCATGAGCAACCCTTCCCTACGTCTGTAAGGGTTTTGAGCATGGACTATTGTTTTAGTAGCAGAGTAAACACACTCAGCTAGGAGCACCCCATCTTTCCCAGGAATCCTGTGATATCTTCCAGAGGGTTTTAATCGCGTAGTAACAAATCTACAAATGGTAGAACATAAATCGATTGCATTCCCTCATTGGAACTCTACGATATAGGTACTAGAGAAATATAGCCATAACATGTGGTAGAGAGGAAACAACATTCCATTAGCAAAGAATCATGTTGACGTATACTTCACATAATACGAATAGCTGCTGTGGATTCAAAAGCACCAAGACTGTAAGCGCAGATCTAGAGTAAGTAACTACTTCACGGTTACCACAAAAACCAAACATCCACCAAGCTATGCAGTGGGATCTTTTGTTACAAACGTATAGTGAATAACAGAATTGCACCTTGAAAACTGCACATTATGTGCGGATGTCACAGAGAAATCACTGCAACTGTTTGTCTCGGGAGGATAGCTCAGTGGCAACGTGCTCGCCTTGGAAGCAAGACGACACGTAGCAACACAGGCTCGATCCTCTGGGTATTAAGCGCGTTATAAATCACCTATCATATCCTATCATACTGTTCGAGGATGCCCTGCACCAACTACAAGCTGTGTTTTAAAATCCACCCAGTGTTGATAGATTTGCCCCTGCAGCAAATTTACAGCATGAATCGTAAGCATGTATATATCTTATTTTAAATATTTTGAATGAGGTGGCACATACATGGTTTCGAACTGGCTAGTACCTCTGAAATGGTTGATATCTATTTAGTTCTTGGGTGCAGCCTGAAAGCGCCCACTTTACCTGACAGCTACCAGCAGCTACTTTCGACTCACCAGGCCAACCAGTGCCTGGCAATCTTTCTCATGAGATATTTACTCTAACTGCTTAGGTATGTGTACACATTATATGATATGATATGATATGATAGGGTATTTATAATGCGCTTAATACCCAGAGGTTTCTAAGCGTGGACCCAGGGATCGAACCTGTGTAGCTCTGTGTGGTCTTGCTCCCTGGGTATTGAACCTGTGTTGCTCCCAAGGCGAGCACGTTGCCCCTGAGCTATCCTGCAGAGACAGGGCACATCCAGAAGCCATTTAAAGCACAGCATGTCCCATGTAATATTATACATCTCATGGTGAAGCCAGATTTGCAGTATGCTACTGGCTCCTGGTTCCCCAGAGGTAGCTCCTGTTTATGGAAGGATGCAGAGATCCAGGAGATGCTTTTAGCTACTTCTCATCAAACCTTTATTTCTATCCCAACATGTACCGATGTATACTGATATTTCTGCCTTGTTAGAAGCCATATTCCTTTCAGGCCACCCACACACCATAGCCACTCGCGCGACACTGGCGTGCGCCACAGATCTCACTCCCTGCCGGGCTCCCCAGGCAAGCCGAAACAACCTGAAATAACCAGAGCCAAAGTCTCAAGAGCAGAAAGAACCAAGTGCAACACTTCGCATTGAGATCATTATCTGTAGCTGTGAGAAAAAAGTCCGAATGTTCAGTGTCTGGTGAGAATATTAGCAGCTATGCCTTGGTTCTGCTGTGAATTCACTGTTTTCTTAACGCTGATGGTGTGGCGTGGCCGCTCATTAGGCCAGGTTTCTATCTGCTTCCTGCTCCCTCGATCACTATCTGGCCCACTGACCCCTCTGCACATGGTTTGTAAGCATGGTAATGGGATGGCATGGTTTATATAATTTCAGAAGGATTGCCCCAATGCCCTGATCTCTCCCTGTTATATATGAGCAAGAAACACCGCAAGAAACACCTCATCCATATATAAATACCCTCTTGCCCCCAACTATACTTGTGAGGTATATTCTCCTCTCCCTATCATTCTCACCTTAGACTCCACTCCCTTTCCTATGAGGAAAGGTGTTTCCATGGAACACTACATGGTGGCCTGTCTGCAATAGACACACCTCAGCTTTTTGCCCCAGGAACAGGTCCCTGGTTAAAGGGTTTTAACTGCAGGTGCGTGACCAGGGGGTAGAAGATTGTTGCAAAGTTTTGGACTGTGCTGGAGTAGTATGCCCTTTTTCCCTTCTTAAGCAACCCTCCAGCCTCTTTTCCTTTGAGGTTGATGAGTAGGTGCAAGTGGATCTAGGTCACATGGCCTAAGCCCCACCCACCTTCTTAGCCCTGTCTCTTCCTTTTTGCTCTCAGTTCAAGGGCATCTTTTGCCCGTCTGTCCAAAGTGAAGGGCAGACGAAGACAAGAGCAATTCCTGTTTGGACCTTTGGCCAGGCAAAGAAAAGTGCAACTCCTGTTTGGAACTGTTCAGACCGACAGGACCCAGGGTCCGAACCCCTGCTCCTACAACAGGTAAACATGGACTGACATGTGTTTTCTCCCTCTGTCTCCACAGGCCATCCCCACCATCACCAGACAATGGCAACAACATCACCCCTTCTCTAAGGCATGACCTCCGCAATGCAGCAACCTCGCCCACATCAGCTTCAGGCCATCAGCACCCCCTCACGATCCACAGCATGGAAGTTGATGCTCACCAACATCAGCTCATCTATGATCCTTGCAGCAGAAAACGCCGCCTCATCACTACACACGACTTTGATGCCATCTTCTTCACCATCAACTGGCACATGCTTCTGAAGCAACGCACTTGCAAACCGAAACCGTCAGCACCCTGGTAACCGCAAGAACTCAACCTCAGCAAAAGAGTCATCAGGAAACAAGAGAAAACCTGGTGCTGCTCCAGGACTGCATCCAACCTGGCGCTCCTCAAGGAACTCCAAGCAACCCGCCAAGACCTAATCAAGACAGCCAAGGCCTCTTACGATGGGACCACCATAGCAGAAGCCTACAACAAAAGCAGAGCCCTCTTCAATGCGGTCAAGCACTACATCAACCCGCTGCCTGACCCTGCCATACCACACTCCAATGAAAAATCCACTGACATCAGCACCTTCTTTATCCACAAAATCAGCAATATTCGCCAGCACATGGACACCAGCTCTGCATCCACAGACACAGCTCACGTCCCTCCTCGCTAAATCTCCAAACCCTTGACAAAATTCAAGACACTATCTACAGAGGACCTGGTAGAAACCCTGGCCGCCCTCAAAGCTACATTGTATACAGATGAAATCCTTGCTGCATCCATCCTCAAGACCCTCCCTGCAGAAGCTCCTGTTCCCTACCTGGAGATCATCAACAGCTCCCTAACTCAAGGAACCTTCCCATCAACCCAAAAGACAGCTGCAATCCTCCCCACTACTAAAAAACGTACTCTGGATCCCGACAACCTAGGTAAGTATGGCCACATCAACCTACCTTCCCTTGATAGGTAAGATAATTGAGAAAATGATAGCATCGCAACTGCAGCAACACATCGACAGCACCAATCTACTCCAAACCTACCATTCCTGCTTCAGAGCCAGATGCAGCACAGAGATGGCAACCATACAGGTGGTCCACAATGCCCTCAACATCCTTGATGATGGCCACCCATGCCTCCTGGTACTACTCGACCTCTCAGCCTCTTTCGACATAGTAGACCATCAGGTGCCCACCGACACCCTACATTGGTGCATGGGGATCAGCAACCTTGTCCTATGCTGGTTCAAGTCCTACCTCGCCTAACACCAACAGTTTGTTCAGATGAACTCTAGATCGCCATCATGTGTGGAGTCCCACAGGGTTCTATCCCCTCCACAGTGATCTTCAGCCTATACATGGAGCCGCAGGGAGCCCTCCAAGTCACACACAACATCCACATCCACCAATATGCCAAGGAGACACAGCTATACCTCAGGATCGACTCTATCACGGACATCCACATGCTCAAAACATTCCTCTTGCTGATCCAGTCTTGAATGTCCAGTGCATACTTGAGCTCAACCCCAACAACACTGAACACCCAGACATACAGACCTGGCTATCAACCATGAACCCTGAGGGCTTCACACCCATTCTCATGTCCTGCACCAAGTCCGTCAGGTTCCAAATCAACAAATACCTCTACTTCAAGACACACATAGCTAAGAAAACTCAGACAGCTTATCAGTTCTCCCTCTTGTGGAAAGTCAATCCCTTCCTACCTCCAGACAGCTTTACATCCACCATTCAAGCAGTGGTCCTATCCCACCTAGATGGTGGCAATGCCCTTCTCAAAGGCCGCCTGTCATCCTCCCTTGTGCCCCTGAGAAGTGTCCTACACGCACTGCATGCCTTCTGAAGGGTACGACCACATCACCTCGGCCCTCATCAACATTCACTGGCTCCCACTCCACTGCACAAATCACCTTCAAGTCTTGTTGCATCATCTACAAGGCAGTCGCCCTCAAGTCACTGAGCTACTTTGCAGAGAAACTCAGCATCTCTGGCGGACATCGCACCACCAGAAGCCAGGACAGGGGCAGACTATGCTGCTTCAAAAAAGGAAAGGACCAGAAAACAAGCCTTCTCTTCCTACACCCCAAGACTATAGAACCTTCTCCCTGTTATCATCAGACTCGTCCCCATGATATGATATGATATGATATTTTATTTATATTGCGCTCATACACAAGTGTTTCAGAGAGCAACGAGGCAAGGGAGGCGAACAAGGGAGGACAAAACAACGATCTTACTAGGCCCAGTGGCATTAAGAATGCGCAAGTGCAGGGGAATGCTCCTACAATTCAGAAAATAATTCAAGACCCACCTCTTCAAGGACTCTCTTCTCCTCAACACCTAGGCCATCCCCAGCCACCTGACTCGCTAGATGCCACCCGCTCCTCTCCTCCCAGCCACCCTGTATAGCTGTACCCCTCCTTTGGGCCCATCTGTATGCTACTCCCCTCTATATATCTGTTCTGTTGGTACCTCTGTAAAACACGCAGTTATGCATCTGTACTGTTGTATACCTCTGTAAAGCGCTCCATTTTGTATCTGTATTGTTGTATAACACTGTAAAGCCATCTGTTTCTTCTCGAAGCTAGGTCCGCGCTCAATAAATCCCATATTAATAATAATAATTATCATTATCAGCCTACCTGTTTCTGATGCTGGTGGAGCCTGAGGTCTGGAGAAGAGCTCAGTGGTGCACTCTGAAGGGTGTGATGAAGTCCTGTTGAGACATGCACAATAACATGGCATTGTTGGTGTGCGTGCAGCCGGCAGGAATCCTGTAGCGCCAGGCTTACATTGTAGTTAAAATTCAGGCCATTTTGGGTGACTGTGAATCCTGTTTACAGATGTGGACAATGGCAGAGAATATAGCAGGAATATCTGCCTCCTTTTCATCGTCACTTCCTCCCAAGACATGTTGTGTTGTTATTTGGGTTTATATTGCACAGCACTGCTTGGTCTCTGCATGTTCCAGATATCGAAGTAGTTGGCCTCAGGCAAGGGAGGCAGTTGCACCTCACTGCAGTTACCAGACTCCAGGGGTCGAAATTAAGATTGGATAAGCAGGGGCTCAAAACAGCTTCTGGTGTCCAGCGGTAACCAGTCACCAGGAGCTACCACATGGGAAGGAGGAGCATTCCGAAAATCGAACTTCCACATGAGATGGAAACATATCATTGTGTCTGTTAATTAAAACCGCTTATGTTTTAAATATTGCATGTATGTGTTCTAATGTTTATTTACAGAATGTCTCAAATGCACAGTGTTAAATTCACGGGTGTGTTTGCTCGGCTTCAGCTGGCCTGGGGAGCCAAAAGTAGCTCCTGATTACCGTTGGTGTCAAGCTAACCAGGCTCTTCTACGCTAGAAGCAGGAGCTATACAGCTCCCACACTCCATGCTAGAACTGCAGGCACAGGTGAATGGCCTACATCAGAGGATTCAGTGGCAAATAGCAAGAAGAAGAGTATTGTCATCCCATTGCCAAATGCAGAGGAGAACTTTGAAAGCTAGGCAGCCTATCAATAAGGGAATTACCATCAAACTTGCTTACCGCCACCGCCACTTGCAATCGGGCAATTGTTACAAATTGCAGCATGGCCGTGTTGATCTCCATTTTTGGAGTCCATCAGCCTCCTTGTGGATTTTGAAGGAATTACCATGGGTGGCAATTTTGCCATGGCAGTTCCACCAGTTTTTGTTGCTTAGGTGGAGGACATACCTACAGCTAAGAGCTGAGGGTGTCTCCTCCATATTACAGGGGTGCTGTAAGAGTGGCAGTAATTATGTTACTGCCATTTCCTTACCACATTCCATACTCACAATCAGTCACACTATGAGCTCAGAGTGATAATGCATGCCATCCTAGGTCACGACAGGGAGAACCGGAGCCACCATCGGAGAAAGAGGATCCAATTGAGTGGCAAATTCAATAAGCTGGCACAATCAGCAGGTCAATAGCAATCACCCTAAATAACACATAGTTACAAGGTGGTTAAATCCCCGAAAACCAACATTAAAGAAAGTTCCAGGCTGGTTCCAGCAAAAGTAGATTGGGAGTCTTCACACATCAAACTCAAGAACGCCCTTTAGGATAACATTTGGTGGGAACGAAGGCTTGACAAGAAAGGTGGAGAGCCAGACCGATGAAAGATGAGCGGTAGGCAGGGAAGAGTCATGGTCATGGTTAGCGGAGGCCTTAGTTCTGAATAAAAGAAAAGAGTAACCTGAGGCCCCGTACAACTGGAGGAACTGGCTGTGGGTTCTTGGAACACAAGAGGTTTTAAACATTTATTTGTGAGAGGAGATTTCCCCTTCGAGGCTTATGACATACTATGTCTCCAGGAGGCTTGGTTACGTGTTCCGCCAGTGCTTGATGGTAATTCAATTTACTGCAATCCAGCAACAAAGGGGGCGAAGGGGCCATCTTCAGGTTTATTGATAGCATTGAGGAGTGGGATGGGAACGGAGGTGGTGTCAACGCATTATCCCAGCTCATATATTCAGGTGTTGGTGGAACCCCAGAGAATCTGGGCAGGGTGTATGGCTCATAATCTGTAACTCACACTGGAACGCCGTCGGAAATTAATGACCAAGATTTCATGGAAGCGATTCTTGAAGAGTGGAGATTGGCGTGCTGTGAGATAATAGCTAAATTAGATACAACCAGGGAGATGTTACTTTCAAATCTGATAGCAGTTAAAACCAAACTGTGGAGAAGGGACTGGTCCGAAACATCAGGACAAAAACTGCAATTTAGCTTATATCAAAAACCCTCTGGGGAATGCCGCCCTTACAACACTCTGCCTAAATATCTTACAAAATTCCCATGAAGCTTCCACAGATCCCAATTTTTACGGTTCCACCTCAATTTATATCCTGCTAAAGAAATGTGTATTTCAAGTGTAAGGGATCTGATTTGACTTGTAGGTTTTGTTGTAATGTGAACAGATGGAATTCATTGCGGCACCTTTTGGTGTTCTGTACAGGTTTAACTGATAAAAGATCACGCTACTTTGGGAAATTCTTCAAAGAACTAGATTTGATTACATGCGACGACTGGTGGACACTCTTCATGTGTGGGGAGAGAGTGACAATGGTCATATCTTTGGCCAGGCTCCTTGAAGATGCGTTTAATTGGTTGGCAAGAAAACGGATTCTGTTAAGTACCTAAGGTGACATGAGTGAAGGAGAAAGGGTAGTTTGCGAGCGCCTAACATGAATAAGGGCATATTACGTGAGAATTGCTTCTTTCTTTCCTACCACTTGGAATTTACTTCTTCGTTTCGCTTTTTCTTGTTCTTATTTTGTTTTATTGTACTTTGGAGAAATTGCTGTGCCAAGTTTTAATTTGATATGCTTGGGATTTTTAAACTGCTTTCTTAAATTGGAAATGTAATATGATAATGCTGATAATCTTTTTCTTTTTTTTAATATGGGTGAGCGGTTTATATTAAGCCAAACACCAAATAAATAAATAAATAAATAAATAAACAAACAAACAAATAAAGAAATAAAAAATAAATAAATAAATACATAAATAAATAAATAAAACGCACACATCTATACATCTTTCCCCAGCAGGTATCTCGTATTTTATCGCTATAAGTCATAATGATTGTCTCAGTGGGCTCTTTATGTCTTCATTCACATCATATTATTGATGAATATTTCAAATTTCATGTTAATTTAGCTGCTATAGCCACTGGGCTATTGTGTTCCTCCCCAGGCTCCGGACCGAAAATATGACAACATGTCATTTGTATGTGTCCTTGCCGTACTTCAATTTGTGTAACCAACGCATAAATATGCATTTGTACAACGTACACCATGTTTCATGCATTCCCCTTTAAAAGGAGAACTCTTATACAAAATAAACGTGCCTGGTTTAGGTTTTATATCACCCCATACACCAAACAACAACTCAGGAGTACTTAATTCACCCCTATCGCTTCCCTGTGGAAATTAATGTAATGACTGTGATCAACGCATGCTGTTAGGAGGGATTTTCAGTGCCAGCCTTGTGGGAGGGTTCTGCGGGGCCAACCCAGTTGGTGAACAAGAGGATGGAATGACCACCACTTCCTTTTGCTGTGCTGCCAAAATCGCAATGAGGTTCTTAGTCTAGCCACACTCTCACAAGGTAATTTAGGCAGAGCACTAAGGCCATATTCAGGAGATCAGGGGCTTGAGTGTAGGTTCTGTTAACAGAGACTGACAAGCATTGAAGTCAAGCATCCTGGCTCTTTCAACAATACCTGCCAGAGGAAGAAACATCCCTCCCTCCTTCCACCAACAGTAGTGCGTTACTGTGCAAAATGCGAAGGCCAATTCTTGCACAATCCTCTGGTAAAGCGCTCCACGGCTCTTGAGTTAGCTTTGTGCTATAAGAAATAAAAATAAATAAAAAAGCAGCACGCTGAAGTGTAATTAGGCCTTAAACACACATTGAATTGAATTGTTTTTTATTTTTACACATGCAAGTAAAACTCAAGTATATTACACTCTACAAAACACTATCTCGGAGCGCACACACATACGCTGCTAGCAATCGCTAAAGGAGACTACACCACACTTTGCCCTATAACACAAATTAAACAATGGACAATATTAACAGCTGAGCTTTAAATGACAAAGTCAAGCAGAATTAATAAAAAGAACACAAAACACACCGACTTATAAGTATAAATCAGAGCCCCCCCCCCCCGCTTAAGTAGTCCTTCGAATGGCAGGTAAGTAAACTTTTCAGTCAATGTTCAGGTAGGTACCTGGTTGGGAGGTGGGCCAAACTTCCCCTGCACAAGTGTTTCGAAAACCAGCAGGTAAGTAAAAGGTGTCTTAAATGCATTCCTTGAAGAAATGCTGGCCAACACAGGAAATGAGGGGTACACTTCCAGGTTCTCTACCCAAGGGGTTAGCCAGGGGGTTAGTCCTTAGCTAGAACTCCAATGATCACAACCAGGTAACAATAGTACAAGTGAGTGTACTTTGCACCAATACAATCCCTAAGAGGCATCTGAAACAGGTAAACACACTTGCACTACTTGCGTGTTTCTGGGTGGCCACCCTGAGAGGACACTGCACCCCTGGGAACACGTACTTCTAGCATTGGTCCTGTCGATTGGGGCGCAGGTGTCGCAGGGCATTGGCTGGGTTTGGATATGCAGCAGTCCCGACCTCTGTTTCTGGGACGGCTCTGACAAATGTGCAGCTTTATGGGCCTGACACCTCAGGAAAAAGGCCACAGCGACTACCACGACAAGGATGGACTACCAGTTCCCATCAGGTGAAGAGGTGCAGGGAAGAATCTCCAGTCAGGGTGAGCAGGGCCAACCCATGGCAGTGGCAAGAAACAGGTTCCAGCAAGGTCACTGGTTACAGTTGAGAGCAGTATCTGCAGTGTTGTTTCTGGGTCACAAATCCAAGACCTGCAGGTTCACAAGCTTCAGCTCAAGATGGCGGCTGTAGCGCCAAAGAGGCCCTGTCAGAGGATGGGCTGCTCACAGGAAAGTCAGTGGACACGTTTGATGTCCACTGTCAGCAGGCATCAGGTGCAGGACAGAGGGCCAGTTGTTACCACCAGCCAAAGGGAGGAAGGCATTGTGGAGAGTCTTCCACCGGTTGCAGAAAAGACAGCAGCAGACAGCAGGGGGTTGGCTTGGGCAATGCTGGTTTGGTTCAGCAGTAATCCTCTGGATATTCTGCAGGAGGCTTCCCGAGTTCTGACTCTTGCTTCGAGTGGGCAAACCTCCAAAATGACAGCAAGTCTCCTCATCCTATAAAAAATCCATGTTGGGGGTTACCCCAGTGCACCATTGGCAAGGCTCGGCACCATTCAAGCAGACAAAGGCTGTCTAATTGGTTGTCCATGAAATAACCGAAAATAAAATACCTCGTTAGAAATTATCACATTTTTTTTATCGAAAACCGAAAATTACTTTGGGATTTTTGCCCCTGTTTTTATAATAATGTGGGGGGAGACCCCCGCACACCCCCTTAAGCCCCCCTATCTTAATTTATAGCCTTACCCCAGGCCCCCTATTTTTTAAAAATAAAAATATAAAAATATGCAAAAAAATGTGACAAAAAAGCAGACATTTCTACTGTTGTATTTGATTTGTTTCCTACGGATACCACCGAATCACCGACAGTCACACATTCTACTTCTGCTCAGCAACAGCAATTCCTGGGAAGGATGTGTGTAAGGACCAGGTAGTCCTATATCCTGTCCGACTAGTTCAGTCACACAACGTAACTTCCCCGGGAGTCCAAGCTGGCACCCTGCAAAGGTGCATACCTTTATATGGAGTTTCTTGCCCTGGGAGGGCAGGGGGGTGACCAAAAAGCAAGATGGCCGAAGGACTGGGACTTTAACCACATAGAGCAGCCATTTTGAGCGTATGGTTCTCAAAATTGCATAATGCCGTAAAAAACCAGAGTCCACCGAAAGAAAAAATCCTGGGTCACTGACACCAGCCTGTCCTTGGCAGATTGAAAAACCCAAAAATGTTGCCAGTTAAAAGTGAAAATATGATACAAAGTAACCTTGCAGCACTTCACGTGCGCATGCTACAGTAAAACAATACAGGAAACATGACTGTGGGGAACTGTCCACCTGCACTGCTAGCTTTAAGGGATCCCCACAGCCCCCACAATAAATGAGCTGGAAAGGTAAAGGGGCTTAATTTACCTCAAAAGTGAGGCGGGGGTTCAAGACATTGACAACACGGATGGAGGTTACATTGAAATCTATGGTGAAGAAATGCAAACAAGAAAATGCTTCCTTAACACAAGCCCTCAGCTGGAAGCAGAAATGTTGATAGGGGACAGTGCGTGGACAACGCTCATCGTCGTAGGATAATAAAGCGGTGCGTTGAAAATTCATAGAAGAGGTAGAAGATAGACTAAATATGTTCCTGTAATTACCGTAGCAGAAAAAAAGAGACGATAGTTCCAACAACATTTTGTTTTCCTTCGATCACTCTTATAATCTCACAGAAAACATTTAAACCCAACGGTTCCACTCGTCCCTTTCAGAGAAAGAAAAGGCATTGTGTCCATCCAAAAGGTGACCCAGTCTTTTAACAGTTTTTTTTGTCACTTCTCTTGTGGTGGAGTTTTAACTTTTCCAATAACGGGAATTGGATTTGGGCAACTGGGTGCCATTTCTCTTCAATATTGCAGGAACGCATAGCCTTGGCAGATATCAATCTGCTATAGAAACCAAACCTGAAATGCTGTATTTTATTGCAGGAGCTGTAGTGAGTGTGTTCTTCATTAAGGTTGGGTGTGCCAAATATTCTCATTTTCATAAATTCCTGTGGACCTCATTACAGTTCGGGAGTGTGCGGAAAAAAACTGGTCGTAATCCCGTTCCTACCACTTTTCCTGGTGGTAACAGAATTCCTGCTATTTTTACTACACAGCTGAACCACAAGTTTGACCTTGAAGAGGAGGATTTTCCTCCAGCATCATGGTGCAGGCATATCTGCCATTTTGATGCCAAATATCGGCGGAATTACCGCTCATGGTAATTCTGCCAAAATACCCATGGAGAAATGGAAATTAACACTGTCCTCCCACCGCTTGCAATCCCATGGTACACCCACAGGACCAAGTAATGTAAGAGAGTTTGGTGGTAATTGAGAAAATTTAGCACAGAATTACCACCAAACTCGTAATGATGCCCACTGTGCCTAAAAAAGTGGTATTGCTGGTTTTGATGCAGGAAAGTCTGCTAGCCCATAAGGTTGATAACTCAATCACTGACACACATAGACATGCATGTTTACTTTCTGGTGTGCAATGTCTGCAGACCAGCAGCTTTTATGCAATGGCCACCTTCCAGGAAAAGTTACAGACAGAAAAGAAATGTGCACACAGCATGCTGAAAGCAGCATCTATTACTTTAGTTTAAACTCCTACTAGCGTTAGGAAAATATATTAATATTATATCATTGTCCATTTGCCTTCGTGTAGCCCCGATGTTTCATAGACATTGCCACTATGATTAGGAGACGGGTTACAGGATCTGCCCCCTCAGGTTCCTTTAACATCTGAGGAGGTCTCTGTCTGCCCACCCCGTGTGGGGTTCTGATTACATGGTGCCTGGCATTGCCTACAGCGGTAGGATTCCTCCACTTGTCTCATTAAATGGACAGGGGCCCACAACATACATGCATAAGTGGGATTAACCAGACAAATCTATATACATATTTACAACATGTCTTCAATAAACATCGACTCCACTGAATTAAGGTCCACACAAATCTATAATGACATGATATGTGGTCTGTGAGTTCTAGGTTCTATGCGCATTCCATTTATCTACCAGGGTTTCTGGCAAACAAAATCTAAAATTATTTGTCTGTGAACATTAACACACTTGAGGAAAGGATAGATAGTTACAGCATAAGGGTACTCCCTGTCTCGTGGGAGGTATACTGTTGTAGTTACAGTTTGTGATGTCAGGGTAGAATATGTCACAGTGGAATGTGTTGTGAGCATATGAATGAATTTTCTAGAGAGTGACAGTTACATATGGAGCTGGCTAGGGTGTGGATGGCCAGTGGTCTGTCTGTCAAGTCTTCTGGGCCTGGCGTCCTCTGTAACTGGGGAACCCGCATTACTACATATGCCTTACTTGTTTGGATAAAAGTCTCAGCTGCTTCCAAGGATGTCTGTGGGATGTCCACACAGTGTGTCATATGTTTTGGGCAGAAACAGCCATTGCCAGGGCTCAGCTCTGGGTCTATTGCAGGCTGACCTTGAGAAGGGTTTAGCTACTGATTTATTCACATCTCTGGATGGAACTATAATGGCTGGGTCTAAAGAACAAAAACAACGGGCCTCATTACAAGTCGGCAGGCTGCTGCCGAACTAGTGAATTTCACCGGCGCCCAGGAATGGGCAATTACCGGGTCATTATGGCCCCACTGGACCCGGTATTTGCCCAGTCCCGGGCGCCAGTAAAAAATGCTCCCCATTCCCATTTGAACTTCATAAGGCTCAATGGGAATGGGGAAGCCGGATGCGCAGGCACCATTCAGAATGGTGCCGGGGCATCTGACATGCTCTGCTCGCGGGTGCCGGTCCACCCACCAGGTCCGACCTGGCGGGCGAAAAGGCATCCGCAAGCAGAAGTCGTAGTTTGCCGGTCTGGTAACTACGGTACCGGCAAGCTTACCGGTACCGTAGTTACCAGACTGGAAAACTTGTAATGAGACCCAACCTATTGGATTTCATCTTCTACGCTTTCCACTGATCTTTCCACTGATCGAGGGGTGGCCACGTCCCCTTTTTGAAAAAACACACAAACACAGTTGGTTGCGCGCAATCGCGCACGCGCAATGTGGAGTGCTCGCAGAGTGCTGTTTGCTTGTGAGAAGGACCTGTGCTCTCACTCAGTGTAGCTACTTTTCTGATACTGCTTTGGATTACCTATTGGATTTCACCTTCTACACTTTGCACTGGTATGATAAAACTTCTGTTACAGCTCCTTGACTCCAGTAACATCCAATCCCCGCTCTAACTGACTTTATTAACACTTTCTTATAGATCGAGCGGTGGCCATGCTCCCTTTTTGAAAAAACCCACAAATACGGTGGGTCGCGAGCAATCGCGCACGCGCAATGTGGAGTGCATAGAGAGTGCTGTTTGCTGTTCGCTTGTGAGCTGTGCAGATAGCAGCACTCCTGTGCCCTCTCACGTCCTGATCTCGCTCTATCTGAAGTTCTGAGTACCTTGCCCGATGGCCTACCTTTTAACTATGGCAATGCCGTTGAATGTAAACAACTGGTTGCAAGTTGAGACAGACCCTCCCACAGGCCCTTCTGGCGTTGGGATAACACCTCACCCGAAACTTATTCAAACAAAGGAAAAAAAAGTTTAAAGTCCATATCTACTGTCATTGGCACTTTATGGGTTGCTGCTCCAGCAAATATAAAGGCATCTAACCATCTAACACCACATGCTGCGATTACCCCGCATAATGATGAAGTCAATGCCAATAAACAAAATGGTATGGACAGCTTTCCTTGGCGTTCGCAGAATTCCATCACCGTTCCTTCAACATCACACTATGCAGCTGTCGGAGAGGAACATTCACAAACGAATGACCATGAAATACGAATATATGCCCAAGTTCTTGCCTTGGACCCAGGTCCCAGCATGAATCAGGACCTGGCATTCACTCCCATGTCCACCGACAACCCGGCATCGGTCCAAATCCAAGAAGCGGAACCATCCGACGATTGTATCCCACATTCATTATCTCAGTCTCCAGCATTAAACCTGCATTCACGATCAGTCTCCACAACCTCAACACCGTCTAATGGCACTCTCTTCTCAAAACCGATGACCAGACCCTCCCTCAGATTATACCTGCAACCGTGTGGAACATGGGAGGTGACACTTAATGCTATCACCACTGGCCTACATACCCTCTTAAAAATATTTGACATTTTAGAGAAAAAAGTGGATTCTCAATCTTCAGCTATATCTCTCATAAATGCAAAAATTGATTGGCTAGCAAGTAGATCGAATCCTCCCTCTTATCCAACTCACTTGACACCTTTTTTTCCGTCATTGGACGATCCATCGGAATTGACCAATCACCAACTATCTAAGACCGGGCAAACCACAATACATCCAGTTTGAGTATGTAAACATGTCACAGCCCAGGACGCTGAGGGGGTGCACAATGATTCATCGCTTATACTGGTACAAAGCGAAAACAACGGACGCATGTCACCCACCGAGAACACATTAGACTGTCCTCTATATGATGTATGTCAGAAAAAAAATCCTAAACAAAGACAAAAAAAAACAATAAAAAACAAAGACAAATCAATCATTAAAGATCCTGAAGGAGTATTATCTCAAAGTAGAACAAGCAACCCGAAAAAATAAAAAAAGAAAGACTTTTCACGTAAACCCACGTCGTCTAAAATCAAGCAATTCAAGATTACGACACCGACTATGCCTAAAAAATCATCAAGACGGTCAAAGAAATAGAAAGGAAAAAGGAACGTTTCGTCAAAGGAAATAACATCATCAAAAACAGACACTGCTGGTGAAGAACTTGAAGAACCCCCTGAACCCAACCATGAGGACTCAGAAACGGAAATCCTGATTAATTTATCCACTTATTCAGTAACATCCATTCAAGACGAGACACTCATCATGACTGATGAAGGCATGGAGATCCTCTCCTTCATAACGCAGGCTCTAAACAAGGCACCAGAGAACTACCAAGAACATCGTTTTCGTACTTTGGAACAGAAAAGAGGAACAATTGTGAATGACAATGTGACTGGTACAAATACAGGACAGCCATCTCCTGAATGTGAATCAAAAATCTGAGAAATACCATCCCTACTCCCAATTCGCCACAAATGTAAATATGTATATAGATTTGTGGGGTTAAACACCTGGGATGAGAGTTGCAGTCTGGAATACAAGAGGTTATAATCATTTGATGGACAGAGTCGCCTCACTCATGCTGTCCAACTATGAACTGATCCTCTTATAGGAAATATGGATAAATATCCAGCCAACATGGCCTGGATACCAACTCTGATGGATCCCAGCCATAAAGCGCTGACTGGGCAGACCTTCGATGGGGATGCTAAAAGCTTTGAAATGATCTACTTGCACTACCCTTGAAGTGTGGGCTTCCCCAGCCCTGGGGATACAACTAATGAAACTGACCATTCCTATGAATGACCAAAGTCCGAACTCTACTATAGCCATTTTGAACATACTGGAATCCCCGGGCCTTGGCTGATGACACCTTTTTTGACTTAATGCTTAACACCATGGATCTGATCTTGAGTAACCTTTCGATCACATCAACAATCATTGCAGGGGATCTCAACTTAAAGTGTCTGATTCCCGAAGATGATCTGTTATCAAATAGAGCAAAACCATGGTTAGAAATTATGTCCACAAGAGGCTTTATCGTTAAATGGCACGATTATGGGAGATATCCTGGCAGCTCCAACATGGCATGGGAATCTAAGTTCATCAATGATAGATTTACGTATTCATATCCAAGAATAGTATAGACTAAATTGAGACTTTCCCAATAATTTGCACCAATAAAAGCAACCATAACATTTTAGAAATTGTTTTTGACGATGCTTCCAAAGGAATATTATAGCCACACGTTAGAGATCACCTCTAGAGGCAAACACATCAAAGTCTACTCTAGTTTTCTAGGCAAGTTATTATCCCATTATCATGATGAAGCCTCTTGTGAAACATCTATGCAAGATTATGATGACATTTTACAATTATTTAGTGAATCTTAACCCAGCCCTAGGCGAGTGACTCAAATTTGATAATAACATTCACAAACTAAAAACGAGAATGAGACTTGAAATTAGACAGGCTTCTAAAAAGAAAAATCAAGACTTTCCGAAAATCTGCAAGGGAAGTCAAAATAAATACAAGAATAGGATTAAACAATATAAAATGCTCAAATTACAAGCAGATGCAGAACATATGTTAAATGACAGGCCTCGGGACCGCAGTAAATCTGATAACCATAGCAGCTTTAAAAGAACAAGTCATTGGGCCTCATTACGACCCAGGCGGTAAGTTACCGCCTGGGCCGTGACTTTACCACCATGGCGTAAACTACGTTTACGCCATGGTGGTAGGCGGACTTACCGCCCCATTCCAACCTTGGCGGGGCGGTAAATCCCCATTTTCCCATTTTTCCTTCCCCATTCCCATTTTGCCCCATAGGGCATAATGGGAGTGGGGAAGGCGTTAATTACGCCACAGTAAATTACGGTGGCGTAATTAACTCCATGGCCCCTTAGCGCCATGGATTTTAACACCTGCTAAAAGCAGGTGTTAAATCCGCCATGGCGCTAAGGGACCTCGTACTCAGGCGGTAAGGGTCGGCGCTGTTTACGCCGCCGTAAAACCCTTACCGCCTGAGTCGTAATGAGGCCCATTCAGTCTAAACAGTTGGCCTACTTCATCTTTATAGACTTCAAACAGGCATTTGATTCGTCTCTCATAATGAACTATGGATCAAACTTCAACAGGCGGGCTGCCCGAGCAACCTTGTTAATTTAATCCAGCAATTTTACACGAAAACCACCATTCAAGTAAAGTTAAATAACGATGGTCAACTGATGAAAAAAATCCCAACGTCGAGATGACTCAA
This sequence comes from Ambystoma mexicanum, assembly GCF_040938575.1. Lineage (NCBI taxonomy): Eukaryota > Metazoa > Chordata > Amphibia > Caudata > Ambystomatidae > Ambystoma > Ambystoma mexicanum. The sequence goes on from NC_090925.1 coordinate 832,961,215, forward strand.
ACAGGGATGTATTCTTGCTTTCACCTCATTTTATTTTTTTATAAGGGATATTGACAAAGCACTTAACCCTGTAAAAGCCTTTCCGCTGAAAGGTAGGTGTCACCTCAATCTCGTGGCTTCTCTACGCCAATGATTTGGTCCTGATTGACCTCACCCCTATTGGTCTACACGGTGAACTAGCTGCCCTTCAAATCTATGCCTACCAAAACCTTCTAAAAATCATGGTCAAAAAATTCAATAAGCTAACGATTACTAAGAAAGCAAAAAACAATAAGCCTCAGTATAAATGGTTGTTAGAAGGAATGTTCCTTATAAACATAAATGAATAAAGATATCTAGGGCAGAATGTGAATAACGATGTAAGAGACAGACCGTATAAAAATGAAGTCAGGCAGAAAATGCAAAATTTAACATTTTAGCTAAACTAATTCAACGCAAACACAGTAAATATTAATCTAAGCCAATGATATTGATATTGATATTTTATTTCTATGGCGCTAGTACACAAGTGTTTTAGAGCGCGACAAGGCAAGGGAGGGGAACAGCGGAGAACAAAACAGCGATCTTACTAGGCCCAGTGACATTGAGAATGCGCAAGTGCATGGGAAAGGGGGAGGGGAAAAGTGCATGCAAGGGGGGAGAAGTGGAAAGTGCGAAGCAGAGGAGAAACAGATAAATGACAATAAATAAATAATAAAGGCAACAAACAGTGGTAGTGCAGCCAGAAATGTGCAAGTGCTAGGTTTAAGGCAGCAGACAGGGTAGCTCTGATAAGTGCAGGAAGAAAAAGGGGGGGCTGTATGGGTACAGATATAGACCCCAGTGCAAGGGGTGGCCTAGAGGCAGTGCAGGAGGGTGGCAGGGTGAGCAGGTACCTGGGCCCGGAGGACAGAGGGTGGCCAGGTGTACAGTGCCAAGAGGCAACAGATCAGCAGTTGAGAGGGGGAGCGAAGGCAGAAGAAAAGAGGAAGGTCTTGAGGTGCTTCCGGAACCAGAGATGGTTCTCCTCAAGTTTTAGAGTGGGAGGGAGGCTGTTCCAGAGGGAGGCCCCAGCCAAAGACAGAGATCTACCCACAGCTTGTTTCTTTGAAAAACGACTGACTCTGAGGGAGTTGGAGGTAGAGGAGCAAAGAGCTCGAGAGAGGAGGTATTTGTGGAGGGATAGCTGAAGGTATTTTGGACCAATGATCATGTTTTATCAAGGAAAAGTAGTTCCAACTGTCATCTATGGAGCCCACACAAAACCAGTCATGCACCAATCCAATTGGAACATCTTAGAGGGTATATATTGGAAAGAATTGCTGGCACTCCTAAAATTATTCCCGATACAGATCATAAAATTTGAGCTGGGAGTACTTCCACTACAATATATGGTCGAATGGCAATCTTTAATGCTATATAGAAAATGCATAATAGCTCAACCGGATGATCCATTCCTGCTTCCAATTGTAACTAAAGCCTTTACATACATTGGCTAAATGGAAGCAATACTGTGAGAACCTGCTTCAGAAATCTAATATTGATCTATCGAAAGGCCTGAAATTGGCAAAAAATAATCAAAGATAAGCATAGATAGGTGTTTGGGGGTCATGTCTACCCTATAAAGCATTTCAATCTGGCATGTTCATCATGACATCATTGAGTCAATTTCCTAATTACCTGACAGAATTCTCTGATTCCAAATATAGATCACACCTAATGAGGTTGCGGTTCAATCTTTGGCCAACCAATGAAGTTTTAACTTCCTGTAATATTCTCCCAATAAAAGAAGCAAAGTGCAGATTTTGTAAAATTACCACTAATAAGGAAACATTAGAGCATTTATTAATCAATTGCCAGGCCTTGATCAAAGAAAGAAAAGAAAGTTTCTATAAACATATGGGCCACTTCAGAACACTTCTAAATAAAGACACATGGAATATGATACTTAACGCAAACTCAATTTCTCTAAATTTAGCAACTATCAAGTTTCTACTATCTCTTAAACTTGGTCCTGACTAATAACATCGGCCATGAATGAGCCAAACACCAGCTTTTTTCCTCTTGCTTGATACCCTCTTGATGAAGGTTCAAGTAAACATCTATAGCGTAATCTTGCATGTACAACTTCAAATCTTACAAAAGCAGTTTGAAACACACCAAAAGCTCAATTGAAACAAAAAATGTGAATTTCAGTCTATTTTGCTTTAGTTTGCTCTTTTGTTTTTTACTGTAATCTTCTCGTTTGTATTCTCCTCAAAAGATGTTGCAAAATGAAATTGTAATATTATTGAGATGTTAAGTTTTAAGAAAACTTGTGTAAGGGTGCATGTCAAGCAAATACGCAAGTATAAACATTTTAAAAATGTAAAAATATGCACACATCCGCAGTTAGGACTGTGGGAGACCCAGAGTGGCTTGCCTCGGAAATACACAGAAATACACAGAACGTTTGTTTTCTCTTGAAGTACTTTCTCTATCGTCTATCCGTTCGTAGTCAACTGGTCCACCTTGAGGACAACGTCTATCTAGAGGCTCAGGCAGGACAAAGCCTTGTCCATTTTTTCCTCTTGGGTGGCTCTCCGGTGTGCCCTGGCCAACTAACCCTCGACATTAGCATGAGATGGGTGTGCAGGCACTCATAACATGGAGGCCCGCGGTTACAGGCATTGCTTGTGCCATTACATTATGTCACATACTCCTTGTTATCATTCTCTTTGCAAACAAACTCCTCAACAGGAGAAGAAGCAGAAAAAGCCTCCTCACCACTGGCCCAGCCTCTTATCTCCGATCTCAATCCAAGAACTACCGTAGAGCAGGAAACTCCAGGCAACTCCACTCTCCTTTGAGAACAGATTGTGCCTGTTGCAGGAGCATTGAACATTCTGCCCTGATTTACAACAGAAAGCCAGGAATGGCACAATTAACCCTTCCCTTGCCAGGTGCCTCATACCTAAAAAGAACCCTGGCCCTGAAAGTGAATTACACATATCAGAGTCGGATATGACACATTTCCTTTTAATAACTACTACTGGGTGGAAACCACACGTTCACATAATTTTTTAATACATTGTGAGTCACCTTGCACTGAAAGACTGATGTCAAGGGTGAGACAGTTCCATTTATACTGTAGGGGCCGACCTAGCACCTTCAACTGGACAATCCAAGGGCAAGCAAAGACCTTTATATTCCTAGTTATTTGTGTCTTGTGGAATACAGCAGTTTAGTCAGATACATTAGCCAGGATGGTCATAATACACATTTGAACACTCCCTACTTTATACATAAGAACCAATGCACTTTTCACATGCTTCCTTCCTATCTTTTATTAGCATGCTGGTGGGGGGAGCAGCCAATCAGGTTTTTTGGATCATGGGCTAAAACTGCTAATCTCAGCCCACATTCCATGGAACCTGATGGTTGCTTCCCCCGCAGTGCCATCTTCCCTGCACCCTGCCGCATATTTTATTTTTACCGTTCCCCCACCCATCCACCCAATTTACCTCTTTTCTTTGGTGGCGGTGGCACCCTCTGTTCAATCTGATGAAGGAATGCCACTTCTGCACTTGAGTCAGCCTCTTGTACAACTTTGGCTTATATCCACTTGAAGTATAAATCTATGAACACCAGAACATACTTCTTGTGTCCACCAATACCATTAAGTAGGCCCAAAACATCCATGGACACCATCTCCCAAGGGAATTCAGGAAATTCCAAAGGCATTAGAGGTTGTGTGTGTGTCTCTAACATTCTCTCAGACTCCCTACACACATCAGATTCTTTGATTATCTCCTCCATCTCACCATCTATTCCTGGCCATCAATAGACCGTTTGAGGTGGTCTTTTACCTTGGTCATGCCCAAATGGCCTTTGTGAGCCTCCTCCACAATTCTACCCCTAATGGGGGAACAATGCGTCCTGACCTGAATACATGTCTCCCTTCCACACTTGACACGTCCCTGACACTGTGAAGTGCCGTCAAATCACATTCACCAGTCCAGTGCTCCCAATTAGAGGCAACCATCTCTTTTACTCGGCACAAAACCTCCTCTGCTTTCTCAGCTTGTTCCCACTATTGAGTTGTGACAGCTCCTCCACATATCGCAGTCCATCCTGCTCCAATAGCTCTTTCTCGAGTTGGTCATTAACTATCACAGCACTATTTGCCATAGAAAGTAAGTGAGACCGAATATTTTCATTCCCAGACACAAATTCTACCCTGAATGAGTATCCTTGCAGTGAAGTCACCCATCTGACAATTCTGCAGTAGACACCATCAAGTCCTTTTGAGGGCTAGTGATTACTAAGTACCTTGAACCCACTGCCCCAAAGAAAAGCCTTAGATTTGTTGATGGCCCATGCCACACTCAATAGGCCTCATTCAGAGTTTGGCGGTAACATGCCGGTGCTACCGGCCGGTTGTTATCAAACTCGTAACACTGTTCTGCTGCCTGATATCTCGGTGCGACTGGGACATCCCGGTAGCCTGGGATATCAGGCAGCAGAAAGTGTAAGTCCCCATTCCCGTGGAGTTGAATAGGACTCCACGGGAATGGGGACACGGAACCACCAGCACCATTGCTCACGGTACCAGTGCTTCTGTGAAAACCCTGCCTGCAGGGGCCGGTGCCCCAGGCAGGCCAGATCTGCCAGGAGCAACAGACCCTGCAGGCATACTCAGAGTCTGGCGGTCCACAAAGGGTGCCCCCTACGTTGCTAGCGGCACCCTTATTTCCGGACCGGCAGGCTCGTAATGAAACCCAAATGTCTCCTTTGCCCCTTTAAGGGACCGAGAGGCAAAGGCAATCACCCTCTCCATGCCATGCTGACTCTGGAGTAAAAGAGCTGCAAGTCCTGTGTCACTTGCATCTGCCATGAGGTAAGTGTCCCTCTCTGTGTCAAAACCTCCCAGTACTGGAGCATTGGCATTAGCCTATTTGATTTGCATATATTCTCTATTGCAGGCTTCTGACCAATCAAAACTGACATAGGTCTTATATAATGATCTTATGTGCACGCAACAATCTAAAAAGTTCCTCATGAACTTGGCATAGTATTCTACTAGCCCTAAAAACAACATAACCTCCCATCGGTTTTTTGGAGGTTGCAAAGTCATAATCACCTCAACCAGACTACTTGGGCAGTATGCCATCACCACAAAGCCTGTGTCCTAAATAGTAAATTTTACTCAGTCTAAACTTGCACTTACTCTTTTGTAAAGTCTGCCCTGCTCTGCGCAGCTCACTCAGTACCAGGGACAATCTCCTGTTATGATCCTCAGTGGTTTTTCCCATAATCAAGATGTCACCCTGATAAAAAAAGATATCCTTCTATTTATCCATTACTGCATGCATGGCACGTTGGAAAAATGCTTCAGCACACACTAACCCGAACGGCATGCATCTGAATCGGAAAGTACCCACATGAGTGGCAAAGATAGAGTAATCCCTTGACTCAGGATGCAACACAACCTGGTGATAGGCCAATGCCAGATCAAGAGTGCTAAAGACCTTTGCACTGGTCAAAAGGCTGACAATCTGACCAATGTTGGGCAAGGGGAACCTATCCACCACCACACATTTGTTGAGCCCCTCTAATGCAACACACATACTGATACTGTCATTGCCTTTGTGCATGACCGCCGTGGAAGAGACCCACTCCAATGTCTCCACAGGCTTTAAAATTCCCTCTCTCTCTAGTCTTCTCATTTCTTCTCTCATTTATTCCCTGAGTGCTAGGGGAACACAACAAGCTTTACTTGCCACTGGACTAACGCCTTCCTTAATTTTATAGCAAAAACATTTGAGACAGCCCAAAGCTTCCCTAAACACATAATCATTTCTGTCTTCCAGAGCAGAAACCACCTGATTGACTCTAGATATTAGACCTGGAACATTAGGATCTATAACTATGTATAAAACACTCTGCTAATAACACCCAATTAGACAATCTCCCTTTTCAGATACAATAAATCTCGCCTTGGTACTTCAGCCTAAACACTCCAAGATGGCCATAAAATACCCCAAGATAACAATCTCATTCCCACCATAAGCATTTGCCTTGCCCTTGGGCCTGAGCAAGTGCATATCAGGTATTTTGTCAATAATAGTGTAGTCTGACACTGAATCAATTAGCATAAACATGCTATCACCATTGACAAGTACCTCGGCATGAGGTTTACCACCCTTCAGAGTTTGATCTCCAGCCTCACTGACAGACCAACACATTCCCTAACATTCATCCTCACAGACCTCCTTAGAACTATCACACTCCTCTCGTGTGAGTAAAGTTGTGGCAGCACCAAGCAAAGTGCCCTTTCCTGCAACAGTCTAAACATATAGCATTGTGTCCAGGACAAAAGGAGCATTGTCAAGATGAGAACCCCCCCCCACAATGGAAGCATCACCTGCCTTGTTGGGTAGTGTCCACTTTGACATCAGAGGGCTTCTTCTCCAAACCCTCAGCCTGCTCCTTCTTTTTACTGGAGTGTTTGGCCCGTGAAGAATTCTTCTTCCTAACAGACGCACCATTCCTGCGATCATTAGAAATGACATTCAACGAGTTAGTGACAGTTTCCTTGCACTCTTTCTTCTCCAACTCTTTAATACATGACTGGGTGTGATTCACCTTCTTGACAATGTCAATGACCTCCTTCAAAGATGGGCCACCCTTCGGCCGGATCTCCTCTCTGCTTTTGTTTTCACACACCTTTAGCATCAGTTGGTCTGCCAATCTTTCATTGTAAGATGCGCCAAAGTTGCACCTGTTCACTAGTTCCCTGAGCGCTGTAAGTAACTCCGAATTTTACTCCTCGCTACCCTGATCCTGCTTGTTGAAATAAGACCTTTGTAATATGATGCTGTTCTTTTCTTCCAAATGTTTGTCCAGCTTCTTTAATATGGTCTGATACGGATTGGGTTGATCACTTACCTCACCTGAGCCACCACTCTCTGGAGTTAATTCTGCTAGACTTTTCAAAATTCTTCTGCTCCCAAACCCCAAACTGAGCATGAGCAGCGCTCTGCACTGCTCCATACTGAAGGAGGGACCATGTATGGCCAAGACGTAATCTTGAAAATCCTCCTTCCATATATCCTACTTCATAGGAGGCTCGCCAAGGCTTGGAAGGAACTGACCTGGAAGGTCTGCCATGGCGCTTCAGCACTAACTGGGTGAGAGCACACCGTGCCAAAAGAAGAAAACGAATTTGCAACACAAAAACAGAATCCTCCTGTGCTAGAGCCTTTTCCCGTGAACTGTTGAGAGAACTGTTGAGAGCAAACTATAATTGCACTAACACTGTGTCGTATGCACTTGTACATGCGTGACAACTGTCACAGATGAGGCAGACAAATCTCTGAGCACTAATAAAGTTACTGCTAGGGACCACTTAACAGGTGACCACAACGCTGGTGATCGAAGCTTCCAGGAATGAGGCTTTTGATACAGTCCCCCATTGCAGAGTTGTAGCAGACTGCATCACTGCTCATTCCAGCTGAAATCCACACGCAGCAGAGAATAACTCCTGACAATTCCCCGAGAAGCAAGGGTCTGTCCCACCGCAGGGCCAGTCACTTATGCCAAACTCCGAAAGTTGAGAATACGTTGAAGGTCATTGCTGAGCAACACTTGCGTCGATGCACATTGACGTCCTGGGTGCTTTCCTTTTTTCTTGTTATTACAGTGTCAAGACTCTTTCTCTGCACCACTCCACCTCCAATGCTCTCCGCCCACAAACAACTGGGCACACAGGCGCGGGTGTCAAAGCAGCACTGTTGCCTCTCAACCATGGAACACAAGTGCATAGGGGCAGCTGCATCACCACCGCAGACCACAACACCCACAGCGGTGGAAGGACGCCTGGACAGGAGGACCACTATTATAAAAAGGAACACTTGCGCTCATCACCAAAATTGTAAGCTAAGTCCCAACAGAGCACTTGAACTCCAATGGGTACTTTTAAGATCCAGAACAAAGGCCCTCCTTCCAGTTGTAGCTCTCAGGACAACTGACAGGATACAACACACTATATAGCATTTTAGAGAATGTGGAATTTAGAACACTATTAAGAGTAAACATGTTTTCCACCCAGCAATGCACTTTCACGTGCACCTTTTGAAGATGAACAATAACACCTTTGAATGTAAACATATAACCTGCAAAGATGAATGATTCAGAAATACATACAACCATATAACAGGATCATTACAAAGATTGGGCCAATGTAGGAAAATATTACATACCCAAAAGAAGGATTATCTGCACCGTCTCAACCACAAAGTCTCTGAGTTTAATTATACTCAATCTAAGGTCCTGCATCTCTGCTCCTCTACTTCTCATCATTGACTACTAGGAGACCAGAGAAGAGGGGTGGTCGAATCCTAACTCTGCTCCCCCTCCATGACTCAGAAGAAGAACTGGAGATACCATGATCACACATACCATTTCGGACCAATTCCTAGTGCTCCTGTGAGAGGTACCCACTCAGCCAACCATACAGCCCAGGAGCAGTGCAAACACGACCCGGAGTGGATGAGGAGCCCCGGGATGCAACCAAGGAGACCACAATTGGCAGCCTCGACTAAAGCGCCAAGAAGCCATGCATGACGTCTTAGAGACACCACGACATAGCAGCATTAGACATATGGCACATGTGCCATCCGCACATCGGGACACAAAACATGCACCTGAATACACAAAGAACATATGCGGAACAGTTCTATAAGATAAGGACAGATACATATACATACCTCCTTTGCTTTTATTATTTTGTCATTAGCTTAACCGCAGCAATGCAGAAATCGCAATAAGCAAGAGATCCAGTGCAAGCTTGCAGATGCTTACATGTGAACTAACCTATGGGACTGCATGAGCACCTATGGGACCTGATGGAACCAATATGTATTACTAACGTATGGAGAACTATAGAATAACACGAATATGAAGAAGCCATGCCATGGCTTAGGAAAGGTACAGTAGGCCACAACCGTCTCTGTAAGAGCGGAGCATATTTCAGACTGAGCAGAAGAGCAACCGTGTGGGCAGGGCCAGCTGCCAAGGCCACCAAGATACAAGTAACATTCCATTCCCTGAACTGCAGTAACACCAGCTGCACTAATACGAATACATCCACATACATCAGAGTAATTCAGAGCTCCAGAAGCCGAAAAACATGGTCTCTGAACACGTGATTCGGCAGCTTTAATGATGAATCAAAACTGGCACTGGGAAAGAGGAACGGTCTCACGTCTCCAGACAGAAGCTTGCAACAAAGTCTTTACAGCAAGAGACAAGATTTGTATGATGTGAACAGGCACTCACATAGACTTGGTGGTGCACACATGTTACAATGCAGACACATAGTTTTTCTTATTACCTTGAAGAGGTACACCTCAAGCTGGAAATAACTTTGGATCCCAGGCATGGAGATGCCAGCTCTAGCCAATCCCAATTCAGGACCCAAACTGGCATGCGAGCCAGAGCTCACTGAGATGTTCCAGAATTCTTGCCCACCCTTTTACTGATCCCTGTTGGTTTTGGCCGTAATAAACAGCAGTTTGAACTTGCTGTCTGTCTGGGTCTGCGTTCCTTTTGGGAAAGGAGGGAGTTGAGCCTTCCATGAGTTCTGGGTTTGCAGATTCCTAGTAGCCCTCAAAGCTACCTGGGAGTTCATTCTCAACAAGGTGGTAGGCAGAGGATGGTTGCCTGCGCCAGCCCGGCACCAAGCCGACCCCTTCGCCGCTGAACCTGAGAGGCTGTGGGACCCTCGCGTGCATTTCAAGAAGAACCGGCAATGCGTACCCATTTAAAGGCCGTCAGGAGCCATTTGAAAATCATCCTGCCCGGAATCGGCGAGTGTCCAAGCAGACCAGGACGACGAGGAAAGTGCCTTGACGGGGGAGCCGGCAGCTGAGCAGTGCCAGAGCAGCACAGAATGTAAGTATTGATCCAGACCGACAGCAATTGTGGGTGTGAGGGAGGGTGTTGAGTATTGAGAGGTATTGTGTCTTGTTATTGTGTCCTGTCAGAGTATTGTCTAGTATTTTAGTAGGGACTGGAGCAGAGGTAGAAGTACCCTTTTTCTATGGTTAGGTCATATTCGGTCTTAGAGGGCTTGGATGATGACAGTTTATTAATAAAGTATTCCTGTGGTTTGGGCGTTTTAGCTGCAGTCATAGATGATGTTATTTCAGTGAGGGTTATTGCGGAAGGTGAATTGACTGGTTAAGTCTCCTGGAGAGAGGCGTTTCACACGTTAGGCGACGCAACGGGTGTAATTCGATCACAAGAGAATAGTGTTATACTCTGCTCTGGAGAGCGGGAAGACAGCTGTGGGGTTCTGTGTGGGGTTGGGAGTAACGGGTCATTTGTGGTGTGCACAATATTCAATTTCCTTGCATTGCATTGATAGCTTGGTAACGTCACCCTTAGGTTGTGCATAGGACACAGAGTTTGAGACGGTGAGGAGCTAGTGTGGAGAACTTGGGATTGGCAGGCGAGGTGAATCAGTGCCGGTGTGTGGAATGCACATGTGCAGGATTGTCGTGGTGTGCCTGAAAAGGCAGCAATTGTAAAGGAGGGGTGGTGGGCGGAACACGCCTGGTAAGGTGCAGGGCCGGAGAAGCCCGTACATAGTGGAACATATTATCATTGTATTCTGACCTTTTATTCCTGAACAACGGATTATCGAAAGCCTAGACTTGGGGTCAGGTAAAAAAAGGTGTTTTCATGTATCAAGGGAACAGTGGGGGGGTCACTTCCCTTCAGCATTTGTGTAAGACACTTCCACCAAAGAAAGAAAGAATATGCAAGTATAGCATAGAATGTTCCAAAAATACCAAAAGGTAAAGTGACAAAACCTTGGCCGCCTTGTGGCAGTTTCTCCAAAGACGCGCAACAATCGCTATTGACACACATACATGGTACTTACAAGGGGAAGAAATTGACCAAACGCATGGTTACATTTGAGTTGCGGCGCATGTTCCAGGGGGGAGAGGGGTAAGCATCAGTGGTTTTGAACCAGCACGAGCTGAAGGAGGAAGGGAATCATCCCTCTGCGTCTCCACCTGCCCCTCCGAGCGTAATATCTGATGACACAGATGATGAACAAGGGATGTACCCAATTAGGGAACTGAGGGCCTCAGAGGGATATTCAAATCCGACATACAAACCACCACTATACACTAAAGAGGACAACCCAAAAGGCACAGGAAAGCCAGCTAGAGGTGCAGGAGCAAGCGAGGAGGGGCGACAGCACGCAGAGAAATAATATGAGGGCATAAGCACGGATTAATATATTGCCGCACAGATACTCTTGAAACTAAAAGGGAAGACCACGGAGGAGGCAGAGGGGGCTACTATGGTGATTGAGAGCCGGGAAAGGGATCGCCATACACCTGACCGGGCGACGTAATGGAGGCGGCAGATAGAAGGGAAAAAGTGAGGGAGGTGAGGTTAGAACATGAGGATAGAGAGAGGAGAGAGGAGAAACTGGAGTGGCAAGACAGGGAGCAAAGGAGAGAGGAGGAAAAAGAACAGTTGGAAAGGGAGCGTGAAGAAAGAATAGAATGGGATCTTAAGGAAAGGAAGAGAGCAGAGAGGCAGATGAGAGAGAAGAGGGAGAGTGAAATAGAAAAGGCAGAGAGACAAAGAGAGAGAGCAGAGCTAGAAAAACGCAAGTTAGCAAAGAGGGAACAGAGGAAGTTGCAATTGGATAGACTGGTGAGAGAACGAGCACTAAAGGAGGAAGATGAGCAAGCAATAAGAGTGGTAAAAACACATGTAGCAATCGTCTGGGAACAAAATAAACAGGAGGAGGAAAGGCGAGTAGAACAAGACAGCACAAATACGTGAGGCAGGAGCGCGGCAGGAGGCAGTGGAGCAGGTCTAGTGGCTTGGGCAGGAGGCAGTAGATATGATTTAGTAGACATAGACCTCAGCATAAAACCTAACGCAGACTCGACATTAAGGAGATTGGTTTGGGGTTGAAAGACAGAGTGATGAATGTTCGAAGGAGAAAAGACTGAAGATTATTTTTTCAAAATAACCTTCGGTCTTTTCTCTCCTGAACATTTGTGACTTGGCCAAACCCCTGCCCACACCCCCACCCACACCCCTGCCCACACCGCTGCCCACACCCTCACCCACACCCCTGCCCACACTCCCACCACCCACCAGCCTCACCCCCCTACTTACCTTGCCTCCAACTTGCTGGTCTCTGCAACGCCAGTTCCTTTTCACTTCCGTGATTGGGAAATGGCGCCGCCGGGTACTTGCCTTTTTTTTTTTTTTGGTTCAGCCCCGCTTACTATACTGTATAGTTTAGTGAGCGGGATATGCAGGGGACATGTCTGCAGCCCTTTTTTCTTTTTTTTTTGGGCCAGCTGCAGGGGTGTCCCCTGCAACCCTTGCCACTCACAATATAGTGAGCAAGGGTGCTGGGGACACCCCTGCAGCTCCCAGCACTGAATGAGTGATTTGGTCAAACTTTTCAGCCGTCACATTTTCCAAACTGCTGAAATTCAGCCAATCACACATTCAGTATTTTTTTCCCATCATGTTGGACGAAACTAAGGAGATTAACCTTTTCTGATGGTTTCTGTAGCAACATGGACACAGGATCTGACAATGATGACAAACACAGTGGAGATGAGAGGGGGGAGCGAAAGCAGATCACCATTCTGTTACGCTCACCTGGCTCCCACGGAGGCGTAGATCTGAACTGGACAGCTGCGGTCTCCAGCAATGTGACGTGTAGGGCCAAGATGACGGACTGGACTGGCCCACCTAACTTTGTTTGCTTGGCCCGTAGGAATATTCTTCTGCAAATGGAGGACGGGAATTAACCACCCGTGGAGTTGAGCGTAAATCCCCCCCCCGCTGTTCTCCCCACTGATCACCTTTGATGTCCCCTCTTATAGTCTCACCTGATGGCTTGAAAAGATGAGCTCTCCATCCTGCACTGAGCGCAGGGGCACGTAGATAACCAGTTGCTTCACTGGCTCGAAGGAATTGGTGAATTCCAGAACAATATTGACTTCGAGATTCCCGGCAAGACGCCGTAAGAATGTAGTTCATAAGAGTTCAAATGCCTGACTTTCACTCTTGTCCGATTCCTTGCAGGTTGCAGCTTGACCCTAGTGAAGAGTTCCTCGTGGCAACCGGTAAAACTCTGGTAAGGATTTGTATTATCCAACACAGTTCGATAAAATAATGTCAATATGTAACCTGTTGCTTTCTCCCTTATTCAGGCACTGAGAGAAAGTATGAAGTCTCGGGGAATAATGCCTCCGGCGGTAAAATCAGGTAAGTCTATTGTGGTGAGGAGGGTTCCCCTTGTTAGTCCCTTTGTTTCACCTTGCTGTCCTTTTGTTTCCCCTTAGGGGCCGGGGTTCGGCGAAGATGCAGTGGAATCTGCGCCGACCCGAGAAGAGGAATAGTACCCCCGGTGGTAAAATCAGGTAAGTCTATGGGGGGGTAACTAATATTCCTCTGTGTATTCCCTTGGCTCACCTTGCTGTTCTTGTCTTCTCCTTAGGTGCCGGAGTGCGGCGGGAACATGCAGGAGGATACGGTGAAATGTGAAGATGCTGCGAAAGCCGGTGAGTTCAGCACGGCGCTGCAGCAGACGAGGCGACGCGCATAAATAGCTTCTTTCTTCCAGCTCGAAGGTGCGATGGATCGGGAATTCAGGTAAGGATCAAAGGTATCGCTCTTGTTCTAATCTTTTCTCCTTCTTTCTCCATTTTTCTAGGAGCTCCAAACTTGAGGCGAGCGTGGCAGAAGGCTGGATGTAGACTTGCAGGCACGGTGAGCGTTATGCTGCTGGATGCAGAATAACGCAAAGCGTGTGCTGCTCTTCGGGCGTGGTTTAAATAGCCTCCAAAGTAGTCCCAGGTAAGTATTCCTCCCCAGCCCCGCCCGAGTAAAAAAATAGTCCCTAAGTAAAGTAGTCCCTTCCAAGCCTCTTTTGGCTTGGAGCTCTTGCAGCATGGTCTGCATCAGGTAAGTTTGCAGCATGGTCTGCATCAGGTAAGTTTTAATCTATGAGCCTGGCGCCTGTGGCACCAGGACTGACTCTCCATATGAGCTTGGCGCCATAGGCGCCAGGACTGGACCCAAATAGCCCCTAGATGGGGTTGTTGGGCTTGCTTGGGATAACTTGATGTCTGCTTCCGGGGTTGCTGGACTTGGTCTGGGTCCCCCGGGGTAGGCATCATGACAGCACTCCCACCCAAGGCCCCTCCTAAAGTCGTTCTTCCCTGTGGTTTCGGTTTGTCTGGTAAATTCCGGTGGAATTTTTTCACCAATGGGGGTGCATGAACATGGTCACTAGGTTCCCATGACCTTTCCTGTGGTCCGTAACCTTTCCAGTCAATTAAATAAAAAAGTTTTGACTTTATCAGCTTGGAGTCCAGGATGTTCTTAACTTCAAATTCGGGTTCTCCGTCTACAAGTATGGGGTCTGGTGGCTTGGTTAGTCTTGTCCCGGGTTGCACTGGCTTCAAAAGTGACACATGAAAGACGGGGTGAATTTGCATATTAGCAGGTAAGTCCAACTTGACAGCCACCGGGTTGATAATGGCCTTAATAGAGTAAGGTCCCAAATACCTGAGGTTAAAGGTTCATGTTCCCTTTAGAGGTATAGGATTTGTGGCTAACCATACTTGGTCCCCTATCTGGTATTGTGGAGCATCACTTCTATGCCGATCAGCATCTTTCTTGTATTTTTCTTTCGCCTGTTTTAAATGTGTAGTTGCTTCCTTAAAGGCTTGTGCAATCGTAGCGTGCAGATGGTCCGCTGTGGACATTTCTAAGTGTTGGGGTGAGTCAAGGTCTGAGGTTCTAGGATGGTGCCCATATAAGGTATAAAAGGGGCTTTGTCCAGTTCCAGAGTGGACTGAATTATTGTATGCATATTCGGCGATCCAAAGAATGTCTTTCCAATTACTCTCAGTCTGATGTAACATACAACGCAGGTATTGTTCGAGAGTCTGGTTGGTCCTCTCCGTTTGACCATCAGTCTGGGGGTGGTGACTAGTCGATAACCTCACATCGATTTGCGCCAATTGACAGCATTCTTTCCAAAAATGTGAAATGAATTGACTGCCCCGGTCAGAGACCAATACGGATGGAAATCCGTGTATGCGAACAATGTTTTCGAGGAACTCCTTGGCCTTGATTGAAGCTGAAGGTAATCCCTTTAAAGGAATAAAGTGGGTCATCTTGGAAAAAATATCCACAATAACTAGAATGGTGTTGAATCCATTGCATGGTGGTAGATCAGTAATAAAGTCTAACGATAAGGTGTGCCATGGTGTAGGCAGAATGTCTAAAGGTTGTAAGAGTCCAGCTGGTTTTTTGTTTTGACTTTTGTTTTGGGCGCAAATGCCACAAGACATCACAAATGATTTAATATCCTTTCGCCAGGTGGGCCACCAGAATTGTCTTATAATTTTAGCTTTGGTTTGTGCAATACCTGGGTGCCCCTCCATTAGGATATCATGATAACGGGAAATGACTAGCTTTTGTAGTTCCTTGTGTGGCAGAAATAGCCGCCCTTGGTAATAAGGCAGATCATTGGTGACAGAGTAGTCCGGGCCTTTCTTTACCCAGTCCTGCAGGGCTGTAGGACCAAAGAGTTGCTGGATCTTTATCTGAATGTCCTCTAGTGTTTGCAGAGTAGCCATGCCAAGAATCCTTTGTTCGGAAATTATAGGTACTGGTACTGGGTTCACTTCTACCTCTCCCATCCCTCTGCGTCTCCACCTGCCCCTCCGAGCGTAATATCTGATGACACAGATGATGAACAAGGGATGTACCCAATTAGGGAACTGAGGGCCTCAGAGGGATATTCAAATCCGACATACAAACCACCACTATACACTAAAGAGGACAACCCAAAAGGCACAGGAAAGCCAGCTAGAGGTGCAGGAGCAAGCGAGGAGGGGCGACAGCACGCAGAGAAATAATATGAGGGCATAAGCACGGATTAATATATTGCCGCACAGATACTCTTGAAACTAAAAGGGAAGACCACGGAGGAGGCAGAGGGGGCTACTATGGTGATTGAGAGCCGGGAAAGGGATCGCCATACACCTGACCGGGCGACGTAATGGAGGCGGCAGATAGAAGGGAAAAAGTGAGGGAGGTGAGGTTAGAACATGAGGATAGAGAGAGGAGAGAGGAGAAACTGGAGTGGCAAGACAGGGAGCAAAGGAGAGAGGAGGAAAAAGAACAGTTGGAAAGGGAGCGTGAAGAAAGAATAGAATGGGATCTTAAGGAAAGGAAGAGAGCAGAGAGGCAGATGAGAGAGAAGAGGGAGAGTGAAATAGAAAAGGCAGAGAGACAAAGAGAGAGAGCAGAGCTAGAAAAACGCAAGTTAGCAAAGAGGGAACAGAGGAAGTTGCAATTGGATAGACTGGTGAGAGAACGAGCACTAAAGGAGGAAGATGAGCAAGCAATAAGAGTGGTAAAAACACATGTAGCAATCGTCTGGGAACAAAATAAACAGGAGGAGGAAAGGCGAGTAGAACAAGACAGCACAAATACGTGAGGCAGGAGCGCGGCAGGAGGCAGTGGAGCAGGTCTAGTGGCTTGGGCAGGAGGCAGTAGATATGATTTAGTAGACATAGACCTCAGCATAAAACCTAACGCAGACTCGACATTAAGGAGATTGGTTTGGGGTTGAAAGACAGAGTGATGAATGTTCGAAGGAGAAAAGACTGAAGATTATTTTTTCAAAATAACCTTCGGTCTTTTCTCTCCTGAACATTTGTGACTTGGCCAAACCCCTGCCCACACCCCCACCCACACCCCTGCCCACACCGCTGCCCACACCCTCACCCACACCCCTGCCCACACTCCCACCACCCACCAGCCTCACCCCCCTACTTACCTTGCCTCCAACTTGCTGGTCTCTGCAACGCCAGTTCCTTTTCACTTCCGTGATTGGGAAATGGCGCCGCCGGGTACTTGCCTTTTTTTTTTTTTTGGTTCAGCCCCGCTTACTATACTGTATAGTTTAGTGAGCGGGATATGCAGGGGACATGTCTGCAGCCCTTTTTTCTTTTTTTTTTGGGCCAGCTGCAGGGGTGTCCCCTGCAACCCTTGCCACTCACAATATAGTGAGCAAGGGTGCTGGGGACACCCCTGCAGCTCCCAGCACTGAATGAGTGATTTGGTCAAACTTTTCAGCCGTCACATTTTCCAAACTGCTGAAATTCAGCCAATCACACATTCAGTATTTTTTTCCCATCATGTTGGACGAAACTAAGGAGATTAACCTTTTCTGATGGTTTCTGTAGCAACATGGACACAGGATCTGACAATGATGACAAACACAGTGGAGATGAGAGGGGGGAGCGAAAGCAGATCACCATTCTGTTACGCTCACCTGGCTCCCACGGAGGCGTAGATCTGAACTGGACAGCTGCGGTCTCCAGCAATGTGACGTGTAGGGCCAAGATGACGGACTGGACTGGCCCACCTAACTTTGTTTGCTTGGCCCGTAGGAATATTCTTCTGCAAATGGAGGACGGGAATTAACCACCCGTGGAGTTGAGCGTAAATCCCCCCCCCGCTGTTCTCCCCACTGATCACCTTTGATGTCCCCTCTTATAGTCTCACCTGATGGCTTGAAAAGATGAGCTCTCCATCCTGCACTGAGCGCAGGGGCACGTAGATAACCAGTTGCTTCACTGGCTCGAAGGAATTGGTGAATTCCAGAACAATATTGACTTCGAGATTCCCGGCAAGACGCCGTAAGAATGTAGTTCATAAGAGTTCAAATGCCTGACTTTCACTCTTGTCCGATTCCTTGCAGGTTGCAGCTTGACCCTAGTGAAGAGTTCCTCGTGGCAACCGGTAAAACTCTGGTAAGGATTTGTATTATCCAACACAGTTCGATAAAATAATGTCAATATGTAACCTGTTGCTTTCTCCCTTATTCAGGCACTGAGAGAAAGTATGAAGTCTCGGGGAATAATGCCTCCGGCGGTAAAATCAGGTAAGTCTATTGTGGTGAGGAGGGTTCCCCTTGTTAGTCCCTTTGTTTCACCTTGCTGTCCTTTTGTTTCCCCTTAGGGGCCGGGGTTCGGCGAAGATGCAGTGGAATCTGCGCCGACCCGAGAAGAGGAATAGTACCCCCGGTGGTAAAATCAGGTAAGTCTATGGGGGGGTAACTAATATTCCTCTGTGTATTCCCTTGGCTCACCTTGCTGTTCTTGTCTTCTCCTTAGGTGCCGGAGTGCGGCGGGAACATGCAGGAGGATACGGTGAAATGTGAAGATGCTGCGAAAGCCGGTGAGTTCAGCACGGCGCTGCAGCAGACGAGGCGACGCGCATAAATAGCTTCTTTCTTCCAGCTCGAAGGTGCGATGGATCGGGAATTCAGGTAAGGATCAAAGGTATCGCTCTTGTTCTAATCTTTTCTCCTTCTTTCTCCATTTTTCTAGGAGCTCCAAACTTGAGGCGAGCGTGGCAGAAGGCTGGATGTAGACTTGCAGGCACGGTGAGCGTTATGCTGCTGGATGCAGAATAACGCAAAGCGTGTGCTGCTCTTCGGGCGTGGTTTAAATAGCCTCCAAAGTAGTCCCAGGTAAGTATTCCTCCCCAGCCCCGCCCGAGTAAAAAAATAGTCCCTAAGTAAAGTAGTCCCTTCCAAGCCTCTTTTGGCTTGGAGCTCTTGCAGCATGGTCTGCATCAGGTAAGTTTGCAGCATGGTCTGCATCAGGTAAGTTTTAATCTATGAGCCTGGCGCCTGTGGCACCAGGACTGACTCTCCATATGAGCTTGGCGCCATAGGCGCCAGGACTGGACCCAAATAGCCCCTAGATGGGGTTGTTGGGCTTGCTTGGGATAACTTGATGTCTGCTTCCGGGGTTGCTGGACTTGGTCTGGGTCCCCCGGGGTAGGCATCATGACAGCACTCCCACCCAAGGCCCCTCCTAAAGTCGTTCTTCCCTGTGGTTTCGGTTTGTCTGGTAAATTCCGGTGGAATTTTTTCACCAATGGGGGTGCATGAACATGGTCACTAGGTTCCCATGACCTTTCCTGTGGTCCGTAACCTTTCCAGTCAATTAAATAAAAAAGTTTTGACTTTATCAGCTTGGAGTCCAGGATGTTCTTAACTTCAAATTCGGGTTCTCCGTCTACAAGTATGGGGTCTGGTGGCTTGGTTAGTCTTGTCCCGGGTTGCACTGGCTTCAAAAGTGACACATGAAAGACGGGGTGAATTTGCATATTAGCAGGTAAGTCCAACTTGACAGCCACCGGGTTGATAATGGCCTTAATAGAGTAAGGTCCCAAATACCTGAGGTTAAAGGTTCATGTTCCCTTTAGAGGTATAGGATTTGTGGCTAACCATACTTGGTCCCCTATCTGGTATTGTGGAGCATCACTTCTATGCCGATCAGCATCTTTCTTGTATTTTTCTTTCGCCTGTTTTAAATGTGTAGTTGCTTCCTTAAAGGCTTGTGCAATCGTAGCGTGCAGATGGTCCGCTGTGGACATTTCTAAGTGTTGGGGTGAGTCAAGGTCTGAGGTTCTAGGATGGTGCCCATATAAGGTATAAAAGGGGCTTTGTCCAGTTCCAGAGTGGACTGAATTATTGTATGCATATTCGGCGATCCAAAGAATGTCTTTCCAATTACTCTCAGTCTGATGTAACATACAACGCAGGTATTGTTCGAGAGTCTGGTTGGTCCTCTCCGTTTGACCATCAGTCTGGGGGTGGTGACTAGTCGATAACCTCACATCGATTTGCGCCAATTGACAGCATTCTTTCCAAAAATGTGAAATGAATTGACTGCCCCGGTCAGAGACCAATACGGATGGAAATCCGTGTATGCGAACAATGTTTTCGAGGAACTCCTTGGCCTTGATTGAAGCTGAAGGTAATCCCTTTAAAGGAATAAAGTGGGTCATCTTGGAAAAAATATCCACAATAACTAGAATGGTGTTGAATCCATTGCATGGTGGTAGATCAGTAATAAAGTCTAACGATAAGGTGTGCCATGGTGTAGGCAGAATGTCTAAAGGTTGTAAGAGTCCAGCTGGTTTTTTGTTTTGACTTTTGTTTTGGGCGCAAATGCCACAAGACATCACAAATGATTTAATATCCTTTCGCCAGGTGGGCCACCAGAATTGTCTTATAATTTTAGCTTTGGTTTGTGCAATACCTGGGTGCCCCTCCATTAGGATATCATGATAACGGGAAATGACTAGCTTTTGTAGTTCCTTGTGTGGCAGAAATAGCCGCCCTTGGTAATAAGGCAGATCATTGGTGACAGAGTAGTCCGGGCCTTTCTTTACCCAGTCCTGCAGGGCTGTAGGACCAAAGAGTTGCTGGATCTTTATCTGAATGTCCTCTAGTGTTTGCAGAGTAGCCATGCCAAGAATCCTTTGTTCGGAAATTATAGGTACTGGTACTGGGTTCACTTCTACCTCTCCCATCCCTATGCGGGACAAGGCGTCTGCCTTACCATTCTTACAACTTGGTCGATAGGTTATCACGAAATCGAACTCGGCAAAGAACAATGCCCATCGGAGTTGACGTGACGATTGGGCCTTGGCTGTCTTTAAATACTGTAAGTTCCGGTGATCGGTGATCACAGTAATGGTATGCCTGGCACCGAGAAGATAGGGCCGTCAAGCCTTGAAGGGGGATTTAATGGCTAATAACTCCTTGTCGGTAACTGCATAGTTTAACTCGGGTGCCGAGAACTTTCTGGACCAAAATGCTACTGGGTGAAGCTGGCCAGTTTCAGGGTCCTTTTGAGACAGGCCAGCTCCCATGGCTAGACTGGATGCATCAGTTTCCACTATGTATGGAAGTTCAGGGCGCGGGTGCTTTAATACATGTGCAGACGTGAATTTCGCTTTCAGTTCTTGAAAGGCTTTTTCAGCTTCTTCAGTCCACATAAAGCGTTTATTTTTTGCAAGAGTGCTGTGATGGGATGTACAACATGTGAAAAATCCGGGATGAATTCTGCGGTAGAAATTGGCAAAGCCGAGCATGCTTTGTACTCCTTTAACTGAACTTGGTGATGGCCACTTAAGGATTGCGTCCACCTTTCGTGAGTCCATTCGGACTCCCTTTGGGGTCAGGATAAACCCAAGGAATTCAACTTCTGTGGCATGAAAAACGCATTTTTTCAGCTTTGCATATAGTTTGTGCTGGCGCAATTTCTCAAGGACTGCTCGGACGTGCTTCACATGGTCAGATTCTGAAGAGGAGTGTACTAGAATATCATCGATATATACGACAACACAAACGTCAATGAGTTCACGAAGGACATCGTTCATGAAGTATTGGAAGGCTCCTGGTGCATTGCACAACCCGAAAGGCATCATCTGGTATTCGAATAACCCATACTTAGTGCAGAAAGCAGTCTTCCATTCGTCGCCCTCTTTTACACGTACCAGATGGTATGGCCCCCGGAGATCTAATTTAGTGTATATGCAAGCGTCCTTCACTTGATCTAGTAATTCAGGGATCAGAGGCAATGGGTATCGGTTCTTAACAGTTATCTGGTTCAATGCGCGGTAGTCTATGCACGTTCTGAGGTCACCTTCCTTTTTGGGCACGAAGAACAAAGCTGAAGGTGCAGGGGACTTGGATGGGCGAATAAAGCCATTGACAAGGTACTGGTCTAAGTATTGTCGTAGGTGAAGGTTCTCTGGTTCCGTAAGGGCATAGATCCTGCTACAAGGGGGTTGTGCACCGGGTATGAGATCGATTTGACAATCGTACGATCTGTGAGGAGGTAAGGTTTTTGCCTGTTCTTTTTGGAAGACATCCTGGAATTCTTGGTATTCAGGAGGTAGTTGCATGACTGCTGTGGTTACTGTGGGCAGG
Organism: Ambystoma mexicanum; assembly: GCF_040938575.1. Lineage (NCBI taxonomy): Eukaryota > Metazoa > Chordata > Amphibia > Caudata > Ambystomatidae > Ambystoma > Ambystoma mexicanum. The sequence continues at coordinate 832,983,053 of NC_090925.1, forward strand.
CCTGCGTTCAGCTTTTTCTTTGGGTAACAGGTTTGTGCACAATCCGGGAAGGTTATTCTCTTCTCTCGCCAATCAATACAAGGATTATGTGTTTCCAACCAAGGTATCCCAGTATTATTTGGAACTGTGGGGCTTTGATTAGATCAAACACAATAGTCTCTCGATGCCCATCCTGACCCAATAGTGTCATCTCTGCGGTGGAATGAGTTACAGGCCCAGAGGCAATTTCAGTTCCATCGACTGTGGTGATGACATCTGAGGTGGTTTTTCGGCAGAGAGGTAGATTCATCCTGGAAGCCAATTCATAGTCCACAAAGTTTCCTATGGCCCCGCTATCAATGTATGCCCTTACCGCGTGCATACGCGATAGATGCCCTGGATCTACGAGGACCATTGGTATGATGAAATGCCAGGTCTGAGTATCGTTCTTCAAGCTCGGCAAGCGGACCTCTATGCTTGTCAGGCGTCGTTGTTTCCCGAGTCTGACTCTATATGGCTTTTATCAGCAGCTCCTACCACCTTCTTGGGTGGTTTTACAGGGCAATTCCGTAGAAAATGTCCCGAAGTTCCACAATATAGACACAATTGCATTTGCCGTCTCTTTTCTCTTTCCTTCTGGGTTAAGGGTCCTTTAACCCCTCCGATATGCATGGGTTCTGAAGCTTCTGCTCCTTTGGGGTTAGCGTCGGTTTTGACCAACACCCGATTCTCAAACTTGGCTCGATCAGCCTTTCTGTTCTGAAGTCTGTGATCTAACTGGACCACTAAGTCTATATATTCGGCGTATTCTTGAGGTGGGTTCACGACTTGAGCCAAGACATCCTTGAGTTCTCCTCGAAGTCCTCGATGAAATAACGTGATCCGTTTTACCTCAGGCCATCCGGTTTCCACTATAAACCTATTGAAAGTCACGATGTAGGATAGAAGGTCCTGGTTACCCTGTTGTAGGGACAAAAGTTCGTTATCCAGGGCCTGTCCTTCGGAGTGCCGGGCAAATAGTCTTTAGATGCTCATTTGAAAGCCCTGAAAATCCCGAAGAATTGGGTCATCCTGAGTAACTAGTGGAATTGACCAATCAGCTGCACTGCCGCTGAGATACAAAGGCTACCTTGGCTTGATCGTTTGGGAAGGCTCCAGGTCTGCATAAAAAGTGCAAGCAGCATTGTTTCATAAACACGGCAAACCTTTTGGGATCTCCGGCAAAGCGTTCGGGCGGAGCTAATGGAATATTTCCTGGTATGTTTATTTGCACAGGGTTACTTGATAACACAGGAGCTGGATTTCCCCCGGAACCGGGTAGGGGTGCTTGTCCAGCGTGGCTTTGCAATAGTGTCCTAGCAAGGTCATCAGTTCGCTCCTTTGACAAAATCAGTTCTCTCCTAAGAGCATTGGTTTCTTGGCGGGCGGAATGCACTTCAGCCCTCAGTTCCCCTAGTAATTGGGCCAATAGGTCCGTTTCTGAGGTATCCATAACGCCCGGGTGGGAATTTGTAGGTAGGCTTTGCGTTCTGTTACGCTCACCTGGCTCCCACAGAGGCATCGATCTGAACTGGACAGCTGTGTTCTCCACCAATGTGACGCGTAGGGCCGAGATGACGGACTGGACTGGCCCACCTAACTTCATTTGCTTGGCCCATAGGAATATTCTTCTGCAAATGGAGAAAGGGAATTAACCACCCGTGGAGTTGAGCGTAAATCCCCCAACCCCTGCTGTTCTCCCCACGGATCACCTTTGATGTCCCCTCTTATTGTCTCACCTGATGGTTTGAAAAGATGAGCTCTCCATCCTGCATTGAGCGCAGGGGGCGTAGATAACCAGTTGCTTCACTGGCTCGAAGGAATTGGTGAGTTCCAGAACAATATTGACTGCGAGATTCCCGGCAAGACGCCGTAAGAATGTAGTTCGTAAGAGTTCAAATGCCTGACTTTCACTCTTGTCCGATTCCTTGCAGGTTGCAGCTTGACCCTAGTGAAGAGTTTCTCGTGGCAACCGGTAAAACTCTGGTAATAATTTGTATTATCCAACACAGTTCGATAAAATAATGTCAATATGTAACCTGTTGCTTTCTCCCTTATTCAGGCGCTAAGAGAAAGTATGAAGTCTCGGGGAATAATGCCTCCGGCGGTAAAATCAGATAAGTCTATTGTGGTGAGGAGGGTTCCCCTTGTTAGTCCCTTTGTTTCACCTTGCTGTCCTTTTGTTTCCCCTTAGGGGCCGGGGTTCGGCAAAGATGCAGTGGAAGCTGCGCCGACCAGAGAAGAGGAAAGTCAATGGGGGGGTAACTAATATTCCTCTGTGTATTCCCTTGGCTCACCTTGCTGTTCTTGTCTTATCCTTAGGTGCCGAAGTGCGGCGGGAACATGCAGGAGGATGCGGTGGAATGTGAAGATGCTGCGAAGGCCGGTGAGTTCAGCGCAGCGCTGCAACAGGTGAGGCGACACGCATAAATAGCTTCTTTCTTCCAGCTCGAAGGCGCGATGGATCGGGAATTCAGGTAAGGATCAAAGATATTGCTCTTGTTCTAACCTTTTCTCCTTCTTTCTCCCTTTTTCTAGGAGCTCCAAACTCGAGGCGGGCGTGGCAGAAGGCTGGATGCAGACTTGCAGGCACGGTTAGCGTTACGCTGCTGGATGCAGAATAACGCAAAGCGTGTGCTGCTCTTCGGGTGTGGTTTAAATAGCCTCCAAAGTAGTCCCAGGTAAGTATTCCTCCCCAGCCCCGTCCGAGTAAAATAATAATCCCTAAGTAAAGTAGTCCCTTCCAAGCCTCTTTTGGCTTGGAGCTCTTGCAGCATGGTCTGCATCAGGTAAGTTTGCAGCATGGTCTGCATCAGGTACGTTTTAATCTATGAGCCTGGCGCCTATGGCGCCAGCACTGACTCTCCATATGAGCCTGGCGCCATAGGCACCAGGACTGGACCCAAATAGCCCCTAGCAGGGGTTGTTGGGCTTGCTTGGGATAACTTGATGCCTGCTTCCGGGGTTGCTGGACTTGGTCTGGGTCCCCGGGGGTAGGCATCATGACACATCCACAGGGCTATCCCTGTGGGCATCATGGGAGTGTAGGTCCCCGGGACAGGAAGAAGGAAGGGCCAATGCAGATGAGCGAGCACAACAGGCAAACGACAGATGTACCACACATAATGCATATGTCAACAGACCTAGGGACCTCCCAGGACGTAGAAGGGAAGAAACGGCGAGAGCATGTTCAAAGGATGATTTTCTAGGGCTTAGGGCGAAAGCAAACGAGTGCCTACCCTAGAACCAGTAAACATATGCACAGACATTGAGGACGAGAGGGGGCCAATACAAATTAGACAGTACCGAAGGACCCCGGAAGAGATGGCAGCATATTCACAGATGCCATTACTAGAGAGGGGTGGGGCGAGGCCTCAGTATGTGTCCTAAAAACACAATGACAAGGAAAATGTCATATGCAGCTTACTATCTTTAAGTGAGGGAGCTGGGAAATGGATTTATGAAATGGAGAAACTAACAGCAGGCCACAGGCTGGCAGTGGGTGACGTAAAGGGACTATTGGTTTCAATATTGGGTGACGGAGCAGATGACATATGGAAGAGGGTGGGGTTCCCTGGGTGACGATACAGAACACGGCACATGATGGGTCGCAATTTGCAAATTGCGGAGCAGCATTTTGGCAAGCACTATGAACACAATACCCAGACACGTCAGCCATCAGGGAGATTACATCACGCAAAATGCGTGAGGACAAAGACTCCATTCAAAACATTTTAGATATTCAAGAGCTTTGGCGTCTTGAAACTCGAGAGCCTTGGGACAAAAATAAGCAATATTCTATCACATTTTAGTACAAGGCCTGCCAGAGCCAGTACAAAAGAGTTTGAAAAAATTGGTGGGGATGGAAGCAAAGGGATGTCCAGAAATACAACTCACAATAGAACACCATTGTAGATTGTGGCAGGAGAAAGTTAAACAAAAGGCAGAGGAAAGAAAGTCAGATGAAGCCAAGCTAGTGCAAAAGAAGCTATCGAAGTACGCAATGGAGGGGGCAGTCATAACCAGCCCCACCTCACAAGCACGGGCACCTCAGCAGCAGTACCAACAACCACAATCGTTTGCACCACCCATGGGATTCGTACATGGGGCGGCCGACAGCCAGGATTCCGAGGAAGGGAAGAGTTCCAAAGAGGGCATGGCTTTAGGCCACAGGCGCATCACAATCAAGGGGGTTTTCGGGGATATGGACAATAGATGCCACAGAATGCAGGGGACTTTTCAGGGGGTTTTGCAGGACGGGGGCGGGATCCTCCACAGTGCTGAACATGCACACAGCTAGGGCACATTTCGAGGGCATGCCGATTTAGAGGGACACAACAGAATTGAGGAGATTAGGGGCAGCAGAATTACCAAGGGGGTCAATAAGATTATTATGTTCAGGGCCAACAGCAACAAGGAGAGATACAAGGCACGTATCAGCAGATGTCACAAGCACAAACAAAGGCACCAGCAAAGATACAGAGAAAGGCATCACAAATGGCAGCACCCCTACCACAGTATTTGCAAGCACCACAGATCAGGGGACGCATGCAACAGCTAGCACAAGTACAAGACAATGGCACTACAGAATCCATGGACAAAGTGGTGACAGTACCAGTCAGGCGACTGGGAGGAGTCACCATGGTGGGTAAACACCCCTTTACAGGGAATGGACTATCAATGTATCCTCAATAGGACAGCCCATAGATGAACTTGATGTGTCCCATCCTGTCGGTCACTCCCAATCCTGCGGAGGAACCTTGCATAGGGGGGGGGGGGTGATAGGTGACAAAATGTTTTCCTTTCTTGTTGACACTGGGACAAGTCGGTCATGCATCCGGGAAGGGACATTTATGTTGTCTGGCGATGCCATGAACACTCAAGGATTCTCTGGGGCTCGGGCAGTGATTACTTTTACTGATAACATCTCACTATCTATAGGAGATCATGACTTATCACTACCTTTACTTTACTCTCGACAGACACCTGTAAACATATTGGGATGTGACATCATGAGCAGACTAAACATTACAATTTCATTCACAGACAAGGGCATAATATGCTCAACACCAGGCATACGCATGATCAATGTAAGACAGATTGTTCAGGCCTATTGTGGATGCATGGTACAGAGGTTGGTGCCAGTGGATGCTGAGATGTTTCAATATGGGACAGACATTGCCATTGCATGGATGCCAGGCATCACAGGGAAGGTGTAGCGAGTACCAAGCGAGTGCCTGTTCAGGCCAGAGACACCATTGGATAAGCCAGAGGGAACAATAGTGTCTATAGAAATTGAGGCAATGTTGGCAAGAGAGGATTGGATTGCATTGCGTGCAACAGATGACACTGGGAGGGCATGGAGAGCCATAATTGCAGTTGCAGAAGAGTGCAGACTAACAATAGTGACAGATGATGAACTTTTTGGAGCAGAAAGACTGGAAGTGGAGATGATGTTTGAAATCAGTGTAACCTTCTGGTTACAGATTCATTACAGAGAGGTGCCACAGAGAATGGCAATGTCGCTGGAGGCACCACCCTCATTCTGTGCGGAGGACATGGCCATTGTACAGGACAGCTTATTTACCACAAGTCCTTACGACGTGGGCTTCATAAAGAGCATAGGGGGAGTAAAGATCAAACTGAAACCAGGAGCAATTTTACCAAGAGTAAAACAGTATCCCCTGACCAAGGAAGCAGATGAGGGTATTTATGGGACAATCACCGCCCTCATCGAGAGAGGCATTCCGGTAATATCAGAATTTCCATGCAACGCGGCAGTGTACCCCGTGGGCAAGGCCAAGGGGGGGTCATGGCATTTCATTCAGGATTTAAGACCTCTTAACCACATTGTAGAAGCAGAGTATGCAGTGGCAGCTAATCCAGTGACAATTATATGTGGAATTCCAGCGGAAGCCCCCTGCTTCACATTGATTGACCTCAATAACGCATTCTTTTCAGTGCCACTTCACCCAGACTCACAAGATCTAACCAGCTTTCTGTACCGAAACCAGAAGTGGTAGCACACCTGTTTGTCACAAGGGTACTGCTAGTCACTATCTATCTTTAACAGAGTGATACAGATGGATCTAAGCAAAATAGAGACAGAAAGCACAGTTTTACAGTATGAGGACGACATTTTGATTTGCAGTGTGACAGAAGATCAGTGCAGGGAGGACTCAGTGCACACGCTGACAGTGTTAGCTGACAAGGGGTACAAGGTAGACAAGGCCAAACTACAGTACTGTCTGAAGGAGGTGCTAAACATTGGACAGACGATATCTAAGGATGGCAGGCACATTGCCCCAAAGAGAGCAGAGCCAATACTCAACACATCCCGGCCCAAAACAGTGAGGGAAATGCAACAGTTCTTGGGGTTGTGTAATTACTGCAGAGCACAGGTTTCTGACTACAGTACATACACCAGGCCACTGTTGACTGCATTAAAGGAAGCCCAGAAGGGAACCAAGGCACTGGCATTGACAAAAGAGATGACTGAGGCTTTTGAGGATTTAAAACAGGCAATATGCAAAGGACCAGTGTTAGGGACCACAGACTACATGTGGGGTGAAATATAGCCCCTGGATGTGAGAAACAAAGAAGACAGAGTCAGATATGAGGGCTCACCTAAATGAAAGGTAGGTATAATAATGGGTACTCCCAAATATTTTTTGTTAACGGGGGGACAAGTCTGTAGACAGGGAGGGTAAGGGAAATAAGAACAAGGTTACAGACTGACTACCCCTCTCTCTAAGGTCTAACGGCGCACCTGGTAAAGGTGCTGCAGGGCTGGTGTGTCAATCCACAGCAGATACCTTGGGGAAGAGACAGTTTATAAACAGAGCCGTAGTAATTATAACAATAAATCTCTTTAATAGGTTCTATAAAAAGTTTGTTGTAGAAAAATATATATGTTCATAGGCTTTATCATATCTCACTCATACCATTCATATCGGTGCAAACATTCTGTGACAATTAGGTGCAAAAGTTAACAATTTCTTCAAACATATCAGTTGTTGTAGATATGGGAAAACAATGAGAAAAAACACAATCGAATTTTCTATAGGTCGACATATGTTTCGGCCCCTTTTAATAGTCCCATCGTTGTCTGCGGTGGTCTACGTGGTTAATGTTGGGCCATCTTCAGGACAATGATGATTTAATACAAGCTTAACGTCTTCACCCTATTTCTGTATGACAAGCCAAATCTAAAACAATAAATAAAACAAAAAGTACAATATTGAACGGTCTGGTCTCTTGTGGATGGTCTCAAGGTAATGGCTCAACATCTAGGCCAAAAAAGGAAACACCTACCAGTGGCCGAGAAAATAGTAGAAGACCACGGAGAAGAAATTTGGGGGTATCTTCAATATTCCCCTGATCTATGGCCCTAATAAAAGGAGAGTAGAAAAACAAAGGAAATTACTACCTTGTGTATAAATTGTAACACTAACTCGTTACTAGACATTGCATTGTAGAAGTGGCATCGCAGAGCAAACTCACTAGGGTCCCTTGAGCGGTGAGTGGCGCTTTAGAGGCTCCGTCATGGACCAGTTCCAATGTCGGGAGGCTTTTTTTCACCCTCGACCTCGTAGTGTCTATTCAAAAAAGAAAGAACAAACACGGGGGAATCAGTAAAAAGCCCTAGTGGAGACTGTTTTACGATGACTCGCGTGATAGTGCGCTAAGCACGTCGTGATGAGTGCGATTCAATCTGGGGAAACTCAGCCCTATCGTTAATGGTATGTCCACCCGGCCCACACTACTGCCTCACCTTCAGTCACTCATTTAGCAATGAGTACTATTCTACGCGTGAGCCGCGTCTCTTACTAAAAAGATCGCACAGTTACTGTGTTTTCACTACCATTAACGATAGGGCTGAGTTTCCCCAGATTGAATCGCACTCATCACGACGTGCTTAGCGCACTATCACGCGAGCCATCGTAAAACAGTCTCCACTAGGGCTTTTTACTGATTCCCCCGTGTTTGTTCTTTCTTTTTTGAATAGACACTACGAGGTCGAGGGTGAAAAAAAGCCTCCCGACATTGGAACTGGTCCATGACGGAGCCTCTAAAGCGCCACTCACCGCTCAAGGGACCCTAGTGAGTTTGCTCTGCGATGCCACTTCTACAATGCAATGTCTAGTAACGAGTTAGTGTTACAATTTATACACAAGGTAGTAATTTCCTTTGTTTTTCTACTCTCCTTTTATTAGGGCCATAGATCAGGGGAATATTGAAGATACCCCCAAATTTCTTCTCCGTGGTCTTCTACTATTTTCTCGGCCACTGGTAGGTGTTTCCTTTTTTGGCCTAGATGTTGAGCCATTACCTTGAGACCATCCACAAGAGACCAGACCGTTCAATATTGTACTTTTTGTTTTATTTATTGTTTTAGATTTGGCTTGTCATACAGAAATAGGGTGAAGACGTTAAGCTTGTATTAAATCATCATTGTCCTGAAGATGGCCCAACATTAACCACGTAGACCACCGCAGACAACGATGGGACTATTAAAAGGGGCCGAAACATATGTCGACCTATAGAAAATTCGATTGTGTTTTTTCTCATTGTTTTCCCATATCTACAACAACTGATATGTTTGAAGAAATTGTTAACTTTTGCACCTAATTGTCACAGAATGTTTGCACCGATATGAATGGTATGAGTGAGATATGATAAAGCCTATGAACATATATATTTTTCTACAACAAACTTTTTATAGAACCTATTAAAGAGATTTATTGTTATAATTACTACGGCTCTGTTTATAAACTGTCTCTTCCCCAAGGTATCTGCTGTGGATTGACACACCAGCCCTGCAGCACCTTTACCAGGTGCGCCGTTAGACCTTAGAGAGAGGGGTAGTCAGTCTGTAACCTTGTTCTTATTCACCTAAATGAAAGGCCTGCACAGAAATGATCTTGGACATAAAGCCGAGTGAACCGAATTAAAAGGAAAGAAAGTGGGCATCCACTTCTAGATGCTAAAATTAGAACAGTACATTTCACGAAATGCAGGAAAGGCACATGGAAATAATGAGGTTGGCAAATCCATAGAGAGCTGCACTGATATTCAAGAAACCGCAGTGCGCAGGAAATGCCAGAATTGTGTTCCCAAGCAGCCGAAGTGAAACAAAGCATTTTTACATGTAAAATAAACAAATGCATGCCATTTCGTTTTCCCTCATCTAGACTAAAAATATGCTCAGAACATTTTTCACCAGACTTTCAAGCTTGGGAATGGTGTTCTCATGTACATGTAACAGTCGGAAATCATATGCATACATTGTAAATTGTGTGCCTTAATGTCATTTAAAATGCATATATGTACAAGTTTACAGGCTGTTTGCTGAAAGGCCATGAGCTGCTGGTGATTTCTTCATATGTAGAACTAAACTCCTATGCCTCCCAGTTGTCATGGATATTCAGGCCTGGCTGCCTTCATTGTCAGTGCCTTTCCTCAAATATACAAGAAAATAATTACTTTTACGATAGAAATGCAGTGGAGACCAGATAAGGACGGGTCTGTTCTTCCAGCACTTGTGACTTCCAGGTCACATGTCCCACAAAAAATGCATTAGCTTGGCCATTAGCCCTTGAAGGGGTAAGTTAATATAAACACAGATCCCTCTGCTGACGTCATGTGCTCAAGGAGGGTGGGGGCCCAACAGAAGAGGAGTGAAACTGTACATTGTTTAAAATGGGAGAAATGCATTTCTTCGTGTAAATTGTACATTGTACATCGCACAATAGTCATTTGTGGATTTTATTAAAGGTGACAGTTAACCCCTTCTAACCATGCTAAAACGATTTTGGTGGGATAAACACAAATTAAGTTATTAATGAAAATGGGATTTGGGCCTACCGTGATTACCAGAGATGTAAAAAGTTGATAAAAGCATTCCATTTATGATTTATATGACGCCTGTAAAGTGCCATATTTTTCAATTATATGGTTTTTTGAGTAAATGGAAAAACTGTATCTCTGCCCTGAATGACATGCAGACTCCTGACTAGTCTGATCTGATTCACTTTAAAATGTAGTTGTTGTAAATATATTCATACATGTCAAGTTTTAGGGTACTTGCCATGTAGTGAGATTTCTATGTCCTCAAAGCATGCGATCCCACTTGTCAAAGTAAGAAGATGAAGCTCTCTCCTCCCCTAGCTGTCCCAAAACACTTCCTATCCTCTTGTCCTATCAGCACACAGGTGGGAGGTGGGTAGTGAAGGCTAGCCAATCCCTTTCGCGAGAATTATGACAAGTTGATTATGTCATTTGCCCTATAACTAAGCCAGCTTGCCTCAGAGCTGGACTTCTCCCACTCATTCCATGAGGTGACCTGCTGCCAACATCTGGCGAGAAATAGCCCAGAAGAGAGAGGACTAACTCGAAGTGCAGACAGGAGCCAGGAGACATAGAGACTGATTGGGACCCTTGGGGGACTCCGAGGAAATCCTTGACTGACCCCATGTTGTCCCAACGGTGTGCTCTGTTGCCTCTGTCCAAACCCAATCTGAGCTGTTGATCAAGCACAGAGAGAGTTGAGGCAAGTAGAGGAAAAAGTGTGACAGAGTCAATATTCTGAGTTAACATTAGAAAACATGATCCAGCAGCTAAAAGATGAGTTAGTAGCACAGCAGCAAACGAATTTAGAGCAAGAATCCCAATTTTCTGCACTGGGAGTGAAATCTCAAGAAAACCTGAGAGAGAGTCAATAAAAATTGAATGAGCAAGTGGTGCATAATAGAGCCTGCTTGGTGGACATTTTTGCACTTCAAATGCAAATTAAAGAGAATAAATTGAGAATAGCCAGTTGATCATAAAGGAGGTCGATTCCCAGGCAGAATTCGATCAGGAGCGCAAGAATCTGAATGCTCTGAAACGACAGAGAGAACAACTCTGCAAAGGGAATAGCAAATTGTGTCAGGAGAAAAGTACCCTGTGTCAAGATGTGTACCAGTTAAGGAAGGACATTGAGAAAGCTGCGTTATGTTCTCAGGAACTGACTGACACAAGGATAGAAAATGGAGCATTAATGGGACATGTGAGGCAAGCAGAATTTAACCTATAGCAGGCAACAAAGGCCAAAAATGCACAAAGTGAGGAGATTTGTCTCCTGAAAGGGAAGAGGTCTGAGTATGCCTAGATAATACAAGCCTCAGAGAAGGAAAATTAGTCCCTTTGTGAGGAGAACAAGGGACTCAGTGACCAGGTAGTGGCACAAAACAAAGTTATAGAAGCTACTCAAGCCCTGGTAGCAGAGTTGAAAGCTCAGGCCTCTATCTATCACCAAGAGATAGGGGCTGAGAAGAACAAATCTGAGAGACTGGAGAAGGAAAAGGCTAGATACAAACAGACTCTGAGGTACCCCGAACAGCTAGAGTATGGAAAGTCACTCTCAGATCTCAGTGTGATGCCCTCTTTACCAGGGACCTCAAGCCAACTCACCACACTATATGCACAGGGCGCTGTTAACTTCATGCCTGCCAGTTTGCAAGAACAGGGAAACACGAGGCAGCTGGACTCATTGAGGTCTAGTACAACTGAGCTGGAAGGCCAGCCGCTATCAGATATTGACGGATATTCATCTTTACCCAGTTTTAAAAATACCCTAGCAGATACTTCTGATCAGCAGGGCTCCTATGATGAGAAGATCAGGGAGTTAGACTGAAAGAAACACAAGTTATAAAGGGACCATCTGTTCTGCTTTGCAGACAGAGGAGAATCAGAGTCCAGGCCTCAAAAGAGTGTTTTGAAAACCTGCACACATTCAGGGAGGTGGGGGAATTCTCCACTACACCCAGAAGGAGGGATGAGGAAGATGAGTACTCCCTCTGTGCGAAAAGGGTAGCCCAAGGGAAGTGACCCAGAGAGCCCACAGCACCACAGGGGAGGAGAGCCCAGACACCGTCATTCTGGGAGGGATTCCCAGGCTCATGGAGGCAGGGAGCACTTAGAGGACAGGGAGTGGACCACCAATAGTAGCAGCTCTGAGTCAGAGAGTGAGTGAACTCAGGTGCAGTGGAAAAAGAAGGCTGCCCAACAGAAGAGAGGTCTTGTAAAAGAACCAATTCGGCAAATGAAAGCCATCAGAAGCTTTATAACACCATATCATAAGAATGCCAAATACTCAAAATGATCACAATTCCATGGAGTTTGTCAAATGGACATTCTCCCCGAAATACTCCAGCTTCTTTGCTGGGCTGGAGGATCAAGATCATCAAAGATTGTCCACCTATAAGGCGGCAATCTTAAAGCATTTATCTTTGCACAGGAACCCTCGGGAGGCCCGCAAAGCGGCCTACAACCTACAGTGTGGAGAAGACCAGGCACCTAGAGAGTTTGTGCAAGTACTGAAGCGGATATTTGCCCAGACCTCTAGATGGGTGCGCACAAACAGCCCAGAGTACATTAATACTTATTTCCATGCACTCACAAAGTACATAATGGCCCAACTGGTTAGGGACTTCCATGATCAAGGGACCCTGGATTGGGTGATAGAACAGGCTACCCGCATTTAAAAAGTCCAAAAGCCAGTTGAGAACAAAAATAACCCCAAAAACCCCAAACCATCTAACACACCCACTGCTGCCAAGGTGGCAGAGGTGAAGAATACCCCCATTTTGGACTTAGAAATGAGAGGGCCTTAAAATAACATCAGGAGTAACAACACCTGGTCACCTGTAGAAAGACACTTTATGGGGAAGAGACACACTGTGGCACAACTCAGATACATGGTACTACAATTTGTACAGAGGTCCCCAAGAGGAGGAGATCACTCTAAGAGACTTGACCAAAGAGAACTCTACTGGATCGACAAGCTTGTAGTCTCAACCCAAATGGGATGAATGAAGAATTTCATCTAGGGGCCTTCCTATAAAGCACCCCGACATATGGAGTAGACTACATACTTTTCCCCATAAGGGGGACAGACACAACTACTATTCAACTATAACAGATAACAATTGCTCTGGAATATCCAATGGCTGGGTTTACGTTTATGTAATATGACATGCTTACAAAGTAACTTGTGAATACATGTTGAATTTGTTTCATTACCAATAATGTAGGTAACAGAAGAGCTACTATGAAAAGATATCATATAAGCACGGGCACGTCCAGGCTAATTGCAGTGAAGTTTGTATATGTTTACTAAGAAATAGCATAGAGTGAATACATATATATATATATTCAGTAAGAAAACTTTGTTAATGGGACGTTATGGTTAAGTTGCGCTACTAAAAACCTATCAAATTCAGTAAAAAAACTTTGTTAAAGGGACATTATGGTTAAGTTGCGCTACTAAAAACCTATGAAATTCAATGAAAAATCTTTGTTAAAAGGGACGTTATGGTTAAGTTGCGCTACTAAAAACCTATCAAATTCAGTAAAAAAACTTTGTTAAAGGGACGTTATGGTTCAAAGTAAAACCGAAAAACCCCTGAAATTCGGCAGTTATGGTAAGATAAGCAACCATAACTCGCGCCACCATGCACTGCTAACACTAACACCCAGGACATCAAAGATGACATCACAAATGTCATTGATGACATCACTGATGACATCACATGTGCATTTACTTTTCATGAAAACTCTGTAGGAGGGATTCTTATAATGTTGACCAAAAAGTGTCAAAGATCATTTGAATAAATATCATGAGCTAATTAGTGCATTAAGCAATGCATTGATATAAATAGCATTCTATTATGAAGTTCTATCCAGTATACTAAGCAACTCATGCAGAAACTTAGGCAGTGTGTGCAGTATACATGATGAAGGTGCAATATTCATAATCTTGCCATGTAGAATAATGAAATGATAACTGCTTTCTTATTAGAGTTTTGCGTACTGTGAAACATGTAATAAGTAGCTAATAAAACCCACTTTATACATAATTACATTATTACAGACAAAACACAAAGAGACAACACATACAAATATGAGTATATACAGGGACAGAGAAGTAAGCAAAAAAGCAGAAGTAGTAGCAGAAAGAGTTCCTAACCTAACTGATTATCTTTATGCAGAGAAATGATTGCTCTGTTTCAAAGCTGCTACTTACTGTATGTATGTGTATCAAATGATGTCAGCGAACCCTAAGGAAAGGAGTGTGAGTACAATGTATACAAATATGAGCATATACAGGGAAGGTATAGTAATAAAAATAAAACTATGAGAAAGTGCTGATAACTCTAATGATTATCTTCATGCACAGAAAGGATTGCTCTCTTTCAAGCCTGTGTCTTCCGCTACATATATGTTTCATATGATATGACTTGGACCCTAAGTCTACAAATATAGTACCTTTTCAATTCCTGACTGTTACTGAAGAAAACTATGCGGCTTAGATATGTCAGTAAAGGAAAAAAAGGGAGAGCCAGCCATGTGATGTCATTAATGACATTTGTGATGTCATCTTTGATGTCCTGGGTGATAGTGTTAGCAGTGCACGGTGGCGCGAGTTATGGTTGCTTATCTTACCATAACTGCTGAATTTCAGGGGTTTTTCGGTTTTACTTTAAACCATAACGTCCCTTTAACAAAGTATTTTTACTGAATTTGATAGGTTTTTAGTAGCGCAACTTAACCATAATGTCCCTTTTAACAATGTTTTTTCATTGAATTTCATTGGTTTTTATTAGCGCAACTTAACCATAACGTCCCTTTAACAAAGTTTTTTTTACTGGATTTCATATGTTTTTAGTAGCACAACTTAACCATAATATCCCTGACTTTATATACATGTAACATAGAACATACTGAAGCCCTAGCTAGTGATTTTGATGTCCACGGACTACCGCCATGTCCGCGGACATATCGAAAATCTGAGCGTGGTGAATGTAAATTTAAATAGTGTGCCCCATTTCCCCTTTGAGGTTGGCTCTGAAAAGAGCCGTTTTGTTTTGGTTTTTTTGCAGATGCTTGACAGACACCTGTTATTTTTTTTTCTTTTTTTTCTTACTTTACTCCTAAAATCTTCACATAACCTTCTCCAAAGCAACCCTTACATTCCAAAACAGAATGGCATTTCCCATAAAAGATAAGGAAATGCCATCTTCTTTAAAATAAACAGCATTACTGGAATCAATATTCTCATTATTACAGAAGAACATACCAGCTCTAAGCATGAAGGCACACATGCCTCGGTTGATTGCACACCTAGCATTGTTTTGCTGAGGACAAAAAACTGAACTATTGTCCCATATTGCCCTAGGTACTAATCCAGAAAAAATTACTTTGGCATTTGGAAGGATGTTCATTACTGCTTGAACCAAGTGTTCCAAATCTGCCAACAGAGTAGGGGCACTGACATAGCCCAAATGGAAAGCACCATAGTGCAAAACTACCACATGGGGACTGTTCATCCTGCCCATATCTTCACAAACTTGTACAATTCCCTGTACATTGCAATCAGGCACAGTGCTCCATACCACCTCCACTCCTTTAATATCAAAATTCTTTGCCACATGCCTGCATTGAGCATACTGTTGTAAACCATGCAAAACATATCTCCAAGCACCAACACCCCGACTTTCTCCACTTCTGCCATCTTCACTACACACAGTCTCTTTGAACACAAATCCACAACCTCAACATCTGATTGGCTGATCCCTACAGTCTTCTTTCCATGCTGGATTTGCTGGAAAACCACGGATGTAGCACGCCCTGTCCGCGTACCACGTAACTCTTAGACAGCCCTTCTACCATTTCCACTTCACTCTCTGTGCCATTCCCTCATTGGATACAGCTAAGCAGGCACACAGTACGGAGAACGTCCTCAGAACACCCCCATTTTGTTTATTTTCGAACATTTCAGGACACCGCGAGTGTTCTTAGAACACATTCAACTTGCCAGCAAACAATACGGACAACGTCCTCAGAACACCCCCATTTTCTTTATGTACGAACATTTCAGGACAGTGCGAGTGTTCTTAAAACACTTTCAGCTTGACAACGAACAATAGACAACGTCTTCAGGACACCCCCTGCGAACATTCCAGGACCCCACGAGTCTTCTTAGAACACTTTCAACTTGACACCAAATCTATTCTGTTTATTTAGGAACATTTCAGAACAGCCGTGTTGTCCGCAGAAAAATCGAACACAACAAAAGCGTCTAGCACATAAAAAAACAGAACATTGAACCTATCTCATACTGCCCCACCCTCCCCAAACACTCTTACACACCAACACACTCCACTAAATACAATTTTTAATCCAAGTTTCACCGCGCTGTCCGCAGTCATCGGCGAATGCAAGATGGCGGGCGCCACAAAAAATCTGACGCGCTCCACGCCCCACGCCGTCCAATCAGCGAACACGTCGCATGTTCGCGGACATCACGCAAGCTGCCTGGCCAATCAGGTCACTGTCCGCGGAGCGTACCGGGAAGCCCGTCCGCAAAGCGAACGGAGATATCACAAATTTTTTTGCCTTACATTTTGGTCATTTTAAAAAAAACTACTGGACGGATTTACACCAAATTTGCAAAAGCACGCTTTTGGGAGCAAGCCCCCGCTCCTGCTGCAAATTTGGTGTAAATCCGTCCAGCGATTTGGGCTGTAGGCGTGCGC
This sequence comes from Ambystoma mexicanum, assembly GCF_040938575.1. Taxonomy (NCBI): domain Eukaryota; kingdom Metazoa; phylum Chordata; class Amphibia; order Caudata; family Ambystomatidae; genus Ambystoma; species Ambystoma mexicanum. The sequence continues at coordinate 832,999,651 of NC_090925.1, forward strand.
AAAGTTTTTTCCCATTATGTCTATGGGAAAAAACAAAAGCTTTGGGACCCACCCTATAACTTTGCCCGCCCTGGACCAAACCTCTCCGGTCCTTGCAAAAACATTCAGAGTGGGCCATATACTTTTTTTGCAAAGTTTAGTGAGGATTCGTCCAGAGGGAGCGAAGTTATAAGCCACCCAAAAAATGCTCTTCCTATGGAAACACCAATTTAACCATAACTACATGGACGCTACCGCGTCCATGTAATATTTTTCATATATATATATTTTTTTTCATCTCATTATTTTTTCCATCTTATTTATCCTGTTTACCGATATTCTGAACATATGTAGTAAATATCATCAGCACAAGAAGTTGAGACTGTGAGCATGGGTGCCATTTGGACACCCACTGCATTTAACAGTTTACCCCCAATGTACAATGTCCTTTTATCAATTAGATGGAATAATTCAAGATGAATGAAAGGCATGAGCATTGCCGCCGCGTAATGATGTAATCTGTTTTCTAAAATTAGTCTCCAGACTGGTCGCGGCCCGTTGTCCAGCAGCGTGCTGTTGTCCGTCTGGTGCTTTCTCCCACAAAATCACATTTTAGAAGGCACCTGCGATTGATTTAAGAGTAAGGTGAGCTATTGTAGTCTGATTACGGCTCAAACATAGTTAGTATGATTGCGCTTTGGGAGCGCAAGATACATGATCTTTTCCATCTTCTTTAGAACATGCAGAACAGGATTTAGTTAATCAACTGATCCAGTATATGCAGAATTGGATGCAGCTAACAGGAGTAATTAGACCTGTACACAAAGAGATCTGTGGATTAACTGACTCAATCCAGGGTCGGGATATACATTTTTTTATGTTACATTTGTATACAATTTTGTCAATACCAAACGGAAAGATTGACCCATAATAGGACTCCTTGAGAGCACTTACCGAATCTTGTATATAATTTCACATTTCTATAGGACAGGATCCATTAGAAGATAGGGCACATCCATTGAATCATATTTGAAGAAGCCCCCATTGCATTGCCCCAGAGGGTGCTCCCAATGGCTTGCATGAGAGGTATGACAGCATCACATCAGGATACTTACAATGTGCTCTTCCATTAATCAATGAAGCGTAGCTAATATGCACTTCATTCATGATTTCCTCCCAGATCATGTGATACAGAGATTACAGACTGAACTCAGAAAATGAACATGAATGAAGGAATAATGTTATGAAAATTACACGGAATATTGCTCCCGACAAAGGGATTCTTATCCCGAAACGCGTAGAACTCATTGTCACATGTTATTATTTATTCAAAATGAAATTCATGAAATATATGCTCTGTACAATATCACTCAGATATTGTAGATAACCGACTATAAATTTCCCATGAGCTATGATCATGAATTAAAGTTCTTATTTGTGAAGTTTAGAAACCATTGAAATTATTTAAATCGTGCATGAAAGATTTATGTGGCCACTCCACACCCTATATATTACTGGACTAATTGGGACTACTATTCTATGTGAAATATTGTTTGTCTGGTTACAATAAGAAACTGAGTGCGCAGGGGATGGGAGTGTTTCACAGTCTGCGGACACCGTTCCTTTTTTGTTCTTGATAACTGCAATCTAGTGTCAGGTTTGCTACACACTCCCCCGTACCTCACTCTAGCTGCAAAAAAGATAATTAGACTGAAGACTCAGGTGTGTGTCTGTATAATTCCCTCCGCAGAGATAGGGTGTCAGCAAGGTCTTTAAGGGAATCCAACTTTGGTCCAATCCCTTCGCTGAGTATGGTGTGCCCACAAATACTCTATCATAGGACATAGACATTTGAACTTTTGTTTCTTTTGCACTCAAATGCTAGCTGTTTGCACTCTACACAACGTAGTCTGAAGCGTTGCATTGTGAGTGGTGTCATCCTCCCCATATATCAGAATGGCACCTTGGAAGTATGCCACATTAGTCATGTCATGGGCTGTCACATGACTGACATTAGTCAACAAATTACTCAGGCAAGGGAATACACTTAACATAGGCTTTTATTAGTAAATGTGTAAAGGGACGTCATTTTACCAAAATGCCAGGGGTAGCGGAAGTGACATCACACGACCCCTGACCTCTGATGACATCACAGGAAGTTATGTAATTTGACCCCACCCCAAAGTGACATCACAGGAAGCAAAAGAACACAACCTTTCACCCCTTTGCAAAACAGGAAATAGCATCACATAGCATTGGTCCTAAGTACACTACCATAAATATGGTTACGATATCTCTGTACTGTGATATACATTTCATACCAGAATGTATTGCCACATGTATCGCTAATACCAGTGTGTATAGGGCCATATTAACAAATCACTGTGAATGCAAGCAGACATCCAAGGCCAAACAATAATGATGTGTCATTATACAGCACTTACGCTTAAGTGCTTAATATAGAACAAATATACATACAATATCACCCAACCTGTGTTGATACTCATTTATAGACCTCAGAAGGATGAATGGCTGAGTTGGCCTTGTAGGGATTCGAAACTGCAACCTGCAGATCACACACACGAACTGCAGCAGCAATCACTCAACCCACTGGGCTATTTTACCAGCTACAGCTATTTTACCAGCTGTAGTAAAATGAGCAATTACATTTCTGAATGTTCTCAAAGTCAGAAAACAAATTACACTCTGTAGTGGATACCAATACACAGGTAACTGAGATTTAACAGCAGGCCAGTTCATCTGCAGGTCTGGTGCAAAGTTGACCACATGTCAAGCCTGCGTGGATCTACTTTTCAGGCTTCAGAGGTTGGCAAAATACATTCTATTGGGAGGGTTCATAACTGTGTGTTTAAGAATTTAGAGTAGCGCAGGGAAAGCAGCGCACTCACACAGCATCCCATAATCTGGGCACTCGTTACCTCATACATGCAAACAACCATCCTGAACAACATGCCAGGGAGATGGGAAAGATAGACACATTACAACAAAGCATTAATTGTGGCACAATGAAATCAAGGGACACTTGATGTGCTATGGTCAAACATTTCTACACAGTACACAAGCTTTTAGGCACTAGGATTTTGTCAAGTGACCAAGGACACCGAGATGGAATGTCGTGTGATGATCGTAACAGAAAAAAACATGCTATAAATACAACTTTCGAAAAGCAAAATACATATAGTTTTCGTCTGCATTGTGAGTTTTAGGTTTTTAAAAAAAGACTACATCAGTGACTCACCCCCTGCAGTTTGCCTAAAATAAACCTTTAATGAATCTAGCAGTTATTGTATAGAATTCCAGAAAGACTATTTATTATTCCTATTCTTTCTTATTTAGGGTCAATGTTCAAAGTGTTACACTTGTGGACCACCCTGTTTTTTTAGAGGCCTTAACAATGAAGCCGTCCACTCCAGAAACAAAGAGTCACATGGCGCTGGAAACAGCACAGGAGACTCCATTAAAGAAAAAGAAAATTTTGGAGACCTCAGGGGTCGCAATTTCGACCCATAGCAACACCCAAATGACGTACCTGAATGAGTAAAAGGAGCAAACAAAATAAATGAATATGGTCCGAATTAAACTTCATATTGTCAGGATGGTCTTTCTCTACGGTGGGGTAGAGAAAGTCTATCTCCGGGAAGTAAAGTGTTCAAATAAAAACTGTTCTCCCCATTCTCAGTAAGTCCGGGGCCAAGTCTCTCCTGGCAAGTCCACACAATAGCTAGTGAGCCACAGTCCCGGGTCCTAAAATGTTGCTGCACCCTATTTCCCACAGTGTGTGGGTCTCTTCTCCTCAGATCTCAGTGCCAGGTTTAAGGGTTTAACAGTATGAACCCATGGCAGGACTCTGTATGTGGGGTCATGAGTGGTGACCTTCCATCAAGGATCAGGTCCGCAGTATGACAGGAGGCTTTTGTTAAATTTGGTCTGGTTTTTCAATATGAAATGGCTCCACTCCATGGAAAGCCTGTTTTTCACAGCCTGCCTTTCTCAAATGGTGCTGTGAGGTGGATGGTGAGGTCGGGTGTGTGGAAAGGATTGCAGAGGGTGGAACAGAGAATTTAGGGCAATATTGGTGGAGCAGTAGGGGCTGGCTTATCACAGGGGAGTTGGGTGGTGTAAATTGGGCAAGGCACATGGGGGGAATGTAAGCGTGCCACCCGCATCCTAAGATGTACGGGGGAGCAGCTCACCCATGACATTTTCTTCCCACAGCTGCCAATCTGGACCCGCGAAACTGGATTTTGTCAAGACTGACCTGAGAGGAATTACCATGGCACCCTTCATATGCCTCTCCTTATCTTCCCTCTCCAAGGGTTCTGGACCTCTAGCCACCTGCCCAAATCGCTCTCTTTTGTGCCGCCTCTTGTCTCATGTCTCATTCTTCAACCCTACCTAGGTGAGCCCCTTTGTATCTTCATTCCTGATCTCCCACCTCTTTCCTAGTGCAGATTATTCCATCTACGCTTTAATAATATTCCACTCATTCTCCTCCCCTCTCTCTATCATTTCCCCCTTTATCTCATGGATCACACATGTTTCCCCTACTTTTTTAACACCTCCCTCAACAATCTTTCCAACAACTTGTCGTCTTTCCTCTCTATCTGCTATTCCTTTCTTATGTCCCTCTGTCAGCGTTTTCCTTGTACTAGCCATCTACTCTACCTCCTAGATTGTTCCCCCCTTTGGGCACCTTCCTCAAAACAATTTAGGTTATTGAGGTTTCTTCTACCTCCCCCACCTTCTTCCCCCCTTTGGGCACCTTCCTTGAAACAGTTTAGGTTATCAAGGTGTCTTCTACCTCTCCCACCTTCTCCCCCGCCCCTTTCGGCACCTTCTTCAAAACAATTTAGGCTATTGAGGTCTCTTCTACCTCTCCCACCCTCTTCCCCCCCTTTGGGCACCTTCATTGACACAATTTAGGTTATTGAGGTCTCTTCTACCTCTCCCACCTTCTCCACCCCCCTTTGGGAACCTTCCTTAAAACAATTTAGGTTATTGAGGTTTCTTCTACCTCTCCCACCCCCCCCCCTTTGGGCACCTTCATCAAACCAATTTAGGTTATTGAGGTCTCTTCTAACTCTCCCACCTTCTTGCCCCCTTTGGGCACCTTCCTTGTAACAGTTTAGGTTATTAAGGCCTCTTCTACCTCTCCCACATTTGGGCACCTTTCATGAAACAGTTTAGGTTACTGAGGTCTCTTCTACCTCTCCCACATTTGGGCACCTTCATCAAAACAGTTTAGGTGATTGTGGTCTCTTCTACCTCTTCCACATTTGGGCACCTTCCCTGAAACAGTTTAGGTTACTGAGGTCTCTTCTACCTCTTCTACGTTTGGGCACCTTCCTTGAAACAGTTTAGGTTATTGAGGTCTTTTCTACCTCTCCCACATTTGTGCACTTTTCTTGAAACAGTTTAGGTTATTAAGGCCTCTTCTACCTCTCCCACATTTGGGCACCTTTCATGAAACAGTTTAGGTTACTGAGGTCTCTTCTACCTCTCCCACATTTGGGCACCTTCCCTGAAACAGTTTAGGTTACTGAGGTCTCTTCTACCTCTCCCACATTTGGGCACCTTCATCAAAACAGTTTAGGTGATTGTGGTCTCTTCTACCTCTTCCACATTTGGGCACCTTCCCTGAAACAGTTTAGGTTACTGAGGTCTGTTCTACCTCTTCTACTTTTGGGCACCTTCCTTGAAACAGTTTAGGTTATTGAGGTCTCTTCTACCTCTCCCACATTTGGGCACCTTCATCGAAACAGTTAAGGTTATTGAGGTCTCTTCTACCTCTCCCACATTTGGGCACCTTCCTTGAAATAGTTTAGGTTATTGAAGTCTCTTCTACCTCTCCCACATTTGGGCACCTTCCTTGAAACAGTTTAGGTTATTGAAGTCTCTTTGACGTCTCCCACCTTCTTCACTCCTTTAGGCACTTCTCTTATAAAAAAATGAAGGTTCCTAAATTCACTTCAAATCAGCCCTGTAAAAGCTTCCAACAAACAATGAATTTCCCACAAACCACCAATCACTGGGAAAATGTTTCCACTCTCAGACAAAGCACAGGATCACAGAGCAAGAGAGCATGGGCATTTGTACAGTGGCTGAAATGGGGTTTCACCACCGAGATTCCTTTAAATTGGCATTAGCAACCAGGTGATATACTAGAGAAACGAAGGCAAAGCGCGATTCTCCTTCGGCCAGCAAGAAAATCAAGAGAGTCTAGAAGAGAAGAGTCTTAATATACTTTCTAAAGGGGAGGGGATCTATGTGTTAAATCACCTCTGGACGTTTGTATAACTGCCTGGTGACCGGTACCAACAAGGATCTGCCTGGACCTCTAGTCAGGTGGCGGTGTGGAAAAACCAGGGTCTGAATTAAAATCCATCCATAGCATTTCAAGCACATTTTTCTTACGTGCATTGGATAATGTGAACCACATCACTGTTCCCAACAGAACACGGATGGAGTAGAGAGAATTAGCAAGAATGGCCCTGTACTGAGTTTGCTACAATGATGAAATGGTAGCGGTTTTGCAATATTGATCTAATGCGTTGATATCAATAAAGATCATCCTACTGGAATAACCCTAACTATCTCGTGCAGTATTAGCAATAACCACAAATCAGGAGGCTCACAGTTTGTATTGCCCAGGTATCCAATCCATCCCGACCAGTTCCACCCCATAGATAAAGCCCCACCCTCCAGTAATTACCCCACACGCACATCTCCACACTGCATACACCCAAACACCCTCACAGACACAATCCAATACTCTGTCCATCCCATTAGCCAATAGACAAAGCTACAGCCTCAATCACCCTCATACCCATACAGGAACATCTCCAATCTACATCAACGGCTCCACATTCACATCACCTCACTCTACTCAACAGACTCTACAGGCACATTCCCATTCTAAAAGCAACACACAGGCAGTTCTCATTCTAAAACCAGCAACCCCCTCCCCCCCACAGGAAATGTAACTGTCACTGTCTAGCTACACCCACACTCTGCCACATAAATGCATGCATCCCCCTTTAAGACAAATCACCACCCTCAATCCGGTTCCAAATCCACACAGACACAGCACTATCTTACATCCATATTCCCGTAGGCACACTTGACTGTGTCACTCCTTCAACAACCACTGGGACACAGATGGAGGGCCTGTAGATGGGTGGGCGAAGGAGGAGAGGAATGGTAAGAAATAAAGGAATTAGAGGTCTAGTGGATAAACTGCAAAGTCTGGAACCAGAGGATCAAAGTTCCAAATCAGATTGATTACACTTGTGTGATCCTGGGCAAATCACTATCTCCTGATGCCTCTGTTCTATACCTGTGGGTGTGATTAGAGCATACTTTATTATGAGAGATGACGAGTATATATAAATTCTATACCTGACTTCCATATTTTATTTGTATGATTTTGTGCACATTAATGTAGGTCCTTACACAACAGTTTCTTAGCAATAAGCTATACAACCATATAATGTGCAGGTTTAATTTAAAAATGGGAGAACAGTGGGGTATACAGCCTACCAGTGAAGTTACCGACCTCAAAAGCAGACGATCTAGGTTCCAACTAGCCTTTCTCCATTCAACCAAATCTATTTGACCATGAACAAATCAATTTGATATGTTATTTATTCGGCTTCCACCAATAAAACACATTCAAATGCAGTATTATATAAAATGCTTGAGAACAAGATTTTAAAACATGAAACAACTACAAGATATCCAGTAAACTCAACGTAAAAAGCCTACAGCATAAGCTAGCACTGTAATCATAGCTAAGCTCGGTGTTACTGCTAAGCACTCGTTAACATTGCCTCTCGCACGAGGTGAACGGGTTAATGGGGACATCCTGGACTGCTATGCATCTGGGGCACCCTCCCAGGAGGGAAGAAACACGAAACAAGATGATACGCTTCCTACTACAGTTGGCTAAACGCCGAATGGCTATCTCGTGGAACCACCCACAGAGACCGGCAATAACAATGTGGCTCACAGATGCCCGCTGATGGGGGATTGCCGAACAGACGATATTACAGGGGATGGGAGCTGATACAGAGGCGTTGGAGGTAACAATGCATTGGGCCCAACTACTGGGTGACATACTCAAATCTAACGAGCTGAAACCACCATGAAACACTCGTTAAAGGCAGAGTGGGGTATAGAGGTTAGGAGGAGGGTAGGGGGGATGTGACTACACAGTTGATGTTCTCCGAGAGGGTAGAAGAATAGGTATTACCACCACGTCCACTCTTCCTCATCCCAGTACTTACCTCATGTGGCCCCTGCCTCCGACACAGGACCTTCTTCTATTTCTTTAAATCCCTATAACTCCTGCCCACATCCACGCCACTCAGTTTAATTTTTCCTGCCTCCGGCAGGTTGGATGTTTTCTTCCTGTTGCGGGACACTGGGGAGCACCGATTGCTGGCCCCCTGGGGGGGCTGTGTGGCAGGGCCCTCGGCTCCCTCAGGTGCGGCGCTGCTCCTGGGACCCCTGCAGGGCTTGGGGTCACAATTGAGCCGGATTGCTTCGCTCGGTTCTTTGCTGGGCTCCGGACCACAGCGTGAGCATTGTGTCCCGGGTCCTGCTCAGCCCGAGGGAAGGTAAGGAGGGGGGAGGACTGGGCTTGATGATTTTCCCCTCTTCTCCTGTTTTGGCCATCTTGATTCGACAGCCGTTTCCTTGTGCTCTGTGTACACATCTTTATTGGAAATGATGGCAAGCACTTGGCAGTATGGGCTAGCCTTCCCTTTTGTTGGGAGACCTCTCTGCTTCTTGTCGTGGGGTGACAGTGGCAGAGAGTCTTTGAAAGTGTGGGGGCTCTATTTTGTCGCAGGCATGTCACATACCACCCGCTCCTCAGACACACACAGCCCAGGATGCACCGGATGTTAGCTTCATTCTGTGGGGGAAGGTAAGGAGAGGGGAGGACTGTGCTTGATGTTTTTCCCCTCTCCTTCTGGTATGGTCATCTTGACTCCTTCGATAGGCCGTTTCCTCGTGCTTTGTGTACACATCTATATTGGAAATGATGGCAAGCACTTGGCAGTATGGGCTAAGCTTTCCCTTTTGTTGTGAGGCCTCTCTGCTTCTTGTCGTGGGGTGACTGTGGCAGAGAGTCTTTGAACGTGCGGGGGCTCTGTTCTGTCACAGGCATGTGACATACCAACCGCTCCTCAGATACACACAGCACAGGAAGCACCGGATGTTGGCTGCATTCTTTGCGTGCAGGCTGTGAAAACGGCACAGATTTGGATATGTCTGCAAGCAGTTGGAAGGGTACCGGCCTGGCATAGTCTACACTTCGGGTTCGAGTCTCAGCGGTGCTGAGTCGGCCCTTCATCCTTCCTGGACCGATGCATTGGAACAATTTAGAGCATGGGGCTACCAGCTACTGGATACAAGGCTCAAGCCACCTCTCAGTCATGTGGCGAGTTAGTGATGTGTTTGGGTCTGTGCTAGCTATGGACACAGACTCCTTGTCCTGTCCTCTTCCTCGAGGGAAGGTCAAAAGAGATGATTTTCTTTTCCCTTGTCCGGCATGGAATTATAGAAAATGCATCATGGAAGTGACGACCATGCTGGGGGTTCCCAGTGTCTCTTCTTTTAGGGCCTAGGTCCTCCGGTGCCGACGTGTTGCTTTCATGCCTTCTCTCAGACTTGTGGGAAGTGATATGGCACATGGTGGCACATGTCTGTGCTTAGAGGGGTTCTCAGAGCCCCTGGTTCCGGTGGAGGGGGATGTAACTTCAGTGGGTTTTTCCAGTATAGGCATACCCCAGGTAGGGGGTTGCCTTTGATGTCTGCTATCCGGGATGGATTTCTTTGCCCCGCTTTGTGACAGTACTCGGCCCTTTTGACGCCAGCCTGGTGGCTCCTCTGTCAGCTGAGGGGGCCATGGTCTGCTGGACTTCAGGGCTGTCCTGTATCTTCCCTTTAATTGGTCGGATCTTTTTGTGGGCTGACAAGCATGCTGTTATATTATGGCGCAGGCCTGCTTCAACGTCCTGTGATTCTCCTCTGGTGCAAGTGCAGTGACTGGCGGTTTTCCCTGGCTCCTCATCTCTATCTTCTCGGAGGTGTATGGGACCGGTGGGGTTCGGCTTCCTGGGTAATGGGCTCCTTCCGGAGGGGGGGGGTATCAGTTGCCGTTCCTGTCTCCTCCTGTCCAGGTTTGCATGGTTAGGACTTTGGTATCCAGCTCACGGTCCAAGTAGTTGGCCATGGGATCCGTTCATTCCGAATGGTTGTTGTGGGTTACCGTCTTGCCCGTTCTGCTCCCTGTTCAGGGTCAAGTTTTCTACTTGCGGGTGTTCCTGGTCCCTATGCCTTCTAGGATGTGTCACCTGCTTATGGGTCTCAAGTCCCTGCACTGCTTGTCCGGACGGAACGCTTCAACGTGGGGGTTTTGCGGAAAATACTCTGGATGTTGTGCAGGGGGAGCGCTTGCTAGCTGTTCTGGGCTGGGTTCTCAGAAGGCAGTATGTCTCGGCTCGCCTGTTGCTGAAGTTACGGGGCACGTGGCGTCTTGCGTGTTTTCCAGTTCCTTGAGCCCGTCTTCAGTTACGTCCCCTGGTGTCTTATACTCTCTCCCACTGGCTCCCGACATCTCGGCTTTCGTAGTTTTGTTTTCAGTGTCCCAAGCGCTGCAAGTCTCCCTGCTATGGTGGCGGGGGGTTTGAGGTCTACAGGCTGAGGTGTTCATGGTCCTTCCTCCTGTGGCCTCTCTTACTACCGACGCCAGCAGAATGGGTTGGGGGGTCTACATTGGGGGTCCTCTCAGCTCAAGGGTTTTGAGATCTGGGGAGAGCCGGCGATCATCCAATTGGCAAGGGTTGTGTCATTATCCATATCCAAGCTCTGGTGTACTTCGAGGAGTTGCTGGACGGTCGGCGGTTTTGGTTCGATCAGACAATACGACGGCCTTGGCATATGTCAACTGCAAAAGGGGTTCCAGCCGCTCCTTGAATGCTCTGGCAGAGCTGATAGACACCTGGGAGGAATCTCATCTGGTGTCTCTGGTGGCCTCATGTATCAGAGGGGTGGACAATGTTCAAGTGGATCTTCTCAGACGTCGGTTTCACTCCTCTGCAGAACTGGTCCCTGTCGGCCAAGGTCTTTGCGGTGACCTGTGTCACATTAGGGTGCCCTGTTCTAGACCTCTTTGCATGCCCGGCTGTAACGCTCACCTGGTTCCCCCGGAGGCGCAGGTCTTGATCTGGCGAGGATACTGTCTTCAGTGTTAGGCGCAGGGTTCGTTTTGCTCCCGGACTGGGCCCCCTTCCCACCGACAGTTAAAGCTGAAGAGTGAGATGTCTGCAAGGGTAAACCAAGGTATTAGTGTTTGGAAGGTTCGGAAAGTTCCTAGCCCCTCTCGCCCTTTCTTTCCCCGTAGAACTGGGTTGATATTGCGCTTACCTTATATAGGTAAATGCCGGGCTCTCCATCCTGCGTCTTGTGCAGGGGCGCTGGGTCCAGTTGCTTCACTGGATGCGAGCTCTGCCTCTTGATAGCAGAGGATTTGCTGAGAGCGAAGACGCCGTTAATGCACGAGCGTGCCTTGTAAGTATTAAAGTTCCTTTTGCATTGTTCTCTTCTCTTTCAAAAGTCTTCAGTCTGTAAAGTCTATGTCTTTCCCTTTTCAGATGCTGTGACGATGAAGATTATCCTTCTAATGGCACGTGAGTAGAAAGACTGCACTAGCGCTGGAGAATGCTCCGTAATGTCTCTTTTGTCTTTGCAGGTACTGAGGTGCAGCGCGAACAGATTGAAAGCCAACGTAACACAGGTAAGCAGTCTTGTAACTAAGCGTTACTAACCGATGTATCTTGCCTTGCAGGTGCCGGAATGCAGCGCGAGCTGAGTTGGAACGGGCGTAACACAGGTAAGCAGAACTTGTAGTTGAATATTACTGACCGATGTTCTCTCTCTTTGCAGATGTCGGATGCCGGAAGAGAAAGGCAGAAAAAGGCGCCTTGGATGCTGCCGTTGGATTAGGTAAGTAGATTCACTGCCTTTACTTTAGCCTAACCTGTGCCTTTGTTTTGCAGGAGCTGCAGAAGACTGAAGAAGACTGAAGATTGGATTCCAGCAGGTTATTTCGTGTTCACAGGATCTGGAGCTGGAGGTTTCCTGGAGCTGACACGGTGAGCGTCCTGCTGCAGATGCAGAATAACGCGAAGCACGTGAAACCAATCGGGTGTGGTTTAAATAACCTTCTGTAGTGCTTAGACGTCTCCTTCCACGGCCTCACCCAGGTAAGAAAAGAGTTCCAGATTTCTAGAAGAGTTCCTGTGTTCTGCTTCCAGGGAGTGGCTCCTGCTCCACCCAGACAGAAAAAGTAGTTCCAGGCAGAGAAGGATCAGGAGACCAGTTAGCTGGTAAGTAAGCAGCATGGTCTGCTACAGGTAGGTCCACCAAGCACTCTTATCTAATATGAGCCCGGCGCTTCCTGTGCCGGGACCAGTCATCATCATGAGCCTGGCGCCACTGGCGCCAGGACAAGGTCCAGAGGGTCCCTATAGGGACTGGCTGGTTCCTGGGATCAGAGTCATGGGCCTGCTTCCAAGGTCGTGGGGCAAGTCCTGACCCCTTGGAAGCAGGGATCATGACACCGGCCTCAGCAGAAGTTCCCCTCTTCTGCTATCGGTTTCAGGCCGAGGGGATTGGAGGATGGATGCCGTCTCTGTACAGTGGCCCTGGGGTTTTCCTATATGCCTTTCTGCCTATTCCCCTTATGCCCCGGGTGGTTTGGCGCATCAGAGTGTCCACGGTGAATGTGTTGTTGTTAACTCTGTTCTGGTCACGCCGGAGTTGGCTCCCCTCTCTGTTGGAGCTTCGGTCCTAGGAACCTTGGCTGGTTCTGAGGTGGCTGTGTCCCCTTCAAGGGGACCTGCAGTTGGAAGTCCACTGGATGCAATGGGCAGTGTGGCTATTGCTCAGTCTAGATTGATATCTCAGGGGGTTCTCAGATCCTGTAGTTGAGTCCATTATGGATGCTCTTAGACCCTCCACTCTGAAGGTGTTTGCAGGCATTGGGGCCATTTTCTAGACTGGTATGGGCAGTCTGGGATCCCTCCCCTGCGTTCTGGCCTCTCTGCTATCCTTCGATTCCTCCAGGAGGGCAGTTGTTTTTCCAGGCTTCACTCTTGGTTGTACTCCAAATTCCTTTTGGGAGACTCTGATGGTCACTTGGATGGGGAAGTGTTGGTGGGGAAGTTGCTCCAGGGTTTTTCATCTTCCCGTCCTTGTGCTGATAAAGGGCTTCCCCTTGGGATCTCCCTCTTGTATTACGGTTCCTTCAAGGGCTTCCTTTTTGAGCCCGTTTCCGAGATTGATATCAAACATCTTGCACTGAAATCTGCTTTTCTTATTGCCCTCGCTTCTGCCCGTAGGCTTGGGGAGATTGGGGCTCTCTTATGTCACCCTCCTTTCCTGAGGGTGCTGCCAGACTCAGTGCTGTTGAAGTGTGGTCCGAAGTTCCTCCCTTAAGTTGTATCTCAGTTTTCACACCCCTCAGGATCTGGTTCTCCCTGACTTCTTTCATGATCCGAGAACTTGGCTTAACATTATGTCCCGCAGGACGTGTTGGAGTATTTGGCAAGGTTTGCTTTGTTCCACCAATCTGATAGTCTTCTGATTGCTTGTGGTCCCGCTGGGGCTGGGCATAATGCATCTGTGGTTTCCATTTTCCGGTGGTTCCGGGTTGTGATCTCCAGGGCCTATGTGGCTTCTGGCCTGAGTGTGCCTGCGCACGATCGGGGCGGTCCGTCAGGGGTTTGGCGGCTTCCTGGGCCGATGCAAGGAGGGTTTTTTCTGCAAGAGATTTGTATGGCTGCCGCCTTGGCTGGTCTAGGCATTTTCATCAACCGCTATGGGTTGAATTTCTCCCACTCGGGGGTTGGTTCCTTCGTGTTAGAGTTTTGTCTGTGGGGATGTGAATTAAGAGTTATTGTGGGTGTGTTTTTTTCTGCACTGTTTTTGGCTCTGTGTCTCATTGGGACCTTTTCCCCGTTGCTGCTTTGGTATACCTCATGAGGTAAGTACTGGGACGGGGAAGAGTGGACGTGGAGGTAATACTCTGATTACTTACCGGTAATCTTCATTACTCCAAGTCCTACTCTTCCTCATCACAGTACTGACGACCCTCCTCACCCTCCCTGCGGGGAAGGTCCCATGCTCCGGCTTGGTAATAGGAAACTGAGTGGCGTGGATGTGGGGGAGGAGTTATAGGGATTTAAAGAAATAGAAGAAGGTCCTGTGTCGGAGGCAGGGGCCTCATTAGGTAAATACTGTGACGAGGAAGAGTAGAACTGGGAGTAATGAAGATTACCAGTAAGTAATCAGAGCAATGCTGATCATGGCGAGATGATGCAGTGATGGAAAGAGGCTAGACTGGACTACCCTAAGAATAAGAACAAGGGGGGAGGGAAATGTGGAATCTGTTATGTTTGCTGTTGGTTACTGTGAAAATGCAAATAAAAAGTGTTTAAAAAAACATTGCCTCTCCCATAAAGTGGGCCCAATCATAATTCAACAATACACCATTAGCAGACACAATTATATTTAAAGCTTCCAATCGCCTTCTAACTGCTAGTCTGTCTATGGGCCTCATCATAAGCTTGGCGGTATCCCGGCGGTAAATCCACTGTGATACCACCAATGCAAATAGCGTTACGGCTATGAGTGCCGGATCCCGAGATGTGGTAAGGCTGTTACTCCCCATTTTGTTAAGAGTCTCTAGGACTCTATGCGGCAGTATCAGGGTTATTACTGTCGGCGCTAACAGCGCAGCGGTAATACCACCCAAATGGACGGAAAGTGGCAAGTTTTACCTCGTGCTCAAAGTTGGAGGTAAATCTGCTACTTTCTGCCCAAACTCGGGATTGGGTGATGCAATAATGCGGCAGTAATAGCGTTACTGCTGCCTTTCTGCCACTCCACCCAACCCGTGACGAGGCACTAAGTGTGGCCTAATATACTTTTTCCTCATACTCGTGTGTTAGGTGCAGAAAGCATAACCCGTGTTAAATCATTGGGCCATCCTATATCAAATTCACAGAGTTTGTCCCTATGATGCCTGTTCAGACAGGGCTGCCTGTCACGAGTTTCATTCAAACGCATACGAGTTATTAAACTTCATAGAGTCGAGAGTGCTTATCGTTCAAATAGGCGCCACCCGCATTCATAAGGAGCTTCCGTTATTTGTTAGTAGCCAATCAGGTCTGATAGAAGGAGCACCGGATTGGATCGATCCCACCTTTAGCAATACGCGGTAACATGCTGCCACCAGGGTGATTGGCTGGTAGCACCATCTCTGCTTAGACCAATACTAGCAGCAGCTTTCTTAATAGATATATAGGAACTCTGTAATGCAAGAGGTGACAATTATAAAATAATGAGGACAATGTATGTAGTATTCGACACACCGCATTCCTGGACGGAATTTCTACTTGTACTTCCCATTTCTCCTAGTGACCACCAGGACCTCCTGCAATCCCTCCTGCTGCAGGGATTGCAACCTCCAATCCCTCCTGCTGCAGGGATTGGAGGTTATCTTGAGTTTCCACTGGTCTAGTCAGTATAGCAGGCCCATGATTGGACAAATACACTTCCCTGAAGCCACACACCTTCGTTAAATGCAACAATACACCTCTAGCAGGTGTGCCTTTGCCCCTAGTACTTGAGAAGACACTTAGTGTGTTCCTTTTCCGCCATAGCCCGTGCTGGGTTAGTCCTCAAGACGCATATTATTTGCGTGGAAGAACTGTGTTCTCTCATTGTGTACAGAACTCTCACATACATATCCATGGGGAGTATTTTTAGTTTCATCACTAATGTCCAATGTTATTGGTATTTGTTTTATTTGTATAGCGCAGCCAGGCCCGAAGGCAACCGGGCGCATATCTTCAACAGTAAATTACAAGAATGACATATAATCAGACGAGTGGTTACAATCAAGGCGGAATTACAGTTAACGTTGCAAACAATGTATATACAATGGAGCAGTATCATACAAAAGCAGTAAGTAGTCTCCACAGTCATGCTGAGAGTCAAGCTGTACCCATTAGTTCATGTGTGGGGGTTAGTCAGAGCTTCGCTTTGTGTTTGAATAAGTTAAATGAAGGTAGATTTCTGATGGTAAATGGCAAGGTGTTCCAGAGTTTAGCCGCATGGACTGGGAAGCTAACACCTCTGGCTGTTTGCAGCTTAAATCTGGGGATCGTGAGACCTTGAGTTTGGACAGATCTAAGAGACCGCGTTGGAATGTACTGGGTGAAGCGGGAAGCTAGATTAATGGGGGCCTGGTTATTTACGCATTAGGTAGGGGATGCCAATGCTTTCAGGGAAATCCTTTGGGAGACTGAAAGCCAGTGAAGGTTCTTCCTAGTTTCTGAGATGTGGGCTGATCTGGGGATGTTGAGGGCCGCTCTGATGGCACTGTTTTGGGTGATCTGGAGTTTGTTGAGGTTCCGTTGATTGGTGTCTTGGTATATAGCATTGCAATAGTCCAATTTGGACATAACCAGTGTCCTGGCCACGGTGATGCAATTTTGTGTGGTTGTTGTGCCTTGATGGTCGTGCAGATATATGAAACCTCCATCCCCAAGTACCACACATGCAGAATTAAACCACTACTCATGCAATCTTTGAAGTCACAGGTGTAGAGTGTCGCAGCCAAGAACTGGGAACGCCGGAAGAACCCCTGAACCACTTTAAGGCAAGGATTGGATTAGGTTACACACACTGACTGCGTAGAATGCACAAGACAACTCAGGGTATAACCAAAGGCTTACCTAGCATAGGTGGAGCACAGTCTGAGTGGAAAGAGAAGCACAGCTTCTTATGGGGCGGTGGCAGCAGCAGGCTGTAACAGATGTAATAACACTCTGGGAGGCACCTGTATCGAGGTACAAAACAGCGGGCAGATCCTTAAGGCAGTCCAGTAAACGAAGCAAGGTCAAGAGCCACAAGAACGCTAGAACCGAGGGTATCCAATCTCAGTCCAAGTAACAATGCTAGAGGTCTAGTTCCGGTAGACAGAATGGTGCGGAAGTATCCAAAGGAGAAAACAAAGCAGTCTGTGAAAAACGTTCCGAGGTCGAAGGTCTTGAAATCCAAAAACACAATAACGCCAAACAGCACTGCGTGGGAATCAGCTGTGAAGCGTTTCTTCCGCGTTCTTGTGCTCTATTTAATGTAAGAGCAAGGTCACATGACGCAGATCGTGGAACTGTGCGTGGAGCGTCATGTGACCCGTGATGTGGACAGAGTCTGCTTCCTGGTCACGTGACGCGGGGAACATCGCGCACCCATGCAATGCCGGTGGCCATGGGAAAGGCACCACAGCAATTGCCAATGCAGGAAAGGCCGCAATGAAACTGGTCTGCCAGCTGTGGAAACACCTCTTCTGGCGAGACGCCGCCGCCATTGGGTATGTGAAAGGGAATGGACGATATAGGGAGTTTGTTGTGAGGATGAAGTGTGTGTATTCATGACAGAGCCCCCCCAAGGACCCACGACTCCGTGGGCTCGACGGGTGGTCGCGATGAAAACGGGCGGCCAATCGAGGAGCCTGGACATCCCGGGAGAGAATCCAAGAGCGGTCCTCAGTCCACAAGGTACTGCAGCTTCCCCCTATGGATGCGGGAACCTAGTATAGCGCTGATTTCATATACCTCAGGGGAAGATACGGAAACAGAAGCAGGAGGGCAACTATACGAGTGGGAATCGGGCAAGGCTTGATCAAAGAGGTATGGAACACTTGATGGATTCGCCAAGATGAGGGATTTGCGAGAAGCAGGGCCACAGGGTTCAATACCTTGGTCACTCGATAGGGACCCACAAAGCGAGGAAGCAATTTACGGCAACCTGGAATGTGCAAATGGCACGAGGATAACCACACCCGATCCCCCACCTGATAAGTAGGCGCCTCCGTCCGCTTCCTATCGGCTGCAACCTTCATCGAAGCCTGTGCTTCACGTAAATGGACAAGTGTCTGGGCATGAACCGCAAGTAGATCGCGGGCACAGGCAGTGGCAGCAGGGGTGCTGGAGGAGGCAAAATCCAGGAAAGGAAGGGTGCGGGGATGCTGCCCATAAAGGGAATAGAAGGGGCGAAAAACCAGTGGACGTATGGAGGGTATTGTTGTAGGCAAATTCTGCGAGATGCAACATATCGAGCAAAGTACCTTGAAAATGGAGGGACAGACAACGTAAATATTGCTGTAAGGTCTGGTTCACCCTTTCAGTCTGCCCGTCGGTCTCTGGATGATATGCGGAGGAGAACCGGGCATCAATGCCCAGCAACCTGGTAAGGGCCTGCCAGAAACAGGAGGTAAACTGTGTACCGCGATCCGATACCAGAACTTGTGGCAAACCGAAGAGGCAGAATATTGATTTAAAGAAGAGCCTAGCCAACGTGGGAGTGGAGGGTATACCTGTACATGGTACGAAACAAGCCATTTTTGTATAGGAATCAACCACGACCCAAATGGTTTCAAAACCCTTCGTACGAGGTAGGTCGGTGATCAGGTCCATCGAAACCGTGTGCCAGGGTCTGGGGGGTATGAGCAATGGGTGCAGTAGTCCCAATGGACGTCCCCTACGTGATTTGCACTGAGCACATACTGAGGAGGTGTTCGCGTAGATCTCCACGTCACGTTTCATCGACGGCCACCAGCACCAACGCTTAAGTAGGTCTAAGGTGCGATGTTGTCCTGGGTGACCGTGGATGGGCGCATCGTGGGACCACTTCAAAGCTTGGTTTCGTATCTCACTTGAGGGCATCAGGAGCTTTCCTTGTACAAAAGGCAATCCGTCCTGGAACACCGGATCCCATTCCGTCAAGGAGTGCGGGTGTTGGGAAATCCAGTGGCGTATGGCGGACAACATGATCTGTGATGGTGTACAGATGCAGACAACATGACCCTTCCCTAACAACGTGCCAGGAAAAGAAGGGGAGGGGGTCCCCCCTGGAGAGCGAGATAGGGCGTCTGCTTTCCCATTAACCACCCTGGGCCTATGCTTGACCACTAAGTCGTATGCTGCAAAGAATAGATGCCATCGTACCTGCCGAATTTTCATGCATTTGAGTGTGGCGAGGTCTTGCAGATTCTTGTGATCCGAATAGACTACGGTCTGATGCTTGGCCCCCAGAAGGTGATGTCGCCAGGTTTCTAGAGCATCTTTAATGGCTAGGAGCTCCTTCTCCGTGACCGTATAATGTTTTTCTGCTGATGTGAATTTACGCGAGTGGTAAGCTACAGGGTGTAATTGACCGGTTGTTGCACAGGGCTGGGAAAGCACAGCCCCCAATGCAAAGGAAGAAGCATCTGCTTCTAGTACAAATGGAAGTTCAGGATCAGGGTGCTGGAGGACGGGGGCTGTGGTAAACATTGTTTTCAGAGTATCAAAGGCTGTCTGTTGCTCTATGGACCAATGAAACTGGACCAGAAGACTGGTCAAGGCATTGAGCGGGGCCACGATGGAGGAGAAACCAGCGATGAATCGCCTGTAAAAGTTTGCAAAGCCCAAAAACGATTGTACTTGTTTCAGATTCCCTGGGGCAGGCCAATCAGTGGTAGAACAGATTTTTGATTGGTTCATGGACAAACCCCCTGGTGATATGTGAAAACTCAAGAAATCAACTTCTTTAGTGTGGAACAAGCATTTTTCCAGCTTTGTGAACAATGCCTTCTTTTTGAGGCGAGACAATACTTCTCTGACATGGGCAATATGCTCCTCCAAGGATGGGGAAAATATCAAAATGTCATCCAAGTACACTACTACAAAGACATCCAGAATGTCATTGAAAATGTCGTTTATGAATCGTTGGAACGTAGCTGGGGCATTACAGAGGGCAAAAGGCATTACTGTATATTCAAACAATCCCTGTCGGGAACAGAAAGCCGTTTTCCACTCATCCCCACTGCGCATGCGGTTCAAATTGTACGCCCCCCGCAGATCCAGTTTGGTGTAAATGGAGTCATGCGTTAGTTTGTCCAACAATGTGGAAATGAGTGGAATCGGGTACCGGTTCTTAATGGTGATGGCATTTAGTTGTCTATAGTCTACACATGGGCGTAGATCCCCTTCCTTCTTCGGGACGAAGAAGATAGTGCTCGCTGCTGGTGATGTTGAAGGAATCATATGACCCAACCATAGAGCCTGTTGGATGTATTCCTTTAGAGCCTGTTCTTCCAACTGTGTCAGTGAATATATTCGACCCTTTGGGACTAGGGCATCAGGGACCAGATCAATGGGACAGTCATAAGGTCGGTGCAGTGGGAGGTCTTCTGCTGCTGCCTTATCAAATACACTCTGAAAGTCGTGGTATACAGAGGGGATACCTTCTAGGACAGCTCCCACCGTATGAGGAAGGATAGGTGTAGACTCGTTCTCATCGATAGCTAGAGCTGTTATACCCCCGAGAGCCCATGCAGGATTGGATGACATGTCGGGTTCTATCAGGCAAAAGTGCTGACAGACTCCGGACTCAAAGAACACTTGACCTGTACCCCAATTGATTAAAGGGTTGTGTTGCTTTAACCAGGGAATGCCCAAATCGAGGTGTGGAAATCAGATCAAAGGAAAGGGTCTCCCTGTGATTACCCTGGATCACCACCTCCAAGAGGGCGGTTTGTTGTTTGATTGGGCCAGAAGCGAGGAAAGTGCCATCCACGGCCTGGACTGGTTCCGGGTATTTTTTCTTGATCAAAGGTAGATTCAGTGTGTTAGCAAGTGTGATGTCTATGAAGCAACCCATAGCCCCAGAGTCTATCACTATGTGTACTGGGTGTACGATATCTCCAGTGGGTCTCAGCACAGCATGGACCACCACAGGTTTGATTGGACCGAAAGTGACCTTAGAGGGATTTTGAGAAGGACTCGCCCATACCCCCGATCTCAAGGTCGAGTCTTCTGAAAACCCGGATTTCTGTTCGTTGGACGGCAAAGACATTCCTTAACATAATGGCCGTTGAGACCGCAGTAGAAACAGGCCTTATCGCTTCTTCTCCGTTCCCGTTCGGCCTGAGTGATCGGGCTGCGGATACCCCCTATTTGCATGGGCTCACTAGATGACTCCGGTGAAGAAGAGGCCTGATGAGCAGGACCCATTTCAGCCTTACGCTCGGTTCTCCAAGCATCTACCTGTAGGGCCAGATCAACCAGATCGGGGTAGAGTGAGGGTAGAGTGGGTACAACTGCGAGGGCATCTTTCAGGGCGCTACACAGACCTCTGTAAAACACACCAGCTTTTTTATTCTCGGGCCATGAAGTGTCGGAGGACAATTGGTTGAACCGGGTTATATATTCGATGAGTGTCTGCCTGCCCAGGGTGAGGTCTAATAGCTCTAAGTCTCGAGACTGTGCCTTGTACTTGGTGTCGAACACTTTGGCCATCTTGTTTACTAAAAGATCATAATCATAGAGGGCAGGGTGATCGCTTTCGAGCAAAGGTTTTGCCCAGGTGGCTGCCACACCAGACGAATGGGAGAGCAGAAAAGCCGCTTTGGAAACAGAATCAGGGAATGCCTGGGGCCGGCACAGAAAATGGAGCTTGCACTGGTTAAGGAAAGTGCTGTATTTACTAGGATCGCCCTGATACCTTTCTGGAGCAGCAAGGGGAAATGGAGCCGGCAGAACCACAGGTGTGACTGGTGTAGGCAGGGGTGTGGGAACCGGGTCTTGGGGTGGGGTATCCCCGAATTCGGAATCAGCAGGTAAGGGATGGCGGGCACTCTGTAGTGTGTCAAGGGGATGGTGGATTGCTGTGGTGGCAGTGGCCATATCTGTCCTAAGGGCTGCGACTGCTTGCATTAAAGCAGTCACGGGGTCCCCGGCTGAGGTATCCATAATCTGGAGGACCAGTGAGGCTTCACAGTCTGTTGTGTCTTGATGGTCGTGCAGATATATGAAACCTCTGTCTCCAAGTACCACACGAGCAGAGGTAAACCACTACTCATGCAATCTTTGAGGCCACAGGTGTAGAGTGTCGTCAGCCAGGAACTGGGAATGCCGGAAGAACCCCTGAACCACTGTAAGGCAAGGATTGGATTAGGTTACACATACTAAGTAGAATGCACAAGACAACTCAGGGTATAACCAAAGGCTTACCTAGCATAGGTGGAGGACAGTCTGAGTGGAAAGAGAAGCATAGCTCCCTATGGGGCGGCGGCAGCAGCAGGCTGTAACAGATGTAATAACACTCTGGGAGGCACCTGTATCGAGGTACAAAACAGCGGGCAGATCCTTAAGACAGTCCAGTAAATGAAGCAAGGTCAAGAGCCACAAGAACGCTAGAACCAAGGGTATCCAATCTCAGTCCAAGGAACAATGCTAGAGGTCGAGTTCCGGTAGACAGAATGGTGCGATAGTATCCAAAGGAGAAAACAAAGCAGTCCGTGAAAAACGTTCCGAGGTCGAAGGTCTTGAAATCCAAAAATACAACAACGCCAAACAGCACTCTGTGGGAATCAGCTGTGAAGCGTTTCTTCCGCGTTCTTGTGCTCTATTTAATGTAAGAGCAAGGTCACATGATGCAGATCGTGGAACTGTGCGTGGAGTGTCATGTGACCCGTGATGTGGACAGAGTCTGCTTCCTGGTCACGTGACGCGGGAACATCGCGCGCCCATGCAATGCCGGTGGCCATGGGAAAGGTGCCACAGAAATGGCCAATGCAGGAAAGGCCACAATGAAGCTGGTCTGCCAGCTGTGGAAACACCTCTTCTGGCGAGCCGCCGCCGCCATTGGGTATGTGAGCGGGAATGGGCGATGCTGGGAGTTTGTTGTGAGGGTGAAGTGTGTGTATTCATGACAGTGGTGAGGAATGGTCGGCAGGCTGTGATCAGCTTGCAGGTGTAGGCCGAGGCAGCTACAACTGCATTGGTTTGTCGGGTAAGGGAGAGTGTGGAAGCGAGGTAGATTCCTAGGGTTTTGGTATCTTTAGACACTTTGATGGAGTTGCCGTCAATATTGAAAGTGCTGAACAAAGGGTTCAGTTTGTTTAGTCTCTGTTGTGTACCCAAGATGAGGAGCTCAGTCTTATCATCATTGAGACACAACTTGTGTTGGGCCATCCAAGCTTGGATGACTTGTAGATGTCATTCAGAGCTTTGGAGTCAGCAATGTAGTCACCGGTAATGGGAATGAGTTGCCACATCATGTAGAGAAGACAAAACACAAAGGCATCGCTCGCTTATTAGTTGCTTGCCCCTTTGACTTGTATACCATACTGTTTCCTTTGCTGAATAAGTGTTTCGCCAACCTCTTCATGGCTTCCTCAAAAACATTACTTGCATCATATTCATTAAGTCGAAGCACTACTTCCAATAAACGCTTGTTGGCCTTTCACTCCCAAAGCATTCAGCAGCATGGCTTTCTTCCTTCCTGGGGCCTAGTCAACACCTCTGGTGACCGGAAGCAACTGATTCCGTGGTATTGAATCTTAACCAGACTGGAACGAATTGGGGGGGACTATGTAAAGCTAACAGTTGCTTTAATCACCACCATAAATGTATCAGAAAGCAGTAAGGGCCAATCGAGTCACAGGGGCAATGAAGGTGCGAAGACCCATTCACCCAAAGCAATAAGGACCAATTAAGTCCCAGGGGCAGCGCTGTATGAAGCTCCAGTCACCCAAAGCAGTAAGGGCCTAAAAAAGTGAAGCATCACTACCGAGCATGGAACTGAGACCTCTTTACTAAACATAGACCCTAGGTCCCTGTTGCTTCGGATGTGAACAGAGGAATATGCAAGGACCTTGCATTGTCTATCAGCCGCTGTTTCGTGAGCCTGGTCTGTTGAAGGTTGTACTCTTCCCCGGAGCAGAGACAGTCCCTATGGGAACCACCACCCTAACACCCAGTCTAGCTGGATTGGGAGGGGCGCAGCACCTGCAAGTAAAATCGCTGTAAACAAGAGATGGGCTACACCCTGAGTTCTTAGCTAGCTAAATGGACACAGACATCAGAGTGGATTTTATAGGGGTCCCAACAGGGACCCCACTTTATTTATAAAAACATGTATTCCTTTTTAAAAATGTCCAATGCCCTTCCTAATGTTCGCCTGGTGTGAGTTCCCTCTGAGAAGGAAATTGTTATGTATGCACACCTTTTCCTTGGAGGGGTCCAGGGACCTATTGGGTGAGCCTGACGCAACACACCACCTCCCTGACTTCAGGTACCACCCACTTGGAGTGTGAGACCAGAGCATGGACTCCGTGGATGGTCCCATCTCCCTAGTCTGCCTCAGGTAGTCGGACGCGTCCTCCTGCTGCCTCAAACCAGGGTATCTCCCCTCTACCCCTATATATCCTTAACATCCTACACCTAGTTCACATTTAACCTAAATAACATTCTCTTTATACATTTCCCCACTCTATTATCCCCTACTTAACATTAACACTACTTAACATTAATTATTTAAATAGATACATTGACATACATAAAGACATACAGGGACATGGCCTGGCCCCACATCTTCGTGCTTCTGGGTGGCCCCATCCATCACATGAGACCACTCGTCTTGCCGTACGTGACCCGTGCCTTTAAGATTTTCTATGGGTGACCCCCTGAACTTGAGGGAGCTCACCCGAGTCACTGCCATGCCCCACTGTCCTTTTCAATCTTCTGGTTGGCCCCATCGGGAAAGGGGTCACCAATGCTCACCACCGTGCCTGTGGGCATTTTAAAGCTTTGGAGCAGCACCATTGGCATGGAGGTCACTCGCATTACCTCCATGCGCCCCCGGTCCCCATCATGACTTCAGGTGGTATCCCCAGTGATGTGAGGACACCGTTGCACTCGCCAAGTCCGCCCCCACCATGCTGTCACGGGTGAGTGCCCTTTAAGGCACCTCAGTCGTGGGGTGCACGTCACAGACGGATGTGACGTGGAAGGGGAAGGAGGAGTGCTAGGAAGGCGCTGTCATGATGCCTGCCCCCGGGAAACCAGACCAGGCCCAGCAGCCCCGGAAGCAGGCATCACGCCATTTGGAGCATGCCCAAAAGCCCCAGTTAGGGGCTGTTTGGGTGCAGTCCTGGCGCCTTTGGCGCCAGGCTCATAAGGACAAAGTCAGTCCTGGCGCCATAGGCGCCAGGCTCATTAATGATAACTTACCTAAAGCAGACCATGCTGCTTACTCACCTGATGCAGACCATGCTGCATGAAGACCTAAGCCAAATGAGGCTTAGGAGGGACTATTTTCTTACCTGGGTGGGGCAGTGGAAGAATACTTACCTGGGACTTCTTCCAAAGCTATTTAAGCCACGCCCGGACAGCCACACGTGCTTCGCGTTATTCTGCAGTAGCAGCGTAACACTCACCGTGCCTGCAGCAGCTTCCAGTCTTCAGCCACGCCCGTTTACACTCCGGAGCTCCTGAACCCTGCAAGGAAAGCAGAAGGAAAGGTTAGAGCAAGAGTTTTATTCATACTCACCTGAATCCTGCATCTTCCCGACTTGGACCTGGAAGAAAGAATTCATTAGACGCTCTTGCCGTGCCTCCTGCAACGCCGCGCTGAACTCACCTGTTGCCATTTTCAGCATTCCATCACGCGCATCTTCAGTTCGCGGCCGCTCTTCATCACCTATGGACATAATAACAATAAGGTGAGCAACAGAGAGTTATCTAAGACAACAAAGGCAAATATTAAGACTTACTTGAGATCACCAGGGATACTCACCTAATCTCGGGTCGGCGCGACCTCCTCCGCATCTCCGCCGCACCCCGGCCCCTATGGGGAAACATTCCGCTACAGACTTACCCGGTTGCGGTAAACGCTTCAATCCACGGATCTTCCTCCGAATGGATGCCTGAAAAGGAAAAGACCACAGGTTAGAACAAGCTTCCCTCTTTATTCCGAAACAGCTTTTATAAACACTTACCTGCGCATCTCTGGTTGCCACGTGAACTCTTTCCAGATCCATAAGGGCAACCTAGGGGAATTGGACAGAGTGAATTCCAGACGTTTTGAACTCTTTATAACTATTACCTCTACGGAGTCAACACCGTCTGCAACCGCCAACTTCCCACACCAGTGAGGCAACTGGTCATCTACGCGCCCCTGCACTTGAAGCAGGATGGAGAGTTCATCTTTCCAGATTATCAGGTGAGAATCTAAAGGAGTCCCAAAGTAATTCATGGGGAGAAGGTGGGGTTAAGCTTAAACCTCACAGGTGGTTAATTCCCCCTTTCTGCATTACAGAAGAGTATTCATACGAGCCACACAGACCAAGCTGGGTGGCCCGGTCCACTCCGTCATCTCGGCGCTCCGTGTATCACTGGAAGAAGTAACATCAGGCCGGTTCAGATCAACGCCCCCATGGACACCAGGTGAGCGTAACAGGCACTTCCGGTTGTAATACGAATAAAGCAGGTCGTGATTTACTCCGCTGGAGTCCTGCGTGTTATTTGGGGCTTTCAAACCCCAACATTTGGCGACGAGGACTCTCCATTCGCCAGCGGTCCTCCTTCTCACCACGTCGGGGATCCCCCCCGTGTGCGTCCACACAACGACGCCGATAATACCATCGACGAGTGGATCCCCGCTACTACAAAGGGAGCACAACTGGATACGCGCCTCCCTTTCCAACCTCTCCTCCTCCCTCGCACGCGATCCCGCGGTGCTCCTTTTCCATACCTGCAGCCCGTCTGGTTTTCCCTGAGGCACACGCGATCCCGCTGTGCCCACGTGTCCTGGACCTTGGAAAGACACGTGCGTGGCTGCCGTGCATCGGTGGCTCCACTGCACACGGCGCCCGCTGCCATCCATCAGTGGGAGTGCTACCACGAGGCACCCACATACCATCAGGTCCCTGACAGACATTGTGGAAAAAGAAAAAAAAGAAATTTCTCACGTTACTACTCCTCATTCTGCTGCGACCCTCTTCCTCGTCCCAGTACCACTTTGAATAGTAGCAAACCTGCACACCACCATGAGTACAGCAGCTGTCCAGGCACCATCCAGCTCGCAGCCGCCACCAGCGCCAGTTAATCCAAGATCCACCGCCACAGCATGGCGCATGCCACCCCTGTTTTCCATGACACCTCAAGCAGACAAAGGAGCAAGGTGGGTGGAATGGTTAGAAGACTTCAATAACTTCATTGATGCCGCAGGGGAAGAAAACTCCCCTCGTCTACGCAGCATGTTCATAAATACAGCGGGCGGAGAGGTAAAAACACTAATCAAAACCATTCCACCAACGGAAATGGCTGACTTTGATGCCCTCATCGCGGCCCTGAACAAACGCCTTGTCATTGCCCCCAACAGAGACTATGAAAGATATGTTTTTAACCAATGCTCACGGCGCAGTGATGAAACAGTGGACGAATTCCTTACGAGGCTCCGCGTCAAAGGTGCACATTGCCAATTTGACGCATTTTCGCTTGATGAAGCACTTCGACTCAGGGTAATTGAGGGCTGTGTGTCGGCAACACTACAGAAACAACTCCTAAAGAAACCAGTCACCATCGAAGAAGTGAGTGAAATGGCACGTATACTCAAAAGGGTGGAAAAACAAGCCACACACATAGCCAGCAACGTCACCGGGAAACACGACAAAAGTGACTTGATAGCTGCAATTCACGCTGGAAATAAGAATGTCAATCCAAGTAACACGTCGACCCCACGCATGCAGAGACAATGCTACAGGTGTGGGATGACATTCCCGCACGCAGGATCCTGCCCAGCTCTCTCTCAAAAGTGTGGCAACTGCGGTAGGGAAGGCCACTTCCAATCTGTATGCAGGGAAGGAAAGCCGTTTCCCACCCCATGTGGAACGACCAGCTCTCAAGTCAGGCCAGTTCAAAGGTTCTACACCAGCCCACCTCAACAGTCACGGTTCTACCAACAGAGCCCAAGGAGATATGTGCACGTGGTAGAAGAAGTATACCCGGAAGATGACAGTCAAGAATACATGCCACAAGGACAAATTGCACATATTATTGATGAATATGATGGACCGCCAGGAGCACACCGCAAGTCGTTAGCTGAATTGCAGGGAAACCATGACTATGACAACGCATATGACCCACATGCACATGAGTTTGTCAATCTCATAATGGACGAACGGGAAGCCCAGGAACCACCCAGAATAGCCATTGACATTTGCGACAAACAATTCTGTTTTCTGATTGACTCTGGAGCGACAGTAAATGTCATGGGTGAAAAAGAATTCCTAACACTCTGCCAGAAACCGACGCTAAACTCGTCAATGTCTAAAATCTACCAATGTGGGGCAGACATTCCGCTGCAGAGCATCGGATCGTTCAAAAGAAGACTAACGTTTGCTAACAAAACCACCGACACCGTGATCATGTCATCAGAAGCCCCAACAAGGGTCGATGCCTGCTAAGTTACAAAACGGCATTCTGTCTAGGATTAATTAACATTCTAGTTCGAGAGGGGGACGTTGTCAGATCGTCAAATGGTCAAGTCACACAGCAAGGTCAGATTCGCGCCGTGACATCCCGTGACACCTCAGCCATCACCAAAGATGACATCCTCCGAGAATTTCCGCAACTGTGTCAAGGTCTAGGAAAGCTGAAGGGCCCACCGATAAAGTTACACATAGACTCGGCAGTTCAACCGGTCCCACAACACCCACGCAGGATAGGATTTCACCTACAAGAAGCAGTGTCCAAGGAACTAAACCAGCTACTCCGAGATGACATCATTGAGCCTGCCACAGGGCCGACGCCGTGGGTATCCCCTCTTGTAATTGTCCCAAAAGAAGGTGGCCGCCTGAGAATATGTGTGGACATGCGAGTAGCCAACACCGCCATACAACGGGAGCGACACCCTGGACCCAAGATTGAAGACATGATAGTCCAACTAAACAAATCTGTCCTTTTCTCCAAATTGGAATTAAATCAGGCATACCATCAGTTGGTACTTCACCCCGAGTCACGGCCAATTACCACATTTGCATCGCATGACGGATTATTCCGCTACAAGAGGCTAAATTTCGGTATCTCCTCGGCGGCCGAAATTTTTCACGAAACTATTCGACAAGTCATACGTCCCATAAAAGGAACTCTTAATTACAGCAACAACATTTTGGTCTTTGGGAAGTTTCACAGTGAACACGACGAAGCGCTCCGTGCAGCATGCCGAGAGGTACAGGATGCGCGACTGACCCTCAATATTGATAAGTGTCGGTTCAGCAAAACAAAGCTGAAGTTCTTTGGCCACATCTTCTCAGCAGATGGCATGACTCCGGACCCAGACAAAGTGTCTACCATTTTCCACCTTGACAAGCCTTCCCAGATTGCCGATGTCAGGTCATTTCTAGGGATGGTGGGATACTGTGCTCGGTACATCCAACATTTTGCTTCCATTACTGAACCCCTCAGGCGTTTACTCCAAAAAGACACTCCTTTCATATGGTCTGAGGAGTGTCAGGTGGCGTTCGATACAATCAAACACTCTCTGACGGAGGCAAGGAAGCTGTCATACTTTGACCCTGAATGGCATACCGAGATAGTGGGGAACGTGAGTCCGGTAGGTCTAGGTGCAATTTTGGCGCAAACCAGTGGCCAAGACACTCACCCGAGACACATTGTGGCATATGCCAGCAGAGCTCTAGCTCCGCCAGAATCTGCATATTCCCAGGCAGAAAAAGAAAGTTTGGCAGCCGTCTGGGCGTGCGAACATTTCCATAATTTCATCATTGGCAAAAATTTCACACTAATTACGAACCATCAAGCCTTGTTATCGCTGTTTGGTAATCCTCGCACGAAAATGCCCCCCAGGATTGAAAGATGGGGCATCCGTCTACAAGAGTATGATTTTGACATCATCCATCGACCGGGGGGTGAATACAACCCTGCAGATTATCTCTCCAGACAACCAGCAGGCAACCACACTCCAAGACAGGGCGACGCGGAATACATAAGTTATATCACTGCCAATGCACTACCGCCCGCCATATCCATTGAAACCGTTGCTACCGCGTCAGCTGCAGATCCGACGATGGCACTAGCGATCAGTTTGACAGAAAATAACAAATGGAAAGACTTTCGCAGAGCAGTCCAGAGCCACCCAGGAGCATGTCGGGATGAGATGGAGCGGTTGGCGAGAATACACATGGAGCTAGCAGTTCAGGACAAGTCCATTTTGCTACGAGGATGTAAGATAGTCGTTCCTACCACACTGCACACAGAAGTCATCAAGACGGCGCATGAAGGACATCGAGGAGCGGAGAACATGAAACGCCAGCTAAGGTGCAATGTGTGGTTCCCCTTCATGGACGATATGGTTGACCGGTGGGTAAAGAACTGCACAGCATGCCAGTGCACAGCAAAACCTGAACCGCCGGTACCACTCAGAATTACCTCAATCCCTGAACATCCCTGGAAAGAGTGGCGGTCGACTTTTATGGGCCACGAGAGGAAGGAGACTACTTACTGTTATTCATCGATGAACATTCATGGTTCCCCATTGTAAAGCGTGTCAAGTCAACAGCATTTGCCCATGTCGCAGCAACATTTGATGAAGTCTTCAGTGAGTGGGGAATACCAGAGACACTTAAATCAGACAATGGGGCCCCGTTCAGTGGTCATGGACTCGGAGTGTTCGCAAAGCACATGGGATTCCGTCACCAAAGAGTAACACCAAGATGGTCGCAAGCCAACGGAATGGTGGAAAGGTTCATGGCGTCTATCAAGAAGACCATGCAAAGAGCACGCCTGAAAGGAACCGACCCCCATCAAGCGCTATGTAGAATGCTGCGTGACTATCGCAACACGCCTCATGAAGCCACCAACAGAACTCCAGCAGAGCTCATGATGAAATATCAAATGAGAACCAGGGTCATCAACAACCCAGCAAGGAAGCCCAGAGTCGACCATGAAATCATCAGAAGAGATGAAGCGGTGAAGGAGAAAGCTCGTGAACAGACCGACAGGAGAAGGAGTGCACGTTCCAAGGAATTCCAAATTGGAGATGAAGTGTGGGTACAAAGGGCCATAACAAAAAAAACTGATTCGCAGTTCGCACCTGAACCGCTCCAAGTAGTGGCAATCAAAGGAACAATGATCACTGCGACGAATGAAGAGCAGGAAGTGACCCGTAACAGCTCAAGGTTCAAGCATGTTGTGCAAGGGACAGAAGAGAGACTACCACAAGAAGAAGACGACCCAGCAGAAAGAGACACTCAAGATGAAGTATGGTTTCCCCTCGGACCGCAGGTCCAACGCCAGGTGTACCCCGATGAAGACACTGGCGGCGGCTCTGCCCCAGAGCCGCGAGGCAGACCTCAGAGAAATGTGAGGAGACCTCCCAGGTTAGTGGAGGAGAGTTAACTGTATTGCCACAAGGCCAAGTTATGTTCTGTGAAGCAATCTCCATGAAAGTCACTTGAAAGGACATTTGTCCGGGGGTGTTGTCATGGGTGAGTGCCCTTTAGGGCACCTCACTCGTGGGGTGCACGTCACAGATGGATGTGACGTGGAAGGGGAAGGAGGAGTGCTAGGAAGGCACTTCCGGTTGTAACACGAATAAAGCAGGTTGTGATTTACTCCGCTGGTGTCCTGCGTGTTATTTGGGGCTTTTAAACCCCAACACATGCCAACTTGGAATCCGGTTGCTTCCCCGTTGCCATGGGTACACTGCCATAGACACAGCCACACGCCCTCAGTATTCTTCTGCTCCCGTCCGGCCTCCTCTGAAATGTGTCGTGGAGAAGCAGGAGACGGGCCACTAGATCTTCACCCGGGCTGCTCCATCATGGCAGCCCAGGGACTTTTCTTCACCCGGGCTGACTGTCAGAGCATCCTGGGACTTCCTGTGTCCCGCACTTCAGAAAGGCTGGCCAGCGAGGAGGGCAGAGCAGACTTCCCGCTCTTCACCTCTCGGGCCGCCTACCATACTTAGCATGGGATAACTTTTATAAGGGTCTGCCTTGCTGACTGGGGGTACGGCTGGGCAGCCCAATTCGGACCTCCCCCTCACGTGACTCGGACTGGGCTGTTCCTTTCTTTGGACCTGGGCAGCCCCGTGCACGCTGCACAGTCCCTTGAATATACTCCTGGGCCCCTTCGGACAGGTCCTGGGCCCCTGCCCAGCAGCTTAGTCCCACGGTTCACTCTGTGGTGGCACCTGCCCACACAGGCTGCTAGTGCCCAGATGCCGGTGGTGTGCTTGAGGCAGTCCCTCTGCCCCCCAGTAAGTCTTTTCCCTTTATCTCTGTCCTCTCTTTCACTCTTCTTCTTTTCTTGCCTTCTCCTTTTTTAAACTGCTTCTCAACTGTTCTTTCATTTCAAATCCCTGTAGGATTCTTTTCTCCCCTGGCCAGCCCACTCTTGGGCAGGGGAGTTCTGTTCTTTTGTTCTCCTTACTTTCATTTTTCTTAGCAGTCCATCTAGCCCCATAGTGGGCTGGATGGTTTAACCCAAACACATACACACAAGGAAACACACTACATCTAATAAAATAGTTGATGTACCCGGGTGTCTGCGTCTTTACATGTAGCCTCTACTAGCCGGGCCCCTCAGGAACATGGGCTACAGTCTCAGTATTCATCACAGTCAATCACTAGCTAGCACTGTTCATGCCATTCAGCCACTACTGACCTCTTTGGGGATGAGCATATGATATGATATGATATGATAGCTTATTTATATAGCGCCTATACACAAAGTGCTTCAAGGCAAGGGAGGGAACAAGGGAAAGTACAATGACATTCTTACAGGCCATGAACAGTAAGGATGTGAAATTAACTATCGTACTTGGCCTGATGACATTTCAGATAGTGCAAGAGCAAAGGCATAGATAAGGAAGGGAGGGGGAGAGTGGGAAGTTAATGGAAACAGACAGGTGACTTTCGTGCTAGGCCTGAAGACATTTCTGGTAGAGCCAGAGAAAAACAAAAGGTGAGGGAGAGGGGTGCAGAAAGGGAGGGGAGGAGCAAAACAAGTGACTATCGTACTAGGCCTGACGACATTTCAGATGGTGATGGAGGGGAGGAGGAGGGAAAAAAAATAATGGGAGGGGTGCAGGCAACTCCCTGCCACCGTCACTCATCAATACACACCTGCAGGCCACTTTTGAGACTCCCTGCAGGGCATTTGTGAGGCTCATCACAGATAATATCACCCCAAAGTCCGCAAAGTTAATTGCTAGGTGTGTTGGTAAAGTCCCCAGAGTCTGAGAGCGGTGCACAGCTCTGCAGCACCTTTCCACGCATTAACATTCAGGAGAATTAAAGAGCTTGGTTTTGTATAAAAGATTCTGTTCACTTGTAAAGTTATTAATGGCAAATCCTTTCCCCCTTCAGTAAGCCCGTTAGAGTTCTCGTAGGGATCAGTCATTGACGACATTTCATCTCTTGTCAAAGTGATAGCGGTATTAAGAGAAATGTATTCTTCTAGAACAATATGACATTGTGTCAGTTATTTCCTGGGCAGTTTAAGGGAGAGGTCCTGCTATTCATTTGGATAACGGAGGCAATACCCCCTGGTGCTGGGCAGTTTCGGGAGTGGGAACCTGATCCTAGATTTTTATGATGATTTTCAAAGAAGCTGGTAATGTCCCATTCCACTTCTGATGGAGCGGACACAAGATGTGGAAATGATCTTATGAGTTGGAATATGAGGAATCTCACTGTGTGAAGTCCTATCATGCCAAGAGATCAACCGTCTCAAGACGCCCACAAAAAAGTTGTAAAGCAGAACGCTTCAGTTTACAAAAATAAGATTTGAATAAAGTGTCTCTACTACATAGGAACCTCAAAGATTATACAGTCCTACACATTATTAGCATATCTTTATAATAATCCAATTTTATTGCTAAAAAAATCACAATCATAAAATGATCACATCACATAAAACATCATGTAAAAAACATCAAATAAAAAACAACACAAGTGAAAAAACATGTATGAGACTTGTTACTACAGTACAACAACGCTGATGCACAAGGATTCCAGGTCTGGTAAAAGCCAAGCGAGAAATGCCAGAAAGTGTTGCACAAGGAAGCGCACAGCCCTCAACACCCCAGCTGTGAGGAGCCCTGGAAGAGATGTGTGATGGGGTTTGGGATGTGGCAGTGTCACTATGGTGATCCGGAGAAGGTGAGGGATTAGGATGTGCCGTTTGAGGGCTATGAGAGGGGCCCCACAGAAGAAAGGATACAACGAAGCAGCGGCATGGATGTAGCAGGTGGCAAAATGGAGCAATGGGGACAGAAAACTGTAAATGTAGTGTTATGGAAGTGCAGCCAGATAGATCCAGAAGCCAGACAAAGCAGCCAGAAGACAGGGAATCGTGTTCATCATGGTGGCAGCCCAATATCCTGAGCGCAATATCTTGATATGTCAATGTAAATCACAATTCAGCCATGCTGCCAAGGCTCTCAATGGAAGATCCCAGTGGGTCAAAAATGATACCCGGGGATAAAACCAGCATGCCTGCCATCTGCAGTTCCCATGTGTTGTTAGACAACCAATGTAGGGTGCCAGGTATCCAGGTGTAGCATGCTGATCTATCATGCCCCCTGCATTGCCCATCTTGCAACATCTTTGGCATCCTGGTTTCCTCCTGCTTAGGCAAAAGGTTGCTGAGAGGGAGAGCTCTTAGAAGCTGATGGCCCTGCGCAGATGGTGAGATCACAGAGCTGCGCTCTTGATCAGGGAGTTACAGAGCCTGACTTTCCATCCTGGACTGGGAGAAAAGCTCGGATATATTGATGGTCCCCTCAAAGTTATTGATTTAGATGGAGGATCTATCCTACAGACAACTAATTGTGATCCTTGATGACTCAATGGCTAATGAAATCAACCATCACCACCCAATCACTTAATGGGTTTATGGTCATTTCATTTAAAACCATTGCATCTAATGCCATTCCATCGAAATTTTTCCATCTAAAAAATGTCCATCTAATGGATTTTTTTTTCTTATTTTTTTCCCCATTTTTTTGGGCCCCCCCAAACACCCGTCTTTTACCCTTTAAAATACAACTGAACATAATTGTACGCTTTACCCCCCAAAAACATGCATTAGCTGGACAATTTTTAGATGGGAACATTTCGATGGAATGGTATTAGATGGAATGGGTTTAGATGAATTGACTAGATACCACGTAATGTGTTGGTCGCTATTGTCTTCTGCTCAATGTGTTGGTCGCTACAAGTACGCTGCATATTTTTTAGTCTTCACAGCCTACTGTTTAGTCCACAGGTGGCTGCTGGCTTATTTTTTGTATGTGTTGCTATCCACTAGCCAATTCTCTTTATTTCTTGGTCACAAACGGCCTAGTGTTAAGTTTGATGGATGCTACCAGACTACTATTTAATTTTTTGGTTGCTACTGGTCTATTATTTAATTTGTTAGCCACCACTGGCCTATCATTGAAATGATTTCTAGACATCGGCCTATTATTTAATTTGCTGACCCTCCTTAACCTCCCCCTTACCACACGCACTCTATGCTTTTTATGGCAGTCCAATGCATTCACAGGTGTTTTCTCTGCAACAACTCCTTCCCTACCAACCTCTCATCCAATCCCTATCCTTCGAAAACTTCCACAAAAGTCACCCTGACTGCTCAGCTCACTCTAATTCCACTATTCCTAAACTGTTCTATCCCTCTCTGTCTCCTATTTGGAGCCTCTCCTTTTCCACTTCTACCCTCACAAACCTTTTGGGCCTCATCACAAGTTGGGTGGTGCGGTACAAAAGCAGTGGTAATGCTATTACCACTGCTTTACTGCTCTGCCCAACTATGATTTGGGCAGAGTGTTAGAGATTTACCTCGAGCTTTGAGCTGGAGGGAAATCCGACCACTTTCTGCCCATTTACGGCGCTATTACCGCCTCAGTAATATCGCTGAAAATGCCCCATTGGGTCCAAAGAATCCAATACGAATGGGGACTTACCGCCCCACTGCAACTCGGGATCCGGTAATAATAGCGCTGGTCTGAGTTAAGGTAACGCTATTTGCTTTGGGCGGTATCCCAGCGGATTTACCGCTGCGATACTCCCCACTTGTGATGAGACTCATTGTCGCCTATGGAACTCCAATTCACTCCACAGAAAGTCTTCCTTTATCCCAGGCCATTTATGACTCCCGTCACCCACTCCCTCCAGCCATGGCCATCTCTGAAACTGGCATCACCCACCATGCTACTGTCAAAGTTGCATCTCCCCCCAATGACCGTCTTCCCTCTCCCACGCTGCTTGACTGGCCAAAGTAGGTGGAGGAGTTGGCCTTATGAATAGCAAAGCCAGGCCCTCCGTCCCTCTTCCCTCATGCAAAAATCTCCACTTTACTTTGAGCACATTGCTGTCCAACTGCCCAAACCCCTCATATAATTCTCCCCATCTACTGTCCCCCTGCACGCTTCACCTATTTCCTTCCTGATCTTGACCTCCTCCTTGACTCCTTGCCCTATGAGACCCATATTTTACCAATGGAAGGCTTCTACCATCTAAACATCTCCAATGCCCAACACCTTGAACTGGACTTTACACTCCCTTACCACTCTCCGATTGCCCTCCACTTCGTGCATACAACTGATGGAAGTTCCTAAACTGTGTTTTCCTCTCCCCTAACCTCACCTCCAAAGACCCTGCATTGGACCAATGTGCCTCTGACCACACCCTCCTCCCCTTCACTGTTTCCAGCCCCCTTCATTCCCCTTCCCTGATCTTCCCATTACAAAATGCAAATTCAAACCTTACTTGCTAGCTCACTATCTAGATGAAGTTAGGCCCCCTTTCGTAGCTCTCTTCAAATGAAAGCACTGTCCATCAAATAGACATTCCTCGACTTGATGTCTCTTCTTGCTTTTCCCTTTGACCACCACTATCCTACTCTCGCTTGCACTCCCGGTCTGTACCCCACCCCCACACTTAGGTCACCAAGCTGTTCCATCCGCTGGAGATAACAAAGTGACTACATCTCCACCTTTGGTGCAAGTCCGATTCTTCTAATCTTCTTAGCTCCTGCGAGAAATTCCTGGATTGCTTCGCCATATCCATTGACTTGGCTAGTTAAACTAGCATGCACACCTCCTCTCGTCACATCACCTCTTGCAAGCTCTCCCCCGCCCTTTAGCTGATGCTGCCTGCTAACCCTCTTACCCACGCTTAATCTTCTCTTTCTGTGCCGCGACTTCCCTCTCTACATTCCTTATTAAAAATATAATATCGGGGACACGATCATTGTCCTATTATCCATCCGGTTACCAGACATTTGGTCGAAAAAAATTGGTCGACCAGACAAATGGTCGAACCAATTTGGTCGAAAACCAAATGGTCGAATTTTTTTTATTTTTTATTTTCACCTTTTTTTTTTTGGGGGGGGTTCGCCCCCAAACCCCTTTTTTTCTAAAAACCCATTTTTGTAAAAAACGAAAACCCGAAAAATAAATATATAATTAAAAAAAAAATTCGACCATTTGGTTTTCGACCAAATTGCGTCGACCAAATGTCATTCGACCAGTTTTAGGTCGACCAAATGTCTGGACACCATCCATCCCTCTGTCCTCTTCCTTTTCTGTTCCTCATCCTTCACCTATTACATCAAACCTATTATGTACTCCTATGAACTGCTTTGCGCCCTAGAACCTCAAAGACCTTGCACCCATCTCCTGTGCTTACCTCTACCTCTCTTCAACAGCTTTAAATGTAAGCAAGGTTTTAGTATATGTAGATTGCTAAAGATTTGGATACCTCTAAAGTAGGCCTAGAAGCTATACTGTCACAGAACATGAAAGGAAAACGCACCACCTTTTATACAGAAGTAGGAAGCCATCAAGTGGGCTATAGAGTTGTTTAAATACTATAGATGGATGACAATTCAGCCTAATAACCGATCATGCCAGACTGGTATGGCTTGCCAGGAATAAAGACTCAAATGCTAGGGAAATGTGGTGGTTACTAGCATTACAGCCGTACATGTTTGACGTCATCTGTCATAAAGGGAAATAGCAGAGTAATGACGACTATCTGAGCATATTTCCTGTAGAAGACCCGAAAGAGAGCCTCCACGGCAAGTGCAGGGGAGTGTGTTGAGTTACAACAAGTCCCCATTTTATTATGTGAGGGGGCGGGCCACTGGGGAGTGGGATGATCCAGCTGCTTGCCAATGTGTATCCCGATGGTGGAAAGAGTGGGATCCCACAGGTTCGACACACACAACAAGGCGAGGTAATATTCTCACTAAGATTTCCCAAAAGCCTATTTCTCACCCTAGAGAAGTGATGTTAAAGACATCTGTCCAAACCTTAAATCAGGGCTCTCAGACTGTGATGCCCAGTATGGCTTTTCTGGCCACAAGCACTCCAGAGTCAGGTGTAGAAGCTACTCCACATATGGCAGCTGTCGGAAACATCAGAGAAGTGTCTTCAAATCTCACCAGGTTCAGTGGTCCACGGCTCTCCTATTCAGCGAGAGGTGATGACCAAAGGTGTGGAACTTCACCCCTCTTATGCGGAATGCTGCATATCCAGAAACAGACATCAGAACAATTCCAAGATGGCAGTGACACTCCCGGTCATGTTTATAGATGCGGAAAGGACTGCTTACCGAAATTTGGTAATTAACCCATACAAAGCGAATTTGAATCAAGAATTTCAATATCCGTTGGAGACAGCACAATGAGAGAACCAACTAGAAACCCAAAGATAACACCATGATGGCCTCAATCAGTCACCGGAGCCATCCCACATACAGAAATCCCAGAAACACTGTTAAAGGGTGGGGAAAGGGAGTCAGAATGAGCAAAGGATCCTGTAAGAAAGTGGAAGCATTCTCCAAACGCTCCTGGAAAACACAGGACCACACTTCCTGAGAGTGGATAGCACTTACCTTGGCCATCCTGCAGCAGCTACTTCAGAGGGGAGTCGCCCTGCTAATTAGACCATCAGCTGCCTAGACACAGGACTTCCGAGGGTGAGGTCCACTGCCAGGCAGAGGGAAGTCTGAGGGAAGGTGTTTCCAGTTTGACCCATGGCTGGAGAGTGACATATCGTCTGCTTGACAAGCACCCTGACTGTGGATGAAAGAGAATACCTATTCAACCCAAGGTTTTGGAGAGACCCTCTGAGGTTAATGCTGAGAAACCCAAGGTCTGGCAGCGAGTTGTGTTGTATACTGAAGAAATCCTAGGCCTAGGAGTGCCTTTCTGCAAGTGTTGAGAAATCCAAACTCTGAAAGAGACTTGTTATGCATACAGAAAAAACCCAGGAACTGGGAAAGATATATTCTTAGCATTGAATAAACCCAAGGCTGTGACAGAGAGCCGACGAAGGGAAATCTGACACAAGGAATAGCAGAACTCAATCATCTGGGATATCTTCAGAGTGTTGGTGGAATCAGGAAGACTACAGAGAGTCTGGACTGTGAGTAGACCCTGCAAGAGACATTTTTAGAGGGAACTGGTTTTTGTTCTTAGATATTTAGAAGACTTAATATTGGCCAAACTGTGGAATATTTTGTGTTGAATCCTAGAGTAGGCCTGGGGCTAAAGAATCATTAAAGTTTAGCTTTTGGTTTCTGATGGCCACATTATTTTCTAATTCTTTGTAGAGTAAGTTGTCCCACAGAGGGACAAGGGCTTCTGAGAATAGCTTTTGAAACTTTTGTGTTCGGACCATTGAAACCACAAGGTGTTGGACACCTGGATTAAGCCCACTGCTGCATTGTCACACTCTGACACAGTATTTACCTAGATAACTCTGTATCATTAGGCATTTGGGCCAACCCATACCCTGAAAAGTATCTGAATAAAGAGTCACTTGTGGCAATGTGAAGCCTCACCACACCCCCTGCGCTTCAGGATGGTGGCCCTGGAAGAAGGAGATCCCCTGAGGTACTGGAGTGTGGCCCTGGGACTGCGCAGGGGCCAGTCATAGGAGCACTACATCTGCCATAATCCACGAGCATGGTGATATCCCCTTTAAGAATTTTAAATGCCCAAGCAATACTGCAGGACCCCAGGATTTTACTCAGACAGCTTACAAAACTAATATGAATATCCTCAGGGCCCACAGACCCAGTAACATATCTGCAAACCCAGAGTGAATACAACCACAATGCTGTGAGATCCACTGACCCACTGTTTCAAAATAGCCAAAACAATCAACATTGCATGGGAAGCAAAGCTCTGACCCACACAAGCTCTAAGAGGTTAATTTGTCATTAGACAGGTTCAGAATACAGTATTCAAAAGCAGAACTTTTTTTTGTATTAGTGAATTGGTTTAAAACAAACCATAGACATATTTATAAAGGTGATACATCAATGACAGATCTGTTTTTAGTTAATATTTAAGATACTATAGTTGATTCATCTATAATAAGCACAATTACACAGTGAAATAACCTAAATATAGTCTACTTCCATATAAACAATTTTATACAAGAAGAATATATGACCATTTTAAGTAATTAGATTAATTCTGTATAAATATGTTATCACTGCAATTGATAATAGTGTTTCATTTCCACATAACATATGAAACCAAAATGCATCATGGTAAAGCCAATCTTTGTGATGTACAGATTTAAAAATCAACATACACCTCAGGTCTATTAAAAATGTACATTTCACCATTCAGTGATATAACGATCTATTTCATCTAAGTTTTGCAGAAAGAACAAGTAACTGCAATTTGGGTTTCTTTATTTAGAATACTGTAAATTTCCCCGTATGCAATAGGTTCATCCTGCAATGTAAAAATGTAGTTCTCCAATAGGCATTCGGACATTTCTGTAAGTAGCGCAATATAGGTCCAAATCTCTTCTCTCCCAAAGTACAATTTTTAAACAATTTATATTTCTTAATTTTATCACCTGTCTCGTGCCAGTCCTTCTCAGAGAGCTTCTTTTGCATTTCAGAGTAATTTGTCACCAAAACTCTTGAGCATATATGAAGAGTCATTAAAATGACTTCACATTTATTTACTTGGTTTCAAAAGACTGTTTTCTTTTTTTCAGTCGTTATCTTTTGGAAATCTAGAAAAAGGGAGGTCTGGAGCGGAACAACACACTAGTTATAAAATTGTAAATTGTTCCACTCGTCAACCTTTTAGGGATACAAGACCTAGTGCATCACTAGTAATGGCAGTTAGAATGCAATTTGGCAGGGCTGGTTGCTTTCTCCACAGTTGACCTTCTATTTTACACAAATCAAGCTCCCCTGCCAAATGTGTCAGAATTCCAGCCCATATAAAAGAGATGGGATCACTTTTAATGTATTAAAATGTACTAATGGGATTATTGAGAATCTTCCATATGTCTTATTTAAATGCTTTGTTTGTGAGCTAAATTGGATCGGCTTCTTTGAATTTATCATTGTGCTATTTTAATTAGGTATAGCACACAAAATAAAACACACATATTTTAGGTAGTTTATTATTTGTATTGAACAATTACCAGTTTTGTAGGTAAATCCACAGGCTTTCTTATTTATTTTAAAAAATTGATTATTTTTGTTTTGTTTGCGTTGTTCACCAGATGGTTTTCTATCATATATTGATAAAAAGTGTTGATCAAACACTGTAAGCCTCGCTGAGTATGGTCCTTAAGGATAATGCCGCCAGCGCAAGCTAACCAGCAAATCCTAATTGTTTCCAAATGGGGAGAAATAAAGAAAGCCTTCATCAAAGTGTCCCCCCATATCTGAAACATACAGATTCAACTATATATGAGAATCTCTTTAGATCGCAAGCACTGCCAAATTAGCCATACTTTAATTTTGGTGTCTGAGGGCAGGTGGACAAGAATGGCAAGTAAACCATCTAGAATCTGCCATTTCTTTAACTTATTCCAGCAAAGGAATCAATTTACTTTATCGAACGATCGATACAAGTCTTATAATGTGAGCGTAATAAACACATCCCCTTGATATCTGCATGAAATATGCACCTTTTTAACAGGTCTAGAGCCTAACCGGAGCACCTGTTTCTTAGTTTGGACTATCTAATCATATCATAGCAATGGACTCTTGGTTTGATTTTAACTGTTTTCAACGACTTTATGTTGGTAGCAATAAAATTAGAAACATTATCTAACATTAATTCCTCTGTTTTCTCAACTAAAGTAGTGGAAAGGGGTTTGATTTGATTATTAAAGGTATGTATATTTGCTTCAATTCATTCAATTGTTTTTAGAGGTCACAGTTAAATTGACCAGTTCCGGATTTATATTTCCCACTATGTTAAGATTTAAATTAGCAATCAACTTGTCATGGTAGCTTAGCTCAATTTCCTGAACTCGAAACTTTGTACAAATATAACTGATATCATAAAAATGTAATCAATACACAAATCCAGGTTCCTGCGGTGCTATGTGTTTTTACATTGATGTCACCTTTTACGTTACCATTAAGCATTTGGAAATCCCAGGCCCATAGCAAATTTGCCCATACCATCCCATTTCCATATTTCTAATTTGGTGTAAAGTTAATCCAGATTTGGGGTTCAATAACATCAGTTTTTTCAGATCATAAATAAACCTTTCTAGAATGAATTGTACCTTCTCAGTAAAAACCTCTAAAATGGAATGTTTGAGGTTCCAGTAGATATTCATCAAAAGAATGTTTCTAATCTCAGTTCCATCATTAATCTCAACTTTAACAGCTAAAATGCCAAAGTGCTGGTTTGAAATGAATTCCAATTTGGTAATGAGATTGTTCTAAATTGCAATAATCAGACCACCTGATAGTTTACCCCCATTTGCACAGACTCCTGGCTGTTGGAATATATTATATCCATCAAATATAAAGGGGGATAGTAACCAAACCTACTGTAGGAACAATATAGAAACATTGCTGAACTACTGCCACAATTTCATATTGGATAAAAGGTTTTGATGGCCCCTCACGTTTCATGATAGAATTGTTAGATTTCTTTGTATACAGTGCTCCCTAAAGACCAGTTCTACTGTCTGCTAATCTGTGACTGTCGGTCGAAAATATTTATGGTAACCACAACCAACAAATCTCTAGAGGCTTAACGTAAGAATTTGGTTTTGTTAGTTGAACCCTGCACTGTACCAAAGACCCATCATAACAACACATTTGTAATGATTCTCAAATTCCAGGGTTAAAATGTATCTGTGCTTAAAAGAATTAGGCAGAAAAAGGTTTGTCCCTATTCCGTAATAAGCTGAAATATCATATTCCTTTTGCATTAAAGTTGTGGGTTCCTCAAGTAGATTTCAAAGATCAATTTTAATGGAATCTTCATAGTCACAATATCTGTTTGTTCTATTAGTATCAATGAAATTGACTAATTCAATGTCATTGGTCGTAATAAGTAGCAAACAGGGAACCTCCTCCAAAGGTTTTAAAATATTAGAGTGATTAAGAACTATTTAATGACTGCTCTGGAGTATACATTTTAACAGGAGCTGGTTTATTTGTTTCTTTACTTCTTGACTGTTTTGAGTGTCAGGATTCGTAACTCTAATGGGGACCCCTGCTCTTCTCAGATTCTTGCTCTCATTCCAAGGTTTCGACAAGAACTACCGATTTTGTTGCTTGACTACCATTGAAGAGGGGCAGGATTGTGTCTGAACAAATAGAAGTATATTTAGTACCCCTAATGAGACTTTCTGGATTAAAACCAAGGTAAGAATGATCAATCTGCTGTCTATGTAGTCCTACTTCTAGGGTAGACTACTGATAACAGGCAGATAGGAGGAAGGTACAGTAGTAACATTCAAGATGGCTGCCGCTGAACCTCCTATAGCATGTGTCCCAGTGAGCTTCACCCCTAAGCAGACACAGCAAGGAAGCTGCCTGGACCAATCAAATCAGGGCCCACCCCTGCAAGTACATCTCCAACCTGCAACTTTGCAAGCCAGCTCAGGCAAGTGGTTAAGGCAATATAAGAACAGCTTCCAACCATGCCAGAGTGTTGGTTGTTGAAGTAGTGTAAGGATGGTATATGGTGTGGGTTGGAGAGTATCAGGAAAGAGGAAAGAGGGTGAAGACTGGAGGAGCAGAGTGTAGTGTAGGAGGATGGGTGAGGAGCGAGAGGGGGAGAAGTTAATGGATAAATAGTTATTTACATCAAAGGAGGTGGTGGGGAAAGATCAGAGGAAGGATGGAAAGCTGTTCGAGGAGGTGGAAGGAGGAGTGCTTAGGGAAAGAGGCAGAGTGAAGGTGGTTCAACATCAGGAGAGGGTGGGAGGAGTAGTTGTGAAAGGAGGCGAAGTTAAGGAGGAGAAGGTTCAAGAGCTGGAGGTGAAACATCAGGAGGGGGAAGGAGGAGTGATTCAGGCAGGAGATGGACTTGAGGAGAAGGCAGTGTATCTAGAGAAGAGAGAGGGGGATGGTGAAGCAAGAAGAAGAGGAGGAGAGGTTAAGTAGATCAGAGATGGTGCAGCTGCAGAGGAGCCCAGCGAGAGAGACCTCGGACT
The DNA here is from genome assembly GCF_040938575.1 of Ambystoma mexicanum. Lineage (NCBI taxonomy): Eukaryota > Metazoa > Chordata > Amphibia > Caudata > Ambystomatidae > Ambystoma > Ambystoma mexicanum. Next base: position 833,044,039 of record NC_090925.1, read on the forward strand.
AGGGGGAAAGGCCCAATATGAAAGGATGATACTCACACTGGTGAGAGGAATGAGCTTGGGATGCTGCAGGAAGGAGTGTAGCCCAAAACATGTAGCTTTTCTCCTGCGGATGATGAACCCAATGTATAAAAGACTCTGGAGAACTGTTATAGGAGATTTGGTGAACACATCAATAATGGCTGGTTGAAGGAGGACCTTAGTGTCCACGCCTTCTGTGGGTGCAACCTGGCTTGATACTGGTTTAGTTTGATCAATAGATATCACAGAATTCTTACCTTAACTTCCCCTTGAGGTCCTGCAGCTCCCACCTCATCACTTTTAGTACCCCATTCTCAGCTCCATTCCTGCTTCCCCTCATATATACTTATATATACATCTATATGTTTCCCAAAGAGTAACTTGCAATTGGACTGAACCCTCATTAGTATTGAAGAAAAGTACTATTTATGATCGTATATCACTGTGGAACATAATGTCTCTTAATCTTAATGTTTCAGCTTTTATTCTCCAGGGGATCAAGGAATGGTAAAGGTATTATCAGTCAATTCATCTGTGAACAGAGAATTATCAGAATATATTTGCAGGCCAATCTTACAGCTGCCTAATGCAGGAAAAAGTGTTACTGGGATTACAAATTAATCAATTCCTAAATACATATCATATGTATTTGAGTAAAATGAGGGATTAAGCAGGCACCATGGGTCAACTATTTCAGGTAGTCTAAGTATATTATTGTTTTGGTAGCAGCTGCCGAGCTGTCGAACTTGACCTATCAAAATCGAAATCAAGGATCATGTTGAAAATTGAACAATGCCTATTTGTGGCCATTTAGTGATCCATCCACTAGGACAGACTTGCCCTTGGGATCCATATCAACTTCTTCCGGTTGAAATTTCAATGACGTGTGAATAATGGACAATACACCACCCTCCCAAGTAAGGGGAGTATTATGTGCAATAGTGAGGCAGGTCCCATCCAAGTGTTTCGAAATGGGGTTGCTTGCAGCCTCTCCCCTATAGTAACACAATGGACACCTCAAGCCTCTCAATATGTTTAACCACCTTCCCGACTTTGACCAGGTTGATCCGATCCTGCACATTCCAGCTAACAAATGTTAAGGGTGCTAAACTGAGTTCCTTGGTACTAGCATTAGGAATCCTTTAGAATGACCACAAGCAAGAGGTATCATACAAGTCACCTTCTTTCGATGCACAGAACAAAGAATATACACTAATCCAGGCATTCTAAGAACCCTCCCTCGCCCTCTCCCTGCCACCAAAGAATGCAGCATCAGCCTCATATCCCATCGTAACTCAAGAGAGCAATTTCTAAAGGAACAGCAAGCGCAAGTTGCTAGGGTCACCAGCAAAAAAAAATCCTGTGGTCATCATTTAAATCAAGCCGACTCATCAGCAGCAACAGGCAAGTAATGGTAATTGCTCCATTCCATACTGCATTTCACTTGAGATATTCAGAAAACCAGGCTTAAACCCATTGACAAAGGATTTCATGCATCACCCCATCTTGACATCCATGCAGCCCCAGGCATGTATGGACTAGACCCCTGACGATTGAGCAATGATGATCAATGGTATCAGTAGTATTCAGTAAACGATCAAGGAAGTAATTTGCCTCTTGAGGACAAGCAAAAGAAAATGTGTCTTATTTTTGCACACAATTATTAGTTTGGCTGGAAACAACACAACGTCTCTCAGTGCAACATCCTGAAACCTCCATTTTAATGCAGCAAAGTTCTATATTGTGTCTATCACCGAAGACGTGAAGTCAGGCTAAATTGAGATTTTGGATTCCTGATATGGTAGCTCTTCCTTACTTGTAGCATTACAAATAATTAATTTGCACTGTCTGTAATTTAAAGAAAAGTGCTATAACTGGTCTCAGGTGGCCTGTCTTTAAAGTTGGCACCTGTGCCTGATGGAACTCTCAACTAGGAGTTGGGTAAGAAAAAGGGGGTCATCAAGTATTTCTATAAGAAACTTTTCAGTCTACACCTCCATGTCTGAAATCTGCAGCAGTTCTGGTATACCAAGAATCCGGATGTTATTGTCCAAGCCCTCCAAGTCCTCATGGTTAGCTTGGTCATGTCGTTGCGTAACCTCTGGAAGTTGGTTTGGGCAGTTTTACATCTTTGAGGGCTCAAATTCTTCCCTCAGCCTCCATAATCATAGAGGTTTCCTCGTCAAAGTGCACCTAAAGAGTGTGTACCTTGAGGACCAGTGTATGCAGCTCAGAAGGCCTGCCTTTAGTTCAGAAATTCCCTTTGATAGATCAAGTTGTGGCGTCGATGAGGCATGAGTGACAGCCTCCCTGGGCTTATCCGATTTGGGATGAGGGAGGTCTTTCCACCACTGAAAGACCCTTTGGTAAATTCAATTGGAGACTGCCCCTTCCCACCCTTCGCCATGGTCACATCCGCAGTACGCCGAATCAAGCTCAACATGGTCTTCCTGCACAATATAAAATCACAATAGACAGTTTTCAAGCACAATCACAATAGACTTGCCAGCTGCATAATCACAGTGAGATGAATCTTCTAGAAGGTCAGTTCGGTTCATGCGATACTCCGCTCAGTTTCTCGAGAATGTGCAGGGCTACTATTGCAGAGCACATATCAACTGAAGATCAGTATCACCCTAATAGCCATTTGTGTTTTCAAAGTTGTAGACAAACAAACCCTATTTTGATATATTACGCATTGACATTTTATCCAATGTAGTCAGATATGCAAAGGTCGTGGAGAGAGCTTCCCGCAGTAGCTCATACAACAGACATTCATGGAGTTACAACACGATCCAACCTGCAGCTTGAGCAGCACCACCTCACCGCCATCAGGCCCCCGCCACCATAGCAGCAGCGGAAAGTTGAGGTTCCAGTAGGTATTTCTATATGCTGTGGGACCTACCCCTTCTTAGTCAAGAGCCAGGTTAATAAAGTCAATATTTACAAAAGATAACTGCTCTCAACTTCTTTCCTCTTAAGGTTATGCATTTCTTTTGTATGCCCTATTGACCACAATTGCATTATGCATATTAATATAGTCCAATAATATGTACACCAAATTAACACATATGCAAATAAAATGTATTTTGGGGAAATGATGCCTTTAATGTGTTACCAATGGTAAACAAATGATTGAATAAATGCAATTACATAAAAATACCAAGAACCACAGCAATATACCTACCCAGCCACATTTGAGTCATATTCACTCTCAAATCATTCATATAATAACTCTCCACTTTTTTCTGACAAATAGTTTAAAGATTCACATGTTCCAGTGTATAGGATGTATATTTATCACCAAACTATTCCATTAAACAATTCTAAATATATGCGATTTCCTAAAAGAGCTAAATGCATTTATTCTCCTTCTTAAAATAGTTTTAAAAAATCTTTCTGGGTCCTAACATCATGTTCATCACATGTGTAGCCAAACTTTTTATCTCATCTTTCTATTACTTTTAACAGTGAGGTTGCCCGTCTTTGTTTACATGCGTCCTCCAGGAAAAAGAGATCAATTGTTTTTTTTTTTATAAATCTTGAGGTTCAAGTAGGGGCACACCAGCAGAGTGCCCTAGCTCTACGAAAGGGCAGATGAAGGTACCAAGCATAAGGCAAGGGCATACAACCGCCGCACGGGACTCCCAATATCTGCCACACAGCGGGCCATGCCTCTCAGCGACACTCAATCTGTCAGATATTGAAGAATGACAGTTCCTGTGTGCGTAACACTGCAAAGCACACTTCGGATCAGGTCTGACCGGTCATTTCAGCAGAGCTCCACTGTTCGGGCCCTGCACGAAAGCAACCCCCTTCAGGGTTTCCTGCCACCAGAAAATGGCGGGCCTCCGGAGCTGGCTGTGAAGTTAACTGCCTCACGGCAGCATGGCTCGGCCTCTCAGTGATGCACTCTCCGTGAGCCCCTGAAGCACAGTGATTGCCGTCCTCCACTGCAGGTGAGAGCACACTCCAGGTCAGGTCCCATCGGTCAAATCCGATGACCTCTGCCTATCACTCCACAACTAGGTAGCGTACCACTCTAGGCTCATCGGCCACCGGCAAAAGGTAGCCGTGCCTCTAGAGCCAACCACATACATGGGTGGACTGGACTTTAGGGAACTCGGGAGATTTCCTGGTAGGCCTCTGCCCCCTGGGCCTCTTTTGTGTGGTAACCTGTTTTATTTTCAAATGTTCTCATAGGAAATGGTTGGGCTTTCTGAAAATGTGTACTATGAGGCCAGTTTGAACATTATTTCCAGGGCCTCTTTTGGTTCCCAGTCCACCTATGGCCACATAGTCACCCATTCCACAGCACCAGCACCAGGGCTCCTTAGCAGCAGGCCAGCTGCAGTGTTAGTTTCAACAATATTTCAAAAAGGCCACTTTTCGCCCTGATAAATGCTGTTGGAGCACGATGTAAAGAAGAATATGCCATCAATTAATGGGGCTCACTCAAAAAGCTGCCCATTTCAGAGCTAGCACTTTACACCGGAAACACCCAAAAGGACTGATGTCAAAAAGACATCAAAAGTACCAAAAGACCGACCCCATTGGTTCTCACAGGTATATGTGGGGGGGGGGGTAAAGTTAATAGAAAATGTATAAGCATATGGTGGGGGGCTGTGGTGTGTCCCTCACCTACATATATATGCGGACAAATGGGAAAACCATAAAAACAAATTCAGGCTTTTGGTACTCAGGTTTTTTTCCTCAGTCTTTTAACACAGATCCCTTTACACCTCCCACCCTCTCTCTCCGAATAACATCATTTTCGTGAAGAAACCGCCAGACATCCTGCAGGCATTCGAACCTGTGCCAACCATTGCTGAAATGAAGATGGAAGACAGAAGGACATTGTTCATAGTAATGGGAGGATTAAATCTTGGGGGCATCAAAGACGCGATGGAACTCCCTTCATCCTTTCAGACTTCCACTGAAAAGTCATCACAGAGCTTGGCAGGTAGACCATGCTCACTTAGCTTTGGTTCTGTAAGCCCACCTCATCTCTTCCGCGTGCTGAAAATTTGAATGTGATGATTCCCTGTCTCTCTCCCAAATTCTGGATTAGTGCTGTACGGGCCTGCTCAACGGTAATTGATGCAGCATCCGCAACCCCCAAGTCTTCCTTGAACAAAGGGGCGGAAAAGGCGTGGAGATCCTGGCCCTTTGCATTCGCGGATATCTCCAGGACAAGGACAACATTGCGTTGCAAGCAATTCTCCTGATCCTTGATCCTGGCATCAAGGTGCACCATTTCCTTTATTGCAATGTTGACTTCAGAGGTCAGTGTTTCATAACTTTCTTCAGTGGGTGTTGATAGCTTTGATGGCTTTGATCTTGCGCATGATAACCTGTGTGGATGGGTCTGCCTGATTCCAATTTTGGTTCATTGGCTTCATTTCTTGAATTGGCTACACTGGTCATCCATCCTGGGGTACTGTGTCATGCTCCTCGAAGAGAGAGAGCTTCTCGCCAACAGCCAGCTACCCACAGTGCAAGAGTCTGGTTCGAATTTTGCCAAGGTACATTTTGGATTAGGTATGAGGCCCTGGTGATGATATTGTTAAAATATTCAAAACGGGCAACCAATAGAAGGAGGGGTCGAGTGCTGGCTTTGTCACAGTCTCCAGAATTTGGAGCACGCTATTAAGGTGAATTAAATTATTTTTAAACAGGTAGGTGGCCTGACTGGAGTGATACTGCAATGATAATTCCACTCCGTTCTGTAAAAGTGTGAAAGAGCTTGGTCGTTCCCTGCATGAAATTACCTGTTTCAACAAAATGGCCCCCTCACTCTCATGTGTGCACTCTACTACTAGAGGATAGAGTGTTGTCCCTTTTCATGGGAGTGCAGCCAGTGCTCTTTAGAGGCGTATGTGGGATGCACCACAAGGATTAATGTGCTGCAGATGACCAATGGAATGAGCCCCCCTTCAGACCTACGGAGGAGCTGTGGAAAGGGTTCTGTCCTGTGTCCCTTCTCTTTTTAGCTCCAGGATATCATGCTGTCCCACATTACTAGGTGGGGCTATGCTTGTGTGGCTTTTTAGCTGAAATTGACTATTCTAATATGTTGCAGGAAGAAGGGATTTTTTCTTGCTTTTTTTCAAAACTAACAAAATTTCATGGTGCACGGTAAACATACTCTAATGCTCCAATCTTAAGGCTGTCAACCAACACCACACTGCCAACCCCCAATATGGATGAATTGCGTTTAAAGTTGGATGTTGCATCCCAGAGAACTGTCAGTTTAGGGTTCATAAAGCTACATAAAAATACCTACCCTATAATACACTGACAATTTGCTCATATTGATCACAAATCAAGCTTTTCAGCTAAGTCGCATTCCCATCGTCCATTGATGAGTGAAGGGCTCACCGCTAGCATCTTCTGAAGGAAATCCTCGTCCAAACATATCATCCAGCTGTGCGATAAAAGTGGCAGAAATTCAATTGCCACCCAAAAAAAGTGGTGGTAATGTAATTTTCGCCACTTTCTTACCACACAACCAAACATATAATGAGGCCCATTGTGTTACATGCTCTAATGCATCTTGGCCTGAAATGTTATCATGAAATTATGCTTTTCAATGTGCATCTTCCTTCATTGGTGATGTCGTCCCTCATCTAGCCCACTCTCTTCAGGAACACACACTCCCGGGGGACTTCCACTTCATTCAAACCTTGTGTTTCGATTCATCCTTCCAAATTACAATCATGTTACCGAAGGACATTCTTTGTGTTTAGTGAGTTCTGCTTATTTTTCCATTTTACCTATTTCTTTGTCTAACCCCTCTTTCAATGGATGGACAGAACAGAGTTTTGTTTTACACTGGAACATTATGATACATTGTCTTATGTCATTCTATATGATGTCATGTTTTGTTATGTTGTATTTGCATTGTCATGTAACTTTTTACAAGGCTCATCAACAAAAAAGTGATCAGGGGCTTAATGTCACACACCACCCACCCAATTCTGCTTAACAATTCAATTCTGCAAAAATATCTATTTTATTCATATGTCAAAAGTTACGAAATGTACAGAGATAAGTGTACTTTTAGCAAAACAATCAATAAATAATGTAAGACTCAACATAAATCAAAATATGAACATCAATTCATAAGACACACAAACCATATAAATTAAACATTAATCCAAGACAAATAACAATCGACACACATTTATACTAATGTGCAAATCTCCTGACACATCGGGGGACCCCAAAATCGTATAAGTCCTTTCCACCACATGCCCTTAGTTTGCAGTATCTTGATCGCTTCTGATAGTCAAAATGTTGTGTTTCGGCCTTTCTATTAGTGTCAAATAGTGCTCCAATAGTATACGGCCTTCATCAGGACAGAAATGATGCTTTGAAGACAAACAAGTGTGTTCCTCTGTCTTTCCTGAATCTACAATTCCAACGTATGTACACCATCCATATTAGAGCAAGGTAGTGTTTGTGTGACATATAACTTAAAGCAGATTTAAAATGTTGCCATCAGTTATTCTTTCTCTCCAATAACTGTAACAGCAGACTACATACCTTCTGTGTGCAGCCACTCGATAGTAGGCTCCATCATGCCCACCCTCACAATGCGCACTTTTCATTAGTGACTTTTTCCAATGGAATTATACATTACATGGCCTGCGGTAGTGGCCATGTAGTTATGGTTAAGTTGCTAAACCCATAGCAAGAGCACTTTTTGGGTGGCTTATAACTTTGCTCCCCCTGGACGAATCCTCACCAAACTTTGCAAGTATATGGCCCACTCTGGATTTTTTTGCAAAGTTTGGTGAGGTTTGGTCAAGGGGGGTGCAAAGTTATAGTGGGGGGTCACACAATTTCTTTTTTTCCCACAGACTGAACGGAGATAAACAGGGTAATTCATAGAATTTCTCACAAAAGTGGTGCACGCGGCTGGCGCACAGTGTGCGCGTGCGAATGTCTGCGCCAGCCGCGCGCACTAAAATCGATATCCGCGCACAGCGTATTCATGGAGTTTACCCTCCAAAACCAGCCGTGGCGCAGAGTGGAGCAGCGACACTGCAGCAGCGCCAGTTACGCCCCCAAGAACGCCCTCGCGCAAGGAAAAGCCATCAAAATTCCCAATTCAGCGCAAAGGGCTGCGCTAACCCTGGACCAGTATACAGGGCTGGCAAACAGCAAACGCCGAGTGGGGAACGTGTATTACTGGGGTGCGCAGGAAGTTCCACACGCGATTTCAGCAGGGTACGTGTATTTCTGGGGTGCGGGGAAGTTTTACACGCGATTTCAGCAGGGTACGTGTATTTCTGGGGTGCGGGGAAGTCTAACACGTGATTTCAGCAAGGTACGTGTATTACAGGGGTGCGCGGGAAGTTCCACATGCGATTTCATCATGGTATGTGTATTTCTGGGGTGCGGGGAAGTTTTACACGCGATTTCAGCAGGGTACGTGTATTACAGGGGTGTGCGGGAAGTTCCACAAGCGATTTCAGTAGGGTACGTGTATTACTGGGGTGCGCGGGAAGTTCCACACGCGATTCCAGCAGGATACGTGTATTACTGGGGTGCGGGCAAGTTTCACACGCGATAGGCCCTGTGCGAGTGGGGTACGTGTATTTCGGGGGTGCAGGGGAGTTCTACACGTGAATTGGCAGTGTGGGTCCTCCCAGGTGTTCCCTCTACACCCTCCACGTACCGTATTACAGGGGTGCGCGGGAAGTTCCACACACGATTTCAACAGGGTATGTGTATTTCTGGGGTGCGGGGAAGTTCTACACGCGATTTCAGCAGGGTACGTGTATTACAGGGGTGCGCGGGAAGTTCCACACGCGATTTCAGCAGGGTATGTGTATTTCTGGGGTGCGGGGAAGTTTTACACGCGATTTCAGCAGGGTACGTGTATTACAGGGGTGCGCGCAAAGTTCCACACCCGATTTCAGCAGGGTACGTGTATTACTGGGGTGCGCGGGAAGTTCCACACGTGATTCCAGCAGGATACGTGTATTACTGGGGTGCGGGCAAGTTTCACACGTGATAGGCCCTGTGCGAGTGGGGTACGTGTATTTCGGGGGTGCAGGGGAGTCCTACACGTGAATTGGCAGTGTGGGTCCTCCCAGGTGATCCCTCTACACCTTCCACGGCCCCTGCCGGCAGACCACACCACAGGGGACTACCCTGCACCCCTGGTCATGTCCTGCAGGCAGCCCATCCACCATGGGCATGCCCCCCCAGCCAAGCCACATGTCACCTTGCACTAGTGATCACCAACGCATTACCCCCTTGCACCCCCACCCCACAGCAGTGCAGGGCACCTGCCAGCAGGCCCCCACTCATGTCCCCTTGCACCCCCACCCCCCAGCACTGAGGGGCACCTGCTAGCAGGCCCCCACTCATGTCCCCTTGCACACCCAGCCCCGAGCAGTGCAGGGCACCTGCCAGCAGGCCCCCACTCATGTCTCCTTGCACCCCCACCCCCCAGCACTGAGGGGCACCTGCCAGCAGGCCCCCACTCATGTCCCCTTGCACACCCCCCCAGCAGTGCAGGGCACCTACCAGCAGGCCCCCACTCATGTCCCACTCATGTCCCCTTGCACCCCCACGCCCCAGCAGTGCGGGGCACCTTCCAGCAGGCCCCCACTCATGTCCCCTTGCACCCCACCCCCCAGCAGTGCGGGGCACCTGCCAGCAGGCCCCCACTCATTGCCCACTCATGTCCCCTTGCACCCCCACCCACCAGCAGTGTAGGGCACTTGCCAGCAGGCCCCCACTCATGTTCCACTCATGTCACCTTGCAACCCCAGCCCCCAGCAGTACGGGGCACCAGCCAGCAGGCCCCCACTCATGTCCCACTCATGTCCCCTTGCACCCCCACGCCCCAGCAGTGCGGGGCACCTGCCAGCAGGCCCCCACTCATGTCCCCTTGCACCCCCAACCCCCAGCAGTGCGGGGCACCTGCCAGCAGGCCCCGACACATGTCCCCCAGCCAACACGTCATCACAATCTAGATCCCTGGCCCTATGGCCAGCCTCCACATGCCAAAGACCCACCCAAGTATTGCATCCACCCACATAGTAATGTAAATTACATGATACAACCCCAATGGCAAGTATGTAAATTAACACATGTCTGTCACACACACACAATGGTTGCAAGTGAATGTGAAGACCCATATCATGACATGCATGAAACCAATGAGATAATACCACACATAGAAGTATGAAGAAAAAAATGTATTAAAAGCAACATGAATGGAATTAAAATCAAACAAACAACAATGGGAATAAAAAAAGAAAAGCTGCATGTCCGTAAAATAATGAAAAACAAGAAATCATAATCCAAAGTAAAGGTGTCCAAAGTCACAGTCCAACAAAGCAAATCCAAGGGAAAACCGTTGCTCCATGGGAAAATAAAAAAAAAAGATGAATCCAATAGTGAACAATATACAGATGAACAATCCAGGGTCCATGATCCCAACTGAAGAAATGAAACCTATAAAAAATACTACCTAATGAAAAACTATATACAGAAACGTGGTGCATTGTCTAAGCTCAACCAAAAAAAATAAAAAAACAAAGGAAACCTAACACTATCTAACTATTTACAAGGGCAGTGGGCAAGTCCAGCGGCTCACATGTTGATGTCCCGGGTCAGGGCATCATCGAACTCCTGGTCGATGTCCCGGAGGCGGTCCTCTTCCATGGCCCCGAGGGTTCGCAGGGACGATGACATCTGGAACTCCAGGTCCCTGCGAATGGCCTCGAGGCACTTGGCCCGCCTCTGGGCCCTACGCATGGAGTTCTCCGCCCTGACCATCGTAAGCCGTGCCTCTTCCACCCGCTGCCGCTCCGCATCTATCGCATGGCCCAATGGCTGCCACACGGAAGACACTTTCCGTCCAGGGTCCTCCTGCCCTCCGGCCGATGCCTGCCCCTCCGATGATGAAGGCCCCGAGCCATCATGGCTCCCACCTTGTTACTGCTGCTGCTGTGCCGCTGACTGTGCCCTGGCTCCTGCTGTCTGCACGTCCTCCTCCAGCTGGGGTGCAATTGTTGAGGTGGCCACCCCTGCTGGACGTCCGACTCCCGACTGCGGCAGGGATGTGTCCTCCACCAGCCTGGCCGCAGGGTCAGAGGCAGCTCCACAGGGCACCCAGGTGACACATGGGTGGGAAGATGGCATGGAGGATGACTGGCGCATAGGGGGTTCAGTTGAGGAGGGGGTCGGAACAAGGTCCAGAAATCGGAGGAATCCAGCCCTGGTGAGCTGTCCCAGTCGGTCAACGCGGTCAACGAGCCATGCGAGAAGACGTGCACTCTCCTCATGAAAAGACTGCAGGTCAGCTCGCATGGCACGTTGATGCAACGCCACCCCACCCAGGACAGGCTTAACCCGGTGCCGGATAGCCACATCCGCAGGGAGAGGAAGGCCAGTTGGTGCAAGCCAATCCCCTCCCTGAGAACGGGTCTGGACATAGGTATCCCTGCTGGTGCAAGATGATGCAGTCACAGGATCAGGGACAGGATTACACACAGGCACCTCTGCGGCGGCCTGTGCTGCCTCATGCCCCTCCACTGCACCACTAGCACCAGTGGAATCCCCACCTCCAGACCCCGTCTCTGTCCCTTGCACAGCCTCCTCCTCCACCAAACCCCCCACCAACCTGGATGACTCCGTGCCATCTTCCTCCGTCGGGCCCTGTGGGGTCTCAGCTGCCCCTTCGGCTGCCAAGGAGTCCAACTCCAACCTCTGCCTCTTGGACCTCCCCTCGGCAGCTGCGACCTGGGATGCGGCACCGAACTCCTCACTCCCCAACGAGATCACAACCTGGGAGGGGAGCCGGGCCTTGCGTCTCCGGCTGGCGGTGCGATCGCTGCCGCTGTGCGCCACAGCACCTTCTCCGCCCTCTTCATCAGTTGACGCTGCAGACAGGGAGAGATAGTACACAGGCATCAGGGCACTGTACAATGGACTCATACACACATGACAGTTGTACATGAGTGGCATTGTAAAACTTCAGACATGGCATCACAATCCTCAACACACATGTCATTGCAACTCACACACATGAGCTATTCCACAGCCATATTGCAACAGCCAGCACCATCCATACACATACAACAGCATGAGCAGCCAAAGGTGAGCCAGACATCACATGAAACACAGGGAGTGCACTAGACATGCACACACGCCACCACAATTACATGCATGTGTACACCTCCGCCAACTGTCGCAGTGATGAGATTGGCATCCATGTCACATCTGGCAATCAGTCTTCTACATATCAGTCTCACATGCATCCATGTTGCATCACTGTTGCACCCATGTCAAATACACAAACATGCACATGTACACGGTGCAGATACATGCATCTGGAACCAACATCCATGTGTGACACCACAACCATGCCAACTTACATACACAGTAATCCAAACAGCTGCATTTGGCCTGCATGCTTACCCACACATACATCATCTATGTGTCTCACACATGAAAGGACTTGCATGTGTCAGCCTCACAGCCATGTACATACACATCCATACATAGCCCTACAAAACCACATGTACAACCTGCACACTACTTGCACACCACATGCACAGCTTCCAATCAGTATGCATGTACACTTACCGCTCGACTCCAGACGGGTCTGCTTCTCAAGGACCTGGATGTGGAGCGCTGGCATATGCGTTCCAGGACCCTCATCTGATGTTCCGACAGGTGGCCCCGGCGCCCCTTAGCATCCGCTGCCTTCAAGAGGCGCCGAGCCTTGTTGAGGGTCCTGGACCTGAAGTCCTCCCAGAGCTTCTTCACATGTTGGAAGTCGCGGACTGCCACCCCCTCCGTGTTGATGGCAGTCACGATGTCCATCCAGGTCTGAGTCCGTCCTTCCTTGTCGGCGGCCGACCTTCCGAAGAGGGCATCATACTGCCCCAGGACTTGCTCCACCAGGACACCACCTTCGGTGGCAGTGAAGCTGGTGGCCCTCTGCCTCTCTGGCTGGGGGTTGCCAGTAGTGCCAGATGGTGTGGTGCCCGACATTGCAACCCCAGAGGCAGGTGTGGTTGGGCAACTGGGTCCTGGGGCTGGGCTGTGGAGCAATGGAATAGCAGTCGGGAGTCTTCGGTTCCAGCAGGGGTGGTCACAGCAACAGCACCCCGGGCTGACATGCAGGCAGCAAATGGCAGGGCACGTGGGCAGCAGGCAATCAGGCAGCAGCAGATGGCAAGTGGGAGCGTGCTCAGGGCTCTGGGGGGCAGTAATTCGGCCTTCTGGGCAGGAACGTGATCTTCCATGTGCGAACGCGTGGCCAGCTTGATACGGAGTGATTTGGCACGTGAAAATCTTGCACGTCAGCGTGTAATTTCGAGGAAAGGCCCTTAGCATGTAAGCGCGTCAGCACGCATACGCGATTTCATTGGACCAAAGGCCCTTAGCGCGTAAGCGCGTCTGTGACGTGCGCGCCCGGGCATTTCCCTGAACCCGGGTGCATGTTACACGTCCAAGAACTGCACGTCCGAGTGTCAGCTCGTGTAATTGGAGGAAAGGGCCTTAGCGCGTATACGCGGAAGTGATGTTGGACGTGTGGGCCGGTTCAAAAGGTACGTGTAGAATGTAATTTCCTTGTACGTGCTTTTCGTGGAGAGCGAGTGGGTGAATTATGTACTTCTTGTCGGTTCACACGTGATTTACTTCACAGCGTTTCTAGTTCGTACTCCCTGTTACCTCTGACAGCTCTTTTTTCTGATTTTCTGTTGGGCCTGTTTCCTCAAACAGCGTTCACTTCTTCTTTTGTCCTGTCTCCTCAGACAGCGTACAATTCTTCTTTTGGCGGGGGTGTTGCCAACGCGCACACGTGCGTATTTTTTACGCTCTTTTTACAGGCAGACGGTGAGTCGCGCACGTATTTACCAACTGTGCTTGCCCCGAGTGTCGCGTACCCCTTCAGAGATCATTGTAGGCTGCGTGTAACACGCGTACGTTTATTTTTGTGTTTCTGGGTGCCACAGTGTAGTGCGGGTTCATTTTTCCACGCACGTGGTCTACGAGGGGTTGCGTGCATGTTATTTTCTGTTTTTGGTGTGCCTGTGCATTGCGTGACCCGTCATCTTTCCCCAGGGGTCACATACAGCCTTGCTAGAGCACTAGGGTACGTATTCAATCTAGTACCCTACCCCTTTGACCCCCAATTGCCCAGGACAATAGTTTACTGCAACTCCCATACGCACAACAACATCAGTGCCATGGTTGGGAGGCGACCAAGCAGTAAGGGTGGCAAAGGTGGCCGAGCCTCAAGAGGTGGGCGTGGTGGGCACGGTAGGGGATGTGGCCAGGATTTGCAGGGTACCCCTAGTCCCCCATGTGTGGAGGACCAGTCAGGGACACCCATGCCCCCCCCATGGTTGAGGGAAACATGGCTGACACCATCTCTGCTCAGCTCTTGTTGGACCGGCCCATTGTGGCACCTGACCTGGCACAGGGTGACTCCCAGGCTGACTTCCAGGTCGCCAAGTCTAGGCCACGTGTGGCGGTGCAAGTTGGTGTCACCAGGCCACGTGGATCAGGGGCAGCTATGTCATCTGCTGCCCCGAGTCGGCAGGGTGGGGAGGCTGCAGGGGCAGCTGCAGCTCCATCCACCCCAGCTCTGACCCTCCCAGCCAGGGCAGTGTTGGTCCCAGTCTATCTTGCTAACGTTCCCCCTGACTACGTCACACTTCAGCCAATGCCTGCACCAAGTCCCATGCTCAGTGTGCATTTACACACTCTAACTACCCAGTCCACCGGTGCTCCTGCCCCTAGTGGCCAGAGCGGCGTAGGCCACTCAGGATCCCCACCACCTTCCAAAAGAAAGAGGAAGAGTGTTCGTCCAGTACAGGCTGATACCCCAGACACGGCTATGCAGTCCGGCACACCAAGGAAGCCTAGCTTCAATGATGCCGAGCGTGATGCACTTGTGCAGTATGTGTCCGCACATGACAGCGAAATGTTGATCACTTCAGGGTGCAAGACCACACCTGCTCGACGTCAGGCACACTGGCAGACCGTCACGGACATCGTAAGTGCCCTTGGATTAGTGAGGCGCACAGCTGGTGAGTGCTACAAGCGCTGGAATGACCTTAAGCGCAGGGCAAAGAAAAAGCTGGCCTCAAGTCATGCCGCTACTCTGGTGACTGGAGGTGGGTCTCCACAAGAAGACATTGAACTCACTGTACATGAGTCTGTTGCTGGGACCTATGTCACAGAGGAACAGATCCAAGGTGTGGGAGAACTGCCAGATTACGAGGCATTGTATGGTGAGTGCACATGCATCTGTGTGTGATCCATGTGTATGTTGTGTGTGTGAGGGGTTCTGATTGAGTGCCAGGTGAGGGTGTGTGTGCCTGAGTGGTTTGGGTCACCCATGTGCTTCATCCAAAACATTCTGCGCCCCTGTATTTGGGTATTACAGTATCCCTTCTATCCACAGTAGACATTTTATGCAACATCACGCCAGTTGCCCTTGAAGTGGCATCTTGCAACAACATTGTTCTGTATTTTTCAGTGCTCATTCAGGCTGATTGTTTCAATTCCCACACTTTCACTACGCATTTCTCAGCCCTGTTGTCAAACAATATGTGACATGCCTATGGTACATGCCATCTGTGTGATGGCATGTGTCATGTATGTGGATTGGACATGCCACTCACAGGCCAATGTGTGATGCTAATGTGTTGCTCTTCCATCTTGGTGTCATCAGTGTCTGACATTTTCCTCCCCTTCAAACTCAGTGACAGTGCATGCATGGGAGGGTTATAGTCATGTGGGACATGTGTCAATCAAGTACTAGTTTTGTAGCTTGTCAGGCCTAATTGTGTGCCATGGTGCTAATGCCTGTTTCCATTTTTTATCTTTCATGTTTTTTCAGGGGATGACGCACTTGATGCTGTTGAGGGTGAGGAGATGGTGCAGACCCAGGAGGGATCTCAGGCACGAACGGGCACCAGTGGGGGATGGGGTGTGGTAGTGGGTGAGAACCCACTCTTGCTGCAGACCGTTCTCTCCAGGGGTGTCTCTGGGTGCACCTCCCCAGACCTCTATTCAGGTGTTGATTCAGATGATGAGACCTATGTGGCTTCGCAAGTAGGTGTTTCTGGAAGGGATTCTGTTCTGCACGACCCACCTGCACCAGGGGTACAGCCCACTATGGGGATGTCAGTGTCGGTAGGTCTGCCTTTGGTGGTTACGGATGTAGGGCCACACTCCGCAACATCTGATCCTGTTCCTGGGCCAGCAGATCAGATGCGGAATGCAGTCCTGCAGCCTCAGGCAGTGCCGACACAGCAAGGCACAGATCGCCTTGCCCCAGACAGGTGTGGTGCCTGCCGACGCGGTGGCCGTACGCCACCAGGCAATACCGCATGGGAGCAATCCATATACGGTATGGCAAACCAACAGGCAGCATCATCTGAGATGATGGCTCAAGCAATGGAGAGGGTGGCCACTTCCATTGTCCCCCCAGAAAGGCAGATGGAGCAACTACAGCAGGCAACAGACTCCATTTGCCAATCACTCAGGGAGGACATGTTTGCGTCCAACAGGGACAGACAGGCGGCCCTGGACACTCTGCGGGAAGCCATTTCTTTAGAGTCCCAGGGCAAGAGGGAAGCCCTGAGTTTAGAAGTCCATCACCTCAGGCAGACTCTTGTGGACCTTGAGGCTCCCACTGTCACGAGGACAGAACAGCTGCTGGAGCGGGTCACACATATGCTCTCAGCAGAGATGCAGGCAACTCGGGAGGAGGTCCGGGCATCACGTCAGGTGGTGCATGGGGATCTCTGCACCATATTCCTCCAGAATGAGACCTTCCACACCCGCATGCTTGCTGCCATGGAGGCCAGACTAGGGCTTTGCGTGGGCTGCCCCCCATAGCACCACCACCTCCTGTGGCGGCAGCAGTACAGAGTGATGAGAGCGACCATAGCGATTCAGAATCTCTCACGATAGTGTAGCCGTGCAGGCCATGAGCCCATGGAGGTGTTTTTTTCTCGCAACATCCACACATGTGGCTGTTGGTGTGCACCCTGTCCTCGGACCTCCTGGGTGGCCTCCCCCACGCCCTCTGACCCCCACATGGCCATTTTTGATTTTTGATTTTTTGTTACAGTGTGTTGTCTTGTGTGGCTTCCGTGGGCATCCACTGTATTCCGGCTGGGCACATGCAGGCTTGTCCTGAGTTTGGGTTAGATGCTTGGGTTCGTGAGACACACACCCCTCCTGCTTCCCATTTCCATGGGCTTGCAAAGGGTGTGCCCAAGTGACAGTGACTTACACAGTGACGTTGGACTCCCATGACATGTGTGGGCAGTCTGTAGTCAATACTGTGTATACATTCCTAGTGCATATTGTTGTTGTATTGTACACTGCATGGTGTATTGATGTGTGCTTGTGCATCCATGTCTCCCTCCTAATTTGCACGTTCATTCCTCATGTCTTCACAAGGCCGTCTACTTTAGAGATGGAGTTCATGTTGTAAGCAGTGCACTTCCAGATTTGCGTGGCACCAACACTGTACAGTTGGAAGTGGTTGATGTGCTAGCGTCAGCAAGTTGTAAGACTACGTATCCTTTAACTTAGTACTGTCATGTGAATGCTATGTTTGGGGTTCGGTAGCTGCATTGTAGTGTGGTAAGTATTTGGTCATGTGTGTTGTCAGTTCTACATTAATGGGAGCATATTGTGTGTGGCCAGTTTCCATTCGGGACACTGTACTTTGTGACACTTGTGTCATGTTTTGGGGATTCCTTTGTTTGCTCTCACATAGCATGACATGCCATGGTGTGTTGGGTGGCGGTGCTGGGGAGGGGTTGGGTGACATGGCACTCTTGTCATGTTGTATCTTGCAAGGGGGTAATGATTTTAGTAGCATATAAGTGTGTCTTTTGATGACACAGCATTGGTTGTGTTTGTGTAGTTAGGGATGCACACAATGGAACACTTCCAGGTGAACATTCTCAGGCTGGTATGGTTGTGACAGTTGACTGTCACTTGACTCATCATCATTGATAGTCAGCTAGTATGTGCCAGGGATGTGTGCACTACACAGGGGTGTGATTTTAGGTGAAGTAATTATCCACCAGCTGCATACGGGCTGCCTCACCCCTTGCCCTTTCCCCTCCCATGCGCAGCGGGCGTGCATGTGGTTGGGGATGTGGGGGCACCACCATGTTCACGGCCAGGCCCTGGCGTGTTGCAACGTTGTGCAGGACACATGCTGCCACTATGATACTGCACACTACTGGGGGAGCGTATAACAGCTGCCCGCCAGAAGGTCAAGGGAGCGAAAGCGTGACTTGAGCACTCCGAATGTGTGCTCCACTATGCCTCGGGTTTCAATGTGGGCTGTGTTGTATCTTACCTGGGGTGGCGTGGTGGGGTTCCGAATTGACATCTTCATGTGGGTGCTCAGAGGGTAAGCACTGACCCCTGGGGAGGTGGTGATGGGTATCATTATTGGGGTTGTGACATTACTCAGTATCTGACATGCATGCATGTGCAGTAGCATTTATACTCATCAAGCAGCCATGTATCGCCATGCCGCCCAGCTTCTAGGTCTCGGTTTAGGGTTGACATTCTGTAAATGAAACTGTCATGGGTGGACCCTGGATAGTTGGCATATACTGAGGTGATGATTCCCTTGGCATCACATACTACCTGGACGTTGATGGAATGGCAGTGCTTGCGGTTTCTTTGGATGTGTTCAGATGCCCTGGGGGGACCTAGAGCCACATGGGTGCAATCAATGGCACCTAGCACTTTGGGGAATTGTGCCACCCCGTAGAAATCCTGGGCGGCAGCCTGCCTTTCTGCAGGTGTTCTGGGCAGGTATATGTGCCTGCGGACTGATGGGCGTGTAGTGATGATGGCCAAGACCTGGTGTAGGCAGCGTGACTGCGTGGCCTGTGACACCCCCCACCACTATGGCACTTGTCTGCTGAAATGATCCAGTGGCCAAGAAGTGCAGTACATTAAGGACCTTCTCCAGGGGGCTGAGTGCTTGGGAGCTCAGAGTGGGTGATGTGAGGTCATCCTCCCACTCTCTGACCAGGTCAAGTATTATGTGAGGTGGAAATCTGTACCTCCCATACACGTGGTCATCAGGCATCCCAAAAGGCTGGTTCTGGGTGTAAAAATTCTGGCCCTAACTATCCTCCTCCTCCTGCGGTATCCCACGGCCACTGCTGCTAGGAACGGTATATTCATCCTGGCGTCTGAGCTTGTTTGTCGTTTGCGTGCACTTTTATGATACGTGGGTCGACGTACGCCTGCTTCCTGCTGGCATACGTGTTTCCGGATTGGCCCGTCTTTTTGGGCGCATGCCTTAGCCACGTTCGATTCCATGAATACGTGTTGTAGGCGAGCGTGTGAAACTTCCCGCGCACCCCAGTAATACACGTACCCCGCTCGGCCAGGCCCAATCGCTTGTGAAACTTCACGCGAACCCCTGAAATACACGTACCCAGGGCAATCGCGTGTGACACTTCCCGCGCACCCCAGTAATACACGTACCCCGCTCACCCAGGCCTGATCGCGTATGAAACTTCCCGCGCACCCCTGGAATACACGTACCCCGCTCACCCAGGCCCGATCGCGTGTGAAACTTAACGCGAACCCCTGAAATACACGTACACAGGCCAATCGCGTGTGACACTTCCCGCGCACCCCAGTAATACACGTACCCCGCTCACCCAGGCCTGATCATGTGTGAAACTTCCTGCGCACCCCTGGAATACACGTACCCCACTCACCCAGGCCCGATCACGTGTAAAACTTCCCACGCACCCCTGGAATACACCTACCCCGCTCACCCAGGCCTGATCGCATGTAGAACTTCACGCGCACCCATGAAATACACATACCCCACTCACCCAGGCCCGATCGCGTGTAAAACTTCCCACCACACCCGGAATACACGCACACGCTATTTTTCACACAGCGGGTGTCGCTGTTTGTCGCGTACCCCTTTGCACGTCATTTGTCCTAGGGGGCCACAGTATGGGGCATTCATCAGAGCTGTATATTCGTGCTTTTTGTTAGCGCACATTTTGGCGCACATTATTTTCCCAGCGCAGGGACGCTACCGCCTGCCTTCGTGTGGCGGACAGGTTTGGGTCTGTGCGTGTCTTTGCCCGTGCGCTGGTTTGCCCTATTCGATTCCATGAATACGTGTTGTAGGCGAGCGTGTGGGCGTTCCATGCACTTGCCTCCTGTACTTCCCCCGTGACGCCCACATTTTCACGAGTTGTTCCCCATTCCGAGTGTTACACCCCGTGTTCTGCCTACTTTTGTTATGTGCACTGCGCTATGTGCGCTTTCGCTGTGGCCTTAGCGCATGCCGTTAGATGACCTGTGCGCCGGCGTGTGCCGCGCACTTTTTTAGCACACGTCCCTGATTTTACTCACGCAGGCACTTCCATGAATAGATGTGCGCTGGTTTCCCTGCAATATTCGCACTTGCACTGCGATTTTCGCTCTTTCACTGCGAATGGCACATTTTCGCACGCTTGCGCCGAAATTTTCAGCGCACATTAATTCCATGAATCGGCCTGCTAATGTTGCACATGCCTACAGCCCAAACCACTGGGTGGATTTTCACCAAATTTGCGGCAGGAGCGGCAGCTTGGTCCCGAAAGCGTGCTTTTGTAAATTTGGTGAAAATCCATCCAGTAGTTCTTTTTAAAATGACCAAAAAGTGGGTCTCAAAAAATGTGTGATATCTATGTCCACTACGTGGACAAACTTCCCTGTTCGCTCTGCGGACAGGACACTGATTGGATAATCGGCTTGCGTCGTGTCCGCAGACATATGACGTGTTCGCTGATTGGTTGGGGTGAAGCGAGAGGTGTGTCACATTCTTTCGATGTGCCCGCCATATTGGATCCACGGACATCCGCGGACAGCGTGGCGTGGAAGTGAGCATAAATCCAATTTTGGGGATTGTCTTGGTGTGTACGAGTGCTTGGAGAGGTTGGGGGAGTAAGAGATGGGTCAAATGATGGATTTGTTTAGGTGGGAGAAGGCCGAGATGTGTTTGTGGTGTCCGCAGTCACTGCGGTTGTCGGCGGACATACTAAACACTGGGCGCATTACTGGTTATTTTACTTTACTATGATGTTGGTTTTGGGTCATTAGTAGAGCATTGGGTGTAGAGGGTATGTATTGAAGAGTTTGTGCGTTGGTTGTAATTATTATTTTAGAATGTCAATTGAAGTGGATAGGTTTTGAGGTGGATGTGTTATATTTTTGAGTTATGGTCATTCGGTAGGTGTTTGTTTCTATGGGTGTATTATGCTGCAGTGGTTGTGGCCAGGGCCTAGAGTCTTGGGTGCATGGCTGAACCACCGCAGCATAACACAGCAATGCTACCAAACATTTTGACGGTGGTATGTGGGCTGCTTAGGGGATATGTTTTCAAAAATGTGAGTACTGATTGGCAGTAGTGTAATAGTGTTTATAGGATAGTGAGATGATGTGTGTTAGGTTGTTTGTTGTATTGTGTTCAGAATGTTGGTATTGAAGACTGTTGGCATTTTAGGTTGTATTTATTGGTGAGTTGTTCGTTTGCATGGCTGTGTTATGTTGCAGTGTTTGTGAGTCTAATTATTATATACTTACTGCTCCCTTTGTTGAGGCTGTATGTAGAGTGTTGGCCAGGCCATGCAGTCAAGATTGTAGTGTTTGGCAACAAGCACTGCAGCATAAGATACCCATGGAATCAATTATTTTGTTTTGTGGTCAGGTGTTTGCT
Organism: Ambystoma mexicanum; assembly: GCF_040938575.1. Lineage (NCBI taxonomy): Eukaryota > Metazoa > Chordata > Amphibia > Caudata > Ambystomatidae > Ambystoma > Ambystoma mexicanum. The sequence continues at coordinate 833,065,826 of NC_090925.1, forward strand.
TGAATGGGTGTGTCATGCTGTGGTGTTTGTGAGTCCAATCATTATATACTTACTGTTTGACTTTTTGTGGTTGTATGCAGTTTTTTCATGACATGGGTAGTTGGAGCAGACATTTTTTTTCAATCACTGTGATAAAAGAAAAAATCACATGTTAGTGTAGGTAGTTTATAATGAGTATTGCATTGCATAGTAGACATTTCTGTATTTTGTCGACCCTCACAGTTAGTACTTTAGAAGTACTATAGTTCAAACCAGTGTACTGTGCAATTTGCTCAGTTCCAGTTCCTGTGTTTATTCATTAAATCATTGGGTCAGTGGGAAAAAAATCCATGCTGGATTTAAAAAAAAAACTTTCTATGTTGTGGTACAATATATTTCTTTCATTGATTTCAGTAGCAGGAATTGAATAGGTGTATGTTTTTTTGATTTGGAAGTGGTTGTAGTATTGTTGCAATTAGATAGCAGTTGGTGTATTCTATTTGTTTATTTCTTTTTCCATGTTAGTGATATTCATTTATCGGTTTGCTTGTTGCAGGATTTTGGGGCAGTTAGATACCTGTTGGCGTATTCTAACTGTTTATTTCTTGTTTCATTTTAGTGGTATTCATTTATCTGTTTGCTTGTTGAATAATCTTGGGGAAGTTAGATGCCTGTAGGCGTATGCTAACTGTTCATAGTTTTGAAGTTGAACTTTTGTTTATGTTCATACACAGATTACTTATTACATTTTGGTTTTAAGAATATTAAGTAAGCGTTTACTAGATTAGCTGGTAATCTCTGTTCTAGACTAATGGTAGTATCATTACATTCAAACCATCCACAATTCTTTTTTATATATGCATTGTAGTGACGTGCATTGATTGTGGCTCCTGTGTGGTAGATTATACCTATCGTTGGGAAGGTTTTCTTACCATGTGATACTTGACCATGTGTTAATCCAGTCAGCTTGCAGTTGTTTTTGATACCATCTGCATTGTAACGTAAAAGCATTACTATTACATATTTACTATGTGTCTGTATTTGTAAGGTGGAGCGATTATCTGATTTGCAGGTAGTACATAACCTGCTATGGTTTGCATTTTGTACAAGTTGCTGAAATGGAATGGATTCACAGTTAAGTATGGATACATATACAAAGCGTTCTTTAGGACCTTCTTCTTGTGCGATATGGCTGCAAAGAGTGCATGTATGTTTCCACATGTATGAAATATGGAAGATTTCATTTATAGGTATGTTTTTGTTTTCTAGTACTTGTAGTAAGTACATTAGAAATTCTTGTGGATCTGCTTGTGTATTTATAGTGAATTCGACCATTCCAGCACAGTAGTCCAATTCCTGCCTTATTCCAGAAACACTGTAAGTGTTGTCAGGATTGTTGATTGCATTTCTATGAAGGACTAACATTTGCAAACACAATTGGTCTGTCGCGAGTAAATAAATGTTGTAAATAATTGGTGGCAATTGGAATAGAATATTGATTGCTACATTTGCATAGCAATTTACACCAGTTGCATTTGAAAATTTGAATGGACCCGACAGTTCTGTGTCCAAGTCAGTAGTTCGGAGTGCATGTTGTTTCTTTGCAGAAGTAGTTGACTTGCTTTGTGCAGTAGATTCTTCTTTGGTTGTGGTCCTTGATGAAGTAGTAGCTTCTTTTAATTTCTTTGGAGGAATTGCTGTGAGATCCTGCATAATTTGAGAGTGAAGTAGTTTTCTTTTACAAACTTTTGCTTTTTGCAGAACTGAATAGGTTTTTAGATGGGGGGTGTAGAGTGAACGCATTCTATTGTATTCTAGAATGCAAGGAATATCAGCATTTACTTTACTTGCATCAAAGTTGATTAGAAATAGTCTGTCAAGTGTACGTAAGCGTTATAGTGCTACACAGCTCATGCCTTCTTTAAACACTGTGCTACCAATATCTATCAATGCTTTATCTAGGGTAAGACCTTGTGATGTATGAATGGTGACTGCGTATGGTAGAGTTAGAGAAAATTGTTCTCTGCGTACGTACTTGTCTTTGAAAAGAAGGAAGCGGGCTATTGAGCGTCCTATCCTTTTAACTTCTGATAGTTTGTCAAAGAGAATATTGACAAACTGAATGTTGTTGTCATGTGGGTATGTTTGAAAGCCAGCAACTGTACCAGGTGCTCCATTAACTAGTCCTTGGTCCACGTCAAGGTTACGCTTAAGCATTACTCTACAGTTTAAAGATAATTTTACTATTTTCTCGAAACCAGCTGTGTTAGAGATAGAGTTTCCTAAGGTATTTAGCCGTGTTGTGGCTTGTTGACACATGGGTAGTGTCCTACCATGTACGTCGAGTTTGTCTGTGGAGCAAATGTGAAATATTGGTTGCATTTCTTTTTTTAACATTTTTTCATTATATTTTGAACAGCTTGTAAGAGTTGGCATCGAGGACATACAGTTTACATTTTTGTGTGGTAATTGTTCCATGGCATCAGTAGCACAGCAGTTATGGCCATAGAGTGCATGGATGTGCCTGGTTTTCAATATAGATTGTGCTTCTTGAGATAGTACACCAACTCTAATACTTTTTAAAATGTTGGCGTATGTGAGGTCTGCAGACTGGCGCATGTTTTCAGTTAATTCTCTGTATTGGAAATGTTGCCAAATGTTGACATTTACTATGCTGCCAAGAGTTTTACGGCATAGTTTGGGGACTAAGCTTTTAAAAATAGGTTCACCTTTAACTGGTGTTAATTGAAGAAGATCTCCGAAAACTATAATGTGTTTTCCTCCAAAGAGTTCTTCATAGTCTGTTTTCAGGACCTCTGGTAATCTGAGGTGAATGAAGGCTAACATTAGATTGGAAACCATGCTTACCTCATCTATTAGTAGCATTTTCATTTGTTTGAAAACTCTGTGTAGTTCCATTGCAGCTTCTGGAGAAAGTTTATTATAGTCTAATTTGTTTTGGTGTTCAACTGGAAGGAGTAGTAATCAGTGTAAAGTGACACCGCCTATGTTGTAGGCAGCTAAACCTGTGGGGCCAGTTACAACAGCTGACAGTTTGTTGTTTGTCAATTGTTGGAGGAACTTGCTGATGATTTTGATTAAGAACATTTTGCCTGAACCAGCTTGATCACTCACTAATAGCATTATAGGTTTGTAGTTTTGACAGGTACAATTTTTACTTTCATGCTGCATACCATGTTCAATTTGTTTTATTATTTCTTGGAAAATCCTACGCTGCTCATTGTTTAGTTGTGATTTTAGTAGAGCAAAGTCTTCTGTAGATTACTCATACTGACACATGGGGTTTTCTACTCCTGTCATGGCTAATTCTGCCATATTTGATATTAGTGGCCGTCCAAGTGGTTCTTGGCTTCCTGTTACAGAAGATTGACTACTGTCGAGTGTCCACATATAGTTGTGCCTGGAGTTCTTCTTCTTCTTGTTGCTGTTCATTGTGTAACATTGTTTTGTAATGTGCAAAGTTTACATCTGTTATAGTGCTTTCATTTGATTTGAAAGTGTCTTCATAGGAGTCATAGGTATCTATTAAATCTTGTTCTTTTCACCATGGTTTAAAAAGTTGTAGCAGGGATATGTAATATAGTTCTTTATGTTGAGGAGTTTTGAATGACAATTTGATATGATTAATTAAGCTTCGTTTTGTAAGTTTCACTAAGTTGCCTTCACAATTTTCCAATCTGTATCTACCTTTCTTCTCATCTGGTTTAATATTATTTTAGTATGTGAAGTTTTGGGCTATGCGGTATAGACACATGGTTTCCAAAGTGATACTCCTGTTTGGGTAGTATGTGTTCAGTAAAGTGTTTTTCAAAATGTCTTTGCTGTTGGGATCATTTTTGGCTATTGTTTCTATGTCTTCATATGATTTCAGAACTCTTTTTCTAGATTTACTAGGACCAAGGCTTAGCCATACTATATTTTCAGATTTTGCATACAAGGCAGTACCAGTTTAACGGTCTGCAACTTCACAGCAGCCACATTTTCTATGGGAGAGCATTTTTATGCCTAAGCTGTACAATTTCTGTGATAGTGTTTTCTCAGGTAACATGTCATCCCAGAGGTCTTGGAGCTCTGTTTTTTCTGCTTTGGTTAAATAGGCTGTGACATATCATGCAACTGCAGTGGAATTGTCTGCAATGTTCTGCATATCTATATTTGCATTCCATAGGAGGGCAATGATTGCATTGTAATCATTGATGTATTTTGATCCTTATGTTCTTTTTATGTAATATGTGTTCTTAGGTGATTTACCTTTGACACTATGTCTAACTGAAGACATGAAGTTGTTTACTTGACCTGTTGTTGAAACTGGTCTAGGGAAACCAAAGTGGTATTTGATGCAGTATTTCCCTTTGTTTTTATATTTGCGATGACAATACTTCCCAGATTTGTGTCTTTGAAATTGTAAAATGTGTTCATGAAGGTCACTATGTGTATTTGTGAAGGGATTTCACAAGTGACATATTTTTGGATGAACTGCAAAACAGTGGCATCACTGTCCTGACCAAATTTAGGAGCATCTTTAATCCACAAAAGCATGTGAATGTGTGGTGCTCCTCTGGCTTGGTATTCCTTTCTCCAAAAGAAGTGTTGCACTTCTCCGAGGGGAGGAACAGTCTTATTACAAATGAAGTTTAGCGATTCAATGAAGCGATGATGGAAATATCTTGATACATTTACAGGGTCTAGAGAGCAGAGTTCTCCTGGTGTTTTTATATCTATATTTGTTTTGTTTTTGTTTGCTATGTGTAGGAAATCGTGTAAATCTTCCCATGCATATTCTGCACAACTTAATGTCACAAACCAAGTGGGTGGGCCAAGGTTTCTTATCATACAGTGTACATCTCTGTGATGTCGGAACCAGTATTCTTTTGTACCATGCATGTTTGCTAAAAGATTTGTAATTCTTGACTGTAAAACCTCATCTTTTTCTTGCACTTTTTGTAGTAATTGCGTAGCTGACATATTTTTAAAATTGGTACCTGATTTCAATGTGTGTGCAACTCCGTAGCATAGAGTTGCTAGTTCACTTTCAAAGAGAAGGTGGAATATGTATTCCACGTTTTGTCTGAATCTGGGGTATTCAGAATACATTCGTAAAGAGCGGTATTCTGATGCTGTTATTTATGTGGGTCTATCAATATACCTTCCTCCTTTTCCAGTAGGAAAGAGTAGAGGAAAGGCATGTGCTTCTATACTTTTTTCCTATATGCTGATTGGAGATCCTTTGGTTTGTCGCATTTGGTACCTTTCCAGTGCATCATCTATGGTGTCTTTTGTAATAGGTGAATTGTATAATGGTCTAAAATATTGGATTCTCTAGCAGGATCTAGAAGTTCAAATTGACCAGTTTCTGATTTGAATTATTTCAGTGGTCTCCCTCAGGTTTTCTTCAATATTTATTTCTTTGTAGTATTCATTGTTGTCTTTTAGGTATTGCAGGGCTTGCATAACTTTATGTAAGTCCACGAGTTATTGCCCAATTTTTTTGTCTTTTGTAGGTATGCCATTTACTAAGATAATTAAAGATTGATCTATTGGAGGTTGCACTCCCAGAGTGTGTACATTTTCTTTGAGATTCAGTAATTCAGAGGGAGGAAGTTTTGCTGTTTTTGGTTGAATGCGCATTATTGCTTGAAATGGGTGCACTGTTTGAATTATGATTCTCTCATACAAGGTAAGTTGTTGCAGGGGTTTTGGTAGTGGGGAAATTCCAAGTTATTTGTGATAGCACGTGAAGGTGTTTGGTTGTTATCAAGTTTTGCAGTGCAGTAACTGCAAAGTATTAAGGGGTCAGTAATTTTGTATTTGTTTTCTGCTATAGGACAGAGAGCTAATTGGCACCACTTGGAATCTTCATTGTCTTCTATTTTGTACATTATGTCTACAGTGTTTGTGCTATTCTTATAAAACGTCCTGCGGCAACACACACATGGTTTGGTACTTCAGCAGAGGTACTTTTAAACTTTAGTATTTCTTTTTTTGTATGTGTGTAGTAGAAGGTTGCCATCTGTAAAGTTGTTGCTTGTCAGTTGTAAAGCAATTGCATTTTGTAAATGGCTTTCACTTCCAAAATATTTTCTCTGGATGTGCTCTATTTCTTCCAGTAGTTCTTTGGCTGTACCATGTAGAAGATTGTTATTTAAATTGGCTAGTGCTAAAGCAGGACTTTTGGCATAGTACAGTTTATGAACCAGATTTCTTATAGTTGAATGGTGTGTTAATATCATTTTGATATCGTGGAAGGTGCTTCTGCAAATAGGTCCAGAAATGCAGGCTAATGAATGTCCTTGTAGTCCTGTGTATTTATGCACTCGACAGGACTCCATACTTTGTAATAGTTTTATTTTCCATTTGTCTTTGCCTTTCACATACTGATTGAGGAACTGACTTAAAGATCTGAAAGATTTTTTGGCTATGTTACACATTGATGTGCACGGCCATTTGTAGACTGGACAAGTTGATACTAAGTTTTCTGGGGATATTCTTGTTAGCAGCGTTTCTTGTTCCATGAAGGAATTCTTAAGTTTTTCATATCCTCATCCACTGCTATGTTTGGCAATTGGGTTTATTTGCTTTTGTTTGTATGCTTCTTCATTGAAATAAGGTTCTGTGCTGGTTGTGTGAGTCCATTCACCTCCACAGATGTTTGCAAAGCTATCTTTGTTGATATTCTGTTTATTGAGAAGTCTTTTTGTAGTTTAGTACTTAGTTTTGTTAGTTGTTTCATTCTGTTTAAAACAAAAATAAAGAATTTCCCTTTGAGAAGGATTGCACTGTCTTTGAGAGATTCTAGGATCCATTTTCTAAGGTAGGGTGTAAGGGTTGTCAATGATTTCTCTACTGTTTTTATAAGGTTCTGAAGGACTCTGTGGCAGAAGTTTTTTTTGTAAAATACATTTTTTGGTATGCTTACTTGTGGCTACATCGAGATTTATAGGTGCAATGTTAGCAATAGTGGTATCTGCAGTCTTGTAAATCACTTTCTGTTTCAATTAACATTTTGAAAGAGGAGGCAAAGTTTCTTTACTGGAAGCTGGTTTTGTTTCACTTAGTGACTGTATTAGCTGTTTTGTTTGAACTTTTTTGTACAAATTCTGCTAGAGGTGGATGCTTATTTTGGACACTTTATTTTGCCTCCTTCTGCATTGCTTTCTACAGAGTTGCTTTTTGGTAGGTATTTTTTGGGGACTGTTGGAGAAAAAAAAAGTGTGGGTTGGGATGTTGTGCAGTGTATGTGTGCTTTGTGCATGAGTGTCTGAGTATGATGGTAAGCATGTATGTATAGGTGTGTGATTGTGCAATGGGCTGTTACTTCAGGTTGGGAAGACTATTCTCATATTTGTGTGTTACTATACTGGCGTTCAGATGGTAATACAAAGTATGCAGCTGTTGAGGGGCAAGCAGTAATACTGAATCTAATGCTGCAGGGTTAATACAATTGTTTGTTCTATAATACTAGAATTCTACAGTGTTTGAGTAACAGTTAGAACATTATGGCAGTATTGCACTTAATTTTTTGGATGGAAAGAGAAGGTTTCCTCTGAGTTCTGGTTCGTACTTCAGACGCTGCTGGGTTCCAGGAGAGTGGTCATCACTGCAATTGCGAAAGAAAGAAGTTAATAAATGTGTGTGTTAATAGCACTGTTGTTAATGTAGACATGAATTTGCTTGTTTTTGCAGTAGTATTGCTTTCTGATAACCGTGCATAGCATGTAGATGACTTTCCTTTGTCTATGTGCATTCTGTATATTTTACTTCTGTCAGTTGAAGGTGCCTTAGAAATGATTACAATAGTAAGCACACAGAACACACTTGGCTTTTTAAGGCAGTGTTATTGGATATTAGGAGATAGGAGAAATAACCGTATGCTTTTCTTGCTATTTATATAGGGTAAATGGCAGGAACTGTGGGGAAAAGCATGCAATGTATGCATTTGTGAAGGTGTGGGAAATAAAGCAGAAGGATTTGATGGGCTCAGCAGCTTATTACTCTCCAGGATAGTTGTGGTGTAGAAGGTTCACATAAGAAATCCTGGAAAAGTGGTAAAGGGACAAAGCAAGTTTACCAGACTGCAGGTGATTAGCAAACTACTCAGTGATAATGTGGTGCTTGGAGATGGGAGAGTTTGAAATAAAGTAAAGGTTGCAATGAAGGGTGTGGTACTTGCGTTGCAGACTGAAGGGAAGGGGGGAGATGTTGTATGTGTCAAGTCTAATGAGGGATGAAAGGGTCTCAACCCCCTCTCCTGAACCACAGAATCCGAATAGATCGGCCCTCCCACCGTGGTTGGCACGGGCATCTGAATGTAAATACACAGATAACCATGTGGCAGCCAATGGGGGGAAGACAGAGTTAGGGAAAGGGTGTGGAATGACGAAGGAAAGGTAGGGAAGAAAAAACATGCATATCTAACACAGAAACCTAATACTGAAACCTCATAATCATACCCTTCATGCTTGATCCTGCCTATCCTAACCGACTCCTGGGTATACTTATGTAGCACCGAAGGATCTTAATTATACTATATCATACCCATGAACATGTACGTGTGGGTGTAACACATAGCAAACAAGAAGCAACACCAACTGTATGGCACAAACACAGGAATCTTCCCTACATGAATCCAACATGACACATGGCCCAGTGGGCTGACATTTAACATGAGCAAACATAAGCAAGAACATAAATCATGGCTTGTCTGTAGTTGTATGACTGAAATGCTCTGCCCCTTCCAATTAGTAAAGATTCCTCTCTTTACTGAGAGTATTGCCTCATACTCTGGGTATAAACAATGTTACCAACAACCTGCTGACCCAACGCCAGTAGTTCATGAAATTCCCTTAGAACTTAGCACTTAAACATCATGCCAGAGGCACAAACGTGAATACTTTTATGCACTTATCTTAGGGTCCGGGTGACTCGCGAGTACACCCGGACATCAGGATATGCCGCCGTTGAAACACCATAGCCCCTTGGAGCCACTGCCACGCCTAGACTGAAAACACAGCTCGAAGCAGCGGTATGGATGTTCACCGCCGCGGCCCAAGGTAAGCTGCCGAGTGATCCGCGTGGCCTTCCGGAGTCACGGCCGTAGTTCGAAAAGAGCAGAAGGCACGAGCCAGCAGTTCTTTCTCTCACCGCCGGGATTGCCTGTTGACTCCGCTCACCGCCGTGATTGCCAGCTCCCCCGGCTTTGGCATCAGTCCGTCCGTAGCCCCATACACGCCGTCATGGCCGCCAGTGCTGCACAACATCAATTATCAGCACCATGTACACGGGCGGTCAACGGCTAAATACTCCCGTGATGGGCTCCAGCTGTCTCACAGCATGAACTCCAGGAACTACAATTCTTCCCTAAGCATGCTGGAAACAGTAGTTTTATTACCTCAATTTCTCCTATACTGTCTCCTGGGCTTGCCCCAAATCCTATTCCTGACAGTATGTGTTGGTTTACTACACTGTTTGTACATAGTTGTAAATGATGTGATAGACATCACTGCACCTGTATATAGTTGAATGCTGTGGTAAATTCTAGAACGGAATGGTCAACCAGCTGGAATGAGAGAGTTGTCTAGATTGGAAGAACAGTTGTAGAGACGGTGGTGTTGTTTCAGCTGGGAGCCTTTCAAATGATATTGGCTATCTGTGTGCACGAATAAAGATGCATGTGCTCATCCTGGCTGCGTGTCATTTTATAACACCCTACAAAGCCTTCTCCCACAATTATACTGTTATTTCTCACATCTTTTAACATGAAATGACACTTTGTTAGACAGCTATGTGTGTTGTGTCTGATTACTATTAAAATCATTCCTAAAGGAAGTTCAAATGATAGATTGTATGTAAAATATCCCGAATGTATAGAAAGGAAAGTGTATGTACATCCTATGCACTATAATACATTAAATGCTACATTAGTTGAAATGTGGATAAATAGGTGGCAGTGGTTACACAAATGACAGAATGAATGAAGAGAATAACAGTTTGCACATTACAGTTAGTAATATGGGTAAATAAAAATGTGGAGAGCAGACAGCTTTGCAAGTGACACTTGATCATAGCAGATGGGAGAAATGACAGTAAGCTTTTTTTCACAGGTTATAGAGGGTAAGTGTCAGTTACCCTGTTTACATGCATTTATACAATAGCTGTACATGTACTGTGCAGAAAATATTCATACCTGTAGTTTGTGTTCATGCATGTGGATGCGAATGAATCTGCAAGCAGAAATCTTGGAGAGTTTTACAGTAGTTGTTGCTGTAGGTGCTTTGCAATCACAGCCCAATTGTACTCAGAGTGATCAACAGTACATCTAAAATGCTGAACTATAATGATGGAGTTAGATGTAGAGTTCTTGGATGTGATTGGTGGATGGTTGTGTGACTGCTGGACAGTACCCAATGAGGGAATGGTGCAGAGAGTGAAGTGGAAAGGGTGGAAGGACTGCCCGAATGTTACTTGTTCCGCGGACACCGCAGGTGTTTGCAGACAGCGCATACCCCATCCGGGGCTTCTGAGCATGAAATGGGAGTGTATTTTGGGGATTAGCCAAACAGGTGTTGAGGTTCTGCTTTGAGGGAGGCTGTGTGTAGTGAAGGTGGCAGAGGTGGAGAAAGTCAGGGTGTTGATGGTTGGAGATATGTTTGTAGATGGTTTAGAGAGGTATGCTATCTTTAAACATAAGGCTGCTAGTTTTGGTTTTGAAGGAGTGGAAGTTTCCTGGCCAACTGCGCCTGGTTGCAATATGCAGGCAGTGGTTGGAGCTTGTAAACCTTTCTGCATGTGGAAGAGTCCACATGTAGTGGTACTGCATTGGGGTGGTGTACATTTGGGATACACCAGTGCTCCTACTTTGTTGAGTAATCTTGAAAATTTGGTTAAGGCAGTGCTGGAGGTTGTTCCAAATGGGAAAGTGCCTAGGGCACTATGGGACAATTCCAATATTTTTGTCCCCAGCAAAATGTTGCAAGGTGTTTGATGAACAGAGGGATGTCTGCTTTTTTGTTGAGAAGTAGAATGTTGTCTTGTAACAATGACAATATTGATTATGTCAATAGTGACTATTTTAAATCAGATGGCATTTCTTTATCCATATTGGGAAATGTCATGTTATTTCAAAATCTAAGGAGTGCTTTACAGAGGATAATGCGAAGACATCAGGAAGAAAATAAGTTAAAAAGAAATGACAAAATGAAAGCAGTTTTTTTATAAGCAGTTTCCAAAAAAAACAAGAAAAAGAGCCAACCTCAAAGTGGAAGTGGGGAACACTATTTAAATTTTCATTCCCCAATGTCAGATTTTATGATTTGTCCATGGACACCTCGGTTGTCTGTGGACAACGTGTATTACATATGGGGATTTTGAGGCTGAGAGGCGAGCAGATAGCTATGGCTGTGTCGTTCAGAAGGCAGGTTGTCCGGATTCTGGGAGACTCATGGATACATTAGTTGGAGGTGCATGCATATCGCTGTGGAGTGGCTGCACATCTTGGATTCCCTCATGGTGAAGTGCACTGGCATGGAGAGCGTGGAATGAAGTGGCGGATTTGGTACCTCTTTGTGCTACTTTGGTGACACGGCGTCATCCAGACATTATTATTATTATTCATTGTTGAGGGAACAGTTTAGGATATGTCTCTGGAATCTCTTTGCAATTTGCAATGAAAGAAGGACTTGGGAAAGTCATGGACATGTTTCCAAAGTCCCAAGTAATTTTTTCTCGTATTGCACAGGGACAAATGTGGCTGCGTTCTTCTTCATTTGGGCCACAAATGGAGAAAGTGAGGCGCAATGTCAACAAGGCTGTTTGTGCCGTTTTGAGAGATGTTGGCATGTCCTCTTTTCACAATGAAAATATTATGTTTCGTAGTACACACATTTTTCGCAGAGATGGAGTACATCTTACTTATCCTGGCAATCAGATTTTTCTGCTAAATATACAAAATGCATTGTAACCCTTTTTGGAATTATAACAATCCTTTTTCCAGTAGGTGTTGACCACATTAAGTTTTCGAAACACATATTTGTGATGTCTTGTTTAATGTCCTGGGTGTTAGTCTTAGCAGTGCACAGTGGTGGCGCAAATTATGGTTGCTTATCTTACCATAACTAGCGAATTTCAAGGGGTTTTCGGTGTTACTTGGAACCATAACGTCCCGTTAACAGTTTTTTTAGTGAATTTCATAGGTTTTTAGTAGCGCAACCTAACCATAACGTCCCTTTAACAAAGTTTTTTTTACTGAATTTGATAGGTTTTTAATAGTGGCACATAACCATAATGTAAACAAACATCTGACTTAATTACACACCTTCCAGAAAATACCACATGACCATATGCTGGTGCACAGCACAGTGACGTGTCTGAGAATCTGTACACACTTAACAATAAGATCTATGCCTCGTGGACAGTGTGGAACTACATTTTTTACTGATGTAGGAACTTGCAACTTCAACATTTCTCTTGTACAGCTCCAACACCTATTCGTACTCAGCTATTAACAATGTAGTACACAGTATATACTTTTAGCAAAAGTATTATTTATCTGAAAACGACATGAGCTAAGGCCATCCCTCCTCCCCAAGAAACAGCACCACTGCTTTAATGAAGGAGCATGAAAAGCACTGCCCCTACCTTACAAATAACACACGCACAACATTTTCCCCCATCCACCTACCCCTCCATATTACTGTTTGGTGCCTCTTTGCTCATTTCCGTCTGCAACTTTCCTTCTTAGCTGTCCTTCCCAAAAAAAAGCCATCCGTAAACAAAATAAATGTTCCTTTAAGAATCACCTTTCACAGTTAAAAAATATACATTAAAAAAATCACATAGACTCCATCAACTTTATATTTTTCAGTAAAGTACATAGACGCAATTATATTTTCCAACATTTCCATTTGCAGTTTGTGTTATGCTAATGGGAATATTGTACCGTTCATCCTCCGTTCCAGGGACTGGAACAGTGAATAAAGGGCCAGCAGGCCAAGTTATCAGCCCAATCGAAGCAAGAGTGCATAACGCGATCTCTGGATCATTACCCCCCCTTCCATCCCTAAAATGTGGGATGAATACCATTAACAATCTAGATTTCCAAAGCAGTAAACTGTGCTAATAAAAAAGAGGATTTTTCGTCCTAAAACTTGACGCATGTGGCGTCCCGCGTTAGGAAACAAAATCCTTTTCCAAGAGGGCTACCATAGAAAGGGAAGGTGGGTGTTCCATACAGAGCCCTTTTTTGCTTTCCATGGCAGCCTGTAAAAAACAAAAAGGAAACCCTGTTAACATATTACCACAAGCACTTTTTTCTTCCCATTCAAATGTATCCTAATGTCGAACAACTTTACCACAAATCCAGTCCCAGGTGGACACGGCCACTTGAATCCTGTCTTTTCTCCCTTCTGGTCATGGCCAGTAGCCACATTGTACGGATCATGACCTTAAACCATGACCCGACATTCTGGGGCCCTTTTTCGCTTTCCATGGCATCCTATAAAAAGCAAAAAAGGAAACCCTGTTAACATATTACCACAAGCACTTTTTTCTTCCCATTCAAATGTATCCTAATGTCGAACAACTTTACTACAAATCCAGTCCCAGGTGGACATGGCCACTTTAATCCTGTCTTTTCTTCCTTCTGGACATGGCCAGTAGCCACATTGTGCGGCTCATGACCTTATACCATGACCCCAACATTCTGCCCACTCCCCATGTCTACAGCCTACCCCTCAGTCAGTAAAGGTATACCGCTATTTTTTTTAACTACATTACAACACTTGTCAAATACGAAAACACTCCCAAATCTCGTCACATAACCAACCCTAATGATATTCTACACCTTTTTTGGATGACGTTCCTCTCCAGCGTAGCCAAAATCGCCCATAAGCACCTATGTGCCGTGACACAGAACCTGAAAATGAACACACAGCGACATACAACGTAACACGTCACAATTTGAAGTAATAAACTGGTTTTTAAAAGAAAACATTAACACTTTACAATTTGTAAAGTACTTTTATTTCACAATAAACTGTCCGAGACCATCGAACTATTCCCATGTTCAATAAAATAGTAACTTTGTTTATTTGGTTGTCATCAAAAATGTTAATTGTGTGGCACACGTTGCTCTTTTCCCATACACAAAGTATTCGTTTTCGATAAAGCAACTGCTTCTGTCGCACAGTGAATTCCAAGACGTCGGCATGAACTTGGGCCTAGACCACCATAAAAGATGTTATGTTACTCCTAATGGCCACTGCAGCGAATGGACAAATGGGGCCTGTGCGATCGTCCCACAAAACAGTCATGGTTAGGCAGCCGGTGACGAGTACGTGCATCTGGCGTGAGAAAAATCCATCACTTGGCATCTGGAATCCATGGCAATCGCAGTAAGGCAGGATGTAGCTATTTGGAAAACATAACAGAAAATACGTATCAATACACAACCTTTAGTAAACAATTTATAAAAAAAGACAAAAATAACCTGGAAACTGATACACAAAACGATGTGGTCATACATAACATTTTAAAGAAATATTAGCGTTGGACATGGGTGAAACTAGCGATAGCCTACAAACACAGGGAATCTGCACTCTCTATAACAAAAAAAATGACAACTACACAGAAAGATACTACTTCAGATACATTGCCAAAATGAATGTTGAGGTAATAAAAAATGTAATCTCGTGATTTCAATAAAGACAAAAAGAACATGGAAACTGATACACAAATCGATGTGGTCATACATGACATTTTACGTTGAAGATGGGTGAAACTAGCAATATCCTACAAACACTGAGAATCTGCACTCTCCATAACTAAAAAAAAATGACAACTACACAGAAAGATAGTACTTCAGTTACATTACCAAAATTAATGTTCAGGTAATAAAAAATTAAATCTTGTGATTTCAAAAAAGACAAAAAGAATGTGGAAACTGATACACAAATCGATGTGGTCATACATGACATTTTAAGGAAATATTTGCATTGAACATGGGTGAATCTAGTGATAGCTACAAACGCTGAGAATCTGCACTCTCCATAACTAAAAAAAATGACAAGTACACAGAAAGATAGTACTTCAGTTACATTGCGAAATTAATGCTCAGGTAATAAAAAAGTAAATCTCGTTCCGGTGCAGAGTCGTCAAAAGCAAATTTACACGAAATTTACTGTCTCCATTGTCTTCGTGAAACTCAGCAATGTGCTTGCACCAAAGATTCTTCTTGAACTGATATTACATGTGCCTTACAAACGTTTTGAATGCATACCCTTGTCAAATGGTATTTTTTGCAAACTTTCACTCCCTGCATTCCTACTGAATTTTGCCTTTCGCTCAAGGTCAAAAAACAATTGACCCTTATGAGTTCAGTCGGATGCGTGGGCCTACTGAGCTCGCAACCAAAAAAGCAAACCAAGTGACCTTCACTCAGAATGCAAATACATTCTAACTTTGCAACAACATGTCTTAACGCATTCATGAAAACTGATACTCCCATACACTTGTAGACCCGCTGTTTCCATCAAACAGTGCAGGTGGCTGCCTCAGATTTCAAACTCTAAGGCGCCAGTCTGACTGCAATATTATTTTAAATACATTGTAACACAGACACAGTAGTTCTTCGCCTATATTTTACGCACACAATATTGAGCAACAACTTCCAATTTATCGTATGACTTTGGTGACAGAAAAACACCACTTTTTGACTTCCTGCTGCCACATCCCATCACAGCCTCATTAGCCCTCACCTTCCGAGACAGTATTTCATAGGTTTAACAAGTGCAATGTTGTGTTCTTTTATATGTTTTAGCGACGATGGCTGCGTACACCAAAACACAAATGAAAGATGGCAGGCGCACTGAAACAATCTGACGCACTTCACGCTCTTCAACATCCAATCAGTGAATGCATCACATGTCCGCGGACATGACTCTATGGATTAGCCAATCGGTATCTTGTCCACGGAACGAACAGGGAAGTATGACCACGGAGCGGACATAGATATCACAAATATTTTTAGACATACTTTTTGGTTGTTTTAAAGAAAAGTACTGGACGGATTGGCACCAAATTTACAAAAGCACGCTTTCGGGACCAAGCTCCTGCCGTACATTTGTTGAAAATCCGTCCAGCGGTTTGGGCTGTAGGCGTGCACAAAGTTTTTCCCCCATTCAGGCTATGGGAAAAAAAGACGTTTTGGGATCCCCCTATATATTTTACCCCCATGGACCAAACATCACCAAACTTTGCAAAGGAATTCAGAGTGGCCCATATACTGTCTTTGCAAAGTTTGGTGAGGATTCATCAAGGGGGAGCGAAGTCATAAACCGCCCAAAAAGTGCTCTTCCTATGGAAACAGCAACTTAACCATAACTACACAGCCTCTACCGTGGCTGTGTAATTCAGTGAAAAAATCTTTTTTAAGAGAACGTTATGGTTCAGTTGCGCTCCAAAAAACCTATGAAATTCAGTGAAAACACTTTATTAAAGGGCCGTTATGATTAAGTTGAGCTACTAAAAACCTCTCAAATTCAGTGAAAAAACGTTGTTAAAGGGACATTATGGTTAAGTTGCGCTACTAAAAACCTATGAAATTTAGTGAAAGAACGTTGTTAAAGGGATGTTATGGTTACAAGTAAAACCGAGAAAAAAAAACTGAAATTTGCCAGTTATGGTTAGCTAAGCAACCATAATGCATGCCACCACCGTGCACTGCTAACACTAACACCCAGGACATCAAAGATGACATCACAAATGTCATTGATGACATCTCTGATGACATCACATGTGCATTTACTTTTCATGAAAAGTCTGTACAAGGGATTAATATTATAATGTTGACAAAAAGGGGTCAAGGATCATTGGAATAAATAACATGAGCTACGTAGTGCATTAAGCAATGCATTGATATAAATAGCATTCTATTATGAAGTTCTTTCCAGTATACTAACCTACTGATGCAAAAACATAGGCATTGTGTGCAGCATACATGATGGAGGTGCAATATTCATAATATTGCCATGTTGAATAGTGAAATAATAAATGCTTTCTTATCAGAGTTTTTCGTACTGTGAAACATGTAATAAGTAGCTAATAAAACCCACTTAATACATAATTGCATAATTACAGACAAAACAAAAAGAGACAATAACACATACAAATATGAGCATGTACAGGGAAAGTGAAGGAAGCAAAAAAGCAGCACTACTACTAGAAAGTGTTCATAACCTAACTGATTATCTTCATGCACAGAAATGATTGCTGTTTCAAAGCTGTGATTTCCCCTATGTATATGCATCAATGATGTGTCTGGACCCTAAGGAAAGTAGTGTGAGTACAATGTATACAAATATGAGCATATAAAGGGAAAGTACAGTAATAAAAAAACAGCAGAACTATCAGAAAGTGTTGATAACCTTACTGATTATCTTCATGCACAGAAAGGATTGCTGTCTTTCAAGCCTGTGTCTTCCCCTATCTACATGTTTCATATGATGTGAGTGGACCCTAAGGGAATTACTGTAAGAACATATTTGAAGGATAAGTCTACAAATATAGTACCTTTCGAATGTTTAGTTCCTGACTGTTACTGAAGAAAACCATGTGGCCTAGATATGTAAGTAAAGGAAAAAAGAGGGAGCCAGACATGTGATGTCATCAGTGATGTCATTGATGGCATTTGTGATGTAATCTTTGATGTTCTGGGTGTTAGTCTTAGCAGTGCATGGTGGTGGCACGAGTTATGGCGCTTAGCTTGCCATAACTGACGAATTTCAGGGGGTTTTCGGTTTTACTTGTAACCATAACATCCCTTTAACACAGTTTTTTCACAGAATTTCATAGATTTTAGTAGCGCAACTTAACCATAACATCCCTTTAACAAAGTTGTTTCACTCAATATATTTTAGACAGCCACGGTAGTGTAGTTATGGTTAAGTTGCTAATCCCATAGGAAGATCACTTTTTTGGGTGGCTTATAACCTCACTCTCCCTGGACGAATCCTTGCCAAACTTTGGAAAAAAAAGTATATGGCCCACTTTGAATTGTTTTGCAAAATTTGGTGAGGTTTGGTCCAAGGGGGCAAAGTTACATGGGGGGTCCCAAAATATCTTTCTTTCCGATAGACTGAACAGGGAAAAAACTTTGCTCACGCATACAGCCCAAACCGCTGGATGGATTTTCACCAAATTCGTGGCAGGGGCAGCAGCTTTGTCCCAAAAGCATGCTTTTGTAAATTTGGTGAAAATCCGTCTAGTAGATTTTTTTAAAATGACCAAAAAGGAGGTCTCAAAAAATGTGTGATATCTATGTCCGCTCCGCGGACACACTTCCCTGTTCGCTCTGCGGACAGGAGACTGATTGGCTAATTGGCTTATGTCATGTCCGTGGACATGCAGCGTGTTCCCTGATTGGCTGGAATGAAGCGTGAGGTGCGCCGTATTATTTTGATGCGCCTGCCATCTTGGATCTGCGGACATGAACGGGGAGAAATACAACTTTGGCAAGTGTGATGTTGTGTAAGAGTGCTTGGGGAGGGTGGAGGAGTAAGAGATGGGTCAAATGCTGTATTTGTTTAGGTGCCAGGCACCCCTGGTGTGTTCGTCATGTCTGCATCACCGCGGGTGTCCGCGGACATACAAAATGCAATGCAGTAGCCCATATAGCCAGTTAAAATGTTTGATTCACTTTACCCCTCTTTAGGCAGACTTAATAAAATATAAAGGGACCTTCTTGACCAATTTCACCTCTTTGGATCATGCCCAAGTGTTCCTGAAACGCATATTATTTGTCCAAGTCTGTTCTGTCCTTGTTGAGCGATGTCTTGAGAGCAGAGGATGTGATGATTCATCTGATTATATTTGTGCCTATCTCTCATCCCATTTTACCCCTCAGATGATTCTTGCAGTGTCACTGATGAACCAACATTTTTAGTGTACTTGTATTCCTTTCTATCTGTCATCATCTCCTTGGTGTTTTACTAAACTATTATGCACAGTAGTACATTTTAGAAGGCAAAGGGACTATGCATGGTGTGGGATGTTTTTACCCATACATCCCAGCCCTACCTCAAAACTGTGCAGTACTGACATGGAAAACATCATGATGGCCAGAGATTCCCAGAAAATGCCCAGGGAAGTGCATGAAGAATAGGCTGCCACCCATTTTGCCGATGTTATGGGCACAGAAGGGCACTGCCTAAAACCACCATTGGACTACCCACACAGTAGCCTAAAACCATTGGGAATGGCAATGCTGATTGCCAAAAGCAACCTAGAATTGTGGGGAATTCATTTTCTTAAATCCCAAAAATGGTTGCATTACCAGTACTCACCACTATCAGAAAGCCGGCGTTTTAAAACAACACCAGACTTTTTTCTTTTTTGGTGTAAAACTGAATAAATGAACCCAAAGCATGCCAAAGAAAAACTTACTGAGAGGTGGATCCAATGTAAAGTTATATTCTCAAGTGAATTGAAGGTTTATAACAAGACTGGCTGAGCTGTGGATTTCAGCAGTTTAAGTAAATTTGGACTGAAAGACACTAAAAATCTAAATGTTTAAATTAACTGATTGACCTACTTTTGAGTGGCACATAGTTGTCACTGTTGAAATGCCATAGTTTTGAACTTAGAATCAGCATTCTAGCTGCATATGTAAACATTGTCTTGACTTAAACTGGGTAACAAAAAGTGACATTTTATCTGAAGCCTGGCTTAAGGAACTGAATTCTGCCCACCAGCTACCCCCGACAGGAGATGAGACTTGCACAACAGCTGTGTCCCCAGGCCTAGCTGCCCTTTTGCTGCTCCCACCAAAAGGGATATGACACTTCCCTGATTGAATTACCTGGGCTCTGCAGGAAATTGAACAAAGCCCTGTCCTGACTCAGGCAAATGTTTTATTATGGGGGCCGTAAAAAGTGGCTTCCTCCTGGAAGTAAAGGGGAGGAGCACTGCCTGTGAGAGCAAGCTGGCTTGGCAGAACTGGAAAAACCAGAAATTCAACCTTGTGCTGGGGTGAAACCACACCCCTGTAGCCAGAATATGGTTTTAGAAAAAGATGAATAACTCATAGTACGGACTTGTCATAATTATTTAAATGATACCATAATTCTTGTGATTTTTCTGCCCACATTTTAAGAGGTTTTTAGAACCGGTGGCATGATCTGGGGGCAAACTAGCAGTTAAGAGGGTATTACTTAAAATGTATGCATGTTAAAAGTCTGATACTTCGTCAATTAATGCCTGCATGCCTTGCACACATTTGGGTAAATTTGAGTAAGAATCTGATATTGGTAACCTGACCAAAAAGTGAAATATGTTGCCATTTCTGAATGCAAGCTCCCAGGAAGAGCAGATTTGGACAGGGTATACCTCCTGTGATATGTGATGGGTGCATGTAATTTTAAACAAATGTGTACCTGTGCAAATATGTTTTTTGAGCAAATATAGATTGTGTGTAAAGTTGACAGGGGTGGGTTCTCTGTATCATAAACAGACCTCATCATGATGACACTTCATTTCATTCCCCCAATCAAGGGGAAGAGGAGGAAGTGGCCAATGACAAGTGGAGAGGGGTAGAGCCTAGTGATGCTGCACACACACCCATTTTCAAAACGCATAAAAGCAGACAGTCAGGACAGATAGGGACATTCAATTCCATTTGCTGCAACGCGCTCTGCCGGACCATACCACATCCAGAGATCCAGACTTCAAATCCATCAATCTCCAGAATCCAGAGAGGCTAGACCAGCAGAGCAGAGCTGACCCAGACCACTGTTAGCAGAGCCAGAGAGCTGACCCAGATCACTGTGAAGAGACCCAGACCAGACCGGAGCCCAGTCCAAAACCTGACCAGATCCGTGGCGAGGCCCATTTATTTCAAAAATATATTGTGAGTACCTAGCAGACTGTGCAGAACCAATCTCTTAGTTAAAATAATCTAATTCAAGCTATTTTAATCTAAGTAGAACTGCCTCCTAACTGTCACCTGTCATTTGCAAAGCTGTCACCTGTCATTTCTAGTTGCTAGCTGTCACTTGTCACTTTGAACTTTAAAATTTCAAATCTGAAAAATGACCTTTACCATATCGCTCATATCTCCGTGACCGTTTGTCTTAGAGACTTGCAGTAAATTTCCTCTGAAAGCTTAGGATCTTGGCTTTTCAAAGGACCTAGAACCGCATTCCTATTCCATACACTATTGCCGCAATCGTGAAAAACGCACTCGCGAATTTTGCCGCGATTTGCAAATTTCTCCACGTGTGAAAACAGCAGTTTCCTTGCTAAAAATTTGTTTGCCTCTTAAGAACCATCCCTGAATCATTGCTAGGGTGAGTCTGGACTAATATTAACTTGATACCACTCACCCTGAACCTCTATAGGGAATTAAAAGCATTTTAGCATATTTTTCACTTCATTGCCAGCACATATAAAAGCATCTTGGGCCTGTGTTTCTAAACTTCTGTAGTCTAAGCTTGCTGGGGTGAACGGGATAACATTTGATTGCATTTCTGAGAACTGTGTGATTTCCTTCCATTTCCTTGCATTGCATAAAGGGGGGGAGGGGATTGCCAGAGAAAAGTGTTTTGTTGAAATCATATTGAGTATTTTCTGTATTGCATTTTCATTCAACATTACATCCATCTGGACTTATATAACGCATTCTCTACCACCTTATTCTTCTGTTCCTATTCACAAGTGTGCTAGTGCCAGACTATCCATTATTGATTACTGCTCAGATTCAGTGTGATATTCAATTATTAATTTATTATAAAGCGTGATATATATATTGTTTAAATTATCAAATAAATCTTTAAACTTGCAAAACAGAACTACTTCTTGGCTCAGTGGGGTCAGGGGGATTCCAAGAGAGGGGTGTTATATAGGGGTAGTCATCCAGAACGCATGAAGTGGACATAAAGATATATCAATAAGGGTTTCCATTCAGTATCCCAGACTAGGCATTGACTTAGCTGTAGTGTTGAATTGAATCCTCTTACAAATTGGGGGCTCGTGCCGGACGTTTGGGTTAGATCTATCACTTGTGCAGATTAATACAGTGTGCCAGCTGACCAGATACACTATCCGGTCGGATCACCACGCTGTGTTACGCTGTAAAGCACTCCTCAAAGGAACGCTCTAAGAAAAAGGTCTGTTTTGCAAAAATAAAATACTAATTTCTGTAAGTCAGGACAGAGACCAATCTCTAGAATGACGACCTTAGTAGACATGAAAATAGCCAGAGAGCACTTCTTACATAAGTTATTTGTGAGAGGTGATTGGACTCACCAGGACCGCATGGTCTGGTTGCAGGCCATCACGCAACAGGTCACGGAAACAGGGTCAGATATATGGAGAGATCAGGGTCCCTTACATGTGGCCCTGAGTGAACTATACATGGCTCCTAAAGCTAAGGATGAACAAGACAAGATGGTTAGGAAAGCGGCAACCCTGTACCTATATATGGGAGACATGCAGGATAAATGTACTGAAAGCCAAGATCTGGCGAATAAGCGACAGATGGCGTTAGAGAAGGTCCAATCTGACCTGGTCTCTTCTGAGCAGAGGCTGCAGGGAAGCCAGGAGTCAGAAAATGAGAGTAGACAGCACATCATTAAAATAAAGAAGGATATGGACATCCTGCAACAGGAAAAGGCTGACCAGGATACCAGATTTCTGGCCTTGCAGAAGGAGTACCAAGAAGGTTTGGACTCCCTACTGCAGAGCCAGAAAAAGCTGGAGCAACAGTTAGACTTCAATAGGGTATGTGCTGAGCAGGTAGTCACCCTGCAAAGCCACCTAGATAGGGAGAAGGCAGAGAGCAATAAACTGATTCTGAAAGACCTGGATACCCAGGCAGAGTTTGATCAGGAGCGCCAGAAAGCTGGTGCCTTCCAAAGGCAAAGGGACGACCTGGCGGCACAGATGCAGGCTCTTAGTCAGGAAAGGGATACCTTAGGCCAGGAAGTCTGCCACTTAAAAAGGAAAATGGAAGAAAATCACCTGGCCCTCCAGGGACTGGGTGACCTCCAAAAAGAACACCATAACTTGTTAGAGCACACCAGGAAGGTGGAGGATGCTCTGGCAAGAAAGGAGCAGGCCAATAGGGACACAGCTCAGGAGGTAAACCTCCTGCAGCAAAGACTGGCCCAGTGCTCCAGGACCAATCAGGAAATGCAGAGAGAGAATGAGGCTCTCTGCCAGCACAATGATAGGCTCCAACAACAGGTAGCGATGCAGGAGAGACTGATAGAGTCTAGTAAGGCCTTAACTGAGGAACTGAAGGCGCAGGCTCTTGCATTGCAACAGGGAGCAGGGGCGGATAGAGACCAAGTTCGCTGGGAAAGGGAAACTCCTGAGCATAACCTCAGGAGCCCTAGTACCAGAGGCCTTTATCTCTCTCAGTCCCTGGACTCTGCCACCCCCATGTCCCCTGGCGCACATGAGCACCGGGCCACAGGGATGGCAGATTACTATCCAGCCAGAAGCATGGAGCTCATAGGCCAGTACCTCCCAGGAATGGATGGGCGGGCATCCGGGTATGGGCACCCAAGCACAGTGCAAGTTAGTGGGGAACCCCAGGAGAGTAGGCCCATTAAGGGCATCCTGAAAACCTCTGCCCAGTTAGGTCAGTGGGGGGGTACCCATCAAATCCTGGCAGCAAAGAGGAATCTGAAGACTCTTCTGAACGCTACAGGACACAGGAGACCAGGTCCCCACATTCTGCCAGCCATTCCCAGGTTCACAGAATCCGGGAAAACCTGGAAGATCAGACAGGAACCTCTGGGAGCAGTGCCTCTGAGTCAGAGGACAAATGGACAAGGGTTATCCGGACCAAAAGGGCCAATAAGACAAAAAGGGCCTTGCTTAAGGACCCCTTAAAGCAGATTAAGGCAATCAGAAGCATCATCACGCCTTATCATAAGAACGCCAAGTATTCTGTTTGGGAGCACTTAGAGTTGTTTGAGCAAATGATGGAGACTTTCCATTTGAAGGACAGCCAAAGCTGTATTCAATATGTAAAGTGGACCTTCTCCCTGGAATACTCCAGTTTCTTTGCAGGGCTGGAGGACCAAAATCATTTAAGATGGTCCACCTATAAGGCGGCCATCTTGAAACATTTTTCTACTCATAGAAATCCTCAAGAGGCTCGCAAGGCAGCCTACAATTTACAATGTGGGGAGGATCAGGCCCCACAAGAATTTGTGCAGGAGTTAAAGCATGCTTTTGCACAGACCACAAGAAGGGTGCGCACGGATAGCAGAGAATGTATTAATACGTTTTTCCATGCCTTGCCCAAATACATAATGACCCAGCTCGTGAGGGATTTTCACGAGAAAAGATCTTTAGACTGGGTCATTGAACAGGCGACCCGGATCTATGAGGTGCAGAAGCCAATAGAAAATAAAAATAATGCGCCCAAAAACCCCAAAGCCAACAACACCCCTGCTGCTGCCAAGGTGGCAGAGGTAAAGGTCACCCCCGTTTTAGATTTGGAGATGGGGGGGCCTAAAAACCTACCTGCACCTAATAATGCTAGGCCCAGAAGGTCCTCGGGCCAGTCACAGACAGGGAGCCAGGTAGGCAGCCCCACAAATGGGGTCCCTCGCTCTCCTGATTATGTAAGCCCCCGTTACAAGGGAAACAGACCCATCCTGGGTTATGTGTGGACTCCTCCAGCCCAAGGGGGGGGATCCAGCCAAGCACCTAACCCAGAGAACTTCCCTCCCAACTTCTCACAGGAGGGCAGAAACTCACCAAACCCTGGGCAGAACTTCTTCCCCAGGTATCCACCCAACTTCCAGCCCCAAAATCCTCCACCCTTCTTTCCCCAATTCCCTGAGCCCAGACAACCGAATCCGGGAGAGGGGAGGCCAAGGGTGGAGGGGTATCCAAATCTTCCCAACCAGGGGTACTACCAAAGAAGGGATAGCTACCCTTCCCGGGATCAGCCCAGGGGAGAAAACAGGGCCCCGTATCAGCCTGAGCGGGTTTCCCAGTTAGAGCGCCAGGTTCAAAACATGGCGCGGGATCTGGGTCACATACTGAGGGCTCAGCAGAACCCTCAGATCGGCATGCCGGCGCAGAACGCACCCAACTCTGGACCTGGTGCTCCAGAACAATGACAGGGGCAGCACCCCGATACCTCACCGGTTCCCAGGGAGGAGGCACAAAGGGAAGGGGGGTGTAAAGCCTTGGAGGAAGCTTCCTTCCTCACTTGTAAACAGCCCCTGGAAACCCAGGAACCGGAAACAAAATCTCTTGCCCCTGAAAGTCTGCCTCCTAAGGAGCAGAGGGGGGGTAGGAGAAACAAAAAACCCAAACAGACACAGTTTGAGGAGGAGGTACAGATCTTCCAATTTGAGGGAGAGGGATCATCAGAGGATCCTGGGAAAAGGATCTTCTCCTTCAGAGAGGGGGGAACTCCTCCCAAAGAAAAATGGGTCCCTAGGGATGCAAATCCAGACTGGGGAGATGTGGAGACTGAGCTACTGCCGCCCACCATCTCTTCCCAGAACCAACAGCAAGAAAATCCCCTGGTTCAAACCCATCCTGGTGACTGCCTCCAAAAAGGGGGGGGCGGCCCGGAACCGGAGCCAGGGGAACCCACAATGGCTCTGATCTCCAGTTGCCAACTTTTTCTTTCAGATTCCCAAGGCTCTCCACAGAATTCTGCCCAAATCTCTTTGCTAGCGATGTCCAAAACCAGAAAGTTAGCCCACCACTTGTCCAAAAATGTGCATTATCTGTGCCCCCTTGAGGAGAAGGAGGGAAGATACTATGCCCCGGTACAAGTACAGGGGCAGGGTACAATTTTGGCACTGGTGGACACTGGATCTCAAGCTACCCTTCTGTCCAGAAGGGCCTTTGACGAACTGAATGCAGGAAGGGGAGAGAATTACCAAATTCCTCTCACCTCTCTTCCTGGACAACTGCAGAACTTTGACGGGAAGGAAATTCCCGTTGAGGGGACTGCAGACTTGGACATTAAAATTGGGCGACACAAGTTGAAACACCCGGTCATAGTTGTGACTCCAGAGGGCACCCCTTGTTTACTAGGGAATGACCTCCTGAGAAGGTTGTCACCCCTAATAGATTGTGCAAACAAGGTCCTCTGGACCCAGACTAGCCGACCCATAAAATTAAAACAGAGTGTCAACCATGTTAGTTTAAACGGCACCTGCCACACGGTTGAACAAAAATCTGACCAAGTAGAATTTCACTTCCAGAATAGCCAAATTCCAGACATGACGGTAATAGCGGTAGGACAACAGACTGGTGATGGGGGGTCCTCTCTATTTCTGAAAATCAACCTTCCTTCCAGTTTAAGGTGGTATTCCACACTGGAAGGAAACACCCTGAAATCCTTTACTAATCCACAATCAGAAACTCCCACTCCTATAGTCCTGAAAGATGTGAAATCAGCTCAGAGCCTGGCTGATATTCAGCAAATTGGAGAGCAGTTGTTCATCCCTGTTCAGTTAAATGATGGGAAGGACTCTGTTCTCGCTCGAGTGTGCGTGAACAATGGTAAGAGCTTCATCAGCGAAGCCATGTTTCGCCAACTCCCAAAAGATCCAGCCATTCCCACCTTCAAACTGATAGACAAATGGGGAATGGACCTGGAAGCACCCAATTCCAAACATCTCCTGCCAAGCAGGTGTATGCTCAAAATCTCCATTGGCAACAAGAGCATAGTCCATAAGTGTTGGGTCGTGCGAGACGTCACTGCCGCCTTTTACTTAGGCAGTGACATTCTCAATCGCTTTGCCATTAGTTTGGACCTAATAAACTTCAAAGCTTGGTCCCGATTAGCGGATAATCCCATGGGCTTTGATGATCCAGAAAAAGCATTTAGGTCAGCTCAATTGCTACCTTATGCAGTTGAAATTCAGATCAAAGAGGAAGTCACCATCCCAGAAAGGACACGACAATTCTCCCTGGAATTGAAAGTTAAAAGAGGACAATATCTGCAAAACCCTGATGCTTACATACATCTAAACGCTTCTCTCCAACAGCAAGGGTTGGGGGTAAACCCAACACCATTAGTCAACATAGAACATGACACCATTCTAATAGAGGTGGATAACAGCGACTTAAAGAGTATTACTCTAGCCGCAGGCACCATTATTGGAATGGCGGTTGATGACCGACATTTTTCCATTGATTTAGGTAATGAACTGTTAGGGCCAATCCCCAAGGACTGCTTTGACAGTGACAGTGATGACAACACAACACCAGACAGGATTTTTACCCGGCATGGGGGGAACTTCCTGGTGTACACTTCTTGCCTTTATGGTAAGGAAGATGCGACTTGTGACTTCAGGAGGGATGAGGTGATTTTCCAGGTCCATGAGGGCTGCCTTTCCCACCTGAAGCCTCCAGTCCAAATCAGCACTCTGACCAGGGACTTCTCCACCCAGCTGGAGGAGGCCGCTAAAATAGCCAAACCAGAAGTCTTTCCAGGCTTCAGGCAGATGGTGGAAGAGAGAGTCAACCTAGCTGATGCCTGTGTGACTCTGGAACAAAAGCAAAAGTTGAAACAAGTTTTCTTGGATTTCCAAGATCTCTTTGCGGTAGACTCATATGACTGTGGCCGCACCGACATCCACACAACAACAATCCCCACGGACCCTGGCATGACTCCAGTGTTTGTGAAGCAATATCGTTTGCCTCTCGCATCCATGGAGTCCCTTACAGAAATAATTAAGAACCTTGAGTCCCGGGGAATAATCCGTCCAGTTCACAGCACCTTCAATAATCCGGTGCTGGGAATATTGAAGCCAAACGGCCAGTGGAGACTCAACAAACGGGTCCATACTTCCCGATGGCCTCTGCCCTACATTGACCAAGGGCTGGCCCAGATCCAGGGGTCACAGGTATTCACTGCAATAGACCTGACCAATGGATACTGGACTGTGCCTGTCAGTAGGGAGGACCAATACAAGCTGGCTTTTACCTTTGGGGGAGCCAGCAATACACATGGACCCGGACTCCCTTCGGATACCTCAACTCCGGCAATGAATTCAACATTTTCCTACACAAGGCCATGCCCGACCTGGGTGCGAGGGGTAACCTGGCTTATGTAGATCATGTCCTCATCAAAAGTTCATCTGTGGAGGAACACATAGCGGAGATCCGTTATGTTCTGACGCAGTTGAGGGCCGCCGGAGCAAAACTTTCCTTTCAGAAAGCACAGTGGTGTAGAACCCGTGTTAATTTCTTGGGGCATGAGATTACTCCTCAGGGTCTCTGTCCCCAGGAAAAGAAAGTGGAAGCACTTCAGAAACTGAAAGACCCCACAACTCTGCGGGAACTAAGGAGCCTCCTTGGACTGACTAATTACAGCAGAAAGTTCATTGAGGGCTACGCAGAGATCGCCAGACCCCTGATTCATCTCCTGAAGGGGGGGGTCAAGTGGGAATGGGGTCCAGAACAAGCCGAGGCAGTAAAACAACTCAAAAGAAGCCTCTCACAAGCGCCTTGCCTAGCTTACCCTGTCAGAAACAAGGAGTTCTTCCTGGAGACGGGGTTCTCTAATACGTGCTTGACAGCAGTATTATACCAAAAGCATGACAAGGTCAATAAAGTAATCTCCTATGGGAGCAAAACTTTATCTTCTGTGGAGGAAAAATTCAACGATTGTGAGAAGGCACTCCTGGCAACGGTGTGGGCATTGAAGAATTACCACCCGTTTATCCAGGGGGAACAAATCATAGTGGAGACTCCACACCAGCCTCTGCAATATCTCCAAAGTGATAGAATCCGGGCCGGAAATGTGAGTAATTCCCGAATTACTTCCTGGATTCTGTCAATGCAAGGCTTTCCTGTGGAGGTCAGATATGGCCAAAACAAGAAGAGTCCCCTCGCGCAAGGTCTGGCTGACTTGCATGATTGTGCCAGAGAAAACTGTCTCGAGGACGAAAGTCTAAAAATCAAGGACAACACGGAGGCATACCTTAATTCCCCACACAAAGTCTTTGAAGAAGACAAGTGTGAGGGAATGCCCACTGTATATGTGGATGGATGCTCTTACCATGTTGACAACGACGGGGTGAAAGAACTGGTGGCCGGCGTAGGGAATGCATGGGTGAATGAGTCCCCAGAACCCTCCGCTGGATACAAAATTGGTCCCCGAAGTAGTCAGGTGGCAGAATTGATGGCTGTGCATCAGGCCATCCTCACTGCTTTCCAGCATCAACTCCACAAACTGGTCATAATCACAGATTCGGATTATGTACGGAACGGGTTCGTGGAGCACCTGGTTAATTGGAAAACCAGAGGCATGTTATGTGCTAACAACAAACCCTTGAAACATGGGAAGTTGATCCAAAACATTGATGATCTGGTCACCTTGAATGAGATGACCATCTATTGGAAAAAGATCAAGGGTCATTCCAAAGTAGAGGGACCAGACAAAACTGGAAATGACTTAGCTGATCAGCTGGCCAAAACCGGGGCCATCCAAGGGGATCTGATTGAGATTGAGTCCCTGTTGGGGGAAATCCAGGTCACTGCTATCACTAGGTCCCAGACAAATGCTCACAATGACCTTTCAATTGCACAATGGAGTAAGGAGACCCCTGATGCTGATTTGATTACCGCTCAGAAGGGGGATCCAATAATTGGTAAATTTTACCAGCACCTTGAGGACCCTGAGAACTTTCCCCTGACGGATACCGATTACATTGGGAAAGAGGACCTAAGAGTGTTGATGAAATGTCCAAAAATGTTCCGAATCCAAGACGGTTTGTTGGTAAGGAAATCCAAAGCTGGCCACGATCAGTGGGTGTTTCTTACCTCATTCCAAAGCCTGATGTTAAGTCACGCCCATGATGCGGCCACCGCCGGTCATAGGGGGTTTCACACAACATTGGAAATCTTAAGAGAGGTTGCATACTGGCCACACATGGGGCAGGACCTCGACCAATACTTGAAGGGGTGTCTTGTGTGTGCACAATTTCAGCCATCATCCCTCACACCCCGTGCGCCTCTCCAAAAGAGGGGGACGACACTGCCATGGTCAGATTTACAAATCGACTTTGTAGGCCCCGTGATTCGCTCTGCTAGGGGAAACAAGTACATGTTGACCGTTACATGCTTGTTTACCAAGTGGGTGGAATGTCTCCCAGCCCCAAACTGCAAGGCAGAAACGGCAGCTGCCTTGATGATTAACCACATCTTTTCCCATTTTGGTCTACCTCAAAAGATTGAGTCAGACAGGGGTAGCCACTTCACCAGTGAAGTAATGACAAAGATGTGGGAGATACTGGGGGTCAAAAGGAAGTTACATATTGCTTACAGGCCAGCTTCTTCTGGGGCAGTAGAGAGATATAACCGAACCATTGTGAGCATATTAAAGAAGTTTGTGGCAGATTCTGGGCCAAGTTGGGATATCCGATTACCTCTGGTCCTAATGGCCATCAGATCTACCCCTTCATCTGCAACCAAAATGTCACCATTCGAGTTGATGACTGGACGCAAGATGGTGCTTCCTCAGCATCTGCTCTACAGGACCCAAGAGCAGACACTGATAAATGCCTCCACAACTCATGAGTATGTGGAGAATTTAAGGAAACACCTTCAACATGCTTTTGCTTATGCTCAGCGGAATCTAGAAAGATCAGCTGATAGCATGAAGACCCACTATGACCTGAAGACTTCCAGGAAGGAATATCAGGTGGGGGACCGGGTCTATCTATACAATTTCCAAAGGAACCAGGCCAAACAGCGAACATTTTTGCCTACATTGAAGGGACCCTTTGAGATTATAGACAAAATCTCCCCTGTGGCCTACAAGATCCGCATCCCCAAAGGCGGTTTGGCAGAGGGGGAAGACAAGTGGGTCCACATTAACCAGTTGAAGTGTTGCCATCCCAGGCACACTCTGCAACAACTGGAGGAATCCTCTGGAATCCTAGAGGGTACTGTCTCAGATTAATTCAGTTCTAACTTAAAATATCCCACATATCGCCTATCCAATTCTGAGTTTCTCAATGTGGGTGTTTTCGTTTTTGAATGCAAAAAGAAATGTGCATGTTCATATGTTGTGACTATAAATTTATATGCCACCCCACTATATCAATGGTGGGGGAAAAATGTCTATGAATAGGTATTGCCGCTCTTCCTTTGTCGTCCTAGGAGAAAGAAAACCTCGAGACTGGCCAAGGAGGACGATCCGGAGACCGGGAGCAGAGACGCAAGTGGGCCCGGGGTACCGCCCAATCTTCCCATCAGGACCGGCGAGGAGAACCGATCTATCCGACCGGATGGAGAAAAAGATGCTGAACTGTGCCATCTATTGGAAGAAGATGAGGAAACATCCTAGGTCTTGCGAGTTCCATCAGTGAAACAGAATGGCCATCGCAAGAGGGGGGCTTGTGGGATGTTTTTACCCATACATCCGAGCCCTACCTCAAAACTGTGCAGTACTGACATGGAAAACATCATGATGGCCAGAGATTCCCAGAAAATGCCCAGGGAAGTGCATGAAGAATAGGCTGCCACCCATTTTTACCGATGTTATGGGCACAGAAGGGCACTGCCTAAAACCACCATTGGACTACCCACACAGTAGCCTGAAACCATTGGGAATGGCAATGCTGATTGCCAAAAGCAACCTAGAATTGTGGGGAATTCATTTTCTTAAATCCCAAAAATGGTTGCATTACCAGTACTCACCACTATCAGAAAGCCGGTGTTTTAAAACAACACCAGACTTTTCTCTTTTTTGGTGTAAAACTGAATAAATGAACCCAAAGCATGCCAAAGAAAGACTTACTGAGAGGTGGATCCAATGTAAAGTTATATTCTGAAGTGACTTGAAGGTTTATACCAAGACTGGCTGAGCTGTGGATTTCAGCAGTTTAAGTAAATTTGGACTGAAAGACACTAAAAATCTAAATGTTTAAATTAACTGAGTGACCTACTTTTGAGTGGCACATAGTTGTCACTGTTGAAATGCCATAGTTTTGAACTTAGAATCAGCATTCTAGCTGCATATGTAAACATTGTCTTGACTTAAACTGGGTAACAAAAAGTGACATTTTATCTGAAGCCTGGCTTAAGGAACTGAATTCTGCCCACCAGCTACCCCCGACAGGAGATGAGACTTGCACAACAGCTGTGTCCCCAGGCCTAGCTGCCCTTTTGCTGCTCCCACCAAAAGGGATATGACACTTCCCTGATTGAATTACCTGGGCTCTGCAGGAAATTGAACAAAGCCCTGTCCTGACTCAGGCAAATGTTTTATTATGGGGGCCGTAAAAAGTGGCTTCCTCCTGGAAGGAAAGGGGAGGAGCACTGCCTGTGAGAGCAAGCTGGCTTGGCAGAACTGGAAAAACCAGAAATTCAACCTTGAACTGGGGGGAAACCACACCCCTGTAGCCAGAATATGGTTTTAGAAAAAGATGAATAACTCATAGTACGGACTTGTCATAATTATTTAAATGATACCATAATTCTTGTGACTTTTCTGCCCACATTTTAAGAGGTTTTTAGAACCGGTGGCATGACCTGGGGGCAAACTAGCAGTTAAGAGGGTATTACTTAAAATGTATGCATGTTAAAAGTCTGATACTTCATCAATTAATGCCTGCATGCCTTGCACACATTTGGGTAAATTTGAGTAAGAATCTGATATTGGTAACCTGACCAAAAAGTGAAATATGTTGCTATTTCTGAATGCAAGCTCCCAGGAAGAGTAGATTTGGACAGGGTATACCTCCTGTGATATGTGATGGGTGCATGTAATTTTAAACAAATGTGTACCTGTGCAAATATGTTTTTTGAGCAAATATAGATTGTGTGTAAATTTGACAGGGGTG
Source organism: Ambystoma mexicanum (assembly GCF_040938575.1). Taxonomy (NCBI): domain Eukaryota; kingdom Metazoa; phylum Chordata; class Amphibia; order Caudata; family Ambystomatidae; genus Ambystoma; species Ambystoma mexicanum. Next base: position 833,098,657 of record NC_090925.1, read on the forward strand.
GGTTCTCTGTATCATAAACAGACCTCATCATGATGACACTTCATTTCATTCCCCCAATCAAGGGGAAGAGGAGGAAGTGGCCAATGACAAGTGGAGAGGGGTAGAGCCTAGTGATGCTGCACACACACCCATTTTCAAAACACATAAAAGCAGACAGTCAGGACAGATAGGGACATTCAATTCCATTTGCTGCAACGCGCTCTGCCGGACCATACCACATCCAGAGATCCAGACTTCAAATCCATCAATCTCCAGAATCCAGAGAGGCTAGACCAGCAGAGCAGAGCTGACCCAGACCACTGTTAGCAGAGCCAGAGAGCTGACCCAGATCACTGTGAAGAGACCCAGACCAGACCGGATCCCAGTCCAAAACCTGACCAGATCCGTGGCGAGGCCCATTTATTTCAAAAATATATTGTGAGTACCTAGCAGACTGTGCAGAACCAATCTCTTAGTTAAAATAATCTAATTCAAGCTATTTTAATCTAAGTAGAACTGCCTCCTAACTGTCACCTGTCATTTGCAAAGCTGTCACCTGTCATTTCTAGTTGCTAGCTGTCACTTGTCACTTTGAACTTTAAAATTTCAAATCTGAAAAACAACCTTTACCATATCGCTCATATCTCCTTGACCGTTTGTCTTAGAGACTTGCAGTAACTTTCCTCTGAAAGCTTAGAATCTTGGCTTTTCAACGAACCTAGAACCGCATTCCTATTCCATACACTATTGCCGCAATCGCGAAAAACGCACTCGTGAATTTTGCCGCGATTTGCAAATTTCTCCACGTGTGAAAACAGCAGTTTCCTTGCTAAAAATTCGTTTGCCTCTTAAGAACCATCCCTGAATCATTGCTAGGGTGAGTCTGGACTAATATTAACTTGATACCACTCACCCTGAACCTCTAGAGGGAATTAAAAGCATTTTAGCATATTTTTCACTTCATTGCCAGCACATATAAAAGCATCTTGGGCCTGTGTTTCTAAACTTCTGTAGTCTAAGCTTGCTGGGGTGAACGGGATTACATTTGATTGCATTTCTGAGAACTGTGTGATTTCCTTCCATTTCCTTGCATTGCATAAAGGGGGGGAGGGGATTGCCAGAGAAAAGTGATTACATTGTTTTGTTGAAATCATATTGAGTATTTTCTGTATTGCATTTTCATTCAACATTACATCCATCTGAACTTATATAAAGCATTCTCTACCACCTTATTCTTCTGTTCCTATTCACAAGTGTGCTAGTGGCAGACTATCCATTATTGATTACTGCTCAGATTCAGTGTGATATTCAATTATTAATTTATTATAAAGCGTGATATATATATATTGTTTAAATTATCAAATAAACCTTTAAACTTGCCAAACAGAACTACTTCTTGGCTCAGTGGGGTCAGGGGGATTCCAAGAGAGGGGTGTTATATAGGGGTAGTCATCCAGAACGCATGAACTGGACATAAAGATATATCAATAAGGGTTTCCATTCAGTATCCCAGACTAGGCATTGACTTAGCTGTAGTGTTGAATTGAATCCTCTTACAATGGTCATTAATCTCAATAATACATATTTGATGGGAAATTCCCCAACCATGGACAGGCAGCTTTAGGTCTTAACATCTGTTCGTACACTGGGTCTTCTGCACAATTTATGGGTTATGCATCCACTCTATCTTTATTTGTGGACAGTTGCAAAATACTGAACATTGAATATATATGAAAATGTTTGAGCAATGCAGCTTAAAATGCTCTGTACTAACCCATTAGGACCAATATTGTTCCTTGAATTCTATATGGGTTGGAGACTTTGTCCTCACCCATATAGCCAGTTAAAATGTTTGATTCTTTGGGTGTGATCTATGGGTGTGATATCACACCCATAGAATCGAATATCTATAAAATATTTGCAAATCTACAGTTTGTGTACTGTTTGATTTGTATAGTTTGTATGTGAAGTTTTGCCTATGTCATGTCATTAAGATTGTAGAGTTTGGTAAGAAGCACTGCAGTATAACATATCCATGGAAGTAAAGATTTTGTATTGTGGTGTATGGTTAGATTTTTGCTTCAATGGTTGTGTTATGAAGCAGTATTTATGAGTTGTATTATAATATACTTACTGTTTGATTTTTTGTGATTGGATATATTTTTTTCATGACTTTGGTAACTGGAGCAGATATTCTTTTTCAATTTCTGTGATAAAAGAAAAGATCATGTTAGTGTAGGTAGTTAATAAAGACTTATTACATTGCATAATAGACATTTCAGCTTTTTTTCGAACCACATATTTAGTAGTTTACAAACCAGTGTAGTGTGCAATTTGCTCAGTTTCTGTGTTTGTTTCTTAAATTCTGTGGGGAAAAGAAAATCCATGTTGGATTAAAAAAAACTTTTTTGTTATGGTAAAGTACATTTGTTTGTTTGTTTTCAGTGTTTACTTCTAGTTTCTGGCTAATGTTCTATCTTTTGGATTGTTGCAGATTGTTAGATACCTGTTGTTGAATTGTAACTGGTTATAGGTTTTTATTTATATTCTCAAGTGCTGATCTATCTGTTGGGTTGTTGCAGATTTTTGGGGCAGTTAGATACATGTTGACGTATTATAACTGTTTATTTCTTCTTATAATTTAGTGGTATTGATTTATCTGTTTGGTTGTTGCAGAATCTTGGGGCAGTTAGATACCTGTTGGTGTATTCTAACTGTTTATAGTTTTCTAATTGAAGTTTTATTAATGTTTATGCACAGATTAGTTATTAGTGGTATTGATTTATTTGTTTGGTTGTTGAAAAAACCTGGGGAAGTTAGATACCCGTTGGCGTATTCTAACTGTTTATTTCTTCTTATAATTTAGTGGTATTGATTTATCTGTTTGGTTGTTGCAGAATCTTGGGGCAGTTAGATACCTGTTGGTGTATTCTAACTGTTTATAGTTTTCTAATTGAAGTTTTATTAATGTTTATGCACAGATTAGTTATTAGTGGTATTGATTTATTTGTTTGGTTGTTGAAAAAACCTGGGGAAGTTAGATACCCGTTGGCGTATTCTAACTGTTTATTTCTTCTTATAATTTTGTTGTATTGATTTATTTGTTTGGTTGTTGCAGAACATTGTGGCAGTTAGATACCTGTTGGAGTATTCTAACTGCTTATAGTTTTCTAATTGACGTTTTGTTAATGTTTATGTACAGATTAGTTATTACATTTTGGTTTTAAGAAGATTAAATAAGTGTTATTAGATTTGCTGGTAATCTCTGCTTTAGAGTAATGGTACTGTCATTACATTCGAATCATCCACATTTCTTTTTTATATATGCATTGTAGTGACCTGCATTGGTTGTGGCTCCTGCGTGGTAGATTATACCTATTGTTGTGAAGGTTTTCTTACCAAGTGATATTTGACCATGTGTGAATCCAGTGAGCTTGCAGTTGTTTTTGGAACCATCTGCATTGTAACATGAAAAACAGTATTTACTATGTGTTTGTATTTGTAAGGTGGAGCGATTATCTCAGTTGCAGATAGTACATAATCTGCCATGGTTTGCATTTTGTACAAGTTGCTGAAATGGAATGGATTCACAGTTAGGTATGGATACATACACGAAGCATTCATTAGGGATTTGTTCCTGTGCCACATTGTTGCAAAGAGTGCATGTATGTTTCCACATGTATGAAATCTGTAAGATTTCATTTATAGGTATGTTTTTGTTTTCCAGTACTTGTAGTAAGTACACTAGAAATTCTTGTGGATCTTCTTGTGAGTTTATAGTGAATTTCAGCATTCCAGCACAGTAGTCCAATTCTTGTCTTATTCCATGAACACTGCATGTGTTGTCAGGATTGTTGCTTGCATTTCTATGAAGGATTAACATTTGCAAACACAATTGGTCTGTATTGTGTAGGTTAATGTTGTTAACAATTGGTGGCAATTGGAATAGAATATTTATTGCTATATTTGCGTAGCAACTTGCACCAGTTATATTTGAAAATTTGAATGGACCAGATAGTTCTGTGTCCAAGTCATTTCTTTGGAGTGTGTATTGCTTCTTTGAAGAAGTACCTGAGTTACTTTGAGTAGTAGATTCTTCTTTGGTTGTAGTAATTGATGAAGTATTACCTTCTTTTACTCTATTTGGAGGATTTGCAGTGAGATCCTGTTGCATTTCTGTTTGAAGTAGTTTTCTTTTACAAGGTTTTTTTTCTGTGGAACAGGATACGTTTTTAGATGATGGGTATACAGTGAACGTAGTCTATTGTATTCTAAAATGCAAGGAATATCAGCGTTTATTTTACTTGCATCAAATTTGATTAGAAATAGACCGTCAAGTGTACGTAAGCGTGATAGTGCTAAATTGCTCATGCCTTCTTTAAAGACTGTGTTCCCAATATCTATCAATGCTTTATCTAGGGTAAGACCTTGTGATTTGTGAATGGTGACTGTGTATGCTAGAGTTAGAGAAAATTGCTCTTTGCTTACATACATGTCTTTGAAATGAAGGAATCAAGCTGTTGAGCATCCTATACTTTTTACTTCTGATAGTTTGTCAAAGAGAATATTGACAAACTGAATGTTGTTGTCACGTGGGTATGTTTGAAAGCCAACAACTGTACCAAGTGCTCCATTAACTAGTCCTTGCTCCACGTCAAGGTTACGTTTAAGCATTACTCTACAGTTTAAAGATAATTTTAATATTTTTTCCAAACCAGCTGTGTTGGAGATAGAGTTTTCCAAGGTATTTAGTCTTGTTGTGGCTTGTTGACACATGGGTAGTGTCATTCCATGTACGTCCAGTTTGTCTGATGAGCAAATTTCAATTATTGGTTGCATTTCTTTTTTCAACATTGTTCCATTGAATTTTGAACAGCTTGCAAGAGTTGGCATCAAGGACATACAAGTGACATTTTTGTGTGCTATTTTTTCCATGACATCAGTAGAACATGAATTATGGCCATAGAGTGCATGGATGTGCCGGGTTTTTAATATTGATTGTGCTTCTTGAGGTAGTATACCAACTCTAATACTTTTAAAAATGTTGGCGGATGTGAGGTCTGCAGACTTGCGCATATTTTCAGTTAATTCTCTGTATTGGAAATAAATGTTGCCAAAGGTTGACATTTCCTATGCTCCCAACAATTTTACGACAGAGTTTGTGTCCTAAGGTTTTAAAAATAGGTTCACCTTTCACTGGTGTCAATTGAAGAAGATTTCTGAAAACAATAATGTGTTTTCCTCCAAAGAGCTCTTCGTAGTTTGTTTGAGTACTTCTTGTAATCTGAGGTGAATCGAAGCCAACATTAGGTTGGAAACCATGCTCACTCATCTATTAGTAGCATTTTAATTTGTTTTAACACTCTGCGTAGTTCCATTGCAGCTTCTGTAGAAAGTTTGTAATAGTCTAATTTGTTTTGGCGTTCTACTGGGAGGAGTAGTAATCGGTGTAAAGTGACAGCGCCTATGTTGTAGGCAGCTAAACCTGTGGGGGCAGTTACAACAGCTGACAGTTTGTTGTTTGTCAATTGTTGAAGGAACTTGCTGATGATTTTGATTAAGAATGTTTTGCCTGAACCAGCTTGACCACTGACGTATAGTAGTATAGGTTTTTAATTTTGGCAGGTACATTCTTTATTTTCATGTTGTACACCATGTGCAATTTCTTTTGTTACTTCTTGAAAAATGCTACGCTGCTCATTGTTCAGTTGTGATTGCAGTACAGTTAAATCTTCGGTATCTTCTTCATAGTGAGACATGGTGTTTTCTACTTCTGTCATACCTAATTCTGCCTCATTTGCTATGAGTAGCTGTCCCAGTGGTTCTTGGCTTCCTGTTACAGAAGGTTGACTACTGTCGGGAGTGTCCTTATCTAGTTGGGCCTGGAGTTCTTCTTCGTGTAGCTGTTCATTGTGCAACATTGTTTTGTACTGTGTAAAGTTTACATCGGTTATAGTGCTTTCATTTGCTTTGAAAGCATCTTCATAGGAGTCATAGATATCTAGTAGCTCTTCTTCTTTTCTACATGGTTTAAAAAGTTGTAGCAGGGACATATAATATAGTTCTTTATGTTGAGGAGTTTTTAATGACAATTTGATATGATTAATTAAGCTTCGTTTGGTAAGTTTCACTAAGCTGCCTTCACAATTTGTCACTCTGTATCTACCTTTCTTTTCATTGGGTTATATATTAGTTTTGTATGTGAAGTTTTGGGCTATGTGGTATAGACACATGGTTTCCAAAGTGGTGCTCCTGTTTGGGTAGTATGTGTCTAGTAAATTGTTTTTCAAAATTTCTTGGCTGTTGGGATCATTTTTGGCTATTGTTTCTATGTCGTTGTGTGATTTGAGAACTCTTTTTCTAGATGTAGCAGGACCAAGACTTAGCCATACTATATGTTCAGATTTTCCATACAAAGCAGTACCGGTTAAACAATCTGCAGCTTCATAGCAGCCACATTCTCTATGAGAAAGCATTTTTATGCCTAAACTGTACAATTTCTGAGACAGTGTTTTGTCCAATGATAGGTCATTCCAGAGGTCTTGAAGCTCTGTTTTTTCTGTTTTGGTTTAGCAGGCTGTGACATATTGTGCTACTGCAGTGGAATTGTCTGCAATATACTGCACATCTGTGTTTGCATTCCATAAGAGGGCAATGATTGCATTGTAATCATTGATGTATTTTGATCCTTATGTTCTTTTTTATGTAATATGTGTTCTTAGGTGATTTACCTTTGACACTATGTCTAACTGAAGACATGAAGTTGTTCACTTCACCTGTTTCTGTAACTGGTCTAGGAAAACCAAAGCGGCATTTGGTGTAGTATTTCCCTTTGTTTTTGTATTTGCGATGACAATATTTCCCACATTTGTGTCTTTGAAAGTGTACAATTTGTGCATGAAGATCACTATTTGTTGCTTTTGATGGAATTTCACAAGTGACATATTTTTCGATAAACTGTGAAACAGTGACATCACTGTCTTGACCAAATTTAGGAGGATCTTTAATCCATAAAAGCATGTGGATATGTGGTACTCCTCTGGCTTGGTATTCTTTTCTCCAAAAGAAGTGTTGCACTTCTCTGAGGGGAGGAACAATTTTATTACAAATAAAGTGTAGCATAGCAATGAAGCGATGATGGAAATATTGAGAAACATTAACAGGATCTAGAGAGCAAAGTTCTCCAGGTGTTAGTATATCTATGTTTGTTTTGTTTTTGTTTGATATGCGTAGGAAATCATGTAAATCTTCCCATGCATATTCCACACCACTTAATGTAACAAACCAAGTGGGTGGGCCAAGGTTTCTTATCATACAACATACATCTCTGTGACGTCGGAACCAGTACTCTTTAGTACCACGCATGTTTGCTAACAGATTTGTAATGCTTGATTGTAAAACCTCATCTTTCTTTTGTACTTTTTGTAGTAATTGCATAGCTGACATATTTTGAAAGTGGGTACCTGATTTCAATGTGTGTGCAACTCGGTCGCATAGAGTTGCTAGTTCACTTTCAAAGAGTAGGTGGAATATGTTATGTTATGTTATTTTGTATTTGTATAGCGCCTTATGTACCATTGGTATGATCTCAAGGCGCTGGTAGGTTGAACGCCCTCGAGAACTTCAGTTCAAGTCAGTTGAGAGAGAGAGAGTCATAAAGTGCATGGGCGCCCCAGGTATGTGTGCAGCCGGTGTGGTTGTTACATAATAGCTGCTTCTTAGCGGTAGGTGGGGTGCTGAGGAGATCAGTTGAATGTGTGCAGTCTGGAAGGTTGACAACCAGACTGAGTTATGGCTGTGTTAGGCCTGAGGATACGCCTAAGCTAGCCAGTGTGTGCTAGCTAGCTGTGTTTTATTAGTATGATGGGTGGTTTGATCGGCCTTGTTAGTATGAGAACAGCTTTACCGAATGTGTCATAGTACTGCTGTGTTCTAGTTGAATGGTGGTGTATAGGAGAGAGTAAGCATAGTATTGTGATATTGTGGTAATAAGTGAAGTGTATGCAATCAGGCACAATCTACCTACTAAATCTAACTTTTAACACAGTGAGACTATTAGGGTACATTCAATGTTGTTGGTGTTACTATCTTAATTCAACTCTAATACAGTGACTCTAATAGGGGATACTTCTAGGTTGAACTTTAACACATTGACGCTACTGGTGCACACTCAATGATGTTGGGAATACCGTCTAGGTTCAACATTAACACAGAGATGCTGCAAGGGTGCGCTTTCTAAGTTCAGCTTTAAGATAATGACACTATTAGGGCACAGACATTGATTTTGGGAATATCTTCTAGATTTAACATTGACCCAGTGATGCTAAATAGGGTACGCTTTCTAAGTTCAACTTTAACACAGCGACGCTATCGGGCATGCTTTCTAAGTTCAACTTTAACACAGCGACTCTATTAGGACACACTTTCTAAGTTCAACTTTAACACAGCGACTCTATTAGGGCGCACTTTCTAAGTTCAACTTTAACACAGCGACTCTACTAGGGCGCACTTTCTAAGTTCAACTTTAACACAGCGACGCTATTCGGTATGCTTTCTAAGTTCAAATTTAACACAGTGACGCTGTTAGGGCACACTTTCTAAGTTCAATTTTAACCCAGCGACGCTATTAGGGCACAATTTCTAAGATTAACTTTAACACAGTGATGCTATTAGGGCACACTCTCTACATTTAACATTAACACAGTGACGATGTTAAGGTACAGGTATTAGATTCAACTTTAACATGGTGACGCTATTGGGGCACACTTTCTAAGTTCAACTTTAACACAGTGACGCTATTAAGGCACACTTTCTAAGTTCAACTTTAACACAGTTATGCAATTAGGGCACCATTTTTAAGATTAACTTTAACATGGTGACGCTATTGGGGCACACTTTCTAAGTTCGTCTTTAACACATTGACACCACTAGGGCACACTTTCTAAGTTTAATTCTAACACAGTGACCCTATTGGGGCACACTCTCTAGATTCAACCTTAACACAAGGACGCTATTAGGGCACACCTTCCAAGTTCAGCTCTAACACAATGACGCTATTAGGGCGAGCACACTCTAGATTCAACATTAACACAGCAAAGCTATTAGGGCACACCTTCCAAGTTCAGCTCTAACACAGTGACGCTATTAGGGCAGGCACACTCTGGAGGTTCAACATTAACACAGCGACGCAATTAGGGCACACTTTTAGATTCAGCTTTCACATGGTGATACTTTCTTGATTCAACTTTAACACACTGATGTCATTGGCACACTCAATGATGTTGGGAATACCGTCTAGCTTCCATATTAGCACAGTGATTCTATTAGGGCACACTTTCTAGATTCAGTTTTAACACATTGACGCTATTAGGGCACATGCTATTTATCACAATTGTGTCTAAGTCCGGCACATGCTATCATTCACAATTAAACTAAGAGTGGGATATGCCATCATTCACCGTTCAGCCAAGAGTGGGACGCGCTAACATTCACAATTCCAACCAGGCGTGGGATATGCTAACAATCACAATTCAACTAAGAGTAGGATATGCTAGCAATCACAATAAATCACAATCTGCTGCGAGTTTAATAATGCTATAAGGGCGTGCTTTCTAAGTTCAGCTTTAACACAGTGACGCTAATAGGGCACACTTTGTAGATTCAACCTCAACACAGTGGCGCTGTTAGGGTGCACTTTTTAGATTTAGCTCTAACAGACTGACACTATTAGGGATACTCAATGATGTTGGGAATAACATTGTGATTCAGCACTAACACAGAGATGCTATTGGGGCACACTCAATGATGTTGGGACTACCGTCTAGATTCAACATTAACACAGTGACGCTATTAGGGCAAGCACACTCTCTAGATATCATTCACAAGTCTATGTAAGTGCGGGATATGCGATCATTCACAATTCCTTTCAGGTGTGGCACGTGCTGTCATTCTCAATTCAATCGAAGTGTGGCACATGCTATCGTTCGCAATTTTATCTATCATTTACAGTACCAACTAAGTGAGCTATATGCTACCAGTCATAAATCTGATGAGGTACATGCTATCATTTACAATTCCATCTAAGTGTGGGACATGATATCATTCATGATTCCATCTAAGTGTGGCTCTTGGTAACATTGTTGCACCTGTCTTAGTGTGAGGCTGGTTAACCTTCATCATTGTCTCTGGGAGTGGCACAAGTTAACAATGTATGTTAGTATGTTATGCAGGACAACATTTACAGTCCAGCCTTGAATGGATTTAGCTTGGTGGTTAAATCTCTCTAGGTGTGCATGGTGTGAGTCTATGGCAGTTTACGTTAAGGAAAGACAAGGTAGAGTGGCCGGGGCTTTCTGGAGTAGAGTGATTGCTCTAGACCCCACCCATGCCACACTTACAGTTTTGTTGGTGTCTGTTCACTGCTGGCTTCACTGGCTTCCCCTGCGGACACCTGCAGACACTTTCTGGAGCCGCCATTGCTGGAGCCGCCCTTTGCCTTGGGGTCCTTAGCCACAGGGGCTGTCGGGCAGAGGGCTGCCCTGGGAAGGTCAGTTATGACCAGGTGAATGTACCAATCAGGGCGGGTTGGAGGGGGGAGTGTGGGACTGGGAAAAGGCCAGACACAAACAAAGGACTACACCCCACAGACTGCACCCTAGATCAGAAAAATGGCCTCAGAAGCCAAAACAAACACTAGACAGTGACCAGATTAGCACACAGTGCTCACCAAAAAATATAAATACATAAATGGCTAAGTAAATAAATAAATAATAAAATTTGAAGAGAGAGAAAAAAAATATTATAATTTGAAATAAACACTCACACCACTCCAAATGTGCATAAAGCAGGCCAAAAACGGATTACAATCATTGTGAAACTACTCACTCACAATCAACCAGCACCTAAGGTTGATTCCAGACTAGAGTCCCTGCTACATACTTCCACATGGCTCTCCACAAAGCAAATGGAAAATGGCTGCTGAAACCAAGCCACAAACACACACAAACACACCTGACTTTTCCAACCAATTGCAAGTGTGGAGGGTGGCCAGACACAAACAAAGGACTACACCCCACATTTTGTCTAAATCTGGGATCTTCAGAATACATTCGTAATGAGCAGTATTCTGATGCTGTTATCTGAGTGGATCTATCATCGTACCTTCCTCCTTTCCCAGTAGGAAAGAGTAGAGGAAAAGCATGTGCTTCTATACTTTTTTCCCATATGCTGATTGGTGATCCTTTGGTTTGTTGCATTTGGTACATTTCTAGTGCATCATCTATGGTGTCTTTAGAGTGTAATGGATGAAATGTATAATGATCTAAAATATTGCATACTGTAGCAGGATCTAGAAGTTCAAATTGACCAGTTTCTGGTGACTCTTGAATTATTTTAGTGCTTTCCCTCAGGTTTTCTTCAATATTCATTTCTTTGTATTATTCATTATTTTCTTTTAGATATTGCGAGGCTTGTCTAAATTTTGTTTTGTATTTTGTAGGTACACCATTTACTAAGACAATTAACGATTGTGCTATTGGACATTGCACTCCCAGAGTGTGCACATTTTCTTTCAGATCTAATGGTAAATAAACTACTTTGCCATGAATGCCTTTCACTGATTCAGAGGGAGGTAATTTTGCTGTTTTTGGTTGAAGGCGTATTATTGCTTGAAATTATGATGCTCTCATATAAATTGAGCTGTTGCAGGGGTTTTGGTAGTGGGAATAATTCCAAGTTATTTGTGATAGCACGTGAAGGAGTTTGGTTATTGTCAAGTTTTGTAGTGCAGTAACTGCAAAGTATTAAGGGGTCAGTTATTTCATATTTGTTTTCTGCTATAAGGTAGAGTGCTACTTCAAACCATTTGGAATCTTCATTGTCTTCTATTTTGTATGTTATGTCTACGGTGTTTGTGTTACTTTTATAAACAGTTATGTGGCAACACACACACATGGTTTGGTACTTCAGCTGATGTACTTTTATATTTTAGTATTTTTTTTTTGTATGTGTGTAGTAGAAGTTTGCCATCTGTACAATTGTTGCTAGTCTGTTGTAAAGCTATTGAATTTTGTAAGTGGCTTTCACTTCCAAAATATTTTCTCTGGATATGCTCTATTTCTTCAAGTAGGTCTTTGGCTGTACCATGTAGAATATTGTTATTTAAAATGGCTAGTGCTAAAGCAGGACTTTTAGCATAGTACCGTTTATAGACTAGATTTCTTATAGTTGGATGATGTGTTGATATCATTTTGATATGATGGAAGGTGCTTTTGCAAATAGGTCCTGAAATGCAGGCTAATTAATGTCCTTGTAGTCCTGTGTATTAGTGCACTGGACAGGTATCCATATTTTGTAGTAGTTTAATTTTGATTTTGTCTTTGCCTTTCACATACTGATTGAGGAACTGGCTTAAAGATTTGAAAGATTTTTTGGCAATGTTACACATTGACGTGCAGGGCCATTTGTATACTGGACGTTCTGGTTCAGTCGAATGAAGAGGTGATAGTGAATTTTCTGGGGATATTTTTGTAAGCAGTATTTCTTGTTCCATTATGTTATGATTAAGTTGTTCATACCCTCGTCCACTGCTATGTATGGCAATTGTGTTTGTTTGCTTTTGTTTGTATGCTTCTTCATTGAAATATGGTTCTGTGCTCGTGGTGTGACTCCATTTACCTCCACAGATATTTAAGAAGTTATTTTTGTTGACATTCCATTTATTGAGAAGTCTTTTTTGTAATTTAGTAGTTTGTTTTGTTAGTGGTTTCATTCTGTTTAACACTAAAATAAATTACTTCCTTTTGAGAAGGATTGCACTATCTATGAGAGCTTCTAAGATTAATTTTCTATGGTAGGTTTTAAGGGTTGTGCATGATTTCTCTCCTGTTTTTATAAGATTCAGAAGGACTCTGTGGTGGAACATTTTTTCTAAAATCCTTTTTTTGGTATGGTTACTTGCCACTACATCAAGATTTATTGGAGCAGTGTTAGCAGAAGTGGTAGCTGAATTCTTGTTAATCACTTTCTGTTTCGTTTTACATTTTGAAAGAGGAGGGAAAGTTTTTGTACTGGAAACTTGTTTTGTTTCGCTTAATGACTCTATTAGATCTTTTGTTTGAACTTTTAGTACAAATTCTGCTAGAGATGGATGCTTATTTTGGACACTTTTATTTTCATTTGCTCTACTTCTGCGTTGCTTTCTATGGACTTGCTTTTAAGTAGGCATTCTTTGGGGTCTATTGAAAAAAAAGAAGGTATGGGTTGGGCTGTTCTGCATGTATGTGTGCTGTGTGCATGAGTGTCTGAGTATGATGGTAAGGATGTGTGTGGTGGTGTGTGATTGTGTATTGGGCAGCTACAACTAGTTGGGAAGGCTATTCTTGTATTTGTGTGTTACTATACTGGGGTTCTGATGACAGTAGAAAGTAAGCTAGTGGTGAGGAGAAGCACAAATACCAAATCTAATGGTATAGAATTAAAACAGTTCTTTGTTCTGCTATAGCAACATTCTAGGGGCTGAGTTATGTCATTTGTGCACCGAAAAACGGGATTGTACTTGTTTTGTGTGGAATGAGCAGGTTTCTTCTGAGTTGTTGTTTGTACTTCAGATGCTGCTGCTTTTCAGGAGAGTGGTCTTCACTGCAATTGTAAAATAAAGAAGTAAATAGTTTTGTGTGTTTATAGCACTGATGTTAATTTAGACGTTGATGTTTATGTTTTGTAGTAGTATTCTTGTTTGATATCTGAACATAGCATAGTTTGTGCATGCAATTTCCTTTGATTATGTGCAGCCTTTATATTTTACTTACAATATGTTAGTTCAACATGCTTTGCAAATGAGTACAATAGTAAGTGTATGAAACTCACTTGGTTTCTTAAGGCTGTGTCATTGAATGTTGGGAGATAGAAGAAATAATGATATACTTATTTTGCAATTTCTATAGGTAAATGTCAGAAACTACTTAGAAAAGCATTGTAATGTATGCATTTGTGAAGGTGTGTGTAATAAACCAGAAGCATGTGATTTGCAGGCAGTGGTGGTCTTTCAGCTGGGAGCTTTTCAATGATAGTGTCTATTTGTGTGAGTGTATAAAGATGCATGACCTTATCCTGGCTGTGTGTAATTTTATAATACACTACAAAGAGGCCGATTCATGGAATAATTAGCGCGGCGCAAGTGGCCAAAAATTTGCGAATCGCAGTGGAATAGCGAAAATCGCAGTGCAAGTGCGAAAATCGCACGAAAAGCAGCGCACATCGATTCATGGAAGGCCGTGCGCGAGAAAACCATCGGATGTGCGATAAAAAAGTGTGCGGCGCACGTTGGCGCACAGGCCATCTAACTGCGTGCACCAGTTCACAGCGAAAATCGCACAGGCCACAGCGAAAATCGCACATAGCGCGGCGCACGCAACAAAAGTAGGCGGAACACGGGACGTAACACTCGGAATGGGGAACAACTTGCCAAAATGTGGGCGTCACGGGGGAAGTACAGGGTACAAGTGTGCGGAACGCCCACACGCTCGCCTACAACACGTATTCATGGAATAGAATAGGGCAAAAAAGCGCACGCTCAAACCAGCGCACAGGCACAAACACGACTGCCACAAGAAAGCAGGCGGTAGCGTCTCTGCGCCTGTAAGAAATGTGTGCCAAAAGGTGCGCCAAAAAATAGCACCTATATACTGCCATGATGAATGTCCCATACTGTGGCCCTCCAGGACAAATGACGTGCAAAGGGGTACCCACACACACGGACACCCGCTGACAAAAAATACGTGTGCGTGTATACCGGGGTGCGCAGGAAGTCTCACACGCGAATTGGCCGTGTACATGGATTTCAGGGGTGCGCGGGAAGTTCCACACGCGAATTGGCTGGGTACGTGGATATCAGGGTGCGCGGGAAGTTCCACACGCGATTTGGCCGTGTACGTGGATTTCAGGGGTGCGCGGGAAGTACCACACGCGATTTGGCCGGGTACGTGGATTTCAGGGGTGCGCGGGAAGTTCCACACGCGATTTGTCAGGGTACGTGGATTTCAGGGGTGCACGGGAAGTTCCACACGCGATTTGGCCGTGTACGTGGATTTCAGGGGTGCACGGGAAGTTCCACACGCGATTTGGCCGGGTACGTGGATTTCAAGGGTGCGCGGGAAGTTCCACACACGATTTGTCAGGGTACGTGGATTTGAGTGGTGCGCGGGAAATTCTACATGCGATTTGGCTGTGTGCTCCCAGGTATTCCCTGTACATCCTCCACGGCCCCTGCAGGCAGCACACACCACAGGGGACTACCCTGCACACCTGCTCATGTCGAACACCACCCCCACCCCCCAGCCACCGGGGGCACCCTCCACCAGGCCCCCACTCATGTCTCCCACCACCCCCACCCCCCAGCCACCAGGGGCAACCTCCACTAGGCCCCCACTCATGTCTACCACCACCCCCACCCCCCAGCAGTGCAAGGGCACCCTCCACCAGGCCCCCACTCATGTCTCCCACCACCCCCACCCCCCAGCAGTGCAGGGGCAGCCTCCACCAGGCCCCCACTCATGTCTCCCACCACCCCCACCCCCTGCAGTGCAGGGGCAGCCTCCACCAGGCCCCCACTCATGTCTCCCAATACCCCCACCGCCCAGCATCCAGGGGCACCCTCCACCAGGCCCCATCCATGTCTCCCACCACCCCCACCCCCCAGCAGTGCAGGGGCACCCTCCACCAGGCCCCCACTCATGTCTACCACCCCCCCACCCCCCAGCATCCAGGGGCAGCCTCCACCAGGCCCCCACTCATGTCTCCCACCACCCCCACCTCCTGCAGTGCAGGGGCAGCCTCCACCAGGCCCCCACTCATGTCTCCCACCACCCCCACCCCCCAGCATCCAGGGGTACCCTCCACCAGGCCCCCACTCATGTCTCCCACCACCCCCACCCCCAGCCACCATGGGCAGCCCCCACCAGGCCCCCACTCATGTCTCCCACCCACCCCCACCCCCAGCCACCATGGGCAGCCCCCACCAGGCCCCCACTCATGTCCCCTATCACCCCCACCCCCCAGCAGTGCAGGGGCACCCTCCACCAGGCCCCCACTCATGTCCCCCTGCACCCCCACCCCCAAGCATCCAGGGGCACCCTCCACCAGGCCCCCACTCATGTCTCCCACCACCCCCACCCCCCAGCCACCAGGGGCACCCTCCACCAGGCCCCCACTCATGTCTCCCACCACCCCCACCCCCCAGCAGTGCAGGGGCAGCCTCCACCAGGCCCCCATTCATGTCTACCACCACCCCCACCCTCTAGCCACCAGGGGCACCCTCCACCAGGCCCCCACTCATGTCTACCACCACCCCCACCCCCCAGCAGTGCAGGGGCACCCTCCACCAGGCCCCCACTCATGTCTCCCACCACCCCCACCCCCCAGCAGTGCAGGGGCAGCCTCCACCAGGCCCCCACACATGTCTCCCACCACCCCCACCCCCCAGCCACCAGGGGCACCCTCCACCAGGCCCCCACTCATGTCTCCCACCACCCCCACCCCCCAGCCACCAGGGGCACCCTCCACCAGGCCCCCACTCATGTCTCCCACCACCCCCACCCCCCAGCCACCAGGGGCACCCTCCACCAGGCCACCACTCATGTCTCCCACCACCCCCACCCCCCAGCAGTGCAGGGGCAGCCTCCACCAGGCCCCCACTCATGTCTCACACCACCCCCACCCCCCAGCAGTGCAGGGGCAGCCTCCACCAGGCCCCCACTCATGTCTCCCACCACCCCCATCCCCCAGCAACCAGGGGCAGCCTCCACCAGGCCCCCACTCATGTCTCCCACCCACCTCCACCCCCCAGCCACCATGGGCAGCCCCCACCAGGCCCCCACTCATGTCCCCTATCACCCCCACCCCCCAGCATCCAGGGGCACCCTCCACCAGGCCCCCACTCATGTCTCCCACCACCCCCACCCCCCAGCAGTGCAGGGGCAGCCTCCACCAGGCCCCCACTCATGTCTCCCACCACCCCCACCCCCCAGCATCCAGGGGCACCCTCCACCAGGCCCCCACTCATGTCTCCCACCACCCCCACCCCCCAGCAGTGCAGGGGCAGCCTCCACCAGGCCCCCACTCATGTCTCCCACCACCCCCACCCCCAGCCACCAGGGGCACCCCCCACCAGGCCCCCATCCATGTCTCCCACCACCCCCACCCCCCAGCAGTGCAGGGGCACCCTCCACCAGGCCCCCACTCATGTCTACCACCCCCCCACCCCCCAGCATCCAGGGGCACCCTCCACCAGGCCCCCACTCATGTCTCCCACCACCCCCACCCCCCAGCCACCATGGGCAGCCCCCACCAGGCTCCCACTCATGTCTCCCACCCACCCCCACCCCCCAGCCGCCATGGGCAGCCCCCACCAGGCCCCCACTCATGTCCCCTATCACCCCCACCCCCCAGCAGTGCAGGGGCACCCTCCACCAGGCCCCCACTCATGTCCCCCTGCACCCCCACCCCCCAGCATCCAGGGGCACCCTCCACCAGGCCCCCACTCAAGGCCCCCATCACCCCCACCCCCCCGCCACCAGGGGCAGCCTCCACCAGGCCCCCACCCATGTCTCCCACCACCCCCACCCCCCAGCAGTGCAGGGGCAGCCTCCACCAGGCCCCCACTCATGTCTACCACCACCCCCACCCCCCAGCCACCAGGGGCACCCTCCACCAGGCCCCCACTCATGTCTCCCACCACCCCCACCCCCCAGCCACCAGGGGCACCCTCCACCAGGCCCCCACTCATGTCTCCCACCACCCCCACCCCCCAGCAGTGCAGGGGCAGCCTCCACCAGGCCCCCACTCATGTCTCCCACCACCCCCACCCCCCACCAGTGCAGGGGCACCCTCCACCAGGCCCCCACTCATGTCTCCCACCACCCCCACCCCCCAGCAGTGCAGGGGCAGACTCCACCAGGCCCCCACTCATGTCTACCACCACCCCCACCCCCCAGCCACCAGGGGCAGCCCCCACCAGACCCCCACTCATGTCTCCCACCCACCCCCACCCTCCAGCCACCATGGGCAGCCCCCACCAGGTCCCCACTAATGTCCCTTATCACCCCCACCCCGAAGCAGTGCAGGGGCACCCTCCACCA
This sequence comes from Ambystoma mexicanum, assembly GCF_040938575.1. Classification (NCBI taxonomy): domain Eukaryota; kingdom Metazoa; phylum Chordata; class Amphibia; order Caudata; family Ambystomatidae; genus Ambystoma; species Ambystoma mexicanum. Next base: position 833,116,770 of record NC_090925.1, read on the forward strand.
TGGCCCCCACTCATGTCCCCCTGCACCCCCACCCCCCAGCATCCAGGGGCACCCTCCACCAGGCCCCCACTCATGGCCCCTATCACCCCCACCCCCCGCCACCAGGGGCAGCCTCCACCACGCTCCCACCCATGTCTCGCACCACCCCCACCCCCCAGCAGTGCAGGGGCACCCTCCACCAGGCCCCCACTCATGTCTACCGCCCCCCCACCCCCCAGCATCCAGGGGCACCCTCCACCAGGCCCCCACTCATGTCTCCCACCACCCCCACCCCCCAGCCACCATGGGCAGCCCCCACCAGGCCCCCACTCATGTCTCCCACCCACCCCCACCCCCCAGTCACCATGGGCAGCCCCCACCAGGCCCCCACTCATGTCCCCTCTCACCCCCACCCCCCAGCAGTGCAAGGGCACCCTCCACCAGGCCCCCACTCATGTCCCCCTGCACCCCCACCCCCCAGCATCCAGGGGCACCCTCCACCAGGCCCCCACTCATGGCCCCTATCACCCCCACCCCCCAGCAGTGCAGGGGCACCCTCCACCAGGCCCCCACTCATGGCCCCTATCACCCCCACCCCCCCGCCACCAGGGGCAGCCTCCACCAGGCCCCCACTCATGTCTCCCACCACCCCCACCCCCCAGCCACCATGGGCAGCCCCCACCAGGCTCCCACTCATGTCTCCCACCCACCCCCACCCCCCAGCCGCCATGGGCAGCCCCCACCAGGCCCCCACTCATGTCCCCTATCACCCCCACCCCCCAGCAGTGCAGGGGCACCCTCCACCAGGCCCCCACTCATGTCCCCCTGCACCCCCACCCCCCAGCATCCAGGGGCACCCTCCACCAGGCCCCCACTCAAGGCCCCTATCACCCCCACCCCCCCGCCACCAGGGGCAGCCTCCACCAGGCCCCCACCCATGTCTCCCACCACCCCCACCCCCCAGCAGTGCAGGGGCAGCCTCCACCAGGCCCCCACTCATGTTTACCACCACCCCCACCCCCCAGCCACCAGGGGCACCCTCCACCAGGCCCCCACTCATGTCTCCCACCACCCCCACCCCCCAGCCACCAGGGGCACCCTCCACCAGGCCCCCACTCATGTCTCCCACCACCCCCACCCCCCAGCAGTGCAGGGGCAGCCTCCACCAGGCCCCCACTCATGTCTCCCACCACCCCCACCCCCCACCAGTGCAGGGGCACCCTCCACCAGGCCCCCACTCATGTCTCCCACCACCCCCACCCCCCAGCAATGCAGGGGCAGACTCCACCAGGCCCCCACTCATGTCTACCACCACCCCCACCCCCCAGCCACCAGGGGCAGCCCCCACCAGACCCCCACTCATGTCTCCCACCCACCCCCACCCCCCAGCCACCATGGGCAGCCCCCACCAGGCCCCCACTCATGTCCCTTATCACCCCCACCCCCCAGCAGTGCAGGGGCACCCTCCACCAGGCCCCCACTCATGTCCCCCTGCACCCCCACCCCCCAGCATCCAGGGGCACCCTCCACCAGGCCCCCACTCATGGCCCCTATCACCCCCACCCCCCGCCACCAGGGGCAGCCTCCACCACGCTCCCACCCATGTCTCCCACCACCCCCACCCCCCAGCAGTGCAGGGGCACCCTCCACCAGGCCCCCACTCATGTCTACCACCCCCCCCACCCCCCAGCATCCAGGGGCACCCTCCACCAGGCCCCCACTCATGTCTCCCACCACCCCCACCCCCCAGCCACCATGGGCAGCCCCCACCAGGCCCCCACTCATGTCTCCCACCCACCCCCACCCCCCAGTCACCATGGGCAGCCCCCACCAGGCCCCCACTCATGTCCCCTCTCACCCCCACCCCCCAGCAGTGCAAGGGCACCCTCCACCAGGCCCCCACTCATGTCCCCCTGCACCCCCACCCCCCAGCATCCAGGGGCACCCTCCACCAGGCCCCCACTCATGGCCCCTATCACCCCCACCCCCCAGCAGTGCAGGGGCACCCTCCACCAGGCCCCCACTCATGGCCCCTATCACCCCCACCCCCCCGCCACCAGGGGCAGCCTCCACCAGGCCCCCACCCATGTCCCCCTGCACCCAGGTCCTCACAATCACCAACCATGTGCGTAATGGTCAGCCTCCACAGCCAAAAGGCCCTACCAAGTAACCCATTCACCCACATGGAAATGAAAATTACATGTTACACCCCCAACGTACATAAAGCAAATGAACCCATGTCTGTCACACACAATGGTTGCAAATGAATTTGAAAACACCCAACATGACATGCATGAAACCAATGAGATGACACCACACAGTGAAGTATGAAAACAAAAATGTATTAAAAAAATATGAATGCAAATGAAATGAAACAAACTACAATGCCAATGAAAAAAAGAAAAGGTGCATGTCCGTCCCAAAAAATGAAAAACACCAAATCCAAAAAAAATGTACTCCAAAGTCACATTAAAAATGAAATCCATCCGACAGAAAAAAAATAAAATCCAAACACCATTGCTCCATGGAGAAGAAAAAATAAAATTAAAAAATAAAACAATCCAATGAAGAACTATGTACAAAATATCCAAGGGTCCATGAGCCCAACTGAACAAAGGAAACCTACAAAAAACCTTAACAAAAATGCAACTATATACAAAAAGTGGAGCTGTGTCCGTCGACTCCAAATCATAAGAATAAACAAATGAAACCTAAAACGAAAGAACTATATACAAAGGCGGCGGGCAAGTCCAGCGGCTCACTCCGTAGTGTTCCGGGCCAGGGCATCATCAAACTCCTCGTCTATGTCCCGGAGGCGGTCCTGTTCCATGGCCCCGAGGTTCCGCAGGGACGACGCCATCTGCTCCTCCAACCCCCTGCGGATTACCTCGAGGCACTCGGCCCGCCTCAGGGCCCTCCGCATGGAGTTCTCCGCCGTGACCATCGTGAGCCGCTCCTCTTCCGCCCGCCGCCGCTCCGCACCTATCTGCTGGCCCAACCGCAGCCACACGGAAGATTCTTCCTGTCCTGGGTCCTCCTGCCCTCCGGCCGATGCCTGCCCCTCCGATGTTGATGGCCCCGAGCAATGATCCTCTCCGTGCCCAGGCCCAACCGTGCAGGGGGTGGTGTTGCCCTTATCTTCCCTGAGTGGATTCCTGCCACTGTCACTCCTACGCAGACCTACTCCTCTTTTGAATGCCTTGTCTGCCGACTCTCTCTCTCTCCTAGCCATTCCCTTACCGTTGCTACTATCTATCGGCCACCTGGTCAAATTTCCTCCTTCCTCTCTGAGTGGGCTGACCTCTCCTCCGCACTCCTGTCCTCAACCACTCAACTCCTCTTTCTTGGCGACTTTAACATCCACCTTGATGCCTCCAGTCCCCCCACTGGTCTCTTTCGTGACCTCTGCGACTCTCTCTCACTCTCTATTCTCCCATCTGGGCCTACTCACTCTGCTGGGCACACTCTTGATGCTCTGATCTCTTCTGACCTTCCCCTCTCCGTCCCTCTCTCCACTCCTCTCTCCTGGAGTGATCACTTTCTCCTATCCTCCCACCTCACCCTGCCTACCCCACAGGCAAAGCCACCCTCTTCACTGCCACCCACCTTCTCGGTCATCCGACCCATGAAGCGTGTGTCAGTTGAGGCTTTTGCTGCTACCTTCTCGCCCCCCCCTGCCCCTTCGGCTGACTCCCACCCTGACACAGCCCTATCCATGCTCCACTCTGCTATATCTGTTACTCTTGATATCCTTGCCCCCGTCTTGAGAATCCGCCTGAAGACCAAAGCCAAATGTAACTCCTGGTATGACTTGGATCTCGCCACCCTAAAACGCAAGTGCAGGGTTGCAGAGAGGAAATGGCGTGCTTCATGTTCATCCTCTGACAAACTGGCCTGCCGCCTGCTCCAAAGGCAGTACCGGCTCTCCGTTCTCACCAAGAAGAGAGCCCTTATCCAATCCTGCATCTCTGCGGCATCAAACAACTCCGCCGAACTCTTTAAAATCTGCAAGGAGCTGGCCAACCCTGTTGCAGTCTCTACCTCTCCTGTCCCCTCCCAGGCCCTCTGCACTGCACTGGCCTCTCACTTCATCTCTAAAACTCAGGACATCCTGTCCTCGCTCTCCTCCTTTCACCTCCCTCCCTCCCTACCCGACCCTTCCTCTGGCCCTTCTGCGGTCACCCCTCCTCCCTCTTTCTCTGCCTTTCCACCTTTCTCTGCTGACGAGGTTTCCAGACAAGTCCGATCTATGAAAGTCTTGTCTAAACAGGTTCACCCCTGTTCCTCCAAAACTATCAAGGACCACATCGACTCCCTGGCTCCTGCCCTGGCTGACTTTTGCAACCACTCCTTCGCCTCTGGAGTCTTCCCTTCCCCCCTCAAGCACTCCCTTGTGCACCCTCTTCTCAAGAAACCCTCTTCCGACCCCTCCTGCCCGGCTAACTATCGCCCTATCTCCATCACTCCCTTCCTGGGCAAGCTCCTGGAGAAACTGGCCATCTCCCAGCTTAACCTCCATGCTGAATCTGTTGGTAGTCTTCATGACCATCAATCTGGCTTCAGAGCTGCCAGAAGCACGGAAACTGCTCTCCTGAACATCCGTGAAGACCTGCTCTTGAACCTCGATTCCAACACTCCGTGTGCTCTCATTCTGCTCGATCTCTCCTCTGCCTTTGACACTGTCAACCATGCCATCCTGCTCAACCGTCTCCGGGAAAACCTGGGTATCACTGGTCAGGCTCTGGCGTGGTTGACCTCTTTCCTTTCAAATCGACCCTCCCAGGTCCAACTGGGGCCCTTCCTCTCCGACATCTTTTTCTCCACCTGTGGTGTCCCCCAGGGATCTAATCTCTCTCCCTGGCTGTTCAACCAGTATCTGGCACTCCTTGCCCACCGCATCGCCGCTCTCTGCCCTAATTTCCAGTGCTATGCGGACGATACCCAACTCATCTTCAGGCTACCCTCAGCCTCCCCCTCTCCTTCCCTCATCTCTGACTGTCTGTCTGCTATCCAAGAATGGTGTGCCGCCAATGACCTCTGCCTTAATGCCAGTAAGACTGAGATCCTACTCATCGGTACTCCCACTCCCTCCTTCCCTGTAGCTCTCTGGCCTGCCTCCCTTGGACCCCTCCCTGCTCCTACCTGCAAGGCAAAAAACCTTGGGGTCATCTTCGACTCCACACTCTCCTTCTCTCCTCATATTTCTGACGTCGCCAAGAGGTCACACTACCAGCTGCACCTCCTCAGAGGTATTCTTCCCTTCCTCTCCTTCCCCCAGAAGCTCACTGTCTCCCGAGCCCTGGTTCTCTCGAAGCTGGACTACTGTAACAGCCTCTATCTTAATCTGCCTGCCTCCACTCTCCGCCCTCTGCAACTCATCCAGAACAGAACTGCGAGACTTGTCCTTGGCCTCAAGCCCAGGGACCGTATCTCTCCAGGACTGAAATCCCTACACTGGCTCCCAGTGGCTGCGAGGATAAAGTTCAAAACCCTCTGCATTGTCCACAAGGCCTTCTGGGGCCTGGGTCCTAAATACCTTCAACTCTCTCTTCCCAAATATCTTCCTTCCCGAGCCCTTCGCTCATCCGCCTCTAATTCCCTCAGGGTTAGCCGCTTCTCGAAGCAACGAGCTGGGAGTAGATCTCTCTCCGCGGCAGGGGCCTCCCTCTGGAACAGCCTCCCTGCCTCCCTGAAACTTGAGGAGAACTATCTCCGGTTCCGGAAGCACCTCAAAACCTTCCTCTTTGCTTCTGCTTTCTCTCTCCCTCTCCCCTGCTGAACAGCTAATTTAATTCCTCACTGAAACTGCACTGATCCTGCAACTGGACCACTCTAAACGGCCTCGGCCCTGGGCCCTGCCACTCTCCACTTGCACTGATGCCCTGGAACCCCTTTGCACTGCGGGACTGTCTCTGTATCCCTACAGCCCCCCCCCCTCCCCCAGCACTTGTTCTGCACTTACCTCACACTTGCCACCAGCTGGCCCTATTTATTTATCTATTACGTTACGCCACTTACCTTGTACTGCACTTCCCCCCTCCCCTTCCCCTTGCACTTTTCCCCCTCCCCCACCCCTGCACTTGCGCGATCTGAATGACACCTGGCCTAGTAAGATCGTTGTCTGTCTCCCCTTGTCCCCCCCTCCCTGCCTCGTCGCGCCTTGAAACACATGTGTATAGGCGCGTTACAAATACCATATCATATCATATCATATCAATGATGCCTCCCACGTTGACTCTGCTGCTGCCTCCGACGCAACTGCCTCTGCCAGCACGACGGCATCCAGGCTGATGGAATCCACCGACGCCGTCGTGCACGTGCCCTGCCTGATGATGCCGGCACATCCTCCATCTGCTGGGGTACAGTTGCTGTGGTGTCCACCCCTGCTTGACCTCCGACTCCCGACTGTGGCAGGGATGGGATCCCCACCGAGCTGGCTGCATAGGTCAGGGCAGGTCCACAGGGGGCCCTGGTGGCATCTGGGCCGGAAGACGGCAAGGAGAACGACTGGCGTATAGCCTCCACAGAGGAGGAGAGGGCCGCCAGATTGGCCGACACATGCAGGAAACCCCCGAACATGGAAGATCCCAATTGGGCCACGTCGGCACGGTGCTCTTCGTGATGATGTGCGTGCTCCTCCTGGGAAGCACGCACGTCATCACGAATTGCACCCGCGCGCATCGCAAGCCCAATCAGGACCTTCTCCATACGGACACGGGTCCCCTTGTCCGCAGGTGGAGGGGAGTCCGGTGACATGGACATCCCCTCTACCTGCGGACGGGCCTGGGACGGGGCAACCCTGCTGGTGAATGGTGGTGCACTCACAGGGTCAGGGACAGCGACATGCACAGGCCCCTCCACGGTGACCTGTGCTGCCTCCTGCCCCTGGCCCTGGACTGTACCACTTGCACCAGCAGGGATGCCCCCACCAGGCCCCATGTGTGCCCCAGTGACGGCCTCCTCCTCCTCTGTGGAAACCACCAACCTGGATGGCTCCTCACCGTCTTCCACCGTAGCAGGCCCCTGTGGGGGCTCACCCACCCCTTCCGCTGCAGCCGTGGGGGCATCCCTGCCGCCTTGCTCCACAGCGCCGTCTCCGCCCTCTTCTTCACTAGCCGCTGCGTAGAGGGAGACAAAGAACACAAGCATCAGGGTACTGTACAATGGTCCCCTAGACAGGAAGCAATAGCAGATGAGTACCACTGTCAAAGTACACTTCCATCATGTCCCTCCACAACACATGGGTCAGTCCAGGCAAAACACACACAGTAACAGGCATGGTGCATGCCATGGACATTTCCATACATGTCCAATGGACTCTTGAAACATACAATGATATGGAACTCACATGCATCATGGGTCATGCCTATCACATGCACACACTTCACCTCAGTCACATCCATCTGGCCCCATACACCCCAAACACAGCGGATACAAGGGTAACTAGGCTGCATCAGTGAATCTGTGCATTGTCACACACATGTGTCATGCATCCATGGCATGCACAAGTCACAGACACGCAGGTCAGGCACACAGACATGGCTACCATATATGTACCTGCCATCAGCACCCATCCCTCACCCCCACCCATGTCCAGGAACATAGACTGGCATGCTCTCATGTCTAAAATCTGCACAGGGCTCCCCATGTGGCATTTAAACACATGCAACAACCATGTGGTTCACACATCACTGGTCGCACATGCATTACCATGATGTCCCTGCACACATACATGCATACATGGCCTATGTCACACATACAGGCAAGTATCAGAGAACCAGCACACCGCAACATGCCCTGTCTCACACAGCAATGCTTGGACACTTACCGCTCAACTCCAGACGGGTCTCCCTCTCAAGGATCTGGCGTGGAGCGCTGGGCCTACGCGTTCCAGGACCCTCATCTGGATGGAACTCATGCGGCCCCGGCCCCCCTCCACGAGGCGCCGGGCCTTCACGAGGGTCCTGGACCTCAAGTCCTCCCAGCGCTTCTTGATCTTCTGGACGTCGCGGGTTGCCACCCCCTCCGCGTTGTCGGCCCAGATCCTCTCCCGTCCTTCCTTGCTGGCGCGGGACGATCCAAAGAGGGCATCAGACTGCCCCAGGACATGCTCCACCAGGACACCAACTTCGGTGTCAGTGAAGCTGGTGCCCCTCTGCCCCTCTGGCCTGGGGTTGCCACTGGTGCCAGATGTGGAAGTGCCCGACATGGCAACCCCAGAGGCAGGTGTGGGTGGGCAACTGGGTCCTGGGGCTGGGCTGTGGAGCGATGTAATCCCAGTCGGGAGTCTTCAGTTCCAGCAGGGGTGGACACAGCAACTGGACCCCTGAAGATGGCTGATGTGCAGGCACCAAATGGCAGGGCACGGTGGCAGCAGGCAGGCAGGCAGGCAGCAGCAGATGGCACGTGGGAGGCTGCTCGGGGCACTGGGGGGCTGTAATTCGGCCTTCTGGGCAGGAGCGTGGTCTTCCGTGTGTTTTCGCGTGGCCAGCTTGATACGGAGTGATTTGGCACGTGAAAATCCTGCACGTCAGCGTGAAATTCGAGGAAAGGCCCTTAGCGCGTAAGCGCGTCAGCACGCATACGCGATTCTATTGGACCAAAGACCCTCAGCTCGTAAGCGCGTCTGTGACGTGACCCGCACGGGTGTTTCCCACACAGCACGTGATGACAGAGCACACGTGGAAAGACTGCACGTCAGAGTGTCATCGCGTGTAATTGGACAGCACGTCAGAGTGTCATCGCGTGTAATTGGACAAAAGTGCGCGTAAACGCGATTGGCCTATGTACGTGTATATCAGGGGTGCGCGGGCACTTACACACGCATGTACGTCAGCGCACCTGTATCCTGGGGTGCGCGGGAATTTCCACATGCTATTGGACTGGGTACTGGATTTCAGGGGTGCGCGGGTCACACGCTCGCCTACAACACGCGCAACGCATAAATCTGCGCGCTAACAAAATAACAAGCTCAGACCCAGGATGAACATACCGTTCCTAGCAGCAGTGGGCGTGGGCTACCAAAGGAGGAGGAGGAGGATAGTCAGGGCCAGAATATTCACACCCAGAACCAGCCTTTTCGGGATGCCTGATGACCAGGTGTATGGGAGGTACAGGTTTCCACCACACATAATACTGGACCTGGTGAGTGAGTGGGAGGATGACCTCACATCACCCACCCTGTGCTCCCAAGCACTCAGCCCCCTGGAGAAGGTCCTCAATGTACTGCACTTCTTAGCCACTGGATCATTTCAGCGGACAAGTGCCATAGTGGGTGGGGTATCACAGGCCACCCAGTCACGCTGCCTACACCAGGTCTTGAACATCATCACTGCACGCCCATGAGTCCGCAGGCCCAGAACACCTGCAGAAAGGCATGCTGCCGCCCTGGATTTTTACGGTGTGGCACGATTCCCCAAAGTGCTAGGTGCCATCGACTGCACCCATGTGGCTCTACGTCCCCCCAGGGCATCAGAGCACATCTATAGGAACCGCAAGCACTGGCATTCCATCAACGTGCAGGTAGTATGTAATGCCAAGGGAATCATCACCTCAGTACATGCCAAATATCCCGGGTCCACCCACGACAGCTTCATTTACCGAATGTCCACCCTAAGCCGGGACCTAGAAGCTGGGCGGCATGGCGATACATGGCTGCTTGGTGAGTATGAATGCCACAGCACATGCATGCATGTCAGATACTGAGCAAGGTCACAACCCCACCAATGATACCAATCACCACCTCCACAGGGTAAAGTGCCTACCCTCTCAGCCCCCACATGATGACGCCAATTCGGAACCCCACCACGCCACCCTAGGTAAGATATAACACAGCCCACATTACAACCCGGGGCATAGTGGAGCGCACATTCGGAGTGCTAAAGTCACGCTTTCGCTCCCTTGACCGTTCTGGCGGGCAGCTGTTGTACGCTCCCCCAGTAGTGTGCAGGATCATAGTGGCAGCATGTGTCCTGCACAACGTTGCAACACGCCGGGCCCTGGCCGTGGACATGGTGGTGGCCCCACATCCCCAACCACATGCACAGCCGCTGCGCATGGGAGGGGAAAGGGCACGGGGGGAGGCAGCCCGTACACAGCTAGTGGCTAATTACTTCACATAGAAATCACACCCCTGTGGAGTGCACACTGCCCTGGCACATTCCATCTGACAATCAATGATGACTCAACCTGACACTGATCCTGAATGTCTGGAGAATCAATCGTGAAAACCATATCAGCCTGAGATTGTTCACCTGGAAGTGTTACAATGTGTGCATCCCTACCCACACAGACACCACCAATGCAGTTTTGTGAAGAAACACATTCAAGCAGCTAAAATGAATACCCACTTGCAAAATGCAACAAGAGGACAGTGTCATGTCAGCCAACCCATCCCCAGCACCGCCACACGACACACCGTGCCATGTCATGCTATTTGCAGGTAAACAAAGTAATCCCCACAACATGACACTAGTGTCACAATGTACAGTGTCCCTAATTGAAACTTGCAACACCTGAAATGCTCACAGTAATGCAGGACCAACAACAAACTTGAGCAGGTACTACCATTAACATGACATCACAAATGTAATAAATTAGTAGTCTCACCACCTGGAAATGCCTGCACTCCCACCACTACCAACTGTGCAGTGTTGGCGCCATGTAGAGTTGTAGGTGCACTGCTGCCATCATGGACCCCATCTCCAAACTAGAGGGCCTTGTGTAGACATGAGGAAGGGACCTGCAACTTGGGAGGTAGACACAGATGATGAGTTACACATCAATGCAACATGCAGTGTACAACACAACAGCAATATGCACTAGGAATGTATACACAGTATTGACTAGACTACCCACACATGTAGTGGGAGTCCAATGTCACCATGTACGTCAATGTCACTTGGGCACACCCTTTGCAAGCCCATGGAAACGGGAAGCAGGAGGGGTGTGTGTGACTCAAACCCAAGCATCTGAACCAAATACATGACAAGCCTGCATGTGCCCAGCCACAATGCAGCGTATGCCCACAGGAACCACGGAAGGCAACAAATTGTCCCAAACAAATTGGGAAAAAAATAATTAAAAATAAAAATAAAAATAAAAATAAAAATAAAAATAAAAATAAAAAAAATCAAAAATGGCCATTGATGGGCCCGGGGGGGGGGGTTGGGGAGGCCACCCAGGAGGTCCGAGGACAGGGTGCACACCAAAACCCACCTGTGTGGATCCTGGGAAAAAAAAACACCTCCATGGGCTCATGGCCCACACGGCTACCCTATTGTGGGAGTATCACTGCTGTCGCTATTATCACCCTGTGCAGCTGCATCCGGAGGTGGTTGCACTATGGGAGGCAGCCCACGCAAGGCCCTAGTCTGCTCCTCCATGGCTGCAAGCATGCGGGTGTGGTAGGTCTCGTTCTGGAGGATGAGTGTGCGGAGGTCCCCATGCAACAACTCACGGGATGCCCGGACCTCCGCCCTCGTTGCCTGCATCTCAGCTGAGAGCGTACGGGTGAGACGCTCCAGCTGCTGTTCTGTCATTTGGTGTGTTGAAGCCTCAAGCTCAACAAGAGTCGTCCTGAGGTGAAGGAGCTCCTGCCTCAGGGCTTCCCTGTGGCCCTGGGACTCTATGGAGATGGCCTCCTGCAGAGTCGCCAGTACCACCCGCCTGTCCTTGTTGGACGCCAACATGTCCTCCCTGTGTGACTGGCAGATGGAGTCGGTTGCCTGCTGTAGTCGCTCCATCAGCCTTTCAGGGGGGACAATGGAAGTGGCCACCCTATCCATGGCCTGAGCCATCATCTCGGATGATGCTGCCTGTTGGGTTGCCATACCGTAAATGGATTGCTCCCATGCGGTATTGCCAGGTGGCGTACGGCCACCACGTCGGCGGGCACCACACCTGTCTGGGGCAAGGCGAACTGCGCCTTGCTGTGTCGGCACTGCCTGAGGCTGCAGGACTACATTCCCCCTCTGATCTGCTGGCCCAGGAACAGGATCAGATGTCGCGGAGTGTGACCCTGCATCCGTAACCACCAAAGGCGTAGCTGCCAACACTGACATCCCCATTGAGGGTTCTGACCTTGGTGCAGGTGGGTGGGACAGAACAGAATCCCTCCCTGGAACACTCACCTGCGACGGCACGTAGGTCTCATCATCCGAATCAACACCTGAGTACAGCTCGGGGGAGGTGCAGCCAGAGACACCCCTTGAGAGCACGACCTGCAGCACTTGTGGGTCCTCACCCACCAGCACACCACGTCCCTCACTGGTGGTTGGTCGGCCCTCGGACCCCTCCTGGGTCTGCACCATCTCCACAACCCCAGCAGTATCAGGTGCGTCTTCCCCTGCAAAGACATAAAAACAAAGAAATGGAAACGGGCATTAGCACCATGGCACACAATGAGGGCTGAGAAGCAAGAGAACCAGTACTTGATTGACACATGTCCCACATGACTAAAACCCTCCCATGCATGCACCCTCACTGCATATGAAGGGCAGGCAAATGGCACACACTGATGACACCAAGATGGAAGATGAACACATTTTCTGCATGCTGCCTGGCAGTGGCATCACACATTGGCCTGTGATTGCCAGGTGAAACACACATGCCATCACACAGATGGCATGTACCATTGCTATTGAGTGAAGATGGAGAGGAGGGCAGCACCTATTCATTCAGTCCAGTTCCCGCATGTAATAGCTTTTCTAATTCAAACAGGTCAGATTTTTCACCTGGAGCTGCCAGTCCAAAATGGTCCAATTGCACAGGGACATGTGTGAACAAATGTTATCCAGGTAACAAAGTCACTCCACTTTACCATAGCCATGTCAGACATGTGACTAGAGGACTGTGAAATGCCTTGTAAAAGTGGTGGAATGCAAACAATCTAACTGAATGAACAGTGAAAAATAAGCAACAATGTTGTGGCAAGGTGACACTTCAAGGGCAACTGGCGTGCAGTTGGGCTAGATGTCTACTGTTGGCAGAAGGGATACTGCTATGGCCAAATGCAGCTGCGCAGGATGTATTGCATGAAGCACATGGCTGACCCATACGACTCAGGCGCACACACTCTCACCTGGCACACAAACAGAAGCCCTCTCACACACACCATGCACATGGATGACACACACATGCATGTGCACTCACCGGACAATGCCTCGTAATCAGGTAGATCTCCCACGCCTTGGATCTGTTCCTCCGTGACGTAGGTCCCAGCGACTGACTCATGTGGAGTGAGTTCCATGTCTACTACTGGAGACCCACCTCCAGTCACTAGAGTTGCGGCATGACTTGAGGCCAGCTTACTCTTTGCCCTGCGCTTTAGGTCATTCCAGAGCTTATAGCAATCATTGGCTGTGCGCCTCACGATTCCAAGGGCACTTACGATGTCCGAAACGGTCTGCCAGTGTGCCTGGCGTTGTGCAGGTGTGGTCTTGGATCCTGCAACAATGACCATCTCGTTATCATGTGCGGACACATACTCGACAAGTGCATTCAGTTCGTCATCCGTGAAGCTGGGCTTCCTCGACGGGCCGGACTGTGTAGCCGTGTCTGGGGCATCAGCCTGTGCCGGACGAGCACTCTTCCTCTTCCGCTTGGAAGGTGGTGGTGATCCTGAGTGTCCTGCGCTGCTCTGGACACTAGGGGCAGGAGCCCTGGTGGACTCTGTATCAGGAGTGTGGGATTGCACACTCAGCATGGGAGTTGGTGCAGGCATTGGCTCAAGTGTAATGGTGTCAGGGGGAATGTCAGCAGGATGGACTAGGACCGACACTGTCCTGGCTGGGTGTGTGAGAGCTGTGGTGGATGGAGCCGCAGCTGCCCCTGCATCCTCTCCGCCCTGCCTACTTGGGGCAGCAGATGACCTTGCTGCCCCAGATGCACGTGGCATGATGACATCAACGTGCACCAGCGCACGTGTCATAGGCCTGCTGACCTCGAAGTCAGCCATGGAGTCAGCCAGGTCTGGTGCCACAATGGGCTGGTCCAACAAGGGCTGAGCATGGATGGTGTCAGTCACATCAGCCTCAACGGGAGGGGGGGGATTATGGGTGCCCTTGACTGGTCCTCCACACATGGGGGGACAGGCTCACCCTGCAAGTAACGACCACGTCCCCTACCGGATCCACCACGGCCACCACTTGTGGCTCTTCCACCTCTGCCACCCTTACGGAATCCTCACCTCCCAGCCATGGCACTGATGTTAATGTGCGTATGGGAGTGGCTGTAAACTATTGTCCTGGGCAATTGGGGGTCAAAGGGGTTGGGTACCAGATGGTAATTGTACCCTGGTGCTCTAGCAAGGCTGAATGTAACCCCTGGGGAAAGATGACGGGTCACGCTACGCACAGGAGCCCCAAAAAAGGGAGATGACGTGCACGCAACCCCTCCTAGACCACGTGTGCAGAAAGAAAAACATGCACTATGCTGTGGCACCCAGTAACACAAGAATGAACATATGCGTGTCACACGCAGCCTAGAATGACCTCTGAAGGGGTAGGCTACACATGGGGCAAGCACAGATGTTAGATACGTGCGTGACTCACCGTCTGCCAGGTAAAAGAGCGTGAAAAAGGAGCGCGTTTGGTTGGCAACACCCCCGCCAAAAGAAGATTTGTACGCTGTCTGAGGAGACAGGACAACAGTAGAAGGGAACACTGTTTGAGGGAACAGGCCCAGGTAAACCAGTAAAAGAGAAAAAAGAGAAAAAGCTGTCAGAGGTAACAGGGAATACGAACTTGAAACGCTGTGAAGTAAATCGCATGTGAAACGACAAGAAGTACAGAATTCACCCACTCGCTCTCCACGAAAAGCACGTACAAGGAAATGGTGTTCTACACGTACCTTTTATACAGGCCCACACGTCCAGCGTCACTTACGCGGCATGTACACTGTGTCACTTCTGCGTGTAGGGCCATTTCCACCAATTACACGCTTTGTCACTGCCGCGTGTACGCGCTAGGCCCATTCCCACCAATTACACGCTTTGATACTCGGACATGTCTTTCATTTTTTTCACACGCAACATTTTCAAACGTGTGCCCAATTCAACGTGCACGTGACTTCATAGACGCGCATACGCTGGCGACGCGTTTACGTGCTAAGGGCCTTTCCTCGAATTACACGCAGACGTGTTGGATTGTTCACGTGCCAAATCACTCTGTATCAAGCTGGCCACGCGTAAGCACACGGAACCCCACGCTCCTGCCCAGAAGGCCGAACTACTGCCCCCCAGAACCCCGAGCACGCGCCCACCTGGCATCTGCTGCTGCCTGACTGCCTGCTGCCCACGTGCACTGCCATTTGCTGCCTGCACATCAGCCAGGGGTGCTGTTGCTGTGACCACCCCTGCTGGAACCGAAGACTCCCGACTGGGATTCCATCGCTCCACAGCCCAGCCCCAGGACCCAGTTGCCCACCGACTCCTGCCTCTGGGGTTGTCATGTCGGGGCAAACACCATCTGGGACCACTGACAACCCCCGGCCAGAGAGGCAGAGGGGCACCAGCTTCAGTGCCACCGAAGTTGGTGTCCTGGTGGAGCAAGTCCTGGGGCAGTATGATGCCCTCTTCGGAAGTTCCCGCGCCGACAAGGAAGGACGGACTCGGATCTGGACTGACATCGTGACTGCCATCAACGCAGAGGGGGTGGAAGTCCACGACTTACAACATGTCAGGAAGCGCTGGGAGGACTTCAGGTCCAGGACCCTGAACAAGGCCCGGCGCCTCTTGAAGGCAGCGGATGCCAAGGGGCGCCGGGGCCACTTGTCGGAAGAACAGATGAGGGTCCTGGAACGCATATCCCCAGCGCTCCACGTCCAGGTCCTAGAGAAGCAGACCCATCTGGAGTCGAGCGGTGAGTGTACATGCATCCTGATTGTGAGCAGTGCGTGTGGTGATTATTCGGTAGTGTGCAGGTTGCACATCTGTTTGTATGGGGTCGAGTATGGGTGGGGGTGTACAGGGCCGTGGGGCTGACACATGCGAGGGCTGTAATGTGTGAGACATGGATGGTGCTTGTGTGTGTAGGCTTGCATGCCAAATGCAGTTGTGTGGGCACACATGTTTGGATGAATGTGTATGTAAGTAGACATGTCCGTGATGTCACGCATGTATGTTGTTTTCGGCTGCATGTATGAGCACTGTGTACATGTGCATGTGTGTGTATTTGACAGGGGTGCAACAGTCATGCAACATGGATGCATGTGACAGCGGTATGTGGAAGCCTGATTGGCAGATGTGACATGGATGCCCGTCTGAACAGTGCGACACTTGCCAGAGGTGTACACATGCATGCAAGTGTGGTGGTGTGTGTACATGTGTGGTGCATTTCCTGTGTTGCATGTGATGTCTGGCTCACCTTTGGCTGCTCATGCTGTTGTATGTGTAGGGATGGTGGTGGCAGTTGCGATATGGCTGTGGTATGGCTCATGTGTGCGAGTTGTAATGACATGTGTGTTGGGGATTGTGATGACATGTCTGAGGTTTGCCAATGCCACTCATGTGCAACTGTCATGTGTATAGGTGTCCATTGTACAGTGCCCTGATGCCTGTGTTTTGGTTCTCCCTGTCTGCAGCGTCAACTGATGAAGAGGGCGGAGAAGGTGCTGTGGAGCACAGCGGCGGGGATCCCACCGCCAGCCGGAGACGCAAGGCCCGGCTCCCCTCCCGTGTTGTCATCTCATCGGGGAGTGAGGAGTCCGGTGCCGCGTCTCAGGCCGCAGCTGCCGGGGGGAGGTCCAAGAGGCAGAGGTTGGAGTTGGACTCCTCGGCAGCAGAAGGGGCAGCTGGGACCCCACAGGGCCCAACAGGGGAAGATGGCACGGAGTCATCCAGGTTGGTGGGGGGTTTGGTGGAGGAGGAGGCCGTGCAAGCACCAGAGACGGGGTCTTGAGGTGGGGATCCCACTGGTGCTAGTGGTGCAGTGCAGGACCAGGGACAGGAGGCAGCACAGGCCGCCGCGGAGGTGCCTGTGTGCAATCCTGTCCCCGATCCTGTCCCTGCATCATCTTGCACCAGCAGGGATGCCTACGTCCAGACCCGTTTTCAGGCAGGGGATGAGCTGACGTCAACTGACCTTCCTCTGCCTGCGGACGTGGCTATCCAGGTCCGGGTTGAGCCTGTCCTGGCTGGTGTGGCGTTGCGTCAACGGGCCATGCGAGGTGACCTGCAGTCTTTTCATGGAGAGACTGCACGTCATCTCGAATGGCTCGTTGACCACGTCAGCCAGCTGGGACAGGTCACCCAGGCCGGATTCCTCCGTCTGATGGGGCTTGCTCCGACCCCCTCCTCAACTGGACCCCCTACGCGCCAGTCGTCCTCTGTGCCATCTTCCCACCCATCAGTCACCTGGGTGCCCTGTGGAGCTGCCTCTGACGGTGCGGCCAGGCTGGTGGAGGAGGCATCCCTGCCACAGTCGGGAGTCGGACGTCCAGCAGGGGTGGCCACATCAACAACTGCACCCCAGCCGGCGGAGGATGTGCAGGCAGCAGGAGGCAGTGCACGGGCAGAGGCACAGCAGCAGCAGCAACGTGGTGGGAGCCATGAAGGCTCGGGGCCTTCAACATCGGAGGGGCAGGCATCGGCCGGAGGGCAGGTTGACCCAGGACGGGGTGTGTCTTCTGTGTGGCAGCGGTTGGGCCAGCAGATAGGTGCGGAGCGGCGGCGGGCGGAAGAGGCGCGGCTCACAATGGTCAGGGCGGAGAACTCCATGCGAAGGGCCCTGAGGCGGGCCGAGTGCCTCGAGGCAATCCGCAGGGGGTTGGAGGAGGACACAGCGTCGTCCCTGCGGACCTTCGGGGCCATGGAACAGGACCGCCTCCGGGACATCGAACAGGAGTTCGATGATGCCCTGGCCCGGAACACCACGGAGTGAGCCGCTGGACTTGTCCGCCGCCTTTGTATATAGTTCTTTAGTTTTAGGTTTCCTTTGTTTGTTCTTATGATTTGGAGTCGACGGACACTGCTCCACTTTTTGTATATAGTTGCATTTTAGTTAGGGTTTTTTGTAGGTTTCCTTTGTTCAGTTGGGCTCATGGACCCTTGGATGTTTTGTACATAGTTCTTCATTGGATTGATTTTATTTTTCATTTGACTTTGAACAACATTTTTTTGGATTAGGATTTGGTGTTTTTATTTATTTTAAACGGACATGCAGCTTATCTTTTTGTCATTGCCATTGTAGTTTGTTTCATTTCTTTTGCATTTTTTTTTTTAATACAATTTTGTTTTCATACTTCACTGTGTGGTATCATCTCATTGGTTTCATGCATGTCATGTTGGGTGTTTTCACATTCAATTGCAACCAGTGTGTGTGACGGACATGGGTTCATTAGCTTTATGAACATTCGGGGTGTAACATGTAATTTCCATTTCCATGTGGGTGATGGGTTACTTGGTAGGGCTTTTTGGCTGTGGAGGCTGACCATAACGCACATAATTGGGGATTGTGAGGACCTGGTGGAGGCTGCCCATGGTGGCTGGGGGGTGGGGGTGGTGGGAGACATGGGTGGGGGCCTGGTGGAGGGTGCCCCTGCACTGCTGGGGGGTGGGGGTGGTGGGAGAGATGAGTGGGGGCCTGGTGGAGGGTGCCCCTGCACTGCTGGGGGGTGGGGGTGGTGGGAGACATGAGTGGGGGCCTGGTGGAGGCTGCCCCTGCACTGCTGGAGGGTGGGGGTGGTGGGAGACATGAGTGGGGCCTGGTGGAGGCTGCCCCTGCACTGCTGGGGGGTGGGGGTGCAGGGGGACATGAGTGGGGGCCTGGTGGGGGCTGCCCCTGCACTGCTGGGGGGGGTGGTGCAGGGGGACATGAGTGGGGGCCTGGTGGGGGCTGCCCATGGTGGCTGGGGGTGGGGGTGGGTGGGAGACATGAGTGGGGCCTGGTGGAGGCTGCCCCTGGTGGCTGGGGGGTGGGGGTGGTGGGAGACATGAGTGGGGGCCTGGTGGAAGGTGCCCCTGGATGCTGGGGGGTGGGGGTGCAGGGGGACATGAGTGGGGGCCTGGTGGGGGCTGCCCATGGTGGCTGGGGGGCGGGGGTGGGTGGGAGACATGAGTGGGGGCCTGGTGGGGGCTGCCCATGGTGGCTGGGGGGTGGGGGTGGGTGGGAGACATGAGTGGGGGCCTGGTGGAGGATGCCCCTGGTGGCTGGGGGGTGGGGGTGGTGGGAGACATGAGTGGGGGCCTGGTGGAGAGTGCCCCTGGATGCTGGGGAGTGGGGGTGCAGGGGGACATGAGTGGGGGCCTGGTGGGGGCTGCCCATGGTGGCTGGGGGGTGGGGTGGGTGGGAGACATGAGTGGGGGCCTGGTGGAGGGTACCCCTGGTGGCTGGGGGGTGGGGGTGGTGGGAGACATGAGTGGGGGCCTGGTGGAGGGTTCCCCTGGTGGCTGGGGGGTGGGGGTGGTGGGAGACATGAGTGGGGGCCTGGTGGAGGGTGCCCCTGGTGGCTGGGTGGTGGGGGTGGTGGGAGACATGAGTGTGGACCTGGTGGAGGGTGCTCCTGGATGCTGGGAGGTGGGGGTGCAGGGGGACATGAGTGGAGGCCTGGTGGGGGCTGCCCATGGGGGGTGGGGGTGGGTGGGAGACATGAGTGGGGGCCTGGTGGGGGCTGCCCATGGTGGCGGGGGGGTGGGGGTGGTGGGAGACATGAGTGTGGACCTGGTGGAGGGTGCCCCTGGTGGCTGGGTGGTGGGGGTGGTGGGAGACATGAGTGTGGACCTGGTGGAGGGTGCCCCTGGATGCTGGGGGGTGGGGGTGCAGGGGGACATGAGTGGGGGCCTGGTGGGGGCTGCCCATGGGGGGTGGGGGTGGGTGGGAGACATGAGTGGGGGCCTGGTGGGGGCTGCCCATGGTGGCGGGGGGGTGGGGGTGGTGGGAGACATGGGTAGGGGCCTGGTGGAGGGTGCCCCTGGTGGCTGGGGGGTGGGGTGGTGGGAGACATGGGTGGGGGCCTGGTGGAGGGTGCCCCTGCACTGCTGGGAGGTGGGGGTGGTGGGAGACATGAGTGGGGGCCTGGTGGAGGGTGCCCCTGCACTGCTGGGGGGTGGGGGTGGTGGGAGACATGAGTGTGGGCCTGGTGGAGGGTGCCCCTGATGGCTGGGGGTGGGGGTGGTGGTTGACATGAGTGGGGGCCTGGTGGAGGCTGCCCCTGAACTGCTGGGGGGTGGGGGTGGTGGGAGACATGAGTGGGGGCCTGGTGGAGGCTGCCCCTGCACTGCTGGGGGGTGGGAGTGGTGGGAGACATGAGTGGGGGCCTGGTGGAGGCTGCCCCTGCCCTGCTGGGGGGTGGGGGTGCAGGGGGACATGAGTGGGGGCCTGGTGGGGGCTGCCCATGGTGGCTGGGGGGTGGGGGTGGGTGGGAGACATGAGTGGGGGCCTGGTGGAGGGTGCCCCTGGTGGCTGGGGGATGGGGGTGGTGAGAGACATGAGTGGGGGCCTGGTGGAGGGTGCCCCTGGATGCTGGGGGGTGGGGGTGCAGGGGGACATGAGTGGGGGCCTGGTGGGGGCTGCCCATGGTGGCTGGGGGGTGGGGGTGGGTGGGAGACATGAGTGGGGGCCTGGTGGAGGGTGCCCCTGGTGGCTGGGGGTGGGGGTGGTGGGAGACATGAGTGGGGGCCTGGTGGAGGGTGCCCCTGGATGCTGGGGGGTGGGGGTGCAGGGGGACATGAGTGGGGGCCTGGTGGGGGCTGCCCATGGTGGCTGGGGGGTGGGGGTGGGTGGGAGACATGAGTGGGGGCCTGGTGGAGGGTGCCCCTGGTGGCTGGGGGTGGGGGTGGTGGGAGACATGGGTGGGGGCCTGGTGGAGGGTGCCCCTGGTGGCTGGGGGGTAGGGGTGGTGGGAGACATGAGTGGGGGCCTGGTGGAGGGTGCCCCTGGTGGCTGGGTGGTGGGGGTGGTGGGAGACATGAGTGTGGGCCTGGTGGAGGGTGCCCCTGGATGCTGGGGGGTGGGGGTGGTGGGAGACATGAGTGGGGGCCTGGTGGAGGGTGCCCCTGCACTGCTGGGGGTGGGGGTGATAGGGGACATGGGTGGGGGCCTGGTGGAGAGTGCCCCTGGTGGCTGGGGGGTGGGGGTGGTGGGAGACATGAGTGGGGGCCTGGTGGAGGGTGCCCGTGCACTGCTGGGGGATGGGGGTGGTGGGAGACATGAGTGGGGGCCTGGTGGAGGGTGCCCCTGATGGCTGGGGGGTGGGGGTGGTGGTTGACATGAGTGGGGGCCTGGTGGAGGCTGCCCCTGCACTGCTGGGGGGTGGGGGTGGTGGGAGACATGAGTGGGGGCCTGGTGGAGGCTGCCCCTGCACTGCTGGGGGGTGGGGGTGGTGGGAGACATGAATGGGGGCCTGGTGGAGGCTGCACCTGCACTGCTGGGGGGTGGGGGTGGTGGGAGACATGCATTGTTGATCAGTAGTGCAAGGTGACATGTGGGTTGGCTGGGGGGCATGCCCATGGTGGATGGGCTGCCTGCGGGACATGAGCAGGGGTTCAGGGTAGTCCCCCGTGGTGTGGGCTGCCTGCAGGGGCCGTGGAGGTTGTGGAGCGTATACCTGGGAGGACCCACACGGCCAATTCACGTGTAGTACTCCCCAGAACCCCTGAAATACACATACCCTGCTGAAATCGCGTGTGGAACTTCCCGCGCACCCCTGAAATACACGTACCCTGCTGAAATCGCGTGTGGAACTTCCCGCGCACCCCTGGAATACACGTACCCTGCTGAAATCGCGTGTGGAACTTCCCGCGCACCCATGGAATACACGTACCCTGCTCGCACTGGGCCAATCGCGTGTGGAACTTCCCGCGCACCCCTGAAATACACGTACCCTGCTTGCACGGGGCCAATCGCGTGTGGAACTTCCCGCGCACCCCTGAAATACACGTACAATGCTCGCACTGGCCCAATCGCGTGTGGAACTTCCCGCGCACCCCTGAAATACACGTACCCTGATGAAATCGCGTGTGGAATTTCTCGCGCACCCATGGAATACACGTACCCTGCTCGCACGGGGCCAATCGCGTGTGGAACTTCCTGCGCACCCCTGAAATACACGTACCCTGCTGAAATCGCGTGTGGAACTTCCCGCGCACCCCTGGAATACACGTACCCTGCTGAAATCGCGTGTGGAACTTCCCGCGCACCCATGGAATACACGTACCCTGCTCGCACTGGGCCAATCGCGTGTGGAACTTCCCGCGCACCCCTGGAATACACGTACCCTGCTTGCACGGGGCCAATCGCGTGTGGAACTTCCCGCGCACCCCTGAAATACACGTACCCTGATGAAATTGCGTGTGGAACTTCCCGCGCACTCCTGAAATACACGTACCCTGATGAAATTGCGTGTGGAACTTCCCGCGCACTCCTGAAATACACGTACCCTGCTCGCACTGGGCCAATCGCGTGTGGAACTTCCCGCGCACCCCTGAAATACACGTACCCTGATGAAATCGCGTGTGGAACTTCCCGCGCACCCCTGAAATACACGTACCCTGCTTGCACGGGGCCAATCGCGTGTGGAACTTCCCGCGCACCCCTGAAATACACGTACAATGCTCGCACTGGCTCAATCGCGTGTGGAACTTCCCGCGCACCCCTGAAATACACGTACCCTGATGAAATCGCGTGTGGAACTTCCCGTGCACCCATGGAATACACGTACCCTGCTCGCACGGGGCCAATCGCGTGTGGAACTTCCCGCGCACCCCTGAAATACACGTACCCTGCTGAAATCGCGTGTGGAACATCCCACGCACCCCTGGAATACACGTACCCTGCTGAAATCGCGTGTGGAACTTCCCGCGCACCCATGGAATACACGTACCCTGCTCGCACTGGGCCAATCGCGTGTGGAACTTCCCGCGCACCCCTGGAATACACGTACTCTGCTTGCACGGGGCCAATCGCGTGTGGAACTTCCCGCGCACCCCTGAAATACACGTACCCTGCTCGCACTGGGCCAATCGCGTGTGGAACTTCCCGCGCACCCCTGAAATACACGTACCCTGATGAAATCGCGTGTGGAACTTCCCGCGCACCCCTGAAATACACGTACCCTGCTTGCACGGGGCCAATCGCGTGTGGAACTTCCCGCGCACCCCTGAAATACACGTTCCCCGCTTGGCATTTGCTGTTTGCCAGCCCGGTGAACTGGTCCAGGGTTAGCGCAGCCCTTTGCGATGATTTAGCGATTTTGATGGCTTTTCCTTGCGCGAGGGCGTTCTTGGGGGCGTTACTGGCGCTGCTGCAGGGTCGCTGCG
This sequence comes from Ambystoma mexicanum, assembly GCF_040938575.1. Lineage (NCBI taxonomy): Eukaryota > Metazoa > Chordata > Amphibia > Caudata > Ambystomatidae > Ambystoma > Ambystoma mexicanum. The sequence goes on from NC_090925.1 coordinate 833,140,003, forward strand.
ATTCTCTGCGCCACGGCTGGTTTGGGAGCCTAAAATCCATGAATACGCTGTGCGCGGAAATCGGTTTTAGCGCACGTGCCTGGCACAGACAATCGCACGCGGACACTCTGCGCCAGCCGCTTGCGACACTTTTCTGCGAAATTCTATGAATTACCCTGTAAGTGTTTTTCTACAATTATACTGTTATTTCTCCCATCTTTTAATATTATAATTTTTTAGATAGCTGTGTGTGTAAAAAAAAGAATTAGATAGCATATAGGTTTGGAAGTAACAGTTGATTATAGCAGATGGGAAAAATGACAGTAAGTTCAAATTATAGGTTATACAGGTTAAGGGGCAAATACTCTGTTTATATGCATTCAGAAGAGTTGTACATGTACTGTGCAGAAAATATGCATACTGTAGTTTGTATTCATGCATGTGGATATGCATACAGCTGCAAGTAGAAATCTTAGAGACTTGTACAGTAGTTTTTGTAGTAGGTGCTTCCCAATTGTATGAGACTTGTACTCTGAGTGATCAACAGTACATTTGAAGTGCTGAACTATGATGATGGAGTTAGATGTAGAGGTCTTGGATGTGATTGGTGGTTGGTTGTGTGACTGCTTAGCTGTATCCAATGAGGGAATGGCACAGAGAGTGAAGTGGAAATGGTAGAAGGGCTGTCAAAGTTACGATATGTCCGCGGACATGACAGTAGTCTGCGGACACCGCATATTACATACAGGGATTTTGGGGTGGAGAGGCATGCAAATGAGAATGAGCAGAGCAAGGGATTGGTCAGTAAAGTTTACTGGGTGTGTGTAACGCTCACCTGATTCTCGCAGAGGCGCCGGTCTTGACTGGGCGACTACCGTATCCTTCAAAGGTGATGTGTAGCACCCGGTTGGCTCTTTGGGCTGGACCTCTGTGCAATGTATGCCTGACATGTAGAGTAAGATGTCTGCAGATAGAAAATATGGGGTTAATGAACTGGGGTTATTGGGGTGTCCCTATCTCTTTCCTCTTCTCCTCTCCTGTAGACCCCCAAAGGTTAACGCTCTCACCTTAGGTAAGTGAATGCCGAGCTCTCCATCTGCCTCGGGGCAGGGTGCTGTAGCCAGTTTCTTCACTGGATAGGTAGCGCAGGCCTCTTGACTTCAGAGGACTGCTGTCCATCGTTTACTGCACGAACGGTAAGTTTCGAGTCATTCAAATGTCTTTTTAAAGTCTTTAGTAATGATGTCTCTTGTTTTGCAGGGTTCCGGCGATGGCGGATGACGGGCTGAAGTGAGTTGAAGATGGAGCCCGTGTGATGAATAGAAGCGCCTGGAAGCACGTGAGTAAGCGCTTGTTGCCTGCTTCACGATGCGCTCTAACTGTCTTTTTATTTTGCAGGTACGAGTTCGGAGCGGCTGCAGGGTGCCGGAATACCCACTGGATTAGATGTGGAAAGGAGTAATGGCACGTGAGTATTAAAGTTCCCCAATGTCTTTAAACGCACTTTGTTTTGTCTTTCAGATGCGGATGCAGCGCCGAAGGCCTCCGGAGCGTGCGAAGAGTTGGTAAGCTTTTGTCTTTCAGATGCCGGAATGCAGTATGAAGACCTCCGGAGCGCACGAAGAGTAGGTAAGCCTTTGCCTTTCAGATGCCGGAATGCTAACCTGTTCTTTCTTGTCTTTATAGGTGTTGCTGAAGACTGGATTCAGGATGGTAAGCCTTTGCCTTTCAGATGCCGGAATGCTAACCTGTTCTTTCTTGTCTTTATAGGTGTTGCTGAAGACTGGATTCAGGATGGTAAGCCTTTTTCCTTAGGCCCAGGACTGGATGCAGAAGACACGATGAGCGTCCTGCTGCAGAGGGTGCAGAATAACGCAAAGCAAGATTCATCCACCGGGTGTGGTTTAAATAGCCTCCTGTAGTGCTTAGGTGTCTCCTTCCACAGCCACGCCTAAGTAAGAAAAGAGTTCCTGGTAAGAAAAGAGTTCCTGCCTTCCAGAAGAGTTCCAGTGTTCTAAATCTAGGGAGTGGCTCCAGCCCCACCCAACAGGAAAAGTAGTTCCAAACAGAAGAGGATCAGAGGCTCAACTGGCAGGCAAGTAAGCAGCATGGTCTGCTGCAGGTAAGTCCACCCAAGCATTATGAGCCCGGCGCTTCCAGCGCTGGGACTGGGCATATTTATGAGCCTGGTGCCACTGGCGCCAGGACTGGGTCCAAAAGGTCCCAATTGGGACTGGTTGGCACTCGGAACCTGGGTTATGGATCTGCTTCCAAGGGAGTTGGGAAAACCCTGACCTTTTGGAAGCAGAGATCATGACAGTACCCCCCCTCAAGGCCCCTCCCAAACCGGGCTTCTCCGGGGGTTTTGGCTTGTCAGGAAATGTTCGGTGAAATCTTTTGATTAGGCGAGGAGCGTGGACATATTCAGCAGGTTCCCAGGATCTCTCTTGGGGGCCGTAGCCTTTCCAGTCAATTAGGTAGAATAGTTTCGATTTGGAGATCTTGGAGTCCACAATGCTTTTGACTTCAAACTCGAGTTCTCCATCCACTAGGTTAGGTTTTGGAGATTTGGTTAGTCGGGTTTGAGGTTGCACGGGTTTTAATAGAGAGACGTGGAAGACCGGATGTATCTTCATGTGCGGGGGCAAGTCCAACTTGACCGCTACTGGGTTTACTATGGTAGTGATGGAATAGGGACCAAGGTATCTTGGGTTGAATGTGCGTGGCCCTTTTAGAGATAGATATTTGGTGGATAACCAGACTTGATCCCCTACTTGATAGTGAGGGGCTTCCTTCCGATGTTGATCTGCTCCTTTCTTGTATTGTTCTTTAGCCCTTTGAAGGTGAGAAACAGCTTCCTTAAAGGCTTGGGTGATTGTAGAATGCAGGTAGTCTACTGCTGGTGTTTCAAGATCTTGGAGGGGATCCAACTCCGAGGTTCGAGGGTGACTGCCGTACAAAAGAAAAAACGGGGTTTTCCCAGTTCCCGAATGGACAGAGTTATTGTAGGCATACTCGGCTATCCAAAGGATATCTTTCCAAGTTTTTTCAGTTTGTTGCAGCATGCAGCGTAAATACTGTTCCAGAGTTTGATTGGTCCTCTCGGTTTGTCCGTCGGTCTGAGGGTGGTGACTGGTCGATAGTCTCACATCAATTTGAGCCGACCGACAGCAACTTCGCCAAAAATGAGAAATAAATTGACTACCTCGATCCGAAATTAGAACCGAAGGAAAACCGTGCAGTCGGACGATGTTTTCGAGAAATTCTCGGGCCAGAGTTGCTGCTGTTGGCAAGCCTTTGAGCGGAATGAAATGCGCCATCTTGGAGAATAAGTCCACGATTACTAGAATCGTATTGTATCCGGAGCATGGAGGTAGATCGGTGATGAAGTCCATAGAAAGCGTATGCCAAGGGCGAGGTGGGATGTCAATAGGGCGTAAGAGGCCTGCTGGTCTTTCCTTTTGACTCTTGTTTTGGGCGCATACTCCACAGGACATTATAAAGTCTCTGATATCTTTTTTCCAAGACGGCCACCAGAAGTAGCGCTTGATCTTTTCTGAGGTCTTGGCTATACCGGGATGACCTTCCATTAAAGAGTCGTGATAACAAGAGATTACTTTTTTCTGTAAATCTGTGCTGGGTAGGTATAATCGTTCTTGGAAGTACAATAAGCTGTCCTTTACTGCAAAGTCCTTTCCCTGCAGATGCCAATTCTGTATATCTGCTGGAGTTACAAGTTGCCTGGCTTTATCCTTAACTTCCTCTATGGATTCTGTGGCGATTACACCCAGAATTCTTTGTTCGGGAATGATTGGTACAGGTTTAGGGTTGATCAAGTGTTTTTCCACTCCCATCCGAGAAAGGGCATCGGCTTTACCGTTCTTTGTACCAGGTCGATAGGTAATTATGAAGTCAAACTCGGCAAAGAATAATGCCCAACGGAGTTGTCTAGAGGATTGGGCTTTTGCGGTTTTCAAATATTGCAGGTTTCGGTGATCCGTAATCACAGTAACGGTGTGTCGGGCCCCCAGCAGATAATGCCGCCAAGCCTTAAAGGCAGACTTGATAGCCAGAAGTTCCTTGTCAGTAATCGTGTAATTGACTTCAGGAGGCGAGAATTTGCGGGACCAAAATGCCACGGGATGCAACTGATTGGTTACCGGGTCCTTTTGTGATAGAACTGCCCCCATGGCAAGGCTTGAAGCATCAGTTTCCACGATGTAGGGGAGTTCGGGGCGAGGGTGTTTTAAGATTGGTGCAGAGATAAATTTAGTCTTCAAATCCTGGAAAGCTTGTTCCGCCTCGGTAGACCATTCAAAACGTTTGTTTTTCTTTAACAAGGCAGTGATGGGCTGGACTATTCGAGAGAACTCGGGGATAAACCTGCGGTAAAAGTTAGCGAAGCCTAACATGCTTTGCACACCTTTTACGGAGGATGGTGATGGCCATTTGAGAACTGCATCGACCTTCTTTGAATCCATACGCACTCCGCCAGGTGATAATATGAATCCCAAGAATTCAACTTCAGTCACGTTGAAAACACATTTTTCCAATTTAGCGAAAAGTTTGTGTTGACGCAATCTTTCGAGGACCATTTTCACGTGTTTCCGATGTTCAGATTCCGATGAAGAATAAACGAGGATGTCGTCAATGTAAACAACAACACATACATCTATGAGCTCTCTGAGGACATCGTTCATAAAATATTGAAAGGCGGCCGGGGCATTGCAAAGTCCGAAGGGCATGACCTGATATTCAAATAGCCCATACTTGGTGCGGAAGGCCGTCTTCCATTCATCGCCCTCTTTTACTCGTACCAAGTGGTAAGCTCCTCTAAGATCCAGCTTTGTATATATGCATGCTTTTCTGACTTGGTCCAGGAGTTCAGGGATCAAAGGTAACGGATATCTATTCTTAACGGTGACCTGGTTCAGGGAGCGATAATCGATACAAGTTCTAAGGTCTCCTTCCTTTTTTGGAACGAAGAACAAAGCTGAAGAAGCAGGGGACTTGGAAGGACGAATAAACCCATTTGCCAGGTATTGATCCAGGTATTGTCGAAGGTGAAGGTTCTCAGGCTCGGTGAGGGCATAAATTCTACTACAAGGAGGAGTAGATCCAGGTATCAGGTCTATCTGGCAGTCATAAGACCTATGAGGAGGTAGAGAGTTAGCCTGATCCTTCCGGAAAACATCTTGGTATTCTAGGTATTCGGGAGGTAACTGGGGAGTCTCTGAAGAAATTGCGGCCAGTGCAACACCAGGTGGAGGGTGACAAGTAGAGACACATTCTGGAAACTGGACCGTTCTTGCTCGCCAATCGATCAGAGGATTGTGTTTCTCTAACCAAGGTATTCCTAGAATAATCTGAAACTGAGGGGCCTTGATCACATCGAACACGATCTTCTCATGGTGTCCATCTTGACTTACTAGCGTCACTTCTTGAGTGGTATGCGTTACTGGCCCGGAGGCTATCTCCGTACCATCCACCGTAGTAATGACGTCCTTTACAGCCTTGGGACAAAGAGTTAGATTCATCCTCAAAACCATTTCATGATCCACATAATTGCCGATGGCACCGCTGTCGACGTAAGCTTCAATTGCATGTAATCGATCTGGATTATCAGGGCTAATGAGGACCATAGGTATCACGAAATGCGAGGTCACGGAACTGGTTTTTACGCTCGGCAAGAGGACCTCTATTCTTGTCGGGCAAGGTCGTTCCCTGCTCAGAGTTTGTAACTTTGGTAACTGCAGCTCCTACTGCCTTCTTGGCAGGTTTCACCGGACAGTCTCGAAGAAAGTGCCCTGAGTTTCCGCAATATAGGCATAATTGCAACTGTTTCCTCCTTTCCCGCTCCCGTTGTGTTAGAGGACCTTTCAGACCCCCTATTTGCATGGGTTCCCCAGAGTCTACTCCTTTGGAAGGAGTTGGCGGTTTGGAAAATACTCGAGCATCAAACTTGGAACGATCGGCCTTCCTGTTCTGCAGCCTGTGATCTATTTGAACGACCAAGTCTATGTAATCCGAACAGTCTTGTGGGGGATTCACTACTTGGGCTAAAACGTCTTTGAGCTCTCCACGTAGACCTCTATAAAACAGCGTAATCCTTTTGTCCTCAGGCCATTGAGTTTCCACTATTAGTCTATTGAAAGATGCAATATAAGCCAAAAGGTCTTGATTACCCTGTCGCAACGAAAGAAGCTCATTGTCCAAGGCCTGTCCCTGTGAATGTCTTGCGAACAGTTTTTCCATACTAAGCTGAAAGGCTTGAAAATCATGGAGAACCGGATCATCTTGATGAACTAGAGGGATCGACCAGTCTGCCGCATTGCCACTAAGGTACGAAAGTACAAAAGCTACTTTAGCGTGATCAGTTGGAAAGGCTGCTGGCCGGCATAAGAAGTGCAACTGGCACTGATTGATAAATACTGCAAACCTCTTTGGGTCACCAGAAAATCGCTTGGGCGAAGCCAGAGGTACATTCCCAGGTAGGTTGATCTGCACTGGATTCATAGAGGATGTTGAAGGAAGATTTGCCCCTGATGCGGGTAACGGGGTCTGTCCGGCTTGTGACTGTAGCACTTGTCTAGCAAGATTGTCTGTTCTCTCCTTGGAAATAATTAGTTCCCTTCTTAGAGCATTCGTTTCCTGACGAGTTGCATGCACTTCTGCCCTTAGTTCCCCAAGTAACCGGGCTAGGGGGTCAGTATCCGAGGTTTCCATAGCGCCTGGGCGAGAGTTTTGCGGTAGGCTTTGCGTTCTGTAACGCTCACCTGATTCTCGCAGAGGCGCCGGTCTTGACTGGGCGACTACCGTATCTTCAAAGGTGATGTGTAGCACCCGGTTGGCTCTTTGGGCTGGACCTCTGTGCACTGTATGCCTGACGTGTAGAGTAAGATGTCTGCAGATAGAAAATATGGGGTTAATGAACTGGGGTTATTGGGGTGTCCCTATCTCTTTCCTCTTCTCCTCTCCTGTAGACCCCAAAGGTTAACGCTCTCACCTTAGGTAAGTGAATGCCGAGCTCTCCATCTGCCTCGGGGCAGGGTGCTGTAGCCAGTTTCTTCACTGGATAGGTAGCGCAGGCCTCTTGACTTCAGAGGACTGCTGTCCGTCGTTTACTGCACGAACGGTAAGTTTCGAGTCATTCAAATGTCTTTTTAAAGTCTTTAGTAATGATGTCTCTTGTTTAGCAGGGTTCCGGTGATGGCGGATGACGGGGCTGAAGTGAGTTGAAGATGGAGCCCGTGTGATGAATAGAAGCGCCTGGAAGCACGAGAGTAAGCGCTTGTTGCCTGCTTCACGATGCGCTCTAACTGTCTTTTTATTTTGCAGGTACGAGTTCGGAGCGGCTGCAGGGTGCCGGAATACCCACTGGATTAGATGTGGAAAGGAGTAATGGCACGTGAGTATTAAAGTTCCCCAATGTCTTTAAACACACCTTGTTTTGTCTTTCAGATGCGGGATGCAGCGCCGAAGGCCTCCGGAGCGTGCGAAGAGTTGGTAAGCTTTTGTCTTTCAGATGCCGGAATGCAGTATGAAGACCTCCGGAGCGCACGAAGAGTAGGTAAGCCTTTGCCTTTCCGATGCCGGAATGCTAACCTGTTCTTTCTTGTCTTTATAGGTGTTGCTGAAGACTGGATTCAGGATGGTAAGCCTTTGCCTTTCAGATGCCGGAATGCTAACCTGTTCTTTCTTGTCTTTATAGGTGTTGCTGAAGACTGGATTCAGGATGGTAAGCCTTTTTCCTTAGGCCCAGGACTGGATGCAGAAGACACGATGAGCGTCCTGCTGCAGAGGGTGCAGAATAACGCAAAGCAAGATTCATCCACCGGGTGTGGTTTAAATAGCCTCCTGTAGTGCTTAGGTGTCTCCTTCCACAACCACGCCTAAGTAAGAAAAGAGTTCCTGGTAAGAAAAGAGTTCCTGCCTTCCAGAAGAGTTCCAGTGTTCTAAATCTAGGGAGTGGCTCCAGCCCCACCCAACAGGAAAAGTAGTTCCAAACAGAAGAGGATCAGAGGCTCAACTGGCAGGCAAGTAAGCAGCATGGTCTGCTGCAGGTAAGTCCACCCAAGCATTATGAGCCCGGCGCTTCCAGCGCTGGGACTGGGCATATTTATGAGCCTGGTGCCACTGGCGCCAGGACTGGGTCCAAAAGGTCCCAATTGGGACTGGTTGGCACTCGGAACCTGGGTTATGGATCTGCTTCCAAGGGAGTTGGGAAAACCCTGACCTTTTGGAAGCAGAGATCATGACAGTGTGTTGTGTAAGGAGAGAGTTTGCCAGAAAGTCTTTTTCCTGAGAGAAGAACAGATAGATATGACTGTGTGTTTCAGAAAACAAATTATCTGGATTTTGGGAGACTCATGGATACATTGGTTGGAGGTACATGAAGAATGCTGTGGAGTAGCTGCAGATATTGGATTCCCTCATGTGGAAGTGCACTGGCATGGAGTGTGTGGAATGAAGTGGCTGGACTTGGTACCTCTCTGTGCTAATTTGGAGACAGAGCATCATCCAGACATAATTATAATTCATTGTGGAGGGAACAGTTTAGGACATGTGTCTGGAATTTCATTGCAATTTGCAATGAAAGAAGGGCTTGAGAAGGTCATGGACATGTTTCCAAATTTCCAAGTCATTTGTGTCTCATATTGCACAAAGACAAATGTGGCTGCGTTCTTCTTCATTTGGTCCACAAATGGAGAAAGCGAGGTGCAATGTCAATAAGGCTCTTTGTGCTTTTCTAAAAGATGTTGGATGTAGGTCTTCTGGTGCTCCGTGACCGCACCCTCGAAAGCACTTCGAAGACTCTCCCCCCTGCAGAGTACTGCGTCGCAATACATACACAATATTGTGACCCTCGAAAGGTAAGGTTCAACAGCATTGTGAATGGCCGTTGAGGCAGCTGGAGGGATGCGCTTTCCCACAGGAGTGTCTCTTGTGGTGAGAGGAGCGGAAACGGAGGATGTGGAAGAGGAACTCAACCTACTACGTTGATCACAAGGTACAACCTTGCGAACGCCCCCACCGTGGAACGACCTTAGGTGTTGCTTCATGGATGTCGTACCAAAGCTGTATGAACCAGGCCTTCCACGACTCAGCACCATTTTGCACTGGTTGCAGGTGACCTTGTTTGCACGTGCTTTTGGTACGTTACCATGAATGGTAAACAAACGCCACACCCAAGACCCACGGTGAGTGCTGGTAGTAGGGACTTCCTCTACCTCATCCTCTTCATTCTCTTCATCCTCCTCTAAATCCTCATGCCTGTTCTCCTCTGCAGGCCCTTGGGAATGTGGAGGGGGTGGTGGTGGTGGTGCTGAGGCAGATGTAGCAGCAGCAGCCATCAATGCCATCAGGGTTGATGAGATGATCTCAAAGCAAAAGTCAGATCAGCAAAGGCAGCAAAAGTCAATATGCAATAGCCAGAAGCACAATGAAGATCAGCTCTGGGGTGTGGTCTTTTATAGGGGTGCTGGTGTGCGCTCCGCGGACAGCCACGCTGTCTGCAGACAGATCGAACACCACAAAAATGCTCAAAAAGTTCCAAAAAGTATGCAGAAAGCCAGGGTCATTGTCTGGGACATGTGCAATGGTGAATTTCTACTGTCAAATACTTTGGATTGTCTAAAAAAGTACTTTTAAAATGTTCGGGGACCCGGACAGTGTTCGCAAATCAGAAAAAACGCTCAGCGTGGGTGTGGTACATGATGACATCGCAAACACGTCCCCGAAGGGAACGGGTGTCCGCAGGACATCAAATGCACATGAACGGTCGTGCACATGCGTGCGGGTGTTCTACGGACAGTGTTCGGGTCCCGAAAGTAATTAAAAGTGCAACACATGTGAGACGGACAGTTACGGACAGGCGCAATGTTTGTAGGATTTATGGGTGTGGTGTGCATGTGCGTAGATGTTCTACAGACAGCATGGACAGGTAAAGTGTCCTTAGGACACCACCATTTTATTTAATTACGGACATCCCGGACACCGCGTGTGTTATAAGAACAGTTCCATCTTGCTTGCGGACAGTACAGACAGGTATAGTGTCCTTAGGACACCACCATTTTAGTTAATTACGGACATCCCGCACACCGCGCCTGTTCGAAGAACACTTTAATCTTGAATGCGGACAGTACGGACAGGTATAGTGTCCTTAGGACACCGTCATTTTGGTTAATTGCAGACGGGACGGGTGTCCGCAGACACTAAATGAGCATGAACCGGCGTGCGCATGCACGCGGGTGTTCTATGGACAGTGTTCGGGTCCTCAAACTAATTAAAATTGCGACACACGTGAGACGGACAGTTACGGACAGACGCAGTGTTTGTAGGATTTATGGGTGTGGTGCGCCTGTGTGTAGATGGTCTATGGACAGTACGGACAGGTATAGTGTCCTTAGGATACCTCCATTTTAGTTAATTACGGACATCTCGGACACCGCGCGTGTTCTAAGAATAGTTCCATCTTGCTTACGGACAGTACGGACAGGTATAGTGTCCTTAGGACACCTCCATTTTGGTTAATTACGGACATCCCGGACACCACGTGTGTTCTAAGGACAGTTCTAGCTTGCTTGCGGATAGTATGAACGGGTATAGTGTCCTTAGGACACCCCCATTTTGCTAATTACGGACATCCCAGACAGGCGCGCTGCCCGCGGACACCCTAACTGCCTTTTTTTTAAAAAGAAGACATAAAGGACTGAATTAAAACAAACATCATTTTTTTTTATTATATACAGATTTAAAATGTATGACCGAGACGGCGAAGCAGAAACTGACACAAATACAGGGGAATTAGGGGTTTGGAGAGGATGGATGGGAGGGGATGAAGGGATGGAAGTCTCATCAAAACGTTTTTCCTGGTGTTGAGGGTTTGGGGATAGTTGACTGGGACATGGAGAGGGGGAATAGGTGCATGTGGGACAATGATATTTAATGTTTTCTTTTATGTGGTCCTCCACAAAATGTTTCAAAAGATTGAAATTTTCCATAAGCATGTCAATTTTTTGTTCCATTCGCTGTATCGTATTTTCTAATGTCTCCTTTGGTGTATTATTTTCAATGATTGTATGGTCTGTTAAAAAAATATATATATACGTTAAGTACACACAAAGTAATGATTATTAATTTGCTTATATAGAGAAGAGTCTACCATTAGTATCACTGTCTTCAGACATTTCCTCACATGGGAAATTTTCCTCAAGCCATTCCAAAGTACTGGACATTTCTGTGTAAAAATAAATATATTACTTTTAGTGTACCAAATACAGAAAGTTTAGAAATATATAAGAAAAATGAAGTTTACTTACTAGTTTCTGGTAAATTGTGTTCTTACTGTTGTGTAGGTCTGCTGTTGCTCCTAGGTGTGCAGTGTCTGTGAGGTAATTATGTTGGAAGCATGTCTTTTTTGTTTTGGTATATTCCATTTTAGTAAATATGGTATTTAAATGGATGGTTGATGTGTTACATATATAGGTTGCACTTCTTATTTATTATTACATATAATGTAAGTGTTTATGTGCTGCTTATTATTTCTTTATTCCTAACTATTACTGTCTAAGATATATCACTAAAGGAAAAAACAGCAAGTCAGACAAGTGATGTCATCAGTGATGTCATCAATGATATTTGTGATGTCATCTTTGATGTCCTGGGTGTTAATCTTAGCAATGCACGGTGGTGGCGCGAGTTATGGTTGCTTAGCTTACCATAGCTGGTGAATTTCAGGGGTTTTTCGGTTTTACTTGGAACCATAACTTCCCTTTAACAACGTTTTTTTACTGAAATTCATAGGTTTTTAGTAGCGCAACTTAACCATAATGTCCCTTTAACAAAGTTTTTTTACTGTATTTCATAGGTTTTTAGTAGTGCAACTTAACCATAACGTCCCTTTAACAACGTTTTTTTACTGAATTTATATCTATGTGTGTGAGTGTTGAGTAGAAAACACTTTTAACTACGTCCACTCTTATTACACAGTACCTACTGCTTAATATCTGCACTTTTTATCACACACGCTTACATTCTTTATCTGGTTGCTGCCCCACATTAATGAGTTCAGCTTTAGAGAATCACGCTTTTCTAGAGGATCCTGCACAGAAAGGCACACCATTAAATGCTCCCAAACTGCAAGAGAATACTTTAGCCCTTTGTACTTTTGTAAACATGGACAAGTACGGGGGACTCACCGGCTGCGGACTCAATGAATCTCCTGTTTTTGAGCAGTCCCAATGAAGTGGCTACTTCCGGTGGCCGATTTCTTTATTTTATCCTACCTGTATCGTAGAACCACTAGCATTAGCAATGCTGTTTCAAATCCGTCCCGTGCCCCATGAGCTGGCTATTCAGCAGTGCATATGTAGTATAAAGGCGCACACCTATATAACCATAGTCCAACGTTGACACCAACTAAGGCTGGGATGAAACCGCGCTCTCCTATTATCAATTACAGGCCGATGCGCTAGATGATAAACATAAACCCTGTTTTTATTCCCACAGACCCATACCTGCCCTCATTCTTCCACTTGCAGTCACTAAGGACACAGAGCATTTACAGGACACTATTTACAACCGCAGCCACATGGAAGGCACAGTAGTGCAGATACAGGACGCAGAGCATGTACAGGACACTATTTACAACAGCAGCCATGGGGAAGGCACAGTAGTGCAGATACAGGGCGCAGAGCATGTACGGGACACTATTTACAACAACAGCCACAGGGAAGGCACAGTAGAGCAGATACAGGACGCAGCGCATGTACAGGACACTATTTACAACAGCAGCCACAGGGAAGGCACAGTAGTGCAGATACAGGACGCAGCGCATGTACAGGACACTCTTCACAACAGCAGCCACAGTGAAGGCACAGTCATGGGCGTAGGACATGGGGGGGATAGGGGAGACAAACCCCCCCCACAATTTTAAGTGGGGGGATACAATGGCATTTATCTCCCCTAGTTTCCCCCATACCAATTTGTGTGTCTGCAGCGTGTCCCTGTGCAGTGATGCGTGCAAACTTCAGACTGAAGTTTGCATGCAGTTCAGACACTGGTGTAGCAGTGGCCCCCGCAGCCCCGCAGTGCGGGGGGCCCCACTAGCACATGTCCTAGGAGATGCCCCTCTGGAGAAGAAAATGAAAAAATATATTTTTTCAATTTTTTTAAAAAATGTTTTATTTCTGTAACAGAAATTGTTTCTTTATGAAGACAAAGTGACTGCAAAAAGAAACATTCTTTTTGAAGTCCGAGGGCTCTCCCCACCCCATGACATGGAAGACCCGAAGCTGGAGGCCTCCATGGCATGGGGTGGGGGAGCCCTATGACTTCAAAAAGAAATTGTTCATTTTTGAAGGCACTCTGCCTTCATAAAGAAATTATTTCTGTTATGGATCGGCCCTTAATGGAAATAATGTCTTAATGAAGTCAGAGTGACTTCAAAAAGAAACAATTTCTTTTTGAAGTAATAGGGCTCCCCTCAACCCCATAACGTGTGTGTGTGTGTCTGAGGGCCTCATTACGACTTTGGAGGTAGCCATGGCGCTATTGGCGCCATGGCTGCCTCCAAAACCGTGTCCGGGTTCCCTGAATCGGGAATTACCAGGCCATTCTGAGTTTGGAGGGCCCGGTAATTCCCCTTCAGGGAACCCGGCCCGGTCCTTCCCCATTCCCATTTGAGCCCCCATAGGGCTCAATGGGAATGGGGAGGGAGCTAACAACGGGCCCACTCATAATGGGCCTGTTGTTAGCTCCCTGGTTCCCTCGAGGAACCCGCTATGGACGTCTGGATAAACCAGACATCCACAGCGGGTCCCGCGAGGGAACCTCGTAATATTGCAGTGTGGGTTTAACGGTGCCGGCACCATTGTGCCTCTATGGTGAAAGGGTGCCCACTTAAATGTACGGGTGGCTTCTTTGGTGTGCCTGCATGGTGAAAGGGTGCACACTTAAAATGTATGGATGGCTGCCTGAGTGTGCCTGTATGGTGAAAGAGTGCACACTTAAATGTATGGATGGCTAGGTGTGGGTGTGTGTATATGGTGAATGGTGTGTGTGCTTGTGTTCAGGGGAGCAACAAAACCTACATTTTGGGGGGCTAATCCTTCAAATGTTGGGAGAGGCGCTAAATTCACGGGTGGTGGGGAGGGGCAAACTTTTTTGTGTGGGGGCATCTAACTTCTTTATGCATTTTAATGAGACTATTCTAGTGCAGCTTCAATATTACACACAGTTAACTCTCCTTTAAGTCTGAAAGCACCCATTTATGGACTGCTGTGAGAGTGAGCGGTCTCCTGTCCCCTCTCTACCTTTCCAATCACTCCCCTGACATGCAAGTACTAAACCCACATCACGATTTCAATTGCTTAAAAAATGTGGCATTTGAATGCAGGTACTAACAGTGAAATGCTTTACGTTAGTAATTGCTGAGCCCTTGTTAACAGCGAAACCCAGGTGCCGTTTAACATCTGTGTCCTGTTCTGTCCGGCAACTGCTCTGAATGCCAGCTAGGTTGAGTGAACATAGCCCAAAATTTCAGGAGGGCAGTGGGGGTGCTGAAGCCCAGTCAACTGAATGGTGTTACGCCACTACTTGTGTTTAATGCCTTGATTACTTATTGGTAATCATCATTACTCCTAGCCCTATTCTTCCTCATCCCTGTACTTGTATGAGACAGTACTTGTGTATGAGCCACACTGCCTCATACACAAGTACTGGGATGAGGTAGAGGTACATGGAGGTAATGCCTGACTTTGCTACCGATAATCTTCATTACTCCTAGCCCCACTCTTCCTCATCCCAATACTTACCTATGAGGCAAGAAGCCTCATAGGTAAGCTCTGGGACAAGGAAGAGGGACGTGAAGGTAATTCTGGGCCAATTAGCTGATTTTGGAGGATGGGTTAGGAGGTGGGAGAGAGAGGGGATGTGTGGGAGTCGGGATTGTTTAATAAATCATAATGGTTGTCCATGTCCAGGCTATGCAGGCATGATATATGCTATTAGTGCCTAGAGAGGCATTTTGGTGCAGCAGGTCTAGTCATTCCTCAGTTTGGTATGACTTTTCTGATAAAGCAGACCTGCTAAGCGTAATACCTGGCTAGACTGGCATTTGGGTGCTTCCAGTCTAACCGTTTCTTACTGTGGCATTGTATATTTTTCTGGACATCTGTGATAAAATGATATGATATGAAATATGTCATTTATAACAGGCCTGTACGCAAGTGTTTCTAAGCACGGCAAGACAAGGGAGGGAAGATAGAGGGAGAACTGTTACGCTCACCTGGTATCCACAGGGACACCACCCACCCGGGTTACTCGCTGGTATGCTTTTCAGCTTTGCCCTGATGTGGTCTGCGGGGAAGGTTCTGCCTTGTGGTAGAATTAGGCGTGCTCTCCAGCCTGCCTTCTTTGCAGGGGCGCGCTGTCTTTCATGGGCGAGTGCGGTCCAGTTACTTCACTGACGCCGGCCCGTTTGATATTGTTCAGGTAGGTCTTATTGCTGTTCTTTAGTTTTGTTGCTATCCTGCATGCCTTTCTTTGTTTAAAATGTCTCTTTTTTCTCCCTTAGGTATGCGGAGCTTCAGCGCGGCGAACTGGCTTGGTTGAGCCCCGCTGGTAAATGATGGCACATTAAGAGCGCTATGATGCAGTAAGTAAGCGTGATGCGCAGCGCTGCGAAGTCTTGCCTTTGCTAACCTGTGTTTTCCTTCCTTGTAGGTCGCGGTGTTCCTTAGCGCAAATGGAATGTCCGGAGTGGTGCCAGCCGAGAGGCGACCAGCCAGGTAAGCCTTTTGAGCAGTTTGTAATTTGTAAATGTCTCTACTGCTTTCTTTAATGTTGCCTCTATCTTCCTCTTTCAAGTTGTTCTGTCCGGGAGGCATGCAGATTCGAGGAAGCTGTTCTCAGTAGCTGCGAGTGTTTAAAGATGAAGACTGCAGGTAAAATGCTGCTGCTAATGATATTCCTTTTGTCTCCTTGCAGGTTCTGCTTCTCTGAGGTTCGACGGAATAGCTGGACACGGTGAACGTCACACTGTAAGCTGCAAAGTAACGCAAAGCATGTTGTCTTGCTCGGGTGTGGTTTAAATAGCCCCAACAAAATAGTCCAAGTAAAGTAGTCCCTAGGCTACCACACCCAAAACACTAGACCGCATAGCTTGGTTCTTAGGAACCAAGCTATGTGGATGCATCCATGTTGGCTGACAATACAATAAAGTGGTTCCCAAGCACATTGTTTTTCATGGTGTATGAGCCTGGCTCCATAGGCACCGGGACTGGCCCAATGGGGGCTTTTGAAGAGGATGCCAGGTTCTAGAGGCCCGAGTCCTGACTCCACCTGGCCAATGGGTTTGCCAGAGGGGGTTTTGGGCGAAGGTCGCGACAAGAACAAGACAAACAATCTTACTAGGCCTTGTGTCATTCAGATTGTGCAAGTGCGAGAATGAGAAATGGGAGGGGGAGTGCAAGGAAGAGGGGAGGGGAAAACAGGACAGTAAAGCTCTGAGTGGTTGCAGCCGGGGCAGCGTGGCTCTGGGTAGTGCAAGGGGAACAAGGGACTGTAGGGTTACAGTTACAGCCCCTTTTGTGCATGGTAGTGTATGGGAGAAAGGGTTGTTCAGGCCCCTCTCCCCTCCAATCCGGTCCCAGCATGCACACTATGCTTGTTCCTCGACTGACCATGCGCCTCTTGCCAAAGGTGCTGGACCGCCTCAATGGAAACATATAGTTGCAAACACAGATGAGAAGGGTGATTACTGACTCCATTTTGTACAATCACCGACTCCATTTTGTACTGGCTCTAGTAGGCCTTACAGAAGTGCCAGCCTGCAGGCCTGCACCTCTCCCCTGGGTCTGTGCACAGTTAGCCAACTGTTCCTCCTGCCTCCTCCCCTGTGTCGTCTCTGCAGCAAGCCTGTTCTCACGGAAGCCTGAATGTGAAAGTAATACTTCGAACACTGCATCTCATGTCTTCCTTTTACATCACTGCCCTGTGAATGACCCACCCTGCAGCTCCAATGTAGAAAAACCCTCCATCTCCATAACTTTGAATCAGCACCAAGAGACCCCCAGGCCCAGAAACACAGTCCCCAGGCCCCTGACTCTGTGTTCTGTTTGATGTGCACCCTTCGACCAATTAAGCTGTCCCCCAATAGATCTAACAAAGTAATGGTTGTAGATAATCCTAGAAGGTAACCTCAAGAAAAGGCACCTGGACCTGTGATGTAACCTGATTCATTGTACATAAACTATGGTTATAAGATATACTGTTTGTATGGCAGTTGCAAGCCCACAGCCCATGTGTAACCCTCATATCATTAATCCCATGAGGCCATATATTTTTCTTGTACTAACAAAGAGTCGAACACCCGCATTGGATTCAAAGGGATGCTTGATTTATGTGTTCTTGAAATACTGTTTTAGATAAGATACCTGAGCCAATGCACCCTCACTCTTGGCGGCTCAGGTCAAATGTTTTAATGATACATATATTGTGCATTGACAATTTGTGTGATACTAAAATGTGTGTGGCCGAAAGGGCAAACAGTTAGATAGAGAGAACTACAGCAACTCGGACATCGCATGTCCCTGCATCCCTCCAGTTGAGCCCAGCTAACTCATGTGCTCCATGAAGTAACGAGTTCAACACCAGCCAATCCGGGAGCACCACCCCTACAGCATGAATACTGTCCTCTCCCTTTCGCCTAATGACCATAATTGTATGTATCCCCTATTTCACACATCATAGATAGCATGTTTTTGTAATAAAAAGTCTATTTTCTGATGTTTGGGCAGAGTGCTCTCGGAGTATGCAGAGTCCTCTGTGTGCCCTATTCTATCTAGATAAACTTTAACTCTAAACTTCACCCGCATTTGGTCTTGGTCTCATTCCCTACCAGGTTGTGTCCGTTATTGACACTCATTTGGGAGTTTGTATTGTATTTTGGGGGACTGCTCACTTTCAGTAGGCCTGGAGGCAGTGCAAGGGTGACTGATCAAGAAAGAGCCAGGACTAGGTGAGACTCTGATGGTAGCCAAGCAACCAGTCGGTACAGCCATCAGGTAGGTCAGCAGGGGAGGGAGAGAGAGAAAGCAGAGGAGAAGAGGAAAGTTTTGAGCTGCTTACGGAACTTCAGGTGGTCCGCTCAAGTTTGAGAGGGGCAGGGAGGCCATTCCAGAGGGAAGCACCTGCAAAGGAGAGAGAGCTACCCCCACTCTCTGCCTGGAGAAGCGTCTAACCCTTAGAGAGTTGGAGGTATCTGGGGAAGGGCTCGAGAAGGAAGGTATTTTGGAAGAGAGCGTTGGATATATTGTGGGCCCCGGCCCCAGAAAGCCTTGTGGACAATGCAAAGGGTCTTGAACTTGATCCTTGCAGCCACCGGGAGCCAGTGGAGAGATTTCAGGGCAGGAGAGATACAATCCCTGAGTTTGAGGCCTAGGATAAGTCTCTCAGTCCTGTTATGGATTAGTTGCAGAGGGCGGAGAGTAGAGGAAGGCAGATTGAGAAAGAGGTTGTTGCAGTAGTCCAGCCTAGAGTGAAACAGGGCTCTGGAGACAATGAGCTTCTAGGGGAAAGTGAGAAAGGGAAGAGTCCCTTTGAGGAGGAGCAGCTGGTAGTGGGAATTTTTGGTGACGTCCGAGATGTGAGGAGAGAAAGAGAGGTTTTTTGCCTCGAAGGAAGGTGAAGGAAGAGGGCCCAAGGTGGGCGGCCAGAGTGAGAGAGGGTAAGCAGGGGCAGGGGTCCCAATGAGAATGATCTCCGTCTTACTGGCATTAAGGCAGAGATCGTTGGAGGCGCACCAATCCTGAATCGCTGATAGACAGTCAGGAATGAGCAAGAGAGGAGAGGAGCCTGAAGGAAAGCTGAGTGTCAACGCATAACTGAAATTTAGAGGAGAAGCTAGAGATCAGTTGGGCCAATGGGGCCAAGTAGAGGTTGAAAAACTGGGGTGAGAGGATAGAGCCCTGGGGAACACCACAGGTAGAGAGAGAGAGGTGGCAGATATAAAGGGACCAAGTTGAACCTGGAGGGACAGTCCATGAGGAAGAAGATCGGCCACTCCAGGGCCTGATCCGTGACGCCCAGGTTCTCACGTAGTTGATTGATCAGGATGGCATGGTTGACTGTGTCGAAAGTAGAGGAAAGATCAAGGAGGATTAGGACAGAAGGAATGCTGGAATAAAGGTTAGAGAGCAGATCTTCACGGGTGTTCAGCAGAGCAGTTTCCGTTCCTCCGGCAGCTCTAAAGCCAGACTGATGGTCATGGAGACAACCAATGGATTCAGTGTGGAGAGTAAGCCAGGAGATGGCCAGATTTTCCAAGAGTTTGCCCAGGAAAGGGGTGATGGAGATTGGGCAATAGTTTACCGGGCAGGTAGGATCGGCAGACGGCTTCTTGAGGAGTGGGTGCAGAAGGGAGTGCTTAACGGGAGAGGGGAACGTTCCAGTGGCGAAAGAGTGATTTCAGAAATCGGTCAAGGCTGGAGCGAGGTTGTCAATACGGTCCTTGATGGTTCTGGAGGAGCTGGGGAGCACCTGTTTGGACGACACTTTCATAGATCAGACTTGTCTAGAAACTTTGTCAGGTGTTGTCAGAGAGAAAGAGGAGAAAGATGGAAGAGAGTTAGAGATGCCCAAAGGGGGGCAGAGAGAGGAAGAGGGATAGGAAGAGGAGATGGAGGACAGGATGTCCTGAGTTTTAGCAGAGAAGTGAGAGGCCAGAGCGTACAGAGGGCCTGGGAGGGAACAGGAGAGGTAGAGACCGCAACAGGATTGACCAGTTCCTTGCAGAGTTCGGCTGTGTTGTTAGAGGCCGCGGAGACCCGGGCTTGAATGTGTGCTCTCTTCTTGATTTGTGCTATTGCTTCGACTGCCATTTTGGTGCAACCAGTCTAGGTTTGTCTTAATGTGGCCTGGCATGCTTTACTGTAATGTTATAATGTGTCTACACTAATCTACATTGTGCAGCCTGTGCAACATGTTTTCAATGTGGCATGGAACTTTTAATAGCAAAGCATTAATGTTCCTGTGCACTGTGGGTGACATGCATGTATTGGATTGGCACTACCCTACAAACCAATTGCAAACACTCTGAGGTTTTAGCCAATTTTTCTCAGAAAGTCTGCTGTATATTGCATTAAAACACATATTTATATATTTCTCCTAGTACAGTGTGCGGCATACCCCTTCAGCAGCATGTTTGTGCGTATTGTGCAAACATGATAATCTAGGCCAGCCCAGAATGTGGCACGACCCGTGATTTGTTGCCGAGATGGTGAGGCCCCCTCAGCATGGTTTGCAGGGGGGCCCCCACATTTTGCATTACGCCATTGAGTTCAGACAGTCAGCAGCAGCGTTGCGGCCTGGGTATTGGTAATGATAAACAAACAAGATTCTTTTGGAGCGTCACGTGCCCAGGCTGGCATACTGCACGTGCCCCTGCGAGTGCACAGCCTCAGCTTCAGAAGCCACTAGCCAGGCAGCGACGCATGCTCCTGACTACTGACAGCGTGAGAGAAATGTGACTCTGCCGACTCAACCTCCTGGAGACTGAAGTCCTGCAGAGAGACCTCACACTTACTCAGCCTACTAAGTAAGGTAAGTCAAGTCAAAGTGGCCCCAGGCAGGTGTGTTTTCTTGCAGGGGTGCCACAGCGATGCAACTCTGTGCCTGTTTAGTCAATGTTTAGAATTCAGGAAAAGCCAGCAAGCCCCTTAATTCGTCCCACTTGTTAATTAATTTGCACGCGATAAATTGTAACATTTCCCTGGCTTTCCTGTCTAGCACCTTTAAAGTTGCATAAACCGCTGATGGCACTGAGCGGGGTCGAAGAGGGGGTTTGTGCGGCATGGTTTCTCACCACACAAACCTCCGCTGCTCGTTCACACGCCGTGGGTCTAAGCAAAAGATTGTGCACAGCTGTGAAGTGCCCCCATCCAGCCCCATGTCCTGTCTGACACCCTGGGAGGTGCAGTGCAGGCCAGGCCGGCATCAGGTGTTAGGGGCAGGAGGATTTAATAGAGGGAACAAACAAGCGACTGTCATGTTTAACATGCTGCGCGTGTTAACCATATAAATATGATATTTATACAGTTAACACACGTGGTGCATTGAAGTTGAAGGAGCTGCTAGTGCTTCTTCAGTGTGGGCCCGCCCCATGCAGCCTTGCATGCCCCCCGTGGGCAGGCAGCATACTTGCCAACATTCTGTGACCAAAAAGTCTAAGATGTAGGATTTTTCAAGTTTCAAAAATAATACTTAGCATAACAATGACATCACAGGAAATTACAAACCATACATTGTAGGCACCACTGGAACATTCTAAAATGCACAACCCATCAAACAGCACAACATGGAGAGATGTTGAAATGTTTACAATGTATAATTTTGAATGGTAAGTTAACACTAAATGTAATTACCCAACTTCACAGAAGGCAATCACACAGAGCTGGTAGGCAACGTTTGCCACTCCTCTGTAGCATCATCCCGGGTAGTACATATTTATTAATGCAGTGGAGGTGGAACACTGAACAACATGGGGACTGATACCCTCCTCAGTCTGATAGGCAGATCCTGTGTGATGGTGGTACGCTCTGCAACTTGCCTTCACTGGTAGTTAACGTGAGGTCTGTCCCGGCAAGAGTGCAGTGCAGAGTCATGTAGCTGTCAGGTCAGTGGATTGATCTGAGCCCATCACTCAAATGTATCACTTATCCACCCAGCGAACAGACAGATTAATTGCCTTAGAGTCACATAAATTACCTGCCACTGTAAAAAGCAGTAGGATCTGTCACCCAAATCTGTAGGCAGTAGGACTGCTTAAGAAGCAGTAGCCCGCCTGCTGCCTAAATCAGTAGGGTTGGCAAAAATGAGGCAGTACACAGGCTCAAAAAAACGCTGTCAGTCTGGGGCCATGCTGTTCGCGCAAATGTTGAGGGGCAGCCATACCAGACCTCTTATACCCTGCCGGCCTCCAATGAACTAACATATGCTATCTTTGTTTTGCCCTGTAGGTCCTGTTCAGAAAAACAAACATGTTTTTTGCGCAGGACCTGCCCCTACACGACCCCACAAGCATTGCACTGCCTGGCAATCAGCTGCATCTTGCTAGCTGCATGTCCCAGACTGTCTCTGGTTGTAGCATTACTGTGCTTCTTGCTAGGAACGTTGTGAGTTTTGAATTTGAATCCAAACTTATATCTCTTTACAAGGGGGCAGTGTCTTTGCCCCCAGATCCACAGCCACCACTGTTACATCTTGTTGCATTTGTTCGTACTGCTCCCCCGATACTAGTGCTCATCTAGCTTCCTCACACCATCTCGGGCATTCCAGGCACTCAGCACTTGGCACTCGGACACAAATAATACACAAAGCCAGAGGTTTCGGTGTAAACGCGCTGTAATGGTAACACACACACCAGGCTCTGGAGGGCTGCATTCGACTCTGCCCCCTCCTAGGCCTGACTCATCCTTATGTACAAATCGCAAGAACAGAGAGAGAGAAAACATATTTCGTAACTTCAGATTGTCTTTGCAAGGCAGGCTCATATCGACCTTGGGACTTCAGCCAGCAGCTTCAGAACTGTGTACGTTCTCAGAGAGGGAGGGTTATGGATACCCATCTCTGAGGCCTGGACGGCATTCCACAGCTAGCTCGGCTGGTTGTGCTCTGGTCATTTTCTGTAACATCTGCTTTTATGGCTGTTAGATGTTTAGGCCAGTCCGTATGCCAAATCATTAGGCCAGTCTTCCTGCTTCAGATTTGATCTATCTCAAACCAAAAGCAAGTGCAGAATCAGAAATGTACCAGGTAACATGTGCCCACTTTTTTTATCTCTTCTTATTTTATCTATGAATCGCTAACCAAAACCCTTGCACTACTTCTACATAAGCACATTGCAATAAAAACTATTCGTACTCAACAAGGAAGCAAGAAAAATAAAAAACATTACCAAACTAAGACAGCTTATTTATGTCTTTACTCATTTAAAGCCATTCACTGTACTGTATTGCATAAAGAACCCCACCTATTAGCATCAGCCAGAATCTAGGGTGCATATAAAACACCAAAAACAGGCATAACTACATGTGCCGCCCTTTCTGGCTCTGAGCATCCCTGTCACTCTCACATTCAGCACCACCCATTCATGTGTCTGTCATGTTTGTTTGCACTGTCCAAGTCAAAGGTCCTCATTATGACCCAGGCGCTAAGTAAAAGGCTGCGGCGCCGTTAAACACTTAGCGCCTAATTACGAGGTCCCTTCGCGGGACCCGACCTTAACGGCTGGTTTTACCAGCCGTTAAATTAGGGCCCTGCAAAGGGACCTTGGTGCTAATTACGGTACCGCAATTTGCGGTACCGTAATTAGCGCCTTCCCCATTCCCATTGAGCCCTATGGGGCAAAAATGGGAATGGGGAAGTGCCATGACGGCATGGGGAATTACCGCCCCACCAACCTCGGAATGGGGTGGTAATTCCCCATTCCGCCATGGCGGACTCCGGCATGGACCATGGTGCTAATAGCAACATGGTTTAGCGCCAGAGTCCTAATGAGGCCCAAAGTCTCCTTTACTTTCCAGTATATAGTAACCCTCCAGTACCTGCCAGTCCCTAGGTGCACCCGCAGTCACTGTCAGCAGCAATTTGTCAGTGCTTGTCATATTTTTCCCAACTAGCATCTTGCATGGTGAATACCTGGTCACTGAAAACTCTCTCAGCAGTCCATGGAGAACAAATGACAGCCATTCTTCCCTCTTTGTGTCTTTCACATCCATCTGTTTGAACTGCTCCTTCTTTGGCACCTCTTTCTGTTTCTTCTTCCAATGAGCCACACAAATGTCCATGTGCTTGTGCCAACCTTCTTTTGCCGTGGTCCACCAGGCCATCTCTGTTGGGCACTGAAATGCATTGGGCCTCATTACAACCCAGGCGTTAAGGGTTTAACGGCGCCGTCGGCGTTAACCCTTAACGCCTGATTGCCATTTTAATGCCTGCTTTTAGCAGCCGTTAAAATGCAAGGCGCTAAACCGCCTTGGTGCTAATTACGGCACCGTAATTTACGGTGCCGTAATTAGCGCCTTCCCCACTCCCATTATGCCCTATGGGGCAAAAATGGGAATGGGGAAGGGTAAATGGGGAATGGGGATTTACCGCCCCACTCACCTTGGAATGGGGCGGTAAATCCGCCATCCACCATGGTGTAAACAGAGTTTACACCATGGTGGTAAAGTAGGGAACTTACCGCCTGGGTTGTAATGAGGCCCATTGTCTTGCCCTTTCTCTGGATTGATATGCTGCATCATTTCTTCATCTTCCCCTTTCCAAATGGCCAAGAGGCGCTCACATTTCCTTTGATCCTGCTTCTTGCTCTTCTGTAGGATAATCTCCACCACTTCAAGTTGTGGCCCATCCATCAAATGACACTCCTTGTCTTCTATGGATGGCATTAGCTCTGGCTGTGGATAATTGTCAGGTGCCACGGGCCACTCTCGCTCAGATGCAGTTATCATCTTTCTTCCCAGAGCCAGCACCACTGATTGTGCTTCACCATGCTGTGCTCTTTCCCCCCCAAACACTATTATGTCATGCTGACACTGACCACCAACTTCATATGTGGGCCTGTCAATGTCCTTCTCTGGTGCACATGCCCTGAAAGCGTCCTGTTGTGATTTGACATTCTCTGACATGAATTCACATGACACTACACCTTTCACTAGCATCTTGTTCACTTCCTCGTCCAAGGTGCACAATCCACAGTCACTCGTCCTTCTGAACTCCAGTTTATTTATTGCCACTTTGTCCGGGCATGCCTCCCCCCATTCTGTCGGGACACCATTTGCCAAATCAGTCATTGCATCTCTTTTTTCCAAAATGCCCTCCCTCCCTTCTGTTGCACACAGTTGCCTCCTCCGGTGTCTTCCCCCACTTCCTCCCTTTTCTCTGAAATACTAGAGCCACCCTCACAGCATTGTGCGTCATCCACCCTAACCCCCACAAGCACTGGTGCTGGCACCTCACATTCCTGCCCCTCTGTGTGTCCTCTCTCATCCCCCTCCTTCAGTGACACTGCTTTTTTTCATTTTCAGCCATGTGTTATCAGCTGCATTCATAATGTCTGCCCACCCCTGGGCGGATCTTAACCTTTCCTCCACGTTCCCATCCACCACCCTCCTTATCTCCCCTGGGAGCAGCTGCCATATTGTGCCCCTCATGAACATTTGTGCAAGCATTACTTCAAAATCTGAGCGTCTCTAATCACTCTGTACCTCCATCCCCTTTGTGATATATGTGTGCTTTGCTTGTGATTCAGCACTATCTCCCTTGTCCCTTCCCTGCGGTACCCTTTGCAACTGATGTTCCTGGGAAGCCCCCACCTCCTTCTTCCTTTGTACCGACTGGGGGACCAAATGCTCTTCAGCCTCTCCAGGACAGCCCTTGCCACTGACTTATATGACAAATCTCCACCCGCATCTTGTCTTGTCAGTGGACCGGAATCTGCAATATTGCCACTGAAACTGTATTCTGTAATCTCTTTTATTCCACTTTAACTCTTTACCTCAACCTTCAGACAGACCTCCCACTCCCACTCTGTGCCCTCTACAGCATCGACCCTACACCCACTATCCACGACCCAGTGCTCTGACTATATTACAGGTGCCTAAGAATGCTCTGCCCTATCTTTTTTATTATTCCTAGAGTCCCTGAAGACTCCAAATTCCACAAAGTCCACTATCGAAACATGCAACAGGTACAGCAAAAAAATGTGTTTCACTTACCCGTTGTATTGCTGTAATCTCCATCTCCATGCCATGCACTTGATGAAGAGAAGAGGAGCTTCTGGATTTCAGCACCAAATGTTACATTAGTTCGTCCTGCTCCCCACGATACTAGTGCTCCTCTAGCTCCCTCACACCATCTCAGGCATTTCAGGCACTCGGCACTCGGACACAAATAATACACAAGGTCCGAAGTTTGGGTGTAAACGCGCTGTAATGATAACACACACACCATGCTCTGGAGATCTGCATTCGACTCTGCCCCCTCCCAGGCCTGGCTCATCCTTATGTACAAATCGCAAGAACAGAGAGAGAGAAAACATATTTTGTAACTTCAGATTGTCTTTGCAAGGCAGGCTCTTATCGACCTTGGGACTTCAGCCAGCAGCTTCAGAACTGATTAAGTTCTCTGAGAGGGAGGCTACGGATACCCATCTCTGAGGCCTTGACGGCATTCCACAGCTAGCTCGGCTGGTTGTGCTCTGGTGGTTCTCTGCGACATCTGCTTTCATGGCTGTTAGATGCTTACACCAGTCTGTATGCCAAATCATTAGGCCAGTCTTCCTGCTTCAGATGGGATGTATCTCAAACCAAAAGAAAGTGCAGAATCAGAAATGTACCAGGTAACATCTATCCATGGAGACATGGGCATAAAAGCTTCTTCACAACACCACCCCAACCCTCCTCCCCCTGCACCGCCACCAGGGAAGAACATCTTTCTTCCCAATCCAACAATGTCAACCTAATAATGTGCACCCAAAAAGTATTAACCCCCACACATTCAAAAATAAATACTAGTAAATATTGTAATTTTAAGTTGAGGTCCCAAAAATAGGCTGCACACACGTTAAACCAGAACATTGCACTCAAACTGTGTGTCATAAAGGGTATCACCCCATCACTGCGTATCCCAAAATGCAGAATTTGCAAAGCCTCATTTCACTGCATATATATATGGGAGCGGGGGGTAAAGTTAATAATAAATGTGAACGGTTATCGGGGGGAAGGCTGCACAGGGTCTCCTCTCCATATATATATGCAGTGAAATGGGGTAAAACAAAAACTTCTGCATTTTGGTGATGCACAGTAAAAAATGTGTAGTGATCACATAAAGATAAGGACGTAAATAGACATTTCTGGTTGAATGCACCACTTTGTTGATAACTTTTAAGCTACTTATCTTCATGCAATGTGGCTAATACATCAAATATATTTAAAAAAATATTCTTGAACCACACATTTGTGTCCCAACAAATGTCATGGTACTACAGTTAGGGGGTCATTACGACCCAGGCGTTAACCATGGCGCTATTAGCGCCATGGTTGACGCCGGAATCCGCCATGGTGAATGGCGGAATTACCGCCCCCATCACAAGGTTTGCGGGGCGGTAATTTTCCATTCACCATTGGCCCTTCCCCATTCACGTTTTTGCCCCATAGGGCTCAATGGGAATGGGGAAGGCGGTAATTACGGTAACACAAATTGCGGTACCGTAATTGACTTCATGGTCCCTTTGCGGGCCCGTTCCTTAACGGCTGGTAGCACCAGCCGTTAAGGTAGGGACCCGCAAAGGGACCTCGAAATTAGGCGGTAAGGGGTTAACGGCACCGCCACCTTTTATGGCGCCGTTAACCCCTTACCGCCTGGGTCGTAATGAGGCCCTTAGTCTTTTTGGGACACATTTTAAGTAACTCAAAAGTTATCAATAAAGCGGTGCATTCCACCTGGAATTTCCACTTACATGGATAACGTGCCCAATGTAAAACAATAAAGGAAATGCTGTGCAGTTTGAGTGTTACACTTACGTCCAGCAACAATCAGTAGTACTACAGTGCTAATACTAACAAGGGAGACAGTGACCGTGACCTGGCCAGTTTGAGCAGCAACCACCTGTGCCTTCTCTCTCATGAGTGGGGTATTATTTCACCCTCAATGGTCAGATAAGGGTCAGCATAGATGGGCAACAGTAGTTTGTTACCATTCTACACCCAATTCTGCTTGGTGAGTCGCTTGGTGACTCAGGTGAACTTTAATCTAATTACTGTTGTTCATACATTTGCATTAAGTCAATTACTTTTGCAACAGTGGAGCCCTTCTCAGCTTCTAGCCCACTATGCAGGTGCCTTGAATAACGAAAGGCCTAATCAGGGGTGTTGCTTGCAGAGCCCATTTGGATGACTTTTATTCTGCTGACACTTCATATTGGTGCTTTCCTGTCCTGTGTCACGTTCCTATGCCTCAATTCTTTCAACAATAGCAATACAATTAACCCTAACTCTCTTTCCTGGGCAGGTTGCGGACGGTTCCCTATTTATAATTAAAGTGCAGGTGCCAAGACCTTACATGGAGGTAGGAGTTTGTGCTACTTCTGAGCAAGACCCACAGGAGATCCTGACAGCAAGGCTCTCATCATCTCGCCCATAGAATAAGGCAACACATTCCTCTTGGCTCCTCTCTACCCCCTTTAAAAGGACTACGTGTCATCTTGCGTAATCACACGCTCTTCTCAATACAATCACACTCACAGTGCCACCACACTGGTCGTTTTTCACAGGCTTTCACTCCCAACTCACCTTCTCTACACAATGTTCTACATCATAATTAAGGCCCTTCCCATCACGAAGACATCTCCAGTAACCTAACAATCTAACTGCGCCATGAGGCTAACATTCCACGGAAAGCTATTCCCAAGTCAGGCTGGAAATGTCTAGGTATAAGAAAGAGAAGACACGCAAAGCCCGTCTTAACTGTATGAGCGTGGATTTAGAGTGCTCTCGCAAAGTTCCGCCAGACAGTGGGACTGGAAAGTGAAAAAAGGGTAGAAAGGGTGCAGAGGACAGAAAAAGAGAGGAGCAAGGGAGGGGAGAGATGGAACAAGAACTGAGTGCAGATGAAAGATAGGGATGGTTTGCAGCACGGGTGACCAGTGGGTGCAGGGGAGAGAGGGGTGCAGGGAAAACTAGAACACAGGACAAGTCAGGAATGGAGGGTGGACGCCCAATCTTTTTGGGATGAGCTATGCTCAGCCCATGAAAGCCTTTTGACCTGGGAAGTGGTAACATTTTTACGTGAATTGAGCCTTCTGAAGTGAGACGCCAAATTGAAGGATTTTGGACTCTGGACTGCTTTCCTTTTTCTTAATTTTCTTCTGTTTTCTGTCTCCTACGCCCCTGGGCACAGTAATGCAGATACAGGACGCAGAGCATGTACAGGACACTATTTACAACAGCAGCCAAAGGGAAGGTACAGTAGTGCAGAGACAGGACGCAAAGCATGAGCCTTATGAAAAGGTACCTATAGCCTAGCATTGTCACAGAAGTCAGATTAGCAGCCTTGCAGAATGTACAGGTGCTCAAGCAAGAATACAGGATACAGTTTGGAAGCAGTGAGAAAGGTGTACATATCATACCATACACAGGGAATACAGCTAAGAAAATACCAGGAAAGTGTGCATATCCGAGCATAAACTGAGATTTGACAAGAGAAAGGTACTATGAGTGCAATATATCACACTGTAGCTAGTCAAACAATTAGTGAGACAATATGACAATATATTTAAAAACCTCATAGAAAAATGTTAAGTACATAGAGAATGAGTCTAGATTAATGTTCTCCGTCGTGGGAAATATACAAGCACCAGAATACTAAATGATGTGAGCTTAAATCAACTAATTTGTGTTCTATTCATATAGTTTAATGATTTGTATGCACAAACCAAAGGTAACTGTGTAGGAGAGTCACCTGCTTATAGATATTGTTTGACGAAGACTTACAAATTGTTAGTCTTGCTGTGCAGACGAACATTTGAAATTGTAGGAACCTAGCAAACCAGTTTTTGTGCTAAATAAGTGAACCTGAACTCGAGCTCAGCAGAAGCTGCTGAAATTTCGTCTGTCTCTTGTTAGGGTAATTTTCTGAGGTCAGTAGGGCCGCACCCGGAGTCCCCAGAACTCCAGCTGTGGGAAGGCCCTAACTCTTTCTGCGTCTCAAAGAAGTAGGAGGCCCACACAAGAGCAATAGGTTACTGCTGTTTATTGCACAAAAAAGACAGGGACAAGTTCATGGAGCGTAGGTTCCAAAAAAGCATCTCATCGCAAGTGGGCTTGCAGGCCCTTTTTGTAACTGAGTTCCATAACAATGTGCGTCATCTGTGAAAGCTCGTCCCCAAACCTACCGCGACTCCGGGTTGGCTCCCCGGGTGGGAGGGTCAGTATAGAACAGTATGTTGCAAAGGGTTATTGGTAGAGAAGAGGTCAGGGAGTACGCTTGGGTTGTCCCTAAAAACTTCTACTTGGAAATGGTAACATGAAGAGAGTTAGTGATTGGTTGTGTTGTGGTGCCGTCAGTGGTTAGCCCTCCGTGCCCTAATTGGTCCATCCGCAAGCCCCCAAGCCTGGGACCATCGTCGTTCCCAGTTCGCGATGTACCTGGTGGTGGCAACAATGTGTGACTATGTGTCAGTTGAGGACAATGGACAGGTCCTGTTACTTGCCATTAGAGCACTCCTTTCCCACTGCTGCTGGGGTCTGGGTTGTTGCACTTTTGTTGCAAGCAGGGTCCCAGACGTGTAACCCCAGTGCTTCTTTAGTCGTTGGAGCTTGGCATCGTATCAGGTCGAACTGGTCACGTGTTGAGAGACCGTGTTTGAGGCAGAATTACGGGGATTCGATTTGTGTTTCTGCTTCTGGTAGCTGCAGCAATGGCAGGTGTAGCCTTGGCTGAGGGAGCGCGGAATGTGGATTGCAATGTTGTGACTTTGGCTGCAGTGGCTCCAGTTAGGGGCTGTTGCGTGTGCTCAGCATCTATTTGCTCCGTGCGAGCTGATCTGGGCCTGGTGACTCTGCTTTTGAGGCCTACTTTGGCTTTGTCATATGTAACGGTATAAGGTCCATAAGCCAAGGGCTGTGGGAGTGCTGTGCGGTTCTTTGTGCATTGGTCCATATGGTCTTGTCTTCCGGATTAGTTGCAAGAAGCGTCTGCAAGCATATACACAAACTCTTCTGGCGTCTTGCATTTCAGCGATGCGGTTGCTGCCCTATATGAAAAATAATAACGATACATGTCTTTGAGTGTGTATGGTCCTCTAAGTCGTAGCACTGTGCATGTTCTTCGTGTGGTTTTGGTGTGTGTCTGATCCATGTGCACGGTTGCACGTGTGTTTCGGTCCGTTGTGGATATGTCGTCATGTCATCTCTAACGATGGCAGGCGTAGGTTTGTGATGTTTAGTCGAGCTGGTCCATGTGATCGTTTCAGCTCCATTGTGGTTCTCTCCTCGTGTTCTGGGTGGGAAGCGGCCAGGATTTGCAGGTGGAGCAGGGTCACAGTGGATGTTGACCTCCGGGGCAGTGGACAGAGGTGCAAACACTTCCCGCCGTGGGTGCTTGGGTCGTGATGTCATCGGCCATAGTTTGTACATTGGTCGGGGGAACGGACCGTCCCATTTTCCCTCTTCAGTCCCCCCTCTGGTCGACTTGTTGACCACAAAATTATCCACTCTTTTATCTCCTTGCACTCGTCATACCTTTGTAATACCTGCCAGGTGTCCGTACCGCTCCACGTGATCTTCAAATGACCAGTACATATACACACATCCACCACCGGGCTTATAATAAACCCATTTCCCAACATAGCTTTTCAGATTGCGTGGATTTTCAACCTTTATTGATGGTGGGTACAAGTCTGCTTCCACTATTTGTTGGCGTAGCCGTTCGCGTTCCTTGATGATGACGTCTGTGTGCATTTCATCTTCTGCTGGCATTAGTATTTGCATACCGATCATTTCTTCTGCTGTGCGTTTTGACCTCGCCATCCATAACTTTATCCCCATAAGAGACGCCATTCCCAGTATCATGCATCCTGCCAATACCTTGATACCATGCACCAGCCATGATGGCATCCATGACCAGATGTAGGAGAACCATCTACCATCCTTTTTTGTCCCCTTTGCTTCTTCTTCCATCTTTGCAGGCATCTTGGCCAATTGCGATACTGCTTCTGAAAGAGTGCCATTATCTTCGTCATTTGCGGGAATGAACGTGCAGCAGGAAATTCCAATCTTTGCGCAAACTCCTCCTTCCATTGCTGTTAGAAGGTCCAGCACAAATCTGTTCTGCAAGGCCACCATTCTTATTGCCCTTAGTTCTTCTTTTATTGCGTTGAATCCGTTCACCGTGGAGTTTATTGTCATCATCAGCTCCCACCTTGTAATTTGCAGCCATTTTGCATTTGCATACGCTTGTACTCCGGGATGTATTACTGAGGAAAAGAACATGGCTGCTCTACTGAACAATCTGTGAGCTGGTGGGATGTCGCTGAGGGCTGTTTCTGATTTGCACCATAGGTAGTTTCCCTTCAGTGGTTCTCCTTGCCTCCTTACCCTAGTCAGCGTTCTTCCGGTGGGAGTGGCACCCCACGATGTGCTAGCCGTTTTTTTCCATTGATCTTTTTCTTCTCTTGTTTCCTTCATCCATTTTGAGGAAGTTTTCCATTTTAATGTGTTTCTGCGGTACAACTAGGGAGGGAACATTTACGTGTACTAGGGTACATACTCCGCCCCATGATTGTGGTAGGCTATGGTATGCTTTTTTTCCACATGCCCAGTAGTGGTCCATTAGTACTGCTGTTCCAACTCCCCCCTCAGGTATCTTCACTATTCGTTTGCATCCTTCATTCGTTCCTACAGCAGTTTCTCCGTTATGCTGGTAACATAGCGTGGGGGATTCTAATGGGATAATCGTTAATGGCTCCTCCTCCTTGTCTAACCATGTGAGCAGTCCTGCGCTCTTCTCCCACTCCTTGTAGCATTTGTCATTCTCCTCCTAAACCTTCATTACTGGAACTTTTGTCATGTTAGTATCTTGCTTCCCACCACTTCGTCCACCCATCCGTTCTTAGTCTATACCTTGCCATATACTAGTAACATTCTGGAAGTCAAATTAATAAATTATACTGAACTGACAAGTGTTATGTAACTTGAGGAACTTTTGCATTTATTCAGAAGAATTATAGCACTAGTGATAATAGGTCTTCCAATTAGCCATTGGTGTGAGCGCGAGATATCCTCCCGAGCCTTGATTTTTTTTTTGTCTACTTTGTACAAACTTTGTGGGAAGTTTGAGGGAGTGATATCACTTGCTGCCGACCCCCCCGCATTTTCATTATATATATATTTTTTGAAATTTGAGAGTGGAAAAGAGCGCACGCAATTTGTTAGCGATCCCACAACATTTCCTGTTTTTACTAGTAACAGTCGTCTCTCCCAGCATCCAGGCTCACCTCCTACTTCACTTGCGCTCCATTTACATGGCAGATAATCCAGTGTCACCTCTTTTGTTTCTCCTTTGTCTGGTCCTTCTGTCATGTACGGTAGTCTTTCTGTATGTTGCCAATAATTATCGAACATAGGTAATGTCTTCATGAAGTTATCTTCGTATGGGTATGTTGACCTTGATTTCCACCTCAGTGTCGCCATTTCCCCTTGGAATCGTCCTCGTGTCTGAAACAGTGCTAGATAGAGAAGGCACTCTGCTGTGGGTGCCGGCACTTCAGTTGCCACAAATGTTCTGGAGGCGCTCATGGCGTACGGAATCAACAAGCAGACGTAACAGTTGTCCTTAGTTGTGTCCTTAACAATTTTGAACCTGTGTTTATACCACATGTTGTTAGAGACGTGTGCGGACTCTGTAAAATATGTGTCAACCCCATGTACATCAAGGGAAATACTACGTTTACGGCTGAGGTTGGGGAAATGTTAGTATTGACCTTTGCGGTTGCATGCAAGGCATAGTAGGCCTGCCAGACAGCGGCAGTTATCAGTCCAGTGGTCAAAAATACCCCAACATTTTTATTACAGTTGTTACGACCACTGGCATATTGACCTTACCTTATGCTGCCATACTGCAGCTATTTTAGTTCAGATGATATAGGTGCCCGCCTGAAATTGTCTAAATTTTGCGTTGTTAACAGTATTTATTAATTAAGCCCTGCATATCAAATAGTCGTTCAATGCCCATGCGAAAAGCTCCTCCCACATCTGTCTGACCGCGCTGTCTCTCAGAGCAGGTAAGGCTGCGTGTAGTTGTGGATATGAGCGCAATATTAGTTGTATAAACATGTTGTAGTAAATGTGCAGCCGTCTGGGCCCTAAGTACTTTGGCCTTTTAATTACGCATACAAATTGGTGTGATAATGCTTTTGGGTGGTCGACGGGAGGCAATATTTAAGCCTGGGTAGTGACGGTTGTTTTTTATCATATATTTGCATACAATAATTACAATGCACGACACCTGCTTGTGCGAGATAAAAAAGAGAAGAGAACATGCACGTGTTTACACAGTGTTGTGCGTATTGCTGATATCTCTGTCGGTCTTACTTCGGTATTAATTTTTTTGATCCTCTTAATTCACACTCTACTGTCTTATTCCGCTATCACTTATCACAGTCACATTGTACTAACAGTGCGGTGGGGACATTTTGTGTCTGAGATCTCGTTAGCATGGGATGTGCTATGGGCTGTGGCTCGGTTATGTCCTTGGGTGTATCTGAAGCCTGTGATGTGTCTTGTCCGTCGTCTGTTGTTGCTGTTGCCGAAGTTTTGGCCCTGTCGCTGTAGTGGTGGGGCACGGTCTGTGCTTTGTAGGGCTTGATGTCTTGGATATGTGTCCAAATATCCTTATTGGTCAATTTGACCGCTCTGGGTGCCACTTTCTCGACAGTGTGTGGCCCCGTAAATCTAAGGGCGTTTCACTTTCTACGGAAGTTCCTGAAGAGAACTGTGTCTCCTTTTTCACCACCCACTGTCCAGTTTGTTCCTCATTGTTGGTTGTTTCCTGTTGGTTGTTCTCTGACCTGCCCTGTATCCGATGAATCTGTTGAGAGATAAAGGAGGCACTATTAACCAAAGTGACATAGTCATATATTTCTTGACCAAAAATATTATCTGTTCCTTCACAGTTATACAAATCTCTAGTGGGTGGGGTGAGTGGAAGGTGCATTTGGCGTACAGTCACCACCTCGTGGGGTGTGAGATGGTGGTCCGAACCAGGCTTGCTTCTCAACTCAAACAGAGCCAGAGGAAGGCAATAAAGCCAACTCTTTTTGGTGGTCTGCTGTGTCTTTGCAATTGCTTCTTTTAAGAGGCCGTTGAGGCGTTCACAGACGCCATTGGCTTGTGGGTGGTATGCACAGGCAAATTTATGCTTAATCCCAAGCAGGGCAGTGACGTGCTGAAATAATTCATTCACAAAGTGTGGCCCGCTGTCTGACCTCAATACCTCGCAGACCCCCATCTTTGCAACACCTCCCTTACCAGAAATGTTGCTGCCCAAAGTGCGTCTGCATGGGAGCACAGGCCTCAATCCATCTTGAAAGGGGCACACTACCACAATAATGTATCGGTAGCCTTGGCATACGTTGATCATGTCAACATAGTCAATGTGCAGGTGCAGGAATGGCCCTTCAGGCCTTGGTATCGTACATTTGATCACTTGCAACGTGTGACCGGCCGTGAATTGCTGGCAGGTAAGGCAATTGCTGATGAAATTTGCAACGTCTGCATTTAGTTCGGGACAGAACCATGACTCTGTTATCAGTGCTGCAATTACTTCCTTTTCTGTATGGGTGGGATGGTGTAGTTGGGCCAGCACTGTTTTTAGTAGGGCCAGGGGCATTACTACTTTGCCTGTGTTATTTTGTCTCCATAGTACATCTGTTGGGGACATAGTGCATCCTCTTTATACCCACAGCTCCTTTTCTGTCATTGGGGTTGTAGTTCCATAATCTGTGTTTCTGGAATGTGTGTGTAACCATCTTTCATTAACATCTGTCTTGCCCCCCCCCTTTTCTTTTTCTTTTTCTTGGAGGTCCCACATCTCCTCAAAATATGAAACGTATTGGGTCCTCGCCATTCGTGTGTGCCTGACATTTCACGAGCGCTAACTCGTGTCGGTATGCTATTACTTCTATCAGTTCCCCCAGGAAGAGAGCATGTTAAACTGGAGTACCGTATGCTCTCCTAAATCCCCTTATGAGCTATCTTATTAATCTTGTGTGTACTGTAGACGTGATGTAGGCATTGTCAGAATATATAGTTACTCGTTTGTCGTTGCTTTCTTCTAAGGCCAATATGAGAGCCACCAGTTCTGCAGCTTCTGCTGAATATTGTTGGGGTAATCTGATGCATTTTACTGGTATATATGTCCAATCCTCCCTTAACCGCACCACAGCTGCACCTGTCCTCCTTATACCATCACTTTGATCAATTGTTGAGGACCCATCAATGTACAGAACCTCACCTCCCTCTATGGCAATTTCCTCTACCTTGCGGGTGTATGAGTAGTACTCAATGGCATGGGTACAGTCATGTGCGTATTCTCCTTCTGCTATTTCTTCTGCTATGATCTGTGCTGGGTTAACATTGGTACATCTCACTATTTTGAACTCAGATCTTGACAAAATAATCTAATATCCCGTTGCTCTCTGGGTAGTGAGTGTACTTTATGGCTTGTGCAAAATTGCAAAAAGGGTGTGTTTAACGAACAGTGAGGTGGAGCTACCGATAGTGATGGTGGATGATTTCTCTACTGTGAATGCTGCAGTGGCCAGGTGTTGTTCGCACTGGAAGTGCCCCATCATTAATGGGTCTAGGTGACCACTGTAACATGCTAGGAGTTTGTGTCCAATACTTTTTTTGTGTTAGTACTGCTTTCATTACTGCACCATCGCAATGTGAGAATATGTAGAACTCTTGTTCGTAGTTGGGGGTTCCCAGAACTGGTGCCGTTGAAATGGCCTCTTTCAGTTCATTGAATGCATCAGTCATTTCTTTTGTCCATGCCAACTTTCTCACCCTCTTTTGTGCTTCCTTAAGAGCTTCCAGTAGGGGCCTTATGTATGTGCTGTAGTCAAATACCCATGCTATGCAGTAATTGCACAGGTCAAGGAACTGCTCTTCCCTTATTGTTTGTGGCTGTGGTGTATTCTTTATTGCTTGTGCCCTTTGTGGTGTGATATTCCTCCCTTTCTGTGATATAACCTGTCCAATGTATAGGACCTGTTCCTGACAGTACTGCAGTTTTTCCCTGTCAACCTTGTACCCTTTTCCAGCCAGTACTGTGAGCATTTTCACAGAGTCCTTCCTGCATTCCTTCTTGGTGGTACTGCAGATGAGAATATCATCTACATTCTGCAATAATGTGCTCTCAAGTTCAACATTCCCTGGGTCCATCTGTATAACCCTGTTAAAGATGGATGTTGACTCGCAGTATCCCTGGGGTAGCCTGGTGTGTTTCTATTTTGTGTTTTGGTATGTGAAGTCTTGTGAATCTCGGTGCAGGGGTTTTGCGAAGAATGCATTCTTGAGGTCGATCATGGTGAATCGTGATGCCTCTGCTGGTATTCCACACAATATTTTGGCAGGGTTAGCTTCTATAGGGTATTCTGCTTCTACAGTGTTGTTAAGTGATCTCAAATCTTGTATGAAACTCCAAGACCCTACCTTGCGCACAGGGTAAAGCGCAGTGTTGCATGGTGATTCTGATGGTACCAATATACCCCTTTCCACTAGGGCGCTTATTGTCTCATAAATCCCTTCATCAGCTTCTTTTGACAATGGATACTGTTTTACTCTGGGCAATATTGCTCCTTTTTCAGTTGTATCTTCACCCCTCCAATGGTTTTCATTCATCCCACATCATAGGGACTGGTGGTCCATAGTGAGGCGGGTACAGCGGCCAAATCTTCCTTGTAAAAATCAGGTTGTGTGGGGAGGGGTGCTTCTAGTGCCATTGCCATTTTCTATGCTACCTTCTTGTATGTCACTTTCAGCCACACGTAGATACTCATCTGCAACACCATTTCTCCATCACTTTTTTCATCTGAGAACAGTTCCTCGTCTGACACCTGTGTTAGTCTACACACTTCTGCCAGTGCTATTACCGCTCTCCAAGCAGTTCCTTCCCCATCCTGGGCGTGAAGTGCAATCCAGTCTCTCCTTGCTACAATACCTTCAATGTCTACTGGTATTATTGCCCCTTCTCCCTCACCTGTGGGTGTTTCTGGCCTGAAAAGGTAGGCAGCGGGCCTCCTCCACACCTTACCCTCGATCCCCGGTAGCCATGCTATTGCCATGTCTGTCCCGTATTGGAAGATCTCATTGTCCACTGGTTCTGCCTTTGCCACTGTCTTGCCACAGTAAGCCTGAAGTATGTGTCTTGCCGTGAGCATGTGTACTCCTGGTGTTGAGCATATTATGCCTTTGTCAGTGAAGGATATGGTCATGTTCAACCTACTCATGATGTCACACCCTAGTATATTTACTGGTGATTGTTTTGAGTATAAAAATGGCAAAGATAAGTCGTGATCTTCAACAGATAAAGAGATGTTATCAGTAAAAGGAACCACCCCTCGAACCCCATAAAATCCTTGAGTGTGCATGGCATCTCCTGACAATTTGAACTTCCCTTCCCTAATACAGGATCTAGTGGCCCTTGTGTCAACTAGGAAGGAAAATGTTTTGTCACCTATCGCAACCTTTATGCGTGGTTCCTCCGCAGGGTTAGGTGTTACCGACAGGATGGGACACAACAAGGAAGTCTGTGGGCTGTCCTATTGGGGGTACAGTGATTGCTCGTTGCCTGTGTAGGGGTTATGTCCCATTATTGTTACCCCCCATTCGTGTCATTGGTACTGTCGTGTCCATGGGTTGTTGTAAGTTGTCTTGCACTTGTGTTAGTTGCTGCACTCTGTGGACGTGTTGTTGTTGTGTCAATGTCATTTGTTGTTGTGCTTGTTGTTGAGCGGGTTGGTGTTGCATCTATTGTGTAGTGGGCATCACGTTTGGTTGTTGTTGTAGCTGTGGTTATGGTATGCCCCCTTGCTGTTCCATCTGTACCTGACACACTTGTTGCGCTTCTTGTCGGTGCTAGTTGTTTGGTCCCCCTTGGTAGCCCTGTTGTCCTTGCCCGCCCCATCCTGGTTGTGCCAACCATGCCCTGCATGTGCGTGATATGTGTCCTACTA
This sequence comes from Ambystoma mexicanum, assembly GCF_040938575.1. Taxonomy (NCBI): domain Eukaryota; kingdom Metazoa; phylum Chordata; class Amphibia; order Caudata; family Ambystomatidae; genus Ambystoma; species Ambystoma mexicanum. Next base: position 833,178,782 of record NC_090925.1, read on the forward strand.
ACATACATGTCCAGCACGTTGGTGGCTCCTGAGCTTGCCATGGGTAACCCCATGTGTTGTCCAAATAACCCTGTTGCCCATATTGAGAGTACCCTCGGAACCCACCCCCTGGCTGATGTGCCGATGGCCCAAAGCCTCTCCCCCTGTTGAATCCTCCTCTACCTGTGTAGTTGTTTATGTAACCGTTGCCCATTTGTATGTACCCCCCTCATGGGTTGTGCGTATTGTTGTTGTGCTGTGTATGGGGCGGGGGTGGCATTTGTTGTGTTATTGTGGGTACTTGTTGTTGTTGTTGTATTGTTGGTTGTTGTAATGTGAGAGCTGGTACCAGTGGGGCGGGGCTTGTTATGAGTGCCCCCTCTAGGGCATATTTCGATAGCTTTTTCTGAACCAATTTTGCCTCGTCTGCCTATCTTCCTCTTTCTGTTTCATCTTTTCTTGCCATAGTCTGCTGTGGTGCAGTATTGTTAATTGTATCTCGGGCCATGCTTTTGCTTCCATCCCCACCAATTATTTCAATTGCCTCTGCACGGTTTCTGGGAGTCCCTGTACCAATATGTAATAAAATATAGCAAGTGTTTTGTCCCATGGCTTTCGTGTTTCCAAGCGCCACTTCTCCTGAATTTCTTGGATGTAATTAACGGGTCCTCGTCCTCACGCATCTTGCATGAGTTAATCGCCCCAATGTCTGATGTGTCGGGATACTGTACCCTTAAGGCCTGCCACACTGCGTGTCTGCAGTTTGCAAATGGCGACCCGTCATGTGATGTGTCGCTGATGGGCCCCCCCGGAAATCCCGACCCTCTTCCAAATGTCATCAGCAGCATCACCCAAAATTGATATTAAGAGCCCCTTGACGTCCCCAACCGCTAGCCTGTGCCCCACAGTTCATTTTTACATTTCATATATCCACTTCCCTGCCCCTCCGCTTAGGGAGGGTAGCCTACACTTAATGTTTTCTTTGTCTGCATGTTTCCATGGTACATATTGTGGTCTTGTCCTGCCCCCCTCCAATAGCGGCATCTGTGTATATTGTGTTATTTCCTCTTGTGTGCGTCTATGCTGTGTAGTATGTATGTCTTGAGTTTCTTCCTCCATGTTGGATGAATCGTCAAAAAACTCAATATTATTATATGTGTGCTGTGCATTTCCCGTGTTCTTATTGTCTCTGCGTTGACATGTCTGGGCTTTGTTATGTGCTATTGCTGATCCTTCCTTCCTGCGCCCAGGGAGGTCTCTCAGTCTGTTGACATATGGTGTGTGCATGGGTCATGTTGCTGGTTGTAGTATCCTTTAGTTCTGTGTGCTTCTACCCTCCTGTCCAGCTGTGTCTTCCCCTAGTGTTCTGCATTCCCAAGATGATCCTGTGCCTGTGTGTGTGATGTAAAGTTTACTAAGCCCTTCTCCGCTTTCATCGCTCTGTCCCCCGCATGATTCTTCCTCCTACTCATCACTACAGAACCCTCCCGAAAATGTTAGCTTTGGCCGTGGGTGCGGGTATCGTAATGTCACTGTTTCTAAATCTATGTTTACTAACCTACCCGTATCCCCTGTATCTGCCCCTAATTGAGGTGTTTTGGTTGCTTCGCAACTGCGTGTGTTCAACTTACTCCTTGTTGTTCTGTTACTGTCTCTTAGCTCTTGGTCTCCTGGTCGTTGGCTCTCACTCTCCAATTCCGCTCTAGCTCTGCGTAGTTCTTTCATTATGGCGTCACTTACCTGGCCCAACACCTTTACATCTCTATCCTTGGTACCTGTTTATCCGCCCTCTCTTGCTAGTATACTTTCTATTATCCTTCCCTCCTCGTACTTACGTGTGCTGTCTGACATAATCCTTTTCTTCCAGAGCGTCATTTCCCGGTCACTCTCTTCCCTTTCTTCTTTTCTCCTACTCTCCCGTGGTTCCATATGCGCTGCTCTTTCTGCATTACTCCGTGTGCGAGCCTCCTCTCTTTTCCTTTCTTATTCCCTGCGCTTCACCAACTCCATTCTCATTCCCTTTTCTCTCTCCAGCTCTATCTGTCTCTCCAGCTCTTTTCGCTCAAGTTTTTTAGTGAGTAGGCTTTGCGTCTTCCTTAATTTGGCTATTTTCATCTCCAGCTCTGCTTCTTCTTCTTTAATTGTGTTCCCTTCTTCCCTGTTACTTACCTCACCCCCTCTGCGTTTGTCCTAACTCCGCTCTGTCTATTTCCTGCTTCACCTCCTCCTCCTTTCCTGTCATCGTCCCCTGCAGTTTCAATAGCACCTGCGCTGCTATCCATTCGTCTGGGCCCATACCCACTAAGTCGAGCTGTGCTTTCTTCACACCATCAACGTTCACCTGAGTCCCTTTCGTACCTACCGTGCCCCCTGTATGCAACTCTTTCTGGTAGCGATCCTCTGGAGCGTACGGTGGTGGGTTTATGTAGGGTTTGAGTATCCCTCTGCGGCTGTTAATTCTCGGGGCTTTGTTAGTTCATTTAGTTCATTTATTGGGAATAACCCCTCTGCCTCTTCCTCACTCTCCTTAGCGTTCTTCGCTATATTGCTGAGAGGGGTGAGCTGCACCCTTCCCCTTCTCTCACCTCTTCGTTCTTTACCTCCTGCATGCTCATCATCCCCCGGACATATCCCAGAAACATCCCCCAAAGGTCAAAAACTTCTAAATGGCCTGTCAATTTCTTCCCTTTGTATGTGTTGTGTAAATATGCTAGCAGTGAATGTTGTGCTTCCATTCTAAAGCTACAATTGGGCGGCCACGGTATCCTTATTTTTTCGTCTGTACCTTTAGTCCATTCAATACTGTATTTTACTAATTTGTCTCTGTGCGGTGGCAGTGTTGCACACGTGTTGGAGTGGTGTCGTTAATGAGTGGCACCCATTGTCTGTTACTAACCCATAGTATAATGACATTTTTAAAATTTGTATCACCGTTACCTGGCCCCAAGTTGGGGGCTTCCGACTCTCCGCTGTCACTAGGAGGAAAACATTTGTGTTAAAATATTCTCGAGCTATTCAATGTCAAAATGCCAAATTCTCTATCGTCCTGCACCAGGCTGTCGCCCTTTGACACATCCCCGTGTTTGACTAGGGTACCCTTCGACTGGTGGCGCACGAGGTCCCCTGCGACCTCGCACACAGCGTGCTGTGCGCCTGGGCCGCCCCGCCTTCTCGGGGTAGCCGCTGCTCGGCGTGCCTGTGTTAGTGTCCTGATCCCTCCTCCCCTCTGCTTCCTCACAGCCTGCGCTGCGTATGTCTGTACCTTACCACTCACACAGGTTGCACCTGTGCTCGGCACACCCCCTTCGATCAATGACGTGCTAACGTTTTCCGTGCCGGGCCGCCTGCTCACCTTTACCCTGCCCGAGTCGCTAGCCGCGGCTCCAATTCTTCGTAAAAAGAAATTGCGATGTCCTATGCAAGCCCTATGGGTGACATCACCAACTAACACACCGTATTACTTATACACAGTTTGAACATGCAATGCACACCAATTTCCACAATAGCAATCCCCACAATCCCCAGAGCTGTCTTCCCACTACACCCTTAGTGTAGTAACCATTAATCACCGTAATTATTATAATTGAGCTGCACTCGCTGCGTCGCCTCGCGTGTGATACGTTCCCTCACCAGGGGAACTTAACCAGCCAACTATCTTGCGCAATCTGAGACAAACTCTAGCTACCACCTGCGGGAATACGTCATCTATTCACTGAGCTAAAACACTCAATTTATAGGGATCCTCGTCTATTCATGGAACTATAATGTCGACTCATAGGAATACCACACTCCCATACATGTGTTCGCTATCCAGACCAATCAGCGCGGCACTTCGTTCAACACTTGGGGACTCGTTGCCCCACCCAATACGCTGAATAACACAAGAAGGGAATTCCTCCACTCCGTTCCCTAATACAGTCTCTCGTGCCACTTTAACACTGATATACCAAATTTTGCGACAATGTAAAAACTGCCCGCCACCCTATTTTACAATACCTCCATCCACCCACACAACATAATATTGCTGGTTGTGTGGACCATACTCACATTGGGCTTATGTCTGTTCGGCTGCGGAGTAGCCTCCCAATCAGCTTGCCGCCTCCCCTCGTCTGGACCGCGTCTGGGCACTCGCCAACCGAGGGTGGGATATTTCTGAAGTCGGCTCCCGATGGCCAATCTCTGGATTGCGCAGTCCGGTCGTCTTGCAGTTCCGCAATGGTCCTGCAGTCCTCCAAAGGGGGAAACGGCGGAGGGTGCCACGTTGCTGGGCCACCTTTTCGCAAAACAGTCTTGCTGTGATCTATCTCAGGATCTCAGCAGTGCCTCCAACATGTTAGGGCACTGGTCTTCAAACTTTTTTGGCCTGGGCCCCCCCTGAGCAAAATATGGGCAGGCTGGGCCCTCCCAAAAATGTCAAATGGACAGAATGTACAAATGGCTATGAAATATTGTGCGCCGTTACTGCACCCTACTTCCAGTATAGTTCCTGGGCTCCCCCAAATGCTCCGATCACGGTCGCTGGGCTCCCTCCTCCTACTCCTACCCAGTCCCTGGGCTCTTCCCACCCTGCTCCCACCACTATCCCAGTGCTCCCGCCCATCCTGCTCCCACAACAGTCCCTGAGCTCCCCCCGCCCCATTCCCAACACAGTCCTAGGGCCAGTGGGATCTGGTGAATTTTTTAAGTGGAGTGGCATAAATATTTCCCATAAAAATGCCACAGCTACCGAGAGCAACGAGGGAGCCCGAACCAATCAAGGGAGGTTCGGGGGGTTACCCCCGTGAATTATTTTAAAACAATGGGTTAAAATGTTGCATTTTAGAGCATAGTTTAAAAAAAATGGGTAAAATGCCAAACAGTTTGCAATTGGTGCTGGGGGGCCAAGGGGGAAAGCATGGTATTTTTTACTGGACATCTATGACAGATAGCCAGTAAAATAAATACCATCCCTGTCCCTTGGGCTCCGCAGCGCCTCAGAAAGAGAGCTGATTTTGGCAGGTGGGTAGGGGGATTGTGCAACAAAGGCATTTTTAAAATGCCTTTGTTGTACAACCCTCCTTGCCCCCAATCCCCAAAATCAGCTCAACGGACCAAAACACACACACACACACGCACGCACGCACGCACGCACACACACACACACACACACACACCCCCCCCAATCAATCTATCATTCATAGGCGCACCCATCACCATACACTCACTCATAACACAAGCATACACGCATTCATACGCATATTTAAAAACAACAAAATAAATTAACATAAACATACCATCTGCAGGGCCCTGCGTGTCAGTGCTGAAATGCCCCGCTCCAGGTTGCTATGTCCGTATGTGCGAGGGGGCGTAGGAGCTCCCCCTCGCACATGCAGTGCCCCAGCCATCATTTCCAATGAGCTATGCAAAGCTGGCGAAGCCAAACGCCCTCAGCCTTGCATGGTTCAGTGAGCATGTGCGGCTGGGGAACTGAACTGTCAAAGGGAAACAGAGTTTCCCTTTGAAAGTTTAGCCAGCCCAGGAGCACTCCCACAGCTGGAAAAGGCAGCTGAGGGAGTGCTCAGTGTTTCACTGGCTGGCTTCTCCATAATGGCTGAGGGGGCCACTGGGTGGATGCCCCCTTGGCCATTATGGATGAGCCGCTAGGCTCGGACTGGCCTATAGGACAATAGGACAATGCCCGTACTAAAAATGCAAAATGCTAGAGTAGGCCAGTCAAAATGGGACACTTTTTTGGCCAATGTGGGCCAGTTTGATGAATTACTTCACTATGCAGCTAGTTAGTTTTGACCATTGTTGCTGAATAAATATTCTTTAAATATCACCATTTGCTTACATTTTAACACAAAACACCTTGGTGGGTACTATTCAAACGGTCTGTGACTAAAGGAATGAATATCCATTTACATCTGAGGGCCACTTTTTCATTGGTGTCTGAGTCAGTTTTAAGTCAGTTTTATGTTGCAGCCCGACCATGTGAGATGCCCCTGGCCTTTTCCTCCAACCTAAAAAAAAAAATTATTTTTTTTCATGCTGGGCTCTCGCGCCCCCCCCCCCCTGCGATGTGGCTGCACCCACCTGGGAGGACACGCCCCACAATTTGAAGACCTCTGTGTTAGGGTAATGTTCTGGAGGTCGGCAGGGCCGCACTCGGAGTCCGCGGACCTCCAGCTGTGGGAAGGCCCTAACTCCTTCCGTGCCCCAAAGAAGTAGGAGGCCCACACAAGAGCAATAGGTTACTGCTGTTTATTGCACAAAACAGACAGGGACAAGTTCATGGAGCATAGGCTGCAAAAAAGCATCTCATCGCAAGTGGGCTCGCAGGTCCCTTTTGTAACTGAGTGACGTAACAATATGCATCATCTGCGATAGCTCATCTCCAAACCTACCGTGAATCCCGGTTGGCTCCCCGAGTAGTTGGGTCAGTATAGGACAGTATATTGCAAAGGGTTATGGGTAGAGAAGAGGTCAGGTGGTACACTTGGGTTGTGCCTAAAAATTGCTACTTGGAAATGGTTACAGCAAGAGAGTTAGTGATTGGTTGTGTTGTGGTGCTGTCAGTGGTTAGCCCCCCGTGCCCTAATTGGTCCATCCGCGAGCCCCCAAGCCTGGGACCATCGTCGTTCCCAGCTCGCGATGTACCTGGTGGTGGCAACAATGTGTGACTATGTGTCAGTGGAGGACAATGGACAGGTCCTGTTACTCGCCATTAGAGCGCTCCTTTCCCATTGCTACCGGGGTCTGGGTTGTTAACTTTTGTTGCAAGCTGGGTCCCAGACGTGGGACCCCAGTGCTTCTTTCGTTGTTGGATCTTGGCATCGTATCAGGCCGGCCTAGTCACGTGTTGAGAGACCGTGTTTGAGGCAGAATTACGGGGATTTGATTTGTATTTCTGCTTCTGATAGCTGCAGCAATGGCAGGTGTAGCCTTGGCTGAGGGAGCGTGGAATGTGGATTGCAACGTTGTGACCTTGGCTGCGTTGGCTCCAGTTGCGTGTGCTCAGCATCTTTTTGCTCCATGCAAGCTGATCCGGGCCTGGCGACTCTGGTTTTGAGGCCTACTTTGGCTCTGTCCTATGTAACAGTATAAGGTCCACAAGGGGTGGGGAGTGCGGTGCGGTTCTTTGTGCATTGGTCCATATGGTCTTGTCTTCAGGATTAGTTGCAAGAAGCGTCTGCAAGCATATACACAAACTCTTCTGGCATCTTGCGTTTCTGCGATGCGGTTGCTGCCCTATATGAAAAATAATAACGATGCATGTCTGTGAGTGTGTATGGTCCTCTAAGTCGTACCACTGTGCGTGTTCTTCGTGTGGTTTGGGTGTGTGTCTGATCCATGCGCACGGTTGCAGCCGTAGGTTTGTGACGTTTAGTCGAGCTGGTCCCTGTGATCGGTTTCAGCTCCATTGTGGTTCTCTCCTCGTGTTCTGGGTGGGAAGCGGCCAGGATTTGTAGGTGGAGCAGGGTCACGGTGGATGTTCACGTCCGGGGCAGTGGACAGAGGTGCAAACTCTTCCCGCCATGGGTGCTTGGGTCGTGACTTCATCGGCCATAGTTTGTATGTTGGTTGGGGGAAGGGACCGTCCCATTTTCCCTCTTCACTCTCCTGACTAAGAGGCCTTCCACTCAAATGGCCTGGGCTAAGCAATGCCTCCAAAAGATTGAGAAGGAAAACGTTTTCACAAAAAGCCGCAAAGTACAATACCGTGGGATAAACTGATTTTTCCGTATCACAGCATCGCCAGGTGATGTCACACTGGTTCTACAGACCTAAATGTGTCCACCTAATCACCTCTGCTGATTCATACTCTATGCACTTTATTGTCTCGTCTTCTTCTTCTTGCTGATAGATTTTTATCCATCAGCAGTGATTTTTGGATACCGAGGCTTGAGCCTCGTTACTCCATCTTCTCTGGTTGAGTATGTAGTCGTGGGTTAGGATTCTTCATGGTCTGTGTGGACTTGTCACAGTAGGGCTGGTTTCACTGGGTCTTCGCCGTGATGGGCCGAAGGAAGCGGCACTTCATTGTGGTGTCCGTCCACTTTTAATAACCCTTGTGTGGAGGGACCAAGCTCTAGCTCGGTGTCATACTTGGCGCCATGTTAATTTTTATAACTAGTTCTTTCTGATGCAGGTGTGTTGTTTTGTAGAAAACTAGAAGTTACTAGCACCGAAGTTGACAAACAAAAGTTACCAATCTTGCAGAGAAAAGACTGAGCTGGCCTTGCCATGTTTTGTTACTTGGATCTGGCACGTTAACACGGCTCTCTGCAACAAGTGCTTAACAAACTGAACTATCATGTGAACCATCTTGTCACTTAAACATATCAAGGTGCATTTTAACTTTGGCTATCGCTTGCAATCAATATATACCCCAAAGAAGTAATATTTCCACAGCCAGTGATGATATTGAGGCATAGTACATCCATGTGAGGATTACTTGTTTACAATGTAATAAATAGCGGTCCATTATGTCGGTCTGACAGCACAGCGAGCTAAGTGCTCCCCCCTAATGTTTGTGAGCAGCGTGCTGTGACAGGTTCGAATCCCGCCAGTGTCTTCTGGTATTTCAGCGCTCTGAGACCCATGGGTGTGTAGCGCTATAGAAGACATGCATTATTATTATTAGGGAGACACATGCCACAACAGGGAATAAAGTGTAATAAAAAATATCATAAAGCCCCTTTTGAAGTTTAAGTTATTTCCCATTTATTTTTACCCAGAAAGTTAGTTGTGTTGGGGCAAACATGTATAATGTACAAATGCCATTGGACCTATAAGGAACATAACTTGTCTGTTTGTTTAAGTGATTTATATAGCGCTCCGAACCGGAGGTATCTGGGCGCATTGCATAAGGTTACAAGTTTACATGATCATAAGGTTACAATTTTACATAATCATATTTGCAGACAGTACAGGTACAAATATTCAGCACAGGGCAAGAGTGTAATACAGTATAATACAGAGTCCAGTATGCAGCAGTAAGTCAGATGCCATCCTATAAATGTCATTGGTCCTTTGCAGAAAGCCAACAAATGGTGTTTCTCCTGAAGTTGGGGAAGGAGTGATCTGATCTCAGAGAGAGAGGCAGGGTGTTCCATAGCTGAGACGCCCTAACCGGGAAACTGCTCCAAGCAAGAGTGGTTGAGTTATTGTCCTCTGATATGATATTCACATGTGCAAGAAGTAACAGAGCTTCGGATCTCTTCTTCCCAAACAATGAAAGCCCATGATTGCCCTTGCAGCTTCCACTTTCCTAACACACTGATGGATGCTTTCAACACACTTCAATTACAACACACATTTTCAATATTTAGGAAACTGCAAGTTACCCCCGAAGAAACTGAAATAGATTTACTTGTAGGGCAGCTGCTTTTAAGATCCACCATTCCCCAGTGGCAGCAAACCCACCGCAGCGTTTACTCTTACAACCCAAGTGCACTCTTTAGAAAGAAAACGAGTCTGATTATTTCCATTTGGGATCTGTTAGGGCACATTAGTAGACGATGATTGCGTCATTAATGCTGGGCATGCCGGCACATATAGCTGCACCATGAGGCAGCTTTCCCAACTTAAAAGCTATCTGGGTGTCATCGGTGTAGGTCTGGAGGGAGGCAAAGTATGGGGCCATGGGGGAGCCAACGGTTCAACACAAACATTAAAGAGCCAGGAAGACTCGTGTTTTGGAGGGAGGAGAAACCCCTCTCGAGAGTCATATCTTGGCTGCCCATTTGGTGTTTCAAGTAATTGAGTATGGGTGTGATTAACGGTGTCAAAAGCAGCTGATAAGTCAAGGAGGACAAGAATTGCTGGGGCACCATTGTTCTCCACTGAGAGTAGCAACTCGGTCCTCATTAAGAGCAACGCAGGTTCTGTCCCTGTCCCTGTGATTGGCCAGAAGCCAGATTAACGGCCATGCAGCAGGTTGTTGGCCTCACTATATGTAGCACATCAGTTTTTGGGTGGACATTTTCCCCACAATTTCGGACAGGAAAAGAGTGTTGGCTTCTGGCCTATAGTTGGCCAGGATGGTGGGATCATCAGAGGGCTTATTCAGACGAGGAGTGATGTCAGTTTCTTGCAGGCTGTGGGGAGCGACTAGTAATGAAGGAAATGCGACAAGCAAAGCCAGCCAGGGAGGCAGCTGCGAATGTTTATGAAATTGACTATCCTGTCGACTGGCACAGGCAGCCAAGACAGAATGAGCGGAACGTAACATCTCCATGAATTGCAGGTTCAAATAATGATTCTCCTTTTGTTTTGGGAATAAAGAAAATACATTTGAGGAGAGGGTACTGTAGTCAAGTCTGGCCACCAAGGGGTCAGCTAACAGTTGTCCGCTGTATTGTAACCACAACCGCAGATTAGCAGGAAAGTGGTGAGAGGGGGAGGAAGCAACATCTTTGCTGTGAAATCTAGAAATGCGATCAAATAAAGGTGTCATCTTGAAGTGTGAATTTTGTTTTCAACACCGCAGCATGGGGATAATGACAGCAGTAGGTGCCATTTTGTGTGTTTTACACTGTTTGCGCTTCTGTGGTCAAGGTGTTACCATCACACTGTGGAGGCTCTCCTTAAAAGAAGATGCAGAGTGGAAGGGCGGCCACTCTGGTTTATCAGGAGAGGGCGCCCCGGTCATTCCAGATGCAGCGTGGTCTCTGAAACTTGCTGGAAGGGCAGGACACCCCAACTCCTGCCGAGCGGGACCGGCGCAGAAACATCAACTGGGAAGAAGGGAAAGCAGAGCGAGAAGAGGTATGTCTTAAAATCCATCCTTGCTGCATCTGTCAGTTTGATAAGAACTCTTCAGAGCATTTACCGAACTCTACTACTTTCAGACCCATTGCTAATTCAGTACACTAAATGGAGCTTAGCTTTTCTTCATAAACCGTCGCTGCAACTGTCATCTTCTCCTTTTAGTTTGTTCAGACCATTTTTCAATGAAAGGCCCTTTGCCCATTTCCTTGGTTCAAATTAGACAGTAAGACCCCAGCTAGCCAACACATCCCATGCCTAGAAGAAATAGTAATTGGTGTTTGTCTCGCCCTCTCTTTTCCAACTGGGAACACCTCACGAACTTAGCACTCACGATCCTGCTGTCACCAGGCCGGGATTCAACACGGCACATGCCTTACCCAAGCCACAGATCCTATTGGTATAGTTGTCCTCTGCCTGTAAATTGTCCAAAGCCCTGACTGACAGTGAATACGCATGTGTACGGCTGACCCATCATGCATGGCCAGCATACAGCATAGCTTAATCAAGCAGTTGCAAAGCCAACAGTTTGGACTTTTGTGTAGGTGAGGGATAACCCTTTGTCAGGCACCTCAGTGATTGTACTGCCTAGCCATAAAGCTGCAAAAGCTGGAAAATAGTTTAAGTAGGCGAACCTATAGTAGCAGTACGTGGATAATCCTGTAAACAGCCAAAACCTCTGGCTTTACCGCTGCTTGTTTTTAACAGGATTTCAGATGGAAAGACACAGATGCTGCTTATAAATCCCGTGGCCGAAGGCACACCTCGTTAAGACATTTGTATTACACTAGTAGCCCATTGAGAGCAGCAATTACACCATTACTAACAGAAGACTGCTAGTAGATAGCTCACGATTAATACTATTGAGGGTTTCAAAAAAGCAATACACTGCCACTTCTACCTGCATTGTGATAGTAAAATAGGCCATGTCAGCTGAAAAGCCAGACATTCACAGATCCACCTAGAACTCTTCACTGGAAGTTCACCTCAGATCGGAGCCACACAGGGATGCACCATGGGTATGCAAATTAGCTGAAAAGCTTGCTTTTTGTTTCATATGAGTAAATTGTGATTGTCCTATAGGACAGGAGCTATTTTATACATAACTTTGTGAACCCAGAATTGACAGCTCTCCAGGTTATAACAACCATCACATGTGTTATAACAACCATCTCATGCTAGGTGTCAGCAGGGGAGGCCAGTGGGCAGCCGTCAACCAGCAACGACCAACAAGGCAAGTGTAGCCGAGATGGTCCCCTCCTTACAAAATGTAGATTCCCGTTATACATTAGTCTACGTCAAACCTTAATGAACATTTCAGACCCTACTGTGTTAACATAGTATATATCATAAACTCCTAGACCTTGCCCCTTGCCTGTCCAACATCTAGATTGTGCAATCAAGGAATACTGTGTTGTATTCTTCCCTCTTAGGACTGTTTTACAGCTAGGTTGTGCTTTCAAAGAGTACTGTGTTGTATTACACCACCTTAAGACTGTCCTACATCTAGATTGTGCCTTCAAAGATTTCTGTGTTGTATTCCACCCTCTTAGCCGGTCTCACATCTAGATTGTGCGCTCAAGAGTACTGTATTTTACTCTGCCCTCTTAAGAATGCCACACATCTAGATTGTGCGATCAAAGAGTATTGTGTTGTATTCCGCCCTCTTAGCCTGTCTCACATCTAGATTGTGAACTCAAGGGTACTGTGTTGTGTTCTACCAGGTTTAAGTCTGCCTCATATCTAGATTCTGCCCTCAAAGATTACTATTTTGTATTCTACCCTCTTAGCCTGTCCCACATCTAGATTGTGCACTCAAACATACTGTGTTGTATTCTCCCCTCATAACGACTGCCTAACATCTAGATTGTGCGCTCAAAGAGTACTGTGTTGTATTCCGCCCTCTTAGACTGTAGTGCATCTAGATTGTGCATTCAAGAGTACTGTGTTGTGTTCTGCCAGGCTTAAGACTGCCTCACATCTAGATTCTGCCCTGAAAGATTTCTGTGTTGTATTCCAGTTCCACCCCCTTAGCCAGTCTCATATCTAGATTGAGCGCTCAAAGAGTACTGTGCTGTATTCTGCCCGCTTGAGACTGTCTTACATCTAGATTGTGCACTCAATAGTACTGTGTTGTGTTCTGTCAAGCTTAAGACTGCCTCACATCTAGATTCTGTGCTCAAAGATTACTGTGTTGTATTCTACCCTCTTAAGAATGTCCTGCATCTAGATAGTGCACTCAAGATTACTGTGTTGTATTCCGCTAGTCTACCCCCTTAGCCGGTTCCACACCCAGATAGTAAATCCAAGAGATTACTGTTTTGTTTTCTACCTCTCACTCACACTTAGAACTGTTGCCCCTTAGCTACTACTGTATTATATTCTGCCGGTCGAAAACACTCACAAACTGTTCCTGTAAGTGTTAGGCAGAATTATATGCAGTACTCTTTGGGAACACCACACACAATTAAGACTACAAGTGACAGTACAAATTCACCTTTGGTGCAAACCTGTACTACACAGTAAAGTGGGAGCAAGTGGGCAGTAGCAAATAGTTACAGCAATTACTATGATTCAAACAAACACCGACTCAAGGTTTCTGAGTAAAAGAATATACATTTATTTACACATCAGTTGTATAACATCTCCCTAAAGTAAAGCAGTTTAAAAATCACACTCTTAATACATCACACCACTCCCAATAAGTTCCAGACAAGTTAAGCTCACAAAATGAAGTGGGAGCAAAATGGCACTCCAGAAATTTAAAAGGGAGGGAAAGACAAAGTTAGGCAGAAATTGAACCACACCAACAGGTAAGTACTCAGGGTAATTGAGCAAGAGGAACTACAATTATAGAATCAGGGAAAAAAGGCTTACGGCCAAAGTCAATAGACTAAAAGTCTTTTGCTCAAGATCACACGGTTCAGGGTAGTTTGCGGTAAAGTTCGTGCCACGAGTTCCAGACGAAGTTGGTCGGCAGAAAAGTTAGTTCAAAGAGAAGAGAAGGACAAGCCCTCAGATTGGAGAAAGATTTCACACACTTTCACTGCAGCTGAACGAAATGAACAACCGGATTTGCACAGTACCTTAAAACAGAGAGGGAGCTGTAGCTGAGGCGGACGTTCCTGGTAGTTCCTGCAGGCTCATGGTTCCTGAAGCGACTGTCGGACTGACATGAAGTAGGAAGACTGGAGGGTCCTGCACTACCCAGGGAAGAAACCAGCAGCAGAGCGAAGCAACGCATAAAAGCTGCGCTCCTTAAAACCCAAGCAGGGTCCGACCTTCCTGGCTATCTGGCCCACTGTAGCTCTGTACAGCAAATTCGACCAGAGGAGGGGTCCTGGCTTGAAGTTTGGGCAAACTGGTTGGTCCCACCAGCTCAAGGGAAGAAGGTTCCTGGAGGATCCTCTCTGTCGTTGGAGTTTGGAGATTCGGACCTGCAGCAGGGCTTCACCGGGCAGTTCAGTCGATGTAGAGGTCCTCTTCTGTCAGCTCCTCAGCGGTTCTTTCGTTCCAGTGGCGACTATGCCTTTCCAGCCCCAGAGACCTGCTTTTTATGCAGTTTTCCCCCATTGACACAGCCTGGCTGTCAATCACGCAGCAGGGTGGCTGGCCTGGCAAGGACAGTCACCCAGCCAATCAAACAGGAGTGCGACGTGGGCTACCAAGGAAACCCATGGCAGGGGTCCTAAGACCCCTCCCTCACATCCTGCCTACCTAGACTTGCAGGCGCCTTAAGGAGGGCTTCTGTGCAGAAGCCTGCGAAAAGATGGCGAACAAAGGAACCAAACCTGGTTTGGCATGCAGAGTAAAACACTAAAAAGACTTTTACAAAAAGAAATGGCGCATAAACTAAGCCGGAGCCGAAATAAATTATATTTGGTCAAGCGGGTTTATGTTCGAGGCAAATAAAATAGCCTAAAACAATTCCATGGTTATTTAAGATAACCGCGGTATGAAAAATAGGGTAGTTACCACTGCCACCAGCCAAGTCTTGATGAAAAGGGAGCGAAACAGTGCTCCAAGAGAAACAGACAAAACGGGATACAAATGAACCCTTTCCAATACTCCATGTAAGATGGGGGGTACTGGGTCTGTGATTTAAAGAGACTAAATAAAGTTAATGGCAACTTTACATGTTTCTGGGAGACAGTAGTCAGTCCCAGAAAAATGGAGTCAGTGGGAAGTCTAAAAGACAACCCTGTGTCACTGCACTGAAGGTGCTGTGTAAAACACAACAAAATGATGCCCATGGAGTAGGTGAGGCTCCAGAGCCCAAGATCACACAATTGGTAAAATCACACACAGCAAAACACATATAAGAGTGGGAAAAGGGTTCACACTCTTACCAGGTGAAAAAAATAAACCCTAGAAATCCAGCAAAGCTGCTGAGGGATAAGGGAAATTAGCCATTTTGGAGAATTCTCCCTAACAGTAAGAATCTCCCGAATCTTGACAGCGTCCCCACGAGATCTATGTGTTGTATTTCGCCAGTCCAAAAAACCCTATCCATAAACTGTTCCTATTAGCCTATCACACTTCCTGATTAGTAGATTTAAGGCCCATCTACCACCCCTAGCTCAACAATCCCAGCTTCACAACAACAAATGGAGACTCCTGCTCATAAATGTCCCCCTATAAGACCGGCCCTGATTCCTAGAATCCCCCTCTCCCTCCCTCCCCTCCTCACCCATCCCCCTCAGCCCCAGATCCGCGCTCTAGCACCTACCTTCTCAAACCCCTGCACCATCCCCGCCCTGAGCACAACCCTTGAAACCCGCCCACGAACTTCACTGCAGCCTAATGCCACTGGCCCACTCTCCTACCACCACCCCACATCCAACTCTAAAATCAGAGGTGTTCTCTGGTGCGCCAAGCAACTCCCTCTGCTATTCCCTTCAACCCTTCCCTCCAAATCTCATCGTCCTCCATCCTCCCATTGACTACTATTGAGAACTCCCTAATACCCCTCCCCAAGACACCTTGCTCCCTATCAAACTCGCAAACCAGAGGAGCCCGATGGCACTCCAACCAGTTCAAACCCTCACCCTCTTCCACCCCTTCCTTATACCCCCACTAAACATCCCTCCCTCCCTTTCGCCCCCTTACCCCCAAGTTCATCTCCCCTCGCCCTGCTTCCTCTCCCCCTCTCTCGACTTCTCTCCCTGCACTCTGGACCCCCCAATCCCTTCAAGACTCTCTCCAATCCCTAACCACCGAATTTGCCTCACTCCCACAGACCATCTGTCCACTTGCCCGCCCCATCTCGACTCTACCCTCACCCCTCTCATATCCTCCTTCGCCTGCCTACTATTCCCAGCCTCCACCGATGTAACTGATTTAACCGATCTAACCCCATGGCCCACCACTCAAAATCTTTGGGCACCCCACCCCCTCATTACCCCTCCATTCCCAGTCTCAACAACCCAGAATGTCCCACTGCCCCCTCTCCTCCTCCACCCCCCCCCCAAGCTCCTCCTGTTCACCTCCCGATGACCTCCTCCATGACCACAACCCACGCAGTAGTCAACTGCATCCTTTTTAATGCCCGCTCTGTAGTGAAAAACAGACACAGCATCTTGGACCGCCTCTCCTCTGACAAAGCAGACCTAGTCTTTATAACCGAAACCTGGCTCTCCGATGACTTTGCCCCTGTTGCACATGAAACATCCCCCCCCCGGCTATTCGCTCATCCCGCTCAATAGACCTTCCAGAGGCGGCGGCATGGCAGACCTCTTCAAATCTCACTTCTCTGTCTCACTCGTTGAATCTCAGACATGCAATCCATCATGCAAATATCTTCTGGTTAAACTCTTGCTACCTTCGACTTTCTCCCGCAGCTTCCTACGCATCTACAGACCGCCTGGTTACGACAGACATTTCTCAAACAACCTCTGTGATTCTGTAGCTACCATTCAAGTAAATCACCCCTCTCTGACTCTCTTAGGTGACTTCAATATCTGGTTGGACGTTCCCACCAACCCCATGACCCATCAACTGGTCGATAGTCTTTATGCACTCAACCTCTCCCTTCATATGAACGGTCCAACCCACTCTAGGGGGCACACCGTAGATGCAATCTTCAGCTCCCACTACCTGATTCATCTATTCCCCCATACCCCTCATCTGGTCCGAACACTTTGTTATCCCTTTCTCCATCCTCAGTCCCTTCCCTCCCTCTACACCCCCCAGAGCTCCCCCCAAGACCTCAAATTCTGGAACAAAGTAAAGATCCCCGACCTAGCCGAAGCCCTACTTCTTAGATCCCCTACAACGCCCCGCACCCCAAACAGATCCCTAACCATCGACTCCTCCAACTCCTTGCTCAATGAATAACTAATTCCTCTCACCCCCTCATGCCCCACTTCCTCACGCAATGGACCATTTCCTAAATGGTTCACAACTGAACTGAGGAACACCAAAAAACAAAATAAACTTCTTGAACGCAAATGGCGAGCGTTAAAACAGATCTCAGCAGATCCGCTTTGCCCTTACACCATCGTAACTACAAAGCCAAAATCCGGAATGCCAGAAAAGCCTATTACAACAAACACATTCTCAACTGTGGAAACAGCAGCAAAAACTCCATAAAATAATTTCTGAATTTGTCAAACCCACTTGCACCTCTACGCAATCTGCCCCATTACAATCGCTCTGTGACTCACTACCGCTACACTACTACACCACTGTCCTTGATAGGACGTCCGCCCTTAACAGCAAACTGTCCCTCCTCCCCACCCAATGACCACGCAACCCTACAACCCCCCCTCCACCCCATCCCAGATCCACCCACCTTCAACTCGTTCAGACCCATCTCCAGAGACGAGTTTCTTGACCTACTATCTGCTAGAAAACTGTCTTGCTTCCCCCCTTGAGCACTGCCCCACCTGTGTCCTAAAAGAAATATTCTCGTCCACCTGCGCAGGCGAACACGAGAGATCCATACTGAATGACTCTCTCAGCTCTGGAATCTTCCCATATGCCTTCAAAATTGTGCATGTCAAGCCTCTTTGCAATAAACAATCCCTCGACCCCCTCGACCCCAAAAACTACAGACCCATCTTGAACACCAGATTCCTTGCAAAACTCATCGAACAAACAGCATACTCCCAGCTAAATGAGAACGGCCCATTATATCTGCAAGAAAAGCTAGAACCTTACCGCCCTCACGCGCACCCTAAGATCAAGCACTGCCCTCCTTTTAGTGATCCCTACCACTAACTCTGTAAAGGATCAGAGGGTCTGCTTTCTCAGTCTTGGGGTCGACTCTGTGGAACACGCTTCTCCCACATATTCAACACACCCAAGACTATATGACATTCCACAAAGTACTAAAAACGTGGCTCTTTCCATAACACCAACCTCAACCTTAAGAAGCGACTGAATTCCCAAGAAACAGAAAGACTTAATACCATGCGACCCATCCATGTCAGCAATTAACACAAACATTGATTCAGCCATAGACAACCCTATTGCTGAATACTGAACAATGGATCTCCTTGGATCATCCCTCTTCCCAAGTTGTGTCCCCCAGCCCATTTGGCCCGTATCGTCACTCTGTGCCACCACCCAGGATCCCTGTGATATCGCCCAGGATCACCGCGAGATCGCTGTGTACTCTCTGGCCCAGTTCCGGCACTGTATGCCCCATCGGCTCCATCCCACCATGTATCACTACGTGCCCCATACCCCCTGTTCCCTGTGTCTCACTGTCCCCCTCCCCTCTAGCCCTGTGTTGTCTCTGCGCATCCCACCGTGGCCCTGGTGATATCGCTATGTACCCTCATGCTGTCATAAGTGCTGTCACCATGTGTCTCTGTGTTCCACGGGTTATTTCGCTGTCTGCCTAATCCTCTAGTCCCCGTGATCTCTCGATATACCCTGACCCTTTGTCCCAGTACTGTCCCTGTATCCCCTACCCACTTACTACTCGTATATTCATTGTAACCCCCGACGCTGTGCTATCACTGTACACTCAACCCCTCTAGTCCCTCCGACAACACATCTAGTCCCCTTGATGTCGCTTTGTACTCTTTGTAGCTGTATACCCCTAACCCCACTCCCGTAATGTCGCTATGAATCCGTCTGTATTGCCCTCCCCTCTAGTCCCAGTAGGGTCGCTGTATGCCCACTGCGCCCGTGTGTCGCTGAGCTCCCTGCCCCCTACCCCATGTATCTCTCTAGCCCCTTTGCCCTGTCACTGTAGGTCCAGCCCTCTGTATTTGTGTACCCCTTTGTGCCCGTTTGTCAGTGTGTACCCTGACCTCCTGTTCCCGTGATACCGCTTTACATCCCTCTGCGTCTCCCACCCCTCTAGTCCCCAAAATCCTGCTGTGTGCCCCACTGTGCCTGTGTATTGCTGTGCACCCTACCTTCCTGTTCTGCAGGTTGTCGCTATGCGTCCCTCTGACCACCCGTCCTGTCGCTGTAAGCCCAGTTCTCCGCCGCCGTGTGCCCGTATGTCGCTGTGTTCCCCTGCCCTCCTGCTCCCATGATATCGCTATATTGCTGATGTGCCTGTGGGTCGCTGTGCACCCTGCCTTCCTGTTCCCCATGATCTCACTATGTATCCCTCTGACCCTCTGTCCTGTCGCTGTAAGCCCAGCCCTCTGCCTTTGTGCCCAGCCCTCAGGCCCTGCCCCGAAACCCTCTGCCCCCTGTGACTGTATGCCCAGTCCATGTGTTGCTGTGTTCCCCTGCCCTCCTGCTCCCGTGATATCCCCTGGAGTATCCCTCCGCCTCGAGTCCCTGCAATGTCGCTGTATGCCCCACAGCGCCCATGTGTTGCTTGTACCGTACCTCCTGGGCTCCATCCAGTTGCTGTAAACCCATCCTTCCAGTCGCTTTGTATCCCTCTGGCCACATGTCCTGTCACTAAAAGCCAAGCCCTCTGGTCCCTGCGATGCCCCTGAGCACGCCTACCCCTCCAGCTCCTGTATTTTCACTGTGTACGCCTGCCGCTCTGGCGCCTGTGACTGTATGCCCAGCCCGCTAGTCCCTGTGATGTCCCTTTTGTGCCCTACCACTCCAGCCCCTGTGCTGTCGATGCTCCCCCTAGTCCCGTAATGTTGTTGTCTACCCAGCCCCTCACCTCCGCTCGATGTCACTGTATATCCACTACCCTTAGGTCCCCATGCTCCACTGCTGCCCAGACCATTCTGTCACTGCGCCAAAAATGCCAGTACAATAGGACGCAACTATGTGCACAGCCCTTGCCCCACTGCGGTGATGCAATACGCCCATCCTCCTGGTCCCTTATGATATCTCTGTGTACCCATAACCCCCTCATGTCCCAGGTAGTGACTGCCTGCCCAACCCTCTAAAGTCCGCTTATGTTGCTGTATAGCCAGCCTCTCTGGTCCCGTAATGCCTCGGTAACCAGGCCCCTGCATGCCTGCTGTTTGTCCCTGCCACGGCTCTCCACGATCTGTACCCAGCCCTCCCGGTCCTCATGTACTGTTCCTGGCATGCCCGCACTGTCCGTACCACACCACTTAATTCAAAGCGCATTATCCTTAGGCGCTTCATGCAAGAACCATCATGTCATATCACTACGCTTAATCTCTACTCTACACCATCACTCAATTAGAGTACAGCTATATCCCTCGATAAATTCGGCCTAGCTGCTCACATACGAACACTACCCCACGAACACCCCATCACTCTAATAAAACACAGCTATAGCCCATTACATACCGGCCTAGCTGCTCACATAAGCATCCTACAGGCCTAACGCAGCCAGAACCCTGTCTGGGTGTCCACTCACCAGACTGCACAAATTCAACTGATATCTCCATCACCACACCTAATGCTAGGATGCAGCTACCATCGGGTAATTACACCATCTGCACACATAACTGGTGCACCCACGCACCCTACGTCACCAACTTTCTCTACTTGCTCTAATGACCTGCACTGCGGTCCCCGAGGTTCAACCTACCAGGGCTTTGAGCTCATACCAATGATGTATAGAGCGCTATATAAATGCCAAATAACATAACGTAACATAACACTTGCAGGCCCTTTACCAAACAGTGTCTGATATGACTGGTTTATAGAGCTAACTCAAAGTAATCTCACGTGTTTTGGGTGGGGCGAGGCAGGAAGTGGGAGGGAATGTCCATAAAGACTAGGGCGACCAGGGGCAGTCAATGGATGGGTAAATAACCCAACAGCACCCACAGGCTGTCACTCCCTCCAAACATTGCATCTCCCTATTATCTTCACTTCCTGTGAGAATAGTTTCAGTGCCACCTAATAGCCAAAACAAAAAAAAAGTCCAGTGTGGACTCGCTTCAAATCCCATTCAGAAGCTTCAGAATGGAGGTCCCAGAACCCCATGGATGTGAAAAAGTTCACTGGAAAAACTACACAGACACGCGTGGAATAACGGACACTCCCGACATCAACCAAAGAGGGCCGCTTAGGATCCTATTAATGGACTGCACGCTGCAAAGCAAAACACAAATCGAAATGCGTTTTGGGTTAATGGGAATAACCAATAAATGTGGCTTAATAAAATGATGCTCGTATATGACAAAGACAAGGCAAAACAATGTACCTTTTTTTCTAAACGATACCTCTGTTGGGGGCGGGTCGGAGCCCCCACGCGATCCCGTAAGCCCCCACCACATGAAGGATTCACTCCGGCACCAGTCCTTCGTGTTCGGGCTTCCCGGTCGCTCTAACGCGGCCGGGAACGCCCCCTTTATTTATACACAGCGCGGCGGCGTGACACGTCACGCCGCCGCGTAAGCCCGTCATCGGGCAGCGCCACACTCCTCCTTTTCCGGGAGGAACAACAACATAGATTAACAGTAACTTTATTAACCAGAAAACCACACATCTATCATAAACACTACTGCACACCCAAAAACCCCTTTAATGTCATCCACCCAGATCTTCTCACCCCAGTTCACTAACCAAGCGTCCCACAACATATTCGCTGAGGTAGGCAGGTTTCCCTCGCCCATCCCTCTGGGGGTACCTCCGGCCTACCTCCGGCACGTGACGTCCTTCCGCCGCGTCTCCCCGGACTGGGGATTCGGGTACTTCGTCCCAGAGACCTCCGTCAGCAGGCATGTCTGGTGGATCAGGTTCGGGTGGGGTTTCAGTTCGGGTATCACCCAGCTTCTTAAAGAAACTCACATTTCGGGTGACAGCAGATCGTCCATCCGAGGCCGTCACCATGGACCCTTTCACTGCCACTACATCCAATGGCTCCGGTTCATAGGGGAGCGAGAGCTTGCCGTGGGGGTGTCGGTTGCGGATAAGGACCTCATCTCCCGGTTCAAGTCTTTGAGGTCGGAGACCCCTGTGCAGGTTTTCTTGTTCCGTTCGGACTCGCCTTTCAGCCTCCACCCGCTGACTATCGATGACCCCTGGTTCTTTCTCCCCAACTTCCGCCAGCAGTCCCCTAGGGCACCTCTTGAATAACGCTTCTGCCGGCGCCACTCCCGTGGCGGCATGTGGGGTGGTGCGGTACACCCGCAGAAACTGATAGAGGGCGCGTTGTAAGGATTGCCCCTGCCCCTGAGCAATTCAGAAGGTTTTGTTCAGAGTCCGCATCAGTCTCTCAGCGTCCCCGTTTGCTCGGGGCCACAGTGGGGAGATCTTCCGGTGCTGTATTCCGCAGCTCTCCATCAACTCGGAGAACCGCTCACTTTGGAAGGGCGATCTGTTGTCAGAGCATAGAGTGTGGGGAAAGCCATGGGCCACAAATATTTTCTCCATCGCCACCACCACATGCTCAAAGGCCACAGATTCGACGAACTCAACCTCCGGGTATCTCGAGTGTTCATCGACTATTACCAGGAAGTGAGTGCCCACTGATGTTGAGCCAAAGTTGGCGTGGACGATCTCCCAGGGCCTCGTGCCTCGGGGCATTGCCTCAATTGCAGGTTCTCATTGCAGAGGAGAGGCCGCCTGACACCAAACGCATGCCGCCACGAAGTCGTCCACCCTTTTCTCCAACTCCGGAAACCAGACTTTCGAGCGGAGCCGCGCCTTGCTCTTGGCGGCGCCCTGATGTCCATGGTGGGCGAGACTGATCGCATCGCTCACCTTTGACCGTGGAATAACGATCCGGTCACCCCGGAGTAGCAGCCCTGAGTCGGAGAACGACAACTCCTCCTTCACCTTCCACAACTGTTCCAGAGCTGTTTTGGCTTCCTGCGTGCGCCCGGACACAGCTCCGAGGATGGACTTCCAAGACCCATTATGCATTGCGTCCTTCAAGATTCGAAAACACTCGTCCTCAGCCGCAGCAGCCTCCAACTGCTCTAGGGACATCGCATTTGGCGTTGCCGCCTCCACCACCATTCGTACATAACTGTCCGCTTCTTCTCTGCAGGTGTCATGTCCATCTCCCCCACCTACTCCCGGATGACGAGACAGGTAGTCTGTGGCATTGTTGGCCCCTGGCCTATACACCAGGGTGACGGAATACTCGAGGAGGGCGAGCATCCACCTCTCAATTCTAGCCGGGGTTTTGACGAGGAACCCACCAGTATCGGAAGCAGTGGTTTGTGGTCAGTTACCACCGTCACTGGACGTCCCAAGACATAGAGCCGGAAATGTTTGCAGCCCCACAGCACTGCCAAGGCCTCCCGCTCGATCTGGGAGTACCTCTGTTCTGTTTCGGTGAGCGCTTTGCTCGCATATGCCACAGGTCGAACAGTCCCGTTGTGATCTACTTGAGTCAGCACTGCTCCCAACCCGAAAGGACTTGCATCGACCACAATCTCCGATTCCAAGGCGGGGTCGAAAAACGCCATGGTGTCCCCCGTTGTGAGGGCACCCTTAATGTCCTCAAAGGCGGCCTGTTCGAGAGGGCCCCAGTGCCAAGGGTACTCCTTCTTGGTCAGCGCCCGGAGTGGTTCAGATCTCGAGGCTAAGTTCGGGATGAACCGCCCACAATAGGTTACCATCCCCAGGAAGCTCCTCACGTCCGCCACAGACTCGGCGGCGTTCGCCGCTTTAATGTCCTGAACCTTTTTCGGGTCTGGCGACACCCCCCCTCCTTGAATATGAAGCCAAAGAATTCAATAGAGGGGCGCATGAACTCACACTTCTCCCTGTGAAGGGTGAGGCCCAACGATTGAAGTCGTTTCAGAGTATTATCGAGCCTCTTCATGTGATCCACTTTGGTTTTGGCGAACACCAGAATATCATCGCTGATATTAAGGACGCCCTCCAGATCTGCTAGGGCGCCCCTGATGATGTTTTGGAACACTTCAGCGGCAGACGATACTCCAAAACTCAACCGCTTGTATCGATACAGTCCCCGATGGGTGGTAAACGTTGTTATGTACCGGGACTCTGGATGAAGGACGACCTGGTGATACCTGGCTCGGAGGTCCAGTTTCGAGAACACTCGAGCCCCCTGAACATCAGCAATGATATCATCGATCGTTGTTGTAAGATGGCGCTCCCTTTTGATCGCCTTGTTGGGGAGCCTCATGTCCACGCAAATGCGTACCGAGTCAGGTTGCTTGGGCTTTCTGGCCACCACGATCGGAGACACCCAGGGGGTTGGGCCCTCAAACTTCTCGATGATATCCAGGCTCACCAAGTTGTCCAGCTCCTTATCGACCTGCTCCCTTAAATGGAATGGTACTCGGCGGTGTTTCAATGCGATGGGCTGCACTGACTCATCGATGTGTAATCGAACTGGTTCCCCCGTCATCTTTCCGATCCCACTGAAGAGTGCAGCATATTTGTCAAGGAGATCATTAATGTCCTCCAGGTGGACGGAGTATGCAAAGCTGACGATACCTAAGGCCTCCGCAGCTGCGCAACTGAGCAAGGTATTACTGCTCACCGGGGTCACATAGAATCGAGCCTTGATTTGTGAGCCATCATGCTCCACACCTCCCACAGGTTTTTCCAACCGCCGGGCATTCTGCCATGTGAGGGAGGTCGTACCCGCACTTCTGGCACGACTCCCCGGCTCTTCCTGCCCTGTCTCGGGGTCCTCCTCCCGGGCGTCTCACTCCTCGGCCACCCTGCCACACGACACACACCTCCTCCGACCTCACTGACCGAGACCCTGCTTCCATCTTGTTGGCTCGTGCTTCTGCTACCTCGTGGCACCTGCCCATCTCCAGTATGCGGGGCAGCGTGATGCCCGGCTCTCTCAGGACTTGCCTCCTGAGCTTGCCGGAGGAGCATGCCTGGATTAGCATCGTGCGCATCATGTAGTCTGCATCCCCCCATGCACATCCAAGGGAGAGGCGGCGTAGGCGACCATAAAAAGTGTCCAGTGTCTCCTCTTCCTTCTGCTTAGCCGAGAGCATGACGAACCTCTCATAGTCCACGTTTGCAAGGGGAAGGAAATGTGCAAGGAGTGCCGCCTTGGCCGCATCATAAGAGTTGTTGATTGGTGTAAGCGATTCAAATATCTCCTGGACTGCCGGCCCTGCCGAGTACAGCATGGTGGCAATTCTGCTGTCATCATCCGTCACCTGAGCAGCCCTGAAATACATGTCGAGGCGACTCACCCATCTTCTCCATCGGGGCCCCATGCTCGAGGGTGGGCCCGACGCATCGAACTCCGGGATGGGCTGCAAGGCGGCATGGGCCGCGGGTGCTCGTGCTTGAGCCATGATGGGAAATCCTGGTTGTCCAGGTGGCGGTCCTGCAGGGGCTTGAATCACCGGAGGTAGGACGGCCTGTTGTTGAGCCGCTGCCTGGCCACGATCGCGGGGGAGCGACGCTGCTGCACCACCACTGTCTGAATCCTCAGAGTCACCCATGGGCTTGAGCGCACAGGCACCCCCACCTACTGTCCTGAGGGCCGCAACTCAAACTCCCACCATCAAAGTGCGACTCATCCCTCCTTTCCGGGCACACGAACAGTTCAAACAAGGGGAGGCTTCCGGACAAGGCACCAGTGGATGCACAAAAGACTCAGATACCCAGAGCAGCCAAGCTTGATGATGAAGAAGACAAAGAAAGAAGAAGAAAAAAAAACCCACGGCACTCTGATGATGAAGAGGACAAAGAGAACACCGTGGATCCACCTTGCCGCAATCCAAATGGACCTGGGAGTTCCAAAAATTGAGCCGAGGGGATGGATTGGCCTAGACAGGCCCTGTCATATAAGTCCTTCTCCTGGCTTTCACACGACGTAAGAGTCCCAAAATTGGGTTAAAACCCACAAATCAGACATGGGCGTGCAGGGTAGACTTCCTGCTATAAATGTGTCCAAAAATTAGGCCCGCGTTGACTTCACGCTCCAAACCGGAGTCTCGTGAAGTTTCACGGCCTCCAAGACAAAATGGCCGCCGGCCGCGTGTGCGTCCCGCGACCCGGCATGAAACGAAACGAAGGTCCGTTCCGCTTCGTTCAAAAATTATCTTCCAAAGATTACACCGCCGGGCCCGGGTCTCCCTCACCACTCATCGCCACTGTTGGGGGCGGGTCGGAGCCCCCACGCGATCCCGTAAGCCCCCACCACATGAAGGATTCACTCCGGCACCAGTCCTTCGTGTTCGGGCTTCCCGGTCGCTCTAACGCGGCCGGGAACGCCCCCTTTATTTATACACAGCGTCATCGGGCAGCGCCACAACCCCGTGGCATACGACTAATAAACAAGGGCAGGTGTATGAGCGCTCAGTGTGCCTGCTGTTACTTGAACGGCCCAAAATTAAAAAAGGCCACCTTTCAAGCAGGAAATAAATCACGTGATCGGAACTGAAGCAGGAAGTGGTTACATCGACACTGTGAACCGTTTAAACGAAAGGGGAACACGATACAAATGACTATTCAGTTGTTAAAGAACTCTATTTCATGTTGTTTCATCAAAAACAATTTCCACTATTCAGGCTTCAAATATTGTGCTTCTTTTTTTTGCATTTGGTTGAAAATACAAACCTTTAGCATTTACATGAACTAGTAAAACAACAGTAAAAGAAGATTTCATCAGCTATAGAGCTTTCCTATCACTTAAAGCTTCTAAACAACTGTACCTCTCAAATGGCACATTTAGTTAGGAAGTTAGCTAAACTCGTTAAAGGGCCTGTCCAGTGAAAACAAATGATTGCAGTGGCCTGTGGTGTGATGATTTTGGGATGGCCCTTTGATGGGGACCGATGGCCAGCAGCCACCGGTGCGACAGCCAGCAGGGCGGAGCCAGCTTCCAAGGTCACGATAAAACGAGCGCACGGGTCAGTGTAGCCACCCCAGCAGCGATCGGCATGTGGATGTGGTTCCCCAAAAAGTGCAGAGTCACGCTGGTTGTCTTTTGACTGGGTCTGGGCATGTTCTGTGGAGATCGGAAGACTTAAGGACCTTTTAGATATTGGCAGTTGTCGTTCTGCGTGTATTTTATGGTATTGCTGGCAGCATTCCTCAGCTATGATTTTACTGGCAGCATTCCTCAGCTATGATTTTACTGGCAGCATTTGTCAGCTATGATATTGCTGGCAGTATTCCTCAGCTATGATTTTACTGGCAGCCTTCGTCAGCTATGATATTGCTGGCAGTATTCCTCAGCTATGATATTCCTGGCAGCATTCCTCAGCTATGGTATTTCTGGCATATGATATTGCTGGAAGCATTCCTCAGCTATGGTATTGCTGGCAGCATTCCTCTGCTATGATTTTACTGGCAGCATTCGTCAGCTATGATATTGCTGGCAGTATTCCTCAGCTATGATATTCCTGGCAGCATTCCTCAGCTATGGTATTTCTGACATATGATATTGCTGGAAGCATTGCTCAGCTATGGTATTTCTGGCAGCATTCCTCAGCTATGGTATTTCTGGCATATGGTATTGCTGGAAGCATTCCTCAGCTATGGTATTTCTGGCAGCATTCCTCAGCTATGGTATTTCTGGCATATGATATTGCTGGAAGCATTCCTCAGCTATGGTATTTCTGGCAGTATTCCTCAGCTATGATTTTGCTGGCAGCATTCCTCAGCTATGATATTGCTGGCAGCATTCCTCAGCTATGATTTTGCTGGCAGCATTCCTCAGCTATGATATTTCTGACATATGATATTGCTGGAAGCATTCCTCAGCTATGGTATTTCTGGCAGCATTCCTCAGCTATGGTATTTCTGACATATGATATTGCTGGAAGCATTCCTCAGCTATGGTATTTCTGGCAGCATTCCTCAGCTATGGTATTACTGGCATATGATATTGCTGGAAGCATTCCTCAGCTATGGTATTTCTGGCATATGATATTGCTGGAAGCATTCCTCAGCTATGGTATTGCTGGCATATGATATTGCTGGAAGCATTACTCAGCTATGGTATTTCTGGCATATGATATTGCTGGCAGCATTCCTCAGCTATGGTATTTCTGGCATATGATATTGCTGGAAGCATTCCTCAGCTATGGTATTGCTGGCAGTATTCCTCAGCTATGATTTTGCTGGCAGCATTCCTCGGCTATGATATTGCTGGCAGCATTCCTCAGCTATGAAATTGCTGGCAGTATTCCTCAGCTATGATATTGCTGGTAGCATTCCTCAGCTATGGTATTTCTGGCATATGATATTGCTGGTAGCATTCCTCAGCTATGGTATTTCTGGCATATGATAGTGCTGGAAGCATTCCTCAGCTATGGTATTACTGGCAGCATTCCTCAGCTATGATTTTTCAGACAGTACTTGTCGCTGCTTGTTTGTTGTTCCTAAACTGCATGTCCCGGTCACTGTGATTATTCTTCAGCATTTGATGGTTGTGTCCATTCGAAAAGTTGCTTCAAGACACACAAGCATTGGCACCAAAGGCAAAATGAAAATAAACAATGCTATGTACTGGCAATGAATAAGTCATTTTGCAGAATGCAGATGCAATGAGGCTATCCTGAAAGACCCTCCCAACAGGTATGCCATCAGCCGCTGGGCTTAAGTGTAACCGCACTAATCCGGGAGGATAGCTCAGAGGCAACATGCTTGCCTTGACAGCAAGACGACACGGTTCACCACAGGTTCCATTCCCGGGTTTGCGCTTAGAAACCTCTGGGTACTAAGCGCATTCGCATTATAAATAACCTATCATATCACTACTCAGCGAAGGTCTGTTTTTCCATTTATTCTAAATTAATATCTACAGCAAATAAGCACATTCTGTTTATCTTTCTTTATATATTATATATATGCACATGCATATGCAAGACTTCAGATGCTTGTTAAACAGGACTTCAGCTGTTAAGGACGCACACTTAGGGAAGAAATTTCTATTACACCTGTAGCCATTATCAGTTGCAATTAAGCCAATGACTCCCAGAATGCTGCTTTCAAATAATACTTGTAGTCTGATCACAGAACAAAGATTCATGTTACTGATTGATAACTCAGCTCAAAGAGATCCCAGTGGGATGTGTCTTGGGCAGGGAGGGGTTTGAAATGCCCATGGGGACCAGCATGGACAGAGGCAATCGATGTGCGACTAAATAAACAAACAATACCCACAGGCTATGTGTCCTTCCTCTATGTCCTCTCTCTCCTATCTTCCCTTCCCGTGACAATAGTTTCGCCTCATAGGTGGCGCTCATAAGACTACCTAATAGCCGAAACTAAAAATATACATCTCTCAGCAAAGAGACAATGTTATGTTATGTTAGGGCATGTATAAAGCGCAGCATTCACCAACAAAGGAATCAAATCGCTAGGAAAACAGAGTGATAGGACAACGAAGGAAAGAAGAAAGTGCAGAATTTAATCAGAAGGGAAAAGCAAAGTCTTCAGTTGGCGACGGAAGGAATGATGGTCTTGAACCTGACGCAGTGGAAAAGAGAGCAGGTTCCACAGCTGGGCAGCACGGACCGAAAAAGAGCGTCCACCGAAACAGGCACGCCGGATACGGGGGATGGAGATACAGAGAGAGCAAGCAGAGCAGAGAGAACGAGAAGGAACGTACTGGGCGAATTTCGCATGAAGATAGACTGGGCCACTCCTGTACAAAGCACGGTGAACTATGCACAGGGATTTAAAATTAACCCTGCTAGCAATCGGTAGCCCTTTACACTGTTAGAACGGTTGTTCCTCCTCCTTCCTCCCGAAAACATTGTCAAGTTATTGAAGACACTAGTAACTCACTAGCCTTTTCCGGAAACATCTCAAATGGCTCAGGCCAAGCGTTTCATGAATGGGGCTACCTTCCTCTGTGCCACAGCAGCTACCAGGTGGAACTCGTCTATGCCCTTACTTGCTGCAAACATTCTAGAAAGGTCTCTCAGGATCTGCGAGAGTAAACACTTTGCCACAGCGCCAAATGCTATTCCCATTCAATGTAATTTTTGATTGTAGGTCCCAAACGGCCCCCCAACGTTTGCTAGTTCTTTCATCCATTAGTCCTAAATGAATCGCCCCCTCGGGCTTGGCTGATACGGGTGTAAATCACGCTGTGTGGAGCCATGTGCTGAAGAAGGGCCTATGTGAACTGTTGCATCAGATAGCTGTCATCCTGTTTCCAAACTGCCTTACCTGGAGGAGTTCCTGGGCTTAGATAACCTCTCGCCTTTTCGTTATCTGCAACTCAAAGGAGCTATCACTGTAGATGGGGGGACACCCTGTGGAGGGAACTAACAGACTTTGAAACATTTTTGATTTCACACCAGGGCTCCAAGGGTGTTATATCCAGGCTCTGCAAAATATTGCTCCTAGCGGCCCTGAGGGACCCTCCGACTGCACAATAGGGGAAAGACCTAGGTGAGGATATTGATGATGGGAGATGGACCGCCATGTGTAGACAGACTAATCGCTCAACTGCTTTGCTTCAATATCGCCATCAGGCTTTGAAACTGTTGCACAGATGCCACTATCCCCCACAGAGCATAGCCCAGATGAGGGAGGGTTACGACCCGCATTGCTGGAAGTGTCATGTTGAACAGGGGGACTACGTGCACATGTGGTGGAAATGTCGTGTAGTGCAGATGTACTGGGAAGAGGTCCTGTCCTGGATAAAGAGGGTGGATGGAATAGGGAGAACCGTATCACTGTGGGTTCTTCTTTTTGGGGTTAAAGGACAGGGAGACCACGGTGAGACACATGACCATATGTTTCAGGTCATGTTGGTAGCAGCTAGGTGTTGCCTGGCCCAAATATGGAAAACTCCACGGATGCCGGGGGAAAAGAAGAGGGTCTCCAAAGTTTGTGCAATTTATGACATGGACTTCCTAACTCACCTCATGGATGAATTTAGGTCCAACATTGATGGAATGTGGCTCCCCTTCTTTGAAAAACATGGTCGGTCTGTGTGAGGTGCCCGGGGAGTACCTAAGGAGGGTGGGCTCTGGGTAGTGCATATGGGAGTTTGGGAGGACATGGCGAATGAGGGGAATGTTGCCTGTGATTGCAATGAAAAATGGAGGCCGCCCAAGGTTCTATCGTACAAAGAAGTGCTATCCTGAAAGGGAAGTGAAATGAGGTATAATGCATCCGACTCTTGACCTAACGGCAAGTGAATGGCCATGGCTCAGAGGAAGGGGGCGAGGGGGAATGTGTTATAATTGAAATTAAATGCAATGTTGTAATTGTTAATATATGATGTTATAACCAAATGTTAAAAAAACTTAATTTTCAACAAAGGAAAATCAAACTTGTAAGAGCAGGCAGGGTTCCTGAATGTCAGGTGTGGCTATGCCAACATCGGACAGTGTCTAGCGCTCATGCAAGTAGAGACTAAGTCAATGAACCAACGCTGTTCTGAATCTTAGATGCTCAAAAGGACTTTGATGACCTTGCATGTATGTAATTGCCTGGATGTACTGGAGTTGCATAAGATCAAACATGGTTTCAAGGCACTGTACGCAATATCAATCACACAGAACATAACCAATGGAATATGCTCAGAGTGTTTACCTGGCATATGGCACAAGACAGGGAGCTATGTTCACCTCTGTCATGCCCCATTCCCCAGCATGTCCCTGCTCCCCACTGACCCCATACCCACCCTCACTCCCTCCCAATACAAACCCCATTCCTGGGTTCTGCCTTTCCTCCACTCCATCCCCCAACACTGTGTCTTATAACTTTACTATCAACACTGAAAGAAACACAGTGAAAGAAAATAACCACTATTACTTTCAGCCACTGTGCCCCAGACTCCCCTCCCCTTTAATTCATCCACCATTCGCACCTCATAAGGGACATGCCCAGGACTACAGCAAGCCACCCCCACTGACCATGCATTTCCAGCACACACAGTTGCACCTGCAGCAATTTCAGGTTAATCATGCTTAACTGAAGAAGACAAATGCTGATCAGTGTGGATACCCCCCCTCTACTTCGCCCACAAAACATCTTCTACACTTAACTCTTAACATTTACTTCTTTGCACATTTACTTCTTCTTGCTTTCATTTTGTCTCTGTCTTCACAGCCATTCGTCCAGCGTGACCGGGGACAAAACCTCATAATCCATTGCCACCCATTGCTTCCCCGTGTTAGGTGAAAAATGGTCCACCAAAATTTGTAACTGGGAAGCCGTAATATGCTTCAAGGTATGGGAATCCTACTCCCCCTTCCTCCTTTGGTCTCGTGAGTACCTCATAGGAGATTGAGTGCTTTTTACCCGCCCAGAGGTAGCGTACCAGGGCCCTTCTAACCTCTGCCAAGAATGGCTTTGGCACCTGTGTCGTAAGCATTTGGAACAAAAACACGAACTTGGGGAGGATAACCATTTTCACTGAGTTAAAACGCACAATCGATGAGAGGCCTGACCCTACCCACCTTTCAATATATCGTTTCACAGCAGACCATTAGGGGAGGTAATTACTGGCAAAGAGGTCACCCGCGGCCTGTGTTACTTGGATTCCGAGATAGCAAAACCTGTCTCTCTGTATCCTAAATGGGAGCCCCTCCATATATTTCCCTTCAACTTCCGCTAGGTTTCCTGCCAGGACCGCCACTGATTTCCCCAAATGAACCTTGTAGCCTGAGAGGTTACCATACTGTTCTAGACTACACAGAACCCAGGGCACTGATTGGGACGGGTTGGTCACATAGAGTAACACGTCGTCTGCAAACAGGCTGATCTTGCAGTGCATGTTCCGTTCCATCACCCACTGATCTCCCGCTCCTCCCGAACTGCCACCGCCCATGGTTCCATCACCAATGTGTAAATGAGCGGAGAGAGGGGACAACCCTGTCTCGTGCCCCTCCCCAATGGAAACGACCCTGATTCATTACCATTCACCACTACCCTTGCTGATGGGTCGTAGTACAGAGCCGACACCCAGCCCAACCATCTCAGGCCCATCCCCAGGGATGCCAGAACTTCCCCCATGAAGGCTCAACTCACCCTGTCGAAGGCCTTTTCGGTGTCCAAAGATAAGAAGAGAGCCCTTCCTCCCGAATCGCCTTTGAATTTAGCACATGGATGGTCTTTTGCATGCTGTCTGCTCCCTGTCCATTTGATACAAATCCCGCCTGATCCGGGTGGACCAGTCGGTGAAGATATCTTTCCAGACGCGTTGCCAGGATCCTGGCAAAGATCTTAGCATCCACATTTAGGAGGGAGATAGGCCTGCATGAGCCACATTCCATCGGGTCCTTCTCCGGTTTAGGTATCACAGAGATCAGGGCCTGGAGGAATGTTGGTGGAATTGTGTCCTGCCCCCTGATCTGGTTAGACAATTTAGCCATTGGTTTCACCAAAATTGATTGATATTGTTTAAAAAAGTCAGTCATGTAGCCACCCCCCTCCCCGCTGTGCTTTTTCTGTCCTCAGCCTTTTAGCACACAGAGTGGGGACAGCAGCACCTAACATTATTGAACATAGACAAATATCAAAGCCCAGATGAATAAAAAAACAATGATCCTTCGTTATAACTAAAATATCATATGATCGCCTGTGTGAAAACTGTAAATTCTCCTGTACTTAAACCCTTTAGGGCAAAGGCTGTCTATGTCCATCCTCATTTCCCACAAGGAATCATTGTATTCAAATAATGTTTAAGAATATACCTTTTTGTAGGATATTTTTAGGCGCAATTATCCTTTTGTAAATTTCTCTTAATTATAAACATAATGAAATATGGCATTAACTTCTTCATGCAAGATAATGACAGGTAGTCACTGTCCTTCAGGGATCTCCCTGTGTGAATGTAAATACTAATGTGTAAGATTATTTCAATAGAACTGATGCATTCTGAGAGATGTGAAATATGCGCCTGTTGCCTGGTTTAATGGGAGAGCTTGGAGGATAAAAAGCCCCAAGTAGGTGCAGAATACCCATGTATCGCGTCGAGCAGCAGCACCCTCCAGGATGATATGCCACAGGCTTGCTCTCGTAGGCTCTATACGCAACTCTGCATGCTTCCTGTATTAAAAAGATGTATTATAAGATTGTTATAATCCTATTAACTGCCAAATACATAAATGCTTATGCTGATACACAAACATATAGAAACAAGCATTGGCAAAGCCAATTGTTTTGGCTTTTGTGTGCAGACTGTGTCCCTCCTGATATGTCATTCTTCCCTATCTGTTCTCCAATGCAATAGATTGCAAGCAACACCTAATAGCCCAAACTAAACACAGAGCATGGAGGTGCAGAATGCTCTGACTTCATGACCAACTCTGCTGTGAACTTTTCTCCTCTCTATTCCCTATCGAAATTCATTGAGATTTGAAAGCAAAAATCGACTTTTGGGACATCGCTTCTTATAACCTCGCTCCTCTGTGAGCGATATTCAACACACACTATTTTGGGAAAACTGTATGTCGATTTTGTAAATGTTGTGAACGAAACGCTATCGGCTTTTAAGCTCTGCATATTATAATGCAGTGATTTGAACAGAGTTGCATAGACACAATTCAGGTGTACTATTCTTTGAAAGTTGAGGGATGCCTCAAAATAGAATGCTGTAGCGGCAGCTCTGCAGGGGGAAGTCCTAAGTCAGCAAGCTGTGAAGACAGCTCAGCAGGTTATGGGAATCTTAACGAGATGTTATATTTTGAACTGCCTGTACATCTATGACTTTTTTTCAAATCCCTGATAATAAAGTGCTGTGAAATGTGTTGTTTTGACCAGGGGATGGATACGGCTCACTCCCTTCAATCAGTGTGGCAGCTACAGTTCTCCAGCATGGGCTCTGGCATGGATTCACATGCTCATGAATATTCTGCGTCGTCAGGTTGGGAATCCTTTGTAAAAGAAAAAACAGTTACACCTTCACTTACAAACTGGGACTCATTATGAGTTTGGAGGTAGCCATGCCGTCATTACTGGCATGGCTACCTCCAAACTCGTGTCCGGGTCCCGAAAAAAGGGAATTACCGGGCCATTCCGACTTTTGCGGGCCTGGTAATTCCCATTTTCGGGACCCGGACCTGGTCCGTCCCCATTCCCATTTGAGCCCCCAGAGGGCTCAATGGGAATGGGTAGGATGCTAACAACGGACCCGTTAATGACGGGTCCATTGTTAGCATCCTGGTCTGCTCACGGTTGCCGGACCAGACGTGCATACCGCCACCCGCGAGCAAACTCGTAATTTGCCGGCCCGGTATGAATGGTGCTGGTACCTTACCGGCACTGTTCATACTGCGGCCAGGGTCGTAATGAGGCCCACTGTCTTTCTCCTTTAAACCAATCACTGTCCTGTGGGTCATACTGCCCCATCCAATGACAGTCCTCTCCTTAAGCCCCTCCTCTGGCAGCCATCTTCAGATTTGTACCGCACGCTTCAGTGTTCGGAGTCCTCGAGTTTGCTCTGTGAGCTACTTCTATGTTTTTTCGTGTTTTTGATGGGAAAAGGTTCTATTTTTGTTCCAAAAGAGCTTGTGTGCTCTCCTCTCCAACTGCAGACAGTGGTGACCCGTTATCAGTGAATTTCAGCACCCCTCAAGGGCAAAGATCGTCAAAGATTCTAGAAGGCCATTGGGCCTACATCACGCCATCTGACCCTACGGAGGAGAAGAAGGAAGGAATGTCCCGTTTCAAGCCCTGCACCAAGTGCGGACTACAAAATGTGTTTGTTGAGGGCAAGCACCTGCAATGCCTCTACTGCCTGCACCCGGACCACAAGGAAGTGGAGTGTGAGATATGCCTCAGCTTCTCCAAGAAGACGAAAAAGGATAGGCACAGTAGACTGGCAGTGTGGCTGAACGCCAAGGCCTCTGCCCCGTTCTCCGAGCAGGGTCATGCTTCACCCAGGACCAGTCGGTCAGAGGAACGGTCTTCTAAATCCTTTGAGGGCACCTCATCCGTAGGGGCCCAAGACAAGGCCAAGAACCGCAAGTCCGAGTCCACCGGGTTCGCTGCGGCAGCGGTTTCCAAGGAGGGCAGCGTGCGATCGACATCACGCTCCGCCTCCATTGCAAGCCGACAATCGAGCTCTTCCTCGACAAGGACATCATCAAACGGCTAAACTGTGGGAGAAGACAGAGAAGTCGCAGACAGAGGAGAGGAAGGCCGAACTGCCCTAGAAGGCCCAATCGGCACAGGGTAAGGCTTTGTCGACGATAGAGCTGGTGGCGGCTGCTTCCGCGACGGCTAAGGGGGCTGACCCTGTGAATGCGCAAAGCCACTGCAGTGACTTTTGCTAAGTCTGCTGGCACGCTGGGAAAGGGAAAACCATCTCAGACCCCGATTCCTGCCCCTCAAGGGTGGTAAGGGGCAGGGGCAAGGAGGCCCCGGAACAGCCCTCCCAGGCCGTGGCCCAAGCCCTCGAGGTCTCGTCCATTGACGACGAAGACCTGGAATCCTTGCACAAGGTCCGCAAGGACGTGCAGGAGGAGGACGACGATGGTGTCGGCGATGGCGCAGGGCCTAGTGTTTTCCGATCCTGCCAGCTCAGCCAATGGATGTGTCTCTGGACATCCTATCGACTATCCACAACTTGGTGTCAGAGATATAGAAGAGAATGCTACAGGGCCGGGTTCCAATGGTCCACCATGCCCCTGATCAGCAGCCAGCAGAAAAGAGGAAGAGTAATCTGACGCCACCATTTGAGCCTCCACATCCGCATCAGGCCCCCTCCATCCCAGCGGACCCAGACATGGGTACGGGGATGGATACCATGACGATGATGACGGACGATGATGAGGAAATCATTGCAGCGGGCGGAAGTTATCTGCAACCTAGGGTGTCCCCACCGGATGAGGTGGGGTCGCTCCACTCCATGATCGCCAGAGCCTCCGAGCTATTGAAGCTTGTGCCCGAAGAAACCAGGCTGGAGGGATTCTTGTACCAGAGGCGCGAGGCCAAGAGGAGGACAATTATGGTGGTGCCCCTTCAGGACAACGTGTGGGAGGAGGGCCTGGCCATCATGAAGAACCCTTGCATGGCTCCAGCCAAACGGGATAGTCTTGAGAAGAAGTACTGGGTACCGAAATTCGCACCCAAGTGCCAGAGGTCGCAACCTTCGCCGGATTTGGTGGTGTCGGCGGCCACAAGGAAACGGTCGACTAGCCCATCCTCGTCGTCTTTGGCCCCTCCGTACAGCGAGGGGAAGAAAATGGACGCCATTGGAAGGAAGGTGATTTACACTACGGCTTCCACCATCAAGGCAACCAAATGCTGCCACTCTTAGCCAGGTACAAGCTGGGTCTGATTTTAGAGTTCCTCCTCGACAATAAGAAGATGGAGGCAATCACACTTTTCCAGGAAAGGGAGGTAGCGTCAGATCACGCCATCACAGTGGCGTTGGACGTTGTCGACACAGGGCTCCGATAGATGGGGAACGGTGTCTGCCTTCGTTGCCAAGGCTGGATGATGGACACTAATTTCTGCCAGGATGTCCAAGCGAAGGTACTGGACATGCCCGTTGATGGAGATAACCTATTTGGGAATGTTGTGGATGATTCCCTACAGGCTATCAAAGCGGATATGGAGCCTGTTCCCTTGGCATCCTCCAGCGGTACCGCTCTTCCTTTCCATCCTCCAGAGGAAAGTTGAGTAGGTCTTCCAAAGGTTTCTCCTGATCGTACCATCAGCCTTCCAGATCCACGACTCAGGAAGCCTACAGAGGCCGTTCCCAGGCCTATGGTAGAGGAGGACAGTGTCTCTATCGTCCCCAGGGCAGGACGCCGGGGCCAAAGCAAGCCTGAACTGCCCAGGACGTCAGGTCCCTTCCCATGCACCCCAGTGGGAGGCCGGCTGGCGAAGTTCGTCAGCGAGTGGGAAAAGATCACCACCGACAGGTGGTTGCTGGATGCTCTCGCCCAAGGACATACGCTGGAGTTTCAGCGCAAGTATACACAGATCCCTCTGGTGGCCCGTCAGGAGCAGCACATCCCTTAGCTCCTGGAGGAGGTACCCACCATGCTGCAAAAAGGGCCGATAGAGCTAGTTCGCCAGCGAATCTGAGGCTCCGGAGTCTATTCCAGATACCTCTTTGTCAGAAAGAAGACAGGGGAATGGAGGCCCATTCTGGACCTGCGACATCTGAACAAATACCTCAAATTTCAAAAATTCAGGATGGTCACGTTGCAGCACCTGCTCGGCCAACTGGAAAAAGGAGACTTCTTGACGTTGCTGGACCTGGCGGATGCCTACTTCCATGTCCCCATTCACAGGAAACATTGAAAGTTTCTTTGCTTCGTAGTGCAGGGACAGCACTACCAGTTCAAGGCCCTACCTTTCGGCTTGAAGTCGGCCCCCAGAGTGTTCATGAAGGGCCTGGAACCAGTGGCGGCCCTTCTATACCTACAGGGCATACACGTGTACCTGTACCTGGTGACGGGCTGAATCGCCTGCCCAAAGACACATGGAGACAACCGCCCAGCTGCTAACAAATCTGGAATTCTCTGTCAACCATCCAAAGTCCTGTTTGGTTCCATCGCAGAATGTGCTGTTCCTGGGAACCAGGCTCAATTTTCGGTGTCTTGCCTGGCGTCTCCCTCGGCAGAGAGGATAGGAGCCATTATGGGACAGGTGCAGCGGTTGTCGTCGACGAGAACGGCCACGGTGCGAGCCATCAAGTCATTGCTGGGCATGATGTCGTCCTGCATCTCCCTCATCCGGCTCTGCAGGTTGCAGAGGCAGCCCCTCCAGGAATTACTGGATGCCCGCTGGATACAGGTGTCTGGAAACTTCACGGACAAGCTTTCGCTCGACGACGAGTTCCAGCAGTATGTTATGGTAAGGTAATGTTTATTTGTAAAGCGCCTATACACAAGGCAAGTGTTTCAAGGTGCTCAAGGAGGGAGGGAACAAGGGGAAAAAACAACAGTCATTCAGAGCCCTTGAATTTCTGAACGATACAAGTCTGCACAGGCAGAGTAAGTGCATATAATACAATGAACAGTGAAGATAACAGCAAATATGTCTGACGACTATTCTGCAGTTTTTCCAAGTGCATTGAGGCTCCACCATGCAGGGAGGGGAGACAGGGAAGATAGATAGATGATCTTCAGGCATGGTAGGTTCAAGAGCACAGATGGTGCAGGAGAGGGGGGAGGAGGACAAGTGCAGGGGGAGGTCAAGTGCACCCAGTCAGTCAGAAACTGGGGTAAGTGCTGAGGGATGCCACTCCCATGGGTTATTGACCAAGTGCAGTAGTGATGAGGCAGTGCGAGAGGACTGGCGAGGGTGCCGGGGACCTGTGAGACTCTGAGGTACACCCGGCTGCCATTCAGCAAGCTGTGCTGAAAAGGGGGGTGAGAGGGATAGAAGCAGAGAGAGAGGTTAGCAGGGTAGAGGGAGAGAGAAGGAGGAGAAGAGGAATGTCTTAAGGAGTTGCCAAAACATAAGAAGATCAGGCTCAAGACAGAGTGCGGCAGGGAGGCTATTCCAGAGGGAGGCCCCTGCTGAGGATAAAGATCTCCCTCCAAATCTCTGCTTGGAGAACCGACTCACACGCAAAAGGTTGGAGATAGATGAGCGGAGGGCTCGGAAGGACAGTATTTAGGTAGGCATTGTTGCAGATAGGAAGGTCCCA
Source organism: Ambystoma mexicanum (assembly GCF_040938575.1). Classification (NCBI taxonomy): domain Eukaryota; kingdom Metazoa; phylum Chordata; class Amphibia; order Caudata; family Ambystomatidae; genus Ambystoma; species Ambystoma mexicanum. The sequence continues at coordinate 833,218,356 of NC_090925.1, forward strand.
GGCCCCAGAAAGCCTTGTGGACAATGCAGAGGGTCTTGAACTTGATCCTCACAGCCACGGGGAGCCAGTGTAGGGATTTCAGCACCAGAGAGATGTGGTCCCTGGGTTTGAGGCCAAGGATAAGTCTTGCAGTTCTGTTCTGGATGTGTTTCAGAGGACCCAAAGCAGAGGCAGGGAGGTTGAGAAAGAGGCTGTTGCAGTAGTCCAGCCTTGAGCGAACCAGGGCTCTGGAGACAGTGAGCCACTGGGGGAAGGGGTGAAAAGGAAGGGTACCTCTAAGAAGGTGCAGCTGATAGTCTAAAATTTGAGTGGAGAAGGAAAGAGTGGAGTCGAAAACCCCTGAGGTTTTTTGCATCGCAGCTGGGTGCGGGCGCAGGGCCAAGGGAGGCTGGCCAGAGAGAGCATGGGAAAGCGGGAACTGGAGTCCCAATAAGAACGATCTCAGTCTTACTGGCATTGAGGCAGAGGTCATTTGCAGCACACCATGACTGAATTGAGGACAGACAGTCGGGTAGAGGAGGTGGCTGAGGGTAGCCTGAAGAAGAGTTGCATGTCATCCGCATAACACTGGAAGTTATAGATGAAAGTAGAAATCACACGTGCCAGGGCAGCAATGTAGACATTGAAGAACCAGGGGAATAAGTTAGATCCTAGGGGAACGCCAAAGGTTGAAAGAGTGATAGTACAGAGAAAGGGCCCAAGTTCCACCTGGGATGGCTGGTCAGAAAGGAAGGTGGTTCACCACGCCAGACCTTGACCAGTCATTCCGTGCGATCAGGATGTTGTGGTTTACCGTGTCAAAGGCAGAGGCGAAGTCAAGAAGAATGAAGACACAGTGGCTGTTAGGGTCAAGATGTGAGAGCAGGTCTTCACGGGTGTTCAGAAGAGCAGTTTCTGTGCCTCTGGATGCTGAACAGCCAGACTGAGGGTCGTGGAGGCAATAAACAGATTCATTGTGGAGGGTGAGATGAGAGATAGCCAGATCTTCCTGGAGTTTGCCCAGAAAAGGGGTGATAGAGATGGGATGATAGTTTTCCGGAATGGAGGGGTCGGAAGAGGGTTTCTTAAGAAGAGGGTACACAAGGGAGTGCTTAAGCGAAGTTGGGAAAACTCCATTGGCAAAAGAGAGATTGCAGAGATCAGCCAAGGCTGGAGTGAGCGAGTCAATGTTGTCCTTAATGGTTTTGGAGGGGCAGGGCTCCACCTGTTTGGATGAGGCCTTCATAGACTGGACTTCTCTGGTGTTATGGGAGTGAGAGAAGAGAGGAGAAGTGGTGGAGGGGCCAAGGGAGGCTCAAGAGATTTTGCTGTATGATGTGGTGTGGAAGTGAGAAAGGAAAGGATGTCTTGGGTTTTTGCGGGGAAGTGTGCTGCCAGGGTCGAGCAAAGGTCCTGGGTGGGTGTGACGGAAGAGGAGGCTGCAGCAGGATTGACCAGTTCCTTACAGACTTTGAAAAGTTTGTTTGTGTTGTTTGATACCGCAGAGATGCAGGCTTGAATAAAGACTCTTTTGTTGGTGTGGATGCAGAGTCGATATTGCTTTTTAAAGAGGCAGCAGGCCAGTTTGTCAGAGGGTCCGCCTGACGAATTCCATTACCGCTCAACTGCCCTACACTTGCATTTAAGGGCAGCCAGATCAGAATCGTACCAAGAGTTGCACTTTTTGGAAGGCTTCAGTCGGACCCACATGACAGGGGCAAGAGTATCAAGGGAGTTAGAGATAGGGAGATTGAAGTTAGCGAGGGCTGTTTCAGGGTGGGAGTCAGCCAGAGGAGTAGGAGGCGGAGAGTAGGTGGCGGCAAAGGCTTCTGCTGTCACTCTTTTCATGGGTCTGATGACTTTGAATCAGAGTGGCCACACCGGCTGTGCCGATGCAAGAGGAGAGGAGAGCTTCAAATATGAAAAGAGAAGAGAGTGGTCCGTCCAAGAGAGATAGGAAGTGAGAGGGATAGAGAGAGGGATGTCCGAAGAGATGAGAGCATCCAGAGTATGGGCCGCTGTGTGCATGGAGCCTGAGGGTAAAATGGTGAGGGAGAGAGAATCTGATAGGTTGCAAAAAGGTCCTGAGGTGTCAGGAGAGTCGAGATGGATGTTGAGATCACCCAGCAGGAGGAGTTGAGAGGAGAGTAGAGAGGTCAGCCCATTCTGAGAGGAAGAGAGTGGACTGGCATGGTGGCCGATAGAAGGTGGCCATAAGGGGAGAAGATTTAGGAGAGAGTGAGAGCCTGCAGACTAGGCACTCGAAGGAGGAGTAGCGCTGAGTGGGGATGATGGACACAGGTATCCATTCTGGGAAGATCAACGCCACTCCCCCTCCTGACCTCTTGGGCCTGGGTACAGAGAGGATCTTGTATCGGCCGATAGTATGGTGGGGTGTCTGCTCCAAGATCGCCCAAGGCACGGGATTCCAGATCCCACCATACCAGGAGACGGTCACCACGGACGCCTTCCTAGAGGGATGGGGAGCGCACATCGGACGTCTGCACAACAGAGGCCTGTGGTTGCCAGAGAAGAAGGTTCTTCATATAAACATCCTGGAGGTACGGGCCGTGTTCTGGGGGCTCAAGTCATTCCTCCCATCCCTGAAAGGAAAGGTGGTAAGGATTTTTATGGACAACACCACCACCATGTTTTACATCAGGAAACCAGTGGGCACTCGATCCCGGGCGCTCTCCAAAGAGGCACAAGACTTGTGGAGTTGTGCAGTCGGACAGGGGATGTTCCTCGTCCCTCTTCACCTGGTGGGAGTCAAGAACACCTTTGCAGACTAGTTCAGCAGGGAACTGCGCTCCTGCCACGATTGGGAGCTTCCTCAGGATCAGGTGGAACACCTGTTTGCTGAGTGGGGCAGTCTCCAGATAAATCTGTTTGCGACGTCGACTTTCCACCAGCTGAGGAGCCTGGGGGATGCGTTCTCATTTCCATGGGAAGGACTGTTCCTGTACGCATTCCCTCCGTTCCCTCTCCTGCTACGAGTCATCAACACACTCAGACGGTGTCCGTGCAAGATGATACTCATCGGCCCGGCGTGGCCAAGGTAGATGTGTTATCCGGACCTTCTCAGTCTGTCAGTCTTGCCCCCGATCAAGCTGACGATAGTTCCAGATCTTCTCTACAGGGTAGGAGGCACAATCCTGCATCATGACCCAGGATCACTGAACCTCAGGGCTTGGCTCCTGCAGCCCTAGAGTTTGGTGGATACAAGTTGCCTGCAGACTGCAGAGAGGTCCTTGCTAAGGCCAGGGCATGATTGACTTTGAAGTGCTACAGACACAAGTGGAAGCGTTTCGCTATGAGGTGCCAGTCGCAGAAGATTACCCCGCTGAGGGTCATGGTCCACAATTTCTTCGATACTTGCTCTCCTTGGCCAAAGCCGGCCTGGCACACGCTTCTACCAAGGTGCATCGGGCGGCTATCTCCCGCTACACCAGGTCTCCAGGAAGATCTTCACTGTGGTCTGATTGACTCATCAAGGAGTTCCTCAAAGTACTTTTTCAATCTTTCCCGCCGGTCAAGGCTCCTACCCCGGCGTGGGAACTCAACATGTTTCTGACAAGGCTCATGGGGGCCCCCTTTCAGCCTATGCATCAGGCCCCTATCAATTCCTCTTGTGGAAAACGGCTTTCCTTGTAGCCATCACCTCTGCCAGGAGGGTGGGTGAGATCAAGGCCCTATCCTGCAAGCAAACATACCAGACTTTCAGTGAATCGAGGGTGGTGTTGCGGATGCACCCCTCTTTCATGCCAAAGGTTCCATCGGAATTCCACCTCAACGAGCCTTTGGTGTCACCTGTTTTTTTCCTGAAACCTTTGTCACCGAATGAAAGAGTCTTGCAATCACTGGACGTTGCTCGTGCCTTAAAGTTCTACATGGCATGCACAAAGAGTTTTCGGAAGACTTCACAACTGTACTTGGGTCCTGTGAACCATGGGAAGGCGTTCTCCAAGGCTTCCATCTCAAGGTGGCTCTCCGGCTGCATCATGCATTGCCATCAGCTGCCGAACCGACCGCTGCCTGGCCGTCCAAGAACCCACTCCACCAGAGCCATCACTGCGACAAAGGCGTTCCTGTCTGGTGTGCTCCTGCTGGACATCTGCAGGGCTGCTACGTGAGGTCCATGCACACCTTCACAAAGTTCTACTATGTTGACAGGGATTGCAGAGAGGAGTCCAAAGTCAGCCAATGAGTGCTATGCAACCTGTTTGCTTGAGGTGAGTCTATTCCAGAGGTAAGAGTAAGTGCTTCTGTTCAGCCTTGCCATCTCTGGTGGTTGTGTAATTTTGTACTACTATGTATTCGTTATTCATGAGCATGTGAATCTGTGCCAGGCCTCATGCTGGAGAAAAAACAAGTTACTTACTTGTAACTATTGTTCTCCAGCATGGTCTGGCATGGATTCACATGCAAACCCTCCATCCGCCCCCTCTGCGGCTCTTCTTGGTCATACTACCACTTTACGTGGTTACCAAATCTGAAGATGGCTGCCAGAGGAGGAGTGTAGCGAGAGGACTGTCATTGGATGGGGGTAGTATGCCCAGAGGACAGTGATTGATTTGAAGGAGAAAGACAGTTTGTAAGTGAAAGTGAAACGTTTTTTTTTTCTTTTACCAAGGATTCCCAACCTGACAACGGGGAATGTTCATGAGCATGTGAATCCATGCCAGACCCATGCTGGAGAACAGGGATTACAGGTAAGTAACTTGGTCCTTACACCGAGTTGGGTGCTTGGGACTCCCTACATCCGCTTTCTACACCCTCCTGCTACATACCTGCTTACTTGGGTACAATACACCAGTTCTCTGGCACTCTTTGTAGCAAATCTCCAGTACTTTAAGGTTCGAGGTACTCCACTGTTAGCAATTCTTCCATACCTGATTGCCAGTGTCCCCAGGCAGACCGCCGATCAGCCCCTTCCTCCGATTATAACACTCCTTATGGGTGCGCAGCGGGCGGCTCTGTCGCTCCTGGGAGGCAGGCGATGTCAATCCCTCTTCTCGCCTGACGCTGCTCCAGTTCCAGGGGCTCGTACCTCCATACTCTGCTCAGTCCTTTTACACAACGGATAATAATTAAAATCCGCAAAGAGGGAATACCCACCCTGGTACACCAGACTGATATTAATTAATCTGTTTGTCTGTATCTATTCAAATGTTAGCATCTACAGCCGGGCAGAGAACATTCAATACGCAGAGGGTATTTAACATCGAGTAATGTGTATACACGCGAGGAGATGCGGCTGATGCTGCCAGGTTCTCACAAAGTTCGAGACAGAGTCAGAAAGAGGGATGCCATGCTCTCGCTCATCTCGAGAAAGAGAGAGACAGTGAGAGACGAAGAGAACGAGTAAGAGAGTGTGAATGAGTGTATGTGTGTTGCTCACGCGCGCCGATTGGGGTTTGGGAAATAGGTTATTTTTTTTATTCAGACAGCCTGTACAGATGACTTGAAGTTGTCCGGCAACTAATACAGCCAAGGTTTTTAAAAAACTACCCTATAAACTACAAGAAATGACAATGTGGAAGAAGGGACATTTCTGCAGTTGATACCTTCAGTCAGAGCCGGCCTTAGGGCAGGCAGGCCGTGCGACCGCCCGGGGCGCCATGCACCCCCAGGGCGCCATTAGCCCCCTGCCCCGCCAGCTTGGGGGAGTCTTTTAAGGGCTCTCCTGAGCTGGCATAGTGGGAGAAGGAGCGGAAGGCGCCCTTATGTTATGAAATGCACCCACAATGGCGGGGCGCATTTAATAACTATTCACATGATGATTACCTCCCTGCTCCGACGCGGGAGCGAGGAGGTTTTCATTGGAATAGGGCGCTCATGCATTAACATGCCTGAGCGTCCTATTCCAATGATAAACCTCCTGCGAGGCGCCAGAACAGGGGAGGACAAAACAAATGTTGTGCTCCTGCCCCCCGCCTCTCCCCCTGTTGACCAGGGGCACACAGGGAGGGGGGGCGCCAATTCGCCCAGGGCGCTGCTGCACCTAAGGCCAGCCCTGCCTTCAGTGAGCGCTGTCACAGTTTAAGTCTCCCAGAAAGACTGACTATGCAGTGCCAACCAAGGTCTGCCACATGGGCACATATGAGCACTATCACTTCCAGACACGTCCTACTCATAATATCAGGTTCAGTCTGGGTCGTCGAAGAAACTAGACTTGACATATTTAGTTTGTCTCTGCCTATGGGTGTTTTGTGCATTCTGTCGTTTTTGGAATACATATACAATTAAACAGCGGTCACAGATTAAAACGGTCCCACCTTTTTAGCTGACATGTGTATTGCCTTGGTCAGTGCAGGCAAAATAATAGCACTTTCATATATTTTTTTTTTTGTTAAGTCGCAACTTTCCGTTGGTACCAATAAAACATTACAACCACTGCGCACCAAACCACATTTAAGGAACTCAAAACACTATAGGTGCTTAATCTAAATATGAGGTACATTTACATTGTTTGAATACGCAATCTACATTTTCAGTTATGAAGTAAATGAATAAGGTTTACTTTCAGCTGCTGGCAATGCCGACCCACTCTGCAGAGAGAGCATTCCTTAATGCAGAGTTCATTCAAACTGACGCGCGCACAAAGCAGTATTTCTACGCAGGAAACATCGCATTTCAGAATAACACACAACTCACCTCTTCTAAATAAGACTTCAAGGTTTTTTAGATTGCAACGCGCTCCGCATTACTAACATTATTTGGTGGTAACCTCCAAACCGACATACAGTAGTTATGTGTGGAAAACGTTCGCCTAGAAAAGGTAAAGCACAAACAAGCAACAAAACAAGCTCTCAAAACCCTGTGATTATTGGCTTGCGTCACATCTGGACACAATGTGGCACCTAGGCCTCTCTCTCACTACATAGGACTCTCAAATCTAAGTGTAGCCCCCATCCTCGTCTATTATATGGTGAAACATAATGTATTTTGAAACCTAGGGCTCTATCCCACTATACAGGACTCTCAAATCTAGGTGAAGCCTCCATCTTTGTCAAGTGTATGGTGAAACGTACTGTATGGTGGAACCTAGGCCTTTCTCCCACTATGCAGGACTCTTGAAACCAGGTGTAGCCTACTCCCTCATCATGGTGAAACGTAATGTATTGTGAAGCCTGGGCCTCTCTCCCACTATACAGGGCTCTCAAATCTAGGTTTAGCCTCCATCTTCATCTAAAGTATGGTGAAAACTACTGTACTGTGAAACCTAGGGCTTGCTCCCACTTTCCAGGATTCTCAAATCTAGGTATAGCCTCCATCTTCATCTATTATATGGTGAAACGTAATGTATTGCGAAACCTAGGCATCTCTCCCACTATACAGGACTCTCAAATCTAGGTGTATCTTCCATCTTTGTCTATTACTGTACTGTGAGGCCTGGGCCTCTCTCCCACTATACAGGACTCTCAAACCAATGCATTGAGCCAAATTGAGTTGCGAGACAGATAACCCACTAACTAAAAAGCTCACATTTCCGCATACTTAACTCACACAAAACCCACACACCCACCTCTCGCACTGCACACGGCATGCACTTCACCACATTGCAATAACAAACAAACAACACATACGCCGCACCAACAGCACACAAGGACTGACATTGATCCGATACTCGCACCCAAGCTCAGTGCACAGTGAAAACCGAAATGAAGCTGCCAACAGGACACCACTTCTCTCACTATCCTACTCCCTCTTCACCTTACTTACCCACCACACCTTCTCGTTTGCAGATCCGCCTGAGCGCCTGGGGACCAATTCCATTGGTGACAGGTGCACAGTACAAATACCTTTAACATTTAACAAATGACCAACCAAGAACACGTCAGGCTGGGGCTTTTCCTATATACCTGCGTTGCGGGTGAATGAACCTGCAGTTTTGTTCAATGAACGTAAAAAAGCAGGAAGCAAAGAACCAGCAGAGGTAAAGAGTGAATTGTGAGCTTATGACAAGTGCAACATGCCCATGCTTTCCGTGAAGCCCCTTTTCTTATATGCAGCCCATCATTGGATGCGCATTTTGACAAACGATCACTGCACTGGGTTTAACACTGAAATGAGGACAGAGAGCGAGAAACTCAGCTACATTTATTTATACTTTTAAAACCTCTGCCAATCCTAATTTATCAGGTGGGGTTGTATGAAAATGTGCTTGTTGTTCATTGGTGCCGGCTAGAAGTTACATGGGAAGCATGTTTGGTGATGGTGCCTTTATTCAGGATGGTATAATAGAGATAACAGGTGGCCAAAAGCTCTACAGATGCCTTTTTGTTGCCTTTGTCTCTTTCTATTACTCTATCTGAATCTTCATTTAATTCAATCCAAAAAGCGAGGAAATTGCTTTCACGTATCTCGTATCATCACACAGGCATGCTTATCATGTCAAAATATTTTATGTGGCTGGCACTAGAAGAAGCTTAACATTTGAATAACTGCTGTGCCATCTAGGTTATCCAAACAGCACAAACAGCAACAAGCTTCTTGTTTCTGGGCACACGGGAGAGCAAAGTCAGGAATGCATCACTATCGAGTTCAGTCTGGGTTCTCGACGAAAGAAAGAAAGCAAATAAAAATAAGCGAGGAAAATCCCCACTGTACGTGCCTCTCGCAGGAAATGCTGCGGACTCCTCTCACGAGGAAATACAAGCACTTCCGCAGACAACGGGGGACACCTCCGCCCGCTATCAGCACAAGGCTGGCTGCGGTTAAAGATGCTGTGGTGACAATGAAATACAGTCCCGCGTCAGCCTGAAGAAAAGGCTACATTGCAGTTCTCTAGCACCCTAATAAAACTGCCATTCTTATCCAAGACAAGTCCTAGTGAACATTAGTGGCATTGTGAAATCATATCATAGATCCCCCTAATGCCTAAACTCTCGTTCCTCACAACATTCTAGTACGTCACTTCCAAGTGGTTCAATGGCACTGCTGCCCTACACCTCACGCTGCAAAACAAATTAAGAAATAAGACATCATGACATATTTCTCTTTTTCATAAAAGGAAAGAGGACTATCCCATTGATAGAGATGATGATAAACCTTTTAAGATTAGCAGCTGTATTTATTTTTATGTTATAGCTATTTCATTGCAAATCAAAACAAATCAAAATTAATCAAAACAAGTTCCCAAAATGTAAATTTCATTAGCTATTTTAAAAAAAGATTATACTCACATGATTCAATTTATAATTTTATTTGGAAGATGCATGGTATCTTTCCCATTCAAAGATGGCTGCTGGTTTTGGCTTGTTTCCAGAGAGCTTCCTTAGAGACAGTCATCCAAGATGGATGCCTCCATGGAAGAGCTCAGAACTCAAGAGTTTTCAAGATGGGCAGGAATGGGTGGGATTAGCCATATGAATTAGCATGGCTAGGGGAAGGTAATGGGAGGACATCCATAACCAAACACCAAATACACTGCCTATCCCTCCTCAAATGTCATTCCCATTGAAAGCATTACAGACCCTCATTCAAAGTCCATATTTGAAGCTCTTATTTTAATGACAATAGTTCTGCCTTAAAGGTAGCACTTTCACCGCAACCTAATAGCCCAAACTAAAAATTACAATTTACTTTAAAAAATAAAATAGAAATGTGAAAAAGTGGCAAATAAGATAACTTCAAGAGGCCTAGTCTCATTCATTCCACTGATGAAATGAGGGTGGCTTGAAAATTGAATCAAAGATCCTGCTAAATATATACTTGTATACATATGGATTGTGTTGAAATATGGCAATGTATAGTGGGAAAAAATGTGCTCAAATCCTTTCATATTGAGCTGTTTTGATATGAACAATCCCGAATAAGCGAAAAAAGTATAAATGCGAAACCAGCCAAATACTACTGCGGATACGTGACCAGATAATCAGTCCCTATAGGAACATGTCCTATACATACTGCATACAATCACAAAAAACGCATTTGGCTAAACATAGTAAGAAAGCACAGGCCCCAACAAAATATAGATGGACGGGTTTTCCACACACGTGATATTAAGCCCTGCACATGCTTTTTCAGGATCTGCAAAGAAGTCAAACATGTTTCGTAGTGGAAATGGCAGTCCTGTGGAAAGTGGAAGGAACAAGTTACTTACCTGTAACTGTTGTTCTCCAGCATGGGTCTGGCATGGATTCACATGCTCATGAATATTCCCCGTCGTCAGGCCGGGAATCCTCGGTATAGAAAAAATCAGTATCAGTTTTGTTTCTGATCTGTCTTTCTCAGTAGTAACCAATCACTGGTCTCTGGGTTATACTGCCCCCAGCCAATGACTGCCCTCTCCCTAAGCCCCGCCCCCGGCAGCCATCCTCAGATTTGGTAGCACGTGAAGTGGCAGTATGACCAAGTGAAGAGCCGCAGAGGGGTAGGCGGAAGGGTTCGCATGTGAATCCATGCCAGACCCATGCTGGAGAACAACAGTTACAGGTAAGTAACTTGTTCCTTCTCCACCATGGGGTCTGGCATGGATTCACATGCTCATGAATATAAGAATACATAGCAGTATACACATGCACAACCACGGGAGGTGACAAAAGGCTCAATATCAAGCAATACAACAACTCAACATTAAGCAACTCTTACCTCCTCATCGGGCTCACCTTAGGCGAACAGGTTGCGCAGCACTGCCTGGCCGACTCTGGACTCCTCCCTGGAATCCCGGTCGACGCAGTAGAATCTCGTGAAGGTGTGCGTCGACCTCCACGTAGCAGCCCTGCAGATGTCGAGCAGGGGCACACCAGACAGGAACGCCGTAGTAGCAGCGATCGCTCTGGTCGAATGGGCTCTCTGACGGCCTGGCAACGGTCGGTTTGCCAACCGGTGACAGTGTATGATGCAGCCGGAGAGCCATCTGGAAATGGAAGTCTTTGAGAGAGCCTTCCCTTGATTCACAGGTCCAAAGTTCACAAACAGCTGTGATGTCTTCCGAAAACTCTTCGTGCGGTCCAGGTAGAACTTCAGCGCTCTAGCTACATCCAGCAAGTGCAGAGTCCTCCCTGCCGGCGACGAAGGCGACGGGAAGAAAACTGGCAACACCAAGGGCTCGTTGAGGTGGAAGTCCGACGGCACCTTGGGCATGAAGGAGGGCTGCGTCCTTAGCACCACCCTCGTGTCGTGAAAAGTCAAGTATGGAAGCTTGCAAGACAGGGCCTGGATCTCTCCCACTCGTCGTGCAGAGGAGATGGCCACGAGGAATGCTGTCTTCCACAACAGAAACTTCAACGGCACTGAATGCATAGGCTCGAATGGGGCCCCCATGAGCCTAGTCAGCACCACGTTGAGCTCCCACGCCGGGGCAGGGGCCTTCTCCGGCGGGAATGATTGGAACACTCCTTTCATAAAATCCTTCACCAGTCGATGAGACCACAAGGACGCCCATCCTGTAGTTCTGGTGTAACGTGAGACGGCAGCCAGATGTACCTTGATGGAAGCGTGAGACAGGCCAGCCTTGGCCAAGGACAATAGGTACGGCAATACTTGAGGGGACGTAATCCGCAGAGGGTTAATCTTCTGTGCACGGCACCAGACAGAGAACCTCTTCCATTTGTGTCCTTAGCACTTGAGAGTTGAGGATGCCCTGGCCTTCGCAAGAACCTCTCTGCAGTCGGCCGGGATGTCGTATCCTCCAAACTCTAGTGCTGCAGGAGCCAGGCCTGCAAGTTCAGCGACTCTGGTTTGTGATGAAGAATGGCGCCTCCTTCTCTGAAGAAAAGATCCGCGTCCGTCGGTAGCTTGACTGGTGTGGACGCTGACAAGTCCAGAAGGTCCGGGAACCAGATCTGCCTCGGCCACGCCAGTGCGACGAGGATCATCCTGCACCGGGACCTCTTGAGCTGGTTGACGAGCCGGAGTAGCAACGGCAACGGCAGGAACGCATAAAGGAACAAGCCATCCCAAGGGAACAAGAAAGCATCGCCCATGCTCCTCAGTTGGGGAAACCTGCTGGCGAACCTCTGGCACTTGGAGTTCGCCGCCGTCGTGAAGAGATCGATCCGGGGTTCGCCCCATCGTCGGAAGAGTCGGTCCACTTGATCCTGGCGCAGTTCCCACTCGTGGCACGAGCGCAGCTCACTGCTGAGTGAGTCGGCGATGGTGTTTTATATCCCTGCCAGATGAAAGGGTACCAGAAACATCCCTTGGGCGACGGCCCAATACCACAGATCCTGGGCTTCCTTGGATAGGGCAGGGGATCTGGTTCCGCCCTGCTTCCGAATGTAAAACATCGTGGTGGTGTTGTCGATGAAGATCCTCACCACCTTGCCCTTGTGGGACGGAAGGAAGGACCTGAGGGCCCAGAACACTGCACGGAGCTCCAAGATGTTGATGTGGAGAGTCTTCTCCTCCGGGAGCCAAAGGCTTCTCGCGTGGAGACCCCCGGTGTGCGCTCCCCAACCTTCCAGGGAGGCATCCGTCGTCACCGTCACCTGGTGGGCCGGGGCTAGGAACCCTGTTCCTGCCGTCAGATGAGAGCGGACACCCCACCATCGTATCGCCTGACGGAACGCTTCGTCGAGCGAGATCCTGTCCTCGAAGCTGCCTGTCGTCTGGATCCAGTGGGCGTTGAGGAATTCTTGCAAGGGCCGCATCCGAAGTCTGCAGTGGCGCACCAGATAAATGCAGGAGGACATCATTCCGAGGAGGGACTTGATAGACCTCACTCTGGCCACGTCCATGGCCAGCAGACATTGCACCTTTCCCAGGATGGTCCTTATCCTCTCCTCCGACGGTGAGGCCTGCCGCGCCACTGTGTCGAGCTGTGCTCCCAGAAACAGGGCGACTTGCGACGGGACCAGGTGGGATTTTGGAAAGTTGATGGAGAACCCCAGGTCCGTGAGCAGCTGGACGGTCTTCGCAGTGTGTTCCACGGCGAGCTCCCTTGTCCTTGCCCATATGAGCCAGTCGTCCAGGTAGGGGTAGACGTGGATCCCCTGCAGGCGCAGCCGCGCCGCCACCGGTGCTAGACACTTGGTGAACACCCTGGGCGGTGATTTTCAACCAAACGGGAGGGCCTTGAACTGGTAGTGCCGCCCTTTGACCACGAACCTGAGGAACTTTCGGTGTCTCTTTAGAATAGGGATGTGGAAGTATGCATCGACGATGGGAAATCGCCCTCCTCCAGCTGTCCCAGCACGTGCTGGAGGGTGATCATCCGGAACTTCTGTGCCTTGATGTATTTGTTCAGTCGTCGCAGGTCCAGGATGGGATGCCATCCTCCTGTCTTCTTCTTTACGAGGAAGTATCTTGAGTAAACTCCGGAGCCCCGAAGCCTCTTTGGAACGAGGTTGATGGCACCTTTCCTGAGCATCGCCCTTACTTCCAACAGCAGTTGAGGGACGTGATTTTCCTTCCTGGCCACAAGAGGAATGCGGGGGCACCTCTTGTAGAACTCGAGGGCGTGCCCCCGGGCCAGGGCATCCAGCACCCAACGGTCGATGGAGATGGACTCCCACACACCGATGAACTTCGTCAGCCGGCCTCCTACCGGGGTGCTTCGGAGGGGGCCCGACCCGACGGTCAGTTCAATCTTGCTTGGAGGCCGCTTTGCCTCCTTGACCACCTTGGCGACGACGGCGGGATCCACCTGACTTGCTGCGTCCCCTGTAGGCCTCCTGCGACGAAGATCTTGCCGCTTGACGGTACGTAGAGGAGCTGCTGCCGGCTCCCTTGGAGGCACCCTGTCTGCCTCCGGAGCTCCGAAAGGATGGCCGTCGCTGTTGGAGCACACCCAGTGCACGGGCCGTCTCCGTCTTGATCGCCTGAAGGGACTCATCAAACGCCTTGCCAAAAAGGTTGTTCCCATCGAAGGGCTGGTCCAAAACCTTGGTCTGTACATCCTGGCGGAAATCCGTCGCCTTGAGCTATCCTCGTCGTCTCAGGCAAACGCTGTTGCCCAACTGACGGAAACCGGTGTCAGCGATGTCCGTAGCCACCGTAATGGCGTGGTCCGAGGAAATCTCACCTTCCTGTAAGATTTCCAGGGCCTCAGTCCTCTTGGCGTCCGGAAGAAAGTCCAACAGAGGGGCGATCTTGAACCATAACTCCCTGTCGTAGCGGGCTACGATGGCCAGGGCGTTGGCCGCCTTGATGGTCGTTGCTGCAGATGAGATGACCCGTCGTCCCATCGCATCCAGCTTCCTACCCTCGCCGTCCGGCGGGGAGGTTGGAGTCGAGGCCGATGCCCCCCACCCGCTTTCTTCTTGGCCGCCGCCGAAACGACCGAATCCGGGGTAGGTTGCGCCCTAAGGCACAAGGAGCAGCATCGGGGACCCGGTACTTCTTCTCGTACCGGTCCCTCTTCGCAGGAGCCGTGGCAGGGTTCTTAAGGAGGGCGAGCCCCTCATCCAGATGTCATCAAGAAGCAGTACGGCGAGGACCGTCTTCCTTTTAGCCTCGCGCCGTTGGTAAAGGAACCCTTCCTTCTTCTTTTCTTCGGGGCAGAGCTGGAAGAGCTTTGATGCCCTGGAAATCATAGCATGGAAGGATCCAATCTCGTTGGGCGGGGACGCCCGGGCAAGGGGCGAGGGGGACATGTCCCGTCTTCGCCTCCGTCATCATCCGTACCAGTCGTAGTCGTGTCCATGCCTGTATCATCCCCGTGGGTAGTGGACCGGGGGGAAGGCAGAGAAGGCCGCAGAGGCGGGAGAAGAGGCCTAGGATGCGTCCTCCTCCTCTTAAGTGGTGGGCTCTCCGAAGGTCCTGGCTCCGGTTCCCCCGTCGGGTCTGGCTCAGGTACCTCCGTCGGGGGAAGGGGCAACCTAGTCCTTATCTCCGAGCATAAGGACTGGATGGCTGACAAAGTGGCCGCCGAGGGGTCCTGCGGCGCTGGAAACGACAGGAGCAAGGGCTCTTGAGGATCCTCGTCTGCGTCACCGTCGCCCTCGTCGTCGCCCTCGTCGGGATCCCTCCCGATGGACTGGGACTCCTCCACGACTTGGATGAGCTCCTCTTCAGAGGTCGTGTCCGTATCCACGACGGCCACCAACCCCTCCCCCATCCTTTCCAACGAGGACTTCGTGGGGGTCTTCTCGATGGGCCTGAGAGACGGCTCCCTCCGCGGTGGCAGGGAGACTCTGCTACCTGAGGGCGCCTCCAATGGTGTAGCCTCTACAGGCTGAGCCAGGGCCGCGGCGACATCCTCAATCGAGGTTTTAGCAGGGTGAATTAAGGCCAACGTCATCTTCTGTACGCCTGCGGCCTTCACCTTGGGGGGAGGGTCCGAGCCTCACTCCCCCTCTGCCGGAATCTTCGAGATCGACCGGGGCCTCTCCAGAAGCTTCGCCGGGTTCTCGGACTTCCTCTTACCCGAGCCAGAGCGTTGGCTCGTGGTCGATGGCGCCGGGGAGGATGCGCCCTGCCTGGCAGCCAAGGAGCCCGACCGTTCGGCGCTCCCGGTGCCCGCGGACTCGCGGTGCTTAGCCTTTTGTTGGGCCCCCGTCGCCGGAGCACCCTCACAGGACTTAGAAGACCGCTCAGATTTCTTTTTCTTCTTCTCGCCTGGCGGGCTCTTACCTTCCAACCAGTTGGCGAGACGGAGGTGGCGATCCTTCATGGTCCGCTCCGACATGTTCCCACAAAACACGCAGTCCTTTTCCTTGTGCGTCTTGTCCTCATGGAGACAGTAGAGGCATAACGAATGCTCGTCCTCCTTGAAAACGTTCTGATGCTGGCATCCAGGGCAGGTCCTGAACAGCTTCCCGGGAGTCGAGCTCCCTTTCTCCTGGGCCATGTCCGGGGTAGGCCTCGGAACTTCTGGAATCCTCCAAAAGCGTAACTCAACGAAATCTTCACCCTTGAGGGGCGTAGAAACTCCGAAACAGATCCCCGTTGATCGGAAGTAGAAACGGTGGAGCTTGAGGCTCTATTTAACCGAAAAAATGAGAAAATCTCCTGAAAAAAGCACAAGAAACGCAGCAAAAGCTCGAGAGCTACAGCACGAAGACTCCCAACACTTGAACGTGCAGTAAAAATCTGAGGATGGCTGCCGGGGGCGGGGCTTAGGGAGAGGGCAGTCATTGGCTGGGGACAGTATGACCCAGAGACCAGTGATTGGTTACTACTGAGAAAGACAGATCAGAAACGAAACTGATACTGATTTTTTCTATACCGAGGATTCCCGGCTTGACGACGGGGAATATTCATGAGCATGTGAATCCATGCCAGACCCCATGCTGGAGAATAATGAAATTCAAACTATATGGTAATCATCATTTGCAATGAAGTATTTCTGATTTGGTGCATGTTAAAAAATGAACGTAGACTGGTCGAAGAGTTGCTCTTAATAAACTCCCCTGAATTAGCTGCCAGACATGCAGTGCTTTCATTGGGCCTGCAAAGAACGTCTCCCCACTCCCCAATCATGGGGAATCCATGTGCACTTTACATTTATTTCAGAATGTTGCAATGCGTTCCGTGCATTCTTGTTGGGACTGAGATTTGAACCGTAGTCACTAGGCTGAGAGGCGAAACACTTCTCAAGAAGACCACTTGAGGGTCTAAACAGGAGTGCTCTGAAATTCCATGTCAACGTTACAGAGTACAGGAAAAGCTGATGTGCATTTTTTGGCAGGTTAAAAGGTGTGAACATTTTGTCCTTTGTTGACAACATTATAAGAAATTCAGCTATTTTACAGGTGATCATGATTCATCTTCTGAGGGGCTGAGAGGCAAATGTTTATGGGGTGACTAAAACTCCCTGCCTCGGCCCGTTCTGAACCCTCCCCCCGTCTTATACCCACACTAGGTGGAAGCCCCCAGTAAAAAAAGTCAATTTCCACAACTGCAGAAGCAAATTAACGGTGTGCCCCAGATGAGCATTTACAACATTACGGTAGATGCTCCTCTTTTCCGCCAGTACCCAAAACATGATGATTGCCATACAGGTTGAGTTTGTCTGGGTATCCTCTGTTGTGGTGTATGCTATTTTTAGCACAACATGCATGTTGTGCTTGTATACAGTATGTAGAGGTCATGTACCTACAATGATGGATTATCTGATCACCTAGTACTCACCAGAATTCCGCTGGATTCGCATTTGTATTTTTTTCACTTATTAGCTTAAAGTTTGGTCATATCAAAACACTTCATTTATAAAAAGGACCTCTAATAATGGTATAAGAACTGGAGCAAATTGTCTTCCAATATATATTGCTGTACGTACACCTGAACAGATGCAGGCATCAAAAAACCTTTTGAAATCGTACTCAAATTGCAGGCCAAGCAACTCACTTTAATCTACTAATAAGAGAAATGAACTATTCTTGGTATTGAAAAGACATCGTAATGCATCAAGAATAACTTCCGGCAATGTTAATATGCCTTTTCACTATCTTTCTCTCAGACACCTTGGATCACAATTTTCTATAGACCACTGAGTGTGTGAGATCCCCCACATGTGAAGTACCATTAGGCGAGACATACTGCAGGACCCTCACCAGCCTTTCCTAACTGGAACTCAGTGTGAGGAATTACACCCTCTCCCCAAACCAGGCACCCTAAAAATCCCTCCTGCATCCCTTACCAAAAGCCCTATTTGGAGAAGCCAGTCAGCAAAAAGTAAATTTCCCACATTTCCCCCCTCAGAAAAAACTAGACCGGGACTTCAGGAAGTCGGGGGAAGGGGCAACCTAGGATTTGGGAGGAGATAAACCATGTAAAAGGCCCGGTCAGGTAGCGTAAGTCAGGACGCTGGAAAACATGTTGCCAGGCTGCCAAAATCTTGCGGATAAATCAACCTGAAATGGAGTACATCCCCCAAAATGCCATGCTTTCCCAACTGGAATACTCAGAATGGACCAGGTACATGAAAGTACCCCTTCGCTGACAGAAAGTCCATGGAGGAAAATCTAATCACCCCATAGATGTGCTTTCCACACCCTGAAGAGGTGGGTTCAGAAAAACTTCTGGGCTTTAGCCCATGGAGGGAAGGGGGAACTATAGCTCTTTGTAGCACAGAAACCAGAGACCCCATAAACCCTGAGGATATCATGGACAGAACCTCCATGAACCCAGGAACCCACAAATCTGCAAACTTGCCAGAGTACAGTAAACACTACATTAAACCGGAGAATCGCTCTTACGCCACCCCTAGAGCCCCCAACACACCTACCTGCACAATAATAGTGGAGCAGGATAACTACAGCACAAGAAGCTTGTCCAGCCTCTCCATGCACACAAAAGAGTTCCAAAATGTCCACTAGGGCATTATAGATTTAGCCGGCCCACTCAGCCTCATTCTTACCCTCAGGAAGTGAGAAACCCTAGCCAATCACAAGCCTCACACACCTTAAGCTTTCACTGCAGACACTCTGCCCTAGTCCCAAGAAAGGGAGAGGAGGGAGTTACTGCACAAGCTGGTCAGTCCAGTCCAGGTGCAGGAACCTTTTGTTTGGAGAAAGATGGTGACAGGAGACTGCTGGAAAGGATATACATTGGAAAAGAATAGAGATTGCTGACGGGAGAACTACACAGGTGGAAGTAGGCAGGAGGAGGAACTCAGATATTGTTATTTTGCATTTATATAGCGCCTTATATACCATTGGTATGGTCTGAAGGCGCTTGTAGGTTGAACGCCCTTGGGAACCGAAGTTCGGGTTAGTAGAGAGAGTAGCGAGAGTCCAAAGGTGCGTGTGCGCACCAGGTATGTGTGCAGCTGATGTGGAATTTGTGTGGTAGCTGCTTCTTAGTGGTAGGTGTGGTGGTTGAGAGATCAGGAGTATGTGTTCGCACTGGCAGGATTTATCCAGGTCGAGTGTGGCTGCGTTAAGCCTGAGGAGAACACCTGGCTGGGGGGTGTGAAACCAGCAGTGTTTACTTAGAGTGATGGGGAGTGAGCGGGATATGTTGATATGAGAACAGTTATACCGAATGGTGTCATAGTATCTCTGTGTTCTAGTTGAGTGGTGGTGTAAAGAAGAGCGTAAGCGTGGGGTGTGGTATGATATATGTTCTTTCAAATGTTCTCTGCATTCCAAAGCATATTATGTACGTCACTCAATTCTATGCGATCAGGTCCGTTCAATGCATATTTTTTTTCATTATAGGCAGTCAAGATTGCCCTAAACACTCCTGTCTGCTCGACACACTCATGTACTCTAGCTGACCTTGCGTGCTCTAGTCTACCCTCAATCTCCAGTGTGCCCCACGCATGCATTCATGTATTCCATACGCATGTGCTCACACTCATCCGGTCTACACACTCATCGGCTCAACATACTACTCGTCCTCTTGACATACTACTCGTCCGGATGAGTACTACGTACTCTTCCGTTCCACACACTCATCCGCTCTACGTATTCATCCACTCCACATACTCATCTACTCCACACACTCATCTGCACCACACACTCATCCGCTCGGCAAACTCATCCGCTCCACATATTCATCCGTTCCACACATTCATCCATTCCACACACTCATCCGTTCTATGAATGTATCCGCTCCACATACCCACCCGCTCCACACACTCATCGGCACCACACACTCATCCGCTCCCCACACTCATCTGCTCCACAGACGCATCCTTTCCATACATTCATCCGGTCCACCTATTCATCCGCTCCACACACTCGTCCACTTTACGTACTCGTCCGCTTTACATACTCGTCCGCTCTACGTACTCGTCCGTTCCACACACTCATCCGCTCTACGTATTTATCTGCTCCACACACTCATCTGCTCCACACACTCAGTCCGCCCTACGTACTCGTCCACCCTACGTACTCATCCGCCCCCCACACTCATCCGCCCCCAACACTCATCCGCCCCCCACACTCATCCGCTCCCCACACTCATCCGCCCCCACACTCAACCGCTCCCCACACTCATCCGCTACCCATACTCATCCGCTACCCACAGTCATTACACTATTGCAATTTTCGTAGAGAGGCTATTGTGGTAGCATTCAAAATGTAACTTTCCACAGAAAGGCTATTGGGAACACTTTCTAAGTTCACGGAGAGGCTGATGGGCACATTTTAATGCAACTTTTCACAGACAGGCTATTGGGCGCATTTCTAAATTCAACTTTCCAGACTGGCTATTGGTAACATTTCAAATTTCACAGAGAGTTCATTGGGCACATTTCTAAATGTGACTTTCACAGAGAGGTTGTTGGGCACACTTCTAAATTCAACTATCACCGATAGGATATTGGGCCCACTTTTAAATTTATAGAGAGGCTATTGGGCACACTTCTAAATGCAACTTTCTAAGAGAGGCTATTGGGCACACTTCTAATTCAACTCTGACAGGGAGGCTGTTGAGCGCACTAATAAATTCGCAGAGAGTCTATTAGGCACACTTCTAAATGCAATTTTCACAGAGAGGCTATAGAGTAAACGTAACTTTCCACTGACACGTTATTGGGCACACTTCTAAATGCAACTTTCACAGAGAGGCTAATGGGCACACTTCTAAATGCAACTTTCCACAGAGAGGCTATTGGGCACACTTCTAAATTCAGAGAGAGACTGTTGGGCACACAGGGAGGTTGTTGGGCACACTTCTAAATTCGGAGAGAGGCTATTGGGCACACTTCTAAATGCATCTTTCCACAGACAGGCTATTGGGCACACTTCTAAATGCAACTTTCACAGAGAGGATATTGGCACACTTCTAAATGCAACTTTCTCAGAGAGGCTATTGGTCACATCTTCTAAATGCAATTGGGTACACTTCTAAATGCAATTGGGCACACTTCTGAATGCAGCTTTCTCAGAGAGGCTATTGGTCACCACTTCTAGATGCAGCTTACTCAGAGAGGCTATTGGTCACAGCTTCTAAATGCAATTGGGGACACTTCAAATGCAACTTTTTTCAGAGAGGCTGTTGGTCACAGCTTCTAAATGCAATTGGGCACACTTCTTAATGCAGCTTTTCTCAGAGAGGCTATTAGACACAACTTCTAAATGCAGCTTTGGTCACAACTTCTAAATGTAGCTTTTCTCAGATAGGCTATTGGTCACAGCTTCTAAATGCAATTGGGTACACTTCTAAATGCAATTGGGCACACTTCTAGATGCAGTTTTTCTCAGAGAGTCTATTAGGCACAACTTCTAAATGCAACTTTTCTCAGAGAGGCTATTGGTCACAACTTTTAAATGCACCGGGGGACACTTCTAAATGCAACTTTTCCCAGAGAGGCTATTGGTCACAGCTTTTAAATGCAATTGGGCACACTTCTAAATGCAGCTTTCCTCAGAGAGACTATTGGTCACAACTTCTAAAAGCAATTGGGGACACTTCTAAATGCAAATGGGGACACTTCTAAATGCAACTTTTCTCAGACAGAGTATTGGTCACAACTTCTAAATGCAATCGGGTACACTTCTAAATGCAATTGGGCACACTTCTAGATGCAGCTTTTCTCAGAGAGGCTATTGGTCACAGCTTCTAAATGCAATTGGGGATACTTCTAAATGCAACTTTTCTCAGAGAGACTATTGGTCACAGCTTCTAAATGCAATTGGGTACACTTCTAAATGTAATTGGGTACACTTCTAAATGCAATTGGGCATATTCAGCAGAGAAGGAAGTGGTGAGAATTATGGGGGTCAAAGGGTAATGAGGGAGGAAGTAAAAAAAGAAGTGGAGTGGAAGGAGGGAGCAAGGGCAGAAGGCAGGAGGGGAGAAGTAAACCCTGGAGTGGAATGAAAGGTGGTGTTAGTAAAAGTAAGAAGAGAGGCACTAGGTGATAAGGAGGTGGTTGGGTAGGGTAGGCGGTAAGACCAGAGAGGAAATGAGCAGTAAAGTCAAGAGAGAAGGTAGAGGCAGCAACATCAGGCCAAGGTATAAGAAGAAGGTTAAGGACCAATAGAAGGAGGTGGGCAATAGCAGGTAGGAGAGTGATGGAGGGACTTCTTCAGACAAAGCAGGTTGAAATGAAGAATGAGGTTGAAGTGCCATATGCTGATGAAATTTGGGGAAAGAAAAGAGGCAATTAGAGAAAACTGATCGGCCCTTCATCAAGCTATTCATTCAGGAGGCAGAGGGCAGGAGGTAAATCAGGCAGCCAGAAGCAGAATGTTCTTTAGGGCCAGGTCAGGCGCTAGGCAGCTCTAGAACGCAGGAGGAGGTTCCAATGGAGGTCAGGGAACCTAGTGACAGGTTAGAGAGTGGGTGGGAAGAACAGACTTACAAAGAAAGTGTAGTGAGTGGGGATCGATCCTCCTACCTGATCACCGCAACATTGCTGTTCGGTAGAGTCCCTGTTAACTTCTTGGTTGAATTGACCAGCATAGTGCAGCATAGCCCTTCAAAAGAACTTCTTCCAATCTAACAATTAACACTACTTGCAAATAAACGGGACAGCCATGGGCGCAGCCTTCGCCCCCAGTCTAGCAGTCCTGATATGGCACTTTTTGAAGAAAATAACATCTCCTCCATAAACAATCCATTTCTACATCACATAACCACCTGGAAAAGGTATATTGACAAAGTCATACTTATCTGGCATGGCGATACATCCAGCCTCACGGCCTTCCACACCTGGCTTAATCTGTTCGACCCTCGCATTCAGTTCACCATGGAGGGCAATGGAAGAGAAGTTAACTTCCTGGATCTCACCCTAAAATTCATTGACAATGCCCTCTGTTGTTCACTATTTAGAACACTCAACTTAACTACACAAGCTCAACTCATTCAAGTAGCTTTAGGAATAACCACCCTTTGGTCAGTACCTCAGAATCAGACGGCACTGCACTGACCTATGGGATTTCAAAAACCATGCAAAAATCCTAGATGGTAGACAAAAAAATCGAGGCTACTCAAAGAAACGACTAACACCCTCAAAAAAGCAAGCTAGGTACTCCGCCAGAGAATGCCTATTGGAAAAGCGAGTGCCAGATAACAGTGACAAGAGAATGACTTGTGTTCTGACACACTCAACAATGGCATCCAAGGTCAAAGGCATTATTAAAAAATACTGGCCTATTGTGAATTTGGAATTGCCTTTCAAAATTAAAAGGATAAATTAGTCCACTCTGCTTTCAAGAAGGAACCAGTGAGAAACACCCTGTGGAACCTATGTCCACTTATAGGACACTACCCATGCAGACAATGTTCAGTCTGCCTATCCTTCCACATTGTCCAAAAATAGTGGAAGCTACTTGACTTCACCAATTGTAAAACTAACAGAGTAATCTACTGAATAGAGTGCATCTGCCGCCTATGCTATGTAGGACAGACCTCAAGATGTACCAACACATGACTGTCAGAGCACAGGTCAAGAATCAGGTGTAAGGTACTTAGGGCACCAATGGTACAACACCACATACTGGTCAAACAGTTGGCTGATGACATCAACTGGTGGATAATGGACACCATAAAATCACCTATCAACACTGTAGAGAACCTCCTAATAAAAGAATCCAGATGGATCTAGAGGTTGGACACACATACCAATGGGCTCATTGAACAACTAATGAACTGACTAAGCACACAGATAGGTAGACAGACACCTGCTAGATAACAACACATTGCCTTAGTCTCCTGGTAGACACATATTCTGTTTTCATATTTTACATGGTAGA
Organism: Ambystoma mexicanum; assembly: GCF_040938575.1. Taxonomy (NCBI): domain Eukaryota; kingdom Metazoa; phylum Chordata; class Amphibia; order Caudata; family Ambystomatidae; genus Ambystoma; species Ambystoma mexicanum. The sequence goes on from NC_090925.1 coordinate 833,241,875, forward strand.
CTACAATGTTATGTCCTTTTAGACCCATGTGATATGCCAGGTAACAACTCACACAACGTACCTAAGTATACCATACCACTGCCATGCCATTTTTGTTAAAAATGACAGATGCCCCCTCCAACACTGGCCACATAAAAATGCTGCCATAAGCCTATATTATCACAACGCTATAACTAAATATGTATAAAAGTGATGCACCACACATGCAACTCCATGTTTTTTCTGTGTGATAATGATGTTGTGTGATTACTGTAACGCCACTAGAGCAATATGCAGGATTAAAGAATTTGAGATACTGATGTTATTAACTGATTATTATTATAATACAATAGAAATGTATTGGCTTTTGTCACTCCACTGATGTGCCTACTTTCACTGACTGTCTCTTCTTCTCCTTCTAGAGCGTGTTTTGGATCTTTCTCAGCATAGAAAGAAACCAAGTTGGAACACACCAAAAGGATGATTTTTGTTGGCGTTTCGATTGGTTGGGCTTTATGCTGGGCTGCCATCCTCCTTCCCACCATTGATTCTGTCAACTTCACTCTGGCCACGAAGGAGGAGTGTGAAGAACTTGCGTTTGTCCCAGGACACAATCTGCTAGGAGAAGGCTTTGATATCACCACCCTGGAGAGGAAGCAGAGCTACGTCATCTCCATGGAGACTTCGGAGACGGAGGATGGGACCTGCACCACTGTCAGGAATGCCCTGCTCGACAATGAACAACAGAAACTCCCGCTGAGTGTTACAGGCTGGCGCGTAGCACCAAAGTGTTCCTCCAGAGTGACTAGCTCGCTCTATGATTCCGCCGAATCCTTCTCCCACGCCATGAGCGATAGAGTTGAGAAAAGCTGGGGTGCTGGCCTGGGGGTGAACTTTGGGAAATTTGGTGCTTCCGTTGCTGTCTCTGGTTCTAAAAACAAGCTCATTGAGACCGCATTTTCCAAATCTAGTTCTGAACAGTACAGCTTTGCTAGCCAGAAAGTAACCTGCACACAGTACAGGTAAGCTAAAAGTACAATTTGCACTCAATGAAAATGTAGAAATGTCGAAATGTAAATGGATCTTGCTTTCCGAATGTGTCCTAGTGTTGGTCTCAAGGCAAGCCTTTGTTTAAAGCAGGGGTGTCCCGCATGCTGCTCTCCAGATGTTTTAGACTACAACTCTCATGATCCCTTACCATTGACTGTGATGGATAAGATGAATGGCAGTTGTAGGCCAAATTATTTGGAGAACCGCAGACCATTGGTTGAAAGCAAATAAAGCACTGCTACCATGCATGGAACGGAGAGAGCTCTTCACTTAAAATGCGGAATAGTGCTCTGTTTCTTGTTGGTGTGAAAAGATGGGTTTGCTAAATCTTTGCATTGTTATTACTATTAGGTAACGTATCGAGCGTGGACCTAGCTTCGAGAAGCAATGGAGTACTTTACAGAGGTATACAACAATAAAGATACACAACGAAGCGCTTTACAGATGTATACAACAGTACCAGTGCATTGCGGAGCGCTTTTCAGGTGTAACAAAAGAACAGATATACAGCAAAGGTAGGATATAGAGGGGCACAGAGGAGGGGCTCAGCTGTAGAGGGTGGCGGTGAGCACAGGGGCAGATGGCGTCTAACGAGTCAGGTGGCACGAGGGGGTGTGTGATGACCTAGGTGTTGAGGAGGAGAGACTCCTTGAAGAGGTGGGTCTTGAGTTCTTTTCTGAACTGTAGGAGCGTGGGGGCGAGTCTGATGCTGACAGGGAGGAAGTTCCATAGTCTTGGGGCATAGGCAAAGAAGGCTTGTTCTCTGGTCCTTTCCTTTTTGCAGCGGCATTGTCTCCATGGTCTTCAACACCACCAGCCACCGGCTACCATCGTTCATGCCATGCAGCGGCTCTGCCAAGGTAGGAGAGGTTTTTAAAGGCACAGTTGTGCTTGAGCATATGTGGGCTCCCCAATCAGTCACTTCTCAATGTGCACCTATATACACCTTTTATTTTCACTGAGTGCTTTCACTTTCAAAACAAAATAAAAGCAGGTGTGGAAATCACATACCACCTGGGACCAAAGCAAACAAGTTATGAGATATATACATCAACAATTGTGGCGGCTCTGCTGTCAAGGTAATTCCCCTCACCTTGTGCATGCACCCTTCCTATAAAAATAGTCTTGAGAAGGCATTGCAGAAACAGCTACAAAAAAGTTGCACTCATGTTGCATCATTGATAGGATACTATGATCATGACATTTTATAGCAAGCAAACAGCATCCAGCACTAACAACACAAGTCAGCAGGACAATGCAGTCCCACTATCACTTGGACAAAGAACCCAGTATCCTCTGTATCCCTGGTAGATATTAGGCTCGAATGCAGCAGCTGGTCCCTTTTCTCTGGGTCGGTCCCACAGTGGATGCCACTCACAGATTAGCTGGCGGCAATAGGCCTGGCTTGACCAACCGCACCGAAAATGTCTATTAAGGCACACTTTTGCTTGTCACCCGGCTGCTGCGATTCTCTTTTTGTCTCTGAGATACGCCTTCTGAAATGCTGTTGTAGAGGTGGAGGGGTTGCATTTTTTTATTTCCTTACCCAAATAGCATTGAACAAAACAGCGGTAATAAAGAGGGACCCCGCCCAGGCATGGGTGTGAATCCCAAGACAAACACTACTGTGTGTGCGTTGTTCATTACTAGGGCTTCAGTGATCCAGAGGACCCTCTAACAACTGGCGATAAAGTGGGCAAGGAGCCTATTCTTACTCCTCAACCTCCCGGCCTACTAACAGCTGATAGCTATGTCGGCGGCAAGACCGTCTATGCTTGAGCAATGCCGGTCTCTCCAGCGCTGCCGGGTGCACCCAATCAGCGCGGGGCATTCAATCTTGCTCAGCCCTGCTGGCAAGACTCAGCTTGTCGGAGCAATCATAGTAAGGCCTATGAAGCATCCAGGGCCCCACCATTAGGTACCCCTGCTGAGGTGGCTTCAGGAGAAGAGCTATGGGATACTTTGGGAAAATCAACACCCTGGCCCTGAATGTGGGTGCACTCTGCGGTCCGTCAGGGGTGCTTGTGCGGCTGGGCCACACACGGGGGAACACTGCAATTCCAACAAGGGGCCACCACAACACCCGTATTACAGAGACAGCTGGCTCTTGGGAAGGGCATGACACACTCCAAGTCCAAGGACGAGAGGTCAGCTTGAGGCCTGGGTGCTCGAGCGGCTGGTTTTGTGACACTGAGTTATGCATGCCACTATGGAGAAATAAGATGTTGACGTGTTGGTTTCATCCTCCCTTCAAACTCCATCAAGCTCTGGCCGAACTAGTGGGAGGTCAGAAGCCCAGAAAGGTGGCCACCATCGTGGGTATGTTGGGAATTCGCCCCTGAATACGACATCACTGGGGCCCCAGCAAATGTTTTTTTACATGGCCCGGGAGACGGATGGGAGGACGATGAAGGCAATGCTGTTATTCTAGGCAGGAAGTGAGGGCCATCAATGTTCAAGACCCTGCAGGCCAGAGACAATTTGTATGAAAAAACCTGGGTGCTCTGCAGGAATACTATCGCCCCTTAGTCAACCGGTACTATGAAAGGTTTCGGCTGCAACAGGCGCACCAGGACCCGGCGTAGTCATTGGACTCGTATCATGACCGCCTTTGACGCTTGGCCATGTCCTGCTGACTCTATGACGAGACAGATGAAATCAGGGCAAATTCAGCACTGTGCATCATCGTCACTAATGCGCAAGATACTGAAAGAACCAGACATTCTGTTAGAACGGATCTTTGAGCTCGGTTGCACACATGAACTTGTGACCTCTCGCACTGCACATATGGAGGAGTCCTCCAAGGCAGGATGCACAGAGACGGTGCACGCTGTCACAGTGAAAGGGCCATCGAAGCAGAGAGGAAGATTCAGCCAAAAGCATAAGCAAACTGTTGCCAAACAAAGTGATGGACGGCAGAAGACCTGCAAATCATGCAGGGGTACGCCACTGCATGACCAGGCCTATCCAGCTGACGGCCTCACCTGTGGGCACTGAGGTCATCCCAATCATTTTAGCAGACTATGTCGAGCAACATGGCCAACTGTGCAGACCAACCGTCCTCCACCAATGCCACAGAGGCCACACCAGAGACGAGTTGGTGCCCTAGATGATGACCAAAACTCAGTGCTCTTTAGGCTGGTCGGGGCGGTAGACTTTGTCCTTTGTCTCCACAATCTGTCCTGTGGCCCTAGGAAAGTGCTGCAAGCCCAGATGCTCAATGGCCATCATGAAGACGGTCATGCCCATTCTTACTGACACAGGGGCATCCAACAATGTTATGCCGTCCTCCCAATTCAACAGGTAACGTCTGACACCTCAGCTGTCCCAACCCAGGATTCCCATCTTCACATACTTATCGTCACTGCCACTTATCGTCACTGCCACTGGATGCCGTGCTCAGAGCCAAGGTGTCCCATTCCAGGTGAATCTCAATGCCACATTCTATGTGACCCCAGTGGCAAAGGGGACTCTATTAAGCTGTTCAACAACAGAGGACTTAAGGCTGGAGCAGTTCACATCTAAGGTCTATCAGATGGATATAGATGGGCTGCTGGAGGAGTTACAGCATCTATTTGAAGGGGTTAGATACTTCAACGGCCAGAAGGTGCGCCTGCACATTGACAGGTCAGTGCAACTGTTGGCACTGTGCCACCGCAGGATCCTTTTTCACTTGCACCAGAAAGTTGAAGGGCTCGTCAAGCTAGAATAAGCTGACATCATTGAGCGGGTGAATGGCCCCACACCCTGGGTGTCCCCTATCGTAGTGGCCAACAAGCCCAAGTGTCTGGAAGATATCAGAATAAATGTTGACATGAGACTTTTGAACCATGCAATTCACATGGAGCACCACCTGAAGCCTTCGCTAGATGATATCCTAGCAAACCTTCAGGGTGCCACAGTGTTCTGAACACTCAACCTCAAGGCTGGCTACCACCAAGTCCATCTGCATGTGGACGCTCGGCTGATTACAACTTTCTCCTCACATGTGGAGCTATTCTGCTTCAAGAGGCTGTGCTTCATGGTGTTTGCTGCAGCTGAGGTTTTTCAGCACACTATCAGGGATGTGTCGGCAGGACACCCCAGGGTTCTCAATGTGAGTGACGATGTGCTAATTTTCTTGGCCTCCCCAAAAGACCACATGTCTAGACTTTTGGCGGTACTGACCAGCATAGCTCAGCGTGGCTTGACTCTCAACATGCAGAAGTAGGGACAACTAGAGCGAGATGCTTTCAAACCAGCAAGTCTGAGCTACTAGCAGATATATCATTGGCATATTTTGACCCCGCCAACAACAGAACTCATGATTGACGCCAGCTCGGTGGGGCTCGGTGCTGTCCTCCTTCAGGTTGATAGCTAAAGGGATAGAAGACCAGTTGCCTAGATGAGCAAGGCCCTCACGAGCACAGCGTGCTGATACTCAAATATTGAGAGGGAGGTGCTGGAAATTCTGTTGGCTGCAAACATTTTCATTTTTACATCTATGGTTACCCGGTGACCTTTTTTACGTACCATAAGCCACTCATCCCTATGATGGTTAGGTGGGCTCCTCATCCGCCCATCAGTCTAGAGCGCTAGCTGCTACAACTCTGAGAGGAGAGCGTCACGCTGCTGTTCAGAGCTGTGGCTGACAACCCACCAGCTACCTGTCCAGACATCAGGTGGGGCAGGAAATTGAAACGTAAGAGGCTGATGAGGACATGGAGGGTTACATTGTCATGGTCACCCGGGCTGCTGACCCAAGGTTCATGTCGCTAGAGGACATTGATGAGGTAACCCGCATGGATGTGGGACTTCAGGAAGTGGTGACAGAGCTACAGTCCGGCCAGTGGAAATAGTTCTTGATGGCGCCGCAACACAGTACTCCCGATGCCCATTTGTCTATCCAGTGCCTTTGGAGGGTGAAGGGAGAGCTCTCGTGGTCCATGGGGGAGTCCTCTTGCATCACACCCAGCTGGTCATCCTTCTCGAACTGCAGTTATGGGTCCTAAATCTTGCTCATGTCAACCACCAAGGGGCCAGCAAAACTAAGGTGCACTTCCACAAGAAGGTATGGTTCCCTGATCTTGATGCCAACGGGAGGGATGCACTAGCATGTTGTGTGTGGTGCTAAGCGGCCTTGATGCAGGTGAAGGAACCCTCCATTTCCTCCTCAGAAAGGGCTACGGTGCTGTGGCAGTCGCTCAGCATGGACTTAGGCACAGTGCTACAGTCGATGCATTTCCTCATCGTCCTGGACAAGTTTTTACTGTACCCAGTGGTGCGATTCATTGAGTCCACAGTGGCCGGAGCTGTAATCCCGATACTCGAGGAACTGTTTGCGGCTCACAGAATCCAGGAGTCTGTCCGGTCAGACAGAAGGCCACCCTTTCAGAGTGACGATTTTGTACGGTTTATGCGGTTCTAAGGGGTCTCACACAGGTGCATTATGCCCTGCTGGACGCAAGTGAATGGAGACGTGGAGAGGTTTAAGAGACACTGAAAAAAGCATTTTGCATCACTGTAGACAAGGAGCAGCCCCTGGAGCAGGCATTAACGCCGGTTCTGATGGCGTACCGGACAACATTGCATTTGTGCACAGGAGTTGCAGCAGCAGGAAGGTAGAAAGGTGTGGTCCCTCATCCGGTAAAACACAAATCCAGTTGTCTTGAAGTGCCAGATCCCGTGAGGAAAAGGGAATCCCAGGAGAGAGCCAACACCCGTGAAAGTGCCAGACGGCAGCTGGAAGGTAATCCGATGTATATGGGGGACACAGTGTTGGTGCGCAAGCAAAACCCATGGCACAAGTTGTTTCTGCCCTATGACACCAGCCCCTGGATGCTAGCCAGAAAGCAGGGGTCCATGATCACTGCAGTGAGAGCACAGGAGTCGCTTACCAGGAACTGCAGCTGGTTTCAATACTTCCAAGGGACGGGCGAGGAAGAGCAATCTGAAATGGAAGGCTGTCCGATACCTGAAGGCCCGCGAGCCTTGATTGTAATCAGAGCACCAGAGAATGCCCAGAGAGGAAAACAAAGAGTTGACAATGCAAGAAGGACCATAGTCCTGATACCCGCGTTGACTGGAGCGGAAGCACCCTGGGAGGTTCAGAAGCTTTGTGCTCGAATAATACAGGGTTGGAAATGTCACTGGATGACATGTGGTTTTTATTTATTGTTGTTTGTTCATGATGGTTGGATGGGATGTTATGATATGGGACGACTCGAGGCGAACACTACTGTTTTCTGTGTTGTTCATTATTGAGGTCTCCAATGGTCAGCAGGACCCCCTAACAGGGTGCACATATCAAGCTAAACCTTACAAGACCCCTCCGACAACCGATAACATCTGACAAAACTATAATCCAAAGACCATAGTCTTTGAAATAGTCATCATCCTGCCAGCAGTACTGTTGCTTTAAGGTGAACAATTTACAACTCTGATGTCATTGGCACTAGGAAACCAGTAGAGAAGGTTCCTCGCCATGCCAAAAGTGGAGTCCTTTGGATTCACCTTGCTAGGAACTTTTAATCACTGCCCCTTTAAGAGATATGCGCTCTGGTATGCTGGGAATGTAAGGAATCACCTAGCAGGGAAAATGACTATTTGCAGCTGTGATAGTGAACACCCATCTAGATGTCAGAAGTACCTCACAGAAGGCTATGGCACACACAAGTCCATTCTGAGAGTGGAGGAAAACAACATTTAATTGGTACTTGTTTGGAAAGTCCTTGTAACCAACACATGCAGTCAGCATTTCCCATTGGCAGTGTGAAGCTGATCCGCACCGGCGGGGAGGCAATTGAGATTCAAAAGTGGTTTTAATCACCTTACAGTCATGTAGACCGCTCACAGAAAGGGACCACTGGCTCCAAAGGTATGATATACAAGAGAAATGCCACACAAGCCCTGGGATGCCACAGGGGGAGGTAGACACATCCAAATCGCTGGATTAATCCCTTAAAGACTTGGTCCAATACCAAGGTACCAGAACTTACAGCTTCTGGAATTTAACACAATCCATCACTGCCGCTCACCCAGTCTTAACCATGAGTGAACAATCTCATTGGTAGCCCAACCACAAGGGAGGGATCACAGGGCTATATAAGTGCAGAGCCTCTGGCAGAGTGTCAAGGTGTTAGAGTTGGAGCAGGCTGCATGTGTTTGGAGAAGGTTGGAGAGCAAGGATCTAGGTTGGAGGAGGCATCAGAGAGAGGAAAGAGTTTGGAAGAGAGCAGAGCTTGCTGAGTGGAGGAGTTTGGGGAATAGAGAGTGATACAATTCATCTTCTGGAAGTTGGTTTAATACAGAGGAATAAGGTTGGGAGTCACATGGTTTAAGACAGAAGAGGGAGGTTAGATTTCATCTTGAGGTGGTTGGTTTAAAGCAGAGGAAGGGGTTTGGAAGACATCTGGAGAAATTTGGGAGAGGCTTGAAAGGGTTTAGTTAGTGGCATCAGGAGGGATTGGTAGAAGGGATCAGGGTGAGGTTGGAGAACAACATCAAATCAAAGTACCGTTGGCTAGCCAGGTAATAACCAGGGAGTACATGAAGGTATGAGAAGGCATATTTGGCCTAAGGCAGTGGGTATGGGTGGGGCCCTTAGCAGAAGGTGTCATGTCCCGAACACAAGGAGGAACACGCATGTGGCAGTGAGGAGGAGTAGGACCAGAGCAGGAAGTGAATGTAGTGAAGAGGGCAGGAGTCGGGACCCTACCCCAGGGAGGTGACAGAGCCTCATAACATCCAAGACTGAGCATCGAGGAGAAAAAGAAGACCCTGTAAAGATCACAAGAAGAGGGTGTGGTAACCTGTGGTAAAACAGAGCAATGACACACACAACACTTTCAAATGTGATTCAACAGGAAATATACCAAAATGTTGCCTCCCCCTATCCAAATGTTGCCATCCATATGTGGGGGGGATTATGGGATATAATACAAGTATGGGGGGGCTGCAGGGAGATTCCCCTACATATGTATGTGGTGTAAAGGGGCTTGAAAAAAAGAAGAAAGGAAAGTCTGCATTTTCATCCGTCGGACTTCTGGGGGTCACAGTAATCACATAGATCTGATTCAACAATACCTATATGAATTCTCTTTTTGGGAAGGGCGTGGCGCAAACACCTACAGGATCTAGGGGATAATCTAAAAATGATATGTGAGTACACCTAAAGTAAACAGCGTCAGGGTGAGACAAAATAATCACACAGATTGCTTCATATGTTCAACACCCTGTAAAATCAAAAGGTAAAAGTTGCAAAATCTATTCTTACAAGTCCTTGCTCCTCCTTAGTAACCCTACACTACAAAGTAATGTAATCTTAACGGTTTCTTAGCGTCCAGGCTACCCTAACCTGCAAACACAAATTATTCTAAAATTCAGCCAACAGATGCGTTGTTCAATCCTAATTTAAAAAATGTCCAACCCTAAACTAATCAAGAAAAACAATTTCCTTCTGGGAAGGCTCTTCCAGGGTTTACTCACAGAATAAACTCTCCACAGTCTTGTTTCTTTGCCCCACTATCTGAAGGCCACTCCAAGGGTCAGGTTCTGCAGGTCAGTGCATCAGGTTCCTTCTGATAGGCTCTCACTCAGTCTCTGGTTTCCTGAGCTTTCACATTTGGTCTCTCCCAGACCTTGGCTTAGCTGCATTCATGATAGGTCTCCTCCAGACCTTCGGTCACACAGCATTTACAATAGGTCTCTCCCAGATCTTGTGCTTCATGGCATTGACTTTAATGACCCATCACCACTTATATAGGAAGGTATTCACCTACTCAGAGACATCTCGCTGAGGGGTGACTAGATGGCTTCCTTGGACTTGAAGAACGCCAACCTGACTCCTCCCATTTTGCCACTGTTAGGACATTTTTTGCAGTTGCAGTGGGGCACACATTTGGTAATTTTCGAGCCTGCCATTCGGCCTCTCCTAAGCACCACGGTGCTTCATGAAAATGAGGAGAACTATAAGCAGTAGCCCTCAGGACTCAAATAATTTGATTGATTATTTAGCTGGATACTCCTGTCCCAGGTCGCAGACTGTCACCAAGCATATGAGGAGAAGACTACAGAGACGAGGCTTTGTAATCATTTGGGTGAAAATTAGCCACCTCCACTCCCCCATTCTGGAGTTACTCAGATTGAAGAGGGATGCACCGGCGGCTACAACCTACAAAGCAGAAAAGGACACGACATGAAAATGGAATTGTGCATTTCAATGGTTCCATGTGTTAATATCCCAGCAAAAATATCTCCATACAAGAATGGTGTTGTTTCTGGTGGAAGTGCATGCAAAAGGTAAGTACAAAAGACAAACCAAAAGCATGAGCCACATACGAAGGCAACAATAGTACCCTACAGAGCTGCCCTATTTGGAGATGCCAATTTTCAGAGAGCTGAAAGCAAACCATACTATGAGACACTACTGTTGTAAGGGAATGAGGACAGAGCCCCTTTAAGAGAAAGAGCTCGAGACTATGGGAGGGAGGCGGGAGGAAAGGGAGGGGCAAGGGAAGAGGGAAGTTTGTTACAGGGAGGAAGAATAAAGTGAAGGTCATGGATAACGCTGGCTCCTGTGTGGTATGTCTTAGGGTGTGTATGAGGCACAACACAGTGCAGAGGGCGGAAAGGGGCCCAGCAGAGTGACGGGCGCAAAACGCCCATGTCATCTTCGAATGATTTATGTCTGCAATGGCGTAAGCTGTCAGCAGTGAACCGACGATCACTCTGTGTACCCTTCTATTCAGTACCCTCTCCAAACCCTTCTCATGCAGATTCCATTATTGCCCCTGAATGACCCCTCTCTACTCCTCTCTCCTTCCCCTTCCTCCTATCCATCCCAGTACTTCACATCTTCCACAAAAAAACACCCCTTATAGTTTTCAGGCTCCAACTTAATTTACCCCTTGTTAGAATGGATTTCTAAACTCTGCCCTGGTGGACAGATGTTTAAGAAACCACCCTTGTTAGATGAACAGGGCACACTTCTGGGAAGTTAGCCAGACCAAATCACGGTAGCTTGGAGAGCAGTCAAGGCTAAGTCTCAGGAGGCGTGAAATCATCGTGGGTCCCCAATGAGCACACATAGTGAAACACCAAGAATTAACATTAGACAGTAGTACACAAAAATATATAGGGCCTCATTATGAGTCCAGGCCAAAATCAGTGGTAAATCCTCCGTAGCGGAATTAGCATTACCGCCATGTAGAACAGCAGAATGAGTGCTGTATTCCAACCTGGTGGGCCCGTGTACAGAACAACAGCAGTAACGGTAATTCCGCTCAACGGAGTTACCGCCTATAACCAAGTACATGGCGGAATTTGCACCAAATATGAGCAGAATTTACCGTGCCGCCATGCCGGTCAGCAAAATGTTACTCTGGTCGGAAATTTGTCATTGCTATATAAGGAAGCACAGTGGTAGCCATGTTGGAAATCACAATCCATCAAATATCTGGACAGAGGAGTGCCATCTAAACACTCAGACAATTTAAAATATGTCACGTGGAAAGGGCAAAGGCAGGGTGCCCGATATGAGGCTGCGTAAGCCAGCATTCTCAGAGCAGGAGCTGACTGTACTAGCAGGGCAGGTTGTGGCCCTCTCCGAGGAGACTTCTGGGGCCCAAAATCGCAAAACCAGCCAACAGCGGAAAAACAAAATATGGGCTGAGATCAAGGACAAGATGATGGCTGAAGGCCAAGTCCAACGCGAGTTTGATGACATGAGGAAGCGACGGAATGACCTTAAGGCCAGGGTCAGTAGCCTAATCTTCCTCCACCGCCAGAAGACAACTGCCACTGGAGGTGGAAAAGTAGAACCACTGCAACTTACACCCTGGGAGAAAATGGTCAGTGGCACCTTGGACATGATCGTGATCGAGGGTGTGGGCATGGCCGAGTTTGGAGTCAGCAGCCAGGGGGAATCTGGTGAGTACCTGAGGGAAATATGGTCCTACACATGGCCTACCCTGCAGGTATTCCCACACACAGACTGCCATACATGCAAGCGAAGTGAACCCCAGCAAGCATACACAATCCATGTGAGGCATCACGCCGCAATGACTTGAGTCAGTGAAGCAATAACCCCCTTACATGACACCCAGGCATGAAGTGGAGGGAATGATGTAGCCAGGAATCACCATTGCAACGCAAAGCGGAAAGGTACAATGCACATCCACGTTGCACATCACAACCACCCTTTGCCCTCACAATGATCACCCATGCACAGGCAATGCAGCCATTATGTAACCATTTGACAAGCCTGTGTCTGTGAATGCACATACATCAGTGGATGATTATGTCAGACCCACAAGCCCACCAACTGCAAAGCTCCATGTAGAGACATTGACAAATCCATGCCCAACATTAAGTATACCTGACTCACACACAACTAAATGCACTGAAATCACCTGACTGCACCACCAGAAATCAAGCATCAACAGTCCAGATGCACATTTGGACGGACACCTTGTCGGTCAACCCATCCCAGGGTTGCACGTCCAAAGCAAGCAGCGCACCCCACACCTGGCACCTGGTCTCCCAGATGCAATGCATGCTATGAACACAGTGGCTGAAACATGATGAATGCCCCCCCAGGAGGCCCATTACACAGTGACGACATAGTGCAAGTGACAGTGAATGTTGAATTTATTTATTTCAGTTTGTAATGCGCCGGAGCCCGCAGGCGTCAGGGCGCAGAGGAAAGTAGAGATTTAAACAGAAGAAAGGGTCAAAATACCAAGACAAATCACTCGAAAAGAAGAGTTTTCCAATGGTTTCTAAAAGTAAACAGATTCGTTTCTGCACGCACCTTAGCACCAAAGTGGTAACACACATTTAAATTTTCCCCAACAGGCACTCTAGACACCCAGGAAACAACTAAGTTGGCTGGACCCTCCACACCACCTGCACCAATTAGTTTCAGCAAGCAGCCAGATCAAGGCAGTTTGGGGAGAAGGCCACTGAAGAAAAAGCACCATGTAAGTGGGCAATTGAAGAGGGAGACCGAAATGTGGACCTTATTGCACCTATCCCACTCTCATCTCGGCAACAAAGAAATGAGAGGTGTACATCGTGCTTGCGCCCCTCCTCTCCATTGTCGATGTATCGCAGGTGTGAGAAATGCTACTCACTTAGACAATCATTCAGACCCTATCCTGATGACGGTGTTGAAGAGATACAGCTGCAATCAATGGATCAAGTAACTGTAACCTCGAAGAAAACCGATGACGTCACAACTGACACCATGACATAGATGCATTAGACATGAAGCACAAAGGCATCCTTGCATGAAGTTACACAGACACTTCAATTTATTGCTGGCACACACGAAGAACATGCTTATGACTCACATAGTTAGAGGACTGACACACGTACACATTCGCAACACGAAACCACAATATGCACAAGAATGCATATGAACTTCCTGCTGACACTTCAACGCAATTAACATGGGCGGCCATGTAAATAAAGATGGAAGCCACAAGTACATTGGAGTGAATGGAAGGAGCAGAGAGGACTCAATGATACAGAGAAAAGCTTACAGGCTGAGCCCGCTGAAGCATGTAGATCAGGCTTCCAGTGTTGCCACTGTGCATAGCCTTGCCAAGGACACTGAGAGAGGGGATAGTTTCAAGTTAACAGAATAGATAGGAGAGCTCAATTTTTTGGTCCCTCCATGCATGATCTGAACCTGCAAGACAGAGCCTATTCATTCGAGCCAAACTGAGGTGGATGTTCCCATCGAACTGAAGTCAGAACATACAATAGTAATATGAGGTTCAAAGCCGAATATTCTGTCTCAAGGCCTAGGAGATTGGAGATGGTAACTTATTGAGAACATGCAGCACCTTCCGGCCATTCTCGCTACCTTGAATAGTTGCACTTCGCCTGGTAACTTTCCAAAGCTCCAAGGCTGAGAAGACCCTTTTTGCCCAATCCCTAACCACCTTCCATGTTAAGCTTACACTTTGTTGCACTGATCAATCACCTCACACTAACCTGTAACATTTGTACTCGCAAATTCAGAGGTGGTTTTAGGGGGAGCCACCAGACATGGTTTACCCAATTACCACACCAACCCCTTATAGAATGTGTAAATAGTTTACCTTACTAACCAAATGTGATGTCATGTACTAACAAAACTGGTTGAGAGGCTCATGACGGATGAGAGCGCGTGTGGAGAATGCAGCATTGTTCTTACTGCAATCCCTGTCATTGAATTTTTAATAAAGACATTGAAACTTTGTTCCATGGCTGGGTCTTCCGTTTTTTGGTGCATGGGATTTCCTTGCCACATTCCTCCTGCGTGTAATTGGGGAGATTGAAAATAGGTCCCCTGCCCAGTAATTCAGGTGGTAGCAGAGGATGGTCGCTAAGACCCCTGGCAATTAAGACCATTTATTCCCTCAGCGTGCCTGAAGGGATGCATTGGAACCTGCAAGGACTGGATTGAAAATCACGTGTGGACACTGAGAGGTCGCCAGTACCGCCGTGGAGAAATTCTTGCCCGCTCCCTGTGGGATGCCAAACAGACCAGATGGCAGAGTGGCAGATTGTGGGAGAGATGGTTCCCGAGGGCTTCAGCGGATCCGCGGAGTGTAAGTATAGACTCTAGGCGCTAGCTTATTTAATCAGATGATGATGTTTCCCTGTTTTCTAGGTGCTAGCTTAGTTTACGGATAAATTATGTAAGGATGCCTGTTTTGTAGGCGGTCAGCTTAGCTTACGGATAAATAATGTATGTATACCTGTTTCTAGGCGCTCAGCTTAGTTTATAGATTAATTATCTAGGCACTAGTTTAGCTCACTTAGGTCGTGGAAGGTGGTTTCTTAGTTTATCATTATAGATCTATTCCTATGCTCCAGTATAGAAGAAGGACAGCATATTTGTTGGAATCCCCTGTGATTTGAAAAGCAGGAAGATGGCCCTATGTCAGTTGTGTTGTTGTGTCTTTGGGTATTGTGGGATTCGGGAGTGCACGCAAAGTATTGGGATTTTTGCCTTAGGCTTGTGATGTCACATTAAAGGTTGTTAATAGGACATGACGTGTTGATGTGGGAGTGAAGGCCCGTATTGGAGCACATACTTAGTGGCGAGAAAATTGAAAAACCTGGGAGAAACAGTGGTTTCTAATGTTATGAAGCGATGTTGAAATTGTAAGAGTGTCATACCATTTGGGTTGGGCTCGAGGAGCACGTGAAAGGATTGTTGCTTGGCCTTTAAGGGCGGAAAAAAGAGTTTGAGTGATACGCAGAGCATGCTCCCGTTGGCATTGGTGTACCAGAGAGGCTGGTGGAACATCTGGAGAACTGTTCTGGTTTTTGAGAATTTGATTAAGAACTGATGATTATTGTGATATATTGACTTGGGTCCTTCCTTTCCTCCATCTCACTCTCTACTTGTGGTGTTCCCCAGGGGTCTAGCCTCTCTCTCTAGCTGTTCAACCAATACCTGGCACCCCTTGCCCACCGCATTGCCGCTCTCTGCTCCAACTTTCAATTCTATGCAGATGATACTCAGCCGTTTTCAGGGTTCCCTCCGCCACCTCTTCTCCCTCTCTCATCTCTGACTGTCTGTCTGCCATCCAGGAGTGGTGTGCCGCCAATGATCTCTGCCTTGATGCCAGTAAAACAGAGATTATCCTCATCGGCACACCTGCACCATCCTTTCCTGTCACTCTCTGGCCGCCCTCCCTTGGCACTCTTCCTGCCTCAGGGTCATCTTCGACTCCACACTCTCCTTTTCTCCCCACATCTCTGAAGTCTGTAAGAAGTCAAACTCCCAACTGCAGCTTCTCAGAGGTATTCTTCCTTTCCTCTCCTTCACCCAGAAGCTTACTGTCTCTAGAGCTCTGGTTCTCTCTAGGCTAGAATACTACAACAGCCTCTTTCTAAATCTGCCTGCTTCTACTCTCCGCCCTCTGCAACTCATCCAGAACAGGACTGTGAGACTTGTCCTTGGCCTCAAGCCCTGGCATTGTATCTCTCCAGCCCTGAAATCTCTTCATTGGCTCCCAGTGGCTGCAAGGGCTAAATTCAAGACCCTCTGCATTGTCCACAATACTTTCTGGGGAATGGGTCTAAAATACCTTTAATTCTCCCTCCGTAAATACCTTCCCTCTCGAGCTCTTCGCTCCTCCACCTCCAACACCCTCAGGGTCAGTCGCTTCTCCAAGCAACCAGTTGGGGAGTAGATCTTTTTCCTCGGCTGGGGCCGCCCTCAGCAACAGCCTCCCTGCCACTCTGAAACTTGAGGAGAACCATCTCCGGTTGTGGAGGCACCTCAACACCTTCCTCTTTGCTTCTGCCTTCGTTCTTCCTCTCCCCTGCTGATCTGTCTACTTCAGCTGCGTGCACCTGGCTACCCTCTGATTTCGGGCACAGGTGCCTGCCCACCCAGCCACACACCTGCACTGCCTCCTGGCAACCCTTGCACTTGGGTCTGTATCTGCAACCCTACAGTTCCCTTACCTGCACTTATCAGACACCCCTTGTCTGCACTTTAAACCCAGCACTTGCCACCTTGCCGGCTGCACTACCAGTTGTTGTTGTTTTTATCCCTTGCTCAGCACTTTCCACCCCTTCCCTCTCCCCTGCACTTGCATGTTCTGAATGTCACTGTGCCTAGTAAGATTGTTGTTTTTGTCCTCCCTTGTTCCCCTCCCTTGCCTCGTTGCGCTCTGAAACACATGTGTATGAGCGCGATACAAATAAAATATCATATCATGTATTATTTGAACAATTGTTGAACGTGTAAAAAATCCTGACTTGAGGTCAAGTAAGTATCGGCAGTCAGAAAGTGACGTGCCACCATGGGGGATACACCCCTGAAGCATTTGTGCAAGTCCCTTCCATGGTATCAGGACAAAATATACAAGTATAGCACAGAATGGACTCGCGATACAGGGGGCAACATGGCAAAGCCATGGCCCCATGAGGGCAGTATTTCCAAATATATGCTGCAACACATGACCACGTATTTAAATGCTGCATATAAAGGGAAAACATTGAGTAAATGATTAGCTATATTGGAGCTATGGAAAATGTTTGAGGACAGGGAAGAGGACCCACCCAAGAAAGAGTGGATGGTGAGATAGCACAATGTGGGGGGCCAAGCGCCCACAGCTCCTCCGCCTCCTCCTCAATCTGGTTCCATGTGATAATATCCCCGCAAAAATATCGCCATACTAAAATTTCGGCATATTTTTGCGGCGATATTACCCCATGGAACCTGCGGGGGACCCCCCCGCAAACCCCATATATTTTTAAAGGGAGCGGGGGACACCCCCGCAACCCCCCACCCATTTACCCCATAAATTATCCCCACCAAAAATATCGCCTATGGCCGTTCCCGACGGCCATATGTACGGCGATATTTTTGGTGGGGATAATATTACCTGATACCCTCAAACTACAGATGCTGTGACAGAAAGCCAGGGATTTTACCCCTTTAAAGAATTAAAAGCAGCAGCAGGATATACCAACCCCGTTTATGCACCACCTGCGTATAGCTGCAAAGACATACTTAGTGACGGGAAGCAAGCAAATAAGAGAATAGGGACTATGGTTGATGAATGCAAGGAGTGCAGCAACCTGCAAGCAAAATTGACTGGGGGCGACAAAGTGACAACAGGACATAATGGGGATTACGAAGTGACAGTCCCATCAAACGAGTGGGTAGGAGGACATATATTGCTCAAATTGGCTGGAAGGGCTGTAGTAGAGCACAGAAGCGCTGAGGTGGAAGCTCAGAAACCCAAAGAGAAAGAGGAAGAGGATGGAGAATGGGCAGAGATAATGGAGGAAGTGAAGAGAAGAGAGAGGGAAAAGAAAGAGGAACAGTTGAGAAGGGAGGCAGAGAGAGCAGAAGAAAAGGAAAGAGAGAAAAGAGAAGAAAACACAGAAGGAAATAGAGCAAAGGGCAATGAGGAATGCAGAGGAAGAGGAAGAAAGGCAGTTGAAAGTGAAGAGGAAACTGGAAATCGAAAGGCTCATTAAAGAGTGTTAATGTAGAGAGGAAGAAGGAAGAGACAGAAGACAGGAGCAGGAAAGAGAGAGAAGTAGAGAAAGACGCCTCAAGGAGGTAGAGGACATCATAAGGGGACCAAAATGCTTAAATGACGATGAGAAAGAGGGGATACAGAGAAGAATAGGGATACTGTATAGGAGAAGGAGGGATAGCGCCTCTGCCTCTATGGCAAGCAGGAATATAGCAGGGTCTCCATTGAGGGGGGTGAGTGACTCACAGGAAAAAGCAATGGGGAACTGAGAGGGGAAACGCATGTTAAGGAGGCTTAATTTTGAAGATGAAGGGGTGAGGACAGCGAAGACAGCATGGGAATCATGGGGTCAGATGAGGACCTAGAGGAAAGTGACGATGAAGAAGGGAGGCCATGCCGCCCCTCCAGGGAAGTAATCCCTGAGTGGGAGACACTGTGGGGTGGAGAGGAAGACATTGAGAAGGGCAAGGTAGAACCCGGAGGCCGCCTTGAGCGTTCCAAAGGCAGATCGCATAGCACAGACACATTTACTCCATATGCACAGAGGCTGAGAGCCTTACCGGGACAGAAAAGAGCAAATAAAATGTGAGTATTCACTACCACGAAGGACGTAGGGAAGCATGACAGATGGGTAGGACTGACTCAGTTTCCATTGCTGGAAAAGGGTGGTAGACAATCACAATATATACTGTGGCAACAGATGGACAAAGATATCTTGAGGTGTAAGTTACAGTCGCTGACTGCAGGAGCAGGGAAATGGACATATGAGTTAGAAAGACTGGGGCAGTTTGCAACATGAAGAACTTACTCTCAGCCATTCTTGAGGAGGTAGCTGACGATGTTTGGAAACAGGCAGGGTACCCCAGAGTGATGGCACACAGCACACTGTTCAATAACTGCAGAACAGTTGTATGGCATGCTCAGCGAGTACAGTACTCAGGCACCTCTGACATAAGCGTGATTATGGCACGCAAAATGCGTGAGAACGAAGACCCACTTCAATACATTCAGGAGATACAAGAGTGTTGGCATCTCGAGACACGGGAACCATGGGATAGAGCAGTAGAGTTATTTGATCACATATTAAGCTAAGGGTTACCAGAACAGATACAGAAGCACTTAAAGAAATTAGTGGGGATAGAGGCAGAGCCATGGTCAGAGATTCAGTTCATTATAGTACATTAGTGTCGACAAATGCAGGAAAATGCGAGAAACAAAGGTGAGGAGAGGAAACAGGAGGAAGCAAAGTTAGTACAGTAAAAGCTATCTAATAATACAATGGAAGGGGCGATGCTGACGAGCGGAAAGGTATTGGCTATCCAGAATGTGCAAAACCGACAACAGGTGGCAGGGAGACGTTTTGTGAGAGGAGGAGATGGTATTGGTATGGTATGGTATTGTTTATTTATAAAGCGCCTATACACATGCAGTGTTTCAAAGCGCTCAAAGAGGGTGGGAACACAGGGAAGAAACAACAGTCACTCAGAGCCCTTGAAATTCTGAGACGATAACTGTCTGCAGAGGCAGAGTAAGTAAAAAAGATGCATTTAACAGTTTGGATACAGCAAATATGCCTGAGAATGATTCTGCAGTTTTTATCAACAGGTGCACATTAAGGGGTGAAGACAAGGAAAACAGACTGACGATCTTCAGGCAGAGATGCATTCAGATCGAGCAAGTGCAAGACGGTCAAGGGAAGGCATCCAAGTGCACCCAGTCAGTAGAAACTGGGATAAGTGCGGAGAGAGAAGCTCTCATGGATTATCCCCCATTGAGGGGGATGGCGTGCAGGGCCCTGAGGCAAGTACGAAGAGGACTGGCGGGGGTGTCCGGGACCTGTGAGACTCTGCGGTAAACCAGGCTGCCAGTCAGCAAAGCTGTATGGAAGAGGAGGGAGAGATGGAAAGAGCTGAGAGCTAGGTTAGCAGGGTAGGGGGAGTGTTACGCTCATCTGGTCTCTGCGGGGATGTTGGGGCACGGTTGGAGCCCTCCCTGGACTTGGCTTCCTTGGATCGGCTCTCTCCACCAGCTGCTGCACAGTCAACTACTCTGGATGCTGGTACTGTCCCTGAGAGAAGATGAGAGGCAATGAGACTGGCATGGTGATGTTGTGATTCCCCTCTACCCTTTCGTGCCAGAATGAAGTAGCAAGCGTTTGCCCATGCAAGCTCACCTGTTTTTTCATAATGATGGGCTCTCCGTCCTGCTTCTTGTAGCAGGGGTGCTTTGGGTGGACCGAGTTGCTTCACTGGCCCTTGGAAGTGGCGACCCAGACCGGCTGTGACTCACCACTTAGAAGGTGAGTGTTCTTAACAATGATTATTGTTCGCATTCTTATTATAATGTCCTTTGCCATGGTTATAGTTTGTAATTCTTGCGACGTCTTTTTTCTCCCCTATAGGTGTGAAGATGGCAGCCCGGAGTCGCAGTGTTTGGAGAGGGTCCAGTGATTCCCCAGAGGATGATGAAACCTTAGAATTAGATGGTAATTGGCTGACAGGGTACAACTCTAGACTCTGGTATGGCACGGCCGAGCGTTAGTTATTTATGCAACTTCTGACCTGTTGTGTTCTTTTCTCTTGCAGGAGAAGTCCGGTGACATCGAGCGGAGGACGACTGCTCGGAGGCCAGTCCGCGGCTGCAGGATAGAGGGTTCTGTGAAGAAGAAGAATGGAAGACAAGCTCCCGCGTAACTGGACGTCCGGAACAGGTGAGAAAGTACTCCAACTCCGATTACTATGGGAATCAGGTAAGATGCGATGCGCTTCAGACTATGGAGTGCAGGAGACAGGTAAGGTGCGCCTTCAGCGATGAAGTAGCTGGAATCAGGTAAGATGCGCCTTCAACGATGGAGCAGCGGGAATCAGGTAAGATGCGCCTTCAGTAATGGAGTAGCTGGAATCAGGTAAGATGCGCTTTCAGCGATGGTGTAGCTGGCGTCTGGAAGATGCGCGACGAGATGATGATCAGGAAAACAGGTAAGGATGGCGGTAAGCGTTACGCTGCAGAAGGACTAACACAAAGCGCTGATATGAGAGCGGGTTGGCCTTAAATAGGCTGGCCCTGGCCCCTCCTTTTGGACCCGCCTTGTGGCTCCACCTTGCCACTCCCAGAAGTTCCTGCACGTGCTCCCCAATGATCTTCTATGGCCACGCCCGGCCCTGAAGCACGTGCCTTAGACACAAAGTGTGCAAAGCACACTTTTTTATGAGCCTGGTGCCAGAGGCGCTAGGAATGGGTCCATTTGGACCCTGTAGGTGAAAAAGACATGGGCCCTTGCCCAGTGGCCATGACAGTGAGAGAGAAGGAGGAAGAGAAGAGAAAGGTATTGAAGAGTTTCCAGAACTTAAGAAGATCAGGCTCAAGATGGAGGGTGGCAGGGAGGCATTTCCAGAGGGAGGTACCTGCTGAGGATAGGATTCTCCCGCCAAATCTCTTTTTGGTGAATTGCCTCACTCGCAGGTCCGTAAAGGGGCAACATACTGCCCTGTCTAACAATATCAAGGTGGGACTGTCAACTGATAATATTCTGCCTCTGTGTTCTGGATCATATCACAGACAAACAGAGCTTCACTCTCATTGCCCATCAGATGTGTCTCAGTGACCCTCGGGGAATTTTTTCCCTGTAGTCGAAAGTCACCCATAAAGTCTTTGCCGTGCACCATGGACATGCAAGGACTAACCTAATTGATAGATGGGTGAAGGAAAGAAATATGCGTTATTTTTATTGTATTTATATGTATTGATTCGAGGAAGAGGGGTGCTAAGCACAAACATAAGAGCAAGTGGTGGAACCTTTATAAGGGTGCGAACCAGGGCCAAAAGAAAACAATAAATATATATGAAGCATGGTTGTTATGTGTTAGGAGTTGATAAATATAGCAAAGTATCCATGATTCACAGTATTGATATGTATAATAAAGAAAGCGCAAAAAACTCATTAAAAAGATACCGTCCATTACACTTAGCTTGCTTGTCACTTACCTTCTGTGTGATGCCGACAATAAACCTTGTTGCATGAGGCTTGGATCTCAGTGTCTTCTTAACCCACAAAGTCACTTCAACTTGGCCATACCTGAAATTTGAATTTTTGCTTTTGGAGATACTCTTTTCTCTTCTTTGGGGAAGTGAAGATCAGAGAACTAGAAGCTCAGGTGAAACAGGCAAATTCTGGGAATAATATCAGTCAGCTGAACCATCACAAATGGGTCCTTGCAAACCATCAGCCATTGGTCTGAGATCGATCGAGCAGGCAAAGTTGCCCATGGTACCTCATGTAGCAGCAAGACTGAACATCATCATCATTAGTGAGGAGATCCAGAAGTTACAGACCCCTGTACTTGAGCAACCCAAGCTGGGTTGCTTGATGATTCACTCATATGGCAGACCAAGGCCTAGTTGTAGAGGAGTCTTAAGAGAGCAATTCTTCCTGCAGGCCAAATGCCTGTCAAGTTTGGAGCTCATTTGTTCAGGATAGAGGCAGCTGATGGTGTCAGGGACTATGGGGGTAGAGGGCTTTGATGATGTCAGCAAGTGGGGCCAACAGTACTGCGGATGTTTTTATTGGTAGATGAGACCAAATGGCTATCCTGTGAACAGTTAGCAGTAACTGGGGAGATTCATCCTTCTCAGGGTGCTTAGAGTCCCGCGATAAGAGCTTGGCTGAATTGCAGACACTTGGCAGACCATTTGCTTAACCAGAAGCTTGTGAGTTAGTGGGAAGTGTCTTTTTCCAGTTTAAAAAGTTGTTGAAGTTGCATCCATGTAAATGAGATCCAGATAAAGCTTTTGCTGTCGATATGAGTGTCTATGTTAGTTAGGAGAGGTCTAAGGCCTACTTAAAAGGGTGTCCTTGTGGGCCCTGGTGTGCAGTTAATGGCCCTTGGCACTTATTGGACTGGGTTCAACGTAGTCACCAAGGCTAGAGTCATAAGCCTTTGTAGCGGCAGAAGACCAGAGCCACATCTAGGCGTCAGCAGCAAGAGGCTGTGTGGGGCATTTAGCATTCTGACTGGGGAGGCGCTACAAACTAGAGAAGTTAGATTGTATTTCAGCTGATCCAGTGGTATGGGGGTCTAAGTATTTGATAGTGATGTGTAATGTTTCTTGTTATGGTTTTCTTGATCTTGTATATTTGACACAACATTACCAAAATATGCTGCAATAGGGGTCAAGCCCCTCCTGTCAGACATGTCTTCCACTACAAATCCCTCTTGTTCTAGCTGACATATGAGCTTAGGACTAGATGTTAATTGCAATCCCTTTGCCTTTGGAGAAAAAGTTTCAATGATTGTTTGATCTTAGTATTATTCGACTCAGCACTATTCCCATTGAATGTGATATGTCATTATTTGTGTCACAGTCGGCTGACTGCCCACAAAAGACCAGGATTCATTTTGCGTCAATAACAATTATTTGGCTTTGCCCTCTAAACTGGAAGGCTAATGAATACTGCGGTTGTTAGAATCAGGAATAGCCTCACGCTCCCTTATCCCGTATACTGTGGACATAAAAGTGAAGCGCTATAGCATACTTTGGTGGACACCATGGCCCCCTTAAACATGAAAATATATTTTCCAAATTAGATTGCGGCACGTATATTGATTGGTTTATGCTCCTTATTATCCAGCTCCTTCTGCATGAATCAAAATCACACAAAAACAAATGTAGGGAGGTGTGACCTGGACAATGATGCTTAATTCTCAGCTGCGCCAGACCCATACGTCTTGACCTGTCTCCCAGGGCAGCATCCAGCCTGAAGGCGTGCGTGTAGAAATGACTCAGTGAACTGTGGATATGGCAGAGTCATTGGACTGCAAAATCAGGAATCTTTCAGTACATGGCAGGGGAGCGTCACTGCTGTCATGGCGTCCCATGCTGTTGGCCTTGCGACTCCCTGAAGGTGATTAACACTGTGGACTCCTATATTTGAGCAGGGAGGAGGCGAGTGCTTCCAGACTCCACCTCACGGCCTGAAGGCAGAGTGAAGCTCTTTGGCAGAAATCTGCACATGAATAGTGCTGTTGGTGGCACACAAGGCCTTGAGGGGGTGCTCCTGGCCACAGCTGGGTGCTATTGGATGGTGCTCCGGAGATACCCCATGGAATAACTTTCAGAGGTGCTCCTGGGTTAATGAATGCTCTTCGCCCCATTGGTAGCTTTGAACAGTAGAACCGCTGATGTATTGTGCTCTCAAGTTTGGGTGGTTCACATGAAGGATAGCCCTTTGGCTCTCATTCATGTTCTGGCCATGTTCCGGTATGAAAATAAATCAGCAGTGGCTCTTGAAAATTAGCCTGTAGAATTTGGAATTGCTTCTCCCTGTGGGACAGTGGAGTAAGTGCTGACTACACATATGTTGCCCATGTGCTCCTGCAGCAAACAAAATTCATACCCATCTTTCTGGGACTCCACAGCACCACCCTGGGCCTAATCAGATGCAGTCTTGGTTCTCTTGTCCTTCCTCTATCATCTGTGATACTATATGCACTGAAGGGAGAGGTTGGATGTAGGGATGCAGTTTGGTGGACCGACGATCACTCTGCAAACTTTGCTCAAGATTTCATGGGATCCTGAGAATGCAATTTCCAAATGCAACAATAGTGCGAGTAGAGGGGATGTCCTGGCCATGATGGCAGCCCATGACAAAATTAAGGCAATAGACAGAAAAACAATCATATGAATACATAAGCCACCAGTTGATAACATGGATCGTGAGATGCCTGCGACAAAATTAGATTTGCAGCATCTTCCTCAGCAAAAATGTCATCAAGGATAGGACTGGCCCCGGATTGAACAAGAGCATGTAAGGCTAGCAGGGCGAAAATGTCCCACAATGGGGAATTGAGCTGTAGCAAGATGGGGTCTCTTATTACTTGAATGGGCCCCAGTTGTGATGGTTTCGAAAATTGTATGAGCTTCAACATGGCAGTCCGCCATCACTGTTATCACATTGGGAGCTGGTTTAAGGTTTATTCTGAAGGCCATGTCGCCACAATTTCTTATGGTAAAGTATGCTCCTTGGTGGCTTTTCCCATCTTAAGGATTGTGTAGAGCTCTTGTCTCATTCTATTCTTGCTCACACATTTTTTTTGTCACCAGCCGACAAACACTAAAGTTATTAATTCTATAAATTGGCCATATGCTAGATTGTTGTTACATTCAGGTACCACGTCTTCGAGAGGTCGGGTTGGGGGCTTGGTCTGATTGGATTGCCCAAACAAGCTTTAGGTGGTATGCTCATGAAATGTCCTGTTGTGTTTTGGGAGGGTAGTTTGCACTGTTCAGTTTTTTCTGTATCCCTATGTGGCAGGTGCAGAGGCTGCAACAGCTCGGAACTCAGGGATCAGCTTTTGGAATTTCTTTTTCATAAGGCATACTGTTTTGGAATTGTGTTCCACTCTCACATTAGATTATGGCCGAGTTAACGATATTATCTGTAAATGGACTGGGTTTGAACTCCCCAGTGAAACATAAATGTATCCTATGTCGTTTGCAGGGGCCAGAATTGCCGTGCTGCGGAAGGTTCGCCTATGCTCTCAGGATTAACATTGCCTGCATTGTAGACACTTCCACTTACAATGTCTTGCTGGCTGCGGCAAGAAGAAATGTGACTTTGCATTCTTGTGTCCATGGACGTTGCCTTCATCAAGCGACGGATCCTCATAGACTTGGGGGGGAGGGGATCGACTCCTGATGGTTAAGTGTCTCTTTTTTGGACACTTGGTTACCCTGATTTCCTTTTACACTCCCGAGGGGTATCAGGAAGACTACTTTTTAGAGCTCCTTCCCATAATCGCTGCATTGACCTCTGTTCATTTCATGATAGGGGAGGACTTTAGTATGGCCTCCGCTTCATTGATTGTTAGTTCCCTGGCCCCTTCAGACAGTGACTTCAGAAAGGTGATTATCCTGGCAAGCCACTTGAGAAGCATGGATTAGTTGAGAAATGGCAATTTTGGCACCCATGGGAATCAGATTACACTTTCTACTCACATGTCCATAGGGCCCATTCAAGAATTAACTTGAATTTGTTGTCACCAAGCCTTATTGCAGGCCTGTTAGAAGCTTTTATTGAGCTCAAGGTCCTTTCATATAATTCCCCCATTTTAGCGTCCCAGACGGTTGATCATTTGGATCCTCCTCCTAATCCACTGTGGCACCTAAAAGATTCCCTACTCAGGGATCTGATGATCCAGAAAGAGATTTCTGAAAGAGTTGTTTCCTACTTGGCTGAGAAATGGACTCCAAGTGTGCCTTCAAATATTATATGGGACACTTTCAAAGCAGTGATGAGGAGGGAGCACATTAGTCACGCTACCGCATTTTTCATGGCAACGTGAAATAAAAGAGTTCAATTGGAAAGGGGTGGTTATTTATGGCAGGAGGACCATAAGCGCAGGGGTTCTCTTTTGCCTATTAGAGAACTGTGGGTAACAAGGACTAAGTTTGGCTGATCGAATGGTTCATGCCCTTCCCCACACTAAACAATATTATACACTTTTGGGGAAAACTCTACAAACAAATTGTAAGCCAATAAACTTAAGAATGCCCAGACTCAAAACGTTATTCTATGCATAGTTGACAATATGGGGACAATGCATTACGCTGTAAAGGATAAAGTTGCCATCCTTACACAATTGTTTGAGCCGCTGTTGTCCACAGACACCCTGTCCTCTGATTCTCACAAGAAATACATTGATTCAGCCAATTTATCTAGTATAACAAAGGAAGAATGCACACTGCTAGATTATCCCATTACTTGGGAGGAGGTAGATGGAGAGATTTCTTCCCTAGAAAACAACAAGTGGCCCAGTCCTGATGGGGTTCCCTCCTAGTTTTTCAAAATGTTCAAGTGCCAATTGCTAGACCAGTTGTTAGAGTGTTTTAAATATTTGTGGGAAAAACGGTGGGTCTCCCAGACTGATTTTGGTGCATATCATTCAATTGCTCTGCTCAACGTGGATGCCAACAGTTTGCTAAAATACATGCATCTTGGCTGATGCACGTCCTTCTTGCGTGCGTGGGTGGGAACTGGCCAATCAGGCTTCATTGTTAACCATTGTACCCATAACAGTATATGATGTACCATTGATTACAACAAACTGGGTCAACATATTGGAGATACATGTTCAGTGCTTATCCTAGATACTAATAAAGCATTTGATAGAGTAGATTAGGGCTACTAAAAGGGGATGCTTGACAAGTTTGGATTCTCTTGCTGGGTTTTAGCATTATTTTATTAACATTTCACTAGGATTGAGATTAGTGGAGCCCTTACGGCACCCATTCAGATCTCCGGACGTACACGACAAGGGTGTTCCCTGTCACCATTGGTTCTTGGCTGCTCTATGATAGCATTCGCTCAGAAAATCAGAGAGAGTGCAGAGGTCCAGGGCTTTGAAGTTGGTGGCTGACACATAACATAGCACTGTAAACAGAAAAGATGCTGCTTTATCTAAAAATGTGTCTTTTCTCTTCCCGCCCTGGAGAAGATCATGATGGATTTTGAAGGGATTCCAGGGTTCTCTATCAATTATAGTAAATTCAAAGGGCCAAACAATACAGAATCGCCAGCAACACAATCCCTCCTAAAAGGGAATGCCCTTTTTCAGTGGGACGATTCATCTATGGAATGCTTACACCCTTTCCTGCAGATCTTTTCCAGTCTAATGTGCCCCCCTATTTTCATGTATTCAAAGATGATCTCAGCAAAAGTGTGACCCAGGAGATTACATTGCTAACAAGATTTACAGCTGTGAACATTTAAATAATGACTATGGTGTTGTATGCATTTTGTAACCATGCAATCAAGATATGCTTTTCCATCTACAAACACCGCAGCAGTGGATAATTAACTTTTTCCTGGCCTGGTAGTTCACCTACAATCTCAAGGAGGATCCGTCTCAGATCTCTTATGTTGGGTGGGCTGGACATTCCGAGTATTAAGCACAAACCTCCAACATCCACAATTGGGTACATTTACGGGAGAAGTTGAGCTGGGTTATTGTCGCGCAACATGTTGTTAATATTCATCTCTCTGGTCTCCTGCTCATGAGCAGGCAATATTGATTTAAGGGTGTGATTACATTGCTCTACACGCAAGCCTCTCTATTCTACTGGGACAAGGCACATGGCTGTATTTTGTGGGGTGGGCAAGGTTGTTTGTCCCCTCAACATTCGTGGCACACCATGTTGTCCCCTCATTTGGAAGTGGCTCCTTTCATTTAGCTGTTGTGTCTCCACCAACATTTTCCGCGAGGTTACTCCACTGACAAGGCAGCAAGGATATGGGGGAGCAAACCCAGTATGGGCCCCTTCTCCTCGGCTATTCACAACTCTGACTTAACGCCAGGCCCGGAGGTGGATTTGTTTAGAGCTTGGGCACGGGGTAGTCATAAGAATCTGTTGTGATTTTGTAGATTGGGCTCTCCGGCACACTGTGAAGAATCAAAGCTTAAGTGAAATATCAGGGAGACAGACATATTCCGAAATGCACAACTATGGCACTGACCGTGTAATCCCATGGTGCGGGTGGAAGGGCCTAGACTGTCCACACCTTTGAAGCAGACGTTTATGCAGGCTATGGTAAGAGACCAGGTCTCCAAGCTCTATCGCCTCCGAGACAGAGGTGATCTGAACGAGAAATTGCCATATACGTTGGGCTAGGAAAAGGATCTGAATTATGACATCACTTTAGAAAGTTAGTCTCAGATGTGAGCCAGGGCACAGAAGTCATCTGGTTTGGTTGTGCTTAAGGAATGTGTCCAGGAGTTGTACCTTAGATGGCAAGTGTTTCCCCTCCTTCATCGAATTTATTTTTCATACACTCGCTTATGCCGGAAGGGTTGTGCAGAGGTGGGGACTATGGGGCATATCTGGTGGACCTGCTGTAACACGTACGCATATTGGAAGGAAATTGTATCTACATTTCAGGAAATATGTGATTTGAAGCTGCCGTTGAACCCCCTGGTGCTACTTTTGGGAGACAAGGGGGAGGGAAATTTATACCTGTTATCAGTCCCTATTGCATCCCTTATCACACACCTCCTTAATGACGCAATACTAATTCTTGGCCAACATTGGGGGGGGGTCCAGATGGTCCTGAAATTGCAATCTGGTGGTGAAAATATTGGGGAATGTGGGTCTTGGAAAGAATGTCTGCCTTGGTTTCTGACTCATTACCCATGTTCCTTAAGATATGGGCAGCTTTTATGGAATATTATTATGCAAACAAATTCTGTATGCCAAAACTCCCCTTGCTAAAACCTATTGTTATAAACTGAAAGCTTTATTGTGGTCGATTACTGCTGTACTTAAAGGGGGGAGATGTCTGGCATTGTTATGTTAACTTCATAGGGGATACAGTCTATCGGTACATGCACATGTTTTACATTATTTGAACATGCCTGTTCTTCTCACCATGCAACTTGGTGGGCTCAATGCACCTTTCACTTTTCCTAGCAATTATCTCTCACTGAATTAAAATAAAATAAAGTTGCTGAAAAATAACAAAAGGAATCAAAACAACATTTCAGTTTCTGTTAGGTGGTAGTTTTCTTCTTCACAAGAAGAATTGAAAGACACTTTACAAACTCAAAATGCAAACTTTATTTGCATGCCGTCAATGGATGTTTTTGGCCCTGAACTCATAACCCATATCACTTTTTTTCTTATGGCAATAGTTTTTTTGTTTTGTTAGCAATACTTCAACCAAGCTATTGACAAATCAATCTCTTACACACTGCTTCTAGGAAACATCATTTGTACTGTTCCTTGTTTTGGTTCCATTTCTAAAGTTGGGCTGCTTTTCCAGAGCTCACACACAGCATTTCAAATTGTGCTCAAATGTTACCCTGTGATTAAACCAAATGAGTAAATGTTCTTTGTCCTTTTGCAGTTATGGAATACGAGACAATCCTCCAATCTCCAGTGTTTTCTTAGGGGAGCTGAACTCCCTTCCGAAATTCTACAACTTTCACACCGCGCCTGCCTACAGGAAGCTCATTGATGAGTATGGAACCCACTACATCAAGAAGGCAAAGCTGGGGGGCGAGATCAGGGAGGTCACGGCACTGAAAACCTGCGAGGTGGAGATGGACGGCCTATCAAACAAAGAAGTGTCTGACTGCTTGGCAGTCGAAGCTTCTGTGAACATATTTTTTGTGCAGGCCAGTTCTCAATATAAAAAGTGCACAGAGCTGAGACAACAACGAAAGTTCTCCCAAAGGTTCTCTGAGAAATACAGCGACAGGGAAAAGGATGTCGTTGGGGGGGACCCCGATCACTTCGGTGACATATTGTTCCCCAGCGGTAGCTCAAGCAGTCCCTACAAAGAGTGGATACGGTCTTTGAAGACGGTCCCAGATATCATCTCTTATTCACTGGTGTCGCTTCACGAGCTGGTGGCGGACAAATACAAAAAAAAGAACCTCAAGAACGCCATCATCGATTACATCAAACAAAGGACACTCGTCAAGCCATGCAAACCCTGCTCGGCAGGATCATGGGCAGACAGTCACGCAAAATGCAAATGCAAGTGCAGAGCTGCCCGCCACATCACCACCGAATGCTGCCCCAAGCGCAGAGGGCTGGCCACTGTGGTTGTCAATATCATAAGGGGGCAGGATCTATGGGGTGACAATAGCACTGCAACTGATGGGTATGTGAAGGTCTCTTTAGGTACAATAGAGAGAAGATCACCAACCATTAATGATAATGATAACCCAGTTTGGAATTGGGAAGTAGACTTTGGGAACGTGAATCTTGCGAGTGATAAAGAGGTGAAAATTGAGGTGTGGGATGAGGACCGTGACGGGGAGCAGGATAGAATGAGGGGCGATGACCTCTTAGGGGCCTGTAAGAATCTGGCCACCACAGGGAACAGAAGCGAGGAATGCATCCTCACAAATGGCCACATTTTTTATTCTGTCAAAATAGCCTGTGGTCCTTACCTGGCAGGGCCGAGCTGCCTCTCATATCAACCTTCAGTAAATTGAGAACGTTTTTATCCGCAAGAAGGCAAAACATTATTTTCTAATTTAAAGCAGGCAAACACATATCAACGTTTTTGACTAATCTAAAAAAGCGTACTCCCAGAAGGATCCCGATTCATAGGAAATAAGACCATTTTCATTGTGGATTGTTGTTTTCGGATCCACATGAAAATGCTGAATCCAAGGTCGAAAATCTTGCATGCAAAAAAAATAATTTTCAGTATTTTTTAATTTGGGGGCGAACCCCCTGCAGCCCCTTCCCCTCTTTATTAAATGCCCCTACCCAACCCCCCATATATTTTTGGGGGGGAAATCGTTGTTTTGCATGCAAGATTTTCAGTAATGGGATTCAGTATTTTGTAGTGATACCGTTGTTTTCCTATCTCTTCCCTGGCAGAGTTATCTCCATTCACTGGAATCAGGCGGGCACTTTTGCAAATACATTTGGGAAGAGTAGAAATGTTTCCCTTATT
This sequence comes from Ambystoma mexicanum, assembly GCF_040938575.1. NCBI lineage: Eukaryota > Metazoa > Chordata > Amphibia > Caudata > Ambystomatidae > Ambystoma > Ambystoma mexicanum. The sequence goes on from NC_090925.1 coordinate 833,273,354, forward strand.
TGAACTAGTCTTGCATCAAGGGGCCTGGATAAATAATCACAGAAATCCCTAATTCCAATGTGAAATAAATAAAGGAGCTTTTTTGAACTGAATCCAAATAAGCATTGGCCTAGCCAATAGATGTGGCTGTTGCCTGGGTACAATATGAAAATTTGCCACACGTTTGCCTTTTGCCATGATATGCCCAAGTACTACAATTATTTCACTAGCATTGCCATGACACATACAGGTACTCGCTTCCCAGGGACAATATTGTTATCATATGCCAGCTATTGCCACAAACGTGGAGCTACACACTCGATTTACAGGTTTTCCCATCAAAAGTCCATGCATTCAGATACAAATGTTCGGGCAGGTACTCAAATCTTGGCCAAGGATTTACATCATACTCCCAGGTACTCACATTATTTGCCCCGTACTGTTAGGAAATGTTCACTGCTTTTTAACACTTGTATAACCATGCCCTGTCCACCATTTATAGGAGCAAGTCAGATTTTACTGTTTTGCATGAACAGCCATTTTATGATCACAATAAGTGCCTCTCATTTTGTCACCCCCTCCTCTTCCCACTTCCCTGTCTGTTTCCATTTCCTTCCCGCTCTCCCCCTCCCTTCCTTATCCACCCCCCCACACCTCCATCACTATCTGAAATGTCGTCAGGCATAGTACGATAGTCGCTTGTTTTGTTCCTCCCCTCCCTTTCTGCACCCCTGTCCCTCACCTTTTGTTTTCTCTGGCTCTACAAGAAATGTCATCATACCTAGTATGGTAGTCGCCTGTCTGTTTCCATTTCCTTCCCACTATCCCCCTCCTTCCTTATCTATGTCTTAGCTCTTGCACTATCTGAAATGTCGTCAGGCAGAGTACGATAGTTAATTTCACATCCTTAATGTTCATGGCATGTAAGAATGCCATTGTAATTTCCCTTGTTCCCTCCCTTGCCTTGAAGCGCTTTGAAACACATTGTATATAGGCGCTATATAAATAAACTATCACATCGTATATTATTAATCTTATCAGCCACCCGAATAGATGAATTAGACAGGAATGAAAACATTTACCCTTTTGCAGGCCCATGTACATCTCCTCCTCATCATCTCTCACCTGTATTTCAATCAATGACCCCAGCAGGGCTGGACACCTGCTGCATCCCAATACACCATGATCGTTCTAAAGTGCCCCGGTACCTCATGTCTTGAATCCCCATGATACCTGTCCTCCACTTGAATCCCTCCAGGAGGTATATTTAGAGGTTGACAGCTGGCTAGTCTAATGACTTTTTGACTAAAATACTGAGAATTGGATATTTACCCAGGGTGCTCCTCCTTTTTTAACTATGCTAGTTTGGCACCACTGTACCGTAGCACTCGGAGTAATTTATTGTTCCCAAGAACTCTGGGTTCGACAAGCACGAATCGGCTCTCTCTGATGGAAGATCATTCACCCAATCTTATTTGACTGTTTTATGTGTATAGGAAATGCTGCGGTGTATAAGTTCAAGCCTCGGAAACTGGATAGAGTGGTTAAGCGGAAGCAGATCCTCTATGCATTTTAGACCTGGTCTTCAGGAGTTGTCATTGATGGGGATATGGACAGGCCAAGCCCACCTCCTTTCGTATTCAAGTCTCTAGGCATTCAGTATGAGACTGTCACACCATCCGAGATGCAGTTTACCACCACGTTTCATCAGCTCAAGGGAAGGGGCCTGTGAGAGCCTTGTATCCTCCCAAGAAGGGGGTTGGGGTCCGGGATTCCTAATATAGCTGCAATGCTTTGCTACCAGGTAAATGCCACTGAGCCACAGTTCTAGAATAATCTACCCCTTTGTGAAGAGCTGAGGAGATGCAGATCATTCGGTGCTTCACTATTCATGGAGATTGGTGCACCTATTCACGCTTGGTGAGGAGAAGGAGGAGGTCATGCAGCAGCTACAAATGGCGAGGGCAGGTGTGGGTGTGTTGGTTGTGTTTCAGCTTCTCATGAACAAGTGCGATTGCAACACTCTTCTTTGACTAGTTATCCAAGCAGAAATTAGGTGGCTACCAATTTGACACAGTGCGCATACCAGGATGTCCTCAGATGAGGGCCTTACCAAGTGTTAAACCTGGCTATGATAGTTAAAGCATTGGCCTCCAGTTGCGTGCATGCTCCTCACCTTTAGGGTCCCATCATCCAGCCCTACCGGCGTTGCTGCCTTGGCTAACTTTTTTGGATTCTCGCAATGGTCTTTGGGGTCTTCCTGGCAGGCACATTGGGATCAAGTCAGAAGATGCGTGGGAGGGAGGTAAGGGGGTGCACATTAATCTAGTAGAGCAGACATAGCTCTCTCACACACTGTATGCCTTGCTCCACTTTATGGCTCTAAAACGAAAGAGCCGACCTAGATAGCAAACGATCAAAGAATTTGCTCGTCAAGTAAAACATTAATATTTAACAAAAAACTAAACACTTGACGCTATTCTGTCCGGAATTTCGATCTTTGCGAACTAAGCTATTTGGACCGTTATTTATGACACGAAGCACCTATACTGCTGATGATTGGTGGAAAGCTATGTTTGAGGGTGTTGATCGTAAAATCATGTTTAGTCTAGTTCAATTGTTGAAAGAACTGAAAATACGGCTAAAAGAACCGATCGAGACAGTAGGAGGAGTGGTCCGTGAAAGTGTTTAGAACAACACATTGTTGACGAAAGAAGTGGAAAGAAATGTCTCTCGTGATTTGTTTTAAAGGTTTTTCTTTTTAAACCATATAAAACCAATAAAAAAAAAAAAAAAAAAACATTAATATTTAATGAAGATAAATGTATCAATATAACAAATCATCTGCAAAATAAGCACATAAAGCAAGTGTATCTGGATGACTTCACAATTCACCACTGACCCACATCTTCAAGTAGATGCAATTCCACACATTTGAGGATCTAGGTACTAGTACATTTGCAAAAGGTAAAACGTTCGGATAGAGTCTTTTTTCACTATCTATTCATTTGGTGGCTACATAGACTATTCGTACATATACCGGGGATTCTTCTGTAGCACGTGGTAGTGCACCTGGGTCCGCATTGTTGATATAATGTCATTTGTGTTGGAGCCACCACACCTGCTCTATCCACCTCGTGTGTAGTACTGAGGCAACTTTATGCGCTCGTTTGTCCAATGGTTGCTGAAGCCCACAAACTCTTCTTTTTAGCCAGGTCTAATGCTTCCTCTTGCCTCAGATTTTGGTGTATGCCTTCTGACTTTTTGCCTAAAATACTGAGAGCTGGATATTTACCCTGCATCGACTGCGCAAGTTGATAATAATCCCTATGGCCATTCCAACCCACAACCTACCCCTTCCCTGTCCCAAACACATCCCCTTTGAATCTCTTTCAGCTGCCTTTATCAAGCATTAACACCAGCCTTTGAGCTGCCAGTGCTATTTTAAGCAGTCTGCTGTGAGTTAAGACCTTAATCGCAGCTGTAAATGAGCTACGGACGCAACAAAAATGCTTCACCAAGCGTGCTTTCAGCGACTGCATTATAATTGTTCCTTGCACTGACATCCTTGATAAAAAGGTCAGGTTCTCAATTTATGTGAGGAACTTCAGATGCAAAAGCAAGAGCAACTCCACAGGGCCCAACACGTTTACAACTGCACTTTGAAGCAGCTTGCTTGCAGTCCAAAACTCCAAAAAATGCCTCCCAGTCAAGTTTCCCAGTTCCATGCGTGACACCTGGAGCCAGTCCTGATGTTTGCTTCCAATTGCATGCTGGAACTTGTAGTTTCCGTTTCCCCAAAGGTGGGCCTACAAGTCATAGCATGCAGTGTGAAAAAAAAGGACTGGCTTATCTTTTATTATTGGACTGGGGTAGACACAAGTGCGAAATGGAGACTGCTAATGGCCGCTTTCCCTGACAAGTCACAGCTCACTGGGAAAGGGCCATTAGCCTTCCAACGCCCCTCATTCTGGGTATTCTCACCAGTAAATGCCTGCAGCACATACGCCTGCAACAGTGTAATGCATGCACACTAGCCCAGTGTATTCAGAAGATGCTTGTGTGAAACAATTCTGTGAGGTGAAGACAAGCAGGGCAATACACAGAGATGTCCTGTTGTCTTGTGCTGGTAAGACATTTTCAAGCATCAGGGTGTCGTAAATGTTTACAGGTTCCTTGATTTTGGGAACAAGGGGTGTTTCAAATAAATGTTGACAACAGGGAAAGGGGGTGACTTTAAACTCAGAGTGCCACCACCGGCAGTACTGGCTATTTGTGCTGTTGCACTGGTTTCCCAAACCAGGTGTGACCTTCAAAACAAGGTTGTATTCGAGCAGACACCAAAGGGAGGGTGAGAGGAATTAAAACAACAAATCTTGCCAGGCTAATCGCTTTATGAGTTTAAGTCATATTGTTGCTGTTAGCTTTCTGGGATGTGGCGACCATCTGCTTTGGGTCCCCTACTTGTAAATAGATCTGCAAGAGGAACAACGACCTGTGTTGCCTTGGAGGTGGTATGTTTTACTAACAGGAATTCACAGGTACCTGAGATGAGCCACAACGACACCCTTTGGCATAATTCACCAATCGGGTCAGGCGATACATATTCAGCCTTTTTGTGGTTCTTGTAGCCTATTGGCTGCCTTTCAAAAGTCTTGATGAGTTTTTTTAGTTATGCCTCATTAATACATTTCTATACACTTGTGCAAACTGTACACGTATAATCATCATATAATCATTTTCTGTTTCTGATTTTGCGCTAATAAAGTATATATTCCTGTGTACCAGATTCTTGTGTTGTGTGTTTGTGCTTGGTAATTTCTCCAGGTGGGGCAAGCATGGTAGCAATGACCTATAAGTGCAGTCTGAGGAAGGCCCGCCTGCTCCAGATTAAGCCCATCTGCCAGCAGATGCCACCAACTCATGGAATGGATTCCGCTTCAATTTCTGCCTCTCTGACCATGGCCTTTACCCCTCAACCCCTTCCCCATACATCATCTCTGCATCAGAGCTCTGGTTCACAATAGTAGTGGGGCAGAGTAGGGGTCTCCCAAAAATGTAAACTAGAGCTGCACCCCCTTCCAAAGGGCTTAGCAGCTGAGGAATTGGAAAAAACGGAAAACACGTAGATAATAAGATAATTAGCAAGTGATTTTCAAATGTAACCCAATCTCTCAACCAATGTGCAGGTACATCTTGTGGCTCAGAAGATCAGAGCAACGACTTCCAATGATTCTTTTTTCTACTCGCCTAGAAAACAATCTAACAGCAGCAGTTCCTCTCTGTCCAACGTACCCAAGAGCAGACCCAGAAGACGGAGGAAGCGGCGTCCGCACTGGTCAAGGAATGAACGGCCCAAGCGAGGTGTTCAAAAAGAAAAGAAGATTGCCGGCGTGAAAGCTTCCATTTTCACCAAGGAACCTGCTTGACAGGTTCCGACCCTCATAAACATTCTGCCTCTTCCAACAGGGCCATGGCCAAGTTCCTCCTAGCAGCTTTGAGGAAGCAGACACTAGGCTGGTTGAGGCTTGGCCACAGGACCAGCCACCACCACCCAATTACTCTGTTGATCTCCTACCCGAAGTCCCAAAATGGCGGCTCTGCTACGGCTGCAGTATTACCATGGCAGACATTTATCAAACACCAGTCTGGCTAATTACATTATTGGGCTTTTCCTCCCCGCCAGTGCAGCTCCATGGCAGGAACTGCAGCTTGGGGATGCTATTTTGCTACTGTATTTCTGTTGTCTACACAATACAATGTTATTGTTGCAGATTTGCGCTCCTCCACTCTAGGACCAGCATTGCCACTGAAGTAACTGCATTATGGTCACTGGGGGTCTTTTTTTAAAAAGTGTTTTTATTGCATTTCAAACGTACACAACTTTCCTCCCCATCCCCCATCCCCTTAACTCCCAGTGGCAGCTGCTTTCCCCATCGACATACAACATTTCCTGATCTCACACCAGCTCTTGCACCCCTATCTTCTAGGGCAGAAAACAACTCTTGAGTCACTGTGAAGGAAAGATGACACCACATCCCACTGGGCCCCAAATCTCTGTAAGGCCACCTGCAAGGAATAAGTCACACGCTCCAAGGTGACAAAGTGTCAGAGCTCGGACAACTAGTCTTGTTTATTAGGGACAACTGCAGTCTTCCACTTTTGGGCCACCAGTAGCAATGCTGTTATGCTGAAGATCACGTAGGCTTTCTTCTGAGCCCTGGTTGGCAACGTCTCTAAAATACCCCTCATGCCCAGCACGGCTTCTTTTATGTATTTGTGGGCCTGAATACCAAACGTTTCTGACATTGCCTCTCGTACATATTCCCTGAATGACACTGGCTTCCCACATGACCACCATGTGTTGTCCCGGGAGGATAGCTCAGTGACAACGTGCTCTCCTTGGAAACAAGATGACAGGAAGCAACACAGGTATCCCCGGCGGCCGCGCTTAGAAACCTCTGGCTTTTTAAGCGCGTTATAAATGCGCAACTTAATTTTTAAAAAAGCACAATTCCTGCAACAGCGCCTCGATGCCAGTGCTTTAAAATGCAAAATAGAAAATATGTGCTGGGCACTCGCATTTTCACCAACTATCTGATATGCTGTTTGATGTTTTTCCGGGGTAAAATGCCACTGGACCATGACCTTGATCCGCTTTTCCCTAATTTGTACGCACCGCACCGCCCTGGTTAATCGGGGAATATCCTCCAGCAGGTGCTCCCATTGCTCCGCCTTTATTTCCTGCCCCAATATGTCCCCCCATTGTTTCATATGGGTCCATTTCCCTGTTTCCTCACTGGTCGAAAATATCCTGTAGAGGTCCGCTATTATGTGAGCCTCCGCATTGTTACATGTTACATACATCTGGTAGCGGGTGAGGTCCCTTGATGCCGCCCCGGAGACCCTGGGATTCTTTACCCAATGCCTAATTTGGGAGTATCTAAACCTATCTTCTCGCCCCAATTGAAAGTCTTGTTTACATTGTTCATATGACTCAACTTCTTTTCCTTCCATCATATCCCTTAACACCCGGCACCCCGTCTTTTCCCACCTCCCAAAGACTGCCTCTTCCTGGCCAGGGGTAAATTGTGCGTTTAGAAATATTGGCGTGAACGGGGGTGGAAAGGTCTTCAATCCCACTTTCCTCACCAAGGTATCCCATACCTCCCCCGCTAGGGCCGTAATCTGACTCATATACATATTTTTGGGCCTGTCTGCCTTGGGGCACCACAGTACGTCATCAAATGGCGTTCCCACAACTGTCCTGTACATGTTTTTCCATACCTTATCTCAGTCTCCCACACCACTCTCGTCTGAGCCACCAAGTAGTAGAAATTGGAATTTGGGACGCCCAGGCCTCCACTTTGGGTGAGTGCCATTAACAGCCCGTACGCACGCAAGGTTTTCTATTGTTCCAAATGAACCTGCTCACGTGCCCTTGGAGTTCTTTGAAAAAGAGATTTGGGACCTTCACGGATAGAGATTGAAAATAATAGAGGATCTTAGGGAGAATCACCATCTTCAAAACCTTTATTCACCCTAAACATGATACCGATACCCATTCCCTCAACAACTACTTGACCCTCTCCAAGAGAGGCGGATAGTTGGCCCTGCACAAAAACCCCATTGACCCCGCAAGCTGAATCCCCAAATAACGAATGCAACCAGTGGACCATGCATAGGGGCATACCTCCTTCAACCCCCTCACCCTTACGGTACCCCTGACATAGTTTGGTTAAGCATCTCCGATTTGTGGCCATTCATTTACAAGCCAGCCACCCTGCCAAAGTCCTCCAGTTCTCTGCTGATCCCCGGCAGTGTAGTCTCCGGGGCCGTAATCGCTAGTAGCATATCATCTGCAAAGGAGATCAACCTTGTGGTTCCCTCTGCCAGAGTTAATCCCCATAACCTCTGGTGCCTCCCTAATAGGAGATAGTAGGGGTTTTAAATAAATTGTGTACAGAATCGGGGAGAAACGTCCACTCCAAACGGTCGAAGGTCTTTTCCGCATCTAAATCCAGGATGGCTGCAGGTGATTTGTCAAGGTAGCTTTCTCTATAAGGTGGCATACCCTATGCATATTATCAGAGGTCTGTCTATTTTTTTATGAATCCTGATTGATCCTCCCTGATCAGCTTCGAGAGTAACCTCTCTAGGTGCGCTGCCAGGAACTTAGTACATCATTTTGCATCTAAATTGATTGGGGCTAGGGGGCAGTATGACCCGCACAGTTCCGGATCTTTATTGTGCTTCGGTAGCAGGACTACTTTGGCCTCCTCCATAGATTGTGCGAATCGTCCAGTCCTTCCAAAGGAGTTAAACAAGGGCACCAAAATTGGGGTCAGGGCTTCCTGGAATGTTTTGTAAAAACTGCCCAAGTAGCTGTCTGGCCCTGGGGGCTTTCCCCTCCGGGAGCAACGAGATAGCTTTCCTCACCTCCTCAGGGGTAATAACACCCTCCAATTCTTCCCTTTCCTCCCAAGAAATCTTATGTAAGGGGGATCATGCCAGGTAATCTCGTTAGGCCCTTTCCTCTGGTGAATCTGTTGCATACAGGCACAAATAAAAAATCCCTGAAGGTGTCCAGGATGTCTTAGTTTGAGGTACGCTCACCTTTCTGTCCGGCCCTAATCCTTGTTATGGTCCTGGATGCTTCCTTCTGCCTAAACTGCCTAGCCAGTAGTCTATCTGCCTTATTGGCTTTAATGTAACATTTTTGCTGAAGGTACAGGAGGGATTGGTCTGCCTTCCTAGTTTGGAGGACATCCAGCTGAGCCATAATCTACCTATATTCCTTCCTTATTGCATTGTCTCCATCATTTTCCATTCTGGACACTACCCCCTTAAGCCGAGCTTCAAGATCCTTCTGCAATTGGTGTGTTTGTCTGTCTCTCTGCACCTTTCTAGGTATCAGCTCCCCGCTCATGGTGGTCTTATACACGTCCCAAACAGTATGTGCTACAGTCCCCTGCGAGGCATTTGTATCAAAGACGTCTTTAATCCAACCCCTCAGTTTATTGCAAACCACAGGGTCATTTAGGAGATGTTCAAGGAACATCCACTTCCATAGACCCAGACCCCTCCCTTCCCGTGCAGTGAGAGGCAATAGATGCATGGTCCAAAATTGCTATTGCCCCGAGCTCTATCTCACTCACCTGTCCCAAGAGAGTATGGGACACCCACACATAGTCAATCCTCGAAAAAGACCTATGGACGTGAGAGTAGAACGAGTAACCTCTATCCCCCCTTCACTTCACTCCAAGAGTCGGCCAGGCCCGCCCTCCCCATCCCCTCCTTTTATTTCCTGGTTGGGCCCTCTGACTATGGTTTATCCTTGCATGCCTGTCTTTGTCCGGATCCCATGCCAGGTTGAAGTCCTCAGTGAGAATTATCCTACCTTTCGCAAACTGTTCAAGTTCGGCCAATACGGTCCTTAGGAACCCGCCTTGACCAGCATTGGGGGGATATACTGTCGCCAGGGTGTACCTTGCTCCTTCCCAAATGATTTGTTAAGAAAAAGTGAGGGGTCAGGCCGGGGTACAACTTATTCTGCCTGCGACCTAATATTATTTCCGTTGGTACATGTTGCGTTGATGTGGGGTAATACTGAGGAACCAACACCCCTACCTCCGTGGTTAAAAAAGTAAGATAATAGGTTTCCCCACACAATAACTGTGCCACACTGTTTGTTAGATTCTTTTTCCAGAAAATCTGTATTGTATTGTTTTAAAAAAATAAGGAGAAAATATTGTGGTGCCCTTCAATATTCAAAACCTATTCCCTTCTCAAATGATATTTGCCATGACATGCCTGTCCTCTGGATGCCCCTGTGTCCTGGTAACCTGCATACCTGGCTGTGCGCAGAGGGCCAGGAGGACCCCACCACATTTACCCTTGTCGTTAGCCTGAAACAGATGGTTGTAAACTTTCAACCGAAGTTTATGCCTATCAGTTTTCTGAATGTGTGCTTCCTGAAGTGCTAAGCAGTCTGTGCTTTCTATGCCCAAGAATAGCTTCACTTTCTTCCATTTTACCAGTGAATTAAGCTATCTAACATTAAGAGTGATCAACTTAAAGCTAGGCATTTTATCTGTAAGATTCTGGGTTCTAGATCCCTTTTCCAAACAGCTGCCACCCCCCGTTGTCCCTCTTCCCACAACCTCTCTTCCCTCCCTCAACTCCCACCCCACTCTGGTTGGCTCAGCCAGCCTCTAACCCCCACCCCCCAGGTCTTCCCTGCCTGGAGCTGAACCCTCTTGTAATCCCAGAGTGAAATTGTGCGGGTCCCCCTAAACCCATTGTTGAACGAAGATGTAACCCCCGCACCCTCTGTCCCCACACATATCATCCTCACCTGGGCGGTAGATAATCGCATCCTTATCCCCCATATTGTCTCAGCGTGGAGCAGGCTCCTTAGTCTCTAGCTGAGGGTTCTCTCCTCCTTCTCCTTCCTTGGGTGGTGGCCTGTCCTGGTCTCTCGGACCCCATTGTTTGGCCCTTTCCTTGAAAATGTTGCCCACTCCCAGCTTTTCCTTTTGAGCGGGTCTGAGCTCGACCTGCGGGGACCCCTCTTCCTCTATCCGTAGGATCTTCATGCCTTCTTCCCATGTGGTGATTCGATGTTGCTTCCCCTACCATTCAAATAGTAGGCTAAAGGGAAAGGTTAATTTATGCTGCACTCCCGCTCGTGTAAGATCTCGCACCACTGGCCCCATTAGTCTCTGCTTCACCAGGGTGACTTGGGCTAGATCTTGGAACAGTTGAATCTCCAATCCATTATATTTGATCACTTTAGCCTTTCTGGCAGCTGCCAGGACCTTCTCCTTCTGCCCATACTGATGCAATGCGACCACCACATCCCTGGGTCTGGCCCTAGGATCTCTTCTCTTAGGCCCCACTCTTTGTATGCGGTTCGGCTCTATAGTAGACAAATCCTCCTCCTCTAGACAATCTGTGCGCAATTGTTGTCTTTATCTGCCACTGCCTCACTTAGTCCTTTAATTCTGATATTGGCCCTCATCGATCTGTTCTCTAGATCCTCACTCGGGGTCTCCAGGTTTTGCGTGGCCCTTGTAAACTGTTCCACCAGCTCATCTATTTTGTATGTAGCCTCCTCCACCTCTAGTAACCTCCGCTACATCCGCCCATTCTTCCAACTTCGTTATATCCCCATTCTCTTCCTGCAGGGATTTGATGGCTTCGGAGATCTTTTTGCCAAAGCCCTCAAGGTTCTGCTGGCGAACCTCTTGTGCTACCACCATATCTTAATCTTTCTGCTAGACCCCTGTTCACTGGGGACATAGCTTAAACTGTTCTACTCTGCTCTAACACCTGTCTTCTTCTCCACTTAAAAGGCACTACGGCTGGACCTCAGCCGCATCTTCTCCTGAACCTCTGCCCCTGTTTTTTGGCTTCTCTGGTGATACTGGCAGAGGGGAAGAGCGCCCTCCAATTACCCCTCGCCCACGTGTTCCCAGACGGCGCTCCGGGGTCTCTGTAGCTCTCCTGAGGGAGTCCAATTGTCTCAGCTGGCCGCCGTCCCTCATTCCTCCCCTTCGGCACCTTCCCAACTCTACGCCTCTGCCTCCATCCCCCACTCGAGGCTTCTTCTCTGAAGGGGGCATCCGCTGAGTGACCCCCACTCTTGGTTGCTTGGGGGGATTGGGTGTGTTCCTTTGCTCTTGACCCCCCGCCTCACTTCAATTTCAGCTCTCCTCCTGTGATGCGGTGGGGGTAAAGGGCCGGGGACCGGGCCCTTCTATCTTGGAGGCCTTTGCTTCTATACTGGAGGCTTGAACCCCCGCACTCGCATGCCCTGCTCTGTGCACACTGAGGCCCCCCCACAAACCAGCTGCAAAACCCAAGCTCAGCTTGCTTCCAGTCCTGCATGTCGCGAGGCTGCAGAGCCCTCCTCCTCCTTTTCTTGAGCTCCATGCTCCATTCACGGGTCCTCTACGAGGCTCCAAATCCACTGGAGGGCCGACAGCACCCCCAGCGCACTCTGCCACTGGACCTCGTCACAGGGGTCTACCGATGTCACCCGACCCCCTTGTCCATTCCCCGAAGGGTCTTCCCCCACTGAGCTCCCCGGATTCATCACTCCAGGCCAGGGGGATGACGCGCCCGCCCCTCACCTGCTGTTTGCTATGCGGTTGGGTTCTCCTGCTATGCCAGACCCTGGCGCCATTCAATGTACACTGAAGTCCTCTCATGGTCCCGCCTGCTCCCCACTTCCTCCCCTGCTCTCGCCATCGTATCACCCGCCCAGGGATAGATCCTCTGTTGTTTCTTTATTATGTTAGGCCCCTGGGGGCGAGAGCGCATTCAACACGCAACTCTGCCCTTGGCGGCCATCGGCCATCTCCACTGAGGGTCTTTTAACTGCATTTTGGTTGGTATTTGCATAAAACACACCTTATCCTCCTTCCTGATACCTACACTACTCTCCAGCAATTCTTGTCCTGCACATCTGCATCCTACTCCTACTCACTCTCTCCCTACCTACAACCTCGGTATTCTTAGCATTCACCTGCATGGCTCCCCGACCCGCCAATCACTGGAGTTCAACCCAATCCCTATACGTCTCCTTCTCTTAAATGATATTCAAGTCACTCTGCCCATACCTAATTCAACCTCATCTAGCCCTTTTCTCTCCCTACATCTAGACCTTTAGTCTCGGCACACTCGTCGTTCCCGCCTACCCCACTCCACTACTGCATTAAATTCGGCACTGTGTAATGCCCTTTCCCATTACAATAAGACTTATTTTCTAACAAACTACTTCTCCACATTGCAATGATGTCCTGAACCAATATCTGGAACACCCACCAAGACATGGCCACACTGGCGGCACTTAACACTGATGCAGTTACCTTCCTCTAGTCTCAAGTTTAATCAAAGTAGGGACTGGGGTAGGTCTCTTGATCATTAAAGAGACCCCATACATCCCGCTCTGGAGCTTGGCTATCCAAATGAGGTTTGTTAAAACTTGCTGCCCACCTCCAGTGAAAAGCATAGTTCTGTAGACGGGACAGGTGATAAGGTAGCCATATTAGGGACAATGGAGACCAAGTGTCAATGCCTATATATCACGACTTTGCCACCTGATGATACTGTGATCCTGGACAGATAATCCTATCTCACAGTATAGTAATATGCTGTCTTTAGTGAAAGTGTTTCCTTTCTCAAATTCCCATGGCATTGTTCAGTCCATTGTTTAGCCCATTTCTTGCTCTTTCTTTTCCTGTAGACCGATGGAGTGGAAAAACAGGTGATAGCTGACTTAATATTACAGGCATATATTAAGTATATTTTATGGTCTGCTTATTTGGCTCAAAAATGGTTTCCTTTTCCCTCCACAACTTAAGTTGTTCTTCACATCATGAATAACAACCTGCAAGTCATTGTCAGACAATGACTATACATATCCAAGCCTGTGTCACTGTGGTATCTAACAACTCAGCCAAACTCTTCAAAATATGCAAGGAGCTGGCCAACCCTGCTGCAGTCTTTACCTCTCCTGTCGCCTCCCGGGCCCTTTGCACAGCCCTTGCCTCTCACTTCATCTAAAAATTCCAGAACTTCCTGTCCACCGTCTCGTCCCCTCCCCCTCTTCTCCCTCCTCTTTCTGCGAACTCTGGCCCTCCTGCAGCTGCCACCCAACCCTCTTTCTCGTCCTTTCCTCTTTTTGTCCCCTGGCGAGGTCTCTAGACAAGTCTGATCTATGAAAGTCTCGTCAAAACAGGTTCTTCACTATTCCTCCAAAACGATCAAGGACCACATTGACACCATTGCTCCTGCCCTGGCTGATTTCTGCAACCTCTTCATCATCTCTGGAGCCTCCCCCTCCCCTCTGAAGCACTCTCTTGTGCACCCTCTTCTCAAGAAACCCACAGCTGACCCCTCTTGCCCAGTAAATTACTGCCCGATCTCCATCACTCCTTTCCTGGGCAAACTCCTGGAAAAGCTGCCCATCTCGCAGCTTAACCTTCACTCCAATTCTGTTGGTTGTCTCCACGACCATCAGTCTGGCTTCAGAGCTGCCGAAGCACAGAAACTGCTCTCCTGAACATCCGTGAAGATCTGCTCTCCAACCCTGATTCTAACATCCCCTCTGTCCTCATCCTACTCGATCTCTCTTCTGCCTTCGACACTATCAACCATACCATCCTGCTCAACCGTCTCCGTGACAACCTGGGTATCACTGATCAGGCTCTGGCCTGGCTGACTTGTTTCCTCTCTGATCGACCCTCTCAGGTCCAACATGGGCCCTTCCTTTCCTCTATCTCCCTCTCTACCTGTGGTGTTCCCCAGGGGTCTGACCCCTCACCCTGGTTTTTCAACCAATACCTGGCAACTCTCGCCCATCGCATTGCCGTTTTCTGCTCCAATTTTCAGTGCTATGCTGATGACACTCTACTCATTTTCAGGCTTCCCACTGCCACCTCTTCCCCTTCTCTCATCTCTGATTGCCTGTCTGCCATTTAGGAGTGGTGTGCCGCCAACGATCTCTGCCTGAATGCCAGCAAGACAGAGATTCTCCTCATCGGCACATGTCAGGTTCTCGATCCACCTGACTGGCGCAGAGGCAGCACAAACACCTACCTCCCCATTGGGTCTTGGCACCTGGGATGTTAGAACCACAGGCCACCTCAACCCTCTGGGGAAAGAGGGTTAGCGTCCGTTGAGTGGATAGGTAGAGGGAGTTCAGGGTGACCGCAAAGAGGTTTAGGGAAAAGTGATGGATGGGTAGGGGGATTTAGGGAAAGATGCTCCTCGACTCCTGCTCCGGCACCAGTGGTAGTGACTCCGCCCTTGCACACTCACTGCACAATCACTCTATGTGTTCACTTTAGTTGGAGGCCTTTGTACTGGAGCCTCTAACCAGTACCTGCCTCAGCAGTTACGTTATTACACCAGCACTTGGCTAAACACTGCCACCTTTTAGACATGGGCAGCAACAACTGTAACAATTTAATCAAAGGCAACATAATCACTCATCCCCACAAGGGATATAAGATAAATCTTCAACATTCGGCCATATGCGACTCGAAAAATGTAATATACGGCATAAGATGCCCGGGTGGGATATATTATGTCAGGATGACAACGAGAAAAGCTAAAACAAGATGGGCTGAACATAAGTCGAACATAAGAACAGGGGCCATCAAATCGCCAGTTATGCAACATTTTAAAGAAGAGAGACACAACATCGCTCAGATGAGGTTCATCATCCTGGAACAGGTGAAAACCCCAAGAAGGGGAGGCAACCTTAATAAAATGTTGCTGCAAAGGGAAACTTACTGGATTGAAAAATTGAATTCTATGCAACCCAACGGCATGAATGCTGATTGGGATTTAAGCTGTTTTTTATAACAACTGAACAAATGAAGAAAGATTGAAGATCTCAATAGGATCACACAACCAGCAAGGAAATGTTAAAATGGTGCCCATGGAATACGAGTAATAAGTCACCTCATCTAGTTCCCCAACAAAACTGTTACCATAACAACCAAAGGGAACAGGAACGCGGAGTCACAGTGGAACGCTCCACACATACGGAAACATCAAGCGGCGGACGCCGGAGTAGGAGAGAAGTAAAACGAGACGAGCGAAAGATTGGTGAGCGGTCTGATTCAACACAGACGGTGACACTGGAACTCTTGAACGAAGGTGAGCACATGATTTAAATGCGCATTAACATCTACTCTTCCAGAAAATGTTATCAATCAGGGTTATGACACTGGGACCCAGCGCTTCTTCTCAAGCGACTGATCCCGGTGCATAACCCGCATCAAAACGCCCCAGAAAAAAAGACTGTATGGAGTGAAAACAAACTCCTATTGTTTTCTCAACAGATCTAACAAAGAGACTGTTCGTTGCACGCCAAAGAAAAAC
Source organism: Ambystoma mexicanum (assembly GCF_040938575.1). Lineage (NCBI taxonomy): Eukaryota > Metazoa > Chordata > Amphibia > Caudata > Ambystomatidae > Ambystoma > Ambystoma mexicanum. The sequence goes on from NC_090925.1 coordinate 833,289,233, forward strand.
AAATCATTAAAAATCTACCGGCCAAGTGTGGAAGGTGTTTGAAAGAACAATGGATTTTGGTATCAGTGAAACTGAAGGTCAGAGGTACTTTCAATCTACATTTTTGAGAAACACGTAATGAGTATTATGAAACACTGAGTGAACAATGATACTTACTAGAACTTTTTTCTACTTAAATTTCAGAAATTGATTTATTGGAACTTGTGAACAAGTCGCACCTGATGAAGGGCTAGAAGAGCCCGAAACGCATTGTGTATTAAAAATCATCACAAAGGCAATCAAATTGAAAGAAACAAAGCCACACATTTGGACTACCCCATCTGTAAAAGACAGGGAATAGAAAATTGTGGACTAATTATGTTAATTTGAGTGGCTAACCTTACCGTCACATTTTGTATGCATGTGTAAAGAATCACACTGGGAAAATGTGATCCCTTGAAAGTATATTTTGTGTTTATGTAAGCAATGAATTTATGTACACAACAATCTGTAATGCTACATTAATTGCGAGTAAGATATAAATTCCGTTTTTGGTAATTCACTTTATTTTGAAATATTAAAAAAACTAATACAACAAGTCCTGACTATTGTAGAGTACATCACAATTGAAAAGTAAGTTTTGATTTGCATGGTTACATGCACAAGAGTGTGCACGGAGAATAGGTCAGTCTGGTGTAGAGTGACCCTGTTTATTTTTCCTGTTCAGATTGGATTCTGTAGCCCAGAATCAGTCTCTGTTAGCACCTGAGTTTGTATTCAGTAATTGTATAACTTCCTTGAGCATTTAACGCAAACTAGATTGAAACAGGAGTGCTCCTCTACACCCATATTTCCACAGCTCTAGCACCCTTCCCACATTGCTTCATGCAGGCAAGACCCCTCATTAGCACAGCAACAGATTCCCCACATTACTTAATGTAGGCAAGCCCCAAATTAGCAAGGCAATAGATCCTCCACATTACCCCGTGCAAGGATAGCAACAAACAATGTGCACATAGTGTGCAAATACACTGATCTTTGGCTTCTGTATGAGTTCAAGGTCTTCTGGCCTTTCCGTGTTGATGGGCCGCTGCGCCGTCACACTGGTTCGTTTAGTTTTTCGGCTGAAATGAGCAAGGTAAAGTCAGTACACGTGCATGTGAAATGCCGTTCCAAAGAACGTTCCCTGAGGGGTTAAAAACTGGTTACAGGTGCGGTTACTTCACCGCCTGTCTAAAACTGTAATCTGGGAATAATTAGTTATGCATATGATGCAACGGTTAATATGCTTGTTCGGTCGCGCCTCCTTTGGTTTTCATGGCTCTGGGCAGTAAACAGTTAACATTCCACAGTGGCGTGCAGCACGTCTACCTTCAAATGAAGAATCAGCTGTTCTCAAATAGATATAGACTTCTACTTAGCTTTATTTTGTACGCGGGGCCTGGGGTGAGGATGCAGGCGGGCGGGTGCCCCGCGTAGGCGTGCCTCCTGGAGCTCGCGGGAAACACGTCTTCTCTCGCTGGTAGCCAGGATTGCGAGCAGCTCTTCTAGGGCGCGGCTCGTGCATGCGCCTCAGTGCGGGCGTGATTCTTCTTCCCCCAGTAGGCTTGTGTAGCACACGGCCTGCTGGGAATTGTAGTTTCCGGGCGATTCTCCATCCCTGGGCCTTGCCCCTGCAGAAAGGGTGGAGAACACGCCTGGAAAACCTACCAGGGCATCTTTAGCCTTCACCAACTCTCCCAAAGGCCCCAATAGGGGCTGCTACTTGCCCCATTGTCCCCTTAACTCCCCCAAGTGCCCCTGCCCTGACAGTACTCCCCCTCCCTCCTGCAGGTCCAGGTTTAGAGGGGTGTCTAAGGTGAAATTGGCAGAGGAGTCGAGGAGCAAGGATGTTGTGTGCTGGCTCCCAGGATCGATTTTCCGGGCCATAACCCTTCCAATCCACTAAATACCATAAATTGCACTGTCTAAGGCGCGAATCCAGAATGGCTTTGACTTCGTATTCTGGACACCCGTCTACCTTGACAGGTGGGGCTCTTTTTGTTTTAACCGAGGCCGGGGCTGGTTTCAGTAAAGCGATGTGGAACACAGGATGCACTTTCATATGCAGAGGTAAAGTCAATTTTACTGCCACAGGGCCGACCAGTGCTTTAATAGGAAACGAGCCGATGAAACGGGGACAGAATTTACGGGAACCTTGAAGATGGAGGTTACGGGTAGAAAGCCATACTCGATCTCCTACTTGGTACTGTGGACTAGGTCTTCTTTTCTTGTCTGCGTGATATTTGTAGGCTGCTTTAGCGAGGTCTAAATTGCGTTGAGCAGTTTGCCAGATGCCTTCTAATTGTTTCCTTTTCTGTTCTGCTGCTGGGACTTCCAGTATTGTTCCTTGAGGTACTGGCTAGAACCACGGGTGATAGCCGTAGGTGCTATAAAACGGCCTAGTCTTGGTTGATGCATGGATTGCATTGTTGTATGCCAATTCCGCCAGCCAGATAACCTCTGCCCAATCGTTCTCTTTATCCTGGGTTAGGCATTGTAGGTACTGTTCCAAAGTCTGGTTCAGTTGCTCAGTCTGACCATCGGTCTCAGGATGATAACTGGTTGATAACCGGATCTCGATCCTCACTGATTTGCAGAATGCATGCCAAAACCGTGAAGTAAATTGAGGACCTCGATCAGAGATTATTCCATAAGGTAAGCCATGTAGCCGGACCACCTGTTGTAAAAACAAATTCACTAATGTGCTGGCTTTAGGAGTGCTCTTGCAAGGTATGAAGTGAGCCATCTTGGTGAGATAGTCAACTACCACCAGAACGGCGGAGAACCCTTGACTCTGGGGTAGTTCGACAATCAAATCCAGGGAAACGGTGTGCCATGGTTTTGGAGGAGTTGGAAGAGGTTTTAGAGGACCCCCTGGCTTTTTGTGTTTGGTTTTGTTCCTTAAACAGATTACACAATTGGATATGTTGAATGTATTTTCGTAAACAAGGCCACCAGAAATGGCACTGGAGTAGCTCTCCCATCTTAATCATTCCAGGATGACCCACGAATGGTGAATCATGGCACCATTTGATTGCTTGCTGCCGAAGCGGTACGGTGGGTAAGTATAATGCTGACTTGTAAAACGGCAACCCATCCTTGTTAGTTTGGTCCTTGTTTTTACTTGCCCATTGGACTAAGTCTTGTGCCGACATTGCCTTCTGAATGTTTTCAAAGATGGCGTCTACCGCCACGCTCCCTACAATGCCTGCTGGGTCCACTATGGGGGCAACCAGACGTGGTCTCCCTCTAACTGTGCTTAGAGAGGCATCAGCTTCACCTCACTGATGATCCCCAACAAGGGTGAAACACGTGTATGGGGTTGCTGGTGGTACTCTCGTTCAGGTTGGAATTGCCATTGCATTTCGGTGCTGGACTGCCCCTGGGCAGGACAAAGACTGATATGCAAATGGATATTTCCCATCTGTGAAAGGCACAGTGAGTAAAAGCAGTGGCTGCGAACTCTCAAGTGGTTAATAACCACTGAACAGGTTATCAAGTCTGTTCTTTCGAGAGAGGGGCGCCCGCTACCTTTGCAAAACTATGGGTCCACTATGGGCTTGGGTTCTTCTGCTGTTTTCGACGGAATAGAACTTATCTCAGGATACTGAGAAAGTATGTTCGCTTTCCGATTTTCCACACCTGGGCGATATGTTACCACAAAATCATATTCAGAAAATTGAATGGCCCATCTGAGCTGTCTAGGACTAAGCGCCTTAGCTGACTTCAAAAATTGTAGGTTACGGTGGTCGGTATATATCGTAACAGGATGGCGGGCTCCCATGAGGTAGTGACGCCACTCGTCAAAAGCTACTTTAATGGCTAACAATTCTTTGTCTGCTATGACAGAGTTTTGCTCGGCGAGTAACAGCATTCGGGAGTAGTAGGCGACCGGGTGTAGCTGCCCGTTGTTGTCTCGCTGGGACAGGATAGCTCCAACAGCATAGCTAGAAGCATCGGTTTCAATGATGTAAGGTTTGGCTGGGTCCGGGTGTTGCAGGACGGGTGCAGTTACGAAAGCTTCTTTAAGTGCTTGGAAACTAGCTTCAGTCTTGTCATTCCATTGGAACGGAACTCCTTTTCGCAATAATTGCGTGATGGGTTGCACTTTTTTGTCAAAGCCGTCTATAAAACGGCGGTAGAAATTGGCAAACCCTAACACGGTTTGGACATCCTTCACTGAACCTGGAGAGGGCCAGTCCGAAATAGCTTGTACTTTTTCTTGTCCATTGTAATTCCCTGGGGTGACAGGATAAACCCCAAAAACTCCACTGTGGTTTGATGGAACTGACACTTCTCGAGCTTTGCATACAGTTTGTGCTCGTGTAGTCTCTGTAATACACCCTTTACATGGCCCGGTGTTCTTCAGCATTGTGCGAGTAAATTAAGATATCATCGATGTATACGATGGTAAATACATCTAAGTAGCTGCGCAACACCTCGTCTAGTAAGTGCTGGAATGCTGCTGGGGCATTACACAGCCCGAAGGGCATGACCTGGTATTCGTACAGGCCGAATTTTGTCTGAAGGTTGTCTTCCATTCGTCACCCTGTCTCATGCGTACCAGATGATACACTCCACGTAGATCTAATTTCATGTAGACGGTGGACCCCCACACCTGGTCCAATAACACAGGAATCAAAGACAGCGGATAACGATTCTTAATAGTGATGCGGTTGATTGCCCTATAATCGATACAGGTCCTTATGTCCCCCGTTTTCTTGGGTATGAAAAATAAGGGGGAGGAGACAGGAGATGTGGAATGCCGGATAAAACCATTTGCCAGGTTGGTTTCGATATATTCCTTTAGATGCTTGTTCTCTGCTTCCGTGAGCGCGTATATCCTAATACAAGGTAGTACTGCGCAAGCCTCCAAGTATATGCAGCAATCAAAGGTTCTATGCTGGGGTAGGGACTCAGCAGCCACTTTACTGAAAACATCCCGATACTCCTCATATTCCCTAGGCAGTTCTACTTCCATACTTCCTCCAATGAAATGAGGACTACACCTAGACATTCTGCAGTTTGCCTGGCAGTAAGTCGAGTCGAACTGCAGTGCGCCTGTAGCCCAATCCACAGTTGGATTATGGAGTCTCAGCCATGTTAAATCCAAGATAAATCTGAATTGTGGTGCAGCTATTACATCGAAATCAATGGTTTCCTGATGCTTTTTCCCTCATTCCAAGTGCATGGGCTGTGTTTGCTGGGTGATGGGCGCTGAAACCAATGGTGAACCATCCACCGACTTAACTTCCTCCGGCTCCCCTTTTTCTTTCAATGGAAGCCCAAGTCTTCGCGCTACTTGTTCGTCAACAAAATTACCAGTGGCCCCCGAGTCTACCATAAGTGACACCGGTATGCGTCTTCCTTGCCAGTTCAGATGGCCTGCAAGCATTACGTGGACTGCCTGGGCATGGTGTATATTTGCTAGCATCTTTGGGGTATCCTCAGTTTCTCTCGCCCTCAACCCCCTCATGGACGAGCTGGCGCGTTTCCTGACAGCGTTCCCTTTACTGGTTTATTAGTGCATTCTCGCACAAAGTGGCCTGATTTACCACAATAGAGGCACAACTTATCCCTCCTTCTCCTTTCCTTCTCATCTCTGGTCAATGGCCCTCGAATGGTTCCGATCTGCATTGGCTCTTCGGTTCCCTTTTCGGGCATTTTGGTAGCCCTCTGCTGGTCTAGCCGTACCACTAGCTTATTATCCCATTTGCGTCAATCCTGACGACGCTCATTCTGCCGCTGGTCTAGCCGAAGTGCTAGGTCTATCATAGTAGAAAGTTATCTGGCTGCGGGTCGACCAAATCTTTCAGATCCTCCCTTAAACCTTGCTAGAATAGGGCCATTCTCTTTTCTTGGGGCCAATCAGTCTCCATGGCTAGCCGGTTGAAGGCAGTCACGTAAGATACCAAGTCTCTGCTCCCTTGCCTGAGTGTCAATAATTCCCGGTCTTTGATTAATGTTGCTGCTCTGCGATTAAATATTTTACTGAACTCTTCTAGGAATGTGTCCCAACTGTACAACAAGGCATCATTTTTGTGGACCAAAGACGTAGCCCATGAAGCAGCATCCCCAGTAAGATAGGATATGACGAATGCCGTACGGGCTTGAGCAGTCCGGAAAACTGCGGGTTTAGTCAAGAAATGCAACTGACACTGATTGAAATTCTGTGGGTCCCCATGATACCTCTCCAGGGCTGCAAGGGGCAGAGGTGGTTCTGTAGATACTTGTACTTGCACAGGCGTGGGTGGGGGTGGTCTGGGCAAAGGAGTTGCCTGGGCCTGATTCTGGATGGTCAGTGTGTGGACTTGGCCTGCCAGGTTCTGATAGTCCTGCCTGGTTGCTGCCAATTCTGCCTTTAGTTCCTGGAGGAGGGTTACTACATGTGCCATGATTGTGCTGCCTGGGCGCCTGGAGAATACGTGGGCTTGCAATTCTGTCAGGTTCTTAATCCTCTTGACTGGCGCAGAGGCAGCACAAACACCTACCTCCCCATTGGGTCTTGGCACCTGGGTTGTTAGAACCACAGGCCACTGCAACCCTCTGGGGAAATAGGGTTAGGGTCCGTTGGGTGGATAGGTAGAGGGAGTTCAGGGTGACCGGAAAGAGGTTCAGGGGATTGTGATGGATGGGTAGGGGGACTTAGGGAAACATGCTCCTCGACTCCTGCTCCGGCTCCAGTGGTAGTGACACCGCCCTTGCACACTCACTCCACAATCACTCTATGTGTTCACTATAGTTGGAGGCCTTTGTACTGGAGCCTCTAACCAGTACCCGCTTCAGCAGTTACGTTATTACACCAGCACTTGGCTAAACACTGCCACCTTTTAGACACGGGCAGCTCTAGCACCCTTCCCACATTACTTCATGTAGGCAAACCCCAAATTAGCAAGGCAAAAGATCCCCCACATTACCCCATGCAAGGATAGCAACAAACAATGTGCACATAGTGTGCAAATACACTTAGCTTTGGCTTCTGTATGAGTTCAAGTTCCTCTGGCCTTTTCGTGTTGATGGGCCGCTGCACCGTCACACTGGTTCGTTTCGTTTTTCAGCTGAAATGAGCAAGGTAAAGTCAGTACACGTGTGTGTGAAATGCCGTTCCTAAGAACGTTCCCTGAGGGGTTAAAAACTGGTTACAGGTGCGGTTACTTCACCGCCTGTCTAAAACTGTAATCTGGGAATAATTAGTCATGCATATCATGCAAGGGTTAATATGCTTGTTCGGTCACGCCTCCTATGGTTTTCGTGGCTCTGGGCAGTAAACAGTCAAGATTCCCCAGAGGCGCGTAGCGCGTCTCCCTTCCGACGAAGAATCAGCTGTTCTCAGATAGATATAGACTTCTACTTAGCTTTATTTTGTACGCGGGGCCTTGGGTGAGGATGCAAGTGGAGGGGCGCCACGCGTAGGCATGCCTCCTGGAGCTCGCGGGAAACACGTCTTCTCTCGCTGGTAGCCAGGATTGCGAGCAGCGCTACCAGGGCGTGGCTCGTGCATGCGCACAAGTGCAGGCGTGGTTCTTCTTCCCCCAGCAGGCTCGTGTAGCACACGGCCTGCTGGGAATTGTAGTTTCCGGGCGGTTCTCCATCCCTGGGCCTTGCACCTGCAGAAAGGGTGGAGAACATGCCTGGAAAACCTGGCAGGGCATCTTAGGGCTTCACCAACTCTCCCAAAGGCCCCAATAGGGGCTGCTACTTGCCCCATTGTCCCCTTAACTCCCCCAAGTGCCCCAGCCCTGACAGCACACATTCACCCTCCTTTCATGCCACTCTCTGGCGGGCCTCCCTTGGCCCTCCACCTACTCCCACCTGCAAGGCTAAGAACATCGGGTCATCTTCGACTCCACGCTTTCCTTTTCTGCCCTCATCTCTGATGTCTCTAAAAAGTCAAACTTCCAATTGCACCTCCTCAGAGGTATTCTGCCTTTCCTCTCCTTCCACCAGAAGCTCACTGTCTCTCGAGCCCTGGTTCTCTCTAGGTTGGACTTTTGCAACAGCCTCCTTCTAAATCTACCTGCTCCTACTCTACACCCTTTGCAACTCATCCAGAATAGGACTGCAAGACTTGTCCTTTGCCTGAAGCCCTGGGATCGTATCTTTCCAGCCCTAAAATCGCTTCATTCGCTCCCAGTGGCTGCAATGATTAAATTCAAGACCCTTTGCATTGTCCACAAGGCTTACTGGGGCCTGGGTCCAAAATACCATCAACTCTCCCTCCGAAAATACCTTCCCTCTCAAACTCTTCGCTCATCCACCTCCAACTCCCTTAGGGTCAGTTGTTTCTCTAAGAAACAAGCTGGGGGTAGATATCTGTCTTCGCCTGGGGCCTCACTCTGGAACAGCCTCCCCTCCACTCTGAAATTTGAGGAGAACCATCTCTGGTTCTGGAAACACCTCAAGACCTTCCTCTTTGCTTCTGCCTTTGCTCCTCCTCTCCCATGCTGATCTGTTCTGCTTCGGCATCCTGCACCTGGTTACCCTCTGATTTTGGGCCCAGGTACTTGCTCACCCTGCCACGCACCTGCACTGTGTGGTGTCCCCTGCTGGGGTTGGGGGAGCGAGCGCGGGGCTCAGCAATAACAGGCCGACACGGAGCTGTGCTGCAAACGTGTATCTTTATTCGTGCTCCAACATGAACTGCCTAACCCCGCCCCTCCCGTGTCACTTCCCTTCTCTTCCCGCCCGAGTCCCTCCCGCCCCCGTTGTCCAGGATACATCAACATGACATCTCCCCCTTTTTAGATGGTTACCACACTCTTTGCAACAGGCGATGGTCTGGCGAGTCTCTAGTCCATTTCCTCGATCCACCAGCGAGGTCTGTTCTGGACTCGCTGTGGTCGTGTCAGCTCGGCCCTTGGTGACGGTCTACTCTCGGCCGTCTCGGCTTCTGGATCTTGATCCGATTCGTCAGCTTCCCACGGATCCTCTCCTTGTTGATCACTGTATTCCTCATCTGGTGGGGCTTGTACCCTGCCGCTCAGGCGTCTTGTTCCGGGCGGTGGGAGTTCCTTGAAGTGGAACGAGTTCCGGGTTACTGCTCTCGTGGAGCCTTGTGCGGTGATCATCAACCCCTTCCTCTGGGTAACAAGAAGGGGCTCTTCCCGAAATGCAGGCGTGTGTTTATGGGTCGAGGGATGTCGAACCGCCACTTCATCGCCTACTGTTATTTGGGATGTCTGGGCTTTTCTGCGGGCGTCGGTGTATTCCTTCATTCTGTTCTTGGCTGCTTCATCCCGCTCTCGGACCTCCACATCCATCGCCGGGCGTGGTGCACTTGCCTCTGCTTGGGGAATTCGGGTTTGAGGGTTACGCCCAAACATGAGTTCGGCAGGGGTCTTCCCTGTGGTGCTATGGGGCGTTCCCCGGTAGTCCCGTAGTAGTTGATTGAGCACCTGTTCGTATGGTTGTTCCGTGAGGCGTGCAATCTGTAGGGCCCGCTTGAGATTGGCCATAAACCGTTCGATCATCCCATTGGCTTGCGGCCATAGCGGTGTCACCTTCCGATGTCGGAACCCCAAGTACTCCGCAAACCGGGCAAATTGATGTCCACAGAACGGGGCCCCGTTGTCTGTCTTGAGCACCTTGGGCACTCCATAGGCAGAGAAAATGTGGTCCAGTGCTGGAACGACGTGATGCGCAGCCGTGGACGAGATCAGCTGTACTTCTGGATATCGGGAGTACTCATCCATCACTGCGAGGACATATCTTCCCCCCTCAATAGGCCCAAAGAAATCAGCGGCCACCGCTTCCCATATGTTCTGCGGAAGTTCTGATATTTGTAGGGGCTCAGGATGTCGATTAGGTGTAATGAGGCAGCAGGTGGGGCATGCTCTCTGGGCGGCCTCTACTCGGGCATCCATTCGTGGAAACCAAACCTTTTGGCGCAGCATGCGCTGTGTGGAGACAATGCCTCGGTGGGTCTCATGTGCCAGGTTGATGACTTTCTGCCGCATGGTTGCTGGGATCACTAGCTTGCAGTCCTTGAGTAGGAGATGGTCCTCTGATACGGCTAGCTCTGCTTTCACGAGAAGAAGTCGTTCCACATCTTCCCATGTTTGGCCTACTGCCGCTTTTCCTCTCTCCTTAGCCCTCCTCCTCTCTCCTTAGCACTTTCACCATTCCCTCTCCCCTGCACTTGAGCGTTCTCAATGTCACTGGGCCTAGTAAGATTGTTGTTTTTGTTCTCCCTTGTTCCCCTCCCTTGCCTCATCGTGCTCTGAAGCACTTGTGTATGAGCGCGATACAAATACAATATCAATATCAATCAATATCAATGTGAATTTACCAGCTTTTGCTGGGTGACTTTAAATCTTTACAATTCACTAGGTAACCCAGATGAGATATTTTAGGTTTACATCAATTAGTATTCTAATTATTCTGATACTTGTAGACATCCATGTATGATGAAAATGAAGTTATAACCATTCTCCTTTGGTATTGCATATTTATACACAGATTTATTTTTTAAAAGAATATTGACATTTTGGTTTATCATGTGGTTTGTGTACTTTTCACATTCACAAATAATTGCACCTTGCAGAATGACAAAAATTGTGAAGCAATAAGGTCATGCGATAAAATTGCAGACTGGGCAAAAAGTGTATGCTTCTGGGGAATTAATTTAATCTCACACTGTCGAACCTGTGAAAATTGCCAGCCACTAAAGGCAATCTAGATTCAAGAGCATGTTCATCAAAAAATCCACACCCATGGTTTAATTAGTTAGAGTGTTGCTTAATATACAGTGACTATTGGCCACAATCTGGTTTTCCCAAGATTTTCTCTCGATTGCACATGCAGTCTTCAGACTTGGATACAAACTAATCATCCAAAACTAGGCGAGCAGGGCAAGTGGCATTGCCATACTCGACCAAGTCTCTCTCTCTGCTTCGGATATTGACAACTCACCCCCTAACCTAGACTGTGAATCCCTTCTAGTGAATCCCTCCCAGTGAAATCCTTGCTATCCCCACTTCCACAAACTCCTTCATGCTTATATACCGACCCCTGGGATATATTCAAACCTTTGCTGAATCCCTAAGCGACTCCATCGCAGCCATCATGGTCTTCCACCCCATCTAACAGTATTAGGGGACTTCAACATTACATAATCCATCCATCAGCCATCTTATTTAATCAATTCAGATCTGGGCGCTGTGACAATAGCCAGTGAATGACATTGAATCGAATCAGGCTTTCGTAAGCTAAAGCTATTCTAGCCCCTCTCAGAGCCCACCTCCTTCTTGATTTGCAATGAATGTAGGCTCTCTTAACTTAATCCGTTCTAGCACCTCCCCTAGCACCTCCCCTAGCCCACTTGTTTCTGAATTACATGAAATTAGGCTCTCCTAACAAAAACTTCTGTAGCCCCTCCCATTGGTCAGCTGATACTGAAGCCTTCTGCGACTTTTAAGTCCCTAATTACCCACCCGTAGGAATTCAGCCTCTCCCTTACCACGCTAAGCAGAAACCTTCCAGAACTTACCAATCTAAAAGGGCTTCTCATCTAGAAAAATGGTCTGGCGTTATCCTGATCAAGTTTTCGGACTGACTCCTCTACTGGATCCTAGACGGCCCTCTGATAAACCTAGTAATAGACAGAGAAAGTTGCCCCATAACATAGGCCCCTGAGGCATCCCCCCTCCATCTCACAAGCCGTGACATCCTGCCACTCCTTGGGTTATTCGCTCTGGGCAAACAATAGCCTCAACTGCAGATAAGTCCTCGCAGACTATAGCCTCCTTTGGACCTAAAACATTTCCGCACAAGCTCCTTACTTGACAGGACTGGGAGCATCATTCGGTAACTTGCGCACATTTCTCAACCCAAAAATCAAATCTCTCAACCTCCACCAACATTCCACACCCATCCACACTCACTATCAGATCTGACCCACTGCCAATTCCTAGGTTGGGTATAATGGCACCTCGCATTGAAGGCAGATATGCGCTGCAGGAGTGATGACTTAGAACAGATACCCCTTCATAGGAAGGCACAATCCCACCTCATCCTCCAAACACATAGCCACAAGAGATCCCACTCAGCTACGGCACTGCTGGAATTACCAAATTATTAGGAGAATATCCCAATGGATCCCTAGCAAGCGGTCAGACTCAATCCTCCTCCTGGACGCTTCTCAGTGAATCCTACTGAAGATTGTAATTACTACGGATCGAGAAGGGAGGACCAAGACAATACTCCTTACACTGCAATGATTGATTGCTATAATCAGTTGCTTACCTACTCTCTGCTCAGAGATCTGCATACCCTAAACTATCCATCGCCATGCACTACACCTAATAGTCAGATGGGAAGGAAAATAATGTAAGAAACTCGAGGCTTCCTTCCACATGATACTCTGCGGTTCACCAAGGTCACTCACTAGACCACACATGTCACTCACTGACACAGTCTTTCTCCCGCCTGACTGTCCTGCAGGCCTTGCACTACCAGAACCAACACTCCCATCAATCTGTCACCCAACATCCATCACCACCAGGAATCTACTTGACCCTGGGTGTATCCATATTATCATTTACGCAAACATAAACCCCCACTGAACCAATGTTTTGTCAATTGAGCACGCCTTAGGTTCTGGTTGAGCTGCCTGGCATTTGGCTCTTGGTGTTACAGGGTGCATAGGGGAGCATAATACCTCATTGGAATTTCCCAAGGATCAGGCAGTCAGATCTCATCCAGGCAGGGAAATGGACACTCAGAGGACTGGGTCAACAAGCAAGTAGTTTTTCTCTAATTAACGGGTGTCCTGGAGACTGGCAAACAAGTTTGGTATTTTTTCTATAGGTGACTATGATTTTCCACAACCACATTTGAATTCAATATTTTTCATTTTTACTGCAACAACGAGATGGTATGCTGGTATCTGACCATTGATGCATGCGGTCTGCATGTAAAGTATAGCAGAGACCTCAACTGTAGACAGTTCCCCTAGAGATTGATACCCTTACCCCCTGCCCCCTCCTGCAACCCATAGATTAATTAATGACTCCTTTATAACACACTTGTTACTGGAGATCAGTCTCCAAGAACAGGGCTTGGTTTCAAACCTGTGTTGCTCTTCGTTGCCTGGCTTCCAAGACAAGCGCATTGCCCTGGAGCTATCCTCCCGGCCCACAGCTCCCTGAATGCAGCAGAGTCCCACAAACAATTAGGTCCAGCTGTCACATAGTCACTGTTATACCAGTCTTCCTTATGCCTTTGCCATATACGCTGCATGATTTAAAATGCTTTAACCTAGTATCTCTGTTTATCACTGAATGCCAATTACTGTATGCATGCATTGTATTGCTCCTTTTATATACATCTTTGCACAGACTACGGTCATCCAAAAGGCGTTCATCCACCACAGTGCTTAGAAGCCATAACAATGGCAGTAGGTGCTATACAAATATCAAATAACATAAAATAACATCTATGCTCTTGTATGCGTACATTACGCGTACATAACTCGTTGCATCCAATCATCCATCCGTTAGCAGTTGTACATTCAATGTCCTGCTAATGTGAGTTCTGTTGCTATACAGGGTTATGTGTACATTTGTCATACGGCTATGATCTGTATCTCACATCTATACTACAGCCTGTATACCTTCCTTGTTGCTGCTATTGTTAAAAAGCATCCTGCACTATCATGTATACTAGACAATAAATACCCTCATCGTGGACAGTTAATGTGGCCCTTGAATTGCCACCTGTTTATTATTCTAATTCCAGCAAAGATGAAGGGCGAAGGGGACTTAAAAGGAGTTCCCATGCTTATTTTAATTGCTATCCGGGCAAAATTATCAAACTATAGGTTGTGACTGCGGCCAAAGTGTGGGGGTGGGTGGGACCAGAGAGTCTTAGGATCTCTTAATTTCTTTGGTTCAGGCAACAAAGTTGTGTGTGCTCCAGACACGAAATTAAGTAAAATAAAAACATTTCACCAATTTCTGTGCCTTCCAGGGATGACAATGGACCCTGGGAACAAGACTGAAACAACTTGTTGAGAAGTATTTCCCTTCTCTAATTGAAGGATATTTAGTTTAGTTTTGTTTATTGATCATTTGGTAAGGTGCATTATACAACATAATTGTGCCTCAGAGCGCCACAAGGCTAAATGGGAAGGGAACAGGGGAAACAATAACAGTGGCAAAAAACAAAAAGCAACAATAATATATATACAGTCGTGGTCCTACTAGGCCTTGTGGCATTCAGCCGTGCAAGTGCATTGAAGAGAAGCGCAGGGGAGATGGATAGAAAGGGGAAGAAGAGGAGTGGTTAAGTGCTGGAGCAGGGCCCAAGAGGGAAGTGCTAAGGGGAGCCAGGAGGAGCACCTCAGGCTAAGTGCTAGTACAGGCAGCTCTCAAGGGTGGTATGTGGAGACACCAGACAGGGGCCCGCAGGGCAATGCAGTGGTGGCGGGGGCTGCTGGTAATGACTGGGAGGAAGGGCCTGTGATCCTGTGAGGTTCATGCTAATATGTACAATATGTACAAGCGTGCACAGGAGCTGGACATTCATATTAAGTGCTCTTTACCGCATGGGACCGTCTATAATAAAGGAAAACACTGGGAGCCTGTGCAAAATTACTCTATACTAAATCAAACCCAAGTACAGACCAGTCAAAGCTGTGATATTTCCAGCTCTGGCCCAAAACAGGCGGCATTGATTGGCCACCTGTTTCAAGTAATTTAATAAATGTTTGCATATAATGCATCCAGGGTACTTGTAATGTGCCTGAAAATGACTACAAGCAGTTGACTGTCACATAGACTCTTTTGGGTTGTGTTTAAGTCTGAAAGAAGTACAGCAATATGTATGGTAGTTTGTGGAAATACAGCTTGACTGTCTCCCCAAAGGAGCTGTTAGTCGGATTGGCCTGCTGGGCATAGCCATGATGCACACCAGGTCAGGGGAGCATTAGATGAGGTGAAACCACCAGAAGTGACAACAAAGGTGTGCACCATCTGTTAGGCTCACAGGAGGAGGTGACTGCAGATACCAAACAGTTAGGGGGAGGCAGGCAGCTTAGTGAGATCCAAAATGGCTTCCCCACTTCATATTGCTTCTGTTTCATTAAACTCACCCCAGGCGAGTCACAGAATGGAACTGGTTTCAACCAATCATGGACTAACCCTCAACACAGGACACAGGTGCAAGCCATCGGTCTGGAAGCCAGCCTAGGGTAGGAGCAAATACAGTATATGAAGTGCAGAAATTCAATCAAGCTTTATTTTGGCTAGCCGCCTTAAAAGCAATTACAAACACACAAATTCAATAATAAAATACTAAAATCATCAGATGCAAATTCATCAATGTACAAAAAAAGTAAAAACATCCAATAGGGATAACCATGCTGTATACAAAATAGTTCTTAATTATATACATAGCATAGCACTCCTTCTTTGCCAGGCTCTCAGTAGATAGTTTGAAACAGGGGTGCACCACATAAGGGCGAGAGGAGTCCCTGCACAGGGCTTCTCCAGTATGTAAAGAATGGACCCCGTGATTTTTCAAGCATGTCCTGAGATTCCCCCCCCTTATTAGGTAGTAACCTGGACAAATACACAAGAAATGCTGAACAGATTCAATTATATCTGGGTAAAACGTGTTTTGTACCAAACGTCTGTGAAGGGAGCTAGCAGGAGCATATTAAATGTCAGCATCATATATATAAAGCATGCAATGTGGTTGCTCGATGTCAGCTAAATAGTTCTCACAACCCCAAAGGCTTTTATGCAGCAAGAAGCTCCAGCTCGACACTAACATTAGACACTCAGTCAGGCGTGAAGAGGGGGGTATGCTCTTTTGATACGATCGTGGGTGTTTGCATGTACATTGCATGGTTATACCATACGTCACCTAAATTCATAGAACATAGTGAAGATGTAATGTAAGTGAGCCAAGGCAAGGAAGAAGCTCCTTCACAGTTCATTTGATCCCTAAGAGCCTCACGATTGCAAACAAAACCATCCGTCCTCCAGATTTTAGCCCTGAACAATAACGGTTTGATCTTAACAATGTCATGAATATATCTTAGATCTAGTTGCAGATAGATCAGTGTTTTGGGGGTACTCTTCGGGAGCATAAGGAGCCTTTTCAGAAATTTATTTTCAGCGATGATCAGGTGACCAAACTTGATGTGTCCCCACAATCCCAAAACATAACTGGCAGCACCAACCGCTTGAGATCTATGCAACTCAAACGCTGGATACACAACATTGTTCCCAAATGTCCTTGTAAAATTGTCAATTGCTGTGACTTTGCGAACTAGGGAGAGGTGCGACTTCTCCACATGGTCATCCCATGTCCCACTGCAAGCTATACAAAATCCAAGATAGTCAAACATCTTGACCGCCTCCATCTCATTTCCTTTAATTCCACTGGTCAGTTTAGTGGATTTTTGCACTTTCCTCCCACAACGCATTAACTTTGTTTCGGTATTTACCATTAGCCTCCTCCAATCACAGGAGGTCACAAACAGTTCAACAAGTTAAATTAAACCACTGGGGTGTGGGAGATCAATACAGCATCATCGTCATAGATCAAGATGCAAACTTTATCACCCAGTAATTTAGGAGCATCTATATTTTCAGTTAGCAAAAATGTGACTACAATATTAAAAATGATTGAGATGAGGCTAGGGGCCAGGACACAGGCCTGGCTAACCCCCTTCTCAGTCCGAAATTGCTTAGTGCGTTTTGCATCCATACCTGTTCTAACCACGGCAGAATTTTCAGTGTAAAGAAACTGGATAGCGCTCAACAAGGGCTCAGGTATCAGTTTGCCCCTTAGGGATTTCCAGAGTTCAATACATGAGATGCAACCGAATGCCGTTTTTAAATCGAAAACTTCAAAGTACAAGATTCCTTTCCTCAAAGAAACATATTTTACAATCAGAGTGTAACGTCTCAATGTCTCTTCTACAGTGCCCATATTTCGGTATAATCCCCGTCTGGGAACTCTGAATGCTATTTGTCTAGTCTGCCCATTGCTCCAACTTACCAAATCCACTTTGCCAAACATCTTGCCCGTGGCATCAAGGAAGTAGATAGGGCAATAAATGTCTGGGTCAGCCCTAGCTCCTTTCTTGAGTATCGGTATAATCTCTGCCTGTCACCAGGTGGGGGCAACCTATGGACTCTACTGAACGGATTAAATATCAATAGCAGGTAGGGTACCCAACAGCTCAACTCATACTTGAATACCTTCACAGGCACACTATCCGGACCTAGGGCTTTACCACCGTGTTGGGCAAGGACAGCATCCCTTACTTCCTCTAGAGTAAAGGTTAAATAATCCATATTCAATACTAGAGGACGTGAGAGAGTATTTTAAATGCTCCGTCATTTCTTCCTTATGCCAGGTGGAAAAATGGTCAAACCAGCTATCTGGTGTAACTCCAAATTCAAAAGCCGAGCCTTCGTTATTTCTACCCAGAAAAGCCAGTTTCGAAAAAGCATGCTGATTCTTGTTTTTGATAGCAGCATTAATGCATTCACATTTGGAAATTGTATAGGCTTTTTTCTTTAGAATTAAGAGTTTGTCATACTCCTTCCTCAACAAGGGTCGCTGTTGGCATGCCAATGAATCAGTAGATTTTTTATTCTTTAGGTTATCAGCTTTCTTCGCCCGACATTCAGAGTCAAACCAGCCAAACAAAGGTTTACTTTTGTGCTTGACTCTGCTCTCCCTATGGGATATGGTTAGCTGATGCTTAAGTACGAGCATAATCTAATTGTGTAGATTCCAAAGAGCTTCATCATTGGATCAATTAAAGGAGAAGAATCCCTCCATCAATGGTAGTGCTTCTAAACAAATATTGGCCCTGGTTAAATTGTGCACAACAACAACAAGAAGGTTTGGGTCCTTCAATAGTCACTGAATGAAACTATGCTTAAAAAATTGAGAAGGCCATTTGGACAGAGATTGTACAAATTTAAGGTATGGAAAATAAATCAACAGATGCTAATACAAACAAGCAATCTGCGACAAATGCTAAAATGTTAAAAGCAGGCAAGCATAAATATTCAGAGAGCCTAGTGCAAAGGGCAAATAGAATTAGTTCAAAAGTCAGTGAAAACACCAGTGTGCCCGAAAGTAGGAGCAAAAGATGCCCCAGAAATGCTCGCACAGGTACCAAAGGAAAGAACATAAACTGTGCAGACATCAGAAATAGGACCTTAGGTAGTCATATTAGAATGTACACCTAGAGCCACACTTGCTGTGTTGGCCCTGCAAAAAACGTACTTTACATGCGCTGATGGTTCAATAAGGGGTAAATGGCGTGAGGGCCACTGCTATCCCTGTAGGACATGACTCAAGCCATGCAAAATAAACATGAAAATCCAGAGTGTGCCAACTCGAGTTTCCACTATTGTGGGCCGAGTGTTTTCAAATGGCCCAGTCTTCCTCAGGGACGAAATGTAGGTCAATGCAGTAGAAAGGGGCTGAGGTCTGTACATTATTTCTGGAGGAGTACCCAGTCAGTGGGTGTAGCAAATAATTTGAGGATTTATAGTTGAAAACCCATTGCAAGTCCAATTTCCTGCATAAACACAGAGAGGAGCCTGGTATAATGGCACATGGAAAGGCAATCCTGAGAAAGAGTAGTCTTAATCCAGGTTCAATCTACATGACCAAACTTCAATATGATACGTGATACAGCCATTAGAAATGCTTAAGTAGCCGTAAAAACCGTGATCAAGGGTATCCAAGCCTTGTCCTGCCATCAGAGCACTTGGGCATGGTAGAGTCGGGTAGAGGACTTTGCTTCGACTTAAGACTAGTTTGCCCGAGGACAAGAATCAGTGGGAAATGATCACACTCAGATTGGAGCAATATAGTAATTGATTTCACAGCCTCCCAATGTGGGAGAACCCAAAAGATGTAATCGATATAACTCTTTATTGTACCCCTACTGAAGGTAGGTACCGGGGGTACATCACCTACCACTTAGCCATTGCATGCTCTAACCCCCAATCTTAACATAACTGAGGCTGAGAACAATATATATTTATATTGCCATGTTGTCTTGGGTGTATGTTCCAAACCTCATCTTACTCTTCCGTAAACTCAAGCAAATCTAGCTGTGGATCTAGCTGCAAGTCAAAATCCCCCATAATTAGAACCCTTTCAACACTCAGATGGTGTTGTGTCTTGACTGTCGTGTAATCAGAAGAGTCCTCTGTCCACAAGTGCCGCACAGAGAGAATCTAAATCCCTCTCTGTACAACCTTTGAGGCCACAGGTGGGAGATGATCTTCTGGAACCGTGGACCTCTGGGAACCCCGAACCACTGTAAAGAAAGCACAGGTTAAGTAACAAGCCTAAGACAGCAATAACAAACCAGACAACAAGGAAGTGGAACGGTCTGACCAATAAGTGGCCGTGGAGTATCTGCTGCACCTATAGAGGAGGTTCCGGGACCCAGCAAGGCTGTTTCCTTTGCAGGGCAGTAGATGTCACTGAGCTGCGTGTGCCGGGCCCACCTGCTGCCAGAATTCGGACAAGGAAGCTGAGCGGAACGTAGTACCAAAGGATTAAGGAAGTAGAATGTTCAGAAGGCAGTCCGTGAATCGTAACAAGGAATCCAATGAAGCAAGAGCCAGAAGCCAGGGGAAATCCGATAGCCGTCCGTAGAGTAATCCAAGGTCAATGTCCAAGTAATCGAAGGAATAAGTGTAGCGCCGAACAGGTGTCCAAATAAACAGCTGTGAAGCACCGAAGTGTTGTGATGCAGCTGTTTAAATACCGGCGCTGCCTATTACCTTCCGGTCACATGAGTCGCAACCGCATCACGTGAGCGTAACTTAGAAACACGTGAGCGGGAGATGTTGGTCATATGACGTGGAAGAAGCCGGTCCCGCAATCGCCAAGGGACACGCCAATGGAACGGGCGTCTCCGCGAGTAGGCAGCATGTCGAACCATGCACAGTGGCACATGGGGACCCGGGGAAAGCACAAGTGAGTCCCAGAACCGGGCAAGAGGACGGGATGGGGTGGAGGTGCGAGAACGGGCAGGGGGAACACTAGGAACACTGAGGGGTGAGTGTGTGACAGAGTGTGTGACAGATGGCTTCCAACCTTGCAGTGTTAATTTAAGATGAAACAAGGTCTGCATGGTGAGTTTGCCATAAGGGCGATTATACAAATCCGCTAGGAACAGATAATATTGCTCTGAAAGTTGAATTTTAAAATATAATAAATCCACATTAGAATGAGCAACTACTTACACCTTAGCATTGAGTCCAATTTTGAGACATCCATTCAAACCCCCCTGGGCTGTCCCATTAAACCCTCTGCCCTAACAGCTTGGATAACAAAATTAGCATATCCTTCCATGGTCACGGACCCAAGATCGCAAGTCTCCTGGAAACAGATGATATCATACATACAAATACATTCGGCCCAATTGGAATTGTCTTTTAACTGCCCAAGGACAGAAATATTCCAGAAGAACACTGTGAGCTCATTGAGTTCCCTGCCAGAGCTCGGGAAGGCAGAGGACAGTAAGCCTGTCGGGTAATTCCCTGATGGAGTCGATCCAGAGGGAAAAGGGGGGGCAAGGTACCAATCATTAGTCACTTGGCTCTCTCTAAGAAGTGAACCCACACAGCTCAGTTTGTACGATACTGGAGTGGTAGAAGGATATAGCTTGGCAAACAGGAGGAAGGTGTTTGGAGTACGAACAAGGAGGTGGCTGTAGAGTGGAGCAGAGCATACCAGAGGTGGTGGAGAAGTGGAGTGGAGGAGGGATACGACTAGGAGGGGAGAAGGAGTATAAGCATATAGTAGTAATATCAAAGGCGGTTGGTGGTGGTAAAATTAATCGAAGAGGGTTCATTGGCGGGGGTTAGTGGAGGGAGAGTTCCACGAATAAAAACAATGGAGGAGATTGGAGAAAGGTATGGAGAAGTTATAACACCAGAGGAGGAGGAGTGCAATAATCAGTAGTGGGAGGAAGGTTTGAATTATCTGGAGTTGGGGGTTGGTATCAAAGGGAGCTAGAAGGAGGATGTGACAATGTGCCAGGAGAGGTCTGCTATTGGGACCATGAGAATTAGTACAGGAGAATTGACTGAGGTGAGCAGATCACTCATTCCCTAGGTGAGCAGGGCAACATATATCAGTGTGTGGACATTGTGCCATATCCCTTTATGTGAGCATATCAGCCTATCCCTTAGACATGGGGTGGGCAGGGGGCAGAGATTGGTCTTAAGTGGGGGAGACTGGGAAGCTGAAGAAGTGGTGGTTGAATAGCAGGAGGAGGTCAGAAGTAGAAGTGGCCAGAGTAAAGAGTCAGGGCCCAAACAGAAGAATGAAGGGGGGCTCAGAGGAGCAAAGAGAAAGGTGGAAGAAGTTAGGAGGGACTCAAAGGGATAAAGTAAGGGCCTATCTCAGAGACAATTACTCTCTGAGATAGGGGACACCAGATACTATAAACTCTGGTGAAACCTAGTTAGATTCAAAATAGAAAAAAAAGGGGTCGGGGGCAGAGTAGAAGTGCATCTGTATAGGAAATGCAAGTAAACATAAGTCTCATCCACTGTGACAAAATTCAATCCACACTGGTATACAAAACTAGGAAAACTACTTCTTGGAAGCGAAAGAATTCAATTTGCATCCAGTTCTTCACATTATCATAATTTTATTAAGTTAGAAAAAATCTATCAATAGAATGTTACAAGACCAATATAACTATGAAATATTGATACAATAGTGCTGTTAATAAATATATAACAACCATCGAATTACAGAAAGAATACAAAAACTTTTCTTGAGAATTCACCACAATTCATAAGTGATGAACATAACAAACAAGATTACCTTCACCTAAATTAAACATTCAATCAGTACAAACTAGACACACCTAAAACAAGTGTATCACAAACATAGACACAAATGAAACAAGAAAAATAACAAAATTGAATGTAGCAATTCCCACTATGAAAAAAGGCAAAGACAATCATTAGTAGTATCTTAAAAAAAACTGTTAAATGAACTGACTACCTAACTAGCACTGTCTAGCTGGTATAAACAATTTAGGTCATATTCAATCAAACCCATAAGATCCCAACATGTTTCTTTCCATTGAAACCAAACTCTTCAGTTATATGGAAATTCTTGGGGGGTTTAATGGTGTCGGTGGTCTCGTTGGTGTGACTCTTCATAATAGTAATTCAGTGGTAAAGGCGTGTTTCTTGAATTTGCCTACACACAAAGATGCACAAAATTACTCAGCTTGTGTTAATCAAGGTTCAAGCTACTAGACGTGTCAAGATGAACAAGTCACGTACAGGTCAAGATAAGTAGGACCTAGTAAGAAAGAAGGGGAACTCACACTTACCCTGATACTCAAATAATCAATCAGGGCAATTTTGCAGGAATATCATTTCCCTCAATGGGCTGAAACTGTGTCACAACAACCAAGAGACAAGAGGGACCCTACGGGCCAAAACAGGACAAAATAGGAGAAAAGGCAAGAGCAGGAAATTATTAGAAAGTGAACAAGAGTGAATAGATTTAATAAAGCCTCAGGTCAACTAGACATGCAAAATTCATGTCTTCCATGTCGGTAGTCACATTAAGAGTGCACCAAAAATGCATCCTTTGGTTCGTAACCCATGGAATATAGACAACGCGCACCGAAACAGGTCATCAACCAGCACGGATGTGTATCTGTTGTTCAACCAGTGTTAATGTTAAGTCTGCTCGGATGCAAAACAATGCCTTGGCAGTTCCCATTTCTCTCAGGGAAGACAAAACATATCCTTATCTAGATTCAGTTCCACTACAGAATCATCAACACTGCAAGAGTAAATAGAAACACAACCTATCACTATCAAACATGGAAACCATCCCGTTAAGTTCATTCAACATGTTCCTGTCAATAATGAACTTTGAACCTCTAGGATTGTTGGTCTGCTAGCATTCATATACTCGCCACTCCTCAGTAAAGTGCACCCCGAACTACAAACCCATTCTATTCTGGGCGCCTGTACGGATGTCGCATAAAATTCAGTCTACATCCGTCCCCCCTTTTTTATGCTATTTTTTTGCTACTTGAGGACTCCCCTAAAGGGTGAAAATCTTGTCCAGTGCCTTTCTGAACCGTGGTTAATTTCTTTCCTGAACAGGACGAGCAAACCCACACAACCCTGCAACCCACACAACCCCTCCTTGTTGAGTTAGATCTGTGACGAGTCGCCATGTGCTGCCTTGATGCAGGTCCTCCTCACTGCAGCCATCCCCCCGCTATCAGTGGAGGGCCATCCAGACCCCAACTACCTGTCTCATTCATACCCCCAAACTACAGCCTTCATTTGTGACCTGCCCCAAGTACTCCCATTTCCACCACCCTGAATCCTAAATCACAGCTTACCTGTTCCCGGGCCTGTATCGAAACATTTAACCTATACATGTTGCTGGTGCGGTGAACTGGCATGTGGTGTCCCGATGAAAACACCTGTTGAGTAAGTGCATGACTACTGTTTTGTCCATCAAGATTGCCATTGCACTGAATAGAAGGAACCAAGGCAACCTGAGATAGATCACTGTTTGAGCAGATGACACCACTTGGCAAAAAGGCAGCCACCGGAGTGATCTTATACACAAGCAGTCTTCAGACACTATGGAAATGCCATGAGGTTCGCAGCCAGGACTTGACTTTGGCTATGAAAACCCGGCACCATCTGAGCAATGTTTTCCACCATCACATTGCAAGTGTAAGTCTGCCTGAATGAGTGTACAGAATCACCTTGATGAACAAGACCGACTGGTGGGGGATAGGTAGGCTGTTGCCACAACTGGGATGTATGCTTCAATGAGAAATTTGTCCAGGTAGGGAAAGACATAAATCGTGTCCCTCCTGAAAAGTGTCCCCACCACTGCCAACAGCTTGGAGAAAACCCTTGGGGCGGAGGTAAGGACATGACCCTCAACTGGTACTGGGTGTTCCCAATCATAAATCATAAACACCATCATGTATGTCATGTGCTTTTTGTGGATTGGAACATGGAAGTAGGTGGACTGAAGGTCCAGTGACATATTTGATCGGGGTCCGAAGACCAGAAACAAATGATCGATTTTGTGGAATCCAGCCTGTGAAAGTAGGCCCTGCAAGGTTGGTCTTTTGTTTGTGCCCCTGTCTCCCAGCCACTCTCTCCCTCCACTATGTGGATCCACAGCCACACTATCCCGCCCCTCACCACTACCTGAAGCAGCCAAGCTGCCTCCTCAGACCGTCTGCAGGTGTGTGAAGTGTTCGACTTCTTCTCTGCTTTTCCTGTGTGAGGCCTGCTGTGCATAAGAAGTAAAACTATGGATACCCTGTGAGGAGTAGAGCAGTGCTCAGTCAGCAGAGCTTGCATAGGGATGTTAAGCTTTTCATATATGTGACAAACAGTGACTGAGATCACGAAGTACACCAAGGCAAAAGCTTACTTTAAAGTGTTCAAAGGGCACAAGATTAACCAAATTATTCTAGCACAACTTCAACAACATCATGTGTCATGATGGTTTAGTCCCATACTCATGGTAGGCCTCCCCACCCTCTGTATGTCTTTAACACAAGAGTACATTTAAAAAAATTTAAAAAAATAGCCCCAGTCCTGCATAGGCCTTCTTGGCCTCTGTGGGATATTTATGGGGTTTATCCCTAACTTTGTGTTATTTTACTATGGTGGTAAAGAGTGGTATTTTATGGTGGTAGTATCTCTTGTGGTGATTTCATTGGTATATTCACATTATAGTGATGAGACAAACTTTGGAGTATTGCCTAACAACTGTTTTTTACCAGGGTAATTCCTCAAACAAAATACTGGACTTGGTACAGTCCGGAGAGTAATTAATACTTTCTCACCTCAAAGCATTTTATTTACAATGCTGCAGTATGCCCTTGTTGCGGACTTGCAAAATCATAAACAACAAACTGAAACATCACGTATTCATTCACTCTCTAACTATATAGTTCACAGCAGTTATCTCACTTGGAACCATTTATTATCTTGCACTTGTCTGTGTGTGCAGAACAAATAAAATGTCCAACTGCCACAAAAATGTACCAGACTACTACGTGATTTTAAGATATTTTGTTTTATCGTAATAGATGAAATGACCAATTACACATGGGAACAATTATACATGGGACATATTTTTCAGGGCAAGTGTATTACAATGAGCAATTGCACATCTCAAAAATAGAATGAGCTGTGACCAGATCTTACCACTTGTCCTTGGAAGCACAGACTTTGGCAAAAGTTACACTTTAAAAAATAAGAGAACATAGCAATGGCAACAGTTAATTTCAAAATTGCATGCACTTTTAACCTTGATAGCAGCTAAAGTGAAATTAACTATTTTCTTGACTAACTGGCTGTCAGGAAAACCAACCCCCTCACTTTACTTATATTTACCTAGAAGTGGCAATATTTCTGGCTCAGCTGAATGTGGGTCGGCCACAGATAAGAACTGCTACGGCACCAGGAAGCCGGCCAGCACTGGACTCTGTCCTGCAATTCACCGTCCGTCTCAGCACTGTGTCCGAGGATGTCTACCTGCCAGCTCGTCCCAGCCCAGCATTTGAGGATGTCTGACCCAGCTACACCCACTCAAGTCCTTTTAATACTCCTTCCTGCCACTCAAAGAAAATAGCTCCCATCTAGATCCACCCACATCATCCGATCTGCTCGGTGCATTTTCCCCATTCAAATCTGCATTGCTGAACAACAAATGTTACATCTCTTCCTTTCGCTTCCTTTGATTCCGGACTCTAAAATAGTTCTTTTCAGCAGAGCAGAATTTCATATTTTCATCACCCGGCATTAATCTAGCTTGCACGTTTATTTTTCCATTGAAACAGAGCCTCATGCATTTCAAATTTGGATTCAAGTTATTTCCATGTACACTAATTTGCACTTAATGTTAAGGACATGGGACATGTTACTGCGATTGGATTAAGTTAGTATCTTAATGTATATTAGTTATTAAGTTAGTGCAAATCAATCAATTGAAATGTGCTCCTGAAATAATGCAATTTTAAGCCTCTACGTTGCATTTCTGAAATCTGTGCAATTCCATCATGCGCGCGCCGGTTGCATTGGCAACATATGCCTTGCATATATTTGCATTTCTGTCTTTCTGTATTTCTGTATAAAGCCCACACTAAAACTCACACTAAAACTACATTTAACACTACATGTGCATGCTAAATTAATAAGCCCCTGTTTTTTTAACCCATCAACTCCTACAGAGGAAGAGGTGGATGAGGTGTTGTTACTCAATCATCCCCCATCACTTCTGCTGTGAACAGGGCATCCATGGAACAAAAGTATTCAATATTTAAACTGCACACATCATAGTTACAATAACATGAAAGGAGAGTATAAAAATCGAGCTTTCAGGTGGTACCGCTTTAATGTGTTCAGGCTAGACGGTATGGTCTGGGCAGCTACTAGGCTTTAAGGCATCCTCCTTTCTAACATACATCCCTTCCCAAATGTTGCTCTTAAAAGGATTTCCAGGTGTGCAAATTCTGGTCTGGCCTATTTAAATATTTGTCTCCATTTCACGGTTGGGTAAAGTGGGGGGAGGAGGAGTTGGAATTGCAAAGCTCTGTAAAGAGGTGGATGAGGTGTTGTTACTCAAACATCTCCCATCACTTCCGCAGTGAACAGGGAATCGATGGAACAAAAGTAAGTGCGGACAACTCAGTGCTTAGACAGGTTCCGTTAGAAGAAACACTGTGGCCTTGTTAGGTACAGTTTTGAAAAACATGATATCCTGTGTCTTTGTGAGAGGCAAATCACTGGTGACTGTAAATGCGTGTCCCTTCAGTCACATGTCTCCACCAGAACCATTTCAAGCAAATGTCCTGCTATGAGTTGTCTTTTTCATTTGCATTCGGGGGCTTGCTGTCCTGCGTTTATAATGGGAAAAGGCAGAACTATGACTAGTAGAAAGCCAAGCACAAAAACAAGACTGAATGGCTACAAATAATATACATGGCTCCAGTTGGGAGCTTTGCATTCAGCAGAAAACAGAAAGTCTTGATACTACTTTGAAACAAAACACCACTATATTGCTGACTGTAAATCATGGAGGTAGCTGGCACAGCATAGATTGCTGTGTCTGAGTAGCTCGCCGTGGTTAATACTCTGCGTTGTGGCCGCACCAACCTCGGTTCAAATCCGAATCATGGCATTGTGGAAAAACAATACCATGGCACAGGGGCATGTTTTAAAAAAACTTTAAATCAACTTTCTGTTCATGCCTCTTATTCTTTTGCGTAGAAGTGTGTAGACATACTCACTCATTAATGTTATTGAACCATCTTTTATAATTGTATGGAATGAATGTGGTGCTGTTTTTTCTTGGTTGAATCATCATTTGTTTGGAATGCTTAGCCCTGGCATGTTTCGTTATGTTTCTGCACTGGGCTATACTGTCTAAGCTCTTTTCTGCTTTGAAGTACTGTGCTCGGTGAGGTTTAATATGCTACACTGTGGTATGCTATGCTACGCCATGTCATGTTGTTAAACTTTAGAAACATGTTGGGTTATTATTTGTCTGATGGAATCTCGTCACTTTGTTCCCAAAGCTAAATGCCTTGTTACTGGAATCCACCTGATTGTTTTGCTTGTTTTTCACTTGCATTTTTAGCTACTTATACACCCCTTTTATTGTATTATTTTTTGGGGACATGATGCTGGTTTCCATTATACGTACTGGTTAGGTCATCTTTTGGTAGGTTATATTTTGTGACGTTTCATTTTGTTTGTTTTCCTTTAACGTATAATGTTAAGCGCCTTGAAGCAGCCATAAGGCGGTGGGTAGCACTTCCCTGAACACGCAAATACATTTAAAAACAACAGGAATGGAATGCAGGCCTGTAAATGTTATTTGGTAACCTGACTACAACCTGTTTTCACCTAGAGTTTCATGCTGCCCTCTTTTAACAGGACATCGTAGCTACAGCCCATGTTGAGAAGACTATTCAAATTCTGGATTATGAAGATTAACTCACATAAACACCCACCTTCAGCCTAAAATTATTCCTGCCTCATACCCCACTATAACCATTCCCTTGAAGGCCCTAGCACGCCTCAGGAATCTCCAGGCAGGCCAGTCCAGGGCTTTTGCCCCTAGTGCAGCTGTGGATGAAAAGCTACCCTCCTTTAAATGTGCTTATACTTCCTGTCAGCTTTCCCATCATTAGAATCCGGTGGTTCATGGCCGTGGCCCTATAAGAGTGAATTGAAGGGCTTTGTGCCTCGTCTTTTCTGGTCCATGGCACTGTGGAAAGTTGCCTCTGGTGATTGCTGCCTTCTGTGAAAGACAGTGCCAGTGTCATTAAACACTATAGAAGCCAAGCCTAGGTGGTCCAGAAAGAGACTACTTTGTTGGTGACATGCTTCTATATCTACTTTTTGTTGTTACCATGACATAAACAGAGTAACCGAAAAAAGTGGTTGTTTTTGCTCACTTTACTGGAAGGTGCAAACCTGGGAAATTTGCATTTCTGACATGCAACCTCTCCCAGATGTTGTTATTATAGGAATTTCCTGGTGTATAAGTTCAAGTCAGGCCTTTCAAATGTTTGACTCCATTTGGAGGTTAGTGGAAGAGTAAGTTGGAATTGCAATGCTCTGTGAAGAGACGCGGGAGGTTTTGTTACTCAAAAATCACCTCCCATCCCTTGTGCGATAAAGGGGCATTCATGGAACACAATTAAGTGCAGGAAGAACCGAAAGCATAGACAAGTCCTGCGAGAAGAAACACTGTGGTCTGCAAAGGAGCAGTTTTGTGATATGTGAGCTCCTGCTTCTTTGTGAAATACAAATAACTGGTGACCATGAATGCTTGTCCCTTCAGCCAGAGCTCCCCAAAAGAACCATGTCAAGTGAATGTTGCCCATTCAGGTGCATTCTTTCTTTGCATTTGGCGGCTTGTAGTCCTCCATTTGTAATGGATAAAAGGCAGAACTACAATTAGGAGACAGCAAATCTTGTCAACAAGAACCAAGGGCTGCAACCAATTTGTATGGATACAGTTGAGAGCTTTATTCATCAGAAAACATAAAGCCTTTGATTCTAGCTTAAAACTAACATCGCTAGATTGCCACCTGTGTCTCATGGGGGTAGCTGGAAGTTCTTTAACCAGCATTGTCCAAATAACTTGCCGTGATTGTAAAGAGGTAAGTATTCTGCGTTGTGGCCGCAGCAGCCCTGTTTCAAATCCGAGTCATGGCATTGTAGAAAAGCAGTGTCATGGCACTTGGGCATGTATTTCAAACGTGTTCATGCATCCTACTTTTTTGAGGATGACGTTTGTAGGGCATACTTGCTCATCAATGTTACTGAACCACCTTTTATAATTGTAAGTAATGAACAGAGCCTTCCAGTGGGGGTGATATTAAATGTGAAATTTGAAGCTCTGATCCTTGATTGAGAGAACACCTGATCAATATTTAAACTGCACTTGTCATAGTTACACTAACATAAAAGGAGAGTATGAAAATCGTGCATTCGGGTGGTACAGCTTGTAGGTGTGCAGGCTAGACGTTATGGTCTGGGCAGCTGCTAGGCTTTAAGGAATCCTCCTTTCTAACGTACATCCCTTCCCAAATGTTGCTCTTAAAAGCATTTCTAGGCGTGCAAATTCTGGTCTGGCCTATTTAAATATTTGTCTCCATTTCGAGGTTGGGTAAAGTGGGGGAGGAGGAGTTGGAATTGCAAAGCTCTGTAAAGAGGTGGATGAGGTGTTTTTACTCAAACATCTCCCATCACTTCCGCGGTGAACAGGGAATCGATGGAACAAAAGTAAGTGCGGACAAGTCAGAGCTTAGACAAGTTCCGTTAGAAGAAACACTGTGGCCTTGTTAAGTGCAGTTTTGAAAAACATGATATCCTGTGTCTTTGTGAGAATCAAATCACTGGTGACTGTAAATGCGTGTCCCTTCAGTCACAGCTCTCCACCAGAACCATTTCAAGTGAATGTCCTGCAATGAATTGTCTTTTTCATTTGCATTCGGGGGCTTGCTGTCCTGCGTTTATAAAGAGAAAAAGCAGAACTATGACTAGTAGAAAGCCAAGCACAAAAACAAGACTGAATGGCTACAAATAATTTAAATGGCTCCAGTTGGGACCTTTGCATTCAGCAGAAAGCCTTGACACAACTTTGAAACAAAACACCACTAGATCGCCGAATGCAAATCATGGAGGTAGCCTGCGCGGCATAGCTTGCTGTGTCTGAGTAGCTTGCCATGATCGTATAGTGGTTAGTACTATGCATTGTGGCTGCAGCAAACTCGGTTCTAATCCAAGTCAAGGCATTGTGGAAAAACAATATCATGGCACATGGGCATGTTTTACAAAAACTTTAAATTAACTTTCTGTTCATGTCTCTTATTTTTTTGCGTAGAGGTGTGTAGACATACTCACTCATTAATGTTATTGAACCATCTTTTATAATTGTATGGAATGAATGTGGTGCTGTTTTTTCTTGCTTGAATCATCATTTGTTTTGAATGCTTAGCTATGGCATGTTTTGTTATATTTCTGCACTGGGCTATACTGTGTAAGTTCTATTCTGCTTTGAAGTACTGTGCTCAGTGAGGTTTAATATGCTACACTGTGGTATGCTATGCTACTCCATGTCATGTTGGTAAACTGTAGAAACATGTTGGGTCATTGTTTGTCTGATTTAATCTCGTCATGTTGTTCCCAAAGCTAAATGCCTTGTTACTGGAATCCACCTGATTTTTTTGCTTGTTTTTCACTTGCATTTTGTTGCTACTTATACACCCCTTTTATTGTATTATTTTTTGGGGACATGATGCTGGTTTCCATTATACGTACTGGTTAGTACATCTTTTGGTATGTTATCTTTTGTGACGTTTCATTTTGTTTGTTTTCCTTCAACGTTTAATGTTCAAGCACCTTGAAGCAGCCATAAGGCGGTGGGTAGCACTTCCCTGAACACGCAAATACATTTAAAAACAACAGGAATGGATTGCAGGGCTGTAAATGTTATTTGGTAACCTGACTACAACCTGTTTTCACCTAGACTTTCATGCTGCCCTCTTTTAACAGGACATCGTAACTACAGCCCATGTTGAGAAGACTATTCAAATTCTGGATTATGAAGATTAACTCCCATAAGCACTCACCTTCAGCCTAAAAGTATTCCTGCCTCATACCGCACTATAACCATTCCCTTGAAGGCTCTAGCACGCCTCAGGAATCTCCAGGGAGGCCAGTCCGGGGTTTTTGCCCCTAGTTCAGCTGTGGATGAAAAGCTACCCTCCTTTAAATGTGCTTATACTTCCTGTCAGCTTTCCCATCATTAGAATCTGGTGGTCTGTTGCCGTGGCCCTAGAAGAGTGAATGGAAGGGCTTTGTGCTTCATTTTTTCTGGGCCATGGCACTGTTGAAAGTTGCCTCTGCTGATTGCTGCCTTCTGTGTCAAAGACAGTGCCAGTGTCTTTAAACACTATAGAAGCCAAGCCTTGGTTGTTCCGGAAAGAGACTACTTTGTTGGTGACATGCTTCTATATCTACTTTTTGTTGTTACCATGACATAAACAGAGTAACTGAAAAAAGTGGTTGTTTTTGCTCACTTTACTGGAAGGTGCAAACCTGGCAAATTTTCATTTCTGACTTGCAACCTCTCCCAGATGTTATTATAGGAATTTCCTGGTGTATAAGTTCAAGTCAGGCCTTTGAAATGTTTGACTCCATTTGGAGGTAAGCGGAAGAGCAAATTGGAATTGTCATGGTCTGTGAAGAGATGCGGGAGGTTTAGTTACTCAAATATCACCTCCCATCCCTTGTGCGATAAAGGGGCATTCATGGAACACAATTAAGTGCAGGAAGAAACGAAAGCATAGACAAGTCCTGCTAGAAGAAAAACTGTGGTCTGCATAGGAGCAGTTATGTGATATGTGAGCTCCTGCTTCTTTGTGAAATACAAATAACTGGTGACCATGAATGCTTGTACCTTCAGCCACAGCTCCCCAATAGAACCATGTCAAGTGAATTTTGCACATTCAGTTGCATTCTTTCTTTGCATTTGGCGGCTTGTAGTCCTCCATTTGTAATGGATAAAAGGCAGAACTACACCTAGGAGAGAGCAAATCTTGTCAACAAGAACCAAGGGCTGCAACCAATTTGTATGGATACAGTTGAGAGCTCTACATTCATCAGAAAACATAAAGGGCCTCATTACTAGGTATGCCGGTAGCCATGCCGCTATTGGCGGCATGGCTGCCGGCAAAACCGCATCCGTGTCCGTGTCCTCGGAATGAGGACTTACCGGACCATTCCGAGTTCGGATGGCCCGGTAATTCCTCTCTCGAGGACACGGACACGGTTCATCCCCATTCCCATTTCAGCCCCCATAGGGCTGAATGGGAATGGGAGAGGGAGTAAACAACGGGCCATTACGAGATGGCCCGTTGTTTGCTCCCTCTTCCCCTTGCGGGACCCGGTATGCACGCCTGGTTTTCCCAGGCGTGCTTAACGTGTCCAGCGAGGGGACCTCGTAATGTGGTGGAACGGGTTGAACGGCACCGCAGCCTTTTACGGCGTCGTTTAACCCGTTCCGCCAGGGTCGTAATGAGGCCCAAAGCCTTGATTCTAGCTTAAAACAAACATCGCTAGATTGCCACCTGTGTCTCATGCGGGTAGCTGGAAGTTCTTTAGCCACCATTGTCCAGATAACTTGCCGTGATCGTATAGTGGTTAGTACTCTGCGTTGTGGCCGCAGCAACACTGGTTGGAATCCGAGTCATGGCATTGTAGAAAAGCAGTGTCGTGGTACTTGGGAATGTATTTTAAACATGTTCATGCATCCTACTTTTTGAGGATGACGTTTGTAGGGTATACTTGCTCATCAATGCTACTGAACCACCTTTTATAATTGTATGTAATGAACAGAGCCTTCCAGTGGGGGTGATATTAAATGTGAAATTTGAAGCTCTGATCCTTGATTGAGAGAACACCTGATCAATATTTAAACTGTACGTCATAGTTACAATAACATAAAAGGAGAGTATGAAAATCGTGCATTAAGCCGGTACCGCTTGTAGGTGTGCAGGCTAGACTTTATGGTCTGGGCAGCTACTAGGCTTTAAGGCATCCTCCTTTCTAACATACATCCCTTCCCAAATGTTGCTCTTAAAAGGATTTCTAGGCGGCCTATGTAAATATTTGTCTCCATTTCGAGATTGGGAAAAGACGGGGGAGGAGGAGTTGGAATTGCAAAGCTCTGTGAAGAGGTGGATGAGGTGTTGTTACTCAAACAACTCCCATCACTTCCGCTGTGAACAGGGAATCGATGGAACAAAAGTAAGTGCGGACAACTCAGAGCTTAGACAAGTTCCGTTAGAAGAAACACTGTGGCCTTGTTAGGTGCAGTTTTGAAAAACATGATATCCTGTGTCTTTGTGAGAAGCAAATCACTGGTGACTGTAAATGTGTGTCCCTTCAGTCACAGCTCTCCACCAGAACCATTTCAAATTAATGTCCTGCAGTGAATTGTCATTTTCATTTGCATTCGGGGGCTTGCTGTCCTGCGTTTATAATGGGAAAAGGCAGAACTATGGCTAGTAGAAAGCCAAGCACAAAAACAAGACTGAATGGCTAGAAATTATATACATGGCTCCAGTTGGGAGCTTTGCATTCAGCAGAAAACAGAAAGCCTTGATACTACTGTGAAACAAAACACCACTAGATTGCCGACTGTAAATCATGGAGGTAGCTGGTGCTGCATATACTGCTGTGTCCGTGATCGTATAGTAGTTAGCACACTGCGCTGTGGCCGCAGCAACCTCGGTTCGAATCCGAGTCACGGCATTGTGGAAAAACAAGATCATGGCGCATGGGCATGTTTTAAAAAAACTTTAAAGGAACTTTCTGTTCATGCCTCTTATTCTTTTGCGTAGAGGTGTGTAGACATACTCACTCATTAATGTTACTGAACCATCTTTTATAATTGTATGGAATGAATGAAGTGATGTTTTTTCTTGGTGAACATCATTTCTTTGGAATGCTTAGCTATGGCATGTTTCGTTATGTTTCTGCACTGGGCACTGTCTAAGCTCTTTTCTGCTTTGAAGTACTGTGCACGGTGAGGTTTAATATGCTACATTGTGGTATGCTATGCTATGCCATGTCATGTTGTTAAACTGTGGAAACATGTTGGGTCATTGTTTGTCTGATGGAATCTCGTCACGTTGTTCCCAAAGCTAAATGCCTTGTTACTGGAATCCACCTGATTTCTTTGCTTGTTTTTCACTTGCATTTTTAGCTACTTATACACCGCTTTTATTGTATTATTTTTTGGGGACCTATGCTGGTTTCCATTATACGTACTGGTTAGGTCATCTTTTGGTAGGTTATATTTTGTGATGTTTCATTCTGTTTGTTTTCCTTTAACATATACAGGCCGATTCATGGAATTAATGTGCGCTGAAAATTCCGGCGCAGAGGTGCCAAAACGTGCGGTTCGCAGTAAAAGTGCGACAATCGCAGTGCAACTGCGAAAATCGCAGGGAAACCAGCGCACATCGATTCATGGAAGTCGGTGCACGAGAAAAATATTGGATGTGCGCTGAAAAAGTGCGCGGCGCATGCCGGCACACAGGTCATCCAACGGCGTGCGCCACGGCCGCTGCGTAATCGCACATAGCGCGGCGCACATTACAAAAGTAGGCGTAACACGGGGCGTAACACTCGGAATGGGGAACAACGCGTGAAAATATGGGCGTCACGGGGGAAGTACAGGAGGCAAGTGCGCGGAATGCCCACACGCTCGCCTACAACTCGTATTCATGGAATCGAATAGGGCAAACCAGCGCACGGTCAAAGACGCGCACAGGGCCAAACAAGTATGCCACAAGAAAGCAGGCGGTAGCGTCCCTGCACCAGAAATAAATGTGCGCCAAAATGTGCACTAACAAAAAGCACCCATATACTGCTATGATGAATGATCCATACAGTGGCCCTCTAGGACAAATGAGGTGCAAAGGGGTACCGACAAACACGGACACCCG
The DNA here is from genome assembly GCF_040938575.1 of Ambystoma mexicanum. Classification (NCBI taxonomy): domain Eukaryota; kingdom Metazoa; phylum Chordata; class Amphibia; order Caudata; family Ambystomatidae; genus Ambystoma; species Ambystoma mexicanum. The sequence continues at coordinate 833,324,313 of NC_090925.1, forward strand.
CTGTGTGAAAAACAGCGTGTGCCTGTATTACGGGGATCGCAGGAAGTTCCACACGCGATTGGCCTGGGCACGTGTATTCCGGGGTGCGCGTGAAGTTTCCCACGCGATTTAGCAGGGTACGTGTATTTCGGTGTGCGCGTGAAGTTCCACACGCAATTTCAGCAGGGTACGTGTACTCCGGGTGCGCGGCAAATTCCACACGTGACTCCAGCAGCCTACGTGTATGTCGGGGTTGCCGGGGAGTCCCACACGTGAATTGGCCGTGTGGGTCCTCCCAGCTGTTCCCTCTACACCCTCCAAAGCCCCTGCAGGCGGCCCACACCACAGGGGACTACCCTGCACCCCAGCACATGTCTCGCAGGCAGCCCATCCACCATGGCCATGCCCCCCAGCCAACCCACATGTCACCTTGCACTACTGCCCACCAACGCATGTCTCCCAGCACCCCCACCCCCAGCATCCAGGGGCACCCTCCACCAGGCACCCACTTATGTCTCCTTGCACCCCCACACCCCAGCACTGTAGGGCACCCTCCACCAGGCCCCCACTCCTCTCCCAGCACCCCCACCCCCCAGCACTGTAGGGCACCCTCCACTAGGCCCCCACTCCTGTCCCCCTGCACCCCCACCCCCCCAGCAGTGCAGGGCACCCTCCACCAGGCCCCCACTCATGTCCCCCTGCACCCCCACCCCCCTGCATCCAGGGGCACCCTCCACCAGGCCCCCACTCATGTCCCCCTGCACCCCCACCCCCTGCATCCAGGGGCACCCTCCACCAGGCCCCCACTCCTGTCCCCCTGCACCCCCACCCCCAGCAGTGCAGGGCACCCTCCACCAGGCCCCCACTCATGTCCCCCTGCACCCCCACCCCCCTGCATCCAGGGGCACCCTCCACCAGGCCCCCACTCCTGTCCCCCTGCACCCCCACCCCCCAGCAGTGCAGGGCACCCTCTACCAGGCCCCCACTCATGTCCCCCTGCACCCCCACCCCCCTGCATCCAGGGGCACCCTCCACCAGGCCCCCACTCATGTCCCCCTGCACCCCCACCCCCCTGCATCGAGGGGCACCCTCCACCAGGCCCCCACTCATGTCCCCCTGCACTCCCACCCCCTGCATCCAGGGGCACCCTCCACCAGGCCCCCACTCCTGTCTCCCAGCACCCCCACCCCCCAGCACTGTAGGGCACCCTCCACCAGGCCCCCACTTCTGTCTCCCTGCACCCCCACCCCCTGCATCCAGGGGCACCCTCCACCAGGCCCCCACTCATGTCTCCCTGCACCCCCACCCCCCAGCACTGTAGGGCACCCTCCACCAGGCCCCCACTCATGTCCCCCTGCACCCCACCCTCCTGCATCCAGGGGCACCCTCCACCAGGCCCCCACTCCTGTCTCCCAGCACCCCCACCCCCCCAGCAGTGCAGGGCACCCTCCACCAGGCCCCCACTCATGTCCCCCTGCACCCCCACCCCCCAGCACTGTAGGGCACCCTCCACTAGGCCCCCACTCCTGTCCCCCTGCACCCCCACCCCCCCAGCAGTGCAGGGCACCCTCCACCAGGCCCCCACTCATGTCCCCCTGCACCCCCACCCCCCTGCATCCAGGGGCACCCTCCACCAGGCCCCCACTCATGTCCCCCTGCACCCCCACCCCCTGCATCCAGGGGCACCCTCCACCAGGCCCCCACTCCTGTCCCCCTGCACCCCCACCCCCAGCAGTGCAGGGCACCCTCCACCAGGCCCCCACTCATGTCCCCCTGCACCCCCACCCCCCTGCATCCAGGGGCACCCTCCACCAGGCCCCCACTCCTGTCCCCCTGCACCCCCACCCCCCAGCAGTGCAGGGCACCCTCTACCAGGCCCCCACTCATGTCCCCCTGCACCCCCACCCCCCTGCATCCAGGGGCACCCTCCACCAGGCCCCCACTCATGTCCCCCTGCACCCCCACCCCCCTGCATCGAGGGGCACCCTCCACCAGGCCCCCACTCATGTCCCCCTGCACTCCCACCCCCTGCATCCAGGGGCACCCTCCACCAGGCCCCCACTCCTGTCTCCCAGCACCCCCACCCCCCAGCACTGTAGGGCACCCTCCACCAGGCCCCCACTTCTGTCTCCCTGCACCCCCACCCCCTGCATCCAGGGGCACCCTCCACCAGGCCCCCACTCATGTCTCCCTGCACCCCCACCCCCCAGCACTGTAGGGCACCCTCCACCAGGCCCCCACTCATGTCCCCCTGCACCCCACCCTCCTGCATCCAGGGGCACCCTCCACCAGGCCCCCACTCCTGTCTCCCAGCACCCCCACCCCCAGCAGTGCAGGGCACCCTCCACCAGGCCCCCACTCATGTCCCCCTGCACCCCCACCCCCCTGCATCCAGGGGCACCCTCCACCAGGCCCCCACTGCTGTCCCCCTGCACCCCAACCCCCCAGCAGTGCAGGGCACCCTCCACCAGGCCCCCACTGCTGTCCCCCTGCACCCCAACCCCCCAGCAGTGCAGGGCACCCTCCACCAGGCCCAAACTCATGTCCCCCTGCACCCCCACCCCCCTGCATCGAGGGGCACCCTCCACCAGGCCCCCACTCATGTCCCCCTGCACCCCCACCCCCCTGCATCCAGGGGCACCCTCCACCAGGCCCCCACTCCTGTCTCCCAGCACCCCCACCCCTCAGCACTGTAGGGCACCCTCCACCAGGCCCCCACTTATGTCTCCCTGCACCCCCACCCCCCTGCATCCAGGGGCACCCTCAACCAGGCCCCCACTCATGTCTCCCTGCACCCCCACCCCCAGCAGTGCAGGGCACCCTCCACCAGGCCCCCACTCATGTCCCCCTGCACCCCCACCCCCCTGCATCCAGGGGCACCCTCCACCAGGCCCCCACTCCTGTCCCCCTGCACCCCAACCCCCCGGCAGTGCAGGGCACCCTCCACCAGGCCCCCACTCATGTCCCCCTGCACCCCCACCACCCTGCATCCAGGGGCACCCTCCACCAGGCCCCCACTCATGTCCCCCTGCACCCCACCCCCCTGCATCGAGGGGCACCCTCCACCAGGCCCCCACTCATGTCCCCCTGCACCCCCACCCCCCTGCATCCAGGGGCACCCTCCACCAGGCCCCCACTCCTGTCTCCCAGCACCCCCACCCCTCAGCACTGTAGGGCACCCTCCACCAGGCCCCCACTTATGTCTCCCTGCACCCCCACCCCCCTGCATCCAGGGGCACCCTCAACCAGGCCCCCACTCATGTCTCCCTGCACCCCAACCCCCCAGCACTGTAGGGCACCCTCCACCAGGCCCCCACTCATGTCCCCCTGCACCCCACCCCCCTGCATCCAGGGGCACCCTCCACCAGGCCCCCACTCCTGTCTCCCAGCACCCCACCCCCCAGCACTGTAGGGCACCCTCCACCAGGCCCCCACTCCTGTCTCCCTGCACCCGCACCCCCCTGCATCCAGGGGCACCCTCCACCAGGCCCCCACTCACCCCCACTCCTGTCTCCCAGCACCCCCACTCCCCAGCCGTGCGATTTGCCTGGGTACGTGTATTCCAGGTGTGCGCGGGTAGTCTCACACACAATTCCATCAGGGTACGTGTATTATGGGTCCGCGTGAACTTCCACACGCGATACCAGCAGGGTACGTGTATTACGGGGTTCGCGGGAAGTTCCACACGCGATTGCCCTGGATACGTGTATTTTGGGGTGCGCGGGAAGTTTCACACGCAAATTTGCAGGGTATGTGTATTTTGGTGTGCACGTGAAGTTCCACACGCGACTGGGCCTGTGAAAGTGTGGTATGTGTATTCCAGGGGTGGGCGGGAATATTTAATCGTGACTGGGCCTGGGAGAGCGTATTACGTGTATTCCTGGAGTGGGTGGGAATATTTACACGGTCGCCTACTACGCGCCAAAAAAAAAAAGGTCCAATCCTGAAACACGTATGCCAGCATGAAGCAGGCGCATGTCCCGCGCAGCATAAAAGAGTGCGCAAACAACAAACAAGCTCAGACGCCAGGATGAATATACCGTTCCTAGCAGCAGTGGCCGTGGGATACCGCAGGAGGAGGAGAAGGATAGTCAGGGCCAGAATCTTCACACCCAGAACCAGCCTATTTGGTATGCCTGATGATCAGGTGTATGGGAGGTACAGGTTTCCACCACACATAATACTCGACCAGGTCAGTGAGTGGGAGGATGACCTCACATCACCCACCCTGTGCTCCCAAGCACTCAGCCCCCTGGAGAAGGTCCTCAATGTACTGCACTTCTTGGCTACCGGATCATTTCAGCGGACAAGTGCCATAGTGGGGGGGTGTCACAGGCCACGCAGTCACGGTGCCTACACCAGGTGTTGGCCATCATCACTGCATGCCCATCAGTCCGCAGGCACATATACCTGTCCAGAACACCTGCAGAAAGGCAGGCTGTCAGCCAGGATTTCTACAGGGTGGCAAAATTCCCCAAAGTGCTAGGTGCCATTGATTGCACCCATGTGGCTCTACGTCCCCCCAGGGCATCTGAGCACATCTATAGAAACCGCAAGCACTGGCATTCCATCAACGTCCAGGTAGTATGTGATGCCAAGGGAATCATCACCTCAGTATATGCCAACTATCCAGGGTCCACCCACGACAGCTTCATTTACAGGATGTCAACCCTAAACCGGGACATGGAAGCTGGGCGGCATGGCGATTCATGGCTGCTTGGTGAGTAGAAATGCCACAGCACACGCATGCATGACAGAGAGTAATGCCAATACCCCACTAATGATCCCCATCACCACCTCCCCAGGGGACAGTGCCTACCCTCTGAGCACACACATGATGACTCCAATTCGGAACCCCATCACGCCTCCCGAGGTAAGATACAACACAGCCCATATTGCAACACAGGGCATAGTGGAGCACACATTCGGAGTGCTCAAGTCACGCTTTCGCTCCCTTGACCGTTCTGGTGGGCATCTATTATACGCTCCCACAGTAGTGTGCAGGATCATAGTGGCAGCATGTGTCCTGCACAATGTTGCAACACGCCGGGCCTGGCTTTGGACATGGTGGTGCCCCCACATCCCCAACCACATGCACGCCTGCTGCGCATGGGAGGGGAAAGGGCACGGGGTGAGGCAGCCCGTACGCAGCTGGTGGCTAATTACTTCACATAGAAAGCACACCCCTGTGGAGTGCACACAGCCCTGGCACATACCATCTGACAATCAATGATGACTCAATCTGACAATTCTGATGAATTAAGGGACAGTCAACTGTCAGAACCATAGCAGCCTGAGATTGTTCATCTGGAAGTGTCACAATGTGTGCATCCCTACCTACACAAACACCACCAATGCAGTGTCATCAAAATACACACTTCCATGCAGCAAAAATGAATACCCACTTGCAAAATACAACATGAGAACAGTGCCATGTCACCCAACCCCTCCCCGGCACGGCCACACAACACACCATGGCATGTCATGCAATGTGAGAGCAAACAAATTAATCCCCACAACAAGACCCAAGTGTCACCAACTACAGTGTCCCTAATGGAAACTGGCCCCACATGAAATGCTCACAGTAATGCAGGACCAACAACACACATTACCAAATACTTACCAATAATACCAATCACCTACACAACCTCCAAGCTACCATAAACATGACCGTACGGATTTAAACAATTGGTAGCCTCACAACCTGATAATGCCAGCACTTCGAACACTTCCAACTCTACAGTGTTAACGCCACGCAAAAGTGTAGGTGCACTGCTTACAACATGGACTCCAGTTCCAAAGTAGACCGCCTTGTGAAGACATGAGAAATGGACCTGCAAATTAGGAGGATGAGATGGATGCAGAGGCACATATCAATACACCATGCAGTGTACAATACAACAACAATATGCACTAGGAATGTATACACAGTATTGACTACAGACTGCCTACTCATCAAATGGGAGTCCAACGTCACCGTGTAAGTCAATGTCACTTGGGCACACCCTTTGCAAGCCCATGGAAACGGGAAGCAGGAGGGGTGTGTGTCACACAAACCCAAGCATCTGACCCAAATTCAGGACAAGACTGCATGTGCCCAGCCACAATACAGCATATGCCCACAGGAGCCACACAAGGCAACACACTGTCCAAAAAATCAAGAATCAAAAATCAAAAAATAAAACAAAACAAAATAAAAAATAAAAATTAAAAATGGCCATGAATGGGCCCGGGGGGGTGGGGGAAGGCCACCCAGGAGGTCCGAGGACAGGGTGCACACCAAAACCCACATGTGTGGATCTTGCAAAAAAAAAAAACACCTCCCTGGGCTCATGGCCTGCATGGCTACCCTATTGTGGGAGAATCGCTGCTGTCGCTCTCCTCACCCTCTGGAGCTGCATCAGGAGGTGGTGGCACTATGGGAGGCAGCCCACGCAAAGCCCTAGTCTGGTCCTCCATGGTAGCAAGCATGCGGGTGTGGAAGGTCTGGTTCTGGAGGATAATTGTGCGGAGGTCCACATGCAACAACTCACGGGATGCCCGGACCTCCTCCCTAGTTGCCTGCATCTCAGCTGAGAGCGTACGTGTGAGCCGCTCCAGCTGCTGTTCTGTCCTCGTGTTAGCTGAAGCCTCAAGCTCAACCAGAGTTGCCCTGAGCTGACGGAGTTCCACCCTCAGGGCTTCCCTGTGGCCCTGAGACTCAATAGAAATGGCTTCCCGCAGAGTCTCCAGTGCCGCCCGCCTGTCCCTGTTGGACGCCAACATGTCCTCCCTGTGTGACTGGCTAATGGAGTCTGTTGCCTGCTGTAGTTGTTCAATTAGCCTTTCTTGGGGGACAATGGAAGTGGCCACCCTATCCATGGCCTGAGCCATCATCTCAGTTGATGCTGCCTATTGGTTTGCCATACCGTATATGGATTGCTCCCATGCGGTATTGCCAGGTGGCGTACGGCCACCGCGTCGGCGGGCACCACACCTGTTGGGGGCAAGGCGAACTGCGCCTTGCTGTGCCGGCACTGCCTGAGGCTGCAGGACTGCATTTCCCCTCTGATCTGCTGGCCCAGGAACAGGATCAGATGTAGCGGAGTGTGACCCTGCATCCGTAACCACCAAAGGCGGACCTACCAACACTGACATCCCCATTGAGGGTTCTACCCCTGGTGCAGGTGGGTTGGACAGTACAGAATCCCTCCCAGAAACACTTACCTGCAACGGCACATAGGTCTCATCATCCGAATCGACACCTGAATAGAGCTCGGGGGAGGTGCACCCAGAGACACCCCTTGAGATGACGGTCTGCAGCAAGTGTGGGTTCTCACCCACCACCACACCACGTCCCTCACTGGTGCCCGGTCGGGCCTGAGACCCCTCCTGGGTCTGCGCCATCTCCACAACCCCAGCAGTATCAAGTGCGTCATCCCATGCAAAGACATGAAAGAAAAGAAATGGGAACAGGCATTAGCACCATGGAACACAATTAGGGCTGAGAAGCAACAGAAACAGTACTTCATTGACACATGTCCCACATGACTATAACCCTCCCATGCATGCACTGTCACTGAGTATGAAGGGGAGGCAAATGGCACACATTGATGACACCAAGATGGAAGACCAACAAATTTGCTGCATGCTGCCTAGCAGTGCCTTCACACATTGGCCTGTGATTGGCATGTCCAATACACATACATGACACATGCCATCACACAGATGGCATGTACCCTAGCCATGTCACACATGTGACAATAGGACTAAGAAATGCGTAGTGAAAGTGGTGGAATGCAGACAATCAGCCTGAATGAACACAGAATAACATGCAACTATATTGTGGCAAGATGACACTTCAAGGGCAACTGGCGTGAGGTTGGGCTGAATGTCTACTGTTGCCAGAAGGGATACTGCAACACCCAAATGCTGGTGCGCAGAATGTATTGGATGAAGCACATGGGTGACCCAAACCACTCAGGCACACACCCCCTCACCTGGCACTCAATCAGAAGCACTCACACACACACCATGCACATGGATGACACACACATGCATGTGCACTCACCGGACAATGCCTCGTAATCTGGCAGGTCTCCCACGCCTTGGATCTGTTCCTCCGTGACGTAGGTCCCAGCAACATACTCATGTGGAGTGAGTTCTATGTCCTCTGCCGGAGACCCACCTCCAGTCACTAGAGTTGCAGCATGACTTGAGGCCAACTTTTTCTTTGCCCTGTGCTTAATGTCATTCCAGAGCTTGTAGAAATCATTAGCTGTGCGCCTCACGAATCCAAGGGCACTTATGAGTTCCGCAATGGTCTGCCAGTGTGCCTGACGTTGTGCAGGTGTGGTCTTGCATCCTGCAGTAATCACCATTTCGCTGTCATGTGCGGACACATACTCCACAAGTGCATCAAGTTCGGCCTGATTGAAGCTGGGCTTCCTTGGTGGGTCGGACTGTGTAGCCGTGTCTGGGGCATCAGCCTGTACTGGACGAGCACTCTTCCTCTTCCGCTTGGAAGCTGGTGGTGATACTGAGTGTCCTACGCCGCTCTGGACACTAGGGGCAGGAGTCCCGGTGGACTGTGGACTAGGAGTGTGGGAATGAACACTCACCATGGGACTTGGAGCAGGCATTAGCTGAAGTGTGATGTAGTCAGGGGGAACGTCAGCAGGATGGACTAGGACCGACACTGTCCTGGCTGGGAGACTCAGAGCTGGGGTGGATGGAGCCACAGCTGCCCCTGCAGCCTCCCCACCCTGCCTACTCGGGGCAGCAGATGACATAGCTGCCCCTGATCCACGTGGGCTGGTGACACCAACGTGCACCGCCACACGTGGCCTAGACCTGCTGACCTGGAAGTCATCCATGGAGTCACCCTGTGCCAGGTCTGGTGCCACAATGGGCTGGTCCAACAAGGGCTGTGCAGGGATGGTGTCAGCCACGTTACCCTCAACCAGGGGGGGGGCATGGGTGTCCCTGACTGGTCATCCACACATGGGGGGCTAGGGGCACCCTGCAAGTCCTGGCCACGTCCCCTACCGTATCCACCACGACCACCTCTTGTGGCTCGCCCACCTTTGCCACCCTTACCGCGTGCTCGCCTCCCAACCATGGCACTGATGTTGTTGTGCGTATGGGAGTTGCAGTAAACTATTGTCCTGGGCAATTGGGGTCAAAGGGGTAGGGTACTAGATGGAATTCGTACCCTAGTGCTCTAGCAAGGCTGTATGTGACCCCTGGGGGAAGATGACGGGTCATGCAACACACAGGCACCCTGAAAAAGGGAGATAATGTGCACGCAACCCCTCCTAGACCACGTGCGTGGAAAAAAAAACCTGCACTATGCTGTGGCACCCAGAAACACAAAAATGAATGTATGCGTGTCACACGCAGCCTAGACTGACCTCTGAAGGGGTAGGCAACACATGGGGCAAGCACAGATGTCAAATATGTGCGCGACTCACCGTCTGCCAGGAAATATCGCGTGAAAAATACGCGCGTGTGCGCGTTGGCAACACCCCCGCCAAAAGAAGAATTGTACGCTGTCTGAGGAGACAGGACAACAGGAGAAGTGAACACTGTTTGAGGAAACAGCCCAGGAAAAAGACAAGAAGAGAAAAAGCTGTCAGAGGTAACAGGGAGTACGAACTTGGAACGCCGTGAAGTAAATCACGTGTGAACCGACAAGAAGTACAGATTTCACCCACTCGCTCTCCACGAAAAGCTTCGTACAAGGAAATGGTGTTCTACGCGTACCTTTTGAAGATGTCCACACGTCCAGCGTCACTTCCGCGTGTACGCGCTAAGGCCCCATCCTCCAATTACACGAGCTGACACTCTGACGTGCAGTCATTGGACGTGTAACATGCACCCGTGTACAGGGAAACGCCCGCGCACGCACGTCACAGATGCGCATATGCGCTGGTGGCCTTTGGGCCAATGAATTCGCATACGTGTGCTGAATTACTCGAATTACACGCAGACGTGCTGGATTTTCACGTGCCAAATCACTCCGTATCAAGCTGGCCACGCGTAAGCACACGGAAGACCACGCTCCTGCCCAGAAGGCCAAATTACTGCCCCCTAGTGCCCCGAGCACGCTCCCACCTGCCATCTGCTCCTGCCTGATTGCCTGCTGCCCACGTGCCCTGCCATTTGCTGCCTGCACATCAGCCAGCGGTGCTGTTTCTGTGACCACCCCTGCTGGAACCGAAGACTCCCGACTGGGATTCCATCGCTCCACAGACCAGCCCCAGGACCCAGTTGCCCACCCACTGCTGCCTCTGGGGTTGTCATGTCGGGCACTGCAACATCTGGCACCAATGACAACCCCCGGCCAGAGAGGCAGAGGGGCACCAGCTTCACTGCCACCGAAGTTGGTGTCCTGGTGGAGCAAGTCCTGGGGCAGTATGATGCCCTCTTCGGAAGTTTGCGCGCCGACAAGGAAGGACGGACTCGGATCTGGACGGACATCGTGACTGCCATCAACGCGGAGGGGGTGGCAGTCCGACTATTCCATCATGTCAAGAAGCGCTGGGAGGACTTCAGGTCCAGGACCCTCAACAAGGCCCACGCCTCTTGAAGGCAGCGGATGCTAAGAGGCACCGGGGCCACTTGTCGGACGATCAGATGAGGGTCCTGGAACGCATATCCCCAGCGCTCCACGTCCAGGTCCTTGAGAGGCAGACCCATCTGGAGTCGAGCGGTAAGTGTACATGCATCATGATTGTGTGCTGTGCGTGTGGTGATGTGCCAGTAGTGTGCAGGTTGCACATGTGTTTTTATGGGGCCAAGTATATGGGGGTGTACAGGGCCGTGAGGCTAACACATGCGAGGGCAGTCATGTGTGAGACATGATGGTGCTTGTGTGTGTAGGCTTGCATGCCAAATGCAGTTGTGTGGGCACACATGTTTGGATAAATGTGTATGTAAGTAGGCATGTTCGTGATGTCACACATGGATGTTGTTTTCAGCTGCATGTATCAGCACTGTGTACATGTGCATGTGTGTGTATTTGACAAGGGTGCAACAGTGATGCAACATGGATGCAAGTGACAGCGGGATGTGGAAGCCTGATTGGCAGATGTGACATGGATGCCAATCTGCACACTGCCACAGTTGGCAGAGGTGTACACATGCATGCAAGTGTGGTGGTGTGTGTGCATGTGTAGTGCACTCCCTGTGTTGCATGTGATGTCTGGCTCACCTTTGCCTGCTCATGCTGTTGTATGTGTATGGATGGTGCTGGCTGTTGCGATATGGCTGTGGTATGGCTCATGTGTGCGAGTTGAAATGACATGTGTGTTGGCGATTGTGTTGCTATGTCTGAGGTTTGCCAATGCCAATTATGTACAACTGTCATGTGTGTATGTGTCCATTGTACAGTGCCCTGATGTCTGTGTTTTATTTCTCTCTGTCTGCAGCGTCAACTGATGAAGAGGGCGGAGAAGGTGCTGTGGAGCACAGCGGCGGGGGCACCGCCAGCCGGAGACGCAAAGCCCGGCTCCCCTCCCAGGTTGTGATCTCGTCGGGGAGTGAGGAGTCCGGTGCCGCGTCCCAGGCCGCAGCTGCCGGGGGGAGGTCCAAGAGGCGGAGGTCGGAGTTGGACTCCTTGGCAGCAGAAGGGGCAGCTGGGACCCCACAGGGCCCAACAGGGGAAGATGGCACAGAGTCATCCAGGTTGGTGGGGGGTTTGGTGGAGGAGGAGGCCGTGCAAATCGACAGAGACGGGGTCTGGAGGTGGGGATTCCACTGGTGCTAGTGGTGCAGTGCAGGACCAGGGACAGGAGGCAGCACAGGCCGCCGCGGAGGTGCCTTTGTGTAATCCTGTCCCTGATCCTGTCACTGCATCATCTTGCACCAGCAGGGATGCCTACGTCCAGACCCGTTTTCAGGCAGGGGATGAGCTCACAATAACTGGCCTTCCTCTGCCTGTGGACGTGGCTATCCAGGTACGGGTTGAGCCTGTCCTGACTGGTGTGGCGTTGCGTCAACCGGCCATGCGAGGTGACCTGCAGTCTTTTCATGAGGAGACTGCACGTCATCTCGAATGGCTCGTTGACCGCGTCGGCCTACTGGGACAGGTCACCCAGGCCGGATTCCTCCGTTTGCTGCAGCTTGCTCCGACCCCCTCCTCAACTGAACACCCTATGCGCCAGTCGTCCTCCGTGCCATCTTCCCACCCATTTGTCACCTGGGTGCCCTGTGGAGCTGCCTCTGACGGTGCGGCCAGGCTGGTGGAGGAGGCATCCCTGTCACAGTCAGGAGTCGGACATCCAGCAGGGTTGGCCACATCAATGACTGCACCCCAGCCCTTGGAGGATGTGCAGGCAGCAGGAGCCAGGGCACGGGCAGAGGCACAGCAGCAGCAGCAACGAGGTGGGAGCCATGATGGCTCGGGGCCTTTGACATCGGAGGGGCAGGCATCGGCCGGAGGGCAGGAGGAGCCAGGATGGGAAGTGTCTTCCGTGTGGCAGCGGTTGGGCCACGCCATAGATGCGGAGCGGCAGCGGGCGGAAGAGGCACGGCTCACAATGGTCAGGGCGGAGAACTCCATGCGGAGGGCACTGAGGCGGGCCGAGTGCCTCGAGGCAATCCGCAGGGAGTTGGAGGTGAACATGTCGTCGGCCCTGCGGACCCTCGGGGCCATGGAGGAGGACCGCCTCCGGGACATTGAGCAGGAGTTTGATGATGCCCTGGCCCGGAACATCCCGAAGTGAGCCGTCGGACTAGCCCGCTGCCCTTGTAAATAGTTCTGTAGTTAGTGTTATGTTTCCTTTGCTTTTTTATATTTTTTGGATCTTTTGGACAATGGGCCACATTTTTGTATATAGTTATTTTTGATTAGGTAGTCTTATTAGATAGGTTTCATTTCTTCTGTTGGGATCATGGACCCTGGATTGTTTATCTGTATATAGTTGACTGTTGGGATTTTTTTTTCATTTTGATTTTACCCATGGAGCAATGGTTTTTGGTTTTAATTTTCCATTGGATTTACTTTTGTGAACTGTGACTTTGGACACCTTTCCTTTGGATTATGAATTGTGGTTTTACATTATTTACGGACATGCTGATTTTTATTTTTAATTCACATTTTCGTTTGTTTCTTTTTGATTCCATTTATGTTGCTTTTAATACATATTTTTTCATCATACTTCAATGTGTAGTATCGTCTCATTGGTTTCATGCATGTCATGATATGGGTTTTTACATTCCCTGACACCCATTGTGTGTATGTGAGGGAGATATGTTCATTTACATACTTGCCATTGGGGTTGTATCATGTAATTGGCATTTCTAAGTGGGTGGATGCAATACTTGGGTGGGTGTTTGGCATGTGGAGGCTGCCCATAAGGGCCAGGGATCTAGATTGTGATGACGTGTTGGCTGGGGGACATGTGTGGGGGCCTGCTGGCAGGTTCCCCTGACTGGTGGGGGGTGGGGGTGCAGGGAGACAGGAGTGGGGGCCTGGTGGAGGGTGCCCTGCACTGCTGGGGGGTGGGGGTGCAGGGAGACAGGAGTGGGGGCCTGCTGGCAGGTGCCCCTGACTGGTGGGGGGTGGGGGTGCAAGGAGACAGGAGTGGGGGCCTGGTGGAGGGTGCCCTGCACTGCTGGGGGGTGGGGGTGCAGGGAGACAGGAGTGGGGGTCTGCTGGCAAGTGCCCCTGACTGGTGAGGGGTGGGGATGCTGGGAGACATGAGTTGGACATGAGTGGGGGCCTGGTGGAGGGTGCCCTACAGTGCTGGGGGTTGGGGGTGCAGGGGGACGTGAGTTGGACATGAGCGGGGCCTGGTGGAGGGTGCCCCTGGATGCAGGGGGGGTGGGGGCGCAGGGGGACAGGAATGGGGGCCTGGTGGAGGGTGCCCCACAGTGCTGGGGGGTGGGGGGGCAGGGGGACATGAGTTGGACATGAGTGGGGGCCTGGTGGAGGATGCCCCACAGTGCTGGGGGGTGGGGGTGCAGGGGGACATGAGTTGGACATGAGTGGGGCCTGGTGGAGGGTGCCCTGCACTGCTGGGGGGTGGGGGTGCAGGGAGACATGAGTTGGACATGAGTGGGGGCCTGGTGGAGGGTGCCCCACAGTGCTGGGGGGTGGGGGTGCAGGGGGACATGAGTTGGACATGAGTGGGGCCTGGTGGAGGGTGCCCCTGGATGCAGGGGGGTGGGGGTGCAGGGGGACAGGAGTGGGGGCCTGGTGGAGGGTGCCCTGCACTGCTGGGGGGTGGGGGTGCAGGGAGACAGGAGTGGGGGCCTGGTGGAGGGTGCCCCTGGATGCAGGGGGGGTGGGGGTGCAGGGGGACAGGAGTGGGGGCCTGGTGGAGGGTGCCCCACAGTGCTGGGGGGTGGGGGTGCAGGGGGACATGAGTTGGACATGAGTGGGGCCTGGTGGAGGGTGCCCTGCACTGCTGGGGGGTGGGGGTGCAGGGAGACATGAGTTGGATCTGAGTGGGGGCCTGCTGGCAGGTGCCCCTGACTGGTGGGGGGTGGGGGTGCAGGGAGACAGGAGTGGGGGCCTGGTGGAGGGTGCCCCACAGTGCTGGGGGGTGGGGGTGCTGGGAGACTTGCGTTGGTGGGCAGTGGTGCAAGGTGACATGTGGGTTGGCTGGGGGGCATGGCCATGGTGGATGGGCTGCCTGTGGGACATGTGCAGGGTAGTCCCCTGTGGTGTGGGCCACCTGCAGGGGCCGTGGAGGGTGTAGAGTGAACAGCTGGGAGGACCCACACGGCCGATTCACGTGTAGGACTCCACGGCACCCCCAGAATACACGTAGGCTGCTGGATTTGCGTGTGGCATTTCGCGCGCAACCTTGGAATACACGTACCCTGCTGATATCGCGTGTGAAACTTCACGCGCAACAAGAAATACACGCACCACGGACAATCGTGTGTGGAATTTCCTGCGCACCTTGGAATACACGTACCCTGCTGAAATCGCGTGTGGAACTTCCCGCACACCCCGAAATACACGTAACCAGGGCAATCGCGTGTGGAACTTTCCGCGCACCCCGAAATACACGTAACCAGGGCAATCGCGTGTGGAACTTCCCGCGTACCCCGGAATACACGTACCCAGGGCAATCGCGTGTGGAACTTCACGCGGACCCCGTAATACACGTACCCTGCTGATATTGCGTGTGGAAGTTCACGCGGAACCATAATACACGTACCCTGATGAATTCGCATTTCAGACTACACGCGCACCCCTGAAATACACGTACCCAGGCGGATCGCACTGCTGGGGGGTGGGGAGGTGGTAGACAGGAGTGGGTGCCTGGTGCAGGGTGCCCCTGGATGCTGGAGGGGTGGGGGTGCAGGGGGACATGAGTTGGACATGAATGGGGCCTGGTGGAGGGTGCCCCACAGTGCTGGGGGGTGAGGGTGCTGGGAGACATGCATTGTTGATCAGTGGTGCAAGGTGACTTGTGGGTTGGCTGGGGGGCATGCCCATGGTGGATGGGCTGCCTGCGGGACATAAGCAGGGGTGCAGGGTAGTCCCCTGTGGTGTGGGCTGCCTGCAAGGGCCGTGGAGGGTGTAGAGGGAACACCTGGGAGGACCCACACGGACAATTCACGTGTACTACTCCCCACGCACCCCTGAAATACACGTGCCCTGATGGAATCGCGTGTGATACTTCCCGCGCACCCCGGAAATACACGTACCCTGCTGAATTTGCGTGTGATACTTACCGCGCACCCCTGGAATACACGTGCCCTGATGGATTCGTGTGTATTACTTCACGTGCACCCCTGATGTACACGTACCCAGGACATTCGCATGTGAAACGTCCCGCGAACCACTGAAAAGCACGTTCCCTGCTTGGCGTTTGCTGTTTGGCTGCCGTGTGGAATGGTCCAGGGTTAGCGCAGACATTTGCGATGAATTGGGAATTTTGATGGCTTTTCCTTGTGCGAGGGCATTCTTGGGGGCGTAACTGGTGCTGCTGCTGGGTCGCTGCGCCACTCTGCGCCACGGCTGGTTTTGGAGGCGAAAATCCATGAATATGCTGTGCGATGAAATGGATTTTTTCGCACGCGGCTGGCGCAGTGTATCGCACGGGGACACTGTGCACCAGCCGCGTGCGCCACTTTTGTGCGAAATTCTATGAATTACCCTGATAATGTTCACGCACCTTGAAGCAGCCATAAGGTGGTGGGTAGCACTTCCCTGAACACGCAAATACATTTAAAAACTACAGAGAATGCAGGCCTGTAAATGTTATTTGGTAACCTGACTACAATCGGTTTTCACCTAGAGTTTCATGCTGCCCTCTTTTAACAGGACATCGTAACTACAGCCCATGTTGAGAAGACTATTCAAATTCTGGATTATGAAGATTAACTCCCATAAGCACCCACCTTCAGCCTCAAAGTATTCCTGCCTCATATCCCACTATAACCATTGCCTTGAAGGCCCTAGCACTCCTCAGGAATCTCCAGGGAGGCTAGTCAGGGCTTTTGCCCCTAGTGCAGCTCTGGATGAAAAGCTACCCTCCGTTAAATGTGCTTATACTTCCTGTCAGCTTTCCCATCATTAGAATCTGGTGGCTCGTGGCTGTGGCCCTAGAAGAGTGAATGGAAGTGCTTTGTGCTTCGTTTTTTCTGGGCCATGGCACTGTGGAAAGTTGCCTCTGCTGATTGCTGCCTTCTGTGTCAAAGACAGTGCCGTTGTCTTTAAACACTATAGAAGCCAAGCCTAGGTGGTCCAGAAAGAGACTACTTTGTTGGTGACATGCTTCTACATCTACTTTTTGTTGTTACCATGACATAAACAGAGTAACTGAAAAAAACTGGTTGTTTTTGCTCACTTTACAGGAAGGTGCAAACCTGGCAAATTTGCATTTCTGACATGCAACCTCTCCCAGATGTTGTCATTATAGGAATTTCCTGGGGTATAACTTCAAGTCAGGCCTTTCAAATGTTTGACTCCATTTGGAGGTTAGTGGAAGAGTAAGTTGGAATTGCAATGCTCTGTGAAGAGACGCGGGAGGTTTTGTTACTCAAATATCACCTCCCATCCCTTGTACGATAAAGGGGCATTCATGGAACACAATTAAGTGCAGGAAGAACCGGAATCCTAGACAAGTCCTGCTAGAAGAAACACTGTGGTCTGCATAGGAGCAGTTTTGTGAAATGTGAGCTCCTGCTTCTTTGTGAAATACAAATAAATGGTGACCATGAATGCTTGTCCCTTCAGCCCCAGCTCCCCAATAGAACCATGTCAAGTGAATGTTGCCCATTCAGTTGCATTCTTTCTTTGCATTTGGCGGCTTGTAGTCCTCCATTTGTATTGGATAAAAGGCAGAAATACAACTAGGAGAGAGCAAATCTTGACAACAAGACTCAAGGGCTGCAACCAATTTGTATGCATACAGTTGAGAGCTCTACATTCATCAGAAAACATAAAGCTTTGATTCTAGCTTAAAACAAACATCGCTAGATTGCCACCTGTGTCTCATGGGGGTAGCTGGAAGTTCTTTAGCCAGCATTGTCCAGATAACTTGCCGTAATCGTATAGAGGTTAGTACTCTGCGTTGTGGCAGCAGCAACCCTGGTTCGAATCCGAGTCATGGCATTGTAGAAAAGCAGTGTCATGGCACTTGGGCATGTATTTTAAACATGTTCATACATCCTACTTTTTTGAGGATGACGTTTAGGGCATACTTGCTCATCAATGTTACTGAACCACCTTTTATACTTGCATGTGATGAACAGAGCCTTCCAGTGGGGGTGACATTAAATGTAAAATTTGAAGCTCTGATCCTTGATTGAGAGTACATCTGATCAATATTTAAACTGCACATGTCATAGTTACAATAACATAAAAGTAGAGTATGAAAATCGTGCATTCAGGTGTTACCGCTTGTAGGTGTGCAGGCTAGACGTTATGGTCTGGGCAGCTACTAGGCTTTAAGGCATCCTCCTTTCTAATGTACATCCCTTCCCAAATGTTGCTCTTAAAAGGATTTCTAGGCGTGCAAATTCTGGTCTGGCCTATTTTAATATTTGTCTCCATTTCAAGGTTGGGAAAAGTGGGGGGAGGAGCTGGAATTGCAAAGCTCTGTAAAGAGGTGGATGAGGTGTTGTTACTCAAACATCTCCCATCCTTTCTGCGGTGACCAGGGAATCGATGGAACAAAAGTAAGGGCGGACAACTCAGAGCTTAGACAAGTTCCGTTAGAATAAAAACTGTGGCCTTGTTCGGTGCAGTTTTGAAAAACATGATATCATGTGTCTTTGTGAGAAGCAAATCACTGGTGACTGTAAATGCGTGTCCCTTCAGTCACAGCTCTCCACCAGAACGATTTCAAGTGAATGTCCTGCAATGAGTTGTCTTTTTCATTTGCATTGCATTCGGGGGCTTGCTGTCCTCCGTTTATAATGGGAAAAGGCAGAACTATGACTAGTAGAAAGCCAAGCACAAAAACAAGACTGAATGGCTACAAATAATATACATGGCTCCAGTTGGGAGCTTTGCATTCAGCAGAAAATGGAAAGCTTTGATAATACTTTGAAACAAAATACCACTAGATTCCCGACTGTAAATCATGGAGGTAGCTGGTGTTTGTGCCCTCCCCGTCTTTCTCATGCAAAAGAATAAAACTGACACACCCCAGACGGGGAATGGGGCAAAGAGAGCAGGCTGCGAGAGTTCAAGGTAAGGTTTATATAAGTAAATGGCATTCAAAGATCTCTGTTTCCTCTGAGAGCGCTCTGACCAAAATTAATGTTACAATACATTTTATAGGACAAATGACGCAACTAACATAGGGTACTACGTTGGTCCCGGATTGGACAGTCCATATGGTGCCCATGGTGTGGGCGGCATCTCTTCCTCCGGGTTGGTTGCTTGGTTGGCGGGAGGGTGGACGTCAAGCATCTGTGCTCCGAATGGGTGAAGGTCAGGTCGCTGTGAAGCAGGGTGGTCACTAGCTAAGCTAACATAACATATTCTCAAAAATGCATGCACTAAATAACAATTGTTCAAAGACTTTGAATAACTCATCATGTCTCTATAAAAGTCACACGTGTATCTATACTATCAAGTACATTGGATTATAAAGGCCTTAGGTTAAGAGTCTTGACCACTATAATAACACTGGTCGAAGTGAGGGTCTGTGCTCACAAGAGTCTCTGGTATGTGGCATTTGTTAGTGGTAGACAACGATATACTGCAGCAGGGTTCTAATGTTAGTTGGGGATCTGTTGGGTGGGCATCATGGCTTGGTCAGTGGTCTGGCACATGAAAGGAATACCTTGCAGGGGCACAGGGTCACAATGGCAGTAAGTTTCCACTGGCGAGGGTGCGGGGGCAAGGACATGTTTGTGGAGATGAACGAGCTATGTGTATAGCTCATGCTGGTTCACATGCAGGACTGTGATCTCAGAGGAAGAGTGATGTGTTCCATTTATTATGAGAATGGAGCCGCAGAGTTTTCCAGTTAGAGTGGGAATGATGGTGGGGGCCATGGGTCCTGCGTGTCTGGCCGTTGCAAGAAAGGGAAGCAAAGCATTTTGTACTATCGCAGTGAGGCCTAGTCACCAAGATGGAGTCGAAAGGGGGTACAAAAATGGATTCCCTGTGTCCTGCACAGTGGTCCCATCTACGCGAATGTTAACCAAAGTTGACATCGCATAAGGCCGAGGGGCGAACCCACCACTGGAGGCACTTGGTCCGAGTCTTGTACTGAAAAGTAAAGGACGCGAGGGGCCTGATGGCACCTCACTCCCACACATTCCCCCCTTTCGTTACATCTAAAGTAATGATTTTATGACACTTTATTTCTTTCATTCTCCCTTCGGTAGTACTCAGCTTCAGCAACTGCTTCTTCCCAGGCTGGGGTACCTTTTATTTGCATCTATGCTCTGCATACACTTCAGACACTATTCCCTCTTCTTGCATATTCGTCTGGAGTGCTTGTTAGGTATATGCCACCATCCCCATCTAGATCTACCCATACCTCCTTATACCATTGCAATTCTGTTGGTTCCTTCATTGTGGTGTGGTATAAATTATCAACCCTGTCCCCATATTGCCTGTAGATGGCAGTCATCCTGTATTTTGGAGTGTTATGTTCCCCTGTTTGTATTTGTGAATCTATCATAGTTGCTACCGTTGGCGGTCGGCCCATTGTTACCATCATCATAGTTGAGGTAGGCATACTTTTTGCACATCACCGGAGGCCTAATTGGCATACGCAAAAGAATAGTAACACAAAGACGATGACGGGAACGAGTATTTTCATCATCACATTTACCCAGGATGGTATCCAGCTGAACATGTTGTCGAACCATGTACTTTCTTCTGCTCCGCCCTCTGTTCTCATCCTTTCTCCTAAGTTGTGAACTGCTGTTATCACATGCGAGAGTGTCCCGTTATCTGATCTTCAGATGGCACGAATGTGCAACAGGCTCTCCCGATTTTTCGGCAAACACCACCGTCCATCGCCGTGAGGAGTTTTAGAACATATCGTTTTTGCCTTGTCATTAGGTGCAAGGCACGGAGCTCTATTTTTATAACGTTGAATCCTTCTTCAGTGTCGTTGGCCAGTTGGATTAGCTCCCAGCGCACGATTTGTAACCATTTGGCATTTGCTCGTGCTTGGAGCCCTGGCGCTAGGAGCGTTGCAAAAAATGTCTCTGCAGATGAGAAGAGCTTGTACTTTTGGGGGAATCTCAGCAAGGAGTTTTGATGATTCAGACGAAATATAGTTGGATGATCTTTCACTTCGTGATAACTTTGTTTTCAAATCGTGTTCTGACAACAGTTCGTAAACTGGAGGTTCTGTTTTTACTTGTTGGCTCAGCCGATTGCCCTGCTGCCGATTTGCCAGCCGATTCTCCTGCTGCCGATTTTCCAGCCGATTCTCCTGCTGCTCCTTGGATATGACTTTCGGGTATTACCATCAGGGCCGTATGGAGGGTGGCTGAGGCGCAAGTACCCTTCCAGGATGCAGGTAGATGCAGGTAGGCTTGTTTGCCGCAAATCCAGTACATGTCCATGAGGGCTGCGGTGCCTTTCTTCATATCAGGTATTATTACTGTCCTGTTGCATCTCCTTGCCTCCCCCATGTTCACCTTTCCTTCCCCATGGAAACATAGTTCATGCAGTATTTATTTTTGTATTTTTATAGGCTTTTCCAGTGCTGTGATCCATGTTAGCTTAGTGAAGTGCTGTGACCAGATAGGGGCGCACACTTCCTTTCTCCATTGGAACATGTCCTCAGATAGTCCCGGAGTGCTTCTGCTTTGCATTCAATAGTTTCATCGTGCCATTTGTTTTCTGCATACCTCGTCCCTTTTATGACAAGAAATGGCTCTCTGAGGCAAATTACTCCTTGACGCCAGCTTGTGCATGTTCTCTAACTTTCCAGCTTCTCTATAGTTACAGTGTGTGCCTAGAAGGTGCTTTTTATCCTACACATAACTAAGTGAATCAAACATTAAGCCTCCGACAAGGGCACTTCCTGTGGTACCAGCATTTTGGGTGCCCCTGATGCATGTGGTATGAGTGAACAGAAATAGCAGATTTCATTTGTTGCTTGCTTAGCCTTAGTACTCATTGTTAGATTGATCAGGGTGGCGGGGGTCTTCTATTTCATCTAACCCCAGGTCATGATAAATGTCGTATCTTTTCCTTCCCGCTCCCCATTTTTCTCTCCTTTTCCCTCCCTCCTTATAGCTTCTCACTTTTTGGTAATGTATTGGGAACATTCCAGCCCAGGCAGTACCATTGCTGTTGAATATGGCATGTGTATACCCGTTGGTAGCAGCACCGTAATATGAGGTAGGTTCTATGGTTATCTGTGCATGCATACTTGTGTTGGCTAAGTTACTCGGCCAATAATAGTCGCCATCATATTCATTTGATTCATAATCATCACTCATATTTATTCCAGGATGTAACAAGGAGACAATTGTTGGATCAGCAGGAGCGTGCTCTGAAGGTTGTGTTACATTTGTATCGTTAATACTAATGATATATGTTTCTCCCCATATTGTCTTTACTCCAGTCCATATTAGGCTTGAACATTCTCGTATCAGCTTAGCCCCGCTCCCCCCTTGTGCATGTCATTAACCAGAGACAAGAGAGTGTAGTACCAGGCCATGAAGAACAACATCACAGAAAGCAAAACAGCAGCGCATTTCAAGACACATTCAACATTGCTAAAGTTATTAGTCCTAATGGCATTTCTATTGCTATTTAACATTAATGTGTTTTCCGCGAATGTACTTCGTTGGGCCATTTTGTCACCTGGAGGGACAATACAAATTTGTTAAGTCACCTGAATATGTACAGTATTTACATATTTACATTTCATGTTTACTCATTGCTTTCGTTACGGTTGCTGCACTTATTATTATGCATTTTTCTGTCATTCGCTTCATCCTCTCTTTTTTTTTCTTTTGCTGTGCATTTTTGTAGCAAGAGAAAGATATAGTGATGAAAAGAGGGTGAAAGGAAAAAAGATAGAGACGTAGGGTGAGGCAAATCAGAGGACACATCATTTTCTTTGCTCCTTACAACTTTCTTTTTATTTGATCAGTTTGTCATTGCTGCTCAACCTCACTTGTAGTACCACTTGCGCATTCCTGTTCGCTCTGAGGGAATGTACTATCGCATGCCCTCCTCACATCTGAGTGGTGCACCCAATATTTCAGTCCCTTTACCTTCACTGCAGTGGGCATACTATAAATCACTTCATAGGGGCCATGAAACCTTGGTGAATTCCATCTCCTGACAAAACGCCTCACATATACCTGTGCTCCTGGCATCAGTGGCCCAGTTGGGCTGTCTGTAGCTGGCGTGGTAGTATTAGTTGCCACATTTTCAGTAAAAGGCGGTGCTATTTGTCGCGCTATGCTGCGTACTGCGTGCATCAGCTGGGTCAAGTATTCCTTAAATTCTTCCCCCAGCACTGTGGCAGCCCTGTGTGCATCTGACGCTCTCCTAATCGGGGAGAGTGGTGTCTGTATTCACCTCCCAGTTACGATTTCATGGGGGCTCAAATGGTGGTCCTTACATGGTTGCGTTCTGAGTTGGAACAGTGCTAAGGGTAAGCAATATACCCAGTTTTTCTTCAATGTATTTCACAATTTCGATAACTTACTCTTGAGCAGGCCATTGATCTTTTCCACAACTCCATTAGCCATCGGCTGTTAAATGGAACACAGTTTGTGCTTCACTCCTAAGAGTGACGTCACTTCCTTGACGAGGTCATTCACAAAGTGTCTGTCATTGTCTGACCGTATCACATATTCCCCACTGGGAAAACACTTCTCATATTAGAAACTTCGCTGCGCACTTGGCGTCTGGGTGGGGGCATGGACCCGCCTCCACCCACCTTGAAAAAGGACATACTACCACAATTAGATACCTTGCCCCGTTACATCTCTCTACCATGTCTGCGTAGTCTATATGGAGTTCCCTGAATGGCCCTGCCAGTCATGGCAAAGCACCTCGCAATGTCCTCAATGTCATCCCTGAATTGTATGTTTGACATGTTGTACAATCTATGATAAATTTGGACAAATTTTCCTGTAGGTTGGGGACAAACCAATGTTTCTGGATGTCTGCGGCGATGTGTTGTTTTGCTACATGGGCTGGAAAGTGCAGCTGTTGGAATGCTAGCTCTAGTAATTCTACCTACATCACTACCTTCCCCATTGTCTCCTGTCTCCAAATGAGGTCTGTGGCCGATTGTATACATCCCCGCTTGCTCCATAATTCTTGCTCCTCCGGTGGTGCTCTCCTCTGTAGCTCTATTAGCTGTGCTATGTGCGTGGTACTATAGGCTTCTTCTAGTGGCTCTTTTACAATGCATTCGCATTCGGTCGCTGGTGTTCTATTGAAATACGAGGCCTCCTTTCGCTGCTGCATCGGCTGCTGCGTTTCTCAATGAGATCGGATCTTTGTTGTTGGTATGGGCTCGGCATTTCACCACTGCCACCACTGATGGCTGTGCCAACGCCTCTATTAATTCATTCAATAGTGTGGCGTGCTGTCCTGGTGAGCCATCTGCTCGTCTGAACCCTCTTCTACGCCAGCGTGATAGTCCTGAATGGACGGTGGTGGTTGCATATGCCGAATCTGAATATATAGTCACTGTGCATCCTTTGGCTGTATGTAATGCTTCAATTAAAGCAGTTAGTTCAGCCGCTTGTGCAGAGTAATGGGACGCGAGACGCTTTTGGACGATTGTTTCATAGCTATCTTCCTCCATTTGTACTACTGCCATCCCTACATGCTTCTCTCCTGTTTCTGGGTTTATTGATGCTGAACCATCTATGAAATGTATTTCTCCTTCCTTCAGGGTGTTTTCACTCGCTTTGGGAATATCATCACCCTCGCCCTCATAGGTTGCACAGTCGTGTTCCTGCATATCCTCCATTGTACATGGCTCTGTAATGAATGTTGCTGGGTTTACTGTTTTACACCTGACCACATGCACGTTGGGACTTGAAATTATTATCTCATATGCGGTTGCTCTCTGTGTTGTCAGTGTTGATTTTGACCGCTCAAGAATAGTGAACAATGAATGCTCTGCATACAATGTTACTGAACACCCCATTACAATCGTGGCACTTTTTTCAATGGCGAATGCTGCAGCTGCGAGGGCCTGTTCGCACGCGAAGTGGCCTTGCATCACTGCATCCAGTGTTCCGCTGTAGTAGGCCAATGGTTTATGGCCTAATGATGTTTTCTGTGTCAACACTGCCGTCATCAGTGTTCCATTGCAGTGTGAGAACAAGAAAAATTCCCTGAGTTTGCGAGGACTGGAGCCTCAGTGATAAGGTCTTTCATTCTGAAATACTGAGCCATCATGTCATGTGTCCATTTTATTGGGGCTCTACTTTTTTGTGCTTCTTTTAATGCTTTTAATGGATGTGTGTATGCTGCTTAATCAAGGATCCATGCTCGACAATAGTTACATATGCCAAGAAATGTTTGCATGTCCTTCACTGTCTTTGGTATTATTATGTTACGTATAGCAGCTGCCCTATCAGGGAGTATTAGTTTTACATCTTTCGATATCAACTGTCCGAGGTATACAACTTCGGCAAGGCATATTGTAGCTTCCCTTTATCAACCTTGTATCCTTTGTTGGCTAACACGTTTAGCAGTGTTATAGAATCTTCTCTACACTTTTCTTCTTTCTTGCTACAGACGAGTAAATCGTCAACGTATTGTATAATGGTGTTCTCTACATCTATCTTTCCAATGTCTTCACGTAGTACCCTGTTAAAAATACTTGGGCTTTCGCAATATCCCTGTGGGAGTCTGCGATGTTCATATCTGTTATTTCCCAGTGTGAATGCTGTGAGGTACTGCAATCCTGGGTCAAGTGGTATGGAGAAGAAGGCATTCTTCAAGTCAACCACAGTAAAACATGTAAATTCTATGGGTATGCTGCACAGTATTGATGCCGAGTTAGGCACTAGCGGGAACTCTTTTTGAATGACGTCATTAAGTGGCCGGAGATCTTGGATCATCCTCCACACCCCTCCTTTTGCTTTTT
This sequence comes from Ambystoma mexicanum, assembly GCF_040938575.1. Lineage (NCBI taxonomy): Eukaryota > Metazoa > Chordata > Amphibia > Caudata > Ambystomatidae > Ambystoma > Ambystoma mexicanum. Next base: position 833,349,797 of record NC_090925.1, read on the forward strand.
GAATCGGGAAGATGGCTGTGTTACACGGGGAGTTTGATGGTATTATGATACCTTGGTTCAGGAGTGCATTTATTGTCTCCCTAATCCCTTCCTCTGCTTCTCCGGATATTGGGTACTGTTTCACTCTTGGCGGTATGGCACCTGCTTTAAGTTTTATCTTTATTGGTGTTACTTCATGTAATAACCCTCCATCATGGGGGCCTGTAGTCCAAATTTCTGATGCTACTTTTGCCATGTCTTCCTCAAATATTGTTGGTGGGGCATTAATACTAGCCATAAGTGGGTTGTGCACCTCTATGTACTGGATCATGATGTCACATGGTATGCTTATTTCCATTATTATCTCTCCATCATCTTTGTTGTCAGTGAATAATTCTTCATCAGTTAGGTCTCTTAACATTACGCTTGGATCTATGCATAACACAGTTCTCCACTCGCACCCATGCGTGTCCAAGCCTATGATCACAATACGTTTGCTCGATACCTGAAGTGCTTCGATGTCTATGGACTTTATCGTGCCTGGCACGACATCCGTATTTACAATTGGGCAGAATATAAAGTCTAATGGTGTCCTCCATTCTTTTCTCATTAATTCAGATACTACTCGGGCTAACACTTTGATGCCATAGATAAACATGTCTATATCAATGGGTATCCCTCGCACCACAACTTCATTCATCATCGTGCTGATCGTGCATTGCTCTTACTGGGCATGCTTCTGGGCTGGAACACACTATTCCCCGCTCGGTAAACGAAATGGTCATGTTCAATTTACCTAGCATATCTCTACACAGCAAGTTGATTTGCGCGTCTTTGTGGTACAGTAAGGGTGCGTGCACTGTTTTTCCCCCCACCGTTATATCAAGATCTTTGGTGTAAGGAACTTTTAAAATAGCCCCAAAGAACCCCTGCGTTTCCAAATTCCTGCCTGAGAGCGGAAACCGCCCTTCCATAAGACATGAGTTTTCCTCTCCTGAGTCTACCATAAAGATAAACTGCTTGTTTCCTATCTCTGCCCCCACTAGTGGTTCCTCTTCTGCATGTAGGGTGGTGGATAGGACTGGAGACACAAGTGCTCCCTATGGGCTGTCCTAATCTGTGTACCTTTCTTGTTCTGGCACTGAGAAAACATTATCTTCAACTACTGTTGCGCCACGGAATGGTGCAGGTGCACCATGTGCGGCTGTTACGAAACTGTTTCTGCTGGCGTTTCCTGCAGTGTTTTGTCTTGCCATGGGCACTGTGATGTGGTTGTGAGGGTGGTTGTCTTTATTGCATTTGGGGTTCGTTATAACATTGGTCCTGTGGTCTTCCCCCTCCCATTGGTAATCCATAGGGGCTATCTGGGTGTGGGCATCCCCATACCTGTTCATTGTCCATGGGTGGTTGCCCTTGGAAATACCATGAGGACTGCATTCTGCAATCCCTTGAATAGTGTCCCCATCTCCCACAGTTCCAACATGACCCTTGCTGTCCTCCTCTCATCCCCTGGCCACTGAATTCCCTATTCCCCATGCCTCCGAACCCCCCTCTCTGGCCACAGTACCCACCTCGTCCTCTTGCCGGCCTTTCTTGCCACTGTGGTCCTCTGTGTTGCTCCTCTCCGTTCCACGGTCCTTGTTCTCCTGCTGCCCACAGTGCTGCTATTCTGACTGGCCTGTTTCCCGCACTTTCATCCCCCTCATTCTCCCTATCTGCTGTTACACTGGCGTTTATGGCAGCGACCTTCACTAATTTATTCTGTACCAGTTTCGCTTCGTCTGCCAGCCTTTTTTGTGCTATCTCCTTTTCTCTCTCTTTGATCCTCCTACAGTGGTGCACAATTATACTCTGAATTTCAGGCCAACCCTTGGCTTCTATCCCAGCTATCTTGTCCAAGGCCTTCTGTACCTCCTTCGGGAGCCCTTTCTTGATTATAAAATAGAACAAGGTGGTGGATTGGTTCTACGCTGTACCAGTTTCGCTTCTCCATAGGTCTTGTACCCACAGTATGAATTGCGTAGGATCCTCGTTCTCCTCCATCGTACATTGCATTACTAAATGTAAATCTGGAATATCTGGAAATGTGCGCCGCACTGCGTTCCATACTTATGCTCGAACATTGTTGAAGGGTGAAATCCCTCCTTTTCGCACACAGCGTCTGCCTGATCACCGACGGCGGACACTAGCAAACATTTTACATCACCTATCGCTAACGGTACTCCTGCTGTGTTCTTCTCGATAGCATGTATCCATTTCCCCACCTCTCCCGCAAGTGGGGGGAGGAGTTTCAACAAGTTGTTTTTGTCCATCTGGGCCCACAGGATATAGTGTGGCCTACCTGCTCCTTTGTGTATTAACGACATCTGCAATTTATGCTTCCTTCCTGTTTTACTTACCGTCCCTCTCTTTGTCTTACTTACAAGCATATTCCCTACTCGCTCCCTTAATCTACCCTGCCATCGTGGGGGTGATCGTGGATCTAAGTCATCAAAATGATGTGGCAGTGGGGATCCTACAGCCGCCACTCCTTCCTCGTATTAGTGGAGATCACCCCACACCTCCTCTACTTCTTCTTCTTGCTCGCCATTCTCCTCTTGTCCTTCTCCTCGCTGGCTTTCCGGGGTGGCTGGGCGAATGATTCTCACTGGTTTATCATTCAGATGGAACAGGAATTCTCCCGAACGCCATTCTTTTTCTCGCCCTTGTGATGTGGGTGTTCCCTGAGACAATACGGACTGTGCTAGCTCTGACATCATGGGTGCTAACTCCCCTGTTGCACTTAGCGGGGGTGTGAGATCTGCTACGGACAACGGTGGTACTTCCCCTCCACCCAGTAGCATTTGGCCCCTGTCACATTGTGCTTTTAGCCGTGTTATTTCCATTTGTGCATGCGCTAACTGGCGGTCTAAATCTCTGGTTAATCGCGCTAAATTTACAGGGGGTGCACTTGTCGGGCCATAAAGGCCTCCTTTGTCGTATGGTGGTGGTGCCGTGGCTACCGCTACATTTGAGGGAGTAGGGGTGGGGCACGCTGGTATATACAGAGGCTCTCTGTATCCGACTGCCGTTCTGGTCATTAAGGGGTATATTTTGGTTGTATCGTTCTCAACTGTGGTCGTTGTGCATTCACCCTTTGGTGTTCCGCTTACCTCTCCATGTGTTTTCTGTTTTTCGATTGTTTTTTCTGTATTTACCTCTGCTGTAGGGGTAACTTCCTCGAACATTCGCCACAGTTTCAATACTTCTCTTCTGTTCTGCAACTGTTTTCCTTTATATTTTGCCAACAAGTGTGTGGATACTAAATCTAACACCCTTTTGTCACATGACCCTCCCTCTGGCCAAATTGGTGTCACGCTGTCCCCTTTTATCTCCGTCACCCATTGATCATGGTATTTTTGTATCCTGTCACTATATAGTGGGAGGTGTTGGCAAATGTGAGCTAATAGTGTTATTTCCCCCATGATGGTGTTTCTCCCTTCGCTTGTGTGTGCACTTGCACACGAGCCTCCCTCTAATCACACCTTTCAACCACCCTTCCCTTTGTTATAGATCAACAATATATTAAGCGTTTCTCAATTATTGACAGTTACTGTGCATCAATATTCAACGTTACCTTTGTAATCATTGCATTTCCAATTTCAACAGTTCACTTTCGCATATATAACCTCTTACCAACAAATCACTTACAACATTTTGACATACGCGACAATAATGGACAAAAAGAAAAAGACATATAACACATAACATTCTGCTGATGTGCAAAGCTTTGGTTTTATTGTGAGACGATTCTCCTGCCCTGAACAGCACTGCGAGCCACACTTTGCTCTTGCTGTCTTGCGTAACCTCTCGTGGCTTCCTGGAGGAGGCAGGGCTAACGGGCTACACGTGACGGATCATGTGACCTTCACAGAACTTTTAATCAGCAGTGAGCCACCCTTGCGGCGATAAGCCCGGCAGCGAAAAGGGCGCTGCTTTTCTGTTGGGCTGTTGGACGGTAAAGAGGATTCACTCCTCTTGTTGGTAAGCTTAATACACATTTAGTTCAGAGTTAGCAGCTTACCATAATTATTATACCGACGGAGAAACTACAGGTCTGTTTGAAAGGAATTCCTTCATTCGAATCTGTGTTCTGCCACGGCAGAGGGGAGCAAGGTTTTTATTCTTCCTCGCTGTACGTGCTGAGGAATATCTTGACTCTAAGTGAAAGCCTATGAGGCCGATTCATGGAATAATTAGCGCGGCGCAAGTGGGCAAAAACGTGCGATTCGCAGTGGAATAGCGAAAATCGCAGTGAACGTGCGAAAATCGCACGAAAAGCAGCGCACGTCGATTCATGGAAGGCCGTGCGCGAGAAAACCAGCGGATGTGCGAAAAAAAAGTGCGCGGCGCACGTTGGCGCACGTTGGCGCACAGGCCATCTAACAGCGTGCGCCAGGTCACAGCGAAAATCGCACAGGCCACAGCGAAATTCGCACATAGCGCGGCGCACGCAATAAAAGTAGGCGGAACACGGGCGTAACACTCGGAATGGGGAACAACTTGCCAAAACGTGGGCGTCACGGGGGAAGTACAGGGCACAAGTGCGCGGAACGCCCACACGCTCGCCTACAACACGTATTCATGGAATAGAATAGGGGAAAAAAGCGCACGCTCAAACCAGCGCACAGGCACAAACACGACCGCCACAAGAAAGGAGGCGGTAGCGTCTCTGCGGCTGTAAGAAATGTGCGCCAAAAGGTGCGCCAACAAATAGCACCTATATACTGCCATGATGAATGTCCCATACTGTGGCCCTCCAGGAAAAATGACGTGCAAAGGGGTACCCACAAACACGGACACCCGCTGACAAAAAATACGTGTGCATGTATACCGGGATGCGCGGGAAGTGTCACACGCGATTTGCAGGGTACGTGCATCACAGGGGTTCGCGTGAAGTTATTCACACGATCGGGCCTGGGGGAGCGGGCTACGTGTATTACAGGGGTTCGCGTGAAGTTCCTCACGCGATCGGGCCTGGGGGAGCGGGCTACGTGTATTACAGGGGTTCGCGTGAAGTTCCTCACGCGATCGGGCCTGGGGGAGCGGGCTACGTGTATTACAGGGGTTCGCGTGAAGTTCCTCACGCGATCGGGCCTGGGGGAGCGGGCTACGTGTATTACAGGGGTTCGCGTGAAGTTCCACACGCGATCGGCCCTGGGGGAGCGGGCTACGTGTATTACAGGGGTTCGCGTGAAGTTCCTCACGCGATCGGGCCTGGGGGAGCGTGCTACGTGTATTTCAGGGGTTCGCGTGAAGTTTCACACGCGAATAGCCTGGGCGCGTGAATTTGAGGGGTGCGCGGGAATTTCCACACGCGATCGGGCCTGGGGGAGCGGGCTACGTGTATTACAGGGGTTCGCGTGAAGTTCCTCACGCGATCGGGCCTGGGGGAGCGGGCTACGTGTATTTCAGGGGTTCGCGTGAAGTTCCACACGCGATCGGGCCTGGGGGAGCGGGCTACGTGTATTACAGGGGTTCGCGTGAAGTTCCACACGCGATCGGGCCTGGGGGAGCGGGCTACGTGTATTTCAGGGGTTCGCGTGAAGTTCCACACGCGAATAGGCTGGGCGCGTGTATTTCAGGGGTGCGCGGGAAGTTCCACACGCGAATAGGCTGGGCGCGTGTATTTCAGGGGTTCGCGGGAAGTTCCACACGCGAATAGCCTGGGCGCGTGAATTTGAGGGGTGCGCGGGAAGTACCACACGCGAATAGCCTGGGCGCGTGAATTTGAGGGGTGCGCGGGGAGTTCCACACGCGAATAGCCTGGGCGCGTGTATTTCAGGGGTGCGCGGGGAGTTCCACACGCGAATAGCCTGGGCCCGTGTATTTCAGGGGTGCGCGGGAAGTCCCACACGCGAATAGCCTGGGCGCGTGTATTTCAGGGGTGCGCGGGAAGTTTTACACGCGAATAGCCTGGGCGCGTGTATTTCAGGGGTGCGCGGGAAGTTTTACACGCGAATAGCCTGGGCGCGTGTATTTCAGGGGTGCGCGGGAAGTTTAACACGCGATTTCTGCACGGTACGTGTATTTCAGGGGTGCCGGGGAGTCCCACATGTGATTTGACAGTGTGGGTTCTCCCAGGTGTACCCTGTACACCCTCCACGGCCCCTGCAGGCAGCCCACACCACAGGGGACTACCCTGCATCCCTGGTCATGTCCCGCAGGCAGCCCACCCAACATGGGCATGCCCCCCAGCAAAGGCACATGTCTCCTTGAACTAATGAACACCAACACATGTCCCCTTGCACCCCCACCCCCCAGCACTGTGGGGCACATGCCAGCAGTCCCCCACCCATGTCCAACTCATGTCTCCCACCACCCCCACCCCCCAGCCACCAGGGTCACCCTCCACCAGGGCCCCACTCATGTCTCCCACCACCCCCACCCCCCAGCACTGTGGGGCACCTGCCAGCAGGCCCCCACCCATGTCCAACTCATGTCTCCCACCACCCCCACCCCCCAGCACTGTGGGGCACCTGCCAGCAGGCCCCCACCGATGTCCAACTCATGTCTCCCACCACCCCCACCCCCCAGCACTGTGGGGCACCTGCCAGCAGGCCCCCACCCATGTCCAACTCATGTCTCCCACCACCCCCACCCCCCAGCACTGTGGGGCACCTGCCAGCAGGCCCCCACCCATGTCCAACTCATGTCTCCCACCACCCCCACCCCTCAGCACTGTGGGGCACCTGCCAGCAGGCCCCCACCCATGTCCAACTCATGTCTCCCACCACCCCCACCCCCCAGCCACCAGGGTCACCCTCCACCAGGGCCCCACTCATGTCTCCCACCACCCCCACCCCCCAGCACTGTGGGGCACCTGCCAGCAGGCCCCCACCCATGTCCAACTCATGTCTCCCACCACCCCCACCCCCCAGCACTGTGGGGCACCTGCCAGCAGGCCCCCACCCATGTCCAACTCATGTCTCCCACCACCCCCACCCCCCAGCACTGTGGGGCACCTGCCAGCAGGCCCCCACCCATGTCCAACTCATGTCTCCCACCACCCCCACCCCCCAGCCACCAGGGTCACCCTCCACCAGGGCCCCACTCATGTCCCCTTGCACCCCCACCCCCCAGCACTGTGGGGCACATGCCAGCAGTCCCCCACCCATGTCCAACTCATGTCTCCCACCACCCCCACCCCCCAGCCACCAGGGTCACCCTCCACCAGGGCCCCACTCATGTCTCCCACCACCCCCACCCCCCAGCACTGTGGGGCACCTGCCAGCAGGCCCCCACCCATGTCCAACTCATGTCTCCCACCACCCCCACCCCCCAGCACTGTGGGGCACCTGCCAGCAGGCCCCCACCCATGTCCAACTCATGTCTCCCACCACCCCCACCCCCCAGCACTGTGGGGCACCTGCCAGCAGGCCCCCACCCATGTCCAACTCATGTCTCCCACCACCCCCACCCCCCAGCACTGTGGGGCACCTGCCAGCAGGCCCCCACCCATGTCCAACTCATGTCTCCCACCACCCCCACCCCCCAGCACTGTGGGGCACCTGCCAGCAGGCCCCCACCCATGTCCAACTCATGTCTCCCACCACCCCCACCCCCCAGCCACCAGGGTCACCCTCCACCAGGGCCCCACTCATGTCTCCCACCACCCCCACCCCCCAGCACTGTGGGGCACCTGCCAGCAGGCCCCCACCCATGTCCAACTCATGTCTCCCACCACCCCCACCCCCCAGCACTGTGGGGCACCTGCCAGCAGGCCCCCACCCATGTCCAACTCATGTCTCCCACCACCCCCACCCCCCAGCACTGTGGGGCACCTGCCAGCAGGCCCCCACCCATGTCCAACTCATGTCTCCCACCACCCCCACCCCCCAGCCACCAGGGTCACCCTCCACCAGGGCCCCACTCATGTCTCCCACCACCCCCACCCCCCAGCACTGTGGGGCACCTGCCAGCAGGCCCCCACCCATGTCCAACTCATGTCTCCCACCACCCCCAAACCCCAGCCACCAGGGTCACCCTCCACCAGGGCCCCACTCATGTCTCCCACCACCCCCACCCCCCAGCACTGTGGGGCACCTGCCAGCAGGCCCCCACCCATGTCCAACTCATGTCTCCCACCACCCCCACCCCCCAGCACTGTGGGGCACCTGCCAGCAGGCCCCCACCCATGTCCAACTCATGTCTCCCACCACCCCCACCCCCCAGCACTGTGGGGCACCTGCCAGCAGGCCCCCACCCATGTCCAACTCATGTCTCCCACCACCCACACACCCCAGCACTGTGGGGCACCTGCCAGCAGGCCCCCACCCATGTCCAATCCATGCCCCCCTGCACCTGGGTCCCAACATTCCCCAATCATGTCCGTAATGCCCATCCTCCCCTGCCAAAAGGCCCAACCAACTATCACACCCACCCACATATCAAAGGCAATTACATGTTACACCCCCAATGTAAATAATGCAATTTAACACATGTCTGTCACACACAATGGCTGCAAGTGAATGTCAAAACACCCAACATGACATGCCTGAAAGCAATGAGATGATACCACACATTGAAGATTAAAAAAATAATATGTATTGAACAGCAAATAAGAAAAAACACAAAGCAAATCAAACAAAACAAGATGAATGTCCATGAAAAAGTTTTGAAAAAATAAAATAAGCCAATCAAGAAGATAATCCTGGGTCCATGAGCCCTACCAAATTAAACCTAACTGACTACTAACTAAAAAGGGAACTATATACAAAAAAGTGGTGCATTGTCCAATCGCAACCCAAAAAAAATTCAAAAAAACAAAGGAAACCTAACCCTAACTATACAACTATATACAAAGGCAGCGGGCTATTCGGACGGCTCACTGGTTGTTGTCATGGGCCAGGGCATCCTCGAACTCCTGCTCAATGGCTTGGAGGCGGGCATGTTCCCTGGCCCCGAGGTCCCGCAGGGATAACGCAGTGTCAAGCTCAAACTCCCTGCGAAGACCCTCGAGGCACTCAGCCCGCCTCAGCGCCCTCCGCATGGAGTCCTCCGCCCTGACCATCGTGAGCCGTTCCTCCTCTGCCCGCTGCCGCTCCGCACCTATCCGCTGGCACAACCTCTCCCACACGGAAGCCACTCCCATTCCAGGGTTCTCCTGCCCTCCGGCCGATGCCTGCACCCCTGATGTTGATGGCCCCGAGCCATGATGCCTCCCACGTTGAGCCTGCTGCTGCCTCCGACGCAACTGCCTGTGCCAGCACGACGGCATCCAGGCTGATGGAAACCACCGACGCCGTCGTGCACGTGCCCTGCCCGATGATGCCGTCACATCCTCCATCTGCTGGGGTCCAGTTGCTCTGGTGTCCACCCCTGCTGGATCTCTGACTCCCGACTGTGGCAGGGATGGGATCCCCACCGAGCTGGCTGCATTGGTCGGGGCAGGTCCACAGGGGGCCCTGGTGGCATCTGGGCTGGAAGACGGCAAGGAGAACGACTGGTGGATAGCCTGCACAGAGGAGGAGAGGGCCGCCACATTGGCCAACACATGCAGGAAACCCCCGAACATGGCCGATCCCAATTGGGCCACGTCGGCACGGTGCACTTCGTGATGACGTGCGTGCTCCTCCCGGGAAGCACGCACGGCATCACGAATCGCAGCCGTGCGCAACGCGACCCCAATCAGGACCTTCTCCGCACGGCCAGGGGTTCCCACGTCCGCAGGTGGAGGGGAGTCAGGTGACATGGACATCCCCTCTACCTGCGGACAGGCCTGGGACGGGGCATCCCTGCTGGTGCATGGTGGTGCACTCACAGGGTCAGGGACAGCGACATGCACAGGCCCCTCCACGGTGACCTGTGCTGCCTCCTGCCCCTGGCCCTGGACTGCACCACTTGCACCAGCAGGGATGCCCCCACCAGGCCCCATGTGTGCCCCAGTGGCGGCCTCCTCCTCCTCTGTGCAAACCACCAACCTGGATGGCTCCTCACCGTCTCCCACCGTAGCAGGCCCCTGTGGGGGCTCACCCACCCCTTCCGCTGCAGCCGTGGGGGCATCCCCGCCGCCTTGCTCCACAGCGCCGTCTCCGCCCTCTTCTTCACTAGCCGCTGCGTAGAGGGAGACAAAGAACACAAGCATCAGGGCACTGTACAATGGTCCCCTAGACAGGAAGCAATAGCAGATGAGCACCACTGTCAAAGTACACGTCCATCATGTCCCTCCACAACACATGGGCCAGTCCAGGCAAAACACACACAGTAACAGGCATGGTGCATGCCATGGACATTTCCATGCATGTCCAATGGACTCTTGAAACATTCAATGATATGTAACTCACATGCATCATGGCTCATGCCCATCACATGCACACACATCACCTCAGTCACATCCATCTGGCCCCAAACACACCAAACACAGCGGATACAAGGGTAATTTTGCTGCTTTACTGAATCTCTGCATTGTCACACACATGTGTCATGCATCCATGGCATGCACAAGTCACAGACACGCAGGTCAGGCACACAGACATGGCTACCATATATGTACCTGGCATCAGCACCCATCCCTCACCCCCACCCATGTTCAGGTACAGAGACTGGCATGCTCTCATGTTCATAATCTGATTAGGGCTCCCCATGCGGCATTTCAACACATGCAACAACCATGTGCATCACACATCACTGGTCGCACATGCATTACCATGATGTCCCTGCACACATACATGCATACATGGGCTATGGCACACATACAGGCAAGTATCATAGAACCAGCACACCGCAACATGCCCTGTCACACACAGTAATGCATGGACACTTACCGCTCAACTCCAGACGGGCCTCCCTCTCAAGGATCTGGGCGTGGAGCGCTGGGCGTACGCGTTCCAGGACCCTCATCTGGATGGTACTCATGCGGCCCCGGCCCCCCTCCACGAGGCGCCGGGCCTTCACAAGGGTCCTGGACCTCAAGTCCTCCCAGCGCTTCTTGATCTTCAGGACGTCGCGGGTTGCCACCCCCTCCGCGTTGATGGCAACCACACAGTCGGCCCAGATCCTCTGCCGTCCTTCCTTGCTGGCGCGGGACGATCCAAAGAGGGCATCATACTGCCCCAGGACATGCTCCACCAGGACACCAACTTCGGTGACAGTGAAGCTGGTGCCCCTCTGCCCCTCTGGCCTGGGGTTGCCACTGGTGCCAGATGTGGAAGTGCCCGACATGGCAACCCCAGAGGCAGGTGTGGGTGGGCAACTGGGTCCTGGGGCTGGGCTGTGGAGCGATGTAATACCAGTCGGGAGTCTTCAGTTCCAGCAGGGGTGGACACAGCAACTGGACCCCTGCAGATGGCTGATGTGCAGGCACCAAATGGCAGGGCACGGTGGCAGCAGGCAGGCAGGCAGGCAGGCAGCAGCAGATGGCACGTGGGAGGCTGCTCGGGGCACTGGGGGGCAGTAACTCGGCCTTCTGGGCAGGAGCGTGGGCTTCCGTGTGTTTTCGCGTGGCCAGCTTGATACGGAGTGATTTGGCACGTGAAAATCCTGCACGTCAGCGTGAAATCCGAGGAAAGGCCCTTAGCGCGTAAGCGCGTCAGCACGCATACGCGATTATATTGGACCAGAGTCCCTCAGCGCGTAAGCGCGTCTGTGACGTGACCCGCACGGGTGTTCCCCACTCAGGACGTGATGACGGGGCACACGTGGAGATACTGCACGTCAGAGTGTCATCGCGTGTAATTGGACAAAAGTGCGCGTACACGCGATTGGCCTATGTACGTGTATTTAATGGGTGCGCGGCCACTTACACACGCAAGTACGTCAGCGAACCGGTATACCGTGGTGCGTGTGAATTTCCACACGCTATTGGACTGGCAACAGGATTCCAGGGCTGCGCGGGTCACACGCTGTATCCCGTGGTGCGTGTGAATTTCCACACGCTATTGGACTGGCAACAGGATTCCAGGGCTGCGCGGGTCACACGCTGTATCCCGTGGTGCGTGTGAATTTCCACACGCTATTGGACTGGCAACAGGATTCCAGGGCTGCGCGGGTCACACGCTCGCCTAGAACACGCGCTAAGCATAAATCGCGGACTTTAACAATAACAAGCTCAGACGCCAGGATGAACATACCGTTCCTAGCAGCAGTGGCAGTGGGCTACCAAAGGAGGAGGAGGATAGTCAGGGCCAGAATATTCACACCCAGAACCAGCCTTTTCGGGATGCCTGATGACCAGGTGTATGGGAGGTACAGGTTTCCACCACACATCATACTGGACCTGGTGACTGAGTGGGAGGATGACCTCACATCACCCACCCTGTGCTCCCAAGCACTCAGCCCCCTGGAGAAGGTCCTCAATGTACTGCACTTCTTAGCCACTGGATCATTTCAGCGGACAAGTGCCATAGTGGGTGGGGTGTCACAGGCCACCCAGTCACGCTGCCTACACCAGGTCTTGAACATCATGACTGCACGCCCATCAGTCCGCAGGCACATATACCTGCCCAGAACACCTGCAGAAAGGCATGCTGCCGCCCTGGATTTTTACGCAGTGGCACGATTCCCCAAAGTGCTAGGTGCCATCGACTGCACCCATGTGGCTCTACGTCCCCCCAGGGCATCTGAGCACATCTATAGGAACCGCAAGCACTGGCATTCCATCAACGTGCAGGTAGCATGTAATGCCAAGGGAATCATCACCTCAGTATATGCCAACTATCCCGGCTCCACCCACGACAGCTTCATTTACCGAATGTCCACCCTAAGCCGGGACCTAGAAGCTGGGCGGCATGGCGATACATGGCTGCTTGGTGAGTATGTATGCCACTGCACATGCATGCATGTTGGATACTGAGCAAGGTCACAACCTCACCAATGATACCAATCCCCACCTCCACAGGGGACAGTGCCTACCCTCTCAGCCCCCACATGATGACGCCAATTCGGAACCCCACCACGCCACCCCAGGTAAGATTTAACACAGCCCACATCACAACCAGGGGCATAGTGGAGCGCACATTCGGAGTGCTGAAGTCACGCTTTCGCTCCCTTGACCGTTCTGGCGGGCAGCTGTTATACGCTCCCCCAGTAGTGTGCAGGATCATAGTGGCAGCATGTGTCCTGCACAACGTTGCAACACGCCGGGGCCTGGCCGTGGACATGGTGGTGGCCCCACATCCCCAACCACATGCACAGCCGCTGCGCATGGGAGGGGAAAGGGCACGGGGGGAGGCAGCCCGTACACAGCTAGTGGCTAATTACTTCACATAGAAATCACACCCCTGTGGAGTGCACACTGCCCTGGCACATTCCATCTGACAATCAATGATGACTCAACCTGACACTGATCCTGAATGTGTGGAGAATGAACCGGGAATTCCATGTCAGCCTGAGATTGTTCACCTGGAAGTGTCACAATGTGTGCATCCCTACCCACACAGACACCACCAATGCAGTTTTGTGAAGTTACACATTGAAGCAGCTAAAATGAATACCCACTTGCAAAATGCAACAAGAGGACAGTGCCATGTCAGCCAACCCAACCCCAGCACTGCCACACGACACACCGTGCCATGACATGCTAATTGCAGGTAAACAAAGTAATCCACACAACATGACATCACTCTCACTATGTACAGTGGCACTATTAGAAACCTGCAACACCTGAAATGCTCACAGCAATGCCGGACCAACAACATACTTGAGCACGTAGTACCATTAACATGACATCAAAAATGTAACATATTAGTAGTCTCACCACCTGGAAATGCCTGCACTCCCACCACTACCAACTGTGCAGTGTTGGCGCCATGTAGAGTTGTAGGTGCACTGCTGCCAACATGGTCCCCATCGCCAGACTAGAGGTCCTTGTGTGGACTTGAGGAAGGGACCTGCAAATTGGGAGGTAGACACAGAAGAAGAGTTACACATCAATGCAACATGCAGTGTACAACACAACAGCAATATGCACTAGGAATGTATACACAGTATTGACTACAGACTGGCCACACAGTTAATGGGAGTCCAACGTCACTGTGTAATTCACTGTCACTTGGGCACACCCTTTGCAAGCCCATGGAAACGGGAAGCAGGAGGGGTGTGTGTGACTCAAACCCAAGCATCTGAACCAAATACATTACAAGCCTGCATGTGCCCAGCCACAATGCAGCGTATGCCCACAGGAACCACGGGAGCCAACAGATCGGAGCCAACAGATCGGAGCCAACAGATCGGAGCCAACAGATCGGAGCCAACAGATCGGAGCCAACAGATCGGAGCCAACAGATCGGAGCCAACAGATCGGAGCCAACAGATCGGAGCCAACAGATCCTCCCAAAAAAATTGGGAATAAAAGAAATCAAAATAAAAATGAAAATAAGAAAAAATCAAAAATGGCCATTGATGGGCCCGGGGGGGTTGGGGAGGCCACCCAGGAGGTCCGAGGACAGGATGCACACCAGAACCCACCTGCGTGGATCCTGGGAAAATAAAACACCTCCATGGGCTCATGGCCCACACGGCTACCCTATTGTGGGAGTGTCACTGCTGTCGCTATTATCACCCTGTGCAGCTGCATCCGGAGGTGGTTGCACTATGGGAGGCAGCCCACGCAAGGCCCTAGTCTGCTCCTCCATGGCTGCAAGCATGCGGGTGTGGTAGGTCTGGTTCTGGAGGATGAGTGTGCGGAGGTCCCCATGCAACAACTCACGGGATGCCCGGACCTCCGCCCTCGTTGCCTGCATCTCAGCTGAGAGCGTACGGGTGAGACGCTCCAGCTGCTGTTCTGTCCTTTGGTGTGTGGAAGCCTCAAGCTCAACAAGAGTCGTCCTGAGGTGTAGGAGCTCCTGCCTCAGGGCTTCCCTGTGGCCCTGGGACTCAATGGAGATGGCCTCCTGCAGAGTCGCCAGTGCCGCCCGCCTGTCCCTGTTGGACCCCAACATGTCCTCCCTGTGTGACTGGCAGATGGAGTCAGTTGCCTGCTCTAGTCGCTCCATCAGCCTTTCTGGGGGGACAATGGAAGTGGCCACCCTATCCATGGCCTGAGCCATCATCTCGGATGATGCAGCCTGTTGGGTAGCCATACCGTAAATGGATTGCTCCCATGCGGTATTGCCAGGTGGCGTACGGCCACCACGTCGGCGGGCACCACACCTGTCTGGGGCAAGGCGAACTGCGCCTTGCTGTGCCGGCACTGCCTGAGGCTGCAGGACTGCATTCCCCCTCTGATCTGCTGGCCCAGGAACAGGATCAGATGTCGCGGAGTGTGACCCTGCATCCGTAACCACCAAAGGCGTAGCTGCCAACACTGACATCCCCATGGAGGGTACTGACCCTGGTGCAGGTGGGTGAGACAGAACAGAATCCCTCCCTGGAACACTCACCAGCGACGGCACGTAGGTCTCATCCGAATCAACACCTGAGTACAGCTCGGGGGAGGTGCAGCCAGAGACACCCCTTGAGAGCACGACCTGCAGCACTTGTGGGTTCTCCCCCACCACCACACCACGTCCCTCACTGGTGGTTGGTCGGCCCTGGGACACCTCCTGGGTCTGCACCATCTCCACAACCCCAGCAGTATCAGGTGCGTCTTCCCCTGCAAAGACATGAAAACAAAGTAATGGAAACAGGCATTAGCACCATGGCACACATTGAGGGCTGAGAAGCAAGAGAACCAGTACTTGATTGACATGTCCCACATGACTAAAACCCTCCCATGCATGCACCCTCACTGCGTATGAAGTGCAGGCAAACGGCACACACTGATGACACCAAGATGGAAGATGAACAAATTTTCTGCATGCTGCCTGGCAGTGGCATCACACATTGGCCTGTGATTGGCAGGTGAAACACACATGCCATCACACAGATGGCATGTACCATTGCTATTGAGTGAAGATGGAGAGGAGGGCAGCACCTATTCATTCAGTCCAGTTCCCGCATGTAATAGCTTTTCTGATTCTGACAGGTCAGATTTTTCACCTGGAGCTGCCAGTCTGTAATGGTCAAATTGCACAGGGACATGTGTGTACAAATGATATCCAGGTAACAAAGTCACTCCCCTTTACCATACCCATGTCAGACATGTGACTAGTGGACAGCGACATGCCTAGTGAAAGTGGTGGAATGCAAACAAACTGACTGAATGAACAGTGAAAATTAAGCAAATCTGTTGTGTCAAGGTGACACTTCAAGGGCAACTGGCGTGCAGTTGTGCTAGATGTCTACTGTTGGCAGAAGGGATACTGCTATGGCCAAATGCAGCTGCGCAGGAAGTATTGCATGAAGCACATGGCTGACCCATACGACTGAGGCGCACACACTCTCTCCTGGCACCCAAACAGAAGCCCTCACACACACACCATGCACATGTATGACACACACATGCATGTGCACTCACCGGACAATGCCTCGTAATCAGCCAGATCTCCCACGCCTTGGATCTGTTCCTCCGTGACGTAGGTCCCAGCGACTGACTCATGTGGAGTGAGTTCCATGTCTACTACTGGAGACCCACCTCCAGTCACTAGAGTTGCGGCATGACTTGAGGCCAGCTTACTCTTTGCCCTGCGCTTTAGGTCATTCCAGCGCTTATAGCAATCATTGGCTGTGCGCCTCACGATTCCAAGGGCACTTACGATGTCCGCAACGGTCTGCCAGTGTGCCTGGCGTTGTGCAGGTGTGGTCTTGGATCCTGCAACAATGACCATCTCGTTGTCATGTCCGGACACATACTCGACAAGTGCATTCAGTTCGTCATCCGTGAAGCTGGGCTTCCTGGACGGGCCGGACTGTGTAGCCGTGTCTGGGGCATCAGCCTGTGCCGGACGAGCACTCTTCCTCTTCCGCTTGGAAGGTGGTGGTGATCCTGAGTGTCCTGCGCCGCTCTGGACACTAGGGGCAGGAGCCCTGGTGGACTCTGTATCAGGAGTGTGGGATTGCACACTCAGCATGGGAGTTGGTGCAGGCATTGGCTCGAGTGTGATGGTGTCAGGGGGAATGTCAGCAGCATGGACTAGGACCGACACTGTCCTGGCTGGGTGTGTGAGGGCTGGGGTGGATGGAGCCGCAGCTGCCCCTGCAGCCACTCCGCCCTGCCTCCTTGGTGCAGTAGATGACCTTGCAGCCCCAGATCCACGTGGCATGATGGCATCAACGTGCACCAGCGCACGTGTCGTAGCCCTGCTGACCTGGAAGTCAGCCATGGAGTCAGCCAGGTCTGGTGCCACAATGGGCTGGTCCAACAAGGGCTGAGCATGGATGGTGTCAGCCACTTCAGCCTCAACGGGAGGGGGGGAGGGGGGGAGGGGGGGGATGATGGGTGCCCTTGACTGGTCCTCCACACATGGGGGGTCAGGCTCACCCTGCAAGTTACGACCACGTCCCCTACCGGATCCACCACGGCCACCACTTGTGGCTCTTCCACCTTTGCCACCCTTACGGAATCCTCGCCTCCCAGCCATGGCACTGATGTTAATGTGCGTATGGGAGTGGCTGTAGACAATTGTCCTGGGCAATTGGGGGTCAAAGGGGTTGGGTACCAGATGGTAATTGTACCCTAGTGCTCTAGCACGGCTGATTGTAACCCCTGGGGAAAGATGACGGGTCACGCAACGCACAGGAGGCCCAAAAAAGGGAGATGACGTGCACGCAACCCCTCCTAGACCACGTGTGCAGAAAGAAAAACCTGCACTACGCTGTGGCACCCAGTAACACAAGAATGAACGTATGCGTGTCACACGCAGCCTAGAATGACCTCTGAAGGGGTAGGCAACACACGGGGCAAGCACAGAAGTTGGATACGTGCGTGACTCACCGTCTGCCAGGTAAAAGAGCGTGAAGAATGAGCGCGTTTGGCTGGCTAAACCCCCGCCAAAAGAAGATGTGTGCGCTGTCTGAGAAGACAGGACAACAGTAGAAGGGGACACTGTTTGAGGGAACAGGCCCAGGTAAACCAGTAAAAGAGAAAAAAGAGAAAAAGCTGTCAGAGGTAACAGGGAATACGAACTGGAAACGCCGTGAAGTAAATCGCGTGTGAAACGACAAGAAGTACAGATTTCACCCACTCGCTCTCCACGAAAAGCACGTACAAGGAAATGGTGTTCTACATGTACCTTATATACAGGCCCACACGTACAGCGTCACTTACGCGGCGTGTACGTTCACCAATCACACGCTTTGTCAGTCCTGCGTGTAGATCCATTTTCACCAATCACACGCTTTGTCACTTCTACGTGTACATCCATTTTCACCAATCACACGCTTTGACACTGGGACGTGTCACGCAACAATTTCCTGCACGTGCAGGTGACTATAGGCGCGCATATGCTGTTGACGGGTTTACGCGCTAAGGCCCTTTGCTGACGTGTGGGATTTCACTACCTATCAGGCTGTCCACGCGTTCACACACGAGAGACTACGCTCCTGGCCAGGAGGCGAAATTACTGCCCCCCAGAGCCCTGAGCACGCTCCCACCTGCCATCTGCTGCTGCCTGACTGCCTGCTGGCCACGTGCCCCACAGTGCTGGTGGGTGGGGGTGTTGGGAGACATGGGTGGGGGCCTGGTGGAGGGTGCCCCTGCACTGGTGGGGGTGGTGGGAGACATGGGTGGGGGCTTGGTGGAGAGTGCCCCTGGTGGCGGGGGGTGGTGGGAGACATGGGTGGGGGCCTGGTGGAGGCTGCCCCTGGTGGCGGGAGGGTGGGGGTGGTGGGAGACATGAGTGGGGGCCTGGTGGAGGCTGCCCCTGCACTGCTGGGGGGGTGGGGGTGCAGGGGGACATGAGCAGGTGTGCAGGGTAGTCCCCTGTTTTGTAGACTGCCTGCAGGGGCCGTGGAGGGTGTACAGGGAACACCTGTGAGGACCCACCCAGCCTAATCGCGTGTGATGATTCCCACGCACCCCTGTAATACACGTACCCTGGCTAATCGCGTGTATAACTTCCCGCGTACCCCTGTAATACACTTACCCTGGCCAATCGCGTGTTAAACTTCCCGCGTACCCCTGTAATACACGTACCCTGGCTAATCGCGTGTTGAACTTCCCGCGTACCCCTGTAATACACTTACCCTGGTCAATCGCGTGTTAAACTTCCAGCGTACCCCTGTAATACACGTACCCTGGCTAATCGCGTGTTGAACTTCCCGCGTACCCCTGTAATACACTTACCCTGGCTAATCGCGTGTTAAACTTCCCGCGTACCCCTGTAATACACGTACCCTGGCCAATCGCGTGTTGAACTTCCCGCGTACCCCTGTAATACACGTACCCTGGCTAATCGCGTGTTGAACTTCCCGCGTACCCCTGTAATACACTTACCCTGGCCAATCGCGTGTTAAACTTCCCGCGTACCCCTGTAATACACGTACCCTGGCCAATCGCTTGTTGAACTTCCCGCGTACCCCTGTAATACACGTACCCTGGCTAATCGCGTGTTGAACTTCCCGCGTACCCCTGTAATACACTTACCCTGGTCAATCGCGTGTTAAACTTCCAGCGTACCCCTGTAATACACGTACCCTGGCTAATCGCGTGTTGAACTTCCCGCGTACCCCTGTAATACACTTACCCTGGCTAATCGCGTGTTAAACTTCCCGCGTACCCCTGTAATACACTTACCCTGGCTAATCGCGTGTTAAACTTCCCGCGTACCCCTGTAATACACTTACCCTGGCTAATCGCGTGTTAAACTTCCCGCGTACCCCTGTAATACACTTACCCTGGCTAATCGCGTGTTAAACTTCCCGCGTACCCCTGTAATACACGTACCCTGGCCAATCGCGTGTTGAACTTCCCGCGTACCCCTGTAATACACGTACCCTGGCCAATCGCGTGTTGAACTTCCCGCGTACCCCTGTAATACACTTACCCTGGCCAATCGCGTGTTAAACTTCCCGCGTACCCCTGTAATACACGTACCCTGGCCAATCGCGTGTTGAACTTCCCGCGTACCCCTGTAATACACGTACCCTGGCTAATCGCGTGTTGAACTTCCCGCGTACCCCTGTAATACACTTACCCTGGTCAATCGCGTGTTAAACTTCCAGCGTACCCCTGTAATACACGCACCCTGGCTAATCGCGTGTTGAACTTCCCGCGTACCCCTGTAATACACTTACCCTGGCTAATCGCGTGTTAAACTTCCCGCGTACCCCTGTAATACACGTACCCTGGCCAATCGCGTGTTGAACTTCCCGCGTACCCCTGTAATACACGTACCCTGGCTAATCGCGTGTTGAACTTCCCGCGTACCCCTGTAATACACTTACCCTGGCCAATCGCGTGTTAAACTTCCCGCGTACCCCTGTAATACACGTACCCTGGCCAATCGCGTGTTGAACTTCCCGCGTACCCCTGTAATACACGTACCCTGGCTAATCGCGTGTTGAACTTCCCGCGTACCCCTGTAATACACTTACCCTGGTCAATCGCGTGTTAAACTTCCAGCGTACCCCTGTAATACACGTACCCTGGCTAATCGCGTGTTGAACTTCCCGCGTACCCCTGTAATACACTTACCCTGGCTAATCGCGTGTTAAACTTCCCGCGTACCCCTGTAATACACTTACCCTGGCTAATCGCGTGTTAAACTTCCCGCGTACCCCTGTAATACACTTACCCTGGCTAATCGCGTGTTGAACTTCCCGCGTACCCCTGTGATACACGTACCCTGGCTAATCGCGTGTTGAACTTCCCGCGTACCCCTGTAATACACTTACCCTGGCTAATCGCGTGTTAAACTTCCCGCGTACCCCTGTAATACACGTACCCTGGCTAATCGCGTGTATGACTTCACGTGTACCCCTGATATGCACGTTTCCCGCTTTGCGTTCCTTGTTTGGCAGCCCTGTAACTGGTCCAGGGTTAGCGCAGCCCTTTGCGATGATTTAGCGATTTTGATGGCTTTTCCTTGCGCAAGGGCGTTCTTGGGGGCGTTACTGGCGCTGCTGCAGGGTCGCTGCGATACTCTGCGCCACGGCTGGTTTGGGAGCATGAAATCCATGAATACGCTGTGCGCGGAAATCGGTTTTAGCGCACGTGCCTGGCGCAGTCAATCGCACGCGGACACTCTGCGCCAGCCGCTTGCGACACTTTTCAGCGAAATTCTATGAATTACCCTGTATATGTGCAAAGGAAATCATTGTACTTGCTGAACTCTGATTATACTGTTCTACCTGTCTGCAATTACGGGTCCAGTGTGTTTGAGCAATTGTATTTGTCAATACAGTGTCTCTCACTATTTGTTTTTAATTATGTGGAGGCAACTGTCATAATTCATGCACTTTGGATAGAATACTATTCCATTCAACTGTGACTGCCGGGTTAGTCCCTTTGAGCAGTTGAATTTATTTGCACAGTGACTCTAATTATTTATGCATGTAAATGTGAAGACACTAAGGCTAAGCCCGTCGTAGTGTTAAGGGCGTTTTTGTGTGTTAATCCGGCTATTTACACTGGAGACGTAATAACCATCCTTCTAACACCCTTTCAATACTTTGTGCATCCGACCAGCATTGCCCGGCCTCGCCTGCTTCATCTGGTGCATTAGAGCAGTGAGTAGGGGCGCTCGGCCTAAGCAGAGTGTTGTTTTGTTTGTCTTTACTGTAACATGAAACGTGGTATTAAATCACTCAAATCAGGGATGCCGCCAGTAACAGACAAGCACTGCACAAATGGCGCTCCCTTTCCTACTATTGTAACGAAAAAACCTCGTTTGAGCTCCACTCCATGCTCGAGCCTTACGAATCCAAAATTTAAATCTAAACCTGACCAATTGCTACGTATGGACATTCGTCCTTTTCTTCATGAAACAAGCTCGGTGGGCAATACCGCTTTGATTAGCGGTTTGTCTGCCACAACAGCTGCTCGCTGCATGGATACGTTAAAGGTTGCAGGACCCAACGGTGCTTCATATGTTCAAAGCGTTAAGCATGATGTGGCGGTTGAAGATAAAATGGATCAGACTTTAAAACATGCGCCAGTGTCATGTGCAATGGTCTCGTTTGCAAACAAAAATGTATCCTTAACAGATAGCATTGTCTTAAACAATGCACTTACTGGTTCTATTGCACTACCTGTTAATTTACCCGTTAGGACCACATCCATTTCGAATGAGCCTGAGATTTCCAATGTGTATTTAACTTCTACTGTTGGGGACCTGGCGGTCATTGATCTTGATTCAAATTCATCTTGTTTTTCTTCACATACCATGTATGATCATTTATCTAAGTCACCCATCTTATTTACAAATTGCAGTGCGGCCAACTTGACAAACTATCATTTATTGCCCCAACTCCTCGGAATATGAGGGCTCCTTGTTCTTTGCCCGAAGGTTTGTCTGAATCTCAAAATGTACACACTGGCGTTGCACTAACGTCTATGAACACTGCCATGTTAGCTTTGGCTAAACCTTTCGAGGTTCTAGCTGGCAAGGCTGATGTACATTCAAATCAGCTAAATCAGCTACTATCTGGTCAACTTAATCTTTCTAATAAGCTTGATAGCTTGAATAATCTTATTTTTCCCTCCATCATTAAAAAGTCAGTTGAATCTCAAACTTCTTGTCAAACTGATGCCTCATCACAGCACTACCAGTCTATCCCGTTGATTGTCAACCCCATCATTGACTTAGTAAGTGCTGTAAACGAAGTCTCCGATAATTAGCAGAAAAAGCAAAATTATTCACTATTTGGTGGAACAAATTCAATTGTCTCCAATGTACTAGCTCAGTTGAGACCAATTAAAGGTGCCCCTTCTAAAAAAAAACAAAACATAAAATCTGTTGGCAGACGGATGTCTAACATTAAATCCTTTGTAAAAAACATATCCATCCCAGTAAGCACTACTGTCACTGCCTTTAAAGCAATAGCAAAAAAATATCTGGTTCAGTCGTAGGCCAAGAAGGCTAAGTTCTTGACAGTATCTGCTTCTGCTGTGCAGATCACAGCCCTTTAAATGACTTGATAAATGTCGCAGCCGATATGTCTCGACAGCTTGTAAATGTACAGTCGGCAAACAGCTTTTCTTCGCCCACTGATACAGGTTCACTGAACACCGCAGAGCGGCGCAAAGAAATAAGGCAAGCTGTGGATGAGTATATGGCATCCAAATCTATACCTAAGAAGTTGTCTTTTGAACCATCCGAAATGGATAAAATTTATGAACCTGCTACTGCCATTGTTCAGCAGGCCCATTTAGCACAATCACAGACTGTTAATTCTAGTACTCCACCTGAAGGCGTGTCAAAGGCTTAACTGCATAATAAGACACACGTGTCAGCTTTGGCACCTGTGGCTTTGAGTGACATGGAAAAATTCATTCAATCATCATTAACAAATTTCTTTGCAGCCTCTAGCTCTACTCAAGGAAATGTCCATAGTACGAAACACGTAATGCCTAAAATATTGCCCAATCCCCCATCTCAAAAACCTCAGATGGTGGCCGCTAAGCGCCCTGTGATACATTCAATGTCCCTCAGTTGCAAGCCTTTGCCTGCAACTCAATATAAATTGGACCGTGCATCTGTCTTGGCCATATTTAGTGAACTTCCTGAGCTTGACGACATTGGAACTATTGACATTGAGCAGGTAGAATTCCGGGATCACTCAAACTGCTCTTCTGTCATCCTCTGGTTAAATTCGAGGGTGGTAGTAAATGCTATTTGGGCGGTTAAGTCCCAGCTTTTCGATCTTGGTTTCATTCTTGCTACAAATCCTGATGCTCTTGATTCCCATCTAGAGCAACATTTCGATACACAATCAAAGCAATATGTGAACAAAAAACAAGCGACTGCTTTCCTTTCAGGAAATGGCATTCTTAAACACACCCAAGGCTAGCATACTGGCTCCCTAGCTTTGTCTGTTTCATTTCTTAGTTGGAATTCCAGAGGGCACAGGCATCTTTTGAATAATCAAGCCCTGCATTTGTTAGATCATGATATTATTCTGTTACAGGAATCTTGCTTTACTTCTATGCCATCATGGGATAATCATGATCTGGTTCTGTCTCCTGCATTTAAGGGCTTGATGGGGCGCCCTTCTTCTGGTCTGTTAACTGCTGTTAAGCAATCCTCTACCATAAAGGTTAAATCCTGGTTTTCGCCACATCCATTCTTGCAAATGACTAGAATTGTCGGCTCAAATTTTTCATGTGCTGTTATTAACCTATATTGGAACCCCGTGGGTATCTCTGAGGATAGGTTTCTGGAATCTGTGAACAAAGCCTTTAACATCATAATGCTTGCTGGGCAGTCGGATTCTATCATCTTGGCAGGTGATTTGAATCTGCATTGTTTGGGCCCTTTTGGTAAATCTGAAACTCAGCGACTTGCGAAGTGGACAAGTTTTGTTCATTCCAAAAGTATGTTTATGTTAAATGGTTCTTTTGCTCAGGACATTCCTCCGAGACCCACTTGGCATCGTGCTCATAGTCAGGGAGTCATTGATTACATTTACGTTAACGCAGCTATGCTAAAAAAAGTTCAATCATTCCAAGTAATTCATACTGATGTGAGTGATCACAATGCGTTAAATGCCACCTGGCTCCTTGACGCCACCACGTGCCAGTTGCATCCATTGAAGCTTATGGGCTCATACAAAGTAAATACAGCTAGAAAACGTCTCTTTTGGACACAGCATTCCTTGGAAGCTTTTAAATCTTGTTATGATAATGAATTGAAGTCTAAGGGCCTCATTACAACCCTGACGTTGGACCATGGTGCTATTAGCACCATAGTCCATGCCGGATTCCGCCATGGTGGATGGCGGATTTACCGCCCCATTCCAAGGTTGGCGGGGCGGTAAATCCCCATTCACCATGGCCCCTTCCCCATTCCCATTTTTGGCCCATAGGGCTCAATGGGAATGGGGAAGGCGCTAATTACGGCACCGTAAATTACGGTGCCGTAATTAGCACCAAGGTCCCTTAGCGGGTTGGACTTTAACACCTGCAAAAAGTAGGCGTTAAAGTGTGAATCGGGCGTTAAGGGTTTAACGGTGCCGCAGCCTTTAACGGCGCCATTAACCCCTTCACGCCAGGGTTGTAATGAGGCCCTAAATCTCTTTGGCCCCGCAATCAAGAGGTGGTGTATCTTGACTTAATGCAGTTATTCCAACCCTCTTCAGCCACACATAAACAAAAACAGCCTCCTCACTTGCACTGCTTTGATCATGAACTTAGAGCTAGGAAAGCAATGGTACGTGCGGAAAAAAGGGTAGCTGCCAACCTCCCTGAGGATATACGACTTGCAGCCCTCACCCGCATTAAAACTAGATTTAGGAATTGGGTCAGAGGTAAACAAGCCATACTATATCAAACTGATGGATGTACTATGCTTAAAGCTTTAGCTGATAAAAACTCAGCGCAATCTTGGAATATCATCAACCAGGCAGTGGCGGGTACTCAGGTTGCAGTTCAATTAAATGATGTGTCTGAAGAGGCATTTGTTTTGTATTATTCTAGGCTTTTTGCTGCTCCGAGGGACCTGGTAAATGTATACAAGCTGGAATTTCTGCCTAAATTTCATCTATCCTTTGATAAACACGATATCTTGTACTTCATCAACAAGGCAAGTCATTCGAGAGCACCAGGTCCGGATGGGTTATCAAACGCTCACATGAAGCAATTTCCAGAAATCTGGGCACATATACTATGCCTCCTTTTTCATAATATTATTTCATCTCAGAAAATTCCCTCATCTTGGAGACAATCCATTCATATTCCTATTTATAAGAAGGGCGATCGGGCTAATCCGGCCAGTTACAGGCCTATATCTCGGCTGGATGTCCCGGGAAAAATCTTTTGTCGCCTTATTCTGATGGAGTTGAATGTGTGGTCCAAAAATTGCTTTAAGTGAGACCCATTTCAATCCGGATTTGTCAGTGGCCTTGGGACTCTTCCGAACATCATTACCATTAATATGCTGAAGTCCCAGCATGCTAGCCGGACTCAATTTCTATATTTTGCTTTTATTGATTTCCGGTCGGCTTTTTACTCAATAAACCGTGATCTTCTGTTTCAAAACTAAAACTGTTAGCCTGCCCTCCTTCCTTGCTCGCATTGGTTATTCAATTGCATACAGAAACTGCCATCCGAGTTAGATTATCCGTAGAAGGTCTTTTGTCTTCTTCAATTGATACTTTTGTAGGTCTTAAGCAAGGATGTATTTTAGCTTCAATATTGTTTCATTTATTTATTTTGGACATGGGGCTTGCCTTCTTGGGCATTAAATCTGATGCCCCAGAATTGGGAGGTCAGCGTATACCTTGGTTGTTATACGCTGATGATTTAGTTTTAATTTCTCAAACTCCCAAGGGTCTTCAGATTTTGTTATCGGCACTCTCGGAATATGTAGAAAAAAATCAGCTTTTAGTAAATTTGGAGAAATCACAGATTCTGGTTTGTAGGCCGCAAGGAAAATTCAAACGTATGTCTGGTAACTGGTTCATTTGTCAGCAATGTATGGAATCTGTGCTAGAATATAAATACTTAGGCCTTCTTTTGCAAAATACTGCCATTGATGGTAAATATGCTGCCACTTTACAACAGAAACTCATGACGCTTATTTCACAGGCTAAATTACTACATTATAAATATGGGAAGTTCACTATAAAACAACTTTTACTGTTTTATGAGCAGAAAGTAATTCCCATTCTTTTGTATGGTGTGGAATCTAAGTTATATACTCATGACAAGATGTGGGACAAATTGGAGGCTGTTTTTTGGAAAAATGTCTTACATCTACCAAATTGTTTATCTATGCCCTTTTTACGATTTGAACTGGGAATTAATTCTCTATCCAGCAGAGTTAAATGGAGACTGTGCTCTTTTTTTCAAAAATGTCTATGTGGCATTGAAAATAATAATATTTTGAGTATTGTAGCACGTCATCTCTCTTCCTCAAATCATGCTTTCCCACTGAAGTGGCGGAAATTAGGTCTTGACACATTGGTGGAGGCTGATATTCCGTTACAGCTGCTGCTTGAAAACCCAGTTCGTGCTAAGGCTAAATATAATTATTGGGCTTGGATACATAATTATGCCTCCTGTTTAAAATATAAAGATTTTGACAGCAACTTTTTTGTAAATAAGCACATGGGTCAAGTGGCAAGTTATTTACTGAAATGTCCGTCTCGCCATGTACGTAATCAATTCTTGCGTTTGAGGCTAAACTTATGGGCCACGCGAGAAATTCTGGTGAGACGCAAAATCATCACTGCTGATTTAAATTTCTGTCGTTTTTTTAAACTACGCACTGAGAGGGAAACATTACAGCATTTGATTATATCATGTTCAAATTTGAAGCCAGTTCGAGCTACATTTTTTAGTGACTTGTTAAATCTGCATGTGGGGCTGGATGAAAATCAGGCATGGAGTATTTTATTTAACAGCTCGATATTTGCAGTGATTAAGGCTCTCGTGCACTTTCTGGAATTGATTTTGCCTGCTGATACTAATTAACGTGCAGGAACATGTCTGATAAGTGCATCTTACTTGCTGATATTTTAACTTCCTTCGCACCGTTGAGAAATGAAATGTATGTATTTAAATTTGTTTAAAGTCTTAATATGTTTTTCGTTTCTGTATATTCCTATATTGCATTGGCTCATTGGTTAGAAATAGAATCATTATTTAGATTATTATATCATTTTAATATTGAATGAAATTTGTATTCATAATATTGTCAGTAATTTGAAAAGTTGACTTGTTTAGCTATATCAAATAAAAAAAATAAAAAAAAAATAACACATAACATGCACATGCACTACCTGCGCGCTTTTATCTCCCCCTTGTTCCCGTTACTGAACACTTTTTACCCTTCCCCGTTTAACCTACTCTTCTCATTCACTCACCACCTCTTACACCCTCTTACTCTTTCCCAAGAATTCTTGCTTACATGGAAAAAGAATATTCTAAATAACTACTCCGAGTCTACTCAATATACGAGACTCCTACTATTTTCTCTTTATCTCCACTTATTTATCTGCACTGGACGAGACAATGCTATGCGGCGCTGCCTTCAACCCCGTTCGGGCTAAGATATCTCTTTTCTTCTTTTTCTTACTTCTCACAAAACCTAATGGCCATATAAAGGATAGATCAGAAAAGCCTCAGCATCACTCACACAGTCCCTACTCTTGGCTTTAACCCACTACCACCTGTTCCCCTGTTCCCTTATTTTCCCTCTTACCTTTCCTTGGGAACTTTCGCAACCGGCACTCACGTGTTCAGTCAGGTAATCCGAGGGTCACCGTTCACGGTCTGACCCCGCCAGGTGTGCACCCCAACCAAGCCGTGGCCCGCCTCGGCGAGCAGCTTTTTCAGTTGGGTATTCGTCAACCGGCAACCCTTGACCCTTTCTCGTAGTGCGCACAGGCTGGTCGGCCACGGAGGCAATGGTTTTGCTGGGGGACGTCCCGGATCTCGCCGCACGATGCAGGCCTCGAGGCACCTCTCCAAATCACGTCGCAGGGGGTCACCAAATGTTTGTGCCCTCCCCGTCTTTTTCATGCAATAGAAAAAAACTGACACACCCCAGATGGGGAATGAGACAAAGAGAGCAGCCTGCGAGAGTTCAAGGCAAGGTTTATATAAGTAAATGGCCTTCAAAGATCTCTGTTGCCTCTGAGAGCGCTCTGACCAAAATTAATGTTACAATACATTTTATAGGACAAATGACGCAACTAACATAGGGTACTACGTTGGTGCCGGATTGGACAGTCCATATGGTGCCCATGGTGTGGGCGGCATCTCTTCCTCCGTGTTGGTTGCTTGGTTGGCGGGAGGATGGACGTCAGGCATCTGTGCTCCGAATGGGTGAAGGTCAGGTCGTTGTGAAGCAGGGTAGTGACTAGCTAAGCTAACATAACATATTCTCAAAAATGCATGCACTAAATAACAATTGTTCGAAGTCTTTGTATAACTCATCATGTCTCTATAAAAGTCACACGTGTATCTATACTATCAATTACATTGGATTATAAAGGCCTTAGGTTAAGGGTCTTGACCACTATAATAACACTGGTCGAAGTGAGGGTCTGTGCTCACAAGAGTCTCTTGTTATGTGGCATTTGTTAGTGGTAGACAACGATATACTGCAGCAGGGGTCTAATGTTAACTGGGGATCTGTTGGGTGGGCATCATGGCTTGGTCAGTGGTCTGGCACATGAAAGGAATACCTTGCAGGGGCACAGGGTCACAGTGGCAGTAAGTTTCCACTGGCGAGGGTGCGGGGCAAGGACTCCTTTGTGGAGATGAACGAGCTATGTGCTTAGCTCATGCTGGTTCACATGCAGGACAGTGATCTCAGAGGAAGAGTGATGTGTTACATTTATTATATGTTGCAAGTACCTCTGGCTTCGGCGTGAGAATGAAGCTGCAGAGTTTCCAGTTAGAGTGGGAAAGATGGTAGGGGCCACGTGTCCTGCGCCTCTGACCATTGCAAAAAAGGGAAGCAAAGCGTTTTGTACTATCGCAGTGGGGCCTAGTCACCAAGATGGAGTCGAAAGGGAGTACAAAAATGGATGCCCTCTGTCCTGCACAGTGGTCCCATCTACGCGAATGTTAACCAAAGTTGACATTGCATAAGGGCGAGGGGCGAACCCACCACTGGAGGCACTTGGTCCGAGTCTTGTACTGAGAAGTAAATGACGCGAGGCACTCCCACACACTGGCGCTGCATAGAGGACTGTGTCTGAGTAGCTCCCTGTGATCGTCAAGTGGTTAGTACTCTGCGTTGTGGCTGCAGCAGCCTCGGTTCGAATCCCGAATCACGGCTTTGTGGAAAAACAATATCATTGCACATGGGCATGTTTTAAAAAAACTTTAAATCAACTTTTTGTTTATGCCTCTTATTCTTTTGCGCAGAGGTGTGTAGACATACTCACTCATTAATGTTATTGAACCATCTTTTATAATTGTATGGAATAATTGTGGTGCTGTTTTTTCTTTGTTGAATCATCATTTGTTTGGAATGCTTAGCTATGGCATGTTTCGTTATTTTTCTGCACTGGACTATACTGTCTAAGCTCTTTTCTGCTTTGAAGTACTGTGCTGGGTGAGGTTTAATATGCGACATTGTGGTATGCTATGCTACACCATGTTATGTTGTTAAACTGTAGAAACATGTTGGGTCATTGTTTGTCTTATGGAATCTCGTCACGTTGTTCCCAAAGCTAAATGCCTTGTTACTGGAATCCACCTGATTGTTTTGCTTGTTTTTCACTTGCATTTTTAGCTACTTATACACCCCTTTTATTGTATTATTTTTTGGGGACATGATGCAGGTTTCCATTATACGTACTGGTTAGGTCATCTTTTGGTAGGTTACATTTTGTGATGTTTAATTTTGTTTGTTTTCCTTTAACGTATAATGTTCAAGCGCCTTGAAGCAGGCATAAGGCGGTGGGTAGCACTTCCCTGAACACGCAAATACATTTAAAAACAACAGGAATGGAATACAGGCCTGTAAATGTTATTTGGTAACCTGACTACAACCTGTTTTCACCTAGTTTCATGCTGCCCTCTTTTAACAGGACATCGTAATTACAGCCCATGTTGAGAAGACTATTCAAATTCTGGATTATGAAGTTTAACTCCCATAAGCGTCAACCTTCAGCCTAAAAGTATTCCTGCCTCATTCCCCACTATAACCATTCCCTTGAAGGCCCTAGCAAGCCTCAGGAATCTCCAGGGAGGCCAGTCCAGGGCTTTTGCCCCTAGTGCAGCTGTGGATGAAAAGCTACCCTCCTTTACATGTGCTTATACTTCCTGTCAGCTTTCCCATCATTAAAATCTGGTGGTTCATGGCTGTGGCCCTAGAACAGTGAATGGAAGGGCTTTGTGCTTCGTTTTTCTGGGCCATGGCACTGTGGAAAGTTGCCTCTGCTGATTGCTGCCTTCTGTGTCAAAGACAGTGCCAGTGTCTTTAAACACTATAGAAGACAAGCCTAGGTGGTCCAGAAAAAGACTACTTTGTTGGTGACATGCTTCTCTATCTACTTTTTGTTGTTACCATGACATAAACAGAGTAACTGAAAAAAGTGGTTGTTTTTGCTCACTTTACTGGAAGGTGCAAACCTGGCAAATTTGTATTTCTGCCATGCAACCTCTCCCACATGTTGTTCTTATAGGAATTTCATGGTGTATAAGTTCAAGTCAGGCCTTTCAAATGTTTGACTCCATTTGGAGGTTAGTGGAAGAGTAAGTTGGAATTGCAATGCTCTGTGAAGAGACGCGGGAGGTTTTGTTACTCAAAAATCACCTCCCATCCCTTGGGGGCATTCATAGTACACAATTAAGTGCAGGAGGAACCGAAAGCATAGACAAGTCCTGCTAGAAAAAACACTGTGGTCTGCATAGGAGCAGTTTTGTGAAATGTGACCTCCTGCTTCTTTGTGAAATACAAATAACTGGTGACCATGAATGCTTGTCCCTTCAGCCACAGCTCCCCAATAGAACCATGTCAAGTGAATGTTGCCCATTCAGTTGCATTCTTTCTTTGCATTTGGCGGCTTTTAGTCCTCCATTTGTAATGGCTAAAAAGCAGAACTACAACTAGGAGAGAGCAAATCTTGACAACAAGACTCAAGGGCTGCAACCAATTTGTATGGATACAATTGGGAGCTCTACATTCATCAGAAAACATAAAGCCTGGATTCTAGCTTAAAACAAACATCGCTAGATTGCCACCTGTGTCTCATGGGGGTAGCTGCAAGTTCTTTAGCCAGCATTGTCCAAATAACTTGCAGTGATCGTATAGAGGTTAGTTCTCTGCGTTGTGGCCGCAGCAACCCTGGTTTGAATCTGAGTGATGGCATTGTAGAAAAGCAGTGCCATGGCACTTGGGCATGTTTTTTAAACATGTTCATGCATCCTACTTTTTTGAGGATGACGTTTGTAGGGCATACTTGCTCATTAATGTTACTGAACCACCTTTTATAATTGTATGTAATGAACAGACCCTTCCCGTGGGGGTGATATTAAATGTGAAATTTGAAGCTCTAATCTTTGATTGAGAGAACACCTGATCAATATTTAAACTGCACATGTCATAGTTACAATAACATAAAAGGAGAGTATGAAAATCGTGCATTCAGGTGGTACCACTTGTAGGTGTGCAGGCTAGACGTTATGGTCTAGGCAGCTACTAAGCTTTAAGGCATCCTCCTTTCTAACGTACATTCCTTCCCAAATGTCGCTCTTAAAAGGATTTCTAGGCGTGCAAATTCTGGTCGGGCCTATTTAAATATTAGTCTCCATTTCGGGGTTGGGTAAAGTGGGGGAAGGAGGAGTTGGAATTGCAAAGCTCTGTAAAGAAGTGGATGAGGTGTTGTTACTCAAACATCTCCCATCACTTCTGCAGTGAACAGGGAATCGATGGAACAAAAGTAAGTGCAGACAACTCAGAGCTTAGACAAGTTCTGTGAGAAGAAACACTGTGGTCTTGTTAGGTGCAGTTTTGAAAAACATGATATCCTATGTCTTTGTGAGAAGCAAATCACTGGTGACTGTAAATGTGTGTCCCTTCAGTCACAGCTCTGCACCAGAACCATTTCAAGTGAATGTCCTGCAATGAGTTGTCTTTTTCATTTGCATTCGGGGGCTTGCTGTCCTGCGTTTATAATGGGAAAAGGCAGATCTATGACTAGTAGAAAGCCAAGCACAAAACCAAGACTAAATGGCTACAAATATTATACATGGCTCCAGCTGGGAGCTTTGCATTCAGCAGAAAACGGAATGCTTTGATAATACTTTGAAACAAAACACCACTAGATTGCCGACTGTAAATCATGGAGGTAGCTGGCGCTACATAGATTGCTGTGTCTGAGTAGCTCTCCGTGTTCGTATAGTGGTTCGTACTCTGCGTTGTGGCTGCAGCAAACTCGGTTCAAATCCGAGTCACAGCATTGTGGAAAAACAAGATCATGGCGCATGGGCATGTTTTAAAAAAACTTTAAATCAACTTTCTGTTTATGCCTCTTATTCTTTTGCGTAGAAGTGTGTAGACATACTCACTCATTAATGTTACTGAACCATCTTTTATAATTGTATGGAATGAATTTGGTGCTGTTTTATTTGGTTGAATCATCATTTGTTTGGAATGCTTAGCCCTGGCATGTTTCGTTATTTTTCTGCACTGGGCTATACTGTCTAAGCTCTTTTCTGCTTTGAAGTACTGTGCTCGGTGAGGTTTAATATGCTACATTGTGGTATGCTATGCTACGCCATGTTATGTTGTTAATCGTTAGAAACATGTTGGGTCATTGTTTGTCTGATGGAATCTCGTCACGTTGTTCCCAAAGCTAAATGCCTTGTTACTGGTATCCACCGGATTGTTTTGCTTGTTTTTCACTTGCATTTTTAGCTACTTATACACCCCTTTTATTGTATTATTTTTTGGGGACATGATGCTGGTTTCCATTATACGTACTGGTTAGGTCATCTTTTGGTAGGTTATATTTTGTGACGTTTCATTTTGTTTATTTTCCTTTAACGTATAATGTTCAAGCGCCTTGAAGCAGCCATAAGGCGGTGGGTACAACTTCTTTGAACACGCAAATACATTTAGAAACAACAGGAATGGAATGCAGGCCTGTAAATGTTATTTGGTAACCTGACTACAACCTGTTTTCACCTAGAGTTTCATGCTGCCCTCTTTTAACAGGACATCGTAACTACAGCCCATGTTGAGAAGACTATTCAAATTCTGGATAATGAAGATTAACTCCCATAAGCACCCACCTTCAGCCTAAAAGTATTCATGCCTCATACCCCACTATAACCATTCCTTTCAAGGCCCTAGCACGTCTCAGGAATATCCATGGAGGCCAGTTCGGGGATGTTGCCCCTAGTGCAGTTGTGGATGAAAAGCTACCCTCCTTTAAATGTGCTTATACATCCTGTCAGCTTTCCCATCATTAGAATCTGGTGGTTCGTGGCCGTGGCCCTAGAACAGTGAATGTAAGGGCTTTGTGCTTCGTTTTTTCTGGGCCATGGCACTGTGGAAAGTTGCCTATGCTGATTGCTGCCTTCTGTGTCAAAGACAGTGCCAGTGTCTTTAAACACTATAGAAGCCAAGCCTAGGTGGTCCGGAAAGAGACTACTTTGTTGGTCACATGCTTCTCTATCTACTTTTTGTTGTTACCATTCCATATACAGAGTAACTGAAAAAAGTGGTTGTTTTTGCTCACTTTACTAGAAGGAGCAAACCTGGCAAATTTGCATTTCTGACATGCAACCTCTCCCAGATGTTGTTATTATAGGAATTTCCTGGTGTATAAGTTCAAGTCAGGCCTTTGAAATGTTTGACTCCATTTGGAGGTTAGTGGAAGAGCAAGTTGGAATTGCAATGCTCTGTGAAGAGACGCGGGAGGTTTTGTTACTCGAATATCACCTCCCATCCCTTGTGCGATAAAGGGGCATTCATGGAACACAATTAAGTGCAGGAAGAACTGAAAGCATAGACAAGTCCTGCTAGAAGAAACACTGTGGTCTGCATAGGAGAAGTTTTGTAAAATGTGAGCTCCTGCTTCTTTGTGAAATACAAATAACTGGTGACCATGAATGCTTGGCCCTTCAGCCACAGCTCCCCAATAGAACCATGTCAAGGTGCATTCTTTCTTTGCATCTGACAGCTTTTAGTCCTCCATTTGTAATGGATAAAAGGCAGAACTACAACTAGGAGAGAGCAAATTTTGACAACAAGACTCAAGGGCTGCAACCAATTTGTATGGATACAGTTGACAGCTCTACATTCATCAGAAAACGTAAAGCCTTGATTCTAGCTTAAAACAAACATCACTACATTGCCACCTGTGTCTTATGGGGGTAGCTGGAAGTTCTTTAGCCAGCATTGTCCAAATAACTTGTCGTGATCGTATAAAGGTTAGTACTCTGCGTTGTGGCCGCAGCAACCCTGGTTCGAATCCGAGTCATGGCACTGTAGAAAAGCAGTGTCATGGCACTTGGGCATGTATTTTAAACATGTTCATGCATCCTACTTTTTTGAGATTGACGTTTGTAGGGCATACTTGCTCATCAATGTTACTGAACCACCTTTAATAATTGTATGTAATGAACAGAGCCTTCCAGTGGGGGTGGTATTAAATGTGAAATTTGAAGCTCTGATCCTTGCTTGATAGAACACCTGATCATTATTTAAACTGCACATGTCATAGTTACAATAACATAAAAGGAGAGTATGAAAATCGTGCATTCAGGTGGTACCATTTTTTAGGTGTGCAGGATAGACGTTATGGTCTGGGCAGCTACTAGGCTTTAAGGCATCCTCCGTTTTAACGTACATCCCTTCCCAAATGTTGCTCTTAAAAGGATTTCTAGGTGTGCAAATTCTGGTCTGGCTTATTTAAATATTTGTCTCTATTTCCAGGTTGGGTAAAGTGGGGGGATGAGGAGTTGGAATTGCAAAGCTCTGTAAAGAGGTGGATGAGGTGTTGTTACTCAAACATCTCCCATCACTTCCGCGGTGAACAGGGAATCGATGGAACAAAAGTAAGTGAGGACAACTCAGAGCTTAGACAAGTTCCGTTAGAAGAAACACTGTGGCCTTTTTAGGTGCAGTTTTGAAAAACATGATATTCTGTGTCTTTGTGATAAAGAAATCACTGGTGACTGTAAATGCGCATCCCTTCAGTCACAGCTCCCCACCAGAACCATTTCAAGTGAATGTCCTGCAATGAGTTGTCTTTTTCATTTGCATTCGGGGGCTTGCTGTCCTGTGTTTATAATGGGAAGAGGCAGAACTATGACTAGTAGAAAGCCAAGCACAAAAACAAGACTGAATGGCTACAAATAATATACAAGGCTCGAGTTGGGAGCTTTGCGTTCAGCAGAAAACAGAAAGCCTTGATACTACTTTGAAATAAAACACCACTAGATTTCCGACTGTAAATCATGGTGGTACCTGGCGCTACATATATTGCTGTGTCCGAGTAGCTTTCCGTGATCGTATAGTGGTTAGTATGCTGTGTTGTGGCCGCAGCAACCTCGGTTCGAATCCGAGTTACGGCATTGTGGAAAAACTTTAAATCAACTTTCTGTTTATGCCTCGTATTCTTTTGCTTAGAGGTGTGTAGACATACTCACTCATTAATGTTATTGAACCATCTTTTATAATTGTATGGAATTAATGTGGTGCTGTTTTTTCTTGGTTGAATCATCATTTGTTTGGAATGCTTAGCTTTGGCATGTTTCGTTATGTTTCTGCACTGGGCTATACTGTCTAAGCTCTTTTCTGCTTTGAAGTACTGTGCTCGGTGAGGTTTAATATGCTACAATGTGGTATGCTATGCTACGCCATGTCATGTTGTTAAACTGTAGAAACATGTTGGGTTATTGTTTGTCTGATGGAATCTCGTCACGTTCCCAAAGCTAAATGCCTTGTTACTGGGTTTGTAGTGAAATGCACCATTGTACACAAATCACATTTTAAATTTGTTGTCCTCCATCACAATGGGTCGAGAGCATTTCTCTTAGGTTGAATAGAGAAACTAGGGGGCTGATTCATGGAATTATGTGCGCCGAAAATCGGGCTTTGTGCGCCATTCTGCTCGCAAATCCCCATTTGTGAAACAGGGATTTGCGGGCAGAATGGTGCACAAAGCCCGTTTTTCGGCGCACATAATTCCATGAATTAGCCCCTAAGTTACCTGACCTGTAGGTCTAGCTGAATTTTAAAGAATTTGCGAGGCCTGTCTCCTCGAACTAATGTCTTATTTCAGCGGTACACAACACTGCTGTATTTTTGCTCAGTTCATATCTTGTGTACAAATAACTTCTGGTGACATTAACAATATTAGTACAAAATCGCTAATCAAATGGGTCTGTATGCTAATCGAAATAATGTTAATTAGCAAACTCTGCTAATCAATTTTTGAAAACCTAATTTATGCCTTGCACCATCCGCCCTTGTATGCTAGTGCTTTATATATTAGCAGCTTGCACCGGTACAAGATGAAAGGTATAGAACAGTGAAAGCAATGAAAACGAGCCTCGCAGAACATTCGCAGACCAGAAAAGAAACAGTTCTAATTGCACGGGTGCAGGTGCATCAACGTTCACAATTTTGAATTATACTTCATAGCAAGCCAATTGCAATTCGTCACAGGGTGGCTTCTGATGAACCAACCCAGCACACCCCTCTATTACAACCCATCTGCAGCCCATTCTTCCTGAAAGAGGTGATAAGGGTACACACCTCACACCTGCAACACACCCCAACTACTGGCACTGGGGAAGCGCCTATGGCACAGGGCCTGCAAATTGATTGGGAACACAACACCTTACTCCCCTCAGATCCCACTGGCTACACTGACGGCAGAAAACCCGCAGGGCAGAACAATCATTAGGAAGTACTGGGAGCCCAAAGGAGTAGCGACCGCAGGGGATTTGCATCAAGAAGGGAAGGTAGCCGACTTCCAGTCTCCCAATGCAGGGACCGGATTACACAGGGGTCAATATATCATGGATGCCACACTGCAGACATGGCTAGCAATTGGGGTGCAGATGGAGGAGAACGAAGTAGTCGACACGCTGTATGACGGGGACCATGCAGTTTCTAGATTATACAAACGTTTCCTAACCCAGCAGGGGGACAACATACTGCACACTCGCCAAATGTGGGAAAAAGACTTGCAAGAACAGTTTACAGATGTTGCATGGTTGTAGATAATCTCATATCACAAACACGCATCGAGAAATGCAAAATTGCAACTCCTACAACCATATGTAACTCATAGTGCGTATTTGACGCCCCAAAACATTTTGAAATTCAATAACTCAAATACGCAACGCTGTCCAAAATGCAGTCTTGAAAACGAGGAGGTGCTACATATGGTTTGGGCCTGCCCAAAAATACAGCAGTATTGGGAAGGAATAGCACGAAAACTATCTAATGGGGCTATTACCTTAAATGTACAATCCCCCTCAGCTTGTTTGCTAGGGCTATTTCCACGTCCGAAAAAGGCAAGGCACATTTGGAAACTGAAAGACTTGGCTTATGTGTTGGCAAAGCATAGAATAGTTATGGGTTGGAAAGCACAAAAAGGTCTGGATGTGGGACAATGGTGGAGGGGCCTACAGAAGTGGACTATGGCAGAGACCTCAGTCTGGCAAGAAGCTGCCTGCCATGGGCATGGGGAGGCAGGCACGGACATTGAATCTTGGAGAGTATTGCTACAAGAGGTGTTCACTACCACACATGCCCAGACC
The DNA here is from genome assembly GCF_040938575.1 of Ambystoma mexicanum. Taxonomy (NCBI): domain Eukaryota; kingdom Metazoa; phylum Chordata; class Amphibia; order Caudata; family Ambystomatidae; genus Ambystoma; species Ambystoma mexicanum. Next base: position 833,387,976 of record NC_090925.1, read on the forward strand.
CTAGCAGAGGAAACTGCTCAGATACAAACAAAACAAGACAGTATGGATCTACAAGCGGGTTGAACTGTCCAGCACCTAACTATTCAGAAGTATGAACAGTGCACATGTTAAATGTTAGTTGGAGGGAGGGTGTAGGGGAAGGGTTGGATCTGTTAAGCAGACTTGTTATATAACTTGTCCAATGGCGTATAACACCAGATGTCGTCGTCTGTCTGTCAAAATACAATTCAAATTAAAATTAAATAAATAAAAAGAAAAAAAAAAAAGGTTAATGCACCTCGAAAACACCATATTCTCAAAATGAGGCTCACCTGGGCAAAGGGTGCCCGATGCCACCTATCAGAAGGCAATGCTCATGTATGGGGGAGTTCTCCATATTTTAGCCAAAATAAACTTTTTGGAGTTACAAGAGAGCTGTTCGGCCTAGGAAGATGAGAAGGGGCAGTGTTGTGGCTGCAGGCAGCTCCTATTGGCTGGTCGCTTTCACATTCCACTGGGTCTCCATTGCATCCCGCTGGCATACAGGGTGGGAGGCGGCGGGACATTTTCCTACGGAGCATTTCATATCTTCCTTCCGCTTCCAGCAGCTGCTGCTGGAGACCCTCCGACAATCACCATTTGTTCGCTTTCAAAACCATTTCCTCTATGTGGGTGGTAAAAAATGGACTATGGGTGAGGCTGAGGACTGAAAAGACTCAATGATATCCTCCGTGATCCGTGCTGGGAGCCGTCCATGCCCCATGGCATTGCGAGTAATGCACGGCGCTGTGTCGCTTTATAAGGACCCAGTTAGTGATGAATTGGGCTGTACCCTTTAAAAGTGACCCTACTGACATACACTGCTGGCTTTGCAATGGAATGGAATGGACAGGGTGTTTTGAAATAATCATATCACTTAACATAATTCTGAACAAAAGTGTCCGAGATCTGTAGCCCCTGCCAGCCCATGCAGAATAAGAGCATGCCATGCATAAGATATGTACGTACTACACCTATGCCTGCCGTGGAAATTGCTTTAGCGGCTCACCTTACATACACATACTCTCCCATCAGACCTCTTTGCTCCTCTGGCACCAACTCATTCTGTGTAAATAAAGCATTTTGCTAAAAAGAGGGCAGGGGGTCGCTCACTTTCCTCTGCGAGCTCCCTCCTTTGGATTAGCATCCCCCTCCCCCTGCGCCTTCAGCAGGACCTTCTCAAATTCCAGAAGCTCCTTAGGACTTTCCTCTTGTCCTCCTCCTTCACATCTTCTCTCCTCTGCTAATCTCACAGTTGCTGAATCGGTGTCCTTGGCCCTTATGCATCTTCAGCGCCTTGACCTCTCTCACCGATTACTCCAGCTCCTGTCTATCCACAGCACTTATACCTCCCGCGGCTCTAGCCTGGCCTTTTAGCACTCAACGTTACTAGCACTTCCTTCATGGGTCTCTCATGAGCTCGGACTCGCCAGCACCTACCCCCTCTTCCCTCTTCCTTTCTGCAATGCACGTTCGGAATACTCACAAGGCATAGTAGGTTTGTCCCTCTTCCTCTTCCCCTCAGCTCCTGATATTGTGTTGTAATGTACCCTCCCTTCCTCCCTGCCCTGTGTGCACTTTGAAACAGTATATTCTTATTGTATAAACGCCTAACAAACAAACAATAAATAAATACGACTCAGCGCCTCCACCTAGCACCCTCCGCCACACACCTCTACCCCCAATCACAGAGACAAAGACTCAATGGTTGCTCGCTTATTCGAAATTCAGTATATTCTCTTTGCTGGTGAAAGTAGCATCACGTAAGAAAACAGCCTGCTGCATGCAGGAGTCGCATACTAGGGAGTGGGTCCCCTTGCGAACAGAGGCGTTACTAAGGGGGGCTGAGGGGGCTATAGCCCGAGGTCTTTTGGTTGTAGCCCCAGATAGAAGCTCAGGGGCTGGCTACAACCAAAAGGCTAGATAGCCCCGGGCCTGACCGTCCCGACATTAGCGTAGCCCCGGATCTTTTCGAGGCCTAGCAACACCCCTGCTTGCGACACCTGCAGGTGTTGGCTAGGGAGCCGATGGAATACACTGACATCACATACTGATGTAGGGTAGGGAGGGCATGGCACTGAGTAGCAGAGCTACAGCACACGGAGGGACCCAGTCCAGTCGGACCTGTAGGACCAAAAGGCACAGGTATAGACCCCGATAAAAAGCTGTATCACACTGCACGGGGGTGGTCCAAGTGAGAAGCCAGCCACTCCGAATGCTTGTCTTTTATATATCAATGCACTGCTGCTCCTATAGATGCATGCACTCGTGTAGCTTCTGGAGGCTTGTGTTCAGGGCGCGCTACACGCAGGTATCATTGTCCCGAATTACCCCATTAAGTAGAAACAGACTATTATGTAGAGCCGGGCATTTCCAGTTTCTGATGTATGTGTGTGCTTGGGGTTTGTAGAAGGTCTAGCATGCGCAGTTCATGGCCAAGTGGCCAAGACCCAGAGGGGGCAACATTGGGCGGTGCTGCCATGAAAGGCCTAACCAAGGTATTGCCATTACACCTGCAGCTGTCAGTGGGTGAGCGCACTTTATTGGTGGCACATAGGAAATTGGCACATGCCTAATCTTCAATAAGACAGACAATATGCTCATGGTGCCCTGCATTTTGCGTCTCGTGTGTTCCTAAAACCCAACAGCAAGACTGAAGAGAACACGCTAGCAGGATGTATTCAAGCAAAGTACAAAAGACTGGGCTCACTTAATTTGTATTGTTTCTATCGCACTGGTATATGCACAGTATCCTTTCAATATGTCCATATGCATAAATGGTAGGCATGGATCCATTGTGGCGTGTCCCCATATCATTGCCAGCTGATGATGTGTTAGGGCTGCAAGAGGCCATTTCAACATGATGTTTGAGCTCTCCCCCTCTAACCCTCCCCCCGAACCCAACCCCCAACCCCCTGCACACAACTGGGAAAAAAACTCATCTGTGCACCTGGGGTATTCAAATGAAAAGGATGTCAAATGAATGCAGTGAGGCGGTTTATAGCTGCAGATCATCATGAGCCAGGCAGCCAGCAGGGGGTTGGAAACACAGAATTTCAGCTGAAAAACAGGAGGGTGCCAATGAGGGGGGAAAGTGAATAAGAAAAACAATGAGGTGATTAGAATGTGACTGGCCGGCTGGCACCAGCAAAGGAAGCCTGCATGTGTGCACTGCACATGTTTAATGTCCCGAATGAAAGGAGTATGTTTCTGTGCCACATAACACTACCTTTGCAGGGCAGCTGCTCGTGGGCCCCAGAATCCCAGGGGCCCATTTAATCTGAAATGGAAAAAAAGCCCCGCCAGCATCCCCGCCCTGCATGTCCTTCCTAGTGCCTACCTCCAGGACACGGATGAAATAAAACTCTCCAGAGCCCAAGTGTCGGCAGTGTATCAGACGCAGGCTGCCAGCCCACATGGTGGGAGTGGGGCTGCGAGAAACCTCTACTGGGACAGAACCTCGATGGTTCAAGGCCCCCCCCCGCCCACTCACCCTGATGCAACACTCAGTACCCCCTCACCTCTCCACACACAAACACAAACCTCTCAGCAGCCTTCAGTTCCTCTTCCAGAATCCATCCCCTCCTATCTCCCCACACGAGCCCTTGCCTGCCCACCTTCTACACAGCACCTAGCTCCCTCAACACTCCTTGCGAGTTGTGATCCGTCTTGCTGACTTGTTTCCTAGAACCCCTGAAGCAGCTTTTGACACCCCCTAAAGAGCTAAGTTCATTCGGAAGAACTGATCCTTTCCAGGTAACCCTTGCCTTCTCGGACCTTCCCTTTGTCTCTTTATCCTCCCTCTTCAAAGAGTTTGGTTCCGCCTGAGGTCCTTTGTCCCTCCACTGGTCCACCCAGAGATCACCGCTAAGCAGGCCTGAGCCTTTTATGCAGATTTCGCTCCCTCCAGCAGGGCCCAGCCCCATATACGTGCCCCCTCGTGCCTGCATTGGTTCCTTCTTCTGACTGGAGCGCTTCCCTTCCCTCGTCAAGCCCTTGTCCCTCTACTCTTTCTACAGTTTCCAACCGTTTCTGCAGTCCTCTCCTCGGCTATCTCCTCAGTCCTCTGCCCCCAGTTCATCCTACAAATCACAATGTATAGTGCAGACTCACCTCCACCTTGCATTCTTTGGTCCCCATTGCAGCCCTCAGCCCTGCCTGCTGTTGCTGCCCCGTCTTCAACCCTGGTTCCCCGCGCCACTTGAAGCCTTCACACCCAGCTCCCCCTGAAGCTAGGAGTTCCCCATCCACCTGCAGGCCACTGTTCTGACCTGCACTTCCTCTTTGGGTTAGTTCGAGCAACAGATGCTTATTATTATGTGAGACCCTGACCTCTGTCAAAACCCATACATGACACCAAAACCGCTGGTCGACATTGTTTGGGCCTGCAATTCGAAGCTCTGCAGCAGTGGTCGAAGTGGGCAGGCACTAAATGGCACTTCATTCCTCTGCTTACCTGTAGAATCTATTATCATTCCATTGCATTCAGTGAATTTAGGACATTTTTTTGTTGAAGCTCACAGTGAAGCTCCAATCCCCACTAGGTATTCAGACCTTTGTCTTTTTGTGTATCTTTTAAGAGGGGATCATGGTGGGTGATTGGAGGGGGGGGGCACTGAAATGAATGGTAATCTCAAGATGCATTTTTTAGTTTTGCTAGTGAGGTTGTAAAAGGGTGTTGGGGTGAAGTCAAGGAGCAATAGGGCACGAGGCAGGAGGGAGTTGTATTGAGAAAGAAGGGGGGTGTGTGGGGTGAGGGGGGATGTACAAGGGAGGCCTAGCCTAGTTCCATTACTCTTTTGCACACGTTGACCACTGCTCTGCGGAGACTGACTGGTGCAAGCACTGACCAGGGTTCACCATCAGAGACTAAGATGCTTATTTCCCTCTGCCCGTGGAGAGCGAAATCCATCCCCCCATCTTGAGAATGCCTGCTGCACATTAAGATGGAAATATGTAAATCGCTTTTATCATGTTCTGGTGTGCAAAGGTGTTCTCAATTGTAAATGGTGACAAAAAGGGGGAGCCGAATCACAGAATCCATATTGCGCAGAACTAGCAAAGAGAGTCACTAATACCACAAGTGGTAGCATACATGGATGGATTAAAGAGAACCAGTGCCGTGAGTGATCACAAGATGGCAGCCGGTTGCCACAGCAGGCCCACTTGTACTATAAGAGAAACTGGGAGTGCCACTAGCAGCCTAATCGGACCATTGGGGGTCACTAGTACAGTAAGTCCCTATAAGACAATCACCAGTACCATGAGAGGTTCAGGTCACCAGTACCATAAGGGAAGCCAAGAGGCTCACTGGCACCATGATCGGTAATAAGAGTCACAGGGTAAATAAGAGAGTCAACAGCTCCATAAGAGGGTCACGTGCAATCACAAGAGACTCACTCCATTCTGCTGTATGCATGGTGCTCCTAGCGCTGTGCTGCCCTGCTCCCAGCCCCGCACAGTTCTGCGGTTTCCTCCTGCACAGGGCACCTGTTATTAACTCCTTGCACATTTATTTCCCCAGCCCCTGCAAGATTCGAACCCAATTGCCTGCTTTCATTAAACAAGTACTTATGTGATAAGACAGCCCTCTACCTCACACAGACAGGTAAAATGATTAATAGTCATTGTTTAACCTGCACACGTCTCTCCATAGATTCCCTCCATCACCCGCCACCTCAGCAATCAGTAAAATGGGCGCTTTTCGGTTTCCTGTGCACACAGATGTAGGTGTGAGCTGGGTTGAAGTAAGCCGTGGGCAGCCCTTAGCACTTAGCAGATAGTGTGTACCTTACCTGCACTCAGCTCCAGCATAGCGCTCAACTTTTATGGCACATACCTTTTGGGGTCTGTGATGAATCTGGAGGCATCTGGAAGAACGTGGCAGCTGAGCTCCCCTCACGTCGGAGCAACAGTGGCACAGGCGGCCTGGGCTACACCTGCGAAAGTGCGCATGCGCGCATGCAGCACAGTCCACTAGCCAGGCAGTGTTCCTCCCACAAATGCGCAGGCTTGACCCGTAGGCCGGCCCGCCGTGCAGAGAAACGCAGCAGCCAGCGAAGAGCGAACTGCCCAGGCTGGCCTGATCATGGATGATGCTCCGATTATGTATCCTTCCACCAAGCAAGAAAAGAGGACCTATGCCCCCGAGGCCTACAAGGGGAAGTCCTGGTATCCTATTGGACCAGTCCAGCACTGATTATCTCCCATTCCTTGTGCAATGAAGCAGTATTCATGGAACAAATGGAAGTGTGTGGTGTTGTCACTCACCCATGTCAAGTGAGGAGGAACAAGGGGCAGTGGGAAGGGGAGGGGTGAAGGAAAGAATGTCAGCTCCAGTTCCTTTTATGAGCAATAAAGACGTGTTGATTACATCTCCTGACTCCGCCTCTCTGTGCATGGTGATTGCGTTGAAGGCCTGTACAGTGATATTGAGTAATCCGCAAGAACCTACCTTGGTGACGAAGCGGGATATTTTCCCTGCAGAACCAGCAGTCCGCTTTTCAAGGATCTGGTCCACGAATGCAAGGCGGGTGAAAAGGAAGGGCGTGTGGGAGCACGAAGGCTCCCCGCCAGCTGGTCACCTCACACAACATCCGGGCGGATTGAGCGCAATCCCCACCGACGGCAACAAAGGAACACCTGCGGGTGGAGCGCAAAGGCTCCCTGCTGCCAAAACGCATTCCGGGCGGTTAGAGAGGATTTCTCCCACTGACGGCAACAGTCAAAGCAGGGTGACAACAATGGGCGGTGGAGGCGCTGTCCTCCCGCTCAAGAACACAGCCCAGCAGCAACGGGTGCCAGAGCGCACGCTCCCCCCGTTCTCCTTATCGCCCAGGCGGTCAGAGAGTGTCCTTTCTCCCGCCTACGGACACTCCTACGTGTCAGAGGCAAGGAAAGGCACGGAGGCCTTCCCCGCTGCAGAATCACTTGCGCGTGGCGGGAAAACAACCCGCCCCTGAAGAACAGCCCTGTCATCAGCGGGTGGGAGCACAGTAGCTCCCCGCTGCCACAGTCCTCAAGGTAGGACAAACACCATCCTCACTCAGCCATGGCATAGGGTCACTTCAGTGCAGCTCACATCCGAACATCAAGGGAGTGGGCCATAGTGTGGCACACCCACACAAGACTCACAGCACGCTCACCACCCGGGAGATGGATATCAAACCCAAATGTGCCTGACCCATTTCATCACACACAAAGCAGCCACATACAATGTCAGAAGATGAGTGACTGGCTGTACAAATAACACCTGCCCGTGTGCTGCCTACAAGAATGTCTGACAGTTTGCTATGCCAGTTGCCATCCAACTTTGACTTAAGTGATACCAGCACCTTGGGAACATGATGGAAGAGGTGGTTGAGGAATTTCGAGGTATGCCTCAGAGCCATTGGCCCACTCGATGATGAGAAGAAGCACTTCTTACTGACTCATGCAATAGTCTCAAACGTAAGAGACATAGTGGATGAGCTTCCAGAAGGTGAACCAAACACATACATCAACCTGAAAACAACCCTCACGGACTACTTCCCGCCACACACAAATGTGGACTATGAAAGACACATTTTTCACACCACCAAACAAACCAAGGACGAAACCATGGATGCATTCTTGATGAGACTAAGAGTAAAAATGAAACACTGCGACTTCAACATGTACTCCAACGAAGAGGCACTCCACTCACAGATCATAGTCTGATGTGAAAGTGCTGACTTCAGAAGACGGCTGCTACAAAAAAACAGAAAATCTGGAGGAGATACTACATCTATCCCGCTTAGACGCAGCATTAGCATCGCAAATAGAACGACTCGACGACATCAAGATCACTCACGGGAAACACAAAATTTTAAACAGGTTTGAAGGTGCCTCAAAAAGGCAACAGTGACCCCTTTTGCTATAGATGTGGTCACGAGTACCCACACGAAGAACAATGCCCTGCCATGGGCCAAGTGTGCTCTGTCTGCGGGGGAGAAGATCACTATAAGGTGGTATGCCTCATATTTCGCAGCAAAATGCATGGGACTGGGAGAAATGGATGACCAGCACTGGACAGGGATCAGAGACAACCAAGCACATTCCACACGACAAAGCACCGGAATGAACCCGCACATCGCAAATATCGAGAAGACCAGCCGGACATAGACAGGAGAGAACATCAAGTGAATGGAGAGACAACAAACCCACAGCATCCAGACAAAGGAGGAGACCTCGAAGATACATTAGATACCTAGTGGAACAATCACAGTCCGACAGCGCATCAAGTGCATCCTCGGAGGACAACGCCAGAAGAAGCGGAAGACCCAAGGGAGAACCACGGAAAATGGGCTACCTATACACGTTAGGAAACCCAACGGCAAAGGAAAACAGCCTGACCTTAATGATCCGAATCAATAAGACGGCTGCCGAATTCCTAGTGGACACCGGGGCCACTGTTAACGTGATCAGTGAAGAGGTATACAACAGAATACCCCATGCCGCCTGCCTGCAATCTGCTAGGGCACTCATATTCCCAAATGGCTCAAAGACGCCTTTATCCTGCAAAGGTTTTTTCACAGCATCATGCAGTTACAAAGATCATGCCAGAGACATATCCAAGGATGTCCTGGAAGCGCCCACTGACAGCGGATGAATTCTCAGCTACAAGGCGGCCTTTGACATGGGCCTGATTCACGTCTTTTACAGACTTATGGTGCACAAACACCTAGATCCCACTGCAAGCATCGAACAGGTATTTCCAGCACTGTTCAAAGGACTAGGCAAGTTGAAAGACAGGCAAATCGAACTACATATTGACACCAACATTACTCCAGTGGCACAGCATTACAGGGGAATCCCAGTTAACATACAGAAGCAGGTGGAAAATGAACTAATCAAACTGTTAGAGTCTGACATCATCGAGCCAGCAGAAGGCCCCACACCATGGGTGTCCCCCATAGTGCCCCTGTGCCCCTACACAAAAGAGACTCATCTGACATCTGCATATGCGTGGACATGCGACGACCAAATGAAGCCATCATGAGGGAGCGTCACCAAGCTCCACGAATCACTGACATGGTGCACCTCCTCAATGGAGCCACAATCTTCTCGAAACTGGCCCTCAACAAAGAGTACCATCAACTGGAACTCAGCAAAAAGTCCAGATATATCACCACATTTGCCACACATCTAGGCCTATAGAGGTATAAACGGCTCAGCTTTGGAGTCTCGTCTGCAGCGGAAACATTTCAATTGGAGATCCACAATGTGATTAAGCATGTACCAAACTATCTGAACTTTAGTGACGACATCTTGGTATTTGGTCAAACGCAAGAACAGCATGATGACACGCTCATGCGTGTGTGCATGGCCCTGGAAGAAGTTCAACTCACCCTAAACAAAGATAAATGTGAATTCCGAAAGAGAAAACTGCCATTTTTCAGTCACATTTTCTCCGAAAGAGGAATGACACCCAACCCCAAGAAAGTCAGTGCTCTCACAGGCACAGAACCTCCTAACTCCATCAACGACCTCAGATCTTTTCTAGGACTAGCAAGCGATTGCACGCGATATATTAAGGATTTTGCATCTGTCAGCAAGCCCCTCAGAGCACTCACCAAGCTCAACTCGGAATTCAAATGGTCCGACAAGTGCCAAGAAGCGTTACAGCTCATCAAGGATCACATTGCAGACGCCAAGAACATGGCCTATTTTGACCCCAGAAAACACATAGAGCTAGTAGTGGACGCAAGTCAAGTCGGCCTCAGAGCCATCTTGACCCAACTGGACGACAAAGATGGACACGCCAAACACATTGGCCCTCATTACGACCCTGGCGGAAATCAACTGACATGACCGCCATAGCGTAAATAGCGTTTCCGCCACTGCACGATGGAGGAAAGTGCGGCTAATTCTGACCCATCGGGCACGAGCATTACGCCATGGCGGAAGTGCAAAGTCCGCGATGGCGGAAATGACCCCAAAACGCCCCTTACCACCGTCGTACGTCGCCCTAGGTGCAATTCCGCCACCCATCTTAGCGGTCACCGTAATGAGCGGTCAGCGCAAAATACGGTCACCGTAAATATACGGAAACGGAAGTAAAAACATGGGGCCGGAACGGGAAACAGCACGCCGCACACCCATAAAATCAGAATCCCAACACAACCATTAAAAATCCGACCCTGAGACACATCCCAACCCGTTAGCCACCCCAGTTAAAAAAATAAATATGGGAAAAGTTGCTAAAAAAGCGTGCGACCGCAAGCGGCAGGTCCACTTCTCCCACGAGGAACTCACCGTGCTCACAGAGACCCTCCAGGAGAACGCTGCCGTCGTCTTCTCGACGCAAATGACCAGGACGGCACTTGCGAACAAGAAGGCCATATGGGCGCTGGTGGCACAGCGGGTAAGTGCGGTGGGGACCGCACCCCGCAACCCACAGCAATGCAGAAAGTGATGGGACGACCTACGGATACGCGTCCGGAGCATACTCTCTGCCAACCGGAACATTGCCACAGCTACCGGGGGAGGATCGGAATCACCCATCAAGTTGACCCCCTGGGAAGAAATCTGTGCCTCCACCATTGGAATGGAGAGCATAGAGGGAGTCGGAGGGATGGAGAAAGGAGTGCAGACATCAGAAGAATCAGGTAGGTGGCACAAATGAAACTATGCCAAATCCACAATCACCAACCATGTGAAGTACCATGTGTCCCCATAGTGCACTAGAAACACATGTCCAGGAGAACGACCACATACATTGCCATGACAGCGCCCCTTAAAAGTCAGATTAAATAAATAAATATTTAAAAATCCAAAAAACACACTCTACATGTGCAGCATGCACACCCTAACTGCAGACTGCAAAATAACTGCATCCCCAATGCACACAAAAATGAGACCACCTCCAAGGCCCTGACCCAAATCACCCCCAGGTACCACCCCAATGCATGTGATACAATTGCCATTACAATTACCACAGACCCATGAATAACGATCGCCCTCCTTTACTCCACCACAGGGTCCGATTCCAACGACGAGCTTCAGGACACCCCTACCAGCACACCTGCAAAGAGGGCCAAGACCAACGGCCAAAGACCCTCCACCTCAGCTGCACGGATCAAGACACGGCAGCAGCACAAATCGAGTGGCAGCACACTGGAGGGGACATCAACAGGCACCCCAGCAGCCAGCATGTCCACAACAGCAGCACCACAGGTCCCCCCAATGGATGCCACAGAAGGCACTGCTTCTGGTGGCAGCAGCACCACAGGTGACACTGCATACATGGCAGCATGCTCCGACACAGAAAACGGTGCTGCCGAAGTAGGACACATCCATGACCTGTCTCAATCCCCCTGTTTGTATCATCCCGTACACCATGAGGAAACCACGCAGGGGCACCCACAAGACGACGACTGGCCAACCCCCACAAGGCCTGTTGCAAGGCAACATGAGGCGTCCAGCCCCTCTGTGACACCACCGCAAATGGGCATGGCCCAGCAGAGGCAACAGTCCCTCGAGCAGATGATAGTGCAACAGCAGCAAATGTCCACGCTCCTCAAGGAGCATGCTGATGAATGTGGGGGTTCTAAGGCAGCCATTGAAACATCTACTGAGACACTTAGGGCAGAAATGGAGCGTAGTACAGAGACACTAAGGGCACAAATGGAGAGAAGTACCGAGAGCCTGAGGGGACAAATGGAGAGAAGCACCGAGAGCCTGAGGGGGGAACTGCATGCGACGTCCAAAGACGTATGTGGTGAACTTGCCGCTGTGCGCCGTGTGCTCACTGAGCTCTCACAAACCCTTAGGGACATGCATGGACGTGAGCAGGCAGAGACATCATCCGTTGCAAGTTCCGTCCAGGGCAGCCCCCAACGTAGATCTGGGAGGAACCGGCGCTCCACAGGCAGGGGTGCCCCTGATACCCGGAGAGGGGGCTTGCAATAGCGTCTGCCCACTGACAATGAGCGTCATTGGACACTGGTGTTGGGGGGGGTAGGAGGGTGGAGGGGGTGTGTTGTGCTTCTTTGGGTGGCGGTTCGATTGGGTGTGTAATGTCATTTCACATCTGCAATACAATTCTTCATATTCATCCAATGAGATGTGTGGACATTGATCTCTGTGTACGAGGCCTATCTTGGCGTACAGTCCACATTGTGCATGTTCCAGACACACACAGTGCCACAAGTCCCGTGTCCATGTAACAGCCACCAGGCGTGAGTGCTAGAAGCATGCATCTATGAGATTCTGACGTAATTCACGGGCCTCCTGTGCCTCGCGGACCCCTTGAGGTGCTTCCACATCCCCACCCTCATCATGACCATCTTCAGGTGCTAGCAGTTCTGCGTCGGGGGCATGGCCACATTCCTACGTACGCACATGTTGTGTAGCATGACACATGCCATGACCATCTTTGCCACCTTCTCATGGCGGTACAGGAGTGCCCCGCCAGACCTGCTGAGGCAGCGGAAACGAGCCTTCAGTAGGCCGAATGCCTGTTCTATGACCACACGGGTACGTGAGTGGGCATGGTTGTAGTCCTCCTCATGCTGGTCCTGTGGGTTCCGGATTGGTGTAAGGAGCCATCTCTTCAGTGGATACCCGCAATCACCTGTATGTGGACAAGAAAGGATGTTTGTGGAATGTCATTGCTACGTACGCACCCCCCCCTTCCTGCCAGGTCATTCACGCATCACCTACCCCACATACTCATGCATTAAATGAGACTCACCGAGTAGCCAGGATCGGCGCCCTGCGTGTCGCTCCATGTAGCGTGGTATTCTAGAGTTCCGCAAGACCATGAAATCATGTGTTGATCCTGGAAATCGGGCAGAACAATGTGTAAAGATCCTGTTGGAGTCACACACCATTTGTACATTGATAGAATGATATTGTTTCCGGTTGCAGTACTGGGCCTCCATGGCATGTGGGACAACCAATTCCACATGGGTGCAGTCGATGGCACCAATGCAACCCGGTATGCCGCCAAGTGCATGGAATCCCACTTTTGTGTTTGTAAGCTCCTGCTCCGAGCGTGGTAAAGTGATGTAGTCGTCTGAGTGCTTCAGGAGGGCATCAAGCACTTGGAATAGTGTCCGTGAGAATAGGGGCTGTGAAATGCCATGCAACTGTCCGACTGTGTGCTGGTAGGTGCCTGTGGCCAGGAAGTGGAGTACAGACACCACCTTCAGTAGGGGTGGGATGGCGGTTGGGCTATCTATCATGCTGACAAGGTCAGCGTGTGTCATGTCGACAATGGCGGTTATGGTGTCCCGGTCCAAACGGTAGAGGGTGTGGATCTGCTCAGCTGTGAGGTTGAACGGATTAGCTCGGAGGGGTGGGATTGCGGGCTGCCTGCGTGGTGGTAGAGGCTGTGCTGGTGGGGCTTGCTGGCCATGCCTTGCCCTCCTCCTCCTCCTCCTGCCTCTCCTCTGTGCGGCCGGTTGTTGTAGTAGTTGGCGTTCGTCTTCTTCTTGAAGTTGGAGTACTTGCAGTGCTATCAGGTCCCCCAGGGCCAACATCGCTAGTCCTGCCGGTAGCATTCTGGAGTGGGTGTGGTTGTGGTTGTGGGAGGGGTTTGGGTATGCAATTTATGTGTTTTCAGGCTGTATAGCCTTCACCTGTGGTGATTCATTCCACCTGTGTCAGCTGCAATGCCTTTCGTGCGAGCACGTCCCGCACACGACGCTGCAATTCGACGCATGGCATCTTGCATTTGCATTCATGTTCTTAATCCCGAAGGCTGTGGAATATTGGTTTATATGTTAATTCTGCTATGGTCCCATTGTTGCACATACGATATTTGCATTCGCGAGCAGACTTGTGAAGGGTCAGTGGAATGTAGTGCTCGATCAACGGTGGACCCTCATGCAGCACTATACCGACGTTCACCGACGGCGGGGAGTCCCATCAGTGATTGAGGCCAGTTACCATTTTCACACACAGCCGCACTGCATAGATGTATTTGTGAATACAAGCGTTCACAGATGCCTTTTCAACGTGATGTTGCAAATTAGGAATTCGAAGGACAGCGCTTTCGTTTTTCAACTAGCGGCGTGGAGACGCCCACAGGTCTGACTGGAAATGTAACGTTCTATTGTTGAATGTCCTTGGGACAGGGCCCATGACGGGAATGCAATGATTGATGTGATTTGAATGGGATGCGCTATAGCATAGTGGACGATAAGGCAGGACGTTCCCAAATACATGTGACTTCACTACACAAGGAATCCGGGCAGGAGCACAGTGGATTTTGAAGGCTGCATTACGCACATACTCAATGGAAATGTCGAATGTTATGTGAGTGAATATTCAGGCGTTTTCATTACGGGATGAGGGAATGATGAATGGATGCATGGAAAGATGATTTAATTGGGAGTCTGCCATGTACATGGCTATTTGGAATCTATCCCCTTCCCCTGCGCTATGTGATGCAAGGCTGCCATAGTGGCACCATCGTCTGTCTGCCCTTGTTGAACCCTCCCTGTCTCGACGCGCCTTCAATCACTTGTGTCTATGCACGTTGATGATCCCATCTGATGGATCCTGTTCTGACAGGCGCATGCACACAGACACTCGTTTGAAATAGTGTATTCACCTCGATTTGTGTCGTTATGATTCGCAAGTGATTTTTGGGTGCAATTGATCCTTATGAGTGGGCTAGCATGCATATGGTTGTAGGTTTGGTGTGTTGTGTGAGTAATACATATGAAGTTCGGATGCCCATACTATCTTTTTTTTCATTTGGGTGACAGGTATCTCCTCCCCTTCTGCCGCTGCCATCTGTACGCCACTCCTGCAGATGGCTTCTACAGTCGACACCTGCAGCTTCGAGTTAATCAGTGGAGCACCATTACGATCTTATGGGACGATCGCCAATGGCCCACATGCCCTTACGCAGTACTAGTGGCTAGGTGCAGCATACCTAGCTTCCAGCTGGACTAGTGCCTACTTCATGGGACGGGCCTGCGGTCCTAGGCGCTTCCATGTTGCCTTTTTGGACGTGGATGTAGCCCCTGTGTGCCATGAAGGTACAGGGCGTCACACATGGGGAAGCTGGTCATTTATTGCGGATGCAGCCCACAGTAATGCTGATCATTTGTGAGTTTATGCTCAAATGGCTGTATGGGCTTGGTGATTTTGATGTGCATTAAATTTATATTCAGATATTAACCGTGTAGCGTTATTCTTTGCTAGTAATGTGGCATATTCCGATTTGTGGCGCGATGTGTTGTGAGGTGTTCTGCATTGGGTTCCGGCTTCTGGGTACAGTTGTGTGGTACGTGCTTATGCTGATGGTTGGTTTGACTACTGGCATGTGTACAGGGCTGGTGCAGTCTCCCTCAGGTTACTGCTTTGACTGTTGGTTTACACTGGTGGCAAGCGATGGGGGACTGTTGTTGTTTTGTGTCATGGCATTTTCAGTTCATTTTGGTGTACTTGCACCTTCAGATGCCTGTGCTGCATCAGTACAGCAATGGTGTGTTGCCAATTGTGGATGGCCACTCACAGGGCACTTGGGGCCCCTGCATGCATTGGTTCGTTGGCATGCATGGGTGACTTGTACATTTCACTGGTTGCATGGTGTGACTGCATTGCGCCTACGAGGAGTTGTGCAATGTGGCCAGGGAGTGGAGTACAGGCACTCAGTAGGGCCATTACGGTTGGTTCGCGATGCCGTAGTTCTCGCCATGGCGGAATGGTACTTTCCGCCATGCTTGATGGCGTTAGGTGAATGTCCGCTGGGGTCAGCATTCGCGTACCGTTGCGCCATGGCGGATATTGCGGTTTTGCACGGCGCGCGTGCGCGTACTTGGTGCAGTTAGCGTTGGCGTTCACTACGGTGTCGCTAATCGCATCGTACTTTACGGTGACGGGTCATGATCGCAACGGGCGGTATTCGATGGCGGTATCACATTTCCGCCATCGTTTTTCGTATTCCGCAAGGGTCGTAATGAGGGCCATTGTGTCATACGCAAGCCGGAGTTTATCAAAGACTGAACAGGCCTACTCACAGGCCGAAAAGGAGGGCCTTGCAGTGGTCTGGGCCTGCGAACATTTTCATCTATTTTTATACGGGAAGCAATTTACAGTCATTACAGACCACCCGGCATTATTATTCATCTACGGCAACCCGCAAGCGAAAATGCCTCCAAGGATAGCACGATGGGCACTAAGGCTGCAAGACTATCAGTTCAGCATTATTCACAGGCCGGGAAAGGAGCAAAATCCAGCAGACTTTCTCTCGCAACACCCGAACAAGGAATGCATGGCAGACCCGTCTATAGCAGATCAGTGCATCAGATACGTGATTCAGGGTAACACTCCACAAGGGCTTCACACCGAACAGATAGCCCGGGAGTCAAATGCGGATCAAAGGTTACAGATCGTCATTAGATGCCTGGAGACAGGTCGCTGGAAGCAAGCAAAGCAACTTAGAGAAAGCGTGGGGGAAGACGCAAAACAAGACATCACGTGCCTGATGGCCGTCAAGGAAGAACTTGCCAAATCAGACAAAGGGCTGCTGCTAAAGGGCACAAAACTGGTAATTCCATGCAATCTAAGGCAAAAGGTCCTCAAGCTGGCGCACGAAGGACACAGAGGAATAGTGTCCACGAAAAGAATGCTGAGACAAAAACTGTGGTTCCCTCATCTCAACGCCCATGTGGAGGAACTGCTCAAAAACTGCCCCACCTGTGCAGTTATAAACCCTCACACCAGACCTGAACCCCTCTGCATGACTGAGCTACCAGAGGGGGAATGGGAGGAAATTGCTGTGGACTAGTTTGGACCACTGGAAGGAGGTGAACACATCCTCGTAGTGGTCGATGAATACTCGAGATTCCTGGACCTGCAGATCATACCATCCACAGCGGCGTATGTAGTGATAAACAGTACCCGCACCTCCCTGGGATCCAGCCCTTTGTGCAAAGTAAATCACCCCTAATTACCTTCCCACACAAATAAGGTTTAAGAAGCACGATGAACTCAGTCTGGAAAAAAGCCAATCACACAGAATATGATGCTTGCATTTATTATCTACAATGACTAATGAAAACTAAGCAGCAATTTATAATAATGTGGAAATAGAGAGTGCAAGCTATATAATGCCAATTATCAATCACAGATGAATATGCAATTATTTGGTCTTACGCTCCTAATGAAATGTAGATGAAGGTACGATCTGATCACACCCAGGACCCTCGCCGCTACAGGTGCCCGGCACTAGTCAGCAGAGGAGGGGAGGACTGGCCAAGCCCCCACAGTCCTACACCAGAGCGGGGATGTGATGTTAGGAGCCTCGGCCCTGATAGCGCACAGCTGGTCGTCCAGGCACTGTCCTTGATACGCGCGTCTTTCCAACAGTCCAGGATGAGTCCCCCCTCCCTGGTCCAAGTATAGTTCTCTTATTAGGAGCTGCACGTCAATCACCATGACGTTTCAGCTCTTCGAGAAGCTTCTAGGCTCTCCCCTCCTGGCAGTAAACATGTTTTTTGCTTGGAAAGTTACAAGACTGGAAACAGCCAGCCTTGGCTCCCAGGCTTCGGGCACTGTGTTTTGCATTCTTGCCTTATCAGTGTACCTGACTCGCAGAGCGAAGACGAGCAAAGCTATGCCTGACTCCCAAGGGCTGCACAGAGCCTCTTGTGCTAGATGTTTTATGTCTTCAGAAAAGGCCTTTGCAATTAACCCCTTGCAAGCATGCAGGCTCACCCAGTTCGAGAGTCCTGGTTGATGTCAGCATTTTCCTCCACGCTTCGAATAGGCTCTAGTACACACAAGATAGCTCAGTGGGTTAGTGCAAATGCAGGTTACTGCAAGCGCCTAGCAGCTTATCACGACATTCCACCCCTTTCGAAGTGAGGCCTGAAAATGCTGACTCAGTTCCATGATCTGGAAGCATGCACAGTGTGCTGTAGGCCAATTAAGCGTTTCTCTAGCGCAGTCATTCTAGTATAAAGGAAAGACATTCTGCGCAAGAGCCCAATGAAGACGATAAGTATGAATATTAGGGAAATCAGCAACCACAGCAATGGGTGCAGTATTATATTAAGCAGCTTAGTGGAGGAGGGAGACCATCCAGTGAATATGTCCCACCAGTGGTGAGTAGTAACAGATTGCAGATGGTCAGCAGTTTTGATTAATTGGTTTCTGTCTATTATTAGCTTGTACTCTGCAGAAATAGCTGAGGTAGCTAGCGTCTGGAAATCTTTCCAAGCAGTTTGAGCAAACTGTCTAATAGCTTGAAGCCGGGCAGTAATCACTCCATAGGATAGAGTCCAGTTAAGCAAATGCGTGAGCTCAGCATGCAGAGTAGTGTGAGTCCACTGGGTTAAAGAATATAGGGTATGAGTAACAATGTCTAGGATAGTCACAACTTGATCTACGCAAAATACTTGAGGATTCCCTAATAACCTATAATTGTTAATAAGCAAGGAATGATTAGTAACTACGCAAGCTGTATGCTGATCTATTTGAAAGATGTCAGTCCCATTTATGTGGTATTGCATCCAGGTGCACTCCCCTGCTACGGGATGTATGCATGGGTCCGGAACCCTCCCAGTTAGGGGACACACCCACCCCTGATCCCAGGGCATGCAGGTGTGACTGTGGATGGTGTAGTTTTGGCTGTCTAGCCATTCCCCTCGTATTTGCGGAACCCACCAGGAACCATTGATTTTCATAGGCAATACTATAAAAGGGCACCATATTTCTAGAGCATAAGCGGTCCTACTAACTTGCATTAACGCATGGCAGGTGTTATTCATGCAATCAAAAGCAAGCGGCTTAATCCATATGTTTGCTGGTAACTGTAGCTCTGTGTGCCAGTGGGTTGAAGATAGTCGCCCCCATTCGGAGCGGAAAGCCAACACCTGCTGATTTAGCAAAGTTTGCCATAAAATACATCGTGTGTCTTTAGCAGTTTTGTTGATCTGCCCTATGGCAGAGAAAATGTCTTCATAGCTGAAATTCTGCCACTTCCAATGGTTGCCAATACTTGAAGCAGTGTTGCGCAGGGTAGGACTTATCAATGGGCCCCACTGAGCCAGAAGTTTTATAGCGCCGCTGGCATCAGAACCCATAGTGGCTAACTTGTTGCGCACAGTTTCTATGTCAAAAGCATTTAAAGCCCCCGTTCCCACTCCCGCTGCACCCGCAATCAATGAATCTAAACCCCTAGCTACGCGCAATTTGGTGATGGGCCATAGAAATTGACTCCATTTATAGCAGCTTGGTAGTACTAAGGAGACATTGCCCCGTGACAAGTCTATGTCTAAGTGTACCTCTGAAATAATGGAAGCGTGCATCACATGTCTGCAATTTAAATGTTGTCTTACTACTGGAAAATCTAGCATGCTGACTGTCTCCACTTTATGTGATTTGAAAAACACCATCCTCCAAGTGGGATGCCTACCATGTACAATATTGGTTTTTGATACAAACACCATACTACCATCTGGTAGAGGCTGTTTCAACGTACAATTGTATAAAAGGCATTTGGTTAAGTTATAGTCCAAAAAATCTTGGCGAGTACACTCATTGCAGTTCTTGGGGCAAAAGAAACATGAAACATCAAACAGATTATTTGATCCATTCACTGAAACTTTCGGACCTAAGATCTCGTAGGCGCCAGTCATATGAGTTAGTGATAAAAGGTGTCCGACAATGTGCCAATCTAGAACTCTTGCAGTTCCATGTGGATACTCATTTGTAACGCTTTTCTCACAGGTTACGGTGCGGTTGTAGTTATCACGCAGGACTGGAGCATCAGGTGTAGTGCATGCGATTCTCAGAGTCCATGTAGTGTCTTGCAATAACCCACTCTTTACAGAGAAAGCGTTGGTTTGGCAGGCCAGGAGCACCCACAGCAAGGCAAGTCCCATCCCCTTCATACTGCTCTACGTTCGTGGTGTGAGCCTAGTAGCGGGAATATAAACAGGCACATCAGAATTATGCAAAAGTACAACATAAGTACTTCCAACACCTTGACTTAGCACTTCCCCAGCCTCAGGCTTCTTGTTAGGATGGTGCACCCACACCTTTTTTCCTGTGCTACCGAAGCCTCCTTCCCCCCTCAATGTAGTGTCTGGAGATTGCTTGCTTTCTACTACTAGGGGGACAACTGCTTGTTCACAAATCAATTGTGCAATTCGGTCATATTTGGTTAATGGTACTGCAGATGCACCAGCATTATGTAAAAGTACCGAAACAGTCCCTCTATAATCAGGATCAATCACACCTCCTAATATGCCAATGCCTTGTTTTGCCAGGCTGGATCGTGCAGCAATGCGTCCATAAGTGCCAGCCGGCAATTTGATGCCAATACCCAGCGAGATGGATTTGGTTTGCCCAGCCGGTATAACATCATCTTCACAGGTAGATAGATCAAGTCCAATGCTGCCTGCAGTGGCTTGCACAGGCAGCTTAGCTTCTTTGTCGGTTTTCCACACAACAAGAGTCTTTGTAGATTCCACTTTCTCACTTGTCAGTCTCACAAAGGGTGTCTGGCGATTTCCCAGTGGACGATTGTTCAGTTCAAACAGTGCATGTGCCAGATGTTTGGACCACCCCTTGAGAGTGTGAGTCTTAGTCAGCTTCTTTATTTGTTGCTTGAGCAGCCCATTGCTACGTTCCACCAGAGCAGAGGATTCTGGGTATCGGCTGATGTGCAGTGTCCACTTTATGCCTTGCTCTAGTGCCCAGTCTTGCACATTGTGTCCAGCAAAATGGCTGCCTTGGTCTGATTGGATTTCATCTGGGATGCCATAGTGTCTGATGAGGTATTCCATGCCTTGCAAGGTAGCCCGTTGATCTGCATGGGCGGCTGGATAAGCTAATAACAGTCCAGAGTATGTGTCTACCATGGTCAACACATAATGCTTTCCATTTTCGGGCGGTAAAGGGCCAATGTAGTCAACTTGCCATACGCTAGCAGCTTTTTCACCTCTTCTCAAAGGGCCTTGAGGCTTCCTCTCCAGAGGGTAGTGCTTCACTTCACTGCACACGGAACATTGGGAGGCAGCTTGTCTGGCTTGATCCATGGTAATGGGCAATTGTCTCTTTTTTGCCCATTGATAAGTTCCTGTTTGCCCTAGATGCCCTGAGGTTTGGTGTGCCCAATCCGCCATCCCTTGCAGCACCTCAGCTTCTTGCGGTGTTGTCACTGGGCGAATCTTTGCCATTTGGTCCACTTCATTGTTGAACAGGGCAGCCAGTGAGGTGTCAGGGGGCATGTGTGCATCGACATGCCCAATGCAGATTTTGCACCTCTCACCTTTGCACCACATCTCTTCCCAGATGTCTGGCCCTCCCCAGATCGGCGTGTTCTTGATCTGCCAACCATCTCTTCTCCATGCCGGTGCCCAATGTGTCAGGCCTTGATATGTGGCCCAACTGTCTGTGTATATGTATGCAGTCTCGGTTTCCTTCACCTGTTCAATCACGGAGGCCACTGCTTGCAGTTCAGCATACTGACTTGTTCCTCCCACACCTTCTCTCATTAGCAGTGTTTCTCGATGGGGCTGGAATGCGACAGCTTGCCAGTGTCTTTGCCCTTTATCATACTTTGCCGTGCCGTCCGTGAACCATGCAGACTTTTGTTCTTCTTCTGTCAATGTATCATAGGCGGGTGCGACTTTGAAGGGAGATTCTGGCAATGCCACAGGGGTGTTTGGTTCAGGCATCGCTTCCAGATCTACTGCCTCCAGCATTTGTTCTTGCAGTCTGGAAACCCCTGTGCGGCCAGCTTTCGCACGTTGCTGTAAATACCATTTCCATTTGACATGAGTGGCGTCTTGTGCTCTGCCACTTTTCCCATTTGCAGCAGTGTCACGCACCCAGCCCATGATTGAAATTTCTGTGCAAATTGTCACTGGTTGCTCGCCTGTGATTCTTTCAGTTTCAACTAGAGCCCAGTACACTGCAGCAACTTGTTTCTCAAGCGGAGTGTATCTTGTCATAGGATCTGTGAGTTTCCTTGACCAGAACCCCTGTGGCACTCTTTTATGTCCTTGCTTTTGCCACAAGCTCCACACAGCCACGTCATTGTAGACAAGAATTTCCAATTCAAAAGGATAAGTTTTTGTCAGGGGCCCCAGCGTGATGTAATTTTGCAATGCGTCTTTAACATGTTGGAAGGAAGTCTGTTGCTCTAGGCCCCATGTAAAGTCATGTTTCTTTCTGGTGACTTTGTAAATGGGTTTCAGTATCAGGCTTAAATGAGGTATGTGATTTCTCCAAAACCCCATTAACCCAATGAATCTTTGTGCCTCTTTTTTATCTGCTGGTGGAGACATCTGCTGAACCATATCAATTACCGGGTCGGGAATTTTCTTAACTGACCCAGACCAGATTGCACCTAGAAATTTCACCTCTTGAGCAGGCCCCTGTACCTTTTTGGGATTTATGGCCCACCCCCGATTTTGCATGTGTGTGATCAACTTTTCAGCAGCATTTTCTACATGTTCTTTCTCAACACTGGTCAGCATGATGTCATCAATGTAATGAGCAATAAATACATTATCCAATTGCACCATCTTTAAGTCTCTGGCAATCAATCCATGACACAGAGTGGGACTATGCACATACCCCCGGGGCAATTTAGTAAAGGTAAACTGTCTGTCTCCCCAAGTGATAGCAAATTGGTCTTGTGATTCAGTGTCAATATCAATGGAGAAAAATGCATTGGCCAGGTCAAGGACCACATGCCATTCACCCACTTCTCTCGTAAGGTTTTCAATCAGGGTGATGATGTCTGGCACCGCCGCAGCTAAGGGCGGCACCTTCTTGTTCAAAATGCGGTAATCAATTGTCAGACGCCATGCCCCATCCGGGCGGCGGACAGGCCAGATCGGCGAGTTGAATGGACTGACTGCCGGCCTCATTATGCCAGCTTTCACCAATGACTCAATAGTTTCACCAATCTCTTTATGTCCTCCTGGCAACCGGTACTGTTTCACACACACTGGGTCAGCAGGAGGAGGTAAATGCAAGGGGGACCATTTGGCATGCCCAACCACAACGGGGTTAATAACTCTCACATGGATTTTTCGATTGCCAAAAACAAATTCGCCTAAATCTGTAGTCACACTTTTGCCCAACAACACATCCATGCCAAGGATGTACTCCGGTATATCTGCAATCAAGACATTTGCTGTGGAAGGCAATCCCTCGCCAATTGACATTTTTACATTAAAAGCTTTTGCAACAGTTTCTGCTCCCCCATAACCATTGACCAAAACTCTGGGACCAGACAATTTACTGGGATTGCCATTCAGAATGGTTATCTCAGCTCCTGTATCTAATAGAGCTAAGACGTGTTTTACTTTCTCATCCAAATACAAGGTAAGTGGCACAAAAGGGCGTCTGTCTCTGGGACTAGTTCTCTTTATTAACCGTACCTCAAAGACAGAGCCAGCCCTTCAATCAAAAATGGGGTCTGGGACCTCCCACTTGTTCTTTGCCAAATCAGGGTAACCTTTTGCTCGCACTTTGGGATTTAACACCTCCTCTTCAGAGGGTGCAGAGGGCTTAGTTTTTTCCCGTCCCTGTCTTTTAATTGTTTTCCATTTCTCCAGCAGCTCAGATGTGGGTTTACCATCTATCTCTTCCCTTGGAATTCCTGCTTTTAGCAGGTCCACCCACATTTGTTTGCGTGTGATCTCAACAGTATCAGCTTTCTCTTTAGACTTTACATTTTTACCACGCTTTTTTTCTGAATCATTGTTTGCAGCCACTAGACGCGCTGCTTTGCGTACATCCAGCCCTTCTAGTTGCCCTAACAGAAGTGCCACTTCACCAATGGCTTTGCCCTGCGCTGGACCCAGCAATGAAAGCAATGCGCCCTTCATGTGACTCGGTGCATTTCTTAACAAACGTGCGCGCATGCCAGCTGTAAACAACTCCATGCCAGGCCCTGCAAAATTTGCACTGTACAGTGCACACTGCAAATCCATCTCTCTAAGCTGATTTGTTGCTTCAGTTAGTGACTGCCAACAGCCCCAACTCTCTTCCATATCCATTGGACTCCCATACAGATTCATTAGGGCAGTCTGAAGCCAATTAAACAAGGAATGAGAACAATGCTGTCCGAGCGCACCGTGCACTATCTGTCCCAACATCACATTAGTAGTGAGTGAACCCATCTTTAACAGTTCCTCTGGGGTTAAGAAGATACTATCGGCACCCGTGTCCCAGATGCGAAGGAACCAAGTCAAAAGTGCTTCACCTAGCTTCTGTCTAAATAACTTAGCAATCTCTAAAAGCTCTGTCTGTGTATAATCACGGACAATCCTTGTATTTTGAATATTTGCACCGCCAGCTTGGCCTTTTGATTTGTTAGTGATTAACGGCCGTGCTGGATAAACACATTTCTTTGGAGCACATTCCAGCTCCTCTTCATCAGACCAATTTAATTCAGCAAGTCTAATTTCAACAGACTCATTCCAGTCATGTGCTTGCTCAGTTTCACTATCACTGACTTCACCCGACCATAAATTTGGGTCCCAGTTATCTTTCCTAATTAGCGCGCGAATCCTTATCTTTGACGGATTGCCCCGCCGCTGTCTGCGCTTGTGCGTGGCTACACGCACAGCTAAAGAGGCACACCTGTCCTCCATCTGATCAGCCCGTTTAACGGACGATTCAAGGGTCTCTCTCATAATAATTTGTTGCTCTTGGAGCAGGGAAATCTCATCTGTTAATTTACGAATCTGAGCATCTTTAAGCAATTCATTCTCATGCACCTTTCTGAGCGCCTGCAGGAATAACCAGCCTATGTTTCCTGCTGCCTTTAGCTCCTTTCTGCATTTCTCAAGCGGTAAACTCTCCAAGCACTTACTAATTACCGCCGGGGAAACATCATTTTCAAGCATGTCCCATGCCCTCGGTGCCTAGTACCGATGCAAAATATCTGCCACACCCGACCAAGCATTTGATGCCGGCCATCCTGGAATGTGACAGAGTGCACTTTCTTCCCCATTGCATTCATCTTTTGCATGTTTTTTCCAGAAGGGCATCGTGCTCGTAAACCCTGCTCACAGCGCCAAATGTAGTGATAAACAGTACCTGCACCTCCCTGGGATCCAGCCCTTTGTGCAAAGTAAATCACTCCTAATTACCTTCCCACACAAATAAGGTTTAAGAAGCAGGATTAACTCAGTCTGGAAAAAAGCCAATCACACAGAATATGATGCTTGCATTTATTATCTACAATGACTAATGAAAACTAAGCAGCAATTTATAATAATGTGGAAATAGAGAGTGCAAGCTATATAATGCCAATTATCAATCACAGATGAATATGCAATTATTTGGTCTTACGCTCCTAATGAAATGTAGATGAAGGTACGATCTGATCACACCCAGGACCCTCGCCGCTACAGGTGCCCGGCACTCCTCAGCAGAGGAGGGGAGGACTGGCCAAGCCCCCACAGTCCTACACCAGAGCGGGGATGTGATGTTAGGAGCCTCGGCCCTGATAGCGCACAGCTGGTCGTCCAGGCATTGTCCTTGATACGCGCGTCTTTCCAACAGTCCAGGATGAGTCCCCCCTCCCTGGTCCAAGTATAGTTCTCTTATTAGGAGCTGCACGTCATTCATCATGACGTGTCAGCTCTTCGAGAAGCTTCTAGGCTCTCCCCTCCTGGCAGTAAACATGTTTTTTGCTTGGAAAGTTACAAGACTGGAAACAGCCAGCCTTGGCTCCCAGGCTTCGGGCACTGTGTTTTGCATTCTTGCCTTATCAGTGCACCTGACTCGCAGAGCGAAGACGAGCAAAGCTATGCCTGACTCCCAAGGGCTGCACAGAGCCTCTTGTGCTAGATGTTTTATGTCTTCAGAAAAGGCCTTTGCAATTAACCCCTTGCAAGCATGCAGGCTCACCCAGTTCGAGAGTCCTGGTTGATGTCAGTATTTTCCTCCACGCTTCGAATAGGCTCTAGTACACACAAGATAGCTCAGTGGGTTAGTGCAAATGCAGGTTACTGCAAGCGCCTAGCAGCTTATCACGACAGCGTACCACGCCATCCCTGCATTGTACAGAATGTTTGCCACATACGGGATTCCCAAAGTCGTGAAAACAGACAACGGGCCACCATTCACTAGACAGGACTTCAAACCCTTTGCCGAATACATGGGTTTTCGCCATCGCAAAATAACACCTCTATGGCCCCAGGCAAATGGCACCGTAGAAAGGTCCATATGTAACATTAAGCGCACAACCCAAATAGCTCGGCTCACAGGAGAACCGGTGGAGAAGTTGTTGTGTCAACTGATGCAGGACTACCGAAACATCCCGTACAGCACCACTGGAATGTTTGGAAGAAATATAAGAACTTGACTCTCCCACATCACTTCAGAAGAGGACAGTTACAAGGGTGATCCCGAAATGCGACAACAAGACACCTCAAGGAAAGCTGACATGAAGAAGGCTGCAGACGGGAAAAGGTGAGCTGAAGAAAATGACTTAGAACCAGGGGACGTGGTTATCGTGAAGCAACCCCAAGGTCACAAGAACATGGCTGCATCCACCATGGCACCCTCATATGCCAACAGCTTCATGCATAAATTCGAAACAGACTATGTATTGAATAGACAAGAATGGAATAAGGATATCAGGATATGGACGAGATACATAGATGATATCTTTGGAATTTGGAAGGGAACCAGAGAGTCTTTTGAAAAAATTTTTGTGTATCTGAACAGCATTGACCAAAGGGTACAGTTCACTAGGGAGCTCCCGTATGACATTATAACATTCCTTGATGTCCAAGTCAGGAATTAACACTACATTACAGCACTTCATTATTTCGGAAAGTGACGGATCGGAATAATCTCCTACACCGTCTCAGGTTCCATCAGCCGAGCTTACTGAAGAACCTGCCATAGAGTCAATTACTTAGGGTCAAGAAAATAGTGAGTGACCTTGAAGACTACAGAACACAACAGATGGAAATGAAAGAAAAATTTCTGGCCCGGGGATACAAGCAGAATGAACTCGACCTAGCATCTGACAAAGTTGATACCTTATCACGAGAGACTCTATTATCAGGACAGAATCCCAAGAATAAGAGAGAATTGAGGTCACCGGTATTTGTGTCCAAGTTTTCTACGCAAAGTAACAAAATCAAGAAAACCATTATGAAACACTGGGAGATCTTCAAGAATGACATCCGAGTACAAGATTTATTTAGTGAAAAACCAATCTTTGCATATCAACTCAGTAGGAACCTAAGAGACGAACTGGTGCAGACATAACCTACAACAAAGGAACCTATGACACAGCGAACTGGACTTTTCCTTGTTTACATTGTGTCAACTGTAAATTCGTTATGAAAGGGAACTCCATTAACCAACCAAGGACAGGGCAGAAGATTATGCTTAAGACTTTTGCCACATGTGACAGCAGTAATATCATATTTAGTATTAAATGCCCTTGTGGGAAATTCTATGTGGGACAGTCAACCCGAACAGCCAAGTTGAGGTGGGGTGAACACCGATCCTGTATTCGCAAGCGTGGCACGTCATTGGATGGCCAATGGACATAACGTGTCACAAATAAGATTCGTGATTTTGGAAGTTCTAACCAAGAATAGCCCTCATGAGGATTTATGCCAACGTTTGAATCGCAGAGAGACATACTGGATTGACAAACTTGGCAGTTTGGTACCTAATGGACTAAATGAGGTGATCAGTTTCCACTGTTTTCTCTAATTGTTTTCTCTAATTGTTTTCTCTAATAGTATGTTGCATCTTTTTGTTTGGATTGACACCAGTACACACATGACCTGAATGTTGATGGTCACTTGAAATTGTTTTAGTTTAATACATTTATATGAATAGGAATTGTTCCCTAGGTTGTGACCTGCATGCTGCGCATCCTGGAGCATCATCCAGGACCCAAGGTGCCGTCTGCCTGGACGACACCACTAGCAGCATTAAGGCACACACTATTAGTATAAGATACAGTCATAGGGTTGCTCCCGAGGTTCTATTCATTACATAATCCCATTAAGGCACACATTAATAATAACACAGCCTCATGAAAGGTGTTCATGAAACAGACATTACTGCCATCCATTTGAGTCATTATTTACTTTTAGTATTTTTTCTATGTCCATGAACAACGGTCTATCTATACCTTTTGATTTTGATTTTTATGCGAGGACTTCATTAATTTCTTACCCAGGAGGTCCTAATATTAGTTATCTTTATCATATTTAAGCCCATTGGCTTGTTTACAGACACGGATGGTGGCTCGGGCTCTTCTACATGAAGCCGCGATCACGTGTCGTATAAAACCAGGTTGCTCGGCAACGCGCCGTTGCAACGAGGACAGTCTGCTTTCAATCACGTGTCTTATAAAACCAGGTTGCTCGGCAACGTGCCGATGCAACGAGGACAGTCTGCTTTGGGCAGACGCAGAGAGAACTTCTCCGCTCCGTTCTCTATATACGGTAAGCAACAATCCACGTTTGCTCTTACTTTAAGCGATTAGCTACACTTTGATTAGGCCCTTTATACATACTTTACTATTTACAGAAACTGCTCGCCGAACGCGGTGTAGCAGCCTGGCCTCTGAAACACAGAATTCGCCATTATTCACCTACATCAGGTAATGGACCCAATTCCCTCCATTTTAGTTATAGGACATCTTCACTTACCTATGTACTGACCTGTTTTGTTTCTTTTATTTTTCAACCTGCCTACTGATTCTACTCACTACATTGTCGGGTATGTGTTTACCTTTACTATTTGGATGATGACTGTTCATGTTTATGTTTACATACTTATGTCTTTTTGAATATGGGATTTACTATATATGGATATTAACCACGGTATGTCTGGCACAATTACATGTAAATGTTATGTTTGAATAGATTAGACTTGCCCTGATGAAGGAATTGTTGTATTCTGAAATGCATTGGCACAATATAAGTCTACGGATCTGGTGACTTATGGCAAACTCTTCCTCATTAAGAACACTATTAGTGATTACTTGTCACTTTTTTCATAAAAGAACTTTCGCTTGATGGATAAAATCAACATGGAAAAACCATTACAAATTTGAATTTTGAATTTTTTCCAAGATTGGTTCACAGGAATTGTACACAGTAAAATTGCAACTAAAACAAAACCCAGTTTGGGATTCCAGAGAGCGGCTGTATGATTGGGTATTCTACCTAATCTTTTGCTCTTGCTGCATTCAACGATGAACCTCTCACCATAGTAAAAATTAAGGGATCCCTCGTCAATACCAAAGGTGACAGAAAGACCACAACGAGAAACTCCTCACACTTCAGGTGGATGCCTGGGATTGTACCGGTCGCTGATCCCATCTCAACAGGACGTCTCTCTGAATGGAACGCACCCTACAAAGGAGACCGCGAGGATTCCAGCAACGAGGCGCCACCCGTGATGTCACCAGGGACATCTGAGAAAACTGTCCAGCGACCCCAAAGAACTAAAAAAAAACCTCACCGGCTCATTGAAGAAATGTTTTGACGCCAGGACTTTATGTTTAGTATTGGTGGGGTGTGGTGTCGTCACGTGAGGAGGGACAAGGGGCAGTGGGAAGGGGAGGGGCGAAGGAAGGAAGGAACGTCAGCTCCAGTTTGTTGTATGAGCAATAAAGATGTATTGATTACATCTCTTGCCTCCGCCTCTCTGTGCATGGCGATTGCGTTGAAAGCATGTACTTTGAGATCGAGTAATCTGCAAGACTCTACAAAGTGCAGCAATAGCCGCAAGCATAAACACGTCCTGTTAGAAGAAACACTGTGGTCTGCATAGGAGCAGTTTTGTGAAATGTCAGCTCCTGCTTCTTTGTGAAATACCACTAACTGGTGACCATGAATGTGTTTCCCTTCAGCCACAGCTCCCCACTAGAACCATGCCAAGTGAATGTTGCCCATTTAGTTGCATTCCATGTTTGCATTTGGGGGCTTGTAGTGGCCATTTCACGGCCGAGAGGTTGAGCGATCAAAACCATGAATACCTCTCGTGCCGTGCAATTGTGGGCGTGCGATGGACTGTCTGCAGGCTATCCCTCGGCACACCCACTTTTTTGCAAGTTCATCCCCATTTTGGGTGTTCAGCCCCCTTCCAAGCCCTCTGCCCAAGCCACATCCAGACTCCGCATGGAGTCTCGCGCAAGGTCCTCGACAGCTTGCAGAGACGTGCCGAGCCCGTACGAACACCATGCAAGTCCAGGAAAAGTACCACGCATTTCATTCCATGAATTGACGAATGCAGATTTGCACACAGTTTGGCGCACAAGTGCCCTATTTTCCATGCAAATAATTCCATGAATCGGGTCCAAAGCCTTGATTGTACCATAACACAAAAATTACTAGATTGGCAGCTGTGTCTCAAGAGGGTAGCTGGAAGGTCCCCTGCCAGCAGTGTTAAAATATCTTGCCATGATTGTATTGTGGTTAGAGTTGTGGCTGCAGCAACCTTGGTTCGAACCCGAGTCACTGTCTTGTGGAAAAGCATTGTCACGGCACTTGGGCATGTATTTTAAACATTTTGATGTAATTTGATGTGCATGCATCTTACTTTTTTGAGAATTAAGTTTGTAGGCATACTCGCTCAAAAATGTTATTGAACCACCTTTTATGGAATGAACAGCGCCTTCCAGTGGGTGTGGTATCTTGTGTGAAATTAGAAGCTCTGCTCCTTGATTGAGAGACCACCTGAACAATTTTTAAACTGCAGATGCGCGTCACGTTCATGCGGACGTGAGCTACCTCGCTCTCAGCAGCCGCCGACTTCCTCTTGAGATATCCTAGTTTCTTGAGGTGTTCCACAGCGGACAGCGCCATGCATTGCTGGCAGAATAGTGTGGCAATAAGCCGAGACTTTGCCGACACAAATCGGTGCTGGGAACCCTACCAGCGGCTGAACGACCCACCGAAAGGTTGACGGGCGCCATCTTGGCTGTGCAGCCGGTCCAGGCATACACAAGACTGCCCCTCCATAGGCGCTGGTTGGCGCCCCGGCCACCCACCTTGGGGCCGGTGGCAGTGGAAAGAAGCAAGAGGAACCAGCACTATTCCGGTGGTGCCTGCGGTAAGAGGATTTATGTGGGATTATGGGGGGTGTGTGCTGGGGCGGGCGGGACCCGCTGGAAATTGTGTCCTTACCGGTGTCGGCGACCGCATCCTGGGCTCTTCTCACAACCCCCATGGGCAAAGAAAATGGTCAGCCCCCTCCTGGTTCCGGCTAACTGGGGGTCACAAAACTGCCCGGGCTTAGCCCCCTGCTACGTTGCCGCTCAGCGCAGTGCCCTGCTGGAAGGGGGAGCGACTACAACCTTCCTCCCCCGCCTGACGCCTCTGAGGGGGGAGTGGGTCAAGACGGAACGCTCAGCGGGTGGGAGACTTCACCTGCTGCCCTTCCACACAATTGAGCCCTCGTACATGACAGGCATTCAGGAGGAAGGACGGCACTACGTGGCCAAAACCGAAAGTGTTTGGAAAGACAGGTACAAGGCCTGTTATAACCCAGTAGATCCAAGGGAGGATGTATTACAAAGTGGGGCTGTGATGGGCATGACTGCCCATCTTCAAACACAAGAAGTATAACTGGGCAATTGACTAGATTATGGCGCAAACTATAAGAAGTAGACCTCTGCAGAGGGAGTGCTGTCTTGACCAGGGTAAAGCCTGCTCCACACACCAAAACAGGTCGGGTCCACAAAACCTGATGCCACAATCCCATTTCCTTTTGGGGGTGGCCGTTTGATATATCCTGCTGTGGGGAAGGAACACAACAATAGCCGAGATTCGATGTGAGCACAACACTTGCCCCCCACACCTCCACCCCCCCACCCCCGAAGTCGCTCTCAGACATTTGGGCATTTCTACTGGTGGACTTGGAATGGACTGCATTACCCATACTCCCCCTGAGTGACTGGTGGGGTTCTCCCACACAGCTGGGGAGCAAGCGGGAGGCGGTGCCATTGCTGCTACGGCTTCACTTGGGGTGGTACAACTAGTCTGCAGCGGCCGGCCCACACAATGGTTAAAGACAAAATCAAACGGCAGGTCCTACAAGCAAAATGGACCATTTCACAGTGGGCGCCCTCCAGCGGCCTATGGCCCAAGTCTCGGAGACTGTATATGTGAGTAATGAACTGCGGGACCCGCCTTACTCTCTTGCTGATGTTATGTTGGCCATTGGAGAATTGAGGTCATCGCTGGAAGGCAAGATTGGCGGCCTGTCCACATAGGTGTCTTTCCTTAGACAGGATCTCTGCAACTGGACCTCTAGGGTGGGAGAGACAGAACAGAGGAACTCAGGCTCTGAAGACACCATTAAACAAATGGAGAAAGAATTGGCCGCAATCACCCAGAAGGTGACCCAACTTGAAAACAGAGCGGAGGACAATGAAGGAGAGCATGCCGCAATAACATACATATCCTGGGGGTACCTGAGAGAGAGGAGGGGCCCAGTGTGGAACTCTTCCTTGAGAAATGGCTCATGACAGAGGCAAGAATATAAAGAGTATTGGAAACAGAGAGGTTAAAGTTTGAGAGGGCTGTGGCAGGGTGGGAGTCAGTTGCGGGAGTGAAAGGAGCATAATAGGTGGAGGCAAAGGCAGCTACTGAGACACTTTTCATGGGGTCGGATGACCTTGTAGACAGGAGGCAGTGCCGGGCTTACCTATGCAAGGGGAGAAGAGAGCTTCAAGTGAGAAGAGAGGAGAAAATGATCAGTCCAGGAGAGAGAAGTAGTGAGAGGGATATATAGCTGAATGTCAGTTGAGAAGAGAGCATCCAAGGTGTGGCCAGCCCAGTGCGTTGGGCCAGACGGTAAGATTGAAAGAAAGGGAGAGTTGCAAAGGTTGCGTAAATGTCTTAAGGAATCAGGTGAGTCGAGATGGATGTTGGGATCACCCAGCAGAGGAGATGAGAAGAGGAGGAAAGGAGAGAGGAGGCCAGGTCAGCCCATAACGAAAGGAAGAGGGAGGGCTGACCAGGTGGCCGATAGAAGGTGGACAGCATCAGTGTAGAGCTTGGAGAGAGGGGGAGCTTGCAGATCAGGCACTCAAAGGATGAGTAGGCCTGAGTCGGAATGACAGACACAGGGAAACACTCAGGGAACATCAATGCTACTCATCCACCTGGTCTGTTTGGTCTAGGAAGAGAGAGTATTGTGTAGTCTTCTGGGAGAAGTGTGTCAAAACTCGTGACAGAGCAATCCTTGAACAAGGTTTCAGTGATGGCAAGAACATTACAATACAGGAGTTCAAGGAGGTTGCAGATGTCAGAGGAGTGTTTGACAGCTGAGCAAGTGTTTACCATGGCAATGTGGAGCAGATTGCAATCAGTGAAAGACTTATGGGGGAGCAGGGGACAGTGGGCAACCCTAAGTGACGATAGTGCCTGAGGGAAGAGGTATAAGGGGGAAGAGGATCCAAGGCTGGTAAGGGTACCGGGACCATAATGGGTGAAGAGGGAGCCAGTACGGGAGGCACCACAAGGGGCAAGGGAGCCCGAGATACAGTGTTAGTGGGTGACTGGTTCACCCAAGAGGAGAAGGCAGACAGGGTTGTCAATGTGTGGGGTGGTGATGAGAAAGCCATGGCGAGGGTAGAAGGGTGGTTAGGAGGTGGCAAGGGAGGCAAGGTAGGCACAGCTGTCATTAGAGCCAGGGCTGCTGAAGGAGCTGGTGCAGAAGGCAGAGGGAGGTTGATAAGGTGGGGGAGGAGCCTATCAAAGAGTAGAAGGATGGGTTGAGGACCCTGGACCATGATGGTACCATTGAAGTAGACATTGATGATGACCCTGGAGGTGGAGAGGGCAAGAAGGACCTCCCAGCGGCTGCCACCATTGATGGGTGAAAAAGAGAAAGGAGAGAGAAGAGCGATCATATGAAGAGCCCATAGATTGGGTGAGGCAACGACATTGAGTATATCTGTGAGAGTCTCTCTGGCAGAGGCAGTGACGTAGGTGTATGCAATCGGAAGGCCTGGGTTAGAGCTCAGTATGTCCTTCTTGAGGTTCTTCCCGACAGACTTAGTAAGGGGTGAAGGATAAGAGATAGAGAAGCAGTTTGAGAAGATAGGAGCGATAGAGAGCGCCATAGCAAACTCCAGAGTGTGAGGTACACTTAACCAGGCGGAGGCCACAGAGGAGCGGCGAGAGCAGTAGGTAGAGGGGGGAGAAACAGGGCACAAGACTGGGAGAAAACAATGGGAGCTGGGGGAGGTAATATACACAGAAAAACAGTGAACATGCAGAGGAAAGGGAGGTAGCGGGCGTAGGGCTTAGGGGAATAACAGCACAGAGGGACAATGGGACTGAGGAAGGGTGAGGGAACCGGTGGCAGACTAGACAGAGTACAGAGGGGGTGGACTTGTTATTATATTCTCATGAAAAGCAGGTTATGCACACAGCAAAAACAGATGTAAACAAGATGGGCACACAGCTGAAAACAAATTTAAACACGAGCATGACAATCACAATGTGCACACAGCCGAAAACGAATTTAAACAGCAGCAGGACAATCAAAGTGACATATATTTCAGAGGAGTCATCGATCTGACCATGCTAACCAGAGCTTTTGCCTCAACTTCCATTGCCTCTGGTGTCGATGCCCAAAGACCTGGATAACCCAGCAGGTAGTCCATGGGGTTGCCAGCCACTGCATCGAAATGGACAGTGACCATGTAATCTGACAGTTGCAATCAAATGAATGCTCTAATGCGAGTGGTGTGTGATGAAATGACCCTTGGAAAATTGGCAGTAGGGGTTTTGGGTCCATCACGATCATGATAGGATGATCAAAAATGTAAAGGTGGACATAACACCACAACAGACCAATGAACACCTCACACTATATTTGTGAATGTCGCATTTCTGTTCATATCAATGCTTTGGGAGCCTCCACTCTCTGCACTCCCCTATTCCAGGGTAAAGGGCCTTCCTTATTTCCTTATGTAGCTCCTGAAATGCCTGGCCTGTTTAATATACCAGGAGACCCCAGGCTCCATCGAGCCCATGTATCTCTGGAAATATTGTTTTTAACTAAACCCTGTCATGCGTTTCTTCTATTCTTTCATCCACTGCTGAGATCCCACACAGTAACATGTAAAATGTGACTCGGAAGCAATGGGCCTCACAAAATGAACGACTTATCAAAATGCAACACATCACACACATCTATGACTCCAAGAAATCAACAGCCTACAGAAGGACAAACATACGATACATAGATTTTAAGACAGAGCTATATTTCAAATGGGCCTGCATTATAAGAATCATTGCTGCCATTTCTTCCATAAAGCTGTGGCCCGGAAGGCAGTTGTCCATTTCATGCATGCCTTTGAAGGACATTAGAGCTCGGGCAGAGTGTGAGACATATGAGCCACAACGACATTCAGAGGAACCAGTCTGTTGGGAAGTGTCTGGATTTTCCTCGGGCTGAGGCTTAAGGAAAGTGGACATTAAGGTGAAGTAGTCCCTCCGTGAAGCCTATCCCTTGACGTTGACCGGCGTCTGCAGTACCGACCTGGTAGTGATGAACTTGTACATGAAATCAATAAGAGAATTGCAAGGTCCTCTCTCTTTGCTGATGTAACATTAAAAAACTAAATGTCTGTCTTAGAAACCCTAAACTGTGCTTCATATGAGACTGCAGGATGCGGTTTCTAATCAAATTTAGAAGAAAGCAAGAATATGTCCTGTCAGACACTACAGTCATGTTTGTGTGCCAGAATATGCATGTCAGACCATCACATGGGCTGTGTAGCCTCTCGCACACCACCTGTGCTGAAATTACACACATGATCATCTTATCTATCCCATGTATCCATCTTTAGCCAACGTTGC
This sequence comes from Ambystoma mexicanum, assembly GCF_040938575.1. Classification (NCBI taxonomy): domain Eukaryota; kingdom Metazoa; phylum Chordata; class Amphibia; order Caudata; family Ambystomatidae; genus Ambystoma; species Ambystoma mexicanum. Next base: position 833,423,816 of record NC_090925.1, read on the forward strand.
CACTGAGATCAGCTGGAAATTCAGCAGTCGAGGTGTACAGGACACAGCTTAGCCCCAGTCAGACCAGCATGTGCTGTTGAGTGCTGTGTTCAGCAGTGTGTTACTTACTTCAACCCAGTGTTGCCACAAACAAAGGGACTGTCTGAGGCACAGCTGAAGATCTTTGCAGATGTAGAAAGAAAATCCTGCTCAAATATGAGAGTGCAGGTGTCTGTCTCCTTTTGCTAGAGACTCCCATGATTTTAGGGAGACTTGGCAGCTCTCTTGACAGAGAAATGTAGGGCGCACTCCATGACACAATACGGAATACATTGCCAGAAAAAAGGGACTAGCCAGAAATGCTGACTGATGGTGAACTCCATTGAGGCAGTTAGCACTGTGGTAGAATTCAGATTTTCCATACTTACTTTCAGGAAAGTCATGATTCTATTAAAGACACAGAGGCTCGTATCATGCGTACTCTTCTTTATTAAAACTCAAGCAGCAATCTTAAAAAAGAAAAAAACATTAAACAAAAATCAAAGAAAACAGCATTTTCTCTGACAATGTAGTCTTTGCAGTTTGAAACTCTATTACCCTCAGGCATGACACTTGTCCTAGTCCATGAATCACGACGTAATGGTCCTATCACCTCACAATTCCTCCTCCCCAATTCCTCTTTCTTTCACTGTCTCGCTGTAGCTTCCTAATGCATTACTGCATATCGAACAGGGTATAACGAAGAGCAAAACCTGTAATGAACCGCCTTCAAATCGGGCAGGGATACGCCATGTGTTGTCTGCCTGTTTAGTGTCGACACCTGCTGTCAGGTTCCCTTGGAGGTTCAGCAGATTCCTTCTTAGATAAGTGACTTTAAAATTACTGATGAATGCAACTTGTTATGACATTTGATTGATGGAAAATGATCAGTTAGTTAAAAGAACTTTTAAACAGAAGGGGTGATTGAGCAAACATAAGACTGTCAAGTAAATTTTAGTCTTTAATGGAAAGTCAATACTGTGATGTTTCAAAGGGTCGTTCATTTTCTACAGGGGCAGAGACAGTGCCCCAGCTTTGGGTCTGCGATAAACCGCAGGAACTCCATTCTCTGCTGTGGCCTGGTCTCGGATTTCTCCCAATTGATGAGGAACCCGAGCTTCTCTAGGAGACCCGTCGTTAGGACCATTTGCTTTGGCAGCCACATCGGATCCTGTGCCATGAGACACATATCGTCGATGTATAAAATCAGTCTCACTCCTGAGTAGCTTTGTGAAGCACCACAGTGCTGAAGTTAGTCCGAAAAGGAAGACACATAAACTCCCACCTTTGCCATCACCAGAGGCAGTCTAATAATTGCTGGTGCATCTCAGGAATGGGTACTGCTAGATAGGCATCCCTCAAATCTATGCAGGTTAGCCAGTGCCCTTTCTGCAAAATGTCCCTAAAGAGATGGATTTCCTCCATCTTGCAGTGTCGGTACATGAGAAAGGCATTAAATTGTCTGAGATTATCACCGGCCTGACCTTTGGCTTCTGTTTCATCAGTAAGACATTGCTTATGAAGCGTTGCGCCACCTGCCGCGCTGGCCTTACCGCCATTTTCTTTAGAAACTCTCCTACTTCCTTATCCATGAGGCTTTGTCCCTCCTCTGAAATTGCAAAAGGTTGCTGTAGTTTCGTTTGTCTGTGCTCTTTAAAAAGTACAGACAAAACCCCTGCACAGTCTCTGCGACCCAAGAGTCCACAGTAAGCTCCTCCCAAGCGCTTAGGTGCATCGCTAGCCTACCACCTATCGCGGGAATTGCATTGCTTGCTGCTGCGCTGTGTGCATACAACTGTACTCTCACCTGCTGCTGCAATGCCAGCCCCGGCCCCTGCCTCTTCCACGGGAGGCGAAGGAAGGATTCAGCCTTCTATCTTCCTGCTGTCACCAGTTGTTTCCTCAATAGGGCCTCTGGCCTCCTCAGTGGCTGGCGGAGACGCCTCTGCTTCTACCACCCTCGCGGATACACAGGGCACAAACACTCTTTTAAACGATGTCTGACCTTTGTCCAGAGCAGAAAAGGTGCTAACAAATCTGGACATGTCTTTGACAAAAGCTTCTCCAAACAAAAGCCCTTTAGCTGCTGCACGGCCTCAGAGAATACCAACTCCCTCAGGTCGATCTTTACTAAAATCGATCGTCTGCACTACGCTGCTATCGTACAGTTGGTATTACTTATTAAACAAACTGCTCTTTGTGCCCAACTAGCCAGAATATGCACATCCATTGGCAGGGCCTCTTTGGTCTCTTCCACCATTTTAATGATTTTGGCCAATGGTCCTATGGAATCAGGGAGCGTGTCCTGGCATGCTATGCATGAGCGGTCAATTCCCTTTTCAGGTCCTTGGTGTGCTTCACCATGAAAGTTAACATACAGGAGTCCACCTCCAGAGTGTCCGCTTATTTTTCCGGCAGAGAAGGTCTGCGATATTGTGCCTTCAATTAGCCTCTCACCTCCTTATTTAGAGGTGTGCGCAGTCGCTTGATCAAGTACGCTTTGGCCTTAACTGAGAGCTTCTCCTCTGAGGATCTCGGGTGGAGTAGCAGGTCTGGATGAAAGGGGTCGACCAGGGAACTATCTCTGCATTTCTAAACGCTCTTATCATGCCTTTTGTATGGTTCTCCTTCCTGAGGAGTGGTCAAGCTCACAGAAATGTCAGAACTCTCAGTGCTGCTGGAATCCCATTCAGTGCCCTCTTGATCTTCCTGTGGGCTAAAGGGTATGTCACCTTGTCCCTTCCATCACGCCTTTCATTTAGCATGCTTCTCTTTTGTGTGTCCCTTTCGTGATTTGGACAGTGGTTTGCCACTGGCCTTATGTTCCTCCTGCCATTGTCTCTTGCAGGCTCTGGGCCTCACAGTTCTCGACCCTTGCGAAAAGGTGACCCAGCCCAGGAGAATGTCCATTTTATGGGATAACGGCCATAGGCCTGCCCATGCTGCTTTCTCATTCAGCAGTCCCAGAGAGGTGTCTTGCAGAATGTTTGAAGGCTCTTCTCTGGTTTACTCGCTGTCAGAGGATTCTACTCCTACCCATGCCATATTGTGTAACGCACAGGAGACAAACAGCTAGCTGCCGCAAGGTGACACACAGGCTTTTCATTATTAAATTTGATTTATAACATCTCACAATGGTTGTGAGGCTATTTCTTCACTAATTTCTTTGAAGTCATTTAAACAGTACATTTTACATCAGCGAGTGCCGAGATTGGTGATATGCTGTGGCATGCTGGAGTTCCAAATGCTTTCAACCATTCAATTCCTGAAAGTTATTAAATATAAGACAAGAGGCTAAGAGGAGAGATGCCTGCAGTACTTCTGTGGCCCTGCTGTCTGAAAAGCTCATAAGTACTAGCTCCAGGACATTTTCCACATGAAGCATTGGTGCAATGGTAGAACTTCTGACTACAGTGTGTGAGGTTGTGTGCTCAAGGGAGCTGTCTGGAATTAGTATTATTTTTTTAATTTGATTTATAACATCTCACAATGGTTTTGAGGCTTTTTATTCACTTGTTTAATGTCTTTGAAGTCATTTAAACAGTAAATTTTACATCAGCTAGTCCCGAGAGTGGTGACATGCTGTGGCATGCTGGAATTCAAAGTGCTTTCAACCATTCAATTGCTGAAAGTTATTAAATATAAGACAAGAGGCTAAGCGGTGAGATGCCTGAAGTAATTTTGAACCAAGGAAAATACTGATTTGAAGCAGATATGAAGAAATATCTAGGTGGCATGCCACGTTGAAATTGACACTGAAAAGGGACTTGCAGTCCCTGCTGTCTGAATCGGTCATAAGAACTAGCTCCAGGAAAATGCCCATATAAAGTATTGGTGTAATGGTACAACTTCTGACTACAGTGCATGAGGTTGTGAGCTCGAGGGAGCTGTCCAGCATTTCTTTTCTTTTTTTTGTTTTATTTATAACATCTCACAATGGTTGTGAGGCTTTTTATTCACTTGTCTAATGTCTTTGACGTCATTTAAACAGTAAATTTGACATCAGCTAGTCCCGAGATTGGTGACATGCTGCGGCATGATAAGTGCTTTAAAAGGATGCAATTGCTGAGAGTGTTTTAATATAAAACAATCCCACAATGATTTAGAGGGTATTTTTCACTTGTTGAATGTGTTTGAAATCATTTAAACTGTACATTTTACATCAGCCATTCCAGAGATTGGTGGCATGCTGTGGCACGTGCCACATGTCACATTCGGCTCCTACCCCTTCTCCATTGCAGTTAGCTGGGCTGCTCATCTGTGATTGTATACAACTGTGATAATTACCCTTAGGTCAACTTCAATGCCCAAATATTTGCAAGTCATAATATACCTGATCTCTAGGTCTTTAACAAATAGACGAGGGCGGGCGATTTTTTTCTTAGGAAAAACCATCAACTGGGTTTTATCACAGTTGATAGAGAGCTTGTTATTCTCAGCATATTGCCACAGAGCCTGTGCAGACTTATGCAGGCCGCTAAATGTGTGATTTAGGAAAACTAGATCATCCGCATAGGCTAACATAGAACACTTAGTGGTACCCACTTTAGGCGGGCAGTTATGTATGGGTGATAGGCCTTGTGGAATATCAGCTACAAACAGGTTATAAAGCAGGGCCGCCATTACGCATGCCTTCTTTACTCCCCTGCTTTGCTTGATAGGCATGGTCATGGTGCCTTGGCTGCCTAGTTTAAGACTGGCTGTAGTATTGCAATGCAAAGGTTTCAGGTGGTACAAAAGGTCCATAGGGCATCCCATAATCTCAAACCTTTGCCAACTTTTGCCAAAGCAAATCTCTGTTAACCATATCGAAGGCCGCTTTGAAGTCAATAAATAATACATAGAGTGGGGGACTGTTAGGTTGTATTGCTTTATTACTGAGCAAATTCATGATAAAAAGGTTATGGGTGGTAGAATAACCGGTCCTGAAACCGATCTGGAATCTGTCTAATATCGACTCTCTGTCTACCCAAGTTTGCAATTCTTGTAACACAAATGAGGCGAATAGCTTCCCAGTACAATCTAAAAGTGAGAGTAGTCGATAATTACTGGGATCGGTTTTCAGTCCACTTTTAAATACAGGCACAAGAATGGGCGATTACCAAGAACAAGGAATATAACCACTATTAAGGACTTTGTCGAAATAATTTTTAACAGACTAGCCCAAAACAAAATGTCAGTATCACATTTGCTAGGCCGTTAGGGCCAGGGGCCCGTGAGGATTTAAGGCCCTTGATTTTATTTTGAATAGCAGATACTGACAGCTCAAAAGGGGTATTCCTGGGCTTAGTATTACTTTGCAGTCACTCCTATTAGTTTCCGGGGTATTGCGCTTACCCAGGAATATCGCCCATTCCGAGGCTTTAATAGGATTAATCATAAGTGGTTTTCTATTGCCCTTCGCCTCACTGAGACGCGCCCATATATTATCGGTATTTCGAGAGCAAAGGGTCTTGACAGTGTGTTGCCATAATTTGTTTCTCGGAGCCACTTTCCGGTATTTAAGCCTTGTACGATACTGTTGTTTCAGCTTCCTAGATGTTGTAGCAAAAAGTGATAGAGATTAAAATGACCTTTTGGCATATCGCTGATTCTGTTTTAGTGCCCTTTTTGCATCTCTAATAGCCTTATCATATGTTCCTTCCACCTTACCACTTCTCGAGATCTGATTGACCTTCGACATGGCGTGTGCACCTGTAAATGAGGCGATCCAGCTCAAAATGTCCTCAATAAATAGTGATTCAAATAAATGCACATCCTCATCATTTAGTTTGGAGGCCGCTTTCTCTGCAGTAGGAATTTTTTTTCTGACCAGATGATTTGAGTTTTTGCATGGTTCCATGTTAGGTTACCCAGCTCAACTATCTTAAAAGTAGCTTTCTGTATTTCCAATTTGAAAGAGAGCGGACTATGGTCACTCCATTCATTCTCTATATTAGACATATCATTTACCAGTTCGGCCACTTGGCAACTGATGAAAATATAATCTAGAGTGCTATGTGCAGTTCCATTTTTCCAGGTATAGTTACCTGGATGAACATTACGAGTATGTCCATTAATGATCTCCAGAGAATTTTAACCAATCACGCCCTGTCACGTCCTCGATGTTATGAACCATGTTGCTTAAATGATGTAATGCAGGGTTAGATGACACACCCTTACCACCTTTGATATGGCAATTAAAATCTCCTGCTATGATAATAAAGTCACTGATAGAGTCAATAACCCATTGGCCAAGAAGTGAATGCAGTGTTTCATCTAAATTAGTCCTTGGGGCATTGTAAACATTCACTAATAATAGCTTTTCCCAGACATCTTTTATCAATATCACCACCTCAACTGCTATAATATATTCTTCCAAACCGGGAGGGGATGATGCAGGATTTCATTGCAATAGGAACCCCTATTACAAATCCTCCATAGGGCCACTCCTGCTTTTCCTTCTTGGCCATGGTTTGGTAGATCGAAAACAACCATTCAAGTTCATCGAGGAATGGAGCCATGTCTCCCACAATAAAAGAAAAGTATGCTTTGTTATTAAGGGTAATGATCCATCCGGAACCATGAAGTGATTAAAACCCCTGGTATTCCAGGATATTAGTGAACAATCTCACTTTCTTTGCATTGCAACAGGTAAAGACTCCGCCAGCCACCTTAATGTGTTTTGGATATCAATTAATTTGACATCTTGGCCAGAATTTAATACCTTATTGTCCAACTCACATATTTTAGGCTCAACAAGTTCTGGATAAGTGTCAAATTCCATATCAACCCGTAAAAGACGTTTTGTAAATTTCCAGATCATTTGTGCTGTAGGCAGCACTTTACAATGCAGGGCGGTAACATTGGGGCTGATAGCTTTCAAAGGTTCCACAAAAGAGAAGTCGTCCGAGCGCAACACCCCACAATTGAGGGATCAGATGTAATGTGTCCATCACAGCCGCTCTGGCTAGCCATTTGCCCCGAGACTTCTGATGTAAATTTTTGATGATGCAGATTTTATTCTCCACCAGTTAATTGTTTGTACTCATCTCAATTATCTCATCAGTAGATTGATCATTCTCCTTAGGTCGAGAATTTGCCTTCCTATATGGGGTCGAAAAGTTATTTTCTTTATGACTTTGCCTAGGGGACAATACTGATTCCTCACTAACAGTTGATCTGACTTAATTGTGATCAGGTATTATCCAGCTAGATAGCGTGCCAGCTCCTTTAAGGTGGCGCTGCTTCTTTCCTCACACTGCTTTTTTTCTGGGCCTTCTTAGTCTTTTTCACTGGTAATGCCTTATCTGGAAGCGGGGAGGCCACCACACATGGTACCTTCTTTAGGGCAGCTCTCCTGGCTAGTCTTCTTTGTTTCAGAGAGTAGAAAATAATAGAATTCTCTGTTATATCTTGATTGGACGAGTTGTTAGATAAAGGGACCAAATGCTCTTCTATAATTTCAGGGGGAGTATCACACTGCTCTTCTGGATTGTTTACCATCATAGGAGCAGATGTAGGAGAAGTAGGACAAGTGTTAACGTGAATGGTGCCACACAGCTTCAACAAAATCTTCATGGCAAATTGGAGGGATGCCATAGAAGATTGTAATTCCGCAATTGCAGTTAAATTAGATAGTGTGGCCTCATTAGAACGAGAGGTTTATAATAGCAGACGTACTGTCATCCGAGCGCAAAACTTGCACAGTGGTAGTGGAAACTTTCCCCTCCCCATGTTGTTCTTTACTGACCACAGGAGTCATAGAACGTTGGATCGATAGGCATAAGTTTAGAAGAGAATTGTTATCTATGTCTTTGTAATTAGTAGAATCGTGACAAAGGCTGCTGTTAGGATTAACAGGGCTCACAGCCTACACTGGATCCACACTCTTTTCTTTAATTGCGCTATTATGAAAGAGTGCAGGAATAGTGCCTTTTTTGTTAATGGACTTGCCACTGTTATTTACTTTATTGGATTTTGTTTTCCGACAAAGTGGCCTCTGATTAGCGTCTTCCCCCACTAACCCGCCATTCCGTAGGTTGTATTGAGATTTCGGGCCTTTCTTATAGGATGGCATAATGTTTCAGATAGAATGTCACAGAAATGTTTGACACAGGCTGTGGGTTGATCCTTCCTTCTCTTTCTGGTTTATCGGGGCTGAAAGGATATAGGTGGCCAACTGCTGTATCAACCAATATTCCCCAATCGTTATACGAAAATCAAGCTAAGTTCTGAGTATAAAGATTGCGAGCAGGATCAAAGGTGCCTTCCCCAACAGTCTCACACTCGTGCCAATGAGGAATGCTGTTAACGCACGATCCCCACTGCTCAGAACAAAAATAAAATGCCCATGGGATTTGCCGACTACGGATAAATCACAGATGATAAGGGATCCTGCTGCAATTGCTCGGCAATCACTTATTTCTGGGGCTGGGTATTTTCATACGTTATTAGCTTATAGACATCTCACCGTATAGAAATATACTGGTCGTGGTTCAGTACAGCTGGAATGCAAGTCCGCCAGATTCAAACACGGGTGCTGTAGGTCTTCACACCGGCCGAACACTCGGTCAAACACTCCACCAGTCGCTCCGCTCCTAGCAAGTGTTTTCAAGGCACCGAAGCTCTGCCTTTGGTAACTTGCAGGAAGGAAAGACTGCACACCAGTGCAGCAGGCAGGACCAAACTCTGTAGTAACACAATAGAATTAAAAATAGCCAACACTCGGCCAAACACTCCGCCATGACGTATGACATCTATGATAGGGAGAGCGACCAGGTTCCCTTTGGGCTTGAACCTCTGGGTTCTAAGGAGGTGAGAGATTTCCTGGAGGAGTTCTACAGGTAAGGTGAGAATGTGCTTGTCCTGGTAGAGGACCTGCAGGTCAACTGTCACCTCAACACCTCCCCAGATATGGACTTGTTGACAGCTCGCACCCCAGGAAAGCACCAAGCCTCATTCCAGTGCTTGATGACGAAGGTGGCCTGTACTCTGGGGCTGTCAGCCCCATCCAGGTCAAAGGTTTAGTACTAACTTCTGACATTTATGACGATGGTCCCAAGATGGAGACGCTCCTGAAATTCCATGTCGGAGTGGAGGATCTGTACTGGAAGTGTGGGAGAAGCCTGCCTCTGTTCCCGGAAGTGGACAGAGAAATGGTTAAAAAACACTGTCCCGTCCTATTGAACCCGTAATTTCTCTCCTTCCATGCTTCGTCTGAGAGATTGGTGGTTCAGGCCACGACAGCTAGCCTGAAGATTACCACTGGAAAGGTAAAGTAAGATGTTTGATGCATGCAGTAAGAAGGTTTTCACGTCAGGCAGTCATGCACTGCTTGCTATGAATTCCCCTGACAACATGCAAACATTCTCCTTCAGCCTTTAGACAGCAGTAGCCAATCTGGCTGAATACACCCCAAAAGGAGAGATAAGGGACAGGTTCCTGTCCTTTGTCACTGATGGCAAGCAAGCAGCACACCATACGTTGCAATCAGCACTAGACACAGCAGACTGTGTGGGCAGGTCCATGGCCATGAGCACTGTTGTCAGGTGGTACTCTTGGCTGAGGACGTAGGGTTTTACGGCCGATGTTCAGGTCAAGCTGTTGGACATCCCTTTCAATGACAAAACCTCTTTGCAGCTAAGGTAGATGATACCCTTCAGAAGGTCCAGTTGTCAAAGGCAATAGCTAAGTCTTGTGGGCTTGCAGTGCAAAAGCCCTCCACACAGTCGTTGTCTCGAGGCAGGGGTTTTTGTCCCTCCACCACCCATGCCCCAAGGGGCTGTGGTCAGTCTGCCACAAGCAAGATGCAGGGCAAATATTTCCGGTGATGCTGAAGTAGAGTAGCCCAGAGAGGTGGTGCTGCCGCAGCCTCAGTCCCTGCTGCACCTCAGAGTGCAAAACCGCAGTGACGGTCTATGCCACTGAACACTGGTGGGAGGGAGGCATTCCCTGTTCAGCCCAGAGTGGTCAAGGACCACTTCCAACACTAGGGCCTTGCAGGTCACGGAACAGGGTTATTTCCCCTCATTTCTCTAGCGCCCTCTGGACAACGGGCACCAGGCAACCCCCTTGTCTCCGGACCCCATCCTCTTGGAGGAGGTCTATCAGCTTCTGTTCAAGAGCATGATCAAACTGGTACCACACGAGGAAGGGGGTGGTACTACACCTATTTTCTGGTGCTGAAGAAGCACAGTAGCTTGCATCCCATTCTGGATCTGCAGCTGCTGAACCTGTTCTTGTGCAAGGACAAGTTCAAGATGGTTACGCTAGCTCAGATCTTGCAAGCCATCAATATCCATCACTATACAGGACTGGTTGATATGACTGGACCTTCAGGATGCCTAATTTCCTGTGCCGATTAATCAAAGGCACAGGAAGTATCTGAGGTTCATGGTGGACCAATATCATTGCCAGTTACAAGGTCCTGCCATTTGGTCTTTCTTCAGCGCCCAGTGTTTTTACCAAGCTGATACCGGTGTTAGTGCATTTCTTCAGAAGGGAGGGAATTCATGTCTTTCTCTACCTGAATGATTGGCTCCTACGAACTTGCTCGCCAGCTCTAGTTTCGGAGCAGCAGACTATTGCACAGCCTGGGATTTTCCCTGAATTTCAAAAAGTCTCAGGTTTCCCCATTCCAGTCCCTCTGATTTATCAGAGTGGTCTTGGACACTCATCTGGATAGGGCTTTCCCACCAGAGGATCGAGTGTCGAACATCTTCGGATGGTCTATGAGCTGAAATCCTAGGATCAAGTCCCAGCCTCAGCTTTCCTGCGCCTTCTGGGTCTCTGGGCCTCCTGCATCCTAGTGGTGCTGGAGGCGAGGCTGCGCATGAGATCACATCAATGACTTCTCCATTGCCACAGCTTCAGGGTCACATGTCGGACCTTTTATAGGTCTCGGACCAGGTGGCTCAGGATCTTGCGTGGTGGGCCCTGTGAGACAACTTGCTGAGAGGTGCATTGTTTCATCAAACTTGGCCCCAGGTGATGGTGGTCATGGATGCAGTGACCATGTACTACCTCTACAAACATGCTGGTGTGGGGTCTTGCCTCTCTGAAGAGAAGCAATGTAACTGTGGTTTTGGGCTGTGGAGAACAACGCCTCTCTGAAGGTAGTCCCTCTGGCCAGAAGAGAGTATGTCACAGCAGATGACTTAAGCAGACATACTTCTGCCTGCCACGAGTGATAGCTTTGCCAGGAAGTTCGGAGGATACCTTCTCTTTTTTGGGGACTCCTGAAGTGGACCTCTTTGCTTCCTGTGTCAACAGGAAGTATGAGATGTTCTGCTCCAGGGAATTTCTTTGTCAGGGAGCTCTGAGGAAAGCACTGACAGTCGAGGGGCCTTTCAACCTCATCCATGCATTCCCACCGATCTCTTTCATTCCGCTGTTTCTCAATAGACTGCGCCTGTTCGGAGAACCCAATGATCTGGATCATTCTTTAATGGGCTTGGAGAACGTGATGTACAGTGTTGCCGGACATGGCCATGTGCCTTCCCTGGCGCCTTCCGCAGCGAGTAGACTTGCTCTCCCAATCGGAGTGGCAGGTCCACTATCCGAACCTCAGTAGTCTGAACCTTCATGCCTGGCTACTGAGAGGCTGACATACAAGCAGTGGGACTTGTCAGACAATGTCCTCGATTTTCTCCTTTTAGCTAGGAGACCCACTACAAAATCCATTTATGCCTGCAGATGATGTACATTTTTGATCTGGTGCCAGGAGAGGGATCTTGATTCTTTATCCTCTACGCTATCTCCTATATTAAATTTTCTGCCATCTTTGGCCCAGGCGGGCCTGCAGATTGGCACTGCAAAGGGTTACCTCGCCACTGTTTCGGTGTTCAAGAGGTCTCCAGAACAGGGCTAATTTTTCACAATCTCCACTGTTATACAATTCTTGCGGGGCTTGTGTAACCAGTTTCCTCGCTGCCAGTCTGTGGTTCCAGAGTGGGATTTTAATTTAGTTTAAATGTTTCTTGTGGGCGCTGCGTTCGACCCACTTCACTCGTGTTCTATTAGATTGCTCTCCCTTAAGGTGAGTTTACTTTTTGCCATCACTTCTGCGAGACGGGTGAGGGAGCTCCAGGCGTTGTCTGTAGTACCTCTCTATTTGTTTTTTACAAAGAGAAGGTGGCTTTGAGAGTGAGGCCCTCCTTTCTGCCAAAAGTAGCCTTGGATTTCCATCTCTCCCAGAAGATCTATCTTCCTGTGTTTTTTCATCTGCCTCACCTTTCTAAGGCAGAGGAACAATTCTGTTAGAGGGACCCAGTGCAGGCCCTTATGTTCTACATCTCTCGTACTAGAGAGGCAGGAAAGATGACCAGCTTTCCGTGGGTTATGCTTGGGCTCATGCTGGCAGGGCTGTCACCAAACAGACCCTTTCAAGGTGGATAATTCTCTGAATTTTGCAATGTTATGATCTGGCTGGAAAGGATGTGCCTCACTGTCTCAGAGCCCATTCTACCAGAGGAGTGGCTGCCACCTCTGTCCTGCATAGAGGTATCCCTGTCCTGGGCATCTGCCAGGCTGCAATGTTGGATTATTTACACATGTTTGCAAACCATTACTTCTTGGATTCCCTTGCGAGCCAGGATGCCTGTTTTGGGAGGGCAGTCCTCCAGAGATTTTCGGTTTAGGTGGTACCATTGCTTCCTCCCTCCACTATATTTACAAAATGCTTTGGGAGTTTATCATAGATGAGAAATCCGTGGTTGGAAGGAATCCATTAAAAGAACAAATTACTTGCCTCTCAGTAATGGTCTTCCTCATGGTCCTCCCACGGATTCCTCATTGCCCTCCCCACCTGCCCCGCCTGACTGAGAGCTAGTAGACAATCAGTTCTATGATCCCTAGCTTCAGAGTGCTAAGGAAATAGTATGGAAATGAGGCCACAGGAGCAATGCACCGCTTTATGTACTGGCTCCAACATCATTTCCGGCTTGGTAATATGTACTGTGTTGTGCCCCCTGGCAAGTGAAAGGTTTCTGGAGAACAGCTGCGCTGGGATTTCATAGATGAGGAAACCGTGGGAGGAACATCCATTAGAAACAACATTACTGAGATGTGGGGCCGCTAGAGAGCCCAACCAAGATGGCCGCGAGCCCGTGAGCTCCCGCACACCCACACATATCTGGCAATTATCCTGTGGTTATTTGAGGCAAACCCGCACAACCTGCAGGACAAAATTCGGAGAAGATTTGGTACCGGCAAAGCGAAGAACCAATGCAGGTGCAGACGGCCCAAAATGCAATGGCTCCAGGTGAGGGAGGAGGACCAGCATTGGACGCAAAACCCTGGTGTGCCCTTGACCTAGAGCAGAGAGACGCTGCTGCAGAGCTCCAGTCTACAAGTGGTGGCGGTGAGCGAGGAGGAGCGTCCTCGACCTACAACTACGAAACGCTGCTGTAGAGCTCCGGGCCAAAAGCAGCAGTGGTGAGTGGGGATCTTGGCCATTATCAGGAGGATCCTGGTGGTGCAATCGGATGGCAGAGCCTCATGGGCTGTTACGGAGCAGGCTGTGAACTCAGGGGACAAGGACATAGCTAAAGCACAGTAACGTTTGGAGATAAGAAAGCGGAGGAACCCACCTCTTGGGGGAACGGCTGTGGTGGACACCGCACGGATGACCAACACTGCAGCATACATTTGAGGACAGCGGCTGGGGGAAATGGCCGCGCAAGTGCTGGACAACTTAGTTGCACTGCCTGGCCAGGGACGGAGATCCTCCATGGCCTCCTCATTTATCTGTGGCTGGGAATTACCGGTGGCTGTTACGAGAGAGTTTACGAGAGGCTGGTCTGCCATCAGGTTGGTGGAACCGCCCTGCCTGGGCGGGGGGCAGCGGCTCCTCCCAGAGGATATAAACAACGGCCAAAAGTGACGCAAGTAAGTCCTAGGGGGAAGGAAGAGCATGTACCCCAGGATCCAGCACCACCAATACTGATGGCGCGGCTTACCACCGCGTTGAGGCACAGTATACAGTTGCAGACAGGTATATGAACAACAGTGGCCCATCTGATCACGAGCCCGCCTGCTAGCCGGGGTGGACAGGGCCCAGCATTGGTTGCACGGAGGACCAGAGGGGTAGGATCAACAAGAGCACACTGAGCCCGTCTCGGAACCCACTGCACCTGCGGGGGGACTAAGCACAACATATACTGCACGCAAATAAGCTCAGATAAAGCCTGCCGAAGGGGAGACACAAATAGATGTCTTTCCCCACTGTCATAGCTCTGCTTTATGATGCTGTGTTGCACATACCATTGCCCTGAGACAGGGCCCACAGGGAGGTCAGCGGCCGGAGACACAACCCCAGACAGGTGATCACAAAAGACGCAGCACTAACTCATCGTTGTGAGACCGGATCCCTGTGAGAGGCCCCCACAAGTACAGCAGTAAGAGAAACAGAGAGGTCACATAAGGGGGAAAGAGAGCACGTCCTAGCAGTACCTCAAGACTGCTGCAGTTCACATAATATACATCAAGGACACCCACGGGCACTGGGCATTGGCACAGACGAGACCACTGGGAATCTTAGACACCTCCCCCATAAGAATAGGGGTTCTACTGAGAATGTTGGAGTGGGAGAGTTCCCTGGTAGCCGGTAGGGGTAGACACTACACCAATCCACTACTCCAGGACTGTACCGTATAAGAGGAACTCCTGCTTTTATCGGTCAACTCTCTGAGAACGAACCTGGAGTCGAAAGTGTAGGGGCCAAAAGAGTTTCCGCAGGAGACATCTGACACTTGAAAGAGAGATAAACGCTGGATAGAGCACCAACTGGACACAGTGTATCCACTCCACACAGACCCCAGTCTAAAATGCACTTTGATGTACCTGCTCAGGCAAAAAATAACAAATCAATGGAGGACTCCCAGGAGGACCAGAATCAGGCGGTGCCTCAGGACCCAGCAGGGGTGTTCCAAGACATTAAGGAGATGTTCAACCAGCTGCAAACATGGTGAGAGGCTAGATGAGGTAGAAGGAAGAGTGTCCAGGGTTGAGGACGAGTCCGCAACGGTGACCAGTGAGATGGCACAGGTGAGACGGGCATTAAAGGAGCTTACCGATAAACAGAACAATCTAGAATCTAGATTGTGAAGGAACAACCATAGAATAATTGGAATCCCAGAGTCAGTGGAGCAGAGAAATATGGAACCCCTCGTGGAGGAGATACTGTGGGAAGCACTAGGGCAGGAGGAATTCTTGGCGGTGTATATAGTTGAAATGGCACACCGGATACCCAGTGGAAAGAGGCCGATCCCAGGTGCTCCACTTCGTCCGATCATAGCACGCATGTTGAATTACCGTGACAGAGATGTTGACCTGCGCAAAGCTCGAGAAAAGGGGACGGTGACAAACAACAGAGATACGATAAAAATCTTTCCGGACTTCTCGGATAAAGTGTAAGCTTCTAGGAGAACATACATCGAAGTCAAAAGACTTCGGGACTGTAAGCTATGCGCATAAACTCTGGGGAGGCTGTGAGGATCTCGCCACAGAGGAAATGAGAGGGAACCCTGGGATGGGAAACCTCGGAAGAAACATGGAAATACTGTTGTGAGATGAATAGAAAGGGGGCTAACAATGCAAGGTTTAAACTGATTAATTTTAAATACAAACACCAATTTTGCTACACACCGGCTAACCTGAAGGAATATTTCCCACGCGTTTCAGGCAGATGCGCCAGATGCAATAGTACCCTGTTGGACTTCCTCCACGTAGCTTGGGGTTGCACGACCATACGACTATTCTGGGAACAAGTATTTGAGATGATCAGTGGTATCACAGGCCAGCATATAGACCCGGACCCGCTGATGGCTCTTTTAGGTTACACTAAAATGGTGTCCAAAAATACTCTGAAACTAGTTGGGCTGCTCCTAATACTGGCCAAGAGACGAGTTGCGATGTTGTGTGGGGTGGGGGGGGGACAGAGCCCACAAATCTCTCAATGGAAAGTGGATGTTCTATATTGCAATGATATGGAGAGTGGCCGGGAATCAATGACTTGTAACCGGTGTGGTGACAGGGGGATGTGGGGCGCCTATATGCACTATTTGATTGGACAGTCTGGTATGGGGAAGAGGATCCCACTACTACTTAACTTAAACCATGAAATGATGGGGTGAGTTGGACAGGGATGAACTGCATAAACTGACTTATACGATGCACAATTAGCACCCTTCCATCGAAAAGGTCGAGATGGATGCAACATCTTCTGCTGTGAACACGACTCAGGATATGATGGACAATACCTATTATCTGCAATGTAGGGTGGTACCGGGGGAGGGGGAGAGGGGAGTGGGGATTGTTGGCACGTGGTGCCGGTTATGTTCTACATGCCAATAAAAAGAAGTTTTAAAAAAAAACATTACTGAGAGGCGCGTAATTTGTTCTTCAATAGCACCTCCTGCCATTTGTTATGGCATCAAAGCACTCTAGGTAGGACGGCCCTTCAGCAGGCCCTAGTCTAAGAAGACGAGAAAACAGAGCATAGCAGTGCATTCAGCAGTAACTATAGTTTAAGGAACTGTTCAGAACGGTTTAGAAATAGCAGAAATGACCATTGCTGAGGCTTTGGAAGTGGAAGAGTGGATAGGGAAAAGGTGCGGGTTGTATTGAAATAGTAGAGACTATATGACAGCTGCACCAAAATATTCATAGAAGTCAGCTGTATGCTATGGGCACTGTGCCATAGGAGGAAAGGTGGCAGGAATAAAACGTTTTTGAATAACTTGAGCAACTGTCTACAGTTGAGGGCTCTGCTATACTTTACATGCAGCATAATGTGCATGAGTGACAGCTGGACCACATTTTATGTGGGACTGTATGCTAGTTTGCAGCACTATAGGAGGAAAGGTAGTGGGACTAAAGAAGTGTATGAACCCCCTCGAACAACTGTCTACAGTTGAATGGCTCTTCTATACTTTACATGCAGCATACATGCCCAGTGAGTTACACGCAAATTAAAGTAGAATTGGAGAAAGTTGGGATCCAGATGAAGCAAGTTCACTTGTTAGTCATGCAATACACTGAAATAAGAGCTCAATACCCAAATCATTGTCAATTTGTGACATCCAGTGCCCATAGAATAAGCATTCCAAAGCTCCACCCATCACCAAAATCAAGGCAGTACCTCTGCAAGTGAGCGTTCTCCATCACAATAGACAACAGTAGCATTGGCAATAGACCTTGAGAAGCTCAGCAGCCACTCACTGCTATTAAAATGAGGTTTGAATGCTGCAACATCCGAGGCACTCTGTCACAACACCACGCCCATCCCGCTGCATATATTTGAGATCAATGACACAACATCCTGAGTGTCTGATCAGAGGCAACATTACAATTGTGCAGCATATCGATTAATCACAACATGAAAAACAGAGGAACATGTTATGGAAATGCCAATATGGAGCACATTCATAATGCAGAAGAACTGTAGAATACAATGGGTGAAAGTCCCTTACCTGGAAGAAAAGTCATATGGAGGTTCAGCTGAGCATATTTAGAAACTGGAACTGGGCTTTGTAGTACATGCAGTCCCCTTTTTAAAGCGATCACATTTTGACAGGTGGGAATGCCCCCTGCTTCCGGTATTAATCCCGCCCTTTTGATATGGGTTTCATATACATTTTATATAAAACGGGTATCAAAGATTATATCCATTTTATATCAAATGTATATTTTTTTTATATAAAATGTTTTTGTATTCTGATACGATGTTGAAATGATTTGATATAAAGTGTATCGAAACTTTATATTTAAATGATTTTAGTATAAAGTGTTTATAAAATGTGGCTAGTTAGGATTTGGTGACGCGTTGATAACACAGGAGTGAGTTAGGCTTTTTTAAATATAGTGCCGGCATTATGATTTTATATATATTTAATAGAGTTGTAATACAAAGTTGGGTTTGGCCTTTTAAGGCCTGATAGTGTAACAGCTTTAATAGAGATGTAATATAAAGCTAAGCAGATTGGGTGATGTCATGATTTTATAACTGTTTTTCATATAGATTTAATAATATAAAAGGTGGGTTTGGCCTTCCAAATATATAGCTGATGTCATGACTTTATATTACTTTCATATAAAGGTGTCGTACATTTGATATGTGATATGGTATGACATTTATAACGCGCCTATACACAAGTGTTTCAAGGCGCAATGAGGCAAGGGAGTGGAAACAAAGGGGGGACAAGACAACGATCTTACTAGGCCTAGTGACATTGAGATCGTGCAAGTGCAGAGGAGAGGGAAGGGGAAAGGTGCAAGGAGAATGGGAGGAAGAGCAAGTGCAGGACACAGGATCAAAACAAGTAGTGCGGCCAGCAGGTGGCAGTGCAAGGGTTAGGTGCAGACAACAAGTGTCGGATAAGTGCCGGTAAAGGGACTGTAGGGTTGCAGATACAGACTCAAGTGCAAAGGTTGCCAGGAAGCAGTGCAGGTGTGCAACTGGGTGGGCCGTGACTTGGGCCCGAATATCAGAGGGTAGCCATGTGACCAGTGCAGTATCAGACAGGAGATCAGCAGGGAAGAGGAATAGAGAAGGCAGAAGCAAAGAGGAAAGTCTTGTGATGCATCCGGAACCAGAGATGGTTCTGCTAAAGTTTCAGAGAGGCAGGGAGGTGCCAGCCGAAGAGAGTGATCTTCC
The DNA here is from genome assembly GCF_040938575.1 of Ambystoma mexicanum. NCBI lineage: Eukaryota > Metazoa > Chordata > Amphibia > Caudata > Ambystomatidae > Ambystoma > Ambystoma mexicanum. The sequence goes on from NC_090925.1 coordinate 833,442,471, forward strand.
CCCAACTCGTTGCTTGGAGAAGCGCCTGACCCTCAAGGAGCTGGAGGTGGAGGAGCAAAGAGCTTGAGTAGGAAAATATTTCCGAAGAAAGGGTTGGAGGTATTGAGGTCCCAGGCCCCAGAAGGCCTTGTGGACAATGCAAAGTATCTTGAACTTGATCCTTGCAGCCACTGGGAGCCAACAGAGGGATGTCAAGGCTGGAGAGAAACGATCCCTTGGCTTGAGGCCAAGGACAAGTCTCGTAGTCCTGTTCTGGATGAGTTGTAGAGGATGGTGAGTAGAGGCAGGCAGATTTAAAAAGAGGCTGTTGCAGTAGTCAGGCCTAGAGAGAACCAGAGCTCTGGAGACAGATAGCTTCTGGGCGAAGGAGAGGAAAGGAAGTATACCTCTGAGGAGGTGCAGTTGGTAGTTTGACTTCTTAGAGATGTCAGAGATGTGAGGAGAGAAGGAGAGTGTGGAGTTCAAGATGACCCTGAGGTTCTTAGCCTCACAGGTAGGAGCAGGAAGAGGGCCAAGGGAGGCCGGACAGAGAGTGGAAGGAAAAAAAGGTGCAGGTGTGCTGATGAGGTGGATCTTCATCTCACTGGCATTCAGGCAGAGATCATTGGCGGCACACCACTCCTGGATTGCAGACAGACAATCCGGGATGAGAGAAGGAGAAGAGGCGGCAGAGAGGAGCTTGAAAGTGAGCTGACTGTTGTCTGCATAGCACTGAAAGTTGGAGCAGAGAGCAGCAATGGGGTGGGCGACAGGTGCCAGGTATTGGTTGAACAAAAAGGGAGAAAGGTTAAAACCCTGGGGAACACCACAGGTAGAGAGAGAGATAGAGGAGAGGACACTGGCGTAACAGGGGCCCCCACACCCTCCGCGGTGCGGGCAGCCCCATGACCACATGTCCTGGAATGGAGCCCCACTTGGAGTAAACAAAAAATAAATAAATATTTTTTTTGCAAATTATTTTTTTCACATTTTCTTTTTGAATTCACTCTGCATTTCTAAAGAAATGATATCTGTAACAGAAATAATTTCTTTATGAAGGCAGAGTGAATACAAAAAGTCTGGTGGCCACCCCCACCCCATAACATGAAGACCCTAGGCTGGAGGCCTCCATGCTAAGGAGTGGGGGAAGCCCTATGGCTTCAAAAATAAATATTTTCTTTATGAAGTCAGAGTAACTTCAAAAAGAAACAATGGGCTTCATTACGAGCATGGTGGTAGACGTGCCTGTATGGCAGGCACGGCTACTGCCATGCTCGCTACCGGCAACGCATCCCGCGATTGGGCAATAACCGGCCCATTACGAGATTAATGGGCCGGTAATTGCCCATTTGTGGGTGGCGGTATTGCCTAGGTCACTGCCAGGGTCCTAATGAGGCCCACTGTATTTTTGAAGTATTATGGATCCCCTCAACCCATGATGTGTGCGGGTGTGAGTGTATAGTGAAAAAGTGCACACAAATGTATGGGTGGCCGGGTATGCGTGTGTGCGTGCACAGTGAAAGGATGCACACTTAAATGTATGGGTGGCTGACTGGGTGTGCCTGTATGGTGAAAGGGTGCACACTTAAATGTATGGGTAGGTGCCTGGGTGTGTGTGCCTGTGTGGTGAAAGGTTGCACACTTAAATGTACAAGTGTCTGCCTGGGTGTGCCTGTATGGTGAAAGCATGCACTCTTAAATATATGGATGGCTAGGTGTGCATGTGTATATATGGTGAATGGTGTGTGTGCTTGTGTTCAGGGGCACAACAAAACCTACATTTCAGGGGGGCTAACTTTTCAAATGTTGGGAGAGGTGCTAACTTCACGTGTGGTGGGGAAGAGAAAACTTTTTTGTGTGGGGCATCTAACTTCTTTACGCATTTTAATGAGACTGTTCTAGTGCAGCTTCAATGTTACAAGCAGTTAACTCTCTTCTTTAGGTCTGAAAGAACCCACTTATGGGCTGCTGTGAGAATGACTGGTCTCCTGTTTCCGCTCTACCCTTCCAATTACTCCCCTGGCATGCAAGTACTAAACCCACATCACAATTTCAGTTGCATTTGAATACAGGTACTAACAGTGCAATGCTGTACATTAGTAATTGCTGGGTCGGGCCCTTGTTAACAGCAAAACCCAGGTGCTGTTTAACATCTGTGTCCTTTTCTGTCTGGCAACTGCTCTGTAGGTAGGCCAGGTCAAGTCAACATAGCCTACAATTTCAGTGGGGGGGGGAGTGCTGAAGCCCAGTCAGCTCAATGGTGTTGCACCACTACTTGTGTTTAATGCCTTGATTAATTATTGGTAATCTTCTTTAAACCTAGCCCTATTCGTCCTCATCCCAGTACTTGTGTAAGAGGCAGTACTTGTGTATGAGGCACTATGCCTCATACACAAGTACTGGGATAAGGTAGAGGTACATGAAGGAAATGCCTGACTTAGCTACCTGTAATCTTCATTACTCCTAGTCCCACTCTTCCTCCAGTACTTACCAGTGAGGCAAGGAGCATCATACGTAAGAACTGGGACAAGGAAGAGGGACGGGGAGGTAATTCTGGGCCAATGAGCTGATTTTGGAGGTTGAGGTAGGGGATGGGAGGGAGAAGGGATGTGTGGGGGGGGTGGGGTTGTGCAATACATCATAATGGTCGTCCATGTACATGCTAAGCAGGCATGATATGTGGTATTAGTGGCTAGAGAGGCATTTTGGTGCAGCCAGTCTAGTAATTCCTCAGTTTGGTATGACTTTTTTTAACTGGGCTTTTCTGATAAAGCAGTCCTGCTAAGTGTAATTACCTGGCTAAACTGGCAATTAGGTTCTGCCAGTCTAGCCGTTTCTTACTGCTGCACTGTATATTTTTCTGGGCATCTGTGATAAAATGATATGTTATGATATGATAAGTCATATATAACGCACCTGTACACAAGTGTTTTTAGGCACGACAAGACAGGAGAAGGAAAACTGAGGGAGGACAAGACAAATGATCTTACTAAGCCTTGTGTCATTCAGATCGTGTAAGTGCGAGAATGAGAAGTGAAAGGGGAAAGGGAGGGGGGAAGTGCAAGGGAGATGGGAGGGGAAAACAGGGCAGCAATGCTCTGAGTAAGTTCTGCCAGGGCAGAGTGGCTCTGGGTAGAGCAAGGAGAACAAGGGACTGCAGGGTTACACTTACAGCCCCTAACTGTGTGGTAGGCCTGGAGGCAGTGCAAGGGTGACTGATCAAGAAAGAGCCTGGACTCAGTGAGACAGATGGTAGCCAAGCAACCAGTTGGTACAGCGGGCAGATAGGTCAGCAGGGGAGGGAGAGAGAGAAAGCAGAGGAGAAGAGGAACGTTTTGAGCTGCTTCCAGAACTTCAGGTGGTCCGGCTCAAGTTTGGGAGGGTCAGGGAGGCCATTCAGAGGGAGGCACCTGCCTGGAGAAGCATCTAACCATTAGGGTTCGAGAAGGAAGGTATTTTGGAAGATGGCTTCAGATGTAGTGCGGATCCCAGCCCTGGACAGCCTTGTGGACAATGAAAAGGGTCTTGAACTTGATCCTTGCAGCCACCGAGAGCCAGTGGAGAGATTTCATGGCTGGAGAGCTATAGACCCTAGGCTTGAGGCCAAGGATAAATCTTGCAGTCCTGTTCTGGATTAGTTGCAGAGGGTAGAGAGTAGAAGAAGGCAGATTGAGAAAGTGGCTGTTGCAGTAGTCCAGCCTAGAGAGAACCCGAGCTATGGAGACAGTGAGCTTCTGGGGAAAAATGAGAAATAGAGGAGTCCCTTTGAGGAGGTGCAGCTGGTAGTGGGACTTCATGGCAACGTCTAAGATGTGAGGAGAGAAAGAGAGAATGGAGTTGAACATGACACCACGAATGAGCGAGAGAGGAGAGTAGGCTGAGGGGAGCCTGAAGGAAAGCTAAGTGTCATCTGCATAACACTGTAAATTAGAGGAGAAGGTAGAGATCAGGTGGGACAAAGTGGAGGTTGAAAAACCAGGGTGAGAGGATAGAGCCCTGGAGAACGCCACATGTAGAGAGAGGTGACGGAGTGAAAGGGACAAAGTTGGACCTGGGAGGGGTGGTCCAAGAGGAAGGAGGTCAGCCACTCCAGGGCCTGATCCATGATGCCCAGGTTCTCACTGAGTCAATTGATCAGGATGGCGTAGTTGACCGTGTCGAAAGCAGCAGAGGAAATTTCCAGGATGATGAGGACAGAAGGAATGCTGGCATCAAGGTTAGAAATCAGATCTTCACAGGTGTTCAGGAGAGCAGTTTCCATGCCTCTGGCAGCTCTTAAGCCAGACTGATGGTCATGGAGACAACAATACATTCAGTGTGGAGAGTAAGCTGGCAGTTGGCTAGCTTTTCCAATAATTTGGGAGAGGGGAAAGTTCCAGTAGCAAAAGAATGATTACAGAAATCGGCCAAGTCTGAATTGTGTCAATGTGGTCCTTGATTGTTCTGGAGGAGCAGGCGAGCACCTGTTTCGATGACACTTCCATAGATGGGACTTGTCTAGAAACCTCGTCAGGTGTTGGAGAGAAAGAGGAGAAAGGAGGAGGAGAGGGAGAGATGGCCAAAGGGGGCCGAGAGAGGAAGAGGGAGAGGAAGAGGAGATAGTGGACATGATGTCCTGAGTTTTAGCAGAGAAGCGAGAGGCCAAAGCTGTACAGATGGCCTGTTGAGGGAACAGGAGAGGTAGAAACTGCAACAGGATTGGCCAGTTCCTTGCAGATTCTAAAGAGTTTGGCTGTGTTGTTAGAGGCCGCAGAGACGCAGGCTTGAATGTGTGCTCTCTTCTTTATGAGTCTTATTGCTTCGACCGGCATTTTGGTGCAACCAGTCTACGTATGTCTTAATGTGGCCTGGCATGCTTTACTGTAATGTTATTATGTGTCTACACTGGTCTATATTGTGCAGCCAGTTGGACTTGTTTTCATTGTGGCATGGCATTTTTAATAGCAAAGCATTCATCTTCATGTGCACTGTTGGTGACTTGCATGTTTTGGATTGCTGTTACCCTACACAGAGGGGCTGGAGGAAACAGAGAGAGTGGAGGGAGAAGCAGGAGAGGACGAGAGGGTGGACAGGATGTCCTGGGTTTCAGAGATGAAATGAGAAGCCATGGCCATATAGAGGGCATGGGAGGGGACAAGAGAGGTAAAGACTGCAGCAGATTTGGCCAGCTCCTTGCAGATTTTAAAGTTTTAGGCTGACTTTTGATAAGACTTGACAAGACTTTTAATAATGTTTATATAAACTTTATACATTGTTATATAAAGTTGGCGTACACTTTTAAGAATGTTTGATATACATTTTGATTGAAAGGACCGGCTTAAGGTTTAAGGCTGTGACGGCATCAGGGGTGAGCTTTATAACCCAGACATAGAGCTTTTATCTATCTATCTATCTATCTATCTATCTATCTATCTATCTATCTATCTATCTATCTATCTATCTATATATGTGTTCTTGTATTGCACCACTGTGCGCTGAAAAACACATCGCTGTTTGAGCTATTTAGGGGTTATTCAGAAAACGAGGATTATGAACAGCTACAGTTACAACGAGGGAAAAACACCTCACAGGATAGTTACAGCCCTTATTCTTTTATGGAGAATGGTGATCTGGAGATTGTTTAGGACTTGTTGATGGATCGTGAGACCGGTGAGCACTGCAAAAACACGGCTACATTTTCTGTCGACAGCAAGCCGCCTCTTATTGTTAAGCTTTGGGGGATTCTGTTGGTGATTGCATTCAAAACATTAAAGTGCATGTGCCCATAACAGTTGCCAATCTGGGAATGGCAACCAGGAATGGCGATGACATGATTCTTGAGAAAACAGCCGCGGCCGATGCGGGGCCTGAAGACAGTGGATATGAATCTATGGTTTTGTAGACAGACAATGATGCCAAAGACAGATTATGCCCTATTTCCCCATCAGGAAAAACAGGGGGCCAAGCACCGAGGGTATCGGACCGCCTGCTATCTGGTAAGTATGATTTAAAGTGAACGTGTGCATATTGAAGGGCATAAGAGGTAGCTATAGTTAAAACTATGCATATTTGTTTTGTTTACAGCCTTTAACAGATAAGGTGGACGGTGGTGAGATGAACCAGCCTGTAGCAGAAACTATCAAAATGTATTGTGTTTGCTGATCAAGCCAAATTGAAAACTTGGGGGATTCTGAAAATATTCTGTGTAAAACATGTGTTTCACTAATGAAAATCGATAGCGTTAAAGATGACACGCTCACCTCTGCAGTGACCTGGATTGATATTATGGCTATCGAAGGTTTTACAGCCATTGTTGTGAAAACATGTTTAAAACACTTTCCCCAATGGTGCTCAGGACACAGAATTGATGACCCCCGGCAGGATGCTCACAAGTTTCTGGAAAAATCTTACACAGATAATTTGCTACATAAAATATGTCACATGCTGAGCTCTAAACGCCTTGTAAAAATGATCTGTTTGACACAGTGGCTAACACAGCTAAGGACCGGCGTATGAACTAAACAATGCGTATCTAAAACTTTGTGGGCTATACGAACGGTGAATAACCCCCTCTTGAAAATGAAGCAATTTAGGTGGGGGTGTGTGATGTGTGTTAGAAGCATTATTGAGAAAACAGTTCTCAAGTGGGGGGGATAAAGTTTATCAAAGACAGTATGGTAGAGCAATGTGCATGGTGCCCTGACCTATGAGGATTGAGACTGTAGATGTTTCCATACTTATTCACACTTATTTGCAGGAAATTAAAAATGAACATCTGCTGAAAAGTGATCAATTTAATGTGAAACTTGCTGTTGGATGTGTACAGTGATTATTGATGGATTTACATAAAGAGCATCTGGGTGCTATATGTCCAAGGATGATGTTTTATCTGGAAGCACCAACTGGAATATAAAGATGAAAAGTAACAATCTTTTATACATCACAAACATATGCGTCAACACCAGTCACCCACTAATGGACAACTACTGACAAAAGCATCTCAAAGGAGGTCACAGCGATTTAAGGTCGCAAGTGGAGCTATCATTGCGATTAAATGTAGTCAACCTGCAACAAAGTTTTCCATGCGTTAAAGGTCAATAGTTGTTTGACAGGGAACTTTATGAATTTTTGTCAACCGTTTCTCTATTATGTATGTTTGCTTATCGATGCGGTAAAAGATGATATATCGAAATTAGTATCTGAGAAGATCGTTGTGTAACATCTGATAAGTCATGTTATTTAATCTGAATAAAATCTGAATAAAAATACATTTTTTAAATGTTAATAAAAATCTGTTGTTTTATAAAAACCTGGTTGTGTCTTTATGTTGAATGGGTGCTGGGGGCAAACACGCCCTGCATAAAACTGGCAGAAGTGTATGATAGCATAAAGGTGTCAAGAGTTTACAACAACACCTATGAAAATAAAAAAGTCAACATTTGAAAACAACAGAATTCTATACTTTAATTAAAAGCAGTTCCTCTAAAGGTTGATGGCCCCAAACACAACCTAGCATTATACGTATGAATTAAATAAACTTTTAAAATTAACGAGAGATCTATGTTATTATACATAGGAATATGTTATGTATAAAAAGATATACTTAATACAGAAAGGACAAATATAAGTGTCAAAATAATTGTATGCAATATAAAAAATAAGCATGTAGATTCAAATACCCCAAATCTCAGACACACAGATAGAAGGGACATGTCACAATTACAATTACAGGGGCACTGTGAAAAAGTGTTAGGCTGATAGAGGTTTTTATCAAAACATGCAATAGCCATATGGGTGCATCAACCTGTCTGCTGCCAAGGTTCTTTTATCAAACACAACACTGAGCGTCTTTTGTAGAGTGACTGTGCTAATTTCTCACTGTTTTTTATCACACACTAAACCCGGATGTGTAACGACGATACACAGTGGGGCGTTACATGCATCTTCCTGTACAAAGGATTGCACCAGATCTTTCAAACTGTCAAAATGTATTTCCCCTGTGTTGTTAACATTTAACGGTATACCTTTTACTTTCATGGTGACGGTTCCTAGAGATGTGCGATAGGCATATGTTTTGGGACCCGCAGATATAAACTTCACAATGTATTCTTCATGAACTAGCTCAGAAGTTAGATACCCTACATAATTGCTGCGGGACATCCCCAGGGCAGCTGACAAAAATAAGGCTATTGGTATTGTGATACAGAACCCGATCTTCTAATCGCTCCATCTCATGAAATAGTCTAAGCGGGCGTGAGTGGTTGTGAACGCTGTTATGAATATGTTTGTTTTGTCTGCAGTTGTTGGATATTCCCCAGCGTAACACTAGCACAGACATGTCGTTTCATCATTTATGAACACGCAGCTGTTCACGTCATAAGAATTATCAAATAGATACGCATGAAGCCCATCAGGGTCTGTAATGATGGCTGTATTGAGCAAATTGGCCATTTGTGCAAACTTGCCCCACAACAAATTAAGGCATCATTTTGTCAACAGCGGTATCGTCCACACATCTGGCAGGAAAGCCTGAGGCTTCCTGTTTCTGTTGTAGGAACATGGAAATATATTCACAGAAGAGGGTGACTGTTTTAAAATGCCATATTTTCGTGTATGCGCCCCAGGCCATATCCCTGTTTCAGAGCCACCTATAGCTCGATTGTACACGAAGTTCCAGTCAGGCTGTGCTCCACATCCGTGTGCTCCCAACGGGACTGTGTTGTCTCAACAAATGTGCGGCAAAGCGGAAACATTAGTTTACCGTCACATCTATAGGGTAACACGGGTATGTAGAGACCTTGGGGTGGATCGACCTCACATCTGATTAGACCAAAATGTCCATAAGTAGTGCCCGTTAAAGTGTTGAATCACCCGGCAGGGTACCAATCGTGACAACCATGATAAAAGCAGCCTCTAAATTCATATGCTGTTTTAATCGCTTGAACCACTGCATCGTCTAACCAGTATTGTCTGTAATGTTTTTCACCACCGCCAGTTAGGGCATGTTGTATAGGGATGTTATCTGTTTTTGAGATGTATAAGAGCCACTGAATAGCCGGCGTGCAATAACGTTTTTGTCGGCTGTCATATGAATCATGGGGCAACAGTGCGATTGTTTTGGGTTTTAGATGTAGTTGTCTGTAGCTCTGCATACAACTAGCCAGTGTGATAAATCAGATTATTTTAATCACACGGTACACCTAATTGCTTTAAAGTTTTCACAAACTTCTGCCAGACACAGTATAAATCTATGTATAACTGTTCTGAGTCACTATTCAGGCAATATGACCAAAATGTCTCACTCTTAATTGTGTCATGTACATATTTACTCAATAAGGTCATTTAGGTTGGGCCCAGGACTTTACATTCTTTAAGAGCGTGTCTTGGGGTCCCAATTTTCCCAATTAGCCCACAAACCCGGCATGTACTTTGTTCCAGAGGAATTTTTGTATGTGACCCCTTAAAAACTATTAAGAGAAGCTGGTTTGTGCGTGACTTAAATCGTAGGCTGTGCACAGCCGGATTGGGGCACTGTTTTAAATAAACCTGTGTGTCACTTTTGCAATATATTCATATGTTCTCATTGACGATAACCGAATGTAATTATTGGCCCAGTCCCACCGTTCGAGTTTTCTAATAAAAATGGTTTATAAAATAGCGAAGTTCATGCCCCTCACGAAGTCCGGATGCCAATATATGTTGTTCTATATTTTATCTAGCTCCTGATGGAATCTCTGGCTGCTGTTATCAGTATCTCGCCACCCGTCACCAACGCAGATCTTCAATAATGCACATTTTGGATTTGAGTTTACTTTCAAATGCAAGACACCCTGTCTCTTCCATAACTGTGCTAGTAACCTCAACTCAAGTCTAAAGTATTCTACGGGGGTCGATGAAGAAAATCTTAAGACCTTTCTCCAAAACTGTCCCTCCAGTTTGTCTAAAAAGCTTACATCTCTTCAAGGTAGGACAACCAGGCCATATCGGATGGCAGGGCAATAACTTTGTTTATAATGCATGAGTATACCCTCAATTGTATCCCCAGTCGACTGGTTCGCAAATTTGGTTATTAGGTGCATTTGACAATATGCCTTATTTTGCTTAGCTTCTATAATATGTGTGTAATCTTGCTTTGCACTCATCAATAGCCCCAAATAAGGATATTTGTCCACGTAGGACAGATTGCCCAAGCTTGTAGAGATCGTCAGTTGGTTTACATTTTTTTGGGTTATAGCCATGGCCTTTGTTTTGTGAAAGGGGAGCCTCCTGGAAAGGAAACAGCAGTGACAGCATTGCCTCCCCAATCTCTCTCCCTCTCAGATCCCGATAGACATCCAACACTCTCTCCTCAACAAATCCTCCCACAGCCATTCTGAGGGTGGCGGGAGGAACAGTGGGGTTATGTCCTGAGAACAGCCACAAAACGATTTAAAAGTGGATGTAAAAGCAACTGTGCACGGTTAGTGTCCCACAGACCAAACAAGAATGAGTTTTCAACATTACCGGAGGTTAGTGTCCCACAGACCAAACAAGAATGAGTTTTCAACATTACCGGAAGTGCCGCTGAGCAGGTAGATCCTCAGCAGCACTTTGGCGGAAGTAGAAATTTACTTCTGAGGAATGAGAAACAAAATATATGCATGGAAGCCCCTGCACATTAGTGTCTGCTTTACCGCACACCTGCTCTGCCATCTTGTGGCCTATGTCTGCATTTTATTTGTATCATTCAAAGCAAAAGCTGACACTTTAGAATAAATCTGCCGCCCGTTTTCTACAACAACGACGCCTCATGAATGTTGTACTTTAGCACCTATTTGGTAAGGTGTGAATGTGGCACTGGGGGATCAGAATGATCTGGCCCTGGCAGCTCAGTTGCTGGTGCGGTCACTAGGACTGTCTCCAGGCCATAAAATGAAGACCTGGATTGGTGAACAAAAGTGGCGGATTCCAATCTAATACACCCCTTTTGGTTTCCAAGAGAATCTGCTGCAGTGTAGAAAAGTATTGTTCTTAAAAGGAACAACACTTTTCTATTTTTGCATGCACCGTAGAATTAGGCGATTAGTCTCTTACACACTCTTCACTCTCCAGACAAGTGGTCAGGTCTCTGTTGTCTCAGTTCTCTGGGAACAGTCCAGTTCCAAAGGGGGTTACTTCCCCCCCTTCGCAAATCTTCAGCGCTCATGAAGCCACAACACAGTCGTCTATTCAGGTGAGCATAGGTGCAGGCTTTCAGGTGTTAGGCAGAAGTATATGCAGTACCCTTTGGGAACACTACACACAATTAGGACTACAAGTGGCAGCACAAATTCACCTTTGGTACAAGCCTGTACTACTCAGTAAAGTGGCAGCAATGGCTGAGTAGCCAGACTTATCTCAAGAGCAAGTGAGCAGTATCAAATAGTTACACAAAGGACAGCAGTTACTATTATTCAAACAAACACTGACTCAAGGTTTCCAAGTAAAAGAACATACATTTATTTACTCTTCAGTTGTACAACATTTCACCAACGTGAAGCAGTTCAGAAATCACACTCTTAATACACTACACCACTCCCAATAGTTGACAGACAAGTTAAGCTCACAAAATGAATTGGGAGCAAAATGGCACTCTGTAATTAAAAAGGGAGGGATAGACAAAGTTAGGCAGAAAGAAGCAGTACCAGCAGGTGAGTAGTCAGGGCAATCTAGAAAGAGGAACTACAGTGATGGGATCAAGTAAAATAGGCTCAGGGCCAAAGTCAATAGGACAAAAGTATTTTGCTCAGGATCACACAGTTCAGGGTAGTTTGCGGTTATGTCTTTGCCAAGAGTTCGGAGCGAAGTTGGTCGGCAGAAAAGTTAGCTTAAAGAGAAGAGAAGGACATGCCCTCGGATTGGCGAAAGGTTTCACACCCTTCCACCCTGGCTGGACGAAACGAACAACCGGATGTTGAACAGTACTTTAAATGGAGAAGAAGCTGTGGCTGCGGCGGACGTTCCTGGTAGTTCTAGCAGGCTCACGGTTCCTGAAGCGACTGTCAGACTGACGCGAAGTAGGAAGACTGGAAGGTCCTGCACCACCCAGGGAAGAAACCAGCGGCAGAGCAAAGCAACGAATAAAAGGTGCGCTCCTTAAAACGCAAGCAGGGTCCGACCTTCCTGGCTATCCGGCCCACTGTAGCTCTGTACAGCGAATTCGACCAGAAGAGGGGGTCCTGGCTTGGAGTTTGGGAGAACTGGTTGGTCCCACCAGCTCAAGGGAAGAAGATTCTTGGAAGATCCTCACTGTCGTTGGAGTCTGAAGATTCGGACCTGCAGCAGGGCTTCACCTGGCAGTTCAGTCATTATAGGGGTCCTCTTCTGTCAGCTCCTCTTCGGTTCTCTCGTTCAAGTGGCAACTCTGCTCTTCCAGACCCAGAGACCTGCTTTTTATGCAGTATTCCCCCATTCACACAGCAGGGTGGCTGTCCTGGCGGGGACAGTCACCCAGCCAATCAAACAGGAGTGCGACTTGGGTTACCAAGGGAACTCATGGCAGGTGTCCTAAAACCCCTCCCTCACATCCTGCCTACCCAGACTTTCAGGCGCCTAAAGGAGGGCTTCTGTGCAGAAGCCCACGAAAGGACGGTGAACAAAGGAACCAAACCTATTTTGGCGCGTAGAGACGAACACGAGAAGGACTTTTCCAAAAAGAAATGGCGACTAAACCCAGCCGGAGTAATATAAAAAACAATATGGTCAACCGGATTTCAGTTTGAGGCTACCAAGATAGCCTAAAACAATACCATGGTTATTTAAGATAACCGCGGTAGAAAAAAAAGGTAGTTACCACTGCCACCAGCCAAGTCTTAATGGAAAGGGAGCAAAACAAGGCTCCAAGAGAAACAGACAAAAAGGGATAAGTAGTAACCCTTTCACGTACTGCATGTAAGAGGGTTTGTTCTGGGTCTGTGATTTTAGAAGAGACTAGTAAAGTTAATGGCAACTTTACATGTTCTGGAGGACAGTAGTCAGCCCCAGCAAATGGAGCCTGAGTGGGAAGTGTAAAAGAGAACCCTGTGTCACTTCACTGAAGGTGCTGTGTAACACACAGTAAAAAGATGATGCCTGTGGAGTAGGTAAGGCTCCACAGTCTATGAACACAAAAATGTTAAACACACACAGCAAAACACATCTAAGAGTGGGAAAAATGGCTCTCACTCTTACCAGGTGAAAAAGAAAAAGCCTAGAAATCCTGCAAAGCTGCTGAGGGACTCACTAGGTAAGGGGAATTATATTATTGTGTGGATTTCAGAATGATGTATTTGACTTATATTATTTTAATTTTGTTGCTTTTTTTAGTTTCTTTTTCTTTTTCTTATATTTTCTTGTTATTTTTTTTTCTTGGTATATCTTGTTATTAATGTATGATATTCGAAACTTTGTAAAGTGAATTGTTTTATATTTGAAAGGTTGATTAAATTCAACTAACCAAATTAAAAAAATGTTTTTTTAAAGTAAGGGAAATTAGCCATATATGAGAATTCTCACTAACACTTGCCCCAAGCCCCCTCAAACTAAGGGACAGGAGGATTTAATCCACTCCTGGATGGATCTCTACCGCTAGTCGGTTAAAAACATCATAGAGAGACCATCATCATTTTGGTGGTGACATCCTGCTCTGTGCTGAATGGTGAAATCAAACCATTGCGGGCAGATTGACTATCTCAGAGGTTTTGGGTTCTCCCCTTTCATTTGCATCAACCATCTCAAGGGTTGGTGGTCTGTCTGAATCACAAAGGTAGATCCATACAAGTATGATCTAAACCTCTTCAGAGACCACACAATGGCAAAACATTCACGTTCTATGGTTGCCCACCTTGTTTCTGGTTCCTTCAGTTTCATACTGATGAAGAAAATGGGGTGCTCCCTACCTTTCCCATCCAGTTGACTAAGGACTGCACCTAAACATATATTGGAGGCATCTGTCTGCACAATGAAGGGTTGGTGATAATCAGGAGCTCTTAGGACTGGACCATATCCAGTCCTAAGAGGACTGCGCTCAAAGGACTTTCTTCAGGCTTGAGTGCACTCCTCTTTCCATCTAACATTTTTAGGGAATTTTGGAGAGGATATTACATTCAAGGGAGAAGATATGGTCCCATGGTTCTCTATGAAATTCCTGTAGTACCCAGTGAGACCTTGGAAAGCTCTCACTTGGGTTTTGGGTTTCAGTAGTAGAGGTGGCCCAGTTTTGTACAGCTTGTACTTTGCTGGGCAATGGCCTTATTTCACCTCCTGCTACCTCATAACCAAGGTAGACCACTTTGCTCTGACCAATTTGACATTTACTTGCCTTTATGGTCATATGGGCCTACTCAAGAGCCTGCAAAACATATCCTAGGAGATTAATGTGTTTTTTCCATGTAGGGCTGAACACTGCAATGTCATCCAAGTATGCCATACAGAAGTCCTCCATCCCATTCAGAACTTTATTGACCATCCTTTGGAATGTAGCAGGTGCATTCTTTAGTCCAAAAGGCATAACCTTAAACTGGTAGAGGCCTGCTGGGGTTGAGCATGCAGTTTTCTCCTTCGCATGGTTTGTCAGGGCTATTTTCCAATATCCTGAAGTTAGTTCAAATGTACTGAGGTACTAAGCTGAACCAAGTCTATCCACCAGCTCATCTGTCCTTGGCAAAGGATGGGCATCAGTCCTAGTGACTGCATTTAGAGCTCTATAGTCCACACAGAATCTCAACTCCTTGGATCCTGCCTTTGGTACTAGAACAACTGGACTAGACCATGGACTTGTAGAGGGCTCTATATCCCTGAGATCAAGCATCTTGTTGACCTCTCCTTCTATGTGGGATCTCACGTGTTCTGCCATTCTGTAACCTCTGCTTTCTACAATTAAACAGTCACCAGTGAGAATATCATGTTGGCCCCAAGGGGTCAAGCTTGGTGAAAGTGAAAACAGGGAGGTAAACTGATTCAACAGAACTTTGCACTCCTCCAGTTGTTCAGAAGTCAGCTAAGAAGAGAAATTAACTCCTTCTATTTTCTAATCCAAACATTGGCCTCTGAGGAGCTCAGGTAGAGGTTAACTCTCCTCCTCCTCTTGAGCTGAAGCTAGAAGCAAAGTTGGCGTGAAAGACTCTGGGAGCCTCCTTAGGTCTGCCTAAGTCCACCAAATAGTTCACCTCTCCCAGTTTGCCCACAACCTTGAAGGGTCCTATCCATTTGAGCTGCAAGGCCCTCTGCCTTGTTGGCACCATAACTAATACAAGCTGGTCTTGAGTAAACTCAACCATGCTGGCCTTCTGTTCATGCCAATGTTTCACAAGAGCCTGACCTGCTTTCAAGTTATCACTAGCTTCTGCCATCATGTGTGACATTCTCCTCTGGAGACCTATCACATAGTCAGTCACTCTGACTGGCTTGGGGGAAGGAGCACTCTCCAACCCCTCCTTAATCAGGGCCAAAGGACCTCTGACTGGATGGCCATAGAGAAGCTCAACGGGACTGTAACCAACTCCCTCCTGAGGGACTTCTCTATTTGCAAAGAGAAGGCATGGCAGTAGATGGTCCCACTTTCTTTTAAGGGGTTCTTCTAAAGCACCTATCATGCTCTTCATAGTACGTTTAAACCTCTCTACCAATCCATTTGTCTGTGGATGGTAGGCTGTAGAGAACTTGTGAGTGACACCACAGTTTTTCCACATTGTTTGCATGTAGGGGAACATAAAATTGGATCCCCTGTCAGATATCACTTCCTTAGGAAACCCTACTCTGGTAAAAATACCAAGTAGAGCCTTAGCCACAGCCTGAGACGTAACAGTTCTCATAGGTATAGGTTCTGGGTAACGTGTAGCATGGTCCACTACAACCAGGATAAACCTGTTCCCTGAAGTTGTGGGAGGTTCAAGGGGACCAACAATGTCGATGCCCACCCTCTCAAAAGGAACTCCCACCACTGGGAGAGGCACCAGGGGTGGCACATTCTTGGCTCCACTCTTGCCAGAGGTTTCGCAAGTGTGACAGCTCCTACAGAATTTGTCAACTTCTGCACCCATTTTATGCCAGTAGAAGTAGAAGGAGAGCCTTTCCTTGGTCTTCTTGAAGCTCAGGTGACCAGCCAAAGGTATCTCATGGCTAACTGTAGGAACGGGAGTCTGTTGGCAAGGGGCACTACAATTCTTTTGCAGTCCCCAGGGATAGACTCAGTCGGTTCACTGTAGAAGAGGCCATCTTCCCAGCTTAACCTGTGCTTTCCAACTTCGTGCCCAGCAAGTTGCCTAGCAGCCTGTTGTTGAAGACCTTCAAGAGTAAGACACTCTCTCTGTCCTCTGCTGATGTCTGCCCTGTTGGGTCCACCTTCTGCCAGTAAAGACTGCAGCTCAGGATAGTCAACAGGGTCCAGATCTCCAACTAAGACGGTGTCTTCTTCCAGATCTGATTCTTCAGAAACTGGCTCAAGCACATGGCTGCACCTCACACTCTGCCTCAGCAGGTGGAGAAGTCACAGGTGTGACTTTGGACAATCTAGGGGATGTCCTTGTTGGTAGCACAGGGGTGCTGTCTGACCTTTTCCTTGAGGTCTTGGGTTTCCCCTTTGCCTCATTCTTCTTAGAAATACCAGAGAGCAACACCTGTTGAGTGGGAGTGATAGTTTCCTCTATCACCTCCGCTGGAGAGCCTCTCAAGGTTCTCACCCTTGCAGGCCTATTGAGCTCCTGTCTCCTTTTACTGGGAGGCCTGGGGGTGCTTGACACAACTCCAAGAGTTTTCAGGTCATTACCCAACAGGACCCTCCCAGGTACTCCACTCTGCACACCAACAGGTATTTTGACAGTCATATCATTACACTGGATGAGAGCTGGTAACTGGGGAAGCATTTGCACAGGGCATCCAGCTAACTTGGTGAGGCGTTTGGGCTCCTTAGCAACATTCTCCACCTTGAAAAATGATTCGTCCACCACAGTTATGCTGGCTCCAGTGTCTCTGATGGTAGGGGTCTCCTGTCCATTCACAAGAACACTGTCTTTATAATACTCTTTAGTATTATCTGGGATGGAATTATAGAAATCTAAATTCTGTTGTTCCCACAAGCCAAGGGACACTAAAGAAACACTAGCTGAGGCTCTCATGGGTGCATCAGCCAATAGGTGAAAGTTTCCACTTGCCATAGGTACTTCTTCTTCTGGGGAGAAGGCTAAGGAGACAGTGTGGATCCGGAAGGTTTACCCTTACATCTGGGATCTCCTTTCCCATGGTCAGTTGACCCACAAGCATAACATTTCCCAAATGTCTTGATGGATGGGGGTTTGTTCTGACCTCCATCTGGTTTGGGCCCAGATGGTGTACTAGCCTGATTCGGTTTCCCTTGTGGTTTACCCTTATGTTGCTGTCTGTGGTACTCTTTTGGATTGGAGGTATTAGAATTCTCCTTGTTATCTTTCTTTGGCTGCTTTCCCTCATCCTTCTTCTGGGTAGCCCCAGAATCCTTGTGAGTAGCCCTGTTGCAACCTACAAGTCAGCAGCCTCAGCTAACTTCTTTGGATCTATCTCCTTAGAATCAGCCAAGTGTTGTCGGAGCTCAGGTGAGCAGGCATCATAACTAGACTCCAACATAACAAGATTCCTCATACCTTCATAAGTGTTTACTCTGTAACCCTTAACCCAACCATCTAAGTTTTTCAAACATTCACATACCCAGGTAGCCCAATGAGTACCATCATGCTTTTTGATGGTCCTAAACCTCTTAAGGTACTGGGAAGGGGTCTTGCCAAATCTAGCAATTAAAGCTAGCTTCACACACTCATAATCTTTTCTATCCACCTCCCCCAACTCCATTACAACATCAGATGCAACAGGGGGTAGCCTAGAGAAGAGCCAGGGAAGCAACCGATTCCCTGTGAGACCTTGAATCTATTGGTTATATTCAAACATTGCCAACCAATCTAAAACATCAATCTTAACCTCATACATACCCATCATTTCTTTAGGCATACAGGGTCTCTTAGGACTGGAAGACCTAGAGGACTCTAGGAGAGAAGCATTTTCAAGAGACAATATTTTCATTTCTAGTTCATGATTCAACTCCATTTCTCTGAGCTTAAGTTCTTGGTGCT
Organism: Ambystoma mexicanum; assembly: GCF_040938575.1. NCBI lineage: Eukaryota > Metazoa > Chordata > Amphibia > Caudata > Ambystomatidae > Ambystoma > Ambystoma mexicanum. The sequence continues at coordinate 833,460,524 of NC_090925.1, forward strand.
TTTGTTCAGTTTGAGCATTTAAACGTTTGAATTCCAGTTCAAGCCTCATCTTTTCTAGAGCAATGAATTCAGGACTGAGTGTAGGATCTGATGGGGTCCCAATGGACAAATGTTGGAGTTGCTGAGCAGACAAGGGAGCAGTGAGGCCTACATTGGGAGACACATTTACTTCCTCCAACGCATCAGAAATAGATACACTATCATCCTCATGATTTTCCACCATTGCTGGAGAGTCAGGCATTTAAGACCCAGTCCCCAGACGTTGGTTCTTTAACAACTTTTCAACTAATTCAGACTTTTTGCCTTTGGCAGAGAGATTCCTTTCTCTACACATATTTTTTAAATAATCCACAGTGTAACTAAGGAGGGTCTCCTGACTGTAGCTTTCCATATCAGACATGATTAATGTTGCTTTTTAGTGATGTTAGTCTTGTGGTTAGTTGATCCAAGGTAATAGCAGCACTCTAAGTGTAATTACTATACTTGATCCTCACCGCTGTACACCAGTGTTAGGCAGAATTATATGCAGTTCCCTTTGGGAACACTACAAGTGGCAGCACAAATTCACCTTTGGTACAAGCCTGTACTACTCAGTAAAGTGGTAGCAATGGCTGAGCAGCCAGACTTATCTCAAGAGCAAGTGAGCAGTATCAAATAGTTACACACAGGACAGCAGTTACTATGATTCAAACAAATACTGACTCAAGGTTTCCAAGTAAAAGAACATACATTTATTTACTCTTCAGTTGTATAACATTTCACCAACGTGAAGCAGTTCAGAAATCACACTCTTAATACACCACACCGCTCCCAATAGTTGACAGACAAGTTAAGCTCACAAAATGAAGTGGGAGCAAAATGGCACTCTGTTAATTAAAAAGGGAGGGAAAGGCAAAGTTAGGCAGAAAGAAACAGTACCAGCAGGTAAGTAGTCAAGGCAATCTAGAAAGAGGAACTACAGTGATGGGATCAAGTAAAATAGGCTTGGGGCTAAAGTCAATAGGACAAAAGTCATTTGCTCAAGATCACACAGTTCAGAGTAGTTCGCGTGTAAGTCTTTGCCAAGAGTTCAGAACTAAGTTGGCCGGCAGAAAAATTAGCTTAAAGGGTAGAGAAGGACAAGCCCTCGGATTGGTGAAAGGTTTCACACCCTTCCACCCTGGCTGGACGAAACGAACAACTGGATGTTGGACAGTACCTTAAATGGAGAAGAAGCTGTGGCGGATGTTCCTGGTAGTTCCAGCAGTCTCACGGTTCCTGAAGGGACTGTCAGACTGACACGAAGTAGGAAGACTGGAGAGTCCTGCACCACCAAGGGAAGAAACCAGCAGCATACCAAAGCAACTAATAAAAGGTGCGCTCCTTAAAACCCAAGCAGGGTCTGACCTTCCTGGCTATCTGGCCCACTGTAGCTCTGTACAGCGAATTCGACCAGAAGAGGGGGTCCTGGCTTGGAGTTTGGGTGAACTGGTTGGTCACACCAAATCACGGGAAGAAGATTCTTGGAAGATCCTCTCTGTCGTTGGAGCCTGAAGAATCGGAACTGCAGCAAGGCTTCAACGGGCGGTTCAGTCGTTGTAGGGGTCCTCTTTTGTCAGCTCCTCTTTGGTTCTCTCGTTTCAGTGGCGACTCTGCTCTTCCAGTCCCAGAGACCTGCTTATTATGCAGTTTTCCCCCATTCACACAGCCTGGCTGTCAATCACACAGCAGGGTGGCTGTCCTGGCGGGGACAGTCACCCAGCCAATCAAACAGGAGTGCGACTTGGATTACCAAGGGAACCCATGGCAGGGGTCCTAAAACCCCTCCCGCACATCCTGCCTACCCAGACTTTCAGGCACCTAAAGGAGGACTTCTGTGCAGAAGCCCGCGAAAAGACAGTGAACAAAGGAACCAAACCTGGTTTGGCGCGTAGAGACGAACATGAGAAATACTTTTTCAAAATGAAATGGCAACTAAACCAAGCCGAAGCAATATTAAAAACAATATGGTCAAGCGGATTTAAGTTCGAGGCTACCAAGATAGCCTAAAACAATAGCATGGTTATTTCAGATAACCAGGGTAGACAAAAATGGTGGTTACCACTACCACCAACCAAGTCTTAATGGAAAGGGAGCAAAACAATGCTCCAAGAGAAACAGACAAAAAGGGATAAGTAGTAACCCTTTCCAGTACTCCATGTAAGATGGTTTGTACTGGGTCTGTGGTTTTAGAAGAGACTAATGAAGTTAATGGCAACTTTACATGTTCTGGGGGACAGTAGTCAGCCCCAGAAAATGGAGTCTGAGTGGGAAGTCTAAAAGACAACCCTGTGTCACTTCACTGAAGGTGCTGTGTAACACACAGTAAAAAGATGATGCATGTGGAGTAGGTGAGGCTCCACAGTCTATGAACACAAAAATGTTAAACACACGTAGTAAAACACATGTAAGAGTGGGGAAAAAGGGCTCTCACTCTCACCAGGTGAAAAAAAATTCCTAGAAATCCAGCAAAGCTGCTGAGGGACTCACTAGGTAAGGGAAATTTGCCATATATGAGAATTCTCCCTAACATCAGGAGCCCTGTGCCCCAACAGTACAGTAGTACACAAAACAAAAGGGGGTTCCTACGAGTGGAAAAATACAATTCCACTTATTTTCTATTTATTAATTAGGATCTGTTTTAACTTTTATTTTTCAGAGGCATGATAGCTAAGTTTATGTTACTACACCTTTTTCATTTCATTTCATTTACGTAAAATAAGACACACATCTTTATACATACATACATACATACACATCTCAGATAGATGTGTTATCTCGTTCAAACTTTTAGCATAGTAAATGTAATATCAATCACCCAATTGTGATAAGACATAGAGTGACCAACAGATAGAACCTAACTGTCAATTTTAAACATAGAAAGTAAAGTGTTCCAAAACAACAATGCAATGTAATTGCAGGATTTTCTACGGTCAAAACATAAACAGCGTTTCGGTGGAGATAGATGTACCGCCTTCTTCAGGACCAAGCAGCCTGGAGGGAGTCACACAAGAGATATAGAAGGTATTAATAACCGACTGGGCTATCACCTGGATGTTTAATAATTTGATTATACAGCAAATGCTGGCTTCTGTCACCAGAATCTTCAGAGCCGTCTATGTTTCCATGGGAGCAGTAAATAAATTGCTCGCCAGTTGATTCTTGTTAACTCTCCAATGTTAATCTAGGGAGAGGAGGGGCCATTTACCAGGTGAAAAGGAGGGTGAGGAGGGGCTATTTTGTTGTCATGGTGGCCCATATCTACAAGCCTGATTAGATCAAGAGAAAAGCTGAACATATTACCTACTTAGAACTTAGTTTGAGGAAACACTGTATTTTAGCCGGATTGTCTTAGTAAGATCATTCTTTCCTTAAGAGACATTAAAAGCAGAAATCCAAAAGGATGAAGCCTAGAGGAGAGGGTAGAGTAGGCAACCTGTATTCGTTAAAGGAGGTCAAGTGTTGTCAGTGACACTAAAGTCATGTCCTGACAGTGTGGTCAAGAGAAAAGTGAAATTAAATTAAGAGTTGAGAGCAAGACACTTACAGTGTGGCCAGCAGTTATTTGATTGCAGCAGGGTGCCCTAGAATCAATTGGCAGCTTCACAGCAGATCAAGGTGAGCAATCTGTTATAGAAAAGGGTGGCACAGAGGCAAGTGCAGCTTAGAAAAGACTGTTCTGACTATTATAAAGGGTGCTCAATTTGTAATTAGTTATAGGTTGGAGATAAAACAGGAAAATAAATCTTATATTCTTTCCCTGTAGGAGCTGATTTAGGATCTGAGATAGTTGTGTCCTGTGAGGAATGGCAAGAAACAACAGTAATGTTGTAATATAAAACACTTACAGCATGACAAGTTTCTGTTTTGTCAGCATCATGGCGCACTCAGGTCGAAAAACGGCTCTCGAGAACGGTATATATTTGTTATCTCAACAGCAAATCGAGATGCAGAATCTAAGCCAGAACAGAGTGACACAAAAGAAAAGTGTGGCTAAGCATCGGCTGTTTGAGCTATTGCAAACGGTGCACATGGCACAAATAATTTTCGATTCTAGTGTGCGCGTTTTATTGAGTACTTACAATTATCATGTAGAGAATGGAGAGGGCAGCGCCGCCTTGGCACGGCAGGGAGCATTCGACAGCGATTCAGTTCCTTTGTTGCCTGGGGAACAGGAAGTGAAGCCAGGCATGTGATGGTCCGCTTTCTTATACTGTAGACATCTATACATGGCGCAATGACCTGTGGGGCTGCGTCGCACTGAGACTGCCCAAAATCAGTCGGATGCAGCCAAACACTTACACTCGGTAAATCCAGGTGAGGAACGAAAAGATTACAAACCTACTCACCGACCCCAACCCCAAGTAGTAGACACACAAGAAGGATCATATAAAGTCAAAGAATGGATGCTGAAGGAAAGAATGGAAGGTAAAAGAGCTGACCCTAAAAATAAAGAAGAAAGTAAAAGGGAGGAACCTAAAGGAAGCAGACCACCCTCCGCCCCCTATCTGCTTTTCATGTAGAGAAACCGGTCATCTGGCCAGACACTGTCCAAAAAACTTGAGATAAGAACCTATGGAAATAGGCTGTTTAAGGGAGAAAGAGTGGGAAGAACCAGAAGAGGATCTGAAAAACTTCAGCATATGTTTGTGTCAGTCTTTGGCTGACTTCAAATATGAAAAGGCCTGGGTAAATGGAACACAAGTGAAAGCCTAAATTGACTCAGATAGCAAGCAAACCGCCATAAGAGCTGACATGGTCACCACAACGGATATTGAAAACGCCACCCTAGTTAGAGTTACATGTGTACACAGGGATAACAAAATGTACCCTAGGATACCCGTATACCTTACAATCAGGAGCGAGTCATGTCTAATATCTTCAGCCCTTATTTAGAGCTGCATATTTCAACAAATTCTCCAACATCCGCTTCGCTCCACTGTATATATGATAGAATAGCACAAATCGTAGTCATATAACATGCAAGGTATGGGGACTCCTCCTATTCTAGGACAGCAACCGACAGTTGTTAAGTGTTTATGGGGGAGGTCCGCCATGTACAGGTTATACAGTATGGGGGCTACAATACAACCCAGCTTGACCCGTCTGCTGATTGTGACCCTTGCTAATACATTGCCTGTGTCATCCAGTCTCACTCTGGCCCCTGTGTTGTAGTAATGAACAATAATAGACCTTAGCTATGAGGTTGGAAATGTTCTTCTAGCACACTTTTTACATACAAAATCAAATTTATTACAACAAAATCTAATTGTCATATACTGTTTATATTCCAAATTTCAACATCACAGAATTCTAACATCCCAAAATTCATTCCACCATACATACACATTCTTACAATCGCACCTCAAAATACATTCTACATTTACATGGGTTATCAATTCTATAAAACCCTTACAACAAACAAAAATCAGTTAATTCTTCACACAGCTTATTAACATTGTCTACACGTGTTTCGGTCGGTATAAGGGGCTTCTGGTGTAGCCTTGCGTTAACCCGACCTTCTTCAGGATGATAGACAGGGTGTCAATGTTGCTCACCCTTGCACAAAATCCAGTGGAAGATGTCTTCAAAAACACTATAAAACAAACAATACATCCTAATTACCAAGCAACCCCTTAAATCATAACACAAAGGCACACATGAATTGTGCGTATAATTCTTCCATCATTATACAGATTCACACTCACCTCCAATGTGTAATCGTGGAGGTAGTGTAGTGTAAACCGTGGAACTAATCCCGAGTACTCCAGTGATTTGACCAAATTTAAGCAGAGCCTATAAGAGACAGGGGTACAGGGTAAGTGAAATGCTCCCTCTCATGTCAATGGTTTCAAGGAATTTTAATTGTAGCATGATTTAGCTGCCCTTTCAGGGTGTACGAACTATCAGCACTTACTTCCAGTATCCCAATGTACAATGTTGGATGCCAATGTTGCTTTGAGTCCATCTCCGTGGCGACGCTACTTTAAATTCAAATGCTTCACTCGGTATAAACTGTGGAGTCATGCGCATGTACTCCACTGTACAGTACACTGATAAAGAAAGAAAGGAATAGATCAAATACTATTCCATCCCTTCACATTGTTACAGAGCATTTCTGGTCTCCACTCATCAAGTGTGTCTGTTAACAGTTACTTCAGACTGATAGAGTTGTATCCTGCCATTTCCAGGGCTAATACAGAACCCTGCCGCACACCTCACTTCCTAGAACGGAAGTCAAAACTTAAGGCTAGAGATAAAAAACTGAAGAAAAGCACTCCCAAATACGTAATAAGCACGGCGCCATACTGTTCACTCATCCATAAGTGCAGCCTTTGCAGTTAGAGCAGGGCCTTACTTGCAGTGGGGTCATAATTGCTTCAGTCTCCTCCGTGGTACACAGTGGTGTGGGCGGCTCATATTCTGACCAGTAGTGAACTTGGAAAGCAGCCTGGGTCAGCCATAGCAATAGAAATGGGACTGAACCCTGTCAGGGGACCCGGGACACGGGAAGAGATTGTAATACAATCATCTCTGAGTTATGAGTAGTGCAGTTTCAATGTTGATTAGGTAAAGTACAAGTAATGTTATCCTCCTTAGTGAACATCGCCTTGTTCACCTACCATCATGCTGGTGGATTGTGGGAATTGAAGTCCCTCTAATCTGTTCAAAAGTGTTACAGTTGCATCAAAATGTGTTGAATAACTGCGCCCCGATCTCGGCCTCATTTCCTCTATGGGGTCCAAATTGGACCATCTCGCCTCCCATCTCGCTGGTGGATACTGGGAAAAGAATTCCCTCCACCCTATTCAGAAATGTTTCAGTCACATCAAAATGTGTTGAATTACTGCGCTACGATCTCAGCCTAGTTTCCTCTATGGGGTCCAAATTGGACCATACCATTAACCAAACCAATATAATGGCGCCTCCTACCCAAAGACCTCATTCAGACACCCCTTTTTTTTTTCCAAAATGGTAAAGGATGGGAGTCTCTTCTTCATTAATAGGGATGCAGAATCAATGCACAGGGAACAAAACTATATAAATAGTAGAAGCTGCTAGCTCCACTCCAGTCTGTGAACCATTATGTAGACTGACTGCGTGCCACGGGCAACACTCAATAACCGGCAAACCGAGGTCTCTCACAGTGCCTATTGTTTACATATCAATTTGTTCCATTCCACTGACACATTTAGACCGTGTCGTACGGTGTCCAAGGAATAAATCCACTTTTGTTGTATCTTATGCAGCATAGTAGCAATATCTCCTCCTCGTGTTTGGACCCTTATGGTTTGTAACACAAACCACTTTACGTCTTGGTCGGTGTGCCCTACTCTTCCCAGATGGTACATCAGAGGTTTATCCAGCATTTTATTTCTACTGCATGATCTATGCCCTGAAATCCTCTGACTCGTGGTTTTACACAAGTAAATCAAGTTACACGGGCATGAGATGATATAAATTGCATTCTTAGATAAGCAATTTGTATGTCCCTTTATTTGCCATTTAACTGTGCCATGATTAAAATAGTGCCTAGTTTCCGTAAAAGGGCAGGCTGCGCAGTTACCACATTTGTAATGGCTAGTGACCGGGGGTAAGCCCCACTGATTCAACACGCTTTGCTTTCTTTCACGGTACACATATGTATGCTCTAATTTCTGCCTGAGATTGCTGTTCGACTTAAAAGCGAACATCGTTTTCTTCGATAAGCACACTGGTTGTTTAATCAGGTGCTAGTTCTTAATGATGCTTTTCTTAATCGCATTACTTATGGGATTGTATGTTGTGACACAGATAAGTCATCGTTTGCAGATTTAACCCTGCATGTGTTTGCTACCCTTTTAAAGTTTTATTTTACCATTTTCTTGGGGTATCCCCTTTCCATCAGTCTTACTCTCAGTTTTGTAGCATGGACAACAAATTATTTCTTTTTCGTGCAGTTTCTACAAATCCTTAGAAACTGCCCGTATGGCAAGTTGAGTTTCAGGCCATCCGGGTAAAAACTAGAGAAATGCAGTAAGGAATTTTTATTCAGTCGGTTTCCTGTAGGTGTACTTTCAAGTGTTCCTTCCGATTTGCGGATCGTTAAATCCAGAAAATTCACTTGCTTCATATTCCACTCTATTGTGATGTGTGGATCACAAGTGTTCACCCATTTGAAAAATTCGAGTAGGGAAGTACTAGAACCTCTCCAAATCAGGAACATGCCGTCAATGTAACGTTTCCACACAAACAGCTAGTCTCCATAGTTAAGTTTTTTCAGGGCACTGTCTTGGCCCAAAATGAATAGATTTTCAAAATTCGCCATGTACAGGTTCGCTACATTTGTGGAAAATGTGGCACCCAGGCTGACTCCTTTTAATTGTTTAAACAATTGCTGTTTGAAGAGAAAGAAATTATCAGATATTGCCAAATGCACGCATTCAAGGATGAAGCCAGTAGGTGGAATTTGTGGCATGGTACGTTGGTCTAAACAGTTACCTAATACATCTAAACACTCCGTTTGTGGAATCGATGTATACAATGACTCAATGTCCATCGTCACCAGAATATCATTTTGATCAGTTCTGATGTCCTTATTGATTTTTATCATGTCAGTATTGTCTTTGACATATGCTGGCATTTGCAGCACAAACGGTTTGAGGATAAATTTGGTGTAAACTGAAAGGGGCTCAAGAAGTGAATCTATGGCAGACACAATCGGTCTCCCAGGCAGATTTTTTACCTTTTTATGTACCTTGGGGAGGATATAGAATGCACCCTTCTTTGGGCAGCACTTGCATAGAAAAGCACCCCCCTCTTTACTGAGCTATTCCTCCTCCATAGCATGCCACGTCAGGCTGGTAAACTCCTCCTGTATTCTACATGTTAGGTCCTGATCCAGTTTTTTATAGAATACTTCATCCGCCAATAGTCTCAAACATTCTTTTTCATATTTTCATATTTCCTTGTTTCCATTACAACAATGCCCCCCCTCTTTGTCAGCAGGCTTGATAGTTATTCTACGTTTATCGCATAGGTTTTTGAGACTCAATCTTTCTGCCTTGCTCAGATTGTCCGATCGGTAATTCCTTTTCTTCATGGCTTTGTTCATCTGCTTTATTACAATATTTTCAATAGCTAAAACCTTGGGTGGCCCTGTATGGGGTGGAGGATTGAAATGGGATTTGGTTTTAAGTCCTGTGATGTTCTTCATTTCCTCTGATTCGTCAGTGGTCCCCAACCTTTCTGCATTCTTTTTTTTTTTTTAATTTATTTTTATTTTCAATAAAACCAAACAAAATGACACACATTACAACTGTTTAGGACGTACATAATCAGCAACAAACCATCACATTATACAGTATAATTCTCCGTCCTCCCCCCTCCCACCCCACAAACTAGAGCCGGCACACTCACGTCATCTATGGGAGCATTATCAGGTATCGCAGTGCTTGTGCACTCATCAGAGTCCTCTCATTCGTTGTTGTCTTAGTGAGGGTTTGCCATAGAGGTCACCGTTTGCCGCCAGGCCAACAAGGGCCCTACTTCCTCCTCTCCCCCCTGATTCCGCCTCTGCCCATCTGAGGAGGTCCGTCCACCATAGCTATAGCTCCACCTTGGGTCTGTGGGCCGCCTTCCAACCCATTGCGATCCTGCGCTTGGCCAGGATGTAGGCTAAGTCCTTCATTTTGCTTATGTGCTTTAAATCCCGTGGCCTGGGAAAAATCCCGAGCATGCATGGCCAAGCTGATCCCACATCCAGCTCCACTCCCCCACCAGCCAATTTAGTTTTAATCTCATCCCAAAATCTGTGCACCTCCGGACAAGTGCAGAACATGTGTAGCAGCCCCACTTCCACCTCCCCCCACCTGGGACATTCCTGCGTAGCCGAGCCCCCAAACCTTGCAATTTTCCGGGGAGTCAAATAAGCCCTCTGAGTGACATACAATTGGAGTTGTTGGAGTCTCGCATTCCCGGATACCTTTTTATGGTACCTTTGGGCTCTCTCCCATTGCCCATCTGTCATGGGTCCTCCTACTTCCCCCTCCCAGTCCTGCCTCAATTGAAGCAGCTCCTTCCCTACCTTTGCTCTTAGAAGCTCGTATATTCTAGATATCTCGTGCCCGCCCTCCAAAACATCATACATCATTTCCAGGGAGGCATCAGGGTCATCCGCTAGCACTGTCTCCGCCCATCTCTCCCTTACCTGTTTCATGAGCCTAGCATAGGTTATATACTGGCCTCTATGCACCCCTGTCTCTTCTTGCAACCTCTGAAATTCCAATGCCTCCCCTGCCTGCCATATGTCCCCAAGGGTGGCCAGGCCCACCGGTTCCCAATATCTACAGACCGTTCGAACAGTTGTGAGTCGTTCCTGCATAGTGCCACCAGCGGGGCCTGCTGAGAGAACGGCTCTATGTCCTCCATCATTCTCCACATTCTGCGCCAAACCTCCCAGCCCAGCCTCAACAGCCGCCCTCTTCCCACCAGTTTGTTCTTTTGTAACCACACCACTTCATTTAAAAAGTATGGGGCCGAGTCTTCCCACAGAAGCCTGGCTTCCGCCGAGTCTTCAGTCGATAGCCACCTGGCCACATACAGCAGCTGCCCCGCCAGATAATAAAGCTCAAAATTTGGCAGGCCTATGCCCCCCTTGTCACATGGGTTCTGGAGTTTCCACAGGGCCACTCTGTTCCTGGAGTTACCCCATATGAAACCCCTGCACACGCTATGAAGTCTCACAAATAGGCTCCTGAGAATCAAAAACGGGACATTCACAAAGAAGTGCAGGAGTCTGGGCAGGACCACCATCTTAAGCAAGGCCATTCTCCCCATCATGGTCAGGGGCAATCTGGACCAAAAAACCATGCTGTTCTTGACTCCCTCTATTGCTTTCTCTGTATTATGTTGGTGCTTCGCCTCGATCCTGTGGTAAATATTTACTCCTAAATACCTAAATGTCTCAGTCTGCCATGGTATCGGCAGGTCAGGCAGCCTCTGTCCCCGCACATTCTTGTATCTACCCAAGGAGAACAGACTAGACGTCTTAGGGTTCACCGATATGCCCGAGAGGGTGGCATATCGGTCCATCACCTCTAGCACATACTGCAAGTTCTCCTCCGGATAGCGCAGATAAAGGAGCATGTCATCTGCGTACAGCGATACCAGGTGTCGGCCACTTACTGTACTAATCCCCACCTCCCCGTATTGTTGCCTCAGACATATTGCCAGCGGCTCTAATGCCAGAATGTATAGCATGGGCGACCAGGGGCATCCCTGTCTGGTCCCCCTGCTGAGTTGCCAGGTATCTGAGATTATGGATCCTGTTTTAACTCTCGCCACCGGGGTGCTGTATAACAACTGGACCCACCTGATATACCCAGGTCCCATTCCGTATCCCCTCAGGGCTGCTTTCAACCAGGGCCATCGCACCGAGTCAAAGGCTTTGACCGCATCTAGTGACACGATGGCCAGCTCACCCGTATCTTCCTCAGTGTAGTCAATGATGTGTTGTAGCCTCCTATGGTTATCTGTGATGTTCCTGCCGGGGACATATCCCATCTGGTCTGGGTGTATCAGCTTACCGATAACCCTCTTCAGCCTATTGGCCAGCACTGCCGTAAGTATTTTGCTGTCCTGATTCAGCATGGACAAGGGTCGGTAAGACCCACACTCCGCGGCCGGCTTGCCTGGTTTTAGGAGTGGGATGATCATCGCCTCGCGAAGGGACAATGGTAGTTCCCCCTGCTCATAGGCCTCGTTGAACATAGCAAGCAGTGGCTGAAGCAGCTCCTGTTTGTATGTCTTGTAAAACTCGCTAGGCAACCCGTCCGTCCCGGGTGCCTTACACATGGGCAAATGTTGGATCACCACCTCCAGCTCTTCCGAGGTGATAGGGGCGTCCAGTTCCGTGTGTTCTAGGTCATCCAGGGTGGGCAGCTCTATGTCCTCTAACGTGTCCAGTATGTCTTGGCTCCTATCCTCCCCTGCGTCCTCATATAAGTGTCTGTAAAACTTGAGGAACTCCTCGTTCACCCCCTCCTGGGTATTACAGATGAGACCTTCCTCATCCCTTATCTCACTGATCACTGTGCGGGGGGGTCTCGCTCTTATACAGCCAGGCCAGCAATCTGCCCGGCTTATCGCCCCCTGCGTGTAGCCTCACCATATATTTCTTGTACTTTAATCTACATAACCTATCCCAGAGTCCACTGCAGGTTAACTGTAGGTCTTTTATCTTATCGCTATTCTTCCGAGTGGTATCCTCATGTCCCTTTCTGCATTCTTGCAAGATACGTAAAAATGTTTTTGTTGAATGTTGCAGAAAAAACAGTGCAATTCCATTTCGCACATGAAGGTGTCGGCTTTAGCTACGGGAACAAAGGAAAGTACTTTAGCTAGAAGGTCAAGTTCTGAAGTGGTATGAGTATATGGGGATAAATTGAAGATTGGTACATTTTCCTTGTTTATTGGTTTGAATACCACTGCCTGGTTCGCATGTCTGGCCTGATTTGTAGCTGTCTCTGTCTCGGGCGTCCCCGTTTTCCCCCTCTCTGAAAAAAACCTTGCTGTTGTTGTTGCTGTTGTTGTTGACCTCTAGCGGTCCCGAAACTAGACCTGGGTCATCCCCCTGTGGATTGGTCTGAGACGCTCGAGGAACCTGAAGTATTTGAAAAAGTAACGTACCTATTAGGTCGGCGATTGTGTGGTCCACTGGTGACCTCTGTGTAAAAACCAACTCGTAAATAAGGGTATGTTTTTTCCTCTTTGTAATTGCTCAAATCCTTTTGCAGTGTATTAATTTTACAGTCTAGATTTAACTGTTTAAATTTCTTTAACTCTTCTTCTAGCTTCTCTAGTTTTTGTTTGGCATCCCGTACTGCTTTATTTTCAGTGAATTGTTTTTCAAGAGCTGCTATTTCTTGCCCCTGTGCCTTCGCCTTCTCTTCTGCGGTTTCAATTATCAAAATGATCGAGTCCCTGGAGCACTTGTTTCCTACGCCACTGAAATTTTTGTGGAATCTCGGATTGTCTATAAACAGTCTTGGAATATTCCTTACTTGGAGTACTTCAGGTATAACACCTACCTTAAAATATTTCAGCATAAAACTGCTGTCTAGTTCAGTACGGTTCAGTTTTTTCTTTTTCTAAGTTATTTTATTTATCTCATCAATCCCCCCCTATATTTGGTTCATTAGCTTTAGCGCCTGTAAAGAGCGGAGGAGTTTCAAGCAATTTTTTGTAATGGTCTTCGGAGAAAGAATATATATTCACGTTCTCCATTTATTCTGGCACTTTTACATTTACTACTTTACATTTTACATTAACGGCTAAACAATGGGATTGGCTCAAAAATCATGCACATGTATGTACGTTTAAAACATTGTCTGATTTTTATATGCTTTTGTTTAATTATCTAACTCCTCAAAAGTCCTTGGATCAATTCCCCTCTTCGAAGTTTAGAACAGTTTTAATGTAAATTAGGATTAACTTGGTTTCAACACTTACTATATCAAGATTTGTGGTTGAACTCAGCAAGAGATACTTCAGCGGCTGTGAAGAGGAACATATATTCTGGAGGAGGTGTGACATTCTCTAATGAGATGTAAGAAGTCAGAAGATTTGCATGAGCGATATGAGCAGATTTGTGTACAATGGAGCAGCATTAACAATTAGGCACTTGTGGCTTTGGTGCCTATCCGGCAAAAAAGTAGCTCTAATGGTACCGATTGCTAATGGATTATCATGAAAGAAATGTTGGATGGGATGTGACGAAGAAACAGTTATAATAATAGATGGATTTTAATTGTGTTGTGAAATTGTTGTTATACGGTTGTGCACAGTGTTTTCGGTAAGTGTGGAAAGTTTATCATTAACTAAAAAACCGCGAACACAACTCTAAAACTTCAACCTTCCACACAGAAACACACACAACCACCTCTCTGCACAGCAATCGGCACGTACTTCACCACATTGCAACAGCAGACTAACAACACATAACCCGGTACAACAGCATATGGGAAGTCGCACTAACCAAAAACAGCGCTTAAGCGCAGCGAACGGGTCAAATCGAACTGAAGTTGCCAACAGTACATCACAACTCTCACTTCCCTAGTCCCACTGCACCCTACTCCCCTTTGCAGATCGCCTGGGAACCACTCTGGTGGTGATGGGGTGAAGTACAAATACCTTTAACAATGACATAACGCACTGTATTTACATACAAAAAAATCAGACACTTCAGGAAAATGCCAGAGCGCTGAAAATAGGAAAAGTTCGTTTTTTTTTGTAATTGGAGGAACAGAGCAATGCTAATGAAAAGCTTTCTTGGAGAGCAATGGAGATCAGAGCGTGCGTGCGGCAAGACTCTCTCTCCCTTGGGGGTGGACAACATCGGCCAGGGCACACATGGAACTCTTCTGTGGTACAACTTAGGCTGCGTTTCTAAGAAGGAGTTGTTTATGTTCATGTTCGAAAGGAAGGATGTTAATGGGGTTGAAAACTAAACAAGGAGGTTTTGGCGCTGAAGTGCTTGCTGAGTAAGCGAGAGAGAAAATGGCGCTCAAAGAGTTCAAGCGCTTCTTTCATACAGGATTTAGTTAAGAGCCATCAACGTTTTTTCGAGAGAGGAACCAGCATGCTTGGAATATATATGTAAACATACATCTAAATTTAGGACTGTTACCAGAAGATATCTTTGTTGGGAGTTAAACGATATGTGTACTTGCTAATAAAATACCCTCATTGAGAATGGGAGTAACTTAGTTACCCCCTAAAACAAATATTACTCGCAACTTCAAAATATAGGGAGTTAAATAACCCCACTACACAATGTTATCAGATACCCTGGCTATGATGCACCATTAATAAGTGAGCACTCGCAATTCCCCCTCCCATCACCAAATGCCACCTCCCCAGGCATGCCTCGAATCACTTTTCTGGTCTGTTCAATCAGCTCAGCTGTATAGAATCATGGCATTGGCTTTTACCTGTGTTTTTTTTTAAAAAAATATGTATTTGGTTATAAAATTGCAACCTTTATAAAATGTAATATCAAGAAAACAAAAAACTAAACATACATCCATAAGCATTTAGTTCCAACAGTATTACAAAGAAGAGAAACAAAAAAATAATAAATTAGAGGACGAGAAAAAAAAGGAATCACTATAAATGATAACTTTCTTAGTCCACAGACACATACATAGTTAATACTGTACACCCAACTATTATTTTTTCAGCGTACATAAAATGGCTACCTTTTTAACTGATTCTGCTGTTAAATGTCACCCTGCACCACGTTCTAAGCTTTTGCCAACCAATACTTTACCTTTTTTGGCATCTAACCAATTATGTGCATGAGAAGGGCACATCTGTGTGCATTTTGACCAGGGCGTGCAGGTTGTGGTGCTTTGGCCCCTGTTGAACGACAACGAGACACCTAGTGGCAAGAAAGACGTATATGTGATTTACATTTTAATCACCAAAATGTGATTTCGGTTTAGGAATGTCTCATATGTTGACACATTCATGTTGTGTGTGATTTTCATATGTGTATAATACCTGTCACGCTGCGACTTTCTTTTTCCTCGATCTCCAGCCAAATAGCTTTGTGCAACATTCAGACTTCCTCCTTCCTGTGTAGATAACATGAGCAGTCCTTGAGTTTCATTAGAATCCCATCTCTGGGAGTCAATGTGTTTGCATGTTACACAGTATGTATATCATTACTCGCTTTATCTGCACGCCCCCGGGGATGAGGTCTAACAGAGGGGGCAAAGGTTGAAAGCTTGACTTACTTGCTTTTGTAAATAAATTAATCAATGTCAACCAAAGTTCATCTCTTTTCTAAATTGGGGTTAAAGTCTGAAGGACTGCTTTGAACAATAATTGCCTCCATCATTTAACATCCTTACTGTTTTTTAAAAGCTAAAGGTTAAGTTGGTCGGTATATATATAAAAAAAAACACTGCACAATGTGTGACTTGTTTCCTTGACACGTGCTATTTTATAAAGCAAAACGATGATTCATAGCATAGGATACATTGGAAAACAGGTCAGGGAGCTATTTGATTTAATATAATGTATACTGGTTCAAAGAACTATTTAGCATATCACATACAATCACATATAAAGACATATACATTACTGCCAACACCGAAGCAAAACATTATTTGATATTATTTAAGAGAGCTGATCCCTCTTCATATTTTTCCACTGCCTCCTTCCATACATTATATAAGGCAGTCATCAAAGAGACATTTCCAAAAGGCCTCTTCACATATCCCCTGTGCTCTGTAAATAAATCGCAGCAACAGTCTCAAATATATTGCTTTCAACTTTTCACAAGAGGTTAGAATATGTTGAGCGGTTTTTATCAAGATTGGCTGATGGGCCAATTTACGGACTTCTACTGCAGGGCATCTCAGTAGATAAGGCGGTGCAGTCAGGTATTTACAGCAAAACCAGCTTTGCCTCTGACTGCTCTTGTGGTGTTCGAAGTGACAAAGGGCCTCATTACACGGAAGGCGGTGAGCCATGGCGCTGTTAGCGCCATGGCTCATGCCGGTAAAATACCGGCACCTCCTTGGCGGAAAGGGGATTTACCGCCCCATTCCAAGGTTGGTGGGGCGGTAAATGCCCCTTCTGCCATTGCCCTTCCCCATTCCCATTTCTGCCCCATAGGGCTCTATGGGAATGGGAAGGTGCTAATTACGGCACCGCAATTTTGCGGTGCCATAATTAGCTCCGAGGTCCCTTAGCGGGTTGGTTTTTAACGCCTACAAAAAGCAGGCGTTAAAGCACCAACCCGCTAAGGGACCTCGTAGTAAGGCGGTAATGGTTAACGGTCACCGTTACCATTAACGGTGGCCGTTAACCATTACCGCCTTCCGTGTAATGAGGCCCAAAAAGTGCCAGTCCAGTCCCAGATCCTTATTTTATTAGCAAATTCCTCCTTTAATTTAAAGAAGCCCAACGACCAGTTAGGAATCCAATTCCATAGTTCGGAACAAATCTAATGACAGCTATGCCCATGCACAGGGGACTTGCTAGGTCTGGAAAAGACCTGGGGCTACGCTGATGTCGGAACTGTTGGGACCGGAGGCTAGCTAGTCTTTTGGCTGTAGCTCCTGATATTATATCCGGGGCTACAACCAAAAGACCAGGGACTATAGCCCCCTTAGCCCCCCCTAGCGACGCCTCTGCCCATGCATGAAGTGTGTTTTCCTTAGCGTTGTTACGTATAAACTGCCCCATAAGCTTTAATAATGGACACTGAGGGTATTTCCATGCCTTTATTAGCAAAGAACCCCTTCTTCTCAAGGCTAGGGAGCTAAGTGAAGGCAACCGGGGCTCCAAGTGGATCAGCTCAATTGGAACAGGGAAAGCCCAACAGGGAGCTACAAGCGCGGAATGTCCTGATTTTGTGTGGTATTGCTCCATGTCCTGCTCTTCCTTGTCCCTTTCACTCCTACATGAAGGATGGCCGCGTGCCTGACAGGCAAACTGAAGTATTCCTTTAAATCGAACCATTACAAAACCCACCTCCTACAAACCTATTGCGAAAGAATAGCAAAGCAAGATATCAAGGCACAGAAATGACAATAACACAGGAACCAGGTTGTGCTGGGAAAACAAGGACATTTCACCACAACTTGGTGATCATTTCTCTTTAAGGGACTGAGAAATGCCTGTGACTTTACAATGCCCAGCAGCCCTCCTGGTGAATCATACCTGGCCACCCAAACATACAAAGCGCTCCTAGTACAGGCGTACACAGGGAGTGGTAATAGAGAGATATGAGGCCTCATTACGATTTTGGCGGTAGCCATGCCGCTATTGGCGGCATGGCTGCCGCCAAAATCGGGTCCGGGTCTGGGTTCGGGTTCCCAGAATGGGGAATTACCGGGCCATTCCGAGTTCGGAGGGCCCGGTAATTCCTCCCTCCAGGCACCCAGGCCTGGACCTTCCCCATTCCCATTTCAGCCCCCATAGGGCTTAATGGGATGGGGGAGGGAGCAAACAACGGGCCGATTACGAGAGACCCGTTGTTTGCTCCCTCTTCCCCTCGCGGGACCCAGTAAGCACGCCTGGTTTGACCAGGCATTACTTACGGGGTCCCGCCAGGGGAGCTTGTAATGAGGTGAACGGGTTTAAAGGGTCTGCCTCCTTTAGCAGGTCCCGTTAACCCGTTCCGCCTCACTTGTAATGAGGCCCCTAATCCTTACAAACGTTAGCTACAGACCACATGGGTGGCATAGTGAGGAGCATGAACACTTGCACTGACAAATATTATGGGAGAAAGAGCAGGGTCACAAAGGGGCAGATTCAAGTAATTTTCGGCACAGAAAATAGGGTACTGGCGCACGCAACTGCACACAAATCCCCCTGTGTCGATTCATGGAATCAAATGCGCACTACTTTTCTTGGACTTGTGTGGAGTTTGCGCTGGCTCGGCATTTGTCCGTTCGGACTGTCAAGGGCCTTGCGTGAGACGCCAAGCAGAGCATGGGCGTGGCCTGCACAGAGGGGGCGGAACACCGAAAATGGGGAAGAACTTGCGAAAAAGGGGGCCTTCTGAGGGACTTGCATGCTCACAATTGCGCGGCACAAGACATATTTATGGATTCGATTGTGCAACGTCTCAGCTGGGAAATGGCCATGCAAGTCCTTCATACGATCCGCCATCCGAAGGTAGGCATAAGTACACTTGTGCATAGGATTCTCAGCACGCAGGTGGGCTCGCATGTCGGATTTCGGGGTGAGTGTACTTAATTGGGAATCCAATGTAACTTATGTGTGCGCGTAAGCAGTTGGGCGGGGTGCATGCACGTTTTACGTGGGTTTCCACGCAGATTTCCAGAGTTATTGCTGAGTTATGATTTTTTATATGCATGTTGTCGGGGTGCCGGAGACAGTTACCGGGGGCCCTGTGCAGGGTCTCTGAGTCGCAGGCCTGTTTACAGGGGACCACAGAAAGAGACACGTAACGGCCAGGAGAGTCCTGAGTGGCAGGATTCAGACACCATGAAAAGGAGGTTCTGTGGAAAGAGAGTGGGTTTCCTGAGAAGGAATTAATTAAGGGGAGGCTGTAGGAGAACAGACAACACATGGGCAAGTGGCCAGAGATGTAGAGAGGAGGTGGGTAAGAAGTGAGGAAGGAGGAGCATCAGTTGTTGCAGAGAGGAGCACATGAGCAGAGAGGAAAAGAGGAGAAAAAGAACATCAGAAGTTGAAGTGAGGCGGGGATAATGGTGATTTGCGAGAGGAGAATGATAACAAGAGAGGAGGGAGGTAAAAACAGAAGGAGGATAGTGAAAATCGAGGAGAGGACGATGAGGGTGAGAGGATAGGAGGAGAGAAACAACCAATAAGAAGAAAAGGGTAGAAGCCAAGGAGAAGATGGATATCATCAGAGGGAGAGTGTAGGTGATTCGAGTGAAGGACACAAGTGGCCCCGAGAAGACTAAGATTGCATAAAGGAAGAGGGTGGTGATTGAGTCTAAAAAATGGGTGCCTGGGTTCGATGGAGGCATTAACATGTAGCAAAGCTTAAAGGAGCTGCAGCGAAGCACGAGGTCAAAGATGAAGGGAGTAAGTGAAGGTCCCATAGGCACATGCTTGTCGCAAGTGGTTGAGGGTAAAGGCACAGTAGGGCAGTAGGCAGTGGAGCAGAGACCATGACCTTAGTACAAGGAGGTGGCGAGAGGCTCTGTATACAGCTAGTGGAAACCATAACGCCTCCTCCTACTTGCTTATGGCTCTGGGCTTTGCAAAAGGCTAGCTCAGATCCAACTTTTGGTGCAGATCTATCGCACAACCATCATTTTGACGCAGACCCAGGAGAGCTCGTTCCCTCGTACGCAAGCAACCCATCGGCCCAGCCAAGGAAGCAGGAAGTTCAAGAAAGAGACTTACACAGTGACTGTGAGTGATGGAAGAGAGGTTACGAGAGTCCACAAATGGATTTGTTTGAGACATTCCAATTTCAATTCTTTACATCCTTTTCTGCAGGTTACTCAGGCCCAAAACGCAGAACCTATTTGGTGTGCCAAATGTCATGAGCACGGCAGGGGTCAACAAATGGGCCAAGATGGAAATATTGATTACAATTAATTTCTTTTCTTTAGGAAGTTAACACAAAAGCAGCAAAATAATACATAGTTCATAAAACCGCAACTCGGGAACTTAACACATCTTGATATTGATATTTTATTTGTATTGTGCTCATACACAAGCAGGGGAGTTGCTAGGTCTGGAAAAGACCCAGGGCTAAGCTGATGTCAGAACTGTTGGGACTGGGGGTGAGCTAGGCTTTTGGCTGTAGCTCCTGAGATTCTATCCGGGGCTACAACCAAAAGATCAGTGGCTATAGCCCTCTTAGCCCCCCCTAGCAACGCCCCTGTACACAAGTGTTTCAGAGCCCAACGAAAAACAACGATCTTACTATGCTCAGTGACATTGAGAATTTGCAAGTGCAGGGGTGATGGAAGGGGAAACTGCAGGGGGTTGGGGGGAGGAAGTGGAAAGTGCTGAGCTATGGACAGAAAAAATAACAACAGTGGTAGTGCAGCCAGCAAGTGGCAAGTGCTAAGTTTAGGGCACAGACAGGGGGTGTCTGATAAGTGCAGAAAAAGGGGGGGACTGTAGGGTTACAGGTACAGACCCAAGTGCAAGGGTTGCCATGAGGCAGTGCGGGTGCGTAGCAGGGTGAGCAAGTTCCTGGGCCTGAAATCAGAGGGTAACCAAGTGCATGATGCCAGAGCAGAACAGATGAGCAGGAGAGAGGAGGAACGAAGGCAGAAGCAAAGAGGATGGTCTTGAGGTGCTTCCGGAAGCGGATATGGTTCTCTTCAAGTTTCAGAGCGGCAGGGAGGCTGTTCCAGAGCGAGGCCCCAGCCGAAACAGAGATCTAACCCCAGCTGGTTTCATTGAGAAACGACTGACCCTGAGGGAGTTGGAGGTGGAGGAGCAAAGAGCTCGAGAGGGAAGGTATTTACGGAGGGAGAGTTGAAGGTATGTTGGACCAAGGCCCCAGAAAGCCTTGTGGACAATGCAAAGGGAATTTAATTTAATCCTTGCAGCCACTGGGAGCCAATGAAGAGATTTCACGGCTGGAGAGATACAATCCCAGTGCTTGAGGCCAAGGACAAGTCTCACAGTCCTGTTCTGGATGAGTTGCAGAGGGCAGAGAGTAGAAGCAGGTAGATTTAGAAAGAGACTGTTGCAGTAATCAACCCCCAGAGAGAACCAGGGCTTCTCGTGGAAGGAGAGGAAAGGCAGAATACCTCTGAGGAGGTGCAGTAGGAAGTTGACTTTTTAGAGACATCAGAGATGTGCGCAGAAAAGGAAAGCGTGGAGTCGAAGATGACCCTGAGGTTCCTAGCCCCGCAGGTGGGGGTAGGCAGAGGGCCAAGGGAGGCCGGCCAGAGAGTGACATGAAAGGAGGGTGAAGGTCTGCCTATGAGAAGGATCTCCGTTTTGCTGGCATTCAGGCAGAGATTGTTGGCGGCACATCAATCCTGAATAGCAGACAGGCAGTCAGAGATGACAGAAGGAGAAGAGGTGGCCGAGGGAAGCCTGAAAATGAGTTGAGTGCATCAGCATAGTACTGAAAATCGGAGCAGAAAGCGGCAATGTGATGGGCGAGAGTTGCCAGGTATTGGTTGAAAAGCCAGGGTGAGAGGTTAGACCCCTGGGGAATACTGCAAATAGAGAGGGAGATAGAGGAATGGCAGGGCCCAAGTTGAACCTGGGAGGGTCGATCAGAGAGGAAAGAGGTCAGCCATGCAAGAGCCTAATCAGTGATACCCTGGTCATCATGTAGATGATTGAGGAGGATGGCATGGTTGACCGTGTCAAAGGCAGAAGAGAGATCTAGTAAGATGAGTATGGATGTGAGATTAGAATCATGGTTAGACACCAGGTATTCACAGATGTTCAGGAGAGCAGTTTCCGTGCGTTTGGCTGCTCTGAAGCCAGGCTGATGGTCATGGAGACAATCAACAGATTCAGTGTGAAGATTAAGCTGGGAGATGGCCAGCTTTTCCAGGTGTTTGCCCAGAAAAGGAGTGATGAGATCAGCCGATAGTTAGGTGGGCAGGAGGGGTCGGCTGAGGGTTTCTTGAGAAGAGGGTGCACAAGAGAGTGCTTCAGGGGGGGAAGGGAAGGCTCCAGTGGTGGAGGAGTGGTTGCAGAAGTCAACTAGGGCAGGAGCAAGGGTGTCAATGTGGTCCTTGATGGATTTGGAAGAACAGGGAAGAACCTGTTTTGACAAGACTTTCTTTCTAGAAACCTTGTCAAGGGAGAACAGAGGAAAGGAAGAGAAAGAAGAAGGAGAGGTGGCCACAGGGGGGCCGGAGGCAGATGAGGGAGCAGAGGGAGGAGGAGGAGTGGACGAGAGGGTGGACAGGATGTCCTGGGTTTTAGAGATGAAATGAGAAGCCAGGGTCGTGCAGAGGGTCTGGGAGGGGACACTAGAGGTAGAGACTGCAGCAGGATTGGCCATCTCCTTGCAGATTTTAAAAAGTTCGGCCAAGTTGTTAGATGCCCCAGAGATGGGGGCTTGGATGTGGGCTCTCTTCTTAGTGTGGACAGAGAGCCGGTATTGCCTTTGGAGTGGGCGGCAGGCCAGTTTGTCAGAGGATGCGTAAGAAGCTAGTCATTTCCTCTCAGCCACCCTTCACTTGTGTTTAAGGGTGACAAGGTCAGGGTCATACCAGGAGTTGTACTTGGCTTTGGGCTTCAAACAGATCATCATGGCAGGTTCAAGAACATCAAGGGTATCAGAAATAGAAGAGTGGAGCATGGAAAGGGCTGTGTCAGGATGTGAGTCAGCGAGAGGAGGAGGAGGGGCCAAATAATCTGAAATATTACCTGTTTGTGTTCTAGCTCCAAATCCCTATAATTGACCGTAAAACGACTGAAATGCAACCTTGGAGGGGGACCAACAAGGCTGATGGATCTAAAGAAGTCAGTTCCCATTGCTCACCAAATGTACCTAGCAGACTTCTGGATATTTGATGGAATGCTACTGAGGCTTCAAACCTATTGCCTGTCTGTTGTTGACAAGTACATTCTGCACTGATCAATTCATCCTGTAACGCTTACAATGTTCACTGTGCTATACATAGTTTGTGCCTTCAATACAACACAACTTGTATACCATCCTTACCTCTCTGTAGGAATTATATTGATCATGTGCTATAACCAAAGTTGAAATGCATATTGATAAATGTGAGTGCTGCTTTTCTTCAGTGGATATTAAGCTCTCATTGCACAGGTCTGTGTTCATATGCAAGATTACAATACCAAATTCCAGCAAGGGCGACTCAGCCTTTCCTATGTCTGAAGTTGATAAACCTACACTTTTGTTTGTGGCACAACAGGTGCTATTGTTAGTCATGTGCCTACATCAGATAGCAGTTTTGATTAAAAAAACGAACATATCATCATTTTGGTGAATATCTAGCAATCAGTTTGCTTCAGATGGGAGGGGTATAAATCCTTGGCAGCCACCCCAATGATGAGCATACGTGTTAGTCCTAGAGGTGATTAAGTATCCAAATCCAAGACTGAGGAACCAAGGCATTCCGGCTTGTATCCTGACTTTGTCAGCAAACAATACAGTAATCATGGATATGTCAACTTATTTCACTGACATTACTGTGCTGTGCTCTGTGAAAAGGTTTACCATCTGACGTGCGGGTGGCATTGTTTAGGCCACTACCTGATCCGTCGGGGTGGAAGGGGTTCTAGACAGAGGGGAGCAGACCAGATATCGCATCATCAATCAGCTCAACAAATACGGTGTAAGATCGTAATGCCAACTATACGGAGCGGCCTATTCTTGAATTTAAGCATCAAAATAAGGCGATTAAATCTTTCGCTTCCAAAATGGAATTTAACCGCTCAAAAGCCTTGATGAAAGATGACTCTCTTTCCCTGATCTCACATTTAATCCCGAGGTTTACTCAGGTGCAAATTAAAAAGGAGGGCAGAAATAAATCTGAAAAAACAAATTTGGGACATAAAAAGCATCAGCCCGGAAAAATAAAATTACTTCTTGAAAGCATCTTACAAGAAGAGGAGGAAGACAATTTGAACAGATGTAACATCATGAAACTTATGTATTGTGTACCCTCTCTCAGGACAATTAGATCAGAAGACATTGACATCGTAGAGTATGTCTCCGAAGAGCGGGCCGACCAAGTGATTCTACATATCCACTCTAAATTGATTGAAAACACCTTACTGGCTGCCAAAAACAAACTTCTTCTGTTTGGTTATGAAATTAGCAGACATCAAAACTTAGATTCTCCACTGGAAAATACAACCCATGCAAGTAAATCATCTAATTTGCCGAACTTAACAAGAAATGAACAAAGGAGACAGATCTTACATGACAGAAATGAGAAATCACATTCTAGGCTTGCTGCACCGGATCATTCTATTCAACCAAATTCCAGTCCAGACCTAATGTAGGTAGATGTGGCCACAAGTAGCTAAAGACTCAAAGAGCTCTATTGGAAGATTGCTCCTTATTGTCATGGAGCACACAGGGTTTTTTACATTTGTTCCAAGACTGTGAAAAAAGGAAGGAGAATTTTGCAATTCTTTGTTTCCAAGAAACCTGGCTTCGACGGTCACCAGTGTGCGATGGCTTCACAGTCTTATTAAATAAGGCCAAAAAGAATAATGCTGGACTTCCATTTTCTGGTCTCTTAACTTTGATCCGCAACAGATACGTTTGGTCTGTACTTGAATCAATTAATCCTAACATCTTTGTTCAAGCTAGTCCGATCAAACTGACGATACCTAAAAATAGTTCCTGTGCCCACTTGTTGATAATAAATGTATATTGGAATACGGGCATTATCGCTTCAGCTGACTTATCGATTCAGTTATGCAGATAATCAATGAGCACATGATCAAATTTCAGAAAATCTATATTTTGATCCGTGGGGATTTCAACTGCACCTGGGTTAATGCCAATGGATCACTTATGGATATGAGCTCAACCCCTAACTGCATCAAAGGGAAACGTTGGCTCAATGAGATGAATATAAGAAACTTCACGATGTTGAATGGTCAGGTTTTAGGCAATATTCCAGCGAGCCACACTTGGGAACGAAATGATGTCAAAAAAACATTGGATAAATCTGGGTCTCCAATGAATTTTTTCAGAAGATCAAATTTCTTAAAATAAAGTGCATGGATAAAAGTGACCATGATGCTGTTTTGACAACTTAGGTGGAGCCAGTTGGTCCTGAGTGCATATGCTATAAAGAGGCTTTGGAGATTAATCAAGGACTGAATTCCATAAGACTAACAAACACAGACATAAAAAGTTGAACTCATGCTTTTGCATCCGAAGATCAAAATGTCTCTGCAGCTCTGGAATATGATGCTCTACTATCCGAGTTTCAAAGTAAATCAAGTGGTTTTCGCTTAAACTTTGAAAAGCCAATTCATCCCTTTAGCCAAATAATTGTTGATGCCAAGGGTTTATTGCAATGAGAAATCCAGCAAATTAATGCTAAAAATTGCAATGAATACATTCTGGCTAGAAAGAAATGTCGCCAACCTTATCGAAACTGGGCAAAATCATTTAAAATGATCCGAGAACAAGAGCGCGCAGAGACAATGCTCAAGTTGATATGCGCTAATAAAAGTCATGAGACTAGGTCAATAATAAACACCGGCTCTTTAACCCGGCAAGCACACTTGAGTATTGCAGTTGATGCTAATACATGGGTCACCCATTTTACCAAGGTATTTAGTAATCTTTCCCATATACCTGTTGCTTTCACCATCGATGATACAGTTGATTGGGATCCATCGCCTACGAAAGAGGACATCAAGATCGCAATAATGAAGCTGAGAAACTCTGGTGCTGCTGGTCCCGATGGACTAACAAACATAATGTTAAAAATTAACATCAACGAGTGGTCCAGCTTTATGTCAGCCCTGTTTGGTTGCATAGTAAAAAGTAAGTCTATCCCGACCACTTGGCAATCGGTGGTGGTCATACCCATTTTTAAGAAGGGAGATCGTTCCAACCCCAACAACTACCGGCCGATTGCCCTCTTAGATGTGGTTGGGAAGATATTTGCTACATTCTTGGAAAAGAGGTTGGCTAAGTGGGCTTTGGAAAACGCCATTATTGATAAACGCCAAACAGGATTTACTAAGGGCATAGGAGTTGAATAAAATCTATCCCTCCTTTCGTTCTTAAAGATCGAAACGTTGCGTGATCAAAAGAATTTATTTGTTGCATTTGTAGATCTGCAACAAGCATTTGATAGCTTGAACATATCTCTGGTATGGAACAAACTCAACTCTTGGAATTGCCCAGCTCATTTACTGCAAGCTATAATGCTTTTACACACAAATACATCTATGCAAGTAAAAATCAATGCTCAAGGCGATTTAACTTCAAAGACCCCTACAGATAAAGGTGTAAAACAAGGCTGTCCCTTAGCTGCGACTATATTTAAACTATATATCTCAGATCTTCCATCAGCGCTATTGGACTGTCATTGTTTCCCTCAAAGATCAATGGACAACAATTGAGCTGGGTCACCTATCCAGATGACCTAGTATTGATGGACCGCACCCAAGTAGGGTTACAATGCCTGCTGGCTAGCTTGGAAATGTATCTGGTACAAAATGATCTAAAAATCAATGTCTTAAAATCAAAAATGTTATGTCTCGGTTCTAATCAAGGAAAAAAAGGGAAACATTTAAATGGTATGTTTCCAATCAAGCCTTAGAACGAGTTAACAGTATTTGATATTTGGGAGTACACTTCAACAACTCAATTAGAGAACATAAATGGGTTGTAGATTTGTCATCGAAAATGAATAATTTGAAGCTCCAGGGTGCAAAATTGCACTTTCAATATGGAAAGTAATCGCTTACTCCGGTAATTATGTTTTACCGCCAAAAAGTCATTGCAGTCATTGCAGTTGCTACATTTGGAAGCGAGGCAGGATTTAACATAAGTAGCCAAATTTGGCAAAAGGTTCTTTCCTTGCCTAATAGTGTATCTATAAAATCTAATAGATACAAATTAGGGTTGCAATCACTTCACTCATATGTGATTTGGAAATCTGTCTCGCTATTAAGGAAAATACTTATAAGCGACTCTCCAATTGCTTACCAAATACTGAAAGGTGCAACAACTATCGGACTATTAAAGACATGTTCTGAGAAGGTAAATCAAAATTGAATTGATGCTAGGGCGAACACACAAATGTTGTTGGAGAACCCTTGTAAAAAAAAAATGCACGCTCTGTGACTGGATTAAAACTATAGACCAAAGATCAAGTTTAAAATCTAGTCTAGTTTTAGAAAGTAAGGTGCGTGCTCTAAATGAGCCCTACAAATATCTAATAAAATTTCCATCCAAATATCATTGTAATCTACTATTTCTAAGACATACAAAAAACAGCTTTAAAAACAGCTGTCATTTTTGTGATCTCGCAAATGAATCTCTTAAACATTTGGTCATAGACTGTCCAGAGACCACAACACAAAGGTCAACATTCCTTGGAAATGTTGCTCCTTTGAATAATTACTTGATTGAGTGGTAGTCATATATATTGTCAGGCCGGAATTGTTTTTTAACATGTGCGGTAATAGATTATCTTGATAATGCGCTGCTGCCTAGAACATAGACTGATTGAGTGATGGTTTTGTTATAAATTACTTGTAACTTTTTTTTGGGTGAAATGATTGTATAGGACGGATTGGAATGTAAAAAACATTTTGTAATAAACTATATTTTACAATTAAAAAAAACATTTTGAATACTGAACTAAGATAAGGAAGTCACATTGGCATAATAAGAACTTTGTAAAAAGACAGGAAGAGAAAGGTTATAATAATTTCTACCAATGCCAACACCATTGACAAAGTAAAGAGTGGGCAATACTGAAGCAAGCTAACTATAACCACCATTGCCAAAGTAGGGAGGGGGCAAAACCTAGAAAACCATTCAATTCACAGTGGCAAAATAAGAAAAGAACATTACTGCGAAAAGATTGTAACCATTATTGCCAGAGGGATGAGGCGGCAACAGTTAAGCAAGATGTTAACAAGCATTGCCTAAGGCAAAGAGAGGCAAGTGTAATCAAGAAGCATTGTCAGCAATTATTTGATGTGAAAGTGGGAAAACAAAAGTGGCAGGAGAAAAGGCCTCCTCATAGAAAAGATCAAGGCAGAGGGCAGCATAACGTGCATTGCATGTGGCAAATACAAAAGTGGAACAAACAGCTCCAATGTGTATCATGTCTTCCCAGAAAGAGTTGTACATTTTGAAGTTGTTGAAAGTCTAAGACTTTTACAAAAGGTTTGAAGTAAGCCTCTACACAGAGAATTTGTAGTAATGTTAGGAGCGTTTGTCCTGACAGGCGAGAATACCAGGAAAGGGTTCTTTTAGTGGTAGTCCTGGCAGGTTCGTGGACCAGGAGGAAATCATTGAAGTACTGCATTGTGGTTGAAGGTTGGGCAGAAGAAGTGGTAAGACCACTGAAGTGTTTCATAAATTGTGGTTGAATCCTCCTGACAAAATATTGTTGTTGATACAGAAGAATTGTGAAAGTGTTTTAGTTTTATTCAGAAGAAGAAGTTGTGTTTCACTCTTTTCTAACAGTGGAGCAATAAACACTTGTCATCTGGTTGAACTTTTGGTTAAAGTCCAAGTGAAAGATTTTTGGAGTAAGAAGAACTTTATGATCAGAACTTTGCTACAAAATGGAACTTTCTTATTTGAACCTTTGATTGGAAATCCTGCTTTGAATCTGTGGAAGCGGATCCGACCCAGGTTACAAGGATGCACAGTTATTAGGTTTATAAAATAACCTAACTGTTATTTATGTTACATTTGAATTGCCATATATAAATCCTCTTTAGGTTAGGTATAGTGGGTCATTTGTCAAACCTTATGAGTTAATAAAATGGCTTCTTGTGAAAAACCTTTACCAAGTTCTCCGCCTCACGTTTCTGACCCCTCACATCTCCCAAACCATGACAATATGAAAGTACTTATCTGAAACTGTAAAATGAGACAGGTTTTGTAGCTGCAGATTGAAATATTCTAGTTGAAACATCAATGAAATTAAAAATTCTGGAGAGGTCTCCCAAAAATGAACATGCAGTAAAGAATCTGAAGATTACCTCCAGGTGTGGAGCTAAGGGAGGCCCTACCTTTGGCTAGAGGATAAATGACCCAAAATGAGATTAACAGAACATTAAAGAGAGTACAGCTTCGTTATGTTTCCACTGAATCTTTTTTATTTATATACCAAGGATTTCCAACCAGACGACAGGGAATAATGAGTACCATGTGAAGCTATGAAAGATGAATGCTGGAGAGTGCTATGCATTTTTGAGGGTATAGCATAACTTGGAGGGTTAATAGAACATTTTAATGTTGTGAGCGGACAGCGGTGTCAATGTGTGCATAGTAGGGAGATTTGGCAAGAGTCCTTGTGTGTGTGAGTCTTCGCAGGCAGTGAGCAGAGTGGGTGAGCAAAACGTATGCCAGTGGTGTAGGTGGAGATGCATGGTTGTCTTCAGCTGTTGGATGGCTACATAAGTGCTGCATAAAGACATTCAGAACCTCTATCAATGCTGCCAGAAATCCCAGGGAGATAAAGACACGTGCAGAGGAGCACACAGTGTGGCCATGGGGAAGCCGGGAGTATCTTGTATGCTTCCTTGGCTGCTGCTTCACAACATAAAATCTCTCCAGCTAAAAGCGTTGTCTGAGCACTGAATGTTTTCCTTACAGGAGGCTGCATGGTCCAATGGAAAATCAATGCTATTTGCTAGCAGTCTACCAAAGCATTGAGGCTGGTAGGGTAGAAGTGCAGTATTCATGGAGAATATTGAAATTGAAATTGACATGACAGTGGACGATTAACTGAAATCTTGAGACAGGCAGATGAGAAGTAGTGCTATTTAAACAGTGGTGAAGCTGGAGACCCTGCAGATTCTGAATATCAAACCCCCCAACCATATTTGAGAATGAGTATGCAGGAATGTGGCAATGGGTGGTCAAAGCAGGACAATCGCTATATTTCCTAGCCTCCACCCAGCATTTCCCTTTCAATGGCACCTCAGCTTTAATCGCTTTCTACTTTCTACTGAGGTGCAGGAGAAGGGAGGTGATAGGCAGGGTGTGGTGGAGGCTTTCAGAGGGTGTCTCAGTCCCATAATATTGCACCCAGAGACACAGCCATGTGAGGCTCCCATCAGTAAAGAGATTCCACCTGTGTTAAGTGGGTGTGTGTGCTTGTGCTGGGACCAGCCTAGAACAGCCACACAACTCTGCAGGTTTATAGTTGTCAAAACAATTAATTCACTAAGAAGAAAGTAAAACGCTTCATGACTTGAATTTATTTTGCAATAAGTATATATGACGGCAAATTAACACTACAAACTGCACAAAAAACTATGCTGACAGAAAGATAAATGCACAAATTAGATGAACACAGTCGTATGTTCTTCAGGTATTTGGCTATGCCAGGGACCCCCTCGACTGGACACCAGACTGGACTGCACATTTTGCTACCCCCTCAGGCCAGCACCCAACGAGACGCAGCAAACAGGAACCGCCACTTGAAGCCTTTTTCCCAGAACGCCCTGCATGCAGATGCTAGCTCACTGGACGAAGCCCCCCCCCCCCCACACAAGTAGGTTTCCTGCTTTTATCAAGTGTTCTTGTCTATCAAGTGTTACGCAACTCTTCTAGAAGCTTTGGTGACTTGTTTGTGATGGAAAAGCACTTGTCTGCACCTGGCTTCCCACTCACTCTCCCCCCTCCATCCCAGAGGATGGCCACTGTCTAGGAAGCACCTCTGGAATGCGGATTTATCACTAATCCAGATCGCGCTGGACCTCTGGTGCAAACCCATACCTGTTTACAGGGAACATCGCTTGTGAAAAAACAAGAAAAAGCAGAAATCTGTAAGCATTCAGTGTGCGTTCTGAAAATCAATTAGCCCTATCATGACTCAGGCAGGCTGTGGACCTGTGAACTGTTCTGTCATTATACAATACCACTACAGCAGCATTTCTAACATAGTGGTGACCTGTCCAGATGCTGTGGCCAGCACAACTGTCAGTGCTTTGAGCTGGGAGGACAAATCAGTCAGTGAAGCGCCTGTTGTAGCAAGCAGCTGTAACAATGGGCCTCATTACGAGGTTGGAGGTAGCCATGGTGCTAGCCATGGTGCTATTAGCACCATGGCTATCCCCTTACCGCATTCCGGGTCCGGGTTTTCGGAATAGGGACTTACCGGGTCATTCAAACCTTGCAGGACCCGGTAAATCGCCATTCTGAAAACCATTTCCCATTCCCATTTGAGCCCCCATAGGGCTCAATGGAAATGGGAAGGAGCTAATAACGGGCCCGCAAATAGCGGGCCTGTTATTAGCTCCATGGTCCCTTAGCGGTTCCCGCTAAGGGCAACTGGTAAAACCAGCCGGCCTTAGTAGGACCCGCTAAGGGACCTCTGAATACGGAGGTTAGGGGTTACCGGCACCGGCATCCTTACCGGTGCCGGTAACCCCTTACCTCCAACCTCGTAATGAGGCCCAATATATTGGAAGATCACCCTTAACATGGGAGGGGAAGCAGGACATTTTGGGGCGAGGGGCAACAGGGAGATGCTCCCTGTTGCCTCCCCACAATGGGAGGAAAAAAAAGAAAATGCCACCCTGGGAAGGGCCTCAGTTGGCTAGGGCAGCAGGTGGTGATTGTAATCACGCCCGCTGTTCCAGCCACCTGATGGGCTGAGCGCCCTTCCCTTGGTGCAAATGGGGGTTGATGCCCAACATTATTCTATTGGTTTAGGTAATAAAATCATTGAATCAATTGCAAACAACTGTTTCGACACCAGCAACAATATTGCTGCAGAAAACCGGTCATAGTGGGAATTTCCTGGTATACTCTTCCTGCCTTTATGGGGTGTAAGAGGTGACCTGTGACATCAGGAAGGATGAGGAGGTATTTGGTGTAAATAACAACTACCTCAAATCCAAGGTCCAGGTCAACACCGTAAAAAGAGATCTCTATACTCAACTGGAGGATACTGTTGAAATTGCCAAGCCTGAGGTCTTTCCAGGTTTCAAGCAGATTGGTTGAAGAACTGATCAATTCTGCCGATGCCTCTGAGACTGAGGAACAAAAACAAAAGCTGAAATGGGTATTCCTGGACTTCCAGGATATCTTTTCAGTGGACTCATATGACTGTGGATGCAAATCTATTTATTTCACCACAATACCCACGGACCCAGAGATGGTTCCAGTATTTGTTAAGCAATACCGGTTACCTCTTTCATCCATGGAGTCACTCACAGAGATTATTAAGAACTTAAAATGCTGTGGGATAATTGATCCAATCCACAGTACCTTTATCAACCCGGGGATACTAAAACCAATTGGCCAATGGAGACTCTTTGCAGACCTGAAGGAGTCAAACAAACGGGTCCGCATGTCAAGATAGCCACGTCCCTACATCGATTAAGGCTGGCACAGATCCAAGGGTCAAATGTGTACACAGCCATTGATTTGACCAACGGTTACTGGACAGTACCCGTGAGTAGGGAAGACCAATACAAGCTTGCCTTTACCTTCGGGGAGGCAGCAGTACAGGTGGACCCAAACCCCCTTTGGGTACATAAACTCTGGCAATGTGTTCAACATCTTTCTGCATAAGCAATGCCTGGTTTGGGTGAAAGGGGAAACCTGGCCTATGTCGATGATGTTCTGATCAAGAACTCAACTGTGGAGGAACATATAGCAGGAATTCGCTATGTTCTGACCCAATTGCAGAAAGCTGAACAAATCTGTCCTTACAGAAGGCACAGTGGTGTAAGTCCCAAGTGAACATTTAAGGGCACAAAATCACACCTCGGGGTCTCAATCCCCTGGCAAAGAAGGTAGAAGCCTTATTGAAATTAAAAGACCCTATGTGGAAATCTGGGTTCATGTAGAATGACTCTGACATCATGGTATGGATGAGTGACTTCTTTATTGTGTTTCCAAGCATAACATCCAGTTTCTAGAGTCATATTAATCAAATAGTAGATTCCAGTTCACATAGGCAAGCACCGGCATCCTCTCTCTCAGGCTTACATCTTCAACTCCCCTCCAGAGAACACCAGTCATACACAAACATTCCATCCAGTAACATTCCAATGTCACTCATAACACTCACTCCAGATTCCACTAGGATGCAGGAGAAGACAGATCCTTACATATCTCCCCTCCTTAGAGATATCAAAAACACGACCAGCTAACTCAGCATGACAGCTATATAAAACACCCACACACACAGACACCTACACGTTTAATGCACATGCATCATCTCACCAAACAAAGACATTCTGCTAACAACTTCCCAACACCAATGAACGTCCTCACAGCCGTGGGACACACTTTAAAACAATGCCCCTTCCCCTTTCTGCTAAGTGAAGAAGAGGCACCTCCGACTACTGAAATACCATAACTAAACTTTCCACACATAGAGGCACCCAGACCTCTCATACAAATCCTAACTCCAACATCCCACAATAGAACACACACTTAACTCCCTTACACACTGCAATCACAAGACCCAGGTGTGCCTAAACACACACCACTTCCAACCAGGCTGAGTATATCTAATACTCGGGTAACTACTTCACAAACTCAGTGACCCCACTACCCCTCATTTGCCCGTGTTGAAAGTTCTCTTCACACAAAAACCTAACTCCGGGAGTACTACACTACATACATACCACTAGTGTATCACATATCACTAGAATCACTCACGTTATACTCATTACCTAATCTTCACATATAATGTTCCTAACATTGCACTTAATAACAACATTGTACACACTACTTTAAAACTCTTAAAACTCTAGCATGTATAAACCGATCCACCTGAAAAATTAAAATATTAGTCAAGTCATAGCATTTGAATTTAAAACATCAGTGTTTTCCACTCTCAACTAAAATGTCCATCCTGGAAAAGAAAATTATTAGTGCAGCAAACACGTGTCATATCAACTTGAGCCAGATATCTCTACCATCCTGGTCAATCAACACTGTAATTCACTTTTGAGACCATCTGTGTGAAAAACAATTTGTTATACACGCCAATGACCTAGAATCATCATTTTGCTAAATACCGATTAAAAGCACAGCGGCTACTACATGCACTCTACCTTCACTCCATTTACTCCAATTCATTCACACAGAAATGACCAATTAATCAACAAGCCTCACATGACAATGACATATAAGTCAACAACTAAAATTGACTGCTTAAATCAAAATCATCAAAAGCAAAACTCAATTTTCTTCTTTTACTGTTCCTCGTGGCAGCATCTTTTAAAGTCAAAAGTACCTCTGGGGATTCTTGTATAACGCAGTTCCCAAAACAATAAGCACATAGTTCTCCAAACCATAGGCAAAGACACTGCCCCTCTGCTATCCGGCAAGAGACACCATGCCCCTCCTAGGCACATCACAAACTCCAAGCTCTCTTCAAGTCCAGTCAAAGCTCACAGGTGCTGAACCACGAATTCACAATGCCAGCAGAACGTAGCAAACCCACTTGCACAGGCTCCCAGCCCCACAAGACGCTACTGTTGTGGGCTCCAACTCATTATGGTGTTGCTGCAAATGGGCTCTGAGCCCCTTTATAAGCCCAGTCACAGGCTCCAAACCCCTCCAAGCGCTGGAATGGCCATCAGGACCCTCCTCTGCTCCAGGCGCCTTGCACATGAGCCACAAGTTTCTTCAGCTTCTTCATCCAACTTCTCTGTCACTTCTAGGCGCAGCTGAGGTTCCAAACCTCTTCTAATACTGCTGCCCTGGGCTCCAAGCCCCCAGCTGCGCAGCATGGCTTCCCATATTTCCAGGCGTAACTTAGACCCCAGGCCTCTTCACTTGCTACTGCCCTGGGCGCCAAGCCCTCCATGCCGCAGCTTGATTTTCCAAACCCCTTAAAACTGTTTATGGGCCCTCAGCCCTGCCAACGTCTCTTGACTTTCTCTGTGCTTGACCTGTCTAACTGTTGACAGGCCAGCTGGCATCTGGCCCTGGCGCAGCTCCTTATTGCCTTCGCCTGTGCCCTTGGCGCTAGGCCCTTCTGTGCCTACTGCATTTAGCGCTCGCCTTACCTGAGAGAGAGGGTCTTCCTTGGTTTGGGGGGCGGTGCTTGTCTCTTCTTCTGTGCTGTCCCCCCAGCACAGCCAGCATCCTCGTCGCCAATGTGGAAATCTGGGTTCATGTAGAATGACTCTGACATCATGGTATGGATGAGTGACTTCTTTATTGTGTTTCCAAGCATAACATCCAGTTTCTAGAGTCATATTAATCAAATAGTAGATTCCAGTTCACATAGGCAAGCACCGGCATCCTCTCTCTCAGGCTTACATCTTCAACTCCCCTCCAGAGAACACCAGTCATACACAAACATTCCATCCAGTAACATTCCAATGTCACTCATAACACTCACTCCAGATTCCACTAGGATGCAGGAGAAGACAGATCCTTACACCCTACTACCCTGCGTGAGTTAAGATGTCTTCTTGGACTCACTATAGTCAGAAGTTCATTGAGGACTATGTAGAGGTCACTCGAGCCTTGGTCCATTTATCAAAGGCCAGAATCAAGTGGGAGTGTGGTCTGGAACAATCTGAGGCAGTGAAACAAGTGAAAAGAGGCCTTTTCCAAGCTCCTTCTTTAGCTTGTCCCATCAAGAATAGGGAGTTCTTGTAGGGCTTTTAGATACATGCCTAACAGCTGTGTTGTACCAAAAGCATGACAAGGGTAACAAAGTTATCTCGTACGCGAGCAAGTCTTTTTCCTCTGTGGAGGAAAAATTCAGTGACTGTGAAAAGCATTCCTGGCAACGTTATGGGCATTGAAAAATGACCATCCATTTATCCAGGGGGAGCACATCATCGTAGAGACTCCACATCAACTCTTGAAATACTTACAAATTGATTGAATCCGGGCAGGGAATGTAAGAAATTCCAGAATTACTTCCTGAATTCGGTCTATCCAAGGCTTTCCTGTGGAGGCCAGATATGGCCAAAACAAGAAGAGTCCTCCAGAGCATGGTTTTGCGGCCTTGCATGATTGTACTCAAGAAAACTGTCTCACGGACAAAAATCTATTGTCCAAAAATAATATGGACACATACTTAACTTCCCCACACAAGGTCTATGAAACAGACACATGCCAGGGGATACCCAGAGTTTATGTGGATCGGTGTTCCTACCATGTTGGTAGTAAAGGGGAAAAATAACTAGTGGCTGGCACTGGGAATGCCTGGGTGAATGATACCCCAGAGCACTCTGCTGGTTACAAAATAGGACGCTGAAGTAGTCAGGTGGCAGAGTTGAGGGCCGTTTATCATGCCACCCAGCAAATCAAAGAACTGGTTGAAATCAAAGACTCTGATTATGTCAGGAGTGGGTTTGCGGAACACCTTATTAACTGTGCCAACAACAAACCCTTTAAGCATGGCAAACTGATCAAGTCGATCGATTATCTGGTGACCTCTAATGAGATGATCATCTATTGGAAAAAGACAAGTGGTATTACCTGGCTGACCAGCTGGCTAAATCCAGAGCTCTGCAAGGGAATTTCATGGATATGGAATCCCTGCTGGGTGAAATCCAAGTCACTGCTGTCACCATGTCACAAACACGTGCCAATAGTGAACTTTCGACTGCCCAGTGGAGGAAAGATAGCCCGGCCGGATGCAGATTTTATCACTGCACATAAAGAGGGCCCGATCATTGGAAAATTCTATCAACACATTGAAGACCCTGTGAGTTTTCCTCTAACAGAAGCAGATTATGCTGTTAAAGAGGATCTCTGGGTGTTGATGAAATTTTCCAAGATGTTCCGAGTCCAAGACAGTTTATTGGCACGGCAATCCCTATCTGGTTGTGACCAGTGGGTGGTACCTACCCCATTCAAAGCCTGAGGTTGAACCACACACATGACACAGCTGCTGCCATATGATACAGGGTTACATATGCCATTGGAAATCTTGCGTGAGGTTCCATACTGGCCACTCATGGGCCAGGACCTCAACATTTATTTAATAGGGTGTCTTGGGTGTGCTCAATTTCATCACAGTTCACTCACACACAGAGCTCCCCTACAGAAAAGGCAAATGACACTGCCTTGGTCATATTTGCATGCCGATTTCATCAGGCCAGTGACTCGCTCATCTAGAGGAAACAAGTACATGTTGAATGTTACATCCTTGTTTACGAAGTAGGCACAATGGGCCTCATTACAACCTTGGTGCTAAGTGCACCAACTTTATCACCATGGCGTAAACTCTGTTTACACCATGGTGGATGGCGGATTTACCGCCCCATTCCAAGGTGAGTGGGGCGGTAAATCCCCATTTCCCATTTTCCCTTCCCCATTCCCATTTTTGCCCCATAGGGCATAATGGGAGTGGGGAAGGCGCTAATTACGCCGCCGTAAATTACGGCGGCGTAATTAGCACCATGGCAGGTTAGCACCATGGATTTTAACGCCTGCTAAAAGCAGGCGTTAAAATCAGAATCAGGCGTTAAGGGTTAACGGTGGCGTTAACCCTTAACGCCTGAGTTGTAATGAGACCCAATGTCTTCCTGCTCCGAATTGTAAGGCAGAGACTGCTGCTGCACTAATGATCAACCACATCTTCTCTCCTTTCGGCCTTCCACAAAGGATTGAGTCAGACCGAGGAAGTCTTTTTACCAGTGAGGTGATGGCGAAGATGTGGGAGATGCTATGAGTAAAAAGAAAACTCCACATTGCCTACCGCCCAGCCTTGAGCATGGGGGTGGGGGGTGAGATACCTTAAGGTATTCTCACTCCTACTCCCCATGGATCCTCTGCGCAGGTGACCAGGGAAAGGTCATTGCTCTTGGATCCTCATCGTGGGAGTCGAAAAGCGAGAGCTACAACATGGTTGAAGGGTCCTAAAGGATTGGGAGTTGAGAACCCTTCAGTGAAACATGGTACCCCCCTTTTTCTATTGATGACAAACTTAACACTCCCCTCAACCTTTATGGGCTATTATAAGCCAGATCCCCTCATTTTCATTTTTCCACACATGACATTTGACAGTACTGAGACGAGGAAGAGACAACTAGGAGTTATGCACACCAACATGCAGCTACACCACTTTGGTACTGAGATGAGGAAGAGGGCCTGAGAGGAGTACCATTGCCAAAACCAGGCATGTCTTACTAATCAGTCTAACTATAGTCAGGCAATTAAGGGAAAGGACTCACACCTGCAACCCTTTTACACAATCCAGTTGTATTCAAGGGGTGTGGAGAGAAAGGTGCGAAGAGAGAGGCAAGATGCTGATGGGAGTCAGGGTGAGCTGTTCTGAGGAGTGAGTACTGAAGCAGCTGAGGGCCCCACGAGTATGAAGTGGGAGCAAAAAACTATGTGGCTCAGAGGTGAGGCAAAGGAAGGAGGCCAGATGATGAGTTGTCCTTCATTCCATCAAAGAGATTGCTTGTTCTCCCACAGCATTGTTAGAACGCGAGAGGGCATAAGGGGTGGAGAAAGCTCCCCTGGATGGAAGCCATCAGGTTTGTGGCAAGTGAGACATGGAAATGGACTTCAAAGTGAACCGGTGAGTTTCCCAGATGGAGAAATCCAGTATTACTGTAACCGCGAGGCTCGTAAAGTGAACTGTTATTGTTCAATGAGAGCTGAGACTGGTACAATGTAGCAGAGTGGTTGCGTGCCTTGTTAAAGGAACAAGCATGTTTTCGAAAGACTCCCAACATTATGAATCCTTCCTTTTGAACCAATTAATTAAAGTAAAACACGTGAAGCGTGAAAACTGTGAATTGGTTGAAAACCAATACATATTGAATATCGAACGTAAGGAAAATTTAACGTTGAAGCAAATGGGTACACTTTGAATACTGAATGATTTTTGCACAACGAATAAACCCAAACTTTGGAACTGAATAAATTAAAGCCTGAAGGAAACCCAAACAGCCAACCCTAATAAGTGAATACAGTGTGACAAGGCTACCATTTGAAAAGGGGTGTGTGGCACATGGTGGCAGATCAATTTAACAGATCACTGTTATATTTTCCTTTAGTTTGGTATTCAATATGTGTTGGTTTTCTCCCACTTCACAGTTTGTTTATGTGTTCGACTTTCATTAATGGGTTCAAAAGGAAGGATTTGTAACATTCAGAGACTTTTGAAAAAGTGCTTGTTCCTTTAACAAGGCACGTGACCACTTTGCTACATTTTACCAATCTCTGTTCTCATTTATCAATAGCAGTTACTTTTGACGCTCGTGGTTACAGTAATACCGTGTTTCTCGATCTGGGAAACTCGCTGGCTCACTTCGAAGTCCATTTCCATGTTGCGCTGGCCACAAACCTGATGGCTTCCTTCCAGGGGTCTTTCTCCACCCCTAAGAACCTCTCGTACTCTTGCAGTGCCACAGGTGAACGAGCAATCTCTTTGATGGAATGAAGGACGACCCGTCCTCTGGTCTCCTTCCTTCACCTCACCTCTGAGCCACAGACCTTGGCTCCCATGTCACACTTCCCGGTACCCTCAGCTGCTTCAGTCCTCAGTTTGCTTCTTCAGCTGCAGAATGGCTCACCATGGTTCCCATCAGCGTCTCGCCTCTCTTTCCTCACCTTCCTGTCCACACCCCTTTTATACACCTGGCTTGTGTAAAAGGGTTGCAGGTGTGAGTTCTTTCCCTTAATTGTCTGACTATAGTTAGGCTGATTACTAAGACATGCCTGATCTTGGCAACAATGCTCCTCTGAGGCCCTCTTCCTCATCTCAGTACCAAAGTGGTGCAGCTGCATGTTGGTGTGCATAACTCCTAGTCGTCTCTTCCTCCTGTTAGTACTGTCGATTGTCACGTGTAGAAAAATGAGGGGAACTGGCTTATAATAGCCCATGAAGGTTGGGGGGTAGATTTGTCATCAATAGAAAAAGGGGGTGTACCATGCCTCGCCCAAGGGTTCCCCATTCCCAATCCTCAAGGACCCTCCACCCAAGTGATCCTCCCTCACATTTCCACCCCCAGGGTCAGGATCCAAGAGCAATGGCCTTTCCCTAGCCACCTGCACATCCAAGGGGGTCTCACATACCCTTACACAATGCGGGTTGGACCGAGGTGCTTCACAGGGAAACCAGGAGAGGAAGTCTATGTTACCTTGCTAACAGCCTTTCCGGTGTTTCACTGTGAAGCAATACGGTTGAAGGTCCAAGAACCACTGCATTACCCGAGGGTTGGATTCTTTCCTCTGACTAATCCAAACTAGAGGAGAGTGGTCTGTCACCAAACAAAACCTAGGACTGAAGAGGTAATACTTTTGGTGGA
Organism: Ambystoma mexicanum; assembly: GCF_040938575.1. Lineage (NCBI taxonomy): Eukaryota > Metazoa > Chordata > Amphibia > Caudata > Ambystomatidae > Ambystoma > Ambystoma mexicanum. The sequence goes on from NC_090925.1 coordinate 833,500,928, forward strand.
TTATGGCCCATTTGATCGCCAGTGCCTCTAACGCGAAGACTGACTAATTTTTCTCCCGGGGAGAGAGCGTTCTGCTGATGTATATGTTTGGATGTTCAAACCCCTCATAGTTTTGTGACAGAACAGCTCCTAGTCCTATCAAGGAAGCATCAGTGTGAAGAATACATTCTTTGCAAAAATCGTCAAAGCCTAAAATAGGGCTCTGGCATAAGGCCTGTTTCAAAGTCATATAACAGACTTCATCCTCCTGATCTTTGGGGCACAACATTTGTCAACTTGTCTGTCAGTCTGGATGTTTTTCTAGAAGAAGTTGGAATAAATCTGTGGTAGAACCCTATTAGTCCCAGGAAGACTCTTAGATCTTTCTTTGTTTTTGAAGGGGGTGTGTCCAAGACGGCCCTCACCTTCTACAGTTGTGGTAGGATGGTGACATTACCCACAAAAAACCTCAGATTCATTAACGCTGATTGGACCAGCTTGCACTTGCTTGGGTTAGCGGTTAACCCCGCTTTTATAATACTCTCATGATGGTGTAGAGGTAGCACAAATGGTCTTCCCTTGTCTTGCTATGTATTACAATTTCATCTATATAGACTTCGCAAAATTCTGAGTATGGTGGTAAGATTTTGTCCATGAGTCTCTGAAATTTTGCAGGAGCACAATGTAGCCCAAAAGGTAAAACCTTTAATTGAAACAACCCTATGGGAATGGCGAAGGCAGATTTTTCCTTATCAGGCCCATGCAAAGGAACTTACAAATATCCCTTTGTAAGATCAAGTGTTGACAAGTATACAGCATTGCCCAGCCAATCTATCAGAACATTGATACAGGGCATCGGGTCAGCATCAAAAGCAGAGATGGCATTCAATTTGCAGAAGTCTATACAGAATCTCCAACTTTCATCAGGTTTAGCCACCAACACTATGGGGAGGACAAAGGGCTATTAGAAGGTTCAATGATGTTAGCCTCTAGCAATATTTTAACCTCCTGAATTATGGTTTCTCTCCTAGACTCAATTAACCGATATGGTTTTAGATGTACACCTTTACCTGTGGGAGTGCAAATATGATGATAAATACCCTTCACTCTTCCTGGTTCTTCCCGAAACACATCAGTATACTGCCTTACGAGCTAATATACATTTTGTTTCTGATTATTATTGAGGTCATATGAAATTAGGGCCTTCCTTTCTGTGCCTTTGGGCAAGAGACAAGATGATATAATGGTCGGAGACTCCATGGAATTTTCTTTCCACTGTTTTAACAAATTGACATGATAGATTTTTGTTTTCAGGTGGCAATCAGGTTGTGAGATTTTATAATTACACTGAACCGTTTGTTCTATTACTTCATATGGTCCATGCCACTTAGACACAAGTTTATTTTCTGAAGTAGGTAACAGGACGAGTACCTTTTGACCTATCAAAAAGGACCTGAGGGAAACCTTTTTATCGTAAGAGACCTTTTGTTGTTCTTCTGCTTTAATCATGTGAGCCTGTACTAAGGATCTTACAACCTTCAAGTGCTCTTTTGACCGACTTGCAGTTTGAAAGAGAGAGGAATTGGGGCTTCCTCTTTCTACTCCCAGGTTTCGCTCAACCGATCCAGGACATCCTGTGGTTCTTGTCCATAAAGGAGATCAAACTGAGAAAATCCTGTTGAGGCTTGAGGGGTTTTCCGAACTGCAAACAAGGCCCAGGGAATCATCTGATCCCAATTGTTCCGATTTTCTAAGAGTGGAAATGTGTAATAGTTCTTTAACTTCCCCCATAAGCTTGTACAGGAAAGTTGAGCCTTGATCCATTGAGATCTCCTTCAGAAAACCCCACCCGTGAAAAGAAAGAGAGTAGGTGTTTCAAGATCTGCTGTGTTGGACTGGCTTTTAGGTGAAAGGCATCTGGATAACGTGTGGTGTAATCTGCAATAACTAATATATATGTATTCCCCAATTTAGAAGTCTCCAGGGGTCCCACAAAATCCATACCAATTCTGGAAAATGGTACCTCAATTATTGGTCGCTGATGCAAGGGAGCTGGTGGTGGTGTATGGGTACTAGTTTTCTGGCAGACATGCTTGAATAAAGGTTTAAATGGCAGCGTAAATTCTGAGCCAATAGAACGTATTCGCTATATGTGCTTGAGTCTTGTATTGTTCCAAATAACCTCCAGTCAGATGTGAATGAGCTATCTCAAATACCACTCGCTTATGACTCTTAGGTTTCACCAACTGAGTTTTTGCTAGATCCTCTGAAGTGATTTCTCCTCTACATAGAAGTCCATACTTAAAAAAAGAAGGGTCCCCCTTTCTCACCACCCTCGGGCTCCAATACTACCTGCATGAATGCTTCAGCCAACCCAGGGTCATTTCTCTGAGCAAAAGCTAAATCTGGGAGTGTTTTGGGCTCTTCCTCTGTAGGATTTCTCAGTTCAATTCTGGCCGGTTCATCTGTTACCTGACCCGCCTCCCTGAAAACGTGAGTCCCCCTATCTGTACTCTCCTTCCCAGATTCTTCTTTAAGTCTAGTGAACATGGCTTCTTCAAGTATCCCTTGAGTCACCTTATCCCTTTGGTGAATCTGGAAGTGGTATTTTCAGCGAATTTGTAACAATACCTTAGCATCCCCCTGAAGTCTGGGTCTATCACCCCTGCTAAAACATCAATCCCAAATATCCATGCTAACCCCAATTTGGAAGGTAGTCTGATGTATGTATGGGGGAGAATGAATATGAAGTCAGTGGGTATCAGTCTTCTTTCACCTGTAGTAATTTTCTCATTCCTGCTACTACAGATATCAAACCCAATAGAGCCTGAAGTGGCCACTGAGGGGTTTGATGCTCTGGTACTTAATGTTTCAAACTGTAGGATCCCACACCTTGTATCAGTTGAGCTGTATCCCACTCCGACACCATTTGTGAAGGCATCATGAGCAAGACACAGACAACAGACTTAAAGTTCAAACAATAAATATTTATGAAATGAAATGTCAAGATCGTTCAAGGCCTAATTTGCCACCATGATTGCCAGATGATTGTTGAACAACAAATAAACCCAAACCTTGAAGCTGAATACATTAAAGGCTGAAGGAAACCCAAACAGCATACCCTAATAAGTGCATACAGTGTGACAAGGCTACAATTTAAAAAGGGGTGTGTGACACATGGTGGCAAAGCCACAAGGCGGCTAAAGAGAAACCAGAGGAGCCCAAGAGCACACCCTAAACCCAAAAACCAATAAAGGAAAGCAAGTAAAAGCGACTTGGTGCACAGGAGTAAGTACCAAGGAACTTGTGTGAGACATTAAAGTCTTCGGGAAGGGAACCCTGAGATTCTGCAGGCCAATGTGTGTTGTCTTGGGATCAGAGTCTCAAAGCCCCTTTTTGTTTGGATTGTGTTATTGGAAACTTGGCGAAGGGAAGCCCAGGATTGGTTCTGAACAATAGGTACATCGCAAGACTCATTTTCATGTTATTTTCTTATGATGGGAAAGGGGAGCTGAGAGAAAGTTGTGAGCTGGAAGAAGCTCAGAATTTTGAGTTAAACATTGTTTCTTTTGACTTTGACATCACCACACATTTGTGTATTCTAGTTGTGAGGACAAGAATAGGTTTTGGACACAGTCGGACTATTAAGTTGAACCCTATGACTCAGACTTTCCTTAGTTTCATTCAGGTAGGGAAATCACACCTTAGCATAGGGCAAGTTAGTCCTTCAACCATCTTGACATTTGATTTAATAAATATGTATTGTTTGAACTTTAAGTCTGTTGTCTGTGTCTTGCTTCATGATGCCTTTACAGGGGGTAGTGAGGTACAACAAAACAATTGTGAGCATCTTAAAGATGTTTGTGGCAGACTCTGGGCCCAGTTGGGACATTCGATTACTGCTTGTCTTGATGGATATTAGGTCTACACCATCTTCTGCAAGTAAAATGTCTCAATTTGAGCTTATGATCGGACAAAACATTGTTTTACCTCAGCATTTGCTCCATAGAACTCAGAAGCAGACACTGATAAATGCGTCCACCAGGCATGAGTACATTGAAAATTAAAGGAAGCATCTCAAGCATGCTTTTGCTTATGCTTAGAGCAATTTAGAAAAGTCGTCTGAAGGAATGAAGGCATATTATGATCTAAATACCACAGGGAATGAGTACAAGGTAGGTGACAAGGTTTACATGTACAATTTTCAGAGAAATCAGACCAAGGAATGGAAATGTCTTCCATCGTTGAAATTGTAGATACAAACTCACCTGTTGCCTACAAGATCGGCATCCCAAGAGGAGAAGATACAGAAGGGAAATGGGTCCATATCAATCAGTTAAAAAGCTGTCATCATAGACAAGCTTTATGACTGACTGAGGAGCCCAAGGAAGGTCAAGCTGAGGAACCATCCGATGAACGAGAAGTAAGGATGAAAACCCTGGATGAAAACTAAAATATATATAACAAATGAGTAATTTAATTAATATTCATCGGAAATGTTAAGAAGGAAATTGAAATGTGATGTCTCTTATCTGCAACGTCGTATCCCTTTCTACATAATTATGCTTTTTCGAATTCTATGTCCTATTTTCTGGGGAAATATGTTTTGATGAAAATACTGAACCCCTCTTTTTATTCCTATCTATAGAAAATTAAACTCCTTCCCTTCCAGCCTGGGCAACCGCAGAAGAGGAGTGCGGGGAGGACCCCAAGGACTCGCTGGGGGGGGGATAAACGAACAAGGAAACACAAGAGAGTAAAGGGTTGCAGGACAATAGCATGGAACAGAGGTGGAGGCTAGAGCACCCACTCAGGAAGGAAGGACGTGCTCCATGGAAAAAAAATGGAGAGAGAAAAAAACAATCCCACTCTTCCCTGCTCTGTCCCAGGTGGGAATCAATGGACAAGAGATTAGGGGGCGGGAGAATCTTTTAGCCTAGGAAAATGAACTGAAAGGCCAGGTTAGGCCTATAATTCAAAATACATTGGTCTGATGAAAAAGGGCACACTGGAAAAATGGCATGCCAGCCCCAAAACCTTAACACAGCAAAGGCGTCTAGTGAATGCAGAGTATGTGTCTTGCTGAAAGTGACACAAGGATCATTGTAGAATGGAAAATGCAGATTGTTAATAACAAGGAAAGGGCAGCCTGTCCATTTCCGCTGCCACATTAAGAATACTGGAGGCGCAAATCAAGGGAAGCACACTGATGCAGAAGGGCCATGTATTTTTTGCTTTTTTTAAAAAAAATGTATTAATTTTATTCAAACCAAACAACAATACAAACAAACCCAACACGCAGTGCAGTTTACAACAATTTGTATTTCCATTTTTGCCACTGCTCCCATAGTCCCATCCTCCATTATGAGCCTATTTGTACTTCGCATTCAGTATCTGCTGCATGTGACCGGGTCTCATTATCCTCGGATTCCGTTGGGTCCGATATAGATCCGAACAGTTCCGCTATTAATAATTTCCATGCCATCAGGGTACCCACTTCTTCCTCCCCACTCATGTTGCTCGCCTCCTGCCATACTGTCGTTTCGGCCTCTGCCCATTTCTGTAACTCCTTCCACCAAACCTCCACCCGTGGCTTGTGGCACTTCTCCGTTTTGCTAGCACGTATACCAAAGTCTTTCAGTTTCTCAACATGTTTAAGTTTCCGTGGTCTGGGGAACCCTCCCAGCAAGCAAGCCCAGACCGTATCTATGACGAGCGTGACCCCCTTTGTCGCTACTTTTTATGCCACTTCACCCCAGAAACATTCGATTACTGGGCATGACCAAAACATGTGTGTCATGTCAGCGTTTTCCATGTCGCACTTAGGACACGCCTGCCGCCCAGCGTTTCCAAACTTGGATATCCTCAGAGGGGTCATGTATGCTCTCTGCGTTATATACAGCTGTATTTGTTTAAGTCTGGCGTTTCTTGACACTTTCTTGTGATATCCCACGGCGCGTTCCCACATGCCATCTCCCATTGGGGCCCCCACCTCCTCTTCCCAATCCAGTCTCAAATGTGTCAATTCCTTCCCAACCTTGGTCATCACCATCTCATACGATCTAGAAATCTCATGCCCCCCTTCCGATATGTCATATATTGCCCCCACAGTAGCATCTGGTTCCTCTGTCAATACTGTTTCAGGCCACGTTTTCTGAATTTTCTGGACCATCCTATGGTATGTAACATATTGGCCAGTATGTAATCCCACCTCCTCCCCAAGTTCTTCAAAATCTCTAATGGTCCCCTCTTGCCATATGTCCCCTAACGTTACCAGCCCCACCGATTCCCAGTAGGTTCTGATAATCACCCTCAGCTGTCTATCCCCTCCTGCTAAAGCAACCAGCGGTACTTGCGGGAAGCATGGGAATGGGTCCCCCATCACCCGACACGCTCAACGCCACATTTTCCACCCCAGCATCATCATCCTAGGGCGCTCCTTCATATCTGACTCAGATAACCCTATAATTTCCCTTAAGTAAAATAGGATACAATCCTGCCCAAACAACCTAAGTTCAGGGGTCACTTCGTCGGAGAGCCAGTTGGCCACATATTGTAGTTGACTCGCTACATAGTAGACCTCAAAGTTGGGCAGTTTAATACCCCCCCCCCTTTCGTAGAAGTTCTGCAACTTCCACAGCGCTACTCTATTCCGGGTACCATGCCACAGGAAGTCCCAACACACACTATTCAGTTTAGCAAAAAACTTCCTGGGTATCATATATGAGATGTTACTAAAATAATGTAAAAGCCTACGTAGGACCACCATCTTAAGCATTGCCCCCGTCCCATCATTGCTAGGGGCAACTTCTCCCAAAACTTCATACATTTCTGGATTTTCTCAATAGCTACCTCGGTGTTGTGCTTGTGTTCCTCTTCTGCCGTGTGATACACATCTATACCAAGGTAACGGAAAGAACTAGTCACCCGTGGTATCTGTAACACCGGTAGCCTTTCCACAGGGGTCCCCTTATAGCTACCTAGCGGGAATATACTAGATTTTTGAGGATTCACCGCTATGCCGGACAACCCTGCATACCTCTCTATCACTTCCAGGATATATTGAAGATTTTCTTCTGGGTATTGCAAGTAAAGTAGCAAATCATCCGCATATAAGGATATTAGGTGCCGCTCTCCCCCAACCTCAATACCTATCGTAGCATATTGTTGCCTGAGGTATATCGCTAGGGGCTCCAGGGCTAGAATGTAAAGTATCGGGGACCAGGGGCACCCCTGCCTGGTGCCTCTACTAAGCTGCCATCTCTCGGATATCACTGATCCCGTTCGAACTCTGGCTAGCGGCTTGCTGTATAGCATTTTCGCCCACCTAATATAACCCGGCCCTACTCCGTATCCTTCCAGGGCCGCCAGCAGCCATGTCCACTTAACGGAGTCAAAAGCTTTTACTGCATCTAGGGATACAATCGCCATTTCACCTTCATTCCTATCCGCCCATTCGATCACCCGGTGGAGTCGCCTATGGTTGTGGGTAATATTCCTATTCGGGACATAGCCCGTTTGGTCTGGGTGGATTAATTTGCTAATTACTCTTTGCAGTCTGTTTGCCAGGACAACCGTCAATATCTTGCTGTCCTGGTTCAGCATCGACAAAGGCCTGTAGGAGCTACAGCTATGCCCCGGTTTGTTGGGTTTAGGGAGCGGTACTATGATCGCTTCTCTGGGTGACTCCGGCAACCCCCCATCTCAAACGCCTCGTTAAGCATTTCTAGCATTGGGGGGAGCACTTCTTCTCTATACACTTTATAAAATTTGCTAGGGAACCCATCTGCTCCTGGGGTCTTACTGGTAGGCAACTGCCTCAAAAACCTCCTCCGACTCCTCCAAGGTAATTGGTGTGTCAAGCTCTTCTCTTTCCTCATCACTTATCTTGGGCAGTCCTATATCTTCTAGTGTTTCAGCTATCTCCTCTCGACTGCCCCCCTCCTTGTCTCTGTATAGCACCCTATAATAATCAGCAAATTCCTTGTTGACTCCTTCCTGGGTGTCTACTACCTCGCCATCTTCTCTAGTTATTGTCCTAATCGGGGGACTAGGGGTTTCGCTCTTGTACAGCCACACTAAAAGCCTACCCGTTTTATCCCCTCCCGTGTGCTGTCTTTCCACATACTTTTTATAATTGAGGTTGCAGAGCTTTTCCCAGTGTTCCGCACACTGCTGCTGTAGTTTAAGTACTAGCTCTGTGTCCACACTGCCATTTTTTAATGTTCTTTCTAGTTCATCTTCTACTCTTTGCAGGTCAGCCAGAACCCCATCTTGCAGGCCCTTTGACTTATCTATGGCTACTCCCCGCATCACGACCTTAAAAGCTTCCCATAGTGTACCCGCCGAGTCAACACTACCAGTATTCATTTCAAAGTAGTTAATGATCTCATCTCTTATGTCCTCTCAAAAGACCGGATCTTTGAGTGCCTCTGCTCGGAGGCGCCATGTCGGGATCCGTGCCCTCGGGGGGCAGTATTGCCACCCAAGGACCAGGGGCGAGTGATCTGAGAGGACCCTCGCCTTATATTCTATTTGTGTGCTCTCTGTCATTACATCCGGCGTGGCAAAGACATAATGCAATCTTGTGTGCAGCTGCTGCGGGGCTGAGTAGTGCGAATATTGCCTACCATTAGGATGTTTTGTTCTCCACACATCCACCAAGCCAAAATCATCTAGTAACACCTGCAATGCTTTGGCCGCCCAGGTGGGCCTGTCAATCCTGCTATCAGATCTGTCCACCTTGGGGTTCATTACACAATTGAAGTCCCCGCCCCAAATAACCGCATTTCCCACACACATACTAAGGTTGGTTCACAGAGTTCTGAAGTATGCCGCCGTGTTTTGGTTGGGGCGTACGTGTTTGCGATGCATACCTCTTTGTTCTCCACCAGCCCTCTCAATATAACCGTCCTCTCATCGGTTTCCGCCACTTCCTGCAGTAGCTTAAACGGGACGTGCGGCGCGTCCCAGACAAGCACTCCCCTAGCGTAAGCAAAGTACGATGAACCCACCACAATCCCTTTCCATTTTTTCCCCACTAGCTCCAGTTTCTCCCTCGTCAGATGCGTCTCCTGTAACAGTACAATGTCTATCTTTTGCCTTTTCAAATACAGCATGACCTTATTCCTCTTCATATAGCTGTTAAGTCCCCTGACATTCCACGTTAGTATCTTAAGATCTCCCATAGCGCGTTGGTGTCTTCCTCCCACATTTCCAACCAAACCCTCCCAGTTATGCTATGCAGATACAACCCTTCAGCTCTTCCATGTAAGCTCATGTTTGAACTTAAACTCCCCATAAGTATGTACACTCCAAACTTCCCACCTCCCTTCCCTCCCCCACACATCACTTCCCCAACAACGCCTTCCCCAACTGTTGCCCAGCTCCATCCCTGGATCTCAGGCACCCCCACATCTAGCCCTGTCCAGCACAAGCTTATGCTCAGGGCTCAGAAGGGTGAAGTCGCCCTAATGGTCACTTAACTATTAGTATTTCGGGGGTGGGTTGCTTCCATCCTGTTGCTCCCATTTCCAAATTTATTACGCATTGTGTTAACCCTTTGCAGCTTCCAATTACATTTTGCCCACTATATTCCAGTCCATGCCGAGCACAGGGCCTGAATGCTACCCAATGTTCAACCAGTCCCGCTTTGTGGTATAATCCGGTGCCCCTCCCACTTACCCCCTCAATGTCCGTGGCACCAGTTCTTCATTCGTCCTGTTCCTGCCGGTCACCGTCCACTTCTTGTTCCGGGCAGCCTTGAAGATCCAGCCACGTTACCACCTCCTCAGGAGTGTAAAGAAAAAGCGCTCTGCTCTTATGTAGCACAGCACCTTCAGCTTTGCCGGGTACAGAAGCATGTACTTGATGCCTGCTACTCGCAGCCTCCTCTTGAGGGCCACGTAGCTGTATCTCTGTCTCTGCACCAGCATCGTGTAATCCGGGTATGCTGTAATGTTGGCGGATGCTTCCTGTATTGTTCCGCCTTTACGAAAATTTTCCAGGATCTTCTCCCTGTCTCTATAGTTCAAGATCCTCGCAATGATGGGTCTCGCGGAGCCCCAGGTCGTGGTTTCCTCATTAAGGCGCGATGCGCCCACTCCACCGTGAATCCCTGCGAAAGCTTGTCTGCTCCTATTTCCTGTAGGATCATGTTTATCCACATAGTTTGTGGGGTCTTGGCCCTCCTCCCTCTCCGGCAGGCTGACCACCCGTATATTATTTCTTCTCGCTCTTCCTTCCGCTTCTTCCACCTGATTTTCAAGGTTGCCAACCTGCTGTTTGAGCATGTGAACTTCCTTAGCATTATTTGTGCTGACATCAGTATTGGTCTTTACAGCACTTTCCAGACCACTTGTTCTCTCCGCCAGCCCCCTGACATCTTGCCGTAACAGGGCAAGTTCAGTTCCTACTGCATCAATTTTGTTCTCCAGGGCTGTCTGTAAGTCCTCCATTGCCACGCCCCATTTAGTGCTCAGCTCCGTTATGGCCTCCAGGATCTGGTGCTTATCTTCTTCTGGGGCTTCTTCCGCAGTAGTTGCAGCCACGTTCTGCCCCGATGTTGTAGGGGTTCTCTGCGTTTTCGCGAAGACCTCCATCGTGGGTTGTTTGGTCTTGGTTCTCAGACTTTTTACCGACATGATACAACCTTGTCCACGTGTCTGGCTCCGGCTCGGGGTCTCTGTATACCAACCTACACCTATTGCGTCACATGATATTGTTATTCGGGTGGATTGTAACTTCCCACATCACAATTTCCTCTCAGTGTCCGTGCCTATTGTCAGCAGGGTGCTGACTTCTGCATCCCTGATGCTTCTTTCTGGTCTCTGTGCCTATCAAAGGCTGGTGGTACATACAAGGTGCGTATGCCCACTTACTGCGTCTGCAGGCCGCAATGGTTGATCTAAGCAGCATGTGCGTCCCAATCCTTACGAGGCCGCTTCACGGTCCATCAGTGTAATCCTTTGTTCAGGATCGGTCGCCATTTTGTTTCGGATGGTGCGGGTCTCGACGTCGCTTGTTTTGTCCGTAGTTGCTCTTCCACTCCTTGGTGCGGCTTCGGGATGTAATCCCTGCGTGCCCGTTGCCTCGAACCTATTGTGGGTACGTTGTCATTCCTCTTGTCCGTTCAGTGTGTACATCGTCCCGGTTCAGTGGGAGCACCGAGGACGTGCCGCCGATCTCATGGCCAGTTAGCCCGACACTGCATACGTCCCCTCGTCAGCCCGGGCTATTCGTGAGCTCCTCTTGGGTAGTCGGTCGCTCACCGTTCCATCAGCTGCTGCGCGCCTGCAGCCCGTTCACTACCCGCCTGGCACCCGATTTCAAGTGCCACCGAGGGTCTCTTTGTGTTGGCGCGCCGCCATCTTGATATCAATTATGCTGCTCCCGGATCAGGACACAAAGTAGCCTAACTCCCGCTACTGTGTCCACCTTCTCCTGCCGATACGCTCATCTGCTGCCTGAGGTATTCACGCAGATACAGTATCTTTTTCTGCTGGAATCAGCCGTCAACACATGGGCTTTGCTTCGGATCAATAAGTCGGATCACGGAGCTCCAAGGAATCACAGCCTACTCCATGGCTGCTTGGCCACGCCCCCATGCAGAAGGGCCATGTATGTAGTTGATAAGGCCAAGGGAAAATAATATTATGATTCTACATGAAAAGCAGGGTTTTGCTAACCCTAAAACAGCAATTTCCAGAGGTGTGTGCATTTCAAAAAATGGGGGAAAATGTTGCAAAGAATGAACTCATCAGGATGATCAAATGAACAGTGATGTGCAAACATGTTAAAAAATAAAAGGAAGACTTCAGGTCTAAAGCAAAATATTGTGAAATGTGAAGTAAGGTATTTTGGTCAGTAGGGCTGACTTCAACACAGAGATTCAAAGCCACCTTCCCCCATTACAGGCTATGTTCAGCTGTCTATCTGAAAAACACTCCTTTGAAGTCAGGACCAGAGCAAAGAGCTGCATTTACGCATGACAGAACCTTTTATTCGGGGTAGCTGAGTAAAACAGTCATCAAGCCCTTAAATGGGGTGAACTTTGAACAACCATTAAAAATACAAGATTCTTAATTTGAATCATGGTCAGTTCAGAGATACCGATCGCAAGCTTGTTCCCGGAGGAATTTTCCCTGAGCATGGTGGTGGGACATCTGCTGTGCTCTTTCAGATAAACAGAACTATGGCATGATCTTTGAACTTACAAGAATTCTAATGTACCGTATGGCAGGAACACTAACCTGGTGGCCAGACCACTAATTAAAGCTTGAAGAGATGTAATGTGAAAATTGAAATATGCATTGGATTAGGTTTCCATAGAGTTGTAACCACATTGTATTCATTTTCTCAAGAATCATCAGTGGCACCGTAATGGTTCAGGTATCACCAAAAAGTTGCTGACAGACCCACATATTGATGTGATTCAAATGCGATTTGGGGAATTTCAGTTACATCCTAAAATGTGTTTCTAGCTTCGCCGAAAAAGGTTATGAATGCGAATGTAGGGGAGCTAGTGGCTTACTAAATTTTCTATCCTGTTAGAAGTTTCACATTCCTGACTATAATAATCTTTGCATAAAGGGCAAACTACCATAGCTCACATGTGCAATACCCTGCTGAAACAAAAATGTGTTCCACATATCTGTCATGATTAGGGCAACATTAATATCTATGTATTATGGCATTTACTGGCAAATCTCTAATTTCTGCCACGTAGAGACCATTTGAGTGCAAAAGCTGACATGTAAAAAAAATAATTTAAAAGACAGAAGGTGTACCTCTTTACATCACTTTCATAATAGAACTCCAAGGGCCTATCAGCAGATAGGGGTTGGACCTTGGGAGGAGGAAGAGGGGATAATCCTCCAATGAAAAATCGGAAGCCATAAACTTGCACTTTCTAATTGTAATAAGAGGGGGGTGTCTTATAGAGTAAAGTGCCTTGCTTTATGGGAAAGGGGGACAGAAAGAACCTGCCTAAAAACCAACTCGGAGGAACTTGCCTAAAAAAACATCTTGATGGGGGAGCTGCCTAACATCTTGAAGGAGACTTGGCTATAATATGTCTGGGTGAATCCTGAGACAGCTGACCGATCTTACCTGGGTGGAGAAGCCTTAAAATTTATGGAGACTTAACCCTGCTTGGGATGCAGAAACTGTGAAAGCCTAAAAGCTGACAGGACCCATGATTACAGAGAGCCAAATGAGGGATGGATGCTGGTGACTATCTCTGACTGAAGTGCTTGATCAGACCCTGTGCTGTCCCAAAGAGGCGCCCTGACATCTTTCCTGAGTGCCCAAAAACAGAGGTTTCCATTGTAAGTAGATTTATCCAAATGTTACCAAATGTGCGGGGGATGTGCCTGCCTTAATATTTTCCCTCAATAGTGGGTGGGGGCAAATTGTGTAGAGACTTAGCATATTTGACTGAATATTTATTTAAGTAACTCCCAAATAGTTTGGCGCAGGGGGAGTTTCAAACCTCTGCCCTCTTTGCTAGTGGGAAGTTAAGTTGTAGGGCCTCATCACGAGTTGGGCGGTAGCCCTTAAATGCAGAGGTAACAGTATTAACACCTGGAATAGCACTTCGCTGATCACGACCCTGCAAAATTAGGGCAGGTCCAAAAGGGACCGACGTCAATACAGCTGGAGGTATTACAGCTGATGTTATTACAGCCAGCGGTAATACCGCTGTCAATACAGCACGTTATCACAGACCTATCACAATCCCATTTCTAGTGGTATTACCGCCTGAAAACCGGCGATAATACAGCTGGAATTACCCCCAGCCTCCAGCTGGAGGTAAATGAACCAAGGTGCCAGGAGTAAAGTCACAGGTGCATACAATGAACACCAGATGGCTACAAAAGACCCCAGGCACCCTTTAAACACCATGTTGCCATTCTCTGCAGGGAGCTTTGACAGGCAGTTACACATGCTGCACCTGGAGCTTTAGATGCTGGACAACCAGGGCAGGTCACAGGGAGCACAGGGGGGAGGGTGGAATGAGAATGAGGAGGAGGAGAAGGAGACCTGCAGCAGCAAGGCTTGCACCCATTCCCAGGGTCAGGCTATCACACTGGGCCTTCAGTGACACCCAGATAGTAAGTAGTACCGGCTGGATTGGGTTACCATCACTGAGCTGCAGGCCATGATACAAAATGACATTGAGAGCAGGATTGCCATCTGCACAGTGGTTCCCCCACTGATCAAGCTGGTAGCAGTCCTGCAGTTCCTCGGGATGGGCACCTTCCAGCACCCTGTGGCCATGATGCATGGTATGGCCCAGTCAACATTCAGTGCCATCCTGGGCCAGGTGCTGGATGCCCTGCTCCACCATGTCAACCTGCACATCGCACTGCCCACCACCCAAGCCCAGGTGAATGACCTCATGGCATGCTTCTATGCCACTGGACAAATGTGCCCAATGTTATTGCAGTCATCGACTGCACCCATGTTGCATTGGTTGCACCCCAGGCCCTTGAGGCAGTCTTTCGGAACCGCAAGCACCATCATTCATTGAATGTGCAGATGACCTGGGGACTTGACCTAAACTTCAGCCACTGCTGTGCCTGCTACGCTGGATCCACCCACGACTCGATGGTTTTACGCAACAGCACACTGGAGGTCTACATGGAGAGGCACAGGGGAAAACAGACCTGGATAGTGGGTGAGTACAAACCCTGATAGAAATGCATTTTTGAGCACAAGTAAAAAAGGGGGTATCGCCACAGGAAGAATTGCATGGCAACAGGAGGCAATGTCAGCACCTCTGCAGCACCTGTGCCATAAACAGGGGGCATCCAAGGGCACATGCACACGGCCAGCAGACCTGGACCCACACATGGTGATTGACACACATCGCTGCCCACACAACAAATCATCAGACCAGAATGCACCTGGAATGTGCTACAGTGCAGATCCATCCCCCATCACCCAACAGCAAGTCCACCCAGGGCCCCAGATAGGAATCTGAAGTGAGAGGATACCACTCCCTATTCCCTAAAGTACTGCATGAAATTAATACAGAGGAGTAAACATGAACATCACAAAGAGAGTATCCCATGAGTGCTATCAACTGTTAAACTAAATTGTTGGTGCAATGAACATTTACCATCATCCAGTGATACAGGCACATCAAAATATAAATGCCTACTTCCCCGGATCTTGCAGTCAGAACAGTAGCCCCAGCATGTGGGACACCATGCACCACTGACCCAACCATATCCAAGCAGCGTTGCAGGTGGAACCTGAGGCACAAGGTTCCCGGTGTTCCCTGTACAATAATGGAAGGGAATATTCCTACACCCTATTATCGGTCCAAAATGTGAGTTCATGCCTATTCATTTTGTGTAAAAGTGGCCCATGCACCCCCTTACCTGTAGTGCCGTGTCCATCCGGGACACAGCAGTCATCCCATGTGCAGTCAACCGTCAGCCGCCAGAGAAGAGCCACCTCAACAACACAGGGTGCATGTACAGGACAGATAATGCATAGCAGGAAATAGGAAAGATGGGTACCCTTCACACATTGCATGACTCTGTTACTCACAGGAATGCACACGGTGCGTAATGGCTGAATATTCTGAATCTGCAGATTCATGCATGGTACAAATGCCTGATGTTGTCATCCCAACCCAGGCATGTGACTCAGGATAACCGCAGCTCACCTGGCTGATGACCCCTGTGCGTGACCCTACAACACCACATGACCACGCATACAAGCATTCCCACAGCCGGTAACTCATCTGCATTGAACATGCTTTTGGATTTTTGAAGGCATGATTCAGGTGTCTGGATAGTACTGGAGGGGCCTCATGTACGCACCGGACAAAGTTGGCAAAATCGTCTTGGCATGTGCAATGCTGCACAACATCTGCCTCAGGTGAATGTGCCTCTACCCCTTGATCAGACAGGCAACCCAAGGGGCTGATGATGACGAGTACCATGTTGCCAGAGCTAGGGCTGATGCACAAAGGGATGGGGTGAAGGAGGGGAGGCTGGCCCGACAGGTAGTGATTGATAATTATTTTTAGCACAGTGACTGGACATATAACACAGTCTGCACATTTTGAATAAAGGGCACTAGTACACAATCATGATTGTCCTTGCATTTTGTCAGATTCCAATGGGCTTTAATGTATGTGAAACTAACCCCCTCCCCCCTGCCCCACCCACCGCCAACTCCCCTGCATAAAGTGCCCCCACCCACCACCAACTCCCCTGTACACAGTCCCTCCTGACCCCACCCACCACCAACTCCCCTGCACGCAGTCACCCCCACCTGCCACCAACTCCCCTGCACACAGTTCTCCCTCCCCCACTCACTACCAACTCCCCTGCACACAGTGTCCCCTACCCCTACCCACCACTAACTCCTCTGCACACAGTGCCCCCTTCCCCCACCACCACCAACTCCCATGCACACGGTCCCCCATCCCCCACCAACCACCAACTCCCCTGCACACAGTTCCCCCTCAACCCACCCACCACCAACTCCCCTACCCACAGTCCACCCTCCCCCCACTCACCACCAACTCCCCTGCACACAGTACCCCCTCCTCCCTCTCCCCAACCATCACAAACTCCCCTGCACACAGTACCCCCTCCTCCCTCTCCCCAACTCCCATGCACACAGTCCCCCATCCCCACCCACCACCAACTCCCCTGCACACAGTCCCCCCTCCCCCCACCCACCACCAACTCCCCTACACACTGTCCCCACTCCCTCACCCACCACCAACTCCCCTGCACACAGTCCCCACTCCCCACACCCAACCATGTGTCCATGTGATGGCCCTTCAGACCGACAGTGCACAGACCAATCACTCGGTACGTGGCTGCTTCCCATGTGCACCAGATTTGGGAGAGCGTTGTAGAAGCCTGAGCTGTAACCTTAGTCGTGGGGTTCCCAGTTGGGATTCCTGGGTGGGGGTGGTGGAGGTAGATGGGATGGAGGCAGGGATTTGTATTTGCTGCCAGAGGAATTGTTGGTTTCCCTCATTTGTTCTGCAAATGGAGAGAGCCCCTCACATAGCTCCCTTACCCTCTGCCCGAACCCCGTGAGGGATGCTGTGCATGCCTCGACCACCATCCTCTTGCAGGCATAGTCCCTGGTCATAGTCCTTGTCAGCCACTGGGGTTTAGGGGTGACAACGGCGTGCGCGGCCCTGTGGCCTTGGGATGTGCACCTTCACACGGTCATGGCTCTCTGGTGGTGTGCTCATTTCCGGCACTTGCATGTGTTCAGGTGTGGGGGCCACATCAGCCTGCTAGTTGTTGCTGCTTGCCCCTCCCTCCACTTGTGTTGTTGATACTGGGGCCGCTTCAAAAGCCTCCTCCTGGTCGGGCCTGGTGGGGTGTGCCCTCGGTGATGGCGTGGCCCTGGAGGGTTGGGCCGTTGCTGTTGGTGTGGCCCTGGAGGGTTGGGCCATTGCTGTTGGCATGGCCCTGGAGGGTTGGGCCGTTGCTGTTGGCGTGGCCCTGGAGTGTTTGGCCCTTGGTGATGTGGCACGGCTGCGGTATGGAGTGGTGTGGTGCATCTTCCACCTTGTGTGCCCTGTTGGCCCCTTCATGGGTTGCTGGTGGAGGCATGGGTGGGCGCTCGATGAGATGGCCCCGCTACCTCATCCACCATGGACACCTCAGGTGATGCCTGCGTGCCTGTAGGTGACATAGGGGATGGCATCAGGTCACATGCGCTCATGTGGTTTGGCATGCATAGCAATACTCACAGGGGGGTTTGCACAGGGTGGTTGGACACATGCACAGGACTGGCCTGCTTGCATTTTTCAGTGGGTTGGTGTATATGGGGCATGGTGCGGGAGGGGTGACACACTTGGGAATGTGGCTTCCCGGTGGTGGCATGGCAGGGGTTGATTGTTGGCATGGGCATTTATTGTCTGGAAAGCATCTGGTTTTCACGGCCAGCTGACAATGGTGCACTGCTGTGCCCACGCCATGGATGTGTGTTGCATGGCACTTGGATGTGTCCCTTGGCTGCCCTCCCCACAGCTCTGGCTCCCAGGGGTGGCCTAGGTGAACTGGCACATGGGTGCTGCTGTGGTTGCCTGTGGTGGCTCCCACACACTGCACTCATTCACAATGCCTGGCTCATGAATATCCACACTGGGGAATGGTGTGGGGGGCTGTTCACATTACATTTGGTATTGGGGGTGTTGACTCACCTTTCAGCCTCCTGAATGGCAGCGCCTGCCTCCGCTCCTCCGGCTCCCTCTATGCCTGCCATGTCGATGATGCTGCTGCAGCACTCCTCCCATGACATGAGCTCCAGTGGTGGTGGTGATCCTCCTCCGGTCGCCATGCAGTCTGTCCGGTGCTGGGCTAGGATGCCCCTGACCCAGAACCGCAGGTTGTTATAGCGCTTCCTGCAGTCTTCCCCATCCCTGGGGACAGGGCCGACTGCATACACCTTCTTGCTGATGGCGCCCTAGATGTGGTTGCAGTGCTTTGAGCTTTTTTTTTTTGAGCTCAGACTCTGTAAATTTTTTTTCTGATCCTGGGCTGACTTGCCCCTTGCACGCTCCTGTGACATTTTTTTCTATTAAATTGCTCTTGATATCTACCAGGGGCACTGATTTTTAATGATTGTGATTTCCAAAATGGCCGCCGCTTTGTTTCCACGGTGCCGGCAGCACTAGTGCTATTTAGGCTGTGAATTCGGCCGCTAGCGTTATTTGGCTGGAGCGTTATTAGCTTTAACGCCGGGACATGTGCCCGTGTCCACAGACTGGTGATACAGCGGTTTCTGTGCGACGAATCCCAACGTTAATGCTAATAACGCTCCATGGTATTTAAGCCCAGATACCACCCAACTCGTGATCAGGCCCATAATCATTAAAGTAATTGGGTACATTTATTTTTCCTGTCAACCCCAGACTTCTCTAATGAACAGGGCCGTCCTTGCCACAAAATGAAATTCCCAACTGTCCCTGACGCCCCCCAGACCTTGCCTTTAAGCAAAGCGGTATCCTTGTCACAAAACGAAATTCCTAACTGTCCCCACTCCCTAGATGGGGCCTTTAAGCAGAGGGGTGCAGCATATAATTGATGCTTGGGTTTTTGGTGCAGGTAGACGTACTTTGCAAAGTGAAACCAATTGCAATTCTCCATTGAAACATATGCACTCTTTACTGAGTGTGAGTAACCCTGATAGAACGATTTTGTATTGCGTTTGGGTAAAAAAGGAAGAAGTGTTCTATCCCTCAAAAGTATCCTGAAAAGGTCTGGGTGATTTTGAAACTGGTAGTATTTTTAAGTTTGCTGGGAAATTAAACATACCCAGTACTGCATGTGAAATTGTTTAAAAACCAAAACTGTGATTTGTTTTAAATGTAACCTTTATAAAGCAACATTGACCTGTTTATTACAAAAAGGAAAAGAAGTGTGTTTTGCATTGGGGCTTTGTTTTGTGCCATAGAGAAGGTGTGTAAACAATTAGTGCAAGATTGATTGAACCTATACTTTAAATACATATATAGTCTCTCTATACCCAAACCTGGTTCTTGGCTCGTTGTTGGCACAGTGGATGGGATCTACGTGGCTCTATATGAGTCATAGATAGGGCTAGCTGAAACAAAATAATCGGTGTGTTGTGGTCATCTTGACTGGGGGAGGAGGAACTCCCCAGGTTAAGTGTGGTCTCCCAATATATCGTTACAATTGACACTTTATTGTGTAAAGCAAATGAAAGATCCACAGGTGTGCACATACATGTTAACTTTTAAAACCAGGAGGGTTCTAAAAGAAAAATAATGTCGGAGTGTGGCTATGGGATAACGGGGAATACAATAACAGAGGCATAAACCACTTCTGAAACAATCTAAGCTTTCCTGTATTGTAAACAAAGTCTGTTTTAAAAGAAGGAAATAACCTCAGGCAACCTCCCTCTATGATTCCAAAAGACAGTGTGACGTTTTCACACACCCCCTTGAATATTGGAACTTCTTTAACCATTTTGAAAAGTCTTGACTCACCCCTCCAAGAGAGGGCCAGGAATTTCAACATGTGTGTATTAGAAGGCAATACAAAGACCTGTATTGGAATGAAAAGGGGTCAGGCATTAACAAAGTAAACACAAGCATTTGCAAAGCCATCGGTTTGGCTTTTGTGTAGGTATGTGATAGGCTTTTACCAAGAAATGCCATAATGGTACTACATGGCCATACAATGGAAACAGTTGCGTGTTTGGGCTTATAATGTCAGTGCCTAGCAAACATCCAATATTTGTATAAAAGCCAAAACCATTGGCTATGCTGATGCTTGTTTTTACATGAGTTCAGCACGAGGAATGGATGCCAAGTTTGCTTATTAACCAAGTGGCTGAAGGTGGACATTTGTATTATCCCAGCAATTCATATACATAATTCAGCCATCAACACCCAGAAGACTGCTTAGAAAAAAACACCGGAGGCCCTATACAGTACAAAGTTTAATGTTACTGCATAATAGAGCAGCTCATAGAGATCCCCGGGGGATGCTGTGTTTTTGGCCAGGAGGGGATGTAGTGGGTCAGAATGACCATAGAGATTAGGATGGCCATCGGCAGTGAATGGGTAGGAAAAAAACAACTGTAACATCCATTGGGCCTCATTCCGAGTATGGCGCTAACCAATGGCGCTATTAACGCCTTGGTTGACGCCGTACCCGGACCGGCAGCGCCTTGGTGGATGGCGGAATCACCGCCCCATTCCAAGGTTGGCGGGGCGGTAATTCCCCATTCACCAAGGCTCTTCCCCATTCCCAAATGAGCCCCCATAGGGCTCAATGGGAATGGGGAAGATGCAAATAACGGTGACCGTTCATTACGGTCACCGTTATTGGCTTGGAGGCCCCTTTGCGCCCTCGACTTTAACACCTGCTCAAAGCAGGCGTTAAGGGCGAGGGCGCAGAGGGAACACGGAGTATGGAGGTAAGGGATTACCGCCACCGGTCTCGTTACCGGTGGCTGCTATCCCTTACCGCCATACTCGGAATGAGGCCCATTGTCACTACCCCTTCTGATATTGCTGGGTACTATCTTGACATGTTCACCCATAGACAACTCACTATTACAGACGTAATTTGTATCTTTTTTGTGTTAATGTTTATTGGTTAAACCAAATTAACCTTCAACATATATATATAGCAAATAAGTAAACCTCAATTACAACACTGTTACTCCAAGTAAACTTACAAACAAAGGAAAACAAGAAACAATACATTCATTTTTTTCAAGCTTAAGAGATTATAAAAATGGTTGTCACAGCAACCACCGTAGAAGTAATATGGCCCGACAGACTTTCAGACCAAACTTGCTCACCCAGTCCCACCTCCAAAGCAGACCAACATATTTTTCAAATGGTTCCATCTGAGCCCCTTTATGACAGGGCATGCTATCAGTAGGTGCTCAAGAGTTTCATCCTCACCCACTAACTTATAAAAACAACAATCCAACTGATAAGCTTCCAAATGGCTGAGTCTGATCAGAATTTGTTTTGTCGGGTGCAAGTTACAGCAGAAACGCAGGAAGGCAAGCCTTTCCCATTTAGCTGGATATATGGCCAAAAAGGGGGCTAAAGTACCTGGACTCTGATGGTCCCCTCTCAGTTGACTCAAGGAGGGGTATCCATGCATGTTTTCAGTAGTATTAACCAAGTCATATTCAAGAGTTTCTTCACTCTACAGGGGTTCTCTCTAAGTTCAATTACAGACCTAGTTATTTCTAATAAGAGAATTTCAATGATCGAAGATCTCGTTCTTCCAAATACATTTCCCTGACACAAGAATGCTTTCCAAATCCTTAAACAGGGCATCAGGGACTGACATCAAATGTTCCTAAACAGGGACAGTATTTTCCATTGTGCCCGTGCTAATAACGAGATAATGGGCCTCATTACGACCCTTGCGGTAATCCGCCGTCATTACCGCCATGGCGTAATGAGCGTTAACGCCGTGGGACGATGGCGTAAAGTGCGCCACATTACGACCCATCGCGCACGAGCATTACGCCATGGCGGTAATGTAAACTGCGCCATGGCGGTAATGCCCCCAAAACGGCACCTACCGGCATCGTATGCGGCGCAAGGTGCACCACCGCCACCCCGACCACCGTACATAGCGGTGACCGTAGTTAGCGGTCACCGCAATTAGCGTTGACCGTAGATAAGCGGAACCGGAAGTAGCGTCACCGCGGCGGAACGGGAAAGAGCACGGCGGCCATCTTTAAAAACACAATCCATTGCCATCCTCCGCAACCACTGGACATCCGAGCCTGAGACCCCGCAAATACCAGCATCAACCTTCTACCTGCAGGAAAATGCCTAAAGTGGTGAAAAAAGCCTGTGACCGCCAGCGGCAAGACCGCTTCACCAGAGAGGAGCTTACCATGCTAGCGGAGACCCTCCAGGAGAACGCCGCAGTGGTATTCTCCAACCAAATGACAAGACCGGCCATATCCAAGAAGAAGGCCATATGGGCACTGGTAGCTCAGCGGGTCAGTGCCGTGGGAACAACACCCCGCAATGTCAGACAGTGCCGCAAGCGGTGGGACGATCTCCGGCTCAGAGTCAGGAGCATACTATCAGCAAACATGAACCAGGCCATGGCAACTGGGGGAGGATCGGAGTCCCCTATTAAATTGCAGCCATGGGAGGAAATCTGTGCCTCCACAATCGGAATGCAGAGCATTGAAGGAGTAGGAGGAATGGAGAGAGGAGCCCCGACATCAGGCGATGCAGTTAGGTGGCTCAAATCAAGGCATGCAAATCTCACCTAAGTCCATTCATGTGAAGTACAATGTTGGCCCATAGTGTAAATGCAACACATCAGCAGGAGACTGCCCACAGATACATCCGATCTGCACCCTCTACACATGCAGTATGCACACCCTAACTGCAGGCACCCACATACCTCCATGCTACTTCCACACAAAAGGGAGACAACTTTTTTCCCCTGCATGAAATGTGCCACATGTACTAACTGATAAGATGCCAGTCGCCACAATGCCCGGCCAATGTCCGCAGACCCATCAATAACACTCTCCCTCCTTTGTCCCACCACAGGCTCAAATTCCGACCTTGAGGAAGAGGACACCACTGCCTCCACACCCACCAAGAGGGCCAGGACAACTGTGCCAACACCACAACCCTCCACCTCTGCCGTCCCGAGGAAAACCCCACAGCAGCCAAAATCCATGCAAGGAAAACAGGACAGGGCACAGACAGCCACCCCAGCAGGCAGTACAGAAGCAGCAGCAGCAGCAGCAGCAGACATCACACAAATCATGCCCACAGAAGGCACAGCCTCTGCTGCAAGCAGCACTATTGGGGAAACTGCTGCCATTGCAGCCTCCTCCGATAGCGAAGCAGGGATCTTTGAGGAGAGTGATGTCAGAAGCCCCACAGCCCACCCTCATTCCCCCTACCTATCCCTAAGCAGCCCGCATGCGGATGCCACACAGGGTCAGCCAGAGGATGACGATTGGCCAGCCACTCCATCCCCGCTGCAGGGGGTGATCAGCCCAATGGGAATACCACTGCCATTAGCCATGGGCCAGAATACCAACCATTCCCTGGAGGCGATTGTCACCCGGCAGCAGCAACTTTCCTCGCTGCTCGAAGAACATGTTGCAGAATGTGGGGGGTCAAGTGCAGCAATGGAGAAATGTGCGGAGACAGTGAAGGCCGCTATAGAGTCCTCCACAAAGGACATCTGCGCGGAACTTGCTGCTGTGCGGCACGCCATCACTGAACTTGTGCAGACAATTCGGGACATGCGTCCAAATGAGCAGGCAGGATCCTCCTCGGTTGCCAGCTCGACACCGAGCAGCCCCATCCGCCGATCGGGGAGGAACCTGCGCAGCACAGGCAGGGGTGCCCCGGGGGCCAGTGGAGGGGGCTGCCAATAGTGGCCGGACAGTGTAGGAATCCTACTTCAGACACTGCTGCACAGACTAACTCACACCTTTGTTGGGATTCCAGGGGGGGGGGAGGGTGGAGGGGGGAGTGGGTGTGTTGGGGTGTGCAGGGGGGTGGCGGGGAGGTGTGTTGGGGAGTTAAGGGGGGAGTTGGGGGGGTGGGGTGTGCAGGGGGGAGGTGGGAGGTGGTGGGTCACGACGTTCCATGGCTTGAATACACTTTTACCTTGAAAAAAAACCCAGAGTGTGTTGAATTTTTCTTTGCGCATGTGTGCTTTATTGGTGTACAGTCCACAGTGTGCATGTCCCAGTGCCACACAGTGCCCCAAGTGCAGTCACCATGTGACACACACCAGCCATGTGTGCTAGAAGCAGTGGTCGATGATAGTTTGGCGCATTGCACGCCCCTCCTGTGCATCGCCTCCTCCATGGGGTGCCGCCCCATCTGCTCCCTCCTCATCCTCATCGTCAGGTGGTTGTAGTTCTGCGTCAGGGGGCAGGGGCACATTCTGCCTGACGCACATATTGTGTAGCATTACACATGCCATGACGATCTTTGCCACCTTCTCATGGCCATACAGGAGTGCCCCACCAGACCTACTGAGGCTTCGGAACCGTGCCTTCAATAGGCCGAATGTCTGCTCTATGACCACACGAGTACGTGTATGTGCACGGTTGAAGTCCTCCTCGTGCTGGTTCTGCGGGTTCCGGACTGGTGTAAGGAGCCAACTCTTCAGGGGATAGCCTGCATCACCTGTATGTAGGCGATAATGTATGTGTCAGTCATGTTGTCTGATCAAGAACATGATGTTCCATCATGGCTTGCATCCAACTGTTAATTTGGCTCACATCTACATGTCCTAATTTATTCACACAATGCTACCTGTATATGCTCATGGCTTCCATGGCCTGTTTTGCATGCCATCACCCAATGTATGCAGAGGGGTTGTGTGCATTGTGAGTGCCCATCCTCTGTCTCCGTTCTCCGTGTTACTCACAGCCAGGTGGAGTATGCATCCCCCCCCTTTCAGCCAGGTGGAGTATGCATCCCCCCCCCCTTTCAGCCAGGTGGAGTATGCATCCCCCCCCCCTTTCAGCCAGGTGGAGTATGCATCCCCCCCCCTTTCAGCCAGGTGGAGTATGCATCCCCCCCCTTTCAGCCAGGTGGAGTATGCATCCGCCCCCCCCTTTCAGCCAGGTGGAGTATGCATCCCCCCCCCCCCTTTCAGCCAGGTGGAGTATGCATCCCCCCCCCTTTCAGCCAGGTGGAGTATGCATCGGTACGTCATTCACCTGCCCACTTCCATTACATTGGACTCACCGAGTAGCCAGGATCTTGGGCCTGCATGTCGCTCCATGTAGCGTGGTATTGTGGAGTTCCTCAGGACCATGGAATCATGGGTTGATCCGGGGAATCGGGCACAACAATGTGTGATGATCTTGTTGGAGTCACAGACCATTTGCACGTTGATTGAGTGGAACTGTTTCCGGTTGCGGTACGGTACCTCCACGGCACGTGGAACCACCAATTCCACATGGGTGCAGTCGATGGCACCAATGCAACCGGGTATGCCGGCTAGTGCATGGAAACCCACTTTGGTGTTAGCTATCTCCTGGCCAGTCCGTGGTAATGAGATGTGGTTGTCTGTGTGCTTGAGGAGGGCATCGAGCACTTGGATGAGTGTTTGCGAGAATAATGGTTGTGAAATGCCATGCAGGTGCCCCACTGTGTGCTGGTAGGTACCTGTGGCCAGGAAGTGGAGTACAGCCACTACCTTCAGTAGGGGGGGGATGGCGGTTGGACTTTCTATCATGCTGACGATGTCGTTGTGTGTCATGTCTACGATGGCGGTGATGGTGTCCCGGTCCAAACGGTACAGGGTGTGGATCTGCTCAGCAGTGAGGTTGAATGGATTGGCTCTGATGCGTGGGATTGGGGGCTTGCGTGGTGGCACTGGCTGTGCTGGTGGGGCTTGCTGGGCCTGCCTTGCCCTCCTTCTCCTCCTGCGTCTCCTCTGTGCTGCCTGTTGTTGTTGTTGTTGTTGTTGTTGTAGTTGTTGTTGTTGTAGTAGTTGTTGTTGCTGTTGTAGCACATGCATTGCTATCAGGTCCTCCAGCCCCAACATTGCCATTCGAATTGGTATCATTGTGGAGTGTGTCTGGGTGTGGGAAGGGGTGGGGTGGGCTCTTTTTGTACTTCCTGAGTCTGTATTGCCTTCACCTGTGCTGTTTCAGTGCACCTGTGGCAGCTGCATTCACTTAACATGGCCCTTTACGGTTGCTTCGCGATGGCGTTGTTAGCACCATGGTGGTAAGGTACTTAACGGGCTGGGTGATGGCGTTAGGTGCATGTCCGCTTGGGTCGGCATTTGCGTACCTTTCCGGCATGGCGCTAAGTACGGTGTGGGCGGGCGCGGGCGCGCACCCTTGGCGCAGTTAGCGGCAGCGTTGACTACGATGCCGCTAATGGCATCGTAGTTAACGGTCACAGGTCATGATCGGACCTGGCGGAAAAAGATGGCGGTAACCATTTACCGCCATCGTTTTTCACTTAGCGCCAGGGTCGTAATGAGGCCCAATGTCCAGTTCATAACGAATTCCCTATATAGGAACAAAATTAGGAACATGCAGAACCCGATGCCAAACTAGGGCCTCGAGTCTAGGCAACATATTTATCAATGCTAGAGGGTATATATCTATCCTGTACAAGATATTGGGGACGATTTTGCATTCCTAGACTTTTAGTGCCATAACGGGCATCCACCTGAGGATTTGATTAGTTAAGGGCATAATACGCTCCCTCAGCCTCTCTTTCAGCCTAGTCAGCGATGGATTAGCCATATAAGGAATCCCAAGTATGCCAAGGAATTCACCATAGCCACAGATTCTGTACCTATGTGCCATCTAAAGGTTGATTTTTTGCTGCCTTTTGAGCATTGCAAGATCTTGCTTACAGACTTTAGTACCACTCCTGTGTCATTAAGCAACCATTTTGTAAGGTATTTTACTCTTGCATTTATGGTCAAATTGAGCAAACGGAATGAATCATGATCATTTAAAATCTCATATAGAAAATTCAAAATCTACTTAACAACGCGTTGCAATGGCTTCAGGCTGCCTTACCTAGCCCAGAGTTAAACTGTGAAAGATATCTAGATCAAAGTCTCTCAGTATTTCAACTGCTGGCTGACCAATTTGCCCCTTTTAAAAATGCTGCACCCAAAGGTAGGTATAAACCTTTGTACTCGTCCAGTTTAAAGATTCTCAAACAATAATTCAGGAAACAAACAAAAAAAGATGGCCTCCAAGAAAAGACTCCTCCTCCTGCCTGCTTGCATCTAACAGTTGTAAAACCTATAAAAAGGCAATTATGGAAGCTGAATCTTCACAATTGTATACTTTGAGTGGGTAACAAACCTAAGAACCATTTACTGTAATTATAAACGTGATATACCCAGACTGCCCAATGCAACCCCCAAGCCTTCCTTGCTGTTAGCTAATGATTTGAACACATTCTTTCCAGACATACCTACGCATGGACACAGCGGCCCAGGCAATCTACTCCAGATGCAGTATTCCTGCTGCTGCTAGTACACCCAGCTTTGCTATGGCACTTTCCCTGCCCATCATGACATGCCACCATGCTCCGAGCTTATCCAAATTTGTGTCTATGCTTGCCAATCTCTACTTTTGCACAGAGACCATCGCAGGAACCCTTAAATTGGTGATAATTTCCCCTGTGTTAAATAAATGGAATCTTGATACGAAGCCCATGTTATGTTATGTTATAGTGCATTTGTATAGCGCTTTAAGTACCATTGGTATTATCTCAAAGTGCTGTGGGTTGAATGCCCTCAGGGATCATGGTCTGTATCAGTTGAGAGAGTAGTGTAGCATATAGTGCTTGGATGCACTTGGTATGTGAGCAGCCAAAGTGGTTTGCAATGGTTGGCTGCATTCTTAAACTAAGTTTGGTATGGTGGATGTGAGAGATCAGTGTTATGAGCGCAGCAAGGAGGGTGGTCTCCAAGGCTGCAGTTTGGCTGCCGTGGGGCATGTGTAAGAGATTATGCGTGCTGCTGGCCGATTTTTTCATGGGGTATAGCTGCGTTCTACCGGGCTGTTGAGGTGTTCTATGAGCGATGTAGGTATGTGTGCAGCTCGGCCGAATCGATCGAGGGCTGTAGCTGCATTCTCTTGTTTCTTGATGTAAAGTGGAGAGTGAGCATATTGGTAGCAATGAGTGTCTGTGGCTATCGGTGGGTGGCCCCCTTACTTGGGATGCTTTTGTAGTTAAGTACTAGCCGTGTCTGCCCTGGGGGTTCATGGTAGTGGATTTCAGAGAGAGATAAACTGGTTGGTGGGGTATGTTGTGTTATCTCGGTCATGCTGTCCTTTTCCAGGAGCTCTGCAGTTGGACTCGCAGGGCCCATTTTTCAGGTCCCTGGAGGAATTATAAGCTGGGTGCTTCTTGGGTTATTGTATGATTCTTCAGAGAGTTTAGCCAAGCATGGTTACTTCTGTGCCGCCGGTGCAGGGTTGTAGGTTCTCATTCCTAGGTAGTCAAGGGTTGCCTCTATTGATCATATAGCACCAGCTGTGCTTTGGCGGTTGAGCTAGGTTTGTGCGGCTTGCAGCTGCATAGGCCGGAAGTCCTTGGTCAATAGGCCGACTTCCGTGCCCTGACTGTTCCTGCTTTTCCGGTGAGGTAATTAATTAATTGGTCAGCTGTCTTCCATGGCTCTCCTGTTGTGTTTCAGGTTAGTGCTGATTCTCACAGGCATTTGGTTATTGGGGATGGGTTTATGGCCTTGGGTGGACTCTTTCATGGATTCGGGAAGAGCCATGATTTAACATGTTTTTACCACTTTTCTGGTTGTGTCAAATAAGGGGAGGTAGTGAATTCTATAGAGTTGGTGCCAAAGTCAAGAAGGCTGGCCCTCTAAGCCTGGCTGAATTGGAGGCTGGTATCATTATTAGGAGGCCCATGCTTGACATTAGGGTGCGTGTTGGACCGGTAGCGCATAGCCTTCTCTTGGAGGTACGTCGGGCCAGCCTTGTGCACTGCTCGGTGGGTGATGCACAGGATTTTGAAAGTGGCTCTTTGTCCGATAGATAGCCAGTGGAGGGTGTGGACAACAGGTGAGATGTGGTCTCTTCGGCCCAGAACAAGGAGGAGTTTAGCAGCTGCCTTTTGGACTCTTTGGAGTTTGTTAGGCTGGTATGCCGGAGCACCCAGGTACATGGAGTTCTCATAGTCCAGTCTGGACATGACAATTGACATAATAGAGGTCAATCTGTTGGGGAAGGAGAGATAAGGGAAGATGCGTCTCAGCAGCCTGAGGTGATAGTGACATGGTAATTTTCTCTAAACAATCTCCCATTCAACTTTACTACCTAAAATACTAGACAAATTGGCGACGATCCAACTCCCGGAGTTTATTGAGGAAAAAAGCATATAAGAGATATATCTATTCAGCTTTCACTCTAAACATAGTACTGAGTCTGCATTGGTCAGAGTGGGGGATGACATTTTAGCCTTCGACATTGTGGAAGGATCATACCATCTTAATATTTCACCTCAAGACTTTAACGAGGATGACTGGCTCCTTGTAAGACTGGTTCAATGGTTTTCTCACTGAGAGACATCAACAGGCTCGGACTGGCCGATAGGGCAATAGGGCAAAACCTGAACCAAAAACTCTGCTTGTATGGGCCAGTTTTTTGGGTCAAAGTGGGCCACTTTTTTGGCCCATGTGGGCCAGTTTGATATGTTACTTCAACATGTGACTAGCAGTTTTGACCAGTGATACAGAATAAATATTCTTTAAAATGCACAATTTGCATCACATTTTATCAAAAACCTTCCCCTTGGGTACTACTCAAACAGCCTGTCACAAAAGGAATAAATGTAACACTCACCTGGTATCCACAGGGACGTCACTCAGCCTGTTCTGACCTCTTACAACCTCGAACCCTTCCCTGGAGTCTACTCGACTGGAGACTGGGCCTGAAACACAGGATTGGTAGAGTTTAACTCCCTATTGTCTCTGTGTGCTTGAACCCCTTCTTCCCCGGGGTCCAACCCTTCCCTTTGATCCACAGCTCACCTTGTTTTCTTGGAAAGTGTGCTCTCTGTCCTGCTTTCAGCGCAGGGGTGTGTTGATTGATGCGGGCTTGTTGCTGCCTAGTTACTTCACTGGCAAGAGTCCGACAGGTAAGTATAATGATTCTTTTGAACAGTTCTCGAACTTCGTTCCTTTCCTTCCTTAGATGATGGCCGGCGTCCGGGGATGGCGACGTGCTGGTGAGATGAGTAGCGCTGAAGGTGAGTGAGAGCGCGATGGGACCCTTTCGTATTTGTATTGAACTGAGTTCTTTTTCTGTGTCTTTTAGGTGCCGCAACGTTTTCAGCGTGGATGCCGGTTATGAAGAAGAAATGTGGTGAGTAAGCGCGGTATGCAGCGCCTCTAGATGTTTCCACACTAACCTGGAGTGTCTTTTCCCTCTTGCAGATGGATGAGAAGTTCTGGAGACAGAGTTCCAGAGCGGCTGGGATTCAGGTAAGCATTTGAAGCTCGTACAGTATTTAAAAAATAAGCGAAGATTTGCTAAATGCTTACTAATGCCTTTTTCCTGTTCTTTTCCCTTTTCTTTAGGAAGCGGCGTGCCGGGATGGGAATGACACCGCTGAAGATGCCCGCAGAACAGAAGGAGCGATGAATGATGGGCAGAAGCGCCGCAAGGTAAGGCTGTTCCTAACGGTGTTCTGAGCGCAGAAGAAAGATGCAGGCCTACTGAAGACCGATCCGAACACGGTGAGTGTCATGCTGCAGGTGCAGAAAACACAAAGCATGTTTCTCAGCCTGGGCGTGGCTTAAATAGTCTCTGGGTATCCCAGGTGTCTCTGGGCTGAACCACACCCAAAAGACTAGACTGCACATGCAGTTCTGGGAACCGCAATATGTGGGGGCATCCATCTTGTCCTCATCAATGCACTACAAGTCCAATCCCCAATGTTATCCTATGGGAGTGAGTCTCTTGCCACAAGCGCCAAGTCTGACTCCAAGTGAGTCTTTGGAGGGATGGAGAGGCCCTTGAGGGCCATGTAGGTGATTGTGGTCTGGCTCCAGCCTGATATCTTGGAGGTCTGGGGACATGAGGGGCAGGAATCATGACAATAAATTGCCATTTGCAACTGTGGGGCACTTTTTTATTGGTGCCCGAGACTATTTTATGCTCGAGTCTGGCCCTGGACATCAATTGATAAAGATGGAACCACACACATCTGGCCCATCTTGTATCAAATGTGGTGACCCTCAGGGTTCCCCCTTATTCTTCATGTTGTTGTAACATTTAAATGTAACCACTCATGGTCATCCTTTGTAATGTTCAGCTCATATTCCTCTCTTATGCTGACAATATGCACATTTATGTTAAAGCAGCTGGTCGCCCATAGAATTATTTTGCGCTAGACCATTGCCCTAATATGATTCGGCAACAGATGACTGTGATTGGCGTCCAATTGAACCTTTTAAAAGCCGAGATCATGCTACTAGGCCCAGTCTATCGGCTTAAAGACTTGGTATGCACACTGTCGCCCATGATTCTCTTTGACCTTCTCACCTCTTTCACCAGCAAAGTGAAGAATTTGGGGGGCATTTGGGACTCAGACTTCTCTCTTACAGCCCAAGTGAATGAGATTTCTAGAGCTTCTTTCTTCCGGCAGCAGCTGCTTCGCAAGACTCTCCAATTCGTCCCTAAATAACTACACTTTCTTGTAGTGGGCACATTAATAAACTCCCTTGTACACTATGCCAATGCTCTTTAGAATGGCATTTCTTAAACTTTGTTTTATAAACTTCAAATGATTCAAAATGTACTGTGTGGTTTATTTTTCATCTTTAATCTGCTTCAGTGTCTATGTACAGTATATAACTTAATTGGCTGCCAATTCAGCAAAGGATCACTTTCAAGCTCCTTTGCTTATTGATTGATTTGTTATTTATTATGCGCATATACACATGTGTTTCAAGGCGCACAAGGCAAGGGAGGGGGAACAAGGGGAGGACACGACAGCGATCTTACTAGGCCTTGTGTCATTGAGATTGTGCAAGTGCGCAACAAGAGGTTCAGGGACGAGGGTACAAGGAGAAGTGCACCCAGTGCAGCAGGGCCCTGAATTAAGTGCAGGCAAGGCTGGGATTACAGGGGCAATCCCTGTCATGATGCCCGCTTCCGGGGAGCCGGTTCAAGCCCTGCGTCCCCGAAAGCGGACATCCAGTCTCCAAGGAAAGACCCAGCAACCCCATATAGGGGCCCTTTGGACAGTGTCCTGGCGCCTATGGTGCCAGGCTCATAAAAGACATCAGTCCTGGCGCCATAGGCGCCAGGCCCATTATGGGAGTGCTTGGGTGCACTTACCTGATGCAGACCATGCTGCAGGATCCCGGCCTCCTTGAGGCCTGAAAGGAACTACTTTACCTGTGGGACTAATTTACCATCCGGGCGTGGTCGGGGAAGGATACATACCTGGAACTTCTTCCAAGGCTATTTAAACCCCACCCGAACAGCCACACGTGCTTCGCGTTGTTCTGCATCTAGCAGCTGGACGCTCACAGTGTCTGCTCCTGCATCCTGACTTCTGCCACGCCTGCCAGCATCCTGGATCACCTGCAAAGGAAGAGAAGAAGAGAACAGAAGAAGGAAAAGTTCTTACCTGCTAAATCCACATCCCGGAGACATTTCGCCGACAATCCTGAAAAGGAAGACTTTTATTTAAAAGCTCATTGCGTCGATCGCTGCAGCGCCGCATTCCACTCACCTTTACAGGGCTCCTCCATGTTCAGCAGCGATCATCCGGATTCGCAGTCACGCCCCAGCGCCTAGGGAGAAAAAGGCAAGAACAAAAGGTGAGAGAGAGAAGGGAATAAGGAAAGCTAAATCTCCATGTTAAGACTTACCTGTTGATTCATTCCCTCTTCATTTCGGGTCCGCACCGCATCCTGGCATTTCCGGACCCCGGCCCCTAAGGGGAAAAAAGGACATCAGCGTTAATGAGCGAATGAAAAGACATTACCAAAAAAACGCTCATTAAAGACTTACCTGATTTCTACAAGGATTTCACCTCTCATCTTGGGTCGGTGCCTGTTCCCCGGCATTCCGTACCCCGGCCCCTATGGGAAAAAGACACTAGCATTAGTACATTAATGCATGGACACAAGGGGAACCACTTATCAAAAAACTTACCTGGAAGCCAAGCAAGTTTGGTTCTCACCAATCCGAAAATCCAGTGAAGTAACTGGATACCAACGCGCCCCTGCATCAGAAGCAGGATGGAGAGCTTGTCCTTCCAGACCCTAAGGTGAGACGCAACGGGGAATCACAGAAGGGTTTCGAGGAGGGTGAGAGGGGAAAGCGGGAGGCTGATTGCATTACCCCGCAGACAGTTAATCCTCTATTTTCGCCTACAGAAGGATACTTCTGCGAGCCAGACAAGCCAGATTTGGGGGCCCGGTCCAGTCCGTCTTCCGAACCCAGCGCATCACCTTAGAAGAGGTCACAGCAGCGCGAACCAGGCCAGTGCCTCCGTGGGAGTCAGGTGAGCGTTACAGAACGCGAAGCCTTCCTACAAATTCCCACCCAGGCGTTATGGAAAGTTCTGAGACTGATCAGTTGGCCCAGTTACTGGGGGAATTACGGGCCGAAGTACATGCCGCTCGTCAAGAGACTAATGCCCTCAGGAGGGAATTAATAATATCAAAGGAAAGAACTGATGACCTGGCCAGACAGCTTTTGCAAGGTCAAGCTGGGCAAACTCCTCTACCCGGTTCCGGAGGGAACCCCGCTCCTGTGGTTTCCAGTAATCCTGTGCAGATTAATCTACCCGGAAACATGCCGCTGGCCCCACCCGAACGCTTTGCTGGGGACCCCAAACGATTCGCCGTATTCATGAATCAGTGTCGTTTGCACTTCCTATGCAGACCTGGGGCCTTCCCTAATAATCAGACCAAGGTAGCCTTTGTATTGTCATATCTCAGCGGCTGCGCTGCCGATTGGTCAGTTCCACTGGTTACTCAAGATGACCCGATTCTCTGTGATTTTCAAGGGTTTCAAGCAAGCATGGAAAGGTTATTTGCTCGACACTCTCAGGGGCAGGCTCTGGATGACGAACTTCTATCCCTGCGACAGGGCAATCAGGACCTCCTATCCTATATTGCAACCTTTAATAGACTAATTGTGGAACCGGGATGGCCAGAGGATAAAAGAGTCACGTTGTTTTATCGAGGCCTACGCGGAGAACTTAAAGATGTCTTGGCCCAAGTTGTAAATCCGCCCCAAGAATGCACAGAGTATATAGACTTAGTGGTCCAATTGGATCACAGACTTCAAAACAGAAAAGCAGATCGGTCCAGGTTTGAGACCCGGGTGTTGGTCAAGACCCATGCTAATCCCAAGGGAGTTGATGTCTCTGAGCCTATGCAAATTGGAGGGGTTAAAGGACCCTTAACTCAAAAGGAACGTGAAAGGAGGCGGCAGTTAAAATTATGTCTTTATTGTGGGAATTCTGGACACTTTCTACGAGATTGCCCGGCAAAACCGCCCCGAAATGGGTAGGAGCCGCTGATAAAAACCATGAAGACTCTGTTTCGGGAAACGACTCCGCCCGACAAGCGTAGGGGTCCGCTTGCCGAGCTTGAAAACTAACTCTCAGACCTCGCATTTCATTGTGCCAATGGTTCTCGTAGATCCAGAACAGCCTAAGCCGTTGCATGCAATAAAGGCATACATCGATAGTGGGGCTGTTGGAAACTATGTGGATCGTGAATTGGTCTCTAGGATTAACCTCCCTCTCCGTCCTAAAACCAGCAAAGATGTCATCACCACAGTCGATGGAACTGAAATTGCCTCTGGACCGGTAACACATTCCACTACTGAGGTGACTCTTATTGGTCCCGACGGCCATCGGGAGGGTGTTGTGTTTGATGTAATCAAGGCTCCACAGTTTCAGTTTATTCCTGGAATCCCTTGGTTAGAGACACATAATCCTTGAATTGATTGGCGAGCTATGAGAATAACCTTCCCGGATTGTACACAAACTTGCTACCCAGAAAACCTGAAGATAAATCTAGCATCTGTAACCTCTGCCTCCATGCAACTACCTCCGGAATACCAAGACTTTCAGGACGTCTTCCAAAAGGAACAGGCCAACACGTTACCTCCTCACAGATCGTACGATTGCCAAATCGATCTGGTGCCCGGTGCACAAGCCCCTTGTAGCAGGATTTATGCCCTTACCGAACCTGAGAACCTGCATTTGAGACAATATTTGGATCAATACCTAGCAAATGGTTTTATTCGCCCGTCAAAGTCCCCTGCATCCTCGGCTTTGTTCTTCGTGCCCAAAAAAGAAGGCGACCTTAGAACTTGTATCGATTACGGCGCATTGAACCAGATAACGGTTAAAAACCGTTATCCTCTGCCTCTGATCCCTGAACTTCTTGACCAGGTGAAGGACACCAAGTTAGATCTCCGGGGGGCTTATCATCTGGTACGAGTTAAAGAAGGCGACGAATGGAAAACTGCCTTCCGTACTAAATACGGATTATTCGAGTACCAGGTGATGCCTTTCGGATTGTGTAACGCGCCGGATGCCTTCCAATACTTCATGAATGATGTCCTTCGGGAACTCATAGATGTTTGTGTTGTCGTATATATCGATGACATTCTGGTGTACTCCTCTTCGGAATCTGATCACAGAAAACACGTCAGGGCAGTACTTGAAAAACTGCGCCAACACAAACTATTTGCAAAATTGGAGAAATATGTTTTCCATACCACAGAAGTCGAGTTTCTAGGTTTCATCCTGACACCCAAGGGAGTCCGAATGGACTCAAGAAAAGTGGATGCCATCCTCAAATGGCATTCACCTAGCTCTGTAAAAGGGGTTCAAAGTATGCTCGGCTTTGCCAATTTCTATCGCAGGTTTATCCCGGACTTTTCGTGGTACAACCCATTACTGCACTCTTGAGGAAAAATAAACGTTTTGAATGGTCTGAAGAAGCCGAGCAGGCCTTTCAGGATTTAAAAGCTAAGTTTACCTCTGCACCTATATTGAAACACCCGCGTCCAGATCTCCCTTATGTCGTCGAGACTGACGCATCCAGCCTAGCCATGGGAGCTGTCCTGTCCCAAAGAGATCCCGAAACCAACCAACTGCATCCCGTAGCATTTTGGTCCAGAAAATTCTCGGCACCCGAGGTTAATTATGCAATCACTGACAAAGAACTGTTAGCCATTAAGTCCGCTTTTAAAGCCTGGTGGCATTATCTGCTTGGCGCTCGACATACCATCACAGTGATCACTGATCACCGGAATTTACAGTATTTGAAAACCGCCAAGGCTCAGTCATCACGGCAGCTCCGATGGGCTTTGTTTTTCGCTGAATTTGATTTCGTGATTACCTATCGACCTGGCTGCAGGAATGGCAAAGCAGACGCCTTATCGCGAATTGGAATGGGAGAATCTGATACAAACTCAGAACCAGTACCAATAATTCCCGAACAGAGGATTCTAGGCATGACTTTGTTACAGACGCTAGAAGACATTCAAGCCAGAGTGAAACAACTCCTGGACCCTACAACCTTACAGGATTGGATACAAAAGGGATCAGACTTTACCATAGATAATGGTTTACCTTATTTCCGAGGATACTTATTCCTGCCACATAAGGAATTACACGAACTAGTTATTTCCGGTTATCATGATACATTAATAGATGGACACCCCGGTATTGCCAAGACAGAGGAAAAGGTGAAACGACAATTTTGGTGGCCCTCTTGGCGAAAAGATGTTAAATCTTTTGTGATGTCCTGTGGTGTTTGCGCCCAAAATAAAAGTCAAAAGAAAAGACCAGCCGGTCTCCTTCAACCTCTAGACATACCACCAGCACCCTGGCACACCCTATCAATGGATTTTATTACGGACCTGCCTCCTTGTTCGGGGTACAATACTATTCTGGTAATTGTGGATTTGTTTTCCAAAATGGCCCACTTTATTCCTTTGAAAGGTTTACCTTCAGCTTCTGTCCTAGCCAAAGAATTCCTCGAAAATATTGTTCGGCTACATGGATTCCCATCTATACTAATCTCTGACCGGGGAAGCCAATTCATTTCCCACTTCTGGCGCAAATGTTGTCAAATGGCGCAGATCGACGTAAGATTATCGACCAGTCACCACCCTCAGACCGATGGTCAGACCGAGAGGACTAATCAGACCCTTGAGCAGTACTTACGGTGTTTGTTACAGCAATCTGAAAGCAACTGGAAAGACATTCTTTGGATAGCCGAATACGCATATAATAATTCGGTACACTCTGGAACTGGCCACAGTCCTTTTTATACTTTGTTTGGGCATCACCCTCGAACCTCAAACCTTGACTCACCTCAGAACCTCGGAATGCCTGCAGTAGAACATCTGCATTCTACAATTACCCAAGCCTTCAAAGAGGCAACTACGCATTTACAACAAGCCAAGAGAAAATACAAGGAGAATGCTGATCTACATCGGAGTGAAGCACCTCAGTATCAGATTGGGGATCAAGTGTGGTTAGCTACCAGACATTTACCACTCAAAGGGCCTCGAACTTTTAACCCAAAATATCTGGGACCTTATTCTATTACGGCAATAATTAACCCAGTGGCTGTTAAACTTGATTTGCCAGCTAGTATGCGAATTCACCCTGTTTTTCATGTGTCACTTCTGAAACCAGTGGTACCCGGAACCCGACTACTCAAACCTCCAGAACCTATTCTAATAGATGGGGAGCCCGAATTCGAAGTGAAGAACATTTTAGACTCAAAAATGTTTAGGTCAAAACTGTTCTACCTAATTGATTGGAAGGGGTACGGACCTCAGGAGAGTTCGTGGGAACCCAGCGACCATGTGCATGCACCTCGATAAGTCAGGAAATTCCATCGACTCTTCCCAGACAAACCAAAACCCCCGGAGGGAACAACCTTGGGAGGGGCCTTGGGGGGGAGTGCTGTCATGATGCCCGCTCCCGGGGAGCCGGTTCAAGCCCTGCGTCCCCGAAAGCGGACATCCAGTCCCCAAGGAAAGACCCAGCAACCCCATATAGGGGCCCTTTGGACAGTGTCCTGGCGCCTATGGCGCCAGGCTCATAAAAGACATCAGTTCTGGCGCCATAGGCACCAGGCTCATTATGGGAGTGCTTGGGTGCACTTACCTGATGCAGACCATGCTGCAGGATCCCGGCCTCCTTGAGGCCTGAAAGGAACTACTTTACCTGTGGGACTAATTTACCATCCGGGCGTGGTCAGGGAAGGATACATACCTGATTGGAGGAAGGATACATACCTGGAATTTCTTCCAAGGCTATTTAAACCCCACCCGAACAGCCACACGTGCTTCGCGTTGTTCTGCATCTAGCAGCTGGACGCTCACAGTGTCAGCTCCTGCATCCTGACTTCTGTCACGCCTGCCACCATCCTGGATCACCTGCAAAGGAAGAGAAGAAGAGAACAGAAGAAGGAAAAGTCCTTACCTGTTAAATCCGCATTCCGGAGACATTTCGCCGAAAATCCTGAAAAGGAAGACTTTTATTTAAAAGCTCATCGCGTCGATCGCTGCAGCGCCGCATTCCACTCACCTTTACAGGGCGCCTCCATGTTCAGCAGCGATCATCCAGATTCGCAGTCACGCCCCAGCGCCTAGGGAGAAAAAGGCAAGAACAAAAGGTGAGAGAGAGAAGGGAATAAGGAAAGCTAAATCTCCATGTTAAGACTTACCTGTTGATTCATTCCCTCTTCATTTCGGGTCCGCGCCGCATCCTGGCATTTCCGGACCCCGGCCCCTAAGGGGAAAAAAGGACATCAGCGTTAATGAGCGAATGAAAAGACATTACCAAAAAAACGCTCATTAAAGACTTACCTGATTTCTACAAGGATTTCACCTCTCATCTCGGGTCGGTGGCTGTTCCCCGGCATTCCGTACCCCGGCCCCTATGGGAAAAAGACACTAGCATTAGTACATTAATGCATGGACACAAGGGGAACCTCTTATCAAAAAACTTACATGGAAGCCAAGCAAGTTTGGTTCTCACCAATCCGAAAATCCAGTGAAGTAACTGGATACCAACGCGCCCCTGCATCAGAAGCAGGAGGGAGAGCTCGTCCTTCCAGACCCTAAGGTGAAACGCTACGGGGAATCACAGAAGGGTTTCGAGGAGGGTGAGAGGGGAAAGCGGGAGGCCGATTGCATTACCCCGCAGACAGTTAATCCCCTATTTTCGCCTACAGAAGGATACTTCTGCGAGCCAGACAAGCCAGATTTGGGGGCCCGGTCCAGTCCGTCTTCCGAACCATGCGCATCACCTTAGAAGAGGTCACAGCAGCGCGAACCAGGCCAGCGCCTCCGTGTGAGTCAGGTGAGCGTTACAATCCCAGCCTAGTAGTGCAAGTTTGATCAGGCAGCAGTGCAAGTAGGGCCAGGCAAAAAGTGCAGGGGGACTGGTTAGGCGGGGCCTGGTGTCCTGTAAGACTCAGAGGACAACCGAGCAGCCAGTCAGCAGACAGAGCAGGAGCAAGGAAAGGTTACCAATGAGAGGGAGTGAGAAAGAAGAGGAGAAAAGGTAGGTCTTGAAGAGCTTCTGGAACTTAAGGAGGTCTGGCTCAAGATGGAGAGGGGCAGGGAGGCCATTCCAGAAGAGGGCACCTGCACAAGAGAGAGTTCCACCCCCATGCTCTGCTTGGAGAAGCGACTCACCCGCAGAGAGTTTGATGTAGACGAGCCAACGTCTCTAGCGGAAGGTACTTAGGAAGAGAGAGTTGAAGGTAGGGAGGGCCACTCCTTCAAAAAGCCTTATGGATGATGTAGAGTGTCATAAACCTGATCCTTGCAGCCATCAGGAGCCAGTTGAGGAATTTCAGGGCCGGCGAGATGCGGTCCGTGGGCTTGAGGCCAAGGATAAGTCTTGCAGTCCTGTTCTGGATGAGGTGAAGAGGGCAAAGAGTAGAGATAAGCCGATTGAGAACGAGACTGTTGCAGTAATCCAATCTAGAGAGAACCAGGGATCAGGAGAAAGTGAGCTTCTGGGGGAAGGTGAAAAAAGAGAAAATACCTCTGAGGAGGTACAGCTGGAAATGGACCTTCCTGGCAAGGTCTGTGATTTGTGGAGAGAAGGGGAGAGTGGAGTCGAAGATCACCCCAAGGTTTTTTGTTTCACAAGAGGGTGAGAGCATAGGGCCCAAGGAGGGCAGCCATAGTGTGAGAGGAAAAGGGGGAGTAGGGGTCCCAACAAGAAGGATCTCAGTCTTACTGGCATTAAGGCAGAGATCGCTAGAGGTGCACCATGCCTGAATAGCTAATAGTCAGGGATGAGCGAGGAGGATGATGTCGAGGGCAGCCTAAAAGAGAGCTGTGTGCCATTTGCATAACACTGAAATAAGAGGAAAAGGTAGAGATCAGGAGGGTCAAACGGGCCAGATAGACATTGAAAAGCCAGGGGGAGAGGATAGAGCCCTGGGGATTTGTATGTGCATCCACAAGCAAGATCCACCTTATCTTTGTAAGACAATTTCTCTGTATCTTTCCATGAGCGCAGAAGATAAGAGGTTACCTCTGGTTCTCCGTTCACGCTTCCATTCGCAGGGCAACATACGGTTTTCCACTGCACATTTGAAATCCTGGATTCTCTTTTGCAGTTTAGAAAAAAAGGTAATAACCTACCCTTTTCAGTAGTACTTTCTGGCTCACGCTCCTTTAAGTTCATATGCGTCCAGATGCAGACTTCCTGTGAGGTTCCTCACACGTGGGCATATGGGCACTACAAACGGGAAATAATAAAACATAACAAAAAAACTAAACACCACAGGCTGTGTGACCCTGTTCACATCCTGTCCCCCTGCTATCTAACTTAAAATTAAATAGTTTTGACTTCTGGGTGGTGCTTTTAACAAAAACTAAAAAACTTGCATTGCTGAAAAAACCCAAAATGACAGCTGAGCGTTATTGTTAAAGCACACCAGTGTCAAGCAAGTCTCACAGAGTAAAGGATGTGGAGTGTGCTCAAAATGCGCACATAGATTTAAATTACAGTAATTGATACTTGAAAATCTAATTCAGAATCCATCACAACATCAAAAATCATATTCATAGATAAAGCCATTGGATATGTGAAAGAGATTTTAATCTAAGCACAGCCGACACGTGTTTCGACCACTGGGTCGTTATCAAGGCAGGCTAATGAAGTTGGGCAAATTTCCTAATAGGTTAATGGTTCTTGAATAGAAAGAATGGATAGTGTGCTGCAGGGAAAGTTCCTCAGTCACAGAGACCTTTGTAGTAGATCATCTGAATTCACAGTATGAGTGCCTGAGTAAAATTTGTGTGTTATGGCATAGTGGCCAGTCAGTCAGTTCCAAGCTTCCTTAATTATGAAGGTGCCAATACCTCGAATGTGCGATTGTTGGGATAAATCCCAGAACCTGTTATCCTATTAGGAAATTTGCCCAACTTCATTACACTGCCTTGATAACGACCCAGTGGTCGAAACACGTGTCGGCTGTGGTTGGATTAAAATCTCTTTCACATATCCAATGGCTTTATCTATGAATATGATTTTTGATGTTGTGATGGATTCTGAATTAGATTTTCTAGTATCAATTACCATAATTTAAGTCTATTTTTGCGCATTTTGAGTACACTCCACATTCTTCACTGTTCATCGCCCTGGAGGTTCTGAGGGGAACCTTATGTGTACTCTTTGCTGCATACAGACAAGACTTTAGAAAGTTGAGAGCACCACACCAGTTATCTCCCCAGTTTCTGTTATTTACAAGTCTCACAGAGTCCTGCTCTGCCCTGGTAGGAGGCACCTTCACCTCTTCCTGTAGGCAGTGGACTTGGAGACTAGTATTTTCTCAGTCAGATTTTAAGAAAAAAAGGAGCACACACAGGGCTAGATTCATGGAATTATTTGTGTGAAAAAAGAGTACTTGCGCGCCAAACTACATGCAAATCCACGTTCGTCGATTGATATAATCGAATGCGCAGTACATTTCCTGGACTTGTGTGGAGTTTGCACAGGCTCGGCACAACTCTGTGAGCCGTTGATGGCCTTGCACAAGACTCCACGCATAGCATGAGCGTGGCTTGCGCAGAGGGCGGAGAAGGGGGCGGAACACCAGAAATGAGGAAGAGCCTGTGAAAAAGTCGGCATTCCGAGAGACGGCCGACAGGCAGTCCCTTGCATGCCCACAATTGCGCATCACAAGAGGTATTCATGGATTCGATTGCGCAACCTCTTGGCCTGACAATGTCCACGCAAGTCCTTCATACTATCTGCCACCTGAAGGCAGGTGTGAGTACACTTGCGCATAGGAATGGCAGATTTCAGTTACATGTACGCAACTGGGGTTTCGATCCAACGGTTTACGAGGTTCGCAGGCAGACTGTTTGAGATTTTAACTGAGTTGCGATTTTTCATACGCATGTTGTCGGGGTGCTGGATACGGTTAAGAGGGACCCTGCGTTCCAGGCACGACTTGCGAATACGGTTACGTTCCGCAGTAAATTCCTTGAATACGCAAGGCATACATTGTTTTATCTGCGCGCAGTGTCCTCCTCGGCGCACGGCCCATGCAGGATTTCTGTGCACGTTTCCATGAATCAGACCCACAGTATTTGGCACCCACACCATGCTTTGGACGCAAGTGTTGAGGTATTCCCTACCGAGCACGCATTTAATGCATGTTAAGAGATGAAGAGGGGGAATAGGTGCCTGATTTGCTGTTGCTCCTCCTAGGCGCGACCCATCTCTTTATCCCACATGCTAGTGCCTCGCAGCCAGTAATTCCCGTGAACCGAGAGTGAACTTCAATATGCAGGTTAGTTCCTTCTTGTATCGATTTCATGCTGTACACT
This sequence comes from Ambystoma mexicanum, assembly GCF_040938575.1. Taxonomy (NCBI): domain Eukaryota; kingdom Metazoa; phylum Chordata; class Amphibia; order Caudata; family Ambystomatidae; genus Ambystoma; species Ambystoma mexicanum. The sequence continues at coordinate 833,543,777 of NC_090925.1, forward strand.
TTTATTGATGTACGAGATTGCGGAAATATTCCTTTCTTGCCCTTTAGTCACTTAATGATTGAAAGGATTTAATTTTCCTTGCCTCTGTAGCTGATAAGAAAAGAATAAAAGCCGTGGCCTGCTTCCTCATATCCAGAGACGCTAATGGAAGAGCGGTCCTAAGGTAAGCTTGACCCTTCAATGATTAGCCACCCCCTGTACAGACAAGTATGGCGTAAACAAGACAGCAAACATTGCCCGCCGAGGCCCAGATCACTAAACGCCTCACCTCGGAGCCTATACGGGCTGTGGGGGAGAAAGAGAGGAGGCGGGGAGGACAAATGTAAGATTAGGGGTGGGCAAAACAGCGAGACTTTACTTCATGAAAAAACGATCAAATGCCGGGCGAATTGAGCCTGCCTCCAAGAGACCAACAGATCTGCCTCTCTGTATAGTGTCAGGCGGGACTGGCATGCCTCCGAGTCTCTGCAGCAAGCCTTCGAGCCTTTCAGAGGTGTGGAGGCTGGAGGACCTGCTCTGGGAACATCTCACCCACTGCATACTGGCTGGATGACAGCGTGCGTGGGTGTGGTTTTCTGTGAGAGGCGTCAGTGGCGGCATAAGAGACCTAACCTTCCGGATATTGGACGTTATTTTCCACGTCTGTCGTCTTGGTTGTGCTACAGTGTGTGGCTTAGACGGGGCACTGGAACTTTATACAGTTGGTTCTTGGGGGTTTTGGGGGCAGAGGTTAATAAGCCATTGGTGTGGTCCGTTTTCATGGTGTGGTCCTCATGGTGGAATGTGGAGAGGTTGCTTAGCAATCTGGTGATGTCATCCATGTTGGGGGAGGTGCCGCTTGTGCGCTGCACTTCATTGATAAGGTGGTGGAAATATTCCCGTCTGGTTTTGAATACTGGGGGGTCGGAGGGCTAGCAGAGGAAGGAGTTACAAGTGGAGCACACTGTTTGGGCGGACAAATACTGGTGGTGACCCTTGTCAGTTTGCTTTCTGGAGTGTGTTTCAATGGCCTTCCCTTTCTTTCTTTTATAAAGCGACGCCATGTTGCCTTGCACTCTCTTCATAGTACTCAATTCGCTTAGTGCAGGTACAGGTAATGTGTCTGGCCATCATTGCGGTTTCTTATGAGGTGGTAGGGCCTTCAATGATCAACTGTCGGTGTGCAGTCTCTTGAAACAAGCTTAAGCTTTACTGTTTTGACTCTCATGTGGGGGGGGGGGGGGCGGGGTATAGGCAGTGTCAATGGACTGTGTTCAGCCAGTCAAGCATATGAACTGGTCCGCGCTTTTTTACTCGCTAGATGTTACCGTTGGCAAACCCCTCGTTTTGGGATTCCGTGAGCTCCTCAATCACGCGCCCCTGTGCAGTTCCACCACGCCTCCCATATGTCAAGGTCGAATTGTTTTCCATAGTGTACCGCTCTCATTGGTATGGGTTTTCTAGTGCTGTAGCCTTGAATAACAAGCATTGGCAATGACAATAGTTTTGGCGTTTACGTCTGTTCTTTGCATTTATAGGCACCAGGTTGCAAGGAGGAGAGTGCAACGTTTGAAAGGCGGATACAATAATGGGTGCAGGTTTGCAATAGAATGAGAAGAGGAATAGAGCAAAGGAAAAAGCCATTGACAGAGGGTGCCATCGATGATGAGCAAGTGGAAATGTGAGCGAGAAAGGGTGAGAGTGAGAGGGTGAGAAATAAAGCGAGTGTGTGAGCAAGAAGGGTGGGTGGGTGGGGAATAGAGGAAGTAGTATGAGGTAGTGTGGGTGGGGAATGCAAGGTGGTTGGTGGGGGTAAAGAGAGAGGTGGTAGTGTTGAGTAGAGAAAAGGGGTAGTATCAGTGATGGTAGAGAGAGGGGGGTAGGGTGGGTGGGTGGGGATGGTGAGGGTGGGGTGGGTGCGTGTAGAGAGTTGGCTAGGCTCGGTGGATGGGATAGAGAGTGGGGGTGTTGACTTGGTGGGGGTAGATAGGGTAGAGGGGTGGGATAGAAAGAGTAGGGGTGGGTGTGGGTAGACAGAGTGAGAGTAGGGTGGGTGGGTGTAGGGTGTGTGGTATGGGGGTTGGGTTGTTGGGGGTAGAAAGGGTAGGGATAGGGTGGGTAGGAGTACACAGAGTGGGAGTACGCTGGGTGGTAGAGTGGAGGTAGGGTGGGTGGGGGTGGAGAGAGTGGGTGTAGGGTGGGTTGGTGGGGGGAGAGAGAGTGGGGGTGGGGGAAGAGAGTATCGGGGTAGGGTGGATGGGGAAAGAGAGAGTCGGGGTAGGGTGGGTGGGTCTAGTTAGGGTGGGTGAATGAGGGTAGGGTGGGTGAGTGGGGGTATAGAGAGTGGGGGTATAGAGAGTGGGGTTGGGTGGGTGGGGGGTCAGAGAGTTGGGGGTAGGGTGTGCAGGGGTCAGAGAGAATGGGGCTATGGTGAGGGGAGAGATTGGGGGTAGGGTAGGTGGGGGTAGAGAGAGCGGGGGTTGGATGGGTGGGTGGGGGTAGGGTGGGTCCGTGGGGGAGAGAGAGTGGGGGAGGGTTTGGGGAGAGAGAGTGGGGGTAGAGAGAGTGCAGTAGGGTGGTTGGGGGTAGCGAGAGTGGGGGTATGGTGCATAGGTGAGGGTAGAGAGTGGGGTGGGATTGCTTGGTGGGGATAGAGAGAGTGGGAGTAGGGTGGGTGGGTGTGGGTAGAGAGAGTGGGGGTTGGGTGTGTGGGCGAACAGAGAGGGGGGTAGGGTGGGTGGGGATGGTGAGGGTAGGGTAGGTGTGGGTAGAGAGAGTTGGCAGGCTCGGTGGATTGGGGTCATGAGAGTTGGTAGGCTGGGTGGATGGGGGTAGAGAGAGTGTGGGTTGAGTTGGTCGGGGTAGAACGGGTAGTGGTAGGGTCGGTGGGCGTAGACAGTGGGAGTAGGGTGGTTGAGGTAGAGAGATTGGGGTAGGGTGGGTGGGTTGGGGTAGAGAGATTGGGGTAGGGTGGGTGGGCCTTTGGGTAGAGAGATTGGGGGTAGGGTGGGTGGGTTGGGGTCGAGAGAGTGTGGGTTGAGTTGGTCGGGGTAGAATGGGTAGTGGTAGGGTCGGTGGGCGTAGACAGTGGGAGTAGGGTGGTTGAGGTAGAGAGATTGGGGCTAGGGTGGGTGGGTTGGGGTAGAGAGATTGGGGCTTTTTGGGGTAGAGAGATTGGGGGTAGGGTGGGTGCATGTAGAGAGATTGGGGGTAGGGTGGGTGGGGGTAGAGAGAGAGTTCGGGTAGGGTGTGTGGTGTGTTGTATGGGGTAGAGAGAGTGGGGGTTGGGTTGGTGGGGGTAGAAAGGGTAGGGATAGGGTGGATAGGAGTAGAAGGAGTGTGAATATGGTGGGTGGTGGAGAGAGTGGGGGTAGGGTGGGTGGGTATGGGTAGAGAGAGTGGGGGTAGGGTGGGTACAGGTAGAGAGAGTGGGGGTAGGGTGGGTGGGGGAAGAGAGTGTGGGGGTAGAGTGGGCGGGGGAAGCGAGAGTCGGGGTACGGTGAGTGGGTGGGGGTAGAGAGAGTGGGGGTAGGGTGGGTGAGTGGGGATAGAGAGAGTGGGGGTAGGGTGGGTGAGTGGGGGTAGAGAGTGGGGGTAGGGTGAGTGGGTGGGGGTCAGAGGGAGTGGGAGTAGGGTGGGGAGAGAGTGGGGGGAGAGAGAGTGGGGGTAGGGTACGTGGGGGTAGAGAGTGGGGGTAAGATGGGTGGGTGGGGGTAGAGAGACTGGGGGTATGGTGGGTGGGGGAGAGAGAGTGGGGAAGGTTTGGGGTAGAGAGAGTGGGGTATGGTGCGTGGGTGGGGGGATAGAGAGTGGGGGTAGGATGGGTTGGTGGGGGTAGAGAGAGTGGGGGGTGGATGGGTGGGATAAGAGAGAGTGGGGGTAGGGTGGGTGGGATAAGAGAGAGGGGGGGTAGGGTGGGTGGGTGACATAAGAGAGAGTGGGGGTAGGGTGGATGGGTGGGGGTAGAGAGAGTGGGGGTAGGGAGGGTGAGTAGGGATAAAGAGAGTGGGGGTAGGTTGGGTGCATGGGGTAGAGAGAGTGGGGGTCAGAGAGAGTGGGGGTAGGGTGGGTGGGGGTCAGAGAGAGTGGGGGTATTGTAGGTGGGGGGGAGAGAGAGTGGGGGTAGGGTGGGTGGGGGTAGAGTTAGTGGTGGAAGGTTTGGGGGTAGAGAGAGTGGGGTAGGGTGGTTGGAGGTAGAGAGAGTGGGGGTATGGTGCATGGGTGGGGGTAGAGAGAGTCTGGGTGGGGTGGGTGGGTTGGGCTAGAGAGAGTGGGGTTAGGGTAGGTGGGTGGGGTAGAGAGAGTGGGGGTAGGGTGGGTGGGAGTAGAGAGGGTAGGGTTAGGGTGGGTGCATGGGTGGGGTTAGAGAGATTGGGGGTAGGCTGGGTGGGTGGGGGTCATGAGAGTTGGCAGGCTGGGTGGATGCAGGTCCTGAGAGTTGGTAGGCTGGGTGGATGGGGTAGAGAGAGTGGGGGTTGGGTTGGTGAGGGTAGAAGGGGTAGGGTGGGTGGAGGTAGACAGAGAGCGAGTATGGTGGGTGAGGTTACAGAGATTGGGGTAGGGTGGGTGGGGTAGAGAGAGTAGGGGTAACGTTTGGTAAGGGGGTAGATAGAGTGGGGGTTGGGTTGGTGGGGGTAGAAAGGGCAGGGGTAGGGTGATTGGGGTAGACAGAGTGTGAGTAGGGTGGGTGGGGGTAGAGAGAGTGGGGGTCGGGTGGGTGGGGGTAGAAAGAATTGGTAGGCTGGGTGAAGGGGGTCATGAGCGTTGGTAGGCTGGGCAGATGGAGTTTGTGAGAGTTGGTAGGCTGGGTGGATGGGGTAGAGAGAGTGGGGATTGGGTTGGTGGGGGTAGAAAAGGTAGGGTGGATGGGGTAGACAGAGTGGGAGTAGGGTGGGTGGGGTAGAGAGATTGGGGTTAGGGTAGGTGGGTGGCGGTAGGGTAGGTGGGTGGGGGTAGAGAGAGTGGGGGTAGGGTGTGTGGTATGGGGGTAGAGAGAGTGGTGGCCCTAGAGAGACAGGGCCGGCCTCAGAATGCCTGGTGAGGAGGTGCACAGAGTAATGTGGGGGCGCAGCAGGAATGCACGATAAGCACACTGGGGCCAACTACAGATCCGCCAGCACCAATGCAAGGCAGAGGAACACACAGACCCGGCAATAACCCATAACAGACCAGTGGGAACACGAGTGACCCTAGGGCCAAACACGAGCTAGCAGCAAGGCCAGAGAGTGGTGGTGGCACCCCAGGGAAATGTCACAGACAGCAAGCAAGAACCAGGGGTAGAGAGACGGCCACCACCCCCCCTCCAGATAGACGCACGACAGGCTACCCTTGTCTGTGGCAAAGTGGGTAACACGGTGAGGCCACCAAGGGTTAATGGTCGGTGAGAGCACAGGGAAGGAGACAGAGGACACAGAGAGGAAGAAGGTTCCTCCAAGCCCCGCTACGTTCCGGTGTGAAACAGTGAACAGCAAGAGACCCAGATAGAAGAAAGACAAACAAGGGAAGATCATCTTGGAGGATACCCAGTGACACTAAACCCGCGCCAAGTGAATGAGCTGGAAGGCAGCTCTCTCGAAGGTCCACTACTCCGACGAGGGAGCGATGGTGGCAGAAAAGGTAGAAGAGGGATCCCAGCCATGTGCCACTGAAATAGGGGCCATAAAAAGTGACATCCAAATAATACTGGAGAAATTCTGCGGAATGCATACAGACATTGGGACTAAAATGGCAGAACTATCCGCTAAGGTGGTCACCCTAGTAGAAAAAATAGAGGGAGTGGAAGCTAACCAAGCGTCGGCAGGAGTGCTGGAATCCCAAATAGAGGTCCGCCTATGAGATATTGAAAGGAATGAGTACGATCAAGGGCTCAAAGTGGATGATATAGAGAACCATGAGAGGCGCAACAACCTCTGCTTTTTTGGACTAGAAGAAAAAGATGGGGAGTCCATGGCCGGACTAGAAAGAAAAATACAAGAAATAATGTGAATGGTCCGGGGGGTCAAAGAAGACGAGCAAGTGGCTATAGATCGGGTCCACAGGGCAGGTGGGGGCACCAGGGGACCCGAATCGGTCCTTGCCTAACAGCACTAATATCGAGAGAAGGTTGAAATCTTGGATAAAGCAAGAAGAATGTGGGCCATCGACTACGAGAACTCCAACGTGACCATCCTTCAGGACTTGTCAGAACAAACCCTCTTGAGATGCAAATAATGTGCTCCCCTAACAAGGTGGCTCCAGAAAAAGGGGTACAATACAGATGGGGATAACCCTTTGCACTCATATTCAAAATAGGGGGAGAGAAACATCACTGGGTGCACGAGGAGGACATCGAGAAGGCCACGAAGGACTTAACAGGAAAGGCCCAAGATCAACCGGGGGACAGAGGAGGGGTAGAGCTATCTAAAATATGTGAACCTAGAGGCCCAAGGATGAACCATGGCAGGCGCAAAACACAAGGGGCCAGGAAATATCAAAAGCTCAACACCACCCTCCTAGGCAAAGGATGACCTGAAGGGAGATATCTCGCCGATGCCATTGGATCACACTAGGGGGCCCAAGGAGCCCAAGTTGCAGGGGCCCGCTTGATGATGTTAAAGGCGAAGCGCGGGAGGACGGTAATGAATACAGTTGAGAAGACAAAGTTATTGGCACTTGCTATGTTACTGTTTGAACTGTTCACTGGGGGGAAGACGACTGAGAACCACAGACCAGGTAGCGGGGGAGGTGGGGAACTGTCCAATGGGGTGCACACCAGGAAGGTAAAACGGGGCAAGAGAGGCATCCAAGGCTCGAAAAAAATGTGCTATGGGGAAAGTTGCAAAATAAGGTGCAAGGGAGAATAGGACAGGGAACAACACCATGGTGGTACGCAATAATGCCCGGATACAGGACGACGGGAGGCCGAACGCCCCAACAGGGAAAGGGAGGGCAGGGGAAGGGAACGGAGAGTGGAAAAGGAAACAAGGGTGTGGGGGGGAAGGGGACACAAAAGGGGATTAGCAACATGAGCAGAAGTGAGGTGGACAAAGGGGGGGAGGTGGGTACATAACGTGGAAGAGGGGAAGGGGGAATGCAGTATAATTCCATGATCGCACCGGCGGAAATGTCTAACTATGGGTGGGCGCACAGAGAGAAGACGAAGAAGGGGAAATGGTTAAAAGAAAAGTAGCAACACTAATCATAAAGGGATTAAACCAGCGGTATTCAAACTGTGGGGCGCGACCCCCCCAGGGGTCCGTGGGTGCATCCCTGGGGGCCCCTGAGAGCTCAGCATGAAATTCTAAAAAAATATATATATATATATATTTTTTTTAAATTGGAAGAAATGGGCAGGGATGGCTCACATGGTCGAGCTGAAGCATGGAACTGTCTCAGGCAACAATGAAAAAGTGGCCCGCAGTTGTAAATAAATATTAATTTCTTTAGTCACAGACTGGGCCTCATTACAACTATGGCGGTACGGTAACAATGGTGCCGGTAATCTACCAGCGCTGTTGCTACCGTACCGCCATAGTAAGAGTTGTGCTCGCGGGTGCCTGACAGCCTGCCAGGTCTGACCTGGCAGGCCCTGCGGCACCCACGAGCACAGCTCGTTGGATGCACCGGCACCGTTATTAACTGTGCCGGTGCTTCCGAGCTCCCCATTCCCATTGAGCTCTATGTTTTAGAAGAAGACCACTCTGCTGGGAATTAGTAGAGACCAAGGGATTAAAGGGATTATTACTAACTGCATAGTTAAGTAACTCATCAAACTGGGCCTCATTGGCCAAAATGGTGGCCCATTTTGACTGGCCCACACTCGCATTTAAAATTTTTGGTACAGGCATTGCCCTTTAGGCCAGTCCGAGTCTGGCGGCTCATCCATAATGGCGAGGGGGCGCCCACCCAGTGGCCCCTCACCCATTATGGAGGAGCTAAGGTGTCATGATGCCTACCCCTGGGCATCCGGATCAAGCCCACCAGCACTGGGAGCAGGCATCCAGATATTTATTAAAACCCAAGCAGCCCCGGCTGGGGGCTGTCTGGGTTCAGTCCTGGCGCCTTAGGCACCAGGCTCATTATAGAAATCAGTCCTGGCGCCATAGGCGCCAGGCTCATAGACATTACTTACCTCATGCAGACCATGCTGCAAATGAATCCAAGCCAACGTGAGGCCTGGATGGGACTATTTTACTACAGGGACTATTTTTTACTCGGGTGTGGTTCTGGGGAACTTCTTACCTGGAACTACTTTGGAGGCTATTTAAACCACGCCCGAACAGCAGCACACGCTTCGCGTTATTCTGCACTCAGCAGCGTAACGCTCACCGTGCCTGCAAGTCAGCATCCAGTCTTCTGCCACGCCCGCCTCGAATCCGGAGCTCCTAGAAAAAGGGGAAAGGAGGAAGAAAGGTTAGATCACGGACATTATTTTGATTCCTTACCTGATTCCGGATCCAGCACGTCTCCGAGCCTGGCAAAGACATTATTTCTGCACGCGTCGCATCGCCAGCGGCAGCGCCGCGCCATACTCACCAGTCCTCACAGCACCTTTCGATTCAGCGCTGCCTCCATTATTTTCTTCGCCGAACTCCAGCACCTGGGGAACAAAAGAAATAACAAGGTGAGCCGAGAGAGCCAAATACAATCTCTTTTACCACCATAGACTTACCTGATTACCACCAGAGGCATTATCCTTTAACACGCCACATATTCTTATGCCGCACCTGTAAAGAGAGAGAAAACAACAAGTTAAACACATGCAACTTTTACCGGACAGTGTTGGGTAATACAGAGTCTTACCCGAACGCCATCAGTTGCCTCAAGGCAATATTCTCCTGGACCGCTGCAATTCAAAAGGGATTGGAACAAGAGTGAACATCGGACATATTGAACTCTTTGAACTTTATACTTACGGGTCCTCGCCAAGAACTTCAGAGTCAATATTCATCCAGAACTCTTCCAACACCTTCAAACCAGTGAAGTAACTGGTATCTACGCGCCCCTGCATTCCACGCAGGATGGAGAGCTCATCATTTAAAAACATATTGTGAGATTACTGTAAGGGGATATCGGAAGTAACTAGTGGGGAGAACAGTGGGGTGCCATCACTAAATCCACGGGTGGCTAAATCCCTTTCTCCACTTGCAGGAGAATACTTCTACGGGTCAAGCAGACGAGATTAGGCGGGCCAGTCCAGTCTGTCATCATTGCACCACGCATCACGTTGGTGGAGACCGCAGCTGTCCGGGTCCGATCGACGCCCCTGTGGGATCCAGGTGAGCGTAACATAAGGAGCCAGCCCAGTGAAACAGTGAGCACTCCCTCATCTGCTTTTTCCAGCGGATGGAGTGCTCCTGGGCTGGCTGAACTGCCAAAGGGAAACAGTGTTTCCCTTTGACACTTCAGTTTAGTTCCCCAGCCGCACATGCTCACTGAGCCATGCAAGCGCTGGGGCGTTTTGCTTCGTCAGCATTGCATAGCTCATTGGAAATGCTGGCTAGGGCACTGCATGTCTGTATGTCCGAGGGGGAGCTCCTGCGCCTCGCACATACGGACAGAGCAGCCTGGAGCAGGGCGTTTCAGCACCCACACGCAGGCCAATGCAGAAGGTACGTTTATGTTCATTGGCTTTATTTAAACATGTGTATGGATGCGTGTATGCTTATGTTATGAGTGAGTGTATGGTGATGGATGCTCGTGTGAATGATAGTGATTGCTGTATGAATATGCAGCACCTTGCATACACACATAATCATGTTGATTGTGTTAGGCCCAGTGGGGCCCAGGGGACAGGGATGGTATCTTTTTACTGGACATCTATAACAGATGTCCAGTAAAAAATCTCAAGCCTGCCCCCTGGGCCCCCCAGCACCAATTGCAAACTGTTTGGCTATTTACCAATTGTTTTGTTAAAAGTATGCTCTACAATGCAACATATTAACCCATTATTTTAAAAAAATTCACAGGGGGAAACCCCCCCGATCCCCTCTTTATTGGTTCGGGCTCCCTCACTATGCTCGGTCGCTATGGCATTTTTGGGGAAAATAATTATGCCCCTCCACTTAATAAAATCACCAGCCGCCACTGGCACTCAGACTGTGTTGGGAACCGGATGGGGGGGCCCAGGGACTATGGTGGGAGCAAAATGGGTGGGAACCATGGGATAGTGGTGGGAGTAGAGTGGGGAGAGCCCAGGGTCTGTGATGAGGTGAGGAGAGGCCAGGGACTGGGTAGGAGTGGGATGAGGGAGCCCAACGAGTGTGATGGGAGCAGGTGACAGCACAGAATATATACAGTCCATTTGGCATTTCTGGGGGATCCCGACCTGCCCAAATTTTGCTCCGGGGGGCCCCGGTCAAAAAAGTTTGAAGACCACTGGATTAAACTCACAGAATAAAAGGTCACTCACATCAAACATGCTCCACAAAGCCAACATAGCAGTGCTGTTCTTACAGGAGACACACTACAGGTAGGGGCAGGAACAACCCCTCAGATGGCCAGCAGTGGGACAGACTTTCGGGGCCTCACATAAGACAAGTAAAAAAGAGGGTGTGGGGATTGTCCTGTCAAGATCCATGCAACTGAGGGAGGTACAAGTTAAGAGGGGGTTTGGCGGGAGGCTGGTGGCGGTCAAAGGGCGGATTGAAGGACGCCTAATCACCCTAGCATCCATATACGCACCTAACACGCACCAGTTGGTATTCCTGCAATCCTGCGAAAGGTATTCTTGGAACTGGAGGAATGGGGGGAAGGCATGTTAATGGTGGGAGGGGACTTCAACCTAATAGCAGATTCCACAGTGGACTGGGGGTCGGTAAGGGGGAACAAGACTAAAGCAAAAGGAAAGGAACACAAAGCATTTGCCCAACTGCTGGAAGACCACTTATGGGTAGATGTGTGGAGATCCAGGTTCCCTCAGGCGGGAGGGTACGCCTTCTTCTTGTCCCCATACCACACATACACCAGGATAGACCTCCCACTGGTTCCAAAGCTACTGAAAGCCATGGTGTCATCACCAAGGGTGGAAACGGTAACCTGGTCAGACCATGAGATGGTTACAACAGATTGGTGGTTGGAGGAGGGGAAGAGTGGACACCCGCACTAGAGGTGTAACAATGGCCTCCTTAAGGACTCCAGACGTAAATCACCCAATATTTTGCAACAAATTATATGGGGAGACGGGTCCAAAGGCAGTATGGGAGGCAGTCAAAGCAACAGTGAGGGGCCTTCTCATAGCAGAAGGGGCATGGAAAAAGAGGGAAAGGACAGTGATGGAGCTGAAGATTTGGGAGCAGTTGAAAGACATAAGGGCGAGGCTTACACGACTGGGAGAAGACAGGTGTGGTCTACTGGACACAATGCGGGACAAGAGGCAGAAATTGCACTCGCTCCTGATAGGGGAAGTGGTAAATAAGTTGAGATATGCCAAACAGAAGTTCTACAAAGGAGGTGATAAGGTGGGGACACTGCTGGCAAACAGAATCAGGGAATGCAGGGCAGAAGGGTTCACCAGCTAAAGGACGAGAACGGGATGACACTCGGACCCGAGGACCGCATCCCAGACTGCTTTGCAAACTTCTGTGAAGCACTGTACTCCCAACCGGCAAGGCCTCAGCTGAAGGAGATTAAGGAATATCTGGGCAGGCTCCCCATCCCCTGCCTTACAGCAGAGGGGAAATCCATGTTGGAAGTGGAAATAACATGGGAAGAGGTCAAGAGGGCAATAGGCCAGTTGAAAACGGGGAAGGCACCAGGAGAAGATCGTTACATAGCAGGTTTTTATAAGCAGCTTCAAGACGAAGGCCCTTAACTCTATAAGGGGGAGGCAGAGGACATGCCCCCTACCTTCTGGAAGGCACTAATAATGGTGATCCCCAAGCAAGGCAAAGACAAGACGAACTGCACTCATACAGGCCCGTGTTGTTACTTAACGTGGACGCAAAGATCTTTACGAGGATCCTGACGTCCCGCCTGGAAGTACACCTCCCTGGCCTGATAGACCCAGACCAGACTGGGTTCATTCAAAATAGGCAAGGATCTGACAATCTGAGAAAGGCCTTACGTAACCTATGCAATCCAAAAACACAGAGAGAAGGGGGCGTGTAACTCTTATATGTTGAACCAGTTGGTGTTATTGTTGATGGATCGAAACTGCAAAAATGTATGATTTTTAAAAAAAATTAATGGTTCCTGTTATTGTTTTATATATAGGGCAATATCACGAGTGAGGCTTTATAAGAGTACCAGGCAGTATCAGCTGAATCACTTGTAGAGAAGTCTAATTTTGGCAAATAAAGTAATTTGCCCGAGAGCACACAACTTGGTTAAGTGGCGAAGCCGGGATTGAGGACTAGTCTGCAACTCGGAAAATTCTACACTTCTTACCAGTTGTAGTTGATAGAAATACTGTTTGCCGCAGGTCCTTTTGCAACTGGCTTTAGAGTGCACCGCTCGTGATTGTGTACTTCTATCTGAAGTAAAATGTTAATGTAGCAGTTGTAATGATTGCATTTATTTTTACTGTTTATTTATACTCTCTAAGCAGAGTTTTATGTTGATTTTTAAAACATAAGGCGAGCTACAGAGCTTAACAGTGTCTTCTACTATGACTGCGGGTTCCAAGGATGGAATGCCTAGGGTTTGGTTTACGGCACACAGAGCAAAGGGATTCTGCTGCAGGGTTGCCTTATCATGTGATCAGAACTGGACCTTCTTTATGGGAGGGAGAGAAGCAGTGGATGTAAGCATGTTTGTAGGTCTATAAACTGTAACAACATCCCCACAGGGCCGTGATCAGGGAAAATGTCATGATCACTGCTTCCAAGGAGTCAGGACCAGCCCAACGTCCTTGGAAGCAGGCCCCTAACCCTGATCCTAGGCACCAGCCGGTCCCCACAGGGACCTTTTGGACCCTGTCCTGGCGCCGGTGGCACCAGGCTCATCAGAAGCATCGGTCCCGGCACTGGAAGCGCCGGGCTCATCATTGGTGTGAAGGTGCTTGGGTGGACTTACCTGTGGCAGACCATGCTGCTTACTTACCAGACTCTTAGAAGTCCTCGGTGAACTGGGACTACTTTCTTACCTGGGTGGGGCAGCTCCACTCCCTGGATACAGCACTGGAACTCTTCTGGAAGCAGGAACTCTTTTCTTACCTAGGCGGGGCCGTGGAAGGAGACGCCTCATCACTCCTAGGCTATTTAAACCACACCCGATTGATGAAATGTGCTTCGCGTTATTCTGCATCTGCAGCAGAACGCTCACCGAGTCTGTTCCAGCCTTTCTTCTTTGGATCCTGAACCTGCAAGAATTATACTTACCATTCCTGTACCCGATCAACATCAGCACCTGCAAAAGACCAGAAACAACAGGTTAGCAGAACGAACTTTAACACGCAGTGTTTACTTACCTGATCCATCGGCAGCGGCCGTGTCTCACGCTGCACCTTCGCCTGCAAAGATAAACAGCATTATCATACTTACTGGCACGCTGTGCATTCCGGCTTCTTCACGCTGCATCTTCACCTGCAAAGATAAACAGCATTATTCTACTGACCGGCACGCTGTGCATTCCGGATTCTTCACGCTGCATCTTCACCTGCAAAGATAAACAGCAGTGTTACACTTACCGGCACGCAGCGAATTCCGGATTTCTTCATTCTGCATCGTCGCCTGCAAAGACAAAGAAAGAGACAGTAAGAGCGCTTGCCATACTTACGCAATTCCAGGCGCTTCTCCGCCACGCATAAAAAGACTATAAAGAGTAAAGGTGTCCAGAAACTTACCGGTCGTGCAGACAACGACGGTACCCATCCTCTGAAGTCAAGAGGCCAACGTTTCACCAGTGAAGGAACTGGCAACGGCACCCTGCACTAGACGCAGATGGAGAGCCCAGCATTCACCTATCTAAGGTGAGCACGTTGACCTGGGAGAGGGGCTCAACAGTCAGGCTGAGAGGAGAGAGATAGGGACATTCACAACCCAGACCTTTAACCCCCATATTATTTCACCTGCAGAAACCTCACCCTTCGAGTCCGACACACAGTGCGGAGAGGTTCGACCCCAGAAGCCAACCGAATCCTGCACATCACGTTTCGTGTTACAGACACCTTCCTGCCAAGACCCGTGCCTCCGTGGGAATCAGGTGAGCGTTACAGAAAACAACCTTTCAAGTCTCCAGGCCAGCAACCTCTCTTCCCACATCTCTCTAGCTGGCAAATCAGCAATGCTCACTTGCCCTCTCCAAATGCCCATTGTTTGGCTTTCAGCAATTTTACTCTGTTTTTGGGAGATTACTTGAAAAGTACTCCAATCATAATAAATCACTTGAAACATATATAAATCTTTACGGAAATATGTGAAGCGGAAATAGTATGACTGCAGTGCCCCCGACATCTTGAATGGAAGAATACCAATATCAGAATGCCATTTAGCATGGGGATAAAAAATGGCCTGTGGGTTTTGCAAATGTACTCTCAAGACTTAAAGACGACAAAAGGTACTGTGTGAATAGGTCACTTGGTTGATTTCCATTTTTTGACACAGGCATCCTTCACATATGCTATCATAAAATGGGACACTTTACACACACAAAAAACGCCTTTTGGTGTGTCAGAGAAGCATACATGAAAATAAGGGAGCTAGTTCAAAAGAATGTTGATGGCAGCATTTTAAATTGTCTTTAACGAAGGAATACCTATTGTATTTGTTATTTATATAGCGCTCTTTCCCCATTTGTATGGCCTCAATGTGCTTTGATGTTGGAACGCCCTCAGTGACTGCAGTCAATGTGTAGGAGGTTCTAAGAGTTTAGATTAATCAATGCTTGTGTGCATTTTCGCCGGCTTCGGACTTAGGAGGCTGGTTAGGCTCCAGTAAGCAGCTCAGAGGTCAGGCACGTGGGTGGGTGCTGTTAGTGGTTTAAGATAGAGTGCTATTGCTGACCATTTTGTTGGTAGTCGCGGTATGCTAGTGGCAGAGGTGTTGAGGTACACCAAGTGCTTCAGTATAGACGGCCATGTGCGCTGCTAGACCAGAATAGCATAGCCATAGCTGCATTCTATGGTGCATGGATGATGGCCATGCCTGCGGCCTGTGTCCACAGACGGGTAAGGTAAATGTACTGTATGCTTTGATGTAGTTTGGCTGCAGTGTTCTATTTCTTTGTCCAATGTGGGCGGCATGGTTTTGTTATTCATGGTCTCTCTGGAGCGAAAGTCTGAGCAGCGGGGCGAGTCCCGGAGAGGGGAGGGTGTGCAGGATGAGGAGGACAGTATGGGGAGAGAGAGGACAACTGTGAGCGCGAAAGATTGTTGTGGAGTGCCTTTGCGAAAGCTGCTGGCATTTGTGAGATATTTAGTGGGTAGAAGTATTGTATTTCTTCAGAGGAGTAAGGTTTATTACGGTGTGCCTCAGCGAATGCTGCCGGCTTCCCTCCACTATTGATGGGTAGGAGTGTTGTTGTGCATGGGGCGGGGGATATTTTGTAATGGTAGGCCGCTGCAAACGCAGCCGGCATCCATGCTGTAATTGGCGGATAGGAATGTTGTTGTGTTTGGGTTCAGCGATATAGTTGTGAGAGGGTGGAGGGTCCAAGTGGATGTTGGGAAAAGCAAGGTTTTAAGGACCTTTCTGAATTTCAGGTGACTTTCAGTATTGCGAATGTGCAGGGGTAGGGAGTTCCATATAATCGGTGCTTGGACAGAGAGTGAGGATCCACCCAGCCTGGAGGAGTTGTCAAGTGGGACCACTAGGGGATGTGCTGCGCAAGATCTGAGACACCTTAGGGGCTGGTAGCGCAGGATTTTTTCATGAAGGAATTTGGACTGGTGTTGTAGATGGCCTGGTGGGTGATGCACATGGCTTAAACGTAGTGCGTCGACCAATCGGAAGCCAATGGAGGACTTTTAATGTAGGGCTGATGTGTTCTCTGGGAGGCAGATTAATGACCAGGCGTGCTGCAGCATTTTGGATTCTTTGCAGTTTGCTTAGTTGAAACGCTGGTGCGCCTAGATAGAGGCAGTTTGTGTAGTCTAAGTGGGACAAGATGATGGAGTTCATGGCCGAGAAGCGGTGACAATAGGTTAGGTAAGGGAAAATACGCCTGAGAATCCGTAGATGGAAAAAACAGGTTTTAAATATGGAGGTGGTGTGTTGGGCGAGGGATAGGTGAGGTAAGGGAAAATACGCCTGAGAATCCGTAGATGGAAAAAACAGGTTTTAAATATGGAGGTGGTGTGTTGGGCGAGGGATAGGTCCATGTCCAATGTTCAGCCAAGGTTTTTGTACCAAGTTTGTAGTTGCCGGTGCAGGTCCTAGGGATTGAGGCCACAGAATTGGTTGGGGAAGGAGCGCTGTTTTTCCGCAGACTAGGATTTCAGTTTTCCCAGGGTTGAGGAGGAGGTGGTTGGTAGTCATCCAGTGGTCAATATCCGAGAGGCATGATGACAGGTCTGGACTGTGGTAGCATGGAGATTTGGGGATTTTAAGGATGATCTGTGCGTCCTCTGCGTAATTGTAACAAGATTGTGGGAGTGGACGATTGCAGCCAGGAGTTATAGGTAGAGGTTGAAGATTAGGGGAGATAGGGATGCTCCTTGTTGGACCCCTTTTCTTACTGGTCGTGAGATGGAGGTGAACAGGTGGAGGTTTGTGATTTGTGAGCTGTCGGGGTGAAATTCTCCCGGGGTCGGCTGAGCCGTCCATGGACCTCCGGGCAGGGAGGCCCCAACTCCTCCCGTGTACCCTAAAAATGAGTATGAGGCACACGCAAGAAGCAAGGTGATTCTGCTGTTTATTGGACAAACGGCAGGGATGGGTCAAGGATCGTACGCATCCGTCCTGACACACACTCTTCATCATGGGCTCGCAGGCCCTTTTTACCTTAGTATGACGCGCTACTTGCGTCACCTGGGAAAGTTAGCAAGAAACCTATTGCCACTCTGGATTGGCTCCTCGAGTGGTAGGGTTAGTATAGCATACGTATAGAGAGCATTGTTAGTGGTTAAGGGTTAGTCAGGTGGTATACTTGGGTTGTCCCTTCAAATTGATACATGAAAATTGTTACATGGAGACCCCTGAGGATTGGTCAATGTTAGTGGCGTCAGTGATAAGAGCCCCATGTTCTGATTGGTCTACACACGAGCCCCCCAGTCAGGGACCATCGCTGTTCCCAGCTCGCGGTGCACCTGTCATTTGCAACAATGTTTCACTATGGGTATGTACAGACAATGTGAGATTTATTCATGTGCTGGAAGGCCGGCTACTCCCACAGCTGCAGATGTCCTTCGAGACGCTTAATAGTATCTGCCTGAGTCTTGAAGCGGGGAATCCAGGCGTCTCCCTCCTCCCGGGCCTGGCACCCTGTCAGATTTGGCTTGATCACGTGAGGTGGGACCGTGGTTAAGGCAGAATTCTGCACGGTTAATATTGTTTTTTTTTCCACTCTATGCCTGGCTTGACTGCAGGTGTGACCTTGGCGTCGGCTTGTGGCATGCGAATTAGCAACATTGTGCCCTTGACTGTCTGCTTTCGCCGGGCTCATTCTGCGGGATCAGCAACTGAACTCTGGCTCATTCGATGTTCAAGGGACTCTTGCTTGAGGTCTACTTGGGCCTGGTTTATAAGTGGAGCCATCTGATACACAGGCGCTTTAGGTTATGGTATCATATTGCTTTATCTCCAGTATCGTGTCTTCATTATACTTTTCATTATTGCGCATGGTTTTAGGAGAAGCGTGAGCAAACTTTTTCAGATGCGTTCATTGTGCGTCTGGCGTTTCTGCATTTTGAGAGGCCTATGTGAAAAATAATAAAGATGCGCGTCTGTGGGTGTGTCTGTCACCTATGTCGTAGCACTGAGTATGTTCTTCGTGTGGATTGGTGTGGGAGTGTCCAGGGTGTATGTTGCACGGGTATTCTGACCGTTGGCTAGGCCGTCATGGCATCTCTAACGATGTGTTGAGTTAGTGCTGGATGATTCAGTCGAGTCCTTCCATGCCGCAGGCATCGGCAAGGGTATGGCAGGCTGGCGGGCACGCGGGTGGGCATGCGGGGGGACACATCCATATGTTCTTGTACCAGGGTATTTGGTCGTCTGGTAGATGGGCAAACTCTTCTCGTGGTGGGTGCCTGGGCCGCGATCGTCTAGGCCAAGGGAGAGAGGGGATTGGTGGGAGCCTTTTCTTCCATTCTCCCACTTTAGTCCCCCCTCTGGTCGACTTGTCGACCACAAACATATCCTTTTCCTTATCTCCTCTCACTCTCCATATTTTAGTTACTCCTCCCAAATGTCCATAGTGGTTCACATGGTCTTCGAATGACCAATACATATATAAACACGTTCCTCCAGGTGTGCAGTATACCCACTTCCCTATGTAGCTCCTTGGGTTTCTTGGGTTTTCGAGCTTCACAGATGGTGGGTCCAGATGGTTGGTGATGATCTGGTTGCGCAACCTCTCTCTTTCCTTTATTATTATGCCTGTGTGTTGACCGTCATCTGCTGGCATCAAGGGGTGCATACCAACCATTTCGATCATCTCGTCAGTGGTTCGTGCCTTCCGGGCCTTCCAAAATCTTACCAAGATCAGTGCAGCTCCAGCCAAAATAATGCATCCAACTATAATCTTCAGTCCATCTGACAGCCAAGATGGCATCCATGACCATAATATCGAAAACCAGCCGTCGTCCTT
Source organism: Ambystoma mexicanum (assembly GCF_040938575.1). Classification (NCBI taxonomy): domain Eukaryota; kingdom Metazoa; phylum Chordata; class Amphibia; order Caudata; family Ambystomatidae; genus Ambystoma; species Ambystoma mexicanum. The sequence goes on from NC_090925.1 coordinate 833,562,422, forward strand.
TTTCATGCCTTTACTTTCATCCATCATTTTGGAGTGCATCTGGGCCAATTGTGATACTGCTTCCGTCAGTGTAACATTGTCAGCATCGTTAGCAGGAATAAATGTGCAGCATGATTGTCCTATCTTTGCGCAAAATCCTCCTTCCATTGCTGTGAGGAGGCCCAGTACATATCTGTTCTGTAGTGCTACCATCCTCACTGCTCTTAGTTCTTCTTTTATTGCGTTGAATCCATTTACTGTAGAATTAATTGTCATCATTAGTTCCCATCGAGTTATCTGGAGCCATTTTGCGTTTGCGTAAGCCTGTAGTCCCGGATGTATTATTGAGGAGAAGAACATTGCTGCTCTGCTGAGTAGTCTGTGCTCTGGCGGGATTGAAGTGAGTGCTGTTTCCGACCGTCCCCATAGGTAATTTCCTGTCAAAGGTTCTCCTTGTCTTGTCTTTCTATTCAGGACAGTGTTGTTGCCGCTGTGTTGGTTTTCTGGTTCCTTCTGGGGGTGTACAGATCTCTTCTTCCTCTTGTTTCCTTCATCCATTTTGGGAAAGTTTGCCACATTCACATGTTTCTGGGGCACCACTAGTGATGGTACATTGACATGTACCATTGTGCATATGCCATTCCACAGAGGGGGCAGTGTGTGGTATGCCTTGTCTCCGCAGGCCCAGTAATGGTCCATCACCACTGCTGTTCCTGCTCCCCCCTCAGGTAACTTCGTCACACTTGCACAGTTGGTGTTGTATCCCACGTCCACTTCTCCTTTATGTTGGTAGCATAATTTAGGCGCAGTCAGCGGCAGTATTGTTATTGGGTCTTCATCCTTCTCTATCCACGTTAGCAGGGGTACGTACTTGACCCAGGTCATCCAACATCTGTCGTTGTGTTCAGCAATACTCTTAGTATCCTCTCTCGTTATCATGTTGCTGCCAACCACTCCTATGTCCCATTTGCACCCAGGTACACCTTCCCTGTTATTTTTATTATTAGTGGTCTTTCCCAACAGCTTGTTTGCCAGGAACTTCAGTGGCGTATCAATCACATGGTAGGTACTGTAATGTTACTTTCTTTGTTTCTCCTTTTTCAGGACCGCTTGTTATGTAGCTGAATGCTTCAGCGTGCAAACTGGCCTTGTGGTAACTCAAGTAACCCTTGAGGAAGTTGTTTTCGTACGGGTATGTGTCTCGTGTTTTCCATACCAGGTGCACTGTGTTCCCTTGAAAACTCCCTTTCGTTTGGCACAGTGCCAAATATATTATACATCGTGTTGTTTTTTCATCAATTTCCGTGGCAACGAAAGTTCGGGAACCGCTCATGGCGTATGGGATCAATGAGCAGACGTAGCAGCTGTCTTCTGTTGTCTGCTTATCTATTTGAGTCATGTGTTGGTACCACATGTTGTTCGAGACGTGTGCTGAATCTTGTATGTAGTTGTCAATACCTTTGTTGTCTGAGTATGTGCTGCGTTTAACTCTATTTCCCTTGTATGGGATTTTGCTAGTACCACCTGACGTTACACCTGTTGCAGCTGGGGGTGGGGGTATGTTAGATTCGGGAACAGCCAAAATATGGATAGCACAACTGTTCTGCCATACAGAGGCAGCCAAGAACCCAGTGATCATCAAAATCCCTATCATTTTTATTACAGATGCTAATCCCACCGGCATTTTGCTCTTACCTTGCTGCAGTCCGGCAGCTAATTCTTGCGACGTTAAAGTTGCCCGCCTGAAAATTCTCAATATGCTCGTTATTAGTGTTAGTTGTTGTTTTCAAGCTCTCCCTATCAAGTAGTCGTTCAGTGCCCAGGCGAAGAGCTGTTCCCACGCCAATCTAAGTGATCTATCTCTTAGGACAGGCAAGTAAGGGTGGAGATGGGGCATCGACTGTTCTATGGCCAAGAGAAATGCTGTGTAGTAGACACGTACCCTCCTTCTTTTTAGGTACTTTGGCCTTGTTATGTGATAGACAAATTGGTGTGATAATTCTTCAGGGTAGTTATCGTCTGATGGTAGCATCTACTCCTGGGCAGTGAACTTTGTTAGTTATTTCATTTCTTAGCAGAATAGTAATACACGGTACCTGCATGTGCGAGAGAAAAAAAGAGAACATTCAAGTGTTTACATGTGTAAGTGTGCAAAATAATGTCCTTCAGTTGGGTTACTGCTGCAGTGGGGGGGGCGTCGATAGGCAGGGGGTTTACGGCTCAGCTGGCGGAAGTCTCTTTACTCTTTGATCGTGTGACCATGGGGTGGGCGGTGTGGGAATTACCCTTCTCTATGCCAGTAGTTGTCTCTGGGGAATCTAGGGGGTGGTGGGGTAGGGAGACACTTGGGCCGTTGGCTGTGGTAGAAATCTCTTCCTCCGTCGGTGACGCTGTTGCTGTTCTTCCAATGGCCCTGTTGATGACGCTAGGGCGGGTCTGGAGTTTGCAGATCTTTACGTCGTGTAGGTGATTCCAGGCACGTTTGTCCTGTAGCTTTACTGCTCTTGTTGATACTTCCTCTACCAGGTGGGGGCCAGTGAAACGTGGGCTGTTCCACTTCCTGTTGAAATTGCGGAGTAATACGTGGTCACCTTTAGCAATTTTGCACAGTTTTTCTTTTTCTTGTTCTCTGTCCTCGTCTTCTTGTTGATCACTCTTAGACCCGCCCCGCGTGCGCTCGAGCTGTTGAGACACAAACACTACACTAGTAATCAAAGAAGACACATATTGGTACATTTCATCAACAAGAACAGCTGCAGTGCTCTCATAGTCAGTAAATGCTCTTGAGGTTGGCATCAGAGGAAGGCGCATTTGACGTCCGGTCACCACCTCGTGAGGGGTGAGGTGGTGGTCGGAGCCTGGTCTATTCCTCAACTCAAATAGGGCTAGTGAAAGGCAATACAACCAACTCTTCTTTGTTGTTTGCTGTATTTTTGCGATAGCCTCCTTTAGTAGGCCATTCAGGCGTTCGCATACACCGTTGGCCTGTGGGTGATATGCACATGCAAATTTGTGCTTGATATTCAGTAAGGATGTGATGTGCTGAAACATTTCATTGGCGAAGTGCGGGCCATTGTCTGACCGCAGTACCTCGCACACTCCCCACCTGGGGAAGACTTCCCTCACTAGGAATTTAGCTGCTCTGAATGCGTCTGGGTGTGAGCAGGGTCCAGCTTCAATCCACCTGGAGAATGGGCATACTACTACGATCATATACCTATTCCCTTGACATACGTTAATCATATCAACATAGTCAATATGGATTTGTAGGAAGGGTCCCTCTGGCCGGGGTATAGTACCTTTAATCACCTTCAGTGTGTGGCCAGCCGTGAACTGTTGGCATGTGAGACAATTGCTGATGAAGTTTGTCACATGGGAGTTTAACTCGGGACAGAACCAGTCTTCCCTAATACGTGCTGCAATGACCTCCTTCCCTGTGTGGGCTGGGTGGTGTAGTTGGCTCAGGGCGGTGTTCAATAGTGTCAGTGGCATTACCATCTTTCCAGTGTTACCCTGGCGCCATAGTGCGTCAGTTGGGGACATCGTACATCCTCTTTTTACCCATATTTCTTTTTCTGCCATTGGTGCAGCTGCTTGTAGTTCCATTATCTGTGTGGCCGGGAGATGTGTGTACCCTTCTCTTATCAACATCTCTTTAGCTATCCCCCTCCCTCTTCCTCTCTCTGACTCTGGGGGGTTCCATATCTCACCAAAATATGCAGCATACTTTGCATGTGCGTCTGCTGCTGCATTTCCTTTTGAGACATGATCTTCTCCATTAGTGTGTGCGGTGCATTTGACCAATGCTAACTCTTGGGGGTCATTTATTACTTCAATTAGTTCAGCCAACAAGAGGGCATGTTGTACTGGAGTGCCGTCTACTCTCCTAAACCCTCTTCTCCTCCATTTTGACAAACCTGAGTGGACTGTGGATGTGACATATGCACTGTCCGAATATATGGTCACTCGTTTGTCAAAACTTTCCTTCAACGCCAAGATCAGTGCAACTAATCCTGCTGCTTGAGCAGAATAATGCTGTGGTAATTGTACACATTTCATCGCCACACACACCGGTACCTCTGTCATTTTTACCACTGCTGCCCCAGTTCTCCTTATACCATCACTTTGGTCAATTGTTGATGACCCATCAATGAACAAGAGCTCACCTCCATCTAGTGCGTTCTCTTCAACCTTTCTAGTGCATGAGTATATTTCAGTAGTCTGCGTACAGTCGTGTACATAGTCTCCTTCCTCAATTATTTCTGCTATGAACCTTGCAGGGTTAACAGTGCTACATCTAACAATAGATAGTTCTGGTCTGGATAAAATTATCTCATAACCTGACGCCCTCTGCGTGGTCAGTGTGGACTTAGGCTTGTTCAATATAGCAAATAGTGCATGCTCTACAAACAGTGTGGTTGGGCACCCCATGGTAACTGCTGATGCTTTCTCTACCGCAAAGGCAGCTGCGGCGAGACCTTGTTTGCAGGGGAAATGTCCTAACATCACAGGATCCAGGTGGCCGCTGTAAAACGCTACTGGTTTGTAGCCCATGCTTGTTTTTTGAGCCAGTACTGCTTTCATCACTGCTGAGTCGCAATGTGAGAATATGAAAAATTGTCGTTCATAATCTGGGGTGGCCAGTACCGGGGCAGTGGATATTGCATCCTTCAGTTCATCAAAAGCCTCTTTCATTTCCATTGTCCACCCCGACCTTTTCTCCCCTCTGTTAGCTTCTTTCAACCCCTCAAGTAGGGGTCTTATGTATGAGCTGTAGTCAAATACCCATGCTCTACAGTAGTTGCATAGTCCCAGGAACTGTTCTAGTTCCCTTACTGTTTGTGGCAGGGGCGTTTTTGAAATGGCTTGTGCCCTTTGTGGTGCAATTTTTCTTCCGTATTGGGATATGAGCTGACCAATGTAAAGTACCTGTTCCTGACAGTACTGTAATTTTTCCTTGTCTACCTTGTAACCCTTTTCAGCCAGTATTGTCAACATCTTCACTGAGTCTTCTCTGCATCTCCTCTCACTGGTGCTACAAATTATTATGTCGTCAACATATTGCAACACTGTGCTTTCCTCTTCAATGTTGCCTAGATCCATCTCTATTACTCTGTTAAATATTGAGGGTGACTCGCAGTACCCTTGTGGTAATCTGGTGTGTTTCCACTTTGTGTTTCTGTAAGTGAAGCTTGTCAGGTCTTGTGAATCTGGGTGTAGGGGTATTGAGAAAAAAGCATTTTTGAGATCTATCACTGTGAATCGTGATGCCTCTGCTGGAATGCCGCACAAGATTGTGGCCGGGTTTGCTGCTATAGGGTATTCTGCTTCCACTATGTTGTTCAAAGGCCTGAGGTCCTGTATGAAGCGCCAAGACCCCCCCTTGGCCTTGCGCACTGGGTACACAGCTGTATTACATGGTGATTCTGATGGGACCAATATGCCATTGTTAATAAGGGCCGTTATTGTTTCATATATGCCCTCGTCTGCCTCTTTTGATAGTGGGTATTGTTTCACTCTGGGTAGTATTGCGCCATTTTTCAATTTTATCCTTACTCCCCCAATGCTTTTTATGCACCCCACGTCGTAGGGACTGGTAGTCCATAATGATGTGGGTACTTTTGCCATATCCTCCTCGAGGAAGGGAACTGGGGTGGACGTGGGTGCCTCAAGTGCCATTGCAATTTTCTGTGCCACTTGTTTGTACGTCACTCTTAGCCATATTTCTACAATCATCATAAACACCATTTCTCCTTCTTCCTTTTCTTGTGAGAAGAGCTCCTCATCTGACACCTGGGTGAGTCTACATCCTTCTGCTAGTGCTATCACCGCCCTCCATGCTCTTCCTTCTCTGTCTTGGGCATGTACTGCGATGTAATCAGAGTTGCTATTATACTCTCTATGTTCACCGAAATCACCTTTCCTTCTTGTTCATTTGTGGGCGTTTCAGGTCTAAACAAGTAGGCTGCTGGTCTCCTCCAAACTTTTCCTTCAATCCCTGGCATCCATGCAAATGCCATGTCTGTCCCGTATTGGAACAGTTCACCATCCACTGGCTCAGCCCTAACCACTGTCTGCCCACAGTATGCTTGCATAATTTGTCGTGCAGTGAGCATGTTAATTCCTGGGGTTGAGCAAATTATGCCGTCCTCCGTAAAGGAGATCGTCATATTCAGTCTGCTCATGATGTCTCTCCCCAGTATATTTACTGGTGAGGCCCTATGATACAAAAGTGGGACTGACATGTCATAATCCCCTATAGATAAGGGAATGTTATTAGTAAAGGGAACCAACCCTCTAGCCCCAGAGAATCCTTGGGTGTTCATGGCTTCACCTGACATCTTAAACTTACCTTCCCTTATGCAGGACCGGGTCGCCCCAGTGTAAACAAGGAATGATAATTTTTTGTCACCTATCGTTACCTCTATGCGTGGTTCCTCCGCACTATTAGGTGTTACTGACAGGATGGGACACACCAAGGCCGTCTGTGGGCTGTCCTATTGGGGGTATAATGATTGACCACTTCCTGTGTAAGGGTTGTGTCCCAAGACCGTCACCCTACCCAGTTGTGTTTGCTGTAGTTGTGTATTGGTAGACGATATGTTATTATCTTGTGTGGGTTGTTGTACCTGCTGTGTTTGGGGTTGTTGTGCTATCGCTACCTCTTGTTGTGGTAGTGGATATACCTGTGGCTGTGGTTGTGTTACCAGTTGTTGTTGTTCATTTCCCCGTTGCAATGTCTGCTGTTGCTGGATGCCCTGCTATTCCTCTGTGTGTCCTTGTTGTCCGTGTTCACTCCATGATGGTGTGCCTGTTCTCATTCTGCATGTGCGTGACATATGCCCTGCTAATCCACAGATCCAACACACCGGTGGTTCCCTGCTCTGCCATGGGAAGTTTCCTGTATTGTCCTGGTATACTGGTTGTCCGGTGGGGTAGTAATTTCTAAGTCCTCCCACCTGCTGTTGTGTATTATATCCGTTTCCTCTCCCTCTCATTATTCCTCCCTGCCCCCTGTTGTAATTATAATACCCAGCTCCTAGTGTTGAGTATCCTCCTCCCATGTTAGTTGTATATGGCGGGAGTGGCGGCTGCTGTTGTGTTATGATCTGTGATGATTGTATTTGAGAGGGATCTTGTGCAGCCACTACTTGTGTGGGGTTTTGGGTCATTGTTGTAGGTGTGGTTATTAGTGCACCTTCCATCGTATATTTATTAAGTTTTTTCTGTACTAATTTAGCCTCTTCCGTTTTTCTATCCTCTTCCTTTTGTTTCATCTTTTCTTGCCATGTTCTGCAATGATGCACTATCGTCAGTTGTATTTCTGGCCATGTTTTTGCTTCCACCCCTACTACTTTCTTCAGTTGTTTCTGAACTGCTTCTGGGAGCCCTTGTATTAGTATATGGTAGAATATTGCTGGTGTTTTGTCCCATTGTTCTCTAGTTTCCATGCGCCACTTCTCTTGAATTTCCTGGATATAATCAACAGGATCTTGCTCCTATGTCTGATGTGTCCGGGTACTGTACCCTTAGTGCCTGCCATAATGCATGCCTGCAGTTTGCGAATGGTGCCCCATCGTGTGATGTGTTTGTTATTGTGACCCCAGGGAAGCCTGCTCTCTTCCAGATGTCATCCGCTGCATCCCCTAATATTGATATTAGAAGGCCCTTTACATCTCCCACTGCCAACTTCTGTCCTGCAGTGTGTTTTTCCATTTCATATATCCATTTACCAGCACCTCTACTTAATGATGGGAGTCTGCACTTTATATTTTCCTTGTCTGCATGCTTCCAGGGGACGTATTGTGGTCTAACCCCTCCCCTCTCCAGGAATGGTATTAGGTTGTGTCCTTGTTGGTTACTGTTTGTAAGTCTATTAAATATATTCCTTCATTTCCTCCTTTGCCACTTGTTCCCCCTTGTTGTGATGTTGCTGCTGCTTCTGTGTCTCTGTATATGCACTTTCTTACTTCACTCCCCCCTTTCCTTTCTTCTCTCTCCCCTTCATTTTCTTTCTCTATTTCCTTACCAATTTCTTCTCTTTTCTTTATAAATTCCTCCATTGCTTTAATACTCATCTTTTCCATTATTCTTTCTTCTTCTCTCTTTCTTTCCCATTTCGCTCTTTCCTGTTCTAATATGCCCTCTATCATTCTTCTTTCTTCGTAATTCCTTGTCGTTTCTGATGGTAATTTTCTTCTATATATTTCCAATTTCTTTTCTTCTTCTTCTTCTTCCCTCATTTTGTCACACAGTGCTGCTCTGGATACCCTTTCTGCTACTGCCTTCACCCTTTCCGCTTCTCTCTTTTTCTCCTCGTTTCGTTCCCTTATTTTGTCCAGCTCATCCTTGCTTTCTTTCTTTTTTCGTGCTCTCTCTCTTTCCTCTTTCTCGAGCTGCTTGATCAGTGTATTCTGTTCATCCCTTAATCCTGCTAGTCGTTCTTTCAAGATCTCTTCCGTCTGTCTTAACAGCTCTTCCCCCTTTCTTTTCCCCTTTTCCCCTTTCCCGTTGCTCCTCCTGGTGTCATCCTCGTCCATCTTCCTCACTACCTCCTCCTCCTCTTCTGTTAATGAACCTCGTAATTTTAATAATATCTGCGCGGCTACCCACTCATCCTGTCCTATTCCTGCGATCCGTTCCTGGCCAATCCCCCCTTCGCCTGCGGGCATTTTCGTGCAGGCGGATCCCGTCGTGCTATTCTGTTCCCTTCCTGTGTGGCTACCTGAGGCTATATATGGTGGCGGGCTGTATGCCGGGTTCGAGTACCCCTCAGCCGCCCTCAATTGAACCATGTCTCATAGTTCTGTTAAAGGATACAACCCCCCTTCCTCCTTTTTCACCACTTTCGCTAGGGGTATATCGCCGGTCTGTTCCTTTTTTATTTCCTTTTCACTTATGTTGCTGCTCTTCTCTCCCTCTTCTCCATTCCCTGTGTTCTGTGGGCTTTCACTCTCTTTATCCCCATTCTCTCCTTCCTCTTTAATCTTTTCTCCCTCCGTTGTTCCACCCATAATAAACATTCCGTTTGGTCCTGGTCGGGACCCTTGGAACATTCTCCATAAGTTAAACACCTCCACGTGGTGTGTCCACTTCTTCCCCTTGTATGTGTTATGCAGATAGGTCAATAGCGAATGTTGGGTATATGGATCGAAACTACCATTAGGTGGCCATGGTGTCGTCATTTTGTTATCCGTCCCCTGTGTCCATTCAATGCTATACTTGATCAGTTTCTCCCTATGGGGCGACAATGTTTTACATATGTGTTGTAGCGGGGTAGTGAGGGTGTTCCCCCACCCTCCCGATCCTGCCCCGTATGACATGGTAGCTCTTTACTTGCTGTCCTTCCTCTATTTGGTAGCCGCTATCTTACTGACAGTTTATAATATACAGCCTCTTACCTGGCCCCGAAAATTTGGGGACTTGTGATAATCCGATAACCAAAATTAGTAAAATATAGCATTCACGTTTGTATATTCTTTTCTTTCTTTTCCACCCTTATGGCCCCCTGCGGCCGAGGCGCACGTTGCCCCCTGCGGCTGCGTGCCCCTTATTACGTTCTTATACAGCCGCCCCACTTCCACTTACTCCTCCTCTCTCCTTTACACTTGCCGTGGCCGGTGTTCTCCGTGCGCAGCCACGCCCCCGTTTCCGCCTTTCCCCCAGTCGATTCACTACCGTTTACCTTTGTTTCCACTCCCCTACCACAACTCTCTTCCCCCCCCCCCACTTTCAAAAATAAAAATGCCTTGTGCTCGAGATATCCTATGAAAACCCTACTGGTGACGTCACCGATTTTTCAAACTACTGGTAAGTTCTTCACATATTTTTCAAAGTTCAAAATATACTTTCAATCCACCCCCGTTAACCCCACAGCTGTCTTCCTGTCACGCCTGGAACAAGGTAATCAACAATATAATCGGACTGCGCACACTGCGTCGCCTCGCGTGTGATACGCCCCTCGACAGGAGGGCTTAACCAGCCAATTATCTTCCGTATTGGGCCACCAGCTAGCTACCGCCTACAGGGAACCGTCATCTATCTATCGAGTTTCCTGCTCGATCAATAGGGATCCTCATCTACTCATTGATCAATAATCACCAAATCGTAGGAAACCGCGCACGCACACACACCCTTACACGTGGTCGCGACCTAGGCCAATCAGTGTCTCCGAGCAGTCGCACGTGATGTTTTCGTGCTCCGCCCCCTTCTCTCCCGTAACGTAGCGGACTGCTCTCGCACTTGTATGGCTACCATTCACTTCATTGCCAACACTAATTTGTCAAACCTTTGCTGCACACCTGTGCAACACCTCCCACCTCCCGTATTCAATTCCTCCCCCCTCCCTCACAATTTCACATTGCTTGTTGTGCGTGGCATACTCACCAAGTGCTCTTGATGCGGGGCCACTCGACTGTGTGCACCCCTCCAAGCGGCTCGCCACCTCGCCTCGTCTGGACCACGTCTGGACACTCGCCAACCGCGGGCGGGATACTTCTCAACCGGCTCCCGAAGGCCAATATCCGGATTGCGCTGTCCGGTCTTCTCGCAGTTCCGCGATGGTCCTGTAGTCCTCAAAAGGGGGCAGCAGCAGAGGGGGCCGCGCCGCCGGGCCTCCTCGCAACGGGAGTACTCGGAAAAATAAAAATAAAAGCAGACCTCAAACAGATCTCAGCAGTGCCTCCAACTTGTCGGGGTGAAATTCTCCCGGGGTCGGCTGAGCCGTCCACGGACCTCCGGGCAGGGAGGCCCCAACTCCTCCCGTGTACCCTAAAAATGAGTATGAGGCACACGCAAGAAGCAAGGTGATTCTGCTGTTTATTGGAAAAACGGCAGGGATGGGTCAAGGATCGTACGCGTCCGTCCTGACACACACTCTTCATCATGGGCTCGCAGGCCCTTTTTACCTTAGTATGACGCGCTACTTGCGTCACCTGGGAAAGTTAGCAAGAAACCTATCGCCACTCTGGATTGGCTCCTCGAGTGGTAGGGTTAGTATAGCATACGTATAGAGAGCATTGTTAGTGGTTAAGGGTTAGTCAGGTGGTATACCTGGGTTGTCCCTTCAAATTGATACATGAAAATTGTTACATGGAGACCCCTGAGGATTGGTCAATGTTAGTGGCGTCAATGATAAGAGCCCCATTTTCTGATTGGTCCACACACGAGCCCCCCAGTCAGGGACCATCGCTGTTCCCAGTTCGCGGTGCACCTGTCATTTGCAACAATGTTTCACTATGGGTATGTACAGACAATATGAGATTTATTCATGTGCTGGAAGGCCGGCTACTCCCACAGCTGCAGATGTCCTTCGAGACGCTTAATAGTATCTGCCTGAGTCTTGAAGCGGGGAATCCAGACGTCTCCCTCCTCCCGGGCCTGGCACCCTGTCAGATTTGGCTTGATCACGTGAGGTGGGACCGTGGTTAAGGCAGAATTCTGCACGATTAATATTGTTTTTTTTTCCACTGTATGCCTGGCTTGATTGCAGGTGTGACCTTGGCGTCGGCTTGTGGCATGCGAATTAGCAACATTGTGCCCTTGACTGTCTGCTTTCGCCGGGCTCATTCTGCGGGATCAGCATCTGAACTCTGGCTCATTCGATGCTCAAGGGACTCTTGCTTGAGGCCTACTTGGGCCTGGTGTATAAGTGGAGCCATCTGATACACAGGCGCTTTAGGTTATGGTATCATATTGCTTTATCTCCAGTATCGTGTCTTCATTATACTTTTCATTATTGCGCATGGTTTTAGGAGAAGCGTGAGCAAACTTTTTCAGATGCGTTCATTGTGTGTCTGGCGTTTCTGCATTTTGAGAGGCCTATGTGAAAAATAATAAAGATGCGCGTCTGTGGGTGTGTCTGTCACCTATGTCGTAGCACTGAGTATGTTCTTCGTGTGGATTGGTGTGGGAGTGTCCAGGGTGTATGTTGCACGGGTATTCTGACTGTTGGCTAGACCGTCATGGCATCTCTAACGATGTGTTGAGTTAGTGCTGGATGATTCAGTCGAGTCCTTCGATGCCGCAGGCATCGGCAAGGGTATGGCAGGCTGGCGGGCACGCGGGTGGGCATGCGGGGGGACACATCCGTATGTTCTTGTACCAGGGTATTTGGTCGTCTGGTAGATGGGCAAACTATTCTTGTGGCAGGTGCCTGCGCCGCGATCGTCTAGGCCAAGGGAGAGAGGGGATTGGTGGGAGCCTTTTCTTCCATTCTCCCACTTCAGAGCAATTTGAGCTGAAAGAGGAGATCCATGAGAGGGCTGTGTTTTTGATTCCTAGTGTTCGTAGCCTGTCTAGTAGGATACTGTGATCAACGGTATCGAAGGCTGCAGAGAGGTCAAGGAGGATGAGTACAGCGTCAGGTCATCCCAGATGGAGACTAGGGAGGATTCTGCTCCTCTGAGCAGCCTGAAGCCCGATTGCGCAGGGTCAAGGAGGTTGTTGGCGTCAGTGAATAGACCAAGCTGCTTGTATGCTGTGCGGTCCATGAGTTTGGCCATGAAGTGTGTGTTGGCGATTGGCCAGTAGTTCTGAGTGTCATTTTCTTGAGGATGGGTTTGATGTAGGAGGTTTTATGGGCTTCCGGGAAGGATTGTGATGTGAGTGAGTGGTTGAGGATTGAGCATGCGATACTACCTGCACAGGTTGAGGCTAGGATGCTTTTGAGGAGTGTGGCTGGCCAGGGTTCCTCAGGGGAGCCTGAAGGGTGCCTTTCTGCTACGAGCAAGTGGAACTCCTCATCTGAAATGGGGGAGAAAGAGTCGAAGGTTTGTATCGAGGGGGAGTTTTGACAAAGGTCAGCCTGTGGGCGGGTAGGGGGCGGGGGCATGTATTCCAATTTAGAGATGTTGGCAGAGTGTCTGTCAATAGCAACATTGTGGAAGTATAATGATATGGTGTCACATAGGGCTTGGGAGATGGGTGGAGGGTGGCTTGAGCAGGCGGGGGACTTGAATTCAGAAATGATCCTATGCAGTTCCTTGCTTGGGTTTCGAGCATTTAGGATTCTGTTCCCATAGAATGTTTTATTGGTTTTTCTGATTTCCAGTCTGTATGCTCTGGATTTTCTTGCTAGGGCGGTTTTGTTGTGGGCCATAGGGGTGGTTCTCCAGGTCCATTCCAGGCGGTGCTTGTAGGTTTCTAGTGATTTGATATTGGCGGTGAACCACCTGGGTGTGGGTCCTGATCTCTGAGAGGTCCGTTTTGTTGAAGTGAGGGGTGTAAGGGCATTTGAAAGCCAGAGGTCGAAGATTTCGATCGCTGAGGTCCATCCTAGAGGGAAAGTGTAGAGAGAGAGAGAGTTGAGGAGGGAGTTTGCTAGATCTTGGGTGATTATGACTTCAAAGTGTGTTTGCAAAGTTTTTGTTGTAGCCAGGGGGTCTTGTAGATGAGTAGGAAGCTGTGCGAGGTTGAGGGTGAGAGTTGGATTTTACCATGAGGGATTCGTAGTCTGTGGTGTTGGTTGAGGTGTCCTTAATTATTAGTGGGAATTGGTGTTTGTGTAGTATCGCAAGTCCTCCACCCCTTTGCGATCTCTTCCAGACAGTAAGGTTGTAGACGGGTGAGAAGGACTCATGCAAAATGGACTCGTAATCATCAGCAAACTAGGGGCCTAGTCTGGTCTGACTACTTTTTTTGCTATTTCTTGTTTGTTAGTTCCATCTGGGCTTTTACTCTGTTGTTTTAACTAGGTTTAGGTCCTTTGTTTGTTTTGCCTTTGGCCGGTTTCAGCCATGAAGCCCGCCCAGGCTTCAGTGTGTCTGGAAAGGCAGGAAGTGACGGAGGAGCCCAAAACCTCACTGACCTTTGTTTGTAGGCACGCCTGACTGAAACCAGTTCCAACTGGGCTGATGGCTGCCCTAGAGGATAGCCCCCCCCTATGTGATTGACAGCGGTAGGGCTGTGAATGAATGGGATTTTGAATAAAAGCAGAGGCTTCTGGGACTACAGGCAGAGTCGAACACTGGAATATCATACCTGATGAAGCGGACAAGCAGAGATGCTAGCAGCACATTACAGGACTGCGGAAGCATCAGTGAAGCCTTGCAGCTGTGCTGGCCCCATTTTCATTTCAACAGGGAAGATCCGTGAAGGACGACTTCCTCCCTTGGGCTGGTGGGACCAACTAACCTAGAGACCTGCTCATTTTGGCTCATCCCCCGACTTGCTGCAACTTTCCTATGCTGCAGAATCCCAATGCCTGGGGGTCCCTGAACATTATTGAGTGCATCGTTGTTGGGAAAGATTTCCTTAGTCTTGCGATTTTGTTACTATCCTGTAGTACCTTATCACTTGTGGTAACTTTTTATCATTTTACAATGCATCTTACAATGCAGTACAATGGGGTCCACTTTTTGTTTTGCCCTAGACTAACACTCAAAGGACTTTTGGTTACTCTAGGTATGCTAAATGGACACACTGGTGGCAGCAGTGACTTTTTACCATTTTTTTATGCTTTTCGTTTTAGCCTTAATGCGTTTACTGGCTACTAAACGCATTAAGGCTAAAACGAAAACCATAAACCGTGAAAACTACTAACCGTGGCTAGTGACCAAACATGGCCATGCCACAAGGTTTTTGGCTTGGCCTTTGGTCATCTCGTCATTTAGCAAAAAAAAAGGATGATGGCTGGAAGGTTTAGTATAAATCTTAACCTCTGGCATTGCTCTATGCAACCCTAGAGACCATCGTTCTTCACCTGCCAAGCCATTACAAATGGGGAAAAACCATATGCAAATCAGGCTTGGTCCCACCCAAAAAGGGGCAGTTCAGCCCGAACTGCTTGGTCACATCCCTTCTGCATGAGACCACAAGCATCCCCAAACATGTTTCGGCTTTGTTGGGCCTCATCAATGAGGAGAAGCTTGGGTCTCTAGGCTCAGCAGGCACGGGATGCACGTCTGACCAAACCCTTCCCAGTCAGGGTGACTTATGCAAAACAAAAGAGGTGATGGCTGGAAGGTTAGAATGAATCTTAACCTCTGGCCTTGCTCTGGGCAACCCTCCAGACCATTGTTCTTCGCTACACCAAGCCATTACAAAAGGGGAAAAACCATATGCAAATCAGGCTTGGTCCCATCCCAAAAGGGGAAGACCAGCCTGAACATCTTATCTTTCAGCCTTCTCCTGGCCTGTGAGGCCAGGAAAATCCTTATATGGACTTCCATTGCCCGGGAAAGCAGAGGCTTTTGGCAGTCTACTGGAGGGGCTATGTGTGTTTTTGCTGGCAGGATGTTTGCTGGGACTGTCTGGTCCCAATCCACAAACTGGTTTTAGTGTGTCCTGCGTGAGAGGCATGAGTGTTCCTGCCAGTGGTCCTGATTGGACCACTGCTGGGGTGTGTGTGGGGGCTAGTTCTACTATTGGCCAGTGGGAGTTTCAGCTCTTACCTGGCTTTTGGGTTAAGAAGAGGACCCTTGCACCCACTCTAGAGAGATCCTGGAGAAACCCAAAGGAGCCAAGACCTGTCCAGCTGTGAGACCAGTGAGGAGACCCATGACCTGTCTGAAGGAGGCCTGGCAACCATCTTTTGATGCTGTCCTGGAAGAGCCCTGTCTTGCTGTCGATCTGCAGCAGTTGGAGTGGAGGGAACATCCATTCCCGACTTCTGCCCGGAACCCTGAGAAGAGCCTTTGGAAGTGTCCCGGGACCGTGCCTGACCAGCTCTGAGTTTGGGCTATCATGCTTCCTGAAATTGCAATTCCGATTTGAGGCCTGGAACTTTGGGGGTCCTCAGCTTGTCCTGCAAGACTTACCTCAGCGGAATTTCAGAGTCCTAGAGTCAAGGGGGCCCGAGATAGGAGGGAAAGTCTGACTGTGACAAGTGAGGTCCTTTGCATCGCTGTGCTGCAGTGACCATCCAAAACAGCTTACCTGCACTGAGTCTAGTCCTCAGAGGGGTCCTGCATCATGCTTTTCTGCATTCCTCGGAGAGTCCTTGCACCAGCGAAAGACACTGACCAGAGATCAGCTGGAACCTGCAACCCCTGCGAATCAAGTCATGAGGTTGATGGCGGGAAAAGCAACCTAAGACCTTCTTACATTGACCTGCCAAGTCTTGGGAAGAATGGGAGTACGGGGGTAAGTTACAGAGGTTCCTACCTGCCCTTAAACTCCCTTTAAAAGTTTTCCTAACTTCAATAAAACTTTTACTATACTTTGGTTTTACTGTAGCTTGCTAGTGCAAGCATTCTGAACATTGGGGACATTTCTATTAGTTAGAATACACCAGGCCTCATTACGAGGTAGGTGGTAAGGGATTACCGGCACCGGTAAGGACACCGGTGCCGGTAATCCCTTACCACCCTATTCCGAGGTCCCTTAGCGGGTCCCTTCCTTAATGCCTGGTTTTACCAGGCGTCATGGATGGGACCCGTTAAGGGACTTCAGAGCTAATAACGGTACCGCAAATTGCGGTACCATTATTAGCTCCATCCCCATTCCCATTGAGCCCTATGGGGGCTCGAATGGGAATGGGGAATGGTTCCCGGAATGGGGATTTACCGGGTCCTCCAAGGTTGGAATGACCCGGTAAGTCCCTATTTCTGGAACCCGGACCCGGAATGCAGTAAGGGGGTAGCCATGGTGCTAATAGCACCATGGCTACCTCCTACCTTGTAATGAGGCCCACTGACCTCTAACTCTTGAAACTTCATTGGACCCCGGAGACCCTACCTTTATTGTCCCTGCATCACAAACTGTATCAGAACTTTCCTGAACTTTTGGGGCATAAGGCTTCAGACAACTTAGGGAAGGACTTTTTGAAGTTAGGGTTACCTCTCTGTGGCCCTGTAGTAGATAACCTATTCTGCGCTTTCTTTTACAGAGGTTTGATTTGTCTTATGCCCTACATCAGTGACTGTATATATGTAATCTATTGTTAGTGTTGTGTGATACTTCTACCTGTTAGTAGTAATTTTTCACAGTGATATTTGACCAGGAATAATTAACTGTATTTCTATACATACTGGCTAAGTGTAATGTGTGATTCCCAGTGTGTGCACTCATTGTGGACCATTTACAAGCTCACCATCTCTTGAGCCTAGACCCTTGTCACTGCTACCTTGAACTGGTTTGGCTACAGCTCCCCAGAGTTGTCGTCACAATATAGGTTGGCCTTCTATACATCTGTCCAACAGACCAGAGTATAGAAAATCAGTCCTAACACTCATCTTCCAGAGAATGAATCAGGCCAAAACTCTGTGAGCACCTTCAAGGAACTCCAGAAGCAGGAATTCCTCGTCCAGAATCCCCTCACCAGCGTCCAGGACCGAGGAAACTACACCCAGAGAGAATCGTTTCTCTTTGGCCCTGAGAAAAAGGACCAAAGCCACAAGGAGCCATTCAATTGTGTGGATACCATTCATGCCAAGTCCCTCTCCAGAGTGCTGCTGCAGAAGCCCCCCAGACCAAGGGGAGTTAACTGCTGCTTTGCATGTGCATTCTGTATAAAAACACCCCAATGCAGTTATTATCTCCTAAACGCTAAAAGTTAAGGTCCTGTGAAAAACAATGGTTATTCAAATGAACCATCACGTACAAAGAGCTACCCCTCACATCTTCATGCAGGAAAAGTAGAAAAAAGCTGCTTACCTGGTAATCGGGACATTTGTATTCCGAGAAAAGCACAAACAAAGCACCAGTTAGCTACCAAAATCTATGATTTCTTTCAAAACAATTGAAATATGTCACACAGATTTTGTTTTTTAACATAGTCCTTATTTTCATTTACAAATTTACAATGAGGAGGGGTGGGTGCGGAGGCCCTGGCTGAGGGATCAGAGCCATTAAGGTGAAGACGGCCCCATAAAATGTACCAAAAAGCTATTATTACCCACAGCCTTCCTTCAGAGCGATAATAGTTTTTTAAGGACATCTGGTGCCATGCACACTTCCCCTAAAAAAAACTACAAACCAAAATGGCCCCTTCCAGAAATAGGAACAGGTGACACCAGACATATATCTCATCCTGCACAAGGGGGCAGTGTGTGCCCGGGAGCAGTCTATCCTCGAGTTGCACAATAGTTCAGTGTTTAGTTTATGACAGAACTGCTCTGATTATTCAAGTGTGAGTGTTTGGGCTATCAAGAGCAGAGCTCATCCTATTGCATGTTACAGATGTGTTGGGTAGCTGTGTGTTAGACAGGGCAGTTACTCCTTAGGAGCACATGTGTTCATGGAAAGCTGCGCTATTATTTGTTGTTCTCTTTTTATCCTAGGCTGGACGCCATGATGTTTTTCCGAGGAATGTTCCTTGCGTGGGCTTGTGGTCTCATGCCTTTCCTCCTCAGCCGAGCAGTTCATGTTCAGTACTCCGAAGGCACGGCTGAACGGTGCAGGACGGTAGATTTTGTTCCTGGT
Organism: Ambystoma mexicanum; assembly: GCF_040938575.1. Lineage (NCBI taxonomy): Eukaryota > Metazoa > Chordata > Amphibia > Caudata > Ambystomatidae > Ambystoma > Ambystoma mexicanum. The sequence goes on from NC_090925.1 coordinate 833,580,764, forward strand.
CACAACTTGGGAGGGGAAGGGTTCGACATCACAACCATGCAGAGAAAAGCTGCATACGTCATAGACATGGAGAGCTTTCTGACCAGCAATGGGACTTGCACTCTCTGCAAGAATTCGCAGTTCGGCAACCAAGAGCAGAAATTGCCACTGAACATGGTGGACTGGCGTGTGGAGGTCAGCTGCTCCCTCGAGGTTGCCAGCACAGTCCACGAGTCCAGCCTGTCCTTTGCCAACTCTACCAGCAGCAACATCGAGAATGACTGGCGCCTCGGACTCGAGGTGATGCCCACGCCGGGATTGTCGGTCGGCTTGGTGACAGCTGGCTCACATTCAAAGCTTTCTGAGTTTGCCATGGAGCGCAGCACGAGAGACAAGTACAGCTACTCCAGCCAAGAGGTGTTCTGCAAACTCTACAGGTGAATATGTCAAGATATAAAATATCTTTAACACCAAGTCTCCAAGATGGAGGTATCACACTAAAGCGATATCCATAACCATGGCACTTGGCCACTTCTTGGTTCATACATCCCCCCTTACTTTTCTGGTAACCATGTATTACTACCAATACCTGCAACATAACCGTTTTAGCATGATAACAAATGTCCAGGGCCAGCTTATTTTTTGTGGCTTAAAAGGCTGCACGTTTATTACATGCACACCAATCAAACTATATTCAGTTCTACTTCCTGATTGTCAGCACTGGAAAATCACACTTTGGTTAAACTAATACTCCTTGGTTCAAAACATTATATTTGCAATAAAAAATACTTTTCTCCTCATGCAGCGAACAGCCGACTAAATCAAAATGTTCGTACTTGCCCCTCGAAGCAATCATCTCCATATTTCATTAGGCCAAAGCTCCCCAACCGAAAGTCTCATTGGTCTGCCTACCCTTGCAGAAGATCCTGGGCTGGAGGATCGATGTTCCTGACGGGGAAGCTGAGCTTTACTCCTTTATTAAAGCCTCCTGGCTGCTGGACTTCCGAGGGAGGCCCACAAACCCCTCCTGGTTACTGCCAAGCTCACGACACAGGGCCTCATTACACGGTAGGCGGTAACCATGGCGCGATTAGCGCCATGGTTGCCGCCGGTACCGTACCGAGTCCGCCGTGGTGAATGGCGGAATTACTGCCACATTCCAAAGTGTGTGGGGGTGGTAATTCCCCATTCACCATGGCACTTCCCCATTCCTATTTGAGCCCCCATAGGGCTCAATGGGAATGGGGAAGGCAGCAATTACAGTACCGCAAATTGCGGTACCGTAATTGCCTCCAAGGTCCCTTTGCAGGCCCGTTCCTTAACGGCTGGTAAAACCAGCCGTTGAGGTCGGGCACCGCAAAGGGACCTCGTAGTAAGGCGGTAAGGGTTTACCGGTACCGGTACCCTTCCCGGTAACGGTAAACCCTTACCGCATTCCGTGCAATGAGGCCCACAGTCTTTTAAGTCCAACTGGTTGTTTGCATATGGCCATGTCACAGAGGAGTCCACGCCCTTCTTTGGCTCCCCTATGATGCTCCATATCACAACTCCACCAACTTGATAGTTAACTTCCATTAAATAAAATCCATGCCCTTCTTGGAAAGGTGCACCCCATCTTCTTCATAATACTCTGGTGTCTGTAAGTTAATCAGCCCATAGCGTATCTGTGTGGAACCCATTTCCTTGCAAAACTGTGCCATCACTTTCTTCAGTTGTTTTGGGGATTTTCTGACTGCCTGGTGTGAAACCGACCCTCTCCATACTATTCTCTGTATTATTTCCGACCATAAAATCTCTGTCCCCCGGGCGGGCCCCCAGGTTCTGCAAAATTCCCAGCATGCCTCTTAATAGCATCCCCCTCCCTTGGCTGGTTCGGTCATTGCCCACTAGGTGTACTATCAGCACCTCCGGTTTGCCATGCATCTGTGACAAAGTGTCAAGACACTCCTCCAGTTGCGCCCATCTCATACCTGGTTTTCCCCACCACTGGACCTTGAATGCTTGTGCCGTGATTTCCTCTCTCGGGCCTGTCCATTTCGGTTTGGCCCTCATCACAAACGAGTGGGAAACCACCCAAACTGATCTTATGTTCCTCCTCGCTCCGGTGAAGGGAGGCACAATATTCAAACCTTGTTCAGCCTCACATACATCTTATAACAATCCTTTTCCAACCTGCCACTCTCTTAATCAACTCTGGACACATGCTCACCCCACTGCTGATCTGTTTCTATACATCCTTTCTATAAATCCGATGTGATTTTGATATCAAATCATTTAGATATCACATTTTTTGATCTTGATATTAACAAACGGATATAATTTTTATATCAATTTGTCTGGTGATAGAATAGCCTGGAAGAAATGCCAGAGATAGTGCATGCCAGATTTTATATCAATTAGATGATTTTTAATAAACCTTACATCCACCACCAAGCATGACAACTCACGCTTCTTAAATAGCCTAAGGGCCAGAGGGCCGGTGGTCGAAGTGGGCGGGAGCTGTCGGGAGCGGTGCTCCTCTACTTCTTTTAATTACGCTTTACCGTTCCTATACTTCTATTTTAAAAAAAAAACCATTCCGGAATGGTTTCATTTTCAAATAAAAGTGTAGGAATAAGTTGAAGCTTGCACTTTCAATGCAATGCACTGGACGTTCCCTTAAACAACAGGCACATGTGTTCTGGGGTTTGTATCGTGCATGGGAGGGGGCGTGGTGATGGTGTTTGTGGGGAGCGGTGTAGGCCAGTAGGTTGTATAGTTCCACTACTTATTTTCGTACACTTCGACCACTGCAGATGGCATGATGCCCTGTGATTGGTAATGGCTTGAGCTATGTACATGCTATCAGAGAAGAAAGCCACGCTCCTATTTTGCAACTCCTTCTGCCACACTGTCAAAGGGTATCCAGTGATTTTACCAAAAACACTTTTTTCAATTGATTTTTTACCGAAACAAAATCGATCGAGAAAACATTGATTAAAAGAAAATACATATATGGGAGTGGGGTAAGGGGTTAAACCAGTGGGGAGGGGTTAGGGTGGAGTTAAAAACATAGGGAAACAGGCGGGTTGGGAGGAGGAACCCCCCAAATAAATTAAAATGAAAAGTTCTGTGTTTTTTCTGATGGATTTGTTCGGTAAAAAATCCTTTGAAACAAATGTTTTCGGTAAAATCACATAAAACCTGTCAAAGCTACTACAGTGGGGAACAGTTTAAGGAATGTTAGGTTTCACACAAAGCTCACACAAGACCACTGTACCACTCAATGTGCCATGCACCACTTTGTACCCAGAATCACCCCAAAGCCCAGGCTCCCGTCTGCATCCATAAAAGCCCCAGTGTGCTGTTTTATACCTACACAGGCATACCCACGACCCATCAAAGTCTGCCAAAAATGCCACTCACACCCTCAAGTCATCTTTCACCTCCAGCGACAGTCTTGTTTGATGGTGCTTCTCTCTCAAGTCCCTCATTGTGTACCGATATATAGGGAGTTCCTTACCCCACTTAAGAGAGCCCACACATACCCTTTGTTTAGGATCCAAATACACCCCACTTATGACTCAGTGCCTCAGAAGCGGTGCTGCTTGATCTAGATATTGAAAAAAATCGATATAATTTTTATATCAATTTTTTTTATTTTTATATAAAAAAGTGACATAATTTAGATATCATTTTTTTAAAATGTTGATATACAAATGTCTAACATTTTTATATAAACTTTTTTATTTTGATATAAAAAAACATTTGATATCACATTTCTAATCACATTTTTAAATTTTGATATAAAAAGTGATATCCAAAACATTTAATTTGATATAAAAAAATCTGATATTTTAATATTTAAAAAATCTGAAAACCAAAATGTTTGATATAAAAAACAAATTTTATATCAAATTTTAAAAAAGTTTATATAACATATTTTTTATATCAAACCTTTTTTGATATCAAAGCAAATTTTTTATAGCAATTTTTTATTTTTTTATTTTAAATATAGAAATAATATAACATGTATATAAATGTATTCAAAGGCTTATCAAAGGCCAGCTTTACATAACATCATGACGTCATACCATCACAGCCACAACCCACTCCCACGTCATAAAATCATCACCAACATCTCGCCGGCTAACTCCTCACAACTCACTATGCCCTCGACCAAACAACAGCGCACATGCGCTCTCCCACATTACAAAACATTTTAATATAAACTTTATATTAAAATCATTTTAATATAAACTTTATAGCAAACTGATATACATGATACCCTTTTCATATCAAAACATATCAAAACACACTTCCTATAAAAATATACATTTTGATATCAAACATTTTTTATATTAAAATTCATATAAAAAGCCTATCAAAAGGGGGCGGGACTAAAGACACAAAGGGCGTTCCCACCTGTCAAAATGTACTTGAAGAGAAAAGGGTGTCCCATCTACTACTAGGGCATGCAAGCGGCAGTCAACAAAGGGAGAGAGCTGATTAGCATGCAGTTGGAACAGTATGATAGGGCCACAAAGTATGTGTTACTAGATGACGAGAAAACTGGCTTTTTTAGGCAAAGAAGAAACCTAAGTATATACATACACATGGGTCTCAATTGACCCTCACTTGGAGCATCGGGCCAACTTTTTTCTCTCCTTATCTGTGAAAAAAATGACCATTTATACAAAAAATATTTGGAGTTCCTGGGTACTATGGCGGGGAGGTTATGAAGGGATTTAGAGTACGAAGTTGTTTTAAACTATTCCAGATGTGATTGATGTTTGCAGGGTTAATTCGAAAGAGATATGGTTACAGACTTCATAATAGTTTTGCCATGGGCTGCGCAGGCGCCAAAGGATGCCAAGAAGACTGACATAGAGATTCTTTTGGATGTAGTAGTAGGCAGTGATTATTATCAGCAAAACGCACCAAGAACATCGTATTCAAACATTGCAATTTCACGTTATTCACAATTTAGCTAGGTGGTCCATTTCAATCTGCAATCCCACAGTGTGTGTCATGGGGAGTGGGTCTGGATCCCTGAAATGCCCTCGGGACTCTGGACCTGAACCGAATGCTTCCTGATCCCAGTTCCCAGGCCCAAAGCCTTCCAGTGAGTGACTCTTTGTCCACTTCAATGGCTGACTCCAAGCAGTAGGCCCCCACAGGGGTAAAATACCATCTTATTAGACCACCACCAACAGCCACAGGGACCTAGACAAACCGGCCCGAGCACTCCACCATCCCATGCCACATTAATGAATGCCAACATGTCCTGTAAGAACATCCTTGATCTCTGCTCCCACAGGTGCACTCCGTCTTGGTGGAACATGTCAGAGTCTTTCAAGAAGTCCATGGTCCACTCTGAAGTGCCAGTGGCTAGATGACAACTGGGCCAACTTGCAAGCCGAAACATTCTGAGGGAGTAGACACCCCCCTTTGTCCCAGCATTCTGAGGTATTCTCTGGGACCACACAGTGATAGCCCCAGAACAAAACATACAGAAAAGGCCAAAACCAAGTCCTGTCTTAACTCCTTTCACCCCAAAGACAAGTTGTTGCCCCAAATTTGGAGGATCACCAGATCAGGGTGAGGCAGATAGCGTCTGCTTTTCTCTCCGACCACGTCTGCCCTCAACTGATGCACTCAGAAGCCATTGATGCTGATCCACTATACCTACACATCTCTGCTAAAGCCAATACCACCAGGACCTTGCTCTTGCACCAGCTGGAAGGCTCTTCTGGCAAACAAATGCCCCACAAACTATGCCACTTGTTGCATTGCCATGTCCTAAATACAAGAATAAAAACAACTTGTTATCGACCAAACCGAGATCACAATGCCTCCAGGCAATCTGTCCTGCCTGGTATGTATATTACTGCCGCAACCCTCCTCCCCGCATTAGATCTAACTCAACAGATGAGAAACATAGCGTCTGAACGCATTGCATTTCCACCTCCGCACGCCAATATCTGACTATCACCAAACCCCAGTCCAGCTGCCATAGTAGCTGCCCCAATCATGAATGAATGAGAAGCAAACCATGCTCCACTGCGTACAGCCCTTCCAGCATGCAGTAAAACACTCTCTTGAACTGAAATCAGGAGAGACTGAGAATGTCCCGGTGCACCCACAGTGGCACCTGTTTCTCCCCTCATTCCACTATGTAGTCAGTCCAGTCTGTCCTTAGGATCCTAAGCCAACACTAGAACGATCCGGGCCCCTCTCCCTTCTTTATCAGTCTTGGATCTCCTCACCCACAGGTGCACTACTGCATTTCCTACCAGCTTCACTTTGCTCCTTGCGATACCCCCTGTCACGACCCATATAAAAAAAAACCCTGGCCACACCAAACAAACTCAGGCATCCTTTGCTGAAGCCCTCTTGGGGCCAGTCCTGGCGCTGTTGGCGCCAGGCTCATACTTCGTGAGGACTTGTGTTTTGGGACTACTTTATTTCCAGTGCCAGCCAACATGGAGGCACCCACATAGCATGGTTCCCTTGGAACCAAGCTATGCGGTATAGTGTTTTGGGTGTGGTAGCCTAGGAACTACTTTACATGGACTACTTTTCTGAAGCTATTTAAACCACACCCGACTTGAAGGACACGCTTCGTGTTACTTTGCATTCCTGCAACGTGACGCTCATCGTGTTCAGCTGCACCTGCGAACCTCGTAAGAACAGCATCTGAAAAACAAAAGGACATCGTTAATAGCAGCAGCTTACCTGTGATTCCACCGCTAGCTGCCCTCCGCTCCTGCAAACAGCATCCAAGGAACAGCGAGCCTCTCGGACCGCCGGATCTGGAAAAAGGAGAGAAACAGGACATTTTACAATTGTGCCGGCAGCTTACCTCACGAGTTGCCCATCGACCAGCATCGCCTTGGGACTTCTTGCTCCGGGTGAGCACCGCAACCTACGGGAACAAAAGAAAACAGGTTAGCAAAGGCAAGGCATCATAGCTCTGCGCATAGCGCCTACTTACTGCATCAAGGTGCTCTCGAAGCACCATCCCCTATCGGCGAGTCCCAACTCAGCCAACGTTCCACAGTGAACTTCCGCGCACCTAAGGAGAGAGAAAAGACATTACTTAAACCCAAGAAAGGCAAACAAGTATAACAGTAATAAGACCTACCGGAAAGACTCTAAAGGGCCTGCATCAGTGAAGTAACTAGATCGCACTCGCCCACAAAGGACAATGCACCCCTGCCAAGAAGGCAGGGCGGAGAGCACGCCAAAACCCATAACAAGGTGAGGAAAGGTCCAGGGAGGGGCTGCGGGCATACGGGATGTTGGGAGGCTCTTACCCCAGTTGCCCAGTCTTGAACATTACCCACCTGTATTCCAGGCAGAACTTCTCTGCTGATCATACCTGGGAGTGGCTGAGAAGAATACCAGAGTCCCCACAGCTGGGTGGCGTCCCCGTGGATACCAGGTGAGCGTAACACCCACCCCCCCATGTGTCACATTTACTGGCAAGCCCCAATTCCCTGATATGGAATGTGGCATAAAATGCTCTGACTAAAGCCTTCTTGAAACGTGGAAGTTTGTACCCATCCCAGCATTTCCCTGTGATTTCCCCCACTACATGCTACCATTTTCCTGTACCCTGGCCTTTCCCCTGTACCTTACCCCACTATGACAGCGCCTTCCTGACTGCAAAATCACTGGATGGGCTGACCTCACCTACCAGGCCGGCAAAGAACCTAACCCTGACACATGTTGCCTAGTTTAAGCTACGGAAACCCTTTGTGAATGCAAAGTCCCCAGATATCGCAACATGGTTTCCCCGCATACCATGGGACATTGCCCTTTGCCATGCAGAATATATGAAAGTCTCTGAAGGCCCCCTCATAAGCCAATTTATTTTTACCCGCCCAGGACCCCATGATCAATAGAGAGAGTGCTGAACACCAAGCCTCCACAGTCACTGGAAAGGGGTCTCCTGCTCTGCTGCCTCCGTGTGCCATCCGCTGAATAACTCTAAAAATGAGAAAGAATCAGCAGCATTATTTTGAATCCCAATGACATGATTTGTTCTAAACCTTACATCCACCACCAAGCATGACAACAGACGCTTCTTAAATAGCCTAAGGGCCAGAGGGCATGATGCCATTTGATTGGTAATGGCTTGGGCCATGTACATGCTATCACAGTAGAAAACCACGCTTCTCTTTTGCAACTCCTTCTGCCACACTGTCAAAGGGTATCCAGTGATTTTACCGAAAACATTTTTTTCAGATGATTTTTTACCGAAACAAAATCTATTGAAAAAACATTGATTAAAAAAATACATATACGGGGGTGGGATAAGGGGTTAAACCGGTGGGGAGGGGGTTAGGGTGGGGTTAAAAACATAGGGAAACAGAGGGTTGGGGGGAAACCCACAAATGAATTAAAATAAAAAAGTCAATGTTTTTTCCGATGGATTTTTTCGGTAAAAAATCCTTTGAAACAAATGTTTTCGGTAAAATCACATAGAACCTGTCAAAGCTACTACAGTGGGGAACAGTTTAAGGAATGTTAGGTTTCGCACAAAGCCCACACGAGACCACTCTACCAGCCAATGCGCCATGCACCACTTTGTACCCAGAATCACCCCAAAGCCCAGGCTCCCGGCTCCATCTGTAAAAGCCCCAGTGTGGTCTTTTATACCTACACAGTTGGCCAAACGCATGACCCATCAAAGTCTGCCAAAAATGCCAATCACACCCTCAAGTCATCTTTCACCTCCAGCGACAGTCTCGTTTGATGGTGCTTCTCCCGCAAGTCCCTCATTGTGTACCAATATATAGGGAGACCACACTTAACATAGGGAGTTCCTTCCCCCACTTAAGAGAGCCCACAACATACCCTTTGTATAGGATCCAAATACGCCCCACTTTTGACTCATGTAGTGCCCTGTGGACCCCTCCCTCTGTGCCAACAATGAGCCAAGATCCAGGATGGTGTCCAGTATAGTTACAATGAAGTTTTGTTTATGTTACACACTCCACCTTCTTTGAGGCATAAAACTTCAACTCAAACTACTTTCTCCTTTTTGTTTCAGGTACAGGGAACACAGGCTGCATAAACTGTTCAAAGCTCCTGAGCCACAAACCCCTTTGGTATCAAACTGAAATATTAATGACACAGCACATTACTAAAGCATAAGCCTTAGCCTTTCTTGAAGCGGTTTAGTTTTAAAACGCAGGCACACTTTTTTTAATGTAAATTACATAATACATGGGGTTTCTCAGCACACTCGCAAATGCTTGCGGTTCTGAAAACACAGATTTTTAAAGATATGTGTGATAAATAGCACCCTGTTTCCTTGTCACCCAAAAGCAGTACACATTAGTTCTGCTCTCAGGGTCACTCACTCACTCTCATAAGTAAGTGTATATTGTTCAATGGAAATTTCACTAGTTTCACTTTGAAAAGCACTTCTCCCCCACCACCGAAAACCTGGGCATCAATTACATGCAGCACCCCTCTGTTCAAAACCCAGGTCTAGGGAGTGGCGACAGTTTAGACACTTTGTTTTTGGGCCAAGGGCACCCCTTTGTTAAATATAATGTTGAAATAGTGGTGGCAATTGGGATTTTAGTTTTGTGCCTACCCATCTTTTTGTTTAAATACAATGTTTAAAGAGTGGTGAGAGTTGGGAATTTTCATTTTGGGATGAGGATACCTTTTGTTTAAAAACAAGTTTTGAAAAGGGGTATCAGTTGGGAATTTCATTTGACAAACAGTACCTTTCTATTTCAAAGGTAAGGTTTGGGAAGGATGTCAATTATACATTTCGTTTTTGTGGCAGGGACACCCCAGTTTCTTTAGGTGACTATAACATTATTCCTGCTAGGAGAGAAGGTTGAAGTTTCAAACTCTTCCAAGCTCCCCGTGGGAGTTAATTACATTAATATATAGTCAAAAATGCTAAGGTCTACACAATTTGTCCCCAACCCACTATGATGGGAAGATATTGAGGCAGGCAGATTCCCCACACAGTTGCTTTTAAATGGATCAGTTCAACTTACATACATGGGACCTCTGTTGTGGGGCTCTCAGAGTAGACAGCAAGGCCCCTATTTGGGCAGCTCAGGGTCTGGTCACTTCAGTCAGAGAACGTCACCAGCTTCCCTCCCTGATCAGGCTTCCCCTTAAGGATCAAGGCCTAGTCAGCTGTTGACTTCCCCAGTTTCTCTCTCCCAGGCAAGGTGTATGGCCTCTCAATGCTAAGGCCTCTCCACCCAAGATTCTTTCAGGCAGCTGTCTCAAGATACCCCAGGGGCAGTTCTCCTTCAAGATGGCAGCTCTCCTTCCCCACAATGGTTATTAGGCAGGATCTTGCCTGTTCTGCTCCCTCTGTCCTTCTGCAAGGGCTGTGTAAGCCACACCCCAGAAATCCTGAGATCAGGAGGTGTTAACTTATTAGTTCTACATTTTCATTGGACATTTAATCTCTTCTCCTCCCCAAGCTCCAACTCCTTTCTCCCTGATAGGCCCTTAGATTTCTAAGTGGAATTGATACAAAGGATGCATCCGCCCACCAAAGTTGTCATTTAAACTTTTCAGACTTCTCACCCAAAAAGTCCCAACATGTCAACTATGTTTAATTTCCATTTACCTGCAACAATGTATATATATCTAAACTCTGCAAATCATGACGGACCGGGTGTCATGACTTCTGTGTTTGCACCATGTTGCATGCCCACTTGGTGGTTTTTCATCAATTACATGAAAACTTTACCAGTGGTCATCATCAAAAATACCTTGCGTACATCTGTAAAGCAAATGAGACCATCAGACACGGAGTAAGGTAAAAACAATGTTTTATTTTCACTCGAGTTGGCTCAGGTTCAACCACAACCCGTATCTCAGGGAGAGTAGTGAAGTGAGCAATTCACAGAAGAGAAATCTCCTCTTTTATACATATTGGCTTACTGAAGCTGTCAGTTGAGTAGACAGTTTATGATTTCCTGTAATGTACACAATTTCTGAAAAACATACATTTGTCAGTTCTTTGCACAAACATTCTGACCTTGCTAGATAACAGACAATTTCCAGAAGAGGAGGCGTTTCCACTCCTCCGATCTTTGTTTGCGCGAAAAAAGGTTACTCTGCAGCTGGAGCTATAGTTTGTTAAAATAATCCTTTCCTGTCTGCTCACAGAACTGTTTCAAAGAATAAGGGGGTTTTAGTTGTAAATCCTTCACACAACATGCAGGGGGTTTCAGGCATAAATCCTTGGTACATATACATACACCGCTTCTCACGCAGTTAGCAACTGTAGACGTCAGATGCTTTTCCTGTCCTGTCTCATGTCTCTGGCCTTTGGTTATGATGACGAAATTTAAACAAACATGCATTTTGCATTTTGCAGAAACCAGCATGTCTTAGGAGCAACATGTTGTTATGAAACAAATTTGCTTCATGCTTAAAGGAACAGCTAGCAAGAGTACATGTAGTCGGATTTATGAACAAAATGGAGTAGCTTAAGGCAAACCTGAATATGTACATTTTCACAATCAAACTTCACGACCAGTTATGTGATACACTTAGCCACCATTGTCCAGAGTTTCAGCTTCTTCCCACTTTCTGGGGAGCAGTGGCCACCTTTTAGCTTGGTACATGAGTTCTAAAATTCTGATTTTTATGCGAGCTACCCCCACAGAACCACCTTAAAATAACCTTTTATATGACACCATTCGCAAGTCTGTAAGAATAACCGTTCACTCATTAAGAAATAAAATAACATTTCCAATGTAAGTCTATGGCCCCATGATTAACATATAGAACATTTAGTTTCACATTCCAGCCTCCATTTCATGAGTTTCATTTCCTTGAAACCAAGTGGTTCAAAGTCTGTTGGGCTGCAATTTAGACATAGGGCCTCATTAGGACCCTGGCAGAATGGGTTTGATGGTGCCGGTAAAGGTGCCGGCGCTGTTAAACCCATGCCACCCTATTATGAGGTCCCCTTGCGGGACCTGCTCTGGATGTCTGGTCAGACCAGACATCCTTTGCGGGTCCAGCGAAGGGACTAGCATGTTAACAAGGGCCCGTCATTAACGGGCCCGTTGTTAACATGCTCCCCATTCCCACTGAGCCCTATGGGGGCTCAAATGGGAATGGGGATGGTTTGGGTCCGGGTTCACTGAATGGGGAAATACTGGGCCCTCCAAAGTCAGAATGGCCTAGTATTTCCCCATTCAGGGACCACGGACCCGGACCCAAGTTTGGAGGCCCAAAGTCTGCTATTAATGCATTAGCTCTCCTCTGTCCATGGCTAATGGTCATTTGTATGACTCCTGCCAGAGACCAAGCCCTTCAGATCATTTGATACTTCCTCAAGGGTTCTGCATAGTAATAGGCTCAGGAATCAAAACTCAAAGCCATCTGTTTCCTGGGCCCACCAAAGCCTTTCTTACTTCACCTGCTAAAAAATTGCTGGTTCACTCTATGACGTGTATTTTGCATGAGAAGCCTATTATTAATTGTAGTACATTGCATATTGCCGTCACACACCAACTCTTTTCCCTGATATTTGTATTTTATTGCAGTACCATTTTTCTTCATGTCTGCAAATGTACATTTAAGGCCCTTTACATAGAGTTCGTTTCTGGGCTGGTGAATGGCACATTTCCCATGGATAATGAGCCTTTCATTTGTTTGTGCCAGATACAAGTGAAATGCTGCTGTTGTCTCCCAGCCAACACAGTGATGTGCCTTGTCCATGTTACAATGCTCCCTGTGTCAACTGCAGAAATACCTGAATTTCAATTTGTTAGGCGCATTTAACAGTATTGAAGTTTTAAGGCAGGCTTTTCTTTCACCAGTGGGCCTAGCCATAAGAACTTGCATTTCACAATAAGGCCTTACCTGGCCTTGCAGTTATATGTGTTTGGGCTGTGATTAAACCCCACAATTGCCCCTTCAATTGATCTGGTGAAAGGCCTCCCCACTGCCCCACTAATCTTTGCAGCTGGCCCAAGGTCACCTTCCGGGCCCACAGGCAAAGGTCAATTGAAACCTGAAATGCCTGGACCTTTTCACCTGGCAACCAACATACCACTCCCAGAGAATCAATCTCGACCCCCAGAAATGTCAGCCTCATTGTGGGGCTTTCAGTCTTATCCATCGCTCTACGGACACCCAAACCCCATGCAACTTGCTGGGAGGTCCAAAGAGATTGTGCACAGTCACCCACCCCAGCTAGTAACCCACTTCAAGAATGTGCTACACAATACCAAACACATAATTTACATGCACTTGTCAAAGTAGTGCTGTTCATCGGCCTGGAAACACAAAAAACTATAGTCGTGCGGGTGCACAGGTAACAGCCGAAAGGTGGGCTCAATGTCAGCGTTCACCATCAGTGCCGCTCTTCAACAGTTCTAACGCTTTGTCAAAAGATCCGTATTGCACCACACGTAAACTGGCATCATTGACCGAGGACCCCCTCGGAAAGGAAAGGCTTGTGGATGAGTCTAAACTGCCCCTCTTCCTTTTTTAAGCGCTACATAGCACCTGCCATTCACCTCTGTCTAGTGGCCTCTGGGATTCCCATGCCAGCGCTCCCTATTCGACCCGCACCCTGTCGCTTCAGATCCTTCTCTTTAGCTTGTTTGAGGGATTGCACTTCTGGGTGTGCCCCAAGACCACAAAAGGAACATACATTCTTGAAATTACAATTGGGCAGAGAGCAGGCCTTACTATCGAATGCCCAAAAAGTCCCCTTACTATCAGAGGTTTGGCTACTGTTCTGAATGGCCTGCCCTGTCCTGGAGGTCCCTGCCCAGATCTCCCCACCATCACCTGTTTAATGGGAGTGCAGTTAAGCCAAATATGCACAGCCTTTTTGCCTCAGTCCAGCTCCCCAATCCTTACTTCTCATCCTAAACAAGCCATGCACCATGCAAACAATCTCGGTATGTAAACAAAATGACATGCTGATAAATACGCAGCTTCAGGGACAACTCATGAAATGTTTCTACCATGACTGCCAAATATCCAAAGCCCGGTTTACAATTGACTTTTCTATGGGGGCTTCCTTTTCCTTATTTTCAACCCCTTTAATCTCCTTGCCCTCCTTGGGCACAGTATTTTCGAGAAGAGAAAACCCATCTATGAATTTCTCCTTCCAAATGTTTTGCTTTATTTCCTGCGATATATCCCAGGTCAACATACCTGCTCTGCCGAGTGGGCTTGGGGGTTCGGGTGTTGCCCTTTTGTCACCACGAGCAGTCACCATTACCTCTCCCTGTGTGGTCTTCTTTGTGCTGTCTTTGCTGTCAGAGACTAGACCCGCTCCACCGTAAGCCCCTGGGATGAAGTCTCTTGTATCGCAGGGGCTGTGCCCCTGCTACTGGGAACCACGCCGGCTGCAACCATGGGCACGCCACTCCTCTATTCCCTGAAATGCCTGGACCCCTGACACTGCAGAAGGTGGTGCTCCCTGCTGACAGCCATTACCCTGTCGCCTCATCAATTGTTTACTAAGCCTGGCCAATGTGTGTCGGAGCCACCAATTGCCCACGTGGTGCGGCCCATGAGGGCGGAAACCCGGAAACCCTGGCCAAATCCCCCTTAACCCCTATGGGCACCGCAGGTGTAGACCGGTCCAGCCCCAATAAGAGGCCCTGCCTGCATCCCCTAGGCATGGCCAGCACTGTGTGACCCAGGCCCACTCCAGGAAGCTGGGGCCGGGGGAGCCCATGCCTGATCGACCCCATTAGTACCCGAGCCAGGCACCCCTAAATGGGTTGAAATAGTAGACTGGACTGCGCTCTTGCACTCAGGCCCTGATTCCTTTCAGTGCTATGGACCGCTACTACCTCCTCCTGTGCCAGAGCTTCCCCCTGCACTCTGCATTTCTAGTCTTCCTGATGATCAATCTTACCCCCTGCAATCCCTGTACTGTGTTGCTCGTTTTTTACAGTGCCCCATTTAGATGTTTTCAATGTGGGGGTAGAACATCCCTAGGAATCACAGTCTTTTGCCTGGGCCTGGGGGCTGGGAACCCCTCCGCTGGTGGCCCCCTTTACCCTGGTGTACCTGACCCATGCTCCCACTGGGGCACTGCAATTGGGAGAGTATGCTCCCCATACTTCTTTTCTGGACTAACGCCCGCAGAGCACTACATTGCCCTGAGGCATCAACTCATAGCCAAAACAGTTTAAGCCTGCCCATAAAGGGGCAGCTAAACCCAGATGACCCAGTTGACATAATGCCCACAACCAGTGATACGGTCCTCCCCCACAGATATAAAACAGGAGCAACAAGCTACGTCACCCCGATGACCCTTTCTCCCCTGCTGGACAAGTCGCACTAACATGGCAAATCCTTTCCTCTCCCGGCTCCCCCAACCACGTTCCCTGTGCCCCCTTTGCCCCAGCATCCATCGTCAGGCCGCCTCACCAAGGCCATCCCCCTCCCGCACTTACCTTTCCAGTCTCCCACACCAGGACTCTGTGCAGACAAACAAACTCCTCTTCTCCCAACCTGGGGGACTGAAGGTGGTGCAGGGTGGGCTTTAAGCAGCAGACAGACATGGCAGTTGTGCGATATGGTGGTGGGTGGGAAATTCAAGTGGCAAGAGGGGCCTGGAGAAGGGGCCTTATATGCCTCCCGTTTCTGCTGCAGCCCCCAAATGCCTACCGATTCGTCCCTCCACCTGGTGCTTCCCCATCTGGTGATCTATCTCACCTCACGGTGCGGGAACGAGGGGTGAGGGCACAAGGAGGGGACCAGGCATGCCCCTTGGCATCTCACTTCTTGGCATCTGTGCGGAATCTCAGTACGTTCTCACTTCCTTCCCCAACATATCTTCCCAGGTGAACAGGGAAAGACCATTGCTATCGGATCCTGACCCTTGGGTGGATATGCGAGGGAGCATCACCCGGCTGGAGGAGATTCGGGGATGAGGCAACCTTGGGTGCGACACAATATCCCCCATTTCCCTTTTCTGATTAATCCAATGTCCCCCAGTCCTTTGTAGGTTATTACCAGTCCCCTCCCTATCTTTTGCATGACATCTCTCAGTGAACACCACTGTGGTACTGGGACGAGGATGAGGCACACCAGAGCCATACATCACACACACAAATACGACTTTGGTACTGGAATGAGGAAGATGCAACAGAGGCGGACAACAAACTTCATAACTAAATCTGAGCAGCCTAGGTGTCGAATGCGTAATCCAGCTGGCAGGATTTTTTTTGAAAGGCCAGTGCTGGAAGCAGAAGCGGGGCGTGAAGGAAAGCAGTCGTGTGGAAGCAAGACAAGTCCAAAGAAGTTGGACAGGGATACAGAGCAAGGTGGCGCAACAAAGCTCTGCAGAGGAAAGCTTGTGCTTCCCTCTGAACTGGAGAAGCATCCAGAGAGGCTGGGGGAGAGCCAGAGGAGCACCGCCGAACGAACCCGCAGCAGAGAAGGAGCTGGCAGTGTCATGGGGGCAGTGAGGTGCATCGGCTATATCTGCGGGGTGAGAGAGAAGCTGTCCACAAAGCTGCGGAAGGACCGGCAGGACAGAGATGCTTCCCGCAGCCATGAAAAATGCGCTGCAGCTGCACACCACATGCCAGATATGCCAAGCAACATCAGTGAATCTGCCCAGGAGCCCTGGGAGCCCCAGGGCATACCGAAATGGGTTTCAAAGGGATATTTGCTATATATGAAAAGTAGATAAAGGAAAGAAAGTAATTATTTGAAATCCCTCATTTAAGTCAATTTGGGGACACTACAGGATAAGTACAACAATGGAACAATGAACAGTGTTAAAACCAGTGAAAGTATTAATACCAGTCAAGTGAATTGGCAATACACTGACATGAAAGCAAGGCTAAGAAGCAAAGCCAAGTAATCAAGAATAAGCAAATGACTTGGATGAACATTGCCAAGAGTCAATTGTGCATTGCCAAGAGTGAAGTAGATATTATTGCACATTACTGAGAGAAATGAATGGTTGAGAAAAGTAAACCTATATGCAAGAGAAACCTGGCAAAAGGGTGTCAGAGGCTGTAATCAGAAGAGTTCAAACAGTGATATATGTTTCCTAGCAGGAGAGTGTACTGGGAAGCTTATGATGGCTTGTGGGAAAAGGACTCTATACTGAGTTTCCTAGCAGGAGAGTGTACTAGGAAGCTTATGTCGGTCATTGCAAGTGAAAGCAAATATGCCAGCGAATTGTGAGAAACGAATAAACAATAAAGCTTCAAGGACAAGTGAAAATAATAAGTCAAGCCTTTTTGTAAAGCTGGAACTGTGGCAAAATACCTAAGAAGCAGATGCAAGTAAAGTGTGTCGGTTGCGTGACCTGTAACGGGTGGACCGTGTGGTCTGACAACTGCGCCTAGACCAAATACACCCACCTAAGGAAAAGCCACTTTGGGGTTGAATAATGGAAATTCTGTGCAAATTGAAATTGAGGAACTGAACTTTATAAACCAAACTGAAGAGCTGGGAAGTGCCCCAAGGAATTGTGCCATTTTGGAACATTGACAGACTTGACAGCTTGGGGGAAGTGAACTGTTTAAACCTTGGGGAAGGAAAAACCCCTTTCCATCCGAGAGCTGGAAGAAACTCTGAACTTTCATTTGACCACTTCATATTTGATGCTGACATCCCTACACATTGTATACAGTTAGTTCTGAGGACAAGTATAGGTTTTGGACACAGATGGACATTTGCTTTGGACTTGCTTACACAGACTACCATTAGCTTTATTTAGGCAGGGAAATCCCACCGTAGCATAGTGCAAGTTAGGCCGTTTTCCAACCCTCCATTTTTAGTTAATAAAAGTTTGTACTCAAAATCTTATTCAGTTGTCTGTGTGTACTTCTTGATGCCTTCACACAGCCGGACCTGCATGGCTAATCTGGCCGCCCTGCCAGGGTGCCAAACTTGTGACTGATGTTTTGCTATGACCTGATGGGTGTTTCTGGTGCTGCCTAATTTTGGCTTCCCGAGCTGACTCTATTAGTGCAGGGTGTGCTGGGAATGCTGGTGGGAGCTTTTCCTGCACATTTCCCAGCAACAATGGCTTTCATGGCTCAGAATAGGATGGTAAGGAAATTATCAATAGCACTGTAAAGCTTGGTGTGAATTTCTGTTCAAACATTTTTATTGATAATTTGAATAAATACAAAATACATAGGCATACAAAAATAGATTCGGTAAACTAATGGAATGTAAAACTAAAAACCTATAAATCAATCCTAGCATTAAATATGAGTGGCATACAAGCACAATCATAACGACCACTGATCATATTACATAGAAGACACTGATTATGCATAGTCATTTACATTACTTGATTGTAAATACAGGTCAAGACTAAAAAAGAGAGACAGGAATTCATATTGAAATGTCAAGAGGTGCCCTATGTGGGTCTAAGTAAGTGCTAACAGGATTTCAAACATTGGAGGAAGCATATCCCAATTGATTAAGCTTTTTAGTTTTAAGTATGTCAATGTCTCTTTTGATAAAGATTAGCCATGCCCACCAAGTATGTACAGAAATAGCACCAGCAGATTTCCAGCTAGATGTTACAGTTTTGATTGCTGTGGACGATAACAAATCCAAACATTTCTTGTGGTATGATTTTAGTGAGTGACAAGTATCTGGTGATTTAAGAATCATACATGCAAATTAAACAGTTCCTTGGATTGGGGGAATATCAGATATCATTTCCCAAATTATCTTTCCAGAAAGAATGAATGACGGGACAATCAAATCACACGTGCTTTAGGGTTCCTGAACCAGAGTTGCAATGCCACCAAGATGCGGAGGAAATCAGTTTCCTATTGTACAATTTGCAAGGCGTCCATAGATTAGTTTGAGATAGAGAGATGATGGACCAATTGACTTAATATTTGCCTTCCAGGTATTACTCCATGAGAACTCTACACCCACGTCTAAATCATCAACCCAAAAATTGTGTAATGAACCGTAGAATTTAAAGATAATCTCTAAGGTACTATAAACTTTAGTAGCCACATGTATATCGGCCCAACTCATCTGGGGAAAGTTTGAAAAGAGACTGTAATTGTGCACAGGACAAAGGCTTAAGTGAACCCCAGATACCGCTTACAGTAACAATGCCTTTTGAGATCAAAGAGTCCCAGGAGAGGACATGCCCTCCAATTCTGATATGAATTTCAAGTCGTTAACAATGGGAGATTGATAACTGAAGGGCTCAGCTGGTGAAAAGTAGTGGTCCCTTTTAATTAGGTGTGGTGGGGATTTCTGGTTCTTTGCACTATTGGGCATACAGATGGAGTAAAAGAAAGGGTAATCTAACCAGGAAGGTTGTTCAAGACTATTACATTTGACAATGCATACTTTAGAGAATAATTGGCATGAAATAATGACGAGTAGCTATGTATGTTAGATAGGAGATGCGGGTGAGCCATCTTGTGATTGGCATCTGTTGTCTGAAGGGGAATCCATGTGCACAGTGAAGAAGCCTAGAATTAGCGCTAGCATGGGTTCTGTGATTGACGAGTTAAGAAGTTTGGTAAATGAGGTGGGTAGTTGTGGTTAGCGACAGGTACTGTGCCAACACTGATCAGAGGGAAAATGGTTTCTCT
The DNA here is from genome assembly GCF_040938575.1 of Ambystoma mexicanum. Taxonomy (NCBI): domain Eukaryota; kingdom Metazoa; phylum Chordata; class Amphibia; order Caudata; family Ambystomatidae; genus Ambystoma; species Ambystoma mexicanum. Next base: position 833,600,308 of record NC_090925.1, read on the forward strand.
GTTGCCGGCACACTTCTGTGTCAAAGGTACAGTGGGCAGTGGCGAAGGCAATTTTAATGCCTATTGCCCTCTGTTCTAGAATAAACAAAAGGAAAGATTTAGGGCAAACAATTCAACGAAAAAATTGCAAACTCCAGCAGAGGCACTGCTGAGAAAAACGGGACTTTACAGTAGTCACTGAAACCTCAGAAAGGCTACCTAAAAATATTAGCAAATCTGAGCAGTGTTATCCACGTTTGAGGGTTTATGTTGCTCTTTTGGCTCTGTATTCCTAATTATGGCTTTAATAAAATGCTGCTATGTCGATTTGTGCTTCTGATAAAGTCATGGCTAACAGCACTTTCTCCCGTTTCCCCGACAGGTATCGAGTACATGACTTCCCAACGCTGACCACAGTCTTCGCCAACCAGCTGAAGTTGCTTCCAAACGCATACAACTCCACGACCCAGAATCAGTACCGAAAACTCATTGACCGTTATGGCACCCATTATATTACTACAGTTTTCTTGGGAGGCAGGGTCAGGGAGGTCACAGCCCTGAGAACCTGTGAACTGACCCTTGACGAGCTCACCACCCACGAGGTGAGGGACTGCCTCGGCGTTGAGGCTTCTATCAACATCAAGGCCCTATCAGCCGAGACGGAGCATTGCAAGCAGCTTCGCGAAAAGAAGCTGTCCAACCGGAAGTTCTCTCAAAAATACAGTGATAGGAAGTCAGAGATCTTGGGGGGGAGCTTGGATGCTTATACTGACCTCTTGTTCCCCACTGAAAGCCAGGTCAGTCCGTACAAGCCCTGGGTGGAGTCTCTGAAAGCCCTACCAGATTTGATCACCTACTCCTTAGCCCCGCTACACGAGCTTGTGCCATATGGGGATCACAGGAAGGAACTGCTCAGACGGTCCATCACGGACTACGTCATAGAACGGTCCATTCAGAAAAAGTGCCCAGCCTGCCCTGGTGGGGCGGTGCCCAATGAGGAGGTGAAATGCAATTGTGTCTGCAAGTCTAGCAGCATACTCTCGGCAGACTGCTGCGCCAAAACGTGGGGCCAAGCAACGATGAGCGTAATGGTGGATAGAGGTACAGGTTTGAAGGGGGACCCGGCAGGGAACCCACCTGACCCATATGTGAAGGTGTTCTACAGTGGAATTATGCACCGCACAAACTGGGTGAAGGATAGCTCCAACCCTAAATGGGATGCAACGTTCTCCTTCGGGACTGTGACACTCCGAGAAACCGAGAAGCTGATTTTTGAAGTTTGGGATAAGGATATCACCTACGACGACCGACTGGGAAGATGTGAGGTAACAGCTGACGCTGCGCCAGGTGAAAGGGCAGGAACGTGCTATTTAAGCAACGGGAGCATGAGTTTCAGATACAGGATCGAGTGTGGGCCGCACCTCACTGGGCCTTATTGCTCTGACTACCAGCCTTCAGTGCAATGAGAAGGAGCGCGTGCTCCACCTGAAGATGAAATCCTGGTTACTTAGTTAAAACGTAATGTGTTGGAGATGTCCTAGTAGCAGTCCATAGGCTGCAAAAATAATTTACATCTAAATTGCATGTTTAAATTGCATGAAATGCGCTTCAACTTTTAGCCAATCAAGCCAAATAAATTCACGACAATTTAATCCGTCATGCAGAAGGCATCATTTTTCTTTAGATCCCAAAAGACAACATGGGCTGTCTCCACCATGATGCCTCTGGCTCCTGTTTCACCATTGGGAGCTCACATATTCTATTCAAGGCGTCATATATTTCGAATCATCCGAACTTTGGTAAGCAGATACAAATTGCTAAACTCTAAAGATATTATTATTCTGTTAAGCACACACAAAGTACCACTTAGCCACCAAAATCCATGCCTTTTACCAAAACAATTAACATATGTTGAACTACCTCTCTTAAATTCATGCATTCTCAGTTGACGCAAGAAAAGCTTCTTTTTTTTGGTGGAATGTCACATTTGCCTCTTATCATTTATGAAGAATACCCTTTTCAAACAATGAAAAACAACCAGGTTACCTTTTCACACATCATCTTTTAGTGTGAGGCTTTCTGGCTTGAAAGCACTCTTATAAAACCCACATGCCATTTGTTTAGCTTTCCGCTGTGTTGCATTTTGGTATTTGTAGTCTTGGATTCAGGGGAAAATAATGCTACAATCTAACTCTTTTAGGTTAACAGATCTCTGTAACGACGTACATATTTGTATAAATACTTTATCATGATGTGTACTTTTAAAGGGCCCGATTCATAGAAAAGTGCGCATAGACCCTGCAAAGTTGGCGCAGCGAGAAGGACTTTGCATGCTCCATCGTGGATGAGGCACCTGTGCGCGATCCGCATTTTCATGGAATCTTTCCAGCATACTAACCCTATGCACAAGTCGCAGCCGGAACACCCACGACATGCCCCTGCAAAGCAAATGTAGCCACTAACACCTACCTATGCATAGTTCTTCACCAGGAACTCATGCACCCCAGTAATCCTGCATGGGGTCCCCCGCAACCAAGCCAATTCCCCAGCGACACTGCGTAGGGTCCTCCATAACTGGGCACGGCACCCTGACAACATGCGCACCATGTTAACTCGCTAATTTCAAAGTCGATCTGCATGTGGATCCCCATAAACCGTGCCTGCACCCCGCTACACTTCTAACGCGCACCAGTAAATTCGATCGGAACCCGACTGCCTGGATGCACCCCTAAATCCAACATGCGATCTTACCTCTGCGCAGTGATTTCTATGCACAAGTGTCTGTATGCCTGCCTTCGGGTGGTGGTTAGATCGGGAGCTTTGAGTGGACATTTCACTGACGTGAGGTTGTGTGGTCAGTTAAATGAATATGCTTGGTTGTGCACAGTTGGGGGCGTGCGATCTCCTCGCGGCAGGTCATCGCTCGACACGCCCACATTTTCCCTTGTTCTTCCTCATTTGCATGTTCTGCCCCCTATTTCAGACTCTGCGTAAGCCCAACCGACACTGTACAAGGAGTCTTGCGCAAGGCGCTCAACTGCCCACAGAAGTGTGCAAGACCTGCGCTAAGTGCACGCAAATCCCAGAAAAATCACGCGCAGTTGATTCCATGAATCGACCAATTAGGTTTGGTGCACGGTTTGGGTTTGTCGCGCAAAGTCCCTATTTACCACGCAATTTATTCCATGAATCAGGCCCTAAGTCTTTATAAAACAGAGTATAGTTAGTATAGTTGACAGCAAACAAGGGAGTCAGCAAGTGTGGAGGAGGATAGGGAAAATGGGTCATGATGATTTGCCAAGGAAGAGAGGTTTCTATCCTGGAGACGTTGTTTTCCCTGGCGCTCCTGAGTGCTGATTTTGTTAACAAATGAAGATCTGTATAGTTGCTTGCTCCCCCTGCCTCTAGACCTACAGGTGTATAGGCTCTACTTCAATCACACTATAAAGCAAACCGCAGTAGAGGCGCTTGCCCTGTCTGCTCCAGAGCAAATCCCTGCCATCAATGGAACCTGTACCCACAGCAGGAAGACATAGGTAAGTAGCTCACTTAACGTTTTGAAAATAATGACAAGAAGAATTGCTTGGAGATTAGTTCCTTTTGCACGAAAAGTAATCCTCATATGTGGCTGTTGAATGAAAATCACATTGCTAGTTAATAGAAAATGCTAAATGTACACACCAGAAAAAATAAAACCAATCATGAAAATGTTGCAAAAAAATGTCCTTCAACTTAATCACATTTTTTTGTACTGCATTCCAATCAGATGTTATTTTCAAGCTAGAGTTGAAAAAGACTGATCACAAACACAGTTTCCAACCGACTAGGCGTGGGGATTTATGTTGAAGTGTTTCTGCAGACTGCTCTCAAATCCCGGCTTTGCCACTTATCCAAAGTGACAAAATAAGAAGAACCTAAAACGGATTCAGATAACACTCAGCTTCTGCAAAACAACTCACCCATGATATTGCTACATATGTACTAATATGTAAAGATTACAGTTCCCAGACATATACTAGACATCATAAAGTTTGTATTTTGGATGACTTCTGGTTATTTCTTTAAATATAACTTTCCACGATCCCCTTCATAAAGACTCGTTCCTTGAAGTTAGTTTCTGTGATGTCGGTAGAACCCCCCCCCCCCCCCCCCCGCCATCGTCTGCTGTCAATGGCCCGCAAATCCTAGGCTGCAGGGCTTTCAGTTTCTACGGCAGGAAGAGCTGGCCAGAGCACCTCAGCTGCCTTGCTGTAGCAGAAGGCACCTCCGGGGCACACTGTAAACAGGCGTTCAAAGTCGCCTCACCCCTGATCGCCAGAGGTCGCTCCTGATGAAATCAGTGCTGCCCATTTCTAATTTAGGAATTGGAGCCCAGGTGCACCTATTGCAGTACACATCATTCAAGCCCGTGGGAAAAGGCGCACGTGTTTGCTGCACCGGCGCCCGCCAACACCAGAATTCACGCAGGAGACTTGCTGTGCTGAAGTCACGCCCCCTCCTCCTCCTCAAGGAAGCCAGACCCCCTCCGTGGGAAAGGGCGTAGGTAGGTGTTTGCTGCATCCCGTTCCCACCAACACTAGAACTCTTCCAGGAGACTTGCCGTGCCGAAGTCACGGCCCCTACCCCATAAGTAGCCCAGACCCTCCCCACAGGGTGAAGGGTGTGGGTACGGGGTTTGGGTGTTTGGTGCCTGCAAGGCGTTTGGCACCCACAGGGGGTGGGGGAGGAAAACGCTCCAAGACAGTGGTGATCGATAAGGTGAAAGCAGTCCTCCAGCTACCGTAATGTTTTATCTGTATGAGACTCTTCCCAACTTACCTATCGCCTCTCCCCTGACCATGCTAAGCCACGCAATGCCAACATGGAAAATATTGACCGTCAAGCAGAACATTTGACCACAATTCACTCCAATTGGGGGTGAACACATACAACCCGCTGCCCCATAAGACATTCTGGAGTGGCATACACCTTGATCAACTAAATCTTTCAGTTTCTTGATGCCAACCAGGATGCATGGGGCACCAAAGACAAAGACAAAAAGTCCCAGGGTAGCCTATGTTCCATCATTAGCAGCAGAGCTGACACCTCAGCCCTATGCACTGGACCACTGACACCGCTATAGATAATGATACAACTCACCCACCAACGCCTGAGGCTCACCTTTGTGACTCGCTCATTGCCCCAGGTGGATCTATCCTTCAGGGGGTGATAATGAGGGTGTTAATGATACTACCTCGACCTAACCACTCTTGAAGGCCCTGCTCCACAACATGCACCTAGTGTCCAGTCTTGATCGCCCCGTTACCTCCCCGATTAGATCCTGAGTGGGTGAAGATGAACCTGTGGCAATGCGGGCCAGCACAGCCCAGAACCCCAAGACCAGTGTGCTTTTAAACTGGCCACAGGAGGAATCCATTGTCACGAACAGCACCAAAAGAGCCAAAACGGGTAATGTGATTCCAACAATGCAGAGGCCGCAACCTGATCTCACAACGCTGGCATTGCCCCCGGCCCCCAATGGCCCTGTGTCACCCACGGAAAATGCTGACGGCGAAGGTGCTGACAAATATTGTTTTGCTAAAGTTGCAATCCCATTGCCTAGGGGCCTCGACTCAACCAAGAAGGGGTTGGATAGCTGTAGAGGGTCCACAGAGAGCTGCCCCCTCCTGTGTGGCAACCTCCACTGTCCACCCCCCCCCTGCTCTCCCCAGAGTGCACAGCCAGAATCAGTATCTAAGGGGGTACCTGTGATCAGTGGGTGCAAATGTAGTCTTGTTTTGACTGATTTGGCAGATCTAAAAAGGCTACTCTTGAAGCCCAGCGAAGGGGGTGCAGGTCAATGGGGGAGCCACTAACTAGATTGAATGAAGTTGTGGAGGCCCTAAATCACTCGGAGGCTTCAGACCATGATGATCCCACACATATGACTAGCAGGCCCAGCAGGGAAATTGCAGAGAATTCAGGCTTGAGGGTGTCCAAGGCTCAAATCCATCTCTGGCCCCTTTGTCCTTCTCCCCGGAACATTGAACCCTGCAGGGCAATCCTCACAGCAGATTCCTACTCAGTGGGAAGATTGTGCCTTTAATGCTTAACATCTGGCCGGTAAACCGGCCGGCAGGGAAGGCTATGTGGCATCTAGCTCTGCCCCCCACGGTGCTCATCCTAGGACTTGCAGACCACAGCATGGGCAGGGTATGATAAACAGCAAGGTGAGAGGGGGCATCATGGGGACAGTATTCTTGCACAAGGTCCCCAAATTGGCCCTTGACCACTTGGAAACCAGGGAAGCGCTTACCAACAAATGTATCTCTTGGTTCTGTGCTGAATGTATCCATTGGCTCTGTGCTGTGCGCGGTTGTCTTTTTGTAACCCACAAGGACATTTCAACTGCACTAGATTTCACTACTGGTGGGCGGGTGCTCCAGACTGTGTTCTAGTTGACTTCATGGGCCAGGGATCAGCTAATGGCATATTGGGCTTTGATAAGAAAAGCTGCCCCTCGCAAAACAGTATGATCGAAATTGGATCCCACTTTACGCATAACAATGTCCACCCCCCTGATAATACATCACATTATTCTGTACTCTTTGGTGCCAATGCGGCCCGCTGGGGAAAGGAACTTGGGGAAATATCTCGAGAAAAGTGGAATCTGTGCTCTGGCAGAGCTGAAGAGATCTTAAACGCGACTTGAGTTTGTTGACTGATATTCGGGCATTGTTAATTGGCCACAATGTATTACGGAAGGATGTACATTAATTTGCTCTATTGCTTTTGTATGTGTTAGGATGTACTTTTATGGCGTCAAGGCCGAGATAAAGTTATTGACTGACTGACTGACTGATCATTCAAACATTCACACTTACCAGGAATGGTTGTCATTGGCAAAGAGGTCAAGTTCACCACATCAGAGGTTTTGCAACATTGTGAATAAAAAATGTTTATATATCACCCAACCAAATGATATTCATTTTATTGATTGCGTAAAGATGAAAGTTAGAGATGGGGTTGCCAGAATTTAGAGCGTATGCATGTTTTCCCCATCTGCTGCACCACAGTAAAATGCATGCTAAGTAACTACTGAGAATCAATATTCGAAAGCCTATGAAAGTTACGGGAGGGTCATAGCAAAAAGAGGGGAAGGAGTATGGGGACTTGCCCGCCGTATTCAATAAAAACAAAACAAACAAGGAATGCACACAACGATGCTTTAACAATGATACAAAGACATACAGATGTCTTTGCATCATCATCCAAATGCCTTTATTCTACTTACAGTCATCTCAGCACATACAAATTCAATACAGGATAAAGTGACATACATAAAATTGCATAATCGAGCTCATTAGCAGATTTTAAAAACCATAGCTAAGATCATGGAAATACAGATTGGTCTTTACAACACATGTAAGAGTCTTGCTCTATACAGATAATGGCCCTCATTCCAAGTACAACGGTTTGGAAATAAGGGTGCAGGTTTTTAGGCCCATACCGTCATGGTTGTCACGGAAGCACCAGCACCGTTAGCAACAGTTCCAGTGCTTCTGGGTCTCCATTTCCATGGAGTCCTATGGTACTCCACGGAAATGGGGAGTAACCAGTACCGCCGCCCAGTTTGTTTGATTAGCAACATTGCCTGATAAGTGCAGCGAGTACTTGATGGATTAAATAACTGCATCAAGTATTTCAATCTTAAAGCACTACAACCATTGCCGAACATCACTGCTAAATCAACACTGAACCGGTTAATCACTTCATACCCTTATATGGCACAACATAAGAAAATGTGCAAACTATCCTATGGCTGAACTGGTTTTAGACTGCCCCCAACAGAAAAGAGCCTGTGTTATGGTCACCTGTTTGCAGCCATTGTTTGACTTGTGCAATTATCTTGGTGCTAGACATACTGTGCATGACATTTGTAAATCTGCAAATAAAGGCGTTAAGTGCCCCTTCAGTAAAGGCCCAGTGAGAGACTCATTCTCTGGCCTTACTTGGGAATACACACAAGCAATAAGCCCCGAGCCGCAGGCCACTACCTAGTCAGGTAATGCCCCGGGGTCATAGTTACAGGCCTGAACGAAGCGGTAATGGTCCAGCAGCGAGGGGCTTATTGCTATTGGTACCCCGGCCCGCAAGACCGGGTTACCAATAGCATTTTTTTCTGTTCCAAAACACTGCAGCATTTCAGAACTGAAAAAATTTTTTTTCAACAAAATGGCCACCGGGGAAGGGAAAACAGAGTCCGTTTTCTCTTTCCATGGCGGCCATCGGGAGCAGATGGGCTGGGGAAAGAAGTGTTCCCAGCGCATTCAATATCGAAAACAGAAGAAAAAGAAGCTAAGTGGGGTTGGGAGGGCGGGCAGGGGATTGTTTGGGGGGGTTGGGGATGGGGGTGTGGAAAACACTTAGACGAATCCCCAGCGGGGGAGCATTGCAGCCTCCAGCCCTGCAGAGGCTCGGAGCGGGGATTACTCTGTTCTGCTAAAGCTTTGAGGGATTCTGCGTGGGTTATGGACCAGGTGATGGCCAATCAGATTGTTTGTAACATTCTGATTGACCCTCGCTGGGTACTAATTATCAGTAAGGCGATATGTTACAAGGCGGTGTGCAAACCTTGCCGGGGATGGGGTGCTGCCCAAATGAAAGGCCTGAGCAGAACAAGGGTTCCTTTACATGGGTGCTGGTGCAGTTAGCGCCAGGGTCGGGCCGCCGCCGAGATGTATGTCGCCTTTAGGACCTGTGTAATTACCTACATGGGTGCAAATGGTATATTTTTTTTTAAAGAAACACAGCTTGCTGGGCTGCCCGGCACTGTACCATGGTTCACAGGTCTGTTTTCAATGTTGACTGCACAGCAAGGTACGTGTCATGACGCCTACCCCCGGGCATCCGGATCAAGCCCATCAGCACCGGGAGCAGGCATCCAGATATTTATTAAAACCCTAGCAGCCCCGGCTAGGGGCTGTCTGGGTTTAGTCCTGGCGCCTTAGGCACCAGGCTCATAATAGGAATCAGTCCTGGCACCATAGGCGCCAGGCTCATAGACATTACTTACCTCATGCAGACCATGCTGCAAGTGAATCCAAGCCAAAGTGAGGCTTGGATGGGACTATTTTGTTACAGGGACTATTTTTTTACTCGGGTATGGTTCTGGGGAACTTCTTACCTGGAACTACTTTGGAGGATATTTAAACCACGCCCGATCAGCAACACACACTTTGCGTTATTCTGCATCCAGCAACGTAACGCTCACCGTGCCTGCAGTCAGCATCCAGTCTTCAGCCACGCCCGTCTCGAATCCTGAGCTCCTAGCAAAAGAGGAAAGAAGAAGGAAAGGTTAGAACAATGACATTATTTCAATCCTTACCTGATTCCGGATCCATCACGTCTTCGAACTTGAAAAGGACATTATTTCTGCACGCGTCGCATCGCCAGCTGCAGCGCCGCGCCATACTCACCAGTCCTCACAGCATTTTTCGATACGGCGTTGCCTCCATCATTTTCTTCGCCGAACTCCAGCACCTGGGGGAAAAAACAAAAGAAACAACAAGGTGAACAAGAGAGCCGACAAATACAATCTATTACCATCAAAGGCTTACCTGATTTATCACCGGAGGCATTACCCATTAATACGCCTCATCTTCATTTGCCGCACCTATAAAGGGAGAAAACAACAAGTTAAACTCATGCAACTTATACCGGACAGTGTTGGGTAATACAGACTCTTACCTGAACGCCATCAGCTGCCTCTAGGCAATATTCTTTTGAACCAGTTGCAATTCAACAAGGGAATGGAATAAGGGTGAACAACGGACATATTGAACTCTTTGAACTTACAAACCCTGGAGTCAGTATTCCTCTGGAACTCCTCCAGCACCCTCAAACCAGTGAAGTAACTGGTATCTACGCGCCCCTGCATGCCATGCAGGATGGAGAGCTCATCTTTTAAAAACATAAGGTGAGGTTACTAAAGGAGATATCGGAGGTGGCAAGAGGGGAGAACGAGAACAGTGGGAGGGGGCCATCACTAAAATCCACGGGTGGCTAAATCCCTTTCTCCACTTGCAGGAGAATACTTCTACGGATCAAGCAGACGAGATTAGGCGGGCCAGTCCAGACAGTCATCTCGGCACTACGCATCACGTTGGTGGAGACCGCAGCTGTCCGGGTCCGATCGACGCCCCTGTGGGAACCAGGTGAGCGTAACAGAACGCAAAGCCTATCTACAAATCCCCACCCGGGCGTAATGGAAACTTCAGAAACTGACCAACTAGCCCTATTGTTAGGGGAACCTAGGGCAGAAGTGCACTCCGCGCGCCAAGAAACTAATGCCCTCAGGAGAGAACTGATTGTGTCAAAGGAGCGCACTGATGATCTTGTTAGACAATTGCTGCAGAACCAAGCTAGGCAAACACCATTACCTGGACTCAGGGGGAATCCAACTCCTGTTTCTTCGAGCAATCCTGTGCACGTGGTTCTACCAGGGAGCATTTCTTTAGCTCCACCCGGACGTTTTGCTGGAGACCCAAAAAGTTTGCCATGTTTATGAACCAATGCCGCTTGCACTTTTTATGCAGACCTGGAGCTTTTCCAAACGACCAAGCCAAAGTAGCCTTTGTATTATAATACCTTAGCGGCAGCGCAGAGGATTGGTCAATTCCACTAGTCAACCAGTATGACCCTCTTCTTCGGGATTTTCAAGGTTTTCAATTAAGCATGGAAAGACTATTTGTCAGACATTCACAGAGACAGGCCCTGGATAACAAACTTTTATCCTTACGACAAGGTAACCAGGATCTACGAACCTATATCGCAACCTTCAATAGGTTGGTGGTGGAAACCGGATGGCCAGAGGTAAAACGAATTACATTATTTCATCGTGGACTTCGGGGTGAACTCAAAGATGTTTTGGCACAAGTTGTGAACCCACCTCAGGATTGCGCAGAACATATAGACTTAGTGGTCCAGTTAGACCACCGACTTCAGAATAGAAAAGCTGATCGAGCTAAGTTTGAGAATCAGGTATTGGTTAAACCCAATGTTACCCCCAAAGGAACAGATGCATCAGAACCGATGCAGATCGGGGGGTTAAGGGACCCTTAACTCAAAAAGAAAGAGAAAGGAGATGACAGATGCAATTGTGTCTGTACTGTGGGGCCTCAGGACATTTTCTACGGGATTGCCCTATAAAACCATCCAAGAAAATAGTCGGAGTTGCTGATAGAAATCAGACAGAGCCTGATTCGGGAAATGACCATGCCTGACAAGCGTAGAGGTCCGCTTGCCGAGCTTGAAGAAGGATACTCAGACCTCGCACCTCATCATACCAATGGTCCTTATTGATCCAAGGCAGCCATCACGTATGCACACAGTAAGAACATACATTGATAGCGGGGCCGTAGGAAACTATATGGACCACGAATTGGCTTATAGGATGAATCTACCACTCTGAAAAAAGACCACCTTTGATGTCATCACCACAGTCGATGGAACTGAAATTGTCTCTGGGCCTGTAACTCATTCCACCGCAGAGATGACACTGTTGAGTCAGGATGGGCATCGAGAGACTATTGTGTTTGATTTAATCAAAGCCCCGCAGTTCCAAATAATACTGGGGATACCTTGGGTGGAAACACATAATCCTTGTATTGATTGGCGAGAGAAGAGAATAACCTTCCCGGATTGTGCACACACCTGTTACCCGAAAAAACCCTTGAACAAAGGCCTGGCCACAGTCGCTACTCCAGTTGTGCAGTTACCTCAGGAATATCAAGAATTCCAGGATGTTTTCCAAAAAGAACAGGCAAACACCTTACCACCTCACGGATCATACGATTGTCAAATCAACCTCATACCCGGTGCACAACCTCCATGTAATAGAATCTACGCCCTTACGGAACCCGAAAACCTTCACCTATGACAATACTTGTACCAATGTAATGCTCACCTGGTTCCCACGGGGGCGCTGGTCTAGTCTGGATTGCTGTGGCCTCTTCTAGCGTGATGCGCAGGACCCGGAACACCGATTGGACAGGACCTCCAAATCGTGCTTGCCTGGCCCGTAGGAATATCCTTCTGCAGATGAGAAAGGGGATTAACAGTCTGCAGAATACTGTGCTAGCTCCCCCCTTTGCCCCTTCCCCCTTCGTTCCTCTCTAACTTCCTCCAAACCCCGGTTTAAGCTCACCTTATGGTTTGGAAGGATGAACTCTCCATCCTGCTTCTGGTGCAGGGGCGCGTGTTCGTCCAGTTACTTCACTGGTTTTCAGAATGGCGCTGGCAAAATCCACTTGACTTTCCTGAGCGATGCGCCGTAAGTATGAAAGTTCAAAGTTCAAGTGAGGCCCCCTTTATGTTGTCTTTCTAACCTGTGATCTGTCCTTTATTTCAGGTGCAGAATGAAGGCGATGCGTCGAGGGGTTAAACTGCCGAGGTGAGTAGTGATGAGGGCGATCCCTCTAAATGTCCTTATCATTCCCCAGAAATGTCTCTTGTCCTTTCCCCATAGGGGCCGGGGTACGGTATCTGCCAACGGGGCGGCGCCGACCCGAAATGTGGAAGAAAAGCCGGTAAGTATTATGGCTGTTAATCAGGCTTTCCTTCTGTGTTCCTTCTGCTCACCTTTTGTTTCTTCCTCTCTCCCCTAGGTGCAGAGATGTGGCGTCCGATGCTGACAGCCGCGATGGAGCCGGGAGATGTCTCAAGGACAGGTGAGTAAAGCGTGGCGCTGCAGCGAGCAACGCGATGCTTTTAAATGGAAGTCTTTCTTCAGGGATGCTGGCGAGAAGATTCCGGATGCAGGTAAGAAGTTTGAAATAGTCCTTGGTTTTCACCTTTCTCTTCTCTTCCTTCCTTGCAGGTCTTCCAGGTTCGACGCCGGCGTGGCTGGAGTCCAGGAGCAGGAGCAGACACGGTGAGCGTTAAGCTGCAGGAAACAGAACAACGCGAAGCATGAGCTGCTGTCTGGGCGTGGCTTAAATAGCCTCCAAAGAAGTCCCAGATATGTATCCTTCCCCAACTAGGTATGTATCCTTCCCTGGCCACGCCCCAGTGAAAAAATAGTCCCTATGAAAAAAATAGTCCCTTTCAGGTCTCAGGGAGGCCTGAAGCGTGCAGCATGGTCTGCATCAGGTAAGTGCACAAAACACCTCCCTTTATGAGCCTGGCGCCTATGGCGCCAGGACTGATGTCCAACATGAGCCTGGCGCCAAAGGCGCCAGGACTGAGTCCAAAGAGCCCCTATAAGGGGCCGCTGGGCTTTTACCCGAGGGCATGATGCCTGCTTCCGGGGGTGCTGGGCCTGGCCTGGTGCTCCGGGGGTAGGCATCATGACAACCAATACCTTGCTAATGGCTTCATTTGTCCATCCAAGTCCCCTGCATCCTCAGCTTTGTTCTTCGTGCCTTAAAAGGAAGGTGACCTCAGAACGTGCATAGACTACCGCGCATTAAATCAGATCACGGTTAAGAACCGATACCCATTGCCTCTGATCCCAAATTACTAGACCAAGTAAAGGACGCTTGCATCTACACTAAATTAGATCTCAGAGGGGCATATCATCTGGTACGTGTAAAGAAAGGCGACAAATGGAAGACTGCCTTTCGCACCAAGTACGGGTTATTCGAATACCAGGTGATGCCCTTCGGGTTGTGCAATGCACCAGCAGCCTTCCAGTATTTTATGAACGATGTCCTTCGTGAACTCATTGACGTCTGTGTTGTCGTATACATAGATGATATTCTAGTGTACTCCTCCTCAGAATCAGACCATGTGAAGCACGTTCGTGCAGTCCTCGAGAAACTATGCCAGCACAAGTTATACGCAAAATTGGAGAAATGTGTTTTTCATTCTACAGAAGTTGAATTCCTTGGATTTATCCTGTCTCCAAAAGGAGTTCGAATGGACTCTCGAAAGGTGGACGCAATCCTCAAGTGGCCATCACCCAGTTCAGTTAAAGGGGTACAAAGCATGCTTGGATTTGCTAATTTCTATCGCAGATTTATTCCTGAGTTCTCACATATTGTACACCCCATCACAGCACTTTTGCGAAAAAACAAACATTTTTTGTGGACTGAAGAGGCTGAAAGAGCCTTCCAAGAGCTAAAGTCGAAATTCACGTCTGCACCTGTTTTAAAGCATCCACGCCCTGAGCTTCCATACATAGTTGAAACCGATGCATCCAGTTTAGCCATGGGAGCTGTCCTGTCCCAGAAGGATCCTGAAACCGGTCAACTTCATCCAGTAGCTTTCTGGTCAAGAAAGTTCTCAGTACCCGAGTTAAACTATGCGGTAACTGATAAGGAGTTATTAGCCATCAAGTCCGCCTTCAAGGTTTGGCGGCATTATCTTCTCGGTGCTAGGCATACCATCACTGTAATCACCGATCACAGGAATCTGCAGTATTTGAAAACAGCCAAGGCCCAATCATCGCGTCATTTTCAAAGGGCATTATTCTTTGCCGAATTCGACTTCGTGATCACTTATCGACCAGGTTGTAAAAACGGCAAGGCAGATGCCTTATCCCGAATAGGGATGGGAGAAGCATATTCGAACCCAGAACCGGTGCCTATAATTTCAGAACAAAGAATTCTTGGCATAACTACTCTACAGACTTTAGAAGATATTCATTTAAAAATCCAACAACTTTTCGATCCTGCAGCCCTGTAGGACTGGGTAAAGAAAGGCAAAGATTATTCAGTCAGCAATGACCTACCTTACTATCAAGGGCGTCCATTTCTACCACACAAGGAACTACAAGAACTAGTTATCTCCAATTATCATGATGCTCTGATGGAAGGACATCCAGGTATTGCAAAAACTGAAGCTAAAATTAAAAGACAATTCTGGTGGCCCACCTGGCGAAAAGACAAAGTCATTTGTGCTATCTTGTGGTATCTGTGCCCAAAACAAAAGTCAAAAGAAAAAACCAGCTGGTCTTTTACAACTTTTGGATATTCCTCCTACACCTTGGCACACTTTGTCTTTAGACTTTATTACTGATCTACCTCCATGTAATGGATTTAACACCATTCTAGTTATTGTGGATCTTTTTTGCAAGATGGCCCACTTTATTCCTTTAAAGGGATTACCTTCCGCTTCAATTTTGGCCAAGGAATTTCTCGAAAACATTGTTCGAATACATGGATTTCCTTCTGTATTGGTCTCTGACCGAGGTAGCCAATTCATTTCTCAATTTTGGAAAAGATGTTATCAATTAGCGCAAATCGACGTGAGGTTATCAACCAGTCACCAGCCCCAGACTGATGGTCAGACGGAGAGGACCAACCAGACTCTTGAACAGTACCTACGTTGCATGCTACACCAAACCGAAAGCAATTGGAAGGATATTTTATGGATTTCCGAATACGCATACAATAACTCTGCACATTCTGGAACCGGACAAAGCCCCTTTTATACCATATATGGACATCATCCTCGAACATCAGAACTCGATTCGCCTCAACACTTAGAAATGCCCGCAGTGAATCATCTGCACTCTACTATTACACAAGCCGTTAAGGAAGCAACAGAACATTTGAAACAAGCGAAAGAGAAATGCAAGAAAAATACTGATCAACATAGAAGTGAAGCCCCACAATACCAGATTGGAGATCAACTTTGGCTGGCCACAAAACACATACCTCTAAAAGGGACACAGACTTTTAATCCTAGATATTTGGGACCTTACACTATTAAGGCCATTATCAACCCGGTGGCCGTCAAATTGGAATTACCTACTAATATGCAGATCCATCCTGTCTTTCATGTTTCACTCCTGAAACCAGTTCAACCTGGGACAAGACTAGCCAAACCACCCAACCCCATCCTAATAGATGGGGAACCCGAATTCGAAGTTAAAAATATCCTGGACTCTAAAATGGTTAAATCAAGACTTTTTTATTTAATCGACTGGAAGGGTTACGGACCACAGGAAAAGTCATGGGAGCCTAGTGACCATGTTCATGCACCTCGGTTGGTGAAATAATTCCATCGGAAATTCCCAGACAAACCAGGACCGAGGGGAAGAACACCTTTAGGAGGGGCCTTGGGGGGGAGTGCTGTCATGACGCCTACACCCGGGCATCCGAACCAAGCCCATCAGCCCCAGGAGCAGGCATCCAGATATTTATTAAAACCCCAGCAGCCCCGGCTAGGGGCTGTCTGGGTTCAGTCGTGGCGCCTTAGGCACCAGGCTCATAATAGGAATCAGTCCTGGCGCCTTAGGCGCCAGGTTCATAGACATTACTTACCTCATGCAGACCATGCTGCAACTGAATCCAAGCCAACGTGAGGCTTGGATGGGATTATTTTGTTACAGGGATTATTTTTTTACTTGTGTGTGGTTCTGGGGAACTTCTTACCTGGAACTACTTTGGAGGCTATTTAAACCACGCCCGATCAGCAACACATGCTTCGCGTTATTCTGCATCCAGCAGCATAACGCTCACCGTGCCTGCAGTCAGCATCCAGTCTTCAGCCACGCCCGTCTCCAATCCTGAGCTCCTAGCAAAAGAGGAAAGAAGAAGGAAAGGTTAGAACAACGACATTATTTCAATCCTTACCTGATTCCGGATCCATCACGTCTTCGAACTTGAAAAGGACATTATTTCTGCAGCGTTGCATCGCCAGCTGCAGCGCCGCGCCATACTCACCAGTCCTCACAGCATTTTTCGATCCGGCGCTGCCTCCATCATTTTCTTCGCCGAACTCCAGCACCTGGGGGAAAAAACAAAAGAAACAACAAGGTGAGCCAAGAGAGCCGACAAATACAATCTCTTACCATCAAAGGCTTACCTGATTTATCACCGGAGGCATTACCCGTTAATACGCCTCATCTTCATTTGCTGCACCTATAAAGGGAGAAAACAACAAGTTAAACTCATGCAACTTATACCGGACAGTGTTGGGTAATACAGACTCTTACCTGAACGCCATCAGCTGCCACCAGGCAATATTCTATTGAACCAGTTGCAATTCAACAAGGGAATGGAATAAGAGTGAACATCGGACATATTGAACTCTTTGAACTTATAAACCCCGGAGTCAATATTCCTCCGAAACTCCTCCAGCACCCTCAAACCAGTGAAGTAACTGGTATCTACGCGTCCCTGCATGCCATGCAGGATGGAGAGCTCAACTTTTAAAAACATAAGGTGAGGTTACTAAAGGAGATATCGTAGGTGACAAGAGGGGAGAACGAGAACAGTGGGAGGGGACCATCACTAAAATCCACGGGTGGCTAAATCCCTTTCTCCACTTGCAGGAGAATACTTCTACGGATCAAGCAGACGAGATTAGGCGGGCCAGTCCAGACAGTCATCTCGGCACTACGCATCACGTTGGTGGAGACCGCAGCTGTCCGGGTCCGATCGACGCCCCTGTGGGAACTAGGTAAGCGTAACAATATGTTTCTTTTTTACATTTTTGTTCTGTTAAATTACGTTGGAAACTAAACAGTCGCTAAGAGGTGAGGAGGACGTGGAAGAGCAGGAGGAGCTGGGAAGGGAACGGGGCGCTGGCTAACAACACCTAGGCTGCTCGGAACCAGACAATCTATCCTGCGTTCCAAGCATCCTGATTAGCCAGTGTGCTAGTGAGCTTTATTTTGCTTGTTTTCAGAAATGGAGTCTATTTGCAGATGATTCCCATGACTTCCTTTACAGCCAATATCTCCATATATGAAAGAGCATTTAATATGGAGCTTCAGCTCCTGTTCACACTCGTACATTGGGCTTCTAACGTCCTTCAGTCAGAGATGGGAGATACTGCTCAACAAGGAGGGGGGCACTGGAGGGATGTGTGTGTACCCAGGGTGTATTACCACCCATGGAAGAAGCAGCAATATCTGCAACTCTTTTATTGTACCCTATGGAGGAAATTGAGCCCCATACAGCACTCTATTCATTTATCTTGGTGAGATGCCACAATTATTGCAAACATGTGATATGCAATAACTTGAAATGTAGAATATTAGGTGTGCCTTTATTTGCTGTAATATTATTATTGTGATAAAGATTTTAGAGATGAAACAAGATTAATGCAGTGAATAAAATCAATGCTTTCAAAGTCATATAATCTTTGTCCATTGCAGATGTGAAACACACACCCATGTAAATGTCACAGAATAAATTAACTGCTCAAGGTGCTGGAAAATGCACGTGTGTGCAACATCTTCTTCTAGCTGTGCAGGTGAATTCAGAAAAGGCTCTCCTGTTTGAAACTGCATCCATAAAATGTCATGGTTTCTTCTTTGAAGGACGGGTGAGGACCATAATTGTGAGGCTGTGCTCGAAAAATGATCATGGGACCAGTCTATACCTGGCTTTAGAGGCCGGGTTATACATGTGATGGCAACTCGGCATAATAATTGTGGATTTCAGAGTGTTTATTCTGCTGTGGTGAAGTGGCTTTGTTGTGGGTGCGTGATCTGGGTTCATCGTCGCATCGCTCTCTCGTGGGTCAGGTGTTCTTTCTTTCACTGCAAGGCTTTCTGGGCTTCTGAAAAGGAAAAGGAGAACACTGGCCAGCATGGGGTATGGCAGGCATTGGGAGACTGACAGTGGTACTACCCATTTGTAACCAAGCCCATAAAGCATGGGCAGAGGCTGTGACCCTCCCAACTCTCTCACCTGCCACTCGAACAGGGCAGGCTGCAGCTCACAGCCTGCTAGCCCCCCCGTCATCCGCCAGTATGGGATGGCTTCCTGTCAGCGTCAGATTGACTGGTTGGGCATTCGGCCCCTGGTCAAATTGAATGACCTAATGTTGTGTGCCGGTATTATTTTACAGTGAATGGGCTGCTATTGTGACACTGGTTATAAACTCCAAATTGAACACTCCAAGACACTGGGCCTCATTACTAGTCTGCCAATAAACCTGCAAATAACGGTGCCGGTCCTTCCGTGAAGCCTGCAGAGACTACTGTGCCAGTCCGGTAACTTTGTTACCGGACCAGCATAGTCATAATGAGGCCCACTGTAGATTTCAGTTTTAATACAATTAAGTTAGCGTAATGAGCTTGTAACACCCGGGGCTTCATTACGTGTTTACCGGTATCCTGGCAGTATTACCGGCAGGATACCGGAACATGGAATTACCGTTACTGGCACATGCTCTACTTCGCCACGACGCGGGACGCGGAAACGACATTTTCAGTTGGGATTGATCCCAGTTATTACATCTTCAGTAATGGTTACAAGAAACAATGCTGGGTATGCTCTGATTCGAGAAAGGCACCTTGCCGAAACACGTGTAATCTATAGGGAAATGTAATTAAACCTTCCTATCACATAACCCTACCTGGATTCAGACTTATTTTCCTCTGGTGCAGTAATATGGTGCAGTCACAGCAGCTTGTTTTTTGAGTTACTGGCACATGGTCTGCCAGAATAACTGGCAGATTACAAGTGTTGGCAAGGGTGGGGTGAAAAACCCCTATTCCATGGAGTCCCATACGGGTAGTGCCGGGCCAAGCAGTTGCAAAGGCAGGATGCCTGTGTGGGTTCAGAGGAGGGCAGGGTGGCTTGTGAGGAATGGACCGCAGGGAAGAGTGGGAAAGGGAGTTGGGGGAGAGAATTGAAAAAATAGTGGAGGTTTGCAGAGAGGGGGTACAGTTGGTAAAAGGGGGAGTCTCAGTGGGGCAAAAGGGGGTAGTGTGGGGGTCGTGGGGTGCCATGTCTAGGCGGCGGATGGGCGCTCGGGCCCTGTGGGGGGCACTGAGCCTCATAAGTAGGGCATCAATGACCCAGCTGGAGGAGGAAGTTCAAGAGGTCACATGGGAGAGAGGACCTGAGAGGATAGACCTCAGCACAGTTCGGCCTTGGATGGGGCACTTGCAGCAGTAGTGACTTGCAGCCCTTCAGCTGGAACAGAAGAGGTTAGAGCAAAAGAAAAGATGAAAGGGGCCAGGAGAAGTAGGGTAGACATCCCACGGCAGCCAGTCGGGGGCGGGGGGCTTCCTGCGATTAAGGGTAGTGAGGCGAATGACAGGCAACGTGTAGGGGGCATGGAGGAAGGTGGTTTGTGGGAGAACATTGGAAGGGGTGATGATAGGGCAAGGGAGCAGAGGTTGGTGCCAATAAGGGGGGGCCAGTGGAAAAAGTACCTGCGGAAGAGTACAGGGTGTATGAGGCGGACACCCTCCCCGGTATTGGGTGAAAGAAGGGGAAGGTTCAGGTCTCGCCAGACAGTGAAGAGGAGCATGTTAGAGGGTGCATCACGGACCCTAACACCAAAGACAGGTATAATAGGGAAGGGATCAGGACGGTCCCTTAGGCCAGTAGGGATGAAATGCTTAGAGGACGCAGCATGGCCCCTAACACAACAGAAGGATGGGAAGAGGACGGGACATCTCTGCCAAGAAGAGTAGCGCAGGAAGGGATTGGGGCGGGCCCTCCACAAAGGCATCACAGAAGCATTGGGGTGGATGCCCCTTGTTGGCGAGAATATGATCTTCCTGGCCCAAGGGGGCTCCCGGGCCAAGAATGGTATATGGGGGTTGAGAAGGAGGGAGAGGAGGAAGACTGGAGAGTTTGGGAGGAAGGAGGTCATGGGGACTGGGGAAATGGAGAAAGCATGAACAGGTGTGGTAGGGTGGTGTGGGAGGATGGAACGGCGGCAGAGGAATGGCAGCTCTGAGGGAGTCGTTGTCTAAGGGTGGGCCCAGTGGTTGGGCAAACAGGCAGAGACAATCTGCCTCTCTGTTTTGTCCCCACAGTAGGAGTCCCATCAGGAAGGAGGGGTGGTGGCAGTGGTGCGGCCAGGATGGCATAAGTGGACAGCATGGGCCGACCGCTAAGAGGTGAGCAAGGTAGGGAATGGTCAACTGCGTGGGTTAGCTTGGGGGTGAGGTGGGTATCGCAAAGGAGTGGGGGCAGGGAGCAGATTTTGGGAGTGAAGATTGTGTGGGGATTCAGGGGCATTGCTGAGAGCATAGGCGAGGAGTGTGAACACAGTAGAGGTAAAGACAGACAAGGTACAGACAAGGAGGCAGTGGTGGTGGCGGAGGTAAGCGCTGCAGGGGTGAGTGCTGACACCCTTAGAACAGCCACGTTTCTTGTCAGGGAAGTTTTCCCGAGATGAGGTGTGTCTGAGGTCCTGCGGTCTGACAACGTAATTAACTATTTCAGCACATCACAACCTTGCTAGGCAGTAAGCACGAATTCGCCTGTGTGTCCCACCCACAAGCAAATGGGGTGTGTGAACGCTTGAATGAACTCCTAAAGGAGTGCATAGCTAAAACTCCAGAGCACCAAAAAAACGGGCTACATCGTGTATCTTTGGCCTTGTTTGAATTGCGCAATAAGCCAGGGGCCGAACACCATTTAACCCCCCCCCATGAGGTGGTGACAGGATGGCGCATGCATCTTCCCCTGGCTCCTCCCACAAGAGCATTGAAAGATTGTGAGAGCAGTGCAAATGTGTTAGGACAGGAAATGTATGAATACATTACTTCTCTGGTTTCTAGTACTTACCTCTCACCAGATACAGCGGATCCAGGGGAGCCCATAAGAGAGCGCAGACATCGACAGCGACGACATACTGCCAGACAATGAACTAAAGCACTGTGTAAAAGTGGGAGATATTGTTCTCCTGTGGAATTTTGTGCGCTAGAATGCGCCTCGGTTCACCAGCCCTCACGTGGTTGAGGTTGTAGCAGACAGGGCTGTTAAATCAGTAGGGAAGTCTGTCTGGAATCACCTTCAAGACATCAATGTCATGATGCCTGTCCCCGGGGATCCAGATCAAGTCCAGCAGCCCCGGAAGCAGGCATCAAGTTATTCCAAGCAAGCCCAACAACCCCTGCTAGGGGCCATTTGGGTGCAGTCCTGGCGTCTATGGCGCCAGGCTCATATGGAGAGTCAGTCCTGGTGCCATAGGCGCCAGGCTCATAGTTTAAAACTTACCTGATACAGACCATGCTGCAAACTCACCTGATGCAGACCATGCTGCAAGAACTCCAAGCCAAAAGAGGCTTGAAAGGGACTACTTTACCTTGGGACTATTTTCTACTTGGGTTGGGTCGGGGAGGAATACTTACCTGGGACTACTTTGGAGGCTATTTAAACCACGCCCGAAGAGCAGCACACGCTTCACGTTATTCTGCATCCAGCAGCGTAACGCTCACCGTGCCTGCAGTCAGCATCCAGTCTTCTGCCACGCCCGCCTCAATTCTGGAGCTCCTAGAAAAAGGGAGCAAGAAGGAGACAAGGTTAGAAAAGAGCAATACCTTTGATCCTTACCTGAATTCCCGATCCACTACGCTTTTGAGCTGGAAGAAAGAAGTTATTTTATGTGCGTCGCCTCGCCTGCTGCAACGCCGCGCTGAACTCACCGGCCTTCGCAACATCTTCATTATCCACCACATCCTTCTGCATGTTCCCGCTGCACTCCGGCACCTAAGGGGAACACAAGAACAGCAAGGTGAGCCAAGGGAATAAACAGAGGCAATATTAGTCACCCCCATAGACTTACCTGATTTTACCACCGGGGGTACTATTCCTCTTCACGGGTCGGCGCAGCCTCCACCGCATCCTCGCCGTACCCCGCCCCCTAAGGGGAACAAAAGGACAGCAAGGTGAAACAAAGGGACAAACAAGGGGAAACCTCCTCGCCACAATAAGCTTACCTAATTTTACCGCCAGAGGCATTATTCCCTGAGACTTCATACTTTCTCTCAGCGCCTGAATAAGGGAGAAAGCAACAGGTTACATACTGACATTATTTTATCGAACTGTGTTGGAAAATACAAATCCTTACCTGAATATTACCGGTTGCCACAAGGAACTCTTCGCTAGGGTCAAGCTGCAACCTGCAAGGAATCGGACAAGAGTGAAAGTCAGACATTGGAACTCTTCCGAACTACATACTTACGGCGTCTTGCCGGAAATCTCATGTTCTGGAACTCACTAATTCCTTCGAACCAGTGAAGCAACTGGTTATCTACGCGTCCCTGCACTCAATGCAGGATGGAGAGCTCATCTTTCCAAACCATCAGGTGAGACTAAAAGAGGGGACATCAAAGGTGATCAGTGGGGAGAACAGCGGGGGTGGGGGGTTTACGCTCAACTCCACGGGTGGTTAATTCCCATTCTCCATTTGCAGAAGAATATTCCTACGGGCCAAGCAAACGAAGCTAGGTGGGCCAGTCCAGTCCGTCATCTCGGCACTACGCGTCACATTGGTGGAGACCGCAGCTGTCCAGTTTAGATCGACGTCCCTGTGGGAGCCAGGTGAGCGTAACAATCAAGCCATACAAAGCAGTGTCCGCACCTGGTAGCAGAGTAGCAGTAACCGACAGGGCCAACGTTCAGGACCTTGATGAACTACAAATGCGTGTGGACCTCACCGAGTTAGGGAGACATGGTCACCCCGTAGTCAGACGATCCCAAGCAGCTGAAATGGCCACTGAAAAACAAGTACAGATTAATGAATGAAACACTGGGCCTCATTACAGGTTTGCCGGTTCGGTAACTACCGTACCAGTGAGCTTGCTGGTACCGTATTTACCAGACCAGCAACTACGAGTGCCGCTCGCGGGGGGCCTTTTTGCCCACCAGGTCAGACCTGGCAGGCGTACCGGCACCCGTGAGCAGACACTGCCGGTAGAACCGGCACCATTCCGAATGGTGCCGGTGCTACCGGCCTCCCCATTCCCATTGAGCCCTATTGGGCTCAAATGGGAATGAGAAGTAAAAGTTTCTGGCCCCTGGCAATGGGGAAATACAGGGTACACCAGGGTTGTAATGGCCCTATATTTCTCCATTGCCAGGGGCCAGAAAAATTCTCAAGTTAGGCGGCAGGGCTACCGCCGAACTTGTAATGAGGCCCACTGTTTGTTATTTCTCCTTTCTGCACGTGTAGGTTAACGTGTGTGTTGTGGAAATTGTATAAGTTGTTGTCTTGATGTTACCCCCATCCTTCATCCTGAACATTTTTCTAATCAGTTTGTGCACTATATAAGGAGATCCAGAAGATTCCGAGCACGATTCCCTGCAGTATATTATCTTGTCTTTGTAGAGTATTTGGCCCAAGCATACCCACAAATTGAACACAGTGTTTTCCCAGTGGTGGCTACATTGCGAGTCCCCTCAGTAAGAAATGTCTGGGAGGAGGTCTTCGACATCGCCATAAGTGATTATTTGGTTCGCGGGGCTTGAGGTTCTGACAAATACTAACACAGTAATGCCTTTCTTTGCGAATTTGAGGCAGGCAACTTTATCACCAGGCTGCTCGGATCATGCAGCGTAAGTGGATATAAAAGAAACAATAAAGAACATTATTATCTTGTCATGTCTATTAATTCCTGGTGGCTTGATGGGATTCATATTCTGGCAATTATATGTTGTTTTCAGCACTACCGCTGTACCATATACTAACATTCCCCCGACCCAAGCAGGAGGGACGCCCATTTCAGGTGGACGAGAAGACACTGCTGATAAGGTAAGGAGAGGTAGGCGCAGTGTTGACACAGATATGAAGGGAGTTGACATCGATCTCACTGACACAGCATGAGTATCTAACACCATGTGGTATAAACAAATGATCAAAGTAGGTAAGAATACCACCGGTGAGAGCTGTTACATCTACTCTTTAATCCCCTATGCCATGAGTGCCTCCAGAATGTTCATAACAACTGAAATACCAGTATCCAGAGCACAGTGCCTGATGTATCTCGCAATGGTGTAAATGCAAGGAAGATTCCAAGGGAGGACAGCAACATTGAGATGGATGTCTAAAGGGACCTTCCCATATGAAAACAATTACATAAAGACATTAGACATGATGAACAATTACTGGCAGCTAAATAACT
The DNA here is from genome assembly GCF_040938575.1 of Ambystoma mexicanum. Taxonomy (NCBI): domain Eukaryota; kingdom Metazoa; phylum Chordata; class Amphibia; order Caudata; family Ambystomatidae; genus Ambystoma; species Ambystoma mexicanum. Next base: position 833,625,098 of record NC_090925.1, read on the forward strand.
GATGGGCCTGAGAAAGGAGAGCAGGGGCGTTGCTAGAGGGGGGCTAAGGGGGCTATAGCCCCTGATCTTTTGGTTGTAGCCCCGGATAGAATCTCAGGAGCTACAACCAAAAGACTAGCTGGCCCCCAGCCCCAACAGTTCCGACATCAGCGTAGCCCCGGATCTTTTCCAGACCTAGCAACTCCCCTGAAGGAGAGACAACGACTATCAAACTGAAGGAATTGTCATGCCCCTGGACAAGAGTGAAGGAGATAGGAGAAGAGCCTGGTTGCTGGGAAAGGCCACAGATATTAGTGTATGGACGAGTGTACACCAACGATGGATGGCAAGATGGAGTGATGAGAAGCAAGGCACTGACAGTAGCACAGTCATCACTGAACAAGGTGCAGGAAGAGAATTATAAGTGCCTGAAGGAATGGGACGTGAGTGCAAGGTTGCTGACATGGGTAGAGAATGAAGCTGGACCAATGCCAATTATTCCCCTGAAGACACAAGCCCTGTACTATGAGAACAATGGTGATGTCGAAATTGGCGAGAACGTAGAATGCAAAACAATTGAACAACTTGCAGCAATGAGAGCGGGAACGGCAGTGCTGATGGATCACTATTGGGCGTGTTGATCAAAGGCGTATGAGAAGCTGCCACCTGAGTGGGGAGGAGTATGTTCGTTGGTACACATCAACATGACTTTGTTGGTTGCACCCAAGAAGGATGTGAAGCTCGATGACTTCACAAAGATGAACAACAACAAGAGAAGGAAGAGGTTGGTCAGGGTGGTTCCAACAGCCAAGACAGAGAAGGCAGAGAAGCAGGATGGATTGAGCAGAGTGAAAAGAGGTGGCAATTACTTCTCCTAAGAAATGGCATTGGACGAGATCCCCGCAGAACATAGACTGTTTAGCAGAACACAAATGTTCTTTGCATCAATAATACCAGGAATACAGACGTACACAAATGCCAAGTGGTTACAGACCACTTGTTGGGAGCTGATGGTAACAATTAACTCTACAGTGAATGTGTTCAACGCCATAAAAGAAGAGCTCAGAGCAATGAGGTTGGTGGCACACCACAATAGGTATGTTCTGGATTTCTTCACGGCTATTGAACGAGGAGTTTGCCCGAAGATAGCGATTTCCTGTTGTACATTTATACCAGCTAACAACAAAGATAATGGAACTCTCTCAGATGCAGTAGCACAGTTGGCCCAGATGCATGCGAAAATGGAGGATGAAGCATGAGTAACAGGGAAGGACAAGAGCTAGCCAGCGTATATGGTCATGGATGCCATGATGGCTGTCAGAGGGACTGAAGGTGATAGCAGGAGCACTCGTGCTGGGAGCAGCACCAGTGTGCGGGATCAAGATCTGCATGGCAAGGTGCAAGAAAACAGCAGAGGAGGCTATCGGAATGCAAATCCTGATGGATGTGAACATAGGAGGGACAAAAGATGAGATTGTTGCAGAACGAGACAAGCTGAGAATGAAGATTGCATAGTGCAAACTATTTCCCGCAGGAATCATAAAGCTGGACAATCCACATGATCCAAAGTTCTATGAAGGGAAATGGGTTTGGTGCAACCCTGAAGGACTATGCTGTTACATGCACTGGTGATTTGATGATCACATAAACTATTATGGACATCTTGGAGGAATAACGGAGATATGGAACCCCAAAGCAAAAGGCCTGACATATAAGTATGTGGTCGACAAGTCGACCAGAGGGGGGACTGAAGAGGGATGGGGAAATTCACCCCCTCCTCGCCCTCCTATAAGGCACATAATGTGGAAAAAGGCCAGGAGAAACAGTGAATGCCCATACTATTTCGTACCAATTCCCATTGCTCCAATGATCGATAAGTATGTTGAGATGTACCCACTCAGCCAGCCCTGCAGGCCAGGTGCATACACGTCTACCCCAGAGTGGATGAGGAGCCCCAGGCTGCAACCAAAGAGACCTCAATTGACAGTATTGACTAAAGTGCTGAGAAGCCACATTACTGATGTCGTTAGAGACAGCACGACCTAGCAGCGTTGTACATGAAGCACACATGGCATCCGCACATCGGGACACAAACACACACTCGAATACATGAAGAACATGAGCGTACAGTTCTATAGTCAGAGGGCAGATACATATACATACTGCCATAGCTTTTATTATTTTGTCATTAGCTGAATGCAGTAATGTATAAACCGCAAGAAGCAAGAGATCCTGGGTAAAGCTTGCAGATGCTTACACGCAAATAACCTTAAGGAACTGCAGGAGCACCTATGGAATCAGACACAGCCAAGTGTGATGAACATATGGAGAACATAGAAGAGCATGGACACTGTAGGAACCGCATAATGGTTTAGGACAATTACAGAAGGCCACAAGCCCCTTAGCAAGAGCTGGGCTGAGTTGAATTCAGGCTGGACAAGGCCAAACATGTGAGATGGGACCCGCTGCTAAGGCCACTAGATACGAGTGACATTCCATTCCCTGAATGACAGTAACACCAGCGGCAATAAATGCACATAATTCTTCATAAATAAGAGCTGCAGAGCTCCAAATCATGGTCTCTGAACACGTGACCCAGCCGGCTCAGACAATGGACAGACACCAGCGCTGGGAAAGGGAGTTGATCCCACACTGCCAGACAAAAACTTACAACAAAGATGTTACAACATGAGACAAGTGTTGCACGAGATGAACGAGCACTCTCATAGTCTAAAGTGGTGCACACAAGCTACAATGCAGACACATAGTCGTTCTTATTACCTTGAGAAGGTACACCAAGAGCTGAGCACCTTTGCAGATCCCAGGCCTGGGGAGATCAGCTCTAGCCAATCACAGTTCAGGCTCCTAGGGGTGGGTTGTAACAGGCAAGAACCAATCGTAAGACCCTCACACTGCAACATTGTTAGAGACAGCAATTTGGGGATGGACCAGGCCAGCCACCTGACATGCGAGAGCCAGTAGATTAACATGTACAGTGTCCACTATAAGTGGACTATTACTCAGTAGCCAGCCCAGTAGTGCGATACGTTTTCTGGAGAGTGGCCCAGGTTGTGACATCACTACGATGTAACTATAGGGCAAAGCTGAGTGGTCCTTGGATTCCTTCGATCCTTGTATTGATCCCTGTTGGTTTTGCCACGGTTTCAACTTGCAATGCAGGCAAGCTCACATGACACAGGGCCTGATAGTGAACCGAGAAGACACAAGCGGGACGAGGGGGAATACAGCAGATCCCGCGCACAAGAAGACCACAGGCCGTCCAAAGGGTCCAAACACTGGGGCCACAGACGATACGTCAGATACATTGAAATGGGGTCACCCTCCAGTAGAGACTCCATATCTTCAGGTGATGAACAATGAAAGAAGGGATATGTCTTGGTGCTGAACAACATGACAGCAAAGCAACACAGACCAACCCTCATGCTCCACGCCAACGACACCCTATTGGAATTCCTTATAGACAAAGGGGCAACGGTTAACATCATCAGTGAAGAAGCGTGCAAGGCACTCCCGCAGCCCGGAAAACTCAAGCGGTCCACCATCAACGTTTATCCCGACAGATCAACCTCAGCTGTACCATGCAACATAGTCATCACCACCACATGCACTCACAAGTCACATGCAGCCAAAGTTCAACTACACATGCTCAAGACCGAAGTAAACAGCAGATGAAACCTCATTTTCAAAACTGCTGTAGACATGGGCCTAGTGCACATCTTGTACCAACTGATGGCCCACAAATACATTGCAGGACCGGAAGACATAGAAATGGCATTCCCAACATTTTTTTGAGGTTTGGGGAAACTGAGAAACCATAAGATTCAACTGCACATCAATCCCGACAGTTAAGCCCGTCAGTCAACACTACAGGGGCATACCAATCAATATACAAAGGCAGGTTGAAGAAGAGATCGACAAATTGCTGAAGCAACAGGTCATTAAACCAGCGACAGGACCCACTCCCTGGGTATCGTTCATAGTGCCCATCCCCAAAAAGTCAGCTGACGGCTCCATCAGGCTTTGCGTGGACATGAGGAGGGCGAATGAAGCAATACAGCGCGAAAGCCACCAAGCACCAAGGGTAACAGATATGATCCACCTGTTACATAGCGCAACATTCTTCTGAAAACTTGGCCTAATGAAAGGCTACCATCAAGTTGAAATCGCTCCCGTTTCACGATATAGCACTACTTTCGTGACCCATATGGGCCTTTTTCAATACAAGCGACTCAGCTTTGGTATCTCGTCCACAGCAAAGGTTTTTCAGGACGAGATCCATAAGGTCATACGGCACATTCCGAACTGCCTCAACTATTCGGATGATGTCCTTGTATTTGGCACGTCCAAAGAAGAACATGACGCTGCACTCCACTGGTTCTGCGCGGCACTCAAAGCAGCGGGTTTAACACTTAACAAAAGCAAATGTGAATTTTAGAAGGATTTGCTCAGATTCTTCGGACACATATTCTCGGAGAAGGGGATGCGACCCGACCCTGACAAGGTGGCAGCACTGAACACCGCCAGGCCACCAAAGACTGTGTCTGAGCTTCGCTCTTTCTTAGGGCGTTGCGAGCTACTGTTCGAGGAACCTCCAGGACTATGCAACCATCAGCACTCCTCTCCGATGACTCATGAAGAAGGACCAGCCCTTCAAGTGGTCTGTGGACTGCCAACACTCCTTCGAGACCATCCGCAATAACATCTCTAAAGCCGAAGACCTGGCATATTTTAATGCAGAGAGGAAAACAGAAGTGATAGTCCATGCCAGCCCAGTTGGCCTAGGGGCCATACTGACACAGCGAGATCCTACAGACTCGAACAGCACGTTCATCGTGGCGTATGCAAGCAGGAGTCTCACACACATGGAACAGGCGTAATCCCAGGCAGAAAAGGAAAGCATGGCTGTCGTCTGGGCCTGTGAATATTTCCACCTGTTCTTATACAGCAAGGCCTTCACCGTCGTCACAGACCACCAGGACCTCTTAATGATCTTCTGCGACCTAAAGGCATGGATGCCACAGAGAATAGCATGGTGGGGATTAACGCTGCTGGACTTTAAATTTGACATCATTCATTGGCCAGGCAAGGAAGACAACCCAGCCGACTACCTGTCGAGACACCCCACAGGGCCGGCACAGGCAGGGCCTTCCATTGCAGATGCGTACATCAACTACGTGATTCAAAACTTACAACCCCTGCCCATAGACTGGGCCACCCTCCTGAGGGAATCAGAACAGGACCGCACCCTTTCCAGCATGGCTCACTGCATCAGGACTGGGAAGATGAAACACACAAAAACTAAAGCAGAAGACGAGTCGGAGCACATGAGAGAAGATATACAGTGCCTGGAACTAGTTAAGGATGAGTTAACGCTAGTAGAAGACCACATCGTCATAAAGGGATGCAAGGTGGTGATACCTAGAGTGCTCCGAGAGAGAACGGTTATGCCAGCGCACGAGGGCCACCAGGGGATAGTCTCCACGTCTCCTGAGGCAGAGGTATGGTTCCCCAAATTGGACGCCATGGTAGAAGATGTCATAAGTTGATACAACACCTGCTGTCAAGTAGCCCTACCCCCTCATCCCAGCCCACTGCAAATGTCACCTTTCCCTGAAGCGGTATGGGAAGAGTTGGCCGTGGACCTCTTCGGCCGCTACGAAATTGAGCATATGTGATAGTACTGATCGACGAGCACTCATGCTTCCCAGACGCTCAATTGATAGAATCCACATCAGCCACCTGCGTCATAACAGCCCTTGACCGCATGCTCTCAACATACGGGATACCAAAGGTCAGTAAGTCAGATAATGGCCCACCCTTCACCAGCCAGGACTTCGCAAATTTTGCAGGGTACATGGGCATCCAATACAGGAGAATAACACCATGATGGCCTCAAGCTAATTGCATCGTCGAGAGGTTCATGGCCAATGTCAAAAGAATGCTACAAGTGGCCAACGTCCTCAACAAGCCATTTGCGCAAGCCCTGTTTCAACTCCTGCGAGAATACTGACACACTCCCCACAGCACTACGGGAATCTGCCCATTCGACCTTATGTTCCAGAGAGCCATGCAAACCTGGCTACCAGAAGGTATCACACAGCGTCGCACAGGTCTACTAGAAAAGCAAGCGAGCACCCGAGACCAAGAGGAGAAAAGGAAGATGAAAGTCCAAGCAGACACCAGTCGAGGAGCAAAGGATGCTGACATAGAAATAGGAGACCAAGTGCTGGTGCGTCAAGCAAGAATGAGGGAAGAAGACCCCACGTTCGCACCTGAATATCTGGTAATAACCAACAAGAAAGGAACCATAATAACCGCTCAAGGTGAACAGCACGATTCCATAAGGCGGAACTCAACCCACTTCAAGAAACTTCAGGGCACGACACCCCCTGCCTGATAATATTCCTGAGATTAGCAAAGTGACCAACTCTCTGATGACTCCTAGCAAGGGGACGGAGAGTAATCGAAAGAGGAACCCACTGATGGAGAATATGACAAGGGGAAAGGTTAGTGAACTGTACAGTGGTGTGTAATAAAGACGTGACGTCTTACACCGCACCTGTGTATGTGTGGCTATTGAAGGAGGCCCCATCTTGGAGTTTACCCCTGTGGTCTGTGGAAGGCTAGACACATACCTCGCATGGCAGGTTTTATTCAACAAATTAATGTGTTATGAAGGACAAAGTTCACATTTAAGTGGTGATGCATATTCATAATGTCATAATGTGTAGTTAATGCAATGCTAGACATATAGCTGCTAATCTGTACACTAGTACAATCATGTCCAACCATGGTCACACCATAAAAACTCTGGGTTCCAGGTACTACCTAGGAACACCAGTAGAGAGTTTAGCAACATAGACTAAACCCATGTGTGTCCACATCGCCCGATTCAATGGCAGTTTGAACTAAGCCACATAACAATCCATGTGCCTGCAAGCAATGCCCTTGCGGGTGACCTCTTGCAGAGAAACAGCAACCAGCCATTACAAAGTATACCATGCTAAATCATTATATAGCATGACATAAAATCTTGACACAGAGCATTGTGATTCAATGATGGCAGATATTCATGAATGAATACTTTCTGTCACACAATACCTGCATGCACATAAAACAGAAGAATGTATCCAATGCATGCATTTGCTAAGTGAAGATGTTAGTCCACTTTGAAGGGTCTCCAAACCCATGATCATGAAATTCATACATAACGCGTATGCTCAGATGCAGAAGACAACCCAATACGACCCACAAACTGCATGCCATAATAACAAGCCGATCGCGTGTGGGGGTATATGCTATTCACAACCTCTTTTCCTACTAAGGCCCCCATGGGGACGAGGGGATCTAGGACACTCCCATGCAGTTGGAGGGTAGACTCTGGGACATAGAGGTGACATGGACCTAGAATGCCACCTGCTAGCTGGCATTAGCCACCATACAAAAGCATATGGCAGACGAGAATAGACCTTACCGATGAAGGTAGCTGAGGCAGTCAAGTACTGCCCATAATACGCTAATACTTCTACAATCAGGTAGAACCATATACTCACTGAAAGCAATATAGCCCTGCTATAAGCCATTTAGGCAAAAATGCCTGATAGAAAATGTCCGAATGCGTGATTTGGCCGATTTTCGGCCGTTCAAAAATTCTGAACGGGCGAAAAGTTTGACCACATCACAAATTCAGTGCCCCACGCACCCTTGCTCACTATATTGTGAGCAGGCATTGAGGGGGTGTCCTTTGCAGCAATCCCCAAAAAAAACAACAACAAAAAAAAAAAGGACCCTGCGGCGCAGGTTCCCAACCACGGAAGTGAAAGCTAACAGGCGTTGCAGGGACACAAGGTAAGTAGGTGGGTGGGGATGTGGTGGGGCTGTGGGAGGCGGCCAAGTTGTAAATGTTCACGGGAGAAAAGACCAAAGATTATTTCAGAAAAATAATCTTCGGTCTTTTCTCCCTCGAACATTTGGATCGCAGGTTTTCAACCCCGATCCCTGTCAGCAGGCTGAGCGACCTATAGCGCATGCATGTGGGGCTGATGAAAAAAGTAACATAGGATCAATAGCAATATACAAAGGGTGAGCTTAGCTTGATATGTGGAGAGCATAAACAGCTGAACAGCTCCTAGGTATATATGTGGCCACCAAGGCGCTATAAGTGATTCCTAGCGGAGCAATCGTGTATTTGATATCTGTAGAAGCGTAGATAGGGAACTAGGTTCTGAATCTCGATGACTGATAATTGTGCTTAGCGATAGGGTTAATACAGCTAAACTTGATAGACCCTGTTTGCAATGGGGTACACAGGCAACTAGTTACATTCTACTAGAATCTCTTTCCGCAGACAAAACTAGAAAGAGTTCTGAACTCCTAGAAACTGCTGAGGTTTTCCAGTGTTCAGACATTCATTAAATAGACGTGTGAATACTATATGTTTCCTTAGGTGTTTAAAGATCAATGTGGGATCACCCAGGGACAGAGTACAGACTTTAATTCAAATGTAAATGAAGTTGTATATAGTGCAAACTAATACAACATAAGGTGTACATTTGAACATTGATATTTGCAATTATGGATTTTGTCGAATCAGCAAATTCCCCCCTCCCCAAAATAAAATCCAATCAATAACACAAATATAAGAACAGCCACCTCAAACGCTTGAGTAGGTCACACTGGGCATTGTAGTTGTGTAAAATGATAGCAAGAACCCATGCAATCACGTTGACACAAACTTAGTGCTTAAGCCCAGAGTCACATGACGACACTATCATTTTCAGTTTTTTTATCTGGCCTCTTGAAAACAATGGGAGGTCATTGATGCAATACCTCCTTATAGAGTGGCTTGTTAACATTATAACATGTTACATTTACCTTAGGGTATACAATCAAGCCTTCTCTGATGAGTAGAGAAACATTTACAATGTGTATTCTGCTTGTGCCACGCAGAGACACGTGTGTAGTGAAGTTGGGATCTATGTGATTATTGCGACGGCCGAAAATGTTGACTTTTTACACCACATAAATATGCGAGGGAAACCCCCGCAGCCACCCCCCATAGTAATAGTATACTCTAAACCCCCCCACATAAATATGTGGTGTAAGGGATGGGGGTTAAAAAAAAGTCGCCATCTTCGGCCGTCGCAATTCCCAGGTCGACAGTTTTGTACGATTCGGTGAAGTTGAGCTTTTCTTATTAGAGCCCGGTGCAATACTATAAATTGTGCATCACATTGCATGCACTCATTCTCACAAATATGTATATGCACTCTTACACTTTTAAATATAGGTGTTATACACATTGTGCATAGAGTCTAAACTCTAGGCTCCTCCATTTTAAATTTGCATTTGGCCTTCAGGGAAATTGAAAAGCAAACTAATATTGTTGCTGTTCAACAGCATACATGCAGTCATCAAGTGCATACATTATATTAACATTGTAGTCTTTATGATGTACTAATACGCCAAGGCAAGGGGAGCTAGAGGTTCCTATGTACTCATACAGCAATCAATGAGGCTACACATTCAAACATAGAGGAGGCATGTGCATTGGCCCTGTTTCAGCCATTTGAGCCTGGGACAATGGAGGTCAATAGAAAGCAAACGTGAAACAAATGCAATACATAGGGTTGGACAAGTGGGTCCCAACAAAATAGGTAGAGTATCAAATAGTTGGGTTGTCAGCAACATCACTATTTAAAGGTTACCACCTATCCACGCTAGATACACTAGCAGGCAATAATGTGTTTGAGACCTCAAAAAAGGGACCTCAATTGCAGCAGCATAGAGGAGTACCGAGCAACGTATCACAATTGAATCTTGTAATTCAGAGGATTCAGAGAGCTGTTTGATCTTGGGGAATTTCCTTTTTAAGTCTAGAGACAAAACAAGACACATTCGACGTGTAAATATGTTTAATATAGTTGACTCGCATGTCCCATATGTATATCAGCTTTCAGAAACGCCAAATCATATTCTCTAGCGGCACCCTGCATCTGGCAGACCTGGTCCTGGGGCGAGGCTTAGCTCTCTGCTGTGCACAAGGGCGACTGCAGCTATTGCCTACACAAGCATCCCAGACCGCACCAAGACGACTGCAGCAACTGCATCAGAGGTTTAAGCACAGCGCCTGGTTCCACCATCATGCTGGCCCAATAGGCACCACAATCTGCAGCCAAGCAGTGAACCTGCATCCAGAGGCATTGCTAGGGGGGGGCTAATGGAGCTATAGCCCCGGACCTTTTGGTTGTAGCCCTGGACAGAAGCTCAGGAGCTACAACCAAAAGATTAGCTAGCCCCGAGTCCCGACAGTCCCGACATTAGCGTAGCCTCAGATCTTTTCCAGACCTAGCAACACCCCTGCCTGCATCCATTCTGGGGAGACAATCAATCCCACATTTACAGAGATGTGAGAACTTAACTTGTATCGGTCAAGGGGAGAATGTCCTGAACATCCCCTTCCTTACAACAATCGTGGTCCAAAGCAGCGAGAAAAGTGTGTATCTTCCTGCTACATGTGGGAAGCCTTCGGCCTTGCAGCTTAAGAACAGCATGAGTCTTTCTGCCTAGAGAATAGGCTGGTGAGCTTCCCTGGGTTCAGAAAGACTTTGGCTTGTGGCCTACTACGTGTAGCATCCATGGTGCAACCAACTGCGAGAAGAAAACAACATTCCAGTCTCTTGTCATCCAGCCTCACATTCACCACTGGCAAGTGATGCCACCAGTCCAGTCTTTCCAACACAGCAAAGAAGAACTGATCCTGGCCCAGAAGCCCATCATTGAAGTGTATGAACAATCACAAACTAATGAACTGTGAGGTTTCGTTGGGGTCTGCACTGTGGATTGAGTAGCAGGGTATCAGGCCTCATTCACATCATCATTTTATTGTTTTGCCAAGACACAACAAAAAAAGTGATTACAAGGCCTACACAAGATCAGCTTAAAAAGCAGAGAGCTTCTGCACAGAACCCGACACTGGAAGCCAGAGGAACAGCATCCTGGAAGTATTACCATGCTGCGTTGGGGGGCGAGCTGATTGGAGACATCAAAACATACTACACTATGACGTTGTAACCTGGAAGAGTCGGGGTTCCTCTGATGGTACAATGGTCTTCACTAGGTGCTTTATAAATTAAATGTATTAACAAGACTGCCAAACTATGCTTTTGCATCAAGGAAACACTGCATACAGAAACGTGGTGAGTAGAAGTACCTGCTGGATCTTCATGTCCAGTGCGGTCACAGAGAAGAATTGCACATCGAGCAGATGCAAGAAGCCAGCATGGAACCTAAACAAGAGATGCCAGACGAATCAGTGAGGATCCAGCCGGCTAACGAACTGATTGATGATAATGGTCTCATAGATCAGGACCAGCTAGTAGATTCAGGAAATGGTTTAACTGATGTAATGTTGGTTGATAACAACACAGAGGAAAATGGCAATAGTTCCGCCACCGCAGCCAACATAAATGCGTTAATCAATGTTGTTGATAGTTTTGATGATTTAGATGCAAGCAAGGGTCTTTTAGAAAACAATATCAACCAATGGGATATACATTATATGCTCATTTATGTTATGAATGCAGATTCAGAGCAGGAATCACAAACTCTTGAAGAGTAACTCGAGACATTGATAGTCCAACACAAAATACTACCAGTTGGAACGCAATGGGGATGTATTGAATGTCAATTTGTATAATAGAATATAGAATTGTGGTAACACAAAGAAGGCATCAATTAGTGATTAAACATGGGTCCTGCCAAAGCATTGCTGAATAGGGATTTATATAGATCTAGGATGTATGGAAAAAGAGGCAAAACAGCACAAGTGGAGAAGGGTGTGAACTGGAGAACTCCCAGCCCTTTAAGACGTGTCAGCAATACATTTGAGAGGAATGGGGATGGAGAGGTTACTCAAACATCAATAAACAAAACGGCTCAGGAAGTTGGCAAAAAGATAACTGTTTTAAATCAATTATCTAAAACAAGGAGTACAACAAACGTCCTCCGACGTATCATAGTAAGGTCTCTCAATGAACTTCATAAAAAGCACACCTTTATACTAAAATCTCATCATAGGTGACGTACAACCTTTGTATTACTAACGTCATCCTACGTGGCAAACTTCAAAAACCTACTAAAGAGAGTGATAGGGTCTATGGGAACATCTAAGTATATAATCCATACTCGTCTAATGGGCGTGAGAAAGGTGATAGGTTTCTTAACATCAGGTGGGGCAACTAAGCCCTTCCCTCAAAACATGTCACTATGAACGTCACTAAATATACAACTTCCTATGTGTTACAAAATGATAGGACCCCCAATCATGTGATCCTCTGTCATTGGTTGGCTTCTAACCTCCGTCAGCATCCTTCAGCCCACGCTAGCCGCACGCAGGCCAGATTGCCAGGTGCTGGTGAGTTAGTCTTAAACATCCGCTTCCCACCAATTAGAACATCATCCATCATCGCCTCAATGGTCAGTTGTCAATTAGAGCCTTTGAAATTGTCCTTAGAAGTGTTCTTTTTCTCTGGAAGATACAGGGGAGTAGAGGCGCGCTCTGCCCTCATGCGTAGGTGTGACCATCATGCTCGTCCAACTCCTTCTCCCCACTTGACTGGAGACCACAAAATTGAAGTTTCAGTGTATTAAAAAGACTATTTTCCAATGAGCCTCTGACGTCTTCCTTGTTCTCTCCAAGCTTCTGAACAGGAGGTTCATTCCTTCACAAGATTGTAACTAATTTCTGTTCTTCTCAACTGAATATGACCTTGGCTTCATGGCTCGTTCAACCTCACCTTTCTGAAATTCGCTTGTAATCCATTTGCTTTGTAACTGCGCCATTGTTTAAATAATCATCATACTGGCCCTCATTACAAGTCAGGCGGTGGACCATGGTGCTATTAGCACCATGTACCATGCCGGATTCCGCCATGGTGGATGGCGGAATTACCGCCCCATTCCAAGGTGAGTGGGGCGGTAATTCCCCATTCACCATTTGCCCTTCCTCATTCCCATTTTTGCCCCATAGGGCATAATGGGGATGGGGAAGGCGCTAATTACGGCACCATAAATTACGGTGCCGTATTTAGCACCAAGGTCGCTTAGCGCCTTGGACTTTAACGCCTGCAAAAAGCAGGCGTTAAAGTGTGAATCAGGCGTTAAGGGTTAACGGCGCAGACGGCGCCGTTAAACCCTTAACGCCTGACTTGTAATGAGGGCCACTGTCTTGAATGCAAGTATGGTTTTCTCAACAGGAACCTTGCCGCCAGGATTTGCTTTGGCATCTGTCGTTTCAATTGTTCTTCATAGGTCACATACTCTGGTTTCCAACATATAGGCATTCTGGGCAAAGTGGTTGAAGTAGGGGTACTTAGCCCCTCCTCTACAGGTGAACAATGATGTTTCTATATTAATAACACAGAAAAGGTAGACAAATGATTTGGACTGCCAACATTTCATGCTTTCTAGGGGAGATGTAGGGGGCACACATGTTGTTCCCTATTGGGTAGAAAAGGTGCATATGATATACAATAACATGTATAGCTCCCCTCATATATGTACCCTAGCTTAGACTGAACAAGGTCTGTTAGTAGAATGTAGTGCTTTAAAACAACAGCGACCACTCAAGGCGCACAGTGCCTTTATTAACCAGTATTAGCTTTACATTTGCAAAGCAGCCTCTAGTGAGGTGTGTGTGTTTAAGTTACTTACACATAGATGTTTGATTGTTTACTCAAATATACATGAACAAACACCCATTTAGTTCTGCATAGAATCATATTACTTACACAATAAACCAGCAAGAAATGAAAGCATATTCATCTTTATTCTCTGCATGAATAAAAGTTAAGAAATGGCAATTTCCTGAGGAAGTCAGGGCAGTGAACAAGGCCTTGACATTTCACCAGACATAAATAAGAAATGTGCAGTGTTTGTGTAGGTAGGAAGGAAATCAGGGACAGAGAACTGTCAGAGGACAGCAGACAAGTAATTCTCGAGTAGCAGAGTTCTTTGCTTGTAGCCTTATTTTTGTGCGATTCAAACTTGTTTTCCTCGCAACAAATCTCTTGGCCTTTTTTTCCTAGCAGGTTGTATTTTTAGTGGCGTGAGCGTACAGGGGTGTGCCTTCTTTTGGTGATACTGACATGATCCCAGCACCCCTGTACCCGCAGAGGTATCCAGGCAGCCTCTCCGGAAGGGGCACGCCCACCAACAGCGACCAGCTCCAAAAACACGTAGTTCCAAGTGGCCGTGCAGGAGCCATCTTTACAGAATCCTTTCTGCTCTTTGCAGCAGGGTGTCTGTTGTTTGGAACGAGGTGCGGTCCCAAGGAGAGGTGTAAGCCGGTGTTGTTGGAAACAAATGATGGAGGTGTTTGGGTGAATGCGCGCACATAGGTATGGAATTGAAAGGGAAAACATGAAGGGGACAGATGCATGGGGAAGTGTGAACAGTGTGAACACAGAGAGATTGAATTTGGAAGTGTGGCATGTATGCGGCTTGCTTGGTTTTTTGTTTTTATTAACTTTTTAAGGAGAATAATAAGGAATGGAAAACGAAAGGGTAGGGAGCCTCCCCGAGTGAGGGGAGAAGGTGGCGCCACTCATGTTGTTTAATGAAGAACAAAAGAGGAAATACATAGGAGCCCCGTATAATCAGAGGGCTCGGGAATAGTAGTGATTGTTGTTTTAGCTTGTAATTTTAGTTTGTTTTATTTGTATATTTTATTGTGTGGGGAGGAGGCCCAGGAGTGGCGTTGTGTGGTTTGCGTGTATGTAGGGAGTGTGGTCTGTGTGAGTAAGGAGACCAAAAGGAAAAAGCTGGGGGGTGGGAGAGGAAAAAAAGCATTTTTTGACAAAAAAGAGGTGGGAAAATTGAATGTGTTTTTGACAAGTATATACAACTGTAGTGCACTAGCACAGGTGTAGCACCAGTGAGGGAGCACCAACGCGGCTATGGGGAGAGAAACGGCCATAGAATACATGTGCAAGGCCCTACCGTTGCACTGTGACAGGAACAAGAAATATAACAACCAATGGGTGACTGAGACTAGGGGATGGGGGATGCCCCGCTCGTGGTCAGAGCTGGGCTCCTATGACAGAAGTATTCTGGAACACATGTCCATCTTTCTGACAGCAAAGTACAAAGGGAAACACTTGCAGAACAGAAGGGAAATATTGAACTTCTGGAAAATGTTTGAGGATTCAGAGGAGCGAGAAGGAGAAGGAGGGGCGTGCAGCGAAAGTAAGGGCGCAGGCCGAAGCGAGGATGGTAAGACATCAGTGGGACACAAGGGAATATATCCTATAGCAACCCGTTCCACAGTGGGATACACAAACCCAACTTATGTAACAACACCGATGACAGCCGAATCGCCCCTGTATGTCTCCACTACAGAGGTCACAGCGCACGCAGACGTTAATCCTAGTTAGAGATAGCACTAGCATCAATGCACTCAGAACTCACCAGACTAAGGGCAGCATGCAAAGTGACTAAGGCAGACATACCAGTATAGCGGGGGGGAGAGGAGTGGAAGTCAGGGGAATTTATATTCAGGATAGACAAGGTGCCCATCAGAACTGTACACGTAGAGTGTGACGGTGAAACAGACAGCTTGGGTTACAAGAAAGTCGGTTCCCGTAGAGGAGACAAAGCTGAGTGGAGCATGTTTGATGAGATTTGGGAGGCAGAGCATGCTTCTCGATGCACCCCTAGAGTAGAGAACTTCTTGGACGGTAGATTGAGAGAGAGGTTTGGCGGGATGGCAGTAGCAAGAAAGAAGGAAAGTGCGAAGAAGGGCTGGAGAACCAAGCTAAAAATGCAAATGCCTCTAATACACAAGGGTACAGGGAGCCCACCCTATGTGCCGTGGGCACAGATGGACAAGAACAACCTGATAAAGGCATTTACGGCCCTTACGGCAGTCGCAGGGAAATGGATGTGCACATTTGAAAAGCAAACGGTGGGAGTACCCCAGGCAATAGGAGACATGAAAAGTTTATTGCTGGCCGCTATCAGAGATCAGGCTGCCGATGTGTGGGTGAAGGCGGATACCCGGGAATAACCCTGAGCAACGATGCACATGGCAGAGCATCCTTCAATAAAATTAGAGCAAAGGTGTGGAATGCATTGTGAAGTGGTTTCCCGGACACCCGATTTACAGTCCATTATGCAATGTAGCATGGGTGATGATGAAGATGGCGCCCAGTTTATTCTTAAGGTCCAAGAGATGTGGAAGGCAGAAACGGGCAATGCCCTTCTTTTATTTTATCATCAAACAAGGCCTACCCAAAGAGGTGCAAAAGGCACTCGACAAAATTGTGGGTGTTGAGGCAAAGGGGTGGCCTGAAATTTAGAGCATAATAGTGCACCATTGCCGAAGGATAAAAGAGAGTGAGAAGGAAATGCTTCAGAGGTGACAGGCAGAGGAAGCGAAACTGGTACAAAAAAGATCGCTAAAATAACTGTGAAGGTGTCAGTATCGACTCCAGCACAAACAGAAGTGGCAAGGTGCACTCCTGAATTCACAAACGCCTGAATAGCTGTGATGTGGGCTGAAGGAGGACAAGGGCAGTAGGGCGGAAACCCACAGTACCCTGAACCGCAGTGCCAAGCAGGGCAGCAGTGAGGAAGAGGTAGGTTCAGAGGAGCAAGGGGGGAGGGTTTGAAGGGATGGGACCCTGAGGCAGAGGAATGGGGCAATGTTAGAACTGTGAGAAGTGGGGCATTTCTCAAGGAATTACAGAAGCAGACAAGGAAAGGGGTACAGTTATGGCCAAAAGAACTACAGCTCACTACCCCAAGGGGCCCCTCAGTGCTCACTCCCAGAATGACCTCTATACCATATGAGATACACCAAGTTTACACACAGTTGCCCCTGCAAATACCGGGGCCTCCACCTCCCTCACAGCAACACCCCCAGCAGGCGATGCAACAATACCCACCTCACAACAACTTCCAGCAGGCAGGAAATGCAAATCCCTTTAATGGTGCACCCAGTGGCACGGCGGCCTCATTCCAAGGCACTACAGTGGTGGGGAGAAACCCCTTCTCATTCCCGGGGACAAATACTTATCCTGACTAGGACAGCCCACAGAGAGCACTTGCGTGTCTGGTCCTGACGATAACCCTCAACCCAGAAGAGGAACCCTTGGTGGGGGCAGAGATAGGAAACAAGCAATTCATCTTTGTGGTGGATTTGGGTGCTGAGAAATAATGCATCAGTGAAGGTGACTTCCCGTTATCTGGCAAAACTCTCGACACACAGGGATTCTCTTGGGCTATTTCTATAGTTCCATATACAAAAGATTTGGATGTAAAGGTGGGAGGAAGGGTAGTTTGGGCTCCCCTGTTGTATTCTGAGAGCTCTCCTGTCAACTTGCTTGGCAGGGATCTGCTTAGCAAATTAAACATGACAATCTCATTCACCGACAACAGCATTGTCTGCGCCACACCAGGAAAGTGCTCAATGAGGGTGATGCTCATAATACACCATGACATGTGACGTAGTATTGCGAGGAATACCTGTTGACCCAGACATGTTTATCTATGTCATAACAGTACTTCTGGAAGCAGTACCACAAATTGTCAAAGCCTGCTGGAGAGTCCAAACTGATTTCATTTTCCGCCCGTAGTGTCCCCAGAATTGGTAGCAGGCACAATATTATCCCTAGATCTACAAAGGTTGTTAGTATCTGCAAAAAGAGTAGTTGTTCTCAGAACAGACAAACAAGGGTGCCAGTGGTGTACTGTATTGTGCATTGATCCCACTGTATCCCTTCAAGGAAGTGACAGAGGCAGAACATTTTGAAGACAATGACAATTATGGGGAGATAGTACTCGAGATATGTATCCCCTGTGAAGTAATGGTGCAGTACAGAAGAGTGCAATGCCCCCTAATGGCCATTGTTGCGACACCTCCCTTCATCCAGGCTGACCTACAGTATGTGCCAGCGCAATTGTGGACAGCCAACCCGCATGATATAGGGCTATTGAAGGAAGTGGCCCCAGTGCAGATTACACTACAACCTGGAGCGCTATTACCCTGGGTTAAACAGTACAACTATTAAGCGAGGCAGAAGAGGGGATAAAAGACACAATACAGGCTCTACTCCACCAAGGTATCATAGTGCCCTCTACCTCACCTGGCAATACAGCCATATACCCTGCGAAAAAGGCAATGGGGTAATTGGAGAATGATCCAGGATCACTGCCCTTTAATGACATAGTACAGAAAGAATTTCCTTTCGTTCCGAACCCGTCTACCATTTTGTGCAGCATCCCCAAAGAAGCATCGCAATTCATAGTGATTGACTTAAAAAATGCCTTCTTTTCAATACGCACATTTATTTATTTATTTAAAATTTGTATAAAGCGCCACAAGCCCGTAGGCCTCAGAGCACACAAATAAACAAAACAAACGAACAAGGAGAAATCAGTGGCGAGAAGCCAGAGATCAGCATGGAGAGTTGAACAGTAAGGTTTTCACTTCCTTCTTGAATTTAACCAGAGATGTAGATGATCTCAGAGGAACGGGAATACCATTCCACTCCAGGGGTGGAGGGTTTCAAAACATACCCCCCTGAATGTCTTCAGTTTAAACCGGGGTTGGTATAGGACGTTTGTGTTGTTCGAGCGAAGTACTTTATATGAGTGTTGGAGGCAAATCCTATCCTTAAGGTATTTAGGGGTAGCAGAATTCAAATATTTGAAGGGCAAAGCAAGAATCTTGTGTTTAATTATTTGTTATACAGGCAACCAATGGAGTTCCCTCCAAGAGTCAGATATGTGGTCCGTTCTGGCCAATCCGTAAACATCCCTTATGGCACCATTTTGAGAGTATTGCAGTTGGGTCAGGTTGGCTTGAGTAGCACCAGCAAGCAGGCTATTACAGTAATCCAGTTGAGAATTGACCAGAACAGTAGCCAGGAGGGATCTGTTTCTTAATGTAAGGAAATGTCTAATCTGATGGAGGAGCATAGTAACATAGGCACAGGAAGCACGGATGTTAGAAACACCTTACACTCTAACTGTCAGTACCTCACAGCATTCACACATGGCAGAAAGTACTACAACTACACTTGTTTGCCCCAAGGGTATTGCGAGAGCTCAAGCATATTCAACAGGATATTACATAAAGACTTAGGCAATATCCATGTGCCCAGCACGGTCATCCAGTACGTGGGCAACTTATTCATTTGCAGCGACAGTGAGAAAAACTGTTGCAAAAATTCCACCATCCACCTACAACTGTTGGCCGGCAAGGGGTACAAGGTAGATAAGGCCAAACTCCTGTATTGCCAGCTTGAGGTTCTTTACCTGGGACAGCTCATATCAGAAGACAGCAAGAGGATAATACCAGACAGAGCAGCCACTGTACGCACTACTCCCAAAACTGTGACAGTAAAGGACATGCAGAAATGCATTGGGTTATGTAATTACTGCAGGACATGGATTCTGGACTATGCAGCATACACAAGACCGCTCTTGGAGGGTCTCAAGGAGGCACAAAAAGGCAACAATAAATTAGAATGGACAGCAGACATGGTACAGAATTTTAATGAGTTAAAAGAAGTAATTTCCACAACCCCAGTTCTTGCCACCCCAGATTACACACAAGTATTCAATGGGCCTCATTACCACCCAGGCCGTAACCATGGCTCTAGTAGTGCCATGGTTGCCGCCGGTATTTTACCAACTCCGCCATGGTGAATGGCGGAATTACCGCCCCATTCAAGGTTGGCGGGGTGGTAATTCCCCATTCATCATTGGCCCTTCCCCATTCCCATTTTTGGCCCAATAGGGCTCAATGGAATGGGTAAGGCGGTAATCACGGTACCGCAAATTGCGATACCGTAATTACCTCAAAAGTCCCTTTGTGGGTTCCTTCCTTAACGGCTGGTAAAACTAGCCATTAAGGTCGAGACCCGCAAAGGGACCTCGTTTAACGGCGCCAACACCTTTTACGACGCCGTTAACCCCTTACCGCCTGGGTCGTAATGAGGCCCAAAATCTTTTCACACTTAAATGGCACACTCATGACTGCCGTCCTAACACAAAAAAGTATAATAGGCTACACACCATTGGCCTACTACAGCGGTACACTCGATTCAGTTATGCAATGGCAATTTGCATGCGAACAAGCTCTCGCTGCTGCTGCCTTTGACATTGAAAAAAGCTCCACAATTGGGATGGAATGCTCAGTAACATTGTATGTGGAGCACTCAGTATTTGCGATCTTGGAAAGATCGTAGTCCACCCTGACCATCCAGAGAGCATCAGCCTACAAGATTATCACCTCCAGCCCAAGAGATGCAAGAAAGTCAATTCTGCTACATTCCTAATGGTAGTGTGCACTGATGAAGACTTGCAACAAGATGACTGGGCCACATATGAAGGCGAAGAGGATGACATCCCCAAAGCAAAGGACCGTCCACTAGAGGAGGGTTAAGTACTTTTTGTTGACGGGTCGGCAATGATTCACCAGTACACATGCCAAAGACATACGGGTGCAGCAGTAGTGTGCCTCAAAGGAGGAGACTATGAAACATTAGTAATGAAGAGATTACCCATGCACTGCTTAGCACAAGCAGCAGAGCTTATAGCACTAATCGAGGCACTACACACCTCACAAGAGTGCCACTAGACCATTTATTCAGAATAGGCACACATCACTACAACAGTCCATGCCGGTCTGTCATGATGGAAAAGGCGAGAGTTCCGCAGAGCAGACGGTTCCCCAGTACAACACACTGCACTCCTAAATACACTAATTTCCGCACTATCGCAACCCTCCTGTGATAGCTGTCGTCAAGTGCGCCGCACACATGGGTGGCACTGACGAAATAGCATTAGGAAAAGCGGCAACAGACACTGTAACCAAAATGGCAGCCTACTTTTCCTGTCCCCGTAATCTCAGAATACATCATAACTACACAACCGCAGGACTCCAAGCCAGCAGCGTACACACCGCTGACCATAACGCAACTAATTGAACTGCAGGCAAAAGCACCAAATGAGAAAAAATAACAATGTCCAAAAGAGGGTGTAAACAGTGCCCCACAGACCTACTCTGGAGACAAGAGTGCACTGTCAAGGCAGTGATGCCTGTAGAGCTCTTGCCAATAGCATTTGACCATTTACACCACTCATCCCACAGCTCCAAGCAACACATTGCTGCAGACATTCAGGAAGATTGGTTCATACCAAATCTTCAGGAGCATCTCACGAATCTTATTATACATTGCACCACCTGCCACATTTTCAGCACTGGCATGACGCTCCGGCCAATACGGGGAACAATGCCTTTCCCTTTTGGGCTGTTCCATGAGTTACACATCGATTATGCAGACATGGGAAAAAGATGTAATGGTTCATGATATCTAATAGTTGTAGTGTGCCCATTTTCATGGTGGGTTGAGGCTGTCCTTGTGCACACCCAGAGGTATTCCCATGATGCGGCATGTGCGATATGTTAAAGTCTGACAACAGCACCCATTTTTCAATTAACTCTCCAAAGAGATCACAGCACTTCTTGGCATTAACACTGGATGTGTTCAACTTACCACCCCCAAGCAAACAGCATTGTGGAATGAATAAATGGCCTCCTCAAAGGCAAACTCTCCAAACTCTGCCCCACCCTACAAAATAACTGGGTGCATTGTTTGCCCCTGACATTGTTCAGTTTGTGCTCTCAGCCAAGTAAAGACCATCACCTTTCACAACATTAAATAGTAACTGGCAGGCGCAAGCACACACCCATCTCCCCAGTAAGGAGGGCGTCAGATGAACATAGAGCTGCAGTGCTTTTGAGGGAGGAATTCAAAGAATATTTAGCAAAACTGACACGTGCAATGAAATATGTCTCTCGACAAACTGCACCACCTCACCCAGAAAGTACACAGGACCCTGCAGAGCAGTCTGCCACAGATACCACTGCCGCCCAACCAATACTGCCAGGTGACATGATATTCATAAGGAGCTTTGTGCACAGATGGAACAACCCTAGGTTCCATGCCCCTTAGGAAGCAGTGTTTTCCACACCTCTCGCAGGAGCTTTGATATTGGATATACCTCTCTGTATGGCACCCACAAACTCCTCACAAATACTCTAAAAGGAAACAACCGATATACCTCACAATAGCTGCCTCAGAATAAATAATACAATTGCATGTCCCAGAAAATAAAACATACATTGCTGCAATAGCATAATCACTTTGAAGTAAAAGAAATGTTCTGTATTTCTCTCTCTCACTCTCTCTTTCTTTCTTTCTCTCGCTTCCCTTCCTCTTTCTCTTTCTTGCTCTCTCTTTACCTTTCTCTCTCCTCCTCCCATTTTTGTTTCCCGACAGGACTATACGACATGGAGCGTTCAACGTTAAATTCTTAGTGCATGTTCACAGTAATACTGTTCGTGCCACCAGGTTATATTCCTTCAATTATGGTTTACACTTCGTCACAATCCTATTTACCCTATTAAAGATTGTGATGGGACTTTATTGGGGTACATCTTTTATCTGGGCAAGCCATCTAAAAGAGGGCGGTAGGAGGACTATGAATGGAAGTACTCACCTAAAGGCAAGTAGTCTGTCAAATGAAACCAGCAACACAACTGTACACTTGTATAATACTTCCCAAATAAGTAATAATACTGTCAACCATGTGTGCATTAGCAGAATGTTAGAAATATTTTCCCCCACAATTAAAAATCTTTTTTGTAGCTCATATATTAGTAAAAGCAACAATGTCAGCAGAAGTATAGTCCCAAGGAGATATGCATCGTGCTATGATAGAATGAAAAGACATCCCAAGCATTCGAATGCCTTGTATGCTGACATGAGGGCAGTAGGAAGATGGATAACCAATACCAACTGCTATGTATGCTCATTGATACCGCACGAATCAGGGGCACCCAAGGTTCTAGTACCACAAGAAGTACCAATTATAGAGGCACTATGCCTGGTTCATCTTGCGCTATGTAGGATACAAGGCAGCTTCCAGGCACACAACGTGCAACTAGAGCTTGTCGACCCAGATGCCCTGCAATGCAAGAGCAACCTGAAGATCCTCAACTGCTTACAACAGCTATACTTAGTGATTGATGGGGTGAAATACGTAAACAACAAATGTCAAGAAACTATGTTCAGTTGCCGAGCTGAAGGCCGTCTGGGGTACGAAGAGAAAACAGTTGCGTTCGTAGGGAAAACATGTGCATGAATATGGACAGGGCAAGTCACCAAACTGACATGGGTTGCAGCAATGGAGAAGCCAGTGAAAGTGCACAGAGCGGAGAGTTCTGAGCTGTGCTTCCACAGCCACGGGACTATCTTTGTCAGCTTCAAAGAGCGATGCATCGGGACATTGTTGATCCAAGACTTGAAGAGGGGCACGACAGCCGTGATGGACTACTACTGGGGGTGTGGCCAACAAGCATACTTGCACCTCCCACCATCGTGGAGGAGCTACTGTTTGCTGGCCATGCTGCACTCAGCACTACTGGTAGTCCCAGAAGAACATTTGAAAGGGGGGTCAATACATGACATAGCACCAACAGTTTCCCCAGTGGTCAAAGAGCAGAACCCAATGCCACCGCCAGAATTTAGTATCCAATATGATAAACTACAAAGGAAAAAGAGTGCCTCAAACTATCTATTAAAAGACTTGACAGCACCCCTTGAGAAGATACCTGAAGAATACTGGTTATTCAACTTTGCTGAAACATTTTTCGCATCGCTCTTGCTACCCAGCGTACAAGCCAGAACTAATGCTAAATGGCTGCAGATCGTACGATGGGAACTGGTTCAGTTGGCGATCAATACTGAGCAGGGGTTCATCAACATAAAGGTCCATCTGCGTGCCATAAGGTTAATGACGATGCAAAACAGGTACGTCCTGGATATGCTGATGATAATGGAAGGAGGCATGTGAAAAAACATTGGGGATTCATGTTGCAGATTCGTACCTCCCAAAAACGCAGAAAATGGGTTGTTGGCCCACATAGTAGCGAGAGTGCACAACCTGTGGGTGCGCCTGAAAAAAGAAGCTGGTATCCAAGGAGATGATTGGTTTGATACCATTTTCAACTTGCCACCAGCCTGGCTAGGAGCCCTCGTGAAGATGCTGGTTCCTGTTATCGTGTTCATCCTTGTTCTTTTCGGCACGTGCCAAGTGCGACTCCGATGTTGTGCCAAAGCAGTGCCTAGTAGTGCAATGATGATGGTTTCAATTGGCGTTTCTAAAGTACCTCATAATACTAAAGAAATAGACATATAAACTGACCACCCTATCCCCTGCATGGTCCCCATACGCTATGGAGATGAAGTAGACAGACTGTACCACACGGTCATTGTTCCTCCGCCTGAAAATTACAAGGAAGTATGGGTAGATTTAGCAGGGGATGGGGGATGTATCTACATGACATGCACCCCCAAAGAATATGCGCAAGCAGGAGAAAGCCTGCGGGGTGTATGTAGGGCATGGATGCCAAAAAAGGGAACGCCACCATATGAAGCTGGTGAAAGATTTCAAAATGAACACAAGTATGCAGAGGAATGTGTTACTGTAGAAGTAACGAAAGGGGGAATGTTGGGAAGAAAATGAACCTTTCCCACCCCACTAGGCACTTTAGAGTGAGGTGAGTCCCATAAATAAGATATGCGATATACCGGGGGGTAGGGCTCTGCTAGGGAACCCTCAACAAACACAATACTGCACGAAAAACAGATGTATAGACATAGTGTTTGCATATAAAGAGACGCCATTTTTGTAGTTATGGTAGATACATTCAGTCCTGCATGGCTGCACGGTAAACACAGCCCGAGCACTGATGGTAGAAGGACCTGCACTGCTAATTCCCATAGCAACTTCCCTATGTTCCCTAAATGTTGCAACTACTTGTTATCCCGAAAAGGAAGGCACCCTGCAAGGCCGCGATATAGCACCAGGCTCCTCGCTT
Source organism: Ambystoma mexicanum (assembly GCF_040938575.1). Taxonomy (NCBI): domain Eukaryota; kingdom Metazoa; phylum Chordata; class Amphibia; order Caudata; family Ambystomatidae; genus Ambystoma; species Ambystoma mexicanum. Next base: position 833,650,053 of record NC_090925.1, read on the forward strand.
TGCACATTCATCACAACCAGGCCACCAGCAGACCTCAAATCCCCACCCAACCCATCAGGAGTTAATGCACCCACAACCAACCCAGTCCTAGACCCCTGAATTCCGCGATAGTGGGTGACCTCAGACCAACAACCATAAAACCAGTGGTCAAGAAAGATCGGAAAGAACACGACCATTTCACATTATCCAATGATAACACACTTTGTAGTACGAGGTACAGGATAGAATACATTATAGTTCCAAGAGAGGGTGGAAACCTTGGGTGCGGAGAGTGCAATGTGAACTGAGTAAAGAATGTGTGGGTCAGCATGATCGTGATCCTCCTCCCATGCAAGTCCCAGAGTTTCCCAGGTGCACGTCAGAATGATATAGTAGCATTGTCTTGCAATAGTAACTTACAAGGAACACAACCTTCAGTCACTGGAGAGATGAGCCCAGCTGACCCCACATGATGGAAGACAGACGGACACGGCTGAAGTCAATCATAGCCTGGCATCCCCTATGGAGCAGGCCCATGTATAGGGTCTCACAAACCAGCCACGCAGGTTTTCTACTGTATGTGATGATAATGTGCTGCCTTATAACCTTCTGCTTGTACCATTTTTTGGCACAACGTTCTCGAGCAGCAGAGTTCTTTGCTTGCATCCTTATTTTTGTGCGATTTAAATGTGTTATCCTTGCAAGAAATCTCTTGGCCTTTTTCCCCTAGCGGGTTGTATTTTTTCTGGTGTGAGCGTACAAGGGCGTGCCTTCATCTTCAAAGGTGCATGGATTATAGTGAAGGGGCATTGTAATATAATTTCATTATATGCAGACGATAAACCCACTGTACCTCATCCCATTTTTGTTGGGGTGCTAGATAATTTTGGAATATTAACAGCATTTAAGATTAATCAGGATAAATCATGCATCGTCCCACTAGCCGGTCTTCAGACGAAGCCTAAAGAATCATTACCAGAGCTATGTATAAAACAGGAATGGGATTCATTTTGCTATTTCGGTATTCAAATGTTCCCCTCAATGGAGAAAACATGTTTGCATTACATAGGCAATGCACTCATAGGAATAGCCGAGCACATACAGTTTTGGAGAAAAAAACTCCCATTAATGTGCAGGATTGCAGTATGTTAATGGTCATACTCCGCAGACTGTTATATTATTCACAAGCATATGATATATGATAAAATAACCCTTCTTCAAAATGCTGGACATGAAAATAACAGATCTGTTGTGGGCAGGGGGAAGATACAGAGTAGCATCATCAACACTGCAGAAGTCAAACCATGAAGGAGGCTAAGCCCTCCCAGATTATGAATCATACTTTTTGGCAGCACAACTGCAATATGCGGTGAGATGGAAAGACATAACTGAACCAGGAGATGGTTAACTGTTACAGACACACCCAGAAAATAGAGAGGGACTGAAATTGATCTGGGACCTTTCTGGTGGGGTTTGGGGACACCTGTATTGAAAGAGTGGTTCAGCAAGGCTGGGAAAGGGTCACAGTTAAGGTAGGCATTGCAGAAGGCTACCGTTCGGATAAACCACCGCAAGCGGACACACATACAAGGACATACTTGAAGATATGAATAGGCTGAAGCTCTGGGGGCAGGATGCATGGATTAGAGGGATGTGTTTGTGGACTGGAAGTTATTAACATTTAACCAGTGGAGTTTAAGATAAAATATGCTGGAGGGTCAATTTCTGAACTACGGCAAAGTAGTGAAAAGACTGGGGGATAAATGGGCAATAAATGGCAACGCATACTGAAAAACCAGAAACAAACATGCCCTACATAAGATACTATCGAACAAAAAAGAAAGAGAACTCATCTCTAACCTATACAAAGAGATGATGAATGGCAAAAGAATCCTTAGAGCTAAAATATAGGGTAAATGGGAACATAACCTAGGAAAACCACCATGAGTGGAGAAACATTCGCTCTCAATTAGAAAAGGTTTCTAGAAACACAATTTAATTGCAGCACAGAGTGTATATAACACTGATAAAACTACATACATTTCAAGCAACCAGGTTGCATGAATTTCCCAGATGTCAACGGGGATGGGTGGGCTATTGGCATATGGTCTGGGAATGTCCAGTGATCCAGGAATACAGGCAAAGAATCATTAATAAAATCAACACCCTAACAAATGCAACCCACACACATGTTTATTGGGGGTCTTTCCCAGGGGTAAAGAAGAAAAGAAACAGTGCTGAAGATAGCTGCCTTTTTTGGCCTAATTGGCCAAACGGAGAAGGGCCATATCATGGAAATGTGAGAAGGGCCCACCAATTGAACAATGGCTAAAAGATCTTCAAAGATGGATAACAGAGCTGAGAGGGAAATTCTACAAAATAAGAAAACAGATGAAGAGGAAGGGGGCATGGAACTACACTGGGGCCGATTACTGAACAAGCACACATCTCTGCCAGATGATAAACCTCTGTAATCTGGTTATTTCAATGTACTGTTGAACGGTTATTGACATAGTTATGTAGAATGTATGCTCCAAGATTAAATAACTGCTGATCGACTGCTATCAAAATCTTCTATATATGTTTTGGGGTAATTAAGGATACACTGTATCAGATACATTATGTAAGTTTAGCACTGAAGAGTCAATGAGATGTAAATGACAGTGATTTTAACAACACCAGTAAAAGACTAACATACTTGGATGTGGAACCAAGAAGTACTATGTTTTGGGAGGGGTTGCGGAAGCAAGGAATAAGACGGATTGATTGATTGATTGTTTATTTATTATGCGCTTATACACAAGTGTTTCAAAGCACAAGATGACTGCACCGTTCCATATGCAGTATCACATTCCTTGTTAAGACATTTTTGTTTTGATGACAGTTATATGTAACTAAATGCAAAAAAGAAATGTTAAAAAAAGGAATCATGAATAAATGCGCCCAGGGTTGATGTATCAATTCAATAAGGTTGTAAGGTGAGATTTCCACTGGCTGTTTGCAATATTTGAAGCCTTTGCTTATAAGATTGAGGTTATTAGCTGAAATACTATAAAGTGAAAATATGTGCTGACAACTTTATAACCATGCAAACAAGGGGGGGTCTGGGAATCTCTCTACCAGCACGAACACAGCCCAATGACCTGTTCTTGGGTGAATAACCCCTGGGAGAGACTCTACCAAGTCTTTAGCTCACTTTCCTTTTCACAGAGAAGACATTTCCCCGCATATCAGCCTTTGTCCTGCCTAAGTTAACAGGGCAATCCAGACGTGGACCCCTTGCTCACTGTTCTTAGAGAGGCAACAGTTTCACCTCACTGATGATGCCCAACAAGGCTGAAACACGTGTATGGGGTTAGTGATGGTACTCTTGTTCAGAGGAGAATTGCCTAGCATTTTGACGCTGGACTGCCCCTGGGCAGGACAAAGGCTGATATGCGGGGAAATTTCTTCTCTGTGAAAAGGACAGTGAGCTAAAGACTTGGTAGAGTCTCTCCCAGGGGTTATTCACCCAAGAACAGGTCATTGGGCTGTGTTCGTGCTGGTAGAGAGATTCCCAGACCCCCCTTTGTTTGCATACATTAACTTTGGGTTTCACCCTAAGTTAACAGGGCAATCCAGACGTGGACCCCTTGCTCACTGTTCTTAGAGAGGCAACAGTTTCACCTCACTGATGATGCCCAACAAGGCTGAAACACATGTATGGGGTTACTGATGATACTCTTGTTCAGGGGAGAATTGCCTAGCATTTCGGCGCTGAACTGCCCCTGGGCAGGACAAAGGCTGATATGCGGGGAAATTTCTTCTCTGTGAAAAGGACAGTGAACTAAAGACTTGGTAGAGTCTCTCCCAGGGGTTATTCACCCAAGAACAGGTCATTGGGCTGTGTTTGTGCTGGTAGAGAGATTCCCAGACCCCCCTTTGTTTGCATACATTAACTTTGGGTTTCACCCTAAGTTAACAGGGCAATCCAGACGTGGACCCCTTGCTCACTGTTCTTAGAGAGGCAACAGTTTCACCTCACTGATGATGCCCAACAAGGCTGAAACACGTGTATGGGGTTACTGATGATACTCTTGTTCAGAGGAGAATTGCCTAGCATTTCGGCGCTGAACTGCCCCTGGGCAGGACAAAGGCTGATATGCGGGGAAATTTCTTCTCTGTGAAAAGGACAGTGAGCTAAAGACTTGGTAGAGTCTCTCCCAGGGGTTATTCACCCAAGAACAGGTCATTGGGCTGTGTTCGTGCTGGTAGAGAGATTCCCAGACCCCCCTTTGTTTGCATACATTAACTTTGGGTTTCACCCTAAGTTAACAGGGCAATCCAGACGTGGACCCCTTGCTCACTGTTCTTAGAGAGGCAACAGTTTCACCTCACTGATGATGCCCAACAAGGCTGAAACACGTGTATGGGGTTACTGATGATACTCTTGTTCAGAGGAGAATTGCCTAGCATTTCGGCGCTGAACTGCCCCTGGGCAGGACAAAGGCTGATATGCGGGGAAATTCCTTCTCTGTGAAAAGTACAGTGAGCTAAAGACTTGGTAGAGTCTCTCCCAGGGGTTATTCACCCAAGAACAGGTCATTGGGCTCTGTTCGTGCTGGTAGGGAGATTCCCAGACCCCCCTTTGTTTGCATACATTAACTTTGGGTTTCACCCTAAGTTAACAGGGCAATCCAGACGTGGACCCCTTGCTCACTGTTCTTAGAGAGGCAACAGTTTCACCTCACTGATGATGCCCAACAAGGCTGAAACACATGTATGGGGTTACTGATGATACTCTTGTTCAGGGGAGAATTGCCTAGCATTTCGGCGCTGGACTGCCCCTGGGCAGGACAAAGGCTGATATGCGGGGAAATTTCTTCTCTGTGAAAAGGACAGTGAGCTAAAGACTTGGTAGAGTCTCTCCCAGGGGTTATTCACCCAAGAACAGGTCATTGGGCTGTGTTCGTGCTGGTAGAGAGATTCCCAGACCCCCCTTTGTTTGCATACATTAACTTTGGGTTTCAACCTAAGTTAACAGGCAATCCAGACGTGGATCCCTTGCTCACTGTTCTTAGAGAGGCAACAGTTTCACCTCACTGATGATGCCCAGCAAGGCTGAAACACGTGTATGGGGTTACTGATGGTACTCTTGTTCAGGGGAGAATTGCCTAGCATTTCGGCGCTGGACTGCCCCTGGGCAGGACAAAGGCTGATATGCGGGGAAATTTCTTCTCTGTGAAAAGGACAGTGAGCTAAAGACTTGGTAGAGTCTCTCCCAGGGGTTATTCACCCAAGAACAGGTCATTGGGCTGTGTTCGTGCTGGTAGAGAGATTCCCAGACCCCCCTTTGTTAGCATACATTAACTTTGGGTTTCACCCTAAGTTAACAGGGCAATCCAGACGTGGACCCCTTGCTCACTGTTCTTAGAGAGGCAACAGTTTCACCTCACTGATGATGCCCAACAAGGCTGAAACACGTGTATGGGGTTACTGATGATACTCTTGTTCAGAGGAGAATTGCCTAGCATTTCGGCGCTGAACTGCCCCTGGGCAGGACAAAGGCTGATATGCGGGGAAATTTCTTCTCTGTGAAAAGGACAGTGAGCTAAAGACTTGGTAGAGTCTCTCCCAGGGGTTATTCACCCAAGAACAGGTCATTGGGCTGTGTTCGTGCTGGTAGAGAGATTCCCAGACCCCCCTTTGTTTGCATACATTAACTTTGGGTTTCACCCTAAGTTAACAGGGCAATCCAGACGTGGACCCCTTGCTCACTGTTCTTAGAGAGGCAACAGTTTCACCTCACTGATGATGCCCAACAAGGCTGAAACACGTGTATGGGGTTACTGATGGTACTCTTGTTCAGAGGAGAATTGCCTAGCATTTCGGCGCTGGACTGTCCCTGGGCAGGACAAAGGCTGATATGCGGGGAAATTTCTTCTCTGTGAAAAGGACAGTGAGCTAAAGACTTGGTAGAGTCTCTCCCGGGGGTTATTCACCCAAGAACAGGTCATTGGGCTGTGTTCGTGCTGGTAGAGAGATTCCCAGACCCCCCTTTGTTTGCATACATTAACTTTGGGTTTCACCCTAAGTTAACAGGGCAATCCAGACGTGGACCCCTTGCTCACTGTTCTTAGAGAGGCAAAAGTTTCACCTCACTGATGATGCCCAACGAGGCTGAAACACGTGTATGGGGTTACTGATGGTACTCTTGTTCATAGGAGAATTGCCTAGCATTTAGGCGCTGGACTGCCCCTGGGCAGGACAAAGGCTGATATGCGGGGAAATTTCTTCTCTGTGAGAAGGTCAGTGAGCTAAAGACTTGGTAGAGTCTCTCCCAGGGGTTATTCACCCAAGAACAGGTCACTGGGCTGTGTTCGTGCTGGTAGAGAGATTCCCAGACCCCCCTTTGTTTGCATACATTAACTTTGGGTTTCACCCTAAGTTAACAGGGCAATCCAGACATGGACCCCTTGCTCACTGTTCTTAGAGAGGCAACAGTTTCACCTCACTGATGATGCCCAACAAGGCTGAAACACGTGTATGGGGTTACTGATGGTACTCTTGTTCAGAGGAGAATTGCCTAGCATTTCGGCGCTGGACTGCCCCTGGGCAGAACAAAGGCTGATATGCGGGGAAATTTCTTCTCTGTGAAAAGGACAGTGAGCTAAAGACTTGGTAGAGTCTCTCTCAGGGGTTATTCACCCAAGAACAGGTCATTGGGCTGTGTTCGTGCTGGTAGAGAGATTCCCAGACCCCCCTTTGTTTGCATACATTAACTTTGGGTTTCACCCTAAGTTAACAGGGCAATCCAGACGTGGACCCCTTGCTCACTGTTCTTAGAGAGGCAACAGTTTCACCTCACTGATGTTGCCCAACAAGGCTGAAACACGTGTATGGGGTTACTGATGGTACTCTTGTTCAGAGGAGAATTGCCTAGCATTTCGGCGCTGGACTGCCCCTGGGCAGGACAAAGGCTGATATGCGGGGAAATTTCTTCTCTGTGAAAAGGACAGTGAGCTAAAGACTTGGTAGAGTCTCTCCCAGGGGTTATTCACCCAAGAACAGGTCATTGGGCTGTGTTCGTGCTGGTAGAGCGATTCCCAGACCCCCCTTTGTTTGCATACATTAACTTTGGGTTTCAACCTAAGTTAACAGGCAATCCAGACGTGGACCCCTTGCTCACTGTTCTTAGAGAGGCAACAGTTTCACCTCACTGATGATGCCCAGCAAGGCTGAAACACGTGTATGGGGTTACTGATGGTACTCTTGTTCAGGGGAGAATTGCCTAGCATTTCGGCGCTGGACTGCCCCTGGGCAGGACAAAGGCTGATATGCGGGGAAATTTCTTCTCTGTGAAAAGGACAGTGAGCTAAAGACTTGGTAGAGTCTCTCCCAGGGGTTATTCACCCAAGAACAGGTCATTGGGCTGTGTTTGTGCTGGTAGAGAGATTCCCAGACCCCCCCTTTGTTTGCATACATTAACTTTGGGTTTCACCCTAAGTTAACAGGGCAATCCAGACGTGGACCCCTTGCTCACTGTTCTTAGAGAGGCAACAGTTTCACCTCACTGATGATGCCCAACAAGGCTGAAACACGTGTATGGGGTTACTGATGGTACTCTTGTTCAGAGGAGAATTGCCTAGCATTTTGGCGCTGGACTGCCCCTGGGCAGGACAAAGGCTGATATGCGGGGAAATTTCTTCTCTGTGAAAAGGACAGTGAGCTAAAGACTTGGTAGAGTCTCTCCCAGGGGTTATTCACCCAAGAAGAGGTCATTGGGCTGTGTTTGTGCTGGTAGAGAGATTCCCAGACCCCCCTTTGTTTGCAACTTTATAACCATGCCATTGGATCCTGGCTTACCCCTTTATGCCAAGTTAAAAAGCTAGTGTATGCTTGGTTCACTGTCTGAAGACACGGTTCGGGATCTTGCCCATGTGGTAGGGATAATGGTGAGCTCATCATTGAGGGCTAACCATCCCTTTTCAAATCGCTCTAGACGGTCGGTGGGCTGATATTCCCCTTTAATGAATCCCCCTGAACATGATTGCAATCTCTAAGGCGCTTCAAAATCTCCAATGCTACTGTTTGCTTTCTAAATGCCTTGTTTAAACAACTTAACTCTTCTGTCTCATTGAGCATTTGGGCTTAGAAGGTCTTGCGTTTAATACAGAAGAACCTCAGGGACTCTTGGATAAAAGATTGGACTATGTGTCCTGACTTCAGGAAATAATTTTGCCCACAGCAAAATAACAAGCTTAAGTTTTTCATTAGCCCAAAATGTTTAATATATACAGATATTCAGATACTTCAGGTTTTGGTGTTAAGGAAGGATCTGGCAGAACATCTAAGACGTTTCTGGGAATCTAAATTTTTTAAATAAAAGTCTGTCTGAATCTTTGGAGTGTCTGGGTACATGTACATCTATATCTATAAACATATATTAATCCCCCACCCACTCTCTCCTCTTTCTCACGTATAACAATGGATAGAGAAGTCCGCTCTATGAAGGTGTCATCCAAACAGGCGTCCCCTTGTTCTTCCAGAACCTTCCAGTTCTTCCAGAACCATCAAGGACAACATCTCCTCCCACACTTAGGCTCTTGCTGACTTCTGCAACCACCCTCCTAGAATCTGGCTCTTTCCATTCCTCTTTCAAGCACTCTCTTGTGCACCCCCTCCTAAAAAAACCTTCTGCCGATCCCTCGTGTCCGGCCAACTACCGGCTTAAATCTACTACACCCTTCCTTGGGAAACTCCTGGAGAAGTTAGTCATCCCCAACTGACCCAACACATTGGGCGCATCGGCTGCTTACATGACCATCAATCTGGATTCCGAGCATCCAAGGGCACGGACATTGCTCTCTTGGACACCTGTGAAGAATTGCTGGCAAATGTTGACTCTAACTCTCCTGTTGTTTTCATTCTCCTTGACCTCTCTTCCCACTTTTTACATGGTCAATCATTCTATCCTCATAAAGCGGATGCAATATATAATTGGTATCTCAAACTGGGCACTGGATTGGCTGACCTTCCTTACTGACCGCCCTTCCCAGGTGCTCCTGGGCTCCTTCTCCTCCTCCACCACTCTCTCTACAGGTGGTTTTCCCCAGGGCTCTATCCTCTTGTCTTGGCTTTTCAACATCTATCTACCACCTCTGGCTAACATGATCTCTGCCTTCTCTCCTCATTCCCAGTGTTATGCAAATGACACACATCTCTTCTTCAGGTTCCCCTCTTCCTCCTCTATCATCCCTGATGGCCTGTCTGCTTTTCAGTCTTGGAGCACCTGCAATGATATCTCTATTAATGCCTGTAAGACCAAGATCCTGCCTATCGGGACACCTGCTCCCCATTTCCCTCTTGCTTTCTGGCTGCCCTCTATGGGCTCACCTCCCGCTCCTTCCACTGAGGCCTGAAACCGCAGGGTCATCTTCAACTCATATCTCTCCTTTACTCCTCACATATTGGACCTTTCCAAGAAGACTGACTTTAACTTCACCTCCTCTATGGCATTCTTCCTTTCCTCACCTACCACCAGAAGCTCAATGTCTCTACCGCTCTGGTCCTCTGCAGGCTAGACTACTCTAACAGCCTCTTCCTCAATCTGCCTATTTCTTCACTCTGTCCTCTTCAACTAATCCAGAATAGGGCTGCAAGACTTATCCATGGCCTCGAGCCCCTGGGACTGTATCTCTCCAGCACTACAATCTCTCCACTGGCTCCCGGTTGTTGCAAGGATCAAATTCAAGACCCTCTGCATCATCCACAAGGCTGTCTGGGCCCTGGGTCCACGCTACCTGCAACTCTCTTTACTAAATACTCTCCTTCCAGATCCCTTCGATCTTCTGGCTCCAATTCTGCTAATCAAATGCTTCTCCAAGCAGAGAGCTGGGGGCAGATCTCTCTCCTCATCTGGCTCCATCCTATGGAACAGTCTCCCTCTTTCTCTCTGTCTTGAACCGGACTATCTCAAGTTCTGCAAACAACTCAAGCCCTTTCTCTTCTCCTCCTTCCCCTTGCCCCTCCCATGCTAACCATCCCCTCTGCCGCTGAGATTGGCAGCCTGGCCCCTCAAGAGTCAAAAATGATCCTGGCCTTCTGGCCTATCGCCCACAGCATCGCCTGTACTGCCCACTGAGCCCACACCTGCCTGTCGGGTGGTTTTGCCTACGCCCCGGACTTGCCTGTTGGGCGGTAGACCTCCCTCTTCCCTGGGATGTCTCTGCCACGCACTTACCTGGTGCCTCCCCAATCGGGCACCTCTGCCACTTCCTCCCCTAGTGGGCCCTAATAGCACTTACCCTCGCCCCACCCCCCATTATTTCCTTTCTTTGTCACTGCACTGGAACACTCTGAATGACACAAGGCCTAGTACGACCGCTGTTTCTTTCTATTCATTCATAGTTATTTCCATTGTTTATTTTTCTCCCATGCTCCCTTCCCTTGTGCATTGTGCCATTTGAAACACTGTCTTGTTGTATAAGTCCCTTATGAATGTCCATTAAATAAATAAATAAAATCTGACAAATAACCGCCTGACTCAGCATTTGGAGAAACACAGCTTTTCCAGAGGCCTTTTAAGGGAATGAAGGATTTCCAGGGGAGACGTTCTTGTCACAACGAACCTCTGCGATGCCTATGGGTACCTCCGTCCCCAAGAACCAGCGAAGGAGAGAATGACTCCCCCGCCAGTTATTGAGGCCACCGGCGATAAAAGGGTCGGGAACACGGGCACCAGGTGCTGCAAAGGAAAAGCAGGTGAGTGTAAGTACAAGGCTATAAATTTCGGAATAATCAATACTCTTGATAATGGAGTGGGACCTACCGAACCGGGAGGACAACCAGGCCGGGAAGACAGCCGGGGAAGTTGGTGTTCAGGACCCCCACCCTTAGGGGCTGGACGTGGTGCTGAGCCGAAGTCCAAACCAAACACCCTTGAGCCAGGGAGTTTCAGAAGCAGGTCCAAGAAATGTCCAGAGCAAAAAGGGGTCCAAGATCCGAGGAAGATAATACTTGAAAGTTCCAAAAGCCAAGTCCGAAATCCGTATGAAGCAGGTCCAATGATGCAAGCCAGAAAGTCCCAAATTCCGTTTAGACAATAGTTCAGGCAACCAAATCCAAGGAGCAGGCAAAAGCAGTCCAGATAAATCAGAAGCCAGAGTTCAAAAAGCCAGAGGTTCAAGATCCAAGAAAACACAACGCCACTCGAAATTGCTGAGAACAGCTGAGAAGCGCGGAGACTCAGCTTCCGTGTTCATTTAAACCGGTGATCGAGTCACGTGATCGCTTCTTCACTGGGTCACGTGAGCGACTCAGCGTATCACGTGACCCTCGCAGCCGGGGAGCAGCAACATGATTGGATGAGCGGGCCGCTCCTACGGCAACACGTGGGCGTTGCCTATGTGACCAGGACGCCGGAGTGGTGAGGCTCAACCCACCCCAGCGCCATTGCGGCCACAGTCTCCAAGCTGTCGTGCGCCGCCTCCCTCTTCCGGGGAGCCCGGCACCATGGCCTCTGAAGGGGAGCGCCCGGCCAAGGCCACCGCCGCAGGCAAGATGTCTCTGGGAGGTGGGCGGTGTTGCGCGGCGCTGGGAGGTGGGCGGTGCTGCGCTGGGAGTCGGATGGTGCTGCGCGGATCGTAACAGAACCCCCACCCAAAGGCCCACGTCCACGTGGGCAAGACGGGTGCTCCCGGTGGAATCGAGACACTAACAGGGGGGCATGAACATGAGACGCGGGCTCCCAAGATCTCTCTTCCGGGCCGAAGCCGGCCCAATCAATCAGGTAGTACAAGACCGCTTTACGAAGGCACGAACCCAATATGTCCTTTACCTCATATTCATCGGAGGACCCTTGCACTAGAGGAGCCGGCGGCAGCAGTGGTCTCGTGAGGGGCCGGCAGGGTTTCAACAGGGAAGTATGAAACACGGGGTGTATGCGCCAAGAGGAAGGAACGGTCAGGCGAAAGGCCACTTGGTTAATGACCCTCGAAATTCGGTACGGGCTAACAAAACGGGGAAGGAGCTTACGGCAACCAGGTATCCGTAGGTGGCGGGTGGACAACCACACCCTATCCCCAACCGAGTAACAAGGGCTCGGGGCACGATGTCTATTGGCCGCACGGCACATGGCAGTCTGGGCGTCCTTTAAATGCACCAAGGTCTGAGCATGTACGTTTTTCAGATCCCTAATGCAGACAGCTGCCGCAAGAGTTAATGTATCGGAGAAGTCAGGAATGGGAAAAACTCTGGGATGTTGCCCATACATAGAATAAAATGGAGAGAAACCGGTGGCAGAATGAGGTGCGTTGTTATATGCAAATTCTGCAAGGTGCAAAACTTGGAACCAGGTATATTGATGTTGAAGTGAAAGACAGCGAAGATACTGTTCTAGTGTTTGATTACAGCGTTCGGTCTGGCCGTCAGTCTCGGGGTGGTATGAAGACGAGAACCGAGCATCAATGCCCAAGAGGCGAGTGAGGGAACGCCAAAACTTAGAGGTGAATTGGGAGCCCCTATCGGAAATGACTACTGAAGGCAATCCGAAGAGACAGAATATCGATTGAAAAAACAATCTGGCTAATGTCGGTACTGAAGGGATGCTGGTGCATGGGACGAAGCGTGCCATCCTGGTGAATGCATCCACCACAACCCATATGGTATCATGACCCTGGATCTTCGGCAAATCAGTTATAAAATCCATGGTTACAGTATGCCAGGGTCGAGGAGGAATGGGCAATGGTTGAAGCAGACCCAACGGGCGTCCTCTGGTATTTTTACATTGGGCACAGATTGGGCATTTTAGAACATAGTTAGTTACATCTCGACGCATGGACGGCCACCAACAACATCTCTTTAATAATGTGAGGGTTTTTTGTAGTCCTGGATGCCCGTTGACTGGGGCGTCATGAGACCACTCAAGAGCCTGAATGCGTGTGTCCGTAGTGGGGAGAAACAAGAGGCCTTGCATGAAGGGTAGCCCTTCATGATACGCTAAATCCCATTCACTCATTTCATTGGAATGCGTAGAAGCCCAAGTGCGAACGGCACTGACTAGGTCGGTTGAAGGGGTGCATAGACAGATGACATGATTCTTTTCTAAGATGTGTTCGGGGAACACAGGAAGAGACTCTCCACCTTGTAGGCGTGAGAGAGCATCTGCTTTACCATGACCGATGCCAGGACGGTGTCGTATGACAAAGTCATAGGCGGAGAAAAACAGGTGCCAACGGACTTGTCGACTGTTTACGCATTTCAGGTTCGCCAGATCTTGCAGGTTGCGGTGGTCAGAATAAACAACGATTTGGTTTTTTGCTCCCAACAGGTGGTGTCTCCAAACCTGAAATGCGTCCTTGACAGCGAGCAACTCTTTTTCGGTTACAGTATAATGTAGTTCTGTAGTGGTGAACTTGCGGGAGTGATAGGCGACGGGGTGTAGTAACCCCGAGATGGGACAATGTTGCGACAGCACCGCACCCAATGCGAATGACGAGGCGTCTGCCTCCACTATAAAAGGTAGCTCCGGGTTTGGGTGTTGCAGAATGGGAGCGGAAGTGAAGGCTGCCTTTAGGGTCTCGAAGGCCAGATCCTGTGCTTTCGTCCAAGTGTAGGACTCTCGGGGACTGGTCAGGCGGGTAAGTGGTGCAGCTATGGAGGAAAACCCTGCAATAAATCTCCTATAAAAATTTGCGAACCCGAGAAATGATTGCAACGCCTTAATTGTCGCGGGTACAGGCCAGTTCAAAACAACATCAACCTTGGTAGCGTTCATGGACAGACCTTTAGGAGTGATGCGAAACCCCAAGAAATCCACCTCTGTGACATGAAAGAGGCATTTTTCAGGCTTGGCAAATAAGGCGTTGGTCCTGAGTCTTTGGAGTACTTCTCTAACGTGAGTTACGTGTAAAGAGAAAGAAGAGGAGTATATCAGGATGTCATCTAGATAAACTATGACGAATATATCTAGGATGTCATGGAAGATGTCATTTATGAATCTCTGAAATGTCGCAGGGGCATTGCAGAGTCCGAAAGGCATGACGGTATATTCGAATAGTCCGTGTTGGGTACAAAAGGCGGTTTTCCACTCATCCCCTTTCCTTATTCGGATAAGATTGTAGGCCCCCCTGAGATCGAGCTTGGTAAACAGTACAGCGTGAGTAAGATTGTCTAGAAGGGGGTTTATTAAAGGAATCGGGTATCGATTCTTAATGGTGATTTGGTTGAGACGGCGGTAGTCTACACATGGACGTAGGTCCCCTTCCCTCTTGGGAACGAAAAAGATGGGACTGGCAGCAGGGGACTGTGATGGGCGAATGTGGCCTATTCTTAAGGCGGTCTGTAAGTAGTCCTTGAGAGCCTGATCTTCCGTGGGTGACAAGGAATAGAGTCGACCACAGGGAATTACGGCATCCGGGACGAGGTCGATGGGGCAATCATAAGGTCTGTGCGGCGGGAGTTCTTCAGCTTTTCCTTTGTCAAAAACATCCAGGTAATCCCTGTATTCCGCAGGTATGCCAGAAGCGGTGACACCTATGACATGGTTAGGAGGATTTAACTCCATATCCTGCTCATCCGTGAGTTGCAACTGGGCCAAAGCACCCAACACTTGGGAAGTGGAGGTCACCGATTCAGGGCATACCAAACAATGATCTTGACAGTATGGGGATTCAAAAAACACATTACTCTGGGTCCAATCAATGATTGGGTTGTGGGTTCGTAACCATGGAAGACCCAAGATGAGACCGTACTGTGGTGTCGTGATAAGATCAAATGGCAGGGTTTCTTTGTGTTTGTCGTGAATGACCAGGGTCAATGGAGCTGTCTGTTGCTTGATGGGGCCCGAGACGAGCGATGAGCCATCAACGGCTTGCACAGGCTCCGGTCGTCGTTTGTTCAGGACGGGTAAGTTAAGCGAGGCAGCGAGGGCGATGTCGATGTAGTTCCCCGTGGCTCCTGAATCGATTGCCAAACGCACCTGATGTGGAGTGTTGCCGGGGAAAAAGAGAAGGGCCTGAATATGCATGGGTCCCGCAAACGTTGCAGGCGAGGAGGAAGAAAAGGGAGGACCCGTCCGAACCCCCTCATTTAGGGACGGGCTTTCCGAAAAACCTCCGCCTTAGGTTTAGGATGTCGAGGGCACTCCCGGACATAATGGCCGTTCAACCCGCAGTAAAAACATGCGTTGGAGGTTCGACGGCGTTCCCTTTCGGTAGCCGTGATGGGACTACGTACCCCACCGATTTGCATAGGCTCAGGAGGGGAATCGCTGGTACTGGGATTTAAAAAGGGAACGGTTCTTTTAGCTTCAACTCTTCTCTCAGCCCTTTGGGCATCGACCTGTAGTGCCAGATCCACGAGTTCGGGATATTGAGCTGGCAGTAAAGGAACTACTGCTAGTGCATCTTTCATTGCCTCATTTAGGCAGCGATAAAACACCACAGCCTTTTTATTCTCTGGCCATGCTGTCTCTACAGATAATTGATTAAAGCGAGTAATGTAATCCACTAGTGGACTCTTACCCTGAACCAATTCTAACAATTCTAGATCCCGGGTCTGTGCTTTGTGTCTAGTATCAAACACTCTTGTCATTTCCGTGATTAACAAATCGAAATCATATAATACGGGACTGTTTGTTTCTAACAGTGGGTTGGCCCAGGCGGCTGCTATGCCTCCCAGGTGTGAGAGTGTGAATGCCGCCTTCGTTGTGGAATCGGGAAAGGCTAGGGGGTGGCATAAAAAATGGAGTTTACATTGATTAATAAATGTACGGAATTTACTGGGGTCTCCATGAAACTTTTCAGGGGGGGCCAAGGGAAACGGTGTGGGAACATAGACCGGGGTAGGAGTCGGAGCAGGGGCTGGTGGGCTCATCTGGGGAATGCTATCCCCAAATTCCGGATCGGGAGGGAGTGCATGACGTTCGCTTTGTATGGTGTCAAGCCGCTGATGAATAGCGGCCGTAGCGGCAGACATGTCGGCTCTGAGAACCGTAATAGCCTGTACCAGAGCAGCTACCTGGTCCCCGGCGGTGGCATCCATAGCCAAGGCAGAGAAGGCTTCTCAGTATGTCACAACGAACCTCTGCGATGCCTATGGGTACATCCGTCCCCAAGCACCAGCGAAGGAGAGAATGACTCCCCCGCCAGTTATTGAGGCCACCGGCGATAAAAGGGTCGGGAACACGGGCACCAGGTGCTGCAAAGGAAAAGCAGGTGAGTGTTAGTACAAGGCAATAAATTTCGGAATAATCAATACTCTTGATAATGGAGTGGGACCTACCGAACCGGGAGGACAACCAGGCCGGGAAGACAGCCGGGGAAGTTGGTGTTCAGGACCCCCACCCTTAGGGGCTGGACGTGGTGCTGAGCCGAAGTCCAAACCAAACACCCTTGAGCCAGGGAGTTTCAGAAGCAGGTCCAAGAAATGTCCAGAGCAAAAAGGGGTCCAAGATCCGAGGAAGATAATACTTGAAAGTTCCAAAAGCCATGTCCGAAATCCGTATGAAGCAGGTCCAATGATGCAAGCCAGAAAGTCCCAAATTCCGTTTAGACAATAGTTCAGGCAACCAAATCCAAGGAGCAGGCAAAAGCAGTCCAGATAAATCAGAAGCCAGAGTTCAAAAAGCCGGAGGTTCAAGATCCAAGAAAACACAACGCCACTCGAAATTGCTGAGAACAGCTGAGAAGCGCGGAGACTCAGCTTCCGTGTTCATTTAAACCGGTGATCGGGTCACGTGATCGCTTCTTCACTGGGTCACGTGAGCGACGCAGCGTATCACGTGACCCTCGCAGCCGGGGAGCAGCAACATGATTGGATGAGCGGGCCGCTCCTACGGCAACACGTGGGCGTTGCCTATGTGACCAGGACGCCGGAGTGGTGAGGCTCAACCCACCCCAGCGCCATCGCGGCCACAGTCTCCAAGCTGTCGTGCGCCGCCTCCCTCTTCCGGGGAGCCCGGCACCATGGCCTCTGAAGGGGAGCGCCCGGCCAAGGCCACCGCCGCAGGCAAGATGTCTCTGGGAGGTGGGCGGTGTGGCGCGGCGCTGGGAGGTGGGCGGTGCT
Organism: Ambystoma mexicanum; assembly: GCF_040938575.1. Lineage (NCBI taxonomy): Eukaryota > Metazoa > Chordata > Amphibia > Caudata > Ambystomatidae > Ambystoma > Ambystoma mexicanum. The sequence continues at coordinate 833,667,078 of NC_090925.1, forward strand.
GCGCTGGGAGTCGGATGGTGCTGCGCGGATCGTAACAGTTCTCCATTAAACAGGTCATAGACTTCTTTCACGTTAAGAGTAGTTTTTGGGATATAGCTCAGTTATGGGATAAGAATTCAATAGCTATTTATATGTTGTATGTTACAAAACATTCTCGTAAAATGTCTAAGTATCAAAAGAAGATATTGGCCCAGTAAAGTGTAACATTTACACTCAGAACCTAATTCTCAGTTCTCTAATATGCTTTATGATCTTAAATAGGTCCCTCCTAATAAAATATTGATCAAATGGCAGGGCAACCTCACACTTACTACTGGGAAATGGCATTACTCGCATGTTGAGGCTGTCAAAAATGTGGTCAACCCCGGGAATAAGAGAAAGCATCTCTTTGACTATTACCATCTGTACTAAACACCCTCCAAATATAAATGCTTTTGAGATTTGAGGGCAGAACTCCAATTGTGGAGTTCCTTTTACTAGCTTCAGCAGTGCCCTAAACATTTTGCTTGCTTGCTTGACTTCGTTTTTCTTGTCAGAGGGATTTACACAGAAGTCCCCCTACAGCAGCTGTAACCCGTGTATAGTGTGCTGCTATAAGGAGCTGATAGGACTACCTGAGCAGGTGTGCTCACATAGCACCCATTTGTTTCCTTGGGCGAGTGTACTCACCTAGACTGTGTGTCGTGGAGTAGGTTGGTGGCTACACATGATTTTAACCTGGCTACGCTATTCTGTGGCCTTTGTACTGTTTGGTAACCACTTGTATGGTGTCAAAGTGACCACCAAAGCATTTTAAAAGCTCTACTCCCCGATGTTTGCACCAGTAGTACATATAGTGCTCGAGGAAGAAACTACTATTATTACTGTCTGATCCAAGTGGTAAACATTTATCTTTCAATGTGCATAACAATTGTTTATTACAAAAACATTACTGATTTACAGTTAAAACATATTTTTACTCACTTATTAAAAATACTCCCATTGTGAATGGCACTTATTGTTTTACTGCCTACAAAATAATGTTATTCCCAACTTTAAAAAAAGTGGGTAAAATACTCCCACTGCAAAATCTTATCTGGAGCACTTCACCCACCAAAAGATCCATTCTTCAAAAAACCCCAAAGGAATAGCATTAGGAATTCATGCACAAAACTAGAGTGCCACTCTCAGGTTGCCTTGCCTAATGCTGATTTAGTAGTAGAAAACCACCTAGCGCATACTATTGTATTGTTGTATTGTACTGTATTGTTTATTTATTTATAGAGCACGCCAGGCCGTCAGGCATGTGGGTGCTCGCAGCAAAGATTTTGGTTACAGTTACTATAGTAACATTCGTCCTGTTCAACCCACTGCAGACATCAAAATAACATCCCACATGCCTATCCTTCAGAATTAGCCTGCCTTGACGGAAAGAACTGAGTGCTACACGGCCTGCTTGGCTTCGGTGTAGATCGTGTGAGGCACCCATGTTGATTTCAGGAACTCTGCAAATGGGCCTGGGTAGCACCAAAAGGGAGCCTAGGCAGCGAGTGAGCGAGAGGGAAAAGAGCATAGGCCTCAGACACATGTTCATACCATCCAGCAGCAATGTATGCATTTGAATGACAGCTCCTGTGACCATGGATGTTAATATTGGCACCGCTGTGGCTCATACACCATTGGTCGGTTACATTCCTCAGCAGTTTAACAGGGCTCCCACTTGCCAAGGATAAAAGTGTCTATTTCTTACTACAGTGTGTCCTCGGTTTCATTCTGGAAGAATCCTTCCCCTACGTGCTGGCGACTTTCTTCATCAATGATCAGTTAACTGCTAAAAGAGTTTAACGGCAATCCTAAGAGCACCCATGGATGTGACTATATGGTGCTTATAGAAATGGCTGTTGGATTATTTGCGCTACTGTCTTTTAGGCACAGTTGAAAAACCGGCATAGAAATTTGTAACATTCAGGCATTAACCATTGGTAGACCACAAACACAAACAACAAAGTTTGTGTTTGAAGTTTTTTTTTTAGAGTCTTTGCCAGAGAAAGTTACCTCCTCTGCCGGTGGTATTTCTTAAAATCAGCTTAATTCCGGGTTTACCACCGGCAGAGGCGGCCTTTCTGGAACACTCCAGAGGTACTTTAGAAATACCACCTCTGCCGGTGGGAACGTAAAAAGGGATTCTTTTTAAAACGTTTTTCAGTAATTTCCACCTTTAACCTGAGTGGTCCAGAAAAGTGTAGTTGTGGGCCAGAAAAGAGTTCTTGTTCCCCTGGTCAAAAGTTGCCAGGCCTCCCCTAATTGACCCCCATGCGATTGCAAATAGAGTGGGCAAGAGCCCTTTATATTAATAATTTACATACAGCAGAGTACAAGAATAAATATAACAGAAAATTGTTTAATAGACAAAACAATTGTTTTAAATACTAAACAAACTGCAATGGCACCCCGTGGACGGTGGTTTCCAATATGTAACTTCAAAGCTTTTAACAAAACCTCTATATGCCCAATCGCCATTAACATACCAATGGTTTTCACTAAAACAGGGGAGTTGGACAAGTTCCATGGGATAGCTTCAAATTCTCCCTTTTTTATTCAGTATCAATAAAAACAATCGTTCCTCAATAATAGCAGGTATTTCCTTCCAGCTGTCCCTATTCTGTATTAGTGCGGCGGTTTTTCTGCGACCTACCAGGGGTTTCATTTGGTGTTCTGCTACAAGGCACCCTGCTGATGGTAGACCCCAGAACAGAGGAACGTGTATGTTTGGTGAGTGGATACGACTGGTAGCACGTGACCCCGATTACTTAAAGTACCAGCAATCTTCATTGCTCAGGGTCCTAATCTTCCTCGTCGCAGTACTCAACATAGTGGTGAACTGGGGCCAGGAAGGTAGGATGATGGGGCAATCTGAGTCTTCACCACTATGTTTAGTTCTGGGACTGAGGCGGTAGATGGACCGATGGAACAATATCAGACAGTCCTCAAACCTCTGTTTAGGACTAGGACGAAGAAGATGGGACAACGAGGCAACATAACTATTTTTTTTCTGCAAGGTCTTGGCATAGCTCTCAACTCACACGCTTTTGGTGGGTGTCACTCACTTTGTAAACAACTGACTCACTCGTCAAGCCTCCTGCACGCCCATTCGTTTCAACGGGCCTCTCACCCGACAAAAATAAAATCTGGTGTTTTCACCCACCTTTGCAACATAAATGGTTGAGAGCTATGGGTCTTGGTGTTCCTGATCAGCTATCTCTCACTGGTATATATATATATATATATATATATATATATATATCATAAATGGACGGACGGAGTGCGGGGGGGGGTCGAGGGGGTGGTGAGCAGGTGGGGTGGCGGGGGGAGTCAGCTTCTTCCAGAATATCTCTATGACAGGATTAAGGACGGAAAACACCCAACTGGCACACTTTCCTTGGCAAAAGAGCATACATACCAACCCTCCCGATTTAGTCGGGACGCTCCCGATTTTAAGGTGAAAAATATTGCTATTTTTCAGTCTCCTGCCTAAAATAAGTGTAGCCTCAATGCATTCCTATGGTGAAATATGTGTCTTTCGATTTCCCTGCGGGAATCTCCCTCCCAGGTGCATCTGAATGTTGGCATGTATGTCAAGAGTAAAGTCTAAACCTATGGGGCCCCTGAGGACAGATACATGACACTGAGGCTTACACATCCACAGGGTGTGGACTCCAGCCACAGAAAGAACTGGTCAATGATTTACAGAATGGTCAGAAGGGATGTCAACATGCACGGCAAAGGGTGGGTCTATAGGTTAATCAGGGCTAATGCAAAGAATCGCGGATTGGCTCTCCTGTTCCTGTCCCCTTCAAGAACCCAGGCTGAAGGGCAGAACAAAAGGAGAGGATTGGAAGGCAAACAGCTGAAAGGTCACTGGACAGAAGGGCCTTCGAGCGCCTCGGCTGCAAGGGCAGCACACGGCAGATGCTGTCCCGGAAGGAAGGAAGTTAGGGCCCGGGTGCCACGTGACAGGACCACAGGCAGCTGAAGTGAAGCGCAGTGCGGGTGAGTGTGAAAATGGCATCTTAATTCCGCAAACGCAGGCACTTGCTGTGCTGTCTGTCTCTTTACATGGAAGACCTCGTTTTAGACGGTTTCCTCAAAAAACACGAGCCCTAACCTCCAACGCTGTGGGGCACTCGCACTGCACAATACTGAAAATATGTCAGCGCACAATTATAAAAAAATGATCTCAATGTTTTCAACAACAGTATAGCAAAGGATACGCAGATAAAAGAAAATGCAATCGTCTTTAAAAGTAAATTCTTGCAGAGCCGCTAAACCAAACACGAAAATGACACTAAGGGCCCGATTCTAATGTGGGTGTTAAGTACCGAAAAGGTCGGATAAAGCGCTAACAACCTTTTCCTGTACTTAAGACCTATTCTGAAGGTGGCGCATTCTTCCGAAGTCGGAATGAATGCGCCACTTTTGGAATAGATGTGGCGGTTGCTTTGGATGGGTGGGAAACCAACCTAGCGACCACCACATTCGTTACCTGCCATTTAAGACGGGTATTCTTGTGGCACTCCTCCACTTTTTTATGTGCGTTAAAGTGGCGCACAGAGACAGTACTATTTCGGTGCCGGTATTTTGGTGCCGGTATTGTGGAGGAGTGCCACAGGAAGCCGGTCGCTGAATGCATGTGGGTGGGCAAAGATTAATGGTCGTGGGATGGGTGGGTAATTATTAATGTAATAATCCACTGGTTTAATTGGGGGTTCAAAGCACATTTAATGCACATTTCTATGCATGCATACATTGATAAATTAAGCTTCAATCACGCACACACTTATACGGTTAGGTGTTTTTTAATAAATATGTGTATGTTTTGCCTTTTTGTAAGATGTGTGCGTGTTATTTTATCTTTATATTCTTTTTGATTGTTTGACAGTATTGCTTTGTTTCATTTTGAAATTAAGTAACCAATTGCTGTTCCATACTTAATCTGGGAGCTTTAATATTTTTTGAAACAGGTGTTTTTTACATTTGTAATAATCCACATGCTTCCTCAGGTGCCTTGTTTTCGGCAACACTTTTGTTAAATAATGAATATGTCGTTATTTAAGGAAAGTGCTGACGAGAATTTCCATTGCACTTGTTGCTGTAAAAAACAGCCGGAATGACGGCGGTGCACTGTCGTGCACTACGAGGACGCCCAGGACCACTTGAGAATAGTGGTGGAGCCTGGCCGTCCAGATTTGGCGCATTGTTTCCTGCTCTTTTGCACGCCCCAACATCAGAATCGGCCCGTAAGTGGTAAGCACGAGGAAACATACGAGATTTGAGAGCCTCACAAAACAAGCTTTGGCAATGGCAGCAGTTTTGCCTTTTTTACAGACATGGGAAAGGCATTTGCCAGGCAATACCGTAGTGATATTAACTGGCCACCGATGGTAGCAGTTGCAATATGGTGCGAATATCTGGGCATATAATAGCAGTGCCTTGTCTAATACTTACTCACAAGCTAAAACTTTTGGCTTTGACAATGCTTGTTTTTAACAGGACTTCAGTGAAGGACACGTGTGCTGCTTATAAATCAAGTAGCTGAAGGCAGACCTGATAAAGACACTTATATTACACTAGCACATTGACAGCTCTATTTAAGTCATTAACTCTCGGTCGACTGCTTTGACAAATCACTGGCAGGTACTTCGAGGGCAACGTTTGATGGTAAGGCTTGATAAAGTTAGATCAAAGAGATCCCTGGAGGCAGGGCCATCTTAAGCACTTTTGGGGCCCTGGACACGGACATCTTTGGGGCCCCCTCCACCAAACCAAAGGAATTAAGGGATCAAGAATACTGGTCACACCACCTACCTCATAACTGTTGCGCTCACAACCTATAGGTTGATATGCTGTCTCGCAGCATAATAAGCACGTTTACTCCCTTTAAGTGCCCTCGCCATCTTCATTCTTGCTCTAATCAGAATGAATGATAAACAAGTAGCATTTGAAGACCAACGTTAGCAGTCTACAAAGGGGTTACTGCTCTAGTAAATACAGGATACTTTTTATCAATTACATCCAGGAAGGTAGATGTAGTACTAATGCAGGACTGTATGTAAAAGGTACATGTAACCCATAATAGACAGATAACTCACATTAGCTGCCTCACAGAATGCAAAAGTGCTCATGCATGGATAGAGACCACCAATTGGAAGGAAGGAGAATGCTACACATACCGACGCATGGATAGTGGTGGCAGATTAGAAGCTACCAGGAAGGTGTCTTTATCCAGACAGACTGAGATTAGAAGTGGGATATGGTTTTCAAATAGTCTTGCCATTAGATATCAAAGGAACAAATGCCTGTGGAGTGCGATACAAATATGTTCACTATTAACACAGTGAAACCATGAATAAGGCTTTTATGAAGATCATACCATGAGAAGGAAATCACTCAGAAAGGCTGACAATTTTGAAAGGTTTAGGGACTGGCAATATGGAGAGGTTCGGCAATACAAGATTAAATGAGATGCTCAGGATCACAGATTGGTTAAGGGGTAAAGGGGTAAAGCTGGGATTTGTACCAACTCTGCAATTTCTGCATTTGAACACTTTCTTTTCCAGTTCTTACCATGAATTAAAATAATCTCATTTTTATTTAAAAAAAAAACAGACTTGGAAAGTACACAAATCACATTACCAAACATGACCATTTTTAAACAAAATATTATAGAAGAGTGTTATGCAAAATGGGAATGATTCTAGCTTCATTCTCTCCATCATCAAGGGAAGTATATAGAAACCAGCATACCAATCAATGTCATTTAACAAATTTAATTTGGGGTTGTCTTTTGTATTTTAAAGCTTTAAATACTTCCAAAACGATGGCTTGTGGCATTTTCATTTATAAACGTGCATAAAAACCTTTGACTTTAACCAAAAAGCAAACCGTTTTTTGTGTCAAACAAGAAGACCTTAAAATATGCTAGCCTGAGGCCTGCAACATATGGTCCGCTCTCTTCTGTCTACCAACCCTTCCACCCAAATGGCCTACATAAGAAGAAAGAGCAAGTAATGGGCTAAACGATGGTTTATAGTGTCTTTTTCGACAGTCAAAGTTTCGCAATACAAAAGTTTCGACAACAAAGCATCGAGAAAAAAAATGTTGAATGCATTTTTTTTATGGGGGGTGCCCCTCCAAACCCCCATTTAAAAAAAAAAACACTTATTTTACTATACAAAACTAAACTAAACCTTTTAACATTAAAAAAATGCATTCAAATTTTTTTTTAGAAACTTTGTATTCGAAAGTTTTGTGTTTAGACACTTTTTTTTTCGAAATTATAACTGGATACGCTAAACAATACCAGTATGCAAGAAGGCAAACCTCACAGAAGACAGCACAGTAATGTAAGATATATTAGATGATTTGACCAGGATCACTATCGTCTGCTGGAAAATCCAGGATACAAACATGAACGCTGTTGTTCCATAGTCTTGAAGTTGGATACTTATACACCTCTGTACACAAACACAAACAGTTTATGCCATTGTTGGAGGCAATTACCTAAGTTTTACATCACCCCATCTGAACAAACCAATTTCTAGACCTTCACCATACGAATATGTTAGTTTTTATAGCAACCCCCAATCTGGTACAGGTGCATTCCTGATAAAAAGCAGATGTTGTTCTGCAAAACCAAGTACATATGCAGGCAGGTTTATAAACTTCAGACATAGGAAAGGCTCAGCCAGCCTTGCTGGAATGTGATATTCTAATTTTGCATATGAACACATATCTCTGGAATGTGTGCTTCACACACTGAGCTAACTTCTGAACCAATGAGGCGCTCAATTTTTCAATATGCATTTCACCATTACCTATTGCACGTGATCAACCAAATTCCCACAGGAAGGCAAGAATGCTACAGAGTTGTGCCATAAGGAACACACAAACTGTGTATACCAAAGTGAACACAGAAAGCAATACACGATGAATGGATGAAGTCGGAATGCACTTGCCAAAACAGAAAGACAATGGGTTTAGAGCCTCAGCAGCACCCCATAACATATGCTGACGTGTGCTATTTAAGACTGGTGAACAATGCAATCTTACTTCTTCAGATCAGCTAGTCTTGTGGGGCCCCCTCCAAGGCGGGGGCCCTGGGCAAGTGCCCCTTTTGCCCTCCAATAAAAACGTCTCTGCCTGGAGTGTGTTTTTTGGGTAAGGGGGCGGGCAGAAATGTGTTGGAATGGCCACAGGGATTATCATCGCCATTGGCAGTCAATGGCTGGGTAAATAACCAATCAACACCTAGAAGCGTTGTGTCCCTCCTCATATGCCATTTCCCTGGGCTGTACTTTAGTGCAAAAGTTTCGACTTTTAGGTGTCGCTAAAATACCACCTAACAGACAAAACTATAAACACCTTTGGACAAAATGCCGATATTGTTGAAGGCTAGGGGGGAAAGTTTAAAGGGATACAAAAATAATTACGCTTTCACACCTGTAGTGGACAGGAGGGGAAAACAGGGGGAACAGTATAACCATAATACATATAATTGCAGCGCCTAGAAACCAGTAAAGTCCAGCATTGAGCATTATATTAAACGTGAAATGATTTTTATTATTATATGGTGGTTTCCCGCAGGGCCAATGATTATGTCACCAAGAGTTCGACAACGAGTGAGAAGAAAAGGCTCTTTTGGGTGGAGGGGGTTCAGTCCCCAGCAGAGGAGGAGGCCGCCCCCCCCCCCTTTCATCGGTTAGCGGCTAAAGGCGCTGCCACAGTTACCCACCCTACAGACACTAGGGGCCCGGAGAAGCAGGTTAACTGCTCGTGGTAACCTCGCTACTGGGGGTTACCTTAAGGGCAGAGGGCATGACACTCCGCCTGCTTCCAGGGAGGGGAGGGCGTGTTGCTTTGGGGGGCTCATCCCTCACAACTCAATGGATGTGGGCAGTGTTTTGAAAGGTGCTGATTTTTTGATCAGAGGGGTTCCATTGTAATCCACGGCAGGTTAGATTTCTTCGGAAGGTAAAGGTGATATCAAGGGAGTGTGACACCCTCCAAACGAGGATGGGCTGAGAGATGTGACCAGGTACCACTAAGAGCTCTCAGGCCAAGGTCAGAACGAGGGCGACACTATGGTCACAGGAGCGCCACTCGACACCTCTTCATCAGGCGTGCACATCGTTCGGCTAATTGGGCTTTAGTCTCCACCCCTTCATACCTCAGGAATTCTGGGCAATTTGTCACGTGATCAGGCTCGACTCCAGGTGATGGACACGCTGTGATGCCAGCAACTTTGGAAGAGCCTCGCAGTTACTTTTAAGAGCATCTCTTTGTATTCGGCCATGCCCAATCTCACGTGTTAATGAGAAGCAATTTCCAACTGAAAGCGCGCACACAGCTCCAACAACCTAGCAAATGCAAGCCTTCTTCCAAGACAATTAAAGTGAGTCACAAAATAAAGCCCTGTTTTAATACCCGGTTTGGATATATGACGTTTACCAGTTTGACATGCCAAACAGATTTTCCTTTCACACGGATATACAGAATGTTTAAACTTCATACAATAGGCAGGTAATCCTATCACACAATGAGCCTCATTACGAGGTCAGAGGTAACCCGCAAACACAGTTTCCGCCGCCTAATATCCTGGTGCTACCGGGATATTACAAGTCCTGGCGGCCCGGGATGTCAGGCAGCGGGAACTGTAAGTGCCCATTCCCGTGGAGTAGGACTCTGCTAACGGTGCCACTGCCTCCATGGAATCCATGCCTGCAGGGGGCGGTGCTCCCGGCAGATCAGACCTGGCACCCTTATTTCCAGACAGCCAGAGACTTGTAATGAGGCCCAATGTCTTGTATTGTATGCCTTTAAATTCGGTAACAGGAGATTATTCTGGCTTGCATTACATTGCATTATGGGAACTGTAGTCTTCTATTCAGGATGTGGAAAATCAAACAGTGGCCCTAAAAACATTATTTCTATACTTTCCCATTCTACTAAAGAGGCAACAGACTTTGCACATATGTTTGGCCACATATGTATTACAATATTCATAACCAATTTATCACAATCCATTCAAAGTAATCAGCAGACTTCTCAAGGCGCTATTGCGAACCGCAAACCATGACTCGGGCAATACCCCTTCATTAAAACAAAGTCAAATACGCAGCAGCGGCATCAGGCAAGCCAAGCTGCCACCGATATTCCCTTTGTTTCACTAACATTGCAACATGGGGCGGCGGCGGCTTAACAACATGAATCCGCCACGGCACATATTTGCAACGTTAGTAAAACAAAGTCAAAGTCATCGGTATCGGCATCAGACAAGCCGCAGACGACATTCTCGTTGTTTCAACTTTGTATTCCAACTCTCCAGCTGTTCTCATTCTACTTGATCTCTCCTCTGGATTTGATACGGTCAACCACGCCATCCTCATAAAACGGCTCCACGATACCCTAGGTATCGCAGAGCGGGCCCTGGACTGGCTGACCTCCTTCCTCAATGACCGTCCACTCCAGGTTATTCTGGGCTCTTTTTCCTCCCCCACCTCTATCTCCACCTGCGGTGTCCTCCAAGGCTCCTACCTTTCTCCCTGCCTCTTTAACACATATCTAGCTCCGCCTGCACACCTCATTTCCACTTTCTCCCTCAACTTCCAATGTTACGCAGATGGCACAACTCTTCTTCAAACTTCCCTCTGATCCTCTCCTTACGTCCTCCATCATTCCTGACTGCCTATCTGCCATCCACTCCTGGTGTACTTCCAATGATCTCTGCCTCAACGCCAGCAAGACTGAGATCCTTCGTATTGGGACTCCTGCTCCCTCGTTCTTCCCCTCACTCTGGCTATCTTCTATGGGTTTACCCCCTTCTCCTTCATCTGAAGCCAGAAACCTTGGAGTCATCTTCGACTCCTCTCCTTCCTCCTTCACATTCAGGACCTTGCCAAGAAGGCCTGCTTTCAACTACACCCGCCTCAAAGGACTTCTTCCTTTCCTCTCTTCTTCCCAGAAGCGCAATGTCTGTAGAGCTATGGTTCTCTCTAGGCTAGACAACTGCAATAGCCTCTTCCTTAATCTGCCCTGTTCTTCTTTACGACCGCTCCAGCCAATCCAGAATAGGGCTGCAAGAATTATCCTTGGCCTCAAGCCCAGGGACTGCTTCTCTCCAGCCCTAAAAACACTCCACTGGCTCCCGGTGGCTGCAAGGATCACATTCAAATCCCTCTGCATCATCCATAAGGCTGTCTGCAGCCAGGGACCACGCCCTCTACAACTTTCCTGTCACTAAATACTCTGCCTCCAGATCTTTATGTTCCTCCGGCACCAACTATCTGTGTGTCAAGCGCTTCGCTAAACAGCAAGCTGGTGGCCAATCTCTTTCCTCAGCAGGCTCCCTTCTATGGAGCAGCCTCCCCCTTCCTCTTTGCATAGAGCCGGATCTCCTCAAATTCCAGAAGCTACTCAAGACTTTCCATTTTACCTCCTCCCCCTCAACCCCCTCTGCTAAGCCCCACAGTTGCTGAGATTGGTGTCCAGGGCGCTTATGTGTCCACATGGGCCCCGACCTACCACACCCAATCGCCTTCAGCCTCCGCCCGCTCCCAGCACTTGCCTTGCCACCCACTGGCCTATGCCACCACAGGCCTATTTATTATTTATTGGCAGCTGACCACTCTCAACTAGGCACTTACAGCTGCTCAGTTCCTAGCACTTCCCTCTTGGTACACCTAACACTTACCCCACTCCCTCATCCCTCTTCTCTCTCTGCACTTGCATGTTCTGAATGCTCACAAGGCCTAGTAGGTCCGCCTCTATATTTCATTGTTACATTTTTATTTTCTTCCAATGTTCCCTCCCTGTTGATGTATAAGCGCCTTACAAATGCACAATAAAATAAATAAATAAATAACATTGCAACATGTGCCGGCAGCGGGTTAACAATAATTCACTGCCTGCACATATTTGCAATGTTAGTAAAAACCAAGTGAAAGTTGTAGGTGCCATCGGGAAAGCCAAGCCGCCACCAACATTACATTAATTTGACTAACATTGCAAATAGGTGCCAGCGGCGGGTTAAGAACATTAATCCGCCACCGGCACATATTTCTAACGTTAGCAAAACAAATTCAATGTCGGCGGTGGCTTAAAGCCGCAGACACAAATTGATATAAAAACATTAAAAAAATAAATTGAGTGCTGATGACGGCTTTATATCATTAGGCAAACTAATTCGTCGCCGGCACTAAATTAAAGCACATTTAAAAACATTACGCAAAATCAAATATGTACAAAGAAAATGGCTTACCAGAAACAAAATGGCTTACTTGTACAACAAACACACACTGCACATCCAATCATATGACAAACTGCACAGTCAAACCGGTGCTCGCTCCTTACACCAAAAACACTAAACCAATCCCCCACAAGTCACTAGATGTACATTTTCAAAGCTATTTTAAACCAAAACATACTATTACACTGCCTTGTTTATTTTTAATAAAAAATACTGTGAAATCTATAACATAACATGAAAGCTGCAATAAATATATTTTAAAGCATCAATCAAGTCAAATAACGTTTAAATAACATTAACAGATGGCACTTGCCATTATGAAAGTAAAAATGGCTGACAAATTCACCACACAGTAGACATTCTGCCAAAGAGTTCAGAAGGAGGTGTGGTTGGAGGGAAAATGGGTGGGAATGGGAGGAAAATCCTGTAGATTTCACTTAGCAATGGGTGTTAAATGGGTGGGACACATAGCCAAATTACGTAAATCCATCCTCATATGTCACCTCCATTGAAAAGCATTACAAACCTACATTCAAAGCCCCTATTTCAAGCTCTTTTGTTAGAGCTCTTATTTTAATGACAACAGTTTCGGCTTCATAGCTAGCGCTTTCAGCGCCACCTAAAAGCCAAAACAAAAGAATGGGAAGGAGTGAGGCAAATGTCAATTGTAAGAGCGGGCCAGGCTCCCTCTGAAATTAAAACTTGAGCAGAGAGACGAGACCTCAGAAACCAGTTCTGTACGGCTGTTTTTTCTACTCAATTGGGATCCTCAGTGGCTGTAACGCAGCCTCATGACTTCTTGAGTAGCCCTGATATGTAGCATTTCCGCGCTTGGGAATTCTCCGGTGCTATCAGTGTTTACATTACTAACTTCTTACCCCGTGTCTCTGTGTCTGATGCCTTCTCTCAGGACGTGCGGTGTATATTATCCATGCCTGGGAACTACCAGTGTCTGTCTCACAGTCCCAGGAGATGCTGCTGGGCTACACCTCCATTATAATTATAATTGTTCTTTTATAATGTGCTTAATACTGGGGACCATTTTCTAAGCACAAGCACGGGATTTGAACCTGTGCTCCTATGCGTTGTCTTGCTTCCAAGACAAACGCGTTGCATCTGAGCTATCCTCCCAGCCTTCATGCTGAAACACCCTCAGGGTCTGCACAAGTGATCAACTATAAGGAATTGGTTAATGTCCTGGGTTTGCGGGTTGCCATCATGCCTACAAGCCAAAGAGAGCACCCAAAAGAGGTCTCACACATTAAACTTAAAAGGAAAAACCATTGCTGTTTGGTTATATGGGATATTACTGAATCCAATTTCAGAGTGGTACATTTAATTGTGGACAAAATACCGAAAAACACAGTATTTTAAAAATGTAAGCCATCTGTTTTTCTATCCTTATAACCCAAGCCCAACCCGACCCATTTTAACCCCTTACCCCTCAACTATATATATATACTCTGGGTCCAGTGTGGAATCACCACGTGGGTTCGTTTTCTGAAGTGCACTCCGATAGCCTTATACTGTAGTACAAGGCTATTCTACATATATATATATATATATATATCAGTGTTTTGTCAGGGATGACATTTACCACTCTGAAATTGGCTTTGGTAAAATGACTAGGTACCCTGCTCTGCTTGGGTTACACAACAAGTAGCCAGACTATATGGCATTTGTGTAGATCCTAAAGGGAGCACACAGACAGAAGTCAGTTCCTATCATCTACTGGGCAGTAAGGCTTCACTGGACCTCTGAGACTATGCATCCAAGAGGAGTCTGTTTGCTGCGGGTGTTCTCATCATGGTGGGATCCTAAACCAAGGAACAAAGAAAGCTCCTCTACGGGCAAGGTGGTGGGTGTGCGGGGCACACACGATCCTTGGTCGGAAAATCCCCAATTCCTTTTCAACCGTTCTCCTCCGGGGATACCACAGCCTCAGTCTCACTAATAGACGCTAAAAAGAAGGTCCTGGTGCTTAGGGGGTACTACGTCTGCTAAAAATCTAATTCTGAGATTACAGAAATGTACTAAACTCCTCGAAAAACCAATGAAAAGCCAAACAACCTCCCCGAGTGTTCAAGAAGTGCTTAAATAGAAAGGCAAAAAGAATTCGTTTTTTAACAAATGGTGCAGATTTCTTGGAATATAGAACTGACTGACTTTTTGTAATACAATATTTACAGTTGTCGCCCTTTACCCATTGTCTGTACATGCTACCGTTTTAAGCTTTTACAAGATAACATCTAACAACCCATGGTTTTGCCAAGAGTTCTTCGGTCACCGTTCAGATATACTTGTTATACCCACGTTATGAATAATGTGTCATGTAATGTTATTTAGCTAAAATAAAACTATTGACAACAAAAGGAATTTGACATTGGCTGTAGCTGGCTACAGCCTACTCTGGTAGGAGGAGAGAGTCCTTTGAAACACTAACACCAATTGCTAGGCGCAGTACGCTACTGATGAGACCCTGGAGCGCGCACGTGTGCGCTGCTGCAACAGCGACACTCACTGGCTCGTCACAGTCTGGCGTTTGCCGGGTATTTGGTACACCTCTAGCAGTGACTGATGCAGAGAATGAAGATTACCCCTGCTAAATAGCGCAGGTACTCTTGATTCTATTAAAGACAAGGAGGCAAGCATTATGCTTCATCTTCCATTTTATTCCTTTCTCCAGCAGTTTCAACAATAAACCATTTTCTTAACATTTCTTCTGGAGTAAGAAAAAAAATACATCTTTTTTTTTTACTTTTTCAAACAAAAAACTACATTTCCCTTCTGTTCCAGGTCCACTGTAGTCCCCATGACCTGTCCACATGACCGTAGTCCATTCACTTCCTGTACTCTCCCTCCTCTTGACTGCTCTTTAACTGCAATCCAATTTGAACTGGGTTTTCAACTGGTCCCAACTTGAGATTTGTCCTTTTTTAACTGTCTTGATCTGCAATTCTTCCGCACAAGAACTGGTGGTCTTGCTCTCAACAGCTCTTCTGTCTCAACCCTTTGGTTCAACTGTTCTTCTGGTCCTCTCCTATGGAAAGATACAACAAATTATGTTAGGGAGGCGGATACACACCCTATTCTGAGAGAAATGTTTTCATGAGTGCAATCATTATCATTTTACATCAACTATCCCGTGTATCTAGGGCGGGAAAGTAATGCTTGCCTCCTTGTCTTTAATAGAAGCAAGACTAGCTGCGCTATTTAGCAGGGGTAATCTTCATTCTATGTCAAGACGGAGGCGAGTATCATGCTTGTTCAAAGTTTGTCATCACTGTCTCTGCAACTGACTGTACAGGCTTGAAATAGAATGTTCTAAAGGTGGTATCGCTAGCACAATCGGCCACTTGTAGTATATCCTGCAATCTTGTGCCCTGCGCTAGCGCTTTTGAAGCCATCGCGCTCCTAACAGAATGCGCTCCAAACTTAGCCATATTTATTCCTGCTAACTGCATTATTTCTCGGACCCATCTAGCTATAGTGGCTGTAGCTACTGCTTTGTAGGCTTTTCTGCACGCGATAAGCAACTGTGTTCTTCCCATTGGTCTCATCTCTGCTGTCCTACGCTCATATTCTTTTATGCAGGCTGCTAAGCACCACTTGGGATGCTCCTGCAAGTAGGGGTAGACAGTTGTCGCAGAGTCTGTCTTTGTTCTTCTCACTAGAGTGAAGGTTAATCCTTCTGGTCCGTATGGTCTCCTATTCACGTCTAAAGCTCTGACATCTGCTACTCTTCAACATGACACTAGGCATAACAGCATTGCTAGCTTCCCAGATAGTTGTTTCAGTGACAAATACCTATTCCCTGGCCAGTAGTCTCAGGACTACTGCAACATCCCATAAAGAATCATATTTTGGCTGTGGTGGTTTTCTAAATCTTATTCCTTTCAACAGTTGAACTACTGCTTCATTCTCCCCTACAGGAAATCCCTCTATGGTTGTGTGGCCTGCTGATATTGCTGATCTGTATACTCCAATTGTTCTATAAGCCCCCCAGTCTTGTAGTAACTCTGCAGAAAGTTTAATACCTCTACTAAAGGTGCTGAAATGGGATGAAGATTTCTCCTTTTTCACCACCTTGACCATCTATTCCAAGCTGTGTCGTAGCTCCTTCTAGTCGATGGTGCCCATGACTCAGCGATGAGGCTAGCAGCTTGCGCTGAAATCCCAGGGAGATGCCATCAGCGGGAGCATCTCTCTCACTCTCAGAGGATGATATGACCCAACTGGGTCCGTGAGTAGGCTGTCCCTTGTTGGTAGGATTCTCAGGTAATCTGTCACTAGTTCCATCAATGCCGGAAACCATACTTGTGACTTCTATATCGGCGCTGCCACTATCAATGTCGCTGTCTCCCTGCACACTTTCGTTAGTACTCTGTTCCTCATAATGAACAGCGGAAAGGCGTAGTGCATTTCTCCTCTCTAATCCTGCAAAAATGCATCTACTCCCGCCGCCGTCGGGTCCAGCCTCCAGCTGAAGTACTTGCTCTTTTGTGCGTTCAGTCTGGACGCAAACAGATCTGTATGTGCTGGTCCCCAAATCTCTTCCATCTGCCGAAAGATCTCCTTGTCTAGCATCCAGTTGCTGATATCTGATAGATATCTGGAATTCCAGTCCGCTATTACATTTTGCGAGCCTGGGATATACTCCGCTACAACTGACGTCCCTGACTCTAGGCAGAAATGCCAGAAGTCTTTGGCTAGTTCTGCTAATAACTTGGACTTTGTCCCTCCTAAATGACTGATGTACCAGACTGCTGATATGTTGTCCATTTTCAGCAGGATACACAAATTCACTTTGTATTTCGTAAAAGCTTTGATCGCAAAAGATCCGGCTAACAGTTCTAGACAGTTGATGTGTAATTTGAGTTTTTCCGAACTCCTCCTGTCTCTAGTTCTCTGCAACAGGCTCCCCAGCCTGCTCTGCTGGCGTCTGATTCTATCACCAGGTCGAGGCGGTCGCCGAATATGTCTTTCCCGTTCCAGGCCTCCAAGTTCTGCAACCACCATTCTAGTTCCGTCTTTGACTCCTCATCTAGAGGTACAAATTGATGGTATTGTAAGCCCTGCTGCAGGTGTTTTATTTTCAGCTGTTGAAGGGCACAGTAGTGTAGGGGTCCTGGAAATATTGCTTATATCGATGCTGCTAGCAGCCCCACTACTCTCGCTATCTTCCGCAGAGAAATTACGGTTTTACGTCTCTTATTTTCCTGAGTGGTAGTTCTAGAGTCGTCTTTCTCATATCTATGATGAACCCTATAAATTCCATCCTCTTCGCTGGTGTCACATCTGATTTCTCTTGGTTCACTAGGAAACCTAACGACCTCAGGAGGTCTGTCACCCAGTCTGTCTGGTATAGGACCGTCTCCCTGCTGTTTGCCATCAGCAAGATGTCGTCCAGATATATAATCATTCTTATCCCTTTCTCTCTCATCGTCGCGGCTACAGTCCTCATTAGTTTCGTGAATGCCCAAGGCGCTGAGGCTAGCCCGAATGGCATTGTCGCAAATTGCCAGAATTACCCGCCCCAGTCGAATGCTAGAAAGGGGCGATAATCTTCCTTTACTGGTATCGTGAGATATGCATCCTTTAAGTCTACTCTTGTGAGCCAGTCGCCCTGTCTGAGGGTGTCTCTGAGTTGATGGATTCCCTCCATCTTGAAATGGTGAATCACCATCCACCTGTTCATTTCTCTCAAGTTTATCACTGGCCTTACTTTGTCTTTTCTGTGAACCAGGAATATATTACTTATAAACCTGGGGGTTGTCATGCAAGGCTCTATCGCCCTTTTGCTCGCCAGACTTCGCAGCTCTGAGTTTAAGGTCTCCTTCTACGCTAATATTGAATACAATGGGCGGAGGGGAGGTTGGGATTAAGAGGGTATCTCTGTGAATTCTAGCTGCAGGCCCCTTACTGTCTGCAGTACCCAGGCGTCGCTGGAAAACGTGCGCCAGTTTTCCCAGAATCTCGATGTTCTCCCCCCCACTGCTGGGTATGTGTGCTGTCTCACCTGTGGGGAAGTTCTGTCCTCTTCCCTGTCCTCTGCCTCTCATTCCTCTTGGGAAACGGCCTCTTGGGGGAAAGAAGGTGTCCTGCTGCCTATTTTCCCAATAGTGGGCTCTGTTGTTGTGAGGCCTTCTCATGGCTTGGTAGCGACTGGTCGATCGGCCTCGGTACCGACCGGTCCCGGCAAAAACCCTCCCAGGAAATATTTTCTTTATTGAGGCTTGAGCCTCCCCATTTCCTTCCCAAAGGTTTCTCCGAATAGCAGTCCTTGGGCTGCTTCCCTGACCTCATAGGACGCTAGGTAGCCTAGTTTAGGGTCTATCTTGAGGAGCAGTCCTCTTCTGCGCTCGGAAGAGATGGCGCAATTAGTGTTACCCAAGAGGCAAACCGCTCTTTGGGCCCAGTTGGCAAGTACTTCTGGGTCTGCTTCTTCCCCTGTATCTTTTGCTCGCTCGGCTAAGTCCATGATCATTGCTAGCCGTCCCGCTATGTTGAGCACTTTTTCTTGGCAACTTCATCAGGATTGGTCAATCCCTTTTCTGGGATCCCTGGTGGCATTTGAAACAAAGGCCAACCTTTTTGGATCAAGCTCCGGTGCTTCCGCCACCTTTCCCGATAGTTCGGGTTTTGGGCATTCTGCCCTCATCCTCTGGCGCTTCTCTCTCTCTAGAGCTTTCTGTAGCCTGTTGGTCATGTATTGTGTGACCCTGGGCGATGGTAGCCAGTCTGAGGACCTCGGGTTCCATATGTCCTCTGGTTGGAACATATCTGATGTCCCTTCTTCCTCCTCAATGTTGTTGAGTTTGTTTCCTCAACTTTTTCTTGGGCCGAGGTTGAATCTCTTCTTCTTCTTTGTCTATCTCTTCTTGTGAGGATTGTGGGGACCCTGCGGGTTCCTCTTCGGAGCCTTGCTCCTCCTCGTCCATATTATCTTCCCCTGGGAAGGGGGTATTGAGGCTCAGCACTGCTGACATCTGGATGAATGCGTCTCTCAATTGTTTGAACGTTTCAGTAGCCTCAGGGGCCTTTGGTTGGTAAGTGTCTTTCAGAACCTCTTCAGGTGTAGTGGCACGTCCACTGCTCACTTTATGATGTGGTTGAGGCTGCACCTTGTTCTGCAGAGCAGATTTTGGAATATTGCCCTCTGTGCTACTATGAGCCAGTATGTTCTTAGCTCTGTGTATTGAGCGTTCTTTTAATGAGGGCACTGCTGTAGTAATCCCTGCTTGCGGGTGTACAGTACACTGATTGTGTGTGTAATGCTCTTAGGAGTCACTCGTTTGCCTCTGGTGCTCCACGCGAATACAAGCGTTGACATTTTCTTGTTGGCGTGCTGAGGCCCCTCCTTCGCGAGGGTGGGTGCTCTTCCCCCTCCAATGAGCTTCACACGCTTATCTGGCTGCCGCAGAACCTCCTCGTGTTTGTGGAGGTTTGCTCCACCCCCACGAGGGTGGGCGCTGCGAGCGCGACTGCGGCCCCTTTGCTTGGTTTGGCTCCGGCCTGTGTGGGGCCTGCTTTGCGTTGCGAGCGAGACTGCGGCTCTCTCGCCTGGACGGCGGGGCCTCGCTTTCGTTGAGGAGGAGGCTGGCGAACCCCTAAAGTGCCGGTAATGCGACATGGGGCCACCGCCTCCTCCTCACTCAGTAAATAACTCTCGCAGCCTAATACGCTGCACACTTACACGGACCTAGATTCTTGTTGTGAATGATGCGCGCGTTACTCTTTCTATCAAATTCCTTATCTACTTTAGAAATTCTTAGAACAATCACGTAACAATATTGAAAAGCTCTTGCTTGCGCTACTGGTGTATGTTAAGCAGTTTTCTAAAATACATTAACTCCTTAATAGCGTCTAACCTTACGCAGCTAGACATAAAGGTACTTATCTGCTTGGAGAGCAGGAAAAGAAGAGGGAGAGTACAGGAAGTGAATGGACTAAGGTCATGTGGACAGGGCATGGGGACTACAGTGGACCTGGGACAGAAGGGAAATGTTTTTATTTTAAAAGATAAAAAAATATATATATATATTTTACTCCAGAAGAAATGTTAAGAAAATGGTTTATTGTTGAAACTGTTGGAGACAGGAATAAAATGGAAGATGAAGCATAATGCTCGCCACCATCTTGACATAGAATTGTAAACATTGATAAGTCTCTTAGGGAGGAATGCTTCCAGTTCCTCGTCCTCTTTCACATAGAAATCGGGAGCCCGCCACATCGCAAAAGAACTTGTGAAAGGGAAGAAAAACACCCATGTCTTCTGTAACACTTCTGTACCGGCACGTTATAAATGGCATATAATATCATACACATCTCTGTTTTAGCACGCGAGGAGTGAAGGCGGGATGTGCAATCTTATCCACATGAAAGATGTTTTTTTGTTCATTAACGAAAGGGGCTTTTATTTCACAGTGGTGGTTCCCATTATTTAAGCTGACGTTGTGAAGGGGGTGGAGGAATTACGGCTGCCCATGTATGTCGTGGGGAAGCCAGCGTTTCTGGTTTTGGCGCTTTTTGACATAAGCCAAAATATCGCCAACACCATTGCTACAGTAAAGAAGGGTTCCAAGAAACAGTGTTTGTGGTTGGCATGACAACAAGAAATGCTTTGCTAAGTGTACATTTCTGTTGTACTTCGAGGAGGAAATCCAATAGTGGCTTGTTTGATGCCTTTTGCCCCATTCAGGGGTACGTCCACATGTCACGTGGATGTGTGACTTGAGGCCGCAGAGTGATATGTTTGCAAGACGGACACGCTCTTTCTCCTCGCCGACCCCACTGCTGCTGGCCAAGCTTTGTCCTGCGTTTTTCGTGCCATTTTTTCACTTGTATGCAGGACAGAGCGCAGTGGTAGAAGAGGGGCCCTCGCCGCACTTTGCACAGAGGACGGACGGCAATGAGCCTTTCTTGAAAGATTTCGGTAAGTTAAGCCCTGCATGGGGGCTGATGGTTTCGGTTGGCAGCGCTGGGAGACTAACGCCAGAGACAGCAGTGGCGAGCCGCAGCCCAGGGGCTATACCAGCAGCTGCACGCTGTGTGCAAAGCTGCAGCAACAGGAGCTGCCCTGCTGATAGGCTGGGCTGGGCCCTGGGTGGAGCCTGGGCCCCTCTATTCAGCCGCTGTCCATTCTGAGCACAGCTATTTACTATACTAGCGTGAAGTGACCAGCCTCTGGTAGTCTGCTCGAATTTACTTGTGGCACGAAGCCCTTAATAAACTCTGTTCTGTCATTTTTCGTTTATACTACATTGTGGACTTAAGTAACACAGGGTTAGCAGAGCCACCCGGAAAAAGGATTTTTCAGGCCAGGCATAATAGTGGCCTGAGCA
Organism: Ambystoma mexicanum; assembly: GCF_040938575.1. Taxonomy (NCBI): domain Eukaryota; kingdom Metazoa; phylum Chordata; class Amphibia; order Caudata; family Ambystomatidae; genus Ambystoma; species Ambystoma mexicanum. The sequence goes on from NC_090925.1 coordinate 833,688,705, forward strand.
GGGCTAGGACCGCCCGTTAGGATGACTCCAAGAAAGTGACCATGTGTTTTTCCAATAAAAATGACCATATGTTTTCCAATCAGAAAGGTTGTGTGTGGAAACAATGTTGATAATGTATTCCTGTGTTTGGGGGGCTGCAGAAGGGGTTACATTGCTTGTAGGTGAGCCACCTATTCTTTGTTTACCTTAAGAGCTTTTAACGGTAACGTGGGGTATTGCGACAGAGCATTGAGTGGTGTATAGGTTAGGTCCGGGGCAAGACCATATGGTTCGGGCACTGCATCTGTGGATAGACCTGAAGCTATTTACCTTTGCTTTTTGGCGTGCACTGAGATGCAAAATGAACTTCCTTGCGCTTTCGAGCTGCTCGACTTGTTGCAGTAACGATTGAATAAAGGAATACATGCCCAAAAGGCACCATTGATTGAGCCCGCTATTTTATGCTATTCAAAGTTTCTATAGTTCTGTTCATCAGTTATTTATTTATTTTTTAAATTGTAATCTCCGAACAAGTCACGAGAATACCTAACATAGGGCCTCATTACACGGTAGGCGGTAAGCCATGGCGCTATTAGCGCTATGGTTCATGCCGGTAATTTACCGGTACCGCCTTGGAGGAAAGGGGAATTACCGCCCTATTCCAAGGTTGGGAAGGCGGTAATTCCTCCTTCCTACATTGCCCTTCCCCATTCACATTTTTGCCCCATAGGGCATAATGGGAATAGGGAAGGTGCTAATTACGGTACCGCAAATTGCGGTACCGTAATTAGCACCCTGGTCCCTTTGCGGGTTGGATTTTTAACGCCTGCAAAAAGCAGGCGTTAAATTCCCCAACCCGCAAAGGGACCTCGTAGTAAGGCGGTAAGGATTTACCGGTACCGATAAAATACCGGTACCGGTAAACCCTTACCGCCTACCGTGTAATGAGGCCCATACTCTTTGGAAGGCTCACGGCCATACTTGAAGAAAACAAGCCTGAATGAGTGAATCAATTCATGACAAGGGCTGCACAGAAAGTCACAATTATTGTATCGACCTTCAAAATCTATCCAGTATGTATACTGGCTGCCAACAAAATCTGAAGTATGTATACTGGCTGCCAACTAAATCTGGTGCTTCAAGAGGCCCCACACTTGCACAACCTGTGTATATAAATGTGCATTCTGTGTATATAAATGTATATAAAGGTATATAAATGTGGACTGTTTATTATGTAAAAATGTTTCAGGGCAACCATGACGCCATGATCCAAACAACTGTAACCATATTCTTAAGCATGTAACAGCGCCTAGCTGCCTCTGGGCTTTGTGCGCTTTATAAATGAATAAATAAATAAATAAAGAGGGATAGCTCGTGGTTATTAGTAATGTTACTGCTAAACTACAACTGGGCAGGGAACTATTGCACAATATTGTGCCCGGAGTTGTTTCGACAAGATGTTGTTGCTGGGTGCTTTGCGGCAGGTGGCGTGTGCAGTGTGGTGTCTAAGCCGGACCGGTGGATATTGGGGGCTGATGGGGCAATAAAGACGCCGGCCAGAGAGCGAATTAGAAACGTTGGTAGTAGGTAGTGGGTGAACGGTTCGTGGGCTCCCGGTGCCTTGGCTTTATGGGGGCTCTAGGCACAACCTTTTTGTGTCTGTGAGTAACCCTGACTGTGCCTGCTGCCTTTTAGATCTGTGGCCCCTGTGATGTGAAAAGTATCCAGTGACTATGTATATAATGATAACACTGCATGCTTTAAAACTGAAGTAAATGTGCACAGTAGCCTAGAAGGTCGATGCTCCTGCTACAGAGATCTATACAATCAGATGTTTGTTTCATTAAAAGATGAGTATGTTAATGCAGCTGTTCTAGTTATCTGTGTGCCGGGACAGCCTCAGGGCCTTTCAACACATTCACATAAAAGGAGCCTCAGGTTGGCCTAGGAAGCTGCCCTCATTTGCCAGTTAAAAGTCTTCTCCTACAGCAACATTTTCCTTTAGTTCTGGGGCTTAAAATGTGCTCTGTGCAGCACTCTCATTACAAACTGTGTTTTCTGGGGCCCTCCTGGCTGTGACTTCCCTTGGGGCACACAGACGTGTTATCACCTCATTGCCTTTTAACCCTGAAGCTGAAGATGACAAAGAAGAATGTATAGCTTTCCAGCGGTCATTTAGTGTTGCAGCTCCCTGCAGGCCATCTCGCAACAATCAGCGGGTATCAACTTCTCGCTGTGTTTCTCTGTCTCCATTATAATGTATGCGCCTCCGACTGATTTCCTCTCTAAGCAAGGATGGCCCACAAACCTTGTGTTGGAATGGGCCCCACGCATCTTAAGCCAGACCTCATATCTCAGCAGGAAAATGTTAGCCCTGATGTGGCCCTCCGCTTGCTGTCGCTCTCTCTTTCTCTCTCCATACATGCAGCCACTCTCTCTCTCTCCATATGCGCTGTCTCTCTCTATGGCAATCTTGGAAATATCCCCTTATTCCATCTTCTCCAACTCTCACCTGTGCTCTCAGCCCTTATTTTTTCTCTCATCCTTCCTCTCACTCTCAATTTTTCTCATACTCTCACCCTTTCTCGCTCATGTTTCCTCTTGCTCATCATGGGCATCCTCTATCAATGGCTTCCTGCGTTGCCTATTCCCCTTCTCATTCCATTGCACCTGCACCCCTTGTCGCATTCTCCTTTAAAATGTTGCACTCTCTTCCTTGCACCCTGGTGCCTATAAATGCAAAGAGCAACAGTAAACACCAAAACTATTGCCATTGCCAATGCTTGTTTCATGAACTAAATGACTTTTAGCTTTTAGCAGGCGTTAAGGATGGGACCCGCAAAGGGACTCCGGGGTCAATAACGGTACCGTAATTTACGGTACCGTTGTTGCCACCTTCCCCATTCCCATTGAGCCCCATGGGGGCTCAAATGGGAATGGGGAATGGCCCTGGTGAATGGGGAATTACCGGTTCCTCCGACCTCGGAATGGACTTGTAATTACTCCATTCACCAGGCCGGAGTTTGGATGAGTTCGGAGGCAGCCATGACGCAAATAGCGGCGTGGTTACCTCCGAACTCGGAATGAGGCCCAATGACAGGTCGGCACTGGGAAAGGGGTTTAGCTCACAAAAATAAAATCGGTTTTGATTCAGAATGACAGGTGCAAAAAGGAATGCCACTGGCAAATGAAAATTCGCTTAGCAGGGCATAATTTAAACACATGGGGGGTCATTACGAGTTTGGAGGTAGCCATGGTGCTATTAGCATCATGGCTACCTCCAAAGTCATGTCCGGGTTCTCTGAATAACGGGTCATTCCAACGTTGGAGGACCCGTTAAGTCCCCATTCAAAAAACCCTTCCCCATTCCCATTCGATCCCCCATAGGGCTCAATGGGAATAGGGAGGGAGCTAATAACGGGCCGTAAATTACGGGCCCGTTATTAGCTCTCTGGTCCCTTAGCGGCTCCCGCTAAGGACGGCTGGTTTTACCAGCCGGCCTTAGTAGGACCCGCTAAGGGACCGCGGAATGCGGCGGTAAGGGGTTAATGGCACTGGCATCCTTACTGGTGCCGTTAACCCCTTACCGCTGCACTCGTAATGACCCCCATGGACAAATTCGTTTTTCAGCTAACAAGGGGAATGATTCTTTTGGCCAATGCTTTAATGACTATAATAATTAACAACAACACTGGGGAAAATATTGTTGGTTTTGAACACCACCAATTCCAATCCTGTGAAATTCAACTGGGGAATTAATTGATTGCCTTACAAAAATACTAAGGATTTACGCAGACAAATGAGGGGTTTTTCAATGGGGATATGCTAACATACACAGGCAAACAAGAGATTCTTCTATGGGGAGATGTCTGAACTACACTGGCAATTGGTGGTTTCAATGGGGAAATATTGGGTGCACTGCTACAAAATTAAGGGCTTATGCAATTTAGGGCTAGGGTTATTACTACTTACATAGCAAGCCTGTGTTTAAGTTTCAGGAAAGCCAGCTGCATCTCAGGACAATCTGGAAAGATAGGGCAGGGGTCTGGTCACTCCACTCTCACAGATGGTAAGTCTCAGCAGCCTTCTCTGTGTCCTCCTTTTCTGTCTCCACATTTTTTCCCTGTTCCTGTGTCCTAGTACACACCCCTTATATAGCAGAAATGACATAACTGATTTTGCAATCTAGGGCAAGTATCCTGCAATAATCCCTGCTGCTAGGATTCAACAGTTACCCTCTCTCTCTCTCCGCCCCCAGTCAGTACTGGTTTAGGGATTTTGGAGCAACATCTTTTCCCATTCATCACCATCCTTTGTTCTCCTTTCAACTTTTTGGCAAAAACTAGTTACGTATCATAACTTCATAATTGTACTAGCCACTGCCATATGAAACATATATTCTGTTTAAGCTGATCATGGGGAATCAGATAAGCCGGCCACCAAATCCGTACTATGTAGCATTGCCCTGTGTCATATGTTTGTCATTTTCATAAAATGTACAACAATTGTGAATATGTAAGTTATCAAGCATATTCCTAATTTCATTTTCCACCTTTTCATCAACTCTCATATTTGTCACATGTTCAGATCAGCCAGAAACGTAATCCAACTGTCCTTTACAGTTCCCAGAGTCACACGTAGATGCATTTTATACACCCAAACCGCCTGGAAACTACATGAAAAATGGGATCAAAGTGAAATTAATCCTCGATCCGGTTGTTGCGCAAAATTCCTAAAATGACTTTTCCCTACCCATTTTCCCTTTACCTGGTTCATCTCCTTGCTACCACTCTTTTTCCACAACTCTCCACATTTGGTACACGGTCAAACTGGCCCTGGGCATTTTCAGTGAGCAATACAGCCTTTGATTTTGAAGTGATAATGCCCTTCCTTTTTTTTTTACTCAATTTGTTAGTTTTATACATCAACGCTTGCTGTGTTACTCTGTTCTTCTTTTTACCACCTTTCTATTTTGCCTTGAACTGTCTCTCTGGAGTATGCCCTGTTAAATCAATTTGTTCCTCTACTCTATCATTATCATTTAAGTTTGTTTCTAATATATCTTTATTTAAAACTTTGGCAATTTGCTCCATGCGAAACGGATCTCCCCCACTAGTTTGTTCCTTTTCGTGAATTGAGACAGGATTCTCATAAATACTGTATCCCCTACTATCTATACCAAAAATAAGATTTGGAATTGTGTTGGGGGCCATTTAACTTTACATCCAAACCCTTGCACTTGTTCACCAAAGCAATGAGCAGATTTTCTAAAGCTGCATACATTGTAGTAGATGATCTGCTGTCACCACTTCCGTGCGAGACTCTAGAAATGTTAGGATGTAAATCAAGTTAGGATGTAAATCAAAAACCAGTATACCATCCTCTGTCCAAACCAACTACTCTATCCCCTACCATTAACAAATAAACCAAGAAACAAAGAGTTCAATGAACCTCTTACCCAAGCCACAAACCAAGAGAATGGCTCCCTTCTCCTGGAGAAACAATCCAGTCGTAGGTTGACTTAACAACAGTCTCTTGCAATAGGGTCTGATTTACCAAATATGCCTAGACCAGGAGAATGACTCCCTTCTCCTGGTCTATCTGGAAGAGCTCTGGAGACTGTTCTTTGACAGTCCTATGGACAAGCCTTTAGATGTCTCTTTACTTCCTCCCATGAGTTTGTGGACAACAGAATTAAGACTTTATCAACTTGTCTTCCTATTGCTGGAGCTTTGTTAGGACTTTGTGTATCTTGACTATTGGGGAGATTGCTCCCTGACAGTTCCTGGTCCTTTTGGTGTCTTTAACATATGTCGGGTTTCCCACTGTGAAGAGGGAGTTCACTCCCGAGCAGTACTGGGCTCTTGGTTTTCTGAGTATCACTACAGTGCTGAGGGGGATCACTCTCAAGGAATACTTGACTCTTGGGTCATTAGGTATCACTACTGTAACGAGAGAGATCACTCGTGAGGAATACTTCAGTCTTTTTGCTCCCTGGATGCCACCAGACTTTCCTGCAACTTCTGTTACCTGTATCTTCACTGGGGAATGCTGCCGGTTCTTCCCAGGCTATCATGTTGCTGTTGGCCCTGCACATGCTCAGCGCGTTTTATTGCTTTTCTCCTCTCTGGTCAGTGCAGCTTGCAGTAATGTTGCTGTGGCCGTGTCTGCTTATTTTATGGAACAGACAGTCCACCTCGGAGAGGCCACCCCATTGCTGGATTCTTCCTGCTTTTTCAGTGAGTCGGATTCCCCCTGGCTCCAGTAATTCCTTTCGACCTCTTCTTCAGAGACAGGCTGTCTCTCAATGGTTCGGGCAGCTCTTTGAATTTCCTGGGCCCTGCAGGACAGAGGCCAGCTTCCCTCGCTGCTCTTCCTGCTCCCAAACAATCTTAGTCCTACCCTGGTCTTTACTTTATACTGATTGGGCCGCCCCAGCATAGCATCAATGTTTGTTGTCAAAAGCTTTGAAGTTATCTTCATGCCTAGTAGTGCCCACCTCGTCCCAGTTCTTGGGCAATCCTTTCTACTGTTGTTCTGTATGTTTCTTTAGTTCTTCTTCAGCTCAGAACTATCTTGTCTTGCAGATGCAATAGTAGAGTATTCACAATAACACACAGTAGTAGTTTCAGGTATGGAGGGAAATGGAGTAAATAGAGCCATAGCTTCTGTGAACAATGGTTTAGGGAGGTCTTTCACAGGATTGGAGTCCTTATCTTCACAAGGGCAGTCACCCCCTATGAGGTCCTTCTGCTTTTTACCAGCCCTTGGGGGGTTATTGGGTAGTGACCTCACCTCCCTAGTCTCATAGGGAAGCGCTCTCCTCTGGGAAGAAGTGACGAGAGCCTGTGGATCGTCACAGTGGGCGTGAGAGAATTCAAAACCCTTTTAGTCATTTTGGCCCTAAACAAGCCAGAGAGGCCGTGAGTTCCAAATCCACTGGCCATACTTCGAAAATAATCTCATTCTCGTTCATTGGAAAATACTTTGTAATATACCTAGTTGCATTCTCTTTAGGCTCTACATTAGGGGCTCTAATAGTTTTGGGTATATACGTCCTTGTTGGTAAACACATTTTGGTGAATCACATTGACAATCCTTACTAATTCACTGTTGTCCATAAAGTTATTTTCTGGCTGTTTCTGTTCCACAAGCCCCCTCTAAGATGGAATGCCATCAGCCACCTCTGCTATTCCGCCTAACGGCATAACAGCGGAGCGGCGCTGACGTGCCGCTGAAGCATCACTGGCACGCTGCTGAAGCTCCACATCAGCGCTCTCAGCTGATTTTATAGCTGACAAATAGGCAGATCCAAGGGTCAGCCACCACAGTCGCAACACAGAAGTATGGAATCATTTCATCAAATGCATGGGTCAAGTACCATTGTAACAACTTGTTCACAGAGGACACAAAATTGGTACAGACAGAGAAAACCAAAAACTACTACCTATGATTTAAGTAACCATTACACCACTTTTGCAAATAAAAAATTATCCACGATTTTCATAAACAGATCACATGTGAAGTAGTTGGATGATCATTATTCATGCGTTTGATTGACAACACTAACCAAAACTCAAACTGGGTTAGCAACCAAGAACTCTGAATATCCAAGGACAGGAGTTGCATACCAAGCCAGAATACAGCTGGTTTTCTCATGCACACTTGTGAAGGAGAGGTAAACATGCTCACAAACAACAGGAACAGATGACAGCCATCTCACACTCACCAGCAAGACTCAGGCCCTCTCCACAGAGCCACATACCAGAACCATTGCTTTCACCTGACTTCAAAAAGAGGCACAAAGCTTTTGATTGCCATTGTGGAAGTAATCATGAACAGAAAGCTAGAAACCAGTCCCAGTCAGAATCAGTGAGTACATTAGGAAGAACCCTGGTGCGGATGGATATTGAAAAGAGGGAATAAAAAATCACTGACAGGGATGTCAGGGAGAGAAAAAGGAAAATTCTATTGGAAAACAGATTAGAGAATCAACATAATCAGCTGTCCAATAAAAGCACACAGAGCCCTGCACACAGGCGCACAGTCTGGCATACCGACTTGGAATTAGAAAGGAGGAGAGGGAGCCTGATCCATAGAGAGAGCAAGACTCAGGAAAACAGGCAGAACGTGGAAGAGACTTGAGGCAGAGAATGTAGAGGTAAATCCCAGAGCATAGGGCCGGCTATACCTCAGACACTGGCAAAGACCAGAGAATGAGTGAAGACCAGGAGCCTGCTGAGGGCTACATCTCAGACATTAGCAGAGTCCAGACCCCAAGGCAGAGAAATCTAAGAGCATGCCGATTGCGCTCCCTCATGCAATGGCAAAAACAAGACAAAGAAGGGTGGAGAGAGCCAAGAGTCTGCTGAGGTCTATATCGCAGACACCAGAGATGGGGAAGGCGAGTAAGACAAGAGCCTCCCGAGACACTGGCAGGGGCCAGATGCTGAGGAGGAGAGAATTCAGAGAGCCTATTGATAGCTATGTGATACAGAAAATCGGTCCAGCTGTGTCCCCCCCCCCCCTGTGGGCCAATACCAACCATCTCCCGAAGTCGGAACCCAACTGATTTCTAAGTAGGCAGTAGTTTAGTTTAGTTTAGTTTAGTTTAGTTTATTACTTGTATTGCGCACCAAACCCACAGGTAGTCGGGCGCATCACATAAGATTACTCACAGCTTAGTTGTACATAGATAGAATACAGTATAGTCAACAAACATAGTAAGGATAACATTTTTACAATTATTTACATTTTACATAAAAATAGCGCAGAGAATATATATACAATGTGTATAAGAAAAGTTTATGCCCAGTCTTTATAGACGGCATACCAGTAGGGACTCCCACTTGTGTAGCACGTGGGTAAATTGTGCCCTGAACAATCTAGTTGGGAAGAAACCAACATGAAATCACTGCATGAACTGCAAACCCTGCCTCATTCGACCAGACTATACAGAGAAGCACTTACCTGACAAGAGACTTTGATGATCCAAACAAGCTAACACAGGACAGGACCAGGAAAACCGACAACACGGCACGAGGATGCAAAACAAAAGAAAACAGAAGGACGTCCCGGGCGGCTTGATGACGAGAATAAGGGTGCTGCAGGTGATAATCCAAGGTCATGAAGTCAGGTCCAGACAGGAAACAAGATCAGAGATCCACAGGTAGGTACAGCAGGGAATGAGCTAGGCAATCCAGTAAGCAAGGCAGAGTTCAGTACACAGGTAGGCAAGCACTGAGAAAGGATATGCAAGGCAGTCCAGGAAGCAGATAGAGGTCAGTAAATACGTAGATAGGTATACTGAAGGGACAAACAAGGCAATCCAAGGGACAAGGCAGAAATCTATACACGTGTAGATAGTCAAGAATGGGTCAGGGAATGGCGAAAACAAGAAGGATTCACTGTAGCATTGTTGAGCGTGGCGTCGTTCTGCAGGGATTCTTTCTAGATACTGCTTGTCCGAAATAGTGTATCCTGTGATTGACACTACGTCGCATCTAGGGGTGTGCTGGAGACATGCCATGGTGAAGGTTATCCGGAAGTGTAGTACGGGCACGTAGACACCAGAGAAGGCACCATCTATTCCACTGCTGTCGTCCTGAGCTGGCAATAAGGCCTGCAATCTTGAGACTATGTCCTGGATGCTGTGGGGGGTGCAGATGTGAAGGGAGAATAGAAAAGACCCTGCCTCAGGAAAGCAATCCACGGTTCGTGGTTTAGAATAATATGGCTTGACAAAGCCACTAAGGAACGCAGGAGAAATATATGTTTATGGGAGTGGGCGAACATTTTTACCATCAGCTCTGAGTTTGGAGGGTTGTAATATTTAAGAGGGTGGCGGAGAAGTACATGCTGGTATGCAAAACCGAGAAGATGCTAGAAAAATTGAGACTAGAACGCCAAGAAGTGGACTAGGTGCTGTAAAACTAATACTGTGAGGGATGTTGTGCAATATAACCCTGGCTCCGTAGGTGTGAGTCAAGAAGTGTGTTGGGCTTAACCCTTATTCTGTACATCAGTGAGTACCATGTAAGATCAACGTTCCTATAGTTAGGTACCTTAAATCACAATGCATTAATTATCCAGACACCGAGTATCTTTTATTGATTCTGGTAAATGCTTCTTGTAGGAGTCAACACCAAACAAACTGTCCCATTTAATACAATTGTTGTACTTCACTGAAGACTCCTCTGTGTTTGTTGATATTTCATCACACAGCCTGAAAGCAAATTGTGGACAGTAATACACAAGGGGGGGTCAGAACTAGTTCTCTAAACCATGAATACATCACAAATCAATGACCAATTAACACCCAGATTATTTAACATGCAACACTGTAGAAAAACAGACATTTTATCCTAGTACATTACAGGGGTACTGGAGAAAATTGAGATACAGATTTTCTTTTTTTTAATAACAACTTTGAGGCGATTACCATGCAAGAAACACGGCTCATATGAACATAAGAACTTTGCGGATATTTGGATTTTACTAAATCTGCCATTACATCGAAAAAGAAAAGGAATCAGTAGGCCTCAACATTTCCCAAAGGATGAAGAACTGGAAATCAGTTCATGAATAGAAATCAGCCTGATTATGCAACCATAGGGGACGCCTGACTCCAAAAGGATGATTTATTGAGGATTAGAAGCATTGTTAACATACTTGCAGTAGAAAAAAGGGATGCAACAGATCCATTTAAAAAAAAAAAGATTTTCAATTAAAGTGTTGTGTGGTTAAATAAACATGTTAACACTACATTCTAACATAATATAAACATTACAATAATAATCTCAGACACTTGTCTCAAATTGTTAATAACTAATAGAAAAGAATCATAAAATCTGAATAAAATAACGATCAATAAAATCTGAATAAAATAACAATCTTAAGCATTATTATCATGTCATATATAATCCCATGTAAAAAAACAGATTAAAATACATCATTAAATAAGGATATAGAAAATAGGAAAGATCATATCATCTTATCACAAGGACCACAACTCTGGCCCGTCGTTTCTTGATTTTCAACCAAATATGATAGAAGGTGAAATGCAATATTGTACTACTACCAGAATATAAAGACCCCAGGGTTGATCTGATTTAAAATTCTCTAATGTAAAACGTAAATTGTGATACCCTTTTATTGCTTTTGGTAAATGCTACTAGTAGGAGTTAACCCCAAGCAAACAAGTAGAAACGTAATATCACACATTGATCGTATAAGAGAATAGGGATAAATTAAGGAAACCATACTTGGATGCACATGGCAAGCTAATTTCAAATCAGCATTTCCCCACCAAGGATGGATAGTGTGATTATTTGCCCCAAATCTGTGACTTGGACAGAACTTGTTACCTTTACCAAAAAGACTGGTGGATCCAACATACAATTCAAGAGGGTCTAATTAAATAATTAAGTGTATATTTCTAACCCTGAACCAAGAATATGAATATTTTGAAATACATAGTAGGATTGAAAGTGACCGTATTGCCCTAACTTTACAAATGGCACACTTTCGGGAGTGTTGGATATCCCATATGAAATAAAGAAAACATAAGTTGGGGTTTTAGTTTAGAGGAAGCATTATTGGAAAGGCTCTCATATATAAAAACACATTACTTACCCCCAAGAATTCAGGACAATTAGATACATCAAGTAAAAACAGAGACTCACAGGCTAATGCTATATGAGTAGCTAATGAGCTCACACTCAGTTAGTCAAGAAAGAGAAGTGGGTAAGAAATAAAAAGGTTGTATGTCAACATGACGGTAATGACGTATTTGATGAGGACAGTGCCAATCGCAAATCTGAGCTACATAAGAGCTACATAATTTAAAAAGTCCTGCGGGGAGAGGGCAGAAAACCTACAGGGCTGTGGACAATTGTTTTAAAAAGTAACACCCAGCCAGACATACTTATCAAACAGCACACAACAGGGCCCAGCCACCACCATGATTGCAGGGGTAAACATAGAAACTACCAGTGTGCGTAGTAGTTCCAAAAGGGCCGGCCGCAATTCCAATGGTTGGCAAAAGTTCAAATGAGGGCAACAACTAAAAGGAAACTTTTCATGATATCTTAATCAGGAACAATGATTCTAAGTAGGACAACGTGCACAAAGGGAAATCAAGAATCTGAGAGACTAAGCTGAGTTCAAAAAGGACATAAGACAAGCCTTTTAAAAAATGCCGAATTAATTCAACAAGTACATCATGTTAAGGCTTTCATCCTTGTCCTTGAAGTGTTGCAACCTTCGAGAGAGCACAGGATTCAGCCACCATAGACCTCCTCCGGCACCAAAGAGCAGAATGTGCAAACAAGCACTCTACCCAGGGTTAGTGGCCAAGGTAAGCAGGGAAAATCTAAATCCCCTGAATGCCACCTGCAAAACAGAAAGAAAAGAAACAGGATAGATAATTGAAAGTTGGAGAGAGGGAGGAGCAATCACCCTGTAACCATGGGAACATACCCTTGCGGCCCCAGGCCCCCTTGCTCCCCATGTTCCCCGGCTTCCCTCTTCCCCTCCCCCCGCCCGCCTCCCGGACCTCCCTCCCCCTGTGATTGGCCTCTCGGGCCTTGTACTGAGCGAGGGCCTGCAGCTGCACCTGGGGAAACGCCATTACCAGCACAGCGACCCCAGGTGAGCTGCAGGACCCTCTGCCCCACGCTTTCCACCTTGTGGCCAGGCTCGTGCCCCCTTGCGGCCCCAGACCCCCTCGCTCCCCATGTTCCCCGGCTTCCCTCTTCCCCTCCCTCCGCCCGCCTCCCGGACCTCCCTCCCCCTGTGATTGGTCTCACGGGCCTTGTACTGAGCGAGGGCCTGCAGCTGCACCTGGGGAAATGCCACTACCAGCACAGCGACCCCAGGTGAGCTGCAGGACCCTCTGCCCCACGCTTTCCACCTTGTGGCCAGGCTCGTGCCCCCTTGCGGCCCCAGACCCCCTCGCTCCCCATGTTCCCCGGCTTCCCTCTTCCCCTCCCTCCGCCCGCCTCCCGGACCTCCCTCCCCCTGTGATTGGTCTCACGGGCCTTGTACTGAGCGAGGGCCTGCAGCTGCACCTGGGGAAATGCCACTACCAGCACAGCGACCCCAGGTGAGCTGCAGGACCCTCTGCCCCACGCTTTCCACCTTGTGGCCAGGCTCGTGCCCCCTTGCGGCCCCAGACCCCCTCGCTCCCCATGTTCCCCGGCTTCCCTCTTCCCCTCCCTCCGCCCGCCTCCCGGACCTCCCTCCCCCTGTGATTGGTCTCACGGGCCTTGTACTGAGCGAGGGCCTGCAGCTGCACCTGGGGAACCGCCATTACCAGCACGGCGACCCCAGGTGAGCTGAAGGACCCTCTACCCCACGCTTGCCACCTTGTGGCCAGGCGCGTGCCCCCTTGCGGCCCCAGACCCTCTCGTTCCCCATGTTCCCCGGCTTCCCTCTTCCCCTCCTTCCGCCCGCCTCCCGGCCCTCCCTCCCCCTGTGATTGACCTCTCGGGCCTTGTACTGAGCGAGGGCCTGCAGCTGCACCTGGGGAAACGCCATTACCAGCACGGCGACCCCAGGTGAGCTGCAGGACCCTCTGCCCCACCCTTGCCACCTTGTGGCCAGGCTCGTGCCCCCTTGCGGCCCCAGACCCCCTCGCTCCCCATGTTCCCCGGCTTCCCTCTTCCCCTCCCTCCGGGACCTCCCTCCCCCTGTGATTGGCCTCTCAGGCCTTGTACTGAGCGAGGGCCTGCAGCTGCACCTGGGGAAACGCCATTACCAGCACGGCGACCCCAGGTGAGCTGCAGGACCCTCTGCCCCACCCTTGCCACCTTGTGGCCAGGCGCGTGCCCCCTTGCGGCCCCAGACCCCCTCGCTCCCCATGTTCCCCGGCTTCCCTCTTCCCCTCCCTCCGCCCGCCTCCCGGACCTCCCTCCCCCTGTGATTGGTCTCACGGGCCTTGTACTGAGCGAGGGCCTGCAGCTGCACCTGGGGAACCGCCATTACCAGCACGGCGACCCCAGGTGAGCTGAAGGACCCTCTACCCCACGCTTGCCACCTTGTGGCCAGGCGCGTGCCCCCTTGCGGCCCCAGACCCTCTCGTTCCCCATGTTCCCCGGCTTCCCTCTTCCCCTCCTTCCGCCCGCCTCCCGGCCCTCCCTCCCCCTGTGATTGACCTCTCGGGCCTTGTACTGAGCGAGGGCCTGCAGCTGCACCTGGGGAACCGCCATTACCAGCACGGTGACCCCAGGTGAGCTGAAGGACCCTCTACCCCACGCTTGCCACCTTGTGGCCAGGCGCGTGCCCCCTTGCGGCCCCAGACCCTCTCGTTCCCCATGTTCCCCGGCTTCCCTCTTCCCCTCCTTCCGCCCGCCTCCCGGCCCTCCCTCCCCCTGTGATTGACCTCTCGGGCCTTGTACTGAGCGAGGGCCTGCAGCTGCACCTGGGGAAACGCCATTACCAGCACGGCGACCCCAGGTGAGCTGCAGGACCCTCTGCCCCACCCTTGCCACCTTGTGGCCAGGCTCGTGCCCCCTTGCGGCCCCAGACCCCCTCGCTCCCCATGTTCCCCGGCTTCCCTCTTCCCCTCCCTCCGGGACCTCCCTCCCCCTGTGATTGGCCTCTCAGGCCTTGTACTGAGCGAGGGCCTGCAGCTGCACCTGGGGAAACGCCATTACCAGCACGGCGACCCCAGGTGAGCTGCAGGACCCTCTGCCCCACCCTTGCCACCTTGTGGCCAGGCTCGTGCCCCCCTTGCGGCCACAGACCCCCTCACTCCCTATGTTCCCCGGCTTCCAGTCCTCTGCCAGTCTGCCCTGCGGCAAAGGCCCCCAAGGAAAAGGGCGGCTCCTGCACTGGCATCTCCGAGACGTGACTCCGGGTGTCCGCAAAGGTAGCCAACAGACACCAACAAAACTGTAAGTGTGGCATGGGTGGGGTGTAGAGCCATTACTCTACACCAGAAAGCCCTCGCCACTCTACCTTACCTTCCATAATGTAGACTGCCATAGACTTACATCATGCATACTTGGAGAGATTTGTGACCACCAATCCAAATCCACTCTTGGGTGAACCGTAAAGGTTGCATTCCATCACACACTAACATACTAGCCACACCTATAGAAAATGATCAAGATTAGCCTGCATCACCTTTAGAGAGCTGTAACAATGTTAGTATGTGCCACACTTAGATGTCATCTCTAACTTAAGCACTCATTGCATCTAGATAGAATATGAATGTTAGCATGTGCCACACTTAGATGTCATCCTAACCTTAGCTTCCGTCACTTCTAGATAGAAATGTGAATGTTAGCATGTGACACACTTAGATGTCATCCTTAACTTTAGCCCTCATCGCATCTAGATAGAATATGAATGTCAGCATGTGCCACACTTAGATGTCATCTTTAACTTTAACCCTCATCGCATCTACATAGAATATGAATGTCAGCATGTGCCACACTTAGATGTCATCCTAACTTTAGTTTCCGTCACTTTAGCTCTCGTTGCATCTAGATAGAAATGTGATTGTTAGCATGGGCCACACTCAGGATTCTTAACTTTAGCGTGCGCCGCATTTAGATAGAAATGTGACTGATAGCATGTGCCACACTCAGGATTCTTAATTTTAGCTTGCGCCACATCTAGATAGAAGTGTGATTGTTGGCATGTGCCACACTCGGGATTCTGAGATTTGGCTCGCGTCGCATCTAGATAGAAGTACGATTCTTGACATGCACCACACTTAGAATTCTGAACCCTAGCTTGCGTCACATCTAGATAGAAATGTGATTGTTAGCATGCACCACACTCATGATTCTTAACTTTAGCTTGCACCGCTTCTAGATAGAAATGTGATTGTTAGCATGTGCCACACTCAGGATTCTTAAATTTAGCTTGCGCCACATCTAGATAGAAATGTGACTGTTAGCATGTGCCGCACTCAGGATTCTTAACTTTAGCTTGCGTCACATCTAGATAGAAATGTTATTCTTAACATGCACCACACTTAGAATTCTGAACTTTGGCTCGTGTTGCATCTAGATAGAAATTTGATTGTTAGCATGTGCCACACTCGTATGGAATTCTGAACTTTAGCTCGCGTTGCATCTAGATAGAAATGTTATTCTTAACATGCACCACACTTTGAATACTGAACTTTAGCTAGCGTCGCATCTAGATAGAAATGTGATTCTTAACATGCACCACACTTAGAATTCTGAACCCTAGTTTGCTTCGCATTTGGATAGAAATGTGATTGTTAGCATGTGCCACACTCAGGATTCTTAACTTTAGCTTGTGCCGCATCTAGATAGAAATGCGATTTTTAGCATGTGCCACACTCGTATGGAATTCTGAACTTTAGCTCTCGTCACATCTAGATAGAAATGTGATTGTTAGCATGTGCCACACTCAGGATTCTTAACTTCAGCGTGCGCCGCATCTAGATAGGAATGTTATTCTTAACATGCACCACACTTAGAATTCTGAACTTAAGCTTGCACCGCATCTAGATAGAAATGTGATTGTAGCATGTGTCACACTCAGGATTCTTAACTTTAGCTTGCACCGCATCTAGATAGAAATGTGCTTGCTGTCGCTCTCTCTTTCTCTCTCCATGCACGCAGCCACTCTCTCTCTCTCTCCGTATGCGCTGTCTCTCTCTATGGCAATGTTGGAAATATCCCCTTATTCCATCTTCTCCAACTCTCACCTCTGCTCTCAGCCCTTATTTTTTCTCTCATCCTTCCTCTCACACTCAATTTTTCTCATACTCTCACCCTTTCTCGCTCATATTTCCTCTTGCTCATCATGGGCATCCTCTATCAATGGCTTCCTGCGTTGCCTATTCCCCTTCTCATTCCATTGCACCTGCACCCCTTGTCGCATTCTCCTTTAAAATGTTGCACTCTCTTCCTTGCACCCTGGTGCCTATGAATGCAAAGAGCAACAGTAAACACCAAAACTATTGCCATTGCCAATGCTTGTTTCATGAACTAAATGACTTTTAGCTTTTAGCAGGCGTTAAGGATGGGTCCCGCAAAGGGAATCCGGGGTCAATAACGGTACCGTAATTTACGGGACCGTTATTGCTGCCTTCCCCCTTCCCATTTGAGCCCCATGGGGGCTCAAATGGGAATGGGGAATGGCCCTGGTGAATGGGGGATTACCGGTCCCTCCGACCTCGTAATGGACTTGTAATTACTCCATTCACCAGGCCGGAGTTTGGATGAGTTCGGAGGCAGCCATGCCGCAAATAGCGGCGTGGTTAACTCCGAACTCGGAATGAGGCCCAATGACAGGTCGGCACTGGGAAAGGGGTTTAGCTCACAAAAATAAAATCGTTTTTGATTCAGAATGACAGGTGCAAAGAGGAATGACACTGGCAAATGAAAATTCGCTTAGCAGGGCATAATTTAAACACATGGGGGGTCATTACGAGTTTGGAGGTAGCCATGGTGCTATTAGCATCATGGCTACCTCCAAAGTCATGTCCGGGTTCTCTGAATACCGGGTTATTCCAACCTTGGAGGACCCGGTAAGTCCCCATTCAAAAAACCCTTCCCCATTCCCATTCGAGCCCCCATAGGGCTCGAATGGGTATGGGGAGGGAGCTAATAACGGGCCCGTAAATTACAGGCCCGTTATTAGCTCCCTGGTCCCTTAGCGGCTCCCGCTAAGGACGGCTGGTTTTACCAGCCGGCCTTAGTGGGACCCGCTAAGGGACCTATGAATGCGGCGGTAAGGGGTTAATGGCACTGGCATCCTTACTGGTGCCGTTAACCCCTTACCGCCGCACTCGTAATGACCCCCATGGACAAATTTGTTTTTCAGCTAACAAGGGGAATGATTCTTTTGGCCAATGCTTTCATGACTATAACAATTAACAACAACACTGGGGAAAAGATTGTTGGTTTCGAACGCCACCAATTCCAATCCTGTGAAATTCAACTGGGGAATTAATTGATTTCCTTACAAAAATACTAAAGATTTACGCAGACAAATGAGGGGTTTTTCAATGGGGATATACTAACATACACAGGCAAACAAGAGATTCTTCTATGGGGAGATGTCTGAATTACACTGGCAATTGGGGGTTTCAATGGGGAAATATTGGGTGCACTGCTACAAAATGAAGGGCTTATGCAATTTAGGGCTAGGGTTATTACTACTTACATAGCAAGCCTTTGTTTAAGTTTCAGGAAAGCCAGCTGCATCTCAGGACAATCTGGAAAGATAGGGCAGGGGTCTGGTCAATCCACTCTCAAAGATGGTAAGTCTCAGCAGCCTTCTCTGTGTCCTCCTTTTCTGTCTCCACGTTTTTTTCCCTGTTCCTGTGTCCTAGTACACTTCCCTTATATAGCAGAAATGGCATCACTGATTTTGCAATCTAGGGCAAGTAGCCTGCAATAATCCCTGCCGCTAGGATTCGACAGTTATCCTCTCTCTCTCTCTCCGCCCCCAGTCAGTACTGGTTTAGGGATTTTGGAGCAACATCTTTTCCCATTCATCACCATCCTTTGTTCTCCTTTCAACTTTTTGGCAAAAACTAGTTATGTATCATAACTTCATAATTGTACTAGCCACTGCCACATGAAACATATATTCTGTTTAAGCTGATCATGGGGAATCAGATAAGCCGGCCACCAAATCCGTACTATGTAGCAATGCCCTGTGTCACATGTTTGTCATTTTCATAAAATGTACAACAATTATGAATATGTAAGTTATCAAGCATATTCCTAATTTCATTTTCCACCTTTTCATGAACTCTCATATTTGTCACATGTTCAGATCTGCCAGAAACATAATCCAACTGTCCTTTACAGTTCCCAGAGTCACACGTAGATGCATTTTATACACCCAACACCGCCTGGAAACTGCATGAAAAATGGCATCAAAGTGAAATTAATCCTCGATCCGGTTGTTGCGCAAAATTCCTAAAATGACTTTTCCCTACCCATTTTCCCTTTACCTGGTTCATCTCCCTACTACCACTCTTTTTCCACAACTCTCCACATTTGGTACACGGTCAAACTAGCCCTGGGCATTTTCAGTGAGCAATACAGCCTTTGATTTTGAAGTGATATCAACGCTTGCTGTGTTACTCTGTTCTTCTTTTTACCACCTTTCTATTTTGCCTTGAACTGTCTCTCTGGAGTATGCCCTGTTAAATCAATATGTTCCTCTACTCTATCATTATCATTTAAGTTTGTTTCTAATATATCTTTATTTAAAACTTTGGCAATTTGCTCCATGCGAAACGGATCTCCCCCACTAGTTTGTTCCTTTTCCTGAATTGAGACAGTATTCTCATAAATACTCTATCCCCTACTATCTATACCAAAAATAAGATTTGGAATTGTGTTGGGGCCATTTAACTTTACATCCAAACCCTTGCACTTGTTCACCAAAGCAATGAGCAGATTTTCTAAAGCTGCATACATTGTAGTAGACGATCTGCTGTCACCACTTCCGTGCGAGACTCTAGAAATGTTAGGATGTAAATCAAGTTAGGATGTAAATCAAAAACCAGTATACCATCCTCTGTCCAAACCAACTACTCTATCCCCTACCATTAACAAATAAACCAAGAAACAAAGAGTTCAATGAACCTCTTACCCAAGCCACAAACCAAGAGAATGGCTCCCTTCTCCTGGAGAAACAATCCAGTCATAGGTTGACTTAACAACAGTCTCTTGCAATAGGGTCTGATTTACCAAATATGCCTAGACCAGGAGAATGACTCCCTTCTCCTGGTCTATCTGGAAGAGCTCTGGAGACTGTTCCTTGACAGTCCTATGGACAAGCCTTTAGATGTCTCTTTTCTTCCTCCCATGAGTTTGTGGACAACAGAATTAAGACTTTATCAACTTGTCTTCCTATTGCTGGAGCTTTGTTAGGACTTTGTGTATCTTGACTATTGGGGAGATTGCTCCCTGACAGTTCCTGGTCCTTTTGGTGTCTTTAACATATGTCGGGTTTCCCACTGTGACGAGGGAGTTCACTCATGAGGAATACTGGGCTCTTGGTTTTCTGAGTATCACTACAGTGACGAGGGGGATCGCTCTCAAGGAATACTTGACTCTTGGGTCATTGGGTATTACTACTGTAATGAGAGAGATCACTCGTGAGGAATACCTCAGTCTTTTTGCTCCCTGGATGCCACCGGACTTTCCTGCAACTTCCATTACCTGTATCTTCACTGGGGAGTGCTGCCGGTTCTTCCCAGGCTATCATGTTGCTGTTGGCCCTGCACATGCTCAGCGCGTTTTACTGCTTTTCTCCTCTCTGGTCAGTGCAGCTTGCAGTAATGTTGCTGTGGCGGTCTCTGCATATTTTATGGAACAGACAGTCCACCTCGGAGAGGCCACGCCATTGCTGGATTCTTCCTGCTTCTTCAGTGAGTCGGATTCCCCCTGGCTCCAGTAATTCCTTTCGACCTCTTCTTCAGAGACAAACTGTTTCTCAATGGTTCGGGCAGCTCTTTGAATTTCCTGGGCCCTGCAGGATGGAGGCCAGCTTCCCTCACTGCTCTTCCTGCTCCCAAACACTCTTAGTCCTTCCCTGGTCTTTACTTTATACTGATTGGCCCGCCCCAGCATAGCGTCAATGTTTGTTGTTAAAGGCTTTGAAGTTATCTTCATGCCTAGCAGTGCCCACCTCGTCACAGTTCTTGGGCAATCCTTTCTACTGTTGTTCTGTATGTTTATTTAGTTCTTCTTCAGCTCAGAACTATCTTGTCTTGCAGATGCAATAGTAGAGTATTCACAATAACATACAGTAGTAGTTTAAGGTATGGAGGGAGATGGAGTAAATAGAGCCATAGCTTCTGTGAACAATGGTTTAGGGAGGTCTTTCACAGGATTGGAGTCCTTATCTTCACAAGAGCAGTCACCCCCTATGAGGTCCTTGTGCTTTTTACCAGCCCTTGGGGGATTATTGGGTAGTGACCTCACCTCCCTAGTCTCATAGGGAAGCGCTCTCCTCTGGGGAGAAGTGACGAGAGCCTGTGGATCGTCACAGTGGGCGTGAGAGAATTCAAAACCCTTTTTAGTCATTTTTGGCCCTAAACAAGCCAGAGAGGCCATGAGTTCCAAATCCACTGGCCATACTTCGAAAATAATCTCATTCTCGTTCCTTGGAAAATACTTTGTAATATTCCTATTTGCATTCTCTTTAGGCTCTACATTAGGGGCTCTAATAGTTTTGGGTATATACGTCCTTGTTGGTAAACACATTTTGGTGACTCAATCACATTGACAATCCTTACCAATTCACTGTTGTCCATAAAGTTATTTTCTGGCTTTTTCTGTTCCACAAGCCCCCTCTCCGATGGAATGCCATCAGCCACCTCTGCTATTCCGCCTAACGGCATAACAGCGGAGCGGCGCTGACGTGCCGCTGAAGCATCACTGGCGCGCTGCTGAAGCTCCACTTCAGCGCTCTCAGCTGATCTTATAGCTGACAAATAGGCAGCTCCAAGGGTCAGCTGCCACAGTCGCAACACAGAAGTATGGAATCATTTCATCAAATGCATGGGTCAAGTACCATTGTAACAACTTGTTCACAGAGGACACAAAGATGGTACAGAGAAAACCAAAAACTACTACCTATGATTTAAGTAACCATTACACCACTTTTGCAAATAAAAAATGATCCACGATTTTCATAAACAGATCACATGTGAAGTAGTTGGATGATCATTATTCATGCGTTTGATTGACAATACTAACCAAAACTCAAACTGGGTAAGCAACCAAGAACTCTGAATATCCAAGGACAGGAGTTGCATACCAAGCCAGAATACAGCTGGTCTTCTCATGCACACTTGTGAAGGAAAGGTAAACATGCTCACAAACAACAGGAACAGATGACAGCCATCTCACACTCACCAGGAAGACTCAGGCCCTCTCCACAGAGCCACATACCAGAACCATTGCTTCCACCTGACTTCAAAAACAGGCACAAAGCTTTTGATTGCTATTGTGGAAGTAATCATGAACAGAAAGCTAGAAATCAGTCCTAGTCAGAATCAGTGAGTACTTTAGGAAGAACCCTGGCGCGGATGGATATTGAAAAGAGGGAATAACAAATCACTGACAGGGATGTCAGGGAGAGAAAAAGGAAAATCTATTGGAACACAGATTAGACAATCAACATAATCAGCCATCCAATAAAAGCACACAGAGCCCTGCACACGGGCGCACAGTCTGGCATACCGACTTGGAATTAGAAAGGAGGAGAGGGTGCCTGATCCATAGAGAGAGCAAGACTCAGGAAAACAGGCAGAACGTGGAAGAGACTTGAGGCAGAGAATGTTGAGGTAAATCACAGAGCAT
This sequence comes from Ambystoma mexicanum, assembly GCF_040938575.1. Classification (NCBI taxonomy): domain Eukaryota; kingdom Metazoa; phylum Chordata; class Amphibia; order Caudata; family Ambystomatidae; genus Ambystoma; species Ambystoma mexicanum. The sequence goes on from NC_090925.1 coordinate 833,711,006, forward strand.
AGGGCCGGCTATACCTCAGACACTGGCAAAGACCAGAGAATGAGTGAAGACCATGAGCCTGCTGAAGGCTACATCTCAGACATTAGCAGAGTCCAGACCCAGAGGCAGAGAAATCTAAGAGCATGCCGATTGAGCTCCCTCATACAATGACAAAAACAAGACAAAGAAGGGTGGAGAGAGCCAAGAATCTGCTGAGGTCTATATCACAGACACCAGAGATGGGGAAGGCGAGTAAGACAAGAGCCTCCCGAGACACTGGCAGGGGCCAGATGCTGAGGAGGAGAGAATTCAGAGAACCTACTGATAGCTATGTGTTACAGAAAATCGGTCCAGCTGTGTGTCCCCGTGGGCCAATACCAACCATCTCCCGAAGTCGGAACCCAACTGATTTCTAAGTGGGCAGTAGGTACTCCCACTTGTGGAGCACGTGGGTAAATTGTGCTCTGAAGAATCTAGTTGGGAAGAAACCAACATGAAATCACTGCATGAACTGCAAACCCTGCCTCATTCGACCAGACTATACAGAGAAGCACTTACCTGACAAGAGACTTTGATGATCCAAACAAGCTAACACAGAACAGGGCCAGGAAAACCGACAACACGCACGAGGATGCAAAACCAAAGAAAACAGAAGGACGTCCCAGGTGGCTTGATGACGAGAATAAGGGTGCTGTAGGAAATAATCCAAGGTCATGAAGTCAGGTCCTGACAGGAAACAAGATCAGAGATCCACAGGTAGGTACAGCAGGGAATGAGCTAGGCAATCCAGTAAGCAAGGCAGAGTTCAGTACACAGGTAGACAAGCATTGAGAAAGGATATGCAAGGCAGTCCAGGAAGCAGATAGAGGTCAGTAAATACGTAGATAGGTATACTGAAGGGACAAGCAAGGCAATCCAAGGGACAAGACAGAAATCTATGCACGTGTAGCTAGTCAAGAATGGGACAGGGAATGGCGAAAACAAGAAGGATTCCACGTAGCATTGTTGAGCGTGGCGTCGTTCTCCAGGGATTCTTTCTAGATACTGCTTGTCCGAAATAGTGTGTCCTGTGATTGACACTACGCCGCATCTAGGGGTGTGCTGGAGACATGCCATGGCGGAGGTTGTCCGAAAGTGTAGTATAAGCAGGTAGACACCAGAGAAGGCACCATCTATTCCACTGATGTCGTCCTGAGCTGGCAATAAGGCCTGCGATCTTGAGACTATGTCCTAGATGCTGTGGGGGTGCAGATGTGAAGGGAGACTAGAAAAGACCCTGCCTCAGGAAAGCAATCCACGGTTCGTGGTTTAGAATAATATGGCTTGACAAAGCCACCAAGGAACGCAGGAGAAATACATGTTGGTGGGAGTGGGCGAACATTTTTACCATCAGCTCTGAGTTTGGAGGGTTGTAATATCTAAGAGGGTGGGGGAGAAGTACATCAGTCATTTCTCCAGTATGGTTTAAAGTATGGCAAAAGGCATGTCTTTTCCAATTCTCCAGTTGACAAAATGTTCAATTGAAACAGCAACTTAATATGACAAAGTTCCTCTTTAACACACCAGTTCAAAATTGGTTTTCTGGTATACTCTCCTTCCGGAAAATGAAATTCTTGATATCCTGGTTTACTCTCCTGCCAGGAATATCCCCCTTTTGGCTCATGCAGATTCCCTGGTGTACTCTACTGTCAGGTATCTCTTAACAAATTAGGTTCACAACCTGGGCCTCTTGTCAGGTATTCCTGCAATATTGACATTCCTCTTAGGAATCACACATTTATACTTCTTCAATAGTAAAACTTTGATGACTTCAGTTATTACTTGTACCAATTTCCCCCATTCTGACATCCCATATATAATGGTTTGTTCAAGCTCTGTCTGGTCTGTCAACCTTTATTTCAACACCTCTTGTCTTATGGCAATGCTGGGTTTTCTGGTTTCCACTAACAGACTTCTCATATTAGAAGAATTGTACCATATTTGCCTTTGTTGTTCAATTCTATATGGTCGTTATTCAAAAATGCTTCCCAAATGTTCGTCATGATATTTACACGTCCATGGGCCCCCGACCCATTTAGGCTGACTCACTGGTGTCCTGTGCGGCTGCTGCCAGGAGGTACAGTCGGGCAAGCTTTCCTTTCTTGGCAGAGTCTTTTTTGGCTACATCGTCGGCGTGTCAGCCCTTTACAGATGGAACCACTGCCTCTATGCACACGGAGCACCTTGACTTTACCAGAGTTCCTCCTCTCGAGTCATGAACGCCTCCAGTTTGTTACCAGCAGAAGCTTCCTGATCTTCCCACTGCTCTTCTCTGTGAGTTTGCCTCCGCCTGCACACTCAATTTCCTCTTTCCTTCTCCGGTCTGTCAGCTGCATGTGATTTCCAAGTTTAAATGTCCCATGCAGCTGATTTGGATCTTGACAACTAGACTGCATGTTGTACTTGGTGTCACATTCCCTCCATATTGACTCCTTGTTCCTCTTCCTCGCCTCATTAATTGCTGCTTTCTGGCGCTTGGAGTCCAAGGAAGTTTCAAATGATCTTAAATTACATTGTTGGACAGTTGTATTTAAATTACAATTACCATAAACATTAGTTGTTAAATATGTTATAATCAAATGGTTTTGAATAAAGACAACAGGCCAACAAAAACTCTGGAATTAAGGGATCTTCTTCGCAAGAAAGAGAAGAATACTGCTTCTCTCCTGCTGGAGTCACCACTCTCCCCTGACAGCCATCTCCTCCCATGTGATCCACCCTTAGAATATCACCCAAGATCAGGATCAAGTAGCAGCTGCCTTCCCCTGGCCACATGGGAGGAGACTTTAGGCTGGGGATCAGTGAGGACTCAGCAGGATTCATCACACTGCCCCCCTTCAAGGGGAGTGTTTATTCTGATGCTGAATCCCTACCTTGAAGTTGGAGAGTATATTTTGCTACATAGCCTCCACCCATAAGTGGGATGATTTATTCTGACAAAGTCTCCCCTTCAAGGGGAAGAGTTCATTCTGCTACAGAGTCCCCCCCCCCATCAAGGTGGGATGTTATTCTGATACACAATCCCCCTTAAAAAATAAATGTATAATCTAATCTCTTAGAGTCTGTCCCCTTCAAGGGGTAAGCATTATTATGACACAGAGTCTCCCCATTCAATTAAGAGAGTTTATTCTATTATCAAGCCCCCCCCAATAAGAAGGAGGCTTCATTTTTTATATAGAATATTAAAGGGGCATTTAATCCGATACATCCCATTAAAGGCAGAGGGTGTTCTACTAGAGTATCACCCTTTCAATATGGGAGGGTCATTCTGATTCAGAGTCTTCCGCCTAAAGTGGGAATTTTTTATTCAGCCACAGTTTCGCCGTTATCAAGGGGTGGGGAAGTATTCTGATACAGCGCCCCATACCTTCAAGGGGTAGAGTTTGTTCTTCTACAGAGTCTCTCGAAAGACTTTAGAAAGTTTAATTTCTTTTTTAATTTTTATTTACCTGTTATCTTGGTTACAAATGTAACCTTTTAACATGAACACAAAACAAAATGTCAACATTACTTAACATCAATCAATCATTCAAATGCATTCCTTAATATCAATCACTCATTAATATGATCCAATATAATACAACTAAATAGCGAATAATCAGTTATATAAAAATGAATCATAAAAATTGTCAATTCAAAAATTGATTACCTATAATAAATATATCCACGCATAAACTTGGTTAAAATAAAATTGGTTAAAATGTAATTTAAGAATTATGAATACCTGTAGCAAATGTAACCAGACATAATACACTTTATAATTCAAAGCCATATTTTCCCCAGAATAAACTTAAATCCATGTCCGATCACTCCCCAAAATATTCTATTTCCAGGTAGCCCATATAGCTTCTTCTGTAAGCCTCCACCAATTGTTGGCACCCAGTTAGTAGGTGCCTTGAGGATTCTTTGTCCATCTTACAGTTTGTGTATGTTCTTTCTTGGAGAGGGTTTTCAGCCTATGCACCCAGACAGGCCATGGTAGGTAATTGTTTTAGGCGAAGTTGTAGTATACATCTTCTAGTTTTTGCGTTCTTAATTTTGATGATATATGTACAAAGCAGGTTTATTTTAAAACTCTGTTTAACATAATATATCAGAGTGATATTTTGGCTTAGTTTCATCATATTATTGTCTCTGCCCCATGCCAAAGCCTTCTGTTTGAGTTATTTTATATCTATCCCTAGATTTGTAGGGTAGATTACTACAAAATCAATATATTTGAAAAACGAGGTCATTTCCTGTATTCAAGGTCTAAGAGCTTAATGTGGGATTTGATTGTCCAATAATTTATCAAAGATCAGGTATAGTGACAACACTTCCCCTGTGCTGAAAGTACTTTCAACGTAGAAATTTCAGCCGCTGTTTTCTTTTGTAGAATCATCGATGTCAAATCCAATTTTCATCGAATTGCTTCGATAGGAGTGGAATGTGACAGGCCTAATGTTGGGTGCAAAAGTTTACCTTCTAATTTGGTCAACCATGTCGTCTCTTTATTGGTGAATATTTCAAGACCATAAAGGGCACAGGGAGCAATGTTGACCTATACACCGCTAGCAGACCTTCAGTGGAATGGCCGCAACGATTCGAAACAGCATCTTTTCAATGCTTTAAATCTTTTTTCCACTTTCCCCAGTAAGTGTGTCTGTATTTAACGTATTCGTAATAGGAACACCTAAGCTGGTATATTTCTTTACCTTCTCTATGGGGTCTCCTTAAGCTTTCACGTGTAGTCAGATAAGTTCTTTCTACTTGGGTTCACAACAATACATTTTGTCTGTCTGCGGTTAATGAGAAGGACATTCCTGTCCGCATATTGACTTAACGCGGTAAGACTGCTTTGGCGCCCAACCTTGGTGCGGTCAAATATTACAATGTCATCAGCATATGATAACTGCACCATTGATTGGGCTTCCATGCGAGGAGGAACATTTTTACATTTAGTCAGTGTTTCTCCCAAATCAGCAACATATAGGTTAAATAATAAAGGGGCCATCATGCAAACCTGCTTTAACCCATGGCTTGTATTCATCTTGGGGTTGAGCACACCTTCTTGATTCAACCTTATCTGTACGGTGGTATCTGAAAAGAGGGATTTATTGAAGGATATGACCATGAGATGGAGGCTCCCACCCATCAATTTTGCCCATACAATATCCCTATTCACAGTATCCAAAGCACTGCTCTAGTCTACAAAGCATATATTTTTTTTGTAATTTAAAGTGCAAGTTGGTTAATTAAAACCTTATACACTAAAATCAAAAATCATACACATTACTTTCAAACAATACAATTATAATGATTTCTCAACAATTTAAAAAGAGAAAATTGATTCATTTATGCATTTACTATATAATCCCTTTACCCACTATTTCCTTTCCATTAAAACAATTTTTCTTTTGTACCTAACTTATATTATTCATATACATACTTATACATTCATATACATTCTCTTCACCCTCCTCTATTTCTGTTAAAATCCTTATAGCACTCTAGCTGTTTCAGCCATTAATCTTTTCCAGATATAACATGCTGCCCCTATGAATACCAACGGATCTGCCATTTATATATAGGACCAGAATTGGTCCGTTGCAATAATGTTTACATTGTGTGTCAGCTCCTTATACCCTTTCTTGTAACTCTTGGCATTCTGTCAACAGGTGTGTTGAGGTTTCTATTTCTCTACAACCATACCTACACAGCCTTTCCTCTTTCGGTGTATCCAACCAAGCACCAGTATATTCATGGCAGGGTAGTATATTAAATCGTAGTATAATTATAAACCTTGCAAACTGTCTATTTCTGACCTTTATTAAATAGTTTCGGGGAACAGAGGGCTGTAGCCATTGTGTTGAGTCCATCTTATACCTCTGTCTTTTACTCAGAATAGTGAGGTTTTCAATGGCATCCCAAGTGTAAGCCTTCTTTTTCAGTTCTTTATACATCGGCCAAATATCATTGGAGGTTGAATGTAATTTCACATTAACAGCACTAAGGAACTTTAGGGTTGTGGATGTGAGGCCTTATATAAGTGTATTCCCCTTTATTTTTTTACTCAAGTCTTCACCTATTAGACTCACCAATGTTACCTCTTTGTCATTTTTAACCACCATTTAAGCATACAGTTTACATCAATTTATTTTCCTTAGTGTTTCCAAAGATGTGATGCCCAATTCACATCTGATCGCTTCTATAGGTGTGGCTCTGGGAAGACATAATGCTGTTTTCCACATTTTCCCTTCTATCTTTCCGAGATTCCCCATAATTCTTTCCCCCATAGTTTCCAATGCATATAAGGCCCCCAGTATTATACAGATTTTATATACAGATTTTATACATTTCTAGGAGACCTTCCACAGAATATCCTCCTTTCTCATTCATATAACTATGGAAAAGATTCCATTTTTTGGTTACTCTCAGTTTTACCATGTCGAAATAAAAATCACAGGTAGGTTTATTTACAATCAGCATTCCTAAATACGGATAGCTTTTCAACCATCTCAATTTTCTTGGAATCAATTTTCCATACACATGTGGGTTTTGAAGATCTAATTTTCCCTCCGCCAAAAACCATTATCTTCATTTTCCCAACATTAATACTAAGGTTATTCTCTTTTGAACATTGTCGTAACGCAGATTTACAGCAGTACAGGGGTGTTGCTAGGTCTGGAAAAGACCTGGGGCTATGCTAATGTCGGATCTGTTGGGACTGGGGTCTATCTAGCCTTTTGGTTGTAGCTCCTGAGATTCTATCCAGGGCTACAACCAAAAGACCAGGGGCTATAGCCCCCTCAGCTCACCCCTAGCAACGCCTCTGCAGCAGTATTTCCTTCGCTAATGAAAAGATTTGAATTAGGAATGTTAGGGTCCAGAGATTTGTTAGGGTGCCTATGCCTTTCCTTTAGAGAATTGACTCTGACGGAGAATCTCCCCCTTGAATGGAGAGGTTTATTTGCAATAGTGTCCATAACATTCAACGATAACGTGTTTTCTGATACAGGGTCCACAACTACAATGGGAAAATTGTTTAGAATCTCCCCCTTCAAGATGGAAGTTTTCATTTTGTTAGTCTCCACAGTCAACGGAAACAAGTTCTTCTGCTACAGAGTCTCTGCTTTAAAGGAGGGGGTTCCATTCTGCTGCGGAGCTTTCACCCTCAAGGGGGGATTTATTCTGCTACAGTCTATCAGGAAGTAGAGTTTATTTTGGTACAGAGTCTCACTTTTAAGGGGGAAGCTGTATTGTTACACAAGGTCTTCCACATCAAGGGGGAGACTGTATTCTGCTACAGAGTCACCCCCATTAAGAGGGAGGTTCTATTCAGTCTCTCCATTCAAGGGGAGATGTTCTAATATTCGACTTCAACGGGTGGATTTGTTTTGATACAGTGTCTCCCTATTCAATGGGAACCCTTTTGATACATAGCTTGCCTTCAAGTGGGAGCAGTGCTTCATTTGTGGGGGGGCTTGCGAGGGCTCAGCCCAGGCACTTCTTTATAAGCCCAGCACTTATTGCCTCAGACTCAGTTTGATTATAATGTGGAGTTTTGGCAACTCCTTTATTCTGGCTGTCAGTGACACAACAAGCAACAACAAGGTGCACTGGCCACATGTCTCTGCATCCTGGCCCAGCTCATTGGTATTCATGAATGGGATGACAAGCTCACGTAGCAATGCTAGTTATCAGTTTTCATAAATAACAATACGTTGGAAGGGAACAATGGAGGGCGCGCATGCTGGCCATGCTGCACACTTCTCCACTCAGCCTGCTTGACATTGGTTCAGCTCTGTACTCGAACAACTGGCAGCGCTCAACAGCAGGGTGAGTTGACAACAACAGGGCAGTCACCAGATATCAGTACCAACAATCGAGCAAGGCCAGGAAAAAGGACATGGTGCCTGTTTTAGAGGGCCACCTATACAAGAGGATTTTGCTGCAGTGTTTGCTGGCAAGGTCATCAGTTCAGTAATGATTTTGCCTGCACTTGTCCATCAATTCACCATAGAAGGAAAGCACGTTTACTCTATTTGCCGAGGCTAGGTGGTTAAAATGTTCCACTTGGCACCTTAAAATCCAGCGCAAAATGCTACCGATTTGTACGTTTAAAAATGCACTTAAATATTTGTCTTAGATCAAGATACGAATATGCTTTTAATGTATGTTTTGTTGATTGGCATTTGTAATTCACATATCTTCCATACTCAGTGCAGCCATCAACTACAAAGAGCCTGTGGGAGTTGCAGTTTTAACCCAATAAATGTGGACACTGTGCGTAGCAGCTGTGGGTTGTGGCAACTGTGTGTGGCAAGCAGAGTGTACTGATTTTGTCACAGGAGTACTAGAAATTATTTGAGCCCTGGCACTTATTTGTTTATTATTTTGACAAATTAAGCAATGAGGGAGAGATTTTATTGTGGTACAGTCTTTCCCTTCAAGGTGGACATTTTATTCAGATGCAAGTCCCTACCTTCAAGCAGGAAAGACTATTATGTTGAAGTCTTGTAGAAAAAGAAAAAATCCGGGACTCAGCGCCACCAGTTTAACAGTCATTTAATTGAGTACAAAGAAAAGCCAACGCGTGTGATTTTCTTTGCCCGCTGATCTAAGATTTAGTTCTGGGGATCTGACCCCGTTACTACCACATTGACATTTAGTCTTTCGGATTGGTTAATTGAAATTCCGCCCAGATTTGAAAAAGGCTCTGAGCGAGCCGAAACATGTTATCATTCATGGGCTTTACCTTATCATTTAATGTGTGACAATAAAACACAATTAAATGACTGTTAAACTGGTGGTGCTGAGTCACTGATATTTTCTCTTTTTCTACATTACATGTGGTGACGGTTAGGCTTTACTACCGTCTGAGTCCAGAGACTTACGACACCCATTTACTCACAGATGCAATTGTATCAACACCAGTTTCTCTATTGTCTATAATTGGGATTGTAAGGTGTCGCCCCACAGAGCAGCTTTCTTTAAAGCCAGACTTCCCTTTTTATTATGTTGAAGTCTCCCGCTTCAAGGGGGAGAGTTTCTTCTTGCACAGTGTCCTCAAATAAGGGGAGGATATTTTGATACAGAGTCTCTTCCTGTAAGGGGGAGAATGTATCCTTCTATATATTTTCCTCCATCCGGGAGAGGGTTTTATTCTGCTACAGTGTCTCCCACTTCAAGGGTGGGGTGGGGGATTCTACATCATTTGAATACAGGGACTTACCTATCCTGGCTGGACTTTTCCAACACCCTTCTAGGAAGGAAAGAGTATCACAAAAACTGCCAGAGGGAGCAGGATATAATATGAGGGCAATCCAGTTCTTAGCATGGGCAAGAAAATATTTCTTAAGGGGTGATTCTATTGCACAACAGATCATGTATTTCACAATGAAGCCTGTTAGGGGGTCTTTGTTACAGGGGCGGGTTTATTTCAAAGGTGTTGTTGGAGGAAACTGCAGTCTGCCTTTAAGCCACAGGAATTGCTGCTTGGTTCTTAGTACTACTGTTTTATTTTGAGAATAAGACATTTTCATAAAAGATACAATTACGACGAGGTTACAAATACACCACACGGACAATAGGCAGAAATTCATAAATACATGAGTACAATCGGAACATAAAAGCCATGCATAATGCGGTGCTAGAAACCGCTTACCTTTTAACAGGTGACTCCTTTAATAATAAAGAGCATTCAATATAAGAATAAATACACTGGGCCTCATCACGAGTTGGGCTGTATCCCGGCTGTAATACCGCCTGACTGTAATAGCCTTAGCACCCATCGGTCCGGCAGTATTACCGCCGAATCACGGGTTGGGCGTTAACGGTAAATCCCCATTCTCCATTGGGTCCATTGGATCCAATGGAGCATTTTCGGCGCTAATACTACAGCCGAATACAGTCGGCTGTAATACCGCTGAAAACAGGGCGCTAAATGGGATTATCACCTCTAGAAAAAAGCTGTAGGTAAAACAGCCCATTTAGTGCCCAACTCGTGATAGGGCCAGCCCTTAAATTCGACGGTAACACCGTTACAGCCGCATTTAAGGGCTACAGCCCGACTCGTGATGAGGCCCACTGTGTGGAATGTAGGTCTGGATTTGCTCAAATTAAATGAAAGGCTGTGTGCGCATGCCCCACACCTTAACTTTACAGCATTGGCAGGAGATATTTTTTTCTTAGGTCCGCATAAACTGGGCTAAGTAACATAAAATGCGATGTGTCATCAGCGTTGGGGCATTTACAAAAACATTTCCTTGTTCAGCTAGGGCCATTCTTGGCCTGGAGGGCTGTGCCTTTTGTGAATAGCTGACTCAATCGAAGACGAAGAAGGGTAGCTCTCTTCCTAGGATTTTGAAGCCATATAACATAGCTTGGTCTGCTTTATTTATATCTGTACTATGGGATTTATTGGGGCCAGGAAATCAGCCATGAGACCAAGGAGAGAGTTGTCAGAGGTTCTCGAACTTTCTCAAACTAACATACAAAATACTGGAGAATGGAAAATTCAACATGTTTGCATAATTCTTTGTAACATTGACTCTCTGCCTCTTTTAGGTGGAACAGAATTATAAGCGTCAACCAAAAGACTGGAGGAAACTCTTTGTATCGGCACACATTTCCTGAAAGAAGATGGCCGCCCGCTTCCTTCCAGCAGTGCTGCTAACCTCTTGCTGCTTGCTCACTTACCACCTTCCTGTGGTCCAACCAGACTGCACCACAGGGACTTACCAGCAATGCCTGGAAGCAGACTTCATTCCAGGCCATGATTTGACAGGCACTGGCTTCGACGTCACCACCCTGCGCCGGACAGCAGGCCGCATCACACCACTGGACAATGCTCTAAGTAGCGCCAAGACGTGCACGCTCTGCCCTAACCGGCTTCTGAATGGCAGGGCACAGAAGCTGCCACATGGCATCGCAGAGTGGCGTTCCTATCCCACGTGCGCCCTGCGCGTTTCCAATGAACTTTTCAAGTCAGCGGCCTCCTATGCGGAGTGGCTGAGTGCTGAGGTAGGCAGTGACTGGCGGTCTGGGCTGGGCGATGTGCTGCCAGCCAGCAATCCTGACGAGATGGTCCTCGCTGCTGGCTCCCGTGCTCCACTGGTTCAATTCACCATGAAGAAGGAATACAATGGAGGCTACGTATTTGCCACACGTGAGGTCGCCTGCGTGTATTACAGGTACAGATTTCTCCCCTTTATTGTGTTCTGCCATGTAGTTGACAGTAAGGTAAGTGGGTGAATTGGTGGGAACCAGGGGTATCAGGTGCTATCCCTGACAATCCCTCTTGGTATATCTGAAACTGCCTCTGTGATTGATGGCCCAGTGACCAAGCACTTAGATGTCAAAAATGTGATGTTCTTCAGCCAAACTGGTTTTCCAAAAGACACAGATTAGTCTATATGGTAGGCCCCACTTCAGGCATCCCAACCTCCTGCATCTGACTCCGGTTCGCAATTTGTTTCACCCTTCCAAACCCAGCAGACACCCTGGCCACCATCATCTCTTTAGACCGACTACTTTTTAACATTCGTTCGATTAATTTGTTAATGTTACATGTTTGCATGTTTCAGGAACATGCATACTTAAAATTCAATTTGATAACTGTTAGGAAGTATTTCCATTTATGTGTAATTCTCCCTCCAGTTGTGACCCCCCCAACTTTTTGCTGTTGTCTGACCATCCTAGCCTGACTTTTGGCAGTGGAGCCCAGCCTTCTGCTTTACTCTGCTGGGTTTTCGCTCACTTTGTTATGGGGAAACTGACAGTCCGCACTGGGAGACTTTGTTTCCCTTAGTCTTTCACTTTGTTGCTCCAGCATTTGGAGACTGTAAGCTCTGGGTATAAGGCACTCTCCCGCCGCGTTTTGTATACCTAGCATTCCTAGGTTTGGAATTAGGAGAGTACGCCTGAACCTGAGCTTAAGTGGTCACCCTGTCGCCATGCTGTGGTGATGAACTTTGTGGGTGCCTTGCTGCAGTGCCCTCCTCTGTCCTCAGACCTGCTACAGCAGAATTGGCCTGATCCCTTCATCAGGAGCAGAGAAATCGCCACTGTACCACCACAGAATCATCCCTGGAACGCAGCCCCTGAAAGCCGCAGAACCGCACAACTGAAGGATTCAAACCCACAACCAAAGTGTACTCAACTGCCGAAGTTTGGTCTGGAGTGCGCTCAAGGGTCGGTGAGTGCTTTCAACCCTTACCGGTGGCCCCAGGCTCATCGATCCATTTTTACGCATGAGTGTCCCCGAAGGGCCACTCTCCCTTATCGAGGTAGCCTGTGCTCCCGAGCTATTCGCAACTCTTGGATCCTGTTCGGCCCTCTTGGGGAGACCCTCCTCGAATAGTGGGAACGTATTCTTCACTGCCTCCCCGCCTTCCTGAGCTAGTACAGCCCCTGCAAGAGACCCTGTTTTTGGCCCAACCGCACGATCGCGTGCATCAGCACCGAAAATAATTTTGAGCACAAGGCTCCTCTCATCGTAGGGATTGGACTGCCTCTCAATTAGGGTTTGATAAGTGAAGGACTGCCAAAACGTTATTTGCACTGTATGCTCCCTTTCTTCACAGGTTATGGACCCTTACTGTGCACTATTCCTTTAGGCAATCGGTAACTGTATATATGCTCATTATTAGTGTTGTGTTGGTTTAGTTATTATTGCTGAGATTTGCTTTGTGTTTGATTTAAAAGGCCTTTAATAAATGTATATGTATTTTTGATACACCTGACAGAGTAATGTGTAGTGTCATTTACTGTGTGTGCTCATTGTGGGCTTTTGATCACTCTCACCCCTCCTGAGACCTAGCCTTGACCACCGCCAATGCTACCTTGATTGGTCTGGCTTGTCCTGAAGGTTACCCTGTTCCAAGAAACTTGGCTGGCCTTCTGAACCTCTGGCCACCAGGTCAGAGTTCAGAAATCCATCTTAACAATAACATACCATCAGGATATCGACAGCATCCCATGTACAACATTAGAAAGCACTTATCTTGGTGTACTTTTGTGCATTTCCGAAATAACCCTGTTTTTCTACAGCATGTAGAAAGGTGTGGCGATAGCTCAGCGGATTCCATGCTTGCCACTATGCAACCTGTTACCAGTTTGGATCCCAGCAGGGGCAACACAACCTTTCATCCTTCTGATGTTGAATCGTTTTAATCATTTAGTTTAGATGATAGTAAGACACATTATTTACATCACTACAAAATAGAAATATTTCTGCAAGCGCTATATAGAAATCACGAAAATTAAACATACCCCTTTTGTGCAACATGTTTCGATAAAGATTCCATCTATTATTTTCTGGTTGATTTGGATTGTGGTTTGGTTCTTTGCAAATCAGCTTTATAAAACACAAACAAATGGTGTGAACGCGCAAAACAACTTAAGTGCTTCATAAATGCTACATGACAATATATTGTATGTTGGTAAAAAACTATAGATGGTGTCCAGGGAGATGCAAATGACTGGAGAACAAGAAAGAGAAATCTCTGGCAACCCAAGAATGCCCTGGAAAATCAAGCCGTTCCACTCTCCTGCCCATGGGTAATCATTGTTCTTGGTTCAGCTATCTAGATTTGGGCGTCCCAGGTATATTTCTCTTGGATATCTATCAGAAAGAGATTCACCAGGCCCACGACAGGTTGGCTTCTGGGCCATCTTCCTGAGAGCTACTCCGAGTCACAGAGTCACCTCCAACAGTTGTAGGTAGTAGTGGAACTTCTGAAGGACGGAGAGTGTGAGCCAGGCGTTCTCCAATCTATTGCCAAGAGGCTCCTTCTCTGTTCAAGATACGTTTGAGATCCCACTGGCATCTAGAGCCCTCACTACTATGACCTTCTTGCCTGGCTCTCGTGCCTCCTCAAAATGCCTTTGGAGAACTTTGCGGCTTCCTTGCTTCCTGTTCAGACTGGGTGCATTATTTGCTTAAGCTTACCTGCCTCTCGCTGTTATTAATTACTCCCACAAGCTCTCCCATCCTCCTCTTTCCACCACCTTTCAAATCTTCCACTTTTCATCCACAAGTTGCCTCCTCCTCTGCTTTTCCCCCAAGTACCTCCTAATGCCACCTCCTCCTCCAGTCCTCCAGCTCATTCACAAGATGTCAGTCCTCTCCCTCCTGATGTGACATCCTCCAAAACTCGTTACCAACACTTAGCCGTACCTAATCCAGTCCTTTACCTCGTCATCTGACTCCTGGCTCATTCTACTCCTATTACACCCAGCAAACCCTTCTCCTGCACAGTCCTCACAATGCCTTTGATATTCCTTTCGTATTTCATTGCAAGCCACAAACAGCACCAACCACTGTGATGTGAAGTGCCCTGTTTGTCCAAGAAAGTGGGTTGTGGGGTCATAAAAGGGGGCCTTTATCATAGGATACTGGTTGATATGCTGGCCCTTTTAAGAAAATCAAGGAGCAGCATCCCTGTGGGGCCGGAAGCACTGGTACATATGGCTCCCCTTGCGGGGGCTGGAGGGGTCAGCTTCTCCCAGAACCTTATAAACCAAAAGAGGTACCTGAGCTAGACCAAGATGACCCCAAGACAGTTAGCCAGCAGCTTGAAGAATATGGATTTGGGAACCCCAGTATGGCGGATGTTGCTCTCAAAGATGCTGTCCAGGTCCATCCAGGCCCAGCGAACTACGATTCCCAAGTTTGGCACATGAGGGGCCAGATCCATATAAAATCTCAAGGGCTAAGCTACTAGGTGGTGGCTGGAGAGAGGAAGAGAAGAAGCTGGGATAGAGCAGGAGGCTGGTGACTGGAGCAGAGCCTCTGGAGCCTAGGGAAAGCAGGAGGCAAAGGGTTGGAGGAGTGACCCAGAAGGATGGGTGTAAGGAGGGAGTAGGAGGCTGCTGGGAGGACCTAGTTGGCTAGTTAAAGGAAGGCCCAAAGGGTGTGGAGTGTAGAGACCCAGCAGCCTCGGAGAAGGTCCAGAAAGAGACAGGGGAGAAGTGGATAACAGTTATGTTAAGCGTGAAGTGCCCAAAAGGATAAAGAAGGGGTGAAGAAGTTGGGAGAGTTCTAAGATACTTTACAAGCTTTTCATCCTTTTGATCTTTTCTCATCCTACCTTCTCCCATCATCCCCTCTCTTTTTCTTTCAGTCTTTCTTTGTTTCTTTCTTTCTTTCTTTTTTTCTTTCTTTCTTTCTTACTTTCATTCTTTCTTTCTTTCTTTTTTTCTTTCTTTCTTCTTGGGGATTTTAATCTCCAAGCTGCTAACTCATCATTTCCCTTGCTGCTTTCACTCGCTGACTCTTACCACTTGTACTTCCTTTCTTCTCCTACTTCTCGTCAATCTGGTTCTTGCCTAGACTTAATTCTCTCCTCACTTTCTCCCCCCCCCCACCCTTCCGGTCTCCTCCTCGACTACCTTTACTCGTCGTAATCTCTCTTCTTCCGATCCTCCATCTTTTCTCTCTTCTTTGCACTCTTCTCTTTCATCAATCTCGCTTTTCTCCTGATTCCGCTGTTAGCACTCTACATTCTTGTGTGCTAGCCGTTCTTGACTCAACTTTTCCTTTGCACCCGTTCTCTCTGACTCGTAAAACCTCCCAGCCCTGGCTCTCCCCAGGTCAGGTCTTATCGCCCTACACCAAAGGCTGCATAAAGCCGAGCAGCTATGGAAAATTCTCGTTACCCTCTTAATCACGCTATGCTCTCTATGTTGCACTCTTCTTTTGACTCTGCTTTACTTATTGCTAAAAAAATCCAATTTTTCAGAACTCACACTTTCTTTATCTCACCAACCTCATTGTCTCTATCAACTTCTTCACAATGTTCTTTCTCCTAAAGCGCCTGATCCATTTGCCTTCTCGCCTCTCTTCTTCTGATTTTGTGAACTATTTTACATCTAGGGTAGCAAATCTCCATTTTGCTTTCACCCCTCTTGCTACTCCTTCCCCTTCTTCTTCTCCTCCATCGCTACACTCCTTTTGATCATTTTCTCCCCTTGTTGACTCTGACACATCTGCCATCTCAACACATGCTCCCCCTACTTCCTCACTATACCTGGCCCAGGTACCTGCTCACCCTGCCACCCTTCTGCGCTGCCTTCCGGCCACCCCTTGCACTGGGAACTGTTTCTGTACCCATACACTCCCCCACGCCCCATTTTCTTCTTTTTATGCACTTATCAGACTTACCCAGTTCTGCTGCCGTAAACACAGCACTTGCCACTTGCTGGCTGCACTACCCGTTTATTGCTGCATTATCTATTTAATGTGTATTTATTATTATTTCTCTGTTTATCCTCTGCTCCGCATTTTCCACTCTCCCCCTTCCATGCACTTTTACCCTTTCCCTTTCCCATGCACTTGCACGTTCTCAATGTCACTGGGCCTAGTAAGATCGTTGGTTTGTTCTCCCCTGTTCCCCTCCCTTGCCTTGTTGCGCTCTGAAACACTTGTGTACGAGCGCGATACAAATAAAATATCATATCATACCTCGTCCTTTCCCCACTTCTCTTTTCCCTAAAGTGTATTCTCATCTTTTCCTTACCCTACCTCCCTTATTAACTTCTCTTTTGCACTTTCTTGCTTTCCTGCTGCCTTTAAGCACGCACTTATTCTTCCTATCTTGAAAAAATATTCTCTTGACTCATCTATTCCTGCTAATTTCCAAACTATTTCTCACCTACCTTTCCTCTCTAAAATTCTTGAACGAGCTTCCTATACCACAGTAACCTGTTATCTTAACCTCCATTCTCTCCTCCTTCCTCCGCAGTCTGGTTATCGTCCTTCTCACTCGACAGAGACTGCTCTTCTACATGTCTAAAATTCTCCCCTCACAGCCCGCCACTCCAAACATTCTTCTATTCTTATACTTCTCGACCTGTATGCAGCATTAGACATTGTGGGACACCCTCTTCTTATTGCCTCTCTTTCCACCTTGGATATCTCAGTGTCTGCTTTCGAATGGTTCCATTCCTACCTCTCGCTATGGACCTATTCCGTTACCTGGGCTGGTCATTGTTCTCCCTCACTCCCTCTTCTTTATGGTGTCCCTCAGGACGCAGTACTTGGGCCTCTTCTTTTCTCCCTTTACATTACTCCCCTTTCTGCCCTTATCTCTTCTTTTCATCTCTCTTTTCGTTTGTGTGCCAATGACACCCAGATCTTTCCCTCCTTTTCCTCTTTTAAAACTGTCTTTCTGTTGTTCAAAACTGGATGTCCTCCCAGTCCCTACATCTTAATCCCTCAAAATCGGAGGTTCTGTTCTTTCCTGCCTCTACCATTTCTCACACCCCATGCCCCTCTCTCTTTCCTTTCCCCCATTCTTTCTTCTCTTTTCGCCATCTTCGCGCAACCTGGGTGTTATCTTTGATCCTTCTCTCTCCTTTTCTCTTCATATTTCTTCTATTGCCCGCTCTTGTCACTACACACTTTTTAAACATTCATCGTGCTTGCCCCTATCTTTCTTTTCATGCTACGAAACATGTTCTTTTCTCTCTTGCCTTTTCCCGCATTGACTATTGTTCATCTTTATTGTTTGATCTTCCTCATTCCTACCTTCCCCTTCATTCCGTTTATAATTCCTATATGCGTCTCCTTTTATCTTTACCCCCTCAGTCTTCCATTACACCCTCCCTATTCTCAGTTTCCTTCCTTTTGAATCTCGTCTTCTTTACCACTTCCTCTCGATTGTCTTCAAATGCATTCATGATCTGGCCCCCCCTCTATCTTTCTGCTTTACTCTCGTCTATGTCCCTTCGCGCCCCTTACAATCACATAATGTATTTCTTCTAACTGTTCCTAAGCCTCCGTCTTCCGTTCTTTTACTCTCCTGGCTCCCAAACACTGGAAATGTGCTTCCTCTTTCACTTCGTTCCGCCTCATCTCTTCGTATCTTTCAAACAAACCTCAAAACATTAATCTTCTCTTGTCTCTTATATTCTCTGGCTTCTCTCCCTTCTCATGTAACGTGTCCCTATGCTAATTTTTTATCATGAACAATTGTACTGTTTTTTTATATTTGTAATTGTTCAGTGCCTTTGGCGAAAGGCGCTCTATAAATTAAATAAATTAAATGCTATGTGTGGGGGCCCCAAAGAGGTGAAGAAGGAAAGAAGAATAAACAGCTATTGAAAGAAACTATTGATGAGGGATGGATGAGGAAAGGCCATGAGATGGAGGAAAGTGAAGCAGCCGGGGAGGAGGATGTGAAAGAGCAGAGAAACCACAAGAGAGCAGAATGAGAGGTGACAGAAAGAAGTAAAGGGGGAACATTGGATATCCTTCTGTAGGGTGAAGGAGGAGAAAGTAGGAGAAACTGAAGGGGGAGGACTGTGAAAGGACTAGTAGGGTTGGTATTAGAGCAAAGTGGGGAGTGGAGAACTCTTAAGACAGAAATAGTGGACCCGAAGATGAAAAAGGTACACCCAATATGACAAATAAAGGGCAATGATTTTTAGGGGCAAAACTTGAGGCAAGACGTGGCACGGAGAGGGACTGGAGCAAGGCAGCTGGAGGAGCAGAACCCTCAAAAGAGAGGAAGGGAGTGGGAAACCTAAGAACCCTGTCCTATCATCAAGGCGGCCTCCGGTCATCCTTTGGCTCAAATCCATCCTACAAGGCCTACCTCTAACGACGCCACTTATGTAATCCACCCACAAGCACCAAGTACAGTGCTAAGAGCCAAGAAGAAAAGAATGCAAGAAGTGTGGGAAACAGTGTGTGGGAACTCTTAAACCTGAGAATGCACAAATGGTCTGCATCTGTGGACCCAGAGTGTTCGAGCATTGTGATAGCTTAGCGGCAACATGCTCGCCTTGGAAACAAGACGACACAAAGCAACACAGGTTTGATCCACGGGTCTATGCTTAAAAACCTCTGGGTATTAAGCGCATTATAAATACGCAACTAAAACCTATTCCTGTAACAGCGCCTTTTTGCCCCCGGGCTGTGTGAGTGCTTTAAAAATGCAAATAAATACATAAAAAAATAACGACGCTGATGGCCCGTCCTGAAATTATATCGGCTATGGTGGCTATTTTGGATTTGCTCAGTTTACCTGACTGGACAAGGAGGTGTTGGCTTTGTAAGCTAGTGGTCCCAGTGCTTAGTGAATAACCTTTCTTATTATGTTGATTGCCCTTGGGGCTGTCCTTCGGGTCTCTGGAGGCTTTTTTGTGGCCCCTGTCCACATGAATATGCCCGGTGTTAGGGCAGGCCATGGCTGCTGCATATGGGTTTACGAACCTGCGCAAGCTCATGAACTCTGTTGGCAGGTTGGTGGTCCAGAGAAGCTCCACAAACAGATGTAAGAGCTTGTGTATTTCGTGGATACTTGCCACCAGAGTTGAGTATGTTTTGCAGAACCTGACATGTGCTTCAGGAAGAGGTTGCTGTGTTGAATCTGGGTGGTGGAGGGATTCCGTAATGTCAAGCATACTATGGTGTCCCGGGAGGATAGCTCAGTTGCAACGTGCGCGTCTTCCAAGCAAGATGACACGAAGCAACACAGGTTCGATCCCCAGTCCGCGCTTAGAAACCTCTCGGTGTTTAAGCGCGTTATAAATACATAACAAAGACAAAAAAAGAAAAACAATTACAGAAGAAAAAAAACACACACTTTATAAATGTAAAAATATGGGTACAGGATATTGCGGTCCCACTGTGACTGTTCCCTGCCATGTAGCCTGAGCAGTGGCAGAATGTCCCAGGGATCCTCTGCATCCCATTCCTGGGCCCACCATCCACTAATTCAGGGAGGTACCTGGCTCCCCAAAGTCACTCGCCCATCTGCACGGAGAGCCAGTTAGGTGACTTCGTCAAAAAGGGATGGAAAGATATGGCCTACTGGCTGAATTTGAAACTATGAAAACAGGGCACTTGAACTCAAATCCTGGCGTCTCCACTTAACCGAACTGTGTGACCCTGGTCAAATCACATTAAAACAAAACACCTTAAAAAGAGTGGCCTAAACATTATAGAATTTTGCCCTTTTTGACATTCTTGACTGCAGGGCATTTGTGTTGATTCTGACACTATTTAATAGGGGGAGGCATGCATAGGTCTTGAACAAAATGTGCTACACTAAATATATGAGGGAAATACATATTCATGTGACATTTCTCATCATTATATGTTCCCTACATATGACTAAACCTAGCATAATGTGCTAGTTACTTGGGCAGTCCTGCACTTGGCATGCTATGGCAGGGCCTCTCCAAGTGAAGGTGTATATAGTATCATCCAATGATACCTGGCATGTAAGTCTGTAACTGGCATAACATGGCAGTAACTGGCCACACATTGCTGTACCGGCATATGAGTGCACATGGCCTGTAAAGGTCTGCTGTGTGTGACCCTGGCATCGAATTACTACATTTCGATTAATGAAGGAGAGTGAATTGCTTCAATGAGAACACTCTACAAAGGTCTATATTGGCGAAAGCATAGCAATACTGTTAGGGTGATTCTCCTTATGCCCTGTGGTCTTTACGTGTATCTTGCTGCGTTAGGTACTGCTAGCGATTCCCTCCAGCTCACAAGGCTCTGAAAGTGGTAGTCATGGATGGAGTAGGGTGGTACACAGGTACAGTACACATGTTTCATTAATACAGAGTAAGAGAATGTCCACACACTATGCTTTTAAAGAAACTACATCTTTATGTAATTAAAAGGCAACACAGTCACAGTTAAGTGACTTTCTATAACAGAAAATGCCACCATGGATCAGGAAAGTAATACCGTTTTCAGTAAGAGTCAACAGTCACGCCTAGAAGCAAAAAAAGCAGTAACATGGATGTAAATGCTTTTCTATGTAGGCTGGGGAGTACCAGAGGAGGTGAATGGGGACCAGTAGTGCGAATAGGGGCAGTCTGTGACAAGAAAATCACCTTTGTAAGAACATGGCCCAAGGAGCAGTTCTTGCAATTCCTTTGGAGGGAAGCCCTCAAAATATCAAGGAAGAAAAAGAAGTGGCCCAGAAATGAATAAATTCATGGATAAAAGACTAGCCAGCATCACAGCAGAGCCAGGAGGGAAGCACCCTTGGACAGAAAAGGAGTTCTGCAGCAAGCAGTCACTGGTTTCCAGAGGCAGCTGCTGTGCATGCAGTTCAGTGATCACTGTCCAAAAAGGAACCAGAGACCCTTGGGATGGGTGATTATGCTAGATCTAGTGATTCCCACGTCTGGGGTCTGTGCCAGAGCAGAGGAAAGGCGAGTTGGCTGTGGTTGCTGGTAATGAAGGGTTTCCAACTCATCCCTGGGTACAGGATTTGGTTTCTGAGAATGTGGTCAGCTCGGGGCGACCCCAAGGGTGAATAAATGTTGAAGAAAGGTTGAAGTCAAACCAGAGAGAAGCCAGCCATGGGAGAAGGACCCAGAAGGTGATTTCAGCCATGTAGTTGCAAGAGTTGAGACAGCACAGGCCCCTGGAGCTTCCTAAGGGACGGGATCACAGCACTTGCCTGATATGCTGGGATACAGATGCCTGGGTTGGTCTGGCACTCAGAGTCTCCGGAATCCTGGTAGTAAAGTGGCACCTGCTATGGGCCCGGCAGTGCAGGCATGGTCAGAAGCTTCAGTATACTGGGCCTTTGAGCAGGAACTGTGATCCAGTTGTTCCCATCGGGAAAGTGTGCCAATGTGTCTTCCTTTTAATCATCCTCGAGAGGTAGCGTCAAAGGATGCTGGGGCAGAGCGTCAGTCCTTCCTCAAGCAGCAGGCCTTCCAGAGTTCAGGTTCAGATTCCCAGTTTTCGACAAGGAAGGTGAAGCAAGAGACCTGCTTCTATCCCCCTCAGAAGGCAGTGAGTGCATTGAAACAGAGGGGTAGTCAGCCAAACCCTGGTGTCTGCTCTAAGCACACTCCTGCACAGAGGAAAGGCGCGGGCACGAAGGAGTGAATCCACACTGTCTCAGACAGGGATCTGCATCTTCCAGTCAGAACTGGATTCAGGTTGACGACAGTCCCCAGACCTGGGACACACATCCAGTGTCCAAAGGTAGCCACCTCCTCTTGCATGCAAAATAAAAAGGGACATAGCTAGTTTTGCGACCCCTCAGGTCTTCAAGGAAAACAAGGACAACCATAATTTTGATCAATGGAAGAGATGGGCCAAAAGGACCGAACCAGTGAAAATAGAATCCAACCAGTGGAACCATTTTACTCAGGAGAAAGAAAAAACACCAACAACCTAGCCAAAAGAGAGAGAGGGGACTCTCTGGGAAATTAAGGGGTACTTTTGGAGTACCCCTGCCTCATGAGTAATGATGTTGCTTAAGGCAGAGCAAAGAAAATTAAAAGCCACACTCTGATTGAGGCTTTGGATTAAGAGTAGCTGGGACAAAAGAAAGTAAACCTATTTCACTAACTTGAAAGAAAAACTGTTTTGGATGTTGTCTATGCCGTACCATCTTTTATTTACAGTGCCTGGAAATATAGAGTGCTATATGAAATATGTATTCTAGCATGAAATTGAGTTTGAAAACATTTAGTCAAAATCTATCTATATTAATTCCAGTTTGTTTTATTGTTGGTCAATGTGTTATTTTAGTGATGTATTTATAATTGTGATGACTTTTTCTGTCAGTGCTTTGATGGCAGTTTCTCGAATAAATCTATTTAATGTTATCAGTCAGTCACGCCATATGTATATTAAGGCAGCGAACTAGTTAATATATCATAAGCACCTAAAACACCCTATATTTAGCTATAGTACTATTAGGTATGATATAAATCTTGCACTCATTATTGGTGTTTTATTTTACATGTGTGATGTCACTTCCTGTGAGGTTATTGCTTGATTGATTAGAAATGTATGAAGTGCAAACATTTGCCCAAGGGCATCATGGCGCTAAGCAACAGTGGAAGGCACAGCCGGAGAGCAGTTGAGGATCAAAATAGATAGGTTTTCAGGGAATGCCTGAAGGATAGGTGGTCCTCAATAATACAGAGTGATAGGGGAAGGGAGTGCCACATTTTAGCGGCCACAATAAAGAACAGCCACAATAAAGAACGCACAGCCACCTATCCGTGCATACCTAGTTCGGGGGACCACAACTAGGCAGGAGTGAGCCGAGCGCAGGGCCCGGGCAGGGGCGTAGTGATCGAACCTTTGTTGCAGATAGGTTATGCCTCTGCCATAATAGGACCGATGGACCAGGCAAGATTTTAAAGCGATCTGCATGTCCACTGGAAGCCAGGGCAAGTGGCTGGAGAATAGGGTGGCATACGACAATCGGGGGACCAAAGTATCTGCCCTGGCTTCTGAGTTGTGGAGGACCTGGAGCAGATGAATGGGGTATGCAGGTTTCCCCGGACAGAGCACATTATAGAAGCCCAGGGCGGAAAGCACAAGAGAGGCCACCACCAAGGCCCTGAGCTGTTTAGGCATAAAAGGAAGAACCTTCCTTAGGATTTTTAACTGAAAATGGCCTTGCTGGCACACCGCACTAATCTACTTATCCGTGGTGAGGGTGGCAGAGACTTTAACTCTGAGGTCTTTCACAACTGGGACCAGAGTTGGAAAGGGACCAAGATAAGGGGGTCAAAACATATGGGTCCACAGAGCAGCTGCAGTAGGAGGGCCCAACACCTCCGTTTTGTTTCCATTCAACATGAGCCAGTTACTACTCATCCAATTTCCCACGGCTGCCAGGCATGCCCTAAAACAGGATGCGGTCTCCGCAGAGGAAAGATCCAAATGCACGATGATTTCAGTATCATTGGTGTAGAAATAGCAAAGGAAGCCATGGGAGGATATGAGTTTGACCAGAGGCTGAATGTTGATGCTAAACAAAATAGGTGAGATGACAGACTCTTGAGGAACACCACAGGTGAGGGTGAAAAGGGGTGGACCGGAAAGGGGGAGAGAGAGTGACTGAGTCCAGCCAGACAGTAAGGAACCAAACCAAGCTAAGATGGCACCAGAGATCCCTGCCCCTGCAAGGCACTCCAACAGGATCGAATGGTTGACCGCGTCAAAGGTGGCAGAGAGATCAAGTAAAATGAAAGTTCCCATGCTGCCTTGATCCTGAAGACGCATGAGGTTGTCCACAGCAGAGGCAAAATTCCTTCAGTGCTGTGCCCAAGACAGAAACTGGACTGAGAGGCATAAAAAAAGAAGAACTTTACAGAGAATAACTGAGACAGGGAACCACTAAAGATTGCAGGAGCTTAGCCAGAAAAGGCAGAAGAGAGATAGGGCAGAAATTGGCCAGGACCGAGGAGTCCAGTGAAGGTTTTTTCAAAAGAGGCATAACCAACGCGTGTTTTAGGGTAGCAGCGATAGTGCCAGAGCTGAAATAAAGATTCATTGCCTTGGTGATCAGAGGGGCAACAAGAGGCATAATTTCCTTCATCACACAGAGAGGAATATGGTCAGTAGGTAATGCACGTCTGAGCTTGGCCATGGCCACAATAATGTCCTGAAGGGAAAAGGCCGGAAAAGAGAACCAGAGACAGAGACTCAGAGGGCTGACCAGTGGAAGAAAACAGCTCCATTGACACCACAGGGGGATGAGATCTGATTACAAATGGTATAAATATTTTCCACAAAGAAAAGGGCTAAAGAATCACAAATCACAAAGATTGAGAAGGTGCAATCACCTCTGGGGATGGAGGGGCAGTTGAGAGGGAACATACAATGCTAAACAGCTCTCTAGGATGATTAAGGGAACCTTCAATCTGAAGGGAGAAGTAGGCACACTTAGCCTCACGAACAGCTCTAAAGCGCCCAAAGAGACAGTAAACTAAGGTTCAGAGCGACGGACTCTGGGTTTCTTGAGTTTAAGAGGAGCCAACGCCAGGCAGACCTGGGAGGCGCACTCCAAACACAGTATAGAATGGACTGCACAATGGGCAATCAGTGAGGCAGCAGTCTCGGCAGAGGGAGTGAGGCACCAGTTACGGTGAGCAGTCGAAGATGTTTTTTTTGAAGAGGTAGTGGAGGAGGATTTCCACACCAATGGTACACGAAAATGATTTGTCTAAGTAACTGCAAGAGAGGAAAAAGTAGCAGTACATAGTTCAGATGCAAAAATTAGATCCAGTGTATTGCCCTGAGTGGGATTATTCCCCAATTCAGGGAGAGCAAAATCAAGCAAAGCTGAGATAAGACAGTTACCAGTGGAATTCGAAGGATCATTACGTTTAAAATTAAAATCACCTAACACCCAAAGATTGGAAAAAGTGAGCTGAAGATCAGAAATCAGGTCCACAAAGGATTCGAGAAGCTTCGGGTCCAAACCTGGAGGGTGGTAGATAAGTAAAATGTGAACATAAGAGGTGGGAGTAAGGGCCAGATGAACAAGAGCAGCCTCCATTTTAAAGCTATGACATAGCGGCAGAAGGGTACCAGTAAACCTGGAATTGAATATAATAGCAACCCGCCCCCAGGATGTGTGGCTACCCTGTCTAAATAGAGGATGTTAAACCCCGGGGGAACAGAGTTGGACCACTGCCGGACCGGGAGAATCTCCTAGCCATGTCTCAGTTGAACACATAAAGTCCGCTCCATGATCCCATAAAAGCTCATAGCAGTCATGAGACTGGGCTCCCAATGAGTGAGCATTTATCAAGAAGCAATTTAATGTTTGATGTACAGAGCTGGAAACGTAGGGCAGGGATGTCTCACCCATCACAAAGCCAAATGGGAAATACGGTGGAAGGAGGAGTCAGCTGTATTAATCTCCCCTGTGGCAGCCTTCCTGTGTCCTCAATGTTAATAACTGCCATGGGGTCATGGCCCTGTCACCCTGCCCCGCCACAGACAAGCACCATCGGGTTCGCATTTTGCATGCCTTCGGCATACATTCATGAATAGCCATGTTTGCTTTCATGCTAGCTGTGAGGAAACAGCTACTGCTCGCACAAGTACAGGGATGAGTAGTTGCTAAACCACTTACTAAACCAGCAGTGAAAGGAAAAATAGACACAGCCAAACAGGTATACCTAATTAGCCTTCTGTGGTAACTTGGGCCATGGGCAGGCTATACTCTTCAGGAGGGCTGAGAGCTGATAACAGTATCAACCCAAACAGCTAAAGTACAACAACTCCAAAATAAAAGAAAGTCCAGTGTAGGTTCTATAAGAATGTGTACTTTAACAAAACATTACAAATGAAATCAACTAACTAAAAACACAAGCAAAAACCCACCTGTTCAAAGAAACACAGAATATGTAGAAGCGTTGAAGAATAGTACTCTAGGTAGATGAGCAGGGGTGTTCAGGCACTCAAATGGCACAATGTCAGTTTTTAAGAAGATATCTTCTATATATCCTATATGTTGAAAATCCTAAATCTCAGAAAGTTCTTCACTGATTGCTTTGAAATTTTGACACAACGTTGCATTCGAATAGGCACGTGTTTTTATGTACCGACTATACATCGATGTCACACCTGTGACAGGTAAAAGCATACTTTTTTCTGAAAAACAGTGCCATCTTTTGGACGTAAAAGCAACACATGCTATACTAAATATTTTACGATTCCATTTTAATGTTTCTGTGGCTCAAATACGTGCTGAGGAAGCAGCAGAGCGATGTGCGGCCAGACTTCAGGATGTACGGTTGCGAGCACGGCGATCGCATTCTGCAGCTTCAGCTCTGCTTTGTTCTCAACAGAATGAACGCGACAGGCTAAGAGTGGCTGAAAGATGTCAACGAGAAACAGCGCATCAGCATCACACACGACTCCATGCTCAGCAATAACGCAATTACAATCGCCTTGCAATCCGGTACAACCCAGCTGATGATTATAGTTTGAGCCGGCATGTTCTCATCGGCACTATGACTGATGTGTGTCCTTATTGCAAGGCTCTGAAATTTAATGGAGAAACTAAAGGAATGTGTTGCACCGCCGGGAAAATTAAACTGCCTCAACTTGGAGAACCGCCAGAGCCATTGTGAAATTAAACATATTAGAAACGTGCACTTTCTCTTTTCTTTCTTTCCATTTAACCAGACTATGCCATAGCAATGCGTGGCCGGGGGGCAGCTAGTCTTCTAAGAAAAAAGCAGAGAAGGGGGGCTTAAAAGATACTTTGGGCCAGTTCACAGAGAATTTTCCTATGGGTTTTTGCCATTATAAAACATTTCTCTGAATTAGGACAGAGCCTCTTCACAGTACCTTAGTTCTTGTCTTTGCGGCTTAATAGCATTGAGACAGATTTTTCATTATTGAACCAGAAGTCTGGGCGCTTTCGGCACCGGGCATCAGTGACCGGTCTATGAGACAGGCATGGTATCAAGAGATGACACAGACATCAAAGGTTTACGTTTTAAACAGTAATCTTCTTTATTTAAGGTCAGGATGGTGTCAGGCCTAGCTTGCCCTATGTCTAATTTTGGATTTCGCACAACTGATGCAACTAAGGAAGGTCTATGTCTGTAAGTCCAAAACAACAATCTGTCTGCGTCAAAACCTAAGCTTGCCCTCACATCTAACTAAACACAGTGTATGGAATGTTATGCTCAACTAAAATAGTGTTCAAAAGTAAAATGCAAAAACAGAGTTCTGCTGGAGTTCTTCTCTGGTTCCTTTCTGCAAGTTCAACGCATAATGGTTAACAAAGTTCACCAAGGTTTCTCAAGGTTCCCTTACTCAAGCTTTGAATCACTCTGATTCATAAAGGTCAATGGACTTGTTAGGGTTCTTCCCTTCCCACGCATAAACCCCCCTGGTTTCACAACGTTCAACAGGATTCTCAGGGCTCCTTTCCCCAAGCACTAAATGCCTTCTGGTTAATTTAATTGAATGTATTTGTAACACGCTGGGACAAGGCCCTTGGGCAGGGAAGCCCGGACAGTACATACAACAAATAACACAAAAGGAAGATGTCATGAAACATTAGTCTTCATGGCACGTTTTGAAGGACACCAGTGAGGAGCAAGACCTCAGATCCGGTGGTAGTGCATTAGGAACCAGCAGGAAAGCAGAATTGTTGGACCTTAAGGCACGTCTAACTGGGAGCTCGTCTAGCACAGAGGAGAGATAAACCGTGCTCTTCCCAAAGCGGCAAGTGTGCGCTATGCTGAGAGTACGACACATTATTTGTTCAGAGAATTCCTGGCCATCAAAACGTGGTCAAATTTGTGCAGTCTACAGACCATGCAGACTGCAATATTTTGGACCACCTGAAGGTGATTAAGTTCTCTCTGACCCATGCCCTGCAATGGGCCTGAGCAGTAATCTAAACGGGAACCGATGATGGCTCAAGCTACTATGGCACAACTGCTTGGATTAAGAAAAGGACGAATTGGAGCTAGGAGCTTCAGATAGTAGGAAGAGCATGAATCTAGATGGCTAACATGAGCTTTCATGCTCAGCTTTTGATCTAGTATGACACCTAATGTCTTAACTTTCAGTAGAGTTTTGAGTATGCATTCAGCCACTTTCAAAGACTGAAATGCTGGGTCTAAATTACATAGCCTGTGTGTTGTGCCCATAATCATGATTTCTGTTTTTGAGTTGTTAAGCATTAGCCCATTTAAGAGCATCCATCAGTGAATATGGTTATATGTGGAGTTGATTGTTACAGAATCATTTGCATGTGTTATCCCTGAGGGGGATAAGACACTGGGTGTCATCTGCATAGTTTGCGCAAATACCTTTGAATCCAGCATCTTGAACAGGGGCAAAGTGGAGATGTTGGACAGTGTGGGCGACATACATGATCCCTGTGGAACACCACAGGGAAGCACAAAGCCTTCTGCAATCGCCTCCTCACTGTACACCTTGGTGGTTCGATCAGACAGGAAAGACAGAACCCAACTTGCAGCTTCATGGGAGAAAGCGGTAGATTCTTGTAGCCTGGTTACTAGTGTGGCGTGATTAGAAAAGTGATCAATACACTAAGCACACCTTCTTCTGAATAAAGTAGTTTAGTTTTAGCCATACGAATTTGTTTGGCACTTTAGATTAGTGTTTTGTTAAGTACAGGTGCGGGGGAGAGGTACTCGGCCTTGGTATCTAGGCCGGAGGGGAGAGACAAAAGAAAAAATGCTTTCCTATTTAGGAAAGCTTCGTCCCCTGCACACTATCTGCGAGGCCAAGGCCTAATGGTTACTTAAGAATTAGGTGGCAAGAAACCTATTAAGAGGTCCCTAAACAATGGAAACACACTAAACAGGTTACCACCCTTGGTTAATTGAAATAGAAGACATTTTTTAGGCAATTTCAAACATATTTGTTCTGGGATCTAGATGTGGCGTGATTAACCAGATCAAATGCCGCTGTTAGGTCCAGAAGCATCAGAAGGGTAGTCTGAACCGCACTCAGCTGGTTTCTCAGGATTCGCTTCCCCAAGCTTTAAGTACCATGATTTACAAGTTTCAACAAATGTTCTCCATTATTCAACACAGTCTTTGGATTCTTCTTCCCAAAGTTCAAAATCTCTTGTCACGCTATTCAATAGTCTAACTATATTCCTTTCCCAAAGCTCAAAGCACTTTGAATAGTTCACAATATTCAACAGCAAATTTCTTGGTCTCCTTGATTACTTTCATTGTTGCTTGGGGCCCCCTGGTCTAGGCACAGTTGATAGATCGCACCGTCCACCCATCACAGGGAGCACAACCATATGCCCTTAGCTTGCTAAACTCTCTTTGTTGTGTTTTGCTCTAATTTTGCTCACATTTCATTTTGCTCACACTTCATTGTACTCCCGTTTTCTGTTGCTCATTAGTCGTCCTTGATACTTGCAAGGGTTTACCCATTGTTCAGAGACCTTCCAACACGTGTCCTTCCTTGTAAGTGGTCACTCTGATACAATGTTTTACACATTTTAGCTTTCAGGTCATTGTTCACCACTGCACTCGATTGCCCTCTTGTTAAGGCTCCTCGGCTTCGTTCAGAGACGTTCAACAACGTGCCGACTGCACGCAACCACTCTGCTATACTGTATCCATTCAGTTATTCACTTCTGCACTTGATTGTCCTCTTGTTAAGGCTTCTCGCCTTTGTTCTGAGACTTTCGACAACGTGCCAACTGCCCGTGACAACTCCGCTACACTGTATCCATTCATTTGCATTCACTTGCACGCTGGGTTTCTTAACACATGAAACCCACTGGTCACTCTGTGGGATCTCGCTGCTTCTTCGCTCCCACGGTTTCTGCCCTTGGGAACTCCAGGGTCACTTCTCCACCCAGGGGAATGAGCACTCTGAAGCCACCAGTAAGGGACCGCCTGCCAATATTGCTTCCTCTTACTCTTGCTGCCAGCTCTCTGGAGACCCAATTCTCCCGCCACGCCCCCGCAGACAATTACTTTCTGCTTCACCATAGCGTCCTGGCGTCCTAGTTTCTTCTGCTCCATGACATCTCAACTTGGCTTCCTTTCTGCTCCTCTCCCAAAGTGCACGACTTGGTCTCGGGAGTTTCTCCTTTTTTACAGCTGCCAGTAAATAATAGGTTGCAGGTGCAAAGTATCAGACTCAGTAGCCTGACTTTGCCTGACACTATTAATGGAACATGTTTGGTTTGAGTAATGGTATTCCTCTATAGCCCTTTTTCTCATGTCCGTACTATACTGATGTTTCCTAAGGGAGTTATGCATTACTCTTTGAGGCTTCTTCTTCGTCCCAGTACTTGATGTAAATTCAGAGAGTAGGACAGGATATGAATGGCAATATCCTATAAAGGCTGAGGAAGAGTAGGGCAAATCAGTGTTGTAAAAGGGGATACCACGTCTCGACCTCATGCACCCTCTCCACAATCCCCAAGGATGCTCCACTCAGGTAATCCTTCCTCATTTGTCCACCCCCAGGGTCAGGATCCAAAAGCGATAGTCCTTTCCTGTCACCTGAATACAAGATCCCTGGGGAGTAGGTAGGAGAGTGCCTGTAGGTTTCTCACAGGTCCCAATCATGTGGTACTGCTTGGCAGTGGCATCAGCTTGTGGGTCGAAGATACTGGAAATGGCAGGCAGTGTCAGCTCGGTGGTGCTGGAAGACTGTGACCTCAGAGACGGGGAAGCAGAGACTTGCCTTTGGCTGGGAGTGGGATCACCTACTCAGCCGGCACTCTACCACAAACCAAGAGTTACCCCAATCATAAAGGTGAGTCCATAGATGAACAAGTTACTTACCCCTGGTAAAGTTCTTTTGAATGGATGTTCTCCCCACATATTCCTCATCTTTGATATATAATATCCAGCTTCTTCGGAAAAAACTTTTCGGCAGATGGCGCTGTGCATCGATGCAGTCGGCTTGATGTCCCTCGAGGGCCTCCTTTTCAAGGATGATGTCATTGAAGGCATATATAGCACGTGCAGCGCCCGTTGGCTTTGGTTCTGTTTTTTTGTGTCATTCTGAAGTAGAACTACCCACATCAACACAGGTTTGACCGTACTAGCCTCTGAAGGAGCGAAAGCTGAAATAGCATGGGAAATTCTACTAAGGGGTATGTTGGGAGGGAGATGAGGAATACGTGGGAGGAACATCCAGTCAAAAGAACGTTACCAGGGGTAAGTAACTTGTTCTTCAAATGGATTGTCTCCTCCCACGTATTCCTCATCTTTGATAGACTCCCGAAGCAGTGTTAGTTTTGGTGGAAAGAGCAAGAATTTTGTCATCAATGGTTTCCATGAATGCAGGACAGCGTTTCCAAAGTTTCCATCCTGACTTAGGGTAGAATAAAGGCAGTAATGCTTAGTGAAAGTGTGTATTGTGGACCACGTAGCTGCCTCACAAATGTTTTTTATAGGAACACCTCTTTACAGAGCAGAGGAAGTAGCCATGCCCCTAGTGGAATGGGCCCTCAAGCCTTCTGGAGGATCCTTGCACACCAGTCTGTAGCATTCGGAAATAGCTAGAATTATCCGTCTGGATAAGGTTTGCTTTCTCACAGCCTGACCCAGTCTATGACCCGTATAATCTATGAATAGTTGGTCATCCAGATGAAGTTTTGACAAACTTGAGATGTAGAAGCTCAGAGCCCTTCGTGGATCGAGCCTGTGCAACCTCTCCTCCTCCTTGCCAGGATGAGGTGGAGGATAGAAAGTGGGTAACACAATCTGTTGTCCTAAATCAAAGACTGAAATGACCCTAGGTGAAGGGTTAACCCTCCGGTCAACCTTGTCCTTCTGAAACACTGTAAATGGAGGTTTAGAGGATAGTGCCTGCAACTCACTCACTCTACGGGCTGAAGTTAGTGCCACCAACAAGATGGTCCTCAAAGTTAGAAACCTTAAGAGATATGAATGGAGAGGTACAAATGGTGCACACATAATTTTAACACCAGATTGAGGTCCCAAACGGGAACCTGAAAAGGAGAGGGAGGGAACACATTAGTGAGTATCTTCAGAAATTATGTCAAAGATATCTTAAAATAGGAGGTTTCCTCCGACGAGTGCTTGAAGATGTATAGCGCCGCCAAATGACCTTTAATGGTTCCAACCTGGAGTCCCAGATTGGCTAGGTACAGGAGAAAGGATAACACCTCCAATGTTTTGCATAGCAGGGGTGTCCACATTCTTTTGCCTGCACCAGCTGCAGAATTTGTTCCAACAGAAGCAGTACAAAGACTTTGTTGCTGGCCTTCTGGCCAAAACCAAAATCTCCATTACGTCATCTGGGAGGTCCCAATCCTCGTACCTCAGCCTCTCAGAAACCATGCCTGAAGGCTGAGTGTCTTGACCTCTGGATGGAGAACCCGACCCTCCTCTCGATAGAGAAGGTCCTCTCTTTGTTAAAGACGTATTGGAGGGCAGATGGACATGTCCAGAAGGTCCGGGTACCACATCCTCCTGGCCCAATCCGGGGCAATTAGGATAATGGATTTCCTGAACTTTCTCAACCTCCTGATCACGTGATAAATGGCAGGGACTGGAGGAAACACATACAGAAGTGGAAAGTCCCAGTCCACTACGAATGCATCTCCTAGAGCTCCTCTTGGGAGAAATTCCCAGGAGCAGTACAGTTCACACTTCCGGTTGATACTGGTCACGAACAGATCCATTTAAGGGGCTTCCCAAAGGGTAAAGATCTCTTGAAGGACTTCCTGAGCTAGTTCCCACTCGTGGGAGACTGTGCTCTGCCTCCTCAGAGCGTCCGCCGCCGTGTTGTCCTCTCCGGCTAGATGAACTGCCGATAGGGAGATTCCTTCTTCATTTGCCCAAAACCAGAGCTGCATTGACTCTCTGCACAGTGGTAGTGACCCTACACCTCCTCTCTTGGTGAGGTAGTACATGGCCACTGTGTTGTCAGTCATTATCAGGAAATTCTTTCCTTGAACAGAGGGCAGAAAAGCCTTCAGCGCAACTCTGATTGCTCTCAGCTCCAAAAGATTGATGTGTAGTTTGGATTTCGATGGAGACCAAAGACCGGTGATAGTTAGATTGTTGGAGTGGGCTCCCCACCCCGTGAGTGAGGCGTTCGTCACTACTGGTATCTCAGGCCATGGTTGCCAATAAGGTTCTCCCTTCAGAGATCCTGTGTGACCCTGCTTGGAACCTGAAGTAGGTCTGACATGTTGCCGAGAATTGAGACCATTGTTTGTTTGTTTGTTTATTGATTTGTATGGCGCACCAAACCCTAAGGTAACTGGGCGCAACAGAGAACAGAAAACATGGGCATACTTCAAGTTTAGTTACAGAGTAGGGCATAAAGGTACAGATTGTGACCTGAGAGCCCATTGAAGGGATCTCACTCTCAGGTGAGCCTCTGGCACCAGAAAAATGCAGTATTCCATGAGGGCGAGCAAACTCAAAAAGTCAAAGGCCGGGAGACGCTGGGCACTCTGAAACTTGGACACCATCTGCAGAATGTCTTAAACCCTCACCTTGGGTGGTAAGCTCTTTCCCAAGGATGTATTCAGTACAGCCCCAATAACCTGGAGCTTTTGAGATGGTGTCATATGGGACTTCTTGTAATTGAGAGAGAAGCCCAGTCTGTGAAGAGAGTGGCAGGTGATGTTGAGATGATCCAGGGAGAATGCCTCGTGATCAGCCGATCATCCAGGGAGGGGTAGGCGTGAATCCCCCCTTTCCTACGACTCGCTGCCACCACTGCCATCAGTTTGGTGAAAACCCTCGGGCAGAGGTCAACCTGAATGGCAGAACTCGAACCTGATAGTGAGAACCACCAACACAGAACCTCAGGTAATTTCTGTGCTTGAGAGAGATTAGCACATGAAAATAAGCATCCTGAAGGTCCAATGACACCATCCAATCCTGGAGTTGGAGGGCCTGAAGGATCTGAGAAAGTGTGACCATCTTTAACTTGTCCTTCCTGAGGAACTTGTTCAAGTATCTCAAGTCCAAGATGGGTCTCAGTCCTCCATCCTTCTTGGGGATTAGGAAATATGAAGAATACCATCCTTTGTTCATCTCCACTATAGGGCCCAGCTCTATAGCACCTTCTCTAGCAAGGTCAAATTTCCTGCACAAGGAACGGATCTGGAACCTTCACAAAAATTGCTCCGCTGTAGATGGTTCTGAGGTTTCTGAATGAAGGGAAGGCAGTATCTTTGGACTATGTTTTCTAATGGCCAGGCATGCAAAGTAATGTCTCGCCATTCTTGCAGATGCTGAGACAGTCTGCCTTCCACTGGGGTGCCGTGACACAAGGAGAGCAATGTGAAAAGTAAGATGGGATCCTTTTGAGGACTTTATCTAGGAGGTCTGTAAGGTCATCTTGTTTGAAAGGGAGGGCAGGTCTGCTCCATCCCAGGTAATCCACCATCCTGGTCATCAACTGCCTGTAAAAGGCATCTGCATGCTCATCTGACTCAGGATTTCCAAATTCTCATTCCGGTGAAGTGTCTACTCGACTGGTTGTCTGCACATTTTCATATAGATCTTTCAGTCTGGACACCTCTGAAATTAAGCTATCAGGGACATTTAGTGTGCCATACTGCAAACCAAAGGGCGCATCATTATCAGATGGCTCATTTTCCTCATAAATAGAGGTCAGAGATTTAAAGAAATCCTTTCTTGGTAAAGGAGTCAAGGTTTTTTCAGGTAAAGGCATCAAAGGCTTCGAAAATTTCGATCCCAATGCCTGAGGAGCCATCGATGTCTTTGAGGAACAGGTTTTCGACTTCGATGGCACTGAAGGCTTCGATGGCATTGATGGTATTGATGGCACCACTGGTGTCGATGGGCCCGCTGGCATCGATGGCACAGCTGGCATCGATGGCGTCGATGACCTCGACTTGTCTTTCAACTTATGACTCAAAGGAACCCTCAATGATTTCTCATCGTGCCGAGGCCTCAACAGCTCTCGGTGTGGATCTGGCCTTTGTCCCGGGCTCGAGGGCATGCAAGATTTGGCTCGAGCCCTTTCCTTACCAGCTTTATAAGGCACGGTTAGAGCATGGCTTGTCAAGGGTTTCTGGTTCTCAAATATTTTAAGCATTTCTTGCCTGAATGCTTCCCATTCGGCAGAAGTGGAGGCCTTAGTGGGACAGGATATAGCTCTCTCAGGAGAGGAGTCAGATGAGGACATCAAAGTAGGCGACCTATGGTCCCTCTTCTTCGACTTCCTCGATGATGACGAGGAGTGGTGGGAGCCACTCCTTGACCTGGACCTTTTTGCCTTCTTTCTTCAAGGAGATGTTCTGTTGCATCGTCAGAAGAAGGTTTCTTTGACGGGTAGCTGATATTTTGTAGGGAATCTACCTACCACCAATTTCCCTTTACACTCCCTCAGAGCTTTCCCAGTCATCGATTGACACTTTGAACACGCTGAGGTCTTGTGCTCCACACCGAGACACAAGCATACTCAATGCGGATCAGTCAGCGACATCTTGGCATCGCAGTCTTGACACTTTTTAAACCCGGTCTTCGGGGTAATCGGTGTTGAAGATGAAGACATTTTCGTATATTTCACGAGGAAATACTGTAGTGCCCCATAGTTCCCGAAGCATAAGCTTACTCGGAAAAACAGAACTGAAGCCAACGGGCGCTGTGCGTGGTGTATATGCCTTCAATAACATCATACTTGAGATGGAGGCCCTCCAGGGACATCGAGTCGACTGCATCGATGCACAGCGCCCTTTGCCGAAAACCTTTCCCAAAGCAGCTGAAGCTGAATATTATATATTAAAGATGAGGAATACGTGGGAGGACACAATCTATTCGAAATAACTCCTTCACCTTTTCTGGTTATATGGGTAGAGGGTGACTCTTAAGAGGAGTGTGAATGTGATAACACTGGCAACCCAAACAACAATACTAAAAAAGGCCAAAATAAATTAATGTCTAATCAAGGGTCCATAAAAATATATACTTTAAACCCATCAATGTGCCATAGAATTGTCTCTTCAAAACACTAGAAGAATCTCAGCCCTGTGCAGAATATACATGATGTACACACTGTGGGTAATGTAGCAGGGGTGAAAAAGAATACATATCAAACAATGGTACCAAAAAGGTTGTGTCTTGTTGAAAAAGGTGCAAATGAGAGACTTGGCAGTGTCTAGGGTCCCAAAATTGGACCAAGGACTAGGACCTCAAAACAGTACCTTTCTCAGTTCTTTGCGGTTCAACAGCATTGAACCAGGCTTTGGGATGTTATCTTTGTGGGGCCAACCAGGTTTGGGTGTGATGAGTTGTGCTGGTCCAAGCAGTGAGCTTGCATTGAGTTGGTGTGAAGCAGTAGCTTGTGAGGTTAGAAGATGGCGTTTGAGCGATGCACATGTGAAGTCTCACCAAGGACACTTCAAAGATTGAGCTCGTTCAAGACATTGGTAACCGATGGAGTCGGGTCAAAGAGTGGCTCCATGCTTCCAGCGGTTAAAGTCGAGGATCGGGGTGTACGAAGCTGTTACCTTGATGGTCCAACGTGATATTCAAAGAGGCAACAGTTTAAAGTCATCCGCAGTGTCAAGCTGGTTGTTACAGCCGAACAGGCGACGTATTTGGCATACTTCGCTGCAGCGTCGAGCCGTTAGAGAAATGCAGCAACAGTGCCTTATTTCATCATACCCAAAGTACTTTGCTCTGCAGAAAGTGTAGGAGACAGGAAGGAAAGGGAAGTGCACGGAAAACTAAGATGGAAGAACCTTTCATCCATTGCATTCTGCTCTTTCCAACTGTCCAATACTGCCCAGTTCCTAAGCGTGCAGTTTCAAAAGCTGTTTGGCATGCAACAATCTGGTGTGAGGCTGGTCCTTTTGTTGTGGGTGTGCCACTTTGAATCTTGGATCCCAGGAGGCTCCTGCTGGTAGTTTGGGGGTGGGAGAGGTGTTACTCAGCCACACAAGGGATCAAAGGAGAGACAGCCTTCCTGTCCATTGTTCTGCTGGCTGATGTGAGGAATCTGGGGTCGTCCTCATTTCTTTTTCCCCTGTATGCTCATCTCAGGTGGCCAGGGAAAGGCCATTGCTCTTGGATCCTGTCCCTGGGGGTGGATATGCGAGGGAGGATCACCTGGGTGGAGGAAACTTGGGGACTGGGGAGAGGACATCCTTAGGTGAGACATGGTATCCCCCATTTCCCCTTCATAGGCAATCAAATATCCCCAGGCCTTTATAGGTTGTTACCAACCCTGTCCCTATTTTCCCATTGACATTGACTCACACACCATTTTGGTACTGGGACAAGGAAGAGTACAACACAAACAACAACATGGAAAAGGCACTTCCGCAAAGACAATGAGCGGTCTAGTTGTAAGAAGACCAATCAGTTTTGCAGGGACTTTAAAATCCCCAGGACCCATGAAGGAGAGGTCAGAGTTGCTGAGGCCAGCTAGGAGAGCCGGAGCCACAATCTGTTGCATGCATGGACGCGAGAGGTTTTCAGGATACCGCAGAGTGCATAGCTGAGGCAGTGGAAGGAGGAGGCGGTGCAGGGCAGAGGTCCAGGCTGAACTGCTGGAGTGAAGCAGACGAGAGTCGGAGGACCCGCGAGTAAATGCCCGTCCCGCAGACAGCCTGCTGGTGGAAGAAGCAAAGCCGCAGAAAAACAGCACACCACAGATGCAAGACGCTGCACAGAGAAGTTGGACCGTGGCAGGCAGAAGACTTGCAGAACTGCCGTACGGATAATCTGGTGAATCCACCTAAAAAAGAGGGCAAGGGCACAGCGAGGGGGTGGTTGAGCCCGTATGAATTGTTGAACTATTGTATGTAATTTGGAATACTGATCTGAAACATTGAAAACTCAACAAGGCACATGAGAAATTGGGATAAGAGAAATCTGTTGTAATCAAGCTCTGGCTTCTGTTGAGCTCCAGCACGTGTGTGTGTGAGCACGTGAGCTGGTGGCGGTGTGACATGTGCGAGGTTAAGATTCCAGAGGAGACCGTTGACAGTGCTGAGGATTGCCGGGTGGGATGTCTAGTGTTTCTCCATCATAACATTTGCGTATTGCATATGAACCGTGTAATTTACCAAGTAAACTTACGTTAACAACACCTTTGGCTTTGTTGGTACTAACCCATGCAGATTACTTCAAAATCCTTTGACCTTGCAGGAGAGTGAAAGTCATTACAAGTACTTTTGAATACTGAATGAAGTGAAAGCCAAATGAAGTACTTAAGTTGAATACTGAATGTAATGAAAGCAAGTTTGGGCACTGTTGAATATTAAGCATAATGGAAGCAAGTTTGTGTACCTACTTGATATGCAGAACTGGATTATATGTGAACACAAGCATTGGCAATAGCTAAAAGAGTTCGAACAGCAGTATCTTATGAGGAAACAAGCATTGGCAAGAGCCAGGAGAATGCAAGAAAGTGTAAGACATTCATAGTGCCCAAACTAGCCACGATACAGTGTCAAGAGAGTGTGACACAGGTGAATAAACCAAGCATTACTGTCAAGTTGAAGCAGTGGTACTGTGTTGGTGGAGAAGCAGCTAAGAAGGGGTATTGGTTGCATGACCTGTTATTAGTGGACCCTGTGTTCGAACTACTGTGCCTAGACCGAGTGTACACCTGTATGGATGAGCCACTGAAAGCACCTATAAAGAAGCTTGGCTTTTACAATAACCTCTTATGTGTTTTTAAGTCAAGAGACTGAACTGCTTATATGAATTAGTGAAAAGGATCAATATCATAAGAGCTGGGAAGTGTCCCAAGGAACTGTGCTGTTATGAAAAGCTGGAGGATTTGAACTCTTGGGGAAGGGAACCGCTATTCCTTTTGAACTATTTTGCACTTGGGGAAGCGGAAGCAGAGTGCAAGCCGAGAGCTGGAAGAAGCTTGGAACTTTACATTGAACACTATTTATTTTGTTGCTGACATCCCTACACATTGTATACAGTTAGACGTGAGGGCACGTATAGAATTTGGACACAGAAGGACATTTGCTTTGGACTTCCTGACACAGACCATCCTTACTTTTCCTTAGGTAGGGAAATCCCTCCTTAGCATAGGGCAAGTTAGGCCTTACTCCATCCTGCATTTATAAGCTAATAAAACTTTGTGCATCAAACGTGAACCTGTTGTCTGTGCCTGCTTTGTGATGCATTGACACTGAGCAGAGGCAGGCAGTCTGACTGGAATCCACATAGCCTTTTCATGGCTAGCCTGGGTTGACAGTGTTGACATGTGTGTGATACAAATCTGATGTAGCATTGAAAATCATGGGAACAATCACTGACCATACCAACACCCAGGCATGGCAAGTTATTCAAAAGTACCCTACCACCAGGCAATAGTTTATCTTAGTTATTATAGTTTTGGATCAGAGGGGCAGATTAAAATGCAACCTCTGTCTGCAATGACTTTGCTGTCACAGCAGCTGTGACAAAAAGCAACTGCGACCGTTGAACCTGCTCTGTGCCAACAAAGAGCACAGATGAAGATCAGGGAGATTGATGCAGCAGGGCACAGGTGTACACTATGCTTTTGGCTTGAAGCGGTCATAAAAGGGGTTCTGATTAGCAGACCACCCTTTTCTGGGATCGAATTACCTGCATCATATTTTATTTAATTAAAAAAAAGAGGGTTGCTACACTCTTACCAGATGGCAATTCCTCACACACCAGTTTCTTTTCGAGTAACAGGAAATCCTCAGCGGAGTAAGTCTAATATATTTTCACCTTGTCAGAAGAACAAACAGAGTTCCAACTTGCACGAAGAGAAATTCTAGAAGATGTTTTCCAATGCAATGTGATTGATTTAAAAACGAAGGAAATAAATAAAACCATTAATGTGTAGTTAGAGCACAGAAAATACACACTATTATAAGTATCTGAAAGTGAGTCTAGGATAATGTTCGCGAATGGGATCCCTGTTGCAATTTTGAAAATAGATTGCATGCAAAGCCAGATACTACAAACTGTTGGGATAGTCCCCCTTTGGGGGATGAAGGATGTTCGGGGGTAGAGGGGTGTCAAGATATGGCATCTGGGGGCAGTGGGCGGCAACAATTGTTTTACTCAAGGAGGTTCTCTGCAACAACATGTTTACTGAAGGGGCCTCAGCATAAAAAAAGATTGAATATTACTGCCTTAGAATATTCATAGAGCATATGTTTTTATGAGTCGTTCTCGGCATTGCATGGCCAACCGTTGCTCTTCATGTTAGTCACAAATCTTGAAATTATTTATAGAGTAAAAGAGATTTTATGAAAAATGAAAATCAGTGATTGAGAAATAACCACTGCTACTGGGGTCTTGAAAAGATTTAGCCAAACCTTTTGCCAATTTTCTGAAGTTAAATGAAAATCCTTTTCCCAAGCTAGCTCTATAATGCTATTAACAAACAAGTCTCGATGATTAGAGATCAACTTATGAATCTTTCATGTTATGGGTAAACCATTCCAATAGAAGGGAGAAGACCAATGAATAGGTAATTATAAATTAGGAGAAGCAACAAAGTACTGCACTGCATCTGTAATTAAGCAACACCTAGAGGGAGGAGACCCTCAGATTTGAGGCCAAATCTATACATCAAAATATCAAAAGGTATAGAATAGTAGTTGTGCTTACAATGTTTAATCCTGTAAATCCAATTTTCAAAATATTGAAATGTCTTTTCCTCGGATATATTTGTTATACCACATAAAAGTGTCACGAACATCAAAATCATTTGTATTTTGTATTTTTATTTTATTGAATTTATATAGCGCTTTAATCCAAAGCGCTTTACAAGAGGAACAGGCAAAATACAACAAGCATTACATAATAATTGAATCAAAACCTGAAAACAGTACGAGGAACAATTTACATTATTGGTAAGGTTAAGCGTGAGTGGAGAGGGTAGTGGTAGTAGTAGCAGAAGTAAGAGAGGAAGCAAATGGTGATAGGGAGGTAAGTGGAAGAGATAAGAATTAGAGAAGATCGGAAAGTGAGTTAGGAGGGATAAGAGCTGAAGGAGAGGGTGAGGGGGTACTAAAGTGAAAGAGGGAGTAGGAGCTGTAGGTAGAGGTAGAAGCAGGAGTAAGAGAGGAAGCAAAATGTGTTATGGAAGTAAGGTAAATGGAAAATCATGTTTAAGCTTGGCAACAATTTCACACCGTACTTAAACATTGAATTTAGGGCAAGTCATTTTGGAGCTGCAGATATATGGAATATCTGTGTGAGCTTGAAAGGATCAACAAGGGCATTATCATCCAAAAACCATACAGATATGCTGATGTCATTAATGACTTAAGGAAGATGGAAGGTTTGTCCAATAAGAAAAGCTACATGATATCATTCAAAATTAGTGAAGCTGCCCCTGTCCAGATTTGAAGCAAACAAACAGTTTGCTGACATACTAGCACAAGAGGTTTTATTTTGTGAAACAAATCAGGATAAAAGTGAATCTAACTTTTGGAACAAACCTTCAGGGAGACTGAAGAGAATCATAGAAAGTGTGTATCCGAAGATAGGCACAATCATCATTTTAATTGCTTGTAGACAGCCCCACCACGACGAGCACATGGGAGACATATTCAAATAATGTTCAACCTTATCAAGAACATGTTTAATATTTAGTCTGATAGATGTTTGTATATCTTTGCCAAACATGATTTTCAGGCATTCAATTGAATAAGGTCACCAATTAATTCCTGGAAAGGAAAAATCAGATTGGATACAGTAAGCCATAATCTTGCATTTATTAATATTTAATTTCTAGCCTAAAACAGTACTATAATTATCAATTCATGCAAGTGCCGCTTTAATGGAATACCT
The DNA here is from genome assembly GCF_040938575.1 of Ambystoma mexicanum. Lineage (NCBI taxonomy): Eukaryota > Metazoa > Chordata > Amphibia > Caudata > Ambystomatidae > Ambystoma > Ambystoma mexicanum. The sequence continues at coordinate 833,753,045 of NC_090925.1, forward strand.
AGGGTTTGCTGCATAGAGAATTACATCAGCATAAGCCAAAAGTTGAAACATGTTCTATTAATGCCAGTCATCCCATCAGGGATATCCTTGTAATGTGCCTCTCGAAAGTTTAAAAGAAATCAAAAAACAGCCATGAGCACAGTTTCGAAGAAGGAGGTTAATAAAGCATTTCTATATATGAGTAAAAATGAGGATCAATCCCATGCCAAACCATAAAATCTTTAAGGAAGTCCAATGATACACGATCAAACGATATTTACCAGCAATGAATAATCGGGGCCTATAATTTGACTCTCAAAGTGTGAAAACAGAAAAATAATATGAGCCCGGGAAGCCCAAAAGGAAACACACCAACACAGGTTACAAAGAAACATACAAGTACTTTATTTCAAGCTATAACAGTTACCAAGTCAACTGACAAACGGATAGCTATTCGGCTCTCAGTATAACATAACAAACTTCAACAAGGGTTCGATGTGTTCAGTGAGAGACCGCACATTGGAATACCCAGGCTATTTATACAATTTGTCCAGCCCTTGGCCAACCCTCTTGCGGGTTAACCATTCTGCGAAATACAATACTGGTCTTAGGGTTCCTTGCCAGGTCAACCTTTAATATATGCATTTTGATTAGTTTCGCTGATATAAGTAGTACATTTACATATAGGTCAACAGTAGGACAAGGTCTCTGTTCGCGACCCTGACAAGTGGCCTGCAGGCATATTAATCATTCAGCTGTACGGAGGTCACAAAGGCCAGAATCTTATTTGGAATGTCATTTGGCCTCCATTTTGATGTTCAGGGTGACTTCCACATAACAAGAGAACCTAAAATGGCGGCTTAATCCAAGATGGCGGCTTACATTGATTTCTCTGAGGTCAAGACCTTGCCGTGGAGTTTGTTCGCGCATGATGTTTAGACAACTTGGCGTAGGCCAATACACATACAACTATTACAATAGGAGGCATAATATTATTTCTATTCCGACAAACCCTCCTTTTGGCCTATGCCAAGTGCTAATACTATTTCTGATGTCTTTGTAAATAGCTCCATGCATTGTCGTCCATACATCCTGAATCGTTATCTGTAATATCTATAGCCATTAGGTCGTTCACCAGAACCTCTTGCAACACAAACTCTTTAGATGCTGTATCTGGGGCATACACTTTATGTCCTATCGTGCTCACCGCCTGAGCGCAACATCCCCCTAGCATTGCACATATACTAGGTAGACATTGGATACAGCAACAAAGGAATAGCAGAATTCCCAAAATAACCAGTATGACAGAAAGCACCTTCCAATCCCAGGATCGTAAGGAGCCCCAGAACCAAGCACTAATATTCCAATCTCCCACAGGAACATGCACTTCTGAACTAAGGACGTGCAAGTTCTGTATTGCTTTGAAAATTGTCGGTGAGGAATCCGGTACGAAAACACGACAAGCGGACCCCACTAATTTACATACTCCACCACGTTCTGCCAGAATGACATCTAATGCCATCCGGTTTTGGAGCGCTACCAATCTTATTGCTTTCTGTTCCAGTGTCATATTATAGAGTATATCCGTGGTCCGGTTGATGGTTCTCTCCAGTACTCTTGCTAGCCCCCTAATATTTTCAGAATTTGCTATCTGTCCCCGAAATGGCACAACTGATTTTGCTATATCTCCCAATATTTGCCCAGGGGTATCTCCATTCTCGTCCCGCCGTGGGCGAGCCTTAGAAACTTCCAATGTACTAGCTATAAATACCCCAGATAACAGGATTCCTAAATAACAGGTTCCCTGCCAATCCTTGGGCAACCAGGGAAATGCTGTACTACCGCAAACAAAATAGACAGGCCCCCCTACATACAAAGGCCTGTTCTCCCCGGTCAAATTTACAACGTTCACACAACCTTCAAAATCTCCCATTGACCGGGTGCCATTCCTTTGTACACAGAAGGGGACTGAATCGGGGCTATGGTTAATAGAGTAGGAAGGAGGCGCGGCATCCTTATTGCCTATCAGAGCCATTTTAAAGGAAATTAGAGTTTGGAAAGAAAGAGACAGTTTATCAGATGGCCTAATAGAAGCAACATTAGGCTTACTTCTATTTGCAAAAAGCGAGCATCCCAGGGGAGTCAATACATGTTTCTCAAAATCATTTAAATTAGTTCCATCAAAGTTCCCTGAGATGCTATCATTCCAACGGCCAAAGAATAGTGCTCTAAGAGAGGCATAGCAAGCAGTTGTTAAAGGTAAAGGGTGAATATACCATCCTAGCCCCTTGTTCCCATGTTGCGGTAAATGGGTGCAGATCCAGCAGTTATTCTTATTAAAAATGGCATGCGTTGAATTCATTATTATCATTAAAGTGTTATTATGATACTTTCGTCTATGCTGGGAGTCCCTAGGTGACAAAGTATGAAGGTGTACAGAGGGAGTCAGAGCAGTAGGTACAATTTCAATTGGCAAAAGAGGCTCTAGAGGATACATTTCTTCAAAGTACCAGAGTCCCACGGCAGTAACTATACAAATTCCAATCACTATCATCACAGCAATACGTTTTCGGGGCCCAGGCACATTGTTCATTGTCAATGTTCGTTGCTGGCGACACTACGGTCGCGCAACTTCTTAGTCCTTCCCCAACCCTAGCCAGCAGAATCCCTTTTTTTTTCCAAAATTTTCCTTGCAAGAACAAAACTCTCAATGACTCTTTTTTCCACATGCACAGGCAAAACCCGTGCCGTAGTTCTATTTTCTTCGTCGAAGGTCGTACCTTGTGGTTCCCGGTACTGTTTGATCCTGAAATAAGGTAACGCCACTTCCTGAGGGAAGCAATGTATCAGAGGCGACGGAAGTCGCAGAACTTGAAACAACGTTTTCCGGAAGTGACCTTTCCAAAGAGTGTGGAGACAAAATGGACTGTTCCCCAAGCTCCACAGGCTCAGAGAGATTTGCCGACACACTCACAGCGCTATTTGCTACTCCAGGATCTGAGATTGTAGCATCAGCAAGGGGTTCTGCTTCAACTGTAACGTGTGACGTCGGGTGAGGAAGTTTCTTGACATGCGTCACGTGGATCCAATGCTTCTTTCCAGCCACCCGCACTGCTGTCTGGGTGACCAACAGCACCTGGTAGGGTCCCCGCCAGTGAGGCGCGAGGCAGGAAGACCTTTCGTAGGCCTTCACCAGGACCCAACTTCCAGGCTGAATATTGTGTCCTGGGCCCGTAAACCGTACAGGTAAAGCTGATCGAACCTGATGATAAATGAGATACAGATTTTCAGTCAATTGGTTACAGTAGTCTACAAGCAATACATTTTCAACATCTCTGAGCGCTTTATGCTTCGGAAGACCCCAAATATTAGCAGGCCTCCCCATCACCACCTCGAATGGAGAGAGCCCAGTCTTAGTTTGATGTGTGGCACGCATGGCTAACAACACAATAGGTAAGGCGTCTGGCCATTTCAGTTTGGTGCCGGCACATGTTTTAGCAAGCTTATTCTTTAGGATACCGTTATGTCTCTCTACCAACCCAGCACTTTGAGGATGTCTAGCCGAATGAAATCGCTTTTCGATGTGTAATGCTGTGCATATCTGAAAAATTACTGCTGCAACAAAATGTGGACCGTTGTCCGACCAAATTACTCTTGGCAGCCCAAATCGTGGGAAGAATTCCTTTACCATAGTCTTCGCAGTGGTCATGGCAGTAGCATCCTTAACGGGGAAAGCCTCAACCCATTTACTAAAAGCACAAATGATCACAAGGACATATTTTAGATTGTTACACCGTTCCATCTCAATAAAATCAAAGTGGATGACCTCGAAGGGAACAGAAGGAGGCCCAAAACTACCCCTTGGAGTTACTGTCCCCTTCCCCACATTGTGCTGCAAGCAAATCATGCAATTTTGCACATAACGCTGAGCGATTTTCAAAATGTTATCATTTACCCAGACTTTTACTAATATTTTCATGATCTGCTGAGCACACACATGCGTAGGACCATGTGCCATCGTTACCATCATCAGCACATATGAATCAGGGAGCAACCATTTCCCTTCAGATGTATAAACCCAACACCCATCTTCATCTAGTTTCCCCATCCCTTCAGCCCACTTTTTAGACTCTTCTATTGTGGCATCAGCGTGGATATCTCGTACAGACCCAATACCCTCATCCATTACATAGGCATCTCTTGTTTCTCTTAGAGCATACATGTCAGTGCTAAGGTCTGTGGGCGTTTGCCTGGCTATCTGGTCAGCAAAAGCGTTCCCTTTCCCCACATCATCTATGACCTTACGATGCGCTGCACATTTCATGATCGCTAACTGACTAGGGAGCGCGAGTGCCGAGAGCAATTGCACTATCAGGGGGCCATGCTGAATCTTGGTCCCATGTGAGGTTAGGAACCCTCTTTCCGACCAGAGCCTCCCAAAGTTGTGAGCCACCCCAAAGGCATACTGGCTGTCAGTATATATATTTACTGTACGCCCTTCGGAGAGTTCACAAGCTCGGGTCAACGCTATAATCTCTGCAGCCTACGTGGAGTTATGCGGAATTCTCTTAGTCTCAACAACCATACTCAGTGTAGTGACTGCTTAAGCAGCTGTAGATGTACCATCCGGAAGTTTGAAGCAGGAAGCATCACAAAACAGCTCCCCTTCCGCATTATCCAAAGGAGTATCTATAAGGTCTATCCTGCCCTTTGTTTCCTGTTCAGTAGTATACAGGCAGTCATGTGATTCTTCGTCACCGCAAACAGTATTTTGCAGGAGAGGTAGGAGTTCAGCCGGATTAAGAACACAACACCTCTTAATTTGAATGTGAGGGGCAAACAAAGTCAATTCATACCTCGTCAGCTGTGCAGAGGTGAGGTGCTGTGTTTGGGTTTTATTCAATAGGACATCTATAGAGTGAGATACCATCAGGGTTAAATCATGGCCTAGGACCATTCCCTCACTCTGTTTTACAGACGCGGCAGCAGCAGCGACGGCTCTCAAACATCTTGGCAAAGCGCATGCGACAGGTTCATGGGCGGAAGAGTAGTAGCCGCACGGTCTATTCTTCCCTCTGTGTTCCTGTGTTAACACAGCCAAAGCACATCCATCACATTCATGCACAAACAACACAAAGGCCTTATTGTAATTTGGAGTACCCAGAACCGGTGCAGAGCATAATGCGGTTTTGAGAATCTCAAATGATCGTTGATGTTCCGACTTCCATGGCAGCGGCGAAGAAATGCCCTTCTTCGTCAAGGCCAACATCGGTTTTATCACTAGTGAGAAGTTCGGGATCCACAGCCTACAGTAAGAAGCCATACCTATTAAGGCTCTGACTTCCTTCTGTGTATTTGGAACAGACATGCCATAAATGTGTTTTATTCTTTCAGGTGTCAATCTTCTCCCCTCCTTTGACAGGAGATAGCCTAAATAGGCGACCTCCTGCCAACAATATTGACGTTTCTTAAGCGAAGCTTTATGACCATGTTCAGCCAAATGAATAAGCAACAATACAGTGCCTTTTTTACAAGCACTTTCAGAATCTGCAGCTAAAAGCAAGTCATCGACATACTGAAGCAGTGTACAAGTAGATGGCAATTCAAGGGTATCAAGCTGCTCTTTCAAAGCCCTACTATAAATGCTCAGACTTTCAGTATAACCTTGAGGTGCACGAGTAAATGTGAACGAACGTCCCCCCAAGGTGAACGCGAACAAATATCTACTATCCTTGTGTATAGGAATACTGAAGAAAGCATTCTTCAGATCCACAACACTAAAGTGAGTAGCTGTAGCAGGGATCATCGTTAGTATCGTTGTCACATCAGGCACAATTGGAAATTGTGGGGCGACAACTTTATTAATAGCACGTAGATCAATTATGAAACGGAATGGGATTGCATTGTCGCCTTTCTTGTACACGGGTAAAATCGGACTGTTACATAAACTACCTGCAATCTCTTCGATCACCCCTTGATGCACAAAATCGGAAACAATGCACTTCAAAGCACGCTCGCCTTCAACTGATAATTTATATTGCAGAATGCGTGGTAGTTTAACTCCATGTTTCAAAACTATTTTAACGGGTTCAACCTGTAATACCCCGACATCATTGTCGTCAACCGCCCACAAAAATTCTGGGACAACGCTAAACTCAGGAGGCAATGGTCGAGTCAGAAACTGAGAACCGGGAAGTTGCTGTGGTGAAATCGTCAGTCGCACTCCGTCAGAGGAACAATGAATCACTGCATTTAATTTCTTCAACAGATTTAACCCCAGCAAATTCTCTCCACAGTTTGAAGTCAAGAGGAATGGACAGTGGTCAGTAAAGGGACCCAGAGAAACAGGCACCGGCGAAGAAGCCGGACAAGCAACTGGTATGCCAGAAAACCCTACAGAAACATTAGTTTGCCCTGACAGTGGAATGTTTGGAACCCGAGAATGATCAATGGAGCACTTCTGTGCTCCAGTGTCTATCAAGAACTGATGTTTCCTATTCCCCACTAACAGTTCAGCGTAGGGACCTTTTTGAATAACGGGAATAGGTGAAGGTTCCAAATCCTGCTTCGGGCAATCCTAACGAAACAAAATGTCGTCGAAAGGAAGCTCTTCAGAAAGGTAGGCAGCAGAAGGGTGATCAAATATGTTTCTTGTGTCCACACTCGAAGTGTGATTATCCCGTGAAAAAGGTTGCTGAGGATCTTGTGAGAACTGACCTCTATCAGGGCCCCCCACTCCGAGGCGACCTCTAGGTCGTCTACCCATACTCCCAAATGTGTTGTTTGACCTCTGTCGAAGGATGGGGCACTGTGCACGCCAATGACCTTCCTGGCGACAATAGGCACATTGATTAATATTCACAGGACCCAAGGGGACGTTCCCCTTCGGAACATACTGACCTCTGGTCTGTGAATTACCCCCTCTGGGATTTCTAACAATTTGCTGTAACAATACTTTAGTCTTCAAATCTCCTTTCCTCTTCTCAATTCTCTCTTTTTCATTATTAACACGGTTCTCATAATACTGAGCCATGTGTAAAACTTCAGATTGGGATTTCGCCTGCCAAGCGCTCTCAGAGGTCATAATCTGTGACTGGATGTCAGGCAGCAATCCACGCACAAATTTGTCCACAAACAACCTTTTCCCAGACTCTATGCCCAAATCCTGTCACTGAAGTCAGAGAATACCTGTTCAAATCTATTAAAGAATTTGGTGGCACCTTCAGATTTTCCTTGAACACAGGCTGTAAGCTTGTCCCAAATAATTCTTTTCTCAGGAATTATGGTTTTCAATTTTGCAACAATTCTATCAGGCAAAGTGAGTATTACCTGAGGTGATTTCTCACCAGCTGGTCTTTCCCCATCAAACCTAGTTATGTTAGCCCACGTATCTCCCAACCCAGGCACATCGTCTATTGTTCGAACCTGCTTCCATAAATCTACGGGCAGGAGTACAGGGAATAGCAAGTCAATATCACTTAGGGTGAACACAGAGGACTGTAAAATGAACTCTATCTCTTTGTAGAATCCTGTCGGATTTTTCCTAATATCAGGAATTGATTGTCTAATAGTGTTCACTTCCTGTCGCGAAAACGGGACGTGAACAAATTGTGATACATAATGTGCGGGAATGTCCACAGCGGGTGCACCTGTCCCAACGTTAGCAGGAATCTCAACCTTTGGGACAAATGTCGGAGGAACCTCTCTCATAGGCAACTGAGATATAGGTCATTCCGATCGCTTACTAAGCAACAGAGCCAGGTCGAGCGCTAAGGCAGTCGAAGAAGTGTCGGGCGAAAAAGCCCTCTTACAAATACCCCATAACTCTGTAGGACAACTAACCTTCTTCCTTACACATTCATCCTGCAGGTTCTGCACCATTACCTGAATCACCCCCCTCTGCATTTCTACTGTATACTGACTATACGTGTCATACACTTCATCTAGCGGTATCGATGAATCCGAGATCCATCGAATCGCATCTTTTGTACAGATTCGTACTTCCTCAGATGCCGATTTACGACACGGAAGGAATTGTTTCTGTACATACATACTGTCGTCTTCATCATCCCCATCCCGCAATTTTTCTAAGTCCCTCCTATACTCAAATAACCTCTCAACATGACCATGTACTTTCTCCTCAGTGTCCCTCGAAAGCGCTAAAGTATTCAGATCCCTCAACCCTTGTGGGAGATCTGCATTATGGAATTTACCCCACATTACACATAAATAAGTCCCCAAACCTTCAATAAAAACATTTTTCTTGGGAAAATTGCCCATATTTGATAATGTGGAAAAAACATCAGCTTGATCATCTCTCTCCATGCAAGGCTTAGCCCATGCAAATAATTCCCGTTTCTTTTCTGCAGAGACAGTATTTCGAGTGACAATCTTTGACCCCGCACCCTGATCAACTTCAGTCGGTACAGGACCACTCGGGAGCGGAGGTGCGGGCAAATTCAATGGAGGTATTACTATCGGCGCAGGGGGAAGAGGTGGTAGCGTAGATGGAGGAACAACAACTGGAGGAATGGGAACAATAGGTTGTACAGGGGGAACAGGAATAACAGCAGGAATAGCAGCAGGAATGGGCAGAGCACCAGGGAGAGGATCATACGGAGGTGGCGCAGAGGCACCAGGCCTTCGTTCGTTTAACAATTTATCAATAAATTCTTCGGAAACATGAAAATCTTTAGAGGGATAGATTTTCTGGATACCGAGTGAGAAAGCCCTATCCATATTCCTGACTGACTCTGAATGTTTTTCCTTATCATATAACAACGCCTTTTCAGCATTCGTTTTATGAAGGCGTGCATGTTTATCCCTACTTTTAAGCTGCTGCAACGCTTCTTTTTTCCAATTCTGCAAAACATCAAATGCTGCAGGTCTGGCCTACTTCTTTAACAAGACCGTTTCTAGGTATTCAATGCGGTGGATCTCGAAACTACCATTGATTGGCTACTGAATTTCGGAGGCATGCCTGGTTTGTCTGTGCCAAATATCATTAAATACTATACTTCCAATGCCATGCTTACAGTACATAGTACACGCCGGCGACCACTCCTGTGGTGCCGGGCAGCTAAATTCCAAAAATTGTCGATCGCTGCGGAAGAGTGCCCTAAAGCAGCTAGACAATTTCCCAGGCATTTCACAAAAAATTGGTGTTACCTGGTCAGTAATTGTGTCTGCAGATACAATACGCCAAATTCAAATTGTCAGGGTTAAATTAAGAGTCGGGTCACGACTACACCTGACCAAACCTGAGGAGGACCGTACGGTTTACCAAAGAACTTACCTAACAAATTTTACCTTGTGTTTGGTGGTTTCGACAAATCTGCCCGCCTCAAAATTGGACCCTCGTCAAGATGCCGTGTCAGACCACACGACTATCATCCAAGGATCGGATCGTGCAGCACTGCCGAGGTATCGCGTCTCGTTCGGTCGGGCCCGCAGTATCACAATGTCCGATCCCTGTTCGATAGCCTGCGTCAACCTTCAATGATCCGGCATCAATCTTGAGGGTCCCTATTCAGGCGCCAACTGTGAAAACAGAAAAATAATATGAGGCCGGGAAGCCCAAAAGGAAACACACCAACACAGGTTACAAAGAAACATACAAGTACTTTATTTCAAGCTACAACAGTTACCAAGTCAACTGACAAACGGATAGCTATTCGGCTCTCAGTATAACATAACGAACTTCAACAAGGGTTCGATGTGTTCAGTGAGAGACCGCACATTGGAATACCCGGGCTATTTATACAATTTGTCCAGCCCTTGGCCAACCCTCTTGCAGGTTAACCATTCTGCGAAATACAATACTGGTCTTAGGGTTCCTTGCCAGGTCAACCTTTAATATATGCATTTTGATTAGTTTCGCTGATATAAGTAGTACATTTACATATAGGTCAACAGTAGGACAAGGTCTCTGTTCGCGACCCTGACAAGTGGCCTGCAGGCATATTAATCATTCAGCTGTACGGAAGTCACACGGCCAGAATCTTATTCGGAATGTCATTTGGCCTCCATTTTGATGTTCAGGGTGACTTCTACATAACAAGAGAACCTAAAATGGCGGCTTAATCCAAGATGGCGGCTTACATTGATTTCTCTGAGGTCAAGACCTTGCCGTGGAGTTTGTTCGCGCATGATGTTTAGACAACTTGGCGTAGGCCAATACACATACAACTATTACAATAGGAGGCATAATATTTCTATTCTGACAAAAGGAGGGTACTTTTAAGATATTACAAAGAAGTCTGGTGTTACAAGATAACATTCTACTTTTAACAAATCCTGTTTGCTTTTCACCATTCAAAGAGGGAATACATTTGTCGATCTATTAGCAAAGATTTTAGCATGCATTTTACTTTCAACATTAAAGAGATCAGTTTGTAGTTTTTGACATTGGATGCATCTTTCTTTTTTTTATGTATAAGGATGATATTCACATGTAGCAATGCATCAGAAGGCAGGCAAAATGCAGCCACGTTTTTAAAAGTGCCATCAAGTAAGGCAAATGATTATCACTAAATACAAAGGTGAATTCCACAGAAAAGCCATTAGGCCCAAGTATTTGCCTTCCTTAATATCAAATAAGGCTTTTTTGAGTACCTTCATCTTAATGTCCTCTTCCATTCAGGAGTAGCGGTACCACCCGGCGCTGCCCAGGTCTGTAGCTGACATGCACGTGGGAGTCTGCTAAAGCCTTGTGTGTGTTTTATTGGGTCATAACTTCCTATTTTTGAAAAATCGCAAAATTGGCAAACTCCCAAAATCACCTAAACTGATAGCACATGGCCTGACCTAGCTTCACCCCTGTGCATGGTGAATGGGTGGTTTTGGTCAAATTTCACTATTGTCAGTACACCCCAGACTGGTATGCCGACCTTGTGTCCTAACTTCCTATTTTTGGAAAATTTGCAAAATCGTCAATCTCCCGAAATCACCTATACTGATAGCACATGGCCAGAGCTCACCCTATGCAGAGTGAATTGGTGAGGTTGGTCAAATTTTACCATCACCAGTCCACCCCAGACTAGTGCGCCAACCTTGGGCCAAAATGTCAGCCCACCAACTGTTATGGGGCTGGAACCAACCGCGAACATACAGACACACTTTCACAAATATATATATATATATATAGATAGTTTTAAAAATATTTGTATTTAGTTTATTCAAACCTTTACAAAACATCAAAGACAAGTAAAAAAGATTAAAATACTTTGCAAAAAAAATGAACACAAAAAAACAAATTCCAATTCATCGGCATCATTAGTAAAAAAACACAATACAGAGAGAAAAGAAAGAAAAATGTTCAGTCATCAGTGCAACCAAGCTTAACAGATAATCATTCAAGGTAAAAAAATGTATACATCCTACCTAAAGCAGAATACTAATATACATCAAATAAAAACAAATATTAAATTCTTATAACCTAAACCATCCTCCTGACAAAATACATCTTTAAAAGTAAGAAGTGGAAGAGATCTAGCTCTGTGTTATAGCTTTACATTTTTGATGAATCCAGATAACGCCAAACCCTCATGGATGGTTTGAATGTTCAGGCACCATATCCATGCCAATTCCTCTTCGTATAGGATGGAATTTACATTAAGGTGCTCCAAAAATGTAGCCCTAAGTGGCTGTAATGGCACACATTCCATGACCAGATGTTTTAAAGACTCTCCCTTTGCCGAACAGAACCTGCATCCGGCTTGGTCCAGAGGAATCAGCGATCTTCTGACTAAGATATCTCTGGTAGGAAGGATATTCCATCTGGCTCTAAGAACAATACCTCGGAAAAATCTATACGGAAATTATAGGATGACCTTAGTGGGCGAGCCCGGGGCTCTATATTCACAGTTCAAATGGAAAAAGGAGGGGTATGAATGAAATCTGTCGACAGTTTGACACCAATCAAAGTCAAATAAGGCATGTTTTACAGACGGGGGATTAGAAATCAAGCTCTCTATAGACATTCCGATCTCCTCGAGGATGGCTTCTGACTGATCCCTCAAAGAGATCAGTGTGTAAGACAGATCCAGGTTTCTACCCATCAGATGGTAAAGTGTATTTGGTGATCCAGTTTTAATTTTGGAATACAAGGATATACAGGCCCTCTGTACCCGTGCCCACATTGAAACAATACCCAATTCAAACCTGATTGCAGACACATTGATTGCATTAGGCATGCCCAACAATCTTCTCCAAATGCGACCCTCAATCCGATTGAGTGTTTCGCGGACTCTCTCGGATAACAATTCAAGGCTGTGTATTAATTTAGGTAAGATTTTGCTCTCATAAAAAATTAGAGCAGGTTTCAGAGAGAACTTTCCAAACTTTCGGTCAATCCTGACCACCTGCGAATCGAGCAGTTTGGCCTTATGTAAAATGGGCACAATTAAAACCTTGAGAGCTGGGTAGGCTGAGAAATTAAATCCCCAATATCTCACTGCCCTAGCCAATTTCAGGGGAGCCTCACCCAATTTACCAAATAAAGCCTGAAGTCTTTACACTTGCTTTCCTGAAGGATAGAATTTTTGATTTCAAAGGATTAATTGTTAACCTATTGGCTTTAGCATATGCTTCGAAGTTGGTAAGAGACTGTTGCAGCCCTACCCTAGTATTGTCAAATATTAGTAGATCATCTGTATATGCAAGCCAAATTATTTTATCCTTGCTGATCTTAGTGGCCAGGATTGCGTCTTTAATTAGCCAATTAGCTACATCGGAAAAGTATTGGTTGAATAGCAAGGGCACCAATATACAACTCAGTCTGACCCCTTGAAATGATCTGATTCTCCTCGAAAGATCACCTCCTTGATTTAGATGAACGCCGACCCCACAGTTTTCATAAACCCTCCAATTAGCCTCAAAAGCCCTGAGGGCAGGCCCCAGCTGGCCTGTTTTTGCCATAATCTGACTCGATCTACCCGTTTGACGCGGCAGGAAGGTCGATTGAGGCCATGTACGTGCAGCCCCCTGATGTCAACCACGCTGCCTCTTGCACACACTTCAAGGCAAGCCCATTAATGTTGGTCGAGTAGCCCTTTCTGAAGTCTGTCTGAAATTGATCCAGCGAGTGGCACCTATGTGCCCACTCCTCCAGGTGTGAGAGCAGGAAGGATGAAAATATCTTGCAATCCTCATTGATTAAAGAAATCGGTCTATAATTCCACGGAACCGTCCTGCTACCACACTTGAAGAGCGGGACTACATGAGCCGTGTTCCAGGATACAGAGGTCACCCCTGAGGAAAGGATGTCAGTGAACTCCAGGCGCAAGAGATGGGCCCATAAGTTTGCATTGTCCTTAAAGGTATTATTTGTCAAGCCATTTGGTCCAGGGGCTCTTTATCGCTTGCACCTAGAGATCAATTTTTGGAGGGTTTCTAATTCCACATGGGGATTCCACCTTTCCTCTTTAGTTAAGTCCAAAACCAGTGGAGGGTCTATTTGAGACTTCCCAAATCTTTCTTCTAAGAACTCAATCCAATCTGGTTCAGATATCGAGTTCGATTGGCAGGTGGTGAAATTGGGATCAATTAGGGTCCCAAGCATCTTTTCTGCATCCTTCTGAAGCATTGCAGACTTAATTGATTTACAGTAGTTTCCATACGTTTGTTTGAGCTTCCCAATTAACTTCTTACGGATAACCTCATCATGATCAGTACACTGAATCTGTTTCACAGATCTCCGTAGGTTCTTTTTTGCAAGTGCCACATTGGCATTATAGCAGTGTACATGCCTAACTTGACCATGAAATGTGGCTCCACCCCTCAGAACCAACTCGTCAATCATCTGACCAACAAATGATTGGAACTCAAATGCATTGAAGTTTTTGAGTTTCCACTCATAAGTCGAACGATTCAGTATATTGTATATGTTGGAAATCAGATGTTGAATATTCGGTTCAGTCCATCTAACAGCATTACACCCTACCTTAGCAATCAATTGTAGTTTTTGCCAACATTTCCTGATATTAACAACCCAATCAAATTATGCATTGAGGATACAATGGTCACTCCAATCATTCTTAAAAATGTGAAATGCCAGACAAGAGTTCATTAGAAGAGTATCAACAAAAATATAGTCAATCAAGGATGAGTTATCCCCTCTGTGTCACGTGTGCCATTCACTGATGTTCCGTGAGTTGTTGGTTTTTCCTACCAAAGGGAATAGCCCCCGCCGCCCAAACCTATACTCCATTTCTGACCCACCAGTTGCTTCTCTGAGTTACCCGCATACATCTCTGCTGGTTCCCACAAATGATGGGAGTGAACACAATCTGCATTCAAATCAACCATGGCAGTAACCCTTCCATCAGGATGAATTCCCATCCACTCATCCACCACCCGGCAGATCCCATCTCTGAATGGATCAACTGGTTCGATTCCCTTATGCCAATAGATGTTAAGCAATAAGAGATTAATAGATCCGTCCACGGACCTACAGTCAACCCACAAGGCATCAAAAGGGAGGCCCTCCAAAACCACCCCACTGAGGCCCATAGAAATGTCCACTGCAGTCAAAAGGCCACCTAAGGGTCTCCCCCCATCCCATCCCTAGTGGGATGGATGAACACACTGTATCCATCAAGAGTGGGTACTGATGTTAATCATGTCTCCTGCAGGCAAATGCAATTAGCCATTCTCAACATATTCATACAAACAGTATTAGAAAAAAGATGGACATTGCCTCGGGTGTTCCAAGATTTTAAACATAGTGGTACACTCTTCCAAAGATCTCCTAGGGAGTTGTCCTTCTCATGGGACCAATTTTTGCCATAGGGAGGAGATGATTGATGCCCAATCCATATCGTTTGGCACTCCGCTTTGGGCCAATTTGTCAGGGATAGCTATAACCTACCCTTAGGTTGATTAACAATAGGTTGAATCGCCCCATTCTGATGAGTTCCAATACTTGGTTCATTGATCTGAGAGATTTCAAAACCCAATCCTGCCAACGCTTCCCTTTGGGTAAGAATAAGTTCTATTGCCGGGGGAGGGACAGAAACATAATACTCGTACTCAAATCCTCTCTCGCTGGGCAGGAGACCCTCCCAATATCTGCCGATGACACCAGGGTCAAACTTGGGATGGCAGCGAAAATGGCTAGAATATTTGGCCTATTCATACAGATCCGATAGTCTGGGCCCAGGTTACAATGGATCTTAACTTGGGGAATTTTACGACCACCACCCTTCTCAATTTGTCTTGTAATCAGCCCCTTATATTCCCTCACCCCCAGCCTGCATTCTAAGTACGGTGGGGATCCATTGGAATTCCATTCCTTCTGTACATAATTCTGGATACATTTCTTAAATCGACCCTAGCTGCCTGAGATCAGGCCAAAACGACTTTTATCTTAACTTTGAGGAAACTGCATTGGATTCGGCAACCCTGTATATTGATAAGTGCACCCCATTCTCAGTCCTATGCAGTCTTCAGGGCTAGGTTTGCACCAAAGTATGCCAAATCAATCAATAAGAAAAAAGTTAATAGACATCCATAAAGGAGGAATGGAATTGCTCACTTATACAGCTTACATTTGGTTACTGGAATCAAAGGATATACAGCTCACCAGACACCATTTTCGTCTCAATGGTGACCTAAAGGATGCCTTGCACCAGTTAACATCCCCACAAAGAATACAAGAAATGAGGAGTGAGTGGAGGAGGTAAAACCTAAGGAGTTTGTGACCCAGACAGAAAAAGACATGTTTGGACCAGAATATATGGAACTAGGTAGCACCAGGGATCCTCTTACTAACTATGAGAGAGAGCGAAGATGCAAACTAAATATCTGATTTTACTGAGTGGGGGGGGGTGCGAAACTACATAGGGGCATGAAAAAGAACACCACCCCCATGACGCAAAACGAGGTTGCTTGTCCATAATGGGGCATATATTGACAAACCAATTCCAAGTCTCCCCGATCCAGTATTGCCCAACGGGCCCCGGTAATTTCCTATATTATTATATTCTGGTTGATATCTGCACTGATACGCAGGGATGGTCTGGAATCCTATCCCTTATAGATTGTGGGTCTATGGATATTCCCATAGACTGGAGTATCTCAAAGAGAAAATAGGACTCTTACCCCTAAAAGCAGGGTTAACCTATCCTCTCAATTGACAGGTCAATGTCACGTGCAGACCTATCTCACTGCCGATGCTGTGTTCACATCATCAAGAAATACTTGAATTTGATATTGTTGTCATGCCCCACTTTCAGGTGATATTCTCCATTCACTGGTTGGGATTCCACAACTCACATACTGATTGGAAGGCCTGGAAGGTGGCCTTCCAGGTGGACCAAAGTCTGTTATGTTCACAATCAGAGATCCTAGTGATACCAAATAGCGTAAGTTTATCTTGTGTCTTCACCCAAATTCCTTTCAACATGTGTGTGGCTCAGGAGGGCTTCCCTCAAAATACCTTTACTACGTGGATGTCTTTGCTTTCAATTTAAAGCCCAGGTACATAGCTAACTTCTCTTATGTACATGTGCTTTGAGTTGAATATGATCCAGGTCAGGTAAATGACAACTCTTTACTATCGGAGACTAATATTTCTTCTATATTCAAATGTGCATTTACCTTGTAATGAAGTGCACATTCGTTGCAATTACCCAAAGGGTAAACAACCTTTTTTAATTTAATTTTCTAGATGAACATATAAGGACTTTGGAATCATGTTATTTGATACTTGCTCCTGATTAAGGGTGGAACCCCAAATATGTTGAGCTCAACATTTTATTTGCTTATCTTTCTGTTGGATTAAACTTTCTTTTTATCTTTGTATATCCTGTTTTCTTCAAATGTTGACTCTTCTCTACACTGTTGTATACGATTGACTGATTTTCAGTATAGTGCTGCGAGGGGACGCTACCGTCCTTAAGTCTAGGACTCTTATCTTTTTCTTCCGGACAAGCTGCAAGTCTCCCTGAATTGCCCACATACCTCTTATCCTCTTCCATCTTAGATATTCTCTTCTTACTACTTTCCAACTTCCAACTACATGCAGCTTCACTACTACTACCAGCATCTTCTTCCTCTGCCCCTCCGATGTCTCTCTCACAGTCTATGCCTTGCCTCCACCCTTAGATGTTTTACTGGCTCCTCCACACTAGTCCTTCCTCCACAGTTCAACTACAAATCCAACCCATCTTCTTCTCAGGCACCCCTCTTTCACTCTCACATTCACACCCTACTCTCCTTTGTCTAATCACACTCGCTAGTTTTTAACACACACTCACAACACAGTACCACTTGCATTCACCAACCAATATCTCACCTCTATAATTTTGCGTGCACGTTCCTCTCCACTGTCCGTCCTCCTGTTGGTTCCTTGGTCTGCAACCACCTCCCCCTCTGAACTCACCAGAACAACCCACAACTTCCTGCTTTCTTGGGGTTCTTTTATCCTTTTCCTCTTTCTCTGATTGGACATCAGGCCAATCTGGCCGTGTCTTCCCCACCCAGGATTGATCAGAATTGCGAATGATTTAAAGAGTGTGTTAAGCCCCGCCCCTTTTCTCTGCTCAGGCCCGCCATACTGAAACTATGGCGGCCCACACTGCAAGGTGTCTGTGAGACAGACATGGTATCAAGAGAGACACAGACTCAAAAGTAACAGTTTGAAAACCTTTATTGTAAAACTTTGTGGGGTTGGTCTAATGCCTACCTGGCCCTAACTCTAGGGGGTTGTTTCCTCAACTGATGCTTCTAAGGGCCATCGATGTCCGTAAGTCCAAAACCAAAATCTGTCTGTGTCCAAACCTATGCTTGCCCTCACTCTTAGACCAAATGTCATAGGGGGTTGTCTTAAAGGAAAAATGGTGGCTCAAAAAGAAATATAAACTACATCTGGTTTCAGGTAGCCTTACCAATAGGTGTGGTTCTGCCAGTTTCAAAAATATTTAAGTTGCCCTCAGAACCTTCCATGTAGGGCTTTTGCAGCAAGTCAATAAAGTTCACAAGTTCTCTGGGTCGGCACAAGAGCAGGCACTAGACTGTAGAGAAGACGCTTTACAGTGGCACCCAGAACAAGGACACTGTGACAGAGGGGAAATGAGCTGATGAATTGGAGCTTCTATTGTCTAAGGATTCTCAGCATGCGTCACTGAGACAAGTAACAAGACTTCAGCAAGACTGCAGCACTTTCACACAGTCAAGGTAAAGCGTGCAAGATGCTCAAGCAGTTTGGGCCCTGGTTTAAGTAAGGAAAGGGGTGAGCAGTTTGTTTATTCAAGCTCGGGTAAAAGAGTTACCAGCAAAGATCAATAAATTGAAATTACAAATGACCATTTTCGCAATAAAGAGAAGTGTAGGAAAAATCAGAGGTACGCAGTAAGTAACACAGAGATGGTGACTTAGCTTGTACTGCGGAGCAGCAAAGAAGAGTGATTCAATAACTGCTATTTTATTAAACCACTGGGCCGTGCCTAATTTGTTGGTTGCAGGGCGTTATCTTGTCCTCCATTTTGATATGAAAAATGTCTCGGTTTTTTTCAGATGCTGTGATTTTCAAAAAGTTTAGGAACAGAAAGCCTCCTGACTAGAATTAAGATCCAGGGAACTGTGATAAATCTATTATAGTTGCCAACATTTTATTTTTGAAGGACATTGTTGAAAGTCCTCTTAGACATGGATCTGGTTTAGGTTAACTTGGTAGCAACACTTACGATTCCACCGCAATGTGCAAACCTGTAGGTAATGCTGTAATTCAAAATCTGTGCTCTCAACAAGGGCCTGTAATCAGTATTTAGTCCACCTTTGGAAAAGTGCAGGGACTTTATGCCCTTGGGAGGTCTACCTAATGTAATGCAAGTGATGTTCTATAGTGCCCTAATGCCACTACTGGTGAGCTTGTTGCATGTGGATCTGTAAGAAAAATGGGAGGGTGGTGGGGATCATTAGAGTGACAGTGGGTGAGGCAGATGCAAAACCTGAGGTGTTGATGTGCACAGGTCGAAGTACCCCATTCTTGTGTTCCAATCCGCTTTCTCTGTATTTGGCACAGAAACATGGGAGAATGCTATTGCTACCCATAGGGGAAAACCCAGGATCTGATGGACTAGAGCACTTTGATTCTGGTAGCCTGCTGATATGGGAGACTGTGAAACGGATCAAGACGAGAACTTAGTCCTGGTTCTGTTAGTGTTGATGTGTGAATGGCTAGGCCTGTGGGGGAGTTTGTGGGGGGGTGTCGTTTAAAGTGCTAGGTGGATCTCAGCTGGGAGTCGGTAAATTGGGGGGAAAGTCAGAGTAATGCTTACAAGGAAAAACAACATGCAATCCTGCACTCCTACCCCAGGCCATTTGCAGACAGGGTCCATTTCTCTAGCTCACAATGCCACCTGCCAATCAGCTCTCTCTCTTTCCATCTCTAATACATTCTCTGCATCCCGTGAGGAACAAAAACAAGTGTCTGCAAGTTGGCAGATGAGGGAAAGATGCGGTCTGGAATCTCCAGACAGTACCATGAGCTACCTGCATAGGTTTATGGGAGATAAGCATGTTTGGTTCAGAGGAAGGGCTGCTTGAAATTTGAGGTCCGCATTCACCCATTTCACCTTCCTTTGTATGTTCGTTAGCAGGCCTAGAGATGCTTAAAAAAAACTCACTAACAGGCTCAGGTACTTTGCTTAGTGGTCTGCTGGGACTTTTTACCCATCGAGGGCAGGGCCTGTCGAAGCTGGGTAAGGTGCTTGTCAGGGGAATCGTACAAAAATGTTGACCTGAGAATTGCGACGGCCGAAAATGCCGACTTTTTTAAACCCCCCCTTACACCACATATATATGTGGGGGGTATGGGATATTATAGTAGTATACCCATACATAGTATTCACAATTCTCAGGTCAACATTTGTGTCTCCCCCCACATATCTATGTGGTGCAAAGAGGGTTTAATTAAAAAAGAAAGTCGCCATTTTCGGCCGTCGCAATCATGTGTGGTCTCAGTGATCACATAGATCCCTTGTCAGGCATTAGTCAGGGCAGGGGCCAGAATCCCTACTTGTATCTCCAAAAGGTCTATCACGCTGTCTCGCACAACCCCCAAAACATTTCCTGCACAATCCAACATGAAAATTCCACTCCCACCGACAATGACCACAATTCAGGTTTTGAACCACCAGGACTTGGAATCACAGGGGTGTGGTAGCCACATAGGATCTTTTCACGATAAAACAAGCAGAAAAATCATAGAAGTTGGAGCGTAGATTCTTCAAAATGAATGGTACTTTGGCCTAAAAGGGGCAAGAGTGCCGTGGCTGCTGGAGAGCAGTATATTGGCAGTGACAGAAAGGTGTGTTGGGTGGGGGGAAAGCGTGGACTTTCCAATGTATTTTTAATAATTTATAATTGTTCATTTATAACGCACTTAACACCAGGAGTGGTTTCTAAGCACGGTATCGGGATTTGAATCTTGTGTTGCGCTGTGTTGTCTTGCTTCCAAGCGAAACGCGTTGCCTCTGAGCTACTCTTCCTCCCCCAATAACAATGGAATCTTGGTTTTGCAGTCTCTCTGGCCCCTTGTCCAAGCAAGAGTATCAGGGTGATTTTCTTACAGATCTGTGTGTCACGCCTTAATGACATATCTATTGTTTGCTGCAGCAACCAGTGTGTCCCACACGACAGCACCTGTTAGGAAATATTTCCATTTATGGGTAATTTTCCCTCCAGTTATGAACCCCCCTACTTTTTGCTGTTGTCTGACCATCCTAGCCTGACTTTTGCCAGTGGAGCCTAGCCTTCTGCTCTACTCCACTGGGCTTTTGCTAATTCTGTTATGGGGAAACTGACATGCCCTTAAGACTGTCAGTACTGGGAGACTTTGTTTCCCTTAGTCTTTCACTTTGTTGCTATTTCTTAGTAACATTTTATCAGTGCACAAAGTACCTTACAGTACAGTGTGCTTGTGTCCCTTGTTCCTTTTTAAGGCCCTAGACACCCTCGAAGGATTTTTGGTGAATGTACAATTGTGCCTTGGACAGAGCTGGTGGCAGCTGTTACTTTTTTGTATTTTCAACTCTTTTGTATGGTCCCAACTGCGTTTACCACGTTTGACCCAGGTCAGTGGCCAGTGCCTAAAATGGCCAAGGCCCGAGGTCCTTTGTTCTGTCCTTTGGCCATCTTGCCCCTTTGCCTTCCCCAGGTTGAGCAGACGCGGGAAATGCCTTGTTTGGTCATGCAGACCCCTGCGCATACCAATGTTTTTGCAGGCTTCTGCCTGCCTTGTGTGTGTGCGCCCAGGATGTGGGCTGGAGCTGTCTAGTTCCAATAGACATCCTGGGTGGCAGTGGTCTGTGATTGGTCCACGTCTGGAATGGCTGTATGTGAGAAGATCTCCTATTGGTTTCTCTTCATTTTGGCACAAAGGAGATTTTGGATAAGAGAAGGCATCTTACACCCATTCCAGGTTGATCGTCTGAGTTCATACCAAACTTAGTAAAGGAGTCAAGTATCCTGAACCAAAGAAGCAGATCCGTGGAACCACTGGTGACCCGCTCTAAGGTTTGGCACCCTGAGCCTGCTGTTGTCCTGTCGGGCCCTCTGTTTCTGATCGAACTTAAAAGGCCTGCAAGGGCGCTTTGACCCATTGGAATAGTGGGACCAGCTATTCTCGGCACCACCTGCTTAACCTGTAAGCAAGCCTTTTCTGAAGTGTTCCTGGACCGCCCAGTGAACTGACCAGCTTGTACGGGACCTTTGCCCTGGAACCGCTGCCATCTCTAGTTTTGACTTGAGCCTTTGAAGCATGTAAGCTCTGGGTATAAGAAACTCTCCAGCCGAGTTTTGTACACCTAGAATTCCTAGAGTACGCCTGAACCCGAGTATGCGCGGTCACCGTGTCACTCAGCTGTGGTGACAAACTTCATGGGTGCCTTGCTGCTGTGCCCCTCTGTGCCCCCCTGTGCCCTCAGACTCGCTGCAGGGGAACTGGCCTGATAACTTCACCAGGAGCGGAGAAATCACCACTATCCTGCCACGGAATCATTCCCAGAACGCAGGTGCTGAAAGACGTAGAGCCACACAACTGCAGGATTTGAACCTGCGACCATAGTGGACTCAACTGCCAAAATTTGGTCCAGAGTGCGCCGAGGGTCAGTAAGTACTTGCAACCCTTACCAGTGGCCCCTGGCGCATCCATAGACTTTTACGCATGAGTGTCCTCTGAGGGCCACTCTTCTTTATCAAGGTAGCCTGTGCTACCAAGCTATTCCCAACTCTTGGATCCTGTTCTGCCCTCTTGGGGAGACCCTCCTCAAATAGTGGCAGCTTATTCTTCACTGCCTCACCCACTTTCATAAGTCGCTACAGCCCCTTGAAGAGACCCTGTTTTGAACTTAACCGCACACCCGCGTGCATCAGCACCGAATGTACTTTTGAGCTCAAAACTCCACTCATTTTAGGGACTGGACTGCCTCTTAGCTATTCGCACTGGGTGGCCTCTTTCTTTGCAGGTTGTGGATCTGTACTGTGTAATATCCCATTAGGCCATTGGTAACTGTATATATGTTTCATAGTGTTGCATTGGTTTCATTAATACTGCTGAGATTTGCTTTTTGTTTGATTTAAAAGGCCTTTAATAAATGTATATGTATTTTTGATATGTACATCTGACTGAGAGTAATTTGTGGTGTTGTTTACTGTGTTTGCTCATTGTGTGCTTTCGATCACGTTCACCCCTCCTGAGACCTTGTCTTGACCGCCGCCAATACTCCATTGATTGGTCTGGCTTGTCCAGATGGCTACCCTGTTCCAAGAAACTAGGCTGGCCCTCAGAACCTCTGCCCACCAGGTCAGAAATCCATCTTTACAGCACCTGTAACATTTCCATGGCCAGCCAATGAAATACAACATTGCACTGACAAATGGGAAATAGTCAATATTCACTGCACTTCTACAGGAAAGGCATTCTGCTTGATAAGTCTGTTCCAAATGTATTGTTTCATTGTGCTGTTTCCTGTGCTTGTATGTAAAAGCTGACAAATACATGCTCTAATTTCTGTATGCCTATGGTGCCCCAATCATAGCATGGAAGTATTTGTAATGGTTAACTAAACAATACAAATACAAGTCATACGTGGGGTTGTGGGTTGGTATTACCCAAATTGACCTTTTACAATTGGCCTTTTGTCCTAATTGACCTAATAATAGTGGTCCTAATTGACCTGTTGCACACTGGACCTTTACCTTAATTTTACTATATATATATATATATATATATATATATATATATATATATATATATATATATGTGTGTGTGGGGTGGGTTTGGGGTAATAAATAATATAATGGGATAGGTTAGGAGGTTGTGGGGGGTTTTGGATTGAGTGAGAGGTTGCATGGGGTTCCCCCCGCATATTTGTCCTAATTGACCTTCATTTCACGATCAATTGTGAAAAGGTTAATTCTCCCGCGAGTGAGCGGTAAACCAGGCATAGTCAGGCAACAGTATAATATATAATTACTTTGAATAAATGAAAAGCTGTGACTCAGCAAACATACTTTCTTTGATGGGGACATTAAAAGTATGGACCGAAAAAGTATGTACATAAAGTAAGGATGGAAAATCATGGTTGAACTTAAAATGATATGCAGGAGAAGTTTCTAGAGCTTTACTGTTTGAATATTGTAGAGTGAAAGGCGCACAAAGGGAACAATGTTACGGGTACAAAAGCATCACATCCATCTTGGGAAGGTGCACAATCAAAGGTGACTTAAGCTTAGTGTTTGGATTCCCCAAAATCCCTGTCCTCAACATGGTTCATCTGTGGAATCAAGCTCTTTGATGCAGCTCCATAGACCAGGATCTTGCAGTCAAGTCCTCTTCGTCGTACGCGCCGCGCTTCACCTGAATGCAGCCACTGCCCGTTGTTCAATGTTTCTCCTTACTACAATTCAATGGGTGGGGCTATTTTCCAGAATAGGCCCACTGCTACTTTTCTGAACCTTGCAGTCAGGTCTTTCCCAGAAGTTGCCAGCAGGTTCAGGCATTTAGACAGTTCTTCTGATCGCAGCTGCAGAGGTACCAGCAAGGACTTTGACGGGTTACTTGCAGTCCTCGCACGTGATGCATAAATCTACAGCGTCATGGGTTGTAGGTCAGCAATCAAGTGAACCCAGGAATACAACAGAGGTTGGAATAGGTACCCATGGGATATAACCAATTTGGACAACTTCATAGGAAATTCCCTGTAAAATCACAGGTCGCAGATGCCGCTGGCTCAGTTGTGTGCTGTCCTCATACATGTGGAGGCAGCCAAGAGTCTCAGAGCAGGGCGCTTTCGGGGGGTTCCAACCTGACCTCTCCTGCTGGGCCTAAGGTGGGAGGAAGGCACAAAACTGGTCCTACTCTTGTGGCTGGAGAAGGTTGACCCTTAGAGAGCTTCTCTGACTGCAAGGAGTCTTGGAAAATGTGTCCAACCAGAAGAGCTTCTTCACGAAAGGTCTTCAGATCAGCTACTTCTGTTCTGGGCGACTCATCCCCAGGGGCGGCAAGGTATGGGTAAACACACTCCAGCGAAAGAGGAGTCTTGGGAGCAAAGTGCAGACTCAGCTGCGACTGCGCCGGTTCAGACTGATGGCGGCCACCCAATCACTCAGGATTATCACTGTCGACCAGCAGCCATGTTGTTGTAATTCCTCTATGTCTGTAACATTGCCTAAATTCTAGCGCCCAGATGCCCCAGGGCTCGGTGTGCGATATAAATAGTAAACTAAACTAAACATTTAATATTTGCCGAGGCCTCTTCTGTGGCTTTCATTCCAGGAGGGGGTGCAAAGTTGAATGCAGATTGTATCCAAGTGTTCAGCTGTGTCTTGCGCACAGAGGCACGCAGAAGCCGTGGCCATCCATGGCAACGTCAGTATCCCAACCATTCTCCTGGGGCGGAGTGTTAGGCTAGATTGTACACAGTGGTTTCTAGAAGGGAGGGACGCGGCCGGGGCTGTAAACTGTATGCTGTCAGGCCCATTTCTTGGCCCGGGCGAAGCGGGCGGCTGCCTGGGGCACAATTGCACCGGGGGTGCGCAATTGCCTGCCCTTGTGCAGGCTTGAATTGCCTTGGGGGTGCGATTGGCTTAGGGGCGGGGCTGCGTGATTTCAAGGGGGTGAGGCGACCCGGGCGAGTAGCAGGCAGCCGGCAACAGGTGCTAGTGCTGCCACCTACGTTACGAATACTACGTGCCTGGGTAGGGCCCTGCCTTCATTTTCATCCAGTTCTGTCCTCGGAGAACACCACGCGGACAAAGACCCGAAAATGGCGTGTGCTGAGCACAATGGCAGAAATAGTTTGAAGTAAATTGAAACGACACAAAAGAGCATGCCCGATACAGCCATAGAGGGATTAAGGGGTAAGCATCATTGATGCAATTGGACAGAGCTTAGCCAGGCCCTGGGGATCCGAGCCACTGATTACTTGCTCATCCCAAAAACGCACAGCGCATGCGTTCCCCCCGATGCTTTAGTCGTATTTTTGGAGGCTGCCCGTTCACACCTTGCATTGTTCCGGGAGGCAGACCTCTAAATGAAAATACTGGCATTGAAACACTGCAGCCTTGAAGAGTGTCCCAAATCATTTTGCACCATTCTTGAAATGTATATGGATACGTCACAGGGAATGGTATTTCGCTCGCCCTTTGCCTGCAAAGAATGGCACTGAAATGAGGTTCTCCATCTGGCTTTGAATGAAGAGCACCTCAGACAATCTTTGATTTTGATGTCCATCCTGTTGTAAACAGACAACATCGAATTCTTTAACATATATTTTGTGTTGCTAAAGTAGGGTGACCAGATTTTCAAAAAAAGAAACCCGGACGGGCCACCGAAATAGAAGTAGGACTAAGGTAAACACACATACAACTTTAGTCCTCCTTCTATGTCGCTGGCCTATGGCGGGGGACGCGGATGGGGTGTGTAACATGCACACTCCTCTCATTGGAGGAGAGCGCGAGGAGGGGAAGGGGGAGAAAATGGGGGCGTGCAATACTTCACGCCCCCATTCGCGCAAAAAGATTTGCGCTGGGAACCGATTTCAGGATTTCGAAACCGGGTCCCGGCAAAAAAAAGTGACGATGTCCAAAACCCCGGACGGGGTTTATAAAAGTAAAAAACTTCCGGGACCCCTGGACATCGGGTGATTTCACCGGACTGTCCCGGGAAAACCCAGACATCTGGTCACCCTATGCTAAAGGCAAGCAGCACGTTCCAGCTTCTCGCTCTCTAAGCTTAGCTGACCATCTGTCGTTCAATTAAGGTTTAAAGGCAGTTGAGGGAGAAGCACGGTGGTCCTTCTGCCCACAAGCAGTGGAAGTTCAAGTGTTAAATGCTGCACACTTTCCTGAATCTGGCTCCACCCTGAGCATTTGTCTTTGGATACGGCAGCTCAGAGGGCAGCAGAGGGGCGAGGGCACTGGTCATCAGCACTTCCTTTTCAACCTGAAAATCATTGACCCCTGAACAACAGGCAGAGGTGGAAGACGTCGGTAGATCTAGCCAAACTAGCTGGTCCAAGAGAACAGCGTTTCATAGAGTGAAAAGCATATTTTAAACATCAACGCAAAAATAAATGATCGCGCAGCAGTGGGGGTCATGGAGTAAACTCGAAGCAAAGGGAGGGGGGCTGCGCAATCGCGATGCAAGACAAGTGCAGAAAGGATGATGGCATGCAAATGGTTCTCCAGAGTCGACGCTTCAATTGAGGTCACTGATTGGCTCAAAGGACTAGGCATAGGCATCTTCAAGTGTACTAGGTTTACATCATATAACCTATGTATGTGTATACTGGTACACACACACACACACACACACACACACAGACACACTCTCACTAACACTTTTATCCCACCACAACTACGAAACACTGTCAGGAGTTATTTACTCTAGTCAACAGGGTAGAGGCTGGACACGGTTTACAAAATAGTTGCTCACTTGTTGGTAGCTATGGCTGAGCAATCAGCCACACTTTCTGCAGTGGAGTGGATGGAGATAGCAGGTAACTGGCTATCACATCTTATAAGCAGATATCCAGAGGAAGGCTTCTTTCCCATACTTACTCACTCTACTATTCACATTGATAGAGAATAGATGGTCAAAAGTAGCCTTGCTCTCTGGGACTCCACATTGGCCATAGGTGAGGGAAAGATCAATAGACAGCTCTGTGTCTCTCCCAGATTGTGGTCTAGCTTTGGTCTCTCAGTTTAAGCCAACCCAGGGCTCATTGAATTCGCACAAGATGATTCTGTTGAGGAGTGTTTTTAACATGGAAGTTTATGGCAAGGTCGCCGGTTTTGCCCATGGCAGCTGGTTTGTCCACTGGTTCTGGCAGAGTTGTGAGCATTGGCTGCTGTGTGGTTTTAGGAGAGTCTGCCCCTCACAGTGCAGTTCTTTACAGCCCCCCTCCTGTGATTAGCTGATCCTCAAATGTATGGTTTTGAAGAAGGAAGATGAGTTCAGCCCAAAACCAGAGATTGTGTGGGTTTTAATTGCTGATCTGAATCTTGTGGTTGCAGTTAGGCTAAAGCTTTAAAATCCTTGGATCTTTAGGGTCAGGAAAGGCCACAGTCATACCTTACAGGTTCCATCCACCCCAGAAGTCTTGACTTCATCACAGTCCAGTTCCATCCATGTTGGTTCTGGTATGAAGTAATGGTCATTCTTGAAATTCAAGTCCTATCCTCAGGTCCCCAGGAAAGCTTGGATAAGGTCATCCCATGAGGATATTCTTTGGATCTCTCAGGGTCCTGCCAAACATTGTCATACCCACCCCCTGCGAGCATTGATTCACATATCGCTTATATGGATAGATGAAACTGTTGTGTGTTCTCAAGGACCCACACTAAAATGTCAGGCCTTTTCTCTGATATGCCAATGACACAAACCCTAACTCAGAGAGGGCATTGGCGCTCTCCTTCTCCACCATATGAAAGGCCAGACTGGTATTCTGGAGACAGAGGCTCTGTAAGACAATTAGGATCCCACCTTTGGTGGTTAAGGTCTCTGCAGATCAAGCAGCCCTCAGAGCCATTGGCCTTTCCATCATACTACTGATGTGTTCCTGCTTGCATGCATCCTCCATAGAATGTCCCATCTGGTTCGGGGTCCTTGACAGAAGGGGAAACTTTGGTGCCACTTGTTTAGGTCAGCAGTCTGCAAACTTTGTCTCACCAGATATTTTGGACTACAATTCCCATTGTACCTTACTATTGACTATGCTGGCTAGGGATGATGGACATAGACTACCAATTGACACAAACTTTCAAAATGAAGACTAGTATATACTGTTTGTGTACTCGGTCTGATGAATTACTGCAAAGTTCTTGAATCACATGTAATAAAACCTGTTTCATTTGTATAGCAGTGATTTATTGACGTTGGGTAGGAGATACTTAACCGTGGACTGTAGTTTGGGAGTGGCGCGCATGCCGAGCGTGCAGGGGCGGAAGGGGCGACTAGAAACTGCTCTGGCTACTGTAACACACAACGGCGCCATCTTTAACGGCGCCATCTTTAAGCGGAGGTTGCACGTCATAACGTGCAGGGAAACCTTAACATTGCGATGGTTAGCTTGTCTCAGGGGCACGCATTTCGATGTGCACCCCATTTTAGGGCCGGAGATTAGACCGGATTAGAGAAAGTCGGGATAACGAGCCAGGAGACTCGACATCTCGGGGGGCACTCCTGCCAGTGCGGCGGTTTAGGGTTTTCAATCGCACATTGATATGTTTTCGTCTTTGTATCAGAGTCATTTACAGTTCGCTTTTTCTGGGACTTGGATAATCTCGGCTGTTACTGGCAGCCAGTTGTTTTAAAAATCTGGCGGGGGCGGCGGCAGGGTCAGTCCCATGACGGCAGTCATCTGATTTCCACAGCCGTTCAGTCACGCGCGTTATGCGCATCCTCCTCGTTTTACCACAGCCCAGACAAATCCTGAGCTTGAGGAAGCCCATTCCTGGCAACACTGCTGATGTCCTCCTTATAGTTTCTTGCCCAGAGGCCACAGTCAATGGGGGTCATTCCGAGTAGGGCGGTAAGGGTTAACGGTCACCGGTAACAAGACCGGTGCCGTTAAACCCTTACCGCCCTAATCCGAGTTCCCTTTGCGGGTTGGTACTTAACGCCTGCTTTTTGCAGGCGTTAAAAAAACAACCCGCAAAGGGACCTAGGAGCTAATTACGGCACCGTAATTTACGGTGCCGTAATTAGCGCCTTCCCCATTCCCATTGAGCCCTATGGGCCAAAAATGGGAATGGGGAAGGGCCCATGGTGAATGGGGAATTACCGCCCCCGCCAACCTTGGAATGGGGCGGTAATTCCGCCATTCACCATGACGGAGTCGGAAAAATACCAGCGTCAACCAAGGCGCTAATAGCGCCTTGGTTAACGCCAGGGTCAGAATGAGGCCCAATGTGTGTTGCCCTGACTGCTGCAAGGTGCCCTGCCGAACCCAACACTATGTATGAAGGGGAGAGGGTGTAGTAGAAACGAGCTGTGCTCCGCGGGGACTGCACACCTACTCTACTCCAAGGTAGGAAAGTGTAACTTCATCAGAGGTCGAAGTGGGCGGGAGCGGTCGGGAGTGGGGCTCCTATACTTTTTATTTTTAAGTTTCACTGTTCCTATACTTTTATTTTTAAAAAGAAACTGTTCTGGAATGGTTTTGTTTTAAAATAAAAGTGTAGGAAGAAGTTGAAGCTTGCACTTCAGTGCACTGCACATTCCCATGTATGGCAGGTGTGTTTGTTTGGGGGTTTGGGTTGTGTGTGGGAGAGGGCGCAGGGATAGGGTTTGTGGGGAGCGGGGCAGACCAGCAGGGAACATAGCTCCACTACTTCTTTTCGGATAATTTGACCACTGAACTTCATGGGAGGATGATCCAAATAACCTCAGCAACAGCGTACGTTCAATCGAACACACAGCATTACAGTCAATTTAGAAAACAGTTAAGTTAACAGAAATGGGAAACAATTGTCAATTTTGCTGCTTTGGCCCTCCCGGGAAAACTGAAATCACTATGCCGGAGGAAGGAAGGGATTTATGTCGTCTTGAAAGCTAGACGCCCCAAAAGTAGTCCAGTGAACGTTGTTTTAAACATCATGCCCCTTTCTTCGTCACGGTTATTATCGCCGTTTCATATTTATTTTGGTTGATTTCTGGATTCGGTCAGTTCACTAGTGACATTCAGTGGTTATATACTGCCATCTAGCGGTTTATAACAGAATATCACTCCTCTAATACAGATTCTACCTATAAACCATATTTATTATATCTCTCAAAATCAATTTTATAGGCGCACAAAAATACCCCTCACCTCCGCCACCCCTCCCGTTGCTACTAAATATTACAACAAAATATATATATATATATATATATATATATATATATATATATATATATATATATATATATATATA
Organism: Ambystoma mexicanum; assembly: GCF_040938575.1. Lineage (NCBI taxonomy): Eukaryota > Metazoa > Chordata > Amphibia > Caudata > Ambystomatidae > Ambystoma > Ambystoma mexicanum. The sequence goes on from NC_090925.1 coordinate 833,783,447, forward strand.
TATATATATATATATATATATATAATGTGCTTGGGGTTAATCAAAACCTTTTTGCACGTGACACAATATCAAATGTATCAACACCTATATATATATTTGAAACAGTGTTATCAAATATAGCATCATAAAAATCAACTTTGTATATTAAATATTAAGATCATAATTTAAGAATACATTAATATTACGGATAATAAATCCATACCATACAAAATGATAAAACAATTCATCAATAAATACAAAACAATAAGTATTACAATCATTATTAGACACACGACACAAGCATTCCCCAATTGCACGGCAAGATAAAAGAGTCACCTAAACCACATCTAGAGGGCCTAAATGATCCTTTTCCAAATATGATATGCTGCACCGGTAATAACCAGAGATTCAGCCGAGTAACGTGTTGCCCAGAATTGATCAAGAGAAATCCTGGACGGGCAGCTAACCAAATTCATATAACTAAAAGATAAAAGGACAACAAGGTATGGCAAGCCGTCAGAATGTGCCTTGCTGTTTCAATCTCACACTTAGAAAAGCGGCTCTTCCTGTGCTCGCTGGGAAGCCCGACCAGGCAGCACTATACTCATTGCAGGGGAGAATAGTCAAACGAAGATATACGATGAAACGTTTAAAATCATAATTACAATATTTCATCAAATAATCACAGGGTTCCCCCCCCCCCCCGCATAAAACCCCGAGCTGCATACTGTGTGTTGCCTGTCTCCCCTGTTGAGAGACATGGTATCGCCCAGTGTGTTGTCTTGGTCACGTGGGGAACCACGTGACCAAGTTAATAAAGAGAACAAACCGTTTCCAGCTCGTCAGTCAGACCATCTCGACTCCGCGTGGGTGTGTGTGTGTTAGCACCACAAGTCTGCCTCACCACGTGTGCTGGGCCCAAGGACGGGGCCCAGCTCCAGGGCGGTGCCCCTGCCGGGAAACACCGTCCGGACGGTGCCCCTGCTGGGCAACGCCGTCCCTGTGTGTTCCCCTGGCCCTGTGAGTCGGCCAGGGTGGCGACCCCGGCCTGGGTAAGCCGGTTGCCACCCGGCCATGTGCAGAGATCTGGTGATCCGGATCGGGTGGGGTGACCCCCACCCTTTGTGTCAGCGGCATGATCGCCGCCCCTGTGAGTCCCATCAGGTGCTCCCCAACAAGAGTATGGGGCTGCCCGGTGACCCGGAGCAGCCCCCAACACTCTGTATATCGTTTTTTTTTTTTTTTTTTACAAAGTCTATCAAGGTTTTTTGTGTCTTATTCAACTCCATCGCTTTGATTTTCAATCTCACCAGGAAGCGCGACAAAGATTCATCCTGGTCTGTGGTAAAAGTCAAGCAAATTTCCTGCAAGAAAGCATTCACCGTCCCACTTGAATCCTGCAGCAAGGCATTAGTGTTACTATCTCAAAATAATACCCACGAGTGTGTCCTGCGTGCCCTCCACATACATAATTTTGCATATAGTTTACATCGTGGAATCTTCCATAATGTGAGGGGTGAGGTAAGCCCCAACCTGCATCTTAACAGCTTCTACAGGGACTGATCTAGGCTACCTCAGAACCCCTTTGCATAGTTTTCCTTTTAACTTGTCAAGCCACAATGTATGTTTTCCAGCCAGAATCCCCAAGCCATAAAGAGCACTGGGGATTGCATGTGTCTTGTAAATCTGTAGGAAACCTTCTAGCCAGTGACCCCCTTACCCCCCTCCCCCAACCCTCTCTTGGAGAGAAACCTTTTGATCACATTCCATGTGTTCACAAACTTCCCAGTCAAGGCTTTTTCATTGAAAGGAGCAGTGGGTCTATTACCAATGGCCATACCAAGATAGGGGCAAGTGCCCGCCACCTCTAGTCCGACCCCATCAATCTTCCAACTAAATGGATTCTTACTGCGTGCCTTGGCCCCAGTAACCATCCCCTTGATTCTCTTGAGGTTAATACTGAGATTCCTCCTAGAGGTGAAACAGTAGAAAGCGCCCAGGGATCTCTGCACACCAGTGGGAGCATTATCAAGTAAACCGATGTCATCCGCATGGGATAACCACTGTATCCTTCACTCCCAATCCTAGGAGGAAAGCTACGAATACCCCTGAGCGCAGAGTCCATAGCCACAACATACATATTATATAATACAGGAGCCATAACACAGCCCTGTGTCAGTCCACTGTTCATATCTAAGCATCCTGTAAGGGAACCTCCCAAATCAAGGCTTACTGCCACTGTGGTCATAGTGTATATAGATTTGACAAAATGGAGTAAGAGGGGGCATACACCCCATCCTTGTAGTTTCTTCCAGAGTATTTATCGGTTAACACAATCAAATGCAACTGTATAATCGATGTAACCAAGATACAGGTTTCTCCCAGGCATGCCAAGAGTATTAGCAATAATACTATAACGAGGCGTCAGGATATTATCAAGCGTGCTGTATGCAGATCTAAAACCCACCTGTAGCTTATTCTCCGGAATCCACCTGTTAGTTCTATCCAAAAGCAAAGTCGAAACATTTTTGGAACAGGAGTCTATCATCGCCAGGAGGGGATAATTAGATGGTTGTGTCCTATCCTACTGAATATGCAAACATGGTGCCAAAGCGAGAGTGATGCCATGCACTTACAAAAAAAAAACACTGCATTGATACAAGTCTCATATTTTCATTTGGTGCCCCCTGCTCTCCCTCTTTCCCCTAACGCTCACCAGCCACCCAATTTGTAAATAGGTAATTTGCCTTGTCAATGTACAAAACGACATTTAACAATGATCTACATACAACACGTTCATTTGAAACGACGTTGTATGGAATCAATATTTGATTCTGTTTTTTTCAAACGGTGATTTTTTTTAAACAATTATATGACTGGATTACATACTTTTTTAATCTGGTTAACACGTTACCCCCGCCGCTCCCCAAGAAAAATGTTGACATATGTAATTCGTGTGCTTTGCAAGTCGGATAAATTGAACATAATATTAGGAAAAATAATGACACGAATTGAACTCTACACTCAACTCTATCCTCACTTGCCAACACTCTCTAATGATAGTCCTGGGCAAATTACACCACATCACTGTGCCTTATTTTCATTGACTTGTTGAAACTGTGAGCACCAAGTAGTCATTCAGTTAATATTTAGCGCTATACCCAAAATCCATAGTCTCTTTGATGAGCGGAGCGGGTGCGAGCATTCTCCGGTAGCCCTGTGTGTCCAGACTTCAGGCTAAACCCTGCCAGGACCCGTGGGCCTCCTGTGAGTGTTGTGTTTATTTTAAAAAAAAAAGAACTGCATTGTTTTTACTCGTGCTCCGAGCTCGTTGTACTGCCCTCTGCCCCCTGCCCCTGCAGCCACTTCCTGGTGGTCCTCTCCCTGCCTGCCCACACCCCCTCCCCTTCCTCTCCTCCTTCTGCCTTAAAACTTACCCTCCTGGGCAGCCCCCCTGCCTGGCAGCCAACTCAGCTAAGTGCCCCTTAGGCAAAGGGCGGCTCCTACAGGTGCGGCTCCCGTTGTGTCTGCAGGTGTCCGCAGGGGACACCAGGCGCCGTTTCATCATTGTCAGCACCACCTGCTCTCCCGGCCCACCCCACCTACACCTGTGTCACTTCATTACGCATTGTGCCTATACTTACTGTTGTTTTTGCAATGTGGTAAACTAGGCCTTTTTCTCCCCTCTCAGGATTCTCAAACTTAGGTGGCCTCTCCACTGGTTACCTAATACGCATTTACTGTTGTTCTGCAATGTGGTAAACTAGGCCGTTTTCTCCCCTCTCAGGATTCTCAAACTTAGGTGGCCTCTCCAATGGTTACCTAATACGCATTTACTGTTGTTCTGCAATGTGGTAAACTAGGCCTTTTTCTCCCCTCTCAGGATTCTCAAACTTAGGTGGCCTCTCCACTGGTTCTGATATTGAGCACTGTGAGATCTTTAACCCTGAGAGTCCTTCCTACTGCACTACTGGCTTGCCGCTCGCTATCTTGTCCGCTTGCTCTCGTCTGTCTTCCCCCCTTCCTCTCCCTCCTATTCTATGGTGCTCTCTATCTTGCCTATCTTCTCTAACTGCTTCTCCATCGACTATCCTGCTCTCCTCACTAAATCTGGTAGGAAAAAGTTGAAAAAGGACATCCTGGTCTCCAACCCAGGCCTCCCTATCGCTGACACCTACACTAGTGCCTCCTCCAAGGAAACTCTCACCGACATACTCTTTTTCGTGCCTTCACCTGACCTATGGACCCTTTGTATGGTCTCTGTACTTTCTCCTTTCTCCTCTTCTCCCATTAATGGTGGCACCCGTTGGGATGTCCTCTTGGCTTCCTTCCACTCCTCTAAGGCCATCATTAATGTCTACTCTAATGGGACCGTCTTGGTCCAAGGCCCTCAGGCCAACCTTCACCTCTTTGATAGATGCTTCCCGCACCTCATCAACATCCTTTCCTCTCCTGCTGTTCCCCCCTCCTCTGTCCTCGGCTACCTTGTGCCCCCCCCTCCCCCCCTCCCCCCCTGCCCCCTCTCGTGCTCCTTCTTCACCTCCGCAGGGCGTACCTCTGATCTGTACCCCTCCCCGGAAGTCCTTCAAGGAGGGCAACCTTCTCCACATTGCCACTCTTAACTCTCGATCTGCTGTCAAACATTCCTCTGATATCTGCTGCCTTCTTGAGGAACTGGACCTTGATGTCCTCGGTCTCACTGAGACATGGTTCATGGCCAGCTCTGTCACCAGCTTTGACACACTCCTACCTGACGGCTACAAGATCCTCTCCGTGCAAAGGCCCAACCGTGCTGGGGGGTGTTGCCCTCATCTTCCCCGAGTGGATTCCTGCCACTGTCACTCCTACGCAGACCTACTCCTCTTTTGAATGCCTTGTCTGCCGACTCTCTCCCTCTCCTAGCCATTCCCTTACTGTGGCTACTATCTATTGGCCACCCGGTCAAATTTCCTCCTTCCTCTCAGAGTGGGCGGACCCCTCCTCCTCACTCCTGTCCTCAACCACTCAACTCCTCTTTCTTGGAGGCTTCAACATCCACCTGGATGCCTCCTGCCTCCTGTCCCCCCTCTGGACACCTTTGTGACCTCTGCGACTCTCTCTCACTCTCTATTCTTCCATCTGGGCCGACTCATTCTGCAGCGCACAATCTTGATGACTGATCTCTTCTGACCTTCCCCTCTCTGTCCTTCTCTCCACTCCTCTCTCCTGGAGTGATCACTTTCTCCTATCCTCCCATCTCACCTTCCCTACCCCTCAGGCAAAGCCACCTTCATCACTGCCACCCTCCTTCTCAGTCATCTGACCCATGAAGCGTGTGTCAGTCGAGGCTTTCGCCGCCACCTTCTCACCCCCCGTCCCCCTTCGGCTGACTCCCACCATGACACAGCCCTCTCCACTCTCCACTCTGCTATATCTGATACTCTTGATGTCCTTGCCCCTGTCATGAGAATCCGCTTGAAGCCCAAAGCCAAATGTAACTCCTGGTATGACTCGGATCTCGTCACCCTAAAACGCAAGTGCAGGGTGGCAGAGAGGAAATGGCGTGCTTCATGTTCATCCTCTGAAAAACTGGCCTGCCGTCTGCTCCAAAGGCAATACCGGCTCTACGTTCTCACCAAGAAGAGAGCCCTTATCCAAGCACGCATCTCTGCGGCATCTAACAATTCGGCCGAACTCTTTAAAATCTGCAAGGAGCTGGCCACCCCTGCTGCAGTCTCTACCTCTCCTGTTCCCTCCCAGGCTCTCTGCACGGCACTGGCCTCTCACTTCATTTAAAAAACTCAGGACATCATGTCCTCACTCTCCTCCTATCACCTCCCTCCCTCTATTCTCTGCTCTTCCTCTGGCCCTTCTGCAGCCACCCCTCCTCCCTCCTTCTCATCCTTTCACCTTTTGTCTGCTGACGAGGTTTCCAGACAAGTCCGATCTATGAAAGTCTTGTCAAAACAGGTTCACCCCTGTTCCTCCAAAACTATCAAGGACCACATCAACTCCCTGGCTCCTGCCCTGGCTGACTTCTGCAATCACTCCTTCACCTATGGGGTCTTCCCATTTCCCCTTAAGCACTCCCTTGTGCACCTACTTATTAAGAAACCCTCTTCCGACCCCTCCTGCCTGGCTAACTATCGCCTAATCTCCATCACTCCCTTCCTGGGCAAGCTCCTGGAGAAACTGCCATCTCCCAGCTTAATCTCCATGCTGAATCTGTTGGTAGTCGTCATGACCATCAGTCTGGCTTCAGAGCTGCCAGAAGCGCGGTAACTGCTCTCCTGAACATCTGTGAAGACCTGCTCTCGAACCTTGACTCTAACACTCCGTGTGTTCTCAGTTTGCTCGATCTCTCTTCTGCCTTTGATACTGTCAACCATGCTATCCTGCTCAACCGTCTCCGTGATAACCTGGGTATCACTGGTCAGGTTCTGGCATGGCTGACCTCTTTCCACTCCAGTCAACCCTCCCAGGTCCAACTGGGTCCTTCCTCTCTGACATCTTTTTCTCTACCTGTGGTGTCCCCCAGGGATCTAGCCTCTCTCCCTGGCTGTTCAACCAGTATCTGGCACTTCTTGCCCACCACATCGCCGCTCTCTGCCCCAACTTTCAGTGCTATGCAGATGATACCCAGCTCATCCTCAGGCTACCCTCGGCCTCCTCCTCTCCTTCCCTCATCTCTGACTGTCTTTCTGCTATCCAGGAATGGTGTGCCGCCAATGACCTCTGCCTTAATGCCAGTAAGACTGAGATCCTACTCATCGGCACGCCCACTCCCCCCTTCCCTGCAGCTCTCTGGCCGGCCTCTCTTGGCCCTCTTCCTGCTCCTACCTTCAATGCAAAAAACCTCAGGGTCATCTTCGACTCCACACTCTCCTTCTCTCCTCACATATCTGATGTCTCTAAGAAGTCATACTACCAGCTGCACCTCCTCAGAGGTATTCTTCCTTTCCTCTCTTTCCCCCAGAAACTCACTGTCTACAGAGCCCTGATTCTCTCTAAGCTGGACTACTGTAACAGCCTCTATCTAAATCTACCTGCCTCTACTCTCTGCCCTCTGCAACTCATCCAGTACAGGACTGCAAGACTTGTCCTTGGCCTCAAGCCCAGGGACCGTAACTATCCAGGACTGAAATCTCTACACTGGCTTCCAGTGGCTGGGAGGATTAAGTTCAAAACCCTCTGCATTGTCCACAAGGCCTTCTGGGGCCTGGGGCCAAAATACCTTCAACTCTCTCTTCCTAAATATCTTCCTTCTCGAGCTCTTTACTCATCCGCCTCCAACTCCCTCAGGGTCAGCCGCTTCTCCAAGCAACGAGTTGGGGGTAGATCTCTCTCCGCGACAGGGGCCTCCCTCTGGAACAGCCTTCCTGCTTCCCTGAAACTTGAGGAGAACCATCTCCGGTTCCAGAAGCACCTCAAAACCTTTGTCTTTGCTTCTGCTTTCTCTCCCCCTCCTCCCCTGCTAAATTCCTGACTGAAACTGCACTGAATCTGCAACTGGGCGACTCTCACCGATCTCGGTCCTTGGCCCAGCCACTCTCCCCCTGCACTGCCTCCCTGGCAACCCCTGCACTGCGGGACTGTCTCGGTATCCTTACAGCCCCCCTTCCCAGCACTTGTCTGCACTTACCTTGCACTTGCGACCAGCTGGCCGTTATTATTTATCTTGTTATTATACTACCCGTGTACTGCACTTTCCCCTCTCCCTTTCCCCTTGCACTTTTCCCTTCCCCTCTACCCATGCACTTGCGCAATCTGAATGACACCTGGCCTAGTAGGATCGTTGTCTGTCTTCCCTTTGTTCCCCCCTCCCTGCCTTGTCACGCCTTGAAACACTTGTGTATAGGTGCGTTACAAATGCCATACCATATCATATCATTAACTAACATTATATTGTTGCCCTGTATCTTCTATCTGCCCTGTATACAGCTCACCTCATACACTGAATTGCCTCCTGCATCACTCAATACGTTGGCCCTCATTAGGAGTTTGCCAGTATCATCGCAGGAACTGGAAGTTTGCCGGTGGCCATTTTGGAAAACTCAATCCATTTAAAATCGTGCACTTCCTGTTGTCATCCACTCACACAAACACCAGCAAAATGGCAGGTACCACCAAGTATCATGTTCCAGAGGTCCGGCAACGGAAGCCCCACTTCACTGAGCCGTAACTGACAGCATTGACGGACAACATTGTGGCCAATGCAGATGAACTCTTCAAGAGGGACAATCGGCTAACCAGCCAGCACAGCAAGACAGCCATATGGGAGGAGGTAGCCCAGAAGGTCACACTAGGGGGTCCCGTCACACGCACACCCAGAGACTGCCACAAGAGGTGGGATGACCTACATCTCTGAAACATCCTATTGGCACATCGGAAGGAATCCTTGGCCACCGGAGGCGGGACACTCTCACCCCTTAAACTACTTGTGGGTTACTTATAGTTTGCATAGGTTTGCATGCAGTTTACCAAATTTGTAAACCATGATTTTCATGCAGTGTGTACATGGAGTGGATTGAGGGAGTTACGATCTTCAGAGGCCGGAGCAGGGATATAAGGAGAGGGCGGTGAGTACAACAAGCCACATCCAAATGCCAAACACGAGACGTATGTGAAATGCACCAAACTCATTAGGGAGATGTGTCCAAGTAAATGTGAACAGCACTTGACATGGACACCAATATGGCCCATGCACAGACAGATGCCAGGGGTGGGGGCCAGAGTAAGACATGCACAAGCATGGTAAACAAAATGCATGGATACACACATGGGCACATCAGTACTAGTCATGTGCGCAAAGGGACAACATCACAATTAACACATCCACGATGCACAGACCACTACAAGCCAGCGTGGCAGGACAACAAGCAATATGCACTCATACTACAAACATATGCAATCATGCATCAGAGCATATTTGACAACCAGCCATCATGTCCTGGCCAGGTCACGCACAATGACAACAAACAGTGAAGAAATGAGGCAGGTGGAGACCGCAGCAGGTAAGTGGGGGAGAGGGCAGGAGCGGGTGGAGGGGGGCAGATTGTGCCACACAGCTGTGCGGGGCTGGGGGGGGCACCTACCATAAAAGAGGGGTGTTACCTGAGGAATGCAGCCTTTCGGTCTGGAATACTCAGGTTCGGCATTGTGTATCTGACCTTTAGACTTAGATCCTTGCACCCGTGGCTGTTACGAATAACCTTGCTCCATGTATAAACGGCTGCCAGTTACTAGTGCTATTTCATGCGTCCAAGGGCCCGAGTCTTGTATTAGGAACTAGCATTAATGACGTATTAGCCAGAGTGGAAGATAGCCTTTCTTTCTATGAGTGTTAGTTGTGTGTTTTCTTTCCTTGTTATGTCTGATCCTTCCTTTGTTGGGTATTTTTAGCCCCTGCCTGTGGTACTATAATGGCAATAATAACACATTTGGTGGGCTTCACCGGCCCTGGGCCGAAGTTATAGGCCCGAGTGAAGTGAGTGCCATTACCGGCCAGGGCAAGGCCACCGAACATGTTATTATTGGCATTAACACCCCGAGGTAAACCTGAGGTACTAATAGCAATCATTTAAAAAAGAACCCGGCCACATTGCTTCGTTCGCAGCAACGGCCGGGGAGAGTCAGGATTGCCATGGAAATGGAAGGTGGGGCTCTTCCATGTCAATGGTGTACACTGGAAGCCAAGCGGAGTGGCCGGGCGAAGGAGCCCCGTTAAGGTAAGGAGATGAGGTGTGGGGTGTTGAGAGGCTAGATCTGGGGCGGGAAGCATGGGAAGAGCATGAATAGGCAGTGCCGGGTGGAGGGCAGGTGCGCAGAGCACTCAGGTTGCTCCATATCCGGGCTTGCAACATTAGATTCAGCCAGGGTGTAGAGCAACCTGACTTGGTGTCGCACCCGCCAAGGGTGCTAATGTTCCAGAAATTGGCTACGAAGATCCAGCCTAGCTTTTCCTTAACACTCTGAGATTCCCTTTCAGCTTTGCCCATTTATCGATACCTTTCAATATGTATTCTGTTGTAATATTAACCTGCTTCAAAGTGCTACCTATCTTTTACCAAGAGTTAAAATTAGTAGGCACACACAAACAACCCTATCACACTCTCCCTATAGAGATGCTGGGTCACTGTGCAAGGACAATGGCTGCAATGCAAGGAGTTGATCGCTCTGCAAGTCCACGGTGGTCACATTCATGCAGCTAATGAACACACATCTTTCCTGGTGGTTTGCCTTACGTGCTCTTCTTCTTTCTGCCTTTCACTGGTTCTATTTCATTTTGCCTAGGCCCTAATATTTGTGCCTGCTCTTCCTGTGCTCTTTACACTGCAGGTGCCAGCCGGTCACAGGCACCTATGCCAGTCCAGTTCTCATCTCAGTCCAGTCCACAGGTACTGTCCTGTCCTGTCTTGTAACACCATCCCGCCCACTGCCTTGCTACTCTACTACTAGTGACCCTAGTGTGGTATAAGCTAAACGATCACTCCTCCAAATTCCTTTGTTAAAGCTCTCTGTAGGGGCCTCTAACCCTGTCTTGCCCAGTGGGTCCAGATACCCTTGGTGTCCATCCACACCCACTAAGCTAGAGCCATGGTGGTCTAGCCCCCGTCTCCAAGATCAGAACCAGGCTGACCCAAAGGGCTGTCCTTCCTCCTTAAAGCCAAAGCTTGGTTGCACCGGCATGTTGCTGTCTTATTAATCCAGTGCTGGGATCACTGTGGCGGGTTATCCTGCCTCCGTAAGGACTGAGCTTAATGGCAGACTGACGGGACACAAGGAGTACAGTTTTACCCTGTGCTTTACTCACCAGCAGGAAGTTGTTGGGATAAACACATAGAAGTACTAGGATTTTATCTATAACTAAATAGGCAGTTCCTCTTGTGGAACGATTTAAGCTAATAGTATAAGGATGGGAAACTATAAAGTATCAGGGTTTCCCAGTAAGGTCCTTCTGCACTTCCTTGATAGATGGGATGCCTCTCTCACAGGAAAGAAAAATTCACTAGTGTGTTTTAGGTTACTGTACCGGGGAAGGGGCCTATGGAACCCGAGTTGTCGTTCTAGCTAAACAATGTACTACCCTCAGGATTAATCTAAGCAAAACAAAGTGTCAGATTGGGACAAACTGAAAAGTATCAGGGATCCCTCTCTAGCGGAAATACTGGCCTCCTCTAGTTTCTGGAATCTCAACACAGTCTCTGGGATAGAGCTGCCAGCTACTTCTTTGCCACAATTCATCTTCCCAAGACATAGCGCCCAGATCACATTATGTGATCTAGCTGAGAGGATAGTGCCTGGTGCACATTTTCTTGGTCAGTATGTGAGAGGTGTATGCCGAGGGTTGATTGTTAGTAACAGTTTGGGTTGTTAGTGACCGTTGCTGATCTTCAGCTTTTCCGGTTTATTAATTTTATTAGTTGTATCTTCCCTTCTTCCATGTGCCCTTTTTAGTTGTATCAGTAAATTCGCCTCTGGGTGAAGGGTTCTTGCACTACTTTGCTACTCTGTTTGTTGCCCGAATTCTGAGTGCAGTCCCTATTTCTGATTAGATGCCTGTTCCTAGCCCAGAGAGTGATCAGCGGGGCGGGGAGTTCTTTAACTGGATTCCCGTGGGGGGGGGAGGGTTAAGTTCTAGTAGGGGCGGGGTTAGTGTTTGGTCAGTTACTTCTTGTTGCCCTTACTCATGGCATGCCTGGGGGTGACCCTCCCTTTCCAGTTTCCATCCTTGGGTTTTCCTTGGCCTACTTCCTGGTATCAAGTGATTTTAGTGAAATGAAAATAATGAATGAAAAGTTACCGGAAAAAAAACAAATAAATATGTAGGGGCGGGGCTAAAGGGTTAAAAGGTGTGGGGGTGGTTTAAGGTGGGTTTACAGGCATGGGGAAATGTTGGGTTTGGGGGGACCATTTAAAAATAAATTAAAAGAAAATCGATATTTTATTTTTTTCTGTAATTATTTATTCGTTGAAATTCATTATGGTAAAATCACATGGAACCCTACTTCCCTGGCACTAGCATTTCTGGCTTATCAACCTCTCTTTTCCGGGGCTCTATGTTGGTCGGGGAGGTGGGTGGAGTGGTGGTCTGCTTCTCTTTCCGGTCCAATCACTACATTTATTTTCCTAGCTGGCTGATCGGTAGGTGCGCGGAGGCGTTCAGTCGGCTTGGTTGTATTCAGAGTTGAAGAGCCAGGTTTTCAGCAATTTCCTGAATTTTGCAAGGTCCTCCATGGTTTGAATTTCCCTCAGAAGGTAGTTCCATAGATTTGCGGCTAAGCAGGAGAATGCTGAGCTTCCCAGTTTTTCGTCTGTTACCATTTGAGTTCAAGACAGTAGTCGTTGCAGGATCTCAGGGTTCTAGCCGGTTTGTAGAAGGAGAATTTCTTTCGGATAAAGTCTGCTCCCTGGCCATTATGCACAGAGCTTTGAAGGAGATTATCTTTTTTGACCAGGAGCCAATGTAGCATCCTGAGTGCTGGTGTAATGTGATCTCTTCTGCTGAGTTTGAGGAGTCTGGCTGCAGCGTTTTGTATTCGTTGTAGTTTCCTCATTAGGTATTCTGGCATTCCGAGGTATATGAGGTTAGCATAGTCAATCCTGGACATAATGAGGGATATGATGGCCAGTGTTTTGTGCGTGAAGGAGAGGAACGGTAGGACCCTTTTTTATTGTTTGTAGGGGTAAGAAGCATTTCCAGATTATAGCATTCACTTGGGGTTGAAATGTTAACTCGTTGTCCATGAGGATTCCAAGGTATTTTGCCGCTTTGGATGGGGTTGGTTGGTTTCCCAGCTCTATTGGCCATCGTATGTGCTGCTTGTTCCCCCCTGTCTTCCGGTGTAATCATGATTTCAGTTTTGTCAGGATTGATTTTGAGTACCTTCCGCAGTGAGGAGGGGTTCATGACCAAAATAGTCTACTTCAAAGTTATTTCCCAAGTGATTCAGAGCATCCTGTTCGCAGGACTGCAGCACGTATTGCTCCGCTTGTAACAAAATGGGAAACAAGAACATAAGAGAATGTTGTTTAAAGCTCTGACTGAAGTTCTTGGAGTGAATATTTCTTTTAAATTGTTTCCCTGTGTACAAATTCTCTCTCATTGCATGTACTGCAAGGGCTGTAATGTCTGTTTTTCGTTTGCAAACAAATATCAAAATCCAACAACTCCTCCTTGTCTGTGAAACCAATTAGGAACCTGAACAATGTTACTGTGGGCAACTACATCTCTCAGAGTCCCTATTTTCCGATTACCTACCCAAGTACTCCCAGTCATTCTTCTCCCCGTCACTCTGATTATCATTTTCCGAACTCCCAGTCGACTGTGACAAAACACTATCATTCCCACAATCCCTCCTACAAATTGCACACAACCCACCCTTCCAAGCTCACCACAAACCCTAGGACGAGGGATAAAATACATTTCTTATGACACTTTTTCTCCATCCTGCCCAGCAGCATATTTAGAAATTCTACCCCCCACCCATCTACTTTTCCCATATGAACACTTTCTCATACATTGATTGACCATGGACTCACAAAAAAGCCGTTTACCTGACATGTCCCAGTCAGGCAGAGTCATGCAATTGACAATAACCACACACACCCGACGTCCCTTTCCAGTCCCCACAGGGATAAAAGGAGGAGCACAAGAGCACACTTCAAGCATGACAAACCACACAAGGAAGCAGCTATTGCAGGACAGCAGTTCAAAAGGAGGAGAAATACGGCAAGAGCAAAAAGGACGACAAGGAGGGAAGTGCCTTTGCCCTTTTCGACCCAGATCTGCAAAGCCTCTTTGAAAGGAACCATAAGACCGGTAACTACATCTAGCGTGTGGTGTAACAGATGTCAACGGTGCACGGGGCCCTCCCATACTGATAACCAAGCCGGGGAGAGACGCTTGCTACCGTGGTAGCGTCCTGGACTCCAGAGACAAGAAAAGCGAAGCGGTTCATCACAGCTGGTGAGTTGGAGGGAGAACCGATAGTAAATGGAACTGTGTTGAGTGAAGGTTGCAAATGGCAACATAATGTGACTCAAAGAGCAAAGACTTTGTGTGTTAAGGAGCTGTTGAAAAAGTCTAGGGAGAGACCAGCTGCGGAGTGGTCTGGCGCCACGTGGGCGCTCATTCGAAAGACTCTGACTGGTCCTCGTTTGTTAAAACTACAGATCCCAGGAGGCCCTAGGAGTGCTGATGCAAAAGGTCGTAGTGGTCATATAAGGGTCGAGTAAAAGCCCTTGTACAGTCAAAAGTCTTTGACCTGTAACCAAGAGGAAAGCTGGGAACTGTGGCAAATGTGAACCCAATGGAGGGATGCCAAGAGAAGGCTAGGGGAACGGAACCCCCGCTTTCTGGTGAGATTGTGAAATTGCAAACTAAGGCAAGTGTGAATCTGACGGAGGATGTTGAAAGAAAGCTAGTGGAAGAGAACACCGCTTTTCTGATGAGATGATAGAATCATGAACTGTGTTACAATGGCTATGTGAACCCAATGGAGGGATTCCAGGAGAAAGCTAAAGGAAGTGAATCCTGCATTGTGTAAAGCAAAGTGAACTGTGTAACTGGCAAGTATGAACCCGGCTGAGGGGTGTCTGCAAATGTGTTGACAAGAGTGAACCCGGCTGAGGGATGTCCACTATGAAAGATTGTTTAAAAAGATATTGAAACTCGTGAGTACAAGTGAAATATTCTGAGCAAAAAGGCCATAGTGAATCGGCCGAGGGAGGCCAAGGTTGCAAGAAGGATCGGAGCCCAGATGAGGGAGATGCAAGGGTGAAGAAAAATCGCCCAACGTGAAGATATATTGAAGATACTTTTTATTTGTTGTTTATGGTCCACCAGGCCTTGTAAGGCAAGAGACCTTTGCAGGAAAGAGACTTGGCCCAAGAAGATCCTAGTATTGTTGCAAGGAACTATAACCTCGTGCTGGCGAGGCCCAGGATTGTGCTGTGCTCAAGAGTCCCACCTTGTCCCATGCTAAAAACGTGGGGAAGGGAGACCCCCACCGTACCATCCTGACTTATTATTTGGTGAACACTTTTCTTTTCTGGTGAACATTATCCCACACTATTTTACAACTTAGAGGTAAGGATTGCCAATAGGTTTTTTAGTATAGGCCCTTTATATTTGACAAGACACCACTAGGACTGCATTATTATTATTTGATGGCTGTAGCTTGCTCCTGTCTTAGATTTAGGTTTAGATTAGGCGTTTTGATCACCCATTCCTACAGTTTAATAAACACCCTTGAACTGTGATCACTTGTGTCTGTCTTAACTGTTGCCACCATGAGTTCTTTACAACTGTCAAAGAGGACCTTAGCCTCCAGCAAACTGAGTGCATCCATTGTCATGGGTACAAAAGCCAGGTACATTATCCTAGAGCAGTGGTCTTCTAACATTTTTATGCTGAGCCCCCTTGACTCCCCCACTTTTCTTAAGTTAGGCCCCCCAAATGCTGGGCATGGGTTGGCAGTGATAAGGCATCAGGAACGATCCATACTCAGAGACCACCTGCCCCTGATCACAGTGGCTATCTGGAAAAAGCAGGCCAGCCTGAGGTGTAGGAAGGCCAAGCAGTGACACAGAAAGGTTGTGCTTCAAAGAAGTGGTTTTAATTATGTGTTGGTCATGGGAGGGGTGGACCAAATACGTTTTAGTGTTTCCTCAACACATTGGGATGAAAAAGAGTGATGTCTCTATCATAGGGACATACATCCAGTTTACGACCTTTTATTTTTAATCTACTAGTAATTTGGTTCTGCTCTCTTTTCCTTAATCCCATGATTTGTTGTAGTCTTTGTTTATTTTCTTATATTTTCTTTTTCTTGGGGTTTTTAATCTACTATTGGGGTTTTTGTTCTAGCCCCTTTTATTCTTAATACAAGCCACTTTTACTCTTGGAGCCTGTTTCTCCTCATGTGGTACCTTGGTAATCAGCGCCGCAGCCCAGTTTGCCCATCAGCTGTTTGGCTGGTCATCGTGGTTGTGAGGGATGCCGCCGACTCTCTTCATCTCGGAACTGCTGATACCAATTAAAGAAACTTCCGTTTTCTGGGCTTCTTCGCAGAGCTCGTACCGGAGTCACAGGTTGTGGCCCGGCATGTTGAAAATGGCTCCTGGTCTCCAGGTACCCAACCACGGTTGCTGACTGTGACCTTAATAGGTACACTGTGGAGCATTCCCCACATTCTTACAATGGTTTCCAGGTCTGTTTTGAGTTCGCTGTTTACGGTGCCTTGGAGCAGTGTTCGTGTTCACACACTGATGCTCCACTTCCACGTGAGGCAGTTGACCGCCCCGGAACTCATCTGCTCCCTCTGTGTCTCTCACTTGTCTTGGGGATCCCGAGTCAAATGCCAAGTATGCTACAGTGTTTTGTGTCTCGAGGAGACGATAGCCCCAATTTTCTTTATGCTCCCACTTTCCACAACGCCTCCTCTTCTGCTCACTTCCAGTACTCTGCTGCTCATACTAGACCGGACCAAGTCCTTTGTCTCTTTTATTCCCTCCTTGGTTATTGAAAAGAGCTTGTAGAGTAAACTGCGGTGGGCAGTTCTCTCGTTCCTTTCCATTAGCATTAATAAGCCTCCTCCTCCCCCCAGTACTGCTCTTCTACCTAAACAGGTTTACGTTACAGAAATACATATACCCATAAGGCACTTGAGGGTTACTGCCAGAAAATGATTTGGGAAATCTTTGGAACTGCCTGGGTTCGGGTCTGGGCATGGGATTCCACTTTTCTACAGGAGGGACGAGAATCTCCGGCTCATCACATACCCTTGCCTATAAGACAGAGGAACCGCCATCTAAGACTGATGACGGTGGGGTTTTAGATGTTTCTCCCCAGAAGCAAAAAGGTGTGTCTTCGACCAAATCCCCTTCTTCCCAATTATCAAATGGTGAATAAGAGGACTCTGTTTTATCGAGGTCACCTAAGATATTATTGAAGTTTGGGAAGTGTATCCCTATTATAACTTCTTTGCAGAGTCCTGGTAAAACTGCAGTGTTAATTCTCTCCTCCTGATCTCGTATTTTAATTACCGCTGGGGTTTGATGATACACTTCTTGGTCCCCATGTACACAGGTGATTTGAACAGGGTCCCTTCCCAGTAGATCTTCAGGATAGACAGTCAGGTCATACAGCAGTCAGTTTACTACCAGAATCTACCATGGCGATTACTGCTTGGCTGTTTACCATGGCTTTTTTCATGGTTCTTCACAGGGACTGGTAAGGAGAGATAATTGGTGATGTTATCTGTCTCATCCTCATTCTGTTCCTGTAGGTCATCCCAAGGGTCTCCTACCATCCACCCTATTTCCATAGGTTTTTCCTTACTGTTAGTGGGACAGTGTCTTGCTATGTGGCCCTTCTCGCCACAAAAAAGCATAGGACAAGGGGGGGGGGCTTTGTGCTGGCGTTTTTCATATTCCCAGATCTTTAGGAGGGGAAACATCTTTTCTTCTGTTTCTTTAGGTCTCGACTTAAAGGTTCAGGGAGTTATTTCTTGGGTGTACTGTTTTATTCTGGGTTTTCCTTCTATGGCTGGTGTAGCACGGGGACCAGGTTTCATTTCCCTCCAGGCCTCCTCTGTCTTAAGTAAGACCCTTATCCGTTTATTAGCCTCTTAAAAACCTTCTGCTATTTCTATGGCAATGGTTAGTGTCAGCTTGGTTAGTTGTAGAACCGCTTTTTCTTTTTAAGACATAGTGGTAAACTTTCTACAAATTGTTGCAGTGCTAGGGCTTCTAAGACTTCACCAAGGGTTGTCTTCCCCAACCAGAGGGATAAGGTGTTCTGTACTCAGGCTCCCAACTCCACTGGGGTTTCTCCTGGGGCCAGTCTGAGGTCTCTGAACCTATTCCGGTAAAAATTTTATGTCTGACCCACCCAATGCGACAGACCCAGTTTGATTTCATTGAAGGTGGTGGTTCCCAGGGGGTTTAGACTTTGATAGCCAGTCTGTAACTCTCCCTTCAAAATAAAGGGGCTAAGTAGCTTGTCTCGACTTCCTCAGCCCGATGGAATGTTGGTCCAGGCGTTCAAAGTTCAGGAAAACATTTCCTAAATCTAATCCCTCCTAATATGGTTGTAGAATTCCGTGGGGTAGGATCTAGTGTTGGTGGACAGCTGCACCCCTCTCCAAACCCTCCCGGGAACCTCCGTTCTGCCTGGATCTGATGGTCAACAAATGCTGGATTAAAGCCTCCAAGGTGGCCATATCTTCAGGTTCCTGTTCTACGGGCGCAGGGTGGGGTTTGGACCAAACAAGAAGATTTCTTCCTCGAACCTTCTTGTTCACTAATCTCAAGGGGTCCCTCTAGGAGTTCTTCTGAACGGTTCCCCTCCCGAATCAAAGGGTATTCAGGGACAACCTTTTCAATTATTTTGGAGGGCTTCAACAGACTGGGTTTAATTCCAAAGAACAATATTGGTCGAAGGCCGTCAGCTGCCCTGATGACAGGGATAAGTTTGCTATTGGGATCTATAGTGTAGTCTGTGTAGTCTGACAATTTTGTGGCATCGGCTAAAGGTTGTCCTTTAAAGAGAAGCCTTTGAAGATCGATTGGGATTTGGGTTTTTACTGAGACCAAATCGTTCAGATTCAGTATAGGCTCTCCTGGAGAAGCGTCTACTTGAAGTTCTTCCCTTTGCAGTTATTTAATAGTAAACAACATAGATGGAGTTGGCTGACAAACAATGTGGGTTCCCAAGTTTTTGTCAACTAGGCCACATCCCACGCCTGACACCATATGTGAATGATCTGTGTCAGGAGTCAGAAACAGTGCTGTTTGTTTGACCACATGCTTTTATTCAAATAATAATGGGTATTGGAAAAATGCCTCGCTAGTCCTAACTCTGTGAGGGGGTTCCCTGACTCAACAAAACTAACTGATGAAACTGTCTTTGTTAGGATGTCAAAATAATGTTCCTGGTCTTGTGTCCAAAACCTAATCTGACCCTCACACTCTATACTCTACCAAAAGGTGCAACAAGAGAAAACGAAATGTCTCTTCGCTAGACTCCTACAGACTAGCCTTCATACTCCAAAAGTGAAGTTTCAAGAATAAGCATATATTCCTGCCTTTTATCCAAGATATGCAGCAACAAACAAAAGTTCCAAAATGGTGTTCCCAAAATAATTTTAATAAAGGATGGCTTCCCTTGAATCTCCTCTGTTGTACACAAGAATGTCTCTCCTTCTCAAATGTCAATAACCTCCCAGGGTTTGTGGAACCACCTTTGTGAAACCAAATTGGATGGTATATTCTGTGGGGAAAAAGAGACTGGTGTGGGTATACTTCTCAGTACTGACTCACAGCTTTGGTTTACTCTCCTGCCAAGGTCTGTAACCTTTACTCCTTAGCCCAGTGTACTTGGTTTACTCGCCTGTCAAGTCATGTTTTAGTGGTTCCTCAACAAACTGGGATGAAGAAGAGTGATGTCTCTTTCATAGGGACATACATACCGTTTTTATGCCCTTTTATTTTTAATCTACTAGTAATGTGGTTCCACTCGCTTTTCCTTAATCCCTTGATTTGTTATAGTCTAAGTTTATTTTCTTATGTTTTGTTTTTCTTGGGGTTTTCGATCTACTATTGGGGTTTTTGTTCTCGGGGGGATAGCTCAGGAACAACGTGCTTGCCTTGGAAGCAAGACAATGTGTCACATAAGGGGGTACCCACCTAACAAAGTTGCACCATACTATAACTTGTGTATGTGGTGGGTATTATAAAATTGGTGGTCTGTGCAGAAATTAACCTATGATTCATCCTAGTGATGTAATCTGACATCCCCTGGGGGTTGAAAACAAGACAATATACTTTGTATTGTATAGGCAAGTTCTATTACAAGAAACCAGTTTTGTATGGTGCAGTTTATTTAAATTTTATTGCACTCAATTTTCTTTAACAAAACAACAAAAACAGAAATGCAGTGTTCTGATATGATGGAAAAGCAAAAGAATTTTTCAAGGCAATAGTAGAGCATTAGTCGCAAACCAAAAAGAAAAATTACTTATAGCATCATCATTTGCATGGTAAGATTCTTTTACCAGCAACAACAGGGTAACACTTGTTTTAGTTACAAGGAAGGTTTGACAGATTGTTTAACAAATTGTTTTCCCAATTGGGAAGCTCTGTAACACCAAATAAAGCAGGACAGAGTGGTGAATGTTAGTAGAGTAGTGTACATTTACATATAGGTGGGCAACAATTTTCCTCACAATATCAATGGTGAATCCTATGTAGTTGTACACTAGTATACAGATCTACAAGTGACCAATCCTCAGTCGGTTGGAAGCAAGACAATACAGAGCAACACAGGTCCGATTCCCGGGTCCGCGCTTAGAAACCTCTGGGTATTATGTGCGTTATAAATAATCAATTTTAAAAAATCCCCTTTTATTCTAAGTACCAGCCCCGTTTACTATTGGAGTCTGTTGCTTCCCATGTGGTAACCTGGTAATCAGCACTGCAGCCTGGTTCGCTCCTTAGCTGTTTGGCGGGTCCTGGTGGTTGTGAGGGAGGCCACCAACACGCTTCTACTTGGCGCTGCCGACACCAGTTGAGGAAACTTCCGTCTTCTGGGCTTCTTTGCCAAGCTCGTACCAGAGTCACAGGTTGTGACCCGTGTGTTGAAAACGGCTCCCCGCCTCTTGGTACGGTGCCTCCATTGCTGGCTGCGCCCTTGAATTGGTCCACTTTGGAGCATTCCCTGCATTCTTACAGCCTTTTCCGGGTTCGTTTAGAGGTCCCTGTTTGAGCTGCCTGGGAGAAGCATTTGTGCTCTCCTCACACTGACGCTTCACCTCCCTGCGAGGCAGCTGACCTCCCCGGAACTTCTCTTCTCTCTCTCTATCTCTCTTGCTCGTCTTGATGATCCCAAATCAAATGCCAAGTTTGCTGCAACGTTTCGGGTGTCATGGAGATGACACAGCCAGTTTTCTTTATGCTCCCACTTTCAACAACTTTTCCTCTCCTGCTCACTTCCACTACTTCTCTGCTGCTCATACCACACTGGACTATTGTCTCTTTAATTCCCACCTTGGTTTTTGAAAGGGGCTAGTAGAGTAGACTGCGGTGGGCAGTACTCGTGTTCCTTTCCATCAGCATTGATTAGCCTCCTCGTCCCAGTATCGTTCATCCACCTAAACAGGGTTACGTTACAGAAATACATATGCCCATAAGGCATTTGAGGGTTACTGTTGCAAGATGTTTTGGGAATTCTTAGGAACTGCCTGAGTTTGGGCATGGTCGTGGGATTCCTCTTGTCTTCAGGAGGGATGAGACCCTCTGACTCGTCACACTGGCCACTTTACAAATCCAGACAACATCACAAAGTTGGTAGGCGTTGAAACTGTGGGACATCTGAGATATTTCTCATTGACAGAACGAGAAGAGAGGGAACTCGGAAAAAATAGCCAATCATGCTGCTTATATAGTTCTTAGGTCTATTAAAATCTCTGACCATCTCTTATGGACTAATCTGAAATTTGAGCATCCTTTGATTACCGGACATAGATTCAACGTATTACCCCTTAGGGCAATAACAGTGAAATGGCATAGCAGAGGCATGATTAATGACTGAGGTAAGCTAACATTATGCAACCCCCCTGCCGGATATTTACTGCATTTGGTCTTTTACTGCCCAGTGTTTGCGGAAATTCTAAAAATCCACACTGGCGCCAGTGCTACTTAGACAATGTGGACCTGCCCTGGGGCACCTTTATTAGCAGATGCACCTCTGATTGCCTTGTACCTCCTAACATATTTGAGGCAGGCACTTAAATTAAGAAGGAGGTTTTTGAAATGCATATAGTAGCGTTTCTTCTTTACATGAAAGTTGCTCTCTGATTTTTTTTTTTTAAATTCTTCTGACATTTAAATTTTTTAAAAAAGACATGTGTGAGTATGTTATTCTAGAAGCTAAATCATGGATAGATGCTACTGACTCGGCATGACTCTTGATATAGAGGGTTCTGTTGTTGTATTATTGTTGTACAATAACTGTAATGAATGAAATTGTTCGAATAAATTATAGTGTATTGTATTTTAGATATATATATTCCAAAGTTTATTAATTTGAGTGCTTTCTAACATCATATACTGTACAATGCCAATATGAGACAGTAAATAAATTACTAATACTAGTGCAAGTTGCATGTGGACAGAGGCGTTGCTAGAAGGCCTGGGGGCTACAGTCACAGTTCTTTTGGTTCTAGCCCCGGATAGAAGGTGAGGGGCTAGAAACAAAAAGCTAGCTAGCACCGAGTCCTGACAGTCCCAACATTAGCATAGCCCCAGATCTTTTCCAGACATAGCAACACCCCTGAATGTGGAGACACGTATTTCGCCCACGTCGGGCTTTCTCAAGGCTGCAACACATATATGCATTGCAATGGTTGATTAAAATAATAATAATACGTTGGGATGCAAATAAACATTATTGGGAATCATTAAATGATAGTAAATTATAAGCATAACGAAACTAAAGGAAACAAGGAGAGTAGAAACAGAAGAGAAATTAAGATTTTTGATTAATCTAGTGTGTTGCAACATATGTTTATAATATAGTTAAATGCATTTTCTCAAGATATTGTTTTTCTTCACTACATATTGCAGCTAGAAAGCTAAAATCAAACAATTACAAAATGTGTTTGACGATAAAAATGATTATCAATTCTCTATAATGAGCAGCCTAAATTATACAATTTTGTGTAGGTACATTTATCTGCTGAGTTTACATGTTCCTGTGAGGTACAATGCACCACTTCATAGCTTGCTTCTTAGATAAAGTTCAGCATAGAATTACCCTCATCAAAAACATTCATTTATTAGTTTGTGAATCTAGAGAGATATATACATAAAAATGGCCTGGGTCAGAATTGTAAAGAAGCAATGAATAGTTTTAAAAATATTGATCGATATATTAAATATGCATACATATTTGTGAGTTAATATGCTTACCACAACAATTATGTCTGTGGAGTCAAAGAATTCATTTAAATATTCCAGCTTGTTCCAAGTAAAGTGTTTCCTTAATTCACTGTATTGCCAGGGGATCGGATGTGTAGAGTGAGAAATGGTGAACTCCGATTTTGTAGTTGATGGAACATTGAGTCTGCCAATTTAAAATATATCCTTTCTCCTTCTGTTTTTCAGATTAGAGGTGGCAGAGTGCCCGACGCCAGAAACCTACTTCTCCGATTGGCTAAAGCTACTTCCGCCAGTATACAGCAACAGCAGCAAGCCCCTCTTCTATTCATTAATTGGGAAGTATGGCACCCACTACATCAGAAAGGCAGAGTTGGGCGGTCGCGTTAGGGAGGTCACTTCCCTGAAGTCATGCGAGCTGGCACGGGACGGAATCTCTGGTGACGATGTTAAGGACTGCCTCGGAGTCGAGGCATTTGCCAGTATCAGTTCTGACCTGGCCAGCAAGACTGACCACTGCCGTGTGCTGGGTGCCAGTAAACTGTCAAACTGGACGTTTTCACATAAGTACAGCAAGAGGGCAATCGAAATCACCGGGGGGAATCCAGAGGTGGCCCCCACCTTCAGTGACACAGAAAAAGGGCAGACCTATCAGAAATGGGCAGGTTCCTTACACAAGGCACCAGATGTGGTCTCTTACACGCTGGCGCCCCTACACGAGCTTGTGTCCTTTGCAGGCCCCACAAAACAAAACTTGAAGCATGCAATTATGGACTACATCACAGAGAGAGCGGTGCACATTGACTGTCCAATGTGTCCAGAGGGTGCCCTCCCACGGCAGGTCGGAGGGTGCAGCTGCCAATGTGTACCCAGCTTGGAGCTTACAGAGGACTGCTGCCCAAGTCAACCGGGGCTGGCTGCCATATCCGTCATGGTGGAACGGGGCAATAGCCTACATGGGGATACAGTGACTCAGACAGATGGGTACGTCCGGGTCACTTTTGGCATGAAGCAAAAGCAGACGTCGGTCATTGACAACGACGACAACCCTCAGTGGGACCAGGAACTGGATTTTGGTGCGCTCCGGCTTGCACCTAATAAGCTGCTGACCATTGAGGTGTGGGATGAAGACGGCTTGTTTGGGAATGACCTGCTGGGGAGCTGCGAGTTGGAAACCACACCCTCACCGGGCGCAAAGCAACACACCTGCTCGCTGACAGAAGGACACATAACCTTCAAAGTAAAGATCCAGTGCTTGCCCAATCTGTATGGACCATTCTGTGAAATCTACCAGTCCACAGCATAGTGAAGCAGCTGGGCAGTCACAACATGTCAGATGTGAACAGTCTTTTGTTTCTGCCGAAAGTATGGAGTCCGTGCAACCGCCAAATAAAGGGGTTGAAACTAACATTGCATGTTAATTAGCATTGGGCAGGGGGGAGGGGGTTTCTGACTGTTAGCAACAGAAACGTTGCATTGTGTGATCTGTCTGAGAGCATGCCTTGTACCTTATAGTCTTCCATAACATGCCCAATTTCCTTCTAAACAGAAGGATTCCCGGCTCTGCCTGGCATGGCGCCTCAATCAGCTCCTTCCTAGGTTCACGCCTCGCCCCGTGGTCCTCTTTCCTTCCCTTCCTATCCCTCCCAAACTCCCGCCACAAGCTTTCTCACAAACCTCCCTCCCAAACTCCTGCCACAAGCTTTCTCACAAACCTTCCTCCCAAACTCCCGCCACAAGCTTTCACACAAACCTCCCTCCCAAACTCCCGCCACAAGCTTTCTCAGAAACCGGCAACCCAAATTGTCATGCGCTAAATCAAGCGTCTTGCATGCATGGAATTGACCAGGTGACTGTCAGTTTGTACTACAGCAATGCAGTACAAGACAACTCTTGCTAAAGAGCTGCAACCTTGGGAGACCAAACCCCCTTACCGGCTCTCTGTGCATGGGTGAATGTTTGCTTTCGTAATGTGCTTTGTGGCCACCAATGGCCAGAGTGGAGTGCAGACGCAGCTCGGGTACAGGACTGCATCAGCGGCAAGGTAAAACCTGACTAGTTCTGCATGCATTTATCCATACTATCGCATACTTCTGGGTTTCTTAAGTGAAGCTTCGCTCAACCCCATAGGGGGTTTGACCCCTTCACAGGCAACAGTGCGAGGCTTCTGAGGCCTTTCATTTGGATACCTCTGGATTTCGGTACTACAAAGAACTTCAGTATAAACAATGTAACCTGCCAAAGACCACTTAATATCCCACAGTGTCAGAAATCAGAGACAAAAATTACTTTTTCCTGGCTAATCCACTCTCTTTCAAAGGATGCTAAACTTGGCACAACGCCAGAGACATGTATATATAATACAGCACAAGGGTCCACTTTCGGTTCACACCAATTGGTTCAGAGGAACCTCTGACCAAAACATATCACCTTTTATGGTAGCATAGGTCTGTGTGCGTCTGCTAGGGGAATGGAGAACACGGAAGTCCAACAAAAACATCCTGGATTGTCCAAACCAAAATCAATGAACTAACATTGCAAAGAAAGTCTTAAAATAAAGCAGACTCATGGTAAAGGAAGGAGATATATAGGGGTTGGAACCAGGAAGTAAAACCTGCAGGGCACGACCAGGTTCAATGTTCTCATGATTCTGAAATGTTTACTCTGCAAAGGTAGGATATGGGCGGCTTCGACTCAAGGGCTCCTTGGCCAATCTAGAAACCAGTAGCAGTCTGAAGAGTGAAGTAAATGATAGTAGAATAGGGGCTGGAGGGCCCTAATCATATGGGGACTGCGGTATTGCATAGAATACACAGGTTATTCCCAATGGGAATCTCTAGGATTGTAACTTTAATAATAGTCAAAGAAAACACAAATGTATTATGTAAGGCAATCAGTATCAAATTGAATTCTATATTTACTGATAATATCACATTTGATTATTTTAATTAATATCAAAAATTAAATTTTTATTCTGTGTGCACTAATTTACCGGATGTATAAGCGCCTTACAAATGCACAATAAATAAGCAGTGGAATACTCGAATACACTTCCCATGACAATCACAGCTGAAGCCTTGTTTTTGTCGTTCAGAGCCAAGGTGAAGGAGCTACTCTCTTACTCAGCAATAGCCCATTTCTCGCCTTCTGTTAAGTCTCGATTATCCATAGCTGTGGATCTATTTGTAACCCGGCCCTGTTGTCATTTCTGCTGCCTCTACTGACATGGACCTGCCTGTTACCTGGTCCCTTATGCTATTTATTGTATTGTATCTTTCTATGTTGTGCAACCTTCTGTAACTTATGCTGTTCCTCAAGTCTAATGCGCCCAGTTACCGCAGGGTTTGGCTGCGCTATACAAATAAACTAAACTAAACTAAAATAAAAAAAAAGTGTCAATCATGAACACAAAAACAAATAAGAGAATATACAACAGAAATAAATTAACCTATTGACATGCATGGAGACATGCATGCACAATAAAGAAACCTTTAGTGACATTTGCAAGAGTGTCACGTGTCAATATTAGAAAAACAGGATTTTTGCATAAAGTTTGCAAATGGTTCATATTTCCAGTGGTAGAATGATTGTACCAAACTGTGACCCAAGGGGGTTTCTCATGTTGCCAGGTGCCTCTCTGTGCCAGTGGTTGGTGGATCCGTAGTGGTAAGGGAAGGGTCAATAACTATAGTAACCTATTTTGGACCATATGAGGAAGCCTTGACTCTCACCCCTGCTGTAGTAGGTCTGTACGGGACAGTCTGAGTAGGCTTTACTCTTCCCAGTCCTTTAGTAGCTCAAAGCAGAGCAGCCACAATAACCACGACCTGCCAAACAGAGACCCTAAAACTCTTTCTAGGCAGATCGAAAGTTGCAGCAAGCAAAAAACAAAGGCACCCCTTCCTCCAAAGTCGATGGATTTCACCCAGTGGTAGCAATGTTAGACCGAACATGAGTGGAATACAATGGGTTACGGAGAACATATCTAAATATATTGATTTGGCCATTAGGACTAAAGTATATGAGTTACCATGGTACGTCAGATGATATGCACATTCTCCAAATATTGGAAACTACAATTTGGGAGCCAGAGTATATTAGTCACTTTAAATGGCAAAGCACGTTATACTCTGATAGGGCATGGCTAAGCCATTGAGGCACTAGACTTTACATATGCTAATACCTCAACAACATTTCTGCTCCATTTACAAATCATCAAGGAACTACTCAGATTCACTGTAGAGAATAACATTTTTTATATTTAATGAAGTACTGTATACCCAGAATAAAGGTATAGCCATGGGTGCCAATTATTCTCCCACATAGGCCAGCCTCTTTATGGGCCAATTTGGAAAGAATGCATGCATGGTAATGATCTACTGCTTTATGACATGCCAAGGCTCCTCTTTCAATGATAGACTAATTCGTTTCTTCTTCAAAAGCTACTACTATCACTTGCACTTCTCTCATTTGTGTTAATGACGCTCCGAACCTCACACTACTGGCATTGGTTGTTAATATGGTCTTGTTCAAGGGACTAACATGCTCAATGATGGAGCTTTTACAATATTCCTCTTCATGTGTGTGGAAACGTGATGATGTGTTTCAGTCCATATGAAATTGATGTTCTTTTTTAGTAACTTTCGCAGTGAAGCACTCAGTTGCGATACCTTCAATACATTTGGAGTAGTACTCTGTGAGACCCAAGAATGCCTTCAGCATGTCTTTATTATGGAGTGCTGGTGCTTTTAATACAGCATCTACCAAGTTTGGTTTTGGCCAGATGCCCTGATCATTAATTACATGCCCTAGGTATGATACTTCTTTGACTTTAAATTAGCATTTTTCCTTTTTTAGTGTACGGCCTGCTTCCCTGAAAATGTCAGGTATCTGCCCTAAACACTTAGCATGGTGTTGTGAGTCTTCCGTGAATATCAGGATATCATACTGAAAGCATTTAACATTCAACATCTTGCTAAAAAGCTTTTCCATCCCCCTCTGAAAAACAGCTGCCGCCTAAGCAAGGCTGAAAGGCATCCTCTTGAATCTACAGGCCCAAATGTTGTCACTAATTACGTTAAGTGTATTGTAGGGGTTGCAGAAGAAGGAGGCTGACACAAAGGTGGCTTGATTGGGGCTAAAGACTTTTATTGAATAGGAAAGAAAAAGAAACCCCTATCTAGCCCTATTCCTAAGAGGGGGTTCCCTGCCTCAACTAAAGAGAGAAGGTTGTCAGGATGCCGGTCAGCTCAAAAGTGTCCACCGTCCCCCTGTATCTTACACTAGAAACTAAAGAATAGGACAGCACTGTTCTGGTCCCAGGATAATGACTCCCTTCTCCTGGGTTATATTTCCTGGGTTGTTCAAACAGTTCCCAAACCTTAGAACCATCTCATGTGTCACAAGTTGCAGGGGGAATGGCTCCCTTCCACTAATGGTAGAGTTCCAAACAATAGTTTCTTGGTGAGCCAGGAGAATGTTTCCCTTATCCTGCCATCCGGTCTCAAATAGCCTGGAGGAATGACTCCCTTCTTTAGGACTTTTTGGACCTTACTGCCAGTCCACGTTACCTGGAGAATGGCTCCCTTCCCCTGGTCTTCTTTTCATTAGGCTTCACACCTACAACACCCAATTCAAAGTGTTAGGAGGGTCTGCGTCCCTGGCTTCTCTTCTTCTTGAATCTGGCTCACTTGGTTCGTTCCCTGCCAAGTACTGCAATGAGAAAAATTACTCATTTTGTTTAGGGCCTGTAAGGGTGCAGAAGTATGAGTAGGACACAGTGATGGCATGTTTGTTGGCAAATACTTTTTTTTAATATAAATGAAAAAAAAGGAAAACCTACCTAGCCCTATTTCTAAGAGGGGTTGCCCTACCTCAACAAAAAGACTAAGGACTTGGTCAGGATGGCCAATAAAGTAAAATGTCTCCCGTCCTGTGTCCAAATACATTTCCATCCCTTACATGTTAACTAACGAAAAAGTGGGTATCTTGTTGATTTAGAAGGAGGCTTCTCTCGTTCTGTATACTGCGGTCAAAGTTCAGTTCTTGATGAAAAACACAACAAAGAGTTCTTAATGTTTGATGTTCCTCCAACGGGCACAAAACATAACAAGCGTTGCTGGGAATTGTCGTCCCTGCTCTTCCCTTTCAGAGTTCATCGTGATTATCAAAATACAATTTCCAAGTATCAAAAGGGGGGGGGGGGGGTTCCTACCCCTGTTCTTTCTCCAATTCACAAAGGTACTCTCAAGTTTGGTTCACTATCCTGCTAGACTTGGCTGTAGCCACCTTTTCACAAACACAGTTCTCAAGTACAAAGGGGGGATTCTCTTCTTCTGTACTCTTTCTCCAGTTCATAGGTGTGGTGTCAAGTCAGGTTTACTATCCTCGCCGACTTGATTGTACTACTTATGGCCAAAAATCATCCTTCTTTTAACAGTGGGCCTTCGACCCCTTATCAATGCTACTTGCACGTTTCTCTCTCTCATGTGGGTCCCAAAACCTTTGGTGTTCTCTCGGGTTCTCCCCGACTGGCTGTGGGCCTCAGCCCCATGGATCTGTGCTTCTTTTGGCTCTTGTGGGTTCCAGACCCCTGTACATTTCTTTGGCAGGGCCTCCCCGACTCTGTACGGGTCCCTTTCCCCAGTGTCATGCATTTGCAGGGCTTCGCCAATTTCATATGTGTTCCAGACCCTTCTCTCACATTTGCAGTGTACCGCACCCAAGCCTGGTTCACCAACCTGCCAAGCACTGGTTCTCATGTGTGTTCTTTCTACTTTTCCCGTAATGTATGAGGGGGATGCAGTGCTTCACTCTACCCCAACTGCCTCCTTTGGTCTTCTTTAAATCCACCACCCACAACGATAATCCAGGTACCTCTTCTGGAATTTCAAGCTTTCTCGGGCGGTTTAGCTGAACTGCTTCTTTCCGCTGCAGGCTCCTGCAAGCCTGCCAACAGTCTCTGTATGTCCTTGACACATTCCCAGGACTGGTCTCTCTCAGCTGGTAATTCTCGGTCCGACCCTCCCGGATGCCCCAGGACCTCCGATTCTCCAGCCTGGGCAATGTCTGACACAGCTTGTGTTCGGCAAATGTTCAGATAGCCACTGCTGCTCTCCATAGCAAGTCTCCAGCCGGCTCTTGGTTCCTCCAGTGCGGATCTGTCAACATGCATAGTCCTTCTTCCTTTTTAATGTTGTGCTCCAGCACTTGATGACTGATCCGCGTATGTTGGTTCTGCAGTGGGCTTTTGCCTCCTTGACTATTCTTTGTGTCAGTAGCTGTGTCAAGTCCATGTGGGTATGTCTCAGTCTTCCTCGTCCTAGTATGTCTGTATAGATGGGTTTCTCTATACTACAGTACTACAGACATACATAGGTGAGTGGAGTGGGGGATTACAGAGGGGTAAGTGGAAAGAGGGGACAGAGATGGAGTTCTGTATACTGTGTTCTACCAAAATATTCGTCACTGGTCCCATGGATGGTTTCCCTCCCCATAAGATCCACCGGCTGAGTACCACCCCCAGGGGAACTATTGGGTAGCAGCTTCACCACCCTGGCCTAATGGGAAGGGGCTCCTCCCATAGGAGCAGTGACATTACTCTGGGATTCGCACAGGTCTCTGACTCTTCTTTGGTTGTCAGTGGGCTCATCTCTACCACAGTCATGAGGGACTCCCTCTCAAGTCCTCTTTATAGTGCTTGTGGTCCTCAACGGGCCTCGTTACACCACTGTCGTGAGGAGGAGAAGGTTTGGAGGCTCTCTGCTGTGCCACCCAAGCATTATGCTTGCAAAGGGGCATAGGGACAACTGCATGCGCCCATCCCATGTCCACTGTCTCCCGGGCCACCCTTTACCTTGTTGGGGTTTTAGGCACGGCACTGGGGCCTTCTTGGGATTGCGGGCATTAGCTTTCTCCAGCATCTTGCTTCTCCTGCGGCGGCGTTCCCCGCTGCCTTCTGCGTTCCTTCCTCCTCTCGACACTGCTGCGCACATGTCCGCTCCTGTGGATCTTCCGATCATCAGATGCAGCGGTCCGACAGCGTCTTTGGAGCTCACTCCCTCTGGATCAGCGATGCAGGTTTGAATCTCCACTGTTCAGTGTGCAGCACACCTGCCGTCTTTCGTGACTGTCCGAGACCAAGTGTTTAGTCCATTGTCGATTTTTATACAATGTTGGCAGCAGTGTCTGGACCCACTGTATACGTCCTTCATCTCTTTCACAGGTTTCATCTTCAGTGCTCCATGGGGGCCAACTTGTCCCAGTAGTTGTATTACCTAGGTTCCTGTTGTCGCTCATCGTCTCAATAATTGGCACTTTGCCTTATAACAGTACATGGGTCTACTGTCTACAAAGAGGTTAGCATTAGCTAAATGGTCTAGCCTAGTCTTAACAAGAACAGGAGCTTCATTAGAAGTTTGCCTGTCTAGAAACAAGGGTGCCAGTGAGTTTACCGGCACCCTTGTTTCCGGACCGGCAAACTACGTGTCTGCCGTAGCCGCTCTGCTAGACAGGTCAGACCCTGCCGGGCTCTGTGGCCATGGTAGGCAGACTGTTCACGGAAGCACCGGCACCGTTAGCAACAATGCCGGTGCTTCTGAGTTCCCACTCCCATAGAGTCCTATTGGACTCTATGGGATGGGGACTTACATTTTAACGGCGCCGGACTTGTAATAGCCCAGTGGAAGTCGGGCGCAAGTAAAATATTACGATTCCGGTAGCAACAGCAGGGTTACCGCCGGATTCGTAATGAAGCCTCAGAACTAGCATACTTAGATGACAAGCTAGTACAAGAGCATTCTGTGGCACTTTCAAAATAACACCTCCCAAATATTATAAACTTAGGGTTCTCAAGGTATGGAGGGTAAGGGAAAGCTGTGACAGGACAAGAATCTTTATGTCTAGAAGCGTTTGCTGTGGTTGTCATCCAGTAGGGTTGAAAGTAAGAGAGTTTGCCTCTGACTTACGTCCTTACCCTCTGGGGTGTGGGGAGGGGAGCTCCTCTCCATGAGGTCCTCCATCATGCAGCCACCCCTAGGGGGAGGGACTATTGATTAGCAGCCTTACCACCATAGCCTCATGGAAAGGGGTTCCCCTCTAGGGAGAATTGACAAGAGCAAGTGAATCATCGCGTCTGGAATCAGGATGCAACACTGTTTGGTGGTATGCATTAGACATATCTGTGGTTGTAAAATATTTTGCTCCCTGTAAGACATCCTCTCTTGTACTTTAGGAAGGGGATGACGATCTACTCGTATGTTGACATTAAGGGCTCAAGTCTACAAACATCATTATTGCTCCATCCTGTTTCTTTGCTATTACTACAAGGGACACCCACTCACTGCCTCCATTGGTTCAATTTATCTTATTCTTCTTTCAATGTATCTCTCAACATGAGAGGTACTGGTCTCCTTTCATTTGCATGCTCCCTTATTTGATATCTTGTGATTGAAAGTCCTTAGACACCCTATTTTATTCTCAAAGGCTCTTTGGTTTTATCACAAATATCCTCTACCAGCATAACAGGGTCTGTAGCGTTAGGATATAATATGATCTTTAGATCTTTTTGCTGTTTCCAACTCAATAAGGATACTCCTTTTTCTGCTACATACAATTTTCCAAAACACTTTCTTTTCCTTAAATTCAATTCCTGCCATACACGACCGTAGGTATCTGATGGGCATTCCTCCATAGCCCTTCGGATTTATATCTGAATCCTTAAGCTCTGCTAATTGGAATCCTAACTTCAGATATGTATCCACTGCATTCACAGTGGAGCCCAAATCTGCCATTACCCACAACTCCTTTCTATTCAATTTCACCATCGACGAAAGAACATCAATATCATTCTCTTACGCTGTCACTATTAACAACTCACTCATATCGTCTCGAAGGAAATGCATTTCTTTATCTAGGTACTTCTCCTCTCCTCCTGACTTGCTTCTACAAATATTTTCTAAGTGGCCACACTCCTTGCATCTACTGCACATTATTTCCTTGGCTGCAGAGCGTGGGCTGGTAGCGATGTGATCATCACAACCCCCACATGAAAAACACAATTCTATTCATGGAGATCTGCCATTCACATTTGCATGAGAACTCTGTTGTACTGGATTTATAGCTCTGTTATTGGTGCTGCTCACTTCTGCCTTAGAAGTGTTCATTAATGTCAGAGATTGCTCTGACATTTTAGCCTTTGCTATTGTTTGCTCCAAAGTGAGTTAGTCTTTCTTACAATCTCTTGTCGGCCTGATGGGTGAGCAAATAATGAGATGCACAACTATCTGCAAGTAGTCCACAGTCACAATTCTTTGCTAAACCATGTACACGCTCACTTTCTCAACTTCTTGGGCAGAACAGAAAAACAAGTGGCTTTGCATAACTACATTTACACTGGGCTCAAACTGTTCCATCAAAGTACACTCTGCTTCCTGGTATATGTCATGTGCGTCTCCTGCTTCTTCCCCAACTGGGACCTTTGGCAAAGTTTGAAAAAAGGCGATTTCTCAGCCACAGCTCTCTTGGTTGCTGCTCAGTAGAAGCCAACAGTATATCGCTGAAGCATACCAATTCCAGTGTTCAAGTCAACGGTATGGGAGTTCCAGCATCTGTTACTGTGGACCGGAATGCCTCTCGTCAGGGACCACTAGGGGGAGCAGTTGCTTTTCCTAGAGCTTCAGTTGGCGCCCTGTGGGTCCTCTTCCCCGCTCGCTGCCAATGTTGTGGGATAGTGCCAATGGTGCAGCACCATTGAGCTGATCGGGCTATAACCCCCCCACCCGCCAGAAATTTAGGGCTATGTTGGACTTGACTTGGCTGGCCTACACAGCTCTGGCTGGACAGGACACAGAAGTTAAAAGGCACCTGGGCTTCATTGATCATAAACACCCTGCAATTTCTGACAAAGCATTTCACGGTTAGCACCTGCATTCATATGCATACATTTTTAGGCAATTGAAATCGTGATGTGAGGTTAGCACTTGCATGCCAGGGGAGTGATTGGAAGGGCAGTGGGGACATGAGACATCTCATTCTCACAGCAGTCCTTAAGTGGGTGCTTTCAGAGGTAAAGGGCAGAGGTAACTGCTTTTAACATTGAAGCTTCACTACGTGTAAAGAAGTTAGATGCCCCTACACAAGAACGTTTGCCCCACCCCCACATTCTCTGAAGTTAGTGGCTCTGCCAGCATTTGAGGCACTCTTAGCCTAGGTGCACCCCTGGAAGGAGCTGATGTGCGCACTTGCTATTTGCAGAGCAGTGAGGGAGGAAGCCTATCCTGAAACTGGTGGCAATAAAGTTTTACTGCGTTTGTGCAGATGCAGAAAAATGTACTTGCACAAACGCAGTAAAACTTTAAAGCTGCTACGATCAAGACTTCCATCGGCCCATCTACCTCAACAAAATCAAATGCTCACATCAGCCCCCTCCCCACGGATGGGAGCCAACATATAACCCCATTATGTGTACATTCACTTCCGAGGGTGGGGGGCCTTTGTGCACACCTGATTTTTCGGCATATGTATTATGTGGCTAGAATAGTATTTTGGTACAGTCAGTCTAGTCACGTATAACTGTAGCATGACCTTATATATATTTTTTATAACTTTTTTTAATAGGCATCTATAACAAAGTAGGCATGGCATCTGTTACTGGCTACACTGGCATGTTGGTGTAGCCAGTCTACTTGTTTATTACTGTTGTAGGACCTCATATGTACAAGCGTTATGGTGTACAGTCTACTTTTTTCCCCTCCAGAATATTTTTCAAAAGTTGGTGTCTATGGCCTGTACAAATTATCAAAGCAACTAAATGTGTTTCCCGTATTTAAATCTTACTGGCATATTGTGCTTTAAAATGTACCATTTGATTCTTGGTCCCCACACCACACGACCCTTGGGGGTAGAACAGAGGGGGTGGAGCCTCCATGTTAGCCCTGCACAGTTTTTGAAGTGGCCCCTCCCATTACCAGTTAGCCCCACCCCCAAAATGTAGGTTTCGTTGCACCCCTGGGTTGTGCACACAGGAACCGGAGGAAGCAGTGATGACACCAGAGGCAGAGAGGCAAGTACGTTTCCTTTATTTAAGTATTGGCATGGAGAGCCACGCCACACCTTCTGCACTGTATCCGCTCTTGACCGACCGACTGCTCACGTCCCTGCGCTGTAACCAACTGCCAGTGCGGCATAGTTTGAATACCGCACTGGCAGAGGGAGATGTGCAGCGAGACAGGCTGAGTCGCGGCTCAGCTCCCACTACAGAATACATAAAGACAAGGAGGAATTGTAGTCAAGAGACATTTTAAAGAATGTGACAAAACTAAAAGGTTTCAAGAAAGAGGATACACAAAAACAGACCTAAAAAAAAGGCAAAACAGAAATCCTCTGTGAAAAACGTATCACAAGTTACAGCAATGACCGCAACATGACACTTAAGATACTAAAGAAACATTGGCACATCTTAATGAAGGGTCGAAATCTTGTAAAGTTTATTGGCACTCAACGAGGACTGGCATATACAAGGACACCCACTCTAAGAATAACTCTACGTCCTTCATATATGCAAAAGTATGAGAAAATACACAAGCAAAGGATTGCATGGTGGAAAACGGAGGGTAACTTTTTTATGTGGAGGCTGTTCTATGTGTGATTACACAATGACAAATGCAAACACCTCACATGTTAAAAATGATGAGACAATGGAAATTAATACATTGTAAAACTAAATGTGTTGTCTATGCTACAATATATGTGTCTGTGAAATAATTTACGTTGGCAGTACAATCAGGGAATTGAGGATCACAATTCAGGAACATCTAAATATGATTGGAAGCCAGGACCCCAATTTACCACTAGCGTTGCATTGGCAGAAGTTTCACCAGAATGACAACAAGCAGCAAGTTAGATTTGTTGTATTCATATGATATGATAGGTTATTTATAACGCGCTTAATACCCAGAGGTTTCTAAGCGCGGACCCGGGGATCAAACCTGTGGTGCTGTGTCGTCTTGCTTCCAAAGTGAGCATGTTGCCCCTGAGCTATCCTCCCGAGACAAAGTGTAAGCAATGATCTCATTTTATTATTTGTTTTTATTGTATTGTTTAAAACGTGGACCTAGCTCAAGAGTAGCAGAGCGCTGTACAGAGTGGGTAGCCAGCATTTGGGCTGGCATCTTTTTACAGTAGAGCAGTACTGTGAGTTGAGGTCTGTGTTTCCATTGGAATTACTCTTTGGGCAGGTATTGTTGAAAGCCATGTTTGAGAGATTGGATAATTGTGGGAGCATTCTAAGTGAACACCGGGATCGAGTTCAAGAGGGCAGGTGAATGACAAGAGAAGGATTGTTTACAGGTCCTCTCTTTGAGGATGAGTTGTGATTCAAGGGGGTTAGTCGATTTGCAGCAGAAGGACTGTGTACCCCCAGATATGTGGAGCTTAACCACCAGGTGCTCTGCTGTGCTACTCGTGAGTGCTTTGTAGATGATACATGTAATCTTGAATAGTATCCTGACTTGGAGAGGAAGCCAATGTAGTTTGCATAGGGTGGGGGTGATTTGGTCAAATTTCCATGCTCTGTAGTAAGATGTGCTGCAGCGTGGTCGACTGCTTTCAGGGGAGCCAAGTGAGCAGCTGGGAGCCCTGTCAGGAGAGCATTTCTCCCATCGATGTGCAAGACCACAAGGGTCTGCACTACAGTTCGGAGTTCCTGCAGTGGGATGGTGGGTTTGGTTTTTCAAAGGGTAAAGATTCAGAGCCAGGCTGCTTGGATCTTCTTTTCTGTGCGTTTCTGGAAGGACAGGCAGCTGTCAATAGTGAAGCCTCTCGCATTCCGAGAGTTGTAGATCAAATTCTTCTAGGTGCATATCATTGAGCCACTGTAGGACACGTTGTTTTTTAGTGGGCAGACTGCTGAGGAGGAATTCATTCATGGATGGGTTTAGTTTGAGGTAAGCAGTCGACATCCAGGACTGGATGATGGCTAGGTAATCGCAGAGATCAATGATGTTCTTACTCTAATGTCCAACAGAGTATTGTCTGCGTATTGGTGGATGGCTATATTGGGATCTTTGAGGAGAGTGCCGAGAGGCTCCATGTAAAGGATAAAAAGGTTTGGTGACAGGATGGAGCCTTGGGGGACTCCAAAGGAGACCTGAAGTCAGTTAGAACACAACACGTTCATGTGGATGGTCTGGTGTCTGCCTGAGAGGTAGAAATTAAACCAATTCAGGAAGGTATGTTATCCTATAGATATTTGTAAAGCGCAGTATACACCAGCTAAGGCATCAAGGCGCTAGGGCAAAAACCGTGAGAGCAGGAGACAACAGAAAAAGGTGAGATTACACAGGCAGTTCATCAGAAAGAAAGTATTTTTTCTGCGACCGCCTAAATGCAAAATGATCCTGGATACAACAAAGAAGGGGGAGTGGATGCCACAGCCGAGCCTCACAGACCGAGAAATAGCGGTCCCCCGTTCAGGAGCACCTGACCCAGGGGACAAAGATGGACAGCATGGAGTGGAGTGAGTGCGAGGAGACATAGCAAAATAATTTCTCATGCAGGTATTCTGGTCCAGTCTTATGCAAATGCAAACTGCTTTGAAGTTAACCCGGCTGGCAACCGGCAGCCAGTGTAGGGATTTGAGAATAGCAGAAGCAGAAGTAAGACGTGGGACCCCCATAGCCAGGGGGGCCACTGAGTTCTGAAGAACTTGAAGCCGATGAACAAGATAGTCCGGTTGGGCCAGGTAGAGGGAATTGCAATAGTCAAGCAACACAGAGATGAGGTAGGTGACAAAATCCGGACAGAGAGAGGAGGGAAAAAAGGCAGTACTTTCCGAAGAACCCGCAGCTTGAAGTGGAGGATTGGCAGCCCATGCTCACTTGGAATAGCAGGGAAAGGGCAGCAGATAGCTTTCCGCCCACAATTTTTAACAACCAGGGTGTGAGAAGACAGGGGCCAAGCTCCAT
Organism: Ambystoma mexicanum; assembly: GCF_040938575.1. Lineage (NCBI taxonomy): Eukaryota > Metazoa > Chordata > Amphibia > Caudata > Ambystomatidae > Ambystoma > Ambystoma mexicanum. Next base: position 833,821,309 of record NC_090925.1, read on the forward strand.
AGGCCAAAAAGTATCCGACCAAGGCAAGGTGTCAGACTAGGTGCCAACTAGGAGCACCTCCGTTTTGTGGCATTGAGCCAAAGCCAATTTTGGTCCATCCAAGAGTAAATAGCAGAGAGGCAGGAACGGCAGCGAGCGGCTGTATGGGGAAAACCAATGTCCAGACGCATCAGGATCTGGGTGTTGTCTGCGTAAGAGTAACACTGTAACCCAAAAGAGTGAATAAGAGTGATCAGAGGGTGACTGTAGACATTAAAGAGAAGAGGTGAGAGAGCCGAACCCTAGGGCACCCCACAGGTGATAGGAAGAGGGGTGAGGTGAAAGGGGACAGAAGGAGAGATTGTGAACGATCAGAAAGAAAAGAAATAAACCACTCCAAGACCCGGTCAGACACCCAACTGCGAGAGTCTCTGGATCGAGATTGCGTGGTCTACGGGTCAAAAGATGCAAGATCATCGACCACTGACACCAGTACAGACTCTTATTTCTTTTCTTTCTGACCATTCACAATCCAAACAACCAGAAACAGAGAAGAAGGGTGACAAGAGTCTCGAGGAGTTTCATAGAGTAGAAAAGAAGTGAAAAAGGACGGAAATTAAAGGAAAGAGATGGATTAGAAGGGGATAACCAGTGCATGTTTAAGTGAAGGAAGAATAAAGCTACTGCAGAAAAAGATTTACCGCTGATGACACCACAGAGGCACTGTGAGGGACAATCTCTTTCACGGGAGAAGTGGACTTCAGGCGTGTGGTGGCTAAGGTAATGTCAGCCGCGGTAAAAAACCAGGAAAGCAGACCAAGAGGATGGTAGTGGCTCACAGATGGGAGCAACATCCGATGCCACGGCCGGGAACATGGAGCAGACAATCTTCTGTTGAATAAGAGGGATTTTATCCTGGAAAAAGGTAGACCGGGAAGAACAGAGACCGAGAGGGAATAACTCAGTGAGCCGAAGGAAGAGAAAAGCGAGATTTTCCATTTTAAAAAGTACCTTGAGAGCATTAGACCCAGACTGAATGGGCGCATTTAGCCTCAGTAAAGTGCCAGAGAATCGTATCCTGTCAGCAAGGAGGGGGGAGAAGAATGCGGTGGTAGATGGTCTCGAAAGCAGTTAAGAGATCAAGGAGGAAGAGGCGGTATGAGTCACCCTTATCCATGATTTGGAGGGCATCCTCGATCACCTGGATGGTGGTTGTCTCAATGCTACACCTGGTGTGAAACCCTGACTGATAGTCATTTAGGAGGTGGAATTGGTAGATTCTGGCGAGTAGTTGTGTAGCAACTACTTTTTCCAAGATTTTGACAATCAACAGGAGGTTCATAATAGGCCAGTAGTTGGCTTGGTTTTCTGAATCTAAGCTTGTTTTTTTTCAAAAGAAGTCATATAGAAGTCTAGCCGGTCAAGTGGCACAGCGAGTAGAGCGCTCGCTTTGACATCGGTGCAGAGCCTGCTGACGCAGGTTCGAATCCCGGCAGCGCCAAACTCAGCGTTTCATCCTTCCGAGGTCGATAAATGAGCACCACACACCGTGGGTAATAATAAGCAGCGCTCAGATACCTGAGGGTTCGTAGCGCTATATAAATGCCGAATTATAAATTATTATATGAGAGGAGTCTTGGAGTGTCCGGGAATGACCCTTCTGTAAGGGAGGCATTGTAACGCTCACCTGATTCCCGTAGAGGCGCCGGTCTTGACTGGGCGTATACCGTATCTTCAAAGGTGATGTGTAACACACAGCTGGCTCTTTGGGCTGGACCTCTGTGCACTGTATGTCTGACTCGAAGGGTAAGATGTCTGCAGATAGAAAATATGGGATTAAGGAACTGGGTTATTGAATGTCTCTCTCTTCTTCCCTTTCTCTTCTCCTGTAGAACCCCAAAGGTTAACGCTCTCACCTTAGGTAAGTGAACGCCGTGCTCTCCATCTGCCTCGGGGCAGGGTGCTGTAACCAGTTTCTTCACTGAATAAGGGGAGCAGGCCTCTTGACTTCAGAGGACTGCTGTCCGTCGTTTACTGCACGAACGGTAAGTTTCGAGTAATTCTAATGTCTTTAAAGTCTTTAGTAATGATGTTTCTTGTTTTGCAGGGTTCCGGCGATGGCGGATGACGGGCTGAAGTGAGTTGAAGATGGAGCCCGTTTGATGAATAGAAGCGCCTGGAAGCACGTAAGTAAGCGCTTGTTGCCTGCTTCACGATGCGCTCCAACTGTCTTTTTATTTTGCAGGTACAAGTTCGGAGCGGCTGCAGGGTGCCGGAATACCCACTGGGTTAGATGTGGAAAGGAGTAATGGCACGTGAGTATTAAAGTTCCCCAATGTCTTTAAACGCACCTTGTTTTGTCTTTCAGATGCGGGATGCAGCGCCGAAGGCCTCCGGAGCGTGCAAAGAGTTGGTAAGCTTTTGTCTTTCAGATGCCGGAATGCAGTGTGAAGACCTCCGGAGCGCACGAAGAGTAGGTAAGCCTTTGTCTTTCAGATGCCGGAATGCAGCGCGAGGCGTTGGTGACAGCCTATGGACCAGGTAAGTGAAGAGCTGTCACTGAAGACCGTAATGCTAACCTGTTCTTTCTTGTCTTTATAGGTGTTGCTGAAGACTGGATTCAGGATGGTAAGCCTTTTTCCTTAGGCCCAGGATCAGATGCAGAAGACACGATGAGCGTTCTGCTGCAGAGGATGCAGAATAACGCAAAGCAAGATTCATCCATCGGGTGTGGTTTAAATAGCCTCCTGTAGTGCTTAGGTGTCTCCTTCCACAGCCACGCCTAGGTAAGAAAAGAGTTCCTGCTTTCCAGAAGAGTTCCAGTGTTCTGAATCTAGGGAGTGGCTCCTGCCCCACCCAACAGGAAAAGTAGTTCCAAACAGAAGAGGATCAGAGGCTCAACTGGCAGGCAAGTAAGCAGCATGGTCTGCTGCAGGTAAGTCCACCCAAGCATTATGAGCCCGGCGCTTCCAGCGCTGGGACTGGGCATATTTATGAGCCTGGTGCCACTGGCGCCAGGACTGGGTCCAAAAGGTCCCAATTGGGACTGGTTGGCACTCGGAACCTGGGTTATGGATCTGCTTCCAAGGGAGTTGGGAAAACCCTGACCTTTTGGAAGCAGAGCTCATGACAGTACCCCCCTCAAGGCCCCTCCCAAACCGGGCTTCTCCGGGGGTTTTGGCTTGTCAGGAAATGTTCGGTGAAATCTTTTGATTAGGCGAGGAGCGTGGACATATTCAGCAGGTTCCCAGGATCTCTCTTGGGGGCCGTAGCCTTTCCAGTCAATTAGGTAAAATAGTTTAGATTTGGAGATCTTGGAGTCCAGAATGCTTTTGACTTCAAACTCGAGTTCTCCATCAACTAGGATAGGTTTTGGAGATTTAGTTAGTCGGGTTTGAGGTTGCACGGGTTTTAATAGAGAGACGTGGAAGACCGGATGTATCTTCATGTGCGGGGGCAATTCCAACTTGACCGCTACTGGGTTTACTATGGTAGTGATGGAATAGGGACCAAGGTATCTTGGGTTGAATGTGCGTGGCCCTTTTAGAGGTAGATATTTGGTGGATAACCAGACTTGATCCCCTACTTGATATTGAGGGGCTTCCTTCCGATGTTGATCTGCTCCTTTCTTGTATTGTTCTTTAGCCCTTTGAAGGTGAGAAACAGCTTCCTTAAAGGCTTGGGTGATTGTAGAATGCAGGTAGTCTACTGCTGGTGTTTCAAGATCTTGGAGGGGATCCAACTCCGAGGTTCAAGGGTGACTGCCGTACAAAAGAAAAACGGGGTTTTCCCAGTTCCCGAATGGACAGAGTTATTGTAGGCATATTCGGCTATCCAAAGGATGTCTTTCCAAGTTTTTTCAGTTTGTTGCAGCATGCAGCGTAAATACTGTTCCAGAGTTTGATTGGTCCTCTCGGTTTGTCCGTCGGTCTGAGGGTGGTGACTGGTCGATAGTCTCACATCAATTTGAGCCGACCGACAGCAACTTCGCCAAAAATGAGAAATAAATTGACTACCTCGATCCGAAATTAGAACCGAAGGAAAACCGTGCAGTCGGACGATGTTTTCGAGAAATTCTCGGGCCAGAGTTGCTGCTGTTGGCAAGCCTTTGAGCGGAATGAAATGTGCCATCTTGGAGAATAAGTCCACGATTACTAGAATCGTATTGTATCCGGAGCATGGAGGTAGATCGGTGATGAAGTCCATAGAAAGCGTATGCCAAGGGCGAGGTGGGATGTCAATAGGGCGTAAGAGGCCTGCTGGTCTTTCCTTTTGACTCTTGTTTTGGGCGCATACTCCACAGGACATTATAAAGTCTCTGATATCTTTTTTCCAAGACGGCCACCAGAAGTAGCGCTTGATCTTTTCTGAGGTCTTGGCCATACCGGGATGTCCTTCCATTAAAGAATCGTGATAACAAGAGATTACTTTTTTCTGTAAATCTGTGCTGGGTAGGTATAATCGTTCTTGGAAATACAATAAGTTGTCCTTTACTGCAAAGTCCTTTCCCTGCAGATGCCAATTCTGTATGTCTGCTGGAGTTACAAGTTGCCTGGCTTTATCCTTAACTTCCTCTATGGATTCTGTGGCGATTACACCCAGAATTCTTAGTTCGGGAATGATTGGTACAGGTTTAGGGTTGATCAAGTGTTCTTCCACTCCCATCCGAGAAAGGGCATCAGCTTTACCGTACTTTGTACCAGGTCGATAGGTAATTATGAAGTCAAACTCGGCAAAGAATAATGCCCAACGGAGTCGTCTAGAGGATTGGGCTTTTGCGGTTTTCAAATATTGCAGGTTTCGGTGATCCGTAATCACAGTAACGGTGTGTCGGGCCCCCAGCAGATAATGCCGCCAAGCCTTAAAGGCAGACTTGATAGCCAGAAGTTCCTTGTCAGTAATCGTGTAATTGATTTCAGGAGGCGAGAATTTGCGGGACCAAAATGCCATGGGATGCAACTGATTGGTTACCGGGTCCTTTTGTGATAGAACCCCCCCCATGGCAAGGCTTGAAGCATCAGTTTCCACGATGTAGGGGAGTTCGGGGCGAGGGTGTTTTAAGATTGGTGCAGAGATAAATTTAGTCTTCAAATCCTGGAAAGCTTGTTCCGCCTCGGTAGACCATTCAAAACGTTTGTTTTTCTTTAACAAGGCAGTGATGGGCTGGACTATTCAAGAGAATTCGGGGATAAACCTGCGTTAAAAGTTAGCGAAGCCTAACATGCTTTGCACACCTTTTACGGAGGATGGTGATGGCCATTTGAGAACTGCATCGACCTTCTTTGAATCCATACGCACTCCGCCAGGTGATCATATGAATCCCAAGAATTCAACTTCAGTCACGTTGAAAACACATTTTTCCAACTTAGCGAAAAGTTTGTGTTGACGCAATCTTTCGAGGACCATTTTCACGTGTTTCCGATGTTCAGATTCCGATGAAGAGTAAACGAGGATGTCGTCAATGTAAACAACAACACACTCATCTATGAGCTCTCTGAGGACATCGTTCATAAAATATTGAAAGGCGGCCGGGGCATTGCAAAGTCCGAAGGGCATGACCTGATATTCAAATAGCCCATACTTGGTGCGGAAGGCCGTCTTCCATTCATCGCCCTCTTTTACTCGTACCAAGTGGTAAGCTCCTCTAAGATCCAGCTTTGTATATATGCATGTTTTCTGACTTGGTCCAGGAGTTCAGGGATCAAAGGTAACGGATATCTATTCTTAACTGTGATCTGGTTCAGGGAGCGATAATCTATACAAGTTCTAAGGTCTCCTTCCTTTTTTGGAACGAAGAACAAAGCTGAAGAAGCAGGGGACTTGGAAGGACGAATAAACCCATTTGCCAGGTATTGATCCAGGTATTGTCGAAGGTGAAGGTTCTCAGGCTCGGTGAGGGCATAAATTCTACTACAAGGAGGAGTAGATCCAGGTATCAGGTCTATCTGGCAGTCATAAGACCTATGAGGAGGTAGAGAGTTAGCCTGATCCTTCCGGAAAACATCTTGGTATTCTAGGTATTCGGGAGGTAACTGGGGAGTCTCTGAAGAAATTGCTGCCAGTGCAACACCAGGTGGAGGGTGACAAGTAGAGACACATTCTGGAAACTGGACCGTTCTTGCTCGCCAATCGATCAGAGGATTGTGTTTCTCTAACCAAGGTATTCCTAGAATAATCTGAAACTGAGGGGCCTTGATCACATCGAACACGATCTTCTCATGGTGTCCATCTTGACTTACTAGCGTCACCTCTTGAGTGGTATGCGTTACTGGCCCGGAGGCTATCTCCGTACCATCCACCGTAGTAATGACGTCCTTTACAGCCTTGGGACAAAGAGTTAGATTCATCCTCAAAACCATTTCATGATCCACATAATTGCCGATGGCACCGCTGTCGACGTAAGCTTCAATTGCATGTAATCGAACCGGATTATCAGGGCTAATGAGGACCATAGGTATCACGAAATGCGAGGTCACGGAACTGGTTTTCACGCTCGGCACGAGGACCTCTATTCTTGTCGGGCGAAGTCGTTTCCCTGCTCAGAGTTTGTAACTTTGGTAACTGCAGCTCCTACTGCCTTCTTGGCAGGTTTCACCGGACAGTCTCGAAGAAAGTGCCCTGAGTTTCCGCAATAGAGGCATAATTGCAACTGTTTTCTCCTTTCCCGCTCCTTTTGTGCTAGAGGACCTTTCAGACCCCCTATTTGCATGGGTTCCCCGGAGTCTACTCCTTTGGAAGGAGTTGGCGGTTTGCAAAATACTCGAGCATCAAACTTGGAACTATCGGCCTTCCTGTTCTGCAGTCTGTGATCTATTTGAACGACTAAGTCTATATAGTCCGAACAATCTTGTGGGGGATGCACTACTTGGGCTAACACATCTTTGAGCTCTCCACGTAGACCTCTATAAAACAGCGTAATCCTTTTGTCCTCAGGCCATTGAGTTTCCACTATCAGTCTGTTGAAAGACGCAATATAAGCCAAAAGGTCTTGATTACCTTGTCGCAACGAAAGAAGCTCATTGTCCAAGGCCTGCCCCTGTGAATGTCTTGCGAACAGTTTTTCCATACTGAGCTGAAAAGCTTGAAAATCATGGAGGACCGGATCATCTTGATTTACTAGAGGGATCGACCAGTCTGCCGCATTGCCACTAAGGTACGAAAGCACGAAAGCTACTTTAGCTTGATCAGTTGGAAAGGCTGCTGGCCGGCATAAGAAATGCAACCGGCACTGATTGATAAATACTGCAAACCTCTTTGGGTCACCAGAAAATCGTTCGGGCGGAGCCAGAGGTACATTCCCAGGTAGGTTGATCTGCACTGGATTCATAGAGGATGTAGAAGGAAGATTTCCCCCAGATGCGGGTAACGGGGTCTGTCCGGCTTGTGACTGTAGCAATTGTCTAGCGAGATCATCTGTTCGCTCCTTGGAAATAATCAGTTCCCTTCTTAGAGCGTTCGTTTCCTGACGGGCTGCATGCACTTCTGCCCTTAGTTCCCCAAGTAACTGGGCTAGCTGGTCGGTATCCGAGGTTTCCATAGCGCCTGGACGGGAGTTTTGTGGTAGGCTTTGCGTTCTGTAACGCTCACCTGATTCCCGTAGAGGCGCCGGTCTTGACTGGGCGTATACCGTATCTTCAAAGGTGATGTGTAACACACGGCTGGCTCTTTGGGCTGGACCTCTGTGCACTGTATGTCTGACTCAAAGGGTAAGATGTCTGCAGATAGAAAATATGGGATTAAGGAACTGGGTTATTGAATGTCTCTCTCTTCTTCCCTTTCTCTTCTCCTGTAGAACCCCAAAGGTTAACGCTCTCACCTTAGGTAAGTGAACGCCGTGCTCTCCATCTGCCTCGGGGCAGGGTGCTGTAACCAGTTTCTTCACTGGATAAGGGGAGCAGGCCTCTTGACTTCAGAGGACTGCTGTCCGTTGTTTACTGCACGAACGGTAAGTTTCGAGTAATTCTAATGTCTTTAAAGTCTTTAGTAATGATGTTTCTTGTTTTGCAGGGTTCCGGCGATGGCGGATGACGGGCTGAAGTGGATTGAAGATGGAGCCCGTGTGATGAATAGAAGCGCCTGGAAGCACGTAAGTAAGCGCTTGTTGCCTGCTTCACAATGCGCTCTGTCTTTTTATTTTGCAGGTACAAGTTCGGAGCGGCTGCAGGGTGCCGGAATACCCACTGGGTTACATGTGGAAAGGAGTAATGGCACATGAGTATTAAAGTTCCCCAATGTCTTTAAACGCACCTTGTTTTGTCTTTCAGATGCGGGATGCAGCGCCGAAGGCCTCCGGAGCGTGCGAAGAGTTGGTAAGCTTTTGTCTTTCAGATGCCGGAATGCAGTGTGAAGACCTCCAGAGTGCACGAAGAGTAGGTAAGCCTTTGTCTTTCAGATGCCGGAATGCAGCGCGAGGCGTTGGTGACAGCCGATGGACCAGGTAAGTGAAGAGCTGTCACTGAAGACCGTAATGCTAACCTGTTCTTTCTTGTCTTTATAGGTGTTGCTGAAGACTGGATTCAGGATGGTAAGCCTTTTTCCTTAGGCCCAGGATAAGATGCAGAAGACACGATGAGCGTTCTGCTGCAGAGGATGCAGAATAACGCAAAGCAAGATTCATCCATCGGGTGTGGTTTAAATAGCCTCCTGTAGTGCTTAGGTGTCTCCTTCCACAGCCACGCCTAGGTAAGAAAAGAGTTCCTGCTTTCCAGAAGAGTTCCAGTGTTCTGAATCTAGGGAGTGGCTCCTGCCCCACCCAACAGGAAAAGTAGTTCCAAACAGAAGAGGATCAGAGGCTCAACTGGCAGGCAAGTAAGCAGCATGGTCTGCTGCAGGTAAGTCCACCCAAGCATTATGAGCCCGGCGCTTCCAGCGCTGGGACTGGGCATATTTATGAGCCTGGTGCCACTGGCGCCAGGACTGGGTCCAAAAGGTCCCCATTGGGACTGGTTGGCACTCGGAACCTGGGTTATGGATCTGCTTCCAAGGGAGTTGGGAAAACCCTGACCTTTTGGAAGCAGAGCTCATGACAGGCATTGATGATTGAGGAGTGAGTTGAGCATTAAGCACATCAATTATTTAATGATGGAGGTTGGGATTATATAGTCAGAGTAAGATGTAGGTGTGTGGCGGGGCAATCATTTTTAGGAGATGCAGGGGACCGAGAGGAGAGAATTCTGTCCAGAGGGGCAGTGTGCATGCTGTGATACAGGGGGTGATAATGCTGTGAGAGGTTGATTCAATGGTCTCTTGTATTTTGTCTATTTTTTGTGTTGATTCTGCTGCATTTTTCCTGAGTTGCTGGTACCTCAGGGGTCAGGTGAGGGTTTGGTACAAAGCTTTACTAATTGAAGAAGGGCTTTGCACCTGTTAGATTACTCCAATTGTGGTGGAGTAATAAGCAGCTTTGGTCTCTATAATCAGATTCCTATGGTTTGCACTGAGAGATTTGAGGTTGGTGAGGTCTTCTGGGTTATTGTTTTTGTGCCACCGTTTCCCTAGGGCTCTAATTGCGCATTTGTTGGAAGCTCGCTTGGAGTGTACCAAGGAGCGGATGGTTTGGTCTTAAACTGGCTGGTGTTTAGGGGGGCATGAGTGTCACCAGTTGTATAGCAGAGTTGTTGAATAATTCTAGGAGGCCCGAGACATTCCCTTTGGCTGGGAAGTCTGCAAAGTTTGCTCATAGCTCATGGACCAGGAAGGTTTTGAAGGAGCATTGTTGATTGAGGGGGAGTTTAGCCTGACCTTTGTGGACATTAGTCCAGTGGGTGACGGATAACTGGATGGCATAGACAGACCAGTCAAGTGGGATATGGTCTGCACAGGTGACCACCTACACCTTTGTTGTGCAAGGGGGAGAGCGCAATTGCCTTAAGGTCCATGGAACTGGTCAGTGCAAAAAGTGTGCTTCAAGTGTGGTTTATCAGCCTGTGACTCAGGGACGTTAAAATCTCAGAGAAAGGCATTATTAGATTGTGCTAATTTGGCAGAGGACCATAAAGCAGGTGGAAGGTGATGGATTCCTTTGCGATAAAGGCAACCGGCAGACGAGTGATACAAACAAGCTTGTTCTTGGAGAGGGGATGATGGAGCATGGCCAATCGTGCATGTGGATGCTTGCCACTCCACCTCCTGCCCTGGCTGGTATGTTGGATGCAGTAGCCGTGGGGTAGGAGGGCATCTGTCAGGAAACAAGCTCCTCGTACCGCCAAATGTTATGCCAAACATGCAAGTCCGGAATCCCCAAGATCTTTGGAGCCGAAGCGTTTCATCTCCTCACGTTTCCAAACCCTCCGACAACGCTGGGGGTTGCCTTGGAAACGCTGGTTGCCTGAGCACGTACGTGCACGACTACGGCGTGTGCAACGTTCCCCTCACGGTCACGTGACTCTGTATAAATCTCCGCCCTGACCGTAGAACGCTGCTTCTGAATTTTGTCATTTTGGAGCTCTCTTCTAGTTGTTACCACTTGCCTTGAACCACGACCATGTTTTTGCCCTACGGATTGATATTGGACACCCCTGGCCTTGTACTTGATACTTTGTATTCATTGACTTCGGAACGAACAACCATTCCTCTTGCCTTACGTTTTTCTGTCTTGTCGCCTCAGAACTCACTTCCTGCACGTCCTGATACTCAGAATCAATCATCTGTTTTTTCCACGGACCTTTCGCGAGCACGAACTCTCCTCTTCATCCAGAAAGGAACTCTTTTCACTTTTGGGGACTTGTCACACGGAACGCATCACTTTGGGAACTTGTCACAAGGAACACATTTACTTTGGGAACTTGTCACAGACTTCCATTTCCCTACAGGCGTCCGCGTGCCGGCAGGTACAGGTTTAGGTTGGATTGTCTTTATTTTGGAACCACGTTCCTCGGACGGACTTCCTATTTCTTCTGGGTTTCCACTTCCACTGCTGGAACATTTTCACGGACAAACACCAAGACTGGTTTCCTGGATATCTCTGGCCTTCCGCTCTGTCTGACTTGCTATCATTGCCCAGAGGTATCCCACTACGTGAGTACTTTGGTTTGCTCAGTTATTGTTTTCTCTTGTTTGTTTCGTGAACCAAACTCCTGACACTGTGTTCTCTGTCTAGGCAGCTGTGTTCCGACTCACCATAATCTTCCGGGCAATTCCCCTTCCAAACAGTCCTTTGGTACTATTGGGAGTTGCATTGTCAGGAAGATTTCTACGGCTACACTACGCGCTCAACTGAACCCCGGTCTCGCCACCAGGTCTACGTGGGTGATTCCTCACAGCATCAAACACCTGGGTAGGATGGGATAAACCATGTTTCAATGATGAATAGGGCATCAATGTTGTTGTACAAGATGAGGCCAGTGATCTCTGTAGTGTCAGCGACTAGTAAGCGAGCATTGAACAACATGAGAGGGCATATGGTCTGAGTGTGCTGGATGGGGGCAAGGGCAAGATTAATGAGGTTCACTAGGAAAGTTTGCCAGGGCGCTTCGCCATTCAAACCCTAGTGGGGATGGGCAGTGGCGGGAGGAGACACATGGTGATGTCTTTTGGTGAGTAACAATAGTAGCAAATAGTTTGTAGGTGAAATGCAGGATAGTGGGTCTGGCCCTTGGCCCCATCACACCCAAACAGGTGAGGTCCTTGTCTTCGCCTTTCCTTTGCAGAGGACACTGGTGATTAGGACAGGAGAACTGGTTAAATAGGAGATGGGCAGAGCAATTGGGTGGCAGTGCCAGGTCACGTGACCAGTAGCCTACCTAGAGCTGGCCTAGAGTCCTTAGGTAGATGCTTGGAAGTGCAAAAACTGGTGGTGGTAAGAGGTGGTGATGAATGGAAGCCAGACTGATATGCAAGTTACAAACAGTACAAGAAGGTCTTCATACAGAACATGAGATGGATGTCTTTCTATGACATGCTAGTACCGAGATTACCAATATTAGAGCAAATTAACTTTAATTTTATGTCTCATTTGCCATATTATATCAGAACATAGGGAGGTTTAATGGAATCTTGGATAATCATAATGTCACACAAACATGAAACAAAGATCCGATTAATTAGTATTGAGTTGCATGAAACTAAGGTACTGATTGATGGTTAGATTGGCTTAGTTTGATAATTATCAACAATTTTCACTGAGTGAGAGACTATGATAGAAATGATCTCTTATAAATATAGAGTAATTAATGTGAGAACCTATTTTGATTTATGAACATTAAAAGAAGTTACCAGTGATAAATGATCATCGAATAAGAAAGGAGCAAATAATGCAATGATTATTTTTAAGTGGGACAAGGAAACGCTCAATGCACCTAAAATGAAGAAAGACTATAATGCATCAACAGTACAATAAGAGCCTTAAATAGAACATGAGACAAAGGTCTTCCTCCAACAAGTTTGTCTATTAGACACCTGGAATAAAATCAAATTAATTCTAACTGGATGCAGTCTGTATAATATTTTAATTTAGATCCTCGGCCTTTATTATGAATGCGTTATACTAATATGTAACAATGCTGTATGATTGACATGGAGTTTAATACCACAACCAAGGCCAGTTTTGACCTTCAGTATGTCTCAGTCTTATGTAAATAGAAAAGATTAAAATAATGAAATAAGTAGACTTTTATAATGTGGAGCATGACACATTTTTCAATAGATATATAAGTAATAATAGTTTGCAAAAAGAAAGATGGGAACAAAATAATAAAATTGCATTAAGAATCATTCCACAATGGCAATATGTGATAAAGATAGCATGTTTCGTAGTGTCATCACACGCAATACATGCAACATCCACTTTCGTATATATGTTTCAACAAAATGGCGACTGTGGTACAACCACACGGTGAGCCAATGCTGAATACGGCAGCGATGAAGCATATCCGGCAATGCAAGTAAGATTTTTCCCTTATTTTTGAAAAAAAACGGTCTATTTCAAATAATGGCAACCAGTAGGATTAACTTCCTCAAAGCCATTTTGTGGAATTTATATCAATAGTGTCATTCATCTAAAGTATTGGATCGAAGGAAAAAATGAATAAGGAAATATCAGATGTTACCAACTGAACTAAACTTATCTGAAACATTTAAAAGCGTGCTAATAAATTAATATTTGTAAGAATTAAAAACTTTTCCCATAGAGTAAATACATCAGTCTTTCAATTGCAGATTAAAGGATTGAAGGGAAAACTAGAACATATAGACCGAACATGATTAGTTCTTCACATAAATTATGATAATTTATTAGGTAAGACTAATGTTTGGGTCGATGGAAGTCAAAATATAATGAGAATGAACCAACATTCACCAATTCTAAAACTAGAAGGTCTTGTTGGTCTTCCCCTACCTTTATTTACCCTTCTTAATCCCTTGCATTAGTGTTCACTTACCAATGTTTTGTACTGCATCAATGCTTTGAAAGGTTTTTTAAGGATACTAGCTCAAGCAATACTAAAATGAGACTTACCTTTCATATTGTGTAAATAGGATAGAAACTGCCTTAATTAGCCCTGAAAAAGAACTTACGGTTGAAACACGTGTCGATTCAAGGCTCAGCTTAACATAATTATCTTAAGGTATAGCTCAACATAATTGATGTGGCTTAAGGCTAACATTAACATAATCAATGTATGAATATAATTATTTGGAAGAAGGTAAAACTACTGGATACAGGAATGGATTAAACTGGCCTTTTGGGTCTGCATGATTTGAATTTAACATTGTTTGAAAGAAATGGTTACATGTTCTAAATGTAGATTGGAGCAAACTTTATTGGCAAGAACGCAATGTAGTAGGATTGAACAGATTAGAACATAATTGGATTGAATGTGTTCATTTTTATAATTAGACTAAATTGAGTGATTACAACTTTTTTGTTGGTGTAAAACATATAAGACCTCACGAAAAATACAAGAATAAACTCATGTAATTATAAACATGAACATTGGAAGTGTGCATTTCACATACCTAAAAGTTAATAGAGTAGTGCAGTTGAATATAGGACAATTATATATGTTCATATTAGTGGATTAGGGTACAACCACTCTTCCAATAGGTACACAGTATCCACTTCAACTTGTACTAAGATTCTCTGGCGCAACTAATGTGTGTTTTTGCCCAATCTTCTCATTACATTGCTCTGGAATCAGCACGTGGAATCAGAGAGGACCCTGCCAAAACCCACATGGATGCTGAAGGAGCTCTGGAGACATGCCCCTGATACAATATTGCAATTTCACAGGTCTCCGACATCTTAGTTTCTATGAATGTGAGCAGCAGACAATTTTGCTTGAAACAATGTTTCTAGATTGCAGTTTCCCAGCTGTGGATTTAGTTGTGCGATACAAAAGTAAGTGTCTTCCAACAGAGCATTCCCTTCGCTGGAGATACAATGTTGTCCATTCACAGTGGGAACATATTCTGTAGACATTCAGAGATTTTGACATACATTTTTGAGCCTATGATTTGCATGCTGAAGGAAGGGGAGAGTCGAGTCCTAAACAGGCAGCCATAGAGAGAGGAGAGAGTGCAAACCAAGATGGTGGAAAGGTCATTTGAAGGCTTCATCTAAGGCCCCTATGCCCAAAGTTAGGCCAGGTGTATCGAGGAGCAGCAACCATTACCAACAATGCCACAATTACAAGGCACAGGTGCATACACTCTCTAGTAGCACAACCCATGAGGAGGGTGAGCGAAATCTAAAAAACAGAGACCCAGTCAACTAGTGTGAGTTAGAGGAGCAAGAGGATCAAGCTAGGCAGTGGCTGGAAATCGGAAAGAGGTGAAGAAAGCAGAAGCTGTAGAGATGGAGGAGCTTCAGGAGGTGACAGCAGCGGAGAGAAGGAGGAGTTGTTGAGAGCTGAGAGAATGAAGGTGGAAGTGACAACATTAAGAGGAGCAGGATTTAGTCAGGAGGAAGTGGTACAACCAAGGGAGAATAAGGAGGTGGTAACATTTAGTGGAGAACATGATACATAGGAGGTGGAAATGCCAATGGGGAAAGGAAGAACTATGAGGAGGAGGAGAAGGTGGTAGCCCTGATGTGAGAACACCAAGAGATGGAGGTGGTAATGTGCAAGGGATTGCATCAGGAGGTGAAGGCGGCACAAAGGAGGTTTGGATATCAAGAAAAAAGGACGAGGTAACTCCAGGAGGGTAAAGTAATACAGAAGAGGTGATGGTTAACATCACATGGTGAAGGTGGGACTGAGGACATACATGCCAACCCTCCCGATCTAGGTGGAAGACTCCAGACTTTTGTGAGAAAAATATTGTTATTTTTAACGTTCTCCCACCTAAAATACTTCTAGCCCCAGTGTATTCCTATGGGAAAATTTAAGTCTCCCGATTACTCGGATGAAATCTCACTTCCAGGTGCGTTGGAATGTTGGCATGTAAGTTAGGAGGAGGCAGCAAATAGTCACATAGACAGATCGGAAAGGAAGGTCCCTGTGAGCCAGGTCAGTTGTAGGCAAGACCATGTGGTGGGAGCAGAACAAGAGTGTGCAGGGGAGGCATGATACGATCAGAGATGTAAGCGGGGAAGCAGCAGGAGAGTCCCTGGTTAAGGACGATGTCAAGGGATAATTCTTCAGCTCTCCCTGCCAGCTATTCCCACTGACCTATCTGCTGGGCAGCCTATGCACCCAAATGGGTTTTGGAGTATATAATCCCAGAAAGCTCGCAACTAGACAGACAATCAGATCAAGGTTTTGGGCACCTCGAAAGCCCACAACTCCGAGCACAAGATGGGGGTGACAAAAATCCTTTCGGAACTGTAAGGAAATGGGCAGGACATTCAAGAAGCTGTGGTGATCTGAAAGCCCAGAGGATTCATTGCGGGTGTCTTACAGGGGTGCACAGACCTGGACATCGAGAAAAAAAAACATCCTGACAATTCTGTTTATTAGAATACCAATTATAGTCTGTGTTTTTCTTTTTTATAACCTATCTCCCTAATAAAAGGTTTTCAACCCAAACATATGTTCTTCTTGGTCCCAAGCAAACATGCAAAGGTTGGTGTCTGAAGTGGGAATGGCTGATGACAAAGTGCAAAGACCTCTTGGACCCATGAGAAATCGATCAACATGGAGCGGCAACTGTTGGCATCAGAAAGAGCTTGGGCCAGACTATGGCGCTCATCTGGGAAAACTCTGGTGAAACAGGTCCTGCTGAAACCGCAGCCTCAGTTTCCCTTGTCGAGTGCTGTGCACAATTCCAGGAGGAGGAGGAGAGGGGCCAGATGCAGCAAGGGAAACTTGTGTCTGCCCATGTCAACAATATCTTTAGACAGTGCCAGTGCTTTGCAAGCCCTGGCAAGCCGCAAGTTGATGCAGCAGTCTCATCACCAAGGACAAAGAAGAAACTTCAACAATGGCCACTTTCCTATACAAGCTGGTGACAGGACAACTGGCACTTCTAGGGCAACAGCAGACTGAACACCAGTGCCCTTGGTACCAATGCTGCAGAAGTATGTGGAAGGAGGGGACCAACATTGAATGCTGATGGCCGAATCGACTAACACACCCTCTGGAATGGCAGCCACAAGCGATTCAGCCGACACAATTTCACAGACTGCATCTTAGCAATGTAAAGCTACAAGATTAGGATATACCAGACAGAGGTCATACAGGATCCACTTTAGGAGGGAAATAACATATGTAGAGGAAAGAAAACAGAAGAAATGCAGGAAGAAATGGTCCTAGAGCAGTTTATGGCCTCTTTTTTAAATTTTTTAATGTAACAATTTTATTGAGTTTTATCATTCATAAATCGAACAACTGGGTGAATATTACATCTTCCATCTATGCCTCAGAGCTGCGACAACAATATTAACCACCTTATCTCAGTCGGTCTTGTAGCTTTCAATTATTTTGCTGTGCCTTTCTGCTCTCTCCTCCCACCTATGCCAGAGTCTGTTTGCCTTTAGAGGACATCCCTGTGCAGCGTATACACTTTGTTAAATAGATATATAGACATTCACATCAGCAACCCATTGTGCAAAAGTAGGACAATCCAGAGCACCCCTCTCCCCCCCATCTTATTGCAATATTCAGTCTGACCAGGCCGATTGTCGTGGATAAGAATAACTTTACATTTGAGGGCGTGGCTAGATGGCTACACGAGAGGACGTGCTCTCGATGGGCTCCCATAGATCCGCCACAGATCATTAGGATTAAACTGGGTTTTCCGGATAAAAAGCATGCTGGCAGCACACCCCAAGATGTAGGAAGGTCTGGTTCATGCATCGAGCGACGTGCAAGGCTGATCAGCGACAAGCTAGAGGAACCATGGCCACGGAAAAGAAGCTGGGCTCTCGGGACTGGGGGACGTACAAGATGGCGGACCGAGGACAAAGTGCCATAAACTGACCGCAGGGTCCCGGCCGTGAGCGCAGGCTGGTGCAGCCCGATTGAGCCTGCTGCGGCTTTGTGTGAAATGTGGTGCCCAGCCCATGAACAGCACTAGGACCCGGTCCGGGAGAGCCTATCGGACCAAGTGACGGACTCCGAGGCCCAAGATGAGAAGATGAGCGACGGGAGCGCCCTGCATATATCGATTCCTGGACACAGCGGAGGGCAAACGCAGATCGGTGCGGTGTGGTGCAGCGCAGCGGCTGGCACTGTGCTTGCCGAGCCCCGCAATTGGATTACGAGGTGCCCGACAGAGCGTCGGGTGGACAGTGCTGGAGTCAGGCTAGGACGACCGCGGAGAGGTCTAAGCACAGCTGACTCAGGCGGGGGCCCTGACTGGGTGTGTCGTGACCTGACACGCCAGAGGCGGGTGCAGGGAGGCCAGGAGTGGAGGCCTCCCCGGACACTGAGGCTCCAACGGACGGTGGATGCGCCCCGAAGGTTGCACCCTGCCGGGTCCCTCGGCGGCACATAACAGGATCGAAAGGTGGCATTTGCAGCCCTGGAGTGCGCAGGTGAGCACGGGTCCCCAGCATAGTGCGGCATCTGCAAGAGATGAGCAGTTGCTGCAGCAGAACACAGGTTGGAGAAAAGGGGACCCTGTGTACCCTGGCTTGAGGACGGAAGAGGGTTGCAGCGGGGCTAAAGCCATCTACATGGTGGCGGGGCTCCCACACAAATACCCAAGCAAAGTAAACAAAATAACAAGCCGCCTGGACGAGATCCGAGTTCTGTGGGACGCCGCCACCAATTGAACGTGGTAGAACAGGCAGCTCACCCCGGGACATTTGCTGAACCCCAGGGAACACACAAAAGGCAGCCTGTGCTGGCACAGAGTTCGACAAAGGCGTTAAAGACACTACTGTGGGCCACATGGCTGTGGGGTCCTGTCGGGTCCCGGAGTAGAAGTGTGTGGAACCAGCAAATGCGCGCGACCACCAGTAACTGAGGGAAACATGGCGTGGGCCTGCAGAATAATACTGAGCTAGAGCAGGCACGTGGGAGGACACAGCCCATTCCAGGAGCGCACAGGCAGTAGGCATATACCCCCAACACGGTCGAAGAGGGCCCTAAACATCAGGAACAGTCCGACACTACGCAGACCTTCATGCGAGAGGTTGCTGTGCTGGCCCACATCTAGTGGGCGCAGCACGATGTCTAACAAAACTAAGACCAAAGAGCAAGCAGCCCACGCTGGATGCCTGTGCCAAGACATCTCCAGGGGCAGAGGGGGCCAGGACTAAAGGACAAAACTACCACTGTGATGGAGGAAGCTCCGGGCACAATCCAGGAGGTGCTGGCTGCGATTGCGGACCTGAAAGTTGCCTGGGAGAATAAATTGGGCCTGGCTATGAACGAACTGAAAGTCGCACTGGACCTTAAGGTCGGAGCGGTTCAGGAAGATGTGAACCTACTTATACTTAGACAAGATGTGAGAAAACTTGCGCAGCGCATTGGAAACTTGGAAAGGAGATGGCCCCGAACACAGCGGAATGCGCCGCCCATAGATCGGAACTCCATGCCCTTGTGCAGCAAGTGGGCAACCTAGAAAACAGAGCGAAAGAAGCAGAAGGACGTGCCAGACGCAATAACATCTGCATTGTTGGATTGCCAGAAGGAACGGAAGGGCCTAATCCAACGGAATACGTAGAAATCATGTTACTGCAGGAAAGAACTGGAGGTGTACTGACCCAGGGGTTTGCTGTTGAAAGGGCACACATAGCTTTGGCGAGGAAGCCGCCCCCGGTAACCCCTCCCAGGCCATTGATTGCAAAGATACAGAACTACTGGGATCAAGAAAAAATACTCAAATTCTTCCGGAAGGGTGGAACGAAAGGGGGCCAGCAAAAAGTACTGCATACCCAGACTACACCTTGCAGGTACAACGCAGCAGAATGAACTTCGGAGCGGTGAAAAGAAGATTGCGGGAAACAGGCTACAGATATATGCTGCTTTATCAGGCCAAACTGAAGGTGTTCCACAGGAACAAAGCTTTGTTTATTGAAACTCCAGAGGATGCCATGGAGTGGCTGGATATGCAGAGCCGCCCCCAAGAATCTGGTATCCAGACAGGAGCCGAAGAAGATAAGTAACATGCGGCTGTGGCGCCGTAGGTGACATAGCGCGGTTATAGGTCAAAGGATCGAAAAAAAGGGTCGAATGACAAAAGGGTCGAATCAATTCGACCGAAAAAAAGGATCTAATTTATTTTTTGGGGTAAAAAAACCCTTTTAAAGCTACACTAGAGCAAAAAAATATATATATTCTAAAAAAAATGTAGATCCTTTGGTTTTCAGTCGAATGCACTCGACCCTTTTGCATTCAACCCTTTTGCTTTCGACCCTTTAACTGGACACCACATAGCGCAAGACACTGGGACTGAAATATAGCATTAATTATGGCTCACAGGGAATGTGCTGCTTGGAAAGTACATGCTTGCAAGATCCGTTTGAACTGACTAATCCTATTTGTATAAGCGGGAGCTCCTGGGAGCCAACCCTTTAACCCCCATAGCATTACGCTTAGTTAGGTCACTAGTAGTCCGGTGACACCCCGCAGGGTCCTAGTCCTCGGTGCTCCGAGGAAGGACCAGACGCGTGTGGGCCTAAGATCCAGGGAGGGGGAAGTTGTTGGGGTTGGGAAGGAAGTGAGCCAGAAAACGAGTCACCGGGAACGACATGGGAAGCGGAGGGCAGAGGGAGGACATCAAGTCAATGGAATCGAGTAACCTCAGAGTTGTGACCTGGAACATGCGGGGCCTCAATAGTTACCTAAAACATAATAAAGTGATGATGTACCTAAAGAGGATGAGGATTGATATAGCCTTGCTACAGGAACCCACCTCACCAAGGAGAAACTGGAAGTGGTTAGGAGAAAATGGAAGGGAAGCGTCACGGCAGCCACATACTCGGCATATGCAAGAGGGGTGGTCATATGGGTAGCACCACATGTGCCGTTTCATCTGCTCCGGTCGACGACAGACCAGAAGGTAGAATGGTAGTGGTGGAGGGACTCCTGGAAAACAGAGAAGTGAACATCATAAACTTATATGCCCCTAACCATGATATCGCAGCTTACTTTAGGTCTTTATATAGTAAAATTAGCCCCTTGTTAGGCGGCACGATATTGTGGGGAGGTGATTTCAATTGCACCCTGTACCCCGGGATAGACAGGTCAGATAGCAAGCTAGCAAAACCCACTCCAGCAGCTAAAGCGTTGGGTACACTGTTTACAGACCTCAGACTGGAGGATGTGTGGAGATGGTTGCACCCAACAGACAGGCAATACTCGCATTACGCAGCGCCGCATGACCTGCATACTAGGCTGGATTATGTGTTTGCCGCAGCCGCCGAGATAGCGGGAGAAATGGTGGCCGCAGAATATAAAGAATATAAAGCCAGGGTACTTTCGGACCATTCACCTTTGGTCCTGGAGTGGCGACACCACCCCGCTAGGGCGATAATCCCAACGTGGAGGCTCAGAGCTGAGGCCTTACAGGACCCGAGAAGACCTGAGGGACGCCATCACAGAATATTTCAACATTAATACCGGCAGCGTACGATCTGTGGGAACAGTATGGGAGGCATTCAAGATGGTGGTGCGTGGGGTAGCCATATCAAAATCCAAGGGGCTCCAAGGGAGTATAGAACTAGAATTGCAGGAAACAGAAAGAGAGTTAGAGGACTTGATGCGAAGGGGGGGGGGGACCACCCGGTAAGACAGTGCAAAGACAAGAGAGTTACAAAAGGCTAGCAGCGAACTCTGGGACAGGTTGTGTAAACTGAATTATAAGAAATATACAGAAAGGCAACATGCGGGTGGAGACAACCCGGGCAGACTGCTGGCCCGGTTATACAAAAATGAGACACCCCGTCCGGTGATTAGAGAAGTCAGGGATGCAGAAGGCCAGATCCGCAACATCCAGGAAGGTGTAAACGAGGAGTTCCTTAAATATTATTATAAATGTTTGTATGAGGACGCAGGTGGAGACATGGGTCAAGAAATTCTGGAAACACTAGAAGATATAGGTCTGCCCACCTTAGACGACTTAGAACGAGCAGATTTAGAGGCCCCAATCACCTCAGACGAACTGGAGACAGTGATCCAACACCTGTCCACGTGTAAAGCGCCTGGGTCGGATGGGTTACCCAGCGAATTCTATAAAGCGTATAGGCAGGAGTTACTCCAGCCGCTCCTGGCCATGTTCAATGAGGCCTACGAACAGGGGGAGCTGGCAAAATCCCTCCGAGAAGCGGTGATCATCCTGCTCTTGAAACCAGGCAAGCCGAATGTGGACTGTGGATCCTACAGGCCCTTATCGATGCTTAATCAAGATAGCAAAATACTCACGGTGGTGCTTGCCAACAGGCTTAAGCGAGTAATTGGCAGATTGATAGCCTGTTTGGTCCGGGTGTATGTCCCCGGCAGAAACATCACGGACAACCACAGGAGGCTACACCATATTATTGATCAAACTGAGAAAGACCTGGGCGAGCTGGCCATTGTGTCGCTGGATGCGCTCAAAGCCTTCGACTCCGTGAGGTGGCCATGGTTGATGGCGACCCTGAAAGGGTATGGGATAGGGCTGGTGCACATTAGATGGGTCAAGATGTTATATAGCTCCCCGATTGCAAGGGTCAAAACAGGCGCTATAATCTCAGACAAGTGGCGACTCAGTAGGGGGACTAGACAGGGATGTCCCTGGTTGCCCATGTTATATATTATTGCGTTGGAGCCGTTGGCAATTTGCCTTAGGCAACAATACGGTGAGATGGGGATTCGTAGGACAGGAAACACACACTTCATATCACTGTATGCTGATGAAATGCTCCTCTATCTGCGCTTCCCGGAAGAGAACCTGCAATATGTGCTGGAGGTGATGGATCGCTGTCATGATGCCTACCACCAGGCATCCGGACCAAGCCCATCAGCCCCGGGAGCAGGCATGTAGACATTTAGTAAAACCTCAGCAGCCCCGGCTAGGGGCTATCTGGGTTCAGTCCTGGCGCCTTAGGCGCCAGGCTCATAGTAGGAATCAGTCCTGGCGCATAAGGCACCAGGCTCATAGTCATTACTTACCTCAGGCAGACCATGCTGCAAATAACTCCAATCCAACATGAAGCCTGAAAGGGACTATTTTTGTACAGGGACTATTTTTTTACTCGGGTGTGGTTCTCGGGACTTCTTACCTGGGACTACTTTTGAGGCTATTTAAACCGCGCCCGACCAGCAACACGCTTCGCGTTATTCTGCATCCAGCAGCGTAACACTCACCGTGCCTGCAGCCTGCATCCAGTCTTCTGCCACGCCCGCCTCGAATCCGGGAGTTCCTAAAACAAAGAGGAAAGAAAGGGACAAGGTTAGAAAACAAACTTGTTTCTATTCCACACCTGATTCTGGATCCATCTCGTCTCCGGACCTGTAAAGAACATCATTTCTGCACGCGCCACACCTCCAGCTGCAGCGCCGCGCCATACTCACCGGTCTTCACAGCATCCTTCGGGTCGGCGCTGCCTCCATCATTTCTTCGCCGAACTTCAGCACCTAGGAGACAAAAGAAAACCACAAGGTGAGCCGAGGGAACCAACAAATATAATTCTTACCACCATAGACTTACCTGATTTACCACCGGAGGCATCCTTTTGTGACTCCATATTTTCACGTGCCGCATCTCTAAAGAGAGACAAAAACAACACGTTTTCCTCGTGCAGCATTTACAGGACAGCGCCGGGTAATACAGACTCTTACCTGAGCGCCACCAGCTGCCACAAGAGCATCTTTTCATGAGCCAGCTGCAAGACAAGAAAGGAAGGGGGGAACAAGAGCGAACATCAGACATATTGAACTCTATGAACTTAATAGTTACTGGTCCTCACCAGGAACCTCAGAGTCAATACTCTCTGGAACTCTCCCGAGCCTTCAAACCAGTGAAGTAACTGGAATCGACGCGCCCCTGCAAATCCACGCAGGATGGAGAGCTCATCTTTCAAGAATATAAGGTGAGATTGCTGTGAGGGCATTTCGGAGGTGATTAGTTGGGGAGGACTGTGGGGGTGCCATCACTTGAATCCACAAGTGGCGAAATCCATCTCTCCACTTGCAGGAGAATATTTCTACGGGTTAAGCAGACAAGATTAGGAGGGCAGATCCAGTCAGTCATCGCTGCACTACGCATCACGTGGGTGGAGACCGCAGCTGTCCGGGTCCGACCGACGCCCCAGTGGGAGCCAGGTGAGCGTAACAGAACGTGAAGCCTATCTACAAATCCCCACCCGGGCGTTATGGAAACCTCAGAAACTGACCAACTAGCCCTATTGTTAGGGGAATTTAGGGCAGAAGTGCACTCTGCACGCCAAGAGACTAATGCCCTCAGGAGAGAACTGATTGTGTCAAAGGAGCACACTGATGATCTTGCTAGACAATTACTGCAAAACCAAGCTGGGCAAACACCATTACCTGGACTCGGGGGGAATCCAACTCCTGTTTCATCGAGCAATCCTGTGCAAGTGGTTCTACCAGGGAGCATTCCTTTAGCTCCACCGAATGTTTTGCTGGGGACCTAAAAAAGTTCTGTGTTTATGAACCAATGCCGCTTGCACTTTTTATGCAGACCTGGAGCTTTTCCGAACGACCAAACCAAAGTAGCCTTTGTACTATCACATCTTAGTGGCAGCGCAGCGGATTGTTCAATTCCATTAGTTAACCAGGATGACCCTCTTCTTCGGGATTTTCAAGGTTTTCAATTGAGCAAGGAAAGACTATTTGCCAGACATTCACAGGGACAGGCCCTGGATAACAAACTCTTATCATTACGACAAGGTAACCAGGATCTACTAACCTATATCGCCACTTTCAATAGGTCAGTGGTGGAAACCGGATGGCCAGAGGTAAAATGAATTACATTATTTCATCGTGGACTTCTGGGTGAACTCAAAGACATTTTGGCCCAAGTTGTGAACCCACCTCAGGATTGTGCAGAATATACAGACTTAGTGGTCCAGTTAGACCACCGACTTCAGAATAGAAAGGATGATCGAGCTAAGTTCAAGAATCGGGTATTGGTTAAACCCAATGTTACCCTCAAAGGAACAGATGTATCAGAACCGATGCAGATCGGGGGGTGGTCAAGGGACCCTTAACTCAAAAGGAAAGAGAAAGAAGACGGCAGATGCAATTGTGTCTGTACTGTGAGGCCTCAGGACATTTTCTACAGGATTGCCTTATAAAAACATCTAAAAAAGTAGTCGGAGTTGCTGATAAAAATCAAACAGAGCCTGATTCGGGGAACAACCACGCCTGACTTCATCATACCAATGGTCCTTATAGATCCAACGAAGCCATCACGTAAGCACGCAATGAGGGCATACATTGATAGCGGGGCCATAGGAAACTATGTGGACCACGAGTTGGCTTCTAGGATGAATCTATCTCACTGCAAAATGACCACTTCGGATGTCATCACCACAGTCGATGGAACTGAAATTGCCTCTGGGCCCGTAACTCATTCCACCGCAGAGATGACACTATTGGGTCAGGGTGGGCATCGAGAGACTATTGTGTTTGATTTAATCAAACCCCCGCAGTTCCAAATAATACTGGGTATACCTTGGTTGGAAACACAAAATCCTTGTATTGATTGGCGAGAGAAGAGAATAACCTTCCCGGATTGTGCACATACTTGTTACCCAAACAAACCCTTGAACCAAGGCCTGGCCACAGTCGCTACTCCAGTCTTGCAGTTACCTCAGGTATATCAAGAATTCCAGGATGTTTTCCAAAAGGAATAGGCAAACACCCTACCACCTCACAGATCATACAATTGTCAAATCAATCTCATACCCGGTGCACAACCTCCATGTAGTAGGATCTACGCCCTTACGGAACCCGAAAACCTTCACCTACGACAATACTTGGACCAATACCTTGCAATGGCTTCATTCGTCCATCCAAGTCCCCTGCATCTTCAGCTTTGTTCTTCGTGCCTAAAAAGGAAGGTGACCTCAGAACGAGCATAGACTACCGCGCATTAAATCAGATCACGCTTAAGAACCGATACCCATTGCCTCTGATCCCCGAATTACTAGACCAAGTAAAAGACGCTTGCATCTACACTAAATTAGATCTCGGAGGGGCATATCATCTGGTACGTGTAAAGAAAGGTGACGAATGGAAGACTGCTTTTCGCACTAAGTACGGGTTATTCGAATACCAGGTGATGCCCTTCGGGTTGTGCAATGCACCACCAGACTTCCAGTATTTTATGAACGATATCCTTCGTGAACTCATTGATGTCTGTGTTGTTGTATACATAGACGATATTCTAGTGTACTCCTCTTCAGAATCAGACCATGTGAAGCACGTTCATGCAGTCCTTGAGAAACTATGCCAGCACAAGTTATATGCAAAATTGGAAAAATGCGTTTTTCATGCTATGGAAGTTGAATTCCTTGGATTTATCCCGACTCCAAAAGGAGTCCGAATGGACTCTCGAAAGGTGGACGCAATCCTCAAGTGGCCATCACCCAGTTCAGTTAAAGGGGTACAAAGCATGTTCAGATTTGCTAATTTCTACCGCAGATTTGTTCCGGATTTCTCACATGTTGTACACCCTATCACAGCACATTTGCGAAAAAACAAACGCTTCTTGTGGACTGAAGAAGCTGAAAAGGCCTTCCAAGAGCTGAAAGCGAAATTCACGTCTGCACCTGTCTTAAAGTATCCACGCCCCGAACTTCCATACATAGTTGAAACTGATGCATCCATTTTAGCCATGGGAGCTGTCCTGTCCCAGAAGGATCCTGAAACCGGTGAACTTCACCCAGTAGCATTTTGGTCCAGAAAGTTCTCGGCACCGGAGTTAAACTATGCGGTTACCGATAAAGAATTATTAGCCATCAAATCCGCCTTCAAGGCTTGGCGGGATTATCTTCTCGTCGCCAGGCATACCATTACGGTAATCACCGATCACCGGAACTTGCAGTATTTAAAAACAGCCAAGGCCCAATCGTCGCGTCAACTTCGATGGGCATTGTTCTTTGCCGAGTTCGATTTCATGATCACTTATCGACCAGGTTGTAAAAAAGGCAAGGCAGATGCCTTATCCTGAATAGGGATGGGAGAAGCATATGCGTACCCGGAACCGGTGCCTATAATTTCAGAACAAAGAATTCTTGGCATAACCACTCTACAGACACTAGAGGATATTGAAGTAAAGATCCAACAACTCTTCGATCCAACAGCCCTGCAGGATTGGGTGAAGAAAGGCCCGGATTACACAGACATCAATGACCTACCTTATTATCAAGGGCGACTATTTCTACCACACAAAGAACTACAAGAACTAGTCATCTCCAATTATCATGACACCCTGATGGAAGGACACCCAGGTATCGCAAAAACTGAAGCTAAAATTAAGAGACAATTCTGGTGGCCCACCTGGCGAAAAGACGTAAAGTCATTTGTAATGTCTTGTGGCATTTGCGCCCAAAACAAAAGTCAGAAGAAAAAACCAGCTGGCCTCTTACAACCTTTGGATATTCCACCTATACCATGGCACACCTTATCGTTAGACTTTATTACAGATCTACCTCCATGTAATGGATTGAACACCATTCTAGTTATTGTGGACATTTTTTCCAAGATGGCCCACTTTATTCCTCTAAAGGGATTACCTTCTGCTTCAATTCTGGCCAAGGAGTTCCTCGAAAACATTGTTCGAATACATGGATTTCCTTCCGTATTGGTCTCTGACCAAGGTAGTCAATTCGTTTCACATTTTTGGAAGAAATGTTGTCAACTGGCGCAAATCGACGTGAGGTTATCAACCAGTCACCATTCCCAGACCGATGGTCAGACGGAGAGGACCAACCAAACCCTTAAACAGTACCTACGTTGCATGCTACACCAGACCGATAGTAATTGGAAAGATATTTTATGGATTTCCGAGTATGCATACAATAACTCTGTACATTCAGGAACCGGACAAAGCCCCTTTTATACCATATATGGACATCACCCTCGAACCTCAGAACTAGATTCGCCTCAACATTTAGAAATGCCTGCAGTTAGTCATTTGCATTGTACTATTACACAAGCCTTTAAAAAGGCAACAGAACATTTGAAACAAGCAAAAGAGAAATATAAGAAAAATGCTGATCAACATAGAAGTGAAACTCCACAATACCAGATTGGGGATCAAATTTGGCTGGCTACAAAACACATACCTCTGAAGGGAACTCTGACCTTTAACCCTAGATATTTGGGACCTTACACTATGAAGGCCATTATCAACCCCGTAGCCGTCAAATTGGAATTACCCTCTAATATGCACATTCATCCTGTCTTTCATGTTTCACTTTTAAAACCAGTTCAACCAGGAACAAGATTAACCAAACCACCCGACCCCATCTTGATAGATGGAGAACCTGAATTCGAGGTAAAAAATATCCTGGACTCCAAGATGGTTAAATCAAAACTTTTTTTATTAAATCGATTGGAAGGGCTACGGACCACAAGCAAGGTTATGGGAACCTAGTGACCACGTCCATGCACCTCGGTTGGTGAAAAGATTCCATCGGAACTTGCCAGACGAACCAGGGCCCAGGGGAAGAACAACTTTAGGAGGGTCTTGGGGGGGGGGAGGTCGGGGGTGGGAGTGCTGTCATGATGCCTTCCCCCAGGCATCCGGACCAAGCCCATCAGCCCCGGGAGCAGGCATCTAGACATTTAGTAAAACCTCAGCAGCCCCAGGCAGGGGCTATCTAGGTTCAGTCCTGGCACCTTAGGCGCCAGGCTCATTGTAGGAATCAGTCCTGGCGCCTAAGGCGCCAGGCTCATAGTCATTACTTACCTCAGGCAGACCATGCTGCAAATGACTCCAATCCAACATGAAGCCTGAAAGGGACTATTTTTCTACAGGGACTATTTTTTTTCTCGGGTGTGGTTCTAGGGACTTCTTACCTGGGACTACTTCTGAGGCTATTTAAACCACGCCCGACCAGCAACACACGCTTCGCGTTATTCTGCATCGAGCAGCGTAACACTCACCGTGCCTGTAGCCTGCATCCAGTCTTCTGTCACGCCTGCCTCGAATCCAGAGCTCCTAAAACAAAGAGGAAAGAAAGGGACAAGGTTAGAAAACAAACTTATTTCTATTCCACACCTGATTCTGGCTCCATCTTGTATCCGGACCTGTAAAGAACATCATTTCTGCACACGCCATACCTCCAGCTGCAGCGCCGCGCCATACTCACCAGTCTTCACAGCATCCTTCGGGTGGGCGCTGCCTCCATTTCTTCACCAAACTTCGGCACCTAGGAGACAAAAGAAAACCACAAGGTGAGCCGAGGGAACCAACAAATATAATTCTTACCACCATAGACTTACCTGATTTACCACCGGAGGCATCCTTTTGTGACTCTCCATATTTTCACGTGGCGCATCTGTAAAGAGAGAGAAAACAAAACGTTTTCCTTGTGCAACATTTACCGGACAGCGCCGGCTAATACAGACTCTTACCTGAGCGCCACCAGCTGCCACAATAACATCTTTTCATGAGCCAGCTGCAAGACAAGGAAGGAAGGGGGGAACAAGAGTGAACATCGGACATATTGAACTCTATGAACTTAATACTTACTGGTCCTCACCAGGAACCTCAGAGTCAATACTCTCCGGAACTCTCCCGAGCCTTCAAACCAGTGAAGTAACTGGAATCGACGTGCCCCTGCAAATCCACGCAGGATGGAGAGCTCATCTTTCAAGAATATAAGGTGAGATTGCTGTGAGGGCATTTCGGAGGTGATTAGTTGGGGAGGATT
Source organism: Ambystoma mexicanum (assembly GCF_040938575.1). NCBI lineage: Eukaryota > Metazoa > Chordata > Amphibia > Caudata > Ambystomatidae > Ambystoma > Ambystoma mexicanum. The sequence goes on from NC_090925.1 coordinate 833,850,503, forward strand.
GTGGGGGTGCCATCACTTGAATCCACAAGTGGCTAAATCCATCTCTCCACTTGCAGGAGAATGTTTCTACGGGTTAAGCAGACAAGATTAGGAGGGCAGATCCAGTCAGTCATCGCTGCACTACGCATCACGTAGGTGGAGACCGCAGCTGTCCGGGTCCGACCGACGCCCCTGTGGGAGACAGGTGAGCATAACAATCGCTATGCCGCCCTCTCGGGCATATCGGTAAACCCCGGGAAGTCCAGCGTGTTGCCCTTGGAGAGATACAAAAGTATTCCACTAGAAAAAGTGCCCATTCTGCAGATACCCTGGCAGACCGAGATGTTTCGATATCTAGGCATAAACATATACCACAAGATAGAGGTATAGCACAAACACAACACGAAGCAAGCCGTTGAAGGTATTAAAAATAGCATGGTGTTTTGGTCCAGATTGCCCCTTGCCATGATGGGAAGAGCAGCACTGCTCAAGATGGTGGTTTTGCCCAGACTGCTACACTTTTTTGTGAATGTCCCGTACTTGATCCCCAGACGTTTGTCAGACTTCATAGCCTGTGGAGGGGCTTCATATGGCACAATTCCCGGAACAGGGTGGCCCGGTGGCCCTTTGGAAACTACAAAGCCTGTGTGATAAGGGGGGCATAAACCTGCCGAATTTTGAATTGTATTACTTGGTGGTACTGCTACTATATGTAGCTAGGTGGTTGTCCGAAGAGGAATCTGCGGAAGCCAGACTTTTGCAGGGTGATTCTGCCCCATACTTCCTAAAAGAGACAGTGTGGCTGCACAAAATGAAAGTGTCGGAGATGGGGAGACTGTTGGTGCTGGGCTGGGAGGTCTGGCGCAGGGCATGGAGAACTGTGGGTGACCCGGACCCGCTCTCTCAGCAGGTCCTGTTGGTGGTGTTATGTGGGGGAGACTCCCAACTGATTAAAGGGGTCCGCAGATAATGGGAACCGGTGGGCCTGGCCACCCTTGGAGACATATGGAAGGAGGGGGAGGCATTGGAATTCCAGAGGTTACTGGAGGAGACAGGGGTGCACAAAGGCCAATACATTACTTAATCCAGGAATATGAAACGGGTGAGGGAAAGATGGCCTGAAACAGCACTTGCAGAAGAACCTGATGTCACCATAGAAATTATGTACGATGTCTCGGAGGGCGGGCACGAAATATCTCGGATATATGAGCTCTTGAGTACGAAGGCAGGGAAGGAGCTGCTCTAATTGAGGCTTGACTGGGAGGAGGAGGTGGGGGAACCCATGAAGGATGGACAATGGGATAGAGCCCAAAGGTACCACAAGAAGGTGTCCCGGAATGCGAGACTCCAGCAGATCCAGCTATATGTCACCCACAGAGCTTATTGGATCCCCGGCAGAATAGCCAGGTTTGGTGGCTCGGCTATACAGAAATGCCCCAGGTGCGGGGAGGAGGAGGCTGGGCTGTTGCATATGTTCTGGGCTTGCCCAGAAGTGAATAGATTCTGGGTAGAACTGAAGACTAGAATGGCCAGCCATGGGGTGGTGCTTGACGTGGGGTCTGCTTGGGCATGTATGCTTGGGAGCTTCCCTAGGCCACGTAATCTAAAGCATATTAGCAAGATGAAAGACCTGGCTGATATCTTGGCCAAGCGCAGAATTGCAATGTGCTGGAAAGTGGCCCACCAGCCTAGAGTGGAGATGTAGTGGGCAGACCTCCTGAAATTGGCTGAAGCAGAAACTGCGGCCTGGTATGAAGCAGTCACTAGAGGGGGGGGGGGTGAAGAGGTGGTTCCCCCGATAGCCTGGAGACAATTGGTGACTTCGATGGCAAACCCCCACCAGGTCAAACACAAAACAGAAGACTGGGATGGGTTGACGATAACTGAGACACCTGAAGATGCTCAGGTGGATGGCACGGATACGACGGCTCGAGATATTGGGGAGGGAGGGGGGAGGGAGGATGGAGGAGAGCATTAAATAATGTAATGTCTTAACATTGATCACGAACGTCCTAAATGGTTGTAATGTGTGGAGTGTTTGTTTAAAATATTAAAAATAGTTCCAAAAAAAAAAAAACCTTTACATTCGAAAATTCCTCTCCCCACATCTCCAACAATAGTAATTTGGGATCCAGAGTTCATGGCCTCTTTAACCATTCCCCTGCAGAGACCAGTTAGACAACCAGACAAACCAACCTTGGAGATTGCCTATCAACATGCCATCGGAGCAGAAAGGGCACATCGGTGGAGACCTGTTGAATGAGGCCTGCCAACCCAGATACAAGATCCAGTACCACAAAAAAAAAGAGACCTAGGGTTTGTTGGAGGACTGTGGGCAGAGTTTGATACCAGACCCAGGAGAAGGGCCCGACCAAGTACACCATTTAAACCCTGGAATATTTCTATAATTGAATAGCAGTATTGAATAGCAGTGAAATCCAAAGGCCAAAACCATTGAACACATCAGTGTCTCCTGGAAGTGGCATTGATGTATGGAAGCACGCTACATCACCAGAAAACACTACTATTCAGTGTTACCCCTGCGGTCAACTAGAACATCTGATGGTGTCTGTTCAACCATAACATCACCAGAATAAACAGATGTGTGGGATTGTGTCACAGATGATACAGGCAAGGCAGAAGTGACCTGGTAGTTGAAGCAGGAATATCAACCCTAGAAATAGCTGGATTAGCAGAAATTCTTGTGCAAGGACAGCCAGGGCAGACCTATTATATTTCCAACAACTTCAATGTCCAGCTAGTATTGATGCTGTCAGACTCAGGAAGCTGGCAGATCACAGTACAGTTGGACCTAGTACTTGTGAAGTAGGTCATCCCACTCTGCCCGGTGCGAGTTACTTATGGCCGCAATGAACACGACATGTTCTTGATGGTCTCCTGACTGAAATTTATCAAGAGACCAGAACAATGTGAAGCAGAGATAGTAGTATTTCCTAAGAAAAGGATAAGGTACCTTCAGGAATTGAGGGTTATACAGAATAGAAGGAGGTAGCAACATCAGGTACTAAGGGTGGGACTGGGGAGAAGGAGGGGAACAGGCCCATAGGCAGACATGAGAAGAAGGCTCTAGTGGGCTAGGTTAGCCCTATGCAGGACCAGAGAGAGGGAAGGAGGAAACATCCAAAATGCTCCCAAAAATTCATACTGGATGCATTTATTCTTTCTCCCTTTCCTAGGTGGCACAGTGCCAGTCTCTAGCTTGATAGGACTTTTGTGATAATGCAACGCTCCTGCTGTATGTTTATTAGTCAGAATGTCCATGGAAGAATCATCCAGAGCAAATGTCAGAATCTAACCAAAAATACTTCACATTGCATTTGCAGAGACGGCCTTCCTCAGCAGCCATCGGAGGGATGGAGGGTCCATTGACACTGCAATATGAAACTCCAACACTGCTGAGCACGTTTCCTAAAGCAGAGGCGTGCAGGATCATTCAATTAACTCCCTGAAAGATTCTATGTTTCTCTTGTTGACAATGTATTCCAAACACAAACTAAAGACCACCAATTGATTTAGGTACGTACAGTAACTTTAGATTTTGTTTGCAGGAATGCAACTGGTATTAACTTTACGCACACCATACAATGCGGGCTGTATCAAATCATGACTAATAGTAGGTGATGTTCACACATGCGTAACCCAGAAGAGACAAAGACATCTCAAGATGGCCATCCCCAAAGGAAGATGCTCATAAAGTGCTAGCATTTACCCTCCCAGTGCATTGTATTCTGGTATTTTTAGTTCAGGCACACATTGTTTAGTCAAGCCCAACTGCAACAACACTTTTGAGCCAATAAAGATTGCTGACCACGCCTTGCTTCTTGCTCCCGCACTCCACCTCCCATCTGCCCACCATTTCCTCTTTTTGGGATGCAGCAAAAGTATTTTCCCCACTTTGACCACTGGCCAGATCAAGCCTTCATCTAGCCTATCCACCAGCTCAGCTTTCCGTCCCTCTCTAGGACTGGTCTCCTGTCCCCCTTAGCATGTGAGCACTATTCCGAGAACTCTTGGTAAGGTATTGCTTAGTTAAACTCGTTGATGTTTAAAGAGTGTTGGTTTTGCTACAAATTGGAACTGTATCCGATGCAAAGCTCCAGAGCTCACCCAGAAACTCCAGGTCTCAAACCCATGCTCTTGCATTGGTCTCCAGATCTCATGGAGCATTTCACTGGTGCTTGGAATGGATTTCGCCAATGCCAGGCAAATTGGAACAGTATCCTAAAACACATGAGGGGTATCAGGAGAAATTAATTTACTTTGCAGGAGTGGAGTATTTGCTTTTCCTTGCTAGAAATTCGGGTCTCACTAGAGCCCTTTAGGCGCTCTGTTAGGGAGCAGGTCCATCGCTGGGAATTCTGTAACTGTCTCCTCTCAAGCAACAAGATTCAAGGGAGGGTGATATGGGTACCCTGATGCCTTCCCCAGATCATCATCCAGAAGCTCGCAGAGATACGTACTGCCTTCCCTAATTCTACTAAAGTGGTGAGCTTAGGGCCCTTTAGGAATGTGCATATGTAATGGATGGGATCACATAGAATAACTCCAAATCCAAATAACTGAACCAACTCAGGAAGATGGCAAAGTACTGTTATATGAGCAATTATCTAAAACAGGGAGTTTACAACGAACATCAACTGATGTACGCTCAGGTTCCCTCAGCAATCTTTTCACAAAACATAGTTTAGATATCAAAAATACATCAGAGATGACGTCATACTACATGGCAATAATGAAAAACCTATTAAGGATCAGAATTGGCTTAAGGGGAACATCCAAGTATGTTTTCTGTAGGAACTAAGATTGTGATTGGATGCCCACTATCAAGTGGACATCATATGCCTACCTCCAAAACATGTAATCTTTAGAAACATTAGATACACAGTTTCTTATTGGTTTTCAAACTATAAAGGTCCTTCGTTATGTGGACTACAATTGGTTGGCCTGCTTGTGACAGGTCTGGAACATTTGGTTCACTTGGCAGCACGTAAACCCAGACCCAGGTGCAAGGAGATGAGGCATGATACTACCTCGCCACCCAATTAGCCCAGCATCTCTCATCGCCCATGCCTTCTACCATAAAGATCGTCTTTGAACTTGGCCTTGCAAAGTATCCTTGTCTTTAGAATACATGGGAGTCAGATCACTCACTATTGTGTTCTTGGTCTCCAAGTTCAAACTCTATTTTTACCTTTGGCTCATGTGACAGGAGACCATGATTTGGTCTATTTTACAGGTTTTAAATGCTCTAAAGGAATTAAACTTGCCACTCCTGGTGTCCTTTCTCTGCGCCTCATTTTTGTGCACGTTCGCTCCTTTCCAGAATAGATAGCTGACCTTGGCTGCTTCAGTCTTGACTGCAGGCCAGAAAACCTCATCATGCAGCTCCACGATTCTGCTTATTCTTGCTGCGACACAGATTTCCTTTCCTGCTTCATGGGTCCTGCTTACTAAATTCATGATACCGATGTCCAGCTTCTACACAATGGCAGCTTCGCCTGCGCTCTATTCACTACGTATAGCCAGCTTCTATGATGACTTAGTCTACCTTGCGTTTCAGCATCTGTACAATTATTGAATGCTTAATTTTCAGCAGCACTTCATGCACGTGTATTCTCCTTTTTCGTATTTAAAAATTCACTTGATTCTTTACTTTGTCATTAGTCTCTTCCGGATCTATACATCTTCTTCAGCCAGTATCTTGGGACATTGTACAAGCTTTTTGTAATATCACTAACTTCTTTTGTTTGCTATTTCTCATATTCCTTCAGGGAATTCCTCCCTTACGTTGTCATCACTTTAGGGAAACATTTGGTAGGGTTGTCTCAATGGGTATCTTCTTTCGAACACTCGCTGCGGTATTGGCACAACTGCTGGTGTCAAACACGGCACAATCTCAGGTCTCCAAAATATGGAAGGAAGGGGGGGCAGGGTTTCCAGCAAAGGCATGCAGCTGTTCCTCTACAGTGGGCATGGTTAGCTCATTGGAGTTGGGTGATTAACATAATCTGCCCAACTGTTGTAGATCAAATTGGATTATTTTGGCAATACCATAAAACATACACATTAAAGATGTATCAGCCCAAATTAAATTATGAATTGGTGCAAAATGCCATAAAACAAATGAATTGCAATTTGGTAAACCACACATAAAAGTGTTCCTCACAATGTAAAATACAAAGTCATCCAAAGAGCCATTAAATCATAAATGTGCATTATAAAGTGCCATGTGCAATAACAAATGAATAGAACATCACAATATCTTCCCATGGAGTAGGCTGAAGTTGTATACAATTAGTCGCCTTCCCTAAGATCAGAGTTAAGCTTCAGTGTTACAGCTCAGAGAGATTCATAGAATAAAACTGAGAATACAAATACTATAGCTGCAAAATGCAGTAAAACAGTTATAGAAAGGGGAGGACATAGGGCTAGATACTCAAAAATAAAAAGTGGGCAAATCTGAGCTGTGCCACAAACGTCCCACAAATGTGCCAGAAATAGATGCAGCTCATTCAGAGAAGTGCACATCTCAGAGATGTATCACTTGTGAAAAGGAGCGCAAAATGTGTGCAAAGGATGGGCAAAGTGGGTGAAAAGCATGCACATACACCAAATTAAGGGGGAGTGACCAAAGAAAGTGAGTAAAGATGCACCAAAACCCTTATTCACACAACCAGTTTACTGGATTTTCTGCACCAAATGCTTTTCAACACGACTTTGGTATTCAAATAGACCAAGGGCCTCATTACAAGGTTGGCGGGAAACCGGCGGGTTGCCACCAACCCTGTATCACCATTTATGCCACCTAACTTCCCGGTGCCGCCGGGACATTACAAGTCCCGGCGTGCTGGGCAGTCAGGCTACGTAAAATGTTAGTCCCCATTCCCGTGAATAGGACTCCACGGGAATGGGGACTCGGAAGCACCGGCACTGTTGCTAATGGTGCCTTCCACCACAACTCTGCTTTCCGGGGCCGTTGCGCCCGACAGGTCAGACCTGCAGTTTGCAGAGGCCCCTGAAAGCAGAGTTGTAGTCTGACAGTCCGGAAAGGGTGCTGGTACATTGCTACCGGCACCCTTATTTCCAGACCAGCAGACTTGTAATGAGGCCCTAGCACTGGTTAGGGCTTGAGGTGCATGCCAATTTCTTCCCTATCACCATAAGGACCAATGTAGAGACTATTAATTTGGTAATATGTTTGCTCCCCATATAAACACTGACCGTCTGAGATTAAAGTAGTCTCAGGTTAAACAAACGATGTGTAAGGGATCAAGAGTAAGACTCAGACACATTGGCATCTTGAGTGTGGGTTACATTTGGCATGAAAGAAAACAGTTGGAGAACTCCTATCTGTCTCTAATTTTAAGAGGGGGTTCCCTGCCTCAACAAAACTAAGGAACGTCTATGTCAGGATGTTAAATCATAAAGCGTCCCTGTCCTGTGCCCAAAATCTCTAAACTGACCCTTAGACACTAAACTTAATATAATGTGTACATGGGGTTTTCTGTAACTAAACACTTGTAACTTTCCCAACATTACCAAAATAAAGTTCTAAGATGCAGCAAAACAAAATAATAGAGTTCCACTAGGAAAGGGGTCTTCCCTTACCCTACATTTCCTCTAGTGGTCCAAATGTCACTTTGTTAAATTTCCAGTTTTGTTCAAGGGGGGAAATGCTCTTCTCTAGAATTTCCTTTAAGTACACAATTAACTTCAAAGTAGATCATTCTCTTGAATACACACAGTTCTCTTCAATGGTTTACTCAAGGGGGAATGCCTTTACCTTGAATGTCCTTGAAGCACATACAGAACTCTTGTTACTGTTTTCACGACATTATAGATGGGTATTGACCCCTATACTTTCTCAGACTTTCTCTTATATTGGGGTACCCTCCTGCCAGGGTAATGCAACTTTATGACTTCGCTTTTCCACATTTCATTGACTCTGGTGTATCCAGAAAACAATCCTGTTCATGTACTGGATCACTGACCCTTTCCTAACAATGACTGCATCAGTTTTACTTCTCTTGCTTTGGCTCTTAATAATGTGGATCTTAATAATGTTCGTATCAGTTTCACTGCTCTTGCTTGGACTTTTATCAATGTTCGCATTGGTATCAACTGTTTCACTTCCTTTGCTTGGGCTCTCGCACACCGAGTATCGTACGCAGCATTCACCCTGAAGCACCTCGGTAACCTGTTCACTCTCCCCGGGCTTACCAGTCTTATGTGGCTTCTTCAGTGTTCCTCATGTTTCACCATCAGCTTTCGGCCAGATCACTAACAATGAGTTCTGCAAGCCACTCTGCTTCCGCCTTCCCTCCATAAGCAAGCCGCAGCTCCAGATGCCGGCGACAGATGCAGGCAAACTTCTCCCGGTTTTACTTTTCTGCATGCTGTGTCTCTCCTCTGCATGGCATTCCACAGTCCGCTCCTTCCCAGGCCTTCTGAACAGCACCAGAACAAGTTAGCCACTGCTGCAGCATCTGCCAGTCTCGCTTCTTCTCTGCTTGCTTCTCTCCCAGTTTCTGATCAGCTGTGTGTATTTTAAACTTCCTGGCTTCATTTAACACTTTCATAAGACTAGAATGTGGCTCTTGCTTACCGTTTCTGATCACCCTCATCATTCTATCCCTCTTCCTCATCTCAGTATTGTTGGGAGAAAGCCTATAGTTAGCTGCTTGGTGAAGTAGAGGCTGAACGGAACTATGACTAGAATACTTAAAGGAGAGGACATCACAAGAGTATATTTTAGTAGTTTCAAATCGCATTAAGGCTTTTCATGGATGGATGGGCAGCTTTTCCGCCCGTTCACTGTACAGGCTTCACCAATTCCAGAATGAAACATACTAGGAGTTTCGAAAGGGGAGGCAGAATTGTGGTTAGAGCATGTGGGGAAATAGTCTGTGTTAAAGGAGAAAGGGGGATGGGATACCATGTCTCAACTGGTGATGTCTGTCCCCTCCCCATGAGGGTCATCTCCCCTCATGTGGTCCTCCCTCAGATAGCCATCCCTGCCCACAAGAGATTTTCTCTGGGAAAGGAGTGATGGCATGGCCAGATTCATCACAATTGTTAATGTAAATCATTGTTATGTCGTTGTCGTAAATCATAGTCCCTTTCGCCATGCTGCTACCATGTATAGAGCTATGGTCTTTATTTGGTCCATATCTTGTCTAGCCTTGCAATGGGATATTGCACTTATATTCTTAATTCCTTTCGCATTAAATGGGGGTTTAAGCCATTGCGCTCTCATTCTCCTATAGAGAAGGCACCGAATTCAGAAGTGAGCTACCGTTTTGTCATATGATACACAGTATTGGCACTTTGCAGCGTAGTTGCCCCGGGACCGTGCAGTAAAGGCTTGTAGAGAGAGACCACAACCTTAACTTTAGTACATGGGAGTGTTCTTTAATTTACAGAATGCGAAGGTAGTTCTTGAAAGCCGGTGTACTTTTACGATTCAGGTAATCTCTTGATAGGCGAGCTCCAATGCCGCCTGACCAAGCCACATATATTGCCCCTTCCTTATAAGCCTCCTTAACGATGGCTTTAGCATGCATTCCATTGCAGCATGTATTATCCCACAATTACTAAAGACAGATGACACATAGCATTGGCCTGACATAGTGGAACCACAGCAATTTGCCAACACCTGTCGTAGGCAGGAGGCCTTGCAGTTACCAACAATAGACCCCGAGGTTCACACAGGTCCAGGTCTTCACCCATTATGTGTGAGGTGTTACTCTCAAGGTATATTCCATTCTATACAGCCCCAATTTCATCCTTATTGGAAGAGATGGATAACTATATGGGAGCCCCAACAATCTCTTTAGGGTTTTGTCTTCTTTAATGTTTAGCCCGTTTATGTTATTAAGCCCCCACAATTCCAATCCATATACGCTAGCAGATAACGCATGTATACCATCGCTGCACCTGATATTGCCCTGACCCCATTTTGTTTAGAATTAAGTGTTTTGCCCCTTCCTGTCAAAATATGAATGCTTTTGTCTAATTGAGGTGTCCAATTAATTGAGCTATCAATTTGTATCCCTATGTAATCATATACTTAAGAAGTCACTTTGGTTAGGCCGTAAACAGCAAACCTAGGCTGTGGTACCCTCTTCATCCGCAGTGGTTGACATACCATGACCTTTGTTTTAGCGAAGTTCAGATGTAAGTCTCTAGCTTTAGCAAGATCATTAAAGTTTACTGTTTGTCGCTGGAGACCCATTAGTCTTTTTGATATTAAGACAGCATTGTCCACAAGAAAATAGAGCTGCTTGTTTACATCCCTCTAGGCTTAGTGCATCGGGATCCAGATTTGAAATAATATTAATCACACCATTAATATAGAGGGAAAACAGGAGGAGCACCAACATACAACCCTGTATGACATTCGCCTTAATCTCGAACAGGGTAGTAGGACGTATATCGAGAGTTCACTCACATTCTGGATATCTATGCAGAATTGCCAACTGTAGTCAGGTTTGGAATCCCCAGCAATTGACGATGGTTTCATTGGCAGTGCGTGATGACACAGGGATCCAACATCATCTTTACTTCTGGATCTGCCTGCTCTATGCATGCTTCTGGAAGGCAATGGGGTAAGGGCCAAATGGACTTTCCTGGTGGTGTTCCAGCGTCATTGTCTAAGCCAAGGGTTTGCCCAGTTACTCAGAGGAAACATTTGTAGATGCACCCATAAATCTTGTTTCTGGTCACTCAGGATCAACTCAACCAGACCAGTGAATTTAGGAGAAGTTGCCAAGGGGGCCATTTGTGCAAATTCACTGAATTGTCACATATTCAACCAATTGAGGATGTACACATGACTGGTTCTTCTACAATCATCTTGTTGAACAAAATATTTGTGGTCACTAGCACCTGTGTAATTAAATTGCATCCATGTCACTTGACCAGCAGCTTATTCCCCAAGTTAAGTAGTAAGACAAACAAAAGGTAAGGGCCCTCCCACCACCTTGAACTCTTAGTTGGGTTCCTCGATTGTACAACCTCTTCGGTTTCTCTTGACTGTTCTTTCAGCTGTTGAGCCAAGCATCTGAATATTCCTAGTCTTTCTTTGGTGACTTGGATGAACTCTCCAGACTCCAAATGTGCCCTCTCCTCCTCATCCTTCTTTTAGAATGCCCTGGGGTTCCCTTTGATAGACCACTTGGGAGAGAAAGAAAGCTGTGGAGGCTTGCAGTGTTTTCATGGCAACAAACCAGGCAGCAAGCTTAAGCCAGATTCCAGAACCCATCAATACCAATTGCCTGAGAAGGTTCTTTAAAATCCGGTTAACGTGCTTCACTAGGCCGTCTGCCTGTGATGCTAAATGATGTAACGGTTTATTGAGAGGCCACACTCAACACAGGGATTCCTTCCGTCCCCAATCAAGGTGTCGCACAGCAAATTGTTGAATTGATTCTTTGTTCAGAGCTGTTTCATATTCTAATCATGCGCCTTGAATCCCTCCCCCTGTGCCACCGATGAGCCAAGAACCAGGCTGTTGTACATAAAATATATTTATATTTATTTGAATTACAAGTAATGGAGATCGCACTAAAATTACACACACCACCTTCTCTGTGGCTCACAATGAAACTTCTTTTTACATAAATGAATCACACAAGTTGGTTGGTAAAACACAAATAACAATACTTAATACAGATTTCAATTCAAGGATTAATCAACACTGGTCAATGAACAAAATCATTGTACATATGCAGTGCTGTGCAATTTCAATTTTCCTGCACGCTTAAAAAGGCTAGCAGTTTGGTTTCCAGTGTTGGATACATGAGGTCTCACTTTTTGCAAGTTCTTCGCCCTCAAGCCCCAAAAACCCAAGCATCAACTGCATTAAACACCCTTCTATTGAAAGGCCAGGTCTAGAGAGTGGGGACAGTTAGGTTTTCAGACTACCCCCCCCCTCACTAAAAGGCCTGTGTTGGGGAAGTTGACCGTAGGTATTTTTTTGTAGTTTAGGGATAAGGACACCCCTCTTCCTCAAAGAAATCAGGTCAACAGGAAACATGGGATTTCACAATTGCATTACAGGCTATAGATGTTAGCGTACAATAGGTATGAGCTTTGTTAATTTTGAATGTTAACTAACATTGTTTTGCTAAAGGGAAATTCATTCAATTAATATTCAGTCAAATAGGCTAAGGATCGGGGGGCGCTGTTGTGCTCGAAGAAGATGGCCACCTGATGCTTTGCTCCGCTCCATGAGGCACCTTCCTCTCACAATCCTGCCTTGCTGCCTGCACAACACTAATACCCGACCACCCACTCAGGCTGCTGGAGGTATCGGACGTGTGCTGCCTGAACGCCGCCCTTTAACTCACCCCCGCTGCGGAGCTACAGCCCACTGAAGGCGTGCCGGGAGCTGGCGGTTCTCCGGCCCCGCTCTTGGTTCCAGGGGATCGCGCCTGTGACCCACGGCTCTGAGGCCTGCTGTGGGGAAGGGGCGCTGTGCCGCCCTCCCCCGACTGTCGCGGGACCGCAGCGACTCGCGCTCTGCCCTTCTATCCCACCTGAATGCACTGCAATTTGTGGCCTCCCACACCGCCTTCACTACCAAGTCAGGACTCCTGGTGCCCCTGCTGCCCCTTGGCGCCCCACGCCTACTGGACTGGGTGTTTGGCCGCCCCATTGCTCGACACAGGGACTGTGCCAGCAATCCGCTCTACTACACCAGAACCCAAGGCCTCAGCTTCTTTCATCTCGGCTGCGGAATACTGATCCCCGGGCCCCGGCCCTCTCACAGGACTTTTGGGGCCATCTGCACCGGTGTGCTCATTCACCGACTACTTGGTTCCCCATGCACCTACTGGCCGGGGAGGCCTCCCCGGCACTTGATCTGTCAGTCATCGGTGATCAGCCCCCCCCCCCTTTTCAATCTGTGACACTACATTCTACCTTGACATTGAGGCCCTCTGAGCGTCCACAACACCCAGGACAGCCCGATTGTCCCTTCTCCGGTGCCCTGTCCGCTCCCTCGTCCGGCCCGGAGCCCTGGCCACCTTCTGGGCTTAAGCCCACCCTTCATCGGCATCATGAAAAAGGGAGCTGGAAAGAAACAATCCTCCATTAACATGTTTACAAAGACCCTGGTGGGACCAGTGGCGGAGGCGTCGGGTCAGGAACCATCCACTTCACCAACGCCGGAACAGCCTGACTCCCAGAAAATGATGGAATACATCCGGGAAGGGTTCACTACACTCCATAGCAAACTGGACGACATGAACGGCACGATATCCTCCATCAAGGGGTGTCTAGTCAAAGGATCGAATCTAAAGGGTCGACAAGTCAAAGGATCGACACCAAAGGGTTGACAGGTCAAAGGGTCGAATTTTTTTTTTGTATTATATATGTTTTTTTAGGTTTTCGTTTAGGGAAAAAAAAGTGTTTTTTAGCAAAAAAGGGGGTTGGGGGGACCGTCCCAAAAAAAAAAAAATATGTGAAAAAATATCATTATTCGATCCTTTGACCTGTCGACCCTTTGGTGTCGATCCTTTGACCCGTCGACCCTTTCACTGTCGATCCTTTGACTGGCAACCCATCAAGGCACATATGGAGAGGACCGACAGCTTGAGTTCCCTCCGGGCGGAGGTCTCCACGCTCTCAGCCCAAGTCACTGAGGTGGAAAAGAAAAACAAGGACCTCGAGTCTTGCTCGAGACGCAACAACCTCTGCATTATCGGTGTACTGGAGGACGGTATACAGGAACCCATGGAGGACTACGTAGGGGGCATGCTATTACGACTGCTGGACTCCCCAAAACTCTCCCCGCAGTTCGCAGTCGAGAGAGCCCACCGCACACTCTTGGCAAAACCAAGACCGGGCGCACCACCACGGCCTATTATAGCCAGAGTCCTAAATTTCCGCGATCACGACGCCCTCCTCACGGCGGGGAGGGCCAAGGGTGAACTTCTTTTGGGTGCGGCTAGGATCCACCTATACCCGGACTTCTCGGGGGCGGTCAAACGTCAGCGCAAAACCTTCCTGGCGGTGAAGAGGAGGCTGCAAGACCTGCAGGTCAAATATGCCATGCTATATCCCGCCAAATTGAGAATTGAACATGCCAACCGGGTGTACTTCTTCACGATTCCGGAGGAGGCCTCCAGGTTCATCGATGAACACTTCCCTGGCTGAACCCCATTTGCAACATATATTGTCAATGTTTTGTTCCTTATCGCTTATGCTCACGCACTGAGACATTGATTCACTACAACATAGACTAACTGTTGAGCAGATGATGTTGGGAACCGTTTCAGAATTCATCTAGCACCATGACATGCCCTTATTACGTATTGTTGTACCCACACATCGTCATGATCCGATAGAGAAACCATTCATCCCGGATTTGTGCAAGCTGTCTCCCTATGGTGCTACCGTGCCTTGCTAATCTGGAGAGATCCTTGCCCGGGTCACACTTTATACCACCACTAGGCACCACGTTATCCTCATATTGCCTCCCGGTTCAGAGCATCGCCGACAGGCCAGCTCACAGGCCCCCCAGGCGTTGATGCCATTGGTTTGGATTTGGTTGTTTGGTTATGGGGTTGTTATTCCTCTGTTTGGGGGAGGGATGTGGGTGAGGGTGGGTGGTTCTGGGTTATATGTTAAAAAAGACTTGGCACACGCAGTTAGGGTAGAGTACGGGGCATTATGGATCCAATGGTATTGCAGACCTAACCAGGCTGTGCACAGTCCACGGGGAGCACCGCTCCATTTACTTGCAACTCCCAATGGCTGCCCCGGACCCATTGAGTAAAGACACTTTGACATTTATGAGCTGGAATGTGCGGGGGCTGGGAAACCACAAGAAAATGAGACTACTTCAGCTCCAAGCCAAGTGCCATGGGGTTAAAGTTCTGTTCCTACAAGAGACACATGCCCGCACTGAGTTCTGTGAAAAGTTTGCTAAAATATGGGGCCCTCAAAGGTATTATACCAACTACTCCACCCAAAGCCGTAGGGTTATGACTCTAAGGGCCTCATTACGACCCTGGCACTAAGTGTTTAACGGTCTACACCAGCCGTTAAAGTAGGGACCTGCAAAGGGACCTTGGTGCTAAGTACGTTACCGCAATTTGCGGTACCGTACTTAGCGCCTTCCCCATTCCCATAGAGCCCTATGGGGCGAGAATGGGAATGGGGAAGGGCCATGGTTCAATGGGGAATTACTGCCCTGCCAACCTTGGAATGGGGTGGTAATTCCCCATTGAACCATGGCGGACCTGTTACAACACCGGCACCAACCATGGTGCTAATAGCGCCATGGTTTAGCGCCGGTGTTGTAATGAGGGCCTAATTCACAGGAGCCTTAGGTTTAGCCCCATAGCCACATTGATCGACCCCCAAGGCAGATAAGTACTACTCCATGGTATCTTGCAAAGCAAAGAGGTGGTCCTGCTAAATATTTATGGTCCCAACATTGATGATCCAGAATTTTATCTACACCTCACGTCTCTCCTTGATAGTTTACCGTTGTTACCAATCCTTTGGGGAAGTGATTTCAACACAATATTCGACGTAAACCTTGAGAGATCGGGGTCTAGACCCCGTCGGCTTTCTAAAGCTGCCTACTCTACACTTTCGTCTCTCCCCCGCCTGTCCCTTGTGGATGCGTGGAGGCTCCTTTATCCCGAATCTCGCTCTTACTCCTCCTACTTCTCGGTGCACGACTCCTATTCCCGAATTGACAGGTGGCTGGTGTCTGATATACTCATAAGGAGTGTATTGTCCCTTGCGATCCTACCCAGACCCTTTCTGACCACTCACCGGTGACCATCACCATGTGCTGGGGCCCAGACCATGGTCGGACCAGGCACTGGAGAATGAAACCACACTCTCTTCTTGACTCTGTTTTCAGCTCAGAGTTGGAGTCGGCGATCAAGGAGTTCTTCGAGATCAACACCGACTTGGTGTCCTCACAGACCACCCTTTGGGAGTCCTTTAAAGCCTATATCAGAGGTATTGCCCTCTCCAAGGAAAACGGTATCCTTAAAACTATTCAAAGGGAAATTGCCGAATGTGAGGCCACTTTGTCCGCACTGGAAGCCCAATGCGCACTACACCAAACTCCCAAAATCCTTGCGTCAATCGGTGTAGAAATGGATACCTTCTGTTCCCTTGCGGACCGCGAACTGAGTTTCCTGGACAGCCCAGGCTTTGCGAGGAAATATGGTGAGGGTGAACGCCCAAGCCGCCTCCTGGCTAGACTCCTTTGCCGAGAATTTGGCACCCCTCCCATCCCTGGGATAGAAAGACCTGACGGAACCCTGGCTACTTCACCCCCAAGATATTAACTCTGAATTTCTCTCCTTCTATGAATCACTATATGTCCAAGCGGACAGTGCCACGACGTTGTAAATCGACGCCTACTTAGATAATCTCGCCCTCATGATCCTTTCCCCCCCACCCGAGACCATTGGCTCCCTTGAGAATCCATTCACCCCTGAGGAGTTCTCGGAAGCTATAGACTTGCTCTCCTCAGGTAAATCCCCAGGTTCGGACGGAATCCCCATCAAATTTTACAACATTTCAAATCACTCCTACTTTCAAACTTGGTGGCCCTCTGGGAGGAGTCCTTGGAAGTGGGTCAGTTCCCCCCCTCGCTACACAAAGCCATAATAACCGTCTTGCTAAAACCTGGTAAAACCCCCACTCAATGTGGTTCCTACCTCCCACTTTCACTAATCAACTGCGATGTTAAGATCTATGCCAAACTCTTGCCTTACGTCTCACGCCCTACATGCCACACATCATTCACCCTGATCAAGCGGGATTTATTCTTGGATGCTCCACCTCCCTGAACCTGAGGCGCTTCTTCAATATTATAAGTGGGGTGAGCCCAGATGTCCACGCAGTAGCTGCGACACTTGATATGCAAAAAGCTTTTGACTCCGTCTCGTGGAAGTACCTTTGGCGGGTGCTTGATAAATGTAAATTCTGCCCCACCTTTCGTTCCTGGGTCAGGTTGCTCTACTCCAACCCTGTGGCCAGAGTTCATACCGAAGACCGATGGCCTCCCCTCTTTCACATAGCTAGAGGTACAAGACAGGGCTGTCCCTTTTCTCCCTCAATCTTCGCTGTGGCGATGGAGCCATTTGCGCACATGCTTCGCCAATGCCATGCACACAGGGGCCTGCGTACCGCCGGTTCTTCGGACATAGTTTCCCTATACGCCGAGGACGCCCTCCTCTTCATCCGCTCCCCGGATACTAACCTAGCCCCGATCTTGGAGGACTTTGTCCTCTTTGGTCGAATCTCAGGCATCAAAGTGAATTGTTCTAAATCCATCCTGTTTCCACTCACTGCCAGCACACCCCTCTCCCACTGATACCTTGGGATTCACATGGGCCCAATCTGTCTTTACCTACCTGGGCATTGTCGTGTCACGTCAGACTGAACAGGTCTTTGAGGAGAACTACCAAAAATATCTCAGAAATCTCACAGTTAAATCACAGGGTTGGAGCAAACTCCCACTCTTACTGGCAGGCAGTACCATCTGACTATTCCCATTTTCAATCAATTAACTTTGTTTTTTGGGTCGTCTTCGAAAATGTTAATCGTGATGCACACGTTGTTCTTTTCGCATACGCAAAGATTTTGCTTTCCATAAAGCAACCGCTTCAGTCGCACAGTGATTTCCAAGACTTCGGCATGCACTTCGGCCAACACCACCATAAAACAAGGAACAAGTTACTTACTTGTAACTGTTGTTCTCCAGCATGGGTCTGGCATGGATTCACATGCTCATGAATATTCTCCGTCGTCAGGCTGGGAATCCTCGGTAAAGAAAAAATCAGTATCAGTTTCGTTATTGATCTGTCTTTCGTATTAGTAACCAATCACTGACCTCTGCGTCATACTGACCACAGCCAATGACTGCCCTCTACCTAAGCCCCGGCTCTGGCAGCCATCTTCAGATTTGGTAGCACTTGAAGTGGCAGTATGACCAATTGAAGAGCCGCAGAGGGGTAGGCGGGAGGGTTCGCATGTGAATCCATGCCAGACCCATGCTGGAGAACAACAGTTACAGGTAAGTAACTTGTTCCTTCTCCAGCATGGGGTCTGGCATGGATTCACATGCTCATGAATATAACAATAAATAGCAGTACACACATACACAACCACGGGGGGTGGTAAAAGGCTCAACATTAAGCAATACAAAAACTCAACATTAAGCATCTCTTACCTCCTCATCAGGCTCACCTTAAGCGAACAGGTTGCGCAGCACTGCTTGGCCGACCCTGGACTCCTCCCTGGAATCCCGATCGACGCAGTAGAATCTCGTGAAGGTGTGCGTCAACCTCCACGTAGCAGCCCTGCAGATGTCCAGCAGGGGCACACCAGATCAGAACGCCGTAGTAGCAGCGATTGCTCTGGTCGAATGGGCTCTCGGACGGCCTGGCAGCGGTCGGTTAGCCGACCGGTGACAGTGCATGATGCAGCCGGAGAGCCATCTGGAAATAGAAGACTTCGAGAGAGCCTTCCCTTGATTCACAGGTCCAAAGTTCACGAACAGCTGTGATGTCCTCTGGAAACTCTTTGTGCGATCCACGTAGAACTTCAGCGCTCTAGCCACATCCAGCGAGTGCAAAGTCGTCTCGGCCGGCGACGAAGGAGACGGGAAGAAAACAAGTAACACCAAGGGCTCGTTAAGATGGAAGTCCGACGGTACCTTGGGCATAAAGGAGGGGTGCGTCCTAAGCACCACCCTCGAGGCATGGAAAGTCAAGTACGGTGCTTTGCAGGATAGGGCCTGGATCTCTCCCACTCGTCGTGCAGAGGTAATGGCCACCAGGAACGCAGTCTTCCACGACACAAACTTCATCAGTGCAGAGTGCATCAGCTCGAATGGGGGCCCCATGAGGATGATCAGCACCACGATAAGTTCCCACGCTGGGGCCGGGGCCTTCACCGGCGGGAACGACCGGAACAGTCCTTTCATAAATTCTTTCACCAGTCGATGGGACCACAGGGACGTCCGTCTTGTGGTTCTGGTATATCTGGAGATCGCCGCCAAATGAATCTTAATGGAGGCATGGGCTAGCCCAGCCTTTGCCAGCGATAGCAGGTACGGCAGCACTTGAGGGGCCGTAATCTGTAGGGGGTTGATCTTCTGTGCTCGGCACCAGATAGAGAACCTCTTCCACTTATGACAGTAGCATTTGAGAGTCGAGGACGCCCTGGCCTTTGCAAGAACCTCTCTGCAATCGGCCGGTATATCGTAGCCTCCAAACTCTACCGCTGCAGGAGCCAAGCCTGCAGGTTCAGCGACACCGGGTCGTGGTGGAAGATGGCGCCTCCTTCTCTGGAGAGAAGGTCCGCGTCCGCCAACAGCTTGATGGGAGGGGACGTTGACAAGTCCAGAAGGTCCGGGAACCAGATCTGCCTCGGCCACGCCGGTGCGACGAGGATCATCCAGCACCGGGACCTCTTGAGCTGTCGAAGTCGAAGCAGCAACGGCAACGGAGGGAACATATACAGGTATAGGCCGTCCCAGGGGAACGAGAACGCATCGCCCATGCTTCTCGGCTGGGGAAACCTGCTGGCGAACCTCTTGCACTTCGAGTTCGTCGCTGTTGCGAACAGGTCGATTTGGGGTTTGCCCCATCGTCGGAAGAGTTGGTCCACCTGATCCTGGCGCAGTTCCCACTCATGACACACGCGCAGCTCCCTGCTGAGCGAGTCGGCGATGGTGTTTCTTTCTCCTGCCAGGTGGAAGGGAACCAGGAACATCCCCTGGGTGACCGCCAAGTGCCACAGATCCTGTGCCTCCTTGGATAGGGCTGGGGATCTGGTGCCTTCCTGCTTCCGTATGTAAAACATTGTCGTGGTGTTGTCCGTGAAGATCCGCACCACCTTGCCCTTGAGCGACGGGAGGAACGATTTGAGAGCCCAGAACACGGCTCAGAGTTCCAGGACGTTGATGTGCAGGAGCCTCTCCTCCGGGAGCCAGAGGCCTCTTGCGTGGAGATCTCCGGTGTGGGCGCCCCAGCCTTCCAGGGAGGCGTCCGTCATCACCATCTCCTGGTACGCTGGTGTCCGAGTCCTTGCCCGCCGTGAGGTGCGCTCGAACGCCCCACCACTGAATCGCCCGCCGGAACCCCTCGTTGAGGGGGACCCTGTCTTCGAAGGTGCCCGTCGCCTGCAACCAACGGGCGTTGAGAAATTCTTGAAGAGGGCGCATCCGTAGTCTGCAGAGGCGTACCAGGTAGATGCAAGAGGACATCATCCCCAGGAGGGACTTGATGGACCTCACCCTGGCCATGTCCGTGTCTAGCAGGCGCTGGACTTTGCCTAGAATGGTGTTCGTCCGTTCTTCCGACGGGGCCGCCAGGCGCCTCACTGTATCGAGCTTCGCTACCAGAAACAGGGCCACCTGCGACGGCACCAGGTGGGACTTTGGGTAGTTTATGGCGAATCCCAGATCTGTGAGTAGCTGGACGGTCCTCGCAGTGTGTTCGACGGCGAGTTCCCTCGTCTTTGAGCGGTTGAGCCAGTCGTCCAGGTAGGGGTAGACGTGAATCCCCTGCAGGCGCAGCCGCGCCGCCACTGGTGCCAGGCACTTGGTAAAGACCCTGGGGGCCGACTTCAGTCCGAACGGCAGTGCTCTGAATTGGTAGTGGCGTCCCTGGACGACGAACCTGAGGAACTTTCGGTGACTTTTGAGGATGGGAACGTGGAAGTATGCATCCTCCAGGTCCAACGACGATAGAAAGTCGCCCTCTTCCAGCTGTCCCAGTACATGCTGGAGGGTGACCATCCTGAACTTTTGTGATCTGACGTATTTGTTCAAACGAAGAAGGTCCAGGATGGGGCGCCAACCGCCCGTCTTCTTCCTGACGAGGAAGTACCTTGAGTACACCCTGGAGCCTCTTCGGGACCAGCTCGATGGCGCCTTTCCTGAGCATCGCCCGTACTTCCAACAGCAGTTGCGGGACGTGATTTTCCTTCCTGGCCACAGGTGGAACCTGAAGGCACTTCTTCAGGAATTCGATAGTGTCCTCTTGCCAGGGTATCCAGCACCCAACGGTCGGTGGAGATGGATTTCCACACGCCGACGAAATTCATCAGCCGGCCTCCCACCGGGGTGCTTCGGTGGGGGCCCGAGACCACGGCCGGTTCAGTCCTGCTTGGAGGTGGAGGCCTTGCCGCCGTGGCCACCTTGCCGATGGCGGCGAGGCACTCCCTGCTTGCCGCGGCCCCTGTAGGCCTCCTGAGACTAGGAGTGTGCCGCCTGGCGGTAGGACAAGCCACCGCTGGATCCCTTGGAGGCACCCCGTCTGCCTCCGGGGCTCCGAAAGGGCCGTCATTGCTGAAGGGCTCCTAGGGCGCGGGCCGTCTCCGTTTTAATGGCTTGGAGGGATTCGTCCACCGCCTTCCCGAACAAGTTGCTGCCGTCGAACGGCATGTCCAACACCCTGGTCTGGACGTCCCGAAGGAAGTCGGTCGCCCGGAGCCAACCCCGTCGTCGCAGGCAAACACCGTTGCCCAGCTGGCGGAACCCGCTAGCGGCAATATCGGTTGCCACCGTTATGGCGTGGTCCGACGCCACCTCGCCCTCCTGCAGTATTTCCAGGGCCTCGGACCTCTTGTCGTCCGGCAGGAAGTCCAATATGGGGGCCAGCTTAAACCAGAGCACCCTGTCGTAACGGGCCACGATCGCCAGGGCGTTGGCCGCTTTGATCGTCGTCGCCACCAACGAAATGACCCGCCGCCCCATGGCGTCCACGAAACACGCAGTAAAAGCTCGAGAGCTAAGCACGAGGACTCCCAACACTTGAACGTGCGGTAAAAATCTGAAGATGGCTGCCAGAGGCGGGGCTTAGGTAGAGGGCAGTCATTGGCTGTGGTCAGTATGACGCAGAGGTCAGTGATTGGTTACTAATACGAAAGACAGATCAGAAACGAAACTGATACTGATTTTTTCTTTACCGAGGATTCACAGCCTGACGACGGGGAATATTCATGAGCATGTGAATCCATGCCAGACCCCATGCTGGAGAAGTTATGTTACTCCTAATGGCCACTCCAGCGTATGGACAAATGTGTCCGGGCCTGTCGTCCCACAAAACCGTAACGGTTAGGCAGCCGGTCACAAGTACGTGCATCTGGCGTGGAAAGAAACCATCACTTGGCATTTGGAATCCACGGCAATCACAGTACGGCAGAATGTAGCTGGTCGGAAAACGTAACAGAAAATGCGTATCAAAAACCAACCTTCATCATACAATTGCAAAAAAGACAAAAATAACATGGAAACGGCTACACAAATCGATGTGGTCATAAATGATATTTTAAAGAAATAATAGCGGTGAACATGGGTTAACCTAGTGATAGTCTACAAAGGGCGAGAATCTGCACTCTCCATAAGTAACAAAAAAAATGCCAACTACCCCTCTGTTACAATGCCAAATTATTGTTGTGGTAATAAAAAATTAAAACTCGCTCCGGTGTAGAGTCATCAAAAATAAACAAATACGATATTCACCGTCTCCATTGTCTTCTTTAAACCCATACAGCAATGTACGTGCACCAAAGAATCTTTTTAGAACAGATATTACATGAGTCTTACAAACCTTTTTCAATACGCAACCTTATCAAATGGTATTTTGTCCAAACTTTCACTCCCTGCATTCTTACTGAATTTTCCCTCTGGTTCAAGGTCAGAAAACAATTGACCCTTATAGGTTCAGTCGCATGCGTGGGCCTACTGAGCTTGCAACCAAAAAAGCAAACCAAGTGACCTTCACTCAGAATGAAAATACATTCTGCTTTTGCAACAACATATCTGAATGCATGCATGACAACTGGTACTCCCATACACTTGCAGGCCCGCTGTTTCCATCAAACAGTGCAGGTGGCTGCCTCAGATTTCAAAGTCTGGGACGCCAGTCTGTCTGCAATATCATTTTAAATACATTGTAACACAGACACAGTAATCCTTCGCCTGTACTTAGTGGACACTTTATGGAGCAGCAAATTCCAATTTACTGTATGACTTTGGTGACAAACCCCACTTTTTGACTTTCTGCTGCCACACCCCATCCCAGCCTCATTAATCCTCACCTTCTGAAACAGTATTTCCTAAGGTTAACAAGTGGAATGATGTTTTTTATATGTGTTAGCAGCGATGTCCGCATACACCAAGACACGAATGTAAGATGGCGGGCGTAGCGAAAGAATCTGACGCACTTCACGCCGTTCAACATCCAATCAGTGAAGGTGCCACATGTCTGCGGGCAGGACGCTATTCAGGGAAGTGTGTCCCGGGAGCGGACATAGATATCACTAATTTTTTGAGACACACTTTCTGGTCATTTTAAAGAAAATTACTGGACGGATTGGCACCAAATTTACAAAGCACGCTTTTGGGACCAAGCCGCTGCTCCTGCCGCAAATGTGGTGAAAATCCATCCAGCGGTTTGGGCTGTAGGCGTGCACAAAGTTTTTCCCCCATTCAGTATATGGGGAAAAAAAGACGTTTTGGGACCCCTCTGAATTTTTTTACAAAGTTTGGAGATGTTTGGGCCGGGGGGGGGCAAAGCTATGGGGGGGGGGGTCCGAAAACGTCTTTTTCCCATAGACTGAATGGGGGGAAAAAAACTTTGCACACGGCTACATATGAAACCGCTAGACGGATTTGCACCAAATTTGTGCCAGAGGCCGGGGCTTGGATCCGAAAGCGTGCTTTAGTAAATTTGGTGACAATCCGTCTAGTACTTTCCTATAAACCAACCAAAAAATATGTCTGAATAAATTAGTGATATCTATGTCAGCTCCGCAGTCACATTTCCCCGTTCGCTCCGCGGACATAATAACCATTGGTCAGGGGGTTGGAGTCATCACCGCGGACACGCGACGTCTGTGCCGATTGGCTACAGTGAGCCGTGATGTACGTCAGAATGTGTGGATGCGCCCGACATCTTGTTCCGAAGACAGCAAAATACTTACCAGAGGCGAAATGCTGTTTTCGAAACTCTCCTACAGTGCGTGGGGAGGATCACAGAGTAAGAGACGGATTAAATACTGTACTTGTTTGGCCCGCAATTGTCTATTATATATTCTGCATTGACGCCTTCTTCAGGATGTTTGTACGTGGAGAAAGTGAGGGATCTAACAAGGCTACTATTTGAGTCCGTGCTGTGTAACAGGCACCTTGAAAATGTTCGCAGGACACGCATGGCGTTCGTGACCATTAATTTTGAGTGTATTTCCCAATTACATTACATTTTCCTATGGGGGTGTTATTCCTTAGTACGCCACCATGGTCGTGACATGCTGCAGTGGTTGTGGACAGGGCCTAGAGTCTTGGATACATGGCCGTAGGCCGAAGGCCATATTTCCAAGACTGTAGGCCCTGCCCACAACCACTGCTGCATGTCACGACCATGGCTACACGTGTACTATTCATTATCGCTTACATGGTTTAGGGGAGAGTGTACAGTGTTGGGTGCATGGCCTTAGGCCATGCACCCAACAAGAAAGTTATAAGCACTGGAGTTATAAGCCAGTGCACATCAACACATTGCAATAATATCTATGTACAAACAGGTAGGAGTGCAGTGTCTGGCCAGAATAAGTGAAGCATAGCACACCTATCAATACATCCGTACTACTGTACATCACTGAGGTGATTGTGGGCAGGATATAGAGTTTTGCTTCCATGGCTGCAGCACGTAGCCCATACATCATTCTCGTAAAACCCTAGGCACTGCCCAGAAACACCACTTCATATTACTGCAGTGTATACACTCGTCCTATAGGTTAGCATGTCAGATGGTTCTGGGGAGGGTGTACAATGTTGGCTGCATGGCCGAAGCCCATGCACCCAGTAACAACCTTGTTAGCGGTGGAGGTATAAGCCGTTGTACACCGATACATTCAAAAGTACGTGGACATATATCTTAACCTCTAGGTCCTGCCGGCACCCACTGCAGCACATTCGAAAGGGACGTTAGTGACTGTTGCTTTGGTGGAGCGGCTAGTTTCAATAGAAAGAACTGTTTTTGGCTGCCTTATAAATGTCCTACCCTTGGACTAATCGTCGCCAAACTTTGGAAAAAAAATATATCGCCCACTCTGACTTTGGTTGCAATGTTTGGTGCAGGGGGCGAAAGTTAGGGGGAGGGGTTCTCAAAACGTCTTTTCCCCTTACACTGAACGGGGGAAAAGGTTGTGCGCACGATCATGTGGCCCTTTCCCAGATTGTTTGCAAAATAGCATGCTTTAAGGTAGGTTTGTTCGGTAGCCCCCTCTCTTCTACTAATGTGTTCATGTGCGCGGATACCGGCAGAAACAGCTCCAAAACAAGAGAGCATTAGACTTTTCACACTCAAGTAATAGTATTTCACAAGGTGACCTTTGAGGGGGCCCAATGAGATGTGGAAGCACAAAGTGAAAAAGTGCAGTTTTCTTGTCTGCAAAATGATACGTTTAAATTACATTTTCCTATGGGTGTGTTATTCCTTAGTACGCCACCATGGTCGTGACATGTTGCAGTGGTTGTGGACAGGGCCTAGAGTCTTGGATGCATGGCCCTAGGCCGAAGGCCAGACTTCCAAGACTGTAGGCCCTGTCCAAAATCACCGCTGCATATCACGACCATGGCTACACGTGTACTATTCATTATCGCTTACATGGTTGAGGGGAGAGTGTACAGTGTTGGGTGCATGGCCAAAGGCCATGTACCCAACAAGAAAGTTATAAGCACTGGAGTTATAAGCCAGTGCACATCAACACATTGCAATAATATCTATGTACAAACAGGTAGGAGTGCAGTGTCTGGCCAGAATAAGTGAAGCATAGCACACCTATCAATACACCCGTACTGCTGTACATCACTGAGGTGATTGTGGGCAGGATGTAGAGTTTTGCTTCCATGGCTGCAGCAGGTAGCCCATACATCATACTCGTAAAACCCTAGGCCCTGCCCAGAAACACCACTTCGTATTACTGCAGTGCATACACTCGTCCTATAGGTTAGCATGTTAGATGGTTGTGGCGAGGGTGTACAGTCTTGGCTGCATGGCCGAAGCCCATGCACCCAGTAACGACCTTGTTAGCGGTGGAGGTATAAGCCTTTGTACACCTATACATTCAAAAGTATGTGGACATATCTTAAACTCTAGGTCCTGCCGGCACCCACTGCAGCACATTAGAGAGGGACGTTAGTGACTGTGTTGCTTTGGTGGAGTGTCTGTTTCCATTGAAAGAACGGTTTTTGGCTGCCTTATAAATGTCCTACCCTTGGACTAATCGTCGGCAAACTTTAGAAAATAAATATATCGCCCACTCTGACTTTGGTTGGAAAGTTTGGTCATGTTTGGTGCAGGGGGGCGAAGGTTATAAGGGGGAGGGGTTCTCAAAATGTCTTTTTTCCCCTTACACTGAACGGGGGGAAAAGGTCGTGCTCACGACCATGTGGCTCTTTCCCAGATTGCTTGCAAAATAGCGTGCAGTAAGGTACCTTTGTTTGATGGCCTCCTCTCTTCTACTAATGTTTTCATGTGCGCGGATACCACCAGAAACAGCTGAAAAACAAGAGAGCATTTGACTTCTCACACTCAAGTAATAGTATTTCACAAGGTGACATTTGAGGGGGCCCAATGAGCTGTGGAAGCAAAGTGAAAAAGTGCAGTTTTCTGGTCTGCAAAATGATACGTTTAAATGGAAGTTCTTGCTCACTCCACCACGACCAATTACAGTGTGTGGATTAAAATGTGCTTTGCACTAATGTTTCCCTCAGATAGGCCTCTACAGTTTTGAGAAATAAGGCTATCATCTGCACTGTTTGCTTGAAACAGCGCTTCTGAAGCTGTATGGGAGTACAGGTTCTCATAATTAGATTTCATTATGTTGCTTAAAAGCGAGAATGTATTTGCCTTCTGAGTGAAGGCCACACGAGTTGCTTTTTTGGTTGACCGCTCAGTATGCCCGCGCATCCGAGTGAAAGTAAAGGGGCAATTGTTTTTTGACCTTTCGCCCAAGCGAAACTTGTGCGCTATTCGCGGAATGAAAGGGTAAAAAAAAATAATGGATTGTTTGATAAGGTTGTTTTAAAAGGTTTGTAAGTGACATGCATATCAGTCAAGGAAGATTCTTCGCTGCAAACACATTTGTGACTGATTTGCCAAAAAAGAATGGAGGCTGTAAATATTTTGTAAGTTTATTTTGGCCCACTCTACAGCAATCCATGTTTTATTTTTACATAACTGCCCATCTAATTGTGCTAATATACTTAACGTATTATTTTTCTGCCCTTGTACAATTTTCCTGTAATGTTGCAGAGTGCACACATTGCTCATTTGCAGGGTATGACTGTACTCAACCTTTTTTACTATTTATATTTCTAATTTGAAACGCTTACTTTGTCCACATAGATTTGTGTATAACTTTTTTTGGTCTTCTTTGAAATGACGAGATGAAATGTATTTCTTATTTGGCCACTCTTTTTTGTTTCATACCTACATTATCGTCTTTCTGTGTACTTGCCATTTTGTTTTCTCTTACGGCGCATGCAAAATCTCGCCGTTTTTCTAACCTCCACCTATAGGTACATTTGGACATTAGTAACATATTACTAAACTGTCAACTTTGAGCCCGTATTTTTGTGTGACACTTTGCACAGTTTCAATTTCATCTTTTAAAACATTTTGGTACAGGTTGGTTACTGACACTTATTTTTTGTAACTTTTACCGAATGGGTATATTTTGCCGTACTGCGCGTGCTATGGTTTTCAAATCCCGAGTGAGGGCTTCTTCGGACGGCAAATACAACTGCTGGTGAGCGGTTGCCTGTCCATAACAATAATGTGGAATGACACTAAGCCCGCTTTGTCCGTTCGCTGAACTCATTATTCGGAGCAACGTGACATCATTTATGGTGATGTAGGCTCAACGTCATGACGTTATGACGACTTTTGGGAAATAACTGTGGAAACAAAGCGACTGCTTCAACGAAGACCCCAAAATGTTTGTTTGCGCAAAAAAAACAGCCTGTTTATCTTCAACATTTGCAATGTCTCCCTAACCAGCATTGTAATCATTGCATTGATTATGCGATTATTCTGATGGTCTCTGCAAGTTTGTTATTAAATAAATCTAGTTTGTAACCTGTGAAATGGTCACGTGTTCTTTACCATTCCTCTGTTTTATTTGCAAATGTAATTTATTACCTTGTACGTCGCTGAATGTTTATTTACAGGTTCTGCGTCACGCCACATCCTTGTGCTTTTTGCAACCTACAATGGAAAGGGAAGAGGGGCTATGTATGCAATAACCGCCTTCCCTTTCTATGGCGGCCATCTTGAAAGAGGATTTTCTTTTGTGATCCTTACTGCCAAAGTCGCCTCGGATTACAACAAGTACACGTCCTTTTTAGTAGCACACGTTACTGCATTCGTAATTTAGACTATTGCTGGCAAAGATTATTGTGCCTATGTACTTTACAGAAAAATAAGGAGTGTGTGAAGTGCATTCAGGTTTTATTTTTTTTTCAATTATACTGTGAAAGGTTGTTGCTAACCCAACTTTGTTTACGGGTGGCTTTATTTTTTGCCATGGCAGGCAATAAGGTAATATGCGCCCGGCATTGAGCAAACAGGCATCAAACAGTAATATGAGTGACTGTATGTGTGGCAACAATTTTTTCCATCTGTTATGTGCTAGATAGCAACACAGTTTCTTATGCTTTTGCAATACACCACTGCTGCTGTTTCTTAGGGAGGAAGGCTGCATTTAGCGGATGTCTTTTTCAGATAAGTACAACTTTCCCTACCAATATATAATGTGTAGTGCATTCGCAGTCGCTGCATACCAGTATGTGTTGGCGTTTTTTAAGGCAAATGTTGAAGGTGGACATTCCTACATAAATATAAAATCCATTTCCACATTGCCCAACAGGCATACTTCGTTCAGGTAAGTGTGTACTGATTCTGGGACATGTCACGGTGCTGTACGACAGTATACTTTCATGTGGCATTCTTCGGAAGCTATATATTGTTAACCAAACAACCCTTCCTAAAGGAACCTTTTGGTTATGTTGCACTACTGAAAATTTGTGCCATGCAGTACAACATTTTTTTCTTAGGTACACCTTATACGTAAATTGTACTACTAAAAACCCGTACAATTCACTAAAAAAAAAACTTTGTTGAGGGGACGTTATGGTTAAGTTGCCCTAACAAAGACTTGTACACTTCACTACAAAAATACTTTCCACCTCCCCTTTATGCTTCAAATTACAACCGAAAACCCCTGAAATTCGACAGTTAGGGTAAACTAAGCCCCCAACCCTGCAACACCCAGACCATGAAAGATGTCATCTGAAATGTCAATGATGATATCACTTGTTTAGCCCCTTTCTTTTCCTTCCCTGCCATACACATATATATGTGCGTTCACTAAAAACATTTCACTAAAAGAATGTTATACTTCACAGTGCAAATAAACACCACTGCACATTCCCCCATTATAATAAGCTAAGCAACCATAACTCGCACCATCTACGTGCATTGCTAAGACTAACACCCAGGACATCAAAGATGACATCAAAAATATCATTGATGATATCACTGATGACATCACATGTGAAAATAATATCCCTAAAAAGTTCCTGCCTACAAGGGGTTCTTTCTATTATGTTGGTAGCAAGATGTCAGGGGTGATTGTGTAATGTTACACATGTAATAACTAGCTCACAAATGTACACTTAATACACACTTGTTCTAAAACAAACAATATATATGCCGACCCAATGCATCTAGCTGAGTGGCACATACAGGGATATTGAAGTAGGGTAGAAAGAACTAGCAGCATTTCACAGTTTATCTTCCTGTATACAAAGTAATTGTGTGTTTGAGGCCTGCCATTGCCCCATGCATATGCATCATGAGCTGACACCAGACCCTAAGGAATGTACTTTAAGAACACACGACAAGGGTAACGTTTTGGTATACAGCACCTTTTCAATTTTCATATTGTTCTGGTCAGTGAATAAAACCACCTAGCCTACATTTTTCAATGCACCAAAATAAGTGAGGCACACATGTGATGTCATCAGTGATGTCATCAATGATATTTGTGATTTCATCTTTGATGTCCTGGGTGTTAGTCTTGGCAATGCACGTAGATGGTGCGAGTTATGGTTGCTTAGCTTATTATAATGGGGGAATGTGCAGTGGTGTTTATTTGCACTGTGAAGTATAACATTCTTTTAGTGATTTCTTTTTACTGAATGCACATATATATGTATGGCAGGGAAGGAAAAGAAAGGGGCTAAACAAGTGATGTCATCATTGACATTTCAGATGACATCTTTCATGGTCTGGGTGTTAGTGTTAACAGTGCACAGGGGCGGTGGAAGGGTTGGGGGCTTAGTTTACCATAACTGTAGAATTTTAGGGGTTTTTCGGTTTTAATTTGAAGCATAAAGGGGAGGTGGAAAGTATTTTTGTAGTGAAGTGTACAGGTCTTTGTTAGGGAAACTTAACCATAACGTCCCCTCAACAAAGTTTTTTTAGTGATATATATATATATATACATATACACACATTATATTCTGCTTGAGCTAATCATGGGGGATTTAATGAAACGACACCCAGGTTTTCACCAGGTTGCACAGGCATATGGCAAGATTTTGCTGTTTATCCAAAAAGTATAATCGTTTAGAACATACAATTTACTCTCACAATTCTTAAATTCAGAGAAGCCAGAAATACATTTTAGCTTGCTAAATATCCATAAATTGCATGTGGATACATTTTATTTCAACAAACTCACCTTGAAATTATCTTACAAATTACACATAAATGCAGTGCAACTTGTGGTTACTGAGAAAATGCATCAGTTATGATAGTCCATTTAAAATAATCTAAAATCTTCATATATATATGCAAATCTGAGATCTCCTTTCTTCATGCCAGTTTCCATTCTTGGGCAGCATCTGACCATAGCCTCCTGGACTGCGTTTTTTTTATGGCCGGGGTAAAAGTCATTAGCCTCTTTGGTTGTTTGAAGTTGGTGTGCTACAGCACCGTAATTAGTTGGGATGCATTGGCTACACAGAGATTGCCCACATTCCAGTCACGCACTGGATAGACCATTTGTCCTGCAAAGAAATTAGCCTTCAGAGACAACCAGTGTTGCCATGGGGGGAAGTAATTTCCAAATTCTGCCAAGGGACCCACGTGGTTGAGTTTGCTTTTGCATCAGTGGATGTATGCTTTCTTTTCACACAGCAGTGGTTTTTAAATAGGACAGCTGAAAGTACAGGGCTGTTTTTTTCAGTCATTAATAAAATGCATTTTTATTTATTTGCTGTTTGTTTTTATGCCGAAAAGTGGGTCTGAGATGTCACAGTGCACCACCTTTTGATGGGGGGGCAGTTTCATTGAAAATGTTGCATTTTTCTCAGCCAGCAATGTGATGTGCCTTTCCAAGCTTTCTCTGGGTTTCAACTACAGAAAGACACCCACATAGTCTGCCTTAATAGGCTCATTTTTAGTGTGCAGATTTTTAAAGTTTGGCAGGTAATTTCTGCAGTGGGCCTTTGACTCCTGTTTGTTTGGGGCTCTGATCAATCCCGCAATGGAGGTGCCAAAGGTCTTGATTTTAACAATTGTTTTAGTTCAGTCATGACACTGATACTCCTTTCATGTCCTGAATCTCTTTTGGGAATACCACCCAGGTGAAGTATGGTATCTGGTACATTACTCTTCATGGGGAGTGCTTATGGGTACAGTGGCAGAATCTAACCTGACTAGGATGTACTGGTTCCCTGCTTTGGAGAGGTTCAGGGGTCCCATGATATCTATGTGAATATGGAAGAATGACAGGAACAGGCTGGAAGACCCCCCCCCCACAAAACATTACTGAGGGTTTTCTGGCACGGGGGGCAGGCAGCTCAATATTTCTGGATTTGCTTGTGGACTGTGGGACAGAAATATATACTAAGCACATGTTCCTGGATGTTGGTGACCCCTCCACTGCCCTCATGCCCTGTAGCGGTGGATTTGAGCACAGTTGAGGACAGCTCTATGAAAATGGAAAGGGCCCATTAGTTGACTTTTTTTTTTTATAAATCTTTTTTTATTGATTTGTTAAACAGAGAACAAAAGAAGAAAAAGAAAGGCAGCACGCACAGTCAGCGCACAAAAGGACATTAGGAGACCTATCATCGAGAACACAATAGATAGCAGAGCTTAACATATTCCTTGGCATAAATCCGCACCCCCACCCGGCAGCTGCGTAGGGCGTCGCCGCTGTCCCTTGTTTTAGTCTTAGCATTTATAGTTCCCATTTTCCCCATATTTTCTGGAACTTACGGGGGGAACCCCTTGCATTGTAAATTCGCCTCTCCAGGGAGGCGCATCTGTCCATTTCATTGGACCATCTGTCAATGGATATCCTGTCCCCCGATCCCCATGTGGCTGCCGTGAGTCTCTTTCCTGCACCAAGTGCTACTCCCAGAAACAATCTCTCATACTTGTTAAGGTCAGTTTCACCTCCTATACCCAGCAGGATAAGCTTAGGGTCTCTCGGGATTGTGGAGCCAAGTATTCTGGAGAGGCGGAGTAAACACGCAGTCCAAAACTCCTGCAGCACCCCGCATTCCCACACCAAATGGTAGAAGGTGCCCTCCGCCCTTTTGCATCGACTGCATTCTGCGTTTCCATCCCCACTCCAACTGGCCATTTGCGTTCTGGAGTAGTAGGACCTGTGCAGGATTCGGAGCTGAATCAGCCGGAGTTTGGCATCTATCCCTATTTCCCTCTGGGACATCAGGGCTTCCACCCACTCCTCCGTCTCTAATGGCCCCAGGTCCTGTTCCCATTTAGCCCTGAGGTTGTCAAGCTCCCTGGATCCAAAGGAGTTAATTGCCTGATAGAGGGTGGAGGTTACCTTGTGGGGGATGTGGTGTGGAAGTATGTTTGTTTCCAGGGGAGAGCAGGCGGGTATATCGGCCAGGTTCGGGAGTTGGGTATTAATGGCGTGTGTAAGCTGGAGGTATCTGAAGCGGTCCATGGGTGACAGCCCGTGTCTCGTTCGCAGGGTTTCAAAGTCTGTTATTCGCCCCTCCTGGACAACGTCCGCCAGAGTAGATATCCCTTTCCTCTCCCAGGTTTCGAAGTGACCCATTTTTTGTATTTCGGGAAGGTGTGCATTACGCCAAAGGGGTTGGATCAGGGTTGGTCTGTCTGCCCAGCCTAAGTATTTGTGTATCTCCCTCCAAACTCGCTGTATATGACGGGACCCGGTCGGCGCTGCTCTTAGGTTCCTTGGGCTATCATATAGTACGTGCAGGGGGGATGGCAAGCCAGTGTCCCCTGTCTCCACGCGGATGTGTGGTAGCAACGGGTCTCCGTGTAGCCATTCATTTGCCACTCCCGCTTGTGCCGCCCAATAATATGTGCGAATGTTGGGCAGTCCTATACCCCGATCCCACACAGAGCGATAGAGCGTTTTTAGGGCAATGCGCGGCGGTTTCCCTCCCCAGAGAAGTGTACGGAGAGTCCGGTTTATATCTGCGAATATTGTGGCCGGGATAGGGAGTGGGGCATTTTGGAGGACGTACAGAAATCTCGGGAGTGCCAGCATCTTAAACAGTGCCGCCCTCCCGAGTAATGAAAGTGGGAGGGAGTGCCAGTGGGCGACATCGTTCTCCAGTTTTTGCATTATCGGGTGTAGGTTCAGTTTGGGGAAGTCCTGTGTTTTGTTAATACGTATGCCTAGGTAGGTGAAGCCCAGAATTGAAACGGAGTATGGACAGGGATCTGGGATTGCTTCCTCCCCTCCCTGTACCGGGAAGTAAATTGTTTTCTGTGTGTTGACCCGTAGTCCCATGAAGTGTTGGTATTCCTCCAGGGTTCTGGCCACAATCGGACAGGAGATTATTGGGTTGCTCAAATATATCAGGTGGTCATCTGCGTACAGCGAGACCCGTTCCTCCCCGCCCCGTGGCCAGGCGAATCCTGTCCATCGTGTGTCCGTTCTCAACCGGATTGCCAGAGGTTCAATGGCGAGGAGAAACAGCAGGGGAGAGAAGGGGCATCCCTGCCTGGTCCCCCTACTCAGCTGGAATGTGGCGGATGATGTCCCATTGACTCTTACAGAGGCCTCGGGGAGGGAGTAAAGGAGTTTAACCCATGACATGAAGTATTGTCCAAAGCCCATGCGTTCCATTATGTCCCACAGGGCTTCCCATCCCACCGAATCGAAAGCCTTCTCGAAGTCCACCGCCAGGAGGGCTAGTGGAGACTGGATCTCGTCAGCTCGGTCGAGGGCAATCTGGACCCTGCGGAGATTCATTCGGGTGCACTTGCCGGGCATAAAACCACACTGATCTGGGTGAGTTAGGGATCCAATCACCCCCAGCAGTCTATTGGCGAGGACTCTGGCTAGCGTTTTTGCCTCCCCATTTATTAAAGAAATGGGCCTGTAAGAGGCGCAGAGCTCCGGGGGCTTCCCTGCTTTGGGGATCACCACTATTGTCGTTTTCCGGAGGTCTGGGGGGAGGGTGCCCTGTTCTCTGCTACGGAGGAACATGTCATGCATGTGTTTCGTTGTCGTTGCGCTCAGTTTTTTCCACAGTTCTACCGGGACCCCATTGGGGCCAGGGGTCTTCCCTGTCTGTAGTTGTGAGAGGGCTTCTCCTACCTCATCCTCAGTGATGGCAGTGTCTAACTGTTCTGTCTGGAGTTCAGACAGGCGGGGGATCGTGATCTCGTCCAGGAAGTTCGGGACGTTTATTGTGGGGTCTCGTATTTGTGGGGAGTATAGTTCTCTGTAGTAGTTTGCGAATTCCCCTGCGATCTCAGCTTCCCCCGTTAGTAAGTTCCCGTCTTGGGTTTGGATGGCCCGTACTTGTCCTTTGCTCTGTTCCCTGCGTTCCAGCCAGGCTAGTGTTTTAGTGGCTTTGTCTCCTCTCTCGTATATCTGGCTCCGGGCCTGCCAGTGGGCAGTTCGGGCATTATCTAAGGCCCTGTCTCTCAGGATTATTTGGGCTGTTACCAAGGCCTCATGCGCCTCTTGGGTTCCCTCTTCGAGGAATTGCTCCTCCCGCCTAGTTACCTGGGCTTCTGCTTCGGAGATTGCCTCGCTGTGTTGTTTGCGGTGAGCTGCCACCAAGGATATTGCTTCCCCCCGTATGACGGTCTTGTATGCCTCCCACCTTGTTATTGGGCAGTCTACTGCCTCCATATTTAAATCGAAGTATTCCGATGTCTTGTTTGCAAGCCCCTCCAGTATTTCGGGTATCCCTAAGTAATAGGTGTTTAGGCGCCAGGTGGGTTCTTGTTTTGCTGATAGGCCCTTGAGTTTTACCAATAGGGGGGAGTGGTCAGAGATCCCTCTCGCCAGGAATTCTGCGGACAATAGTCGATGGCCCATATTCATTGGGGTGAGGATATAATCACGTCTGGATAGGGACCGGTGTGCGCTGGAGTAGAACGAGTAGCCCCGATCTAGTGGGTGGGCTGCCCTCCATGTGTCAGATAGCCCCATAGCTTCTGCAAAGGTGTGGAGTTTGGTCGGGACGTCTACCGCTCCGCTGCCCACGCGTGTTCTGTCCCGAGCTGTCTCCATGACTTCACTGAAATCCCCCCCTATCGCCCATGAGTCCGCCCGTTCTTCCAGTATTATATCCTGGAGCTCGGCCAGGAGTTCCGCTGTGAGCGTGGGAGGTGCATACACTGCCACGAGGCCCCAAGTCTCCCCCCTCAGTTCACCCAGTACCATCACAAACCTGCCCCGAGGGTCTGCTTTAACTTTCCTCGTAGTAAACGGAAATCTCTTATGTAAGAGGATCATTACACCCCTAGAGCCTCTGGAGAACCCAGCAAGGTATGTGTGCGGGTAATTTGATTTCCTAAAAAGCCCACAGTTAGTACCGATCAGGTAGGTTTCTGTTATGAATGCAATGTCTGGGGAGTGGCGGTTAAGATATTGGAGTACCAATTTACACTTTATGCCCGACCCCAGGCCGTTCACGTTCCAGGTCAACAGGGATATTTGTTTCTTTTGTGTTATATCAGCATGGGATTTGGATTGGGGTCATATGTAAGGATGCGGAGTGGTTCCCTTTTTTCCCCCCCTATCTTGTCTGCCGTTCTAGGGTGCAACAGACTCCTGAGCCCTTCTGTCGTGTTCATTTGAGGATCTATGTCGTGTGCTTCATGTGCAAACTCTAGAGCCCTAACCTGTGAATCGTAGGCTACGTCCGTGCAGGTGGGTATGTGCTGGCCAGTGGGGGGGACGTGTCGGTCCCTCTCGTATCTTGTACAAGGATTTCTGTGAACTACTGTTCTGCTGCCCACTATTGCTGGTGGTTGTGACATGAGGCCCGTCTCTTCCTTCTCTAAAAACCCCAAACTCCCCCCACCCCGCACTTCCCCCCAACCTGAAGTACCTGTTCCCCTAACCATTTAAACTACTAAAGAGGCGAAGGCCCCAACTCGAAGGCGGGGGGGGGGTCAGGAGGACCCTACCCCGCAACTCGTGTGGTTCAAGAACCACTGAACTTAGAGTAAAGCTAACAGTGAAGGGTTCCCCTCAGGGGGCACAGAGGTGGTAGCCGGCCAGGGCCGCCGGACGCAAGGATCTCATACTGTTCCTTATTCCTGTCCCTCAGCAGCTGCACATTTTCAGGTGTGATCTGTGTGACCTGTGTCGATCGGGGGGCCGAGTCCTCCCGTCTCCCCACGTGGTGGGATGCCCTGTCCAGTAGGGCGGTTGTTGTCTCCATCGTTGCTGCGGGGTGTGTTTCCATCCGGTCTATTCGGGCGTGGAGTAGAGAGGACCTGTGTTTCCAACCAGTCCCAGGCCTCGCGGGGTGTGTAGAACACCTGGAACTTGCCGTTGTGGTATACTTTGAATGTTGCCGGAAAGAAGAGTGCATATTTGATGCCCAGGGGTGACAGTTTCTTTTTGATGGAGTCGTAGGACTGACGCGCATTCTGGACCTCCCTCGTGTAGTCGGGGAAGAGCCCGATTCTGTGACCATTGTAAGTGATGGGGCCGGTCGCCCTTGCCATGTGCAGTAGTGTGTCCCGGTCCCTGTAGTTCATGAGTTTTGCGATCACCGTTCGTGGGGGGGCCCCCGGGACTGGTCTGCCCGTCGGAACTCTGTGTGCTCTTTCAATTGAGAAGAATTTTGAGAGCTGCTTGGGAGCCATCAAGTCTGCCAGCCAGTGCTCCAGAAAGAGCTCCATAGAGGGCCCTTCCTCCTTCTCGGGGAGGCCGAGTATGCGGAGGTTGTTCCGACGGGACCTCCCCTCACTATCTTCGGCTCTGTTTTCCAGTGTGGTGATTTTCCGTTCCATTTGCTCAAGGCGGCCTCCCAGGTTTTTAACCGTGTCTTCTGTGTCTGATATTCGTTGTTCCGCTTCTCCGACCCTGGTAGTGAGGTTCCTTAAGTCCTGCCTCACAAAGGACACCTCGGAGGCCAGCCCGTCTATTTTGGTCTCTACCGAGGTTCTGGAGTCGTTGATTGCTGCCATGATGTCGGCGAGGGACAGCGTTTGGGCCGCACCCCCCTTCATAGCCTCGTTGTCCACCCCACTAATTGGGTCCGGGAGAGCCGCCGGGGTGCTCGTCGTGTATTTGTCTATTTTGTTTTGGGTCGCTCCCCTGCGGGGCTGGTCCTTGCCCATCCTGACCCTGTGGGGCGGCTCTTGGTGCGGGTATGTCTCCTTGGGTGGAGGTTCCTTCCTGGGTGGTCCTCCGCCTCCCGCTCCGTCCCTGTGGTCTCCCGTGGGCCGCCGGTTGGTGGCCCTATCACTGTTTGCGCCGCGCCGCTCAGACCTTCGTCGGGCCTTGGTCTGCGCAGTTTGGTTCTATGTTCCGTATAGTCCAGCTCTGGGCATGCTTTGGCGTGTGGTTCCGGAGGTGCGGGAGATCTGCAGGCAGAGGGTGGTGTTGGCCTGTGCCTGGGGGGGGGTGGGGCGAACCCCTAGTTTCTTTCCCAGTGCGTGGCGGGTGCTTTTTGGGTTGCTCGACCGTTGGCAGAGGACCTCGGTTGTAGCAGGTCCGCTTCGCTCCGCTGGTAATTGTCACCTCTCCCCTCCAACCGCCGCGTGTGCCTCCCCCGCACTCGATGTTCCCCCTCGACCCAGGCGGCCCGCGCACAGCGGGGGCCGGGGAGGGAGAGCCCGCACGAGAGTCGCACCGGGGCAGGGGGGGGAGGAGGCAGCCTCAGGTCTGGCGGGCGGCCCACGGGAACGGCCAATTCGGCGGTGACGGTCCGCGGCGGCTGCAACGGAGGCCCAGGGGGGGGGGGTCCTCACCTCTCGCTTCGGTGGGCGACGACTCCGGTCCCGCAGCAGCAATCCCACAGGCCCTGGGGGGGGGCGAGCCCACAGCGATCTCCGATGCGTCCTCTACGGGGCTGCGCC
Organism: Ambystoma mexicanum; assembly: GCF_040938575.1. Classification (NCBI taxonomy): domain Eukaryota; kingdom Metazoa; phylum Chordata; class Amphibia; order Caudata; family Ambystomatidae; genus Ambystoma; species Ambystoma mexicanum. Next base: position 833,888,917 of record NC_090925.1, read on the forward strand.
GGTCGCGGCTGGTGTTCGCGCCGGCTCGCTTGCGCGGCCTGCCTCGCGGCCGGGGCTTCACACGGTGCGGGAGGCTCAGGCAGGTCCGATTTTCTTCCGGATTTTTCGGAGGGGATGCTGGTGCATTCCCCTACCGTGATACGTGGTGCAGGTCAGCAAAAGGTTCGGAGAAACGGCAGGATTATGGAGGATTTAGGCGGCCCTGGCGGAGCGACGTGAAGCTAGGTCTTCATTCAACGCCCCCTGGTGATTATTCTCCCCATTAGTTGACATTTGATCTGACCATCCTCCTCCACATTCTTGGTAACCTGATATAACAATTACCTATTTTCTACAAAGTAAATCCCCCCTTTGTGTTTGGCCTCTTCTTTGGAGAGCAAAGTATCAAACAATTACTTCAACCAGGGGTTGCAATATTAGACAGAGAAGAATATCTCCCTGGATGTTGACAGATGTTGCCTAAGGGGGCAGGGGTGTCAGGTGATGAGATGAGGAATGGGGACAAGATTCACCCTTAAGGCCTCTATCTCTTTTTCTGGAAGTTGGGAGAAGCCAACCCTCCAGTGCTTTCCCTTCATCCTTCTCAGTCTCCGGGGTCTCATCTGCATTTAAGTGTTGCATTATTCGTAAATCAACTAAGCTGTAGGACCCCCTTCCCTTATTGTCTGGGCCAATGACACCGGCCTACACATTCATGCCTATCTAATGGCTAGCCCAGACTTTCAGGTGAGACGGGCTTTAGTCCATTCGAGTGGTGCCACTTTCAAATCAGAGGAGATCAGGACAGGGTCAATAAGAGGTATATGCAAGGTTCTGTGCTGTGTTGGCCCAATCCGATAAAACCTTGGGTGGTTTGGTGGGGAGTCAAGCCAGCGAAGGGGGGGGGGGTCTCGGGGGAAAAATCACTCGAAGGCATGCATAGATTTGGTCACATACCCGTGAACTTCTTCATTCCTGCCATGTAGTACTGTGCTTCTGACCCACGATTTACAGGCAGCGATACAGGAGAAAGAAAACAATGTGGCATGATGAAAACTGCCCCTCCTCCCCTTGTCCGCCCGGTCAGCCCTCATTTGCCACAGAGGATCCATACCCTTGGTTTAACCAAGGTCCTTCTCACAGACCTGTAGGACAAGCACATCAGGACCCACCATAACAACGGGCATTACAAAGCCTCAAGTGGGCATCTTTCTCAGCCCATTTAGGCCAATGATATCCATGTCAGTGGATGTGGAAGCCAAGGCGTTCTACCAATCACACACCTTGGTTAAAAGGAAAGCACTGGAGCAGGTGGTTCCAAGACTCCCCATTATTGAGATACTCTTCAAAAGCACACGGGAGGACCAACAACTTAAAAATGAACTAATTACACACTGGACGCCAACTAAAAAACACACACACAGGATGCACATTCAAAGCTTTCCTTGGTGCAGTAAATCATTTTATTAACATTATTGTCCTAGCAACCTAAATAATATGCAACATGTGGCATGCGCAATGCAAAGGAACACGCAATTAGACCAATGCCTCACATTGCATAGTCACCACCAAAGCCTCACTGCAACCATACAAATTGCATAGCCACCACCAAAGCCTCACTGCAACCATACACATCGCCTAGTCACCACCAAAGCCTCACTGCAACCATACACATTGCATAGCCACCACTAAGCTCGAACTACTGGCATAAGCGTCCTCTGCATATTCGCTCAGCATGCATGCCCTCACAGCTGTTACAACAATTACCAAATTAAAGTTTTTACTTTATACAAATGACACTTCTACATATATTCGCACACTCTTATATCCAACATACAAAAGTACAGTGTTCTCCTTTTATGTCACACAATGTCTACCATACAGAGACTTTTGCAATATTCAAACTCCAACAATCAGGCTGGTAAAGCCAGTGCACACACCAAACAGGGACCCGAGTATAGCAAATTGCCAGGGTTAGCGGAAGGGACATCACACACCCAATGACTTCACAGAAAATGGCATCACATAGCCTTTTGACTGATTTCACATGAGATGGTGCCATATGACGGCTGACCGTCATGACATCACAGGAAGTAGCACCACCAGTAGAAGAGTATGTAAAAACATCCCAATGTGGGATATATATATATATATATATATATATATATTTTTATTTTTTTTTATTTGTGTGTAATCCAAATTGGATTTTTACAAAAGAAGAGTTGAGGGTCAGACGTTTTCTTGCATAGTATTTAGAAGTCAAGGTATTTGCCAGGTAGCTCTGTCACTGCCTATCATTCTGTGCCACCATTGTTCTTCTTCCAACTGTTGGCCGTCGGTAAGAAAATGCTGGAGGTAGGCCGATCGGATTGTCTGGTTTTTTGGGCAGGACAAGAGCAGATGGCAAATTGTCTAATTTCCTGACCCGCATAAGCGGCACTCGCTGGTCACAGAGATGCCTCAAATTTTCAGAATTTCATTTGTTTCCAGTAGATTCAGTCTGGCCCTGAGAAGGCAGTTGCGAGCTGGTCTACTTGGAAATTTTGCTATATATCCTTTAACTCGTTGATCTTGCACAAAGTTTGTGGTATGTGTGTGATAAGTTTGTTTGCAGCCGCAGCATCTTGAGTTGTCGAACAGTCTAGGTTTTTCAGTTTTTGAATTACTCTGACCGGGTTTGTGAGGAGGTCTTCTTCAGTGCAGGCGACAGAGTTCAGTAAGGATTTATTGTCATTCTTCTATGTAGATAACATTTTAACCGTTTCCTCTTGCATTTCTTTGCCCATCAGTGCGTAAATTGTTTGGCTGCTTTGAATGAGGCATTTTCGGTACAGAAGTAGTGAGTTGGCATTGATTGTTCCCATTAGGGACAGAAGACTGAGTTCTCGCCGTACTGCGGGCATCGATGTTGATTTAGGCAGGGACAGAATTGTCCTCCGGAAGTGTGCTTCCAGCCTTGACCAGACTTTCTTTGGTATTAAGGACATTGCCGCGGCACCGTATGTGATTGATGGGACGACTTTCATCTTGTAAAATTGTATTGCTGAAATGGTTGAGAATCGGACGAATTTCAGATCGATTACCTTTCTTTGAGCGGGCAGTTTTTTTATTTTGCATTTGAGGTTTTTCTGCATTGAGGTTTCTTGTTTTGAACTGTCGATGCTTACACGAAGATATTTGAACTCTTATTTTTTCGCTTTCTTTGAGATACCATCTTTGTTTTTCTTTTTTTCTTGGGACGTTTTCCAAAGTCATTATTTTTGTTTTTTCTTTGTGGATTTTCAAGTTGTTTTCTGTGGTGTAGCGGAGCAAGTTGTTTAGCTGTCTCTGGAGACCGAGTGGGGTCTGGTCAAAGAGGATAAGATCGTCCACGTACAGAAGTCGACTGATTTGTACACTGGCCAGTTTTGGCAGAAATATCCTGGAGAGATCTTCAGTTGCCCTGTAATTGCCCATGTAGGCTAGGAACAGAGCTGGAGCAAGGGGACATCCTTGTTTGACCCCTCTTCCGGTGGGGATTTCTGCAGAGATGTGGCATATGATATTTATAACGTGCTTAATATCCAGAGGTTTCTGAGCGCAACCCGGGGATCAAACCTGTGTTGCTTTTTGCCGTTTTGTTTCCAAGGCGAGCATGTTGCAGCTGAGGTATCCTCCCGTGGATATTGATCAAATAAAAAAGGTTATTAAAGCAGATGTTGGGTTGTTAAAGCAGAAAAAAGACTTGGAGTAACCAACCAAGCTTTAATTAGGAGGCTACTGGGATACGTTACTACCTTCCATTTCATCATGTCTAGGCTGACCAAACCAACATGCAGGGGATGATGTGACAGCATGGCTAAGCCGGCCTGCATTTTGTCTCCAATCTTCATCCCATGGCTTTTTATAACTGAAATGTATAGTTTTGTTTTAATGGCAACAATGTAATTTTTAAACTGGAATTGATGAATCCAAAAGAAATTCTACATGTAAGCTATATGTAGGGTTTCAGCAGAGCTGTGCAAGGGTAAACCAAGCAGAGCCATCATAGGCCAGGGAACACGCCTTCATGTTACACTGCATTAGCTTTCTATGTCAGGTACAGTCATCATATTCTAAATGCAACGTCACATGCTCACAGTTCCTCCATCATACGCAAAGCACTGCAAACCTATTACAGATAAAGCCTCATACGCCAGACACTATGACCCGTTGAAATACTGCCGTAATATGCCAAGTGCAGACGCCAATAACAAAAACATTTAGTGTGCTTGGCAATTATGTCACAGCATTTCAAATTGTCATGCCAACCACAAAGTCGGCTTTCTGGCACCCCTTTACTCTCCCTCTTCTCTGTAGCAATGGTGATAGTGATATTTGATTTGCTGTGCTACGAAAAAGCACCAAAACCAATGATGTGTTGTGTTATTTCAAAACGGGTTCAGGTTCATTACCTTATCTTTCATTTAGATCAAGAGTATTCTCAGCCCCACTTGAATTGCTTTTTCTCTCCCCAACGTTTTACAAAAATTGCTCTACAGCAGAATTCTTCATTAATGTGCTGCCATCTGAAAGAAACCGACTAGCCAGTTTGCCCATAAAAAAATACCGAAATGCCAAAGGTGAAGCTTATATTTAGTACAATCGTAAACGATCATGAAGGTATGGCTGTAACAGATTGGTTTCGCAGATTATAAAATGCACTCATGCTTTACCTGTCCTTTGTTTGAAGAAAGTTTCCTCTGCCTTTATTTATTTTATTGTTCATTTGTAACGTGCGTTATACACAAGTGTTTCGAGGCACAGCAAGGCAGGAGGCTAGAGGTGGCTGGGGGGAATAGGTAGGGGAAAAGTATCGATTCTAATAGGCCTTACGACATTCAGATCGTGCAAGTGCAGTAATGAGAAGTGCATGGGTGAGTGGGGGTGGGGAAGGGCAGGAACTGGGTGGTAGGGCCCATGAGAAAGGAGAGCGCCAGGTGGACAGGGCCAGCGGGAAGCAGAGAATTAGGGGGTCCACAACTAATTGCGAGTTAAGGGGCTCGAATGGCTCTAAGGGGTGCAAGCCAACCAGCCAAGTGTATGTGCAGGATGAGGGTTCGGGGGGGGGGCGAGATCACGAGAGAACAAGTGCAGAGGTAGACTGGGCAGGGGAGGCCTGGCACCCTGTATGACTCTGCAGGACCAAGCCACCAGTCTCAGGCAGAGGGGACATTAGCGGGGGAGGGAAAAGGAAGGAGGGGGAAAAGGAAGAACAGAAAAGGAAGGTCTTGAGGAGCTTCCAGAACTTAAGGATTTCCGGCTGAAGTCTGAGGGGGGGCAGGGAGGCAGTTCCAGAGGGAGGCACCTGCAGAGGAGAGAGATCTACCCCCCATTCTCTGCTTGGAAAAACATCTGATTTGCAGAGAGTTAGAGTTGGAGGAGCAAAGGGCTCTGGTAGGGAGGTAAGTAGGGTGAGAGAGTTGGATATAGTGTGGTCCCAGGCCCCAGAAAGCCTTTTGGATTATGCAGAGGGTCTTGAATTTGATCCTGGCAGCAATCGGGAGCCAGTGGAGAAATTTAAGGGCTGGAGAGATGTGGCCCCTGGGCTTGAGGCCAAGGATAAGTCTCACAGTCATATTCTGGATTAGTTGAAGGGGTGAAGGGAGGAGTTGGGTAGGCTGAGGAAGAGGCATTTACAGTAGTCCAGCCTGGAGAGAACCAGCGCTCTAATTGAGTTTCTGGGGGAAGGTGAGGAAGGGAGGAATGCCTCTGATGAGGTGCAGCTAAAAGTGGGTCTTCTTGGCCAGGTCCATGATGTGTGGAGAGAAGGAGAGGGAGGAGTCGAAGATGATGCCAAGGTTTTTTGCTTCACACGAGGGTGAGCAGAGGTGGCCAAAGGAGGGTGGCCAGAGTGTGGGAGGGAAAGAGGGAGCAGGGGTCCCAATGAGAAGGATCTCTGTCTTATTGGCATTAAGGCAGAGATCGTTAGTAGTGTATCATGCCCCAATAGCAGACTGGCGGTCAGGAATGATAGTGGAAGAAGAGGAGGTAGACGAGGGTAGCTTGAAAGAGAGCTGTGTGTCACCAGCATAACCATAAAAATTAGGAGAGGTGACGATCAGATGAGCTAGAGTGGTCAGGCACATATTGAAGAGCTGGTGGGAGAGGATAGAGCCCTGAGGGACACCACAAGCGGAGAGTGAGATGGTGGAGAGAAAAGGGCCCAAATGAACCTGGGAAAGGCAGTCCGAGAGGAAGGGGGTCAACCAGTCCAGAGCCAGGTCCTTGATGTCGAGGGTGTCATGGTGCCTCTTTATCTGGGTGACGTGATTGACCAGGTCAAAGGCAGAGGAGGTCAAGAAGGATGAGAACAGAGGAAGAGAGCTGGAATTGTGATTAGTGAGCAAGTCATCACAGGTTTCAGGAAAGCAGTTTCCGTGCCCCTGGCAGCTGCAAAGCCAGACTGATGATAGTGGAGGCAACCGACAGTTTCATTGCGGTGGACAAGCTGGGAGATGGCAAGCTTCTCCAAGAGTTTGCTCAAGAAGGGGGTAGTGGAGATGGGGCACTTATTTGCAGGACAGGAAGGATCAGCAGAAGGTTTTTGGAGGAGGGTGCATAAGGGAATGCTTACAGGGTGAGGGGAAGAATCCAGTGGCAAAGAAGTGATTGTAGAAATCGGTCGAGGCCGGAGCAAGGGAGGCAATGTTGTCCTCAATAGTTCTGGAGGAGCAGGGGAGCACCTGTTGGAAGAGACTTTCATAGAGCAGACGTGTCTAGAAACCACATCAGGTGTTATGGGAGAAAAAAAGGGGAACAGAAGGGGAGAGGAGGGGGGCAAAGGAGGCCTGAAAGAAGGGGAGGGGGAGGGATGTGGAGTAGTGGTAAGTGAGGAGAGGATGACCTGAGTTTTGGAGATGAAGTGAGAGGTTAGAGAAGGCAAGAGTGCCGGAGAAGGAAGTGGAGAATGCAATAGGGTTGGCTAGTTCCTTGCAGATTTTGAAAAGTTCAGCCGTATTGTTAGTAGCCTCCGAGATGTGGGCTTGGATATAGGCACTCTTCTTAGAGCAGATGGCAAGTCTGTATTGCCTTTGGAGCAGGCGGTAGGGCAGTTTGTCACAGGTTGTGCTCGAAGCCTGCCACTTCCGCTCAGCTACTCTGCACTTGCATTTCAGAGTAGCCAGATCGGAGTCATACCAGGTGTTGCACTTGAGGCAGGCTTCAAGCGGATCCTCATTACCGGGGCAAGGATGTCCAAATTGTTGGAAATTGAGAGTTGAAGGTGAGAGAGGGCTGTATTAGAGCAAGAGTCCAGGGAAGGAGTAGGAGGGGGCAGGGGAGAAGGTGGCAGCACATATTCCGTGTGCAGCAGTAACAAATAACAATTCTGCCAAAACTCATATAGCTCCTATGCAGGTTGTATCGTCTATCTAAAAAAAAAAACAAGTGTACAGTTTGGCGGCCGCATACTGTGCTGCTCTGTAAGTGCAGGACCTATGTACAGGGGCTGTGGCTGTGCTGCTCTGTGGACCAAAGTGGTTTCCTCGCAGCAATTTCTTCGAAGCCCATTTACTTGCATTTTCTTTACCACATTTTACCACAGAAAATGTAGGAGATACCCCCGCCCCAACATCCCCCAGCTTTTCTAAATACCTAAACCCAACAATCACCATCAACTTTTTGCGGTAACATGTGGTGAAAAACCTGCGAGCAAATGGGATTCAATCACACTGTCCTTCAAGGAGACGAGGTAGTACACCTTTAGGTAGGTATTACAGTAGCAGCTTTCTAAATACCCTGCTTCCATGAGGAAACATATATTTGCCCAAGATCACAAAGTATATGATGTGAGTAATCAGGAATTCTACATACTATTTAAGTAGTAAGATACCTCCGTAACGTGCGGTCATCTCAAGGTTACAGAGTTGAATCCCTTGCCAACTCTGCGTTTTACTTTTAAGGTCTATGAATGACTTCATTAGTTTGAATTCATTTAATACCATGTTCTCGTTGGCTAAAAGAATGACCTATGCAAACACATGATTTATTGGTTTTCGATACACCATCTAAGCCCAATCACTCCCCATGGGAAACGAACGTGGAACACAGCTGCACTGAGATTTTGGGGTCTGTTTAGAAATTGCTCTTCTCAATGCCTGGGTACAGCGGCATGAACATGTGGCATCAAGCCCAGTGACAGGAAACATTGGGTGCTGGTATTATAGCGCCAAGAGCGCTGGTGACCATTGAATCTCCACTGAGGTCGACCGTTGTGCTCGTGGTTTGTTAGTTCTCTTTAGAGACCTTAAATACTGTCATAGATGTGGTCTAGTGGCTAACCTTATGACATTGGAAACGGCAGACAAGCTTTAATCTCATTGTGTGATCCCGGGCAAATAACTAGCTCTCATGGGTCTCAGCTCTCGCATAGGCCAAAACAGGTAGTGCTTTGAAATACCTAGAAAAGACAAATGGTTTACCCTTGTGCTATAGTACTGCATCTTGAGAGTTAATGCACTCACATACAGAGCTATGTTTTAAGAGTCCATGAACGCTGGGCCACCCGTCCGAGATGAGGGACAATCAAACAGGGGTAGGATGCAAGACGCATAAGGCTGGGTGTCAAAACTGGTCAAACAGGCAGTGGGGAGCCAGGACAACATTAAAGTCAATGAGGGAGCATCAGCCAGGGGAAACCGGAGCATAGTAAACAGAGAATCTAGCTAGTCATATACCCCAGGGAATTATTGAAACTACAGTTGGAATAGGTGTGCACAAAGTGTTTGCTACAGAGTTGGATTTTGACCGGGCATTGTCAGCCTTTCCGACTTGATAAGTAAGCACCAGAAAAGGATGAACAGCCTTGCCTTCAATGTACAGCACTGCAAGGCAGGACGACTCTGGCCACAAGCACGACATAAAAAAGAAATCATGTTTTTTAATCTGCTGAACAGGGATAATTGACGAAGTAAGGGCAGTGCAAAGGACACAGTTCAATGGGTGCCTGCCTGCTCTGCATGAAGGAAGCTTGCAGTGCAGTAGGCCATGCAGTGGTGTTCTATAAGTACACAAGGCTTGCGTTTCGACAGCCCATATTGCATGCATGCCATTTTCCGATCTGTTATGTTAGTTCAGATTGTTTTTAGTTTTGGCTGTTGGGTGGTACATCACTGCCACCTATACGCCGAAACTATTGCTAGGAGGGACATGGCGTATGAGCAGCGACACCCAGGACATGGGTGTTGGTTATTCACCTCCTCATTGACTGAGCACAGCCGTACCAATCCCTATGGCCATTCCCACCCCCTCTCCCGGACTTAAATGCATCTTAACTTTACTTTAGGAATGTATAACGCGCACCTCAGAACCCAGAGGCTTATAAGTGCAAGCAACACATACAAACATACAACAGGGAGGGATGCCATTAAAAACCAAAAGGCAATTCTTCATTTACTTGAAGAGGAAAGTCTTCAATTTCTTCTTGAAGTTTTCAATCAGGCTGGTCTTTCTGAGCTCTTCAGGGGGGACATTCCAGGCCATAGGAGCTGCTGCATCGAAGGCCCCTCATCTTGGCTCTTAACTGTAGTATATTATTTGATCGGAGCATTCTCGTGTTAGTCTTCACAGACAAAGTCTCACTCAAATACCAGGGCCCAGTACATGCGAGGCTTTTGTGCACCATAGCTAAAAGAGCACTTAATCCTCTCTTCAATGGGTAACCTGTGTAAGTTTCTTCTTGTTTTGGTTACATGATCACTCTTTCTGAGCTCCGCGATCGCTCTACCTGCACTGTTTTGTATGACCTGGAGTATAGAATACTCCGACTTGTTAATGCCCACAAGAAGACTGCTACAATAGTCTACCTTAGACCCAAAAATGGCTCTTGCAATTATCTCGACATTTGTTTTTCAAATGAGAGGCAGGATTTGGGTAAGCAATTTGATATAGTATGCTGATGATGACACCAGGCTACTCACTTGCGCCTTCATGCGAAGATGTTAATGCAGCACGATTCCCAGGTTTGTAACCTTTGTTTTAACCATCCGGCTGCCATCATTTTAAGGTGGTGTTATCAAGCAGGAACATCAAACTTTAGTCTCCCAGTGTTATTTCTAAGCAGTCTGCTGAGAGTTAAAAGCTTAATTCCCTACTTGTGCAAATAAAAAGTCTTAACTAAGTGTGCCTTCAACCACTTGATTTATATCTGTTCCTTCCTCTTAAAAACAAGCATTGAAAAAGCCAACAGTTTTGACTTTTGTGTAGGCATGGGATAGATTTTTGTCTTGCACTGCTATCCTATACCCAGGTCACCTCACCATATTCCAGCTGTTACCATTTTATGGCCAGGTAGCACTATAATAGCACCTGGCAAATGCCCAACAATGCCTGTTGCCTGGCATTCTGGGGCTTATAGTGCTGCATTTATAATGGGGAAAGCCAGAATCAAAAAGCAAAGAAAAAACAAGCCGGGATTATCATAGCTAAAAGCAGAGGGGGATGCAAGAGTTAAAGGCAGGGGAACTCGTGTCTCTTCTCGTTGTGGGATGGGTCCCGCTGTGCTGGTGCTATCTTCACTCAGCTGGCGCGCTGACTGGCGACACTCATTTGGACCGGAAGTCAGGGCCTGGGCGACGCCTCTTCCGCCTTTCAGGGGACGAAGAGTAGAGTGTGACCACCCACGGAAGGGTGCGGCCAGAGGGGACAGCCCGCTATGTAGCCTGTCCCTCTGGTGCCCCCTGCGGGAGCCGGTCAGCCTCTGAACACACATCTCGCCATCAACAACGGACAGTTTGTGTGCCAAGCCGTGGCAATGCTGGTCGTTAGTTTCCTCCTAGATTCACGCTGCACTGCTCCCTAACGGCATCCATACTGTCCCAGCGCTAGGAAATCTCGTACCTCGAGGACAGCCAGTCCTTGTGTCTAGCGCGTAGCAGGCAGTGCTGAAAGGACACACGCAGCTATTCCCAAGAGTGGAGAAGCAAGCGGTCTAGGCCAACTTTATTGGGTCCAAACACCAGATAGTTTGCACGGCCGAGCTGGCGCCGCCTCGGCACCCCAGAACGAGCACAAATAAGCCCAACAATACATAAACACTGCAAGTGTGTGACTGTCCTACCAGTCCCATCAGCTTAAACCTCCTGGGATTCAACTGCCTGCTGCCTAGTGCTGACCCTCTAACATCAGACCCAAGGGACGCGAGGGCAGGGCCAGGGGTAGCTACGGAAGAGTCGGAGTTAGCCTTAAATGATGTCCAGGTCATCAAATATGCAACCTGGAAATTCACCTAAACTCATTGAAGCCAATGCATGCAGGAACCCCAACTAATAGAGAAGCCATGATCACATGTGCTCCATATACCAAACCAATCACGCAGAACAAGTAGCAGCCACAGAACACATCATTCCCACTGCGCTTAACATGCACACCGTCGCCAGCAGGCAGGCCTGCAACATCACGCATGTACCATCTGACAAATCACATGAAAAAAGTTGCACTTTCACAGCACATGAAAAAACACACTGAAACACTTATTAGCAAGTGATAGATAATCCCTCAGAGACCCCCAGCATTGCTCACACCCTACTCAAACACAATATGACGTAATCAAGCCACACTTTCAAGCATGCAATATGAAAACAAAGGTCACATTTGAAGTGCATCAAAATCACAATTTAACAACTGTGATGATGCCATCACACCTTCTCCTGAGGTCGCCTCTCCCTATGGGGCCAGGGGACGGCAGCCGCAACCTGATCCTGACCCTGGGGGCGGCTACATGAGGGAGAACCACATTGGGGGAGGCGACTCAGGGGGATAACACAACATCATTGGAGGAAGTCCTATAGCCCCCATTCCCTTTTAGGGAAGTTTCCTCCATTCCTCATGCCTTGGCATATTTTAACACTCTCCCTCAACCTCTTACTAGATCTACTTTAAGTATTCCTCAACACCCCACCAAGAACACTATATTAACAATTGTGACGAAGGAGAGGCAAGAAGGAGTAATGGTCACTCCCAATAAGGCCCAATATCAACTTCAACATCATACCATGAACAGCCTAGTAACGACTAAGACGAGAAAGTGCAACAAAGCAGTGAAGATGAGTAAAACCAGTAAACCAACTTGACGGTCTGGAAACGATGTAATCATGCCAGGAAGTTTTAATCTGCTACAGCTGGCAGGCAGAAGAGAGATATGCAGACGCTGGGCGGCACCGCAACCTGTGGTAACATCGAGCACCACACTGAGGGAAAGCACACTGTGGGAAACGGTATGAAGGCGAGTCCAAACAGCAGGGAAAGAAAGCCGGTTACAGATGGCCCGAGAACAAAAAGCAGCAGGAACCGTGCATTGTGAAAAAAGGACACAGCGAAGGCGCAGCAACTAACAGGAGGCACGCCGAGCCAGCAAGTTGAAGGTAAGCAAAGTGAAAGAATGCAAGAAGCAACCAATAAGCCCAGTGGCGACAGATGGGTTACCGGTTTGCCTGAAAGCATTTGACACTCCCTAAGAATAAAGCGAGAGAAGCAAAGTGAAGAGATCTGAATCGAAGGAACACGCAGAGCAACCAGTAAGCCCATGCAAGACAGATGGGTTACAAGGTTGCTTCAAAGTGTGTGCTGCTCCATAAGAACTAAGCGACAGACCAAAAGAGGCCAATAAGGAAGTTAAAATCTTTGTGAAGCATACCACAAACAGCTTGTTGAACCAATATCTCAGGGGAGAAAGCAAAGTAAAAGTGAATGCTCTTGGGAAAGGGGCCAAGAACTTTTTGGTGAAAAAGGCAACAAATATTGAAATGAACTCTATGAAACAAGGGTTGATAAGCCACCGGTGGGCTAATCTCATTTCATGGATAAAAGGAAAAGTCATAGCATAAGGTCCTGGCCATAGAGTACACCATGTGAAGCTGAATGGAAAGTGAAGTCCTGGCAGGAGAGTGCACCAGGCTAACTCAAGTGTGTGTACAAGTAATAAGAGAAGGAGAATCTCAAGGAAGGCCCCATGCCCTTGGGAGTGTCAACTGTTATAAAGGAATAAAGGAGACTCTCAAGGAAGATCCTTGAGATTGTGAACTATTGTAAATATGGAAGAGGAGCCTGGTAGGAGAATATACCAGGTGACCGGCAAGTCTGGGACCCACATTCAAGTTGCAATAAAGTGAAAGGAGAATCCCTAGGAATCATATAAGCCCTTAAGATTTTTAATTATATTGAAGGTGAAGAGAAACCCAGGAAGGGAGCTATTTCCATGAGAACTTTGAACACGCCAAGAGGAGGGAGTGATCCTCTTGGGTCCTAATGGACTTGACTAGTCTTTATTTTGAACTTTTCATATTAGTAAAAGGAGTCTAGGGAAGGGAGGTATTCAGTGGAACTGTGAACATTGTCCATTTGGAACCTTTTGGTTGGGTGTATACCTTTCATTTGTGCACTTTGGAGACCCAGAGACAGTACCCTTTGCAGCTTAGAATACGTTTTAGAGTGTGAGGGCCAGACTAGGATTCCATACACAGGACATATTTTTGTTTGGACATCTTGACAAAGGACAGATCTCCTTAGTTCTTTGTTTGAGGTAGGGACAACTCCTAGATTAGGGATAGCGAGGCATTTTCCAACGCCATTTGTTTCAATAAATGTTTATAACCAAAAACTGTACATTTTCTGTGTCCATGTCTCATTCATGGCTCTTGACACAACCCAAAAGTTAGCCGACAGCCATCCCCCTGCACTCAATCACACGAAACCCAAACACAACATCACATAAGATTTGATATATATGCCAAGCATCAGTAGGATGTCTCCAAGCGCATGGTAAAAGACCCTCAACTTCATATACATCCCCAGCTCCATGCTGTACTAGTAAATGATCCAAGACATTATACCAAGGATGTACAACATGCAGGCACTTCTCAAAAAGAGGAAGAAGATACCATTTACAACATTAAAGGGGCATGATCCCACACACAGCCCTCCAATACGCATATAAGCACTTAATCAGTGCATAGCACTACATAAGGTAACAGACCTACAACTACATACAAGTCACACATTCACATCACACCAGAAAATATGAAAAATTACACCACTGATGCATGAGGCTGCAACATGCACCCCTGAAAAAAACAGCACATGGAATAAATGATCTGCACTCAAAGCCCAGTAAAAAAAAGCACACATTTTAATATAAAGGTTTGGCAACAGTCCTCTATACACTCCAAAGAAAAGCCACACGTTCATGTCACAGCTTCAAACTACAAACAACATCACTTCACTGCTTATTAACAGATCTAACTACAAGGCAACACAAAAATAATCAATAAATGCATTTTAACCATTTTCTTTTTTTTAGTAAAGTACATGTATTTACAGAAACACTGTCTACAACCCTTCAGTGAAAGCAAAGCATGACTACAATAAAATGACATTAATTAAAATATCTTCCTACAACGGGATCATTTAATCCGTGTATCTACTTCAAATCCATATCTGCATAGAAACAATCATCATTTTCATAGACATGGCAGATAGACTTGTAGAACTCAACAAGTTAATGATTTAAGAATCTCTACACATTTCCAATACAATTTCACAAGATAAAAAATCATATGATCACATCCATTTAAAAACACTGGCCACACCAAGGATAGATCATCCCAATTAAAACCACTGTTATAGGATTTCAGGTATCTACTATCAAAAAGGAAAGGAGCCTGCAGTAATGGAAATCAGTGCATGCCTACAAAAGAGTACCCTCTGTTACCAAACTTAGCAAAAACAACTTTGCACTTAAATCGCATGTGCAATTATACATGACATTAATTCCATTGGAAGCAACATTGTTGAATCATGTTCCCTGGTGGAAAAGAATGTCATCAATGAGGACATCGATCTAAAACACCTAGATAAACCAAATCCAGAAACCTACAGCAAACAACATATTTCCAAATGTAGTGCCTGAAAAGAGCATACACATGTGTAAACCTGCCCCCCACTTACAGAACTGCATAATAGACCCACTTGGTGCATCTTCCTTTAGCAGTGCCCCATTTCATGGAAGCTTCCTCCAGCAGTGTCCTGTCAATCTACAGAACCCGGCAGGGGGAGCTCTCTCCACTTCTGATCGGTCAGTGCTCTTGTGTTGTAGTACCGAGGCGAGAGCCTCCACCGGAAGTACTTGCATTGCCATAGGACCTGAGCAGAGCCATGGCAGTGCCACAGGACACCCCTGCAGGGGGAGGGTGGGAAGGGTGTTGTCACTTATGCGGCCCCAAGTAACTGATTGGACATCTTTGGAGGAAGGAGATAGCAGGAGAGGGAAGATGTTAACATAGTGTTGTGTTGGCTACGACATAGCTTTCAACTCACCCGCTTTTGGCGGGTGTCACCCGCCTTCCAATGGGCGTCACACCCACCAAAAACAAAATCGGGTGATTTCACCCACCTTTGCGAGACAAATGGTTGAGAGCTATGCTAAGAGAAGAGGGCGGGTGCCACTTCAAGTGCTCTTGTGAATAAAATGAGGTTTAGATCCCATATGGGAGACACTTGAGAGCCTCACTCAGCCCAATCCAATCAAGGAAGAAAGGTATTATGAACTGCCCAGAGACGGCAGCCTGAGGGGATGAAGGGTGAGGACAATCGGGTAAGAAACATTTATAAGTATAATGAGTTATTTATAATGCGCTTAATACCCAGAGGTTTCTAAGCGCGGACCTGGGTATCGAACCTGTGTTGATTCTCGTCGTCTTGCTTTCAAAGGGAGCGTATTGCCCCTGAGGTATACTCCCGAGAGAGGAGCATAGCTCGTGGGCTCTGATGTAGCCTTTGTATGTGTACACAGACCACCACCTATTTCCATGTTGCCTGGAACATTCTTTACACTTTTCTGCAGCCTTACACTTTGTGCTATTGTTGATATTTCTCCTTAATACAATTGATGGGCTTGTTGTAGTTCGGTTATTAAAATTGTTTTTATATTACTGCAGCTGTTAATGTGGCTCAAGCCTAGAATAAGCAGGTTGCCAACTAGATGCTCTTTGATGGAGAGATCGCCTTGCAGCTTAAGGAAAGCAGTGTTCCCACCAGTGCCTGGGATTATTGGGCCTGCCAGACAATGTTGCTACTTGTATAGGTCAGCTCTCTGATGTTCCTACTCAGTTTGGGTTTCTGTTATTAAAACACTGAGCGCTGCAGCGTGTAACAATACACTTTAGTGAATGGATCACTGAATTCTATTGTAAGAAACATTAATGCTGTATGTTTTAAATTTGATCTCTATGACATATAATGAACAGGTAGATCTGTCTGTAGGAGAATGGTTACCCCTTCCTTAGTATAGGAGCAAAAGCAAATTTCGCACACAGTCTAATAAGACCGCTGTATGCTGTTTCTAGTACATGCAGCTAGAGAGAGAGTGAGGACCCCAGAAGTCTTATATCACTGATTTATTTATGAAAATTCATATCCAGTGTACAAGACTAGCCGTAAAGATTGGCTAAACCAAAAACATAAAATAATCAACATTAACAATATTTCAAAGATGAAAAAATCATTCCACATTACTACTTAAAATGGAACCTTTTAACACAAAAATGTGCGACTGGGGTTAGTATACAGTGACTTTTGCATACTTCTTAACATGGATAGCACAGTCCAAAACCGCTGTTGGATGCAATTCTGTGTTGTGATTTTGTTTTTCAACAGATGTCTCTTATGGCACGTTGATTTAATAATGCTGCATGAAATACTGTGCTATTACTCTGTGTCCTTTCTTAATTTTTAAGAGCACAGAACAGAAGACCATCTGCAAAATTGGCAGAATGACCACAGCAGTAATTCCACCAAAATCCCCAATGCACTTCAGTGGACTCCAAAATCATGGGGACTAACACCACCACTTATAATCCGCAATAAATCCCCCAGACCAAGAGGCGGTAACAGTATTCCGTTGGGCAGTATTCCACCGGATTTACCAGCGGAATAGCACCCAACCCGTAATGAGGCCCATTACAGTGAATAATTCTCTGCAAAATATTCTAGGAGAGCTTTTTTAGCTTACGCATTGTTATTGCAAGATACATGCATTCAGCGGTGCCCAACAAATGGCCTGTGGACTTCATGCAGCTCTTCAGAGCATGATCAATGACCATCCAAATCACTAGCATTTCACAATGAACTCAAGTTGTTTGATCTCTACAGCAACCAATCAATGCAAGAGCTGAATTCAATATAGCAGAAGAACACATTCACTAAACAAAGATAGAAAACATGTCCATCAAAAGGCCTTATTACAGCTATGGAAATAGCACCTGTCTTAGCAATCGCCCCTCCCCCCGCTACACCACAATAAACAGATGGAATATTTACCACTAGTTATATTTCAAGGGCATGCCACCAGCAGTAAATACAGCCCGATTATAAGGTAATTACTGCCACAAAAAACACAAATGGTTACCGCAGCTCAAAAGTGTCAAACATTTTAAGAGGTTACGCTGAGGGTTTTAAGTATTTTTCCCCAATGGTGGTTGCTCCCCTACGAAGCTGTGGACCTATGAAGCGGGCCTGGAAAACAAGGGGACATCTTTCAATTCTTGAAGTGTGTTCAGTAGAAGGCATCATACAAAGAAAATGTTATATTTGCCTTCGGTCAAGGGTCTCAACCCTGTGGCTCTCCATATTTCGAGAAACCCACAGGATCTCTGACCGTGGCCTATGCTGCCTAGGTCTGATGGGAGTTCCAGCCCAAAACATCTGGAGAGCCAAAAGGTTGGCGACTCTGACGTAGGCTGTTAAAGGGGCAGAAAGACATGCGCACAAATTCCGATCGCATTAAAAGAAAAAACTGTTCTGGTCACACAAACACTTTCACAGGACTCAAACAAGCAAGGTCCCTTACATTTATATCTCTCATAAACACACAAATTTACCAAAGTGTGGTATATTAATCGTACTTCTAGAGAACAACCTATCTCTCCAAGGAGGACTCTTGGCATTAAGGAGCTTGAGTACCCCATCCAGCTAGCAGCCTAAAGGAGTGCCCTCCACCGAGTAAAATAACATTATTAGAAAATGCGTCAGTTAATCAAGGAAATAAGGTTTTAAATGCCCGTCAGAAGAGGAGATATGACTGTACCCTGAGATCACTAGCTAATATATTCCAGAGTTGGGCAGCCTGCACCATGAAAGCTCTCCCGCGCCAGCACACCTTGTCACTATTTGGTATTGCTAGAAGTTTTTGATTTGGACTTCCTGAAATCTGACAAGCCCCTTTAGTTGAGGGTCCTATCCTATCGAACGATTTCTTTATGTCCAAGACAAGGAACGTGGCCATGTACAGACAACAAATAAAACACAGTGCTTTAAACTTGGCTCTGATATTGGTAGCCAGTGTGGTCTACGAACAGTCAGCGCAATATGTCCTCTATTGCAAAGCTTCACAACAAATAAAGCTGTAATTTGTGAATGGATGTGTTGGGAAGGCGTGGATATGGGGCATTACAGTATAAGAGGTGATTTAAGATGAACAGATTGAATAATTGAACTCGATCTTTACTAACAAAGAAAATCATTATACCGCGAAGCGTACGCAACTGGAATATGCATGGAAGAGATGACGCTAATTTGAGGTTTTATTCAAACTAACAAATTCCGAAATAGAGCAGTTTTATTTTAGCAGAACAGGGCAGTTGCCGAAGATCTCTGGTAAAATCCTAGAGAGGAATGATGTTGCCTCTGGGTTGGAAGCTACTTAGTCTATAAAAAGTAGTTTTTTGGTTTTGGAAGCTCACGGAACATCCACTCAGTTTTATTAGGACGAAATTGTAGCCTATTTTATCAAAGTTCAGTGGCTAACTTTACCCATAAATTGTTGAAGTACTTCTGCCGTCAGCATCACTATCATCAGCAAACATGAACAACCATAACAGGGTCTCGTGTTTAGATTGAAGAGTAGAAGATATAGTGTTGGGAGCTCTACACGTCAGTGCTGTAAATGTTGCTGAAAGTGGGGGAGTGCAATCCTCTAGGATCCTGGACAAACTTGATGTTATCCATGGTGGCAATGTTCTGTGCTTGCCGCAGATGCTTTGGATGACCCACACGAGTAGGATGGCTGAGTGCGCATGACAGGTCTCATAAAATACATGCAAAACCAGTGCCCCCATCTTACTGCTCTTTTCCATCCACCTGATGAACCAGTACTGTGGCAGAAACCAACTGGAAAAATCAAAAACTGCAGTTATTTGCAAAGGAATAAAGCTGTTGCGTTAGCACGTTCTCCAGCAGGTTAACATATGAAAGCAGTGAGATCGGGACAAAACTAGCGGGGTCTGCTTTTAGTTTTGTTGGTACTATACCCTTCTCAAGAAGCTTTTAAACTGAAAGAAGATCTTCTCCAATGAATGATCTAATATATTATCCTGGGAGGACATGAGCATGAGGGGAACCAGTCGGGAGCAGAATGTACTTATTACATGATGCAATACCTAGAATTCATTGGTTGGAAGTGTGACGAATCACAGGGATTCACCTCTTGTCCCCAAGGTGGAGACTCGCCTGTGAGGATAGGGAGGTGAGCCAGCTCCGCAAGACCCTCCCTAGGGGTCAAGGCAAGTGGCACCTCACGAGGAGAGAGACTGCCTTTGGGGACATGGACTCCTGTTCCTGTGAGGAACTACTTAAGTCAACTACCATAGCCGCCTATATGGACTATATTCTATAAAGAGTAGTGTGGCAACTTTATGTTTGGCTGAAGACAATTTGAAAAAATATATGTGGAAAAAAAAGGAGGCTGTCTCTTTAACCAGTGATGTGTATTTAACCGAGACGAGTCAGGGCAGAAAGAGTAGGAGAGTTCTATGCGCAGGGGAAGCCCCCAGACATCACGCCATGTGAAGGTGGAGTCAAGGCAGGTTGCAGAGCCCACGACTTTCGAAGAGCCAGAGGGAAACACAGTGTGAGACTCAGGAGTTCTGGTGTATGCAACCACAAAGGAAGCGGTACAAGAAAGAACAGAGGGAAGATATACCTGGGAGTGGCATGACTATGCTTGCAGAATGGTCGGGAGGACACCTGAGGAACAGGGCCGAGACTACCAAGACGGGAGGCGTGAACATAATCCGATTGCCATTATTCTGGAGAAGGCAGGCACCCAGCGAGGAACCGAAAACGTGAATCAAGCAGCGAGAAACCATACCAAATGAAAGCTGAGCCCTGCAACCTTACCCTGCATAGTGAAAGGTACTTGGGGAAACAGGAATAGCTGGAGGCTGCCGGGTAATCATATGCGTGAAGGAACTCGTCCCACTCATATGGACAAGAGCAAAAACATAAAATTTAATGATTTGAACTGTAAAGACCCAAAAAAGCAAAAACAACCTGGTCAGGGAAGAACGGTGTCACTTGAAGAGAGAAACTCCTCCCAGTCCTGAGGACAAGATAGCATTGAAGAAAGCAGTTTGCAAGGAAAGTGAGCAATATATAAAATATTTAACCAACCAAGGTGCAGAGCCAACAGACTGGGAACTAAAACCCTTGGAGGAAGGGCAACCATATCTGCAGAGTTAAAGGCTGGAGAAAGTACAACCCAGAAACATATAACAAGAAAGGCAAGATAAAGCTTGCCAGTGAACAAGATAAAAGAGCATACAGCTTCATAACAAGAATCCTTGGCAAAGAAAGCCTTAAAGGGAATCAAGGCAAACAATTTAGGAAAGCCTAAGCAAACAGACTGGGAAGAACATATATGATGACAAGAGTGTGTGGATTACTGGAAGGAAAGGTACTCCAAAGATAGGGCCACATAAAGCATGAGACCCTAGAGTCATTATGAAGAACTACAAGAGTTGATAAGAGAGGCCATCAAAGGAGATTATGCTAAGAATTATATGTGCCAATAAGAAACCTGTATATAAAAAGACTATTCAACAAGAAGAAAATACCATGGGAAGAAGAGACATTCTATTGGCCTATTCACTTTAGTTCTATTTAGTGATAGGGTCAGATAGAGTTAGTTTGGACAGAGGAAATATTTACTTTGGACTTCCTGAAATCTGACAAGCACCTTTAGTTCCTATTGGATAGGGAATGTAGTACCTTTAGCAATAGGGAGAGATAGGCATTATTCTTATACTTTTTATTAAAGAGTACAGAATGTCCTCACCGTGTCAGACTCCTTCTTCCGACCCACCCCATTTGGTGTTAGAAGTGGGATGTCAACCAACTGACAGAAGTTGGCGACCCGTGCGGTTTACTTAAGTAAGCCCTAAAGCCAGATCTCCTAATGTAGCCACGGTAGAGTCCATAGGCTCTGACTTACAAAGTACAAAATAAATCAGGATTCTTCCAAATGAGACGATTGATACCCATGGGACTTACTCTTGACCCACCCCAGGGTACCTTTATTAGGCTAACCTCAAAGACAGGATTAGCTTGATGATATGGCTTAGATGTTATAGTAGGAGTCAAAGACCCTGAATTTAGGGGGACATCAAAGTTCTACTCCACAATCTCAGCAATAATCCCTATACCGTTAAAGAGGACAAAAAGGTGTCCCATGCATCATCCCTCGTCGGTGATGATGACACAGTAGACCGGGTGTCCTGTGGAACACTTGGTCCAAATCAGGTAGCTGGCCTTCTTCAGGATGAGACCATGGACGACCCAACCCCACCAGCAACGGCAACGGTGCCAGAGGAGACTTCCTAGGCACCTCACCATGCAGCACCTCGACCACCGCTGGACTCTGAGGAGGCAACCTTGCATCCATTTGCCCCAACAAAGATTGAAGCATAGGCAGTACTTGCTGCAACAGCAGAGATTGAGGGTTAACCAATGGATAAAGGGGCAGCCCAGCCCCTACCCCACTCGACGTCAAAGGCATCACACTCTGCAGACCCAAGACCGACGGGTCAAACACCGGCTCCTGTTCCTCGTCCATCCCAGAAGAAACAGAAAACTTGGCAGGATCTTGCTGCAAAATGTTCTCAGGAAGGACTGAATCAAAGGCGGTGGACTGCCACGCCCCACCTGTCGTGAACAACCCTTCCAATTCCATCTGTGACGACAACAGCAGCGGACCACTATCCGTCACAGTTGTGGATGGCGCCGATGACACCACCGCCGACGACGGGCACGTAGACTGCAGCACTACCGTTGACAACGGAACAACCGTCAACAAGCTCGTCGTCGGAACCACGTCCCCAGGCCTTGATTTTACCAGAGACCCAGATTTCTAGGAAGACCCAGAACGATGTTTCGAAGACTCCCGGCTTGACGAAGACTTGTGATGGTCCCTGGACGACAAGTGCTTCGATGAAGATTCCCACGGCTTCGCCAGGTCTTTCTACGACACCGTAGACTTCTTGGGCCTACTCCCAGACCCCTTGAACTTGTCTGGCCGACCATGCTTAGACAACGAGGAGCCATTCGCCCCCTTCGACTGATGCGGCCTCGACGAAGACTTACTGCCACTCCCCACCAGCGATGCAGGCACTGCGGCCCGATGCTTCTTAGCAGGGGGTTCTGCCGACACAGCTCAGCGATGCTCTGCGGATGTCTCTGCCCTTCTGGAAGACTGGCTCCCTGTGCCAAATCCATCTCAGAAGCCGGGTACGTGCCCTCATTAAGCCAACCTATAAGCCGTCGATGCTGGTCCTTCAAGGTCTTCTGTGAAAACCCCTGACATATCTCGCAGGTATCCGCTGAGTGATGAGGGTAAAGACAGTAAAGACAGTCCATATGACCATCCCCTTCGTACACCTTCATGCCGCAGGTAGCACACGGCCAAAAAAAAGATTATTTCTGGGCTACAGACGACATCCTAGCCCACGAACCAAACGCACGTGCAAAAACATAAAGAAACACGAGGTGATCCCAACAGTTTGGCGACGGTTGAAATCTGAAGGGAAGCCGCGGAGGCAGGGCTATTTATACCAGGCGTCGCATTGGTGACTCCTAAAGCACCCAAAAAGGACATTGATAGGGCACTAAAGTGTCAAAGTTTTCCATAGGAAAAAGCCAAGTTAAAGTTACTGAGGTTTTGCAGCCTGACGACGGGGAAATATTCACAGCATGTGAATGAATGAAAGATCCAATGCTGGAGAAATTGAAGTATCTGCTACCCTTTTTGTCCAGGGTTGGGCTTCCCAAGGAGATACTTCCTGATTAAGGTACCAATTTTATGCCACGCCTAAGGAAAGAGGTAAAGGAGTTGCTTAACATCAAAACGTTCTGAACATTGGTCTACCATCCCCAAAATGATGGTTTAGTAGAGCTGTTCAACCAGACCAATTAAGAGAATCCTACAGAAGATGGTGGAAACCAACGGGAAGAAATAGGATTTAATGAGGACCTGGGCCCTATTCACAGTCCGGAAAGCCCCTCAGACTTCCCTGGGATATTCCCCCTCCGAGTTTCTCTAGGAGAGGGAACCTCAGGATGTTTTGGATAGGTTACAGGAAACCTGGGAAGAGAGAGGAGCCATCGTATCTATTTCCCAATCAGCACAAACATTGAAAACACACATGGCAGCATTAAGGTGGATCGGTAAAAAAACTAGGTCAAGAGCAACAAAAGGCAACATATAACAAACATGCTGTGACCCGGTTCTTTTCCATTGGGAAATCAGTTTAGTACTTCTCCCAACATCTAATAATAAGATGATTTCCAAGTGGCATGGATCATGTTAAGTACTCAGGGGGATGGGGAGAGGGGAGATCCACATGACTATCTGATCCCTCAACCTGATAGACGTCAGAGAACTCAAGCTGATCATGTTAATTTACTGAAGGAATGGAAAGTAGATCCTCAGTGAAAACACCACAGTCACTATAACTGCACTCCTTGTTGACCCTGAAATTGAGACCCAATTGATTTTGCCTGAATTGCTACTATCCTACCAAGAAGATCTGGGCGACGTACTGGACAAATTAGCCAAAGTGTTTTCAGAACAATCCAGCAGAGTCCCTCATTTCTTCCATTACGTCCACGCACCACCAGGGAAAACTGTTAATCTAAAGCCTTATAGGATCCCTAAGGTCAGGAGAAAAATCATTGAGCAGGAGGTAGAGATGCTCACGGTGGATATTATCGGGCCCTCTTAAAGTCCTTGGTCCTCCCCTATTGTCCTAGTTCCCAAACCTGATAACTCATAGCAATTCTGTATAGACTTCAGGAAACTAAACTCAATTTCCATATTTGACAATTATCCAATGCTGCATTGATGATTTAATTGAGAAGCTAGGTACGGCCAAGTACAATTCTATTCTTGATATAACAAAAGGATATTAGCAGGTTCCTTTAAATCCAGGAGATGGGAATAGTTTCTTACCTGTAACTCCATTTCTCCAGCATTGGTATCTTTCATGGATTCACATGCTTAGAATATTCCCCGTCGTCAGACTGGGACCCCTCGGTACACATATATAGCCTTTTCCAATAGGAAAACTTACGACACTTTTGTGTCCTATCTACGTCCTTTTAGGACCCACCTACGCATGCTCCGTAGGCCGTCCCCGTATAAGAGGCCCGCCCCCGCGGTTCCCCTTCAGATTTCGGCCCCTCCAAAGTAGGAAGGGTTAAATTTATCAATCAAATACATTACATTCCGGGGAGGTTGGCGGGCGCATGTGAATCCAAGAAAGATACCAATGCTGGAGAAATGGAGTTACAGGTAAGAAACTATTCCCTTCTCCAGCAGTGGATCTTTCATGGATTCACATGCTTAGAATAGATTGTATAGCAGTAACACTTGAGACGGCGGTGAGAATGTAATGTAATATACCCTCAACATACTACACAATGCATATGTACAGTAGGAATAAGTTACCTCATATAACCTTACCCACATAAAATAAACTGTCATTAAAAAAGGTAGACCACAGATTCTCCACAGCGTGGAGCTTACCTTACTGAAACAGATGGCGCAGGACAGCTCTTCCCATCTGCACCTCGTCCGCATGCTGCCTGGCAAGGCAGTAGTGGCGGGTAAACGTGTGGGGCACTGACCATGCCGCAGCTTGGCATATGTCCGTCAACGGAATTCCTGCCCATAAAGCTGTTGAGGAGGACATCGATCTTGTAGAATGGGCTCTAGGATGTCCTTGCAGTGGCCTTCCGGCCTTAGAGTGACAAAACGCAATCGTCGATGAGACCCATCGAGCCAATCCTTGTTTAGAGATTGCTTTTCCTCTCGTCGACGGACCATATGTGACGAACAGTTGTCTAGTAGACCTGAATTCCTGTGTACGATGTAGGTAAAATTTCAGAGCCCTCTTAACGTCCAGGGTATGAAGAGCTTTTTCTGCTGCCGATGATGGTGTGGCGAAGAAAGTAGGGAGAACAATGGACGAGTGTTTGTGATACACTGTCGGAACTTTTGGGACGAACATAGGATTAGTTGCCAGGACTACTTTGTCCTTAAAGAATCTTAGGTATGGCGGGTCTACGACCAGCGCTTGCAGTTCCGAGATTCTTCTAGCTGATGTGATAGCAATCAAGAATGCCAACTTCCACGAAATGAATTTTATGTCGGACGTGGCCACAGGCTCAAAAGGCGGTTTCATTAAGCCTGCCAACACTGTGTTGAGACTCCAAGTCGGGGGGAAACGTTTTTCCGGGGGAAAAGCTCGAAATAAACCCCTCATGAAGTGTTTTACAAGTCTGTCGCTAAATAGAGGAGACGACTGCCTTTTCCTTGTGAACCTCGAGATGGCCGCCAGGTGCACCTTTATCGATGTGAAGGATAATCCCCTCTCCGCCAAGAGGAGCAGGTAAGGTAGAACTTGTTCCGGCGTCACCGACAAAGGTTGTAGGCCCTGTTGTCCCCTACACCATTCACAGAACCTCTGCCACTTATAGGAGTAGGATTTGTTTGTAGAAGGGGCTCTAGCCGCCTGCAGAATTTTTTGACAATCCTCTGAAACTTCTAAGGCACCGAACTCTGAGAAGTCAGGAGCCAGGCTGTAAGGTTGAGACTGTCCGGGTCGTGATGCCACACTGTGCCTTTGTCCCGGGATAGTAGGTTCGGGACTTTCGGAAACCCTATGGGATGTTCCAGCGACAAGTGAAGCAGGTCGGAGAACCACGGTTGCCTTGGCCAGTATGGCGTCACAAAATTACCCGGCAATTGTATCTGCGTATCCACTGTATTGTCCTCCGTATGAGGGGGAACGGGGGAAAAGCATAGAGGAACATGTCCGTCCATGGGAAGGAGAATGCCTCCCCCCTGGAGCCCTCTTGAGGCCATCTGCTTGCGAATTGCTCGCATTTCTTGTTGTCTTTGGTCGCGAAGGCGTCCAGAGGGGGGTGACCCCATTTCTCGAACACTTTATTCAGGTGAACTGTGTCCATTTCCCACTCGTGTATCTGGGCCATGCTTCTGCTGAGGGAGTCTGCTTGGGAGTTCCTCACTCCTGGAAGGTGATGAGCCACGATGGAAATTTCGTGCTTTAATGCCCAATGCCATGTTTTCTGAGCTTCTATGGAAAGAGTTCTTGATCGCGTCCCTCCTTGTTTCCTCAGATAAAACATGGCCGTTGTATTGTCGGTCAGTATTCGTACTCGCAAGCCCTTGATGTGTGGTAGGAATGCCTTCAAGGCCCATCGTACTGCTCTGAGCTCCAACACGTTTATGTGTAGGAGTGACTCCGTTGGAGACCAGCGACCTTGCGTTTGGAGAGCACCCATGTGAGCTCCCCATCCGGTTAGGGACGCATCCGTGACTATGGTTCGCTGAAACTCCGGCTCCTGTAGGGGTACGCCGTTGTTCAGATTGTGGAAACTCTGCCACCACTGAAGGGTCCGAAGCAGCTTGTCGTCGTCGATGGTTATCTTGTCTGACCACGATCCTTGAGCCTGCGTCCATTGGTCCGCGAGGAATTCCTGGACTGGCCTCATGAATAGGCGACAGTTTTCCACCAGATGGATGCAGGATGCCATGGCCCCTAGGACCGAAACGTATTTTCCCACTGAGATCTTGGTGTTTCGCCGTAGTCGGCATGCTTGTTGATTGAGTCTTGAGGTTCTGTCGAGAGAAGGTTTCACTAGCCCTAACTGGGTCTCGAACTGTGCCCCCAGGAATACCAGCGATCTCGATGGCTGCAGAGAAGATTTTTCGAAGTTTATGGCGAATCCCAGCTGTTGTAGAAGCTGCATGGTGGCTTGTAAACTTGTGTTGGTCGACGCTGGGGTGGATCCCCTTACCAGCCAGTCGTCGAGGTATGGGTATACATGGTGGCCTTGCTTCCTTAGCCAGGCCGCTACTGGAGCCAGGCATTTCATGAACGTTCTGGGGGAGGTCTTGAGCCCAAAAGGAAGAACCGTGAATTGGTAGTGAGTCCGCCGTATTACAAATCTTAGGAATTTTCTGTGTTTCCGACACATTGGAATATGGAAATACGCGTCCTGTAAATCCAGGGACGCTAGAAATTCCCCCTCTTCAACGGCGCGGATCACTTCCTGCAGAGTGAGCATCTTGAATTTTAGGCTCTCTAAAGACCTGTTGAGATCCCGGAAGTCTAAAATGGGACGCCATTTGCCGTTCGGCTTTTTTACGACGAAATATCTTGAGTAGACTCCTTGACCTCTCTGTGATGTTGGAACTAATTCTATCACGCCCTTTGCTAACATGAGTGTTACCTCTTGTTGCAGTATCTTCAGATGGGAATGAGCGGTGAACGCAGGTGGAATTTGCAGAGGGCTGTGTTTGAATTGTAGAGAGTGTCCGTTTCTTATAGTATCCAGCACCCATTGATCCATCGTTATTCGTTCCCATTCGTCGACATATGCTGAAACTCTTCCCCCCCCAGAACGGTGTGTTTTATGTCACTGCTGATCTTTATTCTGCTTGTCTCTCGACGACGACGGATATGATGGTCTTTTCCTGGAAGTCTGGAAGTTCCGTCGACGGTTTGCCGTTTGGGAGGCACGTCTGTATCCCTGGGAGGGGTAAGCTGATCTGCCAAAGGATCTGTCTCCAGATGCAGAGAATCTTCAACTACCTGAAGCCCCTCTAAAGGGACGAAAAGACTTGTAGTTTCTGCCACTCTGGAGGGCACCCAATGAACGTGCCGTGTCCGAGTCCTCTTTCATTCCCTTTAGGGCTTCGTCCACCTTCTCACCGAAAAGAAGGTCTCCCTCAAAGGGCATATCTAAAACTTTGTATTGTACTTCTGGCCTGAAGTAGGTACACTTAAGCCATGACTGTCGACGTAATACGACCCCATTATTGACTTGTTTGAAGCCTGACTCAGCGAGGTCCACCGCGATGTTTATTGCGTGATTTGAGGCTTCCTCACCTTCTCGGACGAGTAGCATCGCTGCCTTCCTATGCTCTTCCGGAAGATGATCAAGCAATGGAGCTACCCTGTGCCACATCTCCCTATCGTATCTGGCAACAATTGCCAGAGAGTTTGCGGCCTTTACTGTGGTCGCTCCCACGGATAGCACTTTTTTGCCAAAGGCATCTTGTCGTCTCGCTTCGTTCTCAGGAGTCGTCGTGCACTTGTGCTGGGCCTTCGCCTTCCTCGCCGCTGCCGCCGACACCACCGAGTCTGGCGTTGGTTGGGAGGATAAACACTTGGGGGTAGACTCTGGAGCCTTAAACTTTTTTTTCCAGGCGTCCTTTCACTGCCGGCTCTGAAAACGGGTGACGCATTGTCTGCAACCCCTCCTTCCATACATGGTCTAGTATTGGTATCGAGAACACAGACCTCCTTCTCTTACCCATGCGGTCGAACAAAAAACAGTCCTTTTTCTGTTCTTCCTGGGACAAACCAAATTCTTTGCATGCCTTCTCCATCATAGAATGGAATGACCAATGTCGTCAAAGTGGACGGGTGAGCTGGGCTTCTAGGGGTTTCCAACTCCACCTCTGACTCCCAGGTTGGATCCCTGGAGGGGGATGATGAGATATCCGACATGGCTCCCCTGTCAGACTCCGAATCTGGCAGCTCACCTTCCTCTTGTGCCAGTGCTGAGATTGGCGTGCGTAGGTGCGTCGGTTGACGGGACGGGCCTGGCTCGTCGACTGGTGACTGTGGCAGGTTTGCCTGAGGTAGTCTCTGGTCCAACGACTAACAACGACTGAAGCGTGGACAGAATTTCCAACGACAAAACAGATTGAGGATTGAGAAGAGGGGCAGATACCGGTATAACGGATCCCCTCGTCGACGACTTTTCAGCCACTCGTAGCCCTAGGTCTGCTGGGCCAGCTATTCTTTCATTCTCGTCATCCGAGGACAGCAACACAGCCTGTTCTTGTAGTAAAGTATCCGGGGGGGTCGGATCAAAAACTTCAGGCCTCCAGGCCTCCTGTAGAACCCCCGTCGACGAGGCCATCGTCGACGTCGTCGTCGGTGGGACGGTGGATGCCACCTGCGTAAGTGGCAGGGTGGAGGCCGATGACTGGGCCGCCGTCGACGACGGTGACTTAGCAGGTGGTTTTGGCGGTCCCGCCTTTTCCACACTTGACTTGCTTTTACTCGACTCTCGACTCGTGGTCGATCTATGATGATCGCCCGAGGAGGATTTCCTTTCCTTTTCATGCTTTTTTGATGAAGATGATTTCTTTGACGAGGAGTCTCTTCCAGACGACTCTTTTTCCGTCGGTCGAGATTTCTTCACTGGTGGTTCTGACGAGGTAGCGCGTCGTGATGTTTTCGCTGATTGTGTGGAGCCTACCTCCGAAGGGGGGTATGCCCCCGCTCCATCATTCAGCCATGCCACCAGTCATCGACTGCGGTCTTTGAGGGTTTTTTGAGAAAACCCTTTGCATATGTCGCAGTTATCCGCCGAATGATGAGGGTGGAGGCAATATATACAATCCATATGTCCGTCCCCCTCGTAAAATTTTTCAAGCCGCACGTCGCGCATGGGCGGAACAGCGCTTTTCCTGACACGGAGGACATTTTCTGTACTCAAATTCCAGTAATGCAACCTTGTACAAAATAGTAAGACAACGCGAGGAGATCCCACTACTTTGGAGAGGGTTGAAATCTGAAGGGGAACCGCAGGGGCGGGCCTCTTATACGGGGACAGCCTACGGAGCATGCGTAGGCGGGTCCTAAAAGGATGTAGATAGGACACAAAAGTGTCGGAAGTTTTCCTATTGGAAAAGGCTATATATGTGTACCGAGGGGTCCCAGTCTGACAACGGGGAATATTCTAAGCATGTGAATCCATGAAAGATCCAATGCTGGAGAAAGGGAGAAGACCACTTTTTCAGCACCACAGGGACTTTTTTAGTTCAAAGTCTTACCCTTTGGACTGCACAGAGTTCCTGCTACTTTTCAACAACCGCTCATGGATAGAGTATTGCAACCATACACTGCTTTCTGTGGAGCATACTTAGACGACATTGTGGTCCATAATAACAGCATGCCTAGCATTTACACCATCTTTACTTGATAGCCCGGGCTCTAAAATGCCTCAGATACTTTGTGGGGCATGGTCTAATCCAACCTCAAACTGAGAAAGTGAAGGCAGTGTAACAAACACCAACCCCTAAAACCAAGCATGATCTTCGAGCCTTCCTGGGTCTAACCAGATATTACAGGAGCTTTATCCCCAACTACTCCACCCTGGCCGATAATCTAACAAACAGACAAACATTTGTATCCCCAGAAAATAGTTTGGAGTAAACAAGAGTAAGCAAACTTCGAAAGCCTGAAAAGCATCCTGTGTCAGGAACCGGTTCTCAAGATGGCAGATGCCAGCAGGAAGCTCTTCTCCTGAGAACAGTCCAATGCCACAGCGGGCCTCAAAGCACTAGCAATCATGTGGGTTGTTGGACACCTGAAATACTATTTAACATGAAGGAAGTTAAGACTGATTACCGACCACACTCTGTTAACCTGGATGAGCCTAAAAAAATATACTAATCTAAGGGTGTAGGGTGAAATAGCCCTGCATGCGAGAAATAAAAAGGCCAGAGTCGTCATTGGGGAACATGCCTCTAAGTAAAAGGCCTGCCCTGAAATGATGTGGAAAATGAAGCCCATGAAATGAAATCAAGGAGGAGTGAAATTGGGCCTCAAAACGTCAAGAAGATGCCAACTGCCTGGCATAAGGGAAAGACGTGTGTCAAGGTTTGACAAATTCTTGGAGAACTGAATTAACATTCTCAGAAACAGGAGTGCCCAGCATTTTAAATGAAAATGTCAAGATTGTGCTTCAAGCAGCTGCTGTAAAATGGAGTTTCTTTTAATGGTGAAATGAATCACATTTCCTTTCATGTGTCCCCCAAAGTGACAATGTTCACCAAAGCCTTTAGAAATGTAATCATGATGCCCTCATTTAACCACTTTATGCAGGGAACAACTTTACAGTGACACTTATACATGTTAAAATTGTGTGCCTTTCAAGAGTTCATTTTAAAGT
This sequence comes from Ambystoma mexicanum, assembly GCF_040938575.1. Classification (NCBI taxonomy): domain Eukaryota; kingdom Metazoa; phylum Chordata; class Amphibia; order Caudata; family Ambystomatidae; genus Ambystoma; species Ambystoma mexicanum. Next base: position 833,920,237 of record NC_090925.1, read on the forward strand.
GAAATGTGAATTAAAAAGGCAATTTTGGTTAGGTGGGGGGGAAGGCCGTGGGTTGCTTGTCATTGCTTAAGTGGTTAAACTGCATTCCTTCCCTTGGTTGTCCTGGAGACCTGGGCCTGTAACTTCAAACCTCAGTGTAGTCCCTTAAAAATACAACTTTAAATACTGTTGGAGATCAAAGTAAATGAGGAAAAACTATCTCTGCACAGGAATAACCTACAGACTCCCAAGTAGGGTCATTGGGCTCACAGCAAAATATAGGTTTCGCAAATGCATTAATAACTGTCAAAACATGGAGATTAAGGGCACTTGTCATGCAGTGAGATTTCTATGTTCCTGAACCAGACAAAACCCCCTGTCCAAGTAAGATGCTGGAGTGCTCTCCCCCCAATCCAAAGCTCTCCCACAGTCCCTGGACCTATCAGCACAAAGATGGGAATGGACTTGTGACACTCAACCAATTCCTTCTGTGGGAAGTATGACACATTTGTGATGTCATTTGCACTATAACTAAGGTACTCCGCCTCAGAGCAGGGCTCTTGCCACTAACCCCGGAGGTGAGATGCTGCTGAATCTGGAGGAACATCCCAGCACTAGCAGTGAGGCCTAATCTTGCACAGTAGCCAGGAAATTTAGAAGCTGGCTTGGGATCCCTTGCAGGACTCAGCAGAGACCTTGACTAACCCGTTTGCTGTCCCAGCAGTGTCCTGATGCTCTGGTGTGCAGCAAAGACCTCTCCTGTAAGTAGAAATACCCCAAGCCATAGATTGCATAAGCCCTTTATTCTTTCAGCACTTGCCTTAGAGATTTCCTCATTGAAAATACCCTCCCCTGTTTGCCAGTGAATGTTAGCAAGTCCATATTAAAGAATCCCCTGCTTGCCTGTATATTTCAGTCATTTCCATTGAAGAATCCCCAGCTTGCCTGTATATTTCAGTCATGTCTCCATTGAAGAATTCCCATTTGCCTGCGTAGATCCTTAGTATCTTTCTCTAAGTAAATCAATTAATTTCCCCATTGATTTCACAGGATTTGTATTGTTGGAATTCGAAACCATCCATCTTTCCCCAGTGTATGGTCAACTGGTATAGTCCTAAAGATTTGCCAAAAGACTTGACTTCAAAAAGCCCTGTTTCCATGTGTGTGCCATTGTAAGGTGCAAACTAAATTGTTCCCATTGTAAGGGGCCAATCGAAATTGTCCCTATTTCCCCATTTTAAGGTAAAAATGAATTTCCATTTGCATTTTCTTTCCAATTGAAAGTGTGCGCAACATCCCAAAAATCGATTTTCCCATTCTGTTCCTCTTTCCCCATTGTGAAGTACAAACAAATTTCCATTTGCATTTTCTTTCACATAAGCCATGTGTTGAAAATCCCAAAACAGATTTTCTCTCCTTGTATGCTGATTAATATTCTCTAAAGCCCTGTTGGTCTTTCTCAGCCCAAGCAAAATGAATTCAATTTCTTTCTATTCTTTCCCATAGCAGTTGTGATAAGTAATACAAACCCCTTCTTCTGTAAGTGCTCTAAAAACGAATTTCCCATTCTTTGCTTGCTCCCCATATGGTTTCTGTGAACCCTATCGCAAATCCGAGTTTTTCTTTGTGTTCCCAATCCTTGCCACTGCCTACAATCCAAAAGAAACAAGCCTAGTGGATGTTTGGGAGGGGGGTTGGCGGAGAGGTGAGCGTTGCTGGGATCCAAGCATAATTCTGTGTGCCTTTATTTTCCTGTTTGTTTGCATTCATTTTGTTGGTTTGTTTTGAACGGTTAACTGATTGCAGTGGTGGGAGAAGTAAAAGGAAATTCATGTCACTGTATATTGTTGAGTTATCTCAGTGTGCTGCTTGACCAAAAAGGATATTTTGTCTTTGTGTTGCCACAATGTTGTTGGCTCATATAAGCTGTTTATTCTAATTTGACATTAGATAATAAATTAATAAATATCTTTTTAATACACACTGGCCTGGTTCCTCGTCCATTGTGACACAGGATGTTTGTGGAGGTTGGGTGCAAGACAGGTTGGAGGCCTTCTCAAGAAAGAATCAAAAATTTAGAAATAAAAGGGTTTTTATTGTGCGCCACATTCCTTGTCTGGGAAGGAGATCTCTGACCTGTGTGCCGTGCAATAAACTGTGACAAATTGTGGGCTTGTGTGCCAGGATTGATGAAGTGTTTTAACCCATGACAGTGCAACAGAGCAGACTAGTCATTGAAGGTATGGTTACATTTAGTGAATAGAAAGCTGGGTTGCATTGTGAAGGCACCATCCAAACCTGTACCCTGGGTTTCAGGGCTGTGTGTACACATAAAAATAATGAGCAAGTCCATTGTTGTGAATACAAACTAAGCAGGAGCAGGGTGGAGATTTTGTTCTTGCATAGAGAACCGATTGGGTGCAGAACACATTTCATAATGAGCACCGTAGAAATTAACATGGCTGGGAAGCACCTTTTATTCAAACTGTTCTTTAAAGGTGAATGGATAGAACAGGAACCTGAAGCATGGCAATCTAGAATGATGCAAGAGGTTACCTCTATAAATATGAATGTGCGGCAGAATAATAGCCTGTTCTATCAATCCCTGGCAGTTTTTTATATGACAGACCACCAGAAGTGAGCAAATTAAGATGGCTCAGCTCACAGCATATATGTACTTCCATATGATGATCATGGAAGACAGATAACAGGAGAGTATAGCCTCTGTGCAAAATTAAATCTGAGCTTTTGGACCAAGCCCAGAGAGTTGAAACAAGTACAGGAGAAAGCGCAGAGTGAAAAGTCTGCGCTACAATTAGAAAACATCATTCAGCAGCTAAAGGATGAGTTAGTGGGACAGCAACAAATGAATTTAGAGCGAGAGTCCCAATTTTCTGCACTAAGAAAAATGTCAAGAAGGAGTTGAGAACCTGAGAGAGAGTCAACAAGTGGTACACACTAGAGCCTGCTTAGAGGACATGTGTGCATTTCAAATACAGATTAAGCAATTGAAAGTGGAGAATAGCCAGTTTATCATAAGGGAGGTTCATTCCCAGGCGGAATTCGATCAGGAGCGCCAGAACTTGAGCACTATGAAACAGAGATCACCTCAGCGAACAGAATAGCAAATGTGTCAGGCGAAAATTGCCCCATGTCAGGAAGTGTGCCAGTTAAAGACATACATGGAGAAAAGCGAGTCATGTTTCCAGGAAAAGACTGACACAAGGGTAGGACATGAAAAGTTAATGGGGCATGGGAGGCAAGTAGAATTTGGCCTAGAGCAGGCAACACAAACCAAAAGTGCACAAAGTGAGGAGATTAGTCTCTTGCAAAAGAAGAGGTCCGAGTATGCTGTGATAATACAGGCCTCAGAGATGGAAAATGAGTCCCCTTGATAGGAAAACAACGGACTGAATGGCCAAGCAGTGGCACAAAGTATGGTAGCAGAAGCTACTCAAGCCCTGATAGAGCTCAATGCTCAGGCCTCTATATATCACCAAGAGGGGCTGAGAAATATAAATCAGAGATTGGAGAATGAAATGGCTAGATACAAACAGGCTTTGAGGCACCCTGAACAGTTAGGGTATGAAGGGCAACCCCTGACCATTGTGTGATGTCCTCTTTACCGGGGGCCTCAAGTCAACTCACCACATCATATGCGCAGGGCGCTGCTAACAGCATGCCTGCAAGTTTAGAACAGGGAAACATGAGGCAGCTGGACTCAATCAGGCCTAGCAGAACTGACCCGGAAGGCCAGTCTCTAGCAGATATTAATGGATATTCATCTTTATCCAGGTTTAAAAATACACTAGCAGACACTTCTGACCAGGAGGGCTCCTTTGATGAGAAGATCAGGGAGTTGTACTCGCAGAAACTAACTGCAAAAGGGACCACTTGGTCCGCTTTGCAGACAGAAGGATCTGAGTCCAGGCCTCAAAAGAGCATCTTGAAAGCCTTCACCCCGTCAGGGGATTGGGGGGGGGGGGGAGATCTCCACCACACCCGGAAGAAGGGAGGAGGAAGACAAGTACTCCCCTGTGCAAAAGACAGAGCCCAAGGGAAGTGACCCGGAGAGCCCACAGTGCCACACAGGAGAAGAGACCAGACCCTGTCATTCTGGGAAGGATTCCCAGTCTCATGGAGGCAGGGAGCACCTAGATGACAGGGAAGTGGACCACAAACAGTTGCAGCTCTGAGTCAGGTCGAGTGGACTCCGGTGCACCGGAAGAAGGCGGCTGCCAAACAAAAGCAAGCTCTTTCCAATTCGGCAAATAAAAGCCACCTGAAGCTTTATGACACCCTCTCACAAAAATGCAAAATACTCAGTATGGTAGCATCTGGAGCTGTAGGACCAGATGATGACATAATTTGGCATCAACAATGATCACAATTCCATGGAGTTTGTCAAGTGGACATTCAGCCCGGAATACTCCAGCTTCTTTGCTGGGCTGGAGGATCAAGATCATCAAAGATGGTCCACATATAAGGCGGCATCTTGAAACACTTCTCTGTGCACAGGAACCCCAAGGAGGCACGCAAAGCGGACTACAACCTGCAATGCGGAGAGGATCAGGCACCCAGAGAGTTTGTACAATAACTGAAGCAGGCCTTTGTCCAGACCTCTAGATGGGTGCGCCCCAATAGGATGGAGTTCATTAATACTTGTTTTCATGCCCTCCCTAAGTAGATCATGACCCAATTGGCAGGGGACTTCCATGAGCAAAGGACCCTGGATTGGATATTAGAACAGGCTAACCAGATCTATGAAGTCCAAAAGCCAGTGTAAAACAAATCATCCGAAAAATCCCAAACCATCAACCACTCCCACTGCTGCAAAGGTGTCGGAGGTGAAGAATACCCCCATTTTGGACTAAGAAATGGGGGGGCCTAAAAATACTCCTCCGACTAATAAGCCAAATGAGAGGCAGAGACCCTCTGATCCATCACAATTGGGTGGTAAACAGGCAGGGTATCCAACAAATGTGTCACCTGACCCTGTTACCTATATTAGCCCGAGATACAAGAGTAACAGACCCATCTTGGGGTATGTGTGAACTCCCCCGGCACAAGGGGTGGGGGTCCAATCGGGTAAGTACGGCCACAGGAAATTTCCCTCAAAACTTCCATCAGGAGGGAAGAAATATTCCACCTTCAAACCTGTTTCTTTCCCAGGTACCCTCCAAATCCCAACTTCCAGAACAATCCTCTCTCTCCCCGCTTTCAGGATTCTAGTCCCCCAAGTCAGGGAGAAGGGAGACCAAGCATGGAGGGCTACCAGGGAAACCCTCAATATCCAAGCTACTCTGGGAGAAGGGACAGTTGCCATTTCCGAGAGCAGCAAAGGTATGACTCTAGATCCCCATAACAACCAGAAAGGATGTCGCAACTGGAGCGCCAGGTCCAAAGTCCGACACAAGACCTGGGTCGCATGTTCAGCGCCCAGCAAAGCCCTCAAATGGACATGGCTGCCCAGAACAGCTCAAACCCAGGGTCTGGTGCCCGGGAGTAATGACAGGGAGAAAACCCTGACAACCAACAGGTTCCAGAGGAGGAGGCCCATAGGGTAAGGGGTGTAAAGCACTAGAGGAAACGTCCATCCTTAACCATGAAAAACCCCTAGAAACCTCTGAACCTGAACCCAAATCAACTACCCCGAAAAGCTGCAACCTAGGGAACAGAGGGTAAGTAGGAGAAACCAAGGGCAAAAGAAAACCCATTTCGTGTAGGAGGTCCGCGTTATCCAGTTTGTAGGGGAAGAATTCCTGGAGGATTCAGGGAAGAAAATCTTCTTTCAGGGATGGGGGATTCCTCCCAAAGACAAATGGATCCCAAAAGACCCTGCTTAGACAGGGTAAGTATGGGGACTGAACCAGAACCACCAATTCCTGAACCCCAAAAAGGTCACCCCAAGGACTTTGAAATAAATGAGGGCCCCCCCCCTGCCCTTCAAACCGGTTCAAGTGACTGTCTCCAGGAAAAGGGGGACAGCAGAGAATCAGGGGAAAAAGGGGATTCCACGATCTCACAAATATCTGGGTGCCAAATTGTCTGTAGAGATTCCTGGACTCTGACACAGAAAAATGCCCAAGATCACACAGTGTCGGAGTTCAAAATAAAGAAATGAACTGCCAAGCTAGCCCAAAATGCACATTTGCTTTGCCCACTTGAGGAGAGAGAAGGCAGATATTATGCATCCGTCAAGGTACAGGCCCAAGATACATTATCAGCGCTGGTGGACACTGGATCCCAAGCCACGCTCCTGTCCAAAAAGGTATTTGACCTAATGAATTCAGGAAGGGGGGAGAGTCACCAAATTCCCCTCACACCTCTTCCTAGACAACTCCAAAACTTTGACGGAAATTATATTTCCGTCGAGGGGACTGCAGATGTGGAGATCAAAATTGGGCGACATAGGGTGAAACACCCGATAATAGTAGTCACTCGAGAGGGCACACCTTGTCTACTGGGGAATGACCTCCGGAGGGTATCGCCCCTGATTGATTGTGTGAAAAAGGTCCTCTGGACACAGACTAACTGACCAATAAAATTGAAATAAAGCACAAACTACGCGAGTTTAAACGGCACATGCCACATGGCTGAGCAGCGGTCTGACCAAATCAAATTCCAATTTAGGAACAATCAAGTCCCTGACATCACTGTCATCTCTGTAGGAGAGCAAACTGGTGATGGGAACCCTTCTCAATTTTTGAAAATCAACCCCTTCCTTCCAGTTTTAGGTGGCATTTCACACTGGAAGGAAATACCTTGAAATATTATACCGATCCACAATTTGAAGATAACTCAAATCCCATGATAACGGATGATGAAAAACCAGCTCAAAGGTCGACTGACATCCAGAAAAAGGGTGAACAGTTCTTCCTCCCCATTCAGGTAAACGAGGGGGTTGAAGGGGCTTGTCTCGCCAGAGTATGCCTGAATAATGGAAAAAGCTTCATCAGCAAATCATATTCAGGAAACTCCCAAAAGATCAAATCATTCCCACATTTAAGTTGATTGATGAGTGGGAAATGGGCCTGGAAACTCCACATTCCGAACATCTCCTGCCTAGCAGGTACATGCTAAAAATGTCTGTTGTCGACAAAAGTATAGAACTAATTGCTGGGTTTTAAGAGATGTCCCCTCTGCATTTTAAATAGGCAGTGACATTCTCAATTGATTCACAATTCATTTGGACTTAATTACAATGTCTGGTCCTGACTGGGGGGGGGGTAACCCCATCAGCTTTGACAACCCTGAGAAAGCATTTCGGTCAGCTCAATTGCTGCCGTATGCAGTTGAAGTTCAAACGGGAGAAGAGGTCACCATCCCAGGACTGGTATGACCATTTACAATTCTCCTATAAATTAAGAGTGGACAGAACCTCAAAAAACAGGACGCTTACATACATTTGAACTATCACCTCCAGCAGCAAAGGTTGTATTTGAACCCGACACCACTAGTTGACCTAGAACATGACACCATACGAATATTGGTGGACAACAGAGACCCTAGAAGAACAAGTTACTCACCAACTGTAATGTTCTTTCGACTGGATGTTCCTCCCACATATTCCTCATCTTAGATATTGTCTGCCAGCCTTGCTGCTGCTTTGGAAACTGTTAGTCATAAGGTGCTGCGCCTGAGGCCGCGGAGTCGTAGCCCCTCGCGGGCCGCTGTCGAGTGTCAACGTTATCCGTCATATAAAGGTCTCAACCCACGCCCATTGGTCTCAGTTCTGTTTTTTCGGTAATAATGGTTGCATCAGTTATCGGAAGGATGTCAGGCTCTTAAGGAAGTACAAGTGCAAAAAGCATAAAAACTGTACGGAGGGGTAGGTTGGGAGGGTCGATGAGGAATATGTCGGAGGAACATCCAATCTAAAGAACATTACAGTTGTTAAGTAACTTGTTCTTCAAATGCATTGTGCCCTCCAACGTATTCATCATCTTAGATAGCCTCCCAAAGCAGTTGTAATTTGGAGGAGGGAGTACCAGAGTTTTTAATTATGTACTGAAAGGACGGTTTTTGCAAATAGGCCTCCTTGGTAAGAAGTGGAATCTAAAGAGTCATGTTTTACAAAGGTGTGCATGGATGTCCAGGTGGCCGCCGCACAAATGTCCTTCGCCGGAAGACCCCTCTTAAGAGCCGTAGAAGTTGCTATACCCTTGGTTGAATGAACCCTTAACCCATCTGGAGGCTCTTTCCCAGATAATTTGTAACACTCAGATATTGTCAGAATTATCCATCTGGATAAAGTTTGTTCAGACACTCCAACGCCCAATTTGTGTCCAGTGTAAACAACAACTGGTCAGTTTGTCTAAATCTCTCTAGTCTAGAGATATAGAAGCTGAGAGCCCTTTTAGGGTCCAGCATGTGGAATGTTTCCTCCTCTTTACTAGTGTGCGGAGGAGGGTAAAAGGAAGGTAAAGTGATCTTTTGTGACAGATGGAAATCAAACTATTTTAGGTAAGAAAAAAGGTTTGACCTTCAAAATGACCTTACCCTTGTGGAAAATGGTGTGAGGAGGCTTGCAAGAGAGCACCTCCAAATCACTCACCCTGCGGGCTGATGTTAAAGCCACTAGTAAAACAGTTTTAAAAGTTAGGAGCCTTAAAGGACAAGAATGTAAAGGCTCAAAGGGGGCACCCCCAAGACATTTTAAAACTAAATTTAAGTCCCAGATAAGAACTTGAAAAGGTGTTGGAGGGAACACATTTGTTAGCCCTTTAAGAAATTGAACAACTAAAGGCCTTTTAAAATAAGAAACTTCTTCGGAGAAGCGATTGAAGATAGCTAGCGCTACTAAATATCCTTTAATAGTGCCAACTTGGAGCCCCGAGTTGGCCAGATGTAAAAGAAAAGAAAGCACCATGGGAGTGCTATATTGAAAAGGGTCCAAGCCCTTATCCCTGCACCAGTTACTGAATTTCTTCCAACATCGGTACAAGGAATTTGTTGCTGGCCTTCTGGCCGAAAGCAAAATCTCCATGACGTCGTCCGGAAAGTCCCAATACTTATACCTCTGCCTCTCAGAAGCTATGCGTGAAGGCTGAGAGCTCTGGATGGAGAACTTTACCTTCCTTTTGCGAGAGGAGATCCTCTCTTGGTGGAAGACGAATTGGAGGGCATATGGACATGTCCAGAATGTCCGGGTACCACGTTCTCCTGGCCCAATCCGGGGCTATTAGGATCATGGTCTTCCTGTACTTTCTCAACCTCCTGATTACGAGGAGTCACGGGGACTGGAGGAAACGCGTATAGGACTGGAAATACCCAGTCCACTACAAACACGTCCCCTAGAGCTCCTCTTGGGGGAATTTCCCTCGAGCAGTACTGTTCGCGCTTCCGGTTTGTTTCGGTTGCAAACAGAGCCACTTGAGGGGTTCCCCAAAGGACTTCCTGAGGTAGTTCCCACTCGTGGGAGGCTGCTCTGCCTGCTCAGAGCCTCTGCCGCCGTGTTCTTTTCTCCGGCCAGGTGAACTGCCGATAGAGTCCTTCTTGCATTGCCCAAAACCAGAGCTGCATTGCCTTTCTGCACAGCGGGAGTGAACCTACGCCTCCTCTTTTGTTGAGGTGGCACATAGCCACTGTGTTGTCTGTCATTATCAGGACATTCTTTCCCTGTACGGGCAGAAAGGCCTTCAGCGCTAGTCTGATTGCCCTCAGCTCCAAAATGTTGATGTGTAGTTTGGACCCGATGGAGACCAACGACCGCTGATTTTCAGATCGTTGGTATGGGTTCCCCACCCTGTGAGTGAGGCGTCCGTCACTACTGTTATCTCCGGCCATGGTTGTCAAAAAGGTTCTCCTTTGAGGATATTTTCCTTGCAAGCCCACCATAGAAGATCTTGGGCCAATCTGGCCTGGACTTGCAGAAGATCTGACATCTCTCCCAAAAACTGAGACCATTGAGTCCTGAGGGCCCATTGAAGGCAATGCATCCTCAACCTGGCCTCTGGCACCAGAAAGATGCAGGGTGCCATGAGGCCTTGGAACATTAGAAAATCAAGAGCCAGCAGATGTTGGGCATTTTGAAACCTTGTTACCATCTGCAGAATGTGGTGAGCTCTCTCCTCGGAAGGCAATGCTTTCCCTGAGGTTGTATCCAGGACAGCGCCGATGAATTGGAGTCTTTGGCTTAGAATCATTTGTGACTTTTTGTAATTGAGGGAGAAGCCCAGCTTGTGAAGGAAGTGACAGGTCATGGTTAGGTTTTACCGGGCTCGTTCGGGTGAACTTGCCCTGATTAGCCAATCGTCTAGATAAGGGTAAATGTAAACCCCCCCCTCTCCTGAGACTCGCTGCCACTACCGCCACCAGCTTGGTGAAAACTCTTGGGCGGAGGTCAGCCCAATTGCGAACCTCAGGTACTTTGTGCTTGAGATGGATTGGCACAAGAAAGTAAGCATCCTGTAGGTCCAATGATACCAGCCAGTCCTGAAGTTGAAGAGCCTGAAGGATCTGAGAAAGGGTCACCATCTTGAACTTGTCTTTCCTGAGGAATTTGTTCAAATTTCTTAAGTCCAAGATGGGTCTCAATCCTCCGTCCTTCTTGGGGATGAGAAAATAAGGGGTGTACCAACCCTTGTTCCTCTCCACTACAGGTACATGTTCTATTGCACCTTTCTCTAGCAGGGTTGACATTTTCTGCACAAGTAGCAGGTCTGAAATTTTGACAGAGTTTGCTCCCAGTGGATGATCTTGAGGCCTTTGATGAAAAGGAAGGCAGTAACCATGGGTCACTATCTCTAGCGCCCAGGGATCTGATGTAATGCCCCGCCATTCGTTCAGATATCGAGTGATCCTGCCTCCCACTGGGGTTTTGTGGGTAAAGACTTCAGAGTGGCTTTGCAGCAGCTGCAGAAGCGGCTGAGGAGGAAGTAGCCTCTGCTGGGGCTGATCTAGCACCTTTTCCCTTTCCACCATGAAGGGGTCTTCTCTGTTGTCCTTTTTGACTGGCCTGCCTCTTCCTTCTTCCAAAAGAGTTGTAGAAACGAAAGGGATGGTTTCTCCAGGAAGAGGACCCTGCATATCGATGTTGTTGGGGCTGTTTTAGAGTGGTGCTGAGTGATTTAGTTGCTGCTTTTGAGGTCTGCAGCTTTTCCAAACTCTTGTCTGCCTTGCTCCCAAACAGCATCAAGCCGTCAAAGGGCATATTGAGTAAACTGGACTGTACATCAGATGCAAAACCAGATTTGCTCAACCAAGCAAATCTGCGTAAAACTGTGCTAGACGCCATGGACCTGCTCACACTTTCAGCAATGTCCAGTCCTGACTTGAGGCATTCCTCCATAGCTTCCTTTCCATCCCTTACTATCGCCAGGAAACCATCCCGTTCCTCACCCTCCGGGATATGTTCAGCCGCTGCGTTCAAACAGTCCCACAAGGTGTATGTAAATCTAGCTAAAGTACAAGTTACATTAGTAGATTTAAGGGCCATACTGCCCGAAGTAAAGACTTTCCTCGCCCAAGCATCAATCTTCTTGTCGTCCCCCCTGTCAGGTGGCATGGAAGGTTAAGCTGATTTCCTATTTGCAATCGCAGCTTGAATCGCCAAGCTCTCAGGTGAGGGATGCTTAGACAGATATTGTGGATCTGAAGATGAAGGTCTGTACTTTCCCACAAATGTTTTATTGACAGCTGGTAAAGATTCTGGGTTTTCCCAATTTGCCATTACTCTTTTTTGCAGAGCTTTGTGGAAAGGAAGGATCGGGTTCTTCTGTGACCCTTCATCAATCATATCTGTCATGTCATCCTGGTCGTATCTCGGGGACACTGTCTTCCACCCCATGAAGTCGATGACTCTTCCCATGAGATTCCTATACCCAGGGTCTGGTCTTTCAAATTCTACCTCAGGTGAGGTATCTAGGCCACTGGCCGATTGAAGACAGTCATAAAGGTCAACTATTTTGGTATTTGGGTCTATTAGTTCCTCAGGAACTTCCCTTGTCCCAAATTTAACACCAGCTGATGTAATATCCTCATCAGAGGAGTGTTCCTCAAAGATAAAGGACATGGATCTAAAGAATTCCTGCCTGGGCTGAGGATGAAAGTCTATCTGGTAAAGCTGGTGGCATTGATCTAGATTTAGCCATAGGTGTCGCTATGGGTATTGTTATTAAAGATTTCCTCGACAAAGGCATCGAAGGCGTTGATGGAATAGACGCTGGCTTCGATATATTCGAGGGAATTCTCAAGGTCATTGAGGGAGGCTTCGATGTCTTCAAGGGAGGCTTCGACACTGTGGCCGAAGGTATTGACACCATCTTGGCTAATGGCTTTTACGTAGTCGTCGAAGGACGCGTCGAGTCGATACTCTACTTTGACGACACCATCTTGTCCTCGGTCAACCTCAATTTATGCACCAGAGGTTTTTGTTTTTTTCTCATGAGGCGCCAGAGAATTGTCCTCTGAGGACACCCTCGACTTTTTGTTGGATTTTGCATGTTTAGTTTTAGATTTCCCTCTTGTTACTCTTGGAGTGGACAGGGGAATGCTCTTCACACAACTTTTGAGGGGTTCAGGGCCACGTCTCAAAAATTCTGAGTATTGAAGCCCTACAGGCCTCCCATTTTTTAGGCAAATCATGCTTTGAAGGACATAAAATAAATCGTCTCCAGGCGAGGAGGAAGAAGAGGAAGAAGATATGTGACGTCACTCCTTCGATTTTTTACAAGGTGGAGGAGGATTTCCTCGAGCGACTCTTCGACCTCGACTCGTGTCGAGATTTTCTACTCTACTCTCCCGAGTCTTTTTGTGTTTTTGCAGACTAAAAAGACTCCTCTTCCACCGCTAGCTTACCTTGGCGTTCCTTAAGAGCCTTATTCGACATCGCCTGACACAAACCGCACTTGTCGACCCGATGGTCAGGGCTGAGGCACCAAAGGTAGTTGCGGTGAGGATCGGTAATGGACATCTCATCTTCCTTCCACACTTCAAACATTTTTTAAAATCCATCTTGGGTGTGGTAGGAGTTGAAGATGAAGACATTTTTAATGAAAGAACTGACACGCTGTTTCGAAACACAAAGCAGCAGCTCTGAAAAACGGAACTGAAACCAACAGGCGCGGCTTGTGCCCTTTATATGACAGATGACGTAGACACTCGACGGCGGCTCTCGCGGGACTTCGACTCTGCGGCCTCGAGCACAGCACCCTCTGGCATAACATTTCCAAAGAAGCAGCAAGGGTGGCAGACAATATCTAAGATGAGGAAAACGTGGGAGGACACAATCCATTCAAAGTATCACTTTGGGCGCAGACACCTTTATTGGAATGGCTGGTTGATGCCCAACACTTGCAATTGACTTAGGGAATGAGATCATGGGACAAATTCCAAATGACTTACCACTGTGACAACGATATACCTCCAGAAAAGATTTTCACCCGACAAGGGGGGGGAGATTTCTTGGCATGCTCTTCCTGCCCTTATGTGGGTAAAGAGGGGAGTAACCTGTGACATCAGAAAGGAGGAGGTGGTATTTCCAGTGACTGCCTCCCCTCCTTGAACCCTCATGTCCAGGCCAACACCATAACAAGACTCTCCACTCAACTGGAGGATACCGCTGAAATTGCAAAACATGAGGTATTTCCAGGCTTCAGGCAGATGGTTGAGGAACAATTCTACCTCACGGATGCCTTTGAGACAGGTGCAGAAGCTGAAACTGGCATTTTTGGATTTTCAAGAGATCTTTGCCGTGGACTCGTATGACTGGTCACATTAAGATACATTCCACCTCCATACCAACAGACCCTGGGATGGCCTCCGCGTTTGTAAAACAATACTGGTTGCCTCTCGTGTCTATGGAGTCACTCACAGAGATCATCACTGCCCGGCATCTAGTGGTAGAGTATTGCATGGCTTGTTTTTGAAATTCGAAAAGGGATGTTGACTGGGCGTGTTTGTAATACTATCCCTAGTGTGAAGTCTACTGTACCAATGGTCCTTCACGCGTCGAGGTCCCTCAGATTGTATTGTTTCCGACTTGAGGGTGAATGAAGTGTTTGCACGAGTACAAGAAAGGTAATGTAGAAAGGCAAAGAAAAACATCTATGCACCTTCAAACTCCAGGAGGGGAGAAAGGGAGGGTGCAAGTGAATCCAAGCAGATACAAGCATCAGAAATATGATTACGGTGAGTAATGTATGGCTTCTGAGGCTTGTGGATCTGCTTAGATCACAAGCTATGCATAGATTAGCAAGCAGTACATGGGAAGGAAGTGGGTTGTGAGACGGTACAGCATCAAACAGATGTTTCAATACCGCTTGTCCCAAATGTGAATCTACTTTAGAGTGTGCGTCTGAGCAGGAACACTGCATATAGGTATGAATGGTACACCAAGTAGCAGCCTTGTAAATTGCATCGAGGGGTACATTTGCAATAAATGCCAAGGAAGCCCTTGTCACTCATGTAGAGTGAGCTCTTGGTGTAAAAGGTAAAGTCTTTTTTGATAATGTGTAGCAAAGCTGCATGCATTTCACTACCCATCTGTAGATTGCATTTTTAGAAACATGTTCTCCTTCTCTGCCAGCTGCTATGGAAATGAAGAGTTGATCTGTTTTCCTTAGGTTTAGTTTTGTTCATGTAGTACAAGATCTCCCACCTTGAAAGTAGGCTGAATTTGAAGGATGTTGGAAAAAAGTAGGAAGTTCAATAGATTAACATGGAACTTTGATATGAATGTAGATGACAATCTAGGATGTATTTGTTTTTTTAATAAACGCGCCTAATATCATACCTGAGTGCGGTTTCTAAGCGCGGATCCGGGCTTCGAACCTCTGCTGCTCTGCATGATCTTGCTTCCAAGACCAGTGCGTTGCCCCAGTGATATCCTCCGTTCACAAGAACCACCTTGTCTTGTGGATGATAATGAAAGGGTCTTGTACTGAACATTCCTGTTGTTCACCAACTTGTTTTATGGAAGTAATAGCTACCAGTAAATTTTATTTACATGCTGAAGCCACTTCCTTCCCAAGCCAAAAGGTTTCAGTATGTAAATATATCAGACACGTTTTCTGTGCTGCTTGGGCATTTTCTGCCCGATTTGTAAGAGTGAGGGCTCGTTGGAAAGGAGAGACTCCCCTTTCCAACGAGCCCTCCCACAAGCAGACTTCTGTTCGAAGTTCATTTGATCCTCGACCACTAGACCACCAGTACATTGATCCCCCTACCAGGCCAAACAACCCCCAACATCCACCAAAAAAGGGCACAATGGTTTGCCTTCTTTGGGACAGATTGGTACTGTTTTGCACCCATTTGCCACCAAGGAAGGCAAAACAACATTACATGCCAAATATAGGGTAACGCTTGGGGATATCGGGGGGGGGGGGGCTGGCCCCATGCCTGAGGCCCAGCCTCCTTAGCATTCCCCCACAGACCATTGCAACTTCCTGGGGGTTAGAATTGGAGTCCTAGCACCATTTTGCCACCCAGGGGAAGCAGCAAGGACCATTAGGCCACAAGCGATATGATCTTGGGGGTGTGCTCTCTGGTTGGGCCCCCCAGGCCAATCCACCCCTCACCCCCAAAACATGGCAACCAGATGGCATAATGTTGATTTGCCTTCTTTGAGGGCAAGTTAGTGCTGTTTTGCACCCATTTGCCCCCAAGGAAGGCAAAACAAAGCAATTTGCCAGAAGCACACTTGGGGGAGAGGGTAGATCAGTGGGCTGGCCCTATGCCTGTAGGTAACAACAAAACTGGAGTCGAAATGTGGTCGCCTCCCGTCTATACCTTAATTGTTATAACACAAATGACAGGATGATTGTTAAAAAGTTATTCCTACAGCTGGGTCCCTAGTGATAATTTGGTTAGCCCTATTTTTAGGGCTAACCAAATTATCAGCCGCACTAGGGACCCAGCTGTAGGAATAATTTTAACAATCATCCTGCTGGCGGACAGCCGCCTCAGGATTCCCTCCCGCCCCCCATGGAGGGGGCAGATCCTTTCAGCTTCCCTGCGGAGTGGGGGGGCAAAATTAAGGGTCCATTTTGTCAACCCTGGGAAGCAGTAAGGAGCACTAATCCACCAGGGAAAATATTTTGGCATTGGGGTGCTGTGTTGCCCGTTGCAGTACCCCAGGTCGTCCTAGTTCTCTGGCCGGGCCATGTTAGAGCTTTTCCCTCTGGAAAGGGATTGGGACCCAGATAGGGCTCCCTGGGGACCCTGCTGTGTCTGGGGAGAGGCGACCCACATCGGAGACTGGTGCCCAAGGACAGAGGGTCCTCGGCTATTCTAGAGCTCTGGCCATGCTGCGTTACAGCTTTTCCCGCGAAGGAGGGATGGGGACCTTGCCGGGGCTCCCTGGGACCACAGCTGGGCCTGGGGAAGCACGACCCAAATGGTGGACAGGCGCCGAAGGCTGGGGGACGCACCTCCGGCTGTCCTGAAGCTCTGGCTACACTGTTACAACCTTTCCCTACGGGAAAGGATGTGGACCTGTCTGGGGCTCCCTGGGACCATTGCTGGATTTATGGACAGTCGACCCACATGGGAGACAGGCAACCATGGCCAGGGGCAGCACCCCCGGCCATTCTGGATCTCTGGCTGGGCAGCGTTACAGCTTTTCTTTCCAGTGAGGGATGGGAAGCCTGCCGGGGCACCCTGGGACTGCGGCTGGACTTGTGGACGGTCGACCTACATGGGAGAAAGGCGCACAGACCCGACAGCCACACCCCTGGTCGTCATGGAACTCGGGCCATGCCATGTTACAGATGTTCCCTCCTGGGAGGGACAGGAACCCCGTTGAGTCACCCCATAACCACCACTGGGCTGGGGGGCAGCCGACACGTGCAAAGCAGATGCCCACGGGCGGGGGCAGCACCACTGGCTGTCCTGGAGCTCTGGCAGGGCCATCTAACAGCTCTTCCCTCTGGGGAGGGGTGGAGACCCTGCCAGGACTACCTGGGACCACGGCTGGACTTGTGGACGGTCGACCCACATGGGAGATCGGCACCCATGGACGGGGACATATCCCCCAAACATCCTGGAGTTCTGGGTGCACTAGAGCTTTCCCCTCTGGGTAGGGATGGGGACCCTGCTAGGGCTCCCTGGGACTGCCACTGGACTTGGGGACAGTCGCCCTACATGGGAGAAAGGCGCACAGGCCAAGCAGTCGCACCCATGGCCGTCATGAACTCTAGCCATGCTGCGATGTTCCCTCCTGGGAGGGACAGGAACCCTGTTGAGTCACCCCATGACCGCCACTGGGCTGGGGGGCAGTCGACACGTGCAAGGCAGATGCCCAAGGCCAGGGGCAGCATCACTGGCTGTCCTGGAGCTCTGGCAGGGCCATCTAACAGCTCTTCCATCTGGGGAGGGATGGAGACCCTGCCTCGGCTCCATAGGACCACGGCTGGACTTGTGGACGGTCGACCCACATGGGAGACAGGCGCCCATGGCCGGGGACATAACCCCCGAACATCCTGGAGTTCTGGGTGCACTAGAGCCTTTCCCTCTGGTTAGGGGTGGGGACCCTGCCAGGGTTCCCTGGTACTGCGGCTGGACTTGTACACAGTCAACCCATATTGCAGACAGGGACCCAAGGCCGGGGGCAGTAGCCCCCAGCCATCCTGGTGCTCTGGCTGTGCTGTGTTGAGACCCTCTCCCTCCGTGAAAGGATGACGACCCTGCCGGGCCTCCCTGGAACTGCAGCTGGGCTTGGAGACAGTCGACCCACATGGGAGACAGGAGTCCAAGCCTGGTGGCAGCTCCCCAGGCTGTCCTGGGGCTCTGGCCATGCATCGTTAGAGCGTTACACTCCTGGGAGGGATGGGGACCCTGCCGGGTCGTCCAATGATAGCCGCAAAGCTGGGGGGTGGTATACCCACGTGCGAGGCAGACACCACACAAGCCTTAGGACCGCACCCACAGCCAGCCTAGAGCTCTGCCATGCTGTTACAGCTTTTCCCTCCGGGTAGGGATGGGGACCGTGCCAGGGCTCTATGGGACTGTGGCTGGACTTGTGGACGGTCAACCCACATTGTAGACAGGCACCCAAGGGTGGGAGCAGCACCCCCCGGCCATCCTAGAGCTCTGGCCATGCCGTGATACAGCTTTTCCCTCCGGGGAGGGATGGGGGAACCTGCCAGGGCTCCTGGGGACAGCTGCTGGGTTTGGGTATGGTCGACCCTTGTGAGAGGCAAATGCCCAGGTCCAGGGGGCACCACCCCTAGTTGTCCTGGAGCTCTGGCTGGACAATGTTACAGCTCTTCCCTCTGGGGAGGAATGGGGACCCTGCCAGGGCTCCGTGGGGCCGCCGCTGGACCTGGGGACGGTTGACCCACATGGGAGACAAGCGCCCAAGGGCAGGGGCAGCACCCTCGGCTGTCCTGGAGCTTTGGCCATGCTTCATTACAGCTTTTTCCACCTGGGAGGGATAGGGACCCTGCCGGCACTCTGGGGCCGCTGCTGGGCTTGAGGATGGTCACCAGGTGAGAGGCAGAAACCTAAGGCTGGGGGCAGCACCCCCAACCATCCTGGAGCTCTGGCTGTGCTGCATTAAAGCATTCCCCTCCAGTGATGGATGGGGACTCTGCCAGGCTATCTGGGGCCGCAGCTGGACAATCGACCCACATGGGCGACAGGAACCAATGGCCGGGAACATCACCCCAAATCTGTGGATTGTCCAGACGGCCAAATTCTGTATTCCCCAGGGCGCTTGATGTACCAGTGGTTTAGCCTTTTCCATTTGCGCCCCGGTCAGTGCACCTACACGTGAGGTACTGTTTTCATCAGACCACCTGTTGGAACGTGGGAAGGCAGGACATGTGTTGTCGCCAGCATGTTTCGGTTGTTTTCTGTTATGAAATGCATGAAAATTGTGTTTTTCTCTACATTTTAGACTTTGCCGGGCCTGGTGGGTAATAAATTCTAGGGCGATTTGTGAAAGTCAAACCTCTATGGATTCCCATGGGTGCCTTTCCAGAAATGCATGGGATTCCCCGTTTCTTTAGTGGCTGTGACAACACGGGGCCAAATCTGTGAGTTGTCCACAAGACCAAACAACAAACATTTTGTCTTCCAAGCCCCTTTTTGTTATACCTGTGGTTTAGCCTTTTCCCTTTGTGCCCAGGTCAGTGCACTGACACATGTGAGGTACCCTTTTTATTGGGACACCAGTGGGAAAGTGGGAAGTTAGGACATTTGTTATTTTCTCTTTGTTTTGGTAACACTTTCATACATTTCCTACTGCACTTTGTTACACAACCCTTTCATTTCCCAAATGTGACCTACATTTAGTTTCTGCTTTAGGCACTGTACGCTTTTGTAAACTGCGCAAGTCACCTATCCTTCAAAAGGTCTGCTGTGTTCTTTCAAAAAATGTATGCTTGCCATTCGTCATCACATGTTTTCCTTATCATCAAATGCTAAGTACGTTTATTTAGGCTGTCAGCATAACATCCATGGCTCCGTTTCTGGCTTGTGGTATTGCTTGTTTTGTGAAACATTACGAAAAATGTGTTATTTCCTAACTAGAAGAGTCTGAGGAATGTAGCGATGCATTGCTTTTCTCAATATTCACAGAAGCCATTAATTTACAAGTCCAAACATGTCCACTGCATACCTTTTTTAATGCCATTTTTCCAATTTTTCCCCAAACTATGGCAATTTTAGCTAGTTGTTGCCTGACCAGCGCAAATGACCCCTTCCTGAACATGGAACTTTGTCTACTTTCAGAAATGTATGACTTTCTTTATTCCCATTTAACTTTAATACCCTCCTCTTCCATTCCATTCAAGCATGTGCTATTGAAAAAAAAGGGATAAATCGCCTCTCACAAATGGTGGCAACCTTATAAAAAAATGTTTTTCGTTTCCACTCGACCTGTTCTTGGAGGCTTTGAAAATGGCGAATTCAGAACAGCAAACCATTTGTTCCTAGCTCTTAAAAGGAAAAAAAACAGGCTTCTTTGTACCTCATTTTATTGGCATTTTCTGAAAAAACACAACATATGGTCACTTTTTTGTTAATTCTCATACCCCCCCCTGCAGCAAACTACAAATCCTTGGCGGTGTTATGACCGACTACACGTGAGAAGAAAAGGGTAAACATTTGGCTAAGATATCACTTGTAACAATGTCACAAGGGACTGAAATGTCCAAAAAAACAGCTAAGAGTTGGGAGCGAAAACCCTCAGTATTTAAGAGGTCAAGTATATCCATACACTTTTGTGGAAGATTTAAGTGCCCAAATTCAATGACTTCAGGAACCAAGTTGCAAAGTTCAGAGTCTGAGGGTTGGATGGAATGTCGTCCTTGTGTTGGGACAGCATGTTGAATGGGCATGGAAGCTTGATTGATTTGCCCATTGCAAGTTTGAGTAGGTGTGGAAACCATGGTTGTCGCACCCACATTGGAGCCATTAGGATTAGCGTGACTTGATCATGGTGCATCCTGCGCACTATTTTGTTCCGTAGTGGTGTTGGTGGAAAAGCATAAGCAAATTTCCCTGATCAACTCATCCACAGGGTGTTCTCCCTGGATAATGGTTGGGGAAACCTGGATGAGATGCATGGGAATTGTGTTTTTTGCTTTCTTGCGAACAAGTCTAGAGGTGGGCGCCCCTATTGGGTATGATATGATTATGGCATTTATAATGCGTCTGTACACAAGTGTTTCTAGGCACAACAAGACAAGGAGGGGGAAACAAAGGGAGGACAACTAGGCCTTGTGGCAATCAGATTGCACAAGTGCAGGGAGGGGAGAAGTGCAAAAAAAGGGGGGGGGGGAGTGCAAAAAAGGGGGGTGGAGAAGTGCAAAAGGGGAGATGGAGAAGTGCAGGTAACAGAGTGCAGCCAGCGGGTGGCTAAGTGCCGGTAATTAGAGGGTATAGCCAGGCAGGGACATGAGCCCAAATTCAGACGGTGGCCATGTGACCAGTGCGTTGAACAGGCGGGTCATCAGCAGGGTAGGGGAAGAGAGAAAGTGCAAGCAAAGAGGAAGGTCTTGAGTTGCTTACGGAATCGAAGATGGTTCTGCTCCAGTTTGAGGAAGGCTTTTCCAGGGGGAGGCCCCAAACGAAGAAAGATCTGCTCCAAACTCTCTGCTTGGAAAAACGACTGACCATCAGAGTTGGAGGTGGATGAGTGGAGAACTCGAAGGGAGATCCTTTGATTGATATTTTATTTCTATCGCGCTCGTACACAAGTGTTTCAGAGCGCGACGATACTTAGGAAGACAGAGTTGGAGGTAGTGTAGCCCCAGTAAGCCGTGGACAGTGCAGAGGGTCTTTAACTTGATCCTTGCCACCACTGGGAACCAATGAAGAGACTTAAGAGCTGGAGAGATACAATCCCTGGGCTTGAGGCCAAGGACACGTCCCTCAGTCCTGTTCTGGATAAGTTGTAGAGGACGGAGAGTAGAGGCAGGAAGATTTAGAAAGTAGCTGTTGCAGTAGTCCAGCCTTGAGAGGACCAGAGCTCTGGCGACAGTGAGCTTCCGGGCGAAGTGAGGAAGAGAAGAATACCTCTGAGGAGGTGCAGCTGCTAGATTGACTTCTGAGAGCCGTCAAATGTGACGAGAGAAGGAGAGGAAGGAGTCAAAGATGACCCAAGGTTCTTAGCCTCACAGGTAGGAGAAGGAAGAGGACCCAGACTGGGTGGCCAGAGAGAGATAGGAAAGGAGGGAGCTGGTGTTCGGATGAGGAGTATCTCCGTCTCACTGGCATTAAGGCAAAGATCATTAGCAGCAAACCACTCCTGGATTGCAGACAGTCAGGAATGAGAGTAGGAGTAGAGGCGGCCGAGGGGAGCCTGAAAGAGCTGGGTGTCATCCACATGACACTGAAAGTTAGAGCAGAGAGCAGCAACACAGTGGGTGAGTGGAGCCAGGTATTGGTTGAACAGCCAGGGGGAGAGGTTAGACTTCTGGGGAACACCACAGGTAGAGAGAGTTAGAATAGAGGATGGACCTTAGCTGGACCTAAAAGGGTCAGTCAGTGAAAAAGGAGGTCAGCCAGGCCAGGGCCTGAACAGTGATAACCAGTTTATTGTTAAGATGGATTTCTGAACTCGGTCCTGGAGGGGCAGAGGTTCAGAAGGCCAGTCCAGTTTCTTGGAACAGGCTAACCTCTGGACAAGCCAGACCAATCAGGGTAGCGATGGCGGCAGTCAAGACTAAGTCTCAAGAGGGGTGAGGGTGACGGAAAGACCTCAATGAGCACACAAAGCAAGGGCACTTACAAATTACTCCAGACAGGTGTTATATTAAAAATATAGACACATTTATTACAAGGCCTTTGTAACATCGACCATAGCAAAGAATCACAATAATACTAAAGTAAACCAACACATCATAATCAATACAATATATATACAAGACCGAGGGGTCTAAGGAGTTAGGAGCATGTAATATGTAAACCACCTAGATGGGGAGGAAAACTGGCAGTGCAAGTAATCATTAGACCCAGTTCGACATCTGAAATACACCTAACTAGGAGGAAGTCCGAGCCCTACGAAGAGAGGAGCCTTATGCTCAAAAGTACCTGCACGCACTGGTGCCAATGGACAAAAGAGGCCCTCCTTCAGGATATCAGGCAGTTCAGGAAGGTGAATGAAGCGATGCAGAACAAGTCCCCACTACTCAAGCAAGGCCTCCACTTGTGGGCAGAGGCAGGGTGAGAGTTGCTATTTCGTAACAGCGGTAGAAAAGAAACGGGCTCCTGCGCGAGAGGCCACCGGTTGGGGTATGGACTACTCACCGGTCCCCGACGCAGGCAGACCCAGACTTCTCCAGTTCAGTTCACGTTGCTGGCAGGTTCAGCTGCGATGATCAGGACGTCTTGACACTGTGTAGATTCTGCGTAGCAGGATGCAGGGTCGAGGGTGTCCCAAATGCTGCAGACGTGCACAGGTTGTTACCACAGCCGGGCAACACGGCCACCACATTTACTCTGGTCCGGGCGCCCTCGTCTCACTTCAGACCTGGGAATGCCAAGTGTACGAAATTCGGTGTGAGGGTGCCGTGGACGCAGATCAAGCAGTAAACCAAGTTGAGGGCTTCCCCGAAACGACAGCGGTGACAGAGCAAAGCGTCCTGCGTAAGCTGGTCAGCCCACTGGCTGGCCCAGGGACACTTCCGAAGAGGCTTACTTGCAGGGTTTGATGAAGGTGCCGGGAATAGTTGATCCCACTATTCTAATGGGTCGAAGAGCCTTCGCAGACCTTCTAGGACGATCAGATGCAGAGGGGTCTCGCAGGACGACAGCAGTTCAGGGTGCCAAACCTTCAGCAGTTCCTCGACTCAGCTTCTTGTTGCAGGATACTTGGCTCCTTATCCCTTGTTCGGAGTGAACTCAGGAGATCGACATGGTAGTGGTGTTTTCAACCTCCTCTTATCCAAAGTTCCCTTCGCGCCAAAACGGAGAGGACCCAATGGGAGATCTGCTCACAAACACTCACAGCATACGTGGACCTATCACGGACCACGGTGGTCCCAGGCATTCAAGGACACTCCAGACTCTCTGGCACCCAGGATGTGTATTGGGAACAGACATCCCTGCCCACATCCTGGAGGCACACACAAGGCATGCAGAAGCCGGCAAAAGCTTTGGGGTTTCGGAGGAAAGTGCATGACCAGTTAAGGACTGCCCTGGGTCGGCTCGACCTGGGGGAAGGTGAAGGGGCAAGACGGTCAGCGGACAGGACAAAGAACCTCGTGGCATGGCCATTTTGGAGCCAGGCCACTCATTTGTGCCAAACGCGGATAACATGGCGAAAAATGGTTCAAAACACAAAAGAAACGATAGCTGCCACCAGTCCCGTCCGTGACACACTTGCACAGTTCATAATAAGTCCAGCGAGAGTTTCTAGGGCCTTTGGAATGACTAGAGACCTCAGAGCGCAGTAATGTAAGTTACGGTGCACTCTTGTTTCATGTTACACAAAATCTGCAACATGAGAAAAGGACTAAGGGAAACAAAGTCTCCCAGTACTGACTGTCTTAAGGGCATGTCACTTTCCCCATAAGAATCGAGCAAAAGCCCAGAGGAGTGCGGCGGAAGGCTGCGCTTCTCTGGCAAAGTCTACATCAGGGTGTAAAACAACAGAAAAAAAGTTTGGGGGTTGCCACATGGAGAGAAAATTACATACAATTATGAAATCTTTCCTAAGATTTATCATGGAGGCGCTTGAGCAGGATGGCATGGTTGACCATGTCGAAAGAAGAAGATAGATATGGAGAATGAGGACACAAGGAAGGTTACAGTCAAAGTTGGAGAGCAGGTCTTTACAGATGTTCAGGAGAGCAGTTTACGTGCTTCTGGCTGCTGTGAAGCCAGACTGATGGTCCTGGAGAGAACCAACAGATTCAGTGTGAAGGTTAAGCTGGGAGATGGCCAGCTTTTCCAAGAGTTTGCCCAGGAATGGAGCGATAGCCGAGAGAACGGATCGGCAGATGGCTTCATAAGGAGGGAGTGCACAAGGGAGTGCTTCAAAGGGGCTAGGGGGAGTTCCAGTGGCAAAAGAGTGATTGCATAAGTCAGCCAGGGCTGGAGAAAGTGTTGATGTGGCCCTTGATGGCTTTGGAAGAACAGGGAAGAACCTCTTTTGACAAAACTTTCATATATCTGACTGGTCTAGAAACATTGTCTGGGGTGAACAAGGGAAAGGAAGAGAAGGTAAGAGGAGAGGAGGCCACAGGTAGGCCAGGCATGGAGGAGGAGGAAGAGGGTGGACAGGATGTCCTGAGTTTTAGTGATGAAATGAGAGGCCAAGGCCCGGCAGAGGGCCTGGGAAGAAACAAGAGAGGTAGAGACTGCAGCAGGGATGGCCAGTTCCTTGCAGATTTGGAAGAGTTGGGCCGAGTTGTTAGATGCCGCAGAGACGCAGGCTTGGATGTGTGCTCTCTTCTTGGTGAGGACAGAGAGTCTGTACTGCCTTTGGAGCAGGCGGTAGGCCAATGTCAGAAGGTGCTCCTGTAGCCTTCCACTTCCTCTCAGCCACCCTGCACTTGAATTTCAGGGTGAAGAGGTCTGAGTTATACCAAGAGTTGCACTTGGCTTTAGGCTTCAAGCGGACAGGGCAGGTGCATCAAGAGTGTCTGAGATAGAAAGATGGAGGTTAGAGAGGGCCGTGTCAGGATGCGAGTCAGCCAAAGGTGCAGAAGGAGGAGCAAAAGCCTCAACTGGGTAAAGATATTTCTTAAAAAAATATTTGTGAATTTGCCACTCGTGGTCTGTGGGTAGCTGTAGGCTTCTGCTCAGTGTGTCTGCTAGTGAATTGTGTTTCCCTGGAATGTGTTTTAACACTAGGACAGGTTTCATTTGAGCGACCACTTCCAAATCTCTTGAGATAACTTGAACAGACTTAGAAGTGTGTGCCTGCCCTGTTTCTTTAGATAAAACATGGCAGTGGTACTGACAGAGGACTAGCACTGTTTGCCTTACTAGGTGTTGTTGAAAACCTTGCAAGACTTTAAGGATTGCTAGGGATTCCAGTAGGTGTATGAGGTTTTCGTTGCCGTTTGTGTCCACGCGCTATGTGCAGAATGAAGGTAATGAGCTCCCCATCCGAGAGTGAGGGGTCTGTTTTTAGAGTGTCTTTTACTGGTGCGGAAAGGTTTCCCTTTTAACAGGTCTTGTCCACCAGCATAGAGCTTGTAACTAAGGTTAGCAAAACTACTACTAAATCGTCCCACTGAACGCTTGCCTGAGACCATCGTTTCGCTAGCCACTCTTGCATTGGGCGTATACGCAGCCGTGCATGGGGAACAAGATAAATACGTTTAGCCTTCATCCCAAGCAGGCACATTCCTTAACACATGGTTATCTGACAACCATGTAGCGAGGCACTTGAAATAAAATGTTTTGCACTCTCATTTGAGGGGGAAACTAACTCCTCCGAGTCTTTATACTTGCTCCCAGGAATTGTTTTACTTGACAGGGGAACGAGATTTGATTTTTTCCTCACTGTTGAGAACCCCAATTTGAACAACAGATTGATTGTTCTTGGGTGTTGTGTTGGCAAATGTGTGGCGTTTCCCCTGTTATAAACCAGTCGTCGAGATAAGGGTACACAGGGATAAATTCTCTGCATAGATGCACTGCTACTACTGCTAGTGTGAAATGCTGAAGGGGAGGACTTTGAATTGGTAGTGATTGTCTACAATCTTGAAGCGCAGGTATTTGAAATATGAAGGTATGCATCTTTCATATCCAATGTTGCCATAAAATCCCTGCTTAAAAAGAGGGATAATCTCTTACATCGTTGTCATGCAAAGCTTTTGAGGCTTGGCATATGCGTTTGCTGGACGCAAGTCTAGTACAGGGCGCATAGTCAAGTCTTTCTTTGGCACAAGGAAGTATGTTGACTAGATACCCTTGTTTACTGGTCTGCTGGGACTAGTTTGATTGCGCCTTTCTGCATCAGGGACTTTTTTTCGTCTAGAAGAATTTGCTTCTCTTGCAGCAACATCTTCCGGTGTTTTGGAGGATGTTTTTGGGGTCTTTTTAGAAATTGGATGCAGCAACCCCGTGCCACTGTGGATAACGCACACTGATCGGACGTGATCCCCTCCCATGCATGGGTGAACTGGCAAATGCGACCTCTGACTGGAGTTGCATGGGAGGGAACATGTATCCGGGCATCATTGTTTAGAGGCAGGGGAACCTCTGGTGGCGGAGGCTCTACCCCCAATTCTTGTTTTTTTATATCCTCTTTGAAAGGTGGGTTGGTAACTGGTGCACGGACCCTGCGTGTTGCTTCAGGAAAATTTCCCTTCATTATATCCCATAGATCGTGGGTAACCTTCCCCGCCAAAGGAGTGTCTGGTATTGAAACCCCTCCCCTCCCCCGTTGAACAAACAGTTTGTTATAAGGCCCAATGATTTTAAAGTTTCGTGCTCCATCTTCGCACTCTTTAGTGCATCATCGACTGCCTTGCCAAATGGCGCATTAAGTTCTATCAACATATTCAAAAGGGTGGCCTGGGTTTCTAATTTGTTATTTTGACTGTCATAGCCATGTGTGCAGTTTAATTGGGGTGCCTTCTGCTATTTTGCATCCAGCATTATGTGCAGCATCTAAATTATTCTTTAGGAGGCTGCTGGTGACCTGTTTTCCTCCTGAGATGGTCTTTAGGAGCTGAGATGTTCAGGACTCTGGGACAGTGTCAATTTATTGCTGTATTGTATTGCAGATATGGCTGTTATAACTGGCAAGCATAGTGGTGTTATTGGCAATACAGGTTTGGTATGCCGAAGAGGATGCTCCCTTCCTATCGAATGTATAGATGTTCTTACTCTCCTTGTCTGGGGGTGCCCACTCTTTACCTCGTGGTAGTTCCCAATAAGGAGTCAGGTTTTAGTTCACCCCTGATATAAAGGGGGTCAGTTGGAGCAGGCTTGAACATCTTTTCTATGCCGGGTTAACCACTCTTGTCAGGGTGGGATTAACTAGAGATGGTTGAATGAGTCTCTGTACAGACTGGAGAAGGGGAATAAACTGGGTCACAGATTTTTTTTGTCCCAAGATTGTTGTCCACAAAGTCTGCATCTTGTGTCTCTGCGTATGGATTTTAAAGTGCTGGGCATCGTTAAAGAGTGAGTCGCAAAGGGTTGGTGTGTGTGGAAGTGCTAGGTTGTGAGCCGTCTAGTCTCTGTACCTTGGAAGGTGGTTCCACACTTGCCTCCCCACTACCCTGTGGCGCTGCAGTACCCCGTGGGTGCAGGAACCCTTCTGCATGCCTGTCCATAAAATAGACAAAGCAAGACATTGGGCCTCATTACTGTGTGGCAGTAACCCTGCCGACGCTACATCTGGGTTGCCGCCAGACCCATAATAATTTACTGGCGCCTGACCTCGTGGGGCCACCAGCTAATTACAAGTCCGGCACCCTGGAAGTCAGGCGCCAGAAAATTGTTAGTCCCCCAAAGGCACCAACAACATTAGCAATGGTGCCAGTGCTGCAGTGAAGCGTCTGCCTACTGTGGTCGCTGCGCCCGGCAAGATCAGACCTGTTGGGCACAGCGGCCGCGGCAGGCAGACCCTTGTTACTACCGATCCAGAAACAAGGGTGCTAGTGAGCTTACTGGCACCCTTGTTCCCAAACTGGCAAACTCCTAATGAGGCCCATTCTCTTCATCACCTTCTCAAACATTTCAGTGGTCTACTCTGTGGATCTTGGAAAGGTGTCTGGGTGTGAAGCCCGTTTTTTGTAGTGTAAAGCCTCTATCAAGGTGTCTTGAGAAGGTGTATATTGTATTCTTGCGATTTTGTTTTCAGGCATTGAACTTTTTTGCGTGTTTTCATCGTTTTACTCTTAAAGTGTTTTTGGCCACGTTTTTGTATTAACTGTTGTATTTCCGACAGGCCTGAAGTGTGCGTCGAAGATTTATGTTTCGACGTATGTTCTTCAGCACATGAAAGATGCGCCTTTTAGGAGCGGCATTGACAACGGCCTACTTGGTGCCTGTTTGGGAGTTGTCTTGCAGTGATCGCGAGCGCAAGGACCCAGAGGACAGAGGGCGTTTTGATTTTTCATTCTCCCTCAACACTGCATGGCAGTTTTGCGACAGTGTGGTCGGTAACCCTCTTGACATTCTGGCCCCAGTCATGAGGATCTGCCTAAAGCCTACCAAAAAGTACAATTCTTGATACGACTCTGCCCTGGTTGCTGAACGGAAAAGGGGAGCTTCAGGTTCACCCTCTGACAAACTGGCCTGCCGCCTACTTCAAAGGCAATATAGACTATCTAGCCTCAAAGTCTACATTCAGGCCCATATCTCAGTGGCATCTAACAAAACGGCCAAACCTTTTTAAAAATCTACACGCACTGGCCAAGCCAAATGCAGTATCTTCCTCTACCACGCCCACCCAGAAGCTCTGCTCGGCCCTGGCCTCTCATTTCACTACAAAAACTCAGGACATCCTGTCCTCACTCATCTGCTCCCCTCCCTCTCTCAGGCCCTCCTTGGTCACCCCTTCTCCCCTCCTACCAGTCTCCTGCCACACCTGATGAGATTTCCTGACAGGTCCGGTCTAAGAAAGTGTCATCCAAACAAGTATATCCCGGCCCCTCCAGAACCATTAAGGACAACATTGACTCTCTTCCTCGAGCCTTGGCCGATTTCTGCAACCATTCCTTCGCCACTGGTGTTTTCCCCTCCCCTCTACCACTCCCCTGTACGCCCCGTGCTCAAAAAGCCTTCTGCTGACCCCTTCATCCTGGCAAACTATCACCCAATTTCTATTACTCCAACTAACCATCCACGCTGAATATGTTGGTTGTCTCCATGACCATCAATCTAGCTTCATTGCAGCCAGAGGCACGGAAACTGCTCTCCTGAACACCTGTGAAGACTTGCTCTCTAACCTGGACTCAACTCTCCCTCTGTGCTCATCCTCCTTGACATTTCTTCTGCCTTTGAAACGGTGAACCACAGCATCCTGATCACCGGTCTTCGAGATACCCAGGGCATCACGGATCAGGCTCTGGCGTGGCCATCCTCTTTCCTCATGGACTGACCTTCCCAGGTTGAACTTGGGTCCTTCCCCCTCCTCCATCACACTCCCTACATGTGGTCTTGCCCAAGGATCTATCCTCACGCCCTGGTTCTTCAATATCCATCTGGCTCCATTGGCCCGACTAATCTCTGCCCTTTCCTCCTACTTTCAGTGTGATGCGGATGAGACACGCAGCTCTTTCAGGCTACCCTCGGCCTTCTTCTCCTTCTCATCGCTCATCCATGACTGTCTTTCTGCTATACAGGCATGGTGCGCCTCTAATGACCTCTGCCTTAATGCCAATAAGAGAGATCCTTCTCATTGGGACCCCTTCTCCCGCCTTTCCCCTTTCACTCTGACCGGCCTCCCTTGGCCCTGCTCCCTCACCCTCTTTTGAGGCACAAAACCTTGGGGTCATTTTCGACTCCACTCTCGCCTTCTCTCCACATATCAAAGATGTCTCTAAAAAAAGTCCCATTTCCAACTGCACTTCCTCAGAGGTATTCTACATTTTCTCACCTTCCCCCAGAAGCTCACAGTCTACAGAGTCCTGCTTCTCGCAAGGCTGATCTATTGCAACAGCCTCTTTCTCAATCTGCCTAACTCTACCCTCCGCCCTCTGCAACACATCCAAAACATGACCGTGAAACTTATCCTTGGCCTCAAGTCCATCTCTCTGGCTCTGAAATCCCTAACACTGGCTCCTGGTGGCTGCAACTATATAGTTCAAGATCCTCTGCATTGTCCACAAGGCCTTCTGGGGCCGGGGCCCGCACTATCTCCAAAGCTCTCTTCCCAAGTACCTTCCTTCTAGAGCCCTCCGCTCGTCTACCTCCAATTAACTACAGGCGAGTCACTTCTCGAAGCAGAGACTGGGTGGTAGATCTCTCCTCTGCAGGTGGCTTCCCCTGGAATGGCCTCCCTGCCATTCTCTGCCTTGCACAGGACCTCCTTAAGTTCTGGGAGCTTCTCAAGACCTTCCTTTTCTCCTCTTCCTTCTCTCTGACTCTCTCCTGCTAACCTTTCCTTACCTTCCTTTTCCCTTTGCTTTCCCTCAGCTATCGCCCTCTTCCTCCTGAGGTTACTTTGACTGGCTGCCTGGTGCTCCTCTTAGTCATATAGGACACTTGCCCCTTCCCTCCCCACCTGCCCAGTCCCTAGCACTTGCCTCCAGGCCCTCTTGCAAGGCCAGCTGGCCTTCCTTGCACTTCCTGGGTATGTTCCCATTGGAGGCCCTGCCTTCCTGCACTTATCCCAGGAAACTGTTCCACTGGGTGCACTTCTCCCCCTTCCCCGCTGCTGTACTTCTTGTCTGCGCACTTGCACAATCTAAATGATACTAGGCCTATTAAGATCGTTTTTATCTTGTTCTCCCCCGTTTTCCCTCTCCTTGCCTGGTTGTGCCTTGAAACGCTTGTGTGTAGGCTCATTATAAATAACCCATCAATCAATCATGGCTCGGGTTGTGTGCTTAGTGTATTTTTGGTAATGTATGCTTTTGCCGCCAGGTGCTGACTCCATTACAGGGCAGCCGGCCTGTTTATCGGAGTCGGGGGCCAGCATATGGGGATCCGCGGAACCCTGATCACCCTCTGCATCACTGTGTGCGCTCTACCTGCCTTCGTTGGATTCACCTGCAACGTCGATGGACGCTTCAGTCAGCATGGAGTTGGCAGCCCAATGCTTTGTGCAGCGATCCTCTAAAATGTTGGGCTTGAAAGGTTTGTAAGATTTGCAATGCTTTTCGGCATGGTCTTGTGGAAGACAAGGATTGCACACATGGTACGTGTCTTTACAGGGGTACTTGCAATTGCAAGGACAATTTTAAAGGAGTGTTTTCCATCTCTAAATGGAAAGGTAGCCTGACTAACAGGAAGTGGTGTGAGGGAAATAGGCATTCTCTAAAAGACAGAGCAGATATCCTTCCCCCACTACCTACTGTGATGTATTGAAGCCTGGTGAAGGCACGTGTAGGCCGATGTCAACAGTCATCGAAAAAGAGGATTTCTCATCTATGAAGATAACTGGAGTAGTCTGTCGAGATTCGCCAAAGGTTGCTTGATAGCAAGAGGCGAATAAAGGATGGAACAGCAATATAGTAAACTTTGTAATAATACCAGCGTACAGCCAGGAATCTCAAAAAATATGTGACAGTAGGATGGCGGCGAAAAAAACAATCGGAGGGACCTCGACATGTGAAGGACCATGGGTAAAGTAGACGTCACACACTAGTGATAGTATTACCAACACGCCCAGTCGACAACCCTTTTCGAATTTCAAAAACAAGTTGTGCAATACTCTGCGACTACCACTAGATGTAGGCCCATGCATAGCATGCGATCTAAGCAGATCCACAAGTCTCAGAAATGTATATAATTTATATATAAGCAATCCACTCATTCATCATTGGCCAGTTAATCTTTTATGTTAAATTGTTAATAACTATTACTTCAGAGTACACACTCTAACCTGGTCAGACCGCAAATCCAGTTGAGGAAACAAACGCAGAGTTGAAAGATCTCCCAGGCAGTCCTGCGCCTCCCTCACCAGGAATAATAAGACCAGCGAGGGAAGGCACAAGGCCCCCCCCAGGGAAACCCTCGGGGGGGGGGGGGAGGGAACCTGTGTAGGCGCAAGCAGCAGGACTTCAGGATCAGGTCTTTGGGATAGGTCACAGTCCTCTGGAGTATGGAAGGCGTGATGGCTGTGGTAGATTCTCGAAGAATGAGAGACAGAACAGGTAAATATTCGGAAAGGAGTAGGCAAATTGAAAATAGGAAAGGCAGGAAAACTAACACTTACTTAGAAATCCTAAATGGGGTT
This sequence comes from Ambystoma mexicanum, assembly GCF_040938575.1. NCBI lineage: Eukaryota > Metazoa > Chordata > Amphibia > Caudata > Ambystomatidae > Ambystoma > Ambystoma mexicanum. The sequence goes on from NC_090925.1 coordinate 833,952,479, forward strand.
TGATAAAGTGCATACACAGACCCAAATTGCTGCAGATAAGAGCACCTATGTCCAGAAGAGCTGGAAGATAAACAACCCTAAGGAGAGAGAAAGCGTTACTGTCAGAGGACAGAGGATGAAGATCTAATGAGTGAACTATTGGCAGTAAATGAAGATTCACTTTCCTATGAAAGGCGGGAAATGCTATGTGGTAGATGAAGACGAATAGCTTGGTAGAATGAGCGTAAGGAACGGAAGCCGCTTTGGGATTTCGATAGATGAAGAATGCTGTTGGGAAAGTCTAGATGTAGGAAGAGTCAGACAAGTAAGTTTAGAAAGGAGAAAGTTCACACTTTAGTGGAAACAAAGCTGAAACCTAGGGACGAATTTACGGAGCGCCGGTATACACAATAGCAACACATCGGGTTGCTGTCCTCCCATCCGTATATGGACTCACGTGATCAACCGGTAATGTCCCTTGTGCACGTGAATTGACTGGACCGCTATCTCCTGCCCAGTCAAAGAAGTCGGCAGCCATATTGGGCGTATTCATTCGTATCTATCCACATAGCCGTCTGCGCTGCCAAAGAGACCAGCGCCGGAATGGTGTAACACTTTCAGCATTATCAAAGTAATTCAAAACACCTGATCTTCCTCTCCTGCCCTTCCTCTTGTAATACCCTTCCCTCCTCCAGCTCACCCTCTTTTTTCCATCAAAATTCCCCCAATGTGCCTTTCTCAATCTCGCATCTCTCAGTGCATCTTTGTATCCTCCAGCCTCTGATCTCTATCAATTCTCTTTCAAGCCCCCCAAACTCTCTTCACTCCTCATCACTTTTCCTCTGCCCCTCCCTCTACCCTTTCAGCCTCTCACCTATTTCGGCCTTTAGTTCTCCTCCCCCTTACTGATCATCTCCTTCCTTTTTTTACCCCTTCAGTGGACATGGACACCTGTAATGCTCACCTGGTATCCACGGGGACGTCATTCAGCCTGTTCTGACCTCTTATGACCTCGAACCCTTCCCTGGAGTCTACTCGACTGGAAACTGGGCCTGAAACACAGGATTGGCAGAGTTTAACTCCCTATTGTCTCTGTATGCTTGAACCCCTTCTTCCCCGGGGTCCAACCCCTCCCTTTGATCCACAGCTCACCTTGTTTTATTGGAAAGTGTGCTCTCTGTCCTGCTTTCCGCGCAGGGGTGCGTTGATTGATGTGGGCTCGTTGCTGCCTAGTTACTTCACTGGCAAGAGTTCGACAGGTAAGTATACTGAGTCTTTTGAACAGTTCTCTAACTTCGTTCCTTTCCTTCCTTAGAGGATGGCTGGTGTCCGGGGATGGCGACGTGCTGCTGAGATGAGTAGCGCTGAAGGTGAGTGAGAGCGCGATGCGCGATGCAACCCTTTCGTATTTGTATTGAACCGAGTTCTTTTTCTGTGTCTTTTAGGTGCCACAACGTTTTCAGCCTGGATGCCGGTTATGAAGAAATGCGGCGAGTAAGCGTGGTAAGCGGCGCCTCTAGATGTTTCCACGCTAACCTGGAGGGTCTTGTCCCTCTTGCAGATGGATGAGAAGTTCCAGAGACAGAGTTCCCCCAGAGCGGCTGGGATTCAGGTAAGCGTTTGAAGCTCGTACAATCTTTAAAAAATAAGCAAAGATTTGCTGAATGCTTACTAATGCCTTTTTTCTGTTCTTTTCCCTTAGGAAGCGGAGTGCCGGGATGGGAATGACACCGCTGAAGATGCCCTCAGAACAGAAGGAGCGATGAATGATGGGCAGAAGCGCTGCAAGGTAAGGCTGTTCCTAACGGTGTTCTCGTTCTTGCAGGAGCTGAGCGCAGAAGAAAGATGCAGGCCTACTGGAGACCGATCCGAACACGGTGAGTGTCACGCTGCATGTGCAGAAAACATAAAGCATGTTTCTCAGCCTGGGCATGGATTAAATAGTCTCTGGGTATCCCAGGTGTCTCTGGGCTGAACCACACCCAAAAGACTAGACTGCACATGCAGTTCTGGGAACCGAAATATGTGGGGGCATCCATCTTGTCCCCTTCAATGCACTACAAGTCCATCTCTGACGCCAAATGGTTCTTTGGAAGGATGGAGAGGCCCTTGAGGGCCATGTAGGTGATCGTGGCCTGGCACCAGCCCGGCATCTTGGAGGGCTGGGGACATGAGGGGCAGGAATCATGACAACACCACACAACCCTCAACACTTCAAATAGATGATTCACATACACCTATATTGTACCATCCCTCAGTGTACCTTAGAGACACAGTCCTCAGCTACACAAACTCAATACACTGTTTTACAGCTTTCCATATCTCGCCATGCTCCTAGTGCAATCTCTGCTGCGGCTGGGCCTCAGGCCCAGGCCACACCACCACATTGCTTCTGGTCAAGCCTAGAGAGGTTGGGCTATGGGGTATGAGCTCTGCCCCACCGCAGCGTATCGGGTCTGGATAGCGATGGGCATGGTGTCTGGATCTCCAGCAGAGCACATGTTTGTACTGTCTGCCAGTGGCTCCATCCATGCTTGGCCAGGCATGGCATGACCACCCATCTGTGGAGACAGAAGCTGGTTTCCATTGCTGCAGCACCCTATACACTCCAGGTCTTCCTCCCGCAACAATCTCCTACCATATACACTCCTCATTTGCAGGAAGGCCCACTCGTGCAGGAAGAGATCCGTGCTCTCTGACTATTTTCACGACTTCAGAGGCCTGAAATTTCATTTAAATGAAGGTTGAACTATTTCATTTTACCATAAAATGCTCTCTTGTTGGAAAATGCTCTATTTTGTAATCTGTGAGGTTTATTTCTCTTAATGAAGTACGTCAATGTCTCATGACAGGTTATAACTCCAGTCTTTGTAATATTCTTGCCACACTAACATAACATATTTGAGCTTTTTGCATAACTCTTGTGCGTTTTACGATACTTGCTCTTACAACGAATTATGTACACATACCTGCACATTCAATGTTTGGGGAAGCACTGTAGTGCCTGCAATTTGCAGGCAGTCCGGTAGTGCCTCCCTAAAGATCATCCACTGGAACTTCTGGGACAAACCTAACTGCAACTCTAGTGAGCCTCCTTGTGGGTCACGATTGTACCAACCACATACAGCAATTAGGTGCATAGCTACCACCAGCACTACTCTGCGGTCAGGAAATGGTAAGGGGTACATCACTATGTAGTTGCTCTTCATGAATGATTTTCTTGCAATATTAGGCCAATGGCCATGTTCTCCAAACATCCAATTGTTAAAATGTATATTAAACTGCAATATATGCATGTATTTTTGCAATGCAGGGCTACGGACCCTCAGAATCCTAAAACCATTAACCACTGCACATGCAGACCTTCCAGTGCCACAATGCCCGATCAATGGCTGATGAGCATTTAACAGATGACATGTAGCAACATTGAAGCAGCTCCATTAAAATGATCGCTTTACAAACAACCTAAAATAACAATTTGCCTCAGTTTTACAAAACCTTACAAGTGGATAAGCTACAAAACAAACCTAAGCATTTGTGACTGATGGATTTGCTAAAGAGACAACACTTTTCATTCTGAACTTTAGCGAATTTAAGGAAGCTTTGCATTGGAACATAAACCGAGGCAACGTGTATCGGAGCATAAACAGTTATTTGGAGAACAGAGGTTACTGTTAATGTAGACCAGGAGGGCTACTTCTCCCATAATTGCTGCATTTCGGCATCAAGCATGTCCCCGTAAAAGGGTGAAGGTGGCCACTCTCCTGTATAATCGGATGTTTTGGTTTTCCCTGCAAACGGAATCGTGTCTCTTGCTTCAGCTCATTAAAAATATAGATTAGGCACCAATGAACAAAGACACTAATTTGTTTCATGTTTTTTTAATAACATTTCATATACAATAGACAAATAAAAGGCAATTTATCCCAACAAACTTGAGTGTACACGATCTGTGCAGTGTTTCGAAGGCAATGATATAAAGCAGTATCTAACCCCTGACTGCTCCCTCCTTCCCCAAACTCCTCCTCACCCCGCCAACACCAGAAACAGAGATTCATCTAGAAACAATGTAGACACAATTGGGGGCATTTCCTGGAGACATGACCCAGGTCAACCTAAACGACGAAGCTGCCAAAAATACACTGACCCAAAACAGTGACGAGTCCAATCAAGGCGCAAGTGCTGAAATGTTACAGGCGAGGGCATCTTAGGTTCCACCCGATGTGTGGTCTATGCTATGCCAGCACTGCCACACAATCTACAACTCTTACGGCAGTAGAATTAACCCTCCCTAACACCACATAAATGTGTTGGAGAAAGGATGGGGGTGGTGTTGGAAAGCTGATGCCTTAGCAACTCCTCTGCACTCCAGAGTGGCAGACGGGAACGCCAAACAATTGGGCCAGGAGTGTAAGTGTCTGGTAATACACCACCCCAGCCAGATTTCCCTGGTAACCGTATAAAAAAAAAAACTGTCACAGGATGTGCATTCTGGCCCCAGAGCAGAAGCCAGGTTTCCTCTTGGAGTTGTTCCACTGCCCACCCCACAACACCTGGGGAAGACTGTAAGAAGAAAGAATTTTGAGGATGTGGGCGCAGAAGACATAAGCATCAAAATGCTACTGATGGAAAAGCAAGGAACCGGCAAATTCAAAGCAAAGACGCATGTCTTTTAGTGAGAACGGCAAGTGGGTCCACAAACACCAGCCCAAATAGTGAACAGTCTCAGCAGGGTTTCCAACTTTGCACAGCTATGAAATTCTCACTTCCATTCACTGCAGATACAAACGGCACCAATGTGAACAGTGGGGGCTGGCAGGGAGGATGGAAGTGAAGGTGGGGGGACTGCAGCAGTGCTTTGGACAGCTGCACTATTATGCAATGCCTGGGCATGGAGGAGAGAAGATGGGAGAGCAGCATCATTAGCGGCAGAGAGTACAGCACATCACTAGCACATCCATTTTAAGCAATAACGTTAGGTTAAGAGCACAGTCCGAAAATTCCAGAACAGCTATGGCATTCATAGACAGAGCCCATGGTCCTTTCCACAGCACAACCTGCGAAGGTTGCAGAACCCCGCTTTTGGCGAGTAGGCAATCATCCATGCCTTATCCATTGGCCCCTCCTCCGACACTGCACCAGCACGGGCAATTTAAGCATAGCTTTTAATCGCCACTGTTGAGGTGCCCAATTTCACCAAACTAGGCTGCTAAACATGAAGACTGGCAGCATTTGAAACAGCAAACACACCAGTGACATCTGGGACTATGACAGTCCAGTTCTGGTGCTCAGGAAAATGCTGCTTTTTAGCCAATGTCATTTTAATTTTAATATTTTTTTTTCAACTATCTGGTGTGATATTTTCTTGAATGATCAGCCACCTCTCAAGCGAACTCCACTAACATATGGCAGAGTAGCGAGAAGAGGCAAGTACTGGAAACTGCCATGTCAAGCAGTTGTCGTTGCCACCTTCCTCAGGTCCCATTACAGAAAAGGCAACAGGTAGCTTAAGGCACCATGGATACAATAGAGATCAGAACCACTGAATAGTACACACTATTCAGGATGTTATGAAACAGACTCATGCAAACACTGCCCCAATATCCTCAGAACCAAACAATTCCACCCATAACCAATCCATCCAGACCCTACCCAGAGTGCATGCTACACCTGGATCCAGAAAAAATGTTTTGCTTCGATTTCTGGATTATTAAACCCTTCTTAAAACTGAAATGTATGCTCGTTAATAAAAGTTTGTTCATATTCTCATTTCACAATTAACTGAGGGGGGAAATAGCCAGAAAGGAGTGTTAAAACCCGTAATCCTAGTCCGGCAAGGGAAATTTCATTTTTTTAGTGACCTTTAGGAATATTCCTTTGGGCAAAGGATGGATTGTGCAAATTTGCTTTTCTCAAAATGGCAACTTTCTTTGTTAAAATTAGAGACCTCCATAGAAAACAGAGTGTCTGCACCTTGAAAATTGAGGATCATAGAACCCACATAATGTCTTGCTCATCGGCATTTCAGGTATAATTCAAAGCATAGTGATCAGTGACCGATAACTTGACAGTCAGATGTGGATTGCATGGGGGCGGCTGGATAGAACAGGTTGTCAAGAAACAGGATTCCATCTAGCTACAATCCTATTCCTAAATTTCTATCAACGGATCATCATTTCATGACCACTCTAATAGATTAGCAATCAATACTGTGAATATTCATAGGGAGAAGTGAACCTGAAAGAAAACGAAAATAGGACTATTGTCCAATCCAGGGGTACAAAAACATGCTCCGACGAAGTGAGTACATTTGCTGATTGCAGCACATGCAATCCTGTAGTATTTTATGTCGCACAGAAGCTAGAGAAGATATTAGATCAACTATATGTGAAGTCTGTTTCGCTGGGAAAATGGATTATAGACTACAACTAGTAGGCCAACTGCTTTTCATGAAAGCCCAAAATGGTAATGAGCTGGGAAAGAGACGTGGGCCCAATTTGCTTAGGAGGCTTGCATTTTACTAAACCTTCTACCTTGTATGGACAAACTGTAATCGAGAAGGCATTTAATAACTGTGTACATTTTACATGCGTTAAGAAAGAGGGCTACTAGGTTTAGAAAATGCTTGTAAACAACCCAAAAAGGCTTTTGATCAATTTGTTAACAGAAGTAACTAGGCTTTTATTCAGCATTCTTCTGTAAGAGGCAGATAAGACCCCCCCCCCGCTTCCCGTTCCCCCAACTCATCCTTTGACAGAGTACTACATGCAGAATTACACAGAGTAATTCCTGTAAGCAGTGGATAGAAAATCTTAATTAAACACAGATTCTGGAGAATGATCGCCTCAACCTTTTTCAAGCTGTCCGTGCATTTATGCTTAAAGTGCAAATGGCTTGGGAGTCAAGCACTTGAGTTTAAAATTGTCAAGTTGGCAATCACTTTCTTTATGGATAGAAGGTCCTGCTGCATAGTAATCTCACAAGAGGAACTTTAAATGGGTAGAGGAGACTGGGTTACCATAGTTGGCGGAGACTTAGAAAGGAGCCTAAGGGAACATTCATGTGTGTAGGTTTTCGCTTTGGAGTAACACTCCAAATCTGGCCTATTAGTGAAAAGACAGGTACAAATCTTCCTTCATCACTAATGCAATCTGGCATCCCTCAAAGAGTTTGAAAATCTAGATGCATAATTTTAACCGTGAAACTTTCGAGGTGTCTCAGTAACAAGGGTTGTAGAAGTAGTGGTGACCAAAGATCCACTCAAGAATATATCAGGCACGATTGTGAAGTCCAGCATCAATTTTATGTCATTCAAGATACCAACTGGCATGCTAAAGAAAGACTCCTATTGCCGTTTGGAAATTAGGATTTGGTCCAGTGCCAGAGAACAATTACAAGTGCTCCAAGTATCCCGGTAGAATCCCATCATGCAGCCTAGTATAGGAGAACTGAAGCAAAAGGCCATTATAATAAACAAGGCCTTCACAAAGCATTTTGACGGAGGAAAACTCTCCCCTTCAACAGAAGCACTAGCTGATACCCTGTTAATCAAGGATAAGTGTGCTGAGTTATGCTGAATGAGATTGAAGAGTAAACTCAGTGGGAATAGGAAGGCAGCGTTTCAGAACTAAACAAATGCTTGTCAGGACAGATCCATAGTGGTACTGGAAAGCAAAAAGGGGAAATGCTGGTGAACTAATAGTTACAAATGAGGGGGTGGTGAGGGAATCACCTCTGTTCATGGAAATGGAGATATAATAGGTGCGGAATTAAGAAATATAAACATGGCCTTTTACCAGAGCCATGTGACCAATGGTAGCAATCTCACTCTATACAGTTTAAAAATGAACTAACATTTGAATGTCAAGTCCAAGTAAAACGTCTTCAGTTGCCACTACATTTTAAAAAGATAAGGGTCTGGAGGATATGCATCTCTCTTTCAAGAAGAAAACGGGCTTTCCTACTAAAACTCATACATGGCAGCCCACATTAAGCAGAGGACTGGCCCAAACAATGTAGGGGCACTTACAGGCTTTTAATTTAGTTGAGGATTTAGTGGTTTCCAAATATATATCCAAAAGTCTTGTGGGGCAAGGTACTCCCATTTCCCTGTGAAGGAAACTGCACGAGGGAATAATCATTTTAGAGGACTCTTCTGAATTTGCTAGATGAACCTGGGCGCAAGGTTCAGCATTGTTACAACCCTGCCCCGCTGGAGGAGGAATAATCCTTCAGAGGTAGGTGCTGCCTCCATGACCACAGCTACAACAAAGCATTCAATGACCTACTGTTATTGACGGGGAGGGGGCAAGGAGGATCAAAAGAAAGACACCCAGTGAAGTCCAGCAGAGACGCAATCAAAACGGTGGCTAAAGGAATGACTCCCTCATTCCCCTGATTGTTTACATGTGGCTGGAATGGGTCTTTCTTTGTGTAACAGATAACCTAAAGCAGACCCAACAGATGTTGGTGCCAAGTCTTTTCCAGCTCTGCCACCTTCAGGCTAACGTAGGACATCATGCTGCAATGTGGGCAAGCACTCAATTTGTAGCTCTTCTTGCAGAAACAAAATACATAGAGCAAATTCCCCATACTTTTTAACACTAACATTGGAGTAGTCAATCCTAAAGAGGTTTGATGGTCAGACAATTCTGGATTTCTGAGAAAATCCTGCCAGTAATCACTGATCTGAATGAAAAAAATGAAAGACTCGGAAGCAGTAAAATGTGTCAAAATACGTAAAGGGTACAGATCTGGTGTAAGAAACCCTAAGAAGGGGAAGTGGGGTGCAAGAACGTCCAGCTGGGTGTAGCTAAAAAGGCTTATACATAGAACAAGCATTTGAATTTACCCATCTCAAGAGGAAATCTAGAACAAAAGGTGGCTGCTGATGAGCAAAGTATTATGTGGCTTCTTCAAGCTTCGTTTTTGTCATATGCAAATCAAATGGTTTCAATGTTTAGAATTGTATTGGCCAGTGGTCCAAGATCTGCCCTAGGCATGTGTGCAATTCTATGATAAAGATTAACCTTATAATGGATCAAAAGCAGAAGATAATTGTTCAAAATAACTGTAAAAGTACAACAGGGAGGCAGCATTAGAAGTCAATGAGGAAGGGGCAAGTCATAGAAGACGCACCCACAAACCAATCCTACTGATCACATACTGTACGAATATACACAACAAACTACACAATTCTTCTCAAATTGAACATAGAAAGACTGCTGCACACCCAAACGAACTGACTCCTTAAACAGTGTTTGATAACGAGAAAGAAACCAGCCAGAAAGATATTGTAGAAAGAGAAAGGAGAAGGATGAAACAGGTAGATGCAATAGAGCAGGAAGACTTCAATGCACTCAAATCTAAGTTATCACCATGCCAAATGTACGCCAAATACCAATCCATCAATTGCCAAACAAAAATGTATCCTGAAAAAATGAATCCAGTTTATTTAAAGCAACCAAGAGGAATCGATGAACAGTGAGGATTCTTGATAGCCTGTTTCACGTCAGGGGCTTCTAGGCGTCTCAGCTTCCTGAATGGGCTAATCTCATGATCATGCTCCAAGGATACCTACCTCACCACATGTTTTAAGACACTCAACAGCTATGTTCAGTTGTGGAGAAATGGACACAGCCTGCCTAAAATGTGTTTTGAGGGGTGGAACTCTGCTTCCTTGGTGTACTAACCTTCGGACCAAATCAGGATGCAGGATAGACAACCACCATAGATCCTCAGGTGGAGGGGGCCTGAGCTTTTTGTTATAATGAAGGTTGACCCGATAACTTTCAAGCTAAAGTGTCTGATAAATGCCAATGTAGATCAGATGATAAATTAACAGTCTTGTTTGAACTGCCCCACAGGGAGAGGCCATTGCAGCAACACAGTGAGCAAAGAAGGACATGTTCAATCCAATTGTGCTGTTGTCAGCTGAACAAACCATGGGCAGCCAGGTACTGTGGAGAATCTGTATGCTTAGTAGGACCTGTGCTGCCGGTCTGAAGAGGGTCACAAAGGTTCTGGATGCACGCACCCACACAAACACCATCCTCCGTGAAGTCTGATAAGAATCAGAGTCCATAATACAACTATAAAAGAACAGGATTATGGCAACTCATGCCACAAAATGTTCAAGCACCTTAAGCCAGCAGATACTGTGTCCGACTGCCTCCAAGGCGAGGAGGGGGGGAATACCAATATAGAGCTAAGTGTTAAGGCAAATGGTGAAAGAAGCATAGAGGATGGTTTCGCCATTGCTCAACAACCTTATGTGGCTCGGAATATGTCCCCCTTGCTCAGCTCGGTTCCCTCATGTTCTGTGGTTTGGTTTATTGTCCTTTTCTGTTAAATGTCCCATCAGTCAGTGCGGGTATTTCCAATGGGCATGGAAGTTCGTCTGACACCACCGCCCCTGAAAGAGAATATATAACTTTAACAAATGAGGCAAAACAAGCAGAGCAAATACAAGTTTCATACAAAGCATCCACCTAGCCTAGTTCAAACATACAAGAGCAACACATATTCCTCTCCACATTCCAGGCAATGGTAGACCTACAAAAGGAACACAACCCTTCTGCACAACCTAACCAATGGCTGTTATCAGTTGGTGTTGGGAAATTTTGTGTGTGTGGTTTTCCTCCCTTAGACCTCAATGGGACACCCTTTCTTTTTGCTTTGTTTTGAACCCTGTCCTGAGTTTTTGGAGGCGACTAAAGTTTTCTGCTTTACGATCATTGCCCGTTGGCTCATTCTTATCGGGAAACTGTTTAGTCCCTGAGATTATCAGCACTGAGAGGCTATGTCTCGCTTTGTGAATTCTTGTATTGTTACAAATGCACACATCACTTTACAGTGAAGTTCAGTGAGGACATTTTGTTTCCTACTTTTTTTTAATATAATGTCATTTTGGTTCCTTGTACAATGTGCCCAAGACAAGCTGGTCACAGCTACATTTGTACTGTTTGTGTCATTTTACCAGTGCACTTTTGCATTTACTGTGAATGGGTACTAAAGGTGGCTTGCAACCAGAGATGGCCGTGCCACAAGTTTTTTTGTTTGTTCTTTGGAATGAATTCCTGCCTTTTATGGAAATTTCTACTGGGGAAAGCTGTGGCTTTCACAGGCTACGGGCGGTTACTAGGTGTGGCCAGAGGAAGGGGCTGGGACCGTCTAGTCCCAGTCCAAATCCCTGGTGTTTGAATGCTTGTTGCTGGGCAGATCTTGTGGCCAGTGGCTATCCATGATTGATAGACACTGCCTGTTTAAATTGTGCAGATCATTACCATTGGTGGGCTTGGGCGTGCTACCAGCCTGAATCTTGGATAAAAGGAAGGATCTTTCAACTTTTCATCAAATCATCGTTGGAGCCAAGTCCCACACAAAGAAGAGCAGCCTGCTGATGACCCGAAGACTACCTTTGCAGCTGGCAGTGCTGTCCTGGTGAATCCCTGCTCCTCTGCCTGATCTTAAGAAGACCATTGTTGGTGCTTCAATCCCTGTGGGAACAACCAGACTAAACCCATGCTCAGTGATCCATGCTGGCAGATCCTTTGGAAGTGTCTCTGGATCACCTGGTGGACTGGGCAGCTCTATCCTGCGCTACCTCACTGCAGCCGTTGTGTTCAGAGTACATCTTTGGAACTTTGAGATTCTTCAGTTTATGGAACAAGATGCCGCTTCCTGCACTTTCATATTTCTTGAATGTACGGAAACTGTGCTGGGCCTGCTCATGTATTAGTCACTGGAAGATTGCCTGTCGTTTCCTGACTGTGGTGACACCCTTGGCAAAAAATTACTTCCCCTAAATCACTCTTTCCTGACTTTGGCCAGTGGAGGCCTGGTTGAGGAACCCTTCCTACAACTATCCCAATGACTGGGATTTTGTGATTTTACTTACTGAACTTTAACATTTTGACTCTTGTTAATCAAAACCACTGGCCCTGCCAATCTCTTTAAAAACCTACATTAAAACTACTTTGGAACTGGTGACCTTTGGGCACAAGGTCCCAAACCATCTTAGGGTTGGACTTTATACAAGCTAGGAAGCGGTTTTAGGATGGTCTTGAAGACCTTCTAAGGCACATAAGCACTTACCTGTGTTTCACTTGTCATTTAATCTAATGGTATTCCAGTTCTCCTAATGGCTAGTGTATATGTCCGTTTATAAGGTTTTACTTGCTTAGTGTGTATTTTAAAGGCCTAATACAATATTGTATTTGTATACTTTCCTGTCTAACTTAAAGTATTGGTGTTGCTCTCTGTGGACTCATTTTAGCACTAGACCACTCGCACCATTCCTGAGACTATGCATTGTGCTTTGCTACCTTACATTTGGGTTTGGCTAACATTCCCTAAAAAGACAGTAGCACTAATTACATTGTGGGGTGGGGAATGTGACCTGCTGCTTAGATCTATACGCTGAAGGCATGTTAACCAACTGAGCAATGTTAGCAGTTAAAACCCTATTCACTTTGAGGACTAATGTGGTGAAATCATAGTCCCCCCACCCCCAATTGAATTTAGAAATTAAATATTTGATTTATTCTGTTGTCTTTAACCATCTTGTTGAAGTAAAAAGAAACAAAATTAGCCAAGAGGTGATGTGGTCTAGTGCAGTGTTTTGCATACTTTAATGTTCACTTACTTTCTCCAATTCACCAGTGTAGCGACACATTCTCAACATTACTAGATTGGTTAGGACTCCCAATTGATTCACCTAGCCACACCAGACTATCCCACCACAACCTTCTATCAACCCAAGTAGGGACCTGACATGTGATTTTCCGAAACCCTGCGTCTACGTTGCTGACAATCCTGGAAACTCGTATTCCAATGCTGCATTTAACAGGCTACACTGTGGAAACCTGGACAAACTACAGCTCCTTGGGCATCAGTTACTATATCTGTCAAAATAGAGCCTTTAAAGACGACAGTGGCAAGAAGTGTTCCATACAAATTATGCTATAAATTAGCCCTCAACTCTAACGCAAACCGATGTTCGAGGCCTTACTGTGTGCCAGCCTTGTAGGCTAAATGTAAAGTTGTAACTACTTTGAGGTGCTCATTTCCCATTAGTTCTGTTTGTTCCCAGGGGCTGGGAGGAGGACAGGTAAAAATAGAATATTGCCAACAATGGGGAGGCAAATACCCAAAACAGAAGGATAGCTATTTAGCACAGTGGAATTAAACTAAGGATTTGCTGATCATTTGGCCCCATTTTGGCCCTTCGTGAGAAACCTTTAGAATATGTCTTATTTATTTTATTTATTTATTGGCTATTTGTAAGGCACCTATACAACAAATGGTGTGTCAAGACACCACAAGACTAAAAGTTTGCGCGAAATGCAAAGTGCTAGGATGGGCAGGTGGTGCATGGTAAGTGGAGAGTGCGCCAGTTAAGTGGGGGTGAGGAGGGGGGGGGGAAGAAGGTGGTGGGGGGAAGAAGAGGGTTAGGAAAGTGCAAAGGGGAGGCCAGGAAGACAAGTGCCAGGGATTGCATGGTGTGCAGGGGGTGAGGATTCACATGCTAAGTGCATGGAAAGGGGTGGACTGGGCAGGAGCAGGTGGGGCCTGGTGCCCTGTAGAACTCATAGGGAGACCAGGCAGCCAGTCACTGGTAGAGATGATGGCGTTAGCAGTGGAGGGGGAGAGGGAAGAAAAGAGAAAAGGAGGCTCTTAAGGAGCTTCCAGAACTTTAGGAGATCCGGCTCAAGCCTGAGAGTGGCAGGGAGACAATTCCAGAGGGATGCTCCTGCGGAGGAGAGAGACTAACTCCCCACTCTCTGCTTAGAGAAGCATCTGAACTGCAGAGAGTTGGAGGTAGAAGACTGAAGGGCTCTAGCAGGGAGGTATTTAGGGAGAAAGAGTTGGATGTAACAGGGTCCCAGGCCCCAGAAAGCCTTGTGGATGATGCAGAAGGCCTTTAACATGATCTTCGCAGCAACCGGGAGCCAGTTGAGATAATTTAGGGCTGGAGAGATGCAGTCCCTAGGCTTGAGGACAAGGATAATTCTTGCAGTCCTATTCTGGATTAGTTGAAGGGGACGAAGGGAGGATAGAGGAAGATTGAGAAATAGGTTGTTGCAGTAGTCCAGCATAGACAGGACCAGAGCTTTGGCGCCATTGACTTTCTGGGTGAAGGCGAGGAAAGGGAGAATGCCTCAGATGAGGCACAGCTGATGGTGGTCTTCTTGGAAAGGTGTGCAATGTGAGGAGAGAAGGAGAGAGGAGTCAAAGAAGACAGCTAGGTTTTTGCCTCACAAGAGGGTGAGGGGAGGAAATCCATGGAGTGCAGCCAGAGGTTAGGAGGGAGCTGGGGTCCCTATGAGAAGGATCTCAGTCTTACTGGCATTAAGGCAGAGATCATTGGCAGCACACCATGCCTAATTAGCAGTCGGGGATTAGAGGAGGAGGCAGTGGCGGGAAGCTTGAAGAAGAGCTGTGTGTCGTCTGTATAACACGAAGTGAGAAGAGAAGGAGGAGATTAGGTGGGCCAGAGGGGCAAGGTAGATGTTGCAGAACCACAGCGAGAGGATAGGGCCTTAAGGGACACCGCAGGTGGAGAGTGTGATAGGAGAGAGAAAGGGCCAATTGAACCTAGCAAGGTCTGTTGGAGAGAAATGAGGTCAACCAGTCCAGAGTCAGGCATGTGATTCCAAGGGTATCCCAGAGCCGATTTATTAGGGTGGAATGATGGACTGGGTTGAAGGCAGAGGAAAGATCCAGAAGGATAAGAGGGTTATGGAGATAAGGTGTTAGTTAGCAGGGCAGGCGGGGCAGACCGAGGGCTTTTTTAGGAGAGAATGCACAAGGGGAGTGCTTGAGGGGTAGTGGGAAGGAGCCAGTGGCAAAGGAGGGATTACAGAAATCTGCCAAGGCTGGAGCTATGGAGGCAATGTTGTCCACGATAGTTCTGGAGGAGCAGGGGAGCACCTGTTTGGACGAAGTAAAAATATGTGAGAGCAGCCTTAAAGCAACCGTGGGCGAATCCTATGGTGTAGATTGGTAGAATGTGGTGTCTTGATGAGGTAAGAGGCAGCAGTGAAGGATCCCTGCTACTGAGGCTGCCCAGTAGAAAAACTAGAATTTTAGAAAAGAGTTGGAATCCATTTGTTGCGCCAATTAAGGTTTGTTTTTAATTAAGGACTTTCAAAGTTAAACTGAAGAAAAGAAATTTGAATTTTACATGTTGCCAATTGTGGCAAGTTTTAGTTTAGCTTCTCCAAAAACTAATTCTTTTCAATGTTTAGAATCATATTTAAGATAACATACTCCGAAAGGTATATCCTCAACACGTGTTTCCCCGCATTAATTTATGCGGTTCATCAGGAGGAAAAGTATACTGTTATGTAGTCTAGTCACCAATTGCAGTTTTGGTTTTCTTTTTCAGATTCAATAGTAATAGTAGTACTCCACTTAGTTCAAATTGCTATTGGTGGAGGTACCAAAATGTTGTGGCTAGCAGGGTTTCCCCATATCATTTTTGTACATTTCACAAAATTTACAAAAATTATATGGGGATGAGGGAGCTTGCTGCAAGGGAAAAAGAAACACCCAGCCTGAAAAGGCCCCAGGTTTTGGGAGCTCCGTCCCCGGGGCTTCGTTGCCATCTGCCCGACCACTCCACTGCAGACAATGCAAACGCCCAGATAAATCAACGCCTCCGTCAATAAGGCCCTGCCAGTAAGGCCCACTCCGTGATTCAGGCACTGTAATCCACCCCAGCAAGCAGCAACGATAGACCATGTGGGCCAGTAAAGACATCACTGCATCTCAATCAAAGAGACAAGGAGGGTCAAATCCCAGAGGCTGCAAGAGCATGGTTTTGCCTGCAATCAATCCTTCCATTTGAGGCTAAAAGCAGAAGTTGGGGGTCTGGGGCACGCACTAAGTGCAGCATTAAGGGGACAGAACAGAGGTGACAAGGCCCGCCGCGCACCCCCACATGCCTGCCCGGAGCCATCAGGTGGCCAGACCAGAAGCCTGTCCGCGGCCGGGGAGCCGGGGGACACATACAAGATGCAGAGCTAGCCCCCTTAACACTGTGAACCATTCTCTCTGAGCTGAGGCTGAGGCTATTGCATGCTTAGCTGGGCATCATTTCATCGTGGTGAAACGATACACCACCACAGCAGGCACAAAGTAGCGCCGAAACCAGGGAAACACCAGCACTACCAACCAGGTCGTAAGCTGCCCACCTCCAGTATCGGCTGATCCTAGGAGCATTTTCCAGGTGAATTAGATCCCGCAACAACACTCAAGTTATAGGGATATCGTCGCACAAGCCTCAACATAGCTGCCCACACCTCAACAGACCCACTGTATATTCCAGGAGCAGACCAGGATACTTCCACAAAAGCAGACATTTGCCTACTCTTGGATGAAATCAGGTCCCTAACTAGCAGTATGGCAAATATGGTAAATGCCCTACAAGACGGAGTGGGCCAAATTGAGGACAAAGTTGAAGCCCTAGAGAACTATCAATTGTCAACTGACCTGGTAGAAATGAATACAGAGGGTGGCTTCCAAGACCTATAGCAAAGGAACGCAGATCTAGCGGCAAAGATCGATCTTGAGAACAGGGAGAGGAGATGGAATTTTCAAATGCAAGGCCTCAAGGAAACACCAAACGAAATCCCATCAAGCATGGAAAGGTAGGTGAAAGCCTTGGTCAATTCTCTATTCCCCCCCCCCCCCCCCCGACACTGGAACTTGAGAACGAGAGAGTGCATCGATCAGGAGGCCCTCAAAATGGACCACGGTCTGTTCTGGCTAAATGCCATCACTACAGGCACAAGGTTATATTGTACAACGGGCAAGAGAACAAGACCACATCGTCTTTGAGGGCTCACGTGTTAGAAATGTCCGGGATCTCTCAGCATCTACCCTCACCAAAAGCAGAGATTGCCGCCCCCTAACCACATGGCTACAAGAACAGAACATCTGATATAGATGGGGGAATACCCCTTTGCGCTGTCCTTCGAACACAGCAACGAGGAATACAGGGTGGTTTCGGCAGAAGAAGCAAACAGCGTCTGACAGCGGGAGTGAGTGGAGCTGACATGGAAGAACTACCGTTGTGCTCGGAACCATCCAGGAAACCTATGGGCCCTTTACCTAAGAGGGGGCCTGCAAAAGGTACAAGGCAGTTCAAGAGATCCAACACCCCATGAGACGCTGGTGGTACATAAACCGACATGACCGGATCACCTGGCGGTCGAAGGAAACAAGGAGGAACGCCCTGCCACGCACTTGGAGCTTTCCTGCAACAGCAGGAGCCCCAACCTTGGTCTGTGAACTAAGACCAGATCTTCTAGTGTTCTTTTTGCATTTATCAAACCAGGCTAAACAGTTAAGTGCTGGTATTGAGATAAGCGCCGGACATGAAGTACATTGCAATCTGAAGTTATGGGGTTCAGAGTATTCCCTGCATTGTGGCCCTATGTTTTTTCCGAGGGCGTCTCCAGTCTTAAGGGGAATTTGTCTTACCTTCTTTTTGGGGCTTCTTGGGGGTAGGGGTGAATTGAGGGAGGACTAATGGGAGTGAAGGGGTCAAACACAAGGAAGCTTCAGCATACATCACTAACTTAATCCCGTACGCAGTACACATACACGGGTAGCACATCGAAAGAGACGCAATATGGGCCAGGTCATAGCGATTGAGAATTTAAGAAAGCAAGCAAAGCCACAAGTATGGTTTACCATAAAAATATTAGCAAACCTGGGGTATGGCAAATAACTTGGTGAGATTCGGGTCACTAAATGTGAAGGGCCTTAATTCCTCCCAAAAGAGATCAATGCTGATGAGCATTCAACCAGACCAGCATAGTTGTACTCTTTGTACAAGAAGCCAGGTTTTGAATTGGAGAGGAAAGTCTCCTGAAGGGAAGGCACTTGGGAGGAGCAATATGGGCATCGGGAGCAGTCAAAAAGGGAGGGGGGTATTTTATTACAAGCATCATTGAAGCTCTAAATCTCACACCCACAGAAATTCGGATGGGAGGTACCTGGTAATAAATGGCATCATTCGAACCAGGCAAGTCAGATTGTGCTCCGCGTATGCGCCCAACAGCCAACAAATCTCATTTAGTAGATAACTCTTTGCCTTCTTAGAAAAATTGAGAACCGAGGATCTAATCTGTGGGGGTGAAGGGGGGTTTCAACATGGTGATGGACCCGGCCATGGACTGGGTTTCATCCAGGAGGCGAGCTGTACCACCACAAGGGAGGGGTCTTTCCAGCTCCTTATGCAGGAACATTTCTTGATAGACACATGGAGATCCCGTCAACTACAAACAAAGCATAGA
This sequence comes from Ambystoma mexicanum, assembly GCF_040938575.1. Lineage (NCBI taxonomy): Eukaryota > Metazoa > Chordata > Amphibia > Caudata > Ambystomatidae > Ambystoma > Ambystoma mexicanum. The sequence continues at coordinate 833,970,766 of NC_090925.1, forward strand.
TTATAATTTTTTTTTTTTAGAGGCGGCACTGGAACATAATGTAGAGAGGGCAGCCATTGAACTAATGGGCTGGTCAGACCACAACATGAGCACCTGGACTTCGGTACAAGCACGAGGATGGATAAAAAGTGGATCTGTAACGATACACACTGTTTAAAAGATCGGGTCTTTAGGGAATCACTTGATGCTGCCATTAGGGAATTATTTAAACAAAACATAATGGATCCTTCCAGAACCATAGTGTGGGAAGCGGCGAAAGCAACAATGAGAGGGCTTCTGATAGCGCAGTGGACATTGACAAAGAGACCCAGACTCCTGCGGGAGACCAGTCTGAAGGGAGAAATTATAAAAAAGAAAGGCAACCTGTTAGGAGGGGTAGGAGATGCAGCTAAAACATTGGCAGATATAAAGGAGCTTAGAAAAGAGCCAAAAGAAGTGTGGAGTGGGAAAGCATTGACACACCTCCGATACACCAAGCAAAACCTTTATGAAAGATGAGACAAAGCCCACACCCTACTAGCTGTGAGTCAAAGAGGGCAAAGAGTAGTAGTGGAGGAAGTGAGTGCCGCCATCTCCAAATTGAAGGCAGGATCAACTCTGGAGCAAGATGGCTTTACCCCTGCTTTCTATAAGACTTTTAGCAGTGCCATTGCGCCCTTCCTGACACTAATGATATCATGGAAATGGGACAGGCCCAGCATCCTTCACGGAGGCTAGAATTATTGTTCTCCCCAAAGATGGAAGTGATAAGCTTGAGCGTGGCTACTACAGGCCAATATCCATGTTAAATGTTGATGCCAAAATGTACGCCAGCATACTTGCTAATAGGCTGTCAGTGGTATTGACAAAGCTCATATATAGCGACCAAGTTGGTTATGTAAAAGGAAGGCAGGGCTCAGATGACATCTGCAAAACCCTAGATCTAATTGTTTCGATTGACCCCCAAGACTCATGCACCACCCTAGTCTCGTAGACGCAGAAAAGGCTTTTGACAGGGTGGTGTGGCAGTTTATGCTGCAAGTCCTGCGGAAGGCGAATCTGGGTGCACACTGAATCACGGGGGCACAGGCCCTATATCGCAACACCAGAGCAAAGGTAGTGGTCAATGGGATGGCATCTCCCCCATTTGCCTTGAGTCAGGTAACCAGGCATAGCTGTCACTTATCGCCCTTGATTTGTGTGCTGGTGATGGAGCCTCTGGACCAATCCATCCGGGCAGATGCCTCACTCATTGGGATTAAAAGATTTGGGAGGGAATACAAGCTGGCTTTGTTTGCTGAGGTTTTAGTTTACCTGATGCACCCGTCCCGGGCCATCCCTGCACTTTCTGCCGCAGTAGAGGAATATGGGGCTCACTCAGGTTTTCCTGTGAATCGTAGTAAAACGGTTGTCCTACCGCTGAGTGTCGGTGGAACTCAGCAAGACAACCTCCTGAAAACCTGGGGTCAAACAAAAACACAATCACATTCGATACCTAGGGGTCACCATCACAAACGATTAGAAGATTTACATCAAGCTAACTATGCCCCACTCTGGACGGCGATTAAAGTGGACATCCAAAAATGGTCAAAACTAAATCTCTCGTGGGCGGGGAGGTTCAAAACGACTAAAATGAATGTGCTACCACGGCTTCTCTTCCTATTTCAGTCTCACCCAGTAATACTCCCAGACTCCTTTCACCTAGAAGTCAAACAGTCCCTATTACACTTATGGGAAGGGAAAAGACCATGAATCGCTTACAAAACTATGATCCTCCCGAAATACAGGCGGGGGGCAGGGTATGGGATATCCTGATATCTACGACTATTACAGAGCAGCACAGCTCTGTGTGCTACTGGACCATTTAAGGGAATCAGAGGAAAAGCAGTGGGTACAATTGGAGAAGAACAAGTTACTTAACAACTGTAACGTTTTCGACTGATGTTCCTCCCACATAGTCCTCATCTTAGATATATTCGTCAGCTTGCTGCTTCTTTTGGAAAAATTTTCGCCAGAGAGCGCTGTGCTCGAGGTCGCATAGCTTGGTCCCTCGAAGGCCTCCGAGCATCGATGTCATCCGTCGAATAAATGGCTTGAGCCGTGCCCGTTGGTTCAGTTCTGTTTTTTCAATATTAATGGACACATCAGTTGTATTCTGTGTCAGCAGATGTCAGGCTCTTAAGGAAGTACAAGTGCAACACGCTTAAGAACTGTACGGAGGGGTAGGTTGGGAGGGTCAATGAGGAATGCGTGGGAGGAACATCCAGTCGAAAGAACGTTACAGTTAGTAAGTAACTTGTTCTTCGAATGGAATGAAGGACGGCTTTTACAAAAAGGCCTCCTTGGTACGAAGTGGTGTCTAAACAATGTTTTGCAAAAGTGTGCATTGATGACCAAGTGGCCACAGCTCAAATGTCTTGCACTGGGACTCCCCTCTGAAGAGCCATAGAAGTTGCTATGCCCCTGGTTGAATGAGCCCTTAAACCATCTGGACGCTCCTTCCCAGCCAATTTGTAACATTCAGATATCGCTAGGATAATCCATCTGGGTATAGTTTGTTTGGACACACCAAGGCTCAATTTGTGTCCAGTATACCCGACAAACGTCTGATCGGTTTGTCTAAATCTTTCTAGTCTAGATATGTAGAAACTGGGAGCCCTTTTATGGTCTAGTCTGAAATCTTTCCTCCTCTTTACGAGCATGCGGAGGAGGATAAAAATATGGTAAAGTTATTTTTTGTGACAGATGGAAATCCGAAACTATTTTAGGTAGGAAAAAAAAGGCTTGACCTTTAAAACAACTTTATCTTTATGGAAATCCGTGTGAGGAGGCTTGCAAGAGAGCACCTGCAATTCACTCACCCTGCGGGCAGAAGTTAGAGCCACTAGTAGAACCATTTTAAAGTTAGGAGCCTTAAAGGGCAAGAATGTAAAGGCTCAAAAGGGGCACACAAACTTTAAAACTAAATTTAAATCCCAAATGGGAACTTGGAAAGGTGTAGGAGGGAACATATTTGTTAACCCTTTAAGAAATTGAATAGACATTTTGAAATATGAAACTTCTGAGGAGCGCTTGAAGATGGATAGCGCTGCCAAATATCCTTTTATAGCTGCAACTTGGAGCCCCGAGTAGATAGGAAAGCACCATGGGAGTGGTACATTGAAAAGGATCCACATTCTTATCCCTGCACCAGTTACTGAATTTTTTTCCAAAGACACCAGTATAAGGATTTTGTTGCTGGCCTTCTGTCTGAAAGCAAAATCTTCTTAACGTCATCTGGGAGGTCCCAATCCTTATATCTCAGCCTCTCAGAAACCAAGCGTGAAGGTTGAGTGTCTTGACCTCTGGATAGAGAACCAGACCTCCCTCTTGCGAGAGAAGATCCTCTCTTTGTGCAAGACGTATTGGAGGGCAGATGGATATATCCAGAAGTTCCAGGTACCACGTTCTCATGGCCCAGTCCCCGGCAATGAGGATCATGGTTTTTATGAACTTTCTCGACCTCCTGATTACTTGAGGAATCACGGTGACTGGAGGGAACGCGTAAAGGAGTGGAAATATCCAGTCCACTACGAACGCTTTGCCTAGAGCTCCTCTCGCGGGAAATTCCCTTGAGCAAAACTGTTCGCACTTCCGGTTGGCCCCGGTCGCAAACAGATCCACTTGAGGGGTACCATAAAAGGGGGAAGATCTCTTGAAGGACTTCCTGAGCTAGCTCCCACTCGTGGGAGACTGTGCCCTGCCTGCTCAGAGTGTCCGCCACTGTGCTCAGCTCTCCAGCTAGGTGAACTGCCGACAGAGATTTCTTCTTGCATTGCCCAGAGCCAGAGCTGCATTGCCTCTCTGCACAGTGGGAGTGATCCTACGCCTCCTCGTTTGTTGAGGTAGTACATGGCCACTGTGTTGTCCGTCATTATCAGGACATTCTTTCTCTGTACAGAGGGCAGCAAGGCCTTCAGCGCTAGCCCAATTGCCCTCAGCTCCAAAAGCTTGATGTGTAGTTTGGATTCCGATGGAGACCAACGACCGCAGATTGTCAGATCATTGGTGTGGGCTCCCCACCCCGTGAGTGAGGCGTCCTTCACTACAGTTATCTCCGGCCATGGTTGCCAAAAAGGTTCCCCCTCTGAGGATATTTTCCTTGTGAGCCCACCAAAGGAGATCTTGAGCCACCTTGGACGGGACTTGTTGAAGATCTGACATCTCCCCTGAAAATTGGGACCATTGAATCCTGAGGGATCCTATCCTCAGTCGAGCCTCTGGTACCAGAAAAATGCAGGATGCCATGAGGCCTAGCAACCTTAGGAAGTCGAACGCTGGTAGCTGTTGGGCATTCTGAAATTTTGTTACCATCTGCAGAATATGGTGAGCTCTTTCCTCGTGAGGCGAGGCTTTCCCTGAGGTGGTGTCCAGGACTGCAGCGATCAATTGGAGTCTTTGGGTCAGAATCATTTGTGACTTCTTGTAATTGAGGGAGAAGCCCAATTTGTTTAGGAAGTGACAGGTCATGGCTAGATGTCCCTGAGCCAGTTTGGGTGAACTTGCCCATGATTAGCCAATCGTCCAGATAAGGGTAGATGTGAATCCCCTCCCTTCTGAGACTCGCTTGCACTACCGCCATTAGTTTGGTGAAGACCCTCGGGGCGGAGGTCAGCCCAAATGGCAGAACTCGAAACGGATAGTGAGATCCACCAATTGCGAACCTTAGATACTTTCTGTGTTTGAGATGGATTGGCACATGAAAAAGCATCCTGAAGGTCCAATGAAACCAGCCGGTCCAGAAGCTGAAGAGCCTGAAGGATCTGAGAAAGGGTCACCATCTTGAACTGGTCCTTCCTGAGGAATTTGTTCAAATTTCTCAAGTCCAAGATGGGTCTCAAACCTCTGTCCTTTTTGGGAATGAGAAAATAAGGGGAGTACCAACCCTTGTTCCTCTCCACTACAGGTACATGTTCTATTGCACCTTTCTCCAGCAGGGTTAAAATCTCCTGCACAAGGAGCGGGTCTGGAATTTTGCCTTTGATGAAATGGAAGACAGTAACCATGGGTCACTATTTCTAGTGCCCAAGCATCTGACGTAATGCCCCGCCATTCGCCCAGATACTGAGTGATTCTGCCTCCCACCGGAGTCTTGTGGGTTAAGGCCTCAAAGTGGCTTTGCAGTGGCTGCAGCAGTGGCTGAGGAGGTAGTAGCCACTGCTGTGGCTGATCTAGCACCTCTCCCTTTTCCACAACGAAAGGGTTTTCTTTGTTGTCCCCTCTGAATGGCCTGCCCTCTCCCTTTTCCAAAAGAGGAATAGAAGTGAAAAGGGCAACTCTTCCAGGAAGATGACCCTGCGCAAGAGTGCTGTTGAGGTTGCCTTATAGCGGCGCTGAGTGATTTTGCTGCCGCTTTCGAGGTCTGCAGCTTCTGCAAGCTCTCGTCCGCCTTGCTGCCAAACAACCTAAAGCCGTCAAAGGGCATATTAAGTAACCTGGATTGTACATCAGATGCAAAACCAGATTTTCTTACCCATGCAAATCTACACAAGACTGTGCTAGATGCCATGGATCTGCTTATACTCTCTCCAGTATCCAGTCCTGACTTGAGGCACTCCTCCATAGCCTCCTTCCCATCCTTTACTATCGCCAGGAAACCATCCTGCTCCTCACCCTCCAGGATGTGATCAGCCGCTGCATCTAAACAGCTCCACAGGGTGTAAGTGCACCTAGCTAATGTACAAGTGACATTAGTATACTTAAGGGCCATACTACCAGTAAAAGCCTTCCTCGCCCAGGCATCAATCTTTTTATCGTCACTGTCAGGGGGCATAGAGGGATAAGCCGACTGTCTATTCGCAGTCGCAGCTTGGATTACTAACTTTCCGATGAAGGATGCTTAGACAAATATTCTGGATCTGAGGGAGCAGGTCTATACTTTTGTTAGGGAGAATTCTCTGTTTAGGCTGAATTTCCTAACCTAGTGAGTCCCCCAGCAGCTTTGCTGGATTTCTGGAGTTTATTTGTTTCTCCTGCCAAGACTGAGACTCTTTCTCCCACTCTTGGACATGATTTGTGGTGTTCCTTTGACTGTTAATGTGTTTTATGGGCTATGGGGTCCTTTAGGGTCTCATGTGTTTTTACTATGTGTGTTACACAGTACCCTCCGTGCAGTGACACCCCACCATAGACTCCATACCCTGGGACTGACTACTGTCTCCCAGGGCATGTAAAGTCACCATTGGCTTTACTAGTCCCAAATTATGAACAGAAACCAGTACAAACCATCATATTGTGGACGTACTGGTCGGGGCAATTCGATTGCCCCGGGGTCTGTTAGTCGAGGGGGCACGTCTCCGTCCCCCCTGATCGAGTTTTGGCTGGTGGCAGTGGATACTACTTTTTATATTCGACCGCAAATATATCTCTATGGGATTTTCCCATTGTTCGAGGCTACCAACTTTAATTATTTAATTCTCATAGCCTCGAACATACTGCCCGTTTATTTAATATTAATTTGCCGGTTGGTATTTTTTGCCAAGACTCAATTCTAAAATGGCGTTTGTGTTCTCTTCTGTGACTCCAACCCAAGTCGAGCCCTTTGTTCCACTTTTTTGGCGGGCTTCTCCACAGAAGCCTCCAAAAGTGGTGCCACTGTCTGTGTACCACAGGGGTTGTGGGAGGGGGTTTAGGCACCCTGGACTGAGTTACCTTGGTAACTCAAGTCGCACTCTTGTGTGATTGGCCCAAGTGGTGAGCAGGCCGGCTCACCAATTAGCATGTTTGATTGACAGCTAGGCTGAGTGAATGGGGGTGTGCTGCATAAAAGCAGGGCTTTTGGGACTGGAACTTTAGAAGTCGCCACAGGACCTGAGAATCCGACGAGGGAGAAGCTGAGCCGACCTGCTACGACGACACCACCGATGGAGCCCTGCAGAACCGACTCACCACTTCCCGACGGCAGAAAAGATCTCACGGCTGGAGAGTCTTCTTCCCCTGACTGGTGGGCACAACCAGTTTACCTTCTTTTCCTCACATCCCAGGACGTCTTGTGGTCGAACAGCCCGTGCCAAGCACCCCGGCAACCGGATAGCCACTTACCACTGGACTGCGAATAGAAGGACCGCTCCTTTTTGACCCGAGAACTCTGCGGCTGGTTTCTTCCCTGGCAGTGCAACGGACTCCTGTCTTCCTCCCCGACGAGATCCTCTCTTCCCCGGACGAAGCACCGACTTGCATCTGCTGCCAGGAACAACTGCCCCCGCTGGAGTATTCTCACCACTTTAAGGTACCGAGTCCACCAGGCCTCCCTTTCTAAAGATTTCTACAAGGTAATAATAATCCCTTAACATTCTGGACTGGGCTGGCCGCCTTGACCATCTAACTGGTCCCTTTCTTTTGGTCCAACTCTTTCTGAACCTTTGAGACTTTTGTGCATTTTTCAACCGTGTGACCTTGGACACATTTCGTTCTGATCCTCTTAAAGTGGATCCGGATTTCTGAACTCTAACTTCACGGTTTGACTCTGCCTTCCTCTCTTGCTGTATTCTTTTGAAAGTGTTGGGATCTGTTTCAATTTATGCTCTGCCTTTCTCTCCCTTTTAAACCAAATTATTAGAGTGCCATCTGCGTTAAGCGCTCACCGCTGTCTGAAAATAAGTGGGGCTTTACTTAAGACTGGTCTAATATTCTTTTAAGGGAGAGTATATCTTTTAGTGACCGTGTTTTTGAACTGCTTAATATTAGTGCCTGTGTGTTTTATTAGATGTGGTTTCAAATAAATAATGACATCTCTTTTACACCAAGCTCTGGTCAGTGTTTGCTTGTTCTACTGTGTTCTTTTTACCTATTGTGAATACTCTGTATACTGCCTAACTCTTCTTGAGGGAAGTCTGACTGCTCGGCCACAGCTACCAAGTGAATTTGTGTGGTACAGACTGCTACCAAGTGGGTTTACTGCCAAACACCTGTAGTCTTAAATCTTTTGCAGTGGTCCCAGAGGGAACTGCACAGGTTTCTGCCTAACAACTTTCCTACAAATTTCTTATTTACAGATGGTAGGGATTCAGGTGTCTCCCAATTTGTCATAATTCTCTTTTGAAGAGCCTTGTGGAAGGGAAGGACTGGGTCTTTCTGAGGTCCTTCATCAATAATGTCTTAAGTGGTCCTTGTCATATCTAGGGGACACTGACTTCCACCCCATAAAATCTATCACTCTTGCCATGAGGTTCCTATACCCCGGTTCAGCATGGTCTGTGGGGTCAAGCCTTTCAAAATCTACCTCAGATGAGGTATCTAGGCCACTGGCCAATTGTAGGCAGTCATAAAGGTCTGACATTTTTTAATTAGGATCTACCAGTTCCTCAGGGACTTCTCTTGTCCCAAATCGAACACCAGCTGATGTAATTTCCCCATCAGAGGTTTGTTCCTCAAAAATAGCAGACAGATCAAAAAAATTCTTGCCTGGGCTGAGGGTGGAAAATAATTTCTGGCAAAGGTGGAACAGACCTAGCCTTAGCCATAGTTGTCATCTTGGGAACCGGTATGAAAGATTTCCCAGACAAAGGAATCGACACCGGCTTCGACATACTCTAAGGAATCCCCAAGGTCATCGATGTAGAGTAAGGCTTTGACGCTGAAGGTATCGACGCTATTTTTTGGGGTCGTCGGACGAGTCGATAGCCGACTTCGCCAATGAGGATGCCATTTTCTCCTCAGGCAACCTCGATTTATGAACCAAAGGTTTCTGTACAGTCTCATGAGGCACTTGAGAATCATCGTTCGAGGACGCCCTCGACTTTGTCGGATTTAGAGTGAGACGTTTTAGATTTCCCTCTGTCACCTTTAGAGTGGACAGGGGCATGCTCTTCACGCAGTTTTTTTGAGGGCGTCGGGCCGCCTTCTCAAAATGTTTTACCATTGAAGCCCTAAAGGCCCCCCATTTCTTTGTGGAATCATGCTTCGAAGGACAAGAAATTAACCTTCTGTTGGGCGAGCAAGAAGAGGACGAAGATCTATGACGTGGCTTTTTTGATTTTTACGATGACGAGGCAGAGGACTTCTTGGAGCGACTTTTCCACCTCGATCGCCTCATGACGAGATTTAGATCGCAATTCTCTCGAGTCTTAACCTTTTAACAGACTTGAAGGACTCTTCCCGCACTGCTAGCTTACCTTGGCGTTCCTTAAGAGCCTTGTTCAACATCGCCTGACACGACCCACACTCGTCGACTCTGATCAGGACTAAGGCACCAAAGAATCGGTGAGGATCCGTAATGGACATCTTTCTTCTGCCGTCTTTGGTGTTGTCGGGGTTGAGGAAGAAGACATTTCTCGTTGAAAAAAACTGACGCGTCGTTTTGATACACGAAGCAGAAGCTCGGAAAAACGTAACTGAACCATACGGGAGTGGCTCGAGCCATTTTTACGACGGATGACGTCGACGCTCGACGGCGGCCTTTGAGGGACCAAGCTACGCGACCTCGAGCGAAAAAATTTCCGAAAGTAGCAAGCTGACGAATAGATCTAAGATGAGGAATACGTGAGAGGACACAATCCATTCGAATGGGTACTTTGCACCAGTCACACTAGGTGAATGGCTTTGGGTCCCCCAGAAATCTCTGCCGAGAAAAGTACGTCAACACCCAATCCTTGCTGTTTTGTGGCCTCTTTGGAAAAATAAATCAGAAATGAGTGGTGTTACCACATGGCCCTCTCCCCTAAACTGCATCTGGGCGCTCCCGGTCAGAGGTCTCATAGCACACCTAATACGCTTTCAACCGCAATATGAAAAGGGTTTTGTCAGGATGGGGCAAATGTGGAGGGAAGGAAGTTTCCTGACCAAGGCAGAGTTGGACAGCGCTCAGCAGGGCCAGCAGATCCAGCCACTGTTATACTTGCAATTAAAGGGCGCACTCACAGACCCGCGGTGGGACAACCAGCCACAGAGGCAACTTTCCCCCCTTTGAAATCGTACGCAACTCACACATGGGCACCAAAGGGTTAATGGCAAAATTGTACGGTGCCTTATTGGAAAGAGGGCATTTACCAACACCAAATACGCAAGTGCAGTGGAAAAAGGACTTGGGATGGGAAAGTAATCAAGAGGGAAGGGCTGCAGTACGTAGAGCAGTTTGGAATTCCACCAGCTCGTTACAATACAAAATGCACAACTGCAGGCTGCGCATGCAATGGCACCTCACTCCGTAGAGATTAGCAAAAATGTACCCGGAATAAGCCCTCACTTTTGGCAGGGATGCTGACAGATTAGCAACTATTGGCATCAATGGTGGGACTGCCCCATGGTTCAAACTTCATCGGAAGGAAATCTTGGTCTTGGGCTGGATCCACAACAGAGGGAGTTGAGGGGAGGCCTGTGACCCCACTCCTGATGTTGTTCGGGGTCGATGACCATTATTTAGTCTTGCCCAACTTGCCCAGGAACTTACTCTTAGCAGAGTGAGTGTGTTTAACCATACGTTGGAAAGGTAACATGCGCCCGACAAAAAATGAATGGTTGTGCAAGGTCATAGAAATATACGAAATTGAGAGCCTCACTAATGGAATCGCATTTGCACTTAGATGCAAAGTGGCTTCCATTTCTAGGGTATTGGGAACAGAATAAATTGGTGCTCTAATGCCCTGAACGAAAATGAATATGAAAAATGTTTATCTTTGTACTTCAGAGTAAGTTTATCATTCCATTCATCAACTCAAGCAGCTACGCAAACAGAGACAATCCTGAACAAAGCTGCAAATCAAATGTGAAGTGTACATGCTAAGTGCTGAATGTTTGCTGTCTTTCTCAAAGCTTGCTATGCGCTGGGAGGTAGGGAAGGGGAGGTGGGGGAGGGAGGCAAGAAGTGGGGGAACAAAATGTGATCAACCATTTGCACTGTTTGGTTACTGTAATGCACTTATTTTTTGCACTTGTTGGTCCTTAATAAAAATCTATTTTTCAACAAAAAAGAGTAAATAGGGGAGATTGAGAGCACCATGGTCGGAGAGCATACAATGTAGCAAAAGCTGGGTCACCACAAGCAGCTGTCCTCCAAAGGGGCAAAGAGTAACAGTCACTCTAGCAGAAGTGTAGAAAGTCTACCTTTAGGTAAACCAAACAAATTCTCCTCGAAATCAGGAAACATTTGAAATAGGTGGTGTTTGAAAGGTGTTCCGCTTTCTGTTGTAGTTTCTCCCAATGTGACAGATTGTTCTTCCTCAGGACACAAAACCTGACACTTTTCCTTCTAATATTGTAACTGAATGAAAAACGCTTCATCATTCCCCTAATTCTAATAATTCCAATCAAGTTTACTAGCAAGTTTTTGGAAGTGTTTTTTTTTTTTTTAATAGCATCTTTCCTCTTATGAAATCCCCTAGTGATGGCCTTAAGGCACCACTTACGTCTGACCCTATAAAAACAGCTTGACCTCAAACGCTGTCAAAGCCTGTTTATCCTCACAAAGAGTTGGGTGGGAAGATGGAAAGGACCAGCAATTAGTCATACAGGTATGCCTAATTACAGGTGTATTTAGAGGGATTGTCCTTGATTGGACAGCAGCAAAAACGTAAACACACTACCTTGCGCAACTCCTGTGCAGATATTTTGGGAGATTTAAAATAAACATATTTGCAACGCAGCAATTCAGGACAAAGAAGGGGCCATGATCATAAAGTACACTAGTGAGAATGAATAGCAAAATCTACCATAAGCATACAGAAGCAAATCCAATTCTTCATACCAAAAGGGCACACCGGACAAAAGTAATTCAAAACATCCTTTAAGATTAATTTCTATGGGCTGAGAGAAACCACGGTGTGACTGCCCAATCTGAACAGGAGGTCAAAAGATGCACATAAAAATTCAGAAATCGAGAATGAGGCCACTACCATTAAGAAAGCGATCACAGCAGTAGCAAAAAACCTTGCACTGACCTGCCGGAAGCAAAACCCAAACCAAGGCCTGAAGATCAGCCTTCACCAAGAAAATAAATCACAATGAGCAGTTCTCAGCATACAATCGTGTGATTAGAAAACGTTTACAAAAATAATGGAACTTGTTACTGTTGGACAAGGACTTGGGACAGTATATTGGTGATGGACCAACCATGGTGTTTACCAAAGTTCAACTCCTTAACCAGGTTGTCAGTTCAAGCCATCTTAAATCTCCAATAGCACAACCAACCACATGGCTTGCTAATACGCCACTCGGCTTCGACAAATGCAGCACCTTCAGCACTTGTGAACATGCAATAAATAGGGTAGTCTCTGTAGCTATCACTTAATTAGAAGACTGCAACTTTGAATCATTCATTAACTGTAGGGTCACATTTTGTCAGGAATATGGGGTGGTGGAGGCGAAAGAGGTGTTTAAATCTGAAAAGAGCTTAGTATTTGTACGCTTAGTATTTATACTTGGGTTGGATAAACTACATTTCCCAGCAGCCCCTTGTCCATTTGCACTCCTTGCCGTGCACGTTGACCAGCTGTCAGTAATTAATAGTTTATCACGGGCGCACGGCAGGTGTGGCTTATTGTTTCACGAGGCGAAGCCATGCCGGAGGTTTGTGCGGTCTGCGCACGCCTTACATCAGGATTCCGGGTATGTGGTCTCAGCAGCACACGGTGAACTACGCGGTCCTAGCAAGAACAATCGGCGAAGCAAGGAAGTACAAGGAGGACTCGCGTCGCTTCGTTCAGGCTCCGCTCCCATACCGGTGCTGACTCTGAACGGGGCCTCGCTCGCTTCTATCAAGGAGTCATCATTTCTCGTCTGGGACGGCTTGCGAGTCTCCCAGACGCACAGATAAGTGCTCAATGATTTTGTTGCTTTCCGTGTGTTAACGTGGGGCAATGCTTGCATATGAAAGACTTGGAGGAGCATATCATATGGGCCGAACACTTTGATTAGTCCATGTTTAGGGATTACTGAATGTTTCTACTATGGAGGCAATAAGCGGTCAGGATGTAGCACACAGCTTGACATTACGCTGCTCCGTCAGTGTATATGCTTGTTGGAATCCATTCTCTGTTGGTGTTGAACTCGCACCTTTGGTCCTACATGTTCTATGAATGTTTATGTTGCTTCTGCTTGCCCAAAGGGCCATGTCTCATGTTCTTCATGTTGGGAATCATATCCCATGAGTTTGTTTCATTTACGCTTGCATACATGTATTCTATGTCTTGGTAATTACTAAATGTGCCTGTACCCAGTGGCTATTAGAGAGCACAATTACACTAGCTAAGGTCCTTATTCAGCCTGTATTAAGGGGGCATATTTTGTGATCTATATGTGTGTTGTGCCATGGTTTACTAGCTACATATTAGACAGTGTAGGGTTTTTTTCCCTGGGTTTCCCCCTATCCTATCCACTGTAGACGTTTCCTAAACCTCTATCCGGTTTCCCTTAAGCTCCCCTTCCCCGTCCACAACCTCTCCCTAACCCTCTTCCCCTCATTGGCTGCCACGTGGTATCCTGTATTTTAAATATCAGGTATCTGTGCCAACCACGGGTGGAGGGTCGACTTCATTTGGCTTCCCTCTCTTATGGTGTTTTTGACACATTTTGTGCGTAAATCATTGTATTTGCAATAATAAATACATAGGCAGCACTATGCAAGCTCTCAAGGACAGATTAATGTCAGATTTATGGGCTAACAGAAACTACGACGCACGCTACACCTTGGAAACACGCTGGATAGAACATCACAATAATGACGAATACAAACTGATACAAATTCTGGGCCTTTATACATAGGCAAAATGGAAAGAGGAAGCAACTGAGCTTACACACCACCAATGTGAAACAAAATGGATATACAAGATCCATGCATGCAGTGGATGACTGAAAACTGTAAACCAAACGTCTATTGTGAGGTTGTGTGTTCAATTTGACATTGGTGCATTTGTAACCAAAAACGCCTTTACAGAGCCTTTATCTTATTGAATACTCTGTCAAACTATGTACCGCATGCCTGTATAATACAGCACATCTGTGAACAGCAGTGAATGACCTAACAAACATTTATGAAAATACTCTGCCTCAAAGTTAAGACACACTCTTGTATTGACATTTAAAAGTCTGACGCCAAGAGTTAAATATAATTTCTTGATTGATTTACATTCAGTTAAACATCGATTGGGAGACTATGTGTAGCAACTAATAAGTGGATAATTCCCAGATATCTGAAAGCACACAAAGTATGATTTAATATGGCCGATGTACACATGCTTCAAATCCATTTCAAGCCATTGGGGTTATTTGAAATTCTTATAAACTTCATAATTCACTTATTGCACAGTTCTACCTCTTAGATTTATTACATGTCCAACTGTTAGGCCATGTAATATGAATGCCATTTGTAATCAATAGTGATAATTCTCCAACACTACATTTGTTGACCAATAACTCACTCCAAAAGTATTGCAATGCTATGTTGCTCCTCCATCTCTGCCAATGATCTCTGCCTCAACGCCAGCAAGAATGAGACCTTTCTCATTGGGATGCCTGCTCTTAGTTTCCCCCTTATTATCTGGCCAGAATCCTTGGGCCCACACCTACCTCGGAGGCAAAAAACGTGGGATCATATTTGACTCCTCTCTCCTCTATACACATCATGGATCTTGCTATGAAGTCCAATTTGCATCTCCTCAGGGCCATTTTACCTTTCCACACCTTCCACCAGAAGCTCAATGTCTCCAGAGCTCTGGTTCTTTCTAGGCTGGACTACTGCAACCACCTCTTCCTCAACCTTCCTCAGAATCGTAACATTACTGCGACTTCATAATATCGCCCGATACGAAAATCACCTTTGTGAAGATCTCTCTCTTCTGTGATGTGTTCTCTTTTTGTTTTGCCAGTTATGGTTCTTATGGCGTTGTTCTGAATCACCTGGCACTGTTTGATGCATTTGTTACTAGCGCCCAGTAACAGGGTATTTCCATAGTCTAACCGTGAGAGAATAGTGGCCCTGGCAATTGTACTGTTTTGTTTATTTAGCAGGGGTCTCATTTTCCTCAGGAGTTTCTGGTGGTACTGACAATTTCTTTTGAGGTAGGCCACTTGAGCCTCAGCTCCCAAAGAGGCCTGCAAGTATATGCCTAGGGTCTTAACTTTTTCTGTAACTGGAATTGATGTCTCTTTGATGTCAAATGTGGAGTAGGCTGGGCTATGTTTTTTTTCTGGCACAGGGAGAGCCAAAGATCATTAGCTCTGTTTTGGTGCCATTAAGACACATCCAATTAGCTTTCATCCAGGATTCGATTGTATTGTATATAGATGTTAATTTGTCACTATCTTGGTTGTAGTCTCCACTGAGTTCAAATACCAGTTGGGTATCATCAGCAAAGTCAGTAAAATATATACCGAGATGAGTCAACAGGGTGCATAAGCAACGCAGGTATAGATTGACCAGTAGCGGGGAAAAACTAGCTCCCTGTGGGGCGTCACAATACACTGGTTTGGATGATGATGCGCGATTTCCCCAGATTATTTTGGAATGATGACACCCAATCAATGGCTCCCTGGGAGATGTTCCCCCACTGATTCCAGGGCCTCTCGGCCGCCAAGAGGTCCAATAGAAATAGTAAAACTGCTTTACCCTTGTCTAGTAAGCCCAGCATTTCTGTCTGCAGGTCGAGTAGTGCAGACTCTGTACTATGGTCTTTTCTGAATCCTGACTGTTGTGGATGGAGGAGATTATTGCTATCCACATACTCTTGGAGCTGTTCTGTAGCCATTTTATCTAGTATTTTCAATAGAAAATTACAGTTGGTGATGGGTCTGAGGGGTCCTGTTGGCTTAATTCTGGCTTTTTTGGTAGGGGTGTGACCGTGACCTTTTTTATAGCCATAGGTACAATGTGGTCTCTAAAGGAAGCATTTACCATTCTTCAAAGGAATGGGATGAATGTTTCCAGGTTGTCCAGTATCAATTTTGGTGGGAATATGTTTTCTGTACAGGAAGTGCAATTTATGTTAGAAAGTGTTTTCCTCAAGTTGCCTATAATGATAGGTGTGAACTGGAATTTGGGACTGGTGGGTTTATGATTTTCTTTCTTGGTGTAATTAGGTTGGAGGGGACTAGTTGTCTTGCAATTTGTCATGGTTTCTCTGGCTTTGAGTATTTTATTTTGAAAGGCAGTTTGGACATTTCCACAATCATTTTCTGTGGGTTGAAATGGCGTAGAGAGGATTGTGGGTTGCTCTATGGTTTTGAGTATCTGAAAGAGCTTCCCTGTAGAATGTGTCGCTGTGGCAATCTGTTGTAGTGATTTTTTTTTTTTTGTAGTTCAGTAAGTTTGATCTTATATTTAGTGTCTGTGTTCTTCCAGTTTATTTTTTCTCAGTGGGATTTTTTATCCATTTCCCTTCTAGTTTCCTTTTCTCCTGTTTAAGTGCAACTTAATCAGCATGAAACCATTTTTGATGGTTTATGTTAGGCCTCACTTGTTTGTCTTTTACAGGGGCGTGATGGTCTAATTTCTGAAAGTGGTTATTGTATATTTTTATAATTTTGTCACGTGTCGTCATCAGTGGTGGTGTTCATGATGTGCACGATACCTTTAGAAAGTATAAAAGTTTTGATTTTCTTTAAATTCCGTCCTTGAATCTTATTTGGAACATTGTTAGGTTTCTCAATTTGTTGTTTGGTGTTAGTCTGGCTTTGATTTTATAATGGTCAGACCAGATACAAGGGTAGGTTAATAAATTTGTCACATCAGCGTTGTTACTAATGACCCAATCGAGTTGATCTCCTGAGATAGCGGTGGGATCTTAGTTTATGATTGAGTAGGAGCAGTTCAGTAGTTCCTATCCCAGATTGATAGCTCCTGGATCTTTAGTGTTACCTCGCCATCTGTTGAGGTCACCAAGGATTATCGTTCCTGCATTTGGTGCTTTGAGAGTATTCAAAATAGATGCAATGAAGTCAGACCAAAGAAGGTGGCTTGTAAATGACTATAATGTTCAAACAGCTATTATGGGTGGGGGTCAATTGGGGGTGTAGTACTTCGCAACCAGTGCATTGTAAGGGTGTGGGAAATAATTTGAAGTTTTGTTTGTCGATTGTTGCCTCCAACCTCCTTTTCCTGTTTCTCTATTTTTAAAGAAGATGGTATAATCCGCGGGTACTGCAATATTGATGGTAGGTCCCGTTGGCTCCTGAGCCATGTCTCAGTAAGACAAAGAATATCGATTTTGTCGTCCGCTATGTAAGACAAGCATTACTTACCGTAAAAGCATTTCTGATGATTGTATCTGCTTAGATTCACATGCTGTGCATATGGTCTGACATCCAGTGGTAACCGCAGAGTGTTGCATCTTGTCTTTCGGGGAACAAAAGGGGACGTCGGCACAGGCGTGTCTGCAACACTATCCCTATCGTGATGTGTGTAGTACCCAAAATCCCTCACGCGCCGAGGTCCCTCCAATTGTATTTTTTCTGCCATGAGGGAGCCCAAGGCTATATAGTGAGTGAGTACATGAAGAGAGAAAGTAGTAAGAAGTCTATGTTCCTTCCACCCCGAGCGGGGAGGCAGGAGGGCACATGTGAATCTAAGCAGATACAATCATCAGAAATGCTTTTACGGTAAGTAATGCATGTCTTCTGATGCTTGTTAATCTGCTTAGAATCACATGCTCTGCATAGACTAGCGAGCAGTACCCGGAGTTGGAGGTGGGTTGTGAGAAGGAACAGTAGAAAAAAGAGGTCTTAGTACTGCTTGTCCCATCTGAGAATCGGACCTAGAATGAGTGTCTAGGCAATAGTGTTTTGTAAAGGTGTGTACAGAACTCCAGGTTGCCGCTTTGCAAATGGACTCTAGGGGAACATTTGCAATGAATGCTATGGATGCCCCAGTGCCTCGAGTAGAATGTGCTCTAGGCTTGAAGGGCAGTTCTTGCAAAGAATGTAACATAGTGTGATGCATTTGACAATCCACCTTGATATTGCTGATTTAGAGACAGGGTCCCCTTCTCTACCAGCTGCCACTGAAACAAAGAATTGTTTAGTTTTCCTCAGTGGTTTAGTTCTATCCATGTAGAACATGACTGCCCTGCGCACATCTAGTGTGTGAAGGCTTCTTTCGGCCATGTTAGTAGGTCTCTGGAAGAACGTGGGTAGTTCGATTGACTGGTTCACATGGAACTTCGAAATAAATTTCGGCGCAAATCTGGGATGTGTGCGCAGAACTACCTTATCTTTGTGGACTGTAACAAATGGGTCCAAAACTGAGGGGGCCTGTAGTTCGCTAACTCTTCTGATAGAAGTGATAGCTACTAGAAAGGCTGTCTTGTAAGTCAGGTCTTTAAGACTAGCTTTATGCATAGGCTCAAAAGGGGGTCCCATGAGCCTAGTTAAAACCACATTTAGATCCCACCGAGGGGCTGGGTGAGTGATGGGGGGGGGAAGATACATTATTTTAACCCCTTCCATAAAGGCTTTAATCACAGGTATTTTCCACCACAACACCTTCTGCTGCGACGTGGTGTAGGCTGACAACGCCGCTAGGTGAACCTATAAGGAATTGAAAACTAACCCAGAGTCCAACAGATGGGTTAGATATAACAGAACGTGTGAAGGCGAGCAATCGGTGGGATTGACGCCTTTGGAACTGCACCAGATGACAAAATGTTTCCATTTGCTGGCATAGCAATAACGTGCGTTAGGCTTTCTTGCCTCCCTCAGTATGTCCATGCATCTTTGAGGGAGTTGCAGATGTCCAAAGTCTATGACCTCAGGAGCCAGGCTGCTAAGTTCAGAGTTTGTGGGCATGGGTGCAGAGTCTCCCCCCTGTCCCGAGACAACATGTTGTACGGGCAGGGCAGCTTGACTGGTGGGGAGAGGGACATTTCCATCAGGTGCGAGAACCTAGGTTGGCAGGCCCACATGGGAGACACCAGAATCATGGTGACTGGTTCCTGGTCGGGGGGGGGGGAGGGGGAGGGGGAGGGAGGTGGGGAAGCGTAGACAAATTTCCCCGACCAAGTTATCCATAGACCGTTCCCCTTGGATCGGTTCTGGGGGTACCTGGAGGCGTAATCTTGGTATTGGGCATTCTCCTGAGTAGCGAACAGGTCGATCTCTGGAAACCCCCATTCTGCAAAGACGTTGGATACAATGTCTTCGTGCAGTCGCCATTCGTACTCTTCTGGCAGAGGAAAATCTCTGCGGAGTACGTCTGCCAGAAGATTGAGTTCCCCTGAAACATGTTGGGATATCAGGAACATCTTGTGTTTGAGAGCCCATATCCAGATGTTTTGGGACAGCTTGGATAGCCCTGGAGAGTGAGTGCCCCCCTGTTTGTTCAGGTAATACATTGCTGTTGTACTGTCGGTTAGGACCAGCACTGTCTTCCCTTGCAGTTGCTCCTGAAAGGCTTTCAATGCTTTGAACACTGCTAGTAGCTCCAGTAGGTTTATATGGTTGGACGCTACCTAAGGGGACCACACTCCGTGCGCCGTCTGTTGAAGCAGGTGAGCCCCCCACCCCATGAGAGATGCGTCTGTCGTGAGAGTGGCTTCCACTGCAGGGGTGGTGAAGGTTTTCCCTTCAAGAGGTTCTCCCTTGACCACCACTGCAGAGAGAATGAGGGTTGGCGAGACAACTAACAGATCTTCCCATTGTTCGCTGGCCTGACACCACTGGCTGTTGAGCCACTCTTCCATGGGACGCATGCGCATCCGCGCGTGGGGAACCAAGTATATGCATGACGCCATCATCCCTAGCAAACACATAGCTTTGCGTACCGTCGCCTCTCGACTGGCTACATACTGAGGAACCTGAGAGAGCAAGTTCTGAACCCTCTCGCTGGAAGGGAAGACTAGACCGTCTTCCGTACGAATTAGAGCCCCCAGGAACTGTTTTACTTGGTTGGGGACTAAGCTGGATTTCTTTTCGTTGATAGAAAATCCCAGGCTGAACAGTAGGTCTACTGTTTTTTGTTTTTTTGGGTGTTCGAAAAACAAACGTCGAACGAGTTCCCCCGTGATGAGCCAATCGTCGAGGTAAGGGTAAACTGGAACTGAAAGTCTGCGCAGGTGTTCCGCTGCCACTGCCAGGACCTTGGTAAACACCCTTGGCACCGAGGCTATGCCGAAGGGGAGTACCTTCAACTAGTAGTGTTTGTCCTGAATCACGAACCTTGGGAATTTTGTGTGTGCTGGCAGCATTGAAATATGAAAGTATGCATCTTTCATATCCAATGTTGTCATGAAGTCTCCCTGTTTTAGCAATGGGATCACCTCTTGCTGTGTTACCATGCGAAACTTCTGGGGCTTTATGAACTTGTTCGCTGGGCGCAGGTCTAGAACAGGACGCATGGCGAGATCCTTTTTGGGTACAAGGAAGTACACTGAATAGATACCCTTCTTTACCTGAAGAATCGGGACGGCTTCGATGGCGTCCTTTCCCAGCAGCGCTTCCACCTCTTGGATCAAGATCTGCAGATGTTCCAGTGAAAGGCATCAATGTTTCGGCGGTCTGAACTGTGGAGGTTGGGCGAATTCCACGCAGTAACCGTGGGCGACCGTCTTTAAGACCCACTGGTCTGAAGTTATCCCCTCCCATGCCTTGAGGAAAGATGTTAATCGCCCCCCGACCGGGGAGACATGGGAGGGGACCTGGACTTGGTGGTAATTTCTGACCCGAAAATGATGCTCCTCTGGAATTGGAGCTTCTGCCTCTATTCTTTCCGCACTTCTGACGCCTATGGGGATAGTAAGTGGGGCTTGCAGCAGGTTGACTTGAGTTGAAGTTGCCCGTGCCGAAGTTGTTTTGAGCAGCGCAGGTTTGTCCTTGAAAGGACCACCGAGAATTACTGCCTTTCTGAAGAGGGTTTCTGGGAAATTTGGTGCAGCGACTTATTAGTCTCGTGCTTCTTGGCTGTCTCAAACGCATCGTCTACCGCCTTCCCCAAGAGGTTGGCCTCTTCGATGGGTTTGTTGATAATGGATGCCTGGGTCTCAGGCTTGAAGCCTGACGTGCGCAGCCACGCGTGCCTCTTTAGGAGAGTACCCTGTGCGAGAGACCTGCCTGCTGTCTCTGCGGTGTCCAAGGTATTCTTTACCATTCTGATTGGCAAGTTTGCCCTCCGAGACAATGGCGAGAAGCTTGGCTCTGGTTGGTTCCGGAACCTCTTGAAGGCCTTCCTGGAGAGGTTCCATTGGGCGTCGACGTAGCTTGCTAGTAACGTCGTGTTATTGGCAATCCGGACGGTATAGGCCGCCGCCGACGTAACGCGTTTGCCTAAGGCATACAACCTTTTGGACTCCTTGTCTGGGGGTGTCTCTCCCGTGGCAAGGGGAACCCCTGCTCTATTGCGAGTGTTGGTCACCACCAGCAAGTCTGGAATTACGTGTCCTTTGATATAAAGCGGGTCGGTGGGGGAGGGTCGGAAAAGTTTTGACCCCTGGGTTCACAGCCCTAGTCTGAGCGGGAGTAAGGAAGGGGCCAGCCATCTCTTTACAGAGCTCAAGAGAGAGATAGACTGGTTTGCTGGAGGCTTTTCATTAATAATGTACTCCCCGAAATCTTGTTCGGGCAAGGCTTCAAGCGTGGCAATTTTAAAGATTTCCGCTGCTTTTTTCAACATGTTGTTGAAAGCCATTTGATCATCCACCGGGGAAGCTTGTCGAATCGGGGTGGATGGGGGGGGAGAGTCGAGGCAAACAATATCAGAGTTGTGATCGTCCTGCTGAGTGTCCTCCCAGTTGTCCGTTGCTCCTTGATCTTCCCCATAGTTGTCCAGAAAAGAGGACTCTTCTTCTGTATAGATGTCTCTATACGTGTCCATCTGGACATCTTCTTGATAGTCAACTTGGTGTTGGGACATCTTGTGTTTGAGGGTTAGGGTCTACCCGAGCTTTTTTCGGCGGAGGTTCATCAGAAGCCCTGAAAAACTGCTCCAGCCAATCCATACACCTCTCGAATTGCTCCGTGGTCCACTTGGATGACCCAAATGGACCTAGCTGAGTAGGAAACGTGTTCTCCGCCCTAAGATGTTGAGAGGATCTCCTCAGGGTGCTTGAGAGGGTTACCTGGCTTTCTTCGTAAGAGTCTTCAGGATCGTCTTCCAAATCCGTGGAAAACTTTTTGGCTGATTGGCCCATAACTGTGGGCGGAACTGGTACTAGGCCCACTGCCGTAGCAATCCTATTGATGCTCTTACGGATAGTCACCGAATCTTCGGGAGACAACGCCTCAGATGATGTCGGCAGTGGAGATGTCTTCCGCGGCTCCAGAAGGGCCAGCGGATGGCTTCTCGGGTAGAGGCCTACTCTTAGTTTACGGGCCTGTACAGGCCTTGGAATCCGTCATAGTTTCTTGTTCTGAAACTTCGGCGCGTGAAGTTTGGGGAGTAGCGCCCTTGTTATATGTGTTATGCCCAGTCGTCATGCGCTGCTGCGGATGCGGGGAAGGCTTTGGACCCGACTGATCCGTGGGCACCGCTGAAATATCCGGCTGGCCCGTTGGCGCTTTCGCCTTCACAGACGATCTCGTCGAGGACGGCGTTTGGGTTGTGTGCTTGGTGCGGTGCGATTGTACGCCCCCGTCACCGGGTGTGTTCCCTGTAGCTAGACCGGAGTCGAGCCTGGAAGGGTCGGGGACGGGCGTGGCGGCCCTAGAAGTGTCTGCCTCAAGGTCTATAACATCTGCATTGGACGTTTGGTCCTCCGAAGTGCCCCCGTCACTTCGGCTGCTGTCGCTGCAGGGGAAGGAGGCTCCACGCGTGACATGCCATACGCAGCCCACCGCTTTAACCGGCGCTCCCTAAGGGTCTTAGGTTTAAGGAGTTTACACGCCGAACACCGCCTTTCGTCGTGCTCTAGGGGGAGACAAGCGTTACACGAGGTGTGCTCGTCTTTCCTCGGATACCTAACCATGCACACAGGGCAGAATCTAAATGGAGTCCTTTCCATAGCAGAAGGGAAAGGTGACCAGACCAAAAGGGAAAGCAGTGGAAAAGAGGAAAGACATAATAACAGTATGGCAAACCCCAAGCCCACTCTCCCTACTGTGTAGGTCGGCCGGAAGGCCCGACCACGTGAAGTCCGAACGCCGAATCTTAGGCGTCGGAACCCACAGCCATCGATGATTCCCCCGTAGTCTTCGTCGATGATTTCTTGATGGGCGAAGTGACTTAACGGGGATAAACCGACAATTCGGTAAGATAAACAATGTCTCATGAAGAGCTCCGCTATAGGCGACCAGGGGTCTGGGCGGAAAAAAACAATCTGAGGGACCTCGGCGCGTGAGGGATTTTGGGTACTACACACGTCACAATAGGGATAGTGTTTCAGACACGCCTATGCCGACGTCCCCTTTCGGTCCCCAAAAGACAAGATGCAATACTCCACGGTTACCACTGGATGTCGGACCATATGCACAGCATGTGATTCTAAGCAGATTAACAAGCATCAGAATCATATATATCCTGGGCGTGTTTATTTAATGATCTTGTATTGAGTAGTGCTATGCTGTAAGTTGGTGGTTGTATCCACTGTCTTGTTGCTTGTGTGTTTTGAGTCTGTCTCATTAAGATAAGCAGTTTGCTTTAGTATCGGCAGGTCTTCTGTAGCTTCCTGCAGTGGTTTATGGTTAACGTCATTTCTCGTGTTTAGGTAGGCTGTGACTGATTCTTGATTTTGTACTACTACTGTCTGGGCCAGAAGATGGCAGATTTTGGAATACCCCATACCTGTAAGTTTGTTTCAGGAGCTGCGAGAGGTGAGGCAGAGTTTTCCCCCCGATATGCCGATGGACTGGCGTAGACTGGCTTTGCCGCGAAGCGCCAGCGCTGAAGCGCCTGACGTTTCGCTAAATGCGATGTTAATATGCCTACTAGCCCGAGCAAGTTAAGGAATGAAGTAGAATAAAGTAGAAAAACGGTGAAGGTAAGAGATGGGTGGAGAGAGTGAGAAAGCGTAGAAAGAAAATAGGGGTATGGTAAATAAAGGACTATTGTGAGAGGTTAGAAGGGGGGGAGAGAGAGGGAGTGCTAGAGAAGGTTAGGAGGGGAGACAGTGGAAGAAAGGAAAGGAAGGTGGTTCGATCCGGGAGAAGAATAAAATTCAGGTCCCAGCGCATATTCCCACTTGTCGGGCACTGGGGACGATTGAGCTGGAAGTTGCTGCAGCGCTTAGTAGACACCCCGACCACCCCGCGACATTGCATACTTGGGCACACAGCCAATCTGGCACCAGCTAAAACTGAAGTAAAATTATTACGTTCCAATGGACTCTCTCCTCAATGGTTTGAAACTGTGCGAGCAGCGTCTGTTTCAGTCTGCTTATCTGGCATCCCAGTTCCCTGGCTCTTGTTTACCCAGGCTGCTGTGGATTACCCTACTGTGGAGCATCCCTGTTGGCACACAGCAATTTGTTGGACAGCTTACTTGGAATGGACCACAATCACACTCCTTGCACTGCTCCATTTGATCTACGTTTCTTTTGGGCTTGTATCACCTGGATTGGAGTCCAGCTTTATGACTGCACTCCCTTAACTCCCGCCCTCGTTCCATTCGGTTCAGGTCCTGTGGACGGTGTCTTTTTTGGGTAGTTTTCTTTACCCTTCTGCTAAACCTGGTGAACAGACTTGACACCAGGTGGTTCATCTGGTCAATGTGTATTTTGCGTAGGTTCCACGTTCCTTCTTCCGCCTCATTAAGATAGGATAAGAGAGGGAGAAGGGGGGGGGTGGAGGGAGTGTGGAGATTAATCCACAAGTGAATGACCGCATCTTTTTTCCCTTGCAGCCTGGGCGAGTTGTGCAAGAACACCTCTGTGTTTTCGCTGGACTCCTCCCATCAGCAGAGCGATAGTGGTTTGTAGGGGTGCAATCTGGAGGAAGAGTACACTCCTCCAGGGCACTGGATTATCTTGGTATATATGCCATAGCATATAGTAACGTTGACAGAGAAATGGAGTGAGACTGAACCAGAGCCCTTCAGATTCTCCAAGCCACACTGACAACCCTGGTGTTAGGTTAGGGCATCTAAAGAAAATTCCTGAATAGAGCCAGCTAGAAAAGGCTACTTCCTTTAGGCCCGCCTTACCAGCTAGACTTAGATAGGTGCTACAGATTGGCAGTGGGGAACCCTTGCATTGAGGGACGACTGGGACAGGGAGGGAAAGCCCACAGACTACAAGAGAGGGCCATTCATTAGCATATTTTCCCACCCCTTCTCCAACCCAATGCATTACATTGAACATCTGCCTATGAAACACTGAACAAATTGAAGATGGTTACAATGAACAATCTGCACGATTTATGTTAAAAAAATTAAAACCCTTGAACTTTTGGAGACACTGCACATTTTGAAGACCATCTGAGATAAGAGTATACTTTTGGTGTGCATGCATCAACAAAACCGCATAGCTTTCTTGCATTTTCCCCCTCTCCTCACTAATCTCACCCACCCACCTCTCTTTCAGATCCACCAGAGCACCTAGAGACAATGCAAATGGCAGTGGTTCACAGTATAAATCCCTGATATAAATAGAAGTGTATACATACACTTTAACACCAATTGTTCCAACTTAACCTTGAAGTGGATCCAACCTGGGACACTATTGATTTATGAGCAGTCTCAGACTAGAAATGCTTATGTGCTACAGGCATTTATTTCCTTCCTTCCTTCCTTCTTTCCTTCCTGTTTTGTAAACTAGGGATTTTGGTTGGTGCAAGAGCTCATATTTGCCATGATTGTGAATAGACAAAAAACAGGTGAGTAGACAAGAATGGAATCATCAGTATTTGTATATGTGCAGGGACAGTTCACATAGCCATGTTTGATTAATGAGATGCTTCTTTGCAAATGTTTGCTTAATTGTGAATTTACCAGTTGGTATTTGATAATCTGTAAATCGCCAACATCGAAATTATACATGTGCAAGAAGTCTCCCAGAACATTGATTGAATAACTAATTGGATTCTTGCAAATACGTTTGACAAGGATATGCTTTTATATGGTTCTACGACATTCGTAGACCCCTTTTTAAACATGTGCACCTTTGGTCGAAATTATTGACTTTTTTTCCTTTTTAAATGGGGGTGTCCATCCTCATGGCCCCACTCTAACCCATACCACCATATACGTCAAATATATATGAAATTGGTAGATTGACAAAAAATTCACATGTTCAAATAGGGGTCTACAAATGGACATATTACCGTTTTATCTTGCTACCCACATGTAGTGTTATGTATGTGTAGTAAAAGCTGTAACACTAAGGGTATGACTAATGACCTATTGGTCTACATTGCATTCCTACCGTTAAAATGCAACTTTGTAACGGTCTCTGGAGAAAACATAGAAATAACAGTGTGTAAGTATCACCAACTTGTTATTACTGTTCATTCACACACACATACAGACTGTCCCTGCTGAAAGAACACCCTGTCCCTATCCCCAACAGGCTCGCCCTAGGGGTCAGGTGTTGCACCGCCTATCTAAGAGGTATAGAGTGAAGAGACTTTCCCTAAACAGCAGTGCTTATATAAAAGACCACATACAAATCGCAAATACCAAATTTCTAGACATTCTACATTAGATAATGTCTAAATCTTGAGTTTACTCAGGCTCAATATTGGATGGAATGTATGCTCCTTCATTAACCAGTGTAATATCAGCTTGTAGATAGCTCAACTGACTTGTTCTGGTGTTAAAAACGTATCAGCTCCTTTGTCCAGGAGTCTAAAAACCAAAAGCTAGACCTCATGAGCCTCGTCAGCACCACATTCAGTTCCCACGCCAGGAAAGTAGCCTTCAGCGGCTGAACAATCAAAACAGTCCTTTGAGGAACTCCTTGACGAGACGGTGGGATCAAAGCAAAGATCATCCTGGAGACCTGGTGTAGCAGGAGATAGCCACCAGATGCACCTTGATAGAGGCATGCACCAGCCCCTCCTTGGCCAAGGACAAGTATGGAGAAACCGTGGGGCCGTGACCCTCAAGGGTTGATCTTCTGCACCCGGTACCACATAGCAAAACGCTCCCACTTGTGCCCGTAGCACATAAGAGTCGATGACGCTCTGGCCCTGGCAAGGACCTCCCTGCAGTCTGCTGGCAACTCATACCCTCCGAACTTTGGGGCTGAAGGAGCCAAGTCCTCAGGTTCAGCGATCCTGGGTCGTGATGCAGGATTGTGCCTCCTTCTCTGATGAGCAGATCCGCGACCACTGGCAGCTTGACCAGAAGTGATGGACAGGCTGAGAAGGTTCCAGTACCAAATCTGCCTTGGTCATGCCAGGGTGACTATTATCAGCCTGCATCGGCACCGTTTGAGTTGATCGACGGCTCGCTGCAGGAGCAGCAATGGAGGAAACGCGTACAGGAACAGGTCTTCTCACAGGAACAAGAACGCCTCCACCCACGCTCCTCGGCTGGTGGAACCTTCTGGTGAATTTCTGGCATTTGGAGTTTGTCGCCGTCCCAAACAGATCGAACTGGGGTGTGCCCCACTTGAGGAAGATGCGGTCCACCCTATCGTGTCGAAGTTCCCACTCATGGCATTCTTGACTCCTGCCAGGTGAATGGGGATGAGGAACCTCTTTTTGGCGACGGTCCTGCGCCTCTCTGGAGCGTGATCGGTCTGCCTTAGGTTTTACCCATCTAGAATAGCATTTTCATTCAAAAAGTGCAACATTGGGTTTTGCTTGCCCTGGTCTGTTTTTATAAAGATGCCAAAACAGTCTTAGGTTTATACCCACTTTAAGTTGCTGGTAGTTCCTTTAAAAAGTATATAGGTTTTACTTACCCAAGATAAGTTAGAGTTATTGCTTGCCTCAATCTGTGCTCCACTAAGCAGAAAAGCAACTGTAATGAAATACGATTACGGTGAGTAATGTATCCCTGGTGCTTGTATCTGCTTAGATTCACATGCTCTGCATAGTCCGACATCTAGTGGAAGTCGTAATTCAAGATTTGTTTGAAAAACTCAAAAACAGATATCAACAGGGCATGTTTAGTAATGCGATCCCTAATGTGATGTGTACTGTACCCATGGTCCTTCACGTGTCAAGGTCCCCCAGATTGTTTATGACATGAGGTTGCATGAAGTATAGCGCGAGTACAGATGTGAAAGCAGAAACCGTGATAACCCAGAAAGCATCTATGCACCTTCTACTCTTCTACTCCAACAGGGGAGGAAGGGCGGGCGCTTGGGAGGATAGCTCAGGGGCAAAGTGCTTGCCTTGGAAGCAAGACGACACGGAGCAACACAGGTTCGATCCCCGGGTTTGTGCATAGAAACCTCTGGATATTAAGCGCGTTATAAATAACTTACATATCATATCATGTGAATCTAAGCAGATACAAGCACCAGAAATACGATTACGGTGAGTAACGTAACCCTTGTCGAGCTCGTGGATCCGCTTAGATGATATGCTCTGCATAGATTAGCGAGCAGTATCTGGAGAAGGAGGTGGGCAGTAAAGAGATGTTTTAGTACCACTTGTCCCACCTGTGAATCCACTTTAGTGTTTCAATGCAATAATGCTGTGTGAACGTATTGACGGAGCTCCATGTAGCAGCTTTGCAGATGGCGTCCAGAGGGACGTTTGGGCTCTAGGTGTGAAAGGTAGAACTTTCCTGAATAGCAGAGTTGTATGCATTTGACTCTTCATACATATGTGATCGCCTTCTCCATCAGGCGCTATGGAAACAAAGAGCTGGTCCCTTAGGGGTTTTGTTTTGTTCACATAGTACAAGACTGCTCTCTGAAAATAGGATGCGTCCGGAGGACAACCTTGTCCTGGTGTATAATGAAAAAGGGGTCTTGTACAGATCAAGCTTGTAGCTCACCGACCCATTTTATGGAGGTCATAGCTACCAGGAATGCAGTTTTATAGGTAAGATCCTTTAGGCGGCCTTGTGTATAGGCTCAACGGGTGGCCCCATGAGCTTGGAGAGCACAACATTGAGATGCCAATCTGGGGGAGGGTTGGAAATTGGGGGGTATACCCCTTCCATGAATGCTTGAATGACCGGGACTTTCCACCAGCACACCTTGTTCTGTGAAGTGGTGTAAGCTGATAGGGCTGCCAGTTGCACCTTTAGGGAATTAAATACTAGGCCTGTGTCTAGTAAGTAACGCATGTAGCGTAGAATGTTAGCTGGAGAACCTTCTAAAAAGGCCTCAGTGATTGTGATGTGCACCAAATCACAAATCGTTTCCACTAAAACAGCAGTGTCTGGTGTTGGGTTTCCATGCTTCCTTGAGGATATCCATACACCTTTGTGGAAGGTTTAAGTCTCCAAACTATGACTTCAGGAGCCAAGCTGCCAAGTTCATTGATTGCAGGTGCGGGTGGAGGGATGCCCCTTTGTGTTGTGTCAACATGTTGTAGAGGCACATGAGCTTGATTGTGTCGCACATCGCCAGCTTGAGCAGATGTGGAAACCAAGGCTGTCTCGCACACATAGGAGCAACCACGATTAGGGTTACTTATTCCTGGTGCCTCTTGTGCACTATTCTGCTCAGGAGTGGTGTCAGCGGGGAAAAGCGTTAGCAAATCTCCCTGACCAGTTCATCCACAGGGCGTTCCCCCTTGGACACTGGCTGGGGAAACCGGGATGCAAAGTCTGGGCATTGTGCGTTTAGCTTTGTGGCAAACAAGTCTAGTGGGGGTGACCCCATAGTCAGAATATTCTGCCTAGGATATCTGTTGAGATGCCACTCGTGTTTTTCTGGTAGAGGGTGTTCGCTTAGAGGGTCTGCCAGAGAATTGAGTTCCCATGGAACATGTTCAGATGTTAGGAACATGTTCCGCTCGAGTGCCCACTGCAATATTTTTTGGGATAGCTTGGACAGAGTATGTGCCTCCCTGGTAGTTCAGACAGAACATGGATGTGGTGCTATCTCTGAGGACCTGCAGTGTTTGACCCTTGAGATTTTGTTGAAAGGCCTGAAGAGCCTTGAGGACTGCCAAGAGGTCCAGGAAGTTGATATGTTTTTGGGCAGGCGCGCGTGAGGAACTAAATGAATGCAAGTGGCCATCATCCTGAGCAAACGCATTGCTTTACGTACAGTCATCTGGTGACCGACCTTGTTTTGAGGTACATGCAACAGCATATTTTGTACTCCCTTGCTTGAGGGAAATGCCAGCTCCTCCCTTGTGGTTAAAATAGCCCCTGGAAATTGTTTTATTTGGCTGTTTTCTCATTGATGGAGAAACCCAGATTGAAGAGAAGGTTTATTGTCTTTTGCCTATTTAATTTGCAAATTTGAGGAGATTTCCTGGTGATTAGCCAGTCGTCCAGGTAAGGGTATACAGGGATGGGCCTTCTGC
Source organism: Ambystoma mexicanum (assembly GCF_040938575.1). Taxonomy (NCBI): domain Eukaryota; kingdom Metazoa; phylum Chordata; class Amphibia; order Caudata; family Ambystomatidae; genus Ambystoma; species Ambystoma mexicanum. The sequence continues at coordinate 834,001,012 of NC_090925.1, forward strand.
ACAGGTGTGCCGCCACTACTGCAGGCACCTTGGTGAATGCTCTTGGTGCTGAGGCGATGCCGAATGGGAGTACTTTGAACTGGTAGTGTACTCCCGCCATGCTGAAACGCAGGTATTTTGTGAGTGCAGGGTGCATTGAAATATGAAAGTATGCATCTTTAATGTCCAATGTCCAATGTCGCCACGTAGTCGCCCCATTTCAGGAGTGGAAACGCCCCTGGAGCGTGTCATGAGAAACATTTGTGGTTTGAAATATTTGTTCGCAGGGCGCGGATCTGGTACTGGGCGCATGGTAGGGTCTCCTTTGGCAAAAGGAAGGACGTTGAATAAATACCCTGGTTTACCTCGTTTGCCGGGAGATCTCTATTGTGTCCTTGTAGAGTAGCGCCTTGATTTTCTCCAGCAGTATTGTTTGTTCTTCTGCTGTCCTCTTTTCTCGGTGGGCGGTAGGGTGGTCTTTGTACCAGCTCGAATTACTAGCCGCCTGCCACAGTGGACAACACCCACTTGTCCGATGTTCTCCCCTCCCATTCTTTGGTGAATTGGGCGATTCAGCCTCCTACTGGAGTGGCGTGAGAGGGGACCTGAAACGGTGCGTTATCGTTTGGAGGAGCTGAGCCTCTCCCAGGTGGGGTTCTGCCTCTACCTCTGTGTTAGGGAGAATTGTGCTAATTCCCCTCTACCTTATAGACCCCCAGCACATAGACCCTTTTTTATAACTCTCTCATGTAATTCTGTGATTTTGACTCCATATCCCCTTTGTCTAGTTTCTCATGTTACCCTTGCTTCAATTAATGGCTGGTGGCAGTGGTTTACTTTTTACTACCATTGTGTGTTTTTACCACGGGCTGCAATTGCAGCCCTGGTAAGCCACCCGTGGGTGCCGATTTTGTCAAAATGGCCCTGGTTGTCTTTTTTGACCATTTCTTGCTGGAAAGGTCCTTCTTGAGATTTACTCGGCGCGCCAAACCAGGTTTGGTCCCTTTGTTCGCTTTGTCTTTGGCAGGATTCACGAGTGAAACCCGCCTCTGGCTCCAGTATGTCTAGCAGGGGCAGGAAGTGAGGGAGGTGCCCGAAACTCCCTGTGCTTAATCCCCTTGGTTACAGGAATGTACCCAAAGTTGATTGGCCTGCTGTGTGATTGACAGCTAGGCTGGAATGAATGGGAGAAACCTGCATAAAAAGGTGAGGCTTTTTGGCTTGAAAGGCAGAGTCGACCACTGGACGAAAGAATCCGAAGACAACTTGGAAAAGACGACCTGCTGCAACTCCTGGACCGTTGGTTTGGCTGGTGAAGCCCTACTGCTGTGCTGAAGCTCCGAATTCATTTCGACTAGAGAAGCCCTGCAAGGACAAGTTGGTGGGACCAATCAACTCCAAAGTGAACTCGTTTGGACATCCTCTCAGAGCTGGCTGTACTTCCACTACTGCTGGAACTGAAGTGCCAGGGAGAGGAACACCTAACGGAGTGCATCACTTTTAAATTGGACCCGAGATTGTGGAAGATCCCCCGGACTCCCAGTAAGCAGGACTGATCAAGCCTGAGCAACCTCAGAGGGCTGGACCCCAGATGCGAGGAAAGTCCACAGTGGTATCTGTGAGACCACAGTGGTGCCATTTGCTGAGACGCGTGGAGCTGAAACCCCAAGTGCCGCTGAGTAGAAGTTGGTCCATTTCTGCTGCATACTGTCCCATTGCAGTGCAGGAGTCCCCAGATGTCCTCCCTCTTGTACCCATGACTGAGGCACAGGAACAAAAGGATATGCAGAGCTGTACAGGAACAGAAGCCAGCTGGAATAATTTCTTCTAACCAAAAGGTACTGTAAAGTTTGAGAGGACTTACCTCTTGTTGTTGTAGCCTCACTTGATCTCAGTTGAGACTTGTCTTGGTTGCTTCTGTAGAGTTGCTTGCATCTTCTACCTATCACAAGCCTCCCAGCGCGTGGCCCTACATTGATTCTTTTTTCTACAAAGACTTCTAAAACTTTGTGCAACACTTATTCACCTACAAGAAGTGTTTCATCTCACCTAGACGTTTGCCCAATTGACATTGGCTGGCCTGGCTCCCTGAATAACTCTTTCCTCTGACATTGTTTTTTACCTTTCCTTCGAGGAAGGGGTTAACTTACTTTGCATTGGGGGGGATCAAAAGTACCGCCTTCAGAATAATTGTGTGATCTCTTGTTCTATTCTATATCCCGTTTCTTTGACATGCTTCTCAGTATTGCTCTAAATTCAAGTTACCTGAGGGTGTAGAAATTGTCTGTGTGCACCCCCAATGGGCATTTACTGATTTAGAGAAAATAAGAGTGTGTATTTTGGAGTGTATTTGTATTTTATCTATATATTGCCCCTTTTGAAGAAGGCTTATTCAAACAGACTGTTCAATAAATTAATATTTGTTTAATCAAGAAACCTAGAGTATAAGTGTTTATTTGGATACTCGTTACTGTGTATTTCTGTTTAACCAACCTACTGCTCACATTGACCCCTCTTGAGATGAGCCTGGCTGCTCAGCCACACTACCAACCTGTGTAGTACAGACTTATACCAAAATTTGGGCTCCTATTGCCAGGAGGTCATGGTTGTTGTAGTGCACCCCAAAGGGTACTGCACAAAATCTTGCCTAACACTGGTCGCATGCAGTGAGGATCTATTGTAGAGTTGTTACACTAAGAATTTGCTTTGCTTTTGTTCAACTAAAGCCTTCACAAGTCTAAGCTCCACTAGAACAGCAATTGTAACATGCGAAATATGGATAACTTCAGTCAGGAAGCACTGATCATTTTAACAGTAGATCAACTGAAGGAAATGTGTAAAATCAGAAATCTCCCTGTTAAAGGAAAGAAAAATGAATTGCTTGCAAGATTGTTGAATCATCAAAGTCTGGGTATTAGGTCCGTCACACCTACTAAGCCAGGAAATGTGGAAATGGATACTGAAGATGATAATTCAGAGTCTAACTCATGTCTTAGAAGAGTCAGAGGAGTCCCAGCAAGGGAGCTCCTCTATGCCCCAGCCTGCCCTTTTGCCTCAACCCTTATCCACTGGGACCCCACAAAGTCCATCACTGTGTCCAGAGTATGTGTCTCTTGAGAAAATGAGACTTGCATTGGAATTTAAAAGGTTACAAGCTCAACCTGAAGCCAAACACATCAAACTCAGGGAACTGAAAATGCAACATGCTCTTGAAATGAAAAGATTGTCTTCTAGGTCTTCCAGCACAAAGAGGCCTTGACTGCCCAAAGAAGCAGTCAGTATGTATGATGTGAAACTTGATATTTTGGATTGGTTGGGTACTTTTGAATACAATCATGGGATTCAGGGTCTCACGTGGCATCAGTGGATTCCTTGGCTTTTGTCTAGGCTCCCCCAGGTTGCAAAAGATGCTGTAATGGAGGTGGGCGGACCTTTAAAGATTGGAGTATGAGAATGTGAAGCTGGCTCCAATAGCCAGATTTGGCAAAACTCCCCAGTACCTTAAGAGGTTTAGGACGCACAAAAAGACTGATGGTCCCCCTTGGGCTACCTGGGTGTGAGAATGTTTGAAAAACTTAGATGGTTGGATTAAGGGTTACATAGTGAACTCCTTTGAAGGAATGAAAAATCTGGGGCCACTCATTAAAAGGATGAGGGGAAGTAGCACAAAAAAGATGAGAATTCTAAATCCTCCCATCCAAAAGAGGGCCACAAACATAAGAAGGGTAAGCTATTTGGGAAACCAGGTCAGCCTAGTGAAACCTCTGGTGATAAACCAGATGAAGGTCAGCAGGAGCCCAAATTTGTCAAAATATTTGGAAAAGGTTATGCTTGTGGGTCAACTATGTGAAAGGGGATCCCAGATGCAAGGGTAAACCTTCAGGGGTCCACACTGCCTTCTTAGCCTTCATTCCTGAGGGAGAAGTCCATATGGCAAGTGGAATCTTTCATCTATTGGCCGAGGACCCCATTGGAGTCTTAGCCAGTGTTTTAGTGTCCCTGGGTCTGTAGGAACAGCAGAATGTAGATGTGTATAACTCTATTCCAGATAACACAAAAGAATATTACAAGGACAGTGTACTTCTGAATGGACAGGAAACCGTTGCCATTAGAGACACTGGGGCCAGCATTACAGTGGTGGATGAAACCTTTTTCCAACCTGCGGATTTTGCTAAGGCACCCACTAAGCTTGCTGGAGCCCTGTCCAGATGGTTCCAATACTACCAGCTCTCATCCAGTGCAACAATATGACTGCAAGAATACCTGTCAGTGTACAGAATGAGGTGCCTGGGAGAGACCTGTTGGGTAATGACTTAAAAGTTCTTGGAGTTGTATCAAGCTCACCCAGGCCTTCCAGCAAAAGGAAGCAGGAGCAGACTAGACTGGCCAGAGAGCAAACTTTGAATGACTCTCAATGGGAAGTTACAGAGGTACCTATAACTCCCAGTCCACGGGAAGAACACCCTTCTGATTCCAAGACAAGGACAGAGACAAAGGGGAAATCCAAGGTCTCAGGAAGGAAGAAAGGCAGCACCCATGTGCACAAAACAAAGACATCCCCGAGAGGACAGTCCAAGGTCTCACCTGTGACCCCACCACCGGCTGAGTGGGAGGACCAACCAGAGGATGGTGATCCAGTTACTGATAACAGAGCTGGAAGAAGCCCTTCCCCCCTGTTGGAGATCTGGATCCTAAAGACCATCCTGATCCTGAGCTGCAGACCTTGCTTGCAGAAGGTGGCATCTGTAGGGCAGACTTCAGCAGAGGAGTGTACTACTTTTGAAGGACTTTGCCAACAGGCAGCTTCCCGGCTGGATGGGCAAGAGCCAGGGAAGCACAGGCTGTACTGGGAGGATGGCCTCCTTTACAGTGAGCCTACTGAGTCTACAGCCGGAGACTACAGAAGACTTGTAGTGCCCCAGGAGGTGAGACCTCAGTTTCTACAGTTAGCCCATGAGATTCCTTTAGCTGGTCACTTAAGTTTTTAGAAGACCAAGGAAAGGATTTCTCTGCATTTCTACTGGCCCAAGATGGGATCTGATGTAGATAAATTCCGTAGAAGCTGTCACACTTGTCAGACATCTGGCAAGAGTGGAGCCAAGAATGTGGAACCCTTGGCGCCTCCTCCAGTGGTGGGAGTCCCTTTTGAGAGGGTAGGAATCGACATTGATGGTCCCTTAGACCCTCCCACATCTTCAGGCAACCGATTTATATTGGTTGTGGTACACCATGCTACTGTCATGCATGCTGGACGCTACGCTCGTAGAACAGCTAGACCGTTCTACTCCAAATGGAGGTTATTCGATACGTTACCGGGAAAACGACGTTTGCACTTTTCACGTCGCTAACTTCACGTGACTTTTGCTTCGTCACGTGAACTACGGTATTATGTATTATTACGTATTTAAGCAGCGTAGAAACTTCACTCGCTGCTTCTGATCGCATCTATTGGCGTTGTGTAGCTGAACCTCTGATCTGCATCCTGGCATATTTCTACAGCTACCTTTGGGCCTTCAATAGCGTGTGTTCCGCCACACGCTGATTCCTGGAGCTATTCCTTCGCGTGATATTTCACACGCGCTCTGTCTTCAAGCGCGGCTGGCCAAGGCTGCGTAAATCCTGCCCGCGTGTAAAATCCACACGCGCTTTCTGTCTTCAAGTGCGGCTGGCCAAGGCTGCGTAAATCCTGCCCGCGTGTAATTCCACACGCGCACGCTGTCTCCAAACGCGGCTGTTCCGGACTGCGGGAACACTGCCCGCGTGTTATTCCACACGCGCTCTCTGCCTTCAAGCGCGGCTGGCCAAGGCTGCGTAAATCCTGCCCGCGTGTAAAATCCACACGCGCTTTCTGTCTTCAAGCGCGGCTGGCCAAGGCTGCGTAAATCCTGCCCGCGTGTAAAATCCACACGCGCTTTCTGTCTTCAAGTGCGGCTGGCCAAGGCTGCGTGTATCCTGCCCGCGTGTAAATCCACACGCGCACGTTGTCTTCACACGCGGCTGGCCCAGTCTGCGCGAATCCTGCCCGCGTGTAAAATCCACACGCGCACGTTGTCTTCACACGCGGCTGGCCCAGTCTGCGCGAATCCTGCCCGCGTGTAAAATCCACACGCGCACGTTGTCTTCAAACGTTATTTTCTTCGCGGCTGTTTATAACCGCGTGTACTTTGTTTTTCTAACTCCTGCATCTGTGGAATTAACAGAAGGATTGATCCCTATAGTGGGAAGGACGCTTTTCAAGGATTATTGGAAGGTGACATTGAACTGAACTTTTGGACGCTATCCTGTGGTGAATTCAACCCGTATCTAGCGTGAGCCTCGTTCCGTTCGGGATAAGTCTCCCTTACTAATTTTCCCTTCCTTGTCGTTTGTTCTTCATTCAAATCCATCAAGAGACTTCTGGATTATTCTACCCTAAACTAAAGGTCAGTGTGAACATTCCTGTCTTTATCTAATTCATCATACTCAGGTTGGAGCAGTTATTCATGATACTTTAATTTGTCCTAGGCTGGCTTTCTATACCTTACCCACGCCCTTTCCAGTGATCCATCGCTCTGCCTGTTCTATCAGCCAGAGGGTTGTATCATTTGGAAGGTCTTCAATTGACTTCACAACTATCAAATCGTGTGAACAGGGATCCGGAAGACCCTACCTCCTGTATCCTTTTGAGTATTGTATCCTTTTCAGTTAATACTTTGGTACATTCTGACAGAATCAGAAGCCATGGAGGGTACGGATCCTTTAGCTGTTTTGACACAGTTGATCAGCGATTTGAGAAATGAAATGGTTACAGCACAGGACATGTTACGGCACCGTATGGACGTTATGCAAGACGCCCTACATGGTAGTCCTCAGGGAGCACAGATGCCGATGGCTACTGCATCTGGATCTGGGACTCCGGCACCCCCACAGGAAACTATTAATGTGGTTATGCCCACTCAGTTTCCCTTGGCCCCTCCGGAACGGTTCACGGGTGATCCCAAAACCTATAGAACCTTTGTAAATCAGTGCCGACTCCATTTTCTTTGCCGTCCTACATCTTTTCCTGATCTAACCACAAAAGCAGCCTTCGTGCTTTCCCATTTAGGGGGCACAGCTGCTGCTTGGGCTAACCCTTTGTTGGAAACAAATAGCCCTTTGTTGTACGATTGTGACGATCTCTTGACTGCTATGAGTAAAGTCTTTGACATGCGTTACTCTACTCAAGCCACAGATTTAGAGTTGCTTAACCTGCAACAAGGCAGCCAACCCCTTATGTCTTACGTTGCCCGGTTCAATCAACTGACGGCGGAGACCCAATGGCCTGACAGCAAGAAAACGGCTGTTTTCTACAAGGGTCTTTCTGAAGAACTGAAAGATGCCTTATCTACAGTTCCTGTGGTTCCTACGGGTTTTCCAGAGTTGCTCGATTTGGTTCTACAAATCGACGCCCGAAGGAATGCTCGAAAGGGAGAGAAAAAGCCCTTCATGCCAGTCTCGGGGCGGTCAGAGACACCAGCAGTCATCTCTAACGACCCTGAACCCATGCAGATTGGCGCCGTGAGAGGCCGATTGTCCAATGCAGAACGGGAGAACCGAAGAAAAAACCACTTATGTATGTACTGTGGTTCTTCCGAGCATTTATTGGCAACATGTCCTAAAAAACCCATCAAGCGTGCGGGAAACGCCAAAACTCGACAATAGCAGGAGTCCCTATGTCGAGTGTTTCACCGGACTCCAGTACCATTCCTAAACATGCACCTGTTATAGTTCAGGTGACGTTACGTTGTGATGAGCGAGAAGTGGTTTCCAAGGCCATGGTTGATTCTGGAGCCACCAGCAATTACATAGACATCACTTATGCCAAGAACTGTTCCTTACCCCTTGTAAACAAAAAAAGACCTGAAACGGTGAACACCGTGGACGGATCTGTTTTGACTTCTGGTATGGTAACCCAGGAGACGGTACCTGTTCAGATGACGTTATCGAATAATCATTCAGAAGAAATCATCTTCGATGTTATTGCTGCTCCACAGTATGAGATCATACTTGGTCTTGCTTGGTTAACCCTTCACAATCCTGCTGTTGACTGGGTTTCGGGATCGCTCCAATATCCTTCGATTCATTGCAATGCACATTGCTTTACCAGTCAGGAGGTGTCAAATAAACAACACATATTGGCCTCTATGGTGGAGGATTCAACTATCAGCGTTGTACATCAATGCGACAATATCATACCATGCGAATACGCTGATTATGCTGATGTCTTTGATAAAGGCCAGGCAGAACAATTACCTCCTCATCGACAGTACGACTGTCCTATCGAATTGATTCCTGGTGCCAAAATTCCTACAGGCCGTGTTTATTCACTAACACCTAAAGAAGATGTTGTGTTAAAAGAATACATTGATAAAGCGCTAGCAATGGGCTTTATACGGCCCTCACAATCACCTGCTGCATCTCCTCTATTCTTTGTTCCTAAGAAAGAGGGAGATCTCAGACCATGCATTGATTACAGGGCACTTAATGATATCACCATCAAAAACCAATACCCCTTACCACTAATAAACGTTCTGTTGGATCAATTAGGCACTTCCAGTTATTTCACCAAATTGGACTTGCGAGGTGCATACAATTTGGTTCGCATTCGTGAAGGCGACGAATGGAAGACCGCTTTTAAGACACGGTATGGTCTTTACGAATATTTGGTGATGCCTTTTGGTCTGTGCAATGCTCCCGCTACATTTCAATTCTTCATGAATGATATATTCAGAGACATAATGGACCAATTTGTGGTTATCTATCTGGATGACATTCTGGTCTACTCATCATCTTTATCGGAACACGTCAGACATGTTTCTACAGTCCTACGAAGACTCAGGGAGAACCATCTTTATGTGAAAGCCGAAAAATGTGTCTTTCATTCACAGGAAGTGGAATTCCTTGGTTACGACATTACCAATCTAGGTGCTCGAATGAGTCGTTCCAAGGTAAAGGCCGTCTTGAATTGGCCGATTCCGCATAATGTCAAGTCACTACAGTCTTTCTTAGGCTTTGCGAATTTCTATCGCAGATTTATCCATTCCTTTTCCAAAACAGTAGCTCCTTTGACGGCTTTAACTAGTTCTAAAGTTCCTTTCTGTTGGAACCAACATGCCCAAGCAGCATTCGAAAAGCTGAAGGAAGCATTTACCACTGCACCCGTGCTTCAACATCCGGATCCTGATCGCCAGTTTGTCGTTGAAGCGGATGCATCCAGTGTCGCTATTGGTGCAGTACTCTCACAAGTTTGCACAGAAACCAAGGAGGAACACCCAGTGGCTTTCTTCTCTCGCAAACTCACCTCATATGAACGGAACTACACCGTCACTGAGCGGGAACTACTGGCTATCAAAGATGCTTTCCGAGAATGGCGTCATCATCTTCTTGGGGCCAAACAGGTGTTGGTGTACTCTAACCATAGAAATCTCCAAGCATTCAAATCTATGAAATGCCTTACGGCCCGTCAGGCCAGATGGCATGTCTTTTTTGCCCAATACAATTTCCAGGTCACATATCGTCCTGCCCGAGAACATGTTAAGTTGGACGCTTTGTCCCGCATGAGTGAAGAGGCGCAGGAAGAAAAACAAGTACAGATTCAGCTGCTGGCAGATCATGTAATATGTAGTTGTTCGGTTCAACCATCCCTAAAAACCGAAGTACAAGAGTGGGTAAAAACTCATCCACAAGTAGTCCAGGATATGAATCTGGACGTACATAACGGTTTACCATTCACACAAGGAGTACTTTATCTACCAACTCCTTCAATGCGGAATAAAGCCCTCAAATGGAATCATGATTCCTTGATTGCAGCCCATCCTGGACGGAAGAAAACACTGGATCTGCTCAAAAGGTGGTGCTGGTGGCCATCCTTGGCAAAGGATGTTATAAACTATGTATCTTCTTGTTCTGTATGTATCCAATGCAAAAATACTCCTGGTAAACCAGTGGGCTTACTCCAGTCCCTACCTGTCCCTAACAAACCATGGGACATGATATCTATGGACTTTGTGGTAGAACTCCCCCCAAATCAGGGATATGATACCATATGGGTCGTAGTGGATTATTTCACTAAATTGGCTCTTTTTATTCCCTGTATTGGTTTACCAACTGCTGCTGTTCTGGCTGAACTATTCATCCATCATATATTTCGTTTCTTTGGTCTACCATCAGTAATCATTACTGACAGGGGCTCACAGTTTGCGTCACGCTTTTGGAGAGCTTTAACATCTGCATTACTGATTGATGATAGAATGTCCAGTGCTTATCATCCTCAAACTGACGGACAGACTGAAAGGGTCAATTGTACTATGGAACAATATCTGCGGTGTCTGTGTTTGCAATACCAATCAGATTGGCTCACGGTACTGCCGGCGGCTGAATTCGCCTATAACAACTCTTATCATAGTGCCATAGGCACTTCACCGTTCTATGCTCTCTATGGACAACACCCCCGATCAATACCTCTGGATTCCGGTCTATCCTTGGACACGCCTGCCGCAGGCCGTACTTTTCGTGATCTGAAGAGATTACAAAGAAAGGTGAAGCAGCAATTGGAGCAGGCTAAACGACGTGACAAGTTCTATGCCGATGCTCATAGAGTATCCGCACCTGTCTATAAGGCTGGTATGAAAGTCTGGCTATCCACTAAGAACTTAAGAATTCCAGGCAAAAAGAAATTGTTGCCTAAATACATCGGTCCGTATGTAGTGCTCCAAGTTCTTAATCCTGCTGCTATACGTCTGGCTTTGCCACAACGATGGCGGGTGCATCCGGTATTCCACGTGTCACTCATTAAGCCATTCTCTGAAGCCACTAGACTGCCTGTACGGCCTGTTGCTATTTCTGTGCGGGGTTCTGATGAATACGAGGTACAAGACATACTGGATATGAAACTACGTTCTGGTAGACCATATTATCTGGTGGATTGGAAGGGCTATGGTCCCGAAGATAGGTCCTGGGAACCTCTTTCTAATATTCATGCTCCTGCTTTATTGAAGCGCTTTCACACAAGAAGGGGAGAGGTTGTCCCTTTGGGGGATGGCACTGTCATGCATGCTGGACGCTACGCTCGTAGAACAGCTAGACCGTTCTACTCCAAATGGAGGTTATTCGATACGTTACCGGGAAAACGACGTTTGCACTTTTCACGTCGCTAACTTCACGTGACTTTTGCTTCGTCACGTGAACTACGGTATTACGTATTATTACGTATTTAAGCAGCGTAGAAACTTCACTCGCTGCTTCTGATCGCATCTATTGGCGTTGTGTAGCTGAACCTCTGATCTGCATCCTGGCCTATTTCTACAGCTACCTTTGGGCCTTCAATAGCGTGTGTTCCGCCACACGCTGATTCCTGGAGCTATTCCTTCGCGTGATATTTCACACGCGCTCTCTGTCTTCAAGCGCGGCTGGCCAAGGCTGCGTAAATCCTGCCCGCGTGTAAAATCCACACGCGCTTTCTGTCTTCAAGTGCGGCTGGCCAAGGCTGCGTAAATCCTGCCCGCGTGTAATTCCACACGCGCACGCTGTCTCCAAACGCGGCTGTTCCGGACTGCGGGAACACCGCCCGCGTGTTATTCCACACGCGCTCTCTGCCTTCAAGCGCGGCTGGCCAAGGCTGCGTAAATCCTGCCCGCGTGTAAAATCCACACGCGCTTTCTGTCTTCAAGCGCGGCTGGCCAAGGCTGCGTAAATCCTGCCCGCGTGTAAAATCCACACGCGCTTTCTGTCTTCAAGTGCGGCTGGCCAAGGCTGCGTGTATCCTGCCCGCGTGTAAATCCACACGCGCACGTTGTCTTCACACGCGGCTGGCCCAGTCTGCGCGAATCCTGCCCGCGTGTAAAATCCACACGCGCACGTTGTCTTCACACGCGGCTGGCCCAGTCTGCGCGAATCCTGCCCGCGTGTAAAATCCACACGCGCACGTTGTCTTCAAACGTTATTTTCTTCGCGGCTGTTTATAACCGCGTGTACTTTGTTTTTCTAACTCCTGCATCTGTGGAATTAACAGAAGGATTGATCCCTATAGTGGGAAGGACGCTTTTCAAGGATTATTGGAAGGTGACATTGAACTGAACTTTTGGACGCTATCCTGTGGTGAATTCAACCCGTATCTAGCGTGAGCCTCGTTCCGTTCGGGATAAGTCTCCCTTACTAATTTTCCCTTCCTTGTCGTTTGTTCTTCATTCAAATCCATCAAGAGACTTCTGGATTATTCTACCCTAAACTAAAGGTCAGTGTGAACATTCCTGTCTTTATCTAATTCATCATACTCAGGTTGGAGCAGTTATTCATGATACTTTAATTTGTCCTAGGCTGGCTTTCTATACCTTACCCACGCCCTTTCCAGTGATCCATCGCTCTGCCTGTTCTATCAGCCAGAGGGTTGTATCATTTGGAAGGTCTTCAATTGACTTCACAACTATCAAATCGTGTGAACAGGGATCCGGAAGACCCTACCTCCTGTATCCTTTTGAGTATTGTATCCTTTTCAGTTAATACTTTGGTACATTCTGACAGCTACCAGATATTCTGAAGCTATACCTATGAGAACTGTTACTGCTCAGGCAGTGGCTAAGGCCCTTTCTGGTATTTTTACCAGGGTAGGTTTCCCTAAGGAGGTTACCTCAGACAGAGGGACTGATTTTATGTCCCACTACATGCAAACCATGTGGGAAAACTGTGGAGTGACCTACAAGTTCTCAACAGCCTACCATCCCCAGACCAATGGGTTGGTGGAGAGGTTTAATATAACTATGAAGCGCATGATAGGTGCTTAGAAGAACATGGGACCTTCTACTACCATGCCTTTTATTTGCTCATAGAGAAGTCCCTCAAGAAGCGGTTGGCTTTAGCCCATTTGAGCTCCTCTCTGGTTATCTGGTTAGAGGTCAATTGGCCCTAATCAAGGAAGGGTTGGAGAGTGCTCCTTCCCACAAGCCAGTGAGAGTCACTGACTAGGTGTTAGGTCTCCGAAGGAAAATGACACACATGATGACAGAAGCATCATAACTTGAAAGCAGGTCAGGCTCTGGTTAAACACTGGTGGCCAACATGGTCGAGTTTACTCAAGACCAGCTAGTTCTAGTTATGGTACCTACAAGGCAGAGGGCCTTACAGGACAAATGGATTGGAACCTTCAAGGTTGTGGGCAAACTTGGAGAGGTCAATTATTTGGTGGACTTAGGCAATCCTAAGGAGGCCCCTAGGGTCTTTCACACCAAGCGCCTAAAGGCCTTCGTCTCTGGACCAGGACTGGGAGCTTTGCTTCAAGCCCCTGGTCAACAGGAGGAGGAGAGTGAACCTCTACCTGACCTCCCCAGGGCACAACCTTTGGATGGAAAGATAGAAGGGGTTAATCTCTTCTGATCTGACTCTGCAACAGCAGAGGAGTGCAAAGTTATGTTGAATCAGTTTGCCTCCCTGTTTTCACTAACACCTGGCTTGACCCTTGGGGCCAACATGATAGCCTCACTGGGGACTGTCCCCCTGTTAAAAGCAGAGGTTACAGAATGTCAGACCATGTAAGAACCCACATAAAGGAAGAGGTCAAGAAGATGCTTGATCTTGGGGTAATAGAGCCATCTACCAGTCCACGGGCTAGTCCAGTTGTGTTAGCACCAAAAGGAGGATCCAAGGAGTTGAGATTCTGTTGGACTATAGAGCTCTTAATGCAGTGACCACAATTGATGCCCATCCTTTACCTAAAACAGAGGAGCTGGTGGACAGATTTTGTTCAGTTAAGTTCCTCAGTACATTTTACCTAACCTCAGGCTATTGGCAAATAGCTCGGACAGACCATGCCAAGGAGAAAACTGCATTCTCCACCCCCAGGAGGCCTCTACCAGCTTAAGGTTATACCTTTTGGACTAAAGAATGCACCTGCTACATTCCAAAGGATGGTGAATCATGTTCTGTATGGGATGGAGGACTTCTGCATGGCATACTTGGATGACATTGCTGTGTTCAGCCCTAATAACATCTTGATCACCTAAGAAATGTTTTGCAGGCTCTGGAGCAGGCCCATCTGACCATAAAGGAAAGCACATGTCAAAGTGGTCTACCTTAGACATGAGGTAGGAGGAGATGAAATAAGGCCATTGCCTAGCAAAGTACAAGCTGTACAAGACTGGGCCAACCCTACTACTCAAACCTAAGTGAGAGCCTTTCTAGGTCTTACAGGATACTATAAGAACTTTATTGAGAACTATGGGACCATAGCTTCTCCCTTGAATGTGATCTCCTCACCCAAATTTCCCCAAGAAGGTCAGGTGGAATGAAAAGTGCACAAAGGCATTTGAAGGACTTAAGAAAGCCCTTTTTTAAGCTTCAGTATAGGTGCAGTTCTGAGTCAGATGGATGGGAAAGGCAGTGAACACCCAATCTGCTTCATCAGTAGGAAACTGAAGGAACCCGAGACAAGGTGGGCAACCATAGAACATGAATGTTTTGCTATTGTGTGGTCACTGAAGAGGTTTAGGCCATACTTGTATGGATCTACTTTTGTGATTCGGACAGACCACCAACCCTTGAGATGGTTAATGCAGATGAAGAGGGAGAATCCTAAATTGTTAAGATGGTCAATCAGCCTACAGGGGGTTGATTTTACCATTGAACACCGGTCAGGGGGTAATCACCAAAATGCTGATGGTCTCTCTAGAAAGTATGACCGACTGCAGTAAGGAGATTCATCCAGGGGTGGATTCAATCCTCCTGTCCCTTAGTCCACGGGGTTAAGGGGGGGGGGGGAAGAGAGAGTGTTAGGGAGACCCTTTTTCCCCCCACTCTCTCGTGTATTTTAATGTGATTTCTGAACTTTGCGTTTCTTTTGGTTATGGAGCCTGACAAACTCCATAGGCATCATCTTTTACATTGTGTCACACAACACCCTCAGTGCACTGGCACAGGGAACTCTTGAGGATTTCCCAAGGTTTAAACACCTTCTCTGGGATTAATTACTGTTACCCAGAGCAGTAAAGTGAAATTGATTTTATTTACATTTGTAAATTTCTAAACCAAGCACACACTATCTTACAATAGGGTGCTGGAGGGGTTACCTAGTATCCTCTTTGTCTAGCTTCTCATGTAACCTTTTTAATGATACCCTTTCCTCACTGAATGGCTGGTGGCAGTGGTTTACTTTTAACTACCGTGGTGTGCTTCTACGTTCGCAGCTGCAGTAAAGCACCCAAGGGTGCCATTTTTGTCAAAATGACGCTGGTCTTTTCTCGCATTTCTTTGTGGAAAGGTCCTTCTTGAGATTTACTCTGCGTGCCAAACCAGCGTTGGTCACTTTGTTCGCTTTGCCTTTGGCAGGATTCATGAGTGAAGCCTGCCTCTGGCTCCAGGGAGTCTGGGGTGGGCAGGAAGTGAGGGTGGTGCCCTGTGATTAGTCTCCTAGGAGACCCACATGCACTCTGTAGTGATTGGCCGGCTGACTGTCCGGCAAGGACAGCCACCCTGCTGTGTGACGGACAGCTAGACTGGAATGAATGGAAGAGAACTGAATAAAAGGCAAGGCTTTTGGCTTGGAAGGCAGAGTCGACTACTGGACGAAGAAACCGAAAAAAAGAACTTGAAGAGGGCGCCTGCTCTAACTCCTGGACCGTGTTTGCCCGGTGAAGCCTTGCTGCTGTGCCGAAACTCCAAATTCATATTGACAGATAAGCTCTTGCAAGGACGACTTCTGCCCTTGAGTTGGTGGGACCAATCAACTCCAAAGTAAGCCACCTGGACATTCTCTCTGAGCTGGTTGACTTTCCACAGAGATGCTGCTGGAAACCGAAATACCAGGGAGAAGAACACTAGATTGTGTGTGTTGCTTTTAAGCTGACCAAGACAAATTGCGGGACCCCAGCAGCAAGGAAAGACCATCTCAACAGCCAGGAACCGCAGTGTTACTATTTGCGGTAGAGGCGAGGAGCTGAAACACCGAACAGCCACTTGTTTGAAGATTGCTGGTTGCGAGGGGGGACCGTGCTATTGTAGTGCATGAGTCCCCAGAAGTCCTCCCTCTTATCCCCACGACTGAGGCCCAGGAACAGTGAAATCTGCAGAGCTGCTCAGGAATAGGAGTCATCTGCTGCACTTTTTATTCAATTCAAAAGGTACTGTAAAAGTCTGAGAGAACTTACCTCTTGCTGTCGAGTTGCTTGCATCTTCTACTACTCACAAGTCTAACGGTTTGTGGCCCTACATTGATTCTTCCTTTTCTTCAAAGACTTCTAAAACATTGTGCAAAGGCATTTCTTACTTACCTGCAAAGAAGTGCTTCAGCTCATAGACTTTTGCCCACTGACTTTGGCTTAGCCTGTTCTACTGAATGATTCTTATTGGGGGATCTGAAAGTATTTGCCTGCTTAAGAATATGTGTAGTGTCTTGTATGTTCTAATAACCTTTTTGTTTTGACTTACTCTTAAATGACTCTAAATGCAACAGTGATATATTAATGTCCCCCAGCACCCTAGCTATTGAAGTCACCTGGAGGGTGTAGGTTGTGTCTGTGGGCCATCCCGAAAGGGTACTTACTGATTTAGAAATATTAAGAGTGTATTTTGTGAAGCATATTTGAGTGTTACTATTATATTGCTCCCTTCAGAAGAAGGCTTACTCTGACTGATGAATAAATAATTGTTTATTCAAGAAACCTTGTGTGTAAGAGTTTATCTGAATACTTGTCACTGTGAATCTCTGTGTAACTCCCCTACAGCTCACATTGACCCCTCTTGATATAAGCCTGGCTGCTCAACACGCTACCAAAACTGTGTAGCACAAGCTTATAGCAAAGGTTGGGTTTCCAATTACCTGTAGTCAGGGTTGTTGTAGTGTTCCCAAAGGGTACTGCATACAAACTTGCCCAACAATCCCTGGTCACTCCATGGGCCTCGATATCCTTGGTATACTACAGGTACAGTGTACTTTCCTACAGCCCTCTCTCCCAAGATAAGCCTGGCTGCTCCGTCTACACTACCATATACTCAGGAAGTACAGATATTCCCCCAATCTAAAACAGTCTTGGGTGCTCCCGCTCCTCAAGAAACCATCACTAGATCTGCTTATCCCTACTAACTACCAACCTATTACTACGGTACCATTTCTATTGCAGATACTGGATAAAGTGGCTTACACCCAGATTCAGAAACATCTTGAACTGTACAAACTACTAGGTGCTAGACAATCAGGTTTCCGTCCCCTACACAGGACAGAAACAGCCCTCATCGACCTAAAGACCCTGCTACCTTTGGGTCCGGTGCGCATTACAAATTAATAAACAAAGTTGAGTCTTGTACTGTCTCAGTTGAATGGTTTTGCCAAGCCTTTAGTTGGACTTCAGAAAAACTGTCCTAACAATAGTCACTAGTGTTCTCGATTTACAAAAATGTTGCGTTTTCTGTAGACCACATGCTAACAGTTTACAGGGCAAAGGGTGAGGCTGAGGGGTCCTAAGGTAGTGAACTGCGTGTAATTTAGATGGGCTACAGTGCAAGGACCATTAATTTCTCTCATGTTTTTTGGGTGCCCCCCCCTTTCCACGTCTACATATGCCACCCACTTGGAACCGGGGCCTCGCCTATTTTGGAATTCATTGTGGCCGAGTAAAGACTAAACTAACTAAAACATTAGTAATACAATTTCTTTCCTTACGAAGTTGGTATACAATTGGGTGGCTGGCATTTGTTAAAAATCATTGGAAACAGTGAGCTTGTGACAGTGTTTTGATCTTGTGACAGTGTTTTGATAATCCTAAAATATTGTTGAAGTCTCAAAAAAGATCTTAAAACAGAGGTTCATGACCCTGAGAGGGAAACAAAGGGAAGATATGAATTCTGTGAAATCGTCAATTAGGCACCATTGTCCTCTTTCCGCTGCTTAAGAGCAGTAAGGTATCTTACCTTGGTCACATTCTTTACACTGTAAAAGCAATGACTGGTAAATGGTCAGGGCCCATGATACACAAATGATTTTCACTGCTTTTAAGGCATAAATGGAAGTCTAGCCCATTTTGGAAAGTTTTGTCCTTTGTACAACGATGTACGGAAACTATATTGTTTTAAGGTGATGTGGTCTCAGACAATGGGAACCTGTATTTATGTTGCTATTGTCCCTCCAAGAGGCGAAGATTGATTAAGACTTGCTTGCCATTTACAATTTGCCTGGAAACGTAGAACATTAATTTCTGCTTTGATTTTTTAGCTCTTTTTTGGGCAGGCTTTCACATGTATTATCAGTGCAAAAGTGTTTTTACTGTGTTTTTATTTTTTGCTTTAGTTGTGCCTTATGATTTTTATTGCACGATCCGGGTATTTTTACTGTGATGTTTTATGGGGTATGGTAAATTAGAAATAAAATGATTTTGACTGACAATTTGCTGCAAGCCAACTTGCTTTGATGATAAAACGTTATCACAGATACAAATAATTCCCTACAGCAAATCAAAGTCTTGGTGCTATAAAAGACCAACACCTATTCTCAGGGCACTTTATGCCTATATACAGCTCAGTCTGTGGAAAAGAATTGCTGCTCCATGATGCATACTGATAATTCCAAACAAAAAAGGCAAGGTTACAGTACATATCAGTTGGCCCCATAACAGTAATACCACCACAAAGCAGGTAAAAATACACAGAACAGGGAAATAAGGTTGTTTTAATGATTGAGCAGGAAGGGGAGCACAGTTGGTGGTATTGAGGAACATGTATACCCTCATCGGCTCTGAGAAGACAGATCTGGTCTCATCACATGGGTAAGGCCTCAAACAGTTGGTGGGAGCATGGTGGGAGCATGACATAGAAGGAGAGAAGTGTTGCAGACATACACCCCCCTTCTCCAAACCTTGCAGTAAAAGAGCAGATATGTGGAAGAAAAACACAATTTTTCAGTGCCCTTGCTGTTCTTCAAAACAAAGAGCGTATCTAATTAAAGGTGCACAACTTACCAGAACAAAAAGAGGCAGTGGGTAGTCGAGAGGCTGTATAGCATCCCCTATCCAGCAGCAATAGCTACTGCAATGATTATGGTGAGGATCAACAACAGGACAGCAACGCAGATGCCAATCATAATCTTTTTCTAATAAATGGAAAGGAAGAGAAAAGAGAAAGAGCAGGCACAACATTAGGGAGGAGTCTGTATAAAAATGGGACATATGACGGAACACAGTGGGAACAACAGGATGCATTGCCAGTGCAACTATTTCCACCACTCTAGGAAAAGATATATTTTGCATTCCCTCCTCCCCAGTGCCCTGCCGACAATCTGTGCCCAATTCTCCAATGTTGAACAATTTACATATACCATTACCACACAGCAACTAAACACGTACAAAAAATATATGCTGAACTGCCTCTGATTTTGTTCAGAGCGCCACATGACGCCTCTAAAGTTACTGGGGAGACTTAAGGAGTGCGAACTCCAACTCATTGCTAGGGCACAGTGCTAGCGAGATTTCAGTGTTATGCTTAATCCCCTCTCTTAGTGAGACCCCCAGCACCTTTTGCTGGACATCTGGACCTTTTTCTTGTTCTCCTGAATGAGGGGAGCCTTTTTCCGCATTGTTCGTTCTTTCGTGCTCTGATCATGGGAACCCTATTCTGTATGTTTTACTTTATTTAATGGAGTCTGGCTTTCCTCCATACCTTGTTAAAGTCATCTGTGTTTCACTTTTGCAGCACGCTATGTGCAGTGTTGTTGGGAGCACTTGGGGCTCTTCTTTTTTGTGTACTTTTATATTCCCCCAAGAACTACTGTTCATGGTACGAGGGGTAGTTTTTATCCTTCTTAGCTTTTCCTTTTGAGAGGTCAGCACACACCACCCTATGAGGAGTGCTGAGGGGTTACCTAGTATCCCCTTTCTCTCAGCTCCTGTAACCATTCTGTTACAGTAACAATGCTACAGTTATGGCTAGTGGAAGTGTTCTACCGACTTTTGTGCTATTTTCCACCGCAGGTTGTATTCACATCTGTGGCTTTTTAATTCTTTTCTTTCATTCTTTGCCATTTCTTGTGAGGTTGTTCTTTCTTGGTACTTCTACCATCCTGGGAGGGGGAGATCCTGATTTGAATTTTGTTTTCAGCAGGAACCCTTCTAGAAAGAACATGGCATAATACCCTGTTCTGTGTTTTTTTTCTCCCACTTTCAGTCTGCAGCCATCGCTTTCTGCTCACTGTACCTTTCAAAAAGGAGGAATATTTGCATATCAGTCTTTGTCCCGCCTGCAAGGGCAGTCCAGCACCGAAATGCCAGGCAAACCTCCTTTGAACAAGAGTGCCAACAGCAACCCGAGACACGTGTTTTTGCCTAGTTGGGCCTCATCAGTGAGTTGGAGCTGTGCCTCTGAGCACAGTGAGCAACGGGTCCACATCTTGGTTCCTCCGTTGTGAAAAGTACAGTGAGCAAAAAGCGATGGCTGCAGACTCTGAAAGTGGGTAAAAACCACAGAACAGGTTATCATGCCATGTTCTTTCTAGAGAGGGGCGCCTGCTACCTTTTTTGCAACAAAGAATGCATACTGCATCAGGTCACCACCACAGTAGTCTCGAGCAACCAAGGCTTGTTCATTTGTGAAAAGTGTTTAGGACATGAACACTGCTTTGGACCCAGTTAAGTGAGACCAGTTTCAAGGAGGGAGTCCCTAGAACCCTAGGTCCTTTAGGCATTAATCGTATTTGTGGACTGAGCCGGGAACTGTGCTAATCCTGCCACTTTGCCCACACCTTGCAACCCGCATTCTTTTGCACCTCAGCAAAGATGATTTCCCCCATAGGGCGCATGCATCCCTTAAGTGCGCAAGTGTCCTGGGTGAGCTTTAGGAACCCACATTGCTAACCACAATCTCATACCATTAAGGCCCTTTTCTACCTTGCTACTTTTATTTATTATTTGAGTGCACAGAGCTGGCCACTTGGCAGGTGTCTGGCTCCAGAGGTTGAGCAGCTGCACACTCGCCCCTCGCTCTGCAGTAGGAGCTTCTAAAGGACTTTAAAGAGTGGTGTTATGCATAATTGTTGCTTTAAAACATTCGAGTAATCAGCGATAATGTGGTGAATCGCATCTCAGAGCGCAACAACATTGCCACACGTGCACTGGATTCGTTCCCAAGCTCCTCCCAGCAACTACTTTGCCTCGTCAGTGGTCTGCACTAGTCTCGAGATCCAGGCCTCCGAATAGAACTGAAAGACACAAAGCAGACTGCAACAGCTTTAGTGACTGACCAAAGCATTCCCACATCACATATTAACTAGTACCCACCAGCTAATAGAAATTGCCTTAAAATTATTAATGATACTACTGGACCAGTCCCCAAGTCAGAAGACTGCATTGTTACATTTCACACTGCAACACTTGTTCCTATGTAGGGTCATCTGACATTTGTGATTGCGTAGGGTCATTTGTGAGGTCTGCTCTTAGGGGAGACGCCATTTTGATAGCTCCGTCGTAATATCAGTGGCTAGAGCTGTCCATGGTGATGCTATAAATAGATTTCATTTGTTACTTTGAATGGCTCGGTATTTCGATTCTCTGTACAACTCACTAACCCCCCCCCCACCCACACCATAGACTACTTTCAACCACATACTACGCACATCTATGGACACTGACCACCAGCTAAGATCGCCGTCCCCAATACACACGAGCATCAGAACTGTACAACTCTCTCACTGGGCTTGTATAACAGCCAAAGGCCACCCCATCCCCTTCCACAGGAACAAACTTTCCTCTGGTTACAAATACTGCAAGTGCCATTATTGCAAAACTAGAAACATATCAGCA
Organism: Ambystoma mexicanum; assembly: GCF_040938575.1. NCBI lineage: Eukaryota > Metazoa > Chordata > Amphibia > Caudata > Ambystomatidae > Ambystoma > Ambystoma mexicanum. The sequence continues at coordinate 834,022,776 of NC_090925.1, forward strand.
TGCATAGACAAACTCCCCCAAAGCTGTATCCCTCAACACAATAACGTCTTCATTATTACCGTAGACCCTACTAACCAAACACAACCATCTTTTCTTGCAGACCCCAGAGTGCCAGAAGATGAAAACCAGTAATGCACACCAGCATGTGCGCACACATCAAAAGCAGATGCCTAATGTCACCCAAGAAATAAAACACCTTGCAGCCTGTGACAACCCCAACTTAACTCTTCGATCAAATTGTTGCACATTTAAAAATAAAGATCCTACAAATCCAAGAGCACCTGAATAGTAAAGGAACACTGACATCCTCCCAACCAACGAACTAGCCTCTACAGCACCAACTACCCTTTATCTAACAATGTTCAACCTCTTCGCCATACAAGACCTATTGTGTACTTGACTAATGCAAACTAGAGTGATACAACAAAGGCTCATGTCCCCCACACCCCAAACTGATGCTAAATGATCATGAAACAGCAGGAGTTCACCCATTTTCTTAGCCTTCCTCAACAGCTCAATCACCACTGAGTATGTCCCACCATCTTTGAGCACTGCTTTTGACAGGCCAGTTCTAAAAAAAATTAAAAACTGAGCTCATCCAAAAACGTCATAATACTGCCCCACCTTAAAAGCTCCTTTTATCAGAAAAGTCCAGGTGAAAAAATATCACCAGTTCTGCGTTTGTGCAGAAACCAAGTACCTACTTCATGAGGCCTAGCATGGGTTTAGACTGATGTGGGCAACAGAATCAGCCCTCTGTGCATTATGCGACAAGTTAAAGATAAACAACAATGCAGACAAAAGCTCAAAGAGCATACTTATCCTACTGGACCTCTTGGCAGTGGTTGACACCACCTGACATGAAATTCTTCTAAGGACACTAGAAGACATAGGAATAAAAGGAGCTGCGTTACGCTGGATCACCTCATTGGTAGCAGGGAGAACTGAAACCACACCAGTATGGTCCATACAAATCTTCTCCAAGCCTCTTTACCTGTGAGCACACAGGATACGCAGTTTCAGCTCTCCAGTTTTAACATTTACAGGGAACCCCCCCCCCCAAAGGCTCATTAGCCTGGCTTGTCTCAGCTTCTACAATTACGCAGATGAGGGCCAGTTAATCTACAAACTCAAAAACAACCTCTCCACAGTCACTGGACCTAAAACTATAAATGGCTCAAGTGGACATTTGCATGACAAACACATAAAAGCTTAAATCACACCAAAAACGAAAATCCAGATCTGCAGTGTGGCTGCATCAAGCACCACAATCCCTTGGCCCGACGAGATAGGCCCATGCCCAGTACCATCCTTCTAAGTAAAGAATCTTGGAACCACAATGGGCAACAACCTCATACTTGAACCACATGTGAGTCATAGTCAATAATAACTTTTTCCAACTTCAGACCATGCGACACATCATGCCTCATCTGTCCTTGACCCACAGGACCATGGCCTTGTTAACACTAATTCCATTAAAACTATACAAAAGGCCTGTATCTCCGGTACCCCGGAGTACCTTATTGAAAAATTCGAGATCGTCAAAAATGCAGCGGCCAGACTACCCCTGGAATACAAAAGTTAACAAGCATTACCCAGCACTACATACGCTATTGGCTCTTTTTAAAGATGAGAATACACTTAAAAACTCTCTGCATCACCCACCGCACTTACCATAGAAAGGAATCAGTTTCCTTCATTAGGAAGATCCAGCACAATGCAGCACAGAGGGTTCCAAGTTCCATTACTACCGCTTTGGTACTAGTTCCTAGGTTCAGCAGGAAAAGGGGAGGATTCTCACTTCTCCCTACTGGCCACCAAACTCTGAAACTCACTTTCCCAAGCCAGTTCGTATAAAGCGGACCATAAGAAATTCAGGACTAAGTTCAAAATGTAGCTTTTCCTCATTTTGAATAGGTTAAGCTTTCACCTATTCAAAGCTTAACAACAAGTTGGTCTACTATACATCCCATCTGTAGAACACAATTGCGTACCTTTGTCTGAAAACCTATCCCCAGTCTAAAACCTTTAAACCGCACCAATCAACAAAGGACCCCACCTTCAGTTTGAGAAAGCGTTTGTGGGCACACTAACTTCCTCACTGATTAAAATTTAGCATGTTGTACACCCCATTCACTCATTAGATGGGCCAATAGGCCTAACTTACAAATCACAGACCCACCCATGCTGCTATCAACACACTGTAAACATTGCATCTCTCCCAACCCAGAGGTCTCCTTTATGGCTAACCCACTCAGCAGTCAATCTCCCCTTTAACAGAGACTCCCTAAACAGGAGCTTCTGACCTGCACTCATCAATGACACTTTACTGCATCTGCCTCTCTCTCTATCTATCCCACCAACAGCCCCACCCTACATTTAAAGAGCCACACACAACAAAACCAACATTCTCATCACAAGGGCGCTTAACTAAACCACTTTACTTCAACTTGGCATGTGCACACTCACGTTTCTGTACACAAAGCAATCAGAGGTCTGTGCTGACACGTGTGTGCATGTAAGCTCCTCCAAACAAGTACATGACTCTGTGTGCATACAAGTGTTGTGCACCTGTAAAAAAGGGTGTGTGTATACTTCTGCACATAAACCTTCCAAAAAACACACTTTTGTACCCCCCCCAACACACACACACACACACACACACTGTGCAAGCTCAAATTCCTGCATGTTCCAGCGTGCAAACACTCCAACACCCTTTTTCAAAGCATGTGCACACCACCATTAATTCTCACACCTCAGTGCAAGAGCTCACAGACTTTCTGCATGTTGAAGGACAAACACGTCTGTAATGCGATAAACCTGAAGGCGTCTCACCCGCTAGTCCCCGGAGATATGTCATCCAGGTTGCCAGGACACAGCCATCGCTATTGGATCCAGTTCCTGGGTGTGGAACTGTAAAGGGAGAGGGGGGGGGGGGGGACGGGACAGCGTCCCCCCCCCCCCACTTCAGGGAGTGGAAGACACCGACGGGTGAGACGCGGTACCCCCTATCTAATGACACCTTTCCCAATCCCACCCCATAGGATACTTACAAGCTCTGACCCCCCCCCCCCCCATTTCCGACACAAACACTTTCTTACACTGTGAAAGGCCACGGACTAACACCAGAGCCGTTTATCCAACATGTCCAATACAAGGGTCAGGCAGTGTCAGGCAACTGACAACAACTATACGCACCCGACAGCCCTTTCCCTTCCCCACAGGGATGAAAGGCAGACCACAAGAGCACACTTTCAGCAAGGACAAACTAACAAGGAAGCGGCTATTTCAGGACGGCAGTTCAAACGGAGAAGAAAGGCGACGGGACCAGAATGCATAACAAGTAGGGAAGTACCCTTGCCCTTTTCGACCTAGACCTGCCAAGCCTCCGCGAAAGCAATCATAAGACCGGTAACTACAGCTGACGTGTGGTGTAACCGAGGTGGGGAGGCGCGCTTGCTACCGTCCTTGACTACAGAGACAAGAAACGACAAGGAAGTCAACACAGCCGGTGAGTCGGAGGGAGAACAGATAGTAAACAAGATGGTGTTGAGCGAAGGTTGCAAACGGCAACTTGTTGTGTGATAGTGAACTTTCAAAGCCCGGGGAAAGACCAGCTGCAGAGTGGGCCGGCGCCACATGGGCGTCCATTTGAAAGACTTTGGCTGGTCCACTTTTCTTGTGAATATTATAGTAACAAGAGGCCATAGTTAAAGCCAGCACAAAGTTAAGGTGGCCATATAAGGGGCGAGCCAAAATCCCTTGTACAATCCAAAGTCCTTAACCCATTACCAATGTTTTGACATTGTGAAACAGGCATGTGCGCCCAGCTGAGGGAAATGCCGTACTAATGATGAATGTGGAAAGCCTGACTGGAGGCTTCAGAGAAAGCCTGACTGGGGCTAGAAAAAGCGAAGGGAAGTGAATCCTGCAAGGTATTACGAATAAGTCAACTGTGCAAAACTGGCAAATGTGAACCCGACTGAGGGAAGCCAAGGTTACAAAAAGGATTGGAGCCCGGTTAAGGGGGGGGGGGGCCCACGGGTGAAAGGAAAACGCCCGACAGGAAGATTACTGAAAGGAACGTTTGTTTTGTTGTTTATAGTACATCAGGCCCTCTGAGGCAAGAGACTTGGTGTAAAAGAGACAGGGCCACAGAAGGCTCTGATATTTTGGAAACTGTAGGCTTGTGCTGGAGAAGCCCAGGAGTGTGTTGTGCTCAAGAGTACCGCATTGTCCCGTGCTAAAAACGTGAGGATGGGAAACCACAGTTATACCATCCTGACTCATTTTGTGAACACTTCTTTCTTTTCTGATTAACATTATCCCCACACTATTTTGTAACTTGGCAGTAAGGATTGGCAACAGGTTTTTTTAGTATAGGCGTTTTTGATTTGAGAAGACGCCACTAGGACTGCTTTATTATTATTTGATGTCACAGCTTGCTCCCATTACATTAGTTGTTTTTCTCACCCATTTATACAGTTTAATAAACACCCTTGAACTGTGATCACTTATGTCTTTACTGTTGCCACCATGAGAGCCTTACAGTAGCGATACAACAATGTTGCCTCAGCAGAAAAATGTCAAATTTCCAGCACTCAATCTATTTTTGTTACTTTGTGTAGGTGCTGTAGAGTGCCAAAGATTCATTCTAAAATAGTCGCTTATGGCAATCGATTTGGGAGCCAATTAACGTATTTTCATTCACTCTATTGCTATTCGCCAAGGTGCTGCTGATGACACCACGCAATACTGCTCCCTTAAGTGGTGCTGCACTTCAATACATCTGGCCATTACTCCCCCTATGCGCCTGCACAATAACGGAGTGTCCTAAAGATGCAACCCAACCCTAGTATATGTGGAAGGCCGTAGAGCTAATGGTTAGGGGCTAACACAAAGTCAGGAATTGGGATATAAAAATGTAAAATAAACTGACGCACGATTTACCTGCAGGACAAATGTGTGATGCCTAAAACAGTAATCCAAAATCATTTGGACCCCCTAGGGCATAATATTAAAATAAATGCATTTACACACCTGAAAATACATCAAAGCCTTAGGCGGCAGGAAAGAATGTTAAACCAAAGCCAAATGCTTTCAAGAATTACAATAACATTTTAGCAACAGTTGCCTTGTTCATAGAGTTCAGTGAAAATGTAATTCAGGGTTATTAAGTTTAGTGACAATGTTAAAAATGAAGCCCCATTGCAGAAAAGTAGAACATGACTAAATTTAAAAAAACTGGAGGTAAGTTCGAAAACTAATGAGTCTTGTTCAGGAGCTCATTGGACGCTGACGGGACAGAGGCAAAATGTCCAGGGGACGTTAAGTACCCTAGAGAAACTACTGCAGAGTTCCAAAGCAGGTTTGAAGTTCTAGAGGAATGAAAGGGAGAAGTTACACGTCAATCTGCTTCAGTGGAGGCAAGTCTCTTTGACCACAGAAGTGCAGATTATATGGCGAGCAACCCCAGGGAAGGCCAAAGGAGACCCCAAAGAAGTGTTGCAGAGATCAGAAGACGGACCCAGAGCCCCATAGGAAGATGCAGCAGAAGAGGAGGACCCCCCCCATTAGAACTCTATGGGAACTGAAGTAAAGACTGCTCCCAAGGAATCTCTTCCCCAGTCTAGAGGCACACCAGATGGTGAGTATCTCAAGTACTCACCCACCCCAGCCCAGGACACAGAGGTAAGGTACTCATAAATAGTTTCAGTGAAAACGGCACCAGCAGCATGAAATAACCCACTGAATAAACTGCCTTTTTCACAGGTGTGTTTTTCAGGATTTGCTTGCAAAGGACTTGCACCCTGAGCCAACTATGATCCCACTGACCCAGGAAAGGGCAAAGCATCTTCCCAGGACCTCGACCCTCGGAGCTGCATCAGATATTTTGGCTACGAGAACCCCAGGAAGACAGGAACCATCGAAAATGGCTTCTGGCAGCATGATAAAAGAAAAGCAGCACAGCAGCAAAAAATCCCACGATGGAGACAGCAGCTAGAGGCCCCCTCCTATGTCCTAAACTGGAGAAAACTGGGGCTGATGAAGTCTCAGCACCTCTCTGGACACCAGCAGTGACTAAAAGTCAGGCGGATGATCCTGGCGGTAAATGGGCAAGAAAAGAGTTTCTAAGTGGATGGCTTGACCCAGCAGATGTGGGGAGTTATCAGGAGTTTTCTGGAACCCCAGACTAGACCTCCAGTGGCAACAAAAGCCAAGCCAGAACATGCCCAAGCCACTGCACTTCGAGGTCACCATGCACAAAGGAAGTCCTACAACACGAAATGGCCGCAAAGAGGATATGGGATACATTACTCACCGTAATCGTATTTCTGATGCTTGTATCTGCTTAGATTCACATGCTGTGCATAGGCCGACATCTAGTGGAAGCTGCGGAGTATTACAGTTTGTTTTTCGAAAGTCGAAAATGGGCGTCGACACAGGCGTGCCAGTAATACTATCCCTAGTGTGACGTCCACTGTACCCAAGATCCCTCACGCGTGTAGGATCCTCAGATTGTATTTTTTCTGACATGAGGAAGCATGAGGAGTAGCGTGAGTACAGATAATCCAAGCAGATAGACAGAAAGGTAAGACTACAAGCAATCATGCGCCTTCTCTCGGAGGGGAGGAAGGGTGGGTCGCATGTGAATCTAAGCAGATACAAGCATCAGAAATACGATTACGGTGAGTAATGTATCCCTTCTGAGGCTTGTGGAATCTGCTTAGATCACATGCTGTGCATAGATTAGCGAGCAGTACCAGAAGAAGGAGGTGGGATGTGAGAAGGGTCATGAGCAAACAGGTGTCTTAGAACCGCTTGTCCCACTTGTGTATCTGTCTTGGAATGAGTGTCAATGCAGTAATGCTGAGTAAAAGTGTGAATAGAGCTCCAAGTAGCCGCTTTGCAAATGGTGTCGAGGGGAACATTTGCAATGAAAGCCAGAGTGGCCCCAATGCCTCTAGTAGAGTGGGCCCTTGGCGTAAAAGGCAGAGTCTTTTCAGAAAGAGAGTAACACAGCTGTATACAGTTGATAATCCACTTCGAGATAGCGCCCTAGAGACGCGATCCCCCTCTCTGCCTGTAGCTACGGAGACAAACAGTTGATCTGTTTTCCTTAGCGGTCTGGTTTTATTTACATAGTATAGGACCGCCCTACGCACATCTAGGGTGTGTAGTTTCACCTCAGCCGAGCTTTGCGGGTTCTGGAAGAAAGTCGGAAGCTCGATGGACTGGTTTACATGGAACTTGGATATGAATTTAGGTGAGAACCTAGGGTGTGTGCGTAAAACCAGTTTGTCCTTGTGGATAGTAAAGAAAGGATCCTGCACTGACAGAGCCTGAATTTCACTGACCCTTCTTATGGAGGTAATGGCTACTAAGAAGGCCGTTTTATAAGTCAGGTGTTTGAGACTACTTTTATGCATGGGTTCGAATGGGGGTCCCATGAGCTTAGCTAGCACCACGTTGAGGTCCCATCCTGGCGGTGGGTTCGAAATAGGAGGGTGAAGTCTCTTTACTCCTTCCATGAAGGCTTTAACCACTGGTACTTTCCACCACGAGACCTTGTTATGGGATGTGGTGTAAGCCGAGAGGGCTGCCAGGTGTACTTTCAGCGAGTTAAAAACCAACCCTGCATCCAGCAGGTGGAGCATGTATGTCACAACGTTGGAAGGAGTGCAATCAACCGGGTTGATTTGTTTATTCTGGCACCAGATAACGAATCTTTTCCACTTATCAAAGTAACAGTGCCTTGTATTTGGTTTCCTGGACTCCTTTAGAATGTCCATACACCTCTGTGGTAATTTGAGATGTCCAAACTCTATGACTTCAGGAGCCATGCTGCTAGGTTCATAGAGTTGGGTTCCTGATGCACTGTTTGACCCTGTTGCTGGGACAGTAGGTTGTACCAGGCTGGGAGTCTGATGGGTTCGCACACCGCCATCCTGCGTAGGTGTGGAAACCATGGTTGTCTCGCCCACATGGGAGCAACTAGGATGAGCGTCATCGATTCCTTGTTCATCTTGTACACCACCTTCCTGATGAGAGGAGTTGGTGGAAAAGCGTACGCAAACATCCCTGACCAGTTCATCCACAGGGCATTCCCTTGGGAGTCCGGCTGGGGGAACCTGGATGCAAATCCTGGGCATTGTTTGTTTTCGCTTGTGGCGAATAGGTCTATAGTGGGGAAACCCCACTGAGAGAAGAGATCTTCTACTACGTCTCTGTGAAGGACCCATTCGTGTTCTTCTGGGAGGGAGTCTCTGCTTAGAGCATCCGCTAGGGAATTGAGCTCCCCTGGAACATGTTGCGATGACAGGAAGATGTTCCGTCTGAGTGCCCATATCCATATTTTCTGTGCAAGCTTGGACAGATTTGGCGAACGAGTCCCCCCTTGCTTGTTCAGATAGAACATGGCTGTCGTGCTGTCCGTCCTGATCTGCACCGACAAGTTCAGTAGATGGGGCTCGAACGCCCTTAGCGCTCGGAATACTGCCAGAAGCTCTAGCATATTGATGTGGTTCTTGGCTACTGAGTGAGACCAGAGACCCTGAGCTGTGTGGTGGAGATGGTGAGCTCCCCACCCAGTCAGGCATGCATCTGTAGTCACCACGGCTTGTACTTCGGGATCGTAAAAGGGTTTCCCCCTTGCGAGATTCTCTCTTGTCCACCAGTGTAGGCTCTGTACGAGTGTTGGCGAAACGACCACTAGATCGTCCCAATGACCACTTGCCTGAGACCACTGTTTCGCCAACCATTCCTGCATGGGACGCATGCGCAGACGCGCGTGGGGGACCAGGTAAATGCATGACGCCATCATGCCCAGTAACCGCATAGCTTTGCGTACTGTTATCTGTTGACCTGACTGATAATGCGGAATTTGCAGAAGTATATTCCGAATTCTCTCTTCTGAAGGGAAGGTCAATCCTTTCTGAGTATCTAGGATAGCTCCTAGAAACTGTTTTGAGGTGCTTGGCACCAGACTTGACTTTTTCTCGTTGATGGAGAAGCCTAATTCGTGGAGGAGGTCGATAGTCCTTTGAATGTTTGACCTGCAAATTCCTGGGGTTTCCCCCGTTATGAGCCAGTCGTCCAGATAAGGGTACACCGGGATTGCTTCCCTGCGTAGGTGTGCAGCCGCCACCGCCAGTACCTTGGTGAATACCCTTGGTGCTGAAGCTATCCCGAAGGGCAGTACCTTGAATTGGTAGTGGCGACTGTCCACCTTGAAGCGCAAGTACTTTCTGTGCGCTGGGAGCATGGAAATATGAAAATAAGCATCTTTCATATCCAAGGTTGCCATGTAATCCCCCTTTTTTAGGAGGGGGATTACCTCTTGTAGCGTGGTCATACGGAATTTTTGGGGCTTGACATACTTGTTGGCAGGCCATAAGTCCAATACTGGGCGCATTGTCAAATCTTTCTTTGGCACAAGGAAGTAAGTTGAATAGATACCCTTGTTTACCTGGTGTCCTGGGACGAGTTCTATCGCGTCCTTTTCTAGCAGAATGGCGATCTCCTCGAGAAGGATCTTTTGATGCTCTAGGGAGTGCACTCTTTGTCGTGGAGGATGATTCCGGGGACGCTGCAGTAGTTCTATACAATATCCTGCGGATACTGTTGACAGCACCCATCTGTCTGAGGTGATCCCTTCCCAAGCCTGGGTGAAGGTGGAAATGCGTCCCCCTACTGGGGTTGCGTGGCAAGGGACCCTGAACTGAGCGTCACTGTTTTGGTGGAGGCGTGCCACCTCCCTTGTTGGGGCTGCCTCTGCCTCTTCCACGACCTCTCTTGTTACCCCTGCCGTAACTCTGGGTAGACTGCTGGTTGTTATTCCATTGTGTACCTTGTCCCTGGGCATAGTTGTCTCTTTGTGAATTTTGGCCGCGTGGGCGACGAAAATTATTGTTCCCCCTCTGGTTAGGGGGTTTGTTGGTAAGCTGGCCAAGGGATTTGAGAGTCTCATATTCATCTTTGGCATTTTTAAGTGCGTCTTCGACCGCTTTCCCAAACAATAGGTCGGGTTCCACTGGCTTGTCTATTAAAGAAGCCTGGGTTTCTGTCTTGAATCCCGACTGCCGTAACCACGCATGTCTCTTGATAACAGTACCTTCTGCTATCAATCTCCCTGCGTTGTCAGCGGCGTCGAAAGTTGCTTTTAAAATGCAACCAGACACGGCTCTCCCCTCAGCTGAGATCCGAGCCAGCTGGCCCTTTAACGGTTCTGGAGCAGAGGCAATGAGCGCCGCGACTTCTTCCCATTGATGGCAATTGTAACTAGCCAACAGGGTGGTGGAATTCGCAATCCTTGCTTGGTAGGCGGACGTTGAGGCTACCTTTCTGCCAAACCCGTAAAGTTTTTTGCTCTCCTTATCGGGAGGAGCTTCTGATGAAGATAAGGATCTATTCTTCGTTGGATGGATTTGAGGATAGGGATGGTCTGACCGACCGGTCTTCTCTCTCCTACAAACTCCTCCGCGAAGTCCCTTTCCTCCTGTACACCGTGGGTGTCGATGTGGAAGTGTTCCGCTGCTCGAGCGAGAACCTCGTTGAGGAGGGGCTGGTTATCAACTGGAGAGTCAGTAACTGAGGCTTCGCTTTGTACTGGGGAATCTACTCTGTAAATTTCCTGCTCATCTTCTCCCTCCTCCAGGTCCTCATCCTCTGCATAGTAATCTGTCCCGGTTTGTTCTTCCATAATTTCAAACTCCTGGTCCTCTTCAGGGAAAACTTGTCCCTGGTAACTGGGGAGTGGAGTAGAATATGGAGTGGAGTAAGGCTGAACCTCGAAGGGTTCAGGTCTTTCGACCCGGGGCTTTTTACTTAGCGGGATAGGATCGGAGGAGCCTGAGGGTGTGGCCCCTTGAGGGTTATATGAAAGAAAGTGTTCTGGGTTCTTATCATAAAAATCAGCCAAGGAAGACATCCTAGACATAACCCTGTCTATGTCTTCACTGGACCATTCCCTGGAACAGGGTATTACTTTAGCAGGAGATGATTTATGGGACTTTTCAAGGGTAGACTTGTGTTTACTTGTCTGCCTAGGGTGAGAGGATGGCTTTACAGGGGTGGAAGGTTGTGCTTTCCGCTGTTTCCCCCCCTCCCCGTGCGTGGAAAAATGTTTTCCCTGTCCCTTGGAGGCCCCAGAGATTTTCGACGCCTGGCGCCGAGGGTCTGGAGAGGTATCTGTGTGCTTCGGGCGTGGGGCCTCACTGGTGTTAACCGCGGTCTCGGTATCTTGGAGCGCGGCCTGGGGGTGGAAGTCGTCTTCGTCTCCCGACGATCGAACTTCCGTTAATGTGTGTAGCGAGGCACTCTTGGCAAGAGTGGATGATTGCCTTGCGTCGTGAGGTGATCTCGATCGAGAGCGCCCAGAGGACACCGAGTCGGACCGTTCTTTTTGTGCCTCTTTCCGGGAAGTCGACGTCGTCGAGGTCCGGTTGGTCTTAGTGTGTTTAGTGTGTGTTAGGTGTGTAGCGCTTGCGTCGCCGGGGGTCTTCCCCATAGCCGCCCTGCCGGACGACCTTCCGAGGTCGGGGACCTGCGCTCGCCGGCTGTCTTTCGACGCCATAATGCCCTCGCCGTCCGAAAGTACGGCGTCGCTGCCATCGCTGAAGGCGCCCTCCGCTGCCATGGCCTCCTGCCTGGCGTGGTGGGCCCAACGCTTTGTCGAACGGTCCTTAAGTGTCTTAGGTTTAAACCTACTACACGCTCTGCAGTTCGCTTCGGGGTGATCCCTCGGCAAGCAGAGATTGCACGTGGCGTGCCTGTCGACCCAAGGGTATTTGCGATTGCACTTGGGGCAGAATTGAAAAGGGGTACCCTCCATACGCACCTTAAGGCAGCGGGCTGCTAAGTGTAGGAATATATAAAATGTAACTATATATTAAGAGTGAAGAGTATGTACCACCCCCCACTCTCCCTACTTGTAAGGGCCGAGGCCAGCGGCCTACTAGGCCCGGGCCGAGGCCAGCGGCCTTCCGAGGCCCAGATCCGTCGTGCAGCAGTCGACGGTCGATGACTTCTCCAGCCGTCGTCGAGGTTGAGGGTCGACGTTGGGGTGGGGAAGGGAATGAATAAGAATTATAATTATAATAACAGCAAAGTATGGCTAAGGCCAGGGAACTCCGCAAGATGCTTCCGACCAGTATGGCGGAAAAAAACAATCTGAGGATCCTACACGCGTGAGGGATCTTGGGTACAGTGGACGTCACACTAGGGATAGTATTACTGGCACGCCTGTGTCGACGCCCATTTTCGACTTTCGAAAAACAAACTGTAATACTCCGCAGCTTCCACTAGATGTCGGCCTATGCACAGCATGTGATCTAAGCAGATTCCACAAGCCTCAGAAATATATATATATATATAAAAAAAAAAGAATGACTACCAAACGGCATAATGTGCTACCAATACCATAAAATGGCTTGCACCCCTGGTAAAGTCAACATGAAAGTATAGTTTAGACCATCCTACTATCTAAAACCTGTGTAGGGTGACAATCACTCTATGGCAGAAATGAGGAGCCTACGGCACTACTGGAACTGTGCACTCTAGGAGCAACCCAAGATCATATGCCTCAAGTAAGGTAGAATGGGACTTATGGCAGTGGAACTTCAGGAGAAGTCCCTCTGGCCACCAAAAAGAAGTCAATGACCGAATAAAATCAGAGGCCGAGGGCCCTATAATCCTCAAAACAGGAATTCTGAATTAGCAAGCAGAATGAATGGTAAGGAATGCTGGTTCGTTCGGCGTCCCTAAGTGGAATGAAAAGGTAAGAGGAACCCACTGGACTAGCCATTATGTGCTTAAAATCAGGATGACATTTCCAGGTGTTGGACATTTGAGGTTACATTTATATAGTTTCATTGCCATTTCTTTGATAACTCTATTGCTCTTGTCAATTCTCGGACATCCTCTGAAAACATGATTGTTCCCAGTGTCGAGAGCCCCTGTTGTAATGTGCTCCACGTTAGGAGTATGTAGCTCACAATGAGTTTCCCTTTTTTACCTGCCCAGCAATGGAGAAGATGCCACATGGGATCCAAGGGGTTAAAGCTTTCAGAGCAGTTCCTGGGTTGATATCCTGTTGAGTTTTCATTGGTTGGGTAGCAGTAGCTGGCAGCATGTTATCTACAGTGAAGCTGGAAAGGAGTAGCTGTCATAGTGGCTGCTGATTGATAGTTGACTGAACCAATGACAGGATTGGGGTCATGACAGGGAAGCAGGAGCCATTTGTTAGAGGAAGGTGTGAGGTTATAAAAGTGAACAAAGTGGTTTCTGGCAAGTGATCCTGTGAAAGAAATTCCTTAAAATGAGAGGAGCCCCTCATAGAATTTCTTCAGATTATCCAGTCCACTAGAGGATAGGTGAGAATACGACCACAATGTCAGGCAAACTGCCTTTATATGGATCAAGCCATAATAACTGATCCCTAGGAAAGGGCTAGCTCATGCACTGAGACATGGGTGAGGCAACCAAGAAAGGTATTGGATAGCATTGTGGATGAATGAGATACACTGAAAAGTAGAGTAGTATATAAAATGCGAATCTCGAGCAGCTGGCTTGAAGAAAGTGAGGAATATCAGTTACCCTGTAATTCAGGGGAGTTGCAATGCCTCCCATGTGAAAACAATGAAATGGTTTTTAAAGGTGATCAGAAGGGAAAGATCAGTGGCAGCTGGTCATTTAACATCCATATAGGCACACTCTGGAATGCGAGTATAAGGATTGGGTTGCTGCAGGCAGTTAATGAGGAAACCTAACTAGACATGTGCATTCCCTTTTCTCAGAAGGAGAGAGGTTGACGAGTTTTCCAAGACGAACTGTAAGTAACTGGAGAGGGACACACTACAGGTAACCCAAACTTTAAGACTCTAGTAACATCAACCCTGACAGGTCCCAGGTAATTATAATGGAAGTAGATGTGGCTGGGATCCCCCATAAATATGGAGAAATATTAACCACATACGGTGAAGGGTAAGTACTGTTTAACAAATTATCTGCCCTAAAAAAAGATGAAGATTACACCTATTAAGGTACGTAACCACAATCCTAGGAATGTGCCATTATCTTTCATTGTAAATCGGTTGCTGACGTTACACCAAAATTGTTCATTTGTTAAGAAAATTAATTAACAAGACGCCATATACATTCCATATGTTTAATTGTCTGATGTGCAAGTAGGTTAGTACACTTATTAAAGAGAAGAACAAGTTACTTACCATGTGGTAAAGTTCATTCGACTGGATGTTCCTCCAACGTTTTCCTCATCATAGATGTATTCCATCCAGCGTTAGCTGCTTCAGAAATTTCTTCTCGGCAGAGGGCACTGTGCGTCGATGGCGAGTCGAGGTCCCTCAGAGGCCTCCGTCGAGGGTGACGTCATCGGGTATACAAGTAGCACGCACGGCCCCTGTTGGCCTCAGTTCTGTTTTTCCCCCCCTCTTGCTTTGTTGTATGGATAATGTAGGTAGCCAGGTGTCAGCCTTGCGAGAGTTGAAGTGACAATAACCCGGAAAATCTACAGAGGGGTAGGATGGGACGACGATGAGGAATACGTTGGAGGAACATCCAGTCGAAAGAGCGTTACCAGTTGATAAGTAACTTGTTCTTCGAATGAATTGTGTCCTCAAACGTATTCCTCATTTTAGATAGACTCCCAAAGCAGTGTAGAAAGCCCTCTGGAGGAGATTTTTAATACGGTTATATGGCCGAATATAGCACTGCTTTACCAAAAGCAAGCTCTTTTGACTGGGAAGCATCTAGACTATAGAATTTAGAAAAAGTGTGCAGCGATGACCAAGTTGCTGCCTCACAAATAGATTTTATGGGAACACATCTTTGAAGGGCTGTCGAAGAGGCTATGCCTCTGGTGGAACGGGGCCTTATGCAGTCTGGTGGGTCTTTTCCCGCCAATCTGTAGCATTCTGAAATGCAAAGCACAATCCAACGTGATATGGTTTGTTTTGACACAGATTGACCCAATTTCCTTCCGGTGTAGCCCACTATAAGCTTGGAAAGCCTAGAAATGTAAAAGCTTTGAGTTCTTCTCGGATCCGGCCTGTGCAATATTTCCTCCTCCTTACTGGGATGAGGTGGAGGGTAGAACGCGGGCAGAATATTTTTCTGATTTAAATGGAAATCCGACAACTTTAGGCAAAAATGAGGGTTTAACCCTCAATACCACTCTGTTCCTGTGGAACACAGTATAGGGTGGGCAAGAAGACAGTGCCTGCAATTCGCTCGTTCTTCTTGCAGAAGTTAAAGCAACTAGGAAAGCTGTTTTCAATGTTAATAATCTTAATGGACAAGTGTGCAAGGGTTCAAAAAGGGCCATACATTAAAAACTTTAGAACCAGATTGAGGTTCCAAACTGGGACTTGGAAAGGGTAAGGAGGGAACACATTGGTGAGTCCCTTTAGGAATTGTATTATCAAAGGAATATTAAAGTAGGAACCTTCTTCTGAAGAGCACTTGAAAATGGAAAGTGCTGCAAGGTAATTTAATGGTCCCAACATTGAGGCCTCTATGTGCCAGGGACAAGAGGAACAACAACACTTCTGGGATAGAACGCAGAAAAGGATCAACATTATTTTCCCTGCACCAGTTGCAAAACTTTTTCCAACGGCAACAGTATAGAGATTTTGTTGCTGGCCTTCTTGCCGAAAGCAACACCTCCATGCCGTCATCTGGAAGGTCCCAATCCTTGTATCTCAGCCTTTCAGATACCAAGCATGAAGGTTGAGAATCTTGACCTCTGGATGGAGAACCTGGTCCTCCATTTGTGAGAGAAGGTCCTCTCTCTGAGGAAGACATAACGGAGAGCAGATGGACATGTCTAGAAGGTCTGGGTACCACGTTCTCCTGGCCCAATCCGGGGCAATTAGGATCATGCGGTTTCAGAACCATCTCAATCTCCTGATGACCTGAGGAATGACAGGAAATGGAGGGAACGCGTATAGTAGTGGGAAGTTCCACAAAGGCACCCCCTAGGGCTCCTCTCAGAGGAAATTCCCTTGAGCAATACTTTTCGCACTTCTGGTTGATTCCGGTCGCAAACAAGTCTACTTTGAGGGGGGGGGGGGGGGATTCCCCAAAGGGTGAAGATCTCCTGAAGGACTTCCAGAGCCAGTTCACACTCATGGGACACCGTGCTCTGCCTGCTCAGAGCGTCCGCCGTCATTCTCCTCCCTGGCTATATGAATTGCTGTTAAAGAGATTCCTTCTTGAACTGCCCAATACCAGAGCCGCATTGCCTCTGCACAGAGGTAGTGAGCCTACACCACCTCTTTTGATTAGATAATGCATGGCCACTGTGTTGTCCGTCATTATTAGGAAAGTTTTTCCTCTGATAGATGGCAGAAAAGCCTTCAGCGCTAATCTGATTGCTCTCAGCTCTAAAAGGTTGATGTGTAGCTTGGACTCCAATGGAGACCAACGACCGCTGACTGTCAGATCGTTGGCATGAGCTCCCCACCCCAAGAGAGAAGCGTCTGTCACTACTGTAATATCCGGCCATGGTTGCCAAAAATGTTCTCCTTTTAGGATGTTCTCTGTGCCCACCACAGAATATCCTGCCGAACCTTGTTCGGAATCGGAAGGAGATCTGTCATCTGACCCGAGAACTGGGACCATTGAGTCTTTAGAGCCCATTGAAGGGATCTCATCCTCAGGCGTGCCTCTGGCACTAGGAAAATGCAGGATGCCATGAGTCCGAGTAACCTTAAGAAGTCGTAGGCCTGGAGATTTTGGGCATTTTGGAATTTGGAAACCATCTGAAGAATGTCTTGAGCCCTCGACTTGGGAGGCAAGCTCTTTCCCAAGGATGTGTCTAATACAGCCCCTGTGTACTGGAGCTGTTGGGAAGGTGTTATTTGTGACTTCTTGAAATTGAGGGAGAAGCCCAGTCTGTGGAGGAAGTGGCAGGTGACTTTCAGATGATCCAGGGCTTGTTCGGCAGAATGTGCCCTGATCAACCAATCGTCCAGGTAGGAGTAGATGTGAATCCCTCTCCTAAGGTGCGCTGCCACCACTACCATTAACTTGGTGAAGACCTTTGTGGCGGAGGTCACCCCGAATGGCAGGGCTCGAAACTGATAGTGTGAGTCGCCAACTACAAACCTCAGATATTTTCTGTGCTTGAGATGGATTGGCACATGAAAATAAGCATCCTGAAGGTCCAATGACACCAACCAATCCTGAAGCTGAAGGGCCTGAAGGATCTGGGAAAGAGTGACCATCTTCAACTTGTCCTTCCTGAGGAACTTGTTCGAGCTTCTTAAGTCCAAGATGGGTCTCAGTCCTCCGTCCTATATGGGAATCAAAAAATACAGGGAGTACCATCCCTTGTTCCTTTCTGCTACAGGTACTGGTTCTATAGCACCTTTCTCCGCAGAGTCCTTGCTGTTGGAGCGGATCTGGAAACTTCAAAGAGTGTCTCCCTGGTGATTGCTTTGAGGTTGCGTTGGAAAAGGAAGGCAGTAACCTTGGGTTATTATTTCTAGATCCTAAACATCTGAAGTAATGGCTCGCCATTCTTGCAGATGCTGTGAGAGCCTGCCTCCCACAGGTTTCTTGTGTTGCAAGTCCTCACAGTGGTTTTGTGGTGGTTGCTCCGGCCGCTGATGGTAAAGAGGCTGCAGCTGGGGCTGGCTTTGAAAGTTTTCCTCGTCCACCACGAATGGCTTTTTTCTGGCCTCTTTGACTGGCCATTCTTCTCGCCTTTCCATATGAGGAGTAACAATAGGATTGTCCCCTCCAAGACTGTCCTGATGCACGAAAAGGCTGAGGTTGCCAAATAGCAGCTCCTAAAGATTTGGCAGCCGCTTTTGAGGTCTGCAACCTCTCAAGGCTCTCGTCAGCCTTGTTGCCAAAAAGGCGAGTCCCGTCAAAGGGCATCTTCAAAAGACAGTTTTGCATATCCCGTGCAAAACCAGACTCACGCAAATCTGCGCATTACTGTACTAGTGGCCATGGACCTGCTCACACTATCTGCAGTGTCCAACCCAGACTGAAGGGATTCCTGCATGGCCTCCTTTCCATCTCTAACAATGGCTAGAAATCCTTCCCTTTCATTCCCTTCTGGTATGTGCACCGCGGCCATTGCAATGCACTCCCACAGAGTGTACGAAAATTTTGCCAAGGCACATGTGGAGTTGGACGAATTTAACGCCATACTCCAAGCTGAAACCTTACGTGCCCAACCATCCACACGCTTGTCGTCCCTATCCAGAGGGATGGAAGGGTATGCCACCCTATTTTTTTTTAAACATATTTTTATTAAGAGAGCAGTTCATAAGCACGACAGTAATTTATACAGTTCCATTAACATACAGAGAAGGAGCATTCAGAAATAAGACGCCACAGCATCCAAATTGTAAGTACAAAAACATCACTTGCAAGATAAGCAGATATCACAGATCAAGGTGTATGTTCAGATGCTACATCTGAGTCTGAGTCCAGGTCACACAGATAGAAGCGCAACAATGGCCAGATGTCCTTGGGACGAGAGGGCGATGGCACTGACAGTATGAATAATTCCTCATCATCATTTACCATACAAAGTTCCTTCAAGAAGGAGGCCCTGGTTGGGGCAGTGGGGGATTTCCAGCATTTAAGAATACAACATTTTGCGATGATGCATGATATATTGAATAACCTCCTCGTGGTTTCCTTTACCTTCCCTATGTCGCCCAAAAGATATTTCAGGGGCGAGAGATCTGCCGGAATGGCTGTGATGTCCTCAAGGAGTACTGCCACTTCCCTCCAGAATTCAGTAACCCTAGGACATGTCCAGTACATATGATAAGGCCCTGCGTCAGGGGAGTCGCATTTAGGGCAGGCGCCCGTGGAAGTATTCACAAATTTAGCTACCTTGGAGGGGGAATAGTGGAGTTGGTTCAGTACTTTAAACTGGATTAGTCGTAACCCAGAGTTCATAGACACCGATCGGGTTAATTGACAGTACCGGGCCCAACGGACCTCATCTATCTGGGTGCCCCTGTCTCGTTCCCAGACCTCTATCATCGTGTTGCGTGACGGGGAGTGGGCCTGAACCAGGGTATATAGCATGGAGATCCCCTTGCCGCAACTATCCGTGGACACCATTGACCTAATACATTCATGGGATTGGGGTTCTTGTGGGAATGTTGGCCATCTCGCCAAAAAGGCTGCCCTCATTCTATAGTATTGAAGGTGTTTAAGTTGACCCCTGCCCACCACTGCAATGAAATCCATGAGATCACAGAACTCCCCGTCAGGGAACATATCGCCCAGTGTAAAAAGCTTGTTAGGATCCCAGGATTGCTGAAGGGCCCGATCAAATGTGGGGGAGATGCCAGGGAAGTCCCATAAGGGAACCTCCGGGTCATAGGAGGATTCCACGCCGATTCTTCCATATATCTTGGCCCATGCTTGAGTGGTTGTATATAGTGGGTCAAATGGGCATATGCCACCATAGCGTGGGTTAAGGAGGACTGAACGTATGTCGTTTGGGCGGACCGAGTGTCTTTCAATAAGTATATGTGGGGCTGTGTCCTCAGGATCAAACCAGTGTTTTACGAATTGTGCTTGTGCACATAAATAATATAACTCAAAAGTCTGGTGCAGCAATGCCACCCTTAACAAAAGGTTCCACCATTTTATCCCAACCCATCCTAGCTGTTTTCCCATTCCAAATGAACGAGGAAGCAAGAGATTTAAGTATAACGAAGAAAGGTTTACCAGGCCAGAGAGGGACATTATTGAAATAATAAAGGCGCTTGGGGAGAACCACCATCTTTAGTAACGCCACCCTCCCGTATAATGATAGTGGCAGGTTAGCCCACATCTGAAGCTTAGTCACCAGAGTTGACAGCAATTCCCCATGGTTGTGTGCGTATAGCAGGTCTCTATTTCTAGCCACTAGTATCCCCAGGTACCTCACCTTGGAGGGGGCAAAACGAAATCCCTCTATACCAGCCAGGTCCCCTGTGCTATCCGTAAGGGGGAATATTTCAGACCTGGGCACATTAATTCTGTATCCAGAATGTTCCGAGAATTCCTGTATGTCTGCCATGATGTGTTTTACGTTCTCAATGGGGTCTCGGACGTATAACAGGGTATCGTCCGCATAAAGCGAGATTATCTGAGGCCCAGACATCCTAAGCCCCCTATGTGCGTGGTGTTGGCGTATGTATTCCGCCATTGGTTCAATAGTTAGAGCAAAAAGTATGGGTGAAAAGGGGCATCCCTGCCTAGTCCCCCTGTATAGGCGGAAAGCGGGGGAGAGAGTGGTGTTAGTCAAAACCTTAGCTGTCGGCTGTGTGTACAATAAACGCACACAGTTGATGTAGTAGTGACCCAGGCCAAACCGCTCCAACACCAGAAAAAGATAGGTCCAGGACACTGAATCAAACGCCTTCTCGGCATCTAATGCGACCACAGCCGCCTTGGCATCCGGGTCTAACTGAGCCATAACATTAAAGAGACGCCTCAGATTGATAGCAGTAGATCGAGCTGGAATAAAGCCCGCCTGGTCGGGGTGGACAAGGATCGACATGTACGGGAGAAGTCTAGTGGCCAGCACTTTTGCAAACATTTTTGCATCGGTGTTAATTAGGGATAAGGGTTGTAAGACGCCATGTCTTGTGCCGGTCTGCGAGGTTTCAAAAGGACAGTAATAACTGCCTCCCTCATTGACTCCGGAAGCACTTGCAGGTCCATCGCCTCCCCCCAGACCTTCAACAACAGCGGGGCCAATTCATCACTGAACTCTTTATATAGTTCCGCAGGCAGGCCATCAGAGCCAGGAGAGCGACCATTCGATAAAGCTTTTATGGACTCAACAATCTCTTCCACAGTGATAGGACTATCTAGCGCCCCCCGGGTCGCAGTGGTCAGTGTGGGAAGGTCAAGGTTGTCCAGGTATTAGAACGTATCCTCTTTATTTTTCTGATCGTGATTAGAATAGAGAGAGGAGTAAAACTCCATGAATGCAGAGTTGATATCCCGTTCTCCATTCACCAGTGTACCATTAGGGGTGTGTATACTCGGGATCGGGTTGTGGTGCCTGTCAGTTCTAAGCATGTAGGCGAGGAATCTCCCAGCCTTATTACTCTCCCCATATCGTCGCGCTCTGGCCGGTGCGGCCATGTACAGGACTTCTCTGTGAGCCAGTTTATGGAATTCTCCCAGTGTTTTGTGCAGTTGTGAAAGGGTTTCCTTGTTCTGTGTAGTACTGTATTCAGTCTGTAGTAAATCAAGCTTCGCCTCAGTAGAGCCCAGTTCCTCCCGCACCGACTTCAACATACCCGTCGACTTGCCCAGGATATTACCCCTGACCCAGACCTTAAATGCATCCCACAGAGTCGCATAAATTGGAACTGAACCCTTGTTTATTTCTAAAAATTCTGCGATCTCAACATGCAGCGACTCACATACATTAGGGTCTCTTAGGATTGTGGATGGCATCCTCCATCTTCTCGCCGGAGGGAGAGCGTCCCTCAAGTTTATGTCAAGTGATATCAGTGAGTGATCAGAAAGGGTACGGGGGTGTATATCACACCTAGAGATAGCCCCAGCTAGTGATTGACTAATGATCCAGTAATCAATGCGCGAGTGAGAATCGTGCACCGACGAGTAGAAAGTATATTTCTTCTCCCTCGGGTGTAGTACCCGCCATGCATCAAACATGCCCATCTGTTCCATCAATTGTTTAACCACTAGTGCCGCCCTGGTGGGAGTCCTGGGGACCGTCGACGAGCGGTCTAGGGATTGGTCTAGTATCATATTGAAATCCCCACCCCAGATGACCCGCACCTCCCCAAATGAGGTTAACATATCTGCTAGGGCACAATAGAACTGTGGATCGTCTAAATTAGGGCCATATGTGTTTATCAGGACCGTCTGGTGGGTCTATTTTGCTGGACTGGTATTTAAAACACAGTTTAGGGTGTATAAGAGTCAACACTCCCCTGGATTGTGTCGAATGATCAGTGTAATACCTGTGGGGTCCCCATCTAGGCAAAAATTTAACATTGACCTATCCAAGCGCATGTGTTTCCGGCATAAACAGTATTTGGGGGTTGTGTCGTACCACATACGCTGAGATCTTTCTTGCCTTAATTGGGTTATTTAACCCCCGGATGTTCCAAGAAAGGAGCTTGACGTCTAGTCCTTTATTGCCCCGTGTCATGTTCATACCACAAATCAAGTGGAAGCCCACACTCTCGTCCCCCCCGCAAGGGAAACGGAGGCCCTGCTGTAGAACTGCTCTCAGGTTTAATCATAACAACTCTGAACGTACATTCCTCAAACAGGACCGGCATAAACGCCGGCCTAACCATACCAATTTTCCATCCCCACCCGCATCATCAACCCCAACTGGACGATGTACCCTTAGAACCATAACCTAGGAACACTCCTGGGGGGTATGAGCGACACTCACATGGCCTCCAGCCCAAGAGATCTGCATAGCTTCGTTAAACCAAACATTAACATTCAGGGCCGCCCAGTGGCCAACAAGCCGCAACATTATAGTGGTGCAACATCAGGGGAACCGCATCAACCCTCGGGGACATTGGGTTCCGCTACACCCCGGGGCAGCAGTTCACGACCCCCAGCCCGGTCCCGAGCCGGCAACGGGATGGAGGCCTCAACATACAACATGGCTTCAGTTGGATTCTCAAAAAAG
Source organism: Ambystoma mexicanum (assembly GCF_040938575.1). Classification (NCBI taxonomy): domain Eukaryota; kingdom Metazoa; phylum Chordata; class Amphibia; order Caudata; family Ambystomatidae; genus Ambystoma; species Ambystoma mexicanum. Next base: position 834,045,454 of record NC_090925.1, read on the forward strand.
TGAGCCGGGCCACCATGCTGTATTCTCATTTTCGCCGGATAAACAAGTGAATACGGGACCTGGCGCAGCCTTAATTGCCTCTTGACGGGTTCATAAGATCTTCTTAGTGTTTGGACATTCGTAGAAAAGTCCGGATATATGTGTATCCTGTTATTCTCATGTAGTAAGGTGCCCTTTTCCCTGGACATTCGCAGGATAGCGTCTCTGTCCCTGTAGTTTAGGAGGCGGGCGATTATTGTACGAGGCGGAGCGCCCGGTTTGGGCGGAGGTGCCGATGTGCGGTGTGCTCGCTCAACCAGAAAGTGGTCTGAGAATGTATCCGGGCCCAGCAGATCTTTCAAAAGGGCTTCTACTTGGCGCTCCATAGCTCCTTTACCAAAGGTTTCGGCCACCCCGACCAACCGTATGTTATTCCTCCTTGAACGAGATTCCAAATCTTCACACTTATCAAGGGTTTTTCGGAGGTCCCCCTTCAGTTGGGCAATATCGCGGTCATGTTGCGCTATCGCGTCTTCGTTGGTGGCGATTCTACCCTCGGCCTCAGTGGTGCGAGCACTCTCCTTGTCCACCCTCACCTTAAGGGAACTAATTGTTGCCCCAATGTCATCCTGTTTTGTGTTCACCGCCAAGAAGCCACTCTGGACCATAGCCATCAGTCTATCCACCCACTCCTCCATTGGCAGCTCGGGTGAGCCAACTGCCCGCTGTGACGGTGGATCTGTGGACCCACTGGGCTGAGCACTTGCAAAGGAGTCCATTGGGCCGGTTTTCTTGGAGCGTACTCCCTTCTGATGGTGGCGGCCCATATGCAAGAGGGAGTGGGCCGGAATCTCTACTACCTCCAGTGTCTACTGTGTCTGCGTGGTGTAGATGCGTTTTATAGGGTAGGTAGTGTGTTAATCTCAGTCGCCGTGTGACAATTCAGGGGGCTGAGTCCAAAGGGGCCGCAATGGGCACCAGCTAGGCAAAGTGGCAGTGGCCCCTATAGGGGGGAGTTGTGGGTAGGCGACCAGACCTTCAGGGTCAGCAGTACAGTGTATGCCGTTGTGTTCAGGCACACGGATAATATTGTGGCGCGTAGTCTAGTGCCCCAGTTGCCTAAGGCCTCAAGCCCGCACCAAGGAAGCAATCTGTGGTGAGCAGGCCTGGCCCGAAAGTGTCACGCTATGTACGTGGCGGCTGCCGGGCGCCGCGATTTCCAAAAGAATTATTGTCCGGGGGAGACCTCCCCGAAAGTGATCACACCCTCCAGTGCCAGTTCCCTATTGAGGACGGTCTTCCCCTCACCAACCACCACACCCGACCTTACTTGTGGCGGGATTCCTCTTGGGAGGGGGCCCCTCGCCCAACCAGAAACAGCAGATGTCGCTGCGGGTGTCTTCCACAGGTTCCGGGCCCCACGCAAGTCTCAGGGAAGGCAGGGGAGGCAATCATCCGGTAGGGCCAGCGGCCGGCACAGCCGCGGGCTATCTCGTGCGGCGTCGCGGTCGCCTCCGTCCCGCGAGACCGCCAGCAGCGCCCGCCGCCGCCTCAGACCCCCCCGTCCGCAGGATCGAGACTCGACGCCAGCAGGGAGCACCCGCATCTGCCAGGCCCCGTCAGGCCCCGCCAGGTCCTCCTGTCGTGCCGGCGCTCCGTGCGAACAGGATGAGTAGCCGCGTGAGACCCCTCCCCCCGCGGCTCCGAATGGATTATGTATGGAGCCCGCAGGCGGCCAGCGATGCGGCTCCAAGCCGCCGGATTTTCTGGGCGGTATATCTACCGCACGGTCCAGTGCCCAAGCCCCAGATTTGGATGAGTGGGGGCCACGACCGTCCGCCACACAACGGTGTGCTGATTGTACTGCCAGGGCGGCCCTGAGCAAGGATGGTTGGTCTTCAGGATTGATCGAAGCCGGAGCTCACGGGCTAGTTGGCCATCTTGTCGTGCGCTGTGGCTGCCTGGACCACCAGACTCTCGGGAGTAGGGTGTTTGGACAGATAGCCGGGGTCGCTACTGGAAGGGCGGTATTTTGAAGGGAGGGACTTATTCACCGGCAGAATAGAGTCCGGGGTCTCCCAATTTTTGGCCACCCTATTTTGTAAAGCTACATGGTAGGGTAAAATCGGATCTTCGGTGGGACCATGATCCAATATATCGGTCAAATCATCTTGGATGAGCTGAGTCGGTGGTCTAGCCCATCCTAAGTACTCTACCACCTTTGTCATTAATTGCCTGTATGAGCAATTGGCATGTTCCCCTGTTTCTGGCCTGCCAAAATCTGTTTCAGGTGAAGTATCAATTCCACTTGCATTATGCAAGGTTTCAACCAGATCCCTCATGTTGCCTTCCTCAGAAATCAGGCATTCTGGGACATTTGGGGTGCCATATTCCAGTCCAAAAGAACATCCTCCTCCTCAGACCTTTCCTGTTCTTCAAAAATGGAAGTTAAGGATTTGAAATATTCTTTCCTCGGAAGAGGTTTAAAAACCTTTTCGGGAAGAGGTGCATCAGTGGAGCCTGAAGGCTTTACAGCCTTTGCAGCTTTTTTCGAGCTGTTATTTTGACAGCTTCTGGCTGAATTGGAGCCTTTGGGACATTTGGCGCCAACGGCTTCGGGGTCGACAAAGGCGTTTGTGGCGCCGATGAAATAGTGGTTGCCGACGGAGCTGGCTTCGAAGCAGTCGAGGCTCTCATCGAAGGCTCACCCTTCGAGGTGTGTCCGGTTCCAGACGGCGTCTGTGACCTCAAACGGTCGACTCAATTCGAGCAGTCTTTTTCGCTCGGTGTCCTGGAAGGTTCCGGATCCTTTCTCCTTCGATCACCCGGGCTCGAGGGTGCACGAGTGTCAGAACGGTAACGCTCCTGGCCGGCTTCCGAAGAAGGCGCAGACCGAGGCTTAGCCTTTTCAAACACCTACATAATTTTTATTCTAAATGCTTCACATTCTTCGGAGGAAGAATGTTTTGTGGGGCATTTCATTCTTTTGGGGGATTCATCCGAGGACGAGGTGGAAGGGGACCGGTGGTGTCTTTTCTTGGACTTTTTCGTCGAAGAGTGGTGTGAACCACTTTGTGACCTAGACTGATGCTTTTGCCTTTCGCGTAGAGGTGATTTCTCCTCGCGGGACCTCGACTCGATGCTAAAGGGTTTTCGGTTGGGTTTTTGACCTACCTGCAGGTTTCCCTTCCTCTCTTGCAAGGCCTTCTCCGTCATTGCCTGATACTTCGTACAGGCCTTCATGTCGTGACCTTCACTGAGGCACCACAGACATTCTCGGTGCCGGTCCGTAATGGACATTTTTTCAAACCGCAGGATTTACACTTTTTGAACCCCGAATGCGGGGTAGTCGGGGGTCGAAGACAAGGACATTATCGAATATCTTCTTCCGTAACTGCATCACAGAACTACTCGAGGCGTGCCGAGTCTCCGAAGCAAAACGTACAGCGGAAAAAGGGAACAAGATCATTTTTCCAAAGCAGCTAAAGCTGGATGGAATACATCTAAGATGAGGAATACGTTGGAGGACACAATCCATTCGAAAGGGAGGGTCCTATAGTCTTCTAATCAGAAGGTGGAGGCATTAAATGCCATTATAACTTCACAGATAAAGGGAGACCTATCCAGCCTGGTTCGGGATCACTCAGTGAGTGAAAATATACTCTAAATGACTCTTCCCCAGAACACCTGTTATGGTCAGGTAGCACCAACCGCCCTTAGTAAGGAAGGGGTTGCATGCAGTCTGAATGACCCACTGTGATATGCCTTTGCCCACACAATCCGTTATATGCATTATCATTCTCATCTAGTCTGCCTGCCCCCCGTATACTGTAGCGAGTCTTCCTCCACAGCATGTGTTCTATATGCCATCCCGAAATAGTGATCCAGTCCCCATGACATTTTCATCCCAGTTCCCATTGCTCCCACCAAGTGCTCCTTCACCACTTGTTATCTGTGTGCTTTGTTGGGGTGCGGATATAAGGGCATGGCTTTAGTGTTGCTTATCCCCAGAGTGATTGCCATTCCCTTGCTGTGAGTGCTTCCTTAAACTCTTGCTTTCCTATTCCCCCCAGCCCCATGATAAATGCTATGCATGGGTACCAAACAAAGGGATACGAGTCTGGGGAAATGAATTCCTTTTTGTAAACCCGAAACTGTTGGGTGTGCCAATGCTTGGTGATATATCGCTGGCTACCAAAGATCTGCAATTACATAAGACTGTAGTAACAGGTTGAATTTTTCAGCATGATTGACTTGCAGTCTTCTAGGAGCTGGAGTAGCTGTGGACACATTTTGACATTATATTGTTTTTTCATTGTTAAGACAAAGTAGATAACGCTAGATATCAGTCAGGTAGTATTGAAGCTTTTGCTGCCGGTGAATCAATGATCACAAGCAGGCTCTTCTGTTTTGATCACCACAAAGGGTTTTCAGTACAGGCTTGTACATAATAGTGATTAGTGGGCCTACACCCATGCACTCTTCTGGTTACCATGGGGGAAGAAGATGGAACACTGAGCAAAAGCAGAGAGGGGCTCTAGCTAAGCAACTGATTTATTTGTGTCTGTTACATATTATATATGGCTGTTAATGTTGCAGTGCAACATGGGAGGTCAGCGTCTATAATGGACAAGGAGTCTGGGGTGGGGCAGCAGAACCATATTTTGCCCATGGCAGTGAAACATCCTTGCACCAGGCCTTGATTGTGCATGTATGGTAATGTGCCCCAGAAAGCCCTACAGTTGCCAGTGCCCCTTACGGCGGACAACGGTTAAAGAGATTAGGATGCTACCCCCAAAATAATAGGGACTTCTAGTAGGGTACTGCCTTTCACTGTACATCATAATGTTTAAAGGTTGCTACACTCCTAACAGACAAACTCTATGCACCTTGCATTTGGTCTAATACAAGGTAACGGTTACCTGCCTCACCCCCCACCCCACCCACTCGAGATTAACAGCTCAAACTCTGCTACCAACAGGCAAACCAAGGGAAGCTAAGGAACCCTTTTCTGCCCATATCGAACAGACTATCCAGACTACTAGGTTCTTTGGATAAGGAGTATGGAGAAAGCAGGTGGGGTATGAAGTATCCAGTGTGAATGCACAAAGCAAATGACTGGCTGTTAGGGAGAATTCTCAGAAATGTGACAATTCCCTTCTACATTAGAGACCCCCAGCACATTTTCTGTACTTTAGAGGAAGGGACCCTCCCACACTCAGGCGAGCAGACGACAAGCCGCACTGCGAGACACTCCTCACTCTCCCAGCCACTTCCGACGCGCTGCCTAGGAGATCTAGGACTTTACATTTCTAACCTGGATAGAGAGCTTTTTCACACTCTGTCATAGATTTGAACACCGTTCTTTTGACTTTGGAGTCTGACAAATACCATAGGCGGCATATTTTTACATTATGTCACACAGCACCTTCAGTGCAGTGACACAGGGCAGTCTTCCAGATTTCCCAAAGGTTTAAATACCTTCTCTTGGTTAACTAATGTTTCCAAAAGAAGTGAAGTGAAATTGACTTTACTTACATTTTGTAACTTTCTAGACCGAGCACACACCATCTTACAATAGAGTGTTGGAGGGGTTACTTAGTATCCCCTTAGTCTAGTTTGTCATGTAACATTGTTATGTTACCCTTTCTACAATTAATGGCTGGTGCAATGGTTTACTTTTTACTATCATTGTGTGTTTCTACAGCGGGCTGCAATTGCAGCTGCAGTAACGCACCCATTGGTGCCCATTTTGTCAAAATGGCGAGTCTTCTTTTTTCGCCATTTCTTGTTGGCAAGGTCCTTCTTGAGATTTGCTCTGTGCGCCAAACCAGGTTTGGTCCCCTTGTTCGTTTTGTCTTTGGCTGGTTTCACTGCTAATCCCCTTGGTTACAGGAATGCACCCAAAAGGTGATTCGCCGGCTGGCTGTCCTTGGAGGACAGCCACCCTGCTGTGTGAGTGACAGCTAGGCTGCGAACGAATGGGAGAAACTTGCATAAAAGGCGAGGCTTTTGGCTTGGAAGGCAGAGTCGACCACTGGACGAAGGAATCTCAAGAAGAACTTGGAAGAGACGCTTGCTGTGAATCCTGGACTGTTGGTTTGCCCGGTAATGCCCTGCTGGATTGCTAAAACTCCAAATTCGCCTCAACTAGAGAAGCCCTGTAACAGACAACTTCTCCCCTTGGGTTGGTGGGACCAATCAACCCCAAAGCGAACTCGTCTGGACATTCTCTCAGAGCTGGCTGTATTTCCATTGCTGCAGCAGGAACCGATTGCCAGGGAGAGGAAACACCAGATCGAGTGCATCATTTTTAAGTCAGACCCCGAGCTCCAGGAAGATCCTCTGGCCGCACATGAAGCAGGACTGATCAAGCCTGAACCACCTCAAAAGAGTGCTCGACCCCAGATGCGAGGAAAGTCCATCAAGGTATCCGAGAACCGCTGTGGTGCTATTGGAGAGAGCGGCGAGAAGCTGAAACCGCGAAATGCATCTGATTTGAAGTTTGCCCATCGCTGTCGCAGACCTTCAATTCGTGTTGCAGGAGACCCAGACATCCTCCCTCTTGTCCCCAGGACTGAGGCCCGGGAACAACAGGGTCTGCAGACCTATAACTGGAACAGAAGCCAGATAGAACCAATTTCTTCAAACCAAAAGCTACTGTAAAACTAAGGGGTTGCTTACCTCTTGTGTAGCCTTGCTGGCCATCAGTTGAGACTAGTCTTGGTTGCTTTTGCAGAGTTGCTTGCAGCTTTGCTCCTCACAAGCCTCTCAGCTTGTGGCCCTACAGTGATTTCATTTTCTACAAAGATTTCTAAAACACTGTGCAAGACTTTACCTACCTGCAAGAAGTGCTTCAGCCCACCTAGACTTTTGCTCAATTGATATTGGCTGGCCTGGCTCCCTGAAAGACTCTTACCTCTGACTTTGTGCTTTAACTATCACTCAACAAACCTCACACATTAGAAAACTTGTGTAGCTGGGAGAGGGATAATTTACTTTGCATTAGAGGGTTAAAAAAGTACTTACCTGCTGAAGAATATTTGTTAACCATTGTTTTATTCCCTCATCTTTTCCTGTTGGCACTAACCTCAGTATTTCTCCAAATGTGCCAGTGATCTCTCAATGTCCCCAGCGTCCTAGTTATTTAGGTCACCTCAGGGTGTAGGGAGTGTGAGAGTGTGAGAGTGTGAGAGTGTGAGAGTGAGAGAGTGAGAGAGTGTGAGAGTGTGTGTGTGTGTGTGTGTCATCTAAAATGGGTATCTACTGATTTATTAAAACAGAGTGTGTATTTTGAAGTATTTAATTGTGTTACATATTTTACTCCCTTCTAAATGCGGCTTATTCAACAGACTGTTAAATTACTAAATAATTGTTTAATCAAGAAACCTTGAGTGTGTTTATTTGGATACTGGTCACTGTGAATCTCTGGGTAATAAACCTACAGCTCACATTGACCCCTCTTGGGATAAGCCTGGCTGCTAAGTCACTCTACCAACTTGTGTAGTACATGCTAATACCAAAGGTTGGGGTTAGCTATTGCCAAGAGGACAAGGCTCGTGTAGTCTCCCACAGGGTACTGTATACAATCTTGCCCAACACTGGCAGTGTAGACTGATGGCATTGAAATGAGCTAGGCCAAGTTGTACAGAAGTGAAATTGAACAGTAATTTTTCGCACAGGCTTTCAACTCCAATATGTATTAAAAAAGTGTCATTCATGCTGCTGAAAAAAAGAGGCTAAGCCACATCTGCAAAGATTGATGACTGGGGAAGAGTTTAAGGCGCATTTTAAGCAATATAAGAGTGTTAAATAAATGAGAAGTGGATGTCTGTGAAAAAATGTGAACAAAAGTATAAGACAAAATAGTAAAGGCCCTCTTTACTTGGCGAAAAGAGAATGGATGGAAAAGGAGCAATGTGACAATGTTACTGGCAGACCCTGTGATTGTTTCAAGTCACTCACATACTTGCTTATTTCAGTGCCTGCTGTGGCTCTTTGAGCAGTCTTTATATAAAATCAGTCTTTGTTCCTTTTGACCCAATACCACTTGAACTGAATGTATATTTCTTAAACTAATCTCAACTGTACCGAGTGGCTCAAATGTGTAATCCGTCTACATTGAAGAACAGCGTTACAATTGGGCTCCTCCCACAAAATCAGCGACTTGAAAAGCTTGGTTATTGCACTGATTTACGAAATGTCAAACATTCTCAGGTCTGAGTGATTTTTCAGTGTGCTGTGCTCTAGTCTAGCCCTGTTCTGGGAAAGTTTACAACAAGAAGACCAACATACCTTCCTGGACTTCTTCCGATTATCGATGGCCGTCTCAAGCTGCATCTTTGCCTTTTCCACATAGTTGGAGGAGGTTAAAATATTCTTTTCAATGCGGTCAATCGTTTCGCCCTGAAGAGAAAAAGGTGTTGGAGACTCATTTAACCACAATATGGCAATATGAGACAGTTGAGGGGTCCTCAGCAACGTCTGCACTTCAGAAAAGTACAGTGGCAACTCTATTCCAGTTTAAAGCTGTTTTACCATAGACTTTGGAACTTGTATGCACTATTCTGTAAAGGTTACTTACGGTAGTAGCTACTGCATTCCTAGCTGCCCGTCCAACATAGTTCTGTGAGGTCATCCTCGGAAGGGGACTGGATGATAGAGCAATGCACACAGCATGACTTAATTGGAAGGACAAACAGTATGGGTCATTACACAACCCTGCTTACCCCGCTAGAGACATCCCTCACCCATGCACCTTGCTCCAACAGTGAAATCCTTTGTCACTGTAGAACATGGCAACTTATTAGGGGGCAATGGGAGGGATAAGAAGGAAAGGCGCTTTTGGACTAGTAGAGTAGTCACACATTGAGTATCTTCTGCATACTCCTACATCCTGTTCCCTTTCTTCATACTTATGAGAGATTGCAAAGAAACCCAGCCACCCCTGGAGGAGACCACCAAACAGGATGCTGATAGATAATCAGTGGTGCCTACCCCATGGGGTCCGATGTGCCAGGTCTTGCCAGTGCTACCATTAGCCATGCAGGTATTCACATTCTGCCAGCTTTGCCTCACGTGTCTTTAGCATGCCACAATTGTAGTGTAGGCCTGTGCACAAGTCTGGGGTAGGAAAGGGGATTGCAAAGGGGCAGGAAGGAGGCCGGGAAGGGGTGGGAAGTGAAAGGGAGTAATGCAGCGAGGGAACAAGCAATCAGGGACCAGGAGGAGTGTGACAGGGGAGGTAGCAGGGAGTGAAGGGGGATACGCCACATTCAAAAGGGGAGAAAGCACAAGGCGTGGGGTGGGCCGAAGCTGAGGACCAACCAGAATTAGGCAGTAGCAGAGCACGGTTAAGGGAAGCGTGGTAAAGACCTGCGTGTTCAGACCGGGCGGAAAACATAACGTGACAAAAACATGGAAGCGTTTCTGAAAAAGCTAAGGTTGCTGGCCTGCAAACATCGTCAAGAAGAACATGTCACTGAAGCAGGAAGGACAAATGGCTGGGAAAACACTGAAACAGGGGGTGTCCTTCCCTCTAGAATTCAAATCTATGCAATGATTTAGTGCAGATATATTCAAACCCTTGTGAAAAAACTTTAATGGGGCACTAGAACATTTGTCCTATTGGTAAGTATCCTGGAAATACACATAATCATTCTGTTGTATTATGACAGCTTTTTATTATTTAGCTGTTATTTTACTTATTTAAAGTATAATGTCATTCAAAAAATTGTGCCCATAATATGATACTGAAGTATAAAAGTTCTTGAGCATTGAAAGGAGCATAAAACTGTGGTACATTTACAGCAGAAAGCCCAAGAAAAGGGGAAAAAGGCCACAGCATGGTGTGGCCTCCAATCTAAAGGCAAACCAGTCAGCAAACGTAAGTCTTACAACTCATCAATAAGTTCACATTTGTTAAATGAAAATTGATGAAAGAAACAAACTGATGCATTGATTCCACAGTCTGAGTTAGTACTCTGATAAGGAGACCTCAGTCGAGGTGCACCTATGCCCGGCAGAAGTATGACCTCATGATAGGTCGACGTCTAGGTCTTAGGTTAGAAATGTAAGTGCAGACTTGATCGTCGCCCAGAGTGGTGGGCACGGTGGCTGCGGACATTTCGGCTCAAAGGTGGGAGGAGCCTTCTTCTAGAGCCATAAAAGGCAGGTCCCTCTAGCTGGGAGCTCCACACTTGACTGGCTCGGAAAAGGTAGAGCGCAGCAGGTAGTAAAGTAGATGTCTGAATATGAGCTGCAGGCAGTGTCGAGGCAAACGTCTGGTGCGGGAGGAGGGCCCCATTTGTATTTGTATTTTATTTATTTGTATAGCGCAAACCAGGCCCGGAGGCTACCGGGCGCATATCTTAGGGCAGTGGTTACATAACAGTATGACATTACAAAGAACATTAAATTGAACAGTGGAATACAATCACATTACAGATTAGACAAACAATACATATGTAATCAAGTTTTTACAGTGTCAATTGGTCGTCTGAGGTGACTAGCCAAGGTTTAGCTTTGTGTTTCAATAAGTTCAGGGAGGGGTTTCTGATAGTGAGCGGCACAGAGTTCCACAGTTTGGCTGCCAGAACTGGGAAACTAGCCCCACCGGCTGTTTGGAGCTTGTATCTAGGGATCAGTAGGCTCTGGCTATGGTCAGACCTTAGTGACCGAGGTGGGACATATTGAGTGAACCGTGAGGATAGATGGATGGGGGCCTGGTTATTTATGCATTTGTAAATTGGGGGAAAAGATTTTAATTAAACCCTTTGGGAGACTGACAGCCAGTGAAGGTTCTTCCTAGTTTCAGAGATGTGAGCTGATCTAGGGATGTTGAGGGCTGCTCTAATGGCGTTATTTTGTATAATCTGGAGTTTGTCAATGTTACATTGGTTAGTGCCTTGGTACAGTACGTTACAGTAGTCCAGTTTGGACATGACAAGAGTCCTAGCAAGGGTTATGCAGTTCTGAGTACAGAGCAAAGGGCGACATGCTATGATCAACTTGCATGTGTAGGCAGAGGCAGCTGCAACTGCATTCGTTTGTCTGTGGAAGGAGAGAGTGGAATCAAGGTAGATTCTGAGGGTTTTAGTATCTTTGGAGACTTATGGAATTTCCGTCGATATTGAAGGAGCTGAACATGGGGTTCAACTTGTTAAGTCTTTGCTGTGTACCTAGGATGAGGAGCTCTGTCTTGTCGTCATTAAGACAGAGCTCATGTTGTGCCATCCAAGTTTGAATGACATGGTAGATGTCATTTAAAGTTCGAGTCTACCGTGTAATCACCAGTGATGGGGATGAGTATCTGGGTGTCATCGGCATAATTGGTGTAGGTGACACCCAGATAGTCAAGCACATCAAACAATGGTTTAGTGAAAACATTGTAGAGGGTGGGGGAAACGCACGATCCTTGGTGGACCCCGCACGGGACAGGCGCAGGCTCGGCCGAAGATGTTGGTGAGAATACTCTCATATGTCTGTTGTCCAGGAATTATTTAATCCAATTAGTGGCATTATCAGAGAAGTGGGCTGCAGTTTTCAGATGATGACAAAGGATTTGGTGGTTGACCAAGTCGAAGGCAGCGGATAAGTCTAAAAGTATTAATAGGGCTAGTTTGCCTTTGTCTTTTAGATCCTCAATTTGGGTTTTGAGGTCTAAAAGGGCCGTTTCCGTACCATGCTTAGGTCTGAAGCCGGATTGTCTAGAGCCTAGTAGATTGTTGGTTTCCAGATAGTTCTGTATCTGCAGGTACACTGCTCTGTCTAAGATTTTTAGGAAAAATGGGCCCGTAGTGATTGGCCTATAGTTGGTTGGGACCTCAGGATCTAGGGTTGTTTTTTTTTTAGAAGAGTGATGACCCAACCATCCTTCAAATTATTAGGGAGCAATCCCGATTGAAATGAGGAGTTGATAAAGGTTGTTATGAAAGGAGCGAGATCATGGGCCGATTCCTTAATGATCGGAGCTGGACAAGAGTCCCCTTGGCAGTTGGATGGTTTTAAGTTACAGATGATTTTTTCAACCTCAAGAGTGGTGAGCGGCGTAAAGCTGAAAGGCAAGGGAGAGTCTGGGGTGGTTGTTTTGGGTGGCAAGGTTTTGCTTAAGAGCGGAGTATGAAGAGAGTTGTCTAGCGTTAATTTTGGATTGCAGAGTGGATATTTTGTTGAGAAGTGCATTTTGTATGTTGTTGCACCAAGTGCTGTCTTTAATGCACGAGTCGGGGCAGGTGAAGGGGATTCTAATTCGTTGAGAATTTTGAATAATTCTTTTGTGTTGGATTCTGCTTGAGTTATGCGTAAGTTATACGTTTTCTTTTGTGTTGGATTCTGCTTGAGTTATGCGTAGGTTATATGTTTCTTTTTTGGCTTGAAGGATGGCTTCCTTATAGTTAAGTGAGGTGATAAGGAGGGAGGCTTTATTAGTCGTGCTAGGGTGACTTTTCCAGAGAGCTTCGGCCTTACGCTTTTGTTTGCGCAGAGCGTTAAGCTGCAGGGTGAACCAGGAGTTCAGGTGAGAATGTTGTTTGGCTTTGCGAATTTTTAGCGGAGCTATGGTCTCAATGGCTTTGAGCAGAGTGCTGTTGAAGGTGTCTACTAAGACTGTGGGGTCCTTATGCTGCACGGCACAGGAGTTCAAGATAGGGAGGATGAGAGGAAGCAATTTCTCCCTGGTAATGTCCTTTTTATTTCTCGTGGGTATAGAGGGGTGGTAAGTATGGGCTGAGGGTTGGTGGCTGGCACGAGGAAGGTAATGACATGATGGTCAGACCAGGCACAAGCAATGTTGGAGCTGACCGTGGTATTGCAATTAAAGTCTGCTAACCAGTCTAGCGTTCTGCCCTTGTTGTGGGTAGGATCGCGAATGAACTGCTGGAAACCTAGGTTGGCGAGGGGGGTGGCAATTTCGGTGGCCATATGGTCTTTAGGATCGGAGAGGCCGAGGTTGAGGTCACCTAATATCAGTACCTGGGAGTTAGGCTTCGTATTGGCGGACAATGTAGATGTAACATCATCAGTGAATGAGCCAAGTGGACCTGGAGGTCTGTATATAAAGGTGGAGTATTGCTGTGTTAGTAGGCGAGAGGGATAGTTTCACTGCCCCTAGGAGGGCAGATATCCTTGGGATCACCCCAATATAGGTAAAACAATCATGAAGGCAGGATAAGGCTCCCTTGGGAAGTGGGATGGATGTAGGGAAGGTAGTCGTCCTGATCCTGGGATGGAGGATCCAAGCGGTGAAGCGGGCAAAGTAGAGGTCTGGAGCAGTGAAAGAGCGACCTTAGGAGTTCGGGCGCTGAGTGCGGAGGCAACGGGTTTATGCGGGAACCTGTGCTGTGCTATACTTTCATCAAGTTAATGAATGGACCTCTCCGCTCATAAATCTGGGTTTGGGATGAAGACAAGGAGGGAAATCAGATAAATGTGCAATTCAGAGATCCCTTTTGGCAGGAAGGGTGCATTTCAAAGAGCCCTTTGTCTGTGAAAACAAAATCAAGTAGAGATCATTACAGCACAGAGCATTAAGCTTGCAGATTTGCCTTCCCAAGTCACCAATGCAAGATCAGAAAAGACCAATGGCTTATGTATTAAATCCGAAACAACAACTTTTACGTCATAGGGCAGGTGTGGTTTGCACACCAGAGGAAAAAGATCAAGCAACCCACTGAAATGCCCCGTACCAGATTGACGGGGAGAACAAAACTGATCCCTTAGTGAAGTATGACCCAAACAGTGGGAATTATGTTCTACACTAATCCAGCATAATGCTCAAAATGACCAACAATTAGATGGTACTATATTGTAAAGCAAAGCCTTAAAAAGATTAATTTGCCCACCTATGCACACATGGCAGAACATGGTACACAGATCTAGTAGCCCGTTTCCTTGCCGCTTTTAAATGGCCAGATTCTCCTGCGACAACCCTAACACGCCAAGCATCAGACCATCAGGGACCAGAGGCCTGAGGCTTGTGACTGAGGGTAAGGGTGAAGATCTTGACCTTCCTGCTGTTACACGAGGTCTTCCCTTCCCAGAAAACCTATAGCCAGGCGATTCAACAATTCTAGGAGCACTGAAAACCAAGACCTATTAAACCAACAAGGAGCCCCTGGAATGACCCAATGACTGCCTGGCTTTGTGAAGTATCTTCACCATCAATGGAACCAAAGGGAATGCATACAGAGTATCTGTCCAATGGAAGGAAAAAAGCACCCCCCCCCCCCACTGAGTCTGGTTCCCTGCCCCTCCAGGAGACATAAAAGGGACATTTCATGCGTGTTGCTAAATTCTTGCAGAGAAGGACCCCAACGCACGAAAATCTGAACTAGAACCAGCAACACAAGTTCCCATTCATTGGAAGTGTAACTCAACCTGCTGAGGGTATATACTTGAACAATGAGCAGCCAGCCAAGTGGGCTGCAAGAGGGGAAGGCTCCATTCTCGTAGCACCACTTCCATTGTTCCACTGATTGCCAAACAGTAAAGGACCAGTTAGCTCATACTCCCTTGTTTGCCTAGATAAAACATAAGAGCTGTATTGCCCATCAAGACCACCTCCTGCATCCCCAACCCAAAGAAATAAAAGCCTGCAGAACGGTAAAAATTGCCTTCAACTCCAGGACATATATATTTAGTTAGAGACTGCTCCTGAGCAGACAATAAATCATAGGCTAAGTGATCGAGGGTCTACCACAGAGCCCGAATGTGACTTGGCCATAGAGATCCCAATAGTAGGCTTTGACATGAAGATGGCAGAATACACTGAGACTTAACCCCATCCACCAGCTGAAGTCTGTTTTGGCAGTGCCCCTCACCGAAAACCAATGTCACTCTCATAATATAGTATGTGCGCTAGAATGGATTTCTAAACTTTGGTCTGGCAGACAGATGTTTAGGAGGCAACCCTTGTTAGCTGAACAAGGGACACTTCTGGGAGGATAGTCAGACCCAATTCACAGAGCAGTCAAGGCTAAATCTCAGGAGGAATGAGGATGATCACGGCTCTCCAATGAGCACACAGTAAAATACCAAGAATTATAATTGGTCATTAATACACGAAAATATACTTATTATAGGCCCAATAACAAGACAAATGAATAAATGCAATAGTAAAATGCCACACAAGCAACAAATTATGTTATATACGGGATACATTATTCTCCATAATCGTATTTCTGGTGCTTTTATCTGCTTAGATTCACATTCTTGGCATAGTCCGACATCTAGTGGAAGTGAGAGTATTACAAAATTTGTTTTCGAAACTCGACAAAGTCGACAGGGCGTGTTTAGCAATACTACCCCGAGTGTGACGTGTACTGTACACATGGTCCATGCAACAAGGTCCCTCGGATTGCTTGTTTCTGACATGAGGTTGCATGACATGAAGAGTAGCGCGAGTACAGCTGTGATAAAGCAGAACCAGTGGTAACCCAGAAAACATCTATGCGCCTTCTACTCCAGTAAGGGAGGAAGGGTGGACGCATGTGAATATAAGCACATAAAAGCACCAGAAGAACAAGTTACTTACCCCTAGTAACATTCTTTTGACTGGATGTTACTCCAACATATTCCTCATCTTTGACATGTAGTGCCCAGCTTCGGCTGCTTCGGAAATGTTTCGGCAGAGGGCGCCCTGCGTCAAGTCGATGTCCCTCGAAGACCTCAGTCGAGGGTGACGTCATCGGATGTTATAAGTAGCACGCACGGCGCCCATTGCCTCAGTTCTGTTTTTCTCTCCTCGTGTAGCAATGATGCCCATAAAGCGGGCCTGACCATACTCAGCCTTGTTGGAACGAAAGCTGTAATAGCATGGGAAATTCTACAGAGGGGTAGGTTGGGAGGGCGATGAGGAATACGTTGGAGGAACATCCAGTCGAAAGAATGTTACCAGGGGTAAGTAACTTGTTCTTCGAAATGGATTGTGTCCTCCAATGTATTCCTCATCTTTGACAGACTCCCAAAGCAGTATCCACGATTGGAGGAGGGTGAAGAATTTTAGATATTTGTTTTAAAGGGCAGAGTAAGGAACTGCCTTACCAAAAGCAACATCCTGAGCATGGGAAGTATCCAGGGAATAAGGATTACTAAACATGTGTATTGATGACCACGTTGCAGCATCACAGGTGTTTTTAATAGGGACACCCCTTTGTAGGGCTGTCGAAGTGGCCATGCCTCTGGTGGAATGAGCAAGCAAGCCTTCAGGAGGGTCCTTATCGCCCAATCTCAGAAATAGTGAGGAGGATCCACCTAGAGAATGTCTGTTTATAAACCGCCTAGCCTAGCTTGTGTCCTGTATAGCCCACAAAGAGCTGGTCGTCCACTCTCACTTTGGACATTCTGGAAATATAAAAGCTTAAAGCTCTCTTAGAGTCCAACCTATGGAGCCTTTCTTCTTCCTTACTAGAATGCGGAGGATAGAAGGCTGGTAGCACAATTGTCTGACTTAAGTGAAAGTCCGAAACTACCTTAGGTAGGAAGGAGGGTCTTAACCTCAACACCACCCTGTCCTTGTGGAATATAGTAGGGTGGCTTGGAAGAAAGAGCCTGCAACTCGCTCACTCTACGTGCAGATGTAATAACAACCAATAGTGTAGTCTTAAAGGTCAACATCCACAATGGACATGAGTGAAATGCTTCAAATGGAGCATCCATCAGAAATTTTAAGACCAAGTTAAGGTCCCAAAACCAGAAACCTGAAAAGGCGATGGCGGGAACACATTCGTGAGCCCTTTTAGAAAATGAGTAACCAGTGGAATCTTGAAATAAGATCATTCCTCGGATGAGCGCTTAAAGATAGAGAGTGCTGCTAGGTAACATTTAATGGTTCCCACCTGAAGACCCTTGTGTGCTAATGAAAGCAAAAAGGATAAAACATCCGGAGTCGAACACTGAAAAGGATTAACATTCTTTTCTCTGCACCAGTCGCAAAATGTATTCCAACGGCAACGGTACAGAGACTTAGTTGCTGGCCGCCTGGCCGAAAGCAACACCTACATCACGTCATCCGGGAGGTCCCCATCCTTACATCTCAACCTTTCAGAAACCATGTGTGAAGGTGGAGAGTCTTGACCTATGGATGGGTAACCGGACCTTCCTCATGCTAGAGAAGATGCTCTCTTTATGGAAGATGTATTGGACATATCCAGAAGGTCTGGGTACCACTGTCTCCTGGCCCAATACGGAGCAATGAGGCTCATGTGGGTCCCAAACAGTCTTCACCTTCCTGAGCTAGTTCCCACTCGTGTGAGACTGCACTTTGCCTGCTCAGAGCAACCGCCGAAGTGTTCTCTCCTGCCAGGTGAACTGCAGCCAGGAAGATTCCTTCTCGAATTGCCCAGTACCAGAGCTGCATTGCCTCTCAGCACAGTGGTAGTGACCCTACGCCCCCTCTCTTATAATGCATGACCACTGTGGTGTCGGTCAACATTCTTCCCCCGTACAGATGGCAGAAAAGCCCTCTGTGCTAGCCCGATTGCTCTTAGCTCCAAAGGATTGGTGTGTGGTTTGGCCTCCAACGGAGACCAACGACCGCTGACCATCAGATCATTTGCATGAGCTCCCCACCCTGTCAGTGAGGCGTCCATCACTACAGTTATCTCCGGCCATGATTGCCAAAAGTGCTCTCCCTTAAGTAGATCTTCCTTGCAGGCCCACCACGGAAGATCCTGTGAGACTCGGAGAGGAATATGAAGGAGATCCGACATCTTCCTTGAGAATTGGGCCTATTGTGTTCTGAGAGCATTGAAGGGATCTCATTCTCAGGCATCAGAAAAATACAGGATGCCATGAGGCCGAGCCACCTCAAGAATTCGAAGGCTGGAAGACTCTGGGCTCTCCGAAAATTTGATTACCATCTGTAGAATGTCTTGAGCCCTCACCCTGGATGGTGAGCACTTTCCCAGGATGTGTCTAATACAGCGCTGATGTACTGGAGCTGTTGGGAAAGCATCATATGGGACTTCTTGCAATTGAGGGAGAAGCCCAGTCTGTGAAGGGTGAGGCAGATAACGTCGAGATGATCCACTGCTTGTTTGGGAGAACGTGCCCTGATCAGCCAATCATCCAGATAGGGGTTGACATGAATCCCCCTCTCCTGAGATGCACTGCCACCACCACCATCAGTTTGGAGAAAACCCTCAGGCGGAGGTCAACCCGAACGGCAGGACTCAAAACTGATAATGCGAGCCGCCAACTGCGAACCTCATGTATTTCCTGTGCTTCAAATTGATGGCACATGAAAATAAGCATCCTGAAGATTCAATGACACCAACCAATCCTGAAGGTGGAGGGCCTGAAGGATCTGAGAAAGAGTGACCATCTTGAACTTGTCCTTCCTGAGGAACTTGTTCAAGTATTGTAAGTCCAAGATGGGTCTCAGTTCCCCATCCTTTTTGGGAAACAAAAAATATGGAGAATAGCAACACTTGTTCCAATCCGCTACAGTCACTGGTTCTAGAGCACCTTTCTCTAGCAGGGTCATTATTTCCTGCACAAGGAGCGGATCCAGAATCCTCAAATAGTGATTCCCCAGTGGATTGTTCCGAGGCATAGTTATAAAATGAAGGCAGTAACTGTGGGCTATTGTTTCCAGAGCCCGCGCATTTGAAGTACGGTCTCGCCATTCTTCTAGATGCTGAGACAGTCTGCCCCCCCCCCCACCGGTGAGCAGTGACCCAAGGCCTCAGAGCGGTTTTGAAGTGGCTTCGGCAGAGGCGATGGCAAAGAGGCTGCTGCTTGAGCTGGATTGACACCTCTCCCACGTCCACCACGAGGAAACTTACGTTGGCCTTTTTGGCTGGCCATTCCTCTCGCCCTTCCAAATGAGTAGTAGTGAAAAAATATCTACCCCTCCCTCCACTTCTGTCAATTAGGATGTAAAGGCTGAGGTTGCCGAACAGCTGTGCGTAATGACTTGGCAGCTGCTTTAGAGGTCTGCAACTTCAAGGATCTTGTCAGCCTTGCTGCCAAAAAGATGAGACCCGTCAAATGGCATGTTCAGAAGCCTGGCCTGCACATCAGGTGTCAACCCAGACTTCCGCAACCAAGCAAACCCGTCGATCACGGTGCTCGAAGCCAGGAATCTACTTACGCTATCTGCAGAATCCAACCCAGAATAAAGGGACTCGCACATGGCTTCCTTGCCATCCTTAACAATAGCTAGGAAGCCGTCCCTTTCTTCCCCTTCTGGAATATGCTCTGTGCCATAGATATGCACTCATACAGAGTGAACGAAAATTTAGCCAAGGCACAAGTGGAGTTGGCCGACTTCAATGCCATACTCCCAGCTGAAAATACCTTACATGCCCATCTATCCACGCGCTTATTGTCCACATCAGGAGGAATGGTAGGTACGCTGCCTGTTTTGAGGTAGCCATGGCTGCCTGGACCACCAGGCTCTCGGGAGTGGGGTGAGTTGACAGGTAGCCGGGGTCACTACTGGAGGGGCAGTATTTTCTTTCAAGAGACTTGTTCACTGCAGGATTAGTCTCAGGGGTCTCCCAATTCCTGTCCACCCTTTTCTGCAGAGCCACATGGAATGGTAACACAGGATCTGTAGGTGGATCCTTGTCCAAAATATCCGTAAGATCATCCTGATCATAATCTACAGGAGGTCTAGACCAGCCTAGATATTCCACAACTCTCGACTTAAGTTGCCTGTAAGATGAGTCGGCATGCTCCTCTGGGTCGGATTTGCCGAACTCCAGCTCAGGAGAAGTGTCTATGCCACTAGCATTATGCAAGAACTCCGAGATCCTGCATCCTACTTTCCTCCGGAATGATGCATTCGGGTACATTAGGGGTACCAAACTGGAGACCAAAAGTGACATCATCCTCATCCCAACGTTTCTCCTCAAAAATGGAAGTGAGGAACTTAAAAATAATCCTTTCTCGGTAGAGGGGTACATCTTTTCTCATGTGTAGTACCCAGAGGCTGCAAAGTTGACTAAGACTTAGTAACTGTGTTATCAGAGGTTCCACAGTCACAGGTAACTGTGCCAGTAAAACTGGCATCGACGGTCTGACCAGGTTGGAGGACCCAATAGGCACTATCCACTGGCATGGCACCGATATCATCAACACGCCGACGGCTTCGAAGGTTTCGATGGTGTCCAAGACCTTGACCTATCTCCACGTCTCTAATGATCCTTAGAAACCTTGTCCGAACTGGGCCGCGAAGGCTCCCGATGTGGATCACACCGTTGACCCAGGCACGAGGGCGCGCGATAATCCAGCCGAGACCGCTCCCTACCAGCTTCCACAGAAGGCGCAGACGGTGCATTGCCCCGGTTTTCAAAAACCTTAAGCATCGTCACACGGAATGCTTCCCATTCTACCAGTGTCAATTTCTTGAACGAGCATTTCACCCTCTCGGGTGTGCCGCCTGAAGAAGACGATGAGGAAGGTCACCGGCGGTGCCTACACCTCTAGCGCTTCAACGAGGATGATGAGTGGCAGGAACTACTCCTGGCCCTCTTCCTCTGAGGAGAGTCGTCTCTCGACTCATCGGTCGAAGGCCGAGCAGGTCGGGACTTATGGGGCTTGGACATCCTGCCCAACTTGAGCTTCCCCTTTAGTTTCCTCAAGGACCTCCTCGGTCATATACGGAGATTCAGGGGGGGCGTGGCCTGAGCGCACAATGTGAGGACATGTGGCGACTGAGCTCCTCGGATGATCCTCGAAAAACTACAGTGTAAAGTTAGCAAAAGGCTGACCTGCAAACGTTGCTGCAGCAGAACCGATACCACACGTTGTGTGAAAAGAACGAGGCGAATTGGAGCATGCAAATCTGTCTGCTGGGCGATTGAAACTGAGCCCCGGAGACAGCCAAGATGGCGGACGAAGTGGAGGCCTGAAACCGCCGACAACTTGAGGGTTGCGTACCCCTGACAGCTCGAGAACAGCGAGTGCCGCTGAGAAGCCAAGTTCGAGGCCAGTGCGACCAGCGGAGGCAGCCTGAGGTCCAGGAGAGTGGGGACCGGACACCAGGCTGCCAGACAACAGCGGAGGGAGCGGAACAATCGGAAGCAGTCAGAGCAGCCACAGAGACTATAGCGGCGGTGCCCTGGGAGCCGGAGCTCGGGCGGAAGACCATACCGGAGGCTGCAAAGGACCTGTGGGCCCGCAGCTGGAGCGAGGACGTGGTGGGGAGGAGGCGAGGCATCAGGACCCGGACGGCGGTGCTAGTATCCCGACGACACTGAAGCCCAGCAGGCACAGAGTGGCACGGCCCACGAGAGGTGAGGCGGGGACCAGCAGAGGCTGGGGGGAAGGTGGGAGAAGCACCCCTCACACCATACAGCACCTTTGACAAAACAAGGACCCCTTGGGTGGGACGATCGGTGACCACAGCACTTATTGGCTGCCTGCAACCACACAATCAAGCACGCCGCCCCCACCTGTGGCACACGAAACAGCGCATCAGGCACAGGCCCGCACAAAGGGGCAACACCAGAAGGAGTAAAACCCTAAACGACAGCCGTAGCGGGAAGCTACACTGCGCACGCCGATGAGTGCTGGCAAACAACCTGGGGGCTGCCCTGCATAGTAGAGGGAGGGCACGATACCCCTAATCAGCCCTGAACAACTGCCCAAGGGACAGAGGCAACACTCAGGCGAGGCGGGGCAAGACATAAAACAGTCATGTTGCCTAAATGAACACAGGGCCAGGCCGCACCCAAAAAATCTGTAAAAAAATGTAAAAAAACAAAGCCAAAACCAAGTGTTCACATCATCTGGTGGCCTGACCGCTTCATACACCGAGCGCCCGCTTCACCTGGCGATCAGACTGCCCCTGGAAAACATGCACCCGCACCAGCCAACATGGGACCATACTGCCCCACCAGGGCAGCCTACTACCCGGCGTGAGCAGTAGAGA
This sequence comes from Ambystoma mexicanum, assembly GCF_040938575.1. Taxonomy (NCBI): domain Eukaryota; kingdom Metazoa; phylum Chordata; class Amphibia; order Caudata; family Ambystomatidae; genus Ambystoma; species Ambystoma mexicanum. The sequence continues at coordinate 834,067,313 of NC_090925.1, forward strand.
AGCACGCCAAACCAATTGTCACTGCACCACACGCGTGGCTGAGCCGAGCACTGAAGGGAAACATACCTTGAGGGCACAACCACTCAGAGTGTCCACGCCACTGGCCCCGGAGCAAACACCGACCAATAAAGTCAGCAGAAGCACCTGCCCACCATCACCCTCCCCCACTAAGGAGGCACCTTCCTGTAGAGTAACCAACAGCACAAACGGCCTGAAACAGGCTTATACCAAGTGGAACTCACAGAGGCACACATACACGCTGCCTCAAAACACAGGCAGCTCAGCCACGACTGGTCGCCCATTACAGCCCTAACCTGCAGTGCATGGACATGTCCCCTCTTAAAGGGAAAAGCAAAACCAACATCATGGAATCCTTCGCAGTAGTCAGACCAAAGGGTCTGAACCATCTCAACAAGCTCCCCCCAAACATACCCAGGATGAGCAAATACTGGAAGCAATATCAGGGCTCCGCTCTTTCATTGACACCAAGATAGAGGAAGTGAAATCAGACATGCAACTAATGCGCCAAGACATGCACAACCTTGCGGAACGAGTAACAACCACAGAATCAGAACAACACGTTATGTCCACAGCGCTGAAAGATGTGCAGGTCAGAGTAGAGGAGCTAGAAAGACGCAATAAGATACTGGAAGAAAGGGTCAAGGAAGGAAGATCCAGACGCAACAACGTCCGTCTACTGGGTGTACCAGAGGGTCTTGAGGGTCCCAACCCTACGAACTTCATAGAAACCCTACTACAACAGGGCAGGCGGACTCTCTCAAGGGTTTTCTGTTGAAAGAGCGCACAGGGCCCTTCAGAAAAAAACGCCACCCAACTCGCACCCTCACCCAATCATAGCCAGGATCTTCAACTTCCAAGATAGAGAAATCATACCACGCTACTCACGCGAGGGGGCGCAATAAACAGACAACGCCAAGATCACAATATACCCAGACTACACCCCGACGGTCTAGAGAGAGAGAGAGAAACTCCTTTGTCCCAGTTAAAGCAAGGCTACGCCAGTTGAACCTCAAGTACATGCTGCTCTACCCATCCAGGCTCAAGGTCATATATAAAGGACGAGCACTCTTTCTAGAGACACCAGCTGTGGCAAATATGTGGCTCGAGCACAATAATATGGCAAGTGATGAGGAAACTGCAGCATGACCAAATGCTGACCCAGCGGAGCCCTGCCGAGAACAACCTGTCTGCAATATATAACTAACTTCGCCACTACCTTGATCAACAAAGACATGAGGCACGTCACACAGCCTGACCCGAGCAGGATGGCACGACCCCGCGAAAAGATTGATGCAGGCCTGTTGCCCTTGCATCACAACCTGCCAAAGACAGCCCGGAGAGGTCACGCAGGGGCACCTGAGCGTTGCCCACAAGGCGCAACTGCTAGGTGCAGATGGTTGAATTCACCAAGTTGTTGTTTAAAATGTTTCTCAGTCTTCACCGCGACATACACATGGAAAAAAACTGACACCGGAACTACTAATCTGGACACCACAATGCATGGATGGTGGCTGACATTAAGGTGATGACATGGAATGTCAGGGGGATGGGTTCCTATATGCGCAGGAACAGGATCAGAGCCGATCTAAAAGCAAGTCTCCATCGCACTCCTACAAGAAACACACCCAACATCTGAAGGCACTGCCAAAGTGACCGAATAGTGTGTGGGACAGAGCTTTTGCGCGGCTTACTCCAAATATGCGGATGGAGTATACACTTGGATAGACGGCACAATACCATTCAAGCTGCTGTCAAAGGAGGAGGATGGGATGGGGAGGTACTTGATACGGAGAGGCAGCATCGAGCAACTAGAAAAATGCATAGTGAACTCTTACCTCCCCCAAAAATGGCGCCTCGCCGTCTCTTATTAAGCTAAGTGCCAAGTTAACACCCTACCAAGACTGCTTTTTCATATGGGGAGGGGAGGGGATTTTAATAGTGTACAAGACCACATGCTGGACAGATCTAACCCTCCAGCGCTGGCGCCTGCCCTTGGCCAGTCCTCACTGAACAAGGTAATAGAGAACTTGGACCTTGCAGAGGTCTGGCGGGAACTACACCCAAACGACAGGGAATATTCATATTTCTCATCCCCCCACACACACTACACCAGGATTGACTACTCACTAATAGACAAACAACACCTATCCCAAGTGGAGTCGGTATATTACCTGGGAAGATCAATATCAGATCACTCCCCACTCCTTATTGAATGGAAAACACGGGGACCTAAACCACCCATACCAATGTGGCGAATGCCAACAGAAGCCCTCACAGATTGTGCTTTCAGTGAAGGCCTCCAAGACAAAATACAGGCATACTTAGACATCAACATGGGGAGTGTAAAGGGATGGGATATAATATGGGAAGCACTGAAAGTGGTGGTCAGGGGGGAAGTCATTGCCAGTGCCGGGGGTATCAGGAAAACCCTGAGGAATGAACTATAGGCGGGAGAGAGGCTGATCACTCAGCTTGAAAACACTGCACCTAGGACGAGGGAAGCAGAGGAAGAACTTTCCGCGGTCAGAAATGACTGCCAATGTGCGTGGGCCAGATTAGCGAAGTTTGAATACATAACCAAGACCACTAGAGCACCCGCGGATGGCGATAAGCGAAGTAGACTCTTGTTGTGGCTGTGCAAAAAGGAACACTCGAAACTCCCGATCACCGAAATTAAAGACCCCGATGGCGGCGCATATACATCGCAGCTAGAAATGGACAAGGCTTTCGGGAAGTTCTATTCCCAGCTGTACAGCCACACGACAGTGGTACCACAGAGGGACATTTTAGACACGCTAGAAAAGATGGGCCTGCCAGCACTGAACGAAGCCCAGAGGGCCACCCTAAATGGGGACCTGGCCGTAGAGGACATAACCAAAGCAATTAAGTTGCTGTCCACAAGTAAGACCCCGGGCAGCGATGGATTATGCTCTGAGTTGTATAAGGCGTATGACACAACCTTGGCCCCCACTCTTGGAGGTATTCAAAGAAGCCTATGAGAAAGGGATGTTACCGAAAAGCATGAGGGAGACACTTATAGTGCCAATACCCAAACATGGGAAACCCAGGGACGAAGGTGGCCATGCTTAATTACGACATAAAAATATTAACGACCATATTGGCCAAAAGGCTGACATGGGTAATAGGTACATTAGTGCATGAAGACCAAAATGGATTTATACCAGGACGGAGCACAACAGCGAACCTACGAAGATTGCAACTCATATTGGAACAAACAAAAGACTCACATGAATCATATGTGGTGGTATCCCTAGACGCCACAAAAGCCTTCGACTCCATATACTGGGAGTGGTTGCTAGAGGTCTTAAGACAATTCGGGTTGGGGGAACCCTTCATCCGATGGATAAAAATACTATATCAATCACTGGCGGCCAGAGTCAAGACTGGGAGGGGAAGTGTCCGGTCTATGGGACATCCAAAGAGGCACTAGACAGGGCTGCCCACTATCCCCAATGCTCTACATCCTAGGCCTAGAACCACTAGCTATATACATGAGAAAAACAGTTTTTTGATGCTGGCATCAGAACTGGGGGTGAACACCACATTGTCTCACTATACGCAGGCAATGTGCTGTTATATTTGAGAGACCCCCACCTTAACCTACCAACAATCCTAGAGGTCCTAGAGAACTTCGCCCGGGTGTCAGTGATTTCAACAGGGAGAAGTCTAGTGCGTGCTCGCTGGCCGGCCAGGTTGGGCGAGTAGAAGCCGACCTCACAATGGTGGGAATACAATGGAAACTGCACACTTTCAGATACCTAGGTGTCAACATCTGGCACACACCTGAACAGATGCACAACCAGGTTGCGGTACATGCGCTAAGAAAATCAATGATGTTCTGGTCTAAACTACCACTATCGGTGATGGGCAGGGCCGCAGTGGTTAAAATGATAGTGCTCCCAAGGTTCCTATATTTTTTTCACAACATGCATTGCCTTATCCCAGCCTCCTCCTTTTGAATACTAGAAAAGCTACTGAGAGAGCCATTATGGGGCAACACCAGGCACAAAATATCCCTCAACACATTAACATTACCATACAAAACAAGTAGAATCCAACTCCCAGACCTCAAAAGGTACTTCCTGGGTGCCCAACTAAGTCACGTGGCCAAGTGGCTAGCGGACGAATGCACCTCCGAAACCAGGGAGGGGGCCAAGTCACAATGAAAGGAATGGGCCGGCGAACCAGAACAAGATCCATTACTAACCCTATTATACAACCTGGCGGACAGATGGAAACCAGTGTCTAGGCTCTATGCCCAACTATCGGACAGACCCCAACCCCAAAAGGGAGGCCATGAAATTGAAGTGGGAGGCGGACCTGGGTGAAGATACCACTGAAAAGGAATGGGAGAGAAACCTAGTATTACCCCCCCCGCCTGCACCCCCGAGAGGTGTCAAGAAACGCCCGGTTCAAGCTGATCCAATTACAGGTCCTATACAGAACATACATGACACCAGAAAGGATAGCTAAATTCGGTAAGAACACTGTGTCCCCGATGTAATTCAGAAAGAGCCGGGATGATGCATATGTTCTGGGAATGCCCGAAGATTCAAAACTTCTGGTCCAAAATAGAGCAGACCTGTATAAAAGCAGAGGTGGTACGATACAAATGGTCCCCGAAAGAATGCCTCCTGGGAGCATACCCAAGAATAAGTAAGGTGCGGCACATAGTGAAACTCATGGATATGGTGCGGGTGCTAGCCAAAAGATCTATAGCTATGACATGGAAATCTGCCAAGGGCCTGCAATTTGACAGGTAGTCCAGAGAACTGGAGCACTGGACCGGGGCCGAAACATTATGGGGAGAAGGAGTGGACAGAGCGGGAGGAGAGGCAAGCCCAGCATACAAGGACTGGAAAGCCCTAATATGGGACCTGTTCCACCCATCGGACGATGAACCCCCCCCCCCCCAAGCCATCCCTGCCCAATGGAACACCAACAGACCAAAGATAAAACCCGAGACCCAGCAAATGAACAATTAGGCTTGACATTGTCAGCCAACTCATCACCTAGGAGCTTACGAGGTCTGAAAGGTCAAATAAGCTGGGTCACTAGCCCCAGCACGCTCATGTGCCATCGAAGACTGGTTGTTTAGTTTGTTTATTGTTCTTTATTTTTTCTTTTATGTTAATCATTATTATTTAACTGTTTATCATGTAAATGTTGTCAGATGCTAACAAATGTACACTGAACTGGTGACGTACAATATAAATGCCAATAAGGGAATAGTTTACCTGTAACTCCATTTCTCCAGCATTGGTATCTTTCATGGATTCACATGCTTAGAATATTCCCTGTCGTCAGACTGGGACCCCTCGGTACACATATATAGCCTTTTCCTATAGGAAAACCTCTGACACCTTTGTGTGCCATCTACGTCCTTTTGGGGCCCGCCTACGCATGCCCCGTAGGATGTCGCGGTATAAGAGCCCCGCCCCCGCGGCTCCCTTCAGATTTCGGCCCCTCCAAAGTAGGAAGGGTCAAACCTATCAAGCATACACATTGCATTCCGGGAAGGCTGGCGGGCGCATGTGAATCCATGAAAGATACCAATGCTGGAGAAATGGAGTTACAGGTAAGAAACTATTCCCTTCTCCAGCATTGGATCTTTCATGGATTCACATGCTTAGAATAGATTGTATAGTAGTAAACCTGAAGACAGCGGTGAGAATGCAATGCAATATATACTCACAACAATACACAATGCATAGGTACATAAGAAATAAGTTTACCCATATATCTGTACCTACATAAAGCATACGGTCACTAACAGGTAGAAAAAACTCTACACAGTGTAAAGCTTACCTTATTGAAACAGATGGCGCAGGACTGCTCTTCCCATCTGCACCTCGTCCGCATGCTGCCTCGCAAGGCAGTAGAGGCGGGTAAACGTGTGGGGCACCGACCATGCTGCAGCCTGGCATATGTCCGTTAGCGGAATTCCTGCCCATAATGCTGCTGAAGAGGACGTTGATCTTGTAGAATGGGCTCTAGGATGCCCTTGCAGCGGCCTTCCAGCCTTGGAGTGGCAAAACGCAATCGTCGACGAGACCCATCGAGCCAATCCTTGCTTAGAAATTGCATTTCCTCTCGTCGACGGACCATACGCGATGAACAGTTGTCGAGTAGACCTGAGTTCTTGTGTACGATGTAGGTAAAATTTTAGGGCCCTCTTAATGTCCAAGGTATGAAGAGCTTTTTCCGCTGCCGATGATGGGGTCGCGAAGAAAGTAGGAATGACAATGGGCGAGTGTTTGTGATACACTGTAGGAACTTTCGGAACGAAAGTAGGATTAGTTGCCAGAACTACCTTGTCTTTAAAGAATCTTAGGTATGGAGGGTCTACGACCAACGCTTGCAGTTTCGAGATTCTCCTAGCTGACGTGATAGCAATTAAGAATGCCAACTTCCACGATATGAATTTCATGTCCGACGTGGCCATAGGCTCAAAGGGTGGTTTCATTAAGCCTGCCAACACTACGTTGAGACTCCATGTTGGTGGGAAACGTTTTACTGGGGGAAAAGTTCGAAATAAACCCCTCATGAAGTGTTTCACTAGTCTGTCGCTGAATAGCGGAGACGACTGTCTCTTCCTCGTGAACCTAGAGATGGCCGCCAGGTGCACCTTTATCGATGTGAAAGATAAACCCCCCCTCTGCCAAGTGAAGCAGATAAGGCAGAACTTGCTCCGGAGTCACCTTTAACGGGTGTAGACCTTGTTGTCCTCGACACCACTCACAGAAACTTCGCCACTTATAGGTGTAAGATTTGTTGGTAGAAGGGGCCCGAGCTGCTTGCAGAATTTTCTGGCAATCCTCCGAAAAGTCTAAGGTACCAAATTCCGAAAAGTCAGGAGCCAGGCTGTGAGGAGACTGTCCGGGTCGTGATGCCACACCGTACCTTTGTCCCGGGACAGTAGGTTTGGGACTCTCGGAAACGCCATTGGTTGTTCCAGCGACAGGTGAAGCAGGTCGGAAAACCACGGTTGCCTCGGCCAGTACGGTGCCACTAGAATTATCCGGCAACTGTACCTGCGTATCCACTGCACCGTCCTCCGTATGAGGGGGAACAGAGGTAAAGCGTAAAGGAACTTGTCCGTCCATGGGAAGGAGAGCGCCTCCCCTATGGAACCCTCCAGACGCCATCTGCTTGCGAATTGCTCGCATTTCTTGTTTTCCTTCGTTGCGAAGACATCCAGTGGGGGGTGACCCCATTTCTCGAAAACTTTCATCAGCTGAACTGTGTCCATTTCCCATTCGTGTATCTGGGCCATCCTTCTGCTGAGGGAATCCGCTTGCGAGTTCCTCACTCCCGGGAGATGGTGAGCCACGATGGATATCTCGTGCTTTAATGCCCAATGCCACACTTTCTGGGCCTCCATGGAAAGGGTCCTGGATCGCATCCCCCCTTGTTTTCTCAAATAAAACATGGTCGTCGTATTGTCCGTCAGCACTCGTACTCTCGATCCCTTGATGTGTGGTAGGAACGCCTTCAAGGCCCATCGCACTGCTCTGAGCTCTAACACGTTGATGTGTAGGAGTGACTCCGTTTGAGACCAACAACCTTGCGTTTGAAGAGTGCCCATGTGAGCTCCCCAGCCAGTTAGAGACGCATCCGTGACTATGGTTAGCTGGAACTCCGGTTCCTGTAGGGGTACACCGTTGTTCAGGTTGTGGAAACTCTGCCACCACTGAAAAGTCCGAAGCAGTTTGTCGTCGTCGATGATGATTATCTTGTCTGACCACGATCCTTGGGCCTGTGTCCACCAGTCCGCGAGGAACTCCTGAACTGGCCTCATGAATAGGCGACAGTTGGCCACCAGATGGATGCAGGATGCCATGGTCCCTAGGACCGAAATGTATTTTCTCACTGAAAGCTTGGTGTTTCGCCGTAGTCGACTCGCCAGTTGATTGAGTTTTGAGATTCTGTCGAGGGAAGGCTTCACTAGCCCCGACTGGGTTTCGAACTGTGCCCCCAGGAACACCAACGTTCTCGATGGCATCAGCGAGGATTTTTTTGAGGTTTATGGCAAATCCCAGCTGTTGTAGAAGCTGCATGGTGGCTTGCAAACTTGTGTTGGTCGACGCTGGAGAGGATCCCCTTACCAGCCAGTCGTCGAGATATGGGTATACATGGTGGCCTTGCCTCCTTAGCCAGGCCGCTACTGGGGCCAGGCATTTTGTGAACGTTCTGGGGGAGGTTTTGAGCCCAAAGGGAAGAACCGTGAACTGGTAGTGAGTCCGCCCTATCACAAACCTCAGGAACTTCCTGTGTTTCCGACACATTGGAATATGGAAGTACGCGTCCTGCAAATCCAGGGATGCCAGAAAATCCCCTTCTTGAACGGCTCGGATCACTTCCTGGGGCGTGAGCATTTTGAATTTTAGGCTCTTTAAGGACTTGTTGAGAACGCCTAAGTCTAGAATGGGACGCCATTTTCCGTTTGGCTTTTTCACGACGAAGTATCTTGAGTAAACCCCTTGACCTTTCTGTGATGCTGGAACTAATTCTATCACACCTTTTGCTAACATGAGTGTTACCTCTTGTTGCAGTACCCTCAGATGGGAATGAGCGACGAACACAGGTGGAATGTGCGGAGGGCTGCACTTGAATTGCAGAGAATGCCTGTTCCTTATTGTGTCCAGCACCCTGTCGTTATTCGTTCCCATTCGTCGACATAGGCTGATACTCTTCCCCCCAGAACGGTGTGTTGCTGGTCATTGCTGATCTTTATTTTGCTTCTCTCGACGACGACTGATAGGATGGTCTCTTCCTGGAGGTCTGGAAGTTCCGGCGTCGGTTTGCTGTTTGGGAAGCACGCCTGTATCCCTGGGAGGGGTACGCCGACCTACCGAAGGATCTGTCTCCTGACGCAGAGAATCTGGAATTACCTGAAGCCCCTCTAAAGGGACGAAAAGATTTGTAGCTTCAGCCACTCTGGAAGGTACCCAATGAACGTGCCGTGTCCGAGTCCTCTTTCATTCCCTTTAGGGCCTCATCTACTTTCTCTCCGAATAGAAGGTCTCCCTCAAAAGGCAGATCTAATACTTTGTATTGTACCTCCGGCCGGAAGTAGGTACACTTAAGCCATGACTGTCGTCGTACACAACCCCATTATTGACTTGCTTGAAGCCCGATTCAGCGAGGTCCACCGCAATGTTTATTGCGTGATTGGAGGCTTCCTCACCCTCTCGGACAAGTAACATCGCCGCCTTCCTATGCTCTTCCGGAAGATGATCCAGCAACGGAGCCAGCCTGTGCCACATTTCTCTGTCGTATCTGGCTACAATAGCCAGAGAGTTTGCAGCCTTTACTGTAGTTGCTCCCACAGATAGCACTTTTTTGCCGAAGGCATCCGGATGTCTTGCCTCGTTTTAAGGCGGAGTCGTGCACTTGTGCTGGGCCTTAGCTTTCCCCGCCGCTGCCGGCGACACCACTGATTCAGGCGTTGGTTGGGAGGATAAGCACTTGGGGGTAGACTCTGGAGCCTTACATTTTTTCTCAAGGCGACCTTTTACCGCCGGTTCCGAAAAGGGGTGACGCATTGTCTGCAAACCCTCCTTCCACACGTGATCTAGTATGGGTATTGAAAACACTGACGACCTTCTCTTACCCATGTGGTCGAAAAGAAAACAGTCCTTTTTCTGTTCTTCCTGGGACAAACCGAATTCCTTACACGCCTTCTCCATCATAGAATGGAATGATGCAATATCATCCGGGGGGGAGGGGGTGACCGATGAGCCGGGCTCCTTGGGGTTTCTAACTCCACTCTGACTCCCAGGCTGGATCCCTGGAGGGGGATGATGAGATATCCGACATGGCTCCTCTGTCAGACTCCGAATCTGGCAGCTCACCTTCCTCTTGGGGTGCCTGTGGTGCTGAGACTGGCGTGCGTAAGTGAGTCGGTGGACGGGACGGGCCCGGCTCGTCGACGGGTGACTGTGGCAGGTTTACCTGAGGTAGTCTCTGGTCCAACAACTGTACTAAAGACTGAAGCGTGGACAGAATCTCCAACAACAAAACAGATTGAGAAGAGGGGCAGACACAGGAATTCCGGATCCCCTCGTCGACGACTTGTCAACCACTCGTAGCCCGAGGTCTGCCGGGCCAGCTATTCCCCCGCTCTCGTCCTCTCCCGAGGACAGCAACACTGCCTGTTCCTGCAGTAAAGTATCCGGAGGGATCGGATCGAAAACTTCAGGCCTCCAGGCTTCTTGTAGAACCTCCGTCGACGAGGCCACCGTCGCAGTCATTGTCAGTAGATACCACATACGTCAGTGGTAGGGAGGCGGGCGATGACTGGACCGCCGTCGACGACGGTGGCTTAGCAGGTGGTTTAGGCGGTCCCACCTTTTCTGCACTTGGCCTGCTTTTACTCGACTCGTGGTCGATCTATGGTGATCGCCGGAGGAGGATTTCGGTCTTTCCTCGTCATGCTTTTTTGACGAAGATGACGATTTTCTCGTCGAAGATTCTCTAGCTGAATGACTCTGAGATGACTCTTTCTCCGCCGGTCTAGATTTCTTCGCCGGTGGTTCCGACAATACAGCGCGGTGTGATGTTTTTGCCGATTGTCTGGAGCCTACCTCCGAAGGGGGGTATGCCCCCGCTCCATCATTCAACCATGCCACCAGCCGTCGATTTCGGTCTTTGAGGGTCTTTTGAGAAAACCCTTTGCATATGTCGCAGTTATCAGCCGAATGATGAGGGTGGAGACAGTATATACAATCCATATGTCCATCCCCCTCGTAAACTTTTTTCAAGCCGCACGTCGCGCACGGACGGAACAGCGCCTTTCCCGACATGAAGGAAAAATTCACCTAACTCCAACTCCAAGTACACAACCTTGTACAAAATAGTAAGACGATGCGAGGAGATCCCACTACTTTGGAGACGGTTGAAATCTGAAGGGAGCCGCGGGGGCGGGGCTCTTATACCGCGACGTCCTACGGGGCATGCGTAGGCAGGCCCCAAAAGGACATAGATAGGCCACAAAAGTGTCAGAAGATTTCCTATAGGAAAAGGCTATATATGTGTACCGAGGGGTCCCAGTCTGACGACGGGGAATATTCTAAGCATGTGAATCCATGAAAGATCCAATGCTGGAGAAAAACATTTAAAAATAAGTAGACAGAGACTTTGAGCAGGATACCGTGTCATGGCCCTCGCAGAGGTTACACATGCAGACTCGATGCAGGTCTGCGATAGACATCTTGGAGCCGCAGTCCCGGCATTTCTTGAATCCGGACTGAGGAGTCATCTGTGTTGAAGACGAAGATAAAGTGAAAACTTTAACAGCAAATTCTTCAGAAGTACGAGGCGCGCAGATATTCACAAAGCTAACGGGTTTGCAGAAAAACGGATCCGAGGCAACAGGCGCAGTGCGTGCTACTTATAACATCTGATGACGTCACCCTCAACAGAGGCCTTCAAGGGACATCGACTCAATGCCATCGACGCAGGGCGCCCTCTGCCAAAAAAATTCAAAGATGAGGAATATGTTGGAGGACACAATGCATTCTAAATACGATTACGGTGTGTAATGTATCCCTTCTGGAGCTTGTTGATCTGCTTAGATCACATGCTCTGCATAGATTAGCGAGCAGTATTTGAAGGAGGTGGGAATTTAGAAGGTACAGCGGTTATATTTTAGGACTGCTTGTTCCACCTGTGAATCTGCTTTAGAGTGTGTCAATGCAATAATGCTGTGTGGACGTATGGACGGAGCTCCATGTAGCAGCTTTGCAGATGGCGTCCAGAGGAACATTTGCAATGAAAGCCAAGGTAGCTCCAGTACCTCTGGTAGAGTGTGCTCTAGGTGTGAAAGGTAGAACTTTCTCGGATAGGGAATAACAGAGTTGTATGCATTTCACTATACATCTGGAGATGGCGCCTTTTGATATGTGATTGCCTTCTCTACCAGGCGCTATGGAAACAGAGTTGGTCTGTTTTCCTTAGGGTTTAGTTTTCATCACATAGTACAAGACCGCCCTCGGTACATCAAGTGCATGTAGGCTTCTTTCAGCCGAGATCGATGAATTTTGAAAGAAGGTAGTAAGTTCTATGGATTGAGTTTAACTTAGGTGAGTGCCTAGGATGTGTTCGGAGGACAAACTTGCCCTGGTGTATAATGAAAAAGGGGTCTTGTACAGATAAAGCCTGTAGCTCACAGACTCGTCTTATGGAGGTGATAGCTACCAGGAATGCAATGGCCTTGTGCATAGGCTCAAAGGGTGGTCCCATGAGCTTGGAGAGCACAACATTGAGATTGCAACCCGGGGGAGGGTTGGAAATTGGGGGATATAGCACATTTACCCCTTGCATGAATGCCTTAATGACAGGGATTTTCCACAAGGCCACCTTTTTCTATGAAGTGTTGTAAGCAGATTGGGCCGCCAGATGCACCTTAAGGGAATTGAATACTAGGCCTGATTCTAGTAAGTAAAGCATGTAGTGTAGAATGTTAGCTGAAGAACATTCTAAAGGGCTCAGGGATTGTGATGTGCACCATATCACAAATCCTTTCCACTTATTAAAATAGCAGTGTATGGTGTTGGGTTTTCTTCCCTCCTTCGGATATCCATACACCTTTGTGGATGTTTCAAGTGGACAAACTATGACTTCAGGAGCCAAGCTGCCAAGTTCATTGTTTGTTGGCGCAGGTGGCGAGATGCCCCTTTGTGTTGTGTCAACATGTCGTATGGGCACGAGAGCTTGATTGGGTCACATCGCCAGCTTGAGCAGATGTGGAAACCAAGGTTGTCTCGCGCACATAGGAGCAACCAGAATCAGGGTTACTTGTTCCTGATGCATATTGTGCACTAAGTGGTGTCAGAAAGGGTGGCACGGGGGGGGGGGAGCGTAAGCAATATTTCCCTGACCAGTTCATCCACAGGGCGCCCCCCCCCCTTGCACCCTGGCTGGGGAAACCTGGACGCGAAGTCTGGCATTGTGCATTTAGCTTTGTGGCGAAAAAAGTCTAGTGGGGGGGGGGATCCCATAGTGAGAGTATTCGTTTAGGATATCTGCCGAGTTGACACTCGTCTTCGTCTGGTAGTGGGTGTCTGCTTAGAGTGTTTGCCAGAAAATGGAGTTCCGCTGGAACATGTTGAGATGTTAATAACATGTTCCGCTTGAGTGCCCACTTCCTTATTTTTTGGGATAGGTTGGACAGAGCGTGTGCTTACCTGCTTTTTCAGATAGAACATGGCTGTGGTGCTGTCTGTAAGGACCTGCACCGATTGACCGTTGAGAGGTTGTTGAAAGGCTTGAAGAGCCTTGAGGACTGCCAAGAGTTCCAGGAAGTTGATCTCTTTGGCAAGTGTCCACTGTCTGTGGGCTGTGTGGTGGAAGAAGTGTGCCCCCCCATCCAGCGAGTGAGGAATCTGTAGTTGGGATCGCTTGAGCTGGTGGAGCGTGAAAAGGTTTTTTTTTTTTTAACAGGTTGTCCTTGGACCACCAGCGAAGAGGGTTACCGAAACAACCACTAGATCGTCCCACTGTCCGCTTGCCTAAGACCACTGTTTCACTAACCATTCCTGCATTGGATGCAGGCGCACCCGAGGAACTAAATGAATGCAAGAGGCCATCATCCCGAGCAAACTCATTGCTTTGCGCAGTTATCTGGCGACCGACCTTGTATTGAGGTACCCGCAACAGTATATTTTGTACTGTCTCATTTGAGGAGAATGCCAGCTCCTCTTTTGTGTTTAGAATAGCCCCCAGAAATTGTTTTATGTGGCTGGGGACTAGACTTGATTTTTTCTCGCTGATGGAGAAACCTAGATTGAAAAGAAGGTTTATTGTCTTTTGCGTATTTAATTTGCAAATTTGAGGAGATCCTCCAGTGATTAGCCAGTCGGCAAAATAAGGGTATACTGGGATGGACTTTCTGCGCATGTGTGCTGCCACTACTGCAAGCACTTTGGTGAATACTCTTGGTGGTGAGGCGATGCCGTACTTTGAACTGGTAGTGTACTCCTGCCATCCTGAAAAGCATGTATTTTCTGTGCATGGGGTGCATTGAAATATTAAAGTATGCACCTGTCATGTCCAATGTCGCTATGTAGTCTCCCCATTTCAGGAGTGGAATTACCTCCTGGAGCGTGGTCATGCAAAACATTTGTGGTTTGAAATATTTGTTCGCAGGCTGCAGATCTAGTACTGAGCACATGGTAAGGTCTTTCTTTGGCACAAGGATGTACGTTGAATAAATATCCTTGTTTACCTCGTTTGCCGGGACAATCGCTATGGCGTCCTTGTCGAGCAGCACCTTTATTTCCTCCAGCAGTATTGTCTGTACTTCTGCTGTCATCTTCTGTCTCTGCGGGCAGTAGGGTGGTCTTTTTACCAGCTTGATACAATAGCTGCCTACCACGGTGGACAAGACCCACTTGCCCGATGTTATCCCCTCAAATGTGTGGGTGAATTGAGTGCTTCGGCCTCCTACTGGAGTGGCATGGAGGGGACCTGAAACAGCAGGTCATTGGGAGGGGCTGCGCCTCTCCCAGATGAGGTTCCTCTTCTAACTCTGCCCCTTATATTTCCTCTTTGAAAGTTAGACAAGGAAACTTGGCCTTGTGACTGGCCTCAGGATGAGGACTGCACTCCCCGAGAATAGCTTGAGGAGCGTTGCGCACCCAGGCCCCAAAAGCTCCTAGAGTTAGGGGAATAGGGTCCGTTAGTTAACTGCCCAAGGGATTTAAGAGTGTCGTAATCATCCTCGGCACTCGAGGGCATCCTCTACGGCCTTCCCAAATAATACATTTGGCTCTATTGGCAGGTTTAAGAAGGTAGCCTGAGTCTCTATTTTAAACCCTGACTGCCTAAACCAGGCATGTCGCTTAATGAGCGTTCCCTCCGCTATGATGCGTCCTGCGTTATCCGCCGCATCAAGATTGTTCTTCAGGATGTAGTTCGAGATTTGTTTGCCATCTGAGATAGTTTTAAGCAGTTGAACATTTAGTGGTTCTCGGACGGTTTCAATTTGTTGTTCCAGCTCATCCCATTTGTCTCAGCTGTAACTAGCTAAGAGTATAGTAGTGTTAGCAATTCTCATGTTATACGCTGCAGAGGAGGCAACCTTTCTCCCAAACGTATACATCTTCTTGCTCTGCTTGTCTGGTGGGGTTTCTGCCGATGCCACGGGAGTGCCTGCCCATTTTCTAGTGGTTGTGACCACTAGGGAATCTGGTTTAAGCGGGCCCCCGATATAAATTATTGTATATGTGGAGAATGTGTTCCTTTCATAGAAACGGCTTACTACCTCAGAAGGGTCTTTGATGAGCACGCGTTCCGCTTATATAAATACTACACCACACAAAATCATGAAATCATGGAAAATGAAAGTACAAGATACCATGAACATTGCGGATATTACTGAAGAGCTACTTAAAACAGACCAAGTCAAAGCTAAAAAGAAAAATGTGGCAAATGGACTAGATAAATACAAGGGAACAATGCACGACAGGAAAATTGCTCCAAGAGCATACTATTTTGAGCAAAAAATTAAATGCTGTGGAATCTTATCTTGTTAAATTTCCAGCTCCCAAATACAGAGATTGTTATCTGAGATTCAGGCTTAATTTATGACCAAGGAAAAATATATCTGTAGATTTTGCAAGAAACCTGGCCAACCTGAAACCATCAGGCATTTACTTACTGATTACACAAACTTAATAACAAGACAACAAATGTATTTTCAGCATTTTTCTGGGGGGGCTTACTGTATGTTGACAGCTTAATTATGGTGTCTCCTCTTTAATTGCCAACAAACATTGAAATTAGCAATTGTAAACTACCTCGATTCTCTGAAATGAACATAAGCCAATCCAAAGGTTCAAACGGTATGGAGAAAGACTATTTGACAACTCTTAAAAAATGAAGTCCTAGACAATGAATCTGTAGGCTGTGCACTGACGTATTAGTAGACCAACTTTTAAATGATTAATAGGTCTAAAGTTTTAGAGTTATACAAATGTATGTTTTGTGATTTTTAATGTTTTCATTTTTATGTACAAGTGTGTACCCATATTAATTGATTTAAGTTACAAAGATTTTACATGTATGTAATGTGAATATTGAAAGGTTGATCTTCAACTATATCAATTTCATAAAAAGAAAATACAGTGGGGTCAGTGGGCGCGGGTCTCTCTATCCTTGGGTTGACCGCCTTCGCAAGATTAAGCGTTAGTAGGGATGGTTGGATACGTCTCTGGACTGAGTGCAGGAGGGGTATAGATTGGGCGGCAGACTTCTTGTCCCCCAGGATATCTTCCACAAAGTCCTTGTTGACCTGTGTGTCCTGAGTGTCGATATTGCAATGTTGCGCCGCCTTTAGTAGCAGTTTGTTATACTGGAGTTGATGGTCGACTGGCAATCTGCTACCGGATGGTCCTGATGGTCTGGCGACTGTACTATGTAAATAATTGTCGTAAAACTGGTCTTGGCCATAGAGCTCGGCCGTGGGGTATGTCCTTAGTGTGTTTGGGTTTGTGTGTGCCTTTGCCGCCGGGTGTCTTCTCCATCACAGGACCGCCGGCCTGCTTATCGGAGTCGGGGGGCGTGCACTTGGGGTTCCAACTAACCCTGATCGCCCTTGGCATCAATCATGACCCCAAACTGTCCTGGCTGGAGTCTTCCCTTATGTCTATGGAGGCCTCAGCCTGCATGGCATGAGCGGCCCAGCGTTCGTCCGCCGATCGTTTAGGATATTTAAGGGTGTAAAAGCTGACAGGATTTACAATGCTTTTCAACGTGATCCCCCGGGAGACCGTGATTGCACACTTGGTGCGTGTCCTTCCACAGGAATTTACGGTGGCCGGCGGGGCAAGATTTAAATGGGGGTTTGTCTGTTATATTTTAAAAGGGCAGCTAGGCGAAAATAGATGGGGATGATGTAATTCACATTCTCTAAAAGAGGTCAATATAAAGAACCCCCCCCTCTCTCCCTACCATAAAGGCCACGCCTGGTCGATCGATCGATCAATCAGTCAGTCGTCCACGATGTGGGTGTTCATCAGGAGCCGTTGAGTGGTTTAGCAATCGTGCGGCGAGGCGAACAACAAAGGAAAGGAAGAAAGTCTACAAGTACAACTTTAGTTAATCAAAGGCATCAGCCTGGAAGAGAACTCTGCATTTGCGACCGATTTTGATGGTGGACAAAACAATCTGAGGGACCTTGACGCGTGAAAGACCAATGGTACAGTACACATCACACTAAGGATAGTATTACTAAACACACCATGTCGACCTCCATTTGAGTTTTGAAAACAAATCTTGTAATACTCTGCGACTTCCACTAGATGTCAGACTATACAGAGCATGTGATCTAAGCAGATACACCAGCTCCAGAAATATATGCGATACATTACTCACCGTAATCGTAATTCTGTTGCTTGTATCTGCTTAGATTCACATGCTATGCATAGGCCAACATCTAGCAGTGGTCGCAGAGTCTTACATTTTTTGTTTACAAAACTCGAAAAGGGACGTCGACTGGGCGTGTCAGTAATACTATCCCCTAGTGTGACGTCCACTGTACCCATGGTCCTTCACATGTCAAAGTCCCTCATATTGTTTTGTTTCTCAGGTAGCATGAAGTGTAGCGCAAGTACAGATGTAATAAAGCAGATAAGAGGCGATAAAGGCAGAAATACCTTCTACTCCAAGAGGGGAGGAAGGGTGGGCGCATGCAAATCTAAGCAGATGCAAGAATCAGAAATAAGATTACAGTGAGTAATTTATCCCTTTTGAGGCTTGTGGATCTGCTTAGATCGCATGCTATGCATAGACTAGAGAGCAGTATCTGTAGAGAGGTGGGTTGTGAGACGGTACAGCAGCAAATTTAGCACTGCTTGTCCCACCTGTGAATCTGCTTCAGAATGTGTGTCAATGTAGTAATGCTGAGTAAAGTTATGTATGGAACTCCAAGTAGCTGCTTTGCAAATGGCGACTAGATGGACGTTTGCAATGAATGCCAAAGCAACTCCTGTACATCTGGTAGAGAGATCTTGGTGTGAAAGGCAGTATTTTTAGACATAGAATAGCAGAGCAGTATGCACTTAACTATCCATTTGGAGATGGCGTTCTTTGAGTTGTAATTCCCCTCCCTGCCAGGTGCTTACTTAGCGGTTCCGTTTAGTTTACATAGTACAAAATTGCCCTCCTTACATCCAGTGTATGGAGGCTTCTTTCAGCCGAGTTTGTTGGATAAAAAAAAAATTACAAAAAAAAAACATGTCTAGTTGAACGGACTGGTTAACATAGAACTTGGATATGCATTTAGGTGAAAACCTAGGCTTTGTTCTAACTTTGTCCTTGTGGCTAACAAAGAAAGGGTCTGGCACCGACAGTGCTTGCAGCTCACTGACCCACCTTATAGAGATGATGGCTACTAAGAAATCTATATTGTAAGTTAGGTGCATGAGGCTAGATTTGTGCATAGGCTCAAAGGGGGGACCCATGAGCTTGGAGAGTACAACATTAAGACAACATTAAGATCGCAACCTCGAGGAGGGTTGGAAATGGGGGAGGGGGGTAAAGTCTCTTTACTTCTTCCATAAAAGCCTTAATAATGAACTTTCCACTAGGACACCTTGTTTTGTGAAGTGGTGCACGCTAGGTGAGCCTTGATGAGTTAAATACTTGGCCAGAGTCTAGTAAGTAGAGCATGTAGTGCAGAAAGTTTGATGGGGTACATTCAATTGGATTTAGATCTTTTGATCAGCACCATATCACAAATCTTTTTCATTTGTTGAAATAGCAGTGCCTGGTGCTGAGCTTGCATGCCCCCTTGAGGATACCCATACACTGCTGAGGTTGTTTTAAGTGTCCAAACTCTATGACTTCAGGGGCTAGGTTGCCAAGTTAATAGACTGTGGATGGCTTGTATTCCCCCCCCAACCCCCACGTGCTGGGACAGCATGTTGTAGGGGCATGGAAGTTTGATTGGGTTGTAAATCACCAGTCTGAGCAGATGTGGAAACCATGGTTGTCTTGCCCACATAGGGGCTATCAGGATTAGTGTGGCTTGTTCCTGGTGAATCTTGGTGTACTTTCCTGCTGAGGAGTGGCATTGGAGGAAAAGCGTAAGCAAATTTCCTTGACCAACTCATCCACAGGGCGTTCCCCTGGACTGTGGTTGGGGAATCCTGGAGGCTAAGTCTGGGCATTGCATGTTTAGGTTTGTGGTGAAAAAGTCTAAAGGAGGATAACCACACAGGGAGAAGACTGTCGATAATTTCTCTGTTGGGTTGTCACTCGTGCTCCTCGGGTAGGGGATTTCTGCTTAGAATGCCTGATAAAGCATTGAGTTCCCCTGGAACGTTTTGAGAGACTAGAAAAATGTTCTGCTTGAGTGCCCACTTCCAACTTTTTTGGGATAGCCTGGATAGACTTGAAGAGTGTGTGTGTGTGTGCCTTCCTTCTTGTTTATATAAAACATGGCAGTGGTGCCGTCTGTGAGGACTTGCACTGTCTGACCTGCTAGATGCTGCTGAAAGCTTGCATGGCTTTGCGTATAGCTAGTAGCTCCAACAGGTTGATGCGATTTTGGGCTGTGATCCGTGTCCACAGGCCATGAGCTATGTGGTGAAGGTAACGGGCTCCCCATCCGGAGAGTGATGTGATTCTCGCGTGAACTGGTGGATTCCAAAAAGGGTTTCCCCTTCAGCAGATTTTCTTTGGACCACCTCTGTAGTGCTTGTACTAGGGTTGGAAAAACAACCAATAGATCGTCTCACTGACCGATTACCTTAGACCATTGTTTCGCTAACCACTCCTGCATTGGGCGCAGTCGCGCGTCTGGTACTAGATAAATGTATGAAGCTATCATCCCTAGCAGGCGCATTGGCTTGCATACAATTATTTGGCAACCAGTTTGATAATGAGGTATTTGCAGTAGCATGTTCTGAACTCTTTCGATTGAGGGGAAGACTAGACCCTCTTGTCTTTATGATAGCTCCTAGAAACTGTTTGGTTTGGCTTGGAACGGGGCCCGATTTCTTCTTGTTGATTGAAAACCCCAATTGGAAAACAAGGTTAAAAGTTCTATGGCTATTTTGCTTCCCCCGTTATCAGCCAGGCATCCAGATAAGGGTGCACTGGAAGAGATGGTCTGTGTAAGTGCCCCGCAACTACCCCCAATACCTTGGTGAATACCCTTGGAGCTGAGGCTATGTCGAAGGAGAGCACCTTCAACTGGTAGTATTGATTTGCTATTTTGAAGAGCAGGAATTGTCTGTGTGCTGGAACATTGACATATGAAAGTATGCATCTTTCATATACAATGTTGCCAAGTAGTCCCGTAGTTTTAGCAGGGGGATTACTTCCAGTAGCACATTTGTGGCCTGACATATGTGTTTGCAGGACGCAAGTCTAGGACACGGCGCATTGTAAGGTCTTTCTTTGGCACAAGGAAGTACGTTGAATAGATACCCTCGTTTACCTGGTTTGCCGGGGCGATTTCTATAGCGACCTTTTCCAACAGTGCTTTGACCTCTTAGTATAATGAGTGTTCCTCCTGAATTGTTGGTCTCTGTCTGGGAAGGTTGTTGGATGGCCTCTGTAGGAGCTCTATAGAATACCCTCCCGCCACAGCGGATAATACCCACTCGTCTGAGGTGATCCCCCTCCTATGTGTAGGTAAATTGAGAAATGCAACCTTATTGGAGAGCCATGGGAGGGGACCTGGAGCTGGTCATCATTGCTTGGTGGTGTGTGTGTGTGCATGCGTGCGTGCGTGGGCGGTGGGGGGTGTTGTAAGAGCCTCTGGTCTCTACTCTTAGACCTTCTGTGTCCCCTTTGAAAATCCTGCTGGGAGGACTGCCCCTGCGAGGACCCCCAAGATGAGCTTTGTCCAAACAGACTATAGTTACAGGAGAGTTGAGAATTGTGTCCTCGAAATCTGTGTGCATTAACGCACCTTTTTGAACAAAGGGTTTGTTAGTTAACTGTCCCAAGAACTTAAGGGTGTCATTCTCTTAAGCACTTTTCAGTGCGTCCTTGACTGCTTACCCAAATAAGGCATTTGGTTCGATTAGCATATTGAGTAGGGTGGCTTGAGTTTCCAGCTTAAAACCGGATTGTTTGTGCAATGAAACCCACCTCCTGTTTGGGCGATAGTTGCCCGGTCGATATCCTCAAGGGAGCAATTGACCACCTGATACACTTCTTGACCAAACTTGTTAATCTCTACTTTAATGAAGGATGGGTTCCTTCATCTCTTTAGGAGGCAACTCTGATCCCCTAAAGGACAAGAATTAATCGCCCCCATTACAAACGTCCCCTTCCTCCTTAAGATCAAAGATAAAGTAGCCTTCATACATGGCTACATTGAAGAACGCAACATCCTAGGGGTACACCAGTCAGTTTCAGAGCTCACCATTGGACAGAACCCGCCAACCTGGACCTTAAATCCACCTTGGCCAGTATAGTGGATCAGGGTCATCCTGCCCTGCTGATGCTTCTGGACCTCTCTGTGGCCTTCTAACTGCTAGACCACTCCCTTCTCGTTTCCAGGCTTAGATACTTTGCACAATGGATTACTTCCTTTCTTGGCCCTCTGACAGCTAGGGTGGCTGTCAGTGAGTGGAGCTCCTCCCCAGTTATACAAACATATGGTGTACAGCAGGGATAGTGCATCTCCCTGTCTTTGTTCAACATCTATATTAGGCGACTGCTTAGCCTGCTGGACGAGCTGGGTGTACAGTATACCAATTACGCTGATGAGACACATCGTCCTCGAGATCAGTGGTTACTATGATCAGGAATCTAAAGCAACAAACAAGGTCTACGGCGCAGTGCAGTCCTGGATGGCTAACAACTCCTTGGCGCGGAACAATGGCAAGACTCAGTTAGTGATTGTAGTTTCCGGCCCACAGCTGAAAACGACCCAGCTTTTCGCAGCTTCTGTATTGCTGGTAATAACATCAGTGTCTCTAAGAGGGAAGACGCTAGGCGTTTTTCTGGATGCAGAAATTATTATGAAACCACAGGTCTCCTACATTCGCTCAGTTTGTGGTTATATTACTAAGTTACTGAATCACAATCGCCCTTTTAGCTCAGTCAGTAACTGCTCCTTACTAGTCAACTCTAGGTTGGACTATTGTAACAGCCTGTTGGCAGGCACAACTCTGACCAACCTGCCCTCACTACGTCACAAAAATGGTGCGGATCGTGCCATCTACAGCCTGCCAAAGCGGACTCGTGTCTCTGATGCCAGAAGGAAACTGCACTGGCTCCCCGGATCACAGACAAGATCCTTACCCAGACGTTTAAATGGCAGTCTGACGAAAGTCCTAAATACCTCAAAGAACATCTGAAATCTTACTTCCCGGGAAGACTAACGCTCCCTTGCCAACCCTACCCTACACCAACCCAGATACAAGCTGGCTCCGTTTGGAGGGACTGATGAACAGGCTCCCCTGGAATGGAATGTTTTACATGGGCCAATCAGATAGAATAAATAAAAAATAAAAAAAAATGGTGAAACACCATCTTTTTAATGTCAGTCCCGACTAAATCGTAGTCCTCTCTAATGGCTCCCCCGTCTGCCCGGTCTTGATTCTCGCCTGTCTTTGTCTATTTGTTTTGTGTGCGCCCTGAGGCCCATGGGTATCAGCGCGCGCCAAGAATTAAATAATTGTCTTAACCATGCTTGGCGCTTAATAAGAGTACCATCTGCTTCTAAACGGCCTGCATTATCTGCTGCGTCCAGATTATTTTTCAGGATGCAGGTGGCCACCTGCTTACCCTCAGCCACTGTGTTCTGGAGCTGTGATTTAAAAGGCTCTGGGACAGAGTCCATCTGTTACAGCATCTCATCCCATTTATGGCAGTTGTAACTCACCAAGAGAGTGGTGTTATTAGCTATTCGTACTTGACATGCAGCAGAGGATGCTACTTTCCTGCCCAGTGTATATATCTTTTTGCTCTCCTTAGCAGGAGGGGTCTCAGCAGAGGCTAAGGGCGTACCCGCCGTCTTTCTTGTGGTAGCTATGACGAGAGAGTCAGGCTTTAATTGAACCTTGATGTGTACGGGGTTGGAGGGGGCTGGCCTGAACATTTTCTCAATACTGGGGTTTTACGGCCCTCGTAAGGTTGGGGGTGAGTAGAGCAGGCTGAATGTGCCTCTGGATAGACTGCAAGAGTGGTATAACTGTGCTGCAGACTTTGTATCCCCAAGGATGTCTTCTACAAAGTCTTTGTCCACCTGTGCCTCTTGTGCATCGGTCTTGAAATGTTTAGCAGCCTTTAGGAGCAACTCATTATATTGCAGTTGATTAGCCACGGGTTGGTCATGGTGGTCCAGAGATTATATGATGTAGACAACTGTCCGTGCCATATAGGTCCCCTTGGTCTCCTAGCGAAGCAGGATCATGAGAACCTAAGTATCAATGTAATAGAGATCCTTGGAAGTGTCCTGCCAGGTGCTGGGCAGTGAGAATAAAGAAAACACTGATGCATCAGGTCTCTGGGTACAGGAAAGAACATGGGGAAAACAACCTTCAGCGACAGTCACCGTCACACAGTAACGCAGGGGAACCGAACTTTCGCTGTATGACACTGCCTCCTATCTTGTAGCCCAAAGGTGCTGAGATGAAGAAATTTGGCAGAAAGGTGCTTTGTTGGATAAGCTGGAATTCCCCAGAGTCTCGGAACGGTGATGTTCCTGCACTGCAACCAACAACTGAGCTGGACAGCCCACTGTATGACCCAAGGACACTTCCCGAACAAGATCACTTGCAGGGTTACCAGGAGGCGTCAAGAGTGACTGGTCCTACCACTCAAAGGGCTCGAAGCACATTCACAGGTCTTCTGAGATTAAGCGCAAAGCAGGGCTCAACTGGGACAACAGCAGGAGTTGGGCAACAGCCTTCTTTAGTGCGTCCCCGGATCGCTTTTTGTTCAGCTCGGCTCTTGAGGATACTTGGCTCCGTCTGAAGGTCAGTTGCACCAAGACAACCGATGGGAAGATCTGCTCCATGCATGCACACCAGCAGTGGTCCAATCAGGGACCACTGGGGTTCTCGTGCACGCCAGACACTAGCACCAGTAACGTGTATTGGGCCCCAACCGTCCCAGCCCTCTTCCCGGGGACCACATACGTGGCCTGCAGGGGCCTGTGAAAGAAACAGCTTTCGAGCACAACTGCATGCCCAAATAAACAGCTCCTGGCCCTGGAAATGCAGGGGGAAGGTCAAGGGACACAATGGCCAAAGGAACAGGCAAAAGACCTTGTGGCACAGCCAAGTTAGACACTACACACAGTCATGAGCCAAATGCGGTAAACACGGTATGGCTCAGTATAAAGTTAAAGAAATACAAGATAAAGCTACTGCTGCCACCAGTTTGCTCCAAGGCACATTGTACCATCATCAAAGTTTCCTCAGAGGGTGTCTAGGGCCATAAAACACAGACCATATTGCAACTTTGCACAATGATAAAATGGTACCAACAAGTGGCAACTTGTTTTGAATGCGGAGAGTGAACAACTGATCTACTGCGCCCGACACAGCTGCTACGCAGATAAACCCCGTTACTGATATATTGTACTAGTGAACTGCCTTATGTTGCATGCACGTTAGTACTTGCTTTTGAAGCAGCTCTGCATCTTCCTCTGATCCTGGGTTAGCAACAGCATTTGGGAACTACATTTACCAGCCGCCCCAACCCAGCACAAATTGGGCTAACAGCCGCACCTGCCCTGGTGCACCTGGAACAATCCGGTTTTCGCCGGTCCGCGCTAGGTCATGACGCTTGTCTGGATATACTCCACATTCCATCTAGACCTGGCAAGACCAAACTTCCATTTCCATCTTATCTCAGCAGCGTCAAGATCCCACCCCGGCACAGTGTAATCCCGCCTTGCCGGCCCTCTCCGGATATATGGGATACCTTGATAGCCTGCATCTGCTACTAGCAGTCCAAAAAACGCACTGCTTGGCTATCGTTGAACAAAATACCCCTCAATGAGATTAGAGCTCTCAGCCGCTCTGCTTCCAGAGCATTCTCCTCTTCCCCTCGCCGTTATCCCTCCTTATGACTCTACCTTTGAGGCCTTCTGTAATAGGACTCCCAGCTGAAATGCCTCCACATGTTTCACCTCAAAGCTCAACATCAGCCCCATTCCTCACCATCAATATCTCTACCCAATGCTCTGCTCCTTCCATCAATCGCACAACAGACCGATAATGAAGTGACCAGCCCTCCTCACGATCGACTAATCCTCCTCATACCCATGGCCCTAGAATACACTGCAAGAAATAATCCAGCAGCTGGCCAGAACCCCAGATGCTAACTCCTCTGAGAAACCACCTAACATTAAAAAGCGAGCAGCGGCACATTGAAAATGTGCGCTACTAAATACACGCTCACTCCCAAAACATGCGCCAACATTCGGGATTGCATTATTGAGAAGGTCTTAGATCTTTTGTGCCTTACTGAGACATGGACCAACAAATCTAGTGGCCCAATATTTGCTTTAGCCTCACCTGTGGGCTACACCACGATATGCCAGAACCGACCCTACAGCCATGGCGAGGGGTAGCCATTATCGCTTAAGACCATCTGAAACTATTCCGACCACATTGTTCCTGCACCAACTGCGACATTCTCCATGTTAAAATGACATCTACGCAGAATAGTTGCATTAACTTTGTATTACTGTACTCCTATAGACATGCCTAACTTCGAGGATGACCTTGTTCAAATTCTTAATGATTACATGCCCCCACCCCCAACTGCTCCACCCTGCTAGTCAGGGATTTCAATAGATGGCGTAATGACAGCGCTGACAGCCAAGCAACTGCCTTGGAAAAATCACTAAACAACATTGACTATGCACTTAACGACACCTACCCACAATAAAAGGTATACTCTCGATTGGGTAGTGGCTAGGAACCTCAGAGTAAATATTGTGGATACCCTTCCTTGCAACTGGTCTGACCATTGTTTCATTACTTTTGACATCTTTATCCACCTCTCAAAGATAAGAACTCTGTGAAAATGGTAAAGAACCGTAAGTTTAAAGTGAAAGATCTGAGGGGCGCTGTTGCGCACGGAAGAAAATGACTGCCTGATTCAGAGCTCCCGCTAAACTAACACATCCTGAGCCTAAATATCCTGCTAGGAGCTGCCCGCAGAACTAATAACTACATGAGTAGATAGCTCAGACACCCGTGAACACACGGTATAAATCCTGGCAAGCTGCACCCGATCCGTGCTGTGCTGAACGCTGGGGAACATCCGCTGACGTGAGGCGGAGGTGCGAGCCGGCTGAAGGGACCACGAGAAACTGCTGTAGAGTCTGGGAACACAACGAGATGGAAGGCCACAGGTGGGCGGAGCCTGGGTCTCTGGATCGCGGCCAGAGCTGAGAAGTGCATTTTGGCGGCTGGGACGCGTGTAAGGATAAGACAGCTGCCGCGTGAGTACCTATAGAGCCCCTTGCGGACCCGATACCCACAACAACCTCCTGCAGTGGGTGGGCCGACACCCTTACATTGACTGCGTTGCTCGCCACCTCGTGAGGCGGGCTCCCAAAGGTGCGACTGCCCAAAGACGCTGAGGAGCTCTGCAGCCCTGCTGCGCTGGAAGGGGCGTGTGCCGGCCACATACACACTGCAAGCAACCCAGTGAGTACACCAAGGGCGCCACGCAGGGGAAGTGCGCCTACGGTGTCATACGTTACAACATCGCGGGGCTCGTGGACAGTGTGTGCAGGGAGAGCTCCACAAGAATCACACTGGTCCCATACGCCACAAACAAATATCATAGGTGCAAGAGCGGATAACGATCAGGCGGGACGTGGTGCTGGCGAGTGGTGTACTGCTAAATCCTGGGTCCTGCTTCTAGGGCTGCAAGCAGACAAGAAAACCCTACGGAAGCTGCCACTTGAGGATTCAAATAGACATAATAACATTGGTTAACACAGGCGTGACCGCAACATAATACGTGGGGGGACACAGTCCACTCGAGGCATCCACTTACGGAACAGCTATATCCGAACCTAGGCGTGGTACCGCCGGTCTGCGAACTCCCTCAAACACTATATATAGAAAACCAATAAAGACTATTGGGGTTCTGTACAAGAGTGCAGCAACCTAATGACTGGACTGGGAAACCGTGGAGGCAAACTACCACGTTACACTAC
Source organism: Ambystoma mexicanum (assembly GCF_040938575.1). Classification (NCBI taxonomy): domain Eukaryota; kingdom Metazoa; phylum Chordata; class Amphibia; order Caudata; family Ambystomatidae; genus Ambystoma; species Ambystoma mexicanum. The sequence goes on from NC_090925.1 coordinate 834,094,512, forward strand.
CACCCCATTATGGGCGAGCTGCAAAAATCTGGTAAAGCAGCGAAGACCACAGGCACCAAAAAAAAGGGTCCAATTGACACATACACAAGCAGTCAGACCCAGACCACCACTGTGGAAGTTCACACTAATCCCAATACGATGGCAGAGCCCGGAATTGGTGAACAAGAGGACAGGCTAACTACTATAGTTCAAAATGGATTCCTCGCAGTTAACATTAAGATGGACAATATAGTTTCCACTATTGACTCGCTGAAAACCAGAGTGGACAAGGAGAGTGTACGGATCACCGAAGCAGAAAACAGAATAAGCACAAGTGAAGATACCATTGCACACCATGGCCGCAACATCACCCAGATAAAGGAAACTATGTCCAAACTACAGGGCAAATGTGAAGATCTCGAATCGAGATCAAGAAGAAATAATGTTCGAATAGTGGCCATTTCGGAACCGTTTGGGAAGGGACAAATGGAAAAACAAGTTGAAACACTGCTCAAGTCCCTCTTCGGGCCTGAATCCTTTTCCGAACACTTCCTGGTCGAGAGAGTGCACCGTACGCTGGCACCACTGCCCAAGCCTGGAGCACCACCACGTACGATTATTGCCCGGCTCCTTAATTATAGGGATAGAGACACAATCCTGCGGCTGGCGAGAGAACATGGAACACTGCACTATGAGGAATTTAGTCGGTTTTGTAGAGCGCACGTCAGCCTGGGGGCATCGTGGCACTTGTTACAGACATATTTTAGTTGCATATAAATGAGTAATACATACATTTACAGGAGCAATGATGACATTTGTGCAAATTTACAAAAATGTACAGTGCAGTATATTTACATAGGTTAGCGAGTGTTACATATTATTGTGCAAGGAAAGAGGTCTTCAGTTTCCTGCGAAAAAAATCGGTAGTGAGTTTTCCGCTCTAATGTCTGCAGGTAGAGCGTTCCAGGACTTGGCAGCAATGTAGGGGAAGCTTAGGCCACCGGCTTTGGCTCTTTTGATGCGTGGGATATCAAGTAAGTTGGTGTATTGCGTCGTGGTGGGACGTGAGGCGGAGGGTTTGGAGATGGTCTCCGATAGGTAGGATGGGGCGGAAAGAGGCATTTGTGTGTGAGGGTGAGGATTTTGAATGTGATCCACTCTTTAACCGGGAGCCAATGGACTGAGTGCCTGGCCTGGAAGATATGCTCTCTTTTTGGGATGCTAAGAGCGGCCTGGAATGCGTTTTTCTGTGTGACTTGTAGTATGTTTAGGTTTTTTGCCGATGTGCCTGCTAGGAGGGCATTGCAATAGTCCAGTTTGGCTCCAATGGTTGCTCTGGCTATTGAAAGGCAGTGGGTTTTGAGAGGTATGGTTTGATGGCGTTTATAAGTTTGGTGGTATGCGCAGATGAGGAAGTGATTGCGCCGACTTCTCTGGTCATTGATAATGAGGAGTCTAGGTATACTCCCAGTGTCTTGACAGCTGTGGATACGGGGATGATGGAGTTGTCAATGGACAAGTTGGTGTACAGTTTATCCAGTTTGTCTAGGGTGCTCTGTTGACCTAGTAGTATGGTTTTTTTTTTTAAAACATTTTTTTAATTATTTGTTTTGGTTTTACATGAAAAACCTTTACAAAACCACAGTAAAATATGAAACTAATGAATACATACAATAATAAAACAAGAAGAAATATTCCGAGAAGAAACCAGGGGTTGCAAAGGGAGACTAATCCAGGCCGTTTTATGCTCATTTAGAGGAGCAGTGTCTTAACTTGAAAGTATGGAACATTTTTCCAAAACTTTTACAATTGCAGCCGTGAGCATAATTTCTTGACCAGTGATCAGTCCGTCCCAAAAAAAAAATCATGTGATACTCTCTTCTTTGGCAACAAATCTCCCAAATAGAAGCAATCTTGTTTCCCAGGTGCCTTCGCACTCCATTAACAAGTGTCTGAGAGATTGTTGGCTTGGTGAGTCACAATGTTTGCAGAATTTTTTTGCTTTGTCCCCCTGGTTTCTTCAGACCAAAATTTCGGACCAAAATTTCCCCCGTGTGAGCTATGTTCAGTCTTAGTCTGAGGACATTATTTCTTATGCTTTTTTCAGGGAACTTTTGAAGATAGCGCAGAAGAGTGCCAAGCTTTCTGTCCACCTTTAAGAGGAAATTTGAAGGATTGAGGTTCCTTTCTCCATCAATCGTGGCGATCCAATCTCTTATTTCTAGTAGTTTTTTGACTTTCATGGGATTTAGAGCAAGGGTTCTGATGTCAATTCAAGCCTAAGCAAGATACCTCGTACTTTCTTCTCCAAACCGAGAAGTTGCTTAGATTTTGCTTTTTTAAGATGTTCATTTACATCAAAGTAGAGAGTGGACTGGCTTGCTGTTATTATTTTGCGATATAAAGACAAACGTTTCCAGTCCGCTCGACAACCCAGAGAGGTCAATCTCGGTATCATGATTTCAGTCTTGTCTCCATTAAGGCAGAGGCCATTAAACGCCATCCAAGCCTGGATGATGGAGTAAATCATGTGGAGTGCCTTGGCGTCTTCGTGGTATGATCCTGAGAGAGGTAGAAGTACTTGTGTATCGTCCGGTTAGTTTGTGTACGTGATACCATGTGAGTCGAGTTTGTCAAAGAGAGGCTTAGTGAACAAGTTGTAAAGTGTGGGTGCAGTGCAGGATCCTTGAGGTACTCTGCAATGGATTGTGGTGGGTGTGGCGTTAGCAGTGTCCGAGAAGACTTTCATGGCTCTTCCCTCGAGGAAGGAGGTGACCCAGAGAGCCGATTCTTTAGAGAAATTAGCTGAGTGTGTGAGGTGAGGGTCTTGTGATCAACCAGATCGAATGCGGCTGAAAGATCTAGTAGGAGCAGTAGGGCTGGCTTGCCCTTATCCATGATTTGGGTGATCTGACTCTTCAGATCCACCATGGCTGTTTCGGTGCCGTGTCCTTTCCGGAAGCCTGATTGCCTGGTCCCTAGGATAGAGTTGGTTTCCAGAAAGTGTTGGATTTGGCAATGTGCGCCTTTGTCCAATAATTTCAAGAGGAATGGCACTGTGGTTATCGGTCTAATTGTTGGGTTGTAGGGGGTCTAAGGTTTTTTTTTTTTTTTTTTTTTAGGAGGAGGCGGACCCATGCCTCTTTGAGGCTAGCCAGAATAATGCCCGTTTTAAAGGACGCATTGATGAAGGCAGTGAAGAGCGGCGCAAAGCAGTCTGTGCAGTCTTTGATGAGCTTGTGAGGGCATATATCTCCTTTACAAGGGGAGGGTTTGAGATTTTTTAGTAAGTTGATAACTTCTGGTTCAGTGACATCCCTGAAGGAGAAATCAGGTATGGTGGGCTTGGACGGGGTGGGTGTGGAGTTGCTAGGCTTGGTCCCGGTCTGTTGAGGCAAGGCTTTGTAGAGGTCCTTGATTTTCTTTTGGAGAAGGTCAATTTTGTGTAACATGGCAGCTTGGATACTCGCACACCAAGCTTCATCTTTGATTATTTCATCAGGTGTATTGGGGGGAGGGAAGGGGGGGTGAGCTCATTAAAAATGGCAAAGATTTCCTTAGAGTGCGATTTGGCATTAGAGATTCGTGTGTTGAAGTCGTTGGCTTTGGCAGCGGTGATGGCTGTTTTGTATTGGTGGGAGATTAGGTTGAATTTGTTTTTGGCACTGCTGCAGGGGTTGGTTTGCTCATTTTTTAGTGCTGCTCTTTTGCATGAGCGCAATGAGTGCAGTTCTTCAGTGAACCAAGAGTTGGTGTGTAGTGATTTCTTTTCTTTTTTCCATTCGAGTGGTGCTATTTCGTTAATAGCTTTAGTGATGACATCTTTGTAGATGTCCGCTAGAATATTGGGGTCGTTAGCGAATGGGGGTGCTAGTTCGGGGATGTTGAGGTAGGGGCGCAGGTTATCCTCTAAGCTTTTTAGAGCTTCTGACATGTGCTGAGATTGCAGAGGTCAGAGTTTTGTGGTTTTTGGTGATGGGAACAGAGAATTCGATACAGTTGTGGTCGGTCCAGAGCAGTGAGGTGATAGAGAGGCAATTATGGTCTGCGATCCAATCTAGAATGTAGCCTTTGGAGTGAGTTGGACTTTCTACTTTCTGGGTGAAGCCTAAGTCAGTAAGTTCCTTGGTGAGGGTGACCGTAGGTTTGTCTTTAGCATCATTGAATTCCAGATTGAAGTCTCCTAATAAGAGGGTTTTAGTGGAGCTTTTCATATTATTACTGAGAATGTGGATGATGTTTGCCTGAGAGTCTAGGGTGAGGCCTGGGGGACGGTATAGTAAGTGAATATTGATGGTGCTGTTAGGTGACAGAAGTCGGAGCTGGAGGTTCTCTTTGTAGATGAAGGCTACTCCGCCTCCTGTTCGTTCAGGGCTGTCTTGTCTGAATATGGTGAAGCCTGGTGGTAGTGCAAGTGCAACGGTGGGGCCTGATGCTTCATGTAACCATTTTTATTGGGTTAGCTAATAGGTCAATAATGTTGTTGGTTATGAGGTTGTGAATATCTGATGCACGAGCTGGGAGGGAGCGTACATTGAGGAGGGCACATTTGATGTGAGGTGTGTGTAGTTTATTAGTGGAGGTGTGGGTGGCGGATGTGTCTGATATGTTATGTGTGGTGACATTGTGGGGTATGGTTTGGTTGGTGGGTAGTTGTTTGCAGGTATGTGGATGTTCAGTGCGAGGGATGTGTTTGGAAATGGTGCGGGAGCTCAATCTATAGTTTGTGTTCTATGGGAGGGGGTTGTGTGTTGAATTCAGCAGTCAGTGTGCGAGCTCGAAGTCTTTCATTATTGTGAAGCAGGGTGTAGGGGGGGTGCATCTGTATGAGGCGAGTGTGTTTGTGAGGTATCCAGGGCAGTGGGTTGAGTGGGATTGGTGAAGGGGCTTTGTGGAGTAGGTGTGAGGGGGCGGAGTGCGGTGTACGGTTGGAGAGCAGCGAGTGTTGCAAGGAGGGTGAGCAGCGTGGTGATGGCAGCGGAGAGCTTGCAGGAAACTATGGGCATGATTGTATGCTATGGGAGGGCTGGGGGCAGAGCTGGGCACAGTCAAATGGCAATCAAGTGGCGGGGAAGCTAGGTGCAAAATACAATAGTCAACTGGCAATCAAATGGCAGGGCGGGTAGCTACTAGATGCAACATGTATACAAAATGCGATAATCAAGTGGCAGGGCAGCTATGCACAAAATACGATTGTCAAATGGCAGATGTGACATGGCTGCTAGGTGCAACAATCAGCGGTAGTACCAGTATGCCACAGTATGGTACACAGAGTATGGTGAGGCTCCTGGGTGTCCTCATGGTGTTATAACGTATGTGGGATTCAATGGTGTGCAAACTCTTGCACATGTCATGAATGAGAAGCAGAACAATGGCTAGTGACAAGTCAACAATGCCGTAAGTATGGCCAAATTCGTATATATATATATATATATATATATATATATATATATATATATATATATATATATACACACACACACACACACACACACACACACACACACACACACACACACACACACACAGATGGCGCCTGGCTTGAGGCTAGGTTCTCAAGCAGCACTATAGTTCAAGTACAAGTGCTTAATAGTTGAAGTGTGGGCATTTTACAAATTACAATTGCATTACAGTGTAGCAGTTAGGGGCATAGGCGCAGGCTCATAAATGCAGTGACGATGAAGATAACAAGAGAGGACAGCCACAGTGGCTGGGATCAGGCAAGTACGCTAGTCAGAGTAGCAGTGGGAACATTGTGATATGTGGATCTATAGTGGTGTGAGCTGGACAGGGTGTAGTGGGCGCTCAGGGGTGGGACAAGCACAGTACCTTTGTTGGCGCCTCTGTGGCGGGGCCTGTGGAGTCCAGCAGGGGTTCTGGCAGTAGGCTGTTCAGGCAGGAGACAGGCGTTGGCCTTATTGGGCGGGCCTTGGTGTAGTCGGGCCGGCTAACGCCATCCGGTGGCGCTGCGCGATCGAAATGCGTGCCGTGGCCCAATCAGGGTAGTTTCCTCGCCGGGTGGTTGCTTAGCAACCTAATCAACAAAAACACAGTTGGCCATTTTCTGTGGCCCGATCTCGTGTGTGGCAAGGGCGGCTCACAGGGCGATGCAGTAGAATGCAGGGTGATTAGGCACAGGAAGGCGCTCGCAGCAATCAGGCAGCTGCAGTCTGGAGGAGGGGCACGGATCTCCGAGTCGGCTGGTGCTCAGGCGGGTGGTTAGCTCTGTCGGAGCTGGCCTGCTGCAGGATGGAAGGGCTCCTGCCCTCCCAGGGTGCTGGTGACTGTGAAAAAGGAAAACCGGATACACGTATACCCGGACTTCTCGGCCGGGGTCCAGGCAAGCAGAAGATTCTCTGAACCAGTCAAGAAACTCCTGAAGGCACGCCAACTTTCATATGCCCTGATGTTTCCAGCCAAAATGAGAATTCAACACGCAGGAAGAGCGCACTTCTTTGAATCCCCGGCCGAGGCCATGACCTATATTGAGAACTACATACCCTTGCCTCCTGCCGGGGGCAGACCGGAACAGAACAGACCCCAGTCAGCGGACTAAAGACAAATACCGGATGAGCACACACAACGCAAACTATATCCTTAACAACAGCTTCCGTGCTGCACTGTTTCCGAAGGGCGGCCCGGCAAACCAAGGTTAAATAGGGTAGTGGGGCCGAAACTGGCAGGCATGTGAAGCAACATGACTACCCCTGGAAAATTCCATAAGTTCACTGGGGAACGTCATCAAGTTGGGGTGGATGATGAGGGTGGAGGGGAGGGACGTTAGGATAAGGGTTGTTGCCTTTCTGAAATGGGAATATCAAGGCACATAATGGGAGTTGAGGCCCACTGGACATAGTTAGGTCCCATTGGAAAGTTGATGGAAGTAAACGTTTACTGTTTTATATGTTTGTGGTCACTCGGCTGCAGGTGGTGTCCTCATGGTATAGACGCTAAAACCTTTGTAAACGAGCTACCGTCAAAATATTTGAGTACAAAAGACCGATGATGGGTTAAGGATTAGATTATTATCATGGAATGTCCAGGGCTTAAATAACCCGATAAAAGCTAAGAAAATTGGCAATTATATTACTAGACATGCCCCCCAAATCTTAATGTTACAAGAAACGCATACAATGGGGCCTAGCAACATGCATATACTGCCTAAATGGGGCAAGCAAAGGTTCCACACTGATTACTCCTCCCAGTCCAGGGGAGTCATCACCCTCATACACCCAGGGGTGGGATTTAAGGTTTTTGGTCAGAAGGTGGACCCGCTTTGGAGATGTGTTGGTCTGGGGAGAAATAGCAGGCACACAAATCATTTTGGTAAACACATATGGACCTAACATTGAAGACCCATCCTTCTACATGAATGTATATCAGTTGATTAATTCAATAGAGGTGTCCACTATAATCTGGGGAGGGGATTTCAATGGGGCTCTGGATCCCATACTAGATAGATCCGCGAAAACCATAAGGGCACCAAGTAAGACGGTGCAGGCGCTGGGGCACATTATACCACAACTGTCACTAGTGGATGCATGGCACAAATTACACCCTGGAAGTAGAAGGTACACATATTACTCCTCTGTTCATGACTCTGAGTCAAGAATTGACTATTGGTTTGTCTCCTCTGCTGTGGCTACATCGCTGAAAATAGGTGAGATCTTACCCCGAACATTGTCCGATCAGTCCCTGGTAATGCTGGAGATAGTGATACGAGATGCCCCCAGACCTGCAAGAAGGTGGAGGATGCCCAGTGGAATACTTGGGGACCCAGGTGTAGTGGAGGCATTACATGTTGACATAGCTGAGTTTGTCACTAACAACTTAGGAACCGTCAACAGATGCTCCACTGTGTGGGAAACTTACAGCTTTGGTCAGCGGTGTCCTGATATCGAAATCCGCTGGCCTTCTGAGGGAGGTGCGCCGAGAGCTAGCAGAGGTTGAAAACAAATTAGACACACAAGAGGGATCCTATAATCGTACACAAGACAAAGATACTTGCGGAAATACACAAACTTCTCAGAGAATTCAACAACCTGGCCACTAGAGAGGTATGCTATTTAGCAGAACCCACACGCGCACGCAGATACAGCGAAGGAAATAAGGCGCAGCAAGCATTGTCCAAACTTTTAAAACACGAAAAGGGACTAAATCAGCTTGCCAGTATCCAAACACCACAAGGGGAGGTACTTCTTAGTGAGGAGGTGATAAATGGGGAATTCGTCAAATTTTATAAAGGAACTATATGCAAATAAAGATTAAAAAAACGAGCACCGAAATAAAATCCTACCTTGCGGCACTCGAGCTACCGAAGCTCCCAGTTGAGGATGAACTAGCAATTGATCAACCCATAACTGCTGAAGAAATCAATGAAGTAATTAAAGCACTGTCATCTGGCAAAGCACTGGGGTCGGGCGGAATAGGTGCTGAATTCCACAAGGAGTTCCGCAAGGAACTAGTACCCATACTGTTAAAAATATGGGAGGAAGCCTTAGAGAGGAATACACTACCCCAAACAATGAGGGAAGCAATAATAACCGTGTTGCCCAAACATCGACGGCGCCTCACAGGATGTGTCGTACAGACCACCATTGCTCATAAATACAGATGCTAAAATATATGCGAAGGTACTGGCGAACCGTCTTCTGCCAGCCGTACCTACGCTGGTCCACCCTGAGCAGAGTGGTTTAATTCCCGCAAGGTCTATGGTTCTGAATCTTCGAAGGCTTTTTGGTATAATGGCACAAATAGACCCGGACAGATGCGCGGTGGCTATATCCCTTGATGCCGAAAAGGCCTTCGATTCGGTCCCATGGGTTTACCTCCTGGCAGTATTGGAGGCATTCGGAATAGGGCCCAACTTCATTGGATACGTGAAGCTACTATACACTGATCCAGGTGCTAGAGTATTAACAAATCAGTCCATCTCTGAACTGTTTCTCCTGGGCAGGGGCACTAGACAAGGTTGTCCATTTTCACCCATACTGTTCGCATTAGCCATAGAACCAATGGCAGTGGCGGTAAGACTAAGACATGCAGATAGGGGGATAAAAATGAAAGGCTCCACCCAGCTAATCTCGCTATATGCAGACGATACGTTATTGTATGTCCAGGAATCCGCGAGGAACATTGCACCCATTATGGCAGAAATACACAAATTTGCTGCATACTCTGGTTATACTATAAATAGTGCCAATTCCGAAATATTCCCGCTTACCCCTGCTACTAAATGCCCCGATACGATATGTGGACTCAAATGGTCAGAACACCACATTAGATACTTGGAAATCCTTTTCTCCAGGGACAGACATACTTTATATGCAGACAACCATGAAAGCGCACTACAATTATAAACACTTAACTTCAGATGTGGGGACACCTTCCCATCTCCCTATACGGTAGGGTTGCTATTCTTAATATGATGGTACTTCCCAAGCTGTTATACTTCTTTGTGAATGTCCCTATATGGCCGGATAGGGCCTTCTTCACCAGGCTCAGATCTATGGTAGTGACCTTTCTCTGGAACGGGAAACCGGCTAGGATAAGGTGGGAAAAGATGACTGAACCATACTGTACTGGGGGTACAGTACTTTGAACTCTACTATTATGTTGCCCAAGCACAATCTGCAAAATATTGGAATGATGCGTCAGATAGATCACCCCACACTTGGATAGAAGAATATACTACGCAGCCTACGAACATACAATCGGTTATATTCGATCCACGATACAAAGACTCATGTGAATATAATCCAGTAAGCTGTACAGTCTGGGCATGGGAAGCGATATACAAGCAGCTGAAAATAGAAACACCTCATAACCCAGAAATACCCCTATGGAACTTCCCAGGCAACCCCCCCAACACATGATGGTAACTTACAGGAATCATGGGACCCCGGTAGAGAAATGAGGCTGGGAGACATGTTCTGCAAAGGGAAATTTGTAGCTCTGAAGGAACTTGTGCGAGCGCTGGGTGGGGGACCACTCAAGACACTCCAATATTACTGTATGTATTTGTATTTATTTTATTTATAGAGCGTACCAGGCCCTTGGGCATCTGGGCGTGTAATTTAGTTACAACATAAGGCAATCATTACAAATTACAGTTACAGTTATAAACATATATACAAAATGCAGTTACCGGGTGAGCAGAGAGTCATAACATATGTACATGAGATGAGGCAGGTGGCTAACGCATGGGGGATGAGTGGCTTGTAGAAGGGTCTTGGGCGGTGAGCCAGGCTTTGGCCACGTTTTTGAATCTGTGGAAGGAGGGTTCAGCTCTAAACAAGTTAGGGAGCAAATTCCAGAGTTTCGCCGCCATTACTGGGAAGCTGGCTCCACCAGATTTTTGAAGGTTGAAACGTGGTATAGAGAGGCAGTTAGTCTGAGCAGTTCTGGAGGGCAAATTTGTTGGCTAAGTAGCAGGGTGCTTGGTTGGATAGGCATTTGTGAGTGAGGGCAAGTGTTTTCAGTGTAATTCGTTGAGAGACAGAGAGCCAGCGTAAATTACGTCTGGTGTCTGAGATGTGATGGTTCCTGGGGATGTTGAGTGCTGCTCTAATGGCATTGTTTTGGATGATTTGTAGCTTGTTTAGGTTATATCTGTTAGTGCCCAGATAGAGGGCATTACAATAGTCAATTTTTGACAGCACGAGTGTCCTGGCGAGTGTGACACAGTTGGCTGGAGATCGGAAGGGGCGGCTAGCTGTAATGAGCTTACAGGTGTATGCCGCTGTAGAGGATACTGCATTGGTTTGTCTGGCCAAGGATAAAGTAGAGTCAATGTAAATCCCTAACATTTTAGTGTCCTTGGAGGCCTTGATAGTGTTGCCATCGATGGTGAAGGATTTGCACTCTGGGGACAGTTTGGATAGCTTGAGGAGAGCCGAGAATGAGAAACTAGGTCTTCCCATCATTCAGACAGTCCGTGCTGCGGCATCCAGGCTTGGATGACTTGGTAGATGACATTCAGAGAGAGAGAGTCGGAGGCGTAGTCTCCCAAAATTGGAATGAGTATCTGGGTGTCAGCAGCATAGTTGGTAGATAGTCCAAAATATCAAATAGTGGTTTTGTGAACACGTTGTACAATGTGGGAGAGACACAAGACCCTTGAGGTACCCCGCAGGCGACGGGTGCAGTTGATGCTGCTGCTAGGGGGTAGAAGACACGCATCGATCTGTTGTCCAGGAATGAACTGATCCAGGCCGTGGCTTTATCAGAAAAATTAGCAGCTAGTTTGATGTGACAACACAGTATACGATGATTGACGAGATCAATAGCCGCAGAGAGATCGAGAAGTAGTAAAGCAAGTTTACCCTTGTCTCTTAAACCTTCGATCTGTGTTTAGAGGTCGATATGGGCAGTTTCGGTTCCGTGTCGTGGCCGAAACCCAGATTGCCTTAGACCCAGGAGTTTATTAGATTCGAGATAGTCTTGAACCTGTAGGAATGCAGCTTGGTCAAGGATTTTTAGTAGGAACGGCACCGTGGTGATGGGCCTGTAATTTGTGGGTATATTGGCATCCAAAGTAGTTTTTTTTTATTTTTTATTTTTTAGGAGCAGGATAACCCAGGCGTCCTTCAAATTGTTCGGTACGATCTCCGTGCTGCAGGAGGAATTGATAAGTGTGGTGATGAAGGGAGCTAGCTCGTGGGCCGCTTCCTTGATTGGCGCTGGGCAGAGGTCCTCTTGGCAGTTGGAAGTTTTGAGGCCATTGATAATATTTTCCACTTCAGTGATAATGGTGAGAAGCTGAACAAAGTCAAATAATCTGGGATAGAGTTGTTTACAGTTGGGAGAGAGTTGGGATGCAAGTAAGATTGTAGATTAGTCTGTTTATCATTAATTTTGACTTGGAGAGTGGCTATCTTACCAAAGAGAGCGTTTTGGATATTAGTGCACCAAGTGCTATCTTTGTCAGGTGTCAGGTACAGCGACAGGGGTTTCCAATTCTTTTAAGATTCTGAGGAGTTCTTTAGTATTGGATTTGGCTTGCTCAATACGTTTTTTGTAAGTGTCTTTTTTCGCCTGGAGTATAGCTTCCAGTTTAACGTTGCTAGGACAATACTAGTTTTATTGACTTCTGTAGGGTTGCTCTTCCAATGTGATTCTGCGATTCGGTTTTCTTTACGAAGAATTCTGATTTGGGGTGTAAAGCAAGAATTGAGATGAGCTCGTAGTTTGGGTTTTCTCAGTTTGGATGGGGCAATGAGGTCAAGGGCTTTTAGCATAGAATGGTTGAAAGTGTCAACCAGGACGGTAGGGTCCGTACTTCATAGTGCTTGTTCGTTCAGAACTGGAAGAATGACAGGGAGGAGTTTGTCACGAGTTATGTTGCGCTTATTCCCTGTGGGAATAGCAGGTGCAACGTCTGGAGTGGAGCTGATGGTTTCGGCAGGGATGTTAAAGGTGATTAAGTGGTGGTCGGTCCAAGCACAAGGTTGGTTAGATACCACATTGATTCCGCAATTGAAGTCCGCTATCCAATCAAGGATTCTACTCTTGGAATGTGTGGATGTGTTGATATGCTGAGCAAAGCCTAGGTTCGTAAGCAGGTTGTCAATCGTCAGGGTAGCAGAGTCGTTGGGGTCGGCGAGGCCCAGGTTACAGTCAGCTAGTACAATAATTTGGGAGTTGGTTTTAGTGTTGTCTGTCAGAAAGTTGGAAAGGTCTTCAGCGAAAGTGGATAATAGCCCAGGGGGCCTATAGAGTAGGTGAAGTGAAATGGTGTGGTTGGGGGCGAATTTGACCATTGGGCTTTCACAGATGAGATTTGATGTGCAGTGGAGTGGTGGAAGTTAAGGGAGCTTTTGTGGATAATGGCGATGCCACCACCTTTAGATTGACTAGTATTGCGGTCATGTCTGATATTATAGCCTGTTGGAATGGCTAGAGAAAGTAAAGGCCCTGAGGCAGCGTGGAGCCAGGTTTCTGTGATAGCCAAGAAGTCGAGGTCATGAGTAAGAATGAGATCAGCCACATCAAGTGCATGGGCTGTGAGGGATCTGGCATTAATTAGTGCCCCTTTGATGGTGTTGGTATCAGGGTTCTTGGCTTGGGTGTTGGGTACGTGTGGAGAAAGGACATTCTTTGCGTTGGGCTGTGGGTGTTTTTTATGACGATTGGGTGTCATGTGGTGGTAGGAGGCATGGGCGAGTCTTGAACCTAGTCTAGAGTTACTCAGTAAAATAGAGCATGGTTGGTTCGAGGTGGGTTTGGTGAATAAGTGGTGAAGCCATAGGGCGGAGTTGTTCAGGTAAGGGTTTGTGCGGTGAGGGGTAGTAGCCATAGTTGTAGTTATGTAATAGCGAAGGTTGGGAGATGGGGCAGAGTTGCGGATAGGCGCAGGAGCCGAGAGGACAGTGAGGTAGAGGGTGCATACAACAGCTAAAGCAAGCAGTTTGGGGAGAGATGGTCAGTGGCAGTGATTGACTACTGGAGGTAGGTTGCGCAGGGCATAGTGGCTAGACACGAATGTGAAGTCGCAGGTAGGTCAGGTCGCAGTGTATACTAGTACCAGGGAGGAGATGGCGCCGTAGGAAGGGCTAAAGTACGGTTACAAAGAGGTAGGCTATAAGATAGTAGATGCCGTCTCACGAGTTGGTAGAGTTCCACTATGAGGGCAAGAAGCAGTTCAACTAACTTAGCACAGGAGTGGTTGTAGCTAGGTTGGCTAGGCTACCGTGTGTTACATCACAGTAGCACGGAATGCAATGGCAAGCAGTTAGCTAAATGGGTGCAACATGGCAGACCCAACCGAGCGGGCTAAGGAAGGTTTCACAGGTGTGGCACAAAATACAGTTTCAGTAGCGTGGCAGAACATATAGTTCAGCTAAGTGAGTACTGAGAAGCAGTTCTAGCAAGGGGGCTAGATGAGGTTTGCCAAACGTTACACAAAATACAGTTTCATTTAATGTACACAAAGTAGACGACATGCAGTTCGGTTGCAGTGAATACTATGATAAGAGACCTTGCTCGGATAGGCTAGGTGAGGTTTCCACAGTATAACGCAAGAATTAACATCACCGTTACTGTTAAATTATGTCTTGGCTAGGTCAGATTAGGGGAGACTAAGGACCAGATGCGTTGTGTGGGACAGCGTGCACACGCCGCCGAGTAGAAGTCATGAGTAACGCCAGCTAGGCGAGGCAAAATGCAGCTATATTATGTAGCGCAGAATAATGTTGTCAGGTTTAAATGGCACAAGCACGGTTAGGGGCGAAGACGGAGCATATACCATGCACGATAAGGCCAAATAAGAGGCGAGTGGTCAGCACTTCGATGTACGTGCACCAGTTCAGGGTACATGTACAGCGTTAATTAAGCCCCGGTAGTAAAGGAGCTTGAATAAGGTGCTTATTCTTAGGGTGTGTAGTAGAACAGCGTCTTGGGCATGTCACAGTGCCATCGGCAACGGAGTGCAGGCGAACATAGTTATGGGGTACATTGCCGTCTCACCGCGTGACTGATGATGTCAGTGGGCCGTTGTTCCAGGATAAGTGGTGCGCATGCAGGCAGATTATGAAAAGGCAGAGCTTGGAGACCTTGAGCAGCCCGCAGCACGGCACGTTCGGTCAGCACAGTCAGCAGCCTTTTTCCTCGGCCTTCTTCCGAGGGGCAGCGTTCGCCTGCTGGCGAGATGGGAATGGCTTTGAAGTCACGGGCAATCAGATCAGAGCATAGCCAGAAGCCTCATGGGGACAAAGCTAGCAGGATACATAGCGGCTTTCTTGGAGAAGGGTACCCACGTGCAGATCCAGTGGCAGGAAGCACTCCGGTGCATCCAGGCAGCCAGCAAACTTCGCTATATAGCAAGCGTGGGTAATTCTGATGCAAGTCGCGTCTGCATCAGGAAAAAATGAAAATAAACGGCGGAATGCTGTGCGACCATGCGAGGGCCTGGGGGCAATTGGATAAAGAGCCCAGGGGCTTACCTTGCATCAAGCAGGGTAGAGGTTGGGAGAGGAGTTGCTCCTGCAACTCGAGTGAGCTCAGCTAGAGCTCCTGCTCTGCTGGGGAGGGACTGGCACTAGAAGGCTCAGTCAGCAGCCTTTTTCTTGAGACCTGCCTTCCAAAAGAGATGGCCACTCTTTCTGGATGAACCTCCCCCACACCCATGTATACAATTAGTTACGTCTAAAGAAGGCCTGGGGATCTCCAAATTATACATGTCAGTGCAGGCTCACACCCCCACGACAAACCAGATCAAACACAAATGGGAGAGGGAGCTACAGATGCCCATCGGAGAGAAGAAATGGGGCAAATATTGTGTTCTCACAAAAAATATATCACTTAACGCCGGGCTACGCTGAATTCAATTTAAGGTACTAAACAGGTTACACTACACCCCTGCTAAGGTAGCAAAATTTGTCGCCAATAGCCCAGACGAATGTCCCAAATGTAAGGCACCTCAGGCAGGATCATTCCACATGTACTGGGAATGCCCATTGGTAGCGGGATTCTGGAGTATGGTGGATGTGATGTTGGAAGAAATCACAGGTTCCCCCTGATCTAACCCCCCAGAAATACTTGTTTGGGGACATTGGCAAGTACTCAGAAAAAACTAGAAGATTGTTCAACATTTCATGTGCGGTGGCCAAGAAATGCATCTTACAAACATGGAAAAGCTCCACACCACCGAACATGAACCACTTCCTACGCGAACTGACACATGTTAATGAATGTGAGGAACAATATGTATTAACCCAGCCTGCGACAAGTAGGCCCAAAGACATCTGGGGCCCCTTTAGAATGTACTTGTGTGACATGATCTCTGATGATAACGATTCATTGTAACCTATATGGAATTAACAAACCATGAAATGGGTCCTTGTGTATTGTGCGAGGTGCGATGTGAGAATGGTGCTATGTAACTGTTGTGACCACCAATAAAAATGTTTTTTTTAAAAAGTGAAAGATCTGGAAGACTGTCTGGATGACATGACTGCAACCTCAGATCTAGATCCCCCCCCCCAATCCCCTAACCCCCTAACACCCTAACTGATGATTTTACTCAATCGATGCGTAATATGCTGGATACAGTAGCCCCCATCAAGAATAAGACAATAAGGGACAATGCATTGCATAAGAATTGGTATACCCAAGATCTTAGCTCAATGAAAACAAGTAAAAGACAAGCTCAGACAAAGTGGCTAAAATGCCCCAGCAAAGAGAATAAAACTATGGAAGGCTCTAGACAAAGCCCATAGATTAGCGATCTACAAAACGAAATGCGATGTTTACAATAAGCAGATTGAAGAGGCTAGCAATACAAAAAAGCTCTTAGATATTGTCAAATACCTAGGGAAACCCAGTACTCTTTCCATGCCCATTGAGCATACTGACCAAGTATGTCTCGAAATACAATGTGCTTTTCAAGCAAAGTGGATAAGGCACTTTCTAAAATTAGGATTGAACCCTCTAAAGTTTTGCCATTGCTCTCTCCCAGTCTTGCAACAGACACTAAAGATTGTATTTGCAAATTCAGTTTCAGAATCATCACGGTTTCTGACATGATGAACATTCCGTCCTCTTTACACCCCTCCCAGTGACCGGAAAACATTGTCCCGCCCAACCTATCTTGGTTAATAAAGTAATCTTTGTACCTTTTTTTTGTTCTACTAGTTAACTCGTTCCTGATTCTATTAAAAAGGCCACCATTACCACCATTACCCCACTGATTAAGAAAGCCAGCCTAGATAAAAAAAAACGAATCTGGGCCCCATCACCAACTGTGCCACTCTTCAACTTCAAGCCTTCATTGAAAAATCTAATATCTTGCACCCTAGGCAGTTCAGTTTTCGACCTTCCTATGGCCCAATTTGAGATACAAAACAGCACTTTTGGACCTTCAAACTCATGTTGAGAATCTCAGACGTAGGTCACACCAGCTGCATTCGACCTCCTAGAGCATGATCGGCTACTGCTTACCTTAGAAAATACTGATCATTGCAGCCTAGACACCACCCAATGGATTCGATCTTTCCGCTCAAACTGCTCCTCTAGAGTAGGTAGGGGCAATGCCACTTCATATCTCGCCCCCATCTCTTGTGGGGTTCCTTGGGGAGCGTGCATGTCACCTCTGCTGTTAAATTTGTATATCCGATCTTTTTATGACCTTCTAGACTAGCTCAAAGTGTTTTTTACTAACTACGCTGATGACACCCCAGTTGGTAGTTGAACTCGCAGGAGATTACCATCACGATGCGACCCTGCTCCAGACCATCTACGGTCGTATCGAAGGATGCGTTTCAATGGGAATAAAACTGAGCTGCTGATATTTGGTACTGCACACTCTAGATGTAAGCGCGACTCCAAATAACAGTTTTTCCACATTCATAGATGCCCGATCGAGCTAAAACTCTGGATTTTAACCAGGAAACTCTGCTTAGCGCAGAGGCCTACATTAATCAGATTGTGAAAAACGGTACCCATTACCTCAAGATACTGAGGAACCTCTGTTCCTTTTTGTCTAAATCCAACTGTTCATCTGTGGCCCGGGCAGTTATTCTGCCCAGACTTACTATAGAAATGCGCTGCTGATTGGGGCTCATAATGAGAATTTCGAGGCCTTTCAAGTGATCTAAAACAATGCTGTCCACATTGTAAAAAGGAAATCTAAAAGACCATATCTCAGACGGCAGTAGAGACCTCCACTGGCTACATGTTGCTGCGCACCTAAAATTCAAGGCCCCAAATGGCATGCTCCCTTAATACATCAAAGAGCTTGTCTCCCCGTAGGACTCCCCCTGCCCCCCGGCCTTAGCGCTGGTTAAAAACCTTAAATTCAACGTTGCTAACCGCTTAGCTAGATCCATCCCTGTTGTGGCTGCCAAAGTTTGGATCTCCCTTCCCTTAAATCTCAGACCTTTGAAGGAATTCAATAGGTTTCGTCGGAAACTGAAGACCAAGACTGTTCTCTTCAACTGAGCATCCTTGATGACTTCACCTGCCGTCCTGTCTTGCCTCTTGTCTGTGTGTTAATGTTCCGGCGCCCAGATGCCTGCGGGCTACGGTGCCTCACAAATAAAGTCAATAGATTAAGAGAAACAAAGTTTCTCAGCACTGAGCCTGAAGGACATGTCAGTTTCCCCATAACAATGAGCAAAGCCCAGTGGAGCGCTCCACTGTAAAAAGTCAAGTTAGGATACAGAAACAAATGCAAAAAGTTTGGGGGACGGTGTTATGGGGGGGAGGAGGGGTTCGGGTCCATGAACTACAGACAAAGTTGCTTCTCGAGAAATCTTTTCAAACAATGTGACCACAAGCAGACACAGGCCATGCGTGCCAAAATCCTTTGGAACAAGCAAGCTGGTACCTTAGCCAAGTTTCGCCTTTGGGCAGCAGAGATCAGATATCTAGAATCCAATCCGGAGGACAGACTTTTCCTGCACATGAATCTCAGTTCAGCCTGACATACTGTCGTACTGTAATCTCTGAAAGGGCAAGTGAGATTTATTCGCAAATAACTGAGGCACAGTGCATGAACTAACACCATTGTGATTTGCAGGGAGGAAATAACTCTCCTGGCTGGACTCCAAAAATAGCCAGACTTCCAAATAAGGGTAAATGTGGACACCCTACTGCCTCAGGAAAGACGCTTTTATGACCTTAATGAAGACCCTGGAAGCTAAGCTGAGGTCAAAGGGGTGGACCTTGACTGAAAGTGTTGGTCCCCCGAGGAACCGGATTTGTTGACCACTTATCAGAATGCGCATATACGCAGCCTAAAGATCCCGGCCACACATTCACTCGCCCTTCTGCAGTGTTGCCAAGATCAGGGCCAGTATAACAATCTTGAACCTTTACATAGGAAGGAACTTGTTGAAATAGGAGATGTTCAGTACTATCCAATTAGGGCTTCATTACGGCTCTGAATGAGGTAAGATGGGAGCTCCCCGTCTGGGTCCTTGTCTAGAGGGTCAGAGAGGTTCTGCCAAACAAGCCGCTCCAGGTTGGGGCACTGAGGGTTCCCCATGTCTTGACCACCCTAGCATGGGGAGGACAGTAGATGCAACGAGCTACAGGCACGGACCGGTGGCCCAGTTATGCACGGAGCAAATGAAAGAATGAGTGGATCAGGATTGTGCGTCTTGCAAAATTCTGGGTAAGTCTCTGAACCGGCATGGGGAGCAAGACCCCAGCCTTGCCGACTATAAGCACCAGACAAAGAGTAGCTTCGTGGTGAACCTGGGCAGTCTGATCTACCACCCTGGAAGGATTCGGTCCAGAGAGCAACTTGGGACATTCCCCAGGAAATGCGCTTCAATCTAGTGAAGGCCCTGAAAAACGACTACCAGTTGCATGGCGCTTAGCGAATTCAGGAGAAAAGTGTTATAAATCATCCTTATTGAATTCATAAACATTAAATATATTTGACCATGTACAGGATCCTTTTCAAAATAGAGGAGAACAATCTGACTATGTGGCATAAAATCTGGTTTTGACAAATTCCCTTCCTTAAAACCAAGCAGTGCATCTAGCTGACTTTCTGCTCTGGCGTCTCTTTACAGTAATCTGAGCAGCAGCGCTGGGTCTTACAGACGCAGGCAGCTTTATTCGCCGACTCCGGCATGGAAGGGAATAGTTTCTTACCTGTAACTCCATTTCTCCAGCATTGGTATCTTTCATGGATTCACATGCTTAGAATATTCCCCATCGTCAGACTGGGACCCCTCGGTACACATATATAGCCTTTTCCTATAGGAAAACTTCCGACACTTTTGTGTCCTATCTACATCCTTTTGGGGCCCGCATACGCATGCCCCGTAGGACTTCGCGGTATAAATGCCCCGCCCCCGCGACTCCCTTCAGATTTCGGCCCCTCCAAAGTAGGAAGGGTTAAACCTATCAAGCATATACATTGCATCCTGGGGAGGCTGGCGGGCGCATGTGAATCCATGAAAGATACCAATTCTGGATAAATGGAGTTACAGGTAAGAAACTATTCCCTTCTCCAGCATTGGATCTTTCATGGATTCACATGCTTAGAATAGATTGTATAGCAGTAAACTGGAAGACGGCGGTGAGAATGCAATGCAACATACATCCACAAAAAATACATAATGCATAGGTACACAAGAAATAAGTTTACCCATATACCTGTACCTCCATAAAGCATACGGTTACCAACAGGTAGAAAAAACTCTCTACCTTATTGAAACAGATGGCGCAGGACTGCTCTTCCCATCTGCACCTCGTCCGCATGCTGCCTCGCAAGGCAGTAATGGCGGGTAAACGTGTGGGGCACCGACCATGCCGCAGCCTGGCATATCTCCGTTAGCGGAATTCCTGCCCATAATGCTGCTGAAGAGGACGTTGATCTTGTAGAATGGGCTCTAGGATGCCCTTGCAGTGGCCTTCCGGCCTTGGAGTGGCAAAACGCAATCGTCGACGAGACCCACCGAGCCAGTCCTTGCTAAGAAATTGCATTTCCTCTCGTCAACAGACCATACGCGAT
The DNA here is from genome assembly GCF_040938575.1 of Ambystoma mexicanum. Lineage (NCBI taxonomy): Eukaryota > Metazoa > Chordata > Amphibia > Caudata > Ambystomatidae > Ambystoma > Ambystoma mexicanum. The sequence goes on from NC_090925.1 coordinate 834,114,958, forward strand.
CAACAGTTGTCGAGTAGACCTGAGTTCTTGTGTACGATGTAAGTAAAATTTCAGGACCCTCTTAACGTCCAATGTATGAAGAGCTTTTTCCGCTGCCGATGATGGGGTCACGAAGAAAGTAGGGAGGACAATGAACGAGTGTTTGTGATACACTGTAGGAACTTTCGGAACGAAAGTAGGATTAGTTGCCAGAACCACCTTGTCTTTAAAGAATCTTAGGTATGGAGAGTCTCTGACCAACGCTTGCAGTTCCGAGATTCTCCTAGCTGACGTGATAGCAATTAAGAATGCCAACTTCCACGATATGAATTTCATGTCCGACGTGGCCATAGGCTCAAAGGGTGGTTTCATTAAGCCTGCCAACACTACGTTGAGACTCCATGTTGGTGGGAAACGTTTTACTGGGGGAAAAGTTCGAAATAAACCCCTCATGAAGTGTTTCACTAGTCTGTCACTGAATAGAGGAGACGACTGTCTCTTCCTCGTGAACCTAGAGATGGCTGCCAGGTGCACCTTTATCGATGTGAAAGATAAACCCCCCCCCTCTGCCAAGTGAAGCTGATAAGGCAGAAATTGCTCCGGAGTCACCCTTAACGGGTGTAGTCCTTGTTGTCCTCGACACCACTTACAGAACCTTCGCCACCTATTTGTTGGTAGAAGGGGCCCGAGCCGCTTGCAGAATTTTCTGGCAATCCTCCGAAACGTCCAATGTACCAAATTCCGAAAAGTCAGGAGCCAGGCTGTGAGGTTGAGACTGTCCGGGTTGTGATGCCACACCGTACCTTTGTCCCGGGACAGTAGGTTTGGGACCCTCGGAAACGCTATTGGTTGTTCCAGCGACAAGTGAAGCAGGTCGCAAACCACGGTTGCCTCGGCCAGTACGGTGCCACTAGAATTACCCGGCAACTGTACCTGCGTATCCACTGCACCGTCCTCCGTATGAGGGGGAACGGAAAAAAAGCATAAAGGAACTTGTCCGTCCATGGGAAGGAGAACGCCTCCCCCATGGAACCCTCCTGAGGCCATCTGCTTGCGAATTGCTCGCATTTCTGGTTTTCCTTCGTTGCGAAGACGTCCAGTGGGGGGTGACCCCATTTCTCGAAAACTTTCATCAGCTGAACTGTGTCCATTTCCCATTCGTGTATCTGGGCCATCCTTCTGCTGAGGGAATCCGCTTGCGAGTTCCTCACTCCCGGGAGATGGTGAGCCACGATGGATATCTCGTGCTTTAATGCCCAATGCCACACTTTCTGGGCCTCCATGGAAAGGGTCCTGGATCGCGTCCCCCCTTGTTTTCTCACATAAAACATGGCCGTCGTATTGTCCGTCAGCACTCGTACTCTCGATCCCTTGATGTGTGGTAGGAACGCCTTCAAGGCCCATCGCACTGCTCTGAGCTCTAACACGTTGATGTGTAGGAGTGACTCGGTTTGAGACCAACGACCTTGCGTTTGAAGAGTGCCCATGTGAGCTCCACAGCCGGTTAGAGATGCATCCGTGACTATGGTTAGCTGGAACTCCGGCTCCTGTAGGGGTACACCACTGTTCAGGTTGTGGAAACTCTGCCACCACTGAAGAGTCCGAAGCAGTTTGTTGTAGATGATTGTAAAGGACCGGTAGGGGGTGGTCTGTACTTCTGCTCTCTATATGGTAGAGGGGAGGCACAGAGGACCCCAGCCTAGATTCTCTATTCGGTAGTTATGGTCGAGCAATCAAGGCCTAGCTTCTCAGGAGGTGATGCAGGCTGGTTCTTAAGTACAGTGTAGTCCCCAAGCCCCCACAAAGGAATGTCCGCACACTGTATTGGTTAGAACACAGTCTTTATATAATCAATAATCAAGGTTATGTACACTTATCATAATAACTCACTTTGTACTTAGGAAAATCAACAATGGCAAATATGACAATGCATTACTTACCGTAAAAGCATTTCTGATGGTTGTATCTGCTTAGATTCACATGCTGTGCATAGGTCCGACATCCAGTGGTCACTGCGGGGTATTGCATTTTGTTTTTCGTAGTCGAAAAAGGGGACGTCGACAAGGCGTGTCTGTAACACTATCCCTATAGTGACGTGCGTTGTACCCACAATCCCTCACGCGTCGAGGTCCCTCTGTTTGTATTTTTCTGCCCTGAGGGAGCCTTCTAGACGTGAGCGAGTACAGAAAAGAGAGAAATATAGAAAAGGATGTCTATGTTCCTTCCATCCAAGCGGGGAGGAAGGGTGGGCGCATGTGAATCTAAGCAGATACAACCATCAGAAATGCTTTTACGGTAAGTAATGCATTGTCTTCTGATGTTTGTTAATCTGCTTAGAATCACATGCTGTGAATAGACTAGCGAGCAGTACCCGGAGTTGGCGGTGGGTTATGAGAAGGAACAGTAGAGAAAAGATGTCTTAATACTGCCTGTCCCACCTGGGAGTCAGATCTAGAGTGTGCATCTAGACAGTAGTGTTTTGTAAAGGTGTGCACAGAACTCCAGGTAGCAGCTTTGCAGATGGACTCAAGGGGAACATTTGCAATGAACGCTATGGAAGCCCCAGTGCCTCGAGTGGAATGTGCTCTTGGCTTGAAGGGTAGTTCTCTCTTAGCAAGAGTGTAACAGAGAGTGATGCATTGAACAATCCATCTAGATATAGTGGACTTTGAAACTGCATCTCCTTCTCTTCCTGCTGCCACAGAGACAAAGAACTGATTAGTCTTTCTCAGTGGTCTGGTTCTTTCCATGTAGAACATGACAGCTCTGCGTACATCTAGTGTATGCAGACTTTTTTCTCCCAAGCTGGAAGGGTTTTGAAAGAACGTTGGTAGTTCTATTGACTGGTTTACATGAAATTTCGATATGAATTTTGGTGCAAACCTTGGGTGTGTGCGTAGAACCACCTTATCCTTGTGAACTGTTACGAAGGGGTCTAGTACAGAAAGAGCCTGTAGTTCACTTACTCTCCTAATGGAGGTGATGGCTATTAGGAAAGCAGTCTTAAGAGTGAGGTCTTTAAGAGTTGCCTTGTGCATGGGTTCGAAAGGAGGGCCCATGAGTCTAGAAAGTACCACATTAAGTCCCATCCGGGAGCTGGGTTAGCTATTGGAGGGTGTATTCACTTTACCCCCTCCATGAAGGCCTTGATAACTGGTATCTTCCACCACAACACTTTAAGTTGGGAAGTGGTGTATGCAGAAAGTGCTGCTAGGTGGACTTTAATGGAATTGAACACTAGACCTGAATCCAGTAAATGGGTCAAGTACAGAATAATGTTAGTGGGAGAGCAGTCAACCGGGTTGATGCTCTTACCTCTACACCAGATGACAAATCTTTTCCACTTGCTAGAATAGCAGTGGCGAGTATTAAGTTTTCTGGCTTCCCTGAGGATGTCCATACATCTCTGCGGGAGTTGTAAATGTCCAAATTCTATGATCTCAGGAGCCAGGCTGCTAAGTTCATGGTCTGAGGGCATGGATGCAGTGTCCTGCCCTTGTCCTGTGACAGCATGTTGTACGGGCAGGGAAGTTTCACTGGGGGAGATAGGGACATCTCCATCAAGTGAGCGAACCATGGCTGCCGGGCCCACATTGGGGCCACTAGTATCATGGTAACCTGCTCCTGGTGCATCTTGTGCACCACTTTGTTGAGAAGGGGAGTCGGGGGAAAGGCGTAAACAAATTTCCCTGACCATTGAATCGACAGACCGTTCCCCCTGGACTGGTTCTGGGGGTACCTGGAGGCGTAACTTTGGCATTGTGAGTTCTCCAGAGTTGCGAACAGGTCTATTTCCAGGAATCCCCATTGCGTGAAGACGTCTAAGACGATGTCTTCGTGCAATTGCCATTCGTACTCTTCGGGCAGGGGGAAGTCTCTGCTGAGTTTGTCTGCTAGCAGATTGAGTTCCCCTGGTACATGTTGTGATAGTAGGAACATGTGTTTGAGAGCCCACTTCCATATATTCTGGGACAGCTTGGACAGTCCTGGAGAGTGAGTGCCCCCTTGCTTGTTGAGGTAGTACATGGCTGTGGTGCTGTCTGTGAGGACCATCACTGTCTTTCCTTGTAAGTGTTCCTGAAAGGCTTTCAGTGCTTTGAACACCGCTAGTAGTTCCAGCAGGTTTATATGCTTGGATGCTAAGCTCGGAGTCCACACTCAGTGAGCAGTCTGATGGGATAGGTGAGCCCCCCCATCCTGTAAGGGATGCGTCTGTGGTTAGAGTGGCTTCCACTGCGGGTGTGGCAAAAGTTTTCCCTAATAACAGGTTTTCTTTTGTCCACCACCGTAGCGAGATAACCAAGGCCTGCGAGACCACCACTAGATCGTCCCATTGTCCGCTGGCCTGACACCACTGGCTGTAGAGCCACTCTTGTATTGGGCGCATGCGCAGGCACGCGTGAGGTACCAAATAAATACATGACGCCATCGTCCCTAGCAAGCGCATTGCTTTGCGTACCGTCACCTCTCGACCTGCCACATAATGGGGGATCTGAAACAGCATGTTTTGGACCCTCGCGTTGGAGGGCAAGACGAGGCCGTCCTTTGTTTGAATTAGAGCCCCTAGGAACTGTTTGATTTGGCTGGGGTCTAAGCTGGACTTCTTTTCGTTGATGGAGAAGCCCAGTTGGGACAAAAGGTCTACGGTCTTTTGGGTATTGGAGAAGCAGGTTTCGTAAGAATCCCCTGTTATGAGCCAGTCGTCGAGGTAAGGGAATACCGGGATGGATAACCTGCGCAGGTGGGCCGCTGCCACTGCCAGTACTTTCGTGAATACCCTTGGTGCAGATGCTATCCCGAAGGGTAGTAGTCTGAACTGGTAGTGTTTGTTCTCTATCTTGAACCTGAGGTATTTTCTGTGCGCTGGCAACATTAAAATATGAAAGTATGCATCTTTCATGTCTAGTGTTGTCATGTAATCCCCCTGTGATAACAGTGGGATTACTTCCTGCAAGGTCACCATACGAAACTTTTGGGGTTTGACAAACTTGTTCGCTGGGCGCAGATCTAATACAGGGCGCATGGTTAAGTCCTTTTTGGGTACAAGGAAGTACAATGAATAAATACCTTCTGTTACCTGAGTTAGGGGGACAGCCTCTATAGCTTCTTTTTTCAGTAGCTCTTCTACTTCTTGAAGAAGAATAGTGAGGTGTTCCGGTGTCATGCGTCGGTTCCGTGGGGGTCTGTACTTCGGGGAACCGTTGAATTCGATGCAGTATCCGTGGGCTATGGTGGATAATACCCAGCGGTCTGACGAAATTCCCTCCCATGCTGAAAGGAACGATGTTAGCCGGCCCCCGACCGGTGATGCATGGGAGGGGACCCGAATCTTCGGGTCATTTGTTGGTATTGGGCGTGGAACCTTTGGGGCTGGAGCCGCGACCTCTTCCTTTGCCATGACGTTGGCCGCTTTGACTGAACTGGGTGTTGTTACCCTGGTTAGAGGGCCAGTTGGTAGCAGAGTAAAATTGCTGTTGGTTTTGCTGCTGGCGTTGGCCACGAAAGGAGCGTCTATTGCCATAGCTGCGTCTGTTAGGGGGTCTAGAAATTTGGTCAAGAGTCTTGATGGTATCAAACTCTTTCTTCGCATGTTCTAGGGCCTTATCAACTGCTTTCCCAAACAGATGTGTTTGTTCTATGGGCTTATTTATCAGGGAAGCCTGGGTTTCCGGCTTAAATCCCGAATTGCGCAGCCAGACATGGCGTTTGAGAAGTATTCCCTGAACCAGGGAACGGCCAGCCGTCTCTGCGGCATCTAAGGAGTTCTTTACGATGCCCTGGTTTACAAGAGTTCCCTCTGAGATTATAGCTAACAGGCTTGAACGCAGGGGTTCTGGTGCGTCCTCTGCTTCGCTGCGCAGCTTGCTCCACTGTGCATCTGCGTAGCTAGCTAGTAGGGAATTGTTATTTGCAATCCTAGTTGAGAAGGCGGCGGAGGTCGTGATTCTCTTCCCAAGTGCATAGAGCTTCTTGCCCTCTTTGTCAGGTGGTGCCTCACTAGTGGATAGTGGTACCCCCGCTCTTTTTCTTGTATTACTAACTACGAGGGAGTCCGGAATAGAATGTCCTCTGATGTACAAAGGGTCAGAGGACGAAGGGCTGAAGAGCTTTTCTATCCGAGGGTTGACCCCTCTGACTAAGGCAGGATTGGAAAGGGAAGGAGTTATTCTTCTCTTTATAGAAGCCAGGAGCGGAATAGACTAACAGGGGCTTTTTCTTTAATAACTTTCTCTACAAAGTCTATATCAGGAAGAGTTTCCCCTGTGTCTATTTCAAAATGCGCTGCTGCCTTGCGCAATAGTGCATTAAGTGAAGGTTGGTCATCTATGGGAGAGGTGTTTCCAATAGGTGAATCCTTGGGAGGAGAAGGGTGAAAGACATCAGGGTCTGAGTGCACTGATGGGGATTGCCAAGGCTGCACTGATGGGGATTGCCAGGGCTGCGAGGTAGCTGTATCTTCTTCAAAAGCTCCTGCACTAGTGTAAGGATCTTCTTCAAACCACTCTTCCTCATGTTCTTCCTCTCCACCCAAACACTCCTCATCTTCCTGGAGGTATTGCTCCTCTTCAGTGAGGTCATATACGTCTGTAGAAGGGGGAAACAGCCTAGGAATCTTGACCCTAGGGTCATCTTGGGGCCATTCTCTTGGTCTTGTGTGTGGGTGGGTTTTGGCTTCCCAAAAACCTTTCCATTTTCTCCATACAAGAATGGAGTCTTTCAAGGGTCTCATGGTGGACCCCTGAATAGTCTAGAGGGGGAAATCAGTGTTTTCACCTTCAAAACGCTTAGAACGCTCCCACAACATCGAAGAAAGGTTTCCGTCGCCCTCAGAAAAGCCCTCCGGTAGTTCAGAAGTGCCCTTAGATGAAGGGGGCAGTTCCTGGCTACTTTTGTGCTTTTTCGGCGTTTCTATAGCTTTTTGTGCGATATTCGACGTTTGTTTCGTCGTCCGCTTACGTTGGTCTTCGGAAACAATTCTCGCCAGGCTCTCGACAACGAGTTTGTCAGTAGAGGGATCTGGTGTCGACGTTGCCTGCGTTACGCGTTATTCCTCGACGGCCGCTCTATGGAGCGTTACGTCGGATGATTTTGAGGTAGCGCCCGTGTTTGATGAAAGCCCAATCGCTGGCCGTGGCTGCGTTTGCGGGTGGGGCTTGAGACCCTTACGGTCTGAGGTAGATGCCGGAGTGCCCTGCGTCCCCTTCGGCGCTGATGGATCCTTCGTCTTCGACGAAGAAGAGCCGTGGGTTGTGTGCTTAGGCCTATGGGGTCTATGTGCGTCCTTGTCGCCGGGGTGTTCATCCCCATAAGCAGGGCGTGAGCCGAGCCCGTAGGGGCCGGGGACGGACGTCGAGGAGCGCGAGCGCTCCTTCTGGGGGTTAATGACTTCCATAACGGACGTCAAGTTATCACCCTCCTCGTCACTTTCTGTAACAGCGGCGGCGGGTGAGGAAACTGACTTCGACATAGCGTAGTCCGCCCACCTCTTAACTTTCCGTTCTTTAAGAGTTCTTGGTTTCAAGAGCTTACAGGCCGCGCAGCTGTCCTCCTTATGATCGAGGGGCAAGCAACGATTACAGAGCTTGTGCTTATCCTTCCAAGTGTATTTGCCCCTACAGCGTGGGCAAAACTTAAAAGGTGTCCTCTCCATAGCTGAGGCAATAATAACTGGTGATAACAACCCCAAGGGAAAGATAGGGGAGAAAGAAAGACATTCTCAAAGAGAAGATAAAAGTTCGAACCCCCACTCTCCCTACTGTATGTTGGCCGGCGAGGCCAGGCCACGTGTTCGGCAGCGCCGAAGGATCTCCTCCGTCGAAAACTTGCTCGGCGGAGAAACAGCTTCACAGCTAACGTCAAGGGGAGGGATCTTTAACAATATAATAAGTATAATTAAGGACCGAGGTCCGTAGTAAGTATTTTGCAATGTCTCTCTAGGAGCTCCGCGTAAGGCGACCAGAAGCTGGGCGGAAAAAAACAATCTGAGGGACCTCGACGCGTGAGGGATTGTGGGTACAACGCACGTCACTATAGGGATAGTGTTACAGACACGCCTTGTCGACGTCCCCTTTTTCGACTACGAAAAACAAAATGCAATACTCCGCAGTGACCACTGGATGTCGGACCTATGCACAGCATGTGATTCTAAGCAGATTAACAAACATCAGAAATACAATTCTAAAGTGGTACCACCCTTTGTATTAGATCTCATTAAAGTGCATCAACAATACTGTAACAATGTCACACAGATCAATAGAGTGAAACCAGCAATAGAGAGAGGAGAGAAAATAAGATGGTTGAGCAATAGGCAGAATACTGGCCCCTACCACTAGACACAGTTCTGTGTGGAGATCCCCCCCACCTGGGCAACCTGTAAAATAAAGATATAGCACAAGCCCAGTCCATATATTGTTCTCCAAGTCTTATTCCCTCCTATAATGTTTTTACCCCCCCAATGTACCTGGTGGAGTCGAGTTCTTCGAAGAGGCATCGACAGATCCTTCGTGAGCGACCCCCTTTCAAGCGGGAGTCACGGATCGTCGAGAAGCGTAGAGGAACTCGGCGTTCGGCGGCGGGGAATCGACGGCCCTTCTTGAACGCCTCCCCTTTCAAGCGGGAGACACGGGGCGTCGAACGTCCGACAACAAACACGGGTGTACGGCGTCGATGAGGCGGCAGCTTCGTCCGAGCGGTGCTCGTCGGCGGAGCGTCGGCGTCCTGCAAGGCAGAGGCGTGCGGGGCACCTCGATGACAATGGTTCTGGACCGCAAAGATTCGTGAAGACGGGGGCCCAGCAAGGGCGTCGAGTCGTTCGAGTCTTTGTAGTCTTCGGGTGGCGGGAAACCCACCGGCAGGTTCCTCCTCGGCGCGTTGGTCGTCCTCGACTTTCTCCGGCAGGATAAAGCGGTCGACGATGCGGGCGAGGGAGTCCTTCGATTCAAATGTTCTTAGGCAAGGAGCGGACGGCTCCGGTCGTCGGCGGCACGGCGTCAAGTGGTCCCCACGGCTGGGCAACACAACTTCGACGGGCCTCCAGCGGTTACACAGACCTGCGAACCCTGGTCAACGGCAATGGACTTCGATGGCGGCGATGTCCGGGTGCTTCACTTCGATCTCCTCGGCGGTCCCGTCTCGGGTCGGCAGCCTTTCGAGGGTCTGACTTCCAGGGCGCTTCGGCGAAGATGGAGCGGTGCTCGATGGTCCCTCGGAGCACGGGAAGAGGGCGCCTTACCAGGTCCTCTCTCGGGTCAGTCTTTGACGATTTCGGCAGCCTTCGGATCGGTCGAAGCAAATGCAGCAGCAAGTCTTCTTCTTCCAGCTGGACGTCGAGGATCAGCAGTTCCAGTTACTCTTAGAGTGGAGACTCAGCTCCAGAACGCTTCTGAACGCTTCTGAACAATTACCAGTGGTGAGAGGTCCCCAGATATTCTATTCTGTCTCTCATCCACACTGCTGGCACACACTCAGCAGCCAATCATACAGAAGGGCATTCATGCAGTCAGTCAGCCAATCAGGCACACAGTGCATTCAGGCCACACTCCTCCCTTTCAGACACTCGCAACAAGGAATGTGGATTGGGACAAGTACCCAGCCATTCAACACTACACACTGCATTCAGGCCAGTTTCGGGCAGGGCTGTCTCAGTCTTGGTCTCTCATGCCAGAAACCAGACAACCACAACAAGGAGTGTATATTGGTCACACACTCCAATCACCCAGGTCCCACCCACAGGAGGTACCCACAACATACAGTCACTGGGAAGGCTCCAGTCAGTCTAGCTGGGCCTTCACAACAACACCATATATGGAACTTCCACCCAACAGCCAGTCAGGGGGAAGGGACAGAGTCAGGGCTTCCCAGGACTTTGGGAAAACAAGGTAACAGGCAATAGAAGGCAAGAGGCCACAGGGGCCATCTTGTTTCCTATCAGGAATCAACTGATCCCAATGGCAGGGCCTGGGTATCCCAAAATGGAGGACACCCAGAGCACCTGTCAAATTCAGCATGGAGCTGCCACCAGCCCATACCCTGCTCTGTGGGCCACCCACAGGTGCCCAAAAACATACACTAGGGGCACAGGGTTGTACCCCTACCCATGGGTGCCATAAGGGTATCCCATGGGTCTGTTCACCAAACCAAAAGAGAGCTGCACTGCCAGGAGTCCCACATGGACTCCTGGGCAGAAAACACGACAGAACACACGATAAAAAGCAGTAAAGGACAAGGATTCAGAGGCCCTGTCCCTCTGATGCATTTCCAGCATCACAATGATTATTGTGTCTGACCACGATCCTTGGGCCTGTGTCCACCGGTCCGCCAGGAACTCCTGAACTGGCCTCATGAATAGGCGACAGTTGGCCACCAGATGGATGCAGGATGCCATGGCCCCCAGGACCGAAACGTATTTTCTCACTGAAAGCTTGGTGTTTCGCCGTAGTCGACCCGCCAGTTGATTGAGTTTTGAGATTCTGTCGAGGAAAGGCTTCAATAGCCCCGACTGGGTTTCGAACTGTGCCCCCAGGAACACCAACGTTCTCGATGGCATCAACGAGGATTACGTTTTTGGCGAATCCCAGCTGTTGTAGAAGCTGCATGGTGGCTTGCAAACTTGTGTTGGTCGACGCTGGGGAGGATCCCCTTACCAGCCAGTCGTTGAGATATGGGTATACATGGTGGCCCTACCTTCTTAGCCAGGCCGCTAGTTAGTGGGGCCAAGCATTTCGTGAACGTTCTGGGGAAGGTTTTGAGCCCAAAGGGAAGAACCGTGAACTGGTAGTGAGTCCGCCCTATCACAAACCTCAGGAACTTCCTGTGCTTCCGACACATTGCAATATGGAAGTACGCGTCCTGCAAATCAAGGGACGCCAGAAAATCCCCTTCTGAACGGCTTGGATCACTTCCTGGAGCGTGAGCATTTTGAATTTTAGGCTCTTTAAGGACTTGTTGAGATCCCGTAAGTCTAGAATGGGACGCCATTTTCCATTTGGCTTTTCACAACAAAGTATCTTGAGTAAACCCCTTGACCTTTCTGTGATGCTGGAACTAATTCTATCGCACCTTTTGCTAACATGAGTGTTACCTCCTGTTGCAGTACCCTCAGATGGGAATGAGCGACGAACGCAGGTGGAAGGTGCGGAGGGCTGCGCTTGAATTGTAGAGAATGTCCGTCCCTTATTGTGTCCAGCACCCATTGATCTGTCGTTATTCGTTCCCATTCGTCGACATAGGCTGATAGTCTTCCTCCCAGAACGGTGTGTTGCTCGTCATTGCTGATCTTTGTTTTGCTTCTCTCTCGACGACGGCGGATAGGATGGTCTCTTCCTGGAGGTCTGGAAGTTCCGGCGTCAGTTTGCTGCTTGAGAAGCACACCTGTATCCCTAAAGGGACGAAAAGACTTGTAGCTTCGGCCACTCTGGAGGGCACCCAATGAACGTGCCGTGTCAGAGTCCTCTTTCATTCCCTTCAGGGCCTCATCTACTGTCTCTCCGAATAGAAGGTCTCCCTCAAAGGGCATATCTAATACTTTGTATTGTACCTCCGGTCTGAAGTAGGTACACTTAAGCCATGACTGTCGTCGTAACACGACCCCATTATTGACTTGATTGAAGCCCGATTCAGCGAGGTCCATCGCGATGTTTATTGCATGATTGGAGACTTCCTCACCCTCTCGGACGAGTAACATCGCCGCCTTCCTATGCTCTTCCGGAAGATGATCCAGCAACGGAGCTAGCCTGTGCCACATTTCTCTGTCGTATCTGGCTACAATAGCCAGAGAGTTTGCAGCCTTTACTGTAGTTGCTCCCACAGATGGCACTTTTTCGCCGAAGGCATCCCGACGTCTTGCCTCCTTTTCAGGCGGAGTCGTGCACTTGTGCTGGGCCTTAGCTTTCTTCGCCGCTGCCGCCGACACCACCGATTCAGGCGTTGGTTGGGAGGATAAGCACTTGGGGGTAGACTCTGGAACCTTACATTTTTTCTCAATGCGACCTTTTACCGCCGGTTCCGAAAAGGGGTGACGCATTGTCTGCAAACCCTCCTTCCACACATGATCTAAGATGGGTATTGAAAACACTGACCTCCTTCTCTTACCCATGTGGTCAAAAAGAAAACAGTCCTTTTTCTGTTCCTCCTGGGACAAACCAAATTCCTTACACGCCTTCTCCATCATAGAATGGAATGATGCAATATCATCCGTGGGGGGGGGATGGCTGAGCCGGGCTCCTTGGGGTTTCTAATTCCACCTCTGACTCCCAGGCTGGATCCCTGGAGGGGGATGAGGAGATATCCGACATGGCTCCTCTGTCAGACTCCGAATCTGGCAGCTCACCTTCCTCTTGGGGTGCCTGTGGTGCTGAGACTGGCGTGCTAAGTGAGTCGGTGGACGGGACGGGCCCGGCTCATCGACGGGTGACTGTGGCAGGTTTACCTGAGGTAGCCTCTGGTGCAACGACTTTAATAAAGACTGAAGCATGGACAGAACCTCCAACGACAAAACCGATTGAGGATTGAGAAGAGGGGCAGACACCGGAACTCCGGACCCCCTCGTCGACGACTTGTCAACCACTCGTAGCCCGAGGTCTGCCGGGCCAGCTATTCAACCGCTCTCGTCCTCTCCCGAGGACAGCAACACTGCCTGTTCCTTCAGTAAAGTATCCGGAGGGAATCGGATCAAAAACTTCAGGCCTCCAGGCTTCCTGTAGAACCTCCGTCGACGAGGCCACCGCCGCTGTCGTTGTCGGCGGGACAGTAGATACCACGTGCGTCAGTGGTAGGGAGGAGGCCGATGACTGGACCGCCGACGACGGCGGCTTAGCAGGTGGTTCAGGCGGTCCCGCCTTTTCTGCACTTGGCCTGCTTTTACCCGACTCTCGACTCGTGGTCGATCTATGGTGATCGCCCGAGGAGGATTTCGGCCTTTCCTTGTCATGCTTTGACGAAGATGACGATTTTCTCGTCGAAGATTCTTTAGCTGAATGACTCCGAGATGACTCTTTCTCCGCAGGTCGAGTTTTCTTCGCTGGTGGTTCCAACGATACAGCGCGGTGTGATGTTTTTGCCGATTGTGTGGAGCCTACCTCCGAAGGGGGGTATGCCCCCGCTCCATCATTCAACCATGCCACCAGCCGTCGATTTCGGTCTTTGAGGGTCTTTTGAGAAAACCCTTTGCATATGTCACAGTTATCAGCCGAATGATGAGGGTGGAGACAGTATATACAATCCATATGTCCATCCCCCTCGTAAACTTTTTTCAAGCCGCACGTCGCGCACGGACGGAACAGCGCCTTTCCCGACATGAAGGAAAAATTCACCTAACTCCAACTTCAAGTACACAACCTTGTACAAAATAGTAAGACGACGCAAGGGGATCCCACTACTTTGGAGACGGTTGAAATCTGAAGGGAGCCGCGGGGGCGGGGCTTTTATACCGCGACGTCCTACGGGGCATGCGTATGCGGGCCCCAAAAGGACATAGATAGGACACAAAAGTGTCAGAAGTTTTCCTATAGGAAAAGGCTATATATGCGTACCGAGGGGTCCCAGTCTGACGACGGGGAATATTCCAAGCATGTGAATCCATGAAAGATCCAATGCTGGAGAACACTAGTAACGCCAGTGATTGGTCAAATGTTCAGCTACAGCCCAGCAGCATATCCGCTTGACCCTACATGCACTCCGTGGAGGAGGCTATCAAATATCCTGCTGAAATTAAACATACAGGAAACCCCCAGAGCAAGAATTCAGCATAATTCCTTCTCTTCCACCAATAAACTCGAAGTGGATTTTTGAAAATACTGAAACAATGAAAACACGAGAGAAACCGGACCATCACCGAACCCCTTCTTCCCGTCCTGATGAAGGCCATCCATTCCTCAGGGCAATAGATCAGCTCTCAATTGGCCGAAACACGTCTGTGTTGACATCCCCCTCAGTGTTTAATGTCAACACAGTAAAGGTTCTAATTTGGTTTACACTAATATTGTTTTTGTTGGATTAGATCACCTTGATCCTTTAATGTTATATGGGACCCTGTTTTCCTAGAAAAATGTCCAGGCCAAAATGCATGGACTAAAATGTTAGTGTATCATGTTTGGATACTGTATCTTCACTATTGTATGCCCTGTTATAATTTAGTCTCGTCACGTATGTATGCATTGAATCAATTGGTTAAAACAAATTCATTTTACCCAACCTCAAAAGTATGGCATTCACTGTACGAATAGAATGATCACTGAAGTGTGTGTTTCGTTCGGTCACCCTTATCATCAGTTGTTATTTTTGTCTTCTACATAGGATACTTGGCTCCAACAGTGATCTGAAGAAATGGCTTGCGGGGTACTCTTCCTATCCCATATCTTGGCTGGAAGAAAGCCCACCAATTCAAACAACCAGCAGTGGTCCAATCAGGGACGACCGTGTGTCAATCATGCACCCCCCAGCCCCATACACCCAAGAGACTCTGCACCACAGATGTGGAGTGGAACCAGACAGTCCTACCCACTTCCTGAGCCCACACACAAATGGCATGCCATAGCATGTGAAAACAGCAGCTTTCTCGGACGAATGCATAACCATATAAGGAATATCCTGACCTGAGAAGGCAGGAAGAAGGCCAAGAAACAATATGGCCAAAGAACAAGCGAAAAATCTCATGGCACAGCAACTTAGGGCACAAGCCACGTTTAGTAGCCAAACTGGAATGTGCATACTAAACATACTGCAAAAATGGTAGGAATGCATCTGCTGCCACCGGCTTGTCTTTAGGCACACATACAAGTAACCAAAAATTCCCAATGTGAAAGACTGGGGTTATACAAAAGTGCATGTTTAGTTAAGACAGGTTAAAAAGTAAAGAAAAAAGGGTATAAAAAAGCTTCCCAGCACTGATGGTCTTAATTACTGATCGGTTTCCCCATAACAAAATGAGCAGAAGGCCAGGGGAGTGAAGCTGAATGCTTCCATTCCATTTAAAGCGTCACAACAGGTTCAGAAACAAAAGCAAAAAGTGTGGGGTCCATAGAATATGCAGGGAATGTTGCCCAAAAGAGAAATCCTTCCGAAAACAAAGTACTGGTCCTTGCTAACCAGAATATAGATCGCTTAAAGTAGCTTGATAATTGCTGGTTTGCAATTATTCAAAAAAGTAACCTTTCTTGACTGACATTCCCAACGCAGGTCCTTTTAAGGTGCAGAGGACATCATTTCTGCTGCTCTTTCCATTTGCCAGTTTGATCTTGCTGGGAACAAAGGAAGGAAGGTGGGTGGGGGAGAGAAGAATGTAGAGCGAGCTGTGTTTTCTTTGAACAGGTCATTTAAATCGGCAGCTTTGCTACCCAAGTGTCACAAGGTAACAGCAATGAAAAAAGCCATTTTCCAAGAAAGTTTCAGAAGATCAGCCTAGCCAAGACAATATTCAGCTCCCAACAAGGAGAGAGTTTTCTTATTGGGAGTGTGGGGGTGAAGGGGCAGTTCTTTTTCTCAGCATTTCCAAAATAGCCTTGATTATAGGAACCTTGAAAAGGGATCTCTCAGAAGTATTTTCCTGTAGGCAACTATGGTAGAGAGGCGCACTTTTATGGGTTCCATGAAGGGAACAGTGACTCCCATTATTTAAAAAAACTGAGAAAAGTCCCCAAGATGGTACTAATCTTTGCCCTATAACAAATACACTATTTTTACTAAAAATACTTAACAAAGTGGCCAGCAGTCAACTACAGAATTTCCTAAAGGATTCTGAAAATTTGCATCAGAAACAATCCGGAGTGAGCCAACAACATAGCACTGAAAGCGCTCTGCTGTACAATCCATCGATTGTGGCAAATCTGGCTTGCTTATCCTATTAGCTTTAACTGTGGCTTTCGATTTAATAGAGCACAAAAAAAGTCAACCATGTTGGAAGCAATTAGCAAATGTTCCCCTAGTGCTGTTAAATGGACACAATCCTTCTTAACACATAGGATATCCGCTATTCACTGGGGCGAAAAAACCTCTTATTTGCCTATTAGATGTGGTGTCCCTCACTGAATTTGCTTATCCCCAGCTCTGTTTAATATCTATATGAATCCTTTGTGTGACATCTTGGATAACATGAACATTACTTTCACAAATTATGCAATGATACACAGCTGCTTATCTAACTAACTGGAGACTATGACCATGACGCTCTTAAAAAAAATCAATTCTGTCTATGGTACCATAAAACAATGTATGCAGGAACACTGGATGTGCTTGAATGAGATGAAAACAGAAATGTTGATCTTCGGCTCCTACCATTCAAGAGCCAAGTTAGATCCAAGATAAGTCAACTTGTGTATAGATGACTGCATTATCGAAACACAAACCAGAGTAAAAACCTTACGTACTCACATGGATTGCTTCGTTAGCTCAGAAGTCCAAGTAAACTGGCTAATTCAAAACTCCCATTATCACCTAAAACTCTTGAGAACAATTAGGCCTTTAATCTCAGATAAAATTGTGAAACCCTAGCAAGAGCAAGTATGCTATCCAGAATGGATTAGTGCAATGCCTTGCTTAGCGGTGCCCAAGACAGACATGCAGTCCTTGCAGACTCTACAAAACGATGCCATACGCATTGTGAAAAAGATTCCTCATGGTGAACACATCTTCAACCACAGAAGAAACCTACACTAGTTACCTATAAAAGCCAGAATTCTATTTAAGATCTTAGTTTTTACCCATAAGATTATCCATGGTAACACCCCAATCTACATCAACGAGAATCAAACTCTATAATGGTATTGTTTATTTATAAAGCGCCTATACACAATCCGTGTTTCAATGTGCTCAAGGAGGGTAGGAACATGGAGAAAAAACAACAGTCATTCAGAGCCCCTGAAATTCTGAGACGATAATAGTCTGCACATGCAGAGGAGGTGTGTAAAATACATTTTGCAGTTTGAGATACAGAAAATCGGCCTGACAGCAATACTGCAGTTTTACCACTGCAATTTAGGGGTGAAGACAAGGGAGAACAGACAGACGAACTTCAGGGACGGTGCATACGGATCGTGCAAGTGCACAGACGGTTAGAGGGCGGGGGAGGTTCAAGTGCACCCGGTCGGTGGAGACTGGGCTAAGTGCAGAGAGAGCCACTCCCTTGGGTTATTTCTCAAGTGCAGGTAGTGTAGGTGGCGAGTAGGGTCCTGAGGCAAGTGCGAAGGAGGACTGGCGGGGTGCCAGGCACCTGCGAGACGGTACACCAGGTGGCCAGTCAGCAAGCTGCATGGAAGAGGAGGGAGAGAGGGGAGAGCAGATTACTAGGTTAGCAGGGTCGAGAGAGAGAGAAGGAGGAGAAGGAGAAGAGGAAGGTCAAGGAGTTTCCGGGAATTTAAGAAGATCAGGCTCAAGACAGAGGGTGGCACCTTCTGAGGATAAGGATCTCCCTCCAAATCTCTGCTTGGAGAACCGGCTTTCTCGCAGAAGGTTGTAGGTAGAAGAGCGGAGGGCTTGTGAGGGACAGTATTTAGGTAGCCAGCACTGCAGGTAGGTGGGTCCCAGGCCCCCAAAAACCTTGTGGAAAATGCAGAGGGTCTTGAACTTGATCCACAGCGAGCCAGTGAAGCGATTTCAGCGCCAGAGAGATGCAGTCCCTGGGCTTGAGGCCAAGGATAAGTCTTGCGTTTCTGTTCTCGATGAGCTGCCGAAGGTGCAGAGCAGAAGAGGGGAGGTTGAGAAAGAGGCTGTTGCAATAGTCCAGCTTAGAGAAAACCAGTGCTCTTGAGACAGTGAGCCGCTGTGGGAAAGTGAGAAAAAGTGGAGTACCTCTGAGGAGGTGTAGCTGATACACTTTTTAGAGATTTCCAAAATGTGAGAGAAGGAGAGAGTAGAGTCAAAAATGACCCCATGGTTTCTTGCCTCACAGGTGGGTGCAGGGGAGGCCGGCCAGAGTAAGAGGGAAGGCGGTAGCAGGGGTCCCAATGTGAACGATCTTAGCCTTACATGCGTTGAGGCAGAGGTTGTTTGCAGCACACTATGACTGAATAGCGGACAGTCAGATATGAGCGAGGAGGCGGCTGATGGTAGCCTGAAGGATAGTTGCATGTCATTCGAAAAACTTTGGAAGTTAGAGGTCAAAGTGGCAAACATACGTGACAGGGTGGCCATATAGACATTGAAGAACCAGGGGGATAGGTTAGATCCCTGGGGGAACGCCACAGGCTGAGAGAGCTATAGTCGAGAGAAAGGCTCAGAGTTCCACCTGGGATGGGTGGTCGGAGAGAAAGGAGGTTAACCACACCAGACCCGGACATCCGATTCCCTGGGTGTCTAGGTGACGTGCAATCAGGATGTTGTGGTTAACTGTGTCAAAGGCAGAGGAGAATGAGGACAGAGGGAGTGTTAGTGTCAAGATTTGAGAGCAGGCCTTCACAGGTGTTCAGAAGAGCAGTTTCCGTGCCTCTGGATGCTCTAATGCTAGATTGATGGTCATGGAAGCAACCAATAGATTCCATGTGGAGGGTCAGCTGAGAGATAGCCAACGTCGCCAGGAGTTTGCCCAGGAAAGGAGTGATGGCGATAGTTTGCCAGAATGGAGAGGTCAGCAGAGCGTTTTTTGAGCAGAGGGTGCACAAGGTAGTACTTAAGGCCAGTTGGGATAACTCCAGTGGAAAAGGAGAGGTTGCAAAGATCAACCAAGAGTGGGGCAAGGGAGTCAATATTGTCTTTAATGGTTTTAGAGGGGCAGGGGTGCACCGGTTTGGATGAAGCCTTCATAGATCAGACTGGTCTGTTGACCTCATCAGGTGTGACAGGAGAGAGAGAGAAGAGAGGGGAGGGGAGGGGAATGGAGAGGGGCTAAGGGAGGCTCCAGTGTTGGTGTATGATGTGGTGAGGAGGAGAGGGTGGAATGGATGTGTTGGGTTTTTGTGGTGAAGTGGGCGGCCAGGGCTGAGCAAAGGTCCTAGGTCCGTGTGACAGAAGAGGCTGCTGCCAGTAACTTGCAGACTTCGAAAGGTTTGGTTGTGTTTGATGAAGCAGAGATGTGGGCTTGAATAAAGACTTTTTTTGGAGTGGATGCAGAGTCGATATTGCCTTTGAAGGAGGCGGCAGGCCAGTTTGTCAGATGGTTCGCCCAACACTTTCCATTTCCACTCTGCTGCCCTACACTTGCGTTTAAGAGCAGACAGGTCAAAGTCGTACCAAGAGTTGCACTATTTCTAAGGCTTCAGTCGGACCCTCATGACAGGGGCAACAGTGTTGGAGATAGAGAGATTGAGGTTAGCGAGGGCTGTGTCACGGTGGGAGCCGGCCAACGGGATGGGTGGCGGAGAGTAGGTGGAGGCAAAGGCAGCCACTGTCACTTATTTCATGGGTCTGGTAACTTTGAAGCCGGGTGTTTGCTGCAAGAGTAGAGCTTTGGGTGAATTGAGAGAAGAGAGTGGTCAGTCAGAGAGGCAGTGAGAGGGATAGAGAGAGGGATGTCAAGAGATTAGAGCATCCAAGATGTGGCACGCGGTGTGCTTGGGGCCAGAGGGTAGGCTACAGAGAGAGTCGGAAAGGACCAGAGGAGTCAGGAGAGGCCAGATGGAGTGGAGGAGGAGAGTAGAAAGTAGGCCAGGTCAGCCCATTCCAAGAGGAAGAGAGTAGACTGACCTGGTGGCCGATAGAAGGTGGCCATAATGAGAGAAGATTTAGGGGAGAGCGAGAGTCTGCAAACTAGGCACTCAAAGGAGGAGTAGGCCAGAGTAGGGATGATGGACACAGGTATTCATTCTGGGAAGATAAGCGCCACTCCTCCACCTGTCTTCTTAGGTCTGGGTGCAGGGAGGACTTTGTAGCCTTCAGGGAAGAGTGTGTCTGTCAAAGCTTGTGACAGAACTATCCTTGAACCAGGTCTCTGATGGCGAGCAAAGCAAGATCCACGAGTTCGAGGAGGTTGCAGATGTCAGATGAGGGTTTGACGGCAGTGTGAGTGTTGAGTGGCAATGTGGGACAGCTTACCATCTTTGAGGGTCTTCCTCTGGGGGAACAGTGGTCTCCCCAGAGGGTGGCAAGAGGGCCAGGGGTATAGTGGAGGATGGCAAAGAAGCCAAGGCCGATATGGGAGCCGGGACAGTACGGCGAGGTAGGGAACCTGTGTAGAGGAGCAGGAAGTCACAGAAGGCAAGGGAGCCTGTGCAGGGGAGGAGGAGGGCACAGAAGGCAAGGGAGCCTGGCCAGAGGGAGAGGTGAGGTTAGAGAGGCGAGGGAGGAGCCTGTCAAAAAGAAGAAGGTTGGGTTGAGGACCCTGAACCATGATGGTTCCATTGAGATAAACATTAATTATGACTCTGGAAATGGCAAAGAGTTCAAGGAGAACCTCCCAGCGAGTGCCACCATTAATGGGAGAAGAAGCAATAGAGAGAAAGCCGCTCATGAAGCGGGTCTATAGGTCAGGTGCGTTAACGAAGAGGAGGATGTCAGTGAGTCTCTCTGGCTGAAGCTGTGACATAGGTGTCTGCAATAGGACGGCCTGGGTTGGAGGCCAGTATGTCCTCCTTAAGTTTCTTCCAGCCAGATTTAGTGATGGTAGAGGGACAGGCGATAGTGAAGCAGTTGAAGAGGATAGGAAAGATAGATAGTGACACACTAAGCTGTGGATATTGGTAGGGGCATGGACCAAAGAGTTGAGAATGAAGGCAGACATCACTCCTGGACATAATGCAAGCATTAGCATCGCCACATTCCAAAGGGGGTAGGAGCGGTAACATGAATGACCAACCAAATAAGATGATGAATGTTGAGCAGGCCCCAACAAATGGAGGGAGTAAACCTGGGTTTACCGATGCCGGCCTCCCATTAGATTAGATTGGGAATGCTTTCTGGGCTAGACTGCAAGGGACGCACAAACGCCTGGCCTCCCCGCATACAAACAGGGGCCACGTAGGCGGCCGGTACCCAACTTGGGCAAGGTTATGCATATGAACGGATACCATTTGGCAAAGGGACCATGAGTGCCGTATAGCCCGGATCTTGACGTAGACATCGATGCCCACACCCCACCTAATTAGAAATACAGAAGTGTAGGGCCTCACTTCAAGACAGCAATGCCAATTAACCAACCCACTAACAACTTTACCCTCTGCATACACCTCTCAAATTCTAACCAAACAACCACAAACCTACAACACAACAATCTGCACAAACTTCACTGCACAACAAACAAAGCACACTCAGACCCACACAACAGCACACGTCGTCTTCTAACAGTATAACACCCCAAGCCCAGCCAACGGAATTCCAGGCTGAGGCCACCAACAGCACATCACTGCTCTCTTTCACTTGTCCAGCTCATCCCACTAACAACCCCCCCTCCCCTTTTTTTTTCCAGTGTCGCCAGAGCACCATGGGCCCACTCCAGTGGAGATAATGCATGGTACAAATATCCTTTAACATTAACATTAACCAGTGGAATAAGTCAACCAGGGAATTAAGATCCAACTATTCCCTATGCCTCGACCTCAGAATAAAGGAAATGGTAGCTCTATCTTATCAAGCATCAAAAGCCTGGAACGCTCTCCCACGGGACTTGCGGCTCAAAAACCACCTACTTTCCTTCTAAAGCCTAAAAACAGACCTTTTTAATAAATCCCAGAAATTTATCTATAACTTTTCTTGGATCTCCTTCCTTTTTTGAACTTCATCTAGTCTTTCGTAGTGAAAACATAAAATCACATTTTTCCATACAAAATTACTTTGCGAGAATTTACTTCGAAGTGATTACTTTGAAATGCACCTTTGATTTATTTTTATTTTTATTTGGGCCCCCTTGCGCCCCCGTTCTTCTTCACTACTACCCCAACCCCAAACCCATCCCCCAACCCTATTTACCTCTTAACCCACAAATACATATACATTTTGAAGTAATTTTTAAGTGATCTCCGATGTAACAACCACACGATACTCATGATAGAGAATATTTATCACACAGATTTAACCAAAAAGAGAAGGTATGGCGTACTCCATTCTCTTTACAGGTGGTCACTTCTTCTGATACCACTGGAAACATCTATTCCACTTTCAGGTATAAGATATAAGATGCTTGTGTGGAAGAAAGTCTGGGTTATCTTAAGACTTCCATGCAGTGATCAGGGATATTCAAGTGCCCATACTGCAGGTGTTCAGGAGCCATGCTGTCCAATTCATCGAAGAAGTTGTTGTGCAAGCGGTACATTTTGTTAGATGTAGTCTGCATGGAAGAATCCACAGTGGAGCAATGGACGGATGGTTCAGGTCCAAATACCAAAATTGACGGGAGCCAAGCTTGTACTATAAATATTATTCTGGCGCTGGATTGTTGCGGTACGATATTCACCTTGGAAACAAGAGGATTTCAAGGGAATGCGCAAGCAATATGCCAGACCAGTTGGCTTCTGAAATCTGGAGGCATATGCCGAGCACTTTGTGTCTGACTGTCGTTTAGTCACCACTCATGATCTTTTGGTAAGAATGTGCCCAGACCATTTGCTTGCATATTCCAGGCCCCTCAAGGCAGATTGCTCAGATTGACAGACTTATCATATGCAGTCCATTCCAGATCCTCTGGATTCCTTAACAGAACTCAGGACCTTCATTTTTCTTGATTGTAGATGTACCACATTGTCAGGGTGCTGTCTTTTTAGATCAGTATTGAAATAATATTGTATGGATGAAAGGAAGGCTTGTAAGGCCAGATGTACCGCTCCGATTTCCAGCATTTTAATGCAATATAACTTTTCTTTTTCTGACCAACATCTTATGTTGCGAGTAAGCGCATGTTGCTCCCCAACCTTCCATAAAGGCATCCATGAAAACTGTTTCATAACTGGTTTCTGGACGGTAACCCCTTGGTTTCGATTAATTGCCTTGCACACCCAATACAACTCTATATTGTTTGTTTTCTGGCACCATAGGCCCTTAAGGCCTTCCTGCAGTGGTTATATGTGAAGACATGCAGGGATCAATGGACCCCAGAAGTGATGACACCTTCCTGGCTGTGATGAACTTCTGGCAATATTACCAAGCATTTCTGTTTTATTGAGGATAAGCTATACTCTGAAGAAACCTTTACTACTACAGTGTCTAGGGTAGTGCACAGGCAGTGGATCTTTCCAACAGGGTTTGCCATGGGTTTTTTTTTTTTTTTAAGTTGACAGAGTCCTAGGCCAGCCAGCACTTGAGCTTTGAGGTTGAGGCGCTTTGTGGCTTTCCTTGCTGCATCAGCCTTTATCAGCCAATCATCTGAGGGGCGTGGCCAGCGCACATGGAGTGAGGATGTGTTCTCCTCACGCTCCTGCCTGAGATCCTACAACGGACTGAATTGTTTGGCCTGCTTAAACTGAACAAGCACGCCTGAAGTAGCTACGGGAAGAAGAACCGTTTCCCTACCCTCGACGAAGTTTCTGCAAGAAAATCGGACTGAGATAACGGTAATCCGAAGCGAACAGAGGGGAGGCCCCGGCCCAACAAAATGGCGGCGCCCGCCGGTCCCATCTGAGACGCACGGCTGGAGGGCGGATAGCCTCCGGAGGCGAGAGAGGAGGGCCCACAGCGTCCAACCCAGTGATCCGTCGACACCCCGGGGGGGACGGATCCCCACGGCCGGCTGTGACCCGGGTCTCTATCTCCGAGAACGAGTGCCGGGAGGAGGAGACGAAGGGGGGGACCCTCGGCGCGAGACCGCGTGCAGGAGAGGCGCTGGCTGGCGGGAGGCCGCGAGAGACACGGAGAGACACAAAGAAGAGAGAAGGCGACAGGCGTTTCCGTCCGGAACATCCGCGGGCTGACGACTCCCCATCTGCAACGACCGCCCTTGCAATCGACCCTACATACACGTCCCCGCTGAACGGCAAAAGGCCGCGGAGCACGCCCAAAGGCAGGCGATGTCGCCCCCCCAAAAGCAAATTAAAAACCCCGACCATGGACTCCTTCAACACTGTCGGGGCGAAACAACAACAGGGGACAGAGGCAGCAGACGGCTAAGGAGGACGATCCTCCAAATACGCAAGTGCTACAAGTCATAGCAGCGCTTGTAGCACGAACGTCCATCGAAACCAGGATCGATGAAATCAAGTCGGACATGCAACTGATGAGACAGGACGCCCGTAACCTTACAGAAAGGGTGACCACAACGGAGGCAACGCTCCAAGACAATGTTAACGACACCACAGAACTTAAATCTAAGGTCCAAGACCTTGAGTTGCAAGTAGCATGGCTAGAGGCGCGATCAGAGGACGCTGAAGGACGTGCCCGCCGCGGCAACATCCGAATCCTGGGGGTACCGGAAGACACGGAGGGCCCAGACCCGACCGAACTCGTAGAAACAATGCTATTGCAAGAAATCGGGGCCGGCAAACTGACCCAGGGCTTCTCAATAGAACGGGCCCACAGATCACTTCAGAAGAGGCCCCCTCCGGGCTCCTGACCGCGCCCTATTATTGCAAAAGTCTTGAACTTTCGCGACAAAGCGACTATACTGAGATTCTCAAGAGAAGGAGGGAGGAATCGAGAAACATGGCGCCAAAATAGTCATTTACCCAGACTATACCCTTGCGATGCAGAGAGCACAGATCTCATTTGTACCGGTGAAAGCTAGGTTCCGCAAGCTAAACCTCAAGTACATCCTACTGTACCCATCCTGCCTTAAGGTACTATACAAGGTGAAAGCTATCTTTCTTGAGACTCCGGCAGCGGCAAATATGTGGCTTGAGGACAACAACCTTGCTGATAAGGAAAGCACTACGCATGAAGTCACAGGCCATTGAAAGCACCAAACGACAGGAAAATGAAGGTTCGCACAACTGCAGAATGAAAACCGGACCGCTTGAGATCTACAACTCTACGTACGCCATGACGAGCAGGAGCGCACCGACCCATGCAAATTACAACGAAGCCGACGCACCCCCTGGAACACGTGGAGGCTGACTGCCGACACACCACCCGCACCGGGAGGCCCGGAAAGGCCTGGAAGGACCGGGTGCCCCCGAGCGCTGCAAGTTTGAGGCAACTGCTGGGGGCAGTTTTGAGTTGAACGGTTTGTTACCCTTATTCACTAGAGTGAGGATTGTTAACGTTAATAAGTCTCCAATTGACACTGAGAGGAAGGGGGCGGGGGGGAGGGAGGGAGGAAACGATGAGGCTCGTGCCCCAACCCCAACACAGACCGACCCCTGGTTAACAGGCCCAGGCCCGGGGGCGGCAGAGGCAGGGAGACAACAGATCCGTTACTAAACCCCTATGGCTGCGACCACCATAAAAATAATGGCATGGAATGTAAGGGGCCCAAGGACTTCTCGCCGAAGGAACAGGATTAAAACCTACCTGCACAGAAAAGGGGTAATGATAGCATTACTACAGGAGACCCACTGCACGGTGGACTTGGTGGCCAAGCTACAAACACATTGGGGTGGAGAGGGGTTTGGTACCACTTATTCTAAATACGCAAGAGGGGTGTTAGGGAGTATTCTCTGTTTAGGTTGAATTTCCTAACCTAGTGAGTCCCCCAGCAGCTTTGCTGGATATCTGGAGTTTGTTTTTGTCTCCTGCCAAGAGTGAGACTCTTTCTTCACACTCTTGGACATGATTTGAGGGTTCCTTTGACTGTTAATGTGTTTTATGGGCTATAGGGTCCTTTACTCCATAGGGTGTCATGTGTTTTTACTATGTGTTACACAGCACCCTCCGTGCAGTGACACAGGGGTGTCATAGTGACACCCCACCATAGACTCCATACCCTGGGACTGACTACCGTCTCCCAGGGCATGTAAAGTCACCATTGGCTTTACTAGTCCCAAATTATGAACAGAAACCAGTACAAACCATCATATTGTGGATGTACTGGTCGGGGCAATTCGATTGCCCTGGGGTCTGTTAGTCGAGGGGGCACGTCTCCGTCCCCCCTGATCGAGTTTTGGCTGGTGGCAGTGGATACTACTTTTTATATTCGACCGCAAATATATCTCTATGGGATTTTCCCATTGTTCAAGGCTACCTACTTTAATTATTTAATTCTCATAGCCTCGAACATACCGCTGGTTTATTTATTTAATATTAATTCGCTGGTTGGTATTTTTTGCCAGGACTCGATTCTAAAATGGTGTTTGTGTTCTCTTCTGTGACTCCAACCCAAGTCGAGCCCTTTGTTCCACTTGTTGGCGGGCTTCTCCACAGAAGCCTCCAAAAGTGGTGCCACTGTCTGGGTACCACAGGGGGGTATGGGAGGGGGTTTAGGCACCCTGGACTGAGTTACCATGGTAACTCAAGTCGCACTCTGGTGTGATTGGCCCAAGTGGTGAGCCGGCCGGCTCACCACTTAGCATGTTTGATTAACAGCTAGGCTGAGTGAATGGGGGTGTGCTGCATAAAAGCAGGGCTTTTGGGACTGGAACTTCAGAAGTCACCACAGGACCTGAGACTCCGATGAGGGAGAAGCTGAACGGACCTGCTACGACGACACCACCGGTGGAGCCCTGCGGAACCGACTCACCACTTCCCGACGACAGAGAAGATCTCCCGGCTGGAGAGTCTTCTTCCCCTGACTGGTGGGCACAACCAGTTTACCTTCTTTTCCTCGCATCCCAGGACGTCTTGTGGTCTAATTGCCCGTGCCAAGCACCCCGGCAACCGGATAGCCACTTACCACCGCGAATAAAAGGACCGCTCCTTTTAACTGAGAACTCCGCGGCTGGTTTCTTCCCTGGCAGTGCAACGGACTCCTGTCTTCCTCCCCGACGAGATCCTCTCTTCCCCCGGACGAAGCACCGACTTGCATCCGCTGCCAGGAACAACTTCCCCCGCTGGAGTATTCTCACCACTTTAAGGTATTGTGTCCGCCAGGCCTCCCTTTGTAAAGATTGCTACAAAGTAATAATAATCCCTTAACCTTCTGGACTGGGCTGGCCCCCTTGACCATCTAACTGGTCCCTTTCTTTTGGTCCAACTCTTTCTGAACCTTTGAGACTTTTGTGCACTTCAACCGTGTGACCTTGGACACATTTCGTTCTGATCCTCTTAAAGTGTATCCGGCTTTCTGAACTCTAACTTCACGGTTTGATTCTGCCTTCCTCTCTTGCTGTGTTGTTTTGAAAGTGTTGGGATCTGTTTCAATTTATGCTCTGCCTTTCTCTCCCTTTTAAACCGAATTATTAGAGTGCCATCTGCGTTAAGCGCTCACCGCTGTCTGAAAATAAGTGGGGCTTTACTTAAGACTGGTCTAATATTCTTTTAAGGGAGTGTATATCTTTTAGTGACCATATTTTTAAACTGCTTAATATTAGAATATTAGTACCTGTGTGTTTTATTAGATGTGGTTTTTAAATAAATTATATTTCTTTTACACCAAGCTCTGGTCAGTGTTTGCTTGTTCTACCGTGTTCTTTTGACCTATTGTGAATAGTCTGTATACTGCCTAACTCTTCTTAAGGGAAGTCTGACTGCTCAGCAACAGCTACCAAGTGAATCTGTGTGGTACAGACTGCTACCAAGTGGGTTTACTGCCAAACACCTGTAGTCTTAAATCTTTTGCAGTGGTCCCAGCGGGAACTGCACAGGTTTCTGCCTAACAAGGCGTCTACACCTGGATTCACCCACAGCTCCCATTCTGGGTGGGCAAAACTGAGATAGACCTGGAAGGTAGGTTTGTCGTAATTTGGGGATTCATTCAAGAAGCAGTATGCATCATGAACTCCCATCTCCCTAACAATAACATACCGTCCTACCTGAACTCACTGTACCCTAGAGTTGCACAGTACAGGAATGATCTCTTTATTTGGGGTGGGGGGGGGGGGAATTTTAATTGTGTACATGACCCACGGCTGGACAGATCCACACCACAGCTAGGAGGCCCATCGACCGCTATGACAGCACTATCCGTCATGTTGGGGAGGCTGGAAATGACGGATGTGTGGCGGGAAAAACATCCTGAAGCACGCGAATGCTCATTCTACTCATCCCCACAAAGTTACACACAAGACTAGATTATATATTCATAGACAGGGAACACTTACCCCAGGTGGAGGGAGCACAATACTTGGGGAGGACCATCTCTGATCACTCCCCGCTTCTGATAACATGGAACCACAGAGAGCCCAGACCCTCCATTCCAATGAGGAAAATGCCCACATACGCCCTGAGGGACCCAGCCTTCCGAGAAGAATTACGCGATTCTATTGATGCATACCTAGAGGATAACACCGGTAGTGTAGCTTACAATAGCACAGTGTGGGAGGCTCTAAAGGTGGTAACCAGGGGAGAAGTAATTGCAAAGGTGGGAGGTTATCAAGAAGCTGCTCAGGAAAGAACTAGACCTAGTGGAACGGCAGATTGAGCGACTTGAGGCTACCCCCGTAGACACCCAACAGAGGGAAGAGGAGCTTGTGAAACTTAGAGAGCGGAACATAACTGCGTGGAACAGGCTGGAAAAGTTCGACTATACTGACAGAACAAATAGAGCACATGTTGAGGCAGACAAACCGGGCAAACTACTCACCTGGCTCTGCCGTAAAGAGCACCCCAAACACCCCACCACCTCAATACAAGATGAGGATGGAAACACACTGTACGCAGCAGGGCATAAATGACACTTTCACTCGCTTTTACACCCACCTGTATTCACATGAGGAGCAGGTCCCCCATGAACGTTTGATAGAAACACTAGAGGAGATAGGGCTCCCCAGGCTGTCCCCTGAGCAAGCAGACTCCCTAGAAGCAGAAATCACGCCTGAAGACATTACCGATGCAATCAGATCCCTGGCCACAGGCAAAGCACCGGGAACAGACAGGTTGCCCACAGAGTTTTTTAAAACGTATGAGTCTCCCTGACCCCCCTATTACACGCAGTATACCAGGAGACATACGAAGAAGGGATACTACCCGAAAGTATGAGGGAGACGCTTGTGATCCCGATCCTCAAGCCCAATAAACAGGCAGACCAATGTGACTCATATCGCCCGATTGCAATGTTAAATTATGACGTTAAAATCCTGACTACGATCTTAGCGAAGCAGCTGTCTAGAATAATAGGAGAAATAGTTCACCCAGATCAGTGCGGCTTTGTGCCGGGCCGAAATACGTCCATGTACCTACTCAGGCTGCAGCACATTATAGCGCAAACCGATAAAGACAAGGACTCATACGCGCTGCTGTCCCTAGACGCAGTCAAAGCGTTTGACTCCATTTACTGGGAATGGCTTGTGGTAGTGCTTAGGGAGTTTGGCTTTGGGCCCGGGTTTATCAGGTGGATTAACATCTTGTATGCTAAACCTAAGGCAAGGTTGAAATCTGGGAAGTATGCGTCGGAGGCCTGGGATATATGCAGGGGGACTAGACAGGGTTGTCCACTATCCCCAATGCTTTACATACTGGGACCAGAACCCATAGTGGTCTACTTTAGAAAGCAATTCTTCGATGCAGGCATTAGACTGGGAGACGTGGATCACATTATCTCGCTCTACACGGATGACGTTCTCATATACGTCAAGGACCCACACCTCAACGTACCAACCATGTTAGAAGTGCTGGACAATTATTCCAAGGTCTCTGGGATAAGTTTTAGCAGGTCAAAGTCTTGTATGTTCCCCCTAGCGGCCCTGAGAACAGAGTTTAGAAGCACTCCCTGAAGTTGGGATCCAGTGGCAGAATACGTCATTCCGCTACCTTGGAGTGCACATTATGCATACCCCCGAGCTAATGCACGAACGAAACACAAAGGCAGCACTCCCCGCCCTGCGCAAATCAATGGCGTTCTGGGCGAAACTCCCCCTCTCGATGATGGGCAGGGCTTCGATAACTAAAATGATCATTCTCCCACGTTTCCTTTATGGGTTTCAAAATGTACACTACTATATACACAAGCCCTTCTGACTGCTTGAGACCATACTGCGAGAGTTCCTATGGGGGGAAAGGCAGGCATAGAAGAGCGTTGCAATTGCTAACCCTACTATATAGCCAAGGCGGTATTCGACTTCCAAACGTAGAAAAATATTACATAGCAGCACAGCTTAGTTTTGTGACCAAATGGCTAGATGATGAACCCACATCTGAAACACCATTGCTACAGGCCATGCTGCCCCAATTCCATCTGAAAGAACTGGTCTGGGCACCGTCCAAACTACTGGGAACTCTACACTTTTTGGCTGACCTGGGAAGGAAAATTTGGCACAGGGCGAAAATGCTCACTAACTCACCGAACTCCCATACCCCAGAAGTCCCCCTGATCGCAGACCTATGCACAACACTTTCGGATTTGAAACATATCAGGCTCTGGGAGAGGGAAGGGGTCTACACCTGGGGAGATCTGTATGATGAAGGCACTTTCAGGGAGTTCACCTCGCTGCATGAGACGGAAGGCATACATACCGGCCAGTTTCTGTGGTACCAAAGAACTCGTGCTGTGGCCCGACGCAAACGAGACTCGTGGCCGATGGAACCAGATACAGACCCACTCCTCACCTTGATGTACAACTTGGGAGAGGGCGGTAAACCTGTTTCGCAAATATATGGCCATCTGATCGACATGCCAAATCCTCGGAGCATGGAAATGAAAAGCAAATGGGAGGAGGATATAGGCCGGGAAATGACTGAAGGGGAGTGGAACAGAGGTCTCACATTCCCCAAAACGGTGTCCAGAAACCATAGATTTAGGCAGATTCAGTTGAACATACTACACAGAACTTACCTGACCCTGTGCCGCATAGCCACCTTCAATCCCCAGGCACAACCGACCTGCAACTGGTGCAAGGGGGAAAAGCGGATCTGATCCACATGTTATGGGAATGCCCCAGGACAAGGGCTCTGCGGGATAGGGTCCAACAAACTTGCGAAAAAGCAGGCATGAGTAAATATAATTGGACACCCGGCGAGTGCCTCTTAGGAACCTACCCCAGACCAGCCAAACTCAAGCATGCAACAAGGCTCATGGACATATCGTGCATACTGGCCAAAAGAACTATAGCAATGGCCTGGAAGAAACCCATGGGCCCTCAGTTCAAACTATGGCACAAAGACTGAACGGTGGGTGCTGGCCGAGACAGTGGCATGGGAGGACTGTGTGGCCAGATCCACGGATGACTCTAGTATGTCACTCGAGGCATGGAAGGAACTCACCAGACATGTTCCACCCCTCGGATGATAAACCCCCCCTGAATCGGAACTTAATCCAGGCCCATGTGGGACCTGTCATAAAGCCAGCAGCAGCGGAAGTACTGCAGAGGATAGAGACCTTGCGGAAGCCTTTCCCCTATTGTAGTTGGCGTATGGTTCCCCTTTGCTCCCACTCTCCCCCCGAAACAGTTAACGATATATGAAACAGACAGAATATGGAGCCAGTTATGGTTGTTTTGTATTTGTAATTTTTGACGTTAAGTTAAACATATGTTTATAACTATTTGAGATTGGCTCCATTGTACACAACTTGTTTGGTATCATTGAAAAATGCCAATAAACAAATTTGAAAATCAATAAATCAGCCAATCGTCTAGGTAGGGGTAGACTAGGCAAAGATCTTTTGTCTTTCGTAGGTGTGCAGACACCACTGCCATCCATTTTGAGAACGCCATTGGGGCAGACTGAGCCAAAAGGTAGGACTTTGTATGGATAATGATAGTTTACCACAGACATATCAGAAACTTGTGAGGAGTCTGGGCTACGGGAATGTGAAAATATTCATCCTGAAGGTCTATGGCGCATTACCAATCCTCTTCTGCCAGATGAGGAAACATTTGTTAGAGAGGGCATTTTGAAGTTTTCTTTATTTAAAAACCTGTTTGCAACTTTTAGATTTAAGATGCGTCTCCTCTGACTGGTCTTTCCTTTGAACTAGAAAATCCCTTTTCCACTATGCCCTCTGTAAAGTTTCTCTATAGCCCACCCTTTATCAGCAATGTTTTGTTCTGCAGTTTATGATGGAGAAAAGCTTTCCCAGGTCTTGACAATGGAGGAATCGATTTAGGACTCTAAGAAAATATTAATTTGTAACACTTTTTTTTACCATATAGGGCACCCAATTATCTTTTGTTCGGTTTCGCTATGGTGTGAAATGGCTTTTTAGGCTCCACCCCTTCTCCCCCCCCCCAAAAGGGCACTCAAAAGCAGGAATTGTCCTTGACCTTGATTGTTTTGCTGGTGCAGAGGGTTTACCTGCTGCTGCAGTTGCATGCTCCCACTTCACCTAAACCTTCTGGTGGTACAGTGTTAAGGACAGTTTTCTAAAGTCCAACTTTTTATATTGTGTTTATGATTCCATGACAAAGTACTTACCCACCAAAATGTACCTTGTGCTATTTGTATTTATATTAAATCATTATTTTCTATAATACTTATATAACTGGGTGTTGGTGTTTCATTTGAACTATTTGTATACTGCAGGTTATTTGTACTTTCCTACAGCTCTCCCTCCTAAGATAAGCCTGGCTGCTCTGTCTACACTACCAAATACTCAAGTGGCATAGCCTTGTAGTAAGAGTGGAGTTTTGTACGGTCTCAGTTGTATTGTTTTACTAAGCCCTTAATTGGGACTTCAAAAAAATTGTCAGAGTTCCTAAGGAGGTCTGTTCAAACAGGTAAGTATTACATTTCAGAGAAGTTGAAAGGGTCCAGGTACTTCTAAGACACCTTAAGAGGATTCCAGCAGTGGGTCAGGGGGAACTGGATGAGAGGACTCACTCACAGAAACACCCATAAGCTTTACAAAATCACACAGGTTTAAGGTAAATAAATATCCCAGCTAACACAGTACCTCAGCACAAAAGAAGAGTTGCAGCGGGGGAGACTTCTGCAGCCAAAAACATGGTCGATGGATTCATGTCATGAAGACAGAAGACAGGACTCTTTTCTAAATATGTGCTGCTGCCGGTCATTCTCCAGTGCCATCCCCTTCCTGGGGATGACATCCCATAAGTATTAAGTGAAGGGGGCAGGATGTAGGCATACTATTTATTAGGGACAGGGTGAACATAAATGTGGCTGTGGACCTGTGGTGAAGCGTGGAATAATAAGTGAAATCCCAGCAACAAAAAAAATCCCAAAAGCCTGGGAAGCCACCTGGGGGCGCAGAAATGTGAATGACTCTTCGCTGCTCCTCAGTGGGCCGATTCCGGAACCGCCCCCCCCCCCCCATTCGCCTGCACTCAAGGTGTATATCCTCCCCCTCCCCCCAAACCTGGCTATCCCGGGGTTAACAGAGTCCTGAAATCTGCCATCCGGCATGGGAGCCACCTCAGCCCGCCTTTTATGCACCATCAGTAAAGAGTGGTGCCCGACCATTGTCGGGTGGCGAGAAACGGCGCAGCAGCGGTCTAGCGACAGGGAGAGATCCCCTTCTGGAGTGCACCCCAGAAGGCATTACTATACTGCCGGAGCCAGCAACATCGTAGCTCCATCACCCCACGCCGAAGCGGACCGGGGGGGGGGGGGGTGCCATCTCCACCCCTGCTGCAGCCCTCCGCCGTGGCCATACGGGCCAAAAGGAATGTGAAGATTTGGTCGCTTTGGGTGCCAGACCTGCTGACGCCCCCTCCCCCTCAAATCCAGAGTTCGGAGCTAGGGTACGACAGGGGGCCTCGGAGCTCCCGTGGAAGGTGCCAGCGCCCTGAACAAGAACCGGTTCCGACCCAGCGACTGGTGGAGGAGGCACTGCAGATCCTGCAATCTACCCGTTGGAGGACAAAGGGAGAGGGGATTTGCTAGTCAAGCCCCGCCTCCATTTGGACTGTGGCAGTAAAAGAAAAGCGAGAATCTGAGGCCCCGGGACCTGGACTCCCCACCCCCCCCATCTGAACCCTCCCTGCTCAGAGCAACAATAGAACTCGGATTGTGGAGGGTCCTGGAGGCACCCCAGGAGAGATCCACTTAACTGAGCCTCAGCCCGGGCAGCAGGGAGCCTCACCACCACCCTCCTTGGACATACTGGACCCAGTTGGCACCTGCAGGGCTCTCCTGTGGATAGAGCGTTAGATGGAGGCCAGTGCAGAGCCTAATAGTGCCGGGGGTGACAGACAAGCCTGTGCTCACAGGGAGCTTACCAGTGCTGTCCCGCTAGCAGCCCCTGAAGCAGGTGGGGATTGGGGGGCTCTGCTGCTGGGGCTAGTCCCCCCCCAACCGATAAGGAGTACCAGACACGGCGGAAGCAGTAAACCCCTGTGCATCAGGCCTTACCTAAAGCATGACCCCAGGGTGAAGGGCGAGACCCTTGCACCCTGTGCCTGCCAGGGGGGGCAGGAGTGTGTCTGTAGATGGACTTTCAGTTGACCCAGAGGAACCCGCTCATCTGAACTGCTACACACAGGGGGACCAAGCCTACACAAAAGTTGGGCTGCGGCCTTCCGGAAGTACCAATACGACCAGGCTCACCAGGAAGAACAGGCAGCCATGTCCGAAACAACCCTGCCACCCCCATAAGACCCAGTCTCAGTGAGCAAAGGGATGGCAGCGCTCCCAGAGGAAACAGGGTTTTAGGACAGACATCACCAAAAAGACAGGATGGCCTAGACAAGAAGGTTGACAGCATGGAAGACCGCATCCAGGGTCTGGAAGCGAACCAAACTTCGGTGGATATTTTGGAGGCCCAGATTAACAATTGCCTGACTGAACTGGGAGGGAAAATGCGCACCGAGAATAGATGACGGAGAACCGCGAGTGCAAAAGCAACCGGAGATTCTTTGGTATCCCGGCGTGAGAAGGGGAGACTCAGGCGGACATTACAAAAGCCGTTAACGAAATCATCAGGAAGCTTTTTATTCGAGGGGAACACAAGCAAACCCCCCCCCCCCCACAATGACAGGGCCCACGGATGAGGATGGGGATCCTGTGGCCCCAGATCTGTCCTGGTCAAGTTCCACTATTACACGGAGAAGGCCAATATCCTGGAAAGGGCACGGAAACAGGGCCCGGTCGAGTGGGATGCCTCTCAGGTCACTGTTTTCCAAGACCTTTCGGCATTCACTCTCGTGAGAGGCTCTGCGCCCCCTGCTCATGTAATGGCTGAGCTTAAAAGGGAGTGCACTACAGGTGGGGATTTCCTTTCGCCCTCCCAATCGAACTGGATGGCTACAAGCACCAACTGGTGACCGAAGATGACATACAGAGGGCATCACAGGAACTTCGAGGAAGCTACGCTGGAGAAGGTCTGACCTCTCAGGGAAGACCCCGAGATGAGGAGGTGGCCCCCAGGGGCTTCTCTGACAGACGTTGGGTGCGAGGTCAACAAAGTTTAAGTCGAATCCGGAACCTGCCTCGCAGCCATGAGGGTATGTATAGCGTTGGGGAGAGGGAGCCTTTCGACCTTTTTCTTGTGACTTGAACGCGAGGCCTGCAGAGACGTGGGCCTTTTCACCCACCCAGGCAGATGCAGGGAGAAGAGGAGCGTACCGTTTTGGGGTCTGAGGGGTTTGGGGAGGTCTGGGGTTTAAATTGTTAATTAATGACTCAAACTATGCAAGAAGTTAGGTAATATTACTTTGTGGAGTTGATGTTGGGCAGGAGGGGGGGGGTCATTTTGTGAGGTACTAAATTGATTGGGTCTGCAGGGGGGCTCAGAGGGGCTTATTAAAGATATGGGGCCCGCAGATGAGTGAGCCGATGGTGGTCTGACCCAGCGATATATACAATGTTGCATGGAGATCAGGCGCCCAGTGGGGGGTGGGAGGGCTAGATAGGGGAGTTTAGTTTTGTTTGCACGGGTTTCAGGGGACGACGGGTTAAGCGTACTTCAAGATTCTTACCAAGAACCAGCAACACAGGCGAGGGCTGCTAATAAGGTCACAAGACGTTCTCTTTTGTTTTTGTTATGGCGCGGTACATTTTCTTCAAGAGACCCACTGGCGGAGTGTTATGGAGCCACATCGGGTTAGGGAGCCACATCTGAGGGCAAAATCCATAGGGGCGGATTTCCAAGCATCTAACGCTTCAAAAAAGAGAGGGGTGGCAGTGGTGGTTGCAAGTGGGCTTAGCTTCATTTGGAAGTCACCCTTGAAAGACCCGGAGGGTCATTATGTGATGGTGAAAGGAGAAGTCAGAGGGCATGCTATAAGTATGATATCCATTTACTGCCCCAATGAGGACGAGGAACAATACTGGGAGTCAATGAGGGGCAAGGTCCAGAGGTTTGTGGAAGGTGCTCTTATAATAGGGGGTGACTTCAACATGGTCCTAGACCCCGACCGTGGCAGGAAAAGAGTAACCCCCTAGGTCAGCAGCCCCACAGCAGGGCAGGAGTGCCGACCGGTTCCATCGAGTGAATTCAAAGCTGGAAGTAGTGGACTCCTACACTCTAGTGTGAGACAGAGACCCCCCCACCTCTTTACCTATTATTCAAGGGTGCACAACTCTTTCTATCATCTACTACTACTGGTAGATGCTTTCAGCCGGGTGGGAACCAGGAGGCCACAACAGAATCTGTCCCTTGGTCAGATCATGAACTAGTAAAGATTAGATTAGAAGAAATGTTGGAGCGCATCCGAGAATCTAGGTGGTCCTGTAACAACTTGCTCTTGAAAGACAGGGATCTGGCCCAGAGTGTATTGAAGGCGATTAGGGGCTACTTCGAGCTGAACGACAACAGGGAGGTGACCATCCAGGGAGTATGGGAAGATGGGGGGCAGGAGGGGTGGGTTCCTGATAGGGATGGGGGCCAAGAGGAAAAAAGAGAAACTGGCAGTGGAACAAGCTCTTAGGATGGACATAGAAGTCTTTCAGCCAGGCGGGAAGCTGAAAAGCCAGATGTTCCCGAGGGACCTCCAATATACACAAAAAATTAAAACGTTACAAGGAGCTGGCCATTGCTGAAATTTCAGCACTGGACAGCTCCATGTAACATTTTAAAGTTTAAAAAAAAAAACATTGAAATGCTATCTATCTTTTACATGTAAAAGTACATTTCCGTTGAAACCAGTCAATTTATATTTTAGATGGATTGGTTTTGATGGAAAGGCACTTTTACATGTAAAAGATACCCTGTCGATGCTATGGCATTCGATGCTTTTTATTAGCTGCTTTGGTTTGTGGTTGCTTTATTTTCAATGTAATCACTATAAACCCTCCCGAGGTCCATGTTATCAGCAACCATAGTGGTAATCCCCAAAGAAGGGAAAGACCTGTCACAATGTCAGTCCTATCGCCCAATCGCCTTACTTAACATGGGCGTTAAAATCTTGGCGAAGGTGTTGGCCAACAGGCTCAGCCACCTTATGACAACCCTCGTCCACGGAGATCAGGTGTGATTTATCCCGGGCCGCCAATGGGCGTACAAAGTGCGGAAGAAGATCGACCTGATGTATCGAAGTGGGACGCCAGCAAATACGAGCTCACCTAATCTCTATAGACTGAGATAAAGCATTTGACCAGGTAGAGTGGGGATACATGGTAAAGTACTACAGAGGATGCGGTTTGGGGCAACTTAATGCGCTGGATCGTGGTGCTGTATGACTCTCCGGTCACTCGTGTGGCAGTGAATGGCACATTTACTTCCCCCGTCTCACTCACCAGTGGGACGAGGCAGAGGTGCCCGTTCTCTCCCCTGCTGTATGCTCAGACGATGGGGCATCTG
Organism: Ambystoma mexicanum; assembly: GCF_040938575.1. NCBI lineage: Eukaryota > Metazoa > Chordata > Amphibia > Caudata > Ambystomatidae > Ambystoma > Ambystoma mexicanum. Next base: position 834,152,450 of record NC_090925.1, read on the forward strand.
GCCATCGCAATTCGAGAAAACATGGGGATTCCGGGAATTTGATGTGGGGCAATCGAATTTAAGCTCTCCCTTTTTGCCGACATCCTCTGTTACGTAACTAATGTAGAAACAACTCTGCTTGAGCTGCTTCGCCAGATAAGATGGCTTTGGTGCCTAAATCCAGTGTTATACCCATAGGAGACGAGGAACCAGTAACAAGAGGCAGGACCTCGATTCACGGCATGAGAATTGAAAATGTAGCCACTCCCTCCCTAGGCGTTAAACTGCCCAGGGACCTCGCTAATCTCAGGGAGGTGAATTTCCCCCCCCCCCCCACTTCTGGGGAAAATGAGGTCAGACCTTACATGTTGGGCCCCCCTGACGTTGTCATGGTTCGGGCGTATGGTGACGGTGAAGAGCAACATTCTCCCACACCTACTCTCTGTGTTCTGTGTCTCTTCCCCAATCTTTTTGTGACAGCGTGAAATCCATGATCAACTCTTTTGCTCACCAGGGCAAGAGGCAGAGAGCCAAGCTCACGACCCAGACATGCCAGAGAGACCAGGATGGGTTTGGTTTCCCGGATTTCTGGCGACCCAACTCTGCGTTCTTCTGGAACATCTGAAGGACGATCAGGCACATACTGGTCCTACTAAGAGGACATGCACACGCATCCTAAAAAAAAGGATGGGCCTACTGGCATCACAGAAGAAAGGGACTTCGGACTCTGTTGAAGTCACCCAACTTTGCTATATTATGGGAACTTTGGAAAAAAAATAAAGCAAACCTATGCCTTTCCACGTGGCCCTCCCCGCCAAGTTCTTTATGGGCGGGGGAACCCTTCGTCCTGGGGACTAGGGGCTTTTGTTTTTCGCAGTTCTGGTCGGATAAACGTCTGGAAACTGTGGGTCAGCTCTTCCTGGATGGGACCTTTATTGCCTTTGAAACCCTGAATGGGATCCTGGGGGGAGGGCGACCTGACAGTGTTTCAGTATCCGTGCTTGAAAGGTCTTGTGACTGACCCTAAATGGCGCACAGAGGAGGCACACAGTGTCACGCCCTTTGAAAAAATACTCTGACTCCCCAGGGAGAGAGAAAAGGTATAATTTCAAGACTCTATAAAGAGCCGGCATCTTCTGAATTGGAGGGCAGGCAAGGTTTCAAATGCTTCTGGGCTGAAAAACTGGGGAGGGAGATCCCAGACACAACCTGGAAGCCGATTTATAAAATATTGTTCTCGGGCAAATTATACACCGCAGCAATGAAACACAACTTTAAGCTCCTCCATTGTTGACATCTTCCCCCACTGCGATTGTCTAAGATGTTTGGGGTGTGATCCCCACTCTGCCCTAGGGAATGTGGTCAGGTGGGATCGTGGTTTCACATGTGGGAGTGTCCAAAGGTGAACGTTTATTGGTCGGAGGTACTTAGCTAGGTTAAGGACAAGGCAGGAATGACCCCAAAGCTTGACCCCATCCACATCCTGCTGTGAGCTCCGGATGCTGAGAATGGTGAAATTAGGCTCCCGAGGCTAGTAGAAGGAATGTTGAGAGCCGGGAGAGTAGTGCTGGCCCAGAGCTGGAAAGATTAAAAAAAAACACTCCATCAACCACGCAGCTGATGAGGAAACTATGGGATAGTTACACATATGAAAAACATGCTGCATTGGTCAATAACTCATTTGAATCCTTTTCCTTCAAATGGGGTGCCTTTATGCTGAAATGGCGTGATGGGGATGCCAGTAGGCAAAGATCACCTTGAGGTCGGGAGGCCAGCCCAGGTTTACCCATCCCGATTGAGGTGTGAAGGGACGCCCAACAAATCTTAGGGGAACCCACGCCTGAGCCAAGAGGGCCAACCATGCTGTCGGTGCCAACCTGAATAGCAGCCTCTCTGTTTGCTTTGCTGCAGCTTAATGTGGTAAGGTTCTCGTGCTCTTTTTTGTCTTCGTCGTCCCGCGTAATGTAAGAGGGGTGGGTTCCAGGGTGGGTGGAAGTTGGATAATTTTATTATGTTGATCTGTGATGCATATTTTCTGTTTTAAAAAGATCAATAAACGCCAAGTTTAAAAAAAAGAAAAATCCTGGAAATTGCTTTACGATTCATATGAGCAGGGGGAACCAAGTGTAGTTATCAGCAGGCTGCAACAGTAGCCCAGTAATCAGTCACCTAAAAGGAAACATCCTACACATAGATCATCAGAATGCATGCATACGTATAGGCTATATGCTTTTGAGCACAGAACATTAAAGCGAAGGATAAATAGAAATGGACACCACTCCCCTCCTCCCCCATTTCTCCTTCATTGGTCAAACCAATTTTTCCTCCTTAGTCAAAGAAGGGGCCTGTTTTAGGGCATTTCACCATGCTATGACTAATTCAATGATAAACATGATGCATCATCGGACATTTGAAGTAATCGCCTCACCTGGGCCTCCACCTCCATGGCCAGGTACATAAACATGTCATGCAGCTCCTGGATGCTTTTCTCCAGTTTCATAATCTCCCCATGCCGGATCTCAATTTCACTGAGGGCCTCCTTCGTTACCTCCATGTCTTTCAGGATCTTGGGGAGAGGGAAAATAGGAAAAGGGTGAACCAATCAACTGGTCAACGAGGTTAGCAGAATCTAAAAGTGCAGTATGGTCCAGCAACCAAGGTCCACTGAACCCATGTAACAAGATGCAACTGCCAAACCCATTCTCTCTCACTCCATGTGCGACAGGATGATGAAAGATGGATTCAACATACTGTTTTATGTCTGGAGATTTCCCATTCACTCCAGGCTTTTTTGCTTGATTCATCGAGAGTAGATTAATGGATTGGGTTTTACATAGTGCGGACCTAGTGCTGTACAAGGATATACAGTAGAAGGGTATACTAATATGGATCCAAATAGTGTAGACTATTGGAAGGGCATGGGCAGAAGGGATACATAAGGTTACAGGGAGGGTAAAAAGTTGAGAGGGATAAGCAGATACATTCTGGATTACTGTGTTGGTAGATCTGTAACTATTCTCCCATTGAAGCTATATACCTGTGAGTTTTACAAAATCTGACCGTGATAATTATAGTGGTGATCCCTTGGGTCTGCTTGAGTATTTCCCTAACTTACTTTCTTCCGCTTTGGCAGAGGAAGCCATGCGCGTTTCCTTTCAACACCCTCCCTCATGAGAAGACCCCAATGGGACAAGTCACTAAGCAGCTCCTCCCACACATTTCCTTTTTCTATGCTAATCCCCCAGAAAAACCATAAATGTGTTGTCATTAAGCAACAACTCCCACATTTTTGCTGCCTTTTTCCATGTCAGCATTTGCTGGCTCGGGAAAGCAACTGGAGCGTTACGTTTCATCGCCCTTTTTTTTCTGCTGCACTTTTTGCCGAAAAAAAAATCCATTTAAAAATATGGAGGGATGGGGGGGGGCATATAAGGTGGAGGGGTGTTTGGGCCCCCCCCGCAAATAATAAAAAAAATAAGATTTTCAGCAGGACAATTTCGGCAAAAAGTGCAGCAACCAAAAAACGGCCGATGAATGAACATAGAACCCTCAGAGCATAAATATTTTCCCCTTTCGGACAACAGAATGTAGTGACAAACTATGCATTTAAATACAAGTAGGATATATTCAGGAGAAAATGCCCACCCAACATTGAAGTGCGTACTTAAATGGAAGCCCACTGCAGGAACAAATCGCACCAAGCTGTTATGCTAAAATGGTAGAGGTCAGCCTGACCGAGCTGGACGGGCATGTCCAACACTGAAGTGAAAAGACAGTTACAGATGTGAAAAAGGGAAGCATGTCAACATCAAGATTTCAGGGCGGCAGGGTAAAGGACTGCTGGAATTGTCCGTTCGGCCAGGAGAGGGAACAGGATGTCACATCTCAGGATAGGCCGCAACCACACCAGCGCAGAAATCAATTGTGCTTTTAAGAAGCAAAGCAGACAACACATTTAAAAGCCAGTATTTTAATTCCAGACTTCGTCAGGCATTATTCAAACCATCAGAGGTGGGGTCTGGTCCATGGCCATTTGCACCTCCAAATGGCTCAGGTCAATTCTCCAAGACTCTGGGTACTGAGCTAATAGGCTCTCCATGTATGAGTGAAGGCTGGCAGGGGTCGGAGTTTGAAGGATTTGCTTCCCGCTGTCTGGAGCAACAAAGGGTGAGAGAGCTCAGCCTAACTCGCATATAACGTCCTCCTTTAGCAAAATAAGTCCCTCTCAAACATCAGAGACACCCACCAACAGAAGCACACGCAGCCACAGGTTAAAAGAACCCTTCTTCCCCTTTTATGGTGCTCATTGTGATGCTGGAAATGCATTGGAGGGACAGGGCCTCCATGTCCTTGTCCTGTTCTCCCTTATGTGTATTCTGTGTTGTTCTCTGCACAGGAGTCCATGTGGGACTACTGGCAGTGCAGCTCCTCCTCTTTTTGGTTGTGGTGAACAGACCCTTAGGATACCCTTATGGCACCCATGGGTGGGGGTGCAACCCTGTACCCCTAGTGTATGTTTTTGGGCAAAGCAGGGTATGGGCTGAGCTGGTGGCGGCTCCATGCTGAATTTCACAGTTGCTCCGAGTATCCTCCATTTTGGGATACCCAGGCCCTGCCATATCAGTGGATTCCTGATAGGAGACAAGATGGCTCTGTGGCCTCTTGCTTTCTATTACCAGTTACCTTGTTTTCCCAAAGTGATGGGAAGCCCTGACTCTATCCCTTCCCCCGACTGGTAGTTGGGTGGAAGTTCCATATATGGTATTGTGTGGAAGTCCACGCCAGACTGACTGGAGCCTTCCCATTGACTATGTTCTGGGTACACCCTTGGGGTGGGACATGGGTGAATAGAGTGCGACACCAATTTGCACTTCAAGTTATGGGTGTCTGGTTTCTAGTGCATGACACAATGGATGAGACAGCCCTGCCCTAAACTGGTATGAATGCAGTGTGGTGTGCTGAAAGGCTGTGTGCTTGTCCCAACCCACATTCCTTGTTGCGAGTGTCTGGATGGAAGAGAACGGCCTGAATGCATTGTGAGCCTGATTGGCTGGCTGCCTGCTTGCCTGAATGCCCTTCTGCATGATTGGCTGCCTGAGCTTGGCTCAGCAGTGTGAAAGAGACAGAACAGTATCTGGAAACCTCGCACTTACTGGAATTGTTCAGAAGCTGAAGTCGAAACTTGATCCTTAACCTTGAAGCCCAGCTGGAAGAAGGCGGCTCTGCTGCCGCTTTCCTTAGATGCAATCCGAAAGCAGTCATGTCTCTAGAACTGATCCAAGAGAGGACTTGGCTAGGAGACCTCATCCCGAGCTACGAGGGACCATCGTGCAGCTCCCTGAAAGTCAGTCCTCGAAAGGCTGCCGACTGGAAACAGGGACCGCAGAGGAATCCTGAATTAGAGCACCAGGATGTCAAGGCCATCGACACCATCACGGTCGACCGAGGTTCGGAGGACCGCTGTAACCTAGTCAAACGGAGCCGCAACTCTCCATTGCCTAAGACACTTTGAAATCAAGGACTTGCTTGCTCATCACCGTCAACCGCTTTGTCCTGCTGGAGAAAGTCAAGGTCGCTGATGACGCCTTGAAACACTTGTGTATAGGCGCGTTACAAATGCCATATCATATCATGAACAGAGGAGAATCCGCCGGTGGGTTTCCCGCCACCCGAAGTCCACAAAGACCCCGACGAGTATCCGAAAGCCAGCCGTGGGCCTACATTCTTCATTGACTCTGTTTTGCAGCAACAAACTCTCGTCACTGAGGTGCACCGCAAGCCTAGTCTTTGCAGGACGTCCCAGATTGATTGTCGACGAGCACCGCCAAGACGGAAGCTACTGTCTCAACAACATGGTTCACCTTTGCTTCGAGGAATCTCGACGACACGTAGGTCCTGCCTTAAAGGGAGTCCACTCAAGAGGGATCCGTCGACGACCCGTTGAAGAACTCTGCTAAACCAGGTACATTGGGGTAGTAGAACATTTTGTGTCAGAAGACTATTCTAAACAATATATGGACTGGGCTTGTCAATACACTTTATTTACAGGTTGCCCAGGTGGGGGGGGGGGACGGGATCCTCACACAGAACTGTTTCTTGGGTAGGGACAAAGTATGCTGTCTTTTTTTTTTTTTTAACCTAACCTGTCTTCCTCCCCATGTCTATGGTTGATTCACTTTACCATCTGCTTTGTATGCCATTGAGACTGTCAGCAGTTGGTGCATTTTAATGGAATCAAGAGTGAACTGTGGTACCACACAGACTTTGTACATATTTACCATATTAGTATTGCCAAAGAACAAAGTGTGTTATTGATTGCGTATATATTCTGAACCTTATTTATATAAAGAACTGTGTTATCACCAACATAGTATTTGGACATTCCTTTGTTGGAAGTTCGGGGGCTACACTGTACTTATGAACCAGCCTGTACCACCTCCTGAGAGCTTAAGCCTTGATTGCTCATCCATTGCTACCCTCAGAGAATCTTGGCTGAGGTGCTCCCTGCTTCTAATCTGCTATATAGAGGGCAGGAGTACAGAAACCCCCATCCAGTCTTTACACTCATTCCTCTGAAAGGGAGCTAACATGTTAAGGTGTATGTGTTTGTTCGAGTTGGGACGGATTATATGCTTTGCCACTCTTCTGTGGGTTCCCTGTGCGGTGAACACAAATGTATGCACCTGAGATAAAGTGCAATATGCTCCAGGTGACATGTCTTTCCATCAAATTTGTTTCATCGAAGGTAAGTACCATCACATTTTTTCCAAGGAAAAAATGTGCATCGAATGTTTTTTTTTTCCGTTTTTTTGTGTTTGGGGGTCCCCGCCCCCAACCCCCCCCCCCCATTTATAACCCTTAACACAACCCAAACCAATATTAACCCTTTACCCCACAAAAATATGCATTTGATGCACATTTTTTTGTTGGTAAAAATTTGATGGAAAAACCCCTGATGGAACATTTTCCGATGGAAAGTCTGCATACCTATGCACCAGTGATTAGTGAGGATGCTGTTAAAAAATGTGTCACCATTTAATGTACATACAAACGTGAAAATATGTTCCATATTTGACCTTTAGCTATACGGTCTGCAGCTCACCACATATGTGGTGTTACAAAGCTTTTATTCTGCACCAATCACTACCATAGTCTGGTGGTGCCAGTACATGGTTTAAGAAAATTGGTGTATTGTGCCCTCATCCGGGGTAGAAAAATTGTATTCTGTGGAGGAAAATGAAAGAAGTGGGCTAATGAAGATCAGCATCCATTTTGCACTTGGCCCTGTCACAAGAGGAGGTGGGGAGAGGTCACATGAGAGAGAGAGAAGGGGGGGCAGAGATCAGGAAACCCACCCCCTGCCCCAACATGGGGTAGGATGCCTACCAGGGTATAAGCCAAAGTCAGTCCTACCCAAGAGGTGGGGTGGGAGGGTCTCACCTATATATCATTATATCATGCGATTAGAACTGCGACAAATCCCTAGATGTTGTCACTTCTCCCCAAGGGAGGAGAGGGAGTCCCTTCTCATGAGGCCAGGATGGTGAGGCAGCTACCAAACAGTCCCCTGGGGGTGGTGCACAGCAGAAGGATCTCATGGAGAGACCGACATCTCCCCCCTCCCTCCCCCCCCCCCCCCAACACCGGGATGACCATCTAGTGTTCGTATTGCCTGGGACAGCACACCACAACCACACCACCTCGCCCTCCTTTCTCCTTTTCTGAGAGCTCAGTACCTTGTAGAATCATGTACTATTGTAAATCCCAAGACCTTGTCTATCTGGGAAGTATTGGGAAGAAAAAGAGCATACCAGATGCAAGTAGATCTAGGACTGAGACAAGATGGCTCCAGGGAATGATGAACACACCCGGGAAACAGAAGGAGGACTTAACCCTTTCACCAAGAGTATGCGTGCAACACTAGACCTTTTCGTCAAATCCAGACAAATGCGGCATCAGGTGCAAGGGATCTCCAGTGCAGGAGATTCAAATCCTGTCTGGGAACCCGACATGGAACAGAGGACGCAGGCGGGAAGGCGCAAGAATACCTGGAGGGCTTTGCAGGAGCGCAGCGTCAACTGCTCAGAACGGAAGCTAAGCGGCCTGAGAACAGGTGATGGTGGACGACCACAGACGAGAGGCTAGTGAAGCAGAGAGGCGGAGTCCAGCTCCACGAAGTCTCGGCAGGTGTCGAGTCATGAAGCAAGTTAAAGGGAGATACAGGGAAGCCGGAGGGGGCACAAGGACAATCACGGTGGTAGCAAGCAGGCAGCTACAGGCTCACCGGAGGAGCAGAAATGTGCTAAGTGGGCACGTAAGACATACAAGGTTTAGGGGGAACCCCCAACAAATAGAGAAGAAGTGTCTGGCACCCTAACAGTTACAAAGAAGCAAGCCATCTTCCTTGTGTCTGTAATTGGCAAGTAAGGAGACCAAGTAGGCAATACTGGGGAAACCTGGGTCAAGGATCATACTTGTACATGAACTGTTGATAAAGAAATAAAACAATAAAACAAGGATCATCAGGGGAAGGGAGTCATCCATGCCCTGCCCCCATCCCTGCCCCTCTAGTCCGTCCCCACTCAGAGTATCAAGGAGGGTAAAGTGACTGAAACCAACACACCTGGAGAAAGGAGTCATTCTCTAGGTAGTACTATTTTCACAGGGAAAAGTCCAGAAGCCAGAGAAAGGGAGTCATCCCCCCCCCTCCACCCCAAGTTAAATAAAAGCCACAGTCTTGGGAAGGGAGTCGTTCTCTCGACAAGAGAACTAAGTACAGAGCCTTGAGGCCAGGGCAAGAGAGACATTTCCCCTGGAGTGAAGAAGGTGAGAACTTTCGGATACAGAAGAGCACCAGGGGACCACAACGGTGGTGATAGTGCGCGGTATAAATATCCTTTAAGATTATTAATTAACAGAGTGCTATAGGACTGGCAGCCCTTTTAAGTATTGGGACCAAGGGATGGTGTCATTTCCCCCTGGTTAACAACTTGCAACTGTGCCACCCAGTCCAGGAGAAGGGAGTCATTCTCCTGGACCAAGAACATTGACGCAACCTTCTAGTTTAGTTATACGTGTAAGGACAGAATTAGAGATTTTGACACAAGATGGTGGACTCTTTAGTTTACAAGGGCATTCTGACAGACCTATTTAGTATTTTAGTTGAGTCAAAGAAACACGGAAACCTCTCATAGAAGTAGGGAAAGTTGGGTTTTCTCTTTATTTTCATGGTGAATATAAGTCTATAACAATCACTATGCCACTGGTGTGTTAGTCTCCTTCTGCACCCAACCTTGGTACCATTGTCCTTTTTTTTTCTCCAAAAAGAAACTATTTATAAAAAAAATTTAAAAAACATCCAACGAACCAAACAGGACAGAAGTCATTCCCCAGCCATGCAGCATAATCAAGGTAGCAAATCAACTTCCCTAGTATTGAGACAAAGCATCCTAGGTAGTACAAATACCCACCCTGTGGTAGCAGACAGCAGCCATTACCACATTGTTGTCATTATTAAGCATCTGACCAGTTATTCCAAATTTCCTCGAAATCATCAGGGTAGATCCATTTCTAGGTGACTAGAATCCGCCAAGGAGGATAGGAGCCCACCCCCTCCCCACCACCCAGGCTGCTTCAGGAGAAGCAGGCCCGCCTGTGACGACCGCGTCGAGATTGCCGCTTCCTGAGAATCCTTGCACGCATCACATTGCATGCATGCCATCAGCTTCCCTACTCGCCAGACTGCTACCCAAGCTGACTCTTCTTCTTCTGCTGTACCAGGAATCCTAACGGCAACGTAGCGAAACCGCATGGCCATCCCGTATAATGGCCACCGCCTATTGTTTGCATTTGATTACCAGGCAACCATCGGTGTGAGCCTGTGTGCTCGTGCCCGATTGGAGCTTTGCAGGCATATCCGAGGAAGGAAGCGACCGGAAGGCTTTAGCCGGCCACTTCCTCCCAAGGCCCACGTCTTAAGGCCAGAGCCTGTCCTTTGCCTCTCCAGCCACCTGTCGCCGCAACACTATGCCCGCAAGACCATCATACCCACAAATCCGTCTGGTAAGAAACATCTATCGTTTATGCTCACCCGAGGTTCCCCCACCCAGCACCTTCCGAAATCGACTGTCAGCACATAACATGCCCCATGCTTAACAACTGCTGCTGCCCTCCTATATCACATACTTAAACACCCAATAGTTGCATCACCCTCTCAAATGCTCAGCCCTCGAACGCGCGCCTGCCTAATATGCGCACTACTTGCTCTGCTGCCATTACCACACCTATGCACCTCCGTATTCTAGGCCACTGAGCCCCTTATGATTAGTTTGCCTTTGTTGGAGCACTAAGTCACTGTGCACACTACGTCTCTTATTCTCTATGTATTCCACTGAACAGCCTTCTTTGTCCTACCTATGGCCCTACCCAGCAGTCTCTTTCCTTTGTTCCCTTGAATGAGCCCTCGGTGATCGCAATTGTTCTGTACCGCCGCACTCATCAACGTAGCCCACTGTGCCAACTTTGAACTACGCTGCTGCAGCTCACCATGTCCATTTCTTTGATCTAGCCTTCCTATTGCACACTGCCCATGTTGCACTACGCGGTTGCATTTTTACTGTGCCCACTCTAAACTGTGCTGTTGCAGCCCACTGCCTTTCGTGCCTGCGTCTAATGTACTAGCCTATTTCAAGACCACTGTGCCCATCTTTTGTACTAGCCTACTCTGCAGCCCACTGTGCCTGTTTTTGAACTAGCCTATTTTGCCTGTTTTTTTGAACTAGCCTATTCTGCAGCTCACTGTGCCTGTTTTTGAACTAGCCTATTTGCAGCCCACTATGCCTAGCCTGTACTGACCTGCCCATTACGAACCAACCTGCTCTCTCCCCAACTCAAACTAGCCTATCGTCCCAAGTCAACCGCGCCGGACTGCACTCTTAGACTCAAACTGTCTGTTCATGGCAAACCTTTACTTACCACTCTCACCTTGACGGCAACTCTCTCCCTGCTCCACCTCAACACCACCACCCTCCCTAAACCACAATCACCCCCACCTCAACATCCCACACATACCTCGACTATGGAGTATGCCGAGACTAAAAAGAATTGACCAGCCAAACTTTGCACTTAGCCCTCTAGAATGGATCCGCCGATTTGCTGCTCCGCCCACACCCTGGATCCCATGCCCAGTGAATGACAGAAACCTGAGACTCGGTTCTTAACCCCCCAAATCACCCACTAAAAAACACCCTCATCCCATGCACAACCAAGTCCAAGCCAGCGCAGCGCAAATCTTGGACAACTCCCAAACCACCCCCACTGGCATCACTGAACACCCCCTGATCAAAGGTGCTCTCATCAATGCCCACTCACTGGTCGCCCATGCGCTAGACATCGCAGACCTCATCTCCGCTAACAGCCTTCACTTCTTGGCCATCACTGAAACTTGGCTGCACCAGGCAGCTGGCCCAGCTCTCTCCCTCGCCATCCCAGACGGCTACTCAATACTTAAGAATGACAGGGACTCAGGTAAAGGAGGTGGTGTAGCCTTTATCGCCAAAACATCCCTTGGCCATGGAATAACCCCACCTTCCAGCTTCCGGTCTGCAGAACTATTGTCAACCAAGCTTCAACTCTCTGCCACACAAACCGTACTTCTGCACCTCATATACAGAGCCCCAGGCCCCATCTCCTCATTGAGGAAGAGATACCCGACCTCCTGACCACTAACACCAAAACAGGATCTCAAATCATCCTACTAGGAGGCCTTAACCTTGGCCTCGGCGATCCAAATGACACCAATGCACTCTCTCCCTGGAGGAAAATACCATATCCCAACTAGGGTTCAAGCTCAGAATCACAGCCCTAATACACAAAGATAGAACCCTGGACTGGTTAGCGGATCTCAACTGTTCCACAGCCATCCTTAAAAACGAGCCAATTGCATGGTCAGACAATCACGCCATCTCCTTCTCCATCCAAGGGAGGTCACAACCAATCACCCTTCCAGCCACCATCCTGCAAACCCTCACCAGGAATAACCACAACATCACCCTACAGAACCTTCGCCCTCTTATTCACAACATCCTCACGCCCGCAAACTATGCCAACCTAGATGCGGATAAACTCGCTGACCTCTATAGTAAAACTCTTGAATCAGCAGTAGATATAATCGCCCCCATCAAACTCACCAAAGCTAAACCGGCAGCCCAACTGAACAAATGGTTCACCCCGGAGCTAAAAACCCTCCGGAATACCAAACAAGCTGAGGAAGCCACCTGGAGAAAAACACCAAACCAAGCCAACAAAACACAACCGACGATAGCAGCTACCACCTACAAAACTTCCATCCTCAGTGCCAAAAAAAGATTTACGACAATAGAATTGAGAGCGCCAAATCTAAAACAAAGGAGCTCTTCACCATCCTCAGGGAACTCCCCTTCCACACCCTCCGAAACTTGCGTAAAAGATGCAGACTAGTGTGAGAGGATCCAAAAAAACCCTGGCAGACAAAAATGCCATGCTACAATCCAAAATCGAACAGAAAAAGCTCAACATAGCCAAAAAAGCAAATACTTCACCGCCACCCACCTCCGAAGCCCCAACCTGCCCTCCCCTTCTCCTCTGTATCTACGGAGGAAGTGGAAAGCATCATCAAAGGCCTCAAGCCCTCCAGATGCCAAGGGCACTCATGTCCAGCTCCCATCATCCAGGAAGGTGCCAACAATCTGGCCCCTTTCATAACTGCCCTAATTAACACATCCTTCAAATCAAGCTCAGTCTCTAGCAGCCTCAATGAAGCTTGGGTCATGCCTCTACTAAAAGAAAATAACACCTAGACCTTAACAACCCAACCAACTACAGGCCAATCACCACCGTTCCCTACATCCTAAAGATCTTAGAGTGGCCTACCTGCAAATCCAGAAGCACCTGGAAGAGAGTAACCACCTGGGTCTTAGACAATCGGGCTTCAGACCTAGGCACGGAACAGAGCCAGCCTTCCTGGACCTAAAAATCCACATGGCCGAGGCAAAGGATAAGGGCAATTTAGCCATTCTCTTACTGCTAGATCTTTCAGCAGCCTTTGACCTTGTCGACCATCAGACCCTCACGGAACATCTGACAGCATCAGCGGCTTTCTCTAACCAGGCGACTGCCTGGATTCAGTCTTTCCTACCCAACCAAACCACCCGGGTCTTCTCCCCGGGGGCCTCCGCCCACCCCATCCCCATCCTCTGTGGCGTTCCTCAAGGTTTGGGCGTCTCGCCGACCTTGTACAATATCTTCACCAAGATACTGTTCGACCGCCTTGTTAACCTGGGTGTCACATACAGAAACTATGCTGATGACACCCAGGTTCTCGTCACCCTATCACGGTGCTATGAAGAGGTTTCCACAAGGGTCAACAATCTTTACTTAGAGATCCACGCCTGGATGGCAGATTACAGTTTATGCCTCAACGACGAGAAAACTGAGCTCCTTCTTGTCGGCTCCCAACCACGGCTAAACAAACTGGACCCCCGTTATGCTTCTATCAACAGACGGTAACCTAATCACTGTGGCTAAAGAAATTAAAACTCTTGGGGTCTATCTAGACTCCACTCTCTCACTCAAGACAGGTGAACGCCACAGCCTCAACCACAGCTTATATAAATAAGCTCATCAACGCCTGCAAATCCTTCCGTTCTCCATCCAGTTGCATTACCCTAGCCAGAGTGCTAGTGCTCTCAAAAATTGGCTACTGTAATACTCTCTTTCTCGGCACCTCAGAACGCAATCAAACTGCAGATGCTCAGAACAATGCCCTCAGAGCCGCCCTGAGTATCCCGCGACACGCACACATCTCCAGTATCAGACAAGATGCTCACTGGCTCCTGGTATGAGACAGAATCACTCTCAGATCCCCTGTTATCGTCCACAAATGCCTCTCCAATGACGCCCCAAATAATTGGCAGACAAGTTCTCTAAAACACCTCAACCAGAACGCCATACTCACACTGCCTATCCGTCCCCAAAGTCTCCCTAAAAAAAAGCAGGCAGCTCAAGCTTCCCGGTCCTTGCCACCCAAGTAAGGAACGCTATACCACTGAACCTTAGAGCAGAACCCTCCTTTTGGACTTTTAGAGCCAAAACAAAATCATGGCTCGACAAAAAAGAATTCCACCGCCATCTGACTCTCGTCTTAAATGTACTTGTCTCCTGTCGACCATCATGAAACCCGGTCAACCGCACTTATTGTTATTTTTCTGTATGTCTATACTACGCTGTAACCTCCTCTAAGTTTCTGGCACCCAGTTACCCCAGGGTTCGGCGTGCGGTATGAATAAACTAAACTAAACCCATGTAGAAACCTAAGGTGTTTCCCTCGACCCCCAAAAGCATGGCAATGTGTCTTTTTGCAATTATAAAGGCGTTTCATATAAACAGCTTCTCGTACCTGGAATATGCAGTTTCCCCTCAAATTCCAAGTAGTAGTAATTTTGGATCCAAAGCAACCGGTCGTGGCACAACGGTTCACACTTAACCTGTAATTCTACGCCAGAAGTTTTTAATCTTCAAGCATACCCAGATGGTGTGATAGAACAACCCCAATGCAGTACATCATAGACAATTTGGTTCAACCCTCCGCCCCCAACTGAACAATGCTTCCCTCGTGTAACATGTTATATGACGATGCATTACTTACCGTAAAAGCATTTCTGATGGTTGTATCTGCTTAGATTCACATGCTGTGCATAGGTCCGACATCCAGTGGTCACTGCGGAGTATTGCATTTTGTTTTTCGTAGTCGAAAAGGGGACGTCGACAAGGCGTGTCTGTAACACTATCCCTATAGTGACGTGCATTGTACCCACAATCCCTCACGCGTCGAGGTCCCTCTGTTTGTATTTTTCTGCCCTGAGGGAGCCTTCTAGACGTGAGTGAGTACAGAAAAGAGAGAATATATAAAAAAGGTGTCTATGTTCCTTCCATCCGAGCGGGGAGGAAGGGTGGGCGCATGTGAATCTAAGCAGATACAACCATCAGAAATGCTTTTACGGTAAGTAATGCATTGTCTTCTGATGTTTGTTAATCTGCTTAGAATCACATGCTGTGCATAGACTAGCGAGCAGTACCCGGAGTTGGCGGTGGGTTATGAGAAGGAACAGTAGAGAAAAGATGTCTTAATACTGCCTGTCCCACCTGGGAGTCAGATCTAGAGTGTGTATCTAGACAGTAGTGTTTTGTAAAGGTGTGCACAGAACTCCAGGTAGCCGCTTTGCAGATGGACTCAAGGGGAACATTAGCAATGAATGCTATGGAAGCCCCAGTGCCGCGAGTGGAATGTGCTCTTGGCTTGAAGGGTAGTTCTCTCTTAGCAAGAGTGTAACAGAGAGTGATGCATAGAACAATCCCTCTAGATATAGTGGACTTTGAAACTGCATCTCCTTCTCTTCCTGCTGCCACAGAGACAAAGAACTGATTAGTCTTTCTCAGTGGTCTGGTTCTTTCCATGTAGAACATGACTGCTCTGCGTACATCTAGTGTATGCAGACTTTTTTCTCCCAAGCTGGAAGGGTTTTGAAAGAATGTTGGTAGTTCTATAGACTGGTCTACATGAAATTTTGAGATGAATTTTGGTGCAAACCTTGGGTGTGTGCGTAGAACCACTTTATCTTTGTGAACTGTTACGAAGGGGTCTAGTACAGAAAGAGCCTGTAGTTCACTTACTCTCCTAATGGAGGTGATAGCTATTAGGAAAGCAGTCTTAAGAGTGAGGTCTTTAAGAGTTGCTTTGTGCATGGGTTCGAAAGGGGGGCCCATGAGTCTAGAAAGTACCACATTTAAGTCCCATCCGGGAGCTGGGTTAGCTATTGGAGGGTGTATTCTTTTTACCCCTTCCATGAAGGCTTTGATAACTGGTATCTTCCACCACGACACTTTAAGTTGGGAAGTGGTGTATGCAGAAAGTGCCGCTAGGTGGACTTTAATAGAATTGAACACTAGACCTGAATCCAGTAAATGGGTCAAGTATAGGACAATGTCAGTAGGAGAGCAGTCAATTGGGTTGATGCTCCTATTTGTACACCAGATGACAAATCTTTTCCATTTGCTAGCATAGCAGTGGCGAGTATTTGGTTTTCTGGCTTCCCTGAGGATGTCCATACATCTCTGAGGGAGTTGTAAATGGCCAAATTCTACGATCTCAGGAGCCAGGCTGCTAAGTTCATGGTCTGAGGGCATGGGTGCATTGTCTTGCCCTTGTCTTGTGACAGCATGTTGTATGGGCAGGGAAGTTTCACTGGGGGAGATAGGGACATCTCCATCAAGTGAGCGAACCAAGGTTGCCGGGCCCACATTGGGGCCACTAGTATCATGGTAACCTGCTCCTGGTGCATCTTGTGCACCACTTTGTTGAGAAGGGGAGTCGGGGGAAAGGCGTAAACAAATTTCCCTGACCATTGAATCGACAGACCGTTCCCCTTGGATTGGTTCTGGGGGTACCTGGAGGCGTAACTTTGGCATTGTGAGTTTTCCATAGTTGCGAACAGGTCTATTTCCGGAAAACCCCATTGCGTGAAGACGTCTAAGACGATGTTTTCGTGCAATTGCCATTCGTACTCTTCGGGCAGTGGGAAGTCTCTGCTGAGCTTGTCTGCTAGCAGATTGAGTTCCCCTGGTACATGTTGCGATAGTAGAAACATGTTGTGTCTGAGAGCCCACTTCCATATATTCTGGGACAGTTTGGACAGTCCTGGAGAGTGAGTGCCCCCTTGTTTGTTGAGGTAGTACATGGCTGTGGTGCTGTCTGTGAGGACCATCACTGTCTTTCCTTGCAGGTGTTTCTGAAAGGCTTTCAGTGCCTTGAACACTGCTAGAAGTTCCAGCAGGTTTATATGTTTGGATGCTAAGCTCGGAGTCCACTCTCCGTGAGCAGTCTGATGGGATAGGTGAGCCCCCCATCCTGTGAGGGATGCGTCTGTGGTTAGAGTGGCTTCTACCGCGGGTGTGGCAAAAGTCTTCCCTATTAGCAGGTTTTCTTTTGTCCACCACCTCAGCGAAAGTACTAAGGCCCACGAGACCACCACTAGATCGTCCCATTGTCCGCTGGCCTGACACCACTGGCTGTTGAGCCACTCCTGCATTGGGCGCAGACGCGCGTGAGGTACCAAATAAATACATGACGCCATCATCCCTAGCAAGCGCATAGCTTTGCGTACCGTCACCTCCCAACCTGTTACATAATGGGGGATCTGAAACAGCATGTTTTGGACCCTCTCGTTGGAGGGGAAGACGAGGCCGTCCTTTGTTTGAATTAGAGCCCCTAAAAATTGTTTGGTTTGGCTGGGTTCTAAGCTGGACTTCTTTTCGTTGATGGAGAAGCCCAGTTGGTACAAAAGGTTTACGGTCTTTTGGGTATTGGAGAAGCATGTTTCGTAAGAATCCCCGGTTATGAGCCAGTCGTCGAGGTAAGGGTATATTGGGATGGATAGCCTTCGCAGGTGGGCCGCTGCTACTGCCAGTACTTTTGTGAATACTCTTGGAGCAGAAGCTATCCCGAAGGGTAGTACTCTGAATTGGTAGTGTTTGTTCTCTATCTTGAACCTGAGGTATTTTCTGTGTGCTGGCAACATTAAAATATGAAAGTATGCATCTTTCATGTCTAGCGTTGTCATGTAATCCCCCTGTGATAACAGTGGGATTACTTCCTGCAAGGTCACCATACGTTACTTCTGTGGTTTGACAAAGTTGTTCGCTGGGCGCAGATCTAATACAGGGCGCATGGTTAAGTCCTTTTTGGGTACAAGGAAGTACACTGAATAAATACCTTCTGTTACCTGAGATAGGGGGACAGGTTCTATTGCTTCTTTTTTCAGCAGTTCTTTTACTTCTTGTAAAAGAATGGTGAGGTGCTCCGGTGATCTGCGTTGGTTTCGTGGGGGTTTGTACTTCGGGTAACCGTTGAATTCTATGCAGTATCCGTGGGTTATGGTTGATAATACCCATCGGTCTGACGATATTCCCTCCCATGCTGATAGGAACGATGTTAGCCGGCCCCCGACCGGTGATGCATGGGAGGGGACCCGAATCTTCGGGTCATTTGCTGGTATTGGGCGTGGAACCTCTGGGGCTGGAGCCACGACCTCTTCCTCTGCCACGCCGTTGGCCTCTTTGACTGAACTGGGTGTTACCCTGGTTAGAGGGCCAGTTGGTAGCAGAGTAACATTGTTGTTGGTTTTGCTGCCGTCTTTGGCCACGAAAGGAGCGTCTATTACCATAGCCTCGCCTGTTAGGGGGTCTAGATATTTGATCAAGAGTCTTGATGGTATCAAACTCTTTCTTAGCATGTTCTAGTGCCTCATCAACTGCCTTCCCAAACAGATGCGTCTGTTCTATGGGTTTATTTATGAGGGAGGCTTGGGTTTCGGGTTTAAAACCTGAATTGCGTAGCCAAACGTGTCGTTTGAGAAGTATTCCCTGAACCAGGGATCGGCCAGCAGTCTCAGCGGCATCTAGGGAGTTCTTAACGATGCCCTGGTTTACAAGTGTTCCCTCTGATATTACAGTTAGCAGACGTGACCGCAGGGGTTCAGGTGCGTCCTCTGCCTCGCTGAGCAGCTTGCTCCACTGTGCATCTGCGTAGCTAGCTAATAGGGAGTTGTTATTAGCAATTCTAGTAGAGAAGACGGCGGAGGTCGTGATTCTCTTCCCAAGTGCGTACAGCTTCTTGCCTTCTTTGTCAGGTGGTGCTTCACTAGTGGATAGTGGTACCCCTGCTCTTTTCCTTGTGTTGGTAACTACAAGGGAGTCCGGAATAGAGTGTCCTCTGATGTATAAAGGGTCAGAGGATGAAGGGCTGAAGAGCTTTTCTATTCTAGGGTTGACCCCTCTTACTAAAGCTGGATTAGAAAGGGAAGGAGAAATTCTTCTCTTAATAGAAGCCAGGAGTGGAATAGACTGGCTAACAGGGGCTTTTTCTTTAATAACTCTTTCTACAAAGTCTATGTCTGGAAGAGCTTCCCCTGTGTCAAGCTCAAAATGCGCTGCTGCCTTGCGCAATAGTGCATTGAGGGAAGGTTGGTCATCTATGGGAGAGGAGTTCCCAATATGTGAATCCTTGAGAGGAGAAGGGTGAAAGGCATCAGGGTCTGAGTGCACTGATGGGGATTGCCACGGCTGCACTGACGGGGATTGCCAGGGCTGCGATGTAGCTGTATCCTCTTCGAAATTAGTGTAAGGATCTTCTTCGAACCCCTCTTCCTCAAGTTCTTCTTCTTGCCCACCCAAACACTCCTCATCTTCCTGAAGGTATGCTCCTCCTCAGTGAGGTCATATACATCTGTGGAAGGGGGAACCAGCCTAGGAATCTTGACTCTAGGGTCATCCTGGGGCCATTCTCTTTGTCTTTTGTGAGTGGGTGGGTCTTGGTTTCCTAGAAACCTTTCCATTTTCTCCATGCAAGAATGGAGTCTTTCAAGGGTCTCATGGGGTACCCCTGAATAGTCTAGAGGGGGAAATCTGTGTTTTCACCTTCGAACCACTTCGAACGCTCCCACAACGTCGACGAGAGGTTACCGTCTCCTTCTGAAAAGCCCTCCGGTAGTTAAGAAGCGTCCTTAGATGAAAGGGGCAGTTCTTGGCTACCTTTGTGCTTTTTCGTCGCGGTATTCGACGTTTGTTTCGTCGTCCGCGCACGTTTGTCTTCGGAGACAATTCTCGCTAGGCTCTCGACAACGAGTTTGTCAGTCGAGGGCTCTGGTGTAGACGTTGTGTGCGTTGCGCGTTGTACCTCGACGGCCGCTCTATGGAGCGTTACGTCGGATGTTTTTGAGGTAGCGCCCATGTTAGATGAAAGCCCAATCGCTGGTCGCGGCTGCGTTTGCGGGTGGGGCTTGAGACCTTTACGGTCTGCGGTAGACGCCGGAGAGCCCTGCGTCCCCTTCGGCGCTGATGGATCCTTCGTTCTCGACGAAGAAGAGCCGTGGGTTGTATGTTTAGCCTTATGGGGTTTATGTGCGTCCTTGTCGCCGGGGTGTTCATTCCCATAAGCAGGGCGTGAGCCGAGCCCGTCGGGGCCGGGGACGGACGTCGAGGAGCGGGAACGCTCCTTCTGGGGGTTCATGACTTCCGTAACGGACGTAGAGTTATCGCCCTCCTCGTCACTTTCAGTAACAGCGGGTGAGGAAACTGACTTCGACATCGCGTAGTCCGCCCACCTTTTAACCCTTCGTTCTTTAAGGGTTCTAGGTTTCAAGAGCTTGCAGGCTGCGCAGCTGTCCTCTTTGTGATCAAGGGGCAAGCAACGATTACAGAGCTTGTGCTTATCCTTCCAAGTATATTTGCCCCTGCAGCGTGGGCAGAACTTAAAAGGTGTCCTCTCCATAGCTGAGGCAATAATAGCTGGCGATAACAACCCCAAGGGAAAGAAAGGGGAGAAAGAAAGACATTCTCAAAGAGAAGATAAAAGTTCGAACCCCCACTCTCCCTACTGTATGTTGGCCGTCGAGGCCAGGCCACGTGGTATGAGACAGAATCACTCTCAGATCCCCTGTTATCGTCCACAAATGCCTCTCCAATGACGCCCCAAATAATTGGCAGACAAGTTCTCTAAAACACCTCAACCAGAACGCCATACTCACACTGCCTATCCGTCCCCAAAGTCTCCCTAAAAAAAAGCAGGCAGCTCAAGCTTCCCGGTCCTTGCCACCCAAGTAAGGAACGCTATACCACTGAACCTTAGAGCAGAACCCTCCTTTTGGACTTTTAGAGCCAAAACAAAATCATGGCTCGACAAAAAAGAATTCCACCGCCATCTGACTCTCGTCTTAAATGTACTTGTCTCCTGTCGACCATCATGAAACCCGGTCAACCGCACTTATTGTTATTTTTCTGTATGTCTATACTACGCTGTAACCTCCTCTAAGTTTCTGGCACCCAGTTACCCCAGGGTTCGGCGTGCGGTATGAATAAACTAAACTAAACCCATGTAGAAACCTAAGGTGTTTCCCTCGACCCCCAAAAGCATGGCAATGTGTCTTTTTGCAATTATAAAGGCGTTTCATATAAACAGCTTCTCGTACCTGGAATATGCAGTTTCCCCTCAAATTCCAAGTAGTAGTAATTTTGGATCCAAAGCAACCGGTCGTGGCACAACGGTTCACACTTAACCTGTAATTCTACGCCAGAAGTTTTTAATCTTCAAGCATACCCAGATGGTGTGATAGAACAACCCCAATGCAGTACATCATAGACAATTTGGTTCAACCCTCCGCCCCCAACTGAACAATGCTTCCCTCGTGTAACATGTTATATGACGATGCATTACTTACCGTAAAAGCATTTCTGATGGTTGTATCTGCTTAGATTCACATGCTGTGCATAGGTCCGACATCCAGTGGTCACTGCGGAGTATTGCATTTTGTTTTTCGTAGTCGAAAAGGGGACGTCGACAAGGCGTGTCTGTAACACTATCCCTATAGTGACGTGCATTGTACCCACAATCCCTCACGCGTCGAGGTCCCTCTGTTTGTATTTTTCTGCCCTGAGGGAGCCTTCTAGACGTGAGTGAGTACAGAAAAGAGAGAATATATAAAAAAGGTGTCTATGTTCCTTCCATCCGAGCGGGGAGGAAGGGTGGGCGCATGTGAATCTAAGCAGATACAACCATCAGAAATGCTTTTACGGTAAGTAATGCATTGTCTTCTGATGTTTGTTAATCTGCTTAGAATCACATGCTGTGCATAGACTAGCGAGCAGTACCCGGAGTTGGCGGTGGGTTATGAGAAGGAACAGTAGAGAAAAGATGTCTTAATACTGCCTGTCCCACCTGGGAGTCAGATCTAGAGTGTGTATCTAGACAGTAGTGTTTTGTAAAGGTGTGCACAGAACTCCAGGTAGCCGCTTTGCAGATGGACTCAAGGGGAACATTAGCAATGAATGCTATGGAAGCCCCAGTGCCGCGAGTGGAATGTGCTCTTGGCTTGAAGGGTAGTTCTCTCTTAGCAAGAGTGTAACAGAGAGTGATGCATAGAACAATCCCTCTAGATATAGTGGACTTTGAAACTGCATCTCCTTCTCTTCCTGCTGCCACAGAGACAAAGAACTGATTAGTCTTTCTCAGTGGTCTGGTTCTTTCCATGTAGAACATGACTGCTCTGCGTACATCTAGTGTATGCAGACTTTTTTCTCCCAAGCTGGAAGGGTTTTGAAAGAATGTTGGTAGTTCTATAGACTGGTCTACATGAAATTTTGAGATGAATTTTGGTGCAAACCTTGGGTGTGTGCGTAGAACCACTTTATCTTTGTGAACTGTTACGAAGGGGTCTAGTACAGAAAGAGCCTGTAGTTCACTTACTCTCCTAATGGAGGTGATAGCTATTAGGAAAGCAGTCTTAAGAGTGAGGTCTTTAAGAGTTGCTTTGTGCATGGGTTCGAAAGGGGGGCCCATGAGTCTAGAAAGTACCACATTTAAGTCCCATCCGGGAGCTGGGTTAGCTATTGGAGGGTGTATTCTTTTTACCCCTTCCATGAAGGCTTTGATAACTGGTATCTTCCACCACGACACTTTAAGTTGGGAAGTGGTGTATGCAGAAAGTGCCGCTAGGTGGACTTTAATAGAATTGAACACTAGACCTGAATCCAGTAAATGGGTCAAGTATAGGACAATGTCAGTAGGAGAGCAGTCAATTGGGTTGATGCTCCTATTTGTACACCAGATGACAAATCTTTTCCATTTGCTAGCATAGCAGTGGCGAGTATTTGGTTTTCTGGCTTCCCTGAGGATGTCCATACATCTCTGAGGGAGTTGTAAATGGCCAAATTCTACGATCTCAGGAGCCAGGCTGCTAAGTTCATGGTCTGAGGGCATGGGTGCATTGTCTTGCCCTTGTCTTGTGACAGCATGTTGTATGGGCAGGGAAGTTTCACTGGGGGAGATAGGGACATCTCCATCAAGTGAGCGAACCAAGGTTGCCGGGCCCACATTGGGGCCACTAGTATCATGGTAACCTGCTCCTGGTGCATCTTGTGCACCACTTTGTTGAGAAGGGGAGTCGGGGGAAAGGCGTAAACAAATTTCCCTGACCATTGAATCGACAGACCGTTCCCCTTGGATTGGTTCTGGGGGTACCTGGAGGCGTAACTTTGGCATTGTGAGTTTTCCATAGTTGCGAACAGGTCTATTTCCGGAAAACCCCATTGCGTGAAGACGTCTAAGACGATGTTTTCGTGCAATTGCCATTCGTACTCTTCGGGCAGTGGGAAGTCTCTGCTGAGCTTGTCTGCTAGCAGATTGAGTTCCCCTGGTACATGTTGCGATAGTAGAAACATGTTGTGTCTGAGAGCCCACTTCCATATATTCTGGGACAGTTTGGACAGTCCTGGAGAGTGAGTGCCCCCTTGTTTGTTGAGGTAGTACATGGCTGTGGTGCTGTCTGTGAGGACCATCACTGTCTTTCCTTGCAGGTGTTTCTGAAAGGCTTTCAGTGCCTTGAACACTGCTAGAAGTTCCAGCAGGTTTATATGTTTGGATGCTAAGCTCGGAGTCCACTCTCCGTGAGCAGTCTGATGGGATAGGTGAGCCCCCCATCCTGTGAGGGATGCGTCTGTGGTTAGAGTGGCTTCTACCGCGGGTGTGGCAAAAGTCTTCCCTATTAGCAGGTTTTCTTTTGTCCACCACCTCAGCGAAAGTACTAAGGCCCACGAGACCACCACTAGATCGTCCCATTGTCCGCTGGCCTGACACCACTGGCTGTTGAGCCACTCCTGCATTGGGCGCAGACGCGCGTGAGGTACCAAATAAATACATGACGCCATCATCCCTAGCAAGCGCATAGCTTTGCGTACCGTCACCTCCCAACCTGTTACATAATGGGGGATCTGAAACAGCATGTTTTGGACCCTCTCGTTGGAGGGGAAGACGAGGCCGTCCTTTGTTTGAATTAGAGCCCCTAAAAATTGTTTGGTTTGGCTGGGTTCTAAGCTGGACTTCTTTTCGTTGATGGAGAAGCCCAGTTGGTACAAAAGGTTTACGGTCTTTTGGGTATTGGAGAAGCATGTTTCGTAAGAATCCCCGGTTATGAGCCAGTCGTCGAGGTAAGGGTATATTGGGATGGATAGCCTTCGCAGGTGGGCCGCTGCTACTGCCAGTACTTTTGTGAATACTCTTGGAGCAGAAGCTATCCCGAAGGGTAGTACTCTGAATTGGTAGTGTTTGTTCTCTATCTTGAACCTGAGGTATTTTCTGTGTGCTGGCAACATTAAAATATGAAAGTATGCATCTTTCATGTCTAGCGTTGTCATGTAATCCCCCTGTGATAACAGTGGGATTACTTCCTGCAAGGTCACCATACGTTACTTCTGTGGTTTGACAAAGTTGTTCGCTGGGCGCAGATCTAATACAGGGCGCATGGTTAAGTCCTTTTTGGGTACAAGGAAGTACACTGAATAAATACCTTCTGTTACCTGAGATAGGGGGACAGGTTCTATTGCTTCTTTTTTCAGCAGTTCTTTTACTTCTTGTAAAAGAATGGTGAGGTGCTCCGGTGATCTGCGTTGGTTTCGTGGGGGTTTGTACTTCGGGTAACCGTTGAATTCTATGCAGTATCCGTGGGTTATGGTTGATAATACCCATCGGTCTGACGATATTCCCTCCCATGCTGATAGGAACGATGTTAGCCGGCCCCCGACCGGTGATGCATGGGAGGGGACCCGAATCTTCGGGTCATTTGCTGGTATTGGGCGTGGAACCTCTGGGGCTGGAGCCACGACCTCTTCCTCTGCCACGCCGTTGGCCTCTTTGACTGAACTGGGTGTTACCCTGGTTAGAGGGCCAGTTGGTAGCAGAGTAACATTGTTGTTGGTTTTGCTGCCGTCTTTGGCCACGAAAGGAGCGTCTATTACCATAGCCTCGCCTGTTAGGGGGTCTAGATATTTGATCAAGAGTCTTGATGGTATCAAACTCTTTCTTAGCATGTTCTAGTGCCTCATCAACTGCCTTCCCAAACAGATGCGTCTGTTCTATGGGTTTATTTATGAGGGAGGCTTGGGTTTCGGGTTTAAAACCTGAATTGCGTAGCCAAACGTGTCGTTTGAGAAGTATTCCCTGAACCAGGGATCGGCCAGCAGTCTCAGCGGCATCTAGGGAGTTCTTAACGATGCCCTGGTTTACAAGTGTTCCCTCTGATATTACAGTTAGCAGACGTGACCGCAGGGGTTCAGGTGCGTCCTCTGCCTCGCTGAGCAGCTTGCTCCACTGTGCATCTGCGTAGCTAGCTAATAGGGAGTTGTTATTAGCAATTCTAGTAGAGAAGACGGCGGAGGTCGTGATTCTCTTCCCAAGTGCGTACAGCTTCTTGCCTTCTTTGTCAGGTGGTGCTTCACTAGTGGATAGTGGTACCCCTGCTCTTTTCCTTGTGTTGGTAACTACAAGGGAGTCCGGAATAGAGTGTCCTCTGATGTATAAAGGGTCAGAGGATGAAGGGCTGAAGAGCTTTTCTATTCTAGGGTTGACCCCTCTTACTAAAGCTGGATTAGAAAGGGAAGGAGAAATTCTTCTCTTAATAGAAGCCAGGAGTGGAATAGACTGGCTAACAGGGGCTTTTTCTTTAATAACTCTTTCTACAAAGTCTATGTCTGGAAGAGCTTCCCCTGTGTCAAGCTCAAAATGCGCTGCTGCCTTGCGCAATAGTGCATTGAGGGAAGGTTGGTCATCTATGGGAGAGGAGTTCCCAATATGTGAATCCTTGAGAGGAGAAGGGTGAAAGGCATCAGGGTCTGAGTGCACTGATGGGGATTGCCACGGCTGCACTGACGGGGATTGCCAGGGCTGCGATGTAGCTGTATCCTCTTCGAAATTAGTGTAAGGATCTTCTTCGAACCCCTCTTCCTCAAGTTCTTCTTCTTGCCCACCCAAACACTCCTCATCTTCCTGAAGGTATGCTCCTCCTCAGTGAGGTCATATACATCTGTGGAAGGGGGAACCAGCCTAGGAATCTTGACTCTAGGGTCATCCTGGGGCCATTCTCTTTGTCTTTTGTGAGTGGGTGGGTCTTGGTTTCCTAGAAACCTTTCCATTTTCTCCATGCAAGAATGGAGTCTTTCAAGGGTCTCATGGGGTACCCCTGAATAGTCTAGAGGGGGAAATCTGTGTTTTCACCTTCGAACCACTTCGAACGCTCCCACAACGTCGACGAGAGGTTACCGTCTCCTTCTGAAAAGCCCTCCGGTAGTTAAGAAGCGTCCTTAGATGAAAGGGGCAGTTCTTGGCTACCTTTGTGCTTTTTCGTCGCGGTATTCGACGTTTGTTTCGTCGTCCGCGCACGTTTGTCTTCGGAGACAATTCTCGCTAGGCTCTCGACAACGAGTTTGTCAGTCGAGGGCTCTGGTGTAGACGTTGTGTGCGTTGCGCGTTGTACCTCGACGGCCGCTCTATGGAGCGTTACGTCGGATGTTTTTGAGGTAGCGCCCATGTTAGATGAAAGCCCAATCGCTGGTCGCGGCTGCGTTTGCGGGTGGGGCTTGAGACCTTTACGGTCTGCGGTAGACGCCGGAGAGCCCTGCGTCCCCTTCGGCGCTGATGGATCCTTCGTTCTCGACGAAGAAGAGCCGTGGGTTGTATGTTTAGCCTTATGGGGTTTATGTGCGTCCTTGTCGCCGGGGTGTTCATTCCCATAAGCAGGGCGTGAGCCGAGCCCGTCGGGGCCGGGGACGGACGTCGAGGAGCGGGAACGCTCCTTCTGGGGGTTCATGACTTCCGTAACGGACGTAGAGTTATCGCCCTCCTCGTCACTTTCAGTAACAGCGGGTGAGGAAACTGACTTCGACATCGCGTAGTCCGCCCACCTTTTAACCCTTCGTTCTTTAAGGGTTCTAGGTTTCAAGAGCTTGCAGGCTGCGCAGCTGTCCTCTTTGTGATCAAGGGGCAAGCAACGATTACAGAGCTTGTGCTTATCCTTCCAAGTATATTTGCCCCTGCAGCGTGGGCAGAACTTAAAAGGTGTCCTCTCCATAGCTGAGGCAATAATAGCTGGCGATAACAACCCCAAGGGAAAGAAAGGGGAGAAAGAAAGACATTCTCAAAGAGAAGATAAAAGTTCGAACCCCCACTCTCCCTACTGTATGTTGGCCGTCGAGGCCAGGCCACGTGTTCGGCAGCGCCGAAGGATCTCCTCCGCTCTTCCTCTCCGTCGAAAATCTGTTCGGCGGAGAAACAGCTTCACAGCTAACGTCGAGGGGAGGGATCGTTAATAATATATTAAGTATAACAAAGGACCGAGGTCCGTGGCAAGTATTAGCAATGTCTCTCTAGGAGCTCCGCGAAAGGCGACCAGAAACTGGGCGGAAAAAAACAATCTGAGGGACCTCGACGCGTGAGGGATTGTGGGTACAATGCACGTCACTATAGGGATAGTGTTACAGACACGCCTTGTCGACGTCCCCTTTTCGACTACGAAAAACAAAATGCAATACTCCGCAGTGACCACTGGATGTCGGACCTATGCACAGCATGTGATTCTAAGCAGATTAACAAACATCAGAAACAAGATTTTCATTTGGACCAATCTGATTCTGGTGGGGGAAATCGCCACGTCGCGGGTTTGGGGGGGCCAATGTTGAACTCTCACTTTGAAGACTCACCAGTGAGCGTCTGGTGAAGCTATTGAGCACCTTGTATAGGGTTGAGATCACCTTCCTGGTCAAAAGTTCCTCTGTTATATTGGCCTCCACAGGGATTGAGCCCGACAGTCATAATTCCAGCTGAATGCACCCACATGGCATGATGGAACCGGATATATTGATAGAAATCCCGCCCTAACAATTTCAAGGACTGCCGCAGTTCCTGAAATTACTGTAGTCGGCCTTCCATTACCACATCTGCCACCACCCTTCTGCAAGGACACCATTTCATCAAAATGCCAGGGGTGGCGGAAGTGACATCACATGACCCTTGACCTCTGATAACATCACCAGAAATTATGCAATTTGACCCCACCCCAAAGGGATCACAGGATGTGATTGAACATAACCTTTAACCCCTTGACAAAATAGTAAGTGGCATCACATAGCATTGTTCCTAAGTACAGAATGAAAAATATGGTTATGATAGCACTGTAATGCGATATTCATTTCATACAAGAATAGATCACCATATTTATCGTTAATGTCAGTGGGTGTATAGGCCCATATTACCAAATTACTGTGAATGCAAGCAGACGTCCAAGGCCAAATGATAATGATGTATTATATAGTACTTCCGCTTAAGCGCTTCATATAGAACAAATATACATGCAATATCACCCAACCTGCGTTGGCCCTCATTTATCAACCTCAGAAGGACGAAAAGCTGAGTTGGCCTTTCCGGCATTCGAATCTGCAACCTGCAGATCTCACACAACGCAGTAGTGTATGCTCAACCCACTGAGCTATCCTACTGGCTATTGCCATCTTACCGGCTAGAGTAAAATGAGCAATTACATGTCCGACTGTTCTCAAAATCTGAAAGCAAATTACACTCTGTAGTTGAGACCATTAAACTGGTAACAGATAGAACAGCAGGCCAGTTCATCTGCAGTCTGGTGCAAAGTTGGCCACACGTCAAGCCTGCGAGGCTCTACTTTTCAGGCTTCAGAGGTTGGCAAAACACATACCATTAGGAGGGTTCATAACTGTGTAGTAAAGAATTTAGGGAAAGCAGCGCACTCACGTGTACATCCCACACTCTGGGCACTCGTTACCTCTAACATGCAAACAAACATCCTTAACAACATACCATGGAGATAGGAAAGAGACACACTACAACAAAGCATTAATTGTGGCACAATGAAATCAACGGCCACTTTATGTGCTATGGTCAAACCTACATCTTAAACAAGCTTTTAGGCACAAGGATTTTGTCAAGTGACCGAGGACACCGAGATGGAATGTGTTGTGATGATCGTAACAGAGAATGGCAACAAAAAAAAAAAAAAAACATGCTATAACTGCAACTTACGAAAAGCAAAACACCTTGGGCCTCATCAGGAGTTGGGTCTTATCCCTTAAAGGCGGCAGTAACGCTATTACCACCGCATTTAAGGGATAAGACCTAATCATGAGTAGGGCGGTAAGTGGGAGATTTACCTCCAGCTTTCAGCTGGAGGTAAAAATGTCCCCTTACCGCCTGTTGGGTTCCATTATCGCCGTTGCAATTACCACCAGCAGTAGTAGCACCCACAACCCCATTGGGTCCAAGGGGAAAGGGGAACTTACTGCTGTAGCGCTACCTCTTGATCCGGCGCTAATAGCGCCAGACCGAGTAGCGGTAACGTGATTTGCATTTGCGGTATCCCGGCAGTATTACCTCCGGGATACAGCCAAACTCCTGATGAGGCCCCATAGTCTGAAAGGACTGCTTATTCTACTCTAAATGCTTTTTGGACGTTTTTGTCTGCATTGTGAATTTGAGGTTTAAGAACTGACTAAATCAGTGACTCCTGCCCTGCAGTGTGCCTGAAATAAACCTTTAACGAGTCTAGCAATTATTGTATAGAATTCCAGAATGACAAATGAGTTGTTATTCCTATTCGTTCTCATTTAGGGTCACTGCTCAAAGTGTTACTTGTGAAAGCCCCCCCGTTTCAAAAAAAAAAAAAAAAAAGCAAAAAAAAAAATAATATGAGGCCCGATTAAGAAAACCAGCTTTCCAGAAACAAGGAGCCACATGGTGCTGGCCAAAGCCCAGGAGCATGAATTAACATAAAAGGGTTAATTTTAGGGGTAGTAATGAATACCTCGGGTGACTCTCCCCCAAAGGACATCCCTGCCCTTATGCCTTTACTATACCAGTGATTGGTAAATGTCAATTTCCACTGCACCATTTTCAATCACACATGGCCTCATAACAAATGCTTTACCAGTGGTTTAAATCGCTGGAAAAACATTGCAGAGGGTTCGATATTATTTTAAAGCCACTATCAAACACACTTTCCCCACTTATTCTACGACAAGAGTTTGTTTATATAATTGCACCAGTCCTAAAATATGTTGGGATGGAGGTTTAGTGGCTTTGAAAAACAAAACAAAAAAAACCAAAACAAATAGTCAACCTCAACATTTTTTTCCAGTGATAAAAAAAAAAGAAAAATCACATAAACCACCAAATCTGCTCGCCAGAATTCTTCGAGTCTTTTCAAAACTCAAGGGACCAAAAGGTGTAGCAGCCACACAAGCACACAACAGAACAAAGAAAGAATCCAACAGTAGAGATTCAATCTGGAAAGCACCCGCACCAAATACTCGCAGCTCACAAAATGAGTAGCACCTACCACGGCTAATTCAGACAAGCAGCACGCCAAATGAACACCACCTGCTGGCAACATGCAGATTCAAATTTTGCACACAGGTGGGGTGAAAAGGGTTCTTTGAGGATTCCCCAGGTGAAAACCCAACCCAGGGTGGAAGGACTAAATGGATTGGGCCCCAGAGACAGGTGATGAACAGAATGGGGCAAGGAATGTGGGTATAAGAAGGCCTGCAGAAGTACAGCAGGTGGAAGGTGTTCTGGTGAGGTGAGGAGGGAGACCAAAAGACCAACAGGAAGATGGAAGTTTGAGCAGAGTACTGAGGAGTATTTCAAATTGCTGGATATTATTACAGGTGATTTGTTGATTCTGAGAAAGAGCTACCAAGTTAGGAAGAGGGAAGCTGTGAGTGGTTATGAGAGTGTATGTGGTAGGGACTGGGAGAGAGAGAGGTAAGTTGTTAGTGGAAAGAAGCGAGAAGAGAGTTGAGGAAAGAATAGGGGAGAACGACAAGTTAGGAGAGAGGAGATGTCAGGAGAAGGAGAGGGGAGAGATGGGAGGAACAACAGTGTGGCAGGAATAGAAGTATAGGAGTGTAGGACTAAAGTAAGAGGGAGGGTAGGAAGGGCAGGGAGAGAACTTAGGGGAGTGAGTGCAAGATAGAAAGAACCAGTGATTGGAGTGGCCACAAATACCATCTGTTCTGAAAAATCAACTTCCGCAGATTTCAAGAGTAGGGAGTCAATAAGTGAGTCAGAAGGCCACAGCCGGCCTTGCCAAAAAGGTAGACGAAGTTGTAGACAGTAGTGGTCACCTGTCAATAATCTTCAAGATCTATTCTGGGGGTAGTGAAGCCTGGCCTAGAGTGGAGGGAGCCCATGGGAGGTCGAGAAAGGAACAATCCTTTTTTTGCCTTGATAAAATACAGACCCTTGAATCATCCTTTGGAGTTTGGTAAATTTGTGAAGCCATCTATGACAAACTGAGCATAGTATTGTTTAGGCCCAACACAGAGGCCGGCCACAGGAGACATGAGAATCTCAAACGGGAGACTGCTGGGTAATGGCAGTCACTGAGCCGTTCAATATCTCCATTGATTTAGGGATCTGAAAGTGGAAATACAATTCCTCAGCCTGGAAGAAACATTGAAAGGGTCACAAAACGCCTCGGAACAAACTGAGTCAGAAGAAACCCAAACAAAAGGGGAAGCTCTTGCAAACTCAAGGATCCTAGCACAGGACTCGAAGACAAAACTGGGGAAGAAGATCTAGGAACAGTCCAAACAATAGAAACGTGCAAATGCCAGGAGTGGATTGACAGTTAGCCCCAGTACGCTGGCATTCAGAGAGCAGACGCGCAGGTTCAAGCGACAAAGTGGACAGACACCCTACCCTCCAGTGGAGCATCAAGAGCCCAACCCCAGTGATTTTGAACAAACCAACAGAACAAATCAACATGGACGAATTATTGAGGGCCCTGGTGGAAGAGCAATTAGCTATGAGTAAACAACATTAGGAAATGCTTATGGCCCTGCAAGGGACCCTGGACTCAAGGCAAGGACAACCCATTGTTTCCTTTAGTATTCTGCAGAAACAAAAAAAATTGAGACGTCCCCCACCGCCTTCTTTGTAAACTTCAAGACGGTGGCTGAGACCACCAGGTGGCACCGTTATCTTTGGCCCTGGTATATTGTAGCCCCTTGTGGGCGAGTCCCAACATGACTAAATCCTGGTGGAACCACCCCTTATGAAGACAAATAGAGGGCTATTAGAGCTAATGGCATGCGTCCAGGAACAGTACAATTGGAGGCTCCGACATCTTTGCCTTCGACAGAGAACCCAAGACAACTCGGGTCTGATAACTTTTCAGCCCCAACTACATATCCAGAAGTTATGAGGAGGCCAAAGAATTATTAAATCTGGAGCAATTCACAGATCCCTTACTGCCATACCTACAGAAAGTTGTTTGTCAACTTCACAAGCCAGGTATGCTGTCCGGACCGCTAATGTCCATCAAAGCGCGATGTACACTAGAGAACTGCCTTAAGGAGAGAAGACGCCTGGGGAAGTAAGAACAAATTACTTGCCTCTCGATAATGTTCTTTCTGATGCATGTCCTTCCCATGTATTACTCATCTAGGATAGCCCATCCACATCACAGCTGTTCTTCGGAAACCTTTATGCCACCAGAAAGGGTTATGTGGATTCATGTCTGCTGCACCCAAACACCTCCACGTGCCCGCTGCAGACAGGACGTCAGGGCCAGTATATGTTTTGGACCGGCACCCCGTGACCTCAGATTCACTGTGGTTCCCAAGGACTCTGACGCTGAGGGACCCCAGAACCAATTGTGTACTGCCAGCATGGGCACCAGCATAATCAATGAAAAGCTGGTCATTCTTCCTGGCCTCTCTTGTCCGAGACACAAAGTAGCTGAGGACCTGAACTGGGTTGAGGCGATTAAATCGTTCCTCTCTCTAGGAAAGGTGAGGCTGAGGACAAAACACACAAGGATGGATCTTTTGAGAGATGAAAATCTGACACCACCTTTGAAAGAAAGGAGGGTCTCACTCTAAAAGGCACCTTCTCTTTGGAGAACACCAAATCAGGAGGTTTTACAGATAAAGGCTGGAGGTTACCCATCCGCCTCGCATGAGTGAAGCCAACTAGGAAAATCACCTTATGGGTGAGCAATCTAATAAAACAGGAACAGAGGGGCTAAAACAGAGCGCCCATAAGGAATATCAAAACCAAATTCAAATTCCATGCTGGAACACAAACTAGCGTGGAGGCGAAAGGTTACACAAACCCCTTAAGAACTGCGCAACTGTGGGGATTGTGAAGAACAAGTCCTGTTCTGACGAAGACTTAAAAACCAAAATGGCGGCTAGGTACCCTTTTTTAGTGCCGTTCTGCAGACCTGACTGGGCCATGGATAGCAAAGAAATCTAAAATAGGGGGTTAATGGACAGGATAAAAGGTCCACAAGTCCCACTCCTTGTATTCCAGCCTCTTTGTAGCCAAGTAAGAAGGTTCAGGCTGCTGAGGTTCAGATGAAGGATCTGTTCCCTCGTATTGGTAGATTGAAGGTCCTTGTAAGGCACCAGGGAGCGCAGATGGGCATGTCCAGCAACTCCGGACCACCTCCTCCAGGCCCAGTCCTGAGTGATCAGAATCAATGTGGTCCCCGACAGGCGCAGTGTCCTCAGAACCAGTGGAATGACAGGGATCGGCGGAAATGCATAAAGGAGCTTGAATGTCTACTCGACCGTCAGAGTATCCCCTATATCCCCCCCAGTCGAGGAAACTCCCTGGAGCATAACAATTGGCAGTTCCTGTTTACACTGTCAGAGAAGAGACCCACTTAAGGGCTTCCTGGCAGAGCTCCCATTCGTGGGAGGCAAAAGTCTGTTCAAAGCATCCACTATGACATTCTCTTTTCTGGCAAGACCGGCAACCGCAGGAGACTCAGTTTTCCAGAGCCCGGAACCACAGTCGCATTGCCTCTCTGCATAGTGACAAGGACCCTACTCCACACTGCTTGTTGAGGTAGTGCATGGCCACTGTGGTGTCCATCAGGATCAGCACAGTTTTGTGCTACACATAGGGGAAATTGATGTGCTCTCGAGACTCTGAGAGAGACCACAGTCTGCCCACTGCCAGATCATTATTTGTGGTCAGGGTTCATTAAACAATGCGCCTCAGCATATTTTCTCTCCCGGCCCACCACGATAGGTAGAGTACCACCCCTTGCCTCATTCGGAGCACTATACCAATTCTATCATACTCTTCGAAAGAAGAGTAAGTACCACCTCCAAGAAGACGGGATCCGCAGGCAGGGTGCTGGTATGAGAGGCCTTATCCGGGTGACACTGCACAAATGGAAGACAGTAGCCAAGATGGATGACCTGTAAGGCCCAGGCATAGGATGTGCTCTTGCACCATTCTGAGCTGAAGGGGAGAGCGCCACCCACCCCTACCCCCTCACCACTGGGGATTTGCAACATAAAACCTCAGAGGTTTGGCCCCTGGTGGTGCAGAGGGGACAGAGCTGTACCATCTCTGGGGGACCCCTCAGGAAACGTCTGCATTGCCATCTTCCCAGGACCGCCTGATCTTGACTGCGTGGGATGTAGGAGGTTGAGGGATGCAATTCCCCCCAACCTTGTAGAAGGAGCAGAGGGCTATTGCATAACCAGACCCCAGGCCGTAACGTTTGCGGACTGGAACTTTTGAAGAGAGTCATCTGCCTTCCATCTGCCAGATTCTGTGCATCAAATAGCATGTCTTTGCTTGAACATCATACAGGAAACCCAACATCCTCATCCAGAAGGGACATCTGACCACCTTACTCGTGGCCATGGATATGAGGACACAATCGGCTGTGTCCAAACCAGACTGCAGGATCTGGCTAGAGGCTTCTCTACCGTCCTGGAACATGAACAGAAAGCTCTCCCCCATCTCCCCTTACGGGACATGTTTGGTTGCGTTGGCCACCACAAACCACAGTCCGAAAGAGAATTTAGTGAGGGCACAAGAAGAAGCGCTAAGTGTACGCAGGGTAAGGCTACCCGATGCAAAGACTTCCAGTCCAGTCTCTTATTTTCACTGTCCCAGGAAAGAGAAGGGAAGGTGGATGATTTCAGGTTTGCAGTTGCAGCCTGTCCCTCTAAGCTCATTTGGGGGTTTGAGGGTAGGGGTGGGGCAGGGTTTTTGATAAATGTGGAAATGAGTCGACAGGATATATTTTATTTGTATCGTGCTCATACACACGTGTTTCAGAGCGCGACGAAGCAAGGGAGGACAAAAATAATTATCTTACTAGGCCCAGTGACATTGAGAACACGCAAGTGCTGGGGAGAAGGAAGGGGGCAAGTATAAGGGAGAGGTGGAAAGTGCTGAGCAAGGGATAAAACAACTGGTAGTGCAGTCAGCAGGTTGGCAAGTACAAGGTTTGAAGCGCAGACAAGGAGTGTCTGATAAGTGCAGGTAAGGGGACTATAGAGTTACAGATACAGACCCAAGTGCCAAGGGTTGCCAGTAGGCAGTGCGGGTGTGTGGCTGGGTGGGCAGGGACCTGGGCCCGAAATCAGAGGGTAGCCAGGTTCACGGAACCAAGCAGACAGGTCAGCAGGGGAGAGGAAGAGCAAAGGCAGAAGCAAAGAGGACGGTCTTGAGGTGCTTCCGAAAACGGAGATGGTTCTCCTCAAGTCAGTGGCAGGGAGGCTGTTCCAGAGGGAGGCCACAGTCGAGGATAGAGATCTACCCCCAACTCGTTGCTTGGAGAAGCGACTGACCCTGGAGGGAGTTGGAGGTGGAGGAGCGAAGAGCTCGAGTGGGAAGGTATTTACAGAGGGAGAGTTGAAGGTATTTTGGACCCAGGCCGCAGAAAGCCTTGTGGACAATGCAGAGGGTCTTGAATTTACCCTTGCAGCCACTGGGAGCAAATGAAGAGATTTCAGGGCTGGAGAGATACGATTCCAGGGATTGAGGCCAAGGACAAGTCTTGCAGTCCTGTTCTGGATAAGTTGCAGAGGGTGGAGAGTAGAAGCATGCAGATTTAGAAAGGGGCTGTTGCAATTGTCTAGCCCACAGAGAACCAGCGCTGTAGAGACGGTAAGCTTCTGGGGGAAGGAAAGGAAAGGAAGAATACCCCAGAGGAGATGCAGTTGGTAGTTTAACTTCTTGGAGACGTCAGAGATGTGAGGGAAAAAGGAGGGTGTGGAGTCGAAGGTGACCCTGAGGTTCTTCGCCTCACAGATGGGAGCAGGAAGAGGGCCAAGGGAGGCCGCCCAGAGCAGGACAGTAAAGGATAGTGCAGGTGTGCCGATGAGGAGAATCTAACTGGTATTACGGCAGAAGGCCAGATCAGAGGGGGCTGGACATTACTTGAAAGCAAGTTCCCAGTCAAATGAGGGCACAAAGGTGGGGCTCTCACTGCAATTGTGAAAGGAAACAGATTTCCCTTTTGGGGCCTTCATCCAGGACGTCAGTAAGTTCAAAATAAATCTGTGTAATTTTAGTGGCGTAATGAGCCAAGCGATTGTGACAATGTAACTAATGTGTTTAACTTTTCTGTGAACTGCTTTTATGACTTTTGTCAAAAATAAAGCAATAAAAGTAAAGTAAAATAAACCTAAGGCCTGGATGAAGCAGATAGCTCAAAACGTATCAGTCACCTATGCCATCAGTCTTTGAAAAGATTTGAGGCTTACCAGGGGTCTGGGACAGATGGATGTCCAGTTTAGGGGGAGGTGTCAGGACCACTGGCTTCCTGGAGCTCAGAAGCGAGTTGCTGGAAATCTTCACCTTCCCCGTAAAACTCCTGCGAGAAATCCCTCTTCCTTGGACACCAAAGGGCAACTGATCTTCCTCTTCATCCTAGATGTCATACATCCTAGACATGAGGGTTTCAGCGGAAGAGGAGCATATTCCAGAGAGGTCTCAGTGTTCCAGACGCCGATTGGCAGCTATTACACTGTCAAAGCTGTGACATCGAAACCCAAAGGCAGAATCTGATGGTGACAGTAGATTTCGTCCCTTTTTTGGCTGGGGACAGAGCCCGTAGACATACAGAAGTGAACCCTGTGGGAGCCCTGCCGACCCTTAGATGCCGAAGAATGCTGGTGCCAGGATTCGCTCAGAGATCAAGATCTCTTGCAATGCTTTTTCTCTTCCTCCTTTTCCTTGTGCAGGGGCGATCTCTCCTTGGATCAGCGCTCTGCACAGCACCACCTTATACTTCAGCCGCACGACTTCACCTTTCATCATGTTGATGTAGGTGAAGATTTTGAACCACAAAGTTTTCGTCGGGTTGGGCATAGCATTGAATTGATTTTTTTCCAAAGACTTCGAACAGCGTGTGCAGAAAAAAAAGGAACCGAGGTCACAGGGCACGGCAGCACCTCAATATATACTGGACCCCTAGCGTCATATCTGGGGTGGGGTGTGCACAGGCATCTGGTGGGGCTGATGCAGAGACATGCAGCACCCCCTTGTGGCAGAAACATTTTCGAAGAACAGCTGTGCTATACATGGGTTATCATATATTTAGGAATCTGTGGGAGGATAGCTCAGAAGCAACGTGCTCGCCTTGGAAACAAGACGACACGGAGCAACACAGGTTCGATTCCCGGATCCGCCGTTAGAAACTTCTGGGTATTAAGCGCGTTATAAATAACATAACATATCAAATCAGCACCTGGCCAAAATAAGGAAGTTCCCTGGGAAGTATAGTTGCTCTGATCAGAGTTGGCAGTAAAAGGAGAGCAGAACTTCCAAATGGAGATGACAAGAATAGTCCAATATCTGAGCCTCGCCTGGAATCCGAAGTCTGGTGTTTCACATGTCGAAAACTAGGGCACATAACCAGGTTCTCTCCCGAGCAGAAAAGCGAGAGCCTATGGAAATCAGGCTTCTGTACACCGGACTCCAAGAAGACTATCCCCTCGCAATCTATTTTCTGACAAACCACAGCCCATAACTTTCTACTCCAAGGGAGAAATGGTTTGAAGGTTTCATCTCCCCTGTGAAGATCCAGAGGAAAATAGCCATAGCTTTTTATGATTCTGGGAGTCAGAGAACTGGCATAAGAACCGATTGCGCAGTCCATGAAGAGTGGAGTCCAAACCCCCCCACCCCCCATCTCCAATCATATGTGTACGGATATTGACCTCTATCCTGAAGCATAAGTGAAGATCCAGGTGCTAAAGGAGCATCTGATGGTACCCATGATCGACCAGAAGAGGTACTTCAAGGTAGAGATTTCACCACTTTTTATTAGCGCCTAATGACCCTCCAGGCTCGACAAGAAAGCCAAGATACTTACCCTCAGGTAGTTAGAGAGCAAGAGGGTGGAGGGAACTCAAAGGAAAGGGTGGAGATATGTAACAGGGTCAGGGACTTCACACTGTCAGGGGGGAGGGGGAACAGACAGGGATCTCTTTTTGGAGTCCTGGGTGGTGGGCAGAAATAGATCACTCCCAACTTGGGGTATGAGCCCTATCAGGGCATAAGTCAAAGCCACTCCCACCCCATAGATGGGGTGAGGGAGTACAGAGGGACCCAGTACCTAAAACCCCTGTATGTGCTGTCCGTTTAGGCTTTGGCACCAATTTCAATAACACAATGCCTCCCAACACATTTGCTGGTTAGCGCTATTGTGTGTCTTTTCAGAAATTCATGACCAAAATGCTTAGCAGCCACGCGAGTGCACAACGGGCCGAAGAAAGAAACCAAGGGTCCAGATTTAATCTGCAAAGCACCTGCACTACACAGGATTAATGTTTCACAAAACGAATATCACCGTCCACAACTAAAGCAGACTAGCAGCATGACAAACGCCATCCGCAACAGGGGCCGATTCAAATTCCACGTGGAGGGAGGGGATAAAAGTGTTTGAGGATTCCCATATAATAACCCAAACCAGGAGGAAAGACCAAATGGTAATTGGGCCCCTACAGTCAGGTGATAGACAGAACCAATGGAGGGAGACGACGAAACTGGAATAGGCGAGCATGAAAAGGTCTGCAGAAGTACAGCAAATCGAATGGGTTCTGAGGTCATGAGGTGCGGAGGGAGACCAACAGGAAAGTAGACAGTGAAGTGCTGAGGAGTTTTTTGTGTTTCTGGATGTTAGGAAAGATTTCATGATTGCAGGTAATTTTCCTTCCATGTGGCAACCCCTAAACTTTTTGCTATTGTTTTTAACCTTGTTCTTGACTTTGCCAGAGAAGTACAGCCTTCTGCCGCACTTCTCTGGGCTTTCGCTCCTTTCTTACAGGGAAACTGACATGCCCTTAAGGCAGTCAGTACCGGGGAACGCTGTTTCCCGTAGTTTCCTTTATCATGTTGCGGCTTTAGTGCAACATGACACAAGAGGGCACTGTAAGCTAAGTTACAGCTCTCTTGGGTCTCTAGCCTTCTACAGACCCTAGATACTCTTTTAGGATGGTATTTGATCGGTGCAAGTCATTCAGGGACTCGAATGGTGGCAGCGATCGTTTTGTTTATTTTGAGCTCCTTTTGGCGTTCTGAGCACGTTTTTCGCACTGAACCCAAAATGGTGGCCTGGCTCCCAAAATGGCCAGACCACG
Organism: Ambystoma mexicanum; assembly: GCF_040938575.1. Taxonomy (NCBI): domain Eukaryota; kingdom Metazoa; phylum Chordata; class Amphibia; order Caudata; family Ambystomatidae; genus Ambystoma; species Ambystoma mexicanum. The sequence goes on from NC_090925.1 coordinate 834,191,780, forward strand.
AGGCTCCTTTGTCTTGTCCACTGACCGTCTTGCTCCCTTCACCTTCCCCAGGTCGAGAGACCCGGGGCCTTCCTTATTTGGGCATGTACTTTCCCGCGAAACGTGGTTGCTTTCGCGGGCTTCTACATGTCGTTTGTGTGCCTCCAGGGTGTGGGCTGGGATGTCTGGTCCCAATACACATCCTGGGTGCCAGAGAGTCTAGGGTGGTGTGAATGCCTGGGACCACCGTGGTCCGTGATTGGTCCACGTATGGTATGTGTGTTGATGAGCGGATCTCCCATTGGCTCCCCTCCGTTTTGGCGCGAAGGGAACCGTGGATAAGAGGGGGCTGGAAACACCACTACCATGTCGATCTCCTGAGTTCTCACGAACGAAGGAATACAGGAGCCAAGTATCCTGCAACCAAGAGGCTGGACCGAGGAATCGCTGGTGACCCGCTGAAGGAATCCTCCTTTGCACTGCTGTCGTCCTGTGAAACCCTTTCCTCCTTGGATCGAACCAGAAGGCCTGTACTGGTGCTTCGACCTTTGGAATAGCAGGAACAGCTATTCCCGGCGACTTCATCATCTCCTGCCAAGTAAGCCTTCGGAAGTGTCTCTGGGCCATCCAGTTGACTGACCAGTTTACAAGGGAGTCCGGCTCTGTAACTGCCGCCAGGTTGTGTTGTATTTCGAGTCCTTGTCACTCTCCCACGCTTCGTACGCTTGGCGTTCCCAAGTCTGAAGGGAGGAGTGTACATTTGGCTTGAATACAAACGGCCGCTCCGTTGTCCTGCTGCGGCAACAAAACTGTGCTGGTTTCGTCGATTGGGACGTCTTTTTGCTCTACACGACTACGAGGCGTTCCCTGCTCTTCTGAACCTGCCAGCTGCTGAAACTAACGTGGAGAAGCCTGGGTCTGCTTGCTTCGGGGACCGGTGAGTAGTTTAGCTAGGATCTGGTCGCCCTCCTGCAGTATCCCATTGCTTTTCCCTGCTGTGTAAAAACAGCACCCTTTTGGCCGTACTCGCGCTCTGCTTCTGCCCGCTGTGGAGGCTGCGCTTGAGTTGCGGAACCTGTTCTCCTTCTGCTGTGCACTAACCCGAACTGCCCGACTTCCTCCGAAGAGCTTCCCCTTTTGCCCGTTGGCACCGGCGTGGCAGGTACTTTGAGCACAAGGCTCCACTCTTCGCAGGGCTCGGACTTCCATCTAGTTAGGTGCATCTGAAGGCGAACTGAGTCTAAAGCGTTATCGCACTGCCTGTTTTCCTTTCCTTTCAGGTGGACTACATATTTCGTGCTTTAAACGCTTGCGACTGTGTATTTGTATATATATTGTGTTGATATGGTATGTGTTGGTTTAATATTGTGATATTGTGATTTTCTCGCTACGGTCATTATTTTAAAGGCCTTAAAATAAATGTGTATCTATTTTTGATATAACAACTGTTTGGAGTAGTTTGTAAGCGCTCTTGCTTTGTGTGCTCATTGCGGGCTTTCAGTCACCCTCACCCCTCTTGAGACCTAGTCTTGACCGCCGCGATCGCTACCTTGATTGGTCTGGCTTGTCCAGAGGTTACCCTGTTCCAAGTAATTAGGTTGGCCTTCTGAACTTCTGCGCCACCAGGACAGAGTTCAGAAATCCGTCTTAACAAATTGGTGTACAGCGGTGGGATACGACTGAAGGTATCCAGTGTTGCGCTCGAACTAAGGCATTTCAGGTTATTCCAACCAGTACACGTAGTGAATTGTTGTAGTATAACTTTAAAAAGGCCATAGTCCTATCAAACAGTATGGAAACAAATACCTTTTTAACTTTAAATGCTTCCAAGTCAGAAACATTGAAGAAGATGTGTGCGGAGAGAGGTGTTTCCTCTCAAGGCACTAAATTGGAAATGATCCAAAGAATCGTGGCGTGGCAAGAAGCGCAGCTTGACGCTATTACTTCTGAGGACAGTGCAGAAGGTGGTGGGGCTGCTCTCACTGGTAGAACCGACGGTTCTGCCGCTGCACTGATCCATGGCGACCACGAGGACAGGGAGGACGAGCTGTCTAATGTTTCCTCTGCCAGTGTTGATGGGGAGGCTATGCTTGAATTCAAGAAGCAAGAGCTGCGGTTTAGGCAGCAGGAGCTTGAATTCAGCATAGCCAAACTAAAAATCGAACAGGCAGAAAAACAGAAAGACAGGGATCACCAGTTGGAACTGGCCAAGCTTCAGGTTGCAAATGGGTCCAAGGGTCCTGGACATGGGTCTGGGGCTTCCTCTCATCCACGGTTTCCAAAAGATCTGCTCAGTGTGTATGAAGAAAGGAATGACATTATGGATTGGCTGAATGCGTTTGAGTATGCATGCGAGGTTCAAGAAGTTGACAATGCTGATAAGATTGCGTGGTTGCTCAGTAGACTGCCCCATTCTGGCTGTAGTGCCATTATGGAAATGTTGAAGGCTGAGCGGGCTGATTTCGCAATGTTAAAGCAAACTCTCATTTTAAAGTTTGGGAAGACTCCGGCCCAATATTTAAAGCGTTTTCGAGAGTACAAGAAAAAGGAAGGTGGTACTTGGGTATCTTATGTCGCTGAATCTTTGAAAAACTTAACTGGCTGGGTCGAAGGTTATAAGGTTTCTACCTTCGAAGGCATGATCAATCTTGTCATGCTGGAACACATTTTTGCTTCTTCTTCCCCGGAGCTTAAGCAGCATTTGGCCGATTCGAAGGAGATAGATCCTAAGCAGCTGGCCATTGCAGCAGACTTATGGGTGTCACATCGAGTGTCCCATAAGGACAAAACTCATCCTGGTAAGCAGGAGGAAGGGAAAAAGTCCAAAGATATGGAGGGTGGGGAATCTGCTAAATCTTCTTCCCATAAGGGCCACAAAAAGAAAAACAAGGGTAAGACACAAGAGAACTCACAGGGTAGTGGAGGTTCGCCTCCGAAACAGAACTCTGGTTACAATAAGCCTCCCTACGTAAACAGACCCAATGGGGCTTGTTTTTCTTGTGGAGCAACTGACCATGTGAAGGGGGATCCCCGTTGTAAGGTTAGACCTTTGGGGGTCCACTCCGCTAATCTGGCCTTCTCCTCCTACGAGGAAGAAGAGATTACAGGAGCATCCTTCTCCTCAGACTCATTTCCCAGCGGAATAGAGGCTGAGGTAGTTTTAGTGTCCCTGGGTTCCTGGGAGCCTAAAGTCGCAGAGGCTTATGCTAGGATTCCGGATAATACCAAGCACTACTTTAAAGACAGTGTGCTGATCAATGGAGTGGATACTCCAGCTCTTAGGGATAGTGGGTGCAGTCGAACTGTAGTGGATTCTACCTTGGTAGACTCAGAGGAAGTTGCCAGAGCTACTCTGATGCCCACTAAGTTGGCTGACGGCCCCCTCCGTATGTTTCCCGTGATCCCTGTAAATCTTACTTTAAATGGTACAGCAGTCAGGATTCCAGTGAGCATTCAGAGAAACGTCCCGGGAAAGGTCTTGTTGGGTAATGATCTCAGAGCTTTAGGGCTCGTAGGAGACACTGCCGAAAGACCCTACACACGGTCTCAAGCACGGGCAGCATTGGCCAAGTCCAATACGCCGCCCCAGCCGAAGGGGAAACCCAAGGCGAAAGGAGTCTACAAGTCAAGACGAGGGAAAGAGAATATTCCCCCGAGCTCGCCTACCACTGCGGTGGAGGAAGTTGGTCAATCGCCCGGGCCTGACGAGGAGGTGGCGATGCCTGAAGTATTCGATCCCAACGATCATCCTGAACTAAAAGACTTGTTAGTTGAAGGAGGTCCTGATAGGGACGAATTCAGTAAAGGCCAACGTGAGTGCCCATCTCTGGAAGGCCTAAGGAGACAGGCCTGCTCCCAGCTTGAGGGTGAACCTCCTGGGAAGCATAGGATTTATTGGGAAGGTGGACTCCTGTATAGTGAGCCCACAGAGTCTACAGAAGGAGACCATAGGAGGTTGGTGGTTGCTGTTAGGCCCTTCCTCCTGCAGTTGGCGCATGAAGTTCCCCTTGCTGGTCACCTTGGTATGAAGAGGACCAAGCAAAGGTTATCCATGCACTTCTACTGGCCCAAGATGGGGGTGCAAGTAGAAAGTCACTGCAGGAGTTGTGCCTCCTGCCAGTTGTCTGGTAAGGTTGGCGCGACAATCCAAGCTCCGTTGGTACCGCTCCCAGTTGTGGGGGTACCATTTGAAAGGGTAGGGATCGACATCGTCGGTCCCCTTGACCCGCAAACATCCTCGGGCAATAGGTTTATCCTGGTGCTGGTCGACCATGCAACCAGGTATCCTGAGGCCATCCCATTGAAAACTAACTGCCAAGTCAGTTGCAGAAGCTTTACTCGGCATATTTACTAGGGTTGGCTTCCCTAAAGAAGTTGTGTCGGATCATGGCAGCAACTTTATGTCGAAGTATAGGCAGGCTATGTGGAAAGAATGTGGGGTCACCTACGGGTTCTCTTCTGCATACCACCCCCAGACCAATGGTCTGGGGGGGCGTTTCAACAGGACGTTAAAGAGCGTGATTGGGGCTCTGGAGGAGCCTCAGAGAAGAAAATGGGATCTTCTTGTTTCATGCTTACTGTTTGCCTACCGAGAGGTACCACAGGAGGGTGTTGGCTTCAGCCCCTTCGAACTTCTGTTCGGTCATCCCGTGCGGGGACCCTTAGCCATCGTCAAAGAGGGATGGGAGATGCCCACTCCCCCTGTTACTACCAATGTAGTTGATTATGTGCTAGGGCTCAGAAAACGGATGGTACTTCTGATGGGCTTGGCTAGTGATAAATTGAAGGCAGGGCAAGCGCTGGTGAAACATTGGTACGACCAGAAAGCTTCCCTCATTAACTTTACACTTGGTCAGCAAGTCCTGATCATGAATCTCATAAGGCCTCGAGCTTTACAGGACAAATGGTCAGGCCCTTACCCAGTGGTGGAGCCCCTGGGTGAGGTTAGCTATTCAGTGGACCTTGGAAGGCCTGGACAGGCTCTAAAAGTGTTTCACGTGAATAGGCTGAAGGCTTTCGGCCCAAGCGTCGAAATCGCAGCACTGCTACTGGCTTCAGACGTTGCGGGAGAGGAGTCTGAACCTCTCCCCGGCCTGTTCCCAAGCAGTCCTTCAGATAGCTCTTTTGAGGGTGTCCGAGTGGCCCCTCACCAAAATGGACAAGGCTCAGTGGTTTACCTTGGACATGAAGTAGGTGGAGGGAGGAGACAGCCTCTACTCAGTCAGGTACAAGCAGTACAAGACTGGCCTACCCCCACTACGCAAACCCAAGTGAGAGCCTTTTTAGGACTCACGGGGTATTACCGCACTTTTGTGGCCGACTATGGCACCATAGCTGCTCCTCTGACTGCCCTCACAACTCCGAAGAAACCCAAGAAGGTAACTTGGACCGACGAGTGCGAGAAGGCCTTCAATGGCTTAAAAGACTCCTTGTGCCAGGCCCCTGTCCTAAGGGCCCCTGATTATCAAAGACCTTTTATCGTGCAGACGGATGCCTCTGACACTGGGATAGGAGCTGTACTATCACAAGTAGATGAGAAGGGTAAGGAACACCCTATCGGTTTTATTAGTTGCCAGCTTAAGGACAGAGAGCTCAGATGGTCCACGGTAGAGAAAGAATGTTTCTCTGTTGTGTGGGCCCTAAGGAAGCTGAGGCCCTACCTCTATGGGACCCACTTCACTGTGCAGACTGACCATAAGCCGTTAAAGTGGCTAATGAACATGAAGGGGGAGAATCCAAAGTTGCTTAGGTGGTCCATAAGTCTACAAGGCTTCGACTTCACTATTGAGCACAGGCCAGGTGTCCAACATAGCAATGCTGATGGGTTGTCCAGAATGTTTAACCGACCTGAACAAGAGACTCATCCAGGGGTGGATTAGTTCCCCCTGTCCATAGTCTGGGAGGGGCGAGTGTTAGGAAAGATTTCATGATTGCAGGTAATTTTCCTTCCATGTGGCAACCCCTAAACTTTTTGCTATTGTTTTTAACCTTGTTCTTGACTTTGCCAGAGAAGTACAGCCTTCTGCCGCACTTCTCTGGGCTTTCGCTCCTTTCTTACAGGGAAACTGACATGCCCTTAAGACAGTCAGTACCGGGGAACGCTGTTTCCCGTAGTTTCCTTTATCATGTTGCGGCTTTAGTGCAACATGACACAAGAGGGCACTGTAAGCTAAGTTACAGCTCTCTTGGGTCTCTAGCCTTCTACAGACCCTAGATACTCTTTTAGCATGGTATTTGATCGGTGCAAGTCATTCAGGGACTCGAATGGTGGCAGCGATCGTTTTGTTTATTTTGAGCTCCTTTTGGCGTTCTGAGCACGTTTTTCGCACTGAACCCAAAATGGTGGCCTGGCTCCCAAAATGGCCAGACCACGAGGCTCCTTTGTCTTGTCCACTGACCGTCTTGCTCCCTTTACCTTCCCCAGGTCGAGAGACCCGGGGCCTTCCTTATTTGGGCATGTACTTTCCCGCGAAACGTGGTTGCTTTCGCGGGCTTCTACATGTCGTTTGTGTGCCTCCAGGGTGTGGGCTGGGATGTCTGGTCCCAATACACATCCTGGGTGCCAGAGAGTCTAGGGTGGTGTGAATGCCTGGGACCACCGTGGTCCGTGATTGGTCCACGTATGGTATGTGTGTTGATGAGCGGATCTCCCATTGGCTCCCCTCCGTTTTGGCGCGAAGGGAACCGTGGATAAGAGGGGGCTGGAAACACCACTACCATGTCGATCTCCTGAGTTCTCACGAACGAAGGAATACAGGAGCCAAGTATCCTGCAACCAAGAGGCTGGACCGAGGAATCGCTGGTGATCCGCTGAAGGAATCCTCCTTTGCACTGCTGTCGTCCTGTGAAACCCTTTCCTCCTTGGATCGAACCAGAAGGCCTGTACTGGTGCTTCGACCTTTGGAATAGCAGGAACAGCTATTCCCGGCGACTTCATCATCTCCTGCCAAGTAAGCCTTCGGAAGTGTCTCTGGGCCATCCAGTTGACTGACCAGCTTACAAGGGAGTCTTGCTCTGTAACTGCCGCCAGGTTGTGTTGTATTTCGAGTCCTTGTCACTCTCCCACGCTTCGTACGCTTGGCGTTCCCAAGTCTGAAGGGAGGAGTGTACATTTGGCTTGAATACACACGGCCGCTCCGTTGTCCTGCTGCGGCAACAAAACTGTGCTGGTTTCGTCGATTGGGATGTCTTTTTGCTCTACACGACTACGAGGCGTTCCCTGCTCTTCTGAACCTGCCAGCTGCTGAAACTAACGTGGAGAAGCCTGGGTCTGCTTGCTTCGGGGACCGGTGAGTAGTTTAGCTAGGATCTGGTCGCCCTCCTGCAGTATCCCATTGCTTTTCCCTGCTGTGTAAAAACAGCACCCTTTTGGCCGTACTCGCGCTCTGCTTCTGCCCGCTGTGGAGGCTGCGCTTGAGTTGCGGAACCTGTTCTCCTTCTGCTGTGCACTAACCCGAACTGCCCGACTTCCTCCGAAGAGCTTCCCCTTTTGCCCGTTGGCACCGGCGTGGCAGGTACTTTGAGCACAAGGCTCCACTCTTCGCAGGGCTCGGACTTCCATCTAGTTAGGTGCATCTGAAGGCGAACTGAGTCTAAAGCGTTATCGCACTGCCTGTTTTCCTTTCCTTTCAGGTGGACTACATATTTCGTGCTTTAAACGCTTGCGACTGTGTATTTGTATATATATTGTGTTGATATGGTATGTGTTGGTTTAATATTGTGATATTGTGATTTTCTCGCTACGGTCATTATTTTAAAGGCCTTAAAATAAATGTGTATCTATTTTTGATATAACAACTGTTTGGAGTAGTTTGTAAGCGCTCTTGCTTTGTGTGCTCATTGCGGGCTTTCAGTCACCCTCACCCCTCTTGAGACCTAGTCTTGACCGCCGCGATCGCTACCTTGATTGGTCTGGCTTGTCCAGAGGTTACCCTGTTCCAAGTAATTAGGTTGGCCTTCTGAACTTCTGCGCCACCAGGACAGAGTTCAGAAATCCGTCTTAACACTGGAGGGTATTACAGGTGATGTGTTGAGTGTGAGAGTGGTGCCAAGTTAGGAAAAATGAAGCTATGTGCGGAGCAGAGAGAGAAAGAAAGGTGAGGAGAGAGCGAGAGGTAAGATGAGAAAGAAAGGTGAGACGAGAAAGAAAGGTGAGGCGAGAGAGAAAGGTGAGGCGAGAGAGAAAGGTGAGGTGAGAGAGAAAGGTGAGGCGAGAGAGAAAGGTGAGGCGAGAGAAAGGTGAGACGAGAAAGAAAGGTGAGACGAGAAAGAAAGGTGAGACGAGAGAGAAAGGTGAGGCGAGAGAAAGGTGAGGCGAGGCGAGAGAAAGGTGAGGCGAGGCGAGAGAAAGGTGAGGCGAGGCGAGAGAAAGGCGAGGGGAGAGGGAAAGAAAGGTGAGGCGAGAGAAAGAAAGGTGAGGCGAGAGAAAGAAAGGTGAGGCGAGAGAAAGAAAGGTGAGGCGAGAGAAAGAAAGGCGAGGTGAGAAAGGCAAGAGAAAGAAAGGGGAGGCGAGAGAAAGAAAGGTGAGGGGAGAGAAAGAAAGGTGAGGGGAGAGAGAAAGAAAGAAAGGTGAGGCGAGAGAGAGAGAAAGGTGAAGTGAGAGAGAGGAGAGAGAGAGAAAGAACGTTGAGGCGAGAGAGAAAGGTGAGGTGGGAAATGGTTTAGATAATGCCTTCAGTGAATTTCATTATATAATGCAGGTTGGGCCTTAACTTGGTTAATTAGAGCATTGACAAGTGCCCAAGCCAAAATGGAGAAACAGGTCAGTGATCTGGTTGGTTAAGAACTCCTTTTGTCCTATTGGAAGGAGTTCTTAACTGCCTTTGATTGTCAATGAGAACATTCAGCTGAGCAAGTCAGGATTTGTGAAGTTCCAGTTTACAAGGCCTAGGTTCAGGTGCCTATCCAGGATTCAGGGTGTCAGGAAGAAACTTTCAAAGAAGTGCTGAAGAGCAAGGCTGATTGGAAGCAGTGAATCATTCATTTAAAAAGATAAGTGAAGTTATCTGTCCTTTGGTTTTCATCTGCAAGTACTTTTTAACTGTGAACCGTAAACTTTATTTGAAATCATATCCTTTCATAAGGTTAGAAACTGAATGTATTCCAATCGGAGTGCGGAGCTTCGTATTGTAAAGACTCTGTCTTGTTTTCCAAAACTGTAGGTTTTCACAGCGTGCGTGTATAACATTCAGTGCTTGACAGTCCTCGCTCACAGAAGGCTTTCGCTGCGTTTGCAGTAAATTAGATTTTCAAAATGCCCGCTGAACTACTGTGGGGCATTGTATATTTGAAATCTAATGTTTACTTTATTTCGCCCCACGGCTGCTGAGAAGGGGGTGTATCAGGTTTCCTTCGGACTGTAATCAGCTGTGCTTTGCTCGCGAGCGCGGCACCTATGAAGCAACCGGCTTCGCTTATTTAATTTTTTGGTTGCGTGGCTGGCCGTGTTGTTTTTGCTATCTTCCTTTGAAATAGAATATGGAAGGAGGCAAATAAGAGCAGCTAATGATCAAAACCGCACTATGGCGTTCAGTAACTTTTGCAACGGTTTGCTTTTGGTCCAGTAAGACTTGAAAGCAAGCATTGGGCCACGTGGAAGCGCGATGACTTCCAAAACAGTGGAGACAGCAGCGCAGTAATTTGACAGAAACTAAACCAAGAGGCACAGTGCTTGACTTAAACCTAAGAACTTCCTTACATCTACTACATTAAGAAAATACTCACTGATGTATTTGACAGGAGGTCCCATTTAAAGCCAAGCTGTGCACAACTGAGGAGTCCAGTTTCAGTTCTTTTACTGGGCTGGAGTAGACAAGGCACTGGGCATGGGTCACACTGGGCACTGTACATAATTAAATTAACACACACAAGAAGCAATGTCCAGCCATGTACTTTTCTTTCTCACACCAGCTGATCAGTAATGAAAGTATGTTCATAGTTATTCATTGAACTACCACTACTATCCCATTGAATTGACCCCACACTCCCTGCCACACTACCCCCACACCCAATACTCCCCCCACACCCAATACCCCAACCTCCCCTCTCCCACTACCCCCACAACCAATACATCAACACCCCTTCCCCCCACAACAACTTCACAACTACTACATCCCAACATGCACTTGTGAGTTCTCCTATTCACGCCCCCTTTTTTGGAGGAGGGGGCTGAACCTCTGGGCGGCAAACAAGTCGCTGTGAGCGACGCAAAAGGCTTGTTTGGGTCGAACTGGCCGGTGTCGTGCTGCATGATGGACCGGGTTGGGGGGGAGGAGGGAGGGTCTGTGGTGACATTACGTTGTTCCGGTATTGCGGTTGCCAACTGTGTGATGGACTAGGCCATGGCAGCCATGACTGCATTCCCTTCACGCACGCGCCTGGCCATGCGGTACATAGCCCTGCTGACCATCCTTGCATTGTCTTGCAGGGCATCCTGCATGGCCTGCTGTGTTAGTTCTGCGTCCGTCACGTACTGGGTCACCAGGCCTGCATTGCCTGCTGCCGCCCTTCCATGGGTGACAGTCGCTCCTCGATGTCCATGATGTGCTGTAGACCAGGTACTGGCAAGGGAGGTGGGGTGTGAGGGCTTCCGGGGTGAAAACAGCTTCATCGCTGTAGGTGTCGGGGCCACTGGCCTCCACTGCACAGTGTTCACCTGAGCCATGTACAGGTGCACCACGTTTGCTTGCCTGCCTGAGGGGCGTTCATTCATCCTCCTCATGCTGGCTGTGGCCTCGGGAGTCTGCTTCCTCCTCACTGTGTAGTGCGGATTGTGCCTCCTCAAGCTCGCTGGCCACAGGGGATTCTGGCTCTTCCACTTGAAGTGGCTCCTGTGCCCCAGAAGCAGATGTTTGCCGGGGGGGGGGCCTTGAGGAAGGGGTAGATGGGGCCCAGGGGGGCTTTGCTGCTAGGCGTCGATGTCTGCCAGGGTGCTTTGCTGCCAGGAGTAGGAGTTTGCTGGGGGGCCTTGCTGGAGGTTGATGGGGGCGGCTCAAGCTGCTGGCCAGCATGCATTTCCTCTTGGTGGGGTGGCGGGGGAGAGCTGTGCCTTGGATGGTGTGTCAGCTTTCTGTCTTGCCATGGAGGTAGATGGCTCCTGGCTGGAGGCGGTGTCTTCGCCGCAGGGCCGACCTGCTGCGGCTCCCCGGGGTGTTGTCGCATGTTCACCCTTGCTGTCTGTTCCTGTGCTTGGCAAGGGGGGGGGGGGGCAGTGAGGCAGGGCATTAGACATTGGTGTGCATACATCTCACATACATCGATGCTAGTACATTCTGAATCAGGCGCGTTTTCATGGACATGTTGGAGTGCCTGGCATGGTGCACACAAGTATGGGGTGGGTATGCAGCATCGGAGCATCCTTCTGGTGCAGTCATGTTGTGCATGGTGTCTGTTGGGTGGGCTACAGGTGTATAATAGTTTGCATTAATGTTTACTCTGAGTGTATAGACATGGTGGGTGTGACAGGTGTGCAACTGGTGGTGGTGATCTGTGCATCTTGCCATGAGGCGACACGGTGGTGAGGGCTGCAGTTGTAATGCGATGTGTATGTATGTGTGCGCGCATGCAGATGGTGCTTGCGTTGCCAATTAAGGGGTTAGTGGGGTGTGTCAGTGGGGTTTCTTGGGTTCGTGGCAGGTACATTGGCTTTAGGTGGTTGCAAATGCTGCAGGAATTTAGTGCCACCTACTTGGCATTTGGACTTCGCCATTGGCGATGGAGATGGAGGTGTGCAGTGTGACTTTGGTATTACGGTAAGGTCCACTGACCATCACCATCCGTTGTTGCAGCTGCCATCTCTGCATTTCCAACACCCTCAATGCTCTTCATGTGGATGATGGTGCTGCAGGTTTTTTCCCAGGGGACAAGTTTGAGGGGGGTTGGAAGTCCACCTCCTGTGGCCAGCCCCTGGCTGCGCTTGGCAGCAAGGAGGATGCGGATCCACAGACTGAGATTGTCCCAGCGCTTGGGGCAATCGCGGACAGTCTGGGGTGTGGTCTCCACTGCTGATACCTTGCGGGCCACCTCCTCCCATATGGCTTTCATCCATAGTTGGGCTGGCCGCCGCATGTCAGCACAAAAGACGTCTGCATGTTCGACTAGAGTGTCCGCCACCATGTTTAGTTCAATGTCGCTATATCTTGGTTTCTGACGATGGATGGTGCTTTGCCTGGTTGACATTTTGCTCCTGTCCCTTCCTGCCTACTCAGTTATCCTGTGGCACTGCTGTAGACTGAGGATTGCAAGGGATTGCAGTTTTTAAAGATGGCTGCCGGTGCATTTCCCGTTCCGGCACAATGACGTCGTTTCCGGTGCCTTTATTACCGGCATCGGGGTACCAGTAATTACTGCATCGTCGGTACCGGTGCCTGCAGCATCAAGGATGCCGTATCGGGGGTTGGGGGTGGTTGTCGGCATGTCGGTGCTACCATTTCCGGCATGCCTGGATGCGCGTGCACACTGACTCAATCTACCGTAGATTCTGGCAGCAGTGCTACACGGAAGCACCAGCATGACAGTATTTTGCTTTTTTTACTGGCAAACTCGTAATGAGGCCCAATGTGTAAAATGTTGGTGCGCAATTGCCACTCGTGTTCTACAAGAAGTTGTACGTTTTTGCTGAGCACATCCGCTAGAAGATTGCACTCCACTGAAACATGTTAGGATAGGAGGGACATGTGACTCAGTGCCCAAAACCATATCTTCTGGGCTAGTTTGAACAGACCTGGCGAGTGTGTCCCACCATGTTTGTTTATATAGAGCATGGCTGTTGTGCTGTCTGTTAGGACTATGACTGTTTTCCCTTGAAGCTGGTGTTTGAAGGTCTTCATGGCTTTGAACACTGCTAGTAGTTCCAAAAGACTGATGTCCTTGTCAGCCAACGACAGTCCACACGCCGTGTACTGTATGGTGAAGATGGTGTGCTCACCACCCTGGCAGGGATGGGTCTGTGGTCAGAGTGGCTTGTACTGTGGGTGTGTTGAATGATTTTCATTTAAAAAAAAGATTCTCTTTTGTCCACCACAGCAGAGATAGTACGACGGACTGTGAGACAACCACTAGATCGTCCCATTGACCGCTTGCCGGAGACCACTGTCTCGTAAGCCAAAGAGGCATGTGCAGGCAGGCGTGTGCCACTAGGTAAATGCAGGAAGCTAGCATGCCGACTACATATTGTAGAATTTGGAATAGCATGTTTTGGACTCCCCTATGTCTGAGGGGTAGACAGGTACATCCTTTGTCCGAATTAGAGCACCAAGAAACTGTTTTACTTGGCTGGGAACGAGACTATTTCTTCCCTTTAATTGAGAACCCAAGTTGGAACAGTATGTTGATTGTATCTTGGGTGTTTTTAAGACACGCCTGAGGTGTGTCTGCTGTAAGGAGCCAGTCGTCCAGATAAAGGTACACTTGAATGCACTGCGTGCGCAGGTGGACTGCCAACACTGCCAGAACCTTGGTGAACACCCTTAGCGCAGAGACTATGCCGAAGGGAAGCACCTTGAATTGGTAGGGTGCATCTCCTACTTGAACCTTAGGAATTTCCTGTGCGCAGGCAATATTGAAATATAAATGTATGCATCTTTCGTATTTAAAGTTGCCATGTCATCCCTGTGTTTTAGAAGAGGGATTACCTCCTGCACAGTTGTCATCCTGAATTCTGAGGCTTGACCTACTTGTTTGCAGGACACAGATCTAATACAGGGCACACAGTTAAGTCCTTTTTGGGCCCTAGGAAGTACACTGAATACATACCCTTGTTTACCTCTAGAACAGGGACAAGATCTATCCCTCCTTTCTGTAGTAAGGTTTCGACATCCGCCTGTAGGCGGAGATTGATGGTCTTGCAGCATCCTCTTGGATCTTGGCAGATGGTAATGGGGTCTTTGAAGGAACTCTATAGAACAACCTTTGGCTACCGTTGTTAACACCCACTGATCTGAGGTATCTCCTCCCATGCGTGGGTGAATGATGTAATTCAACCTCCTACTGGGGATGCATGGGAGGGGACCCGGAAGGGTATGTCATTTATTGGCTGGGGTAGGGGAGCCTCTAATGGCTGCGCTCCTACCTCTACCCTTGCCTGAAACGTTGATGCTGAGAGGTTTGGAAATTGGATGATTTACCATGGGATGAGTACCAGGGAGAAGAACCTGAGATGAACCCTGATTAAGTGGGTCTGGAGAATGTTAATGGCAGGTGTGAATACTTTGCATTGAAAGTATGGTTTATTGGACATCTGGCTCAAGTTCTTGAATCATGCTAATTTTTGGCTGTTTCCAGGGCAGCGTCTACAGCTTTCCAAAACAAGATTGATTTTGAGTGGCTGGAGTCTCCGGTTTAAAAACCAGAATTGCAAAACCATGAGTGTCTTTTTTAATAAAGTACCATCTGCAAGCATCTTGCCTGCTATTTCTGCAGAGTCCAGAATATTCTTTAAGATGTTATGTGTAACTTGCCTGCCTTCGCTGAAAATTTTCTGTAATTGACACTTTATAGGCTCAGGGACATTATCTAAATTGTTTTGAAGTTACCCCCATTGCACATCATTGTAACTTGCCAAAAGATTGGTGGTGTTAGCAGTGTGTGTCAAGTAAGTGGCAGAAGTAGTCGCTCTCTTTCCCGAGTGTAAAGCTTTCTGCATTCTTCATCTGGAGGTGCCTCTGCATTAGATAAGGGGAACCCAGCAGCCTTTCTAGTAGCTGCAACTACTAGAGAGTTGGGTGTAACAGCCCCGAATGTAAAGAGGGTCCAAAGGTGCCGGTTTAAAAATAAAAACCTATTTGTGGGTTAACCACCCTTGTAAGGGATGGTGTAAGAAGGGAAGGTGCAATTCCCTTTTTAACAGAATTTAACAAGGGAATAGACTGGCTAACAGTTTTCTTTTAAGTCTTCCACAAAATCAGTGTCTGGAACTGACTCCTTACTTTGAACCTGGAGGTATTCAGCTGCTTTTTTAAGTAGGCTGTTAAAAAGAAGCTCTATAGGAGAAGAGTCGCCGGGCTGATCTGTGGGATCAGGGTCTGCAAAGATGTCTGGCTCATCTATTTCATCACGAGTCGGAGTGGCAGTCCACGTACCCTGATCGGTACCCCCCCTGCCATCTACCCTGATCTTCACCTCCATGGTCCAGGTGATAAAGATCATCTTGTTTATCTTGAAAAATATTTAATGTCTGGTTTTTAACATCAATAGAAGATTAGTAGGGGAGAAGTGAAGCCTCAGGGATTTTGGAGATGGTTCACTTTCTTCTAAAAGAAGCGTCTTATTTAATAGGATATTTTTCCATGAATGTGACAAATTCTGATGCTTTGTCCATGTTAGTTCAAAATGGTCTTTAGTCCACGTACCTGTTCTTAGGTGTATCCGGGAGGGAAACAATTGCTTCTTGGTTAATAGATTCTTTCTTACTTTGCAGGGACTGGGACAAGTTATGCAGTGAAATTATTGAATAGAAAACAAATGGATTTTTGAACGCATCCAAAACATCTATAAAAAAATAACGCATTTTTGAAAAAATATACATATGTGGTTGGGAATATGAGTTTTTGGGTTGGGGGAAACGGATTTAAAAAGGAGGGGCTTAGGGGGGGATATTTTTTTTGTTCGTTCAAAATTTGTTCTCTCATTCAATATAATCACATGCAACCCTGGGACAATGCCTCTGCTGCTTTAAAGTAACTTGGTATAGTCACTGGTGTTTTGGTGCGATTCTAAGCAGATCCACAAACCTTAGAAATCAATATATTTTCTAATTGGTTTTTGAGATTTGAAAAATATTTAAGAAAAGCCTTCAGATTAGAGTCGTGGGCACAGCGATTCAGTGTTAATGAATATCAAACTTTCAAGTACCCATCCCAAAGAGTGCTGAAGGTGAAGGCACCAAAACTAAGATTTTGCCCATGTGTTCCCCCTGACAAAGAATTTAAGGTGCATGTCGCAGGGTGGTGGGGGGATAAAAAAGGAACTTTCATGTAGGTCTGAATGAAGTCTAAGAATACGGTAGGTTGCCTGTACCGTGTTGGGAGACAGAGAAATTATAGCAAAATTCCTCATATAAATTAAATTATTTAACGTGTTATACAGCTGAACCAAGGACAACTTTTCAACACAGTGCAACAATATTAAAACGCATCTACATCCCACCGCCCTTCGCACAAATTCCTCTGGCGACTAGGACAATTCCGTGTGCCAGTCACTCCTCCCAAATAAAAAAAGAAAAATTAGACATAGCAGTGTCCCCCCCCGCCCCTTTGCAACACAACTTGGCAGACCTAACACAGCAGCGACCGCCCAGTCCTTCCCTCGAGCCCTCACAACCGTAACCACAGAGAAATATCACAGATCTCTCCTCCATGGTTAGCAAGTTAGATATTTGGCAATCTTCCACACACAACCGCTATGCACACCTGCTCTGCCCACTTAATGCACGCCAAATTTTCAGGGTCAATTCTATCTTTCTCCTCAAGATGGTGAAGAATATAATGCAAGACTCACCATTGCCATTCATCAGGGGGTACTATAGATCTTCCTCCCCTAAAACATTAATAATTTCGGCACCTTTCAAGGCAGTCGATCTCAGTTTGATAAGGGCGTCACAGTTCATCAATAACCATTTGCAGACAACAATCTCCACACAAACGGCAAAATCGTTGGTTTTGCGCAGATGTTATTCCAGTCTCCAGTCTCCAATAATTTCAAAGGTTTTAATCGTGTTCATTTTTAGCCTCAAGTAATCCCAGACCAGAGTTTCCCACAAACTGCTTTAGATAGCCAGTTGGGCACACTCTGTGCATAATGTATTCGAGGAACTGCTAACAGTTATTCTTAGTCTGGATTTCCTTGGTTTGCAGCTCACGGTTAAATGGGACAACCTTCCATCTCATCTCAGATTTATAACTTTAAATTGAAGCTGCAAAGGATCCATCGAAGCCATAGAGTGCCAGCTAGCAGAGGCAGGATGATATTAGCCAAATTGCTGTGGGGCATAGAGGGGACTTTGGTCCGTGCAGCTTCAAAAATTAGAAGGTTTAAACCTCCAATTTGAGAGTTGGCCAATTTCCAGTGTGTGTTAAGGTTAGAGTGATTGGCTCTCGCCACACACTGAATCATACCCATTTCTAAGTAAATCATTTCAGCCAGTGTACACGTCGGTAGTCGGAACAACTTCTTTAGCAGTGCATCCTCCAGTTTAGACAGTTCGGTGTTGTTGGTAGTAGCCCAACTTTCCAAACTGTACATGAAAATAGCCAGGAGTTTGGCCAAATGTAGTTGTGCCAGAAAGCCCAGAGTAACCCTTAGCCTTGCAAGCCAGTTAGTTCAAACTCCCGATAACCTGGACACCTTTCAATTTAAGATGTTCCATAAGGCAGGAGCCTGATAAATTACGGTTGAAAAGAATGCCAAGATATTTGTATTCATGCACCACCTCCATTGGGCTTCCATCCAGACTATCCCGTTGGATTGGTTTTACAATGACAGGCACTGAAGACTATAACCTTGGTCTTATTGATGTTAATAACCAAGGAGTTGGCACCAGAAAAGGTCTTCAGACAACTTAAGGCGGCCTGCAGGCCAGCCAGAGTGAGGTCCATCAATACTGTATTATCTGCATACCCCATCCACAACAGTGGCGGGGTACCCAGCTTTGGCACAATCGAGGTAGAATTGCTCAATGCTGTTCCCAGGTCAGCTAGATACAGGTTAAAAAGGAGGGGCACCAAGTAACATGCTTGCTTTAATCCCTTTTAAGTGTGGATCCAAATTGACTAAATCCCTCATATGTACTTACATTCGCAGTGAAGACAGAGGACTGGCCACTCTCCAACATCTCATCCAACTTTTCATCTGTCACGTCTACTCCCGCTACAGAAAGAAAATCAAACGCATTAGATGTTCACCAGGTACACACCATTATTGGTTTTACATCGAACACATGACGGTACATATACATTTTGAGCAGCGTGAAATGCATCCAGTATATCTCAATTCCTATTGTGAATGTACTTGAAAATACTTGGTCAACTAAAAGAAGCACTTTCGAGAAAAAACAGTAGGGATTGAAAGATCATGGTAATGGTACATTTTAATAACAAAATCCATGACAGACGGCAAGCGACAACATGATGGTTGGCAAGAGATCCACTTGGGCGATCATTTCGAGTGTTGGAGGTGGGAATGTATGATGTTCATACCACTGCAAACATGTGGGTAGAAAACGGAATGCAAACATGCACTGCCTGGGAAGATTCTCTACAGGATTTCCCTCCCTACTACAGTATTATATATCTTGACATCAGAAGAGGCAACCCCCACCACCATTGTTAGAATTAATGAATAGCCAAGTTTTAGAGCAATTCAAGATCCAATTAGCACATCAAACTAAGGGATTATCGAGGCACAGTTGAACTCTACCCTCTGCATATCGGGACAATCCACTGTTACCAATGCCTTGAGGAAGACCTAGTGTCGAAACACGTGTTGGCTTAGGTCAGAAGAAAAGAAGAATACAATAAATCCAACAATTTTGTATACCTAACCATTGTATAGTGATATCTGTTCATAATATTTTTACTCAATAATTCTAGTGGCAAGCATGGATTACTAGTCTAATCTGTTAATATAATTCAAACATGCACAACAATCTACCCATAGAGGTGGTGATTGCAACAGAGGTTTCAAAATTGCCGTGAACTACTTGGCTCCTGCTGGTTGCCTAGGAGAGCCTGGTTTGCTTATAAAACAAAATCGCTAGACAGAACTACTTTTGAGACACCAGGCCAATTGGTGCCTGTTAGGCAACATTTCCCTTACTGCTATTTTACCTCTATATTTGTGGACCCCTCACCCCCAACTTTTTGCTTTTGTTTTAGCCTCCTGTCCTGACTTTCTGCCGTATGAGGGAGAACGGATTAAACTACACAGCTATGCCACCTGTGATATGCAGATCATCATCTATGCGATTAAATGCCCATGTGTGTTATACTACATAGGACAATCAAGAAGAGCTGCAAAAACAAGATGGAATGAGCACAGGTCATGCATCCGAAACCACAATTTGAATTCAGCAGTTGCCAGACACTGGGACGGAAATAAACAATCTGGTGCACATCAGATTTCTCATTCTTGAAGTTGTGAGGAAGATTCATGTTCATGAGAACCTTCAGAAAAAACGTGATGAAAGAGACCTTTTGGATAGACAGGATGAGAACTCTCGCACCAAATGGACTAAACAAAGAAATTAATAATAGGTGTTTCATTTAAATTAGCATGCCTAGAGGACTGAACAAATTGTATGTAGAAGAAAGTGATATTAATCATTGTGTTGTGACGATCATGACTAACTGACCTTATGTAGTATTCAGAAACAAACTCAATTTTCAGAAAGTGTTCCAAATAGATGCCCACATATGTATACCT
Organism: Ambystoma mexicanum; assembly: GCF_040938575.1. Classification (NCBI taxonomy): domain Eukaryota; kingdom Metazoa; phylum Chordata; class Amphibia; order Caudata; family Ambystomatidae; genus Ambystoma; species Ambystoma mexicanum. Next base: position 834,211,175 of record NC_090925.1, read on the forward strand.
GCCTGTTATAGTTAGGATTGTGTCATATACCCTATGGCAGAATAAGTCCCAATTAGACACCCATTGGCGCAAAGATACGCGTCTGTTATGCTAATGCTTTCGCCAAGACTGGTAATTGTGAATTTGTTTTGTCTTACTGAGTAATTGCTAATAGATAATGTGAGACATAGGTTAGTTATCACAGAATACACAAATGATAAATGTATAAATTATGATTGGAAAACAATATAAGTCGGTTCAGCGGTGGTGGTGTATTTATATACGTAACGCTGTGTGTACATCTGAGTATGCAAGACGATTCTTTTCATTTAAGAAACACAGAGGGAGGGAGCATAAGATGATCATTTTAATTTTAGTATTTGATTCACAACATTTCAGCATGAGACACAGTGACAGTACCACTATTTGAATTCAGTAATTTAGCATGAGTATTTGAACATTGGTGTCTTGAAACAGATTTTACGCTTACAATTAGGGTTCATATCTAGCTAAAAATAAGCTGCGTTACACCACATTAGCTTGAGCGGTGAGGCCGTTATGGAAACCGTCCCGCCGTTGCCATGGGAGGGTGGGACGCGAGGCATACGTGCGCCGGCTCCTCAGAGCCAGAGAGCGATGCCTTCCTCCCGTTTCCATGACGACGTATAAATACAAAGAACAGCCGTGCGTCCTTGCGGCTACAGTTCCATTACGTGTGAATACGTACAGTGAAGGTAAAACTTGCCGGCATGACTGCGATGCGCCTCTCCATTTAGCAGTTTCACAAGCTTGTAATTGACAAAGGCTTACATTTTTAGGCACTGATCTGATTGTATCGTCATACGAGATATATGGCAGTCAGACTCCCCCCTAGAAAACAGAGGTATGAATTTTTGGAATACACTGGAGCATTGATTTGTAACTTTTCACTGCATACATATTTATAAAAATGCTGATTGAGATTTCTTTTTCATATCTGGGTGGCGAATGTTTTTGAAAATGTGCGCGCCTGGGTATGTGCTTTATTTTGAATTAATCACACCTTTGGTATACGATTGTATTGGCCCCATTTGGTTTAAATGTTTATGTGTTAAGGTCCGCATAGTCCTGAAGATGGTGTGTTACACACCGAAATGCATTGGCTAGTTGTACCTAATAGACCACTGTGTTTAATGACTGCCTAGGAATGTGAATAAACATTACCTGTATTTTATACAGGAATTTCTGCTTCTTATTTGGAGTTCTAATTTTGAGTTTTTTCTGGAACAACTTTAAACAGATATAAATCTTTAAACAACAAAAAAGGAAATTAATACAAATTATATGACAAAAATGGAACAATGATTATAAAATCTACATATTTTTGCTGATTGAGCTAAGTGAGAGCGCCAGAAGTAATGAGATAATCTCGTCTCGCTTTTCTTGTTTGTAGTATTTTTGGATCCATGTTTCACAGGATCCTTTTTTCTGGCAGCACCAGGTTAAAACATTAATTGGGAATTGATGGTACATCAAGATTGGACTAACTCAATAATAATTTTGAAGTAACAAAGTGTGGTGCCCACCCCTTCCTTGCCTTTCAGTTTCAGCCGGTGAAGCACAGCCTTCAGCTGCACTACGCTGGGCTTTTGCTCATTGTTCTGGGGACCTGACTTATCCACCAGGCAGTCAGTAGTCTTATGACTTTGTTGCCACTTTTGGCTACTGTATTTCAGTGCGCAAAGTACATTACTGTACGGCGCACTGGGGTCCTTGCGTTTTCAGGCCCTAGACATCTCAAGTATTTTTTGGCAACTGGACAATGTGCCTCTAGGAGTAGACTGGTAGCAGCATAAGCTTTTTGTGTATTTTTATGAACTTATACCAAACCATACCACGCTTGGCTCATAACTGTGGCTAGTGTCAGTCATGGCTGTGCCAAGAGGTCTTTTGTCTTGTACTTTGGCCATTTTGTCCTTTTGCCTTCCCCTTGCGTTTTGTAACCTGGGGAGTACTTATTTGGGCATGCATTCACCCGCGAAAGCCAGTGCTTTTCGCAGGCCACTGGATGTCATGTGTGTGGGTACCCAGGAAGTGGTCTGGGACTGTCTGGTCCCAATCCACACTAGTGGTGCCAGCATGTCAGTTGTGCACGAGAGCTGCAGAGGTCCCTGATTGGACCACTGCTAGCGTGCATGAGTGGGGCAGATCCCCTCATTGGCCAGCTGTGGTGCGAGCACTCACTGGACTCTAGGATATGAAGATTGGCTCTGAGTGCAGACCTGCAGATCACCCCGAGGTCCGAATCGACCTCTACAAGGAGCCAAGTATCCTGAAAAGCAAAGTAGATCCAAGGACTGTCCGCAACCGCCCAGAAAAGGTTTGGCACCGTGAGCCCACTGTTGTACCTGTAGAGCCCTGCGTTGCACTGGATACCTGAATCCTGAAAAGGTGCTTCAACCTTTTAGAGTGGTGGGCCCAATCACTCATCTCCTTGGTGCACTGCAAGCGAGCCTTCTCTGAAGTGTCCCCGAGCGCTCCAGCGGACTGACCAGCTTGTCCCTTGGCACCTGTGCTGGAGTGTTAGAACTCTAGTTTGCATTAAAAGGCACCTTCTTGCAAAATCTCGTCCCTACTGCCTTGGGCCACGGGAGAGAAGCGTGCGTCAGTCCGCGAGACTTGGGTGCTCCGGCATCACTGTGTGACGGTGGCAGTCGCTGCTGATGACTTTCCTGCCTTTCTTCACGTGTCCAGAGACCAGCTGCATCAGTGTTTTTTGTCCTGCATTTGTGACAAGATACAGCTCCTGATCTAAAATCAGGCCCGCATCCGCAGCGCCTCTGCACTTTGAAGCGTAACCAAGGAGGGGATTTCGTAGTCCAGGCAACCTTCTTTAAACATGCCAGGTTTAGGCATGAAATGAGCTAAGAGTGGTGAGTAATCATACCACTTCCCAATGGCCCCTAGTTAGCCCATACTGTTTTTATGCATAATGGAACTCTTGTGGTCCTTGTCTTGACTTGGGTGGCTCTTGCTTCCTATAGTCGTCCGAAAGATGGGGACAGCTTTATTCTCTGTAGCAGACCCGGCTCTGATCTTGGGTTCAAATTCCTCACACTCCAGTGTCCTCTTCTAACTTTTTCTTCCCATTAAAGTTTGTCCCTTGTGATACGCATCGACAAGCGCTTTTTGTGCACGAACATAACATTGAGCACAAGGCTCTGAGTCGGCCATTGTGTTAAAGTATGTGTTTTCCCTACTCACAGATTTTGTCAGGAATCCACACTTTACTGCATTGACCGAAAAGTGACTGTACATACATTTTACATATTGTGCGTTTAAGTAGCGATTCACTGTGTTCATTATTCAGGTGGGTTTGTTAAAGGCCTAATAAATTGTATATTTTTGACATACTACTGTCTAAGAGTAATTCTTGTCTCCTATTGTGTCTGCTTGTCCAAGACATCAGATCATCTACACTACTCCTGAGACTTAGCCTTGTGTTCCCTGTTTCACTAAACTAGGATGGCCTCCTGAACATCTGTACACCAGAACAGAGTTCAGAAATCCATTTCAACAGCAGCATATAAACATTCCCATGGAACACAGACTGTTTGGGAATATATAAAACGGAAAAAAGGACACATTTAAATAGTCATTTGAAGCATAATGGCACATAAAAGGGACAGAAATGTATAATTTCAATGTAATACAAAAGTTAGATTTGGAGCTCACTATGTACTAAATCCTGGCACCTGAGAGGTAGCTCCTGCCTACCAGTTGATGCACTATTCCTAGGAGCTGCTTTCAACACCTAATTAAGTTTTTATTTCGAACCATGCAGCAAAGAATACACATCTCGCATCTGTTGTAGGTCTATAGACATTTCAAATATACAAAGGGAATGTTAGCAATGACGGTGGGTAAAGTTAGAAAGTGATGCAGGATAATTATTGTCCAAGGTGGTACAAACCAGATCACTTATGAATGATTGATTTGTTGCATATTTAACATCATTCCTGGGTAACTGCAATTCCGACATCAGAGATGGGAGCACACAGAGGACATTTTTTGAAGTCAAATAGCAGTCACAAACTATGAAAGGCAAACCTTCTTTGAACTCTGGTTGTGTGACCCAATGCCTCGACTAAATATATACCTTTGTCAGATTTCCATAACCCAAATTGCTTATTGACAGGCGAGCTGAGAGCTCACCAGAAAGATAGTGTTCAGTTGGAGGCACTGAGAAGACTGCATACCTGAAAATAAAATAAGAGCAGCAGAGGTAGGCAAGAAGTTAGTCAAAGGGGCTGCATCGGTAGGAAGAACCCCCGGAACATCAGGTCTAGATATATCCATACCCCACAGTAACCTATGCATCACATTTTGGGCTGCATTCTTCTCAGGAGTAAACCTGAGACCATCTGTGCAAGATGCCTAACACTCTGGGGCAGTTTCCATCTGTGTTGCAAATGCTTATCTTTTGGGATTGATGGTTGCCAGGGATCAACAGAGGACTCAATACCACGTACACATTTATTTTTCGACCAGACAGGAAAAAGGGAGTTTATGTTTTTGACCGGGCACATCAGATAAAATCAGGGTTTCAAAAATTAGCTTAGCTTTTATTTAGGACAGTCATCCACTCTACCTTAGCTCATCTCCCACATGGTTCAGGTCTACCACATTCTGGCATTCAACCAGTCTTTGGAATTTATACGGTACCGCACTTCTTTCATGATGGTGTCGGGATCTGGTTATGGATGACGTGGACTCTGCTAGCAGCGTCCCCAGCTGGTACCTCAAGGCCTTCCGATCGTGGTCGAGCATCAGTAATTAGTTAAGCGTTAAACTATCTTTCCTTTGCTCGTGTCCTCCCCTTCTCTGATCTAGATTGCTAATCCTTTTATCTTCCTCCGCAGCGCTCCAGCAGACTCCTCCTCTTCCCCTTTTTACCCTCTCTTTTCTGCCGCCGCACTACTCTGTATTTTCGCTGACTCGCAGCTCACTTCTGTTGCCATTCTCTTTTTTCCCCCCTCTCCTCATCTTTCCTCTCTGCCCACCACCTCTTTGCCACCACCGCCCCTGCTCTTTTCTCTTCACAGCCTCCTCTCCCCTCACATTCCTTCCCCTCGGCACCGAACCACCACACTACAAGCTGGACCTACAGTGCTGTACTCCTAAATCCCATACCTAGCCTTCTTGGCATTACCACTTCATAGGTCCAGTGATTAGGTCCTCGGCCTTGGTTCTGGGGCCTGCCACAGTGGCGAATAAGGGGGCATTAATACACACAGTGCTAGTGGATGTTAGACCTGTGGGTAGTGTGGGGAGGATCCCTGGGTCGCAGTCCTTGTTCCTCATCACATACAATCTCAGTTTAGATTACTTTAGGATTCATGTTGTGCATACCCGACGAGAGGACCTCACAGCAAACCTGCATCTGGGCACACAGATGAAACTACAAATGGCTCAAAGCGAAAGACTCACTGAAAAAGAAATGTTTTTAATTGCTTTCTACACATTATAATGGAATCTATGTTGAGGAGGTCAAGCGGAAGCAGGTTGCACAGTTCTGAGTCTGCAACTAGTCGATCACCACAGGAATGGAATCGATAACGGAGCACCATTATACGATTCCCTCAGATTGAAGGGACTGTGTCAGATTGTATCGAAGATATGGATAAGCAAGACCATGGCAGCACTTCAACATAAGGCAGACCAGTTTAAACTTAATCCTCTGCTGGACAGGCAGCCAATGAAGTTTTCTACGATAAGTAGAAACCTTGGCACACCTGGGAAGTTTGAAAATTAAACGTGCAGTAGCGTTTTGAACAGTTTGCATCTTGTGCAACATGTTCTTATCGATATCTGCATAAAGACTAAGCATTGTCAAGGTAGGGGGTTATAGGCACCCCCACAACTTGAGCATGTAACTCTGCAGGGACACATTGGAGAGTCTTTCTGAAGCAAAGATTTCCAAATCATCTCACCACTTAAAATTTTCTAGGTACAAGGAATACTTGGAGGTAGCACCAAAGAGTACCAAGTTGGATATTCAATGTGAAACAGAAATGTCAAATCTTAAAACAATACCGTGAAGGCAATTCATCTTGAGTGAATGTGTTCCATCTGCCATTTGTATAACTTCCAGGTCAAACCATATCTAGTCTGGGATAACCAATTCAGCAACGGATCATTACACTTGAGTGGGTGAACTGGCACAAAATTGAGTAGATGGAACACAAGTGTGCATTTCAGTAAAGGCATGTTTACATCAGCGTTTTTCTGGGAGCAGGATTTATTGTGTGTTATTTTACCCCCTCAAAAAGGCTTAGAGCACAAACGTCGGTTGAAGAGGAGGTATTGACAATCTTGCCATAGCTGCCTGATGTTACCAACTTTTCAAGTTTTGGACACAGTTCAGATGTAGCACTCAGCCACCCAACTGAGTGAAGGATTAGTGAACAATAGCAGAAGGGGCATTTCCTTCTGCTTTGTTATAAGGATTTGCAGGCAAACAAAATAACTGCCCAACAGAGAAAAGAGGCAGCAGGCTACAGGCTGTGTGCAGCAAAGTACCACAAGACATCGGAAATTAAAGGTGTTCATTTAGAACTATTGGTTTACTCATTTATTTTATGGATGACCTACTGCAAATGTTAATTTTGTCAGAATAAGGTTTCATTTATTTTGTGTGTATACATTACAACTTTACATGTTATCAGCAGCATTCAGAATCTGGGCATCCCCTATGTGAGCTACTCGCAATGTATGTGAAAAGACATTTTGCTTATGCTGCATATTTGTAAATGTGCTGTGGGAAATCTAGACTGTATGCCTTCAATCAAAGTTTGAAACACTATTTAAACTACACTGTTGTAAATATTTGAGTGCATGTTTGGAATACTGTTCCCAAATAAAGCTATATTTGAATTGATTTGGCTTTAAGTGTACGATTTAGCCACCAATCCACTACCCATCCTCAAGGCCAAGCCAAATACAACGTCTTAATGGCGGAAAGAGTTTTAGATGCCTTCGTGGAACTAAAGGGAAGAAAGCCAACAGGTTATCACTGGGCAACTGGCCAATAGGCTGTGCAAGAGGATGAAGTGAAGAAGCTTGCACAATCACTCTGTTTTGCAGAAATAGGCAATTAAATTCCATTGTAGACGTGGCTAAGTGATAAATGAACAATTGGACTGCCCTGCGGAAACATATTTTAAGTGTTTATTTATGGTGTCCCAATTACCACCATGGTAGTCTCAAAGCGCTGAAGCTTGTTTCTGAGAGTAGTACATTGTGCCACTACCAAGAGATCTAGACCTTGGTCTGTGAGAGAAAAGAAGGGGTGAAGGGGAAGAAAGGCTAATGCACATGAACGAGTTGTGCATGTAAGAATAGGAATGAGAGATAGGGAGGGAGTTGGTCATAGTTTGCACACTTCTATAATATGTACTCACCTGGATAAAAACAGTCCCGTTTTGCCCCCAGGGACCAGAATCACAGGCTATGCATATTCTGCCATCCAATGGTTTATCCAGGAAATTAAAACTAATTTACTTTAAAAGTAAAAAGGTGTCTACAGAGAAGTTCCAGTTAGACTATACCTATACAATGCATAAGGCAGCCACAATGCCCCTTGAGCTGACACCATTATCTTGTTAGTTTCCGTGAGATGCAACAGTTCTGTAGAGGAAAGCAACAATAGTGTGCTTTAAAAAAAAAAAAAGGCACAGATAACTATATAACTACATTTGACCAGTGCAGTGAATAGCCACGTTCTCTCTTCTGGTCTTGTGTACACGATAAGGAGGATAGCCAGCGCACAACACGGTTCCAATCCCAACAAAAAGTATATACTCAGAACTTGGACTGCAGGAGCTCTGTCCATTTGGAAACCCACATACAGGCAGCTGGAGATAACCTGTACACCATAAATCAAGTACTAACAAAGACTCACAACCTAGCAGAGATCCACAGTTCCAATAAGCTCCAACCGCATTTCACAGACACGATAAAGAGGAGACTGAATGGGTGCACTAGATTCCTATCAGATACAAGATTTTGGAGACTTAATGGGTAAGTAGCATTTGTCTCATGAGGCTTGTGAATCTATTTAGATTCACTTACTTTGCTTAGCATAGCAAGCAGTCCATTACTGTGGAGGTGGGTGACAAGATGGGGCGTTTAAAATACATTCTTAACACCAATTGGCCCACTTGTGAATCTGCACTGGTTTATCTGGGAAGTAGGGGTTCCCTGTGTTGAAGGAATAATAACAGTTAATCCCACTATAGCCCCTGCCTGCATCTGGATTGGGCCCTGGCTCAGAGGGCAACATTTGTGGTGAAAAATTGCAGCTTTCTTGAATTCAGCATTCAATCCACCTTGCACTGCTTGCTGTGACTAAATGGCATCCTCCTTGGCCCAAGGCAAAGGGTTTACTGCCTTGTCTTGTGCAGTATCTTGGCTTGGTCCACACAGAACATAACCACCCTGTGATTTCTGAAGACTACCAGTAATTCAACTCAATATTTCCCATGAAATATTTAAAAGAATGAGGAAACACTTGGCAAGGTGGCATTTCATACACACCCAAAGGTCTCGTCTAGAGTATGAAGTTCAACTGACCCTTCAATTGGAGGGCATTACTACCAGAAAACCAACCCTGCATGCAAGATGTTTGGGTAAGTATGTTTGGGTAAGTATTTTTATATCAGTTGAAAGGGCTGTCACATTAACCTAAGTTACATTCCCAGGATGTTTGTTGGCGTCTCGGCTTCTCGTCCCTCGCCACAACCCTTCCTGGGTTCTCTTCCCCTCCGGTCACAACTTTTGCACCGCTCTCTGTGATTCTGAATGTCACTTTTTATATGTTCCCTGAATACTAATGGTTGCACGTGGAACACGGTATTCCTAATCGTCTGACCTTGGGTAAAGCCATTAGTGTGACATGCCTAACCTTTATAGCAATATGCCTCTAACCTCTCTTTGTCACAGTACTAGAGTGGTTTTTACAATGGGAAATCTGCACTGCTCCTAGTTGTCTCTTGTACTCAAGGGAATGTATAGGGGAAGATGGAATGTGATTGGCAATAGCCCATAAAGGCCAGTGGAGGAGAGGATACGTCAATGTCAGGAAAGAGGGATACCATGTCTTACCATCAGGCACCCTCTCTCCAATCCCCAAGGACCATCCACTCAGGTGATCATCCCTCGCTTGTCCACCCCCAGGGTCGGGACCCAAGAGTGATGGCCCTTCCCATGCCAACTGAACAGAGGATCCCAGGGAAGTCGAGGTGAGAGTACCTTCAGGTTTCTCAGAATGCCTTCTTTGCTTTCTCTAAACCTTGTCTACACATTCCCCAAGCAAATGTTCTCTACCAAGAGTTTTATTTATGAGCATTGTTGGTGCCTACGTCTAAAACATGTTTGTCACAGCCATGACTCATTTTAGAATGGCTGTGTTTTGTCCTGCAGTTCCAGCTGCATCAGGGCTACTCTTCATGACTACATCACAACCAATGGCCCCTCCCGAATGATTGTTTGCACCTGTTCTAGCTGATTTGGGTACACAGCTTTTAGTAGGGTCTGCAAGTCATCCCATTAAGCTCTATTAAACCTCCCGACTAGCGCAGCTGCATTTCCAATGCACAGGTAATAGGCTGCAGCAATTGCAATTTTTCAACCCATAGAATAGGTTGCATTTCATTTTGTAGCAGCATCAGCTGTGCATGTAGGAGTTCCACAGAGTTTGGGCAGTTGGTGCTACAAGTGAGTCTGGTTGCAAATGGCCCTATATAATGAACATGTCTATTGAATCCATAATGAAGCCGATGGTTCTTCATCGAGCCACCTTCTACTGTAAATTAATTAACCCACAGATTGTAAAGAAGCCTTTACTCAGACACGACTCTCTTGCTTCATCTCTCTCGCTCAGATTCCTAAACCTTGTGTGAGTAAAGCACACAGATGTTTCTGTGCCACTGGAGTGGAGAGTTAGTTTCTCACGAAGATGTGGTTGGCAAACTTCGGGGATACAGGGCACTCTACCAGGATTCTCCAGCTCATCATGGTTCTGGCCTCCCCGCTCCTCGTTTCCTCTCTAGCATAAGGTCCCTTCTCGCCACAAGCTGGTTCTGCCTTCAATACCTGCACTAAGCAAGATGGACCATATCATACCACCTGAAGATGTCGGGGTACCTGGATTCCCCTGAACATTTCTACTATACACCTTCCACACAGTCTTCCTCTGACATCTTAATGTGTTTAGGTTTAAGGAGCTAAAAACCAATCTCCCCATCCTCTGTCTTTCCACCCCTTGATCTTCTATTCCACCTTGCAATATCTAACAGCTCTTGCCATTTCCTCCTGTAGTGCTTCATGTACCTCCACCTCTTAAAACACAGCACAAACTCAATTCAAACTCCTAAAAAACATCCTCCAACTCGGAGTGGTCTTGACATACCCCTATACCACCCGGGGTCATCTCCTCCAACCATCTCCTCCTGACGAAATGCTTCTGCTCAGCAGGAGAATAAGGAGGAGTGGCTATACTGCATACGCAGCCCCCACACTTTTACAAACCAACAGTGATCCCAATCATAAAGGTGAAGCAGGCATGTCATGTAATGAAATTGCCATATGTATAGCACCTTTTCCCATTTGTATGGTCTCAAAGCACTGTAGGTGAACGCCTTCGGAGGACCGAAGTCTCAATATGGTAAATTTGTCAGAGGAGTTTAGAATGTGGCGTGTGTGTGCATTTAAACAAACATGAAGATAGGTATGGGTGTCCAAGTCCCTGCTACCTACCCATGTCAAGCTGGCATGTGGATGGGTGCTGGAGTGCATGCGAGAGCAGAAGACAGGTGTGCAGCTAGACCGAAATTTTGGAGACTAGCTGCATTCTTATGGAAGAGGTGTTGTGCGATGTGCCTTAGTGTAGTGTATGATAGCAGAGGCATGCTGGCCATGCCTTTCGCCATCTTCCATAAGCATAGTGTGATATTCACGTGTGTCCTGGCTGGCTTCTTGGTTTTCATAGATGCCGCAAAATTTAGAAGGGGGCAAATTCAATGCGCTGCAACATTCTAAAAAGTGGCTGGGTTAAATTCAGTGGGTACATTTCAAAGTGGATATATTCAGGAATGCATCTAAATAGAACTCAGTGGCTATACTCAAAGGCAGCTAGGTTTAAAGGGGGACAGCTTTAAACAAGGCTAGATTCTCCTCAGTGGCTATACTCAAGAAGCAGCTAAATATAACAGCAGATCTACTAAAAAATACATCTAAATAGAACAGTGGCTATACTAATAAATGTGGCTTAATAGGACAGTGGATGTACTCTAAAATGTAGCGGAATAGGACAGTGGCCATACTCAAAGGCAGCTAGGTTTGAAGTGGGGACAGTTTTAAGCAAGGCTAGATTCTACTCACTGGCTACACAAATTGCAGCTAGATAGAACAGTGGATGTACTAAAAGATGCAGATAAATATAACATTGGCTATACTCAAAAGCAGCTAGATGTGACGCAGATATAATATAGTATTTTTGTACTTGCCTGTCCAAGTAGAATCCTAGTGTATTTCACTGTGTGGACTCATTGTGGACCCCTGACCCCACTCCCCTCTCCTGAGACTTAGTCTTGACCACTCTCCACACTTATCTTGATTGGTTTGGCTAAACACCCAGAGATCCCCTGTTAACTAGGACGAGGGTATCCTCCTGAAATCTGTTCGCCAGGGCAGATGTTAGGAAACCATCTCAACAGGCGGTAGGACTTCTCAGGGGATCCTGATGCCCGGCTGAGTGATAGTAGCTTGATGAATTCCGGGGGGAGAGGAGAGAAGGTAGAGAAAAGTGGGAGGAAGCGTTTTCCCGATGTGGTGGGTGGGGGGTATTGAGATATTAAAGAAGACACATTTGTGACTGTAGGGCTATGTAATGGAAGTGGACTGGGAGAGAGTCACAGAGGTATTGGGTGTGGTTGGTGGCGCAGGCAGAAGTTTTCTCGATGGGTGCATGGCTTTGGAAATTGTTCCAATAGTAGGATAATTTGACTTTGCGCATTTCTGCGCAATATAGTTTGAGCTGGGAGGCGTAGGCCATTCTGCTGGATGACGATGGGTCTGCATGCCATTTACGCTCCAGGATAAGGTTCAAGGTTTTCAGTTTTTTTAGGGCTGGAGTGAACCATCTGGGTGAATGACCTTGTCTGTTAGAGAAAGATCTGATGAGGGTGATAAGGAGCCGATGGCTAGTGATTTAAGTTAGATATGGTGATCTGAGCAGTATAAAGGGGAGTGTGGGAGGGTCAAAGTCAAGGAGGAGAGAAGGGTCTATGCCAGCTTGGGAGTCACTGATTCCTTACAGAGACAGGATTGTGTTGGTAGCCCTGGAGCTGCGGCAAGTAGGAGAGGGGTCTACAGAGGATAAACTGAAGAGGATGGCAGAGTCGTCTGACCAGACAAGATGGTGTGGTGGTAGTGTGGTGAGGAGGTCTGACGAACGGAAAACTGCGTCTAGGGTGTGACCAGCAGAGTAGGTTGGCCCCAAGACTAGCTGCGTTAGATGCAAGTTTCCAAGTTGTCCAGTAGTGATCGGGTCATTGGGTTATGTGACATGTCGAACCAGATGTTGACATTTCCTAATACGGTGAGGTGTTGGTGGTGGGAGACCATGATGGCTGCTACATAGTCACTAAGGGCTACTCAAAGCTTCAATTGCATCCCAGGTGTCGACCGATCAGCAAGAAGCTGCAAATATAAAAGCAGGGGAGAACAGGAATTTTACCAAGATGGATTTGCAGTCTGTGTTGAAGGCCTGTTCGCCAGTGTGTAAGGTGGCTGGGGAGGCTTTGTGAAGGATGACAATACCACCTGCACTTCTGGTCATGTTTTGCACAATACGTTTGTAAACACAGTGGGAAGGCTTCATGCACAATCAGCAGGAAGTCTTGGGAGAACCAGGTTTCAGTGATGAAGGGGCATTCTGATCAAATTAGGTTGTAAATAGTCACTATTTTTATGCAACAGAACTGGCAATGATGAGAATGAAATTCAGCTGACTGGTCAGTTATTTGTTTGAAGTAGTGGGGGTTAGATTCGGGGTGCGTGCTGGGAGACGGAAAGGTTGACAGAGGTATAGAGCTGGCTTGATGCAGAGGCATGAGAGAGGTATCGCAGATGCAGTGATGGAGGCTGAGAAGGCAAGGGAGGGCTGTAAGGAGAGGCAGGGAGGCTGGCTTCTAGTGTGGCAGAGGGGGAAGGTGGAAACCGGTGCAGGGTCTGCAGTATGTTTGAGGGAGGCAGTGGGGTTCCATTGGAGTGAAGAGACAAAAAGGACCTACTCGTTATTGGTGGAAGTGTGGTGAGGGCTGGGAAGGTGGAACAGTTCTGGTTGTCGGAGGGTAATTTGGAAACACAGGATGGGAGACGGCTGGGTCGCCATCGGTTAGTGGAGGTTGATTCTGTAGTGTTAGAGGGGGGGGATGAAGGTCCGAGATGGGGGAAGGATTTTCAGTCTGGAGAGGTGAGTCCAGCAACAGTCTTTTCGAGGCGGGTGGAGTGCTTGACGCGAGGATCTTGAGGGCTATTTAGCAGGTTAAGGAGCGATTTTGCTAGGTTTGGAGGAGGCGAGGGTGTGGGTGCGAGTTGATGTTCCTTCTGGGCATTAGGTAGGGAGAGTCTTGCTCGACAGGAATTGCATGGGAGGCGATGTTTCTATTCTTTAGGAATTTTGAGGGAGCTGTGAGCCTGTGGGTAAGAGTTCGAGAATCATCTGAGCGGGGGGCGGAGGAAAGAATTGCATGTATGGTGCTTAGAGATGCAAAGTACCAATCTAAGTGGGGTGGTTTCAGTGCTGGTGGGCAGGTGAAGCTAATAGGGGTGGAAGATGAGTGGTCAAAAGTGGGGTTGGCCTGGTGGGAGGGAGAGAGCTGGAAAGAACCTATGTGAGAGACGGTGGAGGGTCAAAGGGGTTCTTAGAGGTGGGTTGCCTCAGCAACAAGTGGGGTTTGGTCATTGCTTATCATGAGTGCTAGGTCACGTGGGTGGTGGCGACATGTACGGATGTCTGATCGGATGAATATGAGCTTTTCTGTATTGCCAATTAAAACCTCCGATTCTGGAGCAGTTAGCACCTGCACACTCGCAACCTCCTACTATGGCTATCTTAGTGGGAGGGTGCAATTAGTTTATGCAGGTTCTTAGGACGTGGGGGAAAATGACAGACAGCTTTACCTGGTTCTGCGTGGGTGTTGAAGGATCCTAGACCCTGCTGTGACGCCAAGAGGGCAAATGCGAGTGCGGCAAAATATCAGAGGTGAAATGAAACATGGCAGACTTGCATCAGTAAATTCCGGGATTCAAAATGTATAAGTGGCAGAATATTGCAGTGGCGAGATTCAAAGTGGAAGACCTATGTTGGGACACTCCGGGAGGCAAAACGCAAGTGTGGCAAGATAACAAGATGCAAAATGCAAGATGCAAGATGGCAAGAGTGTGCTGGCAGGAAGTGAGAGGGGCATCCACATTCCTCTAGGAGACTTGGCCATTGCTGGGCAGATTCTGGGATGCTGGATGCCTCCAATTGGACAGCCATCTCCATATTTAAATGTTGCGTGTTCTTATTGAGGGCTGTGGTTGCCCACCAGACCCTTTCTGGATAGGAGACAAGTTTGACCCAGGAAACAAGTCGACCAATGGACCTGAAGATGACAACCGAGGGACGCCGGGGGACTGCTGCAGTGATCCGTACTGTGCACATCAACTTTCAAAATCGGCAAGGAAGACCTCAATAAGGTGCCTTCCTCTCCAAAACTAGTAGGACCTGTACTGCTCTAGGTTTGCCGCCTGTTTTCAGTCACTGGAGTGTGCACCGCTGCATTTGCTCTGAAATCAGACATCGGTCGTTGCAACAAGGACTTCCAGTTAAACACTGTTGGAACTCATCGTGGTCATCCTCAAGGCTATGCTGGGACTCTGCAAATCAGCTGTGCTGCCCTCCACCAGGAGATGTACCTACATGAAGTTCAACCAGTGAGTTGCAGAGTGCTTCCTGTCCCAGATCAATGCAAGAAGTGCATCCATAAAGGTTTCCATGGGGGTCCCTTCTTCATGGAACAGTGGGTTTCCCCTATAATTGAAGATCTCCAGAGGAACCCGAAGACAACCGGGGGTAACAAGACTAATCCATGACCAGACAACCCTGCACAGCAACTACAATGGGGAGTCTTGCATATGCCATCGATTTACTGCCTTGGACTATTTTTAACTTGCTAGGGCTTGGGGAGATCTTTTTTAGCTCTTCAACCGTCACCCCGCCCCATAAGGTTTGCATTGGGTGTAAAGTCCTGCTTATTTATGCCATTATCTGGTGGTGACCCAGGGAGATGGTGTTTGGGTCAGTCCTCCTGAAGAATCCCACGGGTGTTCGTTCTCACTGGAACGAGACCCAAGTGCTCACCTGTCATGATCTCTGCTTCCAAAAGGTCACGACTTACCCAACTCCCTTGGAAGCAGACCCATAACCCAGGTTCCGAGTGCCAACCAGTCCCAATTGGGACCTTTTGGACCCTGTCCTGGCGCCAGTGGCACCAGGCTCATAAATATGCCCAGTCCCAGCGCTGGAAGCGCCGGGCTCATAATGCTTGGGTGGACTTACCTGCAGCAGACCATGCTGCTTACTTACCTGCCAGTTGAGCCTCTAATCCTCTTCTGTTTGGGACTACTTTTCCTGTTGGGTGGGGCAGGAGCCACTCCCTAGGTTCAGAACAATGGAACTCTTCTGGAAAGCAGGAGCTCTTTTCTTACCTAGGCGAGGCTGTGGAAGGAGACACCTAAGCACTACAGGAGGCTATTTAAACCACACCCGATGGATGAATCTTGCTTTGCGTTATTCTGCATCCTCTGCAGCAGAACGCTCATCGTGTCTTCTGCATCTGATCCTGGGCCTAAAGGAAAAAGGCTTACCATCCTGAATCCAGTCTTCAGCAACACCTATAAAGACAAGAAAGAACAGGTTAGCACTACGGTCTTCAGTGACAGCGCTTCTCTTACCTGGTCCATCGGCTGTCACCAACGCCTCGCGCTGCATTCCGGCATCTGAAAGACAAAAGCTTACCAACTCTTCGCGTGCTCCGGAGGTCTTCGCACTGCATTCCGGCATCTGAAAGACAAAAGCTTACCAACTCTTCGCACGCTCCGGAGGCCTTCGGCGCTGCATCCCGCATCTGAAAGACAAAAGAAGGTGCGTTTAAAGACATTGGGTAACTTTATTACTCACGTGCCATTACTCCTTCCCACGCCGAACCCAGTGGGTATTCCGGCACCCTTCAGCAGCTCCGAACGTGTACCTGCAAGATAAAAGGACAGTTAGTGCGCATCGTGAAGTAGGCAACAAGCGCTTACTTACGTGCTTCCAGGCGCTTCTATTCCTCAAACGGGTTCCATCCTCAACTCACTTCAGCCCGTCATCCGCCATCGCCGGAACCCTGCAAAACAAGAGACATCATTACAAAAGACTTTTAAAGACATTTGAAATACTCGGAACTTACCGTTCGTGCAGTAAACGACGGACAGCAGTCCTCTGAGGTCAAGAGGCCTGCACCCTTATCCAGTGAAGAAACTGGTTACGGCACCCTGCCCCGAGGCAGATGGAGAGCTCGGCGTTCACTTTCCTAAGACATCTTACTCTTCGAGTCAGACACACAGTGCACAGAGCTCCAGCCCAAAGAGTCAACCGTGTGTTACACATCCCCTTTGAAGATACGGTATTCGCCCAGTCAAGACCGGCGCCTCTGCGGGAATCAGGTGAGCGTTACATCACCTTTGCATTGCTGCAACTGCGCTGCACTAACTGAACTTTGGAACTTAAACTGGACTCAAACACTCCCTCTGTTCTATTCCTCCTCAATCTTTTTTCTGCCTTTGACACAGTTAACTACTCCTTCCTCAGTCTGTCTCCATGATACCCTAGGCATCACAGACAGGGCACTGGCAATGCTGACCTCCTTCCTTTCAAACAGACCCTCGCAAGTGTAATTGGGTCCATTTCTCTCCTCCACCTCACACACTCTACCTGTGGCGTCCCTCAGGGTTCTATCCTATCGCCATGGCTCTTCAACATCTACCTGGCACCTCTGGCCCACTTGATCTCCACCTTCCACCCTCATTTCCAGTGTTATGAAGATGACAGCACTCCTTCAACCTGCCATCCTCGCCATCCCCCGCCCCCCTTCCCCGACTGCTATTCAGGCATGGTGTTCTGCCAATGATCTCTGCTTTAATGCCAGTAAGACTGTGATCCTGCTCACTGGGATGCCTGTTCCTTGTGACCCCCCCCCCCCCGTCACCCTTCACTCTCTGGCCAGCCTCCTTAGGTCCCCTCCCCTCACCCACATGAGGCAAAGAACCTTGGGATAATTTTTGACTCCTCACTCTCGCTCTCCACACATCACATACCTTGCCAAGAAGTCTAACTTTCAGCTCCACCACATCAGAGGCATTCTTCCTTTCCTCACCTTCCCCCAGAAGCTGAAAGTCTCCAGATCCCTGGTTCTCTTTAGGCTGGAATACTGCACCAGTCTTCCTGCATCTGCCTCTTTCCTCCCTTCTCCCCCTTTAACTCATCCAGAATAGGAATGCAAGACTTATCCTTGGCCTCAAAGCCAGGGACCGCATCTCTCCAGCCTAAAAAGCTCCCCACTGGCTCCCAGTGACCTCAAGGATCAACTTCAAGACCCAGGCTGTCTGGGTCCTGGGACCTCTACATCCAGCTTTCCCTCCCTAAAAACCTCCCTGCCAGAGTCCTTCGGTCCTCTAGCTCCAACTCTCTGCAGGTCAAACGTTTCTCCAGGCAGAGAGTGGGAGGTAGATCCCTTTCCTTGGCTGGTTCCTCCCTCTGGAACGGCCTCCCTGCCCCTCAGACTTGAGCCGGATCTTCTTAAGTTCTGGAAACTTCTGAAGACTTTCCTTTTCTCCTCTGCCTACCCTCTCTCCCTCACGTGCCGTCGTTCCCTCTTCCGCTGCGACTGGGGCCTGGTCCCTTCAGTCATACAGGGGCCAGACCACCCCCCTAGCAGTCCCCCAGCATCCTTTGCACACTTGCCCTCGGGCTCCCTTCCCTAGACTAGGTCCTCCCTGTCCACTGCAGTCATCCTCCCTTCCCACCCACTTTCCCCTGGCACTTGCCCACCCCCACCCCTTGATCACCCCACTCCTGCACTTCTCCCTCTACCCCCCGACCCCCTTACCACCTTGTCTTGCACAGTAGGATTGTCACAAGGTCAATATAACAGTTTGTTCTACTTCTTCACCATGTCCCCTCCGGCCCCCCTCTGCCCCCAACTTGTCTTGTAGCGCATGGAAAAACGTGTGTATAGGCACCATACAAATGTAAAATAAATAAAACCTGCATTAGTATAACATGCCCTCCCAGCTACTCGCCTCCATCCACAAACCTTTTGTGACACCTAAAAGACTCAGAGACTTGGAGACTTGGAGTAGATTCGGGCTGGACTTATAAAGTTTAGTATAGGTGGCTGGGCGCCTTATCATACATGACATTAGGCCTTGAAATGAGAACCCCTTTCTCCCTACTTAAAAGATCACATTCCATTTGTGTCCCTGCTACAATAATGGGTAAGCCCATAAGGGTGACCGGAGTTGTATATATGTTCTAATGTATTTCAACTTACCTTATAATAACTAAAGTGTTCCTTACTGTACTATTGTAATAATATATTTGTATAGCTTACCTGTGTGGGTCTTTTACTTACATGATCCGCTAAGGATTAATTGTATAACACAACAATGCCCCATGTACTGTCATGGCGATTTCAGGTGTGTTTGTGTACTTGAAGGTCTGCGTAGAATGTGCCCTGGGAGTGGTTAGGGAGCAGAGCCTACCTCTGCCTTGGAACACTCCTTCACCCCAATGGCTGAGGGCTTTGGAAAGATCAACTGTCAAAAGGTCCAAAAAGTCATTCACGTTCCAAAAGTGAATCAAAGAAGAGGTGGGAGATCCCTTCTTTTATAGACAAAATGCCTGACGGAATTGGAGGAGATAAAGCCTGCTCTCAAGGGTCCAAACCTGTATTTGTGACCAGTGCCATTTGCATTCTGATGTCATCAGAAGGCATCGCATGATCCACAGGAAGTGGTGGGGAAAGGAAGGGGAGAAAAGTCCTCAGAAAGCTTCCTTGGCGGTAGTAAATCTGCCCTTTCGCAGCCTGCAGCTTGAAAGGCTCTCTCTGGTGGGCAGCCACAAGAGTGAGACTGGCCTTTGGTATAGAATTGACTCTTTCAAGCCAGGCCCTCTGGGCATCTACAGCTGGGAGATCCCGGGCCTTGCAAGGTGGTTTCCCTCCCCACCCCCACTAGAGAGCCAAGAGGCATGCCATCCTGCCCCTTTATTTCATTGACTGGAAAGCAGGTGCATGAAATCCAAATAGCCTCCTATAGCTGTCTGAGCTCAAAGGGATGACACTTGTATGCTACACATTGGATGTGGCTTTAGTACCAAAAATGTATGTTATATCAAGATTATCCCATCACCAGGTGTTTATGTTATGTTAAAGTATATTTATACCATGCACTATCACCACCGGAGTGGTCCCCTGGCGCTCTGGTAGATCTGAAAAGTAAGATGGTAGGGTAGGGCAGGTTAGGTTAGTAGGACTAAGCGGGAAAAGTGAAAGAGCCAATATGTGCTGTTGGCAGGTTCAGTTCGGTTTACACCCTTCGCTGCGCATAGGTGTGATTTTTCGGTCAGTAGTTACGTGCTTTTGAGCGAGGCTATGTGTGGTCTGTTTCGTTATTGTGGTGTAGTGAAGTGCGTGCGGTTTGTTGCGCAAAATACGTATGTTGTGTTAAGTTTAGAGTTTGAGAGGTGTAAGCAGAGGGATAGCTTTTTAGTGGGTTGATTAGTGGTGGTGCTCCATCATACCTCCCTCCACTCTGGCTACCTGTTGTACACCTCCCTGCCATATTGTTTCGTATTGTGGTGTACTGGGAGGGGGGGGGGGTGGCAAGTGGGTCTCCCTCCTATATTCTGTGCCAGGTTGTGGGTGGTCTGCAGGGCTATTCACTGGTGACTACTTCTCTCCCCCCCCCCCCCAAGCCCCACCCATTGTTCAGACTAAAGGCTGTTCACATCGTTTTGGCCCATGGCATATCCTGATGGGCCGCTGCCCTCACCTCCCTGTGGCCCCTTGAAGGTGGTGCCAGGGGCTCTTTCCCTGTGCCCTTGAGCTACCTGTGTCCTCGAGCTACCTGGGCCCTGTGGTTTATCTGTTCAGTCGCCACTCTTTCCCCTTTAACTCTTATGCCCTCCGTCAATAGTTCACCTAGGACTCTCCCATATCTGTCGTTAGCATCCCAGGTCTCCCTTCCATTTCGAAGTCTCCACCTTCCAGCACTTGTCTTGGTACGGTCTAGAGCTCCGTTTTGCGATGTGTGTTAATTCCGAGGGGTGTGGGTGTTGCTCATTAATTTTCATCCGGTTCTGAGTTGAAGAGTCATGCTTTTATGAGTTTCCTTAATTTTATATGGTCCTTCACGTTTCATATTTCTCTCGGGAGGGAGTTCCACATTTTTTCAGCTAGGCAAGAGAATGCTGATTCACCAAGTTTTTTCCTTGTGTACGTTTAGGTTCCAGGTGGATTTCATTGCTGGATCTGAATGTTCTGGTCGGCTGGTAAATGGCGATTTTCTTTTGTAGGAATTCTGCTCCTTGGGCGTGGATTGCCCCGTGCGTTATGCACATTGTTTTGGATGAGATTAATTTTTTAACTGGTAGCCAACATAGCATTTTTAGCGCAGGAGTGATGCAATCTCTTTGTGAGATTTTGAGGAGAAGTCTGGCCACTCCGTTCTGTATACGTTGCAGTTTCTTCAGTAGGTAATCTGGCATTCCAAGGAAAAGGCGGTTTACGTAGTCTATCATGGACGGGATGAGGGAGAGGGTGGCTAGTGTTGTGTGTAAAGGAGAAAAGGAGAGGAATGGTAGGATATTTTGATCGTGTAGATCTGTTTTTAGAACACTGCAATGACTGGTCAGAGCAGCTGTCAAAAGGGCACCAGTGACCTTTGAACCAGCTCTGTGCCATTCGTGAGCAGGTGCTGCAGATCAGTCACCTGGGAGGGGGGCGTATTCTTGTGCGCAGACTGCGTTTTCTGAAACTGAATTGCCCACATCGTGCAATTGGTTGGAGAGGAGCAACTGAGCAGCCAAGCAGGATGGCTGCCTACAACGGAGGCCCCGAGGTACTGAGGTAGATCGGTTAGTCGCTCAGTACACTATCTCCTCGATTTCTCATTGCGATCGCTCCGCCCTGGTTAGTTAACATGTGAGGATCTCAAAAACGCTCTACTCAATGAAAATTCCAGTGCATATTGTGTAGTTCCAGAGAGGCGCTGCAAATCCTCTTTCTCCACCGGTTGTAGTTGTGCAGGTTCTCCCCATTTTGCGCTGGGCGCAGTTTCTGCATCACTAGATCTGGAACAGAAAGAAACGTGGCGCTGATTCAATGAGGATCATGCCCCACTGGCTGTAGAACTGGCTTTGGCTGAGAGGCTGGGCAAGCGATCTGGTGTGGGCATCACACCGCAATTATCCACACACTGTAATTTAAATCTAAGTGTTTTGTGATGAATCCTATGAAGTCATCACTAATTCCCTTCCAAATATCTCCTCTCGTGTGGCCAGGGGATGGCAGCCGCTACCTGATCCTGTCCCTGGGGGTGGTATTATGAGAGAGGATCATGTGGAAGGAGACGACCATCAGGGAAAGGTGGTGACTCCATCAGGAGAGAAGAGGTATTCTTCCCTTTCAAGAGAAGAAGACTTCATCATTCCTAAATTCTTGATGGTTTGTTGTCACTATACAAATCCTTTCAGTAGTAAATCCCAAAAAAGCCTCCTTGAAAATCACTGTAGGCAAAACCTCATTCACACCTCATAACACACATTTAGCATCTCCTATCTCAAACGGTTTTCTGAATCGAAACTCTAAACAATATCACACTGGAAATCACAGAAACACTGTGGACGCCAACTCCCAGAAAACCTAAGGTACTGCAACAAGGAAGAGGAAAAAGGAGTGAATGTGGCTCAGAAGAAACAGAGTCAAGCACACGCATGCACACTAGTTGTTTTGATGAGGCCCCAGTGAGCAAGACATTTAAAGATGGTATCCGCATTCAGATCACCAGAACCAGATCCGGAGAAGGAAGCAGAGCCTGAGACGAGGGAGAAGCAGAGCCGAGGCAGATAGCAGTACGAGGAAGCACCGTGCTGGGGGGGTACTCTGATGCTTGCAAGCTTGATGTACCATTGTGGCGCGAGGCCAGAAGGGACACCGTAGGCACCGAGAGAGCCATTGGGGAACTGACAGCAGTGGGCGAGGGAAGACGGTTGTGCAGAGATGAAGTGGACGTGCTGGCAAGTGAACGCAAAGCTGTCCAGAGAGTGGGAAAGTTCTGCAGTGCAAGAAAGCCCGTTCTGAGGCGGGAGCTTCACTGCAGTAATGTGCCACCGGTCGGGGGCGCTTCACTACACTGGTTAGTCCACATAGAGCCATTGGGGATCTCGGGGCATACCAACGTGCATATAAAAAGTTAGACAATTGAATAGTAACTAAGTGAAATACAAAGACAGAACTTGTACACATTTCCATACATGAGATGTCAGAAGAGGGAAAGTTGGAGCAAGCCTTACCCTAAGCAAATCAATACTACAAAAAACGCAAAACTTGAACAAGTCTCCATACATGAGGCATCAGTGTGGGGGAAAGATGGAACAAGTAGTACCTAAAGCCAACAGTGGAGCGCAGTGAAATAACAACTGTGCTGAAGTAAAGGACAGTGAACTCAAGCAGTCCTGGTGAAAAGGAACCCATCAGGCAGTGAACATGGGGCGGCAGGAGAGTATACCAGGGAATCTATAACACCCAGAAATGGATTCCTGGCAGGGGAGTTCACCAGGCGGTCCAGTAAAAGCTATATAAGGAAAGTAATTTATTTTTTACAAAGTATATGGCAAAGAAGTACACAAGAAACATTGTGTTATCCTAAAAAGGAACTGTTATTTGAAAGACAATTTTTCCATCTTTAAAGCACGGTTATTTGGGAGAGATACTTTTGCCATTCTGAAGATATTGATTGAAAGAGGCATTTGTGCCATTTGAAAGGAAGGAAGAAAGGAAGAATCAACCTCTTGATTAAAAAACGGTTTCTGGTCATCTATTCATTTTTGGTATGAGCACTTTTTGCCAAAATATAAAATCGGATACATTTCCTTGCACCCTTAGTTGTTCATTTCTCAATGTAAGAATCATAGTAGTACGTTTTGGACACAAGTACAGTTTATATGTTTGATGGCGAGACACAGACTCATCTTGAGTTTTAGCTTCATAGGTAGGGAAATTCTTTAGGATAGGAACATAAAGGCTTTTATCCACTGATTTTACTTTAATAAAAATGTCTGATGTCGAAAACATTACAACTTTGTGTCCGCGTTTTATTTCTGACCCTTCACAGTTTGCTACGATTGTGGCAATTGCCCATTTGTGCTTTCCAAGACTGCCACATTGGGTGGATTTTTGCTGGAGTACGACCTCTCCGCGGGGACGGTGGAGGTTAGCGCAAACCTCTTAATATGACATTACAGATACAGTAGGTATGCTATTGTTTATTTGTAAAGTGCCTATACACAAAGCAAGTGTTTCAAAGCGCTGAAGGAGAGAGGGAACAAGTGGAAAAAGTCATTCAAAGCCCTTGAATTTCTGAACAATACAAGTCTGCACGGGCAGAGTGGGTGCATGGACCAAGTGCATATAATACAATTAACGGTGTAGATAACAGCAAATAGGTCGGACGACGATTCTGAAGTTTTTCCAAGTCCATTGAGGCGCCACCATGCAAGGAGGGGAGACAAGAGAAAAACAGATAGACGATCTTAAAGGCATGGTGAATTCAGATTGTGCATGTGTGCAGACAGGTGCAGAGGGGGAGACAAGTGCAGGGGATGGGGGAGGGGACCAAGTGCGCCCAATCAGTCAGAAGCTGGGGTAAGTGTGGAAAGATGCCACTCTCGGGTCATTGAACAAGTGCAGTAACAACGAGGCAAGTGCAAGGGCCGGAGGCAAGTGCCAGAGTATTGGCGAGGGTGCCAGGGACCTGTGAGACTCACCAGGCAGCCAGTCAGCAGGCTGTGCAGAAATGGTGGGTGAGAGGGATAGAACGGAGAGAAAGGTTAGCAGGGTAGATGGTGAGAGAAGCAACAAGAGAAGAGGAATGTCTTAAGGAGTTTAGTTTATGGAACTTAAAGAGATCAGGCTCAAGACGGAGTGCGGCAGGGAGGCTATTGCAGAAGGAGGCCCCTGCAGAGGATAAAGATCTCCCAGCAAATCTCTGCTTGGAGAACCAGCTCACTCGCAGAAGGTTGGCGGTAGATGAGCGGAGGGCTCGGGAAGGACAATATTTAGGTAGGCAACGTTGCAGATAGGCAGGTCCCAGGCCCCAGAAAGCCTTGTGGACAATGCACAGGGCCTTGAACTTGATCCTAGCAGCCAGGGGGAGATTCGGTCCCTGGGCTTGAGGCCAAGGATAAGTATGCAGTTATGTTCTGGAGGAGTTGCAGAGCGCACAGAGGCAGGGAGGTTGAGAAAGAGGCTGTTGCAGTAGTCCAGCCTGGAGAGAACCAGGGCTCTGGAGACAGTGAGCCGCTGGGGGAAAGCGAGAAAAGGAAGAGTACCTCTGAGGAGGTGTAGCTGGTAGTTAAGAGATGTCCGAAATGTGAGTGGAAAAGGAGAGAGTGGAGTTGAAGATGACCAAGGATTTTTGCCTAGCAGGTGGGTGCAGGCGCATGACCAAGGGAGGCCGGCCAGAGTGAGTGTGGTACAGTTCCAATGCGAGCAATCTCAGTCTTACTGGCGTTTAAGCAGAGGTTGTTTGCAGCACACCATGACTGAATTGCAGACAGTCAGATATGAGCGAGGTAGAGGAGGTGGCTGACGGTAGCCTGAAGGAGAGCTGCTCGTCAGCCACATAACACTGGAAGTTAGAGATGAAAGTGGCAATCACATGTGCAAAGGCAGCATGTAGACATTGAAGAACCAGGGGAATATATTAGAACTGTGGGGAACACCACAGGTTGAAAGTGTGATAGAGAGAAAGGACCCAAGTTCCACCTGGGATGGGCGGTCGGACAGGAAGGAGGTTAACCAGGCCAAAGCCTGAGCTGCGATTCCCAAGGTGTCATGCAGACATGTGATCAGGATGTTGTGGTTTACCATGTCAAAGGCAGAGGAGAGGTCAAGCAGAATGAGGACAGAGGGAGTGTTAGTGTAAAGATTTGAGAGCAGGTCTTCACAGGTGTTCAGAAGAGCAGTTTCCATGCCTCTGGATGCTCTAAAGCCAGACTGATTGTCGTGGAAGCAACCAGCAGGTTCAGTGTGGAGGGTGAGCTGAGAGATATCCAGCTTCTCCAGGAGTTTGCCCAGGAAAGGGCTGCTAGAGATAGGGCGGTAGTTTGCTGGAATGGAGGGGTCAGCAGTGGGTTTCTTAAGTAGAGGGTGCACAAGGGGGTACCGTCCAATATTTTGCGTGCTGCATCAGCAAGTCTATTGTACTGCTCTCTTATGTTTAATCTCAATTAACATACCAAAAGGTAACAATAATAGCGAAAAGCAAGGCACTATGAATACCTACACTAAATCTGCTGCTAAATCAAGAGCCAATGTATCAGCTATCAGGACAACGATAATCTGTGCATGGGAAGTGAACTTTGATCTACAAGTCTCCCGCAGTATGCAAATGGGGTAATTCTCTAAACGCTACACTGGATGAAAATACCGGCAGTATTCGCAGACTGAAAGGTAAACAGAGCCAGGATCCCCGAGGCTAAAAGTAGAATAAGCAGTGTGGAAGACTGCATATCAAGTTAATAGTATCAGATATCGCTTAAAATATGGGGCAAACCAAGATGAAATGCGACTATTTGGAATCGTGTTCTCGCAATAACAGGTGCATTATTGGGATACCGGAGAATGCGGTCAATTGTCCCCTGAAGAGTTTGAGGAAAAGCTACAGAAAATCCTAGATAGCCCATGCCTGTTACCTAATTCTACACTAGAGCAGGCCCACCGCTCATTAACACCCAAGCTTAAAAACCAGGAGCTCCTCCGTGGCCTATTGTTACACGCATATTAATTTTAGAGATGAAGACAAGATTCGGTGTACTGCCATAGAGAAAGGAAAACTGCAGTATCAGTCCAATAGAGTTTACCTATATCCAGATTTCTCTACATTGGTACAGGTGGAGCACAGATCCTTTACTGTAGTAATGAAAACTGCTTCTGGAGAGACCCTTAACTTATGCAATGCTGTTAATGGGGAAATTGAGATTCCACTTCAAAAATAAAAACATTTCTTTACGCTACATGAAAAGGCTGTAAACTTTATTGAACCCAATATCCTGCCATCAGATGTATCCAATGATTGTCAAAAAACAATGCTGTGGTCACAGAGAGAATGAGAACCTATAGAGAACTATTAGATATCCTTGAATTAAGTCAAATTTTCATTAATTAGATTCTGTATTGCATGCTTAAAAACACAGATCATGTCAGAGAAGCGCGACCCCTGCAGTTTACCCGATGCAAGATGATTGCAATGTGTTTTTGGGTCAAAGGTTATATTTTGGGGAATGGTCCAACATTGACAAAGTTTGGGTGGCAGTGAGGTTGGGGTGGAGCTTATTTGGGGTTATAAATTCCACATAAAAACCTAGCCGGATTACACTCCGATAGATTACGTATGACACAGTATTCCATTTGCTTAAGTGTGTGGTGAAAATATTATTGTTGCCATGCTACAAACGTGAGGACTAAAAACGACGTTTTGTTGGAAGGCTAGAGGCCTGAGAAACCCTGTTAAGGTTTGTAAAGTACCAGCTTATATAGAGCGACAAAGCCAAAATAGTTTTCTTTCAAGAAATACATGCATTAGACAAGGGCAATGTAAATGTTGTGTGATGAACCAGGACCGAGACGCGGACACAGATGACTCATCGATTGCTATAGACTTTTAATCAAATAATAAAAAGGGGTGAAAAATGCCAGACTTTATCTGCCTTAGGAGGCATTTCCTTACCTCAAGTGAAACTAAGGCTCTGTCCAGTGTGAAGATGTCCAATATGACCTGTATCCACAATCCTATCCTAGCCCTCACACTTCAAAAGTAACTATAAAGTTCTAAGGGTATTATCTCTGACCTGGTAAGTGTACAATGTTAAAAATAAAAAGAACAAGCAAACCCCAATAAAAATGCTGCAAATGAACAAGGTTCACAGATCCAGGGGATAATGCTCTTTCCCTGGTTTTCTTCCAGCGCACCAACAGTTCACTTCCTGGGAATGACTCCCTTCCCTAGGTTTCTTTCCACAACAGAGACAGTTCAAATAAATCAGAATCTTAAGGGTATACGTGTTCCTTATGATTCCCTTTTCCAAAACAAAATGATCCAACTCAAAGGCGAGTCCCAGACCCGCAGGATGTCTGGTATACTCCCCTGCCAGCCTCCTTTTAGCCTCAATATTTACTTCACGGTCCCAAGGGCATGAGTCTTCCTTAGGGCTACCTTTATGTTGTTCACTTTAGTAAAGTTAACTTTGCCTGGTATACTCTCCTGCCAGGGCTTTTTCTTGTATAATTCACTCTCGCACTTGGGAACTTGCCTTTACCTGGTGTACTTCCCGGACCAGTCTGGTATGCATTTCCCCAAGCTTTTGACTGTCTCTTTCAAATACTGGACTTTGCCTGGTATACTCTCTGCCAGGCCTATGCAGCTCTCCTTCTCGCCCATAAAGTAATATTTGCCCAATATTGGTATGACGACTCTTATTTAATACAGTTCGCTTCACTTTCTATATTACTTTGCTTCCCCTTAGATATGAGACCAGTAACCTGTTCATGGTCTGTTTCAAAGCACCTTTAAAAGCTTTACAAGCTTCACTTGGGGTCTCTTGTTATTGGCATGGAGCAGCATTCACTCTAAATCAACCTGGTAATCCTAGATTCCCCGGGATTACCGGAGGCTTTAGCGGTCCCACGGGTTTCCGTTCCCTCTCCTTTCAGGTTGCTAGTGCTGCATGCGGTCCGTCAGTTGCTGTTCCTTCGCTGTGCCTTGTTCTGCGGTATGTGGCTCCCACTGCCACTCGCTTTCTAGCTGCAGGCCGCTTGTCATTCATTCCCCCCCGAGCCCCCAAATGCCAGAGGGTTTTCTCCAGCACTGCTGGTTGCTGCATGCAGTCTGGAGTCTCTTGAGCGTGCGATATGTTCCCGTTTACTGTTGTCAGCTGGGGTGAAATTAAACTTACGGCCAGGTGCAGCACTTTCCAGAGACTAGACCGGTGTGTTGGCTTTTTATCATTGCTCCGGTGTTCTTGATCATCCCAGTACCCACATATATGTATTCGATTGAAAAACCGCTCTGGGCATATTACTTTGACAGGTTTAATCAGTAAGGTTTATAGGTGACCGATGGGAGCTAGCATACCAAAGCCATTAAAACATGAGACATGGAGGGGATATGCCCAAAAGGAAAAGCGGGGGTATGAATTTTCATACAAAGATGCCATGATATCCCCATGAGGGTCGCCTCCCCCTATGTGGTCTTCCCTCTAGCAGCCACCACCAGGGTTGGGATTAGGTAGTGACTGTCCTTCCCTGGCCACACGGGGAGAGACTTTCCTGGTGAGACAGTGGTGACATCACTAGATTTATCCCAGTTGGTAAAACATTAAAATATGGATTAACAATAAATAATATACGTCCAATTCATCTGAAGCAAGGGGAGTATTGATTATTATTCATAAATCTTTACAATTCTCATGTATTAAAATATTCAATGATCCATTAGGACGTTAAGTTATTGTAGATGAGAGGTGTGGTGAGGCGGCCAAGAGGGTATGTTAACAATGGAGGTTTGGTAAAGTAAGATGAAAAAGGGCCTATTCTGTCCCAATCTCTAAGGTGGAATTCAACCCCATCTAAAAATAAAAAGTAGAAGTGGTGATCATCAGTAGGTCTTACAAAACCTAAGTCAGTCCATCCCCAAAAGCCTAGTCTACCCTTAGTGCTGACCCTACCACTGATACAAAGGATAAACATCTATCTGATCAGAACGGATCTCAAACGGATTCCCTCCTAAAGCCTAATGGTGGTTAGCTTCTGACCCCCACTGAAATGTCTCTGTAGATGTTCCCATGCCTTGCGCCTGGCTGTACAATACAAAGTTCCAAAAACAATGCATTTGAATCCTCCTTTATTTTAGGGCACGATTGTCCATAATTATATCAATGGACTCGTGATCAATTTGTCCACAAATGTGCTTTCTCGCCAACAACTTTGACGTTATGTATTGGAGTTCAGTCTGGCCTCAATCTTTCTTGAGGTGCTGTTCTCTCAGCCACCATGTGTGAACCGAACAGCTCGTCTGCCATGGAGGACTGTTTGCCCCTTCTTGGGGTTGTGTGCCCTTTAACCCTGCTACGGCTTCTTGGTTTTCTACCACACTTGGGGTTTCTTCACCCGACCATGGGTGCGTGGATTCCTTTCACCGTGTCTGGACCGTTTGGCTTTCCCCTCCTTTCTCTAGGGTTCTTCGATATCTCACCCCACCGTGGGGTCATTTCACCCTACCACAGGTGTCAGTACGTCTCTCCCTTCTTGGGGATGTTTGGTTTCAACGCTCTCTAGATTTCATGCGTCTTCCTCTCTGCGGTGGGAAATGACTGTTCCTCTCCACCCTCCTGCCGGGATGCCTTCTCTTTTCGGGCAGCATTGCACGCAGAATGCATTTTTCTCAGCAGCCACAGAACAGCGGTTCAACCTCTTCCTATACTCCCCTCAACAGTTCATTGCATCAACTTTGTCGGGCCGCCATCTGCTGGTTAGTCGGAGCAGTGGGCGCCAGTTGCCTACGGCAGGCTTAGGTGGCCTTTCTCTGGCTGTTCGGTCGAGCTTGCTAACTCCAGACCTTCCAAGAGAGCTGCGTTCTACGGGTGATTCGTATGCTCTGCATCAGACATCTGCTGCAACAGGCGGCTTCCTGACACCACCCTCGAGGAGGCCTTCCACTCTGGCTGTCTCCTCCATGGGATGACTTCTTCACTCTCCTCTCATGTTCCATGCAACACATTTACGTTTCCAGCGAAAACAAGATTGGAGGAAATGTTAATTCTGTGTTTCTCGCCATACAGGTCTGATAAGATGGTCAGAAACCACATCAGCCATTATCACAGGGTCATACATATAATTACAATGGCCAATCCCCATATAGCCAGCAAATTCATTAGACTTTTCTTGCGTGAGAGGATGAATAAAATCCCTTTCCAAGGATTCCTTGTCCAACGTGGGTTTGGAGGAGAATCACCCACAGTGGGATCCTGCTTGCTACATCACCTCCAGGGGTAACACTTTGCAGGCTCACATCCCTAGACCCATGGGGGGGGGGAGTGGGTGGCTCCCCCCCCCGCTTCCCCCACCAGGGGAGAAGGGACACATTTCCTGGATTCGTCAGAGGTTAAAAGGTGATGAAATGTTGATTAAATATTCCAAAATATTGATCTGCAATTTTTTCTGAATGTGTGTTAGGGAGAATTCTCAAAAAAAGTGTTATTTCCCCCTCTACCTTAGAGACCCCCAGCAACTTTGCTGGATTTTACACACTTGATTTTTTTAAGCTGGAGAGAGAGACCCTTTTTCCCCCCACTCTCTCATGTATTTTATCTGATGTGATACACGGTTTCTTTTTGGTTATGGTGTCTAAGCAGATACAAGCACCAGAAATATGATTACGGTGAGTAATGTATTCCTTCTGATGCTTGTATAATCTGCTTAGATCACATACTATGCATAGATTAGCGAGCAGTGTTATGAGAAGGTGGTGGGTTGTGAGAAGAAGTAGCAGCAGATGTTTTAGAACCACTTGTCCCACCTGTGTATCTGTCTTGGAGTGTGTGTCAATGCAGTAGTGCCGAGTGAAGGTGTGAACTGAGCTCCATGTAGCTACTCATCAAATGCTGTTCAAGGGAACGTTTGCAAAAAAATGTTAAAGTAGCCCCAGTGCCCTGCGTGGAGTGGGCTCTTGGTGTAAAGGCAGTGTATTGTTTGATAAGGAATAGCGTAATTGTATACATTTGACTATCCATTTGTAGATGGCTCCTTTGGAAACGCGCCCTCCTTGTAGCCATGGAGACGAACAGTTGATCAGTCTTCCTAAGTGGTGTGGTTTGGTTTTATCTACGTAGTAGAGAACCGCCCTCCTCACATCTAGTGTGTGGAGTTTGACCCTCACCGTCCGAGAAAACGGCATCGCTGGATGCTCATTCGACGTCCCTTGCAGCCTCGGCCTGCATGGCGTGATGGGCCCAACATTTCATCCTATTCTTGAGGGTCTTGGGTCGGAGCAGTTTACAGGCCTGACAATGAGCCTCGTTGTGGTCCCGATTCATGCAAAGGTTACACACCTTGTGCTTGTCGACCCACGTACGTTCCATATTGGGGGTAGACAGCCGGGTGACCCAAGGAAGGGGTGGGGAAAATGCATGTTTTGACCACCCCCCACTCTCCCTACTGTAAGGCCAAGGCCGGGTGGGCCTTCCGAGGCTGGATGGTTCCGGCGAGATCTCAGTTCGACGGCCAGTTCTGTCGTTTCTTGAAGTCTTCGTCACATTGAGGCACGGCATCGATAAAGGACAGAAAGATAAACTAATATTAAACTTTGTGTCAATGGCGTAAGCCGAAAATGCACTCTGCTTATATGCGACCGCTTACGATGGCGGAAAGAAAACATCTGAGGGACCTTGACGCATGAGGGATCATGTGTACAGCAGACGTCACACTAGGGATAGTATTACTGGCACCCCCTGTCTACGTCCCTTTTCGGATTTCGAAAACAACTAATACTCTGCAGCTTCCACTAGATGTCGGCCTATGCATAGCATAGCATGTGATCTAAGAAGATTACAAAATCATCAGAAAATGCTAGACCCAGCACACACTAGCTTACCATAGAGTGCTGGGGGAGAGGGGGGGTGAGGGGGTTACTTAGTAACCCCTACGTCTAGTTACTCTTGTAACAGTCAAATATTATCGGAATGGCTTGTTGCAGTGGTTTTACAATGAACTACCATGATTTACCCCGACCGTGCACTGTTTGCAGCTCCGGTAACATTAAATTCGGGGAGCCATGTTTTTCAAGATGTTGTCCGAGCCTCCTTTGTTAAAACGGGTTCCGGTCTTCTTTTTTCACCATTTCTTTGTGGAAAGGTCATTCAAGTTTTTCTCTGCACGCCAAACCAGGTTTTGGTCCCTTTGTTCATTGGCCTTTGGCAGGCTTCAGGAGTGAAACCCGCCTCTGGCTCCAGAGTGTCTGGGGTAGGCAGGAAGTGAGGGAGGTGCCCGAAACTCCCTGTGCTTAGTTTCCTAGGATACCCAAATGCACTCTGTGGTGATTGGCCGGTTGACTGTCCGGCAAGGACTAGGCTGGCCACTCGGCAGCTAGGCTGGAATGAATGGGAGAGAACTGAATAAAAGGCGAGTCTATTGGCTTTGGAAGGCAGAGTCGACCACTGGACGAAGGAACCAAATAAGAGCTGGAAGAGGACGCCTGCTACAACTCCTGGACCGTTGGTTTGCCCGGTGAAGCCCTGCTGCAGGTCTGAATCGCCAAGTTTGCAGCGACAGAGAAGCCCTGCAAAGGACGACTTCTCCCTTTCAGTTGGTAGGACCAATCGACTCCCAAATAAGCCACCTGGACACCCATCTCAGAGCTGGTTGAATTTCCTCAGAGTTGCTGCAGGAAACCTTAGAGCCAGGGAGAGGGACACCAGATTGTGAGCTTTGCGTGTAAACTGGCCTAAAGCTTTTGGAAGATCCTCCAGGCTCCCACAAAGCAAGAATGACCGAGCCTGAGCCCCCTCAGCAGAGTGCGGGACCCCAGACGCGGAAAGTCCACCTCGACAGCCAGGAACCTCGCTTATTGCTATTTGCTGAACTGCAAGGAGCTGAAACGCGAAACAGCCACTGAAAGTAAAGTTTGCCGGTTGCCAGCTTTGACGGTGCCAGTACAGTGCACGAGTCCCCCGACGACCTCCCTCTTGTCCCCACGACTCAGGCCCAGGAACAGTGAGATCTGCAGAGCTGTACAGGAACAGAAGTCTTCGGCTGCATCTTTTTCTTCTTTACTAAGGTGCTGTCCGACTAACCTAAGAGAACTTCCCTCTTACTGTGAAAGTGCTTGTAACTTCTACAACTCACAAGTCTAATCAGCTTGTGGCCCTACATTTGATTCTTCCTGTTCTCAAAGACTCCTAAGAACTTGTGAAAATACTTTTCCATATACTTGCCTGAAGTGCTGCATCCTATACAAAGACTTTTGCCTATTGACATTGGCCTAGCCCATTTAATTGAATGACTCTTCTCTTGCTATCTGAAAGTATTTGCCCTGCTTATGACCATTTGTATTTCTTGTGTTCTAATAACTTTTGCCTCTTACTTACTTTTTAAAGAGTATTCTATATGCCAACAGTAAGGTATTAATGTCCCCAGCACCCTTGTTACTGAAGTCACCTGTGGGTGTAGGACGTGTCTGTGGGCCATCCCAAAAGGGCCTTGTTGGATACAGAAACTCACAGAGTATAGTATTTAAATATATTTGTGTTACTCTTCTATTGCTCCCTTCTGAAGAAGGCTTTATAACTGACTGATAAATTATTAATTGTTTATGCAAGAAACCTTGAGTGTAAGTTTGCTTGAATACCTGTAACTGAATATTTGTGCAACTCCACTACACCTCACAGCTCCCCTCTTGAGATAAGCCTGGGTGCTCAACACTACCAAAACTGTAGTACAAGCGTATACCAAAGATTGGGTTGCCTATTGTTAGGGAGAATTCTCATAAATGTGCCAATTCCCTTCACCTTAGAGACCCCCAGCAACTTTGCTAGATTTTGAGGACTTGATTTTTTACCTGGATAGAGTGAGCCTTTTTTTCCCCCCACTCTCACATGTATTTTGATGTGCGTTTTACTCTTGTGTTTTGATTGTGGAGTTTTATACAGCTCCATAGGCATCATCTTTTCAAGTGTGTCACACTGCACCCTCAGTACAGTGACACAGGGAAGCCTTGCCCCAAGGTTTAAATACCTTCTCTGGGATAAACTACTGTTTCCCAGAGAAAGTAAAGTGAAACTGACTTTAGTCTTTCCAAATTCCTAGGCGCAGCACAAACTATCTTACCATAGAGTGCTGGAGGTGTTACTTAGTATCCCCCCATGTCTAGAAACTCATGAAGCAGTCAAATGCTACCCTTTCCTCTCGAAATGGCTGGTGGCAGTGGTTTTACAACGAACTACCATGATTTTTCCCGACCGCGAACGCCAGTAGTGTTAAATCGCAGGAGCCATGTTTTTCAAGATGGCGTCTGAACCTCCTTTGTTTAAACGGGTCCCGGTCTTCTCATTTCCCAGTTTCTTTCTGGAAAGGTCCTTCTAGAGTTTGTCTCCGCGCACCAAACCAGGTTTGGTCCCTTTGTTCCTATGCCTTTGCGGGCTTCAGGACTGAAGACCGCCTCTGGCACCAGAGTGTCTGGGGTGGGCAGGAAGTGAGGGAGGTGCCAGAAACTCCCTGTGCTTAGTCTCCTAGGAGACCCAAAATCACTCTGGCGTGATTGGCTGCCTGACTGTCCGGCAAGGACAGCCACCCTGCTGGCTGAGTGGCAGCTAGGCTGGAATGAACAGGAGGAAACTGGATAAAAGGCAAATCTCTTGGCTTGGAAGGCAGAGTCAACCACTGGAACGAAAGAACCGAAGACGGCTGCTGCAATTCCTGGACAGTTGGTTTGCCCGATGAAGCCCTGCTGCAGGTCTGAAAGCCTTCAAGGACTTCTCCCTTTGAGTTGGTGGGACCAATCAACTCATAAGCCACCTGGATACCATTCTCAGAGCTGGTTGTATTTTCCTGAGAGTGCTGCAGGAAACCGAATAACCAGGGAGAAGGACACCAGTTTGTGTGCTGGACTACAGCTACCAGAATTTAAAATGTGCCTTTGCCAGCTTTTTGACCAGTCCCAGTGCAGGAGTCCCCTGACGTCCTCCCTCTTGTCCCCACGACTGAGGCTCAGGAACAGCGAGATCTGCAGGAACTGCCAGGAAGAGACGTCTTCAGCTGCATCTTTTTCTTCAATGTAAGGTACTGTGAAAACCCAACCGAGAGAACTTACCTCTCACTGCAAAAGTGCTTGAAACTTTGGAAACTTGCAGGCGCAGTCAGCTTTTGACCCAACATATGAATCTTCCTTTTACAAATTACTTCTGAGAACTTTGGCAAAGACTTTTTCATTTAACTTCCAGAACTGCTTTATCCTATACAAGACTTTAGCCCATTGACTTTGGCCTAACCTATTGCATTGAATCAACTCCTCTGGGGAACTCAAATTATTTGCACTGTTTAAGAGTAACTGTAATAATCGTTTTATTAACTTCTGCCTTTTTGCTCCTACTTCAAATGCTCTGAATGCCATTTTGCTCCTCCTTCAAAGTAGTTTAAATGCCTCAGAACCTGATATTGTGAAGTACTGAAGTATATTTGTGTGTGATATAGATTGCCTCCTTCTAGTGAATGTTTTATAAATGACTGAAATTTTATCAAGAAACCGAGTATAAGAGGCTATTTGAATACTTGTAATTATAGACCTCTGTAACTCCCTTACAGCTCACATTGCCTCTTGAGATCAGCCTGGCTGCTCAGCAACGCTACCACAAAACTGTGTAGTACAGACTTATACCAAAGGATGGTTTTGCTTACACCTGGAGTCCTAGTTTTGTGGAGTGGTCCCAAAGGGTACTGCATTCCAACTTTGCCTAACCCTGGTAGAAGGCGGTGAGAATATATTGTAGAGTTATTACATTTAGAGATTACTTTACCTTTGTTCAAATAGTAACCTTCACAAGGCTAAGCTCCACTAGAAAAGGAATTATAACATGCCAGATATGGATAACTTCAGACAGGAAGCCCTGATCATTTTGGCAGTAGAGCAACTGAAAGAAATGTGTAAAGTCAGGTCTCTCCCTGTTAAAGGAAAGAAAAATGAACTTCTTGCAAGATTGTTAGAAAATCAAAGTCTGGGTAGTAGGCCTGTCACATCTACTAATCCAGGAAATGTGAAAAATGATGAGGATGATAATGATTCAGAGTCTAACTCTAATGTAATTGAAGAGTCAAAAGAGTTAGGATTCTCGGGAAGAGAGCCCCTCTTTACCTCAAGCTCTTAGGCCTCAACCTTTAGCCACAGGGACCCTACAATGTCCAGTACTGAGTCCAGAATTTGTCTCTTGAAAAAATGAGACTTGAGTTAGAGTTTAAAAGATTGCAAATCCAAGCTGAAGCCAAACATGATCTCAAACTAACGGAAATGGAATTACCACATGCTCTTGAAATGAAGAAATTGTCTCTTGAAAATATCTCTAACCCAGAGTCTACAGGTCTTCCAGTCCTAAGAGACCTTGCCCGCCTAAGGAAGCTGTGAGTATGTATGAGGTTAAACTTGATATTTTGGATTGGTTGGGTGCTTCAGAATAGAACTATGGGATTTAGGGTTTCACGTTGATTCCTTGGCTTTTGTCTAGGCTCCCCCAGGTTGCAACTGATGCTGTAATGGAGGTGGGGGAACTTGAAAGATTGGAGTATGAAAATGTGAAGCTAGCTTTGATAGCTAGATTTGGAAAAACTCCTTCGCAATACCTCAAGAGGTTTAGGACCCTCAAAAAGACTGATGGTACCCCTTGGGCTACCCGAGTGTGTGAATGTTTGAAAAACTTAGATGGTTGGGTGAAGGGTTACAGAGTGAACTCTTTTGAAGGACTGAAAAATCTGTTTTTGTTAGAATCTATTTTTGATGCCTGCTCTCCTGAGCGGAGACAGCATTTGGCTGACTCTAAAGAGATTGATCCAAAGAGGCTAGCAAAGGCTGCTGACCTATGGGTTGCCAACAGGGCTACTCACAAGAATTCTAGGGCCACTCATAAAAAGGATGAGGGAAAGCAGCACAAGAAAGATGACAAAGAGAATTCTAAAACCTCCAATCCAAAAGAGGCCCAAACAGAAAAGGGTAAGCCACATGGGAAACCAGGGCAGTCTAGTGAAACCTCTGGTGCCAAACCAGAGGGAGGTGAGAAGAAGCCCCCATTCGTCAAAACATTTGGAAAATGTCATGCTTGTGGGTCAACTGACCATGTAAAAGGGGATCCCAGATGCAAGGGTAACCCTTCAGGGGTCCACACTGCCTCCTTAGCCTTCATCCCTGAAGGAGAAGTACATATGACAAGTGGAAACTATTGGCTGAAGACCCCATGAGTCTCTGCCGGTGTTTTAGTGCCCCTGGGTCTGTGGGAACAGCAGAATATAGAGGTGTATAATTCTATTCCAGATAAAACAAAAGAATACTACAAGGACACTGTACTTGTAAATGGTCAGGAGACCCCTGCCATTAGAGACAATGGGGCCAGTATCACAGTGGTAGAGGAACACTTATTCAAACCTGATGATGTTGCTAAGGCACCCAAAGGTCCCACTATGCTTGCTGGAGGCCCTATCCAGATGGTTCCAATACTACGAGATCTTATCCAGTGCAACATGACTGTAAAAATACCGGTTAGTGTACAAAGTGAGGTGCCTGGGAGAGTCCTGCTGAGGAATGACTTAAAAACCCGGAGTTGTATCAAGCACCCCCAGGCAGCCCAGTAAAAGGAAGCAGGAGCAGACAAGAAAGGCCAGACAGCTCACTTTAAATGACTCAGTGTGCTGTTACAGAAGAACCTATAACACCCAGTCCACAGGAGAACCCACCTTCTATTTCCAAGAAAGACAAAGGGTAAACCCAAGGTCTCAGGAAACAAGAAAGATAGAACTCCTGTGCATCTAACTAGGACATCCCCCGAGAGGACAGTCCAAAGTCACACCTGTGACTACTCAACCAGCTGAGACGGAGTGTGAGAAACAACCAGGAGAGGTTGAATCAGCTGCTGAAGATTCAGAGCTGGAAGAAGACCTTCCCCCTGTTGGAGATCTGGATCCTAAGACCATCCTGAGCTGCAGTCTTTACTGGCAGAAGGTGGCCTCTGTAGGGCAGACTTCAGCAGAAGTCAAAGAGTGTCCTACTCTTGAAGGATTTCGCCAACAGGCAGCTTCCCAGATGGACGGGCAAAAGCCAGGGAAGCACAGGTTATACTGGGAGGATGGCCTTCTCTACAGTGAACCTACTGAGTCTACCCCAGGAGACTACAGGAGACTTGCCCCAGAAGGTGAGATCTCAGTTCCTACAGTTAACCCATGAGATTCCTTTAGCTGGTCACTTAAGTTATAAGAAGACCAAGGAAAGAATTTCTCTATAATTCTACTGGGCTACATTGGGGTCTGATGTAGATAAATTCTGTAGGAGCGGTCACACTTGTCAGACATCTAGCAAGACTGGAGCCAAGAATGTGGCACCTTTGGTGCCCCTCCCAGTGGTGGGAGTTCCCTTTGAGAGGGTAGGAATCGACATTGTTGGTCCCTTAGATCCTCCCACATCTTCAGGCAACCGATTTATATTGGTTGTGTAGACCATGCTACCAGATATCCTGAAGCTATACATATGAGGACTGTTACTGCTCAGGCAGTTGCTAAGGCCCTACTTGGTATTT
Source organism: Ambystoma mexicanum (assembly GCF_040938575.1). Lineage (NCBI taxonomy): Eukaryota > Metazoa > Chordata > Amphibia > Caudata > Ambystomatidae > Ambystoma > Ambystoma mexicanum. Next base: position 834,249,888 of record NC_090925.1, read on the forward strand.
TTTCTTTACCAGAGTAGGTTTCCCTAAGGAGGTTATATCCGACAGGGGATCACATTTTATGTCCCACTACATGCAGGCCATGTGGAAAAACTGTGGAGTGACCTACAAGTTCTCAACAGCCTACCATCCCAAGATGAATGGGTTGGTAGAGAGGTTTAATAGAACTATTAAGAGCATGATTGGTGCTTTAGAAGAACCCCTTAGAAGAAAGTGGGACCTTCTACTGCCATGCCTTCTCTTTGCTTATAGAGAAGTCACTCAGGAAGGGGTTGGATTTAGTACCTTTGAGCTTCTATATCGTCATCCATTTAGAGACCCATTGACCCCAATAAAAGAAGGGTTGGGGAGTGCCCCTTCCTACAAGCCAGTGAGAGTCACTGACTACGTGTTAGGTTTCCAAAGGAGAATGACACAAATGATGACGGAAGCTTCAGAAAACTTGAAAGCAGGTCAGGCTCTGGTGAAGCATTGGCATGACCAGAAGGCCAAGATGGTTGAGTTTACTCAAGACCAGCTAGTTCTTGTTATGGTACCTACAAGGCAGAGGGCCTTGCAGGGCAAAAGGATTGTACCCTTCAAGGTTGTGGAAAAAGTTGGTGGACTAAGGCAATCGTAAGGAGGCCCCCAGGGTCTTTCACACCAACCGACTAAAGGCCTATGTCACTAGACAGGACCTTGGAGCTTTGCTTCTAGCATCTGATCAGGAGGAGGAGGAGCGTGAGCCTCTATCTGACCTCAGGGGACAACCTTTAGATGGAAAGATAGGAGTTAATCTGTCTTCTGATCTGACACTGGAACAACAGGAGGAGTACAAAGCTCTGTTAAATCCATATGCCCGTCTGTTTTCACCATCACCAGGCTTGACCCCTTGGAGCCATATGAGATTCTCACTGGTGACTGTTTACCTGTTAAAAGCAGAGGTTACAGAACGTCAGACCATGTAAGAACCCACATAAAGGAAGAGGTCAACAAGATGCGTTATCTCGGGGTAATAGAGCCATATACAGGTCCTTGGTCTAGTCTAGTTGTGCTAGTACCAAAGGCAGAATCCAAAGAGTTGAGATTGTGTGTGGACGATAGAGCCCTTAATGCAGTCACGAAGACCGATGCCCATCCTTTACCTAGGACATATGAGCTGGTTGACAAGCTTGGTTCAGCCAAGTACCTCAGTACATGTGACCTAACATCAGGCTATTGGCAAATCGCTCCGACAGACCATGTCAAGGGGAAAACCTCATTTTCCACCCCAGCAGGCCTCTACCAGTTTCAGGTTTTGCCTTTTGGATTAAAAAAAAAAAAAGCACCTGCTACATTCCAAAGGATGGTGAATCATGTTCTGAATGGGATGGAGGACTTCTGCATGGCATACTTGGATGACATTGCAGCGTTCATCCCTACTTGGAAAGAGCAGGTTGACCACTTAGGATATGTATTGCAGGCTCTTGAGCAGGCCGATCTGGCCATAAAGGCAAGTAAATGTCAAATTGGTCAGAGTACAGTGGTCTACCTTGGACATGAGGTAGGACGAGGTGAAATCAGGACATTGCCTAGCAAGGAACAAGCTGTCCAAGACTGGGCCACCCCTACTACTCAAACCCAAGTGAGAGCCTTCCTAGGCCTCACTGGTTATTATAGAACTTCACAGATAAATATGGGACCATAGCTTCTCCCTCAAATGTGATCTCACCCAAATTCCCCAAGGTGGTCAGGTGGAATGAGGAATGCACGAAGGCATTTGAAGGACTTAAGAAAGCCCTTTGTCAAGCTCCAGTCTTAGGAGTTCCTGACTGCAGCCAATCCTTTATTGTACAGACAGATGCTTCCAATACAGGTATAGGTGCGCACCCGGAAGTACGCTGTTGGCTGTAAGGATTGCCCAGGCTGATCGCGGAATTCTCCCTGCAAAAGCACTCATCTCGCATGCATCCGGCGTGAAGAGGACGTCTTAGCTGGCAACACGGAAGTTGCCTGACTGAAGTACTAACACTGTCCTTTAAATTGTTAAGTCCTTGGACGCACAGTGAAGATTTAATGTAAGTGTGAATCGGTCACACTCATTAGCCTATAAGTGTACGTGAGAACGTCCTTCCTTTCTATTGCTTCCAGGTATTGCGTGATTTGCTCTGCGGCCAAAGGCCCGCCCCCGACCCTCCCCTTCACCAGTTTGAAATACAGAGTGTGCAGCGCACCCGGAAGTACCTAGAAGTACGCTGTTGGCTGTTTGCTGCTTTGCAGCGTGCAGCAGCCACACAGCATCTTATAGGAAATCCGATTTGTGAGATCTCTAAGTGCTGTCAGTGGATTAATGAAATCATTTGTGAGGGTGCATCTACTGGTTGAAGGTATTTAACATGGTACTGCTTGTAAGAAGTAGATGATGTTGGGTAGTCCGAAGTGTCTGGCTCCGCTGCTAAAGTCAGTGTGTTTTCCCCTATTGACGATCAGTGTCTGCTCTATTGTGTAATGAAAAGAAAGATTCTGTGGGGTTAAACGTGATTGTGCTATTTCAACTAACACCATAAAAACGCGGCGAATGAGTATTGCTCATGCCATAGCACTTCCACTCCCGGAATCCTCAGATACTAATGAGGATTTATTGGAGTGCGCACAAAATTCTTCCAAAAAAACTTGTGAGGATATGGGTGTGAACGATTTTCCAGAGTCCTTGCAGTCCTTATTTACTGAGGAAAAAAGACCAGGTAACTGAGGGCCCCGTTGAGGGTCCGCCTGATATTAATAAATTAAGAAACTTCGATCTCGGTCTATCCTTCATGGATACCCCCCCAATATTTGTGACCGATGAGTTAACGATGCCTGATCTATCTGAGCACTTTCATGCATCTACACAGATCTTGCATCCCATAGGTCTATCAAAGCCGGTAACCCCTTTAGGCGATCCAAGCATGAAAACTTGCATATGTGATGCTAATGAAAGGAGACCAGAGGACTTACAGCTACTTAAGGAAATTAAAACAGACCAGAATTCTGAATGAAATACTGCGTGCATTAACTGCTTGGCCTGAAATGTTTGCGGATAATATTTTAAAGATGATCCTTCCAGTAAGGGGAGATAACGGTGATGCACAAAACAGCTCCCTGCTGTAACTCCCAATGCGCAATATCTACCTGCTGATGTTGCTCCCAGTTTCAGGCCAATGGTTAAATCAAGGGAGAAGGAACTCAGTGTGATTGTAGTACCTGATACTCCGACTGTGGGACTTCATACTGAGGATTTACAGATCCCAACTGCAGCGAATGCTCCCATTAAGGTTGATGAAATATTTAATATAAAAACAGGCGCAAACAGGCGCAAGAACAGAAGGCATTAAATCTATCCTCTCGAAAGTTCTTGAGGGATTGTAACTTGCGTGTTGTTATGAATGGGGACACCACTGCCAATGACGCAATATTGGTAACGGATTCTCCAGCAAAGCAGCTAGCAGGAAAGCAATCCAATGAGGCTCCTCTGCCGGGGGCTGCTGATGCTTGCCTGTAATGAGTGGAATCAGCTTGGTTATTCTGAAGCTGAAAATAACTTGTCGGATGCCCTGAAAAATAAAATAGTAACAGACAGAATTGATAACAACTTAAAAGAACCTTGAATTGGGAATGATGGATGTATTCGATCTATTCAAGAATCCGGACGCCCCTCTTCATATAAAGATCCCGCCAAGGGATGAAGAGAGGCGTTAGGTTTTTCCGGCTCTATTGGAAGGTGTACGTATGATAGAAAGTAAACGAGTGGAGGCAAAGGAGCAAGTGCAAGAAGATGTGGCGATTAAAGAACGAAATGAAGGAATAAATGCTTACACTGGGGGCATGATGTTGGAAAGCAATGTTGGCCTCCAAAGGCATTTGGAAAACCGGGAATTACCTTTAAATCCTCGACCCGCTAACAGCTGCAACTCGGACCCTAGAAAAGTTCCTGAACCTGTGACAACAGGCAATATTCTCCCTGAGGATTTTGGGCGAACCATTATTAAGGACATACGTAACCAGAAAGCTGAGAAAATGCCTGTCATAGAAGGCTTAGTAAATGGAAATCATAAAATCCCTGATACTGTTATTTCTGAACATGAGATAAGAACACACATAAGCACTCATGAAGAAATCAGAGGGCAAGTGGGAGGAAATGTTGAACCTAAGATGGGAGTGAGAGTGTGGTTCAAACCCCAGTATGTTCTGGGGGAGGGGGTGACCAAGGAGAGCATACATGAACGATAGGCCGGCCCAGAGTAGACCTCTGAATGGTGGTATTGTCAAGTTTTATCTGTGTGGAAATGGTTCCCAGAACCAGAATCTTATCTGGTAAAATATCCCTCTCGCAAACTACGCAACAGTGTTATGCGATTCAGGTTTAACGTTATGAATACTAACGAAATCTGCTTCGTTAGGAAATTAATACCTGAGAATCGGAAGATTTGTAGATTCTGCATCAATGCGGATACCACTGAAACACTGTTGCACTTGTTGTTTGTCTGTCCAATGCTGATGAACGAAAGGCTTGTGTTTTTTCTGAATTTGTTTATGATATATATTTTGTTATAAGGGAACAAATATGGTTTGAAATGCTTCACGGGACAGATATCTCGTTAAAGATCAAAGTTACAGCCTTTCTATCGACCATGTGTCCTGATTGTCAAATTGCTAAAGAAAAAGAACCTAAAAACAGGCATTCCATGACTTGGCTGAACGTGTTATGATACAGTTGATCTGTGATGCAATGTATTACTGATATTGTGTGAACTGCAATTAATGTAGGGTTTAAAATGAATTTAAGACTATGTTGGTATCCAAATTTTATTGAAAAGAGGGATACGTAATTTTGTTTAATACTGAAAATCGATTTTAGCTTAGTTAAAAGTGTGTATGAATTAATGTTCTGTGAGATCTGAAAATTTAGCAGAGAATTGTGTAATGAACTTTTTTTCCTTTCTAGGAAGTTTTTATACTTGTGTTTTAATGTTTATGATTTGTTACTCTCTACGATTTGTCATGTGAATTTATGTAAAGGTTTTTTCAAACCAATATACATGCATACAAAAAAAAAGTATAGGTGCAGTTTTGAGTCAGCTGGAGGAGAAAGGCAGGGAACACCCAATTCTGCTTCATTAGCAGGAAACTGAAGGAACCTGAGACAAGGTGGGCAACCATAGAAAGAGAATGTTTTGCCATTGTGTGGTCTTTGAAAAAGTTTAGACCATACTTGTATGGATCTACCTTTGTGATTCAAACAGAGCACCAACCCTTGAGATGGTTAATCAGCCTACAGGGGTTTGATTTTACCATTGAACATAGGTCAGGGTGTAATCACCAAAATGCTGATGGTCTCTCCAGAAGTGCGACCGACTGGAGTAAGGAGATTCATCCCGGGGTGGATTAAATCCTCCTGTCCCTTAGTCTGGGGGGGGAGGGGCGAGTGTTGGGGAGAATTCAGCAAAAATTGCTAATTCCATCTACCTTAGAGGCCTCCAGCAACTTTGCTGGATTTTGAGGACTTAATTTTTTTTACTTGGAGATAGTGAGACCCTTTTTCCCCACTCGCGCATGTATTTTATCTGATGTGATACACTGTTTCGTTTTGGTTATAGGCATCATCTTTTACAATTGTGTCACAAAGCACCTTCAATGCAGTGACACAGGGAAGTCTTTCAGATTTTCCAAGGTTTAAATAACTTCTCTGGGATCAACTACTGTTTCCCAGAACAGTGGAGTGAAATTGACTTCACTTAGCCCTGTACATTTCTAGACCCAGCACACCCTATCTTACCACAGAGTGCTGGAGGGATTACTTAGTATCCCCTATGTCTAGTTACTCTTGTAACAGTCAAATGTTAACCTTTCCTCTCAGAATGGCTGGTGGCAGTGGTTTTACAATGAACTATCAAGATTTACCCCGACCGCGAACTGTTTGCAGCTCCGGTAACATTAAATTGCGGGAGCCATGTTTTTCAAGATGGCGTCTGAGCCTCCTTTGTTAAAACGGCCCGGCCTTTTTTGCCATTTCTTTGTGGAAAGGTCCCTCAAGTTTCTCTCTGCGTGCCAAACCAGGTTTTGGTGTCTTTGTGGATTCACCTTTGGCGGGATTCACAAGTGAAGCCCGCCTCCGGCTCCAGTGTGTCTGGGGTAGGCAGGAAGTGAGGGAGGTGCCCTAAACACCCTGTGCTTAGTCTCCTAGGAGACCCAAATGCACTCTGTGGTGATTGGCCGGCTGACTGTCGGGAAAGGACAGCCACCCTCCTGGGTGACTGACCGCTAGTCTGGCATGAACGGGAGAGAACTGAATAAAAGGAGAGGCCTTTGGCTTGGAAGGCAGAGTCGACCACTGGACGAAGGAACCGAAGAACTTAAAGAGGACGCCTGCTGCAACTCCTGGACTGTTGGTTTGCCTGGTGAAGCCCTGCTACTGTGCTTAAACTCCAAATTCTTATTGACAGAGAAGCCCCTGCAAGAAAAACTTCTCCCTTTGAGTTGGTGGGGCCAATCAACTCCAAAGTAAGCCACATGGACATCCATCTCAGAGCTGGTTGAATTTCCACAGTGTTGCTGCTAGAAACCGTATAGCCAGGAAGAGGAACACCAGTTTGTGTGCGTTGCTTTAAGTTGGCCAAGAGCACCAGAAAGATCCTCCGGACTACCAGAAAGCAGGACTGACCAAGCCTGAGCCCCCTCAGAGTGCGGGACCCCAGAAGCAAGGAAAGTCCATCTCGACAGCCAGGAACCGCAGTGTTGCTATTTGTCGTACACGCGAGGAGCTGAAACACTGAAAGTGAAGTTTGCTGGTTGCAAGTTTTGACCGTCCCAGTGCAGTGGTCCCCAGAAGTCCTCCCTCTTGTCACCACGGCAAGAGGCCCTGGAACAGTGAGATCCGCAGAGCTGCACAGGAACAGGAGTCATCTGCTGCATCTTTTCTTCATTTCTAAGGTACTGTAAAAAGTCTGAGAGAACTTACCTCTCACTGTAGAGTTGCTTGCATCTTCTACTACCCACAAGTCTAATCAGTTTGTGGCCCTACAAATGATTCTTCGATTCATCAAAGACTCCTAAGACCTTGTGCAAAGACATTTCTACTTACCTACCAGCAGTGCTTCATCCTATAGAAGACGTGTGCCCATTGACTTTGGCTTAGCATATTGTACCGAATTACTCTTCGTGGGGGATCCAAAAGTATTTGCCTGCTTAAGAATATTTGTGGTCGCTTGTATGTTCTAAATAATCTTTTCTTTTCACTTATTACTATCTGATCCTAAATGTTAATGTTAAAGGACACTTGTACCGCGCACTATCACCAGCGAAGTGTTCCCCTGGCGCTCTGCCGGCTCTGAAAAAGGGGAGGAGAGGGGGTGGGTTAGTGGGAATAAGCTGGAAAGGTGCAAGAGAGCAGTGAAGTGCTGTTGGCAGCCTCAGCCCGGTGGGTCCGTTTGCTGGGCTTGGGGTGTTTTATGGTCCGTAGTAGTCATGTGCTGTTGTGCAAGTCTATGTGTGGTTTGTTTTGTTGTTGCATTGTTGTGAAGTTTGTGCGGATTGCTGCGTTTTAGGCTTGTGGTTGCGTTTGGTTATAGTTTGAGAGGTGTATGCAGAGGGCGGGAATTGTTAGTTGGTTAGTTAGTTGGCATTGCTGTCCTTGTAATTGTGGGATTCCATCTAGGTGCGGTACATGCTAACAGTCACATTTCTATCTAGATGCGACGCGAGCTAAAGTTCAGAATTCTAAGTGTGGTACATGCTAAGAATCACATTTCTATCTAGATGCGACACGAGCTAAAGTTCAGAATTCTAAATGTGGTGCATGCTAAGAATCGCATATGTTAAATCATATTTCGGAAATTCCGTCTGAGTGTGGCATATGCTAATAATCATATTCTATCTAGATGCAGCGCGGGCTAAGCATGAGAATTCATCTAGGTGTGGCATATGCTAACAGTCCCATTTCTGTCTAGATGCGACGCAAGCTAGGTTCAGAAATCTAAGTTTGATGCATGCTAAGAGTTACATATGCTAACAATCACATTTCTGTCTAAATTTGGCACAGACTAATCTTTGTGGTTCTCTCGGGGTATGGTACTAGTTAAAACTATACTGCAGGCAGTGTTAGCAGTCCAGCCATAATAGGTTTAGGCTGGTGGTCACATATCTCTCTAATAATGCATGCTGTAGGTCTGTAGCAGTCTAGGCCAATGAAAGGTAAGTTAAGAGTGGCATGAGCTTTCTGGAGTAGAGTAATTGCTCTACCCCCCACCCATGCCAGCACTTACAGTTTTGTCAGTGTCTGGTCGCTTCATTGGCTTCCCCTGCTGACACCTGCAGACACATCTTGGAGCCGTCCATGTAAGAGCCGCCCTTTGCCTTGGGGTCTTAGCCGGAGGGGGCTGCCGGGCAGAGGGCTGCCCTGGGAAGATGGGTGATGAAGGTCAAGATGGCCAATCAGAGCGGGGGAAGGCGGGTCGGGAGGGGATGCAACCAGGAAGGGGGAGTGGGTAGGGAGAGCACAGTAGCTGGGAGCTGCAAGGGCCCTGGGGGGGCACCAGCAAAAGGAGAAGGCCCGGAGGGGCCTAAATAAACATTTTACTCACCGCGCATCCACTGGGGATTGGATCCATAAAGTCTCTTGGATTCCTTATCGGGTGGTGTCTGTCGACCGGGGAACACCAGCCCGTTTTCTAGTGATGGTAACCACTAAGGAATCAGGACTGTCATGACCCTTGATATAGGCAGGGTCGGGCAGAGATGGCCGATACAGTTTCTCCACTCAAATGTTTACCGTCCTGGTCTGGGCTGGTGTCAACAAAGGGTGCCAACCGCTGGCCGGAGGTTTTTCTTTGAGTATATACTCCACGAAATCAGAATCTGGTAAGGCCTCTTGAGTGGCAATCTGAACATGATCAGCTGCCTTCTTCAAGATGACGTTGAATGCCATCTGATCATCCAATGGGGAGGCTTGCTGAGCCACAGTAGAGGGGGGGATGGTGGAATCTAAGCACAGAATATCGGGGTCCTGGGTGGGAGTAGGGGACATCCAGGGCCAAGCATCAACCGGACAGCTGTCCTCCCAATTGTCCGTAAAACCTGTCTGATCAGCCACATTGCAGTTTTCCAGAAAGTTGCCATCTTCATCCTGATCATAAGTGTCCATAACATCTTCATCTGTGAGGACACAAGTAAGCTGTTCATGCGTATCCTCCTCCTCCTCCTCCTCCAAAGTCCTTCGAAACTTAAATACAGGGGTAGAAGGAAAGTCTTTAGGTCTCTTGGGAGCAAGGGCCTCAAATAAGACATTTTTCTAATCTGTCCATACATCCCTCAAATTTCTCCCTGATCCATGAGGATGAACCATAGGGGAGGAAAGGGTGCATCTTCCTCCCTGTGGCGTTGAGATATATATAAATGCAACAGTGATATATTAATGTCCCCAGCACCCTAGCAATTGAAGTCACCTGAGGGTGTAGGTAGTGTCTGTGGGCCATCCCCACAGATATCAGGAGTGTATATTTTATAAAGTGTATTTGAGTGTTACTTTTATATTGCTCCCTTCTGAAGAAGGCGTATTCTAACAGACTGTTAAATAAATCAATAATTGTTGCTGCAAGAAACCTTTAGTGTAAGAGGTTATTTGAATACTTGTAACTGTAGGGGTGTCCAGTGCATCGTCCTCTGTTGCAGCTACAATGTTTACAGAGTCCTGGGATTTCCATGAAATATCTGGACTATCAGGAATCTCGATTGCCCTTCTTGAAGTATCCTGTGGTGTATCATTATTAGCCTTAGCCAACTGGTTTGTGCTCATATCTAGCCTTCGAGGCTCAGAATCCCTTATAGGCACAGACATCGTCAAAACTGGAGTACTTTTAACTGGAGTACTTTTTGGTTGATTTATCTGGGGTCGTACTCTACCATTAGGTTCCAGTACTCTACACATCATAGTGTGTAGGATGCGTTGATCAGAGGCAACAACTGTACATAATGCAAAAAACTGCTTCGATTTTAGCAAGAAGCTCTGTTACTAAATCAGAATGTAGTCCCTCTTAATCAAGGTCCCTAAGGGATGAATAATATGCTCTGCGAGCACCATCTTGTGCTCCAATATCGTCACCAGGAGACATCAAGACATCTAAATTAGGGCTAGCAGAGAGATTTGAAGGTGTCCTTGCCGTATGAAACACTCCCAATGATTTCAGTCTTATACTTTTGCAGAGATTTAACAAGGACCCATTGTTATCCAATGAATGTTTTGACCAGGAAAGCAAGCGGTCTTGAACTGAATTCATAGGAACATCATCCATATGCAAAGTACTTGTTACTAAGTCTGACCCCTGGTCCTCGTTGGAAGTAACTGTAGGGCTCAAAGCATCTTTTGACGTTTGTGCTTCGCCTGATAAAAGCCAGTTATACTGGTCTGTGCAAGGAAGCCCACTTTTGAATTAACAACACTTGTTCTTTTCCCCTTTTTTGAATTGGGGACATTGAGTATTTTTCTCGATTGCGCAGGGCTTCTTGGGCGTTTGCCTTTAATCACCAGTTCACTGTGTAGTCCACCACCTCAAGGGCAACTTTAATTTCATCTCCCTTTTAATGTTATATGCTTTGTTCCACTGTATGTCGTGACTGAAATCCACATAGGTACAATTAAACAAGTCAATTGGAGTACTAGTCAGTTGCACGAGACAATGTAAGTTTTCCAAGAACAAACAGCCTGGTGCTATATAGTTGCCGTACAGAACAAACCAGGAGCTATACTAGGCATACCGTGCCCACGCTGAAAATAAGAACTTATCCACTTACTTGAAATTCAAAAAATAAGCGCACTCGCAGTGCCCAAAATAGCCTCATAGTTCTTTAGACCAGCCCAGTAGAACAATCCAGCGGTACAGCTCCCATCGAGGAAACAGGAATTGAATTCAAAGTATGTAAAATAAATTCCACCGGCAGCGGCGAGCCACCAATCCGTAGCAACTTACCTTAACAAGCTGCTATATCCAGTCACAAGTGATTTAAACTCCTGGCTCTGGAGCAGCTTTTTGACCAACCAATCCGTCGTTGGGTCCACCGCAGAGTGCATGTTCAAAGTCTGAGGCAGCAGCCCGGAAGACACACCATCACATCCTTCACCCCAGAAACACAAAAACACACTGCAGCACACCACTGCGCTCCGCAAGGCTATAACGCTTTAAAGGCTAAGCCGCCTCCTCCTTCTGCATGCAACACTGTGGAAGGACTCAGGCAGGCTCTGTAAGCCGTAGAAATGGTCTGATACGAGCAGCCAACCATAATATTAGATCTAGGATTGTAGACCCTAAGGTTGTAAAATCTGAGCAAGTCTTACCAAAAGAAAGATCTTTTGGGGTATCCCAAACTAAACACCGTCCTCAATCCCAACGGTAAAATGTAAAGGAAATGAAAGTTACTCACTGTAGTGACTAGAGTACTAATAGTCACAAAGTCCCCTTTCCTCCATCCTTGTGGGTGTCACCCAACATGGGAATGGTACTGGAACCTTTTGCAGTGAAAATATTATAAGTTATTCACTGTAGTGACTAACGTACTCGTTAGTCCCATACTGCATGGGCGCCCTTTCCAAGGAACGGGAGACGAGACCTTTTTCACCAGAAAAAAAACTTCTTCCTCTTTAAATTTAGAGGAACGTGGGGGTACGGCCCTGGGAGCATGCGCTGCCCCGAGTCTGCCCTCCAGCGTCACACCTCAGTCCCCATTGACGCGTCGACAATAGATCATTGCCTAATACACGTATTATTAGGGGGGAGGATGGTGGGACGTATGGAGGAAAGGGGACTAAGGACTAAGAGTACGCTAGTCACTACGGTGCATACCTTATAATTACTCTTTCGTCCCGTCCCCTTTCCTCTATAATACTGCATGGGCGATTACAACTGAACATAGCCGCAGGGTGGAGAAGAGACCCTCCTTAAGCAAATAGGTTCCTGAGAACCGCCTGTCCGAAAGCCGAATGAGATCTAAAGCCGGTATCCAAACAGTAATGCTTGCAGAATGCCGAGGGAGTGGCCCAAGTGGCCGCCCCGCTTAGGACTTACCAAGGTACATGGCGCTGGAAAGAGATGGCCGTTGCCTTGGCCCCGACTGCGTGGGTGTGCATGTTTGCCGGAAGCGGCTTGTGCTGCCCCTCGTATGCTTCTTTGATGGCAGAGACCATCCAGCGGGATATGGAGGCCTTGGAGGCCAGATAGCCTGGTCTTGCACCTCCGAAAGTGACAAACAGGGCATCCGATTTGCAGAAGACCTTCGTCCTGTCAAGTTAGAATTTCTGGGCACGCCTGACATCCAGTCAGTGCAGCACTCTGTGCCTCGTCCTTAGGATCGGCAAAAAACATAGGAAGCACTATTTCCTCGTTCAAATGGAAAGCAGACGGCACCTTAGGCAGAAATGCTGTGAAAGGTAGTATATGGTTCTGAGGCGACCAGTGCCTGGATCTCGCCGACTCTGCGAGCCGAGGTGAGGCTGACTAGTAAGGCTGTCTTAATGGTGAATAGCCCGATGTCCACGGATGCCATTGGCTCAAATGGTTTGTGCGCCAGGATGCACAAGTCTAGGTTGAGGTCCCACACAGGGTGCAGCCTATTGATGGGCGGGTAGAGCCTTGAGAGCCCCATCAAATGTTTGACGATCGGACTGGAGGAGGAGAAGAAGAAGATCCCCCTCCTCCGAGTTCCTGCACGCCCCAATGGCTGTGAGGTAGGTGCAGCAGGTGTTCACCTGCCCGCCAGAGTGGGCGGGGTGTGCCGACAAGGAGAGCATGTTGTCCAAAGCACATGCTAAGGGGTCAATTTCCTTGGAGTCTGACCAGTGGCAGAACCTGGTACATTTACTTTTATACTGGCCCTGGTAGCCTTGCTCCTTGCACCCTGTATGATTTCCAGATTAGCCTGGGAGAGGCTGAGGTGCCATAGCGTTACCTGCTCAGGAACCACGTGAGGGCTAGTTTCTGTGGGGTAGATGACCATGCCTCCCCCCCCCCCCCCAGAAGATGCACTGGGCCCGTCGGGAGGTGAATCGGGGGCATCTCCGAGAGGCTGAGGAGCTCTGAGAACCATGGCCTGGCCAGACACCAAGCCGAGACACCTTGATCCTGCAAATTACTCTGTGGATCAGTGGTGTGGGTGGGAAGGTGTATGCAGTCATGCCGTTCCACTGGATCTGAAATGCATCGCCCAGGGAGCCGGGGCCCTGTCCCTGCCAGGAGGCAAACTGAGGGCACTTCTTGTTGTGCCAGGTGGCAAAGAGATCCACCTGGGGGGGGACACCATCTGCTGAAGATCTCCTGAATAACGAGGTTGTTTAGCTGCCACTCATAATTGTCTGCTCCAACCTGCTGAGCCTGTCCCCCTCCAGAATGGCTTCCCCCGGGAGGTGGACTGCCGTGAGGTAGATGTTTTTCAGGGCCCACTCGCACATGTTGATTGCGAGTCTGCACAGTGGAGGGGATCTGGTCCCTCCCTGCTTGTTGACATAGTACATGCTGATCGGGTTGTCTGTCTGGATGAGGACAACCTTGCCCCTCAGAAGTGGAAGGAATGCTCTGAGCGCTAGCCAGATGGCGTTCAGCTACAGCCAATTGATGTGGTATTCTTGCTCTTGTCAAGTCCAGGTGCCATGGAACGAGAGCTCATCCAGGGCGGCTCCGCAGCCCTCCAGCGAGGAGTCTGTGGTGATGGTGAACTGCGGGGAGGGAGGCGAAAGGGCTTGCCCATCCATAGGTTGCAGTCCCTGGACCACCATGTTAGGTCCGGGTGGAGAGACGGAGGACCGCTGATTATCTCGGATTGAGCGCCCCTCTCCTGGTTCCATGATGCCACGAAGTGCAACTGAATCCTCCTCATCCTCAGTCTTGTGTGTGGAACAGCTAATGGGACCACCGCCAAGAGACCCAAGAGATGCTGGTACAACCATAAAGAGGTCACATATCTGCTGAGGAAGTGAGTGGAGGTCTTCTTGATAGCCGAGATCTTGTCTTCCAACGGAAATACCTTCTCGGAGCACGTGCCCCAGATGAGGCCCAAGAATGTCAGTCTGCATGGGTTGCAGCTGCGATTTCTTGAGATTGAACGAAAAGCCCAAATCGTGCAGTGTGTTCATAAGGGCATGGAAAGTGTTGAACCGCTTCCAGATATGTAGCTCTGAATGAGCCAGTCGTCGAGGTATGGGTAGATGTGGAGGCCCTATGCTCTGAGGAGGGCAGCCACTGTATTCATGAGTCTGGTAAAGACCCTGGGGGCCCGAGTTGAGGCCAAAAGGACCTTGTATTGAAAATGGTAGCCCAAGATCCTGAACCGTAGGAAAGAACGATGGGGCTGCCAAATCGGGACGTGCAAGTACACGCCCTTCAGATCCATAGAGCACATCCAGTCTCCCTTGCACAATGTCTGCTATAAAAGCTGGCGTAACCATCTTGAATTTTTTGTAGGGGTAAGGAGAGGTTGAGAGTGGACAGGTCCAGCACAACTCTCGGGCCCGCCTGGTTCTTTTTCTGAATGGTGAAAATCCTGGAGTAAAAGCCCAAGCCTCGCTGGGAGGCTGGGACTTCCGCCACTGCCTGGCTCTCTACGAGCGACCAGATCTCCACCAGAAGAGTTGCTGTCCCAACTTGAGAGAGGGGAGGGGAGGAGGTAGGAGAGGCTGGGATGAGTAAGCGGTACCCTGTGGATAGTACGGAGAGGATCCAGGGGTCCGCGAAATTCTGGCACCAGAAATGTGCATGGAGAGCATGTCTTCCCCCCCCACTGGAGACACGTGTGTGGACCCGGAGGGACGTGTCAGGCCTTCTTTCCCCTCAGAGGCTGTCGCAGAGGAGGGAGACTGGAAAAAGCCCTTACCCCCCCCCTCTCTGTGGCGATACAGATGGCACGGCCAGAGGTGACAATATGGGCATGGTGGATTCCATGAGGTCCTGCGCCACCAGCTTGGCCTCAGCCAGTCCCCCCTTGAAACGCGATTGGCTCTGCGTAGGGAGTTCTGGGAGAAAGTCTGCAATTTCCCACCATAACCTTTGGTTAGCGCCCACCAGCATGGCGTCAGCGTTGGCCTGACGGAGATGTAAGGACGCATTGGAATAAAGCTTCTTCCTGTACGCCTTCAAGATCTTCTCCTTGCCTAGCAGCATCAGCGCAGAGGAGGCTGAGGACGACCGAGGCTTGGAGTATAGTAATGCCGCAGCGATCACTGAGGAGTGGCTGAGGGTGGGCCGATAGCAAGAGTGTATCCCCCTCCATCTGCCTGTACTTGGCGTCCAGGAGTCGATTGACTGGCTGGACAGAGTGGGGCTTGAGCCAACCCTTTTTGGCCAGGGAGACTACATTGGTCTGCAGTGGAATTCCCATTTTGGCAGAGAGGTGTCGCGTGAGGACTTCAGCCAGAACCCCCTCTGCTCGACCTCGGGTTGAGGTAGGTCCAGGTACTCCGCCAGCCCTGCAAGACGTTCGTGGAAGGCCCTGGCTGAGGATGGCGTGTCAGGATCCTCCTCATCAGTATCCTGTGGGTCAGGAGGATCCTGCGTAGGTGGAGGAGTAGCAGGAGCCAGAGGCTGGGGTATGGGGACCGAAGCCGGAGGCTGAGGCTGGTACGGAACCGCCTGAGGAATTGGCTGGGGAGCCAGAGGCAGAGGCTGCGCCGGGGCTGGAGGAGCCACCTGTGGTGCCGGTAGAATCGGAGGTAGCACGTCTATGATGGCGTCCCCGAGGATAATCCCCATCTGAGGTGACTTCATGAGCCCGAGGAACCTCTCTTCACAGGCCGGAGAGGTGGTAGGGGTACCAACGGGGTAGCGGAAGGCTGCTGGAGCCGCTGCATACCCTGCCCGTAAGGACGCAGTGGAAACTTGCCCTGCGCAAATGAAGGACAGGCTGTAGGCCATGTACCTTGTTGAGGCCAGTCCCACCTTGACGCTCGTTCTTCGCTGAACTCCTGGGATGGCGTCGGACAGGTGCCGATGTCTGGCGCGGCGGCCATTTTGTCGAGCTGCCTGCCACGTGCCTGTGTCGTCTTGCTCGGCACGCTGGGCCCAGCATCCTCCAAGACACTTGAGTGTGGATCGCGAGACCTACCCTGCTCCTCGAGCCTAGGCCCGGTAGGTGCGACACCCTCGACCCGTAGGCCGGTATAGCTGCGTTTAGGCTTACCCTCAGCAGTATTGCCGGTGCTAGGGCATGGCCCCTCGGACATAATGCCGGTAAAAGGGTGAAGCCCCTTGGGTGGAGACCTGGTCAAAGAACCTTCTGGTCCCTCAGCACGGTCCCTTGGCCAGTAGGCCGGTAGCTGGATCAGCCTCGGTGCACATGCTCGTACAAGGACCTGAGCGATCCCTCCCGCACGGGCGAGTCCTTGGGAAGGAGTCTCACTTACGAAGTGCGATGGAAAATAGAGGCCCTACCTTGGGCCTGGCTCGATGTTTTGCGAAGTTCTTGAGGTCCTCTGGAGGCGACTTCTGGAAGAGCTCCCTCCACCTGGCTAGTCTGTTCTTCAGCGATCTCGATGACAGGGCGTGCTACGCTGTACAAGCTTGCCAACCGTGGTCTGGGCCAAGGCAACGTAGGCAGAGGGCGTGTGGGTCTGAAGTTGGGAAGAGCCCATCGCAGGATGGACACCTGCTGAACCCTGTGGAAGTCGACATGCGCAGGGGAGGAGTGTGACGCCTGAGGACTGAGTAACTGAATGATAAAAAAAGACCAAAAAAAGACAGAAGTATCTACACTTGGAATTACATGGCCGAAGCCAAACCCAGGAGCGCTGGTGAATTCAGCTTGTTCCCGTCGATGCGGAAAAGGGGACTGGGGTGTGGCGCCGGAGGGCAGAATCAGGGGAGTGCATGCTCCCACGGATGCACCCCTGCGTGCCTCTAAAGGGCAAGAAGGTTTTTTCTGGTGAAAAAGTTTCCGTCTCCAGTCCCTTGGAAGGGACGCCCATGCAGTATGGAGGAAAGGGGACAGGACGTAAGAGTATTGAGCTTACCCTTTAAATTTAGTCTAGCATGCTAGGATGCGGCCCCTCCAGCGTCTCACCTCAGTCCCCTTTTTAACACATCGGACGCTTCAATACCTGCTATGCCGAAAACTTTAAGCCCTCGCATACAAGCAGGGGAAGGTGGGGACGGACGTATGGAACAAAGGGGACCAAGGACTAGGAGTACTCTAGTCACTATAGTGAGTAACTAATTACTTATACGTTCCATCCTCTTTCCTCCCTCCATCCTTGTGGGCGATTCCACTGAACAAGATCATAGGGTGGAGCTGTGATAACCTGCCTCGTATCTAGGACGAAGCAAAAAGGTTCTTCAGAACCGCCTGACCAAACTCTGCATCTCGCTTGGAGCTGGTATGCAGGGAATAGTGCTTACAGAACTGACGGAGTAGCCCAAGTAGCCACCCGGCTGATGACTTCCCAGAGGGAAGGTCTCTGAGACGCGACAGTCGTGGCCTTAGCTCAGACTGCATGGGCACGAATCCCCTAATGAACTGGTTTGGCCATGGCTGTATATGCCTCTGAAATGGCCTGGACCATTTTACAGGCGATACAAGCTTTGGAAACCTGGGTGCTGGGAGCCATGCCCCCAAACGTGATGAACAATGCCTCAGACTTCCAGAAGATTATCTGAGAGAGGTAGAACTTGAGGACTCGAGGTCCAAGGAATGCAAAGCCCTTTCAGCATCCAACTGAGGGTTCAGGAAGAAGACCAGCAGGTAGATCTCCCGATTCATATGGAATGGAGTGACCACCTTGGGAAAAAAATGTGGATGGGTGCACAAGATGACCTGGTCATTGTGAAACCTGGTGAAGGGCTTCCATGGTGAAGTCTACAGCTCGCTCACCCTGCACGCCAAAGTGAGCATCACCAGCAACACTGGTCACCAGTCCGATGTCCACCGAGGCCATCAGCTTGAAGGGCTTGCGCTGCAAGGCTGCGAGAACCACATTAAGGTCCCAGACCAGTTGAGGCCTGTGTACCGGAGGAAAAAGCCTGGACAACCCCCTTGAGGTGGGCCTTAACTACCGGGTTGGCCACTGAAAGAAACATGCTCAAGGGAATTCTTGTGGTCTCCAATTGCCACCAAATAAGTGCGGCAGGTATCAACCTGAATGCCAGAACGAGCCAAAGAAAAAAGCCAGCACGTAGTCCACGTCGTCTTCACCTGTTCCTTGTGGATCTTGTTCATCACCTTCCTCATTAGAGGTGTTGGGGGGTTAAGCGCAGGCAAATTTTCCCTGACCAGTTCATCCATAGGACATTCCCCTTGGAGCCTGGCTGGGGGAACCTGGACACGAAGTCTGCGCATTGCCCGTTTTCGCTTGTAGTGAACAAATCTTTTGTGGGGAAACCTGATTGAGAGAAGAGGTTTTCTACGATCCCTGCGTGTAGTTGGCCACTCGTGTTCTTCTGTTAGGGGATCTCTGCTCAATGAGTCTGCAAGAGAGTTTAGTTCCCCAGGAACGTGCTGTGACGATAGGAATTTTTTCCATTTGAGTGTCCATTTCCAAATTTGTTGCACAAGCCTGGATAGATTTTAGAGAATGTGTGCCCCCCTGTTTGTTGATGTAAAACCTTGCTGTAGTGCTGTCTGGCAGGACTTGCAGATTGGTTCGCTTTGTGAGACTCGAACACCTGAAGGGCTTTGAATACTGCCAGTAATTCTAGTAGATTGATGTGGTTTTGTGCGGTCTCATGAGACCACAGACCCTGAGCTGTCTGGTGAGGGTATTGAGCCCTCCCCCCCACCCAGCGAGTGAGGGATCCGTCATGACAATCGCTTGTACTTCCGGATCTTGGAACAGTTTCCCCTTTAAAAGATTTTCTCCTGTCCACCTGCGAAGATTGTGTACTAGTGTTGGTGAAACGACCACTAGATCATCCCACTGACCACTCGTCTGAGACAACTGATTCGCCAACCACTCCTGCATGGGTCGCAGGCGCGCGTGAGGTACCAGGTAAATGCAAGATGCCACCATGCCTAGCAAACTCATTGCTTTGCACATCCTTATCTGGTGGCCGGCCTGAAAATGTGGCATTTGCAGTGACGCATTTTTGACTCTTTCCTCTGATGGAAAGATCAACCCCTCTTGTGCGTTTACGACGGCTCCTAGGAACTGCTTGGTTGTGCTTGGCACTAGGCTTGATTTTTTCTCGTTGATGGAAAAGCCCAATTGGAAGAGTACGTCGATCGTTCCTTGAATGTTTCTCCTGACAATTAGGGGAGACTCCCCTGTAATCAGCCAGTAGTCCAGGTAAGAGTACACTTGGATTGCCTCCCTGTGCAGATGTGCTGCCACCACCACCAGTACCTTTGTGAAAACCCTTGGAGCAGATGCTATTACGAAGGGTAGCACTTTGAATTGGTAGTGCTGGTTCGCAATCTTGAAACGCAAGTATCTTCCATGCGCTGGGAACATTGAAATATGAAAATAGGCATCTTTCATATACAGTGTTGCCATGTAATCCCCTTTTTTTAGTAGAGGGATTACTTCTTGTAGCGTAGTCATGCAGAACTTTTGTGGCTTGACATATTTGTTTGCAGGGCGCAAATCTAATACTGGGCGCATTGTTAGTTCTTTCTTTGGCACAAGGAAGTAAGTTGAATACATACCCCCTCGTTTACCTGGTTTACCTGGTTGGCCGGGACGACTTCAATGGCGTCCTTTAGTAGAAGGGTGGCGATTTCCTCGAGGAGGATGTGCTGGTGTTCCCTGGAATGGCTCTTGTCGTGGGGGGGTGGTTACTGGGTTGCTCGAGGAGCTCTATACAATATCCGCTTGTTACGGTGGACAGCACCCATCTGTCTGTGGGGATTTGCTCCCATGCGTGGGTGAAGCTGGATATGCGCCCTCCTACTGGAGAGGCATGGGAGTGCACCTGGAGCAGATAGTCACTGCTTTTGAGGTGGGCTGCCACCTCGGGAGGAGTTGCCCCTACTGCGACCGTGGGATCTGCGCGCTCCTCTCGGGTAATTCTGGGAGGACTGATACAGCTGGTTTCCCCAGGCAGTACCTTGGCTCTGGGTATAGGTGGAAACCCTCTGACTTTTGGCTGGGTGAGAGACAAAAATTCCCCATTTCCCCTCTGGCCAGTAGGTTTATTGGCCAGTTGGCCCAATGACTTCAGATTATCGTATACTGCATTGGCCATCTTTAAGGCATCCTTGACAGCCTTGCCAAAGAGCACATTGGGCTCAGCGGGCATGTTAATAAGGGTAGCTTGCGTCTCTGGTTTAAAACCCGATTAGCGCAACAAGCGTGATGCTTGATAATTGTCCCTTGTAACTGGCCAACAGGATAGAGTTGTTAGCAATCCTTGTCAGGAATGCCGTCAAGGAGGCCACCTTTCTGCCCATTGTGTAAAGTCTCTTGCTTTCCTTGTCAGGCGGGGCCTCAGGGGAATCTATGGGAGTACCAGCCTTTTTCCTTGTTGTAGTAACAACTAATGAATCAGGCTTTAGTTGCCCTCTGATATACAGCGGGTCAGAAGGGGCAGGTCTAAACAGTTTCTCTATGCAGGGGTTTACTGCCCGTGTAAGATTAGGGGAACTCCAGCGATGGCTGTATTTTTCACTGAATGGACTTGAGAGGGATAAACTGAGAAACAGCCTTCTTATCTCCTAAGATTTCCTCTACAAAATCTTTATCTTGTTGTTCTTCCTGGGTAGCTATGTGAAAATGCTATGCCGCCTTGACAAGCACTTCATTTAGCAGGAGTTGATCGTCAATGTGTGAGTCCATGACAGGGGGGTGGGGGGGGGGGGCAGGGGCGGTTTGTCCCGATTAACAGGCGAGTCCATGACATACATATATTTGTCTCGGGGGTCAACCTCAGGGTCCTCATCATCCCCGTAAAACGGGTCTGCTGCCTCTTGAATAGAGAGGTCTTCATGATCATAGTCCGGGTCATATAGGTCAATGCCTTGCACTGGATTCTAGAGGAAAGACCTCTTAGTAGGGGGTTGAGCAGGGATCTGCGACCCAGAGGGTGCTGTCGTAGGGGGGTTGGGGGAGGGGTGGACGGTGGAAGAGTGGAAGCTCTTGAAATAGTCAGGGTCCTTTTCTTAAAAGTTGGCCATGAATGACATCCTCCTCATGACCCTGTCTATATCCTCAGCCGACCATTGGGCAGAACTAGGGATGACCAATGGTTGAAAAGGGAGCCCTAAATCTTCATTTGTGGGAGGAAGTAAGGTAGAAGGAGGAGCCTTCTTTTTGAGGGTGGAAGTCAGTACCACATTGAGGGCCTACCCTGGCGGCGGGTTAGAAATGCGAGGGTGGAGTCTCTTTACTCCTTCCATAAATGCTTTGATGACTGGTACTTTCCACCATGAGACCTTATTGTGAGAGGTTGAGTAGGCTGACAAGGCCGCCAGGTGGACCTTTAGGGAGTTAAAAACTAACCATGCATCTAGCAAATGGAACATACAAGTTAGAATGTGTGATGGAGTACCTTCTATAGGGTAGATTTGTTTAGTCTGGCGCAAAATTAAGAATCTTTTCCATTTGTCAAAGTAACAGTGCCTAGTGTTTGGTTTTCTTGATTCTTTCAAGATATCCAGGCATCTCTGTGGCAGGTTGAGAGGTCCGAACTCTATGACCTCAGGAGCCATGCTGCCAAGTTGATCGAGTGCAGCTGCGGGTGCACGGTTAGCCCCTCGTGTTGGGAGAGTAGGTTGTACTGGCACGGGAGTTGGATGGGATCGCACATAGCCAGTTTGCGCACATGTGGATACCATGGTTGTCTTGCCCACATAGGAGCAACTAGGATAAGTGCCATCAATTCCTTGTGTATTTTGTTCACCACCTTCATTAGAGGGGTTGGTGGAAAAGCGTAGGCAAATATCCCTGACCAGTTCATCCATAGGGCATTCCCCTTGGAGCCTGGTTGGGGGAACCTGGATGCGATGTCTGGGCATTGACTGTTTTCGCTTGTGGCAAATAGGTCTATTGTGGGGAAACCCCACTGAGAGAAGAGGTGTTCTACGACATCTTCGTGTAGTCGCCATTCGTGTTCCTCTGGAAGGGGATCTCTGCTCAGAGAGTCTGGTAGCGAGTTGAGTTCCCCTGGAACATGTTGAGCTGACTCCGTTTGAGTGCCTATTTCAAAATTAGTTGGGCAAGTCTGGACAGATTTTGAGAACGAGTGCCCCCCTGCTTGTTTATGTAAAACATTGCAGGTGTGCTGTCTGTAGGGACCTGCACCGACTGGTTCGATAAGAGAGGTTCGAATGACCGAAGCGCTCTGAATTCTGCTAGAAGTTCCAGCAGATTGATGTGGTTCTGAGCAACCTTGCGAGACCACAGATCCTGAGCTGCGTGGTGAAGGTAGTGAGCTCCCCACCCTGTTAAGGAGGCGTCTGTTGTGACGACGGCTTGAATCTCTGGGTCGTAGGAAGGTTTTCCCTTTTTTTTTTTTTTTTTTTTTTATTTATTTGCCTTTAGTTCAATTACAAGAATAATTTCAAGTAGAACCTTTGCAAAAGAACAAGTTAAAATCCATGTATAAAGAGAAGAAAATTTAGACATTTGATTTTTACATTATTTTACATTATCACATAATACTTTAAAATGCTTTAAAATACAGTTTAAAATACAAGTGAAAAAAAAGATATACCAATCAGTTTATCAGCTCAGCAATTCATTCTCCCGTCAGAATAAGTTCTTTTTCTATATGCTTACAAAAGCTTACTAATTCATAGATTAAGCGGTTGTGAGTTCCTTGCATCATACGAGACCATAAAAACTCAAGACAATCTTCAAACCCTATATCAACAAATTTCATAAATCTTGCTGTTCGTAATTTGTTAAAATGAGGACAGTAGAGAATGAGATGCTTCATTGTTTCATATGGTTCGTTACACTCATCAAATCGACATCCCACAGCAAATGTGGTGGTATTTGTTCGCCAATTTTTTATTCTGTCTCTAGTATGGAATAGATTAAATCTAAATCGAATATAAGCCTTCCTGGTAATTTCACAGGGAAATAAAGTGATATGTGCATAGCGAGGGATGCGCTGTTTAACAAAGGCGCCATAATCTTCATAAGATTTATAAGTCATAATCCGATCAATAGTTACACACCAGTCTAAATCAAAAAGTTTTTTTTTTGCATAGCACGGGCGAAAATGGATATCATTCACTGTAATATTCACTTCACTTAAAAGTTGTTGCATTTTCAATTGATAATTATAAAAGGAAGGAGGACAGTGGGTACCTAGCATCTTATGCAAATCCGCATATAGCGAGTTATTCGGTGGATAGTTCATTTTTGCAAAATGGGATAACTGTCTCCATTTCCATCTAGTTGAAAGTGCCACTAATCCCAATTCATGGCGAATGATGGCATTTGGAATGGACATAGGCAAAAACATTGCTGCTTTTAAAAGTGAGCCTTGTACACAATCCAACATGTTAGACATGTCACACAAACATATATCTAGGGCATAAAGAATAATACTCTCAGTCTTCAGGGACATAAATTCAATTAACGGAGTTAGTGAAAATGTTAGATTCTCTCTCCTCCAACAGCGAAGATTCTGTACTAGTGTTGGCGAACGACCACTAGATCGTCGGACTGACCACTTGCCTGAGACCACTCGCCAACCACTCCTGCATGGATCGCATGCGCAGGCGCGCGTGGGGAACCAGGTAAATGCAAGATGCCATCATACCTAGCAAACTCATTGCTTTGCGCACCCTTATTTGGCGACCGGCTTGATATTGATGAATTTGCAGCAACAAATTTCGAATTCTTCCCTCGGACGGAAAGGCCAACCCCTCCTGAGTATTTAGGACAGATCCTAGGAACTGTTTGGAGGTGCTTGGCACGAGGCTTGATTTTTCTAGTTTAAGGAGAAGCCCAATTGAAAGGGGGGGGGGGGGAAGGGGGGGTTGATGGTTCTTTGGATGTTTTGTCAACAAATTAGGGGGGACTCCCCTGTAATGAGCCAGTCGTCCAGGGAAGGGTACAATGGGATTGCCTCAATGCGCAAGTGCGCTGCCACCACTGCCAGTACCTTGGTGAATACCCCTGGAGCCTAGACTATTCCGAAGGGCAGCACCTTGAATTGGTAGTGCTGGTTCACTATCTTGAAAAGCAAGAATCTTCTGTGCGCTGGGAACATTGAAATATGAAAATAGGCATCTTTCATATCCAGTGTTGCCATGTAATCCCCCTTTTTGTAGGGGGATTACCTCTTGTAGCGTAGTCATGCAGAACATTTGTGGCTCGACATACTTGAAGGGCGCACATCTAATACTGGGCGCATTGTGAGATCTTTCTTTGGCACAAGGAAGTAGGTTGAATAAATACCCCCCATTTACCAGATTTGCCAGGACGACCTCTATGGCGTCCTTTGATAAGAGTTGCGATCTCCTCGAGGAGGATTTTCTGATGTTCCAGCGAGTGTACTTTGTCATGGAGGATATCGTGGGGGCGCTCTAGTAACTCGATGCAGTTGCCTCCGGACACTGGACAGCACCCATCTGTCCGAGGTGATCCTCTCATTTGTGTCGGTGAATTTGGTAATGTGCCCCCCTACTGGGGATGCATGGGAGGGGACCTGAAGCGGAATGTCACTGTTTGGCAGGTGGCGTGCCACCTCTAGCGGGGCTACCTTTCCACGCCCACGACCTCTGCGCTGCCCTCTTGGGTAGCCCTGGGAAGATTGTGACAGGCAATTCACCCATGATGTCTATCAGTGTCGCCCAAGTTTCTGACTTTAATCCCCGATTACCTTAACCATGCATGCCTCTTAATGATTATACCTTCACCGATTATTCTACCGGCATTATCAGCCGCGTCAAAGTTAGTTTTCAGGAGACTGCCCTCCCCTCAGCTGCCACTTGCGCTAACTGGGACTTTAAAGGTTCAGGTGTGGAGGAAAGCAAAGCAGATACTTCCTCTCATTTATGGCAATTGTAGCTTGCTAAGAGGGTGGCACTGTTGGCTATCCTAGCCTGATAAGCCGCAGATGAAGCAACACTTCTCCCTAGACCATAGATTCTTTTGCTTTCCTTATGCGGAGGAGCCTCAGAGGAAGCAAGTGGGGTTCCCCCTCTCTTTCTAGTGGTGGCAAAGACCAGTGAATCTGGTTTTAGTTGTCCCCCGATACATAAAGGGTCAGAGGGAGCAGCGCGAAATAACTTTTCAACACATGGATTTACTGCACGTATGAGGTTAGGCGTTTGCAAAGAAGGCAGAATTCTGCGCTGAACTGATTTTAGTAACGGGATGGACTGAGTTACTGCCCTTTTGTCTCCCAGGATTTGCTCTGCGAAATCCCAGTCCTCTTGAACTTCCTGTGTATCTACCTGGAAGTGTTCAGCAGCCTTAGCCAACACCTCATTAAGGAGAGGCTGGTTATCGGAGATTAACAGGAGGGTCCTTAGGAGTTGGTGAGTCTAAGGTGTAAGCTTCAGCCTCCTACTCCTCATCATCATCATCATCCCCGTCATAGTAAGGGTCTGCAGGCTGTTCCTTCTTGAATTGAGGGTCATGTTCATCATGGTAAGAATTTGGGTCATAAGGGTCCACAACAAAGGGGTCTATGACTAAGTCCTGAAAGGGAGCATCAGAGCAAGCCCTCTTAGGAGGGGGTTGAGGGGACACAGGAGTGGCCCTGGACCCACAAGGAGCTGAGGTGGGAGGGGTGTTCATGTAACTCTGAAAATAGATGTTTTTCATAATAATCTGCCATAAAGGTCATACTTTTCAATACCCTGTCTATATCCTGAGAGCCCCATTCTCTGGAGCTTGGTATAATAACAGAATGAGCGGTAAGGCCCATGTCCTTATCTGTGGAAGGTGTAACTTTTGTTTTGGGGGCTGACTGATTTTTTAGCAGCCTCGTCCCCCCTATGCTTCTCTTTAGAAGTGTGGGTATTTTTAGATGACTTTGAGGTGTTTACCCCCTCCCCCATGGCTAGGAGTGGATTTACTAGACTTTTTGGGGCCTTCTGATTTGTCCGATGCATCGCGCCGACTGTCGTAGGCGTGAACCGGCAAGGAGCATCGAATTTTGGGTGTAGGGTTAGACGCAGAGCGTCCAGTTTCGATAGTGGGTCGAGACACTGTGTCTTCGTCAGACGCCCAAGTCTCAGTGGCAGGCTGAAGCGGCTTGTGCTGCCCCTCGTATGCTTCTTTGATGGCAGAGACCATCCAGCGGGATATGGAGGCCTTGGAGGCCAGATAGCCTGGTCTTGCACCTCCGAAAGTGACAAACAGGGCATCCGATTTGCAGAAGACCTTCGTCCTGTCAAGTTAGAATTTCTGGGCACGCCTGACATCCAGTCAGTGCAGCACTCTGTGCCTCGTCCTTAGGATCGGCAAAAAACATAGGAAGCACTATTTCCTCGTTCAAATGGAAAGCAGACGGCACCTTAGGCAGAAATGCTGTGAAAGGTAGTATATGGTTCTGAGGCGACCAGTGCCTGGATCTCGCCGACTCTGCGAGCCGAGGTGAGGCTGACTAGTAAGGCTGTCTTAATGGTGAATAGCCTGATGTCCACGGATGCCATTGGCTCAAATGGTTTGTGCGCCAGGATGCACAAGTCTAGGTTGAGGTCCCACACAGGGTGCAGCCTATTGATGGGCGGGTAGAGCCTTGAGAGCCCCATCAAATGTTTGACGATCGGACTGGAGGAGGAGAAGAAGAAGATCCCCCTCCTCCGAGTTCCTGCACGCCCCAATGGCTGTGAGGTAGGTGCAGCAGGTGTTCACCTGCCCGCCAGAGTGGGCGGGGTGTGCCGACAAGGAGAGCATGTTGTCCAAAGCACATGCTAAGGGGTCAATTTCCTTGGAGTCTGACCAGTGGCAGAACCTGGTACATTTACTTTTATACTGGCCCTGGTAGCCTTGCTCCTTGCACCCTGTATGATTTCCAGATTAGCCTGGGAGAGGCTGAGGTGCCATAGCGTTACCTGCTCAGGAACCACGTGAGGGCTAGTTTCTGTGGGGTAGATGACCATGCCTCCCCCCCCCCCCAGAAGATGCACTGGGCCCGTCGGGAGGTGAATCGGGGGCATCTCCGAGAGGCTGAGGAGCTCTGAGAACCATGGCCTGGCCAGACACCAAGCCGAGACACCTTGATCCTGCAAATTACTCTGTGGATCAGTGGTGTGGGTGGGAAGGTGTATGCAGTCATGCCGTTCCACTGGATCTGAAATGCATCGCCCAGGGAGCCGGGGCCCTGTCCCTGCCAGGAGGCAAACTGAGGGCACTTCTTGTTGTGCCAGGTGGCAAAGAGATCCACCTGGGGGGGACACCATCTGCTGAAGATCTCCTGAATAACGAGGTTGTTTAGCTGCCACTCATAATTGTCTGCTCCAACCTGCTGAGCCTGTCCCCCTCCAGAATGGCTTCCCCCGGGAGGTGGACTGCCGTGAGGTAGATGTTTTTCAGGGCCCACTCGCACATGTTGATTGCGAGTCTGCACAGTGGAGGGGATCTGGTCCCTCCCTGCTTGTTGACATAGTACATGCTGATCGGGTTGTCTGTCTGGATGAGGACAACCTTGCCCCTGAGAAGTGGAAGGAATGCTCTGAGCGCTAGCCAGATGGCGTTCAGCTACAGCCAATTGATGTGGTATTCTTGCTCTTGTCAAGTCCAGGTGCCATGGAACGAGAGCTCATCCAGGGCGGCTCCGCAGCCCTCCAGCGAGGAGTCTGTGGTGATGGTGAACTGCGGGGAGGGAGGCGAAAGGGCTTGCCCATCCATAGGTTGCAGTCCCTGGACCACCATGTTAGGTCCGGGTGGAGAGACGGAGGACCGCTGATTATCTCGGATTGAGCGCCCCTCTCCTGGTTCCATGATGCCACGAAGTGCAACTGAATCCTCCTCATCCTCAGTCTTGTGTGTGGAACAGCTAATGGGACCACCGCCAAGAGACCCAAGAGATGCTGGTACAACCATAAAGAGGTCACATATCTGCTGAGGAAGTGAGTGGAGGTCTTCTTGATAGCCGAGATCTTGTCTTCCAACGGAAATACCTTCTCGGAGCACGTGCCCCAGATGAGGCCCAAGAATGTCAGTCTGCATGGGTTGCAGCTGCGATTTCTTGAGATTGAACGAAAAGCCCAAATCGTGCAGTGTGTTCATAAGGGCATGGAAAGTGTTGAACCACTTCCAGATATGTAGCTCTGAGTGAGCCAGTCGTCGAGGTATGGGTAGATGTGGAGGCCCTATGCTCTGAGGAGGGCAGCCACTGTATTCATGAGTCTGGTAAAGACCCTGGGGGCCCGAGTTGAGGCCAAAAGGACTTTGTATTGAAAATGGTAGCCCAAGATCCTGAACCGTAGGAAAGAACGATGGGGCTGCCAAATCGGGACGTGCAAGTACACGCCCTTCAGATCCATAGAGCACATCCAGTCTCCCTTGCACAATGTCTGCTATAAAAGCTGGCGTAACCATCTTGAATTTTTTGTAGGGGTAAGGAGAGGTTGAGAGTGGACAGGTCCAGCACAACTCTCGGGCCCGCCTGGTTCTTTTTCTGAATGGTGAAAATCCTGGAGTAAAAGCCCAAGCCTCGCTGGGAGGCTGGGACTTCCGCCACTGCCTGGCTCTCTACGAGCGACCAGATCTCCACCAGAAGAGTTGCTGTCCCAACTTGAGAGAGGGGAGGGGAGGAGGTAGGAGAGGCTGGGATGAGTAAGCGGTACCCTGTGGATAGTACGGAGAGGATCCAGGGGTCCGCGAAATTCTGGCACCAGAAATGTGCATGGAGAGCATGTCTTCCCCCCCCACTGGAGACACGTGCGTGGACCCGGAGGGACGTGTCAGGCCTTCTTTCCCCTCAGAGGCTGTCGCAGAGGAGGGAGACTGGAAAAAGCCCTTACCCCCCCCCCCCCCCATCCTCCCTTTTTGTTGCTTGCGCCGGTTTTGAGACGGCGAGCGGTCAGGCTGCCTGGATCTCCGTTCCTGGAAGTCGTGGAACCCTCCGTACGTACGCCCCCTGTCGGAGCACTGCTGTGACTGGGTGTACGATTTGGGCGTGGTCTTTGTCAAGATGGATAAAGACCTGGCCGTTTGTGAGACATTTTTCTTTTTGCTTTTGTCCAGCTCCTCGTCCATGAAGTGGAAGAGGTCCCCCCCCGCCTCCCCTCGAACGGCAGATCTAATATGCGTTCCTGGACGTCCGGGTTGAATTTCAATGCACGGAGCCAGGCTGTCTGTGGCGATACAGATGGCACGGCCAGAGGTGACAATATGGGCATGGTGGATTCCATGAGGTCCTGTGCCACCAGCTTGGCCTCAGCCAGTCCCCCCTTGAAACGCGATTGGCTCTGCGTAGGGAGTTCTGGGAGAAAGTCTGCAATTTCCCACCATAACCTTTGGTTAGCGCCCACCAGCATGGCGTCAGCGTTGGCCTGACGGAGATGTAAGGACGCATTGGAATAAAGCTTCTTCCCGTACGCCTTCAAGATCTTCTCCTTGCCTAG
Organism: Ambystoma mexicanum; assembly: GCF_040938575.1. Classification (NCBI taxonomy): domain Eukaryota; kingdom Metazoa; phylum Chordata; class Amphibia; order Caudata; family Ambystomatidae; genus Ambystoma; species Ambystoma mexicanum. Next base: position 834,279,321 of record NC_090925.1, read on the forward strand.
CAGCATCAGCGCAGAGGAGGCTGAGGACGACCGAGGCTTGGAGTATAGTAATGCCGCAGCGATCACTGAGGAGTGGCTGAGGGTGGGCCGATAGCAAGAGTGTATCCCCCTCCATCTGCCTGTACTTGGCGTCCAGGAGTCGATTGACTGGCTGGACAGAGTGGGGCTTGAGCCAACCCTTTTTGGCCAGGGAGACTACATTGGTCTGCAGTGGAATTCCCATTTTGGCAGAGAGGTGTCGCGTGAGGACTTCAGCCAGAACCCCCTCTGCTCGACCTCGGGTTGAGGTAGGTCCAGGTACTCCGCCAGCCCTGCAAGACGTTCGTGGAAGGCCCTGGCTGAGGATGGCGTGTCAGGATCCTCCTCATCAGTATCCTGTGGGTCAGGAGGATCCTGCGTAGGTGGAGGAGTAGCAGGAGCCAGAGGCTGGGGTATGGGGACCGAAGCCGGAGGCTGAGGCTGGTACGGAACCGCCTGAGGAATTGGCTGGGGAGCCAGAGGCAGAGGCTGCGCCGGGGCTGGAGGAGCCACCTGTGGTGCCGGTAGAATCGGAGGTAGCACGTCTATGATGGCGTCCCCGAGGATAATCCCCATCTGAGGTGACTTCATGAGCCCGAGGAACCTCTCTTCACAGGCCGGAGAGGTGGTAGGGGTACCAACGGGGTAGCGGAAGGCTGCTGGAGCCGCTGCATACCCTGCCCGTAAGGACGCAGTGGAAACTTGCCCTGCGCAAATGAAGGACAGGCTGTAGGCCATGTACCTTGTTGAGGCCAGTCCCACCTTGACGCTCGTTCTTCGCTGAACTCCTGGGATGGCGTCGGACAGGTGCCGATGTCTGGCGCGGTGGCCATTTTGTCGAGCTGCCTGCCACGTGCCTGTGTCGTCTTGCTCGGCACGCTGGGCCCAGCATCCTCCAAGACACTTGAGTGTGGATCGCGAGACCTACCCTGCTCCTCGAGCCTAGGCCCGGTAGGTGCGACACCCTCGACCCGTAGGCCGGTATAGCTGCGTTTAGGCTTACCCTCAGCAGTATTGCCGGTGCTAGGGCATGGCCTCTCGGACATAATGCCGGTAAAAGGGTGAAGCCCCTTGGGTGGAGACCTGGTCAAAGAACCTTCTGGTCCCTCAGCACGGTCCCTTGGCCAGTAGGCCGGTAGCTGGATCAGCCTCGGTGCACATGCTCGTACAAGGACCTGAGCGATCCCTCCCGCACGGGCGAGTCCTTGGGAAGGAGTCTCACTTACGAAGTGCGATGGAAAATAGAGGCCCTACCTTGGGCCTGGCTCGATGTTTTGCGAAGTTCTTGAGGTCCTCTGGAGGCGACTTCTGGAAGAGCTCCCTCCACCTGGCTAGTCTGTTCTTCAGCGATCTCGATGACAGGGCGTGCTACGCTGTACAAGCTTGCCAACCGTGGTCTGGGCCAAGGCAACGTAGGCAGAGGGCGTGTGGGTCTGAAGTTGGGAAGAGCCCATCGCAGGATGGACACCTGCTGAACCCTGTGGAAGTCGACATGCGCAGGGGAGGAGTGTGACGCCTGAGGACTGAGTAACTGAATGATAAAAAAAGACCAAAAAAAGACAGAAGTATCTACACTTGGAATTACATGGCCGAAGCCAAACCCAGGAGCGCTGGTGAATTCAGCTTGTTCCCGTCGATGCGGAAAAGGGGACTGGGGTGTGGCGCCGGAGGGCAGAATCAGGGGAGTGCATGCTCCCACGGATGCACCCCTGCGTGCCTCTAAAGGGCAAGAAGGTTTTTTCTGGTGAAAAAGTTTCCGTCTCCAGTCCCTTGGAAGGGACGCCCATGCAGTATGGAGGAAAGGGGACAGGACGTAAGAGTATTGAGCTTACCCTTTAAATTTAGTCTAGCATGCTAGGATGCGGCCCCTCCAGCGTCTCACCTCAGTCCCCTTTTTAACACATCGGACGCTTCAATACCTGCTATGCCGAAAACTTTAAGCCCTCGCATACAAGCAGGGGAAGGTGGGGACGGACGTATGGAACAAAGGGGACCAAGGACTAGGAGTACTCTAGTCACTATAGTGAGTAACTAATTACTTATACGTTCCATCCTCTTTCCTCCCTCCATCCTTGTGGGCGATTCCACTGAACAAGATCATAGGGTGGAGCTGTGATAACCTGCCTCGTATCTAGGACGAAGCAAAAAGGTTCTTCAGAACCGCCTGACCAAACTCTGCATCTCGCTTGGAGCTGGTATGCAGGGAATAGTGCTTACAGAACTGACGGAGTAGCCCAAGTAGCCACCCGGCTGATGACTTCCCAGAGGGAAGGTCTCTGAGACGCGACAGTCGTGGCCTTAGCTCAGACTGCATGGGCATAAATCCCCTAATGAACTGGTTTGGCCATGGCTGTATATGCCTCTGAAATGGCCTGGACCATTTTACAGGCGATACAAGCTTTGGAAACCTGGGTGCTGGGAGCCATGCCCCCAAACGTGATGAACAATGCCTCAGACTTCCAGAAGATTATCTGAGAGAGGTAGAACTTGAGGACTCGAGGTCCAAGGAATGCAAAGCCCTTTCAGCATCCAACTGAGGGTTCAGGAAGAAGACCAGCAGGTAGATCTCCCGATTCATATGGAATGGAGTGACCACCTTGGGAAAAAAATGTGGATGGGTGCACAAGATGACCTGGTCATTGTGAAACCTGGTGAAGGGCTTCCATGGTGAAGTCTACAGCTCGCTCACCCTGCACGCCAAAGTGAGCGTCACCAGCAACACTGGTCACCAGTCCGATGTCCACCGAGGCCATCAGCTTGAAGGGCTTGCGCTGCAAGGCTGCGAGAACCACATTAAGGTCCCAGACCAGTTGAGGCCTATGTACCGGAGGAAAAAGCCTGGACAACCCCCTTGAGGTGGGCCTTAACTACCGGGTTGGCCACTGAAAGAAACATGCTCAAGGGAATTCTTGTGGTCTCCAATTGCCACCAAATAAGTGCGGCAGGTATCAACCTGAATGCCAGAACGAGCCAAAGAAAAAAGCCAGCACGTAGTCCACGTCGTCTTCACCTGTTCCTTGTGGATCTTGTTCATCACCTTCCTCATTAGAGGTGTTGGGGGGTTAAGCGCAGGCAAATTTTCCCTGACCAGTTCATGCATAGGACATTCCCCTTGGAGCCTGGCTGGGGGAACCTGGACACGAAGTCTGCGCATTGCCCGTTTTCGCTTGTAGTGAACAAATCTTTTGTGGGGAAACCTGATTGAGAGAAGAGGTTTTCTACGATCCCTGCGTGTAGTTGGCCACTCGTGTTCTTCTGTTAGGGGATCTCTGCTCAATGAGTCTGCAAGAGAGTTTAGTTCCCCAGGAACGTGCTGTGACGATAGGAATTTTTTCCATTTGAGTGTCCATTTCCAAATTTGTTGCACAAGCCTGGATAGATTTTAGAGAATGTGTGCCCCCCTGTTTGTTGATGTAAAACCTTCCTGTAGTGCTGTCTGGCAGGACTTGCAGATTGGTTCGCTTTGTGAGACTCGAACACCTGAAGGGCTTTGAATACTGCCAGTAATTCTAGTAGATTGATGTGGTTTTGTGCGGTCTCATGAGACCACAGACCCTGAGCTGTCTGGTGAGGGTATTGAGCCCTCCCCCCCCACCCAGCGAGTGAGGGATCCGTCATGACAATCGCTTGTACTTCCGGATCTTGGAACAGTTTCCCCTTTAAAAGATTTTCTCCTGTCCACCTGCGAAGATTGTGTACTAGTGTTGGTGAAACGACCACTAGATCATCCCACTGACCACTCGTCTGAGACAACTGATTCGCCAACCACTCCTGCATGGGTCGCAGGCGCGCGTGAGGTACCAGGTAAATGCAAGATGCCACCATGCCTAGCAAACTCATTGCTTTGCACATCCTTATCTGGTGGCCGGCCTGAAAATGTGGCATTTGCAGTGACGCATTTTTGACTCTTTCCTCTGATGGAAAGATCAACCCCTCTTGTGCGTTTACGACGGCTCCTAGGAACTGCTTGGTTGTGCTTGGCACTAGGCTTGATTTTTTCTCGTTGATGGAAAAGCCCAATTGGAAGAGTACGTCGATCGTTCCTTGAATTTTTCTCTGACAATTAGGGGAGACTCCCCTGTAATCAGCCAGTAGTCCAGGTAAGAGTACACTTGGATTGCCTCCCTGTGCAGATGTGCTGCCACCACCACCAGTACCTTTGTGAAAACCCTTGGAGCAGATGCTATTACGAAGGGTAGCACTTTGAATTGGTAGTGCTGGTTCGCAATCTTGAAACGCAAGTATCTTCCATGCGCTGGGAACATTGAAATATGAAAATAGGCATCTTTCATATACAGTGTTGCCATGTAATCCCCTTTTTTTAGTAGAGGGATTACTTCTTGTAGCGTAGTCATGCAGAACTTTTGTGGCTTGACATATTTGTTTGCAGGGCGCAAATCTAATACTGGGCGCATTGTTAGTTCTTTCTTTGGCACAAGGAAGTAAGTTGAATACATACCCCCTCGTTTACCTGGTTTACCTGGTTGGCCGGGACGACTTCAATGGCGTCCTTTAGTAGAAGGGTGGCGATTTCCTCGAGGAGGATGTGCTGGTGTTCCCTGGAATGGCTCTTGTCGTGGGGGGGTGGTTACTGGGTTGCTCGAGGAGCTCTATACAATATCCGCTTGTTACGGTGGACAGCACCCATCTGTCTGTGGGGATTTGCTCCCATGCGTGGGTGAAGCTGGATATGCGCCCTCCTACTGGAGAGGCATGGGAGTGCACCTGGAGCAGATAGTCACTGCTTTTGAGGTGGGCTGCCACCTCGGGAGGAGTTGCCCCTACTGCGACCGTGGGATCTGCGCGCTCCTCTCGGGTAATTCTGGGAGGACTGATACAGCTGGTTTCCCCAGGCAGTACCTTGGCTCTGGGTATAGGTGGAAACCCTCTGACTTTTGGCTGCGTGAGAGACAAAAATTCCCCATTTCCCCTCTGGCCAGTAGGTTTATTGGCCAGTTGGCCCAATGACTTCAGATTATCGTATACTGCATTGGCCATCTTTAAGGCATCCTTGACAGCCTTGCCAAAGAGCACATTGGGCTCAGCGGGCATGTTAATAAGGGTAGCTTGCGTCTCTGGTTTAAAACCCGATTAGCGCAACAAGCGTGATGCTTGATAATTGTCCCTTGTAACTGGCCAACAGGGTAGAGTTGTTAGCAATCCTTGTCAGGAATGCCGTCAAGGAGGCCACCTTTCTGCCCATTGTGTAAAGTCTCTTGCTTTCCTTGTCAGGCGGGGCCTCAGGGGAATCTATGGGAGTACCAGCCTTTTTCCTTGTTGTAGTAACAACTAATGAATCAGGCTTTAGTTGCCCTCTGATATACAGCGGGTCAGAAGGGGCAGGTCTAAACAGTTTCTCTATGCAGGGGTTTACTGCCCGTGTAAGATTAGGGGAACTCCAGCGATGGCTGTATTTTTCACTGAATGGACTTGAGAGGGATAAACTGAGTAACAGCCTTCTTATCTCCTAAGATTTCCTCTACAAAATCTTTATCTTGTTGTTCTACCTGGGTAGCTATGTGAAAATGCTATGCCGCCTTGACAAGCACTTCATTTAGCAGGAGTTGATCGTCAATGTGTGAGTCCATGACAGGGGGGGGGGGGGGGGGGGGCAGGGGCGGTTTGTCCCGATTAACAGGCGAGTCCATGACATACATATATTTGTCTCGGGGGTCAACCTCAGGGTCCTCATCATCCCCGTAAAACGGGTCTGCTGCCTCTTGAATAGAGAGGTCTTCATGATCATAGTCCGGGTCATATAGGTCAATGCCTTGCACTGGATTCTAGAGGAAAGACCTCTTAGTAGGGGGTTGAGCAGGGATCTGCGACCCAGAGGGTGCTGTCGTAGGGGGGTTGGGGGAGGGGTGGACGGTGGAAGAGTGGAAGCTCTTGAAATAGTCAGGGTCCTTTTCTTAAAAGTTGGCCATGAATGACATCCTCCTCATGACCCTGTCTATATCCTCAGCCGACCATTGGGCAGAACTAGGGATGACCAATGGTTGAGAAGGGAGCCCTAAATCTTCATTTGTGGGAGGAAGTAAGGTAGAAGGAGGAGCCTTCTTTTTGAGGGTGGAAGTCAGTACCACATTGAGGGCCTACCCTGGCGGCGGGTTAGAAATGCGAGGGTGGAGTCTCTTTACTCCTTCCATAAATGCTTTGATGACTGGTACTTTCCACCATGAGACCTTATTGTGAGAGGTTGAGTAGGCTGACAAGGCCGCCAGGTGGACCTTTAGGGAGTTAAAAACTAACCATGCATCTAGCAAATGGAACATACAAGTTAGAATGTGTGATGGAGTACCTTCTATAGGGTAGATTTGTTTAGTCTGGCGCAAAATTAAGAATCTTTTCCATTTGTCAAAGTAACAGTGCCTAGTGTTTGGTTTTCTTGATTCTTTCAAGATATCCAGGCATCTCTGTGGCAGGTTGAGAGGTCCGAACTCTATGACCTCAGGAGCCATGCTGCCAACTTGATCGAGTGCAGCTGCGGGTGCACGGTTAGCCCCTCGTGTTGGGAGAGTAGGTTGTACTGGCACGGGAGTTGGATGGGATCGCACATAGCCAGTTTGCGCACATGTGGATACCATGGTTGTCTTGCCCACATAGGAGCAACTAGGATAAGTGCCATCAATTCCTTGTGTATTTTGTTCACCACCTTCATTAGAGGGGTTGGTGGAAAAGCGTAGGCAAATATCCCTGACCAGTTCATCCATAGGGCATTCCCCTTGGAGCCTGGTTGGGGGAACCTGGATGCGATGTCTGGGCATTGACTGTTTTCGCTTGTGGCAAATAGGTCTATTGTGGGGAAACCCCACTGAGAGAAGAGGTGTTCTACGACATCTTCGTGTAGTCGCCATTCGTGTTCCTCTGGAAGGGGATCTCTGCTCAGAGAGTCTGGTAGCGAGTTGAGTTCCCCTGGAACATGTTGAGCTGACCGGTAAATCTTCCGTTTGAGTGCCTATTTCAAAATTAGTTGGGCAAGTCTGGACAGATTTTGAGAACGAGTGCCCCCCTGCTTGTTTATGTAAAACATTGCAGGTGTGCTGTCTGTAGGGACCTGCACCGACTGGTTCGATAAGAGAGGTTCGAATGACCGAAGCGCTCTGAATACTGCTAGAAGTTCCAGCAGATTGATGTGGTTCTGAGCAACCTTGCGAGACCACAGATCCTGAGCTGCGTGGTGAAGGTAGTGAGCTCCCCACCCTGTTAAGGAGGCGTCTGTTGTGACGACGGCTTGAATCTCTGGGTCGTAGGAAGGTTTTCCCTTTGTTAGATTCTCTCTCCTCCAACAGCGAAGATTCTGTACTAGTGTTGGCGAACAACCACTAGATCGTCGGACTGACCACTTGCCTGAGACCACTCGCCAACCACTCCTGCATGGATCGCATGCGCAGGCGCGCGTGGGGAACCAGGTAAATGCAAGATGCCATCATACCTAGCAAACTCATTGCTTTGCGCACCCTTATTTGGCGACCGGCTTGATATTGATGAATTTGCAGCAACAAATTTCGAATTCTTCCCTCGGACGGAAAGGCCAACCCCTCCTGAGTATTTAGGACAGATCCTAGGAACTGTTTGGAGGTGCTTGGCACGAGGCTTGATTTTTCTAGTTTAAGGAGAAGCCCAATTGAAAGGGGGGGGGGGGGGGGGAGGGGGGGTTGATGGTTCTTTGGATGTTTTGTCAACAAATTAGGGGGGACTCCCCTGTAATGAGCCAGTCGTCCAGGGAAGGGTACAATGGGATTGCCTCAATGCGCAAGTGCGCTGCCACCACTGCCAGTACCTTGGTGAATACCCCTGGAGCCTAGACTATTCCGAAGGGCAGCACCTTGAATTGGTAGTGCTGGCTCACTATCTTGAAAAGCAAGAATCTTCTGTGCGCTGGGAACATTGAAATATGAAAATAGGCATCTTTCATATCCAGTGTTGCCATGTAATCCCCCTTTTTGTAGGGGGATTACCTCTTGTAGCGTAGTCATGCAGAACATTTGTGGCTCGACATACTTGAAGGGCGCACATCTAATACTGGGCGCATTGTGAGATCTTTCTTTGGCACAAGGAAGTAGGTTGAATAAATACCCCCCATTTACCAGATTTGCCAGGACGACCTCTATGGCGTCCTTTGATAAGAGTTGCGATCTCCTCGAGGAGGATTTTCTGATGTTCCAGCGAGTGTACTTTGTCATGGAGGATATCGTGGGGGCGCTCTAGTAACTCGATGCAGTTGCCTCCGGACACTGGACAGCACCCATCTGTCCGAGGTGATCCTCTCCTTTGTGTCGGTGAATTTGGTAATGTGCCCCCCTACTGGGGATGCATGGGAGGGGACCTGAAGCGGAATGTCACTGTTTGGCAGGTGGCGTGCCACCTCTAGCGGGGCTACCTTTCCACGCCCACGACCTCTGCGCTGCCCTCTTGGGTAGCCCTGGGAAGATTGTGACAGGCAATTCACCCATGATGTCTATCAGTGTCGCCCAAGTTTCTGACTTTAATCCCCGATTACCTTAACCATGCATGCCTCTTAATGATTATACCTTCACCGATTATTCTACCGGCATTATCAGCCGCGTCAAAGTTAGTTTTCAGGAGACTGCCCTCCCCTCAGCTGCCACTTGCGCTAACTGGGACTTTAAAGGTTCAGGTGTGGAGGAAAGCAAAGCAGATACTTCCTCTCATTTATGGCAATTGTAGCTTGCTAAGAGGGTGGCACTGTTGGCTATCCTAGCCTGATAAGCCGCAGATGAAGCAACACTTCTCCCTAGACCATAGATTCTTTTGCTTTCCTTATGCGGAGGAGCCTCAGAGGAAGCAAGTGGGGTTCCCCCTCTCTTTCTAGTGGTGGCAAAGACCAGTGAATCTGGTTTTAGTTGTCCCCCGATACATAAAGGGTCAGAGGGAGCAGCGCGAAATAACTTTTCAACACATGGATTTACTGCACGTATGAGGTTAGGCGTTTGCAAAGAAGGCAGAATTCTGCGCTGAACTGATTTTAGTAACGGGATGGACTGAGTTACTGCCCTTTTGTCTCCCAGGATTTGCTCTGCGAAATCCCAGTCCTCTTGAACTTCCTGTGTATCTACCTGGAAGTGTTCAGCAGCCTTAGCCAACACCTCATTAAGGAGAGGCTGGTTATCGGAGATTAACAGGAGGGTCCTTAGGAGTTGGTGAGTCTAAGGTGTAAGCTTCAGCCTCCTACTCCTCATCCTCATCATCATCATCATCATCCCCGTCATAGTAAGGGTCTGCAGGCTGTTCCTTCTTGAATTGAGGGTCATGTTCATCATGGTAAGAATTTGGGTCATAAGGGTCCACAACAAAGGGGTCTATGACTAAGTCCTGAAAGGGAGCATCAGAGCAAGCCCTCTTAGGAGGGGGTTGAGGGGACACAGGAGTGGCCCTGGACCCACAAGGAGCTGAGGTGGGAGGGGTGTTCATGTAACTCTGAAAATAGATGCTTTTCATAATAATCTGCCATAAAGGTCATACTTTTCAATACCCTGTCTATATCCTGAGAGCCCCATTCTCTGGAGCTTGGTATAATAACAGAATGAGCGGTAAGGCCCATGTCCTTATCTGTGGAAGGTGTAACTTTTGTTTTGGGGGCTGACTGATTTTTTAGCAGCCTCGTCCCCCCTATGCTTCTCTTTAGAAGTGTGGGTATTTTTAGATGACTTTGAGGTGTTTACCCCCTCCCCCATGGCTAGGAGTGGATTTACTAGACTTTTTGGGGCCTTCTGATTTGTCCGATGCATCGCGCCGACTGTCGTAGGCGTGAACCGGCAAGGAGCATCGAATTTTGGGTGTAGGGTTAGACGCAGAGCGTCCAGTTTCGATAGTGGGTCGAGACACTGTGTCTTCGTCAGACGCCCAAGTCTCAGTGGCAGTTTGATGGACGACACCTTTTCCGTCCGAGGACAGGTGGGCCTTGTCATGAGGCGACTGCGATTGGGAACGGCCAGAGGACAAGGATTCGGTGGACCGCACTCTAGGTGCCAACCATTGCCGATCTATCGACACACGTGTCGAGTCTCAGCTGGGGCTAATGTGCTTGGTGGTGGATGAACGTGATGTGCTTTTGCCACCGGGTGCGGTCCCCACAACATGGCCGCCGGCCAGTCCTACAGGTTCAGGGGTCTGCGCCTGGATAGCTGAAGCCGCCCTGTCGCCGTCCGATTCAGCAGCGTTGCTGCCATCGCTGAATGCTCACTCTTCGTCCATGTCCTCGAGCTGCCTGGCGTAGTGGGCCCAGCGCTTAGTGGAGCGGTCCTTCAGGGTTTTAGGCTTAAATAGTCAGCAGGCCAGACAAGATGCCTCAAAGTTGTCCCGAGGTAGACACAAATTGCAAACAGTAGGTTTATCTACCCAGGGGAACGTCTAGTTACATCTTGGGCAGAATCTAAACGAAGTACTCTCCATAAGGTCAAGGTATGGCAGCGGAGTGAATTTATGTAGGAAAAGGGGAAATATATATTTATGACCTAGCCCCACTCTCCCTACTGACTGGGTCGAGGCTAGAGGTGGCCTTCCAAGGCCTGGGGTCCGTCGCAGCAGTCTTCAACGGAAGGCTCTCCGATCGTCACCAGCGTCGTTCTTCGGCGTTCGGTGAATAAAGGATAGGAAGAGATTTAACAGTAATTTAAATATAGATACAAAAGGAACTCCGGACACATGCGTCCGACTAGCATGGCGGAAAAAAACTATCTGAGGGACCTACACGCGTGGGATCATGGGTACAGGGGATGTCACACTAGGGATAGTAATACTGGCACGCCCTATTCGACTTCCCTTTTCGAGTTTCGAAAACAACTAATCCTCCCCAGCTTCCACTAGATGTCGGCCTATGCGCAGCATGTGATCTAAGCAGATTCCACAAGCCTCAGATATATATCTATATCTCTAGCTATATATATCTATATCGCTAGCTATCTATATCTCTAGCTATCTATATATCTCTAAACGAACTAAAATACTCAGTAATCGTCTTAATGTTGCTTGCATCTGCTTGGATTCACATGCTTTGCATAGGACGACATCTAGTAGTTGGTGTCGAGTAGTACAATATTTCTGTACAAAGTCGAAAAACAGGGCGTTCCCATAATACTATCCCATCTGTGACATATACAATAACCATGATCCTTCATGTGTTTGTGTCCTCCGATTGTGATTTTTCTGCCCTGGGGATGCATGAAGTCTGTAGTGGACCGTGAGTGTGTCAACTGATTAAGTGTAGAAAGTTAACTCTGAATAAAAAATTATTAAATCCGTTTGTGAAACATTCATTTTCACAGCAGGGAGGATGGGCGGGTGCATGTGAATCTAAGCAACATTATTGAAAGGTAATGTTCGTCTTTGGAGGCTTGTGGGTCTGCTTATAATCACACACTTTGCATAGATTAGCAAGCAGTACCCGATGAAGGTGGTGAGTGAACTAAAGGATCAGAATCAAAATACATTTTTTAACATGGTTTGTCCCACCTGTGAATCATTCCTTGCTTGTGGGTCAAAACAATGTTGTGCGAAAGTGGTTACCGAACTCTATATAGCCTCTTTACAAATAGCCTCCAGTGGCACATTTACGATGAAAGCCAGTGTAGCTCCTGTACTAGTGTAGAATGTGCGCTGGATGTGAAATGAAGAGTTTTGCTTGAGCGGCTGTAAAACTATTAAATACACCTTACAATCCATCTGGCGATGGTAGACAGACAGGGTCCCCTTCCGTTCCAGCTGCCAGCGATGCAAATATCAGTTTTTCTCAGTGGATTTATTTTGTTATGGTGGTACATACCTTCTGCTTCTTTTCTTCCTTTGGAGCGTGACCTGTCGCAGCACCCCTCTCCCCTGACATCGGGAGCCCTCCGGAACGCCAGCCAGCACTTTAGAGGAATCAAGGTAAGCCCTCCCTGGGCGTTTTCCATCGTGCGTGCTGGCGCTTGTTCCAGATTTCATCTTAAGGATCACCTGCTATTAGACCTAAAACAGGTTTTTGCCACCTTTGACTAATGCAGCCCGGCCATTCCAAGATGGCGTGTCCCATTTCATCGTCTGGAGCACTTTGTCCTTGCTTGTTGCTGCTTGCATGTGATTGGTCCCAGGCCTATGAGGTAGCTGGCAGGCTTGGATGGCCCTCCTCCACTCCTCCCTTCAAAGGCCTACTCCCAAGGCCCCTGTCAGCTACCTATCCGCTACAGATACGCTACGGCACACTATGTGATAGCCTGTGTGAGCCCCCTATGGCCACCTGTGTGCCATGTGAGGCCCCCCCTATGGTCACCTGTGTGCCATGTGAGCCCCCCTCATGGTCGCCTGTGTGCCGTGTGAGCCCCCTTCCACCCCTATGGTCGCCTGTGTGCCCCCTCCCCCCATGGGCGCCTGTGAGCCGTGTGAGGGCCCCCCCCCACCATATGGACCCCCCCCCCCTATGGTTTCATCTTGCAATGCTGTGTGCCCCATCCCCCCACCCCTTGAATTGACTATATGCATTTGTATGCTGCTGCCACCCTGCAACATGGGGTTGGTCAGCATGTCTTTGCCGCCAGAACTGTCTTTATGCATTTGTATGCTGCCACCCTGCAACATGGGGTTGGGCAGCATGTTTCTGCCTCCTGAATGGACTTAATGCATTTGTATGCTGCTGTCGCCTTGCAACATGGGGCTGGGCAGCATGCATCGGTTACCTGATTTTGACTTTATGCATGTGTATACTGCTGCCACCCTGCAACATGTGGTTAGGCTTTCTGTAGGCCCTAGTTAGCACTTAAGCAACCAAACTAGCCGCCCTGCAACATGGGGTTAGGCAACATGTAGGTTTGCCTTTGCAAGCACTTCTGTAACTAAGTAAGCTTTCTGTAACAGCGCTGCGATGCCCGAGGGCTGTTGTGCGCTTTATAAATTCAAATAAATTAAAACAGGACTGCCCTACGCACCTTCATTTCATGAAGAGCTCTTATGCCAGAGTTCTTAGGGTTTTGAAAGAAAGCTGGAAGTTCAACGGATTGATTGACACGACATGTAGACATGTCATTTGGTGAAAAACAGTTGTACTTCAGACCGTCTTGTTTTTATTCACTGTAACAAGGGGTTCAGCCACTGATGAAGCTTAAAGTTAACTAATCTGTAAACAGATGTGATGGTTTACTAGGAAAGACATTTAATAAGTAAGATCCTTGGGGGATGATTTGTGCATTGGCTCAAATAAAGGACCCATGAGCTTTCTTGGTACAACATTTAGATCCCAACATGCTATTGTTTTACTCCTTCCACGAAGACTTTGGAATTCTTCATCAAGGGACCTTGTTTTGAGATGTTTTGTAAGCTGACCGTGCCACCAAATTAACCTTTAAAGAATGAAGGACTAGTCTTGTATCTAGTAAACATATGTGTTGGTGAACAATCAATAGGAAGAAGGTTTGGTTTTCTACACCACTCAACAAACCGCTTCCATGTATCAAAATATCAGTGAATAGTGATGGGCTTGCATGCCTCATTTAAAATGTCCATTGATGTGCCCAAACTCTTCCTGTCCCTGTGATAGCAGGTTGTAAGTGGGAGTCAATCTTATTGATGGGCACGGAGACATCTTGAGAAGGTGGCAGTACCATATTTGCGGCGGCCGCATTAGTGGAGTATCATTGTTAGATGTTCCTGATGCATCTTTTGGATCACCCTGTGACAGAGGGGTATGGTGGGGGTAAGTAGGCAGTGGGGGTTTTATTTATTTTTGCATTTGTAGAGCGCCTAGCAGCCCGGGGGCATCAGGGCACTGTTTCAAGGAAATTACTTTGTTACAGTGCAGGTTGCAATAGATGGTGCATGTTACAGAGAACGCGGGTCTAACATTAGCCTGGACATGGGTGGTTGCCTTACATTAGCTATACAGTTGGCAAGGTGAGCACAGACATAGGAGAAGTGCGTACATCCAGTACCAGGTCAGAGTGGGGTTTACACGAACAACATGGTTTTTATTGCTTTTCTGAAGACCAGGTGGGACTCGATGCCTCGGATAGAGGCAGGTAACAGGTTCCAGTTGGTAGCTGCGAGGACTGGGAAGGTAGCGCCGCCTGCTCTGGTCCTAATGCTTTTTGGAATTGATAGTCGGTTGGTGTGGCTGGATCTGGTCGATCTGTTTGAGGGGGGGGGCCCAGAGAATCTTTGCGCAAGGTAGCAAGGTGCTGTGTCGTGGCAACATTTGTGGGCGAGTACCAGGGATTTGAAGAGGATCCGTTCCTTGACGGGTAGCCAGTGGACGGATTTCCTGGTGGCCGAGATGGGGTCTCTTAGAGACTCCAGTGGCTGCTCCGAGGGCATTGTTCCGCACCTTTTGAAGTTTTTTGCTGAAGTGCCTAGTAGAAGTGCATTGCAGTAGTCTAGGCGGGAACCTACGATTGCTCTAGCGATGGTGAGGGAGTTTTGCTGTGAGTGGAAGGGCCTTGCAGCAGTGATAAGTTTCGAGCGGTAGGCAGCTGGGGTTTGGGGTGGAGGAAAGCATAAACCATTAACCCTGTTCAACTGATCCATAGTGCATACCCCAGGGATCCCCTCTATGGATACCTGGATGTGTAATCTGGGCATGTTGAGTTTTTTGCTGTTTCAAAAAGCTCAATTGTTGGATGTCCCCAATGAGTGAAAATGTGCGAGTACATCGGAATGTAGTTCCCTCTAGAGTTTTAAAGGTTGCACTCTGCGTAAACTGTCTGCAAGACAATTGTGTTCGCCTGGAACATGTTGGGCTTGGAGATGTATCTCCCTTTGCAGACACCATTTCCAAATTCTCTGAGCACGTTTCGGCAACTTTAGAGTGTGTTCTGTTTTGTTTGTTGTAATCGACCATGGCTGTTGTGCTGTTTGTTGCAAGAAGAACGTCCTTCCCCTCTAAATGATGTTGGAAAGCCTCAGTGCATTGCACACTGCCAGTATGTGTATGTGAGTGAGACCATGTCCCTTGAGCTGTGAGGTCTAGGCAATAGGTGCCCAATCCGGTCAGGGATGCGCCCGTTGTGATGGTTGTATGACAGGGTAGGTTGACAAAGGTTTTCCCTTTTAACAGGTTTTCTTTTGTCCACCATTTTAGAGACAATACCATTGTGTGTGAATCTTCCACTAGATCATTCCAATCACCTGCAGCTCGAGACCATTGTTGCACTGGGCGCACAGTCTGGCATGAGGCACGATGAAGATGCAGGACGCCGTCATGCCGAGCAGATGCATGACTTTTCTGAATGTTATCTGCCGTCAGGCCACGTAACAGACTCTAGGTTAACAGCTTTTGAACCCTATCCTTGAAGGGAAATACTAGTGATGCTTGTGTTGATCATTGCCCCTAGAAACTTTTTCTTGGCTGGGTAGTAGACAAGATTTCTTTTTGTCGATTGAAAACCTCACGTGATGTAACAGATTGTTACCAGAGTATCTGTGCAGCATACCTTTGCGCTTTCCCCGTTATTAATCAGTTGCCCAGACGAGGGCACACTGGAATGCCCTTCCTGCGGAGATGAGCTGCTACAACTGTCAGTATCTTTGTGAAGACTCGAGGAGCCATTGCAATTCCAAAAGGGAGCACCTTGAGAATTGATAATGAACAAGGCAGTTTCAACCCTAGGTACTTTCCATGTTCTGTGAGCTTTGAAATATGGAAATGGGCATCTTTCATATCCAGTGTTGCAAGGAAAACTCCCTCCTAGAGTAGGGGAATGACCTTTTGTAAATTTGTCAGTTTACATATGTCTATGGTATGGTAATGTCCATTTATAAAGCGCCTATACACAGGCAAGTGTTTCACAGCGCTCAAGGAAGGTGGGAACATCGGGGGGAAAAACAACCGTCGCTCAAAGCCCTTGAAATTCTGAGACAATAACAGTCTGCATAGGCAGAATTAAGTGCATAATACATTTAACAATTGAGACACACCAAATAGTAAAACTGCAGAATCGCCATCAGGCCCAATTGCATTTTGGGCTGAAGACATGGGAGAACAGACAGACGATCTTCCGGCACAGTGCATTCGGTTCGTGCAAGTGCACTGACGGTCGCAGGGAGGGGGATGACCAAGTGCACCCAGTTGGTGGAGACTGGGGTAAGTGCAGAGAGGGCCACTCTCTAGGGTAAATTATTTAAGTTGCAGTAAGGGTGGGTGGGGTGTAGGGCCCCGAGGCAAGTTTAGGAGAGGACTGGCGGGTGTGCCAGGGACATTTGAGACTACACCAGGCAGACCGTGAACATGCTGTAAGGAAGAGGAGGGAAAGCAGGAAAGAGCAGAGAGCTAGGATATCAGGGTAGAAGTAGAGAGAAGGAAGAGGAAGGTCTTTAGGAGTTTCCGGAATTTAAGAAGATCAGGCTCAAGACAAAGGGTGGCAGGGATGCTGTTCCAGAGGGAGGCACCTGCTGAGGGTAAGGATCTCCCTCCAAATGTTCGAGGTTGAAGGTAAATGAGCAGAGTGCTTGTGAGGGACAGTATTTAGGGAGGCAGCGATGCAGGTAGGTAGGTCCTGGGCCGCAGAAAGCCTTGTGGATAATGCAGAGGGTCTTGAACTTGATCCTTGCAGCCATGGGGAGCCAGTGAAGGGATTTCAACGCTGGAGAGATGGAGTCCCTCGGCCTGAGGCCAAGGAGAAGTCTTGCAGTTCTGTTCTGGATGAGTTGCAAAGGGCACAGGGTAGAAGCAGGGCAGTTGAGGAAGAGGCTGTTGCAGTAGTCTAGCCTAGAGAGAACCAGGTCTCTAGAGACAATGAGCGGCTGGGGGAAGGTGAGAAAGGGTAGAGTACATCTGAGGAGGTGTAGCTGATAGCAAGACTTTTTAGAGCTGTCCGAAATGTGAGAGGAGAAGGAGAGAGTGGAGTCGAAGATGACCCCAAGGATTTTAGCCTCACAGATGGGTGTGGGTGCAGAGCCAAGGGAGGCCGGCCAGAGTGGGTGGGAAAGCGGGAGCAGGGGTCCCAATTCAAATGATCAGTCTTACTGGCGTGGAGGCAGAGGTTGTTTGCAGCACACCATGACTGGCCTTAGGGTCTAGCAATGATCTTTTTGTTCTGCCTTTCTTTTGGAACAGGGAAGTACACAGAATACATACCCTGTTTACTTGTTCGAGAAATGCCAGTTGTGGCATTCTCCTGTTTTTTTTTAGGGCAGATTGCATGGTTTCCCGATGAACTCTATGCAATACCCCCTTCTTCACAAAGGATAACGCCCTCTGATCCAATGGTATTCCCGTCCATGCGTGCATGTATGATGCTATTCAACCCCCTAAAGGGGCGACATGGCAGGGTACGTGAACCAGAGTGTCTGATCTGAGGCAGAGGGTGCTCCCCTGGCCGATTGCTCTCTACCGTGGCTGGCTTCCTCTTCTGAACTGCCTTTGATAGGCTGAATGTGCTGCGCTTTGTGGACTCTGGTTTGTAAACCAAGTGCTTGCGCCGGGTGAATAGCGGATTGAGTAGATGTTCAGGCAAGGGTTTGCATATAAATAAAAACCACATCAACTATTTGTAAATCGTCTCTGTTATAAGGTCTTACTTGTGATCAGTCCTAAGGTCTTGATTGACTTCTGCTCCTTTTTGGCTTTTTCTTGGGCCTCATCAACCACCTTGCCAAAAAGAACACAGTTTCTCAACCAGCAGGGTGGCATTAGTTTGTGGCCTAAATACTGACCTTCGCAGCAAGGCAGGTCTCTTGATAAGAGTACCTTCCGCTACCAGCCTGCTCACAGTATCGTCTGTCTAGTGCATTTTAAATAACTGCGTAAGCAGAATGCTTGCCTTCTAGTAAACCATGAGCATTTGAGATTGCAAATGTTTTTGGACGTCCCTAAACAGATCCTCCATTTGATCTCACTGTTGCTGGTTAGAACTGGTCATCAGGGTCATGGTTAGGAACAAGTCTCATATGCTGCAGAGGTTGATACTTTTGACCTCAGAACATATATCTTCTTGTTTCCTTATCTGTGGGGATTAGTAGGATGCCAAGAGAGTCCCACCCCTTTTTACGAGTTGTCAACACTACTAGCGAGTCTGGCGTAAGGGGACCCTCAATGTAGAAGGCCAACTAGCGCAGGTTTCAAGCGCTTTTCTATGCAGGGGCTAACTGCTTTAGTGAGAGCAGGGTGACAAGTGACGAGATATTCTCTTTACTGACTGTACTAAGGAGATGTCCCGCCCAATCTACTTTTTTCATTCAGAATCTGTTCAACAAAATCAGCGTCCTCCTCTGATTCACGAGTGTCTATCTTAAAATGTTCACAGCCTTCTTTATTAACAGGTCATTGTATAAAATATGAGCATCAGTAGGAGACTGAAATTATATTGTCCATTATATCTGGTGAAAGCATAGGGTAGTCATCAGGTTCCTTAACGGGATCTTCCTCAAATGTGCCTTCCTCCTCATCAGTATAATCCCCATGCTCAATGGGGCCTTTGTATCCTGGTGTTATGGTCCGTTTAGATTATTTAGGAGGTGAAGGTCTCATAACAATATGCTTCCTCTTAATTGGGCTTATTTTTTTTTAAACTCCATAAAGGAGAACATCTCATCCATTGTTTTTGAAATCATTCTATTGTACATGAGGTAGAATGAGATTCTAGTGGACAAAGAATCTTGTTCCTCCTCAGATTCAGATACCTGAGGAACACTTTCTTTAAAGCATTGGACACAGCGTCTTGTACCCGTTTGTGGCTAGATTTGTGTTGTGTTGATTTCTATTTCTAAGTTTTGTAGTCGGCACCGAAGGCGATAGTTTCAGTGGTTGAGATGACGAATGTGATGCACTAGAGCTGAGCGCTTTGTTGCAGAGTTTTGCTCCACGCGGGCACATGCACCGAAACGGTCGCAGTTTTTGTGCGGGTCACCTTTTATCGTTCTTGGGGTAGAAAGATCTGGAGCCAATACAGACCGCTCAACCTGTGAGTGTTTTATGTGCTTAGCCCTTTCGTTGCCAAGGGTACCCTTCCATAGCTGGGCCGGATGCCTGATTTTCTGAGCTGTGGAATGGTTTAAGGGAATCTAAATCCCTAACAGTTGTCTCCTCACTTTTGAAACCCAGACTGGACTGTCCGGTTTGACCTCAATGGTTTCCGCAACTGCGGAAGGATCAACGGATGCATCAGCCTGGATTGCGTAGGCCGTCCAATCGATCCTGGAGCGTTTATGTTTTAAACACCTCTACTCCTGTGATCTCGAGGGACATAATTACATACTTGTGCATCTATCCTGCGGAATTTATTTTTACAGGAGGGTCAACATTTAAATGGAGTGCTTTTCATTCTCGAAGCTGGAAGACCGGTAGAATATTTTACAGGGAAAACAGACATTCTACAATAGCAAAACTAGTGCATGTTTTCCCTCACTCTCCCTCCTGTAATATTAGCTTGAGAAGGTCCAGAGACCTCAATGATCGCCGATCCTCCAAAGTCACGCTCGATGGAATCGTGGCAGACATGTATACTCCAGTCAGGCGATCTTTGTTGCCAATGTAACAATATCAATAATATTCTCAATATTGCTCCACATCTAGCATAACAATAGTACATCTAAGAACTCCTAGTATAGCGACCAACCCGATGGTGGAAAAAATAAATCCGAAGACCTCAACACGTACCGTACAAGTCACAGTAGGCATAGTATTACGGGAACGCCCCGTCAACACCCAGTTTTTTCTTTACTTCGAAAAGAAACAAAATTGCACCAACCACTAGATGTCCGCCTTTGCAAGGCATGTGATTCTAAGCAGACACACCCACAGACACAAAGGCGCCCATATTGGGCATGTTGCAGTCAAAGTGGTATTCTCATTCAACCACCTAGATAAGAAGATTCTTTGATGCAGTAGGACCAAGTGGCCTCTTCTAAGGGAGCACTTACTGATCTCGAGCTGGCGGTGGATACGCTTCACGTTTTTATCCCGGTAGTGTGACTGTGCAGCATTGCATTTGTTGATGGCCTCTATGAATTGTTGCGAGAGGATGCCGTGCTGTGAAGTAAAGAGAAGGGAAGGTCACATAGTGAACACAAAAAGGCAGTAGAGGGCAAACTATACCAATACGAGATGCATGTAGGCACAGGAGTTGTGGTCTAAACTATTAACAGGGTATTGTAAGGAAGGCATGGTATCAACATTAAGACGGACAAAAGTGACCATAGCTCAAGGGCGCTTACTGAACCTTAATTGGGTTTGAAAAACACCCATCTAATCCTAAATCTAAAGATGGGAGCAAGCTACAACCATCAAATAATAATAATAATAATAATAATAACTCAGTCCTAGTGGGGTCTTGTCAAAATAAAAGGGCCTATACTAAAACTTATTGTCAATCCTTACTTCTAAATACAAATAGTGTGGGAAACAATGTTATGCAAAAGAAAAGTGTTCAAGAAATATGTCGGGATACTCAAGCCGTTGGCTTCCCCACGTTTTCAATACGGGATAAGGCGGCACACTCAAGCTAGCACATTCTCTGGTTTCTCTAGCATGTGGGTGCAGTTCAAAACTCCAACATCACAGCCTTCTGTACCAAAGTCTCTTTGCCGTTCAAAAGTCTCTGCTTTGAGAGGGCCTGATGCAACAAACAAATCACGAAGTTCCTTTACTTTCAGGATTCTCCTACACAAACTTCTCTCAGATGATTTACTGTTCACCTTCCATCCCCCTCTGCCGGGCTCAGATCCACTTTAACACAAAGTTCTTTTTTCACATATTAATTTTCTTAGGATTTACACATATCCAATTGCTCGGGTGATTCATGGTTCACCCCTGATACCCCTCTGCTGGGCTCAGACCCATTTATTATAACACAAAGCTTTCAATTGATCTCCCTCTGCCGGGCTCGGACCAACTTTCTTACTTTGCCATCAACTTGCTTTACTGTATCAATATCAAAGACTTTCGATTGTGCACAGGATTTTGCTTGACCCGTTGCAGGACTGCTTCAATTCACAATACTTTTTTTATTTTGTATTGATTTAAGTTTTTTTTATAACGCGCCTAATACCATACCAGAGTTCAGTTTGTATGCGCAGATCCGGCATTCCGACCTTTTGCTTTGCATGGTCTTGCTTCCAAGACCAGCGCTTTGCCCCCTGTCTATCCTCTGTAATTGCCACAATCTTTTGCCACTCTCAATTTTGTCAACTCTCAGCTGGACACCTTACAGAGACCTTTGATTGAGCATGCACGCAGCATGGCACCACTGTCGGATATCATATATTTTGGCTTCAAAGTTCGATCACTCATCTGCAGTTCAACTTTATTCGCATTGTATAAGGAAAGTTTTTCTGAAGATCAACTAAGGGCTTAGTAAAACCATTCAACTGAGGCAGTACAAGACTCCACTCTTAGTAAAAGGCTGATCCACCAGAGTTCAGAGTAGCGTAGACAGAGCAGCCAGGCTCATTTTAGGAGGGAGTGAGGGAGGGCTGTAGAATCAGTAAAAATGAAATTGTAAAACAAATGGTACAAACAAACACTGAAACACTATGTATGTAAAAAATAAATGATTTGTTTAAATACAAGTAGGCCTAGATAAATCTAGGGGAAAGTAAGTACCATCACACCCTATATGTAATCACAATTATAAAAACACAACACTATACTTGAAGGTACACAGACCAAAGTATGAACCTTATTTGGAACTCCTAACATTAGTTCTAGGGAAGTCCAACCTTTTCATACACATTCAGTATAGGTCAATGGTTACTTTCACAATTACATTCAGTAATGTATTTATTTAATTTATTGATTAATGCAAGGGCAGTAGACCCTAATAGTTGTACCATGATGCTCAGTAACAAATCTCAGTCAACTGGACAGTATACATTTTGTGAATAGCGGAACACTTATTCCAGGTACAGTAAAAACCTATAACTACTTTTGTGATAACACAGAGTTATACTAAGTGAGTAAAACCTAAAGATGTGATATTCAATTACAGGTGCTTTTGAGATCAGTGAAACACAGATTGAGATAAGCAGTAACTCTTGTAACTTATTTGTAGATGGCACACAGCTACCTCAAGGTAAGTAAAACCCATATACATCTCACAATGGATTCCATGTAAATCTTTCCCAGCTATACAAGTACCTTATGTATGAGTTATGAGGGACAGTTAGAACCAAAGACTCTCTGGGAGTCTGTCTACAACAGCACATGGAAAGCAAAACCCAATGTTACACTATACTGAATGACTCAATGTTATTCTAGGTAGGCAACAAACTAATACAGACATATTCTGGACAGGCTAGCAACCATTCAGGGGAAGCAAGACCCAGTTGGGGAACACTCATACAATTATCCTAACCGGCATAATCTGGTGAAACCAACACACTACTTTTGGGAAGAGGCACAACCTAATCAAAGCCGAGTAATACACCTTCACATCTACTTTCTATTAGAATGGCAAAACGGTTTCTAAGGAAAGAAAGATGTTCACCATACTTTTAAGAATAGTGCATCCCACATCCAAGGTAAGTAAGAACTTGTCTAACTGTTCACTCTTAGAGTTAAAGTTACCAACCAACTCTCTTACAAGTAAGTAACTTTTAAACACGTATTTTCTTTTCTAGGCAAAAAGGTCCAATCCTTTAAAAGTCTTTCCCTTATTCTTGGAGCATGAATGTTCTCAGTGGCAGAAGGGGAGGGAGGGGGGGCACGAGGATGTAGTGTCAAACAGGCAGTGTCAGGATAGGTTCTTAAGTAGCAAAAGTCAGAGTTCCTCAGGAAGACTGGGCAAACAGGTGAGTACTTTACTTCTAGAGTTAGAAGAGAGTCCAGGGACTTAGCAGAAGACACCCCAGCAGGATTCAAGCAGTGGGACAGGGTTCACTGGATGAGAGGCTTCCCCGTCACAGAAAACACCCGACAGCTACACAGAAATCCTAATAGACTTAAGGTAAGTGCATACCCAAGTCAACACAGTACCTCAGCATTGAAGGTTTTGCAGTAGGAGGACTTTAGGATCTGCGGCCAAATACCCGGTCAGTGGATTCCTTGTCGTGGTGACTGAAAACAAAACCTCAGAAGGAACTTTGCAGCAGGGATCAATGGGGAAGGCTCTAGGAGAAGTTTTCCTCACGGCTGAATGTGGTTCTGCGGATTTGGCACCTTTTCAAGGAGCACAGAAGAAGACAGAAAATCGTCGTTACAAAAGGTCCAGCACTCTGAGGGGACTTTTCAGACTATTTGTGTCTCTGGAGATACACCAGGATGCCCACGAAGTTTCAGCGAGATTCGGAATTTCGGAAAACCGTGCACCGCACAATGGCTCGAGGTCCCAGGGTATTGCAGTAACGCTCAAAATGCAGGTCTGGAGTCTGGTAGGTCTCACCATGCTCTGGGTCAGGGCCATCATTTTCGGAGTCCCCAGGGCGATTGAGGGAAGGGCTACAGCAGGCTCCGGTTACAAAGCAGGCTCTCCAGTCGATGGACATCGTTTCAGCTTTTCCATCATCCTCCTCTTCGGTTTCGGTTCCAGTGGTCGACTTGTCTTCAGCTTCCAGGTTAGTAGTATTTAACAGAAATTACTACACAACTTCTGCATTCTCTCCCTGCTTTTTACAAGAAGGGGGCGGTCTGGTTGTCCAATCAGGACAGCCAGCCCGCCACTGGTATTTGTCCCCATTCAGGCAAGGAGGAAGACAAAGGGCTTTCAAGTGTTGGACTCCTCCCTCGCTTTCTGCCCTCACAGACAGACTAGAGATTGATTCCCGCCGAAGATAAAAAAAAAAATAATAAAAAAAAATTTAAAAAAAAAAAAATCACACAAAGGTCACACACATTTCCCACCCTGGATGTCAGGGAAAGGAACAAAGCAAAAACAAAGGTGACGGCTGGAAGGTTTAGAATGAATCTTAACCACTGGCATTGCTCTGGGAAACCCTCCAGACCATCGTTCTTTGCCTGCCAAGCCATTACAGAAGGGCAAAGACCATATGCAAATCAGGCTTGGCCCCACCCAAAAAGGGGCAGTCCAGCCCGAAATGCTAGGTCACATCCCTTCTGCACGAGACCACAAGCATCCCCAAACATGTTTCGCCCTTGTTGGGCCTCATCAGTGAGGAGTAGCTTGGGTCTCAAGCTACTCCTCACTGATGAGGCCCAACAAGGCTGAAACATATTTGGGGATGCCTTCTACCCTTGGGAACTGTAGTTCTCTCAAGGTTAGCCAGAGAAAGTTAAAAGGGGATCCCATAGGGCAACCCAGTTACAACAGGCACTTATTGGCAAGAAGTTGTTAAAGAGGATAGCTTTAAAAAGACACTATGGAGAGTCTAAAGAAATGACACCCATAAAAGGAGTAAAAGATTCTGCAAGTGTGTGAAAAGGTTCCCACTCATTGAGGTATTAAGGAAAGATATCCCACTAGTAAATCAAAATGTTCGGGGGTTGACCCAGTTCAGAAAGATTTACCATTTCTATGAAAATCTTACCCAACACATTGGTTATCACACGCGGTTCACTCCGTGTTCTCAGATCCAGTGCTAGCCATACAAAGTTGCTGCTTGCAACCTTGGCTTCAACACGGACCAGTCTTGTATCGGTCTCCCCAACTCACTGGCTGTGTTAATTTCACAGATTCTGCTTTCTTGTTGGAGCCAAGGACAGAACCACAACAGCTGGCGATTCTTCCCGCTTTAATTATTGACGTTGGAGGGCCCTGGGTACCTCCGACACAATGCAGAATTCCTCAGCCTGGTGTTACGCTTTCTATTCTTGATGTTTCATGAAAGTAACAGTTCCTTGTCAAAAAAGTCAAGGTAACTTCCCCCATTTGTGATCCCGTTCGGTTTCGCCGTCTTACTCTGTGTTAAACTGCCATCTTGAAACTGCTGTTTCCTTGTGTTCTTTGCCTCACTCAGAGTGTGCCCTCGTGCTCCGCCTTTTATCCGTGTGTGGAAACGTAATGGAAGTCAGGTGAGCATGAAGGTTAGTAATTGCCGACCATTTTATCGGGACAAGTCAGGTATACAGCTTGGGTGTTAGTCCATTTTCTCTCATAGCAGGCTGTCCGTTAGAAAGTGTGTGTGTTGTCAAGGGGAACGGGGGGTTTAAGTAGCCTACCTTGTAGGACGGGGTAAAGATGTTACACGGGAGGGGATACCGCGTCTCACCATCCAGTGTCCCACTCCCTCAAGACCGCTCACCCAGATCATCCTGCACTGGTCCACCCCAGGAACTGGATCCAAAGTGATGGCCGTGTCTTGGCCACCTGCATGAGAGATCCCCCGTGGACTAGCGGGTGAGACCTGGTTTCTCACAGTATAGATTTCTGGCCGGTAGCAAACTCTGGTTCATTGGTTGGTGGGGAGAGAGGAAGGTGAGAAGACAACTTACTGCTGCCAGAACATATGGGGGTTGGTGGTCAATTGCCATGCCTCTCAATCTGAAGTCTCAGGCATCAGCTAGACCTGTATGCTGATGCCTGAACTGCAAGAGTTTGTATTGGGAAACAACAACCCTGCCCAACTTCTGCTTTTCAGATCCCCTCAGCCTTAACTCCGTCATGTCCAATAACCTAGTCAAAACATACATTCGGCTTGCAGTCTAGCGTGGAAGGGTTTTCCCCTTTAACAGGTTCTCCTTTGTCCACCAGTGTAGATTTTACAATAGTGTTGGCGAAACAACCACTAGATCATCCCACTGACCGCTTGCCTGAGCCCATTGTTTAGCCAACCATTCCTGCATGGAGCGCATGCGCAGACGTGCGTGTGGGACCAGGTAAATGCACAACGCCATCATACCTAGTAATCGCAATGCTTTGCGTACGCTTATCTGGCGACCGGCTTGATACAGAGGTATTTTTGCCGTAGCATGTTTTGAACCCTTTCCATAGATGGAAAGACTAACCCTGCTTCCGTGTTAAAGCAGATCCTAGTAACTGTTTTGTTGCGTTTGGTATAATGCTGAACTTTTTTCTTGTTTATTGAGAAGCCCAATTGGAAGAGAAGGTTTATGGTTCTTTGCGTTTTTTGCTTGCAAAGATGGGGCGATTCCCCTGTGATCAGCCAGTCGTCCAGGTAGGGGTACACAGATTGCCTCCCTGAGCAGGTGCAGTGGCACAAACGCCAGCACCTTGGTGAATACCCTTGGAACAGATGCTATTCCGAAGGTTAGCACCTTGAATTAGTAGTGCTGGTTTGCCATTTTGAAACGCAAGAGTTTTCTGTGCGCTGGGAACATCGAAATATGAAAATCGGCATCTTTCACATCCAGTGTTGCCATGTAGTCTCCCCACTTTAGAAGGGGGATTACCTCTTGTAGCGTCGTCATGCAGAATTTCTGTGGTTTAAGTGTTCGCACGGCTTAAGTCTAACACTGGGCGCATAGATGAACAAATTACTTACCAACTGTAACGTTCTTTCGACTGGATGTTCCTCCCACGTATCCCTCATCTTACGATATTCGTATCCTGCCAGCTTTGCTGCTTCGGAAAAAAATTCTCGGCAGAGGGCGATGTGCACGAGGTCGTCGCGCCGATGTCCCTCGACGGGCTCCGTACCGTGTAAACGTCACCATCAGTATAAATAGCTTGTGCCACGCCCGTTGGCTTCAGTTCTGTTTTTTCAAGGAAATATTCGAGGAACACCCAGGCGTGCTTCATGACTGGTATTTATTTATTTATTTATTTATTTCAAATTTGTTGAGCGCACATCAGCCCAGAGGCATCGTGGCGCTTGTTACAGACATCTTAGTTGCAAAGGAGACCGTAGTTACAATCAACACATAAATTACAGAGGAAATATATACAATAGCAAGGCAGTATATTTACATGGCTTCCAGAAATTTGCTAGTTATTTAGCAAGGAACGCGGTTTTCAGTTTCCTGCGAAAGATGGGAAGTGAGTTTTCCGTTCGGATGTCTGAGGGGAGAGCGTTCCATGTCTGTGCTGCAATGTAGGGAAAACCAAGACCTCCGGCTTTGGCTTTTTTGATGCGTGGGGTGCAGAGTAGGTTAGCGTATTGCGTCCTGGTGGGGCGTGTGGAGGAAGGTTTGAGGATGGTATCAGAAAGATAGGACGGGGCGGAGAAGGAGAGGCATTTGTGAGTGAGGGTGAGGATTTTGAGGGTGATCCGTTCTTTGACTGAGAGCCATTGGGCTGAGAGCCTGGCCTGGGTGATATGCTCTCTTCTTGGGATACTAAGAGCGGCCCGGAGAGCGTTGTTCTGTGTGATTTGTAGTCTATTTATGTTTTTGGCTGATGTGCCTGCTAGGAGAGCATTGCAGTAGTCCAGTTTGGCTCCTATGGTTGCCCTCGCTATGGAGAGGCGGTTAGGTTTAGAGAGGTAGGGCTTGATGGCGTTTATAAGTTTGGTGGTGTGCGCGGATGCGGAAGTGATAGCGCTGACTTGTCTGGTCATGGATAGTGAGGAGTCGAGGTATACTCCCAGTGTCTTGACGGCTGTGGACACGGGAATGATGGAGTTGTCAATTGAGAAGTTAGTGTACAGTTTGTCCAGTTTGTCTAAGGTGTGCTGTTGGCCTAGTATCAAGATTTCGGTCTTGTCACCATTGAGGCAGAGGCCATTAATTGCCATCCATGCCTTGATGATGGAGTAGATGGTGTGGAGTGCCTTTGCGTCTTCGTTGTATGAGCCTGAGAGGGGTAGAAGTACTTGAGTGTCGTCCGCGTAGTTCGTGTAGGTGATGCCGTATGAGTCAAGTTTGTCAAAGAGGGGCTTGGTGAACAAGTTATAGAGTGTGGGTGCAGTGCAGGAACCTTGAGGGACCCCGCAATGGATTGTTGTGGGTGTGGCGTTAGCGATGTCCGAGAAGACTTTCATGGCCCTACCTTCGAGGAAGGAAGTGATCCAGGCAGACTCTTTGTGAGAGGAAAGTGTAAGTAACGTAAACTGTACTGCGGGGTAGGATGGGAGGGGCAATGAGGAATATGTGGGAGGAACATCCAGTCGAAAGAACGTTAGTTGGTAAGTAGCTTGTTCTTCGAATGGATTGTGTCCTCCCACGTATTCCTCATCTTATGATAGACTCCCATAGCAGTGGTAATTTTGGAGGTCGTAGTACTAGTTATTGTTCTCACGGATGGAATAAACTACCGCCTTGGCAAAAAAAAAACCCTCATTGGAGGGAGAGGCATCCAAGCAATAATGCTTGATGAAGGTATGCATTGATGCCCATGTTGCAGCTGAACAAATATCTGCTGCAGGGACTCCCCTCTTCAGAGCCGCAGAGGTAGCCATACCCCCTAGTGGAACGGGCTTGCAGGCCATCTGGTGGGTCTTTTTCCCCCGCCAATCTGTAGCACTCAATTATAGCTAGAATGATCCAGCAGGATATGGTTCGTTTGGTCACTGCTAATCCCAATTTATGACCTGTATAACCCACAAAAACTTGGTCATCTTGACGTAATTTTGACATTCTTGAAATGTAAAAACCGAGAGCCCTTTTGGGGTCTAATCTATGCAGTCTCTCGTCTTCTTTGCCCGAATGAGGAGGAGGATAGAATGTTGGTAATATGAATTTTAGTGACAAGTGGAAGTCAGAAGCTACTTTTGGCAAGAAAGATGGTTTTAACCTTAAGAACCACTTTGTCCTTGTAAAAAGTAGTACATGGAGGTTTACATGAGAGAGCCTGTAGTTCACTAACCCTGCAGGCTAATGTTACAGCCACAAGAAGGACAGTCTTCAATGTTAGAAGCCTCAAGTGACAGGAGTGCAGAGGCTCAAAAGGTATACAAGTTAGAAACTTAAGTACCAGATTTAAATCCCAAATTGGGACATGAAAAAGGACTGGAGGGTATACGTTAGTAAGCCCTCTCAGAAATCGAATTATCAATCGAATTTTGAAATAAGAAACCTCTTCTGAGGATTGCTTGAAAAAGGAAAGTGGAGCTAGATAGCCTTTAATTGTTCCAATCTGGAGCCCCAGATTGGCTAGATGCAATAGGAAAGAGCACCATTAGGGTGCCATATTGTAAAGGGTTCACATCCTTATCTTTGCACCAGTTACTGAATTTGTTCCAACGACACTGGTACGAAGATTTTGTTGCTGGCCTTCTGGCCAAAAGCAAAATCTCCATTACGTCATCTGGAAGATCCCAATCCTTGTATCTCAACTTCTCAGAAACCATGCGTGAAGGTTGAGTGTCTTGACCTCTGGATGGAGAACCAGACCTTCCTCTTGCGAGAGAAGATCCTCTCTTTGTGGATTGGAGGGTAGCTGGACATGTCCAGAAGGAGTACCACGTCGTCCTGGCCCAATATGGAGAAATTAGGATCATGTTTTTCCTGAGCTTTCTCAACCTCCTGACTACTTGAGGAATCACAGGGACTGGAGGAAACGCGTACAGAAGTGGAAACTTCCAGTCCACCACGAACGTGTCTCCTAGAGCTCCTGTAGGAGGGAATTCCCTTGAGCAGTACTGTTAGCACTTCCGGTTTACCGTGGTTGTGAACAGATCCACTTGAGGGGCGGACTTCCTGAGCTAGCTCCCACTCATGGGAGACTGTGCTCTGCCTGCTCAGAGCGTCTGCCACCGTGTTCTGCTCTCCGGCTAGGTGAACTGCCGATAGAGCGATTCCTTCTCATATTGCCAAGAACCAGAGCTGCATTGCCTCTCTGCACAGTGGTAGTGACCCTATGCCGCCTCTCTTGAGGTAGTTCATGGCCACTGTGTTGTCCGTCATTATCAGGACATTCTTTCCCTGTACAGAGGGCAGGAAGGCCTTCAGCGCTAGTCTGATTGCTCTCAGCGCCAATCGGTTGATGTGTAGATGGAGACCAACAACCGCTGTTTGTGGTGTGGGCTCCCCACCCCGTGAGTGAGGCGTCCGTCACTACTGTTATCTCCGGCCATGGTTGCCAAAAAGATTCTCCCTTGAGGATGTTGTCATTGCAAGCCCACCATAGTAGATCCTGAGCAACCGCGCTCGGGACTTGCAGAAGATCCGACATACTCCCCGAGAACTGGGACCACCGAGTTCTGAGTGCCCATTGAAGGGATCTCATTCTCAATCTGGCCTTTGGCACCAGAAAAATGCAGGATGCCATGAGGCCGAGCAACCTCAGAAAATCAAAGGCCGGCAGATGCAGGGCATTCTGAAACTTTGTTACCAGAATGTGGAGAGCTCTCACCTCAGGAGGCGAGGCTTTGCCCGAGAAAGTATCCAACATTGCTCCGATAAACTGGAGCTTTTGGGATGGTATCATGTGAGACTTCTTGAAATTGAGGGAGAAGCCCAGTTTGTGAAGGAAGTGATAGGTGCTCGACAGATGTTCCTGAGCTTGTTCGGGAGAACGTGCTCTGATCCACCAATCGTCCAGGTAGGGGTAGATGTGAATCCCCCCTCTCCTGAGACTTGCTGCCACAAGCGCCATCCGTTTGGTGAAAACCCTCGGGCGGAGGTCATCCCGAATGGCAGAACTCGAACTGAAAATGAGAACCGCCAACCGTGAACCTCAGGTACTCTGTGCTTGGGATGGATTGGCACATGAAAGTAAGCATCCTGAAGGTCCAATGATACCAACAGTCTTGGAGTTGGAGAGCCTCAAGGATCTGAGAAAGGGTTACCATCTTGAACTTGTCCTTCCTGAGGAACTTGTTCAAGTTTCTCCAAAATGGGTCTCAATCCTCCATCCTTCTTTGGAATGAAAATGGAGGAGGGGGGGGGGAAAGAGTACCAACCCTTGTTCCTCTCCGCTACAGGGTACCTGTTCTATTGCACCTTATTCTACCAGGT
Organism: Ambystoma mexicanum; assembly: GCF_040938575.1. Taxonomy (NCBI): domain Eukaryota; kingdom Metazoa; phylum Chordata; class Amphibia; order Caudata; family Ambystomatidae; genus Ambystoma; species Ambystoma mexicanum. Next base: position 834,310,012 of record NC_090925.1, read on the forward strand.
TAAAATTTCCTGCAACAGGAGCGGATCTGGAATTTTGACAGAGTTGGTTCCCGGTGGATGGTCCCGAGGCCTTTTTAGGAAGGGAAGGCAGTAACCTTGAGCTACTGTCTCCAGTGCCCAAGCATCTGAAGTGATGTCCCACCATTCTTTCAGATGCTGAGAGATTCTGCCTCCCACCAGAGTTTTGTGAGATAAGGCCTCAGAGTGATTTGGAGGTGGCTGCAGGAGCGGCTGAGGGCAAAGATGCCGTTACCGAGGCTGATTTTGCACTTTTTCCTCGTCCACCACGAGCGACATTCCTCTTGCCTCTTTGAATGGCCTGTCCTCTTCCTCTACCAAAAGAGAAGTAGTACCGAAAAGGACGACCTCTCCAGGAAGATGAGCCCGAATAAGGTTTGAGGCTGTCGCATGGAGGCGCTAAGAGATTTAGGTGCCGCTTTTGAGGTCTGTAGTTTTTCTAAACTCTCACCAGCTTTACTACCAAACAGCTTCAAGCCATCAAAACGCATGTTGAGAAGTCTGGCCTGCACATCTGGTGCAAACCCCGACTTCCTCAACCACGCAAATCTGCGCAGCACTGTGCTTGCAGCCATGGATCTGCTGATACTATCAGCAGTATCCAGTCCAGACTGGAGACCCCCATTGCCTCCTTTCCGTCTTTGACAATATTCAGGAAGCCTTCCCTTTCCTCGCCTTCGAGAATATGTTCAGCCGCCGCCGAAATGCAGTCCCACAGGGTATGGGTGAACCTGGCCAGGGTACAGGTGACATTAGTTGACTTGAGAGCCATGCTACCCGAGGTAAAGACCTTACGGGCCCAACCATTCACTTTCTTATCCTCTATATCCGGGGGATAGATGGATATGCTGTTTGTCTTGAGGAAGTTGCAGCCTGAATAACCAGACTTTCTGGAGTGGGATGCCTGCTTAAATAATCAGGATCAGAACTAGAAGTTCTATACTTCTTTGGAAAATTATTGTTGACTGCAGCAATTGTATCAGGAACTTCCCAGTTTTTTTCTACCGTTCTTTGAAGTGCCCTATGGAAGGGGAGAACTTGATCCTTCTGGGGGCCCTGATCAAGTATGTCAATTATATCATCCTGATCAAAAGTGGGTGAGGCTCTAGCCCAGCCCATGTATTCAACCACTCTATTCATTTAACTCCTGTACCCTGAATCTTCATGTTCTGCAGAGTCATGTTTTGCAAACTCCAGCTCAGGTGACATATCAATGCCACTAGCAGAATGAAGGGTATCACACAGGTCTCATTTTCGATTCAGGATCGATTAATTCTTCTGGGAACTCTAGTACCATATTGTACTCCAAAAGGAGAAACTTCTTCAGAGCCACTTTCTTCAAAAATAGAAGACAGACTTAGGTAAAGGAGTAAATCTCCTTTCCTGTTCATGAGTTTGGGTCGAAGGAATCTTCGATGGTATCGATGGAGTCTTCGAAGACAGCGAGGTCTTCGACAAAGGTGTTGAAAATGCTTTTGGCTTCGATGTCAAAGCCGTTGGCGCCGACGAAGTTGTTGAGGGTTTCAACAACTTCTGTTTTTTTATACTGTGTCGAGGAAACACTCGATTCGAGGAATCTTTAACGATTTGACGTCGATTCGAGTCTTTAGAGTTTCACCCATACTACTGGGTTTTACCACAGTAGTTCCTGACTTTCCTGTGTCGTCTGACGGGGCGACCGGGGTCTGCTCCTTTGAGGGGGTCGAGGTCGCATTCTCAAAGACCACAATCATATTCCTTCTAAATTCTTCCCATTTTCTTAGGGAATCCGACTTAGTTGGGCATTGTACCAATTTGTAGACGTATCCGAGGAAGAAGAGGGAGACCTAGGTCGCCTCTTAACCTTTTTTGAAGTGGAAGAGGAAGATGAAGAGCGTCTCGATCTACTACTCTTTCGAATCACTCGACTTCCTATGTCTTTTTGATGAGGCCTTCGAGGAGGCCTTGGAAGCTTCCCGCCCCACCGCCAGTTGACCTTTCCTCTCACGAAGAGCATTCTCCGTCATCGACTGACAGGAGCCACAGCCGCCGGTTTGATGGTCTGAACCTAGGCACAAAGACAAACGCGGTGAGAATCTGTAATAGACATCTTCGATCCGCAGTCGATACATTTTTTGAACTCCGTCTTGGGAGTAGAAGGGGTGAAAGAAGATATTTTGTGAAGAAAATTTTGAAGCATGCCGTTTGAGAGCGAAGCAATTGGAAAAACGGAACTAAAGACAACAGGCGTGGCACAAGCTATTTATACTGATGGTGACGTCAATACGGGACGGAGCCTGTCGAGGGACATCGATGCCATGACCTCGTGCACAGCAGCCTCTGCCGAGAATTTCTTTTTCCGAAGCGGCAAAGCTGGCAGGATACGAATATCATAAGATGAGGAATAGGTGGGAGGACACAATCCATTTGAAATCTCCTTCTTTGGCACAAGGAAGTAGGTTGAATATATATCCTTGTTTACTTCGCTCGCTGGTACATCTCTATGCTGTCCTTGTGTAGCAGCGAGCCGAGTACCTTGGGAAGGATGAGTTTTTCTTCTCTCGTTTATCTTCTTTGATACAGGGGATGGTTTGATGGTTTTTGGATGAGCTCCACACAATAACCTCCCGCTACTGTCGTTGACACCCACTTGTCCGTGGTGAATCCCTCCCATGCGTGGGTGAAGTGAGATGCGCCCTCCTACTGGAGAGGCATGGGAGGGGACCTGTAGCGGGCTGTCATTGCTTAGGAGGTGTACCTCCACCTCTAGATGTGGAAGACATCGCCCGGCCACGAGATCGGCACTGGCCTCTTTGGTATCCCTGTGAGGGTTGGCCCTAGTTGTTATTCCAGGAAGAGTCCTGACCCTGTCTGTAACCGGATCCTCTTTTGGGGAGTTTAGACCACGAAACTGACGAAAATTGACTGCCTCCCTGGCCTGGTGGTTTGTTAGTCAGCTGGCCCAGAGATTTTAGGAAGTCATAGGGGGTCATATTCTTCCTTGGTGGACTTTAATGAGTCTTCTCCGGCCTTCACGAATAATACAGTAGTTTCCACCGGCATATTAATTAGTGTAGCCTTGGTCTCAAGTTTAAAGCTGGATTGGCGTAGCCACGCGCGACGCTTGATTATTGTCCCGTCAGCAATAATCCTGCCCGCATTGTCTGCGGCATCTAGATTGTTCTTAAGAATGCAGCTGGATGTTGCCTTGCCGTCCGCTGCTACCAGGGCTAGCTGTGACTTTAGAGGCTCGGGGGCAGATGCTAGTAATCTTGTCCCATTTGTGGCAATTATAACTTGCCAACAGCGTTGAATTGTTGGCGATCCTTGTTTGGAAAGCTGCTGATGTCACTACATTTCTCCCTATTGTGTAGTGTTTTGCTCTCCTTATCTGGGGATGCCTCAGAAGAGGCTGTGTCCCTGCCCTTTTTCAGTTTGTGGTAACCATAAGCGAATCCGGCATGAGCTGGCCACTGATGTAGAGTGGGTCCGATGGCGTTGGGCTTTGACTGCCCGTGTCTGGTTTGGTGTCTCCAGGGAAAGTTGAATCGTTTTTTGGACAGATTGTAGAATTGGGATGCAGCCTTCTTATCCCCCAATTTATCTTCTACAAAGTCCTTGTCTAGCTGAGTTTCTTGGGTTTTTATAACAAAGTGTTCAGCTGCCTTGATTAACATCTAATTATGGAGAGGCTGACTGCCCACTGGCGAATCAGCCACTGGCGAATCCTGCTGAATAGGTGAGGCAAGGTTATCCTCCTCCTCCTCCTCCTCCTCCTCCTCCTCCTCCTCCTCCTCAGGATCTGTCTCTTGATAGGTCTCATTATCATCTGTGTCTGTGTGAACATCATACAGATCACTTTGCATCGGTTGGGCTGGACTTGGGATAGGGAGAGTATCAGGTCGAGCTTTTTTTGCTGGGGACTGGGAGGTGGAAGCCTCAGCTGTAGGAGGTGTGCTTTGAACATTTTGGTATGCCGGTGTTTTTTTTTTTCCAAAGAAATTGGCCATAAAAGGTCATCCTAGTCATGGCTCTGTCTATGTCTTCCGCAGTTCATGTGGCTGAACTGGGAATGACAACAGGGTACTGAGGGGTAGAGTCCTGTCCTACGGGTATAGGATGGGCCTGGAGTGTAGACTGGCCGGAGTCTGAGGCTGGCCCTTGTTCTTTAGGGCTTCTGCCAAGGAACCTTCCTCCTGTGGGACAGAGTGTTTCTCCCTAAGGGTAGACTTGTCCTTCTTAGGCTTATCTTTATGATTGCGGCTCTTGGAGGAGCGTTTCTTGGAGTTTGATTTTAGCAGGCTCTCAGGTTTCATGTTTTTTCACTAGGTGTGACAAACTACTGTTTTTGGAACTTACAATGGTTTTCGATGTCTGATGTTGACCGTGGGGCGGACTGCGGCCTCGTCTCCCGCCGTTCGGTCGATGTTTTGGGGACAGCGCCTTGTTGGTCTTTAGACTTGTGGGGCCCGTCATGGGCGATCCGGACCTCGAGTGACCAGAGGACAGGGATTCTGTCGATCTCCCCCTTGCCGACGCCGTGTGTGGGCATTTGGTCGACAATGTCAAATCCTTGCCCCGGGATGTGCGTTAGGTGTCAGGGGCTGTGGTAGTGCTTTCACTGCCGGGTGTTGTCCCCGTAATTGAGCCGCCGGCCTGTCTCTTGGGGTCAGGGGCCTGCACTTGGGAACCCAACGGTTCCTCGTCACCTTTACATTCTATAAAGATCACGACACTGCCATCAGTGGAGCCTCCCTCCACGTCATTGGCAGCTTCGGCTTTCATGGCGTGATGGACCCAGTGTTTAGTTCTCTGGTCTCAGAGTTTTTGGTTTGAAGAGCTTGCAGGATCAACAATTCCCCTCGTCGTGATTGCATGCTAAACACAAGTTGCACACCTGGTGCTTGCCTATCCACAGGAATGTTTTATTGCACATGGGGCAAAATTTAAAATGGGGTATTCTCCATGTTTAAGGGGAATGGCAGCCAGCTGAGAATGGGAAGAGAGGGGAAATGCATTCTACAATGACTACCCCCCCCCCTCCACTTCCCCCACTCTCCCTACTGTTAGGCCCTAGGCCCAGTGGGGCCTTCCAAAGTCGAAAGGGTCAGTTGAGTCTGGGATTTGTCCGGCGGTCATCCTTCCCACCGCATCGATGAATTAGTCGAAGTCGGTTTAGAAAAGGACAGAACGAGTATACTAGACTTAATTTCTTATAAGCAAATGGCATTAGCCGAAATGAACTCAGCAATAAGCATCCGCTCACGATGGCAGAAAAAACCAATCTGAGGGACCCCGGTGCATGAAGGACCATGGGTACAGTGGACGTCAGACTGGGGATAGTATTACTGGCACGCCCCGTCGACGTCCCGTTTCGAGTTTTCGAAAACAAGTATAATAATCTGCAGCTTCCACTACATGTCGGCCTATGCATAGCATGTGACCCAAGCAGATTCCACAAGCCACAGAAATGTATATATCTTAGAATTATTAAAATTGTTTTTTTTTTTTTATAACACATTTAATACCAACGAGTGGTTTCTAAGCGTAGTATCAGGGTTCAAACCTGTGAAGCGCTGTGTTTTCTTGCTTCCAACACACATCATATTGAAAATATATATTGGTGTATCTCCAAAACTCGATATATCGCCAGCACACACACACAGCACCAGTTAAGTTCACTCCTAGATTCGGGCCTACAAGGCAATTTTTTCAGATGTTGCGCCTGTTGTCTTTGGCTGGTAAAGGACGCCTGCCATTTTATGCACTTTGAAATGATATAGTGTCCATATTGTGTCCCGATAGGATCTGCTGTAGGTGGCCTTTCACAAGTGTGCCATTAATGTCTGCGGGGCGCAATGCCTTTTTGTGCATCTCGCACCTGGCTAGGGGTGCTTTTCTGGAAGGTCTGTGGAGAACGCAATTGGGGCTGTGGGTTCCTTTCTCAGAAGTGCCTTTGTATCTACATTTTATAGTGCAAATGTAGCAAGAACACCGAGACTATCCAGAGCGGGTATGTGATGTAGAAGAGCAGTGTGCGTCAGTGTGCAGGCTATAACAGCGGTCAACCAGTGACAAGATATGATCCTTTAAAACAGTGTCTTCTGCAGAGATGGAGCTACTTTCATGTCTCGAAGGCAGTGTGTACCTTTCAGGTCAAAAAATACAGGCTGAGCAAAAAGCCTACAAACAGGTAAGTGACGGCTCGGGAAAGGAGGACAGCAAATTAGATCACAGAACCACCTGCTTCCCACTGCGAAGCTGGAGGATCAGCTGGGAAACCCTGGTCAGGGGCAAGCTTCCCGCCAAGACCCCAATTTGAATTTCAACTATTAGCGGCACGGCCGGCCCGATAGTTGAAATTCAAATTGGGGTCTTTTTTCACTGTGCCCTCACTCCCACAGGCAGCGCAGGGCTTGCCTTTTCTGCTAGTTGCGCATGCATGTAGTAGCAATGGCAAGCCATGGACTCCGACTGCTGACCCTCGCCGTTGTGCTGCTGTTCTGTGCGCACCTTTATGGTGCGTTCTTCACTGCATTTGCCATGCCCATATCCGGTCCCGGCGGCAGCATTGCAGCCATATGTATTGCGGCCCTGTGTGTGTGCCGTGTGGGCGAACACCAGGCAGCACTGCAGAGAGCAGCCCAGGTAGGGGTGCAGGGGAGTAGGCAGCATTGCAAGAGTGGGGGAGAGCCATCAAAAAAGTCCTGCTTCTCCTCCCTCCAGCCCCCCCCTCAAATGCAGTGTGAGTAGTTCCATACAGTCTGATATGATATGGCATTTGTAACGTGCCTATACACAAGTGTTTCATTTGTGCCCCCAAACCGCCCACTCCTGCACCAATCTACCTTTTTGGTAACATCAGTGGCAGCTAGCAATTTAACACAACAAAAATAAAAACACTAGAATCATTACAGATACAGAAAACTATTAGAGCTCTGTCCAGGCGCTCTGGGACAAAATACTTGCAAACCTCCTAATTTGCATACGGATTGCACTAACAGAAATTACTTCACAGAACAGGACATCACAAGGAACATCATCCGTCTGATACTTGAAGGCACCATGGAATTGACTTGAGAATATGTTGCCATAAGTAAGCCAAGTGGCAAAAACCTTTGGTGTAAAATACCTAAATTGCACCATTATATATGGAGCAACTCTATAGTCATTAGGCTTTTTTTTAAATAACAGCATGATACATTAACATACGCTAAGAAGCAAGCCACATTACATAATAAACTATCCTTTCATAGAAAACTACACACTATACATGGTCATAGAAATATGTTGAGCAATACGAGTATGGCTTTAGTTTTATTCTCCCCATCCTGCATGCAAAGGTACAATAGCATCATGTAGATTAATGTGAGTTTAACAAATACCCCTTGGGTTTTAAAGCCATAGTAATTTCATAAAACATGCAACATTATGCACCCTTATCACTTCTGATCACTCCCTCCCATTCACATTTCTAAAGGGACAAAAGTCCCTGCTAATAGTGCCGCCCTATAATCCCCCTCCCATCAGTGCCCAATGGCTCACATTGAAAAGCTCTGTTGACACAGAGCAACATGAGAGCCCCTCTTGGGATATTGTCCTGGCAGCGGGACACCTCTCCCGTTGGGCAACCTCAATGAGGTGCCTAACAGGAGAGGTGTCCCACTGACAAATATCCTGGTCTGGCTCTCAAAAGAGCCTTGGGAGGAGTGGGGGCAGCTTTCACTCACTGCACTCCGCTTTGTATGCACTGTAGAGGGTACCCTAGCGAGGTCACTGACTCAACAACATCCACCTAGACTGCCTTCACCTATAGGCTTGGAAGGCAGGCTGAAAGCCCAGATAATGTTGATTTAAATGGAGCACTGCTGCCAGCTAGAGACCAGCTGCCAAAAGTGTAATTTGTCAAAATATTTCAGAAGAGACACTCGCCCACAGGGCCAAGTACTGCAAAAATAATACTCAATTCTACTAAAAAGTAAACAAAAACGGAGTGACATTCCTAAAGCACTCAACCCTAAATCTAAAGAAAAAATATAAAGCGAATCCTAATTTGACTGAAAAAGTTCCTTATACCACATGAGTCAACACAGGTTTCGAGCCAAAGTCTCTTCTTCGGGGCTCTATGAATGTCTACTTGAAAATTCCAGATCAATCAATTTTGCTAAATGGCACTAAATACCAATCTCCCATCCAGAACGCCAGTAGGCTCGTCCAGATTCACATGTACTGATAGATTCACTCAAGCGCATGGTATGCCATTACACCTCCGGAATGCCTGTTATCTCGTCCAGTATTCACACGAGTTGATAAACAAAGTGCATGAGCACACCTGGTGTCAGCTACTCCTAAATCAAGGAGGATCTGGTCTCGAACTGTCCTAAAAAGTACACGGCAATGCCAGTTGTCAAGTGTATTTTGTAAGGCCTGTTGAGTATAGGATTGATCAGTGAAGTGGCTCAAACCACCCACCTAGACTCATTGCCAGACAATCTACAAAAGTTGGTTACTGAACACCATTGCCTGAACCTGGCAGAAACATTTTGTGAGCATACCAGAAAGATTAGACCAGAAGGAAAACAAACCCTTAACATCATCTTCAATGGTAAACAATGTCTCTATCAAGTTAAAGAGGGCCCGGAGATGGATCACTGTATTCTGTAAAACCATGCACCAAAGCACCCATCAAATGTTTTCAAAGAAAGTGCTCCAACACTGCATTCTGGGAAACAAACTGAATTTTGTGAAGGATCACCAAGAGACTGATAACAAAAACATTCTTATGACTACATTAAAGAAACTCCAATCTGACAATTTGAATAAAAAGCTTGTAATTAGACATCATAACCCTTTTTGTTAGCTTTTTCCCACAATATGTTACAGATCATGCTGGAAAAGATTAGCTATGCTTTGTACCGTCAAATGTGTAGGTACCTCGATGTATTTGTACAGTCAAAAGGACATGGATTGGAGATCACCTGCAACATTTCACTTCTGCCAAAACATCAAACCACACTGGTACACTTCCAGACCTATGATCTGCCGCACACATTAAAAGGGTCTGTATGCCTGTAATAATCATTGCCAAAACATCATATTTCCAATTATTAGGACAATGTTTTGACGCAAAACATACTGTAGATTTTTGTCCAGTAGGGACTGGTTAATGCGAATCTGTTACCAAGGTAGGTAGTAGCAAATGAGAATATATGCCTTTTTACTCACACAAGTAAATTGTTTCCACAGTGGTAATAGGGAAGGAAGTCTTTCGATGAGTTATGCAAAGATCAGAACCATACCACTCGGGTCACCTTATTCTAGACTATTTTTATCTTATCAGGTGGTAGTTGAAGAATACCCAAGATGCAGTAGTCCACATGTTCATTCCACTGTGTTTCTAGAATATAAAGTATGTTTGAGATCCCAAAAAGGATCAACCCTGTTGCTAGCCAAGAATTAAACACCATTCTCGACCCCACCAGTTCCCAAACACAACGTTGCCGATATTTCATCCCACTAATTCACCTGCATAACTCAACCATTAATGCCTTGTGACACTGCATTCTAGCTACAAAGCCAACCCCTAAAATACCTGTGTCCTTCGTATCCTCAGGTTGACATCATACAGCCCGTCTTGTGTTTCCTCTTTACTTGGCTCCATACCTGATGGAAATAAGATACAGGAGAAAGAGTGGGACCCGGGAAATCAGGCCAGAGAAGAGACAGGTACATCTCCAAGAGCATTTGACAAGGAATAAATTAGTGGGCTGGGCAGTGCCCAATTAAGCCGACATACTCTGTAATGTGGTACGGATCCCTTTGGCCAAGTTCTTGATCTCCTCACGGAGGGTCTGCAAAGTCTTCTTCAAGCCTATCAAGAATAAAATGGAAAATACAAAATATGAACAATGTAAGGCATTAATCCCAACCCTCAAATTAATGTTGAAACTTGAAAGACATTTGTGGTCATTGAAGTCAGTGGGGGAGACCTGGAATCTCATCTCTATGCTGTGATTATTAGTGCTCCGGTAAGGTACAAAAGAGGTGGTCATGAAACTACTCTGGGGCCAGCTATTGAAACAGAATTCTTACAAGTATATGCAAAAATAGGAGAAATGTCAGTAAAAATTTGCACCATAATTGCCTAGGACCGGATCCTGCTTTGCTCCAGTAGGCAATTATTCTCATGTGACAATATGTGCAGTCAGTCAGATTCTGAGGAAGGAGAGGACACTGTATTCTATACCTTAGGAATACAAAATGTCAGATGCTGAGCGCATATTACTTCCCGCTAGGCTGTAAGAACTGAACAAATATACAAATTCTAAAACTTTTAAGGGGAGTGTTCAAACTTTACATTTTGGAGGACTTTTGGCCATCTGACACTGATATCTTGAGATCGAGGAGTTGGAGAAGTGAATACAAGGAGAATCTGACCTTGTAGAAAACAGACGTTTTGCTTGTGTGCATTTACTGGGCTTCTCAGCCAGTTGCTATGTGCCAAAAATGCAAAAGACATTTGTAAGACGTCTCAGTTGTATTCACATTTAAAAAAAAAAAATACATAACTTCACAACCATGGAGGTAAGATTGTGATCAGCAGGGAGGGGACTTTCAAAATGTTTGACAGGAATTCATCCATACTTTGGTAGGTAAAAACATTTTTATAACTACATTTTCGTTTATTATAGCAAGATTTAACTTGGGGTTGATGAAAGATCTAGCCGACATGAATGACTGTCGGGTGTATGACAGCTTTGCAGGTGCTCTGCACAAAGGTTTCATTTTCAAACAAAACGTATTCAAGACCTTACATATTGTTGAATAGCCCTTCTCACCATCGTCTCGATTGCAATGAATGTGGTATGTGTTTAAACAGCAAATCACAATTGTATCACTTGGAAAACAGTGTTTAGTGCCAACCGTTTGGCCTTCACTGTAGAGAAGTCTAAACTGCATTTGAATCTTTAGCTGCAATTTCTAGCTATGCAAGTTGCAATAACAGTACATTTGATAATTGGACAGATGCTAGACATACAAGTTTTATTTTTAGCACAATTTAAAAAGGAAATAATGTTTATGAAAACATGGGAGGGTGCGCTGAAGGATTTTCCACAGTGCGCCAAACATGTGACTGGCTCATTTCTCCAGGGCCAAGTAGTCATTTGTTAAATAGAACTTGTGGAGAGTGATTCTGGTATTCTACACAACTGAAGCAGCCCAGGTTTGTTCAGCGCAAAAGAGCAAGCTAGGGCTAAAGAGTTAGCAAAATGCTTTAATGATCGGAAAATCCCAACAGCATAGATTTCTGTCAAATGTTATTGGAAATGTAAGTCAAGAAAGCTTTTGGGAGACTGGCTCAGAGACTTCAATATTTGAAAAACCAATGCCGATACCACAGCGTGACAGCGGATTCCATTTTGTGAATTCAATGCATCTACGCACACAGGCTGCAGGATGCATTAGGGAGAGGCGATAAAACATCTGCTTGCAGCAAAACAAGGGTGAACAGAGATTGAAACCGATAAACCTGCCCATGTTGGCGTGCTAACATTTTTAAGCAGAAGTGGTTGTTTTGCTGCTGCATAGAATTTGAAGGTTTGTGGCAGCGTTTAACATACAAGTGCATCCACAATGGGGACAGCAGGCGACATGCCCTAGCAGTCATGCCCCTTGGCATTCTCAAACGAAACCCGAGGTCGTTGCCACAGCATGGAACCTACAAAGTTCCTCATCAATAGTGACTGTCTGCCAGGTGGCCGCAAGAGAGAGAATGTGATATTGTTTATAACAGGGGTATGGGTTGGATGAACTCCTACAGGAGCTAGGGAAACCAACTAAAATCCACAAGGACTTAAGAAAACCGTGTTAATGATAGCCCAACAAAGTGGTGGTTTGCCTGGTGCTCCTTCATTGCCAGCTGGTGAGGGCTTGAAAACAGCATGCCTTCAAATTATCCTTTCAAGCCGCTGTCGTTCTGTGCATACCCTAGTCTAATATTCAAAAGCAAAGCGATGGTTAACATACATTTCCAACCTATCTTTAAGTTCGTTAGCCTTCTGGCTAACCGCAAGCTACAACAGAAGAATGATATCCATGCTCGTAAACATGGTCTTTCTGACCCCATTAACATCATATGCAAAGATAAGGTTTCTTGTACAGTCCCCTTCAAGTGTACCCCCAGTCTGTCAAGATGTCAGTACACTCACAGTCTTTCAGGGCCTGCGGCACCTCCTGTGACCCTCCTTTTATCAGTGGAAAAAAGGATTTTTAAAAATAAAATGCAATACATATCGTTTTAAAAATGTGGTTGAAAAAAAAAGGTCCGACCGTACAAAACGACCAAAAAATGCTACCACCAAAAGTTCGAACACCAAAAGTTTGAACCTTTGGTGGTAGCATTGGAGGCAAGTCCCTCGCAACACCCACTCACTATACTGTATGGCATCGTGAGCGGGGTGTTGCGGGGGACACCCATGTAGCACAACCGCAAAAATAAATAAATGAATTAATAAAAAGATAATGAGAAGAGATAGTGAGCGGGTGAGGGGTGTTGCAGGGGAAACCCCTGCAGCCCCCGTAGTGTGTAAGTGTGTTTGCATTACAAAGGTGCAAACTTTTGATAGTTTGCACCTTTCTCATGTGAACATTCCGGCCGCGACAAAATCAGCTACAGTCGCCCCACTTAAAATCTGAAAAAACATGATAATAGCAAAAATATGACTGAATACCATTCTAAAGTAAAAGGCATTGGGTGTGTTGGCTTGAAGGGAGAGAAGCGGCAGTAAAAGGGGTGCAGAGATGTGTAAAGGTGTAGGATAGAGGTGGGGAAGGGGCAGTAAAGAGGGTTCGGGGGCTATGAATTAAAAAAAAAAAGATGGAATATATTAGACCAATTTAATGTGTGAAGGGAGACTACATTTTGTTGAACTGTCTTGTTATGCCATAAAAGTCCACTGGATGGCACAACATGAGAGAAACAATATGTAATAAGATATTATGTTCAATGAAAATGCCTAAAAGTTATTGATCTAAGCAACATGGACGCATTAAGGCAGGAAGTCAGGCAGTCAGGTATTGAAAGGGGCCCTTAGGGGTCCCTCGCGATATGGAAACAAGGCAATAACCACACACGAAAGGATGCGCCAGACACGAGGTTAAAGGCATGGTCTAGTAAAAATTTTTATTGTCCCAACGGGTCGGCCATGTTTTTTTAAGCCTAAGTGGCTCGATTTTAGAAAACTTTCCTATGGACCTTACCCGAGTTTTCATCCATTAAACGCACGCGAAAACAAGAACCAGGGAGCCGCCATTTTCTGATAATCCTATCTTTTCCCCGATCGCCCTGGCTGACCTGCTTTTGCAGCACTAAATCAATTCCTCCGCCCCTGAGCCTGTCATCAGCAGACTCGTACCGCCAATTTCCCAACGCCAAAGCACGTCTTGTGTCAACATTCGCTGCGCTTCAGCTAATGACGTGTCGCCATGGAAATGGCAGGACGCCTCTCTCCTCAATAAGTATAAACAGACCGTTTCACAACACACAGCAGCAGATTTTCGATTCCATTCCTCTCTCTGTGTTACTTTGAGTATTCTGTGACTCGTTTCAGTGCTCTGGTCAGCTACCTTCGCCACTTGTAGCCCGTGTGAACAGATATCAGTACCACCGCTATAAATTATTTTAGTTTGTTTAACACACAATGGCTACAATAAGGCCCTACATGTACGAGCCCGAGTATACCGAGGAGGAACTACTGGAAAGGGAAGCACGCGAAAATGATGGGGATTCGGACGGCAGTTGGCAGGACGAATCAACAGATGAAGAGCCTGGGCCTAGTCGAATGGACGGCGTCTCCACCTGGTGCACATGCAATCGGTGCGAGCTAATGCCAACTGAGGACGAGAACTGCTGCTGCCGAGAAAACTCGGGATGCCTGGCCTACATTTCGGAAGGCGAGCCACGACCGCAATGCATCACCGAGCTGCCAGACTTCAGGGCAGCCTGCCTCACACGGGCCGTGTTGAGAATAATGATGGTGCTTATGCACGAACTTCGAGCAACTGTTCGTCCTCGTAATCCGAGTAACGAGTAAGTATACTCTGCTCGTCATGCCACTCCTATTTCATGTTCTTCTACTATATCCAAAATTACATCTACATATCATTGTAACGCATGTAAGTCATTCAATAGTGTGCATTGTCTAGATAGCATTTGTCCGTGTAAAATGCCATTAGTTACAAGAATTGTCATTGACAACAAACGTTTATTAAACTCATCTGGGTCATTTAAAAACAGTTTGTTTCATTCCTTTTCACAGGTGGTACAGGCTGGTGGCCTATCGTTCCTTTACATGGTGGCTTCACGGGAGGCTTGGACACCGCGTTCGAAGAGTGATACCCGCCTGTGCCGTTCGTGCCATTAGAGAAACGTTCCCGAGTGACAGCGGTCAGTACAGGGGATTTTCTCTCGCTGTGCTGCAACCTGACCTGTATAATCTTTAAAGTCTTGTATTTTTGTAACATGAAAATAAGATACAAAATAAAACGCCACATATATTTTTAACAACGTTTGTCTCGATTTTTTAAATGAATCAAGTGTGTCTCCATTCAAGGATGGACGTCAGACACCTGTGCAGGGTGGTCACTATCTATCAAAGCTAACATAACATATTCTCGATAATGCATGCACTAAATAACACTTGTTCAAAGTCTTTCAGTCGGTTATGTCTCTATAAAAGTCACACATATATCTATACTAACAATTACCATTGGATTATACAGGCCCTAGGGTCTTGGCCACTATAATACACCGGTTGAAGTGTGGGTCTGTGCTCACAAGAATCTCCGGTATGTGGCATTTGTTATTGATAAGCAACGATATACTATCATTGATATAAAGGCGATATACTGTATATTGATATAAAGGCGGTTCGCGCCGGTGGATGCGCGCTGGCATGGGGGGCTGCGACGGGCGCAAACGGCCAAGGTGCCAAACTACATGTACACTTCAAAAGGTGTCCCACGCCAAGGGGCCATCGGTCACATGGCCCCCTCAGACCCCGTGTCTCCAGGCAGGCCTCCCCCCTGAGGCAGGCCGCCCCCCTAATACCACGACATACATACGTCATTCATTCACAAACACACCCCAGTTTCTAATACTTTAAAAACCACTCGATATGTCTCATGAGAACATCTTTGTGCTTTGCAAGTCAACTCTTGAACGTGCTACCTGGGAACCACTGAGATCTATGCTAATCTGCTTGTCGTCGTGCTATCCGTGAACTCTGTGACCGACCGCTTCGAGCATACCCATCAGTGCGCAACCTGTGGCCATCCACCTATTCTCCCGCAACATACTGCTCTGCTTGCTGAACCCAACTGTTTGTTGGTCAAGGTAAGGCCATGTATCCTGGTTATATTTCGCAGATTTTTAAATTTCTATTTATTTTCCAGTAGAGTACAAAATAGTGCTATGTTCATTGGTCTCATTGGTATTGACTTCAGTTTCCATTGCTATGCTATCAATAGATCTATTTATTTTCATCTGTGACTATTGTGATTGAATTACATCCTTCAGGGGTCCAGTCAATAATGTTAGCATGTTTCCTTCTCATGCAAGACAGAACATCCAAGGGACAAGTCACATGTTCAGATTTCAGTCACATCAATTATACATTTCTGCAACTTATGCAAATACTTAGCCGCACATAATGAACTGGTATAGTTCCTGCGACCAAAACAAACCTTGCATTGATCATTGTATGATTCATTTACTTTTGTATCAAATCTTTACTCTTGAAGATTGTATAATAATGTCGATATTTACTTTTCAGATTCATCAACAATGCCTGCCTGTTCGATTAGCGGTTGCCCTTCGAAGATCCATGCGAAATCTGAAGGAATTACAATGCATGTATTCCCGAAAACTGTTGATCGATTAAGAGAATGGGTCAGACATTGCGGATATCCACTGGATGAGCTGGAAAGTAGAGTCCAACAAGTCTTAGAGGACAAGAGGGGTGATCGATACCGCATCTGCAGCCGGCACTTTTCCTTGGACATGTACACAACTTCTTGGGTAACGAAGAATAAACGGCGAACGACACGGAAATTGCGCGAAAACGCTATTCCCACTCTATTCGTCCACATTCCGCCACCGGTGAGTCAAGTGTCCGGATTTAGCTTTAGGCCTTGCGGTAGTGTGTAGCCGAATGGATTAATAGATATTGTAGGTGTTCTATCCCTTGTAATAATTTCGATATTGATATGAGTGTATACTTTTTTGAATAATGACATTTATCAATATATTCTTTTTCGATTTCATAACCCACAAACGCAATATATATATATATATATATATATATATATATATATATATATATATATATATATGGGACAGGGAACTGTGCTGTATTGAGCATTTTTCAAGTATTCTGGCGGCTTACATGGCTATTTTTAATATTGGCATTTCATTATCAATCATTAATTGACCTTTACAACTTCTTGACTATCCCTTGAATCTGAAGCAAGAACATTCTACATCCTTGACGTGGTCGCAGTTATCAACCACTTCTAGCGTGTATCAGGTAATCTTACTAGGCTAATCCGTTACAGACTTGTTTTATGCATGTCAAGTAATAGTTGTATTCTATCGTGTAATTATTTTACAGAATGTTTGGTTACTGCTTTCCAATTAATATACACCTTAGTTATCGTCCACTGGTGTTTGTTTTCAGTTATAATTAGTGTTATCCATACTAATGCAAGTACTGTCTTTCAGGGAGATGCTGAAGCGTCCGCCACATCTACAACGTTTCTAGATGTTCCTCACCAGCAGGAGGTATGGATACTGACAGCTCCATCGAGCGTCATCAACAGAGCTGGAATTCTTGTCGTTTGATTGTTCTACACAATGTTTCATTCGTGGTTAGCCGTTGATATGTACCTGTGCTGTTGACCCCAGGTGTATTTTATGTTTTCGCAATTGTAATCCTCACTAATGCAAGTACTATGTTTCAGGCAGTTGATGGAGCGTCAACCCCTGCACTTGATGCAGAGCCCGACATTCAAGTATACGAATCCATAGATATTCTTCAGCAGCACGAGGTATGGATAATGACAGCTCCATCATGCGTGATCATATAACGTGATTCCATTTGCTATACTTTATTCCCTATTAACGCAAGTGCTGTGTTTCAGGGAGACGACGGAGCTTCCACCACAATCACAACATCTCATTTAGATGATGCAGATGTAAAGGAATCGTTGAAATAAGTCGATGAAATGTGATCATATTTGGATTTTCCTTGATTCTTTTGGACAATGCATCTTTCGCAGTTATCTCTTTATATGTACCTGTGCGTTTGACCCCAAGTGTGTGTTATGTTTCCAATATTGAAAACCATACTAATCCAAGTGCTGTGTTTCAGGGAGACGACGGAGCTTCCACCACAATCACAACATCTCATTTAGATGATGCAGATGTAAAGGAATCGTTGAAATAAGTCGATGAAATGTGATCATATTTGGATTTTCCTTGATTCTTTTGGACAATGCATCATTTGCGGTTATCTCTTTATATGTACCTGTGCCGTCGACCCCAAGTGTGTGTTGTGTTTCCAATATTGAAAAGCATACTAATGCAAGTACTGTGTTTCAGGGAGATGCGGATACCTCCTCTCCAATACAACCATTCATGGCAGTCCATGCAGAGCCAGAGGTATGGATACTGACAGTTCCATCGAAATAGATCATCACTGGTCGAATACTTGTCCTTTGATTGTTGCACACAATGTTTAAATCGTATTTGGCTATTGAGATGTACCCGTGTGTTCGTCCTCACGTGTGTGTTATGCTAACAATATTTTGATACATAGTAATGAAAGTACTATGTTTCAGGGAGACGATGGAGCCTCATTCCGTGCTGTCTATGCGGATACAGAAAATATAGTCCTTGCAGCGCAAGAGGAAGGGAGGACATGCGGAAACGAATCGGAGCTACAGCGTGCAGATGTTGAAGGTCGAGTCAAAAAAGTTGCAAAGAAAAAAAAACAAAAAAAGGTTAGTTACAAACAGTTCATAACTTTCAAAAAATTTTTGTGGTGGGGACTATTTTATGTTTTTTTCCAGTCAATTCTACTACACTCCATCTTGTGTTTAAACTGAACATCCCTTTTCCAATATCTCCTCCAGTTACCCGTGGGTGTCAGAACTATACACACACAGACAGTGAAGCGAATGAGAGATGTGGCTTGCCAAACCGTGTACACTATGGAGGAACTATTAATTGAGGCGAGGCGTGTTCAGGCTCGAGATGCTCATGTCCAATGGCCAGAACATGAATTAACTGTGTTTGGAGACTACAGCAAAGTTGCATTGGACAATAGCTACAGTGCGACCGGACCACCACAAGAAGATGTTATTGAATGTATTGAAGATAGCTCTGAAGTAGTTGCAGATCAATTTACACAATCTACACCCGCCAAAAATTTGCCACCAAAAAACCTGTCGACATTGTTGTGTCCTCCCATCAATGTTGAAGTAATAGATGTTGAAATGACAGTGAATGAACCAGCCGCAGCATCCATAGACGCATCAGAACTTGATATCAGCGATATTACTTTCCAATGTGTTGAAATCTCCACAACGTCAAAGGCCGAAACAACGTTGACGCAGGATGACAGTCTAATGAAAGAGAGCAAATACATTGTATTCGACAGTTGTTTGATGGAAATTATAAGTATGCTGAAATGTGTGCGTTCCATTAGAGGGAATGTATGTGGGAAGCCATTGATTAATGTGACTTGTCAAATAAAAGGCAGTAACGTCAAAATAAATGCCGCCTGTAGATTA
The DNA here is from genome assembly GCF_040938575.1 of Ambystoma mexicanum. Classification (NCBI taxonomy): domain Eukaryota; kingdom Metazoa; phylum Chordata; class Amphibia; order Caudata; family Ambystomatidae; genus Ambystoma; species Ambystoma mexicanum. Next base: position 834,328,861 of record NC_090925.1, read on the forward strand.
AATCATAGGTTCTCATGGTCTGCACAACCAATGCTGGGGAAAATGCCAGCAGGCAATCTACTGTGTGCAGCTGCATCACTTTTTAGTGGCTCCAGTTTTAGAAAGTTAGAGGCTTTCTTTCAGTTTGTGGGACTCCATTTCATTTCTAAAGCGCTGTACTCCACATACCAACGTGATTATCTGTTTCTGGCCATTAGTGATGCTTGGAAAATTGAACAATTGTCTCTAGCAAGTACATTCGAAGGCAAACGATTCAGGCTAGCCGGCGATGGACAGTGCGATAGCCCTGGATTTTCTGCCAAGTACTGCACCTACCACTTTCAGGACATGGATAGTAAGATAATTGTGAGTTCGGTGGTTGTGCAGGTAACACAATGTACATCATCAGTGGCCATGGAGAAACTAGGATTTATAAAATCAGTGGAACATCTACAATCGAGGGGGATGCACATCGACCTCATAGCCAAGGATAGACACGTTTCAATTGCCAAGACAATGAAAGAGCAGTACCCACATATTAAACATCAATTTGACATATGGCATCTTGCTAAATCAATCAATAAGAAAATCTTGGCTGCAGGAAAAAAAAAAAGGTTTTGAAAGTATTTTGCAGTGGTCACATTCTATCACCAACCATCTTTGGTGGAGCTCAAAAACTTGTGAGGGGTCAGTGGAAATACTACTTGAAAAATGGCGGTCACTGATGCACCACTGTACCAACGTTCACTGCTGGACAGCAAATGAACATTTCCACCAATGTGAACATGGCCCTTTGTCCCCAGAGGAGACACGGAAGAAGAAGTGGTTGATTCTATCTTCACCGACACACAAAGCCATTGAGAAGATTGTTTTCGACAAAACTCTATCAAGAGATTTGAGAGGACTGACAGAATTCTGTCACACAGGAGATTTGGAGGTGTTCCACAATATGTGCCTAAAGTACAGGCCAAAGCGCTTGCATTTTAGCTTTCGGGGCATGAAACATCGCACTCTACTAGCGGTCTTGGCCCATAACAGCAATGTCGGACGTGAACAATCTAGGACTAGGGGTAAAGTAAGGATGCCTCGCTACACTAAGGTGTTTTCAAAACTAAGTAAGCAATGGATGATCAAACCAGTCTATGATGAAATGCAGTTCGACTTTGTGAAAGGCCTTATTGTTGCTGTGTTAGAGAAGCACAGATATGGAATTTTGGACGTTTCTGTACAGAGCAGTGATCCATTGCCACCGAACATTGCGACTGTGCCATGCCCACCCGATGCACAGCTGATTGTGAAGTACAAATCCCGGTTTAAATAATTGCAATACGATTGTCTTTTTGTAAATAAATGTTATTGTACAGTGTACCTGTAAACCTAATCCCTAACTTCACCATCATGGGTGGCGAACAAGCTGGGTGTCACCTTTGAATTCTCTCTATTCACCTCACATATGTGTATGTATATATTTTTCTCATGTAAATGTAAATGCTGCGCACTGTTAACGGAGGGGAGGCTTGCGTATTGCAAATAATAAAACAAACAAACAAACAAACAATAAATCTCACTTTTAACTGAACTCCTGTGGTACTTTATACTTTCCCTGACCTTCCGCCAAAAATTAAATGTCTCAATTTGGGCTGCAAAGCTCGCAGACAACGGTGACAAAATTGGGGCACTTAGAACGCGCCAGCCAAGTGGGCCGTGGCATTTGGGAGAGAAGCCAGTTCCCATTTGCACATTGAGGCGCACTACATAGACGGATTCTAAACTTCAAGTTCTCATAGATGCCTATACTACGTGATGTTGCAAATAAAGAATGCGAAGGACAGCGCCCAGATGGGGCCCACAAGTCGCACTGGAAGTATAAGGGTCTATTGTTTTTTGACCTTGAGACAGGGACCATGCCGAAAGAACTACATTTGAAGGGAGTGCGCAATAACGTAAGAGACGATAAGGCAGAACATTCAGAAACTAGACCGAGTTTCAGTTTTAGGTCAGTATACGAAAAATCATTGTTAAGAGCACGGTCCGTTTTACAGACTGCATTACGAAGAGACACAATGGAAGAACAAGTTACTTTCTTACCTGGTAACGTTCTTTCGATGGGATGGTCCGACGACGTATTCCATATCTATGACATGTAATCATCACAGCTGTGCTGCTTCGGTAACTTTTCCGGCGTCTGCGTCCTGCGTCGATGGCGTCGATGCGCCGACGTCGAGGACCTCCTCCGACGTCCGACGTCATCCGATGTGATAAGTAGGACGCACGACGCCCGTAGCCTCAGTTGTAGTTTTTTCCCCCCAGAACGTGTGACATAAGTCAACTGCCAGTCAGACACAAAGCCTTGCTGAACGTAAGCTGCAATCGCAAAAGAAATTCTGCAGCGGGGAAGGCAGGGCGGGAGCGATATGGAATACGTCGTCGGACCATCCCATCGAAAGAACGTTACCAGGTAAGAAAGTAACTTGTTCTTCGAGGGGATTGGGTCCTCCGACGTATTCCATATCTATGACAGACTCCCAAAGCAGTACCAAAACAAGGAGGAGGGAAAGAATTTAGAAGCAAAATTTTAGAATAGCCAATCAAATAGCCGAGCAAAGGACCGCCTTGCCAAAGGCCAGATCCTGCCCTCTGATGGAATCGAGGGAATAATGCCGTACAAATGTATGTACTGAAGCCCAGGTGGCTGCATCACAGATGTTGCGAATAGGAACACCCCTCTGCAGGGCAGTAGATGCAGCCACACCCCTGGTAGAATGGGCCCGCAAGCCAGCCGGTGGGTCCTTACCCGCCAAGCGGTAACACTCCGAGATGGCCAAAATAATCCAGCGGGACAAAGTCTGTTTCGTCACAGCTTGCCCCAAACGCTTTCTAGCGTAACCAATAAAGAGTTGATCGTCCACTCTGACCCGGGACATGCGTGAAACATAAAAGCTTAAAGCTCTCCTAGGATCAAGCCTATGGAGCCTCTCCTCTTCCTTACCAGGATGCGGAGGAGGATAGAATGCCGAAAGAACAACCTTCTGGGCTAAATGAAATTCCGTCACTACCTTCGGAAGAAAAGAAGGACGAACTCGAAGGACAACCCTGTCCTTGTGAAAAACAGTGAAGGGTGGCTTAACTGAAAGTGCCTGTAACTCACTCACTCTGCGAGCGGAAGTAACCGCAACTAAAAACACAGTTTTCAGAGTTAACAGCCTCAAAGGGCAAGAATGTAAAGGCTCAAACGGAGCACCCATAAGAAACCTAAGAACAAGGTTTAAATCCCAACCGGGCAGCAGGAAAGGTGACGGAGGAAACACATTAGTGAGCCCTTTCAGAAACTGTGAAATTAAAGGGATTTTAAAGTAAGAACACTCTTCAGACGAGCGCTTAAAGATGGACAGCGCCGCCAGGTAACCTTTAATGGTACCCACTTGCAAGCCCCTGTGGGCCAGAGAAAGCAAAAAGGACAGAACCATGGGGATGTCACATGCAAAAGGATCCACATTCCGAACTCTGCACCAGTCGCAGAACTTACGCCAACGGCAACGGTACAGAGACTTCGTTGCTGGCCTACGGGCCGAAAGCAACACCTCCATCACGTCTTCAGGGAGGTCCCAATCCATATACCTCAACCTTTCAGAAGCCAAGCGTGAAGGTTGAGGGATCCGACCTCTGGATGGAGAACCTGACCCGCCTCCCGTGAGAGCAGATCGTCTCGGTAGGGAAGACGACGTGGAGGGCAGATGGACAAGTCGAGAAGGTCCGGGTACCACGTCCTCCGAGCCCACGCCGGAGCAATGAGGATCATCCGGGAACCGAACTTCCGTAACCTCCGCAGCACTTGCGGGATGACGGCGACTGGAGGAAACGCGTACAGCAGCGGGAATGACCACTCCACCACGAACGCGTCTCCCAAGGCTCCTTTCGGAGGAAATTCCCGCGAGCAAAACCTTTCGCACTTCCGGTTGACACTGGAGGCGAAGAGATCCACTTGAGGGGTCCCCCAAAGGGCGAAGATCTCCAAGAGAATCTCCTGAGCCAACTCCCACTCGTGAGAGATCGCGCTCTGCCTGCTCAGAGCGTCCGCCGTCACGTTTTCGTCTCCGGCTAGATGAACTGCCCAGATCGAAACTTCCTGCTGGATGGCCCAGAACCCGAGCTGCATCGCCTCCCTGCACAGAGGAAGTGACCCTGCCCCCCCCTTTTTGTTGAGGTAGTGCATGGCCACTGTGTTGTCCGTCAGGATCAGGACATTCTTTCCTCTCACAGTCGGCAGAAAAGCCTTCAGGGCTAGCCTGACGGCCCTCAGCTCCAACAGATTGATATGGAGTCTGGACTCCGACGGAGACCAACGACCGCTGACTGTCAGCCCGTTGGCATGAGCTCCCCCATCCCGTGAGGGATGCATCCGTCACGATTGTCACCTCCGGCCAGGGAAGCCAAAATGGAGCCCCCTTCATCAAGTTGCCTTCGACGGCCCACCACAGAAGGTCCTGGGCGACCGAGGGCGGCACCTGAACCGGGTCCGACATCCTGCCGGAGGACTGCGACCATTGCGTCTTGAGTGCCCACTGCAAAGATCTCATTCGCAGGCGAGCCTCTGGCACCAGAAGAATGCAGGATGCCATGAGGCCGAGCAACCTCAAGAACTCGAACGCTGGGAGCGTCTGGGCCTGCTGAAACTTGTGCACCATCTGCTGAATGTGAAGAGCCCTCACCTGGGGAGGAAAACACTGCCCCAGGGAAGTGTCGAGCACTGCTCCGATGTACTGGAGCCTCTGTGTTGGCGTCAAATGGGACTTCTTTAAATTGAGGGAGAAGCCCAGCCTGTGAAGGGAGTGGCAGGTGACGGACAGATGATCCAGGACTTGCTCGGGAGAGCTCCCCCTGATCAACCAATCGTCCAGGTAGGGGTAGACGTGAATCCCCCCTTGCCTGAGATGCGCTGCCACCACCACCATGAGCTTGGTGAAAACCCTCGGGGCGGAGGTCAATCCGAACGGCAGGACCCGAAACTGAAAGTGCGAGTCGCCAACCGCGAACCTCAGGTACTTCTTGTGCTTGGGATGGATCGGCACATGGAAGTAAGCATCCTTGAGGTCGAGTGACACCAACCAGTCTTGAAGCTGAAGGGCCTGGAGGACTTGAGAGAGAGTAACCATCTTGAACTTGTCCTTCCTGAGGAGTTTGTTCAAACCGCGCAAGTCCATGATGGGTCTCAATCCCCCGTCTTTCTTGGAAATCAAAAAATAAGGGGAATACCATCCCTTGTTCCTCTCCGCTACAGGCACCAGTTCTATAGCGCCCTTCTCCAGCAGGGCTTGAATTTCCTGCGCAAGGAGCGGATCCGGACACTTCAAAGAGAGGTTCCCCGGTGGATTGTCGCGAGGCCTGTGCCGAAAGGGAAGACAGTAGCCGTGGGTTATGATCTCCAGAACCCACACATCCGAAGTAATGGCTTGCCACTCTACAAGATGCTGCGCCAGCCTTCCCTCAACCGGCGAACCATGGGACCTGGCCTCATGACTGAGTAGGAGCGGCTGCGGCGTTACCTGAGGGCAAAGAGGCAACGGCCCGAGCGGCCCTGGCACCACGGGTACCCTGTCGTCCACCTCTGGTACCCCTGCTTTGGCCTCTTTGACTGCCAGCTCCCCTCGCTTTACTGAAGGACGAGTAATAGCGAAAGGAACCACCCCTCCACTGCTGTCCCCTAGGACGAAAAAGCGGAGGTTGGCGAACTGCAGCGCCCAACGACTTCGCTGCAGCTTTTGAGGTCTGCAACCTCTCAAGGCTCTCGTCAGCCTTGCTGCCAAAAAGGTGTTCACCGTCAAAGGGCATGTTGAGGAGCCGGGACTGCACATCAGGAGCAAACCCCGACTTCCGCAACCACGCAAACCTGCGTATCACGGTGCTCGCCGCCATGGACCTACTGACGCATTCAGCCAAGTCCAGACCCGACTGAACGGACTCACACATGGCATCCTTACCATCCTGGACCATAGCAAGGAAACCATCCCGTTCATCCCCTTCGGGAATATGTTCAGCCGCTAACGCAACACAGTTCCACAGAGTGTGCGTGAAATGTGACAAGGCACAAATGGAGTTGGCCGCCTGAAGCGCCATACCACCAGAAGAAAACACTTTCTTCGCCCAGCCATCAAAACGTTTGTCGTCCCTATCAGGAGGGATGGTAGGGTACGACGCCTGCTTTGCCGGGCCCGTGGCCGCCTGCACCACCAAACTTTCCGGAGTGGGGTGCCTGGTCAAGTAGCAGGGGTCGCTACTGGCTGGACGGTATTTACGCGACAAGGATCTGCCCACCGCCGGGAGACTCTCCGGAGCAGTCCAAGCCGCCGCCACCCTTCTCTGTAAAGCCATATGGAACGGCAGTACCGGGTCAGTTGGGGGACCAACATCAAGGATGTCCGTCAGATCATCCTGCACAAACTCCCCTGGGGGAGCAGACCATCCCAGATACTCAGACACCCTAGCCATAAGGCGCCGGTACGAGGAATCGGCATGGGAGCCAGGCTCAGGCCTACAAAATTCCACCTCCGGAGAGGTGTCCAGTCCACTGGCATCATGCAGTGACTGCCTCAAATCGTCAAACTGACTATGGCCCGAGACAATTTCATCTGGCACCTGACTAGGAACCAGGCCATCAGAATCCTCATCCGCCTCTGAAATATATTCCAGGTGGCGAAAAGGCACCCGAGAGTGCTTGCTCTTAACCAGAGCCTTCCTAGGGGGTACACCCGTGACACGGGGCACCTCCGACACGAAAGGCGTCGAGCGAATCGGCGCCGACGTCGAGAAAACCGGCAACGGCGCCGAGAGGATCGGCGTCAACGTCGAGGAAATCGGCGTCGACGTCAGATGCAGCGCCTCCAGTATCGGCGGCGTCGACACAGCCCTCGAAGCCGGAGCCCCGAGCGTGTCCCTCGACGACCTGATCGTCGACAGCGTCGACGACTTCCTCGAAGCCGGAGCCTCGAGAAAGCCTGTCGACGCCCTCGACGCCTCAGACGTCGATGTCTTCCTCGAAGACTTCACAGGAGCACACGGTCTCGAACGCGTCGAGGACCGGGACCTGGAACGGGTACGGCGAGAACGAGCCTCCTTGTCCGAACGGGACCGCTCCCGCGACTCGTGCCGACCACTCTTGCGAGCGGTGTCTCTCGACCTCTCACGGCCGACCCCACTCGGGGGCGCGGACGGCTGAGTACCCTGCGACTCAAGAATCGCCAACATTTTCTTCCCGAAGGAAGCCCATTCCTCCGGCGTCGCACGGCTGGTGGGGTAACCGACGTGCCGTGCAGAATCCTCGGAAGAGGACCTGGAAGGCGACAGGTGACGGCGCTTCCGAGAATGCCTCGAAGAGGCTGAGGAGTGGCGAGACCCACTCCTAGAAGAAGACCGACGAGACTTCCGACGATGACGCGGAGAGTCACCCCTCGAATCATCCGTCGAAAGCCCCGCCGACTTCGACTTCTGGGGCTTGGACACCCGACCTACCGACAACTTCTTCTTACGTTCGCGTAAGGCTTTGGACGTGAGCGACTGGCAGTTGATACAGTCATCCGTGTCGTGGGCCTCCCCGAGGCACCAGAGGCAGGCGTTGTGCGAGTCAGTCACCGACATCTTGGACCCGCACTTCTTAAAGCCCGGACGCGGGGTTGAAGACGAAGTGGAAGACATCGCCGAAGGAAATTCACAAACGAACAGGTTCGAAGAACCAGAAAGAACAGAACTCCAAAGAGTCGAGGCTTAGAACCGAGAAACACGAAGCAACACGTTCGCGGAAAAAACGGAACTGAGGCTATGGGCGTCGTGCGTCCTACTTATCACATCGGATGACGTCGGACGTCGGAGGAGGTCCTCGACGTCGGCGCATCGACGTCATCGACGCAGGACGCAGACGCCGGAAAAGTTTCCGAAGCAGCACAGCTGTGGTGATTACATGTCATGGATATGGAATACGTCGGAGGACCCAATCCCCTCGAAATTTCAAATATAATATAAGTAAATCTTTACACGCTTTTATACCGGAATGAAGGTTTAATGAATGGATGCATGAATAAATGAATGAACGAAGAGCTAAGAAAAGCAAGTAAAACTGTTCGTAGTGGGCACATGGGCATGCAGGTCCACTGGTCTCACCGATCTCGCTCCATGGCCCAGCCACTTTTCCCTGCACTACGGGACTGTCTCTGTATCCTTCAGCGCCTTCTCCCGGCATTTACCTTGCACTTGCCACCAGCTGGCCCGATTATTTAATTTGTATTTAACTAACCGTGTACAGCCCATCCCCATGCGCGATCAGAAAGACACCTGGCCTAGTAGGATCGTTGTCTGTCTGCCCTTGTTCCCCACCTGCCTTGTCACGCCTTGAAACACTTGAGTATAGGCGCGTTACAAATGCCATATCATATATCATATCATTCCTCATGCATGTAGACTGTCGTTTATCATTGTGTGTTGGCTTCGATTTATCTCGTTACTTTTCGCATTGATTTTAGAGACGAACATACTCCATTGAACTACCCTTGCAAGCAAATAGTTTCTGATCGGCCGTAATAAATAAAATGAGTAATATTAATGAAGTTCGGCTAGCGAGACTAATTATCATTTTTTTGTTTTCATAACAGGTATTTGATCCCTTACTGCCACTGCCATCTGTTTGAGACACCGGCGGATGGATTCTTCAGCAGACACCTGCAGCTTCGTGTCAACAACTGGAGCACGATCACCATATTATGGGACGATCGCCAAGGGCCCACATGCCCTTACGCTGTACTAGTGGCTAGAAGCAACATAACCTTTAGGCTGGACTAGTGCCTAGTTGATGGAACAGCCTTGCAGTTCACCGCGCTTCCAAAGTGATTCTTTTTACGAAAATGAACACCCTGTGTACCATAAAGGAACAGATGAAACGGAACAGTTATTGCGGATACAGATAAAAGAAAATAAATGGCTTCCGGAGTTCATATGGCAATTGCTGAATATTCTCTAAACATTTAATGTCAAATGAATGTACTTTACCAAATGTACCGTGTTGCTGTTTCATTGTAAAGTACAGTTTCATATTCCGAATTGTGGCGCGCTGTGTTGTGAGTTGATCTGTGTTGGTTTCCGGGATCTGTGTGGAATCGCGCAGAAGACGACTGGGCGCGTTTGCCTACGCAGCACAGTAACGTCATGGGGAGAGGCGGGAATATGAATGTTTTGATAATGTCAGGCTCAGGGGCGGGGGAATTGATTTAGTGCCGCAAAAGCAGGTCCGCCAGGGCGATCGGGGAAAAGATAGGATTATCAGAAAATGGCGGCTCCCTGGTGCTTGTTTTCACATGCGTTTAATGGACGAAAACTCGGGTAAGGTCCATAGGAAAGTTTTCTAAAATCGAGCCACTTAGGCTTAAAAAAACATGGCCGACCAGTTGGGACAATAAACATTTTTACTAGACCATGCCTTTAAAATTCCCAATGCTAGGGTTTATTGCAAGCAAAATAGTCCCAATTGGCCAATTGTGGTCTCACGCCCCGCGACGTGTATTCTCTAGACCTCGAGGGACGCAAGAGAGCGAATTACGTACATCAGTTACATATATACAAAATGCATATCCTACATCAGTTATGACATGTTTAACACCCCCTTTTATTGAGTTTCTTTGAACTCTGGATGATGATGGACATTTCCGACGAGTATGACAATTATGACACTCTCGATGTCTATTCTAGTAACAATGTGCAATTTAGAAAGTGCGGAGGCATCTTCTAGTTGTTGAACAGAACACGGTACTTCTGTTCTTGGAAGCAAGCTGCACACGGGGGAAGAGTCACATTCCAAGCTTTGCTATCTATGAGATGCTATTCGTGTCCTGGGAGCGGACACGCTCTAAAGGGTTTTGTGAAGGGGGGCCGTAAGAGCATAATTCAAGCCTTTAGCTGCTTTATTCTAACATATTCTACCACAGTAAGAGCCTGGCTAGCAGCTGTGAAATGATTAAAATGCCCTGCAGCTCTCCCTCAAGGCTACAGAGAGGGAGCGTGGGCATTCCTTTCTGGGCTGCTCATGAGGAGTTTCAACAAACTCCTCAGTCCCGCGGCCTTGCCCTTTCATATTCAGACAACAATGTTAACAGTTGAGCAGAGTAAGCAGAATTTGCAAGGATTGCAAGCTGCAAAGCAGTTTAGACAGAAAGCAATGAGCAATGGTTAACAAGCAAAATGGCGATTCTTGCTACGTTTAAAATGGCCGCTTGTTGGTCAAGCATAGCAGTCTGTATTTCTATAATTCTGTGCATAAAACGGTTGGCCTTCGGCCATCAAGATACGTCTATCATCCAAATGAAGGGTATTCACTTTTCCAGATTGACAGTATGATAGAGGCGGAAGAGGAGGAAAGATTAAAGGAGAGCTGTGTGTCATCAGCATAATACGAAGTGAGGAAAGTGGAGATCAAGTGAGCCAGAGGTGCAAGGTAAAATTTGAAAAGCCATGGCAATAGAATAGATCCTTGAAGAACGCCGCAAGTAGAGAGTGAGGCGGAGGGGAAGAGAGGATCCAGTTGCATTTGGGAAGGCCGTTTACAAATGAAGGAGGTCAGCCAGGCCAGTGCCTGTTCCATGATGTCTAGGGCGTCACATTGACGATTTAGGAGGATGGCATGATTGACTGTGTCAAAAACAGAAGAAAGATCAAGTAGGATCAGACCAGAGGGATGGTTGGAAACAGATTTGCAAGCAGGTCTGCACTGGTGTTCAGGAGAGCAGTTTGTGCTTTTTCAAATGCTCTGAAGCCAGACTGACGGCCAACAGATTTGGTGGATCAGTTGGGGAATGACCAACTTCTTCAGGAGTTTGCCCAAGAAAGGGGTGAAGGAGATAGGGAGATAAATCGGACAGGAAGGGTCAGCAGATTACTTTTTTAGGACAGTGTGCACAAGGGAGTCCGAGGGGTTGCGGGAAGAGCCATTGGCGAAGGAATGGTTACAGAAGTCAGCCAAGGCGGGGGCAAGAGAGGAGCTGTTGTCCTTAATAGTTTGGAGGAGACTTTCATAGAGTGGACTGCTCTAGAGACCTCATCTGGTACAATAGGAGAGAAGGAGAGTGCTAGGGAGAGTGAAAGGGGGGGGTCCAAAGAAGACATGAGCCGACAGGGAGGGGAGTAGAGGGGAGAGAGAGAGAGGACAGGATTTGCTGAGTTTTGGTGGAGTAGTGGGTGGCCAGTGCAGTGCACAGAGCCTGGGAGGAATGAAAATAAGAGGAGACTGCAGTAGGATTGGCCAGTTCCTTGCAGATTTTCAAGAGTTCAGCTGCGTTATTGGTGGCCCCAGAAATACAGGCTTGGATATGAGCCCTCTTCTTAAAGCGGATGGAGAGTCGATATTGCCTTTGGAGCAGGGAGCAGGCCAGTTTGTCAGACGATGTGCCGAGACAGGCCACTTCTGCTCGGCAACTCTGTACTTGCATTTCAGGGCTTGCCAAGTCGGAGTCATACCAAAAGTTGCACTTTGAGGCAGGCAGACTTCATGCAGATCCTCATAACATGGGCATGACAGGACAGTCCTTAGAGCAACCACATCTCCCACCACATGCTTCGAAGTTGGTGGCCTTGGAATGTTGCCGTTACCCTTTTTTGATCTGTAATTTTCATAGAAGTCCAATTTCGTTCAGATTACCCACTTTACTAGACTGTGCCAAGCATGGTCTATGCTACCTGCCATCTTGTGAAGAAACCTGCAACTGGCCTACGAGAGACTCTGGCCTCTAAAAGGCTGTGCAGATGTGCGAAGGAAGAAAGAGCACCAGACAACTACACCTTTTGGAGATGCCGGAACATTGATCCTTCCCTACCTACGCAAGCATGATCAGTCACAGGGTCCGGAAGCAGATAAACAATCTTGATGTCCTGCCTTGCAACTGACCTAGATCCATTTCTCACATAAAAATGGCATCCGAAAGTCTGTATGCGACAATATCACATTAGTTTTTGGCAGCAACTTTGTGTTCTTCAGTAATATAAAAATGGAGCTCAAGTCATTCTTTGCCCTATCCAATTGAAAGAAAAGCAACCCAAACCTGCACGAAAAACAATCCAAAAAGTAAAATAAGCATTGCAAGAGAAAACAAGGTTTATTACATGCAAAAATGTCCGGGCAGGCCCGTAGAACCGAACTGACACGCAGCTCTCTATTTTTTCAAAGGGTTGCATCTTTTATAGGCTGATGAGCCATAAATAACAATACTAACAATCATGAGATACAGCATAATCCCTCCACCCTCATTTGCTGCCACCTATTTAACATGCTAATGTCCCCCTATAGTCCCTGGACAGATTCACCACATCTTATCTAAAACCATTCCCCTATACACGTGGTTCCCCTACATCGTCACTTGCAAATCCAGGTACAAGACTGGTGGCTTCCCCCGATTGATCTAGTCATGAATTAAGACCCTCACAGGATGTGCACCCCTCACAGTTCCAGATGCGATCAAAGTAAACTGGCGTGGCCAACTCTGCTGTGATAAAACAATAGGCCTTCTGATTAACCCGGACAGCACACACAAGCTGCACCCCCAATCTTGCACTTAATTTATTGGCATCACCTCTGCACCTCCCATCACAAATCACGGAACATTCCAGACACGGCTCCGCCCCCGCTCCGCCCCCACCCCCTTTTTTTCTCCTCCTAATTCCAGGTGCCCAGTAATAACGTGACTAAAGTACCGCTCTGGAGTCTGAATTTCATGGATTTATTTGCTTTTGGTTAAGTGTCTACTTGTAATTCATATGGGAGGGCAGTAGTGCTCTAAATCTTTGCCTTGCCCATTGGCATCACAAATCCTTATACCCTATTCTCATGAATTCGTCCTTCAACGGGCGCACCCCTACCAATTATCACTGCAGCTCACATTTTGTTTCCACCCTATTCAGGTTCTGCAGCTGGATACAATTAGCAGTTATCTGCACAAATGGAGCCTCTGACCTCAGCTTCTCTCCTGGGGACTGTAAAGGGGATTTTCTTTTGTTTTTGGAGCCGAGCTACACAGCCCCATCTCCACACCCGGGCCTGCATTCTACTGTTTTAAAGTGTACGAGGCCTTCGATACTTCTGCCATGTTAACACGCTGACCTCGCTTCTACCACAATACCATTCTGACCCCATCTTTCAACCGCTTCTACTCTTTCCGTACCTCACTGCCATTCATAACTTAAAATGCATCAACTAAACACTGCGCTATAATACTGCTCTAACTAGAACCTCTGCAACCGCAACAGTAGTATATTTGTTGCTCTTTCTGTGTTGCTATATGTAAGCATCTAATATGGGTCAAACCCAACTAAAAACAATAAACGCACCTTCTACTGCGCAACCCTCAGTCTATTGCCACAATATTTGGTGCAAATACATTTTCCTATATTAACCTTTTTACCTGGCAGTGATGCTAAACGTACAACCCAACACCTTGTTGTGCAGAACAGACGCAAGGCTGACCCCGACCAAATTCCCAAGGTAGGCCAACATGGCAGGCCCCATCGGTTTCCCCTTCTTTTTGGTTATACTAAGTGGGCAAAACTATCCGTCAACAACTTTATCTAAAAAGGACCCACAATTGTGGATTGGATTATACATACCTCAATTTCTAGACTGACAGATAACCTGAAATACGGCTGCCTTCTCAATTACTACCTCTTCTCAAAAATCAAGGATATTAGTGATTAGCACATAAGGCAGGTCATCATTTAAAACTAACCCTTACCTCTAGACAAGCATGCACGATTATCTCCATAACTTAGAATGTAGTATACAAATTTACACCATAACCAGCATTTTATATTTTCACAGAATCAGAACAAGAAATGCTACACATTCTTTGAAGTACTAAAGAGTTAGGGCCTGATTCGATTAATGGAAGTGTTTTATATAAGTGTTTCCCATAGGAAAACGTTCCATGAATCAGGCCCATAGCCGGTACACCTAATTGTAAGCCACAACATTTTGTATTTTTCTACTCTGCGTGAGAGTGGTTCCTGGAAGTGTAGTTGTACATGAAAGAACAGTAGGTATGGGGGCACAGAGTGACAGCAGGTGTACTATGAGCAGGTAGTCAGGTGCCATGGATCCATGGCATTGGGATCAGACTCCTGCTCTTCAGCAGACTACAGAGATGCCAATTCCCTTCTGCATGAGTAATAAGCAACCCAAGATACATGTTCTTTTTTGGCCTCATCAACTAGTTGCAGCATAGTGCACTAGGGTCAGCAAGCCAGGGATCCAGATTTGGGAATACCCGTGCCAATACAGGTTCCTTGATCACTGGACTCAGCCTATAGTTGCTTGCGCTCCAATACAGAGTTGAATGCGCCCCACCCTTCTGGCTGTACTTAGTGGCGGGTCAAACCTGTCTTGCAAATGATGTTCCCCTTCAGTAATAGCAAACACAAAGCAACAAATGATGGAATGGAAAACTGGCTAGTGGAATTCTCAGTGTTAAAGATTCATAAGCTTTTCAACTATCACTATTTGGTATTCATCAAAGGCCCAAACATTAGAAAGTAACGGTTGCTTTAGGCCCATACTGATGAGTTATAAGGCCACTGAAGGTCGCTGGTTGCAACACTAACAAGATAAGTTAACATACCTGCTGTAGGCATCTCACTTTACCATACAGGTCACAGGCCAGGATACACAGGAAGGACTCGAAACATGGTCCCAAATTGTGTGTTCTTTGGCAAATCGTGTATTTCTTCCTTCCCCTCACAGTCAAATAGTGTGTTATAGGGCAAATTACTATCTTCAAAACCTCTGCTCCGACACCTGCTGAAGCTGGCTACATGTTAGCAGAAAACCGCTGTATAATGTATACAGGACCCAAATATGCTGACCATTACTCAGCCCACCTCGCTACCAAATGTGGTGTAGTGGGGATGTTGTCAGCTTCACCACTTGACCAATGTGCAATCTTGATTATATTCCTATCTTCCAGAATACATTTTATTATCAGGAACAGATCACTTTGCTTTGGATGTGTGAATGTATGCTTAATATTTTGCGAATTCAAAGTTAAACCAAGTGTGACAAAGTTACATTGGCGGGGCATATGCAGGGGCTGGAAAGACTGATGGAGGAGTCCTCGTGAAATGTATGCATAAGATGATGTTAAAAGCAACTGAGCATGCACGGTCACCAACATCATCCAAATTTAATAGCATTTGCAGGAGTTCATTAGGTATAGTAAGAGGAGTCACTGTTGGAACGTTTAGCCATGAGGTGGATGCAACAGTGGATAGTGAAATGAGGAAGGTTGCCAGAAACGGATGCAAGAAAGACCTAATGTAGGAGAGGCACTTGGACCTCAAAAAAGCGAGCCACAAAATAAAATGATGCTATTCTTGGTTGACAATGGACGAAATTGCACAACACTGGCAATGGATCACTGAACAAGAATGGCTTAAAATGTTTTTAATCAGCATTTCATGACCACCTGTAAACAAGCAGCCAATGGATGGAAACAGGACTTACATAGGCTAACAATGTTAAGGGCTGAAAGTTCACAGGACAGTGTTGTACAGTATGAACTTCTCTTTAAAGTTAATTTGCAAGAACTTTCCAGGTGCCCATGAAGCCTTTACAGACAAGTTATGCCTTATACAGTACATAGTTTAGCAAGTGCTTCAAGGTCCGATACAATGGTGTGTGTAGCATGTCTACGTAGCTCTGTTAAGTCAAAGGATAGAAAGTGCAGCGAAATGGAAGACGAGAAAAATCGGTGTGCTCCTAATGCTGAATTATAGTTTACAAACTCACTTTCGTCTGGAAGCGGAGTCCCCAAGATCGTATTCTGCATGACTTCCAGATCCCGAACTTTCTCATTGAGGTTATGCAGCCTTTGGCGCACATCTCTAGCCTGCAGAGGAGAAGGAAGCCATCAGGTGGATATGAAAGCAAGGGAAACAAGAAACTGACAACATGCCACAAAACTGCAAACTTAATTTGAAGCCTATCACTCTTCAGACCATTACATAGCCAGGCCAGG
The DNA here is from genome assembly GCF_040938575.1 of Ambystoma mexicanum. NCBI lineage: Eukaryota > Metazoa > Chordata > Amphibia > Caudata > Ambystomatidae > Ambystoma > Ambystoma mexicanum. The sequence continues at coordinate 834,344,871 of NC_090925.1, forward strand.
CCAGGAAGGGAAGGAAAACAAGTAGCAGTCTAGTAGGTTTGTAGACAGACCATTAGCCTCGGGTGCCTTACATCCCTCTTTCCCTTTGATCGTGACTTTAATCTCATCTTCTGTAGTAGGCACCTCCACAAAGGTCCAACACCTCCTGCAGAAGCTCAAAAATGGAAATACCAGCCAGATGTTCCCATAGCACACATTCACTTTTCGCCTCATTAGACCTATTTAAAACACAAAAAATGAACAATGTCTCTGTCTTATGTTTCCAGTCACATCCCGAATCCCAGATACAGACCGGTTAATGTTCGGGTTTGCAATCTGCTGGTCAACAGTTAGCTTTGTCGTACTATTTTCACCCAACAAGCAGAATGAAGACTTGGCTTCAGTGACTAACAACCTTAACACTCACTGCCCCGATATTTCACGTTTCCTTATGTACCCTTTGCAACTTCACAACATCCTCTAGCAAGGTCTCGATATACATAACAAAAAGGTGTTTGTATGTGGCGTTCTTGGGGACGCAACTCCTCATGAACAGTGAGGTCTGGTGTCATGAATTTTGCATGGAATATTCTGCATTTCATTGCCGAATTAATGCAACTATTTCTGGCTCGACAGGTCATCCTGTTCCCGAGATAATTCATCTTTTTTGTTTTCAGCTTTGTTTTTCGGCATTGCGTTTTGTGGTGTTACAGCGCAATCTACAAGTCTTTTGTGGAAAGTGCTCATCGTCACACATCGAAGCTGAAATGATCAACATTCTGAATCAGAATTCATGCTGCTAAAAAACAAAGCAACGGAATAGCTGAAGAAACTGAAACATGACTTGCCGTGAAGAGAATTAGTGCTGCTGAACAACAAAAGATCAAACTGCTGAAGAAACTGACGTGAGACTTACAGATCAGAGATTTAAAAATCTGAGAATTGAAATCCCAGATGAAGCCGGGTAGTTAAGCTAATAAAACATAATCCAGGAATAATAAGGCTCCTTCTAATAGCCTTAAATAAAAACCATCCTACACAGGCACCATGGATACCATGCCAGTATTGTTTTCTTTGACAAAATGCATCGTTTTATGCCATTTCTTCTATCCTCATCTTTCCTGGAGGCATTTTAAGTGGTAACCCATCAAACATATCAGTCAGACCAGGGCACACAATATATTTCTGCAACAGGATGGAGGAATATAGTGTCAAAGTTGGACTCTTAAACATGTGAAATGCAGTAAAAAAACTAATTTCTTCCCTTTCATGCATTTCTCACCATGCATCACACAAGCACACCTCCGCAGTCGCTCTGCTAAATAATACCAAATCACGTTCCTGTGTGGATATACACCCCTAAATTCCTTGCATAATACACAGTTGAAGGACACACCCATTCTCCAATTAAGATACTAGACACACCTGGCAATCCCTCGCTGCCTTTATCGAGAATTCCCCATTTCTCCCATAGTGGGTTTCTTGCACCCGACACCTCCCCCGTCACCCCTCACCCCAGAACTGCCAATCTATCTTGTTTAAAACCTGTATGAAGCATTGAGTATTTTGGTGGACTGTTTAGACCAGACATTTAGCAAGCCAACACACGCACATCTCTTGAACACAGTGCCAGATACAGATATACGATTCAAGCAGTATATAATACTAAAAGCAATAAATTCAACCTACACATCTTTCACACTCCAATACAAACATTACAGTGATTAAGTTCAGGCAGTAAAGAACTACAGCCAAAATCTATAGGTGCCCACAGTCCGCCCTCATTGCTTTCAAACAGTATACAATTGGTGTGTTCATTCTTTAGTCTAATGGGTCTAATGGGTCATCTTTCCCATCCATAGGCTTGGTAGGATGACCAGGGAAGGAGCAACTCCCTTGCTTGTGGCATCAGTGCTCCAGATAAGATTTTGAGTTGGGAGTATTTTACTCCCCATTTTTAAACTTTGAGAGTAAATGTGATTGCAAGAGAGTAAAATGTATGTGACAGCCAGCCAACGTGTGCAAAAACTGTATGGAAATCATTACAATGCGGCAGCTTTCTGCATCGTGGCAGAATACACCTTTCATCATTTCTCTAAGGTCTGGCCATTTGATCTCTCCTGCATATATTTAAATGTTCAAAACACAAAAATGTAGACAATTACATAGTAAAGCAAGCATATATTGTATTGTGTGTTTTGAGGTTTGATAGCAGAATTGTCTTCCGATGTTTAATGAAAGGCTTCATTTCCTGGAGCCATTACTACCTAATGGTATACCAATGTTATGCTACAACAGTGCAAAGAGGTAAAGACTCTGCTAAATTCTATATCTAATATCATGGTTCAATGGTTATCTATAAAGTGCTTTTGGCAAAATGCTGTACATTGAACATATTTATCACAATTTTCAGAAAACCGAAGTTGGTACTCCTTTATCGACCTTGCCCGGATTCGAACCTGCAACCTACAGATCACAGCAAAGAGTGCTCAACCAGCTGAGCTATCTGATTGGCTAACATCCTTCATAGGTCGGTTAACTGAGTATCGACTGAGGTATAATAATCACAGTGGTTAGATGTTTGACCAACCATGTATGAAGCACTACATAAGTTAAACACATATCTGGATTATCAGAGGGACTGGTTTTGCAGAGTTTCTATTTCAATTACAAATGTAATCATTTTGAACAGCACTTGCACTTCCTGGATAGTCAGGTTTTGGATGTTTTAAATGTCTTGAAGATTTGAGAGGCTAGAACACCTGTGATTGGTGTGATGAAAATCACTCACCCTTGAACAAAGCCTCTGCTGCCACTGACCCTTTATAGTAATGTACCCCATTGATTGCAAGGTTGAATGGATGTAAACTAAACCATGCATAGTCATCATTTTACACACTTTTTATAATTACAGTGTAAATTAAATGATAAGTGTTAAAATGATCTGCCTCTGAATGATTATGCACACAGCAGAGGAACTCTAAAAAAATACAATTGTGCAATACTGGTTTGCTTGTACTGGAGAAGAAATAAAAAGTATAATTTGTTACAAAATCTGAATTCTCAATCGCAACTTAGTTTTCCATTTTATTAATTTCAGAATCCTAAAATGCTAGGAAAATAAATATGCACAGTGATTCGGTTTGCTCCATCAGCATCAACAAAGCAGAAGCTGAACGGCAAGAACCCATTCCTTTTATCATTGTGTGCAGTTTCTTTTTTTGAAAGGCTTCAGAGAAATACATTCTGTTTCAGAGGCGTTTATCCATGGCTTGCACTTACATCCATGTAGATAAACATCAAAAGAAGCGTTCTGGTTTCCATCAAGTAACCTGACCTTTGCACTGCCCTCTGCTCTAAACTTGTGTGTAAATGTACACAGGGAAATAAAAAACCTGCCGTATTTACAAGATTTTCATACGTAAAAAGGCCTGTTACGCTCCTTATCTGCAGGCCTGCATGGCATATTCAAGATGGTCTCAAATCTGATGGAGTCTGCAGTATATCCCAAGCCTCATGCCAAATACGGACCATCTGCATTCCAGACCTGCCAATATAGCCACCATATTCAGTTCAGTCTTGACATCTTCGGAATACCCCGATCCAACCTTCCGGGGTTGGGTCCCGTATGATTTCCAAACCATAGCAATACTACATTTAGCCAGGCTCAACCCCAAATGGATCACTTGGTTGAGCCGTTTACTTCTCTTGGCTTTCCTTTTCCATAATATGCCCAGAGGCCGATTTTAAGAGACGCCTGTACCTGCAACCCAGTAACCTCATTTAGTTGGTTAACTACTTGGTCCCAGAATTCCCCAATCTCATCACAGCTCCACCACATCTGCAAGACCGTTCCAACCTCCTTTTTGCACCACCAGCAGCCCTGGAGACCTCAGTGACATCTTTCCTATTCCAACCACAGTGATACACACGCTTAGTGCTCTTACACTGTACCCACTGAAGTCTAGCGTTTGAGACCGGCTTGTTTGTTTGTTTGTTTGTTTATTTATTTATTGTGCGCACCAGACCCTAGGGTAGCAGGGCGCAAGAGAACAAGGAGGTTTACAGCTTAGTTAACGTTTACAGGTTACAGATTAGTTAACGTTACAGGTTACAGGCATAGTGGACATTTCGAATCTGCAGGGTAGGGCAAGTGCAAGTGCAGATAAGGCGTAGCTAAACAGTCAAATCTATGGCGATCAAACAGTAAAAGCAGGTTAGTACAAACATTATAAGAAGACGTTACGTATAAAGTGACATACGCTATGTCGCATTCTCAATAAGCCATTTTATGGTGTTCTTTCTGAAGTTATTGAAGGTTTGGTCAGATCTGAGTGCAAGGGGTAGGGAGTTCCATAACTGTGCTGCCTTAACTGGGAAGCTGGAACCTCCAATGGTGGCTAGTTTGAATCTGGGCACTAGGAGGCAGTTGGGGCTGGCTGTCCTTGTGAGTCTCGTTGGATTTTTCCTGTTGAAGCGTTCTGAGAGGTATCGGGGAGCTTTGTTGTTTAGGCATTTGTGGATAAGGGACGCAGATTTAAGGTTGATTTTTTCTTGGGTGGAAAGCCATTTGTGTTTTCGTCTTATTTCTGAAATGTGTGCACTTCTGGGGATACTTAGGGCCGCTCTAAGTGCATTGTTTTGGAGCACTTGGATTCTGTGGATGATTTGTTTGGTAGTCCCTATGTAGAGGGCGTTGCAATAATCTAATTTCGATAAAATGAGGGCTCTAGCTAGAATAAGACAGCTGTCCTCTGAAAGGAATGGTTTCCCAGCTCGTATTAACTTGCATGTATAGGCAGTGGATGATGACAGTGAGTTCACCTGTTTGGTGAAAGATAGTGTCGCATCAAGGTAAAAACCTAGGGTTTTTACTTCTCTGGCGACCTTGATAGTGTTGCCATCGATGATGAAGGCGGAGTAGTTTTGGTTAAGTTTGGAGATACGGGCTGCCGTGCCCAGGATGATGAGCTCTGTTTTGTCATCGTTCAAGCATAGGCCATGGTTGGCCATCCATGCCTGAACGATGCTATAGACTCTATTCACCAGAGCCAGATCTTCGACGTAATCCCCAGTAAGTGGTAAGAGAATCTGAGTATCATCTGCATAGTTAGTGTAGGTGATACCCAGATTATCAAGATCGTCAGAGTGGCTTGGTGAAGATGTTATAGAGTGTCGGCGAGACGCAGGATCCCTGGGGCACTCCGCAGGTGATTGGGATAGGGTCTGCTGCCGCTGCGGGGGAGAACACCCTCATAGTCCTGTCACTAAGAAATGATTGAATCCAGACTATAGCCTCCTCTGAGAAGTGGGCTTCAATACTCGCACAAGGAACGCCATCAGAATATTACAGAAACCTCTTAAATCTGTCGCTCACAACAGGGACTGTACCAAAATCGTTCAAATCAGCATTTATTAAGCCACTTTTTTAAAAAAAACTCAATTGGCGACGTGGAAGACCTCTCCAACTACTGACCGATTTCAAACATTCCCTACCCGGCAAAACTCCTAGAAACATACGTATACAAATTAACCCAAGAACGTGTAGAAAAACACCAGTTGCTAGACCAAGCACAAGTCGGCTTCAGACCCGCAAGAGGAACAGAAACGGTAATGCTATCCATCTGGGATGACCTAAAAACATATGCAGAATCCAACACAACCTCAGCTCTGATTCTGCTCGACCTCTCGGCAGCCTTCGACACAGTAAGCCATGACACCCTAAGCAAAAGATTAGAAGATATAGGTATAACTGACATGGCACTACTAAATCATTCCCACCAGACAAAACAGAAACTGTATGGATCCTCACGATCACCACTATACTTCAACATCGACCAGACTCCATTAATCAGGATCTTCAAAAAATACATTACATGTTACAACTACGGAGACAATACTGAATTCATCTACACAATCAAAGATACACACGCTGATCACTCAACCATAGGAGAATGTCTAAAAGAAATCTTTGACTGGATGAATGCCAACAACTTAAAAATCAACCCAGGAAAGGAAGAAATCCTGATTATATCAAAAAACCAAGAGACCACCACCTACATTCCCTTGCTGACAGAAATGGGAACCACACCATCTAAGGTAATAAAAAACCTGGAAGTCCTAATGGACAACGCTCTAACCTTAGAACCACAAGTAAACAGAAGAAATGCTTCCTTCTCCTTCACACAACAAAAGTATCCTACCTTTCCTCTCCTTCACCCACAAAACACTGACAATCATCGCCCTCATCATGTCAATAATTGACTACGCAAACAGCCTCTACCTCGGGATGCCGACATACCTCCTGAAGAAATTACAATGCATCCAAAATGCAGCAGCTAGACGACTCCTCAAACTATCCAGAAGAGACCACATCACACCAGTGCTAAGAATACTACATTGGCTCCCAATCAATCATTGTATCACGTTCAAAACAATGTTCATAACACACAGGGCAATCAGCAGACAGGGAGCAGAATTCCTACAAAAAAGAAACAATCTACAAGCCAATAAGACTCCTCAGATCAAGCAATGAAACACGCCTGGAACCAAAACCATATATCAAGAAAGAACTAGGGGGCGCCTCTTACTCCCACCTAGCCACAAAACTTGGAACAACCTCCTAAAAGAAATAAACACCAAAGACCAAATCAATTAAGAAAACTTCTAAAAACCTGGGGCTCTTCAACACCTCAGAACCAAATTGAAACAGCTACAACAATCAAACAGGAAACACAAAGAACAGACAGATAGAATATATGATGGTACAGACAACACACAGGACCGACCAAGGGAAACTCCTACAAGAACCAGAGCGGAACAGAACACAAGCGACAACCCCATGATGACAGAAAAATAGCATACATGCCCAACACTACCAACAACCTTACCCAGTCAGAAAGGAAGTAGTGTACGGGCGTAGCTTGCAAGTAAATCAATCGGAATACACTAGGTTGCAGCAAAGAAACTGGGATGAATGGGCTGGCCGACTACAAAGATGGGAACACAAAAAGGAGCTGACTTAGCACAATGACAGAGAAAACCTTATGCTAAAACAATCACCGAAAGGAAACAACCTTCTCTAAATCACAAAGGAGACTGAATAGGAATGTGCATTTCTCCTAACAAGGCTACTAACCAACCCCCAAAAACTACAAAAAAAACCTCACCACCCCTCACACACCTCTCACACTCTAACCAAATACAATTACATCTCTTAAAGCCGCAGCAACCCACATGCACTTCACAACACAACCACCACCCCACACAACAACAAACTATGGCCTCAGAACCAAATACCGCACCAATATGCGCGGCGAACGGTGTTAACCGAACTGAAGCTGCCAACAGTACTTCACAGCTCCCATGCTCTTCTCCAAACTTTGTCCTATTAACACGCCTACCCTAACCCCCTTTTTGTTTCAGATCCACCAGAGTGCCAGGGGACCACTCCAGTGGTGATAATGCATAGTACAAATATCCTTTAACATAAACATAGAGTAGAGCCCTGCCCCACTGAGACGGATTCTTCCAAGTCACCCATTTATTCCACACAAGGGCCTTCTCTCATCCTTCCTAACCCCAGTCTCAGCAACAGAAATCCAATGTATGCGTTTACCCCCTTATATCTACCCTCACATCGTAACATTAATAACATTCTGGTATGGTCTAGCCAGGAATCACTCCCACAACTGACTTATATTGGCCATCAGTTTAGCAAAGAAAATTAAGTCAGATGCTTGCATGCAGAATAAGAGGGATATAAGAGGGTTAGGTCATCATAAATTCACCCTTCTAACCTTGTGGCCCATACGAAATATTGTCACATTTCCCCTTCCACTGGGAGCATATCCCAATCTACTGCTAGACCAACACATCTAAGAGAGAAAGGGCAACCTCGGACCCAGTAGTCTTGTTGCACGCCACCAAACTATCACGGTGGCCAATGGAGAGGGGAGGGACAAGAAAACTCTTGCGCACCCAGCAGCTCAAACAGCTGATGCAGCTTACACATATCCCGAAGTAAATGGGTGTTCTCATGTACGAGCGTGAACCGGTCAACCAAATGCTGTAATGTAGTATCCCAGTAATATATTTTAAAATTGGAGCCCCCTGTACCCCCCTCCCTCCCACCAGCGGGCAATTTTTTTTCTTTCCTTCTTCTTTATTTGGTTGGTTGATAAATCAACTTTTCAAATATAACAATAGAACGATTATTTAGGAACAATTGAGAACAATTTGCAATGCACAATATACATCGTACAATTAAAATTGCAAATGAAACATTTTAAAAACTTTTTTTTTTTTCACAGCTTTTGAACAGTTGCATATTTCAATATCCGTAACAATTCACGGGGTTCTGTATTCAAACCACATTTAAGTAGGTTTATAATAAATTTCAGTGTCCCCCGACAACACTATGTCCAAAAATTGTACAATTGCAATTCTAAGTCCCAGCTTGTTGCTTGAAAAGATTCTGTGCCAGATTTCATCAACAGTCAAAGGTACATATGTTCGCAGTTGCTTACTGAAGAGTTTCTTTCTTGTCACATCTAAAGCTGGGCAAACCACTATTAAATGTTTCAATGTATCACGACACATTTTGTCATGGCAGAAGCGACAATAATTTAAATCATCAGTGACCAAGCCCCTCCTAGCCATGATTTCCATTGTCGGATATGGGTTAAACCTGAAACACAGATATTGTTGCCTTATGTAAGGTGATGGAAATTTCAGTAAGTAATCAGACATTACCCGGAATCTTTTGCGACCAAATAGTTGAGTGTCAAAGTCCTTGTAAGTGCAACATTTGTCCCTGGTGCAGATCCAATCTTTTTGATACAATTTTAGTTTAGCTCGGTTTGGATTTGTCAAAAGCACAAGTATAGGTATAGAAGCATCAGATAGAGCATTCAAGACGCAGTTTCTCCAAGTGCGTGGAAAAAGATGGTTAGAATTCACAAGGTAGTATGCAACAGGACTCAAGATATTACGATGTTCCAGACCTAAAAGACATTTGCGTAGGAATGAACACATTTTCCATATTAATTGTACATGAAGTGTAATCAAACCAAGTTCATACCTTATGAGTGGCAATGGGGTACAGTTAGGAAGTTTTAGCAATGCTTTCCAAAATTTGGACTCTAGCATGTCCCATACTGATGAGCTATGTATTAGTTTAGTTTCAGCACCATACAATATTATAGGAACCACTTTTGCTTGATAGAATGACATAACATGGTGAATTGAGAATTTACCGAATTTGGACATTAGGATAGTTGCCTGTGATTTTAATGTTTGAAGCTTGTATGACAAAGAATCTATATATGATTTTTCTGAGATTTTGTTATAGATTGAAATGCCCAAATACTTATATTCAGAAACATTCTGCAATTCAACGTTTTGCAAATGCCACTTAAATGTTCTTTTACCGGCTGCTTTTGCATTTGTCAAACAGGTCACTACTTGTGTTTTTTCCAAATTGATGGTAAGATTGTTATTTAAAGAATAGGTGGATAAGGTATCAAGTAGATTTTGCAAACCTCGTGGAGTTGTTGATAAAAGAACTAAATCATCTGCATATACCATCCATGGGATGAGTTGTTGTCCCAGTTTTGGTGCATCAGTTAGTATGACAGAAACGGACTCGCCAAGATCTAAAATAAACTGGTTGAAAAGAAACGAGGCCAGGATGCAACCCTGCTTAAGGCCTCGAGCTGTATGAATAGGCACAGATAGCAATCCTTCTGTTGTCAATCTAACTTGTAGGGTGGTGTTAGTATGAAGAAGTTTAATTATTGCAAGAAGTGAAGGTGGACATTCATATCGCAGTAGTTTTTCTATACAAAAGACTGCGGTCAATAGAGTCGAATGCAACCCGAAAGTCTATGAATGCCAGATATAAGGGTTGATTTTGTGTAAAGCAGTGCGATCTTATCATGTTCAAGGCAAGTATGTTGGGGGTAATACCCAAACCAGAAACAAATCCTGCCTGGAAAGGATCCCTTCTTTGGTGATTGGTGGCCCAGGCATTAAGGTCTCCAAGTACAATGCGGTTGAAAATTTTACTGGGTGCATCCAGCAGTGCTATGGGCCTATAACTAGCAGGGTGAGTTCTGTCACCTTTCTTGAAAACTGGTAAGATTATGGAGTGGGTCCAGGTTTCTGGCAATGTTTGAGTCTGAATAATATTGTTGAACATGTTCCACAAAATGTCAGTCCAAATATCTGGATGCTGTTTCAAAGCAAAGTTGGACAAGCCATCGGGTCCTGGAACCCTAGAGGTGGTAGCTTTCTTTATGAAGTATGAGATGTCCTCTTTATCAAACTTCAAAACGAATGTATTTGTTTCCACAGATGCTAAATCATTAGATGAAATTTGCGGGAGCTCGTACAATTGGGTAAAATGTGTGACCCAAGCTTGATGTGGGACATTATTACATTGTAATGCAATTTGGTGTCCTGTTGAACTCTGGTTAATAGTCGCCCATATTTGGGCAGTGTTTTTCCCAGCAAGATTCCTTAGCATACAAGCACTATCATTTTGATATAGAGTGGCTTTCATGCTTCGCATCCAATTCCTATGTTTAGTTTTTAACTTTAGCAATAGGCCATTATTTTGTTCTGAAGCTGTTTTAAGAATTTGCCTTTTGCAGGATCTGTATAACTTTTTTGCAGATTGAATTTCTTTGTTGAACACATGCAAATGTACTGATTTTGGCTTTGCCTCATGTGATATTTTGCGTTGAAACAATTGCATCAAGTTGTGATAATCAACATGTTTTGTTTTCACCCCACTGGCTTCGAGTAGTTCCATTGCATAAAATTGATTAAACCGTTGTAAGGACGTTGCAGACCATCTTAATCTATTGCAGCCTGGGTTGATGTAAAGAAGGCCAGCTGCACATTGCGAATATGGACTTTCCACAATGTCTGATATAGTCCAATTAACAAATAGAATGTTGTGATCGCTTAAGTTAGTGTCTATGACTTTAAATTTGGTCACATTATTAATTAGGTTCTTGTTGACATATATATATATATATAATCAATTACTGCCGTGGATGTGCCTCTATGCCATGTGGGGTGAGGGGGAATGTCATCAGCAAAAGTACCATTTAACATTTGTAGACTTCGAGAATCAACAAAATGCAACCACAGATCCAATCTAGATTTGTCGTAGAAAGGTTCTAAACAATGTAAATTAAGGGCACCAGCCAGGATAACATGCGGCACCGGTTTATCAATACAGATTAAATCCAGTAAATGATTTAAATCTTTCATGAAAGCATGATCGGATATTCCTATCGGGTTCCAGTACATGTTAATTAGAACATAGCTGGAACCACCAGCGTTGAGCTTCACGGCTTGTAGAAAAGAGCTAGGAGAGAGCCAGTGTTCAGATGAAAATGAGGGAAGTTGTTTAATGGCGATAAGCAGGCCTGAGGTTGGTCTTCCCAATTCTTACTTAAGAGCGGGATTAAGATATAGATCGTAGTTATCCCAAATTGGGAGATCCACAAGCCATGTTTCCTGCATCATAATTATGTCGGCATTCGCAATGGCCAAATTGGGATTGTTAATGAGATGACGATGTCCTCTCGTGTTCCAACTGGCTAAGGTGACCAATAATGTTTTTGATTTGGAGTGGCATAGTTAATGCATGTGAGACTCTCTATTACATGTACAGTTCGATTTGGTTGAGTCCTTTATATTTAATTCAGAGTTTTTTGATGTGCCACACTTAATCTCAGCTGTAGCTGATTGTGGTACAACTTCTGGTAAAGGTATGATCGATGAGTTTACTTCAATGATAAAACCTAAATCATAGAGTTGTCTTTTGGCAAGCCAGATTGTATTTAAAACAACCCGTGAATTGATCCATAGTTTCAATGAAGAGAGTGAATGCTCCTTATCAAATTCAACTAGCTGTAAATCAACCGAATTAATATCTTCTAGTGCAGGGATTTCTGCGAAGATTGTTAGTATTGACCTGCGGTTCAGTTCATATTGAACACTCGGAGAAGGCCTGCAAGCTATGGTTAAAGAGTATAAAGCGGGTCTTTTAATGTTTGATTGCAATTGTTTTTTCGCAGTGTTTGGATGAGGTGGTGCATCAACAAGAGGCGGGGCTACTTGATGCGAGACCTCATTGGCTTTCTGCAACGCCAATTGGAGTATTTGAAGAAATTGGGGTGGTAGAGAAACCGTACCACCTTCATGTCCAATCCTCGTATCCAGTTCCTCAACAGTTTTTGATAGACAGGGAACATGAGATGGAATACTGTCCTGGAGGTGTGCAGTGGAGGATGGACTCCAAGTTGTTTGTTTTTTCTGTTGTTGGGTTAAACAAGAGCAATGAGCATGACAAAAGTCAGCCCGTAAAGGTAACGTTGGAGGCGAAGTAGGCACATTAGTGCCAATAGCAATAGATGGAGAATTATATTCAGTGTTTGCATGCTTTAAGGAAATGCTAGCCGCTAAAGATGATTTTGTCGGAATTGCATGAGGGAGCGCTGTTTTTATGATGTCTGTTGTACCTTTAGATTCACAACAATTTAAAGCTTTCTGGAATGGCTGTTTACTCATATATTCATCAACAGCATGTCTAATTTCCTGCCTTCTGGGATCAAGTGCCCCTTGTGTAAGTTCATCAGACTGGTCTACAGGACCTGTCTTAACAACTGGGGGGACAGTTGTGATCTGTGAGCTTTCAGCTCCATGCATGTCGGCCACCACCGCTAACAAATCATTGAGAGGAGCGTAAGATTTAACCTTTTTTGGTGTCCTAACTCCCGCACTATCTTTCCGAACTTGTGCTTGCTGTTGATATTTTTTTGCAATGGCAGTAGAAGCTAACATTTTTCCTTTCTGTGTATTTGTAACTGCTTTTATAAACTGTTTAGTTTTTGAAGTGCCATTATTCTTTTGAGTTGGCATGTTTTTGGTTTTCTTCATATCCAAAAATCTGACAGTCTGTTTGTCAGACCGCTTTGATTCAAAAAGTGTGTATACTGGTGTCTGAACTGGCAGCTCTGAACTGGTCTGGGGATTAACCTGCAGCACCTCAACAATGCTATGAGGAGTCACAGATGGTCTGTCCAGACTTGTATCCATCGGATTAACCATGTCTGTAAGGGGTTGTGTGAATGTGGACGGGGCTCCCATATTAAAAGGAAGGAGCCATTTGAAGATTGTCTCGAATAGGTTCTGAAAAGTGCGGGAGAATGGGGCGCTTGTTCTGCAGAGCTACAGGAAGAGTGATAGATGGACCAGTGGCAAGAATGGGCCAGCAGACAGTTTGTGTGGCCACGTTAACATTGTTTGATTTACATTTGGCACCACTCGAAACAACCTGTTTTTTTAACGTCGTAGTTTGCATGAAGGCGGATTGCCACGCTAACACTTTTTCGATTTGCAAATTTTGTTTTGACTGTTTCGAATCAAGGGTCTCAAACAGTTTGGCTATAGATTGGATGGCCAAATTTACGGAATTTAGGAATTTAAAGTGATTTCTAGTAAATTGGGCCTTAGTATGGCATCATCCTTTTTGGGGGTATTAGGGCCAATAGTACGCGGATTACGTGGCGTTGGAGCCATGTATGAGATTTCAGAGGCAGAACGTGAATGAGTATTGTTTGTGAATAAGTCAGGTGAGGCAGAAAGATTTTGTATAGATGAATGGGATAGGTGAGAAGGAGTGACATTCTCTTGTGGTCGGGCTGCCAGATCACTGATTGTGTCATGTATATCTGCAATGGTCTCTTGGGCAGAAGCTGTAAATATGTTGCCCAATATGACACTATCAGTGAGTGACCCATCAGTAATAGCAATTGTTGCGGCAGGGGCGATATTTCCATTTATGTTAGCAGACCCATTTGGAGCACCAACAGAACTAATATTCACATTTGAGGGAGTCGGAGGTATTGAATCTGAGATGAGCAGAGGAAGGTTTCCTACCGCCCTGCTGTTAATGGAATTTTGCATCATTTCAGATGGATCCTTGCAAAACAGACGGATATCAGCATTTCCAACGGGTTTCAAGCTCCGCTTTCGTAACATGTGAGAATTATGTGCAAGCGGGGTTGAGGTGCCCGTACAGTTTCTAGGCAAGCTTTTTAAGGCATAAGCCTGTGGCCTGTGCTCATTAGTGCTTCTTGTTAATGGCCCCATGTGTGGCATACCTGATTTAAGGGACATTAACACACACTGCATGATTTGATACTTAAAGAAACAGGTACAAAAACAGTGTTGGGGACCGAAGAGCAGCCAAAATAGCAGTACGTACTTGAAATTAAGAGGCTGCGTATGCTTCAAACACCAGACACAGAGTCGGTGCGCGCCACTCTCCACGCCTCAAAGCCGCCAAACAGCCCAACAGCTTAACTCCAGCCCTTCTACCTCAGGGCTTACGCCGCAAGGGCGCTCCAGGCGTGTTAATGAGCCCAGCTGGATGTCACGTGGCTCGTGCTTCACACGGGATATGGTTCGTACTTTTCAAGGCAAAGGCGTCCTTTTCACCTTTCTGCCTTGATTGCCTTTAATGATAATAGTGCAGGCAGCTGCAGGGGAGCGGCAAGCGGTGCTGAGTTATGCTCCTTTTGTTTTCTCAGACCACAGCCCTACAGCAGATCAGGGCTTTCAAGTCTCTCTACAAGAATAAATGAAATGACAGTTCACAGCGCCGCCACAGCCCAACAGCTTAACTCCAGCCCTTCTACCTCAGGGCTTACCATGTCTCCAGCGCCATCATTGAATTCCCGCCTTTCCATTTTAGCTTCCACAGTATCATATGACGTTTACAAAGTACTCGTTCGGAATCGGCATCACCTGAAAGAACTATAACCGTCTTAGTGGTACTATCATTTTCATCAGTGTTGCTCAACCCAATACAAAGGGAATTTCATCCAGAATTCCACTGATGTGTCGAATACAATCCGTTTGTGTTGAACGTTCAACCAATCCAAGTTCAATCCCAAAATACCAAAATAACAAATTCCCCATCAGGAATTTCCATGTCCAGATGCGTCAGGCTATAAATGCGGGCAGCGCATATAGTGCAGATTTTGAACGATTGACAGGCCAAACAGCGCCTCAAATTCCCTAATCGATTCAAGTACCCATTCCAAGCTCACCACCGGGTCAAGTACATATCACAAAATATGTGCATACAATGATATACAATGAGTCCGCCCCCCCACATGCACAGCCCAACCGCTTTGTGTCTTACGCACTACCCCACCAAGCGGTTCCGCCATTAGTGCAAAGATCATTGGGGACAGAAGGCACCAGTGATGCAACCCTCCATTCACTTGCCAGTCACAGATACAACCCAGTTAACTACTGAAGTGTCCTATGAGGCATACGCATTTAATAAACGCACTACCGAGTCCCATCCTCTGCAGTATCATCTACCTATCAACAGAATCAAAAGCCTTCTAAGAACCAAGACTGTCCACCACCACCCCATCTCTTTCGTTTATAAAACTGGCTAGTATTTAAAAAAAATATAAATTAAAAAAAAGCCTCCCTAGATTGTGCACAGTGCTCTTGTCTGGGTTTAAGCCAGTTTGATACGGATGGACTAAATCCCAGATTACTGGCATCAGCAGGCCTCCAGATAAAGGTGCGTACTAGGCCCTTTTACGCATGAAAATCTTGTAACTACGACAGCTTATTATTTTCCTGTGTACATTTACACACAAGTTTAGAGCACAGGGCAGTGCAAAGGTCAGGTTACTTGATAGAAACCAGAAGGCTTCTTTTGATAATTTTTTTTTTTTTTTATATATACGTGGGTGTAATTGCAAGCCATGGATAAAAGCCTCTGGAAAAAAAATATATATATTATAAATAATTTCACTGAAGCCTTTCAAAAAGAGAAACTGCACACTGATAAAGGAATGGTTTATTTCCATTCAGCTTCTGCTGTGTTGTGTGTAGATGCTCATGGAGCAAACAGAAGCACTGTGCATATTTTCCTAGCATTTTAGGATTGTAAATTTAATAAGATGGAAAACTAAATTACAATTGAGAATTAATATTTAACAAATTATGCTTTTTTCCCCCCCAGAGTTCCTGTGTTGCGTGCATAATCATTCTAAGGCAGATCGTTTACACTTATGATTTAATTTACAATCCAATTATAAAAACAGTGTGTAAAATGATGACTAGGCACAATCTAGTTTACATCCATTAAACCTTGCAGTCAATGGGGTACATTACTATAGTCAGTGGCAGCAGAGTCTTTGCTCAATGGTGAGTTTACACCAATCACAGGTGTTCTAGCCTCTCAAATTTTCAAGATTACAATTAAAACATCCAAAACCTGACTCTCCAGGAAATGCAAGCGCTGTTTAAAAAACAAACGATACATTTGTAATTGAAATAGAAACTCAGCAAAACCTGTCCCTGGGATAATCCAGATAAGTATTTAACTTTATGTAGCGCTTCATACATGAAGCATCCAAAATCTAGGCACTTATTATACCTTAGTCGATGCTCAGTTAACCGACCTCTAAAGGATGTTAGCCAATAAGATAGCTCAGTTGGTTGAGCACTCTTTGCTGCAATATGTGTGTGATCTGTACGTTGCAGTTTCAAATCCTGGCAAGGCCAACCCAGCCTTTCATCCTTTCAAGGCCGATAAAGGAGTACTGACTTCGGTTTAGTTAGAATTGTGATAAATATGTTCCATGTACAGCGCTTTGCCAAATGCGCTATATAAATGACCATTTGACCAAGAGATTAAATATAGAATTTAGCATGGAGTCGCTGTCTCAATGCACTGTTGTACCAGAACATTGGCATACCATTAGGTAGTAATAGCTCCAGGAAATGAGGACTTTCATTAACCATCAAAAGGCAATTCTGCTATTAAACCCAAAAAGGGGTAGACTTGGGATTTCATCCATTTCACAAATCAAATTCCTTATGTTAAACACGAGATCTCTATTAAAAACACATTCTTCAAGTAGCCACTTGTATTGAGGAAAACCTTATTGATTATGCACAATTACTGAAATTTGGGCATATGATGCTGCTGCCCCCGCTCTTCACTTGGCTATTCCCATTGGTTATGGGATAAGATAAGATGTGATAGGACAAAGGGCAGGGGTGGTGGTGTGGCTTTCATTTATAGACTGCCTTTTAATATTTGGGAGACCAAAAGCCATATCATGGATGGAGTAGAATCTCTGTGTAAAAATTTGCTTGAATGCAGAAGTGACTATTAATGTTGTGCTGATATATAGGCCCCCTAATATGGCAGAGGACTTTATCGCTGGCCTTACTGGTTATCTTCTTCCTTTACTGAAACCTACGTTGAGTTTCATTGTTATGGGTGATATCAACCTGTGGCTGGGACACAAGGATGATGCTGTAGCACTGGAAATACAAACTGCCTTGACAGATCTTGGTTTTGAGCAACTAATTGATGTTCCAACTCACCGTTTAGGGCATATTTTAGATTAGGTCGTATGTCATAAGGTCAAGATCTCTGATGTATCTGTCTCACCGTGTCACTGGTCGGACCACTTTTTTGTGGAATTTACAGTGGCAGACATTTTTCCTAGGAAAAAGGAAAAACAAGTACAGGGTGAGGGTTCTGACTCAGAACCTTAAGCACATCTCTAGAGATAGAGTTGAACCTATGCTATCTTCCCAAGAGTCACCTCTGGATTTAGTCTCGACGCAAGGCATGGCAGAACACATCCTCTCTATTCTTAAGGTAGTTGCACAACAAGCAGGATATAAAACATAACTTTAGTTCCCCAGTAAACCAAGGGTTATTAAAGAGTTCCACCCTTAAAACTCTTCTTCGAATGGAAATCAAAGCAGTCTATGCGGGCCTTGTCAGCATATAAGACTGCCGCTAAGGGCTATAAAGTAGCAAACATTGAAGCTAAAAAAAAAAGAATTTCAATAAAAGGATTAAGGATGCTCAATCTGACACTAGGGAGCTTTTTAAAATCCTGAAAGAACAATAATCTACGGACCGAGGACTGTTAAAGGATAAAACCTAGTGCATGGGGATCCAGCAGGCTATGCAAACCAAGCTTTCTAATATTCAGGTAGATACGGTCAAGAAACAAACCAAGATTATGGGGGTTGATGCTCGGAGACCAGATTGTTTTTATTTGAGAGATGTCCATCTATTCCGCTCTTTGATTTTACTCCCCTATCAATTGATGAACTAGAACCACTCATTAACCAGCTAAAGGCCACAAATGTAAAAATGACATCAGAAGCCATGATCATCAAAACTTGCTCTCCAACTTCATTGGTGTCAATTTGTAAGTTTATTAGTGCTTCTCTGGAAACGGGGGTTGTCCCTCAGGATTTGAAAAAGGCTTGGCTCACTCCCATACTAAAAAAGCCTGGACTATCTACCGACATTCTTAATAATTTAAGGCCCATCACAAACACCCCATTTCTCCTGAAAATGTTGGATCAGGTGGTGCATAGAAAAATTGCTATGCACATGAAAAAACGCACCATTCTGAATGACTCTCAGTCTGGGTTTAGGGCCGGTTTTGGTACAGAGACGGTGTTACTAGAACTTAAATCCAGGCTACTGAAACGCATGGATAGCAGGGAAGCCTCTTTGCTGATGCTATTGGACTCAATAGCAGCCTTCGACCTGGTGAACCATCACATTCTGGCCACCAGGTTGTAGGAGTTTGCAAACTTTTCCTCTAGAGCAACTAAGTGGATCTCATCTTTTCTCAATAATCGTGAAATCTGTGTATTTGCCCAGCAGGTGGAAGCTGCTCCCATAGCAGTCAACTTTGGGGTACCTCAGGGCTCCTGTACTTCACCCTGTTTGTACAGCCTTTTTACAGTGCCCTTCTTTGCCATGTTCGCACACGAGAGGGTGAGTTTTACAAGTTATGCGGATGATACGCAGTGTATCATCCCCCTGTCGGGTAATCATGATCTAGATGAAGCTCTGATTAATGAAATCGACTTATTGATAGAGACGTGGATGGTACAAAATAACCCTTAATAAAGAAAAACAGAGCTGTTGGTAGTTGGTCACCTAACATGATACGGAAATTGGGTGTAGCATGTGAATGCTTCCATATAGGATCTGTTATAATGAGTCCGCTCAAAAAAGCCCAAACCGTGGGAGTTATACTGGATCAACATCTCAGAATGAAGTCCCATGTAGGGACTAATGTGTCATTGTGTGCTTATTACTTCAAGCTCCTGGTCCACCCGAGACCCTATATATCCCAGACTAATGCAGAGACTATTGCAAGGGCAATAGTGGGCTCCAAGATAGATTACTGTTCAAGCCTTCTGATTGGTATTGACAAAACTACATGCAAGAAACTGCAGGTTGTTCAAAATGGAGCTGTTAGGGTGGTAATGGGTCTCTCCCTTAGAGATCAGGTCTCTACCGTAAGACATACACTGCACTGGCTTCCGGTGGAATCAAGAATTCTGTTCCGGGTCTTAGTCATTACACAGAAATGCAGACAGGGTAGGATGCCTGGATAGCTGCAGACTCTTCTCTCAAATAAAAATCATGGAAGAACGCTTAGGTCTAACACACAGGACCTCTTGGTGATCCCAATGTGTAGGACTGAGAAGACCTTGAGAGGAGCCTTCAATGCCACGGCCCCTAGGGCTTGGAATGACCTGCCATTGGAGTATTAAAGTACAGTAAAAGCACACAATATAATTCATGGTCGATTTACTATGTAATTGGCTAGGTTTTTGTTTTTCAACATTTAAATATATACAGGAGAGATCAAATGGCCAGACCTTGGAATAACAATGAAAGGTGTATTCTGTCACAATGCAGAAAGCTGCCACATAGTAATGATTTCCATACAGTTTTTGCACATGTCGGCTGTATTATCGCATGCATTTTACTCTTGCAAAGGAGAAAAGTAATTTTTACCCTCTTAAAATCACATTTACTCTCAAAGTTTAAAAATAGGGAGTAAAAAACTCCCACCTAAACAATCTTATCTGGAGCACTGGGCATCAGCCACCTCACCAGAATCTTACAAAGTATTTTCATATCAACATTTATAATACACAGGGGTCTATATAACCCACAGTCTCTGGCATCCCTGTTCGGTGTAGGGAGAACTACCACCAGAGCCTCAAGCATAGGAGCTTGTCTCTGCGAACACCTCCAATGGTTTAGGAGCAAGTAACTTTATAGGCCATTTACACTTCTACCATCAACCCCAGGAGTCATTCCTAGTCGCTAATTGTTGATTGCCCATTCAATATCCTGCAGCTCAATAGATGCACTGAGAGCCTCTCCTTGTTCACCAGTCACCCTATTCAGGTCAGCTTTCTCGAGCCGTGCAGCCACATGGACGCAATTGATCCCATCCCTAACGGCATATAGCTTACTATAGAATTTCTGAAATACAAATTCTATCCGCATCGGTCACCAGAACCAATCGTTTACTACCCTCCCTCTTCACTAACCAGGCAAGAAGCTTACCCGCACCGTCTCCCTGCGGATGCTGTTGGTTTACATACCCAGCATCCTAAAACTCCTAAACAACGTCACTTTTAGCTGCTCGTACATCATCCCCCCCCCCGTTAAAGCTCTACCATCACACTTTCAAGGCAAAGAGAGATATCAAATCATGGCCCTTCGTATCCCCCCCTTTAGACGAGATACTAAATCCCCCAGAAACACCTTCAGCACTAGCCCATTAGTTGTACCCAATGTTCAGTGGAAACCAAATTATGTTCCAAGAACTGACATCTCGTTCCTCATATTTACTAAAAGCCAACTCACCCAGCATATGGCTATTAAACCTACACAGGGATCAGAGGAACCCAATCACGTGGCTGAACCTCCATCAACAATGGAGTATCACCAGACCGGGTTTGTCTAAGAATTCCACCTCCCTCCCGACCAGTGCCGCTACCTCCTCCCCTATAAATGCATGACCAATCCTTAAGAAGGAACCATATGCCCTGGAGTAAAAGGAGCAGTAGCTTTACAAGCCATGCTTCATTCTCCACACACCACAAGCAAATCCGTAGTGACTTTAAACAGAGTCCTAGATGCACCAAAGTCCGACACTACAACTGCAAGTTTCCAGGTTCCTGCACAACACAAATGATGTCCCTTAGCTACAGCACCCAGTTTCCCTTACGTTGTGCAATTAAGTTACTCACTGCCACAAAACAAATCAGTTTGTTCCGAAGTTGGAGCATATGTTCCCATAAGTAATATTCCTTGCCCCAGTTAGCTACCTTTTATACACACGTACCTATCCTCAGGATCAAATCAGTGTACGTTGGATTGGCCGCAATACAGTGTCCCTAACCCAAATGAGCACATGAATAAAAGGAGGTGCCAATTACACTACCCTTCCATCTTGTCCTTAGTTGATCAAGTTCAAATCCCATGAGGTTTATCGCCTGCAGTTTGGCT
The DNA here is from genome assembly GCF_040938575.1 of Ambystoma mexicanum. Lineage (NCBI taxonomy): Eukaryota > Metazoa > Chordata > Amphibia > Caudata > Ambystomatidae > Ambystoma > Ambystoma mexicanum. Next base: position 834,366,268 of record NC_090925.1, read on the forward strand.
ACGTCTACCATGTGTCGAATCATGCAAGATTACATCTTGCTTCTTTTAGCTGCATGTTGAATTCCCTGTATGTTTCAGCTAAGTATGTTTAAAGTTGTCATAACTGTAAGGGCTCAAGAGTAACACTCGGACACAGTCACATTATGGTGATTGTTAAGACTTTTATTGATCAAATTAAAGAGGGTTGGGGAACTCCTACCCATCCCTAACTCTAGGAGAGGTTTCCCTCCCTAAATAAAACTAAGCAATATCCATGTCAGAATGTCCAAAACAACAAGTTCTGTCATGTGCCTAAAATCCTAACAAGACCTTAACACATTAAACTCAACATAACCTGAAGGGGAAAATGTCTTTTAGCTGATCACCTGAAGCTCCTTTCCAAAGTTGCAACGAAGTTGCAAAGTGTAAAAGAAACCAAGAAAGTTTGACCAGTTATAGGGGTTCTTCCCTTCCCCTGGAATTTTCTAGCTTTCAATTTTCTTCACTTTCACATAACCATACTCCACAATCTCAAGCAGGTCTATTCGTCCGAGTTTCCTCTGGTTTACACAGTTCATCAACTCAAGATATACGATTACCATTTATCTCCTTTTGGGTTATACGATTCCACATTCTAAAAGGGGTATGACCCTTCCCTTGAGATTTTCACTGTTCCACAATTCCCAGCTTCCAGGGCTATGCTTCTTGCCCTGAACATTTAGCTTTTCCACAGGTTACAGACTTCAGTTTCACAATTCGTGCGCACCTCGGCGAGTACCGCTTGGCCGCGTTTTTCTGTTCCCTAAGGATTGTATTCTATCAAGTTTTTGAATCCTGGACTTACTTTGGACTTCATATCCCACAAGGTAAAAATCCAAGAACACTGAACATTATAATATTACTGTTAATCCTCTGTTAACATTAGTAACGCCTTATATTCTTTACTTTAGGCTTTATCCTATTGTTTGGAGGTGGGACTATAAAATCAAGCTTGCGCGCGCACCTCGGCAAGTACCAGAGAGTACCGGTCGGTAGGCTGTGCTCTCCGCTACTCGCGTTATAAAATTGTAGTCTACCTCTGATTTAGTTAGTTTAGCCTACTTGCATTTACAATGAAGAGAACTCTGCTGACTCTGAAGTCTGGTATGCCTCCTGTGCCGGGAGTCTCGAGTACCAACGGCGTGCTAGCCTTATCACCATGTCCAGTTAAGAAACTTTGTTTGAGTTCCACTCCCCGGTCTGGACTGCCCAAGTCAAAATCGACTTTGAAATTACAAAATGTTCTAAGCAGAGACATTCGCCCGTTCTGTGAGGATCAATCTTTTGCACTTACTCATGCAGAACAGGGCGAAACTCCGATGACAACCGTGACATCAACATCGAAAACGGACTTAAATTGTTATCCGACAACTAGAACGTCATACGAAGCAAACAAGAACGAGATACCTGTAGTCGCGAAACAACAAGAAAGTCAGGGAAAAGAAGACGTTGTCGCCGACTCATCTGTTTGCTAAAGAAAATGTTTCCGTGTCGGAGAGCATATTACGAGGCAATGTACTAACTGGCACGGCTGTTAAGGGTTGCAAAACATCCAGCCTGAATACTGCTAATGATTTGGCTGTTATAGACATAGATATAAATAATTCAGAGTTTTCTATGCAGACTTTACCAGAAAACTTATCCAAATCCCCTGATCTATTTAATAACGCCAGTGACATAAATTTAGATTCAATTGAGAAACTTTCTTTCATAGCACCAACTCCACGCAAATCCATGGCTTTCAGCCAACAGTCGATACAAACATACATGAAAATAATACAAGTGGTTTAACCGAAATAGCCCTAAAATCAATGAATGCTGCAATTCACTCGCTAGCCAGATTGTTCGAAACGCTGAGTGTAAAATGTGACAAACACTCGCAGCAGCTAGAAGAAATATAACATGGCAGCATAAAATGAGCAAAAATATCTATTCTAAGAGTGCATCTTTCAATCCTTCTATTGAGAAATCTTCTGTGAGCTCACAAACTGATGCATATTTAAATAGGAAATATGATTTGAAACTCCCTGATCACCCGATCCCACTTATTTTTAAACCCATCATAGATCTGGTCTGTGACAGTACCACAGAATTTTATCCTCGCAGTAAAGGTGAATCTGAGATCAAACTAAATTATGCTCTTTTCGGAGGCAATAGTACAAATGCACCCGAATTGGCTTCCAGAAACACACAGAAAAAAGCCAATTTAGTTAAAAAAAATCTAAAAATAAAAACGAAAGTTAAATTAACATCCTCATCACAAACCAAATCATCTGTCAAGAATCTAACTCATCCTCGGACAGCGGCTGTTGCAGTGTCAAAGGCAATAGCAAAGTAAAAAAAATAAAAAATAAAAAAAAAATCTGATCATTTTTAATAAGACCAATCAAATTGAATCATATGGTCCTCTAAACGATCTGGTTGAGGTCGCTATAAATAATATAACTACACTAACTGTCAATCAAAACGAGATACCCATACTCCAGATCTCCAAATCTGTGCCAGAAAATCAGAGCCTAATTGATCGTCGTAAGGAAGTCAGACATGCCATAGATGACTATGTGTCTACTATACCAGCACAGGGAAATCTAAAAATATTCACAAATGAGGAAACGGAGCCAAAATTAGATGCTATGCACCCTACTGCTAACTCTCGACCGAATGTTGTAAAGTTTGCAGACATATCACCGAAGGAGGACCGTGATAAAGTGCAGCAAAAAACTAACCATATTGAACCTCCTTGTCAATTACTCACTGAAAATTACAAAAAAATTGATACAATCAACAATACTACAGATTCTAAACAAAAAAACCATCATAACTGGCGTAGAGACCAGAACTACTCCTGCTAGTAATTTGAACCAAGTTCCATTGGACCAATTAAAACAACCTAAATCTGTGACTTGTTCACTAAAACGTCCTGCTGTCCATTCGTTAACACTGGTCTGTCGACCTTCTCCAGAAACTCAATACAATCTGAATCGTGCTTCAGTCTTATCCATTTTCAGCACGATTCCTGCTCTAGATGACATAGGGACAATCGACATAGAACTGGTAGAATTCAGTGATGCTCCAAACAGATCTTCAGTAACCCTGTGGTTGAATTCTAGAGTAGTGGTCAACACCATCTGGGCTGTCAAAATGCAATGTTTTGATCTTGGTTTTGTACTTTTATCAGGGCCCAGCTCCCCAGGTATCATCTATAACATGATAGGCAAACCTTCTAAAAAAAAGAACTAGCACCCAAGTATGCAAGTGTAGTCAACAAAATGATCAATGTTAGCTAACTTCAGATGATTCGCAAAGCTTGACCTTAATCAGCTGGAATTCAAGAGGATTCAAGCATCTCATGAATAATAAGAACTCCAACTTGCAGTTGCATGATGTTATCATGCTGCAAGAAACCTGGCTAATGTCTGCTCCCTCATGGGATAAATACGACATCTTTTTGAACCCAGCTAATAAGGGCAGTGCTGGTAGACCTGTCTCTGGGCTACTTGTAGCAATTACACAAAGCTCTTTTACAAATACTCATTCATGGTATTCACCAAATCCTTTTGTCCAGATGCTTAAACTTTTCAGAGACGATGCATTGTATGTGCTTATAAATGTATATTGGAACCCTCTAGGAATATCTGACGAGTTTCTAGAAAGCATGCATGAGGCTCTTGATTTGACCACTCGTGAAAACAAAAACATCAAACTAATATTAGCTGGTGATCTAAATCTGCATTGCCCAGAACCAGCAAGACAAACAAATCAGAATCGTTTATTAAAATGGAACAATTTTGTCAAAGCCAGAAATCTATTCATGCTAAATAGATCCTGTTCGACAGATATTCCGCCAAGGTCAACTTGGTGTAGAGGTCTCAGCTCAGGGATCATAGATTATATCTATGTCAATGAAGAAATGCTGAATCTGACTGAATCCTTTCGAGTCATCCAATCTGACGCGAGCGATCACAATCAATTGAATGTTATTTTGTCACCTAAACGTAAATTGAAAAGAACTTGTGAATATCTTCATGGCCTTACTACTATAAACACTGCTCGCAATAGACTCATCTGGACGGAAACATCTGAGAGCATTCAGTGATTGCTCTGGCTCACAGATGATAGACGATGGAAAAGTTAATCCGAATGCTTCAATTTTGTATCCCGAATTGATGCAAATGTTCCAACCAAAATCTAAGGCATAAAACTAAGCAAACACCGCATTTACATACCTACAATCATGACATCAGAATTAGGAAAACACAAACTCGCTCCGAAAAAAGGAAAGCTCTGAAATTGCCCAAAGCTGAACGAACCATAGCTCTTATTCAAATCAGAACTAAATATAAGAACTGGTTAAAAGAAATGAAATCTAAACTTTACCAAAACGATGGGAGTCTCATGTTAAAAATATTGTGCTCTAAAAATTCTGCTGAATCCTGGAGAATAATAAATCAAGCAACTACTGGGCATCAAATAGCAGTTCAAACAAACGTAGTAAAAGAGGAGACTTGGATTAAATATTACTCAACCATATACTAGGGGTGTCACGGTATTAGTTTTATGACGGTACAATAACCTTCTTGCCAAATGACGGTATATCATGGTTATCGCGGTATAGCAGGTGGAGTTAACTAATCTTAACAAATATTTTCTAAAAGGTCATAAATTGTCAGATTTATCATCACAAACAAAACCATGCACCCAGGGCCAGAATTGGGCTTTTCAACATACTTTCCACTGAAATGCCACCCCTTGCTTGCACCAAACACAAACGCACGTGTGGAGAGGAGGGGGGGGGGGGAGCCCTGCTGCGACTGGCAAAGCAAACTGAATAGCTTTTCTTAAGTGGTCATTTAGGCTTTTAGCTCCCCCACTGGCTACTGGTGAAGATGAACATGTTGCCATATTGATAATCTGCATGCCACAGATCAATGGAGTCTGATGGTAGTATACGCTTGTGCGCATACACACACACACACACACACACACACACACACGCACTCTCTCTTTACGTTACAGCCTTTAGTTTACTTCTGGGCCAAAAGGTGTTCAGTAATCACGGACATGTTACCCTTTGGTATGGCAGCAGGGAATACCCACAGAGATGATTACATTTCGCAGTGTGACTTATTATATGTAAATTCAATGATAGAACCAGGGAAATCCGCCATTGTCATATGTTTAGAAAACATTATCCATTATAAATATATAAACCCCAAAGCCGCCAACCCAAAGTCCCGGGAGGATAGCTCAGCGGCAACGTGCGTGCCTTGGAAGCAAGACGACACGAAGCAACACAGGTTCGATCCCTGGGTCCGCGCTTAGAAACCTGTGGGTGTTTAAGCGCGTTATAAATACGCAACTAAGACAAAAACAATTACGCAACTAAATAAACAAAACCAATTTCTTTAACAGCGCCTCGATGTCCTGGGGCTGTGTGAGCGCTTTAAAAAAAAAATGTAAATAAAAAAAAGTAAACCCCTTTCCTTCTTGGCACTGTATTTATTCTTCCTATTGCTAACATGTTGATTTTGTGTCAGGCACGTGTGGTTTATGGAATGGCATTAAAAATTGCTCAAACTGAAACTACTTGGCAGACGGCACATCCAACAGTGCAAGACCAAGACTGCGCAGAACTTGCTTACTACTGCCTTTCCAAATCAGATTGAAAAGCACACTTAACGGTATACCGGTATAAACAATGTGACGGTTATTATTGTTCAATTAAGTGGTTCACGGTATCTTTAACGGTATACCGTAATACCGTTACATCCCTACCATATACTCTGGATCCACCTCTATTCCGACCTGCTCAATTCTCGAGAGTGATGACCAGATTCATCTAAATTTTGAAAGATGACATTTTATATTTCATCCTTAAAGCTAGCAGATCGAGAGCCCCTGGGCCTGATGGTTTATCAAACATGACCATGAAGCAATTTCCAGAGCTATGGGCTGACATATTGAATATCATGTTTAGAAATATTCTTTGTTCCAAAAAAATACCAATCTCCTGGAAACATTCAATCACCATTCCAGTGTATAAAAAGGGTGACCGAGCTAATCCCGCAAGTTACAGACCAATCTCATTGCTTGATGCCCCTGGCAAAATATTCTGCTGTATCATTTTACGAGAACTAAATGAGTGGTCTAATATAAATCATGAGAGAGACCCCTTTCAATCTGGTTTTGTACAGGGACTCGGCAAGTTACCAAATATGACTACCATAAACTTACTTAAATCACAATATGCCTCCCAAAAACAACCGTTGTATTTTGCTTTAATAGATTTCCGTATGGCTTTCGATTCCATAGATCAAACTATATTGTTTCATAAACTAAGATCCTTTGGCTGTCCGTCGTCCATACTAGCTTTGATAGTACAACTCCACTCTGATACTACTATGCAAGTACGTTTGTCAACAGAAGGTCTTCTATCAGCAAAGTTCAATACTTACTTAGGCCTTAAACAGGGTTGTATTATGGCGTCCATTCGGTTTAACCTTTTTATTCTACATATGGGAGTGTCCTTTTTAGATATTGTTTCTGATGCTCCGAGACTTGGAAACCAGCGTATAGGGTGGTTGCTCTACGCTAATGACCTGATATCCCAGACCCCACAGGGACTACAAATGTATTATCAGCATTAACAAACTATGTCAATAAGAATAATTTGGTTGTGAATCTTGAAAAATCCCAGATACTGATCTGTAAGAACTCTCCGAAAATTGTAAAACCTGGTTTACAAAATTGGATGCCTCGGGCCTCATAACACGGATGGCGGAGAACCATGGCGCTATTAGCGCCATGGTTCATGCCGGTAAAATACCGGCACCGCCTTGGCGGAAAGGGGAATTACCGCCCCATTCCAAGGTTGGCAGGGCGGTAATTCCCCCTTCCACCATTGCCCTTCCCCATTCCCATTTTTGCCCCATAGGGCATAATGGGAATGGGGAAGGCGCTAATTACGGTACCGCAAATTGCGGTACTGTAATTAGCTCCCTGGGTCCCTTTGCAGGTTGCAAAAAGCAGGTGTTAAATTCCCCAACCCGCAAAGGGACCTCGTAGTAAGGCGGTAAGGATTTACCAGTAAAATACCAGTAAACCCTTACCGCCATCCGTGTAATGAGGCCCTTCATAAAGAACCTTTGAAAATTGTAACAGAGTATAAATATTTGGGATTAACAGTACAGAATATGGGTCACAAATCCTATATTTTTCATTAATATACAGTCCAAATTGTCATCTTTGATTTCACAAGCAAAAATCCTGGTCTATAAATATGGGAAATTTACATAGAAACATCTCTTTCTCTTTTACGAACAGAAAGTAATTCCCATTCTCACTTATGGAATCGAATCAATGTTATACACCACAGTGTGTGGAATAAACTAGAAGCACGTTTCTGGAGAAATGGGTTACATCTTCCTAATAGCACTCCTATGCCCATTTTGAGATTTGAACTGGGCCTAGAATCCCTAGAAGGTCGAGTTATGTGGCATATGTGCTCCTTCAGAAAATGTCTTTTGGGTCTAGAAACCAATAACATGCTGAGTGTGGTAGCCCGGGAATTAATTTCATCTAAACTAGATTTTCCCTTTAAATGGCATAATACTGTTCTCAATGCTTTAATTGAAGCAGACATTTCATTAACGCTTCTACTTGAAAATCAAACACGAGCCAAAAATAAGTTCTATTATTGGGACTGGATTTAAAAAAATAAAAATAATAATAAATCGGGAAACTTGTCTAAAATATAAAGACTTTGATGCTGCTAGCTTTGGACACAAAAGGTTATGCCATATGCATATGGCCTCATATTTACTAAAATGTCCATCGCCCATTATAAGGAGAAAATATTTACATTTTCGATTAAATCTGTGGCCCACCGGAGATATTCTCGCAAGGAGGAAAGCTATATCATCCAACATGAATTACTGTCGATTCTGCAAAATTAGTACTGAAAAGGAAACGTTACAGCATGTAATAGTATCATGCCCTCAACTTTATGTTCAACGAAAGAGGCATTTATCTAACATGTTGATTTTATCTGATATTGCAGGTGACAAATACATATGGGTTCAACTATTTGCAAGTACAAAATTCACTGTAATGAAATCTATAGTACAATTCCTTGATGTAATCTTTCTTGAGGAAAAAATTGTTTATGTAAATTGATTTTATTTAAGCATTAGCCATAATCTAAAGTTAAGTACTTTTTATAATGAATGTGATGACATTTATAGGTCTAATATACAGGAGGAAAATACTGTTTTGTTGTAAATTGAATGTGAACTATCTTTTAAATTCTGTATTTGAAAAGTTGATCAACTGTAGCAAATAAATAAAATAAAAAAATAAAAACAGTTTCACAATTCATAGGCTCAAGGGGTATGCCCCTTCCCCTGAGCTTTCTTGCCTTTAACAGAGTTTACAAACTTTACCTGCAAAAGGGGATTGAGACTCCCTTCCCCTAGATTCCACACATTTGGGGAACCACTTTCCCCCTTTCCAAGTTCAGCAATCTTGATTGGGTGCAGGTCCCAGGCTCGCTGCATGCCTAGTTTACTCTGCCAGGACTTTAATTGGTTCAGTATTTGGGTGCGGTTCCCAGACTCGCACCTCATCAGTAACCACCTTCTCTTTTATATAGTTCCAAGATTCTCTCATTATATTTTTCATATATTGGGTCAGTGACCCCTCTTCATTAGTCTTAGTCTCTTTGCTCAATCACCCCTGAGTCCTAGCTCCCTTGTTTGGGCTTACCAGGTTCATCAACAGTACATGGCATCTGTCATGAAGCACCCCAGTGTCCCAAACTCACTCTCTGGGCTCACCGGTTTGCGTCTGCTGCTTCGGCGCCCTTTCCAGCTCACCTTTCTCGCTCTGGCTTGCTTGTGAGCTGGAAGGGCATCCAGTCTGCTCTCCAGTTCCTGCTTTGCCTCCTTGACCCGACAGCTCCTGCCTCCTGTGGCACAAGCAGGGCAAACCTTCCGCTTCAAGACTTTCCCGGACAACACCTCCAGCAGCTTCTCCGCACTGCAGCCTCCTTTCCTTTGGTGTCCTGACCGACTTTGGGAGAAGGGAGAGTCTCTTTCTCTCCAGGTGTGGTGTTTTTAAATGTCCCGGCACCGTTCATCTTTTCCAACAACTAGAGTGCTGCGTTTGCTTTCCGGGTGTAGTCCGGTTCCTCGTCTCAGTGTTATCAAGCAATGGGGAATGTAAATACAGTTACTGATTGGCCATGGCTGGAGGTTCTATACCCACACTACAGTATGCCATCCAGGAATAGGGAGGCAAATGGGTGCTACCAGAGGCAAAATAAACAGGGAAATGCCTGCCTTGAACTAGCGAGTCTACTCTACCCCCGCAAGTGTTGTTTTTCCGTATGTGGTCCTCCCACAGATAGCAGTGGTTAGAGTCCGGTAGCTTCTGCCTTTCCCTGGCCACATGATGGTAGATTTCCCCCGGTGAAGTAGTGACAACCTTGCTAGATTTGTCACATAACCTTATCCACTGTAAATCTCCAGTGCTCCCAGCACGGTCTACCAACCCAGAACAATAAGGCCTGAAAGCAAACACCCCCCAAACTACTAACTTATGTCCACTCTCTACCCCCACATCAGACACCCCAATCTACAGATGCAAATCCCCAACAACACAGGCAACAGGCCTGCTAATGCCTTCCAAATAAGTCCCCCCCTACCCCACACAGGCAAAGCAGCTCAGCTAAGCCAACCACCAAAGGTCAGGGAAGTAAACGCACCCAAGGAGAGGGACTCAACCCCAAAGAATACTACAAGCAAAGTCCCAATTCCCCAGTTGTGCAGCTTCCATCAACCCGCCCCACAAAAACCTCATGCCCATTCATCACATGAACCCTCCAAGTTCCAGAAGTCCACACAGTCACATGTGTAGCGAGAACAAAACCAGGATAACTAACAGTCCCCTGTACATGTATATATCCCACAATGTGACCTCCTGGCAACACATGCATACCGGGTACCCAGTAGCACCTCCCCGCCACCCTCCGGTGTCAGTCAACTAAATCAACATGTTTTCCTGTGTGTTGCGCACTCCAGAGCTACAGGCCATCTCATCCAGTGCAAAGGTACCATCCAGGTTAACAAGTATTTTCCCTGTCTGCGTTTTTCTGGCCACTTCATTGGTCGATTTCCATGCACATCCCATTCCAGTGACACAGCGGCTCATGCATCCTCGCCTGCTATCCACAGCAGCATGGCCGATGTCTCAATCCAAACCATACACGTCTGCCGGGTTTATTTTAAAAAGTAGGATTTGTCCTGCACCAGCATCTTCAATTTAGCCAGGTAAAGCATCATAATTCACATTGTTCTTTTCACTTCAGTTGTCGCTGAACTTTCTGGGCGAAGTCCAGAAACATTTGTATTTTGTAAATTGCAATTGTGTTTATCGAGTGCCCCCTGACATCCTGGAGCACAGCATCTCAATCACAAGAGTTCTGCAATTATACCACGAGGCGAGGTACCAACTGGCAGCCTTCTGCCAGGAACCGGTGAGCTCGTTCTATGGTGAACCACTTAATGCAAGTATCAATAATTAGTTTTTCCAGATATAACTCTGTACTATGTCCTCTCCTTCAGCGAAACCTAGTACTCCAATATTGCAACATCTGGAGTGGTTTTCCGAGTCCTCAGCTCTTTCTTCCAAAGTCTGTAGCTGTGATGCTGGAAATGCATTGGAGGGACAGGACCTCCCAGTTATTGTCCTGTAGTCTTTTTTCATTTGTGTTCTGTATCGTTTTCTGCCCAGGAGTTCAGTGGGACCCCTTGCAGTGCAGCTCTTCCTGTTTTTGGTTTGGTGTACAGACCTATGGGATACCCTTATGGCACCCATGGGTGGAGGTACAACCCCTGTGCCCCTAGTGTATGTTTTTGGGCACCTGTGGGGCTGGTGGCTGCTCCATGCTGAATTTGACAGGTGCTCCGAGCATCCTCCATTTTGGGATACCCAGGCCCTGCCATTGGAATCAGTTGATTCCTGATAGGCAACAAGATGGCCCCTGTGGCCTCTTGCTTTCTATTGCCTGTTACCTTGTTTTCCCCAAAGTCAAGGGAAGCCCTGTCCCTTCCCCCCTGACTGGCTGTTGGGTGCAAGTTCCATATATGGTGTTGTGAAGTCCAGGCCAGACTGGACTTCACAACACCTTCCCAGTGACTGTATGTTGTGGATACACCCTGTGGGTGGGACCTGGGTGAATGGAGTGTGTGACCAATATGCACTTCTTGTTGTGGATGACTGGTTTCTGGTGTTTGACACAATGCCCGAGAGAGCCCTGCCCCAAACTGTTATGCATGCAGTGTGTAGTGTTGAATGGCTGGGTATTTGTCCCAATACACATTCCTTGTTGCGAGTGTCTGAGAGGAAGGAGTATGGCCTGAATGCACTGTATGGCCGATTGGCTGACTGACTGCTGAATGCCCTTCTGAGTGATTGGTTGCCCCGAGTGTGATCCAGGAGAATGAATGAGAGATCAACTAGTATATCTGGGGGCCTCTCACTGCTAGAAATCGTTCAGAAGCTGAAGTTAAAACTGACGCTTAATCACGAAGCCGAGCCTGAAGAAGGTTGACTGCCGTCTCCCTTCGCCGAAAGACGTCTAACCCGATCCAAGAGAGGACCTGGTTAGGCGCCCTCTTCCCGTGCTCTGAGGGACCATTGAGCACTGCTAACCTTCGCCAAAGCTCCTTGGAAGTCAGACCCTCGACAGGCTGCCGACTGGAGACGGGGACCGCTGAGGAGAACGAAGATAAAACACCGGACATTCCGTCCACCGCCGTCAAGAGTTAGCATAACCGCTGGACGCCCGTCAAAGCCGTGTTGCCCAGAAGAGGGCACCGCTTGATGGTGTGCCATCGACGACCGGAGCTGCACACTTCTTTGCCTAAGACTTTGGATTCACTGAAGCGTTCATCCGCACCGACGCTCGCCTTATCCCGCGCCACAGAAGGCCAGGCCATCGACGCGCAGAGGAGCATCAACTGGTGGGTTTCCCACCACCCAATGAACGTAGAGACGCGAGACGACTCAACGCCCTTGCTGGGCTCTTTGCGGTCCTGAACTATCGACATCGAGGTGCCCCGCACACCTCTTCCTTGCAGGACGTCTAACCGTCGTCGATGAGCACCGCTGGGACCGAAGCTGCTGCCTCGATGCCGACTTTACTTTCTTCGAGGGATCTCGGCGATCCGTGGCTCCTGCTTTAAAGGGAGCCGCTCAAGAAGGATCTGTCGACGACCAGACGTCAAACTCTGCTATTCCAGGTACATTGGGGTGGTAGAAACATAATACAAGGAAATAAGACTTATAGAACAATATATGGACTGGGCTTGTGACAGATCTTTACTTTACAGGTTGCCCAGCTGGGGATCTCCACACAGAACTGTGCCTAGTGGTAGGGGCCAGTATTCTGCCAATTGTTCTAACCAACTGCTTTCCCTCCTATGTCTATTGTTGGTTACCTTTATTAAGTGATGTGTGACATTTAACCAGAGTACAGTAGATACACTTTAATGAAATCGGTTAATAATTGTGGTACCACTTAGAACTGTATACATTTGCCATTGTAGATTAACTGAGCACAAAGTGAGTTATTGAGATTGTGTATATAACCTTGAACTTTAATTATATAAAGACTGTTTTAACTAATACAGTGTGTGGACATTCCTTTGTGGTGGCTTGGGGACTACACTGAACCAGCCTGCATCGCCTCCTGAGAAGCTAGGCCTCGATTGCTCCACTACGTTACCAATAATAGAGAATCTTGGCTGGGGTCTTCTTTGCCTCTACCCTGCCATATAGAGAGCAGAAGTACAGACCCCCCCCCCTCCAGTCTTTACAGTAGCCTTAGCAGCATGTCAAACAGAGCAAGTCTTCTGCTTCAGGACACTCTGGTTCACTTTTGAAAGATATGCTATGATCAGTAAGGAACAAGTTATTCACCTGTAACTGTCGTTCTCCAGCATGGGTCTGGCATGGATTCACATGCTCATGAATAGTCCCAGTCAGGCTGGGAATCCTCGGTATAAGAAAAAACAGTTTCACTTGCGTTTATAAATTGTCTTTCTCCTCTAAACCAATCACTGAGCTCTGGGTCATACTGTCCCCAGCCAATGACTACCCTCTCCCTAAGGCCCTCCTCAGGCAGCCATCTTCAGATTTGGTAGCACATAAAGTGGCAGTAGGACCAAGCGAAGAGGGGCAGGCTGGAGGGTTTGCATGTGAATCCATGCCAGACTCATGCTGGAGAACAACAGTTATGAGTAACTTGTTCCTTCTCCAACATGAGGTCTGGCATGGATTCACATGCTCATGAATAAAGAATACACAGCAGTACATACGCCACGGGAGATGGCAAGGCTCAACAGAAGCAATTACTCTTACCTCCTAACCAGGCTCACCTTCAAACTAACAGGTTGCATAGTACTGCTTGGCCGACTCTGGACTCCTCCCTGGAATCCCTGTCGAAGCAGTAGAATTTTGTGAAGTTGTGCGTCAACCTCCTTGTAGCAGCCCTGCAAATGTCTAGCAGGAGTACACAAGACAGGAACGCCGTCAACGCAGCAATCGCCCTGGTGGAATGGGCTCTCCGACAGCCAGGCAACGGTCAGTTTAGGGAAGGGGAATGTGCACCCCATGCTCCCCGGCTGGGGGAACCTGCAGGTGAACCTCCGGCACTTAGTGTTCGTCGCCATCGCAAGCAGAACGATCTGAAGACTGCCCCACTTGAGGAAAAGGTTGTTCACTTGATCCTGCCGAAGCTCCCACTCATGGTAAGAGAGCAGCTCCCTGCTCAGAGAGTTGGCAACAGTGTTCTTTACTCCTGCCACGTGAAATGGAATGAGTAACATCACCTGGCGACGGCCCAGTGCCACAAGTCCTGCCTGCACCAATCTGGAGAGGTGCTGGGGATCTGGTGCCCCCATGCAAGTAAAACATTGTGGTGGTATTGTCCATGAAGGCCCTCACCACTTTGCCCTTGAGGGACGGCAGAAACAACATGAGGGCCCAAAACAATGCCCGTAGTTCCGGTATGTTGATGTGCCGGGTCTTCTCCTCCGGCTGCCACAGGCCTCGGGCATGAAGACGTCCAGTGTGGGCTCCCCATCCTTCCAGAAAAGCGTCCATCGTGACCGTCTGCTGGTACGGTGTGCTCTGGAAGTCTGTGCCTCCGGTGATGTTGGAGCACACGCCCCACCACCTTATCGCTCGACGGAACTCCTCTTCAAACACAATTCTGTCCTGGAAGCCTCCGGAAACTTGGATCCAATTGGCGTCCATGAATTCCTGTAGTGGGCGCATCCACAATCTGCAGAGCCAGATCAGGTATATACATGACGACATCATGCAGAGCAGCAACTTGATGGTCCTCACTGTGGCGATCTTCAGTACTAACAGCCATTGCACCTTGCCCAAGATGGCCGCTATCATCTCCTCCGATGGAGCCGCCAGGCAGGACACTGTTTCGAGCCTGGATCCCAGGAACAGTGCGTCCTGTGATGGAGTCGAGCAGGACATTGCATAATTCACTGAAAACCCCAGGTCTGTCAGCAGTCGGACGAGCCAGTCATCGAGGTAAGGATAAACATGAATCCCCTGTAGTCACAGAATGGCCGCCACCAGAGTCAGGCACGTGGTGGAGATTCTGGGCGCTGAAATCAGTCCAAACTGGTAATGCTGGTAATGCTTCCCTTGTACGACAAAGCGCAGGAACTTGTGATGCTTTTCGCGTATGGGGACGTGGAAGTATGCATCCTCTAGATCCAGGACAGAAAGTCTCCCTCTTCCAGCTGGCCGAGCACGTGCTGCAGCATGACCATCCTGAACTCCTGGGACTTTATGTACTTGTTGAGTCGTCACAGATCAAGAATGGGCCTCCAGCCCACAGTAGTCTTCTTTATGAGAAAGTATCTCGAGTAAACTCCAGAGCCCTGGAGTCGCTTTGGAAACAGCTCTAGCCCCCATTTTTTAACACAGCCCGAAACCTCCAGCAGCAGCTGAGGGATGTGTTGTTTCTGTCGGCCAATGGTGGCATTCGCGGACACTTCAGTTGAAACTCCAAAGTGTGTCAGTGGGCGAGAGCATCCAGCACCT
The DNA here is from genome assembly GCF_040938575.1 of Ambystoma mexicanum. Lineage (NCBI taxonomy): Eukaryota > Metazoa > Chordata > Amphibia > Caudata > Ambystomatidae > Ambystoma > Ambystoma mexicanum. The sequence goes on from NC_090925.1 coordinate 834,381,418, forward strand.
ATCGATTTGTTCGCCAGCCGGCCTCCCACCAGGGTGCAAGGGTGGGGGACCGATGTTTTGGCCGGTTCAGTCCTGCTTGGAGGCCAGCGCACCACCCTGGGAGCCTCGAAGACGCAAAGGCCTTAGAGCAACCCCGGTTGGCTTCCTGGGTTGTGGAACGGGAGGGTTGGCGGTAAGAGGTTGAGCCCCTGCCGAGACCCTTTGAAGACCTGCTATATTTCCCTCCTGAGGAACGAAAGACCGACACGGGCCATCTCTGTGTCGGTCTTGATGGCATGGAGGGATTCATCGATGGCCTTCCCGAAAAGGTGGTCTCTGTCGAACAGCATGTCCAGGACCCTCGTCTGGACCCCTTGTCCAAAGTTGGTGGCCTTGAGCCAGCCATAACGATTAAGGCAGACCCCGTTTCCCATCTGGCGGAAAACCCTCATCCGCAATGTCCAGGGCCATGGTGATGGGGTGGTCCGATGCCACCTCACCTTCATGAAGGATCTCCAAACCCGCGACCAATTTGTCATCGGGGAGGAAATCCAGGAGTGGAGCCATCTAGTACCAAAGCTCCCGGTCGTATCTGGCCACGGTCGCTAATGCTTTGGCCGCCTTTTCCGTCGTTGCCGCTGAGTAATGACCTTTCTACCCACGGAATCCAATTTTTCTTCCAATCGTTGTCCGGGGGTGCAGATGAAGAAGACGACGACGAGTTCGATGACTTCTTCCTGGCAGCCGCTGAAAGCACCGAGTCCGGCGATGGTTGAGATCGCAGACACTTTGGCGCAGACTCCGGCACCCAGTATTTCTTTTCAGGTCGGTCCTCCTTTGCTGGGGCGGTGTCTGTCGTCACCGTGTCCGTCCCACGGGGGAAGGGTGGAGTATAGAGACAGTTGGAATGGAGGTGTGGGGTGTCTCCTACTTTTCTTCGACAGTGTCAACAGGGTCACCGCCGGTGGTGCCGTCGGCATCCTCTTCTGAATCCCTGACACCAGCGTGTGGAGGAACAAGAGAGTATCCTGTGACAGGTCTCTAGAAGGTACCTGGGGAACAGGGTCATGGCCACCTCCGGCGGGCAACTCCTTGACGTTGTCGTCACCACCCTCCTCCGGTCAGACGAAGAAATATCCGTGCCCTGGAGTTCTTCTCTGACCCCCCCCCCCACAACCCCTTTTTTGGGTCCTGAGGGGTCGTTCTCAGGCTAAGGTCCGGCATCCTGTTCTCCAGACTCTTTCCTACTGGCTTGGACGAAGCCTCCCACCTCAGAGGAAGAGCCACTCTGGGATGCCACTGGGGCACCCTGTGCCGGGTCAGCCCCTTTTTGCTTTCGAAAGGGAGGCCACCGCCAACTCGATCGAGGAGGACACGGGCAGTTCGGACAGCGTGTCCTGCTTGGCCTTCTCCAGTTTCTCATGCAGCTTCCCTGGGGTATCTGACTTTCTCTTTGACTAAGAGCTGGAGCGGTGGGTAGAGATCAAGGCAGACAGACTATGAACGCGCCCTGACCGTTGCAGGAACCGCTTGCGCAGCAACCCCGACAGAAGCAGACTCGCAGTGCTTGGCCCCGTCTGGGCCTCCATGGATGGAGCAACCTCAAAGGACTTAGAGGTGTGCTCTGACTAGCTGGATCCAGATGAGGCATGCCCCTGTGAACCACCCTGGGTAGAGGCCCTGGCTTTGAGCCACGTCACCAGCCGGACATGTTGATCCTTCATCGTTCGCTTGGAGAAGCCACGGCAGATCTCGCAATCTTCTTCCTTGTGCGTCGAGTGTAGGCAATACAGGCACTGGCAATGCTCGTCTGTGAAAACATTCTGCAAACCGCATCTGGAGCAAAGGTTGAAAAGGGAAGCACCGTCGTCCTCCTCCGACATGGTCCGGTGCGATGTAGGCCTGATGGTCTTCTGGAAACTTCCAAGAAGAAAACACTTGACGATGTTGCCCTTGAGAGGAGCACCTAAAGGCAAAGAGGCAGCTGCCTGAGCTGCTTTGGCACCTCTATTCCCCCGACCACCACAGGTATTTTTAAGTTGACCCCTTTGACTGGCGGCTCCTCTCGTTCTACCAAAGGAGGAGTAGTAACGAAAAGAACCTCCACTCCACTGCTATCCCCTAGGACGAAAAGGCGGAGGTTGACGCACTGCGGCACTCAAAGTTTTCGCCGCCACTTTCGAGGTCTGCAACCTCTCAAGGCTCTTGTCAGCCTTGCTGCCAAAGAAATGAGTGCCATCAAAGGGCATGTTAGAAAACCCGACTTCCGCAACCACGCAAATCTGCATACAACGGTGCTCGCCGCCGTGGACCGGCTAACAGGGTCGGCCGTGTCCAAGCCCAACTGATTCAGACATGGTATCCTTGCCATCCTGCACAAGAGCAAGGAACCCATTCCTTTCTTCCCCTTTGGGAATATGCTTAGCCGCTAGAGAAACAGTTCCACAGAGTTGTGTGAAAACCTTGCTAAGGCACAAGTGGAGTTGGCTGATTTCAACGCCATGTTCCCCGCAGAAAATAACTTGCGAGCCCAACTGTTGAAGCGTTTGTCGTCCCCATCAAAAGGGATAGTAGGCTACGCCGCCTGCCGCGCGGTGGCCATACCCGCATGAACCAAACTCTTGGGAGTGGATAAGTAGCTGGGGTCACTAACAGAAGGGCGCAACTTCTTTGTCAACGATTTGTTAACAGCCGGAAGAGAATCCGGTGACTGCCAAGCAGCCGTCACCCCTTTCTGTAAAGTGAGATGAAAAGAGAACACCGGGTCAGAGGACGGACCTTGATCTAAAATGTCTGTTAGATTATCTTGTACAAAATCTTCAGGAGCACTGGACCAGCCCAGATACTCTGACCCTAGCCACGAGCCTCCTGTATGACGACTCAGCATGAGCCCCGGGCTCAGGCCTGCCAAATTCCACTTCCGGAAGAAGTGTCCAAACCACTGGCATCGTGAAGAGTTTGCCTCAACTCCTCCAAGGGACTGTCTCCAGAAAAGACAGGAGCCACATCAGGCTCAACGGGGTCCATGCCAAAGTCAGACCTTTCCTCCTCCTCATAAATGTCATCCAGAGGGAGGTAAAAGCCCGGCCTCGGGACAGAAGAGGGCCTGGAGTCCACCACAGGCCTCACAGACTTAGACGTAGCCTTCCTCGGATGATCCACAGTATCAAGGATCTCCAACAGGAAATTTCGGGCAATAGCACCGAAGGCATGGTGAGTGCCGATGGCTTCGGCATCGACAACAGTGCCAACGGCGCCGACGGCTGGTACGAATGCAAAGCTTTGACGCCGGTATCCAATGGACACAGCTCTGACAGAGTCGACGCCGACCTCGAGCCCTTAGCAGGTTTCAGCAGTCTATATGGGGACGAGGACCGAGACCTGGAAGCACGTCTCTTGCGACCATCCTGAGCCTTGTCCCAACGGGACCTCAAAGGTTCCCAATGAGTCACGTCGAGGACCCGAGCCTGAAGGCGTGCGAGCCACGGTACGAGACCGTTCCTTGCCAGCTTCATCAGAAGGCGCGGACGGAACTGTGCCCTGCGATTGAAAAAAAATCGCCAACATCCGCTTCCTAAAGGCAGCCCATTCCTCCGGAGTCGTGGACTTAGTAGGGCATGCCACTTTCCTCGCGACACCATCCTCCGAGAAGGACAGGGTAGGCGACCGGTGACGGCGCTTCCTAGAATGCCGAGACGAGGAAGACGAATGGCGGGAACCACTCCGGGACCGAGATCCCCGGGCTCCCTCCCAACACAGAGAATCGCCTCTCGAATCGTCGGACACCCCTTTGGACATAGATTTTGTGGACTTACAGGGTATAGAACCCCTACCTACCTGAAGCTTCCCCTTACGCTCTCGCAAGGCCTTAGCAGTAAGCGACTGGCATTTGGAACAGTCGTCGGTAGCGTGACTCTCGCCCAAGCACCACAAACAAATGCGATGCGGGTCGGTGATCGACATTTTAGACTTGCAGTCCCAGCAAGTCTTGAAGCCAGACCGCGGAGTCAGAGGGATCGAAGAAGAAGAATTATTTATGATGAAATTACACAAGGCATTCCGAGTTCTGGAAGCAAACACGTTTGTGGAAAAAACGAACTGAGGCTATGGGTGCCATGCGTCCCATTTATAACATCCGGTGACATTGCCTTCGACAGAGGCCTTCGAGGGATATCGACCCGACGTCATCGACGCAGGACGCCCTCAGCCGAAAAAGTTTCCAAAGTGCACAGCTGTGGACATTACATGTCAAAGATGTGGAATACGTTGGAGGACACAATCCATTCGAAAGAAAGTTTATCAGCAAAAGTGAAACTTTTTTTTACCAAGGATTCCCAGCCTGACAACAGGGAATATTCATGAGCATGTGAATCCATTCCAGACTTCCAGACCCCATGCTGGAGAATACTCCACTCCCATCAACTGCACCTTGCTCCCCAGGGAGGATCCAGCCTTCATTTGTTGGTCCATGAAGCAAACCCCACAGGATCCCCGGGCCAGCTGTGGGGGTGATTTAGTTTGCTTCCCTTTGGCACCCATAAAGTGATCTAGCCTCTGCTGCCATTGTTGTTGATCCTTCACCATTTTGAGTGCAGAGTAGATACTACTCAGTAGTCCAGCAAAAGTGGGATGCTGAGAGCGCTACTTTAGTTATTAGCAGGTTCCAGGACCACAAGGACAGAAATCATCAGCGTGCACTAAACACAGGCTGTACCGGATTGCAGAGGGAACACATTCAACAGCTCATTCACCCTCGAGTCATGTACAGCAGGCCCAGATCTCTAGCAGTTGCAGTCATCACTGTGGTGCCAGCCCCTCTTCCTTCAGCCAACCGACCTCCTGTCTCCGTTGTTGCACCCAGTCTGCAATAGCCATCCTGTGTTTCCTTCTATGAAGGCACCTACGCTGCACACCACGGTTCCCACAGAGTAGTCAGTTGAGTAGACCTTGTCGTTCAGACTTTCAAGTGTACATCTCTAGGGCTTACCCACAAATGATCTACTCTCATCTTGCCCATTACCTCACCTTTCTCATTTACTTTGCTTAATATTTCTGATTTCCTTCTCTTTTTAAACACACTCATTCTCCCTACTCTGAAGAGACCATCGCTTGATCCCTCAGTTCCTGACAACTTTTGTCCCATTTCCCATCTTCCCTTTTTATCTAAACTTCTGGAGCGTACTGTTTACTCTCAAGTCTCCAATTATATTCATCTTCATTCTCTTTTACCACCACTTTAGTCAGGGTTTCAACCTTTCCACTCAGAGACGGCCCTCGTAAATGTATCCAATGCTCTTCTTGCTGCACAACATTGTAAATGCTCCTTTATTCTTAACCTTCTTGACCTTTTAGTGGCGTTTGACATGGTTGATCACTTCCTTCCCAGGTCTTCTCTTGCCACTCTTGGGCCTTCTGGTTTGGTTCTTAAATAGTTTATTACCTTTCTCAACATTCTTACTTGATGACCTGGGCTGGTCAGACTGCCCCTTCCTATCCTCTCTAGGGTGTTCAAGGGTCTGTTCTTGACCCCTTGCTCTCCCTATCTCCATACTGCACCTCTTTCTGCCCTTAGTTCTTCCTTCAATCCGATGACACTGAAATCTTTTCCTTTTCTTCCTTTACGGATAATTAACATTCTGCCTCTCTGCAGTTCAAAATTGGAGGTCCTCGCATTTTCTTCATCTAACTCCCTCAAAAACTGAGGTTCTATTCTTCCCGTCTACTATAATTCCTCCTATTAATCCTCCCCCTTCCCTGTCTCCGCACCCCGCTCATAATCTGGGTGCAATTTTCGACCCTTCTCTTTCCTTACATATTTCTTCTACTGCTTAGTCCTGTCACTACGCTATTCGTCGCGCTCTTACAGTTTTTTTCACGCTAAACTTCTGGTTTTGTTTTTTCACATACAGACTACTGCTCTCCCCTCCCATGTCCTTCACCCTTTGTTCTGTCTAATTAATGTTCTCATCTTTTCGCTCTCTTCGCGCTACCATTACTTTCCATATCTCTTCTCCCTTTTGAATCACATCCTATCATTTACTTTCAATTGTCTTCAATTGTATCCATGGTCTCCCTCCCTTCCCCCCATTCATCTCTTCACTTATTTCAAATTATTCTCATCCCAAAGTCCTTTGCTCCCAGAACCAATTTGTTTTATTTCTGTTGCCAGGACGGCATTGTGCCTCTTTTCATTTACAATCTTTTGCTCTACTTGCCCGTACAAACTGGAACGCTCTCCCTCAGTCTATTCGATCATCCTCTTCTCTTTGGTTTTTTCAGACTTATCTTAAAATCCATCTTTTATTTGCTCTCCCAATTAATTGATCTCAATGTTTTCTCCCTTCTACTGTTGTGATGTATTTGGATTCTTTATTGCTTTTCATCCTGATTGTACCATTTAATTGTTTGCATTAGCGCATTTGGTTAAAGGCGCTACATAAATTCAAATGGACGCTGCGTCGTGCTTCCAGTTCCTCCACCATCAAAGCTTCCTTTCACCTGCCATTATATCAGTCTCCAGGGACATGGAGTACTGTCAAGACCATTTGAGAGACTCAGCTTATCGCAGCCACCAGTGTATTTCACGCAGCTTGCTCAAGAGTCCATCGTGGAAGACAACAGGTGGTTCACACTTTGTTAGTACGCATCCGGGCATAAAAGGATCCCCGATCCCCAGCATTCAGCCTACACAGCTCTCTCTTATCCCGGAGCTCGGCAAACAGCACACTGGGATGGGCAGATCTAAGATGGCGGCCACGCCGGCCCTGCCACCACCCCTGGACTACACTGCCAGTCCCTCCCCAACTCCTTTCAGATCTGGTGGGGAGGCTTTATCAAGACGTTTATGGGGCACCTAGAAACTATATCTGATCCACTTGGCATATGGGCATGCCCCTCTCGGCCAGCGTAAAGTAGTAGTTGCTCACCAGCAGGAGATCTAAAACGACAAAACACTGATTACCAAGAGAAGTACTGAAAAAACATCTGAGGAACCCCCAAGATAGACAAACATGAGGTAACAAATGAGACAAAACCCAACAAAAACAAACCCAATCACAAACTAATAAACCTTGACCAAACTCTTGGGAGCCCCATCTATATACAATCTCTTTTGGCCTCAGCTAATTAGTAAGGGTCTCAAACTGTTGATGTCTCTGTAGGGAAGCAACCCTTGGCTCTCCAGGTATTTTGCACTACAACTCGCATCATTCCTTACCAATGTAGTCAATACAGGAAAATCATGCGAAAATTGTGAGTGCCGCAGGTTGCAGACTCCAAGTGGAGTAAAGGCAGGCAAGCCTTAAAGAATTCCTATAGTGTTACTATGAAACTAAACCTCCCCCCCTCACTAATTTCCTCAGGAATGCCTCAGTCACGATAGCAGTGAAATCATCCCACATCGACAGACACACACACACACACCCTCTTTCTCTGCGTTCAATACGGTAGCAGTGCCCGAAGTCACATACATTTTAGATTCCAGAGAGTCAAAACATTTTTGAGTAGATAGCACATGTCCTGCCAACTCATCCATGTAAGACGTATGCAGCTCAGCTGGTTTAGTGACCATATTGCCCATATTTTGGCCAGCAACCACTGGGTATCTCTTTATATATGCCTTTTCTTCCTTTCTATTCCGTCCTTTTGGCACATCTGTAATCTCCTAACCAAGGTTTCCTGCGAAGTCTCCACTGTAAGAGTCCAGTTTGCACTTCCAAGTTATCCAAAATGGCAGTGTGATTAATCCAATGCCATCACTTCTTTCCCTGGGTTAACCTCTCGCTATGGGTCCAGAGGACGGCAGCCGCTCCTTGATCTTGTTCCTTACCCTGGGTGCACCTACATGAGTGAGGACCACGAGATCTGTGAAGAAGCCACTAAGGGGTTGTTGAGCCTGCACCTTAAAAGAGAAAGCAAAGTAATTGTGAAAGAAATCCAAGTGAACACACTGGAAAAAGGGGCAAAGGCCGGTTGTATGAAAGATGTATTATTAAACAAACACTGTTAAACAATGACCAATACGCCAACAGTGGGCAAATATTGTTTCATGGATAAAAGAAAAACTCCTTGTGTGAAAGACCTGGCAGGAGAACATGCCAATCAAAGTTAAGTGTGTAATATGTTGAAGAGGTAAGAGTATTTCAAGAAAAATCCATCTAAAGTGTCATAGAAGTAATTGTGTGAAAGTCCTGGCAGGCGTGTATACCAGGTGAAGGTTAAGTGCTTGAAAGACTTCAAAGAAGTCTTGGCAGGAGAGTAGAACAGGCAGCAGGTAATAAGTTACAGTAGGAGAAGTCTCTCAAAAGACGTATCTCAAGGAATACCCATGCCCTTTAGATTGTGTAGTGCAACAAGAGCGAAGACAGTAATAGGAGAACTCCTAGGAAGTCACATGCCCATAGAATTCTATATGATTTGAAACGTGAAGAGAACCCTGGGGAAAGGATCCATCTACCCAACAACTGTGAATTCTTTGTTTGAACCTTTTGGTAAATGTTAAGGATTTCAAATCAGGCGACATGCACACCGTGGTCTCGGCCTAGTATGTAGCACCTAACTGAGGTTCTTTTCTCTTTATTTATGTGGATTCAATTTTGGGATGGTACACCACTCTATCACATACCCTTTTCAAATACCCCGGGTGACAATGGACCATGAACCAGGCTGGTTGGTCAAATGCAATATTTATTTAAAATTCAAAAGAAATCACACTTTTAAAATAGGGCAGCAATCACCAATGGAGTGATAGTTACAAATGAGAATGTGAGCAATGCACTGGGTTTCACTTTTTATTGGAGTACATACACAGCACAGCAGAATAGGAGAACTTTTAATTTCGGACAGATAGAACTCAAGTTAGGACTTCCCCCTGCAAAGTTCCCTCAACCCACCAATAATCAATTCTGAATGGATATAAGGTAGCAGAAGGTGATCAGGAATAAGAAGCTGAAAATTGAATCTAAATCTGACCGTCCCTACCCAAATAAGAGAGAAAAACGGATTTGGAACCCTTGCAATGTTAAAAAGGACACTCGGGGATGGATGAATAGAATAATTAATGTGTGCAAAAACCTTGAAACAAATACAGTTCTTCACTAAAGCAACAATGTAAAGGTATTAACAATCACAAGCAATGGATTAGCGAGAGCACACAGTTCGAAAAATTAATGGAAGATTTAAAACAGTTGCAAATATTTCTGTTTTCCGTGTAAATTTACTAAAACGGTTTCTTTGAAAAACGTGTGAAATATTGTAAATCGCAATGCAGTCTTTAGGTAGGGAGATCGATATGTGAAAATAAGTCTCTAGCTGGTAAATTGAATGAGTTATGCAAGATCTAAGAAGGTGCACCTTGAGTAAATGAAGGTGCGAAAAAGGAAGGAAAATTAGTTGTGACAAGAATCTCTACACTACAGTATTCAAGCTAGGCCACCAAGAAGGGACACTGTAAGCTCCAGGGTTGATTCGCGAGTTCAACCCTCTCGCCCCAGCGCCCACCCTGGCAGAACCAGTCCTATCACTCTAAATAGGATTAATAGCTTAGGATTTCACAAGACAAAGTTACTAAACAGACGGCGCTAGCACTAGAAATCAAGGCAGGATTGCAAGAATGATTGTGACAGTTTGAACAAGGTACCAGGATATGGATAGGGTGACTTAAGGGAGCATGATCATGACAAAAGACAAGATAAGCTATGGGTTTAGGTGCTGTGGCAATTGATACTCTCAGTCCACTTTTTAGTTTTGGATTTGGGACAGCAACGGTTCTGGTCACTACAAGGCAGGGCAGGGCGCCTGACGAACAGCTGGGCAGTTCTGGTTACCGGGTAGTACTTGTGGGCTGGCAATTCTGGTCACTGGATACCATAGATCATCAGTGTAGCAGGATTGCAGCAGCCTGCAGTGAGTGGCAGCAAGCCAGGCTGGATCAGGATGCCAAAAGGTACCACAGTTTTCCCCTCGTTAATGGGACATTTAGTGTTTTTTTTTTATATTGTAGGCCTTGCTGGGAATGGGATCAGCACCGCTTGGCCTTGTAGTTGGAGTCTGGATCTGGAAGAGGACAGGTACAGGAAAGCAGTGCAGGAAATCAGGAAGAGTGTGTCGAGTCTGGTCAGGGACCCTTATTTATAGTGAATAATGACATCAAAGTATAGGCTGGGCAGGGTTAACCAGGCACACCCCTAAACTATTTGGATTGGGCAGGGGTGCTAGTCTCTGCCTTGCTCTCAACTGGTTGGATTTTCAAAGGGAATGATGTCAGATTTATGAGGCGAGTTTTACAATGTCCAAAAACTCCCACATTTACTTTACTTAAAATCATATTTTGCCAAAAACAGACTTTTATACAATTGCAATACACAGGTTACATATTATGTGCCGCACATATCAGTCCAATCCTCAAGTCTGTGGGACCTTATTTTGCCCTTCTGATACATTTTGGTAATTTGTAGCATTAAAGATTGGCCTAAAACGGACAGAACTGGGGGCTGGTATCCCAAGACTCACCCGAGCAGTGCTAAAACACTTGTGTACGTGCGCGATAGAAATAAAATTTCTATCAAACCAGAGAAATGTGGTTAAAAATAATTACTCAATGGCACTACACACCCGAGAGGCTCAACACTATGTACCCGGAACCGACCGATCATTGCTGGAGGGGTGCCCAGAAGCTGGCACGTGGAGGCACATCTGGTGGGACTGTCATGGGGTCAAGGGATTCTGGATGGAAGTGTGAACGGAAATGAAAAAGATGTTCCCAGAGGTGGATCAGCTGAGGGAGAAAGTGTGGCTGTGCAGATTCAAGGATCAACAGGCAAAGAGTCTTCACAAAGCACATTGGAGGAGTTTTATGGGCCTGGTCATTGCGGCATGGGCAACAATTGCCCAAAACTGGAAAAAACAAGACCCACCTATGGTATACACATGGCTGCAGAAGGTTTGGTCGCAAATGACCATGGAAAAGATCATGCACCACCTACAGGGCCAGAAGGAATCGTTCACAAAGGAATGGGGGCGGGGTGGGGAGTTTTGGAATACTTACAGTCAGACTATAGGGAACAATGGTGCCCGCACAATATCAAAATATATGGCTCAGACATTCCCGTGTTATAACGGAACATTGCCCATATCTTCCGGGGGGGGGGGGGGTTGAGGGCTATGAGGGATGTTTTTTTATTGCTTATATATGTGAAAAACAAAAACATGTTTAAAAAAAATGGGCCTAAAATTCCATAACTTTCTACACAGATGCAAATTATCCCCAGGGATGTATGTGCCAAATGTTATGTTTGCAACACTGATACTTCGATTTATCCTCAATACTTTGCCCTTTCTGCCACCAATGTGTCAGTGACTTCTACCACGTCTCAAAAGAAAGCACAAAAAAAATCATTTTTTAAGTGACATTTTTACAATTTTTCAAAGTCTTGCTGCAAAAATAGAAGTCTTTAAAGTTTATTCCTGAAATAGTCTTTGGGACCAAATTGCAGTCTTTGTTCCTGGTTCCATTTAACTGCAACTGCTGCCAACTGCCATTTCCTTCAGAGCATGGTGGGGGTTTCTCCCTTGATTGAAGTTATATTGCCCTCTTCACACCTCAGGCTTCCTTCCCTGGGAGCTTCATTGTTTGGGTCCCAGCAGAGGCAAAAGTCTGTTCAACCCCATAATTATCATGGGGTTGTCAGTATCTGCTGAGAGAGAGTCCTCCTTTTGGTGCCATCCTTCCAAGCAGAAAACTGTTTTTCAACTTGTAGCTCCAGCCACCATCGTTTTTATCCTTTTCATTTCTGATCTTAGATCCAGAATTAAAGCAAGCCGGTTGTATAAAATAACACAGGTTATATAATCTCACCAGCAACAAACCCCTTCATATTGCAAAAGACTGGCAGGCTTTCATTCACCAGTGTACTGTTCAACACAGGCATTTGTTTTTCTTTAGTTTGTAAAAGCCTTTTTAAACATGTGGTGTAGCTGGTCTTCCTTTTTAAATTCAACTTTTCATCTCCAGCAGATTCACCCACTGTCTGCAGCTATTATTATTCTCTTGAAATGCAGGAGTTGGTCTGAAGCACGGATTCATTGAAGCAGGCATGGGTCAGCTAGTTAGCGTCTCTCTCTGAACAGCTAAGTTTTGGATACTTTTGCAAAGAAAATGACTGTTTCTTTCCCGTGTGAGTAAAAGTAAGGTTCCTGGTTGATATTTGTTTTTAGTTGGTTTGACTTGGCTTGTCAATTCAGAATCACAAATTGACAAGCCACGATCGCAAGAGCCACAATTCTATCTCGCCTCGATTACGGCAACGCGTTAATACTGGGTTCTAACAAAAACTGTTACCACAGCTACCAAGTCCCGCAAAACAATGCAGTGAGAATCATCAAACAAATACCTAGGAACCAGCACATTAGCGAATCCAGGAAAGAACTACACTGGTTAAAAATCGAAGAAAGAGTCCAATTTAAGTCGCTCACACACAGATGTATATATGGCAAAGCTCCAGCTTACATGAGAAGTAAAATCATCCTATATAAGCCCTCCAGAGAGCTAAGATCAGCCGAACAAGGACTGATTACGACAGCCCCTTTCAGACTCAAAAACGGAGCGGGCAAATCCTTCCCTGTCACTGTAGCAGGCCTCTGGAACAACCTCCCGGGCCAGATAAGGATGTAAGCCAACTACCAACGCTTCCGAAAACAATTGAAAACTTACATCTTTAAGTAAAACATATAATTATTTCCGGCCCAGTTCTATATCTTCTATATCTGTCTTGTGCTTCGTGTATGTTATCCGTCACTTGTCTCTCGTGTTCCTGTCTCTGCGTCCCGAAGCTTGAGCTACCGGCGCAATACAAATAAATAAAATAAATAAATAAAATAATGCCTGGTCTTGTTGAGGCACAGTGAAACACACAGGGCTTGGTAGGCCTTATTAATCAATCACAGTGGCTCTAAGGAACAGAGGGAATTTAGCATCAAAGCCGCATTTACTTAAAGGTGAAAAAGAGTTTTTCAATGGGGATTTTGGCTTTTGCAGCAAGCAACCCGGATTTTTCCACATTCTTCCTTTTATTTATGTCAGAACACACTGGCAATCTCCTTCAATGTGCCCCCTAGTTCCATCCTGCCCGATGTGTGCTTGACAGGACAGTGCAGCCATTTTTGTTGCTGTTGCAAAATGCAGTTTTGAGCCAATGGCGCTCACAGGAGCCAGCGCAACCCTTTTGTTGTTGTTTCTGCGCAAATGCAGTTTAGTGATGTGGGGCAATGCTGTTGAGTGGGTCAATATATCCCACATAAAGGAAACCAGGGGAATTGAGTAATTCCCTGAAACTGTGAATATTATCCACTTAGAACCTTTTAGTTGGATTTTCATCTTTGTGTTGAAGTTGAACATTTGTGCACCTGGAGATCCAGAGACATTATCATTTGCACTTTAGAGTTTGTCTTTAGAGAGTGAGGGCCAGAATAGGATTTCGGACACAGGACACATTTTTACTTTGGACATATTGACAAAGGAAAGACACCTTCATTTTTTGGTTGCGGTAGCCAAATACCTCCTAGATTAGGGATAGCTAGGCATTTTACAACCCCTTATTATTTTGAATAAAAGTGTATAACCAAAACCATGAGTCCTCTGTGTGCACGTCTCATTCCTGGCACCTCACAGCAGATACGACAAAAATAATCGCTGTCTCTAAGCCCCCGTCCCTCCGCCCCGCTTGCAGGAAGACACATGCCTCAAACTAGATACCACCTCAATGATCCTCAAAAGCAGGGTGCATGATGAACAGAACATACAGCACATTAACACTCCTCACCTTATCACTTTTGAAACAGTGTGTCAACTATCAATATCTGAAGCACTTTTCTCTACTTAGGCCAAGGCAGGCACGGCAATTAAGTGCCAAGAGGGATCCATAGACAAGTAGGCAGATCCAATCGCCAAAAATACATGAAACACCACAAGAAACTAAGAGCCTGTTAGATTCAATTGCCTCATTCATAGGTCTCCAATGTATTCAATAAGCGTACCTTTATCTTTACACTTTAAGCGCACATTCAGATGTAGAGGGAGGTCAGCAGGAGGATAGGTGGACCCACGATGGCCCAGGCAACACTGAATCTCACCAGTCTGCTATGCATCTGCCACTCTTGCTGCACTTCCAACAGTTTAAATACCAATCTCTGGGTGTCGCACCACTGAAACACGTGGGGCATCCATACAATTCCACAAAGCCCCACCCAGCCTGCACAGGACTCTGCCGATTTCAAGGATGGCCCAGCAATGCCAAAAAAGCAGGCCTTGCTGCTTTGCACAGTCCTCGATATCAAGCAGAAGGGTACTAACTGTGGGACAGGTAGTGCCATGGAAGGCCTGACCCCTTCTCACCCTAACCACCAACAGCTTCCCGTTTCCTGCCACCCCCTTTGCCCCTCCCCCTTTATTCTCCTATTGGACTTCTGGACTGATCCAATCTTCCCCACTCGAGAGATGTTACAACAACCAAATGTTTACAAATAATGTGCCAGGCCCTGCCTTTTTCTTCCAAACCATGCTGCATAAATGGTTGCCCGCACTGCAGAGTGTCCCAGTGCGTGTTAGGGGGCCACGTTGTACTGAAGTCCAAATTAGCTAAGTGTTACGTGAAAGCTGCTCCAACACTGTACTGCATTGACTGGGTTAGGGGTTGTGCAGCTGTTATTGTGCAGTTGGTGCTGGGGCCTGGTAGAATGCTTTTCTTTTTTTTTTTTTTTTTAAAAACACTAGAGGTGCTGAACACTTTCTTGTTGTAAGACATGTCTGCCAACGCTGGTATTAAGTTACCAGGCAATCAAAGTTTTGCAGGGCACATAATTCCAACTTAAAACAATCAACATCTATTAATAGCTTAGATTGGACTCTAATTGTAAAGGCAGGCAAGGACGTCCCCTCACACGGAAAGGTTATTGTGGGAAAGCTTTGACAAGAAAAATAAACCAGTCAAACAAAAAAAAAGGTGGAGACAAGTAACCAGAAAACAACAAGAAGAACCCAATCCTGTGTCAGGACTGGAGGTGAGCCTTATGCTTCTCCTTTAATACAAGCCCAAGCAGCAGCTACATTTAAGCAAATATAACCCTTCTTAAAGAACTGCTTAACTGCAGATTTACTGAAATCCTCCAACTCGCAGAACAAATCAATGAAACCAAGTCTAAAGAGTCTCTGTTCTGGCCTTGCTCAGATCACCAACCACATGATCTCAATCCTCCAATCAGTTTCAGCTGGCTGAAATAGCTTTTCCACTCTTGTGTTCACTGCCCGGGCCTGTGCTGGCAACATCAGGGAGGGGGGGAAATCTTCTTTTAACAGAATTAAGGAGGGGAATGGCCTGGCTTGAGTGGGGTTTCTGCTCGAGAATGTCCTCTACAAAGTCCTGCTCGGGTACCGCTTCTTGAGTAGTGATTTGGAAGTGATCTGCTGCCTTCCTTAAAATGGCATTGAAGGCCTTTTGGTAGTCTACTGGCTAGCCGGGGTGGACGGAGGAGAATTCAGGCACAGAACATCAGTGTCCTGATCTTGTCAGGGGGAGCGTTCAATTGTCCGTCCCCACTTGCTGGGTTTCTTCCCAATTGTCCCTGGCATCTGCCTGGTCCTCATTGTAGCCCTGCAGGAAGGAAGGTTCTTCATCTTCACTGTAAATGTCCTGATAAGTGTCCATCTGGACGATGTCTTCATGATGGATGGGGCCCGAGGGCTGACCTTCCCGGAAAAGTGAAGCCAATTTAAGATTAGGTTCTCCACAAGATCTTTTCGGGAAAGGATGTTCAGAAAAATTGATCATTTTTTCAAGACGATCCATGCACACTTCTAATTTCTCCCTTGCCCACTTAGAGGAACCAGAAGGGCCTTTGGGTGGAAAAACAGTCTTCCGCCCTTTGGCGCCGACATTTGTCACTCAGGGTGTTGGAAAGAGGCTCAACTGTCCTCGTAGTCCTCACGAGGATCGGGGCACCATGGCGTATCTATAGATGTGCCTGCGGCCTGCCCCATGTTTTTCAATGGAGTAGGCATCAACCCAGCCGCCAAAGTAATTATTGCGATACTGTGTTCAATCACTGCCGAATCAGCTTGAGTTAGTGGGTCCGAAGGTCTCTCGGTTAGAGGGCCTAGCGGTAGGTTTCTCGCCTTGCGGCCTAGTCGATTTTGGTCCTACCGGACCTTTAGGGACCATTGAAAGTCTGCGCTTCGATCTGTAAACCAGATTATGGGGTAGCGCCCTCATTTGTTTTGGAATGCCCAGTTGCAAAACGCTGCTGCGGATGCGGGGAAGGTTGCTGATCCGAACGATCAGAGGAATCTGGCAAAATTTTCGACGGCCCTGCTGGCGCTTTCACCTTTTTCAACGTACCCGTCAAAATAGGTGGGGTGGTTGTGTGTTTAGTGTGATGCGTTCTTTGTACGCCCCTATCGCTGGGTGTTGTCCCTGAAGCGAGACTAGCGTCAGGCCTTGAAGGGTCGGGGACGGGCGTGGCAGACCTAGAAGTGTCAGCCTCAAGGTCTATAACATCCGCAAAGGATGTTTGGTCCTCGGAGGTACCTCCGGCATGTGTGGCGGTGGGGGGGGGGGGGGAAGAGGGTTCCGCCCGACATACCGTACGCGCCCCACCGCTTTACACAGTGCTCCTTAAGGGCCTTAGGCTGAACGAGTTTAAGCCGCACACTGCTTCTCGTCGTGATCTAAGGGGAGACAAGAATTACACCGTCTGTGCTCGCCCTTTCACGGGTATCTGACCCCACACTTAGGGCAGAACCTAAATGGAGTCCTTTCCATATCGAAAGGTGTAAACAAAGAGGACCAGACCTAGAGGGTAAAGAGGGGGAAAGAGGAAAGACATAACGAAGATATGGCCACCCCGACCCCACTCTCCCTACTGTGAAGGCCGGCCAGAGGGCCCGGCCACGTGGATGCTTCAGCCGCCGAAATCCACCACCGTAGACCAATCCCCTGCAGTCTTCATCGAAGTTGTTCTTATAGGGGGAATAACCGACAAGTCGGTTTAAGATAAACAATGTCTCTTATGTAAGAGCTCCGATATAGGGCGACCAGTTATATGGGTGGAAAAAAACAATCTGAGGGACCTCTGCGCTTGAGGGATTTTGGGTACACTACACGTCACAATAGGGATAGTGCTACAGACACACCTATGCCGACGTCCCCAAAAGACAAGATGCAATACTCTGCGGTTACCACTGTGAAAGGGGCCCCTAGGGGTCTCTCGTGATATGGAAACAAGGCAATAACCATACACGAAAAGATGCGCCAGACACAAGGTTCAAATTCCCAATGCTAGGGTTTCTTGCAAGCAAAAATATCCCAATTGGCCAATTCTGGTCTCACGCCCCGCGACGCAAGTTTCCTAGACCTCGAGGGACGCAAGAGAGCGAATTACATACATCAGTTACATATATACAAAATGCATATCATACAATCAGCTATGTCATGTTTAACACCCTCCTTTATTAAGTTTCTTTGAACTCGGGATGACGATGGACATTTCCGACGGGTATGACAATTATGACACTCTCGATGTCTATTCTAGTAACAATGTGCAATTTAGAAAGTGCGGAGGCATCTTTTAGTTGTTGAACAGAACACAGTGGTTCTCTTCTTGGAAGCAAGCTGCACAGGGGGGGGGGGGGGGAAGAGCTACATTCCATGCTTTGCTATCTATGAGGTACTATTCGTGTCCTGGGAGCCGACACGCTCTAAAGGGTTTTGCGAAGGGGGGCCGTAGGAAAAGCATAATTCAAGCCTTTAGCTGTTTTATTCTAACATATTCTACCATCGTACGAGACTGGCTGGCAGCTGTGAAGTGATTAAATGCCCTGCAGCTCTCCCTCAAGGCTACAGAGAGGGAGCGTGGGCATTCCTTTCTGGGCTACTCATGAGGAGTTTTCAACGAACTCCTCTGTCCCGCGACCTTGCCCTTTCATATTCAGACAACAATGTTAACAGTTGAGCAGAGTAAGCAGAATCCGCAAGAATTGCAAGCTGCAAAGCAGTTTTAGACAGAAAGCAATGAGCAAAGGTTAACAAGCAAAATGGCGATTCTTGCTACGTTTAAAATGGCCGCTTGTTGGTCAAGCATATCAGTCTATATTTCTATAATTCAGTGCATAAAACGGTTGGCCTACGTCCATCAAGTTACGTCTGTCATTCAAATGAAGGGTATTCACTTTTCCAGATTGACAACTGGATGTCGGACCATATGCACAGCATGCGATTCTAAGCAGATTAACAAGCATCAGAAATCACTGGTGAATTACTGCAACTGGAAACTGCACAGGCAAACCTTTCTCCATCTGTTGCACAGATGAAGTCCACTGAAAGCGCCGTACCCAGATGTCTTCAGTTGGAGGCCGGACCTAACGGCAAAGTAAGTTGACGCTTTTCTGCAGCCCTATTCGTCAGGGGTGAACTATGTTTTTTCCCCATTCATTCTAACAGTGAGGACCCTGGCGAAGGTCCATCAGGAACAAGCAGAACTCCCCTTGATGGCCTCCATATGGACCTCTTTATGGTTTCCAGCTCTTCTGGAGCTTTCCTCGGATTTTCCAATCCCACTACCCCTCAATCCACATCTCCTATCTGCGAGGAGGGGCAGCATCCCCTTATTCTGAGTGGGACGTTATCCCAGGCAGCTTGGGCGATTTCAGGTCAAGATTGAGTGTCCAAGGTATTTGTAGGGAGGCAGAGGGTCTTATCAAGGACAGCTGGACTCCATTCAGATCAAAGGATGGTTTAAGTTACTTACCTGTAACTATTGTTCTCCAGCATGGATTCACATGCTCATGAATATTCCCAGTCAGGCTGGGAACCCTCGGTTATAAAAAAAATAAATTTAAAAAAAATAAATAAAAATCTGCCCTCTGGGTCTCACCACCCCATCCAATGACAGTCCTCTCCCCAAGCCCCTCCTCTGGCAGCCATCTTCAGATTCATTAAGCACAAAGTGGCAGTATGAACAAGAAGAGCCGCAGAGGCGTCGGAGGAAGGGTTTGCATGTGAATCCATGCCAGACCCATGATGGAGAACAATAGTTACAGGTAAGTATCTTCAACCTTCTCCAGCATGGGGTCTGGCATGGATTCAATGCACATGAATGTTATGTTATTTGGCATTTATATAGTGCTCTATATATCATTGGTATGACCTCAAAACGAATACATAGCAGTGCAAGATTGCAACCACAGGAGGTGGCAAGGGTCAACAGAACCAATACATTCTCACCTCCGGAAAAGTCGCACCTCAAGCAAACAGGTTGCGCAGCACTGCTTGGCCGACCCTGGGGTCCTCCCTGGAATCACGGTCGATGTAGTAGAAATTTGCAAGGGCCTGCATGGACGTCCACGTAGCAGCCTTACAAATGTCCAGCAGGGGCACACCCGGACAGGAACGGTGTCGTTGCAGCGATTGATCTGGTAGAGTGGGCTCTCGGACAGTGTGTGATGCAGCTGGAGAGCCACATCGAAATGGGAGCCTTGGACAAGGCCTTCCCATGGTGTACAGGACCAAAGTTCTTCCACAAACTGTGTGCAGGTCACGTAGATCTTCAGGGCACGAGCAATGTCCAGCGCATGCAAAGGCCTTTACGCCATAGACTAATGTTTCGGGAAAAAGCCAGGTAGCATCAAAGGCTCGTTGAGACAGAATTCACCGGAACCTTCGACATGAAAGAGGGGTGCATACGCAGCACCCGCCTCGATTCGTGGAAACTCAAGCATGGTTGCTTGCAGGATAGGGCATGAATCTCACCTACCCTTCTGGCAGAGTTGATGGCCACAAGGAAAACCTTTTCCACAAGAGGAAGTTGAGCAGGCTCTAATGCATAAGCTTAAGAGGGGCACCCATGAGCCTCTTCAGGACCACGTTGAGTTCCCACACCAGGACAGGAGCCTTCATTGGCTGGAAAGATTGAAAAAGTTATTTGAAAAACTTCTTGACGAGTGGGTGGGACCAAAGTGAAGATCCTCTAGGAGACCTGGTGTAGCGGGAGATGGCCGTCTGATGTACTTTGATAGAGACGTGGGCCAGTCCGGCCTTCGCCAAGGATACCAAGTATGGAAGGACCTGCGGGCTGTGACCCTCAGAGGGCTAATCTTCCGAGTCCTGGACCACATAGTGAAACCCCTCCACTTGTGACCGTAGCACTTCAAAGTCGACAACGCCCTGGCCTTGAAGAGGACCTCCCTGCTGTCCACAGGCAACTAAAATCCTCCAAACTCTAGAGCTGCAGGAGCCAAGTCCTCAGGTTAGAAGGCAACGCCGACAGGCTGAGAAGGTCCGGATACCAAATCTGCCTCGGCCATGCCGGGGCAATGAGTATCATCTCGCATGCGCACTGAGCGTGTTGATAACTCGTAGAAGGAGAGGTAATGGAGGGAACGCAAACAGGAACAGCCCTTCCCATGGGAAGGAGAATGCACCCCCCAGGCGTCTCAGCTAGTGGAACACGCTGGCAAACATCTGGCACTTGGAGTTCACCACAATTGCCAACAGCTCTATCTTGGACATGCCCCATTTGGCAAATAGGCAGTCCACCTCATCCTGATGAAGCTTCCATTTATGGCAGGTGCGCAGTTCCCAGCTGAGGGAGTCTACGATGGTGTTCTCGAATCACGCCAGGTGTAGAGGGACGAAGAACATCCCTTGTCCAACAGCCCAGTGCACAAGTACTGCGCTGCTTTAGAGAGCGCCGGGGATCGAGTCCCCCCCTACTTCCTGATGTAGAACATGGCGGTGGTGTTGTCCGTAAAGATCCTCACCACTTTGCCTCTCGCAGTAGGAATGACTTGAGGGCCCAGAACACTGCCCGCAGCTCCAAGACATCGATATGAAGAGTATTCTCCTGCAGCAGCCACAGGCCTCTGGCATGCAGGTGTCCGGTGTGGGCTCCCCATCCCTCTAGTGAACAACTCCTGGTATAGCAGGCTTTGAAATCCAGTTGATGCAGACACCCCACCATCCTATCACCCAATCAAAGTTGTTGTTAGCGAGATCTTGTCCTTGAAGCTTTACGGACCCCAGTGTCCGGCGGGTGTCCAGGAATTGCTGAAGGGGTTGCATTTGCAATCTGCAGAGCTGGACAAGGTAGATGCAGGACGTTATGCCCAGTAAAGACAGCCATTGCACCTTCCCTTGAAGGACTGCTATCCACTCCTCCGAGGGCGACGCCAGGCAAAACACTATAGAGTCTGGCGCCTAGGAACAGCATGTTCTGTGATGGCGTTAAGCAGGACTTTGGATAGTTGGAGAATCCCAGATCCGTTAGTAGCCGGACAGTCACCTACGTGTATCCTTCGGACAGTCACCTACATGTATCCTTCGGCCAGCTCCCGTGAGCAGGCGTGAATCAGCCAGTCGTCCAGGTACGGGTATACGTGTATGCCGTGTAGACGTAGATGGGCCATCACTGGGGTCAGGCATTTCGTGAACACTTTGGGGGCAGACTACAAGCCAAAAAGGTAGAGCCATGAACTGGTAGTGCTATCCCAGAACCACAAAACGTAGAAACTTCCAATGTTTCTTGTGAATGGAGACGTGGAAGTAGGTATCCTCCAGGTCAAAGTCACCTTTTTCCTGTTGGCCAAGCAACTGTTGCAACATGACCATGCTGAACTTTGGCGATTTCAATATTTGTTCAGATATCATAGGTCTAGAATGGGCCTCCAGCTCCCCCCAGCTCCCCCCCCCCGCCTCCCCTCCCCCAATCTTCTGTATGACCAGAAATTAACTGGAATAGACTCCAGAGCCATTGGAGAACTAGCTCGAACGCCCCTTTTCACCGGATGGCCCGTACCTCTTCCAGGAGTGGAGGGATGTGCTCCTCCCGACGAGTAACCAGAGAGATCCGCAGACACCTGGTGAAGACTCCAGGGTGTGTCTTTGGGCGAGAACGTCCAGCACCCA
This sequence comes from Ambystoma mexicanum, assembly GCF_040938575.1. NCBI lineage: Eukaryota > Metazoa > Chordata > Amphibia > Caudata > Ambystomatidae > Ambystoma > Ambystoma mexicanum. The sequence goes on from NC_090925.1 coordinate 834,403,347, forward strand.
TCGTTGGTGGTGAACTTTCTCCACTCGCTGATAAACCTCATCAGCCAGCCTCCCACCGGTGTGCACGAGTGGGGGCCTGATGTCCCAGTCGGTTCAGGCATCCTGCCCTGCGGTCAACACTGTCCTCGCTACTGTAGACCTGGGAACGACCTCTGTAGGCTTCCAGCATTGTGGATCTGGACGGCTGGCGATACGATTTGGAGAAACCTTTTGAGGACCTGTTCGAATTTCCCCTGGAGAGCAAAAAGAAGAGCGGTGCTGCTGGAGAGTGCCCAGGGAACGGGCTGTCTCCGTATCAGTTTTAATGGCCTGGAGGGACTCGTCGACGATCTTAGATTCTCTCCAAAGGGCATGTCCAGCACCTTTGCTTGGACTTCCTGACAGAAATGTGTGGCCTTCATCATCCAACCTTGGCGACGAAGGCAGACTCTATTCCTCATTTGCTGGAACTCCTGTGTCGACGACCCAATGCCAGGATCGCCAGTGCGTTCGCCGCCTTGATAGCGGACGACACTGTGTAAATCACCTTCCTTCCCATGGCGTCCATCCTTTGCCCCCTCACTGTCGGGAGGGACCAAAGCAACGGGTTGGCTGAACGTTTCCTCACGGCCGCTGATACCACCGAATACAGTGATGGCTGCGACCTCTGGCACTCGTGTGCAGACTCCGGCACCCTATATGTCTTCTACAGCCTATTCCATTTGGCTGGAGCGTGCAAAGGTTCTTCATGAGGGCCAGGCCCTCTTCCCAAACATCGTCCAGAAGGGGCACCGCCATGATAGTCTTCCTCGCCTCTGGTACAAGAAGCCCTCCTTGTTGGTTTCCTCGGGCACCAGTTGGAATAGTTGGATATCATGGAGTGGAACAATCCCAACTCATCCGGTGGGGACACCCTATGTGGAGCAACTGTCCGCTGCAATGATATCCTAGTCATCCGTCATCGTATCCGTCCCATACCATTGTCTAGGTCTGCTGGGGAGAAGGGACCCAACGGGGTGGCAGAGGTTGAAATGGGGGCATCGGATGGCGTTTCCTCTTCATTGGAGCGGATTGGGGACCTGTGGTCCCCCACGTCCCCCAGTCATCCCCATCTGGATCTCTGACACCGAAGGTGTGTAGAGTCAAGAGAACATCCAAGGAGATGTCGCTTGGCAGAGAGGGCAGAACAGAAAAACTAGGCCCTGCGCAGTCTTCCTCCTCTTCAACGTCCTCATGGACCATATGCAAGGATCTTCATCGTCCGTGGACAAGACCTCCATGGTTTGGATGATGGCCTGGGAGGGCTGTTTCGGGGAGCTCCTCGCCCTACCCCCTCCCCCAATCCCCCCCTGAAGGTCTTAAATTGGGGCCTAAGCTGGTTTCACCCCTTCTGGCATACCTGCAGACTTTGCCAAAGTCACTGCAGCGGTGTTGCGCCTTGGGGGTAGGGACACCTGAGCCGTGGGGGCTACCCTCGCAGGATCAGCGCCCTCAGCACGTGTGGCAGTAGCAGTCGTTGACAACGAGGTCTTAGTCTGTACCGGTGGAGCCTGCTTGGGCCGTTCAGCCTTCTTTCCCCCTGTCTGCGGCTGCTCAGATTTCTCACGTAGTTTAGCCAGGGTAGAGGACTTCGTCTTCGAAGAGGAGCTCGATTGTCGGCTGGCAATGGATGCAGAAGGTGAGGTTGATCCCAACCTATCCACTTGGAAACCCGCTTCTGCAGTGAACCCGGTGGACTTGGGCTTGTGGCTCTTGGCCTCATCTTGGGCCTCCACAGATGAGGCGCCCTCAAAAGGACTTGGACTGCTCCTCAAACCGGCCGGTCCTGGATGAGACATGACCCTGCTCAGAGCACGTGTCAGAGGCCTTGGCGTTAAGCCATGCCGCCAGCCTACTATGCCTGTCCTTCATTGTTTTCTTGTAGAAACCGAGGGAAATTTCGCACTCTACATCCTTGTGGTCAGGGTGCAGGATGTAGAGGCATTGCAGGTGCTTGTCCTCCACAAACACATTCCATAGCCCTCATTTAGTACAGGGCCTGAAGATAGATCTTCCTTCTCCTCAGTCATGGTCGGAGGGCGCGAGGTAGGCCAAAGGCCTTGTAGAATCTTCGATGATCTTTGCCCTTGAGGGGTGCTGAAATTCACCGACAAAGAATCCCCGCTGTCAGCAGATGAACCAAAGAGCACATGGGTTTCTTTGAAACAAAAAATAACTTTTTCCATCGAAAACACAAAAGAACCTACACATAGCTCAGAGAGTAAACTCGAGAACTCCCAACACTGAAGCATGCAGTAAAAATCTGAAGATGGCTGCCAGAGGATGGGTTTAGGATGTCATTGGATGGGGGCAGTATGACCCAGAGGACAGTGATTGGTTTAGAGGAGAAATACAGTTTTTAAGTGGACGTGAAACTTTCTTTTACCAGGGATTCCCAGCCTGACCACGGGGAATATTCATGAGCATGTGAATCCATGCAAGACCCCATGGTGGAGAAACGCTAATTCCCAGGCAGCTTGGACAAGCTGGTGCTTGGGGCAGGGGGCACATCCAGTTTCAGTCTCAAGCAAAAAGGGGGTGATTTTTAAGCAGAACTTTCAGACCAGGGCTTAGCCTAAAGGACAGTTAATGCAGACCGCTGGTGTTATCAACAGGCCATGACCCGGTAGACCGGCGACTGACTCCACTTCCGGCAAGAAAATTGGAGAGGAGACATGAAAGTATTCCTGTCCTGGACTCAAAACTCTGAATTGTCACTCAGCGCATTCGGGCAAGCTGACAACCCTATAGCTCTTGCATCTTGTAGAAGAAGAGTGCCAGACATTTGTGCCCTGCACTTGGTTGGGAGGGTGTACTTGCCATGTTTCCAGGTGCACAAACTGTAATTCTAAGATTATTTCTTATCCAGGCTTTAGAGAACATCTGAAGTTATGCACGGTGCAGTGTCTGAAAGCCTTTGAAGCAGCAACAGAGCTGCATTTGGTGGTCAGGTGGCAGCTGCTAATTGCAATCCGAAAGCCACAAAGTGGTATCTGGTCCTACGCTTAACGAGGTAAAATCTGGCACAAGCAGGGGTCAACACATTATCGCTTCGGAGCTCACTCCTTGCGGGGAGGCATGGCTACCAAAGTGTTTCAACTGGGAGTCCGGGTGGAGGATATTAAGAAGATGGGTGAACGGTCAGAGGAGTCAGTCTTCAGAGATTTGATCTCAAGCCAATTGAACATCCAGCTTCATTGGTGGGGAGTAAGCTTTAAATGAGCATCATGAGCGCCTCCAGTCTTGACAGAATGAAGATTACCCACAATAACTTTTAGAAAAGTCTTGATTCTGTTAAAGACACATAGGCGAGCATTATTCCCCACCCTATAAAATGTTGCTATGTAAATTCTGGAAAAGTAGGGCACATATAGAGTATTGCATACTCTATAGAGCTGTAGTATATCATAACAGCATAGCTGGGTGCGCATGGTTCGTCACGGACTGATGCTAGTTATGATGACATGATATGGCATTTATAACGCGCCTATACATAAGTGTTTCAAGGTGCAACAAGGCAAGCGGGTGGGGGGGGGGGGGACAGAGGGAAGACAAACAGCGATCCTACTAGGCCAGGTGACATTGAGATTGCCCAAGTGCAGGGGAGGGGAAAAGTGCAGGGGTAAAGGGGCAGCGCTGTACATATAACAGTAAAATAAAGACAATAAATAAAAGTGCAGCCAGCTGGTGTCAAGTGCTAGTAGGGGCTCTAGGGATACAGAAACATTCGCCGGGTGCAAGGGGTGCCAGGGGGGCAGTGCAGGTGTGCAACTAGCATGGGAGGGGGGGCAGAGGAGGGTGGGGGCGGTCACCTGGGCCCGAGATCAGAGGGTAGCCAGGTAACCAGTGCAGTTTCAGATTCATGATTATGATTGCAAATTATTCCTTCTAGAACGTCTATCTTTCACAGGGCCGGAGGTGAAATCAAGCTGAAGTGGTTGAAGACGGCCTAAGAGAGACACGTAGGAGTCAAAGTTCTGTCGTTTTTCAAAGTTCATTCCAGTCAGTCTGCAACTCGCAGCAGCAAACAAAGAGGTGGAAGGAAGTAGAGGGCTCTTACAGATCGGAGGGTGGAACTGATTGGAGGATCCAGGTCATCTGGTTGGTGACCTAAGCAAGGACAGAACAGACTCTAGTGCATTGCAGTTTTTTTTAATCGAGTGGCTTCATTGATTTGTTGTAAAATCAAAGAGTGCAGCAAACATGCAGTTAAGCAGTTCTTTAAGAAGGTTAGACTTGCCTAAATCTAGCTGCTGCTCGAGTTTCTAATAAAGAAAGAGAAGCATAATGCTTGCCTCTAATAGAATCAAGACATTTCTCAAAGTTATTGCGGAAAATCTTCCTTCTCCGTTTGATAGGAACACAAGTCATTGGTGAGGTTTACACTAAGCTTAGAAAAATGTGCCCTCCATGACTCTTCCTCCTCATAGTCTTGTATGACGCGAGTTGTGTCAAACAGAGACCATATGCAGGAGCACTGTTCTCCCCACAAAGATGGAATACCTTGTATGCACATTCTGGCACAAGATACCAATAGACCCACAAAGGGGTCACCTCCTCCCGAGGCCATGACATCTAGGTATGCAGAGGAACCGCAAGGATGCGGCATCCACACTCAAAAACCAGAAGGTGTATACATGTGCTCTAGAATGTATTTTCGGTGAGATTAATGCAGAGCATGAGGAAGGCAAGCCATTGCATTTAAACCTGCTGGTTACTGGAAGAATCTGCAACAATTGAGAAGTGCCAGGAGGCTTGTGGGTATAAGGTACACTACATGTGACTCTCCTCCCAAAGTACAATTGCGTAAATACAAATATAAAAAGGAAGCAGATGATGATATATCACAAAGCTTCCCGCACCTGCCACTAGTCCCAATGTTCCATGCTATGCACCTTGGAGCCAAAGTAATGAGAAAACCGTTGATGCCTTCATGGCAGGAACAGACCATGCGGAGCCTTGGATTAAAGGGAAAGAGAATGAACGGGCAAGCAAATGTGATTTAGGAATCCGATGAGGTGGGGGATCATGGAGAGAATGCAATGCACAGCTCAACGTTCAATTTCAGAAAGGGTAAACATAAGCCCATTTATGGCTTCTGTGGTAATGAGACACTGTCAATTACCCAATAAAGAATTCAGATGTTTCACACTCATGCTTATCCCCTTTAAGACTTTGAGGCTCCCAACGGTAGCACGAAGGGATGCATTTCCATCATACCCAGTTAAAATGTACTTCTGCAGCCTCCAATTTTCTGATTCAGGCATCTACACATCTACACGTGCAGTTAGCCAGCTCTTTCGCAGTCTGGACCTGTACAGACAGGCGCCAGAGGATGAAAAAAAAAACAAAAAAAATGAAAGAAAGCTGAGACTCTGCTCTGATGTTACACGTGATACTCAAATTTACACCTGGCTCGAACTGCTGATGTTAAGGTATCAATATCTGTTTTTATTACCTTAAAGTGGATGAGGCTCAGAAAGCTTTACCTTCCATAGCAGGGCCAGAAACATTTTGAGTACAGGTTAATAAACTGTAGCTGATAAAACTAGCTTGTAAACTGGCTTTCCCTGTCAAGCCTAGAGCTACCACCACCAGTTGGAAGGGTTCTTTATGAACGGCAGTTCCACTACTTCTGGTTTTCAAATCTCCAAATGCGCCTCCCCGACCCACTTATGGGCTATGGGGTGTCAAGGAAGGGACAGTTCATTTTCGTTCTGCATCTTATCCACACTCTCTACCACACCAGCAACCACAGTGCTGACCATTCAAATATGGCCCCTATTCTGCCTCTGGAGATATAGAGTATGGTTGGGTGCGTGAGTAAAGTGGAATATATTGCATTCCACGATTCTTTAGAACTGGAGCTAGTTTTCTTTCTGACCAATGGATTCTGGCTGTTATTCGACAATTTGCTCATGATCAGGACTGACCAGTCTTCATGATAACTCCTCTTCCCAAGGGTATTCAGAAAGCCCACGCATTGTTGTTTCTGGGTATCCAAGATCTTTCACAAAGTAGTGCTTGATTCCAGTCTCACACCACAAACTTCGGCTGTAGTTTCACTCCATTCTATTATTCATCCTACGGTGTTCGGTTTAGCAGGAACCAACCCAGCATGAAATCAGGTGGTGGTCAATCTCACCCATGTTTGAGAAGGGGAGTTTATACTGGGATTGATTTACAGCATGCTTATTTCCATATTTCAATTTACAAGAAAAGATGGTTTCTGGTTCTCAGTGGAAGGAAACCATAACAAGTTTCAAATGTTCCTTTTTGGTCTTCCCACTACTTTCACATTTCTATCAAGGTGTTGGCCCCACTGGTCGGTCTGCCTTACAAACGGGTAATTTTACTAAACCGTAATCCGATTCTTTGAGCCATGTCACATTGTTTCAACAGACTCTCAGGAAGAGCGCAAAGTCCTCTCCACTCAAGGATGGTTGATCAATTATGCCAAATCACATCTTCTACCATCTCAGTTAATAGTGGTCATGGTCATATTGTTCAAGGTTGCAAGCCAAAATTTTACTCCCATATCGTCGAGAGCATGAGATGAACTGATTGACATTTCTGCATGGGCATTCCGCTCACACAGCTCATCAGGTGGTCACAAGTACAGAAGGAGAGGTGGGCAAGCATTGGTGCAGTCCCTTGAGCATATTGTCACCAACCTTACCTGGTGAAAGGCATTCGGGCTTGTTCGGAAACTTACCTTAATTGGCGCTCCTAGAATTTTCTTTTATTTTAAGCCATGCAGTGAAGCTTGGGATGGTTCATTGGAACATTGAATGTTTCTTATCCTGAATTTTAATGGCGTCAATCTTCTCTGTATATCATAAATACATGATTCGTTAAGTGAAACTATTCAACGCATTTGTAAAAATTGTGCAAATGAGTATTCAAAGCCTGCAGCGTCTCCTAGAAACATTTCTCCGATTCACAAATCACACTACGAGAATACCAAAATAGGCAGTGATGGTCCGACACCAAATATAATTATATCAGGCACCCTGTTCCAAAACAAAATGTACTTGCACAATAACACGTATTTGCACATAAGAGCCAATATGACCTTTGTAAAACTGCATACCCTCCTCACAGAAGGACACAGAAGGACACGCAGGGCAGCAACGGTGAGCAGTAGCCTCGGCATGGTGAAGCCTTGAAGGAGAGCCCGTGCGTTATAGAGCAGGGGGCGGAGCATTGCAGCAGCGCTTCCGCCAGCGCCATGCTGTATTATATGGGTAGGGATAGCCACTACAGTAAGATGTGTACAACCACTTCACTCTGACGCTTAAGAGGGCAGGAGCCCCCTCACCGTGCACCTGATGCACACCACCCGCGTCCCACCGCCTATCTACAACACGGACTGCAGGAGCAGCCGTGCATCATCTGAAGTTAATTCCAGAAGCGCGTGGAAGCGCCCAGCTGGTCCCCCCCCCCCGTGGCAGGTGAGCCCTAAGCCCACCGGCGATGCGCACCCACGCCGTGCCCCCTTTCGCAGGCACTCGGAATCGTGTGCACGATGACACGAGTTCCCGAATCCAAGATGGCTGCCGCCTTTATTGTTTATTGTGTTGCCTAGCAACACCGTACTTCTCCCCCAGAGGGCCACCGGCAGGCGGAAGCCGGCCCACTTTGAGGAAGGTTCGCCACTTTGCGCCACTAGCCCGGCAGAGTGAAACCTCCTGCAAAGTCGGAGGAGCAGCTTTCATTCGGCTACCAGCGAACAACACCCGTGAGTACATATCTGCTGTTAAATTCTAATCGCACAGCAAACAATCTTCCTTATCCAGCACTTCTCCTTGACTTATTTCCAAACTGGTATCTGCTAAACTCCAAACTACCACCACTGCCGGTTATGATTTGCGCCCAACGTTATTTGCATAACTACCACCCTGACCCATTGCATACAGTTGGCTCCTGATTATGCTACCCTGGCCTGTCATGCCTTATGGTCGCCAACGGACCACTGCAACTGTGTTGTGCCTTATGGTCGCTAATGGACCACTGTAACTGAGTGGTGCCTTATGGTCGCTAATGGACCACTCTCACTGTGTTGTGCCTCTGGTCGCTACTAGACCACATTGATTGTGTTGTGCCCTCTGGTTGCTAGCCAGATACTACCCAAATCCACACTCAAACCATGCCAGCCTGGCTAATACTCATCATGTTCCCCTTTTGCATGATGCCTGACTGCACACCATGCAGTAGAAATAGCTATATCCCATTCAGTAATGGACTCGCTAAGCTTGGCTGTCCTAGACATCACCCCATTCTTTGCCCTACTTTCCTACCTTCCCTACCTCCTTTCTCCCACAGCGCATCCATAGACCCTAGTACTAAAACGAGCGCTACTTTAGGTAATACCCCACTCAGCCTCGTTACAGATGTCCACTCTGACAACATCCTAAACTTGCGCAGTTCGACTGAACACTACCCTGTAGCCTACCCCAACATCATGACCCGTAACGGCAGACTAGGTTGTAGACTCCCTACCCTACTTAGCAAAATGACCACGAATCATATCACCAAAATCACCAATAAAAACACCATTACAAACTCTGTGCCACTCAAAGGAGCTTTACTCAATGTTAGATCCCTTGTGGCCCACCCTACGGAAATTGCAGACATCTGCTCAGCAGACCTGGATTTCCTCGCCACCACAGAAACTTGGCTCCATACTGCAGCAGGCCCCTCTCCATCTCTCGCAGTTCCAGACAACTACTCCATCCTCGGGGCCGACAGACCGGATGCCCGTGGAGGAGGTGCATTTTCAAATCTTCGCTCGACATTAGATCGGTGACCGCCCCTCCTTTAAAGTCCTGCGAATATCTATCCATCAAAATTCAAACCTCCCCCAAGAACTCCATTACCTTGGATCTATTATACAGACCCCCTGGGCTCATAGGTTCATTCGAAGAAGATATAACCACCCTCATAGCCGAGAAATCCAAACCTCTATCACAGAACATTATCCTCTGTGACTTCAACCTGGGTTACAATGACCCTCATGACACTCCAGCTTCCTCCCTCGCCAATGTACTTGGTGAACACAACTACACTCAACTTAACACCTTACCCACACATCAAAAAGGCAGAACCCTAGACTGGCTCGCTGCCCATAACTGCATCATCATCTGCAGGGACCTACAACCACTGATATGGACTGACCACTTCCTACTCTTATTTGACATTAGTACTAACAACCCCCTCCACAGACAACACCCGCCTGCACCAGCATGCCTGACGAGAAACAAACGGAACATCACCGCTGTAGCCCTCATCCCACTGGTTCTACCCACCCTTAACATGATCCCCAACACATCAGACCCTACCCTTCTATTAGACACCTACAATAACGTCATTACCAATGCTATTGACCGCGTTGCTCCACTAAAATTACGTAAAAGTAAACCTAAAGCACACCTCAATTCTTGGTATACTCCAGAACTCAAAACACTAAGAAAAAATAAGTCCAAAATGGAAACTCTCTGGAAAAAGAACCCATCCGCGGAACATAAAGTCAATCTTATAAATGCATCTGCCCTCTTTAAAAAAAGAAATTATCCGCACAAAAAAGGAAGCCTACAACACAAAAATAAGTAATGCCAGCTCCAGTACCAAAGAGCTATTCACTATCCTGAAGGAGCTAGAAAACCCCAATCCACCTATGGACTCGTCTGTGAAGGACCAATCTTGGTGCACAAATATCCAAGATGCCCTGGCAAACAAAATTACTGGCCTACAAACTAAAATCGAAAACAAAAGACTTCAACTCTCTAATAGCAGCCCCACCTTTAGCCCCATCATGCCCAGCCCACCTACCACCCCTAACACCAACCAGGGATTCACCTTCAAAAACGTAACCGCACTAGAAGTGCAAAAAATTATAACATCCCTCAAACCATCAAACTGTAAAGGGGACAGTTGCCCTGCACAGATCATAAAAGATGCTGCTAGAGACCTCGCCCCCTTCATTTCCAAGCTCATAAACGCATCCTTCTCAACTAATTCGGTACCCAACAATCTGAAACAATCATGGGTCCTCCCGCTACTAAAAGAAACAGACTCTGGATCCCTCCATCCCCACAAGTTACAGGCCCATTACAACTGTTCCCTTCCTGCTAAAAATACTCGATAGAGTTGCTTACCTGCAAATACAGCATTACCTAGAGTCTAACCAATTACTCGGATTGCGTCAGTCTGGCTTCCGGCCTCAGCATGGAACAGAAACTGCCCTTGTTGACCTTAAGTCAGATTGACGAAATCAAAGATAAGGGCAAGGCTGCCATCCTATTCCTATTAGATCTCTCAGCGGCCTTCGACCTGGTTGACCACAAAATACTCTGTAACCACCTCTCCACGGCCGCCCACTTCCCCCCCTCTGTTGTCTCGTGGATACATTCCTTCCTAGCCAACAGAACTATAAGGGTCTTCTCTCTGGAGGCAGCAGCAGACCCTATCCCCATATCTTGTGGTGTCCCACAAGGATCATGTGTCTCACCCACCCTTTACAATATCTTTACAAAGCCCCTCTTCGATAAACTGGACCGCCTGGGTGTCATCTATACAAACTACACGGATGACACCCAGATACTCCTCACTATCTCGGGCAACTACGATACTGATGTAGCCAGGTTCAAAAATGAAATCTTCTCCGTCATTCAGGCATGGATGGCCACACATGGCCTCTGCCTCAATGACGAGAAGACCAAACTACTCATTGTTGACTCACCAAACAACCTACAAAAATTAAGTCCCAACTACTCTAACATCATAACCGATGGCAACACCATCCCGGTCACCAAAAATGTGAAAACACTTGGCTTCTATCTGGATGCCAACGTTAACTTCACCAAACAAATTAATGCAACCACCTCAACCACGGCATATACCGGAAAACTCATTAGAGCCTGTAGACCATTTCTCTCCCCTAACAGTTGCCTCATACTATCTAGAGCCCTTATACAATCGAAACTAGACTATTGCAATAGTCTCTACTTAGGTGCCAATTAAGCGATAATTAACAAGCTCCAAGTCCTTCAAAACAATGCACTACGGGCAGCGCTAAATATCCCCAGACGTGAGCACATCTCGGCCACCGGAACTACATGCAGATGGCTCACCATCCAACACAAAATCGACCTAAAAACACTTTGCCCGACGTACAAAGCTCTCAAAAATCTAGCACCCCCCATACCCGACTAACAAACTCAACATGAAACCTTCCGTTAAAACCACGAGATCCTCTAACACCTTATGCCTTACAGTGCCTAGATTTAACTCCAAAAGAGCCGGAGGCTCTAGCTTTACTGTTCTCACCCCCCAACTCTGGAACTCCCTGCCACTGAGCATAAAATCATCCAACTCCTTCCAGTCATTCAGGAAACTTGTCATTGGGTGGCTTCTGACAAATAGTCAACTTTGAAGTCAGACCTAGCTATATAATGTATTGACTGTTTATGCCTCACTTATGTTACTATTGGGTGCTTTCACCCCCACTGCCTGTATATAACTGCTATTTAAATTGCTCTAGCCTCACTGTTTATTACCATGTACTGTGCCTTGTAGCCTTGTACTAAGCGCCCCTATACTCCCGGGTCCGGAGCGCTATAGAAATAAAATAAACAAACAAACAAACAAACAGCCACCCAGGTTAGTGGACAGACCCCCCTGCCATTTCATACATGTAGATTCCACTCATCAACCTTGCACTTTATCCTCTCTAAAGTGTCAGAGTATTATTATTAGGGTAACTATTAAGCACAGACCCAGCTTTGGGAAGCAAGAGAGTGCTTTACAATCATGGGACAGGTGAGATGCATAAATAACTGCCTGCTGACCACAACTATATTCACAATTGAGTCTGAGGAAGTCAAGAAGGGGCAGAACCCAAAAGCTACCCGTACCTAAAGTAACCGATACTAGAAGCCACGGACTAGTGACTCACCGTAGACACCATTATTGTCTTGATCTTATCCGGCTTAATTCATAGCACAAGGTAAAAATCAATCGCCACATTCTATTGTCCCATTTAGAGTCATTGTGAAAGGTTTGCTTGTTGTTACTTTGTTAGCATTCACTTGAATATTTGATAAAGAATGATGAAATGCATACATTTTACAGAAAGCTAAAAAGGAGTATAGATGTGTGTGGCGTACAGTGCTAGGCGTGTCAATGCAGAAAGTAAGAAGCAAGGTTTCAACACTGACAAAGCCAAATGGCATAGTTCTACAGACCAGGAAGGGTCGCAATTTGGATATGAGCCATCTGTCATGCTAGCACAGTAGCAATATAAATCAAGACAACTGCAATACATGTTGTAGAGAACAGAACTTGGGACCTTACCTTTTGAAAGAATAATTCATCTTCTGGCTTTAATGTGTGGTTATCACCCAAGGCACTTCTTTCCAAGAGCTTCTTTTGTTCGATGCTGCCATCATCAGAGTCATCATCCACCTGAAACAAAGATAAGCAGTCAGTCGATCAGGATGCAGGCACAGGACTAAAGTGTGTAGTGGGAGTTGTGTTGGTTTGTTAGTACTGGCGAGATGGGATGCAATATAGTTTTGTAAAGAGGTTAGCAGAACTGTAATGGAGTAGCAGATACTGCAGGCCAGGACCATGGTGCAATGGAATAGCTACTTGTGAGTTTCAATGATAGAATAGCAGAGAATCAAACGGGTACATATGCAGAGATACATCAGCAGAAAACTACGCGCAGCTTGTGCGTTCTTCTTTACGAAAAAAAAGCTATTATGGTGCAACATCAAGTCTCCAAACGTAAGACCCAGAGATTGAATCACAGAAGCCAGTTCTTGGAACATGTAAGATTGGTTGAGGCGAGTACCATACTGTAGAGGAGCGCGTTTATCAAGTGAAGAGACTACACAACCTGGAAAAGTGATACCATGATATTTCTGATAGATGCCCCGCAAGGGAAACAAAGTCATTTCAGTTTGTGTTACTTAGGCTGTTTTTAAGTCAAACTGAAGATAAACTATGGGCAGGTCTATGTCGAAAAACGGGTACCAGCCTATTCCAATAGTCATTTGCAACCAACAGGAGTTGCACAGCATCTCACAAATGTAAACAAAAAGGAAGAGAGGACGGCCTATTGTTAGTAAAATGATCCTCGTCAGTGGCAATTATGAGATCAGGTTAGCCGGAGATCAACTGGGCATCTCAATCTATGTCCCTCGCAAACCTTCTTAGAGGACGCATCGACAATCAGACCCACTATTGTGCATCCTATGCAGCTGCTAACATCTAAGCTGCACTCTGGACACAAAGGACCAACATCAAGAGACTGGCGATTAATTGGCCTAATCACCCACATGCCTTCCCCTATTCTCTCTGGGTGTCTGCAATGATTAGGATAGGTCCAGGGACACAACCCCTGGTACCGGCAAATATTACTGGTGGGGCCCTGAAATATTCAGATAACCACACAGCGTCACTGAAGCTATTCTACCATTCCATAACTACCCAGAAATCATCACCATTGAGGTTATCACGTGTGACAAATCTGAAGATGTTGTCACTCCCCCTCAGTCCCCTCCGCCATCCCAAGCAGGAGCCCCTTCCCATGAGGCCAGGGAGTTGAGGCTGTTACCCGATAGTTCCCCATCGACCCTAAAATATAGGAAACTAAGAAAAACTCAGCGTCTTCTGTCAACTACCCAGGAGTTTAGAAGCAAGCGAAAGGAGCGAGACGTCGCCAATGCCTAAACAGCAGAGAAGCCGGCAGGAGGGCGACTTATACCAGGAATGCAGAGTGGCAGTCCCACACCTGTTGTGAAGTGGACCACCAGATCCAAATCGAGTGCTGTTCCAGAGAAGGGAGCAAGAGGGCGAGCGGGGCGGTTCACAGAGGCACTGGAGGAAGCTGGTCAAGTTCGTAGAGGACCACAGAGCCTAGCAAGAAGAAACATGAATCCTGGAAAAGCTAGTGACTCATCCTATTTGGAAAGCAAGTAATGGGGAACACGGGAGACCTGGCGGGGTAGAGCAGAGAGCCAAGCATAGCCTCAGGGATAGAATCCCTCATCCCACTGGGAGCAGATATACCGCGGACCACCACAGAAGGGCCTGGGAACAGTCAGAGGGAGCCTCCCTCATGCTGGAGGTCAAGTGAAGGCACTGACCACCAGGGACGGGTCAAGGACCCAAAAACAGAAACGTAATGCAAGCTTCTTTGTGGTAGTACCCAGCAGGAAAGCAACCCAGGTCTGCCAAGTCCAAAAGACAGACACAGGTCTGGGACCTGCACCATCAAGGAAAGATCAGCACAAGTCATCTTCCTCAGGGCAGTACCTGGAAGGAGAGTTAACCAGGCCTGCCAGAGCCAGCCAGCAGAGGGTTGAACGGTGGAACTAAGTTAATAGGAATCCAGGAGAAAGGAGTCATTCCCTCTGGTGTTTTGAGCTGTGAAACCAGAAGCCAGGTGAAAGCCAGGGAAGGGAGCAATTCCCCCTGGTGTTGTGAACTGTGAAAGCAAAGCCAAAAAAGGCAAAGAGAAGGGAGATAACCTCCAGGTAGTTGAGCTCACATGGAGGATAAAACCAGTGACCCAGGTGAATGGAGTCATTCCCCTCTGGGGTAAAGGAACTGAACTTCAGGGAGGTGGGGCGAGTCAGGTGGAGGGGCTGCTGCGCAGGGAATGCAGTCACAGCCTTTCACATCGCTCTGCCCCGAAGCTGCATTCAAAGGCTGAAAAACTGCTTTTGGTGTGTTCAGGCCTGCCTAAAGATCACCAGAGCTGTGGGAATAACTGCTGTCACGTAGGGTGCAGTTTGAAGGGGCTCCCGATCTGAGAAGCAGAGGAACTTTGAATGCCCAGCAGGATGTGCAGTCGAGTGCCGGGGAGCCGAAAACGGTGGCAGACGAGTAACGGAGTGGCAGAGAACGTACTCCGGAGATGCTGCAGCTGGGCCCCGATAGAAGGTCAGAGGGGGTTCCAGTGGCGGCAAGCGAGAACGAAACACACCCCGCGGTGCTTTGATCAGTGGCAGAGCCAGAAGGGCCCTAACAGCGCATCACCACTGCCGAACTCGCTGGACACAAACAGGCAAGCCCTGCGCCAATAGCTCTGATTCCCTCAGCCGCAGAAACACAGCAATGGCCAATGCACAGGGTATTACAGTAAAAGAAGCGGGGCTCAACCCAGGTAAAGCGAGAAAGCACCTACTGGGGAGAGAGGCAGGAACTAAGGGGCACAGAGCTACAACAGAGCGGTGGAGGGGTCATAAATAAGGCACATCTTTGACATAGCCCTAGGCTAGCCTTGACACTGTGCTCCAAGAAGGGCGGGAAAAAAAAGCCTGCAATCCCCATCCCAACACCAGCACTGAAAGTGGGACCACCAGTATCACAGCCTCCATGGGCTAAGGGGGGGCAATATGAAAAAGGACTGTTGCTGAGGAAATCGCCGCTTTAAATATATGTGAAGGAGCCACGGTTCACCGCAACCACGCGTCACAGGCACATGGACCTACGCGGCGCATGTACCTAGTACACTGGTTGGGAGGCCCATGGGTCCAAGAGACGATGAGTCTAGCACTGGCATGGATGAAATGAACACTGAAAGCAGGCCCCAACAGACCATGAAAAAAAGGTACCTCTTCCAAAAACGGTGGGAAAATAAATAAAAGGAAAGGAGCTTAATATACTATCTACAGTCTGCTGGCGCCTGCCCCACAAGGCCTTACAGCAGCAGATAATCACAGCCTCTAGTGGGTGTGGGGGTCGGGGGCATCACAGAAATGAATAATATAAGGAATGTGTATACTGGACATAATTACAATGACCTGCAGCAGCTTGTATGGGCCGGGCGGAGAGACTTATGGAGATGACCAAGGACAAGGAAAAGGCAAAGAAACCAGGCAGCCAAAAAAAGATGGATACATTTACCACAGGGGGCGCGTCGGGAAAACCCACGTCAAGCGCCAAGGCCAGGAGAAGCCAAGGAAAAAAAGAGAGAGACTCAAGGACAACACAGGACATTCGGAGGACAACTCAGGAGGCCAAGACACAACTAGACACATAATTGAGACTCTGGGAATAGATGTGGGACTCCTGAGGTAAGATCTTCCAAACGTATCATTCAGGGTACAAGTCGTCCAAGGTCGCCTCTCGACAATCGAAGATATCATAACCCACCCTACACAGAAAAAGGCAGACAATGCTGAAAAGGACAGAACTGGAAAGCAGGATAGAAGATCCCCCAGAAATAACCTGAGTCTTAGTTGCCTGCCCGAAAAAGCAGAGGGACCCTCCATGGAGCCGTTCCTGGAGAAATGGATCTAGGGATAAACATTTTCAATTGAACGAGCCAATAGGGGGGTGGGACGGGAACCAACCCCCGGGGCCCCGCCCTGACGAATTATGACCAAACTACACAATTACCGAGACAAATGTCATCCTACAGATGGCAAGAGAGAGGTGGCAGCAGTCTACCCGGGCTTTACAAAAGCAGGCCAAAAGGAGAGACATTCATTTGATGCAGTACAGAAAACAACTCAGGGAGAAGGCAGTTAAATATGCTATGATGTTTCCAGCCAACCCGAGAGTATGAAGCCTGAGCGGTTGCACTTCTTTACAAAACGCGCGTCATGGGACTGGGCCGAAACGACCAAAGGATCGACAGGGGAAAAGACACAGAATACTGCACCAAAGAAGACCTGGGAAGAACAGCCCAGCACAGAGACCCTGGAGGGCAAGGACTTCACGGACTCTCCCACTGCCGCCTCCACTAGGACTTTCTGCCTGACTCAGCCTCCTCTTCATTGCTTTTGTGCGCCCTGTTGGGGGGGGGGGGGGAGGGGGTGTCACCTCTTGCAATCCACATTTCACACTGCATTTATGTGCTCCTCCTGTAACTACTAAGCCACCTGGTGAGTTTGGGCCAGGACTGTGCAGTGCAGCCATCCCGCTTTCCTTAAACTTTCCTTTGCCACTTACCATCTCTCCCATCTTCTCTGAGTGGTACACTATCACCTACCCTCCCTTTCACGAAATCTGGAAGAAAAAAATCACAAGAACCTTCCTTCCTTCCTTCCTTCCTCTGGCCACATTTTATGCCCGATCAGCCAACAAACACTCGCCGACATCGGTCTCCTGCTTCAAGACATCGATCTGGACATTCTCGCTCTTACCGAGACGTGTTTTTTTTTTACTCCCTTCTCCTCGATGGAGACAAGATCTTCTCCAAACCATGACATAACTGTGCTGGTGGTGGGGTTGCGTTAACGCTTTGTGGGTTCCTGCCTCCCTCATACTCAATCAGCCTTACTCTTCCTTCAAGAGCCTGGTCTGTAAATTGGTCATATCTCCCTCCTCCTCTCTGACCATTGCCACCATCTACAGGCACCCTGGCACCACCACCACCACCCTGCTCCTCTCTGAGTGGGCCGATTTCTGCTCCTCTCTCCTCACTACAACCCCCAAAATCCTTTGCTTGGGGGACTCCACATCTATTTGGACCCATCTACCACAACTTACACCCTCTTCCATGACCTTTGCACCTCACTCTCCCCGTCTGGTCCAACCCACTCAGAGGACACACTCTTGATGCCCTCGTCCACTCTTGTATTTCACTCTGCCCCCTCTCTGATCAAACCTCTCTCATGGTCAGATCACTCTTCAGTCTTCTTACCTGGGTCCCACTGGCCCTCTGCACCTCCTCCAGCCATGCCAACCTCGTTCACAAACATTCGTCCGATGAAACAAGTGTGAGCTGCTGCTTTCTCATCCACCTTCACACCCCCCTCCTCAACCCTGACTCCGTGATCAGCAACCTCCATCTGGCCATTACTAACACTCTGGACAGTCTTGCCACAGTCAGGAAGATCCGCCTGAAACCTGCCACCAAGCATAATACCTAGTACGACTCCCCACTTGCAGCCCTGAAACACAAGTGCAGAGCTGCAGAACGGAAGTGGCAAACCTCAGGCTCAACCTCTGACAAACTGGCCTGCCGCCTGCACCACTGGCAATACAGACTCTCCATCTGTACCAAGAAACAGGCCCACATCCAGGCACGGGTATCTGGTGCATCTAGATCCATTTGAGAGGTTCCCCAAAGGGCAGAGATCTCTAACTTGAGCCAACTCACACTCGTGGGAGATCATGCTCTGCCTGCTCAGAGCATCAGCTGTTGTCTTGCACAGCTAAACGAACAGCGGACAGATTCCATTTTGTAGAGCACAAAGCCAGACCTACATTGCCTCTTGAACAGTGGTAGTGACCCTACACCACCTTTTTTGTTGAGGTAATGCATGGCCACCATGTTGCCCATCATCAGAAGCTTCTTTCCCTGGACGAACGGAAAAATGGAAAATAGGCCAATCGCTGCCACATCACCCTCAGCTCTAACTGGTTTATGTGTAGTCTTGATTCTGCAGGGACCAAAGCTGGATGCATCCGTTTATCTCTGGGCAGGGTTGCCAAATAGGTTCCCCGATCATCATGTTCTCCTTGCAGGCCCACCACAGGAGATCATGTGCTACCCTGCTCAGGACCCAAAGGAGGGTCTGGTGTCCTGCCTGACAACTGTGACCATTGGAACTGTAAACCCACTGGAGGGACCTCATCATCAGGTGGGCCTCCCGGCACCAGGAATAAGTAGGATGCCACGAGACCCAGCAACCTTAGAAAATCATATGCTCGTAGACATTGGGTGTTTTGAAACCACATTACCATATGAAAGATATGTTGAGCTCTCAAATCTGGTGGCGAAGCACAAGGACTAATACAAGACTGCCCCCAATAGATTGAAGCTTTTGAGAAGGTGTCAACTGGGACTTTTTGAAGTTGATGGAGAAGAGCAGTTTGTCGAGGGAGTGGCGGATGCTGTTGAGATGTTCCAAAGCCTGTTCGGGAGAAGGAGTTCTGACTAGTCAGTCGTTCACGTAGGGAAAGATGCAAATACCTCCCCTCCTTAGATTAGCCGCCATCAGCGTCATCAACTTGGTGAAGACCATCTGGGCGGAGGTAAGCTCAAAAGGAACTGGAATTTGATAAGGAGAACCGCCAATGGCAAACCTCAGGTATTTTGTGTCTGATGTAATGGCACATGAAAGTAAGCATCCTGAATCCATTCCTGGAGCTGAAGGGCCTTGAGAATCTGCGAAAGAGTGACCATATTGAATTTGCCTTTCCTGCGGAACCTGTTCAAGCACCTCAGGTCCAGGATGGGTTGCAGTCCTCCATATTTTTGGGGGGACCAGGAAGTAGGTGTAATACCAACCCCAGTTCAGTTCTGCTACAGGTACCTTTTTCCATGGCACCTTTCTCAAAAGGGATACAATCTCCTGTAATAGTGTATCTGTACCCTGAAGTGTATGCTAGCTCAAGGGACAATCTGGAAGCCTCTTTATTAATGGGAGACAGTACCTTTGGGCAATTGTTTGCAATGCCCATGCAGCTGAAGTAAGGGTGCGCCATTCTTGTAGATATTGGGTCAATCTGCCACCCACTAGAGTCTTGTGAGCAAAGTGCTGAGAGAGGTTTTGGGGCTTTGGCTGAGGTCATGAAAGGGGGGGGTTGCTGCCTGGGCACTCTTTCCTCCATGACCTCTTGGGGCACGTGCACATCTTCTTTGCCATTCTCTTTGTACAGACTGACCTCTTCCTCTTTGATTGAAGGATTAGAACCAAAAAGGACCACCCTAAAGTTCTGTGATGGCAGATGTGGTTGGCAGATAGCTGCCCCTAAACACTTTGCTGCAGCCATGGAAGCCTGCAGTTTTTCCATGCAGTTATTCACCTTGGGGCCAAATAAATTAGACTCATCAATGGGCATACCAATAGTAGAACTGCTCTAGATGTCATGCACCTGCCTACATAGTCCGATGCATCTGACAGAGATTGTAGGGATTGGCATGAAGCCACCTTTCCATCATTAATAAGATTCTTAATTCCCCATATCATCTCCCCTTCTGGAATATTTTCAGCTGCATGTGCAATCACATTCAACAATTTGTAGCTGTACTTGGCTAATGCACATGACCTGCCGATAGCTTTTAAGGCCATACAAACCTTTTATGCAAGGGCGCCTCAGCACTTATCAACCCTATCTGGAGGGATGGATATTGAAGTAGTAGCATGTACCACTAAGCTTTCTGGTGTACGGTGCTTAGAAGTTGGCCCTCCATGATTGCCAGACGTCTGAGACTCCCGACTTCTCAAAATGGACAAAGCATCACAAATTGACCATTTACATGTCAAGAGGAAATTAAACTTCGTTATTTCCTCTGACATGGGTTTCGGTTCCATGTGATGTTACCGAATCAAATGTTACTGGAAAAAAAAATACCAACAAAGTTATATTCATTTGGGGACAGGGGTCCCCCCCAAACCTTGTTTCCCTACATCTTAACCCCACCCTGAACCTACCCTTTCAACCACCCCATATCTATTTATTTCTTCAGTAGAATTTGATTCTGTATTTTATTTTCAGTAACATCACTGGATACCATGGGTTCCCAGCCCAGCTGTTTTAGGTACGGAGAAGAGGTTGCAGAACTAGCTGGATTTGGGGTGCACTTCAGGGCCCTCCTCCGAGATGGCTGCTGTTTAGGAGATCGCTATTAACCTGCTGCCAGATTACTGAATTTTCCCTGCTATCCCGCACCACTGAATAGTTGCTTTACGAGATTTAAGTGTACGAGATACTAGAAGATTCCTCGCTGAACGATCCAAACAGACAAAGAGCGAGAAGGCACACCCATTATGAAATGTGAAAAGAAGGCCAGGTGCAGATCTCCACTAGGGGGCTCATAACAGCACTTTATGCAGAACTACTCAATCAACTGGTAGATTGCAAGGAAAGGAAGAGCTTGGCATAAAGCTAGAGGAATCAGACTCGTTTCAGGTTTTGAAAAAAATGGTTTGAACTTCTTCTAGCCAGCAGTGAAAGCTGCTATTGCACTGGTACTGATCCCCTGTGATGCTTAATAAAATGTACATGAACAGATCTGGAAACTGTTGGAATTATTGTGAACATGCATCAATATCAAGGCCTCAAGAAGGTTCTGGCTCGAGATTTGGTCCTCTATGGAGGAGCCCAGAAAGTTAAAAACCCTTTGAAAAGGTTAGCCATTACCAACTCTGGTGAGACATCTGTGGATCCTAATGAGATGTGCAATTGATCATCAGCATGCTGCCTACAGAAAGGTTATGCTTTGGGAAGGATCCACTGAATAAGATCAGGTAGATGACTAGTTGGCAGATGATGGTGACAGAACAACTTAAGTCAGTCAAAGACATTTCACAGGATATTGTCTCCGCTTCAAACTGTAGCAGCAAAAGCGGGCTTGAACCCAACATGCCCGATCAGACTGAATGATTGGCTGATTTGAACCCACAAGTAGGAACCGATGACGCTATTATTTTTGCTTCACAGCAACACATGTGGAGGGACGAGGTTGAAAGTGTAATTGTTGCAGCCTATGTAAGTTTGCATTACTGCCTCAAATACATTTAATATATATATATATATATATATATATATATATATATATATATATATATATATATATTTTTTTTTTTTTTTTTTTTTTTTTTTTTTTTTTTTAATTACCTTTCTTACATTACATTCACCATATTTTCTTGTAATTGTTTGGTCAACATCTCTATGGACTCCACTCTTGAGGACGTTTGTCCTATTCAGGGGCATCCAGTCTTTTCACAGGACTGATTTGATAAGGGTGTTTTATATAATAATATAGTGATTTGTTTGATCCTCAAATTTCTTGCTAGCGAGTTTCAATATTGAGTAATCGTCTGATCACTCATGCCGTTATGGTAATATAACTTGTTGACAAGGTTGCCCCCAAGTTGCTTGCCGGTGTGAGAGAAGTTTGCCTACCTAAGGACTCCGGTCTTTATAAGCTTTTCGGAAGATAGAAGTAAAGTCTTGCGAAAAATAGACATTGGAAATGACCCTGCCATTTTGATATATCTTTGTGCATGTGGGAGAAAATCTGACATTCAGCACATCTGTTGCTAACAATTCAACACAGTTGACTTTAGTTTAATTCCATATAAAAGTCTCTAAATCTGCCAAGTTGTCCTGGTTTATTGCTGATTTTCCAAACTCCTTTTGGGCAGATTCACATTTTTGGTAGATCCGGATGATTTAAAAAAATGTTCTTTTCTTTACTTCTGTTTTATTGGTTTATATCAAACCTTTAACATTTTCAAATCATTACAAATATTTTCCATTATTCTGCACTCGTCCTTCAACATTATTTTGGGGCCTTTCAGCGAGTATGACATTGCTACACTTAAATCCTCAAATTGTAAAAAACGTTCAACCTCTACTGCATACCAAGCTACCACCAGGAATTCAATGTGTTTTGAAAAAGTGTTGCCCGATCGAATTATAGTTAGTTGATCTTTGCCTGACCCTCATAGGTATTCACATTTAGGCATTCTTGAGTTTCCTGTGGCCACACTACCACGGCCCTAATCAATAGCAGTTCCTTTAATAAACCGCCACGGATTTCCTTCTGTGCCATTTAACAATTTATTGGTATCCCCAACAATATACTTGAGCATTTGATTGTATGCGCCCTGACAACGGAGACATGTAATCACTGGTTTGTGTCCCCTTCTTTGTTCCTGTGAGAGTTTTTAAAAGTTACATTATTTCTAAAAATGTCAATGCCATTTAGATAATGCATACCAGTATATGAGAATGGTATATGGCACAGGTGACAAAATCTGCACTCGCCACTGGCGATCGAACAAAATTGGTGTTTTGTGCATTTTGGGAGCTGCCAATGATTCATGGGATAAGTGACCTATGCCCAGCTAGTACCTTGCAACTTGATGTTCTCTTAAAATATTTATCACTACAATTTAAGGAACTTGAACCATACAGATGTATTTCAATATAAATAGTATGTTTGCCATTCTGTATTACGTAAACACTGTGGCTGACCCAACAAACACAGGACTCAAAAGACAGTTTAGCATTCTAGTTCAGCTCACTACATGGTTGCGATAAATGCCTAGGTCATCTAAGGGAGTGTGACCTACAAAAATGGGGGTTCCTCTCTGGGAAACAACCCAGTACAAAGTGTTCGGATATGTCAAACTAAAAGCAGTCAGCATGCTACTCCAATTAAGGATAATTTTCTCCATTAAGCCCTCTGCTCTCCTACACAATCTGAGATATACAGCACAGCACACTCAAGTTTCAAAGTTACAAGGTTTTAGCACACAGCCTGCTATCTGTTATCCATCCAGGTGGATAACACATGGTTCACATCTTACTGCAGATGACACCTAGCTCTCCCACAGAAGTAAAAAGTAAAATTCCAAGCTACTGGTCTGGTATAAAAGGTCAGTTGTCCTTTCAGTTTTATACATGCACACACCCACCCATTTCTTACGATAAAATGTCAATTATCACTCGCCAATAGTTAGGCCAATTGTGAGGCCTGTAGGCTAGAGATATAGCGCCCCTTTCACTTCCTGGCAGTCCCAGGTCTCCCTCAGTTTCATCTTTCCAGTGTCCTAGGTTTTTCAATTGCCAGCAGAGTGCCGGCTCGCTCAGGTTGATTAGCTTCTCCAGGGATTCTAACCTTTTCAGCTGTGCACACTCCTCCAGACTTCCCAGCATTCCCCAACCTGTTCAGCTTCCCCCCCCCCCACTACTAGCTCTCCAGCCCTCTTTCAGGTCCTCACTGTCCTGGCAAAGATCTCCGAGAGGCTCTCGCACCATTATCTTTCCTTTTCCTCTGTTGCTGCTGAGAATCCAAAAGTATTGCTGGCCATCTTTCTTCTGGAAGAAATTCACATGAAGCATCAGCAGCCCCACTGCAACAGGTCACGGTCCTCTTGCTCTCTGGCTGCACTGCTGCATTCCAGTCCTGGTGTGAACTTGCAGGGGTCCATTCTGCCACAACGGATACTGCAGAGTGAATGTGGGTAGGTCAGCTCGCACCGTCTTTGCTCCCAGATCGGAAACCCTCTACTTTTGCTCCAACTTGTTCCACACAGGGAACAGAATCTCATGGTACCCCAGCAAGATTTCGATCACAGGGTTTCCGATTGGGACCAACCCGACGGCAAGATCATATGTTGCAGTACACCATTTATTTTTATCAAGAGGACATGATCCAAGAAGGGCCCCCTCAAATGAAAATTGCCTTTTCCCAAACAAACAATCAAGATGGTTTGCTCTTAGTTTGGGTTGGTCCCTTGGTCCAGTGTCTTCGCTACTGGTTGCTAAACTTTCCTGACCTCAGGGGCAAATATTCAGAGTTTGTGTAGTTCAAGAAGGGTTTCCTCACTACTTCCCAGTATTGCTGGCTTCACACTTTTTCAGTGGGAGGTCTAATTGCGGGTTTCTAAACCCTTTTTCCATTGGCTAACCTTTTGAGGCTTCAGGGTTTTGAAGACCAACTCACTCAGTGCAGTAGTCTGTCCAACAGGTGACTCAGTTGGTCTAGGCATCGAAGAGGTAGGCCAGGGGAAGCAGAAGGTATTTATATTGCTGGTCTCCAGTCACCTCTCTACTCCGGGGAGAGAGGGGCCGACTCTGTTGGGTTGCATGTCAGGTCTGCCCTTTACAGAAAAGATGCATGGAAAGCCTGGAATAGATGGCAGCATAATAAAAAGGTAGATGCTTACCGTTATACGTAAACACTGGATTAGAATTCTCTTTCAACAAGGACTCGAATAAAATTATTGGTTTTTTCGATGCTGAGAAAGCCTTTGACAGGGTTAATTGGAAATGTATGGATTATACTTTGAAAAGGATGGGATTTGGGCCGGTTTTTATGAAGATGATAGAATGTATACATCATGATGTTAGAGCTCAGGTATTGGTCAATGGAGTTATTTCGGGTTCATTTCCATTGTTGAAAGGTACGCGGCAAGGGTGCCCGTTGTCACCATTTTTGTTTGACTTGGCGCTGGAGCCTCTTGCTGCATATATATGACAATGTAAATTGATCAATTGTGGTTGGGGCGGGTGGAAGTTAAAATGCTTTTGTTGTCGAATCCAGAAGTGTGTGGAGATGTAATTAAGGATATGTTTAAAGGAGGTAGGTGACATTTCGGGTCATAAAGTAAATTGGGATAAAACTGAGATTTTTCCGTTGTCTAGAACATGTGATAATAATATTTTAAGCTCATGGAATTGTAAGTGGTCACCAGGGGGGGGGGTCACGTATTTAGGAATACATATTATTGGGGATTTAAACAAATTGTTACAATATAATTTGGATCAGGTAACTACGAGCATATCATTACTAATAAAGAGATGGGAGAGATTGACATTGAATTTATGGGCAAAGATGAATGCGATCAAAATGGTTCTCTTACCCAAACTCTTTTATGTTTTGCAATCCATTCCTTTCATGTTTTATAAAAAACAATTGATAAAGGTTGATAGACTATTCCAATCCTTTTTGTGGGGTGCTGGGAAAAAGCCTTGGGTTCCAAAATATATAATGATGCAAAGTGTGGAGAAAGGGGGATTTGGTTATCCAGATTCACTGAAGTATTATAAAGCATTTTTACTTAAAAAGAGTTCATATTATTTTAGGGAAGTGAATGAAAAGGAGCCGATTTGGCTGAGTATGGAAAGGGGTATATGTGCACCATATGATCTGGGGAATATTTACAGTATGGGTAAATTGCCGAATAAACGATTGAAGCTAATTCCCGTGGTGGCAACTAGACAGGTGATAGGGTCATGGTTTCGAGAAAATGGGCAGGGCTATGGCTTCAGCCCGGATGCTTCTATTTGGTATAATGAAGCTCTGCAAATAAATAAAGAAAAAAACAAAGGGGTAGACCTGCACTATAGTTCCTGATCCTTCAGGTATTATGCAGCGAAAAACTATAAGTTGGATCAGTGAAACGGGTTAACTCTGGCAGAATTTAGAACATATCACCTTTTATTTAAGTTGTTTTATTACAAAAATATATCATTAATTACATAAGAACTCTAAAAAATCAACAATTCATCATCTCTTTCATACCTTCAGACAATCCCCATTCTAACATATCTATCTAAAAAAACACATCAAGTGATACCCAATGCTTAATTTTTTTAGTGGAGCATCTATTATTGCTGTTTATTAGCATTTTTCAGCAATGACCCAGTCCATAGTTTCAAGTGTCATTGTGTAACTGGTGTGATGTTTGACCAGATATCGTATTTCTAGAGAAAAGCGTCGACACGTGTTTCGGTCAGAGACCTTCTTCAGGACGTTGGGCAGGAGGACACTTCTCCGCCCTATTATATGCTTGTATGGGCCAAAATTCAATCTAAAAACAATAAGAAAAACCAGAATGTCAACCCTATTTCTTTTAAAAGGTGACGCATTAGTGTCACATTTGTGTCAAAATTAAATCGAGACACTCGCCTTACTCACCCCCAAGAAGCAATTCCTAGGATCGTGAGAAAGGACCCAAGGGATTAATCCTCCACTGGTCTCGGTATTTATATCGAGCCTGTGGAATCAACACATACCAAAAACACACTTAATATTTATTCCATGAATCAAAATGAGACTTATAACTATACATCTGTCAAGCTAAGAATGATATATAAAAGCCACTTACAACTATCTGATGGCACAAGGAGCAACTCGTGCGAAGACTGCACGGTTATGTAGGTCGGACGTGCACTGATGTATTGCAAGCACTAAATCCTTACTGGACCCATCAACAACTGTAATAAAATAAAAATATACGGATTAGCCCCCGTAAATCACACGGTGTCACTTTGTTTTCTAATATACGATCACCATCGTGCTGGACTCATCTGTTATCAACATTATACTCGGAGTGCCGTCGCTGTAACCATCTTTCACATACTTCTTACCCCAGTGAGAACATTATACTCGGAGTGCCGTCGCTGTAAACATCTCAGCCTACTGGTAATCTATACCACACTCATATAGACAACATAAATTACATGTTGTTTTTTACACTGCGTATGCCCTCACCATACTGCCGTCATCTAAATCATGCCTGTTATCGCACATACTTCTTACCTCAGTCCAGTCAATCGGCAACCACAAGCAGGAAAACCACTGCTCCGGACGGCGTTCAATTCGCACGTAACTGCCGACTCAATCGAAAGCAATGGACATAGAAAAGGGGACAAACTAATATCCTCATGTGTAGACACAAAAAAGGGACTCTATCCGGGCAAAACACTAATGTCACGCAACCAGACTGTGTATCCAAATCGTGGGTAATCAATGGGTAATGATAAGGGTGCGTATATCCACTAATTTTAGAAAAATGAACGCTCCATGGTTCTGTGTCTCGAACCCCATGCCCGGCTGAACAACAATGGTCGATCACATCCGGGCGGGCTCTAAAATATTAAAACCGTGGTGAATACACGTACACGATGCTTAAGATATATTAGCCCTTATCCTACTACAACACAGCTTGATTTTAGGAACTGGGTGCTTTGTTGAAGTCCTGCGTCTAGCAGATAAAGATTATCATACACACAATTTATATGACGCATCACAAAACAAATTCATAGGTCATACATAAACAGCTGACTAAAAAGCTGACTAAAAGAATTCAATACTATTCATGAAGTGAACCTGTATTATTCATTATCAGCGGTGTATACATCAATAGCAAAGATGTTAATTGCTTATAACACGTGTTAATTGGAAAAAATGGGAAATGTTAATTATTTGTAACAAGAGTGTTCCACTCTACTGAAACATTCAGTCCTTCCTTGACGGTATTCAAAGTATGAATCCATTTCTGTTCTGTACGGTGTAGTATTGTACTAATGTCCCCCCCTCTCATATTACTCCTAATATGTTGGAGTACGAACCATCTCATTTCTATATCTTTATGTTTCATTTTCAAAAAGTGGTCGACAAGCGGTTTATCCGCCACACCATTCCTGATGCAGCTCCTGTGTTCTGATATCCGTTGTCGTACTTCACGTGTGGTCTTGCCAACATATAGGAGTTGACAGGGGCAACTGATAATATAGATCACGTTTTTTGTCAGGCAATTAGTGTGGCAATTCATCTTCCACACCTTTTCGCCATATTTGAATTCCTTTTTGGTTACTGTCAGAGGGCATGCTACACACTTGCCACATTTATAGTGGCCCAATATGGGGGGCAACCCCCACTGTGTATTGATGGTGGTAGCCCTCTTCGGTTCTCTATACGTATGCACTAATCTCTGTCTTAGATTCTGATTGCGTTTAAATGCATACATTGGTTTCTGTAATAATGACCCCGGGTGTTTTACAAGATTCCAGTGTTTATTGATTATTCTCTTTATGTCAACGCTCACTGGATTAAAAGTTGTAACACACACTAAACGTTCATTCTTCTGTCTTTCTCGAGGGGTAAGACAAATTTCTCTATTTGTATTTTCCGCTCTTTTAAGTTGGTCTTTCACCAACCTTCTCGGGTACCCCCTCTTTTGTAACCTTTCTTTTAGTTGTTCCGCATGGATCTTAAATTCATCCCTTACAGAACAGTTCCTTTTGATACGTAGGAACTGACCGTAGGGTAGGTTCTGCCGTAAACTCGCTGGATGGAAACTATTAAAATGCAGTAAGGTGTTTTTATCTGTGGGCTTTCTGAATAAGGTAGTCGTGAGATGATTCCCAGTTTTTTTGATCACAAGATCCAGGAAACTCCCCTGTAGATAACTATATTCAATGGTGAATTTTATGTGTGTATCACATTGGTTCAACCATGTATGAAATTCGTTAAGGGATGCAGCTGTCCCTTTCCAAATTAGAAAATCATCAATGTAACGGTGCCATATATTTAGATGGCCACTCAGAGTGGGATGGCTAGTGAGTAGATTATGTGGTCCCACAATAAACTTCTCCTCATAATCAGCCATATATAAATTGGCAACGTCGGGAGCAAAAGTGGCGCCCATGCTTACCCCTCTCTCTTGTTTATAGAGTTGGTTCTTAAACAGGAAGAAATTTTCAGTCATTGCCAGCCTAATACATTCCTGTATAAACTCAGTAGGGGGCAAATGAGGTCTCATTCTTTGATTTAAAAAGTGGCCTAGCACTTGTAGACACTCTTGTTGTGGAAAAGCCGTGTATAATGACTCTACATCCGTGGTCACCAAAATATCGCCCTCATCAATTTGGACTCCTTGGATGATGTTGATCATATGAGTCGAGTCTTTTACATATGAAGGCATAGCCTGCACAAATGGTTTTAAAAATACCTCCGCATAAACTGAAAGTGGCTCCAAAAGGGAGTCTATTGCTGACACAATAGGTCTCCCGGGGGGTTTTGTAGAGTTTTTGTGAATTTTGGGTAGTGTGTAGAATGCGGCCTTCTTAGATCCAGTTTTATTAAGAAACCGTCCTTCTTCCACACTAATCCATCGTTCATTTATTGCATGATTAGTTAAACTTTTTATTTCTTCTTGCAGTCTTACCGTGGGGTCTCTCGCTAATTTTTTGTAGGAATTTTTATCTTCCAATAATCGTGTACATTCTGCTTCATACATATCTGTATCGAGTATGACAATCCCGCCACCCTTATCGGCGGGTTTTATGGTGATCGATTCATCACTGCATAGTCTATTTAGACTCTGTCTTTCGTTAGATTATCTGGTTTGTGATTCTTGACCTTAATAGCGTCTAGTACTTCACGCGTCACCATATTTTCAAACGCTACAATCTCAGGTGCAATAGTGTGTGGGGGCGGAGTAAAACTAGACCTAGTTTTTAGCCCACTTACATTGGGTACCATATCTGATTGCAATCCCTTCTCGTATGGGTGAGCCGGCAAATAGACTTCAAAAAAATATTTCAATCGTACATTTCTAAAAAATCTATGTAGCTCTAGTTCCGTATTAAAGACATCAGCTCTCATAGTTGGGACATATGAGAGCCCCTTGGATAATAAATCAAAATCTGATTGCTCCAAGGTATATTGTGATAGATTGAATATAGGCATCTGGTCAGTGGTTCCTTCTCCTACTGGTT
This sequence comes from Ambystoma mexicanum, assembly GCF_040938575.1. Lineage (NCBI taxonomy): Eukaryota > Metazoa > Chordata > Amphibia > Caudata > Ambystomatidae > Ambystoma > Ambystoma mexicanum. The sequence continues at coordinate 834,433,356 of NC_090925.1, forward strand.
GGAGTACCACTGTCTGGTTCTCATGCCTTGTCCCTGTCCATATTGGGGTTGTTGCTGTCTGGGCCTGCCTCGTTGTCCCCCTCTGAAAAAAACCCGCTGTGGGTTCTAGCCCCTTCCTCCGGTGCCAGTCCCCGTTGGTATATTGGATTGCCCATTGGTAGGGGGGTGATCCGACCCACTAGAGGATCCTGAAGTATTGGAGAAGTTGGAATATCGGTTGTTTCTTCGGAAATTGTAACCACCAACAGGGGGGTCCGTAAAAAATCCTTTTCTTAAATAGGGGTAAGTTTTTTCCTCATTATAATTTGCAACATCTTTTTTTAGTTTGTTAATTTTTCTTTCCAGATTCAGATTCATATTGGGCCACTATAAATGTGGCAAGTGTGTAGCATGCCCTCTGACAGTAACCAAAAAGGAATTCAAATATGGCGAAAAGGTGTGGAAGATGAATTGCCACACTAATTGCCTGACAAAAAACGTGATCTATATTATCAGTTGCCCCTGTCAACTCCTATATGTTGGCAAGACCACACGTGAAGTACGACAACGGATATCAGAACACAGGAGCTGCATCAGGAATGGTGTGGCGGATAAACCGCTTGTCGACCACTTTTTGAAAATGAAACATAAAGATATAGAAATTAGATGGTTCGTACTCCAACATATTAGGAGTAATATGAGAGGGGGGGACATTAGTACAATACTACACCGTACAGAACAGAAATGGATTCATACTTTGAATACCGTCAAGGAAGGACTGAATGTTTCAGTAGAGTGGAACACTCTTGTTACAAATAATTAACATTTCCCATTTTTTTCCAATTAACACGTGTTATAAGCAATTAACATCTTTGCTATTGATGTATACACCGCTGATAATGAATAATACAGGTTCACTTCATGAATAGTATTGAATTCTTTTAGTCAGCTTTTTAGTCAGCTGTTTATGTATGACCTATGAATTTGTTTTGTGATGCGTCATATAAATTGTGTGTATGATAATCTTTATCTGCTAGACGCAGGACTTCAACAAAGCACCCAGTTCCTAAAATCAAGCTGTGTTGTAGTAGGATAAGGGCTAATATATCTTAAGCATCGTGTACGTGTATTCACCACGGTTTTAATATTTTAGAGCCCGCCCGGATGTGATCGACCATTGTTGTTCAGCCGGGCATGGGGTTCGAGACACAGAACCATGGAGCGTTCATTTTTCTAAAATTAGTGGATATACGCACCCTTATCATTACCCATTGATTACCCACGATTTGGATACACAGTCTGGTTGCGTGACATTAGTGTTTTGCCCGGATAGAGTCCCTTTTTTGTGTCTACACATGAGGATATTAGTTTGTCCCCTTTTCTATGTCCATTGCTTTCGATTGAGTCGGCAGTTACGTGCGAATTGAACGCCGTCCGGAGCAGTGGTTTTCCTGCTTGTGGTTGCCGATTGACTGGACTGAGGTAAGAAGTATGTGCGATAACAGGCATGATTTAGATGACGGCAGTATGGTGAGGGCATACGCAGTGTAAAAAACAACATGTAATTTATGTTGTCTATATGAGTGTGGTATAGATTACCAGTAGGCTGAGATGTTTACAGCGACGGCACTCCGAGTATAATGTTCTCACTGGGGTAAGAAGTATGTGAAAGATGGTTACAGCGACGGCACTCCGAGTATAATGTTGATAACAGATGAGTCCAGCACGATGGTGATCGTATATTAGAAAACAAAGTGACACCGTGTGATTTACGGGGGCTAATCCGTATATTTTTATTTTATTACAGTTGTTGATGGGTCCAGTAAGGATTTAGTGCTTGCAATACATCAGTGCACGTCCGACCTACATAACCGTGCAGTCTTCGCACGAGTTGCTCCTTGTGCCATCAGATAGTTGTAAGTGGCTTTTATATATCATTCTTAGCTTGACAGATGTATAGTTATAAGTCTCATTTTGATTCATGGAATAAATATTAAGTGTGTTTTTGGTATGTGTTGATTCCACAGGCTCGATATAAATACCGAGACCAGTGGAGGATTAATCCCTTGGGTCCTTTCTCACGATCCTAGGAATTGCTTCTTGGGGGTGAGTAAGGCGAGTGTCTCGATTTAATTTTGACACAAATGTGACACTAATGCGTCACCTTTTAAAAGAAATAGGGTTGACATTCTGGTTTTTCTTATTGTTTTTAGATTGAATTTTGGCCCATACAAGCATATAATAGGGCGGAGAAGTGTCCTCCTGCCCAACGTCCTGAAGAAGGTCTCTGACCGAAACACGTGTCGACGCTTTTCTCTAGAAATACGATATCTGGTCAAACATCACACCAGTTACACAATGACACTTGAAACTATGGACTGGGTCATTGCTGAAAAATGCTAATAAACAGCAATAATAGATGCTCTACTAAAAAAATTAAGCATTGGGTATCACTTGATGTGTTTTTTTAGATAGATATGTTAGAATGGGGATTGTCTGAAGGTATGAAAGAGATGATGAATTGTTGATTTTTTAGAGTTCTTATGTAATTAATGATATATTTTTTGTAATAAAACAACTTAAATAAAAGGTGATATGTTCTAAATTCTGCCAGAGTTAACCCGTTTCACTGATCCAACTTATAGTTTTTCGCTGCAAATAAATAATAAATGTCTAAACTGGATTAGTTGGATTAATAAGGGAATTCTGAAGCTAGGGGATGTGATGGATGGGAGCCAATTGTTGGGATTTGAAGATCTACAGTGTAGATATGGTTTGAATCGGAGAGAATTGAATAGATACTTGGCTCTAGCTCCATGATTAATTTAAGGATAGGTATGGCTGGGGGTTCTGTTGGGGGAAAACCAGAATTTAGCAAATTATTGGAAGGTCAGGAATATTGTGTACGGACTTATATACAATGTATGCCTATTGGTGAAAATATTCAATCAGCGTGGACTGGACTGAAGGAATGTTAGTCACATGATATTGGGAGGGTTATTACTGATGAGGACTGGAGTGACATACCGAGGGTGAATTTACATTTGGGAGCAGACATGGGTTTGCGTTTGATTTGGCAGAAGATCATTGGAAGGCTATATTGGACACCGGTTAAGATGTTTAAATTGGGTCTTCAATCGTGTGATTTATGCTGGTGCTGTGACATTGGTAGAGGCACCCTGTTACATTTACTGTGGGAATGTCCGAGAGTGCAATTGTATTGACGGGATGTCATTGATAGGATTGATCTGATTTATGGAATAAACTTACAAAGGTCTGCAGCTAATATAGTGCATATTCTATCACAGTATGAGAAGGTTTCATTGGAAAATAAAGATAAAGGTGAGGAATACATAAAGTTATGTGGCCCATTTTTGGCTCTTTATGATTAATGTGACAGTGGAGCTGATCTGGTGGATATGCCATCTGAGGAGGAAAGGGGGATAAGGCAGAGGTGATGGTGTTTTTTTTTCTCTTCGCCCCACTTGTGTTGTCTCTTGTGTTGTTCTGTGTATATTTGTCAGTTTGCTGTTATGTTTCGCAGGATAAAGCTATTATGACAGATTGAAGATGTATGATGCTTATATTGTTCTGTAAATTAAGTTGTGACGCTTTACTGTGAGACATTGTTTACTTTATTGGTAGTTGTCCATTGCAAACTTAATAAAGTGTTTTAAAAAATAAATAAATAAATTCTCTTTCAAGATGGTGCTCTGGGAGGATTAGAGAGAGGTCTATAGAATTGAGGGAAGGTACTTTTATTTTATTTTTAATATAAAAGAGTAGCAGGCGCCCTTCTCCAGAAAGAACATGGCATAACAGGTTGAGAATTCACAGCCATCACTTTTTGCTCACTGTACCTTTCACAGATGGAAAATATCAATTTGCATATCAGTCTTTGTCCCGCCCACATGGGCAGTCCAGCACCAAAATACTATAGGAATTTTGTTCTGAACAAGAGTACCAACAGCAACCCCATACACTGTTATGGCTTAACAAGGCTGAAAGACGTATACGGGGTTGGTGTTGGTACTCTTGTTTAAAGGAGGTTTGTCTGGTATTTTGGTGCTGGACTGCCCTTGTGGGCGAGACGAAGGCTGATATGCAAATGGATATTCCTCCTTTGTGAAAGGTACAGTGAGCTTAAAGCAATGGCTGCAGACTCGCACAGTGGGTAAAAACCACAGAACAGGTTATCATGCCATGTTCTTTCGAGAGAGGGGTGCCTGCTACCTTTTTTGCATCCTTCATTTATTATCCTGTAGGATTATAAAATTGGTTGCCAATCAGCAATTATTAGGGTATTTATTGAACACAGACCTAGCTTGGAGAAGCAACAGAGAGCTTTACAATCATAGGGGGCAGAACATGTTGAGGGGAGCAGCGAACCAAGCGATTGGGGTCTTGACCTCCTTCCTGAAATGTAAATGTGAAGGGCGAGTTTGATGTTGAAAAGGAGGTTTCAGAGTATTGGGGCATAGACAGAGAAGGCCTGCTTTCTAGCCGATTCTTTCCTTCCTGCACCAGCAAAGTTAAAAGTCTGCACATGTCCTTACTTCTGGTGGATCATAGGCCTCCAAAAATGCACAATTTCTCAGTGAGGTAGTAAGGGACTTGAGGGCGACAGCCTTGTTGACGAGATGGGCTTTCAGCAGGAGCCAGTGCAGTTAGATAAGGGTCGGCTTAATGTGGTTGAATTTGCAAAGTTCTTTGATGAGCACGTTGGACATCTCAGGGTGCCAGGGTTGTCACCAGAAGGCCTTCCAAATGGCATTGTCAACATCCAGGTGGGAGAGGACCAAAAGTAGGACAGCAGAACTGAAGCAGTTTTATGGGATGAAAGGCTTCATTTTCTGCAGAACAGAAATTGGCAACAAACAGTCAGGAAGTCTTCTATGTGTTGCTTGACCCTCTGGCTAAAGTGCAACTCTTGTCCCGAAACACTGTTTCATAAGCAAGCATGTGGAAATCGTGCCTCTGCTTTCTCCTCCTATTTTCTTCATCTTATGGCTAGCTTGGTCTTTGACTAAATCTCTGTCCTCTCAGACTGCCACTGCAACAGTCAGTTTACTGCCACTTCCAGTGCTACGTTTCTCTCAGTCGTACCATAACTCGAGTTATTACTCATTCCCACTCCAATGTCAGTTCTTAGGCTTCTTTCATCGTTCTGTACCCCTGCACGACAGACCAGGTTTCTTGCCCATTCCTTCCACAAGGACTACCTTGGATTATAAACAAGAGTTTTTTCGCCCTGACCCAGAGCGATGTAGAGCTGCTCAGATTCCATTGGATTAATGGGGAGGTGTCCGTTACTTACCTTCTTCCCTCTTTGAACAACGGATGCCTGTCCCTGCAGGCCTACTGCTGACTTCCCTGTTCTTTTGCCTTTTCATTGGCAAACGAGCCAGGCAGGGAAATTCATCACAGTCCTTTGATGGTTGGGTCTGCTGGGGAGTCTCCACCGATCATCAGGACCCTATGGAGAGGGGTTTTCTAATGTAGAACATGTCCGAGAATAACCATAGGGGTCCTACTGGCACGGGGGCCCTCTACCTAATCTATTAAAAGCACAGCAGAGATGTTTCAATATAGTCAGAGGCCACATCCTCAGGACCAGAGAGAGAGTGTAAAGCCACATTCTGGAACAGGAGTCAGGCACATGATATTACGTGTTATATATTATAATGTACCATATCTATAATACCTAAAATACCTTTAAATCTGTATCCAGCTCATATTTATTTTTATATCCCAGATCTTATTTTATGAATTTTGATAGATTCTAATTCAGATGAAATGCTGCACATTTTAAAATAGATTGGACATTTTTCTGTTTGGTGCACAATTTAAGAACATTATATTGCCATTTACTAATTTGCTGCTGAGGTTTAATTCAATGTTTTAAAAGTAAGGCTTGTACAATGCCCCTTATTTAAGCTATGCAATATTTATTGCAAATTGTAAAAAGTAATACAGAACATCTGAAATGTGTCTTCAGCTTCACGCTCTGTCAGTCTCGCTCCGAGTCTCTCTATCCACTCTTTAGTCCACTGTGAGGGGTCCGAAATGTGGGAGGCGGACAACTTAGTAAACTTCTCGCAACAAATGCCATTTTATTTGCACATTAGGTTAGATGAACGCCTCACTATCCCTACCCTGAAGAGGATTTCCCTGCATAAAAGAAACTAAAGGAAACACTCCGATAAAGGATATCTGTCCCTCACACTTGTACATATAGAAAATAAACAATGAAATGTATAACAATTCTCAATTATTGAATTCGAATTGTAACCAGTGTTATTTTGTAACTTGGGCGAGTTTCCCTTCCTCGCGTTTCCACGAGGAAGTCTAGATTTACAATAACGTTCAACCACATTCTCTTGCCACTTCAGTTCATCTATATACAGTTCCACAGTCCGTTTGAAATAGTTGCACTTTAAGTTCCAACTCCTCTGGGTTTAACTTCAGTTTGTCAACAGAAAATTCAAATCAGAAATGAGAACGTTTCTTTCATTTCTTGAACTTTCCTTCAATGGAAAAATATCACAATATTGGTCAGGAGGACATGCCAAAACCTCTTTAGTAGTTTATACTTTGTCATCAGATCTCAACTTAGTATACCCTTTGACAACTTCAACTGGTGAATTAACAATTCCAATTCACTCTGGTATAGATAGCATCTCAGTCAAAAGGATTTGCCACAATTATATTTAGCTTCACATTCACCATAGATTGTATTGATCAAAACCCCTTTTTAAAAAACACGTGTTCAACTTCCACCTGGTGTTCTCCCACGCCAGGCCTACTTCAATAGTTTGCAGTTCAGGTTTACTCCCCTGCCTTGAACAGCAATTCACAACCACTTTTGCTTCTGGGGTTCTGAACCTTACGATGAATGTTTTACCACAACTTTGTTCAGCAATTTGCAGCTTCAACACTTCCAACACCTCTTCAGGGAATACAAGACTTATTTTAGTGCTCGGACACCCTTCTCACAATAATGCTCCTCTACCTCTGCATTTTTTGCTTTCGGAAGGGCAGCTGCTGTGACATACTCGTTTCCCCCACTCCTTAAATCACCAATGACTGATGTTGAAAGGGCTTTGCACTGTCCTTTCTTTGACTTGTATATAGTGAGCTAACACCAACTTTCACCACAGGCTGGATAATTTATGAGCTAAGTTTGCCACAGTCCATAAATGTTGTCAATGGCCACTGGTGGTAATTGGCTATTTAGAATTTGTGTGGTTTTAGCTCTTTTCTGGCTTGGGCAATACTTGTTTCCGTCTTGCCAGATCACCTTGTTGGGATTTCCATAAACTCTCATTTATACTATCACAGTCTGTATGACTCTGTATGATAATATCAGTGTCCGTTGGCTTCTGTCGAATTTGGTTTTGCTGCTCTTTAGAACAGGACTATTCCAAAATACTTTGTAAAGCTTTTTCTCTCACTCCCGAGTACAGCTCTTGCTTAGCTTTAACAGCGCGAGTTTCGAAAATGCTCTTAGATTCTCTTTTAAACACACGCAAGAGACTCTTGCTGAAAACGTTCCTCGCATATGCTGACAGGGAAGGAGCGCTCCGGTTAAGGCAGCCTCTCCCATCTGCCACATAATGGTCCCAGTGTCTTCTATCGCCTTCAAAGGTTTGCACAGTCTGCCTGCACCAGCCTGCTATTGCTCTCCTATGTGGACTGCAGCGGAGGGGGCTTTTTAGTCCTCCCAGTCTCCCTCTAGTGTTGGTCATTTACCTTAATGGCCAGACCACTCCTGTAGTACTGTGCCTCTTCAGTCATGTTCCTCGTTCCAGTACTAAAAGGATTATGGCACTTGTAGTTCCTAATGACAAAATTAGGTTTTCTTGCTTTTAGTGTTCTTTCAAACTCCAATTTGTTCTCGATAACGTATTATTGGAATAGTAGGAAGATTGGTTAAACGTCATTGTACAGAAAAAAGGCACTTCTTTTACACTGTTATTCTTGACTTTCTTTTCATTGCCTCCTTGGGTGTAGGGGGAAGTTCTTAATTATATAGTTTTCCTCAACTTTAGCAGAATTTAGATTCATTTCCAAGTCCAGGAATGTGAGGGGGTTTACCCTGATTGGTAGGGATATCTCATGAACCAACCATATGTTTATTACAATGAGCCATTGCAGAACACCACCCCAAAGTCAGGAAGCATCTGCCTTTCCCTGGCCACCTGGGAGGAGACTTTAGGCAGGGTTTTAGCGAGGGATCCATAGGATTCTTCACACCACGTACCGACTTGCACACTCCCTCATCATCCCCTGGCTCTACTACCATGTCAGAAAACACGCTCCATACCAGCTGCCTTTCCCTGTAACACTATTCCCCCTTAAATTGTTTAAAAAGGAACTCATTTACTCATGGCTTCACCCGAGCGTCTGATCCAGCCTAATCTCACTTCATCCCTCAAACCTGCACCCTGATCAATAACGACGCCCACTCCCCCACCTCTCTATACAGTCTCTCACTTCTGACTTACCCTTCGTGTTTGGAATTCCTTCACCGATTTCAAAATGATCACCACGGTTGCTGCTTTCCCCATCTGCATTTATACTCCTGTGTCCTCTGCCTCGATGAGGACCAATCCACCAACACACCCCATTGCCTTAATCTCCAGTCCTCGTGATTCTCACTTTTTATTGCACTCTTTTCATAGAACCATATGTATGGACTGCACATTAGGTATATAGTTAAGTCAGTGCTAGCCAATGTAAATGCCTCTTGCTCCTCTCCACCAGACCTTGACTATTACCTGCCCATCAAGCATTACTACCGCTTGCAAAGCCCGCTTCTCAAGGATTGCTCTGCTATCTGTTTATTACCTTGTACCAGAGCTGTGGGGCACACAAGACAAGTGCTGCAGGCCACCAGCAGCATCTGCGGGTGAAGAGCGGAGCAACCAACAACCCACAGCGAATTTCGCAGAAGGCAGCGCTGTTCACAGAGCTCCAGAGAAGTGTGCGCGGAGCAGAAGGAGGTCAGGGAAACAAAAAGAGCGGATGCGCGGACGAGCAGCTGAGGACCAGCGAGTGAATTGAAGGAAACACTGTGTCCAGCCATATAACAGAACGGTTTAAAATTCCTTTGGACTACCAAGTCCCAGAAAGCCTCAAGTAGAGATGAAGAAGAGAAATAAGGAGTTAATGTGGAATGAAATGAACATCAAGTTCAATGCGCAAACAGAGAGAGGAGAGCGGCAGAGAAAGCGAAGTGGAAAGCAGACCCAAAGGAGGAAGCAGACACACAGGGGTGAGCTGTGTTAGAAGAGCCTAACACTTAAAAGGCAACCACCTGGAGGCGTACCTTACCGGAGGAGCTGGTGTCTGGTAAACCCACAGAAAGTGCCCTGGAGGGACCGCTGGAAGAAAGACAGTTGCCACAAGACCGAAGATGACACGGCTCTGGGGGTTGCCCTTGTTTTTCTGTGGGGTTACCCTGGTTCCATCGGTGGGTAGATGGAAAGCAAACGCAGGAAACTAACAAGAGTCTGCCAGACAGGGGACGCAGCCCAATAGTAAACCTTTGCTGCAGCTGCACATTACAGCAGTGAGTCAACCCAGAGAAGTTGGGGGCCTCGGGACATGCCTACAAGCTTATGAATATTTTGGTAATTATTTTGAATACCGACCAAGTAGAATTGAAGGGAAACAGTGATACAAATCTCTTATATGAGATGCCAAGTTGGGAAAACTTGCAAGCATTGCCATAAACCAAGAGACACTATTGAAGTTGAAAGGCTAAAGTTGTACAAATCTTATGTGAAACCACAATTTGGGGAAAATTGGAACAAGCATTGCCAAAAGACAAGCGATACTAAGAAAGACGTTGACAGAAAGAACTTCAACAAACCCACATATATGGGATGTCAGTACATGGGAGGTTGGTTGGAACAAGTAATATCTGAAGTCAATGAGGTAAACAATGAAGAAGTGCAACTGTGTTATGTTTACATTAAGTGAACATTGTAGAAAGACACACATCAGGCACTGAACCCTTTATGGAAAGAGATACCTGGCAGGAGAGTACACCAGGGGATCTGCAAGAGACAAAATAGGGGGGGATCCCTGGCAGGAGAGTAAACCAGAATCTAAAGATTCAGTTGAGAATTTTCTGGCAGGAGAGTACATCAGGAAGTCATTTTGGAGCAGTTGTGTGAAAGAGAAACTTGGACATTTCAAGCAGTTGTTGAAATTAAATATATTGTCATCCTGTAAAGTAGAAAATACTTCCTTTTTGCTATACTCCAAACAGTGTTGTGGAAAAGACATTTGCTTTGCCATCCTGAGAAAAGTATTATGGGAAAGAGACATTTTGATAAGCTTTAAGAGAACATTGTTGGAACAGAACATTTTCAAAGGTTTTCCTTTAACAATTCAGGGGAAGGGAACTAACCCCTGGATACGTGGATTGTTTTGTTGGAATTATACATTCTGATTTCTACACAATTTTGTTGAATTTTAAATATAGACATTTACCTTGCACCTTTTGATTGTGTAGGTTAATGTGAGGGTCAGATATTTTGGACAGAAGGTCAGCTTATTTTAGTTTTAGTTTCAAAGACGGGGACACTCATTAGGATAGGGGCAGATAGGCCTTTGTCCAGACCCCTTTTTCACTTACTAAAAATGACTAATGTTGAAAACATTACAACTTTGTGTCTGCTTCTCATTTCTGACCCTCACACTCAGTAACCGATTCAAATTGCATTGTGCATGTAAGGTAGGTGAGCACTGAATCCATGGGCTTCACCATACTGAAATTACAATGCAGGTCTGGACAGACATGCATTATCAGGTATTAGATTGTGAGCACGCCAGTAGGGTGGTGCATTAGAAGAGATTTGGGTAAAGGGCCTTAAAAGAATAGGTCTCAGTAGCGGGAAGGTGGCGCGAGTTACAGGCAGATGGATTACTTGAGAGTCCTACATTTAGTAACGCTGGGACAGGCAGGTACTCAGCAGATCATGACTGAGACCTGTGAGAGCAGCAATAGCAACAAAGTAGCATAAGTATATGCATTTCGATTTTTTTTCATACACAGCTTGTACATTATGTGGCAGACATTTGCTGTACTATGTCAATTTAGCAACAGTACTGTTGTAAAGAGCAAATCAAGTATTTTCTTGTTATACTATTCACAAAATGTATCAGCCTTTTTCCAGCTGGAGCGCAGCACTGTATTCTTGCACAGCTGACGCAAACCTAGCTGGCAAGCAAGACAATGCTCTACAAAAGGAGGCAAAGGAGGTGGCTAATTGAGTAAGAAAGGGGGTTGTTGTTGCACCAGACTTTTTTGAAGAATAGGTTTTTGGGATGTGACAATTTTTTTTTTCTTTGCATTTCATAGAATCCAGAATGGCAGCATCCTTGCTCTGTGTGGTGTGGTTCCCTGGTGACCAGATTTTCAGCTAGGTTGGGGGGACGGGGTGGAGCCCATAGTTACAGCCTTGAATAAAATGCATGCGGTTTGTGAAGTGATGCAGACCTGTGGACACAGCCAATGTGATTGCTTGTTGGTTAATTTGATAAATGCAGATCATATAGCATTGCCAGAAACTCCATCCCCGATGCAAATTAGCTGTAGATTGTTGTCAATGTTGGCGTTTGCATCTCTTTGAAGATGTAAATATGGAAGGCTCCTCATGCATGTATCCTGCTGGGTGTGTGCAGAGGTGCATTTCAGTGCACACCCAACATTAGACATAAGTTAAGACAGTTAAGGGTAGATCGCTGGTGGGTGTATTCTGGCACTTAAAAAGATACAATGAATATATCAATTCTTGCCCGCTGCACTGCCAACACAAGGAGGCTCTAACCCAGTGCTCCAAAAAAGTAAGAGTGTATCTGGATTTGGATGGTGAGTCGAGCTAGGCCAGCAAGGTCTCTATTGTTTAGTAACGGGTATCATGATGTCTTCTACTCGTAACAAAGTTTGGTAATCTCATGAATGTAAGAGGGAAGATGAGTGGGCACCACTTTAATTGTTGAATCCGCATTCGTCCAATTTTCAAAAAGTTGTAAGCAATAGATTTGCTTGTTTGTACAATCAGAGTTCAAATGTTCAAAAGGAGCTGGCTGTGACAAATTTGGAGACACCCAAATGTAAAATACATGTACAGCAGAAGACCAAGTGGAAAGCAAGGTCACACAGCCGCTCACAAAAGCACCCCAGCAGGGTGTGTAGGTAGTTGAATCTATTCGAAATTGCTTCCAAAAGTAAAAAGTAAAAATGATCTTTAATAGAAAATAATGATAGTCTTGAGATTCAATTGTTTTCCAAAGTTGGTTTATCCACCGAGAATTTGAATAAGAAAATTATATACATATCATGCGATGAAAAGTCACTAATAAATCCTTAGTGAGGAGGAAACCGCCATATATGTTTTTTCAATCAGACCATAAAAATTGCCAATGCATTTCGGAATAATATTTCCTTCATCAGGGCAGGTCTATAAGCAATATACATACAATTAATCGATAGTACATAATCAAACCCAACAGTAATGACATAATATAATCAACATACCATATTGTTGTGATTGTGGGGGTACGTAGATGGTAAACAAGGAAAAAAGAAAAAAGAGGAATGAGGCCCTGTTGGATGTAGATAAAGACCATTAAACAATATGTAAAGTGAATGCAGCGAGTATTCACGGAAAGCATTTTACCTGAGGCGGGTTGTAAGCACAGTTTGGCGTAAGTGGCTTAAAGAAGCCTTCGAGTGTTCAGACTGTCTACAAGGAGTCAGCGTTGAAGCACAGCCTCCTGGAAATGGGCTGGAATCAAAAAGGTGTATATAGTTGCAAAGACGGGTCTGATCCGTATATAGAGACAAAATTCTAGCAGTAATGCAAACTTACCCTACGAGTCGCAAGGAACAGGCGTTCTCCTGTGACCGGCTCGCGTACATCTGAGGCTATCGTATCAAAGCGTCGCCAAGGCAACGCTTCCTTTTAAAGACACGTGACCGCGAAGCTGCCGCGAGGAGCGTGCGGTCAAAGTAAAGACACTGTAATCAGGCCAGTGGGCTTGAATTGCAATGATCCACATATTTAACATACCTCATCTCTACCCAGGCGGAATTGTGGTCACTAAAAAATCTAAAAAAAGTCGTACTGTAATGAAGATAGAAAAAATACTGTGATAAAGCGGCATCATATGGAAAAGGGGACCTAGTGCAAGATCCAAACCATGTAGAATATATGGATCGGTATGTGTGGTTCTGAAGCTGCCGGTACAAACACTATCGACTGGTAATATATTCTTAAGTGGTCTCCCTCTCCCAGCGGTGAGGGTCCTAAAATAGCTACATTGCGAATAAACTCAAAATAATGTATCATTATTGCGAAATCTACGCATCTGCATGTAATCAACCCTGCTGGTGGTGGTGACATCCTAAGATGGCACCTTGCGTCCCAGACAATCTGTCCGGGAGGTCCATCAGGGTTCCATTGTTGCAATGCAATTATACATTAATGTCATGTTCATGGTAATACTTAGGGTCAGGACGTATGTCCAAGAGATACAACAAAGTTCCATTGCTTGGATACAGTTACACATCGTAGTAATCATTCACAAATATAGTGTGAAGAGCAGTGTCATCCTGGTTCATAAAGGGGAATACTCTTCAGGTACAAGGATAATCGTACAATATAGTTACTAACATTCAGGCATGACATACAGGAAATAGTGCCAGCAGTCCAGAACGTATTGAACAAATGTTAGGATCATAAAAAAACAGTGGTAGTTGATCTCTTCATTGATGCCATTGGGGGTCAAGCTACTTAGCTTGTCGATCCAGAATGCCTCTCTGCGGTTCAGACGTTGGTTCAAGTCTTCATGGGGACTGTTCTTCGTAAGTGTCTCTAAAATCACGAATCTCATCTGGGTCAGATTGTGCCCATTGTCAACCCAATGTCGGGCTACAGCTGAGTTCATGTTTGCATTGCGGGTGCATGACCAATGTTCATTCCACCTAGTTTTAGCCATTCTGGTGGATTGACCTACGTAGAACTTGCCACATGGGCATTTGATACCATAGATGTGACAGTGCCGTATGTTTTTAGTAGAATCTTTTTCCCTGTTCTGGGATGGTTGATGATATTCCCCTAGATTACTGAGTTGCAGTTAATGCAATGTAGACAAGGAAATGTTCCAGTCCTTTGAGTTATAGGCTCCTTGAGAGGCGGCCTTGTGTGTACCAATTTGTCCCTAAGGTTTCTACTCTGTTGGTAGGCGAACACTGGTAATTCACTAAACAAACCTTGAACTCTAGTGTCGTTTCTCAAAATGCTCCAATGTTTATTGATGGTTTTCTTTATTCTGTTGCTCTGGACAGAGAATTTAGAAACATACACAGGTGTCTTCAATTCTCTCTTAGTCTTTGGATTCTGAGTGGTAATCGAAGTGTCTCGTGCCAGGCTACTCACTCTGGTGAATGCTGTGTCGAGTTCATTCTGTTTGTAGCCTCTCGCTAGAAACTTATCCTTCATCACAAGCTGTTGGGCTAAGCAATCTTCTGGGTCACTAACTATTTTCTTCACCCGAAGCAATTGGCTGTACGGGAGGTTCCTAAGCAGACTCGGTTGATGGAAGCTTAGACGATGTAGGAGATTATTGCGGTCTGTGGGTTTCCTGAATAGCGAAGTACTGTAGCCAGTTGATTGCTTTTTGATAAGAACGTCCAAAAAGGTAATTGTGTCATGGGAAATCTCTCTCGTGAACTGGATGCGCTGATCTATGTTGTTCAGATATTCAAAAAACGTGTTGAAGGCGGTCCTAGTGCCCCTCCACACACCAAAAATGTCATTGATATACCGCGTCCACAAGTGGATGTCTTTGTTCCATACTTGCTGGTTCAGTACATTGTCCATTTTAAATTTATACATGAAACAGTTGGCGTATGTGGGTGCCATAGTGGCCCCCATTGAAGTTCCTGAGGTCTGCAGATAGAACTGATTGCGATATTGAAAATATGAATTTTCGGAAATGAATTGTAGAAGTGCTAATATGAACTCCTTTTGTGCACGGATGTCGGATGTTTGTAGTAATAGCCACTCAACTGCTTCCATCCCTAAGTCGTGTGGTATTGATGTGTACAGGCTTCTGACATCAATTGTGAACATTAAATCCTCTTGTTGAAAACCCGTAGAACTGAGTTTTTGGAGAAAATGAGTGGTATTGCGTGTGTAGGTTGCGGTTTTTTGGATGAGAGTCTGTAAGAAGAAATCTCCGACCAACATTGTGCAAGGAGAACAAAGAATTAGTTCGCAAATGGGAAGCGATTTTGAACAGGTGCTCTCTGGATCTTATCTTGTTAACCATCCAAGAACTCTCCAAAAACCTAACAACTCTGAAAATAGAAATTGAGGATATAGAAAAGGAGCTGGTCGGCTCACTAGGTAAAGAAGAATACGATGCCATCTTATCCGACATCAATACGAAGCTTGATGATTTTAAAACAGAGCTTGAACAGAAGAAAGTTAAGAAATTCAGACGAGACACCTACGATTATATTAACGACGAAGTTTACACCTGGATGGACAGATACGGTCCCGTAGCACCAAAAAAGCTTTTCAAGTACACATCTGACAACACCAGCAGCTCTGATTCAGAGACCCAGAGAGACTCCGTAACAACAACAGAACCAACAACCGAGGGGTTGAACCTACCAACAAGTCCCCGAGCCCAAACATCATCAACGACGGCTTTTTTAGACGCCCGCCCAAGAGAACCCGCAGGGGGAGGAGGAAACCAAAGGAACAAACCTCAAACAAGACTTCAGCAGAAGAAAACTTAGTTATCAATATATCTAGCCGAATACTAAGCAAATCAGAGACTGACACGTTACAGAAAGGTTTAAATTTCGTACCGACCTATGGGACTTCCCTGTTTGACACGAAGATTGAACTTTACAAGTTCATTAGAAAACTGAAATTGAAGGTCTTTTTGAAGAACTAGAGGTCTGTGACAAACCAGTTGAGGGTCCTGATTTCCAGGAATTCAGAGCAAAAAGTGGGTTTATACCACCAATCACGGTCCCGTCTATTGATATTTTTCAGAAATTGATAACTTGAGACTTAGAAAAGATCAATTACAGGACTCCTGTACGGAAGAATTTGAAACCACATGAAATGAGACTAATCAAGGACTTATATAGTGACAAGGGGATAACGATTCGGCCAGCCGACAAAGGAGGTGCATTAGTGATACAGAACACGGCTGATTATGAAACAGAGTGCACAAGACAACTCCAAGACAGAACGGTATATGCCATCTTGGACCATGACCGAACTACAACCATCAAGCAGAATCTGAAGACTCTATTGGATAAAGCTCTAGAGCTGGAATGGATCAACGAACATACCCAAAAATTCCTGTTAAATAATCATCCTAGGATTCCGAATTTTTATACTCTACCCAAGATTCACAAAGACACAATGAAACCACCAGGTAGACCCATAGTCTCAGGGATGGAAAGCATTAATCAACCGCTGGGCATCTATATTGATTTCTTCTTACAGCCTCTCATCCAAAAAACCGCAACCTACACACGCGATACCACTCATTTTCTCCAAAAACTCAGTTCTACGGGTTTTCAACAAGAGGATTTAATGTTCACTATTGATGTCAGAAGCCTGTACACATCAATACCACACGACTTAGGGATGGAAGCAGTTGAGTGGCTATTACTACAAACATCCGACATCCGTGCACAAAAGGAGTTCATATTAGCACTTCTACAATTCATTTCCGAAAATTCATATTTTCAATATCGCAATCAGTTCTATCTGCAGACCTCAGGAACTTCAATGGGGGCCACTATGGCACCCACATACGCCAACTGTTTCATGTATAAATTTGAAATGGACAATGTACTGAACCAGCAAGTATGGAACAAAGACATCCACTTGTGGACGCGGTATATCGATGACATTTTTGGTGTGTGAAGGGGCACTAGGACCGCCTTCAACACGTTTTTTGAATATCTGGACAACATAGATCAGCGCATCCAGTTCACGAGAGAGATTTCCCATGACATAATTACCTTTTTGGACGTTCTTATCAAAAAGCAATCAACTGGCTACAGTACTTCGCTATTCAGGAAACCCACAGACCGCAATAATCTCCTACATCGTCTAAGCTTCCATCAACCGAGTCTGCTTAGGAACCTCCCGTACAGCCAACTGCTTCGGGTGAAGAAAATAGTTAGCGACCAAGAAGATTGCTTAGCCCAACAGCTTGTGATGAAGGATAAGTTTCTAGCGAGAGGCTACAAACAGAATGAACTCGACACAGCATTCACCAGAGTGAGTAGCCTGGCACGAGACACTTTGATTACCACTCGGAATCCAAAGACTAAGAGAGAATTGAAGACACCTGTGTATGTTTCTAAATTCTCGGTCCAGAGCAACAGAATAAAGAAAACCATCAATAAACATTGGAGCATTTTGAGAAACGACACTAGAGTTCAAGGTTTGTTTAGTGAATTACCAGTGTTCGCCTACCAACGGAGTAGAAACCTTAGGGACAAATTGGTACACACAAGGCCGCCTCTCAAGGAGCCTATAACTCAAAGGACTGGAACATTTCCTTGTCTACATTGCATTAACTGCAACTCAGTAATCTAGGGGAATATCATCAACCATCCCAGAACAGGGAAAAAGATTCTACTAAAAACATACGGCACTTGTGACAGTGTAAATACCATCTATGGTATCAAATGCCCATGTGGCAAGTTCTACGTAGGTCAATCCACCAGAATGGCTAAAACTAGGTGGAATGAACATCGGTCATGCATCCGCAATGCAAACATGAACTCAGCTGTAGCCCGACATTGGGTTGACAATGGGCACAATCTGACCCAGATGAGATTCGTGATTTTAGAGACACTTACGAAGAACAGTCCCCATGAAGACTTAAACCAACGTCTGAACCGCAGAGAGGCATTCTGGATCGACAAGCTAAGTAGCTTGACCCCCAATGGCATCAATGAAGGGATCAACTACCACTGTTTTTTATGATCCTAACATTTGTTCAATACGTTCTGGACTGCTGGCACTATTTCCTGTATGTCATGCCTGAATGTTAGTAACTATATTGTACGATTATCCTTGTACCCGAAGAGTATTCCCCTTTATGAACCAGGATGACACTGCTCTTCATACTATATTTGTGAATGATTACTACGATGTGTAACTGTATCCAAGCAATGGAACTTTGTTGTATCTCTTGGACATACGTCCTGACCCTAAGTATTACCATGAACATGACATTAATGTATAATTGCATTGCAACAATGGAACCCTGATGGACCTCCCGGACAGATTGTCTGGGACGCAAGGTGCCATCTTAGGATGTCACCACCACCAGCAGGGTTGATTACATGCAGATGTGTAGATTTCGCAATAATGATACATTAGTTTGAGTTTATTCGCAATGTAGCTATTTTAGGACCCTCACCGCTGGGAGAAGGAGACCACTTAAGAATATATTACCAGTCGATAGTGTTTGTACCGGCAGCTTCAGAACCACACATACCGATCCATATATTCTACATGGTTTGGATCTTGCACTAAGTCCCCTTTTCCATATGATGCCGCTTTATCACAGTATTTTTTCTATTTTCATTACGACTTTTTTTAGATTTTTTAGTGACCACAATTCCGCCTGAGTAGAGATGAGGTATGTTAAATATGTGGATCATTGCAATTCAAGCCCACTGGCCTGATTACAGTGTCTTTACTTTGACCGCACGCTCCTCGCGGAAGCTTAGCGGTCACGTGTCTTTAAAAGGAAGCGTTGCCTTGGCGACGCTTTGATACAATAGCCTCAGATGTACGCGAGCCGGTCACAGGAGAACGCCTGTTCCTTGCGACTCGTAGGGTAAGTTTGCATTACTGCTAGAATTTTGTCTCTATAAACGGATCAGACCCGTCTTTGCAACTATATACACCTTTTTGATTCCAGCCCATTTCCAGGAGGCTGTGCTTCAACGCTGACTCCTTGTAGACAGTCTGAACACTCGAAGGCTTCTTTAAGCCACTTACGCCAAACTGTGCTTACAACCCGCCTCAGGTAAAATGCTTTCCGTGAATACTCGCTGCATTCACTTTACATATTGTTTAATGGTCTTTATCTACATCCAACAGGGCCTCATTACCCTTTTTTCCTTGTTTACCATCTACGTACCCCCACAATCACAACAATATGGTATGTTGATTATATTATATGTCATTACTGTTGGGTTTGATTATGTACTATCGATTCATTGTATGTATATTGCTTATAGACCTGCCCTGATGAAGGAAATATTATTCTGAAATGCATTGGCAATTTTTATGGTCTGATTGAAAAAACATATTTGGCGGTTTCCTCCTCACTAAGGATTTATTAGTGACTTTTCATCGCATGATATGTATATAATTTTCTTATTCAAATTCTCGGTGGATAAACCAACTTTGGAAAACAATTGAATCTCAAGACTATCATTTTCTATTAAAGATCATTTTTACTTTTGGAAGCAATTTCGAATAGATTCAACTACCTACACACCCTGCTGGGGTGCTTTTGTGAGCGGCTGTGTGACCTTGCTTTCCACTTGGTCTTCTGCTGTACAATCTCATGAATGTATCCAATAGTAACAGTCAGGTGGCAATGCCTGCATGCAGCCGACAGGCGTTTCGACCATAGGTCGACTTCAAGGCTAACAGTTTCAACATGGATGTTATAGAGCCTAGATCCGCAAAATAAACAATTGCAAAATGAGAAATATTAATTGGCCATCACATACCATGTTTGTAATTTTGGGAAAGGCAGGAAAAGCATTGGAAACAGACAGAAACATGGAAAATAGAAAAGGCATATGTTAATTGAGCGATCCCCGATTCCTTGGCATTTAGTATATTTTAGGTTCTCTTTTTTAAGCCTCGGCTAGTGCTGAAAGTGGTTCTTATCCCGCATTGGAAGATTTGTAAGGTGCGCCGTGAAATTGTCATAAGTAGTGTCCCCATTCTAGGTGCTTGCATAGGCACTGGGTGTTGTAGAAACTGGTGTCCTATAAATCAGTACAGGGCGCTTGGTTGGTGCAATCCCATGGAGACCCTTGTAGTCCGAGTACTTAATTTTTTGCCAGAATTGGCACACATCAGCTTACTGTACTGTGAATGTGTATAGGTCAGCAATATCAACAAACCACGATCTCGTGGATAGTTTTCCTATTTGTGAACATGCCTTAATACAAAGACTTATGACTGGGATTAGAGTTGCCAAGCTCCCACTGTCGAAAAATTTCAGAATGTGGGATGTTAATTAATTTGGTATTGTCCTTATTCTGATCCTGACCATGAAAAGAGCTCAAACCTGTTACAATGGTCTCCACCATATTGGTCACGTTAAGTGTTTATTTGCCTTTGAGGTTTTACACCACTCAGGGTAACCTTTCATATCACGAAGTGTACTTCAATGGTTGAAGACTATTGAATTCCCAGCATTTACTGATAATGGTGTGATGCATTTCTTAAACGGTCCGAGGCATTTATAGCTAGCACAAAACAATCCTGGGATGATCCTTTTTTTATGACAATATGGTTAAAAGTAAATCTTTCACAAGTAAGAAAATAATTTTAAAATGTCACAATTTTAATTACATGATCATACTGAACTTTCCCAGAAAACATTCACTCAAAATACAGCCTACAACATATAATAGATGAATAGTAAAAAACAGTCAGGTCATAAAACAGAAACAGAAGAGTACAGCCATACAAAGTATAAAACCTAGAATTGCCAAGTGAGATAGTCTTGGTTGTTGTACACCTGAGGCATGGACATCTAAAGTCCTTTCACTATAATTTGATCAGACTGAGATGACATAGGAATCTCAGTGCTGCAACTATAAACTGATGTGGATGAAGCAACTACAATGTGATGCCAAAATGTATCTTGATCCTTTATCCTAAAATCTCTTAAAGATCTTTCAAAAAATTATTGCTGCTTTTCCCTCAAGTCCAGGCACTGGCAAAGTACATCTTTTAGAGATTCAAGCGACTCAGACAAGTTACAAAACCTACATAGTGGGCTAATGGGTTCGTCTTTGATTCTGATATTTAAAATGGTGTTTGAACCAGATTTAATTGAAAACATAAAAATGTCTGCCTCTAATGCATAGTGCAAATCTTTCTAGGGATAATGGTAAGCAACCCCACTTTATGTGTTCCAGGAGTCAATCTTGATGAATCTATATTGACTGAGCGCCTCCCGCATGGTGATCTTTTTATGTCTCTCCACAAACAATGATGGTCATTGGCGTGGATTTTCCCAGATCGGGGAGACATTATTTTGTCAGATCTGGGAAATCCAGTTGCACCCTTTAAGAGTTAAATTCGCTTTTGTTGCTGAAGCAGGGATTCAAACAAGTGTAGTCAGGACAAAGCTTGGGAGACTTGTCCCCTAGACCGTTTTAACATCTAGTCATAAGGCATGTCAAGATGCTTGTTAGGATTATTCATACATGTGGCTGCAGCACCACTGCATTATATAGCAATTTAATATGTTATTAACTATCGCAGAACGGTCAACGATATGTATTATAGCACCTAGTACACTATATACAACGTGTGTACTGTCTGCTGGTGCATAATGGCATTTTAACAGTGTGTAAGTGGTCCACGCATTACGCACCGCTTCAGTGATTTGCTTACTGTGCCTCCTTTCATAAGGTGTAGTGTTTTCTGAAATCAGTTGCTCTGGAAAACCGCCCTTTGCACTGGCAGACCCAGCCTATTCATGTAGCCAGTTTCCTGTTCATGTTATAGATTGTAATCCAATGTCTTCTGAACATATTCCTAAAAATGCACTATGTAAACCCACTATTTCCCAGTTCCGCAAAACACCTTGGAGAATCTACTCGAGGCAGGACAGTAGTTATGTTAACCAGCCTCACCTAAAATGTCACTATTTTATGCACGCATCCAATTTCACATGGGCTTGATCCCCTCCCGCATCTAACCCTTTTAACCGTGGACCTCCATCTGGCTGTCCTACTCCCACATGGAAAAGCCATGCCCCCGACCGCTTACAATTCCACTTTGCTTACGCAGCTCCCCATGCTATAGCTGAACGCCCCTCTCATTGCGCCACTTATGGCTACTTTAGACTATGGAATGACACGCCCCCGCTTTCCGACAAGTGGGGGTGCAGCCAGCCTCTTCTCCAGCAATTAACATTCCTGTTAGGAAACGACACCCCACGAAAAAGATACACCCCAAATAATCTTTCTGACATTACTCCCTCATGGAGGGACTACACCCTCTGGATCCTTTAACAGCCATGTATTCACGCCTCCAAATAAAAGGCATTCTTTTGTAACTATTTACGTCCTTTTGGACTCACCTTCCTCAACTCGCTGGTACGGTCTCTCATGCTCCCTTTGGTGCGGGTCCAGCTGAGCTCAGGTTGTTTCGAAGACCTTTACAAGGGAAGGAAACGGTATCAAGTCTTGCCCTTAAGAGAAAGGGACCTAACCGTGTATTTATATCACGTGACTTCTACTTCACTTTGAACGTAGTGTACGTGTGCTCTATCGCCTGTTTCTATGTAGTGAATAACCGTAGTCCGACTAATCTGCAAATTGTGGGGGAAGACCTATGCTCTTTTCCAGAAAGTAAGGGTGAGCGACAACTACCGTAGTTCAGTGTTACAGGGAAAGGGGCAGTCCCAAAGCTGTGCTCTAAGGATGGAAGCTTACGGACCCCAAAGTTAGCTTCTTATTCGCCAGCTTCTTATTTGCGGGCTTAATTCACTTCTTCTGCATGAAATGAGTCATGCATTTTATGGTCTGTTTTTTTAATCAAATGAGACAATTATTTTATGGTTTGTTTTCCAAAGGAGACCTCCATTTGCTTTTGTTTGTGAAATTTAACTTGGTTTACACCACATGTTTACATTGTATTTTTCTCCACGCTTTGCAAACAATGCAATTCTACTTAGATGAATCAGAATGAAGAGCTAGTATTTCCTATGGTTCCTATGGGGACATCCATTTAGCTCACATATCTGCAAGCCAAGTTGATTTTGAAGTAGGAAAAGACTGGTTACTTATTTGGACATAACTTCATAGGAATGCATTGAGTAGCATGTAAGATGTAGGGCCTGATTCATGGAATTAATTGCACCGAAAAAGGGTGACTTGTGTGCGAAAACGCATGCAAGTGCCCGTTAGTCGATTCTTGGAACACAATGCACGCGGCTTACCGGAGACTTGCGAGGAATCCGTGCAGGTCCAACACGCCACTCCAACACTACAAACACCTTGCGCCAGATTCCCAGCAAAGGGGTGTACCGTCTTGCGCAGTCACCTAAAAAGGGGGCAGAAATCTGTTCTAAGAAGCTACTGACCCTGAGGGAGTAGGAGATGGATGATCAAATACCATGACATGGAAGTAAATTAGGAAGATAGAGTTTAAGGAATTGCTGCCCCAGGACCCATAAGGCCTTGTGGACAATGCACAGGGTTTGGAACTGAACAGTCGTAGCCACGGGGAGCCAGTGCCATCATCACAGTCCTATGGAAATACAATACCTAGCCCCAGGACAAAAGGACAATTCCCACAATCCAGTTCTGGATGAGTTACAGGGGGAAGAGAGTAGTAGCACAGAAATCTTGGTAGAGGCCATTGCAGTAGGGCAGCATAGGACTGACCAGTCCTCTGGAGACAGTGAGCTGCTGGGGGAAGGAAAGGAATAATACCTCTGAGGAGGTGCAGCTGGTAAGCTGACCTCTCAGAGGTGTGAGGAGAGAAGGTGAGTGCGAGTTGAAATTATCACAGGCTATCCGCCATGACAGGTTGGAGCAGGAAGAGGGCCAAGCGAGGCTGGCCAGAGAATGACGGGAAAGGAGGGAAGCAGGTGTGGTTATGAGTATTGTCACAGTGTTTAGCACATTGTATGCAGTCTGCTGGACAACTAGCCCGTGTCAGTCCACCATGACATGGTTCACCCATGGCAGTCATGTAAATGCAGGCACAACTGTCAGACAGTCGTAACACATCATTCAATCAACATACACATTTCCTGATGCACACGCTTCACCACTCGCCGGACATTTCCTCATAAATTGGCAGGTCTCCCACGCCTTGGATCTGCTCCACATCAATCATATCACTAATGAGCTCTTCATGTGGAGTGAGTTTATCGTCCTCTCGTGGTGACCCACCTCCAGTCACCAGAGTACATGCGAAGGCGGCAGCAAGCTTCTCTTTGGCTCGGCGCTGGAGGCCATTCCAACACTTCATTACCTCAGCAGCAGTGCACCTCTCATTACCCAAGGCATTGATTCTGGCCGTGACACGCTGCCAGTGGGCCATAAGCTGAGCAGGTGTATGGTGCTTCCAGCCTGCACGAGCATGTCACATTGGTGATCCCGCACGTAGTCCATGAGAATCTGGAGTTCTTCATCATTGAAGCTCCTCTTCCTCGACGTGTGGGTTTCCTGTGCCGTGCCTTGAGCTACAGCCTGTTCTGCTACTGCACGCTTGACCTTCTTGCAAGGTCGTGCAGACCCTGTGTGGCTGGGACCACTTGGGTCCGTAGGGGCTGGAGCACTGGTGGCCTGGGCTATGGCATCAGCCACTGATGCTGTGACAGTAGGTGCCCTTGCAGGTGGCTGTACCTGGGTGCCGATGCCAGGACGCTTCACAGCACATCCCTTCCCTTTTGATGCACGGACAGCATCTGCCCCAGTGTGTCCATTGACCTTGGTCGCGACCACTACAGGCCTGGCTGGGGGACCCTGAACCTGGGTGCTGGTTGCTGCAGCTGCCCCTGCAGCTTCCTGACCCTGGCTGGTGTGGACATCAGATGACCCTGCTGCCCCAGGACCCAGGGTGCTGATGCCAGGACCTTTCACCACAGGTCCCTTCCCCTTAGAGACAAGGACATCTGCCCCTGGGTCTCAGTAGCCCTGGGTCGGGACCACTACAGGCCTGGCTGGGGGACCCTGAGACTGCAGCTTCCTAACCCTGGCTGGTGTGGACAGCAGATGACCCTGCTGCTCCAAGATTCTGGGGACATCAGCATCAGCTGTATCTCCCTGACCCTGTTGGGCGGGGGCATAGCTCTCCCTGCATGGCCCCTGGCACCTCGGACACCTCGGCCACCTTGGCTGCCTCGACTACCCTTCCTACTTGCTGCCCTCCCAACCATGGCACTGATGGATTGGTGCAATGGGAGGCGCAGCTATCAATTGTCCTGGTCAATTTCAGTGAGGGGGGGGCAGTGTACGTGATGTTAAACGTACCAATGTGCTCCAGCAAGGCTCATTGTAACCCCTGGGGGGAAAAAAGATCCTCGGTAGCCCACGTGAAAAGAAAAAAGCGCATGCAGTGCGCTGTGGCACACAGCAACACAAAAAATGCATACGAGAAGGACACGTAAGGTACTTTGATGGTAAGAATGGGGGTACGCGACACACATGGGCACCCACAGTATGCAAAATGCATATGCGACTCACGGTTAGCCTCACAAAAAAGGGAAAAGTACATGCACGTGTGCACTGAGGCAAATCCACCAAAACAAAAAGCTTGCACTGTCGCAGTAGTGAAGCGATTGCGTGGAAACGCTATGATCGCCAAAGTCCACACGTCTGTCCGCTATAACTGGCACAAGCGTGTGATGGTCACCTACGTACTACTTTATCCCGATCCTGAACGCCAACGCTCAACGTTCAGCGTGTGTCATCTAACTTACGCGCTAAGGCCCTTTCCTTTGATTTCACGCTGTTTCCGCACGTGCAGAGTCACTCTGTTTCCGGCAGCCCAGGCGAGTAACATGGAAGACCCACACTCCTGCCTACCAGCCAATTTACCTGCCTCCAACTGCCCTGAGCTGCCTCCTGCGAGCCATCTGCTGCTGCCTGCCCACTGTGTGTGCCTGCTGCCCATGTGCCCTGGAATTTTGGTGCCTGCTGTACAGCCATTGCCAGTGCTCCTGTCGTCGGACCTGTTACCACCTCTGCTGATCCAGAAGACTCCCGACGTGCCAGACCACCGCGCCACAGCCCAGCCCCAGGACCACCTTGCTGCCCACCCACACCTGCCTCGGGGGTTGCCATGTCTCAACCAACATCTTCAGAGGTCAATGGAAACCCTGTGGCAGCGAGGCAGAGGGCTGTCAGCTTCTCTGCCAGAGAAGTTGACATCCTGGTGGAGCATGTCCTGGGGCATTATAATACCCTCTTCAACCCACCAACGCAAGTCGGCAAGGAAGGACGGAAGATGATCTGGCCCAAGATCGTGGGTGCCATCAACGCGGAGGGGGTGGCACCCCGGGACTACATCCATGTGCACAAGCGCTGGAAGGACTTCAAAGCCACAACTCACAACAAGACCTGGCGCTCCCTCCAGGCTGGTGACAACCAAGTGGGGCGCCGGGGCCGGTTGACCACCAACATGCGTGTCCTGGAGCGGTTCTAACCAGCGCTGCACGCCAAGGTCATAGATTTGGAGCTCCGTCTGGAGTCGACTGGTAAGTGTTCATGTGATGGTGCCCTCAACAGTGCATGTGCATGTTGATGTGTGGTTGGAGTATGCACCTTGACGTTATGGCAGCTATGCCTCTTGTTCGGATGTCTGTATGCATTTCCCAGACAGTGCTGCATGTGTTTTCATTCAAGCATGTGTGATATCAACGGTGTAACTGTTGCAATGTGTGATGTGCTGCAGCATGTAACGACGTGCACGTGGTTGCTTACAAGTGTCTGAGCCGTGGCCAGGTGAGAGGTGTGACACATGGGTGCTGTCATCAACATCATGGACATGCAGGGTGTACATGTGCATATGTCTGAGATGTGAGTGTGTGACTGGCCAACACTCCTGGATGGATGTAAGTGGAGCATTTAAATGTGTGCTCTACTCCTGCTGCCCGATTGACATTGAGGGGACTCTGATGTGATGGCTCTGTGCTCTGCTTCAGGACTGTCAGGTGATGTGTGTGAATGACATGTGTATGTCCCATGATGCATTTTAGTAGAATGCACAATTTGTAGGTGCTGACAGTGCCTTGTGCAAAGATGTGATTGTCTGTTGTGAAGGACAGACATGTATGTGCGCGTGTGTACATTGCACGTACCTGTGTGTTGTGGAGGGATGATGATGGTTGTGACCTTTGCCTGTGTACTTCGTGTGCATATGTTTTGTGCCAAACACACATAGGTTCAGTACCCTGATGTTTGTGTTCCATGTCTCCTTATCCACAGCAAAGTTGGAAGAAGAGGGCGGAGAAGGTGCTGTGGAGCAAGGCAGCAGGAATGCCTCCACCAGGCACAGACGCAAGGCCCAGTCATGCTCCCAGGTAATTTCTTCTTTGGGGAGCGAGGAGACTGGTGCTGCGTCAGAGACAACAGCCATATCTGCTGAGGGGAGGTCCAAGAGGGTGAAGGTGGTTGTGGACTCCTCGGCAGCGGGAAGGGCAGGTGAGCTTGCACAGGGGTAATCCACTGCAGAAGATGGTGGGGAGGCATCCAGGTTGGTGGGGGACGAGGAGGAGGCTGCATCAGCCCAGTCCATGGGGCCCGGCGCGAGTGATGAGGTGGGTGTGACTGGTGCAGTTCAGACTCAGGGGCAGGAGGCAGTGCAGGTCGCTATGGAGGTGCCTGTGCTTAATCCTGCCCCTCGGCCTGCGACTTCGCCAGTATGTACCTGCGGGCATGCCCCAGGCCGGACCCATCCGCAGGTGGCGGATGTTTCCACACAAATGGAAACACCAATACCTGCGGATGACGCCATTCGAGACAGGGTGGAACCGTTGGTAGCCGGTATCTTGCGGCGTACAGGCACCATTTGTGATGATGTGCAGGCTTCCAATCAGGGGCTTGCACATCATCACACTGAGGTCTGGCGTCTCCTGAACTGGCTATCTCAGTTCCTGGTCTCGAGTTGGGTGCATGAGCTGGGTACTCATGCAACCCCCTCCTCATCTTCCTCCTGTGTGTGCCAGTCGTCCTCCCTGCCGCCTTCCGGCCCAGATGAAACCAGGGCCCCCTGTGTACCTGTGCCATCCCAGGCGGCCCATCTGGTGGCAATCACATCCCTGCCAGTGTCGGGAGTCGACGTAGGATCATCCAAGGTGATCACCACGCTGATCCAGCCGACAACAGGATCTGTGGCACTGGAGGGAGAGCAGGCACCAAGGAGCAGGGCATGTGCACGACAGCCCCGGGTGTTGTCATCATCCCGGAGGCTGTCCTTAAGGAGCAGGCACCGGGCAATTTGGCAGCAGCAGGCTTGGAGTAGGAGACTAGGGGACTCGGGGCATAACATCTCAGGAAGGCAGGTATCGGGCATTAGGCAGGATGCAAAAGTGAACCTACGCCAAAGTGGAGTGTTTGGGGCGGCAAATCGGGGTAGAGCGGCAGCGGGCACGGGAGGCAAGCCTCACCATGGCCAGGGTGGAGATTTCCCTGCGTCGGGCGGAGAGGAGGGCTGAGGTCCTCGAAGAGACTTGCAAGGAGTGGAAGGGGATGTAGAGGACCATGTTGGAGTCCCTGCAAGCCCTCGAGTTGAGAGTAGAGGCTCGCCTAGGGGCAGTGGACGCAGGGTCTGATGATGCCTTGGCTGAGACATTGAGGGAGCATGGTGAGGAGAAGGACTAGCCCGCTCGCTGTCTTTGTAAATAGTTCTTTAGACATACGTTTCCTTTTTTTTATGATTTGGAGTTTTTGGACTATACTCCAATTTTTTGTATATAGTTGTTTGCGTGTGATTTTGCTTTTATTTTATGGTTTGGAGTGCATTTTGGACTTTGCTCCTTTTTTATTTGTGCATAGTTTACTTGTTTCTTCAACTTTTGTGTTCACCATGCAGGAATGGTTTTTCTTTCTCATTTTGATTCTCTTTGGAATTTTTTTTTTATGCACATGAACTATCTTTGTGACTCTTCCGTTTTTCATGTGCATTCACTGGAGTTTCTTTTGGATGATTTTATTTATTCTTGTACATATTTTGATTTATAATTTGCAGTATTTATAACGACAATACTAATACTAATATATTTTATTTTGCTTCATCACAGTAATGGTTTCGCTGTCATTTCTTTTCACAGTTTGCTGCTTTGTTACTCTGTTTTATGTCCCTGCTAAGGACCATTATTGGTCATGTGTGTGCTTACTTGCATGCATGTGTCATGTTTGCCATCCATTTGCATGGGGCATGTACAGATGTGGATGACCAATGGATGGGTGTGAAGGGGGAGTTTGGGTGTGCACGGTGAAGTGGCATTTGCTTTCACATGTGCAGCATCAATGTGTATTGATCCTCACTGTGTTTGGGAGAGTTGTGGGTGGGGTGACTGATGGGAGTGTAAAATGTTCACAATTTTGGACCATGATTTGATCGATGCAGTGTTACGCAAATGTGCTTTGCCTTTCAACAGCATGTCTTTTTGCTGTTATCATTGTCTCTGGTGTTGTTGGGCATCTTGCACTAGCAGGCAGTTTTACCATAACTTTGTTTTTAAACATGGCCAGACCAATGCATCAGTCTTGGTGGCTAGCGCACTGTCTGATTGCCATGTACTCAATCAGGACTTAAGCCATTCCTCTGTGCTTGTGCTTTTGGTACTCCTCTGCCTAGATGAAGTCCTGTCTGAATCTGCAATGGTCATCTGGCTACCCTCTGAACTTGGCCAAAGGTCCCCTCGCACACCACTTGCACACCCGCACTGCCTCTCTGGCATGGCCAAAACTTGGACTGTTTTTATGTATGCTAAAAGACACCTACCGGCACTCCGCACCTGCTGACTGCACTTAAGCTTGGACTTGACACCAGCTGGCCACATTTTGTTTATTTCATTGTTTGGTCTATTTGCTTTGAAGTCCTTCACATGTACTGCACTGACCCCTCATGCACAACCTTTTCTCATTCCCCACTTCACGTTCACTGGGGCCATCAATGTCACCTGCCCTAACATGTTTGTTGTCTCTGTATTCACTGTGTTCCCCTCCCCGGACTCTTTGGGCCTTTGGACACTTGTGTATATGTGCATTCTGAATGACATGTCATTTCATTAGATGTCATGTCATGTCCTTCACACATGGGAGGATCAGTGATGTGTTTATTAGGTTATCTGTTTGGGTAATGTCGGCTCATTGAGGCTCAGGCCGTGACAGGCCTGGGCAGTGTCTGTTCATGTGCCACACATTGAGGGTGCTTAAGATTCTGTCACTATGTGACTATTTCTACATGGGGATTATTGACATGACTTTGTCACATGGGCTGCAGGGCCTCACTTTAACATTCACTTGTGTGATGTGTATGTTGGGATATGGTTGCAGACAGCAATTGTGTTTGAGCAGCTGCCACACTCAAGGTTGTGGGGCCAGTTGTGTGCTTTTTTGGTGTTTGTTGGATATATTTTGACCAGGAGGTTCAGGGTGGTGTCACTATATGGCAGTGAAGTTGCTGAACACGCCATCAATGGAGTGAACATGTGTCACTATGTCAGCATCCAACATGCAGGTGATGTCCAGTCTGGAGGGGTCTGCCTGAAGGGTGGTGTCACGGGTGATGGGGGCTGGGGTGGAGGGGTCCCATGTGGTGTGGGCTGCCTGCGGGGATGGCGTCACAGGTAATCTAGGGTGGGTCCCATGTGGAGGGGGCTGCCTGCAGGGTGGCATCACGGGTAATGGGGTCTGGGGTTGGAGGGTCCCATGTGGAGGGGGCTGTCTGGAGACTGGGGTGATGGGGCCTGGGGTGGGGGTGTCCAATGTGGTGTGGCCTGCCTGCAGGGTGGTGTCATGGGTGATGGGCACTGCGGTGGGGGTGTCCCGTCAGGAGGAGTCTGCTCTCAGTGGATTGGTCTGGGTATCACGGGGTGTTTTGTAGCAATTTGGCTGGGGTGCTGCCAGGGTACGCATCATGCGATTTGGCTGGGGTGCTGCCGGGGAACGCAATGAGTTTTCATGCGATTACGCTGGGGTGTGACCGGGGTGCGCGCTGAATGTTGACGCGATTTGGCTGCGGTGCATCCGGGGTACGCGCTGAGTTTTCATGCGATTTAGCCGGGGTGTGGGAGGTTATGCAATGATTTTTCACGCGATTTGGCTGGGGTGCATCCGGGGTACGCGATTAGTTTTCACACAATTTGGCTGGGGTGCCGGCGGGGTACGCAATGATTTTTCATGCGATTTGGCTGGGATGCGGCCGGGGTACGCAATGGGTTTTCACGTGATTTGCCTGTGGTGCGGGCAGGATACGCGCTGAGTTTTCACGCGATTATGCTGGGGTGCACGCTGAGTTTTCATGCGATTTGGCTGGGGTGCGTCCGAGGTACGCGCTGAGTTTTGACTTGATTTGGCTGGGATGCGGGTGGGATACGCACTGAGGTTTCACACGATTTGGCTGAGGTGCAGCTGAGGTACACGATGAGTTGTCACGTGATTTGGATGGGTTGCGGGTGTGGTACGTGCTGAGTTTTCACGCAATTCGGCTGCGGGGGCTGTGTTCTGGTTCAGGGATGGCACGGGGCCTTGCACCGTGTTCGGCATTTCATTTGCTTTTTACTGCTTGTGGGGGTGTGTTGGGGCGTTACTGTTGCAGTTTGGCGTTCCTTGCACCACGGCTACTGATGCCTCTGGAAATCCATGAATACACGTGGCGCGCAATTGATTCTCTGCGCCAAGGCTGGCGCACGCTCCTTCTCAGCATGCGCCGCTTGTACCTTTTCCGCGCAGGATTCTATGAATCGGGCCCATAGTGTTTGGCTCAGGCTAAGTGCACCTGAATCTCATAGAGGGATGCCTTGTGAGCGAGGAGCAATAAAGAGATACATGAGCCAAATGAATTTTCCCAAAGGAAATGCTTGTTCCTCATTCAGACTTATCTCAGTAGAATTGCATTGAATTACCTTCAGCCGGTGAATAAGAAGCTTGCCGAATAAGTAGCTAACTTCAACATCCAAATAAAAAAGCTGGCTGAATAAGAAGCTAACTTCAGTGTCATCTTCTGTTTCTAGTACTTGATTTTTCTCAGTTTTGTGGTCACTTTATGCTCTTGCACCCCAGCCTCCCCCGAGGAAGAGTAAAGAAAATGAATGCAGCATCCCATATTCCCCTTCTCTTCTCACACCACCCATGTCTCGTTCCTTCTGTCATTGAGTATGAGGGAGCACACTTATTATTTATTTATTTATTTATTCGCATTTGTAGAGCACACGTACAGCCCAGGGGCATCGTGGCGCTTGTTACAAGAGTTTGCAAAGAATTTTCATTGGTGTGGTTACATCTGACCAGAAGGTCTCTTAGTTACTTGGTACAGTTAGTAAACATTTACTTTGAGCATACAAAAGCATAGAAGACATAGCATGTTATGTTGGTTAAGTGAAGAGATGTGTTTTGAGTGCTTTGCGGAAAGCAAGGTGGGATTGAATCATTCTGAGGCTAGGCGGGAGGGCATTCCACTGTGAGGCAGCTATCGTAGGGAAGCTGGATCCTCCTGCGCGGATTTCTTTGGCTATGGGCACCTGGATAAGGTTGGAGTAGCCCTCCCTAAGGGGTCTTGCGGCCGTGTGTTTGACGACCCTTTGTACAAGGTATGGAGGGGCAGTATCGTGGAGGCATTTGTGTGCCAGTGAAAGAGTTTTGAACGTGATTCTCTGTTTGACTGGGAGCCAATGAACTTGTTTCCTGATTTCAGAGATGTGTTCTTTCCTTGACGTCCCAGTAGCTGCCCTGAGGGCATTGTTTTGCGCTATTTGCAGTTTAGAGAGGTTTTTGCATGACGTTCCAGATAGTAGGGCGTTGCAGTAATCTAGTCTAGAACCAATATTGGCTTTAGCTATGGTGAGGCAGTTATGTTGTGAGAGGAAAGGTCTGGCTTTATTAATGATTTTGGCGTAGTAGGCTGATGAGGTGGAGATAGCATTTACTTGTCTGTCCATGGTGAGGTTTGAGTCTAGGTAGACGCCCAGTGTTTTGACGTGGTCAGACACTTTGATAGGTGTATTGTCGATGGTGAAGGAGGTGTATTCCTGTCTAAGGTTACCCAGGGTGGTAGGTGAGCCTGTGAGTAGGAGTTCTGTCTTTTCACTATTTAAACAGAGCCAGTTGTCTGCCATCCATGATTGGATGGTTGAGTATATGTCCGTGAGATTGGCCATGTCAATCATGTAGTCACCTGTGAGCGGGATTAACACCTGCGTGTCTTCCGCATAATTGGTGTATGAGATACCCATGGCATCCAGGATGCTGAACAATGGCCTTGTGAACAAGTTATAAAGAGTGGGTGCTATGCAAGACCGTTGTGGGACTCCGCATGTAAGTAGGCTCGGTGCGGCAGTGGCCGAGTCCAAGAAGACTTTCATAGCCCTGCCTTGGAGAAAGGAGGTGATCCAGTCGTGTGCTTTGTGTGAGAAGTTGGCTGCAGAGGCAAGGTGGCGGCACAGTGTGTTGTGGTCGACCAAGTCGAGCGCAGCGGATAAGTCGAGGAGTAGGAGAAGTGCAGGTTTGCCTAAGTCCCTCAAGTCGTCCATTCGGTTTTTTAGATTGAGGAGGGCTGATTCCGTACCATGTCTTGGGCGGAAACCTGATTGGCGCAAGCCAAGGAGTTGGTTTTCTTTGAGGTGTTTTTGGACTTGCATATAAGCTGCTTTGTCGAGAATTTTTAGCAGGAATGGGACTGCGGTGATTGGTCTGTAGTTACCGGGGACAGTGGGGTCGAGTGTTGGTTTTTTGATTAATGGGTGTACCCAGGCTTCTTTGAGATCTTTCGGGACAATACCTGATCTGAAGGAGGCATTGATGAAGGTAGTGATAAAGGGAGCAAGGGCGTAAGCGGAGTCTTTGATAAGTTGGGCAGGGCAGGCATCACCTTTGCAGTTGGAATGTTTTATAGACTTAAGCAGGGTGATGGCCTCAGCTTCCGTGATGTCTCTAAATTTGAATGGGGGGGAGGATTTAGGTGCTGGTGAGGCAGGCATTTTACTATGCTGGCTAGCTATTAGCTTTTCTAGCATTTTTTGGTGGCCAGTGATTTTGGCCTGCAGGGTGTCAAGTTTGTCTAGCATTGCAGATTGAATGCTGTTACACCATTTGGCATCCTTGATAAGCGTAGGAGCAGGAGTCGCAGGTTTTTCCAGTTCTCTGAAGATGGAGAAGATTTCCTTGGAGTTGGATTTGGCGTCATTGATTCTAGTGTTGAATGAGAGGGCTTTGGCTTTGATGACATTGTTTTTATATGACTTGGAGATGATTTTGAAGGCTTCCCTATTTATTTCTGAGGGATTGGATTTCCATGTGGAGAGGGCGGATCTTTTTTCTGAGCATTGCTTGAGTAGCTAGTTGGAGAACCACGAATTGGAGTGCTTAATTTTCTTGGCTTTCATGAGGGTTAGGGGAGCAATTGCGTCTATGGCTTTGGTGATGACGTTTTTGTAGGTGCTTGCGAGAGTTTCTGGGTTGTCGGAGGTGGGCGTTTGTAACGCGGGGATCATTAGCAACGGTGCCAGGTTTTCTACTGTAAGTTTCCGTGAACTCCTGGCGAGTCCAGCTGGGCAGGGGGTCAGAGTGGGTGCGGAGTCTTTTTTAGTGGTGAGGTTGAATCGGATATAGTGGTGGTCAGACCAAGGGAGGTGGGTATTGGCGGTGACCAGGACAGAGCAGTTGTGCTGGCTAATCCAGTCCAAGGTGCGTCCTTTCATGTGGGTGGGTTCAATGATGGTAGGCGTGAAGCCGAGATTGGTAAGTGCTTTGTTAAGCGCTTTAGCGTGCTGGTCTTTGGGGTCGTTGAGGCATAGGTTGAGGTCATCCAAGAGGATGGTTTGGGATTTTTTTTTATATTGTCCGATAGAGCGTGGACAATGGAATCTTGGAAGTCAGTGCGGGGCCAGGTGGTCGGTATACAATATGCATATTGATGGTGCAGGTGTGTGACACATTAATTTTAAGTGGGAGGTAGTCACAGTTGAGTCCATTTAGTCGCTGGTGTGCTGGTGATTCCCTAATGCTAAGGGAGTTCTTGGCTATGAGGGCGACGCCGCCTCCTCTCTGGTTGGTGCGGTCTTTCCTAAAGATAGCATAGTCTGCGGGGATGGCTAGAGAGAGTGCAGGTCCTGAGCTATCATTTAACCAGGTTTCTGTAATGGCAAGTATGTCTAGATTGTCTTTGGTGATCAAATCGTGTATGTCGAGGAGATGTGCAGGAATAGAGCGAGCATTAACTAGTGCACACTTTAGCATATGGGCAGAGGGCTGTAGTGTAGGATGTGTTGTGGTGCGAGGTGCAGGCAAATCAGTGGGCATAGGCACAGCGGCAACAACAGTGGGTGCAGGCAGTTCAGTGGGCATAGGCATAGCGGCAACGACAATGGATGCAGTCAGTTCAGTGGGCATAGGCACAGCGGCAACGACAATGGGTGCAGTCATTTCAGTGGGCATAGGCACAGCGGCAACGACAATGGGTGCAGGCAGTTCAGTAGGCATAGGCACAGCGGCAACAACAATGGGTGCAGTCAGTTCAGTGGGCATAGGCACAGCGGCAACAACAATGGCTGCAGGCAGTTCAGTAGGCATAGGCACAGCGGCAACAACAATGGGTGCAGGCAGTTCAGTGGGCATAGGCATAGCGGCACCAACAATGGGTGCAGGCAGTTCAGTGGGCATAGGGCATATTTCTGGTTGTTGAATGTTGGAGATTTCGTGTCCACGAGGAAAACCACAACATGTATGCGTGGTCAGGACCCCTACAGGGAATTCTAACTACTGCAGAATCCCTAATGGACAGTGTTAAGTGGGAAGGAAATATCATGGGCCAGAAACAACCTGGAAGAAACATGCAATTAACTAGTGCACACTTTAGCATATGGGCAGAGGGCTGTAGTGTAGGATGTGTTGTGGTGCGAGGTGCAGGCAAATCAGTGGGCATAGGCACAGCGGCAACAACAGTGGGTGCAGGCAGTTCAGTGGGCATAGGCATAGCGGCAACGACAATGGGTGCAGTCAGTTCAGTGGGCATAGGCACAGCGGCAACGACAATGGGTGCAGTCATTTCAGTGAGCATTGGCACAGCGGCAACGACAATGGGTGCAGGCAGTTCAGTAGGCATAGGCACAGCGGCAACAACAATGGGTGCAGTCAGTTCAGTGGGCATAGGCACAGCGGCAACAACAATGGGTGCAGGCAGTTCAGTAGGCATAGGCACAGCGGCAACAACAATGGGTGCAGGCAGTTCAGTGGGCATAGACATAGCGGCACCAACAATGGGTGCAGGCAGTTCAGCGGGCATAGGGCATATTTCTGGTTGTTGAATGTTGGAGATTTCGTGTCCACGAGGAAAACCACAACATGTATGTGTGGTCAGGACCCCTACAGGGAATTCTAACTCCTGCAGAATCCCTAATGGACGGTGTTAAGTGGGAAGGAACTATCATGGGCCAGAAACAACCTGGAAGAAACATGCAATGTATGAGCAAAGGAATCGATATGTTACTAAAAGGAACTCTCTTCCTCCCCCAACAGTCCAATAGAATATCTGTATGCTACTCAAGCTGGGAGTCACTAAAAGGAGGGAGTGTCCATAAGAAAAAGTCCATAGACTAGGAAAACCGTGATGGGGTGGGGAAGGGAACGAACACACAAGGACTCAAATAAAAAGGGAAACATTTTGAATGGACCTACCCGGAGAGCACAAGGGCTCCCATGCAGAGAAAGATCAAGGATCCGAAGATATGGAGTCCAAATCATGAAGATAACATGCAGGAAGTGGCAGGACAGAATGAAAATCCTAGGAAGATGGTGTAAGCACTTTGGAGGTAAAGGTTTGAAAATCAAGTCGATGGGAAGGTCAATAAACTGGGAAACAAGGAGCAGCGACAAGATGGGAGGGTGCAGGGTCAAAATACAGGTGCATTATACTGATCAGGATCCAAAATGTCTTAACAGATCGGATTGAGCCAAGGAGCGAATCCAGGTACACTTAAGACTTCTGTACAATAACAATATAATAGATCGTCAAACCTGATGCAAAGTCCAAGTTGGGAAGAACAGTGTGGCGAACTGTGCTGGAAAGGGACAACATTTACTTGGGGGGGCTACGCAGCTGGATTGGGTCAGTTGGTGATGACCCATTTTCGGACAATGTGGACAGTGCTGATATGGCAAATCTTCCGGGTGTCTGTATCCCTGGGCTGACAGATAAAGGAGGGGAAGGGCGTATTTCTTGGAACCATTGGTATCTTAGAGCACGACTCAGAGCAAAGTTCTTCATAACCTGACCAGTAAAATGGGTGCCTCATTGCTATCTATACCGAGGTGCAATCCAAATTGAGATATGAACTCTGTCAGCAACTTCTTTGAAACTGTAACAGTGTATGTCTTTCTACATGAGTATGCTTCTACCCACCCCAAGAACATGTCCACCACAATCAAGCAGTAGGTGAAATTCACACAGGTGGGGAGCTGCACCAAGTCTGCACGTGCAAGAAAGGACCTTCTGGTATCGGACACGCAGACAGCTTTGTCCATACTGCTTTGCCAACATTATGTGTTAAACATGTTACACGATTCTCACAATAACTTTGAGACATAGAAGCGAAACCAGGGGCCATCCAATCTCCCTGCAATAAAGTAATCATAGCGTTTTTACCTGAATGTGCTAAGACGTGATGAGCTTCATGGACCAGGTAGGGAAGGAGTACCTTGGGTGCCTCCAGACATCGTCTGGGGAACGCCACAGGGAATCTACTCCCAATCTACAATACCGTTGAGTCCAGGTTACCTTTTCGGTGTCAGGGGCTTGCTCTTGAAGGATTGGCATATTGGAAAGGGAAGCAATTGGTCATCGTTGGACTGCAACACAAACAAGAAACTCATTAGGAGCCAGGGGTGCATTTCAACCCACTGAACGAGCTCCACCATCTGCTAGTGTATGTCCTTCTGCTGTCAAAAACTGACTGAGAGGGAGCATGTCCCTTACATTTACCAATATCTACAGATGCAGGAAGTTCTCTTCCCTACTCACTAGGCCCACTTGGTTGACTCTCTCCCCAAGTGCTGCCACAAGGAAAATGCTTCATATCGTTATTCCTGTGTGTTTTCTCTCTCCCACTTGAGAGACACCAGAAGGTGTCTCACCTGCTAGTCTTCAGGGACCTGTCATCCAGGTGGCCAGAACATGGCCATCGCTATTGGATCCAGTTCCTAGGGGTGGACCAATGCAGGAGTATCACCTGGGTGGGGGGGGTTCCTCTGGGAGTGGAAGTGGGACACCGTCGGGTGAGGCGCGGTATCCCCTTTCTTTCAACACCTTTCCCATCCTAAAAACCACTGCCCCCCCCCCCTTTCCGACACAAAAACATTTGCACGATACACCAGAGAACGGACTAACAGCAGAGCCATTTACCTGACATGTCCCAATACAAGGGTCAGGCAAAGTCAGGCAATTGATCAGAATCACACACACCTGACGGCCCTTTCCCTTCCCAACAGAGATAAAAGGTCGAGCAAGAGAGCACAGTACGAGCAAGGCAGACCGCACAACGAGACAGCTATCCAGGTCCGGCAGATCAAGAGGAGGAGAAAGGCGGCGAATATCGAGAGGCTAACAAGGAGAGACACGACCTTGCATTTTCAGACACAGGCCCACGAAACCCTGTTGGACCGACGACAATAGCCCAAGTGTGCTTCAACAGATGTCAATGGTACATGGAGTGTGTCAATGCTGATAAGCGGGAGCGAGGGAAACTCCTGCCACTGTGGTACCGGCCTTGACTCCAGTGTCCTGGCCATTTGGATAACAGATCCCTGGGGACTAGCTAGGGAGACACCTTCAGGTTTCTCACATTCCCTACACGGATAAAAGGCAGAGCACAAGCGCATACTCTGAGTGAGGCAAAACGCACGAAGATACAGCAGTTTTGAGTTAGCAGCTGAATGAGGGCAGAAAGGCTGCTAGGCATGAGATGTTCGTGAGAGGGGCAACACCCTTGACCTTTTTAACAGGAAGCGGTTACTTTCAAGAAACCTTTAAGGCAGAAAACGTAAGAACAGGAAACAAGGCTGAAGAATCCTGCATTTTGTGTCAGCGATATCGAGGTTCCTCCCACGTAAATGACCAAGGCGGGGAGGAGCAGCATACGCTGTGGTATCGTCCTTGGCTCCAAGAACAAAGAAGCGACAGTGAACAACACAGCCGGTGAGGTGGGGAGACCGATGCCAGACTGATCTGTGTTGAAGTCAAGGTTGCAAGCGCCAACATTGTAAAATGAATGCTGGAAGGAACATTGTTCAAAATGTCCGATGATTCTTGGATCATCCCCTCCACCGGGCTCAGATTCACTTTAACACAAAGTTCGTATTTTCGCATATACACCATTTTCTTATAATTTCCACGTATCTAATTTCTCGGCTGATTCACGGTTCACCCCGGACCCCCCTCTGCCGGGCTCAGATCCGTTCTAGCACAAAATCTTCAATCAGTCTCCCTCTGCCGGGCTTGGACAAATGTATCTATTGTAACACAAACTGGCTTTAACACAAAGCTTTCAATTGATCTCCCTCTGTTGAGCTCAGACCAACTTTATCTAATTTGCGATCAACTTTCTTTACTGTAGCAACATCAAAGACTTTCGATTATGCACAGGATTTGGCTTGACCTGTTGCAGGACCACTTCAATTCACCATCCTTTTCCACTCTTTCACTTTTGTCAACTCTCAGCTGGACACCTTACAGAGACCTTCGATTGAGCATGCACACGGTTCCGGACTACTCTGTCAAAGGTATCGTATATCTTGGTTTCAAAGTTCAATCACTCATCTGCAGTTCAACTTTACTCGTGTTGTTTATCACATGCGTTTCATACAATGTTCATTCCAGCACTCACCATACAATGTTGCAGCTTGCAACCTTGGCTTCAACACTCACCGGCTGTGGTGATTTTTCTGACATTGCTTTGTTGTTGGAGCCAAGGACAGTACCACGGCAGCTGGCGATTCTTACCGCCTTGATTATCGACGCAGTAGGGCCCTCGGTACACAATGCAGGATTCCTCAGCCTGGTGCCCTGGTCTTATGCTTTCTATTCTCGAGGCTTCATGAAAATAACGGTTCCTTGTCAAAAAAAGATCAAGGGAACCGCCCTCCTTCTGATCCCCTTCGGTTTCACCGTCTTTCTCCTTGTGCTAAACTGCCATCTTGGAACTGCTGTTTCCTCGCGTGCTTTGCCTCGCTCAGAGTGTGCTCTCGCCTTTTATCCGTGTGGGGAAGTGTAATGGAAGTTAGGTGTGTGTGGTGGTCAGTAATTGTCTGACCATTGTATTGGAACGCATCAGGTATACGGCTTGGGTGTTAGTCCGTTTTCTCTCATAGCGGGCTGTCCGTGAGAACGTGTTTGTGTTGTGAAAGGGGGGGGGTTGAGTCCTAAGTATCCTACCTTGTAGGATGGGGTAAAGATGTTACAGGGAAGGGGATACCGCGTCTCAACATCTGGTGTCCCACTCCCTGAAGAGCCCTCACCAGGTGATCCCCGATAGGTCCACCCCAGGAACTGGACCCAAAGGGGATGGCCGTTTCCTGGCCACCTGGATGACAGATCCCCGAGAACTAGTGGGTGAGACACCTGGTTTCTCACGTGACCTTCCCCCATGCGAGGTGGATATACTTGTTCTTTTTCTATGGTCTTCTATTTGAAAACCTTTAGATAGAACAAGAACGAGATATATCTAAGGACCCTCGCATATTCCATGGGTTTCTTTTTCTCTGTGCTGGCAGAGGCGAGGTGTTTCGATTTGTCTCTCGAATGTATCCCATAAACTGGCCTCAAGGGGGTGACCCTAGATTTATGTGCTCATTAAGTTTCAAAGAAGGTTCTTGGTAATTGATAGGCTTGTGGTGTTCTGTCTCTGTCCAATTCCACATTGGAGAGGTTTGGGAATAACAGTTGGAATGCCAGTAGTTTCGAGGTATACATTCCCTATGGGGAGTTTGGAGGCTCCTGCAAAAGAGTGGAAAAAGCAGGGAAGTCCCTTCCCACAATGACCTCTTCGGGAAGTCCAGGAATGATGGCCGATGATATCAAATATGTCTTGCACCACAGGAATCTTGGGGTATATTTCGTTATCCCTGCATGCACATGTAACTATAACTACGGTGGCATCCTCGAGGTCGGTCCTTGAACCAAATCGACCTTTATGGCGGTTTGTTTGCTTCCTGAGTCATTGAATGCGTTTACTTGTTTCCCATTTATCAAAGCCTTTTCATATGTGAAGTCAGCCGAGGACTGACATAAACATATGCTGCAGGTTTCCAGATCTTCTTCGGGGTCCTCCCACTCTTCCCCTTTTAGACAGCCTATTTCCATGGGTTTTTCTTTTCCATTTTTCAACTGGCCAGTTTCCCTAATGAAAAGCAAATAGGAGGAGATGGTTTGATTCCCTTTTTGGCTTCCTCTCTACTTCTAGGGTCAGGTCTTTTAACTTACATTCTTTCTTTCAGTATCCATTCTGCAAGGAAGGCATGGCATCAAAGTAAGACAGACACAAGTAATCACAGTTCTAGGGGGTTTGTTAAACTGTAAAATGGGTGAGATAAACACCTAATCTAAACCTAAATCTAAGATG
Source organism: Ambystoma mexicanum (assembly GCF_040938575.1). NCBI lineage: Eukaryota > Metazoa > Chordata > Amphibia > Caudata > Ambystomatidae > Ambystoma > Ambystoma mexicanum. The sequence goes on from NC_090925.1 coordinate 834,474,963, forward strand.
TGAGCTAGCTACGACCATCAAATAATAATAATAATACAGTCCTAGTAGAGTCTAGTCAAATAAAAAGGGCCTATACTAAAAAACCTATTGGCAATCCTTACCGCTATGCTACAAAAAAGAGTGTGGGATAATGTTCATAAGAAAGAAAGAAGTGTTCACAAAATGATAAGTCAGGATGTTATGGTCTCCCTTCCCCACGTTTTTAGAATGGAACAAGGCAGGACTCTCGAGCACAGCACACTCCTGAACTTCTCCAGAACAAGCTTGCAGTTCCTTAGCTCAATATCAGGACCTTCTGTGCTCACGTCTCTTCTCATGCAAAGTCTCTTGCTTCAGAGTGCCTGATATGCCAAAATAGCAAAATAAAAGTTCCTTCTTTTAACCTTTACGTCGGTGATAACCCTTCACCCTTGGATTCCCTCAGCCGGCCCTCGATCCTTCTTTCAGCGTCAACCTCCCAGAGCATTTGCCTGAAGGGCAATCCTGTCTCGCTGGGTCACTCTGTTAGCCTACGGCAGGTGAGGGTTTTACACAATCACAGTTCACGCAGCGTTCCCCTCAGCCGTGCGCAAACGCCTGTTTCACAATTGTCAAAACTTCTGCAATGTGTTAAAGACTTTCAATTGTACACGGGGTTTGGCTTGACCCTTGTATGACCACCTTAACACCTTATGTTGGCCTTCCCTATGTCCTCTTGGTACTTGTAGTTTCCACAATCTGAGTTCAATACATTGTCTTTGTTTAGGAGAGGGGTACCAGCCAGAGAACTTTGAATGAGCGCCCACATAGCACCAGACCACTCTATCTCTGGTACCAAGTTTGTTCACAAAAGAGCTCTGTCTATTTATCTTCTTAATGTTGCTACTGCAACCTTAAGCCTAACACAGTCTGGTCGACTATCAGGTTCTTCCGACTCACCGGCTGTGCTGAACTAATTGGTGTTTCTTTTGCCGCTGGTGTCAAGGACGGTACCACGATGGCAACGGCACCTCCCCGCCCTGGCTATCAGTGTGGTAGGGTTCCATGTACCGCTGACATCCGTCACACCATTCGCCAGCTGCGATTCGCGGTCTTATGTTTCTTTTATCAGAGGCTTTGCGGATCTGGTTTGGAAAGGGCAAGGACAACTCCCTCCTTGACGTCCTTTCAGGTCTCGCCGCCTTTCTCCTCCGTTTGAACTGCTGTCCTGGAATAGCTGCTTTCTGGTGTGTTCGGCCTTGCTCAAAGTGTGCTCTTGTGCACTGCCTTTTATCCATATGGGGAAGGGAAAGGGCAGTCAGATGTGTGTAGTTGTCGGCAATTGCCTGACTCTGCCCGACCCTTGTGTTGGGACATGTCAGGTAAACGGCTCGGGTATTGGTCTGTTTTCGTTCACGCTTTGAGAAAGTGTTTCTGTTGGAAAAGGGGGGTAGAGTTTCTGTCCTACTGGGCAGAATGGGGAAAAGGTATCATAAGGAAGAGGGTACCGCGTCTCACCCTTCTCTGTCCCACTTCCACTCCCCGTAGACCCTCCCATCCAGGTGATCCACCCGCAGGAACTGAATCCAATAGCGATGGCCGTGTCCTGGCCACCTGGATGACAGATCCCTGGGGACTAGCGGGTGAGACACCTTCAGGTTTCTCACAATTCCTTGGTTTTATAGTATCCTCCTCCCTTATCTAATACTTGGGTTTGGGGCCGGTGAGTATGTTCGTGATCTTTCCGCTCCTCACTTCGGTGTACCTGCATCTGAGTGGTTTTGGGCAGTCTCATTGGTCATGGTTATGGTCGGTCGATTTAGTTGTAGTTCTGCCTTTTGCAAAAAGGGGGGTAAAGAGTTGGTGCATTGTTCTAACGTAATAATTTCTACCAATTCCTCCATGGTCCAGATGCAGTTTTAGCAGATTTATATAAGAGTGAACTAGATTTGTGAGCCCCTCTCTTGACGATTTGTTTTAATTCCTTCCTGGAAACAGGTGTTTACCTGCAATCCTGGAAAGGCGCAATTATTCACCCTATATTTAAAAAGGGTGACCTTGGAAGCTCTCTGGCTTACAGGCCAATTTCACTGTTGGACACCTCCTTCAAGGTCTTTGGAATTGTCGTATTACAACACCTAGAAGACTGGATCCTGAATAGCCAAGTTGTCTCTGAGATTCAATATGGTTTTAGGCCAGGTTTGGGCACACGTGATCAAGCACTCAATTTGTACCTAGTAGGGGCATCCTCTGTTTTCGAGTCCATGGGCTGCCTGGCTAAGTTAGTAAAATTACTACAAATGATTCACGAGGATAATAGGGCTTGTGTTCGCTTTGGGGAACGGTGGCCATGTATGGGTTATTTTGAGGTAGCAACAGGAGTCTGTCAGGACTGTCCCCTAATGCTTGTATTGTTTGCTCTCTATATTTTAACTGCATGTACAGGGTCCTGGTGGACTCTATGGCAGATTATCCTAGTGTGGGTGTGAATGCACTGCCAGTGCTCGCGTATGCTGATGATACAGTCTTAATTGCTCGTACCCCGACAGCCCTCCATAGGCTTATAGATGTTTACACTGATTTTACGTCTAATCTGAAGTTAACAGTAAACACCAGCAAGTCAGCAATGATGGCATGCAGCTCCAGGAGAGGTAAAAAAAGTCAAAACGGGCAACATGGTAAGCAATGGTTCCATCATCCCACGGGTGTCAAAATTTGACTATTTAGGCATTTGCTTTTCTGAAAATTGCAGGGGGATGGCCCATGTGCAGAGACAAGGCATTAAAATGAAACAGACATTGGGGGGCATTTCCTCGGTTTAGGAACATGTACCAAGATCAACCACTCAATCTAATCCTGAAAGTTATGTTATGTTAAAACAACTTCTAAATCGCACAGTTACCAGAGGTATCTTGGCGCATTGAGTACAAGCAAAGGCAGCTACCAACTACCGGCAGCACTCTGGGGGAATGAAAACTTAGCGTCCATTGAGGTAATTGAGAATAATTTCCTGAAAAAGTAATTCAGGCTCCCTAGTTCTGCTCCGAATTATGCTGTGCACGCAGAACTAGGTATACCCCATATTGGGGATGATTGGTGTGCGGCGCCACTTATGTACTGGCTTGGAATATGGTCTAACCCGAGAGCGAGCTTGTCTCACAAAACTATCTAAGGTTTACTCTCAGGCTCCCTCTGGCGCAAATTACCATGGCTGAATTGTATTTCTGTTTGTCTGAGACTGCTGAATGCCCCAGGCCTGCAGTGCCCAGACGATTTGCTAACTGCATTCAAGAGTAACATGTACAAGTGGGCCTTTCAATCTTTAATCTCAATACATGTGAATCTACTGGGCTCTCTCTTAGGTCAAACAGAAAACGCACTCTACTCACGAAACCGGATGTAATTCAGCCTTATTTGTTACACAGCAACAAACCCGTAGATCGCTGGGCATTGACTAGGGTCCGTTTTAATCTCATGCTGCTAAGAGATAACATGAGGAATGGGCAGGGCTACGAGCAGCCCTTGGTCTGCCCAGGCTGCAGTGCTGTAAGAGAAGATCTGTCATATTTTATTTTGTTTTGTCCATGCTATGATGACATCAGGAAACGTACTATCACTCCGCTGTTGAGAGAAGCTAATTTTAATCAATGCAGACCTGCACTCACATTTTTGCTGCAAGCTGAACCCATAGTCGTTGCCTGGCGTTCCCTAGAATTTCTGAGAAAGGCATGGAATAGAAAAAAAAGCATGGTGGACGCCTCATTTTAAAATGTTTTCATTGAATGTTATCAGATTTGAACTAATGAGTGTTTTACTGTGATTATGACCATTGCATTTTATTATATTGAATTATGTATACCTGTATTGCTTTGAAGTGGTTTATGGATTTTATCTGAATAAACTTTATTATGATGATGAGTGAGTAGTGGGGATGTGTGAACCTGACAATGTCCAAGAAGCTGACAAAGGTGGGAATGGAGGCAAGGCCAGCAAAGGATAAGACGCTCCAAGTAGGAAACAGCCATGAGACAAGCAAAGGCGGGGCAGCAGGGACAACTGGCCTGAACGAGGAACCAAAAGGCCAGGCAAAAGCAAGGCCAGAAAGAGGCACAAAAGGCTGGAAGGAGGAAAAGAAGAGCAGAAGCGTGTACAGCAGGAGACTGAGATGAAGGCAGAAACAGGAGCAAGCACGATGGGAGCATTGAGATGCTCAGAGCCATGGGCGTCTCAGGCTTTTACGGGACTAAGCAAACCAAGGCACCTGCGAGCATTGCCCTAGTAACGATTGGATGCCTTGCATCGCGCATGCCCTGATGGTGGCCAATGGCCCACCTACTCTGTACAGGTGAGATGGTGGGGCCCAGAGCTATGGAGTGTGTACGCGGGAATATACCAGCAGAGGAGCGGGGATTACCTGCTTCATGTCCAAATATACGCCATCATAGGTGCCAGCGCAATGCACCAGGTAAGACAGGGCCTCACAGGCACCCAGATTGTTGGCTCTGAGACAGTGTAACAGATGGGATACCTATGTTTTCTCATACATGGATGTCGCTACCCAATTGCCTTTTAGCTAGACCTTTTCATTGCAGGTCTTTACAAAGGTCTTTGGAGTGATCCCACCTCCAGACTGACTGAATACACATATTCCCCTATCTTGATGACTATCTGATTAAGACAAGTGCAAGAAGACGTGCAAGCTTCTTCACTTCTTGGGTTTCAGTAAATAGAAGCAGCTCTAGGCACTCAGGACGGGAAGGGCTTCCGACTTCCCAGTAGAGGTTGAGACATTTGTCTTGTAATGAGACTGTTCCAGCTGAACTCTCAGAAATCAAAATTCTTCTGCTTCCTTGTCTTAAGTTTAATGTGTTTTGCTGATGGCAGAATAAAGGCTGCTGATGTTGGCGCTGCATTGGGCCCACTGGTAGCAGTGGCCCCAAATCTGGGGGATCTGGACGATGTTATCTCGGTTCCAGTCATGGTGCAAAATTGTCTTTGTGTATGGGCTACCCCTTCAAATCTTCCTTAAGGAGAACCTTTCAGTCACTTGTGGTTACAACTAAGTCTGGTGACCACAGCTATTGTTCTGATTGGGGACCCCAGCTACCTGGCATTTTAGTCAGGAAACACTGGTCAGACAGAGTTCAAACCTTGCACTACCGTTGAGAGACGCCAATCTGTTAGAAGCCTTTATTTTATAACAATAGGGGGACATTTCTGCAGGTGCTGGCGTAAAATGCCCCCAAAAACTATTACCTCACAGCAATTGAAATAAATACATGTTAAGCAGGGTCTAAAAGCATCTCCGGTGTACCACGGATAACCCAGTAAGCAGTAGCTACCTCTGGGGAACAAGGATGTTACCTAACGAGTTGCAAATCTAACTTCAACATGCGAAGCAAACTATACTCTTTAGTCCACTATATACAACCCACAGTGGTTTCAACGTCTTCTAAATGTGTCCCAATGCTCCTGTAGATACACCCTCAATCATTCAGAGTTAATGTAGAATAGGCATGTTTCAATAACACCAATTGTTCTGGGAAGTAAAAGGTAGCAGTTGGTGTCAAGCTAATCAGGCTTTTATAAGAAACAAACAGATCCTGAATAGCTCCTTCCTCCAGGCAATTTCAAGCTGCACCTCCTCAGAAGCACTCTCTCTCACCTTCCACCAGAAACTCAATGTCTCCTCTGTAAGCTGGACTGCAGCATCAGCCTCTTCCTCAATCTGCATGTATCCTCCCTTCGTCCCATCAACTAATCCAGAATAGGACTGCGAGACATAGCCTTGTCCTCAAGCCCAGGGACTGCATCTCCCCATCCCTAAAATCTCTCCACTGGCCCGCAACAGTCAAGTTCAAGATCCTCTGCATCATCCACAAGGCTTCTGGGGCCTGGGACCCCGCTACATCCAACTCTCTCTCCCTAAATAACTCCCTGCTAGAGCCCTTGGTTTTATAAATCCAAATCTCTGCAGATCAGACGCATTTCCAAGCAGAGAGTGGGGGGTTAGATCTCCCTCTTCGGAGCCTCTCTCTGGAATGGCCTCCCTGCCCCTCTCAGGCTTGAGCCAGATCTCCTTAGGTTCCAGAAGCTTCTCAAGACCCTCCTTTTTTCTTCTTCCTTGCCTCTCCCCCTCCCCTGCTAATGCCTCCCTTTGCCACATTGACTGTCTGTCTGGTCCCTTTTGAGTCCTACAGAGCACTGGGCCATCCTCGCCCAGTCTACCCCAGCACCCCGGTCTCGCTGACCCCGCCCCCTCCCCAAACCTGCACTTGCTCTTCCGGATCCCCCTCTCCTGACCCTTTCTTCTCACTAGTTGAGCCTTTTTTCATTTCGAAAACTTTATTGAGAACTTTCTTTTGTTTCTATTATCATGGAAAATTAAAGTGACCACAATTGTTAAGAATTTTGTGTTGCACTAATAACGTGATGAATTTTTAAAACACTAATATCTATATTGAATAAAACCAATCTGATGTTCACAAATCTATCATGATCAAATTGTATTCTTTGAAAAATTGTTGAAACTATTTGCAAACAATATTTCTTGTTATTTAAACACATAAGGTATAGTAAATACTGACTGAAGTGTTCTTCAGTGTATATAGACGGACATGAGACGGGAGTGTTCATAGGTTGTGGACACCTAGACTGTTTCCACTTCACTAGAACAGACCATGGGCTGATGGGCGCTCCCCCCCCCAGTTCCCGCCAACCCCTCTTGATGAACTCTATCAAACATGATCTATGGACTAGGAGGGTTGTCAGAGAGTCCATTGATGAGCGACTTCACTCGTGGTTTGAGCACAAGAATGGATTCGACCTGCGGTTCTTTTAGGACCATAATTTCGGATGTTGCACTGCCGCTCTCGGTTCTGAAGATCATCGAGCATGTGCAAGGTCTCTGTCCTTTAGCTCTAGCTCCTGTATGCAACCTTCTGTTCTCATCTCGATCAGGTCCGCTGACGTTTGATTGTTTTATATCGACTTCAACTTTTCATCGACCTTATCAAACCTCCCTTTCAGTTCCGAAATTGCCCCCAAAAGGGTGCTCTTTATCAATCTAATCTCTTCTAGAAGCATGCGTATGTCTGTCTTTGTTGAGCCTTCTTTGTTGTCGCCTGTGGCGGGGAGAGTATCTTCCATTTGAGCCATTAGGGTCTTGTATGTGTCTCTGCGAAAGCTATTCGGTAGTGTGGCTGTATTGGGATCCAGCATTCAGTGCCTGGGGGTGCCTGCACAGAGCCTCCGGTGGGTCTTATTATTGTGGGTGGGTAAACACGCATTGTTGGTTAATCTTACATGGCCGACTGTGCTACGTGTTGTAGGCATGTGAATTAGCCAATGTCAGGTTGGTAGATGTGGCTAGGCATTGTCTGCAAGCCGGGAAAGTGAGTAATTCTCTCCGTATGAGTGGCGGCCTACTGGTCCTATCACATGCTAAATCGTTACCCTGGTGCTGCACCGGTGTATAGCGCTAAACAGGAGCCCCCTTGGTGCTGCTGTGCGTCTTGGTCTCCACACTATGGATCAGATGACCTCCCATCACCAGAAAAGTGGTCTTCAGCCAAGGTATCGAAGCGCTCCTGGTCTGGAAGTATCTGGAAGTGTCTGGTTGGCCCGCCGAGGTAGAAGATGCCTCAAACTGTTCCCCTCACTTAATAGGTTCTCATATCAGGCCTGCTGTGCAATGTGCATCCATCCAGCGCTGTCCTCCCTTTGTTCGGTGTCTCTTGATTGTGTTTGGGTATTGCAGGAATGAGTCAATATTTATTATGCTTCTTGGATCAGGTGGCTCCCTGCAAGTTCACAGCTCAAAGGGGGCTTGACACCTGAACCGCGGTTATTACAGCGTCCGGGCCTGATAGACAGCTATGCATAGGCCGTGGGAGTGTCTGTAGACTTCGTGCTTGTTCTGTATGGTCGGGATCATGTCTACGGCCTCTGTGACTCAGGCTGAGCAGCTCAAATATGGTCAAATGAGGAAGGTGGAGGGGGAACACTGACCTTGCTGGCGATGTCGTCTCAGGCACGGATCACCAGGATCAAAGAGGGCTGTGTAACCGGTGCCGTCCCAGATCGGCCATGCTTCGTGGGCTCGTGATGCAGTTGTTTTGCATGGCAATAGCAGATGGCTCTCGGGCATCACCGAAATCCCTACTCCATTGCTTAGGGGGATCAATCGCATTCACAATTGCCAATGCCGCTCTCAATTAGGTCAGTGATGGTCCCATGTAGCGTGACGCCGATCCTCTGGCACACAGCCTGTCAATGCTCAGTTGGCATGCGTGCAGGCCGCAGTATGTCAATGTTGATATTTCCATAATCTGTTGTCTGATATTGATAAATTTTGCTATGCCGCTTCTGTGCCCTATAGGGTTGCCTTTAGCTCATAGCACATATGGTTAGCAATTAGTCCACATTTTGCACAGTTGCTGCTGGGCGAGGGGGTGAAGGTAAGTTACTGCGCCCTCTGGTGGTCTCCACTTTATTCCTTTTTAATGTATACATTGCTTCTAACACATCTCATCCTGTGGCCTACTGATGTTTATGAATGAGCATGATCCTTTTGGTTCTATACTAGGCACTGAGAATCAGAACCTATGGACATTTTCAGGAGGGATCTTTGGTCACAGTCAGATCCTTCCACAAACCTATCCAGCCTTTGCCCTCTTGCATAGCAATTGGGAGGCTCAGGCACCAGGATTGGGATTGATTTAAAGATGTACTTGCTATGTTAGTGTAGGCTCTTTCTGCTCCCTCTATGGCTGTTTGTACCTCTAGTTCAAAAGGATTTTCCAGATGGTGCCAATGGCGAGTGTCCCAAACCATTGTTATGCTTCAATGCTGTTGTTTTGGGAATCATATTATGTGCTTGGGTCCCATGTTTTAGGTAAGGGGATGAGGCTGGGGATACTATTGGGGCTAAGTGTTACATGCTACTAAGTGTTTTAGGGCTCAGAAGCAGTAAAGGGAGAGTCCCACAGGTTCCCCATCTTATTTCTAACCGTGAGCATTGGATTAGGAACCTGCCCTCGGACATGCAACATTGTGCCTCACCCCCGCTCCATGTGCCATGCTCCTTCCCTGACACCATGCTGACAATTCTTGAGCCCCCCCCCACAGTACCCACTGCATTCTCCACAATTACAGGCATGTTTGGCCTCTGGGAGATATCGGCAGAGATACAGAACGCGTGTGTTTAAAGATGCAAGTTGGGGAGTAGTGTCTCTGTACTACACAGCCATTGTTTTATCCCAGACGGAGATGGTGTGTTTGTTGGCCGCCAGCAGACCCTGCCATTGCTGCCGCATTGGTGGTGGGATGTGTGGAAGGAAGTGTAGTGGGAGAGGTAATCGTGATTGTTCGAGGTCCAGCCACCTGGGGCGATTGGTGAGAGTTTTCCATGCCTGGGTGCATGCCAGCTGGGCCACCATCTGATATCTCTGTAGGTCCGGGACCCCCAGACCACCAAGCTTTGCGTTGCCTAGCATTGTGTCTTTACGAATTCTAGCTTTTTACCCCCTCCAAATTAATTGTAGCATTTTCCTCTTTAGCTTTTGGAGGGCAGGTGCCGGGATTGAAACTGGAAGGGATGAGCATGCATATAGAAATCTCAGTAGTAGATTCATTTTGCAGGCCGTGATCCGGCCCATTAATGATATTTCTCGGGTTGCCCAGCATTTGAGGTCGGTTTCCAGTTCCTTAAATAGTGGGGGAAGTTTGCATCGTAGACATCCTGCGGGTCGGCCAGGATATGAACCCCTAGATAGTTAATAGCTTTCGTCTTCCATTGGATTGGGCACATCGGAATCAAGACTTCTCACTCCCCCGGGGATATCCCTATCCCCAGTACCGCTGATTCTTAAAGTTGATGGCGAATCCTGTGACCCTTCCATAGCTATTTATTTCGGCTAAGGCACGAGGCATGGAGGAGCGGGGCTCCGTGATGGCCAACGTAGAGAGCTAGTTTGTGGTTCGAGGTACCAACCCGGAAGCCCTTAACCGAGGTGTTCAGCCTGATTCGTTGGGCAAATGGCTCCATAATCAGCACAAATAGGAGTGGGGACAGTGGACATCCCTGTCTGGTTCCACATTTCAAGGCGATAGGGGTGGAGAAGTTGCCATTGAATCTAAGAAGGGTTTGGGGCGATTTATATTTAGCCAAGATCATGGTGCGAAATTCCGATCCAAACACAAATGCTTCGAGGGTAAGCCTCATGATGTCCAGTCTACCTTATCAAATGCTTTGGTCGCATCAAGTGCCATGAGTGCTAGCCCTTGGGAGTTCCGGGAGGCAAGATCTACCAGGTCCAAGGCTCTGCGAATGTTGTAGGCCGTGGATCAGTACTTGAGAAATCCGCTTTGATCGGGGTGAATTATGTCTGGCAAAATATGGGATAGGCGTGTCGCTAGAATCTTAGAGTAGATGTTGGCATCTATATTAAGCAGGGCAATCGGTCTGTGGGAAGCAGGTTTTCTCGGATCACCTCCAGGTTTAGGTTGCAGGACTGTGATTGATTCTTGCACGGAAGGGGTTATGACTCCCGTAGTTCTGAATTAATTGAACAATTGTACCAACGATGCAAGCAGCTGGGGCTTGAAAATCTTATAGAATCTGGTTGAGTAGCCATCAGGACCAGGGGCTCGGGATTTGAGGGACTTTATCGCCTCATCTACTTCCTCGCTTAAGAATGGAGCGTCCAGGGAGTCTCGAGTTAGGTCTTTCAGTCGGGGGAGTGCAGCTTTTTGTAGATATTCCTTCTGTTCCTCTAAATCTAGAATTGGGGCGGTCATCACCTGTGTCAGGTAGTCTGCTGTCAGGCGTTGTTTGTCCTGGTCGGCGTATTGTGTTCTGCCTCGCGAGTCCCGCAGACCAATGATCGTATTGTGTCTTTTCGCTTTAGCGAGTTTGGCCACCAACAGTTTGTTTGCCTTATTATTCTTGGCATAATAAAATTGATTAGCCCTCGCCAGTTGATGTGTAGTGTGTTCGGCGTAGTGAGCCTCGATCTTCTTTTGTGCCATGCGAATAGCTCTTTGTGTTTTTGGGGACCAACCTTTTTCCTTGTGGGTCTTTTCTGCTTTCCGGAGGTCCTCCTCGAGGATCAAGCAGATTTGTCACCTTTTCTTGTGGAAGGCCACTCCCCGCGCGATCAGTTCCCCACATAATACTGCTTTCATAGTGTCCCCGTTGTTAGCGGGGGAGGTGTCTTCGCTGGGGTTTTCCTTGAAAAAGTTTGGAATTGCGGTCGCTATTGAGTCCCTGAGCGGCATCTCGTTAAATATATGTATAGTGTCCATCTGCGTTGCACGGCGGGGGATGGCTCGTGTACTCGATTTTCTAGGGTTACCGGGGCCGTGATCAGACAGGACCCTTGGGCCTATGGTGACGTTGTTGGCAAATGTGATTATTTGCGCGGATTCCAGGAGGAGGTCTATTCTGGAGAATGTCCTATGAACATAGGAATAGAAGGAGAAGTCTTTTTCCGAGGGATGAAGTATCCTCCATGAGTCCACCACCTCTAGGGTCCTGAACAGTTGTAAGAGTGCCAATGCTGAAGCAAAGTCCCCGGAGGAAGGTGGATGCGATTTATCCTTTGTGGGATCCGGAACTCCATTAAAATCACCACCAATTACTATCTGGCTCTCTAAGAAGGGGGAAAGTGTGGAGCTTAGGAACTCATACTAGGCAGCTTGGCCTGTGTTTGGGGCGTATACTGAAGCAAAGGAGTATAGCTGTCCCAGCAGTAGGCACTTGACGACTGTGAATCGGCCATCTGGGCAAAGTGTAGTGTCCAATATCTGGGGGTTTAACCCTCTCCTGAAGAGGATCGCTGTGCCACCTTTTTTGGTATCTCCTGATGCGAGGAGTTGTTTTGGGACGCACTGGGAGCGCAGGCGCCCAAAGTCAGCTGGTAAAAGGTGAGTTTCCTGAAGCATTGCCACTGCTGCATTATCATCTTGGAGTTTTTGCAGAATTGATTTGCGTTTGGCAGGACAGTTTAGTCCTTTAACATTCAGGGAAATAAACCTCAGGGTTTACTGGTGAGGTTGGGGAGGAGAGATGTGGATGGATCAGTCAGCATGTCGTAGGATGTGCAGCCACTCATTAGCCTGCCTCTGAAGTTTTTGCTCAGACCTCTAATCGGAGGGCCAAGATTTAACTGGGGGCGGCCCTCTTGGAGATCCGGTTCCCCCCCTGGCCAACGGGGCCATGGAACAGTTTTCAGCCAACGTGGCTGGAACTAAGAATAAGCTTAGTGGATCATTCGAAGGACTCATAGGTGAATTGTGCCTTGGAAATGGGCATGGGCTCTAGGGTGGGGCCCGCTGCTCTGGCTGTCAGGGTTCATCTGCATTTTCGTAGGTGGTGCACGGACTTCGGGGCACGGAGCTCTGACATTTCGGTGAATCTGTTGCTTCTTTGTGTCAGATCATTTCTTTCTTCTAAATCTCGGGAACTTTGACCATGAGTTTTGCTCAGATTTTGGGGAGGCCGTGAGGTCCGAGTCAGTGACAGTTTCTGTGGTTGGTCGTGACGGGCATTTAGGCAAGTCTGGGTGCATAATCTTCTCGGCGTCTTTCAGGTGGCTGATCCTCCTCGGATTGCCCTTGTAGGAGAACTATAGGGCCGTGGGAAAGAGCCATTTGTAGCGGATTTGTTGTTCCTGAAGGAAGATAGTTAGTGGACGGAGGGATCGTCTTTTCTGGAGGGTGAGGAGAGATAGGTCTTGATAAATTTGAAGGGGAGAGCCCTGAAAGGTTATTTTGTCTCTGGTGCGGCCAATCGCTGAGATGGCTTCCTTCGTAGTGAAGAAGTGTACCCTGGTGATAACGTCCGGCGGAGCGTCTGATTCCACCCAGCAGCGAGGGTGCAATCTATGGGTGCGGTCTAGGAGTTGTTGTGACTTCTCTAGTTGTGGAAGGAGGGATTGAAAAAAGTCACCCACATATTCCGCCAGGTTTTTGTCTGGGACTGGGGCTGGGATTCCACGAATCCGGAGATTATTACGTCGGGCCTTATTTTCTAAGTCCTCCTGTTTGAATTCCAAGATTTCGCAATGTCTTGGAGGAGTCTGACTGAGCGTTGCTCTTCCATCAGGCTGGATGTATGATCCTGGGTTCGATCTTTGACTTCTCCCTTTTATCGGTGCTTTCTAGTTTGGTGGTAAGTTCAAACATGCAGGACCTGAATTCGGATTTGATGTCGGCCATGGACTCTCGAATATTGTACTTGGTCGCCAGAGATCCCTTGTTATCTAAAGATTCCTGCGGAGAGGAGGGGGGGTCCTGTTTCTTCGGTTTTTCAGACCCATTAACATTGCCGCAATGTCCGGGTTCTTGCTGGACTTCAATTGCTTGGCCATCGTATTGTTCATGAGCAGAGGGACGGCCCGCGCCCCCTGGAGAAAAGTAGTGAGGAAGACGATCCATCTGTCGCTGGTAGGCTGGTTGGGGCCACCCAGGGCCCTTCAGCTGGATAGAGGAGCACCGCCGGCGCCAATACCAAGGTTACTTGTAAAGAGGGCTCTCTGTTCCCCCAGGAGGTAGGTGACGGTGAGAGGATCTTTCCAGGTCTGCAGAGGGGGGCAGAAGAGTGGTCAAGACGTGGGCCGGAGCGCCCCAAGAAGTGTTCGAAGAGGGGGGGATAGAGGAACAGCGTAGGCAAGCTGGGGAGCAATATCAATGCCAGCTAGGGCTTACCTCTTCTTGTCCCAGGCTAGGAATCCCACTGGGAAGACGTAGGGTCCCTTGATGGAACGCTGGCTGGGTCACAGCATGGAGCGAGGAGCTCACCGGGATATCCCTGACGCGGAGCTTGTGTTGAGGTCGTTGAACAAGGGTGGGACGCCGCATCCATTTCACCCCCGGTCAGGTCCTGTTGCAGAGGGGGTCCCACGGGCCACCCGCGGAGGGACCAGGCCGCAGGCGCAGCACCAGTCCCCACAGACTCTCCCACGGTGAGAGGGCCAGGGGCAGAGGGCGCCCACAGGAGTCAGGAGCTGCTACGCGTGTGGGAAAGTCACTGGCAGTTTCAGAACTGCAGGTCGCGAGTGTGTCAGCTGGAATACAAGTATACAAGAGTGCCGGGGGGGCACCGGGGTCAGGCCTCCCCCCGCCGGCCATGATCCATCCCTCCTCCGACCGTGCCGGCAGGCGTGCCCCCAGGCAGGCAGGTCCCCAGCTCCAGTGCCGCGGGCGCGGGCGAAGCACTGCAAGCGAAGGCAAAGCTGGGCGGGCAGAGCGAGGGAAGCACTGCGGCACTTCCTCCAGGTAAGGACGCAGGGCAGCCCATCCGGCCGGGTGCCCGCAGCCGAGGGTGGGGAGCCGCCAACAGCTGAGTGCCGCCGAGGGGCTCAAAGAAGGCGGCCACCTCTCACCCTCTCACTCCCCCTCCGAATGCTCTCTGATGCTGTGGTCCCGTCCGCCATCTTGAAACCCTCGAGGTGGCGAGCGGAGGGGCCGTGAGGGAAAACTCACCTGAATCTTGCCCCAATCAGGTCCGAGGCACATTAAAATTGGTTGGCAGATGCCCCTAGGTGTTATGCCTCACCACAGGGGTTTTCTTCATGTGGTGAAGAGCTACAGCCACATTTAAGACTGGAAGCAGGGGGCATTCCACGGACGCCATTAGAGGAGCGTCTGCATCGTCGGCGCTCCAGGCCACGCCCCCGCAGATAGCTTTTGAATCATGTTTGCGTCTGCTTGCTGCCGATCAGGAGTCCGACCCGTTCTAGTTCCACTTGGTATTTCTTCTGGGGACATTCTCCCCTGAGTCCTCTGGCTTCCTAGTTTAGGGTCTGTGAATCAGGACTATTCATCCCTTTTTCCCAGAGGGGAGCTGCCCCTTTGAGGTAGGAAGGTGACACACTAAGCAAGACCCTCCATAGGGGTCTGGGAAAGCGGGACCTTGCTGGGAGTGACTTTCCTCGTGGGGACAAGAACTCCCATTCCTCTAATGAACTCGTTGAACAGAGTACATTGTCTGCCTACATTGGATTCGGAAAGACTGCTGTTACTTCTGTTTTGAACTCTTCAGATAGTGACATTTCAGATAGTGACATCTCTTCACTCTCTCTGGATTCAGGTATGCTGGATCTCGCCTGAACTCCCCAGTCAAAAAGGAGCGACACAGCCCTTTTGTTTGTGATGACGTACATAAAACGAGGAACTTGGAATTGAGGAGAGAGAATTCGATACAGAGGCAAGCCTCTGACGGGAGGATGTCCTGGAGGGGCAGAGCCACGTTAGACTGCGGATCCGGTGGTAGCGTGAGGAGCGAAGCGATTGCTAGCAAGACGCAGGAAGGGTGGCGTCTTGAACGGCAACGAAGTTGAGGAAGAGACAGAAACATGATGAGACCGTCTCACCTGCTGGCACGACCACACAGAAGCCGTGGTGAGCCTGGGGCCCATTAGCCAAGACCAGACAGCAGCAGAGAGATCAGATCCTCGATCTCCGTAAGAGAAGTGCACCAGATGCTGAGCAGGGCCGAGCAAGGGAAGCAGACGCTGCCGAAGAGTTAAAGCTGCTGCGAGAGACGAACAGCGTTATGCAAGTCTGGAAAAAGCCTAAAAGGTTACGGGAGCCAGGAAAACCCAGGCCTAATTATGGACCAAAGGGCTTTGGGCAGCCCTGGAAAATACAAAACAAGACCAGGGACAGAGAGAACCAAATAGGTTTACGTGTCTAAACCAAAGAAAAGTACATTTTCCAACATCAAGCACAAAATGGTGGCATTTCATTAGAGAGACCTTTTTTTCTCAGACAAAGAAGCAAATGTGGCGGAGCTGTATAAAGATTTAAGACCGGTCATTCAAAGCCTGCAGAGAGGCTGGAAGACCACATTGTGAGAAAAGGACTTTTAAAACCATCTCTTTGAAAGAGATCTCAGTAGTTGGGCCGAGCAAAACCCAAAGATAGAAACGACTGCTCCGGTCCATATTTTTTTTCTATTTGTTTTAAGTGGTAGAGCAATATAGTATGCAAGGTTTGGACTAAGGACTATTTCTTTTGGACATTTTGACAACCATCATTAGTTTTAGTTTGTTAGGTAGGGAAGTTCCCTCTTAGCAGTAGGACTAGATAGGCATTTTCTTATAAATAAACATCCTTGAACATGTAACAGATTAGTCCAACTCATCCTTCTGGTTCACCACATATCCCTGCAATAAGACCTGCTTGGGTTTCAGACTTCCTTGCTTTGGGACGTCGTCCATTCGTTCCTCTGATATAGGTTGCATATCGGAACATTGACACTCACCAAACTCAGTAGACGTTTCCCATGAAGGTCCACAAGAGTCACAATCCCCCTTTGTGCAATGGATACCTAAAATGCAGTGGAACCATTTTGCATCTCAATCACCAAGTCAAGAGTCCTATGGTTATTGTAAAGAAGGAATTTATATTTATATATGTATTTATTTATAAAGCGCTGTGTGCCAAAGAGCTGAACAAAAGTGGAAATGATACAAAAAATGAAGAGCATGTATAACAAAATCCAGATCACAAGGCAGGTGAAGACAGTAGGTACGTTTTTAAACAAGTTCAAAAGAGGTGCAAAGAGGAGAAGGAACAAATGGAAAGAGGGAGAGAATTGCAGTGTTCTGTTGAGAGTAAGGTGAATGAATGAAAGCAGGAATGGGCACAGGAAAGTTTAGGGACAGCGTAGAGAAATTGTGATTGGGAGCGAAAGGTGAGTGGATGAGAGTAAAATGAGACAAGGGAGGAAAGATAAGGAACAGCAAGGCCATGTGCACATTTGAGGACAATAATAAGGAAGTGAAAAAGACGATGAGACTCAAAGAAGAGCCAAGATAAAGTGAGGTAGAGAGAGAGGAGCAGGGAGAGAAACGAAAGAGGGTGTGGATTGAGAAATTGAAAAAACAGATCAAAGAGGAGCAAGATAGTTAGCAGGAAGGCCAATGGATAAAGCAGAATAATGAAGACAGGACAAGATGAAAGCAGAAAAGTGTTTTGGTTCCATTGAACGATAGGAAGGGACACATTTTACGAATTTCAAACAAGCGAAAGTGACAGATAGGAGAAATGTTAGAGGTATTAGAGGAGAAGTAAACAGACCTATCGAAGAGATTTACAGCGTGCAAAATGTGCTTTCGGCACTAGCCATTGGCTAGTGATAAATGACTCTTGGCAAGAAAGAAATGGTGGGCTGTGTGTATGTATAGAGTTGTGCTGGTGAGTAACCTTTTATAGCTACCTAGTAGCTTACAACTTGAAATCTTTACACCTGAAAGTGGTAACTACGGAGAAGAATCCAAAATCGTGCAAAAGGAAAATAAACGCTAGGAGGTGGGGAAAACTGTCAGACCTTTGTGGGACCTCATAGAGGCAAATGAGACAGTAGCATAAAGAGTGGTTTAGGTCAGGAGAGTGAGAAAGAGGGAATAAGAAAGTTTTGCATGGGTAGGCCCTGTCCATCCTTTACTTGCAATGCCTTCATTAGAGATGAGCACTAGTGTTCCTGTGAGCCACTCCCAGTGTACCCCTGTCCTTCTGAAATTTGGCTAAGTGTGACTGAAACCTAGCTAAGCTAACCCAAGCCCTGACTGCCTGAGTTCAGCAACATGTATGCAACAATGTCAGAGATAAGAATCCACCATGCCAAGAAAGAAGTAACACTTCAACCCTTTTGATTGGGAGTGGCTTTCTGTTTGACTGCACAAAGGAGAAGCACATGGAAGAGAGGGGTGGACTGACAGACTAGCGTTCTCTAGCTAGCTCAAATTGATGCCTTTCTAATTTCTTTGTAAACCTTTCCTATATTTATTAATTCAGCCCAAGCCCTGTGCCTGTTTTTGTTATGAAAATATACTTTTTTTTATATCTGTTAATCCCTCAGCTGTCCAAATTTGCCATCAGACTGGAGTAGCATCTGGGTTCAAGGGAACCGCTTTGCCGGTGCTGTATTTTACAGTAGCAACTGTCATGCAGCATTTGAAAGGGTTGGATTAACGTCTTCCCTCCAAAGCCTTTTTTTGGCTGTGTCTTCAGGATTGAACTTGGGGTGGATCTCCTTTTGAGCCTGTGCATTCTGCATTCTGGTCCCTTGTGTGTCTTGATAATGAAAACGATCTTTAGGGCTGCTATCAATTCTGCATTCTATATGAGTGAGCTACAGGCACTCTGTAACCTTCATTTCTTGTGTTTGGAGAAAATGACTCTCCTTTTTGCCCCTAAAAGGTCACTACGTTTTACCTATCTCCAGTGTCCGTTCATCCTCAGGCGGTGAGATGTCACGACGCATAAAACTCTGGTTTTATGTGTCGTGGTCTCAGGAGTACCAAATTGACAATCTTTTAAAACATTTTTATTGGGTTTGCAGGGCCTCATCAATACAATGCCTCACCAAATAGACACTCTCCTGATAGATTTCCATTTACATCAAGGCATGCTACTGTGAGACAGGCATGGTATCAAGAGAGATGACACAGACAACAGATGTATAGTTCCAACCAAAACTTTATCAATGATCTTGATGGTGTAATGCCTAACTTTCCCTATACTATAGTGAGATTTTCCCTGCCTAAAGAAACTAAGGAAAGCCTGTGTCTGGAAGTCACAAATAACTATCTGTCTGTGTCAAAACATATGCTTGTCCTCACAACTATAACAAAACATGATGTGTGAATCTTCTCAACAAAATATAAGTGTTCAAAAGTAAGGACTAAGCTACTTTGAGCTTGAGTTCTTCTTGGGTTCCCTGTTTCAAGTTTAATACAGTTCCAATAGAAGTTAATTTCAACACCGTTTGGTTAAGTTCTGAAATTACCTTCTCCAAGTTCGAATGTAGTACACTTCACACAAAACTGAGGTCCTGGGACTCCCTTCCCCAAAACAAAGTTCTCTGGTTGTTTTAACAGAGGTCCTGGGACTCCCTTCCACAAGACAGAGTTCTCCAGTTGTTTGACTCTCATGGTTTCCTTCCCCAAGACTTTAACACCACACTGACGTTGGTTTCATCTGTTCAAAGTTCAAAAAGAAAACACTGGGTCCATTTGACCCATCTTCAGGTTTACTTCACCAATTGTTTCACAGTTCTTTACAGCTTGTTCACCATTCAGGGTTCCCTGTTCTAAGCACAGTTATCATACCACACGGTCCACCCATCACAGGTCACGCAACCAGAAACCTTATCACCATTCAGGGTTTCCTGGTCTAGGCACAGTTATCTGACCACATGACCCACCCATCACTCAACCAGAAACCCTATACTTTTCTTTGGCCCTCATTAGGACCCTGGCGCTAAGTGTTTAACGGCGCCACAAAAGGCTGCGGCACCGTTAAACACTTAGCGCCTTACTACGAGGTCCCTTTGCGGGACCCGACCTGAACGGCTGGTCTAGACCAGCCGTTAAAGTAGGGACCCGCAAAGGGACTCGCGAGGTAAATACGGTACCGCAATTTGCGGTACAATACTTACCGCCTTCCCCAGTCCCATTGAGCCCTATGGGGCAAAAAAGGGAAGGGCCAATGTTCAGTGGGGAATTACCGCGCCGCCAACCTTGGAATGGGGTGGTAATTCCCCATTGAACATTGGCGGACTCGTTACGATACCGGCACCAACCATGGTGCTAATAGCGCCATGGTTTAGCGCCAGTATCGTAATGAGGCCTCATGTGTTTTATTTCATGCACAGATTACTTAAAAAGTGAACATGAGCTTGTATTTGTTTTGCTCTACAAGTCCATTCACATTAAGTGGCACGGGCCAGTGTGTGAGGCAGAGTGCAGACAGGCTCGTTGCTTAGCAACCTCCTACCCCGAGTAGGTAAATTAACTCTTTTGCCGAGCTTGCATTTGCAGCGGAGCATATTGGGCAAGAGCTCCAGTGGCACGTGCTGCGCACCTCTGGCTTGGCAAAGGTCAGTGCAGTGTTCTCATTGCCACTGGCTGTGGGCTGTCTGGGACACCAAACACACTGGACTCGAAGTGGACTGACTGGCACTGCTCCCACGCTCTAGCTACGTGGCTGGAGTGCGCTGGGGAAGGGAAGCTATGCTGAATGATGCCTTTTATTTTGAGTATGACACGTAAACATAGCCTAGAGTGACTAGAGTCTGGCCGTCCCCGCGCCCTCCCCCTGGCATGTGTCTTTCTTTATTTCCAAAGTGTGTTAGTGCAGCCAGCTGAGGAAGGCAACTTTCGTTAGAACATCAGACGGGCGGGTTCCAACAGCGGTTGAAATGTGAACAATGCCAGTGTGAAGGGAGAGCGCAGCACACCTTAAAGGGGATGTTAATTACAGTGCATTTCAATACAGAGTCGGAGTACATTTAGAGGACAGAATGCCTACAGACTGTGACCCAGGATCGATCAAGCACCTTTTATTAATTACACAATCAGAAGACAGTCACCAGAGAGGCATGCTGCACCTTGAGAGTGTCGTTACTGCAGAAAATGATTTCAAAATACAGCACTGCAGATGCAAACCATCATTTTCTGGCTGCAGAGCAGGCCTGTCACAAAGTGGTGCCAACGGGGGTTACGTGGTTTTCCTTCATGGGTAATTCTAGTTAACAAATTATGTGTCCATCCGAGTTTCATGAAAGAGTGTGTGTGCCTGTGTGTGAGCGCACACGCAATATTTAAAATGTGAGTAATAGACGCCAAGTGCATGGGGCAAAAGTGCCAATTTGGCAACAGTGGCAAGAACCTCCGATTGCCGCCCTAGGGCTGTTTAATAATTTTCAGTTTCTCGCCATACATCCCGAATTACAGGTGCTGCACTGTGTGGAGTGTCGATGTTGCCGGTCATAAAATACTATTGCCATTAGCTTTAGAGTCATATACATGAAATATGGTATCTAGTCAATTCATCTAAACCCATTCCATCTAATACCATTCCATCGAATTTTTTCCAAATAAAAAATGTCCATCTAATGCATGTTTTTGGGGGGTAAAGGGTTACTTTTGTTCAGGTGTATTTTAAAGGGTAAAAAACGGGTGTTTGGGAGGGCGGACCAGATGGAAAAATGTTGATGGAATGGCATTAGATGCAATGGTTTTAGATGAAATGACCATAAACCATGAAATATGCATGTAATGCAGCGATTTTGAGCAGTGTCGATGATCCAAGCTGAGTTTTTGAATGTTGAAAATAGTGATGAGTGCAAACTAAACAGCTGCATAGGTCGAGCAGAAGGTTGGGTAACTGCTGCTGAGTTGTTATATGTTTAGTTCAAAACACAAGCGGTGATGGTTGGAAGGTTTAGAATTAATCCTAACCTCTGGCATTGCTCTGGGCAACCCTCCAGACCATCGTGCAGGCAAAGAACAATGGTCTGTAGAGTTGCCCAGAGCAATGCCAGAGGTTTAGATTAATTCAAAACCTTCCAGCCATCAACTCTGTTGTTTTGCTTTAATCACTGTGAGTGGGATGGCCAGATGTGGGCCCCGTGCCTGCTGGGTCTAGAGACCCAAGCTACTCCTCACTGATGATGCCCAATGAAG
The DNA here is from genome assembly GCF_040938575.1 of Ambystoma mexicanum. Taxonomy (NCBI): domain Eukaryota; kingdom Metazoa; phylum Chordata; class Amphibia; order Caudata; family Ambystomatidae; genus Ambystoma; species Ambystoma mexicanum. The sequence continues at coordinate 834,496,400 of NC_090925.1, forward strand.
CAGAAGCATGTCTGGGGATGCTTGTGGCCTCGTGTAGAAAGGATGTGACCAAGCATTTCTGGCTGGACTGTCCCGCTTGGGGTGGAACCAAGCCTGATTTGCATATGGTCTTTCCCCTTCTGTAATGTCTTGGCAGGCAAAGAACAATGGTCCGAAGGGTTGCCCAGAGCAATGCCAGAGGTTAAACCTGACTCCTGCTTTGTCCTCAATTTGATATGATAGGTTATTTATAAGGCGCTTAATACCCAGAGATTTCTAAGTGCGGACCCGGGGATCGAACCTGTTTTCCTCTGTGTTGTATTGCTTCGAAGGTGAGCACATTGCCCCTGAGCTATCCTCCCGAGACCAATTGATGGCACTCCTGCCAGTGTGCTGCTAGTGGTAATCTCCTATTTTTTTGAATGCATTCATATGTTACCTAATTCTAATACAAAGCTGTAGTGTTGTACTTCCTATATATACCAGTTTACACACACAAATGGTTCCATAAACAACATACTTTGTCTCACAATTGATAACATCTATAATGTTTAGTTCTTCACTGATATTAATCCTCAAACTTTTACATTCATTAGTGTAGGCACACATGCTATAGTTTCCACATTGGTGGAAACCAACTAGATCTTGATGTAACCATGTTTTAGTCATCTGAATTGGTTTCAGGAAAGATGGACACAATGCATTTTTCAATGTTACCGCCTTCGTGTACACTATGGACCTGATTCATGGAAGTGTTTTATAATGGTGCAATCCCATAGGAAAACATTCCATGAATCAGGCCCTATATTGGGTTTATTGTGTAAAGATAGCTACCAAGACCCACGAGGGGGGAACAGAGAGAAAGCACTTAGGACACTAAAAGCAAAAATGATTTGCAAGCATAGAACAATATTGAGAGGTTTGAACAAGGACCATGAAATGGGTCACTTTCTGTAAACATGCAAACGGATAGTGATCAATGAGTAATGCTGTTGGTGAGGACTGAATTTGGCCTGGACTAATACATTACACTAGTGTGTTGAGTATGAAATGTGTTATATTTAATGAGCTAAGTGTCAGAGTGCAGTAGTAATGGATGCAATGTTCATACTTGGAGGGAGAACATTTTATGTGTGAGAATGCATGGGTGCAGTTTTTGCTCCACCGCCAAGGAAGGGAGTCATTCCTGAGGGAAGGGAGGCCTTCCCCTGGGAAGTGTAAACACTAAAATAAACCTAAAAAAAGACCAGGGAAATGACATAATTTCCCCTGGCATTGCAGACATTGTGAGAACATGACCATACTTGGCAGCTTAGTGAACCAAGTTGGTACAAGTCTAGGGAACAAAGTCATTCCCCCAGCATCATGAACTGTGGAAAAATGCCTGAGAAGGGACTGGGGAAAGACATTCCCCCTACTACAGTGAAACTGCAAGCCAGGAGAGACCAGGGGAAGGAATTCATATTGCGGTGTGCGAGCAGTGTGTCTGGTGAGGACAGACCGCTGTTTTTGCTGCTCTTCACAGACTGCCTGTAGGACTGGAGGACTTTGCTGCTAAAGTCCGCTCTCGACTTCTCCAAAAAGAATCTCATTACCATCTACATAAACACCTCGCATGCGCGGAGCCCTGCGCGGTGTGCGAGCAGTGTGTCTGGTGTCAGGAGTCGGGAGGAGCGGTAAGCGGATCCCCCCCCCTTTCCCCTGCTCTCCCTTGTGGATACCTACTGAAAGGAACTGTGCTTCTTACATCATTAAAACAGACTAAATAGTGCTACTAATTGGCACAACCTGTGCAACCATCATATAACTCAACCAAGATCTGCTCAAAGGGCCCCCTTTACTTCACCCTGTGTGTAACTTATCCCCTTCCTGCTCCCCGCTTACTCCCCGCTCCGACCCAGTGTACCCAGCACACTCCAGCTTACCCGACTCTCCGGAACGACCTCTTACCAACATGGCGCCGCCTATCCTCACCGAGGTCGATCCCGGGAAACGCTGCCTAAGAAGCAACACACTGCCAAATTAAGTCGGGGGTGTCGCTGAAGGGAGGGAGACTTACCCCCAACGGCCTCCGGTGACTCAGGCTCTGCTAGCCCTCCGACCGGAAACACTGCTGAAAGACCCCGAGCCTACGAAGAACGTGGAGGCATCAATGAAACCCGTAACGACATCCTCCTTAAATCGATCACCGACCGCAGAGTGTCCGCCCGTACCACATTTTCCATCCGAAGAAGGCGTGGAAGGAGTAGAGGACGCATTGGCCCCTGACTCAATGCTGGTCGATGCCGAGATCCGGGCGCCTGCAGTGGAACATACAAAAGCCCCGTCCGGCCAACCTGGGTTGTCGGGCAGCTCTACAACGTCATCACAAACCCCCGCCTGTTCAACCGTATCGACGAGTGGCTCCCCGCCTGAGACGGTCGGAGGACGGCCTCGGCGGGAGTTTGAACGGCAGGGGGTACCGAATTTGCTTTCCACAACAGACGCTGGCCCCTCACAACCAAAATTGGCATGCAACTTACCCCTGGTTTCTAATGGGAGTAAGGACGGAGGCGCTGAAGTGCAGACTCGGGCACCTCCTTCGCATTGGCTCTCGACCACAGCCCAGATACACAGAAGCACAAACCCATCCATGGGAAACCTGCGCCTGAGCACTAATTAGGCTTCACCTATAAGAATTGGCTCAAGTGACTCACTGATCTCTGACCAAGAAGAACAGTCATTAATATACGAATTGCGGAGCTCTGACGATGAAGCTTCCGAAACAAGCTACAATGAAAAATCCAATCACCCAGACTCCCCACCGACGTCAGCAGGGCGAAAAAATCAGGATCAGAACATCGAAGAACCTGTACATGTTGCATCTACCGATGACATCAATTCAAAGTCAGGGGCCAACCCACTGAACGTTCAAAGTGACCTTCACCTCAACGAAACTGAGGCCTCTGGATCTACTAAAAAGAAAGTATACTCTACATCAAAAGGAACTGGAAAAAGAAAAGTTGGATCAAACAAATTACTTACAAAAAAACTGAAAAGTTGGCCCCAAAACACAGGGGGGGCTAAAGTGTTTCCCAACCCCATTGATATCGTCCTCGCTGAAAGAATATTTCTTGAAACAGCACAAAAGGACGCTGAGATCTTGGAGGCTGTACAAGATCCCCCCCCCCCCCCGGCGAACAAATCTCGCAAAACTGACCAAGCCAATCCTGGGCAGGAGCCAAATTCAAAACCATCAGCACAAAAGACACTAAATTCCAAAGTTATTTTGAGAACACCAGTCCAGAAACAACTTCCAGAGATATTGACGCATCTAGCTCCCACCTCAAGGCTCCCAGAAAGTATCCGGCCCTCAAACGTCGAAGAACAAAAAAAAAAGACCAGTCTCACAGCCGGCCCAGGAGGTGGTATGCCCGCTAGCACCTAGCACACCTATATGCAACAACCAGGCCGGCCCAACAACAGTAGCTGGACATGCACAAGATGGCCACGCATGGACGAGACCGCATATACAAGGACCTTTGTGTAGCTATTGGGCGGCTCAAGTTGCGGATCTACGTCACCCTCAAGACAAAACGACCACCCCAGAGAAAAGATTCCAAGATAGACTCTCGCAACAATCTGGTGACAGAGGTGCCTACACTCCTGCCAAAAGCAGACGGTTAAGTGAAATCTCAGCCTCTGCCCAGAAGGAGTCTCCTAGTAAAAAAGTAGACTTACTATCGATAATGTCAACAATAGCACTAAACCCGTTTGGGAAACTTTATGAGTGAATCAACGAGGCCCTAAAAGACAATACTGCAATGTCAGCCACAGTGATGGCTAAATTGACTTTTATCGAAGGCTATATAACAGCCTTGGAATCAAAAGCCAACAAAACACAGGCGGCCTTGGAGGTAAAAATTGCAAAGCTCGAAGACCAGTTAAAGGAAAGGCACCAAGTGGTCCAAACCATCGCCGCAACATCTTCCAGGGCGACTCAAACCACCAAAGGGCCTAAACAGAAGGACCTGGCCCCCATTTTTTCAAAAACAACATCACGGCAATCTGCCATTACACTGCATCCCAGGATCCAAAAGGGGCCAACAGTGTCCGATTCCCACCAGACTGAATCACTGAAGAAACGCAATCAGTGGAAAAACTCAGAACTGACTACTCCACCAAATCAAATAAGGGAAAAGCCGCCCCAAGAGTTGCTGGTTCTAAGCAACGGAAAAGGGAAGGCACAAAAGCAAGGACGACAGAACCAACATGAGCTCCACTGGTTACCGCAGCACTTCATCTAGGACCGGACCAGTCACCTAAAACGATTGAGGATTTCCAGGCTAACAGTGAATTAATGAACCTGTCTCAGCACCTTGACAATTCAGAAGAGCCACCGGCCAAACCAAAAATACTTCCGTCTAATAACAAATTACCACCAGCAGCCACAACTAAGAATTTGTCGCCGATCCATCTCAACGGAGGTTCTGGCCGACTTTGGCCGTCGGCGATATTGCGGACAAACGAGGGCACAACCAAACGAGTCCACATACACAAAGAGCAAGCCGGACTAATGTAACTGGAACCAGAAGAGTTTATCGACCAAATACCTACAGAGCAACAACGCACACTGAGGAACCCAAGACGAACCTCGGTTGTAAGAAGTTAGAAGAAAAATTGACAGGAACCACAATCTTCAAACTTGAGCAAATCTCAGCCAAAGAAGGCTATATGGTACTAAACAGAAAAACGGTCCTAAAAACCCTGGCAAAAATCAGTAAGCTTCGACATTTGACGACAGGTGACTTTGAGTTGGTGGAGCCATACCACCGGGAACACGGAGTCAAGGCGTACATTCACATAAGAAACAAAGCATTATCTGAAATCTCCATAGACGTGATCAATGATTTGCACCAACTAGGATTTAATCTGCTCCCACTACCAAAGTCTAAATCTAAACAACTGGACCAGAAAACCCGTAGGAGGAGTTCACTGAGCAAAACACACTACGTCTCAAGAACCGAAGCTCTATACAACCAAATGCGATGGCAAGACACTTCGGGGCAACGAGTAGCCTGGCAACAGAGCATGAAGAATCGACCAGAGGAGGCGCAAAGAAGGAAAGAGGGCGCTAATTACGAGCCATCAATGGGCTTTGCAAGCCCCCACCAGAGCAGTCAACATCATACACAACACAAAACCCCCCAGAGCCCTACAAAAAGAAACTCTGATACACAGAAATTGAGGGCGGAAAGTGAAACCCAAAAGACCCACCAGACTGCAAAAGCTACAGACGGACCATGGAAGTGGCTAGCAGACACTTTTGGACGAAACCAAAAGAAATGGCAGCTAACAGGGAGTTCCCAAGATCTTGTCAAGTCGGCCGAGGCGACTGCTACAAATTTCTCCAAGAAAGATCTGAAAATGGCATCATGGAATACAAGAGGTTACAAACACCTAACCCGCCCCAGCGACGTCAACTTGGGAAATTTTGACATCTTATTCCTACAGCAAACCTGGCTAATGGACAAACCGACCATAGACGGGTTTGTAATTGAACTTTCACCTGCTTGTAGGTCGCTATGGGAAGAACGTCTTCGGGCTTACTAACTGCCATTCGCAATGGCTCAGGGATAACACCAAAAAATAAAATCATGGATGGAAGCCTATGGCATGCTTGTCACGCTAACTTCATGGCAGCACCTCGATCCAGATCTTGACACATGGACCGCCTCAGATCTGGCCACAATCAATTTGTATTGGAACCCTGAGAGAACATCAACAAAAGAATTCTGCAAATCGGTCACCAATGCTATTGATACCATTAACGTAGATCTAGAAGTGGACAATGTCATAATCTGTGTAGACCTAAATGCCAAGTGCTGAATCCCGACCACTCCCAAAAGATCACAACCTCCCCGCCCGCTAGCTGACGAAAGAGGTTTGGCGTGGTCAAAACTAATGAAATCTAGAAACTTCCACAATGTGGCGATTTTACAAGACTCCGAACCACAGATCCCTACGTGGGAAAGATAACAAGCATCTGCCACTCTAGACTACATCTTCATAACCCAAGGTCCGATCCCCTACATCACCTCTTTTAAAGTATTGAAAACGTTCAAAAGTGATCACAACCTGTTACAAATGTCCTGGGGCGGCCTCGGCCCTGAAAAGTCACTTTACACACCGGCCGTGGAATCCAACAAGCGGCAAACTAGACTTCACCTTACCTCAGAAAACATAAGAACAATAAAGGAAAGGAAAAGTACGGACCCAGGGCCCATTCTACCAGGCACGGTGGACAAGAGACCGGACTACGTATCTCTACTGTCGCCCCACAGGGTTAGCTTCTCAAGAACAAACGGCAAACAGCCTAAACACAATTACATCTACGATCGGACGGTGGTGGTAAAACGCAGAGAAATGAGATACCTGAAAAATTTCGCACTTCGCCACAAAACCGAAGAGGCGTGGATCGCATACCGAAAGGGAGTGAACCACTATAAATCGTGGATCAAACATCATGCAGCAACTCTCTACCAAAATGATGCTGAAGCTATGTTGAAGACCTGGGCCTCCAGAAACACAAAAGACTTCTGGAACTTACTGAAGAAGATAAACGGGCAAAGGGCACCCCTACTTTCAAACGCCGTCTCGGAACAAAACTGGGTCTCCCATTTCACTGACCTGTTTCGGCTTCCTTCGACGTCTGAAGCAATGGAAACCTGGCCGACCCAGGATTCCTGGATTCCTCTAACAGACGTGGAAGACATTATTAGAGTAATCACACAATTTAAGTCCTCGAGAGCACCAGGCCCGGATGGCCTGACCAACATAGATATCAAAAAACATCTGGAAGAATGGGCAGCAGTAATAAGCGAACTCTTCAACCACTGTCAAAAGGCGAAACAAATCCCAGAATCCTGGACAGAAGCAGTCCTGGTGCCAATCTTTAAAAAAGGTTGTAGAGAAAGTCTGACCAATTATAGGCCAATCGCCTTGCTGGACATTATAGGAACATTTTTCCCGACAGTGCTTCTCTCACATTTCCAAAAATGGGCCAAAGGTTCTCCAGCTGCCGATATCTTCCAGACAGGGTTTCCAAAGGGTGCAGGCACGGCGATCAATCTATTACTGCTAAACATCATAAAAGCAAACGTGAAGTCTGGCGCACCAAAGGCCCACCTGGCACTAGTAGATCTCTCAAAGGCTTTCGACATGATGGATAGCGGCAAACTCTGGTCAAAATTAAGAACTTGGAAATGCCCTCCACCAGTGCATGAACCAATAATGGCCTTGCATACTAAAACATCAATGCGTGTCCGTTTGAGTCAGCAAGGTCACCTTTCAAACACAATTTATTCGGAACGATGGGTCAAGCAAAGCTGCCCGCTGGCCCCGGCGCTGTTCATCGCCTTCATTGGAGACTTCCAAGTTACGGAAAACAAAATTTGTTCGTTCCCTCCAAAGGTTGGATTGACCAAAGTCTCCCGGTTATGGTACGCCGATGACCTGATACTCATGGACCAGACCAAAATAGGTCTTCAACGCCAACTAGTGAACCTCTCATCCTACATGAAAAACAATAACCTGGAAATTAACAAACAAAACACAAAAATTCTTCTTTTCTCCAAATCGACACACGATCAAAAAGTCCCTCCGGCCTGGTTCCTGGAAAACACCAAACTGGAAGTGGTGAAAGAATATAAATACCTCGGGGTTTGGATCGATAACTCCCTGAAAGAAAATACCGTACAGAAGTCCCAATGGGGCAAAACAAGAAATTTGACAGCACAACTAAAAGCTGTGGACAAATAATTCGGAACGTTTTCGTGGACCCCAGCCTTGCAATTCTACAAATCCAAAGTTGTGCCAGCCTTAACATACGGAATGAGCGCAAACCTAACTCTTCCTCCGGAACTCTGGACCAAGCTTGAAGGTTTTTTGTGGAAGGCGGTGTTGGGACTTCCAAAGTCAGCGCCCACAGCAGCGATTCGGCGTGATCTGGACCTCGTGTCCCTTGCCTCAGTTGTTGACCAAAGTGCACTTCGATTGTACAGAAAAACTCTTTTGCCCAACTCCCTCCCAGTCTTCCAGGTGATAGCAGATGAAATAAAGATAGGGGGGTGCAAACCTCTCAACACCTGGGTAAAAAAATTGCAAGGCAAACTGGAAGAGATAGCTTACACGGAAGAACTCCTGATTACAAACCCGGGCAGAGTGAAGAAAAAAATAGAGCAGCAAGATTGGATCTCCACCAATGATAAGATCCTGACTTACAAATCACTCAAAGACCTAACGCCCGGCCATAACAAACTGAAAACGCCTTTGAGATATTGTGAAAAATTCTCTGAGAAGGAGCTGAGAAAAACTTTCATGAGAGCCCGGCTAAACATCCTCCATACCAGAGAAATTCTGGCTATCAGATCACAATCTTCAACAGCTACATGCCGCCTTTGTGAAAATCCCGAACAAACAGAAACAGTAAAACATCTTCTCATGACCTGTCCGGAAATGTCTAAGGAAAGAGAGGCGTACTTGGCACCACTTATATCTAACCCGTAAGTGCTAAACGAAGAAACGGGTTGGAGTCACCTAATCGCAGGTGTCTCTGCCAGATGGTCTAGGGCTGCAGCAAAATCTCTGGACATAGCACTGAAAAGGGCAAACCCAGCAAATGTCAGCCCAAAATCGACCAATTTTTAAGAGGACTTCACAAAAGAAAACGGCAAACGAAAGTGGTGCCCTAAATACCTTTATAAAACTACAAAATCAAGAATGGCAAAATAGTTTGTAAAAATCTTTTAATGATTAAATAAAAAAAAAAAAAAAGGAAGTCATACTCCCCCTGGTGTCATCTACTGCACAGCAAAGCCAACGAAGGCCCAGGGAAGGTAGTCATTCCTCTGGCACTGTGTAAATACTGAAGAGCCACCATGAGCAATAAATAAGGAATGTTGATGCTTTGGAGTTGGAATATTGGTATATATGTGAACTGAGAATTTCAATCTGGAACTTTGTGTTGTGCCTTTGAAAGGGATGAAGACCTGGAGAAGGGAGTCATTCCCTAAGGAAATCGTCCCTCAAGACCACTGGCATTGTAGTCCCTTCTCCAAAAGAAGGGAGACATTTTCTGCATCAAGAAGACTCACAAATCCTTTAGTTTAGTTATAACTGTAAGGGAAGGAAATAGATTTTTGACACAGGACAGTTAACTTTTTAACTAACAACAGTCTGATACTTCCTTACTATTTGGTTGAGGGAGAAAACCCCCTCTTAGAAGATAGGGAATGTGAAGGTGTTCTCAATATTTTCCTGACAAAATAAATGTTTATAGTCAAAAGAATGCCACCTGTGTGTCAAACTCCTCCTTCCGCACCCTTACAGAAAGTACGTACTAATGCAGATCAGGCATGTCACACTAACAGGCTTATACAAGGTCAGGCAATTGAGTCTAATCCACCTCACCTGCAACCTGTCAGAAATGGAAAAGAGTGTAAAAGGTGGAGCCCAAAATCACAAGGAGAGAGAACGGGGAGAAGCAGCTGTGTGGGGACAAGAAGCAGAGACTCCAGCAGCGATCCTGGGAGACCTGCAAGAGGGACTTTGCAGGACCAGGAACCCTCTTCTTGGATGGTGGGCGGCAGGCTCTGCCGTACATTAGAGGAATGAAAAGAGTTGTCCGTGCCCAAGGCTGGGTGTAGCTGGAGCTGCAAAAGACCCTGGGGATGTAGACTGCATGAGAAGGGCAGCAAGTGCTGCCATACAGCAGAGGAATACAGAATTTCGTGGCCAAGCCTGGGTGCAGCTGGAGCTGTGAGGGATGCCAGGGATACGGACCACGTGTCAAGCAGAGCAAAGAAGCCGGCGTGCATGTAGAGATGTGCCAGGTGAGCTGGCGGTTAGTTTACAGTTCGGGGAGAGCCACCTGAAGGAGCTGCGAAGAAACCAGTAAGTGTCAGAGGACAATGGGGAGATCGGAGAGTTCCAAAGGGTCCGCAAATAGGTAATGGTCCACAAGCATAAGTAAATGCTACCCATATTAAATACCGAACTGAAAGAACTACTAATTGAACACATTGGGCCTCATTACGACCCTGGCGCTAATGGGTTAACGGCGCCGTAAAAGGCTGCAGCGCCGTTAACCCATTAGCGCCTGATTACGAGGTCCCTTTGCGGGACCCGACCTTAACGGCTGGTGTAGACCCGCAGTAGGGACCCGCAAAGGGACCTTGGTGCTAAGTACGGTACCGCAATTTGCGGTACCGTACTTAGCGCCTTCCCCATTCCCATAGAGCCCTATGGGGCGAAAATGGGAATGGGGAAGGGCCATGGTTCAATGGGGAATTACCACCCCGCCAACCTTGGAATGGGGTGGTAATTCCCCATTGAACCATGGCGGACCCGTTACAACACCGGCACCAACCATGGTGCTAATAGCGCCATGGTTTAGCGCCGGTGTTGTAATGAGGACCATGGTGTGGTGGCCTTAATGAAGACAGGACACCTGATGTGGTAACTGGTATTTATTGAACAATTGGGGTGAAGGGATCAACGTTGGATTGCAGTGTCCAGGGGCAAGGGGTATACTTGTACTCACAGTCCTGTAGCCCTTACTGCAGTAGTGTATTCTCTGCTGCTATGAAGTCCCTGCAGTTGAGGCACACCAATTACACCAGAGCCCACAGGAGGCTGTTCCCGGCCATGGTGTTACGCTCTGGTATGTGTGCTGAGTGTGCAGGCCTGTGAGCCTGCTGACTCCAATCTTCAGGAGGAACGCGGGGACAGTCTTCTCGCTGCGCTCTCCAGCCCACTTCTCCTAGCTGTGCGTTACTCGCGCTTCGCGGGCCCGAGATCTCGCGAGATCACCTTCACGCGAGATCTCACGCCCGGAAGTCCCCACACACGGCTTGCGGCAGTTCTCTCCAGCTCCTAGTATTCATCCTCGTGAGGGCCAGACCCCTTGCCAGCAAGTGCAAACTGGAAAACAAGCTGTTTAAACATTATTTGAGCACTCCCCAGAGCGTTTTCCAAGTGCGCATTGGTACTTCAGTATATATATTACAAGCAGCGTGTCCTTGGAATGAGGCTCCAAGCAATTGGGTAACTGCTCCTTTGAATCAAGGAGTGCTGTATGTGACTGCATGTTAATTAAGCATTCAAGATTTAAGTGAAAGGAAGATTCAAGAGAAACAAAAAAGAACAAAAATAACATACCGTATTGCACCCAGGAATACACATTGAAATACACATTTCTGTTGTTGAAATATACATTTTTGTTGAAATACACAGTTTGTTCATCTGGAAGATGAACTTGAAGTATTATTATTGTATGTGTAAGGCAACGGCTCCCTCTAGCAGCAGTAACAGGCAAAGCAGGCACATGACGGCTTCGGACAAACATACATCTGGACATTTATTATATATGATAGTCAGTAATAAAGCTTCCACAGATGGCTAAAGTTGACCTAAGACATACCATTTCTTCCCCTTATTTAATGTAGTACATACGTCTGCTGCTGTTACTTTATCTCCATACAACAGTTGAATTAGTTTTGTTTGTAACATCGTAATGGAGTTTGGGTCGACTTTCCAAATTCTAATTTCTTGGAGCAAATTTCCATATTGTAAATCGCTTTATATCAGGGTTTTGAGTTAGTTCAAATAACTAAATACATTTACATTACCAATGCTTCCAATTGTTTTAACACTAACTTTAGTAGTTATTGTTTTAAATACCGGTTGCCCATTAACTGGTGTTAATCATAACATATCTCCAAATAAAATGTATTACCCGCCAAAGATTTCATTATCATTACATTTTAACATTTCTTGCATTCTACAAAATATAAAGTCAAGCATTATCTTTGACACTATGCCCACCTCATCAATGATTAAAGCTTTCATGTATTCTTACTTTTTTAGCCACTACTTGTGCAAATTCTCTGTGAAGTTTTTGAAATTCTTATTTTATCATGTTCCACCAGTAACATAAATATTTTATGGAGTGTTATGCTGCCGATATTACGAGTGTATGTTTAAAGTTTATACACTTACAGAACTAAATTTCATTTATTAGTACCCAGTGAGAGTCAAGCAGAATGCAACACGCATTCTGATTGGCTCTCGCCGCGTCCTTACCCGGCCGAGAATCCTTCGATTCTTGGCCGGGATTCCAGCCGCCTTGTCCTCGGTGGGGGCGTGGCAGCCCCTCAGCCAATGAGGAGGCTTGAAGCGGGGCAATCCCCGCTCCGAGCCTCCCCACCGCTGAGAGGCTGCATTTGTCCCCCGCCGGGCACTCAGGTAAGCTTTTTTTTCTTTTTTCCTTCCCTCCCTCCTCCCTGCCCTCCCCACCCCACTTACCTGCTTGCTCCTGCGTCCCCGGTGGGGGACGATAGCAGCCTCCAGCAGTGTGGAGACTCGGAGCGGGGCCATCCCCGCTCCGCGCCTCCACACGTTTGGAAGCTTCCATCGTCCCCCGCCGGGGACGCAGGTACGTTTTTAAAAAAAATGTCTTCCCCTCCCTCCCAACCCCACTTACCTTCTGCTTCTGTTTCCTTTTCGGGAGCGGACGCGCTGGGAACACTTGTGTTCCCAGCGCGTCCGCTCCAGATGGCTGCCATGTAAAGGGAAAATGGACTCCGTTTTCACTTTGCATGCCGGCCATTTTCTTGGTTGTTTCTTTTTTTTTTTCTGTCCCGAAACGCTGCAGCGTTTCGGAACAGAAAAAAATGCTTTTAGTGCCCCGGTCACGCACATAATGCGGGCTGGGGTACTAATAGCAATATGACCCTCGCAACGGGGGCATTACCGACTCAGGTAATGCCCCGGGGCCTTCGTTAAGGCCCTCGCTTCGCTCGGGCCTATAACTATGGGCCCAGGGGTATTTGCTCGGGCGTATAACTATGGGCCCCGGGGCATTACCTAAGTCGGTAATGCCCCCGCTGCTCGGGTCATATTGCTTAAATAATTTGCGGTCAATGTTAATAAGAAATGTGTTAAATGTTTCTTTTTGTTCAGAATTTAATTGCATAACTTGTTCTCATGAATTCTGACAAAAAGTACATACTGCATAGCTAATTAGGCTTCTTTTCTTTGTGGAGTTTCTCCTAGTGGGTTATTACATTTGAATTTGAATTAGTTGAAGCTTTTTTGTTATCTTTTGCTAGTTCTAGTTCAAGGATTGTTCTTGTTCTGCTTATTCTATAATTTTAATGTTATTTGTAAAAGCAGGGAATTAAATGTTAGATTTGTTATTGTTAAAATGCTGCTTCTACAATATTCAATTTACCGGCTATTCTGATTCCTGACGCCATGGTAAAAAGAGCTGAAGTAAAGAATATTAATTATTGTAGGAGGCCCACATGTTAGTTTTTGATCATTTATCAAGATCTGTTTGATGCGGTTTACTAATAACCAACTGTACGTTTACTTTTAAAACATCAATTTAATATGTTTTCTTCAACATTTGTTATGTTGAAAAATTTCTTATAAACATAACTTCTCCAAGTGGTGTGATCTTCCTGGATAGTAGTTAGCTTGTATTTCTTTACTATATCCCCCATTTTGGATGAATTATTTTTAACATTTCTATTTAATGATAAGGTTTTAATACTTTACATCTATATTCTCAGTATGATAGAGTACTCCATTAATGTCTGCACTTTTACCATAAACATTGGTTCTTGTTAATCTATCCACAGCTTTATACATGCCACATTTACAATGCAAAAGAGTAAGAGTTTTAACACCTAAACAAATTAAATAAGCTGATATGGCATTCTTGCTTGTGATTTTACTAATAAAATCCTGTAATTGAGATTGTTCAGCTAGAAAAAAGCCTTAACATTTTGAATGTGAATTGGCTCTGTATCTGTATGTTCCTTTTCTGATATTGTATTCTAATTTAATCTTTTTTGGGACTGTGTGTTTTGTAAAATAGTGTTGTAATTACCACTATTTTGTGCAATTTATCTGTTGAATTTAAAACTGAAGCAATGCTCAAGTTACATTACAATGGTTAAAAGAAAAGAAATAAGTACAACTTCACAATATTATTTGTTGACATCCTCATCAAAAAGGGGAAAAACTCAAAGATACCAAAACATATACATTCACAACATAACCAAGTCTTGCATGTTTAAAACATAATGATGTTGTTCATTATAAATTAGGATAATAATGGCGTGCCGAAACTAATTGTATTGTACAATGCTCCAACTGGAATAATCCATAAGAATTTGTGAGATACCTCTGACTTATTAATGAACTACTGAGGTCCTACACACATGGCCCATTTGCACCATTTATGCAAACCAGTGTAGTTCATACACGTGCTTCAATATGTGACACTATACTCTTACAACACTTGGTTATCTAGTGTATTAGTGTATAGACATCTCATTCACCCTTATTTGATAATTTATTTTTTACTTATTTTTATTTTTTATTTTCAGGCTCCACTCTGCAGTTATTATATTGTTATTGGTTCAGATAACGCCAAACTGTTTGATGCCATTTCACCCTCTAATGATAGTTTATGTTTATTTCTATTTACTTGCTTTTTACCTTTTATTTTAGGCTCCTACATTTGGTTTTTACACTGTTATTTGCGCTCAAATGTTGTAATTTCATGTTATTCCACGGTTTGCAACACAAATAATCTGGATGTCCACTACATTACGGTATTACCCATGTAGCTCTACTTTAATTGTTCATTTTGCAATGCTAGGCATTGGGCACTCTTAACCACCATATTACATTTATTCAGCAGTAACACACATTAGTGAGCAGTCTACTATTCAGCAAGCAGACAATCTTTTATATTTCGCTTACTAGGGTGCTTTTATTTATTTCTAACACATTATCTTCGCTTTAGACTTAACGTCAATAAAAAGGACGAGGTCCGATTGATTTCAACAAGACACTGCAAACAAGCGGCTGTTCCTATTCCCACCAGTTGTAGTGCATGCGCCTTAACAATTAATTTATGGCAGTTTTACATTACTCACTACAAATTCCTAGCGTTTTACTTTACAATACGTCACCCTGGCCATCTGCATGTCCCGATCTCTGCCGTTGGGCTTAGGTTGAGACGTGAGGCGCTTGGATTGGCCACCCACTCCCTTGGGTGTGCCGTCTCCAGGCGTTTACCCAGATGCCATGGCAACGCGATATGAACGACTGATAGAGCACTGCATGTGCACTTTTCATTTACTCGCAGCCAGTTAGTTGAGACACTGGTTAATACCCCTCACTATCGTGACAGGGGGTTTAGATTCTATTAAAGACTGGAGGTGAGTATTATGCATTACAATCTTTACTCCTGAAACCACAGCAGCAAAGAAAACTTTTACAAACAAAAAAAAAGTTTAAACCATAAATTAGAACACAGTTCAAAGACAGTGTATGGGGAACACCCCAGTCCAATATGGAGGGCAGGTCATGCCCTGCAGATGACCAATGAGCTGGACCCACCCCCATAAAAGTCCTTTACTCTAACACCAGCTCCTCTTTCTGCAGCTGTCTTGCATCAGACGCCCACTGCAATTATCCAACTGCGTAACGCGGAGAACAAGGATCCAAACGAAACTGGAGGAACTCAACCTCTCCGCGACTTGAAACTGCGACGGAACCCTTCTGAACCGATCCTCTCGCCCGAAAGCTGAATGAACAACAAACATAA
Organism: Ambystoma mexicanum; assembly: GCF_040938575.1. NCBI lineage: Eukaryota > Metazoa > Chordata > Amphibia > Caudata > Ambystomatidae > Ambystoma > Ambystoma mexicanum. The sequence continues at coordinate 834,512,046 of NC_090925.1, forward strand.
AAGGGTAGGTGGGTGGTATAATACTCGGCCCCTGTCTTTAATATAATCTAAACCCCCTGTCATGTTAGTGAGGGGGGATTAACCATTCTATGACATGACAGGAGGCTTTCAGAAGCCCTTGAATTACATTAATTGAAATATGATCAATATGTTTATGATAAAATGTTTTGAACGTTGATTCCCTTGACCAATCAGCTGCTTTCAGAATTTGTTCCAAACTACCCCCTAGGAAAGCGGCTTTAGAGGCCATAGCTCGCCTAACCGAATGGGGACCAAAAGAAGACGTGTCAACTCCCGCCTCCCGCATGACCCACCTAATCCATCTAGCCAGAGTGGACGGGGATACCGGTTTATGAGGCTTCCTATAGGAAATCAGCAGCTGAGAGGTATTAGGAGGTCTAAGACCCTCCATCTTCAACTCAAAACATTTTAAACACTGAATGACACATAGTTTACAATCTTCTGGAAAAGCTGGATAAGATATTGAAGAAATTAAACATTTGGTTCTTCTGGAAATAAAGAAGGTGACCCCTTGAGGGGTGAACATTTTATTGTCCACATCCAACGCTCTGATATCAGACACCCTCCTAGTAGACGCCAAACATAACAACATTGACAATTTTGGAAACAGTTGCTGCAAAGATAACTGTTCATTATGAGGGCCGGCTCGGAAGAGATCCAACACCATGTTAACATCCCAAAGAACAGACTACCTCGCTGTTGGTGGGACCTTAGTGCAAATGGATTTTGAAGCTCTTCGTACCAAACTATTTCTACCAAAACGTGACCCGCTGAAATAGCGGATCTGAAACCATTTATAGTCCTGTAAGCTTTGCCCTCCTTAAATAACTCCAGCAGAAAGTTAACTACTTCTACTGGAGGGGCAGAAACGGGATCAATGTGTCTAACCACACACCAGCCAATCTAGCGGTTCTACGCTGAAGAATATCCTGACTTAGTAGAGGTCGCCCAGGAGTCTTTGATGACTGAGACAGAATCCTGGGAAAGTCCCTCGAAGCACCAGGAAGAGCTGAAATCTTCCAAGCCATAAGGGAGAGGTGCCCCTGAAGGACCAGCTCGTGAGGGCGACCCGCCGGATCGGGCAGCAGCCGGGGATGGAGAGGAAGAAGACAAGGAACATCCACCACCCACTCCAGAAGGGCTGGGAACCACACCTGGGAAGGCCAAAAGGGGGCAAGCAACACCAGAGTTGCCGCCTGCCTGCGCACCTGAACTAGTACCCTGGCTATTATGGCAAAGGGAGGGAAGGCATATGACAGAGAGCCCGACCAATCCTGTAGGAAAGTGTTGGTAGCTGAAGAACCTTGGAACCTGGCAGTTTAGTCTTGAGACAATCAGATCCACTGCAAACGGACCCCAAAGAGACAATATTCTGGAGAAGAGAGCCCTGTCTAACATCCAGTTGCTTCTGTCCTGAAGATGAGTTCCAAACCCCATCCTAGTTGCTGACCCCGGGAAGATATTCAGTTTTCAGGACAATATCCCGATCCACGCAAAAATGCAAAAATTCCCTCGCTAGATCCACTAGGGCCTTGGACCTTAACCCCCACCCCCCAGAGGATTGAGGTATCTCACCGCCGAGACATTGTCCATGCGGAGGAGGACACAACAACTCCCCTGATCTTTGAGAAGGCTCCTGACTGCGAAAGAGCCCACTAACAACTCCAGACAGTTGATATGCAGTTCTTTCTCTGATTCGGATCATTTCCACCCCCGTGGAGACCTGTCCTACCCTGGCTCCGCAGCCCGCTCTAATGGCATCGGACTCCAGAACGACATCCGGAGAGGGACCAAAAATTGCTCTGTCATTCCAGGCATCCATGTGTCAGAGCCACCAAAAGAGTTCTAACCTGACCTTGGGGGACAGCACCACCAACTGTGAGAATGACAGGCTTTTGCGCAGATGCTTGGCTTTGAGGCGTTGTAACGCTCTGTAATGTAGGGGGGCTGGAAAGATAGCTTGAATGAATGCTGACAACATCCCCACCACCCTGGCCAACTGCCTGAGGGAGACCCTTCCCTTTCTAAGGAGAAGATGAATTTCTTTTCTTATTTTGGAAAGTCTGTAGTCCGGGAGGAGGAGGATGCAGAGCTTTGAATCTATATTGAATCCCAGAAACTGGATACATTGCGTAGGTTTCAATATGAATTTCTTTGCATTTATGACAAACCCTAAGTCCTGGAGAAGGGATACCGTAAACTCCAGATGAGTGCGAAGAGTCTGAGAGCTCTGGGTTAAAAGAAGCATGTCGTCCAGGTAAATTATTATCCAAATCCCTTTGGATCTGAGGTGAGCCATTACTGGCCTCATCAGCTTTGTGAAACACCAGGGAGCTGACGACAGGCTGAACGGAATGGAGGTAAACTGCCAAATGCGATCCCCCCACTGGAGAAACTCTTGGTGGGGAGGGAAGACGGGGACCACAAAGTACATGTCCTTGAGGTCTAACTTGACCATCCAGTCCGCTGGGATAAGGGTATCTCTGAGCAGATGGATCCCCTCCATTTTGAAGTGATGGTAAACTAAGTTAAGAGTTCTTAAGTTTATAAATGGACGGAAACCCTCCTCGGGTTTCGGTACCAGAAAAATTGTGCTCAGAAATTGAGAGGCTGTGTAGGAGGCTGGGACTACCGCTCTTTTGGAAATGAGGTCCCTTACCTCCACATCTATCAGATTCTGTTTTGACCTCGTCGAACACCAAGGGGAAAGGACAGCTGGCAAGAAGGGGAATAAAACTCTATTTGAAACCCCCTCATTGTCTGCAACACCCAAGGATCCAAGGTGAGGGCCTCCCACTGAGGAAGGAACCTGGCCAACATGCCCCCTAAATTTTGGTCGGAACATTACCTGATGCTCCTCTTGATCTACCGGCACCCCTGCACCCATGCCGGCACGTCCTCTCCAATGGAAATTTCTCTGAGGGAAAAACTGGGCTGGCGCACCCCGAACAGAGGGGGAATTATGTGCACCTCTTGATGCGTATTGGCGGGGACGGGTAGAGCCCTGGGGAAAGCGGCCAGAGGAGCGGGCTCTACCTCTTCCAGCCTTGTCGAAAACCTTAGGGGCAAAGACCTTTTTAATATCAGCTTGAGATTTGTCCAAAGTAGTGAATGGGTGTACATAGGCTGAGAGATCCTTCAGAAACCTATCCCCAAACAGATTGCCTTGGGCCAAAGGGCCACTTTCTCTCTCTGACATCTCAGTAAATTTAGGATCCAACCTCATGAGCAGGGACTTGCGCCTCTTTTTAGAGATGGAAGCGTTAGCATTGCTGAGCAGGCACACCGTTCTTTGAATCCATCCTCTCAGGATGTGAACGTCCACAGGAATGTTAGAGGTTGCTGCCCCCTCTGCTAACTCGAAAATTTGTGAACCGGACCCAACATGTCAAATAACTTGCTACGCCAAGCTTTGTCCACCCCTTTCTTGGTGTCTTTCCCTTTTTGGGACAGAAAGACAGACCATGGACTATCTCTGGTGTAAGGGCCACCTTATCAGGAATCACCGGTGTAGGGCATTCCGAACACAACTTATTCCTGTCCTCTTTAGGCAAGAGACGCCTGATCCAATAGTTAAGAAAAGAGGATACTTCCTCCGAAGGATGCCATTCGGCATATCTGGGGTGCTGGATAAGGGCAGGATCAAAAAAGGGGGACCCCATTGACATCAAGAACTGCTCTTTTCTCTGTAGAGACAGAGGCTAGCTTCCTTTTACGCCTCTTTGGAGGCAAATCTGAATCCTCAGAGCTATCTGAAGATGAAATAGAGATTGCAGGAGCAGAAGCATGAAGCTGTGAGCTGGCTGACCAAGGAGGAATGGAGGGAGACCGCTGGGATTCCTCCAACCTATGCTTCTGACCCCTCCCCGGGGAAGAAATCTGAGACGGGACAGTGGGAGGACTGAGTTGTCCCCGAACATGCTTGGTCTTACTGATGCACTTTCTAGGGGCTTTAATATCTACGGAGGGACCTGACTCCTGAGAAGGGTGAAAATCAGATATTCTGTTAATAAGCCTGTCAAAATCTGAGGCAAGGGTACCATTAAGGTCTGACAAGGCCATGTCCAATGACAACTGTATTGCTTAAGCCACCGATGTCTGGTCATGATGCGAATGGTCGCCCAAACCGTCTTCAGCTTGTCCCCTTTTTTAGAAGGGCGCACCTGAGTGCTGGCATCAGCAGAAGAGGAACCCCCCAAACTTTTATGCTCCATGACAGCACAAAAACCTCACACTAACAAAGACAAATAAGAATGAAATAAATAAATATAAATAGATATAAATAAATATGTAATAAACAGAAACTTCACAAGAATTTTAAAAAATGTTTTAATGTAGTAACATAAGGCACTCTTTTGCCTCATTGGAGGGAAAACCGCAGAGCAGGCGCACCTCCAAGCTGCTCACCCTAGGAGGGTGTAGTGACCAGCAGCATACGAGGATAGAAAACCTTGTCGTAAACTTTCAGGCACAGCCTGACGCCTAGCAGGCTCTTATGCCTAGCAGGTTCTTCCACGCGAGCAACGCGGAATTCAAACAATGAAAAGAGCTCCCCTGAGAGAATCAGGGATTGTGCAAAATTCCTGTGATGCAGGGCAGGCCTGAAACGAAGCTTCTTAAACAGGCCGCATGCGTCACCAAATGAAGGGAGAAACCTAGAATTCCAAACACTCACTGGGCCTGAAGCGACTGGCCCCCATGCGTGGAACAAAACATATTATGAGGAGGCAATGCCCGTGCACCACAGGCCAGAAGCAAAGACTTCACAGGCGTGTGCGTGCCGGGCTCACTGAACACAAGTCTATCAGGAGGAGGAGCACAGAGCGCGACATGTGTGAACATGTCGCTACAATATAAAGCGAAGTTCACACACGCCCATATAAGATATAAGCAGCACATTCAGTAAACTACATGAAAGTATCATTCTCCACTGAACTCAAAGGAACACAACATTCCAAAGCGGCACGAAGCAAAAGCAACCACGTCACTGCCCAAGCAGAATACAGTAACACTACACTCCATACAAAGTATCAAACCAAAAACTGACTGGCATTTCAAAGGAACAACTATAAGGAGTGACTTAGCTGTGGTGTCAGCAGCAAAGAAAGAGCAGTTGGTGTTAGAGTAAAGGACTTTTACGGGGGTGGGTCTCAGCTCATTGGTCATCTGCAGGACATGACCTGCCCTCCATATTGGACTGGGGTGTTCCCTATACACTGTCTTTGAACTGTGTTCTAACTTATGGTTTAAACTTTTTTTTGTTTTGTTTGTAAAAGTTTTCTTTGCTGCTGTGGTTTCAGGAGTAAAGATTGTAATGCATAATATGAAGCCTCCTATCGTGTCACCGAATCAGCCCACAGGTAAGCACTGAAGATATTGAAGGTTTTCATTGAACCATATCGAATCATAACCTTTAGTAGAAATGTTATTGTAACATTATATCACAATGCATTTAGGCTTATGGAACCGCAACGCATACAGTGGCAAACACTGTTTGAGCCATACAAACACGCGTCTCAGCAGCGTTTTATGAGAGAGTCCAGCTACAGTAGATAGCCCTGACGAAGGAGTTTCAATTCTCCGAAATGCATTGGCATTAGAGCTCTCTTACCTACTTTTGAGTCGAGCTGGCTCAAGCTTTTGTTCAGATATTAAATCACTTATATTACTTACCTCAACTCTTTAGATTACCTTCAACGATGTATACCACAAAGGACTCACTTGATGAACTTTCATCTAAACCAGAGTCTAATTTCCTAGTAACCCCACTAAGGGGTACAGTATGAGAGCAACTTTTTAGCTGAGGTGAATCACTCAGCTTTTTGTTTTGTGCCGAAAATAAACACATGAATTACAATAACCATAATCATAGGGGTTCAATATCAAAGAGTTCATTACCTTCTAAAAGTATAAGCAAGTGCAGCGCAAGGACGCACTGAAGCCGGCTTGTCCTCCGGGGGATAGAACATTAATGCAATTAATGCCCTCCAAGCCTCAGAATTGGGAGGGAGGACAGCGGTATGCAACAATATCGCTCGAAGCCATGCTTTCTTTTCAGCCTCATACCAAATTCCCCAAAACACTTCTCATATTGTGGGCCATTTTTGATTTTCCATGACATAGCGATGCATCGTTTGGTTAGTATGCATGCCATGTCCATACATTTGATGATGTGGATGTGTTTACTTGTTCTAGGGTATATATACAATAAACACTCCAGTGGGTCCCAGTGATACCTAGTAATTCCAGCCCCCACGCATGCCTGCTGAATTCGGGACCAAAAACCTTGCACCACAACATAATTCCACATCATGTGTATGAAATCTGCATCCTCTAGGCTACACTAAGGGCAAGCCAAGGACTCATTGGAGTTAAACTTAGCCACCCTGCTAGGGGTCATATATGTGTGATGGAACATGTTAATCTGAATTAGCCTAAAACTAGCATTCCGGGACACTGTGAGAAACCTTAAGATGTCTCACCCGCTAGTCCCTGTGGATCTGCTATCCAGATGGCCAGGACACGGCCATCACTTTTAAATCCAGTTCCTGTGGGTGGACCAGTGTGGGAGGATCACCTGGATGAGGGGTCTTGTGGGAGTGGGACACCGGACGGTGAGACGCGGTATCCCCTTCCCTGTGACACATTTTCCATCCTACCAGGTAGGATACTTAAGAACTCAACTCCCTACCCCCTCCCCAGACACAAACATTTTCTCACAGACAGCTCACTGTGAGAGAAAACGGATTAACACGTGAGCCATATACCAGACATGTCCCAATACAATGGTCAGGCAGATTCAGGCAATTACTGATCATTACGCACAGTTGCCTTCCATCACACTTTCCCACATGGATAAAAGGCAGAGCATGAAAGCACACTCTAAGCAAGGCAAAGCACACGAGGAAGCAGCAGTTACAAGATGGCAGTTTAATATGAGGAGAAAAACGGCAAGACCAGAGAGGGTTGCAAGGAGGTAAGTGCCCTTGGTCTTTTCAGAGGAAAAACGTTACTTTCACGAGTCTTCGAGAATAAGAAACATAAGGCCTCGAATTAAAGCTGAAGAATCCTGCATTGCGTGTCAGAGGTACCCGGGTCTCTCCCGCATCGATAGCCAAGGCAGGGAGGAGCGTTTGCCACTGTGGTACTGTCCTTGGCTCCTACAACAAAGCCGCGCCAGTAAAGTCAGCACAGCCGGTGAGTCGGGTGACTGATAGCTGACTGGTCTGTGTTAGAACCAAGGTTGAAAGCAGCAACATTGTATGGAGAAATCTGAAGAGAACAGTGTGTGAAGCGTATGTGACGAGCGATGCAAATATAATCGAACAGCAAAGGAGTGACTGATCTTTTAAAACCAAGATAGATGCCGTATTCAGAGTAGTCCGGAGCCACATCGGTGTTCATTCGAAGGTCTCTGTTAGATATCCAACTGAGAGGTGGCAAATGTAAAAAGGAATTGTGAAATTCAAAGTGGTCCTGCAATGGGTCAAGCTAAACCCTGTGCACATTTGAAAGTCTTCGATAGTTAATAAAAACTGAAATTGGTCTGAGCCCAGCTATAGGAGATTAATTTTGTAAGAGGAAGGATCTGAGCCTGGCTGAGGGGGATCCGGGTGAAGCGTGAGTTACCCGAGAAAAAATATTCTCTGAACATTGGAAAAGTGGATCTGAGCCCAGAAGAGGGGGATCCAACGTAACGTTGGTTGTATTAAAGGGATCTGAGCCCGACTGGGGGGATCCAGGGTGAAGAGTGAATCACCTGAATTGAGTACTTGTAAGAGAAAAGGAACTTTCTGTTTGTTTTGGTACATCAGGCCCTCTGAATCAAGAGACTTTGATAAGTAAAGAGACTTGTGCACAGAAGGCCCTGGTGCTGGTAATTAAACTGGATCCTTGTGCCGAAGAAGCCAGAGTAAACTATGCTCGAGTGAACCGCCTTGTCCCGTACTGAAAACGTGGGGAAGGGAGACCAATGGCCTGAACATCCTGACCCATCGTTTTTCTGAACACTTCTTTCTTTTTCATAAACACTACCCCACACTATTTGCATTTAGATGAAAGGATTGGCAATAGGTTTTTTAGTATAGGCCCTTTTATTGTGACGAGATTCCACTAGGACTGCATTATTATTATTTGATGGTTTTAGCTTGCTTCCATCTGTAGATTTTGGATTAGATAGGCGTTTATCACACCCTTATTGAAGTTCCATAAACATGCTTAAACTGTGGTCACTTGTGTCTGTCTTACTGTTGATACCATGCCTTCCTTACAACACATTCTTTGTAAAACATAACGCCATTTTTCCTTGCAAACATCATACTCCCATCCTGTTTTTAATTTAATACATTTCGGGCTAGTTCTTTCCAATAGATGTTTATGCAGTCTGGCTACATGTCTCCAGCCATCCTGCAATGCATACATCAACTCCAGCAGTGTGTCTACCTGTGGTTCTGCTGGCCATTCAATCCATCTACCCTTAGATATCCTAGCCACCCTCATGTACCACAAGAACTGTCCCTTAGGAAGGCCCTCACGCTGTACCAAGCTGTCCAGGTCCTAAACGCCCCACCTTCATACATATCACCCCAGGTGACTATGCCCCACCTCTCCCACTTTCTAGGGGCAACAAGTTCCCCTGTATTTGCCACAATCAGGATGTTGGGTGAATAAGGGTGTCGTAAGCAAAGAAACCCAAACACTCTGGACCAAACCTGTCTACAAAATTTCACCAACAGCGGCTGATAGCATGTGTTATCTACTGGGTGCCATATACTTTATTTAAGCCAGGCAGGCCTCGCCAGTGACTGTAATAAGTCAATTTCAGACGTATATTCGTCTGATAGACATTTCGTTACGAAGCCCAGTTGGGTGGCCAAGTAGTAAAGCTCCAGCTCGGGCAGCTGCCCCACCATCCCTACAGGGTAAGGATAAAACATTCAGTGCCAAGCCATGCCGTTTCCGGTCCCATAGGAAGACTTGCAGGGTGACATCAGCCCCAATATAATAGTAGACATTCATGAAACCATATATAAGCCTGGGGACGACGATTATCTTGATAATAGCGACTTTGCCCTTAAGTGAAAGTGGCAGCGGAGACCAAAAGGTCATAGACTTCTTAACACCCTCGACTGCCCGTAGCATGTGTACGTGTGCATGTCATTAGGCGAGTGTGCAATCCGGATCCCTAGGTATTTAAATATGTGCGCCTCTCATTGCAGACCCAAAGCAGAGAAGGATGTTTTATCGACCAAGCGTAGCCCCGCAAGAGGAAAGAGGCAGGATTTCTGCCTATTGAAAGAAATCCCAGATAATCTTGCAAAATCATCCATTACATCTAATATTATTGGTAAATTATGTTGCGGTTCACATAGATAAAGCAGAACATCATCAGGGTATATCGATAGAAGGTGCGAAGATCCACCTACTTTTATACCTGCCTCCCCGTATTCCTGTCTCAAGAACACCGCCAGGGATTCTAAGGCCAAAATATAGTGCATGGGCGAGAGTGGACATCCCTGGCGTGTTCCCCTTTGTATATGCCATATTTTGGATATTAGTCTTCCCAACTTCACTCTAGCTGTTGGGAGAGTATGTAGCAGCCACACTCAGCGTATGAAGGTCTCACTAAACCCGAAGCCCCTCAGTGCAGCAATCATCCACTCCCAATAAACTGAGTCAAAAGCCTTAACAGCGTTGAGCAATGCGACCATGCAGTGCATAGGATGGAGATTGGTCTGGTCTATAATATGCTGTAACCTACGAAGGTTCACGGTGGTATTGCGACCCGGTACGAACCCTGTTTTATCAGCGTGTATGAGGGAGGAAATTAATTTACAGAAGTGCAAGGCCAGTACTGTTGTGAGAATTTTCGCATCGTAATTCAGCATGGCCGGGGAGCGGTAAGAGTCACACCACTCTGTAGGTTTGCCAGGTTTAGGGATGGCTATTACTAGTGTCTCCCACATGCTAGCCGGGAACAGTCCCTTATCAAATGCCTCCTCAAAGACCTTCAGCGACGTTGGGGGTCAGATTGGAGCAGTATGTTTTATAAAATTGTGCCGGGAGGCCATCACTTCCCGGTGCTTTACCCATAGAGAGGGAGGTTATAGCTTCCCCCAATCCTTTCGTGGTAATGGGTTGGTCTAAGGAATCCCTCTGAGCATCAGTAAGCCTCGGAAGTAGGACTTGTAAAAACGCATCAGTTAGATACTCAGAGGGTATCTGAGTATCATGACTATATATCTGTGTGTAAAAGGTCACAAAAATATCATTAATCGCCTCTGGGGCTCTCCATTGTTCTCTGCACTCGTCATGTAATAACGTGGTCAAGGTTCTGGACCAATCACGCCTGCGCAACCAAGCTAGTACTTTCCCAGATTTATCCCCATCTGTGTATTAGGGCTGTACAGGTGGTGTAATCTAACTTAGACAGCCACACCCATGCCTCCAGGCAGCAAGATCTGATCTCAGGTAGCTCCCCCTCCACCGGCCGGTCACCAGGATATAGACCATGCAAGGTGGCTATTTTGCCTTCAGATGTCTCCAAATCCTCCCGCAGCTTCCTGCGAACGACCCCGCACTAGCAATAACTTCAACCTGTATCACCACTTTCATATCTTTCTAGACCTTACTACAATTATCTACACTGCCAATATTCTCTTCCCAAAAAGTTACTAGGGTTTCTTGTGGTTGTTCTCTACAGAGGTGGTCCTTCAAGGCCTCAATGGGCATTCGGCCCATTCAGAATGGGGGACATGGGGTTTTATATTGTTCCACATAGCCAGAAAAAGGAGAGCGGTCAGACACCGTGCAGCCCATATATTCTGCGCCAACAAATTCAATTATCTTATGTATTTATTTAAATTTTGGTAAAGCACCAACTTGCCAGAGAGCCGCTCAAGAGGCGCACAAAAAATAAACAAGACAGGACAACAAGCAGATAGGAGTGAGAGAGTGGGGGTCACGGAGGCTTAATTTGAGGATAAGTTGAACAGGTAGGTCTTCAGTCTTTTTTAAATGCAGATGTTATTGTTTTTTTGTTGGGATCAGTGGAGATGGCGTTCCAGATTACAGGGGCTACAACATCAAAGCTTGTGCCCCCGTATCTAGCGAGACTGAATCTTGGCTGAACAAGTTTTGCCTGGTCCTGAGGCCTAAGGGAGCGTGAGGGCGAGTAAAGCTTCAGATGCTCTGTGAGATAGAGGGGAGCTTTGTGGGCCATGCATTTGTAGGTTAGAGTCAATATCCTGTTTCAAGGCAATACGATTACACAAGGAGTTGATATGAGCAGGTATGCTATGGTTCGGGAAATACAAATTAACAATACAGATCTCTCTGTGGCCAAGATATCCCCTCATAATCAGGTATCATCCTTCACTGTCCCTATCCAGGACCAGTAAGTGAAACGGCACATCTCCAGCAAACCATATTAACACCCCTCTGGCAAATTTAGAGAAAGTAGCACCTTAACCAGTGCCCACAGTGAGTTATAATAGCTTCCTGGTCCTCAGCCAGAGATGGGTCTCCTGGAGTAGTGGGATGGATACCTTCTTCTTGTGCAAGCAGGACTTGATCCTTTTTCTACGTATATAGGATCCTAAACACCACACATAAATCAATAACTTAAATTGTGGCATGGCCTAGTTTAGTTAACATTGCCACCATGGTGGCCTGGTAAAGAGCTACACCAAGCAGCCCACTAGACATATTGAACCCTACATACGTCACGTAAATCTCTGTCACACATTTAGAACCAGCACTTACAGTATATTTATAATTAAGAGGGGCACAGATCGCTTCCTCTGTGCGTCAACCCTCAATTCACGGTAATGCAATGCAAGCCTGATACAACAAGGTGAATGTATGAAACAACACAGGTAAAACATGCCGCAAAACATGGGGTAAATACACAGCCCAACAGAGGCATTCCAGTCAGGCAAACCCTTACCACCAATGTGAGGCAAAGCCAAAGTTGCCAGGTTAACGCACCAGCAAAAGGCTGGTGCCAGTTGTCCAATTGGACTTGGGAAGCCCGAACCACACCCAGCAGATGACAACGCCAGCCCCCACTGATATATGACTTATCTGTAGCAGTAAACAAGGCAGTTATGGTGAGTTCTTCTCAATGTCTCTCAGGGCAGACAAAGCGCAGCTCATTGCATGCAGCTGACTACGATATGCGTGGCCAAAAATGTTACTCCAGGCTCCCAAGCGAGGCAATTCCGCTTCATCCGTGAACCATATTGTTACGCTCACCTGGCTCCCACAGAGGCATCGGTCTGACGTGGACAGCTGCGGTCTCCACCAATGTGACGCGTAGGACCGAGATGACGGACTGGACTGGCCCACCTAGCTTCATTTGCTTGGCCCGTAGGAATATTCTTCTGTAAATGGAGAAAGGGAATTAACCACCCATGGGGTTGAGCGTAAATCCCCCAACCCCCGCTGTTCTCCCCACAGATCACCTTTGATGTCCCCTCTTATAGTCTCACCTGATGGTTTGAAAAGATGAGCTCTCCATCCTGCATTGAGCGCAGGGGCGCATTGATAACCAGTTGCTTCACTGGCTCGAAGGAATTGGTGAGTTCCAGAACAATATTGACTCCGAAAAGTAGGTAGTTCGTAAGAGTTCACATGTCTGACTTTCACTCTTGTCCGATTCCTTGCAGTTTGCAGCTTGACCCCAGCGAAGAGTTCCTCGTGGTAGCTGACGAAGTTCAGGTAAGGATTTGGCTTATCCTACACAGTTCAATAAAATAAGGCCAGAATGTAACCTGTGGCTTACTCCCTTATTCAGGTGTGGAGAGAAAATATGAAGTTCGGGGAATAATGCCTCTGGTGGTAAAATTAGGTAAGTCTATTGTGGTGAGAAGAGTTCCCCTTGTTTGTCCCTTCGTCTCACCTTGTTGTCTTTTTGTTCCCCTTAGGGGCCGGGGTACGGCGAGGATGTAATAGAGACTGCGCCGACCCATGAAGAGGAATAGTACCCCTGGCGGTAATCAGGTAAGTCTATGGGGGTAGTTACTATTGCCTCTGTTTTTTCCCTTGGCTCACCTTTGCTGTTCTTGTGTTCCCCTTAGGTGCCAGAGTGCGGCAGGAACGTGCAGAAGGATGCGGTGGATCGTGAGGATGCTGCGAAGGCCGGTGAGTTCAGCGCGGAGCTGCAGCAGGCGCGGCGGCGCGTGTAAAATGCTTCTTTCGAAGGGATTGTGTCCTCCGACGTATTCCTCATCTTAGATATCTCCTTCCAGCTCTGCTGGCCTCGGAAAAATTTTTCTCTCTAGAGGGCACTGCGCGTCGACGTCCTCCGAGTCGATGTCCCTCGACAGCCGCCGTATCGACGTCGACGTCATCCTGCCTATAAAGGCCGCGCGCAGCGTCCGTTGTTCAGTTCCATTTTTCCGCGCTTACTCAGTGCCTCGGAATACCGTTGCTCAGTTCTTAGTCAGATAATCCTATTTACCTCGAGTCATTCGATCCGTACTCGATGGCTTCCTCGTCGGAACCGACAACTCCTCGATCCGGCTTCAAAAAATGCCGAGATTGTGGGAAAAAGATGTCGTTGACTGACCCTCACAGAGTTTGTCTGTGGTGTTTGGGAGCTGAACACCATTGTTCGGAATGCGAGGACTGTATGTCCATGACAGCTAAGGCCCTGAAGGAGCGTAGGGGGAAGCTGGAGAAAGGTAAGACTTTTAAAGCTTCTTCTTCGTCGACGAAGTCGAGACACTCGTCTCCTCGTCACCATTCGCGCTCCAGGTCTCGGAGTGGGCCCCATCACTCGAGATCGAAGCACTCGAAGAGGAGACGTCGAAGATCCCCTTCTCCGTCTTCCTCTTCCTCTGTTTCGCCAAAAAGAATCCCTTGCCCCACGAAACATAGTTCCCGGGCTGAATGGGAGGAATTCCGCAAAAATATGATGAGCGTCTTCGAGAAAGCGGCCTTGACCCCCTCGAAGACTGCCGAGAGCGATGCTCTGGTCGAAAGACCCGAAGGTCAAAAACGCCGCGAGTCGCAGTACCCGGCGAAGGAAACCTCTCGAGCGCGTCTCGAACCCTCGAGTAGGACTATGACCTCCAAACCTTCCTCGAAGGTTCCGTCGATGCTGTCGATGAGGGTTCCGTCGACGCCGAGGTCGGTGTCTTCGACGCCGTTGTCGAAGGGACCTTCGACACACGGGTCTGTCGACTCGACGCCAGCTTCGACACCGGCGTCGACGCCAAGAAAAGTCACGGTTATGACACACCCAGTGACTATCCCCAGGTCCTCGACGTCGATGGCTTCGAGATTGTCGAGTAGAATTCCAATTCTGTCGAGGTCTTCGAGGCCTCCGCCTTTGTTTTCGACGCCACGTTCGAAGCCTTCGACGTCGACAACATCGACGTTTTCGAGGCCGATAATGACAAGTTCGGCACCCTCTGCCTTGGAAATGGGATTTACTCCCTTTATGAGTTAAGAACAATTGAGAACTATGTCCTCAATTTTGGAAGAGAGTGAATTGTCTGAACAGGAAGACACATTTGAGTTGCAGGGACCTGTAACCCCAATTAGAGAGGAATTTTCCTCTGAAGAACGCAGGTTAAAGGATCTTCATGATTCCATACATGAGGCAAGTGTGTTAGACACTTCCCCTGAGGTGGAGTTTGCTAGGCCAGACCCGGGGGAGCATGCTGAAACCCCCTATAGAGCCTTAATGGCCAGGATCACAGAGTTCATGGGATGGTCTGCACCTTCACAATCTTTCCAACAAGATGACCTCACGGATATTCTTGACAAAGGCCCTCAGGAGGATCCTGTGGTGCCTTTTCATAAAGCTCTTCAGAGGAAGATCATGACAAACTGGGAAACCCCAGATGTAGTACCAGCAGTAAATAAAAAACTGTCTACAAAGTACAGGGTATCTTCTACAGACCCGGAGTTTTTGTCTAAACACCCATCCCCAGAAAGTCTGGTGGTACAGGCAGCATCCTCTACCGATGTCAAGACGGCTTATCCTACCGTCCCACAGGACAGGGACGATAAAAAATATGATGCTATGGCAAAGAAAGTCTTTTCAGCATGTAGCATGGCGTTAAAATCTGTTAATGCTACTTGCACCCTTGCTAGGTTCAGCCATACACTTTGGGAGTGTGCTTCTACAGCGGCTGACTGCATCCCGGAGGGAGAAGAAAGGGATGCGTTCCTGAATATTATACAGGACGGTAAAGACGCTATGTGCGAATCCCTCCAGACGGGCATTGATTCGGCTGACAGTATCAGCAGAGCAATGGCGGCAAGTACATCAACCAGGAGATTCGCTTGGTTGAGAAAGTCTGGTTTTGCCCCAGATGTGCAAGCCAGGCTCTTGAACATGCCATTCGATGGCTCTTCTTTGTTCGGGGGAAAAAGGCGGATGACAGTTTAGAGAAACTGCAAACTTCAAAAGCAGCAGCAAAATCCCTAGGAGCTGCAATCCGTCAGACTCCCTTCCGTCCCACAGGAACCTCTGCGAGGGGCAAGTCCTTTCGCTTCTACTCCGCATTCGGAAGAGGTAGAGGACGACCGGCTCAAAGGGGACAAAGAAGATCTACCCGAGGTGGACGGGGTAGATATTCAAAAGCCGCAGCAACAGCAGGTGCCTCTTTACCATCGGCATCTGCATCAGTCGCCCCAAAACCACTCTGAGGACTTCCCTCACAGGACACCTGTAGGAGGCAGGTTGACTCAACATCTGGCGGTATGGCAGGCTATCACGTCAGATGCTTGGGCATTGGAAACAGTTGCCCAAGGTTACTGCCTGCCTTTCCTACGTATACCTCAGAGTCATCCACCGGGGATCAGCTCTCAGAAAGCTCCAGATCCGCTCCTCTTGCAGGAAATTTTGGACCTGCTAGAGAAAGGTGCCATAGAACCGGTACCTGTAGCGGAGAGGAACAAGGGCTGGTACTCCCCTTACTTTCTCATTCCAAAGAAAGACGGAGGACTGTGACCCATCTTGGACTTGCGAGAATTGAACAAATTCCTCAGAAAAGACAAATTCAAGATGGTCACTCTTTCTCAGATCCTCCAGGCCCTTCAGTTCCAGGACTGGTTGGTATCTCTGGACCTTCAGGACGCTTATTTCCATGTGCCCATCCATCTCAAACACAGGAAATACCTGAGGTTCGCAATTGGCAACTCTCACTATCAATTTCGAGTGCTGCCATTTGGGCTGACCTCCGCCCCGAGGGTCTTCACCAAGTTAATGTCGGTAGTGGCTGCAAGTCTAAGGAGGGAAGGGATTCACGTCTACCCCTACCTGGACGATTGGTTGATCAGGGCTGTTTCTTCAGAACAAGCTCAGATCCAGCTAAATCACGTGTGCCACTCCCTTCACAGACTGGGCTTCTCCCTCAATTTAAAGAAGTCACAAATGATACCATCGCAGAGACTCCAGTTCATAGGAGCGATCCTGGACACTTCCCTTGGAAAAGCCTCGCCACCAGAGGTGAGGGCTCAAGATATTCTACAGATGGTTACCAAGTTCCAACATGCCCAACGTCTCCCAGCCTTCGACTTTTTGAGGTTGCTAGGCCTCATGGCATCCTGCATTTTCCTAGTGCCAGAGGCTCGCCTGAGAATGAGATCCCTCCAGTGGGCACTGAGGACTCAGTGGTCACAATTCTCAGGGAGAATGACAGATCTTCTTCAGGTTCCCGGCAGGGTGGCTCGAGACCTTCAGTGGTGGGCCTGTCAGGAGAACATTCTGAAAGGAGAACAGTTTTGGCAACCCTGGCCGGAGATAACAGTAGTCACGGATGCCTCACTCACGGGGTGGGGAGCCCACGCCAACGACTTGACCATCAGCGGTCGTTGGTCTCCATCGGAGTCCAGACTACATATCAACATGTTAGAGCTGAGAGCCATCAGACTTGCGCTGAAGGTGTTCCTGCCAGCTGTACAAGGGAAGAACGTCCTGATAATGATGGACAACACGGTGGCCATGCATTACCTCAACAAAAGAGGAGGCGTAGGATCACTACCCCTGTGCAGAGAGGCGATGCAGCTCTGGTTTTGGGCAATCCAAGAAGGAATCTCTCTATCGGCAGTTCACCTTGCCGGAGAGAAGAACTTGACAGCGGACGCTCTGAGCAGGCAGAACACAGTCTCCCACGAGTGGGAGCTAGCTCAGGAAGTCCTTCAAGAGATCTTCGCCCTTTGGGGAACCCCTCAGGTAGATCTGTTCGCCACCAGCCTAAACAGGAAATGCGACCTGTTCTGCTCAAGGGAATTTCCCCCGAGAGGAGCTCTGGGAGACGCGTTCATAGTGGACTGGGAGTTTCCGCTTCTGTAGGCGTTCCCACCGGTCCCTGTCATTCCTCAAATGATCAGGAGGTTGAGAAGATTCCGGAGAACCATGATCTTAAATGCCCCGGATTGGGCCAGGAGAACGTGGTACCCGGACCTTCTAGACTTGTCCATCTGCCCTCCAATTCGACTTCCACTCAGAGAGAACCTACTCGCACAGAAGGGAGGTCAGGTTCTCCATCCAGACATCAAAACCCTCAACCTTCACGCTTGGCTTCTGAAAGGCTGAGGTACAAGGATTGGGACCTCCCTGATGATGTTATGGAGGTGTTGCTTTCGGCAAGGAGGCCAGCAACAAAGTCTTTATACCGCTGCCGTTGGAACAGATTCTGCAGCTGGTGTAGAGAACAGAATATCGACCCTTTTTCATGTGGTACACCAATGGTTTTGTCCTTCCTACTATATTTGGCAAATTCAGGCCTTCAAGTTGGCACCATTAAGGGCTATCTCGCAGCGCTATCCATCTTTAAGCGTACTGCGGAAGAACCATCCTATTTCAAATTACCCTTGGTAATACAGTTTCTAAAGGGGTTAACCAATGTTTATCCCCCAAGACCATTCCAAGTTCCCCTATGGGATTTAAACTTAGTACTAACTTTCCTGATGGGCACACCTTTCGAACCTCTCCATTCTTGTTCGTTAAGATTCCTTACCCTTAAAACTGTTTTATTAATAGCACTTACATCTGCTAGAAGGGTGAGCGAATTACAAGCTCTTTCTTGTAAACCCCATCACACAATATTTCACAAAGACAAAGTTGTCCTGCAAGTGAAGCCTAATTTCCTCCCAAAGGTGGTTTCTGAATTCCATATCACTCAGATTACTCTACCATCTTTCTATCCTCCTCCTCACCCGGGGAAAGAGGAAGAGAGGTTACACAGGCTAGACCCTAGGAGGGCTTTAAGTTTTTACATCAGTAGACTAGCCAGGATAAGACAGGCAGACCAGCTGTTTGTAGGTTACGCAGGTCACAAGCTGGGGTTACCAATAACTAAGCAGACCATTTCCAGATGGATCATTCTAGCCATTCTGGAATGTTATAAACTGGCAGGGAAAGAGCCCCCTCAAAACCTTAGGGCTCATTCGACCAGAGGTATTGCAGCTTCATCGGCCTTCAAAAGAGGCGTGCCGGTTAAAGACATCTGTGCGGCTGCTACATGGTCGTCTGTCCATACCTTTACACGTTTTTACAATTTGGATTCCTCCTCCAGTCAAGAGACTAGGTTTGGAAGGGCTGTACTGCATTCTATTCATCAATAGAAGACAGCGTGAAGTCAGTACTCCCTCCTCCGATAATAGAATACTGCTATGGGAGCCTATCTAAGATGAGGAATACGTTGGAGGACACAATCCCTTCGAAGAACAAGTTACTTCTTACCTTGTAACGTTCTTTTGACGGGATGTTCCTCCGACGTATTCCTCATCGACCCTCCCATCCATCCCTGCAGTTCTACTTCCCTTGTTGTTGCAGCTTACGCTCCTTCAGGGTGATTAGTTAGTCCAGAAAGTATTATTGTGGGCTACAAAACAGAACTGAGCAACGGACGCTGCGTGCGGCCTTTATAGGCAGGATGACGTCAACGTCGATACGGCGGCTGTCGAGGGACATCGACTCGGAGGACGTCGACGCGCAGCGCCCTCTAGAGAGAAAAAATTTTCCGAGGCCAGCAGAGCTGGAAGGAGATATCTAAGATGAGGAATACATCGGAGGAACATCCCGTCGAAAGAACGTTACACGGTAAGAAGTAACTTGTTCTTCTTCCAGCTCGAAGGCGCGGTGGATCTGGAATTCAGGTAAGGATCGAAGGTTTTGCTCTTATTCTAACCTCTTCTCCTTCTGTTCCTCCCTTTTTCCAGGAGCTGCAGACTCGAGGCGGGCATGGCAGAAGACTGGATGCAGGCTTGCAGACACGGTGAGCGTTACGCTGCTGGATGCAGAATAACGCAAAGCGTGTGCTGCTCTTCGGGCGTGGTTTAAATAGCCTCCAAAGTAGTCCCAGGTAAGTATTCCTCCCTATCCCCACCCGAGTAAAAAATAGTCCCTAGGTAAAATAGACCCTTCCAAGCCTCATTTGGCTTGGATCTCTGCAGCATGGTCTGCATCAGGTAAGTTCTACTCTATGAGCCTGGTGCCTATGGTGCCAGGACTAACTCTCCATATGAGCCTGGCGCCATAGGCGCCAGGACCGCACCCAAACAGCCCCTAGCAGGGGTTTTTGGGCTTGCTCAAAATAACTTGATGCCTGCTTCCGTGGTTGCTGGACCTGGTCTGGTTCCCTGGGGGTAGGCATCATGACAGCACTCCCCCCAAGGCCCCTCCTAAAGTCGTTCTTCCCTGTGGTTTTGGTTTGTCTGGGAAATTTCGGTGGAATCTTTTCACCAATTGAGGTGCATGCACGTGGTCACTAGGTTCCCAAGACCTTTCCTGTGGTCCGTAACCCTTCCAGTCGATTAAATAAAAAAGTTTTGACTTCACCATCTTGGAGTCCAGGATGTTCTTAACTTCAAATTCGGGTTCCCCGTCTATAAGGATGGGGTCTGGTGGCTTGGTTAGTCTTGTCCCTGGTTGCACTGGCTTCAAAAGTGACACATGAAAGACATGGTGAATTCACATATTAGCAGGTAAATCCAACTTGACGGCCACTGGGTTGATAATGGCCTCAATAGAGTAAGGTCCCAAATATTTAGGGTTAAAGGTCCGCGTTCCCTTGAGAGGTATGTGTTTTGTGGCCAACCATACTTGGTCCCCTATCTGGTACTGTGGAGTATCACTTCTATGCCGATCAGCATCTTTCTTATATTTCTCCTTCGCCTGTTTTAAATGTGCAGTTGCCTCCTTAAAGGCTTGTGTAGTTGTAGCGTGTAGATGGACCACTGCGGGCATTTCTAAGTGTTGGGGTGAGTCAAGGTCTGAGGTTCTAGGGTGGTGCCCATATAGGGTATAAAAGGGGCTTTGTCCAGTTCCAGAATGTACTGAATTATTGTATGCATATTCGGCAATCCAAAGAATGTCCTTCCAATTACTCTCAGTCTGAGGTAACATACAAGGCAGGTATTGTTCAAGAGTCTGGTTGGTCCTCTCCGTTTGACCATTGGTCTGGGGGTGGTGACTGGTCGATAATCTCACGTCGATTTGCGCCAATTGACAACATTTCTTCCAGAAATGTGAAATTAATTGACTGCCCCGGTCAGAGACCAACACGGACGGAAATCCATGTATGCGAACAATGTTTTCGAGGAATTCCTTGGCCAGGACTGAGGCTGAAGGTAGTCCTTTTAAAGGAATAAAGTGGGCCATCTTGGAAAAAAGATCCACAATAACTAGAATGGTGTTAAACCCATTACAAGGAGGTAGATCTGTAATAAAGTCTAATGATAAGGTGTGCCATGGTGTAGGCGGAATGTCTAAAGTTAGTAAGAGTCCAGCTGGTTTTTTATTTTGACTTTTGTTTTGGGAGCAAATGCCACAAGACATCACAAATGATTTAATAATCTTTCGCCAGGTGGGCCACCAGAATTGTTTTTTAATTTTAGCTTCAGTTTTTGCAATACCTGGGTACCCCTCCATTAGGGTATCATGATAACGGGAAATGACTAGCTCTTGTAGTTCCTTGTGTGGCAGAAATAGCCGCCCTTGGTAATAAGGCAGATCATTGGTGACAGAGTAGTCCGGGCCTTTCTTTACCCACTCCTGCAGGGCTGTAGGATCAAAGAGTTGCTGGATCTTTACCTGAATGTCCTCTAGTGTCTGTAGAGTAGTCATGCCAAGAATCCTTTGTTCGGAAATTATAGGTACTGGTTCTGGGTTCACTTCTGTCTCTCCTATCCCTATTCGGAATAAGGCGTCTGCTTTACCATTCTTACAACCTGGTCGATAGGTTATCACGAAATCGAACTCGGCAAATAACAATGCCCATCGGAGTTGACGTGACGATTGGGCCTTGGCTGTTTTTAAATACTGTAAGTTCCGGTGATCGGTGATCACAGTAATGGTATGCCTGGCACTGAGAAGATAGTGCCGCCAAGCCTTAAAGGCGGATTTAATGGCTAATAAATCCTTGTCGGTAACTGCATAGTTTAACTCGGGTGGCGAGAACTTTCTGGACCAAAATGCTACTGGGTGAAGCTGGCCAGTTTCAGGGTCCTTTTGAGACAGGACAGCTCCCATGGCTAGACTGGATGCATCAGTTTCCACTATGTATGGAAGTTCAGGGCGCGGGTGCTTTAACACAGGTGCAGACGTGAATTTCGCTTTCAGCTCTTGGAAGGCATTTTCAGCTTCTTCAGTTCACATAAAGCGTTTATTTTTTCACAAGAGTGCTGTGATGGGATGTACGACATGTGAAAAATCTGGGATGAATCTGCGGTAGAAATTGGCAAAGCCGAGCATGCTTTGTACTCCTTTAACTGAACTTGGTGATGGGCACTTAAGGATTGCGTCCATCTTTCGTGAGTCCATTCGGACTCCCTTTGGGGTCAGGATAAACCCAAGGAATTCAACTTCTGTAGCATGAAAAACACATTTTTCTTGTTTTGCATATAGTTTATGCTGGCGCAATTTCTCAAGGACTGCTCGGACGTGCTTCACATGGTCAGATTCTGAAGAGGAGTATACTAGAATATCATCGATATACACGACAACACAAACGTCAATGAGTTCACGAAGGACATCGTTCATGAAGTATTGGAAGGCTGCTGGTGCATTGCACAACCCGAAAGGCATCAACTGGTATTCGAATAACCCATACTTAGTGCAGAAAGCAGTCTTCCATTTGTCGCCCTCTTTTACACGTACCAAATGGGATGCCCCCCGGAGATCTAATTTAGTGTATATACAAGCGTCCCTCACTTGGTCTAGTAGTTCAGGGATCAGAGGCAATGGGTATCGGTTCTTAACAGTTATCTGGTTCAATGCGTGGTAGTCTATGCACGTTCTGAGGTCACATTCCTTTTTGGGTACGAAGAACAAAGCTGAAGATGCAGGGGACTTGGATGGGCGAATAAAGCCATTGGCAAGGTACTGGTCTAAGTATTGTCGTAGGTGAAGTTTCTCAGGTTCCGTAAGGGCATAGATCCTGCTACAAGGGGGTTGTGCACCGGGTATGAGATCGATTTGACAATCGTACGATCTGTGAGGAGGTAAGGTGTTTGCCTGTTCCTTTTGGAAGACATCATGGAATTCTTGGTATTCTGAAGGTAGTTGCATGACTGTTGTGGTTACTGTGGCCAGGCCTGCGTTCTGATTTTTCTTTGGGTAACAGGTTTGTGCACAATCCGGGAAGGTTATTCTCTTCTCTCGCCAATCAATACAAGGATTATGTGTTTCCAACCAAGGTATCCCCAGTATTATTTGGAACTGTGGGGCTTTGATTAGATCAAACACAATAGTCTCTCGATGCCCATACTGACCCAATAGTGTCATCTCTGCGGTGGAATGAGTTACAGGCCCAGAGGCAATTTCAGTTCCATCGACTGTGGTGATGACATCTGAGGTGGTTTTTCGGCAGAGAGGTAGATTCATCCTGAAGGCCAATTCATAGTCCACATAGTTTCCTATGGCCCCGCTATCAATGTATGCCCTTACTGCGTGCATACACGATGGCTGCCCTGGATCTACAAGGACCATTGGTATGATGAAATGCGAGGTCTGAGTATCCTTCTTCAAGCTCGGCAAGTGGACCTCTACGCTTGTCGGGCGTGGTTGTTTCCCGAGTCTGACTCCATATGGCTTTTATTAGCAGCTCCTACCGCCTTCCTGGGTGGTTTTACTGGGCAATCCCATAGAAAATGTCCAGAAGTTCCACAATATATACACAATTGCCTTTGCCGTCTCCTTTCTCTTTCCTTCTGGGTTAAGGGTCCTTTAACCCCTCCGATTTGCATGGGTTCTGAAGCATCTGCTCCTTTGGGGTTAGCGTGGGTTTTGACCAACACCCGATTCTCAAACTTGGCTCGATCAGCCTTTCTGTTCTGAAGTCTGTGATCTAACTGGACCAGTAAGTCTATATATTCATCACAGTCTTGAGGTGGGTTCACGACTTGAGCCAAGACATCCTTGAGTTCTCCTCGAAGCCCTCGATGAAATAACATGATTCGTTTTACCTCAGGCCATCCAGTTTCCACTATTAACCTATTAAAGGTCGCGATGTAGGATAGAAGGTCCTGGTTACCTGTCGTAGGGACAAAAGTTCGTTATCCAGGGCCTGCCCTTGGGAGTGCCGGGCAAATAGTCTTTCCATGCTAGTTTGAAAGCCCTGAAAATCCCGAAGAATTGGGTCATCCTGAGTAACTAGTGGAATTGACCAATCAGCTGCACTGCCGCTGAGATATGACAATACAAAGGCTACCTTGGCTTGATCGTTTGGGAAGGCTCCAGGTCTGCATAAAAAGTGCAAGCGGCATTGGTTCATAAACATGGCAAAACTTTTGGGATCTCCGGCAAAGAGTTTGGGTGGGGCTAATGGAATATTTCCTGGTAGGTTTATTTGCACAGTGTTACTCGATAACACAGGAGCTGGATTTCCCCCGGAACCAGGTAGGGGTGCTTGTCCAGCCTGTCTTTGCAATAGTTGCCTAGCAAGGTCATCAGTTCGCTCCTTTGACAAAATCAGTTCTCTCCTAAGAGCATTGGTTTCTTGACGGGCGGAATGCACTTCAGCCCTCAGTTCCCCTAGTAATTGGGCCAATTGGTCAGTCTCTGAGGTATCCATAACGCCTGGGTGGGAATTTGTGGGTAGGCTTCGCGTTCTGTTACACTCACCTGGCTCCCACAGAGGCGTCGGTCTGAACTGGACAGCTGCGGTCTCCACCAATGTGACGCGTAGGGCCGAGATGACGGACTGGACTGGCCCACCTAGCTTCGTTTGCTTGGCCCTAGGAATATTCTTCTGTAAATGGAGAAAGGGAATTAACCACCCATGGGGTTGAGCGTAAATCCCCCCACACCCCTCTGTTCTCCCCACAGATCACCTTTGATGTCCCCTCTTATAGTCTCACCTGATGGTTTGAAAAGATGAGCTCTCCATCCTGCATTGAGCGCAGGGGCGCGTTGATAACCAGTTGCTTCACTGGCTCGAAGGAATTGGTGAGTTCCAGAACAATATTGACTCCGAAAAGTATGTAGTTCTTAAGAGTTCACATGTCTGACTTTCACTCTTGTCTGATTACTGGCAGTTTGCAGCTTGACCCCAGCGAAGAGTTCCTCGTGGTTGCTGACGAAGTTCAGGTAAGGATTTGGCTTATCCTACACAGTTCAATAAAATAAGACCAGAATGTAACCTGTGGCTTGCTCCCTTATTCAGGTGTGGAGAGAAAATATGAAGTTCGGGGAATAATGCCTCCGGCGGTAAAATTAGGTAAGTCTATTGTGGTGAGAAGAATTCCCCTTGTTTATCCCTTCGTCTCACCTTGTTGTCCTTTTGTTCCCCTTAGGGGCCGGGGTACGGCGAGGATGCAATGGAGACTGCGCCGACCCGTGAAGAGGAATAGTACCCCCGGCGGTAATCAGGTAAGTCTATGGGGGAAGTTACTATTGCCTCTGTTTATTCCCTTGGCTCACCTTTGCTGTTCTTGTGTTCCCCTTAGGTGCCAGAGTGCGGTGGGAACGTGCAGAAGGATGCAGTGGATCGTGAGGATGCTGCGAAGGCCGGTGAGATCAGCGCGGTGCTGCAGCAGGCGAGGCGGCGCGCGTAAAATGCTTCTTTCTTCCAGCTCGAAGGCGCGGTGGATCCGGAATTCAGTTGAGGATCGAAGATTTTGCCCTTATTCTAACCCCTTCTCCTTCTGTTCCTCCCTTTTTCTAGGAGCTGCAGACTCGAGCCGGGCGTGGCAGAAGACTAGATGCAGGCTTGCAGACACGGTGAGCGTTACGCTGCTGGATGCAGAATAACGCGAAGCGTGTGCTGCTCTTCGGGCGTGGTTTAAATAGCCTCCAAAGTAGTCCCAGGTAAGTATTCCTCGCCAGCCCCACCCGAGTAAAAAATAGTCCCTAGGTAAAATAGTCCCTTCCAAGCCTCATTTGGCTGGAGCTCTGCAGCATGGTCTGCATCAGGTAAGCTTGCAGCATGGTCTGCATCAGGTAAGTTCTACTCTATGAGCCTGGCGCCTATGTCGCTAGGACTGACTCTCCATATGAGCCTGGCGCCATAGGCGCCAGGACCGCACCCAAACAGCCTGTAGCAGGGGTTTTTGGGCTTGCTCAAAATAACTTGATGCCTGCTTCCGTGGTTGCTGGACCTGGTCTGGTTCCCTGGGGGTAGGCATCATGGCACAGATACGCAATTGTCTTAGCATCCCAGAATGGGCCAGGAGCGACTGCAGACCCCCATATTTCGCAGGATCTAGGATCACGACACGTCAGCCTTCTGCATCATCCTTGGTCTCCAAATGATTATGTTCCAGCCACATTAGCTGTTTCTGGGCTTTCAAAGGATAGTGTCTTCCCATTGTACAATACCTTAATCCTCACTGGATACATGAGCATATACTTAATCCCCAAATGGCAGAGCCACGCCTTAATAGGCACAACAGTATTCCTTTGTTGTTGTACGAAAGGTGTGCAATCAGATTAGATGGTAATCGCAGAGCTGTCCCTTTGTATCTTCCCACCCTTCCTAGAGAATTGAAGGATTACCTCACGATCTCTGAAGTTCAGGATCCTAGCAAAAACTGTCCGGGGGTAGGTCCCGGGCAGGGTGCGCTTCTGGAGAGAGCAGTGAGCTTGTTCGACTACATAGCCTGGTGATAGTTTCCCTATACTGACCGCCTGCAGCAGCATATTTTCAATATAGGTTGTTGGTTCTCGGCCTTCAGAACCCTCTGGCAGTCCAAGCATCTGTATGTTATTTCTTCGGGCTCATCACTCGGCGTCTTCAGCCCATCTTTCAAGCATGGAGTTCCTTGATTCCAGGACCTTTACCCTTGAGGCTAAGTAATTAGTGGTAGTGGCCATGTCCTGTAAGAGTGACTCTGTCATTGTCACCCTTTCTGCCAGTGACCACACATCTCGCCTGAGTAATTGCATATCCACCTTTACTTCCTCTATTTTGTTTTTCAGGGATGATCTTAGAGCAGCGATGGCTGCTAGTACATTGTCTTCCTGGATATCAGGCTGTAATGTTTGAGCTGCTGAACTTAGTGGGTCTGCTGTTAGCCCTAGGTTCCGATGTTTGCCTTGATTCCCGAAAGAATCCATGATTGTACCCTTGCTCTTAGCCTTAGCAGGTGACATATCGGAAGACGTGCACTGTTATTAAATCGTGGCAAACCTCAGTTGAAAAATGCAAGCAATGCAATCCCTCCCACAGGTGACTGCAAATCTATGTAGGCAACATGCGGGCTTGCTGTGGGGGCTATTAATATTTCCACACCACAACAAGGTGTGTGAGGGACGGATTCATGTGCTAAGTCTACAGGTCTCAGGATAGACAGCAATCAGCCACGCTTATCACAACAGCGATTAAGGACCATGAGTTCAGGCCAGCAACAGTTTACCAGTCAAAAAGTAACAGCCCCCTCTGATGTGCTCTATATTCCGCAAGGCCAACATTGTATATCACATGGGAGACCTTCAGGTTAGTAGCAGTGGTCCAGTTCCTCAATTTTGGGCTCAGAAAAGGTAGCACTCTGTCGACCATCCACCATCAATATCCATATCCTCAGTTGCACGTTCCCAGATCAGATCTGTATCCCCCATAACAAGTCCATGATCTGTGACAACAGGGGAGATATGTAACCTTAAAACCTAGAATAATCTGATGCCACCACTCACCACAACATCATCCTCAGTCACAGCAATGACACCGTATGTCTAAGCCGGAGCAGCCACATAAAACAATTTGCTGGGTCTCCTGCAATCTGTCTCGGCAGCCAACTGCAATCGAAAAACACGTGTTATCAGTCTTTGTACTCCGGTGCTCAGATGTCCAGCATATCCACCCACCCCAGAGCAAAATCCTCAGTGCCAGCATCCCAGCCGTGTCACATGCAACCTCCCAGGCTTTCTCCGCAGTTCCTACGTTGTGAGGGACAGTGCCACTGCCCAAACCTCTGCTACCCCCGCAGGCAGTCCGCGGTGCCACCGATGACAAAGGCAGTCCGGGACCGGCGAAGCCATTCCACTGCGGCACCGCCCCACCTTCTCCCTTTAGCTCTGCTAGGCACACAGAGCCGCCGCCTCGCCCTCAAACCTCACCCAGCTCAGTCAGCTGTGGAGCACGTGCCGGGCCGACTTTTTGAGGGCCCGCACTCAGTGGCCACGGCTCGTGTTCCCAGCTCCCCAGTCACCTAATTCCATCAAGACAAGGGCACAACTGAAGGCAAATAATGAGCCCGTCAGGCAGCAACAATATCTGTCAAGTACTTTGCTTATAAAAACGCTTAAGGATCAATGTAGAGGATCACAGTGGGATCTCAGCAGAGATATGCCCCCCCCCCTTCGCATGAGTAGTACTATGTGTGTGTTGTTTTGTGTTTTTGTATCTTTTCACATTTTGATTTGTGATATTTTTCTTGATATTGTTAGACCTCTGTCGTCTTACCCATTCTTATGAAAAAAAGATTTATTTGTGGAGTACAATTAAAAATACATTTGAATATATAATGCTTATTTTGTTATGTGTTGTAACTGTAGTAGAGTGTTGTTAATGTGAATTATACTGAAAACTGAGCAAAATATAACACACATCAACCAATTACCTATTTAATACACACAGATTTACAAATGTATGTAAAGTTTACTCTGCTGAGTTGCATACGCTGTTATAAAAAATATTAATTTGCATTCAAATAATATATATGTATGTAAAAGGTATGGTTATTATTTATACAACTTGTAACCTGTAAATTAGTTTCACTCGCAAAAAACATTGTAACTGAATATGCATGAATATATTGTATGATGTGACAGGTTCAGGGTCATGACCTTGTCTGGGGGGGGCAGTTTTTTTTTAACCTGGGGCAGCAGTGTCATGCAGACAAAAGCCAGAATCAACACTGCCTCAGTTGGGATTTGGGAGGGCCCCAGTCACCGAACCCCCCCCCCTTGTTGCTTGATTGTCACCTCTGGTACCACTCATTTCCCCCAAAACGGCTCAGCATATTTTCTGGCTATGTCCCTTTTTTCCGTTTCAGAACCGCAATTCCAAGAATTCCCCTGGGAGCAACCTGTACAGGAGTCAGGGGAGCAGAATCAAACAAAACCAGCAAATGACCTGAGAAGCTTCTTGGCAAACATGCCAGCGATAGCCAGCACCCGCCCTGACCTTCCCTGACAGAGCCCAGGCCAATGGGGAACCTGCAGAAACTGCACTGGGAGTGATTAAAGACTGCAGGGGGCCATGGAAGGCACTTGCATCCTCCCCAACTTGAAATTACAACACTACTCACCGACCTCAGAGGAAAGTGATTAGAAGAACAATCACACTGAGACCCTGGTTGCTACTCCACTAGAGACTGTTTCCAAAACTGCGCTGGAAAAGAGGGAGGGGCTTAGAACATTTTTGAAAGCATCTAATGTGTGTAATCCAACGCCTGGGGAAAGGACAGGCCCCAATTGGTGCTGAGAGTCAGGTCAGCATTGCAGTCAATGCGAGGGGGAAGGAGACAAATAACCACCTGTAGCACCATATAAATGGTTACAGATTGAGAGGCAGGGTTTGGGGTATTCAGGTGAGGTCACAGGAGGATGTGAATGTAGACCAAGAGAAGGATGGGTGGAGAAGCGGAGTGTTGGAGGATTGGGGGCAGAGTTTAGTATGGGTGAGCTATTGGTTAGAGATAGAGGCACCAGTTGTGTGGAGTGTGGTCTAGGAAGTGGGGAGGGGTGTATGCAAGTGAGAGACAGGGAAAGAAAGATAGCGATAGAGTGGCAAATAGCATTGGGGGAGTGAGGGTAGTAGTTGGTGTGAGAGGGTGTGAATGGTAGGGGAGAGTGAGGCTAGTAGAGAGTGGCGTAGGATGTAAGGAGAAGGGTGTACGAGAGAAGTGGGGCTGGAGTGAGACCCATGACAGTGCTGAGAGGGGAGAGTAGTAGCAGTGTGGAGAGTAGAAGGGTGAATAGGGGAACGTAGTTGTCATGCAGAGAGAGTAGTGGTGTGAAGGATGAAGTATTATTATGAAAGAGGGCAGTAGGAAGGAATTGTAAGGTCATAGGGAGGGTAGAAACGTCGAAGGGTGAAGGTAGGTGATAGGAGAGAGAGAAACCTCTGAGAAAAAGTGTAGAGCAGGGTGGGGGAGAGGAGTTGGGTGGAGTTGAATGAGAGTTGGGAGAGGAGAAGAGTAGTAAGGAGAAAGAATGGGACTTGATTCTCAAACAGGGCATACATACATTGCCCTTAAGAACTAACCATCAGTAATAGTCACTGAGGGAGATCAGCTAGCCTGCATTTAGGGACATCCACTTGAGGCAAAGCTAGGGATTAGACAGTAGGGGTTACGGTTGCCTTGGTTGGGCAGGGAAGTCCCATGGGAAATGAGAGGGATGGCCCTAGTACCCAAACCTCTTCTCCATTCGGCGCCTTTGATTGAACCACCTGCCTGTCTCTATCCTGGAGAATATACTCACTGACCAAAAGAACCGTCAAAGACCTTACAGTGTATTTCAATAAAACCCTTGAAACTTCCTTGCAAGTCTGCACATTATTATGCAACCTGTGGCAACGGCACACTATATATTAATTTTGTGTTGGTTATACAATGTTGATGTATTAGTGTTTTTAATATAGCTCAAAAGCATTCCTTTTATGTTTAACCATACATGTATTATGTTGTATGTTTTATATACATTCTTACTTCCATAATATGCACACATTCAAGACATTTTTAAAATGAGGAATATCCAACCATTGCAATGCTACCAGCCATTGTTAGATATGGTGAAGGACCAATTTCTCGGCTATTCAGCTCTACAAAAGTCAACTATTATCAGCTACAATGTATGGTGCAGAGCTGTGGGCATTAACTAAAGCACCAGCACTCAAGAGAACAGTTGATCATTTCCTGAAAACGCTCCTGCAGCAGCCCATAAGCACTCCCAAAGCTAGTCACTGCTGGGAATGCAACCTTAAACCAATATCTGAGGTACTGGCGATAAGACCACTAATGTATTGGTGTAGAAATTGGAGCACCCCGGAGAAAGAACCATATAGAAATGCACTCAGAAGATTGCTTGATGCCCCCGGCTCACGCTCCCTGTCGTGGTTGAGATTTGTACGTAGTGGACTCGAAGGGCTGGATTTGACAGCCCTTTGGCTTGCCCAAGAAAGTATGGCCTCCAAGGGGAAAACAATGGTTAAGCGCAAAACCGCTTTGAGTTAACAAATGGTATGAAAACAGCATGTCAAGAGCTAAGCACAGGCACTTTATTCTTGGCTTTCAAACCTGAGGAAGGCTTCGAGCCATACCTTGACCTGATAAATCCTGGCTTTGCCAGAGCCTTATTTATCCAGATGCGGGATAACTCCTTAAAAATAGCAACATACACAGCAAAATGGTCAAGATCAGACGATTATAGTTACAAACTGTGTGGGGCACATAGGGAATCATTGATCCACTTTCTTTTTTTATGCCTGACATTCACGGGCCTGAGACACTTCTATCTACTACCACAGCCAAGAAGTAGGACTGTTGAAACCACCTCACAGGCGGTTGAACAATGCAAAAAAAACATGGATATTAAAGCAGTCCAGCTTGTGTCGAAGTATGTTTATAGGGCCTGGCTTCACAGAATTCGGCTAGTGCCCATAGTATGAAGCCTCCCCTGAATCTAACAGACGCATTAATGATTTAATACCATTGTACCATTTTTAATGCATTTCTGACTGAATAAGCATAGTGTATTTCTAGCATATTGTGTATTTGTATGTGTATGACAATGAAATGTTTTTTATGTACGTGTATGACAATGAATGAAATGCTTTTATGGTTTCACAACCGAATAAAGTTATGTTTAAACACAACACGTATTATGATGCAATACTATCATTTCTTTTACATATGCACATTTCCTTTTCAAATTCACACCAACTTTATTATGTACCTGAACATTTGTAATTAGTAGTAGAAATATTCATGTATTTTTAAAAACATAGTTATAACATGTTTTTAATTTGAATTCCAAAGAAATCTTCAACTGATGCAGTTGAATTTGTCCTTATAATTCAATTGTACAGGCATGGCAACTATGCCATGTATAGCAGAATGTCTACTTTGATGCATCTAAATCTGTGTGTTTGTTGTGTGGTTATAACTTTCACAGAACTGTGCACTCTTATGAAAGTTATAACACCACAGTGTTTGTGTTTAAAATGCATTGCTCTGACGGCAGCAAACAAACACAAGCTCCCTCTAGCATGCTAGAGGGGACCGATGTTAAATTATCACAGCCAGGAATTGAATGAAACAAACACATACACATATTGCAAAAAGGATGCCAGCAAGATTTTACATTAAAAAACAATTGTAACTAGTATTTTTTTTGGGGGTAGACATAGTTTACACCAAATAAAATCTACTGTGCACCTCTCCTTTAATGGAATATTTGCTGTAACTAGATTAGGTACAAATGTACGTAGAAATGACAATCACATACATGCGTGCACGTAGAAATGACAATCACATACATGCGTGCACGTAGAAATGACAATCACATACATGCGTCTAAAACGTTTTCTTTCAATGCTATAAAGAAAATATTATTTTCTGGTTATAAATAACTTGGGTGAAAATAAAATAATTACAAAATATTGAACAAGGTGATGCACACATTTTAATGTACGCATACATGTATGCCTTTAATTAGCTATTTAACTCCATTACAATGTGTATGTATACATGTATGCCTTTAATTAGCTAACTCCATTACAATATATATGCGTACATTTTATTTATGTATTAATTAGCTATTTAACCCCATTACAACATGCAAAGGAAATTCATAAGTGTACGCTTATACGTTACATTATATTTATATTAGCAAATATGTTTTTTACTACTAATAACAAAAGGTGGCATAAAAGCATGCCCGTTATCTTTGCCCTCCCCTTTTGCACTCTGTTGTGCAAACTGAGTAAATTCTGCCTGCCATATATGCATGGCAGGAAGTGTTTAGTGTATCCCTTTGCAGTCCCCCTGCTTTCTGCTGATGCAAAAAGCCGGTGGATTCCATAGGGATCCCCAGAATCTGCGCCGGCATGAAAATGCATGCCAACTAAAATGCTGCAATATTGTATGGCAAAGAGGTTGGCAGGACAGGGAAATGTAAGCCACGTTCCTCCCCTACACTCCATAAAAATGCAGGAAAATATGGCCTACTGGAAACGAAATATAAGGTTTTTACACATTTCGTTTCCGGTATTTTTTGCAAGTGCGTTGAACAAGTGGATATAAACAGGACATCATCTTTTGACCTGTTGGCAGCAATGAACTGGGATACATAATACAAACTGCACTTATTCATGCAAGGAAATCTGATTCGTTAAAATGATGTGTTTTGTTTCCAATGTACTACAGTGCGCTCTTACTATATAAACACAATTTGTTGCACAAGTGGGTATAAACAGGACATCAGGCCTCATTACAAAAGTGGAGGTCCCGAAATAAGGCTGCTGATAGCAACATACCGGCACCCTTTCCGGACCGCCACACTACAAGTCTGCCTGCAGGGGCTTTTGCGCCCAGCAGGTCTGACCTGCCGGGCGTAAAGGTCCCAGTAGGCAGACTTATCACAGAAGCACCAACACCGTTAGCAACAGTGACAGTGCATCTGTGTCTCCGTTCCCATGCAGGAGACCATGGAAATAGGGACTTACACTTTCCTTCACCTGATATCCCGGCCGCGGGGACTTGTAATGTCCAGGTGGCACCGTGATATCAGCGGACTTGTAATGTCCAGGTAGCACCGGGATATCAGCGGACACAGTGTTATGAGTTTAGTGGCAACCCGCCGGTAGCACTGGCGGGTTATCACCGAACTCGTAATGAGGCCCAATCATATTTTTGCATGTTGGCAGTAATAAACCTGGATACATGATATGAACTGCACTTATTCACGGAATGAAATCTGTTTCGTTAAAGTTATGTGTTTTGTTTTCAATGTACTACATTGCGCTTTCAGGTTTAGCTTTGCACAAAACATGGATGCATGGAGCCACAGTTCTCTGTAAAATGAATTAAGACTAACTGTAAATAGATGTATGTTTACATTTTTTGAACATATGTCTTCAGTATCCCACTACAATATTAAAAGTAACAATGATGAGGCATTTTGTTGTGATGGAGTAGATTGAAAAAATTGTGGGGATGTTATATTTCTTGACAATGTAATGAAATCATTATCACAGTTTTTGTAAAAGTTGTTGAAGTTACGCATGTTAAACGTTAAAATTCCTGTGAAAATGTGTATATTCTTTTGTATTGTAAAGGTTGGTAAAAATGTTTTTATAACTTTGTGAGTGCAATCTTACAATACAGTGCACCTATATTAACATTGCGCAATTTACTCCATATAAACTGAAATATTGTGTATTTGTGTGTGTGTTACATACAATCGTAAAATCAGGTGTAATGGTGTGTATGTTTGTGGCACATGTGTATTTCTGTGAGTGTACGTGTTGACATACATGAAAGTTGTACATTGCGTATAGTGTTGTATATGTTTGGGGCATCTATGTGCAGCTATATATGTGTACGTCCATGTGTTGTGTGTGAGTTTATTAAGTACAGCACGTTTAAGGGTGTTTGTGGCGTGTGTGTGTGTTTCAGAGAGAGTACATGTTGTTGACGTACATGAAATGTGTACATTGAGTCTTATGTTGTGTATATTTGTAGCGTGTTTATTTAGTGTATATTTAGTAAGCACCAGCCATAATTATGTAGCTTCTTATACAGATATATTTGTTCCAATCAATATATAAATTAAATCAAATATCCATAATATTCAATAAAAAATTAATATGCATAGAATACATATTTACAGAAAAGTTATTGGGTAATCAACAATGCATTCATTTCATAATAGTGATATATAGTACAGTAGATTAAGTAAACTTCATTACTCGTCATCCCAGTCCATTTACACCTTTTGCTTATCAGGCGTATGATAATCAGGATACTATTTTTATTCTCATCCCATTAGTGCCAGTACAGAATAGTATTAAATGTTTCAAAGTTTCATTTATCCTATCAGAGCATGGTTGACCGCCTCTATCTGCCCTGGGGAAATCTTTCCAGGCACCAAGTCTTTCTAGAGTAGATACGTTGATAAATTTAAACCAAAGGTAGTCCCATCTTATTTTCTGGTTCGGGTATTCATGCACATATTTTGTTAATGCACCTATTGGTGATATGCATGGTATATATTCTCTGGATAGGATTTTTAAGACTAAGTAGACCGTATTCTGTTCATGAGCAGCTTGCTCTTTGAACGTTTTAGTTGTATCTTCATTTCTTTACTTGTATTGGGACATGCTTCCATTTTAAAGCAATTTGCCCAATTAGAGGCACCATAGTACACATTACCCAATGTAGTAGATATTGGTCTATTATGTGCTAATGCAACAATGTGTGCTCATTAGAGGTATATAGTTTATTTGCCATGTTTAATCTCCACTTAGTCAATTTCACCCGAATATATTCTAGAGGTAGACCTAATGGACAGGAAAACAAATGCTTAACACAGCAACTATCCAGTTTTCCTGGATTTCTTCAGTGTAGTACCCTAGATTCCAGAGCCATGCAACAGAGAATTGACCAGTTTAAGCTTCTAGAAATCGATTATAGGTTGTAAAGTGTATCCACAATGTGTCAATCTTAAAGAACTAAAGGCAGTATAGCGTTTTACACACATTTTACCGAGTCAAGATGATCATTCCAGGTCAACTTGTTATCCATCAGGACCAATAGATAATTATAGTTATTAAAAACTTCTAGCCTAGTATTGTTAATCTACCAGCAATACTTCCTTCTTCAGCTAGTGCCATTAAATAGCATGACTTGAGTTTTCATTTAGTAATAACCAATGAATGTACTTTAGCATCATCAACAAATGCATCTAGTTGTTTTTGCAGTGCTGAGGGATAATGATGATGTGCGCATACTGTGAGGGTGTGGAAGGAGTAGAGGACACACAGGTGGCATGATTGTTATCAAAGACCTTTATTAAATAAAAGACAGTTGGGGAAATACCTTCCTGTCCCTAATACTAAGAGGGTTTAACCTGTCTCGAAAGAATATTCTAATGAGTCTGTCAGGATATTCCAAAGAAATAAGTCCACCATCGTGTCAAAAACCCTATTTCCAGCCCTCATGCTAAGAACTCAAACTAATGTCAAAAGGGGATCTTCTTTAGTCTCTAAGTTCGTTTCCAGCTTACAAAACAAAGTTCCAAAATGGTGCAGCAAATCAACTTCAAAAGGAAGCACAACTTTACTCCCCAGGTTGTCTCACCCCCCTAATGTCTAATGAGGGTCTTCCTTCTTTTAGTGCTCCAAAAATGTCCACAAACAACAACAGGGGGGCTTTGAGTCACTTACCCTAGGTTGGCTTCCCCTCCTGTCTCAACCAAATGTTGAGGTAATAGCTCCCTTTTCTTGCCTTTGTCTTGTATATACAAATTACTAGGGAGAATGCTTACCTTACCCTGGTTTCTTCCCAGTACATTTCACAGTCAATCTGGCTCTTGTTTCTTCCAGATATTGTGACTGGAAAGATTGCTCTTGTCTTCTCCTTGGTTTCACAGCCATCCTGGTACACCGTCCTGTCAGGTACTGTATCTATCAAGATTGCTTTGGCTCTCTCTTCATATGGGTGCGAATCCCAGACTCGCCTTTTCTATACTTTTAAATTGTTCTTCCTCTCGCTTTACTACTACTACTTTGTTAGTCACAGCCATCCTGGTACACTGTCCTATCAGGTACTTGATTAGGTGTGTGGGTGCTGCTCTCAGATTCTCCTTAGTGATTCTACATTCTTTTATGTTCCATGTGTTAAAATCACAGCAGAAATGGCCGTGGACACAAAATATTGCAACAGAAAGGCTGTGGTTTTGCTGCTGCAATCCATGTAAAGGATGTGGGGGGGACACCCGCAACCCTCAGACCCATTATACCATTTAAAAGGAGTGGGGACGACCCCGCAATCCCTGCTCCCCTTAAATGGTGTAATGGGATACACCTTTAATGGGTCAAACCACAGCATTTTTGCAGCGATTTTTTTGTACACGCAACATTTTTGCAGCGATTATATCACTGCATACCTTCTTTTTGCCATCCCGCCAACTGTCCCAATTTCCCCAACCTCTCTGGAGAGCATACCAGTAGACTTCGGTTGTTTACGGGTGCTGCAGGCCTTCTCGGCTTCCCTCCATGGCTTCCAGGGACTGCAGCGGCTACACACTGACTCCTGGCCTCTGAGCTGTCCGTTTCAGCTTCTCCCTGTGCTCCAGGCTTTCTGTCTGGCTGGGTGCTCAGGCTTCTGCTGCTCTCGGGTGTTTGTATGCGACGGATTCCTCGGGAACACCTCTACCAGTGGATAAGCATTTCACTCTAGGTAACGTTGGTGTTCCGCCTCCTCTACTGCTGCCAGAATTCGAATCTGCTACTTTCTCTTGGCAAGGCTTCTCTAATCAAGTCCCTCTTCCCTTTTTATGTTCTGTTACGATTTGCTTGACACAAATTGACTAGTGCATTTGTCGTAGTTCGGTGGATTATCCACATTACACCACACTTCTTCTTCGTTCCAGTACTATAGTCATCCCTGTACTCAATGTTCTTACTCATCTCAGTGTGTCTTGTGGAAGGGACACTGGGCCTCATTACGAGTCCGGCGGTAACCACAGCGGTAAAACTGCCTGGTTACCGCCGGACTCGTATTACCATTCCGCTTCCGTGACTCCCGGAATTACCAGGGCATTACAGCCCTGGTGTCCCGGGAATTCCGGAGGCGGAATTCGGTAAATCCTCATTCCCATTGAGTCCCATAGGACTCAATGGGAATGGGGAAGTGGAAACACCGGCACCATCTCGTGATGGTGCTGGTGTTTCCACGTCCGCCTGCAGGCGGGAGGTGTTCAACCCGCCAGGTCAGACCTGGCGGGAAGATCACCTCCCGCCTGCAGGACTCGGGATCGGGCGGTCCAGAATTAACAGTGGCGGCGGGTTTACCGCCAATGTTAATTCCGGACCGCCCGACCTGTAATTAGGCCCATTGTCTATTCTGCAGACATACAATGAAATGTGTGGGATTATGTCCTGTGCAGGGTAACAGGTTGAGGGAGGTTGGTGTGCAAGGGAATTATACTGTGTTTCTCCCCAGGTGTCGTCCCATGTCCTAGAGGGGTTTCCCTCCCCATGAGATCCACCCTGAGTATGCTGTGTCTATTTCTAATGCAGTCGACATATCAGCAAAGTAAAGATTAAGGAGTGTTGGAGTAAGTAGGCATCCTTGTTTTAGTCCTGTGAAGGTGGGTATTGGATTGCTTAGCAATCCCTCCTATTTATGCGCACCGACATGGTGCTATCATTGTGCAGTGCAATTAGCATTGCCAACAAGCCATTCGGGATCCCACAACGTTGCAGACTGTGCCATACTAAACATCGGTCCACTGTGTCAAATACAGCACTTAAGTCCAAATAGGGCACATTGACAGTCCTATTATAAATGTTTCTTGCTTTTTCCACTAGGGTTATCAATCTGAAAATATTGGCTATAGTGGTTGAACCTTTTCTAAAGCCTTTTTGTTGTACTGGCAAAATCTGGTTGTTGTCCATCCAGATACTGAACTCATTCAAAAGGATGTATGCAAAAACTTTAACAGAACTGTCTAACATGACCAGTATTCTATAGTTTGAGGGATAAATTTTATTGCCTTGATTATAAAAGGGGACAATAACGGTTGGTTTCCAGCTATCCTGTATTTTGCCCCCCTGGCTTATGGTGCAGAAAAGCCGGTAAATTATACGACCCACATGCTGCCACCCTTTTTAAAAAGGGTATTACAGAGACCATTAGGCGGCAGTTGCAGTTGCCAGGGAGGTGCCATTTTTCTATTATTTTTCTTTCTGCAGTTTTATTTGTTTTTTAGATTGAATATGTACCATTTTGAGGCCAATGTCTATGATTAAACCCACTTCTTGTAGGTGAGTGTTTATTTAATTTGTATATAACAAAGCTTTATTTAAAATGTTATGGTTTATTACAACAATCAGAAATCCGACAGCAACATCAACTCTTTATGAAAAATCGCAAAATCTTCTTAGGGGCCCATCTACAATAACAATAACCTGCCCTTCCCCTTAACTCTCCTTCACTTTGTCTCCTCCCTTCCATGATACAGCTGCCCTGTTCATTATCAGATTCTTGTGGACATCACAAATCTTTATTGCGCAGCAACCACTTCCCCCACACCTTCTTGTGTTTGTGTGTGCATCCTCTGTTCTTATATGAAAGCTTCTCTAAGCCCATGGATCTATTCATCCACTCTTCCCAAGCCTGTAAAGAAGGACTATTGTCACCACCACAACCAATCACAATACCTCTTTTAGGCAAGGCCAATGCCGAACCAATCAGAGTCCTTTCATGAGCTGTCAGAAAGGTGTCGCCCCACACCCCCAGCAAACACATTCCTGGGTCCATGGCCAATTCATCCCCCACTAAGCTGCTTATGACCTCCAATATCCCCCCACCCCAGAAGGTGAATATCTTGGGACAGGACAAGACCAACTAGACCATATGATAAAAAGTCCCCTCGGCTATCTTGTGTTTAGGACATGTATCATTTTCCCTACTCCCCATCCCATGTAGTACCCAAGGCATGTAGTGTACTCTATGCAGGATCTTAAACTGAAATATCCACAGTTTCGAATCAATGGCAATCTCATTTGCAGCCCTCACGGCACGTTCTGTGGAAATCGGTTTGGTCTCCAACTTCTTGTTTGCAATGAGTGAGACTCCCGTGGGAGTTCCGGGTCCTATCTCAGCTGTGCATAGAGTGCGTGCTGCAATTGTAAGTACTGAAACCACATGTTCCTTGGTACCCCATAGGTGTTTCTCAGATCCTGAAATGGTTTTATGCATTCTTTGTTTACCATATCTCCAACTGCCTGTACCCTTTTGTTAATACACTTCTGGTGTCCCTGAACCATCTCGAGTTTGGGGAATAGCCTATTTCCCCATAAAGGTTGGTCAAGGGCCAGTTTGTTCCCATCTCTGTTTTTCACCATTAGGGCATGCCAGGTCTTCACCACCAGCCTCCATGTCAGAGGGAATGCTCCCGGGTATCCCCTTTTGTATAGAACTTGACACTTGAGCAGGGGTCAACTATCCCATACAGGATTTCTCCAAGTTAAGTGCTGGATCGACGCCCCCCGAACCTCCCCTAGCAAGAACCAGTAGTTTGCTGCTACCAACTGGGCGGGCCAGAAGTATTTCGACAAATTTGGAAGATTCAACCCACCTTCCCAGATAGAGTTAATTAATGGATCCAGGGCTATCCTAGAGTTAACAGGGCCCCCTTTGCAGTTCCCTGAGCCCCCTGCCTAGTTTATCAAAGTCAGTCGCCGGTTTCTCAAAAGGCGTGGTTTGCCTGATGTAAAGGAAATCGGGAAAGGCTTTCATTTTAAAGAGATCAACCTGACCCCAGAGTGATAAAGGAAGATCCGCACATCAAATCAGATGAGTAACTGGTCCCAATTCAAATAAAAAAACGGACCTGCAAGCAGCTGTAGGCACAAAAACATGCAAAGCAGTTCTCCCCCGCCCTTTGGTATTGAGGTCTCAGGGTTTCCCACATATAGGGAAATATCATTCGCAAACATGGATATTTTGTTCACGTGGCCACCTGGTCACTCTAACTGGGTAAATAGCAGATCACTTCCCACTGCCTCTGCCAATGATTCGGTCAAGAGTTTTAAAAATGAGCATAGAAAGGTGACAGCCCTGTCTCATCCCGCGCTTCAAAGGAAGCGAATTGGAATGGCGCTTACCCGCATGCTCTCAAAGCTTCATATAGAGGCCGTACCCAATCAATAAAAGCAGTTCCAAAGCCCGTTTTAGCCATTACCGCTCACAAATATGTCCAGTCAATAGTTGACTGCTTTGTAAGAATCTAGTGGCAATATCGCATTGTTTTGGAAGGGTAGCCCATTTGCTGATGTTACCATGCCAAACAATCTACAAAGGTCGAGGCAAGTCGACATTCCTGGCATGAAGCCATTCTCTGAGATCCGGGGGCAACCCCGCTTCCTCTTTACTTCCTTGAAAAAAAGCAAGCATGTGGCTGTTAATCTTCTCTCCGAACAATTTCCAAAGTTCCAAAGGGAAGGCCATTGGGGCCGGAGTTTTGCCAGTTTGCAGTTGCTGTATTCTTCTGTTGATTTCAGATAAAGTCAAATTACCCTCGAAGACCACCCTGTGAGCCGGTGACAGCTCTTTAAAGCTAGAGCTTCCACCAAAGCCTCATCCCTCTGCCTGGCATTGTTGAGTATAATCTTGTGTAGAAGGCTGCAAAGGCTTCCGAAATTTCTTGGTCCTCTACCCATAAGGTCCCTGTTGAGTCTTTGATGCTGGATACACCACTTATCCCCTTGATCATAGACTGTTCCTCTACTTTACCAAAACGAGGGAATTTTCTCATCAACTGATATCACCATCAGTTTGTCCTAGTGCCACTTTTCAACTGTTATAACATCTAAGTCAGTACGGGATCTTTTCCTCAGAGTGGCAAAGATACGTTGTTTCCAACTTTGTTTAGATGCCTCTTTATCGCCTCTTAGTGTCACTGGTGTAAAGGAGGCATGGTATCACAAGTATGACGCTGCCGCAAAAGGTACAATTTGTAAAACCTTTATTCAATTATTGGGGTTTGGAAAAACTCCTACTTTTCCCTATAGCTAGGATGGGAGTAGTCTCTACCATCAAATAAAAAAAAAAGTCCTGTCAAATCAAAATGACCTACACTAACAAAACCTAATGCCTGCCCTATCTCTTGTACAATTAGTGTATAAAGGAGAAAATAGATGTAAAGGAAAATCAGTGTTAGAATACAAAGAATAAATGTGGCTGAGTCAGCTCTCCTCCCCACATTGGACAGCACCGAGTAAGGTGGTCCCCGTAGACAGGATGACACTCTCTGGCTCAGGTTCTCAAAACAAAGGCACTTCAAAACGTGGACCGAGGCCCGCCTGGCCTTCCACGTTAAAGTGTCTCTTCCCAGCTTTCAAAACACAGTTCAACAAAAAGTTCACGCTGGTCTCCCTCAGTCTGGCTCAGATCTTTCAAACACAACACTTGCACGGATTCCCTTCCCAAAGCTTAATTCACATCCTTTAGGGGTTCGCGTCCCCTAACCTATCACACCTCCACTCACCCTCAGTCAGGCTCAGACCTTTTCCTGATGTTGAAGACTTTTGTATGTGCGTTGCTTTTACAATGGACCTTTCCTTCTTGTCTTGACAGTTTTTAATTCACGAGTCAAGGTTTATACCACAGGCTTGGCATCTCTCCTCAACTCTGCTGTTCACCTGGGAGGGTCGCTGGCATCCTTGAAACACAATGCAGTCTTCTCGTCTGGGATTTGGCTTTCTCCACATATCTTTTTGCAGCCTTTTGGAGGCAACAAACTCCTGTAGGGAGCTCCTGGGGTTGTCCACCCGTTGCTCTCATTCCTCGGTCCGTCGGTCTGCTGCAGTAGGTTTGACTTTGCCCTGGAAGTTCTGCTCTTGGTTGTGTTCCACCTTTCTCAGAGTGTGCCTCTATGTTCCGCCTTTTATCTGTGCGAGGAGAGCTAATTGGTATCAGATGTATGCACTTAAAGTCAAGTGCATGACATTGTCTAACCCGATTAGCGGGACATGTACAATGAGATATGTAAGGGTTAGCCTCTTTACTCTCAGTCGCCCTCTTCCTTGGCCCACCGTCCACCCCCCAGGGTCTGGATCCAAAGGCGATGGCCATGCCCTGAATGGGCGTAATTTTTGAGGGGGACAGGAGTATTTGTCCCCCCCAACTTTCATGGCACACCATTTTGTCCCCATTCATCTGGCTGGGACACCTTTTCTTCAGATACCATGTCCCCCCCAAC
Organism: Ambystoma mexicanum; assembly: GCF_040938575.1. NCBI lineage: Eukaryota > Metazoa > Chordata > Amphibia > Caudata > Ambystomatidae > Ambystoma > Ambystoma mexicanum. The sequence continues at coordinate 834,554,464 of NC_090925.1, forward strand.
ATTTTCTGAAAAGTTACTCCACTGCTGCTCTGGCCACCTGAGAGAGATATCCCCGGGGACTAGTAGGTGAGACACCATTTGGTTTCTCACACTGGACACTGTTTACTCTTTTAAAAAATAAACATTCGTTATTTGCTTTAATAATGCCTACCAGACCACGCCAGTCCTTAATTTGAAAAAGGCCTTTATGCACGTTTAGCCATTTCCTTTAAGACTTCCTTCCTTAGTTTGCATGCAATTAAAATTGGTAATTAGAATGTAACAGAGGTTTTTGTATCTTTTATAATATATATGTTAAACTCACATTGATGAGATCCCATTTGTTGATGATAAAAGCTGGATCTGGTAGACCTGATGCCCTCAAATTTTTTAAGAGTTTCTTCAAACTCAATATAAGCACCCAGGTAAGCCTTATAGTTATTGCTTTCCCACTGGTCATTGATCATTATTTGACTTGTCTCATAGTTCTTGGTGTTAATACTGGCAAGATTTTCCACACTCCATTTCAGTCGGTTTTTAGACTTATTAATCTCTACCTGTTTAGTTCTATCATGTCTGTTCCAACTTTTGCTTACTGGCCCATGCGATAATAAGGATCACTTTCGTTGCGGTCATGAACCCTCATATTAGATATGAATTTACCATCAAGGCCACCCAGATATATGTAATCAATATCATTAGTACAGGGCGAGGGCGAATCAGAATGAAAGGACCATTCTGATTGGCCCTCGCCGGGGCATTAGCTGGCCGGGAATCCCTGGATTCCATGCCATTGTCCCCGGCGGTTATGTGGCAGCCCCTCAGCCAATGAGGAGGCTCGAAGCGGGGCCATCCTGGCTCCGAGCCACCACACGGCTGGAGGCCACCTTCGTCCCCCGCTGAGGATTCAGGTATGTTTTATTTATTTTTTTCTCCCCCCTCCCCGCCCTTCCACCCCCACTTACCTTCTGCCTGCTTTGTCCCCGGTGGGGTACCATGGCAGCCTCCAGCCGTCTGGAGACTCGAAGCAGGACATCCTCGCTCCGAGTCTCCACATGGCTGGAGGCTTGCACCGTCCCCTGCCTGGGACCCATGTACGTATGTACGTTTTTTTTTTCCTCCCTCCTTTCCGCCCTCCCAACTCCCAACCCCACTTACCTTCTTCTCTGTCGTCTTTCGTGAACGAACGCGCTGGGAACACTTCTGTTGCCAGTGCGTCGGCTCTTGATGGCCGCCATGGAAAGGGAAAACGGACTCTGTTTTCCCTTTCCCGGTGGCCATTTTCTTGGTTGTTTTTAGTGCCCTGGTCACGCAGATCTTGCTGTATGCCCCTCACGGCAGGGGCTTTACCGACTCTGGTAATTCCCCGGGGCCCCTAGTTATAGGCCTGAGTCGGTAATGCCCTCGCCGCTCGGGCCATATTGCTTAATTATCAGAGGAGCTTGAAACTCTTGTGTAATTATCTGGGATGTCGTCTTTTGTGCATCGGTTTAGTATATGTAATCCTAGGGGCATTAGTGTTTTGTCCCATGTCCTGCACTTACTATTATCCACTGCTTGGGTGAGCACTGCCGGTGGTATCCGTTATATATTATCTAGCAAGTCTGTTTCACAGCAGTTCATTGCAGTTGGAATTATTGCATTGAAATCACTTATTACTAATGTAGAAGTAATTCCCCAGTCACTCTTTTAACTGTAGGAGCTTTTCCATAGCTGTTCTCTTTACCTTGATGTGAACAAGACCCGGTGGATCATAATTGTTTCTGTAGTAATATTTGGCTGCGATTTCCTGTCAATCTTAAACGAGTAATTTAGCCAGCCATATATTTTCAGTACAGCTAATGGAGGTAATTTTTGCAATAGCGTGTATATTCATAACACTAATGGCAATACCTCCCTTGGGTCTGCCTTTAGCCCTCTTGCATGCAAAGTATCAACTCATCAACTCACAGTGGTGTGATAAATCTGACATCATCACTCCTTGCCCTGAAATGGCCTCCCCTTATGTGGCCAGGGGATGGCAGCCGTTACCTGATCCTGCCCCTGGGGCTGGCTATATGAGGACCACCTGGAGGGAGGTGACTCTCGGGGGAGACTAAATGATATTGTTGGAGAAGATCACATGCTCCACATTCCCTTCCAGGGATGTTTCCTCAGTCCCCCATGCCTTAATAACATATTGTTACACTCATTGCGCACCTACTAATAGATGTATTGTGATTAAACCCCAAACTCCTATTAGCGAGAAAATGTTGACAGCTAGGACAGGGAAGAGGCAGGGAGTAGTGAGGATCACTTCCCAGGTGGCTCAATATCCACATCCTTCAAGTCATTCAGGAAGCCACCCCATAATGGCAGACACGAGAAAGAACAACAGTGTAATGAGGATCATGAAGACCAGGCGACCAACACAACGGTCTAGTTGTTGGCAAATGAGTAAGCAAGCCAGGAAGGTCAAATACGGCCCTGCTGCAGCTGATTAGAGAAGGAGAGAGGAGAACTGCCTCGCATGCCGTAATACCACCGAGCACCACGTTGAAGGCAAGCACGTTGTGAATCAGAGAAGAGAACGCAGAAACCAGGGTGCGGGCGGCCCGCTGCTGAAAGAGAGAGCAGCGGCAACTGTGCACTGTGAAAGTCGACACAACGAGAGTACAGTGCTTGATGGGGCGCTCGCCAAGCCAGTACGCTGAAGCTGGGGAATGTGGAGAAATGCTGGAGACAACCGGTAATCCCTGGGACAGAAAAAAGTTTACCGGGTTGCCTGCAAGTATATTTTGCTCCACAAGAGCAACAGAAACAACCAGTCAACCTAAAAGGAACAAGTGGGTTACTGAGCAGCCAAATAAAGTAAATCACATCTTGAGAATACAGTGCAAGGGAAACAGCACCGTTATTAAAGAAGTGAGACTATTAGCAAAGCAAGGTATCCATGGGTTATTAAACCCCAAGTTGAAAGAAATAGTGACTTGTATGGTTAAGCCCTGGCAGGAAAGTATACATGGTGAAGTTAAGTACTTGTATATCAAAGAGAGTTTGTGCAACAAAATTCCTGACAAACAAGTATACCAGGTGAAGTTAAGTATCTGCACAACAAAGTGTTTGTGTAACAAAGTCCTGTCAGGAAAGCATACCAGGTGAAGTTCAATATTTGTGTTACAAAGTCCTGGCAGGAGAGTATACCTGGTGAAGTTAAGTATGTGTGTATAGTCAAGCCCTAACAGGAAAGTATACCAGGTGACAATTGATGTTTATATAATAACGTTCCGGTAGGGAAGTGCACCAGGTGCAGTGAAAGTAAGGCATTTGTGTGACAAGTCCTGAGGGGAGAGTATCCCAGGTGAAGACCAAATATCTATTGCAAAGAACTTTAAGGAAGGCATACCCTTGAATTAATGAACTATTATGAAAGTGTACAGCGAGAAAGGAAGTCCTTAGGAAGAGACATAACCTTGCGATTTGCAATGTTTAAAAGAGGAAGAAAAAGCTTGGGAAAGGGTGCTGATACCCCAAGAGAAGTTAATACACCAAGGGGAGAGAATAATGCTCTTGGAGCCTGATCATTCTTTTCAGTTGGTGACACTGATACAAGGAATCTGGGGAAGGAAATTGTCAAGCTTATAAGGGAATAGGGGTCTCAATCCCCTCTTCCGAACCACAGAAGCCAAATAGATTGACCCCTCCCACCGTGGTTGGCACCACTGATATCACAGGAAGCCACGTGGCAGCCAATGGGGGAAGATGGAGTTACAAAGGAAAGGAGGGGAACATACACAAGCAAATACATACAATACAGCGATATTCCTGAACCTGAACCTCTATTTCCTGAACGCCTAACCTGACCTCCTATACCTGTAATGAACTTGTTACATACGAATCATAAGAGCTCCACTTTGCACCTCATAGAATACAAGCGGATAACCTAGAACATAGACTTTGAACATAACATATGGATTGAACATAACGTAGGACTTGGACAGTCATTTCTTGAACACACATAGATTTGCTTACAAGCTAAATGGCACAAACAAAAGGGTGTCCCTTTTTATGAAGACACGAGACACATGGCCTGTCGGGCCCAATGAAGCCACAAACAATGATTTAGGAAAAAAGACACACACGAACATGCCCTTGTGGACCCATGCGAGTTCTTTACATAGTCTCTATATCCTTCTCAGTGCCCAGTTTTATCCGTTCAGTGTTTTATAGCATGTTTCTCCACATGGCGTGTCTAATGCATGGCATGTATCTTAGGGCGTGTTACCTCACACACCCACTACAGCGTTGAAGTAGTCAATTAATAAACAAGTAAGCATATAGCAACTCCAGAATATGAAAAGACTTAACTGATGGTCCGGATGCCTCACAAGGACATCCGGACCTTGAAGAGTGATGCCTGAAGCTTATGGGAGCCCACTTCACCACCGCGGCCCGTGGTTATTCAGCTGTTCGTCACCGTCACGGCCCGGGGAAACTCCAAGAGTCCTTCGGCGTCTGAGAATTTCTGCATGCCTGCTCCTAAGCTGCCGTCGCCCGTGCGGAAAATCATTAATTACCTGCACCGAGGCACGGGCGGCGGCTATTTTTAACCGTTGCTGCTAATGAGCAGCTGTTGTAGTGCGCGATAGGAGAACTACACCTCTCCCCACGCCTCATGGGAAATGTAGTTTATCGCCTCTTGCAAAGCAAGAAGCGCCGACCTGAGGCTTTCCTCAGATTCCTGACAGAAACTCATCCCTAGAACTGTGAAAAGTGTTCATTGGAAACCTTTTTGTCGGATTGGAACTTTTGTGTTGAAGTTGAACATTTGAACACTTTGAAAATTCAAGAGTCAATACCCTTTCACATCAGAGGTTATTTAGAGTGTGAGGGCCAGAATAGAATTACGGACACAGGACAGACCTTTTGTTTGGACATCTGGACATTGGGCAGATTCATAAGTGTTCATTGGAAACCTTTTTGTCGGATTGGAACTTTTGTGTTGAAGTTGAACATTTGAACACTTTGAAAATTCAAGAGTCAATACCCTTTCACATTAGAGGTTATTTCGAGTGTGAGGGCCAGAATAGAATTACGGACACAGGACAGACTTTTTGTTTGGACATCTTGACATTGGGCAGATTCATAAATTTGGTTGAGTTAGGGAAATCCCCTGTAGATTATGGATAGTGTGGTATTTTCCAACCCCTATTTTTGCTAATAGAAGTTTATAACCACAAACATGTCTCCTCTGTGTCTGCATCTCTTTCCTGGATCCTTACAGTGGGTTGTAGTCAAAGTGTTTATTTAAGATTATACTTCACAGGAGCCTCAGCCTCTTTCCCTTCCTTCTCTCTGCACCCTTTCCTCTAGTTCCTTCCTTTTCAAACTATTACATTCTCTCTCTCATGTTCTACATTCTTATTAGAATGTTGCTCTGCCAATGCCCACACGGTTTTCAAATGAAGATACTCCAGTAGTATCATGTGGTGCCAACCTGTATTGAAAGACCCACTCCATCACAGCACAAACCCAGTCACCCCCAGTGAACGTTGCAATCCTAATGGCATCCATCAGCATCATGTTAAAACGTTCAACCGTGGCCTTCCCTTTAGGATGACATATAGAGCGGTTGTCACATGCTGTGCCCCATTCATGTCTAGAAGCTCATCCAACTCTCTGGCCAAGAGATCAACTTCAGTGGAAAGCCCTCTCTCCAGAACATAACATTCTATCACTTTCTGTGTGCTCATTTCCCTCACCACACACACCCCTGCCCACTTTGTTAATATATCCACCACCACATTACTCCCTTGTGCGCCTATCACATTCAAGGTACCCAATACGTCAACTGCAAGAATATCCCAACCGTGTCCGGAATCAACCAGCATTTTGCCTTATATACCTAACTCATTCTTTACCTGTCTGTATCCTCTGAGATCTTCGCAAACCTCCACATCAGGCCATTCCTTATGCACAAATCCTATCACTTTCTTATAAATGTCATCCAATTTGCAACTAGCACTGCACCCTCTTTCACTTATGCAGGAGGCAAACGCTACTGTATACATTACCGTACCACCTGCTTGCATCATTACATACCTCAAATCACCCTCACTTGCATTTGTATATAGGTATACTTGCCAGTCTTCCCTGAAGCCTTTCAGCATTGTAGAAATCACCAAAGTCTGTTTTATGTTTTTAAATTCTTCACACATCTTACCCTAGTGAAATCTCACATTCCTTTTTGTAAAATCTCTCATACTCTACGTCTTGTCTAACTAAATTTCAAATTCATTTCCCATGATATTCAATCAAGCATAAAAATTAGCCCACCTCACACTTGTTCCTGGGAGCCCTCATGCATGACACCACTTCAATGGCATTCAATTTTGACCTGAAACCCTACTCTGACATGTCTTGTCCCAAATACTCTACCTTGTTTTTTTCTAAACTTACATTTCTCGCTGGAGCTTGTCATGCATAACACAGTATCTTTACCACCTCCCCCAACCTTATATCATGCTCCTACTGATCTCCACCCCAGACTAGTATATCATTTTAGTAGCATCTGATCTCCACCCCAGACTAGTATATCATTTTAGTAGCATTTCACATGCCTCAAACCACCTATCAACATCTTCATCACCCTCTGAAATACACTTGAGGTGCTGATTTGGCATTATCCTGGATCTGTATAGACCAAAAGGAGCTATGAAAGTGGCCAGATCCATCAAACCTGGATGTAATCGGATATGATAATGTGCAGCTTTTAAATCTATGGTTGAGAACACCTTCCAGGGTTTGAAATTGGGGGGAGCTGGGAGCTATTTAGCTCCTGCCTATAGCCAGACAGAGCCTGGTTAGATTCACAGCAACAGCTACCATGAACAACTTTTAGCTCCCCAGGCCAACTGATGCGGAACACACATAACTTTGGGAATTTAACAACTGCATTTGGGACAATCAATAACTAAATATTAGGATACAGCTATACAGCATTTAAACCATAAAGGATCAGAAATATTGGACACAATGATACGTTTGCATCTTGTGTGGAAGTAAGATTGGTGGAATGCTTTGTACTAGCTCCTTGTTCCCCAGTGGTAGCTCTTGGCCACAAGCTGGATATCCAGGAGCTGCTTTTAGCTCCTGCTCATCCAATCTTAATTTTAATCATTAGTGAAATTAACTCCACGAGGGAGGCAGATTAAGAATCAAACCATATCAAAAAGGCATGGACAGGGACGTCCTTCTACATTTTCAAAGTCATCACCCGAGACATTTATGTGAAAATCGGCCCTTTGGTCAGTTTTTGAAAACCAAACGAGATAGCAGTACTCCTGAACATTTTGAAAGAGAAGCTGAAACCCGGAGTAAGAGATTAAAACATAGGGGTTACCCCAAGGGGATTGTTAAAAATTCTGCAAAACGAGCTTTTAATGATATTAGAGAAGCTCTACTAGAACCCAAGGTCAGGAGGGAGGAACAGAACCAATTGTTATGTGTCAAAACCTTCACAAATCTTTTGTATAAAATCAAAAGAATAATAATGAAAAATGTGTTTGACAAATCTGACCAGAGATCAGAATTAACAATCTTTGCATTCAATACAAGATCCAATATTAAAGACATGGGCCCTCATTACGACCTTGGCGGAGAACCATGGTGCTATTAGCACCATGGTCCATGGCGCTAAGTTGCCAACTCCGCCATGGTGGTTGGCGGACTTACCGCCCCATTCCGACCTTGGCGGGGCGGTAAGTCCCCAATCCCCATTTACCCTTCCCCATTCCCATTTTTGCCCTATAGGGCATAATGGGAGTGGGGAAGGCGTTAATTACGCCACCGTAAATTACGGTGGCGTAATTAACAACAAGGTCCCAAAGCGCCATGGATTTTAACGCCTGCAAAAAGCAGGCGTTAAAATCACCATGGCGCTACGGAAACTCGTACTCAGGCGGTAAGGGTCGGCGAAGTTTACGCCGGCGTAAACCCCTTACCGCCTGGGTCGTAATGAGGGCCATGGTGATGAGTAATGACATAAGAATGTGTGGTAACACACAACCAAGTATAACGGAAATCTGGGGTTTACCTTGGGTCAAAGGATCTTTTCCTTGTGGCAAGTCTTGGGTGTGCCACCTCACTAGAAAATCGACAGAGATAGTAATCGGGCTGAAAACAAATTGGGTGCATAAGAGCTTCACAAAGTGTGATTCTCAAAATGTAGTGTATGTGGTCCAATGCCCATGTGGGAAACAATACATAGACAAAATGACTAGAACGGTCAAAAGACACATCATAGAACACAGGAGCTGCCTCAAAAATAAAGTTGAGGAGGCTCCATTGGTAAAGCATTTTATTACAATGAACCATCAATATGAGGATTTCACCTGGACAGTGATCCAACAATTGAAAAGTACTCACGAAGACAGTATAGACCAAAGATTCTTGAAAAGGGAACAACGGCTCATATTTCTAACAAAATGTCGGATTACTGGGCTGAATGAGAACGTGGAACGGAATACATTCTCTTAAATTGAAGACCAGTGCTCTAGTCATGGAAGGAGAGAATAGGTACCCCTAAAAGAGGGGATTTGTGTGACATTTGGTTACGGCAGCACAAAGTAATATTTGTGGGAAACGTATAAGACATATGCGGTTGGAGCTGCAGTGGAAAATGATTGATGGCTTTGGAGATGTTGGCCTTGAGTGAATTAACCTTTCAGATAGAGAGGGTCAGATGAAAATTCTATTTGAGCTAATAAATGAAACATCAAGGGATCTCCTAAAAGCTGTAAACTCACGCTGTGATCATAGGACTGATGCTCTTCTGTGCAATGAGAATACAGTGAAAATAAAGTAAACCGCGTAAATAACAAAGAGCATTTTCCTAATACCATCCATTCATAGAAATGACGAATAACAACCTATGGTTTCACTATCTCCTTTCTTTCTTTCTCTATATGTTAAGTTTGATTTGTGTAACAAATATAATGGGGTAATGGAATGTAGGGTTGTATACTAATTGACCTTTTCACAATTGACCTCTGGAGAATTTACCTAATTTAGAAGGTCAATTAGGACAAATATGCGGGGGAAACCCCCCACAGCCCCCCTCCCAATCCAAAACCCCCTGCTACCCCCCACCCAATCCCCTTATATTATTTATAAACCAAAACCAACCCAATACATATATGAAATAACTACAATAATATAATGGTCAATTGTGCAGAAGGTCAATTAGGACCACTATAATTAGGTCAATTGTGCAAAAGGTCAATTGCAAAAAAAGGTCAATTTGGGTAATACCGAAACTAACACTTCCAAGATGGCAGCGTACAAATGCTGTTGACAAAAAGGTACGTATCGGCTCTTAAAAGCTGTAAATGCATGCTGTGATCATATGAATGATGTTCTTCTGCGCATTGAGAATATAGTGAGAATAAAGTAAAGTAAAATCACGTAAATAATAAAGAGTATTATCACAATACCTTAGAGAGAGGGTGAGAGCACCAGGAACATATGCCTACCGCGCTGAACTTGTCTAAATAAGAGTGTGATATAGAAGAAGCCAGTTGCAGGAATCCGATAGGGTTGTGCTCATGTCCCCCCAGGCAAAGGATTGGAGAGTGGCTGTTGGATTTCCATGGTATTGGTGCTTCGTACAGAGTACGTAAGGTTTTTCAAAAGTTCCTATGATGTGTTGAATCGAAATTTGTTGAAAAAGGAGTCCACTAGTTATGGAATTGCGCCATTAGGTCTTTGTTGTCACTGTGGGTGCCGACACATGTTTCGACAACTGAAGGGTCTTTATCAAGGCTGTGGTAGTCCTCCATCGTACAATGGTTGTTTACATATTCATAGGATGTCATATCAAACCCAAGTGTGGCAATAAATGTTCTTACTGAAGATAACAGCGTCGGAGATAACTTCTGTCAGGTAAGTCTCTTCTGTGAACTATGGCACTCTGTAGCTTATTCGTAAAATTAATGTCTCAATTTTTTTTTTTTTTATTGATTAATCAAAAAAAAATATTTTTACAATATTGTTGTCTATTCACATGATTGATCAATCGTCTTGAGTTTCTCAACACGGCTACATATCGAGTAGATTGACAGTGGCGTACTCCTGGACTGGATTTTTGCCGTGGCTATTTACTAGTTTGTTCTGTCGCCTCCGATGAGCCTGCACCACCAAGTTTCTTCCTCTTGTAATATGTCTGTTCCCGCTAGGTCCTTGAGGTATCGATGTCTTATTGTGCGAGTTGCGGGACATACCATCAGTAGGTGCCGTATGGTTTCTTGCGCAGGCGGCGCTGTGTCGAGGCAAAATTGACATCTATCGGTTTGCGCAATCCCTCTGATATGTAGAATTTCATTTGTTTTGAATAGGTTAAGGCGCGCTCTCAGTATTAAGTTGCAAGCCTGTCTATTTGGGAATTTCTTTAATAGATGTTGCAGTTCGTTCCGTTTTCCCGTGTTGGATGGAAGATGTGAAGTCAGATGTAGTTTTGCCACTATGTCTATGGTCTTTATCCAATCTGCATCCTTCAATTTGCTCAGAACTTTACACGGATTGTGTATTAGTTCTTCCTCATCTGCTGTGATTAGGTGGAGTAGGGCTTTGTTGTCTCTTTGCCAGTTTGTTAGCATGACAGATTTGCCTGTGTCCATTTCGCATTTGATTATCTTGAAGATTTTGTTGCTTTCGGACATTATACATTTCCTGTACAACATAATTGTGTTGCAGTTTACGGAGCATTCTAAAGACTGAAGGCTCAGCTCGCGTCTTATAGCGTCTCCGCAGGTTGAATTGGTTAGCTTGAGCACCTGGCGCCAAAATGCAGCTTGTAGTTTGGGCCATATTTTCTTTGGGATAGTTGTCATGGCTTCTGGGCCGTATATTACAGCGGGTGCCACCTTCATTTTGTAAAAAGTGATGGTTGGGATGAGGGAACATTTTCCGAATTTGTTGTCTATTGCCTTCGCCTGGGCCGCTAACTTTTTGATTTTTTGTGTATAGAACTGATTGCATGGTGGTTTTGTGCGTTGAACTAAGTGCACTCCTAGGAATTTAAAAGTTTGGACGATCGCAATTTTTGCATGTCCCAGGTGCCAATTTGTATCGTTAGATTTCTTTTCGTACATTTGTAGAATTATGACTTTGTTTTTTTCTCTATTGATTTCAAGAAAATGTTCATTTGCATACCGTAGTAGGTCATTGAGCTGACGCTGTTGACCTATTGGAGTCTGATCCCATAGCGTAAGATTGTCCGCATAGAGGAGGCGTCCAATTGCTGAATTGCCGATTTTTGGCGGGAAAGATTTGATCGGCTTCTCGCTTTCTTGGAAGTCTCCGATGTAGGTTAGAAAAAGCGCAGATGCCAACGGGCACCCCTGTTTTACCCCTCGTGTAGTGGGAATTTCCGCTGATAGTTCACCTTCGCGACTTAAACGCACCCTCATCGCGGTGTTGCATTGCAAGGCTTGAATTGGGGCTAATAGGTCTTCAGGACAGTTCCAAGCTTTTAGTTTCTTCCACAAGTGAGCGCGTTCGACACGGTCGAACGCTTGGGTGAAGTCTACGAACGCTAGGTACAGACGTTGTTTATGTTGTAGGGCTTTGCTTTTCAGAATGCTGAAAATCATGATGTTTCCGGTAGTTCCAGCCTTCTTTTTGAAGCCTGCTTGGAGATGATCATTGCAGTTTGCAGTTGCCGCCCAAGCCTGAAATTTCCTCAAAAGCAGTGATGCGTATACTTTTCCCATGACGTCCAGTAGGGCGATTGGGTGGAAGTTCGTGGGGTCTTTTAGGTCGCCCTTCTTATAGATTGGAATGATAGTTGCTTTTGTCCAAGAGATAGGTAGGGATCTTGTTTCGGCGCAATGTGAAAGATGACACTCAGCAAGTCAGCCCACTCCTTAGGATGAGCTTTGAGTTCGGAGTTGGTAATGCCGTCTGGCCCGGGTGCTCTTGAATTTTTTAGTTTTTTTATTGTTTCTAAGATGTTTTCTCTGTTTTCCAGGTTGATCCACTTTGAGCACCCTTGCTACATTTCTGCTGTGTTGACAATTGTCACGATTTGAACACTTCGGTGAAATGCTTTTACCATGTGTTTTGGGCGATGTTATTCAGGATTTGGTTTTCCAGTGGCTTGTTTATGGCTCTCAGTAAGGTCCAGAAGTCTCTTGTGTTGTTGGTGGCGAGAGCTTTTGTGATGTCTTCTGCGTCTTGCTGGTATAGTTTGTGTCTATGAATTCTTGCCCAGGCTTTTGTGTCATCAACCATTGCTAGTTGTTGTTTCTTTGCTTGTCGCAGTGCTTTTCTATAGTCGCGTCTTCTCTCGACTAGTTCTTTGTTGTATATGTGATTTATGCAGGTTTTTGGTGCCTTTGAGCTTTTTCTTGGTTGCATGTAAGGTGTGAGCAGTGGTTGGTAGTCAACGGAGTTCATTTTTTTGAGCTGAGCTTTCGCTTTGTATTTAGACGTTAGGGCCTTGATTGCTGCGCCACTTAACTTTAACCTTGATCCCTGAGCATTGGGCTAGATTTGTAGATTCACACCATCCTTCTTGGTGCTTGGCAGTTGCCAACAGGTTTCTAGTAAGTTGTGATCGCTTGCTGCTGTGCGCCGCACATTGAACGCGGTGGTCGTGCGTAGAAGTAGCTGTGAGACAAAGATGTAATCAATCGTTGAGGCCTAGTTTGCTCGCTCCCTGGTGGGTATTCTATTTGTCTGTGTGAATGCGTATTCTGGTTGTGAAGCCCACGTGAATGCGTGAAATCGAGCCAATGCGTTGCCTCGTTGTTCAGCCAGGGATTTTGCATTTTTTGTTCGCCCTTTTTTCTGTGTTTTGCACACTGCGTTGAGGTCACCGCATAAGAGTACAGAGGTCACCAGATGCGTGGTCATGGCTGCGTCGATCGTTTGTTCACACATAGAGATGAATTTCCCTTCTGTAGTTGCCGCTGGGTTCCAATATGTGTTGACGATTGCTGTCGTGTTAAGAGATTCCTTGTTTTTCCAAGTTAGTATAATTGCCAGAATTGACAGGTTAGCGGTTAGTGTCTTTCCGATGGATATCCCGCATCCGCTGCGGCAAGCAATCATTAATCTTGAGGTGGGGCGTCCTGCGTGTCCTTTGGCGGCGGGAGCTAGGATGATTTGATATCCTTCTATAGTTGGTGGCTGAAGCAGCCAGGTCTCCTGGAGACATATGATGTCATATGCTCCTAGGTTGACCTCGCCCAGTACTGTCAGGTGAGAATGACCTCGAGTGTTCCATGAACAGAGCTTTATGTTATGTGCGAGATCCTCTGCTTGTAATGTTGCCGCTGTCTTCTTAGTTAAATTCGCGGATTGCTACTTCTTTCGCTGCATTGTGAGTGCTTTTGGTAGCAAGGGCCAAATTCTGTGTTTGTTGCCTGGGGTTAAATTTTGTTCTTGTTGAGTTTGTCTATTTTGTACTGATTGAGAGAAGGATCTTGGTGTTATTCTCTTTGTGGTTTTTGTCCGCTGATCTCTTTGTTCTGGACCACTATGAGGTGAATCGCTTTTTTTCGTTCTATTTCTTGCGGTTGTTGGCTCTCTGTTATCTTTTGGTTCGTTTGCCATGTGAGCACACTCATCATGTTTGAGATGCTTTACTAATGTGTGCTCTGCACAGTGTCTTTTCGCAGACTCACTCTTTTCGCACTTGTTTTATCGCATGTGGGTTCTGCGTGTCGGCTATCCGCTTCTGTCCTTCTGGTTGTTTCTCTTTTTTCTGTGTAGTCTCTTCGCTTTGTGATATCTTCTAGATAGAAACTATGTCTGTAAATTTCGTGTTTACTTTTGTAGATCAGTTTATGTACAGCTGCAGAGTCGATGTGGAGCAGAGCAACTGCTCTGTGGTGATCATGCTAGGGTTCGACAATGGTCAGGTCTTCGTAGTTAATTGTCTTTAGGCTGATGCTTTGATGGAGAATTGATAGGACGTATCTTTTGTTGAGGATGAGCTCTTCGTTATTACTTGGTCTTTGTGCCATTCTAAGTGTCCATCTGAATGCTTTACTTTTCCGTGTTGACTGATCATTTCCCTCTACTCTTGATCTGAAATGAATTTTGTGGCCCGTTCTCAACCGCGGTTCTCTGGACCGTCTTTCGTTGACTGATCTTTTCCTACGTTCAGATTTGTGATTGTTTTTCCTTCCTCTTGAGCTTTGTCTTTCGCCCTTTGGAACGTACTGTTTTACATTTGTGTCTTGCTTTTGATTAGTGGTTTGTGCTAGAGGCGTCTGTGCTTTGTTTGTCCTTCTTTCAAAGTTTTGTTCATTCTTCCGTTCTGATTCATCGTGTCTGTTCTTGTCACTTCGCGCTTTTCTTTCGTCTGTTCGATCGTACTTTTTTGCTTTTGTCGCTCGTTGTTCGTTGTTGTTTTGTGCCTGCGTCTTTCTGGTTTCGTACTGATTCATTTTGTTGAGAAGCCGATTGCGTTTGTCTTCCAATGTTTCAAAGTCTCTTTCTTTAGGGGCTATCTTTGTTTTTTCATTCGGAATTGGCGACGCCTCGTCGTCTGGATACACGCTGACATTCATTGATGAGTTATCTATGAATGTCTCTATTATCTCCTTCTTTTGACAGGTTCTGTGAGGAGAAACGCCGGTAGCGTTACCCGCTGTCAGCGGCGCAGACGCAAAGTGTGCTTTCCAGCGGAGGCGGGGCTTAAGTAGCTTCTCTGCAAATATGAATAGAACTGTGCTGCTACTGGCAAATGGGTTTTGAGGTGGCCATGTTATGTGTATGAAATTACTGTTGAACATCGTGGGAGTCTATGGAAGTAGATGTTGTGGATGGTGTAAATGCCATATGTGCCAGGTTAAAACCCACCTTTGACCTGCTGATTGATATAATGTTCCCTGCCTAGCCTGAATGAGAACTATGCACACTGACTGGGATCATGATAGTTTTCCCCCCAAGACCCTGCCCAACCTCTGGCCCTAGCTTAGTGGGGTGATTCTGATGAAACGTCTGAAGCAATTTGGGGGCATGAATATTGGAACTAGGTTCCCAAGTTCTGTCCTCTGGACCAAACCCTTTCCAATCCACTAAGTAGAACAATTTCCTTTTGGCAATCTTGGAATCAAAGATTTCTTTCATTAAGAATTCTGGTTCACCTTCTATAATCATGGGTTTGGGTGATGGTTGCAGTCTGGTCCCAGGATTCATTGGTTTTAACAAGGAAACATGGAATACAGGATGAATTTGCATGTGAGATAGTAGGTTTAACTTTACTGCTACAGGGTTGACAATAGTTTCCACAGAGAATAGGCCCAGAAACCTAGGTTGAAATTTATGTGGGCCCTTAAGTGCAATGTGTTTAAAAGACAACCATACCTTGTCTCCCACCTTATAATCTGGAGATTTTCTTCGAAGTTTATCTGCTAATTTCTTTTGACTTTCCTTTGCTATAGTTAAACATCTCAGGTCCTCTTTCTGTACCTGGGTAATGTTCTCATGAAGATTGTGTACTCTCAGCATCTCTAAGGATTCTGTTGGATCGAAGGTAGAGGTCTGAGGATGTGAACCGTTAAGAATATAAAAAGGGGTATAACCTATGGAGGTGTGTTCAGAGTTATTGCTACCCAGAGGACATCCACCCAAGAACAATCTTTTTGGTGGAGAAGACATTAAATGTATTGTTCTAAGGTTTGGGTTCTCTCAGTTTGACCGTCAGTTTGTGGGTGATGGCTAGTAGATAAACGTACTTCAACTTTAGCCAACTCACAACTGGAATTGACTCCCTCTATCAAAGATCACTGCTGATGGAAATCCATGAAGAAGTCAAAAGGACCAAAGTGTAACATTCAAGAAGGTTTACCTTATTTCCAGTGCGCTTTCCAGCAGAGGCGGGGCTTAAGTAGCTTCTCTGCAAATATGAATAGAACTGTGCTGCTACTGGCAAATGGGTTTTGAGGTGGCCATGTTATGTGTATGAAATTACTGTTGAACATCGTGGGAGTCTATGGAAGTAGATGTTGTGGATGGTGTAAATGCCATATGTGCCAGGTTAAAACCCACCTTTGACCTGCTGATTGATATAATGTTCCCTGCCTAGCCTGAATGAGAACTATGCACACTGACTGGGATCATGATAGTTTTCCCCCCAAGACCCTGCCCAACCTCTGGCCCTGGCTTAGTGGGGTGATTCTGATGAAACGTCTGAAGCAATTTGGGGGCATGAATATTGGAACTAGGTTCCCAAGTTCTGTCCTGTGGACCAAACCCTTTCCAATCCACTAAGTAGAACAATTTCCTTTTGGCAATCTTGGAATCAAAGATTTCTTTCACTAAGAATTCTGGTTCACTTTCTATAATCATGGGTTTGGGTGATGGTTGCAGTCTGGTCACAGGATTCATTGGTTTTAACAAGGAAACATGGAATACAGGATGAATTTGCATGTGAGATAGTAGGTTTAACTTTACTGCTACCGGGTTGACAATAGTTTCCACAGAGAATAGGCCCAGAAACCTAGGCTGAAATTTATGTGGGCCCTTAAGTGCAAGGTGTTTAAAAGACAACCATACCTTGTCTCCCACTTATAATCTAGAGATTTTCTTCGCAGTTTATCTGCTAATTTCTTTTGACTTTCCTTTGCTATAGTTAAACATCTCAGGCCCTCTTTCTGTACCTGGGTAATGTTCTCATGAAGATTGTGTACTCTCAGCATCTCTAAGGATTCTGTTGGATCGAAGGTAGAGGTCCGAGGATGTGAACCGTTAAGAATATAAAAAGGGGTATAACCTATGGAGGTGTGTTCAGAGTTATTGCTACCCAGAGGACATCCACCCAAGAACAATCTTTTTGGTGGAGAAGACATTGAATATATTGTTCTAAGGTTTGGGTTCTCTCAGTTTGACCGTCAGTTTGTGGGTGATGGCTAGTAGATAAACATACTTCAACTTTAGCCAACTCACAACTGGAACTGACTCCCTCTATCAAAGATCAATGCTGATGGAAATCCATGAAGAAGTCAAAAGGACCAAAGTGTAACATTCAAGAAGGTTTACCTTATTTCCATAGTCGTCTTTACCTACCAAATCAGGAGCTACAACGGAAGGTCATGGCAGAGTACCATGGAGCAACACTAGAAGGCCACCCTGGAATTGCTAAGACAACAGTCAAGATCAAAAGAAGTTTTTGGTGGCCAACATGGCACAAGGATATCATAGATTTCACCCAAACCTGTGGTATTTGTGCTCAAAACAAAAGCTCAAAGCAGAGACCAGCAGGACTTCTTCACCCATTACCAGTTCCACCAGCACCATGTCATACCATTTCTATGGACTTTATTACTGCGTTACCCGCTTGTTCGCGTTATAATACAATCCTTGTAGTAGTGTACTTGTTTTCCAAAATGGCTCATTTCATTACCCTCAAAGGACTTCCCACGTCATCAGTTTTAGAAAAGGTGTTCCTAGAACAAATTGTACATCTTCATGGCCATGTTATGTGTATGTATGAAATTACTGTTGAACATCACGGGAGTCTATGGAAGTAGATGTTGTGGATGGTGTAAATGCCATATGTGCCAGGCTAACACCCACCTTTGACCTGCTGATTGATATAATGTTCCCTGCCTAGCCTGAATGAGGACTATGCTCACTGACTGGGATCATGACAGTTGGATACCTAACAGAGACTTTTGAATGAGCATCCACGCAGTGCCACACCACTCCGTCTATGGTATCATATCTTGGCTTCAAAGTTCAGTCACTCATCTGCTGTTTTAGCGTATGTGAAGCATCGCTTGCCACATACGCTTCATTCACTGTTCTCTTCAGTTTTCTTTCTCTATACAATGTTGCCACTTGCAACCTTGGCTTCAACACAGACCGGTCTGGTATCATTCTCCCCAACTCACAGGCTGTGCTGGCTTCACTGTTACTGCTTTGCTGTAGGTGCCAAGGACAGTACCACGGCAGCGAAAAAATCTCCCCGCCTTGGCTATCGACGCAGGAGAGCCCTGGGTAGCTCTGACACACAATGCAGGATTCTTCAGCTTTGATTCTGGGTCATACGTTTTTTATTCTCGAAGGCCCATGAAAGTTACAGTCTTTCGGGGAAAAGGTCAAGGTTTCTGCCCTCCTTGCAATCCTCTTCGGTCTTGCCTTCTTTCACCTTGTATTTAATTGCCATCTTGGAACTGCTGCTTCCTCGTGTGCTTTGACTTGCTCAGAGTGTGCTTTCGTGCTCTGCCTTTTATCCATGTGGGGATGTGTGACAGATGTCAGGTGTGAGTAATGATCAGTAATTGCCTGTCCCTGCCTGACCATTGTATTGGAACACGTTAGGTATACGGCTCGGGTGTTAGTCTGTTTTCTCTCACAGGGAGCTGTCCGTGAGAAAGTGTTTGTGTTGGAAAAGGGGTGGGGGAGTTCCTAAGTATCCTACCTGTTAGGTTGGGGTAAATTGTTACACAGAAGGGGATATTGCGTCTTGTCATCCAGTTTCCCCACTTCCACTCCCCGAAGACCCCTCATTCAGTTGATCCTCCCGCACTGGTCCACCCCCAGGAACTGGATCCAAAATGAATGGCTGTGGCCTGGCCACCTGGATGACAGATCCCCAGGGACTAGCCGTTGAGACACCTTCAGGTTTCTCAGACCCCTCACATTGAATCTACTCCGGGACGTCCGGGGTTTACATGGATCAAACCCTAGCATGGAGTCTCAGTCTGATTTCGGTTCGGAAATGGAAACCGGAACCAGCACAAACAGTGGATTGACCTGAGTTGTCTGGTCCAATCACTACCACTACATGGGATTATCCTAGGGATGAGCTGGCTCAAACTCCATAATCCACTGATCGATTGGTCCTGGGGGACTGTGGTATTCCCATCTGAACATTGTGCTTCTTCCTGCCTACGTCAACATCCGGGGGATATGTCCCACCGTACTCCCAGTACAGCATTGGTCTCCACCGTCCATACCATATAGCATTCCTGGTGCCAGTAATCCCCAAATGTTACTGTGAATACGCAGATGTGTTAGACCGCAACAAGGCAGGGCAATTTCCTCCCCATCGGCCAAACGACTTCCTGATAGACTTTGTACTTGGGACAGCCATTCCATTTGGGTGAAAAAATTCCCTGGCAGGAGCAAAAGGTAGGCACTTGCAAAAGCATCTACAGGAGAGCCTTTGAACAGGGTTCATCAGGCACTCAACAGCAGCCTCTCCCCTCTTCTTCATGCCAAAGAAGGGGGCAAGTTACAAACATGCATCAATATAGAGCATTGTATGCCATTACATTGAAGAAGCGATACCATGTCCTTTTGGGTGCGTTCAACCCCAACCAATAGGACGTTGATTATGTAGCTCCTATCTGGAGGCCATCTTCAGATTCTAACCGCATGTCATTCTGAGGAGTACTCCAACACTTTTCAGCTTTAAAAGAAGTTTATCATCATCTCTTTAAAAATGGATAAGGTGGGATTCAAGTATGGAAGGGAGATCCAAGAAGTCTCTTTTGAAACTGTATGAGACTCGTGGCATCAAAAACATCTATGACGGGACATGCACAATGAGTGCATATATTGCCTCTATCCCAATCATACGCCTGAAGATTGTGAAATCTGCCAGATCTTCAGTGGCAAGACCTTAAGGGACAGACACACAAGTCTTGTGTGTTGGCTTAATGAGGGCAAGTACCCCCTTCATAGGCTGAGTCCTCTTAAGAGTGTGGCGTTAAGGCTCCCTATCAAACCCTCGTACCACAAGAGAGCTAGATAAAAGGAGAGGCTCCCAGGTCTGAGAAAACATCAAAAAGACTCTAACGGCACAACCGTTGTGTTCATCGATGAGCCCAACGGTGACTGCGACGAAAGCTTTGACAATGACCGTTTTGTTGCATCAAATGGCGTCTGCTAATGCCTCATCGTCAACGACAAAGCACTTGCGGTGTCCCATAAGTCCTCGAATTCTACACTGGGAACAGCATCAATGACCGCATGAACGTAACTGGCCACCACAACCTCCTTGTCCATGGTACGTGGGGGTGTCACCCACTACACCATCACCAACACAGTCGGCTATGACACCATCTACAACATGGTCTACGACCTCATCAACGACACACAAGAGATCCCCATTGACAATGCTATTGTCAACGAAAGACAAATGTCTCTCACCCCATCTTTGTCAGAGACAAGCCAAAGGGCTTCGACCACACAGTATATGAAAAAGACACCAGCATCCATGCCAGGGAAACTTTTGATTATGCTGTGAATGAAAACAACCCCATCCACGTGCATGTGTCGACCACGGCAGAGTCACCAGTAATGAAGAGTAAAAGGACAAGGAGTCTAAATATTCCACCAGGCAAGGGCAAGAGTGGGGACAAGGCCCCCAAAGACAAAGGAGAACCTCCTGTAGTAACAAAGATTCCCAGGAAGATGCTTCCACAAGTTAAGCAGGTTCCCATAACGGTACAATCCAGGGAACAGGAGGAACATACTCACAATACGCTAAGGTCACCCACCCTATCACCAGTCTCATCGATTATGCCAGACCAAATCTTGGAGCGCCAAATAGATTCAGATTTCGAACAGGGGTACTCCCCTGCCTTCTCGGAAGATAAGGACTCCGATTCACAGGGCCAGCCACTGCCATAGCCAACACCCCTGCAACAAGAACCAACACAATACAACCGGGAGCGCCACAGCCAAGCATAAATCCACAGATGCCGTTATCACTGCAGGAATTGAGCTCTCTTCAAAATGTTGTGGCGCAGTTAGATCAACGACTACCAGTAGTGCAGCTGCAACCAAGTTATCCACCAGAAGTACCAGGTCCTTCCAGGCTTCAGGAGCTGAGGCCCAGGACAAGATCACCTACAGTCCGGCCAAAGTGAAGGTCACCAGATGTACCATTAGAGCCCTATATGAAATCACATTCCCCGCTGAAACACAGGGAAAGATCTATAAGACTATTGCCAATGCAACCAGGGGGTTCCCACATAGGTAACAGGGAGAAGCCGAGCTACTGTCTACTGACACTGAGGGAAACGCAGGAGATACTGACCCCACAGCATGCTGTTCATTACCATAAGGTGACTGGGACGGGGTGATAACGGCACTGACGCCGTCCCTGACGAACCACCTAAGCAGAGGTCAGCGCCGGTTTCATTCAGTGATGACAAAAGCCTGTGAAGAGTTTGGGCTAACTCTATCAGAGGAAAATAACTTTCCTTTTTTACTAAAAAGCACAAATCAGTGATTTCTATCCCAATACTGGACCATGTTTGGGAAGAGGGACTCCTTTTAATGAAGAAACCATTTTCGGAGCCAGCATTAAAGAGGAGGTTGGAAAAGAAATGTAGGGTGCCTGATGTCTCTCCCAGATGCTTAACATCACGGCCTACCCCAGAGTCGGTGGCATCCACGGCAGCAGGGTGGAAGTCACAAAGTCAGGGCTCAAAGTGCCCAGTTTCACCAGATAATGAGTGACGCCTTCATCAAGAAGATCCTAGCCATAGGTACAACGACAATTAATGCAGAAAACTCCTTGCCAATTATGGAATGCTATGATTGAGAAATGTGGAATCACACGGCTCCCATCTGGAGAATTTACCAGAGGATAAATGGAAGGAGATGCTCGCCATCCTGCATGAGGGAGAGGAGCCGTCCAACCACACGATAAACATTGCAGTGGACATAGAAGAAACAATCTTTAACCAAATTAGTAATCGGTCAGTTCTTCACAGACAGGCTTGGTTAAAGTGTACGAATTTCCAATCAGAGGTACGAGCTGAAGTGCTTGATATGCTCTTAGAAAGAGACCAGTTATTCGGCACCAAAATTAATGAGACGTTAAAACCCATCAAAACAGATGCAGACACGGCAGATTCCTCTCATCACTCCAAACCAAGCGTACATTGCAGATCATTCGGAGAGCCTGATGTTGCTATACTACTTGTGAAGAATCCTACGAATCCCTCACTGAAACCCTGCCTAAAGTCTTCTCCCAGGTGGCCAGGGAAAGGCAGATGCTTCCTGATCCTGACCTTGGGGGTGGTGTACTATGGGAGTATCACCTGGGAGGAGACAGGGCCCATGTTGGTGAGGAGTTTCTGTGGGATGAGACACAGCATTTGTCCTCTGAAAGAAAGTCCCTTTTTAGATTGCCAAAATATAAGATCTGTGACCCAGGATACAAGTTATGTTAAATCTGAGCAAGCCTTATTAACAGAAATCTTTCATAGTGTCTCAAGATAAACACCCTCCATACACCCAAAAGTATGATGTAAAAGGATCTAGAGTATGTGCCTTAAAACCAATGTCTTGTCTATAACAACTAATTCTAACAGTCAATCCTTTAATAATGTTAAGGGATACAATTGTATCCTTAAAATTAACCCAAATATTACAAAAGCTAACTTTGTTGAATGGGACTATATGTCCCATCATCCCATGAGTATTGGGACGGGGACGAGGGCTGAAGAGGCATGCAGTTGCAGCAGTCAAGCAATTAAGCCTAACAGCCATTGCAGCAGTCAGGCAACTGAGCCTCACATTCCGCACCTGAAGAAACCTGAGAGGCATAAAAGGCCCGCTCAGGTACAGGCAATTCGAAGGTGAGGAGGGAGCTGGAACTGTGACTAGAATGCTAGCAGTAGTAGTAGTAGCAGAAGGAAGAAGGTACGAGGCTGGCAAACCAAGCTGAAGTGGGAGAACAAGAGAGACGCTGGAATGTGGAAACAGCAAATTTCAATTGTGGGTTCTGAGAGGGTCCTGTTCCCACAAACTCTAAAGCACAGAGGCTCTGCAGCGGAAGGAGTGCAGGAGAGCTGCCTTTCCCCATGTGAGCCTGATTGCTGTGGTTGCCGCGTACTGAACGTGCTGGAGACTGAGGTGAGGAGCAGTTACCAAGCCTTAGTTCTCAGGTGCGAGAGGTGGTCCAGAAACATGTGGCCGGATCGGAAACACCTTCACGGAGAGGGTCCTTAAGCAGCCAGATGCAGCAGAAGTCGTAGTAGAGGTCGTAGAAGCAGTGCAACCCACAGAGCAAGTGTTGAAGAAGCCGTTGAGTGAAGCTCTGCGTTCTAATACCTTGCGCAAGCATTGCCGGCAACAGTATCCAGTTCCCCCTTCACTCGCGTATGAGTACAGCGAGTAGAAGTTGCTCGATGAACTTGAATTACTTGAAGAATGGGAAATGTAGCACTCGCATGTATATGAAAAGTCGCTTTGTTCGCGTAGAAAGAAAAGACTGTTTACATCCATTGTTCACTTTTTTAAGATGGTTACTATATGAAGGAGTGATCGTATGTCACCAATTAAGGAAGGTGAATGCCGCAAAGATCTTTACCAAATACCTAACCTTACTAAATCCATTGCTGAAACCTTTAACTTGTGAATATAACATCAAGAAGTGGCTGCGTGTTCCTAATTGTTATTCCCGAAGCAGAGCTGAACTCTATCCTTCACTTTATCCGGGAATAGAATTTACTATTGAACTTTAAAATCTTTAAACTCTGAATACAACATCAAGAAGTGGTCGTGTGCACCTTATTGTGATTTCTGAAGACAAACTGTATTCTATTCTTTGCTTTAACAAGGCATACCTTTCACGAAATAGGAAGTTAAAGTGTGTATATTACTGAAACAGAGAACAAGCATTGCACAAGCCAAGGGTCTGCACATATTAACAGCAATACCAGCATTTCTTGAAGTTGAAAAGCAATCTATCTGTACCGTGAAGTTACTAAACAAGTGTGCACACATTACCTGAAGCTAAGTGAGTGGCACCAAGGCTTCTGGGTAAATACTTGGACTGATAGCTGGCAGAAAAGTACAGTTAAAGCTGGAGAAGGGAAACGGACTGCTTGTAAAGATTATTATGAAGTAGACACAACCTGTAGTGCCAAAGGCTGTGGCAGACAGAGAGAAGTGAGTCTTAAAGGCAAACCCAGGTTATTATTGTGGCAGACAGACAAGAGAGGCAAAGAGGCAGCCCTTTTTGAAAGGACATATTGCCTACCAGAAGATGTTGAAGTGCTTAAAAGTATATCTTGTCAAAGCCTGTCTAAAAGTCCAAGTTACTGAAACTGTGGTAGTAGTCCAAAGTACTGAAGCGGTGGTGGTATATCTAGTTCTCAGTAGATGCAACATTGCAGTATCGGAACAAGTTGGAGTACTGTGAGACAAAGATTATTGTTCTCATGGTAAATCAAGTAGAAGTGTGGTTGATGAAGTGGAAGCAGCAGAATTGAGTAGTCATCACGACAAATATACCATTGTGAATACTAAAGACTGTACCTAAAGAATTCCTAACTGTTGACCAAGAACTATATTTTACTAACAGTGTGGATATTGCATTTTATTTTGAACTGGGGCAAATCTTCTTGAAGGAGTGACAGATCATCGTGACCAGGATTAACATTAGTGCTATTTTTTCTGGAAGTAGAAAGTGGACCTTTCACACAGGAGAAGAGATTTGTAGTCAGTGGAACTTTCGTTAATGAACCTTTATTCTGATTTTGCGATATCAAGAAATTATTCAAGACATTTCTTTCTTGGGCTGAATATTTGCAAACATGATTTTGAATCCTGGTGAAGGGAAATTACCCAGAACATTAGAAGGTCATTTAGAAACTGTGAATCTTGTTCATGTCATGTTGTATTGCCATATATTTTCTTTATGTATTTGTTGCTTAGTGTGGGGGCCAATTATCCTGTGTTGGAGTGTGTTCCCTTGGTTTTGGTCAGGCAGGGAATGCCTTGGCATAGTAGGGACAGTGAGGCATTTTTGAATGTTTTTTTAAGAATAAAATGGCATGCTTTGATAAATCATCAAACAGTTGTCTGCCTTGCATTACTGATGCCTCACATCCTACAGCTAGAGGAAGAGGAGGTAAATCTTACCAGAGAGAATCCTACTGTTCCAATGGGTATCGAAAATCATATCATTACAAGTCAAAGCATCCTAAAACTGTGCAAAGGAGGAGACCAGGATCATCCTCCCAGAAAGGATGGCATCAAAAACAGGCCTGACTCACCATATTTAGCGGCCACCGCAACACGGAAAACTTGAGTAGAAGGCAACCTCCAAAATCATCTAAAACAATGCAGGGAAGTAACCACAGACGTCTGATTCTTAGCCAACAGGGGCATGTTCTAGAATTCAGCAAAACACTGAAACAAATGCCCCTAGACACTCACGACAACCTCATTTACAGAGTCTCTAACACTCAGAGGCAACAGAGTCTACTCCTGTTTCTTTGTAGTAAAGAAGCCAGGTGGAACATGGAGGACAATACTAGACCTACGGACCCTGAACAAGTGAATCAGCAAACAATAGTTCATGATGATCACGCTATCCGATGTCATCAAGGCAGTCCAACCAGAAGACTTTCTGGCATCACTGAACTACAGGACATGTATTTCCATGTCCCCATTGTGAGAAACCTGAAGGTGTCTCACCCGCTAGTCCCCGGGGATCTGTCATCCAGGTGGCCAGAACACGGCCATCACTTTTGGATCCAGTCCCTGGGGGTGGACCAGTGCAGAAAGATCACCTGGATCAGGGGTCTTCTGGGTCTTCAGGTGTGGAAGTGGGACACCGGAGGGTGACACGCGGTATCCCCTTCCCAATAAAACATTTTCCGCATACTACCAGATAGGATATCTAGGAATTCAACCCCTTCGCCTTTCCGACACAAACACTTTCTCATGGACAGTTTACTGTGAGCGACAATGGACTAACACCAGCGCCCTATAATACCTGACATGTCCCAACACCGCGGTCAGCCAAGGTCAGGCAATTATGGATCATTACACACACCTGACATCCATCACACATCTCCACACAGATAAATGGCGGAGCATGAAAGCACACTCTGAGCGAGGCCAAACACACGAGGAAACAACAGTTCCAAGATGATAGTTTAATAAAAGGAGAAAGACGGCAAGACCGGAGAGGGTTGCAAGAAGGGAAGAACATTTGACCTATAAAGAACATTACTTTCAAGAGCCTTGGAAAGTAAGAAACCGAAGACCAGGAACTAAGGTTGATCAAGCCTGCACAGTGTGTCGGAGGTACCCGGGGCTCTCCCGCGTCGATAACCAAGGCTGGGAGAATCAATTGCCACCTGCCACAAAGCTATGTCAGACAAGACAGCACAGCCAGTGAGTCGGAGAGACAGATACCAGACCGGCCGCAACTTTGTATAAAGAGAACAGTGTGTGACACATTGTCTATGAGCGACACAAGTATAATTGGAACCAAAGAACTTTGTGATTGAACTTTTGGAGGCAACCGAAGATACCATACACAGAGTGGTCCGGCGCCATGTGCGCACTCATTTGAAGGCCTCTGTTAGTGTTAGGGAGAATTCTCATTCTATGGCTAATTTCCCTTACCTCTAGAGCCCCCCAGCAGCTTTTCTGGATTTGAAGGGTTTGTTTTTTTCTCCTGCTAAGAGTGAGACTCTTTTTCCCATTCTTAGGCATATTTTCTATGGGCCTCATTAGGACCCAGGCGGATTTCGCGGTGCTAAATGCACCGCGAAGCATGGCGGAAAGCCGTCGATAGCGCCATGGGGGTTGGCGGATTTACCGCCCCATTCCGACCTCGGCGGAGCGGTAAATCCCCAATCCCCATTCTGCCCTTCCCCATTCCCATTCTTGCCCCATAGGGTATAATGGGAGTGGGGAAGGAGTTAATTACGCCACCGTAAAATACGGTGGCGTAATTAACAACGAGGTCCCGTAGCGCCATGGTTTTCTCCGCCTGGTAAAACCAGGCGGAGAAAACCTCCATGGCGCTAAGGGAACTCGTAGTACGGCGGACGGGTCCGCCGCGATTAGCGCTGGCGGAAACCCACTCCGCCTGGGTCCTAATGAGGCCCTATGTGTGTTCTAGGCTATTTTTTTGTGTTTAATGTCTATGGGGTTTTTCTCACCCTCATAGGAACCATCTTTATACACATGTGTTACACAGCACCCTCAGTGCAGTAACACAGGGGTGTCATAGTGACCCCCAAACATAGACTCCATACCCTGGGACTGACTACTGTCTCCCAGGGCATGTAAAGTCCCCATTGACTTTACTAGTCAATCTTTATGAACTAAACCAGTACAACCCATTTTATCATGGAAGTACTGGAAAGGGTGAATAGTTTTTCCCTGGTGTTCATTTCTTGGAGAGGGTACCGTACAGTCCCCCTCTCAAAAGTTTCTGGCTGGTGGCAGTGGTTACTACCAAAAATATTTGACCACAAATATTTCCCTATGGGATTTTCCCATTGTTCGAGGCTACCACATTTACTGACAGCCTCTAACATACCGCCAGTTTATTTTTATATTAACTTTACTCTGGTAGGTTTTATTTGCCAGAACTTTTATATACATTCTTTCTCGTGTCTTTCTCTAAGATCCTTACCCAGGTCGGGGATCCTTTGTTCGTCCTTTTAGCGGGCTTCTTCCAAGAAGCCCTCCCTTCGACGCCACTGAGTCTGGGGTGGACCCATTGTGTGTGAGGGGGAATAGGCCCCCTGGACAGGGTTGCCTCAGCAAGCCAAGTCGCACTCTGCCTTGATAGGCTGGATGGTCTCCCGCCAGGATGACCACTCCACTGTGTGAGTGACAGCTAGGCTGTATGAATGGGGATCTTTTTTGCATAAAAGCAGGGTCCTGAGGACTGGAAGAGCAAGAAGTCGCCACTGGAACTAAGAAGCCGAAGAGGAGAGAAGCCAAAGACATCTGCAACAACTGAACCACCGGTGAAGCTCTGCTGCAGCGTTTCACCACTTTTCTCCACACGACGAGAGAAGATCATCATCTGCAAGAGCCTTCAACCCTTGAGCTGGTGGGGCCAACTAGTTTGCCAATCACCTTCCAGGACCTGCTTTGGTGAATCGTCAGTGCCCTGCACTCAGAGACCGGATAGCCAGGCACCCGTCCACCACGACCACGATTTAAAGGAGCGTACCTTTTAATCCGTTTCAGCATCACCGTGGCTGGCTTCTTCCCTGGGCAGTGAAGTAACTCGAACCTTCCTCCACAACGAGAGCCTCTCCTCCTCTAGTGGACAACACGAACTGCAGGGACTGCCAGGAACCACCGCTACCGCAGGAGCCGCTTCCACTTTTTCAGGTACATTGTTCCGCCAGGCCTCCCGTTTTGCGGGGTATTGCTAAAGGTGTTTGAAGTCCTTTACCTACCTCCTGGGTTGGCCACCCCTATCTACTAACATTGTCTTTCATTTTCTGCAACCGCCTTTTCGAATCGTTTAACAAAGACTTGAATGCAGCTACAAGAACATTTTGCTCCTGGGCACTTTGCCCTGTACCACTGACTCTGGCACATACCTTTTGACTCTGCCTAAATCTGTTAGAACTTCCTTCTCTAGATTACTTCTCACCTAAAAATGTGTTGGTGCACCTAACTCTTATAACCACCTTTTCCTTCCCTCTTTTTAAACTTGTGAAGTGACATTTTGCTCGGTTTTCACCTCAGTATTATACATGCTAAAGTACTGCCTTGCCTAAACTTGTTCACAATCTTTTGGGAAGTGTTGCTAGGGTGTTTAAGAGTATATTCCTGTATAACTTGTTCTTTCCCTCCCTTGTGAGAAATTGTTAGAGTGCCATTTGTGTTTGGTTTTCACTGTGCCATTTTGCTCAGTTTTCACTCTTGCTCAAACTTGTCTACAATTTAAAGAGGGAGTTGTGTATATTTTTCTTGACTGATTTTAACTTGCTTTAATAACTGTGATTGAGGTGTTGAACTAGAAGTGTGTAAAATAAATAAATATATTCTTTTTAATACAAAGCTTTGGTCAGTGTTTCCTTGTGCCATAGTATTGTAGTCCTATTGTGTAAACCCTGAATACTGCTCGTCTCCCTCTTGAGATAAGTCTGACTGCTTAGGGGGCTACCAACTAAATTTTTTTGTGGTACAGACTGATACCAGAGGGGATTTATTGCATATACCTGTAATCTTAATCTTCTGTAGTGCTCCCTAAGAGAACTGCACATGATTCTGCCTAACACTGGGGCAGCGGTGGGATAACAGTATTGGATTTACATTTTAGAGTGCTGCTAGTACCTTGGTTCAATTAACCACAAGGCTTACAATCACAAAAAGTTTATTTTAAACAAAGTAAAAGTATGGAAAGGTACAGCCAGGAGACCATCTTTACTAATACTGCTGATTATTTAAGCGATCTGTGTAGACAGAAAGGTCTTCCGGTCAAAGGCAAGAAATCAGAAATGATTGATAGACTGTTAGAAAAACAAAGTCTGGATAGTGGGGCTGTAGTGCCTACTCCTCCAGCAAATGTAGCAAACATTGAGGATGATAATGTTGATGATGTTATTGTTAAAGCAGATGAGGAAGAGGAGGATAACCATGTCACCCCCTCTGGCTCTCTACCTGCTCAAAGGCCTCAACCTGTGGCTACTGGACCTTTGTCAGTTCCCACATTAAGTCCTGAATTTATCACTCTAGGAAAAATGAGACTTGAGCTAGAATTCAAAAGAATTAGTGCCCAAACTGAACACAGACACCAAGAACTAAGGCTCAAAGAAATTGAGCTCAATCATGAGCTAGAGATGAAGAAATTGTCTTTGGAAAATGGTTCTCTCCCCGAATCCTCTAGATCTTCCAGTCCAAAAAGACCCCGGATGCCTAAAGAGATTGTGGGTATGTATGAACCTAAGTTGGAGGTATTAGATTGGTTAGCTATGTTTGAATACAATCATGGGCTCCAGGATATCACAGGGAATCAGTTGATCCCCTGGTTATTCTCTAGGCTCCCCCCTGTTGCATCTGATGTGGTAATGGAGTTGGGGGAGGTGGATAGGATGGATTATGAATGTGTGAAGCTAGCTTTGATAGCTAGGTTTGAGAAGACCCCTTCCCAGTACCTTAAGAGGTTTAGGACCCTCAAAAAGTATGATAGTACCCCTTGGGCTACTTGGGTGAATTAGTGTTTGAAGAACTTAGAGGGATGGATTAAGGGTTACAGAGTGAACACTTATGAAGGAATGAGAAATCTTGTAATGTTGGAGTCTATCTATGATGCCTGCTCTCCTGAGCTCAGACAGCACTTGGCTGATTCAAAAGAACTAGATTCTAAGAAGCTAGCTAAAGCTGCTGACTTGTGGGTTGCCAACAGGGCTACCCACAAGGATTCAGGGGTCACTCAGAAAAAGGATGAGGGAAAGCAGCCTAAGAAAGACAACAAAGAGAATTCAAATAATTCCAATTCCAAAGAGGGCCCCAAACAAAATTCTAAGGGTAAGCCACAAGGGAAACCTAATCAGGTTTCCCTTGTGTTCCTTCTGGTTCCAGACCAGAAGGAGGTCAGAACAAGCCACCATTCATAAAGACATTTGGGAAATGTTATGTTTGTGGCTCTACTGATCATGTGAAAGGGGATCCCAGATGCAAGGGTAAACCTTCAGGGGTCCACACTGTCTCCTTAGCCTTTGCTGCAGAGGAGGAAGTACATATGGCCAGTGGAAACTTTCAACTACTAGCTGAAGACCCCATCAGAGTCTCAGCTAGTGTATCTTTAGTATCCCTAGGGCTGTGGGAACATCAGAATTTAGATGTATATAATTCTATCCCTCCTAATACTAAAGAGTATTATAAAGTCAGTGTTCTAGTAAATGGTCAGGAGACCCCTGCCATTAGAGACACTGGGGCCAGCATAACTGTGGTGGATGAATCTTTTTTCAAGGTGGAGGTTGTTGCTAAGGCACCCAAACGCCTCACCAAGTTAGCTGGAGGGCCTGTGCAGATGCTTCCCCAATTACCAGCTCTCATCCAGTGCAATGAAATGACTGTGAGGATACCTGTTAGTGTGCAATCTGAAGTGCGTGGAAGGGTTCTTTTAGGGAATGACCTTAAAGATTTTGGAGTAGTGTCAAGTACTCCTAGACCTCACAGCAAAGGATTGCAGGAACTCACCAGACCTGCAAGGGAGAGGACCTTGAGGGGCTCTCCCGAGGAGATGATGGACAAAGAAATCACTCCTAATCAACTAGAGTTACTAACTGCTATTTCAAAGCAACCAGAAGCAAAGGGGAAACCCAAGACTTCTAAGAAGAAACCTGCAGAAAGCAATCCAGTGCTTCCAACCAGGAAATCTCCTAGGTTGTCCAGAATCACACCTGTGATTCCTCCTCCAGCTGAGGCTGAGAGTGTACAACCCTGTGTGGTTGAACTAGAGCCTGAGGCCTCTGATCTAGTAGAAGGCCAGGATCTTATTGGAGATCCTAACCCTTTGGACCATCCTGAGCTGCAGTCTTTACTGGCAGAAGGTGGCCCCAACCGGGCAGTCTTCAGTAGGGGACAAAGAGAATCTCCAACTCTGGAAGGTCTTCGACAGCAGGCAGCTTCTCAGCTTGAAGGACAAGAGCCTGGGAAGTATAGGTTACACTGGGAAGATGGCCTCTTCTATAGTGAACCAACTGAGTCAATCCCTGGAGACTACAAGAGACTTGTAGTGCCCCAAGAGAACAGACTCCAATTCTTGCAACTCGCCCATGAGATAACTTTGGCTGGTCACTTGAGTTTCAAGAAGACCAAGGAAAGGCTCTCTCTCTACTTTTATTGGCCTACAATGGGGGCTGAGGTAGATAGGTATTGCAAGAGTTGCCACACCTGCCAAACCTCTGGTAAGAGTAGCTCCAAGAATGTGGTACATTTAGTGCCTCTCCCTGTGGTGGGAGTACCATTTGAGAGGGTAGGGAATGACATTGTTGGTCCTCTTGACCCTCCAACCTCTTCAGGCAACAGGTTTATACTTGTAGTAGTAGACCATGCTACTAGGTACCCTGAAGCAATTCCTATGAGGACTGTTACAGCTCAGGCTGTGGCTAAGGCACTCCTGGGTATTTTTAACAGGGTTGGGTTTCCTAAGGAGGTAAGTCCTTCAAGAGGGAGTGGGTTACAGTCCCTTTGAACTTCTCTATGGCCATCTGGTCAGAGGTCCATTGGCCCTGATCAAGGAGGGGTTGGAGAGTGCTCCTTCCCCCACGCCAGTCAGAGTCACTGACCATGTGATAGGACTCCGGAGGAGAATGTCACACATGATGGCTGAAGCAAGTGATAACTTGAAAGCAGGTCAGGCTCTGGTTAAGCATTGGCATGACCAGAAGGCCAACATGGTTGGGTTTGCTCAAGACCAGCTAGTTCTTGTTATGGTGCCAACAAGGCAGAGGGCCTTGCAGGACAAGTGGATAGGACCCTTCAAGATTGTGGGAAAACTTGGAGAGGTGAACTATCTGGTGGACTTAGGCAATCCTAAGGAGGCTCCTAGAGTCTTTGACACCAACCATTTAAAGGCTTATGTCTCGAGACCAGAACTGGAGCTTTGCTTCTAGCTTCAGCTCAAGAAGAGGTGGGGAGTGGACCTCTGCCTGACCTTCTCAGAGGCAAACCTTTAGATGAGAAAGTAGAAAGAGTTAATCTCTCTTCTAATCTGACATCTGAAGAACAGGAGGAGTGCAAAGTTTTGTTAAATCAATTTGCCCCTCTGTTTTCTCTAGCACCAGGCTTGACCCCTTGGGGCCAGCATGATATCAATACTGGTGACTGTTTACCTGTCAAAAGCAGGGGTTACAGAATGTCAGAACATGTAAGAACCCACATCAAAGGAGAGGTCAACAAGATGCTTGATCTCAGGGTAATAGAGCCCTCTACTAGTCCATGGTCTGGCCCAGTTGTGTTAGTACCAAAGGCAGGATCCAAGGAGTTGAGATTCTGTGTGGACTATAGAGCCCTAAATGCAGACACTAAGGGCCTCATTACACGGTAGGCGGTAGGGATTTAACGTTACCGGTAATGGAATACGGGTAACGTTAAATCCCCATGCGTATCTCGACCCGGCTCACCGCTATTAGCGGCACCGCTAAGTAGGCTGCCACTAATAGCGGGCAGTCCGCGTGCGCGCGACCCACCATCCCGTAAATAGCGCCATGCCGCCAATAGCACACTATCACGAGTCAAGCGGCCATGCTAATAGCGGCATGGTAAAGCACCTAAAACCCCTTACCGCCATGGCGCTAATACCGCCATCGCGAACCACCCGTTAAGAGAACTGAGCAGTGTTCCCACCTGCCACTGGTGGAGAAAATCAGCACAGGTGGAGGCAATGGAGACTGTGGCAGCTCAAAAGGAGCACACCACACCCCTTCCCACGCCCCTTCCCACACCAAGATGGTTCCAATATTGGCAGCATTACATGGCCTGGAGGACCTCATTGCAGTGCAGCTGCAACAACAACAGGCAGCACAAAGGAGACGCAGGAGGAGGAGGAGGGCAAGACAGGCACAGCAAGCACCACCACGGCACCCAATCATACCACAGAGGCACCCACCAATCCCCAGGATCAGAGCCAGTCCATTTAACCTAACCCCTGAGCAGATACACACCCTGTACTGTCTGGACAGGGCTACCATCACCAGCATCGTGGACATGATCCACGACGACATTGTGAACCTCATAGACATCAGAACTGCCATCCCCCCGCTATTGAAGGTGGTGAGTGTGATGCACTTCCTGGCCACAGGCACCTACCAGCATACAGTGGGACAGATGCATGGCATCTCACAACCAGTATTCTCCCGCACGCTGAACCAGGTACTCGATGCCCTCCTGAAGCATGCACCTGAACACATATCCATGCCACGGACTGCCCAGGAGATTGCAAACACAAAAGTTGGCTTCTATTCACTGGCAGGCATCCCAAGTTGCATTGGGGCCATCGACTGTACCCATGTGGAATTGGTGGTCCCACATCACAATGAAGTAGTCTACCGAAACAGGAAGCAATTCCACTCTATCAATGTCCAAATGGTATGTGACGCCAACAAGATAATCACACATCGCTGTGCACGATTTCCCGGATCAACCCATGATTCCATGGTCCTGCGGAACTCAACTATCCCACGCTACATGGAGCAACACACCGCACAACGTTTGTGGCTACTTGGTGAGTAGCAGGGCAAGTACATGGCAATGTGACTGGGGGGGGGAGATACGTACTCCAACTGGGTGTGAAGGGGGGGAGAGATACGTACTCCAACTGGGTGTGAAGGGGGGGGAGATACGTACTCCAACTGGGTGTGAAGGGGGGAGAGATACGTACTCCAACTGGATGTGAAGGGGGGGGATACGTACTCCAACTGGGTGTGAAGGGGGGAGAGAGACGTACTCCAACTGGGTGTGAAGGGGGGGAGAGATACGTACTCCAACTGGGTGTGAAGGGGGGAGAAACATACTCAAACTGGGTGTGAAGGGGGGGAGAGATACATACTCCAACTGGGTGTGAAGGGGGGGAGAGATACGTACTCAAACTGGGTGTGAAGGGGGGGATACGTACTCCAACTGAGTGTAGCATGTGGAATGTGGGCAAAATGCACATACAGATGTACGGAAATGTCCATCTGGGAAGGCGGCAACATACTTGAGATGAACCGACATCCAAGTATAGGCTACACAACACAGATGACATTCCAGGTCTAGTAACATTAAACATCCATCCACATACAAATTGCACAACATTCCATGCCACAAAATACAAAAATTCCACACATGCCATCAAGATTGCATCATGAATTAGTCCAGCACAACATCAATGATGCAATGTGCCCTATAATGCATGCAAAGGGATCACCACTAGCCATAGCATTTCCCCACGCACCTATTCCACCACTGAAGAGATGCCTCTCTGCATGGCAAAATCAATGTTGGAATGGCAGTACACCAGCAGTGTGGAAACACATCTGCCTGGGCCCAGGGACACCGAAGACCTCGCATCACCCAGGACCTATCAATTACTGTTTGAGGCATCAATGTGGCATGTCTACTTGCAGGGTCAACCTCCCCCTTGCACGTTGCTGTCACCCAGATCATCTGCATGTATGCTGTCAATTGTGTACTTGAATCACAATGCAATATCAATTTGTGTGATATGAACAGGCCGCTCTTGAGGTGAACAGTAACAGGACCCCGTTCCTTCCCCCACACAGGTGATGCGGGCTATCCCCTGAAGACCTGGCTCCTCACACCAGTACGGAACCCACAGAACAGGCACGAGGAGGAATACAATCGTGCACATACCCGTACCCGCATCGTGATCGAGCAGACTTTTGGCCTTTTGAAGTCACGGTTTAGGTGCATTAGCAGGTCTGGCGGTGCTCTCCTGTATGGACATGAGAAGGTGGGCAAGATCACCATGGTATGTGTCATGCTGCACAATATGTGTATCAGACGGAATGTGCCACTGCCCCCTGAGGTTGAAATGGAAGCACCTGATGAGGATGATGATGGTGATGAGGACGGAGGTGAAGGGGATGCAGGTCTTCCAAGAGGGGATGGGCAGGAGGGACGTGCTGTGAGACAGCATCTGATCAACCAAATATTCTGAGGAACATGTTTACGTACTGTCACATGGATATGGGTATCAATGCACTGGTGTATGTTTGGGAGCACGCAATGGACCCTGTCGCCAATAAAGTACACATACACAATGAAGATGTCCAAGCCTGTGTTTTGATCATAAACCAGTGTATTGAGAAACATAAAGGTGTAGAAGTGCAAGTAACAAAACATCCCACCACCCTACCCCCCACCCCCCACAACAGATCCATAACACACTACCCCCCACCCCCCACAACAGACCCATAACACCCTACCCCCCACCCCCCACAACAGACCCATAACACCCTACCCCCCACCAACAGTCTCTCATGTGTCTGGCATGTTTGCCCTGGCCAATGAACACATATGAATCTCCATTGGCACCCTATTTGCCATTGTCTTTGGCAGCATCTTGGGGACTGTCAGTCGTGCGCCTGGTGGTGCGTGTAGAACGCCGGAGGGGGCTTGTCTGTCTCGACCCCGAAGATGATGATGGGGCAGACTGGGCTGGCTGTGAAAAGTGGCGGTCCATGGTGTCGGCCATGCGAACAAGGACCTTCCTGAGCATCGCTATCTTGTTGCATAGCCTGTCGGTGTTAGCATCCATTCTCTCAGTGGAGTGCCTCACCGTCTCCACAATGTTCTCCCTGAGTCGGGCAGCCTCCTCGACATGCTGGCCAACCAGCACAGTCAGCTCATGTTGTCGCTCCAGGATGGTGGTCAGTTGGGGGCAGTGCTGGGTGACCGTGCACTGGATGCTGTGCCCTCTGATGCACCCACTGCAGCAGGTGAAGGTAACATGGGGGACATAATTGCTGGGTAGTTGTCCTCAACAGTCACATCAGACCCAGGGGTCTGGGTTGGGGCTGGCTCTGGGGTTCTAGGGGGGCTTGGGGTGTGCATCACCATAGGCTCCACTAGGGTGTCCTCCGGATCGGATAGGGGGGCAGTGGCGGCTGCCTCACCAGCGGAGCTAGCCGCAGCTGATGGTGGGCCCTCGGTGGCAGGCATTGGTGCAAGTGGGTTCTCCACCAGTGGTGGGGCTGCAGTTTCTGGTGCAGCTACTACTGCCCTGGCAGTGGCACTGTGGCGATGTTTTCTGCTCGTCAGGTGTGGCCTTCCACCCTTGCCCCTGGATGTTGTTGGGGTGTCCTCCGGCTCCTGTACCCTTGGCCTCTTGCACGTAGCTGGTGCCTTGGATGCATCAGTGGCATCCTCACATCTGTATGTGAGCCTGTCAGGGACGAGAAGGGGGATGGCATTGGTTGCGTTTCAATATACTTAATGCAGATTACGTAAATGATGCAGTTGTGGCCATTGGGACTTAGTAGTTGTGGATGCAGGTGATGTGCCAGTTCAGTGCCTTATCCATGCATGGTTATGTTTGGAACTTGTCTCTGGTGATGTGTGCATGTGTGTGTGTTTGGGTCTGACACTGTCTTGGTGAGG
This sequence comes from Ambystoma mexicanum, assembly GCF_040938575.1. Classification (NCBI taxonomy): domain Eukaryota; kingdom Metazoa; phylum Chordata; class Amphibia; order Caudata; family Ambystomatidae; genus Ambystoma; species Ambystoma mexicanum. The sequence continues at coordinate 834,591,289 of NC_090925.1, forward strand.
GATGGATGCATGTGTGGATGTGTGTCCATGCATGAGAGGAGTCTGTGCTCATATATGGGGGGACAGTACATTCACATCGCATCCTGTCATGTGTACACTCACCTCCATCTGAAGTGGTACCCACGCCGAACTCCATGCTGCCCACTCCTTCAATGGATTCAACGGCAATCAGGTTGGAACATGTCTCTTCCCATTCCTTCATTCGGATAGGTGAACCATCTCCACCGGCACTGGCAATGCGATGGTTTTGAGCCAGGATGCCCCTCACCCGCAGTCTGAGGTCGTCCCACCTCTTCCTGCATTCGCGCACAGTGCGCGTGCTGGTGCCCACAGCACTGACTTTGACAGCTACCTCCTCCCAGATGGCTTTTTTTTCCATTAAGGTTGGCCGGCGCATGTCATTAGCAAACACTACCTCGGCATTCTCAGCCAGGGTCTGTGTTAGCATGTTCGGTTCCTCTGGCGTATATTTCTCTTTGTGCTGCCTGTCGGAGGTTTTTTTTAGTGCCTTGGGCATGATGCAGGTGTCCCAGATGATTTTGCACTGCTCACAACTCGAAACAGGTCCTGGGGGCAGAGGATGGCAATGGATTGTGTTTTGAAAGATGGCCGCCATGCTCTTTCCCATTCCTGTGCGATGACGCTATTTCCGGTTCCGCAATTTGCATGTAGCGCGAGGGCGGAGGTGCTATCTGCACTATCGTGGAAGCCGGTAAGGGACTTTTAGGGGACTTTACCGGCATGGCGTTAGGGTCATTAACGGCATGGCGCTATGCTCGTGTCCGCGTACTCGTGATCGTGCTCTATTAGCGCCCACTTGCGAGGGCGGACACGTTAATAGCACCATGCCGCTAATTTGCGGTTTTTACCGCACAACGTATAATGAGGCCCTAAAACTGATGCCCATCCTTTGCCAAGGACAGATGAGCTAATAGATAGACTTGGTTCAGCCAAGTTCCTCAGCACATTTGATCTCACGTCAGGCTATTGGCAAATAGCGCTGACTGACCATGCCAAGGAGAAAACTGCATTCTCCACCCCAGTTGGCTTATACCAGTTTAAGGTTATGGGCCTGATTAGGACCCAGGCGGTAAGGGGTTTACGCCGGCGTAAACCATGGCGCCCCTTACCGCCTGAGTACGAGTTCCCGTAGCGCCATGGTGATTTTTACGCCTGCTTTTTGCAGGCGGAAAAATCCATGGCGCTAAGGGACTTGTTGTTAATTACGCCACTGTAATTTACGGTGGCGTAATTAACGCCTTCCCCACTCCCATTATGCCCAATGGGGCAAAAATGGGAATGGGGAAGGGTAAATGGGGATTGGGGACTTACCGCCCCGCCAAGGTCGGAATGGGGCGGTAAGTCCGCCAACCCCCATGGCGGAGTTGGCAGCTTAGCGCCATGGACCATGGTGCTAATAGCGCCATGGTCCTCCGCCAAGGTCCTAATGAGGGCCTATGTCTTTTGGACTAAAGAATGCACCTGCTACATTTCAAAGGATGGTTAACCAGGTTCTGAATGTGATGCAGGACTTCTGCATGGCATACTTGGATGCATTGCAGTGTTCAGCCCTACTTGGAAAGAACATGTTGACCACCTAGGATATGTTTTGCAGGCTCTTGAACAGGCCCATCTGACCATAAAGGCAAGCAAATGTCAAGTTGGTCAGAGTAAAGTGGTCTACCTTGGGCATGAGGTAGGAGGTGGTGAAATACGACCTTTGCTCAGCAAGATTGAAGCTGTGCAAAATTGGACAACCCCTTCTACTCAAACCCAGGTGAGATACTTCTTAGGCCTCACTGGGTATTACAGGAATTTCATTGAGAACCTCGGGTCCATAGCTTCTCCACTGAATGTAATCTCCTCTCCAAAATTCCCTAAAAAGGTCAAATGGAATGAAGAGTGCAATCATGCCTTTGAAAGCCTGAGAAAGCCCTTTGTCAAGCTCCAGTTTTCAGAGCTCCCGGCTACCACCAACCCTTCATTGTGCAAACAGATGCTTCCAATATAGGTATAGGTGCAGTCCTCAGTCAACTGGATGAGCAAGGTAGGGAGCAACCCATTTGCTTCATCAGTAGGAAACTGAAGGGACCTGAAACAAGGTGGGCAACTATAGAGAGAGAATGTTTTGCCATTGTGTGGTTTTGAAAAAGTTTAGACCATACTTGTATGGATCTACTTTCATTATTCAAACAGACCACCAGCCCATGAGATGGTTGATGCAAATGAAAGGGGAAAACCCAAAACTGCTAAGATGGTCAATCTGCCTCCAAGGGTTTGATTTTACCATTGAGCACAGGTCAGGATGTCACCACCAAAATGCTGATGGTCTCTCTAGGATGTTTATAACCGACTAGAGGTAAGAGACTCATCCAGGAGTGGATTAGATCCTCCTGTCCCTTAGTCGGGAGGGGGGGCGAGTGTTAGGGAGAATTCTCATTCTATGGCTAATTTCCCTTACATATAGAGTCCCCCAGCAGCTTTGCTGGATTTGAAGGTTTTGTTTTTTTCTCCTGCTAAGAGTGAGACTCTTTTTCCACTCTTAGGCATGTTTGCTATGTATGTTCTAGGCTATTTTTTGTGTTTAATGTCTATGGGGTTTTTCTCACCCTCATAGGAACCATCTTTATACACATGTGTTACACAGCACCCTCAGTGCAATAACCCAGGGGTGTCATAGTGACCCCCAAACATAGACTCCATACGCTGGGACTGACTACTGTCTCCCAGGGCATGTAAAGTCCCCATTGACTTTATTAGTCAATCTTTATGAACTAAACCAGTACAACCCATCTTACTATGGAAGTACTGGAAAGGGTTAATAGTTTTTCCCTGGTGTTCATTTTCGAGAGAGTACCGTACAGTCCCTCTCTCAAAAGTTTCTGGCTGGTGGCAGTGGTTACTACCAAAGATATTTGACCGCAAATATTCCCCTATGCGATTTTCCCATTGTTGGAGGCTACCACATTTACTGACAGCCTTTAACATACCGCCGGTTTATTTTTATATTAACTTTACTCCAGTAGGTTTTATTTGCCAGAACTTTTATATAAATTCTTTCTCGTGTCTTTCTCTAAGATCCTAACCCAGGTCGGTGGATCCTTTGTTCGTCCTTTTGGTGGGCTTCTGCCAAGAAGCCCTCCTTTCGGCACCACTGAATCTGGGGTGGGGACCCATTGTGTGTGAGGGGGAGTAGGCCCCCTGGACAGGGTTGCCTCAGCAAGCCAAGTCGCACTCTGCCCTGATAGGCTGGAGGGTCTCCCGCCAGGATGACCACTCCACTGTGTGAGTGACAGCTAGGCTGTGTGAATGGGGATCTTTTTGCATAAAAGCAGGGTCCTGAGGACTGGAAGAGCAAGACCTTGCCACTGAAACTAAGAAGCCGAAGAGGAGAGAAGCCAAAGACATCTGCAACAACTGAACCACCGGTGAAGCCCTGCTGCAGCGTCTCACCACTTTTCTCCACACAACGAGAGAAGATCTTCATCTGCAAGAGCCTTCTTCCCTTGAGCTGGTGGGGCCAACCAGTTTGCCAATTGCCTTCCAGGACCTGCCTTTGTCGAATCGCCTGTGCCCTGCACTCGGAGACCGGATAGCCAGGCACCCGTCCACCACGACCACGATTTAAAGAAGCATACCTTTTAATCTGTTTTGGCATAACCGGGGCTGGCTTCTTCCCTGGGCAGTGCAGTTAATCGAACCTTCCTCCACGACGAGAGCCTCTCTTCCTCTGCTGGACAACACAAACTGCAGGAACTGCCAGGAACCACGGCCACCGCAGGAGCCGCTTCCACTTTTTCAGGTACATTGTTTCGCCAGGCCTCCCGTTTCGCGGGGTATTGCTAAAGGTGTTTGAAATGTTTTACCTACCTCCTGGGTTGGCCAGCCCTATCGACTAACATTGTGATTCACTTTCTGCAACCGCCTTTTCAAATCATTTGACAAAGACTTGACTGCAGCTACAAGAACATTTTGCTCCTGGGCACTTTGCCCTGTACCACTGACTCTGGCACAGGCCTTTTGACTCTAGCTAAATCTGTTAGAACTGCCTTCTCTAGATTGCTCTCACCTAGAAATGTTTTGGTGCACCTAACTCTTATAACCACCTTTTCCTTCCCTCTTTTTAAACTTGTGAAGTGCCATTTTGCTTGGTTTTCACCTCAGTATTATACATGCTAAAGTACTGCCTTGCCTAAACCTGTTCACAATCTTTTGGGAAGTGTTGCTAGGGTGTTTAAGAGTATATTCCTGTATAACTGGTTCTTTCCCTCCCTTGTGAGAAATTGTTAGAGTGCCATTTGTGTTTGGTTTTCACTGTGCCATTTTGCTCAGTTTTCACTCTTGCTCAAACTTGTCTACAATTTAAATAGTGAGTTGTGTATACTTTTTTTGACTGATTTTAACTTGCTTTAATAACTGTGATTGAGGTGTTGAGCTAGAAGTGTGTAAAATAAATATATATATATATTCTTTTTAATACAAAGCTTTGGTCAATGTTTCCTTGTGCCATAGTATTGTATTCCTATTGTGTAAACCCTGAATACTGCTCATCTCCCTCTTGAGATAAGTCTGACTGCTTAGCCACAGCTACCAACTAAATCTTTGTGGTACAGACTGATACCAAAGGGGATTTATTGCATATACCTGTAGTATTAATCTTCTGTAGTGCTCCCTAAGGGAACTGCACAGGATTCTGCCTAACAGTTAGGCATCCAACTGATGCTGAGTGTGAGAAAAAGGACTGCTGATATTGAAGTGGTCATGCAATCAGTCTTGCTAAATCCTGTGCACATTCGAAAGTCTTCGATAGTTTAAAGTACGACACAATTTGTCTCAGGCTGGCTGAGGGAGAGTCATTGAGTGAAAGAGAGGGATCTGAGCCCGGCTGAGTGGCATCCGGGGTGTACCGTGAGTCACACAAGAAAGAATTTTCTGAACATAGTTTTAAAGGGAACTGAGCCCAGAAGAGGGGGATGTAAAGTTGAACTTTTTGTTGTGAATGAAAGGGATCTAAGCCCGGAAGAGGGGGATCCAATGTTGAACTTTTATGTTTTGAAAAGGGATCTGAGCCCACCCGAGGGGGATCCAGGGTGAACACCCAAATTGAGTGCTGGAAAAGGAAAAGAACGCTTTTCATATTGTTTTGGGCACACCAGGCCCTCTAAGTCAAGAGTAAGAAGTAAAAAGGCTTGGGCACAGAAGGTCTTGAATTGTAAAAGTGGAACTCTATCCTCGTGCCGCAGAAGCCAGACTGTGCACTTTGCTCGAGTGAACCGCCTTGCCCCGTGCGGACAACGTGGGGAAGGGAGGCCAACGGCCCAAACTTATCATTTTGTGAACACCTCTTTCTCTTTCATGAACATCAACCCACCTTATTTTGTAAATTAGTGGTAAGGATTGGCAATAGGTTTTTTTGTATAGGCCCTTTTAATTTGACAAGACTCCACTAGGACTGCATTATTATTATTTGAAGGTCGTAGCTTGCTCCCATCTGTGGATTTAGGTTTAGATAGACGTTTATCTCTGAAAGTTCAATAAACACCCTTAAACTCTGGTCACTTGTGTCTGTCATACTGTTGATAATTTTGCTTCGAGGTCACTGCAGGTGAGAGGAGCTGTGCCCCGTTCTCTCCTGTTAATAATTCTGGCCATTGTTGTATTTTTCCTGCCTATTGACCCCCTGGGCCCTGCCTGCTTCCTTATTCCTTCCTGTGTTGTCCTACTTCCTTTCTGCCCCCCCTCGGGCTTCCTCTACACCTCCGCAGGGCATACCTCTGATTTGTACCCCTCCCCGGAAGTCTTTCAAGGATGGCAACCTCCTCTATATTGCCACTCTTAACTCTCGCTCAGCTGTCAAACACTTTTCTGACATCTGCTGCCTCCTGAAGGAACTTGACCTCGATGTCCTCGCTCTCACCGAGACATGGTTCACTGCTAGCTCTGTCACATGCTTTGACACTCTCCTCCCTGACGGCTACAAGATCCTCTCTGCGCCCAGGTCCAACCGTTCTTATCTTCCCCAAGTGGATTCCTGCCTCTGTCATTCCCACACAGGCCTACTCCTCTTCCGAATGCCTTGTCTGCAGGCTCATTCTCTATCCTAGCCATTCCCTTATCGTGGCGACTATCTATCGGCCACCTACTCAGATCTCCTCCTTTCTCTCTGAGTGGGCGGACCTCTCCTTCCTTACTTCTGGTCTCGACCACTCAACTCCTCCTTCTTGGAGACTTCAACATTTACCTGGATGCCTCCTGTGCTTCCTCTGGACTCTTTCGCGACCTCTGCGACTCTCTCTCACACTCTTTTCTCCCCTTTGGCCTGAGCCACTCTGCAGGACACACTCTGGATGTTCTGATCTCCTCAGACCTTCCCTTTTCTGTCCCTCTCACCACTCCTCTCTCCTGGAGTGATAACTTTCTCCTCTCCTCCCAGCTCACCTTCTCTACCCCTCAGGCCAAGACAACCCCATCACTGCCACCCACCTTCTCGGTTATCCGACCCATGAAGCGCGTTTCAGTTGAGGCTTTCGCCGACACTTTCTCACCCCCACCCCTCCTCCTTTGGCTGACTCTCACCGTGACACCGTCCTTTTCATGATCTGCTATATCTGATACTCTTTGTATTCTTGCCCCTGTCATGAGGATCCGCCTGAAGCCCAAAGCCAAGTGCAACTCCGGTACGACTCAGACCTTGTCACCGTTAAACGCAAGTGCAGGGTGGCTGAGAGAAAATGGCGTGCTTCATGTACATTGTCTGACAAACTGGCCTGCCGCCTTCTCCAAAGGCAATACCGGCTCTCTGTCCTCACCAAGAAAAGAGCTCATATCCAAGCCCGCGTCAATGCAGCATCTTACAACTCGGCTGAACTTTTTAAAATCTGCAAGGAACTGGCCAATCCTGCCGCAGTCTCTACCTCTCCTTCCCAGGCCCTTTGCACGGCACTGGCTTCTCATTTCATCTCTAAAACTCAGGACATCCTGTCCTCTCTCTTCTCCTCTCCCCTTCTTACCTCCACTCCTTGCTCTCCCTCTGGCCCTTCTGCAGCCACCTCTCCTCCTCCTTCTCTGCCTTTCCCCCTGTTCTCTCCAGACAAGGTTTCTAAACAAGTCCGATCTATGAAAGTCTCGTCAAAACAGGTTCTCCCCTGTTGCCCAAAACCATCAAGGACCACATTGACTCCCTGGCTCCTGCCTGGCTGACTTCTGCAACCACTCTTTCGCCACTGGAGTCTTCCCGTCCCCCCTGAAGCACTCTCTTGAGCACCCCCTTCTTAAGAAACCCTCTGCTGACCCTTCCTTCCTGGCTAACTATCACCCAATTTCCATCACTCCATTCCTAGGCAAACTCCTGGAAAGCTGGCCATCTCCCAGCTCAACCTTCACTTTGAATCTGTTGGTTGTCTCCATGACATCAGTCTGGCTTCAGAGCTGCCAGAAGCACGGAAACTGCTCTCCTGAACATCCGTGAAGACCTGCTCTCCAACCTTGACTCCAACACCCCCTGTGTCCTCATCTTACTTGATCTCTCCTCTGCCTTTGACACAGTTAACCATGCCATCCTGCTAAATCGTCTCTGTGACAACCTGGGGATCACCGGTCAGGCCCTGGCATGGCTAACTTCTTTCCTTTCTGACCGACCCTCCCAGGTTCAACTTGGGTCCTTCCCCTCCTCTATCTTAATCTCTACCTGCAGTGTTCCCCAGGGGTCTAACCTCTCTCCCTGGCTGTTCAAACCAATACCTGGCACTTCTTGCCCACCGCATTGCTGCACTCTGCCCCAACTTCCAGTGCTATGCGGATGACACTCAGCTCATTTTCAGACTACCCTCAGCCACCTCTTGTCCCTCTCTCATCTCTAACTGCCTGTCTGCTATCCAGGAGTGGTGTGCCGCCAACGATCTCTGCCTTAATGCCAGTAAGACAGAGATTCTCCTCATCGGCACACCCGTTCCCTCTTTTCCTGTCACTCTCTGGCCGGCATCTCTTGGCCCCCTTCCTGCTCCCACCTGTGAGGCTAAAAACCTCAGGGTCATTTTCGATTCCAGACTCTCCTTCGCTCCTCACATCTCTGACATCTCTAAGAAGTCACACTACCAGCTGCATCTCCTCAGAGGTATTCTTCCTTTCCTCTCCTTCCCCAAGAAGCTCACTGTCTCTAGAGCTCTGGTTCTCTCTAGGCTGGACTATTGCAACAGCCTCTTTCTAAATCTGCCTGTCGCTACTCTCCACCCTCTGCAACTCATCCAGAACAGGACTGCGTGACTTTCCCTTGGCTTCAAAGCCCAGGGATCGTATCTCTACAGGACTGAAATCTCTGCACTGGCTCCCAGTGGCTGCAAAGATCCAGTTCAAACCCCTCTGCATTATCCACAAGGCCTTCTGGGGCCTCAATACCTTCAACTCTCTTTTTCTAAATATCTTCCTTCCCGAGCTCTTCGATCAGCCGCCTCCACCTCCCTCAGGGTCAGTAGCTTCTCCAAGCAACGAGTTGGTGGTAGATCTCTTTCTTCGGCTGGGGCCTCCCTCTGCAACAGCCTCCCTGCCTATCTGAAACTTGAGGGGAGTCGTCTCCGGTTCAGTAAGCACCTCAAAACCTTTCTCTTTGCTTCTGCTTTTTCTCCTACTCTCCCCTGCTGACCTCCTGGCTGAAACTGAAACTGCACTGGTTATCTGGGCACCCTCTGATCTCGGGCCCAGGTCCCCCCCCCGCCAGTCACACACACCTGCACTGCCTTCAATACAACCCCCACACTTGGGGACTGTTCTTTATCCCCACAGTCCCACTACCAGCACTTGACACCTGATGTCTGCACTTACCGTTGCACTTGCCACCTTGGTCGTACTTTCACTTATTGCTTATTTATTCTATTATCCCAGGTACTGCACTGCCCCTCCCCCCCCCTGCACTTTCCCCCTTCCTCCTTCCCATGCACTTGCACGATCTGAATGACACCTGGCCTTGTAGGATCATTATCTGTATTCCCTCTGCCCCCCCCTTGCCTCATCGCACCTTGAAACATTTGTGTATAGGGGTGTTATAAATGCCATATCATATCATATCATGCTTTCCTTACACCATCCACAAGTCGCACAGAAGATTCCTAAGATTCGCTGTGGGTAGCGACCACTAATCATTCAGGGTACTGCCGTTTGGCCTTCAGCCGGCACCAAGAACATTCACAAAGTGCTAGGCACTGGTGGCAGCCTTCCTAAGAAAAAGGGTTACCATATATACCACTACTACTTAGATGATTGGTTGGTAAGGGCAGCCATGAAACAGGACGTGTCGCAATCTTTACAAGACACAATGCACACGCTGAAGCGCCTGGGATTCACCATCAATTACACCAAATCCTGCACACGCTGAAGCGCCTGGGATTCACCATCAATTACACCAAATCCTGCACAGTGCCCTACAATAATTTGGTCTTCTTGGGGGCGGAGTTCTCTTCCAATAACGCCTGGGTCCAGCGATTCCTTGTCTGTTGACAGTGTTCCAGCCAGGCAGAAATCTGTCAGTAGGGAAATGCATGAAGCTGCTGGGCACCATGTCATCCCCTCATTCCTCATTGCAGGCTGCGAATGAGGCCGTTTCTAGTGGACAGATAGTCCCAAATATACAGAACATGGAGCAACAAAGTGAAGATTACTGCACACCTAGTCCAATGATTACAGCACACCTAGTCCAATGACTTCGATGGCGGGCCACCCTCATCACATACGAAGGGGATGACCCTTTGGAAGCCCCACATCAACATACGCTCAAAACTGATGCATCCCTGACTGGATGGGGAGCGCACGTAGGCGAGCTATGTGTGAATGGGTAGTGGGCAGCAGAAGAATCAGAGTTATATATAAAAGTCATGGAATTGAAGGCCGTAGCCCAAGTGCTTTGTTCTTTTCAGCCAGTTTTCAAGGGATCAATGGTGAGAGTGTTAACGGACAATACAACCATCTTGTACTATATAAGGGAAAAGGGTGGGACCCACTCCAGAACATTAGCCACGGAAGCACAAGCACTGCGGCATTGGGAAAACAGCAACCACATTATGCAAGCGTTTCACCTGCCAGGGACGCAGAATGGCAGCGGACCAATGCCACCAATGGCAGCTAGCAGACAAATAGCTAATCAAGGTATTCAAATGGTGGGGCAGATTCCCGATAGATCTCTTTGCAACTCTAGACAACAAGAAGTGCCATAGCTCCACAAGCAGGTACCCACAGAAGGACTCTCTAGGAGACGCACTCTTCTGCTGGGAAGGGATGTTTCGCATACGCGTTTGCCCCTCTCAAGATCATTCGCAGACTTCTACAGATGCTGTCCATGTATCAGTGCAAAGTCATTCTGATAGCGCCATCGTGGCCAAGACATGCCTGGTACTTGGATCGCCGACACCAAGCACGAGACAGTCCCATTCCATTGGAAAATGCCCTGGACCTACAATCACAGAACAACAAGCAAGTCCTGCATCATGATCCAGGGTCCCTCAACCTCACTGCATGCCTCCTGACTTAATGGAGTTTGGCCACATACAAATGCTGCAAGATTGCAGTCAAATCCTGCAGGCAGCCAGGGCGGCATCCACTAGCAAATCTTCTGATATAAATGGGTGCCTTTCTGTAAATGGTGCACCCAAGAACAGCTGGACCCTCTGAACATATCACTAAAACCTCCTGCTACCATACCTACTCAAACTAGCAAATAATGGGCTGTCGCATTCCTCTATATGGGTGCATCTAGCAGCAATTTCCAGAGATACTAGGCAAAAAGACTACTCTCCACGCTACAGCAAGATAATTATAAAACACCTCATGAGAGGCCAATTTCACACATATCCGCCAGCAAATAAGCTAGCACCGCAATGAAGCTTAAACACAGTCTTAACAGCACTCATGAAACCACCGTTCAGGCCTTTAGAGACAGTTCACATTAAGTACGTGTCCTGGAAGGTGGTATTTCTGCTAGTGGAGACCTCATTCAGAAGGATGTCTGAAATACAAGCACTATCTTTAAAATAAACAGACTACAGGGGACAAGGTGATTTTAAGAGCAAACCTCTTCTTTGTCCCTAAGGTACTCAACAGGCTTTCATGTACATGCTGCAATTGTCCTATCAACTTCCTTTTCCACTCTGTCATCCCAAGCAGAGATGACCCTTTATTCTTTCAACCTTCGGGAAGCCATACAGTTTTACCTGGACAGGGCATAATCATTTAGGCTCACTTTGCAACTGTTTGGACCTCCGAACAGGGGCAAAGGCAGCTCCAAGGAAGACCTAACCAGATGGGTCATGCCTGCGACTCTGTGCCACGCAGAAGCTAAGAAGCCCCTTGGAGGGCCACCACGCACCCATTCCACAAGAGCTGTGGGAGCATCAGCGGCAATGTGGGCAGGCATCCCGCTGGCCGACATCTGCAGATCTTCTATGTGGGCAGTGCCTCCCACATTCTGAAGGCACTATTGTCTAGAAGGGCAGAGTGAAGCAGAGCCAGAGGTGGGAGAGCAGTGATGCAACACCTTTCCCAGTAAGGTACACCTTTCTCCCTTTACACCACCTTTTGTTTTTTCGACATCTAACGGCTAGCTGCTCTATTCAAAGCATGTGAATCCATGAAAGATCCAATGCTGTAGAAGGAGTTAGTTGCTCACCTGGTACTTCTCTCTCATAGATTCACATGCGCCCGCCTCCACCCCAGGTTGTAAGGCTACAATAAAAGTAGTGGCTCTGTGGTTACAATCTGAAAATGGCCTCCAGGACGGGGCCATATACTCGACGTCCCACTGGTTGGGGCTGAATGCACCCAAAAGGGCATGGATGGGATGCAAAACAATGCTGTTTTTTTCTTTATGGTAAAATATAATACTGCTGTAATCGAGGATTCCCATCCTGACTGGGAATATTCAAAGCATGTGACTGCATGCAAGATACCAATGCTGGAAACAGGAGTTACAGGTAAGCAACTTACTCCTTAGGCTTTGGAGTGAGGACTGCATTTCTTTTGCGACATCCTGACTACTAGCACCCATTTATTGTTTTGTAGCGTTTTATGGTTTTTCACTCTAGTAATAGGTACTTCAGAAGGTTTTTTTCATGTTTGCCAATAAAGTGTTGGTTGAATCATGTCCTTGTGTCCGTCTCCTCTATACCGACTTACCACAATTCCAAATCCACTAAGCCGCCAACAAGCCCTTCGATGAGCACATGAGTCTCCGTTGGCTGGACACCCAGGTCAACAAAAGACTCTTGAACTTTACACTCTAGCTTGGTTTGTTGGCCTACCATATTTAAGAGACGATGGAGTACATAGATACCTGTTCCAGGCGCATCCAATGCAAACCGCGACGAGGGAAACCTGATGGGTTATTGTGACCCTTGGCAATACTCACCGCACCTTAGGACACTGTGTGTTTGGATTTTGTCGCAGGCCTACCGCCGCTGGGACAGCTAAATACCATTCTGATGTTGATAGACAGTTTCTCCAAAATGGGTCACTTCGTGGTCTGTGCAGGTATCACTAGCACACGAAGGTTAGCATCACTGTTGGCGGCGGGTCATGGGCACCTGTACAGCATCCCCAGTCTTGAGCTTCCGAGGAAGATTGGCCACACCCCCTCAATGGGGTTTAAAAACTGCTGCAGGACGCTGCACAGGTGAAGCCTGTGGCGGGTCAAGGACACAGTGTTTGGCGCCATAGGTGTTCGGCAGTGGCGGGCCAGGACTCTCATAAATAACAATGGTTTGTGGGAACCGCAAAAGCCTGGGCATAGGGTGGTGGTGTTTCTAGCTAGAAAGGATTGGTTTTGATCCAGAGAAATGGTGAGTTTTTGTGACGCAAATGATTTTGAGTGCTTATTTTATTAACATCCAAGGTGCCGACACGTGTTTCAACCCAACAGGGGTCTTTATCAAGGCTGCAGAGGTTCAGACTGCAGCGCATTGGACATATAAATACATGTATTCCATTATTATTATGTGAAGTGACAGTGAAAAGGTTTACATATGAGTGACGTGAAATGAGCGACATAGTGTTATAAACGACAGTTGTGGTTCAATTGATTTATCCAATTATGATTGAGTACATTTATCACGTTGTGGGTGAATACAATGCATTAAAAAATGTTTTAAAACATTTCATTACGTTTTGAAAGCAATACATTAGTGGATAGTTGCAAATTATATTTGATAGTACGTTATGGATCGCACAGTAAGTGCGTTTAGCAGATAGAGGACAAAGGGAGAAAAAAGAGAGAGGAAGGATAGTTAGTGGTCTTATCTGTCTTGAGAAGTATAATGGGCCTACTTGATGGCCCTGTTCAATCTGATTAACAGATTCTGGCTTAACATGTATAAAGTAGTTCAAGTCCTGTGTGTCAGGCATATATTTCTAGATTAAAGCGCAACTGATTAGCGAGCTAAGTGAAAGATGGAAAAGTATGTATTAGGATATTGATTTATCGTCTAGTGAAGGATTGCAGAGTGGTGCAAATTGTGAATATATGTATGGGCTAAAACCTGTGAGTGTGGATGGTCTGGTTCCTGATGAGGTTGTGCCAAGTGGGAATGGCCCTCAGCTGCCGTACTGCCTAGTGTTTGGTTATCAGGCTATCACTAAAGATGGTGGCTGAGTGTTAACAAGGAGAATGGTGGGTTGCTTGTGTAAACCCATCAATAGTGGTGTTAGCCATGCGTGTTTGGATGTCCAATGTGGTGCGGTCCGAACCTCCGCAGCCTTGATAAAGACACCTGTTGGGTCGAAACACATGTCGGCAACTTGGATGTTAATAAAATTAGCGCTCAAAATCATTTGTGTCACAAAGACTTATAATTTCTCTGGGTCGAACCCAATCCCTTTTAGCCAGAAACACCACCACCCGGAATCGAGGCTTTTGCGGTTTCCACAAACCATTTTTATGTACCAAATTATTGGGACAAATGAGCACTGTCCCCTCCGACCTGACACACTGGCAGGAGTATTGTCCTCTAAACCACATCGATCAGCACAGCGCCCGACTGTTCCTAGTGCTCAGTCCCAAACCGTGAAAAATAACACCTGGCAAGTAACTTGATAACTTTTATCCTCCTCTGTTTATTGGTCTTCTGCAACCGGTAGCATTGTCAACCATGATATTCTGATGAGAGCTCTTGCCAGCTAAGGCAATAACAGGAAGTTTTGGTCTGCAGCTGTTAAGTCGTTTTGGAGGAGACGTGCTTATTGAGCTTTGTCGCAGGTCGTTTGAAGCCGGTGAAAAGCCGGTTTTGCCAGCGTTCTTCTAAGACAGGTGCCCCTTGACGTTGTACTTGTTGGGCCTAGTGTTCCTGTTGTTTTATGATCAGCAGCAATCTGGCGCTGGTCCTGTGGGCAGGTGAAGGCAAGCAGGACCTTGTGTCTCAGGTCTTCGCCGACTTTGCTGCTTCCATTTGCTGCTGCTTAACTGCTTTGAGCTTACCTCTTGCCTCTGTGTTCAGCTGCGGACTGCTGCAGACTGCACAGGGAGCAAAGGGGCCCCTTGAATCAGTCAGATGCTCCTGGCTTCCATGGCCATATATCATTTTGCTATATTAGGCACAGGCACTTATTGGCTGAATGGAAAAACACATGTGTTCAGTCTTATTTTATTGTAGTGCCAAACAGTCTGTCGTTTGTTTTGATTTTTATTTCTGTTTTTATCTTTGTCATATTACAAATATGATTAGAAAGTAAACATGGATTGTCCTCACACAAAGATATCTTCGCCACTAATTGATGAAACCAGAATTATTAGTGATCTCCAGGCTGGATGTCAAAAGCATAAAAGTAAGGTTGATCAAAGTTTTCGACTGTTTTTGTTGGTCCAGCAATACACCGTGCTAAATTGGATGAACTTGTATGCTGTGTTTGTGGACATTAAGATGGCTTTTGATGCAGGCTCTCAAGATACCCTAGGGTAGGTTTGGAGGAAAAGAAATGTCCCCTGCCCCACTTGATCTCTGTTATACTGGAGATGTACTTACAAGTGGTGGTGCGCTGTGGTTTAGCCGGCGAGATAACTTCCCCCTTTGATGTCCGTAAGGGCATGAGACAAGCCTGCATCCTCGCCCAATTATTGCATAGAAGAGATCATTGATTCTTCACTGTAGGAGTGTATGGACTGCCCCAGGATGGGTTTGGACAGATATCCTGCGTTATTCTATGCAGATGACGCAGTAATTTTGTCTACTGTCTTCTACCCCTGGGGATTCAAAACTTCCCAGGCTGTCTTTTTGAAGAAATGTGGAGACCTTGACCTTTGTCGGAATGTTGAAAAGACGAAGGTCATGGTCTTCAAACCCCAGTTTGCTAAGCACTGTAAACTGGACATTGTTGTTGCCGGGCGAATATTGGAAAACGTACCACGATATGACTATGTAGAAACCAGATTCCATGAGAATGGTCATTGAACTGCTGAAGTAGAAATGGCCTGCATTACTTTGGGGGAAAACGGTGGAGCAACTAGAACATTCTTCACTAGGCATGGGAGAGGTGCTGTGAAAACAAGTAATTCCAGCGTCTCTCTATGGCGCAGAACTCTTGGGCTACGTCAATACAAAGAGCCTAGGAAGGGAAGAACACATGTTTTTGAAACATCTTTTACAGATTCCCCCAGGCTCCCGATATGCATTATTACATCTCGAGCTCGATGTGCGTCCCATTGGAGAACAAGCCTCCCTTAACCCAGTATTGTGCTGACTGGGTAAGGTTATGGAGTACAGAGGGCCCGAGGAAATATCGAAATGCATTTAAACACCTTTTGAGCTTAAATGGGGATAAACGTATCGCGTGGGTGGCACATGTAGACACAATTCTGCTTACTTTGAATGATGTTGGGCGGTGGGAGGAACCGTATAGTGCAGATAAAGCGGCTTTGAATAGGATTAAGATAGCTGCAATTGCGCTGGGCAGTAAGAAATGGGAGAAGCGGCCAACAAGCTGAAACTAGGCCCAGAATGCCTTCGATGTAAATTGGAGTTTGGCTTGGAAGGATATTTTGATTATATAAGTCAATCTTATGCCAGAACTCTTTATGTCAGCTTTAGACTTGGGGCATTGCAGATATCCTCTTTCACATACACTTGGGGATTGGATTGGATGGGTATTTTTCCCTTATGCTGTTAGGGCGAGGAAACAGTTATTCATTTTCTGTTTCTATGTCACATGCTAAAACCCCTGAGAATTCGGTATTTGAGATCTTTGCTCAGGGGTGCGGGGACTCTCTCAACCACTCAAGCCCTGCAACTGTGTAAAGGGAGAACGGACCCCAGTATAGTGAACTGCGTTGCCCGCTATATCCATCGGGCATGGTTACACAGACAGAAAATAACGAAAACTTGATTATAACAGTGCGGAAAGCACATAGGGAGACATTTTCTATAGAAAATCTGTATTTATTAAGGTCATGTATGAAAGCGGAGCTGCAAGTATACTCTCCCTGTCTGTGTTTTTCTTCTTTTTATTATGATGTAACACTGAAATTGTTTTTATGACCCTTATGGTATTAATGCTGAATACAGTTATGAATGACACATCTTTCCACTCCATGATCTAACTTCTATTCTCGTGTCAGATAGAGGGTCACTGTTCACGGCCTGTTTCTGACAGGCTCTCACAGAACAACTAACCATAGACCATCGATCAGAACGGTTGAACCAAACACTTGAACAGTACCTCTGATGTTTTAGTCTACATCAACAGGGGGAACAGCCTTCATTTCTGGCTTTGGCAGAATTTACCTACAATAATACCCAACATTCCCTCACATACGCCCCAGCGTTCTTTCGCTGTTATGGTCACCTACCTCGAACCACTGCAATCCATGTTGCTGATGACATAGTGACACGTTTAACCACACTCCATGAACAAGTACGAAGACACCATTAGAGAAAGCGTCAGGACCCAGTTCACATCTGGAGAACTCCTCTCTGTGAAACTCCCGCTCTCATCAGAACAGACGCTCCTCATCCATACTATTTACAGACCACCTGGCTAATTATCCTCCTTCGAGGATGACATAACCTGCCTCCTCACTCAAAACACAAAACCCAACTCGCAAATCCTACTTCTAGGCGATTTGAACTTAGGCTTACATGACAACCTAGATGCTAATGCATCAGTGATCCAAAATACCCTCGAAGAACTAGGTTTCTCACTGCGGATATCCGACCCTACACATTGTAAAGGCAGAACTCTAGATTAGGTAGCAGAGTTCAATTGCAATACTAAAATACTAGCCAATACGCCGTGTGCTTGGTCTGACCATAATGTCATTTCCTTAGAAATCCTAGATTCCAAACCCCCATCTCCTAAGGATATCCAAGCCCCTCCAGCCTTAACTAGGAACAACTGCCTAATCACCTTAAAAAGTATTCTCCCCTTAATTCAACCCATTACCCAGCAACAACTACCTCCGGACTTAGATCCTGCCACAATGGTAGAACTATATAATCAGAACCTTTTAGATGCCTTGGACCAACTAGCCTCTCTTAAATTAAGGAAAGCCAAACCTTCAGCACACCTCAACAAATGGTTCACGATTGAGTTGAAATCGCTACATAAAGCTAAAAGAGATGCAAAAGCGTCTTGGAAAAAAAAACATCAACTCAAAATAAGGATAAATTTATAATCGCCTCCACTTCACATAAAACTGCTATCTTAGAAACAAAAAGGGAGAGTTATATATAACAACAGAATCTCAAATGCCAAATCCTGTACCGAGGAGCTCTTCACTATCCTCAAAGAATTGGAATCTCCTATCACCCCACCTGGCACCTGCAAGAAAGATGCCCTTTAATGTACTAATCTCCAAAAGGCTCTACTTAATAAAATCACACTACTCCAAACTAAAATTGAAGCGAAAAGAGCCAGCCTGTCGACTACTGCCAAAACAAGCATTCCAAACTCTATGCAATCTAACTCGAGTTCCCAATCCCCTTCTCCCACCACTCCAAATATAGCCTTTAAATTCACTCCTGTTACCTCACTAGAGGTGGAATCTATCATCAGAAGCCTTAAACTGTTCAGGTGTCAAGGTGACATATGCCCAGCCTCCATCATAAAAGAAGGTGCCAAAGAATGTGCCCCTTTTATCACCTCCTTTATAAACGCCTCCTTTGCCTCCTGGACCATCCCGAAAAATCTTAAAGACGCGTGGGTTATGCCGCTCATCAAAAAGCCAAACCTTGAGCCTAATATCCCAACTAACTTTAGACCAATCACCACCATGCCTTTCCTCCTAAAAATCTTAGACATGGCCGCATATATCCAGATTCAAAACCACCTTGAATCAAACCACCTCCTAGGTCTCAGACAATCCTTGATCTGAAAATCCAAATGGATGAGGCAAGGGATAACGGTAAGCCGGCTCTACTCCTCCTTCTGGACTTATCGGCAGCGTTCGATTTAGTCGACCATAACATCCTAACTAATCATCTAACTACAGCTGCTTTGTTCTCTAGCCAAGCTGCAGCTTGGGTCAACTCCTTCCTAGAGGACAGATCCATGAGGTTCTTCTCGCCCATCGCTTCACCCAATCCATCCCCCAACACATGCAGATTTCCTCAAGGATCCTGTGTATCACTCACCCTCTACAATATATTCACTAAGCTACTGTTTGACCATCTAGATGACTTAAGTGTATCATACACGAATTATGCAGACGATACGCAAATACTCATCACTCTTTCAGGTAACTACCAATCTGACACCACACTTCTAAATTAAATTCACAGCAAATTACAGGGATAGATGGCAAATCACGGCCTTTGTCTTAATGACAACAAAACCGAGAACCTCCTCATCGGCTCTAAACTAAGACTCAGCAAACTAGGCCCTCAATACTCTTCATTCAATATTGATGGCAACCTCATCAAAGTTGACAAGGTAGCAAAAACCCTAGGTTTGTATCTGGACTCTGCCTTAAACCTTCAAAGACAAATCAATGCCACTGCCTCATCAACGGCATATACATCAAAGCTGATAAATGCCTGTCGACCCTTCCTGAACACTAACAGCTGTCTCATCCTTGCTAGAGCCCTTATAATGTCCAAATTGGGCTATTGTAATACTCTCTAGTTGGGCATCAGTCAAAGGAATCTACACAAGTTACAGGTACTGCAAAATAAAGCTCTCAGAGCTGCCCTTAACATCCCTCGATCCAACCACATTACACAAATCAGACAAAACGTTAATTGGCTCCCGATCCAAGAAAGGATCACCTTCAGAACCTTCATGATCACCCACAAGTGCCTCAACAATTCTGCTCCTAAGTACTTGATGAATACATTTTCTAGGAAAGAGTCCACGAGACCTATTAGATCAATATACGCCCATTGTCAAAACATCCCGACCTTCAAACTGAAAAAAGCAGGAGGCTCCAGCTTCCCAGTGTTAGCAGCTAAGACTTGGAACAAGTGGGCAATTGCGCGACCATATTTTGGATCAGTTCCTTAATATAACGGATGTATGATTCCGTTTGGCTTCAAGCACGTAAATAACTATGTGCCAAAACTATTGTGTGTCATCTTGTTTTCTTATGTGCCAAATGCACGAATTCCTTGATATAATAGTTCATGATTCTGGTTAGCTTAAAACACGTGCATGATGGTATTACTGAAGAGTCAAGTGCTGTGTGACTTCATGCTTGTCTTTATGTGCCGAGCATTTCGGTTTTGTATATACTTGGACTGCTTAAATGCGTAAGTCTACTTACATGGGTATATTCTAACATCCCGTGCTCGATGTGCATAACAAAGCTATTGGTTATAGCGTGTAATCAGGTTGGACACCAGGGCTTCCCTGAAAATTCACATGTTCCTTTTTATTCATATCGCATCGGCTTACTGACAGCGACGCTAGTTGTCGGTATCTATGTTAGCCCGCGTTATCATTGTGACCTAATGGTTCTTTCTCGCTCTCCATTCCCCGGCCCAAAACACCTTGAAGCCAAACGGAATCTTACATCCGGCACATTAAGGAACTGAACCAAAATATGGTCGCGCAATTACCCCGTCATTTCTATCCGTGATAACCAAAGGAGGCAACGTATTGGAAAATATTAAGAGGATTTGTCATAATCTGTGCTGGGGCCTGATTATGGGCTATGTGTTGTTATGTTCTTGTGATGTCACTGACATAGAATGTGGAGTGTTGGAGTGTTGGTGGGGGTTTGGAGTGCTGGGTTCTACGGGTGTCAGTTGGACCTAATGTGCTGGGCTGGATTGATGTCCCAGTGCTTTCTCTATTTTACAACTAGAGAATAAACCTACATGTAAACTTACCTTCTGGTGGTTCCTGTTCTATGAAGGAGGTGGCTTTGTTTATATCATTGGCGACAAGGATGTTTTCTTTGCTGCTGGGAAGGGGCAGCAGGTGTGAGAAGTGCTGCCTTCCAGGGAGACGTCCATCCAGCAGAGGTATACTGCAGGCCGGGCGGTGCAGTGGCAGCAGGGGTCCAGGTTTCATGGTCAAGGGCGGGGCCTTGAAGGATTCGGGTGGCCCGCAAGATTGTGCCAGGAGAGGACGAGGAACAGCAAACGGCGCTGTTAAGGGTCCTCCTGCCTGTTAAGGGTTTGTTGCGCCAGGTAGACGAGGTCTATCTGGGAGGGCTGAGGTGACCCATTGCCAAGCCTGGCGCTTGTCCTGTCAGGGCTGTGAGTGTTGGTCTAGACATCGGTGGCCTGGCGGCTCCAGCTGACAGCATCAGCTGTTCTGGTGGGACACAGAGCGGAGAATTGAGAAATGCAGTGATGTATCAGAGTTTTAAAAAGGGGCCTGCTGCCTGTGGAACCGTTATGGCAAGTAATGACCTGGCTGGGTGCCGGGTTGCACAGCTGCTCTCTGCAGGGGTCACTTCTGAGGCAGTTGGAGGTCGGCTGGCAGGCCATGTCCATAGTTCGGTGCCGGTGTGGGGAATGATGATGTCGATGGATGGGTGGCTGGCGTTACAGCGTGACGAGCTGGAATACAATGTTCTCTTGGAACGTGACGTTCTGTTTGAGTGCAGTGCCGGAGGCGGAAGCTGCCATGTTCCGGAGAGGCAGATGAAGTGTAGGATCGGGACACAAATTATGGTTACAAGAACGGGCAGTCCTGGAAGCAGTGATTTTTTTGGCACAATTGGAGAGCAGTGATTTTTCAGCACAATTGGAGAGCGCGGGATCGTGACTGGATTTATGGCCATCTACTATGTAGGTGCTTGAAGAAGGTGGAAGCTGCAAGGAGGTGGCAAGAAGGTTGGCAAAGTGGCGAGCGCTGTATCCGGATCAGTGGGGCATATGTATCCTGATGAAGGACCTATTAAGGAACTAAGTATGGTAGGTGTTCAGTGAGGCCTGTGTTAATACTGTTGTTGTTTAGTGTTGTGGCCTCGGGGGTTAGGATTTGCTCGGTGGGTCGGGCCCTGGGTAAGAATGTGGAGTGTTGGAGTGTTGGTGGGGGTTTGGAGTGCTGGATTCTACGGGTGTCAGTTGGACCTAATGTGCTGGGCTGGATAGATGTCCCAGTGCTTTCTCTATTTTACAACTAGAGAATAAACCTAAATGTAAACTTACCTTCTGGTGGTTCATGTTCTATGAAGGAGGTGGCTTTGTTTACATCAGGATTGTATAAGGTATTAACAGGAGCATTTAGACTCACAACATGTAACATTAAGTCTCATTATGTTGTAGGAGAGATTTAACACATGACGTGAAGTAACAGTAAGATGTGGCTGCCCACCCCTAATGTTTGTTTTTAGACAAATTGAAAAATAATTAAAGGTTAATGCTATCTGAGAAGAAATTAACAAATGAAAGTTACTTGGACACTTCAACTCTATTTAAGAGGATATGGTTTGCTTTTGTCTTTTCTGAGCCTTTTTACTTGTATATCTATCTGCCAAATGATCAATTTCTTGAATGTGAGCTGTCAAGTGTCAGTGTAGTGAATCATGCTGGAGAAGCATCCAAACAAGGATTTGAATCAAATATTGGACAAATAGCAAGGACTTTTTGAAGAATGAACTGATAATGAGGTTGACTTTTTTTCAAGATATGTATTCACAATATTTTTTATTTCTTCTTGTCTCTATCTTTCTTCTCTCCCCATGTGATCCTCCCTGACCCCGCTCCCTCATCTCTGTGGTTTTTCTACATGTAACGGCACAATTAATTTGGAACCTTGATTAATGAACTATTGGTTAATGTGTAATTCTCCAGCATGGGGTCTGGCATGGATTCACATGCTCATGAATATTCCCCGTCGTCAGGCTGGGAATCCTCGGTAAAGAAAAAACCAGTATCAGTTTCGTTTCTGATCTGTCTTTCGTAGTAATAACCAATCACTGGTCTCTGCGTCATACTGACCACAGCCAATGACTGCCCTCTACCTAAGCACCGCCTCTGGCAGCCATCTTCAGATTTTTACCGCACGTTCATGTGTTGGGATCCTCGTGCTATTGCTCTCGAGCGTTAGTGCTATTTTTTCGCGCTTTTTACAAAAACTTCGATTCTTTCGGTCAAAAGAGCCTCAAGCTCCACCGATCCTACATCCGATCAACGGGGACCCGTGTCAGATTCATCTGTGCCCCTCAAGGGTGAAGATTTCGTCGAGCTACACTTCGGAGGACTCCAGAAGCTTCTCAGGCCCTGTCTCGGAGATGGCCCAGGAGAAGGGAAGCTCGACGCCCGGAAAGCTGTTCAGGGTCTGCCCTGGATGCCAGCTGCAGAACGTCTTCAAGGAGGACGAACACTCTTTCTGCCTTTACTGCCTTCATGAGGACAAGACGCACGTGGAGAAGGACTGTGCGTTTTGCGGCAACATGTCGGAACGGACCATGAAGGACCGCCATCAACGTCTCGCCAACTGGCTGGAGGGTAAGAGCCCGTCTGGCGAGAAGAAGAAGAAATCCGAGCGGTCTTCTAAGACCTTTGAGGGCGCCCCGGCGACGGGGGCCCAACATAAGGCCAAGCACCGCGAGTCCGCTGGCACCGGGAGCGCCGAACGGTCGGGCTCTGCGGGCGCCAGGCAGGGCGCACCCTCCCCGGCACCATCAACCACGCCCCGACGCAGGTGACGACGACGACATCGTCAAGGAGACCGACGGGGCCCCTGCTCGCCCGTCGGATTCCCCTCTGCCAGCGCCGCAAGACAACTCGGCGGCCATTTTGTTGGCCATACAGTCCTTATGCTCCGAGATAAGGACGAGGCTACCGTTACCGACGGAGGAACCTCTCCCGTCGGGGGATCCAGAACCGGGACCTTCTGGTGTTCCCCCTACCAAGAAAAGAAGGATCCATCCACCACCTCCTTTTCAACCGTCGCGCCCCTTCCAGCCCTCCTCCCCGTCCACCCGAGGGGATGATACGGGGACTGACACGGCAGCGACGGGTACGGACGACGAGGCATACGACGAGGATTTTCCGTCGTCGCCTCCCACCAGGGTCTCTCCGCCCGACGAGATCGGATCTTTCCACTCCATGATCTCCAGGGCTTCCGAGCTTTTCCAACTCTGCCCTGAGGAGAAGAAAAAGGAAGGCTTCCTTTATCAGCGGTGCGAGGCCAAGAGGAAGACGGTCCTCGCAGTGCCTCTGTTGGACGACATTTGGGATGAGGGCCTTTCCCTCCTCAAGAACCCTTCCACGACACCAGCTAGAAGAGACCGGTACGAGAAAAAGTACCGGGTCCCGGACACGGCCCCCCTATGCCTCCGGGCGCAGCCTACCCCGGACTCCGTCGTCTCCGCGGCAGCCAGGAAGAAAGCGGGGGGGGGTGCGGCCTCCACATCGACTTTCCCGCCGGACGGCGAGGGAAAGAAATTGGATACTATGGGGCGTAGAGTCATCTCGTCGGCAGCGACGACGATTAAAGCGGCCAACGCCTTGGCTATCGTGGCCCGCTACGACAGGGAGCTCTGGTACAAGATGGCTCCTCTGCTGGATTTTCTGCCGGACGACAAGAGGGCGGAGGCCCTTGAGATCCTGCAGGAAGGTGAGGTGGCCTCGGACCACGCCATCACCGTGGCGACGGACATCGCCGACACTGGGTTCCGCCAGCTGGGCAACGGCGTTTGCCTTCGACGTCGTGGATGGCTCAAAGCTACGGACTTCCGGCAGGACGTCCAGACCAGAGTCCTGGACATGCCCTTCGACGGGAACAACCTGTTTGGGAAGACAGTGGACGATTCCCTTCAGGCCATCAAGGCGGATACTGAGACGGCCCGGGCCCTTGGAGTCCTGCAGCAACGACGGACGCCCTTTCGGAGCGGCGGAGGCAAGGGCGCCTCCAAAGGTTCCGGCGGCGGTTTCGCTTCCTACCGTCAAGCGGCCCGCTCGTCGTCGCAAGAGGCCTACAGAGGACGAGGCAAGTCTAGCGGACCCCGCCGTCGTTGCCAAGGAGGTCAAGGCGGCAAGGCCGCGTCCAAGCAGGATTGAACCGGCCGTGGGGTCGGGCCCCCACCGAAGCACCCCGGTGGGAGGCCGGCTGGCGGGCTTCGTCAGCGTGTGGGAGTCCATCTCCACCGACCGTTGGGTGCTGGACGCCCTGGCCCGGGGCCACGCGCTCGAGTTTCAAAGAAGGTGCCCGCGCGTCCCCCCCGTGGCCAGGAAAGAGCTTCACGTCCCTCAACTTCTCCTGGAGGTAAAGGCGATGCTCAGAAAGGGCGCCATCGAACTCGTCCCAAAGAGGCTTCGGGGCTCCGGAGTCTACTCGAGATACTTCCTCGTGAAGAAGAAGACGGGAGGATGGCGCCCCATCCTAGACCTGCGACGTCTGAACAAGTTCATCAAGGCGCAGAAGTTCCGGATGGTCACCCTCCAGCACGTCCTGGGTCAGCTGGAGGAAGGAGACTTCCTATCGTCGTTGGATTTGGAGGATGCCTACTTCCACATTCCCATCCTAAAGGGGCACCGAAAATTCCTCAGATTCGTGGTCCAAGGGCGTCATTACCAGTTCAAAGCCCTTCCCTTCGGACTACGGTCGGCACCCAGGGTATTCACCAAGTGCCTCGCACCGGTGGCGGCGCAGCTGCGCCGCGAGGGGATTCACGTCTACCCCTACCTGGACGACTGGCTCATCCGCGCCAAGACGAGGGAGCTCGCCGTGGTCCACACGGCAAGGACCGTCCAACTCCTCACGGACCTGGGATTCTCCGTGAACTACGCCAAATCCCATCTGGTGCCCGCGCAAGTCGCACTGTTTCTGGGAGCGAGGCTCGACACAGTGTCCCTTCTGGCCTCCCCGTCGGAGGAGAGGACCAGGACCATCTTGGGCAAGGTGCAACGGATGTTGGTGGCCGACGCGGCCAAAGTGAGGTCCATCAAGTCCCTCCTCGGGATGATGTCTTCCTGCATCTACCTCATTCCCATGTGCAGGCTCCGGATGCGCCCGTTGCAAGAATTCCTGGATGCGCGCTGGATCCAGACGACGGGCAGCTTCGAGGAAAGGATCAAGCTCGACGAGAGTTTCCGACGAGCGATACGGTGGTGGGGCACCCGCGCGCATCTGACGGCGGGCATGGACTTCCAGACCCCAGCCCACCAGGAGACTGTGACCACGGATGCCTCCCTGGAAGGGTGGGGAGCGCACACCGAAAATCTGCACGCAAGGGGACTCTGGCTCCCGACGGAGAAGTCCCTGCATATCAACGTCCTGGAGCTCCGTGCAGTGTTTTGGGCCCTCAGGTCCTTCCTTCCGTCCCTCAAGGGCAAGGTGGTGAGGATCTTCACCGACAACACCACCACCATGTTTTACATCAGGAAACAGGGCGGAACCAGGTCCCCAGCGCTGTCCAAGGAGGCGCAGGACCTGTGGCATTGGGCCGTCGCCCAAGGGATTTTTCTGGTGCCGTTTCATCTGGCAGGGATAAAAAACACCATCGCCGACTCACTCAGCAGGGAGCTGCGCTCGTGCCACGAGTGGGAACTACGGCAGGATCTGGTGGATCGCCTCTTCCGACGGTGGGGCACACCCCAGATCGACCTGTTCGCGACGGCGACGAACACCAAGTGCCGGAGGTTCGCCAGCAGGTTTCCCCAGACGAGGAGCATGGGCGATGCTTTCTCGTTCCCCTGGGAGGGCCTGTTCCTCTACGCGTTCCCTCCCTTGCCTCTGCTAATCCGGCTCGTCAACCAGCTCAAGAGGTCACGGTGCAGGATGATCCTCGTCGCACCTGCGTGGCCGAGGCAGATATGGTTCCCGGACCTTCTGGACTTGTCAGCGTCCCCGCCGATCAAGCTGCCGGCGGACGCGGATCTACTCTCCAGGGAAGGAGGCGCCATCCTCCACCACGACCCGAAGTCACTGAACTTGCAGGCCTGGCTCCTGCAGCGCTAGAGTTTGGAGGATACGACATACCGGCCGATTGCAGAGAGGTTCTTGCAAAGGCCAGGGCGTCCTCGACTCTTAAATGCTACGGACACAAATGGAAGAGGTTCTCTGTCTGGTGCCACGCACAGAAGATTAACCCTCTACGGATTACGGCTCCCCAAGTACTGCCGTACCTGCTGACGCTGGCCAAAGCTGGTCTGGCACACGCGTCCATCAAGATTCATCTTGCTGCGATCTCCCGATACACCAGAACCACGGGGCGGACGTCCTTGTGGTCTCATCGTCTGGTGAAAGAGTTCATGAAGGGACTGTTCAGATCGTTCCCGCCGGTGAAGGCTCCGGCCCCGGCGTGGGAGCTCAACGTAGTGCTGACCAAGCTCATGGGACCTCCGTTCGAGCCTCTGCACTCGGCCCCGTTGAAGTTTCTATCGTGGAAAACAGCTTTTCTTGTGGCCATCACCTCCGCACGACGAGTGGGAGAGATCCAGGCCCTTTCCTGCAAGGCCCCGTACTTGACTTTCCACGACACGAGGGTAGTGCTCAGGACGCACCCCTCCTTCATGCCCAAGGTACCGTCGGACTTCCATCTCAACGAACCCTTGGTGTTACCTGTGTTCTTCCCGTCGCCTTCGTCGCCGGCTGAGAGGACTTTGCACTCGCTGGATGTAGCTAGAGCGCTGAAGTTCTACGTGGACCGCACGAAGGGTTTTCGGAAGACGTCACAACTCTTTGTGAACTTTGGACCTGTCAATCAGGGGAAGGCTCTCTCGAAGGCTTCCATCTCCAGATGGCTCTCCGGCTGTATCATGTGCTGTCACCGGTTGGCAAACCGACCGCTGCCTGGCCGTCCGAGAGCCCATTCCACCAGAGCGATCGCAGCTACCACGGCGTTCCTATCTGGTGTGCCCCTGCTGGACATATGCAGGGCTGCTACGTGGAGGTCGACGCACACCTTCACGAAATTCTACTGCGTCGACCGGGATTCCAGGGAGGAGTCCAGGGTCGGCCAAGCAGTGCTGCGCAACCTGTTCGCCTGAGGTGAGCCTGGTGAGGAGGTAAGATGCTTAATGTTGAGTTGATGTGATGCTTAATGTTGAGCCTTTGCCACCTCCCGTGGTTGTGCATGTGTGTACTGCTATGTATTCTTTATTCATGAGCATGTGAATCCATGCCAGACCCCATGCTGGAGAAGGAACAAGTTACTTACCTGTAACTGTTGTTCTCCAGCATGGGTCTGGCATGGATTCACATGCGAACCCTCCCGCCTACCCCTCTGCGGCTCTTCACTTGGTCATACTGCCACTTCACGTGCTTCCAAATCTGAAGATGGCTGCCAGAGGCGGTGCTTAGGTAGAGGGCAGTCATTGGCTGTGGTCAGTATGACGCAGAGACCAGTGATTGGTTATTACTACGAAAGACAGATCAGAAACGAAACTGATACTGGTTTTTTCTTTACCGAGGATTCCCAGCCTGACGACGGGGAATATTCATGAGCATGTGAATCCATGCCAGACCCATGCTGGAGAACAACAGTTACAGGTAAGTAACTTGTTCCTTCTTCACTGATGTGTACCTAAGCCCTGATTTGAAAAAGGCACAAGTGATGTCGAAACATGTGTCTCAGAATGGGCACACTCTTTATGAATATATATTAAATTTGCGAACAATCTTTCACCTATTATTGGTAATGAGTTTTTCTTGAATACCATGTGGCGCAGATGTTTATGTGAAAACCTCAACCTAAATGATTGAACATGGAGTAGAGGAACTCCTTCTTTTTTCACACGCATGCGACACCATAAAAAAGGGCGCAGAGGTAAAAAAGTTGATATCCCCCAAGTCCTCAAACCCTTCTTTTTGGAAGACTTGGAACAAGCTTCTACCTGCACTAAGAATTGACCCTGTGTTCCTCTCATTTTGGAACAAAATAAAATGTTGGTTATTCACGCAATCTAACTAAATAACCACTCTGCTTTATCATGACTTCTAGACCTCAGCAACCCTCTCGACCTTGCCCAGTGCCCTGGAAGGATACACTCATAAGCCATTTACGGCCAGTTGTACTCCCACCTTAAGCTCTAATTATGAACTTGTTTTTCTGTACATTTTGTAAATTTCAAGATTATGTATATACTTGTAAATGCCAATATTTTTTATCCACCATTGTATACTGTATTTCGTATAGCACTGTATACAATCCTGTAACCATGTACCTTAAGAAAAAGCGCCCAGATAACTTCGGGCTCGGTGCGCTATGTAAGCAAATAAAACAAACAAACAAAACAAACCTACAGGATGCGCAAGCTCGGAGGAAGATTCAAGCCGATAAACCTCGTTCTTACGCCCAACATATACTGTGGGTTTTCGTGTATAGTTGTCCACAAAGAACCTACCCCTTATGGGATCCTGGAAGTTTTTGCCTAAGTATGTTTGCCCATATACAGTAACCAAAGTGATCAATTCCGTCAGTGTAAAAGTTGAGCTGCCTGTCACTTGGAAAATCCACCCAGTTTTTCATGTGTTACTGCTCAGGAAAGTCAACGACAACTCCAGATTACCTGTTCGGCCTGCCCTCTTATCCGAACAAGGGAACGAGTTTGAAGTGCAGGACATTATTGTTAGGAGTTATGTCAGTTGCAGGCCTTTCTCATTGATTGATTGGAACAGGAACGGGCTAGATGAACGGACATGGAAAACCTTGCACTACATACACGCACCCCGTTTACTACATTTGTTTCTGTCCAGACAGAGGATGTTGGTCATACTACGGACCTAGAGAGTGGTACTGCAATGTGGCGGGCCACTGACTGCGATGACAAGAATCCATATGGGTGCATTGCCGCATGCAATGGTGTTTGGGAACACGGCCTACACTTCCCAGAACCGTGAACAAGTGACCGACACCCATGCTCCCAGCCACACGACACGACAAAACAGAACAGAGACTCTGGAACCACTCGCTGTGAATTGGGGCTCAACAAACCTCGACACTGTTAGTCCTGTTCCATTTTTTGGGTGTTTCTCCCTTTGTATCTTCTAGCCCAGTCTCAACCGTGTACCAGATCATTGTCTGCTCTTTGGACTACCTTGCTTCGTCCACTGTTGTTCACAAGCTGCCATGCACTAGACCTGCCCTGCTATGTGATTGGACCTCCCATAAACTGTAGACTTGCTGGATTCTTGGAATCATTCGCTTTTGTTGGATGGGACGCGGCCTCTGACTTATTATCCACTACCTGACATTTTTCTGGAGCTACATCTTCTGCCAACCTCTTGGAACTATTTCTTCGTCTTCCACAAAAAAACATGACAGGCGTTTGAGGAATCTGGCAAGGGTGATCTTAGCATCATTAAAAATGATCTCCTCTTTCTATCTTCTGGCTGTCTGCTCCAACTCACTTGCTCCCTAGGTGTTTCATTTGTCTTCATTTTGAGAAGGTGGTCAAACAGCTGGGTAGCCAGTGGGCATGTCCATGGGCACATACAGCCCTCACTGGTTGGATACAGAGAGCAACCACAGACACCTGGGTTCTGATGGAGTATTTGGACTTGGTTCCACTTCCTTGTTTGGTTGGATTCACTGATTTCTAGTCCCGTGTCCTGTGTTTAATCAAGTGTGGGAACTGCCCTGCCTTGTGCTCCCATCAGCCTGTATCTCCCTGAGCAACTGCTTCCCTGTGGGGTCCGGTGTTCTCTGTCGCTGTGGTAGCAAATGGAGTCCTGTTGACCAACTGTATATGTATCTCCTACCTTAAGCTGTACTCGGCCAGCGGGATCCACATGCCCCGGTAGCGTTCTTCTGGCTCTGCCTCCTATAACTTGCAAGTTAGTGCCTTTATCCTTCCCTGAGATGCTCGATCTGTTGGTGGGTCCCCTCACTGGGGGCTCCACTCTTTGCATGGTACCTGCCACTGGTGTTAACCCGTTCTGTGATCCTCTCTCACCCCAGAGCCGCACTGTTCCTGAGCTGCCGTGGCAGGAGCTGGGGATCCTTCCCTGACCTGTTCATGAGTCGTAGGTCGCTTGGGGGACAGGGCACCCTGGTG
Source organism: Ambystoma mexicanum (assembly GCF_040938575.1). NCBI lineage: Eukaryota > Metazoa > Chordata > Amphibia > Caudata > Ambystomatidae > Ambystoma > Ambystoma mexicanum. The sequence continues at coordinate 834,621,651 of NC_090925.1, forward strand.
CTGCCTCTGCATGCAGTAGTCTGGAACTGGCATAGCCAGATAGCCATGAGCTTCTTTGAGACTCTGCCACCAAACGGCGGCAAGTCCTTACCAGTAAGAGCATGAGCCCATTCTACTAGGGCCATGGTATTAACAACTGCATGCCTCACAGGAGTTCCCCTGCAAGATATGTGCAGAGGGACAACACGGTAGGCGAATCACACTTGTACTAACTACTGCATGGACAGAAAAGCCAGAGAGAAGTCAAAGGTGATATTATGGACCTGTTTTCTTAAGAGAGTCTCATTCTTTTACTCCTCCTTTACATGTTATGGTTTTCATGTGTTAACTGCTTTTTAATCTGTTCAACTGCAAGTGACTTTAGGAAAGATCAAGTTTTGGAGAAGATAACGTTATGTATGTGTGCTCTTTATAAAGCACAAACCTAGCTGGGAGTGCTGTGCATATACTGTACCTGAAACTACATTTACAGTTCTGGTGCAGCATTGGTCACTTACATGCATTCACATACAACTCGGCCACCGATCCCTGTATGAGACTCATCACGTAGGCATTATCAGAACCTGAAGATGGTATCCAGGGGTGAAGCGTAAGGTCTAGCCACCTCATTGGCCAGTAAGTAAAAATGCCTCAAATGAGGTGGATAGACCAATAAAGTGACGTCAAACTACTTTGTTCATGTACAGAGGTGATCCCAACCCGACTAAAGGGAATAGTCAATAGCCTGTGAATTTGTGAAAGGTGGGAATGCTGGAGAACTGTGCTTCCATGTAAGCAACCTTTCCTTTTAACACGTCCAGCGTGAGATATCAGGAATAAGCGGAACGTGACTGTACTGGCAAAATGTCTTGAACACATGCAGAGGGCAGAAGCTGGAGCGGTTCACTGAACACCTCATTTATTCAGCACAGTTGGTGCTTCAATGCAAGGGGCCTGTTTACTAATTACACTCTGTTTTGGAAAAAAAAATATATTTCAACGGTATGCTGAAGCTTCTGGTAAATGGTGATTTTAGTAGTGTTTACTGCTTTCCCTCTTTAGGCTTCAGTTAGTTATTCTGAAAATTAGGCTCTACCGCTCTAACTGGGATGCCAGCGAACACAGGGGCCTGTTTGACAGCTAGAAGCAGAGATAGAAAAACAGGAAGGGTACAGTAGAGGTCATAAACAAAGGTAATCGCTGTGCTCATTGTGAACTCATATAGTTCTGTAGTAAATATGCACGAGAAAGAGCAAATACATGTCCCTTTATTGAAGTCACGCGCGTTAATGCAGCGCCGGCTGCCATTGCTCTATTTAAAAATGATTGCAGGCAGGGACGTCATTTGGGTGCCGCCAAGGCTCGCACCTCTGACCCCTGAGGTCTCCCTTGCTACCCCTGTGGTCTCCCTTGCTACCCCCCTAAAAAAAATGTGTGTATTTGTTTTTTACATTTAAGCTCCTGGGCTGTGACTGGTGCCATGTGGCTGGCATTGATGCTGAGGACTCTTAAAAAAACAGGGGGTTCCACAAGTGTAACATTTTGAGCAGTGATCCTAAATAAGAAAGAATTGGAATAACAAATAATTTGTCTTTCTGGAATCCTATACAATAATTGCTAGACTCATTAAACGGGTGAAACGTTGTGTTCTATCGCTTTCCATGATGGCACTTCGGGGTGGGGTCAAATGACATCACTTCCTGTAATGTCATCAGATGTCAAGAGTCATGTTATGTCACTTCTGCTACCCCTGGCATTTTGGTGAAATGACGTCCCTAGCAGGCATAGCAGTTGTGTGGGGCATATTACTTTTTAAGGTACGCAATAAGAATCAAAATGCACATAAAATAAGTCTCAGGTAATTGAATGGCGTAGTCACGTTATTTATATGAAAGAGAGTCGCTGTGTGTGTGTTACGCCTGTTCCCCAGAGGGTCTTCATGTGATTTGATTCCTGTCATTTTTATAATTATTTTGTTCCTAATGAAGACTAGTGTTTTAGTTGCATTTGTTTTTTTTAATAATTCACGGATTCTTTGTGTTTATAATGTTTATATCATACTAGTTGGGGTACCCAGCGTTACCCTTGTCCTGATCGAGTGGTGTATCATGTGCCCGGGAGGATGTTGCTCTTGTCCTCTTGTCGGGAAGTCATGCTTCAGTTTGCTCTGGCATCTCATTTGCCCTGGATAAAGTTGTGCTTGTTCTCTGGTCAAGTTGTGCTGCTGTTTGTTGTTGTGTTTCAGAAGCTCTTGATATTGATTTTCGTTTTGCATCAGATGGAGCTTTTCCAAGTGATGTTTGTTTTTTGTGCGGCAAGTTTCAGTCACTTAATGGCTTCAGCACATTTCAGAAAATGTCCAAGAAAGAAAGATTGATTGATTGTGCTCTCTTCTCGTAAATGGACTTAAGTAAACTGCAACCTTGCCATTTCCCATATTTGGGGTGGCGTGATAAAAAAATTATTCACGTTATTTTTTTTAATTCCCTTTAAAAATGCTTTAATAAATAGTTTCGAAACTGTATACAGTAGTAATAAATTTGAAAGGAATAACCAACATATTGAACATTTTGCTTCAGACACCTTTCCAAATTTTGCCACCTTCAAGTACTTACTGTAGTGAATCGGTGTGAGAATCAGTAAATTATGGAGTCTAGGCAGTAAATCTTTTGCATCCAAACATAGACTACAATCTTGCCCCAGACAAAAGTGAAATCCATGGCAAGTTTGGTAGACGCAGGTTCAACGGTGTGGATTTGTATAGCTGGACAAACATACGCACACACACATACATTCATCTTTATACATAAATATGTCTCAACAAAGTATATATATTCTAGGAATTCTTTAATTCAATGGCAATTCTATTTAGGTAAACATATAGGTACACAACAATCAAATCTATTTATTTGAAGTGTAACTCACAATCTTAGTACCATTCTGCTTTTGCGGGACAAAAATGAAAGGATAATTGGAAGGGGAGGGAAGCCAAAACAGCAGCCTTCCCAGGACAATATCTGATCACCAAGAATTCATAAGGTACACCTTTCTGATCACCGAGAATTCATAAGGTGCACCTTTCCAGAACAATATTTAATCACCAAGAATTTGTAAGGTGCACCTTTCTGATCACCGAGAATTCATGAGGTGCACCTTTCCAGAACAATATTTGATCACCAAGAATTCATAAGGTGCACCTTTCACAGGACAATATCTGATCACTAAGAATGCATAAGGTGAAACGAAGCTGCATCAACTTCTGCTGAACACATTCATGCATGCTTGCTCTGAGTTCAATACTGCTCGTCTGACTCAAAACCTAAGACTTTCATGTTAAAATAATGTATATGATTTAAATTAGATGTGGCCGATCTTTGACTTGCCCACACAGAGTTAGGGGAGAAAGGAGAGACCAAGATGAATTGGCGGAGAGTGGTTATATAGACAACTGTTAAGGAGCTCTTAGGACATGCTGAACAATTGTGGTTTATCATGCCTTGCTGCGGTGGGTATCGTGATAGTGCCCAAACGCAAAGCAGATACAGGTCTCTCCCATACACCAAGCAAAAAAGATGAGCAGCTATCACTAAACCTATAACATAAGCTAATCTATTAATAATCGAAATTTAATATTTATTAAGTGACATTTCTGTGGTGCAGATTTGGAAACCTCTATCAACGAATGGCTTAAAAGTTCAAGTGGAATGGGGAGGGGGATAGAGAGAATTGAGATTGAAGACGTTAATTCTGTTGCCCCCATTGGGATTTCAGTTAGGCCAACTAGAGAACACAGACAGAGTACTATTTATTGAGATACTTCCGAGTCCACCACACCTGGTAACTACAAAGTTACAGCCGAGATTGGCGTTCAACCTAGGCTAGAGCTTCTGCGGCCCTGACGGTGCAACTGATAACTGTGTCATTTCAGTCAGTGCAAACTCAGTAATAAATGTACAGTATTAGCCAACTGGGGGCACTGAAACAGTCAGTCCTTACCAACTGGGGCACTGAAACAGCCTCACCGACCACAGAATAATGGAAATGGTGTGTTAGTTGTGGATAGGCGTTCCAAACCACTGTTGCTGAATGTCATGCCAATGGCAATTACAGGGGGGGTGGAAGTGGACGCTGACATTTTTGGTTTGCATAGCGTCTCGCTTGGAGTTACAAACTTCCCGTTCTGTCGTTAACTTCTTGAGCCACACTGTGAATATGTTGGATAAAGTTGCTTTCTGCGTAAAAAGAAAGGCCATTATAGGACGGATCGTTATATTGCAAACCCTGTAGGTATTGCAAAATCCTCAGACTCAGGTGCATGGAGAGATGATTCTTTGATATCTCCAGCAATTCCCCTTTTGATTTCGAGTGATGTTCCTTTTTAGAAAAGAGCTGAGATGCAGAAAGGAAAGAGCTTGGCTACTTTTGTTGGAAAAGTCCCCATCCAAGGGTTATATGTTCTAAGCCAAAGTATGGTAATGCATACCATGTAACCCGAGTTATTATATCACGACCTAATGCTCATCCTTATCAACCCTGCTTGGAAATAATTAGGCCAAATTCCCTCCATACTTACGGGCAATGACAATACTGGTTTTTGACAGGTGACCCCAAAATAAATAAGGGGTCTTACGAGAAGGGAAACAGTGAATACATGTTTTCATTGGCTGAGACATAATTGTCAAAAGGCATCAAAAGGAGAAAATATTAAGGGTGTATCACATATCCCTGATAAATTAGAATCCGGACACACTAGAAATGGTCCTAATTAACAAATTGCTTGCTGAAGGGCTGCCAACGATTGATGCTAATTCGTCACCACCTCCAGACGTGTGTATTCAAACGCAAAGGGATTAACGATTTGGATTCAAGTGTTTAGTTAATGTAGTTTCTGCTTGGAATAAAGAGTGTTCTCTTGGATCATTGTCTCCCAGTTATTTTGTTCCCCACAGCGGATCTAGTTGCCCTGGATTGATGTATTTACTCGCCCCCGCGATGATAGCCATCCAGATTTTAAATCACAGGGATAATGCTGCACAGCTTCCGATCAAAGACATTACCCTTATGCCGCGGAGTGTATCACAGGAGTCAACAATACACTAGAGGATGCCTATTGACATGAGATTTTGGTAGGTAAACAAATAGTATAATTCTAGGAGACCTGGGCCACAGACCCTGTGGGCAAAAAAGGTTATATGTTATAATGTAGACCTGCCATTAAACACTGAAGCGGCAGACCCTGTGGGGAGAATAGGGGGAGACTAACTACTTGTATTCATTCAAGTCTTGATGAAGGCTTGGTGGAGTTTGCATGTACGTCATTAGATATTTTAGAGATCAATTTGATTATCTGGAAATCCGCTCCAGCTAGACTATTGCTTATTGCAGCAGGAAGCACAAGAAAGCATGCTGTTTGCTGACGTAGACCATATTCAACTCATGCGCTAAGACCTACACGGACACTTTCATCATTTCAGCCTGAACGGACCTGCCTTGCCGCACAGCGAACTCGTAACAGAGCGGACGTCCTTCGCAGGCACTCAGGAAGTTGCCCGACTCTAAGCGGCGGAAACCCTCCCTTAATCCCGCCCACTCTACTTTCAAAAGCACGGTGTGCAGCGCACCAGCGCGCGCACCAGGAAGCACAAGAAAGCATGCTGTTTGCTGTCATAGACCATATTCAACTCATGTGCTGAGACCGACACGGACACTTTCATCATTTCAGCCTGAACTGACCTGCCTTGCCGCACAGCGAACTCGTGACAGAGCGGATGTCCTTCGCAGGCACTCAGGAAGTTGCCTGACTCTAAGGGGCGGAAAGTAAATACTGATACTGATTTGAAATTGACATTTTGTAAACACCGCCGTCGTTACTCTTCTCCTCTTTCCTTTACCTTATACGTGCCTTTTACTTTTTCTTTTTCCAAAAGCCCTCCCTTAATCCCGCCCACTCTACTTTCAAAAGAACGGTGTGCAGCGCACCAGCGCGTGCACCAGGAAGCACAAGAAAGCATGCTGTTTGCTGTTCGCAGTTTGTGCTTTGTGATGTGTATGTTTGGGTGACCCAAATTTTGTTCTTGAGAATTCTGCTGTGTATGGGGCCCTGAGTTAAGATTGATTGAGCACAGGTATTTGCTCAGTCGATAGTGATTCTTAGTATACTTTCTTAACAAACATCTAAATGTGTGAGTCTTTCGAATTACTTTTGTAAATTTGGAAGTGCTGCTTGTACTACTATTATTGTCCTGTCCTGTGGTAGAGTGGGATTTAAATATCGGCTATTATGGGTAAAGCGAAATTAGCAGCTTTTCGCAAAGATCACAGGGCTGATTTCTTTACCGCAGTCAGTACTCGCAGGGCCAGCCTGGCAAGAGCGGTGGCGCTCCCCCTACCGGCCCCCTGTGTAGATGAAGAGGAATTGTTACAATGTGCACAGGATTGTTCGGTGGAAATTAGGAACTTAGAGGAAAACGTTGATCCATCCCAGCCTATGTTTGGGGATTATGAGTCGGAAGGGGCACATAACGACTTACACCAGGGGGATATAATTGCTGAGACGAATGTTCTCGATTCTGACACTCCGGCTATTTTTATCCCTGATGACACTTTGTCAGACCCCATATATGACATCCTGTCGGGGGGAATAAACGAATTTCCACCTGGTGACGATATGACGACTATGCTGGGAATTTTTACCCGAGCTATTCTGTTTGAGCTTAGAAAAAATAATGATTTGCTGATGTCATTGGTAACAGCTATTGATAACATCCGAAAAATTCTATTAGCTTCACTCATACCAATTGTTAAATGTATAGAGGTATTGCCAAACGATTTAGCTGATATACTAGGACCCATAGTTAAGAAGTCGATTGAAACTTGGGGGGCTGAACTGAAACCGGTATGCATTTCAGAAGGTGATGGATCAGGGATGGGTCAGCTGGATTCACCCCCACTGTCTAAAGATGCAATACCTATAAAAAATGTGGTGATTCCCAAATTTTCGGAAATTGTTGCCAAATCTGCGAAAAAAGATATTGCTACACCTAAAAGTACTCAGAAGGCCACAACAGTAGACCCTGGGATGGATATCCCTTTTTCTAGAGCCGCGAAAAAACAAGCCAAGAAAAACAATAATAAAGCAAAAAAAGCTGATTTAAAAAATAAATCCTCTAGACAATGTTTGAGAGACCTTGATATGAAACATATGATTGAAGAGGACGCTTCTGATGCAGTGGTTTTTGTGACGCTTTATACCGGCGCCTCACTGACGAATGCAGTCGAAAGAGAGAGAACATCTGATCAGGCAACCCAGAGTGAATATGAAGAAGGAGTGGATGGAATGTATGAAGCCATGAAGAAAAAAAAAGAAAAAGTGTTGTCTATGGAATACAACAACAGACTGGAAAATGGGTTGAGTGATATTTTCAAAATCTTTAAGGGCTCAACGAGTATCTCAGGTAAGGACATAGACCCCCTAGTTTTAAGGGAGCCTATAAGTTCTGCTAGAAATAACATTGTTACTGATCAGGTCAAAATTAATCAACCACTTGATGATTCAGGGGATTTAGTGAAGTCTAGAAGAAGACCGATTGTACAATCGGTAAACACGGGTCTACACCACAAAGATTCTGCAAAAGATTACACATTGCCTCTTATAAATAAAATGGTGGTTAACTACTGTGGAAAAACAGATGAGATGGCATTGCCGCAAAGGGTTAGTGATAGACTGTTTAATTCTCACTTTACCCCGTCTGAGAATCAGACAAATGTGGAGGATATTCTAAGAAATGTGCAGGAGTTGATGAATGAAAATAAAAGGCTGAATGAAAAAGATTGTGAAGTGGACGATATGAATGAGAATGTGTGTACAAATGGTAAGGCATCGGTATTACATACTGAGCTGACTAATGTGGTACAAAAAGAGAAACCAAATATACAAAATGAATTCACTGATATAAGCAAAGATCTGAAGTCCAAAGAACAGGACCAAATTGGGGAACTTTTAAAAAACGTGCAGGATATTGTGGAAGAAAACAAGAGGTTAAGAATCAAGGATACTCAGTTGAACTGCAAAAAAAAAGATGAGGTTTTAGCGGATGAAGAGAGGAATGAATGCGACTATCGCTCCTATGTAAGGGGGGAAGATAGATGGTATAATGATAAACCACCTAAACAATCAAAATATGTGCAGGAGGCGAGACCTTTGGAATTCCCTAATATGCCGGGACTAATTTTATGCTCTTTATTCAAATATGAGAGAAATCATCCGCTAAATAGATCTTATATCCTTTCTTTATTTGCAGAAATATCTGAACTCAAGCTTATTACCTCTGCCGATATCCACCTGGTTGATTTCATTGACAAGGAAAGATGGGACTTCGTAAAATTGGTTGTTCCATCCCCTTTGGTTCGCTTAATGATATTGAAGGAGGCAGAAGCCTTACAACGTATGGGTTTTGATCTCTTTCCTTTCAAAGATCAGTCCACTCTAGTGCAAGCCCCCGATAGAGGTGGGTCAACCGAGCATAAAAGCTATGGTTGGGAGAATTATCCTGCCAAGCAAAGAACTGACGATGTCCCAGAAAAACAGGACTGGAGATGGTTGGCTTTGTCTTTGCGTGACGCAATCTCTAATCTAAAAGAATTAGGTAAACCCGCATAGCTAGAAATCATAACTTGAAATTGCTATGTTGGAACTCTCGTGGCAATTTCAGTCTTTTTAACAATGAGTCACTGATGACAGATCTACATGACTTTGATTTAATCTTGCTGCAGGAAACTTGGCTGATTTTGCATGTGGGTTGGGAAGATTTTGTAGTGGAGGACTTACGTGCCACAAAAGGACAGAGGGGTAGACCTAAGGAGTCATGCTTACGGCCTCTAAAGAGTCCTCTGGCATACAAATTAAAAACACGTCGAAACAAGGTCACTCTTTTCTCTTAACTGATTATTCGGTTGGTGAAGGTGTACATTTTTTCTCTCTACTGGTTATTAATGTATACTGGAATGCCAATGAATTATCCGATCAACAGCTGGAAACTAACCTTATTGACCTAGGGAAACGAATAGACCAGTGGTCTACAGATAATATATATGGTCAAATATTAATAGCGGGTAACTTAAATGCAGATTGTGATGTGGATAGCTTGACAGGAGAATTTTTGTATCTCAAAATGGCAAATTGTATAATGGGTAGCCAGAAACTTAGAGGATTCTTATGGCTAAAATACACTGAATTGTGGGGACTAAAGCAGGTTCCGATTATACATGGAATGCAAGGGGTTGTGTCGACTATATTTTTTTGACTGCCAAACTAAGTTTCTCTGTGGCAAAGTTCGAAGTAAAAACTGTTGTGATGAGTGACCATTGCATGCTGATGGTGGAGTTTGAATCTACAATTTGTGTGAGGGAGAAACAATGTTATAACAAGGATCTTTTGCTCAACTCTGCAAACAATAGGATTAAATGGTCTTTTAATTCTACTAAGAAATGTACCTCTACTTTGATTGGAGAATATGAAAACATGACACTTGAACAACGTTCCCAAGTGTTTTCTGTAAAAGAATTTGATATCACCATTAGATCTAAAATTATGCGATTCTTTGAACATAGGCCCAATAGATCAGCCCAATTAACACAACATAAACACGATATGCATATAGAGGTTCATGAAAGAAAAAGGTAACTTAATAGGGAACGCCGCAGATTCCGGAAAATGAGTATAGAGGAACCTAGCTCCTGGGTCTCTATCAAACGAGTAAAGCAAACATATAAAAACTGGTTGATCAGCCATAGATGTATCATTGCACAGCATGATGGGGAACGTATGTTGGGTGCTATGAGAGGTGTATCTTCCTCTAATTTCTGGCAATTGATGAATAATGTTGATTCGTCCCAAGCCCTAACATTGGTAAATCCAATTCCGGAAGTTATCTGGGCTGGTCACTTCGCTGAGCTATATAAGATTAACGATCAATGTCACTCGCCTCAGAGAGTGAGCTCCTCTTTATGGACATTGAGATGTGAAGAAGGCGTAATCAGGAGGCTCATAATAAAATCTAAAAATACGGATGCCCCAGGTTTAAATAACCTCAGTAATAAGGTGCTAAAATCCAACCCTCTCTTATGGGCTAAAATTTTATGTATTCTATTCAAAGATGTGTGTATAGCCAAATCCATTTCGCATTCTTGGAGGTTCTCGGTTGTTATCCCGGTGTTTAAAAAGGTCTCCAGATTGCTGCCTTGTAATTACAGACCAATAGCCATTGCGGACTCTGATTCGAAAATATTTGCTTCCTTGGTACTGATGGATGTTCAGAGATGGATGGATAATAATCATATTCTCAGTATGAACCAAGTGGGTTTTAGGAAAAACTGTGGTAGATTGTGCTGGTTTAGTCTTACGATGCTTGCAAAGCAAAACTTGGATCAAGGGGAAGATTCAAACTTATGTCGCTTCCATGGACCTTAGCAAGGCGTTCGACCTAGTCGATCGGCCAATGTTATGGCATAAATTAAGATCTTTAAATATACCGAATCATCTGTTGAATATTATTATTGAGCTCTATACCGACACAAGGTTGGTGGTGCGTATGAACACGGTCGGAGATCTTTCTTCTGAGATTGTAACAAACAATGGTTTACGACAAGGATGCATGCTGGCCCCAACGATTTTTAACCTCGATGTCAGTGGAGCTCAATTTGCCTTTGCGAATGTGGGTTTGGTATCTCCCAAATTGAATGGGAAAGGAATTTCGTGGTTGGTTTATTCCGATGATTTCCTTCTCATGGACAATACGAAAGTGGGTTTGCAGCGCCTAATTAAGACTTTTGAACAATTTATAGGCAACCTATACTTAAAAATGAATCCATCAAAAACGATCATCATCCACATGGGATGTGCCAATAAGAAGCAGGAGTCATTTTCCTGGTTTTGTGAGAGCAAACTTATCAAGCCCCAAAAAGCGTTCAAATATCTTGGATATTGTTTCACGGGTATCGAATCCATTACCCTTTTTAAAAATCAGCTCAGGGCCAAAGCAGAAGTCGCTCTAAGACAGATGCGAAAGCTAGAAATAAAATTTGGTGGCTTTACGATGAAACCCATGAGGGAATTTTACCTAAGAAAAGTTTTCCCACATATTACTTATGGCCTGCAAATTTTTCCTACAGTGATCATTGATTTTATGAACATTTTGGAAGGAATTATATGGAGTGGTCTCTTATTCTTTCTGCCAAATTGCTTACCCATGGAAGTATTGAGATATGAATTGGGATTGCAATCTCTTCATTCGTTGGTGGTAACTAAAAGGCTTATGTTATGGAGAAAATGCAAACTATCTGGAACTACTAACTTTTATGCGGAAGCTGGTGCTGATTTGTCTTGTCCATTTATGTGTGCTCTAAATAAGGATATTAAGTCCACGATGGAAGAAATTGGTATTGCCAAATGTACCGCAATGAACAAACCTAACAAATGCAAACAGATCTTAAGAGGTATGGATTGGTCTCTGACTAAGAGTAAAGTGATATCATCCAAATTGTATAACCAGGTCCACTCTTTTTGGAAATTTTTACCGGCTATGGAGAACTACTTGATTAAATATCCCTCAAGGAGGTTTAGAAACTCTTATATGAGATTTAGACTCAATGTCATGCATATGCATAGTATACTAAACATAAGAAACCCTCTGGAGGAAAAGAAATGGTGTCGATTCTGTAATGTGGTTAAAACAGATGAGACTCTAGAACACATTATGCTGAGATGTCCTCTTTTGCTAAAACAAAGAACTGAATATTTTGCAGAGTTATTCGATAACGGTGTTTGCAATGATCCCAAATTCATATGGTACAGAATGAGAAACGGATACTCAACGATTTTGATTATTCGAGTAGTTTCCTTTTTAAAAACAGTATGTGAATTAAGTTAGAAATGTTTTAACTTTTGAACTTGTGTTTTACTGTTTTGTAATTCTATGTATTTTAAAAGAAACGTTCATATTTTGATTGCGAACATTTTCATTGGTTTTCCTTTCATTCTGTTTTTCTTCTGGCGTTCACTTTTGTAAAGGTTTGTGATAAACCAAGAACAAATAAACAAACAAAAAAAAATAATGTATACAATGAATACCAGATGTCAAGTTTGGCAGCTCTAGGGGAATTAGAAAGATTGTTAGAAGCACTGGTAGGCACATGTTGGCAATTGGAGATCCAAATATCCAGCTTGAGCTTATGGATCCAATAACGGTACAAACTGAAGAAGAAAGTGTGTGGGGCATTCCATCATCTCAGGCAAAGAAGCCTTTGAAGGGGTATGGTGTGTCCCATTACAGCTAGCAACATTCTTGCATGAAGGAACGGAAAGGGCTTATAATAGCTAGCTAATGGGTGACCTCCAGGCAAGCCCAACCTTTAGGGTTGAAAATAAGACTGGCTTAATTGAATCTATATTAGTAAAAGTTCCTCTTGAAGCAAGCTGTCATGGCTAGAAGTTAAACTAAGGCTAGAAATGACCGAGAGCCTATCATGATAACCTTGCACGTGAGTATAGATGATTCTACAAAGAAAAAAACATAAGAATCCACAACAGTGTAGTGTTTAAGTCAAGTCAAACCAACGTAAAGTAGAATGGTCAACAACTGATCTTCACAGGATTTACTCTGACCTGTTTTATAACTTGCTACCATTTTTTTTACTATTTTTATTTCATTGTTTAAAGCGCTCACCTAGCTCGAGAGCAGCAGAGCACTGTACAGAATGTGGGTAGTTGGCATTTGGGCTGGAAGCTTTTAACAGTAGCTCAGTATTGTGAGGTCTGTGCGTAGATATGAGCGTCCATTGGAATCAATCCTTGGTGAAGTGTTGTTGAAAGAGCCATGTTTTGAGAGATTTGCATAATTGGAGTATTGTGGGGGCATTCCAAATAGACACCGGGATCGAGTTCCAGAGGGTGGGTGCATGACAGCAGAAGGATTGCTTGAGCGTCCTCTTTACGGACCAGTTGTGATTCAAGCAGGTTGGTCGATATGCTCCGCAAGGAGCATGTGCCACCAGATATGTGGAGCTTAGCCGCCAGGTACGCTGGTGTGCCCCTCGCGACTGCTTTGTAGGTGAAACATGCAGTCTTGAACAGTATCCTGGCTTGGCGTGGAAGCCAATGTAGTTCACGTAGGATGGGGTAAATTTGGTCAAATTTCTGTGCCCCCGTAATTAGACATGCTGCAGCGTTGTAGTAAGCAGCTGGGATCCCTGTCAGGAGAGCATTTCACACATAGATGTACAAACCACAAGGGCCTGCACTATGGTCCGGAGGTCCTGCGGCAGGATGAAGAGTTTCATTTTTCGGAGGGGAGAGATTCTGAGCCAGGCTATTTGGGCCTTCTCAGCTACGTTGCTGCTGGGGTTTGCTAATGCCCCTTGCACGGCTATTTTAGTAACTCCATTTGTGACCAAAGAACACAAAGAGGTGACATATTTTGTGCTGAAAGCTGTTGGCTTGGTGAAGAATGGAGATTGAGTAAGAGAAAGCTCATTCATGCTATATAAAATCCCTTAGATGTTTAACATCGCAGTAAAACGTACAAGGAACAACGACTACAAAGAACTGACAGAAATTTCTAAAAAATGAGTTGGAAATTCATAAGAAGTGGAAAGCTATATTGTGACCAAAGGATCCCTCAGAGACATTGACGCACATGACTTGAATAAACTGGAATCATTTTGTTAGTCACACTTTAGTAAGCCCTACTCCTTAAAAAGGGGGTCTGCACCCAAATGACGGCATTGGTGATGGAATGGAAAGCTTTGGCCCAGACTCTGTTGCTCATTTGTTATGTTTTACCATCAACGGGGTAATCATGGCATTAAAGGCTCAAACATCGAGCAAAGCCCCAGGAATGGACTGCATTCCTGCAGATTTATTTTTGAACGAACCTGAACTTTGGGCATCTTTTTTGACTAAATTGTTTAATTGTATGACTGTCTCATGTAGCTTTCCTACTACTTGAAGAGGGGCAGAGATTGTTTGACCATAGTAAACCTTCATAGTATTGATCAATTTGACTATTAGACGCCCTGGTGAAAATACACATTAGGGTGATTGGAATCATGGTATCAGGGTATGGGCATAATTGCTAATTTTTGGGCTGGTTTCTCAGAATAATTTCAACTTTAGACCAAGTATTTAGCCTCAATTTGCTGGTCCAAAAATATGTCATCCTGGTTCATCAAATACTGTATATGGATTTCGTTGATTTAAAAACTGCCTTCGACTCAGTACATCGTAATAACTTATGGAGAACCCTGAGGTGAAATAATGCTCAGTGGAACAGGCGAAAGCTAGCTAGTGAATCTATTGCAGCCATTTTGCAGTGGTGAGCGTGGAACCGGGGGTAGAAAAACAAGCCCCTTGCCAGTTTCCGCAGGTGTAAGACAAGCGTGTGTCTAGGCACCAGCGCTCTTGTCCGTCAATATAAATGATATTGCAGTAAATGTTGCTAATCTCAAGGCTGATGCTCCCCAGTTGGATATGGAGAAATTGGGAATTCACCTGTTTGCGGATGACACTGTGTTCGTTCTCCAAGACACCCAGTTGGCTTATTTCGCAAACGTGTCCATTGAGAAGGGTCTGATGATCAATGCCTTGAAGACTAAATCAATTTCTTGTGCTGTCAAACACCTACCCAGGCTACTATTGTGCTGGAAGGAGTCTCTCTTGAGCAAGTAGCTGAGTTAAATTATTTGGGAGCTAGGTTAAGTAATAATGTGAAATGAGGGGCCAAGTCTTAAAGAGGGACAGAATCTTTATTAGGCCAACCACAGTCATGAGGATTCTTTCAGAATGATATGAGGTTCAACCCACCATGGAAATCTATACAGCACCAGCTTTAGCAGCAAGTCATTATGGTTCGGTACTGAGGGTCCATAGCGTTGTTTCATCTATTAGAATATTCTAGAATAGATCGGTTTCTGAGCTGCTTTGAGTGACTTTATCGTACACTCGTATAAACTAACCACTGGGACCCCCATGGGCTTCTTTTCAATAGCACATGCCAAGTGGAGCATTAAGACTGCGCAGCATGTCATGTCCAAAATATGTTTTTGCTCATTTGAAATATCCATTCCAAGCCCTGCAACTCTGTTAGACCCTTAAACAACATGGGTTAGTGTTCCTCCTTCATTCCCCGTTACAATGAGCCCATACATGCATTATGATGCCCAGTCTCTGCAGAATAGCGACCAATGTTGAATATAAATTGGAGATTGGTTTGCTGATGATGCGCGGGTGTCTGAGCTCTGCGTCCTTGCCCAATTCTGTCTCTCAGGCCTTACTTAATCTGCTCGAAGCCTCTTCATTGTACAGCACAGTTTTCATTCCTATGTTTGAAAAAATGGCACTTTACCATTCAGAAGCTGATTGTTATTGTTATTTTGCATTTATATAGCGCCTTATATACCATTGGTATGGTCTGAAGGTGCTGGTAGGTTGAATGCCCTTGGGAACCGAAGTTCAGATCAGTAGAGTAGAGAGAGTCAAAAGGTGCGTGTGAGCACCGGGTATGTGTGCAGCTCGTGCGGTATCCGTGTAATAGCTGTTTCTTAGCGGTAGGTATGGTGGTTGAGAGATCAGGAGTATGTGTTCGTTCCGGCCGGATTCATCCAGACCGGATGTGGCTGCGTTAGACCTGAGAAGAACGCCTGGCTGGGGGGGGGTGTAACCAGCAGTGTTTACTTAGAGTGATGTGGAGTGAGCGGCGGATGTTGGTATGAGAACAGTTATACCGAATGGTGTCATAGTATCTCTGTGTTCTAGTTGAGTGTTGATGTAAAGGAGAGAGTAAGCGTGGTGGTGTGATATGATGGGTTATATGCTCTTTCCAACATTCTCTGCATTCCAAACCATACTATATACGTCACGCAATTCTATGCGCTCCAGTCCGTTCCATGCACTTCTATCCACTCCATGCATCCCAGTCTGCTCTATACACTCCAGTCCGTGCCACGTACTTATGCATTCCGGCTCGCCCTCGTGCTCGGGTCCGCACGCTCCAGTTCGCATGCATTCTCGAGTTGGTCCCACGCATGTACTTTTGTCTGCCCCACGGATGTACTCTTGTCTGCCCCAAGCATGGATCTGTGTCTGCGTCACGCATGCACTCCTGTCTATCCCACGCATGCACTCCTGTCTGCTCCACGCATGCACTCCTGTCTGCCCCAAGCGTGCACTCCTGTCTGCCCCATGTTCTATGCATTCGGCAGCTCTACGTATTCATCTATTCTACGCACTCATCAGTATTGGATGCAATATGTGCTTGTTCGTTCTACGATCTCGTCCGCTCTACGCAACACGTCCGTTCACTCTGGCACTTGTTCGTTCCTGCATTCATCTGTTTTATGCCCTTACATGTACCCTCTACGCACTCGTCCCCTCTACGCACTCGCCCCCTCTATGCACTCGTCCCCTCTATGCACTCATCTGCTCCCCACACTCATCTGCTTTAAGCACTCGTGCTCTACACGCATTCAACAGCAATATCCTGTTCCATATATCCCGCTCTACACTCATCTGTTCTATACCTTCATCCGTTCTGTACACTCATCCTCACTGAACACTTATCCACTCATCCGCTCGTCCACTCTATCCCCTCATCCGCTCTATCCCTCATCCACTCTATCTACTCATCCACTCTATCTACTCATCCACTCTATCTACTCATCCGCTCTATACACTCATCCGCTCTTATACACTCATCCGCTCTATCCACTCATCCGCTCTATCCACTCATCCGCTCTATACACTCATCTGCCATATACATTCATCGGCTCTATACACTCATCTGCACTATACACTCATTCGTTCTATACACTCATCCGCTCTGTACATTCGCCAGGTCTGTACATTCATCTGCTCCAGCGATCTACACGCCCTCTGCACTTCCATATTCATCAGTTATCCACACTCATGTGCTCTACATACTCATCCGCTCCACATACTCATCTGTTCTACACACTTATCCGGTTTACGCTCATCCCTTCTGGACATTCATCTGTTTTACGCTGTTCTTCCACTCATGCATTCTTCCACTCAGCGCATTCCTTTGTTCCACCTGTTTCATCCATTCTACCTAATTCATCCAAGCCATTCAATTTGTTTACTTCACTTGCATTCTGTTCATTTCCGGAGTTTAAAATCTTTACTGTTTCCGTATGATTTACTCTTATTAACCGTTTCACTGCTTTGATCCACTTTATTCGTTTCATTCTGTTTGCCCTTCTAGTTTATATTAGGGGTTATTAGCTGTTAGTTTCTCGCATCAGGTGGTTTGATGGATTGGTGTCCTTGAGTTGCTGTTGGTCTGTTTGGGTTAGTTTGGTAAGGGTTGGTTTTAGGGGAAGAGGCAGGTTTTCAGCAGTTTGCGGAAAGACATTAGATCCTCAGTTAGCAGTTAGGCGGATGTGGGGTGGCAGTGAGTTCCATAGCGTGGGGGCCAATGCTGAGAATGATGATCCGCCTAACCTGATTGAGTTTGTCTTCGGTATGACTAGGAGACCGGGTGAGCTTGCTATTAGGGTGCGTGGGGGGTGGTAGGGTTTTAGCTTGTCTTGGAGATATTGAGGTCCGGTTTTATGCAGTGCTCGATAGGAGATGCAGAAGGTTTTGAAAGTCACCCTTTGGGCTACTGGAAGCCAGTGCAGCGTCTTAAGGGCTGGAGAGATGTGGTCTCTTGGGTCGAGCGCAAGTAGCAATTTGGCTGCCGCGTTTTGTGCCCTTTGGAGCTTATTCAGTTGGTACGCGTGGACTGCGAGGTATAGGGGGTTTGCGTAGTCCAGTCTTTATATAACGATTGATTGGACCGTGGAGAGTCTGTTGGGAAAGGAGAGATATGGAAAGATGCGCCTAAGGGTTTTGAGGTGGTAGTGGCAGGACTTTGAGACGTTGTTGACTTGGCGCGAGAGTGTTAGGTCAGAGTCAAGGGTGCATCAAAGATTTTTCACTGAGTTGGAGGGGGTCGGTGAGTTGCCCATGGCGGATGGCCAGGGTAGTGGGTGCGGAAGGAGTTCGGAGTTGCCACATACCATGATTTCCGTTTTGGAGGGGTTTAACAGGAGGTGGCTTTGGGTCATCCAGATGTCGAGGAGGCAGGAGGCTAGGTCGGGAGTTGGGTTTTGAGTTCAGGAATTTTAGAATTAGTTGAGTGTCGTCGGCATAGTTGTAGCACAGGATGTTGTGCGAGCGAATTATTGGTGGGAGGGTGATCAAGTAGAGATTGAACAGGAGGGTGGATAGCCATGGTCCTTGTGGGACTCCCGTGTCGACTGGTCGGGCTTGGGAGGTATAGGTGGAGAGCATTGTTATTTGGTACCGATCTTTGAGGAATGAAGCTATCCATTTAAGAGCGGTTCCACGAATTCCTAGGGAGTGCAGGCGGTCTAGGAGGATTGAGTGATTGATTGTGTCAAAGGCGGCGGATAGGTCCAGAAGGATTAGTGCTGCGCATCCCGCAGAGTCTGCCATCATTTTGAGGTCATCCCAAATTGAGGTTAGGGTGGTTTCAGTTTCGTGACGGGCTCTGAAATCTGATTGAGCGGGGTCTAGGAGATAGTTGGCTTCGACAAAGGCATTTAGTTTGGAGTAGGCAGTTCGGTCAATGAGTTTGGCAAGGAATCTGGTGTTTGAGATGGGGTGGTAGTTTTTGGGCTCGAGAGGGTCGAGCAAAGGTTTTTTAATTAGAGGTTTGACAAGAACCGTTTTGAATGCGTCGGGAAAGATACCAGAGGAAAGGGAGGCATTTATGATGGATATTGCATGCTCTCCTGCGGAGGTGGAGGCGAAGGTTTCTTTGAGGGTTGTGGCTGGGCAAGGGTCCATCGACGAGCCAGATGGTTTGCGGGCAGATAGAAGTTTGAGAAATTGTTCTGGTGATATTGGACTAAAGGATTCGAACGTTGGTTGAGTAGTGGTCGCAGCCGGTGGGCGGGCTGGTATGGGGGAAGAATTGCTCGGTGGATGTAAGAGAGCCAGTTTGGTGACTAGAGTATTTGTTCTTTCGAGAGCTGTGGTGTCAAATACAAGCGCGGTTCTACAAATACAAGTCTGGGAATCCAGGAGACATTTCTTTCCTTCAGTCATTCAATCGATCTTTATTAGGAAATAACATATTCACACAAAAGCACAATACACTCATGAAAAAGAATACTAACAAAACAATTGACACACATTTAAATATACATGTAATCACTACACCTATTTGATCTCCGCTGAAGCAGTATCCATTTTGAATTGTCAATCAAACAGCATGAGTTATTACTCCTAATGCACCACTCTGTCCTCCTACTGAGAGGGGATGGGATAGGTCATTAATACCCTTGTGACGACATTGTCTTGAGCCAATAGAAAGGACGGTTCATTGAAATGTCTTTTTGCCCTGAGCCTAGAGAAAGTTTCCCATATTTTTATATTTTATACAGTGGCTTAATCACCCTTCTAAAGAATCTGTGAGAAATGTATCTAAAAATAGATAGAATCTTCTGGGCCTGTATTAATAAGCTGCATTTTTCCTCGAAGTTTAATGTTCAGGTTTGACTATCAAGCAAAGCCATTTTTAATTACTGTCAAGACCGTCATCAAATTGTGGGATGTGACATCTTGAATGCTCTTCCAGTTCTCGATACCTAGACACTTCAAGCAATCTTTGCACCATCTGAAGCCAGTACTCACCAGGTGTCCAATATGATATGCCGACAAAATGGACATTGTTTCTGATTTATTGATATTTAGCTTATAGCCCTATGCCTTTGCAACTTCTCTAGATGTTTGGATATAGTAACATTTGGGTCTGTCAATAATAGCAGCACATTGTCTACATAGATTATTGTCCTTAATAAAGCATCCTTATAGGGGACAAAAGTGATTCCATTATCCAAACTACCTGAGCTGAGAACTGGTTCCAAAGATACGTCATATAATATGAGTCTCGGTCATTTACAAGGCAAGGGTCATCAAGAGATTATTGGCTTCCGGGATAGCAGAAAGATTTGGTCTCACCCTCTAAGAACAAATCAGACCCAGGTGCACTTATCACAAACAATAAATCCTATCCCTCAACCAGTTACAAGTCACAAATGCAAGCCCTCACTGAAAGACCCACTCCGTAGAGGAGGGCGCACGCTATAAAAGCACCCACCTCAACTCAGGCATTGTTGGTTGCAGAAGCAGGTGGGTTGAACTTGTACTTGGAGAAGATTGTAGCGTGGTGAAAGAAGAAGAGGCTGGAGGGATGGAATAGAATGTCGAGCTGACAGCAGTAGAGCACAAGAGGCTGTGGTGAGAGCTAAGAAGGTTAGTGAGGCGGTGGTAAGATCAGGGATTGAGAGTGAACAGAAGGATGTGGCGTGAGTTAAGGTGAAGTAGGCAGTTGTGGCATTAGGGAGCAAAGGCGAATACAAGGAAGTGGTCACAATTAAGGGAAAGGAGGAGGTGGTAACAGCAAGGGGAGAGAATTGGCATAAGGCTGGAAGGAGCTGAAGGAATAGGTGGTAAAAGCAGAGAAGGAGACAGGTGAGGAGGAGAAGGGATAACCTCAGTACCTAGATGTGGAGAGGAATGTGTATGAGATAGGGTACAATATGATGGGATGAAACCCACAGGCCACGAGTATGTGAGCATATCGGAAGCCGGCAGTGGCTCTGAGGAAGCAAAATGACGGGAAAAGAGCAATACTCAGGACTACCACCATGAGTTGAAGGTGGAAGTAAAGGTAGTAGTAGAAGTGTTATGGAGATCAGCATCATAACCTCAGGGAGAGCATCCACAGAGAATCCAACCTTCCAGCAAGTGAAAGTAACAAGTAGATGAGTAGGCAGTGAAGGAGAGACTGAGGAAGACCAGCACGTAGATAGCAAAAGAAAGAAACTGTGTGAAGGACTGGTCAGCCCTAGACAGGATCCAGACCGTGGGAAGAGAAACGAGACATGGACAGGGAGATTAGTCGGATCTGAGTGGTAAGATAAGAGGAATCAAGAGAATACTCGGGTACCCCAAGGAACCCCTTTCTAGCTCTCCTTACCTTCTATTACAACCAAGAAAAGTTTTCAGATTACCCCTAAACCTGAAACCCCAGAGGATGGTGAGGTGAAGTAACCTCCTGTGACCTGTATAAATGGGCACATTTGCTGAAGAGGCCCAAAGGCTTAAGTACCTGCATCCGAGAAGAGAGGGACAATTGGGATGAGACCATCGTGTTTGTTTCTTTTGGGGAGATCCCAGTTTTGCACTTAAGTTGGTCCCAACTTGTACACAGCTCACGAATAATGTGATAGAATGGAAGTCTTGGTCTTGGTATCCTTTTTGATCCCAGGGTTTTTATCTGACGAATAACAGAGATAATTGGCAACCCTGCCTTGAGCCCAGTTGTAAGTAGAATTATTTGAGAGATTAGCACATGAGTCCCGATCTGTGCCTTTGTATTATTGGTTATAGTGTTCAGAAACTCAATAAAGATAACTGGCAAATCGTAACTCAACAAACATGCGCAAATACATTACCGAATTACCCCATCAATGGCTTTTTCGCCATCCAAGCCAATAGCCATCAGCACTTGATCCGAGTTTGTTTGCCAGCTGATAGTAGCTAATAAAGACATGATATTTGCTGATTCGTCTCTGTCCCTTTTGGATCCCAACTTTGTGAGGTGTATTAACCTCAGGATAACATTTGCAATACGATTCACTGTGATCTTAGTATATCAGTATTCAGACGAGATATTGGTCTATAATTCCCACATTAATTCTGTTCCTTTCGACCTTCTGTTATTAGGGTTATAAGAGTTTGCTCCATGGAAGCAATTTTTTACATTTTGATGTCAGTAAGCCAAATATGATCAACACCAGACAGAAAGGGAAGGTTAAAAATGGTTAAAAGAGGTTAGTTAATACATTGGTCCAAAACTACAAAAAAGGTAAGTCTGTAATCTCTTTCGCCCCATTATAGTATGTCCCATTGAACGGGGACAGGAGAACAGCTGTCATCAAGCAGCAGTTAACTTTTTCTATAGAACTTCCCTAACGTTGGCATGCACATAGAAGCAAGCTCAGTGCAAAAGCCAGCCCCTTTCTCTGCGTCAGACAGAATCAAACCTGTGCTGGCTGGCTGCATGACTTGCACTCAATTCTTCCTTTTACTGTATCCTCTGCACCTATGCCCAATGGTTTTAAACAGTTTGTGGGTTGTTCTTAGAGCTTCTCCTCCACTGACCTGGACAACTTGTAGTTTGAAATGTTTTCGAGTCCCATATGAATGGTATTTGCAAACTGGGCCAAAATTTGAAAATGGGTCTCAAAATCACTTTCCCAATGACTTGAGATTTCAGCTTCAATAGCTAGCACTGGGAATCAACCGTTCTCTGGGATCCATTCCTGGAAGGTGTTGCCCAATCTCACTCTCACTCAGTCCTATGAGATAATGTCCCCACACATCGTTTCTATCTCTATGGTCCTTAGATTTAGTTCTTCCTCTCATCTTCTACTCGTAGCCTTGCCTGCGTCTTGGGGCCCTATGTGTGCTTGCAAGTTAGGGCTAGGCAATGGCAGAAGCTATGGCTGCATGCTAGCTGGATATGACCCAGAGCTTCCATCAAGAAGCTGGCCACTGGAACCTCTCTTGCAGGTCAGCCAGAGCATTTTCCCCAGCTTTCTCTCTTATGGTCATGGTTACAGTCCCCAGCGCCCATTGTCATCTAACTTCTTTACATGCCACTAAGGTCTTCTGCTTAAGGGGAGCTTTCCTGTACCTCCTCCTTTCTCCCCGTCTCTCTCCTCCTTCTGTCCGCTCATTGCTTTACCACATGATCATACCTCCACACCATCTCCTCTCACAGCTCTCAGTTCTAGGGTGATTTTGCTCCACTCAACCTCTCTGGTCTTCTCCAACCTCCTCTCTCACAGTCCCTCCTGCTTTACTCCTCTTCCTACTTTCTCCTTAGAACACCTCTCCCCAGATGTTTTTTCTTTTCCTCTTCATCCTCCTCCTTAACACTCATTTTCACCTCGTTTCCGCCATAGTCAACCTCCTGTTGAACACACCCCTCCACTTCTCTGTTGGTATCTCCTATAATCTGCTCCTGAACATACTCTTCCTTCTCCTTCCCTTAATGTTGGATCCAGCCTCCCCTATTCTCCTTCTTCCTTCCCCTCCTCAGTTAGCTCTCCCTCTATCCACCTCACCACTGCTGATGTTTCTTCTCACCACCTTATTACTGCTTTTTGCCTTGCCTCTCCTGTCTTTCTCGCTTGCTACCTCTCTGCAATCTGTTTCCCTTTCTTATGACCCAATGTTCCTATTCCTTTGCAGCCATCTCATTCCAAACCCCCTTCTCTGTCCCCACCGTCCCACATTACTGAATGTACAAAATGCCTGAGGTTTATAAAGTGGGCCTGCCACGCTGCTAGCGCTCGACCTGCTTTGACCACATTCATGTGTTTCACTGCATTAATTTGGAAATCCAAATTGTTTATTATGTCGTTGTCTGCGGCTTCCCAATCGCATCTGTAGCTCCACCCCCTTTATGTTTTGGAGCGGAGCTGCTGCCATGGCGCTCTGTGTCCCACATGCAAGTGAGGCACCGCTCATTGTGCATAAAAGCCATCAGGTCATAGATTTCCCGATGTATGGTCACCCTTGCATGGTGTTCAAGTGCCGTGAGCAGTGCATTCATACTGTGCAACAGGTCATTCAGGTTTCTGTATAGTCTTAGTCAGTGTTTTTGTCATCGGTTAATATTACAAGTAGGGCTTGATTGGCACTTTTTCCCTAATGGCCAACGCATTATCTGGCCAGGGGTTATGTAAGGCACATAAGCCACTTCTCAGTAGATTGGGTCCTGCTTTTGCGATTGACCAATGTTGGAAGCAATTGCACAGCAATGGTGCTTACACCCTGGATGTGCTTTACATTTCTGGAGCCTTGCACAGGATGGGGATAGCGAGCTCCTTTGAATAAACTGGTGCGAGGTGGGGCAAGTAGGGCCATTCCCCATGCTCAGCATTACACAGCTTGTTGCTGCACCCAGCCCCAATGGCAAGCCCATCCTTTACCCCAAAGCATAGGCAGGGAACTTTGTCACAGTGAGCATCACATTCTATACATCAGATAAAATAGCCACTAATTTGTCCACCAATTTCACATAGGATTCTTGGGGTAACCCATCAGCTGCTGGGGAGTGCCCCTTTTTCAGCCTTTTCAGAAGCGCCATAATTTCAGCTGCCATTATCATTGTGATTATCTTCCCTGCTTCCATCTCATCAAGCTATTCCTTCATCGTTTCTGTAGGAAAGTCATGGTGTATAAGGCACTGTAAACATCTGTGAACCAATCAGAAATATTTTGCCTGCTGCTATATTCCTTTAACAATATTATCATTTGCGACTCTTCTACTCTTTTCAGTCTGTAGGCTAACAGCCTTCTAGCCGTTTCCCAGTAGTCACAGTACTTGTCAGGGTCATATGAAAGGATGCAGGAGGCCGAGAAAGGATTAACTGAAGAGGTGTATGGGTCCGGTGATGAGTTCCTCCATGTTCACGCTTCAGTCTGTGTTCCTGTGCAGCTTGGTAGTAGGAGCTGAAGGAGTCGAGTGTAGTATCTTCTGCAGCACACCAGGCGTATCTTGGGGGAGGTCCGGAGCCGGGCTCCAGCCCGGCAGAGAGTAGCGATTGGTCACGCTTTGGAGCAGAGGTTGGAGAAGTCTTGAGAAAATGGCTTTGCTTTGGAGTGCCGTACCAGAGACCCGTCAGTAGGGCAGAGCAGGTCAAAAATGTGTTTAGCTTCACCCTTGACTTAGGGAGTTCCTGTAGTTCCTCGCACTTGGCTGATTTTCTGAAACAATTTCAGCAGTCTTTTAAGTCCTTCCATATCTTTCTTATTTTTTTCATGACTTTGCCCACACTGTGGAAGCCCCCGTTAATGAAGTATTTTAGGAATCCAAGAACTACCCCAAAATGCTAACTGAGCAACACTGTATTTCCCCAAAAACTACCTATACTATCTACCAAATGATTGGTAGCAGCGAGGTTTTAAATCTTTAATGTCTCCTAGACCACAGGTTTTTCCCAACTAGTTTTTTCCATTGATGCACGGTCATGATCTGATTGACAGACACTGACAATCTCTGACTTGCCCACATACTTGAATAGACCCTTGGAAGCTAAAATGTAATACATTCGGGAATTACTTGCTCACACCCCCTTTGCAGATATTTTGAATGTATGCCCTCACAGGACGTCTTGTGTGCCTACTGACCTGAGAGCAACTGAAACATTTTGATACTAGAAAAAACAATGCTGTTCACTGTTTGGGGGCATACATTTTACTCAGGATATGTATTTTCTCATATTTCTTAAACTTCAGTTTCTCCTATCTACCCTCACAGTCTCTCAACATCCACAGTACATCTCAAATTCTTATTCAGTTAAATGGAGATGACACCTTCTCCTCCTGCTTGGTATTTGGAGTGATAGGTTGCTCGGGTAGTCTCTATTAAAGCCCCCATTCACGATCATACCCAAATCCTTCTCCAATGGTTGTGTCTCTCCTGATGCATGACAGTCTGCCATCTTCTTGTACTTCCTTACAAGGGTCACAGCCTTTTTTCTCTTCATAGGAGCACTCACGCCTTTTACATTTCAACTCAGCACTTTACGCCCTCTTAAACTACTGATTTTGTATACCTAGAGTTTCCACTGTAATCAGATCAAATTTCTCTTGGGAATTCTGATACACACACACATGACAGTGATGGGATAGACATAGTAAATAAGGTAGACAACAGTACTAATCCAGAGAGGTGGTCTGAGCCATAACATCTCCAGAGGAATTCAACAGTTGACATGTTGTGTGTATTCTTTGCAAGACCGATAATTCCCCAAAAATGCTTGTTGAATCCAAAATAATATTAATCAGGTCTCAACCACCACTCCCCTCTTTCCACCCTCAACAACCTCATCTTGCTAGGGAAACAAATGTTCATGGCAAAGAGTAGTTTGGTTTTAGAATTTATGCAAGGTAAGAAGGAAACCAATGCCCTTCAGCCCCATCTTCATAGATGGGCTGCTAGGAATTGTCTATTCCTATTCAAACTTTGCCAGGCTATCCTGCCGGGTGGAAATCTTTCTTCCAAATAGGGTCATAAGACTTCTGAATATTGTTATTATTGTAAAAAACTGCAGAAACTGTCTTTTTATTTGTCCTCTATATAAAGTTGTGAGGTCCCATTGGCTGAAGCCGCAATGGAAGCAGGAAGGGTATTAAGAGTGTTGATAGTGCACTAGATATCTGCAAGCAATTATATCACGCACTGAAAGAAAGTCACTTAGTCAATAAGCCTCGAGCCGGGGGGGCCATTACAGCATCAGGTAATGCCCCGGGTGCCTTACTGGATGCAGTAATGGCACCCAGCGAGGGGTTTATTGCCATTAGTACCCCGGCCTGTTAGAACAGGGTTCTAAGGTGTTTTTTTCGGTTGCGAGACGTGTGGCGCTTCGCAGCCGAAACCCCCACCACCCAAAAAAAAGGCTCACCGCGGACTGGGAAATGTAGTCCGTTCCCCCTTTCCATAGTGGCCATAGTAAACAAAGAAAATGGCCACCATGGCAGAGGGAAAAGGGACTATGTGTAGTCCCTTCTCCCTTTCCATGGTGGCCTGAACAAAAAAAAAGAAAAATGGATGACCGGTGCGAGAGACACGTCCCAATGTGTATGGGCTTACCATAAAGTAAGGCTCGCAAACGCATCAATCAGTGCGTTTGTCTATTTTTTTTTTAACACGCGCGGGTTACTAATTTCCTATATGATTAGTGTTTGGGAAAGGAGAACTATAAACACAATGACAAACATGTTACTTTTCCATTATTTATGTATAAGTAGATTCCTTTTTACCTTAAAATGTGAACATCCTACCTATCTTTGATGTGACAAGCCTTCCTTAGAATTGTGGAGAATATATGTATAGTGTAAAATGTTGCTAACTGCTAAGTATCTGTGTTCTAGTATGATTGGGTTTTGCATAGGTTGACCATAACTCCTACAGGGATTATAAATAACTAGAACTGTTATGTTACTGGCGCTAACATCTGGAAGCTGTTATGCACCCTGCACTGAGCTGCTCGTCCGATTAGCCTTTTTGTAAAGAACAATTATAATTTGACCCCAGATATTTTATTAATTATTTTATGTGTTTGATTAAAGTCTTTTAAAATCGTATCCTGTATCTGCAGTTTAAGCATATTGTGGAATTTTATATATTTGGTGTTTTGTTTTGTGTATTGTAACAGTTAGATATGGGCTTGCAAGGGTACAAGCTGCCCTGGGTTCCACCTACACGGCAGCAGCGACATTGTTCTGCCACATCTCTTGGGTGTCATACCCTCGCCTCTGTAAATTTGTGCACATGTACTTGGTTTCCATCATAGGGTCTGGGTAGCAAATTATGCCCTCTCTACAGGGTCCATGCAGCCATGGGTTCTCTTGACAGAAGGGTCAACCTGCATAACATACACTTGTGTTACCAAGCCTTGCCGACTCTGAGCAGCCCTGTGCCTTCCACCCTAAGACACAGGTTTAGTAAGAAAGAATGTGTCAAGCTTTATGGGATCAACATACCCAAGGGGACAGGAGCCTTGGCCGCCTTAACACCCACAAATGACACTAATGACACATGATGGGTTTGATACATCGGCTTCAGCTCTTACAGAATATGGCTGCCCGGGTTGCCACTGCAGCTCCTTGTGGTGCCCACATCAGTCCTTTCATAGGGCCCTCCATTGGCTCCTAGTGGCCAAACGGATCAAGTTCAAGTCCCTTTGCCTAGTTCACAGCGCCTATTATCGTCAAGGCGCGGAGTACTTACAGGACAAGTTTCCTCACTATATTCCTGATCAGACTCTGCGTTCTAGCAATGCTCATCTTGTAGTCATCCCTAAATTCCTAGAATTCTAGAGTAGGCGGCCGTGCCTTCTCAGTTTCCGCAGGAAAACTATGGAACAAACTGCCTCTTGCGCTTACTCTCACTGAGAATCATCTTGAATTCAGACGCTCTCTTAAGACTTTACTCTTTTAGTTTCCTTTTGCTCTACTGTGTCCTCCTCGCACCAAGATGTCTGCTGGTGAACATGCAAGCTACACATTTCTGTAACATAACAGTCTGATGAAAGGACCATTGGAAAGTGTCACTTTGCGGTCCTTAGTCTCAGGGCCATCATCACAAGTAATTCACTCTTTTGCCATCATGTGGGGAGGTGTTACAGTATACGGAAACCACAGAGGCAAGCAGTTCAATACTGCAAGGTTGTGGGCAATGTATAGAAAAAAACAAGCACTCTAATAACAAGAAACTAAATTGACCCACATAGACCTAAATTGTTAGACAACCACACTAATTAAATTAGATCACGCCATGCTCTGAGTAATGTCTGAAGATTTACAGAGATAACTGACACTCTGAACCTGGGTAACACATTAAACAAGTCAGGTTCTTCTCCTTTGTAACATTTTAAAGGGTTGGAAATGTTTTCTTCGGTCTAAAAGGTCTCTTCTTAAATTATGAAAGAACATGATATTGTTTCAGCCGATACAAAGCAATTTTGTCTTGTGTGTGGTTCCTCATTACTTTTTCTCGGAACTGCAGACAAATTACTATCATGGCCCTTGGTATTTTCCAATTACAGAGTTCTGGAGAAAGAGCTCTTTCCAGAGTGACATTTGATGTCTGTGATAGGGCAAGTAACTATGAGAGCACTAGTCCTCATCCCAGATATTCCTGCTAAGCCTAGAATCTTGACGTTATTCCATCAGATGTAATTTGCATGCTCAGAGAGCCCCAATGTAGCCTCAACTGGGTCCTCTGATAGGATCTCACACCTCATCTTAAGACCAGGAAGCTGTTCTTTAATCTTTTCATTTCTTTGCTGCAAGTCTCTGATTATAATCCTAAAGTAAAACTGGGTGACAGGTTCCTTTATGTCAGCCATGTCCTAAGTAGTTGAGTCACCATCTCGTATTCCTTTCCGCTTTCTACTCCTCAACAAAACCCCCAAAAGACTTTGGAATCCCTCCCTCAATTTCTTTTGTTTTTGCTTCAGAGGACATCTGGGAGAAGGAGTGCTTGTTGTTGGCAGACAATGGGGAACATTACTTCTTAAAGGAGTCCTTTAGAGGAGAAGGCCATGTGCAATCATCCCTAGGCTCTATGATATTTCCTCGAGGGAAAAGAAAACTTGAGTAAATGGGCCTCGGACGATTGGGCCTGCAAACAAATGGGCTAGTACCCATCCATATGCTGCCATCCCCTAAGCATGCTAGTTCCAGAATTCCAGGAATGACAATCATAGCCTACAAGATGCTTCTAAGTTAAAAGATTGATAATTAACTAATTGAGTGACCAAGATGTGGAAGATCACATTCATTGTTTGACTAAGGGTCTCATTAAGAGTTTGGTGGTATAACCTACAGTCATACCACCAAATTAAGTTACTGTCATCACATACAGTAACAGGAAGGGTCTGCATGCTTAAGAATTATACAGACCCCTGGGTTATTCACTGATTTGGAGTCCCTTAGGGCTTTATTGGCGATGTTTGCAACCGGATGCTGTAATTACTGCATTTGCTAATATCTTGTGCAGTGATGGTTTTGTGTGGATGACATATCCTCTAAAGAAAACCAAGCAGTTTTATCGAGTTTCAATTTTGATACTCTAAATTTAGAAGTGCAGTGAAACTGTTACTCCCACTTTTTGACTTCACCGCCAAACTCTTATGGAAGTCCCTTTGGTAAAACAATGACAATCAAAATATGCATTGAGCCTCTTTAAAGCAAATACATTCATGTTACACACAATAAATGTGCTATGTTTCATTAGAGTGATAAAATAAGTATGAAATATAACAAACATTTCACTTGTGAATCTCAGAGAATGCAGTAAACTAGACACATTCAAGCAACACTCAGCAAATTGCCCTGAGACTTAGGAGCCTGCACTTCTATAGCTTCATGAAGTCTGTCTTGGGATGACTTCTGGCGCTATTCTGAATAAGTTCCTTTAGTTCTTCAAAGGGGTTGTTGTCCCTCCAGGTCTTCCCCTTGTCGACTATTGGCACAGTTTATTCATTTTAATTTATTTATTGGGCATTTGTAAGGTACTTATACATCAAGAAAATTGTGTTTCAAAGCGCCCACATGGCAAAGGGAAGGGGACAGGGGAAACAGAAGTCACGGGAAAGTGCAAAATACAAAGAAGCTGTCTTACTAGGCCTTGGGAACATTTGGATCGTGCAAGTGCAGAGCGAGAGAATGGTACATGGTAAGGGGGTAAATGCTAGGGGATCCACAGAGGGGTGAAGTGCAGGGGTGACAATTTCAAAGCAACAAGTAAGTGCAAGAGCCAGTTGCAAAGGCAACAGGTAAGTGTCGGGCAGTGACCACTAGATGGAAGAGAGGTCACCAGCCCATGCAATAAGTTAATTACTGTGAGGCAGCACAGGCCAAGTGGTACCCAAAGGCAAGTGCAGGGGGTGGGTGGATACTGCGGGCGATCGGACAGAAGGCCAGGGCCCAGAAGAACACAAGAGCCCAGGCCACCAATCACAGCTACTGTGGGGTTTAGCATGGGAGGGAGAGAGGGAACAAGGAGGAAGGAGAAGAGGAGAGTCTTGAGGTGTTTGTGGAAATGAGGAGATCCGGCTCAAAATGGAGAGAAAGGGGGAGGCTGTTCCAGAGGAGGAAGCCAGCTGAGGAAAGGAAAGAGCCGCCCGCTCTCCGATGAGAGAAGCGCCTGACAAGCAGAGAGTTGGAACCAGAGGAGCGGAGGGATCTGGAAGGAGAGTATTTGGTGAGAGCAAGTTGTAGATAGCATGGTCCCCGACCCCAGACAGCCTTATGGACGATGCAGAAGGATTTAAATTTGATCCCTGCAGCAACCGGTAGCCAGTGAAGAGATTTTAGGGCTGGAGAGATACGGTCCCCGGATTTAAGGCCAAGGTTAAGTCATGCAGCCCAATGGTGGATAGAAGAAGAAGGTAGATTAAGGAAGAGGCTGTTTCAGTAGACCAGCCTGGTGAGTACCAGAGCTCTGGAGACATTGAGCTTCTGGGGGAGAGTGAGGAAAGGGAGGATGCCCCTGAGGAGGTAGAGTTGGAAATGGGCCTTCTTGGCAAGGTCCAAGATGTGCAGAATGAAAGAGAGAGAGGAGTCAAAGATAACTCCCAGGTTTCTAGTCTCGGAGGAAGGAGAGGGGCAAGCCCATCGAGGGTGGCCAGAGAGAGGGGAAAAAAGAAGGAACAGGAGTCCCGAGGCGAAGGATCTTAGTCTTGCTGGCATTGAGACATAGGTCATTGGAGGTATGCCTAGACTGGATAGCGGACAGGCAGTCAGGAATGACAGAGGAGGTCAGAAGAGATGCAGAGGTTAGTTTGAAGAAGAGTTGGGTGTCGTCTGCATAACACTGGAAGTGAGATAAAAAGGTGGAGATAAGGTGGGCTTGAGGAGCGAGGTAGATGTTAAAGGGCCAGGTCGAAAGGATAGAGCTCTGGGGAATGCCACAGGTGAAGATAGAGGTGGGGGAGGAGAAGGAACCTAGGATAAACTGGGAGGGAAGGTCAGTGAGGAAGGATGTCAACCATTCCATTGCCCACTCCGAGATACCGAGGGTATCATGGAGCCATTTTATGAGGATGGAGTGGTTAACCATGTCAAAAGCAGAGAAGAGATCGAGTAGAATGAGAACAGCAGGAGAGTTGGAGTCAAGAGATGCAAGCAATTCTTCGTGGGTGTTCAGGAGAGCAGTTTCCGTGCCTCTGCATACTCGGAATCCATATTGATGGTCGTGCAGGCAACCAAGAAGTTCAGTATGTTGGGTCAGTTGGGGGAAGACCAACTTCTCCAGATGTTTCCCAAGGAAGAGAGTGAGAGAGATGGGGCGGTAGTTAGCCAAACATGAGGGGTCAGCAGAAGGCTTTTTCAGGCGGGCCGCACAAGAGAGTGCTTGAGGGAAGATGGGAAAGACTGTCACGCCACGGGAGCGGTTTTCAAGAAACCCGCTGTTCACCAAGCGTCTCGCTGAATCTGATGTAAGACGGAAGGGCAGCAAAAGAATCCTGCTTTTCCGACCGAACTCACGCAGAAGGGCTTGGAAGTTACCTTGGCAACGGTGGAAGCCGTTGTCAAGGGGAGGGAATCGGCGTCCAGGAAGGAACACTTAGTCACATGACTTCCCCTTCTTAAACTCCGCCCTGTCCTATGCTCAGTGCTTCTGATTGAGCATTTCGGTTTACTGCTTCGATCCGTGCTATGTTGATTCTGCTTACGCTTTGTTCGGACCTGCTTTTTGGATTACCCTAGTCTGCCTTGGTACCTGGAACTTCTGATTTGTTTTCGACTTACGGCATTCGTCCCTGGATTCGCTACTTGCCTGTCCCCTGGTTCTGTCACCGCTCGTCTGTGTTTTCGATTCGGACTGGACTTTGGCTTGATGTGCTTGACCCTCTTGTTGTTTACGCCTTTTGGATTTCGGATTTTCCGTGCTTTGACTTCCTTTCTTGCTCTAACTCGCTTCCGTGGAATTTGAAGTTCTCAGCCTCAGCTGCACCGCGGGATCCTGTCAGCCTCCGCTGCACCGCGGGATCCTGCCAGCCTCCGCTGCATCGTGGGATTAGTAGTTCTCAGCCTCAGCTGCACCGCGGGATCCTGTCAGCCTCCGCTGCATCGTGGGATTTGTAGTTCTCAGCCTCAGCTGCACCGCGGGATCATTGTAACTTCACGTACGGTAACTAGTGCTTCATTCTTATTTTTTCTTTGATCAGGGAAGTGGGTCACCTCAATCCATACTAGTAGATAGGACCTTCCCTCACATTGGCTGTCCAAGGGTTATTCCTACCTATACCAACTGCTTAGTTTACATAGCACTTAGGGTATTGGGTATATCATTTATTTTTCTCAGTTATTCTGTTCTTTTCACGCAGTGGTTTCTGTTACGTGACATTTCCATGACTCCCGACTAGAAATCTATAGTTCTGGGTTTGCTATTGAAGTCACCTATTAATTATCGTATCTTTCTTCACAGCCACGAGGTCTCCAAGGATTCCGGTCTTTCAAATAATCAATCTTTCTGTATGTTCCTTTGTACATTCAGAGAGGTATATTGATAGAAAGAATTCTTCCTCTACACTACGGGGTCAAGTTTGTGAGGAAGAATTCTGACAAAGACCCAGTTGCAAGAAAGTGATTGCAGAATTCTGCAAGTGCAGGGGAAAGGGAGCCGATAGTGTCCTTAATAGTTGTGGAAGAACAGGGGAGACCTGTTTGGAAGAGACCTTCATAGAGCAGACAACTCTAGTGACCTCATCTGGTGTGGTAGGAGAAAAGGAGGAAAGAGTGAATGTGGGAGGAGGAAGGGCTAAGAGCAGCAGGGGCATGAGGGAGGGGAGGGTAAAGGGGAAGAAGAGAGAGAACTCAGCATGTTCTGAGTTTTAGCAGTTAAGTGGGTGGCCAGTGCAGTGCAGAGGGCCTGGGAAGGAAGAGGCGAAGTAGAGACTGTAGATGGATTGGCTAGTTCTTTGCAGATTTACAAAGTTCCTTCTTTCAATGACCAAAGACTCTGGGCTTTCCTTTCCTCCAAGTTTAGCAATGTCTCTGTGTTGTTTTCCAGCTTGTGATATGTGCGGGGTCCTCCACATACCCTTTCCTTAAGTTTAACAAATAGTCCTTCTATCATACAGGGACGATTGACCCCTTTCCAATCCTTTCCTTCTCTTGATGTTCTCCCCTCTTACCAATCTTGCCTCATACTGGTATGAGTGTGAGGGGCTTGCGGGTAATCTTCACTAGCTTGCCACCCTTCAAGTGAATGCTAAAAAGCTAATGAAGTGTACCAAGGAGCCGATCATACTCGTACAAGTATAAGTGAATGGTGGAAAGCTCAAAAGGGACCATTTGAAAATATTGTGGCTATGATCCAAGAAGAAATACTTTGACTAATAACAAGAAGAATCATAACCACTTGAATGACATAAAAAATTATGACATCTGGAAATGATGGATAATTGAACAAGAGAATATGATTGTATCAACAATTAAAGAATACATAAAGGTTTTGTGGCACATTTTGTTCTTCCAATCTCATTAAGAACAATATTAAAGGGCATTGGCAATGTCCTGGCGTAATGGGAAAGGGACATTTGGTCATTTCTTGATGCAGTGTGAAAGCGGCACTGGGCGATTTTATGGGGGCCATGAACAAAGCTTGGGAAATCCTTCTGAGGGCAATGTGGAAGGAGCATGGCTCAATCCGCAGTGTGAAAGGGGCATTGAGCAATTTGAAAGAAGCATAGAGCAATGTTCCAAGGGCAATGTCAAATGGACAATTTGAATGAGGCAGAAACAGTTTTGTGCTAGCATTGCAAAAGGCATGGGTGAATTCTCTGGTGGCAGTATGAAAATAGCATGGAACTTTCTTCTGATTGCAGTGTATATTAGCATTACTGGGCAACACATGCATGGCAATTTTCACGGAGCTATTGCAAAAGGGGGCAGGTTGCTTTCTAGGGGACATTGTGAAACTGGCATAACAATTTTCTGGGAGCTGTGTAGAAACAAGAATGACAATGTGCTTCGACCGAGCATACTAACATGTGACTGCTGAAAATGCCATGATAAGCACTAAGGGCATTTTGAAACTGGAAATTGGTCGGGCAGTGCTTGAACTGTCAGACTGACATACTGAGGACCCTGGCATATTTGAGAATATCATTGTGTATTTGAGTGGCACTACTGACAGGTTCACACACCAAGCATCCGTACATTAGCATACCCCTTAAATATGTTAGCAATGGTATCCCGTTCTTTTGCCGACAAATTATCATTGAAATATTTAGGGAATTGTGGGGTAAGGGCTGAAAAGGATGTGGGGAGTGGTTGGGGTAGTGGCAGTAATGAAGGGGAAGTGGTCCATGTGCGGGGAAGTCCCACAAATCGAAGAAATGTTCATAATAATGACCACAGAGTAATTTCTGTCGGCAAAAGAACATGGAACCGTTAGCAATATCATCATTATATCTACAGAAGGTGGATGCATTTTGAGCAGCATTCAAATATCCCTCAGAAGCAGTCTGACAGGGGCACTCTTGATTGTATTTTATTTTCAGACAATTCTGATTTGTATTTGTTCACAGGAACAATGATGCACATGATGAGGCAGATTCTCAAAAGCTACCAAAAATAAAGAAATATGCAGAGGATGTCCTTTTTTAAATTTGCCGTCCTTTTTAAAATGCACAGGTGACCTTATTCTCAAAGGTGACCTGTGCAGTAGCATAAATGTAGCACTGGATAGTCCCCTTGCATAGTGTCAAGAGCATATTCCTTGCAGTATTACAGGTTCCCAGCACTCACGTGGTTAATGGGAGCTAGTTTCAAATCGATGGCCTTTTAAATATGTGCAGAAACAAAAACACATTTCTATCATTGTTTGAAGGATAGAAATGCAAGTGGGACAGAAGCGATCCACACCACGGCTGTTTAACGAGAAATAAATGCGTTACAGGGTCAGAAATGACGTTGCCACATATTGCGCACCCCCTTGCAAACAGGCACAGGAGAATGTTATTGTTTTCAGCACATTTCAAAGTGCATCCCGCTTATGGATATGAGAAGTGATTTAAAATGTGCAGAAGTACCTGCTCATTTACACCAAAGGGGGAATAGGTGCTCATCGATGAACTTTCTGATAGACACACACATGCATGATTGTAAACTTGTAAACCCCAGGGATGTTTTCCCAAATACTTTGAAAAGTGCTTTGCAAATGCAACATTGTCTCATAATTATAAAGGTTTTTGTGAGGGGAGCAGTCGGGTTGCTTTATTTAGGTGGGTATTTGCACCCCACCTTTTTCTTCAGGTTCACTAACCACTGCTGATGGCAACCCTTATTGCCTGGGTTTCCAGGACCAACTCGATGGAGAAAATGAAAATAAACCTTCATGGTCCACCAGATGATTGTTCTCGATGCCTCATGTACACCCGGAAACATTGTTTTTTGCCCAAATGGACTATAAATGTTCTAGGTGCTGGTGTGGCTGTTCCAATGGGTACATAGTTCTCTGGTCGCGTTGAAAGAACATACAAAGTGCCAAAATCACAACGATGTTCATATCATAAACACAAACGCACACACCTTGCCATATACAGCGCTCATGAGGGACAGCATAGTCTAAAAAGCAGAGGGTACATGTTTAATTAAAAAACAAGACGACGAGACACAGATAATTCCCACGTAATACTTCATTCTGTGTTTTTTCCAGTCGAGAAGCACAAAAGGCAGAAGGTTTACACTAACATTTCAAACCATTTTTTTGTTATAACATGCAGGCATTTTCAATCTTTTGAGACACTTTGCTATATAACACTTTCAGTTGAGTGAGTTTTTTTTAAAATCTGAAAACCTTAATCGCAACAAAACCTGGTTAACTTTAGACACATTAAAACAGTCGGAATCAAGGTGAACATAAAGACAGACAAGTTTGGTTCAGGCCAGATGCAGACATTTGAATAGATTCCATTGTTTGGGGGCTTGGGAGCGCTGTGTTTTTGACATGGTCAGATCAGTTACAACGAAGCTACCAATTGAAACTGACAAATTGGGTAGGCCTGTAAAGCGAGGGGCTGGGCTGCTGCACTCTTCATCTGTCTCTGGTTCTCCAGCATGGGATGCTGAGGTTGGGCCTTCTCGATGAATACCCACAATGATGTGCAACTTTTGCGTCAACACAGCTGTGTCAAAAAGCAGCAGATTTGATGATGGGCAGCCAACGGACGGATCGCGGAGAGGGATAGGCTGCTAAAGTAGAAGACTAGAGATGGCAAGCGGATCATAGAGATGGACACAGACAGAGCATACACTTGTCCTTCTTAGCACGTGAACACACACACGGAAACATCTGCACACACAGATAAACTCAGAGAACTGCACATGCGTACATTCATGCACATATACGCCAAGGCAAATGCAGATGCCACGTAGACATGGCATCTGCATTTGCAACACACAAGCAAGCAGGGAGCTTTCTCACTATTGTACCAGGAGCCAGGGGCTAGCAGCTGCAGTGGCAGAAAGAGGAGTGACCATGAAAACCAAGAAGAAAGAAGACAAGCTCTGGAAATGACAGGCTTTACCCATGCCGCCAGAAGGAGAGATGGGTTCTCCTGCCTTACGGACAGGAGGAATTTTGTTACACATTGTACATTCTGGCATACAGCGAAGATCCCACTGTCAAAAGGCATACACTAGAAAAGCTGCACCATCTTGCACCTTTTCAATATCTTACGTCTGGACTAGGATCTCACAGTTAAGAGCTCCAATCTTCCCTGTCTCATATCATTTGGCTTTCAAATCTGGGGTCCACGGAAGCAGGGGCACCTGGCTTCGCTTTCTGTGCTGGGCCCACCATGAAAAGCAGTTGACTCCTCAATCCATCTTCGCGTATCCCCCTGACGACTGCCTTAATGCAGAGCTCTAATAGATGTCAGCCAATGTCAACCCACGAATGTAACAGTAGATTTGGGTATTTTCCAACATGTATGCACTAAACTATAGGACCATGGATAGGGGAAAATATAGTGTTAATTATGAAATGCCAGCAGTGTCCGGGGAAGTCCTTGTGCTGATCCATTGCTGAGAAAATATATCTGTCAAATTGAAAAGGTTAAACTATGATTTCTGTTCCTCCCATCGCCTAAACATGACTCCTCCTGATGTAGAGACACTCCAAACTGCAAAGAGCTTGACCATAACCCCTTCTAAAAGTACTACATGTCCCAGTCCTCAGTAAGAGATTGACATTCCGAGAGAAGTTGCTTGTGTTGCAATCTAGAACATTCTCAGTACCTCCTGCCGTACACAAAGTTGACTGAGGCATGTCCAGCTTTTAAGATAGCATGTTTAGTGCCACTCTCTTATTTAGAAAAGCCCTTTCAAAGGCAGGCTCATAATTGGGCACTGGTATCAAATTGGGTAGACTTCACTGAAAAGGCCCACAGCGTTGCTTTCTCGATACGAGCCATCAATAGTTTATCTAATGGACAGAAGGGTATAGTCACACAAATGTATACATATTTCCACGTGCACATGCACACATATCCACAGACACTGCCATGCAACAGACACACATACCCCATGCAAGTGTAGGCACACGCCCGCCAATGAGTCATACATGAAAATCTATATATTTAAAATCCATGACAAGGTTTTGTTTTGTGGCTTTACTCTTATGTACACTGTACAGCATTTGTAAAAACAGAATGTCACAGTTGGTTTTAATAACATCACAATGTGGAGGGAGGCACTTGATGCAACCTTTTTTTTATAATGTACATGCTTTTTTTTAAACCCCTTGTCTTATATTTCATCATTATTGTTTTTGTCCTGGTTTTGAAGTGTGGCACATCCCACCTGACTGTACATACAAGAGCTAATGTGGAGACCCACCTGGGGTGTAATCAACAACAGATGTACTTAATTATAGGCAAACGCAAACAGTACGTATTGTGTCCAATGTCACACGCTCTTAGACTCTGACTAAATCCACCATGCCATGAATAGTAGGCAGGGGATTATCATGTTGCAGTGGTAGAAGCACTTATACTTTTAAGAGAATTTAGGAGGGGTGATCTCGAGGAGCCACCAATCCCTGCCCACTTAGCTTCCCTCCTGTGGTTTTCAGAAATCCTATACAA
This sequence comes from Ambystoma mexicanum, assembly GCF_040938575.1. NCBI lineage: Eukaryota > Metazoa > Chordata > Amphibia > Caudata > Ambystomatidae > Ambystoma > Ambystoma mexicanum. The sequence goes on from NC_090925.1 coordinate 834,660,399, forward strand.
TACTACAGGGGTAAAGAGCAGGACCTGAACTAGGACAAAAATACGAGTAGTCAGCCAGTCACCTCACAAAGTCTTCACACTCATACACCTAAGACTGGTTCGGCTAAGGGAGTCCATTCCGAAGTCAGGGTGTCATAAGCAAAGCGAGAACCACTCCTGGATGGACTAGCCAACCCCAAATCCCACATCATAACTGTGATCTATCCCTATAGATTGAGTTCATCAGCCAATCCCTATCACAGCTGCATCAGTAGACACACCTGGGTTCCCTTAGGTCGGCGAGAGGCTGAAGGACAAAATCAAGGTGCTATAAAAGGAAAGGACTGTGACAGAAGGGATCGGAGTGGGTTGGGAGAAGGAGCTCATTTAGAGATCGTAGGTGAAGAGTGTAGAAGGAGCTAGAACAGGAGACCAGAGGAGATACCATGGAGACTGGGGAAAGGAGGACCCAGGAGGTTGGGGTAAGGAGGAGATAAGATGCAGGAGGAGAGGCTGCGGGTACTGGGGACACAAAGACCATAGGAACTGGAGAGAGGAAAACCCAAGAGCTGCAGTGAGGAGGAGATATAAGGCTGGAGGAGAGTCACAGAAGGTTGGGAAACAGAGACCCAGAAGACTGGGGAGATGATGACTGAGGACCCTGGAGAAAGGAAGGCCCAGGTGGCTGGGCATAGTACGACACAGGAGGCTAGGGATTTCAAGGCACACAACGCTCAAGTGAGACCCAGGGAACTGGGCAAAGAGCAATGGGGTTGTGTAGAGAGAGACCTAGTGCACTTGGGAGAGGTCCAGGAGGTTTGACATTGAAAGTTGCACTGAGTATAGAGGTGCTTCAGGAGGAGGAAAAGTAAAGCGGGACTAAGCAGAAAGTGGCAAGAGATACTAAGGAGGAAGGGATAAGACGAATCCAGAAGACGTTACTGAGAGAAGACAATGAGGAGGTATTAAGAGAAGCCAAGGATGTGGCGGGAAGGTGACTTCAGTAAAAGGTAGAAGAAGGCACTAAGGCTGCCTAAAATAAAAAGAGATCTCTGAGGCAGAGTTGTTTACAAGGAAAGGTGGGGAGGAGGTGGGGAGAAAAGGTGAAGAATAAGAGGGTGGATAAAGAACTGAAGTGAGGGACCCACCTACCAACATGCTTACGAGGTGTGAAAGTAAGGTTGATGGAGGAATGGGCATATGGTGGAATCACAGGGATATACAACAGGAGAAAAAAGAGCTCAAGGAAGTGGAAGAGGTTTTAGAGAAGAGGCCCCTAGGTATGAGCTTGAAACAAGATGGCAATGTGTAGGTGCAGCTGGGTTGGTGAGCCAGAAGCCAGTGCTGCGAGCCTCAGAAGGACAGCCATAGGCAGTCTAGGGTGGTCTCCTGTCTTCCAGTGGTTCTAGACCTTATTTAAGGCCAGCTCCAGCATGACTCCCACCACCAAACAACCACCAGATTTCTATGCAGACTTCAGACCGGGAGGAGGAGGACTCGCCACTGTCCTCTAGCTGCACAAGCGCATCACCAAGGAAGCTACGAGCTGCAGAGTCTTGGACTCTGCTGAGAGACTGAGACTAACTGGGTGGAAACCTGAGAAGCTGTGCGAGGAATCGTGGGAGACAATTTATTTGGAGATCTTTTGTTTATTGAACCCGCATATATTCACCACATCTGAGAGACCAGGGTCCAGGCAAGGACTCACAGACCTTTACTTTGAACACTTTTGAACATTCCTGACAGACACTACCTTTTGAGTTTACTCCTAGAACACACCACATCCCTGTGAAAGTCTATCCTGACACAGATGAAGTTATGTTTTGCATATTTGCATATTGATGGTACTAAGGAAGTTGATTTGCTTTGCCCTTGTCAAATGCCCTAACAAAAAAGTGTTAAAAAATGGTGTCTGCTCTGTATTTAATCCCACTCTTGTTTGTGACAGTACCCACACACTGACAAGCCCACATGCACACACAGCCCAACACCAGCACGTGTAAAATGTTACTGATTAAGTAATGTTCAATGAGTTGTTTCAGTTTATTCATTAGTGAAGCTCTAATAATTAGTAGCTTACGTTACTGAATACATTAGGATTGATCAAGAAAGAGGTGACTACTTTGAGGGGGAAAAACTGCATAACGCGCACAGAAATTGACTCATTTATATTGTCAACGTAAGAGATGAATCTGGTGACACGGAAATAAATAACATAAAAAGGATCACATTCTTTGTTGTACGGCATTATGGACACTATTCCAGCAAAAAACCCAAAATCCATAAAACAGACATTTGGCTCTGTAGGTTTTATATGTTGTGGTCGACATCCCACATTGTTAACCTCGCTACTCTTGGTAATTAATCGCAGACTTCTCCACTCTTGGTTTTTCCTTTTTTTTGCGATCAAATGTTTTAGGTCAAATGTTTTTAGGTCAATTATGCTAATACCCATACATAGTGCTTCATTAGGCATAGTTCGGCACTCACAATATCTGTTTTGGTCGACCTTCACCTCTTTAGTGTTACTTTGCTTTGGCTGTAAAAATCTTTACTTGTCTATTTTAAGACTCAATTTATTATGGTTGAGATATGTTGGTCAGCATGCTGACTAGGAATCGGTTCTTTGTAGTTCCTCATTTGGCTGCTTTTTTAGAGTCAATGTAATTTCTTTATGAGTTGCCCATACTGGGGGGATAGCTGGGAAGTGAATGCCACTTTGGAAACCTGTGTGGTTGGAAATGGATTCTTATCATTAAGAGGCGGGGAGTGATGCCACAGTGACATGTAAGCACACATAGTTCAAGGATCTATACCAGAACGGGAGAAAGTGAGTTATATCACACAACAGTTGCGCAAGAAGCAATAATATTGTACAGGTGTAGAGGTCTAGGTATGTCACTGCTCAATGGAAAAATACAAAGTAGGGCATGAGTCCATTAGTTGGAAATGAAAGAGTTATTTCAAACAAAAGGTCTATGGTGGGAAATCCCCACCAACACCAAAGTCATGCTACACCGATACACAGATATCATGCCGCTTTACCTTAAGATCAACTGCATGCACAACATCTCAAGCACTGGCTGTCCCTCATCCAGACCTGGATGTCAAGTGCCTTCCTGAGGCTCAACCCAACCAAGACAAATTCTTTCACCTAGAAAACCCCACTAAGCATGCCCAAGTCCAGTATAGTTTGACTGACATGAAGCTCGACTAATTCATGCCTCACCTCTCACCCAGTGCCAAATCTCATGGCTTCACCGTCAACTGTGACCTCTCATTCCAAACGCACATTGCTTAAAAGACCACAACAGCATGGTATTAGCTTGTGTTCCTCTGCAAAGTCAAACCTTTCATCCCTGCACCAAGTTTCAGTGGTCCAAGCCCGGGTCATCTCCCATCTGGACAGAGGCAACTTCCTCCTCTCAGGCATCCCAGATGTCCCTTTGGCCCCTTGAATACCATCCAGCACGCTGCAGCAGACCTCGTCAAAAGAGTTCTAGAATTCAACCACATCACCTCCATCCAGAAGGAGCTGCACTGTCTACCCGCTCAAGCACATATGTTCAAAACAGCCAAAATCAACTACAAAGAAGTTGCAACCAAAGTACCACCATTTCTGACTGAGAACCTCACTGTCTTCCATGGCCGACTCATCACCAGAAGCCACAACATCGCCAGACTAGGAACAGAGAACAACAAGAGGGAAAAACTGGGAAACAGGCTGTTCCTGCCACCTAATCCATCTCCGGAGAAAGTTACCAGTGCATGTGAGGCTGCCCTGCTCCATCCTCGTCTTCAGGAACGCTGTGAAGACCCTACTCTTCAAAAAACATTGCACCAATCACTTATTAGGCCACGCAACCCTACTTGTCCCTCTCCGGAGCACTCACCCTTCTTCTAACTACCTCTGCTACCCCATCGTCCTACCTGTAATCCCCTGAGGGCATTCCCTATATACAGCGGTCCATTGCTTTCCAGGACTAGAACTAGTCTAAACTGCCAAAGCTTGCTGGAGAGCCAGGAAGTGATATAATGGTGCATGCCCATGTAGCTTGGAATTGTAAAAGCTAGTTGGAAAGTCAGGAACTGTTTTTAGGGTATAGGCTCCTATGTCTTAAAGCTGTCAATTCTACAGGAAGTTGCAGGAAATTATGTTATTGGACGTGTGTCAATAGATTGGAAGTGCATAGGTTATCATGATGAGTAGGAATTGGTGTCCCTGCTTCGTCTGATTATGAAACCTAAAGCAGCCTCTCCCTGGTGATGTGAGGGAAGCCACCAGAACTGATATGGGAGAGCAAAGCCAAATGTTTTCTTTTTTTACTGCAGCATCTCTCCTTGTGTGCTCAGTGCTAAGCCATACCTTCATAATAGTGAGAGTTTCCTCATGTGGCCAGAAAGCACTTCATAGCACAATCCCTTTTCTTCTGCGACAAAGTCAAGTCAAAACCTGCCTGTTAATGCCTTTTCCAGCGTAAGGACTCTCAGCGTGCCTTATCCTGTCTATAGTCAATTATTTGATATGCAGGGAAACACTAGCTGTCACAGGTTTCCCCCCTTCTCAACTGTCTGTGTTGTTTGTTGGAGTTCTTCGATGGAGTCTTCTTTCGCACAGTTCGGGTCTTGTATAACCCTGTGCGTAGGTCCTCGGGTTCCAGCGTATGTTCAGCGTCCCGTCTCCTGGGAACGTTCAGATGTCCGGGAAAGTCCAGGAAACGGCAAGGAGTGCACTCGGGGAACGAGCGCAAGGAGATCCGGGAAGCAACAGAGGACAAGAAGGGAAGGAATGAAAGAGGAGGAATATAGGGGACCAGGAACCAGGAATCAAAGGAATTCACAGTACGAACTACGGCAGCACACGTCTAGCCACTGCAAGCGGTAGCGTTGAGACGCACAGGGCCGCGGGGGCGTGTCAGCTTTATAGAACGTAGTGCGTACAGCGCGGAAACTGGTAAACAGCGTTCCGCGTTCAGCGGCCACGTGGGGAGTACTGCTGAGTGCAAGCCCCTATGGGTCAGGGACCAGGAAGTCCAGAAAGGACACGTCCGATGGTTCATGACACTAGCTAGTCAATTACATGTTTTGGGACCCTGCCTTCTGCTTTTCCTCTTGCCTAGAGCCTCTAGTCATAGCCTGGAAAATCCCTCTCTGTGTATTGTTTACCAAGTACATATGTTGTCTCTTGATGGGGATTGTGGTGCTGGAGTATGCTTTGATTGTGGACAAGGAGCTGGGGAAAGAGTCCCATAGGCACTTTGCTTTGATGTATATAGACTGTTCTCTACAAGAAAGTATGGCAAGCTCCAATGTCTTTGCTAGACCATGAGGGAGTGAATACATCACTGAGGTTTTGCCAAAGAGATGTAGCATATCATTGAGCAGGAAGGCGTCTGTCAAGGTCTGCCAGCATAATCACTCACACCTTTCTAAGGGATATGGTCACAGTTTTGATGGATCGTCTACGCATCCATGCAAAGCAGCCATTGAACGTTGTTACTGGAAGCTGTGCCAGGTAGGGATATTACTCTGTACACAACTGTGCCTGTACCACTCATGTAACTGTAAACTGTGTAGGGTAGAGCTTATTGTAGGGTAGAGGGTGGTCCCTTTCGCTCCTTACACCGTTAAAGACCCGTTTTGCTGTTAGGTCTTTAGGACGCTGGTTCTCATCCTGCAGGCCCATATATGTTGTGCTTCTGTATGGTCTGCTAGGTTGGGTGCTGTCTCTCACCACCTATATTAATTATGTTACAATAAGCTCTATAAAACAGGGGGCTCCCTCCCATGCCCTCTGTGTGTATGAATTGTTTTACTTGCAGTTCTATGGGACAGGGCCACTTTCATGGATGTTGTACTCTGTACGTTACGGCACACACTCTTCCTATGCCCGGTTGACGTGTTAACGTAAGTTCTGTGAATCAGAGAATGCAATGTTACCATGGCGATTGAGTTGCATTTAGCATTTGTTGTATTTCTGTGCCCTACTGCTCCCATTATCTTGTTCAGCCCTGAGGTAATGAAGCTCTCACAAAACATTTTAAGAATGAAGCCCACCAGTTAAGATGATATGCAGTTAAATATTATGGAAAATCAAATGTTCTCATGCCCCCTTGAGGTGTGACATTTATTTATCATTGTCGTCCCACATGTTGACATAGTGTGTGTCTGAGACCTCTTGATTCTCTCTACATATGTGCTTTATTGTATACTATATGCAGTATTAGATTTCGTGTGCCATTTACGCCAGCCTTAATGAAATGTAAACTTTGTTTATTTACGGAAAGTTGAAATGTTGTCGTTTTCAATTTTTAATGTATTTATTCCAATTTAATTAACAATTAAATTATTGTTCAAAATAAATAAATAGACTCTATGGGCCTCATTACGACCCTTGTGCTCCCGGAATGAAGGGGGCTGGTACGGGACCGGCCCCCTTCATTCCGGGAGCGCGTATTACGAGGTTCCCTTCGCGGGACCAGGATCAGACGCCTGGTAAAACCAGACGTCTTTTCCGGGTCCCGTGAGGGGAAGAGGGAGGTAACAATGGGACACTTATAATGGGCCAGTTGTTACCTCCATCCCCATTCCCATTGAGCCCTATTGGGGCTCAAATGGGAATGGGGAAAGGTTCCTGCAAGGAGGATTTACCGGGTCCTCCTATGTCGGAATGACCCGGTAAGTCCCCATTGCAGGGACCCGGTAAAGGAGCCGGGTTTGGAGGCAGACATGGAGCTAATAGCCTCCAAACTCGTAATGAGGCCCTATATCTTTTGTACCCACACTCATTGTAGCGACACATCTACAGTGGTCTCACTCACAAAGTACAAAACCGTAGAACACATGTTGAGATCCGCAAAGAACAGCATTGAAAGGAAAAACCCCCAAATAAGTGAGTGAAGTCTAGCGATAAGAGCAATGGACGAATGGATAGTTGTGTAGTGCCAGGAAACAGGAAGGCACGCCATGAATACGCTCAAGTGAGGAGAATACAAGCTTGGAAATGAATGTTAAAAACAAGATCAAGAATAAGAAAACCAGAGGAGGAAATGATCCAGCAAACTGACAGAAGAATCTAGAATTAGGGCAAACATGCGGTCATACTGGTACTTACCATCACCCCCAATCCTGTCAGATTGAGGGTGATGTTGATATCTGGGTTATTGAGTCTGTTGCTGGTGGAGGGCATTATTACATATTAGATGGACATTCTTTGCACATAAAAAACATAGGAAAGTGATGTCAGATTGAACTTTGTGCAAATAAAAAGTTCAATTGATTTAAAACAATTTTTAAAGTGTCACAAAACTTGGTTAACATTTAGTGAGGGAAGTTTGAGCGAGAAGGTCGGTTGCAGTCATACATGGATGCACTGAAAAAGAAGAACATCAATGCCGAGCCGGAATCCACATTGGAACATGGCGGCCCTCTTGGAATTGAAGTCTATGCAGATGCGTTCAGTAGGATCACCTGTGAAAATCAGAATGAAAACCAGTTTGCAGAAAATACACCAGTTTGCTCATTTTAATCCAGTTTATTGAACAATAATTGGTGTTTATTTTAATCAAAGCATGTTAAAGATTACAATTCTATGTTTGTTGGAATTCGTGACAAAACCTATTTTAGAGTGGATTTTCTCTTACGGATAAGGAGAAAGTTGAATTTTTCCCATCGCGCTCAATGGATTGGCAGTAGACCTATTGCGAAAGGACCATTCCCACAGTAATGTGGGCTTTAAAAAGTAGGCATATGATATGCCTACAATGTAGTTATTATCATATTTCCATTCTAGGAAGCAGCGACTGGACAGTGTGCTTGTGTAATGTCATCCTGGCCGATATCTGCGGGCCCACTGGAGCGCTGCACAAGAAGGGCACAGATTTTCTAAACATACATGAGAAGAGGGACTACGACAAATCGATGAACCGTCTATACGGATGAATCAAAACTGTTCTATTTCTCCTAACCTTCTCTTTCTCATGTCTTTGTTGAAGTTTTGTAAGTGGCAGCCGCAACGTTCGAACTTCAACTTGGGGAGGCTGTACTACAGTTCTTCAGAAAACCTGTGCCATTCTTCTGACAAAGCAACACCTTGGGCCTCATTACGAGTATTAGCACCATGGCTGCCTCCAAACCGGGCTCCATTACTGGGTTCCTGCAATGAGGACTTACCGGGTCATTCCGACATAGGACGACCCGGTAATTCCTCCTTGCAGGAACCATTCCCCATTCCCATTTGAGCCCCCATAGGGCTCAACGGGAATGGGGAGGGAGGTAATAACGGACGTTTTACCAGGCGTCCTTACAGAGTCCTTCAAAGGGAACCTCGTAATCGGCGCTCCCGTAATGAAGAGGGCCGGTCCCGTACCGGCCCCGTTCATTACGGGAGCGCAAGGGTCGTAATGAGGCCCCTTGTCCATTATCTCTTAATGCCAATGTTATCCATAGTCATCCCAGCTGAGCCTATAGCAAATCAATCCTTTGGAATCCAACCAGAAACTTGTGCGGTGGCGTTCCCTGCACCTGTTTGGAAACGAATGGAAACATTTATCCGTCTGTCCATCGGGGAATTTAGGGACTGCAATTCATCAGGGGCATAGTGTGGTGGAATTAGGGGCTAAACATGTTGGGGTGAAAAACAATGAAAAGCACAACCAGGGTCACTTGGCATCAATCAATGTTTGACTTTAGCATGTCTCTGTTCAAAAACAATCACAATTCGACTGGAGAATGACTCTTGTTTCTCTTACCAAATTGTGTCTGGAGACGGGAAGAATGGGATTAAGTAAGCGGAGCAATAATTACACTTTCGGGCCAAAGCACTTCAGAAAAGGGAAAAAGGGAAGAGGATGAGATTGCATCTGGAATGTGTATGGTGTGCCCGATCTACCCACATATAGCAAAATAGCAGAAGAAAAACCTTAGACCATCTTGATGCTAAAGGACTCAATTTCTTTGTTACTATATTGCTATATTCACACATTTGTTAAAGTAGTAGAGCACCAGCGTAGTATAGATGCCAATTGGGCTATGCATCGATTCCCCTACACAAGCTCACAATGATCCATTGCTCATTGGGGACCTCAGGTCAGGGGGGTACAGGTGATTGACAGTCCAGTTGCTTCCTTACAGAGCATTTACCGTCCACAGAGGAGTTTGTTAACATATCCGTCTGGTAAAGATACCTGGGAAGCATCGAATTGCCAAACAGTAAATCCCACTGACTATTGACAGGTGGGGTAAAAGGGCTGAGTAAACTGTGTTCCATAACGCCTGGCCATTTCCTGTTGGCAAGCCCAGAACTCTCAAAATTTTGCGTCCCCAGGGCGGTTCAAAACACTCGACTTTGTTTTTGGTGGGTGAGTTCATTATGGACGTGTAAGGGGTTTAGAGGTGAGTGAACTGATTACATGCCAGGGAACACCCACCAAAATCACGTGATCTGAGAGGTGTGAAATCCACAGCACCACGAGGCTGAAATCTCTTGGCTGAGAGGAGGAGGCCATGTTCCACCAACCCTAACTCTATTCTCCCATTTTCAGAGAGAACAACTGCGTCCATGGGGTGGCCGTGCACTCCGCATACAGCACATTGCTCAAGGAAATTATCAGGTGCACCCCAGAAATAACCACCCAGACTTAGACCTGCAAACAGCTGGTTCAAATCTTGACCGTATCGGGCCGGTTCTGTTAGTACATAATTGTTCATGTGCTCTGCAGAGCCTGGGAGTGGGGACATGGACTTGATGGCATTGGGCAGACCCCACGTAAACGTAGTCCTTCCACCAGAACTTGTCAGGCAGAGATTGCCACCTGGAGGGATTGCCAGCTGGTGAGAGTCTGCGTTTGGCAACAATGGGCTTTTGTAACAGGCGCATACTATCGACCGGGCGCATACTATCAACCGGAGTAGTGGGTCCCATATTTTTGTGATGAGGCTCGACTGTTAAAAGATTTTGATTGAATTGACAGTGATAAACCCAAGAGGTATCGCACTCTCGAGTGCCCATATTTATAGTTAAGCATTTTTAAAATAAATGTATAACGCAAAAAAACACAGACCCGGGGATCGAACCTGTGTTGCTCCGCATCGTCTTGCGCTGCTCCTGAGCAATCATCCCGAGGACTTGCAGCTGTCATTAGTTTGCACAGTGTGGTATGCCTAACAAATATACTAACCTGTGCTAGACCCGAAAAAGGACAACAAATATAAAATATAATAAATGTTATATGAACACTGGTAGTCAGCTAGAATTACGAACTGTGAAATCTTTTAATTTATATATATGTATTTACACTATATATAAATATATCACGAATGTCATGAATTTGCGAATATCGCACTGGTAGCTATATTTTCAGTGTTACTTTGCAAGCCAATGGAAGGAGTTTAATAATAACACACCTGTTAACAGGTGCCTAGTTCATTCGCATAGATTTTTAAGGAACATGAGGTCCTAGTTGGCCTGCCAGTGAAAGTATGAAAGACCAACAGTATTTGTTCCGAGGAAGTCATTGCGAACCTTTTTTATATTTTTGTGGACTGGAGATGTTCATTCTCGTTTACTCTAAGGGTTCAGTGCTGAGATAGTGGAAAGAAATGGCAAGAACACCTCAGGCTTTTTAATAAGAAACAAAAAAATAAGAAACAAAAAATCTGTACATTAGGAATTCAGTCTCATAGCGTAGTGTTATGTTTCCCATCCAGTTATTGCTCACACCACATGTCTTTGTGAAAGGAATGCCACTTCGCAGAGAAGAGTGCAAGGGATCACCCCCCAACTAATTTCGAGAGAAAAAACCCCAAAACCTCATGTGTAAGACTAGAGTCTAGATGTGTCACGGAATGACACAGCAGTTTCTAGTCCAGTTGAGGACTTCCTGCTTTCTTCCTGGTCAGGCACAGACAAACACACTACTTTCAAAACCTTTCCCCAAGACACAGTTCACAAAAACTCCACACACGACATCACAGACAGACACCCATCGCCACCACCTGAGAATAAGCATCTGTTTATTCATTTGTAATGTTTGAAAGCACAGACCACGCCCTTGTGGCCAATGGAGCCCTGTACATGATCATATATCAAATGAAATATTGTGCCACAGAAACCCATGCATTAAATCAAACTACAGTCCGAAAATACAACATTACATATCACATTGTTCCCAAGGGGCATAATAAGGTGCAAAGCTCCGTGAGCATTTGTAGCTCGGGATAGATCTTAGTGTGAATGTGAAATTCTAACCAGGTGGGGGTTCACCAGAAAACTGCCTGTTTCATGGTCTTATGCTTCACTATCAAGGGGAATCATGGAAGGGTGGTATTGCTTTTTTGAGGGTCCAATTAATTCAATAAAAAAATACCCTTTTGTATCTGTAACATTAGTCATTCCGGGTGTAGAAAACACCCCCAACATTTTGCATATGCCTCCACCAGCAGTAAAAGCAGTTCGTTTACATTTGGAGCTAAGGGGAAATGCTCCCAAGAAGTGTACTCAATCCCGGCTAATGCTTTTGGGATCTCTTGCAAGGATAGAGAGAATGCAACAGTCCCTTTGGTGATGTTGCCACTATGCCAAAGTCCACCCTCAACATAACCCACTCCAGAAACGTCAACTACATTTCTTTGGCAACAATGAGTGATGAAACCTCCTTCATAGGTTGAAGCAATGTGAACCGAGTTGCATGATGGGAAATAGCTCCAGGTAGCATTGGGTTTCAGTAAGGGGAAGCAGTAATCAATAAGACCTACACTAAGAACCTGGTATTGGGCCTAGAAAATAAACACAAGCCTGAACTGGATATCCGGGGAAGCACGCACAACTTAAGTGTCCAGGGAAGACACAGACGACTTCATTGAGGGGTCGAGGAAGGACACACAAGATTTAAGTGTTAAGGGAAGACGCATAAAACGGTTGAAGGAAGGGCACATGGACTTTGTAGGGTATCCAGGAAAGACACACAAGACTTAGGAAAAGGTTCAGCAAAGACACCCGATACATATATTATAACATACACAACTCTTTTTAAAGTTCACAAAATTTTAAATTAGAACATTGTGCTAGACCAAGGATGCCTCATCTTTGGTTTGCAGTGACTGTTGTGGCCCGACCTATCTCAAGATGGGTCTGTCTTACTTTTCCAGGTAAAGGACAATGGCGCCACTGCTTTCTGAGTGATGCAGTCCCACGACCTTCTTGTTTACAAGCACAGTGGCACTATCATCCTTTTACGGATACACAATCTAAAAGCAATTTGGGAAGTGCCAGACAAAATACCCCAGAGGTTGTCGCACAATGAGATGAAGACATCTTTGACCAAATAAGCCTGAATGCTATTATTTAGGGTTACATGGTAATTGAGCGGAGAAAGAAGAAATAGGCTTACATGCACACGAAAAAGGGTAGACTACAAGTTCCATCATGCTTTACAGGGTGATTTCTTCAGAAAGTGTCTTACGAGTAAAACCTAAACTTGCACTCCCAACATTAAGCCATGTGCATCTTAATGTATGGTGAAAAGTTTCATGTGTGTCAGAATACGTGTATATAAATATCTCTCTCTCTCTCTCTACATATATATATCTATATATACATATATAGATATATATAGATATATACACACATAAATATATATGTATAGTTATATGTATGGATATGTGTAGAAATATGCCTAGATTTTATTTCCTCTTGGCATGTGTATTGCTTAAAATTAAACTTAACACTATAATAGTACATGATTAGTATGTTTTTGAGTGTTCTTAGTTTCTAATTGTGGCGCGTACCTCACAGAGAACGCTAGTAGGAGGACTCCATTATGAAGAGTTCTCCTAAGAACCACGCCCACTAAATACGAATTGTCATAACAGTAATCTCATCAGCCTTCCCAGCCCCTCAGTACAGCCAGGACTTTTTAGGCATGAATGGGAGCAAGAAGAGGTACCAATTGCTGCTGTTGGGCGGCATGTTATGAAGTACAACCATGCCCAGTTCTGTGAAAGCACTGGAGAATGGCGCTCATGGTGCCACTCATACACAGCTCCAGGCCTAAGGAGCAGCCATCTTTGGTCCAGGCAGAATTCACTATTATCACACATGTTCTGAAAATAAATTATTTACGACTGATTTAAAAAAAACTTTAAAAAGCACTACCCCCCACATATGTAGTAAAACACACAAAGGTAAACTCATGGACAATATTTTCCAACTGTTACTAAAAAAGGATACTGTGCATGCAAATTCTGAACCAGAAGTTCAAATATTACACATAGAATAAACACAGTTACAAAAACAGAGTTATCCCATGCTTTCATAGTTATTGTCCCCTTCCAAAATGGATCTCATCTAACCCCAAATCTTGGTAGTTAACTGTAGTGTGGTTTTGGGAATCAGACCCTCTCTTCAGAGCACTGCAGTTGTTAAAATCCTGCTTTCATGATGAAAAGATAAGGTACACAGGTAGATACAGGTTTTTGAGAGAGTTTTATACCACAAAACACCTAGACTGAGACCGTGGGTTTGGGGTTAGGTGGAATCTTTGGTCCGACTCCAAGGATGGACCTTCTGCCAGAATTCAAGATGGCCGCCCAATGGGACTTGCATAGTCAAAGCCATAGAAACAGAAAATAGACTAGAAAGGCAAAACTCTTAGCAGCCCACCATCAACTTCATATAAACATGGCGTCCATCTTGAACTTTGAGTTAATGTTATTTACTATTCTATAAATGTATCTTGTTGATGGACTTATCTCCTTGGTAAAAATACATGTTTAAGCCATCATAGTTCATATGATAATATCAAACAGACGTTTATATTTTCTGTTAGGTTTGCATATGGTCCATTGGTTAATACTGTAGTGATAAAAATGGCAATAATTTCTAAATTAGCATAAACATTATTTCAACATCAAATCACTAGGATCCTCTGTTTCTTGTTTAAACTATATCACAGGGAACAATTATCAATATTTCTGATGAAAAAAGAGAAACAATCTTGCTTAATGTCTCATCAGAAATATAATTACTATTGCATAGCATTTTTTTGAGATTTTGGATATTTTTTCTTGTTTTGATTCAACCGTTAATCATTTACCTTAATTGTACTGCTTGTAGAGTTTACCAATAAGACTTTGCTATTTTGGTGGTTTTATGATCTTTGAATTCTTATTTTTCCCATTCAATGTGCTACATAACTATTTCACCCAGACCTATGTGTACTGTAAACTGCAATGACAATAAAAACTTTTCATTCTAAGATGGCCGCCACATAGACATGCATCCGGCAGGAACATTTGTTTGTCCACTCTCAATTATCTTTTTCTATGGTCTCATCACTCCACATTCTAGCATCCAAGTATTTCGTTTTGCCTTTTACTTCCCATGATGTCACAGGAATCATTGTGATTTCACAGGAAGTCCTTCTTAGGGATCACTTCTGTGCCCACACAGGACTAGCCATAAACTTTGATTTTTACTGATAAATTTGAGAGTAAACTATAGGTAGTTGGAACTTCTGCTGTTTATGTTCACTGCATGTACATTGTTTTGCTTTTTGTAATTAGTATTGTTAGTCTTCATTACATTTACAATCCAAATGTCCCCCCAATTGAGGATGCTACTACTACACCCAGAACTACACAGCAAATGATGATCATAATTTTCTTCTACATTACCAAAATCACAGAAGAGTCCGTGGTCAGTGGACGTGGAGAAGTGAGAAAAGAAGAAAGAAAAACATAAGTTATAGAAAATGCTTGAATAATCAGAAGGACAAGAGTTCTCAACTGAATGCTGTATCTAGAGAGATGTATCTATAGCCATGGAAGTGGTGCAATTTTAAAAATAACTTACACAGTTGCTCTTATACAATAAATATTGTAATTTGGTGGGGTAAATGAAACCCAATCCACTAACTTTATCTTCAATGAATATCCTATTGGGAAGGGAAGATTTTTGTTTCATCCCACATACACAACACATGTATTATTCACATTTAATATGAACATCTATTGTAGGCTTGCCTTTTTCCACACCATTCCAGCCTAGCATTCCACAGTCAAAAGAATTACATGTTTAAGTCATTTTTAAGGCCATTAAAATCTGACACTACCCAACTCATCATGCAGTCGAGTGACACAGAAAGAGTAAGACAGGAGCTAGAACAGGGGTTGGAATGTTGTCATTCACTTTCTGCAGTATATTGTAAACGGATGCCAGATGGTAGAATGTTATTTCTTGGCCACACAAATAAATTAGTGCCGAAGTGTCATCAAAGGAGTTTGTTTTAATACATAAAAGAACCAAAGCCATATTTGTAAAATGTTTAAAAGGATAGCTTCAAACAACCTACTTCATACGCAGAACAACACAAACCTTTGCTTTAATTGATTGCAGACACCTGAACCGCTTATTGGGTCCCCCACTATCATGTAAACTTGTGCATTGTGAAGTTCCTTAAGGCTTAGAGGGAGGCATGGGGTGTTTGTTATGTTAGATCTGGCAATTCGGTAGATGGGAATCACTGATCCTACAATTATTCAGATAAATTGTTTCAACTGCCTAGGTGCAAGACTGGCTTGGAAACATTTTCAATATCCCCTGCATGAGGGATTCCCATCGGGTGAGGCCGTGGAAGCCCTGTTTCTTTCATTTTTATTAACTGATAAAATGATGCAGGTGGTCTGCTCATCATACCTCCCTTTCATGAAGCCCCAAGGCAAAAGCATAGTACACATATCTGATCTGCTGCACCAGTCTCCTGATCTGCAGCACTTGCCCTTTTATGGCACAGAGCTGGTTCAGAGGTCAAATGCGCCCTGTTTGACAGCTGCTGCAAGGCCACTATAGACAGAGGTTGCCTTTAACTCCTGCACCTCAGATCCAAAAACACAAACATTGTGGCATATCCATCTGGTGGCAGTGTAAACCATAAAAATAAGACGTATCTGTTTTTGGAATTGTGAGAGATGGTGCGCCTAGTTATTAAATTATTCATTATTGATTATGAAATGATCAAAGCCCCAACAACATACTCATGTCAACTCAGCTCTCAGCTATGGAAAGGCTATGTGGATTCATGGCCAGAATGCTTCATGTAGCTTCAGCAAGAAAGACAATAAGTAGGAAGGCTGCTTCTTTTGATTCTCAGGGAGGTTGGGCAATGCCTCTCCTCCAGCCCAGGAGCCTCTCAGGAGGAGTGTTCCTGGGAACTAGGATTCAAAGAAGCACAACCATAAGAAAGGCCAGTCTCTCTCCAGGGTGTTGCATACCAGATGGACGTAGAAGCTGCATGCTTGGGAAGCGGGCAGGGTTAGAGTAGCCAGAAAGAACTGAAGGGAACTGAGGGAAGGTTTCACCCTCTTGCTTTTCTCTGGGGCTCTCACTCCTTCCTGTCTCCTCCTCTTCCTGCAGAACAGATCACTCTGGGTGAGATGCAAGGAGGTAAGGATAGCGTACCAAAGCAGAAGGGTTTGGAATCCTTACAGCAGGCTTGCTTTTGTCCAATCCCCAGTGGCCTTTTACCTTTATAAGGAAGGTCGCTCCCACTCCATCCACAATTCATTTTGAACTTTCAAGAGGAACAGAAGAATCCATTGGACCTTTACTGGGAGTGCAGTCCATTTCAAGGTCCTCTAGCTGTGAGGTGAAGATGGAGTGGTTCTAAGGCAGAAGTGAGTTCTGTCCCCTAACCATCCCCACGGTACAAAGGGTGACTTGCTGTTGGACCAAAGCCTGCACTCTGTCGGCTTCATTGGTACTCAGGCTCCTCTCTGGAGGGAAAGGACTCTCGCAGGCGCCAACATACTCAATGTACTGGGTGTGAAGCGAAAACTGACTCGCCTTGTCCCTGAGACCCTGAATTGAGGGCTTACAGCTTCAGAGAAGCCAAAGCAGCTAGATTCCAATTATTCTGCAGCCCGAGCTGATGGTGTTCAATTTATTAGTAGGGGTTTATATTGAGCGCAGACCTAGCATCGAGAAGCAATGGAGCACTTTACAATCATAGGGGGAAGAACAAAGTGAGGTAGCCTTGGAACCATTTATGACCTGTGGTTCTGCTTTTGGCTTTCTCTCCAAACCTTCAAATTGCAGTTTGCTACATCGAATGAGTTCACTGCTGCATAGCGTCAGTGGAACTGATCACTGCTCTGGTTCGAACAGGAAGCTAACTGCTGCAGAAGTCTTTGAACCGCTGCATCTTCGAACATCACCTTGAACCACTAGGATCATTGCATCAAACCAACCTGGATCTCAACTCGGACCTCTACATGCCTCGTTTCACCTGTCACCTCAACCCAGTGATAGTCATCGTTGTAAACCTAACCTGGTGGCCTCTTTGAACTGCTGATGCTGCATCGAACCACAGGAATCTTCATATTGAACCCAACTCACTCCCTGGATCACTACAAATCTGGTTCGACCTGCAAGTACAGCACTGCAAAACATAGGTCGATGCTGCTGAGTCCCTAGGCAGATATTAAGGTAGAAGAAAGGTTTGAGACCCTGCACAATCGCGCTAGGTACTTCACAGTGTTTAGCTTAGATTCTAGTCTTTGTTGATGAGTCTGAGACTTGATTTAACAATGTGTCACAGTTGTATTTATTAGTGTAGCCAACACGTGTTTCAACCCTCAGGGGTCTTTCTCAAGACAGAGTAAGATAGTGCATGGGCCATGGTAGAATCTAATCTGAACACTGTGTAGTACCTAGTGTGATTGTGCAGGGTCTCCAACCTTTCTTCTATGTTTACTTTCCAGGACAATGGGGCACTGTCCTAAGGGGCAACAGCACAAGCGGCAGGGTACGCTCCAAATTAACACCTATAGTGCTCCCAACGCACCCTGATCCACTTTTGATACCATAGTGACTGATAAGCCACCCTTTGTGCATCTTTTTCTCAAAGACATATCCTTTACAAATGACATTGTTGCAATTTCCTGCTCTTCACCCCCGCTACCAGACCCAGAGTGCCTTTATATTCATGTTCTGCATTTTCTGTTTTTTTCTACATGAGGGTTTATGGCTATTGTGTTTTATAGTCAGCTATTTGCATATTGGTATGTTTATTTAAAGTATATATATTGTGATAGAACCTTGAAACCGACATTCCTTTATTTTGGAGTATTGTTCTATTGTTGTTTGGTTTGCTACTGTCATCCCATTCAGACCCCTCTTAAGAGAATAGCCTGCCCTTGGCCCACGTTACCAGAAAAGGCGAAAGAGGTTTATCTCTTTAGTGTGTCTGTTTCACCTGTATGATTTGGATCACTGTTGGCTTGTAGTAGTGTGAGGGGTGAGTAGGTGGTTTAGCCACTACTGATCCTTGTACCTTGTATTTTGTAACACGCTACATCAACACTGGTGGCCTTGGCAACGGATATGACTTCAGGGGTGAAGGGAGTCCTAGATGCTCCATGACCTCTGTTTCCTTTTTTTCTGTACCCCGAGATACTAGGTTTTGGAACAGCCTCTTGTTTTCCTGTGCACCATCACTGTCTCCACTCACCTGTATGGACTGCAAATGCTGATGTCTGATGGCATTTGAATCTGTTTGGTGGCTAGGGCTGGATTAGGACAGAGATGCTGGGGTTTCTAGGTATCCATTCACCTAAAGGTCACATGGACAAGCGTGACCAAGTCCTTAATTCCCCTTCACCCTGACAAAGGGAAAACACCCTGATCCAAGCAGTGCCATTCTTCTACCACCCCGGTTCCAGTTCCAAGCATGGCCCATTAAGTGTCTTTGGATTTTGCTCCCCATTCTACACGAGAAGATAGCAAAACGAAGAGTTAAATATCTTAATCGCGTAGTGAGCCTTTCTCTTCTAAACAAAAAGTCATCAGTCCACCTCCTTGAAGTCATCTCAGTCTTTGGAGGATTCTGCACCTAATTGTGTGCGTAGTGGGAAGGTATCATTCCTTTTAGCTTCTTCTACTGCTGCAGAGCTTTTAAAGCAAAATAGGTTGGACATTTTCAAACAGGCCCCAACACTGGTAGCTCCTACCTCGACTCCATATCTTATGCCCGCTGTGCTTTTGCTGGAGAATGGAGGCCACCCTGCACCATGCAACTGCACGCTTTGGACCTCAGTGAACTTTATGATCCTTGAGGGCTGGTGCCATTACCAGAGTCCTCATGTATTTAGATTGTTTCCATTTTAAAGGTGCTGGGGGTGCTGCTTCTCTGACCTAGCTCTGTCACTGGTGACTGAGCAAAAGGCCTTCAGGATCATTCCACATACCAGAAAGCATCCCCTCTGGGAGCATATTTAATCCGTGCAAGCCTTTCCCTTGTGGCTTGGATATTTTGAGTTCTGGGTCTGGTCCGTGGTGACATACCCAAGGAACTTGATCGCTTTCAACTTGGACGACATAACAATGGACCTCAGAGATGCTGCAATCAGGACACCTGCCTTAAGTTTAATTTGGATCAGAGCTGGTCCATTCAAGGGATGATTAAAGAACTTTGGCCGAGGCTGTGGACTCCGTATGCCTTTCTGCCTCTGTCTTTCTGCCTCTGTGATGTATTGTCATGCTCATTCTCTGACTGAAATCCTGTGGAAATCCCCTATGGAGCACTTGCTTCATATTAGACACTATCTTGTGTCCCAGATTCTGTCCACACACAGAATCCCGAAAAGCTTGTTGCTCCAGGCCTACAGCACTGGCTCCTTTTCAACCTCCTTGGATAGCAAGCCTAAAAAGCTGGGCGCTTTTGCTTGCAAGTGTTTGCCTCAGGCAGCCTGGTGCTTTGGACTGTTAATATTTTGAACACTCTAGCTCGTTATTCCCATACGTTTTTGTATTTGGCTAAGGGAGTTTCATGATAAATGCAGACTAAATGGTAGCACACAATAATGAGGTGACTACTGTAAGAACATTTTGATGTTGCTGACTGTTGTTAGGTCTGTGCACTCAGGGATGGTCATTCATCAGCATTTGTTGATAAGAATGTCAGAGAAATTGCTGCACCTGCCCTGACAACCAGAATATCTTCTGATCTAAAGCGGGTACATAAAAAAAGCATGAGGGTTTACCGTATCACAAGTACAGTTGAACAAGTAATTGTCCTCTTTTGCATACAAGGTTTGTCACCATTACCCATTTCCTGGGCAGCATGGCAAGGGACAGATGCAGCATTAGTGCCGGCAGCAACAGCAATAGCGTCACTATTTTTGCTCTTCCAGAGTTCAGGGTGCCAGTCATGGAAGCTCTTTACCCACCATCCACTCTGATCTCACAATACCTCTATAATGTGTCACCCTTATTACATTCAATTCTGTTGGCGACAGGATTCATTTTTTTTCCAGCAGGCATTGCCCTCCATCACATCAGATACCTGGTTCTTGCAGGCTGTTTCTCATGGCTCCTGTCGGCCTTGCATGTAGAGACCCCTGGACAAACCACCCTTCTTAAAGTGTCTCCTCCAATTCAGCTGCTGTTGAGGAAATTGCTCATCTGTTGGTCAAAGTGGCTATCATGAATGTGCTTCCAAATGAGAAGTGGAAGGTGTAGCACTTTTGGTACTTCCTGGTCCCGAAGAAGGTGGTGGGATAAGAATGTGCTTGGACCCCAAGCTGCTCAATTTCTTCTTGGATTAAAATAAAACGAAGATGGACACCTTTATGGGGGTCCTCGGGCCGTGAAGCTATTGGTTGGTTGTGTGCCTCAAATGACAGGACATCTACTTCTTTATCCAGGCCCACTGGAACCATTGGAAGTATAGCTGATTTGTTGAGAAGCCCTCATTGCCCATTCACTGCATTGCTTTCAGTCTCACATATGTGTTGCGGATGTTCACATGTTGAAGCAGTGTTGTATTCTCAGCGAGGGAACATGACAATGCTCTTGATGGCTTCAATGGTGTACCAGGTCTCAGAACATCTTGTAAGGATTTTTGATCTCTTTCACTACGGTCTACACGTCTCCTTGCATCTCAAGATATCATGCATGCTGTATTCCAGTTGCTCAAGTTTATTAGAGCAGCCCTGGATATCCACGTGGGCTTGCCATTTTTACCCCCAGGGAGGGTTTTTGACATGTTTGCGTGTTGTTTCCTGTTTTTGGTTTTGGTATCCTTTTTCATGTCTGTTAGGTCTGAAGGCCTAGTGCATCTTCGTGGTTCCACAGAATTCGGTCTGTTCAGTGGCTGCTGCAAGGTCAGTTATCCAAATTCTCGGGGTGTATGTATGAGCGACTGGTGGTCTGTGTGTGGCATGCCTTCTACACTGGAAACCTTTCTGACAACTGTTGCTGCTTGTCACCATGGGAATGGATACTTCCCTTAAGGGCTGAGATATGTCCCATGCCACGGGTTCCAGTGACACCATGTTTGAGTCGTAGCGCATCCCTGGTAGCTGTTGGAAAAAGTTCCTGAGCAGAGGAGTACCCAGCATTGCAGGAGTGGGGTGGAGTTACCTACAACAAGAGTCCTGTCTCTTTGGGCGGGACACTGGATCTCCTAAACTGTGGTCAAAGCATACTGTAGCTCCCTAGTCTCCGTTTTAACCCTGATGTTCCCAGTAATTTGTGATGCCCACTACGTCTCTGAGGGAGAGCATCCAAACTGTGGCATGAAAAGGCAGAAGCAGCAGATCATTGTAGCACAGTGGGAGGAATGCGCTGCCACAGAAACAGAGGAGAATAAGAAGGACAGAGCAGGGCACATATGCATGCAAGACACCAATGTAAGGCATGGTGTCATGTGCTGATGCTAACAAGAGAGAAATTAAGGCAAGCAAAAAAGGATCATACATGGTGTTTGTGTACACCTTTCTACACACTAGTGTGAAGGTGGGTGCCCACAATAATACAACTCTTTTGGATCCCTGCCCACTGTGTGACCAAGTCACACTTGAAGCACCCTCAGTGGAGACTGCAGAACTCTGAGGACCAAGGAAAGCCACCAGCTTTGTAATGCAACCCCTGGAGGTGGTAGATGTGAGTTTCACAAGAGCTCCCCAAGTCTACACTCGGCAACCGTTTCATGCCAGAAAATTGCTACTTCACAGACAGGTGAAAAGTATTCCCCAACATGACATAGTGATCTATGGAGGTGAAAGCCCTAAGACAATCTGCATCAGGAAATACTTTCTAACAAGGCTTGTTGCGTGCCTAATGTACAACCTAATCTCAACTATGGTTGTATCGTGATTTTGCATCGATCTCTGATGAGAGAACTCACCAACGGGAAATCCATCTCGGTGCAGCTACAATCCAGGAAGCTTCACAGGATCTCTTTCCCCTTCACTTCTCCCAGGTTATTGGCAGATTCCAAGCAACTTACCCAAGACCTTGGCCCTTCTTGGGCTTCCGCCTTCGTACGGTTCTCCCCCATCTCCAGGCCATGCTCACGCAGTATCAAGAGGAAGGATACCAATACAAAGGACTACAGGTAAATCGATTTAATTTGATTTCATTATTATTTCACTTCATTGACCACCTCCAATTAATTCTATCTATATTTTCGATTTTAGGTGTGTACACTTTTTTAAATTTCTGTGCCCTCTTTGCATTGCATTTGTGCCCCTGTTTTCAATTTTAGGTGTGTGCACTTTTTCACATTTCTAAGCCCTGTTGGCATTGCATTTGTGCCCCTGTTTGTGATTTTCAAATTTACTTTTTGGATTGCATTTGTGCCTTTTGTGACTACTGCCCACCTGGTGAGTTTAGCTAGAACTGTGCTGTGTAGCCCCTCTTCTTTCATCCCACAACTAACCTCTGCCACCCTATGGTCTCACCACCTTGCCATCTTTTCTAATTGCTACACTATTACCTATCCTCCCTCTCTCACAAAGTCTGGAAGAAACAAGCACAAAAGAAGACATCCTGTCCTCGAACCCTGGCCTGCCAATTGCAGGAACCTACATCAGCATAACTTCCAGGTCTTTACTGATATCCTCTTCTCTGTCCCTTCTCCAGATTTATGGACTCCTCATCTCTTCTCCACTCTCCTCCCTTTCACATCCTTTCCCATTAATGGAGGCAATAAATGGGAAGTCCTCTTGACTAGCTTCTCTTCATCACGCTGCATCATTAATGTCTACCACACAGGCACTGTCTTGGTTCAGGGTCCTCAACCCAACCTCCTCCTCTTTGACCGG
Source organism: Ambystoma mexicanum (assembly GCF_040938575.1). Classification (NCBI taxonomy): domain Eukaryota; kingdom Metazoa; phylum Chordata; class Amphibia; order Caudata; family Ambystomatidae; genus Ambystoma; species Ambystoma mexicanum. The sequence continues at coordinate 834,683,481 of NC_090925.1, forward strand.
CACCTGCCATCCCTCATTACCTTCCTTTCTTCACCTGTCTCTTCCCCTACCATTCTCTCTGTCCCTCCCCCTTTGATAGGTGGACCATGTCCCGGTACTCCAACTCAGAAAACCTTCAAAGGTGGAGACCTCCTTCAACTGGCTACTGTTAACGCCCGCTCAGCCAACAAACACTCCACGGACATCTGCTTCCTTCTTGAAGACCCTGACCTCGACATTCTCGCTCTTACCGAGACGTGGTTCAAAGCCAGCTCAGTCACTGTTTTTGACTCCCTTCTCCCTGATGGCTTCAAGATCATCTCCAAGCCACGACCTTTCCATGCTGGCGGTGGGGTGACTTAATCTTCCCTGATTGGGTTCCTTCTTCCGTCATACCCACCCAGCTTTACTCTTCCTTTGTGAGCCTGGTCTGCAACCTGGTCATCTCTCCTCCTCCTCTCTGACCATTGCTACCACCCTGTTCCTCTCTGAATGGGCTGTTTTTGCTTCCACCCTAATCTTAACCACCTCTAATCTCCTCCTCATGGGCGATTTCAACATCCAACTGGACTCCCCTGTCACAGCATCCACCCTCTTCCTTGACCTCTGCACATCACTATCCCTCTCCATTCTCCCTTCAGGCCCAATCCACTCGGCTGGACACACTCTGGATGCCTTCATTCATTCTGACCTCTCTCTCTTCCCCCTCTGGTCACACCACTCTTTTAGTCAGACCTTTCTTCCTTCTTGTCGCACCTGCGTCCCCTCTGCCCTTTGACCGGCCCTCAAAAAGCCTTGCCAAACTCGTTCACAAACATCCGTCCGATGAAACGAGTGTCAGCTGCTGCCTTTGCATCCACCTTCACCCTCCTTTCCCCCATCCCCATACTCTACCACCGACTCTGCTCTCAGCAACCTCCATTTGGCCATTACCAACACCCTTGACATTCCTGCCCAAGTCATGAGGATCCGCCTGAAACCTGCCTCCAAACATAACACCTGGTACTACTCTGAACTTGCAGCCCTGAAACACAAGTGCAGAGCTGTGGAACGGAAGTGGCAAACCTCAGGATCACCCTCTGACAAACTGGCCTGCTGCCTGCTCCAAGGGCAATACAGACTCTTAATCTGTGTCAAGAAAAGGGCCCACATTCAGGCACAGGAGGGCCCCCATTCAGGCACGGGTATCGGGTGCATCCAACAACATGGCTGAAGTCTTTAAAATCTGAAGGGAACTAGCCGCCCCTTCCGCAGTCTCCTCCTCCCTTCTTATATCCTAGGGCCTCTGCAACGCGTTGGCCACACACTTTACCACTAAACCTCTGGACATCCTGAGTACTCTTGCTACCCTCCCACCCAACCCCTTCCTCACTCCCTCACCTCCTAAGGCTCCTCACCCTCCATCTTCCTCTGTCTCCTCCTTCTCCCCATCACACCTGAAGAAATCACCAGATTGGCCGCTCCATGAAGGTCTCTTCCGGACAGGTTTTCCCTTGCTCCTCCAGAACCATCAAGGACAACATTGGCTCTCTTGCCACTGCACACGCGGATCTCTGCAACCACTCTTTTGCCACTGGATCTTTCCCATCCTCCCTCAAGCACTCCCTTCTGAAAAAAACTTCAGCAGACCCGCCCTGTCCAGCCAACTACCGCCCTATTTCGAACACCCCCTTCCTTGGGAAATTTCCACAGAAGCTGGCCTTTCCACAACTTACCTCACACACTGAACTTGTTGTTGGTCTCCACGACATCAATATGGGTTCCGAGCATCCGGAGGCATGGAAACGGCTCTTCTGAACACCCATGAAGAACTGCTTGCATCTCTGGACTCTAACTCTCCAGCTGTCCTCATCCTACTCGATCTCTCCTCCGCCTTCGATACGATTAACCATTCCATCCTCATAAAACGGGACTGGGTTACCTCTTCCCTAACTGACCATTTGTCCCAAGTAATTGTGGGCACCTCTTCCTCACCTACTTCCTTCACCACCTGTGGTGTCCCCCAGGGCTCAAACCTCTCCCCCTGGCTATTCAACAATTACCTTATTCTTCCTCTTCGAATTATCAAAATGCGTGGGCGGACCCACGCAGGCGCTTCCCCATCCAAAAGGATGATGTGCACCTAATCCTCCATTCATACACACAGCCCTCACACTCTCACAACTCCTCCCACCACCCCGTCTGCGCCACAAAATCCAGCAGCACACTGCTCCTCTCCCTGCCTCTCACCCCGACTCCTCCCAGCAAAGCCTTCCCACTCATTTCAGCCACTCCCAGCGCAGACAACCGAACCCTCATCAACTCTCTCTCCTCAACATGCCTCTCACACGCAAGCAGAAAATGTCCTATAGTCTCAGGCACCCTACACACCGCACAATCCCTCGACTCACGCTTCCCCACTCGAAACAGACTGTCATTCAGCCCCACATGCCCTATCCTCAACCGGTTCAGCATCACCTCCTCCCTCCTCCTCCATTCCAGTTTCCCTGCATCCACCTTCACAGACACTTTCTCTCGGACACCAAACATCCACCTGCCCTTCACCCCACTCTCCCACCTCTCCTGCCACTCATCCATAACCCGCTTCACCACCACAGCCTTCACCTCATCCACGCTCAAAGGTATCCTCACATCAACCGCTCCTCTCCTCATGCCTTCACCCGCCGCCAAATCCACCAATTCATTACCCAAAATGCCACTGTGACTGGGGACCAACGCCAACTCCAGATCCATCCCCCCACGCACACACCGATCAATCTTCCTGATGATGTCCAAAATCACATCCTTCCTATCACCATCCCCTGCCACAATCGCCTGCAACCCACTCAATGAATCCGAGAACACCACCACCTTCTCATACCCCAACTCGCACACCCTATCAATCGCCAATGCAATCGCCACCAACTCAGCCATACAAATCGATACGTCATTCGTCAGTCGCCCCACTTTATAAATCCCAGTGCTTTCCAGATAAAACACCATACCCACTCTCCTAGACACAGGATCCTTCGAACCATCCGTGAACACCTTACATCCTTCCTTCCCTGCCACATAAGCCTGACCCAAAGCCTTGATCTCACCCTGCAAACTCCGCTTCTTTGACACCACACTCGCCAACTCTAAACACACCTTTGGAGACCCCATCATCCACATTGGCCATCTCACCAAATCCTTACCCTTCAAAGCCAACAACTCGCCCACACCCCACTGCACCCCCTTCTCCCACATGTGAAACCCCAAAGTGCCCCCCTTCTTCCTCCACCGGTCCCTATAATAGTCAAACCTCCAATTATACCGCAAACATTCATGCACCGGATGAGCCACACTCTTCGCACTGCACTTTGCCAGTGGAATGTAAATTGGAGGTGTTGGCATTGTTCAATGAGATCTGGAAGAGTGGCGTTTGCCTAGGCTGTGGAAGAGAGCGATTGTGGTGGCGATTCTGAAGGGTGACAAGGTTCATACGGAGTGTAAGTCGTACAGGCCGATTGCGCTGACTGTTGTGCTATTTAAGGTAATGGAACGGATTGTGGTTGAGCGATTGGTGTTTTATTTGGAGTCGAATGGGTGTTTGAGTGATTTTCAGAGTGGGTTCAGGAGGAATCAGTCGGTGGCAGATCCGTTAGTGAGGTTGGTGACTGGTGTGGAAGAGGCGTTGTGTGATGGGGAATTGGTGGGAGCGTTCTTTTTGGATTTGGAGAAGGCGTATGATATGGTGTGGAGGAGTGGGTTGTTGGTGAGACTGTTGGAGATGGGTGTGAAGGGGAGGATGTTTCGATGGATTAGGGCGTTTTTGGCTGATAGGTCCTTTCAGGTGAGAGTGAGGGGGTGCTGTCTGAGGTTTGGAAGATGGAGAATGGAACGCCGCAGGGGAGTGTGATTAGTGCGATGCTGTTTAATGTGATGGTGGATGGGTTGATTCGGGCTTTGGCGGGAATCGGGTGTCAGGTGGATTTCTTCGCAGATGATGGTGTGGTATCGGTAAGAGGGCGAAGTTTGTTGTTGGTGCAGAGTCGGCTGCAAGCTGTGATAGTGCGTATGGAGGAGTGGTGTGGGAAATGGGGCTTTTCGGTGTCTGTGGAAAAAAGTGTGAGTATGGTTTTCTCGAGGAGAAGGGTGCAACAGGAGTTGGACCTAGTTCTGAAAGGTGTGAGGGTGAAGAGCGTGGAAGAGTTTCGGTACTTGGGGGTGATTTTGGATAGGAAGTTGAATTGGAATTTTCAGGTGGATGGTGTGGTGGACAAGTGTAAACGTAGGTTGAATTTGTTGCGGGCGGTGTCTGGGAAAGAGTGGGGTGCGCAGCAGAAGTGTTTACGAATGTTGTATAAGGGGCTGATTTTGAGTGTGATGGATTTTGGATGTCAGGTGGCAGTAGGTTTCACGGCGAGTCAGAAGCTGCGGTTGGATAGGGTGCAGGCGAGGGCATTGAGGGTGTGTTTGGGTGTGATGAGTTCCTCTCCAGTGAATGCGGTTCAGGTGCTTGTGGGAGAGATGCCGTTGGGGTTGAGGAGGGATGTGTTGAATATTCAACAATTACCTTGCTCAGCTAGCACTCCTCATTTCCTCCTTCTCCGCCAACTTCAGGTCATGATAATTTGAGACATGGTTAAATGTTTTCTTCACCTTATTGCAAAGGTCTGATACCTTTGACTCCTCATCAGCCCAAGCCAGCATAGTCAGTGGTGACGGATCACAACATATATGGACCAAAACATCTAGAGAGTTGCAGGTTATAAAACCCTTTCTTTATCGGAACACAATTGTCTTAAGTACTAATAATCTTCTTTGGCCTTTATTTGGAGTAGCAGTGGGCCACTTCAGTCTACCTGAAGATAAATGGACTGAAATCTCATTGGGGCTCATTTTGGGCCTGGCATACCGGAAATGCAATGCGTAAAAGCCTTGTGTAAGGCTTTAACGCATTGCATTTCCGCTACATACCGTTTCCCTTAATTTGCATGGCAGAGAGGAGGGGCAGAATGCAATTTGCATTTCCGCCGTTCTTTTCCTCTCTGCCTTCCAAATACTCCAGCATTTGTGCTGGCATGCATTGTCATGCCGGCACAAATGATGGGGATCCCAATGGAGTCCGCTGGCTTTTTGCACCAGCAAAAAGCTGGCAGAATCCATAGGGATCCACTGTAAATGCTGCCTGCGATGCGTTCATGGCAGAGGCGTTTACTCAATTTGCACGGCAGAGTGACGAAGGGGATGGCAAAAGGCAGCTACACATTTGTATGCTGCCTTTTTGCATCCTCTTTTGCACTCCAACGTGCAAATGACGAAAGTTTGGCGGCGGTGAGCCGTTTACATTGAAGTGTCAAGCTAATGACTCCTCACCAACAAATTACGGGCTCAGCTAAAATGAGCTCCATTCTTCAACAGTACTAACAAGGAAATATTGTTATAACCCTGAGAAAACTAGATAGTTGGTAACACATCGGGACAACCAGTGGCTGACCTTCATGATGTTGAATATTGACATTATGCACATTTTGGCAACACTGTAATGTTTGCTCTGTTACACTAGTCAAGTAGTCTTTGCTGTGAACATATTATGTTTCTTTTGTCTCTGATTCATTCATACATGGTGCCAATAACGGTGTGTACACTGTATCTATGAAAGAGTTCGTGGCAACATTATATATATGCAGATACTAACTTCTTCTCTTTAGAAGTATTAGAAACATGTCTTCTAAAATAGTAGATAGCATTAAACTGAGATGGATTGGCCCATGAGAAAATATAGAGGTTTCAAATAAGCAGGGACTTCTTGAAAGCAGGTAGGCCTCTCCCAGGATGCCTGTCTCATGTAATTCAGACCTTACCTTTGACCGGATGCTCCAGCCCTCAACAACTGCCTATGGAAATCACCTGCCTAGCAATTTCCACCCTCAGTACTTCAATCTGTCTTAATATTTACACACTACACATATAACAGGTCTGTCTATTAAGGTAAATTAAATAACAGTATTACCAACCTTGCGTGCTTTGCTCTGGTATTCTAGAGCCTTCTTGGTGTCTGACACAGCCCTTTCCACATAGTCCACGGAATGTTCCACATTATACTCAATACGGTCAATCATTTCCCCCTGTGGGAGAGTAAGAAGAGTGTAAGAAGCCAAAGAAGTGAGAAAGTGTAGAACGCATCCTTGTACTTCACTTTATTGTACATGCAACTATATGCTTTCCACTTGACATTACATTTTTCTTCTATGCCAATGTCCCCATTGTCTTTTCTCAGCTAATCCTTTCTCAATTTCTTCCTTGACTCTTTTTCCTAATATCCTTCAATATATCTCCTTCATTCTGTATGTCCCTCTATACTGTCCCTTCCCATAAGCCTTAATTTCACAGTTGCTCTTTGTTATTTGTGTTCATTGTGTACTTCCTGACTCGTGTGCGATATTTCCAACTAGTAGTTGCTATTTTTGAGATGTCCCTCTGTCTTTGGGTTTCTGCCTCCCTTATAATTGAGGTTCTTGTCATGCATGTGTTTCTCCATCTGGATGTGCCTGTTTGGATTTACTGACTTCATGTGTGCCTCCATCTTGGAGTCCCTGATTCCATATGTCTACACCTTCATATCCATGTTTATTAAGCGTGGCAGGCATGTGAGGCCTCTTTGCTACTTGGTCCTTCACAGTGCATAGAACCTGGTGACACTTTCTCTATGTCATTGGGTTACCTATGGAGCAAACAAAGAGCTGTGGCAAGTGTCTCACAATAGTTCCCTCTATCTGGAGGGAAAGGCATCAAGCAGGTAAAACCTCCTGCCACATAAGTCCTTTAGTCAACGTTCAAAGGGCCGAACCAGTGACGACAGCAACAGAGTCCAACAACCATGTAGACAAACAACCCAGAGGATTTGGAATGCATCTTCCTTCTTGATCTTAACATCCTAGGCAATGTTAAATGAAAAACATGAGTACTGATGATTTTGTATTGTATTTACTACTAGATTTCCAGGAAGTGTATAACTGCCATGATGGCTAAGGATCTTTCCCAGTCATCTAACAGAAAAAAGGTGCATCATAAAAAATACTAGCCATCTTGAAAATGTGCAATATCGGAAGTTATCCCCAAGCTACTATTGCACACCCCAGCAAGACTCCAAGGCCACTCACCCCAGATTGGCGAGCCCAGCAAGCAGGAGCTCCACTACATCCCCATATACACCTGAACATGCCCAATACTGCCGCAGCTGACTCAGACGTTTCATATGATGACAATATACTGTAAGGGTGTGGAAGGGGGAGATTGACACACAGGTGGCATGATTGCTATCAGAGATATTTATTAAACAATATGAGGGTTGGAGAAACACCTTCCTGACCCTAATACTAAGAGGGGTTTCCCTGCCTTGAAATAATACCTTACTCCCAGGTTGTCGTGCATGCCGAATGTTCAACAAGGGTCTTTCCTCTTTCAGTGCTCCCAGACAACCTTATCCCTCGATTGTCGTGCCTTTAGAATGTTCAGTGACAGTCTTTAGTGTTCAAGGAGTTGCTTTCTGTGTATTTTCCAACTGTGCTTTTCGTTCGTTAACTGTTGCTGCTTTGTTGTTCACAGCCAACCTGGCATACTCTCCTGCATATGAAGATTGCTTTGGCTCTCTCTTCATGTGGTTGCGAATCCCAGACTAGCCTTGGAATTGTGATCTTCTTGGGTTGGTTCTAATACTACTACTATTACTACTATTCCTTCTTAGTCACAGCTTATCTGTTATACTCCCCTACCATGTACTGTGCACATGAATATCACGTTGGATCTCTCTTCATGTGGGTATAGTCTTCCTGTTTTACTTCTACTACTACTACTACTCCTCGGTGGGTCACAGCCAACTTGGTGTACTCTCCTGCCAGGTACTGTGACTATGAGTCTTGACGTGCAGGCCGTGATTCGGTAAATGGGTGCAGGTCCAAGACTTGCATTCGTGATCCTGCCCTCTTCTAGCCTTCACGCCAACTGTCCCATTCTCCCCGACCTCTCTGGGGAGCTTACCAGTTCTTCTCCCTTTCTTGTGGGTGCTTCAGGCCTCTATGACTTCTCTTTGATGATTCACTGACTTGCGCGGGCTCCACACCCAGCCTTTGAGCTGCATACCTCGGCCTCTTTGCGCAACTCCAGGCTTCCTGACTGGATGGGAGCTCTGGCTGGTGGTGGCCGTTCATCTGCAAAGGAGCCTCTAGGGGTGCCTTCACCAGTGGGTAAGCGTCCCACTCTGCATGCTCTTGGCGTCCCATCTTCTGAATGGCTTCCAGCATTCAAATCTCCCGATTTCCCCTGGGAGGCCTTACTTTTTTGCCAGTCCATCTTCCCTTTTTATTAGACAAATAACATTAACCATTCTATGACATCTAGTCTGCACATCTTGGTTCTGCGGAACCTGCCATTTGGAGCCATGACTCTTCCTCGTCCTAGTAGTGAGATCTGTAATCCTCATTATTCTGTTGTTGTTCTTCCTCGTCCCAGTAGTGAGATCTATATTCCTCACTATGTTGTTGTTGCTCTTCCTCATCCCAGTAGTGAGGTCCTCACTCCTCACTAGTTGGTTGTTGCTCTTCCTTGTCCCAGTATTTCTTGAGGAAGCATCCTTGTCTACTCTGCAGAAATGCATAGAATTGTGTGGGGTTATGTCTTGAGCAGGGTAACATGGTGAGGGAGGTTGGGGTATAGGGAAATAATACAGAAAATGTCCCAAGGTGTCGTCTCTCATCCCACAGCGGGTTTCCCTCCCCATGAGGTCCACCCACCGAGTACCACACTCAGGGGGACTATCGGGTAGTGGCCTCCTATCATTGGCCTCATGCGTAGGGGCGTCCCTCCATAGAAGCAGTGATGACATCCTGGGATTTGTCAAAATACACAAAAAACCATGGGAATAATGTGCGCACATAAGCCTAACAGACACAAAAAAGGCGTGACCTTTATATTAGAATCTTGCAACTCGTGGTTTTCATTTGTCCGTTCATCTTTGATTTCCTTTCTCTTTCATGTCCCTCTAGGGTGTCATTTATTTAGCTAATTTGCCTCTCTATCATGACATTCATGTCTCCCATTTGTTCCTTTATCTTTATATTCATGTCTTTCATTTAAGGCTCCACCACTGAGTTGTCTCTCCCATTTTCCTAATCTTCTTTCTTTGTTTCCTTCTTTCAATCTTTCATTGCAAATGCAAATAAATAACATAAGTTGGGAAATTGCTGTAAATTAAAGCAGTTCAACAAACCAGCAGCATTTACAATAATGGCAAAATAATTCTCCAATCTAAACAATTGACTTTCCCCTCTCTGGCATACTCCATTCCTCACAACTTCATCCTGGGCTTAATTCTATCTTCCTCAAGGATGTTGTCAGACTGGCCAAACATCCAGAGCATTTAGAGAAGAACACCCCCGTGGCCAGCCACCCTGGTAATAGAAAACGTAAATATTTTCTTTCTAGAATTGACAAAATTTGTAAGGCCAATTTCAACTCAGGAAACACTCTTACTTTCTGTAAAAGAAGCTATAATAGCACCCCCAATCCATTGAACTACCTGCCGATTTCATACATACCCAACTTTCGTAAAATAACACAAAATATTGCTTCCACCCAATTCATTAAGTACAGGCAGAAATAACCTTTCCCATGACAATTATAAGGGTGCAGAAGTAAGGCGCGGACACAATGGTGGCATATTTTTTAGGAAAAATGTTTTTATTAATCAAGAAAGGGTTGGAAAAACGGCCTCTCTATCCCCAAAGCTAAGAGGGGTTCCCTACCTAGTGAAATTATCAAGATGTCCTAAACCAAAATGTCTGTCACTGTCGTGTCTCAAAAGCCTAACTCTGTTGCTAACACTAACACCTTAAGCCAACTGTGCAAGAATGATCTCTTCCCAAAGGAAAGTGTTCGTGGTTGTTCCAAAGAACAGAAAAGTACCCAGACTTTCAGGCAATCAAAAGGTGATGAAATAAACAATGTTCATAAACAATGTTCATGAGTGTAGAACTCCAAGCTAGGGTTGTGTTCCTTTCCCTAGACTTCTTTTACTTTCAGTTCTTTTGGGCTTCTGAGCCGTGTATCCTTTTAGGTGAATGTCACTGGGTAATTTACAAGGATATTCTTCTCAACTTCACAATTCTTTTATCCCATCAACTTGGCACACTCCCATACAAAGCATAGGGTTAAGTCCTTTTCACTTCCAGGGTCCTTGACCCTCTTGTTCGCATGGGAGTTGGTGAGTTGGTTTATTCCCTTGCTAAGCATACAACTCCTTGCTGGCTCTTTCTTTAATTAGGGCCCCAGACTGTCTTATTCTTGGTTTCTCATATAGGGTCCCAGACTCGCACTTCGTTGTCATATCTGTTTGGTTCCCTCTCCTGTCAAACATACGATTTCTCTCGGGGTCCCATACCCTTGACTTTCAAATGAGTGCCATTCCCAGATTCGCAGTATATCCCTCCAGGGTGCCAGACCCTCTTGCTCCAACTTCTCTTCTCACCCCCTTGCTTTCCCGGACCTCCAATGCCTCTAGAGTAAAATGCGTACCTGTTAGATTCTTTGTTGTAGCACCAGTGTTTACTGAGCAGCATCGTTGCTTCTCGAAGCTCTGGCAGCGTTCGGGTGAGCGTGGAGTCTGCAGTGGCTCTTTGGACGTCTGACCCTGCACGGGTCCACGTCCCGACCTTGCAGGTACTTCGCAGGGTTCTTTTGTGCCGAGAGGTTAATTTCAGAAGCAGCGTGAGTGACCCTTCCAGCATGCACCATATTCGCGGTATCCTTTTCCTCCATTCACGGCTTCTCGTTTGGCTTGTGTCTGCTCGCGCCCAGTGCACGGCTCTTGCAGTTCCTTCCCAGAGGATTGTTCTCCTTCTGCGGCCCAGCCGAGATAATTGTTAACTCATGTGCTGATTTGTTGCTTTTTATTGGGCCAATGTGATTCCATGAGAAGCTAGACCAGTAACGTTGATCCTCCAAAGTGATCCTCAGACTCTCAGTCATCTTCTTCTTCACAGTACTTCTTCTATTTATTTATTTATTTATTGGATATTTGTAAGGCGCCTATACAACAAATGATGTTTCAAGGTGCCACAAGATAAAGGAGGGTGGGGGGCAAGGGAGAAAGATACAATAACGGTCCTACTGGGCCTTGTGACATTCGGATTGTGCAAGTACAGAACAAGAAGTGCAGGGGGGCAGCTGGTCTGTGCAAAAAAAAATGCTAAGGTGGGAAGGGAAAAAGGTGAAGGAGTGAGGTGCAAGTGCTAGGGGGAGGGCAGAGGGCAAGTGCCAGGGAATTCAGGTAAGTGCAGGGAAGGAGGGATGGGCGGGGTGCCTGGAGGCCTGTAGTATTCAGAGGGAACCAGACAGCCAGTGAATAAGGCAAAAGAAGGTTGTTAGCAGGGGAGGGGATAGTGAAGGAGGAGGAGAAAAGGAAGGTCTTGGGAGCTTCCGGAACTTAAGGAAATCCGGCTCTAGCCTGAGAGGGGCATGGAGACCGTTCCAGAGGGAGGCTCCTGCGGAGGAGAGACATCTACCCCCCACTCTTTGCTTAGAGAAGCGTCTGATTTGCAGAGTGTTGGAGCCAGCAGACCGAAGGGCTCTAGTGGGGAGGTATTTAGGGAGAGAGAGTTGGATGTAACAGGGTCCCTGGCCCCAGAAAGCATTGCAGATGATGCAGAGGGTCTTGAGTTTGATACTAGCTGCAACCGGAAGCCAGTGGAGAGAAATTAGGGCTGGAGAGATGTGGTCCCTGGGCTCGAGGCCAAGAATAAGTCTCACAGTTCTGTTGTGGATTAGTTCAAGGGGACAAAGGGAGAAGAAGGAGAAGGGAGAAGAAGGAAGATTGAAGAAGAGGCTGTTACAGTAGTAAGAAGGAAAGTGGAAGTGAAAAGAGAAGGAAGAGATCAAGAGGGCCAAAAGAGCAAGGTAGATGTTGAAAATCCACGGCTAGAGGGCAGAGCCCTGAGAGACGCCTCAGGTGGAGAGTATGACAATGGAGAGAAAAGGGCCAGGATGCACCTGGGAAGGCCGATTGGAGAGGAAGGAGGTCAACCAGTACAGTGCCTGATCCGTGATGCACAGGGTGTCACAGAGCCGATTTGTCAGGATGGCACGATTGACTGTGTCGAAGGCAGAGGATAATAACAGATGGAGAGTTAGAGTCAAGGTTAGAGAGCAAGTCATCATGGGTGTTCAGTACAGCAGTTTCTATGCCCCTGGCAGTTCTGAAGCCAGACTTGTGGTTGTAGAGACAGCTGATGGATTCGGTGTGTTGGGTCAGTTGGGAGATAGCCAGCTTCTCCAGGAGTTTACCCAGGAAAGGGGTGATTGAAATAGGGTGATAGTTGGCAGGGCAGGAGGGCTCAGAAGGGGGCTTTTTAAGGAGAGGATGCACAAGGGAGTGCTTGAGGGGAAGAGGGAAGAAGCCGGTGGGAAAGGAGTGGTTACAGAAATCAGCCAGGGAAAGTGCAAGGGAGGCAATGATGCCCTTGATAGTTCTGGAGGAGCAGGGGAGTACCTGTTTTGAGGAGAGTTTCATAGGAACCACTAGTCTCGAGACCTCATCCCGTGCTATGGGAGAGAAGGAGAAGAGAAGTAGAGAGGGGAATGGGGAGTCTAGGGAAGAATGACAGCTGGCGAGGGAGGAAGGGGGAAGAGGAGAGTGAAAACAGAATGTCCTGAGTTTTGTAAAGGAAGTGGGAGGCCAGAGAAGTACAGACGGTGAGGGATGGCAAGGGAGATGTGGAGACTGCAGAAGTATTGGCAAGTTCCTTGAAGATTTTACACAGTTTTCCAGAGTTGTTAGAGGACCCAGAGATGCAGGCTTGGATGGGAGCCCTCTTCTTCGAGCGAATGGAGAGTCTGTATTGCCTTTGGAGCAGGTGACAGGCCAGTTTTTCAGAGGATGTGTCTGCTGCCTGCCAATTCCACTCAGCCACTCAGCAATTGCATTTCAGAGAGAATAGGGCGGAGTCATGCCAGGTGTTGTGCTTGAAGGCAGGCTTCAATCGGATCCTCATGACACAGGGCAAGGATATCCAGGGTTTTGGTGATGCAGCAACTGACACTCACTTTATCGGTAGAATGACAGAGAAGGAGTCAGACGGTGCAGGAAGAGGATTAACAGGAAGACCAAAGAGATCTAGATGAGAAGACAGGAGGGAATGGTCAGACCAGGAGAGGGCGTAGTGAGAGGGTTGGAGATAGGAATGTCAGAGGAGATGAGAGCATTCAAGGTATGTCCGACAGAGTGTGTTGGACAAGAGAGATGAATGGTGAGGGAGAGAACGACACAGAGGTTGTGGAAGAGACCAGCGGCTGCCTCAGCAAAGTGGAAAGTCAAGGTGAATTTTGAAATCACTGAGGAGGAGAAGTTTTGCGGTGGAGGCAAGAACGGAAGAGGTGAGGTCAGACCACTCAGAGAGGAAGAGGGCGACCGGACTAGGGGTCCTGTAGATGGTGGAGAGAGTCAGCGAAAAGGTTGGAGAGACACTGAGCCTGCAGACGAGGCATTCAAAGGAGTAGGATTGAGTGGGAATGATAGTAGCAGGGATCCAGTCAGGGAAGATCAAGGCCACTCTGCCTTCCAACCAGATAACTTCCAACCAGTTAGGCCTGGGCTTTCAGAGGATCTTGTAACCCTCAGACAGGAGTGTGTCAAAAGCAGTGACAGAGTTGGCAGTGAATCACATCTCAGTGAGGGCGACAACGTCAGGGTCAAAGTCTTCGAGAAGAAGACAGATATCAGAAGCATGTTTGACAGCAGAGCGAGAGTTGAGGGTAGCAAGGTGGACCTTCCGGGGAGGGATACAGGGACATGGCACAAGAGCGGCAGGAGAAGAGAGGAAGTTCATGAGAGACGGAGGACACCTATCCAGAAGGAGAAGGTGGGGCTGAGAGCCCTGGGCTATGGCAGTGCCATTGTGATAGGCATTAATGATGCAGCTACAGGATGAGAAGCCTGCCAAGAGTACTTTCCATCTGGTGCCTCCATTACTGGGAGATGAGGAGAAAGGAGAGAGGAGAGATGCCATATGTGGGGTCCGTAAGTTCAGGGAGGGAGCGTCAAAGAGGATGGCAGTGACAGTCTGCCTGGAAGAAGCATTGACGTAGGTGTCAGTGATGGGCAGGCCTGGTTTGGAGACCAGGCAATCTTTTTTTAAACTTTTTTCTTCCAGGCTTCGAGAGGGAGGTAGGATAGGTGACAGAGTAGCAGTTGGAGAAAACAGGTGAGATGCAGAGCACCATGGATGGAGGGAGAGAGCCAAAACATGGAAAGAAAGAGGGGAGAGAGGCGTAGAACTGCACAAAGCATGATAAACTCACCAGGCGGCCTAGTAGCAGAAAGATGCTGATAGATGGGAGCAGACAGTGTCCTTTGTGGACTCTTCAGGGCCGCAACTGGCCAGTCAGGCCCTCCTTCCAATGGGACAGATGCACAAATGCAGTGGGTGAAGGCCTTAGGTTCTTAAATCAATTATGCCTTCAGGTAGGTAGATTTCCTCTCCGGCTAATGCCATCTGCCGTGCAATTTTGGTGGCCGCTATCGTATCTGGCTCTGAATAGCACAGGAAGCGCCTCTGAAGCCAGCATCAGCTCGCTTTGTCCCTTGTCTCCTGCTCGCACTGGAGGTCCTGTTGCAAATGAGCCAGCCCCTCACAGGTGGAGAACTAGCTGCCTTAAAGGTGAAGTAGGGGTGATGTACCTTCAAGGCAAGGTAGAGAGACACTCAGGCCGTAGATGTTGCTGCAGATCCTGGGGGCTCACTCAAGCGTCCTCCTGGTACCAAGTTGAGATTCCCATGCCGTCAATGGAGTGATGGAGTCCGAAGCCGGTATCCATTTTAAACCCAGATGCAAAGTACTTAGTTGATATTTCAGTCCTGCCAAGTATATCAGTCTGGCTTCTTCAACAATAGAACATATTGGCTCTGGCTAGGGGGAGGGGGCGGACTTGCTAATGGAGAAGAGTTTGGTAATACTGAAGCAGGGGCATACCACGTCTTCAGAGAATAGTCGTACCCCAATCCAATAGGGGCTTCCTTCCCCATGTGATCCTCCCTCGGTACACCACCACCAGGGGGATTATTGTACTGTGGACGCACTACTATGTTCCCATGGGAAATGTCTCCTTCGGAAAAGGGACGAAATCCTCAGATTCGTCACACAATCAATCTTAGTTTGAGCGCACAGAAGGACAGAAACCGTGTTTTATTTATGAAAGGGTCTTATTTGCCCTTTCCGAAATTAATCCATTTTGCAACTTGTATTATACCAGGACTATCATGCAACAAGAGTTGCAAAATACTTTTTCTGGCTATGTTCCCTGCCCTCTTTCCTGATCTTCCTCTGCCACTTTAGGGGACTCCCTGGGACCTACTCCCATTTTCTTTGTGCCTCCACACTTGTCAATTCAGTGTCACACCCCTGGAATGCCACCCATTCCTTTGCTCCTCCTCTACTTCCCTTTCCCTCACCCCTCTCCACTACTCATCACGTCCCCTGCTCACCTCCCCCTCTGCCGGTCTGCCCCATCATGTCCTCTTACGTGAGCCATCCATTCCGGAAAGCACGTTTCGCACAGGATGACATGTTATGCCCTTTTTCCAGAACGGATTGCGCATATTCTTAAATCTCTGGACATTAACACTCCCGTTGTCCTAATACTGCTTGCCATATCGTCTGACAATCAACAGCTCATTAAATGCCTAAGATCCTCTCTGGGCATATAGGGTACAGCTTTCAAATTGCTCTCATGCTTGATCACTGGCGGATGAGGCCAGGTCAAACACAGCAGCTATCATTCTGCCAAGGGCCTCTGAAGGCTCCACCCTCTCTCTAGGCTTGTCCTTATTACCTGAAGCCACTCAAAAACCTGCCAAAAATCTTTTGGCAATATCTTTCAAAACATTTCAGGGTATTTGCCAATATCCTTCAACCAAGCTAATCCCCCTCATTTTACCAGCTTGCTATGAGTGATCCAGATTGAAATATTACTAACAATCTCTGCCTGAATGCATGCAAAACATAAATAATATTCTTCGGCATACCATCATCTCCAGAAGCCCCTAACATCTGGCCTTCATCTATGGGCGGCCATCTTACAATGGACAATAGCTTTTCCCTCTCACTGCAAATCCACAAAATGGCTCGCAAATGCATTACCAACTGCTAATGCTAAGAAAGATCACCCCCCCCCCCCTCCTCAAGATGATATAACTATAGCCTTGTCCTCTCCAAACTAAACCATTGCACTAGCCTATCTCTGGGGCGCAATAAACCATCCATCCAACAGTAACAGATCATTCAAAAGTGTGCTGGTGACTGATCCTTGGCCTCAAGCGCCATGAGCCATATTTCCTCAGGGCTCAAAACCTTTACATGGTTCTCATACATGACAAAATCTCCTTTAAATCTATGTGCCCAGTAAACATAGCACACAAGTGCCTCCAGTGAAATATACACATGCATCTTGCTCACCTTGTAAAACCTTCTCTCGCATCAGCCAACGATAAACTCAGTTCAGCTACTTTCAAGAAACAGCAATTTGAACTGAGGACTTGGCTTTCATCGCCCCTCATGCTGCAGACCACCCCAAAAGACCTCAGACTGTAACACATATTTCCTATATTAAAGCAAATTTGAAAATATGGCTCCTTAAGTAAAACTCCCTTGCTCTCCTATCAGACCCTTACTCCTCACTGGATTCCTCCCCGTCTTGTTAATCATTTCAAATAATGGGCTAATCCCCCTACTCCCTTATCTCCTGTATGTGGAATTTAGCCAGGTTAAAACCCTGTCATTATTTCTTCAGTGTCACATGTATACTTATCACATTCCAGGAATGGATTTCATTTGTACTTTGATTGCTAATCTCCACTACAGTTGTTTGTATTTTCTACAATTCCATGTGTTCACTACCGCCTTTTTCATATGCACTTTGAAGTATCTTGTATAGATTGTGACTCTTTATGAAAACAACAATTACATTTTTTTTAAATCTAAGAAAAATCTCCATTCATTCTGGAGTTTTGGGCCTCATGATTCTCTATATAGTGACATTCTTGTATTCCCGGTTTCTTTTCTACCTTGCGGTCCCCTTCGTTTATAGTTCTTCCATCGCCCAAGTTTTCTGTCATTTCCCATGCATCCTTCCATCTTGTGTGTTATTTCCCCTCATGTGTTCCTCCATCTTGAGTTTCTGCTTTTCACTTGTCCCCTCTTAAATTGACTATTTCTTAAGTGTCCCTCAGTCTTGATGCTCCTGTCTCTTATGTGTGCCCCTGACTTCTCAACAGCATATATTGTTTTCACATAGGCATTAGAACAGCATTGTATGCACGAGCCTATGAGCCCTCTCAAACGCTACTTACCTGACTTTCCACCAGCATGGCCATGTCGACGAACATGTCGTGTAGCTCTCGGATACTGGTCTCAAGCTTGATGATTTCATTGTGTCGTGTTTCAATCTCATTCAGAGCCTGCTCTGTCATCTGGGAGTCCATTTTGATCTGTAGGAGAATACAGAGATAAAGAGCATGATGACAGCCAGTGTGGATACATTGGGGGATACATTGTTATATTAGCTCCAGAATCCCATGTTAGAAGACTGTCAGACATGAACATCAGCTCCACATCCTCAAGGTGCTAAAGTAGTGGATAACCTGGAAGTGAATGGCATGACGAGGTGTGATGGGGGCGAGAGGGGCACATGGAAACAAAGAGAAATCTCAGATGCTGATCAGTGGAAACACTGTAAATGCACCCACAGTAGCATTATTTTTTAAGTGAAATGGCCAGTGAGTTACTTCAGATTTAGCTTAGTGGCAGAGCTCTTATCTGCGAGTGACTTCCGGTTTCCTAGCAGTAAAGTACTGTCTAAAAGAGAGAAGGAAATACTGAGGACCACAGCCCTTTATCAAAGCCTGATCTTCCCTTGATTTCCCACCAAATGACCTTGGTTGAACCTAATCAATTCGTTTTCTGTTGAATATTCATTGGACTGGAACAACAAGACTCTTTAAACCTTTGCTTCTTTGCATCTAATTCCAACACGCCATTAATAACTGGAAAACTTTAAACAGCAACATGATCCTGATACCTCCTCTGGGGGCCAGACATAGCTGGTATTCAGATCTCCTGAATCTACCCAGAATGCACCACGCCCTGCTGAGGAGGTGCTCAGCCCTTTTAACGATGACTAAAGGGAGAATTGTGCACCATAATCCAGCCTCCCTCACCCTAGCTGCCTAGCACCTGGGGTACATGTTGCCTTTTCTAAATCTTCCTCCGATGTGTACAGAGATTTTGGCACACTCATGAGCAGATTGCACAAAGAGAACATATTTATGCAAGTGTGCAAATATTCTGCATTTGGCATAATGGAGTGAGCTTAAAGCCAGCTACTTGCCTTCTGCCCGAGGTGTTGCCATATCCCACATATCTGGTGGGATATGGGATATGGTCTGCAAGACTCTTCGATAAGAGGGCATCTAGTGCCTGTTTGCAGATGCAAGAAAAACATTAACATGACACCCTGTCTTCAAATCCACTTGTTAGGGAGTTCTTGGATAATTTGCTCTGTATCTTTCCTCCAATTAAGCCACTACTGCAGGCTTATGAGTTGAATATCATACTCCACAGGCTCAAAAAAGCAATGTTTGGACCTGATCTATGCAGTCAGCAGATGTGATCTCTGTCTCGTTGAAGGCAGCCTTCATGGTGGCAATAGCAAAGCCACTTTGTGACAGCGAGATACAGGCAGGGCTTCAGTTAACGTTTTGGGAGAGGAATTCAAGGAATTCACTCCCCAAAAATGCCATCTCATTCCAGTTTTTTCGAAGCCCAAGTACTTCGATGCTTAATTTTTTGGGGGGCAAGCTACTTCCACGACAAAAAAACTGGGAATGAATAGAAAGGCCAGAAGAAGAGGGATAGAGTTCTTATGCCTTCTTTTTTCATATTTGAGAAAAAAACGCAAAAACAAATTACAGGCCAGCTTGCGGCTGTGAGCAAATGTACTGCCTTGTGATATCTCTGGTTCTGGGCGCTACCAACAAATACAATAAATAAATAAAATAAATAAATAAATAAAGTAACTCGGTATGAAAGTGTGTCTAGTGCTTAAAAGAGCTGCTGGCACTAACTCTCATGCTGTGAAATCTGAACGTGACTCCAGGTAACTTCTAGGCTGCAGTGGTGGTGTTGAAGTGATGATTAAAAACCTACGAAAAAGGCTTGTTATGTCACGCTGCCTTCTTTTACCACACATTTGGGAGACCCAGATCCCCATCAAAAACATGACTACTTCCTATGTCCTGGCCCCTCGTCTCCATACTTCTGAGATGTCATCCCCGGGAAGGGGATGGAACCAGAGCTTGATGCAGAGCAGCAAAAAAGATGGAAAACAAGATGCAGGGCACCTGTGGCACATGCATGCCCCGTGCCCCAACTACCAGTCCTTTCCTCCAGAAGGATGGGCATGGGGCTTTTTGTTGGACAGTGTGGATCCCGCTAGATGCTTTTTTTAGACATCTCGATTCATGCCCAGGAAAAAGGTTTAAACGCTGTGAGTCCTAAGGTGGTCCCTCTTTGGCAACATAAATATTCTTGTTTTGCTGATACTGTTTAGGGGCTACCCATGCTTGGGGATTGTGTTATTTCTGAGACACACTTTCAGCATGTTCACTTAGGCTTCCACTAAAGAGGTGGGAGGACATGTTTAGAGCAGTTCCTCCTCAGACTATCAAGGATTGTGAGTCACAAGGTAAGTTGACATCTTTTTTCACAGGCATTCCATCCTGGTGACTATTGACCATGCATGGCGAGGAACGGATCTTTGGATTAAAGTGATCGCAGGTTGGCGTAATTCATTGGGGCTAGCCCAAGGGTGTTCGTCAGGCCTTATACCGGTCTCCCAAGCAAAAAGGTGCATTCTTATATCAAGGTTTGGCCTTAGGGGAATTTTAAGTTCGCGTCCATGGGCCAAAAGGTTGATGACCACCTTCTAGAGACGCAGGTTTCTTCTGGGAGTTCAAGGCCTAGAAATGTTTTGGACGGCTTATGTACATCTTTCCCTTTTCTTGTGGAGAGTTGATATCTTCTTCGTGTCCTCGGCTCATGCCAGAAGAACCTCACCAAACCCATGCCCATATGAAGTATGATATAACGTTTACCTGCTTACTGAGGAAACAAAAACCCCTGGAGGCAGTGAAGCTGTCCCAGTTACCATTATTGTAAGTAACGAAGTGGACGACAACAGGGACACCTTCTCGTTCAACCAAGTCACAGTAAACAATATAACTACCATTGTGAAAAACCTTAAACCCACTTCTTGTAGTAGAGACGTCTTCCCGACATCTCTTTTCACATTTTTCTTTTCCAACATTGCTGCAACTGTTACATTCTTCATAAACCATTCCCTCCAACAGGGGATAGTTCCAGAGTGTATTAGAGAAGCCTGGATTTCTCCCCTGTTGAAGAAGGATGGTCTGGATCCACACGAACCGTCGAACTATCGCCCTGTTACCAATGTGCCCTTTCTCCTCAAGATTATTGACAAAGTAGCTTGCATTCAGTATGATGTGTTCGTTGAGGAGAGGGGTCTTCTATCCACCAGACAGTCGGGTTTTCAAAAACACCATGGTACAGAACCGTGCTGTTGGATGTTAAATCCTTGTTAACTGCCATAGTTGACAAAAGGAAAATGGCAATGTTGATGTCCTTAGACCTGTCTGCCGCTTTTGATCTTGTCAATCATGACAGGATGGCAGACAGGCTGATGGAGGCGGGAGGCTGCTCAAGATCAGCGGCCAACTGGTTTCGATTATTTCTAGGCCCCAGGAGAACAAGAGTTGTTCATGGGGTTTTTAAGTCAGACGAATCGTTCCTTAATTGCGGAGTCCCTCAGGGATCCAGTACATCCCCCCTGCTTTACAATCTCTATTCAAAGCTGTGTTTTGATGTTCTGGATGGTCTGGGTGTCAAATTTGCAAATTATGCAGACGACACCCAGTTCGTCCTGGAATTCACAGGTTATTATGAGGCAGACTCACTCCCGGTTACTAGGGTGTACGATGCTATAAAAAGCTGGATGCAGGATAATTTTCTGGCACTCAACGATAAAAAGACAGAGATCTTGATTATCGGTAGCCCAGCTAAACTGAAAGCCCTTGAACCATGATATGAAACATTTTTGATGGGGGGAGCCATCAGCCATGTTTCTAGTTCAGTCAAGACTCTGGGTGTGTTTTTCAACAGTAACCTCACTTTTGAAAAACAAGTGGCTCATATTAGTGCCAGCCGTATCTACACTACTCATCTTCTGTGGCAAATTCGGCCCTACCTTTCAGAAGATAACAGAGCTATGATAGCGACAGCTACCATTAAATCAAAAATGGATTATTGTAATAGTCTTTTAGCTGGTATGTCCACAGCAAACTTGAAAAGACTTCAGACAATACAAAATGGAGCTGTATGCGCCGTTTGTGGTCTGGGACACAGAAAACATGTTTCTCATGCCCGGAGGAAATTGCATTGGTTGCATCGGGAAAGGATTCATTTTAAAGCCTCGTGCTTGGTCTTCGAGTGCTTTGCCGGCACTGCTCCAACGTATCTGTGAGCACAGATTGTGAAGCAACCTTCTAGACATATTTTACGATCTAACAATAAGGATCTCCTCTTACAACCTCGCTTCAAGTTGAAGACTTTGGGCGACCAGAGCTTTGACGCCTGGGGGCCGAGAATTTGGAATAGTCTCCCTGTGTTCATCAGACAGCTGCCATCTCTGGCTCAATTTAGGAACGCTCTTAAAACTCTCCCATTTGATGGAGGTGGCATGTAGCCCATTCATCCTGCCTGCCTGCTGACTTCTGCTGACTTGGATCTCTGATGCCTTCCCCTTTTCTCTTTTATATTGTCTTGTCCTGTTTGAGCACTCTGAGGCCTGTGGGTTAGCTAGCGCTATATAAAAAAAAACATTAGAATAGAATTAGATGGATCCCAGTACTCCTTAAATCACAAGGAGTCTGTGCATAAGTCTACACACCAACAAGTGAGATTATGTAAAAGTAGCAATACTTTGAAGCAGTGGGGAAAAAGTTCAAACCTTCAGCAGCATTCGGCAAGCCTCCCATAGTTCTTGCCCCATAGGACCCATCAGCAGCAGATTTGGAATACAAAGACAGTGATGTCTCCGTCAGGGATAAAATGACTCCTCCCTGCTCGAACGATTTCCCACCCCCGACAGGGGGCCCCTTAGTGGTGTCATGTCAGCCAGAGTGTGTGTTTTCTTGCCCTGTCAAAGGAGGCTTAACACCTAGAGTAGATCAGAGCTCTCCCCATATAAGCGTTCCATTCCTTCTTGTGTTCTCTCACGCATCTTGGTTTAGGATGCCATAACCCTCAACTTCTAGCAGATGCATTTCCAGCCCTCCCCTGAGATCCATTCCAACTCGAAGGGCCAGCTTCTCATAAGAGGAATTAGTCTTATCATCTAGGTTTGGAACATCCATGGCTTCTCTTCACATGAGAGACTTTTTTAGGAGCATTGTTGGGGAGGTGTTACCATCAACTCTGGAGGCCCCCACGCTGGTGCCCCGTCCTCCACTGCCACTTCAAGCTCCTCCACCTCCTCCTTCACCACCTGTAAGCCCTCCCTCTGCTGTTCCAACATCAGCCTCAATGCCTCCTTCAGGTGCTCCGGTACCCAGTTCGAATGAGAAGGCTCGGGATCTTGCTAATGAAAGGATGCTAGATGTAATGGAGTTTCTAGAGTGTCTATTACCATCTGCTATCCTGTGGAGACGCGGGGCGGAGATGGTTAGGGAGAGAGTGGCCGGGGATGTGGCTGTGCTGTTAGCTTGCAGACAAGATAGACCTGCTCTAATTGGATGTCATTTCATAGGCACATAAGGTGTGGGAAATTCTACAACAAGTGACTACAAGCAAGCATCTGGATGCTAAATTCAGACTAGCAGCTGATGCAAAAATATGCATGTCTTTCAACCTATTTCCCCACTGGGCTGTAGTTTCAGCCGCTCTTGCACAGGGTAGACATCTCTACTCCTTGTACTCAGCCAAACCGTAATTTACCTCTTCAGGGAGAAAAAAAAGGCTCACTCCACACAGCACAAGTTAATGTGATGTGTTTATGGTGACCTTCAAATCCAAATGATGGTAGAGGTTGGGCAGTCTAGTTCCATAGTCCCATTTCCTCCATATGCCCCTCCAACCGTCCCCACTAAAAAGAGTGTAGAGTCATGCATGTCTAAAAAGGACTGGCAGTTGGGGCAGAGAGCATGTAAAAGGGAGGTCAAGCATGTCTTTTTTCAATCTTAATTGCCGCTCCGTGGCAAGCTCGAGTCCCATCCATAAATCTGGAGGAAAGGGTACTATGGACTAGGAGTAAATACTTCACTACAGTGAATAACTTTTTCTTTTTCCATGGCTTTTCCACCCACCGCATCTCTAATGTTGGTCTAGTCAAAGCTTTCCCACATTGCTCTTCAGTACATCTTTTATCAGTCGGTTTCCTGGGCCAACATCCTTTGTTGGGCCTAAAGGACGGGGATTGCTGTGTAGAAAATGTGCCCTTTTTAAGGAGGTGTTCACAATATGTCATCATGGAAACCGTATCAAGTGAACGTGTGGACAAATGTTACTATCTGGACGTCATCCAGTTAATTTCAATGCAAATGTACCATTAAATCTTACCCTTAAATCAGAGGGTTTCCTCCCTGAATGCAGCGGGAGCTGCATCTACGCTTAGCCCGCTTTCAAACGTTTTTCCGGTTTGAAGTGTGAAAATTAAGTATAAATACATATTGCTTGCTGAGCAAGCAGAACGGACGAAGATCAAGATATTTCATAATTGAAATATGTATACATTCATTTAAAAACATATCTGGATGAACAATTGGCTGTGTATGAAATACTTGGATAGAGATTCATTTACGGGGTTAAATAAAACTGCTAGTTTGCGCCAGTAAGAAAGGCCTACCACCTACAAATCAATACCTACTGTTTGGGTGTTGGGTTATTAAAAAAAATTCAGAGCCAAGATCTACTACCGTAAATGGGGTAGCTGTTGCGGAAACAGAGGAAAGTATGGTGACTGCATTCAGACTACCAGGAAGGCTGGTAACACTACAGTATTTATCGTTTTAAGGTCCTGAACAAATCTATAGTTATATCTTCCTGGCTTCTTCAATGGCAATATCAGATTATTGCATTAACTGCTGGTCAGGACTATTATTACATGTTTCAGGAGTGGCTGTATTACTGGTGCTATACCCTCTTCAGCTTCTGGTGCATCTGATCCTGAGGGATTATGAGGAACGGTTTTGACTGGTCTACCTTAACACAGACTGGTTCTACTTTGCGAGCTGGCGTGATCAGCTTTCTGGCAGCATCTAATCAAGTAATCTTTCCAGGGTCGTTACTCTACAGTGCCCTGCAGAGTCTTAGGGTAGCTCATTTGAGGGAAGGCATCTGATCTAAGATCTCGCTGTCAACGGAAGTGAAGGTGGGGTTACCGTAATGGCTGAAACACATGGACGCCTGGAAAAGCAGGATGATTTTCGGCTTGGTTCCAGACCTGATAAGAGAGTCAGATGGGAGCAGAGAAGGCCGGGTCGCCATGTGGAGGTCAATGACCACAGGAAGGAAGTGGTTAAAGAGAAAGCTAGAGATACATGACATGCATTACTCACCGTAATAGCATTTCTGATGATTGTATCTGCTTAGATCACATGCTGTGCATATGGCCTAACATCCAGTGGTAACCGCGGAGTATTGCAACTTGTCTTTTGGGGACCGAAAGGGGACGTCGGCATAGGCGTGTCTCTAACACTATCCCTATCATGAGGTGTAGTGTACCCAAAATCCCTCACGCGCCGAGGTCCCTCTGATTGCATTTTTTCTGCCATGAGGGAGCGCAAGGCTATTGTGAGTGAGTACATAAAGAGAGAGAAAGTAGTAAGACGTCTATGTTTCTTCCACCCAAGCGGGGAGGCAGGGTGGGCGCATTTGAATCTAAGCAGATACAATCATCAGAAATGCTATTACGGTGAGTAATGCATGTCTTCTGATGCTTGTTAATCTGCTTAGAATCACATGCTGTGGATAGACTAGCGAGCAGTGGCCGGAGTTGGAGGTGGGTTGTGAGAAGGAACAGTAGTGAAAAGATGTCTTAATACTGCTTGTCCCACCTGAGGATCCGATCTAGAATGAGTGTGCAGGCAATAGTGTTTTGTAAAGGTGTGTACAGAACTCCAGGTTGCCGCTTTGCAAATGGACTCAAGGGGAACATTTGCAATAAATGCTATAGAAGCCCCAGTGCACTCAGTAGAGTGTGCTCTAGGCTTGAAGGGCAGTTCTCTCTTAGCAAGAGTATAACATAGTGTGATGCATTTGACAATCCACCTTGAGATATGGATTTAGAGACGGGATCCCCTTCTCTACCAGCTGCCACTGAAATGAAAAACTGGTTTGTCTTCCTAGGTGGTTTTGTTCTTTCCAGGTAAAACATAACTGCCCTGAGCACATCAAGTGTTTGTAGGTTTCTTTCGGCCATGCTAGTGGGATTCTGGAAGAAAACGGGTAGTTCAATTGATTGGTTCACATGGAACTTCATAATGAATTTAGTTGCAAATCGGGGATGAGTGGGCAGAACCACCTTATCTTTGTGGACTGTAACAAAAGGGTCTCGAACTGAAAGGGCCTGAAGTTCGCTAACCCTTCTAATAGAAGTGATAGCCATTAGGAAGGCCGTTTTATAAGTAAGGTCTTTGGTTCAAAGGGAGACCCCATGAGTCTGGTCAATACCACATTTAGATCCCATCCGAGAGCTGGGTTAGAAACGGGGGTATGAATTCTCTTAACCCCTTCCATGAAAGCCTTAATAACAGGTATTTTCTACCATGACACCTTCTGTTGTGACATAGTGTAGGCTGAGAGAGCAGCTAGGTGAACCTTTAGGGAATTAAAAACCAGTCCTGAATATAACAAGTGGGCCTTGTACAACACAATGTGGGTAGGAGAGCAGTCAATGGGATTGACTCCCTTGGTATTGCACCAGATGACAAAGCATTTCCACCTACTGAAAAAGCAATAACGAGTGGTAGGTTTTCTCGCTTACCTGAGTATGTCCATGCATCTTTGAGGGAGTTGAAGGTGTCCAAACTCTATAACCTCAAGAGCCAGGCCGCTAAATTCAGAGCTTGCGGGAAAGGGTGTAGTGTCTCCCCTCCGTCCTGAGACAACATGTTGTACGGCCAGGGTAGGCATAGACTTGGCATTGGGCGTTCTCTTGAATTGCGAACAGGTCGATCTCTGGGAAGCCCCATTCTGCAAAGACATTGGAGACAATGTCTTCGTGTAGACGCAATTCGTACTCTATGGGTAGTGGGAAATCTCTGCTAAGCACGTCTGGTAGAAGATTGAGTTCCCCTGGAACATGTTGGGACAGTAGGAACATCTTGTGTTTGAGAGCCCACATCCAAATGTTTTGGTACAGCTTGGATAGCCCTGGAGAGTGAGTGCCCCCTGTTTGTTTAGGTAATACATGGCTGTGGTGCTGTCTGTCAGGATCAGAACTGTCTTCCCCTGTAGCTGTGTCTGAGAGGCCTTCAGTGCTTTGAATACTGCCAATAGCTCTAACAGATTTATATGGTTGGATGCTACTTGTGGGGACCACACTCTATGCGCTGTCTGCTGAAGCAGGTGAGCCCCCACCACGTGAGAGATGCGTCTGTCCCGAGAGTGGCTTCTACTGCAGGGGTGGTGAAGGTTTTCCCCTTCAAGAGGTTTTCCCTCGACCACCCCTGAAGAGAGAGAATGAGGGCTGGCGAGACAACTAC
Source organism: Ambystoma mexicanum (assembly GCF_040938575.1). NCBI lineage: Eukaryota > Metazoa > Chordata > Amphibia > Caudata > Ambystomatidae > Ambystoma > Ambystoma mexicanum. Next base: position 834,710,308 of record NC_090925.1, read on the forward strand.
CAGATCTTCTCATTGTCCGCTGGCCTGACACCACTGGCTGTTGAGCAACTTTTGCATGGGATGCATGCGCATCCGCGCATGAGGAACTAAATAAATGCATGACACCATCATTCCTAGCAGTCGCATGGCCTTGCGTACCGTCACTTCCACACTGGCTACATACTGATTGAGTGATCTAAGAAAGCATGTTCTGAACCCTCTAGTTGGAGGGGAAGACGAGGCCGTCTTTTGTCCGAATTAGAGCCCCAAGGAATTGCTTGACTTGACTGGGTTGTAAGCTGGATTTCTTCTCGTTGATGGAGAATCCCAGACTGAACAGGAGGTCTATTGTCTTCTGAGTGTTCAACAGGCATGTTTCGTAAGAGTCCCCTGTTATGAGCCAGTCATCGAGGTAAGGGTAAACCGGGACGGATACTCTGCGCAGGTGTGCTGCCGCTACTGCCAGGACCTTCGTAAACACCCTTGGCGCCGAGGTAATGCCGAAGGGGAGTACTTTGAATTGATAGTGCCTGTGCTCTATCATGAAACTTAGATATTTTCTGTGCGCTGGCAACATTGAAATATGAAAGTATGCATCTTTCATGTCCAGTGTCGCCATGTAATCCCCCTGTTTCAAATGTGGGATTACTTCCTGCAGAGTTACCATACAAAACTTTTGAGGTTTTACAAATTTGTTTGCTGGGCGCAGCATCCAAAACGCCCTTAACAACAAAATTACAGGACTCCAAACCAAAATTGAGGACAAACACCAACAACTCTCCAATAACAAGGTCACCAACCCTAGCCTACCCACGCCCAACAACACCAGTTTGGGCTTCACATTTAAGAAAGTTACCACTACGGAAGTTCAAAAAATCATCACCTCCCTAAAACCCTTGAATTGCAAAGGAGACAGTTCTCCTGCACAAATCATAAAAGAGGCAGCCGGAGAGCTCTCCCCCTTCATCACCAAACTTATTAACCTATCCTTCACCAATAACTCTATCCCCAGCAACTTTAAACAATCATGGGTTCTCCCACTCTTAAAAAAACAATCCCTAGACCCAGCCATACCCACCAACTACAGGCCCATCACCACAGTCCCATTCCTACTAAAAATCCTGGACAGAGTCGCCTACTTCCAAATTCAGGAATACTTGGAATCCAACCAACTGCTAGGCATACGTCAATCTGGCTTCAGACCCCAACACGGAACAGAAACTGCCCTTGTTGATCTCAAAAGCCAGATTGATGAAATTAAAGACAAAGGCAATGCCGCAATTCTACTCCTCTTAGACCTCTCAGCGGCCTTTGACCTGGTCAGCCACAAAATTCTCTGTAATCACCTAGCCACCGCAGCCCACTTCTCCTCCTCCGCCATCACATGGATACAATCCTTCCTGGCAAATAGAACCATGCAGGTTTTCTCAACTACAGCTGCAGCAGACCCCATTCCCATTTCATGCGGGGTCCCACAGGGATCCTGTGTCTCCCCCACCTTGTACAATATATTTACAAAGCCCCTATTTGACCACTTGGACCGTCTGGGTGACACCTACACAAACTACGCAGATGACACCCAGATACTCCTCGCCATCACAGGCAATTACCAAACAGACGTCGCCCGGATCAACAAAATATTCTCCATCATTCAGGCATGGATGGCCTCTCATGGCCTCTGCCTGAATGATGAGAAGACAGAGCTCCTCATCGTCGGCTCCCCCAACATCCTAACTAAACTCAATCCCAGCTACAATAACATCACCATCAATGGCCACACCATCCCTCTTGCCAAAAGCGTGAATACCCTCGGCTTCTATCTGGATGCCAACACCAACCTCTCCAAACACACCAATATGATCGCCTCAGCCTCTGTCTACACCGGCAAGCTCATTAGGGCCGGCAGACCCTTCCTATCACCCAATAGCTGCCTCACCCTCCCCAGAGCCATCATACAATCCAAACTGGACTACTGCAACAGCCTGTACCTAGGTGCTAAATTGTGGTGGTCGGGTGAATTCCACGCAGTACCCGTGGGCGACCGTCTTGAGAACCCATTGGTCTGACATTATCCCCTCCCATGTGAAAGGAAAGATGTTAAGCGCCCCCGATCGGGGAGACATGGGAGGGGACCTGGATCCATAGGTTATTTCTGACCAGAGGCTGTTGCTCCCCTGCAGTTGGGGCCTCTGCCTTTCCCGTGCCGCTGTCCCCTGGGTGGATAGTTGGCAGGGGTGCTGGATGCCTGTCCTCAGTTCCAGGTATTTCCCATATTATACTGGTTTTGTGTGGAATGGGATTGGCCCCAAAAGGACTGGCGGGAACTGCCCCCCCTTTGGGGGGAGGGCTTTTCGGTGATTTGCTGAAGGGACTTAAGAGTCTCATGCTCCTTCTTGTCAGTCTCGAGGGCATCGTGAACTGCTTGCCAAAGAGATTTGTCTCCTCGACTGGCTTATTAATAAGAGCTGCTTGGGTTTCCGGCTTGAAGCCTGAGTTCTAGAGACAAGCGTCTCGTTTGAGCAGGGTGGCTTGAGCTAGGTGTTTTTCAGTATATTTTGGTTGACCGGCCTGCCCTCGGCCACAATCGTGAGTAATTTGGTTCTAGCAGGTTCAGGCACCTCCTGGAGACCTTCTTGCTGTAGGTTCCACTGTACATCGGCATAACTGGCAAGCAACATAGTGTTGTTTGGTATGCACGTGAAAAAGGCAGCTGGCGTGGTGATTCGCTTTCCCAAGGCGTACAGCCTTGTCGACTACTTATCGGGAGGTGCCTCTCCCGTAGCAAGGGGTACCCCTGGCTGTTTCCGGGTGGTGGTAACCACTAGGGAATCAGGGGTGGCAGGGCCTTTAATGTCTGTAGGGTCAGTAGGCGATGAACGAAATAACCTTTCCACCCTCGGATTTACTGACCTAGTCTGGGGTGGTGTGATCAAGGAAGGAGCCAATCTCCTCTTAATGGAATTCAGAAGAGGGATGGCTTGGCTGGTGGGGGGCTTTTCTTTGAGGATATCCTCCACAAAGTCCTGTTCTGGCATCCAGGGTGGCGATTTTGCTAATGTTCAGCCGCCTTTCTCAAGATGGTGTTGAATGCCATCTGGTTGTGCACTGGGGAAGCCTGGCGGGCCGGAGTGGAGGGATGGGAATCCAAACATAGGACATCCTGGTCCTGGTCATGAGTAGGGAGCACCCATGGTTCCGTCTCAACCTGGTCACTGTCCTTCCAGTCTCCCGTGGGATCTGCCTGGTCATCCACAGTGTAGTCTTGTAGGAAGGTAGTATCCTCCTCCTGATCATAAATGTCCTGATACGTGTCCATCTGGATCTCGTCTTCAGGGAGGATGGAAGTGTAATCTTCCTGGGAAGGTCCAAAAGTTCTTAGAAATTTAGAAGCATGCACAGAGGGAGGGTCCTCCCGAGGTCTCTTGGGGTTAGGGTGCTCTGAAAGCGAGACAAACTTCTCCAACCTATCCATATAACCTTCGATTTTTTCTCTGGTCCATAGACGAACCAGAAGGGTGGAAAATGTTGATCTTCCTCCCTATGGCGCCGAAATGTGTCTCCAATAGAGCTAGACAAAGGTACAGGACTCTCTATGTAGTCCTTGCGAGCGTCGGGAGACTGTGGCGCGTCTTTCGGCGCATCCGCGGGCCGCTCCTTGTGGTTCATCGTCTCTTTAGACCTCTCCTTCAGCCCCACTGCCAAAGCAATCCTAGTGATGCTTTCGGAGATGTTCGGCGAAGCGAGGCGATGTGCCGGTTGACTAGGAGGTCTAGCAGTAGATTTTTCTCCTACCGGGGCCTTAGGAGGGGTTGGACCGTCAGCTAAGTGCGCTTCGACGGCCGGATGTGCTTTAGAGATAGCGGCCTTTGGTTTAGAAGGCCCAGCCGCAAGACGCTGCTGCGGATGCGGGGAAGGCTGTTGATCTGGAGGATAAGAGGATTCCGTCGAAATTTTCGGCAGTCCTGTTGGCGCTTTCGCCTGTTTCGGCGGTACCGTCAAAACCGGGGCTGTGGTTGTTTGTTTAGTATAGCGATCTTGTAGGCCCCTGTTGCCGGGCGTTTCCCCCATAGCCTGACTCACGTCAGGCCTAGTGGGGTCGGGGACTGGCGTGGCAGACCTAGGAGTGTCCGTCGTGAGGTCGATGGCATACGACACGGATGCGTGGTCATCACTAGTACCCCCGTCACTTTCAGTTGGTGCGGCAGTGGGGGAAGAAGACCCAGCCAGTGACATGCCGTTGGCCACCCACCGCTTAATGCGGCGCTCCTTAAGCGTCTTAGGGTGCAGGAGTTTACAGGCCGCGCACCGCGCTTCATCGCGCTGATGGGGTAGGCAATTGTTGCACTTAGAGTGCTCGTCCTTCCAAGAGTATCTGGCTCTGCAAGAAGGGCAAAACCTAAATGGTGCCCTTTCCATAGCGAAAGGAAATAAAGGTAATGACCAGACCTAGAGGGCAAAGAGGGGGAAAGAGGAGAGACATAACTGAAAAGATTTGGCCACCCTGACCCCACCCTCCCTACTGTGTAGGCCAGCCAGAGGGCCCGGCCAAGTGGACGGCACCGCCGCTGGATTGCAGGCGTCGAAAGCCCACTGCAGTCTTTGGTGTAGTACAGGAAGCACCGTCGAAATTACTTTAAGGGGATCATCGACAAAGTCGATAGACATGGTGATAACAAAGTCTCTTATGAAAGAGCTCCGCAATAGGGCGACCAGTAATCTGGGCGGAAAAAACAATCTGAGGGACCTCGGTGTGTGAAGGATTTTGGGTACACTACACGATAGGGATAGTGTTACAGACACGCCTATGCCGACGTCCCCTTTTGGTCCCCGAAAGACAAGATGCAATACTCTGCGGTTACCACTGGATTTAGGACCATATGCACAGCATGTGATTCTAAGCAGATTAACAAGCATCAGAAATTAAATTATTGTTATGATCCTTCGCAGTTTGGTCTTTCGCAAAAGACAGGATTAGTTCTGCACCTTGTTAAAAATTTACAACATTTCTGCTGCACGGTACTGCTACGATTCCAAGGAATCATAGAAGTGTCCACGTTTTTGTTGCCGGCTTACATTTTAACGCTGCCGCAGGTGTGGAGTCCACAGATAGGGGGAATGCTTTATTCATATTCAGTGTTCCCTTCCTAGTGTATTACCGTCCTGTCAGTTAGGATCCTGACTGCGTCATTTCACATGAATAGTGTATGAAACATATTACTGCTCATGGGAGGAGACACAACTTGAATCAGTTACTTTGGGGTAGATAAGTGGGTTTCAACTCTACTTTCCATTCCTGTCAAAACAAATGCCTATCCTGCAGTGTACGGTGCGGTGCAGTTTATGATGTTTTTCACCTGCAATAGAAGGTATTGTTTCTCATGTAATGGCAGAGCCCAGAACTGTAATCAGTTTCTTTGTGGTAGACATGAGTGTGCCAACAAGCTTTGCTGGCTCTAACTTTTGGCACAGCAACACTATAAAGGATAATAGAATCCCACAGCCTAATTCATTTGTCATGCCAGCAATGAATTATAACTGACATACACAGAAACACAATACTCCCCTCGCCTTGGAAGCAAGATGACACACAGTAATAGAGGTTCGACCCCCGTGTCCGTGCTTAGAAACCTCCCGGTATTAAGCGTGTTATAAAAAACTAAATGCAATCAGACACTAATAGTCATCTCTGACAATTAATCCTTTTTTTTGTAAAGTTTATAATGTTATTTTCCACAATACAATGCACAGTTTATTGTGCTCCTTCCCTAAAAAGCACGGCAGAATTTATCATAAAATGTTCAGACCAAGGCCCACTGAATTCCCAGACAAACTGCAGTGCTTCGAAGCCATGCCAATGTGACAATGGCAGTTACGCCCTATACAAATACCATGTAACCTAATAAAAAGAAATCTCCCCTTTTCCCAATCTCTGCCGGAGTAATAATTATATCCTGTATTACCTGAAGGCGTTCCTTGCTCTTTCTTTCCATTTGCCTCATGTATTCATCCCACAGCAGCTTTTTTTTACACCACTAGGAAATATATTAATCTCTCATTGTCTGTGGTTGCACCTTTTCACTTCCTTCTAATTACGATAATGAGTCTGCAAACGTTTCAGTTGGCAGAGCTTCAAAACCCTGTGCCGTTTAATGGGGGCATGAGGGGCGGTGAGAGGAGGATGGCTCAGTCATTAGAACCTCATAGCCTTCCTTTGTGACCTTGATAGCACAGGTGTTCTATCTTCAGTCTAACAGGTTTTCCGGGTTATGATATGATAGGTTATTTATAACAAGGTTAATACCCAGAGGTTTCTAAGCGCGGCCCCGGGGATCGAACTTGTGTGGCTCCGTGTCGACTTGCTTCCAAGGCGAGCATGTTGCCGTCTATAGCAGGGATGTGGTGGCTCCTGCCTTCTACCACATAGTCTTCGGAAATTTCACTGTCCTTTGCAGTCTGTAGTATCTTGGGGTGGCATGAATCATCAGGCAGGACACAGGAACCACTCCAGAGCCAGATATCTATAAAAGGTAAGCTTGCTTTATTGGTCCAGTTACAGGGACGAGGGTAAGTAAGGAGAGGAGGTAACAAGCTTCTACTCCCTATGGCTAGCTCTCTTTCTATAGCCGTCATCCCTGGAACCTGGTTGCCACCTAGGTTCCAGACCCCTCACCACAGTCCAAGCTCCACTCCACTTAGACACACAGACAGCAAACCCAGCCAGGTGCTAGGCCACTACAAAGTTACACTAAATTGAGGAGTTTCAGCGCCTGTCCTTTACATTTCAGCTAATGGTTATTTCCAGCCTGTATGAACACGGACTCCCAGTTATCAGGAGTTGCTGACTGCGTGAAGTAAGCTGCACAGCTTTGAACAGACTCTACCTTCTGTTACACATGTTTTGATGGGTCCTTTCATTAACTTCTAGGCTATTATGCAAGTCTATGCAAAAAGGACAAGCATACTCGTCCGTGGCACTTAGGGGGTTAAAAGCTAGGGCTCATCTAGCTTCCCTATCCAATCTTTTGGATCAGGCTTTAGGAGTTTATTTGCTCATTTGTTCTGCAGGTACATACTATTAGTGGTCGTATGCCCAGTCTGTGGCACGTAGATCCCATGCTATGGCACTAATAAGGCTCATCCTATTTTTTTTAATTGATACTCAGGGTTGATGGGTGCTGTGACAATTCCTGAACCTGAACTTGGGGTATACTGCTTTGCTGAGCTTTGGCTGAGCATTGTAGTGCTGAGCATAAAATATAGGGCACTTGGATATTCCCTGATCCCTCCAGGTTGCACAGACTTTATATATTGTCTCACTCACCTGTGATAACCATCAACTTGTATTCAATGTAACATGTGTTGTTTATGTTTCAATAATCATTAAATTCTTGGGTTTTTGCATCTCCGGGTTCGCCCTGATCATTTGCCCAATTTATAAACACCCTTGTAGAATTCACTACACTACTGCAGTTTCAATACATTAATAAACAAATAAGTATCCTGGATTCTTCTTTTCTTTCAACAGTGTCTTTATTGATGGCGTTCTTTCACCATTACTCGAGTTGTTGAATCATGGACAATGCATTTTGGACTTTTTAGGGCTGATTCTGTCAACTGATGAAATAATAGCTCTGGTGACCACACCTTTTTTCTTCCTTCCCAAGTCTCTACCAATAAAGGTCTCAAGAAGGTTCTAATCTTCTATAGTCAAGCCTCTGTAAGAAGCAGGAGCAAGGTTCTATATCGTATAGGAGAAATGTCCTGACCAACATGCGCTCTACACGACATGTAATAAGGGAGACACTGTAGTTTTGACTTTACAGGGCTTCTAAACCAACAGGCAAATAAGAGAGCTCAAGAATGATTAATAAGACAATTAGTCCTCTTTGTTATGCAAAGGTTGAAGAAACACTACAGCAAACACGTGTTTCGACCTATACGCAGGTTTTTTTCAAGGCTGTAGTACAAAGAGAACCAGTGAACAGTCTGCATAATTGAATGTTACACAATCAATATTAATTGGAGTGAATAGTAATGAAGCAGGAGCCAAAAAAAGGAATGAAAAGAAAAACAGGACGGGGTTGTGGGGGTGGGGGGAATAATAAAAAACATATTAGCGAAATGGCTGACGATAACCATATACTTAGAACATCAATATTCACTAAATCAACGTACAGTGGTGCAATTTCATGCACATAATCGTTGACACCAATCTAGCAGGTGTGAGAATGGCAGGTGAAAAATCAAACTGCACCAGCTAATATCGCACCTTGGATCATCACAGTCCAAACGATCTAGTCCAGTGAAACGTACCTAAGAATCTCGTGACCCCATGATACCATAATCACAACTATTTAATGTCGTAATGCTTGTTAAAGTCTTACCTAATTGCCAATCTGGACCGAAATATCCAAAATAACCAGACTGATTTCTGTTTCATGAATTAATCTCGCCACTTGTTGGCCTCATTTAGTCACAACTGCAATCAAGGAGTCAAAATCAGTCCGGAAGTAAGTATATATAACACTCTTAAACACGCACTACTATAATACTAATGTGTCTTCATACCTGAAGGTATCTGTTAAACGTGAGTCAATAGGGTTTATCAGCTGTCTCTGATGCACACATCTATCACATAAAACCTGGAGGCACCTGAGCAGAGTAAACAAACTCAACGAGAATAGTAAAATACAGCGAGAGTAATAGTGCGAGAAAGTATCTCACTGCTCGAGAAAGTATCTCACTGCTCGAGAAAGTAGAGAGAAAAGCACAATTTTTCACTTCTGTGTCTTTAATAGAACTATGACTTTCTGTACGTTAGTATTGAAAATCTGAATTCTACGACAATGCCCGGAGGCTCTGATTATGCTTGTTCAAAGCTTACCTATCACCAACGCGGCAGCATATTTTTGCTGCAATACGAGAAGACATTCTGAAGAAATCAAGGCTATTGTTCTTTACTGGAGGAGCAGTTCACAAGATATTTCAGACTCTCCTTGTGGTTGCTACATCACATGAGGCAGTCAAAACAGCCCAAAAGGATTATTTCAGCCCATTAGTAAATGTAGACTATGAATGATTTCCGTTGAGACAAGCTCAGCCAGGAGCACAAGACTCTTTAGACTTGTGTCATGCCAGTCTACGCCATCAGACCTTGTCCTGCACACTCCTAGATGAGGAGGAAGAGCTTTGTGCTCAATTGATACAAGGCTGTTATTTTTTAAACAACTGTGCTGTCAGATCTTCAAGGAGCCTGCAGTCACATTGCAATGAATTCTTGAATGAGGCAATACCACAACTCGCTTATATAAGGGTGAGCATATGGAGATACCCTGAAAGCTAAATGTGAGTAGATGAATGTGAGTAGATGAAGTGAAAGCTATTACGGATTACCCTGCCACAGGCGGTCATGAAAAGAGGAGTCCAATGTAAACAACCTTCAAGGTCTGTATCAGTGACAAAATGTCCATGTGACTTCTCGGAGGCCCCCTGACTCACATAGTGACATACGCCAAGGTGTGTAGGGCAGTGTGGCTGGTGGCAAAAGACTCAAGAAATATGTTGTCAAGACTGCAAATGGCGACATTCACAACCATTTAGCAAGAAGTGGGGCTGGGCACTAATGTCCCAAAGCGGGAAGAAGAGATTGAAGAAGTATTCTTCCTAACAGCACTCTGCAAAGCAAAAGAAATCGGGATAATGGTGCCAAACAAGATGTTTGGTCGTTATTCAAATCACACCAGTAGCTGTTCTGATAGGTACAAGGGCATCAGTAAATGTAAGGCTGATGGCAATGGACATCTCTCTCCCCTCGCCCCAGCTAGGTAAACCAAAGGTACACTTGGTTAAGTGTGGAGAAATAACACCATTAGCCCATAAAGATGATTTTCTCAAAGGTTTTCAGCATGAGCGAGAAAGCGTACAAGCAATGATCTATGTCACAGCCGATGAAAGCAACACGTTGCTCGATTGTGTCACTGCTGTGGAGCTTAGACTTGCCCACTTTAGGAGGCAGGGGTGTTGCTAGGTTTGTAAAAGATCTGGAGCTACACTAATGTTGGGTTGTTTGGGACGCGGGTCCAGCTGGCCTTTTGGATGCAGCCCCTGAGCTTATATCCAGGGCTACAATCAAGAGACCTGTGGCTATAGCCCCTTCACTCCTCCACAGCAATTCCCCTGTCAGGAGGAATGTTGACGCTCTTATAAAGGACGATGTTGAGCAATTCTATGGCATTGGGTATCTCTGGAGTTGGAAGGTGAAACTGCACATAGACCCCACAGTTTATCTGGTGGCCATGTGCCTTAGTTGAATACCCTTCCAAAAGGTGGAACAGGAATTTACTGCACAAATCATTAAGAGGGTAACAGGCACACCCTGGGTCTCCCTAATTCGAGTGGCAGCCAAGCCCAAACAACCAGACGTGGTCATAACCTGTATCAATATGAGACTGCTGTGATGAATCCCACAATGTCGTCACTGCTTCCGAAGGGGGAGCCCCTTCTCATGAGGCCAGGGTGGTGAGGCTGCTACCGGATAGTCTCCTAAGGGGTCGTACTCAGTGGGTAGATCTCATGGGAGGGGAAACCCCCTTTGCGACTAATGACGATCACATTGGGGGTACACAGTACTCCCATCAAGCACTTGACCCTAGTCACCCTTTCCACACTTGACTTTCCTTCACCTCCTTCCTCTCTAAACCTACCATCATACCCTATGTATTTTTCTGAGTCAGTTCAAATAGAGAGCACTGAGATGAGGAGGAGTTTTAGTGAGTTACTACATCAACACTCACTTAGCACTGAGACGAGGAGGGAATGCAGAGCCATATTGAGTAATCATTGCAACCTCTTTCAATAGTCTAGTGGTTCACGAACCCTGGTTGCCGGAAATAAGATAAAAACCAAAGAAGGACTTGACAATTCATCAAGCCCTCCCTGGAGGAACTGTGAGAGCCAAAACGAGCCCAATGTGCAGGCAGGTGCTAACTGGGGCGCTGAGAGAAAGGAGAGAGGGTCCAGGGTAGGTCCAGGATGTGGGGACCATGTGGCCCACGGGCAGACTGAAACTCCAAACACTCCAGAGATCTGGGGGCTGCAAGAGTGTAGAAGCACATTCTCCCTGAAGGAAAAAAGCCTGCAGAGTCACCACAGTGAAATGAAGCTCCAGAAGGTTACTGGAGTGCCGCAAAGTAATCCAGCTGCTTTAAGGGAGCCAACACTCGTACAAGCCACACCATAAGCCATACAGGTGAAGCAGACAGCTCTGAAAGCTCAAGGAAGTGGTTACAAGGCTGGGAAAGGAGGGTCAGGGACCCTAACGCAGTGGGAAGAAAGCGAGAACATAAATGGACTTGTACTAAGGCTTGGCAGGAGAGTAAACCAAGTCTACGGAAGACAAAACTAAAGCAAGAGTTGGAAGGTAGTGGAAAGTCCACACAGTACTTGGCAGGTTTGTGAACCAAGTCTGTATGACCCACCATAGCTTGAAAGCCCATCCAAGCAGCTCTTCTTCGTGTTAGTACTTGGTGAGAAGGAACCAGGTCTGCATCCCTTGGTCAAGGACCCACTACAGCTTCAAAATGACATCCACACACTCTTCTTCAATGCAGTACTTGGTGAGAAGGAACCAGGTCTGCACCATAGGGTCAAGGACCCAGTACACCTTGGGAAGGACATCCAGGCACTCTTCTTCATCACAGTACTTGGTGAGAAGGAACCAGATCTCACCCCACAAGCAAGGACCCATTACAGCTTGGAAAAAGCATCCAGGCTGTTCTTCTTCAGTGCAGTCCTTGACTAGAGGAAGCTAAGGTTGCCAACCAGGATCTCGGACCCCAAGGAACTGATTACATGTCTTACTACAACATGAACTGCGTTTTGTCCCGGGGAAGGGAGTCATTCCTCTGGACCAAGAAGACATCTCCTTTTGATTTAGTTAGCTTAGTGTGTAAGGGACAGAGTTAGGTTTTTGACACCGGACTTTGGGACTTTTGCTTTGGACATTCTGACACTAAGTATTTCCGTTGATGCAAGGAAACCACGCTTAGAGTTAGGGCCAGACAGGTTTTTTTCTCCTTTTTGCTCTTGAATAAAAGTTTATCGCAAATACTATGACCCCCTCAGTGTCAGAGTCTTACTTCTGCACCCTTACACTGCCCAACAAGACATTAAACAGGCATTTATTTCATCTCTTACCTGGTTTTGCGTTTAGTCAGAGAGAGTCTTTCTTAGGATGGAATTATTAACCTTGTTTGTTTCCTTGTAGGAAGGGAGGTGTGTAGTGATCTATTTATTATCTGTGTGTGTGTGTGCGATAACTTGTGGAATGGTGAGTGGCAGAATGGAATGTGGAACTGGCAGGGACCTTGGGGTTCCAGGAGTGGCAGTTAGGGACTGGATCATGGGAGCCCTACCTTAGAAGATGTGCCAACCTATCTCTCCTGCTTGTATCTTCTTACTTTGATCTGCAACCAATAAAGAAGCCTACCTTTTTGGAAAGCAAAAACCAGGGCATTACATAGAGAGAGGCGCCCAATACCTACAATTGATGATATAATAGCTGACCTATAGGGTGTCACAACACCTTTCTGCAGTTGATTTAAAAACAGGATATCATCACATGCCCCTGCATAAGGACTCCCGGTCTGTTATCACCCGTTCATCGCATTTATGGCTCTTTAAACACAAGTGACCCAGCTTTTGGATTTATTCGGCCACCAACTTGTTTTACTACACAGTGAGGGAGATACTGGCTGGCTTCCCTGGCATGTTAACTGTCAGTGATGATGTCTTGCTTGCGCCTCTCCAGAAAAGGAAAACCGAACTAGGCTAACAAATGTATTCCGTTGGCAGTGGGATAATGGGCTAATGGGCTAATTCCATAAGTGGCAAGTGTAAATTCTTACAAAAGAAGGTGGATTTGTCTGTGACATCTGTCAGGATTCCAGACTTCCAGCGTATCCCAGGAAGGTAGCTGAGAAAGCATCATCCCCTCCCAAATCGCAGCCAGAAGCATGAAACTTCTTAGCTACGGTGACCATTTGTTGCCGCTTCATCCCATACCTGGGGCCACAGTAACAGAACCATTGAAAGGCCTCATTCGAAACGATTGTCTGTGTGCCTGGGGTGACAGGGAGCAAATGGACATTTTTCGACACCAAGCTGGCTAATACCACCATGGCTTTTTTTCAACCCTGGGAGAGCCATGGAAATCATAGTTAATACAACCCTGTTGGTGTTGGACCCATATTGGTGCAAATTGATGAAAGGGTCTTGCTGTTATACAGCTTTCCATAGCCTCTGCTGCCAATAATTTTGGGATTATAACTGCAGCTGCCTGAAGGGGTAGAAGTGATTCCTGCAGCTTCAGCACTATGGGTTAACGCTACAGTTTAAGGCCGGTGTGGACAACCCATGCAACTATCTCCGGAGGCACGCAGTGGGATTCTCTCTAATCAAAGGACCTGTCATCGAGGTAGAGGAGTGTGTCAATTTTGTGACCCAGGTCCCGATGTCGGTCGTTAGAGGACATTACAGTGGCAGTGCTCCGATATGGCAATCTGCAGATAGTGGTAGAACATGTGTGATTGGGAAATGGAAAGAAAGCCTAGCACAACAGAGCTATTGTACAGAAGTCACACAGGAGCTCCTACAGGGCCTGTGATGCGTTCATACAGGACTGTCCACACTAGAAGAACAGGTGCCACTATGGGGCACACACCTAGTGATCCCACCTGTACAAGTGGGAAGATGATTGAGCTGGCCCCCAAGGGACACCAACAAGCCATTAAAATGAAATCTTGCCTCAGAGAAAAAGTCTGGCCTCTGTGTCTGGAACAAAAAGGGGAAGAGGATATCCAGGACTGCAGTTGGTGCAAGGCAGCTGTGACTCAAACTAGGCACCTCAAGTTGAATCTCCTCTGAGGAGATGCATGCAGTCCATAGGAAGCTATCAGTACCAACTTTGGTACCATCTTCAACAATCTGTACTTCCTGGGGTGCTGAAAAAAATGTCTCGCTACTCGCAAGTAGAGTTAATTCCGTCTACAGCAGCTGAAGTAGTCATACCTGTGCTGGAGAAGATGTTTTACAGACTCCATGAATCCCAGCAGAGCAAATGTTTGAGATGTTTGTGGAAAAATACCTCATTGTGCACAAGCACATCATGCCTTGTTGGCAGAGGGCAAATATAGACGTTGCGTTTTTATGAGATGGTGAAAAAGGGGTCATTGATGACAGCAAGTATTGACAGACGAAGGATCACAAAAACTCTAGCTGGTTCCTGAAGATATCGTCTGAAAGGAGTGGAGAAGAAAGACGAAACAATTTAAACAAGAACTATGAAGAAGGTGAAGTAGGAAGAGAAGAAACTTTAGATTCTTAGCCGGTACATCAGGCACACGGGCAATGCCCAAAGTGATAGCCGGAAGTCTCCAATTCCTCAGGGCACTGAGAAACATGGCAAGGATTGCCCAGAGCAATGCCAGTGCCAGTAGTTATCAACTTTCTGTTTTGCAGGAGTAACCAGGAACCACCATCACATGCATAGAGGAGGTGAATGAGCAGAACAACAAGACGAATCCTGGAGGTGCTATAGGGTATATGAGTAACACAATAAAAAAAGAGTTGACTTGAAATGTAGAACTTTGACGAGGGTTGTTATGACGATACATGTGCCCTGCAATGAGCCGTCATCGTCAAAATGAGAGAAATGAAGCAATGACATGGGGGCATCAGGTGAGGCAGTGAGTATAAGATGGACATTGGCTCGAGGCGGGCCCAGATCTCACACACCACATCTGTGTCTGTGTGTTACTGGTGTCGGTGTGTTTCCTACTACATAGGCCCTGAGCCTACAGGCTTGATAGGACTGTACACATATATCGGCATGTCACAATTTAACCATAGGGATTGCAAAACAGTAGCATCAGCAGATTTCTGTGGGGGCATCTAAACGACGCTTGCCTGCATCCATGGATATAACTGAGAGCACAAAGGTGATTACCAGAGCCTCTGCACTTCCTGCATTGCTGCGGTATACCTACTTTACCACAGAGAATAGGCTCGGCTGCACGCCACTGCAGCGTAAACCTGAAATGCATTGATTTGTTGTTTTGCTCTCATGACTAATTTTTGCCATTTCTTTAGGGGCCATCATAGGCAGTTCATTCAAGCTGATCAACTGATAGTGGTACTTTTGTCTATTTAGATGACGTGATTGACCCCTGGCATTCATTAATACACAAAAATCAGCGCTGTCCTGTAAGAAATGGACACCTGGGTGGGTGACAGTGTTTTTGAAGTTCTAGACAGAATAGACCATGCCAACTAGGCTGGCCTCCTGCTGGAAGCAATAGCTATGGACGTGGAGAAGGCTTATGGCCGGGCCAACTGGCAATATCTCTAGATTCCTATGAAATCATTAGTGATTCCTGCCCACTTTCTCTCTCCGTAATGAACCTTTAAAAGAACCCAATGGCCAGGACCTGCACTTAAAATTTGTTTGGTATAAATTAAAAATTTAATAAAGTCTTCAACAAAGGCGCTTCTTAGCACCCCAACCTTTTGTCATATATAGTGGACTGCTTGCTCAGTAATTAATATTCGCGATTTGTGTTCTCCCAATGTTAGAGGGAGAAACAACTGAAGATTATTTGATTGAATTAATCTTCGGTTGTTTCTCCCCTGAACATTCCTGAAGTGTCCAAACCCCTAAACATCCCCCAACAACACCCCTAAAACACACCCCTGCTACCCCCCCACCCACTTACTAACCTTCAATTCCGTCTCGCTGGTGCCTGTGATGCCAGTTCTCTTTCACTTCCGTGATCGGGAACCTGTGCCGCAGGGTCCTTTCCTTTTTTTTCCCTTTCGGATAAGCTGCTGGGGCAGGGGTGTCCCCCGCAACCCCCGCTCACTATACTATGAAGTATAGTGAGCGTGGGTTGCGGGGGACACCCCTGCAGCTGACACTACAAAAAAAAAAGCCCCTGCAGCCTTTTTTTTTGGGCTGCAGGGGACTCCTCTGCAACCCCCGCTCATAGTATAGTAAGCAGGGGTTGGTGGGACGCCCCTGCAGCCCTAAACCGAATCCAGATGACCTACCCAACCAAAAGTCAGAAAGAAGGTTGAACATTTGGTGGTTCCTTCTTTCAGACTTTTGGTTGGGTAGGTCATCTGGATTTGGTAATTTTAACCAAAACCATATTCGCTTGTGCTATTTAAACAAACAGTATGAATAACTTGGACTTCCAAATCAGGTTATGTGTGGACAATTCCATTCTGACTTGTAACTCTGGGTGTGAAAATCATGCTATGTCAAACATTTGGAAAAATAAATGGTTATGGGACTAGCCAGCCTAAAATTAAATTGGTCATATGGACCCTGTCTGATTTCTAAGACATGAACATCAAAAATTACATATTTAGACGATCATATGCCAGAAGATAAATTTCAAATATTTTATGTAAACTACCTTCCAGTAATCATTGACCTTGACAGACTCTTGGTTAAGAATAAACTTCTTCCGTTATTGGTTTTAAGTAAATTATATTAAAATGATAGTTGTGTCAAAACATGTGCTTTTGTCCTCATGAACCATCAGATGTACCCACTAAAGTTCTTCAAATGGCTTGTCAGTCGTGGAAGCTCAGATATTTGCAGAACACCTCAAAATATCCCATCAAGGTATAAACATAGGGGGTTTTCATGCACCGACTTTATGAGCTGGGGCTATTTCATTACACAGAGTTACTAATTAGTCCAGAACAGTGTGGAGGCAATGATCTTGAGACCATCACAAATCGTATTTAACCCAGTCATTTCTGTGTTTTTGTCTCCTAAGATACTGAAGAAAATAAGGCTGAAAATAATCAAGAGTCTTAGGCTTGTATGGAGCAATGTGCAGTGGGGGACATTGGGTGGGTTAGAGATGTGGCTGCCTTCTTGGGCAGCCCTCCACATCATATTTTTGTCACTCCCTGCCGCCTGCTTTGCTGCTGGTCCTAAATAGACAATTCTGTGCCCGAGGAGGTGAGTGAAGCAGTGGCACACTGGCTGTGCTCTCTCCAGTCAGCAGCTTCACTTGCTTGGCAGCCAAGCTCTGGATCCCCAGTCCATACTCCACACACATGTTCCCTCTGCAACCAGCCAGCGCCTTTCTGAATCCTGCTGACTTTTCTGACTTTGGAGCCCCAGGCCAAAACCAGAGATGTATTACTGAACTGTGAGCAGACCTTGGCAACCAAGGCAGGTAGCTCCAATGGCCCTTTTTGTGCAGAACTTCCAGTGTGTTATTAAGTTGACCTGCTCCTTTAAGTTCACTTCATAGGGCATAAAGTGACCCCCTCTCACCCCACTACTTTAGTTTTTTTATTGTGTGACTGTGAGTAGTCATTCTAGGTGGGAACTCGGTGCAGCATAAGATTAGTGTGTGCTTTGAAATTCACTTAGAACCAGTTGGTGTACAACTTGTGATTTGGTGCTGCGCTCCTGCCAGCACGGACATTCAAGTCCTCCTGCCACTAGTACTGTCTCTTGTTAGACATTTCAGAATATTTAGGCCTGTGTGTGCAGGACTGGCGGGCCCGTCAATTGCTTTGCATGCTTGGCGATGCCCCATGTTTGGCGCTAAAGGCTCAGAGAGAGGGTAGTTATAATGGATTGGGTTTTCCATGTATTCCTCATCTTAGATGCATCCTGCGGAAGCAACAAAACCGCAGGGAGCCCCATGCAGCTTTGGAGTCGAGAGTCCCTCCAAATTCTTCAGCATCAGGACTGGACATGACGTTGATACAAATAGCCTGCAATGAGCCCCCTGACCTCAGTTCCTTTTTTCTGCATGCTCAGCACACAACCATCGGAACATTTTGCAACTCAGAAAAACGTGTTTCTGAAATATGCCCAAATTCTGTCAAAATGTCAATGCCAAAGCAATTATTTCAATGGTTGTGAGGATTGTAATGCTAAAATGTCAATCACCGATCCTCACAAGATATGCTTGTGGTGTCTCAGCGCTGATCCTGAAGTGGACAACTGTGTCCCATGCCAATCTATGAGGCCGAAGGCTTCTATAGAGAGGCGTTCAAAACTGACGCTCGGAAGTTGAGTTGACTGATCGATTTTTGGAGAAAATCCACAAGAAAGCCAAGAAAACATAAGAGGTCACACTCCGGGAGTGGCTCCCATCTTCGAAGAAAAAGGAGAGAACAAGTAGATGTTCCTCTTTGGAGACCTTGCCGGAAAGTTTTCAAAAAAGCTGCCCCATCGACTTCCTCTTCGGAGTCGAAGGTGAAAAAAGAGTTAGAGCCCACCTTGTGTACTAAAGCAGGCATGGACTAGAGTCCAGTGCACCAAAGGCTCACGTACAAAGCCATAGAAACCTCTTAAGATCCCATTGTTGTTGACGGCTGTGTCCATATCAACACTCTTTGATGCCGACCTGGCACCTTAAGAGGCTCATTGGCATTGAAGACCCTTCAGTGCCGTGATATGCATCGAGGTTGGGGAGAGACTTCATGTTTTTCCTTTGAGAGAATTGTGGACGATGAGGAAGAGAAAGTCCCTTTTGGGCTAGAACCCATGCAGCTAACTAATCCTCCTGAACAATTGTTCTCAGGGCTGCAGGTCTCCAGTTGGCAAGTGGTCTTGGCACTTCCCCTGAAGTGATCTGTACTAGCAGGACCCCCATGCACTGCCTAATGTGCATTAAGATCAGCCATGGAAAAGGTGACTCAGGCCCTGCGGTGGGGACCCCCGACCAAGATGGTGACAGAATATGATTTAACAGATATTCTGGACAGGGACCCAGTAAGGGAACCCGTTTTGCCTTTCGATGCAGCCCTAGAGGTCCCTCTTATGGAGCTATGGCAGAAGTCGTGCTCGGTGCCAGCAGTAGGAGGCAGTCTCACGAAAACATATAGGCCTGCACCCTCTGACCCCAGCTTCTTCGCAGAGCACCATAGCCCTGAGCGTTTAGTGGTCCAAGCTGTCATATAAGGGGGCAAATCGTCAGCTTATCCATCGTAACCCCTGGATAGGGATGATAAGAGGGTGGATGCCTGGGCGAGAAAGGTTTTTGCTTCAGGGAGCATGGCACTGAAGGCAGTAAATTCCTTCTACGCCTTGGCCAACTATACCCGCACCTTTTGATGGTTATTGAACAGGCCACAGATGTAAATCCCAGAAGGAGAAAAAAGAGACAGGTTCCTAAACATGGTCTGTGATGGGGCAGAAGCAATGTGCCAGGCTCTACAATCTGGCTTGGACACCTAGGAATGCATAGGCAGAGCGATGGCCGGTGTTTGGTGTTGAGACGCTTTTGCTGGTTAAGAAAATCTAGATTTTGCACTAGATATTCAAGCCAGGTTGGTGAATATGCCTTTTGATGGCCATAATCTGTGGCTCAAAAGCTGACAACAACCTTGCGAAGTTGCAATCTTCCAAGGTGTTATCAAAGTCCCTTGGTGCAGCAATTCGCCAGCAGATGGCCATCCTCATCCTGCAAAATGAAACCTTTTTTTTACTATGTCTCATTCAGCCAAAGGAGGAGAGGTCAATCTACCACAAAGCAAAGGAGATTCCCCAGGCCTACAAGAGGTAGAGGTGGGAAGGCAAATCAGTCCTCCTCCAACGCTTCTGCCCCATCAGGCTCAGCAGCTGCACCAAAACATTCCTAGTCACCTCATACACTCATGTCCAGTGGGAGTGTATGTAACCCAATACTGTGAAGAATGGCAAAACATTACTTTGGATACGTGGGTCAGGTAGATAGTCTTGCAAGGGTACATCTTCCATTCATCAGATGTCCCCTACCTGTCTCCGTCCTGTCCTGAGACCAAAACCTCCAGACCTTCTCCTCCAGCAGGATATTTCTCACCTGCCAGATAAAGAAAGAGTTAGTATCACAGAGAGGAATCGGGGGTGGTACTCTCACTATTTCCTAATCCCAAAAAAGGACAGAGGACTGCGACATATCCTGAACCAGAGGCACTTCAACAAGTGCTTCCGGAAGAACAAATTCAAGATGCCAACTCTTTCCCAGATCCTCCAGGCTCTAGAGCTGCAGGATTGGCTGGTGTCACTGGACCTTCAGGATGCTTACTTCTGTGTGCTGATTCACACCAAGCACAGGAAGTACCTGAAATGTGTGATCAGCTGTACATGTTGCCAATTCAAGGTGCTGCCATTCGGGCTAACCTCCGCTCTGAGGGTCTTCACCAAGCTGTTGTTGCTGGTAGCACCCGGTCTCTGAGAAGGGAGGGAATGAATGTCTTCCCTTACCTGGATGACTGGCTAATCAGGGTCTGCTTGCAAGACCAAGCCTGGGATCACCTAAGCCACATCTGGCACTTCCTGCACAAACTGGACTTCTCTCTCAATCTAGAGAAGTCTCAAATGACACCTTCACAAATGCTCCACTTCATAAGGCAGTGCTGAACTCATCCAAACGGAAGAACATCCAACATCCACCAGATGGTCTCCAAATTCCAGAGTGCCCAAGCTTTACTGCCCATGGACTTTCTAAGGTTGCTGGGTCTCATGGCAACCTGTATATTCTTGTGCCAGAGGCCAGACTGAGAATGAGATCCCTTCAATGGGCTCTCAGATTGCAGAAGTCACAGTTCTCGGGCAAAATGACGGATCTGTTGCAGGTCCTGGCTAAGGTCTCACAGGACCTCCTGTGGTGGTCCAGCAAGGAGAACTCAATGGTAGGTGAACCATTTAGGCAATCATGGACGGATATGACAATAGTGACAGATGACCTGCTGAAGGGCTGGGGCGCACATCTGAATGAACTCCCCAGCGGAAGTGAGATTCTGCATAACCCTATTGGAGTTGAGAGCAATCAGGCAGGCACTTGTGGCATTTCTGACCTCAATACACGGGAAAACAGTCTAGATCATGATGGAAAAACATTGGCCATGTACTACCTCAACTAGAAAGGGGGCATTTGGTTACTTCCACTTTGCACAGAGGCAGTGCAACTCTGGCTTTGGGCGTCACAAAGACAAATCTCCTTGTCTGCAATTCATCTGGCCTGGAAAGAGAATACGGCAGTGTACACCCCGAGCATGCAGTAGTCGGTCTCCTACAAGTGGGAGCTATCCCAGGACGTCCTTACAGAGATCATCACCATCTGGGGAACCCCTCAAGTAGATCTATTTGAATCCAGGTCCAACAAGTTGTGCAAGCTTTCTTCTGCGAGGAACACTGGGGGGACGCTCTTGTAGTGGAAAGATCCAGTCCAGTTCTATATGCGTTCCCACTGGTTACCGTCATACCACATGTCATCAGGAGGTGGTGGAGATTTGGCACAACCACGATCCTAAAAGCCCCAAATTGGGCCAGGATAACAAGGTACTTCTGGACTTAACTATCTGTCGGTCACAGCATCTCACAAAGAGAGAAGAGCTGCTTGCAGAAGAAGAAGGTATGATCCTCCACCCAAATGTCACAACCCGCAATCTCCATGCACGGCTACTGAGAGGATGAGGTACAGAAATTGGGATCTTATAGAAGACATCATTGAGGTTTTACTCTCGGTAAGAAGGCCAGCAACATTTGCTCGTTACTGCTCGAGGGAAGTCATTTTGCAGGTGGTGTAGAGCCAAGGATTTTGGATCCTTTATCATGTGAAATTGCTGCAGTACTGTTTCCTGTTACACCTTTGTTTGTAAATCAAATTTTATTGACTTGTTAGCATAATAACAAAAAACAAAGGGCCCACTCATTCCATGTAACCAACATGTTTCTTGTCTCTCCACCACCCTTGCCCAACCCCCCTTCAAAAAGGAAATAAAAAGAAAAGACTTGTACTGTTATAACAAAACAAGCAAACTCATTTTTGCGGCCTCTTGTCCGAAGTCCTGTTATTCCCCAAGAAGGTCAGCCATAGTTCCTCTTTGCCCTGTTTGGGTTCATTCAGCATGTTGGTGAGGCTCTCCATTGTGTATATCCCCCATGCTTAGCCTACCCACTTCTTTCTAGTGCGTGTTGTTGCTCTTTTCCACTGTCTACCTATGCAGCTTCTTACCGTCACCAAAAGGATACGTACCATGTGACCTATTGTATCCCCCCCTTCTTCTCCTCACTGACCCCAAATAATAATAACATGGATAAGAGTGGGTGGGAGATTCCACCTAGCTCCCTGATCGAGGATAAGACCTCTTTTCAAAAATTCACAATCACTCTGCACTCGCATCCACATATGCCAAAGGTTGGCGGCCCCTCATCCATACCTCCAACCATTGGCCCTTACATTTGTGTACATTTTCACCAATGTATTTGTGGGGTTAATGCCAGAGATGACAGATTTTCAGTGCCTGCCACCTATATTGCAGGGAGGTTGAGGCCTGGTAAGCCTTACGCCAAACTCAGGCACCGGTTTCATCAGAGAATTCCTCCCCCATGCCTCTGCTCCATTGGGCCCGTAACCCGCAAAGAATCTCTAGGCTCTGCAGTAAGGCCTCCCATGTCATATTTGGTTTATATAGGTTTCTCAAAAGAGGTTAGCTCCATGCAGAAGTCCTCTCCCCCCTTATATTGGTTACCCCGTTGAGATGGATATAGGGAAACACCAGCAGGGTCCCAATCTGCAGGCTCTTGCCAAGTTCCTCTGCTGGACTAAACTTCCCACCTGCCCAGACCTTCCCTGCCATCACCAGTCTCGCCTCATACCACCTTGGATAGTGTACGGGTTCAAGTATAAGATCCCTCAGAGGCGGAACCCACATGCAGCTGGGCCAGGAGATCAGTCAGCATGTACGAGCCCTCTTCTTCCAAATATTCCACAATACGCCCAGGACTGGGTGCTGCAATATTCTCCTGATGTGAGGGGCTTGTGGGCAGAGAAGTGCCTACAAAGTTGAGGGGTGAAATGTTTACAAGAGACAGGAGTGTAAGAAGTCCTGCAGGCAAGAAAGGACAGACAATAACTACAGACAACTAAGGAATTGGACAGAATTGGGCAGGGAGTAGAATTAAGACAAACACATTAGGTTCCCAATTGGGGTGTAGCAGAATGAGGGAAGAGTTTCCCGCATGGTCAGGGGAAACTCTAGCCTGCTGAGCTGGTTACTATTACAGGGCCCCACTCTGAATGTTCATGGCAAGGAGATGCAGGAGTGGGTGACTGTGTTTGGACTCTAAGGCATGCACAAGAAAACAATACTCACGAGACTGTAGCCCAAAAGGATATAGGAAGGGGCAGAGATTGCCTGCTGGGAAGCCAAACTCTGTTCGAAGGAATTCCACAAGCACAAGGGAGTACAAGAACCGTAACAGAAATATCCAGGGAAAGAACAGGAAGACAACGTGATCAAAGTTGAAGACAGAGAACAAAAAGAAAGAGCATAAGCAAGAAGGCAACCATCTAAGCGCAAGGATAAAGGAGAATGGAACTGCAGACTGGAAACTAAGGACTGGAATCAACAGCAGACTGAACTTTAGACCAGGAACAAAAAAACTCAGGGCCAAAACTCTGGACTAGCATAACAAGGACTGAACTGCAGATGGGTAACAAGGAATATATGGAACTGCAACTCTGGACTAACAAAACTAGGGCTGAACTGCAGATGGGTAACAAGTGATCTCAGGACTGGAATCTTAGAAGCTAAAGCCAGGTAACACAGACCATGGACAGCACAAGGAAATGCAGGGAGGGAACAAGAGAATTGGTGGTAGAGAGCAAGGGGCTGTAGACACGGAACAGGGGACTGCAATAAGGGGAATGGGGCAGGACACACAGGGGGGTGCAGCCAGAGTAGAATGGCTCCAGGGCAGGGAGCACAGGGCATTGTAACGGGAGCAGATTCTGGCAACAGCAGCAACAGGACAAGGATCAAAGCGTGAGGTGCTGGAAGCAAATTCAGTGCAAGAGCCCTCTGCTCCTGCAGACAGCTGCTTAAATACTGACCTGCCCTCTGCTGAAGCAGGCCCGTTAGCAGCACCTGTGGCACCGCACCTAAAGGTAATCTGCCTCCTCCCTCTCTGGTACTGGGAATGTGAAAGCAGCACTGATGTCTAAGGATTTTGGGGACTGTAGTTCTAAAACTGCTGCATAGGAATAGCCAGGTAATGAGAACTGCCACAAAGTGCATTATGGGATATGCAGTTTGTGAAAGGAAATAAGGAAGTACCAAAGTCTTGCAAACAGAAAGTAAAGACAAACATGAATAGGGGAGGATTATGGTGATGCATTTTGATTCCCAAATAGTCTGCAATTAGCGCCAATTGGGCTTCCAGTGGCACGGCCGTGACACCGGAATGTTCTATTTTGTGGGGCCCATAGCCACTCCCTTTGGGGTATCGTATCTAAACCTGCGTTATCCAGTTGGACCCATGGTTTGGTGCATTGTGGGTCCAGATGGCCTACCAATATTCGTAGTTGTGCAGCTCTATAGTAAGTTGTTAAGTCTGGGAATCCCACTCCCCCCCTTCCCTATGGCGTGTAAGTGCCTCATACGCTATTCTTGGCTTTTTCTTAACCCAAAGAAAGGTAATCAAGGCCTTGCATACTGTCTGATGAAGCCCTGCTTTGCACCTGATTTACGAAAACCTGCGAAGGTGCAATGAAACCTTGGAGTGGTGGAACCAACCATTCCCGACACCTCCTAGTAACCCTGCAAGTGAGCCTGTTCGGAACTGTCCATAAGCCATCTAGTGGGCTGTCCAGCTCAAACCTAGGTTACCATGCTGACAGTTAAAACAGGCATTCATAATATTTTATCTCTTTTGATTCATTCCTTGATGTCTCAAAAATATTCTCTTCATAGTACAATGTATAAACTCAGTCCTTATTTATTTCATCATTAGAATGCAGTATGCAGTACAGAAGCATGTTGTGTTGCTCACATTAAAGAAAACTTCAAGCTTTTGCTCTTCGCCTATTTTAAGATGACATGTCCACATCCCCACTGTGTTCCGCAAAGCACATTGAAAAACCTGCCTCTCAGGTCTGCATTACGCAGGAAGAGAGAAATCAAAACTGTGTCAGGCTTTCGACACAGGGCCTAATCCTCAAATCATTTTTCAATGGGATTTTCATGTGGCGTTAACACCCGATCCAGTGGGCTGTATTGGGTGGTATCCACTCGTGCCCAAGTTAAAGGCCCGAGCAGGGCGAGGATGTTTAAAGAGGGCCCCCGGGCCGATAACACCTGATACGGCACGGGTCCCGTTGTACCAAGGAAAATCCTTTGCTGACATGGCCGCCATGCGAATGGAAGGCGAGGCTCAGTATTGGGCCCTGTCTTCCCTTTCCATGGCGGCCATTCTGAGCAGAGAGGAAGGGGTGGCTAAAAAAGCACATTTGCTGATTGTCAAAATGAAAACACAAATATCAAAGGACTGCAAGTGTGCCCTCTCACATTTATAATCCTGACTGTTCTATTTGGTCTATATAGACATTTTTAAAAGTATATGATTTATTTGTGAAGCAACAAAAATGTGCACCCATCTTAGACTTCAAACTTTCCTTGGCAACCGCTGTAAATAAACTGGCAACAGTAAGAAAGAGTATTTCTTCCAATTGTTCATGCCTGATCGGCAACGCTCCGACTATCAGCACACACAGGGCTGTATGCAGGAGCTGTGAGGCCCTGTGGGACAAAAGCCGTGTGGCCCCTTCCAATTTACACATTTATTGACATCACAGAAAGTATCATCAATCTTTGATTCTTAGAGCCACCACTGGAAGTTAAATGACAAAATATTGTAATACGCAGGGGCGTTGCTAGGGGGGGGGGCTAAGGGGGCTATAGCCCCTGATCTTTTGGTTGTAGCCCCTGATAGAATCTCAGGAGCTTCAGCCAAAAGACTAGCTAGCCCCCAGTCCCAACAGTTCCAACATCAGCTTAGCCCCGGGTCTTTTCCAGACCTAGCAACTCCCCTGGTAATACGCTTAAGCTGACAAGCCAAGTCAGGGTTCTGTGATATCGGCTCATCTCCGGCTGGTAGAACATATCTGTAAATGCTTGGCTTTTAAGAGCTAAATGACTTGAAAAATACACATCATATAATAATCCAAACTGACAAAATTCACAAATCCTTACTGAAGTAGCCACGCAAAAAGTATGATTGTAATGTTATTTGTCAGTCATAACAGGGAATGTAATGCGTGCATTAAGAATCTTTGTCTTTAAAACGTCTTTTCTGACTTTAAAGAAACACAACAAAAGAAGCAGCGTGATAAGGTTACCTGCTTATAGTCATTGTTTGGCACAGACATGCAGATAGTTAACATGCAGTATTATGGGAGGAAAATCTGAAGTTCTACAAAAAAAGGAAACCATGTTTGTGCATCTCAACAAACATACATCATTGAAATAAAATAGTTGGTATAAAAAAAAAAATCATCGTTCACTTAGGTTGACTGCATTGAGAGAAGGCACATCATTGAGTAGTTAGGTAGAGCTGTGTTGTGGCTTTCAGATACAAATGCTACGATTGGTGTTATTGTAACGCATTCCCACTTGCTCCAGTAGCAAGATGTCAGTCAATTGGCCACTATAACAGAGTTTTCAGGTTTCACGTGGCAATGAAGGCCAGGCAGTCCTGTTTTTCCCCATTTGCATTCTGGGACATGTAAGTTTTCTTTCCCATTTGAATTATAGTTGAATTACAAGTTTCAGAATTCTGCAAAAACACGACTGTGCAGTCTTCTGACGCTTGGCCTCAGGAAACTTGAGAACTCGGATTTAATGAAACATTCCCCACCCACACTCTGCTTGCTGTGTCAACACCCAATAAAAAACGTTTAATGTAAATGCAGTACTGAAAACAAAGAGACGGGACTGTGCAGTGCCTCACTTGGAAGGCACCATGGCCGCGCGGCAGGTGGGCAGTGAGTCAAGATGGCCTGCGAGGCGAGGAAGAAGGGCCTTGCAGCATGAGGCCGCCCCTCCAGATTACACTCAGGGCCGGCCCTAGGATTTGCGGGGCACTGGGTGGCAAAAGATGTGCAGGCCCCCCTAATTTGCATAAATAGTGACATCAGTGATATCAAAGAATTAGTCTTTAGCACGCAAAGGTATCATGGGAAGTTAAATTGGAAACATGTTGCCATTCGTAAGGCAGAAGACAATACGCTAACGTCCACTATATGAATTGTCAATATTAATATTTACCTAAGTGGCAATATCAGGAGTGAGGCATTTTATTGTAAGTAGCAGAACGCTGAATACCTTGTACAGACTTCCAATTTTGGCAGATAAGACATACTGTGGTAAACGGATTTGCCAAGGATCCCTTAATTTGGTTAAGTGGAGAAGCCGAGATTTGAGACTAGTCTGCAATTCAGGAATTTGAACACATCTCTTCCCAGATTTAATTGGTAGAAATACTGTTTGCAAAAGGTCTTTTTGAAACTTTGGTTTGAAAACACTATTTGTGGAAGGCATTGCAAGAATATGGTGATTGTGTTTTGCTAACTGAAACTAACTGCTGATTTTAAGAAGTTTCAAGATTGTTTTTATTTTTAATGTGTGTATATGTGGGCAATACTAGCGCCTAGATGTAGATGTCTACGGGCTTAGTGCACTTAACAAATATACAAATAAAAGATAAATATCGCCCAAATTAGCAATATGCTTTTATTTCAGAAGCTACAGGTAAGGATTATTTTGACTGTTAAAAAAATAATAGCAAATAATAACTAAATTTATCAAGTGCTGCTGACTACAAAATGAGAAGGGAGCCTCATTAATGTACCCCCTGAGCCTTGATTGCAGGGGATGAGCAGGTCAAAACTGTATGCCAGTGTAGAATAGCAGGGGATTCTACAGCCGAATGTTGCAAAGGCAACAGAGCGGGTTCGGAGCCTGTTGCTGAGATGTTATACGTCTAGACTTTCCTGTAAATCAAATGTCTTCATTCCCATTCCTCTGGCAAAATGTGCTGTAAAATGCTGTGTTTTGACATGGGAATGAATACGGCTCCCGCACTTTACTCAGTGTAGGAACTTTTGCCCCATAGCGAAAAACAAAAGTTGGCACCCAAGAAAATACGCACAGTAAGTGAACATATATCTATCTTAAAGTGAAAGATACAAATTTAGTTCAATTGCACTTTCCCCTTAGAAGAAAATGCACTAGACAAAGGAACATTGGCCTTTCAGAAAAGTACTCAACAACAGAAAAACAACGTGAGAGAGGACATTTTCCAATAAATATGTGGCAAAGTATAAAAGGAACACATCTTTTAAACCCAGTAGTGAAATATTCCCTGGAAAACAGAATCCCAATACGAGTATGTGCTTTGATGATAATTCCATGTGTCTGCACTGTAAACATGACAACCCAAATGAAATCCTGTTAGCCAAATACTTGAGCTAGCTTACCAACCTCAACAACACCCAAAGGGGTTGCGTCCACCCTCTGAAAAATGTTATGCTGTCCACCCACATGCATCCTTTACTTGTGCCCTGAAAAGCAGCACCTGGCCACAATTGGGGAGAAATAAGCATTACAGCCTCTCTTGCAACATCCTGGGAAAATATTCAGGACCCACTTGCCCTCTCAACATTTCTTCTACTCAACCCCATGTCTGTCTTTCAACAATAATCTACTTTATGAAGATGACTTGGAAAGTGAACATACCATAGTAAGGTACCCTCTCAAATATATAAATCCTGACAGAAATATATAAACAGGTAAGTAACTTGTTTCTTCTCCAGCATGGGGTCTGGCATGGATGCACATGCTCATGAATATAAGATTACAAAGCAGTACACACATGCACAACCACGGGAGGTGGCAAAAAGCTCAACATTAAGCAATACATAAACTCAACATTAAGCAACTCTTACCTCCTCACCAGGCCTTTCAGGCGGACAGGTTGCGCAGCACTGCTTGGCCGACCCTGGACTCCTCCCTGGAATCCCGATCGACGCAGTAGAATTTTGTGAAGGTGTGCGTCGTCCTCCACGTAGCAGCCCTGCAGATGTCCAGCAGGGGCACACCAGACAAGAACGCCGTGGTAGCAGCGATCGCTCTGGTCGAATGGGCTCTCGAACGGCCGGCCAGCGGTCGGTTTGCCAACCGGTGACAGTGCATGATACAGCCGGAGAGCCATCTGGAAATGGAAGCCTTCGAGAGAGCCTTCCCTTGATTCACAGGTCCAAAGTTCACAAAAAGCTGTGATGTCTTCCGAAAACTTTTTGTGCGGTCCACTTAGTACTCCAGTGCTCTAGCTAGATCCAGCGAGTGCAAAGTCCTCTCGGCCGGCGACGAAGGCGACGGGAAGAAAACTGGTAACACCAAGGGCTTGTAGAGGTGGAAGTCCGACGGCACCTTGGGCATGAAGGAGGGGTGCGTCCTAAGCACCACCCTCGTGTCGTGAAAAGTCAAGTATGGAGGCTTGCAAGATAGGGCCTGAATCTCTCCCACGCGCCGTGCGGAGGTGATGGCCACAAGAAAAGCTGTTTTCCATGATAAGAACTTCAACGGTGCCGTATGCATAGGCTCGAACGGGGTCCCCATGAGCCTAGTCAGCACCACGTTGAGCTCCCACGCCGGGGCTGGGGCCTTTACCGGCGGGAACGAGCAGAATAGTCCCTTCATAAATTCCTTCACCAGGCGATGAGACCACAAGGACACCCGTCCTGTTGTCCTGGTGTATCTGGAGAGGGCAGTCAGATTTATCTTGATGGAGGTGTGAGCTAGTCCAGCCTTGGCCAACGACAGTAGGTACGGCAGTACTTGAGGGGCCGTAATCCGTAGAGGGTTAATCTTCTGTGCCCGGTACCAGACAGCGAACCTCTTCCATTTGTGTCCGTAACACTTGAGAGTTGACGACTCCCTGGTCTTTGCAAGAACCTCTCTGCAGTCGGCCGGTATATCGTATCCCCCAAACTCTAGTGCTGCAGGAGCCAGGCCTACAAGTTCAGCGACTTCGGGTTGTGATGAAGAATGGCGCCTCCTTCTCCACGGGCAGTTTGACTGGTGGGGACGCCGATAAGTCCGATAAGTCCAGAAGGTCCGGGACCCAGATATGTCTCGGCCACGCCGGTGCGACTAGGATCACCCTGCACCGGGACCTCTTGAGCTGGTTGACGAGCCGGAGTAGCAGTGGCAATGGCGGGAAAGCATAGAGGAACAGGTTGTCCCAGGGGAACGAGAAAGCATCGCCCATGCTCCTCGGTTGGGGGAACCTGCTGGCGAACCTCTGCCACTTGGAGTTTGTCGCTGTCGCAAAGAGATCGACCTGGGGTCTGCCCCACAGCCTGAAGAGTCGATCCACTTGATCCTGGCGTAGCTCCCACTCGTGGCACGAGCGCAGCTCCCTGCTGAGTGAGTCGGCGATGGTGTTCTTTATCCCTGCCAGATGAAAAGGTACCAGAATCATCCCCTGGTCGACGGCCCAGTGCCACAGATCCTGGGCTTCCTCGGACAGGGCTGGGGATCTGGTTCCACCCTGCTTCCTGATGTAGAACATTGTGGTGGTGTTGTCGGTGAAGATCCTCACCACCTTGCCCTTGAGGGACGGAAGAAAGGACCAGAGGGCCCAAAACACTGCGCAGAGCTCCATAATGTTGATATGAAGCTGTTTTTCCTCCGGGAGCCAAAGGCCTCTCGTGTGGAGATCTCCGGTATGCGCTCCCCACCCTTCCAGGGAGGCATCTGTCGTCACTGTTACCTGGTGAGCTGGGGTCTGAAAGTCTGCGCCCGCCGTCAGATGAGTGCGGGTGTCCCACCACCAGATCGCTCGTCGGAAGGTCTCGTTGAGCAGTATCCTGTCCTCGAAGCTGCCCGTCACCTGGATCCAGCGTGCATCGAGGAACTCTTGCAGTGGACGCATTCGAAGTCTGCACAGGCGTACCAGATAGATGCAGGAGGACATCATCCCGTGAAGGGCTTTGATGGATCTTACCCTGGCTACGTCCGTAGCTAGCAGGCGTTGCACCTTGCCCAGGATGGCTTTCGTCCTTTCGTCGGACGGCGAGGCCAGCCGTGCCACCGTGTCGAGCTTGGCTCCCAGAAACAGGGCGACATGCGAAGGGACCAGGTGGGATTTGGGGAAGTTGATGGAGAACCCCAGGTCTGTGAGTAGCTGGACGGTCTTCGCTGTGTGTTCTACGGCGAGCTCCCTTGTCCTTGCTCGGATGAGCCAGTCGTCCAGGTAGGGGTAGACGTGGATCCCTTGCAGGCGTAGCCACGCCGCCACCGGTGCTAGGCACTTGGTGAATACCCAGGGTGCCGACTTTAATCCGAACGGGAGGGCCTTGCCGTCCTTGGACCACGAACCTGAGGAACTTCCGGTGTCCTTTTAGAATGGGAATGTGGAAGTAGGCATCCTTCAAATCCAACGATGACAGGAAATCATCCTCCTCCAGCTGTCCCAGCACGTGCTGGAGGGTGACCATCCAGAACTTCTGAGCCTTGATGTACTTGTTCAGTCGCCGCAGGTCCAGGATGGGACGCCAACCTCCTGTCTTCTTCTTTACGAGAAAGTATCCTGAGTAGACCCCGGAGCCCTGAAGTCTCTTTGGGACGAGCTCGATGGCACCTTTCTTGAGCATCGCCCTTACCTCCAGCAGCAGCTGGGGTACGTGGTTCTCCTTCCTGGCCACGAGTGGCACGCGAGGGCACTTCTTTAGAAACTCGAGGGTGTGCCCCTGGGCCAGGGTATCCAGCACCCAACGGTCGGTGGAGATGGACTCCCACACGCTGACGAAATTCGCCAGCTGGCCTCCCCCCGGGGTGCTTCGGTGGGGGCCTGACGCCACGGTCGGTTCAGTCCTGTTTCGAGGCCGCCTTGCCGCATTGACCTCCCTCTATAGGCCTCCTGCGACGAGGAACAGGCCGCTTGACGGTAGGTAGAGGAGCCGCTTCCGGAACCTTTAGAGGCCCCTTGCTTGCCTCCGGTGTTCCAAAAGGACGGCCGTTGTTGCTGGAGAACTCCCAGGGCCCGGGCTGTCTCCGTGTCCATTTTGATGGCTTGCAGGGCATGTCCAACACTTTGGCTTGTACGTCCTGGCGGAAATCCGTCGCCTTAAGCCATCCACGCCGTCTGAGGCAAACACTGTTGCCCAACTGGCAGAAACCGATGTCAGCGATGTCCGTTGCCACCGTTATGGCGTGGTCCGACGCCACCTAACCTTCTTGCAGGATTTCCAGGGCTTCTGCCCTCTTTTCGTCCGGCAGGAATTCCAACAAGGGAGCGATTTTATACCAAAGTTCCCTGTCGTAGCAGGCAACGATAGCCAGGACGTTGGCCGCCTTAATCGTCGTTGCCGCCGACGTGATGACTCGTCGTCCCATCGCGTCGAGCTTCTTTCCCTCGCCATCCGGCGGTGAAGTCGATGTCGATGCCGATGCCCCCCCCATTCTTCCTGGCCGCCGCCGAGATGACTGAATCCGGGGTCGGCTGTGCTCTAATGCATAGAGGGGCCGCGTCGGGGACCCGGTACTTCTTTTCGTATCGGTCCCTTTTTGCCAGCGTCGTGGATGGGTTCTTGAGGAGGGAGAGCCCCTTGTCTCAGATGTCATCCAGTAGAGGTTACACGAGGACCATCTTGCTCTTGGTATCTCAACGTTGATAGAGGAACCCCTCCTTCTTCTTTTCTTCGGGGCAGAGCTGGAAAAGCTTGGATGCCCTGGAGATCATTGCATGGAAGGATCCAATCTCATCGGACTTGGAAGCCTGGGGGGGGGGACGACGGGAGGTCCACCCTGCCGTCGCCGCCCTCGTCGTCCGTGCCCATCGTGGCCGTGTCCGTGTCATCCCGGTGGACCGTGGACAGGGAGGAGGGTTGAGCAGGCCTCGAGGGCTGGAAGGGTGCAGGAGGATGTGTTCTTCTCCTCTTGGGTGGTGGACTTCCCGACGGACCTGCCCCTGGCTCCTCCGTCGGGCCTGGCTCCAGCTCCTCCGTCGGGGGTAACGGCAATCTAGTCCTTATTTCAGAGCATAAGGATTGAATTGCCATCAAAATGGCCGCCGAGTTGTCCTGCGGGACTGGCTGCGACGGGCGCGACGTTTGGTCGTCCCCCTCGTCGGGATGCCTCTCGACGGGCTGGTCCTCCTCCATGCCCGCGTCGTGGCCCTCAGGGGCTTCGACAAGTTCCTGAATCCACGACGGCCACTGGTCCCCCCCTGGTTCCCCGCCAGGGGCTTCGTGGGGGTTCTTTCGATGGGCTTGAAAGATGCCTCCCTCTGAGGTGGCAGGGAGACTCTGGGTTGCCGCGACCTCCTCGATAGAGGCCTTGGCTGGGTGAATCAAGGCCTTAGTCACCGACTGCGTGCTTGTGGCCTTCACCTTGGGGGAGGGCTCCCCACCTCGCTCCCCCTCAGCCGAAATCTTCGAAATTGACCGGGGCCTCTCCAGAAGCTTGGCCGGGTTCTCGGATTTCCTCTTACCCGAGCCAGAGCGTTGGCTCGTGGTCAATGTTGCCAGGGAGGGTGCGCCCTGCCTGGCAGCCGAGGAGCCCGACCGTTCGGGGCTCCCGGTGCCCGCGGACTCGCAGTGCTTAGCCTTCTGTTGAGCCCCCATCGCCGGGGCACCCTCACAGGACTTAGAAGACCGCTCTGATTTCTTCTTTTTCTTCTCACCTGACGGG
Organism: Ambystoma mexicanum; assembly: GCF_040938575.1. NCBI lineage: Eukaryota > Metazoa > Chordata > Amphibia > Caudata > Ambystomatidae > Ambystoma > Ambystoma mexicanum. The sequence goes on from NC_090925.1 coordinate 834,743,842, forward strand.
CTCTTTCCCTCCAGGCAGTTGGCGAGACGAAGATGGCGGTCCCTCATGGTCCGCTCCAACATGTTCCTTCAAAATGCACAGTCCTCCTCCATGTGCGTTTTGTCCTCGTGAAGACAGTAGAGGCATAGGGAATGCTCGTCTTCCTTGAACACGTTGTGCAGCTGGTATCCAGGGCAGGCCCTGAACAGCTTCCCGGGCGTCGAGCTCCCTTTATCCTGGGCCATGTCCGGGGTAGGCCTCAGAAACTTCTGGAATCCTCCAAAAGCGTTGTTCGACGAAATCTTCACCCTGAGGGGCGTAGAAAATTCCTTAACGGGTCCCTGTTGATCGGATGTAAAGACGGTGGCGCTTGAGGCTCAATTTAACTGAAAAATGAGAAATTCTCTTTGAAAAGCGCAAAAACGCAGCACAAGCTCGAGAGCTACAGCACGAGGACTCCCAACACTTGAACGTGCAGTAAAAAATCTGAGGATGGCTGCCGGAGGCGGGGCTTAGGGAGAGGGCAGTCATTGGCTGTGGGCAGTATGACCCAGAGATCAGTGATTGGTTACTACTAGGAAAGACAGATCAGAAACGAAACTGATACTGATTTTTTTCTGTACCGAGGATTCCCAGCCTGACGACGGGGAATATTCATGAGCATGTGAATCCATGCCAGACCCATGCTGGAGAAGCAGAGAGTCAATTCCCAGGAAATCATGACAGCTACACAGTCAAATGCACAACGGGCAGTAGTAGGCAATTGGGTGCATTCAAAACAAATCATTTAGGTCTCCCAGTTCTGTCGCAGTGGAAGATTGAGTAGCCTTCTGGGGCAAGAACATGTCAAACATGCTGAGCACGCGGGTGAACCAATGTCTCGGGGACACACGTCATGTCAACATTCCCCTGTGCACAAGATGTGAAATGGAGGGAGCTTGTGGGATAGCTGGGTGGTCATGAAGCAATGGAAAGTGTATGCGTGACTTTGTCAAGGAAGAACACATAGGAAATCCCACTGGATTTAGCATTAGATGGCTGCCAAATTAGGACGCATGCTCCTCAAACAATAAGGTGGACGTCTTACTAGAATGTTGGCCAAGCGTGATGTCTAAGTCATGGTTTGCGCATACAGTATGTTGTGCATGTTTTTCCAAGGGGAACCTGTCAGGGCTCAGGAAAAAGTTATCATAAAGCACTTTCCACATGTGTGGTAATGCACCCAGACTGCACTGCTTCACGTATGTAAATGGGAGCCTCTCTTTGAACCGCATACTGTTTCTAACTGCTTTGTCTGCAAACTAATGGTTCTGTGTTGTAGATGTAGGACTCTTAAACAAGGTGCTCTGAGCGTCGCATGCCAGCCTTGATACAGCTCTTAGAAGGTGCCTCTCGCCTCATTTCTGCCTTTTGGCTTCTGATGAAGAAGGCCTTTGGTACTTTTGAAAGCTAATACTTTTTCCATCACACCATACTATTCCCAGTTATTCCAATAAATATTGTGTCCAAAATCAAAATGTTATGTTTTAAAAAAAAATCTGAACTAAAATGGCCACAAACCTTTTTTGCCCATATAAGGTGAAATTCTTACGAGAATGTTGGCAACGTCTGACTTCTGCACCATCGTTAAACAATTTAATATGGTTGCTAGGTGTTTGCAGAGAGAACCTTCTGGGTACCAGAATGTTACCACAGGCGTTAATGGTAAATGAGTTTGGTGGTATTCCAGCAAACACGGAATCACACCTTTGTGTCTACAAGCTTGCCCGTGTGTATCTTTTTACAATTGGAATTCCTTTAAATTCATTTTCTTTTGAACCAATTACACACGTCTGTCTTTTATACACTTTGGGATTGCTACCAGAAGCCATGAAATAACCAATTCTTTATCCAGTGGAGGAACAGATTGTTCCATTAAACTTTAGTCAGCTGTGTGAAAAGTGGCCTTTACTTACTTCTTGAGAAGTCGTTTTTCCAAGAACACTTGCAAACTACTTATATACATTGTGCCGGAGAGCAAAGGCCTCTGGGGAATTGATTGCATGCCTGGATAACCTTTGGCCAACCGAGGAACAACAGTGGAGGAGCACAAAGCAAACACAGGCCACTTGCTCAGACAAAAGGTGCTACTCACATCATCCGTGAAGACAGCCAGTTTCCCACTCTCCAACATGTCCTCCAGCTCATCATTGGTCGTGGTCCGCCCAGCTGCGGAAGAGAGACAATCAGTCAGAGCGATGGTGAAAAGGTTTGCACCCGCAAGGGCTGGCACCAGCAATCCTGAAGCCTGTATCACTCACAAGCACAGTGCTGCCCCCCAACCCACGCGGGCCCATTCTTTGTTTCCCTTGCATCTTCAAGGAAGGCCTCACGGCACTTCCTTGGCATTTCGCAAAACCCCTAAAACAGTGGCATAGAGCATTTCTTAGCCGCAGGGACTGAAAGTGTTCTGGCCTGGGTGCTTCACTGTTAAATGGCGATGACAGATGCAACCTTCTTTAGAGCTTAGCAATAGAGTGTTCACCAATTTTGAACGAATTGATTTTTCGGATCAATCATTCAAATTACAATTCATATAAATCATATATTATTCAGCAATTCTAAATGAATGATGTTGAACTATTCTGAGTGAATTGCACACTCCTCCACCCACACGGTCCTAGCAAAACAGGCACGACGAGGCGGCTCAGTTTCCAAACTTTTCTAAGAAACGTCTTTTCCTTTCGTTTTAAGTTCTTTTGTTTCTGATATTATGCCACGTTGGTAATTGACCCAGGTTAACATATTTATATCCAGAAGAAGATGGGGGCGACCGCTGTGCAATAGGATCAAGTTACCCTCTCATTATTTCTCACCTACATTTTCAAAAAAGCATAATTTAAAAGGGAATTGTACATTTGCTCCTATAAGACAACCATGGAGGGGAAGGCCATTAAAATGGATAAGCTAGCCTAATGATAGCTATGGAATGCTCTCGGGAGAACAGCTGAGGCTCTCGGGAGGATAGCCCAGGGGCAACGCGCTCGCCTTAGAAACAACACCACACGGAGCAACACAGGTTCGATCCCCAGGTCCACGCTTAGAAACCTCTGGGTAATAAGCGTGTTATAAATAACCTATCATATCATGCAATAGGTGACATGAGAACATTTTTTTAAAGATCTTTATTTTTTTTGTATTGATGGAATGGTGGAAAATGTTAAAGGTTTTTGTTTTGTATTCTGTGCAATTTGTTAAACTAATAAACATTTAAAATAAAAATAAAACAAATAAAAGCATTATAAGTTAGAGAAATAACGGCTGAGTGGTCCTATTTGACTCAGCACTTTATTGGGCAGTGCAGGGAAGGGGGCAGAGTGCCAGCAGGGGCACTGCCCCAGTTCTGCATGATTTATATAAAGGCAGAATTTTTACTAAACCGTTACTTGCCTCAGAGCGCAGAGGTTGCTGTCAGAAACCTTTGTGGCGACTGTCAATTTTAAGTGCCCGATTCATGGAATTTTTTGCACCGTTCAAAGTCACTTTGCACTGCCAACGCAAACCCTGATTCATGGAACTGTCTAAAGTGCATTTGTGCAGTGCAGTCAGTTTTGCAGTACAAAATGACTTTGCACAGCAAAAATACACTTTGCACGGTTCCATGAATCAGGGTTTGGGTCGGCAGTGCAAAGTCACTTTTAACCGTGCACAAAATTCCAAGAATCGGGCACAAAAATGTGTCTTTACATGACATTGGCGACGAGTCGGGATCAACACTGACACAAAACTCTCTAATGACTATCAGTGCAAAATGGCCGAACCCCACCGCCGTTTCTGCCACACCCAGATAAACGAGCTATTCCTTGGAGCCTATTGCGTAGCTGTGAGAAACTACATAGTTTGGTATGGAATTTAAACCATTCAGAAAGGCTACCAGATGTCACACCACCAACACCTGCTGAAGACTAGGATGTACATTCTAAAGCCATTAACATGATAGGAAAGTGATTTGGGAACAAGCAGAGCATGCTGGGGCAGAGGACACCGAGGGCAGGAGTGGTAATGCATACTTTTCTTCCGCCCCAGTGTCAGCATGAAAACCAGATAAAATCATCAGTTTATCATTTTTAGATATTCTCTGATTACATGAAGTAATCATCGGAAACCTTTGCCACAACATTTCAACTTTGTATTTATTGAAAGCTCCTTCGCAATGCAACACTTGCACTGGTGTGTTCACAACAACCAGGCCTTTTCAGCTCCTGCATTTGGGCATCACTAATCCAATGCTTTGCTGCGTGAATATAGTTATTTATTTATGTATGTATTGGGTATTTATAAAGCGCCTAGACACAAAATGGTGTTTCAACGCGCCACAAGACAAAAAAAAGGGAACGGGAACAGGGAAGAAAACACCAGTGACAGTCCTACTAGGCCTTGGATCATGCACGTGCAATAACAAAAGCGTAGGGGGGAGGGGAGTGTACTTTCGATGTCTCCCTGGGCCCCCTCTTGATACTTTGCTTGGCTGCCATTACGTACTGTGACGTACAGGAGCTGCCATTAAAGTGGCGCAGCACCTTTTAACTCCCGCACGTCCCCTTCCATATAAAAGATGAAGAGCACAGAAAGGACGACAGAAAGGTGTGTGCTGCTTTCGCAGGGCTCAGGGGCCGATGAGAAACTAGAAAGTCTGCTCTTTCAGGTGAGGAAATCCCAACGTCTCTACAGACTTGGCATGCTTGCTTAGTAGCACAGTATTCTGGATATTATGGAATTGTGTAGTCCCATTCTCTGATAAACCGTGAAAGCGAAAGTGGAATGGTAGCTATTCCCTCACTGCTTGTGATGATGGTTGCCCAGACACATTGTCACATGACTGCCAGTGACACCCTTGAAAAGTAGTCCCCTTGGTTGGTTCTTACTGGACCCCAGGAGCTGGAAAATGACGGAGTTGCCCTGAGGTTCTCTTATGAGCAGCTTGAGTCATGTGCTCCTCTCTCACAGAGGTTCCCCTGTAGATCTTGAGTTAGTTTAGTCCATCGGTTCCCCGGCTCGAGCTCTATCTTTAATAGGCATCCCTCTAACTGCAAACCCTTTTTACAGAGAACAGATTGTTCTACAGAAACTACAACCAGCACTGGCAAAGCCAATAGTTTTGGCTTTTGCAGTAGTTCACGTCATTTTATATTTATGGGGATGCACCTTCCTTCTACTCTCCTCCCTTCTCTTCCTCCCACTCTCCTCTTTCTCTCCCTCTCGCTTCCTCTCTCTTTCCCTCCAATGTTCTTCCATCCACTGCTACTATCCTGTCTACTCATTTCCCCTCATTCTACCCTGCACTCTCCACCCCATACTCTCTACTAGACTCTCCCCTTACTAGCTACTGCACTCTCCTGCCACTACCTTCTACTACACTTCATCCCTCCTCCTCTCAGTCATCCTCCTTTCACTCTCCTTCACCTTTCTCACTCCCACTAAGTTGCCCTACTCTTGTACTTAACCTTAGACACTCTCTTCTCTTATGATACACACACCCTCACACCCAAGCACCACTTTCTCCCACCAACCAATCCCTCACCTCGCACACACTCTCTAATTCTCTTTCACACTCTGCACCACCGTCTTTCCTCCACCGGTCTCTCGGTACAGCTTCTTCTCTCTTGACATTACCCGCACATCCCACACTCGCTTGGTCTTCCTGTCCACTCTTATCCACCTCCCCTTTTCATCGACTCGTTACCTCAGCTGGTTTCCTGTGCATAGCTCTGACTTACTCTCCAAAAGGGGCTGGGTTACAGAGATGGGAAACCATAAAGCACCCCTTAAGACCCGTGCTGTTTTCGAATGCATGTCCGCCGACATCTTGCAATGGCGGCATTCTACGGCCATAGTCCATTTCCAGGTTTGTATTCTTCCTTGTATGAAAGTCTGGTTTGCCAGTTTGTAGCGTGTGACGTACCACTGACTTGCTGTTTGCTGCCGCATCTTTCGATGGTGAGCTATAGAAGTCCTGTTCCCTGCCATTAGTAATTCTGGTCTCAGCAGTCCTGGAAGGCAAGAGAGAAAACACTGGCAAGCTTTATGTACGGCAGCTTAGGAGTGATAAAAAGTGTTACTTTGAATTGCAGCCAGGAACATGTAGAAGGGACAGAGAATGGGGTCTCCCAACTCCTGCACCCTACGTCTGAGGCAGGACTGGCTCTAGCAAACACCCTGGTAGGCTTCCTGCCCCAGGTTTAGAGGGGTTTCGTTCCCCCCTGACAGGGTCAGGCCCCTGACTCTGTCATAAGACACACATGATATATTAGATCATGTGCTGGAAAGCATGTGTTGCTTGATAACTACTGTTTGCAGGAAGATGAGAATATTGTGCTTTGCCAAGACCCAGCACCAGTTTGCCAGTCATGCCCAGGAAAAGAAAGCATCAATATTCATGTACCCATTCTAGTTATAACCTATGCCAGGAACATCCAAGAGCACAAAGGCACAATGCCCATTTCTGGCTGAGAAACATCTGAGTATAATTCATGCTTATCATGACCATAGGTCAATGCCTATGTGACAAGTGAATCAGATGCTCTTCCCAGCCCTTGCCTACAGGTTTCACACTTAATAACAGAGAATACTATCCGTACAAATCTCTCACTCTCCAACCAAGCAAGGACCCCATTTGCAAAATATAGAAATACCAGACACAGTTGCATGTGCCTGTTGGGTGGGGTAGCTTTAGCATAACAGAGAGAACTTCTCAGAAATCACATCACGTGGTATGCTATCGGCATTCTACTCCCTTATAAACTCTCCATTCGGCCTTTAATTCTTTCTTTTGTAGCCTTCTCTTGCGCCATTTCTTTCCCAACCTGCAGCACACACCCCAGTGTCTTGAAAGAGAGAGAGAAAGGGATGTGTAGATTTGAAAGCAGCTTCCAACTCTGTGAATGGGGAACTGTTGTGGAAATCACTGAGGAGGGAAGGCCTGAGGGAATGGTACATGGAGGTACTTGATGCTTTTCGCGATGGTAGTGTGGCAATATGGCCCGAATAGAGGATCGATGGTTCCATTTTCTGTAGGGATCAATGCCAGATATAGGTGTGTGCTGGAATCCACCATATTTAGCTAGAATGATTTAGAGATATTTCTGGTTGCTAAGCAACCGGATATGCCTAGGATAGGATACCAGGATGCTTTGCTTCTGTTATTTGTGTATGACACTGTGCTACTTGCTTGCACGGAAAAAGCGATGCATGGACTACTGCACGTATTTTGTAATTACTGCATTTGCAAGACGCTGGTCATTAGCAAGAGCGAAACAAAGGCCCAGCTAAATGCCCTTTGTGGAGTTTTTGTGTAAATGGTAGGTGTTTAGAGATTGTATCTCACTTTGACTACATGCGCATCCGTTTTTATAATGAAACAGGATGGGGCCAACAGGTGACAAGTAGTGGGCTTTGGGGTTCTGCGGATCAACAGGAAGTTTGGGGGAAATGATCCAGAACATGTCTTTGATGTCTATCAATTCCATGAATCGGGCCCAAAAATGTGTCTTTGCATGACATTGGGGACGAGTCAGGATCGACTGTGGCTTTACATGGTACTGAAATCAAGGGCTGATCACATGTGCTGGGATGACTGTAGTTGAAAATGCCTTCCTTAGAAGCCTCTTTATATTGCCAAGGGGAACTCAGGGCACACCCCTATATCTAGACGCTGGGGTGTGTCCTATCGCTGATCGTATCATCCTGTTAGCAATCACATGTTGCATTAGGCTATGGGGTAAACTGAAGGCCAGAATATATCAAGCCACAATGAAAGATGCGTAAGGCATGGAGACTGTGTGAAGATCCATCCTATGTCTGGTCTGGGTGAAGGAAACATTGTATGTGTTAATCTTTGGTACCATATGGTTGTCTCGAAATAAATTTACCAAGAAAAGATTGACTTAGCAAAATGAAGGAGAGTTTTTGGTAGGTGAGAAGAGAGGCAATTTTGGGAAACCCAGACAAAGACCCCATGCTGTTCTGATATGTATGTAGATGATTTGCATAGCACAGACCTAGCTAGAAAGCAACAACGCAGTGTACAATACAGGGAGTGGACCATAGTGGTGTGGGTAGCGGGGGTTCATCTCGTCGGCCCGTCAGTGAAGCATTCCTTGAAGAGCAGGGTCTTCGGATCTTTCCTGTCAGAAAACGCTTCAGGTCTTGTGGTACCCCCCTAGTTACTCTGTCCTCTCGTAGACAGAAGCGCTTCTCGCTTTCGAATGACGGACAGGGGGCGGAGTTGGTTTCTCCACGCGTTGGTCGGTGCAGACTTGTTCGTCGGAAACTGCGTTTCCGACGCTTTGTGTGGAAGATGCCTTGGAGGTTACGTCAGTGGGTGCGTTGTCTCCCACCTGATAGTGCACGTACTGGGTCACGTGACCGTCTTGTTGCCGGTAGTTTGGGTACTTAACTATCCGGCGCCCTTTACTCGCTGCTTCTGATCGCTTCTTGACAGTGGCTTACCTCTTGCTTGGATTTTGGTGTTTTTTGACCTTGGATTACGTCTTTGGATACGCTCTCGGATTGCCCTTACTTTGTCTTGGAATATTGACCTCGGATTGTTTTTTGGATATTCTTGCCTAGTGATTTTGGTTGAGTAGAGTTTGGATCTGGGAGGTTGGGAAACCTCTTGTCTTTTTTCCTATTCTTCCTTCCTCTTCCCTTCCCTCTGTTATCCTGTCCTTCCTCCCTGGGTAGTCTTAAGCGTCCTCGTGCCGGCGGGAATAGGCTTGGTGCTGGACTAGAGACTTCCTGAGCACCCCTTAGGCGTCCTCGTGCCGGCGGGAATAGGCTGGGTGCGGGACTAGAGACTGCCTCTGCACCTTGGGCTTCTTTGTGCCGTCGGGACCGGTGGCGGAGAGACTTCACATGGTTTGCAGCGGAAGATTGGAAGGGGATTCATCAGAAACGACAACATCTAGAGAACCAGGGTAAGAAATCTTACCTTCCTTACCATTCTCTGTATCTTGCTATCTGGTACTTATTGCATTTTCTTTTTCTTACGGTCTCCAGAATCCAACAGTCTAGAGGATATTCTTGTATGAAACACTTCTGTTGATTATTGTTATCCTTAACCAAGAGAGGGCATATTTTGTTGTTAATCAGTTGTAATATTCTGCAGTTGTTGGAAGGTAACTGGATGTCCCATCTCTCGTGAAGCTTGAGGTTCGCACAACTCTACCGATACCAACGACTCTACATCATCATCTTCCGATCAATTAGTCTCTCAGTCTGTCCTTTTGTACCCCTGAGAGACACATTGATAGGAAGAAATATTTTCTTCACGACGGGTCAACAAGGAGCCGTGCTTAGGGATATCTGACAGAATCAGAAGCCTTTATCATGGATGTTGCTAATGACCCGTTGGCCGTTTTGGTGCAATTAGTGGCCGACCTACGTGCCGATATGACGGCAGCTCAGGCTGATACCCATCGACGCATTGACAAAATGCAGGCTGGTATCAGGGAAGTGGTTACAGGATCACCATCTTTGGCCTCCGCTTCTGCCCCAGGTCAGGCAGGGTCTTCAGCCAGACCAGATTCTTCGCATGTTTATATGGCCGCTCAGTTCCCGCTTGCTCCCCCTGAAAGGTTTACTGGAGATCCTAAATCCTTTCGGACCTTTATCAACCAATGTAGATTACATTTCTTGTGTCGGCCTACCTCGTTTCCCGATGCAACTACGAAAGCGGCCTTTGTGTTATCGAATCTTGGAGGTATGGCCGCTGTTTGGGCGAATCCTTTGTTGGAGCAGGGCAGTCCGCTATTGTTTGATTGTGATGCATTGATTAGTGCTATGACAAGGGTATTTGATACTCGTTATAAAACTCAGGCCACTGATCTGGAATTGTTAAATCTCCGTCAGGGGGATGCTTCTTTATTGTCTTACTTGGCTAAGTTTAACCAGTTGGTTGCTGAAAGCGGTTGGCCGGAAGATAAGAAGGCAGCCTTATTCTATAAAGGGTTGTCTGACTCTTTGAAGGATACTATAGCCACGGTTCCGGTGGTTCCTACGTCCTTTCCCGATTTCTTGGACTTAGTACTCCAGATTGATGCCCGACGGGCCGAAAGAAAAGGGGAGAGGAGAGTAAACCCGGTTAATCCTACCGTTTCCTCAGTTCCTGTTTCTGGTGTTGATGAACCTATGCAAATTGGGGCAGTTAGGGGCCCGTTATCAACTGAGGAAAGAGAAAATCGCAGACGGAAAAATTTGTGCTTTTATTGCGGTTCCGCGAATCATCTACTTAGTGCTTGTCCAAAAAGACCCCGCAAGTCGGGAAACGCCAAAGCCCGGCAGTAGAAGGAACCCCTACGCCGAGCTCTCCCATGCAGGGTTCCTTGTTGTCTATGCCCTTTTATGTGGACATTTCTCTAAGTTATGATCAGGTCGCGCCATGGAGTTCTGAAGCTGTCCTAGACTCAGGGGCTACTGGTAACTACATTGATGCCCAATATGTTCTGAAGTGGGGTATTCCCCTTTTGCCAAAGAATGTCCCAGAGGTGGTGAATGCAGTTGACGGTTCTACCCTTCTGTCTGGGCTTGTTACAGAACATACCATACCTTTGCAGTTAACCATTGGGGTTGAGCATTCAGAAACCATCACGTTTGACGTCATTATGGCACCCCAATACAAACTGATTCTGGGTTTACCGTGGCTTAAGCTCCACAATCCGGTCATTAACTGGGGGACCGGGGCTATTACCTTTAGCTCTCAGCAATGTCTTCAGTCATGCAATCCAGCAGGGTCTATGTCTGCAGCTCCTAGTCGGGCTTTGTTGGATTCTGTGGTCACTATTGGAGCAGTTGCTAGCATCGTATTGCCTGTCGAGTACACAAGTTATAAGGATGTTTTTGATAAAGGGAAAGCTGAGAGTTTGCCACCACATCGGCCATACGATTGTCCGATCGATCTCAAACCAAATGCTAAGGTACCATCAGGAGGCATTTATTCCCTTACCCAAAAAGAAGATGTCGTTCTTAAAGAATATCTGGATAAAGCCTTAGAGTTAGGTTCTAATCGGCCATCCCATTCTCCATTTGCTTCTCCATTGTTCTTTGTACCCAAGAAGGAGGGTGAATTAAGACCTTGTATTGACTACCGAGAGCTAAATGCAGGTACTATCCGAAATCAGTACCCGATTCCCTTAATATCGGTCTTACTAGATCAGTTAGGGTCTTCAGAATTCTTTACCAAATTGGACCTAAGGGGAGCTTACAACTTAGTCAGGATTCGTCGTGGGGATGAATGGAAAACCGCCTTCAAGACCAGATATGGCTTATTCGAGTATTTGGTAATGCCATTCGGGCTATGTAATGCTCCGGCCACTTTTCAGAATTTCATCAATGATGTTCTTCGAGACATGATCGACAGGTTCGTTATCGTTTACCTAGATGACATACTCGTCTACTCCCCATCTATGGAATACCATGTGCGCCATGTTTCGGAAGTCTTACAACGCTTGCGTGATCATCATCTCTTTGTCAAGTTAGAAAAGTGTGTGTTCCATGCAACTCATGTCGAGTTCTTGGGATATGACATCACCAATAAGGGAGTGCAGATGAGTAGTAGTAAGGTTAAAGCCGTTTTGAACTGGCCTATACCTACTACCAGGAAGGAGTTGCAATCGTTTTTGGGGTTTTCTAACTTCTACCGGCGTTTCATTAGACAGTTCTCCTCTATTTCTGCACCTCTCACCGAATTGACCAGCAGCAAGAAACCGTATTTGTGGAATGATAGCGCTCAAACTGCGTTTGATTTCTTAAAGGCTGCGTTCACTACTGCTCCTGTCTTGTTGCATCCTAATGCCGAATATCCTTTCTTTGTCGAAGCAGATGCCTCTGATGTTGCGGTAGGAGCTATTTTGTCTCAGTCTTGCGCTGATACTGGGGATCTACATCCAGTCGCTTATCATTCACGCAAGTTAACGCCCTATGAGCGAAATTATACCGTCACTGAACGGGAATTGTTGGCTGTTAGGGACGCATTTACGGTCTGGCGACATCATCTTCTTGGTACAGAAGTACCAGTCCAGGTATATACTGATCACAGAAACTTGTTGGCCTTGCAGTCCTTGACTTGCACTACTGCGAGACATGCCCGCTGGCATGAGTTCTTTTCTATGTACAACTTTACGTTGACTTATCGCCCAGGTGTTCTACATTCCAAAGCTGACGCTCTGTCCAGAAGTTTTGGGGATTGTGTTTCACGTCCACAGGATGGGTCGTTGTTGTTACCAACACAAGTGGTTTGTAGTTGTATTTTACAGCCTCCTTTGAAGTCGACGCTCCAAACCTGGGTTGATAAAGGTCATGCGGAATTGGCAGAATATAACATGGATGTTGTGCATGGTCTACCTTATGTCCAGGGTCGTGTCTTTATGCCTGATCAGGAGACCCGGTGTGCAGCTATTGCCTTGTGTCATGACGCTGCTATTGCCGCTCATCCGGGTTCACAGAAAACTCTCGAACTCCTCAAACGTTGGTGCTGGTGGCCCTCTATGCGAAGGGATGTCTCGCAATATATATCAACCTGCGCTATTTGTGCCCAATGTAAATCCCATTCTGCGAAACCTATGGGGTTGCTTCAGCCATTGCCAGTACCGGCGAGACCATGGGCTATGATTACGATGGATTTCGTAGTGGAGTTACCTTTGGTCGATGGTTTTGATACCGTATGGGTGGTGGTGGACAGTTTTTCGAAAATGTCTTTATTTGTCCCTTGCCAAGGTCTGCCTTCCGCTTCCAGGCTGGCTGAGTTGTTCTTACGACACGTCTTTCGGGTTTTTGGGTTGCCTGAGATCGTGGTTTCTGACAGGGGGTCCCAGTTTACGTCACGTTTTTGGAGGCATCTCATGTTCGCATTGGGTGTGGATGAACGTTGCTCCACAGCGTTCCATCCGCAGACGGATGGTCAAACTGAGCGTGTTAACGCTACAATGGAGCAGTACCTCAGGTGTCTCATCCTTCAATATCAAGAATCCTGGTTAGCTGTTCTTCCCTTAGCGGAATTTGCATATAACAATTCCAGCCATTCGTCTACGGGAACATCTCCATTTTTTGCAATATATGGGCAACATCCACGCACTCTACCTCTTGATTGGAAGCTTCCTGCGGATTGCCCGGCAGTGCAATCTTGCATTAAAGATCTGTCTCTGGTCCATGCTAGGGTTTCGGAACATCTAGTGCAAGCCCAAGAGCAGGCCAAAAAATATGCTGATCGGAATCGCCGTCCTTCACCCGTTTACGTTCCAGGTTCGCGGGTATGGCTTTCCACGAAGAATCTACGTATTCCAGGGCGTCGGTGTCTAATACCACGTTTTGTCGGTCCTTATATTGTCAAGGATGTCTTGAGTCCATTGGTTGTCAGGTTAGACTTGCCGTGTTCTTGGAAGATACATCCTGTTTTTCATGTATCCATGATTAAACCTTGTGTTGATTGTACCAGGATAGTTGCCCCTCCGTCTCCGGTATTGGTTCAAGGGGTGGAAGAATATGAAGTCAATGCTATTCTTGACTCTAAGGTTTCTCGTGGTACCAGATATTTCCTGGTGGACTGGAAAGGTTACGGTCCGGAAGATCGGACATGGGAACCAGAGAGAAATGTGCATGCCCCGTTGTTGGTCTCCCGGTTTCTGGCCTCTCGGGGGCATGGGGGTCCTTTGGGGGAGGATACTGTCAGAAAACGCTTCAGGTCTTGTGGTACCCCCCCAGTTACTCTGTCCTCTCGTAGACAGAAGCGCTTCTCGCTTTCGAATGACGGACAGGGGGCGGAGTTGGTTTCTCCACGCGTTGGTCGGTGCAGACGTGTTCGTCGGAAACTGCGTTTCCGACGCTTTGTGTGGAAGATGCCTTGGAGGTTACGTCAGTGGGTGCGTTGTCTCCCACCTGATAGTGCACGTACTGGGTCACGTGACCGTCTTGTTGCCGGTAGTTTGGGTACTTAACTATCCGGCGCCCTTTACTCGCTGCTTCTGATCGCTTCTTGACAGTGGCTTACCTCTTGCTTGGATTTTGGTGTTTTTTGACCTTGGATTACGTCTTTGGATACGCTCTCGGATTGCCCTTACTTTGTCTTGGAATATTGACCTCGGATTGTTTTTTGGATATTCTTGCCTAGTGATTTTGGTTGAGTAGAGTTTGGATCTGGGAGGTTGGGAAACCTCTTGTCTTTTTTCCTATTCTTCCTTCCTCTTCCCTTCCCTCTGTTATCCTGTCCTTCCTCCCTGGGTAGTCTTAAGCGTCCTCGTGCCGGCGGGAATAGGCTTGGTGCTGGACTAGAGACTTCCTGAGCACCCCTTAGGCGTCCTCGTGCCGGCGGGAATAGGCTGGGTGCGGGACTAGAGACTGCCTCTGCACCTTGGGCTTCTTTGTGCCGTCGGGACCGGTGGCGGAGAGACTTCACACGGTTTGCAGCGGAAGATTGGAAGGGGATTCATCAGAAACGACAACATCTAGAGAACCAGGGTAAGAAATCTTACCTTCCTTATCATTCTCTGTATCTTGCTATCTGGTACTTATTGCATTTTCTTTTTCTTACGGTCTCCAGAATCCAACAGTCTAGAGGATATTCTTGTATGAAACACTTCTGTTGATTATTGTTATCCTTAACCAAGAGAGGGCATATTTGGTTGTTAATCAGTTGTAATATTCTGCAGTTGTTGGAAGGTAACTGGATGTCCCATCTCTCGTGAAGCTTGAGGTTCGCACAACTCTACCGATACCAACGACTCTACATCATCATCTTCCGATCAATTAGTCTCTCAGTCTGTCCTTTTGTACCCCTGAGAGACACATTGATAGGAAGAAATATTTTCTTCACGACGGGTCAACAAGGAGCCGTGCTTAGGGATATCTGACATTTCCTGAATCACAGGAGGGATACAGCAGGCATGGTGTTAGTAGGAAGGTTGTTCCAGAGCTTGGGAACACAGCAGGAGAATGCTTTTTTCTGGTCCCCTCCTTCTTTAACGTCTTGGATTCCAGTCGGGTGATATATTGGCTCCTGGTCTGCTGGGACAGTGATCTTTTCAGCTAAGTATGATAGTGACTTGGATGTTGTCCATCTAGTATTTGAAATATAAGAATATATGGTGTATGGGGGCTTATGTGGCCTGAAGTATGTAAAAGGCGACCAAGAAGCTTTTTTTATACAGGTTTGACTGGGATGTCTTCCTCTGGGGGGCAAGGTGCCTAGTGCCAAACTCTGTGAACGAGATAACAAGACCATTGAGAGTGCGTTGTGCACTTCTGCCTCTTATGCCCGCATTATCACAGATGGAGACGAAAGGGGCTCATATCCTCTTGGGGTCAAACAATGTTAAAAGCTGTAAGGAGGATGTGGAAAACTGACATGCACTAAAAATAAGAGGGTGACAGAAGTAATGACCCACTGTCTCACTGCGTAAACCAAAAAGATTAGTACTGCTACTGATCAGGTATGCTCCCATATGTTATCAATGAATGAAACAATTATATCCTGGTGGACGGGATCCTGATATTGGGGGTACTACTGGGAAAAAAACTCTAAAATTCTGTTCCATAGGGATGTCCAGAAAGGAGGGGAGGTTTAAGCAAAGAGAATCACATACAGCCATGCTAATGAATAAAACATGGTTTGTATTGAGACAAAGATCATTCAAACATAAACAAGAAGACATTTACAAATATTTTGTGTGTGAAAATTCAAATTCTCTTAGACATAAATAGAAGAAAAAAGCAGAAACATAGAAATCACAGTTTTGCTTCAGTACATCAATCAGTACATAGTCCTTGATCGTGTAACATGGCATATATCACTGGTGAGATCATAAAGGCTATGCTAAAGTGCAGTGATAGGTGTAGGGTGCTACCCTTCCACCGTATTCAATACAAACATCTGAATTTTTCAGATGGTATTATAGGTGTCTTGTTTAGTGAAACATCTAGTCTTTCAAATGATTTTTTCAAATGATATTTCAGGTGCCCTGTCTCACTGCGGCCTGGGACAAAACATTATAGGCCTTTGCTTCCTAGATTTGCAGGCCTTGCAAACCAGAGAAAGGGAGAGCATTGGGAGGCAGGGGTCGGATTATGGAATTTGTAATTCGTGTATCTTTTGTCTTAGCATGGTTGCGTCTTATTTTATGGACTGTGGTCTACCCTATATATTTTGAATGTATATTTCTATGATGTGTGGTGAGTTGGAGGAACTCCCTGTGCTTTTTTAGGAGGGGCCAGGCCACGGAGGATTGGTTTGCACTGGCTGCTACCCAATGTGTGTCCCAGAGGGTGGATGGAGATGGATTTGGTGCGCTCGCCCACTCCTCAGAGGTGGTTTATTGCAATACTCCCTTTGGAGCTATAATTACCTGAAAGGATGACCAGGGGCTACAAGACCCGCACCCCCTGAGTTTGTTGGAGTCTAACTGCAGAGAAGATTGTTTTTATAAATGTTCACTAAACTCTAATTAGAAAGTGAAGTTTCAAACCTAGTGTTCAAAGAATTCCAACTGCAAACTTATAGCAAATTTAAGTTGCAGAGGAAAAGTATCCTGCATGTGTTTGCTGAAGGCGGAATGCAGCAAAGAATCGAAACCCAAACACACAAGGAAAGCACTGAATCTTAAGGTCCAAAACCTTAAAACAGGCTGCTCGCGGTCAGGCAACAAAGCAGTCCCTACTTCCTGGGAGAATTCAGACTGCCACATAACACCACAGAGCAGCAAACACACTCATCTGTAGCTCTAAAATGGCACAGATGACCTAACCTCTACTTAAAAGTGCAGAGCCATTCATTAAGTCATGTGTATACAAATGAAATCCTGGCCAATACCAGAAGAGGAGTAATAATGAGACAACTTTTCAAACAAAACCTCATGGAAAGCAAAGCCAATCAAGGAACCCAAAACAAGTCACTCGTAGAAAAGCCAATCCAGGGGCTGCTCACAAAGACAGCCACTGGCCCAGAGCTATAAAAGAGGCTGGAGAAAGCAAGAGTAGGGTGAAGACTGGGAGGGAGCACATGCACTACTTACCGCTCCCTGGACACTTTGGGAGACTGCCACATGGGAAGAGGTAGTTCACATTCAGTCAGCTATATAGTGGTTGCAGTGGCAGATGTATGGCAGAGATCACACCACAAGGACTAGTGGTGCATTGAGAGGAGAACCCAGAGCTATGCTCTACTAAGAGGAACTGAGACTATAAGGAAGACCTAAGGCCAGGGGCTTTCCTAAGAAACTTATGAGGAAGAACCACTGGCAGGAAGGTGAGAATATCGTCTGCATGAAAAGGACCCTGAAGAAATACTCATTACAACTCGAGCATCATTTTGAGAACCAGAGGTTATGGAAAGACCTAAGAGAATTGTGAGAGGAACCATCAGTTGGGGAGGGACCTGAAGAAAACGGAGGCCATGGAGCGACCTGTGGAAAAAACAGGTTGTGGAGGAGACCTAAGAGACTTGTACCGAGAACCAGAGGTAATGGAGAAACCTTGGAGAAGGAAGAGTTCATGAAGACATCTAGAACAAGTGTGCTTAAAACCCAAGGCCAGGGGGAAGCCTATGTGAATGGTAGTGATGACCATAATCTGTGAATCCGTGAAGAAGGCCTAAGGGAAGTGTGTTAAGACACAAGGATCATGGAAAGGACTAAAAGAAGGATGAACTGAGAAAAAGGGGGTTTGTTTGTTTTATTATTTGTAATGCGCACCAGACCTGAAGGTATCAGGGCGCTAGAACAAGGACATATTCAGCTTACAAGGTTACAGATGAGATACAGCATGTGCATAGTTAGTTACAAACAAGGTACATATAATACAAAGGTAAAATACAAAGGTACTGTCATGCACAACAAACCAGTCTCGCCACAATGCTCCTCTTTGATTGATACCCCAGCACACACTGTTACTTTCCCCGGGTTGCCGTCCACCTCCCGAGACATTTCCTCACCTAGGGTGCGAGGGAGTCGCCATCACCAGCGAGTGCGGGCCGTGCGTAGAGGCCGGCCCGGTTTGTTGCCTCGTTTCCATTGGCAACTCCCATGGAGACTGCGTTCGGGCTGGAACACCCGATCGCGGTTACTTCCTGGTTCCGCGACGACTTCCCGATCACGTGTCCAGAGTTCCGCTCACGTGATCGGGAGCCGACGCACATAAAAGCCGGGAAGTTTGAGTTTCTCACCGCTTCACAGCTGTTCCACGACTCGGCGCTTGCAGAAATCACGTTACCTTGTTACTTCGGATTTGGACTTTGGCTTATGAATCACGGACTGGCCTGCTTACTCCTCGATCTTGTCGCTCGGAACTGCACGGATATTGGTACTCTGGACACTTTGCTTTGCTTAACGGATTGTTTACGGATTGCCCCTTCTTGACTCTACGACCTTCGACCATTGGCTCTACGTGTTTGGTTTCAAGTGCCCTTCAAGTTACGGCAGGGCTACAGGTACAGCCGGTACCTACCATCTGGGACACGGCTGTCCGGATCTACGGCACTCCCTCGCACCAGACCCAAGTTACCCCAGTATCATCCCTGCTGGGTTTAGGTAAGAGATTAATGCACACTTCTTCATACCAAAGTACTGTGTTTGCCTGTGCTAATCTGAAACTTCCTTTTAACAGCCTCTGGGGTCCTTGGCGTCATCAGATCCGGCGAACCATCAAACCACCTGTGGCCTCAAAGCTCACACAGGAGTTTATTTACTCTTCCCTGTGGGTGATTTGTGGACAGAGGCCCATTACTCTTCACTACGCGGCAAGTCACGACAGGTACAATGTAGGTTACAGTGGTGCAGAGTGACCTGAAAGTATGACCTAAAAAGAAAATGAAAAGGGCACAGAGATCTGAGAATCTCCTGCATTGAGAGGGAATGTGGACACGAAGCCAGGGAGTGGCTTGAGAAAAGAAGTTGTTAAGAAAACAACGAAGAGCCATGAAGAGATCAGAACAGTGGATAAGACTACCAAATGGAGCATTTTGTGTTTATTTGTTCATAGACAAATGCAGGGCCGAAAGGATAATTCAGGGGCAACACATTTGTCTTCGTAGCAAGACAACGAAGGGCATCAAAGGTACGAATCGTGTCCTGTATTTAGGGACTGATCGCCGGGATAAGACGCGTTATAAAAAATTAATGAATTAATTTAATTCATTATTTAGGTTTATGAAAGCTTTTATTGGCCACAGTTGGAGAACATTTTGTTGTAGTTTAGGATTAGGACTTGATAAGAATAGATTTTAACTTTTATGTTGGCCTTCGTCTTTGGGCTTTGGTTTCCACACTAAGGTGTCCCTGGAAGGACATAGAGTTATAAGATTAGGTTAAAGACTTTTGTGTTGAAGGAAGTCACTATTGTGAGGTACTGGGATGACCTGGAAAACCCTGCTTTCTACTGTTCTGTCCTTGACACTGTTTTATAGATGTGTTCCTTATTCTTTTAAGATCCATTCCCTAGTCCCTTTGGGAATTTGCCCAACCCTACCATCAACACAGAATTATTAAAGGCACAATAACTGAAAACGCATCTCTGAGTGGTGCACATTTCAAAGCATTGCCACAGATGATAATGTGTTGTGTTATAGGCTAATGAATTTTTCTACATAATAAACTGATGATGACAATGATGATGTTAAAATGAGATAGTAAGCAAAAGAGAAAGTGAGGCTGAGAGACACAAAGTGTGGTATACGCTAGATGAAGCAATACAGAAGCAGGGCCAGAGAGAGGGAGACTGTGACTGTCTTAGAGACTGTACCTCAGATAGGCTAGGATGAGGGAGAAGGACTATTATAAAGGAGAAGGAGGTGTGACAAAAGAGAAGGTCTATGTTAAAGGATGGCTGTAATGAAGGAGAAGGAATGTGATGAAGAAGGTCAGTGACAAAGAACTGATGAGGCGAAAGGACTGTGATGAAGGAGGAGTGTGATGACGAAGGGCTATGACAAAGGACTGTGATGAAGGAGAAGCACTGTGATAAAAAAGGACCGTTATGAGAGAGAAGTGGATGACAGATGAGGCAACATAAGGACTGTGACTAAGGACTGTCCTGAGGAATAGGGACTATGATGGACTTTGATGAAAGAAAAGCACTGTGATGAAGAAGGACTGATCAAAGAGAACAGCTGTAGTGAAGGACTGTTAACAGAGGCCTGGTGATAAATACAAAGGAGTGGCAAAGGCCAAGGACTGTGATAAAGGGGAAGGACTGTGCAAAAAGAATTACGTAGGAGAAGGACTGTGATTAAGCAAAAGGACTGGTGAAGAAGGACTATGACAAATAAGGACTGTCACGAAAGAGAATGACTATGATGGAGAAGGACTGTGACAAAGGTGAAGGACTGTGACGAAGGAGGACTTTGGTGGAGGAGAAGAAATAACTACGATGAAGGACTGTCCCAAAGGAGAAGGGCTAGGATGGACTGTGATAAAGGAGAAGAACAGTGACAAAGTACTGTCTTAAAGAAAAGCACTGTGACAAAGAAGAAAGTTTATGAAGAAGGTCTGATCTATATTGAGGTTATATGCCTCGAGGTGGCCGGCTGACCCTGTAGGTAATTGCCCACCACCCAGGTTAAGATGGAGGTAGTCTAACTAGGAGCAAACAAGTTTCTCAAGACTGCGTGACCAAATCTGGTACCAGCCCAGGAACTGCTATCCAAACAATAGTGTTTGCAAAAGGCTGATGGTGTGGACCACGTGGCAGCCCTGCAGATGACGTCCCATGGGACGTGAGTCTCAAATGCTAACACAGTGGCCTTTTCCCTCACTTAGCTTATGAGATGAATAACAGTAGTTAATGGCAGATACAAGCCACTGGGCAATAGTGTCCTTTGATGCTTGACTGCCTCGATTGTGTCTGCCAAGCTGACAAAGAGAGCATCTGATTTTCTGATCTGCTTGGTCCTATCAAGGTAAACGTTGAGTGCCTCGTGGACATCCGTCTGTAAAGGGTAGAGTCAGCAGAGGACTGAGGTTCAGGGAAGACCATCTGGAGGACCACTGCCTCATTAATATGGAAAGAAGAAGCCACCTTTGGTAGAAAGGCTGGGTGTTTGCCAAGCCCGGCCTTGTCCTAGTGAAAGAACGTGTAAGATTCTGAGGCCGAGAATGCTTGGATCTCGCTTACTCTCCTAGTGGAGGTGAGGCTGACCAACAGGGCCACCCTCCAAGAGATTAACTTGAGTTCTGTGGAATGTATCAGCTCGAAGGGCTTACAGGTTAGTGCCGATAAGATCCACCTCTTTGTTCAGAGCCCTGGCCAGATGGACTACCTTGAGCAGTATATTGTGTGTCAGAGCTCATTCGCCTATCGATACGGCCAGATGACATAGTGGAGGCAATATTGTTACCCCTTTTTTGTTTATATAAAACATTGCTGTCTAGCTGTCCATTTGGATCAGAACAGACGTGAGGGAGATTTTCAGGCTGCCTTAACTTACTGTGGTTGACTTGGGAGCACTGTTGATGGGACTGATGGAAGGGTCCCACTGGATGAAGGGAAGTGACTGCCATGGGTCTAATGGGATGAAAGGGGTGCCGGAGAAGGTATTCTGCAATGACGTGGAGTCTTAGGTGTATATCATGGAATGTGTGTTGTCTGAATGCTTTTTGTCAAAAGATGTAGAGTTCAGGACAAGATGAAGAGATTGAGGATTGGCATCGCATTTATTCAGGAGATGCACCTACTCCTTGATAGACTTGCTGCACTGTTAAGGAAATGGGGGGACAGGGATTTTGGTCCTACTATTCGGCATATGTGAGGGGTGTACTGGTCTGGATAGTGAGCACTGTCCCGTTCTCTATAAAGGCGATACATATGGACGCAGAGGGATGTTATATAACTGTGCAGGGATCCCTGGAGGATAGGGATGTCTGCCTTGCTTAACTCGTATGCTATCAACGTAGATACTGAAGACTTCATTCCCATGCTACTGGTTAAAGATGGAGAATATGGGCGGGACATTTGGATATAAGGGAGCGACTCTAATTGTACGCTAGATCCGGAACTAGATAGATCGGTTACAACTATGGCTAGATCCAAAGTGGCAAGGGACCTAAAAGATGGCCTGAATGCTGTGGGGCTGGTTAACATATGGAGAGCGAAGCATCCAGAGGATGGACACTACTGTTTTTATTCAAACCCTCACAATTTATATACAAGAATTGATACATTTTTCACTAACGGGGAACATTTACACATGTGTGGGGACATTTCCTATATGGGGAGAATGCTGTCGGTCCTTGTTGTTAAAAAACAGAGCGTACGGACGATAGGGCCACTATGGAGATTCGGGGCAGAAAGAGTTTGGGATGGAGCTTACACGCACATGCTAAACATTGCAGAGGTTTGGCTGTAACGCCCGTAGGACATAGTATGGCCCGAGTTGCAATACATTTATGTGATGTGTCTTTTCCTGGTCTGACCCAGAGACTGATGAGTCCGTTGTTATGACGACATCGGTCCAGGGCTCCTTGAAGGGGAGACCCTGTAACAGATGCTTGATCTGCCTACAACCGTAGGTCCTGTCCTAGATATGCAAGGATCGCAATGCACTCTGACCTTTGTCTGTGGCTTCAGACCATAAGTCCAAAACAAACTCTGGTACCACCATGCCGTAGTCCTTGAAAAGAAACCGTGCCACTGTCAGACATATACATCATACGCTGGATAGAGGCGAAAACATTTTCCAGCTTTGAATACCACACAAAGCCTATGAAAGTAAGATTCTAAGCAGGGGTCAGTGAAGACTTGCTGAAGTTGACAGAGAACCCAAGATTGAACAGTGTAAACACCAGAATGTTGGTCGCATCCGAAGACTCCCAGATTCGGAAACGACAAGCCAGTCATCCAGGTACGGATGTATGTGGATGCCCCTAAGCAGTAACCAACTGCCCACAGCGCGTTTAAGCTTGGTGAACAATCTCAGTGCTGTATTGAGGCTAAATAGCAGGACTCGATACTGGTAATAGTGCCTGCCAATTGAGAATCTGAGAAACTTCCAATATGGAGGTCCACAGTGCAAAACCAATCGTTGTTTTGAACTGAGCTCAGGATTTGTGATGGCGTAATAAGCTTGAACCTCTTGTTGGGGAGATTGAGGTTGAAGGAAGAGAGCTCCACATTGCCCACAGGTCAGCCTGGTTCTTTTTTGGGGTTCAAGAAGATTCTCGTTGGGGGGAACAGATTCTATAGCCTACATGGAATGAAGATTGCAGATCTCCTGTAGAAGGAGGGCAGAACCCATTGGATCAGGGAGTAGAGACAGGAGGAAGAGAAGGAAGACTGAGGTGGAATCCCTTGGAATCTATTGAAATAGTCCAAGGATCCTTTGCAATTTGGAACCAGTTGCTCAGATGCAATGGCAGCTCGCATCTGATAGGCGTGAAATTGACCCAGCCCTGTAGTTCACGGCTTAATTGGGTTGGTGGGAGCAGTACCAGTTTCGCTAGCGAAGAACCCTTTGGATGAATGTCTTGCTTGCTTTCTTCTTTGACCGCTGGGCGAACAGTCTCTGTTCCTTTGTTTCCTATCATGGTAGCCCCGAAATCCATCAAAAGGCTTCTGCCCAGATTCTCTGGTGAAGGAGGGCTGCTGGCTAGTCTTAGTGAGAACTGCTAGGGATTTGACCGTTTGGGTATAAGTCTTTTGTTTGTTTAGTTCCTCATCCGTAGATGAGTGGGACAGGTCCTATCCATCAAAGGGGGGATCGATTATGCCATCTTGCACCTTTTTTTTTTAAAAACACTTTATTAAGTTTCCAATGATCAACAACAACTACCAATAAAGTAAACAATGTCTCACAGTAAAGCGTCACAACTTAATTTACAGAACAATATAAGCATCATACATCTTCAATCTGTCATAACAGCTTTATCCTGCGAAACATAACAGCAAAGTGACAAATATACACAGAACAACACAAAAGACAACACAAGTGGGGCGAAGAGAAAAAAAAACCCATCACCTCTGCGTTATCCCCCTTTCCTCCTCAGATGACATATCCACCAGATCAGCTCCACTGTCACATTAATCATAAAGAGCCAAAAATGGGCCCCATAACTTTATGTATTCCTCACCTTTATCTTTATTTTCCAATGAAACCTTATCATACTGTGATAGAATATGCAACTCCGTTAACCACTCCTCGACATTAGGCTTTTTCCTCTTTTTCCAAATTCTGAGAATTAATTTAATTGCTACCATCACTGCCCTATCAATCCAATAAGTACATTTTTTAGAACGCACAAATCTATTTTTATGTGACAATAGAACTATATTAGCTGCAGACCTTTGTAAGTTTATTCCATAAATCAGATCAATCCTATCAATGACATCCCGTCAATACAATTGTACTCTCGGACATTCCCACAGTAAATGTAACAGGGTGCCTCTACCAATGTCACAGCACCAGCATAAATCACAAGATTGAAGACGCAATTTAAACATCTTAAGCGGTGTCCAATATAGCCTTCCAATGATCTTCTGTCGAATCAAACTCAAACCCATGTCTGCTCCCAAATGTAAATTCACCCTCAGTATGTCACTCCAGTCCTCATCAGTAATAACCCTCTTTTGTGAACTTGGTGGAATGAATCCAAGCTACTCTTCTCATGTTCACACCCATTACAATACAACAGCTCGCTGTGTCAATGTGGTGACGAGAAAACCTCAAGCAAGTCCTGAGCCACAGTTCCGGCCTCGGTAAGACCTGACTTAAAGGTCTGTTGTCTGTCTACTGGCAGGTAAGGCAGGAAATCTGCTAGTTAACTCCAGAGCTTCTGATTACCCTCTGCTAACAGGGTGTCCTCATTAGCCTGTCTCAGATGAAGAGCAGCCCTGAGCAAACCTTCTTCCCATAGGCCCAGAGGAGCTTGCCTTCCTTGCTCAAGATGCTGTGACACCAGAACATGAAGGTTTTGTGAACAGCAACACTGATGCCACCACTGAGGCCTGTATCTTGCTCCCAATTTTTTGTTTGTAGGGTGAAGGGAGTGAGGCTTTTTCCAGAACTTCGATGTTTTCTGTTTTGAAGTCTTTCTCCAAATGCACTCCGGATCTGTTAGAAGAGAGGAGGGCCAGAACCTCAGACAATACACTGGCTTCTGGTAGAGGATTTTTCAGTTCTGGAACGTCCAGGATGTTAGCCTACCCTGTCATCCTGCTCTGAAAGGCCTTAACAGAGCGAGGGATCTCCTCTTCCTTATCAGTGTCAGTAGCAATATCTTCAGTGTCCTGACCAGCGTTATCCATGGTGACCAGGGCCTCCTCCTCTGGCTTCTTAGTAGGGGGAACTGCGGCCTTTGGAGCCTTCATTGTTGGCATAGGCTCTGCCTGAGGCAGCGCTGGAGGAGCTGCTACCGGTTGTGTTCAGTGAAATCGGGCTGAGGTGCGGCAGAGGAGGTGCCTGAGTGCCCCCTGGGGACAGGGGTGGCAGCGGCAGAAGAACTGCCATCGGCGGGGCAGGTGGAGGAGGCTTAGGAATGAGCTTGATTATTAACCCTTAAAAATATTCTGTCATAGCCCCTGATCTCATGAAAGTTATCAACAAAAACTGTACTCTTGCACAGCTGTCAAAGAAGACGATGTTGTTGGGGTCCAAATGTGGGTCACTGTGGGGTGTACAGTCATCTTATTGTGTGGTGCTGCAGGGACCCAGTAAGGCTCTGCCTGGTAATCCAGTGAGGACGAGGGTGTATCAGGTGCTTGATAATCCCACAAGTGCGTAGCAGGGTAGGCTAGATAGGCCGTGCTCCGCTGTGCCGGGTTCCACGCAGTCCGAATGAGCCACACAAGACCATATGTGGTAAGGCAATTGGTGAAGTAATCCCCTTAGAGGTGGGCCTGTCTACCATCTTGCTTGCAGGGGATACCCCTGTCACCTCACTTTGCTACTGTTGTGGCCTCGAAGTCGTCAATGAGTGGTTTGTGGCCCCAGATTTTTCCCACCCAGCAGACGCCATTTTGTTTTTTGAGGAGTGGCCCTGGCAGTCTGCCATCTTAGGGCTGAGCACGTGGACAACCTTAGAAGGGACACAAGGGCTACTGACTGCCAACGTGGGGTCCTCAGGCAATGGTCTCTGCCAACACTTGGGATTGCGCCCGGTAACATGGGTTTGCAGGGTCTCGGACCACCATCCGGAAGGCAACGCTGTACCCTTGGTGGAGGTACCACTGGTAACTCTCTACTCCTCAGGCATGGTACATCCCAGAGTTCAGTAGCAATTCAAATAGGCCCCAAAGAACCCTCGACAGACCTGTTCATAAAAGGATTTGTAGCTCCCTCAACCTGTGTGTGTCCGTATTAGCCTTTGCGGCTTCAGAATCAACCATGGTAATAGACTTCCTACGGCCCTCGACCTTTAGGTCGGTGTCAGCCTTTACAGCCTCGAGGTGGAGCATGATAGATATTATGAGGCCCTACAGACGCCTTCTGCCCAAACCGGTCCTCGCAAAGGAGTTGCTTGGGCGGGGTGCCTGAAAAACTATAGACCTTACCCACTTATCTGAGCGGGTGTGAATAACTGCCCCTTTGAGTACTGATGAAGTCCGATGAAGTCCTTAATCTGGCGAGGAGGAGTGTCACTGAAGAGGTCTTGGTAACGGCTCAGGTGGTGTTGCAGTGCTCGTGACAGGAGCGCAGCACAGGTCAAACATGGATCCCAATTGTGGGAAGGGCCCAAGCACGGCCCCAAGCACCTCGGCAGAGGCTATGGGCATCTGACGAACAGAATTTTTTGCTGCAACAGGCACAGGAATGAAAACCAATCATCATCAGCATACACGGTAGGCTAGCGTGCAGCAAAGAAAAATTATTAGGGCAGAAGCGACAGAAAAAAAATAAAAACACGTTTCAGGTGCAAGGCATCCAGTTCTACCGAGATGTAAAAAGGACTGGTTAGTGAGGCATATGGTTGGCATCAGCGTGGGCGGGAAATCCCGGCACGCCCTGCATGCATTCATTTAAAGGGGAAGTTTTTTTTAATGCAGTGCAAGAAAGGCTCCGGTGACGTCCCCGTGGTATGAGGTATTCCCATCAGTATGGAGCAAAAGTCGCGGGACATAGGAATACATGACAGACCATGCAGCTCTACAGCTGGGATTGCTCAGCCAACCGTCTGCAGTGACAGAGACAAAAGGGAAATGCATGTAAGGTGAATGAGGCGGACAAAAATATTCAATGAAATCAAATGTGTTGGCCGTCCCCATTGCTCCAAATAGTATTTTACTATTTCTTTAAAGGTGGGAGTAAAATTATTTTTAGGGAGTGAAAAGGTAAGTCCAATTCCCAATGGAGTATTTTATAAGCGAGGAAAAATATATTTAAATTGGTAAATGGAAATGTTTTTGTAATAAGGTTTTGCACCGAGTATTCATGCACATTAAAATATACATGTTTACCTCTTTGGGTCAGCCAGTAATAATGCCAGTTTGCTCCTGTGGTACTGCATGCACAACTGGCCCAAACATATCCATGAAGCTATGTGGGAAAAAGAAGGGGAACAGAGACCTATGTGTCAGTTTCCTATTTTTTGTTAGGAGTATTTTTACTTCCTATTTTTATTTTTTGGGAGTGTTTGCCTATTATTAGGGGTGTAAGTGCCTAATACACCCCTTATCAGTAGGACAGAGTCCTGCCCTTGAAAAAGTAACTTCTCCAAGGTCAGGAGTATCGGAATGCTCACCCCTTAGATCACGGGTCCCAGATAAAATGAAGTGGTGCAGCAGACATGACCAGTCTCACACCAAAACCATTAGGAAAATTAGAGGTCTGATATGAATCCAAAAGATTGAAGGAAAAAATCTTCTCTAATAGAAAGATATCTAGACCATCCAACTTGAGCATCGAACACTTTAAGTCTAAGGCCTCATTACACGGAAGGCGGTGAGCCATGGCGCTATTAGCGCCATGGCTCATGCCGGTAAAATACCGGCACCGCCTTGGCGGAAAGGGGATTTACCGCCCCATTCCAAGGTTGGAGGGGCGGTAAATCCCCCTTCCGCCATTGCCCTTCCCCATTCCCATTTCTGCCCCATAGGGCTCTATGGGAATGGGGAAGGCGCTTATTACGGCACCGCAATTTTGCGGTGCCGTAATTAGCTCCGAGGTCCCTTAGCGGGTTGGTTTTTAACGCCTGCAAAAAGCAGGCGTTAAAGCACCAACCCGCTAAGGGACCTCGTAGTAAGGCGGTAATGGTTAACGGTCACTGTTACCATTAACGGTGGCCGTTAACCATTACCGCCTTCGGTGTAATGAGGCCCTAAGACTATGAACAACTTCAAAACCAGCCCATTACCTTGATAGGACTGCACAATTAGTTAACCTTATTCTCTATCCTTCAACATGAAGAAAAAACCCAGGGGGCTGTTAAACTGAATTGCTAAGCAAATGCATTGAAAGTTGATGTACGAGTAACTACAATTCAGAAACTCTCTAAGGATGCTGTATGGATAGGCTAAGCCAGGAGGGTATCCAGTCATTTTACCGAAAGCATTGGAGAGTGGCAAGATTTACTGAAATAAAAAATACCGGAAAAATACTGAACATTTTAAATAAATATATCTAGTAGTGGGGTGAGGGGTTAGAATGGGTGGGGATGGGGTTAAAAGGGTAGGAAAACAGGAATTTTGGCGTGACCCCTAATTTAAAAAAAAAATAAAATGTGGTATTTTGAACCTCTGTAAATCCATGCAGAACCTTCCTGCCTCCCGTCAGCAATGTGGAATGCCAATTGCAAAATCCCAAAAAGCATTTGAGGATTAAGATGGCACACTCAAGTAAATATTTTTATAAGCCTAATTTCGAGCCTCATATGGCCTAAGTTACTAGGGTAATCCAGACGTGGAACCCTTGCTCACTGTTCTTAGAGAGGCACAGCTCCACCTCACTGACGAGGCCCAACCAGGGCGAAACACGTGTCTGGGGTTGCTGTTGGTACTCTTGTTCAGAAGAGAATTGCCAAGCATTTCGGTGCTGGACTGCCCCAGGGCAGGACAAAGACTGATGTGTAGTGGGAATGTATCTTCTGTAAAAGGATGGTGAGCTAAAGTCTCTGGTTGAGACTCTAACCCGGGATATAGGCCGGTAGTAGAGAAACTCCCAGAACCCCCCTTGTTTTAACAATAAAATACAGCTAAACGGATGGCAGACAATTGACCTTGATTTTGATTGGTCACATTCATATTATTCAAATGTCAGTGCTTTCATAATGCTTATTTTAATACTGTTCCACTGGAGGTGAAATAGTACTTTTCTTAGCAGCAACCTTGCGCTCTTAGCAGCTACTTTGTTCAATCTATATTTAGCCGATTTTGCAACTACCCTTGAAAATAAAAAATCTAATCTGGTAAAAGTTGGAACTCAGCAAATAAATTGGTTAGGATATGCTGATGACCTGCTGTTATTAGATCATACCCCGCGAGGTCTACAAAACGTGTTGGATGGACTCCACCGCTATGCGAAAACGAATGGGTTGCAGGTTAACATTAGTAAAACCAAAATTATGGCCTTTACAAGGAAAAAGAAGAAAGCCTAGCCCAATTCTGTATGGAAACTCGACGACGCACCCGTTGAACGTATGACTCAATATAAATATTTGGGTGTGATTGTCGATGAAACCTTGAAATGGCAATTGCATTTGCGTGAGATGAAAATAAGTGTATGAAGTTGACATATGCGTTAAGCTCATTCATTGGAAGGAACGGGGGTTGGTCAGTTCAGACTATCCTGCTACTATACTCCACTAGGATTGGCCCTGTTCTGATGTATGGAGAGGAGGTTTGGGGCCATAAACCGACAAGTGAGTTAAACCGCTTTAAAGCTAAGATGCTACAGATTCTACTGAGAATGCAAAAGAATCTGTCTGTCAAACTTCTATGCTTAGAGTTCAGCATTAAAGGCACAATGGCTAAGTTTATATCTAGAGCTACAATGTGCTACGAAAAACTACAATTTCTCGATAACGGTACTATCATTGTCAGTTTCTATAAGGCGTTTACCAGCTCGGATAGTTTCGATAGCATGGGTACTTTGGCAAAACTAGCTAAAATCCACACAACTTGGTTTTTCACATATAATATAAACAACAATGTGGTCAGACAACAATCGCGTAAAGGGTGGCTGAAAAAGAAAATTCTTAGCTATAGCTACGAGTCTAATCTTATTCAGCGAGCGACCAATGTAAATAGTGGCCCCTTAATACAGTATAGGATGCTGCGCGAATCACTAACCAGATACATGTTTGCATAGCCAGGCAGCGATATCATCCGTCAACATCTCCTGATTAAATTTAATATGTGCTCGCTCAGTCCTAGAGATAGTAGGTGCAAGAATACAGATGCTGAGATCTGAACACATGCGCCGCCTCTGTGGGGTGAACGTCATTGAAACGCTTGAACACAAATTAACTAATTGTGAAAGCCTAAAGATGCTGAGAAATCAATATGTTAAACCCTGTAGTAATAAAATAGACAGTTTAGATGAATCATGTATGTGATGTAGAACATGTTTATGGAAGAAAATGATCAAACTTTTATTATTTTTTAATGTTTAAATTCTATATGAAATGTCAAGACATTTTAGAAAACCTATCGAAAGTTTATTTTTTTTAAGAGTTGCAATTTATTTTCATTCCTTATGCATTTTATTGCCTTTTTCTCTTAGGCTTTTAAGAGATTAATTTTGTGATTAATTTTATATTGATGAAATGTTTAAATTGTGATTTTAGAACTTCCTTAGCTATTTCATTTCATGTATATATACAAAGCTATGTTGGCTATGAGTATATCAAATAAATAAATAAATAGTGCTTTTCTACGATCATCTTCATAGCACTGTGACCTCAATTATTTGGTCTGCCAAACAGAGCCACATTAGCAAATATAAGATAACCAAAAAACACTTGAATCCTGGAATTGGGCTGCCAAAGTTTGCAGATGCAGATGAACTGAGCAGGGCAGGATCAGGCTGTTCCTGCTGAGGTGTTGGTGCAGGGACCCGTGAGAACTGTATGTTTAGGGTCCATAAAACCATAAAGGACCCAAGGACAAAAGGGCGCCCTGGAAGTCAGTCCTTGAAAGGCTGCCGACCGGAGACGGGGACAGCTGTGGAATCACGAAGTGAAGCGCCCGGACATTGAAGTCTATTACCGTCAACGACAATCATCGCTGACCGCAGCCGCAACGCTCCATTACCTAAGAACACTTTGAATCAAGGACCCCCTTGCTCATCACCGAAAGCATGCCGTGGTCACGTCCTGTTCGCTGATGCCAGACGCCGACGACCTTTGCTGGGCCAAAGTTCTTCATTGACTCTTTGCGGCAATAAACTATTGTCGTCGAGGTGCACCGCACGCCTCATCTTCGCAGGACGTCCATAACCGATCGTCGATGAGCACCGCAGGACCGAAGCTGCTGCTTCAACGCCTTTGTTCACCTTTTCTTCGTGGGATCTGGACGATCCGTGGCTCCTGCCTTAAAGGGAGTCCACTCAAGAAGGATCTGTTGACGACCCGACGTCAAACTCTGCTAAATCAGGTACATTGGGGTAGTAGAGCCTTTTTAGAGGGAACCAAGACTATATTGAAGGATATATGGACTGGGCTTGTTTTATATCTTTATTTACAGGTTGTCCAGGTGGGGGGATCCTCACACAGAACTGTGCCTGACAGAAGGGGCCCAGTATTCTGCCAATAGTTTAACCAACTTGTTTTTCCTCCTCAAGTCTATTGTTGGTTCACATTATTCATTGATTTGTATGTCATTGGAAACTGTCCACAGTTGATGCATTTTAATGAAATCAAAGAAGTAATTGTGCTACCACATTGAGACTGTATATATTTACCATTTTAGAATTGCCTGAGCACAAACTGTGTTATTGTATGTGTACATAATCAAAGCCTTATTTATATAAAGACTGTGTTTTCACAAACATAGTGTATGGACATTCCTTTGTGGGTGCTTGGGGACTACACAGTAGTTAAGAACCAGCCTCCATCACCTCCTGAGAGCTTAAGTCTTGATTTCTCGTCCACGTTTACCAAATAGAGAATCTTGGCTGGGGTGCACTGTGCCTCTACTCTGCCATATAGAGAGAAGGAGTACAGATACCCCCGTCCAGTCTTAACTGGGGTCCATTCCAGTCAACAACACACGGCATGGCACATCCCACAGTGACAAGCCTATCCACCACATTTTATTTTTGAGAATCTGTCTCATAACATGGCCTACACTGCACACTTTCATTCACATATCAACACCTGTTATGTCATGCATACTTGCAGAGCAGACTTATAGCACTGTGGCAGTCTTGTGACACTCAATAACAGTTAACTTGCTGTGGGTTCTAGCCCTTAAATCGGCATGTGTTATCCACATGCAGGGACGAGATGGATTACGTATAGTTTGCTTGTGGGACAAATCAGATGCTTGGAAGAGTAGCATAGAAATCTTACGGTGCCAAACTGTAGGCCTTGACACTCAGCACTCAGTCATGTGTGAAGGATTTCGGGGGGAGGAGGAAGACAGTGAGCGAGGGGAGGGACGGCAGGACAGCTTTCATCCACAGAGGGTTTTTGAACAAGGTGGTGCTCTGGGGCGGGAAAGTTCAAGGAGAACTAGAAATTGTGTCTGTGTACACTATGCAGTGCCTGTTAGGCAGAATTACATGCAGTACCCTTTGGGAACACCACAAACAATTAAGACTACAAGTGACAGTACAATTTCACCTTTGGTACAAGCCTGTACTACACAGTTAAAGTGGTAGCAGAGCAGCCATACTTATCTCAAGAGTAAGTGAGCAGTATAAAATAGTTACACAAAGGACAACAATTACTAGGATTCAGGCAAACACTGACTCAAGGTTTTCAAGTAAAAGAATATACATTTATTTCACTCTTCAGTTGTATAACATTACACTATTATAAGCAGTCTAAAAATCACTCTCTTGATACACCACACCACATCCCTTAAACTCCAGACAAGTTAAGCTCACAAAATGAAGTGGGAGCAAAATGGCACTCCAGCAATTTATAAGGGAGGGAAAGACAGAAGTTAACAGAAATGAATCCACACCAATAGGTAAGTACTCAGGGCAAGTGAACAAGAGAGACTACAATGATAAAATCAGATAGAAAAGGCTTAGGGCCAAAGTCAATGGTTGAAAGGTCTTCTGCTCATGATAATACAGTTCAGGGTAGTTCGCGGTAAAGTTCGTGGCACGGTTTCCGGACGAGGTTGGTTGGTAGAAAAGTTAGTTCAAAGAGAAGAGAAGGACAAGCCCTCGGATTGGAGAAAGATTTCAAACACTTTCACCGCGGCTGAACGAAACCAACAACCAGATTTGCACAGTACCTTAAAACGGAGAGGGAGCTGTAGCTGAGGCATATGTTCCTGGTAGCTCCTGCAGGCTCATGGTTCCTGAAGCGACTGTTGGACTGATCAGAAGTAGGAAGACTGGAGGATCCTGCACTACCCACGGAAGAAACCAGCAGCAGAGCAAAGCAACAAATAAAAGGTGCACTCCTTAAAACCCAAGCAGGGTCCGACCTTCCTGGCTATCCGGCCCACTGTAGCTCTGTACAGCGAATTCGACCAGAGGAGGGGTCCTGGCTTGCAGTTTGGGTGAACTGATTGGTCCCACCAGCTCAAGGGAAGAAGTTTCCTGGAGGATCTTCTCTGTCGTCGGATTCTGAAGATTCGGACCTGCAGCAGGGCTTCACCGGGCGGTTCAGTTGTTGTAGGGGTCCTTTTCTGCCAGTTCCGTGTTGATTCTTTCGTTCCAGTGGCGACTCTGCTCTTCGAGTCCCAGAGACCTGCTTTTTATGCAGTTTTCCCCATTCATACAGCCTGGCTGTCAATCACACAGCAGGGTGGCTGTTCTGGCAAGGACAGTCCCCTCAGCCAATCAAACAAGAGTGCGACTTGGGTTACCAAGGGAACCCATGGCAGGGGTCCCAAGATCCCTCCCTCACATCCTGCCTAGCTAGACTTTCAGGCTCTTTAAGGAGGGCTTCTGTGCAGAAGCCCGCGAAAAGACAGCGAACAAAGGAGTCATCCCCGGTTTGGCGCGCAGAGAAAAACACGAGAAAGACTTTAACAAAAAGAAATGGTGAATAAACTCAGCCAGAGCCAAAATAAAATGTATTTGGTCAAGCGGGTTTATGTTCGAAGCTAATGTAATAGCCTAAAACAATACCACGTTTATATAAGATAATCGCGGTCGAAAAGTTAGGGTAGATACCACTGCCACCAGCCAAGTCTTAATGTAAAGGGAGCGAAACAATGCTCCAAGAAGCACAGACAAAAAGGGATAAGCGTTAACCCTTTCCAATACTCCATGTAAAATGGGGTGTACTGGGTCTGTGGTTTAAAGTGACTAAAGTAAAGTTAATGGCAACTTTACCCTTTTCTAGGGGACAGTAGTCAGCCCCAGAAAATGGAGTCGGTGGGAAGTCTCAAAGACAACCCTGTGTCACTGCACTGAAGGTGCTGTGTAACACACATGAACATATGGTGCCCTGGAGTAGGTGAGGCTCCAGTGCCCAGGATCACACAAAAAGTAGAAATACATATAGCAAAACACATGCAAGAGTGGGAAGAAAAAAGGTTTACACTCTTACCAGGTGAGAAAAATAAATCCTAGAAATCCAGCAAAGCTGCTGAGGGACTCAGTAGGTAAATGAAATCAACCATTTATGAGAATTCTCCCTAACACTCGCCCCCAACCCCCCAGACTAAGGGACAGGAGGATTTAATCTGGAGTCGGCTAAAAATATCCTAGAGAGACCATCAGCATTTTGGTGGTGACATCCTGCTCTGTGCTCAATGGAAAAATCAAAACTTTGCAGGCAGATTGACCATCTTAGAAGTTTTGGGTTTTCCCCTTTCATTTGCATTAACCATCTCAAGGGTTGGTGGTCAGTTTGAATCACAAAAGTAGATCCATACAAGTATGGTCTAAACTTCTTCAAACTCCACACAATGGCAAAGCATTCACGCTCTATGGTTGCCCACCTTGTCTCTGGTTTCTTCAGTTTCCCACTGATGAAGCAAATGGTGTTTTCCCTACCTTTCTCATCCAGTTGACTAAGGACTGCACCTATACCTATATTGGAGGCATCTGTCTGCACAATGAAGGGTTGGTGGTAATCAGGAGCTATTAGGACTGGAGTGTGACAAAGGGCTTTCTTCAGGGTTTCAAAGGCTTGAGTGCACTCCTCATTCCATCTAACTTTTTTAGGGAATTTTGGAGAGGAGACTACATTCAAGGGAGAAGCTATGGTCCTCTAGTTCTCTGTGACATTCCTGTAGTACCCAGTGAGACCTAAAACAGCTCTCACTTGGGTTTGAGTAGTAGGGGTGGCCTAGTTTTGCACAGCTTGTACTTTGCTGGGCAATGGCCTTATCTCACCTCTTCCTACCTCATGACCAAGGTAGACCACTTTACTCCGACCAATTTGACATTTGCTTGCCTTTATGGTCAGATGGGCCTGCTCAAGAGGCTGCAAAACATATCCTAGGTGGTCAATATGTTCTTTCCATGTAGGGCCGAACACTGCAATGTCATCCAAGTATGCCATGCAGAAGTCCTCCATCCCATTCAGAACTTGATTACCCATCCTTTGAAATGTAGCAGGGGCATTCTTTAGTCCAAAAGGCATAACCTTAAACTGGTAGAGGTCTGCTGGGGTAGAAAATGCAGTTTTCTCCTTGGCATGGTCTGTCAGTGCTATTTGCCAATAGCCTGAGGTTAGGTCAAATATACTGAGGTACTTGTCTGAACCAAGTCTATCCACCAGTTCATCTTGGCAAAGGATGGGCATCCGTCTTAGTGACTGCATTTAGAGCTCTATAGTCCACACAGAATCTCAACTCCTTGGATCCTGCCTTTGGTACTAGAACAACTGGACTAGACCATGGACTTGTAGATGGCTCTATAACCCCGAGATCAAGCATCTTGTTGACCTCTCCTTTGATGTGGGATCTCACATGTTCTGACATTCTGTAACCCCTGCTTTTCACAGGTAAACAGTCACCAGTGAGAATATCATGCAGGCCCCACGGGGTTAAGCCTGGTGATAGTGAAAACAAGGAGGCAAACTGATTCAACAGAACTTTGCACTCCTCCTGTTGTTCAGAAGTCAGCTGAGAAGACAGATTAACTCTTTCTATCTGTTCATCTGAAGATTGGCCTCTGAGGAGGTCAGGTAGAGGTTCACTCTCCTCTTCCTCTTGAGCTGAAGCTAGAAGCAAAGCTCCTACTTCTGGTCTCGAGACATAAGCCTTTAAACGGTTGGTGTGAAAGTCTCTGGGAGCCTCCTTAGGTCTGCCTAAGTCCACCCGATAGTTCACCTCTCCAGGTTTGCCCACAACCTTGAAGAGTTCTATCCATTTGTCCTGCAAGGCCCTCTGCTTGTTGGCACCATAACTAATACAAGCTGGTCTTGAGAGAACTCAACCATGCTGGCCTTCTGGTCATGCCAATGTTTGACCAGAGCATGACCTGCTTTTAAGTTATCACTTGCTTCTGCCATCATGTGTGACATTCTCCTCCGGAGACCTATCACATGGTCAGTCACTCTGACTGGCTTGGGGGAAGAAGTACTCTCCAACCTCTCCTTGATCAGGGCCAATGGACCTCTGACTGGATGGCCATAGAGAAGTTCAAAGGGACTGTAACCAACTCCCTCCTGAGGGACTTCTCTACATGCAAAGAGAAGGCATGACAGTAGAAGGTCTCACTTTTTATTAAGGTGTTCATCTAAAGCACCTATCATGCTCTTCATAGTACTATTAAACCTCTCTACCAGTCCATTTGTCTGTGGATGGTAGGCTGTAGAGAACTTGTAAGTGACACCACAGTTTTGCCTCATCACTTGCATGTAGTGGGACATAACATTGTATCCCCTGTCGGATATCACTTCCTTAGGAAACCCTACTCTGGTAAAAATACCAATTAGAGCCTTAGCCACAGCCTGAGCCATGGCAGTTCTCATAGGTATGGCTTCTGGGTATCTTAAAGCATGGTCTACTACCACCAGGATAAACCTGTTCCCTGAAGATATGGGAGGGTGAAGGGGACTGACAATGTCAATGCCCACCCTCTCAAAAGGAACTACCACCACTGGGAGGGGCACCAGGGGTGCTACATTCTTGGCTCCACTCTTGCCAGAGGTTTGGCAAGTGTGACAGCTCCTACAGAATTTGTTACCTTCTGAACCCATTTTAGGCCAGTAGAATTAGAGAGAGAGCCTTTCCTTGGTCTTCTTGAAACTCAAGTGACCAGCCAAAGGTATCTTGTGGGCTAACTGTAGGAACTGGAGTCTGTTGGCAAGGGGCACTACAAGTCTTTTGCAGTCCCCAGGGGTAGACTCAGTTGGTTAACTGTAGAAGAGGCCATCTTCCCAGCTTAACCTGTGCTTCCCAGCTTCTTGCCCATCAAGTTGGTTAGTAGCCTGTTGTCGAAGACCTTCAAGAGTAGGACACTCTCCCTGTCCTTTGCTAAAGTCTGCCCTGTTGGGTCCACCTTCTGCCAGTGAAGACTGCAGCTCAGGATGGTCAACAGGTTCAAAGATCCCCAACTAAGACAGTGTCTTCTTCCAGATCTGACTCTTCAGATACTGGCTCAGCCACACAAGGTTCCACCTCACACTCTACCTCAGCAGGTGAAGGGATCACAGATGTGATCTTGGACAATCTTGGTGATGTCCTTGTTGGTAGCACAGGGGTGCTGTGTCTTGGGTTTCCCCTTTGCCTCATTGTTTCTAGAAATAGCACTGAGCAACTCCTGTGGAGTGGGAGTGATAGTTTCCTCTATCATCTCCTCTGGAGAGCCTCTCAAGGTTCTCTCCCTTGCAGACCTACTGAGCTCCTGTCTCCTCTTACTGGGAGGCCTGGGGGTGCTTGATACAACTCCAAGAGTGTTCAGGTCATTACCCAACTGGACTCTCCCAGGTACTTCACTCTGCACACTAACAGGTATCTTGACAATCATATCATTACACTGGATGATATCTGGTAACTGGGGAAGCATTTGCACAGGTACTCCAGTTTACTTGATAAGGTGTTTGGGTGCCTTAGCAACATCCTCCACCTTGAAAAACGATTCATCCACCACAGTTATGCTGGCACCAGTGTCTCTGATGGCAGGAGTCTCCTGACTAGTTGCAAGAACACTATCTTTATAATACTCTTTAGTATTATCTGGGATAGAATTATAGACATCTAAATTATGTTGTTCCCACAAGCCCAGGGACACTAAAGAAACACTAGCTGAGATTCTCATGGGTTCTTCAGCCAGTAGGTGAAAGTTTCCACTTGCCATAGGGACTTCTTCCTCTGGGGAGAAGGCTAAGGAGACAGTGTGGACCTCTGAAGGTTTACCCTTACACCTGGGATCCCCTTTCACATGGTCAGTTGAACCACAAACATAACATTTCCCATATGTTTTGATGAATAGGAGTTTGTTCTGACCTCCATCTGGTTTTGGTCCAGATGGTACACTCTTTTGGACTGGAGGTATTAGACTTCTCTTTGTTGTCTTTCTTTGGTTGTTTCCCCTCATCCTTTTTCTGAGTAGCCCCAGAATCCTTGTGAGTAGCCCTGTTGGCAACACACAAGTCAGCAGCCTAGGCTAGCTTTTTTGGACCTATCTCCTTAGAATCAGCCAAGTGCTGTCTGAGCTCAGGATAGCAGACATCAAAAATAGACTCCAACATTAGAAGATTTCTCATTCCTTTATAAGTGTGTACTCTGTGACCCTTAATCCAACCATCTAAGTTTTTCAAACATTCACATACCTAGGTAGCCCAAGGGGTACCATCATGCTTTTTGAGGGTCCTAAACTTCTTAAGGTACTGGGAAGGGGTTTTCCCAAATCTAGCAATTAAAGCTAGCTTCACACACTCATAATCCATCCTATCACCTCGCCCAACTCCATCACAACATCAGATGCAACAGTGGGTAGCCTAGAGAAGAGCCAGAGAAGCAATTGGTTCCCTGTGAGATCTGGAATACCATGGTTATATTCAAACATTGCCACCAATCAAAAATATCAAGCTTAACCTCATACATACCCACAATGTCTTTAGGCATACAGGGTCTCTTAGGACTGGAAGACCTAGAGGACTCTGCCAGAGAAGCATTTTCAAGAGACAATCTTTTCATTTCTAGTTCATGATTCAACTCCATTTCTCCGAGTTTCAGGTCTTGATGTTTTTGTTCAGTTTGAGCATTTAAACGTTTGAATCCCAGTTCAAGACTCATTTTCTCTAGAGCAATGAATTCAGGACTGGGTGTAGGACCTGTGGGGGTCCCAGTGGACAAGGGTTGAGGTTGCTGAGCAGGTAAGGGAGCAGAGAGACCTACATTAGAAGATACATCTACTTCTTCCAATTCATCAGTAACAGATGTATTATCATCCTCAATACTTTCCACATTTACTAAGGAGTCAGGCATTTCAGACCCACTCCCCAGACTTGGACTCTTTAACAATTTTTCAATCAATTCAGACTTTTTGCCCTTGGCAGAGAATTTCCTTTCTTTACACATGTTTCTTAAATAATGAGCAGTTAACTCAGGAGGGTCTCCTGACTGTGGTTTTCCATATCAGACATGATTAATATTGCTTTTTAGTGATGTTAGCCTTGTGGTTAGATGATCCAAGGTAATAGCAGCACTCTAAGTGTAATTACTATACTTTGATCCTCACCGCTGTACACCAGTGTTAGGCAGAATTATATGGAGTACCCTTTCGGAACACCACACACAATTAAGACTACAAGTGACAGTACCATTTCACCTTTGGTACAAGCCGGTACTACACAGGTAAAGTGGTAGCAGTAGTAGAGCAGCCAGACTTATCTAAAGAATAAGTGAGCAGTATCAAATAGTTACACAAAGGACAGCAATTACTATGATTCAGGCAAACACTGACTCAAGGTTTTCAAGTAAAAGAATATCATTTATTTCACTCTTCAGTTGTATAACATTACACTATTGTAAACAGTCTAAAATCGCTCTCTTAATACACCACACCACGTCCCTTAAATTCCAGACAAGTTAAGCTCACAAAATGAAGTGGGAGCAAAATGGCACTCCAGCAATTCAAAAGGGAGTGAAAGACAGAAGTTAACAGAAATGAATCCACACCAACAGGTAAGTACTCAGGGCAAGCGAACAAGAGAAACTACAATGATAAAATCAGATAGAAAAGGCTTAGGGCCAAAGTCAATGGTTCCAAAGTCTTTCGATCAAGATAATACAGTTCAGGGTAGTTTGCGGTAAAGTTCGTGGCACGGTTTCCGGACGAGGTTGGTTGGTAGAAAACTTAGTTCAAAGAGAAGAGAAGGACAAGCCCTCGGATTGGAGAAAGATTTCAAACACTTATACCGAGGCAGAACGAAACAAACAACCATATTTGCACAGTACCTTAAAACGGAGAGGGAGCTGTAGCTGAGGCAGACGTTCCTGGTAGTTCCTGCAGGCTCACGGTTCCTGAAGCGACTATCGGACTGATCAGAAGTAGGAAGACTGGAGAGTCCTGCACTACCCAGGGAAGAAACCAGCAGCAGAGCAAAGCAACTAATAAAAGGTGCACTCCTTAAAACCCAAGCAGGGTCCGACCATCCTGGCTACCCGGCCCACTGTAGTTCTGTACAGCGAATTCGACCAGAGGAGTGGTCCTGGCTTGCAGTTTGGGTGAACTGGTTGGTCCCACCAGCTCAAGGGAAGAAGTTTCCTGGAGGATCTTCTCTGTCGTCGGATTCTGAAGATTCAGAATTGCAGCAGGGCTTCACCGGGCAGTTCAGTCATTGTAGGGGTCCTCTTCTGCCAGTTCCTCATTGGTTCTTTCATTCCAGTGGCGACTCTGCTCTTCCAGTCCCAGAGACCTGCTTTTTATGCAGTTTTCCCCCATTCATACAGCCTGGCTGACAATCACACAGCAGGGTGGCTGTCCTGGCAAGGACAGTTCCCTCAGCCAATAAAACAGGAGTGCGACTTGGGTTACCAAGGGAACCCATGGCAGGGGTCTGAAGATCCCTCCTTCACATCCTGCCTAGCTAGACTTTCAGGCGCCTTAAGGAGGGCTTCTGTGCAGAAGCCTGCGAAAAGACAGTGAACAAAGGAGTCATCCCCGGTTTGGCGCGCAGAGAAAAACACGAGAAAGACTTTAAAAAGAAATGGCGAATAAACCCAGCCGGAGTCAAAATAAAATGTTTTTGGTCAAGCGGGTTTATGTTCGAGGCTAATATAATAGCCTAAAACAATACTATGTTTATATAAGATAATCGCGGTCGAAAAGTTAGGGTAGATACTACTGCCATCAGTCAAGTCTTAAAGTAAAGGGAGCGAAACAATGCTCCAAGAGGCACAGACAAAAAGGGATAGGAGTTAACCCTTTCCAGTACTCCATGTAAGATGGGGTGTACTGGGTCTGTGGTTTAAAGTGAGTAAAGTAAAGTTAATGGCCTCTTTACCCTTTTCTGGGGGACAGTAGTCAGCCCCAGAAAATTGAGTCGGTGGGAAGTCTCAAAGACAACCCTGTGTCACTGCAATGAAGGTGCTGTGTAACACACATGAAAATATGGTGCCCTGGAGTAGGTGAGTCTCCAGTGCCCAAGATCACACAAAAAGTAGAAATACATATAGCAAAACACATGTAAGAGTGGGAAGAAAAGGTTCACACGTTTACCAGGTGAGAAAAATAAATCCTAGAAATCCAGCAAAGCTGCTGAGGGACTCAGTAGGTAAGGGAAATCAACCATTTATGAGAATTTTCCCTAACAGTGCCTTCACAAATGCCCCTGCAAGCTCAGTTTAGTATGTGTATATGTTCGGTGCAGTATATTCCAATATGGCCCAGAGGTCTGCAAACTTTTGACTTGCCAGATATTTTGAACTACAACTCCCATGATCACTCACCATTGGCTATGTTTGCTAGGGGCTGATGGGATTTGGAGTCCAGAACATCTGAAGAGCCAAAGGTTGAAGACCCCCTGCAAAATGCCATGCAATCTGGGACATCTAGTCTTCTAATGGGAAAAACAAAAATGGAGTTGTATTTGTATCTCATAAAAAACAAGAAATAATGAATGCACGAATAATATATATCGTAAAAATAGCAGGGCCTAAATCAAACAAATAGAAAACAAGTATACTTCACACATTCAAAGGCAGTTATTTCCTGGGATTATTTACTGCATATAAAAATGTAGAAGACGCATGCAGTAAAAGATAGGGAATAAATGAAAAAATATGTCAATAGCAAATGCCTTATATATTGATGTACTGCTTACTAAGCACATTCAAAATAACAATGGTGGAGTGGATGGAATCCTAGAGGCCTAGTTCGTTTCAGGGACCGCTCCGTTGATGAGAAGCATGCTACATTCATCCCTCCAGGTTCAGGGAGTAATTGGAATTGATTATTTATAACAAGCTTAATACCCAGAGATTTCTAAGCACGGACCTGGGGATCAAACATGTGTTGCTTCGCGTCATTTTACTTCCAACGCGAGCGCGTTACCCGTGAGCAATCCTACCGCGACAGCAGGCCCGGCGCTCCCCTCTGCATCCACCAATGGTACAGAGACTCAGAGGTGCAAGGAGCCACGTAATGGGTGAACAATAAACAGCATCTAGGAAGGCTATGCCTGGCATGCATCAGAAATAACTCTAGCCCAAATTAGTTCTGAGATGTGTTAGAGAGATGACTGATTCAGCCCATAAAATAGAGAGATATGCACAAATGTCGCTCTCAAGTACAGTACAAGCAACCAGTTTGTAGTGGGGATAGGCATTCCTTAATAGTTTGCCGGATAGCCCTGTGGCAGAAATGTATGGAGGCGGTAGGGCGCAGTAGGAGGCTAATGGAAGGTCTGGTGTGGTTTTTTTTAGGTGAATAAACAGCAAGGAAATTGCACTTTGTCCTTGTTCATCATCCTACAAGCTCCCCTTTAAACAGAATTGGTGATGTTGACTGGCGGAGAATAGAGGCAGAAAAAGGAGCAGTGCAGGAGATTATGGATGGAAGGTCACCCCCGTTTCATAATCCCATGTTCAACTCAGCACAAAAAATAACTCATTACATTTCCTAACAAGAAGCACATTATGATAACATTAACTGGAGTAAAGGCTCCTCATCCTGCAATGCTCCTCTAAATGGATGTCCAGAATTGCAAGCCAAGTTTGTTATATTCTTATCATATTTAATGCAGTAAAATGTCTGGTTACTAGGCTTACTAACATACTGTATTTGGGTTGTCCAACTCCAGGCCTTAGTATTCATGAGGAAAAATAAACATACAATTAGAATCATGTATGCAAATGTATTGCATGAATATTAATGAGGGGTATCTTGAAAACCTGACATGGATCCGGCCCTTCAGGCCTAGATTTGGACAAGCCTGCAGGACCCTTGGCTGTACTGGGTGCTCTGGCTCTGCATGATTAGTGGGTCCTGCATCACCCATCAACACACTTTGATCTCTGTGGCTCTAACGTTTGCCCCCCTACAGTCCGCACCCCTGCCGGTTTGGCCCCACTCTCCCACTGCAGTTAACCATTCAAGGTGACGTACTGATCTCCAGCTGCCTCTGGATCCGATCCTTGCAGCGATCTCGATACTTGGACTGAGTGGCGTTGTACTCCGACATCACTTCCACAAACTTACGCGAGAGCGTGGAGTGCTGTGGGGGGAGGGCAAGGGGAAGGCAGAAAGGGGGGCAAGGAGAGAGAGAAACATAGCAGGAGCATAACGTGTCAAGGGAGAGACATGGGAGGAAAAGATGGGACAGAGATTGGGCGAAGAAATAAGACATGTAGGGGGAGTGGGACAATGGAAGGGGTGTGAGAAAAAACAACAGAAGAAAGCAAAGGAATGGAAACAAGACAGAAAACCCCAGCAGGGAAGGAAGGCAGGAGTGGGAAAACAGGAAGGAAAAGCGGATGGGAAGAGGTAGAAAGC
Source organism: Ambystoma mexicanum (assembly GCF_040938575.1). Classification (NCBI taxonomy): domain Eukaryota; kingdom Metazoa; phylum Chordata; class Amphibia; order Caudata; family Ambystomatidae; genus Ambystoma; species Ambystoma mexicanum. Next base: position 834,787,787 of record NC_090925.1, read on the forward strand.
GAGTTTAAAAATCAAACAAATGAAATGAAAGAAATGATGGAAGGCAGAAGGGAAAGGAAGCAAGGAAATGAATGGAAACGAAAGGGAGGAAAGAAAAAGAAAACCGAATATGGTGATAGAAGGAATAATAAAATGGATGAAGGAGCAACAAACGGGGATCAAAAGAGAGGACCAAGATAGAAAGAGTAAATGGAAAAAAGATGAAGTTAAGAAGAGAAGGGAAGAAAGAGAGAGAGAGACTGAGCCATAGAGGAGGAGAGGGGTGGAGAAGAGGAGAGCGAGAAAGAGGAAAACATAGGACAAAGGGTCACCAAGCAGTGATTGAAAAGTAAGGGTAAATGAACGGCAGGAAAGTGTAACAGAGAAAAAATGCATACAGACAGATGGAAGAATGAAGGACAGATAGGAACAGAGCAAAAGAAAGCGGAAACACCAGAAAGAGAAAGACGGCCAGACAGAGAGCAAGTAAGAGACGGGACCAGGGAGGAAGGAGGAGAGAAGGAGAAACAAGAGACAGTGAGAGGGAGAGAGAGAAACAACAGCTGATTAAGTACGAGACAATTCCAACATTCAACAGAAAAAAAGCACAGTCTGCCAGGAAGAGATACGTCGGAGACTTCTGGGGGGCTTAGAAGGATGCAGGTAAAAGAACTGCTCTACCTCTGCTGGAACACGTGCTGAAGAACTTAGGGGTGCAGGGAGCCATTCTTTCCCATTGTTGATAGCAAGAAATGTGAGCCCTGATAGACTGGAATACACTTTCACAAACAATATTGCTCGGGCATGCTTTCTGAGCGGACCCTCCAATCGGAGGCTATTCCTTGACTGAACTGGATGTCAAAATCATTAAATAAATGTACTTCTGCTTTCTAGTTGGCAAGCAACTATATGCAGATTAGCTTCTAAGAAAAGATGCGTGGCTGCTTGGCCCGTGCCTCGGGAAGGCAGGCCGAACTGTGTCAAATCAGTCACATGCTCAGCACGCGCCGGTCATGTGACTAACATTCATAGCTCTCAACTCACACGCTTTTGGCGGGTGTCACCTGCCTTCTAAACAGCTGACTCACCCGCCAAGCCTCCTGCATGCCCATTCATTTCAATGGGCCTCTCACCCGCCAAAAATAAAATCGGGTGTTTTCACCCGCCTTTGTGACACAAATGGTTGAGAGCTATGAACATTGGCACACTGCCACGTGCCTGCCATCTTGTTTGATAACAGCAAATGCAGCTATCTGCTAAAGGCGCGCCCCTCTCTTTCCTTGAGCACGACCTGGCTTCCTGTTTTAGAAGAATCTCATCTGAAAGCAGCTTCAATGGCCACCTTCATATATCCTTAATGCAATAAAAAAAAAAAAAGAAGTCACTTGTTTTTGGCATCAGGCCATTGGTTGAAATTTGATGTTTGTATTAGATTCCTCGGGAAAGGATTTATCAGTGTGTTTAGTTAACGTTGGTTGTTCCATGGAGTCCCTTCGTGAGCTAATACGAGTCTGTTCAACCAACTATCTTCAAAGGCAGTGCTAGTGTGGCACTGGTTTCTCACTTGGAAAGAGTGACCCCAGCAGGGATCCTCTGAACAGGTGGGTCCTAAGTCTTATCTTTCAGATCCAAACTTCATCAGGCTTCACAAATAAATGTGAGTATTTTTTGTAAAAAATTATGCTATGTGATTTCTTTTAGCCTTAGTACCACTGCTTTATGCTTTATGCTCTGTTATGCCTCGTTTCATTCTTCTTCCCTGTCTTCCTTTACACCATTTAGTTACTAATTTTCCTCTCCAAGCACCAGCCTAAGGCCTGTGACACTCTATCCCTATTAAAAAGGTTGACTGCACCTTTTAGTGTGGTGGTGGCGAGGTTGAGAGTGACCCATCATGTACCTCAGAGCACCATGCAATGAGGTGTCAGGATCTCCTTGGTCCAGCTGACCAATTGTTGTCCAAGGTGGCAAAGGCTGGAACCTGGGCTCCTTTATTCATTCTACTGAGGACACGACCGCTGATAGGTTGCTTGCACTGTCCTACTCGTGCGGGACCAGATCAGTTCCTGTCTGGTTTCAGAGGAGTGGATTTATATATTGTAGCCTTATTCAGTTTCCTCTGTGCCAGGACCTTTTGCTGGGGATGGACTTGACGTTGCATGTGTCATTGGTCGGTAACAGGTCGCTCCTGACTTCCTTCTGCTGCCAGGGCATTTAATGTCTCCCTCAAATGTTTTTTTTTTACCAGGATACTTTACTGTTTGCTAGGGAGAACTAGTTTATTGAATGCCTCTTTGGTAACAATGTTTTTTTTTGGGGGCGGAGGGGGGTGCAATAGACCCTTTTGTGATCAAATTTTAAACTTTCTCAGTGGCAGGTCCAGCATCCACCTCAAATGTCAGTGGTGTAGACCATGGGAGCTGATACTAAGTTTATGAGCTGAAAGGGCATACATGAGTACTTGAAGTGTATCATGAAGAACAGGGATGAGCTTGCATGGTATTGGTTATATGACCACTTCGGCCAGTAACGCAGCTTTCTTCTACTCACTTTTCTGGCAGTGGGCCACCCGGATATTTAACCAGAAGATGCCCGAAAGAGTGAAGTTTCTTCTACGGGATGACTTTTCCAGTATTTGCTTGAAAAGTGGTTGGTCTGTAAGATTCTACAGTAGGTTTAATTTTCTCTCCCCCTGATGGGAGCTTGTGTTCAGTTCTTCTCTCACTCGCATTAGGGAAGACAGGGATCATTTTATGGTCAGCGGTCGTGAAGGCCGTTACTCCAATGTGGAATACACCACATGTGGTTAGCAGTAAGACTGATGCCAAGGGAAAGTTTGTATCTCCTAGTAAATGTCAGATCATTCCTTCATAGTCTGCTGAGCAGAAGCAAAAAGCCTCTTTCCTCTGCCTCTTTTCTCCTTTAGACAAGTACTAGTTCATTGTAGGTACAATTGGGAATAAGGTGTACTAGAACTTGCTCTTAGGCCATCCGGTTTCCTTTAGTCCACATTCTTGGGATGAAATCCCCAGGAATGTTAAGTAACCACAGCATGATATGCATCTGCTTAAAATACACAGAAATAGGTATGCAGCAGCGCATGCACAACAGCAGCCATAACCCCACTCATGACCTGCCTGCACATGCTGACCTCTCCTATAATCAGTCCCTGCCTCCACACTACGGCACTGGAGCTTAGTGTGGCATCTGTACATTTTCATGACCATATATATTTTTTTTTTTTGGTCAACCACAGGGTTGTGTTTCATGCCTATGAGTTTATGCATTGCGGGTCATGCAGTCGCTCTCTTTCCCCCTCTAACCCGCATTCCGTTTGCCTAGAACTCTTCTGGCTGGACCATGCCCAGGCGTTGATTTTTAAGTCAAGTTTTTTCTCACATGCCATTCAGTTTAGGCCCAGAAGGTGGAAGGACATCTTTCAACAGCTTCTACCACCAAGGAGAAGCCATGCCCAAAGCACCCCAGACACTGATGGGAATGACGGACACCAAGAGCTCTGAGAGAGCCCATGGCGAGAGGCAGCTAACCCACTCCGAAGGGGGAGTGAGGAAGTGGGAGGACGACTGGCGAGGTGGCAGGTGACCCCATGGCAGAAGACTGGGAAAACCCAGAGGGAGAATCTAGAAGTCTGGAGGTTCAGAAGTGTGGCTTTGACATTAAGTGGCCACACAGCAGAGGCCTTCAGTAGTACTGCATGGTGGGTGTTTTGGTTCCAAAACTTCCAAAGCATACTGACAACCCAAGAATCATTGCATATTGCGAGCTTTGGTTCTAACACTAGGAAACCAGGGTCAGATTCTAAAAATTTAACGCAAATTTAAGGAGCGCAGAGAATGCAGTAGTTTCATTTGCACTCATTGCTAAAATGCTCAGGCCTCCTTATTCACAAAGGTGACCTGAGCCTTTCAGGGGGTCCGGACAATAATGCAAAAATGCGCTGTTCAGCCACCTTGCATGTCATGTATTAGTGTCAGGAGTAATGTATGACAGGCTCCCAGCAACCACATGGTTGCTGGGAGTGCAGTTCACTGAGACGGGCTGTTAAACTTTGCAGTGAAATGCTTGAAAAAATAAAAAAGCATTTCCATCCCTGTTTTGTGGATGAAAATGCAAGTGTGACTGCTGTGGTTTAAACAAAAAGTAGTTCAAGACAGAGTCCACCTTTCTTTCATAGTCTATAGGTATTGTCCGACATGACATGTTTCGACCACCTTTATGTGCTTAGCAATTTGTTGCACCTGGTCTTCTTCAGGGACATAATTATTGCATGCTCAGCATCAGTGTTTCGCTAAATAAATAGAGAAGAGAAATACATTCAATGCTTTAGCGCTCTCACATGTAGGCCAACCCATATTCTAGGACCATAAAGCACTGGAAATAAGGACACCTATTCTTCCTGTTTCTTGAAAGTGTCTATTTAATTTGTAAACAGTTTTGTTTTTACCTTGAATCTAAACCAGAAAAAAAGATGTTTCCTTTGTTCTGAATTATAATCAATGTCAATGAAAACTTAATTATATATCTGTGAAACGTGTATGTTGGACGTATAAGAATGTGTAAGATGGCTCATGTGTCCAACCACGTGACCACAACACAATATGAATGTGTTTTTCAACATGGCGCATGCCACATGCGGACGCGGAAGCTGCTGACGATAGGAATACCACACGTTATACACAAGTAAGTTACTGTTTCAGAATAAAAAGAAGGATCTTAGCTGATAAACTTTGCCAAAGACTATCCGAATTTAATTGATTACAATAGATCATGCTTTCAGGAATATCCTAAACACGTGTGGAAATTAAAACATTGTTCCTTTTCTTGAGAAAAACATACAAAGAAGATAAACATGAATGAATTCTAATTCACTGCATACTAACAGGTATCACATACACCTTTTACAGATTTATAAGTAAATTTAGATTGACAATTACAATGCACATGAAGGTGGTCGAAACATGTCATACTGAACATTATTTGTAGAATATGAAAGAAAAGTGGACTCTGTATTGAACAACTATTATTAGCAGGACTTGTTCGACAACTTTTTTTAAATGATTGTTATTTCAAAATTGGAGACGATTCATTTGTATGATACGTGATTGTTTTATCATTTAAATATTTAGAGAAGTATGCAATTGTGTTGATGTGTGTAAGTCTTACGAATGGTCTTGTATGGGTCTGATTGTTTTTGTTTAAGTTTTATCATTTAAATATTTACAGAAGTATGCAATTGTGTTGATGTGTGTAAGTGTTACGAATGGTCTTGAATGGGTCTGATTATTTTTTGTTTAAGTGTGTGATGAATCCTACGGATCCCTCACAAAACCCCTACCTAAAGTTTTGGCAACTGTATTTCATTGCGAAAGTACATTTCAGTACCGTGCAATGGGGTTCTTGTGTCCTAGATAACCACTAAGTATTTTTTGGTAACCGGATAATGTGCCTAGGAGTAGACTGGTGGCAGCAGAAGCTTTTTCAAGTATTGTTATGAACGTTTACCAAGCCATACCACGCTAACAGTGTTTGCCTCTTGACTGTGGCTAGTGTCCGTCATGGCTGTGCCATGAGGTATTTTGTCTTCTCCTTTGGCCATTTTGTCCGTTGCCCTTTCTCCTGATTTTTGTGACCATGGAGTCCTTATTTGGGCATGCATTCACCTGCAAAAGCCAGCACTTTTAGCGGGATAATGCATGTCACATGTGTAGGTGACCAGGAAGTGGGCTGGGACTGTCTGATCCCAATCCACACTACTGGTGCCAGGATGTGTGGTGTGTACAAGGGCATAAGAGCCACAGTGGTCCCAGATTGGACCACTGCTGGCGTGCATGAGTGGGGCAGATCTCCCCATTGGCCACCTGGGTGCAAGCCCTCACTGGATATGTGGAGGGGTCTTGAATGCAGATCCGCAGATTACCCATAGGTCCGAATCGACATATAAACAGAGCCAAGTATCTAGAGAGCAAAGCAGATCCAAGGACTACACAGAACCGTGCAGAAGAAGGATTGGCACTCTCAGACCACTGCTATCTCGGGAGACCCCTGCTTTGCGCTGCATCTCCGAAGGCCTGCAAAGGTGCTTCAACCCTTTGGAGTGGGGGATCAATCACTCTCAACTTCTTCTTGTTGCACTGCAAAAGAGCCTTCTCGGAAGTGTCCCTGAGCCCTCCAGTGGACTGACCAGCTCAAACCTTGGCACCTGCAAAGGAGCGTTGTCTTGTCGAGTTTTAGCTAGAGCTTTGGGGAAATCCTGGTTAGCAATGCAAAGCATCTTATTGCCAAAATCCGCTGTCCCAGCTGCTTTGGGCTGCGAGAGAGAAGCGTGCATCAGACAGCGAGACTTGGGTTCCCCAGTGTCACTGTGCAACAGTGGTGGTCGCTGTTGGTGACTTTCCTGCCTTTCTTCAAGTGTTCTGAGACCAGCTGCATCAGTGCTTTCTTTTTTCCTGCAATCGTCACAAGAGATTCAGCTCCAGTTGTAAACCGGACCTGCATCTGCACCTGCAGCGCCTAGGCAATTTGAAGCTAAACCAGCAGAGGGATTTTGTACTCCAGGTGACCATCTACAGACCTGCCAAGTTTGGACCCAGAGTGAGCTAAGGGCGGTGAGTAAGCATACCACTTACCGGAGGCCCCTTGTTCATCCATTCTTTTTTTACGCACAAATGATCCCTTGTGGTCCTTGCCTTGGCTCAGGTGGCCTTTGCTTCCTATAGCTGTCTGGAAATTGGGAACCACTTTGTTCTCTGCAGTAGATGCTCCCCTGACTCTCGGAACCGAATTTCTACACTCCAGAATCCTCTCTCTAACTTTTCCTCCCCTTTGAAAATTGTACTTTGTAGCTATATGCACAACCAAGCGCTTTTACGCGCAGACCTGACATTGAGCACAAGGCTCCAATCTTCATAGGGCTGGACTTTTAAAGTTAGGGTTATCCATCTCTGGAGTTTGCCGATGTGTTTCCTTTAGTTTCCTTTCCGTCGTTACAGGTTTTGGCGGGATTCCACACTTTACCGCATTGACCAAAAGTGACTGTGCATTACTGTGTTTTCTATTATTCACTTGTGTTTGTTCTGGGCCTAATAAATTGTGTTATTTTGATATACTACTGCCTAAGGGTAATTCTTGTTGTCCTGCTGTGTGTGCTCATCCAAGACCTCAGATCACCCCTACTACTCCCGACACTTAGCCGTGACTGCTCTCCAAACTACCTTGAATTTTCCTGGTTAACTTCACAGAAGTGTTGCCTGTTTCACTAACAAGGGTGATCTCCTAAACATCCATTCTAACACCCACAAAGGTATAATGTAAAGGAATTTAGAAATATTGCCTTAAATAAATTGCCTTCCTCTGTAACAACAAATACATTCTAATGGTTCATCCCAGTGGAGTAACTTTGCTGAAAATGTTGGGGGGGACATAACATCTGATGAAAATGTGCCCCAGCCAAATGAATGGGGACAACATGGTGTGCCATGAAAGTTGGGGGGACAAACCTCCCTGTCCCCCCCTAAAATTACACCCACATCCTTGAATAGCCTCAAGGGAAATACATCCACCCATAAAACCGAGAAGTTACTGAGGAGAATTAATTTTGTTGTTGGTGGCTACAAGTCCATAATCCCATAAATACAGGGACGTGGAGGATTGCTGAAGAGCCATCCTGTAGTAGTAGTCAGGCAATTAAGTCTGATAGCCCACTCCTGAGGGCAGTTGAGAAGCTTAAAAGGCCCCCCTCAGGTGGAGGCAATTGGAAGGAGCTACAATTGTGGCTGAAGCGTATGCCATAGTAGCAGAAGCAGAAGGAAGAAGGCACAGTGTTGGCAATCCAGGCAGAAGTGGGAGAACCAAAGGGACGGCACACTCTGATGCAGCAGATTTCTGCAGAGGGTCCTGTTCCCCAAAAATCTGGTATGCAGAGTGTGCACAGTGGAAGGCGTGCAGGAAGACTTCCTTTCCCCATGTGAGCCTAATTGCAGAGATTGTGCAGCAGGAAGCGTGTTGGAGACCGTGGTGTGGAACTGGTGTGAAGCTGTGAGTCTCAGAAGCGAGAGGAGCTCCTCAATTGAGTGGCTGGACCGAAGACGCCTTCAGCGAGGAAGGATGTGGGTCCCAAGTGAAGCTAGAAGTTGTAGAAGTTGTGCAACACGTGGAGAAAGGAATACATGAGCTGGTGAGTTAAACCTAGCATTCTGATTCCTTGTGCAAGCACTGCTGGCAACAGTATCCACCTTAATAATCACTTGCGTAAGAGTTGAAGTGATGCAAAGTTGTTTGTTGAGTATTTAACTACGGGACACTTGAAAAGTAACACTTGTGTGTATTCAGGTATTTTCTCTTTCTCTTGCATGAAGAGCAACTGCTACGAAAAGCAAGTGTTAAAGTTCAAACTTTGTAAAATACATAAAGAAGTGGTTGTGTGTGCCTAATTACGCTTCTCAGAGGAAGAGTGACCTCTGAATGATTATTCACGCAGACAATTGCTACCAAAGAGAAGTGTTTAAACATTGTATCTGAAGTTGGAGAGAGCCAGCATTGCCCAAGCCAATCGTGAACCAGGTATTCCCCAATTGAGACTGAAACCAGCCTTTCCCAAAGCCAGAGGCCCTCATGGTAAACTCTTGTAGAAGTTGAAGTTATTGAAGTGGAAGTAGAAGTGCTGTGAAGTCATCCTGACAAAGATGCCTACTATGACTCCTAATATTGTAAAGAGAGACATACTAAGTGTTAACCAATAACTGTGCTTTATTAACATTTTCAGAAGTCCTATTTCCTTTGAACTGTGGTCATTTTTCTTGGACAAATGGAAGTTGTGGCAAAGCATCGTGGCTGGGAATTACATTGATGGTATTTTTGTAAAATGGAAAGTCTTATCACCAAGAGGAGTAGCCTTTCAGTTATTGGAACTTTGGTTAACAAAACCTTACTTTGGCATTGGAGACATCGAGAACTGAACCGACACTCTATCGCATACATGGATTGTCTTGTTTCTTTTTGTTGAACATTGCAGCTGAGTTTACCTTTGATCCTGGGGAAGGGGAGCTCTCCCATGTTATTCAGAGGTTATCAAAAGAGACTGTGAATATTATTGTTGTTATTTGAATTGCCATATATGTTCTTTTATATATTTGATGTTTAAGTGTGAGGATCAGACATCCTGGGCCTCATTACGACCCAGGCGGACTTCGCGGTGCTAAATGCACCGCGAAGCATGGCGGAAAGCCGCCGATAGCGCCATGGGGGTTGGCGGATTTACCGCCCCATTCCGACCTCGGCGGAGCGGTAAATCCCCAATCCCCATTCTGCCCTTCCCCATTCCCATTTTTGCCCCATAGGGTATAATGGGAGTGGGGAAGGAGTTAATTACGCCACCGTAAAATACGGTGGCGTAATTAACAACGAGGTCCCGTAGCGCCATGGTTTTCTCCGACTGGTAAAACCAGGCGGAGAAAACCTCCATGGCGCTACGGGAACTCGTAGTATGGCGGAGAGGTACGCCATGCACTACGCTGGCGTAATACCCTCTCCGCCAGGGTCCTAATGAGGCCCCCTGTGTTAGAGTGTTTCCCTTTAGTTTAGATAGGCAGGGAAATCCTCATCAGCTTAGTGAGGGATAGTGAGGCATTTGATAACTTTTATAATTTAATAATATGGCATATTTTGAACAATAACCAAAAGTTCTCCGCCTTGCATTGCTGACTCCTCACAAGTGGCAGCTATTGTTTTGGTATTTAGTAAATACCTTCTGTGGTACATAAAACCAATGTGGATATTTTATTAAAAGGTAATGTATGTAAATGATTGCAAAACCATGTATTTGCTGAGTTATTGCGTGCGTCTTTTTGATGTATATATGTTGAATTATGCACTTGATCATTCATATAGTTAATGTTCTGGGCAGAGACTTAATGACAAAGCTAAATATGATGATTTCTATCACTGATTAAGGCATAGTGTGTTCCACGCCAGGGATATATTATTTAAATGTGTGTGAATTTATCATGGCTTTTACAGGGCAGATAGCTCTGCGAGGAATGCCATTAGAACCAGACGTTTTTCTTAATGGGGTGTGCATTTTGTTAACATGGCTACCCGGCCTAGTGGGTAAGATTATGAGGATACCTGATACATTTTTGTTCAGGCCAGATACCTATGGGTGAAGAGGGGGACAGATTTTTCCCTTCCAGGTGCAGGCAGCCATAGTGCGAGGGGAATTGGTCATGCTTGAAGGATTTGATGATGAGGGCAGGCCATGGAGAATGGTAATTGCCAGTGGGGAAGGGTATAGATTGACTGACATCACAGACAAAGATATGTTTATGGACAATTCGTCAGACAATAAATTATTTTTTGAGATGAGTATTACATATTGGATCAGAATAGAGAGAAGGGATATCCCACAGCGAATGGTGATAGTACGGCAGCGCCCCGCATTTTTTGATGAAGACATGGAAAAAGTGCCAACCTCTTTATGGACTACAGGTCCTTATGATGTAGGCCTATTGAGGGGGGTGGGAGAAGTTAAGATTAAGCTGAAACCAGAAGCAATTTTACCTCGAGCAAGACAGTACCCAATGTCTCGAGAGGCAGATGAGGGTATTTTTAAGACTATATCAGCTATGATGGAACAGGTCATCTTGGTGACGTCAGAGTCACCGTGTGATACTGCTGTGTACCCTGTGAAAAGGTGGGTTCATGGCATTTAATTCAGGACATGAGACCAATTAACTGGATTGTAGAGGTAGTGTTTCCTCTAGTTCCAAATCCTGTGACGATTTTATGTAGCATTTCTACGGAGGCACAATATTTCACGGTGATTGACTTGAAAAATGCATTTTTCTCAATCCCATTGCATAAGGATTCTCAAGATTTGACGTAATTTACGTTTCACCAGACTATGCTGAAAAGCCCTCGTTTACCTCAAGGGTATTGTGAGTCTCCATCGATCTTTAATAGGGTCCTGCAGATGAACCTGTGCAATATTGATTTGTCAAGTGTTGTGCTGCAGTACGTAGATGATATTTTAGTTTGTAGCACGATAGAAGATGAGTGTAGACAAGATTCGATTCGGCTAATGACTATTTTAGCAGACAAAGGATACAAGGTAGACAAGGAGAAACTACAATATTGCCAGGAAGAGGTGTTGTACATAGGTCAGTTAATCTCACATGAGGGAAGAAAAGCATGCTTTGTTTGCTGTTTTAGAGAAACCTAAGGGTACACTGACATCTCAGAGGGCTTCTGCATATGAGGTAGTTATATCAAATCCAGTAATCAAAAAAGTCAGGTGTAAAATAGTGAACCCAGCCATGTTTTTAGCTGAACCTGTGACAGAGGACGAGCAAGTGCATGACTGCTCAAATTATGAGGAGTTCTATGATGAGATCCCAAGGGTAAAGGAGAATTCTCTAGCGGGGGGGAGGTTCTCTTTATTGACGGGTTATCGAAAATTTATCAAACTGATGGAGAAAGGCATTCAGGTTCAGCTGTGGTAAGGCACAGAGCTAATGGGGAATTTGAAGTGGTGGCAAGTGCAAGACTACGTCTCACTTTTCGGCACAGGCTGCAGAATAGGTGGCGCTTATTGTTGCACCCGAGAATCACGCAGGGCAGGAAGTAATGGTGTACAGTGACTCCGCCTATGTGATGACAACCGTGCACGCAGGGCTAGCACGCTGGAAAAGGAGGGACTACCTCCGACCGGACGGCAATCCAGTGCAACACGCTGCATTATTGGACAGGCTTATTAAAGCACTACAACTCCCAATAGCCATTGCAATAGTTAAATGCGCAGCACATACTAAGAGAACTGACTTTATCTCATGCGGGAACGGAGCTGCAGATGAAGAGGCCAAAAGGGTTGGATATTCGCCTGATGTTTTTAGTTTTGATGCTCCTAATGTAAAGGAAAAGATTGTCATGATTATGATTGTAAACGAAGGATTTAATAATTCGTCTAGAACACAGTTGATGGAAGTTCACGGTAGTGCTCCGCAGGAAAAAAAGGAGCTATGGACACGGAGAGGGTGTTCTTTATCACCCTCTGAAGCATTGTGGTGGCAGGACAGCACTGGTAAACCGGTGATGCCTGTAGCCTTATTGAGGGTAGCGTTAGAACAGCTACACTACCCTGCGCATGTAACTAGGGAAAGCCTTGCAGCAGCTATTGCAGAGGACTGGTTTGTACCAAATTTGTTAGAACACGTTGCTTTTTATGTAGTAAATTGCATCGTATGTCAAATGTTTACTGCTGGGCACACACTGCGAACAATGAGAGGAGTAATTCCTCGACCGAATGGTCCTTTTCAGCATTTAAATATCAATTATGTTGGCATGCTGTAAGTATAAAGTGGATACAGGTGGTGTACCCCTTTTCAAGATCGATTGAAGCAAGTCCATAAACACACCCTGATGCCACTTGTGCTGTGAAGTTTTTAGTCCGAGAAGTATTTCCTAGATGTGGATTATGTGAGGTGTTAAGATCTGACAATGTGCCCATTTTTTAAATGGAGTATTTGAACAAATCAGACTATTGCTTAGTATTAAACATACGTTTTCTTCTGCTTATCACCTGCAAGCGAAGGAGATATGTGAGAGACTCAACAGTCTTCTCAAGGAAAGAATCGCCAAACTTAAATTGACACTAAAGAAGGGGTGGCTGTACTGTCTGCCCATAGCATTATATTCATTATGGAATCAGCCCTGGTCTGACCACCACCTCACGCCCATTGTCCTAGTTACAGGAAGACGAATGAGAACGCTCCTGTCATCTCCAACGAGGAGTAGAAGTGATGCCCAGATAACTGCAGAATTGTTAGAAAATGAGCTACATGCGTATTTAACATGTATGACCGCTAGTATCTCTGTCATTTCAGATAAACAGACGTAAGGGGTGTCGGTCTCAGGACACAGATGAAGACCATTCAGCAAACGAATCTGAAAAAGTTTATTAGTACCAAACCTCTTTATTGGTGATCCCGTATTAATCCTCAACTTCACTAGGAAGTGGCATGAGCCCCGATTTAGTGGTCCTTTCATTGTGTAGAATATCACTCCCTTAGCCGTAAAAGTTCAAGAACGATGCGCATGGATTCACCTCAGTGACATAAAACCGTATGCTGGTGAGACCGGAACACCCCCACCCGATTCAGAAGCAAGTCAAGAAGAAGCAGTTCAGCACGTGCAGACTCGATCGATGACGAGGAAGAAGGACGCAAAGATTACTGTTTAAATAAATGCAAGTGTGCATTTGGACTGTGTTTTCCCCAGACACTCTTTATAGATATTTTAGCAAGAGTGAGAAAGTAACTATTCTTCAGCCACAGGAACTTGTTGAAATTGGACCTTAGAAAGTGCTGATATAAATGAAGAATGCCCGATCTTGATTTCCTTTTTGACGACTGGAAGAGGGAGAAGTTACCTGATTTGTTTCTCACCGAGTTTCTTTTTGGCCAGACAAATAGTCCTGTCTGATGTGGATACCCATAGACTCCTTCTCGCTGTCTTTGTTTTTATACTCAGAGCTTATCCTGCTCTTGTTGGGTGCAGCACTGATGTTCGCACTTTTTTACAGGATTCTAAAAATGGCCCTGCGATTAGAAGATTTTGGCCGCAATAATCTTGCAAATTCGGCAGCTACCTGAGCATTTAACGAGACTGCCTGAATAAAAAGGTGATTTCCTTCCTTAAAAAATAAGTACACAGGCACAATGAGGTTTATTGAGCATAATGCCGTTCCAGAAAGTGAGCAAATGCAACGACGTGTGGAGAGACATCAATGGTGGGGCTTCATGTATTGGTGCATAATTTATGTGTGCACAGCATCTGTTATTTCTTTTCTATTTTTGCTAATTCACGCTGCTTACATTGTTGGTTTCAAAAGGATAGAAATCACTCTGATTCTTCCCACTCCAGTGACCTATGCAGAGTTAGAGGTTGTAAGAAGGCCAATGCCATATGTGATTGTTCCAACACCAGTGACAAATGTGAAGTCACCCATTTCTCTGACAAGTGTTCCCATGATTCCTCCTGTAGGAAGGATGATGACTGATGTACTCCATGAGCATTTTGCATGTATTCTTTTGGAAAGAAAGAGACCCAAGAGAAGTGCAAAGGAAGATGATTATGAGTTAAATGATTATCTAGACAGTACAGCACATTTGGGGAACAAGATGTGGTATCAACACATGAAGGAGGTAGGAAAGAGAATCTCTGAGGAGGATTGTCATATGTGTGCTCTCCTACTTTATGCTATGGGAAAGTCTAAGATATTCATAGCTCTAGAGATAGACTTCCAAGCGGCTCATTGCTTGACCCACCTTGCACTCTGTCATACAAGAGGTCATTTTCAGGGTCGAACAGCATCTTTGTTTTGGGCAACTGAATGTGCAGCTCCAAAAGAGGACGAGCATGTGCAAGATTTAAAGACAAGAGAGAGAGCACACACACCAGAGATCATGTGGTAAGATACGACCAGCCTGGCATGAAGGGAGCAGGAATCCGATGGGAAGTAAATAAAAAGCTCAATTGCCAAGGAAGACAGATGAAGAAATACGAAGATGTAAGGAGAGAGGCCAGATGCAGATCTGGGGAATAGTACTTTCTCCAGATGGTTGGGAAGAAGTGATAGTCATATGCAGAACTGTGGCAGTAACGGGACATCATAAACCAGGTATAGAACGTGTAGAAAAAGGATGCAAACCTCTCTGGCCGAGGCTTGCAAAGATGCTTACATGGGTCGAAGATAAATGAGGCCCGTTGCAGATAGTGCCTCTGGCTAGTGCAGAACTGTGCTTCAGAAATAATGGCACAAGAAAAGTTGGAGAAAATCAACAGTGTGTGCAAATCTTCGATGTAACAGGAATGAAGGAATGGACAGTAGTGATAATGGACCACTACTGGGCATGCAGATACAGAGCATACATGAAGCTTCCCAGAGACTGGGGAGGACTATATTCTATAGTGATTGTTCATGTTCCAGCACTAGTGATTCCGAAGAGTGACCTGAACATTGGTGAGTTCCCAAAAGCAGATGCTCACCTGAGAAAGAAGAGATCTGTTGGATTCCTTGATCGAATAAAGAGGGAGAATTACTTCTCAGCTAAATCAATAGAAGCATTTGATGCTATTCCGTATGAGCAGAGATTGTTCAGCAAAACTGCCTCCGTCTTTACAGTTATCTTTATGCCTGGGATCCAAACAATGGGAAATGCCAAGTGGTTACAGATAACCAGATGGGAGTTCCTGCAGACAATAAACACTACCATAAAGGGATTCAATGCTATCAAGGAAGAGCTGAGAGCCATAAAACGAATGACACTCCAGAAAATATATGTCTTGGGCATGATTACAGCTATGGATGGAGGTGTTTGTGCCAAAATCGGAGAATCATGTTGCACATTCATACCTTCTCATGATGACGAGAATGGCACTTTGACAGAGGCCATAACGATGTTGACAAACTTACATGTCAAGATGGAAGATGAAGTGGAAGACATTGCTGATAGCAGCTGGTTTGCGTCAATCTTCTCATGGTTTCACAATGGATGGCGAATATCTTCAAGTTCCTTGGAGCCCTGTTAGTGATGATCATGTTTGGATTCTCTGTGGTCAGAATAATAATCACACAATGCAAGAAGACTGCAAAGAAAGCGACAGGAATGAAAATCATGATTGATGTTGGGCCTGGGTGCAAACCCAAAGAGCTGACAGATGAAAAAATGTGAGACTATGTCAAGGCCAGTATTCATGCACCTGAGTGAACATAATTCCTGTAACCTGAGAAATAATAAGAAGTATGTGGGGAGATGGATCTACTGCAGTCTGAATGGACCGTGCAGTCTAATGACCTGGAGTATTGATAAGCATGTGAAATCAGCAGAATGCATGAAGGGAGTAATAAAGATATGGACTCCAAAGAAACATTTCTTCAGACGAGAATGTCTGGATGTGAAGGCTGATGGGAGAGTAGTCGATGAATCGCCCACAGGGGGGAGTGTACAGGAGGAGCCAAGTACCTCTACCGGAAGTTCTGCCCCAATTCTGCCTATATGTTGCCAACCGGAAATTGCGACATGCGCAAAGCCAATAATGGTGCCTGTATCGCGAAAAGTCCTTGAAACAAGGTATCCATTGAGAAAAACCTATATGTATCCTTGGGGAAATGACAATCTTCTGAAGGAAATTCCAGAAGAAGTGTGAAAACAAATGAAAGAAAAGACTGGTGACGTCACGTGAAGTAGAGGTGACGCACCCAGAAGCGATGCAAATGAAGTAAGAATATAGATCTTATAGAAGCTGATGATGAAGTAGTGAAGTAAGCAACCTTTCAGGAGCGAAATGAAGATTGCATGTGCAGAGAAGCCCTAAAGAAAATACAAAACCATTTTATAATTGTACAGATGCAGTAACGCAAGTAGACAAAGTAATCATAAGACTGGCTACGTAGTGAATAGATTGCGGTGATTCGCCAATGTATATATATATATATATAGGAATGTACAGCAACTGGATGTTCCATGACGCTCTTTAGCAAACTTGGACCACGTGAATGTAAGTGTGGCGCAGCAGAATAGGATAGCTGGCAGCGAAGGAAGATTCGAGAAAGGCTTGCATGGCCCAGTGTCAAGAGTTGGGGCCGCCGAGAGCCTTGCTATGTACTCAAGAAGATACAATAATGTGAGAAGCAAGCAGAGTTCCTTTTTGAGTTGGAACGAAAGTCACAGAGGGTGCCAAGATTTCTTCATTTAATAGTATTTAATACAACGAAGAGCTCAAAACCGTGGTCTCCAGTCACATGTTCAGATGAAAATAGACTTTGGGCGAGCTACATCGAGACCAGAAGATAAGGCCATGCAACACTCTCTTTATTCTCAGGCAAAGTGAGCCTCTGCAAGGCCGAGTTCAAAGGAGTTAATTGAATGGCAGACCGCAGGAGTGATGATCAATGTTGGGCTAATTGGGTGGGGAGGCACGACCATGTCAAACCCCCGGCACCTGGTGTAACAGCTTGCATGCTGCTAGCAAGTGGAATATTCCAGAAGGGTACAAGCGTGCCAACCAATCATAGAGGGCCACGTATTAAGGAGCCCTATAGTTTGAAAAGCCAATAGTATGTTGAGCATTAGACTGACACAGAAGATGACTTGTACTTGGGATGGGCTTAATCGTCCACCTGATCTTAGAGACCCAATTACGTGCCTGTATCCCATAGAAAGTATATGTAGATGTTCCCTGTTGACCTACCACAATCTCTGGTAGGTTTTCTTATTTGCCACGTAGTGTGACGTCACATATGACGAATATTTAGTTTAAAGGCACTGTTTTTTATGAAATATTTTGAGATAATTTTGTGCAGCGTCCATTGATGTCTGTTGTACTCCCTGTTTTAAAAACCTGTTATTAAAACAGCTTTGAATTTTGCCAAACTTCCTGACTCGGTCTGATTACTGATGTATGAGTAAGATCTGCATCCGCATCCATTTCAGATACTGTTACCTCGTCTTAAAGGACCCGGTCAACGTGTTCACTTTGGTCTCCTCACATGCATGTCTGCTTTGTCATGGCGCTATCAAGGACAATGTGTTTCTCATATGCTGCCTCATCACCAATCCCTCTCCTGGTACCACAAGGGACTCTGTTGTCCCATCATTGGGTGCTCCATGATGTGAGAGGTGGAGTGACCATCCTCCAGTGCCAATGTGGTGAAGCCACTACTGTAGGTAAAACTGCGATCCATCAGGTAACCCCTGCCTATAGCCAGGCATGTCACTTGCAGAAAGTAGTTTCCAATTTTTAACTGCACCAGGCCATTTCTTCACATATCTTTTTTACTAAACCATGGAACATACCAAAAAAGATATTCGCTGCTTGGTGGATCATCTCTTTGTGACTCAGGAAGGCTTATCTTTGAGTCTCCATGCAACACCCATGGCAATGTGGATAGTTTCATGTGTTTTAGAATGCCACCAAATCTTGAAAATTCCTTATAACAAAGGCTTGGAAGTCCATCTTGTTTGAGCAAAGCATGCCACAGTGGCATTTTAAAGGTATGCTCCCTTGGGAGACATGTGTTGGGCAGCTGCCTGGGACTTGCCTCATACTGTTTTCAATAGTGATGGGGTGGCAGTTCTCATGAATATGTTGGCTTGAGCTGTCCATATGAACCGTTCTTCTGCAGTTGTATGCCCATCCTTTCATTGCTGTAGGAAGCCGTCCAATCACTCAGGAGTATGGAGCAAAGGAGACCGGACTTAGGTGTACATTAATGTTTCTCACCTTAGTGACCACTGCACACCTAGTCCATAGTTCACCATCCGTCACATCAACCCAGAAGTACAAGGGCAAGGGGACTGTGGACTAGGACTACACTAACCACTACCATGAATAGTCTTCACTTCTCACTTTACCTCCTTAGGTTAAAATAGGTAGCCTCTTGGTGGCATAAAGATTTCCCACTATCCAGATTGGGTCCAAGTCAGCATCACTCAGGGCAAACAGAAATGTGTTTTCCTCCTTTGTTCTTCCCGACATGACCATTTATGTGAATTAAGGCAAGAATGTACAATGGCATGACTTGCCGTGTTTCTCTTTACTGTAGAAGCCCGGCCGCAGATTAACGTCCTTTCTGATGATTGGACTGAGCCGTTTGCTTTTTCGACAGTGATTTGCACTGGTGACGAAGAGATCCACTTGTGGGGTTCGCCAAAGGGTGAAGATCTCCAGAAGGACTGCCTGAGGCAACTCCCACTCGTGAGAGATCGTGCTCTGCCTGCTCAGAGCATTCGCCGCCGCATTGTCCTCTCCGGCCAGATGAACTGCCGAGAGTGAAATTCCCTGCTGGATTGCCCAGAACCAGAGGTGCATTGCCTCTCTGCACAATGGGAGTGACCCTACCCCCCCTTTTTTGTTGAGGTAATGCATGGCCACTGTGTTGTTCGTCATGATCAGGACACTCTTCCCCCGCACAGATGGCAGAAAAGCATTCAGGGCCAGCCTGATGGCCCTCAGCTCTAACCGGTTGATGTGGAGTTTGGAGTCCGACGGAGACCAACGGCCGCTGGCGGTCAAGTCTTCAGCATGAGCTCCCCACCCTGTGAGGGAAGCGTCCGTCACTACAGTCACCTCCGGCCATGGTGGCCAAAGTGGCTCCCCTTTCATCAGGTTCACCTCGTTGGCCCACCACAAAAGATCCTGGGAGACCGAGAGTGGAATCTGCATGGGATCCGACATCTGCCTGAGAACTGCGACCACTGCATCTTGAGAACCGATTGCAGGGATCACATCCGAAGCTTGGCCTCTGGCACCAGAAAAATGCAGGATGCCATGAGGCCGAGCAACCTTAACAATTCGAAAGCTGGGAGACTATGGGCATGTTTTAACTTGTCCACAATCTGCACAATGTGATGAGCCCTTACCTTGGGAGGCGAGCACTTCCGCAAGGAGGTTCCCAACACAGCCCCGATGTACAATAGCTGTTGGGAAGGTGTCAGATGCGATTTCTTGAAATTGAGGGAGAAGCCCAGCCTGTGGAGGGAGCGGCAGGTGAGACCGAGGTGATCCAATGCTTGCTCGGGAGAACGTGCATGGATCAGCCAGCTGTCCAGGTAGGGGTAGACGTGAATCCCCCCTCGCCTGAGATATGCTGCCACCATCACCATTAGCTTGGTGAAGACCCTCGGGCAGAGGTCAATCCGAATGGCAGGACCCAAAACTGAAAGTGCGAGTCGCCAGCCGCAAACCTCAGGTACTTTCTGTGCTTGGGATGAATCGGCACATGAAAGTAAGCATCCTGTAGGTCCAGAGACACCAACCAATCCTGAAGTTGAAGGGCCTGGAGGACTTGAGAAAGAGTGACCATCTTGAACTTCCTTCCTAAGAAGTTTGTTCAACCAACGCAAGTCCAGGATGGGTCTCAATCCCCCGTCTTTCTTTGGAATAATAAAATAAGGGGAATACCATCCCTTGTTCCTCTCCGCTACAGGCACCAGTTCTATAGAGCCTTTCTCTAGCAGGGTCAAGATTTCCTGCACAAGGAGCGGATCTGGAAGCTTCAAAGAGAGATTCCCCGGTGGATTGTTGTGAGGCTGCTTTAGGAAGGGAAGGTGGTAGCCGTGAGCTATGGTATCCAGAACCCATGCATCCGAAGTAATAGCTCGCCATTCTTCGAGATGCTGAGACTGTCTGCCCCCCAACTGGCGAGCCATGGGACATGGCCTCATGACTGTTTTGGAGCGGCTGCGGCAGCGCCTGAAGCTAAAGAGGCAGCTGCCTGAGCGGCTTTGGCACCTCTATGTCACGATGCCCGCTCCTGGGGAGCCGGCTCAGGCCCTGCGTCCCCGAAAGCAGACATCAAGTCCCCGGGGAAGGTCCCAGCAACCCCTTATAGGGGCCCTTTGGACAGCGTCCTGGCGCCTATGGCGCCAGGCTCATAGAAAACATCAGTCCTGGCGCCATAGGCGCCAGGCTCATTATGAAAGTGTTTGGATGCACTTACCTGATGCAGACCATGCTGCAGAACCCCGGCCTCCTTGAGGCCTGAAAGGAACTACTTTACCTGTGGGACTCATTTACCACCCGGGCGTGGTCGGGGAAGGATACATACCTGATTGGAGGAAGGACACATTCTAGGAACTTCTTCCAAGGCTATTTAAACCACACCCGATCAGCCACACGTGCTTCGGGTTGTTCTGCATCTAGCAGCTGGACGCTCACCGTGTCTGCTCCTGCATCTTGACTTCTGCCACACCTGCCAGCATCCTGAATCACCTGTAAAGGAAGGGAACAAGAGAACAGAAGAAGGAAAAGGCCTCACCTGCTAAATCTGCATCCCAGAGACATTTCGCCGACAATCCTGAAAAGGAAGACATTTATTTTTAAAAGCACATCATATCGATCGCTGCGGCGCCGCATTCTACTCACCTTTACAGGACGCCTCCATGTTCAGCAGCGACCATCCGGATTCGCAGTCGCGCCCCCGCGCCTAGGGAGAAAAAGACAAGAACAAGGTGAGAGAAAGAAGGGAAAAGGGAAGTTAAAACTCCATGTCAAGACTTACCTGTTGGTTCATTCCCTTTTCATTTCGGGTCCGCACTGCATCCAGGCATTTTCGGACCCCGGCCCCTAAGGGGAAAAAGACATCAGCGTTAATGAGTGAATGAAAAGACATTACCAAAACACTCATTAAAGACTTACCTGATTTCCACAAGGATTTCACCGCTCACCTCGGGTCGGTGCCTGTTCCCCGGCATTCCGTACCCCGGCCCCTATGGGGAAAAAGACACTAGCATTAGAACATTAATGCATGGACACAAGGGGAACCACTTATAGAAAACTTACCTGGAAGACAAGCAAGTTTGGTTCTCACCCATCCGAAAATCCAGTGACGTAACTGGATACCAACGCGCCCCTGCATCAGAAGCAGGATGGAGAGCTCGTCCTTCCAGACCCTAAGGTGAGACGCTACGGGGAAGCACAGAAGGGTTTTGTGGAGGGTGAGAGGGGTAAGTGGGAGGCCGATTGCATTACCCCGCAGACAGTTAACCCCATATTCTCACCTACAGAAGGATACTTCTGCGAGTCAGACAAGCCAGATCTGGGGCCCGGTCCAGTCCGTCTTCCGAACCCTGCGCATCACCTTAGACGAGGTCACAGCAGCGCGAACCAGGCCAGCGCCCCGTGGGAGTCAGGTGAGCGTTACAGAACGCGAAGCCTTCCTACAAATTCCCACCCAGGCGCTATGGAAACTTCTGAGACTGATCAGTTGGCCCAATTACTGGGGGAATTACGGGCCGAAGTACATGCCGCTCGTCAAGAGACTAATGCCCTCAAGAGGGAATTAATAATATCAAAGGAAAGAACTGATGAACTGGCCAGACAGCTTTTGCAAGGTCAAGCTGGACAAACTCCTCTACCCTGTTCCGGAGGGAACCCCGCTCTTGTGGTTCCCAGTAACCCTGTGCAGATTAATCTACCTGGAAACATGCCGCTGGCCCCACCTGAACGCTTTGCTGGGGACCCCAAACAATTCGCTGTATTCATGAATCAGTGCCGTTAGCACTTCCTATGCAGACCTGGGGCCTTCCCTAATGATCAGACCAAAGTAGCCTTTGTATTGCCATATCTCAGCGGCTGCGCTGCCGATTGGTCAGTTCCACTGGTTACTCAAGATGACCCGATTCTCCGTGATTTTCAAGGATTTCAAGCAAGCATGGAAAGGTTATTTGCTCGACACTCTCAGGGGCAGGCTCTGGATGACGAACTTCTATCCCTGCGACAGGGCAATCAGAACCTCCTATCCTATTTTGCAACCTTTAATAGACTAATTGTGGAAACGGGATGGCCAGAGGATAAAAGAGTCACGTTATTTTATCGAGGTCTACGCAGAGAACTTAAAGATGTCTTGGCCCAAGTTGTAAATCTGCCCCAAGAATGCACAGAATATAAAGACTTAGTGGTCCAATTGGATCACAGACTTCAAAACAGAAAAACAGATCGGTCCAGGTTTGAGACCCGGGTGTTGGTCAAGACCCATGCTAACCCCAAGGGAGTTGATGTCTCTGAGCCTATGCAAATTGGAGGGGTTAAAGAACCCTTAACTCAAAAGGAACGTGAAAGGAGGCGGCAGTTAAAATTATGTCTTTATTGTGGTAACTCTGGACACTTTCTACGAGATTGCCCGGCAAAACCGCCCCGAAAAGCGGTAGGAGCCGCTGATAAAAACCATGAAGACTCTGTTTCGGGAAACGACTCAGCCCGACAAGCGTAGGGGTCCGCTTGCCGAGCTTGAAAACTAACTCTCAGACCTCGCATTTCATTGTGCCAATGGTTCTCGTAGATCCAGAAAAGCCTAAGCGGTTGCATGCAATAAAGGCATACATCGATAGTGGGGCTATTGGAAACTATGTGGATCGTGAATTGGCCTCTAGGATTAACCTCCCTCTCCGTCCTAAAACCAGCAAAGATGTCATCACCACAGTCGATGGAACTGAAATTGCCTCTGGACCGGTAACACATTCCACTACTGGGGTGACTCTTATTGGTCTTGACGGCCATCGGGAGGCAGTTGTGTTTGATGTAATCAAGGCTCCACAGTTTCAGGTTATTCTTGGAATTCCTTGGTTAGAGACACATAATCCTCGAATTGATTGGCGAGCTAAGAGAATAACCTTCCCGGATTGTGCACAAACATGCTTCCCAGAAAACCTGAAGATTAATCTAGCATCTGTAACCTCTGCCTCCATGCAATTACCTCCGGAATACCAGGACTTTCAGGACGTCTTCCAAAAGGAACAGGCCAACACGTTACCTCCTCACCGATCGTACAATTGCCAAATCGATCTGGTGCCCGGTGCACAACCCCCTTGTAGCAGGATTTATGCCCTTACCGAACCTGAGAACCTGCATTTGAGACAATATTTGGATCAATACCTCGCCAATGGTTTTATTCGCCCGTCAAAGTCCCCGGCATCCTCGGCTTTGTTCTTCGTGCCTAAAAAAGAAGGCAACCTTAGAACTTGTATCGATTACCGCGCATTGAACCAGATAACGGTTAAAAACCGTTATCCTCTGCCTCTGATTCCTGAACTCCTTGACCAGGTGAAGGACGCTTGCATAGACACCAAGTTAGATCTCCGGGGGGCATATCATCTGGTGCGGGTAAAAGAAGGCGACGAATGGAAAACAGCCTTCCGTACAAAATATGGATTATTCGAATACCAGGTAATGCCTTTCGGGTTGTGCAATGCGCCTGCTGCCTTCCAATTCTTCATGAATGATGTCCTTCGGGAACTCATCGATGTTTGTGTTGTCGTCTATATCGATGACATTCTAGTGTACTCCTCTTCGGAATCTGATCACAGAAAACACGTTAGAGCAGTTCTGGAAAAACTGCGCCAACACAAACTATTTGCTAAACTGGAGAAATGTGTTTTCCATACCACAGAAGTTGAGTTTCTCGGTTTCATCCTGAAACCCAAAGGAGTCCGAATGGACTCAAGAAAAGTGGATGCCATCCTCAAATGGCCATCACCTAGCTCTGTAAAAGGGGTTCAAAGCATGCTCGGCTTGGCCAATTTCTATCGCAGGTTTATCCCGGAATTTTCACGCATAGTACAACCCATTACTGCACTCTTGAGGAAAAATAAATGTTTTGAATGGTCTGAAGAAGCCGAGCAGGCCTTCCAGGATTTAAAAGCTAAGTTTACCTCCGCACCTATATTGAAACACCCACGTCCAGATCTCCCGTATGTCGTCGAAACTGACGCATCCAGCCTAGCCATGGGAGCAGTTCTGTCTCAAAGAGATCCTGAAACCAACCAACTGCATCCCGTAGCATTTTGGTCCAGAAAATCCTCGGCACCAGAGATTAATTACGCAATCACTGACAAAGAACTGTTAGCCATAAAGTCCGCTTTTAAAGCCTGGCGGCATTACCTGCTTGGCGCTCGACATACCATCACGGTGATCACTGATCACCGGAATTTACAGTATTTGAAAACCGCCAAGGCTCAGTCATCACGGCAGCTCTGATGGGCTTTGTTTTTCGCTGAATTTGATTTCGTGATTACCTATCGACCTGGCTGCAAGAACGGCAAAGCAGACGCCTTATCCCGAATTGGAATGGGAGAATCTGATACAAACTCAGAACCAGTACCAATAATTCCCGAACAGAGAATTCTAGGCATGACTTTGTTACAGACGCTTGAAGACATTCAAGTCAGAGTGAAACAACTCCTGGACCCTACAGTCCTACAGGATTGGATACAAAAGGGATCAGACTTTA
This sequence comes from Ambystoma mexicanum, assembly GCF_040938575.1. Classification (NCBI taxonomy): domain Eukaryota; kingdom Metazoa; phylum Chordata; class Amphibia; order Caudata; family Ambystomatidae; genus Ambystoma; species Ambystoma mexicanum. Next base: position 834,812,568 of record NC_090925.1, read on the forward strand.
CCATAGATAATGGTTTACCTTATTACCAAGTACGCTTATTCCTGCCGCACAAGGATTTACACGAACTAGTTATTTCAGGTTATCATGATACATTAATAGAGGGACACCCCGGTATTGCCAAGACAATGGAAAAGGTGAAACGACAATTCTGGTGGCCCTCTTGGCGAAAAGATGTTAAATCTTTTGTGATGTCCTGTGGTGTTTGCGCCCAAAATAAAGGTCAAAAGAAAAGACCAGCCGGTCTCCTTCAACCTCTAGACATACCGCCAGCACCCTGGCACACCCTATCAATGGATTTTATTACGGACTTGCCTCCTTGTTCGGGATACAATACCATTCTGGTAATTGTGGATTTGTTTTCCAAAATGGCCCACTTCATTCCTTTGAAAGGTTTACCTTCAGCTTCTGTCCTAGCCAAAGAATTCCTCGAAAATATTGTTCGGCTACATGGATTCCCATCTATACTAATCTCTGACCGGGGAAGCCAATTCATTTCCCACTTCTGGCGCAAATGTTGTCAAATGGCACAAATCGACGTAAGATTATCGACCAGTCACCACCCTCAGACCGATGGTCAGACCGAGAGGACAAATCAGACCCTTGAGCAGTACTTACGGTGTGTGTTACAGCAATCTGAAAGCAACTGGAAAGACATTCTTTGGATAGCCAAATACGCATATAATAATTCGGTACACTCTGGAACTGGCAATAGTCATTTTTATACCTTGTTTGGACATCACCCTCGAACCTCAAACCTCGACTCACCTCAGAACCTCGGAGTGCCCGCAGTAGAACATCTTCATTCTACCATTACCCGAGCCTTCAAAGAGGCAACCACGCATTTACAACAAGCCAAGAGAAAATACAAGGAGAAGGCTGACCTACATCGGAGCGAAGCACCTCCGTATCAGATTGGGGATCAAGTGTGGTTAGCTACCAGACATTTACCGCTCAAAGGGCCTCGAACATTTAACCCAAAATATCTGGGACCTTATTCTAATACAGCAATAATTAACCCAGTAGCGGTTAAACTTGATTTACCAGCTAATATGCGAATTCACCCTGTTTTTCATGTGTCACTTCTGAAACCAGTGGTCCCCGGAACCCGACTACTCAAACCTCCAGAACCTATTCAAATAGATGGGGAACCCGAATTCGAAGTGAAGAACATTTTAGATTAAAAAATGTTTAGGTCAAAGCTTTTCTACCTAATTGATTGGAAGGGGTACGGACCTCAGGAGAGGTCGTGGGAACCCAGTGACCATGTGCATGCACCTCGATTAGTCAGGAAATTCCACCGACTCTTCCCAAACAAACCAAAACCCCCGGAGGGAACAACCTTGGAGGGGCCTTGGGGGGGAGTGCTGTCACGATGCCCGCTCCCGGGGAGCCGGCTCAGGCCCTGCGTCCCCGAAAGCGGACATCAAGTCCCCGGGGAAGGTCCCAGCAACCCCTTATAGGGGCCCTTTGGACAGCGTCCTGGCGCCTATGGCGCCAGGCTCATAGAAAACATCAGTCCTGGCGCCATAGGCGCCAGGCTCATTATGAAAGTGTTTGGATGCACTTACCTGATGCAGACCATGCTGCAGAACCCCGGCCTCCTTGAGGCCTGAAAGGAACTACTTTACCTGTGGGACTCATTTACCACCCGGGCGTGGTCGAGGAAGGATACATACCTGATTGGAGGAAGGACACATTCTAGGAACTTCTTCCAAGGCTATTTAAACCACACCCGATCAGCCACACGTGCTTCTCGTTGTTCTGCATCTAGCAGCTGGACGCTCACCGTGTCTGCTCCTGCATCTTAACTTCTGCCACACCTGCCAGCATCCTGAATCACCTGCAAAGGAAGGGAACAAGAGAACAGAAGAAGGAAAAGGCCTCACCTGCTAAATCTGCATCCCAGAGACATTTCGCCGACAATCCTGAAAAGGAAGACATTTATTTTTAAAAGCACATCGCATCGATCACTGCGGCGCCGCATTCTACTCACCTTTACAGGGCGCCTCCATGTTCAGCAGCGACCATCTGGATTCGCAGTCGCGCCCCGCGCCTAGGGAGAAAAAGACAAGAACAAGGTGAGAGAAAGAAGGGAAAAGGGAAGCTAAAACTCCATGTCAAGACTTACCTGTTGGTTCATTCCCTTTTCATTTCGGGTCCGCGCCGCATCCAGGCATTTTCGGACCCCGGCCCCTAAGGGGAAAAAGACATCAGCGTTAATGAGTGAATGAAAAGACATTACCAAAACACTCATTAAAGACTTACCTGATTTCCACAAGGATTTCACCGCTCACCTTGGGTCGGTGCCTGTTCCCCAGCATTCCGTACCCCGGCCCCTATGGGGAAAAAGACACTAGCATTAGAACATTAATGCATGGACACAAGGGGAACCACTTATAGAAAACTTACCTGGAAGCCAAGCAAGTTTGGTTCTCACCCATCCGAAAATCCAGTGACGTAACTGGATACCAACGCGCCCCTGCATCAGAAGCAGGATGGAGAGCTCTTCCTTCCAGACTCTAAGGTGAGACGCTACGGGGAAGCACAGAAGGGTTTTGTGGAGGGTGAGAGGGGTAAGTAGGAGGCCGATTGCATTACCCCGCAGGCAGTTAACCCCATATTCTCACCTACAGAAGGATACTTCTGCGAGTCAGACAAGCCAGATCTGGGGCCCGGTCCAGTCCGTCTTCCGAACCCTGCGCATCACCTTAGACGAGGTCACAGCAGCGTGAACCAGGCCAGCGCCCCGTGGGAGTCAGGTGAGCGTTACACTCTATTTCCCCGACCACCACAGGTACTTTTACGCTGACCCCTTTGACTGGCGGCTCCTCTTTTTCTACCAAAGGAGGAGTAGTAACGAAAAGAACCTCCACTGCTGTCTCCTAGGATGAAAAGGTGGAGGTTGACGCACAGCTACGCTTAAAGATTATGCTGCAGCTTTCGAGGTCTGCAACCTCTCAAGGCTCTCGTCAGCCTTGCTGCCAAACAAATGCGCGCCATCAAAGGGCATGTTCAAAAGACGGGCTTGCACATCTGGGGCAAAACCTGACTTCCGCAACCACGCAAATCTGCGTATAACGGTGCTCGCAGCCATGGACCGGCTAACACTGTCGGGCATGTCCAAACCCGACTGAAGGGATTCACACATGGCATCCTTGCCATCTTGCACGAGAGCAAGGAACCCATCCCTTTCTTCCCCCTCGGGAATATGCTCAGCCGCTAGAGAAACACAATTAAACAGAGTGTGTGAAAATCTCGTTAAGGCTCAAGTCGAGTTGGCCGATTTCAGCGCCATACTCCCCGCAGAAAACACCTTGCATGCCCAATCGTCAAAGCGTTTGTTGTCCCTATCCGAAGGGATGGTAGGGTATGCCTCCTACCCTGAGGTGGCTGTAGCCGCCTGAACCACCAAACTCTCGGGAGTGGGCTGAGATGAAAGGTAGCTGGAGTTGCTACCAGAAGGGCGGTATTTTTTGGTAAACGATTTCTTCACAGCCGGAAGAGATTCCGGTGACTGCCAAGCAGCCGCCACCCTTTTCTGCAAAGTCAGATGAAAAGGTAACACCGGGTCAGAGGACGGACCTTGATCCAAGATGTCCGTGAGATCATCCTGTACAAAAGCTTCAGGAGCACTGGACCAGCCAGATACTCCATAACCCTAGCCATGAGCCTCCTGTAGGACGACTCAGCATGAGCCCCAGGCTCAAGCCTGCCAAATTCCACTTCCGGAGAAGTGTCCACACTACTGGCATCATGAAGAGTTTGCCTCAACTCTTCCAACTGACTGTTTACAGAAAAGACAGGAGCCGCATCAGGCTCAACAGGGTCCATATCGAAGTCTGACCTCTCCTCCTCCTCATAGATGTCATCCAGAGGGAGGTAAAAGCCTTGCCTCAGGACAGAAGAGGGTCTGGAGTTCACCACAGGCCTCACAGACTTAGAACTAGCCTTCTTTGGAGGATCCACAGTATCAGGGATCTCCACTGGAAAATTTGGGCCAAAAAGCCCTGATGGCGTCAAGGGCGCTGAAGGCTTCGACGTCAAGAGCGCTGACGGCTTCGGCGTCGACGTCGATAACGGTGCTGATGGTGCCGAGGGCAGGTACAAAGGCAAAGCTTCAACGTCTTTATCCGACGGACACAGCGTTGACGAAGTTGACGCCAGCCTCGAGCCCTTACCAGGTTTCTGTGGTCTCGCTTTTAGACGAGGACCGAGACCTGGAAGCATATCTCTTGCCACTATCCTGAACCTTGTCCGAACGGGACCTCGAAGGTTCCCGCTAGAGAGTTGCGTCGAGGACCTGAGCCCGAAGGCGTGCAAGCCACAGTACGAGACTGTTCCTTGTCGGCTTCATCCGAAGGCGCGGACGGAACTGTGCCTGCAATTGAAAAATTGCTAACATCTGCTCTCTAAAGGCAGCCCATTCCTCTGGAGTCGAGGACTTTGTTGGACAAGCCACTTTCCTCGCAGTTCCATCCTCCGAGGAGGACAGGGAAGGCGGCTGGTGACATCGCTTCCTAGAAGGCCGAGACGAGGAGGACGCATGGCGGGAACCACTCCGGGACCGAGATCCCTGGCACTCCTCCTGACGCGGAGAATCGCCCCTCGAGTCGTCGGTGAACATCCCCTTGGACTTAGATTTACGGGACTTACTGGGTTCAGAACCCCTACCTACCTGAAGCTTTCCCTGTGCTCCCGCAAGGCCTGAGCAGTCAGTGACTGGCATTTGGAACAGTCGTCAGTGTCGTGACTCTCGCCCAAGCACCACAAACAAATGCGATGCGGGTCGGTAATCGACATTTTCGACTTGCAGCCTTGCAAGTCTTGAAGCCAGACCGCGGAGTCGGAGGGGCTGAAGAAGAAGACATATTCACGAGGAATATACGAGGCACGCCGAATCTCCGAAGCAAACACGTTTGTGGAAAAAACAGAACTGAGGCTACAGGCGCTGTGCGTCCTATTTATAACATCCGGTGACGTCGCCCTCGATGGAGGCCTCCGTCCCGACGCAATCGACGCAGGACACCCTCTGCCGAAAAAGTTGCCGAAGTACACAGCTGTGGACATTACATGTCAAAGATGTGGAATACGTTAGAGGACACAATCCATTCGAAATGTGGCATACTAAATCTGTCACTTTGGAAGAAGTTCATCACTATCAAATGTGGTTTCCTGCCTCTATTCTTATTTTGATTTGGCTCCTTGCCAGTTCCTGTCTCTTTAAAAACCTGCTAAAGCACATTACGTGCCTGTTCCACAAATCCCTGAATAGTATCCTCTACAAACCAATGAGCTATGGGGGCTTTGGAATGGCACATCTCGCAGCCTGATATGTTGGCTTTACTTTATGAGCTTCCCACCATTGGTTTTGGGATGCCACGGCCAGGATACCGACATGGCTCTCTCTTGAACAGGCATTAGATGATACTATCTAAGCTCATTGCTTTCCAGAAATAGGCTTGGTGCCTGGAAAAGGCTGCCCATAAATGGTGACCCATACATTTGAGGCATGGTGTACTTGCCTGAGCATAACTGGCACCATCCCTTTACTCTGCTTGGATGTCAATTTCTGATGGAATGGTTGCAAGCTCTTGTGGCAAGTATAATTGTTGGATGGTGTCTTGAAATGCTGCCCTGTTTAATCTGAGAGATTCCCAGAACCCCCCCCCTTTGTTTTGCATAAATTAACTTTGGGTTTCACCCTAAATTAACAGAGCGATCCAGGCGTGGACCCCTTGCTCACTGTTCTTATAGAGGCAACAGTTTCACCTCACTGATGATGCCCAACAAGGCTGAAACACGTGTGTGGGGTTAGTGATGGTACTCTTGTTCAGAGGAGAATTGCCTAGCATTTGGGCGCTGGACTGCCCCTGGGCAGGACAAAGGCTGATATGCGGGGAAATGTCTTCTCTGTGAAAGGGACAGTGAGCTAAAGACTTGGTAGAGTCTCTCCCAGGGGTTATTCACCCAAGAACATGTCATTGGGCTGTGTTCGTGCTGGTAGAGAGATTCCCAGACCCCCCCCCTTTGTTTTGGATAAATTAACTTTGGGTTTCACCCTAAGTTAACAGGGCGATCCAGACGCGGACCCCTTGCTCACTGTTCTTAGAGAGGCAACAGTTTCACCTCACTGATGATGCCCAACAAGGCTGAAACACGTGTATGGGGTTAGTGATGGTATTCTTGTTCAGAGGAGAATTGCCTAGCATTTGGGCGCTGGACTGCCCCTGGGCAGGACAAAGGCTGATATGCGGGGAAATGTCTTCTCTGTGAAAGGGACAGTGAGCTAAAGACTTGGTAGAGTCTCTCCCAGGGGTTATTCACCCAAGAACATGTCATTGGGCTGTGTTCGTGCTGGTAGAGAGATTCCCAGACCCCCCCCTTTGTTTTGGATAAATTAACTTTGGGTTTCACCCTAAGTTAACAGGGCGATCCAGACGCGGACCCCTTGCTCACTGTTCTTAGAGAGGCAACAGTTTCACCTCACTGATGATGCCCAACAAGGCTGAAACACGTGTATGGGGTTAGTGATGGTACTCTTGTTCAGAGGAGAAGTGCCTAGCATTTTGACGCTGGACTGCCCCTGGGCAGGACAAAGGCTGATATGCGGGGAAATTTCTTCTCTGTGAAAGGGACAGTGAGCTAAAGACTTGGTAGAGTCTCTCCCAGGGGTTATTCACCCAAGAACAGGTCATTGGGCTGTGTTCGTGCTGGTAGAGAGATTCCCAGACCCCCCCCCTTTGTTTTGGATAAATTAACTTTGGTTTTCACCCTAAGTTAACAGGGCGATCCAGACGTGGACCCCTTGCTCACTGTTCTTAGAGAGGCAACAGTTTCACCTCACTGATGATGCCCAACAAGGCTGAAACACGTGTATGGGGTTAGTGATGGTACTCTTGTTCAGAGGAGAATTGCCTAGCATTTCGGCGCTGGACTGCCCCTGGGCAGGACAAAGGCTGATATGCGGGGAAAATTTCTTCTCTGTGAAAGGGACAGTGAGCTAAAGACTTGGTAGAGTCTCTCCCAGGGGTTATTCACCCAAGAACAGGTCATTGGGCTGTGTTCGTGCTGGTAGAGAGATTCCCAGACCCCCCCTTTGTTTTGGATAAATTAACTTTGGGTTTCACCCTAAGTTAACAGGGCGATCCAGACGTGGACCCCTTGCTCACTGTTCTTAGAGAGGCAACAGTTTCACCTCACTGATGATGCCCAACAAGGCTGAAACACGTGTATGGGGTTAGTGATGGTACTCTTGTTCAGAGGAGAATTGCCTAGCATTTCGGCGCTGGACTGCCCGTGGGCAGGACAAAGGCTGATATGCAGGGACATTTCTTCTCTGTGAAAGGGACAGTGAGCTAAAGACTTGGTAAAGTCTCTCCCAGGAGTTATTCACCCAAGAACAGGTCATTGGGCTGTGTTCGTGCTGGTAGAGAGATTCCCAGACCCCCCCTTGTTCTGTTTAATCTGGTGGCAACATGCTTCACTTTGAATTCTAAAATAAATAAAACCTAAGTTGACTAAGCGGAAATGTCGCCATTATGGCACCCTGATGGAAATCATCTTCAGAAAAGCTCATCTAGTGACTCGTAAGGTGGGTGCAGAAGCTGTTAAGCATGTGGGTCTATGTGCCGGCTATACACAGGGACAACCTTTTCAGGGTTGCCATTCAGCCCTGAAGCGGTCTCTTGCAATCTTTGATGGCGTGAGGAATGTAACTGTAAAATTAGTGGAGCAGCCTTGCTGAAGATAGGTCACAACTTCCTTACCTCATAACTTGATGTCCACCTGAATCAGCAAGAGCAGAGGAATGTCTTTTGAAACTATTGAACGTGAATTAGAATGGTGAAACTGGACCTAACATTGTCCTACATCCGGTGGGGGTTGTGTATTATTCTTGGGTCATTGACACACTTATTAGGATTGAATGTTCCAGGATTGAGTCCTTTTTGGGGAGGTATTAGACTGCGCATATATGGCCCCAGATGTTCACACTCAGTGCTTCCCGCAAGTGACACTCCTACATTACTTTGACTCCAAATGCCATCTTAACGCACCCCAACAATTGTGATTTTTGGGCACTCCTATAGTATGCAAAACGTTCATTCTGCCTGTACAACAGCAGAGGCAGAGACTTGTGGTAGATGATTGGATACTTGAGGATCAGCTGCTCGTGGTGCGAGAAAAAATACCAGGGGAATATGGTGTCATCTCACTACCTCATAAGACTATCTATGTTGACATCCTGGACATCTTTGATTGTGTGACACTGCCTTTCAGACCTGGGACTGGTGCAGATTGCCTTGCCTGTCCTGGCACTACCATTTTCCCCCACTGCACGGGCTGCTCCCTCTCCGAACACTGGCTACCCACCTCATTGGTTAGTGACTTTCCTACTGGGTTGATATTAAAATGTTCTTTGTATGTCTTGATCATTATGCCAAGGCACAATGTTACTGCCACTTAATATCCTGACTTTGAGCCCAATTTTGTTAGTTTTTCTATTACTTATATTGTGTAGCCACTACTCATCCTTTAACATGCCATGCTGTAGCTTTTGTTTGCTGCTATAAAATATGTTTACTAAAAAATGTAAAGTCCCTATGGTTGGATCAGCTTCAAACTCCTCTATCTGGGTGCCCCAGTAAATAACATTGGGAATATCTAATACCTCTGACTCATTCAGGACTCCTTTGCTAGAGAACACATGTGGTCTGCTCTTTAGCCTGCACTGGTTTGACATTCCAAGCCATATCATGATATATTATGACCAACGGTCTTATCTGGGGTGTGTCACTTGATGCTGTATTGGCATCAGCTGCAGCACTTTGCTGCCTATCCTGTGCCACACTTCCGAGCTGAGGCTATAGAGCTAGCATTCTACTTCTCTTATCACTTTCTTGCTCCTATTCACACTTGATGGATCCTGCTTCCTCCTTGTGATGGAATGAGAACCTACTTCTCAAAGCTGTCATCAGTTTTTTCCCGGCGAAGTCTCTAATGTCCATGTGAGCTTCTACTAGCCTTGCAAATTCACTGGGACTAATAAAGACTGATGAGCGCATAGAATTTTAGCAAACAACTATCTTGCACCTGAAATCCCAATACTAAGTGGAGAGCTGATGGTGACCAGTAGAGGGACGCTTTTAACTTCATCCATTTTTAGGAGCTCTTCGAAAAGGACAGTAGGCAACAGACTATGGGGAACCAGCTTACTTAACAGTGCGAGGAGACAGACAGAGCAGCAACAAAACGGCAGAAAAAATACAAACATACTATTAAAAACAAATATTTCAAGCACAAGTCAAGAGAATAAAGCATACAGAATAAATCAGAAAGAAAAAAAGCAGACACCATAATTAAAGTTACACAGAGAAATATCACTTAAAAGAAAATAGGAAATGGCTGATGAGAAAGAAGGAATGCAAGAAAAGGAATAATAACAAAAAATAGACAAAATAACAAAACATGACACATTGAAAGCAATATGTGGAATACAGGAAGCAAAACAAGCAAAACGGAGGGAAAGACACAATACACAAAAAAGAAGAAGCAAAAACCACGAGTCAGACAGACAAAGAATCGATGAGAGAGACAGGAAATATTACAAAAGTAGAGAGAGTATAAGCAAGGATGAGGAAAAAGACTAGATAACACAAATATGTAGAATAATTAAGCAAACAAGAAAAGGAATGAGAAATGTGTCAGAATTACAGTGAGGAAATAACATAAAAGAGAAAAGATAGAGGGAAGAATGAGCAAAAGAGAACACATTGCAAAAGACATGCAAGCAAGCAAAACGTTGACAAACAGACCACAAGTAGCAATGAGTACGAAGGCAGGAAAGAGGAAACATTTAAAAAAAGACTAAAAAATAAGCAAGAGAGAATAAGCACATTTAACATGCATACGTGTAAAAGAACCAGCAAACAAAAAAGAAGGGAGAGACAAAGGGCTACAAAAAGAAGGATATGTGAAAAGAAACAAAATAATGAGTACAAAGATAGAAAAAGATTATACAAAAAGCAAACCCAAATAAATCAAAGAAAAAAAGGGCAGAAAACCCAAAATACAGCAAAACAAATAATAATCAGGAAATAATCAGATCAAAGAAAGATAGTGTAAAATGGAAGGCAGGGAACATGCAAATGAGGGTTAAAGGGAAAGAAAGAATAAATACAATAAGAAACGCCAAAGGGGAAGAACAGAAGGAAAACAAAAAAAAAGAGTTGGGAAGTTGATGAAATCTAAAAGATAAAGAAAACGCACAATACACAAAGGACTGAGCTCCACAATAGAAAATAAAATTTGGAATACAAGAGATGGAGTAAAAAGAAACCATGGAAAGGTGTAGAAGATTAGAAACATGCCGATTGTGTTCAAAAGAGAGGCAGAGAAAACTATAAAATGATGTGGCGGAAAATAGGGGTTCAAGAGTGCTGAGGATGGGGCTGTGGGACCCTGTGAGTGTGGGAGTCAGGCAGGGGTGTTACCTGTGTTTTTCGGATCCGGAGATGAGCCGAGGAGCGGTTAGATTCTTCCTCTTGTTCGATGCTTTGCTCGATGGCTGATGAGAGCAGATAAAAAGCAAACCGTGTTAAAGACAAAGGAATACACAACTGAACATGGGCGGCTGGGGGATTTTGAATACACCATAACCACTTATTCTACAGGAAGTTGCTCCCATTAGGAATTATTTACACAATTATTGTATGGTCGTGGTTTCCATGGAAGTGTTAATTGATGCAATCAGTGATCTTGTAACAATATTCTTCTGCTGATGAATAGCAAGTGCTTTTTTATTAATGATGAATATCAAAATTCAATCATACCTATTTGTGCTAGTGTTACAATATTACATTCAAAAACATTACAAACATAGATGTAGTTAGAAGGTGCACAGCAGCAGTCGAAGAGCAACATTATCAGCAGAATATTAGTGCAAGATGACTGATTGCCTTGATTAACACATTCATGTGAACATTAACTATTATGAAATAATTGTGTAAATGATTCCCAATGGTAACCGTTTGCTGTATGATTACTCCCCAGTTCCCATGTGAGAAGAGGCCCCTCCTTCTCTAATATGCAAATCATAACCACTGGCATTGCTCTGGGCAACCCTCCAGACTATCATGTTTCAGCCTGCCTCACCACTGCCGGTGGAGAAAGTTTGTGCGCAAATGGAAACTGCAAGGTCTGATCCCTTCTGCAGGAGACCACAGGCAACCCAAGACATCCTTCATCCTCATGCCTGCACTCTACCAATCACAGTATCCTTCCCTAGACCATGTCCTGGCTCCAATGTCACTCCCTGAAGTATATTTCATGTTCATTTGTTTCATCCAAGTGAATTACTTCGTGGTTATTCACTTTGATGCATTTACTTTGCGGGGAAGACATTTATTTTACAGAACGCACTGATACTTTTTTTGTCACCCGGCGCCATGGAGTGAGTGCATTTCTCTTAGGTTGACTGTTAAATAAGGAACTCGACCTGCATGCCTATTGGAATTTGTGAGACCAGCTAAAACTATAATTTCAGTCCTTAATTAGATCCACATGGGTTAGAGACATCAATGCCTCTGGATCTACAGCTTTTGTGGCTACAATACACATTTCTTCTTTTGGCACTTCTTCTGATGAAGTTTGCATGAATACAAAACGACAACAAAAAACTGGTCATAGAAACGAATGAACAACATAAAAAGTAACGAACATCACCTCCTGCAGAGGAATTAACTTATATATAACTACAATTCATGCGTTCTTCTGGGGTACAGTTCCTTCTGTACTCGAATGCTTTACTAATCTGCGTTCGATAGCAATATAACAATATACCCGTGCCCTCCCTCTGACCTCCCTACTGCTCCATCCCTATCCCATCTAATGGTTCTAACTTTGGATGTCTGGTTCAATTACTACATGTTTTACAGAAAACTGGTCTAGGGTAGCGGGTCTAGATCTACTTCTGGGTGCCAGGAAAGGACATTTAGAACAGAAAGCCAACGGGGCTATGATAAGTGCATGTGGTCCGAGGAGAGATATTTCACCACATTGTCCCATTTAGACAGCAATTTGGGGTTGCTCGATAACCAACAATATGTTACCTGATCTATCGGCAGCTGTTTCCATATCTTCTAAAGCCAAAGTAAATATGATGGTGGATCCAGTATCTTCCACAATGAGGATATCACTTGCCGGGCTGTAAGAGTCAACAGTGCCTGTATCCAGCACTACCAAGGCAACCACCCTGTTTCTGCCCCTACTCATAAGGCCAACGCCATGGACGCTGGGTTTTTGGAACGGGACTGCCCACGAGACTCTTCATTGAGTTTGCTACTTCTTTCCAGTCTAGTAGCCTCCGACGTTACAGCAGGACCACCAAACATGTCGTGGATCTCCCCTCAGACCACAATTCCTCCAGCATAAGTTTGCCACCCGAAGAAACATTGCATAACATATATTTGGAGTCAGATGCTATCCACATATAACCTTTAACCATGCTTCTCTGTGAGTGACTGACTTACACAGAAACATGATTACTTACTTTGCACGTCTTTCCAGCCCCTTCACATTTATCGTCAGATCGGTTCATATCCAATGATTTATTTCACCTTTTTGTAGTGCTCCATGTCATGGGACACCACCTTTTGAACCATTATTTCTTAGAATGAGGTTATTAAATTGGCGGCTCCTTAATGAGTGAATGGCAGTTTCTCAAAGGAAGTAAGCTTATGCCATGCCACCTCCTTATTTGATGGATGAAGGACCAGTGCCATAATTGAATATATTGGAGCCTGTCCATATTCTTTAAATCAAATTCCATTTTCCATTGCTAGAATAACTTTATCTGACCCTTGTGAAAGGTTCTTCAACCTTCTGCGTCCCCTATTCCCCCGTTTCTCAAACTACTTCCCCTGCTTTGCAGGCGTGAATACTATATAGAATGAATGTGTTTAACCATGTCCACCCGCGTGTCTCCGCACCAGTGAATTGTTATTGATAGCTAGTTCGGTGGACATCTTAACCAGCCTGGCTGTCCACTATTTGAGGTCAGTTTGTAGGCTCGGATGCATTACAGGGATCGCATTTTCTGGCTGCTCTTTAACTCCAGCTTGCAGTCTTGAAGATCCTAATTAGCCTGACACAAACAGCAGTCAGGAGCTACTTTTGACTCCCCAGGCCAGCTGGCGCCATATACCTCAAACCTTTGTGACATTATCGCACTGTGTTAAGGAATGTATTTAAAGGAGCATTACAGCACACCAACAAGACATTTAAGGCATGAGGAGTTCAATATAATCAGGGATTGAAATTGAGATTGGGTAAATAGGAGCGAAAAGCAGCTCCTGGGTATCCGGCATTAACCAGTGACCAGGAGCAACCACTGGGGAACAAGGAGGTAGTACATAATGCTTTGTAAATCTAACTCGGGCATAAAATGCAAACTAATAATGTTGTCCACTTTTTATGCCCCCTTATGCGTTGAATGACATATAGATGCATCCTCATGTTTATTTATAGATTGTCTCAAACATATAGCGTTAAATTCACATCGGTGTGTTTGTTTGGCATCGGTTGGGCTGGGGAGTCAAAAGTAGCTACTGGTAGCTGTTGAGGTTAAGCTAACCAGGCCCTGCTGAGCTAGAAGCAGCAGCTAAATAACTCAGATCTCCCCTTCATTTCAGACCCTGTATGATGGACAACAGTTTGCAGTTGGCATCTCAGGTGGAGGTTATATTTCCAGCATGCTATGCACTATCTTCTCTTTCCCAAGGGGAAGCTCCTGTTTTCTGGCTGATCCCTGTTACCCAGTGGCCCTTCTAGCAACTTCTCAGGAGATCTTTTTTTCAATCCCTGTTACATGTTCAGTTATTACGTGCTTGTATAATGGTTTTTGTGGCCGGACGCCATCATTCGCGATTCATGCAGGGCGGCGTCTCTATTTACCTTTCAACTTGGACCTCACTTTGTTGGCCGTTTTTTTAATGTCGGCTGTCAGGTCCTCCAGTTCTTGCTTGGTCTCTGATAGGAGAAGGAGAGACATACAAAGACATTACACGGAGCAAGAGGCGTGGGTGAATGCTTGTCATGTGCGGTGTGGAATTAGGATAAAGGTGGGCGACGAGGGAGTGAGGAAGAAAGAGAGTGAGAAAGAGACAGAGTAGGACTAATAGAGGAGTTAAGGAGGAGCCGATGCAGTGGCAAGGGATGTGAGGTGGATCAAGAGAGAGGAGCAGATTAAGAGCGAGAGAATGAAATGAACGTAGGGCCACAAGAGTGAAATAGTCTATCAGAATTAGGGGGAGATTAAAAATAAGATTAAGGAATGGAGGGTAAAAGATCGGTAAAATGCAAGAGAGAATGAAGATGAAGGATGTGTGGAGTGTGAGAAATGAATATCAGAATTAGAAAAAGCGGACTGAAGCAAAAGGGTGAGAAAGCAAGTGAAAAGGTGTTGTGAGAAGGACACCTAAAAAAACATTACGAGTAAGTGAAAAAAGGAGCGCATGAGAAGGTACCCTTGGAGATCCTCAGGGAAGAATTGCACTTTATAAATGTTTCCAATCAATTGGGGTGTAGAGACAAAGAAAATGACAAGTAGAGTACGCAAGAGGAAGCTATGGAAGCTAATGGGACCCTTTACATTGGTACATTTGAAAACATGTTTCTATTCAATGTTTGAACACGTCGTCATATACACATAGGTTGAGTTGCATTGCCTTCATGTTTGTCGGATGCCATCTCTGCTGGAAGGTGGTGGCACCAGAGAGTGGTGGAACAGCAGCATTTTAGTTTATAAAAAGAGAGGTTACCGATTGGAGTGTGTGGACAGACCTTCTGCCTGATCCGCCTTCGCATCTACCTGGCTTCCTCCACCAGTACTTTTCTCTGGAGGACTAGAGGTGCTGATGAGCAGCTGCACAGCGCTTTTCCTGCACGTTTGCATTTGGTTTTCATTTTTTTCTATTTTATTTAAGCCTTGCGGCTCATGGCTTAGACCAGAGGTCTTAAAACTATGGGGCGCGCGATCTTTGGCGGGGGGGGGGGGGGGGTGCCAGAGCCCAGCATGAAATGTAAAAATAAAAAAGAATTCTTAAAAACTGGTTTTTTTTTTTTTTAGATTGGAGGAAATGGGGAGGGGCAGCTCACATGGTCAGACTGGGCCATAAAACGGTCTTAGGCACCAATGAAAAAATGGCCAGCAGTTGCAAATGGATATTCAGTGTTTAGTCATAGACTGTTTGAATAGTACCCAAGGGGTTGTTTTTTGTTCAAATGTAAACAAATGGTGATATTTAAAGAATATTTATTCAGCAACAATGGTCAAAACTACTAGCTGCATAGTGAAGTAACTCCTCAAACTGGCCCACATTGGCCAAAAAAGTGGCCCATTTTTACTGGCTTACACTAGCATTTTGCATTTTTGGTACGGTCATTGCCCTATTTCCCTATAGGCCAGTCCAAGCCTGCCGGCTCATCCATAATGGGTGGGGGGCGTCCACCGCCTGGCCACCTCACCCATTATGGAGGAGCCGAGGAGCCAGCCCAGTGAAACACTGAGCACTCCCTCAGCTGCTTTTTCCAGCTGAGGGAGTGCTCCTGGGCTGGCTGAACTGTCAAAGGGAAACTCTGTTTGCTTTTGACAGTTCATTTCCCCAGCCGCACATGATCACTGAGCCATGCAACGCTGGGGGTGTTTTGCTTCGCCAGCCTTGCATAGCTCATTGGAAATGCCGGCTGGGGCACTGCATGTATGTATGTGCGAGGGGGTGCTCCTGCGCCTCCTCGCACATACGGGCAGAGCAACCTGGAGCGGGGCATTTTAGCAACCACGCAAGGTATGTTTATGGCAATTTATTTTTCATTTAAATGTGTATGGATGTGTGTATGCTTGTGTTATGGGACTGTGGTGGGAGCATGATGGGCGGCAGCACTGGGATAGTGGTGGGAGTAGGGTGGGTAGAGCCCAGGGTCTGTACTGGGAGTAGGGTGCGGTGACGGCACACAAAAGTTCATAGCGATTTCTACATACTGTCCATCTGGCAATTTTGGGGGGGCCCGTCCTGCCCAAACTTTGCTCAGGGGGGGCCCAGGCCAAAAAAGTTTGAAGACCACTGGCTTTGACACTACGGGCTAGATTCTAAAAACATTTTGGCCACAGGTGATGGATGTGCTTTGCTGCCCATCCCTTTGCGCCAAACAAATTGGTACCCAAATGCCATCTGAATGTGTGCATCACAGATGTGCACATTCAGATGTCTTTTCTCAACTCTATGCACATTTGTGCAAGCAGAGGGGTGTTTTGTGCATTTCAATGTGCATCCCAAGTTCAGAAACGCGATGCACTTTGAAATCTGCAGAAAGTGAACACATTCCCCTGCGCCTAATTGGAATGAATGCATTCAAGGATCATATATGACACTAACAAGTATTTCTTTTTAAGTGCATTTTTGTCCCTCAAATAGGGACAGACCGGCTTCTTTTTGACATTTCAAAATGACAGGTCCTTTTACACAGAGAAATCTGCTCCCAGCACCCCCGTGGGTGCTGGGAGCCTGCCACACATTAGCACTTGGATCAGGTTTTCAAGTTGGCTGGCCAGCGCATCTTTTGTGCCTCACCCCCTCCCCTCGAAATGCACGACTCACCTTTAAGAATAACGTGAGCTGCACATTTCTCCAACAAGCACACATAAAAACGGTACATCTTCTGTGATGTATTTGCATTTGTGCTTGTTTTTGAGTATCTAGCCCACTGTTTAGTGTGATAGGGCTTTTGCACAGTCAGACTCCCACACCTTATATCTTCATTTTTTTGCTCAAAACGTATTTTCTGTGATGCACTATCCTTCTAATGGACTCCTTCCTTCTACTGATTCCTCATTTATGGATATCCCTATCCCAGTGCAGCTGATCTCCGGAAACGTTTACGCCACCATGCACGGCTCCACGTCGTCGCCTACCGCCTCTACCTGCCCCATACCGGATATGATGTTGGGTCCCATATATAAAGCAACGCCATGGCACTTTACCTCAGTTCCTTTCTCGGTGAACTCTGTTCGCCGATCGGAAAACCCTAATCAAGCTTTTCTTACTTTTGAAGTATGCCATGCCTGCTCCATCCAAGGCCTCGGGCTTCAAGCTGTGCCCGGACTGCACCCGTCAAATGCCAGTCTCTGATCCGCACTGGATTTGTTTGCATTGGTGGACAAGAACCATGAAACCCAAGATTGCGGGTCATACCAGTCCATGCACCCTAAGACCCTCTGGGAGAGGGAGGCGAAGATCTTTACCTCCGCCCCACAAGAAGAGGGTTAAGCTATGTGGTCTGGGTCGAGGAGCAGGGGGCTCCGCGCAAGGATAAGCATAAGAAGAAGCCTTGGAAGATGTCCCGCTCCCTGAGCGTGTCCTCGCACGACATGTGTCTTCTTCATCTTTGAAAATGAAGAGCCACCGCTCTAAGAGGTCCCATGAATGTCCAGCACAGGTGCCTTTTCCTACTGAGTCCTCCGTGTCAGAGGAATGGGAGAGCTTCTGCAAAAAGATGTTGGACATCTTTGACAAGGCGCTGGTGCACCTTTTGCGCTCTCAGCTCTGGCGACGGAGTTGCAGGGTCCCACCGCATTTGTTGCAATAGGCAGGGTACGCTCTGGCGACCACTCCCGCATGCCTAAGGGCCCGGCACTGGACCAGACAGAGATGGAAGTCTCTCGCCACTGACAGGCCCCAACTTCGGGAGCGGCAGCCTTGGTGGCCAAAGTGGCTGAGTACGTCCCGGAGGGAGAGATGAGGGGTGGTTTCGAGGCCTCTGACGGCAAAGAGGCGGCACATCAGATATTGCAGTCGGGACTGTACACTGCAGACTGTGTGGCAAGGTCCATGACCACTAGCACAGTGGTTAGGCACCACTCGTGGATAAGGACATCAGGCTTTGCAGCAGACCTCCATTCCAGATTGTTGGATATACCGTTTGACAGCCATAATCTGTTTGGAGCTAAGGCTGACAATGCCTTCCAGAAGTTTCAGTTGTCCAAGGTGACTGCTAAGTCTTTTGGGCCAGCAGTGCAACTGCCTTCTGCACAGACATCTCAGGGCAGATGTTTTTGTCCCTTTCACACCTTCGTCACAAGGGGCATTTCAGTCTGACCCGAGATGAGGACAATGCAGATATTTCCATAAGAAGAGGTACCCATCAAGGGGGCGTTGCACTGGCTGCAGCCCCCACCACACCCCAGGGCACCAAAACTCAGTGACAGGCTTTGCCATTCATCAATGGTGGGGGGCTTTCTCTGTTCAGCCCGGAATTGTCAAAGACCACGTCCGACACTTGGACATTACAGGGCATTTGGCAGGGATATTGCCTTCTATTCCTTCAGTGCACCATAGACCTCATGCCGCCCCCTTGTGTCTGGACCCCAACCTCTTGGAGGAGGTCTGTCAGCTCCTGGCAAAAAGCATGATTGTGCTAGTTAAGCGCTCAGAACGAGGGAACAGGTGGAACTCCACCTATATTCTCGTGCCGAAGAAAGACGGTGGATTGCGCCCCATTCTGGATTTGTGACTGAGGAACTTGTTCCTACACAAGGACAGGTTCAAGGTGGTTACCCTAGCCTGAGTTTGCACACCCTCTGTTTGCAGGACTAGATGGTTTCCCTTGACCTTCAGGATGCCTACTTCCATGTGCCAATTCATCTAAGGCACAGGAAGCATCTTAGGTTCGTAGTGGGCCAACGCCATTCCAGTTCAAGGTCCTGCTATTCAGTCTTTCCTCAGCTCCCAGGGTGCTCACCAAGCTGCTGGCAGTGGAAGCGGCTCACCTCATGACGGAGGGCATTCAAGTCTTTCCCTAACTGCACCACTGGTTTATCCAAGCTCACTACCCGGATCTGGTAGCCGAGCAGCTTCTCTGCACATGCACTCTTTTGCACAGCCTGGGCTTTTCCCTGAACTTAAAAAAGTCTCAGGTTTCACCATCCCATTCCCTCCGATTTATCACTGCAGTCTTGGACACTCTCCTGGGCAGGGCCTTCCTGCCCAAGGATTGACTGGCTAACATCTTTCTGATGGTCAATTTCCTCCAATCTCAGGGACAAGTCCCAGCATCAGCCTTACTGCGCCCTCTAGGCCTTATGGCCTCCTGCATTGCATTCTAGTGGTGCTGGAGGGGAGGCTGCATATGAGATCACTTCAGTGGCTTCTCCGTTGCCAATGGTCGCAGTTTCAGGGCCACATGCCGTACCCCTTGCAGGTCTCGGATCAGGTGGCATGTTGGGCTGTGGGAGACAATTTGCTGAAGGGAGCATTGTTTTGTCAAACTTGACCCCAGGTGTCGGTGGTCATGGATGCATCTATGACTGGTTGGGGCACTTACCTGTCCAATCTAATGGTGAGCAGACTGTGGTCTCCAGTGGAGACTCAGGAGCATATCCATTTTCTAGAGCTGAGGACGATCAGATTGGCCCTGGTCGCCTTCCACCTCTCTGTGAAAAGCAATACTGTGCTGATCCTGACAGACTACAAAGTGGCCATGCACTACCTCAACAAATGAGGTGGCGTGAGGTCCTTGCCTCTCTGCAGAAAAGCAATGCGACTGTGGTTCTGGGCTCTGGAGAACAGTACCTCTGACAGCGCTCATCTGGCCGGACAAGAGAATGTCACAGCGGATGCCTTAAGCAGACAGACTTCGCCCTCCAAAGAGTGGGAGATCTGTCAGGAAGTTCTGGAAGATATCTTCTCATGTTGGGGGAACTCCTCAAGTGGATCTCTTCATTTCCAGTGTCAACAGGAAGTGAAAGTTGTTCTGCTCCAGGGAATTTCCTTATCAGGGAGCTCGGGGGAATGTGCTGACGATCGAGTGGCCTTTAAACCTCCTTTATGCATTCCTGTCGATCCCCGTCACTCTGCTGGTTCTCAGGAGATTGCTACTGTCCAGAAACCACAATTATCTTGATCGCCCCAGCCTGGGCCCGGAGAACGTGGAATCTGGAGTTGCTGGACATGCCCATCTGCCCTCCCTCGCACCTTCTGATGCAAGTCGACTTGCTCTCCCATTCATAGGAGCCAGTCCTCCACCCGAACCTCAGTAGCCTGAACCTTCATGCTTGGCTACTGAGAGGCTGAGATACAAGGAGTGGGTCTTGTCGGTCCTTGATGTGCTCCTTTCAGCTTGGATGCCCGCTATGAAATACATGTATGCCTGCAGGTGGCAGAAATATTCAATCTGGTGCCGGGAGAGGGATCTGGATCCTGAACCCTGAAAGAAAGCAGAAAATCCAACAAAGAGGATAGAGGCCCCTGTGTTGAATTTTCTGCTTTCTTTGGCCCGGCAGGCCTGCAGATTGGCACTGTAAAGTGTTAACTTGTTGCTCATTCTTCACAATCCTTACTGTTATGCAGTTTTTGCGGGGTTTGCGTACCCAGTTTCTTCCCTGCCAGTTTGTTCCAGCATGGGATTTGAATTTAGTTTTGATGTTTCTCGTGGGTGTTCCATTTGAGCATCTGCATTCATGTTCTATTAGGCTACTCACCCGTAAAGTGATTTTCCTGGTTGCCATCACTTCGGCGAGATGGGTGAGCTCCAGGCATTGTCTGTTTTACATCCCTATTTGTTTTTTGTCTCCAAAGAGAAGTTGGCATTGAGAGTGAGACCCTCCATTCTGCCAAAGGTGGCGTCTGATTTCAATCTCTTTCTTTTTCTCTGCCTCAACTGTCCAAGGCAGAGGAACAATTCCATTGGCTTGTCCTGTATGGACCCTGAAGTGCTACGTCCCTCGTACTAGAGAGGCTGGGAAGGGTGCTCCTGCTGGGAGGGCTGTTACCAAACAGACCCTGTCCTGGTGTATCATTTTTTGCATCTCAGTGTTCTATGGTCTGGCTGGAAAAGATGCACCTGAGGGTCTCAGAGCTCATACTACCAGAGTGGCATTCAACTCTGCCCTGCAGAGGGGAGTCCCGGTCCTGGACATTTGCCAGGCGGCCACGTGGACTTCTTTGCACATGTTTGCTAAGCATTATTGCTTGGAATCCCTTGCGGGCCAGGATGCCTGGTTTATTAACGCATTCCCCCAGAGTTTTGTGGTTTAGATGGTGTCCTTGCCTGCTCCCTCCTCTAGGTTATGTACTGCTTTGGGAGTATATCATAGATGGGGAATCAGTGGATGGAAGGAGTCCATTAGAAGAAGAAATTACTTACCTTTTGGTAATGTTCTTTCTGATAAACGTTCTTCCCACTGATTCCTCATCGCCTTCCCTAACTTCCCATCTTGCGGGAAGCTAGTACACCATTGGTTCTACGGTCTCTCAGTTTCAGAATGCTAGGGAAAAAGGGTTGAACTGAGCTCACGGGGCAAGCGTCACTATATACACTGGCCCCAACATCATATCCAGCACAGGGCACATAGAATTGTCGGACGGAGCTGATGCAGAGTCATGCTGGGCCACCTGGCAACAGAAATGTTTCCATTGAATAGCTGTGCTGGGATAGGGATATCATAGATGAGGAATCAGTGGGAGAAACGTCCATCAGAAACAACATTACCGAGATATAAGTAATTTGTTCTTCCAATTACTTAGTTGGAGGCATTGTTGGTGAAAAGAGGTGATCAGGAGGATTCCTTCAGAAGAATTCAAGGCAGTAATCACTGCAAAGAGAGTACGTTATCTTTATTTTCCATAGATTGTCTCGGGAGGATAGCTCAGGGGCAACGTGCTCGTCTTGGAAGCAAGACGACACAGAACACCACAGGTTCGATCCCCGGGTCTGCGCTTAGAAACCTCTGGGTGTTAAGTGCGTTATAAATAACCTATCATATCATATCATTGACTTCATAACCTACTCAGCCATGAGGCGTACAATTCAGTTTCTGGCATTCACCCTGTGGGTCAGCATCAATCTAACACTGAAAGTAGTCTTATGAGCTTGCTTAGATGCCCTACTACTGTCCCCTGGCTAACCAGTTTGGTGGACCTTTACGAAAGACACTGCTCTTACTATTTACTCACTGTCCTGCACCTTAACCTCTGAGCTCAAGTGGACAGGGCCAAGCACCATACTCCCCAGGTATTACAGGCCCACCCCTCCTCTTTTTCATGTTGGGGACTTGCCCTAACTGCTCAGCTCACTCCCAGGGTGCTAATGATCACTGTATAGACTGAACTCTGCGGCACTGGTGGAGTCCAAAGAGACTCAACTCCTATCCTCATCGCTCCCATCTATAACACAGGGCTTTGCACATCAGCTCCACATACGACTCACAAGGATAGGGGAACATGGGCAGGCGCCCTATCACATGCTACATGATGGGCTTCCTTTCCATGTGCTATGCAGTGCTCTACAAATTACCAGACTCAAACACCTCCTACGCGAGGCTACACCCCTCTCAGAAAGACCAGAGAAGGCAGTTATCTATCCAGTTCAACCTGACATTATAAAGGAATCTGAAGATCGGACGAAGAGTTATATTTGGGTTCTTACTCACTCAGCTGTGGTGGCAGCAGCACTCTTACTGGTTCATGTTTCTTCTGTCTCCTCTACCTCCATTTTGCTGCCCCCCAGTAAAGGATGGATGAGAAGGCCCAGGATGCTTTAGTGAAAACGATTTGTCTGAATAGCACCTACCACCTGCACTAGGTAAACACGTTTGCAATCTGGGGGGCCTGCATCCTCCATTCATGGAAGGACAGGGCCGAGTTCTTCCAAAGTATTCCCTCTGAGAAAAAAATTACCTCTTTAGTGGGCATTCTCGTTGCCAATCAGGTGGCCCTGGACATGCTCGAATTAGCAGTGAAAAAGATTTGAACACATAAGCCCAGAGCATGTGCATGGATCAGAACATCAGGAGGGGAGCATGGTTAAAGTGCACACAGTTCAATGATGAGGCACAGAACAAGGCCAGAGTCTTGCCATTTGATAGGACCCAGCTCTTTCACACATCTACTGATGATGAGCTGAAAAAAGAGACGGCAAAACCCTTAACTCTAAAGTCGTCTTCCACCATTTCTACATAACAGCCCACTAACCACTTCTTCATCTTCCACCTGGGATTGTGACAGGGGAACAGCATTCAAAGGTTTCTGTGGATTCGAATCATGCTCTCATGACTTCAGGGACAGAAGAGACTCTTCCTCCTCCTTCTTCTTAACACAAGAACAGAATAATCAGAGAATCACGAAGGCTCCTTCACCACCTCAGGGGATTCCTCAGATAAACATATTACGTGGCTTGATTAATCCAAGGAATACACTATGCCGGTAGGCTGCTGGATGTCCCCTTTTTGTGTGGTATGATGCACCATTACACAGGATCATTGGGATGTTGGTGATGCATGGATTGTGTCCTCCCACAGATTCCTCATCTTGGGTATCTATTCTTTTGCTTTGCAGCTCTCTGTAAACTTTTCTTGCGCACTGGGATCGATGGTCATCGAGTCGTCTGTGACAAGCAGTGACGTTGATGCAGTTACAAATAGCACACTCAGGGTCCCGTGACCTCAGTTCCTTTTTTCTGCATGCCAGCACACTACATGAGAACTTCGCCTGACGCAGTTATTTCTTTCAAAAATATTTTCGAATTCTAGTAGATTACTTCAACATGTCTACTTCGAAACCCTCTGGTTTAAAAAATTGCTGTGAATGAAGTGCAAAAATGTCGCTCATTGATCCTCACAGAGTTTGCCTGCGGTGCCTCGGTACTGACCACGTTGTGGCAGATTGCAACTCTTGTCAAGTTATGACACCTAAAGCCTTAAAGGAGAGAGCCTCTAAAGGGGCCTATGGTCGCATGTCTTGAAAGTCCCCAAGTACAACACTTTTGAAGATTTTACCTGATGAAAAAAACTCTACAGACGATAAATTGGGCCAAGAAAGAGAAAACAACAGTCAAAAAACACGGCAAAAGATCTAACTCAAGGAGCGACTTCTGTCATCCTTGGTCCTCCTTTTCGAAGAAGAAGAAAAGAAGGAGGAACATTCATCCTCAGACTCATCCCCAAAGAGACAGGTATGTTTCCTGTTTAAATCCACCTCGGCGGAGAAGTGGGAAATGTTTTGATTCAAAATGATGCAGGTCTTCGAGAAAGCGGGCCTGCCCGTTCTCACTTCCTCCGGGAAGAAGACCATCGAGCCCACTGAGTCTTACAAGGCCGGCATGGACTCTACTCACCAACGACCTTGTGTTTGAAAGATCCAGAGACCAGTGAAATCCTCTATTCTGCCCTGCTGGGCTTTATTATGCTGAACCAAAAATCAGAATTTTAAAAGAAAATCGAACTAATTGGGCGGCGTGTGTTGCACATGCGCCTATTGTGCTGGAGATCTTTTCATAACTTCACTTTAATGCACACATGTTTTGTGTGTGTTATTGAAGGGGTACAACTTTATTAGAAGCCACTTGGCTATTGAAATATGCATGGCAAATCTCCACTCCAAAATTGTTGCCGCATCCAGGTGTAGAAGAGCCACGCCCAAACCGGCAGCTGCCCCGCCGTGATTGGGTAGCTCTTTCTTGGAAGAGCCAATTGGGGGGCGCTGACATGCGGAAGCAGGCCCCTTCAACCAAGGCCCCGTAAGTAAGGGCCATGTCTGTGCTTGTATGCTGCCATTACATCGACTGGAGGCAGTGCAGAAGCCTTGTGCATAGCATCTTCCCCATCTCCACGGCAGAAGATGCAGGATCAGCTTGCCTGACACAATCAAAGGTAAATCCTGCTGGGCTTTATTATGCTGAACCAAATAAATTTAAAAAGAAAATCGAAATAATTGGGTGGCGCGTGCTGCACACGCGCCTATTGTGCTAGACCTCTTTTCATAACTTCACCTTAATGCACACATGTTTTGCGTGTGTTATTGAAGGTGTACAACTGTATTAGAAGCCACTTGGCTATTGAAATATGCATGGTAAATCTCCACTGCAAAATGACAGACGCAACCTCCTGCAAAGGAGCCACCCACAGCCCAGGCAGCTGCCCTTCTGTGATTGGGTAGTTCTTTCCTTGAAGAGCCAATTTGGGGAACCGGCAGGCAGAAGCCGGCCCCTTCAACCAAGGTCCCTTAAGTAAGACCCCTGTCTCTGCCTGTATGCTGCCATTACATCGACTGGAGGCAGTGCAGAAGCCTCGTGCATATCATCATCCCCATCTCCATGGCAGATGCTGCAGGATCAGCCTGTCCACAGCTCCCTGACACGAATGAAGGTAAGCCCTGTTGGGCTTTATTATTCTGAACAAAAAAACTGAATTTAAAAAGAAAATGAAAAATTGGGCGGCTAACCAGGCACACAACCCTTTTGTGCAGGAGATCTTTTCATAACTTCCCCTTGAAGCGCAAATGTTTTGTGTGTTTTATTGACAATGTACAACTGTATTAGAAGCCACTTGGCTATTGAAATATGCATGGCAAATCGCCACTTCAAAATTGTTGATGCATCCTCGTATAGAGGAGCCACCCAAAGCCCAGGGAGTTGCCCCTCTGTGATTGGGTAGCTCTTTCTTGGAAACGCCAATCCGGGGTGCCGGCAGGCGGAAGCCGGTCCATTGAACCAAGGCCCTGTAAGAAAGGCCAATGTCTGTGCCTGTATGCTGCCATTACATCGACTGGAGGCAGTGCAGAAGCCCAGTGCGTAGCATCATCCCCATCTCCACGGCAGATGCTGCAGAAGCAGCGTGTCCACAGCTACCTGAAACGATCGAAGGTAAGCTCTGCTGAGCTTTATTATGCTGAACCAAAAAACTGAATTTAAAAAGAAAATAAAAAAATTGGGTGGCGTGCGCCTTTTGTGCTGGAGATCTTTTCATAACTTCACCCTGATGTGCACATGTTTTGCGTGTGTTATTGAAGGTGTACAGCTGTAGTAGAAGCCACTTGGGTATTGAAATATGCATGGCAAATCTCCACTCCAAAATGGCCGACACATCCTTGTGTAGAGGAGCCATCCACAGCCCAGGCAGCTGCCCCTTTGTGATTGGGTAGCTCTTTCTTTGAAGACTTTATACTGAATACTGGGGTAGCAAGGCAGCACCTATCTATCTTTACCCCCTGACAGGGATGACAAGTGTTATGACGCTCTAGCAAAAAATGTTTTGCCTCTGGCAGTATGCCGCTAAAATCAGTGAATGTTTCATGTACATTGTCTGAATATACACACACTTTATGGTATGTTATAGCTGAGGCAGCTGTGCACATCCCTGAGGGAGAAACGAGGAAAGGTTACCTTAACATATTGGAATATGGGAAGAAGGCCATGAGCCAATCCCTGTATTCAAGACTCGACATGGCCGACTGTGTCGGGACATCTATCGCGGCTAGTTCTGTCATGCGAAGATTTGCCTGGCTCAGAAAGTCAGGTTTTGAACAAGATATCCAAACAAAACTGCTAGACTTGCATTTTGATGGCACACATCTTTTTGGTCTAAAGTCAGATGACAGCCTTGAAAATTGTTAGGCATCCAAGGATGCAGCTAAGTCATTAGGTGCGGCGATAAGGCAACCTGCTCAACCTTCCACACAATGTAAGGGAATACCTTTTTGTTACTGTAACTGTGGACGTCAAGGTCAGAGACAATTCTCTCAACCTTCTAGAGGAAGAGGAGGTAAAACACAGACCGTTTCATCATTTCTCCCCTCCAGTGCGACCCCTGCCACAAAACCACTTTAAGGACTTCTGCCACGCTACACTGGAAGGGGGGAGTCTGTCACACCATTCCCAAGAATGGTGCATTATTACTTCGGATGCATAAGTGATTCAGATAGTCTTTCAGGGTAGTTGCCTCCCATTTTTAAAGTGGCCTCCAATTCCCCGCCTGGCCACACCACTTCCTGTTCCAGACCCACAGCTCCTGCAAGAGGTTCCCTCTCTTCTGGAGAAGGGCACCATAGAGATGGTACCTGTACAGGAAAGCAACAGCAGGTGGTAATCCCACTATTTTTTGGTCCCAAAGAAGCACAGAGGTCTGTGACTCATCTTGCACCTGAGGCACTTGAACAAGTTCCTCAGGAAGGAAAAGTTCAAGATGGTAACACTCTTGCAGATCCTCCAGTACCTAGAAATTCAGGATTGGTTGGTGTCACTCGACCGACAGAACGCTTGCTTCCATTTACCGATCCATCTAAGGCACAGGAAGTACCTGATGTTCGTCATAGGCAACACTCACTTCCAGTTTTGAGTTCTGCCTTTCGGCTTCGCTCCGCCCTGATGGTCTTCGCCAAGCTGTTGGCGGTAGTGGCAGCCAGTCTCAGGAAAAGAGGGATTCACATCTTTCACTTCCTGGACAATTGGTTAATCAGGGCACAGTCTCTGGATCAAGCCCTGGATCATCTAAATAGTACCTGCCAACTCCTCTATAAGCTGGGCTTCTCCCTCAATTTAATGAAGTCTCAGCTGACACCTTTTCAAACAGTCCAATTCATCAGAGAGGTGCTGGATTCTCCCTCAGCAATGCTTTGCCTGCCGAGGACAGGGCTTTACCCATCCAACAGATGGCCTTCAAATTCCAGAAAGCCCCAATATCTGCCAGCCTTAGAATTCTTACAATTGCTCTGCCTCATGGCATCCTGCATCTCCCTGGTGCCAGAGGCTCGATTTAGAATGAAATCACTCCAATGGGCCCTCAGATCTCAATGGTCGCAGTTCTCTGGCAGTATGATGGACTTGATTCAAGTCCCAAACAGAGTCGCTCAGAAACTCCTCTGGTGGACTTGCACAGAGAATGTGATGGTGGGAGAACCGTTTTAGCTACCAAGGGTAGAGGAGACTGTAGTGATGGATGCATCTCAGAAAGGCTATGGCGCTCACCTGAACAAGCTGACGGTGAGCAGGTTGTGGTCCCTGGTGGACACAAAACTTCACATAAACCTATTGGATCTGAGGGTAATCAGACTGGCGATAATGGCTTTTTTGCCCTCCAAACAGGGGAAGATTGCCCTGATCATGATGGACAACACAGTGGTGTCGACACTAAATCAACAAGAGAGCTGTATAGGGTCACTCCTCACCGGGAAGGAGATAACAACGGCCGACTCCCTGAGCAAGCACGGCTCGGTTTCCCGCAAGTGGGAGCTTTGCCAGGAACTTCTTCTAGAGATCTTTGCGCTTTGGTAAACCACTCAAGTGGACTTGTTCGTGTCCAGTGTAAATAGAAAGTGAAAACCTTTCTGCTCCAGGGAATTTCCCCCAAGAGGAGCACTGGGGCGCATTGGTGGTGGACTGGAACTTCCAGCTCCTGCATGCATTCCTACCGATTCCTGTCATCCCTCAAGTGATCAGGTGGTTGAAGAGGTATGGAGCAACCATGATCCTGATTGCCCAGGACTGGGCCAGGAGGACATGGGACCCGGACTTTCTGGACATGGCCAGCTGTCCTCTACGTTGTCTTCGCGGGAGGCCAGATCTTCTCCCTCAGGAGCGGGGTCTGGTTCTTCAGCGGAGCATGCACATGCTCAACCTGCATGCCTGGCTTCTGAAACGCAAAGATACAGGGATTGGACCTTGCAGAAGACCTGACGGAGGTGTTGCTTTCAGCCAGAAGGCCAGCAACTAAGGCTCTGAACCACTGCTGTTGGAAGCAATGATGCAGCTGGTGCAGAGACAGGATGTGGATCCCTTTTTTATGCGACACCTCAAGAGTGTTGTCTTTCCTTCTTCATTTGTCAAGACAGGGCTTTCAAGAAATCACCATCAGGAGCCATTTAGCATTGCTCGCTATCTTTAAGTGCACGCCAGTGCTAGGGTCATACTTCTCGATCTCCTTGGTGGTGCAATTTTTCCATCCATCCTTATTTGTTTATTTCAGAAAAGAAGAACTATTCCCATATAAGCAATAACTTAAATACAATACAATGGGCCTCATCACGAGTTGGGCGCTAACCCTGGCGCTATTACTGCCGGTGCCATTAGCCCTACCGTCAAACCCCCGGCGCTATTGGCACCGGATCACGGGTTTGGTGGAACGGTAAGTCTCCATTCCCCACTGGGTCCATTCAGGAATTTCCCAATCCCCATTGGGCCCAATGGGGAATGTTCGGCGCTATTACAGCCGGCGGTAGCGCAATAGCCCTGAAAATCGGTAAAATCACAGCAGATTTGCCCCCAGCTCAGAGCTGGGGGTAAATCCACCAAGCTCGTGATTTGGCGGACCGTTAAATGCGGCAGTAATAGCGTTACCGCTGCATTAAAGGGTTACCGCCAAACTCGTGATGAGGCACTTATCTCAAAACAGGCACTTTCATTGAAATAATTCATTATATATGTCAGCAGCTTAAGTACATATTGAAATAGCAATTCACACATTTTTAAATATCATGTGCACATATTAGCACTATAAATACATATGGACCTGATCACGAGTTGGGCGGTAGCCCTTAAGTGCAACAGTAACAGTGTTACTGATGCATTTAAGAGTCCACCCAATCTCGAGTCTGGCGTGTTTAGCCTCACCTCAGAGCTGGGGTAAACATGCCGGAAAAATGTCAGTTTTCGGCCAAAATACCGCCAGTGGTAATTGCGCCGAAAATTCCCCGTTGGGTCCAATTAACCCATTGGGGAATGGGGAGTAAGAGTTAGCCCCACAACCTGTGATCTGGCTTTAATACCGCTGGATTGGTGGCGCTAACGCAAAAAAAGTTGGGTGGTATCCCAGCCAGGATACCGCCCAACTCGTGGTGCGGTTCATAATCATTAACATTGTTCAGGAAAGAGTAAAAAGCCTCATCTTGAGATGTTATTTAAAAAATATTGTGTGCCCCCATTGAATCTAGCACCCGTTTTCTTTTGCACAATACCATGCGCAAATAAGATAAGTGTACAGAGAAGCAGCATCCTGATGCTGTTAGCCACCATGTGGCACCGTTACAGAACACACACATAGCAAGTATTGTTGTATTTCACAGCATGAGAAAGCTTCATTAGAAGACTATAGAGCGGCAGATATTGGTCCCTGAGGATGGACTTGCAGTCCTCAATGCATTGGATCTATTTCGATGCACGTGTCACAGAAATAAATGTACAGCTTTTTCGATTTGGAGATACTTTCATCATTACATGTTGATTGACCTTTAAAAAAATTATATTTACCATCCCAGAAAAGAACTAGAAAGAAAGTTTGTCTATTGTCAAATGTATTTACATGTAAGGTCCCTTTACCATTCCTGACTACACAGTCAGAATACCGTTTTATATATTTTTTATTATATTAGTTTATACAAATCTTATACAACTTAAAAACTCAGTCATAGTAGCATTATTCGATCAATTCAATAAATACAAAAATACTATTGTATATAAATCCGCAATAGTCCTTAAATACAGTTGTTCCATTATTTAAAAAAATACAATTAAGAGCCTTGTCACACAAATTCCATTCGTGCAAACAATACATGGTTTCAAAGGCTCTAAAAAATCTCCACCAGATTTCAATCTTTTAAAAAGGATACAGCTGTTATTATCAAGGAAGTTATGCGACCTTCTAGTACCCCAAACCAAAAGGAGGGCTCATTCAAATAAGCCCCATCATGAACAAACTTTAAAAGAAGAATTCCCTTTTTTGCCTGTAAGGGAGGGCACAATATAGAAAATGCCTCAATGATTCTACCTCAGAATGACCAAACCTGTATAGATTATCAGGACATTTCATTCTTAATAAAAAAAGATGGGGGCCAGCTTAGTACCACAGTAGCTCCCTGCCCAAACTCAGATTCTTCTTTGGACTTGGCAGGTATTCAGAAGAGGGTCCAAGTTGCTTTTTCCACCATCAGATCCGGTCATCAGTGCCCAGCACAAGCTCCTGATCCCCAAAGTTCCGAGCCTTAACGTGGAACGACGACGTCTGCAGCGTGGTAGCCCAAACTCTAAGCTGATTAGCCCCAGATTTGCTCAGGGACACTTCTTTGCAGGACACCAGGCTGACGCTGGGAATGGATTGTCCCTCCACTTCAAGGGTAGAAGATCCCTCGCAGGACTTCTGGAGATCACCTACAAGACAGGGCTCTTCCAGGGCAACAGCAGATGTTGGCCACCAGGCTTTCTTCCGATGGGTCCACAGTCTCCTTGCTAGTCTTGCAGCAGGATAGGATACTTGGCTCCTTCAGGTTTCTTCCAGGATCTCTCTAGAACGGATGCAGGGGTCCCCTTCTTATCCAAAAGGAATGTAAGAGACAAACCTCCCACTAGCCAATCTATGATCTGGTCCACACACACCCCAGCAGTGATCCAGTCAGGTCCACTTGTGTGACAGCTCATGCACACCACTCAGGCACACTGAAACTAGTTTGTGGATTCGGACCAGACAGTCTCAACCCACTTCCTGGCAGAAAACACCCATTGTCCTGCAGTAGCACATGAAAAGCCTAAACTTTCCCAGGAATTGAATGGCCATATAAGGATTTTCCTGTCCTCAGAGGTCAGGAAAACGGGTTGGTAACAAGATGGCCAAGGGACAAGTGAAAAATCTTGTGGCATGGGTATGTTTGGACACTAGCCACAGTAAGTAGCCAAACACAGTAAACGCGGTAAGGCAAAATAAAAATATACTTAAAAAATAGCAAAAAGTAACTGCTGCCCACAGCAGAGAAAACTGAAGAGTAGGCGGAATCGCAATGGGGCACAAAGACCACATCTGCGCCACGCCATTCCCCTCAACTGACATAGAAGAGTGTGAATCCCTCCTAATCAAAATCAAGCTCAATGACCAAGCCAAGGTACTGTTCCTCCAGACCCGACCACCATCCCACAACCCGAACGTAGCAACGAAACTCACTGACTCCATTTCCAATCTTTCCACCTATCATGATAACAAAATCGTCCTGGGGGATTTCAACATCTGGTTTCAAAGAGAAATTGAAACCACAGCAAACTCACTCAGCGTTCTTCTGGAAACACAGCACTTCAAACAGAAATATCACAGTGTGCCCCTGGATACAAGACATATGGATATCAATAGAATGTTCCATGGCCAGGTGCCATCTATTGCTTGTATGGGTCCTGAAACCAACTTTCAGACAGTAGGAATCTGTACAGTACATGCGTATGAAATGTTTGCATAGTTGCCTGTAGCCCCATAGTAAATTGGGGCTGCAGTTTCTACCTTTAGCCGGCCTTGCCCAGTATAGTGATATCCATAACTTGATGTGTCGGGTGGCTTCCTGCAGTGTATGTACCGTCAAGTTGGAACATTGAAATGATCTACTTGCCACCTATGTCCCCGTCATGGGGAGCACTGGTGTTTCCCAAATGCTTGTGGGGTCTCTTTTTGCACTCTCGGATAAAGTGGTCCATCTTCCCTTAATAGAGGCATAGTTCGGTGAAGCAACATCACTCCTGTTCCTCTGAAGATAGAGTACCTCACACACCAATAATCTGTTGCTCAACTTGTAGGACCATATCCGAAACATCCAAGATCCATTATAGCGTGTAGGCAAGGATGGTTCCACTGCTAAAGTGTCTCTAAATTTGCATGCAAGCCTTGATAAAAGACAGCAGTCTTTTTGTTTTTCTGGCCAGGAGATTGATGCTGCCACCTGGTTAAGTATAGCAATATATTTGACCAAATCATGACCACCCTCAGAGACGTTTTTATGGGAGGGCAAAAGGGGCACTTGCCCAGGGCCCCCGCTTTGGAGGGCCCCCCACAAGGCTAGCTGATCTGAAGAAGTAAGATTCCATTGTTCACCAGTTTTAAATAGCACACGTCAGGATATTTTATGGGGTGCTGCTTAGGCTCTAAACCCATTGCCTTACTGTTTTGGCAAGTGCATTCCGACTTGATCAATTCATCGTGTATTGCTTTCTGTGTTCGCTGTGGTATATATAGTTTGTGTGTTCCTTATGGCACAACTCTGTAGCATTCTTGCCTTCCTGTAGGAATTTTGTTTATCATGTACAATAGGTAATGGTGAAATGCATATTGATAAATTGAGTGCCACAATGGTTCAGAAATTAGATCAGTGTGTGAAGCACCCATTCCAGAGATATGTGTTCATATGCAAAATTAGAATATCACATTCCAGCAATGCTGGCTGAGCCTTTCCTATGTCTGAAGTTTATAAACCTGCCTGCATATGTACTTGGTTTTGCAGAACAACATCTGCTATTATCAGCAATGTACCTGTACCAGATAGGGGGTGTTATAAAAACTAACAAAGCATCCTTATGGCGAAGGTCTAGAAATTGGTTTATTCACCTAGGCAATCGCCTCCAACGATGGCACCAAGATGTGAATAAGTATCCAAATTCAAGACTCTGGAACGACAGCATTCATGTTTATATCCTGGATTTGCCAGCAGACGATACAGTGATCCTGGTCAAATCATTTAATATATCTTACATTACTGTGCTGTCTTCTGTGAGGTTTACTTTCTTGCATGCTTCTGGTATCGTTTAGCCCATTACTTGATCTTTCTTCTTGTGCAGGCCATTTGGGTGGAACGGTTAGTAGACAGAAGAGAGCGGACCATGGGCCTCATTCCGAGTACGGCGCTAACCAATGGCGCTATTAACGCCTTGGTTGACGCCGTACCCGGACCGGCAGCGCCTTGGTGGATGGCGGAATCACCGCCCCATTCCAAGGTTGGCGGGGCGGTAATTCTCCATTCACCAAGGCTCTTCCCCATTCCCGAATGAGCCCCCATAGGGCTCAATGGGAATGGGGAAGATGCAAATAACGGTGACTGTTCATTACGGTCACCGTTATTGGCTTGGAGGCCCCTTTGCGCCCTCGACTTTAACACCTGCTCAAAGCAGGCGTTAAGGGCGAGGGCGCAGAGGGAACTCGGAGTATGGCGGTAAGGGATTACCGCCACCGGTCTCGTTACCGGTGGCCGCTATCCCTTACCGCCATACTCAGAATGAGGCCCCATATGTTGCAAGCCTCAAGCAAGCATATTTTAAGGTCTGCTTGTTTGACACAAAAAACGGTTTTCTTTTTGGTAAAAGTCAAAGGTTTTTATGTACGTTTAAAAATGAAAATGTCACAAGCCATTGTTTTGGAAGTATTTAAAGCTTTAAAATACAAAAGACAAACCCAGAGTAAATTTGTTAAATCACATCAATTGGTATGCTGGTTCTTATATACTTCCATTGATGATGGAAAGAAATACGCTAGAATCATTCCTATTTTGCAAAACATCCTTCTATAGTATTTTGTTTAAAAATGGTAATGTTTGCTAACGTGATTTGTGTACTTTCCAAGTCTGTTTTTTTTAATAAAATGAGATTGTTTTAGTTCATGGTAAGAACTGGAAAAGAAAGTGTTCAAATGCAGAAATGCCAGAGTTGGCACAAATCCCAGCTCCACCCCTCGACCCTTAACCAATAATAATAATAATTTGGCATTTATATAGCGCTACGAACCCTCAGGTATCTTATTACCCACGGTGTGTGGTGCTCATTTATCGACCTCGAAAGGATGAAAGGCTGAGTTTGGCCCTGCCGGGATTCGAACCTGCGTTAGCAGGCTCTGCATGGGTGTCAAAGCGAGCGCTCTACTCGCTGTGCCACTTGACCGGCGTGATGTGTGACCAATGTGTGATCCTGTGCATCTTATTTAATCTTGTATTGCCTAACCTCTCAATATTGCCAGTCCGTAAACCTTAAGAAATTGTCAGCCCTTCCGAGTGATTTCCTTCTCATGGTATGATCTTCATAAAAGCATTATTCATGGTTTCACTGTCTTAATAGTGAGCATATTTATATTGCACACCACAGGCATTTGTTCCTTTGATATCTAATGGCAACACTATTTGAAAACCATATCCCACGTCTAATCTCAGTCTGTCTGGATAAATACACCTTCCTGGTAGCTTCTAATCTGCTTCCACTATCCATGCAATGGTATGTGTAGCGTTCTCCTTCTTTCCAATTGGTGGTCTCTATCCATTAAGGAGCACTTTTGCATTCTGTGAGGCAGCTAATGGGAGTACCTAATGTGTACCTTTTACATACGGTCATGTATTAATACTACATCTATCTTCCGGGAAGATATTGATAATACGTATCCTGAATGTACTAGAACAGTAACCCCTTTGTAGACTACTAATGTTGGTCTTCAAATGCTACTTGTTTATCATTCTGATTAGAGCAAGAATGACGAGGACAAGGGGACTTAAAGGGAGTAAACATGCTTATAATGCTGCGAGACAGCATATCAACCTATAGGATGTGAGCGCAACGTGTGGGGGTTGAAGGGCGCGACCAGTATTCCTGATCCCTTAATTCCTTTGGTTTGGTGGAGGGGGCCCCAAAGATGTCCGTGCCCAGGGCCCCAAAAGTGCTTAAGATGGCTCTGACCACCCTGCAATACATCAAGTTTTGCTAGATCTTTGGCTCGAGTCTGATGCTTGGGTCAAGGCCTCAGAATCATATAGGAACAGGTTGTT
Organism: Ambystoma mexicanum; assembly: GCF_040938575.1. NCBI lineage: Eukaryota > Metazoa > Chordata > Amphibia > Caudata > Ambystomatidae > Ambystoma > Ambystoma mexicanum. The sequence goes on from NC_090925.1 coordinate 834,847,931, forward strand.
CTTCTTCATTTGTGGGATTAGCTAAAGATGTGGCCCGCCCAACAAGATAGGACAACAAAAATGTTGCCTTGCAGGCTGAATCAGGAAGAGCAGCAGAGTGGCATTAAAGTGCAGATTGCACTGAGTCAAAAAAGGTTCAGTTTGTCTTAGGGGCACTGTGAAAGGGCTCGGGAGGGGGTGGTAAGTCAGACATAGGAGACGGACAAGAGAGCATGTTTGTCAGCAGAGTAGTTTATTTAAAGGAATGAATGCCTCGTCTGACCCTTTGATGGTGGGTTCTGTGGCGAACCAGAAAAAGGAGTCAGATGAGTCAATGCCATTTTCAAGGGTGTATATTTAAAATAAAAGTACAATGCCTCACTATCCCTATCTCTGTGAGGGAGGTTCCCTACCTACCAAAACTAAAACAAGGGTGCATGTCAAAGTCCTCCGTCCAAAACCTAACCAAATAACTGGCGCTACTACTTCAGGAAAAACAACCAAAAAGAGAAAGGCACCAGGACAAGGCCTCTGCCTGGGACAATTGCCTGGCCCAACACTTGGACACCTCCTACAAGCAGGTTTTTAGACAGTTCAACAATCCTGACATCGTTCTTCCCTGGCAACAGGATTCATAACAGTTTCACACAATTCCAAAGATTTGTTGTGAAAGTTTATTACACGTTTCTAAAATGTAATAGTCTTGTATTATACAGTTCTCAAGCCCTCCATAGGCTATATTTGTCAGCTTTTCAAGTCTAGACATAAGGTTTCCTTCTTCTCACACGCAACAAAGTTTATTTAATGTGGCTACACTATTTTCCCTTTGGTGACTGAGAGTAACCTTGTCTTATTCTTGCAGGTTCGAACCCTCCAGGCTTGCTTTCTTCCCACTTTTCTTTTGACCGTCTGCTAGGTTTACTCGAGTAGGCCTCGATACGTTGTCTATCTGTTTGGGTTTTCCAGGCACTGGTGACCCCTGTGGCTTCTCCAGCTGAGACTATTAATGCCTTTTGGTTTTGCAGGGCTCTTTGGTCCATTCATAGGCTTACTGTGTCTCTACTCGATGGCTTCCCTAGACTTGATTGACAATGTTCGTACCTTTCAATTGTGTTTTCTTTTTTGGGGATTTGTTTCCATTTGGTAGTTCATCTATGTGACAAATGCATTTCTTGCACAGAGCTTGGGATTCCGGGCTCCTCTTTGTAGTCTGCATCATCTTTGGTTGTCGGGTGCTGGGCTTAACACAGCTTCCTCGTTGTCATGCCACCAGATGAGGCGGTTGCTTCTCCAGCCCCCACCCCCAACAGCCTTGGTTTCTAGGTCGGTCAAGGCGCCAGCCCTCTAGTGTTTTATGAGTGTTTTGTTCACTCTCCATGCTATCGCTGGCTCTGTGGTCTAGCCTGGCACCGCTCCTTCAGGATGTCTTTCCGTAACAGGATTGCCTTTGCATAGGATTCTCTCTTCCCACTGTGTAGGAGTTTCTGAGACTCCTTGATTCAAAGTTCCTTGTGTTTTCATACAAGCAAACACAAAGAAAACAGCTGTGTCCTGCTTTTGTGACTGTGGTGATAAGGTGAGATTCAGAATGACCTGAAACCAAAGTAATTGGATAAATATCTAGGTTTGGTGGTTTCAAAACAGAAGTAACAACAGTAATTCCAATTCACATATAGGCAGATAACGTACATTGGACCAGAGGTTCCTTATCGGAATGGGAGGCGTTGACCCCGAGAAGGGAGTCACTCCCAGCGAGGTTCCACTTGCCCAGAACCCTAGGGAGGGCCCTACTTAGTGGGCTCACCTCCCTAGCCTCAAAGGGGATGGCTCCCCTCTGAGGAGAAGGGACAAATTGTCCAGATTCGTCACAGTTCCTTACTCTTCAAAGGATGTCTCTCAAAAATGTCCTCCTTCCAAACCTATTCTAACCTATCGTCTGTCCCTAGCACTAATGAGAAAACATAAACTTTGCCTAGGTAAGACCAATTCCCCTTTTCTTGGCTTGTGGTGGCTGATATCTGATCGCCAACCAATGGTGTGCCTGGTTCTTTTTTCTATGATGCCTCGGCCTGCTGCAACAGTTAAAAATGGATCCTTGAATCTTTTTCCTCATCCTAGAGCCAATTGCTTTGGATCACCAAGCAAATGTTCTGATCAGTTCCAGCAGTTTCACACTTAATTGGAATAACTGGTCTTGTGAGTCTGTTCCTTGTCTGCCACAACAGGCTGTAGTCAATCTTTTTTTCCCTTGGTTCGCTTGTGATTGTCTTTTACCCCCAGCTCAGGGTAACTGGTATTCTGTTATGTCTAGAACCTGTCTCTAGTTCACCCCTGCAAGTGTCTCCCCCCACTTGCGGGTGAATGTATGTTTTAGCCATTCCTGGGCTTCCTGGCTCTTCAGCCCAATTCAACTTGTCACCTTTCTCACCCATTCGTGGGAGGCCTGGATACTCAGCTTGGCATATGCTAGAAGGCTTCTCGGCCCTTTGTGGCTTCTCTTTAATTTCACCCCCTCATGGGGTCTCTTCTTGCTCAGCCCGTAGTGGGTTATCGAGCCTCTCAGGCCGTCTGGTTTTCATAATAAATTCCCCCCCTTATGGGGTATCTCATTGCTCAGCCCGTTGTGGGCTATCTGGCCTCCCAGTTCTTCTAGGTTTTGTAATGCACTCACCCCCTCGTGGGGCATCTCATTGTTCAGCCCGTTATGGGCTATCTGGCCTCTAAGGCCGTCTAGGTTTGGTAATGCTGTCACCTCCTCATGGGGTATTTCGGTGCCTCACCGCCGTCATCCCGCTACTTTCTGTCAGCCGTGTACCTGGTTCTCAGCGGAGTTGGTCATCACTGGAGGCGGCTTCTCTGTTCGGTGTGGAGCCACAAAACGACTTCTTTGTGGTCAGGTCTCACTTTTGAGTTTCTCCTGTCTGTGACTGACGGGACTTTGGAGTTGCTCCTCCTGGACACGGTGTTCTGTTTCAGTGGTGGCTCGCTTTCTCTGCAAGTGCAGCGCACCTCAAGCTCTACCCTTCTGGGATTTAGCAGCGAACCATGGGGATGTGGTTTCCTCTGCCCACCTTGCCGTCTGCGTGGCCCTGCCTCCAGGCTCCTCCTGGAAGGGAGACATCACTTACTCTGTGCTCTGGCGCGGGCCTCAGTCTTACACCATCAGAAAAGGGTCTTCCCTTCTTCCCCTTACTGCAGGGGTCACACGTCTGTAATGTTCCTTCCCGAAATGAGAGGAAAGGCTACATTTTTTTTTTTTTAATTGGTTTGTTCAACCTTTAAAAAAAAAGAAAGAAAACAAATGACCCATCAGCGTCTTCCCTCCCTCCGTCCCAATTTGTCACGTGGGACTCCGTTGGCCACAGCCTCAGTCAACAAGTCTTTCTGCTTGTGTTTGAACACTCAGTTTACTTTCCTACACTGGTTTGGCTCCTTATGCAAAGATGTTACTAATGTCAGGTCATAAACCAAACCATTCACCTTTAAAGGTCCCTGAACCCTATTGTACTGCTGTATTCCCATGTAGCCAACCAACAAACACTTATGAATCTGTTTTGGCGGGAATCATAGAAAAACCCTTCTTTGGGGATTCCTTATCCGCAAAGAGAGGGGTCACTCCATCGCGATCCTGCTTGCCATGTCCCCTAGGGGGTGTTAAGTGTAGTGGGCTCACCTCCCTTGTCCCAAAAGGTGTGGATCCCCCTCGGGATGAAGGGATGCATTCCTAGTACTTGTCACAAGGGCTAGAGGAAAAGGAAGTACCGAAACCAACACTTCAGCTGGAGCCGCTACAAGAATGGTATTGACCGGGAATATTTCAACTTCCTCCTGGGGGTGCACCTCCTCCTAGTTCGAAAGCATCATCAGTGGAAGGGTTCAAATTAGCCTGCAGTTTATCAAGCATTGCATTGATGCCGTTGATGTCAGTTTGCAGCCTGGTCTATAAAGGCAGCAGGCCACCTGGCTCCTCAATCTGTCAGGAACTAATGCTCGTCCATAGCTAACCCTCACAGACCTTCCAAGTGTCTAGTATGACTGCGGGCAAAAACACTAGTTGGCTACTGGCACTGGAAAGGTGGGGCGAAAAAAAGGTGCCACGCACTGTCCCCAGTAGTGGAAAGTAAGAAAGCACAAAATCAATTCCAGGTATAATAAAGAAGACAAAGATTTACTAAAAAGTAGGCACAAAAGAGGAATCTAAATTTGAAGATGACGTTAGCCGTAAGTGGGATAAAACCCACCAGAAGAGATGAACATAGTTAAACTGTAATGCCAGGAAGTTAAAGGAGAAACTCCACAGGAAGGAAAACACAGGAATCAGGAAACAGAGTCAAGTGCCAACAAAACCAGGTCATGTGACTGGTCAGAGTTTAGTAATATGACTGCTGAACGGGTGGGGAAAAGTCAATTCTCACAGGGTGCCAGCAATAGATCCAAAGGTAATGCAATGAAAAAACAGTCAGATTCCAAAACTCGAAATACAACAAAGTCACATACATAGAAGCCAAAGGAAAAGGTAAAGGGAGCTTGGTAGAGCTAATAGAATTGGAGCAAGGGTGATCCCAAAACAGCATGGATGGAGGTGGAGCAGCATGGGAAGGCTCAGTAAGTGGGCCAAGGGACTGGGAGATGGCCAAGAAAACACAGCTTGGGAGGAGCACAGAATCAGGAAACTCACAGGAGAATTCGCTGAACGGAGCTCGAATGGTGGACAGAGACCCGTCGAGGATCGGAGCGCTCAGTTCATAAGCTTCGTTTAACAGCAGCATTACATTGCCCAAGAACTGGGCTTCTGGAGATTGTAGTTCCCATGAGTTTTATATGAGGAAGCAATTGCCTGGCATGTAGCTTTGACTCAGCATAGGTGTATCTTGCTGACCTGTCCCCATAAGAAATAATGGGAAGCAGCAGTCATGCCCTTATTTTCCTGCTGCTAGCAAACCTCTCTTGGGAAAGCATACAATCCACTCGACGAGAAGAAAAATAGATACTACTACTCTTCCAAGAAACGTAATCCATTCTGAAGGCTGCAAAATGGCTCTGTGGTAGACTATGATAGATTTGACATAATTTTGGTAGACGGTAGACCTTATAGATTTGATTCTGGCTTTGCAGCAGAGGCCCAAATGGGTCTAACTTCTCTAAAGAATCTGTTTAAATAAATGATCTGTACTTGTCTTCTTCCTTCTTTTCCCTGGTTTGTGGTCTCCCTCTAAATGACAAGTAGTGGGCTTGCTATTCTATTAATTCATTTAGAATATTAATAAAGATCCCAAAATGCTACTTACTTGTTGTCCTATTTCTTCATCATGGTCATCACCATTCAATTAATAAATAACTCAGCTTCTTTCATAAGGTTGCTCGTTGTCTCGCTCAATTTTTGTAAAATTGTTCTTGTTTATGTAAAGGTCACACGTATTTTCACATCAACACTGGTGTGCTTTTTGATGTCGTTTGGTTGTTTTCCTTATATTGGAATATCCTAAGTATTTTTCTGTTCAAGGGTTCCGAGATTCTGTTCTTAGGTAGCAAAGTTGGATGTTTATGGGTTAATAAACACACCCATGATTGGGAACTAAGATTATAAAGAAGCAACTTTTCCCTTTTCTGAGTGGTGTAGGGGTGCAGAAGTAAGGCTCGGACACAAAGGTGGCATCATTTTTGTTATATACCCTTTACTAACCAGGAAAAGGGTTGAGGTAAAATGCCTCTGTCCCTAAAGCTAAGAGGGGTTTCCCTACCTCTAAGAAAACTAGTGAAAATGTCAGAATGTCAAATAAATAGTCAGCGACTGTCGTGTCCCAGAATCCTTACTTCTAACACTAATAACATGAATCTAATGTGCAAGGGTGTTCTCTTCCAAACTAAAGTGGTAATGACAGTTCACGCCAACAGAAAAGTTCCCAATGTCTTGGATTGTCAAAACGATAAAAGAAATGTTCCACAACGTATTGCTCCAAGGATTAGGGGTTAGCTCCTTCCCCCTGATTCCTGCTGGTTTTAGTTTAGGAGTTTGTTTTCCCTTCCTTTTTGTAGTTTCCTTTCCTTCTTCCTTCTCCTAACTCCTTGGGTCCCACACCCACATCTTCTTGAGTGAACTTGCTTTATTAAACCAGTTTGGCGTACTCTCCGGCCAAGCACATGTTTTCTTCTGAACTGTCTCTTTTGCTTTCAGGGTCCCAGACCCTCTTATTTTCAAATGCTCATGTCGGTACAGGTACCAGACTCGCAATGCATGGTCGCTATAGCTTGGTTTACACTCCTGCCATGCATATGCTTTCTTCCGTACTCGCTCTGTTTCTCTCAGGGTCCCAGACCCTCTTATTCTTCGGCTGCCATATGAGTTTGGGTCCCAGACACTCACAGCTCATGTTCCCCGATTGCTCCCAGACCTCCAGCACATCCCGGTCTGCCTGCGTACCTGTTTCTGTGGTTTGCGACTTCCGTGCACCGCCTCTGGCAGTGTTCGGGCATTCTCTGTGGTCGGCGGAGACCCCGCCGGTCAATTTGCATTTGGTTCTGCTTTTACTTGGCGGTCACTCTGCCAGTCTCTGCTCCCTTCTCTGTACATTGTTTTCCTTTCTGGCTATTTGCTGTACTCTGGGTTTCCCTCTTCTGTTTTGTATTTACGTTGACCAATCAAATGGCGTGAGAGACTAGACTGTTCACTCTGGCTCTCTAGAGTGATCTTCATACTCCTGGTCATCTTCTTCTTCACAGTACTGGCATTGGAGTGATATGGAAGGCAATTGGGAATTTCAGGGGTCACCAGTCTGCTCTGACATATTATGTTGATTTATGTTACAGTAGCATACATTGGCACTGGTGGGAAAGAGGGACGGAGAGTTTGAGTTGTGGGAAGAGGGAGGATCTAACACAGTGGTGGTTTACTGCGTTCTCTGGGAAGGGTTGTCCCAAATTACATAAGGGGCTTCCTCTCCCATGTGATCCTCCCTCGGTGCCTCAGCCCCATGGGTGGATGCACCGTCCTGGCCCCATGGGAGAGGTCTGCCCCTAGGGGAGAAGGGGCGATATTCACAGCGTCGTCACAGTGCTTAGTGCAAGTGTGCGTATTATACATTTCATAGTGAAGGCACGCCCTTAACCACAGGAAAAGCTGCTTGTGTCTTTGCTTGAAAAGTATGAATATGGAAAAAAACTGTTTTTACAAAGAATTAAAAAATTCAACTTCATTGCGAATAGACACACTTGATTTTTTCATGTGAAATTTGGACACAGTTTTGCATGCTTCACCAAAATGTCGTATTGCAGTGCATGCTGTGTTTTAAAATTTCAAAGGTTTTTGATCCGAAATTCGGATGGATCTATTGTGCATATCGGAAGAACAGGTGCAGTCGATTATAAGAAATCTAACCTTGAAGCTATTTTAATGAATGTAATACAAGTAAAAGCTTGTTTTTCACATTCTTGTAACTTTTGAAATCTTTCCATAATGTTCACCGAATCCCACAAGCCACAACATATGTCATAACTGTAAGTGTGAATGTTTGCTGAACTTTTGTCACAGATCTCAAATGTTATAGACCTATATTTACATCAGTGCTATAAAATGTTGCATTTACTCAGTGAAATCCAAAGTGACCTTAACTCTACGCATTTATACTCAGTCACCTTCCCTGCAAGTACCCTCAAAAGAGCCATCAATGATGACCAGACCCTGGAAAGGACTACATATCAACTCTCTACTAGGCAGACTAGAAGTAAGCATGCAAACTTACCGCAGATGGACCAAAAAATACATTGACTGCAAGGGTCCACACCATACATAACTGGATCACTTTCACCCTGAACCCTATTGCTCCCAAGAAACATTTCAGAAGCTCACAAAAGAAGAAACAAGCTAAATCCCCCCCCCACAGCAGCGTTTGCCAGTACTTGCCACAAGATCCTCCTTTAAAGATGTAAAGACGTTGGCATTAAAGAAACCACCCTACACTAGCTCACCTCATTCCTCAATGGCAGAACTGAAACTACTATCATGGGCCATTCATATAACTTGCAGAGTACCACAGGTATTCACCCTCTCATCCCTCCTATTCAATGTATACATGACACCCCTTTTCGACCTCATCACTGGTTCTGATATGTCTTGCTACAACTACCAAACAATACACAAATAACGTACAAACTCAAGAACAATGCCTGAGCAAACCACCAAAACATTAAACCATGCATTGCTTGTGTGGCAGCTTGGATGACCACAAACACGCTAAAATTCCACCAGAGCAAACTTGAACTGATGCTCTGCAATGTTACATCCACAATCCCTTGATCTGATGATCTGGGCCCACCCCAGTAAGGATCCTAGTAACCATAATGGACAGCATTGTCACCTTTGAACTTCAGGTCAAGGACATTGACAGAAGTTTCTTTTTCCGCATTTTACCTTACTTTACTTTCATCCACAGAACGATGGCTACATTCTCACTAGTAATATCCAGGCTATGTCTTGGACTCCCAGATGAATGATGAAGAAATTACAGAGAGTTCAAGACGACTACTCGGTGTGGGGTGTGTGCTCAATTGAGGCACTGGCAAAGATGGCTGCTCCATTTCGAGTTCTGCCGTACCCAGCCAAATCCTTTCAAAATTCTGTATCAATACGATTGCCGTGAATAGAAAGTTACCGTGGGGGTAAGTAGTTGAGACTCTGGGAACATTGTCAGGTCCTGGAGGCGGTGAAGCGCAAGGCGAATGTGGATCGTGCATGCTGCACAGGGACTCTCATTCTGAGTGAGAGCGGCCACAAGGGTGAGTTCAGTGTGAACCGACCATGGAATGGCATACTGGAGCGAGGGTTGCCCTGAAGCATGCAAGACAGAGAATTTTGACGGAGTCCTGGACTGTGGTCCCTGGTTCATTACAAAGAATGCCAAAGGGACAACGGACGTCCCAGCTGAAGAGGGTGTCCCTGGTTTGGCATGGGTTCTTTGGGGTACTAGAGTGGCTATACTGGCGCCTCTGGTGTGCAGCTTGGAGTGGTGGTCGTAAGGGGCACCTGAGGGTTCTTGGGGCTGCTTTTGTGCCCTCATGAAATATTTCTCTCTCAGGCACCTGATTAGACATAAGGTTCATTACACTATGAAGTACTTCAACCCCCAGGAATCACAAGGAACCAGGAGGCATCAAGGGCCTATTGCATCAGGGGTGAGCAGGAGCCAGAGGGTAGACATGGGGAAGCATGATAAACATCAACAGAAACTCTCATTTTAAATTGAGTCCTCTGCTAAAAAGCAAAACAAATATGGCCCAGATGGATCCAGAGTCATAAACAAGTACTGTTTTCAAACAAAGGAAATGTGACTGCAAGTTAAAGCAGGAATTTTTACTTTATATACAAAACTAGTAAAATGTACCCATACTTCACATGGGTTCTGTAGACAGACATGATAACACTCTCATCAATTGTTGAAAATCAATGTTTCCGAGTCGCTGATCGCTTGATGTGCTTTGCACTCTGAAGTAAACTGCACAGAGAAGGGGCACGTGTGGCTGGCTGACATACCCTGTAGCAGACATGGAGGGGAGGTGAGAGTTGGTGTGATGCAGCACACGGGGACCTTCTGTGCGCTCTCCCCACCTGTCGCCTCACCCTGGTGTGGTGCAGTGCGTTGCAGAGCAAATATCTCAGAAATGGTGCGTCATAGGGCATTGAAACGTGGTTATCGGCCTTCGAGTTCTGTTCCTCGCACTGAGACGCTTAAAATTAGCTTTGTCCAGTCCTTCTACGACCACATTGATGTTTTGTTGATTTCAGGCCACTGTCTCATGTGTGAAGTGGCTGAAATCTGGGGAAGGGGGTGGGGTGTCCAAATGTCATGTAGCAAGTAAGTCCGGAGGGTCCTAAAAAGTAATTATGCAAAATGTGGTGCAGATTGGTAGAATGGTGTGGAATTGTATAAGGAACAAACTAACAGATTTTCTGCTTTATATATATAGAGAGATAGAGATTAGACACACGCACTTGTAAGGGAGTTCATCTCAAAGCAAAATTGGATAAACATTGTGTGAGATTATATAAAGGGGAGGGTAGAGTTTCCAGGGTAGAAGATACGGTTGCTGCTACATTCGCAGATACAACAAGCATGTGTACGCTTCTTCAATAAGTAACAAAACATTGAGATATACTAAGAAACGAGGGCAATTTGTAGGCTCTTGCGTTGAAGATGACGGGTCCAATTGGTTAAACACTTGAGAATTGTTTTACATGCTGAATCGGTTAATCATGAGGACCTAACTTGGAGAGTGCTATGAGCATAGTATGATATGGTAGGTTATTTATAGCGCGCTTAATACCCAGAGGTTTCTAAGCGCGGACCCTGTGATCGAACATGTGTTGCTCTGTGTTGTCTTGCTACCAAGGCAGGCATGTTGCCGCTGAGCTATCCTGCTGAGAGGATATAAGGTTGAATATTTAGTATAAGGTTGAATACTAGGTTTTTAGTATTTTTAGACTGCTTTGGAAAACAGATGACTGGCTTGAGAGCAGAAGCAATAATTAGCAAGAGAGTACCATGCATCTTTGTAATAGGATTTACATTAATAGTGTCTACTCCGCAGTGTAGATTTCGTTTTTGTTTCCTTTGTATTACACACCAAAGATGAGAAGCCGCTTACAAGAGGTCGAGGGACTTCTCAGGTGTGAACCACGACTTCGGTTATAGGGTTCGAGGGGGAGGATTACACTGGCTAATTAGGGTTGACAGTGGGGGTGGGAGGATGCAGTGAGGTTTTTGTTCGGAATTATTTTTGGATTGTTACAGGGAATACAAAGATTAATATTCAAGCAACAACAGCAGGTAAAATGCAGATCTGTTATGAGATCATTTAAGAATTTGAAATTGATACAATTGTATGAAGAAGTGTCAACATTATGGGTATGACTAAGTGTCAACTTACCCTATGGGTCAGGGTTACCCTAGGGTTATTGACATTGAACTTGAGAGGGATTGAAGTCGGGTATTAATGTCGGAGAAGGATGAGATCGACATAAGATTACTTCCTTAAATGTGAGTGGAGTAAGTCACTATGTTAAGGCTAGGAACATTATTTTATATTTGGACCGACATGAATAAATGTGGCATTCCTGCAGGAGACTCCTCTTATATCGCTGACAGAACCAGGATTTGGCAAGAAGTGAGGATGCCATTGGTATTTTCTCTTATGCCTATGGGGTTACCATTTCATACATCGCTCAATGACTTTTAAACTCTCTGAAGTATATCAGGATCAAGAGGTTAGGCTTTTAGCTTTAAATGGGGATGTTGATGGTTGTCAGATAACCTTTATTTCATGCTATGCACCTAATTTGGAAATCTCAGAATGTTATGAAAATGTAGTAGATAAGTTGTAAAATGTGAGAGATAGTGTGATTATTTGGGGATATGACTTTATTACAGTGTTAGCCTCTGGCTTAGATTGTTTATTCTCAACCCAGGACTCTATTTGCTGCAATTATGTGAGCTTTATGGACTGGTGGGCATTTGGAGGATTAGATATCCTTCTGACAGGGGCTTCAGTTTCCGTTCCTCTGTTCATAATTCCTCATGATGCATACATTTTATTTTGGTTTCAGACAGTGCAGGTCAGACGATTGTTTCTTTGGAGATATTTCTGCACACTTTTTCTCAGCAGGCCCCAATCTTTGTTCAATTACAAAAAACCTTGTCATAAACTTAGTTCAAGGGGGTGGAGATGAACAAGTTACTCTCTTACCTGGTAACGTTCTTTCGATGGTATGGTCCGACGACGTATTCCATATCTATGACAGTAATCACCACAGCTGTCATAGATATGGAATACGTCGGAGGACCCAATCCCCTCAAATTAAATTTACAGCATTAACATATGAGGTTTGTAAAACTGACCTTCAGCAAGAAATATTGAACTTTTTTTTAGATCAATTTGATATTTGTAGAGTTGTATGCATTACTGTGGGAGGTTTTTAAATGTTATATCCGGGGGATTTGTATCTCTGAAGAGACTGGTATTTTATATAATATTAGAAAAGAACTGGACAAGTTGGAACAGAGACTAAAGGAATTAGAAACATACGCAGAGCATGGACATCCTGCCATACTTAGAGACACAATTGGCCCTTGTGGACTTGAGAAAGGGCTGCTAGAGGATTTAAATATTTGGGTAACCAGAGGGCGATTCAACAGTATGGTGATGGACAAAAACCTGGCACATCTCTGGCATGGTTAATCCAGACAGAAAGGCGACAGGTATGCCTACATGCCATAAAAGATGATGAAGGGATACTTAATTTTCAGGGCTCTGAAAAACTAGATATTTTCGTAGGATTTTTAGAAGAATCTATATATCGCCAAATGTGAGAAACCAGTGCAGCAGATAGAGCAGTACTTGGAAATCACTGTTCTCTGTTGGATAGAGGCAGAAAAGAGAGACACTGAATAACACTAGTTGAGATCCTTAAGTCCATGATTAGCTTTGCTCAGGCCAGTCGGCCTCAAGGCAGAATTTTGTAAAGCCTGTGTGTGCATTGAAGCCCCTTAGCTCCTCAATGTATTTCAAGAAACCACAACATTAGTAACCATCCCACAAACTCTGGGGGGAAGTATGTTTCCATCTTCTGCATACATCGGACAAGGACCCCACAGAGTGTGCTGCATTTCGGTCCATCTCCCTAATACATTTGCATAGGCAAATAGGTTACCTCCCCACATGCCCAGGTGTGTGTTCTTTCACCAATCATGTTTTATCCCTGGTCGATCGACTTCATATGGTCTGAGGCACTTATTTGGGTTACTTTACATAATTAAACTACAAAATACGGCAGGTATTATTAGATGTCAAAAAGGCATTTGATTCCGTTGAGTCGTCTTTTTTTATTTGAGGTAATGTTTGTGCCCTCCCTGTCTCACACGTGTAAAATGAATAAAACAGACACTACCTGGACAGGGAATAAGGCACAAAAGAGCAGGCTGCGAGAGTTCAAGGAAAAGTTTATCTAGATCTCTGAGAGCGCTCAGCCCACATCAAGGTTACAACACATTTAAATAGTACATTGACATCTTTAACATATGATGCTACATTGGACACGGTGATCACTATCTAAGCTAAGAAAATACATTCTGAGCAATGCATGCACTAAATAATAGTTGATCAAAAGACCCTCAGTAGTGTTTCACGTCCTTATACAAATCACTCAAGAGTTTATATCATCTACAACATTTGGGTTATACAGGTCACAGGTTTATGGGCCTTGACCACTATAATACTGTCATTGAACTATAGGGTTAGTCTCACAAGAATCTGAGGTATGTGGCACTTGTTAGTATTGGGCACGATATACTGCAGCAGGGGTCTAATGATAGTTGGGGGTCTGTTGGGTGGGCTCCATAGCATGGTTGGCAGTCTGGCACATGAAAGGGATGCCTTGCAAGGACACAGGGTTAGAATGGCAATAGGTTTCAACTGGTGAGTGTAAGAGGTCAAGGACACTTTTGTGGAGATGGATGAGCTATGTGCTTGGCTCATGTTGGTTCACATGCAGGACAAAGATCTCAGAGGAAAAGGGATGTGTTACATTTATTATTTGTTGCAAGCAGCTCCGGCTTCAGCGTGAGAATGGAGCTGCAGAGTTTTCCAGTTGTAGTGGGGACGAGGGTGGGGGCCATGTGCTCCGAGCTACTGCAGCGGGCAAAAGGGAGAGATGCATTTTGTACTATCGCAGTGAGGCCAGGTTACCAAGATGGAGTTGAAAGGGGGTACAAAAAATGGATGCCCTGTGTCCTGCTTTGTGGTCCCATCTACGCGATTGTAACCCAAAGTTAACATCGCATAAGGGCGAGGGGCGTACCCACCACTAGAGGCACTTGGTCCGAGTTTTGTAGTGAGAAGTGATGATAGCGAGGGGCCGATTGGCCCCTCGCTCCCACACATTACTTGGTACAATGGGGTGAGGAACTTGTTCCTTTTAATGGTAGATTACTATATCATTTGCGAAATGTCGGCTTTCCAACTGCTTCTACCTGGGCCGTGGAACAAAACAAGGCTCGCCCCTTTTTGCTGACACTCTTTGCTCTCAGCATTGAGCCTCTTGCAGCTCTTTTGCGGGAGCAACATATCCACCATGGCTTGCACATATATACACATAAGCTGATTGGCTCCCTTTATGCAATGACATGATGTAATTAATTATGGAACAACAAAAGAATGTGTTCCCTATATTCTCCTGTAAATCTCCAAACTTAACACCCATCTTCCTATCCCTCCTCAACAATCAGCACAGAAGAGTCCCAGCACACTTAAAATCTGCATAAATCAGACCTTTACTTAAAAAGACCAGAGCTGACCCATATGACCCAGCCGGTTATCACCCTATCAAAAACAGCCCTTTCATCTGGAAACTTCTGAGGGTTTCATCAAAACAAACCGACTCCTGAATAAGGCAGAGCACAGATTTAGACCTTCTAGGGATACACTTAAAAACAATGCATACAGTGTGAGCTCATCCTGCTTGATATCTCAGCCGCTGTTGACACCATCAGTCACAAGATCCTACGAAAAGGACCAGAAGATATTGATATTAAAGGAACAGCTCTACACTGGATCACCTACTTCCCCACTGGTAGAACATAAACTCCTATCTTGGCACCTACACTTTCCTTCCTCACCCACTTACATGTAGAGCACCCCAAGGATCCACAACCTTCACCTCTACTTTTCAACACATACGTGACACCCCTTCTAGACATCATCAATAAATCTTATATTTCCTGCTACAACTTGTCGGTTGGTGTCCACGTATTGGACCTTGAGGGTAGTCTAACACCCAAATCTTCCCTCATTCATAACAGTCACACATTCTGATTCGGATGATTTTGTTTTTTTTCAATGACTTGATCAGGAGAATCAATCTTACATTTTCATTTTCTATTGCCTTTTTGCCATATGAAGACTACTTGCCAAGTGAAACATTCATTTAATCAGTTTCTATGGGAAGTAGAACATTATTTTAAAAAACACCACAGGTTCTTGGTAGATGTTTTTACGTATTTACCATAAGCCAAAAATACCTGTAGGTTGACGTAGTTTCAAAAGTATCAGAGAGATGAATGGACCAAATATTTCAAACAGTTCTCCTAAATACTAGTACGTGGATTGATTTTCAACTCCTCTATATACATCTCCTCTATATACATCCGTGAACATCCAGGGGCTTCATATTTGTAAGAGGTCAAGGCTGCAGGCTGGCGGGGAATATTTCATCCGAATCAGAACAACTTGTTGTATGACATCAATAATCTACACATTTGTGAACCACCCAAACATTAAAAACTGCCTTTGCTAGGTGGGCACATGGATGACAGCAAACTGACTAAAACTCAAACCTAGAAAAACAGAATTGATGCTCTGTCATCCTACAGGTTCTAATTCCACCACAATCCCTTGGCCTGATGGGAGGAGTGTTTTCCCAAACCCATCAACCATAGTAGGGAATCTTGGATCGACAATGGACTACATGCTCACTCATGATCCACAGGTCAAAGCTTTTGTCATGAGCTATTCCTCCCAGGTGCGCATGATACGTCACATCTCACCTTACTTAACATTCATCCACCGGGCAATGTCCATCATTTCTCTAATTCTATCCAAACTAGACTATGCAAACAGTCTCTATATCTCAGATGCCAGATTACCTAATGAGGAAACTTCAAAGAGATTAAAATGCAGCGGCAAGACTACTTCTCAGAATGAAGCGATTTGAACATATCCCACTAGCATTACATATTCTTATATGGCGCCCATCAAAAAAAGCATTAATTTCAAAACCTTGTGCATAGTCCATTGTTCATTCCATGGAGGGGGCCCTTCCTCCTTCAGAGTCCAGCAATTCTGCACTAGTGCTAGTCCCCAACTTCAAAAAGAAATGGCAAGGAGAATCTTCTTTTTCAGTTCTGGCCATGAAATTATGGAACACCCTACCCACACCTCTCCACCTGAAAGTGAACCACTGACTGAAACAGTTCAAGCCTTGTCTTTTCAACCAGCCTCTTTGAAAGAAATTAAAAATAATAGCGACTGACGACTAAAAACTGTGCACCAGAAACTTGGGATAATTTCCGACAAGCAATCTTTGAAACTCTTGGCACTACTGTCTGTGGGAAACTAATTTGATTCATGTATCCTCTGCTGCATGACACTGGTCTGCACCTTAATTTCAGTGCAATCTCAACCAAGAAGCAACAACACCCTCATCCCTCTCCCCTTCATCCCTCAATTAACTCCTCACTGCTAAAATCCTGCATCCTTCAACCTCCCAGACTCCTTCAGATGACCTTCAGGTCTAGTGTACTGAACAGATTCAGATCTGTTCCATCTTCTATCAGCAACTATGCTGTCAATGTTTGCACTTCACAATCCCGGGTCTGCCCATATGGCTAATCTGCCCAGTCGGTAACTGTGACAAATAATATAGTGATTTTCATATTGGCACCTACATAATAGGTACTTCTGACCCATATCCATCAACACCAAAGGTTTCTGCATCTGCCTTCCTGCTATCCGATGAACACATCCTGCCCTGATTTCTTACAGCGTCATACGTAGCAAGGCCAATATAATTGGCAGGAGGGCCAAAGACAAGACAATTTCCTGGAGCCAAAGGCTTGCGTTTGGGCTAATTTGCATACCTAAAATGTCTGGCTGATGTGGCTCTGAACTGGAGGTGAATGTCCAGCGATGGCTACTTGGTGGTGTTATGGAATGTGTGACTTGGTTCAAATGGATTATCCTACTTTCACATTACAGGTGAAAGTTTTTTTTAAGTCTTTTTGAACCCACCAATCTATTGGTGTTTTGTAAACATGTCATAATGCTCCAGCCACTAAGCTTCCAGGACTATACTGCACTGATGATCCCTAATAACGGTGAACCCAGATAAGCTGTTGTCTTACCGCCTTGCAAAAATTCTGTTTTGGGTTGATCAAGTTATGCATAAAGTAGCACTGCCCTCTAAGACAAAGACAATTTTCCTGGAGCAAAAGGTTTGTATTTGGGCTAATTTGAATTCCCACAATACCTTGCTGATGTGGCTCCGAACTGGAGATGGCATTGTGAAATGTGTGACATGGTTCAAAGGCGTTATCCTACAATCACATTTCAGGTGAAGGGTTTATTTAAGAAACATAATCATCAGAGTGATTGAGAGGTGGTTGCAGTGACCAAGTGAGTGCACGAAAAAGGGTCAGGATGAGCTTTGGCAGCGGTACAACAGCATTGTTTATTGTCTCATTCACTGTGGGTATCTCCGTACTCACTCTCGTCTGGGTTGGGGGAGGCCAGGATGGCGCTGTGCTGTTTCTTCACCTGTTCCACATCTTCGGAAAGTTTTTCTATACATCCGCATATCTCTTCAACCTGTGGGGAGAAATCAGAAATGCTTAATTTAAAGACGTCTAGCCAAGCAGGTGATTCCCGCGGGACACCATCCCCAATATCCCATGAGTTTTGGTCACATTGTAGTAGTTAAAGGAGCAACAACTCTGCCTCTATGGAATGTCATATTGCTTTTGTTAGGTCATTACCTCTTTGCCCCATCAGATGTCTTCCATATCAAGAGGTCAATCATTCTCAGTGTTTCTTCCTATACAACATTCCCCAGATCATTATCAACACCCCACCTCTGAAACTACACGGTGGGGCTGGGGGTTTCTCCAAACAAATCTAATGTTGCAAAGACCTACATCTGGAAAGGTGTTTGCAATTCAGACTTCTCCTGGTCCAACCTAAACAGGAGATGACCAATCTATATGATTGATTTGAATGGACAATGCGCCAGAGCTGAGGAAGATATGGTTGATCACCTGTCCCACCCAACTCCAATACCTAGAAGTTTGAACACCTCTGCTATCTTGCACCAAGGCCCACAGTACCTCCTCCATGTCTGCTAAACATATCTCTGCAGCCCCCTTCGTCTTTGCCTTGACAGAGAGAGCCACAGTACCTGCTTTCCATTGAGTAAAAGAAAATATCTTTTCTCTTCACCTATCCCACATTAGCTCCACCTGGGTTCTGATTATGCTCCAGAAGTCAGGCGTTAAGCACCATCGAACCTATCACAACGGCAGTCGATGCATGACCGACCCACGCAGACACTGGCGGCAGGGCGTAGGCTCTTTTTCCACCCCATTCACACATCTTTTGCAGTTCTCTTTCTGGACGAGCCCTTGGACATTGTTGGTACTTCTAAAATGGTTTCTTTGTGATTTCTGTTCCCAGGGAATTCCTGGACTTTGTCCTCAAACTGTAAATAAAACTTAACTCAAACAATGTACTACCCCATGTGATCATTTTTGGAAGGGGTTATCTTGTTACATTAGGGTTTGGAGAAATTCCCTTTAGGCCACAGTGTATGTCAATTCCCCAACCACCATTCCAGGAGGTATCCCTGATGGCATGTTGTCTATGTTCCAGAGTTGACCCTCATTTGCATACATCTGCGGAGCAGGTTAGTGTGCCTTTCTTGCCTACCTAATTTTGAGGTGACCCTACGTGCCTTCTTATCCAGGTGTTCTCTAAGAGGTTCTGCAGTTTATTATCTCCACTATTTTACCCAGTGATTGAGTGGTGCACATTCCTGTACTGTGCTAAGTACGGCATATAGCTGCAAGAGCCACATGGGTATATAAGGAGGATGTCGGCATCATCCAGATTCACGGTTATTGCTGTAGGGAAGTACAGAAACCCCAATCCTGTGCTTCCAGTGCTGCCTAATGGTGCACAACAAGTGTGTCCTACGCATGTCAAGAGTCTCTCTGCTTCATTTCAGACCCCTGATCCACTTGACCCTCTCCCCATTGTATCATGAATTCCACTCAAACAGGGCCTTCCTGCCAGCTTAAAAAGGCTATTCTTTAGCCACCTTTCTAATGGGCTCATCACAGACTATTATGGTTTCTGATAATTGAGCTGTTTCTCTGCGGCAACTACCTGATATTCTGAACCCGATTGACATATCTTTGCCTACAGCAAATACCTCAGGAGAGGATCCTTTAAAGGGCAGACCTGGGTTATCCACACCCGCTAGAGCTAGGGCTAGAGTGTCTAGCTGTTTCTGTGTTTGAGCAAGCCTGGGAGAGTTAATTCGGCCAAAGCTGAATCACCTGAATTTCACTGTATTCGAGACCACAGTGTTCACAGGATGTTTAAGAGATTCAGGTAACAGCTTAAGGTTACACCCATGATGTTTTCATGCTAATGAAATGTTGCTGTAAACAGCGAGTTAGTAATAGCATACTTAGCATATGTTGCTGAGAGATCATTTGGAAACGTCTTTGAAATGTAGCATCTGTGGTAAAAGTCTGCAGTAGCATGTTCTCACATTCTCCTACCCATAGATGTTATCAGGTGATAAAGGATCACAAATCACTTGAAAGTAGATTAGATGCTGTTCCATCATGCTGAACAAAGAAATTGATCATGGTGTATGTTGATGAGTAACTCCCTGAACCATATGCACAGCAATAACCACATGCAACTTTAGGAACACACTGTGGGTCTTTGAGAAGTTGTTGATTTTGTTTTAGTTAAATATGGCCATATGGATTCTGAAAGAATGTTAATACATTCCGCACCTAGGACAAGGAAGGGACCGCTGGGCGAGATAATACTGCTAGACGCAATACGCTCCATGTTAGTTGCCGGATGACATTGCTTCCGCAAGGTGCGTTCACCCACGACGTTGTCCGTGTAACGACACTAACTAACTAACTAACTAACTAACTAACTAACTAACTAACTAACTGACATTAGTCACCACACAATAGTAGTGGTAACTAATCAGATGGCACTGACAAAATTGCTGCGTTTAGCGTTAAGACACATTATAGTGATTTCTGGGCAGCAGTGCTACTGTGAGGTGCATTGAGTCACAACGTGGCATGTAATGACGCTACTGATCATGAAACAGTATTAATAACAAACAAGATGGCGGTTGCACAATCACAGCGTTAAGCGTCTAGTTCATGGCACTAGAAGCAAGTGGATCGCTTATCAGGTATGTCACATCCCGCTATACTCTGCATGGCATGTAATATACACATACTGATAACCCTGACTTACTAATAGCTCGAAGAGCCTGTTTCACAATTAAAACAAATGTTCATCTGATTTAAACAGAAATGAAGAGCATGGCATAATGGGCAGTTCTTTTATCATCACGAATATATGAAAGATACAGAATTAGTGACAGACATGGTAACAACGAACCCCCTTTTTATTAGTCATTATAGTTATGAACCCTTTTATTGTCGTGGAATCACAAATGGTCTAAGCTGTCAAAATAATTTGTTTTGAAGAAAATTATTTTTCGTCTTCCCTCTACAAAGAACTAAAGATCAGAAGTACTGAAGCAGAATGGAGGCACCTTTGGCTGACCCACCAATGTGCAACATCCGGGAAAGTCGCGGTCGACCTTGTCTACGTAGGATATCCTGTATTCCTTTGAGATCCCTATTTAGAAATGGTTGTGCTCATGAATGTCCAAATCTGCTGTTGATGCATATTCAGATGTTGAAATAAAGAGATACAATCCCTGTTTGAATGTATTCTCAACAGTAGGGCTTTTTAAGTCAAGTGGATTTTTGTCACCCCAGTGTTTGGGTAATTCTGGGGTAGACTTAGGCGTTGTATTGCCTTTTTCTGAACTTTGTGCAGGCTTTGTTTTCTCCTTTCTAAACCACCTTGAAAGTAGTAAGGTGTTCTTTTTGCTCTATCCCCTTTAGATAAGCAGCACATCAATGCATCCTAGGGGGAGTTTCCCCACTAAGGAAACGTAGTCCTTCCTGATGGACAGTTGTAGTGACCGCAGCACTGTTGTTAAAAAAAAACAGGAGTCTCCCCTTTTTTGTGGTATTCATTTAAGCAATGTCAGAGGCATGAACATCATCACCATGGATGTTTGACATGTGATTGACTATGCCTCAGCGCTAATGGCCTCTTTGAGGTTATTGACTAGCCCCAAGGATTCACCCCATTATACAATAAGTAACCGCAGGGGTCATCCAGGAAGCAAATTCAGCAGGATGAAACCTCAGGTACAACTAATGCATGAAGACTCTTCCCTGGGCATATAGACTTTTCAGACATTCATTTCTGTTATGAATTCCCTATATTGTACTATTATAAATTTAATATTACTCAACGTATCTACTTCTGAATGATACTCAACATATCTACTTCTGAATGATATAAATATAGACCCAGGCATGCGACTGATTTTCTCAGTCCTGCTGGCCTTTATGAGGTTATTGACTTGCCACCATGGGTTCTCCCTATTATGGAATAATTAACCTCAGTGGTTATCATGGAAGGAAACTTAGCAGGATGAAACTTTGTGTACACCTAATGCATGGCCAACCCATTCCCAGCTTTTTGGGCTTTTTAGGGGTCAATTTCTGTTATGAATTCTCTATATTTTACTATTATAAACTTAATATTACTTAACATATCTACTTCTGAATGGTAAAAAGCAGACCCAAGCATGCCTCACATGTGACTAATTGTCTCAGACCGGCTGCCCTTTCCGAGGTTATTTACTTGCCACCATGGATTCTCCCAATTATGGAGTAATAACCTCAGTTGTTATCATGAAAGGAAATTTAACAGGTTGAAACTTCATGCACACATAATGCATAGCTGAATCTTTCCTAGCTCTTTAGGCTTTCTAGAGGTCCTCATCTGTTATAAATACCATATATTGAAAAATCATAAACCTCAATAATAGTGAATGTATCAGATTTTAAATGATTAATAGCCGATCTTTGCATTTATGACATGTGATTGATTTGCTGGTCTGACATGAAATCTTAAAATTGTCCACTTCAAATTTACTAATTTGATCAACTTCTAAATGATGTAAGGCGGATTTATTCTTACACAGATTCAAACCTGGGACCTGCAGGCTACACATAGATACGTGCAGCAGGTGCATTAACACCTAGTGAAATATCTTACGGCAGAGTCTTATGTGCTGTCCTATCTGGAAAATAGCCTGTGATGAAGAGGACTCCATTTCCTCTTACTCACCCCCATCGAGCCTGGGTCTGGCCTCTCCCATTCCCCAACCTGTCTGCCCCTCCCTGTAGTCTTTGATGGGATTTTGTGTATGTTGTTTCCCCAAAAATCACAGCAGACTTGCCAGACATTTTGCTGAACTTCCCCAAAGATGTATGGCTCTTAAAGGAGATTCAGACAAATGTGGGCTGAAAGAAAAATCAGCGGGAACCCGCAGACCTACCCAAGTCTCTGTTGGGGTTTTGAATGAAGCCTCCGGATCACTTTGGAGAAAGTTAACCCAGGCTTGCTTTTGAGGAGCAGGAGCCTGACATGGATGGGGACGAGCCATCACTGTTGTCTTATTCTGCTTATTACTGATTATTTTGTCAGAAATAGCAGATTCTTCCACCGTCCACCTGAATGTTGGCCTTGTATCTGTACTTGCCAGCTGTGGGTTGTTGCCATTGTTTTCTCCTGTGTTTTGGTGGGTTGGAGATTAACAGCTGGAATCTGGAAGATATTTTAGTTCAAGAGCTAGACATGGGTCACATTCGTGGAGGTCCTTCCCTGCTATATAACAAAATCTGTTTTTGGGTCCCTTTTATTAAAGGTTAGATCTAGGGTCTTTGTGCAATAATGGCACTTTTTACCATAGTTGTTTCCTGTCCATCAACCTTCTTTCTTCCATTCCTGCCTGATGCTATATTTCCTGCTTATCATTTTTAGGTCAGATAAGCAGGATCTTTGCTCCCTACGGAAGCTCTTAAAGATATATATTAGAGTGGGACAACAGTGTCAGTCAGCTGCCCTGTGAGGCAGAACAAGGGCATCATGATAGAAGCACCGTTGCAAAATCAGCAATTTTGTGGAAGTAAGTTTACAGTGTACTGTGATGAACCTGGACTATTCGTCCCTTCTC
Organism: Ambystoma mexicanum; assembly: GCF_040938575.1. NCBI lineage: Eukaryota > Metazoa > Chordata > Amphibia > Caudata > Ambystomatidae > Ambystoma > Ambystoma mexicanum. Next base: position 834,870,876 of record NC_090925.1, read on the forward strand.
CATGGGTGGGGAGCCACCCCCTTTGATGCTAGGAACATGAACCCACTAAGTAAGACCCTCTTTAGGGGTCTGCTATAGCACAATCTCACTGGGAGGGACTGCCATTCCTGTAAGGAACTCCCTGTCCAGAGTACATTGTCTGCCTGCATGGAAATCGGAAAGACTGTTGATACTTCTGTTTTGGACTTTCCAAATAGTAACATTTCTTCAATCTCTTTGGCTTCAGGTATTGCTGAATCTCGCCTGAACTCCACAGTCAAAGAGAAGTGACACCCCCCTTTTGTTTGTGATGACATACATAAAGCAATGAGGATCATGGAATGGAAGAGAGAGAATCCTATGTAGAGGCAAGGCTCTGACAGGACGACGACCTGGAGGGGCACAGCCACGCTAGACCATAGGGCTAACGTAGCGTGAGGGGCAAGCTGATTGCTATGAAGACGCTGGAAGGCTGGTGTTCTGAACGGCAACAAAGGTGAAGTCGAGAGAGAGATGTTGATGGTCAAGAGACCGTCTCACCTTGTGGCGCGACCACAAGGAAGCTGTGGTTGGCTTGGGGAGACCGTAGCGGAGACGAGACTGTAGCAGAGAGATCGGATCCCCGATCTCCACACGAGAAGTGCACCAGCTACCGAGCAGGGCTGATCAAGGGAAGCAAATGCTCCCGAAGAGGTAACGCCGCTGAGAGGGGCAACCAGCTTTATCCAAGGCTGCAAAAGCCTAGACGGTCTTGGGAGCCCGGTTACGAGGAAAACTTGAACAGACCAGACCAGAGGGCCACAGGACTTTGGGGAGATCCAGAAAGAGAGACGTTGGTATCCAAGGCTTGTAAAGCCAAAAAAGCTACTGGAGCCTGGAAAAACAACGGGTAGATGCCCAACAGAGGCCCCGCTAAAGAAGGCCTATTTGAGAACAAAAGGGCATTGGGGATCCCAGGAAAACCAAGAGACTTTGTTATTCGAGGTTGGGAAAGACAAAAAGTTTACGGGAGCCAGGAAAACCTGAACGGTCAGATGCCCAAACAAGGCCCTGCTAAAGTAAGCCTGCTAGAGGGCTTTGGGGAGACCTGTAAAGATAGACATTAATATCCAAGGCTGGGGAAGGAGAAAAGGTTATGAGAGCCAAGGAAACCTGAACAGGCAGATGCCCAACAGAGGTTCTGCTAAAGCAAGCCTATTTGAGAACAAAAGGGGCTTTGAGGAGCCCTCAAGATTATAAAACCTATAAAGCAAGACTGGGAACATAGAGGAACTGGAGGGTTCACGTGCCGAAACCAAAGAAAGGAACATTTTCCAACATCAAGTCTGAAATGGTGGCATTTCATTAACAAGACTTTCTTTTCCCAAACAAAGACCAGAATGTGGCGGAACTGTATAAAGATTTAAGACCGGACATTCAAAGCCTGCAGAAAGGCTAAAAGACCAAATTGTGAGAAATTGAAGAACTTTTAAAACCTTCTCTTGAGAAGAGATCTGAGTAGTTGCGACGAGTAAAACCCACCGATAGAGGCTATTGCTCCGCTCCATATTTTTGATATGTTTTCCTAAGGACTATTTCTTTTGGACATTTGACGAGCACCATTTGTTTTAGTTTGTTGGATAGGGAAGTTCCCTCATAGGGGTTTATAGTCATTGCATCAAATTAAATAGCATCGAATGCCTTACCATTTAAAAAAATGCATTAAAAAAAAGCATTGAATGCATTTGTTTTCCTTTTTTTTAATGAGGTTGTGATCTTTTTTAACCTTTGAAACCCGTTATAATTAAAATAAACCCTTTACCTTAAAAAAGAAATGCATTCAATGATTTTTTTTCAATGCATTTTTTCTATGGTTAGCCATTCAATGCTATTTCATTCGATGCAATGGCCCTCATTACGAGTCAGGCGGTGGACCATGGTGCTATTAGCACCATGGTCCATGCCGGACTCCGGCATGGTGGATGGCGGAATTACCGCCCCATTCCAAGGTGAGTGGGGCGGTAATTCCCCATTCACCATTTGCCCTTCCCCATTCCCATTTTTGCCCCATAGGGCATAATGGGAATGGGGAAAGGCGCTAAGTACGGTGCCGCAAATTGCGGCACCGTACTTAGCACCAAGGTCACTTTGCGCCATGGGTTTTAACGCCTGCAAAAAGCAGGCATTAAAACCCGGGACCTCTTAATCAGGCGTCGGCGCCGTTAAACCCTTAACGCCTGACTTGTAATGAGGCCCAATGACTAGATACCCTCATAGGGCTACATTTGCATTTGCTTATTATTTAAATAAACACCCTTGAAGAAGCCACATCTTAGTCCAACTCTTTGTTAGGGTTCAGCACAGTACATTGATGAAAGATTTGGTAAGTGCTGCTTTTGAAGGCTTGTTTAGTTTCCATGCTGCTTGAGTTCATTTGTTTCATTATTATGGGGAACTGTTTGTGTATGCATGTTATTGCTAATTCTGATAGTAAAACGACTTCCTACCACAGTAGTGGATTGAAGTCTTTTACTATATCTAACAGTATCCTTGTGGTGTTGGCATCACCCTCCGAATAAGGCCAGATGCTTGTTGTCTGAGCAGGTAATTGTATTGACCAGACGACCAAATGACATCCATCCCACTTCACTTCTCTTAGCCTCTCTCTTTCCCAACCATCTCTCTTCAGTGTTCTCGTGTGTCCATGATATGCATCATGGTAGGCACGAGGCCAGCCACACGAGGACACTGGAATTACAGCATGATACATACTAATGAGAGATTACAGTGTATCTAATAAATGCTGATCTGTGTCCACCTAACATACAAGTGGGCAGCAGTACCTGTCTCCCCAGCACTCACCCTTCTGTATCAGATGGGAATTTTGGACTTGCGGCCCCTTGATTTCACTCTTTGTGCTTTCGTAATCTGTTCTCGATTTGTCCCTCACGGACCCCCCTCACCGCAGGAAAAACGGCATGCATGTAAGCTGCAGCACACCTCGAGCTGCCTTCTCCCGTTTGCTCAATGTTCTGATCATGAGTTATAAACGGTGTGCCAGAAACTACAACTGAGTCACTCGGAGCATTCAGCACCCTACTGAGGCTACAATGCGCTCCACATTACACACCTTTCCGTCCATTGTTCCTACGGACCCTTTTAGAACTTGTTGAACTCTCAAAGGAGATGAATATATAGACTTCTCTTTAGGAACAAAACCTGGCAGTTAGGCCTTGAACTTTTGCTTAAAATTAGACCGCTGCAAATCATGGATTCGCCCAAAATGCATGCACATTTTCTCACGTGCTTCACGTCACTTGGCACATACCCTCCTTACATTTGAAGTGCTCACCGTGTTTACTTTCATTGCATTACATAGCAACCAAGGCTTCATTGGCAATGGTGTTTTGCGGCCTCGAAGTAAGAAAAATGGCGAGACATGGTTAGTAGGATTATGCGTGGTCCTATATGTGAATAACATGCGTTGGATCTCATGTTGGGGTGACATCCCATTTTGTATGGCCAACGTAACTAGTCTGTTGAATCTTTCTACTAAGCTGTTTGCCTTGGGACGGTATAGGGAAGTGGTGTGATGTTCAACTCCGTTCATGTTCAAAAACCTTTTCATGATCCTGGACACAAATTGCACCCCATTGTCAGATATAATGACTTTAGGAAACCCTTCTCGCTCGAACAATTGTTGTAAGACTTCTATCACTGAATGAGTTGTGACCTCTCCCACAAACCAAACCTCAGTCGACTTTAAAAAAAAGCAATTACTACTGTGGCATATCTACTGTCAGGTGAAACATAGCTGTAAGGACCCACAATGTCAACAGCCAAGGTGCAGCAGGGCCCCTTCGGTGCTAGTGGTGGTGTGATGGGGCTTTCTTGGTGAACAATGTTTTACTCGACTCTGTGCATGCATTCCATTCTCTCAAGTATCTTTCCACTTCTGATTTGATAGATGGTCACCAGTAGTTTTCATTAATAGCCCTCTTTGTGACAGTGATACCAAAATGCGCTTGATGTGCTGCTTGAAGAACGTTCACTCTTATGCTCCTGGGTGGAAGAACTGTGTGTGCGCTCTGTATACAAACTTCCCACAGAGTGACAATTCATCCTGCACCCTGCAGAAAGAAACTAAAGAGTTCTAAAGTTCTGGAGAGTGGCCATCCTTTTGCGAACATATTCCATCACTTCCTGTAGGGTTTCATCTTCTCTATCCTTCATGGCCCAATCTTCCTCACTAATATGTTCACTCATGTAGTCCAATTTGTTGATTGTTGCTACATCCACATTTGGCTCCACTTCAGCAGTGTCCGGGACTAACATGCGTGAGAGACAATCCACTGCAAAAAAAAAAAAGAGTTCTGGATTTGTATTCCATAACACAATCATATTCCTGCAGAAGGGCAGAGAATCTCGCTAATCATACATGCAGCAGACAGAATCTAAGGTAGTCGTTAGCAATCTGTACACATTACAAATGATGATCCCCATATCTACTGTCTGAAGTGTTTCATGTCCCAAACAAAGGCTAGAGCTTCTCTCTCTATGACCGAGTAGTTGATCTCTGCTGCCTTAGGTAGTCTGCAAGCAAAGGCTACTGTGGCCTCCTTGACAGTCCCCAAACTCTTCTTGCTAGCACCCACTGTTTTTATTTATTTGTTCGAGGTGTCAAATGGTTTTAGCAATGGAGTCTTCAATAGCAATTCCTTGGTGGACTCAAATGCTTGTTGTTGTTCCCTATTCCATCGAAAGTTGACTTCCTTTTTTTTCTTATACTTCGTAAGGAAGTGAAGGTTTGCGCAAGTTTTGTGTAAAACGTGCACAATCCAAGGAAATACACAAGTTCCTCTTTCGTGGTTTGTGGCATTGCCTTGACTATAGCTTGTATTAGCTTCTTTTTTGGCTTGATCCTTTCAGTCATATGGTATGTCGTGAATGTTCGACTTTGTTAGAAGAATCCAGCACTTAGTTGTTTTGAGAGTGAGGCCATACTTTTCCAGGGTACTTAGCACTTGTAGTAGGATTTGTGCATACTTCTCCGTTTATTCCAGTAAGGCATCCTGGAATGTGATCAAGTTGCTTAGATAGCCAAACAATTTGCCCATGAGTCTCCAAAGGACTGTCATGTGGATGCTAAGGCAAATTGTCCTGAAGAGGAATTGGAATGGAGTGATAAAGTACGTTAATTCTCGTGCATCCTCAGTAAGTTCACCTTGGTGGTAGGCGGATCGTAAGTCTAGTTTGAAAGCAAAATTTCACCCTCCCACCCAGAATTTTGCTGATCATTTTAGATACGTTTGGTAGGGGGGTGCACATCGACTTTTATACTCTTGCTCAAACTTCTAAAGTCCACACACATCCTGATGTCTCCATCCACCTTGCGGGTACTATCCTCTTGTGGGTTTGTTTTTGCAATACACGGCTGACTTAGTGAGAGGATTTGCTGTTGGTCGCCTGGTTTTAGGGTGAGGTGAAACTCAACCTGGTGTTTCCAGCTCAAAATGGGCAACCCCTTGGCAGCTACATAGACAATGCAGACTGTGGAGTTTTTCTTGTAATGCACCCGTGCCTGGAAGCAGCCTAATATCTTTACTGAATGTCCTCAGTAGGCTGTGGGCGTGAATTTGATAGGTGCTAATTGTCCAACTGCTTGTCATAATTCTTTAATGTACAGGCTTTCTGGAATTACGGTGAACAGAGATCCGGAGTCCGTTATTAGTGATAATTCTCGCCCAGCTATGATCACCTATATGAGTATTGTGGGTCTTGGTGGCCCAGGTTCTTCCTCTGATCTGTCAATCCCTAGCACAGTGTTGTAAAGATGATTTTCCAGTTATTCTTTGCCCACTGTGATTGCTCAGCCATTGTAGCTATGTCAAGTTTGTCATTCTCCGATCTCATGCCGCTCATCTGTGATCGGTTGTGTTGCTGACATGCATATTTTATGCCCTGTGATGGACTGGGCATTGCAACATCTGAGGCAATGATTGTTTGGTGTTCTGGGGTTCATGCTCCACTTCATGGGCAGATGATGCCTGGATTCTTGCCTTCCTGATCACCTTGCATTGACTGCACATATGGGGTAAAGCATGTCTGCTGGACCAGCTTCCCTTTGCCCACACCGGTACTCCACTCCTTGGATTGTTCAATACCTTTAACCAGGGCGATTGCTTCATCTAGGGTGGACTCTCCGGCTAGCTATAATCGATTGCGAACATATTGATTGTTGGTATGGGCCATCAACTGGTCCCTCAACACCTCTTTCGGAAAGACCCCGAACTTGCATGTTGCAGCCAATTGTCCTCAGTGGTGCTACGTGCTGTTTAATTGTTTCACCTGGTTGTTGTTCTCGTGTATAGAACAGATGCCTCGCCATGGCCGTATTCACCGTGGGACGGTAGTATTTGTCCAGCTTTTGGAGTAGGTCATCAAACGGGGATAGCGGGGGGGGGCAATCAGGTGACTGCTGTATTGCTGGACAATGTCTGCTGACGTCCTTGGCTTCTAAACACAAACAGTTCAGTAGGACAACAGTTTTCTTGCTGGTTGAAAATTGATCGCCATCTGATGCCCAGAGATATGTCAGAAATTCCTGTTTCCATCTTTGCCATCGTACTGCAGGGATCCCAGGCCGCATGAGGAATTTTGCTGGAGTTCGACATGCTGGAAGGATTTGTGGTGCTTGTTGCACTGTTGTTGCTGGTGCCTCTCCAATAGCACCTGTAGTGGGCAGGCTGCGGGGTATCGCCATTACTCGGTGCTTGCTTTCCCTTTATTCCGTGTTCACTGCTACTTGACTGAGCATTTACTTGTGCTGCACTTTAGTGTCCTCATGTATCTGCAGCTCAATTCATATCTTCTGTTGCAGCCAGTTTATCTCTTGTGCTGCACTTTAATGTCTCAATTGTACTATTTATTATCGCAGCTCAATAAGCTCTTCTCGTTTCTAATGTCTCACCACTTGAAGGTGGTGACTTTACTGTGGTCAGCGCCCTTTGAGCGTTGCGTGGTTATCAAGGCGACGCTCACAAGAGGAAATATACTCTCAGACTTGGTAGCAGTTAGATATTCACCCTTGAAGTCTCCCACCTCCTCCGCCTCCTCACCTGTGGACGCTTCGTCGGATGAGCTCTCGGAAGAAATGTCTCTTCTTTCTCGCCAGGAGTTGTTAGACTTTTCTTTGCAGGTTTTAGGATAAGCTCTTCTGGAAGCCACACTGCCTTAAAGAAATTAGCCGGCAATAGGGGCTTCCAGTGAGTCCACCCCACTTCAGGGAAAAGCCTTGCTGAAAAACCCTGATGTAGACCTTCTGTTGATGGTATCTTGAATCCCAGGTAAATATGATCTTCTCTCTGTGTTGGTTACTTTTCCGATTGTAAAGACTACAATTCCCAAGATGCACCGTAACAGGATGCGTGGCTGCCAAGGAACTTGGATTCAACAGAGAGGGATCTGAGTCGTCCTAACCAACAGGAAGGGAATCCAGAAGGTAAGTGGAGTAGGAGGATGAGGAAGTAAGTATCTAAATAAAGTAGGCGGCACCGAACCATGGTAACCGTAACCGCTACTGAGCCCAGGGAAAGCGTTAAAGGATAATGCGGAAGAGGCGGCTCAGGGGTGGAACAAAAAGGAGTAAGACAAAGAGGGAGGAATAGGTTCAGAGCGGAGGAATGAGTGATAGCGTGTAGTATACGGAACACTTGAGCAGCATGTAAACCCGGAAGGAAGCACAGGGTTGCAACGCGCTGAGTGAAGCTTCCGACGCGTATTTAAACACGTCATCAAAACAAAGACTGAACACTAGTATGCTGCACTAGCTTCACTGAAGCGGAGATGGCTCATCCCTTCTTCCATTGCTCTCATAGCTTCCAGTGGGGACGATTCATGACATATACAGATAATTATTGAGATTTTGCGATGGTGGTATATCTATTTCAAAACATGCTCTAATTACTTAAATATCCTTTACATTTGTAGTAAAAAAAAAGTTTACTTAGTTTTTATTGACACATTTTTCATACCACAGATCGATCAATAAATCACCTACAACAACATAAAAGTTAACATTATGCCCCCTCCCTCCCTTTCCCACCCCCCGCTCGTACATAACTTGGCCCAACCGGGCCATGGGGATTACATAAAGCACAGTCTTGGGACAATAACCCATCATTAGGCTGGCTGATTGGGTTCATAGAAAGCAAGACCATGCAGGTGAAGGAGGATGAATTTCAAGAAGATCATCAAATGGGCTAGTTCAGGGCAGGGATCATCAAAGTCTCATTGTACCACAGTCCTTGTGTAGGAGCACCACTGTCCAATCCAGAAGGAAGGCCTTCATCGTGTCATGGGTCAGCACTGTCAATTTCTCATAAGTGAAAGTAGCACAAGGTTTTGCGAGCCACCCTGCCCTGGAAGGTACTAGATTGTTTTTCCACTTCTGGGCCACGGCCAGTCTCCCCGCTCTCAACATGGTTTCGAAAACCTTGGGGAAGTTACTCTACCCTGAAGCTGGGAGGGGGATACCAAACAGAAGAACTATGTAAGGGGAGGGAGAGGCCCACTATATCCTTGATCCAGCTCAAGAGCTCCGACCAATAAATCTGGACAGAGGGGCATTCCCACCACAAGTGCTACCAGGACCCGTGTTGTCCACATTCTCTCGTACAGAGGGGGGAAACACTGCCAAATATTTTTGATAGCCCGACGGGGGGAAGGTCTCACGCATAGAGGATCTTGTAGTTGTGCTCCATGGCCGATGTATGAGAGAATCCGAGAGTAGCCCCCATAGATTGTGGACCAGGTCGCTGCTTCCAACGCCTCACACAATTTAACTTCCCAAAACTGCTTGAACCCTTGCCTGCTTTCAAGTTGCCTTACTATCAAGATTCTATATATCTTGGACAGAGATCCCTTTCTCGCGGTGGACTCCACTATCATTGTCTCCAGGGATTTGAGAGGCAGGTAAAGGCTTTGCCCCACTTAGGACTGGTCAGTATTCCTTTTACTCAGAGGTAATCAAATATTGACATCGGGTGGTTCCCCATGGCTTCTGCTAGTGCATCATACTCGATAAAGGCATTCTGGTGAAATAGCTGGGGGGGCCGTTCCATGCCCATGTCCGACCACCTTTCGTTGTCTCGGAGACCCCTCTTATCCAAATTAATAGGTGGGCCCCACAGGGAGGATAGGGCAGAAGGACAGGAAGAGAGAGATGTATTCAATGAACCACGCCTCCATTGGGCCCATAGGACAGATAGCGTTGGGTGGTTTCTAACCTTGTCTGGAAGATCTCTGGCCGGGGCCCACAGCAGGTCTCTTACTTTTCTGGGATGTGCCTGGGTATCTTCTATATATGTCCAGTAGGTATGCATTTAATCTCTCATATGTTCCAGCATCACCCTAAGCTGGGCTGCTTTATAATACAGCCGGAAATCTGGGAGACCAAAGCCTCCCTGCGACCTCGGGAGTGTCAAGGTGGTGAATTTGATTTTTGGCTTTTTACCATTCCAAACGAATCTCAGGGCTATGGAATGCAGGGTTTTCAAGAATGCATCTCGTATGATAGTCGGGAGAGAGGTGAAGAGATATAGGAGGTGGGGGAGGACATTCATTTTTAGGGTTACCATGCGCCCAAACCACAAGAGGGTCAGGGGAGCCCACCTCTGAAGGTCACATCTCACCTTGGAAAGAATGTTCAGATCAGAAAGGTTACCCAAGTCTCTCGGAGAAGGACTCCCAGGTAGCAAGTGGCTGTGCGCTCAATTCTGATACCCCTCACTGACTCCCTCTCCCCAATGTCTTTGGTCCCTTTCCCAGTTGGCATGAGACAGAATTTCAAAAGATACATTTTCAATCCGGAGAAAACCCTGAATGAATGTATCAAATCTAGAAGCCGCGGGAGAGAGACGTTTAAGTTGGTTAAATAAACAAGGATATCATCTGCAAAGAGAGAGAGTTTAAAGTCAAGATCCCCATAGCGTACCCCCGTAATCCCCTAGTGGTGCCTTATGGCTATAGCGAGAGGCTCCATTGAGAGGGCATATAGGAGGGGAGAGATAGGATAGGCCTGGCGAGTACCCATGGAGAGGGGGAACGGAGCAGAGACCGCCCCGTTAACCACCACCCTAGCGGAGGGGCCATTGTATAAAGCGGCAATCCACCCACAAAATCTTTCCCCCAAACCCATCCTCTGCAGAACTTTGCCCATGTAGGACCATTCGACACAGTTGAAGGCCTTTTCAGAGTTGAGCGAGAGAAGATAAGCTTCTACATTGTTGCTGGAGGCCTTGTGCATCAGATCTAGGGTTTTCCTAATATTATCCGACCCCTGCCTACCCGGGATAAAGCCCACTTGATCACCGTAAATTAGTGAGGGCAGATACTGGGCCAGTTTATTTGCAAGTAACATGGCTAAAACCTTCACATCAGTGTTAAATAAAGAAATGGGAATAGGATTTGCAATTAGACGGGTCTTTCTCCTCTTTTGGAATAACCACAATGTGGGCCGAAAGCATGGACTGAGGGAGGGTCCCCGAGTCCAGAACTGCATTGAATAATTTGGACAGAAACGGGGCTAGTGTGGACCGGAAGGACTTGTAGAAACAGATTGTGAAGCCATCATCGCCCGGGGCCGTGCCCCCTTTCATGGATGTAACAGTGTCCACTACTTCTTGAGGAGTGATGGGACTCTCCAGGAGGTCCGCCCTTTACAGAGGGAGGTGAGGGATCGGAAGGGAATCCAAAAAGTTATCGGCCTCCAACCCGCCTCCCACTTACTCAGATGTGTAGAGATGCTCATAGTAAAGACGGAATTGCTCTGCTATTCCCGGGTCATCTAGACATCTAGCCCCCCTAGGTAGTTGCACCAAATCGACTCTCCTACTATTTTTGAGTTCTCGTAGCCTCCAAGCCAATATTCTATTTGCCTCCTCGCCCCTCTCCATATACCTTTGTTTCAGAAAGGCCAAATTCCTTTCGGTCTGCCCAACCAATAGGGCGGCAGGTTTCGCCTTGAGTTGTTGGAGCTCAGCCCATTTACCCGGAAACATCTGGAATCTGAGTTTGCCCCCTGGTCAGATCGCCTCTATTTTGTCTCTAAGCAGCTTCTCCTCCTTGGCTCGGACCCGCTTTCTCATTGCCCCATCCCCATTAAGACCCCTCGGATAGCGGCCTTGAAGGCCTCCCAGACTCCCACCACCCCCACCAGCCTGTTGTCATTTATCTCAAAGTATTCTTTTATGGCTGCTAGGAGGGTTCGCGCTGATTCCTTGTCCTTCAACAAGAGGTTGTTGTAAGTCCACCTTATGGTATCGGGAGCACCCAGGGGGATTCCCACTTGGACCCGAACTAGGTTATGATCAGACCATGGGATTACCTCGACATCAAAATCTGTTATACTCTCGTGCAATGTTTTGTCAACCAGGACATAATCAATCCTAGAAAAGGAGGAGTGTGGACTGGAAAAGAATGTAAAGAGGGGGGTCTCGTCCCTGGTGTGTCGAGTGAGAGTCTAGAAGGCCAAGTTCCTCATTCGTAGTGTGAAAAGAGAGAGCCATCCCCTTCTGAATATGCAAGTCAGAGTAGAGACGCTCAGACTTTCTGTCCCACCCAGGATGGAGGACCATGTTGAAATCACCACCCACCAGAAGGATCCCCTCTGTGAATGCCATGATTTTTGTTTTCATCTGCACCCAGAATTGGTCCTGAGCCTCGTTAGGGGCATACATTTATACTAATCTTACTTTGTTACCCCTGATCTCCTCTTTCACCATTACAAAGCGCCCACCCACGTCTTTACGTTGGGCTTTAGGTACAAAGTGAGCTTTAGGTGACTTTTTGGACGGGAAGGAGGTGTGGAAGACTTCCTGTATGGACCTGGATTTAAGCTCCATTTCCCTATCCCTAGCCCAGTGAGTTTCCTGTAAAAATAAAACGTGCAGTTTCAGCCTATTAAATTCCTTCATCACTGGTGATCTCTTATTCAGAGAATTCAGTCCCCTGGCATTTAGCGAACCCAACGTCAGCGACAGAATAGATTCAGCCATTAGAGGGGTAATTTGTCCTCAGACAACCTTTAGGGGGACAGATGTAACCCACCTCCCCCTTTTGGGCTGGCACCTTGAGATATTCTTCTGAAAGATCGGGCCCCTATACGATCAGATCCCCACTTGGTCGTTTTTCACGCAACAGTTGTCCCCCATCAACAAAAACTGAATCCCCCTCCCCCTGAACGCCTAGAATGTCTGTGTCATAGGAGATGCCGTCCAACCAGGCCACCAGCATCTACCTCCACCAGGGCAACAAACAACTACAAACCGCTGTTAGTCTGATCCCCCACCCCCAAAATTACAACCAGAATATAGCACAACAGAATTCCTTCTCTTCCCCCTAACATAGACACCCCGGAGCCCAAACCACTTAGGAGCAAGGCCTATCTCATGGTGTCTGAGTGGAGATCACTTCGGCATGCTCGAGGCACGTGCCAAAAGCGGCAACCTCCCCCTCGAACATTTGTACAGCAATGTAGATGGAGCATAGATATTCGTTAGCCGGCCTGGGGGATGGCGGGATCACCCGCCTGAATTTTCTATTGCCACAAACTTGTTGTCTCTCCGAGTGTTCTCCAGTATGGCCGTTGGTTTTTCGCAGACTCACTGCTTCCGCTCCTCCAGTTTCTTGGTTGATTTCGAGGGCGGGATCACCCAGGAGTTCCCGGGTCACTCTTTCAATGTCGTCTTCTGTAACGAAGGAGTATTTGTAGCCATCATACTCGAAAGAGAGGGAGAAATGGTGCCCCCTTCTGTATCTGACACCTTTGGGCTGGAGCCATTTTGTAAGTGGACCACTGAGGAGGCTGTAAGTGGACCACTGAGGTGCCTCCTCACCATGGTAAACGCAGAGAGATCCTGATAAATCATGACCTTTGCATTTTCCCACTCGATCGGACCCTTCCTGCGTGCCAACTACAGGATCTTAGTCTTATCCGCATAATAATGGAACCGGACCAGAACCGATCTGGGACCTCTGGTGGGGGCCCCCACTCTGTGGGTCCTGTCAATAGTCGGTTCCATGGTGTTGGAGTCCTCAAACAGTTTATTAATCACCTCATTGACGGTCCTTACAATGTCTGCCTGCGTTTCACCTTCTCGTTCCAGAATCCCCAGGAACCACAGGTTGCTACGGCACTCCTTGTTTTCCAGGTCATCAAGCTTTAGAGTACATTTCTCCTCTTGCCTTTCCAGCTCTGCCAAATGCATGTCTATTTGGGTCTCCAGAATGTCAATTTAGGATTGGTTAACCTCCAAAGCTTGGACGCGCTCTTCCACAGAGTCTACTTTTTTGCTGATGTCAGCCCTAAAGCCACAAATCACCTCAAGAAGGGCCGTCATATTCTTGTTCACTGCATGAGCGTCCATTAATCCTGGTTGTACCGTAGTGGGCAAGCTGGCTGCCTCCATTGGAACTGTTAGGGTGTGACAGAATTCTTGCAGATATTGGACCCAGTCCATCTGAGGCTGTCTTGAGTGGTGGGCTCTTTGAGGAGATAGGGTGCCACAACCAAAGGGGGATCGGATTGAGCTTCTCAGTTGACTGGGATGAGCACTAGGTGGCCCCCGGAGGAACATCGCCAACTGTCACGGATTACAGCTAAAGTCTGAAGCGCAAGGAGCGAGCGTGGCTCAAAATTGCGTGGACCCCAGGGACAATGCCATCGGTGGGGTGTTGAGGGGGCTTGTGGGAGGCACTGTTACTTCCTGATCCAAACTCAGTCCTCCCCGACCTTGTGAAGATCCTTGGTAGGACTATATGTGGCGGGGTCCGATGCAGCAGACAGTGGTGCACTGTTCTCTCCCCTATGTAGGACCTCAGAGAGGCTAGGAACTTGGTGGAGGACTCTTGTCAGCCTTATTTGATCTCTTTAAATGCTCTCTCCCAGGTAGGACGATTGCCCATCCGACATCAGACACCACTCCGTGGGGAGCTGTGCCCCGTTTGCACTGTAGGGCGTTCTGAGCAATACTGGAATTCCAGGCCCTAACCAGAGAGGCACGCAGCAGGCTCAGGTGACCTGTGGGTCTGAAGAGGAGGAAAGCAAAGCAGGTCTCAACGCGTTGCTGGGCGGTCTCTTGGCAGCCGAGTCAAGCTGGATTGATCCTATTTGGCGGGCTTCTGTAGGCTGGCCGACCTCGCCGCGGCTCGAAGAGGAGGGCCATTGGCGACACAGCCAGGGAGCGCAGATGAGCCCCAATTCCCTCCCGGGTGTTCTGGAAGAAATTCATGCTACGGAAAGCTGGTTTCCGCCCACCTCAGGGGAGCTCTCGCTCATTGACGGCCCTGGAGGTTAAACAGGCCCCCTGTGGTCAATCATGTAATCCCTGAGGGTGCCGAGGGCAACTGCTGCGCCGGGCCTCTCCACACAAGATCCAGAGCAGCGTAATCAATGTGGCCGCAGTGAAGGCACAGGGGACTGGGGGGATCTCGGAGCCTGGTGATCCCAGAAGACAACTGCTCTCACCCGCCCGCACAGCAGAAGACCAGCGGCGGGTAGTGTCCATGATTCATTCACCCCCCCTCCATCAACTCAACAAAGTGGCAACTTATCTGGGTAGCAGGGGGTGGGTGCTGGAGGCTATCGGTTTGCTGTCTAGTTAGAGCTCGAGGCACAGGCTTCGCAGCTTCATTACTCCTCCTCTCCGGTCCGCTATGGGAAGGGGGTATTGCAGGGTCCAGACGACACTGCAGGAGCAAAGTGGGAGGGGGGCTCCCTTGGGCCGCTCTTCAACGCAGGTCCATCTTCTTTGTAGGCTTCTCTCCTCTCCGGTTCGCCAGGAGGAAGGCAGGAGGCCCAGGGCCAGCCCCGGTCCATAGAAAGTCATGCCGGTCCGCGCTAGCACCGCCAGCCTGCGCCTCGCGTCATCGAGCCCGCAACCTGTCCTCTTCCTGGCCTCAGTGCCCCGAGCGAGGCACAGGGGCGTGGCTGAGTAATGGCAGGCTGAAGCAGGACGGTCTCACCATCTCAGGGGTGCGCAGCCCTGCCTGGACTCCGCCTCCCGCTTTCACAAGCCCAGATCTCTGGAGATACACAACGCAGGAAGATCGGGATTGCTGCATTCGGTGCTCGTAGGGTTCCGAAAAGTTCTGGGGGGGTCAGAATCTCGCTCCTGGCGGGTCACGGGGCGCTCAGATCCCTTTTGACCAGTCCAGTGGAGGTGACCGACGGAGAAGAGTTAACACATCTTGGCACCCCTGGTGGATCTCCCATAGTACTTATTTTTAACTGACTTTTAAATATTTCTCTGACTCAGGAGAGGGGTGCGGTTGGATGGGTGGAGTGGGGGTTGAATGAGGGTGACCATGATTGCTTCCCATGATCTGCCTGTGATTTCTTATGTGGACAGCTCTATATTGTTAATGATACTGCCCCATTGGTCTCCATTCTATCTGTTTTTATGTTTGAAAGATTGCATATCAGTGATGACAACTGCTACACTCATAAGAAATCACATAAACACCTAGAATGTCTTTTTAGAAGGAACTCTTTGGAGAGCCCAAATATAACTTAGTATGCATAAATCAGGTGCTAATGTTCTATTGTCGGAGGGTGAAATGAAGGATGATGAGGCATCTTATATGGTACCATAAGTGAAATTCCACCCTCTTTATATTGCTGGGGACGTTAAATAATTCTGAATTGACAGCTGGGTCGACTCTCTCTGCTCAGAATGTCAGCTGTGGGTGATTCCTGCTGTGTGTTCTAATCTGAGATTTCTGTTGGTGTACCTGGGAGTCGCTGCTAGCATTTCAGCAATGTAATCTTTACTAAATCGGATTTCTCCAGTAACGCCAAATGCAAACACATTACTAAACAAATAGTATCAAAGCATAAGACCTTCCCATCCTAGGATTAACACTGCAATGCAGACAGGAGGCTGTAGTCCATGTTCTAAGTCATTCCTGTTACCTACAGGTCATTCATCATTCATGGCAATTTGAGCCGCCGAGACAGTCCCTCTCTTACGTATTGAAACAGACTAAAAATAAAATGTGTGTTGTTACAATTCATTATTAAAACAGTGCTTCCAAATAAAATCGAACACTATATTCAAAAGAAATAGGGCTTTAGCCTCTTCCTTCTTAAATCAATGTAACTTTTGCAAATTAGTAGGAAGTGGCCCGAATCTTCATACACTCCCATTCCACAATGGCACACCGGAGGCATAGTTCTCCCTGCCCATCGTCTACAGGCATTTTGAGTAAGCATATTAAGTCTGGTCATCAAGTTTAATCTCTTGCAGTCAAGGGAGTCTACTTTGCAGACTTCACCTTTTTACGCCCAGAAGCTGCCTCAAGCGGCTTTCTAATGAGTTTGGCGGTCTCTAAACAAGGGTGATGGACTCCACAGGATTGAGGATTTACTGTTTCAGCCACCTGCCATAATATCCTGGTGGCACCGGGAAGGCAGGAGGGAGAAAGGGTGTTATGGGGTTGCTGGTAACTGGCCACCTACTGGGGGCCAAGGAATTGTAAAGCTGAAGAGAGGGTACATTTCCATCTTTTCTCCTCTCCGCCTCCCACTCCAGAAAGTGTAGTTTTTCTGTTGAATCCTTTTTTACATTTTAGACTCAGCAACTTATAATGCATTTACTTGTTGTTGACCCCACTCTATTAAATGTTTTTACCCTTCATTGTACCATTTTTACTTCCCTTTGGCCTGAGATTTAGTCATTTCTCCTAGGTCATTTTGTATATTCTGGTTCTTCAGACCAACCACACGTGTCTTCGAAAAGGAAGCACCGAATTGCAAAACCACCAGGACAGCATGTTAGGCACCCATAATTCCAATCGCATTGCACTGTTTGGGGTGCCAGGAGGGAGGCCAGTTAATCTATTAAGGGTTTTATTCTGTAGTACCTCTAATTTGTGTGCGGTTGGTGTGACCCCAAATTTCTCTACTATATAATATCATCGAACCCACCTTGTCCCGATACACTTCTAAACATTTCAAATATGTAATCAGCCTCAGGATCTTAACCATTCAGACCATCTAAAAACCACAACTGCTACATTATATAAGAGGAGAGGGTTTACACACTGATTGTGGATGAACGGATCTCTGATTATTTTCCTGCTGACTGCAGTGATTCACATTCTCCAGAATTAGATCTTTCATAGACTCACATGCTTTGCATAATCCCTGTTGACAGGCTAGGAATCCTCAGTTACATATGTCCCCAGTGTTTTTGGTAAAGCAGAAAGGTACTGACCCCGCAGCCCATCCACCTTGTTTTATATCCTTACTCTCTAAGCCAGTGGGACATCGAGTGCTTAGCCCCACCGCCTGAAGCCATGTTCAGATTCTAACCACATGTCATGCATAAATGAGACCTCAATCGTTTCTGAGGTTTTTTCAATATAATTATAAGGCTTTCAACATTGGAAACGATCCCTTTTTAGAGCATGTTCTTCATGTGGACTCAAAAACTTTTTTTTAAGGGGACATGCATGAGGAATTAATTTCCTCACCACATAATGGAGTATTGTGAAATATGTCATAGTTTCAGTTCTAAAACCAACAAGAAAGGACACAGACGCATGGTATGCTGGCTCAATGGTGGAAAATGCCCTACCTCGGAGGCAGAGTCATCTAGGAACGTGATCTTACCTTCTCAAAAGGAGTAGAAATCTCAGAGCCATAAAAGATCAGGATCAGAGGAAAGATGGTCCAAAGGGGGAAAAAGAGGGAAGGTCACTGCCCTGACCTGTGTTCCAAAGACATAATCCACCTCACAAGCCCAAAAGACACATTCTTCTGGAGAAAATAAAACATCTACAAATAAATTGTAGGACATGTGGACAACAGCATTGTCTACGTTAGCAAAATAACACGGCCCATCAATGGTTATACCATCCACAAACACACACAGAGTCAAAGCTCCAGAAAATCACTGTATTTTTTTTTATTGTTTTGTGCATTTATATAGTGCTACGAACCCTCAGGTATCTGAGCGCTGCTTATTTCCCACTGTGTGCGGTGCTCATTTATTGACCTCGGAAGGATGAAAGGCTGAGCTTGGCCCTACCAGGATTCGAACCTGCGTCAGCAGGCTCTGCACAGATGTCAAAGCGAGCGCTCTGCTCGCTGTGCTATCTGACCGGCTATTGCACCATCCACGAGCAGTGCAAGATGTGCCTCAAATCAGAAAAGGTCCCAGATGTCGGACTACTTTCCGATGATAATATCAGAAACGAAGACGGCATCAAAGACAAGAAAAATATCATCACTGATGACAACAATATTGGGGATGAGAGAGACATCATCGTCAACGAATGGGCAAGACAAATTGTCATCAGCGATGAATAAACAAAACTTTGTAAGTGGAGTGAGCAACACGATCAAAAGGTACCCATTCAACATGGTCATCTGAACAAGGAATCCTCCCCGCAGACCATGAGTAAACATTAATCTGAACACAGCCGACATGAAAAGAAAAGAATGCATCACAAAGTCACACCGGTCATGAGAAAGAGAAGGAATGGGGCACAAACTTCCCCTTGTCATAAGCTTTTTCACCTATCACAATACCAGAAGTATGGGCAGAGGAATTCCTGGAGCACCAAAGTGATATAGGCCCTCATTACGACCCTTGCGGAAAGCGACTGACCGGAGCGCCACAGCGTAAATAGCGTTTCCGCCATTGTACGAAGGAGCAAAGTGCGGCCCATTCCGACCCATCGGGCACGAGCACCACGCCACGGCGGAAGTGCAAAGTCCGCGATGGCGGAAATGACCCCAAAACGGCCCACACCGCCGCCGTACGGCGCCCTAGGTGCAATACCGCCACCCCACTTAGCGGTCACCGCAGTGTGCGCCTACCGGAAAGTACGGTGCCCGGAAATATACGGAAACGGAAGTTAAAACATGGGCCCGGAACGGGAAACATCCCGGCGTACACCTATAAAAACACCAAAACCACACAACCACTAAAATCACTACCCTGAAACACACCCCAACCCGTCAACCACCCTAGCGAAACCACGAAAAATGGGAAAAGTAGCGAAGAAAGCGTGCGACCGCAAGCGGCAGGTCCACTTCTCCCGTGAGGAACTCACCGTGCTAACAGAGACCCTCCAGGAGAATGCAGCCGTCGTCTTCTCCACGCAAATGACCAGGACGGCACTTGCAAACAAGAAGGCCATATGGGCTCTGGTGGCACAGCGGGTAAGTGCGGTGGGGACCGCACCCCGCACCCCACAGCAATGCCGCAAGCGATGGGACGACCTGCGGATACGCGTCCGCAGCATACTCTCTGCCAACCGCAACATTGCCACAGCCACCGGGGGAGGTCCTGAATCACCCATCAAGTTGACCCCCTGGGAAGAAATCTGTGCCTCCACCATCGGAATGGAGAGCATAGAGGGAGTCGGAGGGATGGAGAAAGGA
This sequence comes from Ambystoma mexicanum, assembly GCF_040938575.1. Taxonomy (NCBI): domain Eukaryota; kingdom Metazoa; phylum Chordata; class Amphibia; order Caudata; family Ambystomatidae; genus Ambystoma; species Ambystoma mexicanum. The sequence continues at coordinate 834,890,287 of NC_090925.1, forward strand.
GTGCAGACATCCGAAGATTCAGGTAGGTGGGCCAGATAAAACAATGCCAAATCCACAAAGTCCAACCATGTGAAGTACCATGCGTCCACATAGTGCAACAGAAACACATGTCCAGGAGAACGTCCACACACATCGGCCTGAAAGCGCACGTCAAAACCCACAATAAATACATAAATAATTAAAAACCCCTAATACACGCACTACACGTGCAGCAGGCACACCCTAACTGCAGGCTGCCAAACAACTGCACCCTCACTCCACACACAAATCAAAGCACCTCCAAGACCCCGACCCAAATCACCCTCAGGTACCACCCCAATGCATGTGATACAATGCCATTCCAATTCCCACTGACCCATCAATAACCCTCGCCCTCCTTTACTCCACCACAGGGTCCGATCCAAACGACGAGCTACAGGACACCCCTACCAGCACACCTGCAAAGAGGGCCAAGACCAACGGCCAGAGACCCTCCACCTCAGCTGCACGCATCAAGACACGGCAGCAGCACAAATCAGGTGGCAGCACAGAGGAGGGAACATCAACAGGCACCCCAGCAGCCAGCATGGCCACAACACCACCACCACAGGTCCCCCCAATGGATGCCACAGAAGGCACTGCCTCTGGTGGCAGCAGCACCATAGGTGACACCCCATTGATGGCAGCATGCTCGGACACAGAAGACGGGGATGTCGAGGTCAGATCCATCCATGACCTGTCCCAATCCCCCTGTCTGTCCCCTCCCGTACAACATGAGGATACCACGCAGGTGCAGCCACAAGACGACGACTGGCCATCCCCCACAAGCCCTGTGGCAAGGCAACATGAGGACAACAGCCCCTCTGTGACACCACCGCAAATGGCCATGGCCCAGCAGAGGCAACAGTCCCTCGACAAGTTAATCGTCCAACAGCAGCAAATGGCCACACTCCTCAAGGGCCATGCCGATGAATGTGGGGGCACCAAGGCAGACATAGAAACATCAACAGAGACACTTAGGGCAGAAATGGAGAGAGGTACAGAGACGCTAAGGGCACAAATTGAGAGTAGCACCGAGAGCCTGAGAGTCCAAATGGAGAGTAGCACCGAGAGCCTGAGGGGGGAACTGCATGCGACGTCCAAAGACGTATGTGCCGAACTTGCCGCAGTGCGCCGTGTGCTCACTGAGCTCTCGCAAACCCTTAGGGACATGCATGGACGTGAGCAGGCAGACACATCATCCGTTGCAAGTTCCGTCCAGGGCAGCCCCCAACGTAGATCTGGAAGGAACCTGCGCTCCACAGGCAGGGGTGCCCCTGATACCCGCAGAGGGGGCATGCAATAGCGACAGCCCACTGACAATGAGCATCTTTGGACACTGGTGTTCGGGGGGGAGGTAGGAGGGTGGAGGGGGTGTGTTGGGCTCACTTGGGTGGCGGGTCGATAGGGTGTTCAACATGATATCACATATGCCATAAAAAGTGCACGATCAACCAATGAGAAGTGTGGACATTGATCTTTGTGTACTAGGCCATCATAGGCGTACAGTCCATATTGTGCATGTCCCAGACACACGCAGTGCCACGAGTCCCGTGTCCATGCATCAGCCACCAGGCGTGAGTGCTAGAAGCATACATCAATGAGATGCTGACGAATGTCACGGCCCTCCGGTGCCTCGCAGACTCCATGAGGTGCTGCCACATCCCCACCCTCATCATGACCATCATCAGGTGCTTGCAGTTCTGCGTCAGGGGGCATGGGCACATTTCTACGTACGCACATGTTGTGGAGCATGACACATGCCATCACCATCTTTGCAACCTTCTCATGGCGGTACAGGAGTGCCCCGCCAGACCTGCTGAGGCAGCGGAAACGGGTCTTCAGTAGGCCGAATGCCTGTTCTATGACTACACGGGTACGTGAGTGGGCATGGTTGTAGTCCTCCTCATGCTGGTCCCGTGGGTTCCGGACTGGTGTGAGGAGCCATCTCTTCAGTGGATATCCAGCATCACCTGTATGTGGACGAGAAACGTATGATGTGGAATGCCATTGATACGTACGCACCCCCCCCCCCCCCTTCCTGGCAGGTCAATGCCAATTCACATACCCCACATCATCATGCATGTAATGAGACTCACCGAGTAGCCAGGATCTGTTCCCTGCGTGTCGTTCCATGTAGCGTGGTATTGTAGAGTTCCTCAAGACCATAGAATCATGGGTTGATCCAGGGAATCGGGCACAACAATGTGTAATGATCCTGTTGGAGTCACACACCATCTGTACATTCAGGGAATGAAATTGTTTTCGGTTGCGGTACTGGGCCTCCATGGCATGTGGGACGACCAATTCAACATGGGTGCAGTCGATGGCACCAATGCAACCCGGTATGCCGGCAAGTGCATGGAATCCCACTTTTGTGTTGGTAATTTCCTGCTCCGAGCGTGGTAGAGAGATGTAGTCGTCTGCGTGCTTCAGGAGGGCATCGAGCACTTGCAATAGTGTCCGTGAGAACAGTGGCTGAGAAATGCCATGCAACTGTCCGACTGTGTGCTGGTAGGTGCCTGTGGCCAGGAAGTGGAGTACAGACACCACCTTCAGTAGGGGTGGGATGGCGGTTGGGCTATCTATCATGCTGACAAGGTCAGCCTGTGTCATGTCCACAATGGCGGCTATGGTGTCCCGGTCCAGACGGTAGAGGGTGTGGATCTGCTCATCAGTGAGGTTGAACGGATGTGCTCGGAGGCGTTGAATTGCGGGCTGCCTGCGTGGTGGTAGTGGCTGTGCTGGTGGGCCTTGCTGGCCCTGCCTTGGCCTCCTCCTCCTCCTGCGTCTCCTCCGTGCGGCTGGTTGTAGTTGGTGTTCGTCTACTTCTTGGAGTCGGAGCACTTGCAGTGCTATCAGGTCCCCCAGGGCCAACATCGCGAGTCCTGCCGGTAGCATTTCGGTGTGGTTGTGGGAGGAGACTGGCTGTGCAATTTATGTGTTTTCAGGCTGTATGGCCTCCACCTGTGGTGATTGATTCCACCTGTGCAAACTGCTCTCCCCTTTGGCCGAGCACGTCCCGCGCACAACGCTGCAATTCGGGGAATTGTATCTTGCTATTGCAATCATGTATTAGTACCCGATGGCCGTGTAAGATTGGTTGATATGTTCATTCTGCTGTGGTCCCATTGTTTCACATACTATCTGTGCAGTCGCGAACAGATTTGTGAGGGGTCAGTGGGACGTAGTACTCGAGTAACGGTGGGCCCTCATGCATCACTGTACCGAGTTGCAACGACGGGCGGGGCGTCCCATTCGTGGGTGAAGGCAGTTGCCATTTTCACACACAGCCGCACTCGATGGGATGATTAGTGATTTCAAACGGCCACAGATGCCTTTTCGACGTGATGTTGCAAATGAGGAATTCGAAGGGCGGCGCTTTCGGTTTCCAGCTAGCGGCGAGGAGATGCCCACAGGTCTGACTGCAAATGTAACGTTCTATTGTTCTATGTCCTTGAGACAGGGCCCATGGCGAGGGAGCAATGATTGATATGAATAGTTTGGGATGCGCAATAGCTACGTGGGCGATGAGGCCGTCCGTTCCCAAATACATGTTACTTCACAACACTGGAATTACGGGCTGGGGCACTGTGGATTTAGCAGGCTGCATAACGCACAGACTCAATGGATGTTTCTAATGTCATGTGAGTAATTATTCAGGCATTTTGATCCCGGGATGAGGGAATGATGGATGGATGCATGGGCAGGTGATTTGATACAGAGTTAGCCATGTACAGGGCTTCTTGGGATCTATCCGCCTCCCCTACGCTATGTGATGCAGGGCTGCCATAGTGGGACCATCGTCCATCTGGCCTTGTTGAGCCCTCCCTGTCTCGAGGCGCCCTCAGACACTCGTTTGCGATGGTGTTTGCACCTCGATATAGATGGTTATGAGTCGCAAGTGGTTTTGGGGTGGTGATGTTCCTTTGGAGTGGGCTAGCATGCATATGGCTGTGGATTTCGTGTGATCATTGAAGTGAGTTGTTGGTATGTAGTTCTGATGGCCATTCTGTTCTTTTTCTTTTCTTTTGGTTGACAGGTATCTCCTCCCCTTTTGCCACTGCCATCTGTATGCCACTCCTGCAGATGGATTTTACTCCCGACACCTGCTGCTTCGTGTTAATCAGTGGAGCAGCATTACGATCTTATGGGACGATCGCCAATGGGCCACATGCCCTTACGCAGTACTGGTGGCTCGGAGCAACATTTCGGCCTTTCAGCTGGACTAGTGCCTCCCCATTGGGACGGCCCTGCGGTTCTGTGCGCTTCCATGTTGCCTTATCGGACGTGAATGTGGCTCTGTGTACCATGGGGGTACAGGGCGACACACAGGTAGTGGCTGGTCATTTCTTGCGGAAGCAGCCCACAATGGTGATTGGTGTTTTGGATTTCATGGCCTGATGGCTGTATGTGCTTGGTGATTTTGATGTGCATAAATATCTATTCTGATTTGGCCCGTGTAGCGTTTTTCTTTGCAAGTGATGTGGCATATGCCTATTTGGGGGGCGATGTATTGTGAGGAGATCTGCATTGGGTTCCAGCTTCGGGGTTTCGTTGCGTGGTACTGTGCTGTGCGCGTTTGCCTACGAAGCCCAGTGAGGTCAGGGATGGGGGCTGCCAATATGCCAGTTTGAATGTTGTCATGCTCAGGGGCGGGGGATTGGGTTTTGTGTAACAGATGCCGGTCAGCCAGGTGGACTGGTTGAATGATGTGGTTTTCGGTATATTGCTGGTCACAGGTGCCTGTGTTTGCGTGCGTTTCTTGGTGGGGGACTGTGGTCATGTCCATTGGGATGGCTTCTGTATTCGTGCCATCTGTGCCCTGCAGCTCCCATTGGCCCCTGTTGTGTTTCTTTTGTTCGTTGGCATGCATGGGTGACTTGTACATTTCAATGGTTGCATTGTGGCTTCATTGCACCTACGGGGAGTTGTACTTTGTGGGCAGGGAGCGGTGTACAGGCACTCAGTGGGGCCGTTTACGGTTGATTCGCGATGCCGTACTTCTCGCCATGGCGGAATGGTACATTCCGCCATGCCTGATGGCGTTAGGTACATGTCCGCTAGGGTCGGAATTGGCGTACCGTTGCACCATGGTGGTGTTTGCGGTTTGGCATGGCGCGCGCGCGCGTGCTTGGTGCAGTTAGCGTTGGCGTTCACTACGGTGTCGCTAATGGCTTCGTACTTTGCGGTGACGGGTCATAGTCGCACCGAGCGCTATTCGATGGCGGTATTGCATTTCCGCCATCGTTTTTCGATTTCCGCCAGGGTCGTAATGAGGGCCACAGACTTTGAGGCTCAACGAAGCTGTTATTGCACACCTCTGACTCAAATGACTCAGTAGTGGAAATGAAGACACACTTTTCTGTGGCAAGCCAACAACATCCTCCTTCAGGCCCTGCCCATCCAAAACGATATAACATAAAACTGGGAATGGGGTCAGTCCGATAGGACCTCCAGAAACCATTATCTACTCCACAAATGATGCAGACTATGCAAGTGCTCACCTCCTGTAAACTCTAGGTTCTTAGCTGAATAAAATAATAATATTGCTGCAAGAGTGACCAGCGCCCTCTAAGGGTCCTAGCACTACAATGTCCGCTCTTGCCAAGCGTTCCACTACAAATACCACTTGTCCCCTGAAACCAATAAGCAATAATAAGTCAAGGTTGCTGTGTTGTATCTGCGAGGAACTAAGGGTAAAATGCCACAACCTCCAGAGAAAGTAGAGAGAGAGTTGCTTCAGATGGACTTTGATCATGAAACTTGCGTCATAGATACAGAAACCTCTTCAACTTCTTCACAGGACATAGACTACGAGGAAGACACAGTCCCCAAAGGAGAATGTCCAGAATGTCCATCTAAGAGCCCTCTGACACATGGCATAGGGGCATTCCGCATAATGATGACTAAAGAATTTCAGGTGTTTGGACTGACTCCTATGGGTGATAAACAAGGAGTACTTCCTTATTCCACCATATGAACAAGAAGTAAAGATTGGTCATGTACATTTCAGTTCTAAATCCCATATTGGAAGAGAGTTTTCTTCTTATGCAATGCCCCCTTTTCAGTGAATCCTTTGAAAGACGGCTAGAGAAAAAGTGTAAAGCGCTGGATGATGAACCAAAATGCCTACCTGCTCAGCCTTTGTTGGAGTCAGTAGTATCGGTGGCTGCAACAAGAAGGTCCACTTATTCCTCAGCTTAGTGTTCTGTTTCCCCCTAAACCCTGAGAATGAGGTCAGGAAAGCAGATGCCTTTGGCAAGAGTGTTTTGGATAAAAGGGCTACCACAGCTGCTAATACCGCAATCATTATGGCAAGAAATGACAGAGAGATGCGGCACTCAATATCTCCTTTACTGGAAGACAAATGTAGAGAAGAAGCTTCTAACCATACAATCCATATTGCTGTGGATATTGCAGAGAGATTGTTTGAACAATGTCAAATGGGGCAGTTTTTTACGAATACAAGGGTGGCTGCGCTGCACAGATTTCTGACCATGTTTACAGGCAAAGGTGATATGCCTTTTGAAGGAGAAGATTTGATTGGGAAAAATATCAACAAGGCCCTCAGGGGAATAAAATCGGGAAAAAGATTGACAAGGTCCTTAGGAGAATAAAATCAGACATGGACACTGCTAGATGCTTGGGCTCTTTACAACACCGGAAAACCTGCCCTTTCAAGGCGGGATGGCAAACCCTCTTCCGGGATGAAAGGTGGGCGATCATATCACCACCATACTCAAGGTTTTCACAGGGAATACCACGGATATTGCAATGGGAAGGATTACTGCGCATCTGCAAGGTGCGGCGGATTGGCTCAGACAAGAGGCTGTGACTCCAAACAAGCTTGATTCCCATCCCAAGTTGGGGGAGGAAGGATAGCTCAGGGGCAACGCGTTTGTCTTGGAAACAAGACAATGCAGCGCAACACAGGTTAGAATCAAGATCCTGTGCTTAGACATCACTTGTTGGTATTAAGCGCGTTATAAAAGAGCAATTATATTTATAATAATCCCGTCCCCCCTCACATATAGTGCCACGTTAGGAAGGTCATATGGCGAAATGGTGTGCACAGTGGTTGCAGGTGACTTCAGACAAATCAGGAGAAAGCATCTAAACATTCGGCCACCCAAACACACTCATGGTCAGGAAAAGCAAATTCAGCAGGATCTATTGGCCCAGCTAAAGAAAGATTTAATCTAAAGAAACATATCAAAGTTTGTTCAGTTGGACTGATAATTTTTTGGGAGTATTGTAGTAGTATCGGTTTGAAGTTTTTTTTTGCGCTGTAAATCCCCATCACAATTGACAAACCACTTGACCGGATAGGGAGACATTAGTACAGTTCCAAAGGCACGGCAGGGGGCAGTGTGTTTTCTGCCTTTTTTAGTATCAGAATTTGTATAGTGTGCGTCTGTTTTTTGTTTTCTGGGAATTTTGCCAGTTTGTGCCTGCTCTAGGGGTGTTTTCAGAGTTAAGGCAGTTGTTGAAAAAAAAAAAAAAAACATATATATATATATATTAAATAAAAACAAAGGGCTAATATTTTTACACAAGAACTATGGGCAATTTAAATTGGGGAATGTTGAGTTAATTAACTCTTTCCATTTAATATCTTTGTTTCATCCCATTTTCTTTTCTTTTTCTTCACAGGGGTCATTTTCCGCAGTTAGGTGCTGCTGTTTTGTTTTTTGGGTAGTTATTATTATTTAGGGATATCATTTAGGTCTCGGTCAGATTTTAGTGCATAATGGTGGGCCGGGGCGCCAGCAAGAAGGGTTTAGTGAATGCCAAGGCACTTATGGAGGCACTGGAGATTATTAGCAGGGCATCTAAAGCCCAACTGGAGGGGGCGGTGGAGGAGGTTATGGGAGAAGTAGAGGCAGGCGGTGGTAGGCCGCCGCGCAGAGCAGCGGCAGATGGGGCTCTTGCAGCAGTGGTGGCTTGCACCCCTGCGGCTGGCAGAGGGGAGGCATGGGAATCCAGGGGTGGAAAGTTGAGGAGGGAGATTGATAGGAGAGCTTCCGGGGGGAATTGCATTTAGGTGAGGAACCTGTTAGGGTTGGGGTTAATAACGACCAGGAAGAGGTGGAGGATATGAGGAGTGTACAAGAAGCGGCAGGACAAGAGAGCCACGTCAGTGGGGGTGATGGGACACAGGGCAGGGCACCCAGTCAGAGGGGCAAGGGTGGTAAATACCTGAATAAGAGTGCACGGAGAAGGAGGGAGATGTCCCCATCGATTAGTGAGGTTAGGGAGGGGTGCGGAACGGCCCCCCTGAAAAGGAGGACGGGTAGCGGAGGGCGCTGCGCAGCCCCCGTTGTTCGAGAGGATGAAAATGGAGAGGGTTTAGGAACAACGGCCCCTCCTCAGTCAGCGCGAGGACAGTCTAGAGGGCGCAGCATGGCCCCTAGCGATGAGGATCACAGGGTGGAAGAGAGCACACCTCACCCGAGAGAAGAGGACCAGGAAGGGGTTTTTGCGGCCCCGCCCAGAAGACGTCAAAGGAGCGACGGGGCGGACGCCCTGGGCTCACAGGAAGAGGATCTATGCGACCCGAGCATGAGCTTGCATCAGCAATGGTATTTCAGGGGTGATGAAGTTGGGATTGAGGAATATGTAGGGCAGTGGGAGGATGAAGGAAGGGGTGCTAGGTGGGTCCGGGAAAGATGGGAGCAAGGGATTTGGGGGGCAATAGGTCGGGAGAATAATTGGTTGGATGAGACTGCTGACATGTTTTGTCCCAGCAGTAGGAGCCCAGTAAGAAAAGAGATGAGGAGCATTGGAGTGGAGGCCAGACCGCAGACAGGCGATGGCAGGATGGAAAGAGGTGAGCGGGAAAGGGACTGGTCAAGTGCATGGCAGAGGGGGGATATGAGAACGGGGGCAGGAAATGAAGGGTTTGGTCTGCAAGGGGCAAGGAGAGAGATTGGTGTACAGGCTATTGGAAACATGGTGAGTGAAAAAGGAAATTGTTCGGTGGAGGTACAAACGGATAAAGTGGTTGAGCCATTGGCGCTCGAGGTACAGGCTTTAAAGGAAAATGAAGCTGAAGTGAAGGGCAAGGAGAAAAAGTTACCTTACATGGGCATCACAAAACCTTTAGGGGCGCACTTGATGGCAGCGACTAAGGATAAAACTCAGGCAGGGGAATTCGTGGATGTGTTTAAACTGCTTCATAGGGAATTGAGAGCAAAGGAGGGTTCTAAGGAAGAGGAGAGAGAGTTGGCCTCACGTCCAAGAGTACCAGTGACAATTGAAAACTGGAAGTCGGCATTTATTATTTACGCCAGTGTATAGTGTGACAAATTTCCGGAGCAATGTGTGGCTCTGCTAAAATATATGGATGTGATCAGGAAGGCGTTTACAAGTTTTGGGGGCTTTGCGTGGGTGCGTTATGATGAGGAATTCAGAGCACGAATGGCTGAGGACAGTCAGGCTGTTTGGGGTGAGATAGACATTGATTTATGGCTTCAATGGATGGCGCCAACGAGGCCTGCCCCTACGTTGCACAGAGCAAGTGGGCTGCCTGTGCCTTTCCGGCCCTTTTTTGGTCGCCCCGCCCAGGAAGGGGCGGGGGCAGGAGGTAGAGGGCTGTCCTCAGTAGCGTGTTGGGCGTTTAACAAGGACGGCTGCACAAGGAATTTCGGTAGGTTTAGGCATGAATGTAGCAAATGTGCAGGAAAACACTCCCTCACTCAGTGTTTCCATCAGGGAGACAGGGGTAGGGGGAGAGGTTCCGGCAAAGGGGTTGTGGGGAAAGGCTTTTACTCCAATTAATTTGGATGTGCTGGAGAAGTGGTTGGAGTTTTATCCGGACAGGGAAGGGGCTAAGATTTTGAGTGAGGGTTTTTGTTTTGGTTTCAGGCTGGGTTTTCAGGGGCCCAGGGTGCGTCGGTGGGCGGAAAATTTGAAGTCAGCCAAAGAGAATGTTGAGGTGGTAAAGCAAAAATTGGACAAGGAAATAGCAGCAGGGAGGATAGTAGGGCCATTTGATGATCTACCGGGTGATTTGGTTGTATCCCCGCTGGGTGTTGTGCCCAAGAAAGCACCGGGGGAGTTCAGATTGATACACCATTTGTCATGGCCCGAGGGCATGTCTGTCAATGATTTCATTGCCCCCGAAGAATGTGGGGTCGTATATGCAAGTGTGGACCAGGCGGTGGATTTGGTGAGGAAAGTGGGGCGCGCGGCCTTCATGGCCAAGTGTGACATCAAGGCAGCTTTCAGGTTGTTGCCGGTGCACCCGCAGGACATTTGGCTGTTGGGTTTGCAATTTGAGGACAAGATATACATTGACAAAGCTCTGCCAATGGGGTGTGCTATTTCCTGCACTTTGTTTGACCGTTTCAGTTCCTTCTTACAGTGGGTTTTTTCATACCATTCAGGATGTGAAAGTGTGCTACATTACCTAGATGATTTTCTCTTTATTAGCGGGGCGGAAGGAGAAAAGCAGTGCGAAGAGATGCTAAAGTTGTTCCAAGCCTTGGTGGGGGAACTGGGTGTGCCTCTAGCGGAAGACAAAACAGAAGGGCCGGCAGTGGTGCTGACGTTTTTAGGAATTGAACTGGATTCACTGGCTATGACCTCACGCTTGCCGCACAACAAGGTGAGCAAACTGGTAGGATTACTGGAGAAAACGGTTGGAGCAAAGAAATTGATGCTAGTGGAAATGCAGAGTTTGGTAGGACATTTGAATTTTGCATGTAAGGTGGTGGCCCCGGGGCAGACTTTTTGCAGAAACATGGCGCGGTCTATGGCAGGAGCAAAGTGCCCACATCATCGGATAAGAGTAACAGGTGCAGTGCGGGAGAATTGTAGAATTTGGCTGCGTTTTTTGGAGAGCTTTAACGGAGTGTCCATGTGGTTGCAGGGAGAACGGGTGTCTTGGGAAGTTCAGATTTTTTCAGATGCAGCAGGTGCAGGAGGTTTTGGAGTGTTTTGGGAGGAAAATGGTGTGCAGAGAATTGGCCATCGCTTTGGCAGAGGGAGGGTAGGAGCATTGCATTCCTGGAATTCTTTCCTTTGTTGGTAGCACTGGAATTGTGGGGGAAGGAGTTGCAAAACAAGAAAGTGAATTTCAACATTGACAATGAATGTGTGGTTCATGTAGTGAACAGGCAGCCAGCAAAGGATCAGAGGGTGGCAAGGTTGATGAGTTTGTTCTGCGTTGCATGGAATGGAATGTGGTTTTCAAAGCAACACATGTGCCAGGGAAGGATAATGGCATCGCTGATGCATTATCTCGTTTTCAATGGCAGAGATTCTGTGGATTCGTGGATTAGCTCCAGATGCGGATCAGGAGGGGCAGCAGATTCTGGAGGAGCTGTGGAAAATAGGAAGCTGAGAGCGCTTGCATTGGTGGAGGGTTCTCTTGCTCCGGCATCTAGAGAGGCCTACAGAAGGGCTTGGGAGGATTTCATGGGAGGGGGAGCTTGTAGTTGGAAAGGTTGGGGGGACGCGGAAGAACGGAGAAGGGACAATGTCACTAATTTCATCTTGAGGTGCATGGATAGGGGATGGTCTAGGGCAGCTATAACAGGGAAGCTGGCAGGGATTGCTTTCTATGGGGTGTGGTTTTGGGGTTTTCAGCCGAGCGGGAGAGAAATGGCAAACAGGATGTTGGAAGGTTGGGCAAGGGAAAGTAAGAGGGAAAAGGATAATAGGGGACCGGTATCGGCAGAATTACTAACTAGATTGTGTAAGGCGGTGGGGGGGATTTGTTGGTCGGCCTGGGAAGGAGAATTGTTCGCAACCTGTTTTACTTGGCTATTCTTTGGGGCTTTTAGGGTTTCCGAGCTGGTGGGGGGAAAAAGTGGGGTTGGCGCGCTGCAATGGGAGGATGTCCAGTTTACTGCCTTAGGTTTGGACATCAAGATCAGGAGGTCTAAAACGGATCAAAAAGGAAAGGGCTCTTGGGCTTTGCTGGGTCGCGGGAGTAAGGAGTTATGCCCGGTTCAGACAGGTTTATTGTGGAAGGAGCATTGTGGTGTGAGGACAGGCTCGGTTTTTCAGCATGAGAATGGGGAGCCGGTATCTGCATCGCAAGTTTTGGGGGTGCTTCGTAAGGTTCTGGTAGCAGTGGGGGAAAAAGCGGAGGAGTTTGGAACTCATTCATTTAGGATGGGGGCAGCATCTGAAGGTAGCAGACTGGGCTATTCTGAGGAAAAAGTGACAAATTTGGGGCGCAGGAAGTCAGGGAGATACAAGGGATATGTCAGGGATTTGGGTAAACGGGATGTTTGAAAGAATATTTTCAGAAGTTGCAGGAGTGTTGTGTTTAGCAGTATGTTGTTCATTTGTAAATGATTTTGAAATAACTTTTTCAGATGCTGCTCCGAGGCCGGGGCAGATGTCACAAATATGGATAGTGGGTCATTCTATTGTTAAGTGGGCGGGGAAAGAAGCTGAGACAAGAGTTTTTGGCAGGCAATTGGGTTTCAGCTATAAAGATGTTTTGATAAAATGGACAGGTTTAGGGGGGCTCCGCTGGGATCAACTACTCCCAATGTTGGCTGGGTTGAGGGAACGTCATGGGAATCCAGACGGGCTGATTATTCATGCTGGGGAAAACGACCTAGTAAGAGATACTGATGTGGCTCTTAGAAAAATGAAAAGGGATTTGTTATGGGTCTGAGAAATATGGCCACAAGCATCAGTAGTTTGGACCAAGTTGTTGCCTAGGAGAGTCTGGAGGGGAGCGAGAAGTGAAGGAGTGAGAGCGAGCAAGGAAGGGGATAAATAGAGATGGTAACATTTTGTGTCTCTGCGGCATTGCAGGTTTTAGACCACAAAGATATCGTTTATGAAGGATTTATGATATTTAGAGAGGACGGTGTCCACTTGTCAAAGATTGGTAATACTTATTATCTGTCGGAATTGATCTGGTTGGTGAGAGATATGTTAAAGAGCTGGGAGTTGGAAGGAATGGGAGGGTGGGGCAGAAAGAACACCTCGGGGGAGGGTTTTTCTGGTGGCAGGGGCATGGCCCCTTCAGCTGTGGGGGGAGGGAAGCACAATGGGGGAATGGCACGGGAAAGGATGGGGGTGGTGCTGTTTGCACGAACGGGCTACCCCGGGGGAGCAGGTATTGAACCTGAAGGGGCATGGCCCCAGGGAAAAAACGGGACGCCTTGAGAAGTGGTAAGGAGACTGTTGGGACCAAGGGATGTTTAGGGAGGAAGTTGATTTATTTATTTATTTAATTAATTGTTGGGGGAGTGAAAGTTTTAATTGTTAATTGGCTGTTAAAATAGTTTGTTAGTTTGTAAGGCCAGGGAGCCAGGTAAGCGGTTATTTGTAAGCTTTGACCTGTCACATTAAAGCAACCTTTTCCACTCTAAACGAGTGTGGGGTTTTGTGTAGTAAGTCAAAAAGGCGTATGAAGGACATCTACTTAACCACGCTCCCATTTGAAACTAGAGACACTGTGGACACTTGGTGGAGGCTGATCTACTATCAATAGACATACTCATAGTTTTTCCTGTTATATTTTAGGGTGAATGGTGAGTTTGTACTTTGGCTCCACCTCAACACCCAGAAGCCCCTATAATTGAGCTGGCCGCGTGCATCACAAAGTGCTCAGAAGTGCTGTTTGCTGTTCGCAGGGTGTTGGGGTGGGGTGTGGCAAAAAAATAGCAGTGTTGTCCGTAAGGAAACAGGCACAGGTGCTTACTATTGACTTAGATTTATCACCTGTGTTGTGCCGTGGTGGGCACCGAGTGTCTAGTACTGAGGCAACATACCCAAGGCCAACCAGGCCAATTAGTGACCAGAGTCTCCTTCTTCCTTTGGCGAGCAAGATTAACGTGGTATATTGAGTTGGAGACCCAGTTAGAGGTTGATGCTTTAGTTGATATTATGGGCATGAGTGAGCTGCGAGGTAACATCGAATAGATAGTGGAAAATGAGGAGCAGGTGAGGCTAATTGTTCATAACTCAGACAATGCCAATAACAGCTGTGATAATCCATTGCGTGTTGAAGCTGTTCCTATTCCGTCTTCCGGGCGTTGTTACCCGCATAGAACAAGTCTCACCTGTGTTCCTAAAACAATTAGCAGGCCTGATAAGGGTGCTAAGGGCGCAAAAGTGTAACACACATAACTAACTTTTACTCTAGTATTAATGAGAACAGCTTGAACCCATTGACGAAGGGGAGGCAGCGAAAGAAAAGAGATTGTGACAGAGCTTAGTGCATCGCTGACCTGTCTTGGCCTCAAATTGATTGAAAAGGCAATATGCCATCAGTGTTTATTGGGAGGGGACTGGCTGAAAGTGATCAACCCGCGGATAACCAACACGATCTTGGTGATTTGATGTGTGTTAATATGCCTTGTTCACCAAAGTTTAATAATGAAACATGCTGTTTAGATCTACGGAACAGTGGGAGTGGAAATTATGGCAATGATGGGCGTGCAGTGTGTTATCATGCCACGGATGATCCTATAAGGGCGAGTGTCAATGCTGTGTGTACGGAGGCAAATGGTCAAGCATGCATAACACCTGGGAAAATCCTAGTCGAATGTGACGTTGGAATTGATAGTGATACAGGATTGATGCAAGGGAATAACACACAGTTGACATTGAATTGAATTTATTTATACCGCGCTCCACTGACCCTAAGGCTTAAGGGCGCCGACATACAAACGTTTACAGAACAATAAATAGCTCAAAATCTGAGCGCACAATCTGTAATGCATACGAATAGAACAACATCTAAAAACTAACATAAAAATATAATATATTGTAAAGCCACCTTCGGGGAAAATACATAGGTCAGTTCAATACAATTCTTATTTTCGTGGCGGAAATATATGCATGCAGGTTTGTGATTCTGTTCAAAAACGAAGGTAGGCTACTTAAACCGCAACCAATAATGATACAGTCAGAATTATCAGAGGTGCACCAATTATTGAGTTGTATTCTCCAAAGAACTTTCAGGTCTTGAGTTATGACCCAGTTAGGGTCCACCTTTTGATTGAACCACAACAGGATTTTATTCTTCAGTGCCTCCCTGGATTCGAATTCCCTGGGTTTGTCCACATTTGTGATGATAATATTTCTAGGGCTGAGGACAAAGCTCCTTAGATTAGGGTCGACAATTGTAGCCATTGCTGATTTTTTTCGGTGAACATCCACAGGTATTATCTGCACTAAAGATGGGGTAGATTTGACTAACTTCGGGGTATTCTCCCCCAGGCCTATATCCCCCAAATCCGGAACAGAATGGAAAGCCTTATCCTGCAATAGCGATTCTTTGTAGGAGGCCCCTTTACCATCCGTTTGACAGCTTTGATGGAGCCCGCTCTGAGGGCAGGGAGTTTGGGAGGATTTTTCAGCACTTTCAGATTCAATTTGACCATTTTTCCTCACGTTTAATGGCTCTGAAATAAGCCTTGTGGGGCCAATAGAGGCCATCCAGGCCTGAGGATCCTCAGTATTAGCACAGACGGCCAGATCCCACTCAAATATATGACTGTGGCAAGAGTAAATGTGCATTTTTCAAGTCCCTTTCTCTTACATGAGATGGAGACACTTGGAACACCTACACTTCAACTAATGGAGGACAGAATTGAGAATGTTATAAAGCTTGATATATGCAATGCTAGTAATAGTAGCAACATAAGTATATCTTCTTCTGCGATGTTCGCTATATTTGAGAACCTTTTGACATTATTTGAAAATTTTGAGCAAGTGGAAAAGAAACTTGATGTACAGTCGCTATTGTTGCATCAGAGTATTAATCTTGGTAGAAGAACTTGCAGAGATTGTGGGACAAACACTGAATTAAGAATAACTCATTGTTATGCCAATACTGTTGCTAACACAGAGGTTGATATAGATGAGAAGGGAGGTGTTGATTTGAATGAAGAGAATGGGGAGATAGAAATTGTTGACTGGAATGGAGAAGGGTAATTTGGTGTTGCAAGTCAGGTGATGACATTGGTAAAATCAAATATAGGAGCGATTGATCTATCAACTAATCTGATTGAGAAGACTGTTGAAACAGTAAAACACTCATCTATTAAAAAGTGCTTGAAAATAAGGAAAAAAAGAAGCTAATTTTGCAAGCTCTGATGTACGACTCTAGGAAGGCGCATAAAACCAGAAATTGATGCATTAGCAATGATGAGAATCGGATAGATTTAATTGAATCGGCCAGTGGGAGTTGTCTATCTGACAAAAGAGGGGCAGATAAGTGTCAGAGAAATAGAAACATCTGCCAGGAACAAGGGGGAAATTTGACTATAAGTGTGAGCGATAGTCCCCAATGCATTGTGAATTCAAGGCATGACAACCTCAAGTAAGTGACTGATATTCGGCATTACTTGAGTGATTCTGCTGGCACAGGTGTTTCCTCGATGACGAAGAAGGTGGTGAAAGCGGGAGCAAAAGATGTGAAAAATGGTTCTAAGAAAAAACACAAACTGGGAGTGGGAGTAAGGGATTGTGTTTTTGCGGCAGTGCAATGTCTATTTGATGCAAACAGAGACATTGAATGCTGTGAAGTTGATAAGACTGGTGTGAATACATTGAAGGAGTGTGAGCTCCCTAGTGATATGGTGACTGTTAATAATAGGGATAAAGTAAATGTTGCTTCTCAGACTAATATGCTGGGAAGGAATCATATGAATGAATTCAGCAACGGTTTACTTAGTACAGAGATGGAGAAAACCAGTCCAAAAAAGATGGGTCTGACTGCTATGATGGTCAGAGCTCTGCAAATTAGTTCTATCTATGGTGTAGATCCACATCCCTCCTTAAATAGGGCTGTGGTTCTTTCTACTTTACATAGAGTTGTACCATTTTGTGGAATTACCGCAGGTGACATCTTGGTGGTAGATCAACTAGAAGATAGAAAAAATGTCACGTGAAACATATGGTTTAAAACTGAATCTACCATTGATTATATTCTACGTTATGAGGACGACTTATTTAAGCTCGGATATTGTTGAATGGAAATAAAAATGTAGACAGTTTAGTATAGCTCAGCCTGTAAAACCGGCCCTGAGTGCATAACCAAAGTAGCTATGCCGAAAGCATATAAAAATGTACATGATGGTAATAGTGTAAATGAAAAGGACAACATTGGTGTGAAAATTAAAAATGACATAGAACAGCCAACAGTGCAAAATACTGATGACGAAGGGTATTGTCAATGACTTCCGAAGGCCTTCAAGGCCCACTTTGTAAATACTAGTCGGTAGCAATAGCATAATATGTTCATGGAACACCAGAGGGCATAACCACCTATCATCTGATGATGGATTATTGGTGAATACTAAGCTTTTTTGCATCGTAGCGTTTCAAGAGACGCGGTTGTCCTCCCAATTTGAAATTGATGGTCGTAGCACTTGACACATTTTGGCGGCCAAGGGACCCAAAGGGAGACCTAAAGGAGGGCTTATGCTTAATGTGCAGCATCCGTGGGAAATAGTGGACACCACACGGTCCACATTCATGGTGCAAGCAGTGATTATTAAAGGTGTGATGCTAGAATATAAGGAGTTAGTACTCATTAACATTTACGATCCTCCCACTCGTGTGGCACACTTTCAGAATACTGCAGTAGTCGGTAACATCATGAAGCAGATCTCTGCAGAAACTCCCATTATGGTATTGGGTGATTTTAACAGCAAAATATGCGCAAATATGGGAGGTTCCAAAATATGGAAGATTCCAACTACTACAAGGCTCTTCCTGGGTCTTCTGAAATTGTATCTGTATGAAAGTTCTCCACATTCTGTCTGGGAAACCAGTGTTGTGCTTCCAGCTCTTCTGACCAATCCCTTGGAGCCCATGAAACAGAAAATAGCGTACAGGAAGAGTCTTTAATACTCGAGGGAATCCTGGGAAGTTACTAGAAGCAAGGCAAGAGACACACTTTGTGATGTTCAGTACATGAATGATCGCTGTTATTATCACATGTGTGTCAGTTTCAAGAGTGTGTCTTTTGTTTTAGAGTAGCGAATAGTGTGAGCTGAATCAGTTTTAGGGGCTTCTAATTTTGACAGACAAGCCTCAGTGAGAAAAAACTAATTTGACCAGGAGCACAGTTTGGTAAACTGGCAAAGCCGGGATTTGAGCCTAGTCTGCAACCCAGGCACTTAAGCACATATCTTCCCAGTTGTAGTTGGTAGACATATTGTTTGGTACAGGTCTTTTTGCAACTTTGACTTGAAAATGACATCCAACAATGGAATGCGGTGCCAAAACGTGATTGTGTTTTGTTAACTGAAAAAAAGTGTTGCTTTTGCAGCAGTTTGTGATTGCTTATTCGTGGTGTATATATTTGGCCATTTTGTCCAAAGTAGCAAAACGCTTTTAATTCAAAAGCTACAGATAAGGAAATCTTTCCTTTCAAAAGAATTAATCTCAAATGTTCAAAGCATAAGGTTAGCTACATACCTATGTCTTCCTGTGACTGCAGGTTCCAATGACGTCAGGGCAGGGAAGGGCCAGGGGCAAACAGAGCTATGTGCCTCTACTGCAGGATTGACTTCTAGTGCCATTGAAGTAAAGCCTGTATACATGTCATGATTTGTGTCAGTGAGAGTAAGCTGTTTTGCAGGTCTTCAAATGTTAACAAAATGAGCACAAGGCCAGGATCAGGGACAGCAGCCTTCCTTCCCACATCCTTGGCAATTCTTCATAGCTCACTTGTCCTGTCCTCCTTTCACCTCCTCACCGCCATGTTTGCTTTCAACAATACTCTGTTTTGTAAAGATGACTTGAAAATTACACATCATAATAAAGTATTCATACAAATGTGTAAATCCATACAGAAATATGTTAAACTAAAAGAGTATAATCGTACCAATGCTTTCTTCCATCTTGAATTAAACCCTACAAAATACCAGAATGCAATTCAGCAGAAGACTAAAAAACTGCCCTGTGGGTTTTGTGAATGTACTTTGTAAAACGGAAAGACACACAGCAAAAGAGAATGGGCCTCGTTATGAAGTCGGCGGTGCGAGAAAAATCTGCAGGAATGAGGCGGTAATTCTATTGCACCGCCAAACTACGAGTTTGGCAGTTGGGAGTCGGATCTGCAGCTTTCCTGGAGGTAAATCTGACCCGCTGCCGCCAATTTTCATCAGAATTACTGCTGTTCCACCAAAAACCCCATGTAATCCAACAGACTCCAAAAATGGGGATTAACACAGCCATGGTGCCATTTGTAATCCCATGGTAACTTCACAGGAACAAGTGGAAGTGACAGTAGTCAATGTTGGAACTGCCAAACTCGTGATGAGGGTTTGAAAAGGACTACAGGATTACAAGTGGTGTTGGTGGTGTAAACCCCCATTTTTCATGAGGTCATAGGATTCTATGGGGCTTTTTTGGCGGAATTACTATGACGGTAATCCCACTGCAGTAATTCGGCCGATTCTGCCGATTTTTCAGTTGAGATTTGGAGCAGTCACCTCCAGCATGATGCTGGAGGTAAATCCTCCACTCCAGGTTCATATTCGTAGTAACGCGGAGCGGGAACATTGGCAGTAATTCCGTTACCGCCAATTTCTTCCCGCACCACCATACTTGTAATGAGGCCCTCAAATTGGTGTTTCAAATAAGAAAACATGAAAATAAGGTAGAAAATGTAAAACTTTTTTGTGACACATATTTTTATTGTCTTGCAAGAAGGCATAGTTTTGGGCAGCTAACTGGTGGTTTGTGAATACACTCAGAATAAAAATGCCCATTTTGCAGTTCTTATCACCTAAATGTTAAAAACAAAACAATGGTTACTTAAATGAACCATCATTTATAAATAGCTTCCACTTGAAATGCTTCGCAAAAACAAACTGTTATGTGGTCATGTATTTATGAGGCCCCAGGTAGCATCATGTTTTCTCTGCATTTTCTGCGTACACGTGCTAGAATGTTACGACGCCCTGGGCTAGGGCATAGACTGCCCATCCCTAGGGGCAGCCCTGAGTGTAGAAAGGGGAAGAGGCTACTGACACCGCTGTCCTTAGGAAGCAAGAGAAGCAGTTTGGCTTCACTGACACTTGTTTCCGTAGCTACATTGCAATACCAGGGTTTAGCCAAAAAGAGGGGACATCCCTGCCTGCAGGCTTAGGAAGATTTAACTAGAGACCTAAAGGTCACAGTAGTGGCATTAGTGCCACATAGGTTTGGTCTTTAATCACCTGGTGCATCAAAGGGAGCCTTAAATAGAAACAAGTGATCTTCACAATCACTTTTATCTACCCTGTATAAACATCTGGTGGCAGGAGACTTGTGTTGCCCAAAACCCTCTGGGAGTCCAGATTTTTCTCACAAACTTGGCAAAGCCCCTTGTCTTGATCGCATCCCTGTCGATGTATTCAGCACGGATGCAACCTTTTGAGCTTCTGTGTTCTTTTTTAGTGTGGGCTATCAGGTGGCAGAGCAACCTATAACCCGAAAGTATTGCATTAAAGTACAGATAGGGAGAAATGTCATATGAGGTGGGAAGCAAAGC
Source organism: Ambystoma mexicanum (assembly GCF_040938575.1). Taxonomy (NCBI): domain Eukaryota; kingdom Metazoa; phylum Chordata; class Amphibia; order Caudata; family Ambystomatidae; genus Ambystoma; species Ambystoma mexicanum. The sequence continues at coordinate 834,910,778 of NC_090925.1, forward strand.
TTGAATGTGTTATTTGGTTACTTGCCCATCAATAGACTGCCCATGGCCATGCTAATCCCTATGGCCATTCCCACCCAGTTCCTGCCCGCCCAAAACAACTCCTCATGGAATCTCTCTCAGCTCGCTTAAAGGAAGCCTTACCATCAAACTTTGCACTCTAGGGCCTGCCAGGTTTTTTTCAAAGCAGTCTTCTGCGACTTAATGATTTAATTGGAGCTGTAAAACTGGTCCTGGTGTAGAAAAAAAGTCTTAAACAGGTCTGCCTTCAACCACACGCTGCATAAGAACTATGCGACTTCTTCACTGATGTCCTGTTTAAAATCAAGCATTGGCAAAGCCAACAGTTTTGGCATGTGTTTATGTATTAGGCATTTGCCAGGCACAGCAATTAGATGCCAAGTTACTCGCACCATTTTGCACCTGCTACCATTAATGGCCAGTTAAGGCCAGTACAGTAGTGACCGGCAAGTGCCTTTCCCATCCCTACACAAAAGCCCAAACTGTTGGCATTGCCAATATTTGTTTTAACTCCGCCATGCGGGCTACTTTTATCACAAAGTCATTCCATTATTTCAAGCATCCTCTGGGATTCTGTCAGGAATGTGGAATTAGTGAAGAAAGCCTCCACCTCAAATCATTGACCATGAAGTGTGTGCATTAGGGAACTAGTACTTTGGGCCTCGTTACAAGTACAAAAACGGTGGCAAAATGGAGATAACTGCCTTAAAGGTGCATTGCCACATCGCCGTAATATAGGTATGGCAGTGAGGTGGAGGAAAAACCTCCATCAAAATGCTGGCGGTAAATCCGCCACCTTACTGCAAGAAATCGGCACAAATGGCAGAATTACATCAAAATCTCAATGGAGTCCTGTGGACTGTATAAATGGGGACTGACACCGCCATACCACCACGTGTAACCAGCAGTAATTCGGCTGGACCGAGCAGTGGTAACATTAAAACTGTTTGGCAGTATTCCACCGTCATGCTGCAGACCTGTAATGAGGTAGTTTATACCAGGGTTTGTCAACTTTCAGGCCACGTTCGATTCTGTCTCTTCTGTGGGAATTCCTAAAAGCAGGAGGCTTAGATTCCTCTCATTTAGACCTAAGTGGAGCCAGCCATGCACATTTCAGCCGATTCAGATGTGTGCCCAGCTGAGAAGTAACCCTTTACCATTGATAGAGGTGTAAGGCAGAGGTTCATATTGGTTCTGATGCTGACTTTATTTTGTGGGTGTCAGTATGGGGACTAGGAAACATATTTATGGTTAGAGGGATTTATCTGCAAAAGTAAGGAAGGTTCTGTTCTGGGAGCAATCATTACAAAAGATGTCAGGATGGATTGAACTATAGTGCTATCAGGGGTTTCCTGTCTAAGGGGATGCTGATCGCGCTTTAGTACTCTGCTCCATCTGCAGTTGCAGGAATTTAGGCTCCAGCAAACTTCTTGATACTGTTATAGAGACATAGTGGTCAGCATGCTTCTTAGCTCTCAAAGCCTAGTCTCAGGGATATAGTGCTTAGCATGCTTTGCGACTCTTAGTGATATACTTTCAGCGATAGAGCGTTGAGCTTACTGTTTGTAATCCTTCCAGAGATAGAGTGCCTTGCTCACTGCTTTCAGCTCCCAATGATATAGTGCCCAGCTTACTCCTCAAGGATTTAGTGCCCAGCTCACTTCCAAGAAATAAAGTGCCCAGTTCGGTTCTCAGGGATACAGTGCCTGCTCACCCAGGTATATGATATATGATATCATATACCTGCTCATATACCTGCTCACCCAGGTATATGATAAGCCCTCCTCACTTCTAAGGGAACCAGTGCCCAGCTCACATATAAGGGATATACATCCCAACACACTTTTAAGCGATATAGTGCTGCTCACTTCTAAGGGATATAGTGCCCAGCTTACCTTTAAGGAATATAGGCCCTCATTAGAAGTTTGGCGGTTTGGGGAAAAAAGTGGCAGTAATTCTGTTACTGACACGTTTTGGGTGGTAATGGAATTACCACTGTTTTTCCAGCACCACCAAATTATATGTTTTGGTGGATTTATCACTGGTGGTATTACCGTGCTGTAAATCCGCTGATTTTCAGATTAACAGTGACGGATTCACCTCCAGCTTTTTGCTGAAGGTAAATGCTCCACTTTACCTCCAAAAATAAGGAATTACACTGCCCTATAGCTACTTGTAATCCTATGATAACCTTCTCGGGTCCAAGTGGCGGTAACAGTAAACTATTTTGATGGTAATTTGGCAGAATTACCACTGAATTGCGGCTAAACCCGAAGTGGGGCCCTATTATAGTGTCCTGCTCACTCTGGCCCCAGGGATAAGTGCCTGCTTTTCTCTGCCCCAGCCTCAGGGAAATACGTTTAGCTAATATTCTTCAGTAAGAGACATTCTCACCCTCTTGGGTTGCCCCACCCTGGGCCTGGTTCTTCTGTGCCTCTCTTTCTCAGGCCTCCCAGGTCTCTATGATTTATCTGCCTATGCAGCGTTTTCAGCTTCCTTGGGTATCTCTGGGCCTTACTGTTCTCGCAACTTTCTCTGCCTTTTTGCTGTTCTGGGCCCTTAGCTGTATCAGGCCCCATGCCTCTAATAGGACCCTCTGCGTTCTTACACCCCTCTGCTCTCTCAGGCACTTTAGCTCTCAGACCCCCTTGGTCCCCCAGGACCCTCACATTTCTCTGGTCCCTATGCTTTCTCAAGCCATTCAGCTTTCTCATGCCCCCTCTGTCCTCAAAGGGTTCTATGTCATTTGATCGACAGTCCTTATTTCGATGGGATTTTTTACGAATATTTCTTAACGGAATAACTCATTGAAGTTGATTTTGTTTTATTTTTGGGGGTGTTCCCCCATCCCCTATTGTTTTTTAACTATTGCCGATCCCCCACCCCTTACATACACTTTCCCAACCCCGCTATATATTTTGATGAGTCTTTCCATTAAAAAATATTCGTAAAAACCCATCTAATGACTGTCAATGAAAGGACGTTGTGCCCCTAAAAGGCCCCTCAGTTCTGTCATACCACTTAGATAACCATCATTTTCTTCCCTGGGTCATGCCTTCCTCTTTCTACAGCGCCATCTTCCTCTGTTCTGTGATAGGGTCAAGGTGTTGGCCCTGTCAACGGGGGCCAAGAACCCCATATTTGTTGTGGGAGAGCTGATGGGCCCCCTGTGCCTTGCTCTGCAGTCTGCCTGGAGACGTGCTTGCATATTGGTTACTCTTTCCCAGACCCGATACCTATCACCCTCAATCCTGGCCAGGCCCCTTTCTCTTCTCTTTCAGGTGGTTCCCAAGACACTATGGTTACCAACATGAACCATGATCTTCAGACACCTGGGATGGATAACAGTTCGTGGGAGATAGCACCACAAGTAACACAATGTACCTGGGCCGAATGTACAAGGCTCCGCCTGGAACAGGAAGAACAGACTGGTTACCCAAATACACATTTAAGAGGCTTCCACATTCAGGAGCCAAATGGGAGATACACAAAACACTACGGACTGCGCAGGAATGCTACAGAGGAGCAGCCGTGGTGGACTGGAACCAGCAGAGCACGACAGAGCCCTAGGGAAAACCAGAGTACTCTCTCCAAAGCTTTTGTGGACTTGAGCCAGGAGAGAAACCTAGAGCAAAGGATGCATGAGACTGCATAGCAAGGTGGGAGGAAATGGAGACTGAAAAGGGCCGAGCTAACTGCTCTTATGAAGATGTCTAGGTGACCTGGCCCAGAAGGGGATGCGGTGGGAGGATTTGGGATTACAGAAGTTGAAGATTGGTCCAGAGAAGCAACTAACTCGGGTAGCTGATGGGAGGGGAGATAAGCATCCAGACAGGAAGGGAAGGAATATAAAAGGCCAACTGAATCGGTTGCGATTCAACAAGCGGCAATGGCACTTGGCGGAAAGAATCTTGGGACAGGCGATGTGTGAATTGGCATAGTTTGAATGCTCTTCAATGTACTATTGTAAAAAAAAAATCCCTGTAATGACATACACAGAGAGTGCAGACTTTGGGAGAAAGGGGCATTGAAGAACAGAGGTCTGCTTGAAAATGGCATTGTAGAAAAGTAAAATAAGTTAAAGAATTCTTTAAGGCATAAAATGAGGTCGTAAAAGCCACTAGGGCCCAAGTAACAAGGCCATAGCTAAAAAAACACTGATATATACGTTATTGTGTTGTTTCAACGTCAAGCTGTGTTTCTGGGAAATGTCAAGTTGGTTTGATGGGATTCACCAATGCAGTGCATAAGGATCCTCTTGAAAATATGTTATTTAAAAAACGATTATTTGAAATATGCAAACAATGAAGTCTTAATCCAGTTGTTTCATCTCTGGCTCATTGCTTAGGGAACCCTTTAGATTGAATTATTTCAATTAAACCCACACTCCTCTGTGGTTCACCAATATTGTTCAATTGGACTGGCTAATTTCAAGTCCCCTTTTCATTGCATATGCGATTATTTCCTGTTAGTTCCTCTGTCCAGCCTAAGTCTTTGCAAGTTCGGTCTTTTAAGATGTCACACACTGCCTTAGTTGAAACCTTTGTACTTTCCTCCTCTAATTCTGCCTCTCCTGTCACATCTGATGTAATTTCTTTGGTTCAGTCTTATAATTCTCTTACCTCATCTATTGCCAACTCTTTGGCATCTCCGGCTAGTTAAACGGAAACAACGTCAATCAGTTCCCTGTTATTCCTTTGGGTTAAAAAAGGAAATTGCAGAACATTCGGCGCCTTTAGAAGGGCTGACGTAAACATCTAACTGGCGCATTGTTTACTGAACTTTGTAATTCTGACAACATTTACATGAGGCCAGGAGGATAGCTCAGGGACAAGGCGTTGGTCTTGGAATCAAGACAATGCATGGCAACACAGGTTTGAATCCCGGGCTTGTGCTTAGAAACTGGTCTCTGGTATTAAATAAAAGAACAATTATAATTCAGCACTTTCAATAGTTTAAATCCTTGTATTTTCGGGGTCAGATCACTTTGGCTTTAAATTCTCCTCAATAATTGTTTCAGGTTATCAAGCAGCATCCGAACCCCATTGCTACCCTTTATCATCTTCCCAAACGAATGCTTTTGACTTCTAATCTATTGAAAGGTCCAGCATATTCAGGCTGCCATACAATTGAAACACTCTATTCCCTCTGTCGACTTCTGTTAATCTTTGTTCTGTTATTTGTTCGGATCCTTTGGATCCCTTACTGAAGCAGACGTTGTATCGATATTCTCTTCTATTAAAGCTACCTCATATATTACAGCTTATCCAATTACATCTAATTCAGATGTAATATGCCCCTATTGGCTTCATCTGGTCAATACATCTTTCAAATCGAGCATTTTCCCAGGGTACATGGAAAGTGGTCAAGTCCTTCCTTTATTGAAGAAGCCTGGTCTTAACCCCCAGATTTAGCAAGCTATCGACCCATCACTAATTTGCCTTTGCTGGCACAATTCCTGTTAGGTGTACAGCAAATAATCTTTATCGTCACCTATCTTCTTATTCACTTCTCCGGGACTACTTGTCTGGCTACCCATCTTGGAGTAGCATGGAGAAAGCTACTCTTCATGTGGTGGACAATGCCTTTCGTGTGCTGGATTCAGATGACACCTGTCCCTGGTTCTTCTAGATCTCTCATTTACTTTGTATATGGTATACCTTGAGGTTTTTATGGATTGGGGTTGGAAACCATGGCTGACATGTTCGAGAGAGAAGACTGAAAGTTATTTTTACGAAAACCTTTGGTCTTTTCTCCACGGAACATTGCAGCCACTGGCTTCCAACCCCACCCACAACCAACCTCCCCACCCCCACCTCCCTACTTACTGTGCAGCGGCACACTTCGATTTCCTCCTTTTAGTCACACTGCACACAATTTATGCAGATAAAATCTGCCCAATAGGACCACTTAGTGGTACAGTGCAGCATCCCACAGGGTTCGATCCCATTGCCCATGTTAATATCTACATGGAACCTTTGGGAGACTTGTTTTCGGGAATGGATGTTGATGTTCATCAGAATACTGATGATACCCAACTCTACCCTAAGGTGTTGTCTCTGGCTGGCAACCTCCACCTTGAGACTGGCCTGATGCTATTGAAGACTGTATCTTTGCTCTTTCCATCAAGTTGACTCCTTCAAAGAATATGTTTCTTATAATTTCTTCTTCGTTTTCCCCAAATCTTGCATCGGATTGGTTTGCTCCACATTCGCTCTTAGGTATCACTCCTTTGGTGAATTCTGTTAAATCTCTGGGTTTTACTTTGGATTAAAAACTGAAATACAAGGTTCAGATTCCACATTTTGATCAATCTTGTTTTTTGTCAGCTATCTTTGTTTAGATTTACATATTGGATTCCTTTTTCAGACTTCTACTTTGCTGTGCAAGCATTAGTTCTTTCTTAATTGGTGGAAATGTTCTCTTGACGGGTTTACCGATTTGTTCCCTAGCCTCCCTCAAGATGGTCCTCCATTCAGCTTCTTGCTTAAATACAGGGGGCCTCATTACACGGTAGGTGGTAAGGATTTACCGGTACCAGTATTTTACCGGTACCGGTAAACCCTTACCGCCTTACTATGAGGTCCCTTTGCGGGTTGGAGAATTTAACGCCTGCTTTTTGCAGGCGGTAAAAACCAACCCGCAAAAGGGACCAGTGAGCTAATTACGGTACCGCAATTTGCAGTACCGTCATTAGCGCCTTCCCCATTCCCATAGAGCCCTATGGGGCAAAAATGGGAATGGGGAAGGGCAATGGGGGAAGGGGGCATTACCGCCCCACCAACCTTGGAATAGAGCAGTAATTCCCCTTTCCACCAAGGCGGTGCCGGTATTTTACCGGCATGGACCAAGGTGCTAATAGCACCTTGGTCCACCGCCATCCGTGTAATGAGGCCCAGGGACACAGAAGTTTGAACATATGACTCCTTTTTGCTCGCTCTTCATTGGCTCCCTCTCAAATTATGTCCAATATTTAAGAATTACTGCATCACTTGCAAGGCTGTTGTGCTCGGTCAACCATATTATCTCGTAAAGAAATTGAGTATTTCAGGTGGTTCCATGTAGACCAACAGTGCTGGGTTTTTGTGCTTGAACAGTCATGTTTGCTATTTAGCTCAGACCTTTTCTTCGGATGCTCTTTGAGCCGGACACCCTCCCTGTATCAATCCATACTCTTCTCGAATTCAGGAAAACTCTAAAAACATATGTATTCTGGAGAACCTATCCTAAATGATATTGAATTCAGATTATACTTAATCTAGAACTTTGTCTTGTTTGTTTTTAGGGATTTTCAATTTGAACATGTTTTATTTTTAACTTTTTATGTGTTTTAGCTCTACAGCACCCTGCTACCTTCTGGCACAGGGGATGCACGATATATATTTTAAAATACATAAAATATATTCCTTGCTTGCCAAGTGCTGGCTCCCTTCTCATTGCCTACCAAAGATGGCCTAGCTGCTATATCTCCAATTAATGCCTACTGTTTCCCTTACCAGGACTAACATTTTCTTTCCAGGACCAGACAACTATTGTCAACAGGCAAGAGATTGTTTGAGCACTAGGTATTAGTATCCACATGCGCTCCTCTCCTTTCTTTATAATTGTTACTTGTTCTAGGTTAGTGAGCTTCACGGTCACTGGTTGTGGAGGTGCTGCCCCCACCTCTCATGAGAATTGCAATTTCTTTGTACCTGGATACCTTGCCCTTTTCCATCCGGACGAGTGCGTAACATTCGCAGCAGACTGCACAACAGACCTTAGCCATCCGGTCCCCGGTATATCCTTACAGGTCAATTTCTATGAGATTGCCACCTGGCACACAACTCAGCTTGCCTTGATAAAGACTCTGAGGGCTTGAAACATGTGTCGGCTGACCACCAAGGAACTAAATAAAATAGACCTCACTGTACTAATCAAGTATGTAGACGTCAAATCTATTTAAGAAAGCGCAAGGTCAAAAGGGAGGACCCACACATAGTTGCGATACAAGAAACCCACATACAGACGTTGGATACTCACAGATTCAAAATATGGGGATACGGGTGAATACTCCAAGCCACACAACCCTGTAAAAAAGGGGGGTACTCATAGCACTGAAAGACGGGCTCGACTTGCAGGTCAAGGGGATCGACAAGGATGGTCAGGGCAGATACCTTGCAGTCTCCCTAGAGGGAAGAGGGGAGAGCTACACGGTAGCGACCCTCTATGCACCAAACACGGGCCAAATCCTGTACATACAGAAGGCACTCACTCGCCTGGAAAGGTTTGCAAAATCCCCCATCATCTTGACAGGAGACTTTAACATCGCATCGCATGGGATCCCATTAAGGATAGGACCACTAAACCACAGGCCCCCCCGCTACTACCCACCGGGGACCTTAAAAAGAAAATACTAGACCTGGCCCTGGTGGACACATGGAGACAAATGAAGGGGGATACTGAAGCATATACCTTTTACTCCCACGGCCATAGATCGCACTCCAGGATAGACTACATCTGGCTGTCCAGCTCACTGATGGGCAAGGCTATGGACATAACGCAAGGAGTTATTACCCTCTCCGATCACACACCAATGATCCTAGAGCTAAAAAGGAAGAGGGGTCCCCCAGGACTATGGAAATGGAGGTACCCAATTCAGCTCTTCAGAGACATCATATTAACAAGGGAGGTGTCAGAGGAAATTGATAGCTTTGCTGAGACCAACAAAATAGGGGACACTACCTGGCAGACATGGTGGGACGCACTCAAAGCCACACTCAGAGGGAAGAATATAGCCATAAAAGCAAGACGCGCAGGGGAACTGAGGCTGGAGGAACCCTGCTAGAGGTGAAATTAAAAGAAGTACTTAATAAAATGGGGTCGAAACAGACACCTGCCATCAAAAGAGAGTATAGGGCTATAAGAGGGCAGCTAGACACTATACAAACTAGGGCAGCGGAGCGCAATCTGCTGAGCCTTAAACAGAAATTCTATGTTAAAGCCAACAAATCCGATCGCCTGCTCGCCAAAATGTTGAGGGAGGAAGAAAGGGATAGAACAATCTTGAAAATTAAGCAACAAGGCGACCAGACGACCACTAAAACAGAAGACATAACAAGGGCATTCGTAGAATTCTACTCCACGCTGAACAGCTCCGACTCCCCAACTACAGAATCCCAGGCAGCGTACCTAAAAGATATAACCCTACACTGCTTAACGGTAAAGGAAAGGGAAATCTTTGAGGGCGAAATCACAAGGGATTAGGTTAGGTTAGCTATCAACTCACTACCAATCAACAAATCCCCACGCCCCGACGGCTATGTAGCAGAGTTTTACAAATTACATAAGGAAGTCCTAATCCCACACCTCACAAACCTCTTTAACCAAGTGGAGCACTCCCAGACATTACCGAAAACTATGGACGAAGCCAATGTGATATTGATCCCGAAAAAAGGTAAAGATCAGACAGACAGGGTAATTCATAGAAATTCGCACAAAAGTGGCGCACGCGGCTGGCACACAGTGTCCCCGTGCGATACAATGCGCAAGCCGCGTGCAAAAAAATCCTTTTCATCGCACAGCGTATTCATGGATTTTAGCCTCCGAAAAGAGCCGTGGCGCAGAGTGGCGCAGCGACCCTGCAGCAGCGCCAGTTACGCCCCCAAGAACGCCCTCGCGAAAGGAAAAGCCTTCAAAATTCCCAAATCATCGCAAAGGGCTGTGCTAACCCTGGACCAGTTTACAGGGCTGCCAAACAGCAAACGCCAAGCGGGGAACGTGTATTTCAGTGGTTCTCGGGAAGTTTCACACGCGATTGTCCTGGGTACGTGTACATCAGGGGTGCGTGGGAAGTAACACACGCGATTCCATCAGGGCACGTGTATTCCAGGGGTGCGCGGGAAGTATCACACGCAAAAACAGCAGGGTACGTGCATTTCAGGGGTGCACGGGAAGTATCACACGCAATTCCATCAGGGTACGTGTATTCCAGGGGTGCGCGGGAAGTATCACACACAAAAGCAGCAGGGTACGTGTATTCCATGGGTGCGCGGGAAGTATCACACGCAAAAGCAGCAGGGTACGTGTACATGAGGGGTGCGCGGGAAGTAACACACGCGATTCCATCAGGGAACGTGTATTCCAGGGGTGCGCGGGAAGTATCACACGCAAAAACAGCAGGGTACGTGCATTTCAGGGGTGCGCAGGAAGTATCACACGTGATTCCATCAGGGTACGTGTACATCAGGGGTGCACGGGAAGTAACACATGCGATTCCATCAGGGCACGTGTATTCCAGGGGTGCGCGGGACGTATCACACGCACAAACAGCAGGGTACGTGCATTTCAGGGGTGCATGGGAAGTATCACACGCGATTCCATCAGGATACGTGTATTCCAGGGGTGCGTGGGAAGTATCACACGCAAAAGCAGCAAGGTATGTGTATTCCAGGGGTGCGCGGGAAGTATCACACGCAAAAGCAGCAGGGTACGTGTATTTCAGGGGTGCGCGGGAAGTATCATACGCGATTCCATCAGGATACGTGTATTCCAGGGGTGCGTGGGAAGTATCACACGCAAAAGCAGCAAGGTATGTGTATTCCAGGGGTGCGCGGGAAGTATCACACGCAAAAGCAGCAGGGTACGTGTATTTCAGGGGTGCGCGGGAAGTATCATACGCGATTCCATCAGGGTACGTGTATTCCAGGGGTGCACGGGGAGCACCACACGTGAATTGCACGTGTGGGTCCTCCCAGGTGTTCCCTCTACACCCTCCACGGCCCCTGCAGGCGGCCCACACCACAGCGGACTACCCTGCACATGTCCCGCAGGCAGCCCATCCACCATGCCCATGCCCCCCAGCCAACCCACATGTCAACTTGCACTACTGCCCACCAAAGCATGTCCCCCTGCACCCCCAGCCCCCAGCATCCAGGGGCACCCTCCACCAGGCCCCCACTCATGTCCAACTCATGTCTCCCAGCACCCCCACCCCCCAGCAGTGCAGGGCACCTTCCACCAGGCCCCCACTCATGTCTCCCACCACCCCACCCCCAGCAGTGCAGGGCACCCTCCACCAGGCCCCCACTCATGTCCAACTCATGTCCCCCTGCACCTCCACCCCCCAGCAGTGCAGGGCACCCTCCACCAGGCCACCACTCATGTCCCCCTGCACCCCCACCCCCCAGCAGTGCAGGGCACCCTCCACCAGCCCCCCACTCATGTCTCCCACCACCCCCACCCCCCAGCATCCAGGGGCACCCTCCACCAGGCCCCCACTCATGTCCAACTCATGTCTCCCAGCACCCCCACCCCCCAGCAGTGCAGGGCACCCTCCACCAGGCCCCCACTCATGTCTCCCATCTCCCCCACCCCCCAGCATCCAGGGGCACCCTCCACCAGGCCCCCACTCATGTCCAACTCATGTCTCCCAGCACCCCCACCCCCCAGCAGTGCAGGGCACCCTCCACCAGGGTGTTCAACTCATGTCTCCCAGCACCCCCACCCCCCAGCATCCAGGGGCACCCTCCACCAGGCCCCCACTCATGTCCAACTCATGTCTCCCAGCACCCCCACCCCCCAGCAGTGCAGGGCACCCTCCACCAGGGTGTTCAACTCATGTCCCCCAGAACCCCCACCACCCAGCAGTTTCGGGCACCCTCCACCAGGCCCCCACTCATGTCTCACAGCACCCCCACCCCCCAGCATCCAGGGGCACCCTCCACCAGGCCCCCACTCATGTCCCCCTGCACCCCCACCCCCCAGCAGTGCAGGGCACCCTCCACCAGGCCCCCACTCATGTCCCCCTGGACCCCCACACCCCAGCAGTGCAGGGTACCCTCCACCAGGCCCCCACTCATGTCCAACTCATGTCTCCCAGCACCCCCAGCAGTGCAGGGCACCCTCCACCAGGCCCCCACTCATGTCTCCCACCCCTCCCCACCCCCCAGCAGTGCAGGGCACCCTCCACCAGTGCCCCACTCATGTCTCCCATCACCCCCACCCCCCAGCAGTGCAGGGCACCCTCCACCAGGACCCCACTCATGTCTCCCACCACCCCCACCCCCCAGCATCCAGGGGCACCCTCCACCAGGCCCCCACTCATGTCTCCCACCACCCCCACCCCGCAGCAGTGCAGGGCCCCCTCCACCAGGCCCCCACTCATGTATCCCATCACCCCTACCCCCCAGCAGTGCAGGGCACCCTCCACCAGGCCCCCACTCATGTCTCCCATCACCCCCACCCCCGGCAGTGCAGGGCACCCTCCACTAGGCCCCCACTCATGTATCCCACCACCCCCATCCCCCAGCAGTGCAGGGCACCCTCCACCAGGCCCCCACTCATGTCCAACTCATGTCCCCCTGCACCCTCACCCCCCAGCAGTGCAGGGCACCATCCACCAGGCCCCCACTCATGTCCAACTCATGTCCCCCTGCACCCTCACCCCCCAGCAGTGCAGGGCACCCTCCACCAGGCCCCCACTCATGTCCCCCTGCACCCCCACCCCCCAGCAGTGCAGGGCACCCTCCACCAGGCCCCCACTCATGTCTCCCATCACCCCCACCCCCCAGCAGTGCAGGGCACCCTCCACCAGGCCTCCACTCATGTCTCCCAGCACCCCCACCCCCCAGCAGTGCAGGGCACCCTCCACCAGGCCCCCACTCATGTCTCCCACCACCCCCACCCCCCAGCAGTGCAGGGCACCCTCCACCAGGCCCCCACTCATGTCCCCCAGCACCTACACACCCCAGCATCCAGGGGCACCCTCCACCAGGCCCCCACTCATGTCCCCCTGCACCCCCACCCACCAGCTGTGCAGAGCACCCTCCACCAGGCCCCCACTCATGTCTCCCACCACCCCCACCCCCCAGCATTCAGGGGCACCCTCCACCAGGCCCCAACTCATGTCCAACTCATGTCTCCCAGCACCCCCACCCCCCAGCAGTGCAGGGCACCCTCCACCAGGCCCCCACTCATGTCCCCCTGCACCCCCACCCACCAGCATCCAGGTGCAGCCTCCACCATGCCCCCACTCATGTCCCCCAGCCAACACGTCATCACAATCCAGATCCCAGGCTCCTATGCCCACCCAAATCCCACCCCACGCCACCCCAGTCCAAACACCCAACCAAGCTTTACATCTATTCAAAATGGAAATACCCATTACATGATAGATAACAAATAAGCAGTATGCGCATGAGTACAACTCCATCAGACCCACACAATGGCAACACATGACTGTGAAAACCCACATTGTGGCAGGCATGAAACCAATGAGAGAAGTCCACACATTGAAGTAAGAAACAAAAATGTATTACAGTGTAAATGAAGTGAATGAAATCAAAAGAAACAATAATGGCAACAAAAATGAAAATGATGCATGTCCACCAAAATAATAAATAATGAAAATGGGAATCCAAAATAACCGTAATGAAATTGTGTCCAAAGTCACCGTCCAACAAAGCAAATCCAAAGGGAAAGTAAAGTGAAAATCCATTGCTCCATGGTGAAAAAATAATAAAAGATGAAGGCCACAAATCCACTGTCAAACTATGTACAAAGAGCAAATCCAGGGTCCATGATCCCAACTATGTAAATGAAACCTACAATAAAACCCACCTAACTAATAACTATATACAAAAAAGTGGGGCATAGTGCAAGTGCCCCAAAGTAAAAAAATAAAAATAAAACCTAACACTAATTAACTATATACAATGGCAGCGGGCTAGTCCAACGGCTCACTTCTGGTTGTTGCGGGCCAGGGCATCATCGAACTCCTGCTCAATGTCCCGGAGGCGGTCCTGTTCCATGGCCCCGAGGGTCCGCAGGGACGACGGCATGTTCTCCTCCAACTCCCTGCGGATTCCCTCGAGGCACTCGGCCCGCCTCATGGCCCTCCGCATGGAGTTCTCCGCCCTGACCACCGTGAGCCGTGCCTCTTCTGCCCGCTGCCGCTCCGCATCTATGGCGTGGCCCAACCGCTGCCACACGGAAGACACTTCCCATCCTGGGTCCTCCTGCCCTTCGGCCGATGCCTGCCCCTCCGATTTTGAAGGCCCCGATCCATCGTGGCTCCCACCTACAGCCTCCTGCTGCTGCTGCTGTCCATGTGCCCTGTCCGATGGTGCCTGCACAACCTCCTCCAGCTGGGGTGCAGTTGTTGATGTGGCCACCCCTGCTGGACATCCGACTCCCGACTGTGGCAGGGATCTGTTGTCCACCAGCCTGGCCGCACGGTCAGAGGCAGCTCCACAGGGCACCCAGGTGATACATGGGTGGGAAGATGGCATGGAGGACGACTGGGGCATAGGGGGTTCCGTTGAGGAGGGGGTTGGAACAAGGTCCAGGAAACGGAGGAATCCGGCCATGGTGAGCTGTCCCAGTGGGTCAACGCGGTCAACGAGCCATGCGAGAAGACGTGCAGTCTCATCATGGAAAGACTGCAGGTCAGGTCGCATGGCCCGTTGACGCAACGCCACCCCACCCTGGACAGGCTCAACCTGTTGCAGGATAGCCACATCCGTAGGGAGAGGAAGGCCAGTTGGTGTAAGCTCCCTGAGAACGGGTCTGGAGGTAGGCATCCCTGCTGGTGCAAGATGATGCAGTGACAGGAGCAGGGACAGGATTGCACACAGGCACCTCCGCGATGGCCTGTGCTGCCACCTGTCCCTGGTCCTGCATTGCAACACTAGCACCAGTGGAATCTCCACCTCCAGACCCCGCCTCTGTTGCTTGCACGGCCTCCTCCTCCACCAAACCCCCCACCAACCTGGATGACTCCGTGCCATCTTCCTCCGTTGGGCCCTGTGGGGTCCCAGCTGCCCCCTCTGCTGCCGAGGAGTCCAACTACAACCTCCACCTCCTGGACCTCCCCTCGGCAGCTGCGGCCTCGGACGCGGCACCGGACTCCTCACTCCCCGACGAGATCACAACCTGGGAGGGGAGCCGGGCCTTGCGTCTCCGGCTGGTGGTGCGACCCCTGCCGCTGTGCTCCACAGCACCTTCTCCGCCCTCTTCATCAGTTGACGCTGCAGACAGGGAGAAATAAAACACAGGCATCAGGGCACTGTATAATGGACTCATAAACACATGACAGTTGTACATGAGTGGCATTGGCAAACCTCAGACATGCCATCACAATCCCCAACACACATGTCATTTCAACTTTCACACATGAGCTATACCACAGCCATATCGCAACAGCCAGCACCATCCATACACATACAACAGCATGAGCAGGCAAAGGTGAGCCAGACATCACATGTGACACAGGGAGTGCACTACACATGCACACACACCACCACACTTGCATGCATGTGTACACCTCCGCCAACTGTCGC
Source organism: Ambystoma mexicanum (assembly GCF_040938575.1). Lineage (NCBI taxonomy): Eukaryota > Metazoa > Chordata > Amphibia > Caudata > Ambystomatidae > Ambystoma > Ambystoma mexicanum. Next base: position 834,926,116 of record NC_090925.1, read on the forward strand.
AGTGTTCAGATCAGCATCCATGTCACACCTGCCAATCATTCTTCCACATCCTTTGCCATGCAAGCCTACACACACAAGCACCATCCATGTGTCACACATGAGAGCCCTCGCATGTGTCAGCCTCACGGCCCTGTACCCCCCCCATACTTGGCCACATAAAACCACATGTGCAACCTGCACACTCCTGCCACACCACCACACGCACAGCTTACAATCAGTATGCATGTACACTTACCGTTCGACTCCAGACGGTTCTGCCTCTCAAGGACCTGGACGTGGAGCGCTGGGGATATGCGTTCCAGGACCCTCATCTGATCTTCTGACAAGTGGCCCCGGCGCCCCTTAGCATCCGCTGCTTTCAGGAGGCGTCGGGCCTTCTTGAGGGTCCTGGACCTGAAGTCCTCCCAGCACTTCTTCACATGATGGAATAGTCTGACTGCCACCCCCTCCGCGTTGATGGCAGTCACAATGTCTGTCCAGATCCGAGTCCGTCCTTCCTTGTCAGCGCGCAACCTTCCAAAGAGGGCATCATACTGCCCCAGGACATGCTCCACCAGGACACCAACTTCGGTGGCAGTGAAGCTGGTGCCCCTCTGCCTCTCTGGCCGGGGCTTGCCACTGGTGCCAGATGTTGCAGTGCCCGACATGGCAACCCCAGAGGCAGGAGTGGGTGGGCAACTGGGTCCTGGGGCTGGGCTGTAGAGCGATGGTATCTCAGTCGGGAGTCTTCGGTTCCAGCAAGGGTGGTCACAGCAACAGCACCCCTGGCTGATGTGCAGGCAGCAAATGGCAGGACACGTGGGCAGCAGGCAGTCAGGCAGCAGCAGATGGCAGGTGAGAGCGTGCTCGGGGCTCTGGGGGGCAGTAATTCGGCCTTCTGGGCAGGAGCGTGGTCTTCCGTGTGCTTACGCGTGGCCAGCTTGATACGGAGTAATTTGGCACGTGAAAATCCAGCACGTCTGCGTGTAATTCGAGGAAAGGCCCTTAGCGCGTAAGCGCGTCAGCACACGTACGTTAATTCATTGGCCCAAAGGCCCCCAGGCGCATCTATGACGTCACGCGCATGGCCGTAGAGAATGGCGCATGTAAAAAGAAAAATACACGTCCGAGTGTCAAAGTGTGTAATTGGTGGAAATGGCCTCATCGCGTATGCGCGTCTGTGACATGTGTATAAAAGGTACGTGTAGAACGCCATTTCCTTGTACGTGCTTTTCGTGGAGAGCGAGTGGGTGAAATCTGTACTTCTTGTCGGTTCACATGCGATTTACTTCACGGCGTTTCAAGTTCGTACTCCCTGTTACCTCTGACAGCTTTTTCTCTTTTTCCTGGGCCCGTTTCCTCAAACAGCGTTCCCTTCTACTGTTGTCCTGTCTCCTCAGACAGCGTACAATTCTTCTTTTGGTGGGGGTGTTGCCAACGCGCACACACGCATATTTTTCACGCCTTTTTTCCCGGCAGACGGTGAGTCGCGCACCTATTTAACATCTGTGCTTGCCCCGTGTGTCGCATACCCCTTCAAAGGTCATTCTAGGCTGTGTGTGACACGCATACGTTCATTCTTGTGTTTCTGGGTGCCACAGCGTAGTGCAGGTTTATTTTTCCACACACGTGGTCTAGGAGGGGTTGCGTGCACCTTACTTCCCTTTTTTGGGGTGCCTGTGCGTTGCGTGACCCATCATCTTTCCCCAGGGTTGACATACAGCCTTGCTAGAGCACTAGGTTACGATTACCATCTGGTACCCAACCCCTTTGACCCCCAATTGCCCAGGACAATAGTTCACAGCGACTCCCATACGCACAATAACATCAGTGCCATGGCTGGGAGGCGAACAAGCCGTAAGGGTGGCAAAGGTGGCCGAGCCCCAAGTGGTGGCCGTGGTGGATCTGGTAGGGGACGTGGCCGTGACTTGCAGGCTGCCCCTAGCCCCCCATGTGTGGAGGACCAGTCAGGGACACCCATGCCCCCCGCCCCCCTGGTTGAGGGTAACGTGGCTGACACCATCCATGCTCAGCCCTTGTTGGACCAGCCCACTGTGGAACCAGACCTGGCACAGGGTGACGCCATGGCTGACTTCCAGGTCAGCAGGTCTAGGCCATGTGCACCGGTGCACGTTGGTGTCATCAGGCCACGTGGATCAGGGGCAGCTAGGTCATCTGCTGCCCCGCGTAGGCAGGCTGGGGAGGCTGCAGGGGCAGCTGCGGCTCCATCCACCCCACCTCTCACACACCCAGCCAGGACAGTTGCGGTCCTAGTCCATCCTGCTGACATTCCCCCTGACACCATCACACTTCAGCTAATGCTTGCACCAACTCCCATGCTGAGTGTGCAATCCCACACTCCTAGTACAGAGTCCACCGGGGCTCCTGCCCCTAGTGTCCAGAGTGGCGTAGGACACTCAGGATCCCCACCACCTTCCAAGCGGGAGAGGAAGAGTGCTCGTCCAGTAGAAGCTGATGCCCCAGACATGGCTACACAGTCCGGCCCGTCAAGGAAGCCCAGCTTCAATGAGGCCGAACTGAATGCACTTGTAGAGTATGTGTCCACACATGACCGCGAAATGGTGATTGTTGCAGGATCCAAGACCACACCTGCACAACGTCTGGCACACTGGCAGACCATCGCGGACATCATAAGTGCCCTTGGAATCATGAGGCGCACAGCTACTGAATGCTACAAGCGCTGGAATGACCTGAAGCGCAGGGCAAAGAATAAGCTGGCCTTAAGTCATGCCGCTACTCTAGTGACTGGAGGTGGGTCTCCAGCAGAGGACATAGAACTCACTCCAATTGAGCATGTTGCTGGGACCTACGTCACGGAGGAACAGATCCAAGGCGTGGGAAAACTGGCAGATTACGAGGCATTGTCCGGTGAGTGCACATGCATGTGTGTGTCATCCATGTGCATGGTGTGTGTGTGAGGGCTTCTGTTTGGGTGCCAGGTGAGGGTGTGTGTGCCTGAGTGGTTTGGGTCACCCATGTGCCTCATCCAATGCATTCTGTGCACCAGCATTTGGGTATAGCAGTATCCCTTCTGCCAACATTAGACAACTAGCCCAGCACCAGGTCAGTTGCCCTTGAAGTGTCATCTTGCCACAACATTGTTGCTTATTTTTCTCTGTTTATTCAGGCAGATTGTTTGCATACCACCACTTTTACTAGGCATTTCTCAGTCCTATTGTCACATGTCTGACATGGCTATGGTACAGTGGACTGACTTGGTTTCCTGGATATGATTTGTTTAGACATGTCCCTGTGCTATAGGACCATTTTCGACTGGCAGCTCCAGGTTAAACATTTGAACCAAAATCAATTTAATTTCATGAGCAAACTAGACTGAATGAACAATTAGTGCCCTCCTCTCCCTCTTCACTTTATGGCTAGGGTACATGCCATCTGTGTGATGGAATGTGTATTTGACCTGCCAATCACAGGCCAATGTGTGATGCCACTGCTAGGCAGCATGCAGCAAATGTGTTCATCTTCCATCTTGGTGTCATCAATGTGTGCCATCTGCCTCCCCTTCACACGCAGTGACGGTGCATGCATGGGAGGGTTTTAGTCATGTGGGACATGTGTCAATCAAGTACTGTTTCTGTAGCTTCTCAGCCCTAATTGTGTGCCATAGTGCTAATGCATGTTTCCATTTCTTTTCTTTTATGTCTTTGCAGGGAATGACGCACTTGATAATGCTGGGGTTGTGGAGATGGTGCAGATCCAGGAGGGGTCTCAGTGCCGACCGACCACCAGTGAGGGACATGGTGTGGTGGTGGGTGAGAACCCACAACTGCTGCAGGTCGTGCCATCAAGGGGTGTCTCTGGGTGCACCTCCCCCGAGCTGTATTCAGGTGTCGATTCGGATGATGAGACCTATGTGCCGTCGCAGGTGAGTGTTCCTGGGAGGGATTCTGTTATGTCCGACCCACCTGCACCAGGGTTAGAACCCTCAATGGGGATGTCAGTGTTGGCAGGTACGCCTTTGGTGGTTACGGATGCAGGGTCACACTCCGCAACATCTGATCCTGTTCCTAGGCCAGCATATCAGAGGGGGAATGCAGTCCTGCAGACTCAGGCAGTGCCGGCACAGCAAGGCGCAGTTCACCTTGCCCCAGACATGTGTGGTGCCCGCCGACGTGGTGGCCGTACGCCACCTGGCAATACCGCATGGGAGCAATCCATATACGGTATGGCAACCCAACAGGCAGCATCATCAGAGATGATGGCTCAGGCCATGGATAGGGTGGCCACTTCCATTGTCCCCCCCGAAAGGCTGATGGAGCGACTACAGCAGGCAACAGACTCCATCTGCCAGTCACACAGGGAGGATATGTTGGCATCCGACAGGGACAGGCGGGCGGCACTGGCGACTCTGCGGGAAGCCATTTCCATAGAGTCCCAGGGCCACAGGGAAGCCCTGAGGGTGGAACTCTGTCACCTCAGGACGACTCTTGTGGAGCTTGAGGCTTCAACAAACACAAGGACAGAACAGCAGCTGGAGCGTCTCACACGTACGCTCTCAGCTGAGATGTAGGCAACTCGTGAGGAGGTCCGGTCATCCCCGTGAGTTGTTGCATGGGGACCTCCGCACGATTATCCTCCAGAACCAGACCTTCCAGACCCGCATGCTTGCTGCCATGGAGGACCAGACTAGGGCTTTGCGTGGGCTGCCTCCCATAGTGCCACCACCTCCTGAAGCAGCTGCAGAGGGTGAGGAGAGCCATGGCGGTGTTTTTTTTTCGCAAGATCCACACAGGTGGGTTTTGGTGTGCGCCCTGTCCTCGGACCTCCTGGGTGGCCTCCCCCATCCCCCCGGGCCCATTAATGGCCATTTTTGATTTCTTTTTTAAAAATGTTTTAACTTTTGATTTTTTGGACAGTGTGTTGCCTTGTGTGGCTCCCGTGGGCATACGCTGTATTGTGGCTGGGCACATGCAGGCTTGTCATGAATTTGGGTCAGATGCTTGGGTTTGTGTGACACACACCCCTCCTGCTTCCCGTTTCCATGGGCTTGCAAAGGGTGTGCCCAAGTGACATTGACGTACACGGTGACGTTGGACTCTCATTTGATGTGTGGGCAGTCTATAGTCAATACTGTGTATACATTCCTAGTGCATATTGTTGTTGTATTGTACACTGCATGCTTTATTGATATGTGCCTCTGCATACATCTCATCCTCCTAATTGCAGGTCCATTTCTCATGTCTTCACAAGGCGGTCTACTTTGGAACTGGAGACCATGTTGTAAGCAGTGCACCTACACTTTTGCGTGGCGCTAACACTGTATACTTGGAAGTGTTCGAAGTGCTGGCATTATCAGGTAGTGAGGCTACCAATTTGTCATGTTTAAGGTAGGTTGGTTGGAGGTTGTGTAGGTGATTGGTATTCTTGGTAAGTATTTGGTAATGTGTGTTGTAGGTCCTGCATTACTGTGAACATTTCATGTGTGGCCAGTTTCCATTAGGGACACTGTAGTTGGTGACATTTGGGGCATGTTGTGGGGAATAATTTGTTTGTTCTCACATTGCATGACATGCCATGGTGTGTTGTGTGGCCGTGCCGGGGAGGGGTTGGGTGACATGGCACTGTTCTCATGTAGTATTTTGCAAGTGGGTATTCATTTCTGCTGCATGGAAGTGTGTCTTTCGATGACACTGCATTGGTGGTGTTTGTGTAGGTAGGGATGCACACATTGTGACACTTCCACATGAACAATCTCAGGCTGCTATGGTTCTGACAGTTGACTGTCCCTTTGTTCGTCATAATTGTCAGGTCGAGTCATCATTGATTATCAGATGGTATGTGGCAGGGCTGTGTGCACTCCACAGGGGTGTGATTTCTATGTGAAGTAATTAGCCACCAGCTGCGTACGGGCTGCCTCACCCCGTGCTCTTTCCCCTCCCATGCGCAGCGGGCGTGCATGTGGTTGGGGATGTGGGGGCACCACCATGTCCACAGCCAGGCCCCGGCATGTTGCAACATTGTGCAGGACACATGCTGCCACTAGGATCCTGCACACTACTGGGGGCGCATATAACAGCTGCCCGCCAGAACGGTCAAGGGAGCGAAAGCGTGACTTGAGCACTCCGAATGTGCGCTCCACTATGCCCCGGGTTGCAATATGGGCTGTGTTGTATCTTACCTCGGGAGGCGTGATGGGGTTCCGAATTGGCGTCATCGTGTGGGTGCTCAGAGGGTAGGCACTGTCCCCTGGTGAGGAGGTGATGGGTATCATTAGTGGGGTAGTGACATGACTCTGCATCTGACATGCATGCATGTGCAGTGGCATTCATACTCACCAAGCAGCCATGTATCGCCATGCCGCCCAGCTTCTAGGTCCCGGCTTAGGGTAGACATTCGGTAAATGAAGCTGTCGTGGGTGGACCCTGGATAGTTGGCATATACTGAGGTGATGATTCCCTTACATACTACCTGCACGTTGATGGAATGCCAGTACTTGCGGTTCCTATAGATGTGCTCAGATGCCCTGGGGGGACGTAGTGCCACATGGGTGCAGTCAATGGCACCTAGCACTTTGGGGAATTGTGCCACACCGTAGAAATCCAGGGCGGCAGCCTGCCTTTCTGCAGGTGTCCTGGGAAGGTATATGTGCCTGCGGACTGATGGGCGTGCAGTGATGATGTTCAAGACCTGGTGTAGGCAGCGTGACTGCGTGGCCTGTGACACCCCACCCACTAAGGCACTTGTCCGCTGAAATGATCCAGTGGCCAAGAAGTGCAGTACATTAAGGACCTTCTCCAGGGGGCTGAGTGCTTGGGAGCACAGGGTGGGTGATGCGAGGTCATCCTCCCACTCACTCACCAGGTCGAGTATTATGTGAGGTGGAAACCTGTACCTCCCATACACCTGGTCATCAGGCATCCCAAAAAGGCTTGTTCTGGGTGTGAAAATTCGGGCCCTCACTATCCTCCTCCTCCTCCTTTGGTAACCCACGGCCACTGCTGCTAGGAACGGTATATTCATCCTGGCGTCTGAGCTTGTTTGTTGTTTGTGCGCACTTTTATGCTGCGCGGGTCGACGTACGCCTGCTTCCTGCTGGCGTACGTGTTTCCTGATTAGCACGTTTTTTTGTGCGCATGCCTTAGCCCCGTTCAATTCCATGGATACGTGTTGTTGGCGAGCGTGTAAAACTTCACGCGCACCCCAGTAATACACGTACCCAAGCAAATCGCATGTGAGAATTCCCGCGCACCCCTGCAATACACATACCCAAGCAAATCGCGTGTGAGAATTCCCGCGCACCCCTGTAATACACATACCCAAGCAAATCGCGTGTGAGAATTCCCGCACACCCCTGTAATACACGTACCCAAGCAAATTGCATGTGAGAATTCCCGCACACCCCTGTAATACACGTACCCAAGCAAATCACGTGTGAGAATTCCCGCTAACCCCTGCAATACACGTACCCAGGCCAATTGCGTGTACGCGCACTTTCATCCAATTACATGCAATGATACTCTGACGTGCAGTGTTTCCATGTGTGCTCTGTCATCACGTGCTATGAGGGAAACACCCGCGCGCGTCATGTCACAGACGCGCTTACGCGCTGAGGGCCTTTGGTCCAATGGAATCGCGTATGCGTGCTGACGCGATTACGCGCTAAGGCCCTTTCCTCGAATTTCACGTTGACGTGCAGGATTTTCACGTGCCAATTCACTCCATATCAAGCTGGCCACACGTAAGCACACGGAAGACCACGCTCCTGCCCAGAAGGCTGAATTACTGCCCCCCAGAGCCCTGAGCAGCCTCCCACGAGCCATCTGCAGCTGCCTGCCTGCCTGCTGCCACCGTGCCCTGCCATTTTGTGCCTGCACATCTGCCATCTGCAGGGGTCCAGTTGCTGTGTCCACTCCTGCTGGAACAGAAGACTCTCGACTGCTATACCATCGCTCCACAGCCCAGCCCCAGGACCCCGTTGCCCACCCACTCCTGCCTCTGGGGTTGCCATGTCGGGCACTGCAACATCTGGCACCAGTGGCAACCCCCGGCCAGAGAGGCAGAGGGGCACCAGCTTCACTGCCACCGAAGTTGGTGTCCTGGTGGAGCAAGTCCTGGGGCAGTATGATGCCCTCTTCGGATCGTCACGTGCCAACAAGGAAGGACGGAACAGGATCTGGGACGACTTGGTGGTTGCCATCAACGCGGAGGGGGTGGCAACCCGCAACATCCAGAAAGTCAAGAAGTGCTGGGAGGACTTGAGGTCCAGGACCATCTTGAAGCCCCGGCGCCTCGTGGAGGGGGCCGTGGCCGCATGAGTACCATCCAGGTGAGGGTCCAGGAACGTGTAGACCCAGCGCTCCACGCCCAGATCCTTGCGAGGCAGACCCGTCTGGAGTTGAGCGGTAAGTGGGCAAGCATTGTTGTGTGAGACAGGGCATGTTGCAGTGTGCTGGTTGTCTGATGCTTGCCTGTATGTGTGACATAGGCCATGTACGCATGTATGTGTGCAGGGACATCATGGTCATGCATGTGAGACCAGTAATGTGTGAACCACATGGTTGGTGCATGTGTTTAAATGCATCATGGGGAGCCCTATGCGGATTGGACACATAAGAGCATGCCAGTCTCTGTTCCTGGACATGGGTGGGGGTGAGGGATGGGTGCTGATGCCATGTACATGTATGGTATCCATGTCTGTGTGTCTGACCTGCGTGTCTGTGACTTGTGAATGCCATGGATGCATGACACATGTCTGTGACAATGTACAGATTCACAGATGCTGCCTAGTTATCCTTGTATCCACTGTGTCTGGGGTGTACAAGGCCAGATGGATGAAATGACGTTGATGTGTGTGCATGTGATAGGCATGACCCATGATGCATGTGAGTTCCATAACAACATTGTATGTTTGGAGAGTCCCTTGGACATGTATGCAAATGTCCATAGCATGTGCCATGCCTGTTACTGCGTGTGTTTTGCCTGCACTGACCCATGTGTTGTGGAGGGACATGATGGAAGTGATCTTTGACAGTGCCACTCATCTGCTATTGCTTCCTGTCTAGGGGACCATTGTACAGTACCCTGATGCTTGTGTTCTATGTCTCCCTCTACACAGCGGCAAGTGAAGAAGAGGGCAGAGACAGCGCTGTGGAGCAAAGCGGCGGGGATGCCCCCATGGCTGCAGCGGAAGGGGTGGGTGAGCCCCCACAGGGGCTTGCAACGGCGGAAGACGGTATGGAGCCATCCAGGTTGGTGGTTTCCACAGAGGAGGAGGAGGCCGCTACTGAGGCGCACATGGGGCCTGGTGGGGGCATCCCTGCTGGTGCAAGTGGTGCAGTCCAGGGGCAGGGGCAGGAGGCAGCACAGGTCGCCGTGGAGGGGCCTGTGCATGTCACTGTCCCTGACACTGCGACTGCACCACCATGCACCAGCAGGGATGCCCCATCCCAGGCCCGTCCGCAGGTAAGAGGGATGTCCATGTCATCTGACTCCCCTCCACCTGCGGACGAGGGGACCCGTGGCCGTATGGAGAAGGTCCTGATTGGTGTCGCGTTGCGCACGGGTGTCATTCATGATGACGTGCATGCTTCCCGGGAGGAGCTTGCATGTCATCACGAAGAGCACCGTGCCAGCGTGGCCCAGTTGGAATCGGCCGTGGTCGGGGGTTTCATACATGTGTCGACCAATCTGGCGGCCCTCTCCTCCTCTGTGGAGACTATACGCCAGTCGTTCTCCATGCCGTCTTCCGGCCCAGATGCCACCAGGGCCCCCTGTGGACCTGCCCTGACCAACGCAGCCGGCTTGGTGGGGATCCCATCCCTGCCACAGTCGGGAGTCGGAGGTCCAGCAGGGGTGGACACCACAGCAACTGGACCCCAGCAGATGGAGGATGTGCCGGCATCATTGGGCAGGGCACGTGCATGACGGCGTCGGTGGATTCCATCAGCCTGGATACCGTCGTGCTGGCAGAGGCAGTTGCGTCAGAGGCAGCAGCGGAGTCAACGTGGGATGCATCATTGCTCGGGGCAATCTACATCGGAGGGGCAGGCATCGGCCGGAGAGCAGGAGGACCCAGGACGGGAAGTGTCTTCCGTGTGGCAGCGGTTGGGCCAGCAGATAGGTGCGGAGCGGCGGCGGGCGGAAGAGGCACGGCTCACGATGGTCAGGGTGGAGAACTCCATGCGGAGGGCCCTGAGGCGGGCCGAGTGCCTCGAGGAAGGACATGTCGGCGTCCCTGCGGACCCTCGGGGCCATGGAACAGGACCGCCTCCGGGACATCGAACAGGAGTTCGATGATGCCCTGGCCCGGGACACCACGGAGTGAGCCGCTGGACTAGCCCGCCGCCTTTGTACATAGTTAATTAGTGTTAGGTTTTATTTCTTTTTTTTAATTTGGGGCGCTTGGACTATGCCCCACTTTTTTGTATATAGTTATTAGTTAGGTAGGTTTTATTGTAGGTTTCATTTACATTGTTGGGATCATGGACCCTGGATTTGCTCTTTGTACATAGTTTGACAGTGGATTTGTGGCCTTCATCTTTTATTATTTTTTTCACCATGGAGCAATGGATTTTCACTTTACTTTCCCTTTGGATTTGCTTTGTTGGACAGTGACTTTGGACACAATTTCTTTACGGTTATTTTGGAGTCCCATTTTCGTTATTTATTATTTTTGTGGACATGCTGCTTTTTGCTTTTTGTTGCCATTATTGTTTATTTATATTTCATTCACTTCATTTACACTGTAATACATTTTTGTTTCTTACTTCAATGTGTGGACTTCTCTCATTGGTTTCATGCCTGTCAGAATGTGGGTTTTCACAGTCATGTGTTGCCATTGTGTGGGTCTGACGGACTTGTACTCATGCGCATACTGCTTATTTGTTATCTATCATGTAATGGGTATTTCCATTTTGAATGGATGTAAAGCTTGGTTGGGTGTTTGGACTGGGGTGGCGTGGGGTGGGATTTGGGTGGGCATAGGAGCCTGGGATCTGGATTGTGATGACGTGTTGGCTGGGGGACATGAGTGGGGGCATGGTGGAGGCTGCCCCTGACTGCTGAGGGGTGGGGGTGCAGGGGGACATGAGTGGGGGCCTGGTGGAGGGTGCCCCTGGCTGCTGGGGGGTGGGGTGCAGGGGGACATGAGTGGGGGCCTGGTGGAGGGTGCCCCTGGATGCTGGTGGGTGGGGGTGTAGGGGGACATGAGTTGGACATGTGGGGGCCTGGTGGAGGGTGCCCCTGACTGCTGGGGGGTGGGGGTGGTGGGAGACATGTGTGGGGGCCTGGTGGAGGGTGCCCCTGGATGCTGGTGGGTGGGTGTGCAGGGGGACATGAGTGGGGGCCTGGTGGAGGGTGCCCCTGACTGCTGGAGGGTGGGGGTGATGGGAGACATGTGTGGGGGCCTGGTGGAGGGTGCCCCTGGATGCTGGTGGGTGGGGGTGCAGGGGGACATGAGTGGGGGCCTGGTGGAGGGTGCCCCTGACTGCTGGGGGGTGGGGGTGGTGGGAGACATGTGTGGGGGCCTGCTGGAGGGTGCCCCTGACTGCTGGGGGGTGGGTGTGCAGGGGGACATGAGTTGGACATGAGTGGGGGCCTGGTGGAGGCTGCCCCTGACTGCTGGGGGTGGGGGTGCAGGGGGACATGAGTGGGGGCCTGGTGGAGGGTGCCCCTGGCTGCTGGGGGGTGGGGGTACAGGGGGACATGAGTGGGGGCCTGGTGGAGGGTGCCCTGCACTGCTGGGGGGTGGGGGGATGGGAGACATGTGTGGGGGCCTGATGGAGGGTGCCCCTGGATGCTGGGGGGTGGGGGTGCAGGGGGACATACGCAGGGGTGCAGGGTAGTCCCCTGTGGTGTGGGCTGCCTGCAGGGGCCGTGGAGGGTGTAGAGGGAACACCTGGGAGGACCCACATGGTCAATTCACGTGTAGTACTACCCGGCACCCCCGAAATACACGTACCCTGCTGGAATCGCGTGTGGAACTTCCCGCGCCCCCGGAATCACGTACCCTGCAGGATTAGCGTGTGGAACTTCCCGCGCACCCCGGAATCCACGTACCCTGCAGAATTAGCGTGTGGAACTTCACGCGCACCCCGGAATACACGTACCCTGCAGAATTAGCGTGTGGAACTGAACACGCACCCCGGAATACACGTAGCCTGCAGAATTAGCGTGTGGAACTTACCGCGCACCCCAGAATACACGTACCCAGGCCAATCGCGTGTGGGACTTCCCGCGCACCCCGGAATACACGGACTCAGCCAATTCGCGTGTGGGACTTCCCGCGCACCCCGGAATACACGGACCCAGGCAATTCGCGTGTGGAATTTCCCGCGCACACCGGAATACACGGACCCAGCCAATCACGTGTGGGACTTCCCGCGCACCCCGGAATACACGTACCCAGGCAAATTGCGTGTGGGACTTTCCGAGCAGCACAGAATGCACGCACATGCTATTTTTCACACAGCGGGTGTCCGTGTTTGTCGCGTACCCCTTTGCACGTCATTTGTCTTGCCACAGTATGTGACATTCATCATAGCTGTATATAGGTGCTTTTTGTTGGCGCACATTTTGGCGCACATTTATTTCAGGGGCAGGGACACTACCGCCTACTTTCTTGTGGCGGACGTGTTTGGGCCTGTGCGCTGGTTTGACCGTGCGCTGGTTTGCCCTATTGGATTCCATGGATACGTGTTGTAGGCGAGCATGTGGGCGTTCCTGTACTTCCCCCGTGACGCCCACATTTTGACGAGTTGTTCCCCATTCCGAGTGTTACGCCCCGTGTTCCGCCTACTTTTGTTGTGTGCGCCGCGCTATGTGCGATTTCGCTGTGGCCGTGGAGCACGCCGTTAGATATCCTGTGCGCCGGCGTGCGCCGCGCACTTTTTCAGCGCACATCCGATATTTTTCTCGCGCACAGCCTTCCATGAATAGATGTGCGCTGGTTTCCCTGCGATTTTCGCACTTGCACTGCGATTTTCGCACTTTTACTGCGAATAGCACGTTTTGGCACCTCTGCGCGGGAATTTTTGGCGCACATTAATTCCATGGATCGACACCAGAGTGTGGCTCATACCGTCCCATTACATTGATAAATGTAGACGCGAAAATCCACACCAAAATATTAGCTACCAGGCTGGAGGCGATCCTACCCAAACTAGTCCACACGGACCAATTAGGCTTCGTCAAGGGAAGACAAATGGGGGATAACATAAGAAGAATAATCCACCTAATTGAGAAAGCACAGAAAAAGGGAATCCCCGCTCTTCTCCTGGCGGTAGATGCCGAGAAGGCCTTCAACCGAGTGGAGTGGGGATTCCTCTTCACAACTATGAACAAGATGGGCTTCGGCCCGCGGTTCTTGAGAAGAGTCCAGGCTAACTATATGTACCCTCTTCTACGCCTCGCGATCAACGGGCACATTTCCGACCCGATCCAGGTGGAAAGAGGCACAAAACAGGGCTGCCCGCTCTCCCCCATTTTGTACACCCTCCATTTGGAACCATTCCTGGCAGCCATAAGGGACAATGAAAACATAGCAGGCATAACATTTTGGGGTGAGGAACACAAAATCTCTGCCTTCGCGGATGACATGATTCTGTCAATAACCCAACCAGACTCCTCCCTGAGGGCAATCCAGACGGAACTGACCCGCTTCGGGTCTGTAGCAGGGTTGAAAATAAACATACACAAGTCCGAAATACTTAACCTCTCCCTCTCCAAATTAGAGGAACAAACCCTCAGAACCACTTTCCAATACAGATGGGTAGAAAAGTTAATTACCTACCATGGGGTAAAACTGACCAAAAACAGTAAATGATATATATCAAACCAACTATCCACCCCTCCTAGAGAAACTCACAACGAAATTGTTAGACTGGGGGCCACTAGCAATATCCTGGCTGAGGCGCGTTAACGTACTAAAGATGGTGGTCCTGCCACAGGTTCTCTACCACTTCACATCCTTCCCGGTCCACGTTCCACCTCGCTTCTTCAAGGACCTCCAAAAAGCAACAGACAAGTTCCTCTAGAAAAACAAACTTCAGAGAATAGCGGCCAGAGTAACGAGAGCCCCAGTGACATCAGGGGGACTAGGGGCACCAGACGTCAGCGCATACTATCTCGCAGCTCAGACAAGGGTCAGTAGAGACTGGCAAATAGAGAATAGAGGGAAAATATGGCGGCCAATGGACAGGGCAGTCGCGGGAGCTCCACTGGAGGAAATTCTGTGGAAACCAAGGGTCGACAGGCCAGTGCAAATGCACACTAGCCTAATCACAGATACAGTGAGTAAGGCATGGGACTCAGCTGTGAAAAGGGCACAGATTACCTCCTTCCCTTCGCCCTATACACCACTCTTCAACAACTCGCAGTTCACTCCAGGCCTTAAGACGGCTACGTTCCAGGCGTGGCAGCTGGGGGGCTGCCACAGAGTGAGGCACATGTACATTGGGACCCAAATTAAAATCTTCGAAGACTGCAAAGCAGACTTTAAACTGGGGGAAAAACACAGATTCCCCTACACCCAACTGAGGCATTGGCTAGCACATCCGACCATGAAAAACGCAGGGATCCCGGACCTCACCCCCTTCGAGAAATACTTAAACACTGATGCAGGAGATAGGAGGGTGGTGGCGAATCTATACAAGCTCATGATAGAAGGGGAGGACCCCCCACACAGACTATATATTGGGAAATGGGAAACAGAAACAGAGACTACGATTGAGATGGTGGATTGGGCAAAGCTCTGGGAAAAGATCCCAAAATTGACAAAGTCAATACAAATCAGAGAGATTTGGATGAAGCTAATGATGCAGTGGCACCTAACCCCGGCGAGACTTAATAAAATATACCAGAGGGTCTCACAACAATGCTGGAGGAAATGCAGACAAATAGGCACCTGGGCCCATGTTTGGTGGAGCTGCCCAAAACTAGATCTCTATTGGCGAACCATGCAGCGATTGAGCAAGTGCTGGGAATACAACTTGGAGGAAACAAGGGGTTAGCCATGATAGGATTGAACGGAATCCTGAGGGACATACAAAAAAAAACATATCGGAAACTTTACGCCATAATGATGATGGCGGCAGCTCTAGTAATAGTGCGCAAATGGAAGAACGCACAACCCTCCCCCCCTTGATCACAAATGGATTGCTAAAATATGGTCCCTCCTCGCCATGGAATGGCTAAGGTATTCGCTACAATGACTCCACGCCAAATTTAACCAAGAATGGGCTACGCTTCTGGCTTATTTCTAAGACGGCGCACGTCAGGCATGGTGCCCTTGAGCCATGCCTCTCCTGGGCATTATTCTTAACCAGGAAGCGGAAGACCCATAAACCTCAATGGACTGGGGGTCCCACTAGTCCAAAGCCGGAAGACTAACTGACACCACCCCAACTGTACACCAACACCAAGACTTGGGGAAACTGCACCGGACCAAGGGGGGAGGGGGGAAAGAGAGAGGAGGGGATGGGGGAAATTTGTTGAACATGTTCAATTTGAAAAATGTTAATAAAAACGTATTGGAAAAAAAAAGAAAGCGCAAGGTATCCGGGTACAAAGAAATCACAACTATTGTCAACCGGGCTGTTGAACAAGATAACATTCAATCTCAAAGGAGACACCTCCCTGCATCTATGAATGAGCTGTCACACGGATCTATACAATGCCACCTTGTTGGTAGGAGGTGGGGATTCCCACTGGTACACCATACAGTGCTATCCAAAATGTTCATATATCACCACTACAAACATAGATAGGTTGGGGAAGCGTTTAGGTTCTAGACGCCACACTGCCAGGACTACTAACCACACCACACCATATTATCCACACTATAATATTGCTACTAGTAGGATGTGGGTAGGTACACCACACATTCCTTCAGGTAGGAAGTGGCAAGGGCATCCAATGCCACCCATTCCAGTTCGTCTGCAGTCACTCGAGTCATCGGTGACATACGGCATGAAAGTGGTAGAGGTGCACTTTATATAACCCACAAACTACACCATAGCATGGCACAGGGAGCTTTCAAATTCCATCTCCAGTGGAAAATCTCAGGATATGCACAGCGCTCATACATTTCCAAAGAAAACATGGATGGATCCACAGAATTTGAGCGTGCCTTGAGACCAGCAATGGCGCCGGATGACTGTGGCCATACATACGTATACAATGCCTACACAAAAGTGAAAGAGGTTTGCTATATTGCTGCTTGTTTTCAACTATTTACATTGCATGCATCCATAGTAACTCGTATTTAGCCACAAGGGTTTTGTAAATGGTTTGCATTCTTTAGCACGGAGAAGGCACTTTGCAAGTCTTCCACCATTTGTGTCGTCCTATTTGAACACTGTATGCCTTATGGTACCTGGACAGAGAGCTCTTTGCCCTCGTCCTAACTCAATTCTAAACGCACTGTCCTGGACAAGGGCCTAAGAGCAGCAACTGCTACCTGATGCTCACAGTTTCTTAACACAAAACAAGAGATTATGTTCTTTTCTTCTACATCTCTAGATAGGCGGCACCCCAGCGCCAACTAGGGATTTCCGCTAAGGGGATCTAGTGAGCTGTAGGCCACTATAGATGTAGAGGAAAATAATAGAATCTCTAAGAACTTCTTCTAACTCAATTCAAGACAGAGATGGCAAAACCTATTACTGGAAGATAAGCTCATCATAACCACTCTTGGCTAACGAGTCCTAAACATTATTAGTAAGAAACATTTTGCCTTATTAAAAGTCATCCATCATTTACGCGACACTTTTTAATTTGAATCATGAAATTTACCTTTTGTTACTTTTCTCCCCCTTCCTCTGGAGATGATGCGCGTACTTCACATCTTAGATGTACACAGTGGGGTTCTCATTTGCTAGTTTAGGAGAAAGTCTTTTGGCGTTACTTTGAGGTATTTTTTTCCTAGGTGCTCATATTCTTGTCAATTGACCCATTAGCGCTTCTTAGCTACTAAATCGTACTGTCATAAGGCACATGAATCTTTGGGCCTCATTACAAGTTGGGCGGCGTGCGTTATATGCAGCGGTATTACCATAAAACGCCACATTACCGCACTGGCCAACTACAGGTTTGGCGGAAAGTTGGAGGATTCACCGCCAGCCATGAGGATTTCCGCCAGCTTTCTGCCAAATTTCAGCGGAAATACAGCAGCGATAATTCTTCCACCGAAAATGAGCCATTCAGTCCTATGGGAATTTACACCACCACTGCCACTTACTAGACCAAGTGGTGGTAACAGTAATACAGTTTGGTGGTATCTGGCCGGATTTCCCTCCCAGATAGCACCAAACTCGTAATGAGGTCTATTTTGTCTGACTTTTCTTCCCTTCAACACGTTCACACTCGCACGGTCTGTGCACATAGATGTCATCTGTAAGGCTTATGCCCTTGCTACTTTACTCGCCGACTATGAGTCCAACATTATGGATGTATGATCCCTTGCAGAAGCTCAGTTGGGTTAGCTATTGCGGAAGACTAGTTTTGGCTAGGCTGTTAGTGCGCTAGTGTAAACTGCCTTTTGTCCTGCACTTTTGCATTCTGTCGTGCAAATTACCTAAATTCGCCCTGGGGAATCGCCTACAAGTAGGTCTACACATAACGGGTCCCCGCTGCCCTATTACAGGGAACTTGAATCAGCATTTGAATCAGCATGAAAATGCATGCCGGCACAAATACTGGAGCATTTGTATGTCAGAGAGGAAGGGAGGCGGCGGAACCGCACGTTGCATTCCGCCCCTCCTCTCCGTCATACAAATGGACGAAAATGAGCTGTGACGTGAATGCATGGCGTAAAAGCCATATGCCATGCTTTTACGCCACCCATTTACTTTACGTCTCAGAAGAAAATTAGATCATTTCTCTTTTAGCAATATTAATCATACAACTCGCCCTCTGTCCTCATGGGCTTCAACTTGGCCATAACTTCCCATGGGCTTCAACTTGGCCATAACTTCCACTCACCAGCAGAGAGGAGAATGACAAATCTGAAAAAAGTTGGATGTTGTTAAATCCTGGTAGCGGGTGGAGTGACCACGCAGACAACCACTCAGACTCTTTTAGTGTGCCAGAGAACTTGCCTTGATCTGATAATGCTATTACAGAAATATTGCACTGGTGCAAGTGCGGTTAGCACTAGTGCAAACATTATCCTCGTGCAAAAAAACATATCCTTGCAAAGCATTTTTGCACCATGGCATGTTAGCCCTACTCGAGAATATATTTTATAAACTACAGCAGTTATTGCCCTAATGGTAGTTGCACTTGTGCAGGTACAAAGATTTGGTAATACCAACCATGATATGATATATGACATTTATAACATGCCTGTACACAAGTGTTCCTAGGAGCGAAAATATGCCATGCTGTTGCTAGGCATATGGTGCAGTCACTGAAGGGCTAGGAATGAATATGAGAGTTAACATGGTGGCGACCTTTACTTACTACATGACCACAGACAGCCCCCTGTGCATGCCAATTTCACCAACATTTTTACACTGCATATTCAGCAGACATTTAATCAATATTTTATCACCACAAAGGGCCCGCACTATCTCACGAGGATCATTTTCTGCAGGCACGTTTGAATAACCAAGGAAGCCTTATGAACACCCTGACTATTTAATGTGTACCTCGCAGACCTGGGGGAAGCTCTAGTATTGGAGGGGTTTGCCACGCCATGACATGGAAGTATAACTGTGCAATGGATGTCGTACGCAGATGACATAATTTTGCTGGATAACGCTCAGAGAGGTTTACAATATTTGCTAAAAGCGATTGTTAATTATGCCATAGACGATGAATTGGGAATGAACCCAAACAAGACCACCATAATCAGAATTGCCCCATGTGCTAGAAAACCACATGGATATACCTGGAGTATAGAAAACCTGCCTCTGTCTCCCATAAATCAGATGATATATGTGGGCTTTGTTCTAAATAATGGAAGATCTCTTATTTCTAAGATATCTAGAATAAAGGCTAAATCCGCCCAAATGTCCCCTCAAATGAGAAAGATCAATATTAAGTTCTGTAGTTTTACACTACTCCCTTTAATTGACTTTTATAAAAACAAAAGCACTCCCCTCCTTGTGGTGCGGACAAGAGATGTTTAATATATCTGAAAATATAAACTGGAATATGCTGGAATCTCTAGTCTGGAAGAAAGCGTTAAAACTACCCAATGAAGTCCCTATTTTAGCCCTAGGATATGAATTAGGCCTGCCCTCTATAAGGAGTTTGCTCAATTGGAGACCACTGACCTTTTACAAAAATATTTTGACATCAAAAGGAGATACTTTACTACTGCTGTGTACTAGGAAGAGTAGTGCCTTTTCAGCATACTCATCCCCCACACCACTACAAACCAAAATCGATGCCAGTTATAAAGGTGAAACAGGCACAGTCAAAAAATGTACCTACTTCGCCTTTTGTGCTAACATGGGCTGAAAGCAGGCTATCCTCTTAAGAGAGTGTGCATATGATAACAGTAGCAACCCAATCAGCAGTAGTACAACAGTCCAAAATAAACGAATGTCCAATTATATATATATTGTTTTTTAACACAATAGTATATGTAGAATGTGGATGTAGCACACATGCTGGGTAATGTAGCAGGGGTGTTATGTAAGACAAGAATTAGCAAGAACAATGTAAGGATATGGATTTTTAGAAGGGTGTTCAGATGGATGGTTTACCAGTGTCCATGGTCCCAAAGTTGCCCAAGGGGGTAGACCTCTCAAATATACATGAATATGTGCTTAGGTGGTTCAACAGCATCAAAAAAGACTTTGGGATATGTCGTTGCAGATCAAACCAGGTTCAGATGAAGTCATTCGTAGGTGAGTCAGCTTTGAGTTGGTTCAAAGCAGAGCATTGTGCAGTTCGAAGGCTGCGTTTGAGTAATGCACTTCAGTGAGCTCACCAGGGTCTGTCTAAAGGTTGAGATGGTTCGATAAGATGGTTACTGCTGAGCTAAGTTGAGGAGTAACACAATGTTTCCAGTTGTTTGATTCAAGGTCCTGAGTGGTTTGATTCTCCTGCCTTGGTGGTTTGATGTGTGTCTTGAAGAGTACCTGTTCAAAGTCGTCCACAGCGGCGAGTTGGTGTTCGAGGCAGACAGGTGACATGCTCTGCTGGTACGATGCAGCATTGAGCCATTTCGATGAATGCAGCAACAGCGGTTTGAAGAAGTGCCAAAAGCAGCACCACCAGTCATGATAGTTCATAGGCATTTGAACGTGGTTGACTTGTTCACAAGAATGATTCAAACTGCCGGAATCAGCTGTTTGACTTTTTCTGGTGCTGTGAGTTCCAATCCAGGGGTTCAAGGACAAGATTGGTCCTTATCTTCTTCACTCTCACTGGGGAGGGTAGCTAGTACCTACAGGAGTCTACACCTCCAGGAGGAGGAGCCTGGGTATCGCTGCAGCTGGCAGAGAGTGCAGTTCTTGGTCCAACAGCACGTCACCCTCAATGTTCCCTGAGGATGGTTATGGAGCAGAGCATGCCTCTGCCTTGGAAAACCTGTCTTTACCTCCTATTAAGACTACTTTCTCAAGTCCAGAGGAAATCTTCTTGTCTTGTAGGTCCAAAAGGAATCAAGGAAGGAGTGGGAGAGCCCTCCTTATACATGCAAAAAGACAGAAGGGGCCTCATTACGAGTTTGGCGGTAGCCGGGCCCTTAATAAGGGCACGGCTACCGCCAATCTCGCTACCGGCACTGGCACCCGCGAATGGGCCATTATCGGCCCATTACGAGTTGAATGTGCCGGTAATTGGCCATTCGCGGGTGCGGGTATGGCCAGGCTCCCAATCCCTATTCTGCCCCATAGGGCAGAATGGGGTTGGGGAGCATGGTTGCACTGGCACCGTTTATAACGGTGGTGGTACAATCACGAGTTCGGCTCGCGGGTGCCGCTCTGCACGCCTGGTCTGACCAGGCGTGCAGAGCGGCACCCGCAAGCAGAACTCCGAATGAGGTGGTATGGTAACAACGGCGCCGGTAGAACTATCGACGGCGTTGTTGCCTTACCACCACATTCGTAATGAGGCCCAAGGACTGGCTAAAAGCAAGCCTGCTTTAAGGGGTGCAATCCCTGTTAAGGTGACAAAGTGACATTTGCCTTCTTGCATCATAAACAACGTGCTTTGCTCTGCACGAAGTGTAGGAGACACGAAGGAAAGATAAGTCCACAGAAAACTAAGATGGAGGAATCCTTCCACCAGCCCTTCTGTTCTATCTGATTATCTCAACCCACCCCTTCCTAAACCTGCAGATTCAAAGGACCTTTGGTATGCAACAATCTGATTTGATGATGGCCCTTTTGTTGTGGATGTGATTCTTGGAAGCTTGGTTGCCAGGAGAGCTCCTACTGAGAGCCTCCTGGGCTGGAGAGGTGTTACCCAACCTCCCAAGGGATCAAATGACACAGGGCCTCATTACGACCCTGGCGGAGTGGGTTTACGCCAGCGGTATTCGCGGCGGACCCGTCCGCCCTACTACGAGTTCCCGTAGCGCCATGGAGCGTTTTCCGCCTGGTTTTTCCGGGCGGAGAAATCCATGGCGCTACGGGACCTTGTTGTTAATTACGCCACCGTATTTTACGGTGGCGTAATTAACGCCTTCCCCACTCCCATTATACCCTATGGGGCAAAAATGGGAATGGGGAAGGGTAAAATGGGGAATGGGGATTTACCGCCCCGCCAAGGTCGGAATGGGGCGGTAAATCCGCCAACCCCCATGGCGCTATCGGCAGCTTTCCGCCGTGCTCCATGGTGCATTTTGCGCCACGATTTCCGCCAGGGTCGTAATGAGGGCCACAGTCTTCCCACCTGTTATCCTGATTTGTGAGCAGAGACAGACAGTCTGACTAGAATCCACATAGCCTTTCCATGACTGACCTGTGTTCACACTGTTGACATGTGTGATACAAATCTGATGTGGCTTTAATAAATGTGTGAACTATCAGTCCCCATACCAAAACATAGGTATGGCTGAGTATTAGAGATTATCCTGACCCCAGACTTATGGTTCATCATAAGTACTATGGTTTTAGATCAGAGGTGTAGAATTAAAAGCAGTGATTTTGTTGTCACAGCAGCTGCCAAACAGGGCACATGTGACCTTTGAGCCTGTTCTGTGTCACTGAAGAGCAGGAGCTGTAGATCAGGGAGACTGATGCAGCAGGGCACAGGTGTACACTATGCTTGTGGCATGGAACTTTCTGAAAGGGGGGGCTAATTAGTAGACCACCCTTTCTGAGATGAAATTACACGCATCATTTTGTTATTTAATAGAAATCAAAACGGTTAGGGCTTTTACACACTTATTAAATGGCAATTCCTCCCAAAATGTACAACTTTAAGCTGGGCCCAACAGTAGAATATTTATGTGTGCCATCAGGGTAAATCCCACCAAGAAGCCATGGTGCTCGAGGAATCCCTTGGGCCCATGGCCAGATTATCTTACTCAAGAGACTGGAAATTGCTCTTCTGACAAAAGAAGAGGGGGTGCCTTTATGGGAGCCCTGGGAAATTTTGAATCACTATGTCTGCTTGACCAACACACTAGAGTAGACACACTTTGGTGTCAAAGTCCTCTAACCCTATCTGTACATAAGAGCTACATTGGAAATAGTTTCAGGTTCCGACCAGCATGTTCTTTGCCTTGAGTATGTGGGCCCAGAGCACTTGTGATCTTGTCCCGAATCTGTGAAACACTTTTGTTTGCAGCTGTGCATTCCAGCTTGAAGCATTAGGAAGAGCTTTTCTACTCACTAGGCCTCATTACGAGTCTGGTGGCAACTCTGCCAGACTCGTAACACTGTTTCCGCCGCCTGAGATCCCGGTGCCACGACGACATTACGTCCCGGTGGCCCAGGATATCAGGCAGCAGAAAGTGTAAGGGCCTCATTACACGGATGGCGGTAGGGATTTAACGTTACCGGTAATGTATTACCGGTAACGTTAAATCCCCATGTGGATCACGACCCGGCACACCGCTATTAGCGGCACCGCTAATTACGGTGCCACTAATAGCGGGCAGGCCGCGTGCGCGCGACCCTCCATCCCGTTAATTACGCCATGCCGCTATTAGCACAGCATCACAAGGCCAGTGCACATGCTAATAGCGGCATGGTAAATCCCCCCAAACCCCTTACCGCCATGGTGCAAATACCGGCATCGCGGACCACCCGTTAAGGGAAATGAGCAGTGTTCCCACCTGCCACAGGTGGACCAAATCAGCACAGGTGAAGGCAATGGAGACTGTGGCAGCTCAAAAGGAGCACACCACACCCCTTCCCACACCCCTCCCCACACCAAGATGGTTCCAATACTGGCAGCATTACATGGCCTGGAGGACCTCATTGCAGCGTAGCTGCTACAACAACAGGCAGCACAAAGGAGACGCAGGAGGAGGAGGAGGAGGAGGGCAAGACAGGCACAGCATGGACAACAACGGCACCTAATCATACCACAGAGGCACCCACCAATACCCAGGATCAGAGCCAGTCCATTCAACCTGACCCCTGAGCAGATACACACCCTGTACCGTCTGGACAGGGCTACCATCACCAGCATCGTGGACATGATCCACAACGACATTGTGAGCCTCATAGACATCAGAACTGCCATCCCCCCGCTACTGAAGGTGGTGAGTGTGCTCCCCTTCCTGGCTACAGGCACCTATCAGCATACAGTGGGACAGATGCATGGCATCTCACAACCAGTATTCTCACGCACGCTGAACCAGGTACTCGATGCACTCCTGAAGCATGCACCTGAACACATATCCATGCCACAGACTGCCCAGGAGATTGCAAACACAAAAGTTGGCTTCTATTCACTGGCAGGCATTCCAAGTTGCATCGGGGCCATCGACTGTACCCATGTGGAATTGGTGGTCCCACATCACAATGAAGTAGTGTACCGAAACAGGAAGCAATTCCACTCTATCAATGTCCAAATGGTATGTGACGCCAACAAGATAATCACACATTGCTGTGCCAGATTCCCAGGATCAACACATGATTCCATGGTTCTGCAGAACTCAACTATCCCACGCTACATGGAGCGACAAACCGGACAACGTTTGTGGCTACTTGGTGAGTAGCAGGGCAAGCACATGGCAGCGTGATTTTGGGGGGGGGGGAGATACATACTCCAACTGGGTGTGAATGGGGGGGGAGATACATACTCCAACTGGGTGTGAATGGGGGGGGGAGATACATACTCCAACTGGGTGTGAATGGGGGGGGAGAGAGATACATACTCCAACTGGGTGTTGACTGGCGTCTGTAGGGAAAATGGACATACAGATGTACGCCAATGTCCTTCAGGGAAGGCCACTATGTACTTGAGAAGAACCCACATGCAATTCGAAGGTGCACAACATTGAGAACAATGCAGGTTGCAAAATATCACACATCCATCCACATTGCACATCATGGCACGCCACATATTACACAAATCAGCAACATGGCGTCAAGACCGTAGTACAGAATCAGTGCAGCACAACATCGATCCAGCAATGCGCCCTTGAATGTATGCAAAGGGATCACCCCTAGACATAGCACTGAACCACACACCTATGGCACCACTGAAGTGATGCTTCACAGCATGGCAACATCGGTGTCAGGATGTCAGTACACTAGCAGTGTGTTACCTAATTTGGATTGGCCAGGGACACCTAAGACCTGGCCTCACCCAGGACATGTCAATTACTGTTGGAGGCATGAATCTGGCATTTCTACTTGCAGGGTCGACCTCCCCCTTGCACGTTGCTGTCACACAGACCATCTGCATGTATGCTGTCAATTCAGTACTTGAATCACAATGCAATGTCAATTTGTGTGATGTGAACAGGCAGATCTTGAGGTGAACAGTAACAGGACCCTGTTCATTCCCCCATACAGGTGATGCGGGCTATCCCCTGAAGACCTGGCTCCTCACACCTGTACGGAACCCACAGAACAGGCACGTGGAGGAATACAATCGTGCACATACCCGTACCCGCATCGTGATCGAGCAGACTTTTGGACTTTTGAAGTCACGTTTTAGGTGCATTAGCAGGTCTGGTGGTGCTCTCCTGTATGGACATGAGAAGGTGGGCAAGATCACCATAGCATGTGTCATGCTGCACAATATGTGTATCAGCCGGAATGTGCCACTGCCCCCTGACGTTGAAATAGAAGCACCTGATGAGGATGATGATGGTGATGAGGACGGAGGTGAAGGGGATGCAGGTGTTGCAAGAGGGGATGGCCAGGAGGGACGTGCTTTGAGACAGCATCTGATCAACCAAATATTCTGAGGAACATGTTTCCGTACTGTCACATGGATATGGGGGGTAATGCACTGGTGTATGTTTTGAAGCACGCAATGGACCCTGTCGCCAATAAAGTACACACACACACAATGAAGATGTCCAAGCCTGTGTTTTGATCAGAAACCAGTGTATTGAGTGACATAAAGGTGTAGTAGTGCAAGCCCAAAAACATCCCACCACCCTTCCCCCCCACAACAGACCCATGACACCCTTCCCACCACCCCCCACAACAGACCCATAACACCCTTCCCACCACCTCCCACAACAGACCCATAACACCCTTCCCACCACCCCCCACAACAGACCCATAACACCCTTCCCACCACCCCCCAAAACAGACCCATAACACCCTTCCCACCACCCCCCACAACAGACCCATAACACCCTTCCCACCACCCCCCACTACAGTCCCTCATGTGTCTGCTATGTATCGCCCTGGACAATGCATACAGAGGAATCTCCATCAACCCCCTATTTTCCATTGTCCTTGAAAGGATCTTGAGGGTTGCCAGACGTACGCCTGGTGGTGCGCGATGAGCGCCGGAGGGGGCTTGTTTGTCTCGACCCGGAAGATGAGGACGGGGCAGACTGGCCTTGTTGGGAAAAGTGGCGGTCCATAGTGTCAGCCATGCGGACAAGGACCTCCCTGAGCCTCGCTATCTCATCGCATAGCCTGTCGGTGTTGGCGTCCATCCGCTCAGTGCAGTGCCTCGCCGCCTCGACAATGTTCTCTCTGAGATTGGCAGCCTCCTCAACATGCTGGCCGACCAGCACAGTCAGCTCGTTTTGGCGCTGCAGGATGGTGGCGAGTTGGGGGGTAGTGCTGGGTGACCGTGCACTGGATGCTGTGCCCTCCGATGCATCCACTGCAGCAGGTGATGGTAACATGGGGGACATGATTGCAGGGTTGGTGTCCTCAACAGTCCCATCAGGGGGGGCTTGGGGTGTGCATCTCCATGTGCTGGCCTAGGGTGTCCTCCGGATCGGATAGGGGGGCAGTGGCGGCTGCCTCACCAGCGGAGCTAGCCGCAGCTGATGGTGGTCCCTCGGTGGCTGGCATTGGTGCCAGTGGGTTCACCTCCGGTGGTGGGGCCGCAGTTGGTGGTGCAGCTACTACTGCCCTGGCAGTGGCACCATGACGATGTTTCCTACCCGTCAGGTGTGCCCTTCCCCCCTTGCCCCTGGATGTTGTTGGGGTATCCTCCGGCTCCTGTGCCCTTGCCCTCTTGCATGTAGCTGGTGCCTTTGATGCATCAGCGCCATCCTCCCCATCTGTATGTGAGCCTGTGAGGGACGAGAAGGGGGATATCATTGGTTGCGATTCAATTTACTTAATGAAGATTACATGAATGATGCAGTTGTGTCCATTGGGACTCAGTGGTTGTGGATGCAGGTGATGTGCCAGTTCAGTGCCTCATCCATGCATGGGTGTGTTTGGGACTTGTCTCGGGTGATGTGTGCATGTGTGTGTGTTTGGGTCTGACACTGACATGGTGAGGGATGGATGCATGTGTGGATGTGTGTCCATGCATGAGAGGAGTCTGTGCTCACATATGGGGGAAACAGTACATTCACACCGCATCCTGTCATGTGTACACTCACCTCCATCTGAAGTGGTAGCCACGCCGATCTCCATGCTGCCCATTCCCTCAATGGATTCAACGGCAATCATGTTTGCGCATGTCTCCTCCCATTCCTTCATCCGGATTGGTGAGCCATCTCCACCGGCACTGGCAATGCGGTGGTTCTCAGCCAGGATGCCCCTCACCCGCAGCCTGAGGTCGTCCCACCTCTTCTTGCATTCGTGCACGGTGCGCGTGCTGGTGCCCACAGCACTGACTTTGAGAGCTACCTCCTCCCAGATGGCTTTTTTCTTCAGCAAGGTTGGGCGACGCATGTCATTTGCAAAGACTACCGCCGCATGCTCTGCAAGGGTCTGTGTTAACATGACCAATTCCTCATTGGTATATTTTTCCTTGCGCTACCTGTCACTGGTTTTCTTCAGAGCCTTGGGCATGATGCAGGTGTCCCAGATGAATTTGCACAGCTCCCAACTCAAAACAGGTCCAGGGTGCACAGGATGGCAATGGATTGTGTTTTTAAAGATGGCCGCCGGCTCTTTCCCGTTCCTGTGCGATGACGCTATTTCCGGTTCCGCAAATTAACAGTCACCGCTAATAGCGGTGACCGCTAATGGCGCGAGGGCGGAGGTGCTATCTGCACTTTCGCAGACGGCGGTAATGACTTTTTGGGGACTTTAACGGCATGGCGCTATGCTCGTGTCCGCGTACTCGTAATGGTATGCCATTAGCGCCCTCTTGCGAGGGCGGACACGTTAATAGCGCCATGCCGCTAATTTGCAGTTTTTAGCGCACAACGTGTAATGAGGCCCTAAGTCTCAATTCTCATAGAGTGCCATGGGACGCACCGGCACCGTTGCTAACAGTGCAGTTGCTTCCATGACAACTCTGCCTACTGTGGCCGTTGCGCCGTGCAGATTAGAACTGCCGGGCGCACCGACCCAGGAAGGCAGAGTTGTAGTGTGGCTGTCCGGAAAGGGTGCCGGTATAGTGCTACCCGCATCCTTATTTCCAGACTGCCACACTTAATGAGGCCCACTGTCTGCTGCCTCTGAGCTTTCCAGGTTTTGTTACAGTTAGAAGGAAGACCTCAAAATGAAAGATAGTGCACAAAATGAAAAATATTTCATGAAGCGCATAAGATGATCTGCCACACCCATCACTCAATAGGGCTGCTGTATATGGACAGTGGGGTCGGAACAACTGAACTAAATACAAATTAGTTATATTGAGCTTCAATGAGATGAGTGCATGTGCTAAGATGCTTGTTTCACTGGTCATCCATGCATGATTGTAGATTGTCGGTGATTGCAGATGAAGGACAGTTCAGGGAATGTTGGTTGAATGTGATGTACGTAAGATTCTGTGTGCGGTAGCTGGAGCGGAGCTGTGAGTGCGTGAGGATGTGCTGGTGGATGTTTGTATTCCTCCCTGTACGACATCTGCAGTAACTAGCTTTCTGAAACGTACCTGTAAAATAAATAAAGCAACTTTTTGTACCTGTCTAACTCCTGAGCCTACTTAAGACTGAATAACCATTCCTGCTTAATACAAATGTACAGCAAATGGAAATATATATCACAAACATGATTGTCCACCACACCCAACACAAATTTGTTAACATAACTCACAATTTAACTTTTGACATTCCCATAAAAGTTCAATACATTTGGCATGCAACTGATTTGAACATGCATTCCACATTTGTGAAGTTTCAGGAACATTTTCATGTAGAAACAGAATGCGGAAAAAGGTTTTTTTGCATTCGGGTTTCCAGAGACCCACAGAAACATGCTTTCAGTACACATAAGTTGAAATTGTCTGCTGTGATTTTCAAAATGTTGTGTAACACACCTCCGAGCCTTTTTCCTGAAGCTGTGCATGCCGAAAATGTATTCAAAATAAGAAAAGCCAGACTGGACATATTAGCTTTTTCCTAATTGTTTATTTGTACAGCGCTATACAGAAGTGAAGTGCTTCAAAGCACTTCAAGGCGGGAAGGAGCAGGGGAATACAGTAGTCATTCTTAGGCTTTGAAGTTTCTGAATAATCTAACAAAAAAGTAACTAGTGTACTAGGCCGGAGAGCATTTCTCCTAGTGCAAGTGCATGAGTGTAACGGGCGTAACCAGATTAGGGAGGGGACACAAAGGGGGGACAAGACAGACTTACTAGGTATAGTAAATTCAGGTCATGCAAGTGAACAGACGTAAGTGCAAGGGAAGGGGAGGGGGAACAAGTGCGCCCGGTCCAGCAGGGCCCTGGGTTAAATGCAGAGCGGTTACTTCTCACATGGAACGTATGCTGAAAGTGCAGTAGTGCTGAGTATAATGCAGAGGCCCGGGGGCAAGTGCAAAGACTGGCAGGGCAGTCTGGGATCTGTGAGGCTTTGGAGGTGAGCCAGGCAATCAGTCAGTAAAGCTGAAAATAGGGGAGAGATGGAGCAGTGAAGCTGGAGAGAAGGAGAGAGGAGGTTAGCAAGGGAGAGGGAGGGGTAAGGAGGAAGAGAAGAGGAAGGTCTCCAGTAGTTTCCGAAACTTAAGGAGCTCCGGCTCAAGGCGGAGAGAGGCAGGGAGACTGTTCCAGAGGGAGGCACCTTCAGAGGATAGAGATCTACCCCCAAATCGCTGCTTGGAAAAACGGCTAACACGCAAAGAGTTGGAGGAGACCGAGCGGAGGGCTCTAGAAGGAACGTAAGAGAGCGTTGTAGATAGTGCAGGCCCAGGCCCCAGACAACCTTTTGGACTATGCAGAGGGTCAGCCACCAGGATCCAGGGTTAGGGATTTCAGAGCCAGAGAGATGCGGTTTACTGGACTTGAGGCCAAAGATAGGTCTCACTGTCATGTTTTGGATGTGTTGCAGAGGGTGGAGGGTAGAGTTAAGTAGATTGAGAAAGAGGCTGTTGCAGTAGTCCAGCCTAGAGAGAACCAGGGCTCTGGAGGTGATGAGCCTTTGGGGGAAGGTGAGAAAAGGTAGAATACCTCTGAGGAGGTACCGCTGGTAGTGGGACTTTTTAGAGATGTCCAAGATGTGAGAAGAGAAGGAGAGAGTGGAGTCGAAGATGACCCCCAGATTTTTTGCCTCACTAGCTGGTGGGGTGCAGGGTCAAGGGAGGCCGGCCAGTGGGAAATTGGGAAAGTGGGGCCAGGGGTCCCAATGAGGACAATCTCTGTCTTACTGGCATTGAGGCAGAGATCGTTGGCAGCACACCAAGACTGAATTGCAGACAGTCAGGAATGAGCAGGAAGAGGCAGAGGGTAGCCTGAAGGAGAGCTGTGTGTCATCCGCATAAAACTGAAGGTTAGAGGTGAAGGTAGAGATTTTAAGGGCCAGAGGGGCCATGTAGATGTTGAAGAACCACAGGGATAGGTTAGATCCCTGGGGGACGCCACAAGTAGAAAGAGTGATAGAGGAGAGAACTGAATGATATAGTGCAATATGCCTAGGGTGAGACTGTGCTGGAATGCCATCTGCAAGAGTGAAATAGCATGAAGGATTTTGCTTTTTATTAATAAAATGATGATGGTAAATCTGTTTATGAAAGCGGGATCTGCTAAACAGAGCCCATTTTCATAATGGTCGATGGCAAAACGCATAACGTGCACATATACCTTCCTGTGTCCGTCTACTGACATCTCCAGCAGCTGCGCTGCAGTGGCAGCAAGTCAGGTTCAAAGGTCATGTGTGCATTCAGGAACACAGCTGCTGGAACACAAAATGGCACAACATAGAGATACTTAGGAAGAGAGAGTTGGAGGTAGTGTAGTCCCAAGCCCCAGAAAGCCTTGTGGGCAATGCAGAGGGTCTTGAACTTGATCCTTGCTGCCACTGGGGGCCAATGAAGAGATTTCAGAGCTGGAGCGATACAATCCCTGGGCTTCAGGCCAAGGACAGGTCTTGCCGTCCTGTTCTGGATAAGTTGTAGAGGACGGCGAGGAGAGGCAGGAAGATTTAGAAAGAGGCTGTTGCAGTAGTCCAGCCTTGAGAGGACCAGAGCTCTGGAGACAGTGAGCTTCTGGGGGAAAGTGAGGAAAGGAAGAATACTTCTGAGGAGGTCCAGCTGACTTCACAAAGATGTCAGAAATGTGAGGAGAGAAGGAGAGGGTGGAGTCGAAGGTTCGTAGCCTCACAGGTAGGGTAGCCAGAGAGACAGAGGAAAGGAGGGAGCTCTTTACAAACCTTTCTGAATGGGAAGGGCAGAGGAAAGGATTTACCTTGCCACTGAGACCCTGGACTGGGTCACCCAGCAACCACAGAACCAATGAAGTGACTCTTTGCTATCCTGGCATCACTTACAAACATTGACACCAGTTTGGGCACCTTTGATACTGTCCAGGCTAATGCAAGAGAAGTGCTGGACTCATCTTGGTAATCAATTCTCGGCTGCTTATGTATCTCTGAATTTAGATCCGAAGCTCTGCCATCTCTGTATCGGAGACCTTCTGAGTCTTCCAGCGTGCCCTCTTTGAAAGAGCCTTTCTGCTTACCAGCTTCTTCGAAGTCCAAGCCATCTTTGCTGCAGTACCACAATACTGTGTCAAGCCAGTCGTGCCTGCTTGCCACCAAAATTAAATCTCTGCTTGTCCACATACAAGCCCCCGAGACTTCCAGCACGTTCCAGGAGTCTCTGATTTGTAAACTTACGCCTCTGCCAAACTGTTCTGCATCATTTCATCCAGTTAGTGCTGCTCCCCAGCTTGGCACTGAAAGTGCCACCCAGTCAGCTGGTTCAATGCTGAAAAATAGGAACTGAAGATACTTAAAGTGACCGTGTCCCCCTGGTCCACCTTAAAGGAGCCTAGTGAAGTTTAAGCTCGCTTCCTACTTTTTAAAAGACATTTTCAGAAATGTTAACAATTTTTGCTGCAATCGTTGCAACATCACCACTTTCTACTAACTCAGCGTGTCCTTTTATTTTAAAGTCTGCTTTCTCCGTGTTTTCCCTTTCAGGGCTGGGGCAACATTTTTTTGTTGTCAGTATTTTTGTTAGTTTAATTAAAAATCCTATTTTAATAGAACCTTGGTTGGACATTCTTTTATTTTGGTACCACAGTACTATTGTTGTTTGGTTTGTACTGCTTTTGTACCAGCTCAGAGCCCTCCTGAAGGTTATACCTACCCTGTTACCAACAGAGGCAAATGAGTCGTACCTGTTGGATTGTGCCTTTTTCACCTTTATGAATGTAATCACTTCTGATTTAGTGGTAATGTGGGGCTGAGTAGGAGCTTTAATGACTACTCATCACTGTATTTCTGCAGAGCAATAGTCATTTCGTCATGATGACACATCAACAGAAAGGAGGGAAACAAAGTACCACTGCTTGGAATCCCCATAAGAAAACATAACGGCAGAACAGGAAAAAAACTCAGCAGTGCAGAAAACAAAATTAGTATTGAAACACATGTAGCGTGGACACACATGTAGAATGAAAGGAAGGAAGGGTGATAGGATATGACAGGTTATTTATAACACGCTTAATACCCAGAGGTTTCTAAGCTGCGGACTCGGGGATTAAACCTCTGTTGTTCTGTGTCGTCTTGCTTCTAAGGCGAGCACATTGCCCCTGAGCTATCCTCCCGTGGTAACATTGACAGAGGGTGGGAGAGAGGAATGGATGGATGGAGGGCTGGGGAGAGAGGAAAGAGAAGGCCCTGGAGGGAGGGAGGCATGGATGGATGGAAACACTAACCATGCATGCATGTGTGGATGCATGTGCAGACATGCACACCATTGCAACACTATAACACACACAAGTACAGAAATCTGCCCGTCTCTTCCTACCTATACTGTTTGGTCATACATCCACCTCCCCCTTTCACACAGTCCAATGAACACATCCTGCATAGGGCACTCAGGCTGTGTTTTCCCACTACTCTGGGCTAGGCATTACTATACTTTGATAGCCTTCTTCCAAGTAAGGCACCAGCATGTCTCACAATGAAATAGAATTAAGCCTATCACTACATGACATGAACAGAACTCTTAATAACCTTCTTGAGATCAAGGTGCCAGGTTTTTTTTTACTTTTACTGTACCAGTTTGACCACTCCATCCCCTTACCTTTTGTTACCAAGAGCATTTATCTTTGTACACAGTTTATCTTTGACTATACCACTCTTGCCTCAGGCTTGGCAGGCACATTATAAACATCCTGGAATAAGATCTGGGTTGCAGCTATAGAGATGCCCAAGCAAATAGGCCACAAAACTTCCAGGATTGCATGAGCACACTCTCGAGCCCCTTATGTTTCCAACATTATATTATGTACTAACATACAATTTGACAAATCTTCCTCATAAACACAACCCAATTATCACAACATTTTAGGACATATCTGCCTCTTTCCTATCGCAGAATCATGGTCCACCAAACAAGATTGACATGCACCCAGGCTATCACAAAACATTCCCCCCCTGCTGTGTCCCTACTCCTTTGTCTTTGCCTTTGTCCTTTGCATCTATTTTCCACCTTCTCATCCTCGTGCCACACTCATTTTCTTTCTTCCATCAGACTAAGTTTGAGATACTCCTCGCGGAGGTAGTGTATGCCACTCCAAGGACAGGGACATCTCTTGATTAAATTATTATACTGTCAACAAGTACTGTTTGACTAATTGTAATCTCCAAGGAAATGTACACATCTATTTACTTGTCATTTACTAGATTTTTAGAAAATGCTTCTGATGAAGGGATCTGCTTATCACGAAACACGTTAAGCAATGAATGTAATGTGGGATAAATTCGGCCCCAAGATACAAATGAACTGCCTCTGGCTGGGTAAAGCCCAAATGGTGCAGACATATGAAAACACACTGTTGGCAGAGACAAGGCCAGCAAGTAATTCTGAAGTAACTGATTGTTGATTTCAGAAAAAAGAAACATTTAATTAAACAGGCCCTGTGTGTTCGATTGGCAAAGCCCAAAACTGGACGCCTAATTTCCAATACATTGGCCCGATACCTGAAAGTGCAACTTTGCTAACACAGAGAGCTAACATGGCGAAATGTGCATTCTGCAGCATGGAAATCAACATGTACAGATGAAACTCCACTGCAGAAGTAAATTCAAAGGCACACATTATGGAAACTGGTGTCTGCAAACATAATTGTTTTACAATAAACTGCAAGACTGAAGATGGAATCAAAATGCATCTCTTGGCATGTAAGACATTGAAGAAAAATATATATATTGAGGAAAGAAAAATGCTTTTTAAATGCACTATGTTTTGTCATCAAAGCAGACTTTAAAACTAGCTTTTATGTCTAGAGACCTTCCCCCCATTCAATTCAAAGGCCCGAGCACTGCTCACCTCCACATACATTTACCAGACATCTGGGAATTCACTTGAAGCTTCTTGAGAGACAGGAAAGAGGCAGAGTTTGTGCCTGACAAAAGTTTATTTTGTGATGAACAGGTGACTACTCAATCAACAAAGACCGAGCTAATGGATGTAAACTCTGAATAACAGAATTACAATTAAATGTGTGGTCTCTTCCCGAGCACAATGACAATTGACATGTTACAGGGGACTGCCACATGATGCCAAGGGGCAGGATTATACCCCTCTGTTCAGGAAGATAAGAACACATCTTCAGGTCATGGGCCCTGAAAAAATGTTAAGTGCTTTATTGCAGAGTCGGTCAACAAGTGGAAGATAACCAGGCCTGAACACAGATCTTGGCAAACAAAAATATGCCAGTTAATTGAAGTGAAAAGCATGTGTGTCGTTAAATATTGTTACATAGAGATGATATGGGAAATCATAGTTTGGCCAGTAACTTGAGAACCATGCAACTTTCAAATATGTCCGAAAGGCTCCATCTGATGGTACAACTCCCCTCAACCTTGGGAACCAGAGTTATAAGCTAAAATGTTATTACAGCTTCCCCAAAAAAATTACAGATGAGCGATTTTGGACTATAGTTGTTTATGGAATCCAATAGCTGTCTTAAAATTCTTGTGATCGTGTCATTAATTTTCTCCCTAAAAATCTTGAAAATCTGCCATCCGCACTTGCAGTCACGTGCTGACATGGGACACAGTGCTTTATGTCCGGCATGATCACACCAATTTAAAAATATATAGTTTGTGACTTATTTGTAAATTGGAAAACGTTGCCATGTAGATTTTCTAAGCTCATTACTAGAGTGTTCAGAAAGTCTAATGCAAACGGGTGGAGCTATAACTCCCAGAGATAGTACCTAGAAACCTCAGGACCAATCAGGGGGAAGAGGCAAGGCCATATTTAAGGGGGAGGACAAATAAATATCCAATCAGAATCATGAGCTAATAAGCTTGCCCCTCATTATTTAGATAATATGGGTGCGATTATGGGTTTAAAAGGAGATGCACAGTGGGAAAGGGGACCTCTGTCCAAAATGATGAGCTGTCTGAAATGATCTGAACTGTCTCAGCTGACAGGACCTCTATACAATCATTGGAAGGAAGACGGAAAGAGGTGGATGAGACCAAGAGAAATACAATCTGTAGGGACCCTGGAGCAGCAAATGGAGGAGTTGATTTTGGAGGCCTCGGTGACTGAACCCTGAAAGGCTGTCTAACCAAGTCCCCATGCGTCCCATGAATTGATCCAGGAGCCCTGATGGTTTTCCCTGAACACAAACCTAGAGCGATTTAAGGTAGGTACCTAGCCAAATCATTGGTGGGGTTCTATGTGAATTAGTATCTTTTCCCATAGAGAAAGAGACTCAGAATTGATAGATTCTTTACTGCATAGTGGTAAGGAAAAAGGATTCAATATGGTGAGAAAAGTATTTTGTTAAATAATGGTTGTACAAGTGCATGGCTAGAAATGAAGAGCGCTGCACATGTCTATTCTGTTGCCAAATAGAAAAGCATTACATTTCATTTAAAGCCATACCATTCACAATTACGTTGTAACTCTTACGATTTCTTGCACTTTATGAACTGTTCTATGCACTTTCTGTATCTAGCACCCTGATGCTTCGGGGTTTTATGCATTGAAATAAATACAAAATTAAATAAATAAATACATCTATATAGTAAAGCAAAACTGTCATGTCGTGTTGCTGCCTAAATTAACTTGATATTAAAAGTATTTTGTGAGTGACCCAAGTATATGAAGTATTCTACAGACCTGTATTTCTCATTATATGTAACCAGGGTGGAAAAGAAACCAAGAAGGAAAACTGCACATGTTGTTGAGTTAAAGAGTCTGTGATCTTTGTTATCCTAAACCACCAACTGGTGTTTTCAATTTGTGTGAAAAGTGAATTTTCAGGAAAGAAAAGCATTTGGGCCACAGAGTGAGGTGGCGCATCTAGAGATCATTTTTGTGCGATATTGATTTTGTATACTAAATAATAAATATATATTCTTTCTGCACATTGGTCTGATTCTTGGCTTGCCTATCGCAAAGGAGTGTGGGATAAGATTGGGTTTAAATGAGTCAAAAACAGTGTTAGCAAAGAACCCACAACTATTTAGATATTGGTGTGGCTCTTTTGATTGGGCGGAGGGGGCAAACTTTCTGCATTATTTGCTGCCCCATAAATATCTCATGCAGTAGCTGAACTGTGGATTTCACTGTTTTATTTCTAAATATTAAAGCATTTTGTAAAAAAAGAAATCCTCTTATTGACTTGAACTAAGTGTTCGTACTAAGAATATTCTTTAATTACTTTATACAGCATAAATATTCTTCAATTTTTGACTGATTACAGTCCATTTGTGTGCACTGGACGGGAATATTCTTAATTTTAAGATACTATCCTGTAACCAGTCCAAGGACATGCCCAGGCACTCTGATACTACTCTGGTGTTGATGTGGAACAGTACACACGCAATTAACATACTATGCACATAACACAAAAAACATTCACACAGTTATTTGCACATGATGTATGCCCAAGTAAACACACACCAACACCACTGTCTAGAACCGCGACAAACATACGGCACATGTAATACAGAAACACCATTTACATGCACATATGATGCATGCGCAGGCATGCACACACCATCACTTCACGCTATGGCCACGAGCATATCTTGAATGTTACATGAATGTGTAAAATATGCATGCACAGACTCATGCACACCATGACAACACTCTAGGGCTGCAACTAAAACACGACACACATTATAAAAGCACATCAATTGTCCACAAAAGTGTCACCCCCTATCTCAGCATGTAGATAAGGTGCACAACTGCTATTTGGTCCAAAGCAATGTGTGCCAACTTCTCCCACTCCTGATTCTTTAGCAAACTGCACCTTGTATGCTGAGATCTGTAGGGGTATTCTTATGATCGTTAAAATAAAGCGAAGTTCTAAGGCTGATTCATGGAATTTTTTGCACGGTGCAACGTGACTTTTCACTTGTGCAAATTGACTTTGCACTGCCAACAAAAACCCTGATTCAAGGAACCGTGCAAAGTGTCTTTTTGCCATGCAAAGTCACTTTGCACTGCAAAAATAAACTTTGCGCAGTTCCACGAATCAGGGTCGAGCAGTGCAAAGTGTATTGTTGCAGTGCAAAGTGACTTTGCACAGCAAAAAGACAGTTTGCATGGTCCACAAATTTTTCTGGCCAATCAGAGGCCAGTCCGCGGACCGAACAGGGAAACGAGTCTGCGCAGCAGACATAGATATCACTAACATGTTTGTCTTATGTTTTGGCCGTTTAAAAAAAAACTATTGGATGGATTCACACCAAATTAACAAAAGCACGCTTTCGGGAACAAGCCGCTGCTCCTGCTACAAATTTGGTGAAAATCCGTCCAGCGGTTTGGGCTGTAGGCGTGACCAATGTTTTTTTCCCATTATGTCTATTAATTTTGGGACCCCCCCTATAACTTTGCCACCCCTTGACCAAAAGTCACCAAACTTTTGCAAAACAATTCAGAGTGGGCCATATACTTGTTTTGCAAAGATTGGTGAGGATTCGTCCAGGGGGAGCGAAGTTATAAGCAGCCCAAAAAGTGCTCTTCCTATGGGTTTAGCAACTTAACCATAACTACACAGCCACTACCGCAGGCCATGTAATAGGCAGTTACCACCCTATAGTTAAGGTGAGTCAGAGTTACATAGGAAATTGAAAAAAAAAGAATTGCTAATAACCTTTGATTCGTGTGACGGATTTGGCTGAAATATTGCAGACAATTGTGTATGTCTGGGCCCCTCCAGACTGGAAAGTTTGGCTAAGATTCTTTAACAAATGAAAAAGGTATTAAGAAAACAAACAAAAACTCTTTTGGCCTATTACTCATTCATTTTTCAATAGACAAAAAAGGTATATCTTTGCTCAACGGCACAGCCAAAACCGCTGGACAGATTTGGACCAGGTTTGAAACAACTTTTTAAAATATTTGATGGGTGCCCACTTCTGCAAAATAAATAGCTATAGCTGCCTGGAAACATTGAGTATCCGGTGTCTGGGGTGTATATAAATAAAACAGCAGCCAACTCTTTTCACTCAATGCGAGAGGTAGCCACAGTTATACCCCAGGTTATAGCTGAGGGTATCGGAAAAATAAAATGCTGAAAAGGTAATTTGCAGGTACAAAAACATGCAAACGCCACCAGGCTAGTGATTGGGGAGGCAAGAGGACACAAAGTGAAGTTTGGGAGTTGGAGAGAGGCCAGGGGCCAAGGTCACAACACGAGGCTCAAAAAATGTTCAGATACCCTCGGTTAAAACCTGGGGTGTAACCACTGCTACCTCACATTTCAACTGAAACTGCATCACAGAAACAACGAGTGTTGTGAGGTGAATGGGATAGAGCAGGGGAGGTGAGGAGGCCATCAGAGCAGTGGGGGCGCAGGCACACATGAGGGGGGCACTTTCTGAGGGCCTGGGAGGGCAGGGAAGCATTTCTTTCCGCTGTTATTCCCGATACCCAAGGCTATAATGACTACAAATAACCAAGGGTATCTGTAGTGCAATATAATGTAACCTCGGCTATAGAAAAAAGTTATTAAAAAAAGGTATATATTTTTACAGCTACAGTGATGTTGGGGGTGAGAAATTACTGTCCGGTTGTAAAATATCTGTGGCGCACATGGCCAATGTAGTGTTAAAAAAAATAGAGAGTGGGCACGGCCAAAGGCCATGGCTAATGAGCAGGGAGTGATTTAAAACATACAGTGGGCACGGCCAAGGGCCGCAACCGCTGGCCATGGCCGAAGGGCATGGTTAGTGGCCAGTTAGTGTTTAAAAATATACAATGGTCACGGCCGAAGGCCATGGCCACTGGCGCCGAAAAATATACAATGGACACAGCCAAGGCCTAGCCTGCATGTATGCTGAAAGCCCACGGCTATGTGAGCTAGCACCTGGGCATATGATGGGTGTTAATGGCATGGGGAATCAAGCCCATTTTTGAAAGCTTCTCGGGTAACTGATAAGGCAGACCTGCAAGATAAGCACCCACCTCAGAGATCTCTGTATAGTCAGCAGTCACAGGTTGGAATCCTGGCAGGGCAGAGTCAATCATCATCCTTTCAAGGTGGGGACATTGAGCGCCTGGGTGCATGGTGATAGTACAGCCTATGGGCCATTGTGTGGCCTTGTATTCCATCTACTTGTCTATAGGGTATATGAGGGCTCATGATGGCAGTACATGGAAATATGAGGCCCCACCTGTGTCGATGATGAAAGCACATGTCCATGTGAAGCCGCATCTACGGGCCCCATGTGTGGCCTCCTATGCCATGCAGGGCTTTAAATGAAAATACAGAATTTGTATTTGTATTTTATTTTATTTATAAAGCCCCTTACGCCAAAGCGCTGAAGTGCAGGTACTCACTTTCCCAGAGTACCTGTATAATGAAGAGAAGTGCTGGTACACCTTCATTAAATGTATTGGCTTTCTGCTGAGAAGTGCCGGTACTATGCCTTCCAAATTAAAGAAACGCAGGTATTCGACACTCGGGCCTCTGATGGCTGTGGGAGTGCAGCCTCCTCTGTGTATATGATGGCAATACACGTGCCCCTTCCTTTCCGGTGCATTGCTTCTCTGCGTTTCCCTTCTTCCCTTGCCCATCTCCATTGGCGTGTGCCCCACGACCATGTTGTATTTCTCTATGTGCCCCCTTAACCCCCACCGCCCGGATGCCCGCGACCAAGCGTAGGAGGTTGGAGGTTACAAAACACCACGACTTTAAATGACACGTACAAGGTGATTGACTGCCTCCCCCTCTCCTGTTGCACACTGGCCCGTATGACTCAGTCGCCCCTCTCCCCCCGCCCACTCTTGAAGGTTGCAGTCACAATTAATCAATCTGGCAGGGCCTCCAGCTTCGCAACGTCGCCGATCGCCTCTCGATGCACTTCAGTATGTACACGGCCCTTGTTTTAGCCCTCTGCTGCACTGCACTGCAGCAGCCGCTGGGTCGGGATATGCCCAGCTAATGGACTACAACAGCGTACTGCCACTCAGGCTGTATGCCGCCCTGCAGCCCTCTACTCCACTGCACAGCCTCTTTCCCACTCACAAGTTTACCTGGGATCTGTATTTGCCCCTGTTATGTGCTCTGTGCCATCAGTACTGTGTCCTCGAATGCACAGAGAAGCTCAGGGGGTGGGGGG
Source organism: Ambystoma mexicanum (assembly GCF_040938575.1). Taxonomy (NCBI): domain Eukaryota; kingdom Metazoa; phylum Chordata; class Amphibia; order Caudata; family Ambystomatidae; genus Ambystoma; species Ambystoma mexicanum. The sequence goes on from NC_090925.1 coordinate 834,966,571, forward strand.
GAGGGGGTTGCCTCCCGGCTCCGCTGTAAATTGACCTGCAGTGCACGACTTACCCAGATGCGGGTATCACAGAAACTGCACACCTGGGGTCTGCGCCCCGAGCTACACTGCAGCAGTGACTCATCCAGGGCACGTGCCCTCCTCTGCAGTAACCTGTCTGACGAAGCTGCGCAACTGCACTGCAGCCTGGACCGTGTGCCCACCAGGGTCAGCGCCTTTCATTGCACGTCAGCAGCCGGCTACTCACTCGGTGCTGGCACAACAGATCGCACCCGGGCCTCTACCGCGCCTTGATACACTCGAGCTCTCGCGGGGTCTCGTCTCTCGCGCGAACTCACGCTGCTGCTCGTAAAGGCGCGCGGGCTCCACTGCAGCGGCACCTCGCCTCGTGCAACCTTCTCCCTCTCTCTCACACCCAGGCGCGCGCACAGCCGCCATTGCACCCGTTGCTCATCTGGGTAGGGGGCCAGCACCGCGTTGCTTCATTGATGTATACTCTCAGATAGGGGCTGTCTCTGTGCACCCCACTGCACCAGAGCCGAATTAAAGTGTTAGGGGGCTCATTTAAGAATTAGAATTGGGTGCTCCTTTGCCTACAGCGGGCAAACCGTTTTAGGGACTTGTGTGGTGAATAAGAATGCAATGGCAATGTTTCGTCATGCAAACACCAACGTGTGATTTCCCCAGTGTTCTCATAACACGAGCCCCTAAGTAACTATTTATGATATCGATGCAGTTTATACACGTTGGCTGTTTAATTGTTTTCTGGTCAAAAGTTATTTGCAAAGCTAAAAGACCAAATAAATAAATAACAATAACAGGAGCCCCACATGGGACCTATACAAGGAATTAATCCCCAAGCGTATCCACTGCCCCACATCAAAGCGCTGAAAGCCCGGTAAAGCATCTCTACAATGAGTTAACACCTTTTAAAGATGCCTTTCTTTGGCCGGAAAGTACATATTTAAAGTGGCAGAGCATTTAGTTTCTGAAAACTGATGCTTCGTTAGGGTATAGGTGCATACAAACAGCCCCACAATGTGACTTCATTCTTGGCAAAAACCTAGATAAAGGAATGGAGCAGGGAGTGAGTAGCTGCAAATAATCACAGGACAGGTTGAATTGATCTCTGCTAGGCAGAACAAAGAAAGGCACCCAGCATGGAGTTGAAAGCCCAAATGACCGCGTACAAAAAGCTATTAAGCTTTGTCTGCAAAGTGCTAATGCAGTCGAGGTGTGGGCTGATGCATACTGTAAGGCTGGAGGGAGTGGCCGGCCAAATGGTGCAAGTAAAGGCAACCTCTAAGCTGAATGGCACTAATGAAGCAAAAGCCACTATAATAAAAGCTACCAGCAGGTGGCTTTTGCTTCATTAGTGCCACGAGGGCAGAAATTAACACAAGCACAGGAGGCTCGTCCATTTCACAAAATGGATGCCTCCTAGTGCTTGAAATTAAAGCGGTTTAAACATTATTTGCGCAAAATGTTACATAGGAACTTTCTTTAAAAAGATGTTTAATATATGTTTTTGATTATTGCTCATCTTTTCAGAAGCTGTAGGGAAAAAGAGTGGCAACCAGGAAGGCACCAGGTGGGCGGGGCTTGCTAAGTAGGGAAAAAGAGTGGCAACCAGGAAAGCACCAGGTGGGTGGGGCTTGCTAAGTGGAGAAAAAGAGCAGCAACCTGGAAGGCACCACCTGGTGGTGGGCATGGCTAGGCCAGGTGACCTAGATCCACTTTCACCTGCTCCCCATCTGCAAAGGAAAAGAGGCTGGAGGGCTCCTTAAGTAGGGAAAAAGAGCAGCAACCAGGAAGGCACCAGGTGGGCGGGGTTTGCAAAGTGGGGAAAAAGGGCGGCAACCTGGAAGGCACCAGGTGGGCGGGGCTTAGGCCAGGTGACCTAGATCCACTTGCACCTGCTCCCCAACTGCAATAGAAAAGAGGCTGGAGGGCTCCTTAAGTAGGAAAAAAGAGCGGCAACAATGAAGGCACCAGGGGGGCGGGCTTGCTAAGTGAGGAAAAAGAGCGTCAACCTGGAAGGCGCCACATGGGCCGGGCATAGGCCAGGTGGCCTAGATCCACTTGCACTTGCAAAGGAAAAGAGGCTGGAGGGCTCCTTAAGTAGGGAAAAAGAGCGGCCACCATGAAGGCACCAGTACTAAATAGAAAACACTACAAAAACCCACCAGAAAAGAACACAGAATCGGCCAATATAGCAAGATACAGCACTCTGAGTAATAAATCAGGGGTGAAAGGTAATTTAAGGCCACAATGTTCTTTAAAAGGATATGTTCTTGGGTAAAAAAAGGGATACAAGTGACTTAGCCAGTCTCTAGGGCCAAGAAATAAACCAAGTTGACAGTTAGCAGTCAATAGTACCTTTTTGAGGTTTTTGGTGGTTGAAATCAGGCTTCAAACTATTGTGCGAGTGGTTCGAGCTAAATTTGGTCACAGCAAGTCATATTGATCCAAACTTCAAGCTGGCGTCGAGCTTGAGTCAATCTGATGGGTCAGAGCGGTTTCAAAGGAAGTGTTTGAGTAATGCAGGTTGGTGTGTTCACTGGTATTCGTTCGGGGTTGAGCACATTCGAGTGTTGTAACCTGTGGGTAGGGTTGGTGAGTGACGCTCTGGTGGTTAGAGTCAAGGGTCATCGACCGTTCAAACTAGTGCTCTTGATGCTCTGGTGTGCAGTTCGGAAAAGTGGCAGTTTGAGGTTGAGCAGGATTGAGTCGTTTGAGTAACTCCTGGTTTGAACCGGCGAGTAACACTCCAGAAGTTCGGGTCGAGTCCTGCAATAAGCAGTTGATTCAAAACAAACAGGTGGCGGGCTCTGAGGGGCACAATGTGGCAACGACTTGGTTTGAGTGCAAGCACGCTGGTTCGAAGAGTCTGTTTCAGTGCCAAAGGCAGTACTAGTGGATCCTGTGGTTTGATATGCGGTGAACACAGTTTGAAAGAAGTTGGACCGAGTCGATGCAATGAAAACATGGATCCTGCAGTGTTAGAAGTGTACCAAAAAAGTAGTGGAACTGACTAGTAACTAAGGCTCCTATTACAACTATACACCTGCACAAGGACCTGAATGGACACATTCTCTATATAGAATGGTGAGTATTGTCATAAAAAGTACAAGAATGGTAAACAGAAATAATAAAAGTAGTGGAACACAGCTCCCCACCATTCCCATTCACTTCGATCACTCGGATCCTGGCTGCCTCAGTTCTCATGATGCTTTGAGCCCCAAATGAAGGACTATAAGACAAGTTTAGTCCTTGTTCTTGGGCTGCCCAACATGAAGGAGTCTGGCACACAACTGCAGGGGTCCTTCAATACAGCTAGTGTGCTTTAAGGGTTCAATTCCTGTTCTTGGAAGAAGTGGACTTTGCCCTCTGACATATCCAAAGTGCTTTGTGCCACAGGAAGTGGAGAGGACAGGAAGGGAAGATAAGATGGAGGCAGAGAGAAAAAAGATGGCGGAAACTTCATCCAGCTATAAAGAGCTATAAAGAGCTCCCTCTGTCTAGACTAACTCGCCCCATCCCTTCTTAATAGAATCAAAGGCCTTTAGATAAGTAACACCCTGGTGTGAGGCCACTCCTGTTTTGAATGGGTATGCCCTTTGATTCTGTTCCCAGTGCAGCTTCCTGTGGAGTGTCTTTCTCTCTGGGGAGGGTGTTACCTGCCCTCACAAAGGAACTTGATTCTTGTTTGGTGTTCAGGCACTTATGCATCTACAGGGCCCTGACCTCCCACACCGAATCCCCCACAGCTTCTGTCTATCCTCAGGACTTGTCTCGGCTCACCCCCTACCTTGGAGGCTCATACCTTACATTACACTTCATTTGTTGCTCACCCATGTGCATTACACCACCTATCCCATTCCCCCTCCCTTCTACACTCGTACGTTCTGATCACTCACAAGGCATAGTAAGTTTGTCTCGCCTCCCACTGTATTAATATTTTTATGTATTTTGTTCATTTTTACATCCCCTTGTCCCCTCCCTGTTGCCCTGAGGATGATTTGAAACAATATTTACTTCATGTATAATTACCTAACAAGCAAACAATATATAAATAATATAAATAAACAATGAGGCAATCCCCAAGGCTACAGTCCTGCCAGCAGTGGCAAGGCCATCCTTTCAGACAGGAATATGCATAATCCTTTCACAGCTGAGCTGGGCTGACAGGATTGACACATGTGTAATAGCAATGATATCAAATTGCTTTGGTTGTCATAACTATGAGAAATACTATCCACCATACCATAACTCAGGTATGGCTTATATTTAAAGTTGTATCTGCCTTCAGGACAGCAAACTCATAATGATATGGTTTTGTACAGAGTGCTGCAGAGACTTGTCACTGCAGCAGTCAAATGGGCCCTTGTGTCCTCTGAACTTGCTCTGTGACACTGTTCGAGCATGTGCTACAGATCAGGATAGGTACACACTATGCTTTTTGTCATGGAGCTTATGAAACTGGTATCTGAGAAGCAGATTTCCCTTGCAGACATGGAATTACCTCCATCATTTTATTAATTAATACAAATCAAAAACGCCTGGGTTCTGCACCCCTACCAGATGGCAATTCCTCACAGGCAGCCAGAGATTATTCACACAGGATTTTATGAGACACATTTCTTGGTTATAAATTGCAAGACTAAGGCCCTCATTACGACCTCGGCGGTAGCCATGCCGCTATTGGCGGCATGGCTGCCGCCGAAATCACATCCGGTTCCAGGTCCACGGAATGAGGAATTACCGGGCCATTCCGAGTTCGGAAGGCCCGGTAATTCCTCCCTCCAAGGACCCGGACCCGGTCAGCCCCCATAGGGCTGAATGGGAATGGGAGAGGGAGCAAACAACGGGCCATTACAAGTTGGCCCGTTGTTTGCTCCCTCTTCCCCTCGCGGGACCCGGTAAGCACACCTGGTTTGACCAGGCGTTACTTACCGGGTCCCCGAGGGGACCTCCTAATGAGGCATTACGGGGTTAACAGCGCCGGCACCTTTTACGGCGCCGTTAACACCGTAACGCCAGGGTCGTAATGAGGCCCTAAGGCCAAAAATAAAATGCCCTGTATCACCCTATTTCAGTAATGGCTTTGTTTGTAGTACACGCGGATGAGGAACCTCCCTGTATGAGGTCTGTGACTTTTCTGTCCATAGGTTAAGAAAGGAAAAGTCACCACCTTCACCATACTAGATGCCAGGAGTAGAGAAAAAACAATTATAGTAGGTGGTTCAGTACACTAATTGTTAGCAGAAGCATTAGAACGCTGTATAATCCATAGCGGCAGAGGGAGAGGTGGGGCTGCTCAAGCTCCACAGGATCACGTGAAAAAATCTCCAGCTTTATCAACACATTTTCAATGAGTGCCTCACTCTCACCCCACCTTTCAGCACCAGGGTGGTAGAGAGAAGGAAAACCACATTGGTCACTTCCTTGCTGATACTATCTGAAAGGCCCATACATTCCAGTTCCTAACTATTACACATTAAGAACAGTTAAGCGAGAGGACCCCTCCAAATATCGTTATTTCCTGCACATACATTATCATTATGTGTAATGTTGTGTTTATAGGCTTTTTTACTGTGTCAAATCACCATTGTAGTCACCTGAGAGGACCCAGAAGTGTCCATGGAATGGTGTATTTTGCCCTCTCTAGGGTTATCGAGACCATAGTCTGTGGAAGGAATAAGCAGGAGAAGGGTAAGAGGATGGGAAAAGAGGCAAATATATTCTTAAAAACTCAAAGGGAGAAAAGGATGGAGGGCGTTAATATTTTGAGAACCCAGGGTGCATGTCAGTTCTGTTAGGTGGACCATAGTTCTAAATGCAGAAAGAGGGCATATCACAAAGTATTGTGATAAATGGGTTGCGTTTCAAAGACAGTTTTGGAGAATTAATACTTAGTACACTATGTAATGCTACATTCAGAAAATTCCCAGATGAGTCGTTACAACCTATCCTCTATCTGAGATAATTGAAGAAATTTGCAAAGAAAGAAAAAATCAGGATTATCAAGACTTTGAATCTACTCGACTAGTGAGCTGCAGTAAATACCAATGTTGGCCTGATAGTTCTTGCTGCTAACTTAATGGCAAAGGCCTAATGAATTATCAAGTGCTGATTGAAAGAACATGCTTTTAGGACACATTTGTAGGAGGAATCAAACCTTTCCAAACCAAGGTGAATTAGGAAGGTCAATTATGGTCTACATTTTTGTCAACCTGGGATATGATAATGTTCAGTGGGAGGATTCAGGGTGACATTCCAAACACTATACAAGGACAGGTGAGATATTTAAAGCTACTCCTGACTATATTTTAATTTCCAAGAAATATATAATGTTAGCAAAAAATCTTGAAGTGGTTAAAAACAATTACAGTGACCACGGAATGCTTTCCTTAGAGCTGCATTCATTACAATGTGCACTCTAATCCCGTCAATTGGAGAAACAGCGAATAACGGTATAGGTTCCTGCCTTTAATGATCCAGACGGAACATTGAAAACAGGACTACTATAATTAGGTCTAACATCAACTATAATTAGAATATCAAAGATAGCAACTGTATGTTATCACCAAATACCAACTCACGTTGGGCTAAAGAGCTATCCACTAACTAGACATGCTATCTTGGCCTTTGCGTTACTTCTCGTACTATATCGATAGCTAGACAATATGATCACGGAATTCAAAACCATAAAATACACGAAACAGCAAGTTAAATAACTTGGTTATGTAATAAAGAACTACACGATAGAATATTGGATAACAATTAAGAAAATACGACAACCATTTAAAAATGGTGTAAGGATATATAAATGTGGTAGATTTAGCTCACAATGACGTTGTTGAGCGTAGATAAACATTTTTGGTCTTTATTAAATAATGAAGACCTACATTCTGCATAGAACAGATAAAAGTAAAGAATATGGAAAACAGGGTTACGTTTAGAAGTGAACATTTTTTCATTGAAGAATTTGAAATTTACAAGCCGCCTTCAACTACAGATAAATTACAAGCTTTGCTAAATATAAAAGGGGATGACTGGAAGGTTTGGAAGTAATCCTAATCTCTGGCATTGCTCTGGGCAACCCTCCGGACCATCATTCTTCAGCCTGCCAAGCCATTACAGAATGGGAATACATATGCAAATCAGGCTTGGTCCCACCCCAAAAAGGTGCAGTCCAGCCAGAACTGTTAGGTCACATCTCTTCTTCACGAGATCGCAAGCATTCCCAGACATGTTTCGGCCTCCTCAGGCATCATCAGTGAGGAGTAGCTTGGGTCTCTAGGCTCAACACGCTTGGGACTCGTGTCTGGGCATACCCATCCTAATCTGGGTGATTTATGCAAAAAAAAAGAGGTGATGGCTGGAAGTTTTGGAATGAATCCTAACCTCTGAGATTTCTATGGGCAAGCCTCCAGATCATCGTTCTTCAGCCTGCCAAGCTTTTACAGAATGCGAAAGAACATATGCAAATCAGGCTTGGTCCCACCCCAAATTGGTACGATCTTCTAGATGAGTACATCTTCAGATCCAAGCCTGGACAACAGTCCCAGCTTAGTACTAAAGAGTAAACATACTTAACAGTGACATTCACCATTCCAGCAACATTGTCTCAGGCCATAAAATATATAATTGTCATGCGCTGCCCTCACATGACCTTGTGGCGCTGTGGAGCACTTGGCGTTTGCGCCGCCATTAGACAGCGCCGTGCTTTGCTCCCCGCTTTCTGGTTGCTCATTCTAGTCTTTCCTGTCTTCTCCTTTCTTTTCCGTATTTAGCCACACCCCTTTGCGCTGCTCGGCGCGTTGCAACCCCTTAGCTTTCCGCCTCAGGGTTTCCACGCTAGTTCTTTCCTCCTGGCTAATATTTCTACTGTGGATTTTTCTCTCTGTTTCCTTTCGGGTCTCGCCCCATGCTTTTCCGCCTGTCCTCTCTGGCCTCTCTCGCTCTCCCCTCTGTTCGCATCCGGTTTCGCTGGGGCATCTTAGTCTCTCTTTCTTCGCTGCTTCCCTGCCTTTCCCTATCCTCGCCCCCTTTTTCTGGTTCCTCGTGTTTTGTTCCCCTTGTTCTTTTCTGGTGCTATGTTCTCCCCTTCAAACTGCCCTCGCGGTCATCTGTCTACCCTGGCACTTCGGTGCCGCAAGTGTCCTCTCCTAGGACCTCCAACTTCTGTTTGCTGCTCCGCTTACCTCGCAGCCGCTGCCTGTGGAGTTTGCGGCCCCTTGGTGTCTTGTTCCTCCGTTCCAGCTCGAGGTTTGCTTACGGGACATCCTACTTCCGCAAGGACACGTATCATCTCTTCTCGGTCCTCAAGACTGACACTTCCGATTGACAATACTTACCAGAGAAAGCTTCCTTTCTACCGGATCTACAAGAGAAGTTTTTTTTAGCCTTGGGCTTTTTTCCTCTCTCTGGCACTCTCGGGAGGGGGTCCTTTGCCCATCCTGTCTGATAAGGCGGCAGAGTGGCTTCCACCCGTGGGAGGCCGTACCTCTACAAAAAGAAAAAGACCAAAGACAGGAAAAAGAAGAAACCACAGGAATCCCCTTCGGAAGGTACAGGTGAGGAGGAGGGGGATCTGGTATTGAGTGTTTGTACAGAAGAGGGAACCGAGTTTGACAATAATATATTAAAACGGTTCTGGTAAAGGTCCTAGAAATAGGAGCTTAGAAACTGTTTGGTCATATTCCAAGGCCCTAAACTTGGCGATTAATACAAGAAAATTGAACGCAATGCACCCACACAAAAGCAGCGTGGGAGACAATATGACTTGGTGTCGAGGCAGTAGTATCCTGGAAACCATCAATAGATGTTGCTACTTGTGTCTGTATGTGTGTCCTAAAATGAAGAAATTGGACATGTTAGCCAACAAAGAGATACGTGTTAAGAGGTTAATGCTCAAACAAGGAAGTTTGACAGCAAACACAGGTGATATACTCTAATCATCATCATCAAAGGCTATACACAAAAGATTACACCTTCACTGGTCGATGGCTTGGAGTGCTGTCTTTTTGACTGCCCAGTTTGGCTGCAATGGATAGAGGGTTTGGTGTGGTTAGGAGTGGAGGACCTACCGTCTGAGATCCCTGACCAATTAATAAGAGCATAGCTTGGTCTATAGCGGCCTCCAATTGCTACTGTAACTAACACTCTATTTGAGCCTAATGAAGGCAGAGTCTAATCATCCCGAAGCAGTATTATTCGGAGCATAGGCGCCGATTACATGGGTGCAAAGGGGGCACTGGCCGTCGTGCTCCTTCACCAACGGGGGCAGGAGTTTCCATTTGCCCCGTGGAGATTGCGCAAGTGTTTGTATGGGGACCCGTGACAAGTGTGATAAAAAAATAATCCGGAACGAGATTATTCCGGACCACTTGCCCTGATCCTATAGATATGTATATATATTTGCAACGTGACTGTTGCCCAAGGCTTTCGAGCAGGATTCTGTGCTGATTGTGATGGGGGGCCGGTCATGGACATCGCACCAGCCCCCTGGGGTGCTATGGGACACCAGCAACACAGAGACCCAGTGCCTCGAGGGATTGCCGAGGGAGACACCCAGTCTTGGAGGGGCAGGGCGAGCCTTACCCGCACATGCAGACCCTGACCGCTTCTCTGGCAGGAGGGCCCCATGGCAACATGGCCTGTAGGCCCGTGCATACACAGTGTGGTCCTGCAGGCCTGAACGATACACAGACTCAGGTCATTCCATCTTGGGAGTATGCAGCCGTTCTGCTGCATGTGCCTGCAGGGCTCCTTTTATTGGCTTCGGCCATGACACAGTCATGGCCATCTTAAAAGGGCAATACACGTGGGAGGGACACATTCCCTTAAAAGGGTAATACGCAATGGGAATAACACTGCTGAGTCTTGAGCATACAGCAGTTTCTTGACTCCCGTGTTTTAACTTGTGCGATTCCGTCCTTGAATTTTCCGAATTTCTCTCTCTTTCCTTGTTTTCTTTTCTCTCCCTTTCCTTTTGTTGTTAAATTTCTCTTTTAACTATTTTAGTTTTTTCTGTTTAATTCGATTAATTTTTCTTCCTTCGACGTTCTGCATTTTGCTTTTTTTCCCCTTTCTTTCTTTCCTTCCTGCCATTTATTTTCTTTCTGAATCATTTGATCCATCCATCTCACCTGCCAGCCCTCTCGTTGACTTTCCCTCGTTCATCCGTCCCCTAACCCCCATTATTTTGCTGCCGTCTCTGTCTCCCTATTTCTCTTAAACGGTGACTCAAGCCTCCCTCACTCCCGGGTCACATGTCCCTCCCTGGCCGAGCCCAGCCCCTGTGCCCCATTCCCGCCAGCTCTCTCTCAAACCTTCCTCTTGCCCTCACTCCATCTGGTGCCCACATCGTCACCGGGTGCCCCGATATATAGATCCCTGACTGGTTTACATGTTTGCTATTGTGCAGTATAACTGAATGCCAACCACTCCAATTTCCCTTTGCAGGGGTGCATCCCCCTATTCACCCCACTGTCAGGCTTCAGTGTACCCTCCTTATTTCTGCACCCTCCCACGCATTGTGTGTCAGGGACCTCCCCACTTCAGGGCAGAAGCCTCCCATGCCCCCACTCTGCATCAGAACCAAGGGCAGGGAGACCCGTCCCCTTGTAAGACACAGAAACCTTACCCCTTGCAGGGTGTTTCCAGGACAGCTAGCCGCGTGCTCTGCTGGAGCTAAACCGTGAGATCTGATCCCAACCTCAAATGATATTTCTCCTCTCCAGGGTGGTATTTATATTCTACACAGTCTAGATTTGTAGTTGCATTTTTCAGCCAGTGAAATAGAGGGTATGTGTAGTGACCTGAATGTATGAGCCTGAGTGTTTGCAAGGTGAGGCCTGTGAGAATGCTGTGTGGAATGTGGAGTGCTGGAGGCCTGGGGGTTCTAAGGATGTCAGTTAGGGACTTGGAGTGACGAAAGGGACCAGAGTAGATGCATGTTACCTTCTCTCCCACCTCTATGCTGTAAACCTGTAACAAAGAAGAATAAAGCATCCTGTTATATTTCGATTTACCTGGGTCAGCCTGGTTCTGCTCCTTGTCCTTTTACCTGACTCAGGAAACATCAGTATGCTGGCAGCAGGCTGCGGTAATCTGCACCTTATCTACAAGTTACAGGCGCCAGGCCAGCCCACCGTAAGATAGATCAGCATTTTAATGCAAGCAAACACCCGTTGCAGAGATCTGTTTTAACCCAAAGGCTGTAAGCTTAAACTCCAATAAGATAGCTCAGCATGTTAATACGCCGGCTGTGGTTCACTCTGGTGCACTGCCTAAGAGACTAGAAGAGGCGACTGGAAGGGAGGGAAAGATGGAGAAAAAGGAAAAAGAGAGGGATGAAGGTAGGTAAAGACATGGAGAGAAGGAGGCAGGTAGAGGGTTAGGGATAGAAATGTGGAGGGTTGAGGAGGGTGGGAGCGAGGTGGTGGGGAGTGAAAGAGCATGGCTAAGTGGGTTTCGGAAATGTCGATCAAGGAAGAAAGATTGAGGGAGGGAGGGGAAGAGAGGCGTGGAGAGAAAGAAGGAGGGATGAGAAGGAGGGACACTGAGTGAGTGCGAGAGATGGAAGGAGCAACGGAAAGCAATATTAAGCAATTGAGGGATGGAGAGGGGCAGAAGATTGACAGATGGGAACATATAGAGGGAGAGTGGTGATAGGGTAGGGGTGGGAGGAGAGAGGAGGGAGGCATATTGGAAGGAGGAGTGAGATGGGAGATGGATGGATTTAGGGATGGGGTAGATACGCCAAGTGGACCATCATGGTGCAGGCCCGCCGCTCTCAGAAATGTACACACAGACGCACACCCTGGAAAAAGAGAGATCTAAAACAGAAAACGAAGCAATGCCCCTGCGCAGGCTGGAAGGATCCAGGAAGGAATTTGCCACTTCTACCCTGTGCAACTGTGCCACAGATCCTCTGAAGCGTAAGGCCTCTCTGAGGCCCAACGTTTAATGGGGCAGAGAAAACACCATCTAAACTTTGTGGTATTCATCCCAGCTCCCGAGTATTGCTCTGGTGGCCAGAGCTTGTTGCCAGTTTCCTTTTGCTTTGTATTCACTTCTCCTAACCCTCCGGCCCTAGAACCGGGGTGATAGGCTCTTCCAAACCTTGACTTGGCTTGACTTTGATATGCAGGATTGATAAAAACTCAAGAATGGTTTCCGTGTGTGACACTATTTTCCATTCTCAGTGGGCAGGTGGGTGCTTTGTGTCAAGCCATAGCACATTGGCACTGACCGGAACCTCATTGTTTGCTCTCTCAGCTGAGAGGCTGTTGCTTGAATGGGCATGTATTATGTCCTATCTCACTCCCCGCATTTGGGCAGGTTTTGGGCCTCCATGGGGGTGTGGGCCTATCTTTATTTACAATTATTATTCTGATATACTGATTGTTTGGACATGAACACCATTATGGATGAATGTATTTGACGGGCAACTGTACATGAAAACACATTTGCATGGAGAGGATTGCCTGTATGTATTTTACACTCAAAATGCTTTGCATTAGTCTCCTGAATGAAATGCAGAGTATCACGCTATGCTCCTTTAGACACTTTACAACAGCACTCCATGCTTTAACAAACTACTTTAAGGTGTTTACAACTTGCGGGTGCAAAATGTGCTATGTTTTGCAGCATTAGGGTTAAGTATTTGGTAAGTGCAAAACAAAAATGTGCCCGTACTGAAAGTCAAAAGGCGGCATTCATGATTCGGAGCATTAAAAACGGATCATACTAGCCCTCTGTGAGACAGGCATGGTATCAAGAGAGATGACACAGACAACAGATGTACAGTTCCAAACAAAACGTCATTAATGATCAGGATGGTGTACCGCCAAACTAACACTATGCTAAGGTGGGATTTCCCTCCCTACAGAACATAAGGAAAGTTTGTGTCTACAAGTCCAAAAATAAGAGTCTGTCTGTGTCAAAACCTATGCTTGTTCTCACAACTATAACTACACATGGTGGGGGAATCTTCTCCGCAAAATATAAGTGTTCAAATGTAAAGGCTAAGCGACTTTTAGCTTGAGTTCTTCTTGAGTTCCCCATTTCAAGTTCAATACAGTTCCAATAGAGATTCACTTCAATAGTGTTTGGTCAAGTTCTGAAATGACCTTCTACAAGTTCAAATGTATCACAGTTTACACAAAGAGGAGGTCTGGGATTCCCTTCCCCACGTTCAAATGTATCACAGTTCACATAAAAAGGAGGTCCCGGAACTCGTTTCCCCAAGACTTTAACTTAACACTCACGTTCGTTTAATTTGTTCAAAAGAAAACACAGGGTCCGCTTGACCCACCTTTAGGTCTGCTTCACACTTCTTTGCAGCTTGTTCACTTTTCAGGGTTTCCTGGTCAAGGCGCAGTTGTCAGACCACACAGTCCAGCCACCACAGGTCAGGCAGGCAGTAACCCTGTGCTTTGTCTCCGGCTTAATTCTTGATATTGGTAACTTTCACATTAGTAGACTTTCTGTTCTAGGCACAGTTGTTAGACCGCACGGGCAACCCATCACAGGTCACGCAACAAAAAACCTCCCCAAAGCTGCTGGGCCCCTTTTTGGCTCTTCGGCCTTGGGTTTTAACTTTCCACGTGTGTATTCCTTGTAACACTCTTTTATACCGGTTCTTGGCTTGTCATATACTTATGACTCTTTCTCACGTTTGCAGTTATAACTGATATTCTTTATTATCCTTCTTGGCACTTGTAATGCTGAAAACAACTCTTCGGTTTCGTCAAATGTCTTTAATTCTGTTCAAACTGCATTATACTGGCAGCGTGCCACTTGTTATGTTTATTTGACTTAAAGTGTAAATTCACCATTCAGCACATCGTAGTTTAGTCAAATAGCAGCTTTCTTTCAGTTCGTTATTCAATAGATGCAGCATTTACTTATGATATGATATGATATGGCATTTATAACGGACCTATACACAAGGGTTTCAAGGCGGGACGAGGCAAGGGAGGGGGAACAGAGGGAAGACAGAGACAACGATCTTACTAGGCCAGGTGTCATTCAGATCGCGTAAGTGCAGGGGAAGGGGGAAGGGGAGAAGTGCGTGGGAAGGGGGAGGGAACAGAATACATGGGATAATAGAATAAATAAAGCAATAAGTACAAAGTATGGCCAGCTAGAGGCAAGTGCAAGGGTAAGTGCGGACATCTGGTATCAAGTGTTGGTAGGGCGATTGGAGGGATACAGAAACAGTCCTCAAGTGTAGAGGTTGCCAGAGACGTAGTACATGTGTGCAACTAGCAGGGGAGGGGCCCTGGGTCCGAGATCAGAGGGTGGCCAGGTAACCAGTGCAGTTTCAGTTTCAGCCAGGAGTTCAGCAGAGGAGAGGAGGAGAGAAAGCAGAAACAAAGAGGAAGGTTTTGGGGTACTTCCGGAACCGGAGATGGGTCTCCACAAGTTTCAGGGCGGCAGGGAGGCGGTTCCAGAGGGAGGAGATCTACCACCAACTCGTTGCTTTGAGAAGCGACTGACCCTGAGGGAGTTGGAGGTGGATGAGCGAAGAGCTCGAGAAGGAAGATATTCAGGAGGAAAGAGTTGAGGTATTTAGGCCCCAGGCCCCAGGCCCCAGAAGGTCCTGTGTACAATGCAGAGGGTTTTGAACTTAATCCTCACAGCCACTGGGAGCCAGTGCAGAGATTTCAGTCCTGGAGATACAATCCCTGGGCTTGGGGCAAGTGTCGCAGTCCTGTTCTGGATGAGTTGCAGAGGGTGGAGAGTAGAAGCAGGCAGATTAAGAAAAAGGCTGTTTCAATAGTCCAGCCTACAGAGAACCAGAGCTCTGGAGACACTTTCTTGCAGTTCGGTACAGATGCAGCATTTTCTTGTGCTCACTGAAATAACAACTTTCTTTCAGTTCGACATTCAATAAATGCAGCGTTTGCTTACGTTCCTGGACCATTACCTATTTTGGTCCCTTCGGAGCACTCTGGTCTCCCCAGTGTCTTCTGACACTTACTGGCTCTTCGCAGCTCCTCCCGGCTGCTCTCCCAAATGGGAAACCAAACGGCCAGCTCGCCGGTTACGCCGCCACACTCACACCCTCCTCTGTGACAGTTTCACCTCTGCTGTATGGCAGCGCCTGATGCCCGCCTTCCCATACGAGGGCTCCTGGTCCTGCCAGGCCCTCTGACAGTTCTCCCACAATCGTTGTCAGCATCTCGGCTTCCTGGTCCTCCAACATGGCAGATTTTCTCTTCTCTGTCGTTTCTGCTGCTCTCTCCTCCTCCTCCTGCCGTACGATCTTGGGCTCCACCTTTTATATTCTTTACCATCCATAACAGGCTGCAGGTGAAGTGGGATAAGCTCAATCGTCTGACCTTGTATAAGCCTGTTAGTGTGACATGCCTGATCGTCATTACAGAATACCTCTGTGCCCTTCTTCTTCGTCCCAGTTCTAGAGTGGTGTCTGCAATGGGAAGTGTGCACTACTCTTAGCTGCCTCTTCCTCTTCTCAGTACTTGGTGGGAAACTACAGGGAAAGAAGGGATAAGATTGACAATATCCCATGAAGACTCAGGGAGGGTCGGGTAGGTCAGTGATAGTGAAAGGAGGATACCATGTCTCGCCTTCAGGTACCTTCTCTCCAATCATCAAGGACCCTCCACCCAGTTGATCCTCCCTCGCTTTTCCACCCCCAGGTATGGGATCCAGAAGCGAAGGCCCTTTCCTGGCCACCTGAACAGAAGATCTCAGGGGAGTAGATGTAAGAGTACGTTCAGTTTTCTCAAACCTCTTAAATCTTTTCAAACAGACATCACAACCTGGTTGAGTTCACTAAATATAGGTATTGACTGGTGTCACATGCAAGAAAGTATAATGAAAGAGGTAACATGACATCTAGAATATTTGGCTGGTACATGAATGTGCCTGCTTGGAAGACAAAATGTTATCCAAGGAATATGTGGCGTTCTTCCCTGTTATCATAGAGCTACAGCCATATATAAAATGATTCCTGGACAGAGGGAGGAGACGTGAGTATATGCTCTTTCGCTTCAATTGGCTTGAAATGGGAGAGGTTATTGGGACTAAGGCACTTACTCATCGCACTCTTAGGGCCGGAGTCTGAAAACATTTTTGGGCGCAAGTGAGGAGATGCGCTTCTGCAAAAAAAGGAGCAGCCCAATTCACAAAGGGCATTTATTTCTATTTATTTATTTATTCATTTATAAGGCGCGCAAAGCCCAAAGCCCAAAGGCAACTAGGCGCACAAAACATAGTTAAGGAAGTGGTTACAGGTTGATTTGGTGAGCATCTTCATGGTTAAAGAAATTATATTTTGACAATTACAGCAATACATGTTTACAGGTTGCTGAGGTACATGGGTGCCTTATTTGTGATGCATTTGTAGGTGAGCGTCAGCATTTTGAATGTAATTCTGTCCTGGACAGGGAGCCAATGGATTGCCCTCCTGATGGTGGAGATGTGTTCATGTTTGGCAATGTTTAAGGCAGCTCGGATGGCGTTGTTTTGGACAACCTAGTATTTATTAATTGATATTTCGTCTGAATGAGCGCATCTCATATGTGCTCATTCAGATGTCATTTCCCCCTTTTTGCGCATTTGCGCAAATAAGGGAGTGTTTCTACACATTTTAAAACGCATCCAGAATTTACAAGTGGATGTGCTTGTAAATACGTAGATATGAGGGCCATCCCCCTGTGACTGTTCGGAACAGGTGCAAGGGAGGCACACATCCCGATAGGGTAATTTCTGACACGTGAAATTATGAGTGACAGCCAACCGCAGCTGTCACACTTTTAGTTCCATTCCCTAAAGAGGCATAGAAATGCTTTTTTTTAACAGCATTGTCGGATGCGCTCCCAGCAACCATGTGGCTGCTGCAAGCCTGTCATACATTAGTGTCGAGAGCGCGCCCTCGGCACTCATGTATACAAGGAGACTGGACAGCACGTCTTTGCCCTATTGTCCAGCCCCTCCAGAAATGTGCAGGTCACCTTTGAGGATAAGCTGACCTGTGAATTTTAGCCATGAGCGCAAACGACAGAAGTGCATTACATGCACTTTTTCCCTTTGCGCTCCTTTTTGAGAGTCTGCCCGTTCGAATGTGTCCACTATGTAAAAGGATGCACACGTTAAGACGCTCAATAATTTATTGCGGTTATTTAGGTAACTTGTGACAATTTTACCTAGGCATGTTGGGTAAATATGTGATTTTCTTACAATATTAGTGTTTTGTCAACATGTTTTATCTGGCAGGCAGCTTTGCCTGATACATTTGAGTATTGGTTGAAGATAAAAGAAATGCTGATTAAATCAAACAATGGTCATTAGGGTGCATTGAGCCATTACTGTGTATTTAAATATTTTTATATTAATTTATAATAACATGTACAGTGATGTTGTACACATTTTTATAAATGTCACATTTGAAATTAAAAATGTAAACTATTATAATCTATATATATATAAAAGTCAAAATGTGTTTGTGGCGGGATTTGTGGCGAAGCGTTGTTCCTTATACAATTCCACACCATTTCACCAATCTGCACTAAATTTTGAATAGTTGCCTTTTGGGACCCTCCTGACATTGCTGGCTACATGATATTTGGACTCCCCACCCCTTACCCAAGATTTCAGCAAAAGTCAAAATTTGTTTGTGGGTTTGTGGCAAAGCGTTGTTCCTTATGCAATTTCACACTGTTTCACCGATCTGCACCAACATTTGGATAGTCACCTGTTAGGAGCCTGCAGACATTACCAGCTACATGACATTTGGATACCCAAACCCGTTCCCTGGATTTCAGCACAAGTCAAAATGTGTTTGTGGGTTTGTGGCTTGGTGAAGCGTTGTTCCTTATACAATTTGACACTTTTTCACCAATCTGCACCACATTTTGCATAGTTACCTGTTAGGACCCTCTGGAAATTACTAGCTACATGACATTTGGACGCCCCACCTCTTTCCCTGGATTTCAGCACCTTCAAACATGAGACGGTTGCCTGAAATCGGCAAAACATAAATGTGGTCGTAGAAAGGCCGGTCCCGACAGGAGGAACAAATCTCGAAGTCCAGGCCCTAGGATGGAAGGTTTCCAAGATATGTGCATCACAATGCACCACAACAAACTGCAGCACTCCAGGGTGAGGCGACAGTTGGGGAGAGAGCACAGAAGGTCCCAGTATGCAGCAACTCACCAACTCTCGCCTCCCCCCAACGTCTGCTCAGGGGTATGTCAGCCAGCCACACGCACCCATTCTCAGTGCAGTTTACTTCAGGGTGCAAAGTACATCAAGCGATAAGCGTATCGGAACAGAGACATGTTTGTGTACAGAACCTGTTCAGAGAAGTGTAATCCTGCCAGTATAAAATAAAATAATACAATTCAGAATTTTCACACTACAGCTATTAACACAACCAGCCCAAACTGGGGATCATCGCTGCACAATTCACCCAAAGATACATACCTGTGCATTCCAGTTCACAGATTTCAGAGGTTCTACGTAGGGACCCTGACACACCAGCACAGGGATATCCACTACGACTTCAAATCCATTCCTACTTGGACAACTGTCTGTTCAAATCCAACAACTACTAAGCAACTTAGATAATGATCCTTTGAACAGCACACCATCGCCAACTCTTTGATCTGCCTGTTATCTGTGAGAAATCTGCACCAGTTCCCAGCAAAAGAGTCTTTTTTCTGGCTTCTGCTCTGGATACAGAATTTTAAAAAGTGGTTCCTTAAGAGGCAACATTTTCGAAGTGATGCTTTCACTAGCGGGCCAAGCTGGAGTCCAATGGCACAGGCTGACCAGGTTTGCTCAAGCCTGTAACAGGGGCTGCACGCTGCTATCATCTAGGTACAGTCTCCCACTGAAGACATTATTAAGCTCTTTGGGACTGGCTTCACAATGGGAGGAAATCTTCATGCAGGCACCTACAGCTGCCCTCAAAGAGTTTGCGAGAAGAAAGGTAAGTTCATTCCCTTTCTTCCTGGTTCCCTGGCATTGTGACATGTTCCCTGTTGGTCCTCAGCCAGGAAGGGTTCTTCTGGCCGCAACCTAGACATGAAGGATTCTACCCAGGCACATCCCATGCTTCCCTCCGGGCCTCAATATTCCAGGGTGGCTGACCAAAATGTGGGGATTTGTCCCGAGTTCCTGCTTCTACAAATGTTGTCTACATGGCTGTGGTCGCCCTACCGGGCCAGGGAACCTTTAGAGGACCTACCCTGGCCTAAAGGGAATGACACCAGACCCTCAGTGCCCACTCAGCTCTCAAAGGAGGCCCAAACCACTTGTACTATTCCTCACGCTGCACATACAGCACCACCTTCTGGGGCCTGCGGCTCCACGCGAGGGTGTATCGAAGCATGGGAAAACACAAGGAGGCGCACTCAAATGATTCAAAGAAGAAGAGGATTGGGTCTGAGATCTCAGTGGCCTTGGGCAGAGATCCCAGAGTGAGCACAGCTGAGCTGATGCCCCCCATGGCTCACACCAGGCTTGGATGACTGAATGTGTCCCATCCCATCTGAGGCGGGAACATTTTTCCTCAGCAGATTCAATCTCACTGGAAGACATTACTTCCTTGCAGATATGAAAAAGGTTGAAAACTGGATTCTCCTTTCCAGAAAGAGCTTCTTTTCTCCCAGGGTTGAGTAGTCATCGCCCCTCTCAAGTGTTTTAGGGCCTGCACTTTCCCAGTAATTGCTTTATCATCTGCAGGAACCGATGTATACCTGCCCTAGGTCTTCCTCAGCAGCCTTCACTCAAGCCCTTCCTTTACTTTACTTTAAACAATTTATAATGCGCAGCAATGGGCCTAGAGTCATAATGGCATGGACGACACAGAAGATAGTAACAACAAAAAGTCTCTAGAGGGTCAGACCGAGGGAAAAAAGGTGAATAAAGCTATTAATCAAACAGCCAAGTTTTTAACTTTTTCTTAAAGGGTTCTATGTTAGATTCCAGCATCAGATCAAGCGGCAGACAAGTCCAGGCTGCCGGTGCTGCTATTGCAGAGGATGCTTTAGCCACCCTTTTAGAATTACTTCTGGGAATCACCAGCATTTTGGATTAATTGGATCTCAATGATTTCAAAGAGGTCTTGATTGTAATGAGATCATTCAGATAACTGGGCATTTTGCCCAGTAGACTTTTAAATGTGATCAACAAAAGGCTGTAGCAAATTCTTGCCTCCATGTGGAGCCAGTGCAGAGTACGTCGGGCTGGCGTCACATAATCGCGTCTGGCCAGACCCAAAACTACCCTTACGGCCCCATTTTGAATCACCTGGAGGTGATTTATTTCATTTTTGCTAATGCCTATCAGGAGGCTGCAACAATAATAACTTTTTGCTCCCACGATGGCCCGTGCCAGTGTTTCCACATTACTCTGGGAAATCAGGGGATGTAGGTGCGCAAAGAGTCTTAGTATGCTGCTCCTGAAACTAAGCTCCCACATGGGCCTTCATGGAGAGGTGCTGATCTAACATAACCCCCAGCGACTTAACTTTCTTAAGGGTGTTGATATTGACATCACCAAGTTGAAAGTTTTTGTACAGGGAGTCCATTTTCGAAAGCGTGTTGGGTGACGCCACGATCATCAGTTTGGTCTTGGACCTATTCAGGGCCAGACCATTCATGACCATCCACTTTTCGATACAGGCATACAATTTATTTAGCCTTGCTTCGTCCTGTGCGTGGTTACCCGTAAAGGGGATGATACACTGGGTATCATCTGCAAAGTTTGTGAAGCAAATGCCTTCTTGTTCAAGCATTGTGAAGAAGGCACTTTGAATATGTTATAAAAACATGGAGACAAGCTTGCTCCTTGCGGGACCCCATATTCGATCGCTACCATGGTTGCTTCTGCTGTTTCTGAGCAAACACAGCTAACCCTATTCAGAAGAAAGGAGGAGACTACCCAGAGAGAAGGGAAAATGCAGCCACTTTTTCGAGCCTGGTGACCAGCCAAAAGTGGCAGAAAGATCTAACAGCATAAGCAGGGAGGCTTCTCCTTTGTCCATGTTGGTCAGGAGCCTAGATTTCAGTTCGAGAAGGGCAGTTTCTGTGCTCTAAAACCCGATTGCTGACAGTTGAGGATGGTAAAGCTTTGCAAGTGATTGGCTATCTGCTTGGAGGCAACACTATCAAGTATTTTCATTAAAAATGCTGAGTTAGTAATAGGCCTATAATTCAAGGGGTCCTCTTTGGGGAGACCTACTGTTATTAACAGAGGAGTCACCCATGATCGTTTAAGATTGTCAGGCACAGTGCTCTCTGTGAAGGCCCCATTCACAAACTGGAGGAAAGCTTCCAGCAGAATAGGGGAGCAAGTCTTTATAATAATAGCAGAAAAGGGGTCACCTTCACAGCTGGTTATTTTGAGATGATTCACAACCTCAGTCAATTCAGCTAATGTGATAGCAGCAAATGAGAATTCTGGAATGGTCGGATGTCTCATAGGATCATCGCAATTTGACGAGATATCCTCATTAGGGGCCCTAGCTTTTTTAATAATGATGTTGGACTTTATGCCCTGGAGTTTAGCGCCCAGGGCATCCTGTATTGACTGACACCAGGCACTATCTTTAGCCACATTGTCCATCTCTAAAGCCACAGTGGACTCTTTCTCATTAAGGATTTTAAAAAGCTCCTTGGTCTCAGACTTAGCCGAAGCAATCCTATCATTAAATTAATTCTTCTTAGCTTCCAGTCGAGCAGTTTTGTATTTTCTGGCCAATTGTTGATACTCCGCAAGCAAGTCGTGAGAGGGGTTCCT
The DNA here is from genome assembly GCF_040938575.1 of Ambystoma mexicanum. NCBI lineage: Eukaryota > Metazoa > Chordata > Amphibia > Caudata > Ambystomatidae > Ambystoma > Ambystoma mexicanum. The sequence continues at coordinate 834,988,363 of NC_090925.1, forward strand.
TTTCCAAACTTAGTGCTGCTTAAGCATACCGGTTTTAAGCTTGCGTAAGGCAGGGGTGAACCAGGATTTATTTGAAAGAGCAGCTTTGGGTTTCCTCATTTTCTCCAGAGCAAGCCAATTGGTACTGTCCGTAAAAGTGTCTATGAGGGCTGTAGCCAAGCTCTGAACGGAATCCGTGGGCAAGTCGTTCAATAGGTGACTGACTAGAGGATTCATTTTTTCTAGGGTCAGTAGCTACCAGTGTTTTGTTTCTAACTTTCACCAGGAAGGCTGATTGGATGACAATATTAACAAAATGGTGATCCGACCATGGGCATGGGTTCACAGTCAAGTCTGTAATAATGACGGTTGTTGCGGCCACCCAATCTAAGGTGTGACCTAGTTGATGGGTGGGGTGGCGATTAAGGTGAATAACGCCCAAGGCGGACAGTGCACATTCGAGATCTGCCCCTCTATGGTCGCCCTGATGCCCTAACCAGTGGTTAAAGTCACACAAGAAGATAAAACTGGTGCAAGGTTTGAGGCAAGCAAACAGATGATTAGACAAGGTAGTGATAAAGTCATAAGTATGAGAGTGGGGTCTATAGATAAGAAGGAGGTTCACAGTAGCCTCAGAATTGAAACCTATCTTTACCTGAATGGATTCAATACCTTCCGATATATTAGCTCAGTTGCCCCAGATGGTGAGCTGTGATTTGAAGATTAGCGCAACCCTGCCCCCTCGGCCCTTGGGTCTGTCTACTATGAGCATAGAGTAGCCTGCTGGAATGGCCAAGTTGAGGAGGGGACCTGCGGACTGTGAGCCCACGTTTCAGTAAAGGCACAAATGTCTGTGTCAGAATCCTCAATATGAGCTGCTATCTCGGCAGCATGTTTAATCATAGAGCGTGTGTTGAGCAACAAGCATGACAGCTTGTTTGTGGGTATGACAAAACGCAAGTTTTTACAGTGGGGTGTGGCTACCACCTGCGTGCCCATAGGTAAGCCTGTTAGGTCTGAAGCAGCCAGAGGAGAATGATAAGGTTGAGTGTGCCGTGTAGGATGTGAGTTGATGAGAGGGACCAAAGTAGTCTGTTCATCAACTTTATCCAAGGTGGGCGGAGATACCAGATCTAAACAAGCACTTGTAGCGCAGCAATGAGGAGTAACCGGATGGGGAGAAAGAGGCACCGCACTGTGGTGTCGCCAGTGTTTATGTGTTCCAAGTACGAGTCCTCTGTTTATTACCATTAATCAGTGGGCTGCGACCCACGTGTAGGAAGGGGCGGAGCTGCCGCCAGAAAGTCAGTTCGAGGCTGACGGTTATGAAGTAAAGAAGTGTTGCACTCCAGCTCCTGTGTCGGTGTATCCTTGTATGAATGAGGGTAGCTGACTAGCAGAGTGAGGAGATCCACTTGCGAGATACTACATTGGCGACAAAGCGGACACGTATATTCCACCGTGCCCGCCACCTCGGGTCCAATGCGCTCGTGGTGAGCAGTGAGGCACCACTGGAGCCGCAGGACATCATCCGGTCGAGGGTTCCCGGAGGCAGCGGGTTGAAGCGAGAAGGCTCCCTGCTGTCGAAACGAGCCCCAGCGCAAGCTCAACCAAGGATCCAACGCGCACATCCCACGCGGGTAGAGCAGCTTTAGCGGCTTCACGCGCATCATCCGTCAGGGAGGGGGAGGAAGGGAAAACCTTCCCGCCAACGGCAAGGATGCCGGTAGGCGGATCCAATCACCTGCAGGTGGAGCAGCGGCTCCCTGTTCACATCTCCGGGCGGCTAAGGAGTACTGACCCTCCCGCCAACGGCTACGGCGAAAAACAATACCGTGAAGAGCGGCAGGGACACGGCCTCCCGAGTTGGCTCCACAAGGATAAGAAAACTAGGCCCCACAGGCCCGTCAACAAGTGGCACAGAGCCCCTCCCCCCCGACATCCCCAAAACGGCTGCACACAGGACAGCAGGCCTCGCAAGCCGCACAGCTAGCACAGCGTCGGAAGATCAGCCCATGAGTGGATCGGAAGGGGAGACACTGACAATCCCAGTGACTCCAGCCAGACCAGAACCCAGAAAGATGACAGACAGCCTTTTAGCCCAATTGCCAGAAAATTTTGACCTCACTGACACCGGCACCCTCGGATCAAGATGGAAAAGGTGGTTGAGAGACTTCGAAGTATGCCTAAAAGCGGCCAGACCAATAGAGGACGAACAAAAAATGAACCTCTCAATCCATGCCGTAGGATCTAACGTGTGAGACATCCTTGACGAAATACCTGAAAACACCATAGACTCCTACGCCAAACTAAAGACAACGCTCACGGAATACTTCACGCCCCACACAAATGTGGACTATGAATGGCATGTATTCCACACCACCAAGCAAAACAGAGGAGAAACCATAGACGCATTCGTCATGAGGTTAAGAGCAAAAATGAAGCACTGTGCTTTCAACAACTACTCAAACGAGGAGGCCCTCAGGTCGCAGATCATAGTGGGGTGCGAAAGCGCTGATTTTCAGAAACGACTACTTCAACAGGCGAGAAACCTAGAAGAAATCCTACGGCTGGCATGATCAGATGCTGCCCTCGCAGCGCAAGTAGAGGGCCTGGAGGAAATAAAAATCACGCACGGTAAGCATGAAAGCCTCAACAAGTTAGAAGGAACAGCGAGAGCCAACAGCGATCCGTTCTGCTACCGGTGTGGACACGAGAACCCCCATGAAGGAACGTGCCCCGCCATGGGCCAAACATGCTCCGCATGCGGCGGTGACAACCACTACAAGGCTGTGTGTTTGATATTCTGCAGCAAGATGAGAGGGGCAGGAAAAAGCGGGAAACCCACAACAGAACTGGAGCAAAACCCACCCACGCGGCACCACCGGACAGCTCACCAACCCCACAAACAAGGACGTCACAGACACTACGACGAACAACCAGAAAGGAGACAAGAAAAAAAAACTGGAGGGAGAACAAAACCACCCCATCCAGGACAAGAAGAAGACCCAGGAGATATATATGGTGCCTCATAGAACAGTCGCAATCGGACAGCGTGTCAAGTGCCTCATCGGAAGAGAGAGCACGCCAACCGGAGAAACACCAAGAAGCACCACGGAAAAAGGGGTACTTATACGCCCTTGGAAACAACACGGCAAAGGAACACAGCCCAATACTACGAATACAAATCAATCAAACTGCTGCTGAATTTTTGATAGATACGGGGGCAACCGTGAACGTAATCAGTGAGGAAGTTTACGAAAGCATACCAAACGCCCCTCGCCTACAGCCAGCAAGAGCTCTCATCTATCCATACAGCTCAAAAACACCCCTGGCAAGCAAGGGATTCTTCACGGCATCATGCCGATACAAGGAACACGAGAAAAGCATCCCCATGCATGTGCTAGAGGCTGCAACCGAGAGCGGGTGCATACTAAGTTATCAAGCAGCCATAGAGATGGGACTCATTCACATACTATACCGCCTCATGGTGCATAAATACTTAGACCTGACAGCAAGCATTAACCAAGTTTGCCCATCATTATTCAAAGGCCTTGGAAAACTGAAAAACAGACAGATCGAACTCCATATCAACGCCAGCGTCCCACCAGTGGCACAACACTACAGGGGCATCCCCATAAACATTCAAAAGCAAGTCGAGAATGAACTGACCAAATTGCTCGAGGCAGATATCATTGAGCCAGCAGAAGGCCCCACACCATGGGTCTCACCCATAGTACCGGTGCCCAAAAGAGACTGCCCCGACATCCGGATATGTGTAGACATGAGGAGACCAAACAAAGCCATCCTGAGAGAACGACATCAAGCCCCACGAATAACGGACATGGTGCATCTATTAAATGGAGCGACAGTATTCTCCAAATTGGACCTAAACAAAGGCTATCACCAGCTGGAACTCTGCAAGAGCTCCCGCAACATAACGACTTTTGCCACCCACCTAGGTTTATTCCGTTACAGACGGCTCAGTTTTGGGGTATACTCCGCGGCAGAAATATTCCAAGCAGAAATACACAATGTCATCAAACACGTACCCAACTGCTTGAAATATAGCGACGACATCTTTGTCTTCGGCCAGACTCAAGAGCAACACGATGACACACTAATGAGAGTCTGCATGGCCTTAGAAGAAGCCCAGCTCACTTTAAACAAGGAGAAGTGCGAATTTCGCAAAAGGACACTCCGATTCTTTGGGCACATATTCTCAGAAAAGGGCATGACGCCAGATCCGGAGAAAGTTAGCGTACTCCGAGAAGCTGAGCCACCCACCACCACCTCAGACCTCAGATCCTTCCTAGGACTTGCAAGCTATTGCACGAGGTACATACGAGACTTCGCGTCCACCAGCGAACCACTCAGAGCCCTCACCAAGCTAAACACTGAGTTTGTCTGGTCACCCAAAAGCCAAGAGGCCTTCCAAATAATCAAGGACCGCATCTCCGACGCCCGAAACATGGCATACTTTGACCCAAAGAAAACCACGGAACTCATCGTTGATGCCAGTCCCGTCGGCCTAGTTGCCATTCTCACGCAACTGGATGACAGAGAAGGAAGTGGGAAGCACATAGTATCCTACGCCAGTCGAAGCCTCTCCAAAACTGAGCAAGCCTACTCTCAGTCAGAGAAGTAAGCACTAGCGGTCGTCTGGGCCTGCGAGCACTTTCACCTCTTCCTGTATGGAAAGCCTTTTGTAGTAGTAACAGACCACCAGGCACTCATATTCATCTATGGCAACCCCCAGGCGAAGATGCCACCAAGAATAGCCAGGTGGGCCCTGCGGTTACGGGACTATCAGTTTACCATCACACAAAGGCCGGGGAAAGAACAGAACCCTGCGGATTTTCTCTCCCGTCATCCAAGAGAAAAGTGCGGACCAGAACCGTCCATAGCTGATCAATACATAAGGTACGTCATCCGCAGCAGCACACCACAAGGGCTTGACATGGAGCAGATAGCACGCGAATCGAATACTGACCAAGAAATTCAAGTAATGCTAAGATGCCTAGAAACAGGGCGGTGGAAGCATGCAAAGCAGATCCGTGAAACAATGAATGGTGACACGAGTCAAGACGTCACGTGCCTCCTAGCCATAAAAGAAGAACTTGCGAAGTCGGAGGAAGGACTACTGTTAAAAGGAACCAAGCTCGTAATCCAGCGAAGCTTGCAACAGAAAGTGCTAGAACTAGCACACGAAGGGCACAGGGGCATTGTATCCACAAAAAGGATGCTAAGACAGAGATTATGGTTCCCCCATCTAGACACCTCAGTAGAAGAACTACTGCAGAACTGCCCAACGTGTGCACTCGTGAAGCCACATTCATCACCTGAACCCCTAAGCATGACAGCGCTGCCTGAAGGTACATGGGAGGAAATAGCCATCGACCATTTTGGGCCCATGGAAGGGGGTGAATACATACTGGTAGCTGTGGACGAATATTCAAGATACCCCGACTTGCAAATAGTTCCATCCACCTCGGCACATCACACCATCCCAGCCCTTGATCGGATGTTTGCAACCTACGGAATACCCAAGATAGTCAAGTCTGACAATGGACCTCCATTCACTGGACAAGATTTCCAAAGATTCGCCGAATATATGGGTTTTTGCCACAGAAAGGTGACACCCTTATGGCCACAGGCAAACGGAACAGTAGAACGCTTCATGAGTAACATCAAACGCACAACACAAATCGCGCACCTCACCGGAGAACCTGTCGAGAAGCTACTATACCAACTCATGCGAGACTACAGAAACACCCCACACAGCACCACTGGGAAGTCACCATCCGAGGTGATGTTTGGGCGAACCATCAGAACGTGGCTGCCACATGTGGCCGCAGAGGAAGATCAGTATGAGAACGACACTGAAATGAGAGAGAAAGACATGCTCACGAAAGAGAACATGAAGAGAGCTGCCGATGCAACTCGCAGAACCAAGAGAAGTGACCTAGCACCAGGGGACCTGGTAGTGGTCCGACAACCTCAACAGCGCAAAAACGAAGCTCCATTTAATGAATAACCACTCATCATCGTCAAGAAAAATGGATCACTCATCACCGCAGAAGGAGACCGCAGGATCATAACAAGAAACTCATCTCACTTCAGAAGGATGCCTGATACCACAGGTTCAAGCAACACAAACATGAATGACACGTCATCGCAATGGGACGCTCCCTATGAAGGAGACAGCGAAGCCTCCGAGGGCGACACAGCGCCAGAAACACGAACAGACCTATCGGCGAAAGTGGACTGTCAACCACAGAGAACAAGAAAAAAACCACATCGCCTCATTGAAGAAATGAACTGAATGCACGACTAAATGTTTAGTAAGGGGAGGGTGTGGTGTCGCCAGTGTTTATGTGTTCCGAGGACGAGTCCTATGTTTATTACCTTTAATCAGTGGGCTGCGACCCACGTGTAGGAAGGGGCGGAGCTACCGCCAGAAAGTCATTTCGAGGATGACCGTTATGAAGTAAAGAAGTGTTGCACCCCAGCTCCTCTGTCGGTGTATCCTTGTATGAATGAGGGTAGCTGACTAGCAGCGTGAGGAGGTCCACTTGCGAGATACTACACGCACTAAGGGGAACAGCTATATTGTTACCGTGGTTCATCAGTAATCGTTTATCTGTGCTTCCCTCACGAGCGAAAGACTTGTTTCTTTCTAGTTCGATCGCAGCCAGGACCTCAATTATGCCTATGATAGCCGTCTGGAAGAAATGCGCAAATGCGCTAGTTCGGATTCCGAATTCCAAGCCCGCGGCGAGGCTTAAACCTGGTCCTGTGTCATGACACGGACTGACACAGACTGGCTAAGCCCGTCCGCGCCGGTGAATTCGTGCCGAGTTTCTTAAGATAAACGCTTCTGGACTACAAATCCTTCTGGGGATTGTAGTCTCGGATGCAAGTGCATGCAGAGAGCAGTGATGCTTCTGATTCAAACCGCACTCTTAAGCAAATATATTAAATGCACGTAACAAAAGCACAGCGCAAGTGAGCTATGAGGGGCCATAGGAGGGCCAGAGGAGGCACAAGAGAATGCTGATATTCAAAGCACTAAAAATATATTTAAGTATAACACAGTAAAACCACGTAAAAACAAACAAGAGTTCCTGCAATCAATCTATGAAGGGATGCTCTCAGAGTGTCCTTATATAGTGATGAATACTGGCTAAGCCCATCCGCGCTGTCGCGTTTGCGCCAAGTTTTTTAAGATAAATGCTTCCGGACTACAAATCCTTCTGGGGATTGTCGTCTCGGATGCAAGTGCGTGCAGAGAGCAGTGATGCCTCTGATTCAAACCGCACTCTTAAGCACATATAATAAATGCATGTAACAAAAGCACAGCGCAAATGAGCTATGAGGGGCCAGAGGAGGCACAAGAGAATGCTGATATTCAAAGCACTAAAAATATATTTAAGTATAACACAGTAAAACCAGGTAATAGGTAAAGTAAAAGTAAAGTGTTGCATGTGGACCAGACAATTTAGGAGGCTCGCCATTTTGTGGCTCTTGTTAGTAAGAAGCTGGATGTGCAATTCAGGGCATCAGGTTTGGAGAAACTGTGCTTGGCTTTCAAAACATCTGCACATCCTCAATTGGTCTTGGAGGCCCTTGCTCAGAGGAGACACCCTTCAGCCTCTTCCCTTTTTTTCTTAGTGGTCCAGCCATCCTTCACTCCTTCAGGCAAAAAAGGTAAAGCCCTGGTTGCATGCGAAAAGAAGGTTTAATGAAACAGTGCCCTTACCCTCAGAGAGGCACATGCATGTGTAATCATGGCTGCATGCAGATTTTGGAAGGAGATTGCAGAGTTAGCTCACGACCTCCCAGCAAAAAAGAGAGATCTGTACTTGGCCTGTCTAGTAGCTTGTTATATAGTATTCCTGGCAGCTGGGCATGTGGATACATCCACTGTGGGCGTGTGCCTTGGTTTGGATGTGCCCAGGGGGGCCTGGCTTTAAAGAACTAACTTGATTCAGGAGGCATGAGACAAAGGTAACTGCCATTATGTTGGATGTTATTCACCCCACCAGAGAAGAGGAATTGTCCAAAGAGAAGGCTAACTCTGACAGCCACATCTTTGTTGGCCACTGCAAGCCCTTTCAAAAGCCCTCTTCCTTCTCAGGTCAGAACACTTACCATACCATCCTTCCTGGCTTTTCAGGGCTTTCCAGCTAGAACCCAGTGGAGTGACAGCCAAGACTCCTCCTCTAGATCTCCTCCTAGGAAATGCCAGAGATTAGCAACATCCTATTTTGAATCAACACCTTTATCAGCTGATAAGATGAGAATGTGCAGCCTGTGGATCCAGTATCATGCTTTCCCTTTTGAGGACACAATCTTCTCCTTCTTCTGGCCACAGGTTATGAACCACATTGGATCGAATGAGTAGTGCGTTTTGGATACATAATTCCTCCCCCTGCCCTCTCCCTGTCAATCTCCCAATATCTTGCATCAAACCTGGGTCAGGAGGTTTCCAAGCTCCAGCCTTGAAAGCAATTGAGATTGCTCCTCCCGCTTCCATAGGGCAAAGCTTCTACTCTTCCTTCTTTATGGTTCTGAAGACGCACACAGGGAGTTGCAAAACAATTTCAGGCCTTTCTGTTTTCAGCAAATCATTACCTAGAGAGAAGTTTAAGATGGCTATGCAGCCCAGGTATTGTCAGCATTGCACGAGGGGCATTCAATGTGTGCCCTAGATCTCCAGAATGTGTACACGAGCATTCTGATCGGGGACCAGCATTGCGTGTTCTAGTAGTTCACCATGATGGACCAGCAATCCCTGTTCCGAATCCTCCCTTTCCACCTCTGCTCAGCTCCCAGAGTCTTCACTGAGAAGATGTCCAAGATAGCAGCTTTTCTGAGCTAGCAGGGCTTACATATTTACCCCTACTTAGATGGCTGGCTGCTTTGGGTGACCATCCGGGACAGTGTTCTTCCCTTCCCGTAAGTCACATTGGAGTTAGTGCATAAATGAGTGGGTCCATCCGTCAAATGGAAAGGCTCCATGGCTTTCGTCGGATTCCACTGGTGGTGAACGAACTTCACAAGTTCAGACATTCATTGGGGTGCCACCTAATTCTAGTGCCTCCTTGTTGGCCGAAAAAAAGGCCATGGATTTCTGAGCACTTAGAATTCTCAGATTTCACAGGTATAGCGCTGCCAATGCGGGGGGCTTTTGTCACCTCTCCCTTCAGTCACTAGCCTTGAACTCCTGCTCCTGGAGGATCTCATTTTTGGTGACCTACACTTGTCTGAGGAGAATCTAGTAGGTCTCAGTATACCAGCAATTAAAACAGGTTTTGCCACTGGTGCAGAGGCAAATGTACCCTCTTAAGGACCCCTTAAAGACGTACTGTCATTGATCTCAACACTGGCCCATTCAGGCATAAAACTGATTTAATGTAGAGGTATCACCCCATTAATGCGCAGCTGAAAATACCACAGACGAAAATCCAATTTTTTTACTGTGCATTTCAATACACTTAAATGTGGGGGAGGTGGGTTACAGTAATACATAATATGAGGGGAATATGAGAAGGGAATGCAGGGGGGGGGTCTCCTCCTGCATACAATTCTGTTGAAATGCGCAAAAAGAAAACATCAAATCAACATTTAAGTCTGCAGTATTTTATTTCCGCAGTAATCAGATAGATCCTACATAGACAGTATCGTTCAGCAGTGGGGGCTTATCTTAACAAAGGGTTGGCAGCATTCTCCCTCTCTAGCACTACCATTGGGGCAGTTTAATTGCCCGCTTCACATTTTCCACCAGTGAGCATGCCTCACTCATTCAGGGAACTAAATGTATTCTTCTCAGTTTTAACAAATAAGCCTTTCAAACCCATGGCCGTAACATGGAAGGCAACTTTTTCGGTGGTGATTACTTTAGCTAGACAAATCAGCGAGCTTTAGGCACTCCATTGTAATGGTCCTTACTTGATTTTCGCCAGAGACAAGGTAGCACGCAGTACACCGCATTTCTGTGAATGTGGTCTCTGACGTTCACATGAATCAAGAAATGTCCTTCCTGTTTTCCTTTGCAACCTGGATTCAGAAGCACAGAGCTCTCTTAAAAATTGTGTTGTGAGCTGGGCTTTGAAGTTTTGGACACCGCGCACCAGAGACTTTCGCTCCTCAGGGAAACCTTTCATGACAAACAGCCGTCGTTTCCAGGCCTCAGGACTTCCAAGGCTCCTGCATCTAGAGATGGACTGCCTCTTGCATTTTTTAATGCTATAAATGTTGGGATGCACATTTAGATCCCAGCCCCTCTCCTAAACGATTCTGACTGCGGAAAGTGTAATAATACGCAGGAAATACACATAAGCGGGTCCAGGGGAGAGGGGGAGACTTGCGGGTATAGGTGAATGTTACAAGGCATCTTTATTTTAGGGCTGTGTAAGACAAATAACTAACAAGCTTCTTTGAATGCAAGGTGGACATATTGCATGCGCACAGCGTACATGTACATTGGATCTTTGACACCATATTCAGAGGTAAGCATGAACCCTTGCAGGCTGTGTTGGGCACATGAAACAACGAGGCCTCGCGGTTGAATTCTTTCCCCTAGCCCTGGCGAGGAGCGAACACAAACACACACATTGATATATCTTGGTAGAGCTTACGAAATTAGAAAGGAATGTGAGTAGCCCACCACGAGTAAGGGCTCCGGCCGGTTGTGAAAGGCAAGCACATGGGAGCGAGAGCAGAGGTCTTGAGCTGCCAGAATACAAGTAGATATTTGGGACACTAGCGACCCCAGCAGAATGGTCATCTGATTTGAACTACCAGATGCTGTAATACCGTGGGTCGCAGGAGAAGCAGGTAAGTTCAACAAGGTTTATTGTCCAAGCCAGTATTATCTTCCAGAGTACAAACACAGGGATGGTAGGGTTCACAAGACAGGATACACTGGAGGAACACCGGGATTGCCCCACACCCAAGTAGCCACTCACTCTGGTCTCCCAACCATCACTCTAAGAACACTCAGAGTCCCCACATTCCACATAGGCTAACATCACAGCACTGGTTACATCACAGCCTACCAGCTACATTACTACACTTCTCCCTCCCTCGAGAAATCACAAGAGTAGAGGGACCTCATCACATACCAGGGAAACACCACTGCAAAACAAATCTAAAGGAAGACAGAACACAGCAAAAGTGGATGGATAACTGACCAGCACTAACCCATACTTCCCTAAGGACGGAATACTACAAGTACCTAACTCCTAATGCACAGCGGCCGTCCATGACCAGAAGCTCAGCACCAAGACACATAAGGACCTTTACAGGCCAGCCGGACCCGTACAAATTACCAACCAGGTCACCCGAAAATAAAGCACTCTAACTTGAACAACCACGGCCTAAAACATCTCGGCAGAACCCTCGAGGACTAAAAATAACAAACAGCACTTCCACCAGTTCTGAGCTGCCCCTCAGAACATACGCCTGCCACGCTTATAACTACCAATTGTCCAGAGACAAAACCTATTCACTAACATCCCTGACCAACAACGCGCTAACTCCTTATGCTCTGGGCTCCCCCCAGAACCTCAGCACTGCCACCACTGAGCACTACCCCACTCTACCAAGAGCTACAACAATTGCCTGACACCTGCAGAGAAACCCTTAAATAGATGAAACTCACTGCTTCCTACCACCACCTTAGCCTCTACCACTACCAAATGGTAAGAACTTCACCTAACAAGCTCACCTAAACTTGGCAAATTGCACCCCAACACACATCTCAAGTATTCTTGTAATATCTGCGCCCTTCTATCTTCGGGTTTGGTTTTGCGCTATATCAAATAAACAAACAAACAAACAAACAAACAAACAAACATTAACAACACCCATCATCCAAACATACAGGTATTGAACTAATTTAACACAGTGGTAATACCATTCCCTAACCACTATGAACCATAACACAGAGGCTCAGATCCAACAAGAGCTTCCAACTCCTGTACCAATTGTGTACCTTGCACTATGCACACTCAGGAGAAACCAACATCAATAGCTTGGTGAACATAACAACCCGTCCTTGCTTTAGACAATGCCAACCAAAGGCAACCAGATTAATGTTCAATCTACAACAACAATACATGCCCTTGTACTAAAGGCACAAGACTGCACCACAGCCCTAGTAACAACAGACCCAACCCGGCACCTGTACTAGCAAGCACGTACAAACCGCACAGCTGTACAAGACTCCACAGTTCCCTTGCCTAGTCACTAGAGACCCGCCCGGCATCTGCACTGGCAACACACAGAAAACTAACACAGCTGTCTAAGTCAATACAGACCCACCCGGCATATGCATTAATTCATTAATCTTACACCCTACAGCAACCGCACTTATTGGTGAAGACTACGGACACCCCCGTGCCCACACTGGCCTGCTAACGCCAAGGCCAAGTTAACATGAAGAAATACACACTATCCACTCTCCGCACTCTCCAGATCCACCACACATAGTTGCATTCTTTCGCGCACACAACTCGCTAGACATCACTCGATGTAAGAACAATCCACTTTGGTGATGCATGGTGGAAATGTCAATGTCTAATAAAATGGCAGAGAACATCTTCATAACACGTAAACACCTCATCCGGTGTTGGTCTGCCGATAAAATGGCGGAGAACATCTTCATAACACGTAAACACCATATCCGGTGTTGGTCCGCCAATAAAATAGCAAAGAACATCTTCATAACACGTAAACACCATATCCGGTGTTGGTGCGCCAAGTCCTGTAAACATGTGCCCAAAATGGAAATCCAAAAATGCCAACGTCCTCCAGTTCAGAAAACATGACAACATAAATGATGATTACTCCCAATAATGCAAAACATATGCACCCGCCCCCTACCCACATAACAGTTGAGAGGGCAATACATTGCAAAAATAACCCAGGGCACCCACACCCACGGAGGCCACAATGGAACACGTGACAGAAAAAAAAACAACAGCCTTTAACAACATCACCCACACTAACCCAGGGAACCCAAACGGACCTATACCCCTAACAACAGGCCACAACATTAACACAAACAAAATGGAACAGGCCCATGACAACTCACCTAAACAAAAGAGTCTCTACCCTGGGTCACGGCCTCCTGGCTCATGAAAACTTCCCAGAACATCATGCAGAAATGCAAACTTTTCTGCCGCATGCGAGTTCTGCTCGGACTCCAAAAGCATCTCCTCACTTCCCACTTTATGCGCATGAAACTCTGGCAGTCTCCAGCTCAGCACCTCCTCTTGTGCTGAAACATCATGATCCTTGCCAAAACTCAGGACGTTCCACTCGTCGCTTTCCTCTTCAAACGGTCTTCCGTGGGTCTTTGCGTAATATCCTGCCATGCTCCATGTGACTACACTGGCGTGGACTGAGCACCTCTCGAAAACGCACCAACGGCCACACACGCGACCAGACTCAGGTACGCTGCTCTGACCTGACGTCATCACTCGATGCGCAGGAACATCCAGGGACATAGTGAGAGCACCACTTGCCTCACCGGCTACAGCCCCATGCTTACTCCGCACGCTGGGGGCCGGACAAGCTCTGGAAACCCTTGTGACCCGGATGTTTGTCACATGCTCTCCGGATGATGCTCCGACTCCAAAACTGGGCATGCCTCCTCCGACAATTTCAGTTCCGCCGGGGACTCTTCGGCAGCACCCTCTGCCTCACCGCTAACACCCACACACCTAATCCGCTTGTCGGAGACGGAACGTGGTCCGGGCACCCATCGTTGTCGTCCAGCTGACTTCTGGTGGTCTCCTTGGCACCCACCTTCAGGACCTGGACAGCGGCGCCCACACAACTCGGCCATCATCCTCCGGGACCGCCAGCCCTGCCGGGACACAAACTGCAACCTGCAGCTTGCCACCGGAAACAAAGGTGCCTCAGTTGGAAACAGACCACCAAAGTCCTGGACGCGGACACCACAGTACAACTTGGCCGCAGTTAAAACATGGCACCCAGCTAGAGTTGGATAATCTGAGAAGGTACCCAATCACTCTGTTTCTTCAGTCCTCCCTCGCAGCCACACCAGGTTGCAGCGGGGAAACTCGTGGGTGTGGGGCAGAACGGCGGGGGCGGCGTCCTCAACTTGCTGCACCCCCACAGCAGCACTAGATGACATCATGTGGGAACACCTACATCCCATTCTCGTCGCCAGTGTAATAACGTGGGTCGCAGGAGAAGCAGGTAAGTTCAACAAGGTTTGTTGTCCAAGCCAGTATTATCTTCCAGAGTACAAACACAGGGATGGTAGGGTTCACAAGACAGGATACACAGGAGGAACACCGGGATTGCCCCACACCCAAGTAGCCACTCTCACTCTGGTCTCCCAACCGTCACTCTAAGAACACTCAGAGTTCCCACATTCCACATAGGCTAACATCACAGCACTGGTTACATCACAGCCTACCAGCTACATTACTACAGATGCCCATGAGCAAAACTCCTAAATCCTTAACTATTTAGACTGATTAGTGAGGTCTGCAGGAAACCCAGGTCTGCCCCCCCGGGAGGAGGAGCTGATAAGGGGGGAGCAGAAGACAACGAGGTCTGTCATTTGTACCCGGGAGAGCAAAGGATGATGCCAACTATGGTAAGATTATGGCGGGAAGGCATGACGGGGGCGCCTGTGTGTCTGGGATGAGAAAATGGATGCTTTATTCACAAGGACCAGACTGACCTCGAAGTTAACCACTGAGCTCATGTGATGTGGTCTCAGGGCAGGGCAGTGCTCCCAGAAATGTAACCAATAGTTTTACAGCGGCCCAGGGTGAAGAGCCTGTCACCCACGTGCGAAGATGTTGGAGTCAGAGCAGATACGACCAATGAACTCTGGGTCTATTTGTGATTATTAGTATGTAAATAGGCAGTACCCAATGAGGGTGGGGGATGAATACTGTATATTGAACATGTGACAGTAGACTTATAATAAAAACCCTGTCGTGCCTTTTCCTTTCGTATACAAAATAAAGCTCTTGTTCTTCTCACAAAAGGGTGTACCGAGCCTTATCCCCTAGAGGATTGTGATTTTCTGGTCTGGTTGTCACAAGGATACTTTACAGAGGGTCAGAAAAGTGTTCCCTCCCAGTGGACTTCATCCCCACCTAGTTCTGGGTAAGGCAGCCTTGGTTGCTTTTCAGTGACATCGTGAATGTCCCCCAGATAATATTTCAAGGCAGCTACTTGGAATACCCCTCATACCTTTAGTAGGTATTGTTCCCTGGATGCCAGTGCAAGGACAGACAAGGTTCCCTGGGCTCTCCTAAGGCACATGTTTGAGTAGGGACTTCTGGTCTTCTTCCCTGGGATGACATGCTTTGTTATTGTTCGGAAGCTTCTGCTGGTGATCCACACATATATGAAGTGTAGAGCCTGCCCTCGGCCCACGGTATTGAAAAAAAGTTGAAGGAAGTACACTATGTACTTTTGCTTGTTTAACCTCTACAACTAAAACACCTCTGAGCTGAGTTGTGGTACAAGTTTGGGCATAGCTGGTGGAATCTTGTCACCCCATCGCCTCTTGTACTTCTGACTTGAATTGCATTTCATACCACTGGCACAACATACTCTAAATTATGTTAACGCATTCACAGCTAACATCAGATCAGCACATTCTGGGGAGAGGTGGCAGTAGACAATAATCAGTTTGGGCCGCAGTCAAACACTAAATTAAACTCTTTGGTGCCCCAGAAAAGGTTGGTGAGTTCCCCGAGCTCTATACATAGGATATAAAGTGGACCCTGAGATACGATCTTGACCAATTCAAAGATGTAAGGTCATCTAAACAACTGTGTAAAGCACCAGAAAATGAGGCTCCTCTATTGAAACAAACCATAGATAGATTGATTGTTTCACGGATTTAGTACACAGTCTTAATGCCAGTCGCCCGCAGCGGGCAAGCCAAGAGCTCATTCTGCTAGCGTCCAAGTCTCCACAGAAGCATGTTGAGGTAACATTAAAATGTCAGAAATATGTTGAAAAGCCACCTGAGAAGGAGTGCATATTTTCATATGGCGCTACGCTTTGACTATGCTAAGGCTTATTTTCAACTGCGAATAACAGCTTTAAAAAATCTGCTTGTTTCAAGGCTGCTTTTTCTCTCTTGCCAACCTCAGAAAGGATGGATGTCCTGCTAGCTGTTCTTTCATAGCCATTATAAATGATGATGAATACCCATGATGGAGGAGTAAAAGTGACTTACCTTGGGTATTGTCATTATATTCATAAAGGACCTACCCGTCCCTTCCTAAATGGAGAACGGGTGTCATCCATCATCGAGCTTTAAGTAAAACTGAGGGTACAAAACTACTTCTGGTATTTAAGGACTTTATTACCGGGTAGCAGATGCTAAATTAACCACTTTTTGCAAATCACTAAGTTCCAAGCGGCCTTTTCTTTCCAGCAGATGGACGAGCGTTACTGGCTACTGCACCACAACACTAAGATAGTTGTTATACTTCTTGCTTTTGGGTGCACTTCTGACCTTCCTCTTGAGTTCACCCTGTGGCCTCAGAAGTGTTTTCTACTTTAGGGCCCAATTCGCGGTTTTCATTGTGCCTGCTTAAGCGATCTTACTGGCCTCTACCCAGAGCTGGTATCACAGAGTTTCCATAAACTCATCAGGGTTTAACTACCTAGCAGAAGACTGAGACTACACTGGCTCACCGTCTCACCTATGCAAAGATGTAACCTGTGGTTCCCAAAATGAGGCCAGGAAGACTATTATTTGGAATGTGGTTGTCAGGTCTGGCTGTTGTCAGTCACTGGTGGGGAGAAAGTACAGAACATTTCTCAGCGTTGAACGTAAACCCCTCAAATTGACCAAATGTCGTTATAGGCATTTTTAGGGAACAAATTCACTGGTATCTAGTAATTTAATCGAAAATAGTTTCATCTAATGTCACACCATCAAATTTTATTCAACGAAAATCACTACCATCGAATTACCTTTTCATTGACTATAATTCAATGGTGTTATCGAAATTCATTTTGACATTTATTGGGTTTAAAAAAATTATGGGTTAGAGTTGGGGTTGGGGTTAGATTAAGGGTTAGATTAGGGTTAGTGTTGGGGGGGTAGGCGGGCTGAGGGAGGGAACCCCCCCAATATACAAAAACACATTGAAACGTTACAAGGAGCTGGCCAGTGCCGGAATTTCAGCACTGGACAGCTCCATGTAACGTTTTCACGTTACAAAAAAATGCATTGAAATGGTATCTTTCACATGTAAAAGTGCATTTCCATTTAAACCAGTCCATTTTTATTTTCGATGAACTGGTTTCGATGGAAAGGCACTTTTACATGTAAAAGATAGCCTGTCAATGCTTTGGTAAACAATGCTTTTTTTTAGATGGTGTGGCATTTCGAAGCTTTTTTTTCGATGAAATGACTAGGAATCAAATTCACCTCAACTTTAACATTGCAGTACTGCAAAGAGTTTCCATACCGAACTAAAGCAGCAGTGTCTCTGTGGCAGCCAAGGGGGAGCAGGAGCATTCTACTCTGCAGCAGGATGGGTTGCGGTGTTCACAGTTAAGTAAAGGGTCCCAGCAACTCTTGCTATAGTGTATAGGCATTCCTAGTTTATTCGGTGGCTGGATCAGGAGCTGTTGCAAATGTTCTCTGATGAGGGAACTTCTGGTCAATTAGATTCAATTCTGGCCTGTTCGACAATGGGACATTTTGAGCAATTATGGGTAATCTCACCTCCCAGGTGGCAGTAGTAGTACAGTCTTTTCCATAAAAGCAGGAATATTAAAGAATCAGATAAAACCACATTTAAAATACAAGGTTAGATCATAAAACATTGTTAAAAAAAAGAGGGTGGCTTAAATAGAGCAACATTTACATTTACAAAATACACTTTATTCTCAAAAAGGCCAAATGATTTTTGAGGTCAACATGGTTTTGATTACATAGGAAACATTCCAATGAGTCTTTCGTTCTCCTTAGATTGTACTTTTTATAAGTAGGGAGAAGCCACTTATAGCAGATGTTCCTATATCAGGGGCACGTAAACAAAAAGTGCTCAAGATCATCATCTCCCCCCCTGCAAATTTTACACAAGGGTAGATCGCCTTTGCCCCAGGAGTTTACAACTGCTGCCAATGGAAGAATCCCTAACCGTGCTTTTAAGAACAAGGTACGTGCTTCCTTGTCATCAGTACAAGATAAATATTTTTCTCGGCCGAACGAGTGCTTCCGCTTGCTGTATTCTGCTTTTGCACCAGCCAAGCCGCTCTCTGAAAATGTAATCTAGCAGTCCCTGTATCTCTGCTTGATGCAGTCTTTCGCTGCCATATGGTCCTGGGATACGTGTAATCATAGGGGCGAGGCAGAGTTTTCTTGTGAGGTTTGAGACATAACTAACCCATGGGAGGGCTCTAGCACCTTCTTGCGCAAGTTCGCCAAAGTGGGCATCTTTATAGGTTCGAAGGGGGGGCGACGTGCACAGTTTGTAGCAGTACATTAAGTGTCGGAGCTTAGCATCGAAAGCAAGTATGGCAGTGTTGGACTACAAGATGCAATCTCAAACAATTGTGAATGAGCCTTTGGTACTGTGACTTCGAGCCTTCTGTTCTCCGGATTATTCGATGCCATTATCCAATTAGATTTCCTATGCAGGACTTGAGTCTCTGAGTGCAGCCAATCACCATAAAACCATACAATTATAAGGAGGGTTGGGAGAATTCTTTTTTGCTCTATTTTAGTTTGCCAAAAATATAGGATAGGGAGGTTTTGCCGCAGGAGAATTGATCGAGGGAGAATTTGTTGAATATTTTTGGACAAAGTTCAATGCAAATGTATGTGGAGGAGGGGTGGGTTTGGATATTTAAAAAGGTGGGGGTTGGAAGGGGGAGTTGAGGAAGGTCTCCCCCACCTTACATTTACGTTGAAATGTCCCAAACAAACAAAACATTTAGGCGAAATCTCCCTCGACCAATTGTTTTCGAAGACATCACATGGAACCAAAAATAACCAGCAGAGGAACGCCCCCTTGGCTCCACCCCAACCCAATAGATAGCACACAGAAAATAAAGCACAACAGGAGGAGAACTATGATTTAGCCCCCGTTGCCTGTGAAAAGAATTGAAACAATACATTTTTATCCACATGAAATCACTGAGCATTTAGGGCGTCTGGCCATGCGCTACAAAATAGAAGTAATTATATGGAAACGTGTATGAAATCTATCTGGGAGGCAGACGTAAAAGCAGAGCTCATCTCTGCACAAGATTGGCACGAACCATAACTCAAAAAAGGGCATATTGTGGAATGTCAAACTTGCTGCTCAAACACAAACAAAGGACACACCACCAGCTGCTGAGGGGTTTTAATTGCAGCAATCAGAGAGGCTTGATTAGGGAAGAAATCCCCTAGGGTGGTGTGTGTGTTTCATAGAAAACAAACATATTATCCTATACATATAATTCTCTAAGGATGTCTGTGGTACATTGGGGACAGGACATGCCCATACATGCAGACATCCGGCTACCCATCTCTTATCAAATTCAGGGAGGTGCCCTTGAACCCACGTGGAGTGACCGATAACCCTGCAATTTTAGCTTTATATCCCAACCATGAGGCTGGCTGAGTGATTATATATGCTTAATGGCTACAAACACATATATGTAGTAATTCAGCATGAAAGAATTTTATTGCGACATATTTATCAAATATAAAGATCTGTGGTGGTTCTTATGTTCCTAAATGCATTTTTATTGTATGCAAAGCAATCAGGAACCCTAACCAGTGTCTTTGTCCCCTTTCCCTTTCTCATGGGTGCATTTGGAAAGGGTACGATGGGAAATAATGTATATGATTATTCAAGGTTTGGTAATGTCCTTTGCAGTAAGGCAAGTGCAACGACATGACGACAATATGCACTGCAAATGATAATTAGAAATGATCATTGTGGCATTTTGAAAAGAGCGAGGTTACAGTGCTAGTTCAATTAGATATCTTCTTTTTCATTGCTTTGTGTTTGCCATGAACACACACTGTTTTCTCTTTATAAATCCCTTTACTTTGCTTTACTTTATTAATTTATATTGCATACCAGGGGACCTGGAGGCTCAGGGGCGCAACAAAAAACACAAAACTAAACAGACAGACAAACAGAGCAAAGAAGAGGCACATCAACTATGATAATGCCAAGACAGCTGCGAAAGCAGGGGAAAGTGGGAGAAAATCCACCATATTTATTGAAATAACAATGTTTTAATTTTCTTTTTAAAAATAACGGTAGATTCTATCTCCCTGATGTCCGGTGGGATGGCATTCCATGCCTTAGGTGCCGCCATACAGAATACAGATTTCATCACCTGCGTGAGTAGACACCTGGGAGTTTGAAGTTGATTGATACTGTTCGACCTTAGAGTCCTAACCTTGGGCTTAGCAGACAAAGCTTCCGTCAGGTAGCCAGGGCCAGTGCCCTCAATACACTTGTGTGTTATCACCAATAACCGAAAGTGAATCCTGGCTTCAATTGGTAAACAGTGTAAGTTACGCCTTGCCTCTGAAACATGTTCTCTCTTTCTTAGGCCAACAATAATCCTGACCATGCTGGTTTGTAACGTTTGCAGCCGCACAATGTCTCACTTGGCAATTCCAACCCTAAGGCTGCTGCAGTAGTCAATTTTGGATACTACAATGGCCCTGACCACTGTCTCACAATTCATTTGGGAGATGTAAGGCTGCAATTGGGCTAGTAATTTGATATGATATGCAGTAGATGAGACCAGACTCTGTATCTGTGCTTTCATATCCAGGTTTTGGTCTAAAATAATACCCAGGGTTTTCGGCTTTTTCTTGGTTTCAAGATTGCAGCTTGATGGGGGGAAATGTCCATACTCTGGACCCAGTTTCCTTATTTTATTGCTAGTACCTACCACCATTAACTTGGCTTTCTTATCATTTAATGCCAATCCGTTTTCCATCATCCATAATTGTATGATTTCATATATCTAATTTATTGTATTTTCATCTTCCTTATGCAGTCCTGAGAGCGGGATGACACATGGAGTGTTATCCGCATAGTTTGTGAATCCTATATTACTTTCTGCCAGTAGGTTAAAAAATGAGACTGAAAAAATATTATATATAGAGGGAGAAAGACTTGCTCCCTGGGGCACAACAAAATTCAGGCATGCCGAGCAGATTTAACCAGATCACTCCACACTCTACACGAACTGTCGCTCAGAAAGGATGCAATTCACCGAACAGCATTGTCTGAAAAAAATACTAACTTCTTTAACCTGCTGACCAGCTTCCCATGAACCACCAGGTCAAAGGCAGCAGATAGATCCAACAGCATCAGCATTACTGTCTGTCCTTTGACCATATAATGTAGTCATCTGGATTTAAGGTCCAGCAGGGACATCTCAGTACCATGACCTTCTGCTCTCCCGATCATTCAATGACATTAGCCAATTAGATTTCCTAGGCAGGACTTGTGTCTCTGGGTGCAGCCAATCACCATAACAACATACAAATATAAGGAGGGTCGGAAACTACGAGTCGTTCCTCTTTGCGACTCACTTTGGTTTAAAAGGGGCTAAGGAGTCTGGGGCTTTTGCATAGATTGCTGAAATGCCCCTACAATCTCCTTAACTGTAGCCAGGCTTGTGACCTTCTGATTCAAAGTAGTAAACCAGGGTGTCTTTGACTCTTGGGTGAGCTTTTAAGGTTCCTGTCCATTATACTTTTCTTCCCCACTACCTTGGGTAAAAGGCGTTTATCTAAAACTAATTTTACAATGTACAAAAAAGTGATCAGACCATGGCAAGGGTAGAACTGGCAGATCCTCTATCTCAGTTTTATGACTAGCTATCCAGTCTCGGGACCATCAGATGTTGTTTGAATCCTAAATTATCTAGGAATTCGTCTAGCCTTTTAGATATGTGGTCGCTACTATTGCCCAGCCATAGGTTAAAATCCCCAAGGACCATCGCCCTGGTGTTGGGTTTCAAGATAGGCAGTAAAATATGACTTAATTGCCCTGTGATGTCAGACATGAGGGCTGGGGGTCTGTACACCAAAATCATATTAAGGGATGTCTCAGCATTAGCCCGGATCTTGATGTATTTCATGTCATTCCCCTCAATAATAGGTATCTCCACATGTCAAACATCAATGCTTGACTTAAAAATAAATGCCACTCACCCCCCTCTGCCTTGGGCACTTTCCTAATATAACATACTATATCCATCCGGAATAGCAAGAGCCAGGGTGGGACCCGCTGCATCATAACTCCATGTCTCCGTAATAGCACAAACATCCACCGCCTCGCAACAAATATAGGAGGCAACTTCGAGGGCATGCTTCAGTAGGGATCTAGTATTAAGTAAGAGTTGTTTCAGATGATCCTTGTGTATTGTAATATTTATGATGTTCTCTTTAACTTGCTGTAAATACTCCTGCTTAGGAGTCACATCCCCAGCTATAACCTGAATGGTATCAATAGCATACAGTGACTGTTTGTTCTGTACAGACCTTACATTCACAACAGCCAGTGCCCCCTCCATGAGCTGGGAAGCTTACCCTGTGTGTTGTTTCACGGCACCATGGAGCACCACGGACCGCCACAGACCGGCTGAGCCCTCTCGCGCCAGCGCTCTCGCGCCTGAACTGCAAATTAGAGATGCATACAAACTACATGGCTCTAGGGAGTTGTAGTTCAGTCAAATGTCCGGCTACCAAGCGGTATTACTCGTAATGCGCTAAAAGCACGATTACAATGTAACTGACTAACTATTAAAACAAGGCTCACTAGAACCCATAGATAATATATATGAAATTAGAAAATATCACTTTTTGAATTATTAACATCCAAGACCTAAGAGCCTAACACCAAATATTGTAATAATACGCTGTAATAAAAGGAACAGTCACACAACTCAAAGCATTCGGTCGGAGAAAGGAAAATAAGTAACAATAACTATTGTTACAGTAACACTTTTTCGAAAGTCTTGCACTAAGATCAAAACCGATTATCTGTTTCACTGTGACCTCCAAGGCAATTTTCAACTCTGAGTGCTGGCCTGAGTTTTTCCCCTGGTTCTATTGCTGATGAGTTAGGAGGATGGCGGATTGGAAGGACAGGTTTTAGGGGGTCTGCAGAAACCTCTAGAAAATGAGGAGCAAGCAATGTGTTAAGAGAATAGGGAGGACAGGATTTAGGGGATCTGCAGAAACCACCCCTTCCTCCATACAACCTGAAGCGCCTTACTTTTGTGTTGGCAGGCATTGTCAAATTGTAGCCTTTATTTTATGTTTGTGGCCTGCCCCAGTTTTTTATTTTGAACATTTGGATAATTCTATATATACACAGACCCTCGTTCAGACTCTCGGTTCCAAAAATCACAGAGGCTCCTCACATTGCACACGACAAGCAATTACTAAAACACTGCAAGGCTCTCCAGACAGCTACAATCTTGATCCATCGCACAGCTCCCCTTCCCTCATAACCCAAGATCCCTTCAAGCAGAGGGGAAGTAGGGGAGCTCAGCGAGACTCTCACACTAAAGCAAAGTCAGAAAGAGAGGAAAATATAAGGAGAATGAGCAGATAAGGGAAGTGAGTGAGAGTGCTAGAGAGAGATTGAGAGATGGATTTGAGTATGATAATAAGGCAGATACATCATATTTCCATATGGCAACTATAATTAAAGTCAGAAGGAGAGGAAAAGATACGGAGAATGAGTAGATAAGGGAAGTGAGTGAGAGTGATAGATAGAGATTGAGAGATTGAGAGATGGTTTGGAGTATGATAGTAAGGCAGATATATCTGGTATTTCCATATAGAAACTATAATTAAAGTTCTAAACTTGGTGTATATATAAATTAGAACATCTGGTTTCTAAACCAAACTCGAAAGCAAGCTCATAAAATAGGCAGTGGGCTAATAGTTGTGCAAAAATTGAGCAAGCAGCCCTTGGCTGTAAAGTTAAGTTGAGACCCTTTGAAGTAAAATCCTTAAAAAAAATAAGTAATCAATCAAAGACAGAAACCAATGCAGACATAACGTGGGAACAGCTGATATCCAATGCAAACAGACATTAGGTAAAGTAATCTTGTCTCTGTGTCAACAGGGGAAATCTGTGGCCCAACCCCAGCGTATTCCCAGACCCTGGCCATTTTAAACAGCCAAAATGTAGAGAAATGGTGAGCAAGCTGGGTTAAGGTGAAGTACCGGACCCAATAAGTTGAGAGAACTGTTGAGAGAACTGAGATACCCTTGAGATTCAAGTATTATTCTTGACTAGAGGGTGAAAATAATTGCAACCTAAAAATCGGAGAAGAAATCAACTGTCAGCTGGACGACCTACCAATCCCAGGAGGGTCATTACTGGCTGTAACACTATGGCCGCATTGTGTGGTAACCTGCAGAACTCGAGAACTGGGAGTGACTTTGTGCCATCTAACCAGGGGGGTAATTCCCTCATCAACAATTCTTTTTTATAAAATAGGGAACTTGGACTCAGGATCATAATGTTACCTACAGAAGATGCTTGAACCCCATCCCTCTGGACTCTTTAACTTTGTCCCTGAATCTCTGCGCTGTCATATTGAGATACATTCCAGTATTGTTGATAAGCCTGCCTGTATGCCATCCTCCAATCTCTACGTGTTTGCAACTCATGTATTGGTTACAAGTCTTCTTCTGATCCCTTGGCCTGCGACGCCTCATTGGCCCATTTATGTTTATAGATACAGCATAGGTTATCCAATGATAGATTGGCCTTATGTTTCCTGTTACTCCAGCTTTTGAAAGTTCTACCTAATGCTGCGCCAGGCTCGTAGTTAAAGTCCTTGTTTCATCAAATGTCCACAATAGTTATTACCGTCCATACTATGTGTGTAAATTCCATCTATCGCAGATCAGAACCACCCTTGACCCACAGTGCCAGTACCAGCACCCTTTGCAATCCAATTTTATTCCAAAAAGTGATTGCTGATCAGAACCTCCCTTGATCCACAGTTGCTAGTACCAGCACCCATTGCAATCCAATTTTATTCCAAAAGGTAACTATGAGTCTAAATATCAAAATACAATTCACTTGTTTGATACATTTCAAAGCCTAAAAGCCCATAACCATCACGTATTAAAAGCCTATTTCCCTCTAAGATGTCTGCAGTATCTTCTTTCCTGATCTAAAACACCATAACGGTTGTGATTACCTGTGTCATTTAAACTTATGTAAGTCTCCTGAAGGCAAGTAGTTGCATGTCTGCTGTCCGATAGGTGTTGAACAACAAACTAATTTCCTCATTTCCAGCTTTTTTCTGGAGGTAAAAATCCCATTTAGCACCCTGTTTTGGGCTGTATTACGGCTGGCTTTATTAGCCCGCAGTATTAGCGCCGAAAATGCCCCATTGGATCCAATGGACCTAATGGGGAATGGGGATTTATGGTTAACGCCCAACCCGTGATCCGGCAGTAATACCACCGGACCGGTTGGTGCTAAGGCTATTACAGTCGAGCGGTATTACAGCCGGGATACAGCCCAACTCGATATGAGGCCCTCTACATATTATGTTCATGTACCTCCCTCCTGGTAAAGATTATAATTGAAAACAAAACTTCCTAAACCAGCATACTACCTTTAATGAGAACCTTAGAATTTGACATGCATTATCTGAAAGGCAATATCTGATGAAGACCCTGCATTTGCTGATCTTTCTTTGCACTGTCAAGACAGACACATGACTCCGAGAGTACAGTCTCCATTGGAGATGCCCTCGTCTTTGGCGTTACACCGTATTGAATGCACTGACAATGGAACACAGCAGCAAAACCTCTCTCTTGAAGATATCAGAGACCATATTTCCTCAATTCAGGCATTCCACCATTAGCACCAGGGCAGAGTAGGTTTTGAAGCTCTTTGTATTTACCATAGAGAGTTTAACTCAATAGGACCACCTCTCCTGAACGCCAGGCTGAGAAATATATCCCTGGGAAACCACTTTCCTTGCCCACTTCTTTGGTTATATCTTATTTAGGTGTGTCTCTTATGTTGAGGCGCTGTTGTTATGGTTTTTCATTCGAGATTGTTTGCTGTTCAGGCACCATATGAAGAAAGAGAACTTCACCAACTAGGACCTGTCTAACCACGGTTACTTTGTAAAGAGAAATTCGGAGTCCAGGAATGGTTGCTTGTGTAACCATGATGCTCTCTGACTGCTTGTGTATGGCTATTGTGAAAGGGATTGCAATGTGGCTGCATTTGTAAGGTTGCAGTGTGACTGCATGCAAAAGGGTTGCTATTCGACTGTCTATTCAATGTTTTATGTAACTGCCTATATGTAGTGTCCTGGCAAGGACGCAGCAGCCCTGGAGCTCCGTCACGTGGACCAATCAGCATGTCCAAGTTTGGCACATGCGCAGTAGGGGGAGCGGCAGTTCGCCACAGGGAAAGAATAAAGAAGGTTGAACCTATTTAGACTCCTGTCATTATTGCAGGCCGGGGCCTGCTTATATATATGTGTGTGTGTGTGCCTGTAATTGTCCTCTGATGAGAAACCAATTTGAAAGAACCCTGAAGAACCAGACACTATGCAAGGTTGCGACTTGAATCATTGTGTGGGGCTGCTTCCTGTTCACTCAAGGTGTGGCTGTTCTATTACATCTTAAAAAAAAGGCGAGCATCATCCACTTTCCTCCCTGGAACTCGTGTTATGACGTTGCGTCATGGTGGCAGACACCAAAGCACAGAAATCTCACAGTGAGCATGCGCAGACGCAGAACATCATTCCCTGTCCAATCGGATGAGCTTAAGGGTGAATGGGTGTTGCAACACACTTACAGGACAGGGCCAGGCAACGTATGGACAGTGAGGTGGTTGACAAGCTTTCCCGGAAATAGCAAACCGATGCTCAAGAGGGGCACTATAATGAACATTTAGGCCCTCACCAAAGCCTCACAAGCAATGCTAAAACGCGTGGCATTTGCAAAATAACGAAAGAGGCTTCGTACCTGTTCAAAAAATGTGTCCATGAAGTCGTTCCGGTCCACGTGCACCACCTCATCGTCGTCATCACTGTCTTTGGCCTGTCAAGGAAGAAGAGCCACACGTTAGTTACATACTTAACTCTGTCCTTCTTAATCGCTTTCATTTATTTTCGCCCTCACTTTCTAATGTTCCCTTTCTCTTTTTCTTGCTCCCATTCTCTCACTCCTATTCTCCTAGCATCTGTCCATGTTTTCCTTGTCTCTCCAATCCACTTTCATTCACTCTCTGTTCACACTTGTTCTCTCTCTCCCGCCTCTTTGCCTGTCTTTTTTTCTCTTCTCTCTCTTCTGTTTCCCTCTACCCCTGGTTCTATTGTATTCCTCCTTTGCCAGTATCTGTTAACAGGGGGAAGGCTTCATGGTTTTGGCACTGTACAGTCATTTAGTTATTATTTGACATCGTTTCTCCTCTCTTTTCACTTTGTCTCTCACTATGTTTCTTGAAAGTCCCTATTTGTATAGCTCTCCCTCCTTAGTCCAGGCGCCTTAGCGATGACTTTATGCGAGCCACCCCGCCTTTATTCTCCCACTCCTTAGCTTGATTTACCCAGCACACAGCTGGGCTGAGCTGTTATTATGGTATCACTACAAAATACCACATCCCATTGCTGCGAGGTAGAAAACTTTGCATGGAAAACAATGAATTTCCCCCATACAATAGCTAGGGGGTTGGGTAGTTAATAAAGTAGAGGGAAGTGGCGGGGCTGCGGGGGTCTCTCTCCGCATTAAAAATACCTAAAATTTGCTGTTTTACATGCAATGTTTTCGACCTTAAACAAATCGGTATATATTTTTTATTTTTTTATTTGAATTTGGTTTAGACAAAACCTTTACACATTTTTTTTTAAAGATTTCGGTTTAGTTAAAACAACTATCAAACCTCTACATACATTTCCATAAAAAAACAGCATCATTAAAATTGTATTTTCACGTAGATCTGTTATCATAACCACTGCGCACATCAGAGCAGTTTGCCCACCAGCACATAGCTGGCTTGTCCATATTTACAACTACTTATTACCTAGCACAGGCCTGGACTGTCCTCGCTATAACCATCTGCATTACCGGCATATAGCTGGGCTCTCTTTAGTATAGATTTAATTATCTTTACCTTGCATGAGAGGTGCCTTCCTCGCCCTGGGCAATGGACTGTCTAAATTAGGTTGCCCTTGCCACCACCCACTCCCCTCCCCTACTCCATTCCTACCTATCACCACCCCATTCCCCTCTCTACACAACTAGAGGCCCCTCATAGAATTCTCAGAAAAACGTCACCCACACCTACCACACACAAAATCTAAAGAGACTGCGCACCCCACCAAAACAGGCTCTCTCCCATTTGTTACCCATGCCTGTAGTGGATTAACACGCACCATGCGTCTCAGATCCAGACTGCCCCCGCCACTACCTTCTGCAACACAACCTATCTCAGGGGCAACCAAACTAATAAGACTTGCCTCACGCCTTAACCACCACTATGGCCGCACACCCTTACAAACGCACCCCGACAACATGCAGCGACCTAGCCCATTTGCCCAGCCCAAGCGACAAACCACAGCCATGCCCACTCTATCAGATGACCCTAATGGCATACCTCCTCTCCCTACTAACGAACGACAGCACCCAATCGAAATAGCCCCGCCCAAACTCACTCCCAATATTAAAGGTGCCATATTAAATGTGCGTTTGCTAGGTGCCCATGTCATCGAAACCCACAACCTCATTCTAGAGCACCAGCTTGACCTATTAGTGGTCACTGAAACTTGGCGTCACCAAGCTTCGGGCCCAGTACTATCACTAGCTATCCCTCCCAACTTCAGCATACAAAGGGCGGACCGCTCAAATTCAATGGGGGGAGGTGTGGCTATAATTGCTAAATTCAACCTTGAACTTATACAATGTGCGGTAGATACCCTGGAAGGATATGAACTGCTACTCATCAAACTCTCCTCTGACCCTAAAACTACTACCAACTTCTTGG
This sequence comes from Ambystoma mexicanum, assembly GCF_040938575.1. NCBI lineage: Eukaryota > Metazoa > Chordata > Amphibia > Caudata > Ambystomatidae > Ambystoma > Ambystoma mexicanum. The sequence goes on from NC_090925.1 coordinate 835,017,384, forward strand.
TGGTATACAGAGCACCTAACCATTCCAACCACCCAGAAACTGACATTCCACCACTTGTCACACCTTACCTGAAACCCAACACCAAGTTCCTTGTGCTAGGAGACCTCAATTTAGGCTTCAACAATGCTGCTGACCACAAAGCCAAAGCTCTCCACTCAGCACTGGCCGACATTAATTTTTCCCAACTAGTATCCTTCCCCACTCACAACAAGAGTAGAACGTTAGACTGGATCCTAACACTAAATGTCCGCCTATCCATAGAATCTATCTCAACCATAAATTGGTCGGATCACCATCTAATATGCTTTAACTTATCACTACAAAATAATCCTACTAGCCTTCCATCCACGCTAGGCCCTATTGATATTGGAAACACCCAAAATATTAAGACAGAGGACCTATCGCCAGTCCTGCTGGAAGCATTAGCCTGTCTGCCTACTGATAACCCGGACCTCAACCACATCGCTGATACTTACCATTACTGTCTCAAGAGGACTATAGATACCTTAGCCCCACTCACCACCAAAATCCCGAAATCAGCTAAGCGCTCAAACTTTTGGTTTAATGATGAGCTTGTAAAGCTAATATGCAACAAAAGAGCGCTCGAACATACATACATAAAATCCCGATCCGAGGAAGCTACCAATTTCTTACTAGCAGCCAACAAAAAATATAAATCTGCCATTATAACACACAAAGCCAATGCACTCAACTCTTGTATAAATAATGAAGCCTCTAATTCTAAAGAACTTTTTACAATTCTCAGAGAATTGGAAATTCCTGTCCCCTCCAACTCACCCACCAGCGCAAGTAAAGAGTGTGTATTACCATACAGAACGCGCTTGCATCCAAGGAAAAAAATCAAAACCAAAAGAAAAATTCTTTCGAATAAAAACACATCTCTCCCTTCGGCCAACACTAACCTAGACATCAGCCCAACTCAATTCAAATTCGCAAAGGTTAGCCAGAATCAGGTCATGGATACCATAGCCAAACTTAAACCATCAAACTGCAAAGGAGATAACTTCCCAGCTAAACTAGTCAACCTCTGTGCACCTACCCTTGCGCACATCGTCACTAATTACAGTAATGTGTCTTTCTCCACAAACACTCTTCTCAAAAAACCAACACTTGACCCTACAGTCCCCACCAATTATCGCCCCATTACCACTGTTCCTTTCCTCCTGAAGATAATTGATAAAATGGCTTACTCAGAAATTCAGGCCCACCTGGAACAAAAGCACCTCCTCTGTGCTAGACAGTTGGGCTTTCGGCCCAACCATAGCACTGAAACGGCCTTGTTGGATCTTAAAATCCAAATGGATGCCGTAAGAGATGCTGGTAAAATGTGCATACTGCTATTATTAGACTTGTCAGCCGCTTTTGACTTGGTTGACCACGACAAGCTCTGCAATACTATAGCAGAAACATTCCACTTCTCTCAGGAAGCCACACTCTGGGTTAAATCCTTTCTTTCAGAACGGACCTCTAGAGTCTCAATAGGTAAGGAAGCCGCTGACCTAATCCCGGTCCCTGAAGGGGTACCACAAGGATCATGCCTCTCGCCCACCCACTATGATGCCTAAACAAATTTGCTATTTGCAGCTCTCGATGCCATGGGTGTCATCTACAGAAATTTTGCTGATGAGACTCAGATCCTAATTCCCATCACCGGCAATCTTGAACAAGAAACAATCACAGTAAACAAAGTGTATGCCATCATCCAAAACAGGGTAGCCAAGTTCAGCCTACGCCTTATCAATGAAAAAAATGAGATTCTCATTGTGGGCTCACCCGCTAAAATCAAATCTCTCCATCCTGATTATTCAGCCATAACCATTGACGGCACTCCCATAAAGATCCCCAAACAGGTCCAAACTTTGGGTATCTATTTAGATAGCAACCTCACTATGACCAAACAGATCAATGCTCTCTCATCAGCCACCTCATATACATCTAAACTCATTGCTTTAAGTCGACAATTCCTAACCCCGCAAAACTGCAAAACACTTGCCCGTGCGCTCATTCTGTCTAAATTAGACTATTGTAATGTATTGTTGCCAGAAACCTCCCAAGCCAACCTAGCCATACTGCAACTACTGCAAAACAAAGCACTGCGAGCGGCCATGGGCATAAAAAAATCAGACCATATCTCCATCACTAGGAGGGAAGTACACTGGCTTCCCGTGAAAGCGCGAACCATCTTCAAAACCCTCAGTATTACCCACAAATGCCTGACTGTGTCCGCGTTATTACCCAATACCCATACTAAAGCCACCAGAACACTGAGATCCAACAACAGCACCCAACTCTTCGTCCAACGATTCATAACCACCAGAGCAGGAGGAAGTAGCTTTGCAGTGATGGAGCCCAAAACCTTGAATTCTCTACCTCCCAGTACCAGAAATGGACCCTCCCACCAGCTGTTTAAGAAATCCCTAAAAACTTGGCTTTTCAACAGATATTAATAGTCGCTTGGTTTTTATAATACTATACTTCTTGACCCTCTAAATGGAAGCTGACTATGTACTGCTGTAACCTGTTGTTGTACCACCGAAGAGATAATATATCTTGTATGTAACTAATCACCCATTCTTCTAACCAGAGATGTAAGACTTTGTGAACTTAACTTACACTGTGATACCCCAGGGTCTGGGCGTATAACAAATGCCATACATAAATAAATAAATACATAAATAAATAGCCTCCTATACACCTGGCACACGGCTGGACTGCCTCTTACTACACTCATCTGTATAATGAATCACGGCTGAGTTATTGCTGCCATATTCTCCTACATACATAGTTTTGGGGCAACTCCTACTATAACTGCTTTCATAATCATCACTTAGCAGGTCCACCTCACTGCAATGTCTCTGCATACATAGCCAGTTAGCTCAATCACTTCTACCATGACCTTCTAAATACCTGACAGCCAACTGACCTGTCTTTACCATCACCACAGGCACTTCTTGCACCCCGCTAACTACTATACTTAAAGCTCCACACTTTTAGATGGACTTCCCTAGCTGATAGCTGGACTGTTTCGTTTAAGGCTCTCTGGGTACTCAACAAATAGCTGGGCTGCCATATAATGCAGCAGTATGCTTACCCAGATTAAACTAACTCTGCACACCATAACTGTCTGCCTACCTACATACTCCAATAACACTACAGCAATGCCCCACTACAAGCAAGACCAAGGGTCAAGAATGGAGAGAAGATCAAGAAAAGCTCAGAATGCAAGACACAGGCTAAACGCCAACAACCACTAGCTAAATTTCACAACGCTGCAGATCCACCGTCAACCCCCATCGAATGAGAACGCTGCCCCACGAAAACGGGACCTAAAACCTCATACATCGCACAATACCTCTTTGCCTACAAATCCACCAAATAGACAACACAAGGGACTATAAGAAGATGGGTCTCAGTATACGTCTCCAGTGGAATCTTCTATAGACTCCACTCAGCAAATACAGCGTACCCCCCAATAGAACATCACACCACACTACCGAAAGCATCTGCAAAAAGACTTTTTTAACAAACTAAAATGTACATGGGATCAGCATTTTCAATACCACATTCATCAAAGGAGACTGCAGAACATGCAATAGAAATTATGAAACCGCAGGTGCAACAATGTAACACGACAAGACAGATCCCACACACAACATACTGGAACTTCTTAGCAGAGAAACAGATGAAATCCCTGCAAACTCTGAAACACCCAGCTACACCAAACCCATGGACTAACAACTCACACAGTCCCCATCGCCCGCACTGCCTCAAGAAGCACACAACAAATACCACTATCCAAAAAAATACAATACACTGAAGTTTACTCAATGTACGTTCAATGGCAATGTCCAAAACCACAATTTAGGATCTACTAAGTGAAGGTGGCTTGGAGGCCTTCTCTCTCACAGAAGCATGGCTCTCTGATGACTTGAAAGTAGACGCCCATGAAACCATGCCAAATAACTATAACTTCCACATCCCTACCTTCATCTGACATCAAAGATTGTGAATCTCTCCTGGTCAACTTCAAACTCAATGACCAAGTTAATTTACTCTTATTGCTCATATAGAGAACACCCACATATAACCCACATGTCAGTGCTAAACTCACAGATGCCATCGCCAGCTTAGCGGTGAAACACGACAACCTCATCATACTGGGAGATCTTAACATCTGGTTTGAGAGAGAAAGCAAAACTATGTCAAACTCCCTCAGCGTCCACCTGGAAACTCTACATATGAAATAAATGGTGAATGGAGCCACCCACCGGGCCGGACACCCACTAAATTTGATTTGCTGCAGGGATGGACTTACCACTACCGCCCCTACGCATCACCTGGAGTGAACACCACATGATCCCCTTTGGTATCCAGTCATAATGTCGAATACAATAATGTCGAAAGTCAAAATGTCGAAAACATTTAGTCGAAAATAAAAATGTCGAATTACAAAAATGTCGAATTTTTTTCGAATTAATGTTTAAATAAATAATTAATTAATTATAGTTCATAAAACATAATTTTTTTAAATGGTTAAAGGTATATCCATGGTGGGTGGGGAGATGGGGAGGAGGGGGGGGGGTTGGGGTAGGGGTTTGGGATGGGTTTTTTAATAATTAATTATTTAATTAATGTTTTATTAAATACTTTTTAAAAAAAATTAAAGGTATATCCATGGGGGGTGTTGGGGGGGATGGGGAGGAGTGGAGGGTTGGGGTAGGGTTTTGGGATGGGGGGTTTGGGGGGGACCCCCCCAATAAAAAACATTAGTATGTGTGACATTATACATAGTTATTTTAACATTGGTTTTTCGATTTTTTTTTCGACATTTTATTTTCGAAATAATGACTTTTTCTATTATATGTATGTGTTTTCGACATTTTTGAATTCGACATTTTTTTTTCGACATTATTGTAATTCGACATTATTTTTTCGATATTATGACTATAAACCATCCCCTTTCACTATCAAAATCTTAACTTGCAAACGACCACACATGCAAAACAACCCTAGACAATCAAATGAAAATGGAAAAAGCTCAGTCTAAAAAATCTAGCACAATTGATGGAAAACACTAGATTTGAAATACGCCAGCTAAACTAAATGATGCCAGGCATCTTCGAAGATAATATTCGTAGCTGGACCACAAACTCACTAACACACATGAGAACCTTCAAGCTGACGCAGAAAAAGTAATAGTTGGGTGGTTCACAGAGAAATTGAGAACACAAAAAAATAAATAAACCGAAAGTTAGAAAAAACATGGAGGAAACCCTCAGCCAGACAAATGCAGGTGCCAATGGCAGATTTGTGCATACAAAGCCCACTACACCGAAATAATCCAATCAGCAACAAACCCACAAAAGGAAATGTACAGAATTATCAAGGACATTAAATCCATACTCCTGTATCCCGTCCGGTTCCCTCCATACTAATGGGGCATTATGTCCCTTGGGACGGGACCAAAGGTTTCTCTGTAGCACCACAACCAATGTGTCCTTCTTTTATCTTTATGTGGGGCTCCTGCACATGCACGGCAACTGGTCCTACCTCCTCAAGCCCGCTTCTGGGCCTCGCCCACCAAGTGCATTACTCTGCACAGTCGGGATCGGATGTTTGTGCACCACACAGGATTCTTTTCCCGCTTGGTTTTGTCATTCTTCACACAATGATCTTCTCCCCTAATCTCTGGCATTGCGATCGGTTTTCCTCTTGCTTATACCAGGAAATAAAGGATTTAGCTTGTTTTTCTTGCCACCATCACTTTGCGCAGTGAATGCCCCATTCGCTCTGCTTAGAGTGTCTGCGACTTGAGCATCGGTGGGACACCTGTTTCTACTGTGACGCACTTTCGGTTCATACTTTAAGACACTTACTTCATTGCTGGAAGGAGGTTTTTCGACTGACCAGCCCTGCAGCACCCTCAGACTTCATGTTAGCAAAGAAGTAGAGAGTGGGAAGTGATTTCCTTTTCAGATTACCCCAGGCTGGGAATCTCCTCTTGGGGTTTTCAGTCGCGTGAGGGGCCTCTCTTGCTCTAGCTGTACCGGGCCTGGTCCTGAGGATACCTGGTTAGGGGCTAATCTGGATACTGGTGCTTGTCCCGAGGTTCCCCGCTTTTGGGCTAACGTCGACACTGGAAGGCCGAGGGTTCCCGCCAATGGGCTAACGTTAGTACCGGCAAGGCTGAGGATCCCCATTGGGGGCTAACAGCATCAGAGCTCACGTTGAGGTTCCCTCAGCAAGGGCTAAACCTTTCACTTGTGGAACTGAGGTTCATCCTTGTGGGAATAACCTTGCTGGGACCATTCCTGAGGCTCCCGCATCAAGAGATAATCCTGTGACCAGGCCATACGAGGCTCCCTCTTTGAGGGCTCAAAATCTAGGGTAGCTCCCTCGAAAGGATCAGAGTCTCACAATCAGTCAGGCCTACTTTAAGGGAAGAGCCTGTTGCGACGCAGTTATACCCATCACTTTACACTTCTGGCAAAATGTCCTACAAGTTACCAGAGTCAGGTGGTACCACAACATTAAAATTTTCCTTATTCACAATGGAGGGCTTGCGGCTTGTGGCTTAGGCCTACTATTAGTGCCTCTCTGAGGGGGGATTCGTTGTCACCAAGAATGGACTGGTCCGCATTGAAACAGATGTCGCTTTGGTCAAGTGTTCCCAACCCACATCAGCTCCGGTGTATTATGTGGATCTGTGGCTGGTTCCACATCCTGTTGAATCCTGGTCCAGGACCCAGCCAAGGAGCAGTCAGTCATCAGGGAATGTGTTGTTCATTGCCAACTTCCAAGCCCTCATGCATTCAGAACCAATGAAGGATTACTTCAAGGATCAAGACTTGATTCCGAAACCTCAAAATCCACCCAAAGTTGTAGAAAAGGTAGCAATGCGCTTAAAACAATCCCGATAACGGAGACACCTCTGGTATTACCTCTTCCTCCACTTGAGAAAATTCTTGTATCTAAGGACCTTCCTTTGGACCCCATAGATCAGCAGGATTACCCTCCGCAAGCAGAAGAAGAGAGGTATCCTTCTTCCACAAGGGCATTCCATGACAGGCTTGTGGACTTGTTGTGTTTTTGGGATATTCCCATGCTGGAATAACCACCTACGAAACCTGGTGTTCTGGAAGGAGAAGTTTCAATAAAACCAACAGGAAGGTGAGGGTTGGGCCTGCAGAAAGATGTTCTAGCTCAGGCAAGAAAGATCTGGTTGAGCCACGCTCAGTCACTCCCACAAACAAATGGATCGATGTGAGATATCGATTGATACAGGGCGAACAAGTTGCCCTGAGTTTTTGTCCCCAACCATCCTCATTGGTAGTGGGGGCTGCCACACTATATCCGAGACCGTCTTCTTCCTTTGCTTTGACTTTGAATATTTTAAGCAAAGAAGACAGAGCCCTGGAAGCTTTAGGAATTTATTTTCATGCCACTTCAACACTGTAATTACGGCAGGCGAGTGCTACAGCTCTATTAGCAGCGGCTAAATAATGACTCTGGAGCGATCTATCAGAGTTTGAAAAGCTGATTCGACCTGAACATCTTGAGCAGTTTAAAGGTGGCTTAGCATTGCCAGAGAGGTTGCTCAGGACCTCCTGGAGGCGGTGGCCCATCACTTAGACACGTCTTCGCATGGAGTTGTCATATGGGGAGATACCAGCAGACAAGTGTGGCGTTACATTACCAAATTTACAAATAAAGTCCAGGATTCAGTTCTGGATCTCCCTTTTGATGGGGGAGATTTGTTCCATCACACGACCGATGATTAACTTTATAAATAGAAGGTAAGCACCCTGACTGCTAAGTCAATGTGGGTGCTTACAAAACGGGCAATTTCTAAACAGACTGCTCCTTCTAGGGAGGAAAAGCCAGGCAGCAGGACAGATTCCCAAGTCTATTGAGGAAAAAGCAGCAGAAGTCCTCGGCTTAAGGCTTTTCCTCCCTATCAGCCCCAATGTCCAGAGCCTCCCCAGCCACAGCTAAGAAGCCCAATAAATTAAGGGATGGATCGTTCCCATGGTACTCCTATCGAGGAAATAATGTCCCTTCACTTCAAGCAGTGGCAGACTATCATCTCAAACCCGTGGGCGAATTCAGTAGCCAGCCAGGGGTTCAGATTACCCCTCCCTGCTGCTCCCTACCTTCCTGTCCTCCTCTAATGCAGGTTGGATCCTTTTCGTTGAAGGAAGAGATCTCCAAGTTACTGTATCGTATTGTAGTCAGCATTTATTTAGCACCTTTTACCTTTATTATAGTCTCAAGGCGCTGGTGGTGGGAACGCCTTTGGGGACTGAAGTTCAAAATGTTGGAAATCACAGAGTAGGATTAGAAGGCGAGTGTGCACTTGGCCATGATAAGGTCTTAGCAGGCTCTGGTAAAAAGCAACTCATGAGGCCAGGCATGCAAATGGGTGCTGAGAGGGGTCCGGAGAAGATGTGAGTGCAAGAGACGCGTTATGTGTCCAGCTGGCCCAGATTTGTTGTAGGTCTTCACTGCATACTGATGTCAGAGATGTTAAGGCGTAGTCTGGTGTAAGTAGGCAGAACAATTATGTGACCAGCGAGACCGAATTTTTCATAGTCATTGCTGTATTCTGATATGTACAGGTAGCCATGCCTGTGGCCAGTGTCCACCGAAGTGGAGCGTTTATATGTATCTGAAAACCCAGATGGAGATTTGTTGTATATGCACCCGATCAGGTAGTGTCATCCGCGATTCTTGCTGCTGCGACAAATGGTTAGCGACACAGGCTAAACTTCACAAATGTCCACTTGTAGAGCACGAGCTATACTTTCAAACTCTTCTAGGTGGAGAGCATGAGGAATCTTCACAGATAGTGTGCATGCACTAAACCTTCACAATTGTTTCCAGTACCATGAAAGGCCAACCCTACAGTTCATCCAAGAGTGATACCCGGCCACCCCTCATGTCCTTTCAGTGCGATTCAGGGCAACTCCCTGATTTAGTTCAGGAGCAATACACGAGAAATCCCCACCTGCCCTTCTGGCACAAGACATAGCTATGGCCCACAATTCCTTCCAGGTCAATACCTTGCCAGACACCACTATCTATCCAAGTGCGGCAGGGCTGTGGTTCTATCACAACATCTCATTTTATCTAATTTTGTCTCCAAAATGAAAGCCATACAGGATTTGTAATTCCCAGAAAGAGGCCACAGAATTATTCCAGACTCCTATCGGTGCCAAAATTCAACCAGGCGTGCCTGAGCACCATTTTGGATTTGACGGATTTCAACCTGGATCTCCCACTAGAAATGTTCAAGTTTATCACTCCAGCCGAGATCCACTGTGCCCTTCAACAAGGAGACTAGATCTGTGTGGTGGATCGGAAGGACGCTTATCACTGCATCCTAGTTTGCGCCTCCCACTGCAAGTTTCTGCACTTTTGCGTCAGGGAGCACCATTTCCAGCATTAAGTGCTTCCAAGGCTTGAACTCGGCACTCAGGGTGTTTACGAAAATTATTTCAGCTGTGACTGTTTTCCTTTGCCACAAGGGGGTCTATGCATATCCAAACTTGGATGATTGATTGGTGTGGGCAAGCTCCCTGCAGATAGCAAAAGCAGGGCTCAGTTAACTGTTGGACCTGTTGTTCGATCTAGGCCTGTCGGTCAACTAGAGCAAGTCATCTTTGACGGTCACACAAGCCTTGACATTCACCGGCTCTGCTGGGAGACTTGCTTGGCCAGGATTTTTCCAACGGCAGGGTGAATCACAGACATTCAGAACGCATGCTCCTTGTCCCTGAACTCTCACACTATCAGCACGTGGTGGTCAGTGGTAGAAGTGTACCGAAAAAAGTAGTGGAACTGTGGTCGACAGGGGACAGGGTAGGTGGAAGCATAGTGCAACATGTGACAAGGTGTTGCGGCCGGGGCATTGCAATAGTCTAAGTGACTAGTAACTAAGGCTCCTGTTACACCTTTACACTTGCACAAGGATATGATTGGACATATCCTCTGCATAGAATGGGGAATATGGTCGTAAAAAGTAGAGGAATGCTAAACTGAAAAAATAAAGTAGTGGAACACCTCTCCCAACCGTTCCGGTTCACTTCGATCACTGGTGGTGGTTTCAGAGGCAACTCAGGCTGATGGACTTGTGCCTCTGGTCAGACTGACAATGCGCAGATGTCAGATGAATCCCGGTCTCAGACCTCAAATTCTTAGAGCAAACAAATTGTGATTTCTCACTCCCTGATTTTGGTGGTCAACTCCTCACAATCTACTATCAGGAATGTCTTTTGCGGATCTCACACACTATGCCTGCATCACTACTGAGTCGTCCCTCACAGGTTGGGGAGCAACCTCAAGCACCTATCAAGTGTCAAATCTCTTGTCTCGATGGATTAGGCTCCGCCACACAACAATTTTCTGGAATTCAAGGCTGTATTCATAGCTACAAAGACCTTCTTGATGCATATCCAAAACAAATCGGTATTGATAAAGACAGAAAACACGGTATTGATCTTTTATATCAACAAACATGGAGTTACAAAGTCGAGACAGCTTAGTTCCCTAGCAGTTCAGATCTGGGTGTGTTGTATACAGCACAACATCCGGATTCTGGCAGTCCATGTACCAGGTGTGTCCAGTACAGAAGCAGATCGCCTAAGTCGACTGTCAGAAGGAAATCACAAATGGCAACTGCATCCATAAGTGGCTCAGCTCCTCTTTATTACTTGGGGACTCCTCAAGTAGACGTATTCGCCACAGAGTCAAACAGGAACTGCCTTTTCTATGCCTCGAGGGTGGTCCAGGGCCAGGACTCCCTGGGGGATGCTCTATGGATATCATGGGAAGGCAAGACGGTCAATGTTTTCCCTCCTCTTCCTCTGATTCACAGAGCTCTACGCTAGTTTCGAGAGACAACACATTGCACAGCAATGTTCAAAAGTCCCTGTTGTCCAGGCAGGTTTTGGTTCTCAGACCTGATGAACATGTCCCAGCCCTCTTTCCCCCTCCATCATCCAGATCGCTCGAACTTTCTAAGCTAGCAGAGGGCAGATTTAGCACCCCTTCTACCCCACGATCGCTGAGCTTGGCAGTGCAGTACCTGAAATCAGGGCCTTCAGGCATATTGGTCTACCAAAATACAACATGCACATCATTTAAGCGGCAAGAAAAGATTCCAAAAGATCGCAGTACAAGAACCAATGACGTAGGTTCCGCTATTGGGGTCTGGACAAAGAAAGGAACTCTCTGACAGCTTAATTAGATGATGTGAGGTCCTTTATTTCTGGCATAGTGGCTTCGGTAAACAGAATTGAGACATGCAGGGCGTATCTGTCTGCCTTGGGGGAATACCTCAGATCTGGCGAGAAGTGTTTTTCAATATCAAAACCTACGGTGAAACGGCATTTCGATGGACTGAGTCTCTTTTTTCCCTCGGCTAAGCCTCCTGACCCTAAGTGGGAAATCAATATAGCACTTAACGCTCTTTGCCATAAGCCTTTTGAGCATAAGGCATCAGCAGAGATTAAGCTGGTTCCTGGAAGTTTGCTTTTCTAATAGCAATTACATCTATTAGATGCGTAAGCAAGCTTCATACCTTCTCAGCGGAGGAACCATTTACATTTTTTCATTAGTAGGAAGTCATACTCTGATCCATCCTTGCTTTTTACTGAAAGTGGTGTCAGAGTTCCATATCAATCGAGAGGGTTCCTTTCCTGTTTTCTTTCCCAATCCAACGTCTGAGAGCGGACCAGGTTCTTCACTCTGTGGGCGTCAGTAGGACCTTAAAATTGTATTTGCAAAGAACTACTGATTTTAAGAAGTCCTTTCAGCTTCTGGTAACATTTGGAGGAACAAATGAGGGCTTCATAGCATCTAAAGCAGCTATCGCCAGATGGGTTGTGTCTTGTATCCTTGAAGCCTATGCTATTCAGGAGCTACTGCAAACCAACAGTCTGCATCCCGATTTGGTTAGGGCCAAAGTGGTGTCAGTGGCTTTTCAGGGACGTGTCTCTTCGGATCTGGTTGCATGGGCCTCTCTATCGGCCTTCTGCAAACACTTTTGTTTGGATTTGAGCTCAAGGGCAGACTCCCAATTTGGGCAGCCCATTATGTAGAACCTTTCAGTTACGGAATTAGGTTAGAACTTTCCACCCACAGGAGTTTAATGCTATACAATCTCCCATAACCATGGAGGAAAGGGGACGTAAGGAAACATTATTCACTGTAGTGACTATGTACTCTTGGTCAATAGTCATAGTTCCCTTTCCTCCGTATTCGCGCCCCCAAACCTCATAATAAGATCTATTAGCTCCAGCGAGGGCCTGATCTTTGATAGAGGAAAAGGACTGAGTGGGCAAGACCTGGAGATGTAATATGGATTGGGGTATGTTGCTGTGCATGCACAGGCCCCCTCATAAAGATTATAACCAAAAACGTGATGGGTGGAAGGTTTTGAATTCATCTGAACCACTAGCACTGCTCTGGGCAACCTTCCACACCACCGTTTATTAGCCCATCTGTGCCATTGCAAAAGGTGTCCAGCCATATGTAAATCAGTCAGGTACTGCAGCCAATGGGAGCAGCCCAGCACAAACTGCTAGGCCAGGTCCTCTCTGCACGGAAACACAAGCAACCCCAGACATGTTTCTGCCTTGGCAGGCTGAAAAACAATGGTCTGGAGGGTTTCCCAGAGCTGTGCCTGTGGTTATGATTAAATCAAAACCTTCCAGCTATCACCTTTTTGTTTTGCTTAAGTCACCCCTAGTGGAATGGGCGTGCCCAGACGTGGGTCCCCAGTCTGCTGGGCCTATAGACCCAAGTTGATGATGCCCAACAAGGCCAAAACCTGTTTGGGGATGCTTGTGGTCTCGTGCAGAAGGGATGTGACTTAGCAGTTTGGGCTGGACTGCCCCTTTTGGGGTGGCATCCAGCCTTATTTGCATATGGTCTTTCCCCTTCTATAATGGCTTGGCAGGCTGAAAAACAATGGTCTTTAGGGTTGCCTGTGGTTATGATTAATTTAAAACCTTCCAGCCATCACCTTTTTTTTGCCCGTCGTAAAGATGAGAGAAATACACTTTTTGTGTTGCTACAAAAAAAGCTCCACTCCTGTCCCGAAGGACAGAATGTCCAATAAGTATGGAGGAAAGGGGACTACGAACTAGGAGTACAGTAGTCCCTACGGTGAATACCTTTTCCTATCTCATGCAGCAATACTTCCATACACATGCAAATGTTATGTGACAACATTGTGGATCACATCAGAAACAAAAGGTACACAATCCAACAGCCCATCGACCCATCCACCTTGAATACAAACAATATCTTACAAGACACAGAACCATGATAACAAGTACAGTACCCAAGCAATTCAAACCAATCTCTGAAGAAAATGTCAACAAGCTACTAAAGAAGACCAGAAGGCCAAATCTCCCAATGAGCCTTGCCAACCAAACATCTACATAAACGTACTCGACAAAGAAACACACCAGCCCTCTATTTGCAGAAATTAAGGAACATATCACGGAAAACTGGCCAAAAACCTACAAATCTCCCTACATTAAGCCGCTTCTAAAAATAGACAGGAAAAACAGACTGATATCAATCATACCTTATGCCGCGAAAACCATGGAGAGCCACATATACAAATAAATCCTCAACCAAATGGAATCAAATGGACTAATGGACCAACCCCAAGTAGAGTTCTCCCCAATGAGAAGAACAGAAACCGCACTCCTCTCCAAATGGGATGACCTAATCCAATCCGCTCCTATACTACTGGACATATCAGCAGCTTTTGACACAATCAGCCACTCAACATTAATCAAAACACTAGAAGAATCCAGATTCCGTAACTCGTCACTACAATGGCTGAAATCATTCCTTATAGATAGAACAGAAAGAATCTACTTACGCCCTTTCACCTCAACAAGGAAAAACACCAACTTCGGCATCAAGGATCAAGTGCCTCACCACTTCTCTATTATTTACATGACCGCTCTCATGAAATTCATCACAAAACACAGACTTACATGCTTCACCTAAGCAGACGACACCCAACTAATCCGCAAGATGATGTCGACTAATGATCCTGATAACTCCCTCAACAAACGCTCAATGAGATAAACATCTGGATGGCCAATAGCAACCTAAAGTTAAACTTAAACAAAACCAAAATAATGATCACCCCATGCAATGACAACCAACCACAGACATCACTCCCCTCGTCACCGGACATGGGAATACAACCAGAAACCTCTGTAGTAGTTAAGAATTTGGGAATACTCATGGACAGTGGACTCAGCCTAGAACCACAGGTCAATGCAATAGTGTGAAAATGCTTTTATCAACTATGTTCATTATGAGACATCCTTCCATACCTACATTTCACACACTGGACCATTGCCATAGTCTCACTGATATTGTCAAGAATAGACTATCCAGACAGCCTATAACTAGGAATTGCATAAAAAATACAGTGGCAAGACTACTACTAAGATTAAACAGGTGGGAACACATCAACCCGGCCTTTAGAAATCTGTACTAGTAAGGGGGAAAAACTCAATGTCAAAGCTCTATACATCGCCCCTAGAACACTACTCAGACAGGGGGCCCAATTCCTCCAATCAAAAATCACCCAGTAACACACAAGAGGAATTTTGAGATCGATCAGCGACATGCTCATAGAAACAAGGCACTATAAGAAAAACAAACACGGAGGGCTGCCTTCTTTATCCTCATTGCAAAACCATAGAACTTAATTCCAAAAGAAATCCAACAACTGAATTGTACCTTATATTTCGGAAAAGATTAGAAACCTAGTTATTCAACACACCAGAATAGAGGCTGGCCCACTAACCTAAGATAGCATGCAGACTACAACAAGTTGCCATAACTATGCCACCACAACACTCACCACACTACAACAGCTAAATTAACACCAGAGCAAAACCGTCAGCCGGACACAACACAAGCAGACAACTTCAACCATTCAAAGTCGACGACACCAAAATAAGTGACAAGCCCAAACATTTGACGAGAACAACATGAAAAAAATGCAGAACCAACAAACCCTCCTGCCCCTGAGGGTTCCCCTGTATTAATGTCCCTGCAAAAATGTCACTGGGCAAACAAGTCGCCAAAAAATGGCATTTTTTTGGAGGGACATTGAACATGCAGCGGACACCCCCACAACCGCCCAAACCTTTTCTTTTTCAAGGGGAATGGGGGACACCCCTGCAATCTCTGCTCCCCTTGGCCCCCACATATAATGTCGCCACAACCTTTTCCCGCCGACATTATGTATGGCGACCACACATATGGGGATAATATTACCGGGTACCCCCATCAGGCCTCTCAACTTTAAACACAGACCTTCCTGGGAAAGAGCTCAAATCACAGGGAGAACTCAACCACACAGACTGCAGCTCCTGCACCGGAGCCAAAGAGCTCTTTGTCCTAACCAGAGGCGTTGCTAGGGGTGGGGGGTTAAGGGGGCTATAGCCCCTGGTCTTTTGGTTGTAGCCCCGGATAGAATCTCAGGAGCTACAGCCAAAAGGCTATAGCTAGCCCCCAGTCCCGACAGTTCCGACATTAGCGTAGCCCCGGGTCTTTTCCAGACCTAGCAACAGCCGGTCCTAACGGTGCCAACAGCTAAAACAAGGTCATTTGTCCTCTTCCACTACTCCCGTAACCACCCCCTAATAGCAGTGGTGTGTGGCAAAAACCCCAACATAACTTAACATAACCTAACACCTAGACCTACCCAAGAATGTGTCTCTTTTGCTCGATATTCTTCCCTGCCATCTGGGTATCACATTAACTGCACACTGTCTTCATCATTTTGGAGCACCCTCTTGTCAGCTGGGTATTCCCCAGAGAAGTGCATTGATTTGTCTTTGTACAGTACCCCTTGATAAGCACAATGCATTGTTCTATACTATGTACCTTCGTGTCCCTGAGGTAGCTGGAACCCGAGTGCCTGTGAGGACGCATTGAGTTATTAAGAAATGCATTCTATTGTGTTCTGCATGCTTCTTTGTTGGTGCCTTGGCCCATACCGGTATGCATGGGGTTCACATCTGTGTGCCCTAACAGGAGGCCTTGCAACTAGTGTTTAAACGAATTGTGACTTGCTACTTTGACCGATTGTAATTTAGTATAAGAAATTTGATCACATGACTTTATTTGTAATTTAGTATAAAATGTGTTTTATATGACTGTAACTGTAACACTGTATAAAAATGCGATAACTCACCTGCAATTTCGCCGTGATACCCTCGGGTCTGGGCGAGTAACAAATTTAATAAATAAATAAATAAGGTGTAGCAAGGGTTCACTGCGTTGTGGTACTGTGCCCTGCTGTGTTTCACAACCAGTTATCCCCCCCAAAAAATGAACAACCTCCTACTCAACCACCCTCACTCACCGCCGGCGAGCCAACCATGCCAAAACAAATGCCTAGAGAAAAGATTCTCCCCTAAACACTAAGAATCCCTAGATCACTCTAATCATCATGCAGACAATACGCCTCCGATATACACTTCAAAACTCACCCACAAAGCAGAGACACCAGTTACACCAACAGCTAAGCACAGCATCTTATCTTTTCCCTCGTCTCCCCTAACCAGCCCACCCCCACTTTCCCTTCCAGATCCACAAGAGCGCCTGGTGATTCCAGCGGTGCGCAGTATAAATTCACATAACATAATGTAACATATAATGATCTCATTTGCATTGTGTAATTTAGGTGTTGAGGTTTAAGGTGTGATGAAGATAAAGACGTGTTTATAAGTGGCATTCCAAAAACTTTCAGCTACCATCCGAAAGACCATAAGCGGAAATGTGAACACTTTTGTGAATGAACGGATGTGAAACGTGGAGGGTATTTTAAAGATATGCCTTGAGTTGCCAGTTTCCACAGGCATGTGCAGTTACTTAGGGCCAGATTCATGGAATTCTCTGTGTGGTAAATAGGGACTTTGCGTGCCAAACCGGGCGTGAAATTCCGTTTGTTGATTTATTCATGGAATCGACTGCGCAGGACTTTTTCATACTCTGCGAGTACTTCGCACAGAATCAGCACATCAGTGTGAGCGGGCTAATGCCTTGCGCGAGACATCTCGCAGAGCATTGGCCTGGCCTGCGCATAGACCGGAGTAGGGGTCGGAACTCGCAAAATGGGGAAGAACCTGGGAAAATGTGGGCATTCCGAGGGATGGCCCGTGTGAGGCGCTTGCACACCCACAACTGCGCAGGACTTATTTGTATTCTGTGAGTACTTTGCACAGGCTCGGCATGTCTCTGTGAGCGGGCAAGTGCCTTGCGCGAGACATCTCGCAGAGCATTGGCATGGCCTGCGCATAGACCGGAGTAGGGGTCGGAAGTCGCAAAATGGGGAAGAATCCTGGAAAATGTGGGCGTTCGAGGGATGGCCCATGCGAGGCGATTGCACACCACCAACTGCGCAGGTAAAATAGTATTCATGGATTTGACCGCGCAACCTCATGTTGGGGAAATTACCACGCAAAGCTCTCGATGTAACCGCCACCCGGAGGCTGGCGTACAGACACTAGCTCATAGGAATCACCGCGCAGAGGTAAGATTGCATGTTGGATTTAGGGATGCGTGCAAGCAGTCTGGGTTCCGATAGAAGTTAGGGGTGGGCGCAAGCAATATAGCGGGGTGCAGGAACGGTTTACAGGGGTTTGCATGCAGATTTTCCAGAGTTTTAGTAGAGTTATGGTAATTTTTATGCATGTTGTCGGGGTGCAGGTAATAGTTTAGGGGGAACCTGCGCGGTGTCCCGGAGGTGCAGACCTGATTGCGGGGGACCACACACACTGTTTCAAGGGTGCATGTGTTAGCGCCCGAGAAGCATGAAAAGCTAGCTGTATCTGGCTCTTTCTGCTTTGCGAGGGGGCGTGTTGGGGGAGTTTCGGCCATGACTTGCATGCAGGGTCACTTTGTGCCAACAATTCCATGAATACACGGATCACGCAGAATAACTTCTGCACGCAGACTTGCGCAGAGGCGTTCTCGGCATGCAGCCTTTGTGGGATCTCTGCGCCTTTTTCCATGAATTGGCTATCAATCTGAATAACATTAGGTTGTTGCGAGGGAGAAGGTAAATTGGAATTAACCACCTGGGGGATACACAGGTCTGCCGTCAGGATTTTGTCTGGTGTGAGCTCATGGAGTTGCGTGATTGCTTCCCCTTGTCATTTTAGGTCTTCATGAATTGCCCCTTACAGTTTTAGCAAAATCTTGGATAAGTTAAATTGTAGCACTCCCAACCTGCAATTATTCTTCTGGTCTTTGCTTGAATTATTATGAATGCTTTGATTGTTACTGAGATCTGATGGAGTCTTTTCATTATTTGTGTCATATTTCAATTCGGGGCTACCAGATAGCCTCATCACCGTCAATAGGGACTGTAAGGTATTCTTGGCTTACACTGCTACTCGCAGCAGTCTGCAGGCTGTAATGCAAGGCGTAGCACATCCTTGAAAGAGAGTTATTATCAATATCTTGTGAAGAGGAACTCGTGCTCACCTGTAATATACTCAAAACCTCCTCCACGGTTATAGAGTGCAGTTGCTTATCGGGCTGTATTGTCTTTATGGGGTAAAACGCTGTCATTTTCCCCTTCAACCTTTCTATAAGAGGTGCCAAGGGAATGTGGTTGTCGACACTGCACACTGTGGCTGTGTCTGGTTGTCTGCCCATCTCAGCCACTGATATGTCAGACATTTTTTATGATCTGAGATCGTATGGTTTGATTTTTCATGTGACGTAGAGTTTACTACGGCTCAGGGCTTCCCCCGGCATCGCAATTATGCAGACTATATTCAGTCCCCAGCACTCCAAGCAGCGCGGGAAAGATATAACAAACAAGAGTGTTACAGCTGGGTTTATGCTGGGCTCACCTTTAGTTGATGAGGCTCCTCCACCCGGCCCAGAGGCCCCTCCACGTACACAGGGGTTATTAGCTGTTGTTCTCCGACCCCCTCTGGCCACAAGCGCAACACAGGCAGACCACTTTCTGCAAACCACTTCACGAACCGGGCTGTGCTCCGCGCTATGCTGGTGTCTTTATAGTGATATGTAGCAGCAGGCTGTGACTCCTGCTTGTAGTATAGAGACAGCAGAAAGACTCAGGGACAGACCACAGGCCGACCACTTTCCGCAAAACAGTTTGTGAATGGCGCTGCGCTCCGCGCTGTGCCTTTGTCTGTATAGTGGTATGTAGCAGCAGGCTGTGACTCTTCCTCATAGTATAGAGGCAGCAGAAAGACTCAGGGACAGATCACAGGCAGACCACTTTCCGCAAACCACTTTGCGAAACAGTTATTCTTACTGATACCTAACATAGGTCAGAGAAAGTATCAAAACCAATGCAGAATTAGCATTGAGATGTTTTGATTGGGTACTGAGAGCAGGATAAAGAAGATACCCAACCACTGGAAATGTAGCAGTTCATATCCCAGCAGTGTTATCAAGCAGAGCTACGAATGGAAAACTGCGATATTGCATGAAGCGAGTCGAGATGGGTGCCGATTGACACTGCCATCCCCTCTGTTCTATTGAAATGTATTATAAATTTAAGGTGATACAAAATGGAGCTTGTTCCTCTTCATTGTATTTGATCATGTGCAGAGGAGGGCAGCCTGAGCAGAGAACATATTCAGGACCACGGAAACCTCTCTGCATAGGTTGTAAAGTAAAACACTGATGAAAGTTTACTCCTTATCTGTCTCCAATAAAGTGGTGGACCAAAAGAACTTGCAGCTATGTAACATGGAGTCATCCGGATGTGTGCCTGGTTATATGTGATTACAAGTCAAGTCAAACAAGTTTATTCGGATTAATTAAAAAATCCATTAAACGACAAAAACACTGTTATACACATATAAAATTACGGTTTCATCAAAACTTCTAAATAATTAAGAACCATGAACATTCAAAATGGATAACCTGCAATAAGATCAGTGGTCGTATAGTTTCATAAATAATGGCCCCATAACAACACTAACAACATCAGTTAAAAGCACAGAATAAACGTTAAATACCAATTGATAAAAACTGTTATAAAATTCATAGTACTAGCTAGCATCACCTTGCAGTTTTAATATGCCCTTTCTGAAGAACATTGCTCTCTTCAAAAACATGAGCAGTGCCCACGCTGTGTAGGGCGTTTCGGCACTCAAAAGAAACACGAGAGCTGCCCTGTGCGAACGTATCGCTGTCTTCTTAAGGGCGGGAATCAAGGTCGCTCTACGAATGCCGGCATATCCTGCACAAAAAAACTATAGGTGGGATAGATCCTCGAGGTGATGGCCACAGATCGGGCAACCCGCCGAGTCGGGAAAGCCTTTCCATTTGCAAGTGTTCCCTTGTAACCGAAGGGAATCAAACCGTGCCCTCGTAATCAGCCACCTGTCTTTTTTGTGCAGACTCCAGGTCAGGTAGGGTTGTATTCCTGTGGGTCTACTGATACTAGTGTGAAATTGTCCATATCTGTGGCCATACTCCTCAAGGATTATTTTCCTTGCTGCATTCCCAACCAATGCTATTTATTGCGCCCCCTCCCGGTGAATAATGTGGCGGGCAGAAAGAGGGAGCTTAGGTTAACTTCCCCCAAAGTTTTCGAAACATATGCAAGCCAGGAAATTTTTTTCCATCCAACTCTATCCAACACAGCTTGAATGATGAAATGGCAAAGAGAGGCATGTTCATTGGCCCATAACCGGACCCAGAATAATAGTGGAGCCATTGCCCACTGGTCCTCCCAGAACTCCACACCCAGTTCTCTGTGCGTTGCTATTCCAGAGACACTGGCCAGGAGCCCCAGCAGGTTTTTGAAAAATGTGGTCTCCTTTCTTTGTATCTCAGCTGCATTCTGGAGACCCCAAATGGGTGCACCGTACATAGTGGTAGCTACAGTTTGTACTCCATAAATCTGAGTGATCACGTCTAGTGGTTGTCCCTTGCACTTGGACATAAATCTATAAATGCCTCCTAATTGTTGGCTCATCTTCGCAGATTGTTTGGCCACGTGGGCCCCACCATTTAGTGCTTCTGAGAAACTAATTCCCAGGTAGTCAAAAACCTTAACTCTGGGTATAATTTCCCCAACACAGAGCATTGGTTTCATGGGGGCTGGGCGTTTTCTACCTACACATGCCATCACTGCTGATTTCTTAGTGTTTATTTTTAGACCCAAATTATTCATGAAAGTTGCGTAAGCATTGATCAGGGCCTGTAGAGCCCTAGGCGTTCTTGCAAGAAGGACTTTATCATCCGCGTAAGCCAGTACCTCGAAGCCCCTGCCCCCCAGAACCAAGAAATCCACCAGAATGTCGATAAGGTCCTGGGAAAGGCCATTGCTGTAGAGACAGAAGCAAATGGGGGCCAACACACAGCCCTGTCTTACACCACACCCCACCTGGAAGCAGGCCGTACAATGTCCCCCTGGACCACTACGCACACATGCCTGATTATCTGTGTGTAGGTCGACCAACACCCGCAGGATATCCCCAGGGCAACCTAGGGACCCGAGCACAGCCCAGAGTTTTGCTCTGTCCACTTTATCAAATGCTGTGCTCAGGTCCATGAAAGCCAGATAAACTGCCTCACCCCGGCTAAAGACTGAGTTAGCCACTAGAAGATATAGGTTGAGGCTCTGTTCCATCGTGCCCACTCCTGGGCGAAACCCAAATTGAATGTCAGAGAGGATAGACTGTTCACCAATCCAGGTTTCAATTCAGGCCAACAAAATTCTTCCAAAAATTTTGAATGAGGAGTCCAACAAGGATATTGGCCTATATGCGCCAGGGCTGGACATGTCCCCCTTTTTGAAGATTGGGAAGATTATAGCCTTTTTCCAAGAGGGAGGATACTTCCCTGATTGTAGGCAAGCATTAAACACCACCGTTAAGAGTGGGGCCCACAAATCTACCGGATGTTGAAATAGGTCAGAGGGAATCATGTCAGGGCCCGGGGCTCTATTATGAGCTTGAAGCTTAATGGCCTTTTCTAGCTCCTCCACCTCAAATTTCAGGCAAGGCCCGACAAAGTCTATATGGGCCTGTGTACTTGTTGACCCAAATAAGCTCCCAAAATGAGTTAACCAGGCTCCATCTTCCACGTGGGTGCCACCACCCACATTGGACCAACGGCTCTCCGGCCCACTTTTTACAAAGGCCCAAAAGGCCTTCTGGTCCCCTCTCAAAGCAGCACTCAGAAAACCTTCCCAAGCTGACCTTTCGATCTCCAATTTCCTTCTCTTTAGCTCGTGATTATATGCCTTCCTAGTTAGGGAAATCACAGATCTGCTGCTCGAAGCATCCTTGAGTGTCAGCAGCAGAGTTTTCTTCGCCCTTTTGCAGGCCTCATCAAGCCACCCTCTCTTCAATACCTTCCCCGTAGCCCTTGCGGCTATAGTGAATTTGGTAGTGAGAGCATCTGACAGTTCTACGAATTTCTCAACTACACTCCTTGCAGATAAGTGGTCACCCAAAATGTCCATCACAAGGGGCTCGTTCTCACTAATTGTTTTAAAGTGTAGCTCTTCTTCTAGGATTGTCCCCCATTTAATTCTTCTCGAGCCAGTAGGTACTCCCAGCAATGGGCTAGGGGCTATATCCTTTGAAACCCCTTCCCCCAACAAGCCCTTGAATGACAGACAGATGGGAAAATGGTCGCTATTGAGATCTGCCATCACCTCAAAACTTACAGTATGTTCCCATAGGTTCACCGAAATACAAAAATAGTCTATTGTAGAGCTGCCTCGATGATTATTGAAGGTTACCTCACCTGGAATATCTGGTGCTAAGCGGCCATTGACTATGCGAAAGCCCCATTCCAACAACCAGAGGCCAAACTGTAGGCCTTTTTGGCACGTTCTCTCATCCCTCATACGCCTGGGCGGGATATTCTCCACCATGTCCTCCTGAGAGTCCAAATATCCCTGACTGCTCCCCCACCCATTTTGAGGTTGAAGTCCCCCCCAAAACATAGGAGATTGGTTCTTTCCTGCCCTTGTGCAGTAGGTCCTCTATGAACCTCTTAACCTTGATTAATCTATCAGGATCAGAGATATGGGGGCTATTATAAAAGTTGATGATACAGACTTCAAACCCCTTTTCGGCCGATAACAGCACTGCCTGCACAAAGTCCAGCCCTGTCGGAATCACCTCAAACCTACACTTGATGGAAGCCTTAATCAGAATGCACAAACCACCATAATGTCTGCCTCTCGGATTTTTCTTTGCCGGGATACCAAAAGAAATAAAACCATCAAGGTGAGGGGGTTCTATGGCCCAGGTTTCTTGGAGTAGGATCACTGAGTTTGATTGCAAAAGCTCTATGACTGGCCCCAGGTTCATCTTCCTAATTGACCCCGCAATGTTCCACGAGAGCAGTCGAAACTCTGAGCTCTTACTTGGGGAGCCTCCACCGGGCACAGATGGCGTTTGCAAGGCTGCACTGTCCTCAACCACAACCTCTTGTCAATCTACATCCTCACAGGATGTTAGGATCTCATAAGGATTGTCTAGTGGCAGGGAGGCCACGTCGTTCCTCTCCATGGCATTATGCTGTCTCTTATTCATGGGGATGGT
Organism: Ambystoma mexicanum; assembly: GCF_040938575.1. Lineage (NCBI taxonomy): Eukaryota > Metazoa > Chordata > Amphibia > Caudata > Ambystomatidae > Ambystoma > Ambystoma mexicanum. The sequence goes on from NC_090925.1 coordinate 835,041,014, forward strand.
ACTCCAGCCGGCCAATGGTAAATTGGTTAAACCCGGCCGACCTGGGGCAGTATTCCTCTCTGCATGTGATTACATCAAAAAGAATTTATTAAATCCAATTTCGTTTAATTTTTTTTCCCTAATTCAATTTGGCCACAAAGATATGCGCGGGTGACCCCCCCCATCCCCACATGACCACCCCCTATATGTATTATCACGATTACCCATGCCCCACATATATTTGGGCCAAATTCGTTAAAATAAATTCGACGAATAATTCTTCTGCGTTGTAATCTTCCTGTCTCGTTTGCTTCCGTGCAGGGCAGTTTCTGAAAGATTTCTTTTAGAAGATGAAATACGACAGAGATGATTAAAGGTACATATTCTTAGTGAGCACCAACTCAGCTGAGGAACCAAAGGAACTGGGGGTTGGAATCCCCCATGATTCTATCTACAGGTGCATTTAAGGTTGAAGGCAATTTCTGAAACAAAACAGACTTCCTTGCTCTTTTTTCGTGAATTCCGTTAGGCCATGTATTTATGCATGCATGGTTTTTGGGTTAAACGGAAAAATTGTGACAACGTAGCACAGAATTGAAATGTATTGTTTCCAATGTAAACCAAAAGGCACACATATGTTTGCTGCTGAACTCCTTAGGACAGGAATACATTCTTATTTTGAAAAGAAACATTTGCCAAGCTGCAGCTTGAGAGCACGAGTGCTGGATGCCTGGGATACCTCGTGAGACTTCTTTATTTTGAACCATGTGCACAGATAACGGGCTACTAATAAGAAACAAAAGACTAGAGACAGCAGAGTGAGATTGTGGCAAACCCTCCGCCTGGGCTCGGTACATTTCCATATAAAAGCCAAAGGTGAACAGGAACTTCTGCCGATGTCTGGATCAGAATGCAAACCCACTGATCAAGAAACCCCTCCGCCATTACTGCAAAACCTTTTCACCCCTAGCTGTGACTCTTCACATCACTGATCCTGTGGAATCAACTCTACTCTGGAAAAGTTACCCAGACCAAGCAGCAAAGCAAACCGTGACTACACAATCAACTGGAGGAATGGGAGTTTTGAGGCTCAGCCTCAGCATCTAATAAAACCCCCAACAGCTTGTCACCCAGATGAAGGTGGGACAGACCCAAGTTCATAACAAGCTGCAGCGCACCGGTTCTAAGGTGATCTGCCCATTGCTTTAGTGTGTGTCTTTATGTGGTGAAATTACAGTGGTGAAAGACACAGCTTATTTCACAGAGATCTCATGTTGCCCTGCGTCAAGTGTGAGTGGATGTCTGTACTGTACAGCAATGGAACAGGATATGAGTTGAACAATAATAGACAATCACTTACATTCTGAGATGAATATCCCAATCAAGCGCACACTCCCGCATACCAGTCTACCTAGTCTATTGAAAACATATCATAAGTGTATTGAAGGAGTACAACAGTATCCATGCACTCTGTTCCAATTTGTATGTCCACATCAAATTAAAAACCTGACTAAGATATTTTGGCTATTGTGGCATGTGTTTGATTGGTTCCAGGGGTCAGGTCCTAAACATTTAAGTGGGAGAGACTCATCAAGAAACGCAATGGGATGTGACATCGCCAGAAATTAGCTATCAAGGTGAAATATGCACATTTCATTAAATTTCCCTTGCATAACCACCCAAATTGCACAGGACGAATGGCATTTGCCTTTCATAAAAACAACACAAAACCAAGAGATGATAATTTCTTCTAACAATGTTTTTGAAAACGTTAAAAGGTGTGCTTGTTTTAAACTCCAAGAACCAATACACAATTTTTCCCTGGAACTTGCAGTACCGAAATGGGACATTTGACCTTTAGTTGTTTATTTTTCATCAGTGCAGTGAAGTGTCTGGCCTGCAAACCCGATGACTGCTGTTGGACCCCCGAGGTTGGCTTTCATTCACAAATTCAAAGAGGGCATTCCATGTTTCTCATTTTAGCTGGCGGACACTGAGTCGACCCTCTGAGAAAAGTGGGTGGACTCTGTCCACCCACGTGTACCCACGACTTGAGCCCTGATTGGTTCTAGGTTATAATATCCTGTACTGAAAATGAAGCAGGAAATATCAAGAGGTAAAAATAGCTGGTTTGACATTTAAAGTAGTGTAAACAGTTAACATGAAGACATTTTAAATTAATAATGTAAACATAACTAAATGCAATATTTCACGTTTTTTCTTAAAAAGCGAATCCTGTGCAAATATATATGTTGGCTTTTAACATGTGTATTTGATTTCTTGATGATTTCGATTGATTTAGCAGTGCCAAAGGGATCTCCCATAACACCCCCAGCGGAAACCCATCCCCCTTTATTACCAGACACCGTTTTCTGGCATCGAAGGCATACTTTAGAAATGGGAGTGTGGGGGATCTCACAAAGCCTGCAGGGCCATCTGAACTCTCCTCTGCTTCCCTCTCCTGCTCCAGGTGATCCTGCCTGTGCCGCCCAAAGCCCAGCATCATCAAGGATGCAGTGGCACCCACCCGCCTTGGCAATCCCACCATCCACCAGCAAGGCCAGGCAAGGAAATTCGTCCCAGAATCCTTTGCACCAAATTGAAGTCTGCCGCCTAACTTGCTTCTTTTAATCGTTTGAACTGCACAAAAGTAATGCTTCGATCTGGAACACATTTTCTGTGAAATTCTGCGGCATGATGGGGACATCATTCTTTTGCCATGTAGCACCATGATGTAATGTGTTGTGGGCATTTTTCTTTTCGCCGTGCAAGCCGTCCCATGGCGGAATTTATCTTCTCTCCTTCCTGCTGCTCCTTTGATATTTTCCTTACTCGGCTCTCCAGCTAGAGTCTTCAAGAACAACATTCTTGCCAGATTTCCAGAAGAACCACTGTATTTACGGTGTATTGTAGACATCAGTCTTTTTGTTCAGAGGTGTAGCTGTTTTCACTTTCCTTACGAAATCACTTCCTCTTTCTACCTCTGTTCTTCCCTTTGCTGAAAATCTGACTACATGCTAAATCCTCCAAGTCTTCACTGTTATGTGCTCTTTGGAGAGCATAGATCACACATTCAGTTTCCACAACTTTATACACAAATGCATGCTTTATGTTGTGTAATATTGGTTTTTCCCTTTTTCTGCTCAAGTTCCTGAATTTCCACTTCGGCTTCCAAAGGTATCCTGTGAGTGTTTCTTGTTTATCAAAACGATGGGCCTAATTCACAGAACATTTAGCGCAGAGCAGAGTGACTTTGCACTGCAAAAGTACTCTTTGCACCCTGTTATATGGATCTAATTCACACAAAAAGCACTAAGGGCCCAATTCATTGAAAAGTGTGCATTTCTCCCGCAATTGCTGTACGCCGCGAACAACACTGCACGAGCCTGCGTGCAGAATAAAAAATGTGCGCCCATGTATCCATGGAATGTACTGCGCAAAGTAACCGTATTCGCAAGCCTCGCCCCGTAAAGCCCCAGACACGCCACCATGCAAAGCATAAAGAGCCAGAACAGCTACATTTGTGTGCTGCCTGGGCACAAATACACGCACCCTTCAAACAGTGCGTGGGGCTGCCTGCAAGCAGGCCTGCATCTCAGGAACCCTGCCCAGGGTCCCCACTAACTGTTGCCGGCACCCCGACAACATGGATATGAACATTCGTAACTCAGGTTAAACTCAGAAAATCTGCGTGCGAACCCCCCGAAACCATTCCTGCACCCTGCTACACTGCGTACGTACACCCCTAAGTCAGATCGGAACCCGGGCTGCATAACGCACCCCTAAATTCGACATGCAAACCCACTCCGCGCTGCAATACCTATGTGCAAGCGCCTTTACGCCTGCCTTCAGGTGACGTAGAGATCGAGGGATTTGCGTGGCCATTTCTATGCCGAGAGGCTGCGCGGGTGGTTGCATGAATACGTGTTGTTTGGCGCAATTGTGGGTGTGCAAAGGGAACACTAGCGGGACGTCTCTCGGAACGCCCACTTTTTCGCAGGTTCTTCCCTATTTTCTGTGTTGCGCCCTTTCCTGGCCCTCTGCGCAAGCCACGCCCATGCCCTGCATGGTGTCTCATGCAAGACACTCAGTGGCTATCAGAGACGTGCCGAGTCTGCGAGAACTCCATGCAAGTCCTAGAAAAGTCATGCGCATTCGATTCTATGAATCTACGAGCAGTGTTTCGCACGCAGTTCGACGCGCAAGTACCAGATCTTACGCGCAAATAATTCCATGAATCGGGCCCTGAGTCTGCTTGGGCTTAGTGCCTTTTTTATGAATTAGGCCCATTTAGCGTGTTGCAAAGAGTCCTTTTTCAGTGAAAGTCACTTTTCTCCGCTCTGTGAATTAGGCCCGGTGGAAATGGGAATTTTTGCAGTGCAAAGTCACTTTGCTCAGAGCTAAACGTTCTGTGGATTAGGCCTAAATGTCTTTGTTTTGCTTTCACAGTAGACCTTGGAAAACAAGAGCTCACGCAAATGCTCATGATAAGTTGTAGGTATATTGACCATAAAATGACGACATCAGGAGGCATCCTAATCAACAGATGGGCAAAATCTTTGGTATTTTAAGGTTTGCTGGGGCCGACTAAAAAGATGAGAAAAATAATGGGCTATTAGAAAATGCATGCAGATTTTTGAAGCTTACTATCTCAGTGTTCCTGGTGTAGACTGTTGGCAATCCTGCAACAGCCACCGCATTTGCTAATAGCACATGTGCAATTTGCCCAACAATGTAAATGAGCTGTTATAGTATTTCAATGGGCTCTACTGTTCCTACTGTTATTGAATGCGTTGCAAGCATTCTGATTTCAGGAGCAGACAGGAAAACAGCGGAAAGCACTTCTCTGCATTCAAGAAACATCCATACAATTTCCCTGCTCGATTTCTTTTCACCAGACACTCCCTTTCTGCGAGTGTCTTTTTTTTGCTGTACTTTCGATGTGACAGACAACATCCAATTTTACGCACCAAAGTGAAAAAGCTAAAACCTGGAGAGAAAACATGCACTTCCATATGGAGAATTAATGTCATTTTACATTGCACCTGATATACTTGCTCATGTCAAACCTGTTTCATTTCAAGCAAGCTGACAATTTCAATTCTTACCCTGTATAGACAACCCTGTTTAAAGACTAAAACATAAAACCCGATTTAATTGCATGTTTTGTAGATTTACTTTATTCACTATTAAAGTAGCATTTTCTTTACTTCACCACAGCTCCAACACCTAGTACTAGCTGCTAATGACCTTGTAGACTCTGGGAGGTGGGGGGGGGGAGGTCATTATTGCTTTGGGATAGTGACCCCTCCTAAACGTAGATATTGACCCCTCCCTCGTCCAATAAGGCAATATTAACCCGCCTCCTTTAAATGTTTTCCATTATATTAAGTATTTTAATAACTGATTAAGGGGGAGATTCATGGAAGTTAATGCATGCAAAAGATCATTGTGTTGCTTGTGACTGAGCACAGGCCTGTTCTTTTTCTGTCTTGTAAGACTTAGGAGACTTGAGGCCCGCCTCCCCTGTAACCCCCCCTCCCCTCCCCAGCCTGGTAGATCACAAGCAATCCATTCACAAAAATGGGGGACACGGGTGCATATTCTGGAGTGAGTGGAACACTTGTTGGCATGCCGTCCAGTGTGGTCTGTGCATCCCGTGCGGTGTACAATGGATTCGTTTTATAGTAATCCTATTTCCTATTATTTAGGGTGCGCGAAATGATCTGTCATTTCTAGACTGCAACCCTAACCCTCTTGCGAGCATCCATGATATCAGGCATGTCACTCTATGCATGCGTTTTGCTTTAGGGCGGCGCTTTCTTATGACTAAGTCATCTTCAGGTGTTGGAAAGTAATAGAAGACATGTGCTGTTAGGCAGAAGAGAAGAGCGTCTTCAGGAGAAGTGTCGCTGTTAGGCAGAAGAGAAGAGCGTCTTCAGGAGAAGTGTCAGGGGCTCATTTCCGAGTTCCCTGCAAATTCGGCGGTAGGGAACTTTACACATGCACTTTGGCGTGCACAGGATCCCAGCTGCCGAATGTTTGTCATTTGCACGCCGGTGGAGTGTAAAAGTGCAGAGCAACATGCAGCGGGCTTGTGTGTAAGCCGCCTTTTGCCCTGCACTATTGCACTCCATGCAAAGTGAGTAAACGCTGCCTGGCATGCTCACAATTACAATTAAACCCTGCCCGAAATGCTTTTGGTGGATAAGGGAATCAAAATATGTATCCTGGCTACTAGGCAATTATCACAGATCTTTGGATCAACAAAAGAAGGATGGGGTTTGACTTCAACTTTAATATAAATGACTCAGGAAGAGAATATGGTCCACCAACAGAGTCAAAACCTTTAACAACAATGCAGGAGGTTTAGGGGGTTGGGGAAATAAATGCGCACGCACCGGCACACACACACCTCTTTTGGGTCGCTTGGGAACCTGGACCCTTCCATAAATGTTGCCAGTGGAGTGGGCCTTCCTGGATTTGAGTCTCTGTGCATCAAGGAGAGAGTTGATTTTTTTTTCCCCATCTGTTCTGAGTTGATTTTCAGGCTGGATTAACTGATTGTCTCACCCCCCTCCCCACCCCTTCCAGAGACGGCTCGTTGGCAGGGCTCCGGGCTTAGTGAACTTATCTGCTCCTGCTCTTCCCCTTCCCAACTCAGTCCTCTTGGTCATTGTGCATCCATCCTCTACCTTCGCTCTCATCTCGGCCTCTTCCAATTCCATCCTCTCCCTGTTCTTGTATTTCTCCTCCGTCTCTCTGTACTTGCACGCCTTCAACTCACTCCTCTCCCTGTGGCTTCCTTCTTTCCTCTCTTCCTGCACGCACCTCCTCATGCTCTCCAAACACACTCAATATCCCACTCTCACTGCCCTTTCTATGCATGGTCTAATTATGGGATCTGGGAAAATATTTGGTCGGAGGCCCGGGTCGCCTGAAATGATTGACTCTTGGTCTAGGGGATTGGGTGGGAGCCGGTTAGCCCACCTTCCACCCAGGTGCATCATGTGACACCTGTTTCACTGGTTCCTGCTCAGAGGCCTCTGGCTTAGCCTGGGGGTCAGGCAATCCTGTCCTGGTTGTGATCTGATCCCCTCATGGTTCTCTTGGGTCTAACCACTAGGTGCCTGCCTTCTCCCGAACGGCTCCTCCTGGCCATGTTTCTGCCTCCCGGGTCTCTTCTGCAGCATTGTTCTGGGGTCCAATTACCGCAGAGAAACCTTTTGTTGATCGCGCTTGCACAGCTTCTCTCCTTCAGAATCTCTTTGGGGTCTGGGCTCATGGATCGTGCTCTATTCATGTAAGTTTAATGCACAACATCCCTACTGTGAGAGGGCCTGGAGAACTGCCAATGCTCTGCATGAGGAGATCGGGAATGGGAAAGAGGCCATGCGGGATCCTCCTTCTACTGCCTCTGGGAATGGCATCACGGAGTAGACGGCTTTCCCAGCCCCGGGGTCTCGCTCACCTCAGTTCTCAGTCTCACACAATATAACAATTCCATTCAGAAAGAGAAAGCTTAGTTTAAGTTGCTTTTGTTTTTGACTGTAAATACAAATTGCCAAATTTGGCTTCACTTTGTTATCTTACTATAACAAAATAATTGGTAAACCAGAATAGGGACTTGAATGCAGAAATGCAGAAACGTCATACTTATTTAGTTTCCTTCCATCTACCCACCTGCTTGCAGTACCTCAAACCCTATTGAGGAAGCCAGTGGAGGACATCCTTCTACTTCCAAAGATGTACTTGTAGCGAGTGAGCCGATAGCGATTTACAAAAAGTGAAGTGCCCTGGTCTAATCAATGCGTAGGCACTCTATACAAGGAGAGGTCCAGCCCACACCAGAAAAAGACTAGCCGCACGCAATGCACCGCTTAATACCTCTTCTGGGATTTAAGCCCGGCCGATCCCTAAAGGAAAAAACTATTTAAGGCTCCCAAATTCACTTCAACGGTTCAAGAGAAACCTTATAAACTGCGACTGTGTTGCAGGGCTATTTGTTGCTCCATCTCCTAGTCAATCGCCATCACCTTACTTGCCCAGATCACACATGGTCCCCCGGCTCTAAGGAGGAGCTTGGAATATGTGCTGACTATATGTTCTTAAAAGGTTGAGGGGCAGTGGCAGATGTGCATCAAAAAAGTAGTGGAGCCGTGACCACAGCAGGGGACGGAGTAGGCAGGAAGGGAGCAACGTGCAACACATTTTTCGAGGGGTGTAGTCATGCTGGTTGACAGCCAATTGAGTTGAAACAGACCTAATTATAACTGGAACAGCTATTGGGTGCTAAAGTGGGGAAGTGTGAAAAAGGTAGTCGAACTGTTGAAAGTAAAAAATAAAAGTAGTGGAATGCCGCTCCCAATCATTCCCGCTCACTCCGACCACTGTTGAGGGGTGCTACATGTCAAGCTAGCAAGTGGAGAAATTCCTACCAGCACCAGGTTCGCCAATAGATGCCAGCTTTCTGTATGAATGTTATAGTGTGTGTTTGAATGTCATGGCTGGGTGGGTGCATTCTTTTGAAGAGACTGCAATGTGAGTGGATGTGAGATAAGGTGTATGAGTAAGTGACTGGTGGGTGAATGGGTATGTATTTGATAGTGTGTGTTTGAATGTTCTGGGTGCATGCATGTGGGGAGAATGCAGTGCGAGTGGATGTGAGAGAAGGTTTATGTGTGATTGAATGGTAGGTGAATGAGTAGGAATGTGACTTTGTGTATGTGAATGTTCTGGGTGCGGGGTGCCAGTGTGAGTGTGTGTGAGAGAAGGTATATGGGTGAGTGACTGGTGGGTGAATGGGTATGAATGTGATTGCGTGTGGGTGTGAATGTTCTAGGTGGGAGGGTGTCTTTGTGGAGAATGCAGTGTGAATGAATGGGAGGGAAGATGTACGGGTAAGAGACTGGTGGGTGAATGGGGATGAATGTGAGTGTGTGAATGAGAGTGAGTGTGTGTGTGTGTGTGTGTGTGTGCAAGGCCCTGGGAGGGTGGGGATCACTACAGCATTTTGTGACACATCCTTAATTGACTTGGCATGTTTACTGGTGTTTTCGGACAAAGCCAATTTCATGTGTGTTATTACGTGGCTAGACTGGCATTTGGGTGCAGCCAGTCTAGCCATTGCTTACTGTGGCATGACATTTAAAACTGGGCATCTTTGATAAGGCAAACATGATACGTAGTATTACATTGCTCGTCTGACATTTTGGTGTAGCAGCCTAGCTACTTCTTACTGTAGCATGACCTTTTATTAACTGAGCATCTATGATCAAGCAAGTGTGATACGTGTTGTTATGAGTCTAGACTGCCTTACACTCGAACCAGTTTGGACATGTTTTCTTATTGTGGAATGTCACTTTTAATGGCCAAACCAACAAGAGTATGTTCTTACATAGCAGTACTGTCATATATTGTCAGAGCCAGCTTTGTGCATAATGCCAGTAATGATAATATAAAAAACATGTCAAAGAGAACATGAGTATCTTCTTATATGGGAATACTGGAATATGCTGCTGGATCTGGTGGAGCACATCCAGCAGGAACATAATATTGGCATATATTGCAGGGAAAGGCATGAAAATGAAAAAGCATTGAGAAATGCGCCTGTGCACTTTTGGTGACTTGCATCTATTGTATTTTTTCATGAGTTACCCTGCAAATCCGATTGCAAACTGTCTGGTCTTCTACCCAATTTTTCACAGAATGTGAGCTGCATAAGGCACCATTTTAACCCATTATTCAAAACATGTTCTCAGGGGAGGGGGATGAATCCCCCCCTGGTCTATCAAACCCAGTTTGTTGGTCCAAAAATCTGGTGCATATGGGGAGCAGGCACCACCGATTCTTTGTACGCTAGGTGGAACATTTAAGCTTTGATTAAAAATTATATTTACATCTTTTACCTGTGCGTGCCCCTGGAGCGGCATAATCATCATGGACATTGTGCACATGTAGTGGTCCGACCGTCCCAGGGTGTGGCGTGCCCTTTGCTTTCTTAAGGAGCTTGAGGGCTGGGGGGCCCTCAGCATGGCTCGTAGGGGGAGCCACATGTTGTGCTACGCCACTGCCCTATATCAGCATGCCCCAGGATAAAAGACATTCTAATCCCTAACCACTACTCTGCGGCACTGAGCAGGAGCATAGTCTTGGGCGGTTTGGAGGATGATGGTATCTCTCCAGGCAAGCTCATCACGTGCTATTTCCCATTTCCACCCCAGAGCCCCACCCTGTCATCTTTCTTTCTAGAACAGGGAAATATTCTGGATTACTTTAGGGGTGGGCTATGTAAGCTGTGAGTGGGCTTCCGCAAGTGTGATATTGAGAGGTAGCAGCGAAGGACATTTGTTGGGGCTAGTTAGGACCTACAGACGGAGGATCGGATGATTACATGTCCAAGAGGAACTCTGAGTAGTGGTGGTCCAGAGGGGCCCTGAGAAGGTAGACCTGGTGCCGTCAGCCGTAGCCAAGACAAAACACATCCTACATGATACTTAGAGTATGCTCCTCTCACCTGACTAGAGTGTTTAATCAGCTAGGGCTGCACGTGGCCAGATGGAGGTACTCTGTAATCAGTGGACGCTCTGAGAGTCTTTCTGAAGGGCAGGAGCACAGCTAATGCATGAGCTGACTGGTTCAATAACAGGTTCATTTTGGTGAGCATTTAAAATGTGGTAGCGCAGACCTGGAGCGTGTGCCTTCTTGTTCGCCGTGCGCTCTGCAGGATGTTGATCATTTTCTACCTGAGGCAGTGTGGTGTGGCGGCTCACACCACTGACACCATGAGCCTCTTGGACACTTGCTTTGTTCAGTTACAGGATAGATTAAGCACAGATAGACAGAAGGACATCCACCGGCCACCCTCTCTCTCCCATCAACTGTCCCTCCTAGAGCTTACAGAACGGAATGTTCACGCTACATTGTACCAAAGAACACTCATTACGTCACATTCGTACAGCGCAGAGCAGATAGGCAAGGGCACATTACAACTGTGTGTACTGCAGGCGCAACAGTGGTCAGTGGTGCAGCCGGTATGTACAAACCTAGCATCTGCCAATGTATGGATCCCTTTGGACACTGCCTTGCCTTTGCACCCACACGATGGCAAGCAGATTTGTGAGGTATCCATCTCTCTCAGAAGGCTCCTACCTGCATTAACATATGCTGTGGGCGCTGATGTATGTGGTTTCCATGCATAGAGCTCATGGATCCTGATCAAAATGGTCCAGAGTCCCAAAAACACGCAGAACGCGTGTCACCACGCGTTTCACCGCGTCTAGGCAATTTTGCAGGACTATTAAAATGATGGTGTCAGTGTGAACTTGATGGTAAAACTTGGCCTTGGAAAAACCTCTTTGCCTGTTTAGGCCTAGACAGTTGCACATTGCTTCTCTTTTCAAAGAGGAGCTCGGCAGAGCTTTGTTTGATTAGGCTTCCAATGCGGATGCAGGATGATATTGGCGGGAATTGAAAAAGAAACGTGAAGGTGTTATAGTTGTGGAAATGGATTACCCCCGCCCCTGCTTTTCTCCTTCCCTGTCTTATTCCGCCCCTCCTCCCCATCTCCCTGTAGTAGAAATGGTGAAAAGGTGACTTCAGCAAACGTGTTTTGCTGGGGGAAAACATTAAAATAATACAAAAGAGAGAGAGACTGGGCCCTAGGGTTTAGAACACTCCTGCGCTAGGCTCTAGCGTTTTGGTGCTGCAATGGGTATTGCTGCAAGGTCACAGGTTTTTGTTGAGGTGAAGCCCACACCTCTTTGTGTGATCAGAAAAAAGGGGATCCTGCTGGCTACCTTGCAGTTCTCATTTTTGGAAAATAAATCTCCACGCTCTTTTGCCTTTTTTAGCAAGTGCAGGTTTATTTCACCATAAGCACCGCAGCGCCACGCCTCTCATGTCCTCCTGTCCGCCAAGGGAATCGAAGAGGGACTCCTATTGGAGCCTCGCTTCCATTTCCATGGCGGCCATGTTAGGTTAGTATTTCTTTGGTACGAGTTGAGTGTTTCCTTGACCTGTTGTCTCAAAGAAATAAAGTTGTATTAGCACCCCGAGACGTAAACCCTGGGTGCTAATAAACATAATCACAAGTCGCTCAGGCTATTCCGCTGTGGTATTGACGCGGGTCCCTCATTAAAGGCCCTCATGGTTCGTTACCACGCGTTATGGCCTGAAGAACCCGTGGTTACGTTATATTCATAACTGGTAAAGTAGATGCAGCCTCTTATTATGCTATATTAGGTGGAATTTGTAAAGTGTAATGTTCGCCATTTTCTTTGCTTCTTGGCGCTGATGGCTGTCTTCCTGTGTGTGACAAACCTCTACCTGGGGGGCTATACTCTGAAGGAAGTTCTCAATGGTGGAGCATAGGGCACATTGGGTGGTGTTCATAGTGCCATTGGGGGACTACTGATGGCACAGCGAGAGGTTTTATGGGCGCACGTGGCCAGGTGTTTAGGGGATGCAAGGAGAGATTGCCAAAGAATCTCAGGAGAGGTGTTATTAGGGGTCTGTGGGGAAGATATGGCTACATGAGTATGTATTCATAGGGGAACATGGAGTGGCGTCCATGGGAGCACATCACGGGGGGATCTGTCATAGAAACACCCGAGGGCGTAATCGTAGGCAAGTAATTGTACATTAATAGCTGGTGAGGGCAGTAATTACAAGCTTTGCAGTTCTGCCATTGGATATCAATAGCTGGTGCAGGGCAGTAATTACAAGCCTTGCAGTTCCGCCATTGGATATCAATAGCTGGTGCAGGGCAGTAATTACAAGCCTTGCAGTTCCGCCATTGGATATCAATAGCTGGTGCAGGGCAGTAATTACAAGCCTTGCAGTTCTGCCATTGGATATCATGGCGGATATCAATAGCTGGTGCAGGGCAGTAATTACAAGCCTTGTAGTTCCGCCATTGGATATCAATAGCTGGTGCAGGGCAGTAATTACAAGCCTTGCAGTTCCGCCATTGGATATCACTAGCTGGTGCAGGGCAGTAATTACAAGCCTTGCAGTTCCGCCATTGGATATCAATAGCTGGTGCAGGGTAGTAATTACAAGCCTTGCAGTTCCGCCATTGGATATCAAAAGCTGGTGCAGGGCAGTAATTACAAACCTTGCAGTTCCGCCATTGGATATCAATAGCTGGTGCAGGGCAGTAATTACAAGCCTTGCAGTTCCGCCATTGGATATCAATAGCTGGTGCAGGGCAGTAATTACAAGCCTTGCAGTTCTGCCATTGGATATAATGGCGGATATCAATAGCTGGTGCAGGGCAGTAATTACAAGCCTTGCAGTTCCGCAATTGGATATCAATAGCTGGTGCAGGGCAGTAATTACAAGCCTTGCAGTTCCGCCATTGGATATCAATAGCTGGTGCAGGGCAGTAATTACAAGCCTTGCAGTTCTGGCATTGGATATCATGGCGGATATCAATAGCAGGTGCAGGGCAGTAATTACAAGCCTTGCAGTTCTGCCATTTCGATATCAAGAGCTGGTGAAGGGCAGGAGGTGCAGCCTCTCTATCTAGCAGTCCTTCCTCCCCCTCTTTGTTTAGGTTTGTATACAAGCTGTATTTACATGTTATGTTCATACAAACGCCAGGAGCTTCCATAAAGCTGCGCCAACATAGACTGCTGAGGCTTTCCACAGAAATCTTGGACCAGTTTCCCAAACAGGTTTCCATAGTAACCAGTCGAGGATAGTGTTTACATTAATACAGAGCAAGATAACTGGAAGTAAAGAGAGCTTTAGAAGAAATTCTGACTTGACTGACTCCATGATCCCCACAAGGTGCTGCCAGTACTGTGGACCATCGAGTATAAGTTCTAATCCGAGACACTGTGCTCATGCAGGGCTGTGGCCCATTTAGTTCAGGACCTGATGCCAATCACTACGCGTGAATGGCACTGGTACTGTCCTCACCAATACAGTTCCTGAAGTCGGACGCTGGACATTGCCATTGCTGTGACACGCTAACTGCAGGCCATGGTATGGTTATTACCTCCACTCACTGAGCACAGGCACTGAATTTGGCATAGCATATCAGGAACAAATCATACGTGACGTTCTACACCTGTATTTGTCAATATGGGGGGCGGGTGCCTGCAGGCTCTAGGGGCACCAAAGTACAAATAAGAAGGATTGCTTTCTCACTGGTGTCAGGAAGGGTCAACTCCGTGTCTCAAGGGCCTATGTGGCAATGCTGATCTTCCCCCAGGCTTCTCTAAACTACTGCCTAGTCTTGGACCTATAGTGCCCAGCTTGCCTCTTTAGAATCTCAGCCCTGGAGACACACTGCATCACCCTGCTCCCTTTGCTGTGCTCTACTACCAGCAAGAACCTCTTCCGCCTTGAATTATGGTAATGTCAGGCCTACATATTGTCATCCTTTAGCCGAAGGTCTCTCTTCTAGACCAATAATCATATGCCTACCAGCAAGTATGTCTTCCCCTCTTCTTATGGTCTTCTTCACACCTTTCCCCCTCACTTTCTAACTACAGGGAACCCTCCTGGGCCGGCGTCAATACCTTATGACAAAGACCTACCACAAAGGATTCTTCCCTCTCGCTTTGGGTTTTTGTCAGACTGTATATTGTATCCTTTCAGCCACAGGACATTCTCACACTTTAGCTGTGGCTTACTCTTCTGGACCAACAAGCAGACTCCTACCAGCAACAGTTTCTCCCTATTTTGTCACACCTAGATATTCTCACCCTCGTGCCAGGGATCACCATCCGGGTTCAGGGTCAATAACATTTGACACACTCATGCCTGAAAGTATTTCTCCCCTTGTGCGTAGGGCTTTTGTCCGAATGTGATATTGTTTCCCTCCAGCCACGGGTTGTCTTCCTTGGTCAGTGTCATTACCTACCACTCAAAGTTCTAGGGGCAGCGTACCCAGCATGCTTCTTGACTTCCCAGTGAAGTCTGGAGGTTTCGCTCCCTGCAGTACCCACTAGTGGTCTTGGTATAGGCTTTACCAGTGTATGAGGTATAGATGTCAATCCGCTCTGTTTTCTTTTCCCATGTCTGGTGTCACTGGTTATGTGCGATATGGCTCTCAGCAAGCTCTCCAAGTCTGGTCTCATGCAATATTTGAGGTCTAGACCTCAGCCATTTCCTTTGGTCTCCCTCCTTGTTTTCTCTTTGCCAGGGTCTGAGGTATAGCTCTCATGTACACCTCTCTCAAATGCATAGTCTTGATTTCTTTTATAGCCTCCTAAAAAAGTCTATAGATTGGTTATTCCCATTTTACAGTGGGATCAAAGCTACCCCTTGGCTAGCTGTAGGGGGTCATTGTTTTCTCATTTGTAATTCTTCCTAGTTAGTGTTGGAATGGCGGCAGCCAAGAGTTTAAATGGGACCGCTGCCACTTTGAAGTGAGGAGGAGGAAAGTGGCTTTGCGGCTCAGTAGCTTGTCGCGCAACTCTCTGTCTGCCTGCTCTGAACTGCTGGAACTTTGGAGCTTGGTGTTTGTTTTCCTTCCCGGGAATCCGTGCTAAAAAGAAATGATAAACTTGTGAGTGGGAATGCCACCAGTAATCACCAAATGCAGACAACAAAGAGCTCTCTAACAAAAGTTTGATTTCCATCCAAATTTACCAAGCTCACGAATAAGATTAATCTCACAACTTCAAGATGATATTGAGATGCCTAACCTATTGGACCACCCGCAAGCATGTGTTCCCCCTGTGAGATGCACCGGGTCGTGCTGATATCTGTCTGGGAAAACCTTGGTACCCCGGCAGATAAAGAGGCTCCACCACTGCCCCTATCCTTCAACACAGTAAATCAGAAGATCCTGCTTTAGAGGTGGGAAACTTTGGATGTTATAGAACAGTTCCTTAAATCAATTGATCCTTTTTTCACAAACCACTCTTCAGCGATTTCATTACAACCTTACAGGCCCGAATTTCTCTCCATGGTTTGTGGCATTCCCCAAGGTTCTGCCGTCTTCCCACTCATTGTTAATCTTTATATTTCCGCTCTATGCAAATCATCAGGCAGCATGGCCTAGATTTCTATCATTATGCTGAAGATACACAGCTCATCCTTACATTTCCTTCTATTTGTGCTCTTAAGCCATGTATATCCACTATAAGGGCATGGATGGGCCACATCTTTTTATAATTAAACCCTACTAAATCTGAAACCCTGAGTAAGGCCAAAGCCACATCTGTAAAAACTCAGCTTTTGGTTGCCAGAACTTGGGGAATGACTACTAACTGCAGACAAAGTCAGTTGACTTTGACCACAATCTCTCTCTGATCCCACGGGTCATCATAGCAACATATCATCTCATGTGTATCCCTCACCCTCTACAACATATTCACCAAACCCCTCTTCAATCTACTGGAACCCATCGGCATCTCCTATACAAACTATGCTGATGATATGATACACCTCACCAGCAATTACATGGAAGACTCTTGTGACTTCAACTCGATCTACCTATCCATCCAAGCCTGGATATGATATGATATGATAGGTTATTTATAACGCGCTTAATACCTGGAGGTTTCTAAGCGCGGACCTGGGGATCGAACCTGTGTTGCTCCGTGTCACCTTGCTTCCAAGGCGAGCACTTTGCCCCCGAGCTATCCTCCCGAGACAACGGGAGCGAATGGCCTCTCTGAATGAAGAAAAGACAGAGATCCTGGTGGTCGGGTTTCCATCCGTCACCAAAAGCCTCTGCCCCCAATACACCAACTTCAGCATTGATGGGCTCACGATACCTGTCTCCACTTCGGTTAAGACTCTAGGGATGTACCTCGACTCTACACTCTCCCTGGCATGCAAGGTCAACACCATTGCAACCTCAGCCGCTTGCACGACTAAGCTTAACAATGCGGCCAGACCCTTCCTAGCGCCAATCAGCTGCCTCACTATTGCCAGCGCCATCATTGGTGCCATGCTTGACTATTGCAATGCCCTTTTCGCTGGCACCTCTGATCACAATATCCACAGGCTCAAAGAGATACAGAACAATGCAGTACGAGCGGCTTTCAACATCCCAAAGAGAGAACACATGTTTGAGGCACGCAGCAACACCCACTGCCTGCCCATGAAGGAAAGGATCTTTAAAACATTATCCATCACTCATAGATGCCTGTCAAACTCTGCAACGTCTTATCTCTCTCAAAGCTTCGTGAAGGCCCATTCCTCCAGACCTGTTAGGAGGGCCTACACCCACAGACCTGTCCTCCCCACTTCCAAGCAAGACAAATGTGGACGTACCAGTTTCCCCTCCTTTGCCGCTCTGCATTGGAATGCACTTCCACCTCCTCTAACAGCAGAACAATCCTACTGGATCTTCAGAAGAGCACTGAAAACCTGGCTGTTCCCCTAAAACCATTGACTTTGTCTTTCTCTCTCGGACTGTTTCCTTCTGCCCTAACCACAAGTTAAGTGCACCTGGTTGTAAAAACGCTTCGATGCCTAAGGGTTATGTGCGCTTAATACATGCAAAATAAATAAATAAAGACGCCGTTCCAATCGGCTTCTGGCACTTAGGAACTCTGAAGCTTATCCTGCCTTGCCCCCAGGTCTTCCAGCCTATGTGTTGCTTCACCTGCGGCGCATTCTCAGTGGCTCACTTTGCTCATCTATCAGTTGCTCACATTGGAGGTGCTGAATAATATCTACCGTAGATGTCCTGACATAAGTAGGCTTGGGGCAGGAGGGGTTGGGGGGGCTCTTGGGTATCGCCCCATTTATCTCCCGGTGCCACGCGTTTGGGCCACTGTGGTCTCTAGAGTCCCCATCAGCCCAAAAGGAGAGATGGCTAATGGGACTTCGTCACACAGGGCAATGTTGCGTCAATATCCAGATATCAAAATTCATTTCATTGCAAATATAAAATAGGACATGTTTTAAAATAGCTGAACAAATGTATTGCATGCATAATTATTTGTTAAGTGAACACATAGTTTCATAATAAAGCAGCTGTGTTTAAAAAACATACTATTAAAGCGAAGCCCTCATATTTTCTTTGGTTTTTAGTGACCAGATGTGCATATCGATCTCACAATGCACTGGTAATTGTGTACAATTCCAGCATTACTGAATGACTGACCTCTCTGTGGGTTGATATAGATCCCATCACCAGTAGAGCTTGGGCTATAGAATTCAGAAAGTCCCTCTACTCGCCTCTAAAAAAAAGTACTAACCCGAGAGTGAGAGGGCAGTTTCCAGGAATTCGTTTGGAGAGTTGGCAATTCCTAGAGGTTTGCTGGAAAACTATTTCCTTTCCCAACTGGATCATAGTCGTGGATGTGGAATGTTTTTCTTCATAGACATGTAATTCATGACCTGGATTGAAGACACATCTACAGCACCCCAAGGATTAGCCTCGTACCTTCCTGTCCCCATTTTAAGATGTCCTTTTATGGTGCAGACCACCAGTCCCCCCCCCCCCAAATTTGCCAAACAAAAATCAGTTGGGCGTATACATCTGAAGTAGTAGAAGTACAATTATTTGTATTTAACACAAGCTTTCCAAGAAAAAGAAGTGTCTCGAGCTATAATAAACAACATAAAAAGGCAAAAAGGATACAACTCTGATCATAAAAGACACAGAAATAAAAAAAAATCATCAAGGAGAAAAACGAAGAAAAAAGAGGCGAAATCTGTGGCCTTGATATTTGTTTGGCCCCTGCAGTGATGACCTCTATGACGTAGCACCAAGTAATCAAATTGTTGATAACTTCAAGGCAACTTCGTTGGAAAAAGGGCATTTCAGAATAAGCCCCTCACACCGCAATATGATCTGTAACCGTGCCCAATTAGGGGACAAATAATGAGAGCGGCAAACATTTAAAATGCACAAACGCTTGTTATCAGCAAGCATGAGAATTAGGTTTTTCTTCTCGTTCACACTTGGGGCCTGAGCCTCTGCTGCGGATTGTAAATGGAGAGTGAAAACTACATTGAAATATTCATTGAATAAAAGAGTTGCCATGCCGTCCCAGGGGCACACTGTTTTTTAAGTTTAAAACTCTCAATAATTTCAACCGAGCCTCCATTTCCCCCTAACACAGTCTACAGGTTCCATGTGATGTTTCCACATTTTAAAGGGCGAACAAAAAAACAACAGATTTTTTTCAGCCGAATTTTCTGTGGCCCTCAAAATACTGAAAAATGACATTCTGAACCCCCTAACCCTGGGAAGGCAATCCCGCCCACAGGGCCGGCCTTAGGGCACATCTGCCCGGGCGACGGCCCAGGGCCACCCTGCCATTAGCCCCCACCACGCCAGCCCGGGGGAGTCTTTCAAGGGCTCCTCCGAGCTGGTACAGTGGGAAAAGTCACAGCAGGTGCCCTACTGAAATTAAATTTGCTCAGCTGTGTGTATCAGAGAGCATTCAAGAAATAGGGCGCCTGCCGTGCCTATTGAGACATTTGGCGCTCCTCCCACCCCCTCCTGCATGACCAGAGGCGTGTGGGGGAGGGGTGCCAAATCTTTGTTTTGCTACTAGGGGCGCTCCGGCTTATAAGGCCGGCCCTGCCCGCCCCATCCCCACCCTCTTCCACTGTATTTCCATCAGGGGTTTTATCAGTGGTTGATAATTTGAATAATATGACATTCAAATGCATGCCAATGCCCCATCCTTTTGTCTAAAAGGGTAGTAACTCAGGGAACCACGCAATGAGATGTCACCCGCAATGTTTACACAGCGCGTAGCAAGCCTCCACCTGTCTCAAGCAACGGTTATGAGCAGATCTGGTGGCCTGAGGAACAATATGAGGGCAAGTCTGCTACCAGCAACAGCAAATGGAAACAATGTTCTAGAAGCGACCACAGTCTGTGGTCAGTGAATAATTATATTTGCACATTGACCACGCAAACCCCCAACGGAAGTTCCCTTTGCACTGCTCTATACACACAAACATATCAATTTATTTGTGAATGGCTTATGTTTAATTACT
Source organism: Ambystoma mexicanum (assembly GCF_040938575.1). Lineage (NCBI taxonomy): Eukaryota > Metazoa > Chordata > Amphibia > Caudata > Ambystomatidae > Ambystoma > Ambystoma mexicanum. The sequence continues at coordinate 835,060,925 of NC_090925.1, forward strand.
GGCATGATGGTGGTTTTGAAAACTAGCGACATTTCACTGCATATCGATAGCTCGGCAGGCCCAATATACATTGAAAGTACATTATCGAGTTCATTTCTAAAGCAATGGGGCTAGTCTTTATTTCCGAAAAATACGCTAACAGTTCTTGTCCCAGAAAAAGACATTGGGCCTCATTACGAGGTGGGCGGTAAGGGATTACCGGCACCTACTACGAGTTCCCTTTGCGGGTCCTCCCTTAACACCTGGTTTTTCCAGGCGTTAAGGACGGGACCCGCAAAGGGACTCTGGAGCAAATAACAGTACCGCAATTTGCGGTACCGTTATTAGCGCCTTCCCCATTCCCATTGAGCCCTATGGGGCTCTAATGGGAATGGGGAAGGGCCCTGGTGAATGGGGAATTACCGGTCCCGCCAACCTTGGAATGGACCGGTAATTGCTCCATTCATCAGGGTGGAGTCGGAAGGGTTTTGGAGGCAGCCATGGCTACCTCCAACCTCGTAATGAAGCCCATTGAAAGAAAAGTAAATTCCAGCCATTAAGTGAGAAGGGAGAAGGCGTATCCTAGCCACCTACTTCAGCACCACCATTTTCCTTACTCCCCACAGAGAGACCTATCCCCAGTCACTGCTTCCCCGTTCCTACATCCCCTGCTCCTTCAACTCCTTGTCACCAATCGGGGTTTCCCGCCTGCAGAACCAGCCTTATAGCCTATCTTCCCTTTCCTCTCTGTCGTGAATCGTGACATTTCAAAAAGCTACTATGAAACATGTTGCTCAATACCGCTCTCCATTAATTTTTTTACATTTTTTTTATTTGGCTTTCTACTCTTTATTTACGTTATTTGCTATTTACATAGTTCGAGCTACAGCTCATCTTGCGAAAAGATATGAGAAGGATATGGGAAATTATCAACACTGGCTCAGTAAAAGCAGCATATGATATGGCAAACGGAGTGAGTAATGCAAGATGAGTCTCTTATTATACAACTGTGTTTGACGTACAGTGTCCCCCAAGTCCAAGAATAGAGCTCGAAGGTACCTGTAATTGGCTCATCATTGAAACAGTTGAGATCATAAATTGTGCTATTCAAAAATTGAACAATTCAAGAGCAGACGGACCAAACGGCATTTCTAACATTATGCTGAAAGCAAACAGTTCTCTGTGGGCAAAAGTCATCGCCACCTTATTTGAGAGGATCGCAGCGAGTAGGACCCTACCTGAATCTTGGAATACGGCAATAGTAGTGCCAATATTCAAAAAAGGCGACCGTAATGATCCAACGAACTATCGTCCCATTACGCTGCTTGCACAATAGAGAAAGTGTTTGCTGCATTTCTTCAGAAAAAGTTAGCACTATGGGCCGAGAAAGCTAAGATAATCGACAAACGTCAAACAGGTTTTACAAAAGGGGTTGGTGTTGAAGTAAATCTGATTATCCTTAATATCATTAAACTTGAAGCGATGATGAAGGGCAAAAATGTGTTCCTGGCCTTCATAGACTTGAAACAAGCTTTCAACACCATTAATCGACAGAAACTCTGGGGGAAATTACAAGCATGGGCATGCCCTCCGGAGATATTACAACCCATTATGGCACTATACTCCAACACTTCTTTTCGCGTAAGGCTAAACGCAAAAGGTGATTTATCTGGTGAAATTATGACAAAGAGGGGAGTCAAACAAGGCTGCCCGTTGACAGCCTTGCTGTTCAAACTTTTCATAGCAAACTTACCTACAGCATTAAAGGAGCCAAGGACATTTCCTCCGAAGATAAATAACCAGCATGTTTCTTGGGTAATATATGCTGATGACATCGTTTTGCTGGACACCACACAAATTGGACTACAAAGATCGTTAAATGCACTACAAATGTATTGTGATAAAAACGATCTACTAATCAATATAAAGAAATCAAAAATGATGTCAATCAATACTGGAGGCATACTAAGAAAAAAAAACTTCAGTTGGTATCTAAAAGATGAAAGAGTGGAAACCACAAATTCGATCCGTTACCTTGGAGTGCAGTTTAACATATCAATCCGTGAATGGAATTGGACTCAAGAACTGATAATGCGAATAACAATGTTCGCAGCACAAGGGTCTAAACTCCATGCAGCATATGGTAAATTTACATTAAAACCGTTACTCAGCCTTTATCTCCAAAAAGTGGTTCCAGCCATAACGTTTGGTAGCGAAGGTGGTTCGAACATATCTGTAGACATTTGGGATAAGCTAGAGGGAACATTTTGGCGAAAGTTGCTAAGTCTACCTCAGAATCTTTCAATAACAGTGATCCGTTATGAACTGGGCTTAGACTCCTTATATGGAACCGTGCTGTGGAAGTCCATCTTGGCATGGAGGAAAATGAGAACGGTACCGGTAGCTGGGCCTTACGAGATTCTGCAAAAAAAGACGACTGCTAATGCGTCTGAATTACTAAATATGTGGGAACAAAAACTTCAGATGTTCATTTTTAGCTGCAGATTTAACAGAAGAGCTAGTCATAAAAATGCCACAAAGAGCCAAAATAAAACTGAGACGTTGGAATTGGATCCAGATGATGAGAATCGAAAAAAGTTAAAATTATTACAAGATTTGGGAACCTCGTCACACAGCCTAGACGAAATGCCCAAATACTTATGCAAATTTCCCGCTCGATATCACCGCAGGCAATTCATGAGATTGCGGTTTAACCTATATAAAACGAAAGCAGTCTTAATGCAGAGACGCGATCCAGATACCGTGGACAACCAATGTAGATACAGAAGAATCTGCCAAACACCTGATTATCGAGTGCTCAGCCATCAACCAAAAAAGATCATTACATCTGGCTAACCTTGCCCCAAAAAACCACAATTTAGAAGAGTGGTGGAGTTATTTAATCTCAGGAACAAATACACGGCTGACCTGTGCAGTGATAAACTATATGGACTCTATACTGCCTGAAAACTGATGAGCATCTGATTAGACTCAGCAATTAATACGAGGTTGCACAAAGTTAAGGACATTCATAATTGTATAATAAAAAGTTAGTTTTTTGTAAATTAAACTAAAAATTACAATTAAAAAAAATAGTTCGTTTTTCAACAACACCCTTTTATTTTCAATTTTAGGTTGGTTTTATATGGGCTTACCGCCCGTCGATGTATATGCATTTGTTATTTTTTCTTGTAATATTTTGGTTTGAATATTTTACAGTATCTGCACGGAGCGTTGTTTCAGTAACTCTTCATTTTCTACAGTTGTAGGCGTGTGCTTCGAGGCGTGTGAACCTGAGCCCTCCAGCTACATTATTCCAGTCTTCCGTGAAGCGGACCGCAAAGGGACTGACAAGGGCAGACTGCAGTCTGCGGGCCCGCTGGACTGTGAGACTGCAACCCTCTACGGATTTCTACATTCCTGCTCTTGCATTTTTTTCATCTTTCCATCCGGACCCGCCGGGACCTCTCTTGTGACTTAGAACTCCTGGTAGAGTGGCTGTGGGTATCGAAGAGGCAAGGCGGGTCGGCAGTTTATGGCGGCGCAGGTGGAGACGGCAAAAAGGAAATTTTGCACAGGCGACCTTAATCAAGGGACGCTAAGAAGCTTAAAACGGCGCCTCCTAGGCCTTTCTAAGAACACTCCAACTTCACCCGAAGGATTCGAGCGGCCAGAGAACCAGAGAGCCTTGCCAAAACCACGGCAATAACATCACTCGGAATCTATTTGAGCAAGAGCGACGAGAGCAGCAGAGCCCACTACAGCCCACTACAGTAAGTGACTTTCAGTTTCCTCCAATTGAATCAGTGGGGATGAACTCTGTGCCATCTACAACAGAGGACAATGCAGTGCTTGATTCTAGCACACCTGCTCAATCCTCCCCCTCTCTCCTTACACCTCTGACTAAATCAAAGGGCATGGGCCAGGCCCTCTCCTTACCTTTGGTGTTGTCCCCATCAGGCGTTCTCTGCCCCTCGGAGCACGCCCTGATGCCGGACTCAGCGAAGTGCCCTTCACGGGCCCCCCAGTCGGCAGGCCACCCGCTGTCTCCTCTCCCGCCTGATTGTGAACTGGCCGAATGCAGCCGTGAAGCTCAACAGGACACTCTGGCGGTGGGACCGGCTTATTCGGGGGGAAAGGTTGTGATAATGATCCACAACTCCTGGGGAGAAGAAGATCTGAGGACTCCTCCGGGTACTGAGGAACACCAACTTTCTTTTCATTCTTTCGGCCCGACACTGGAGGAGCAGCCTCCGCTAGAGGCTGGAGGGGATTCCATCGTGGGTGCAGGGCTATCCTCTGAAGCCGGCTCTGTTCCAAGCCCATTGAAATTACCATCGGCCGAAATTCCTAGTCTCAGCCCCTCGAAAACTTTGAAAATCTCCACCACTTTTCCCACATCCGACCCTCCTTGTTTGGATGAACTGCCAGCAAGTGGCAATCGGGATCAGCCTCCTAAACCAAAAACATTGTTTAGTAGTCACAAAATGTTTTCTCGGAGGTCAGTGCGGGCAAAGGCACCTTATAAAAGAGGGCTAGTGGGTGGTAAAAGGCCTTTCATCTCTCATACCCCAGTGTTCATGACCATATTGAAAGAGTTTTTCGGCAAAAAAACACGCCTTGAAGGGAAGGCCTTCAAGACTTATCTGAAGCTGAGTTGTTGGCTATCGTGGAAGATACCGCCACACACCTTTCTAATTTAAATTTACCACTCAAGATCTTCCTTCCCTCCACTGATCCTGAAAGAAATACATCAGGAAATCCAATCAGGGTCTAGCAAAATGCTTTTGGAATGGGTGGCAAGGATCCAATCTCTCCTTCACTGGGCTGGTAGCTCCCAGGAAGAACTTATCCATAACCCAGTAAAGGTTAAACAGCGTATTATGGAGAGAGATTGGATAGACACATTGGAAAAATCATCAGCCACTAAACTGACACAAGACTTACCTCCTTACACGTCTAAAGTGAACGTCTTAAAACCGTATCTGACAAAATGCCCGGACAAAAATCTTCGGGAAAATTTCCTAAGAATTCGTCTGAACATCTTACATACAAGAGAAATCCTGGCAAGAAGAAATCTGTCAGAACAAAAATCATGCAGATTCTGCAAGCTGCAGGAAAAGACGGAAACAATCAAACATCTTTTGTTAAATGGTTCAGGGGTGATAGACTCTCGCTCCCTGCACCTAGGGCATCTGTTTAGAAATCTGCACTCTTATGATGAGGACGAATGGTGGTGCCGGTTTATGAGTGGGGAGAAGACGTCATGGGTCATTGCAGTGGTGGGCTTCTTTCGAAGTATTGGCCTACTTACTTGATGCCGTAGTCCGAAAAGAAAACTTTGCCACCCTTTCCTCATGCTGGACACTTTTGATGTAGGACCTTATTGGAATATGATGTAAATCCAAAAGGATTTATTTTGATTCATGTGGGAAGCTTGTCTTGTAAAAATTGTTTTATACAATTAAATCAAGTAATAAAAAAATAAAAAAACATATATTTTATTCATCAATGTTTTTCATTCTATATTTTTGAACTTATACCCTGTGCACCATTAGTTGGTGGCCTAGATTTCGGTTATGCTAAACGGCCAGTGTGTTACTCAGTGAATACAAATTCCTGCACTTATGCTCTTAATTTAAATTAAAAATGTTAATTGTTTTTTTTTATAGCAGGCTTAATAACTGAGTTCGGTTTCTAAGCACGGATCTGGGATTCAAACCTCTGTTGCTCTGCATGGTCTTGCTTTCAAGACCAGCACGTTGCCCCTTTGCTGGTCTTGAGCAGCACCACAACTGTTTTTCAAACCAGATGACTCAGCATTCCTGGTTTCTGTGAGCATATGCATTACTAATCTAGGTCATCTACAGAACTGGATAATAGCCAATAACGCTTCTGACTTTTCGGAATATCAAACAATAGGATCACAATCAAGAATTCACAATCCAGGGAAATGGCTGCGTTGCGTTGTGAAACCCATTATACACTAGATATATAGTTTGTCATTCTAAGTGGTTGATGTCACAACAAATATCAAGTAAACCTCTTTCAGTGAATTCCATATGAAATGCTCAAAACATGTAGACAGTGAAAAAGCCAAAACTGGAAAAACATGCATATTTTAGTAACTCACATCAGGTGCAAAATAGGCATACATGGATGTGGTGGCTAATCCCGTGCCTCAGGCCGCCGCATTCGCTCGCACGCATGCACTCATACAATGAGACACCAAACACACGTCTGCAGCTTATGAGGTCTCGGCGGCAACTGCCGCACGGACCGTCTTTATTCATACCGCGCATGCGTGTCCTGGAAAGAGGCTTGCGCATGCGTGCCTTTACTTAAAGACGTAACAATGGAAAAGGACGGGAGATACAGCTTCACTGGACAGATTCTGTACAATCACACAATGGGCCATGACACTGTCCATACACAGTGCCTTCACAAACATGTGACACTATAGCTTTCACGCCCCTGCTGGGGGTGGCGGACATAGACTTTAACAGCCCGCCAGCCAGAGCTTTGGAAGGGAACAAATGTAACACTAAGTCCATGGAGGCCCGGAGGAAGCACGCGCGGTGGGAATATAGGTAACAGCGAGCCTGAGACAGTCACTTTGAATGAATTGAATGTGCATGTGTTTCCGAAGCACTAAACAAAGAACCCTATTTGCGGTGTTTCCTAGGTTGTATCTTTGGGTTCAGCCCACCCCCCCCAAGGATTCACATATCTGGATATATGATTGCTATTTTACACATAGTGGAGCCTAGTCAGCCTCATAAGTCCTATGCCGACGGAATGCACACTAGCATCTCTTAAACTAAACTCTTGGAACCTCCACCACATTGACTGCGGTCACTGAGAGCGTTCCAACCACAAAGCGCATTGAGACCATACAAATGTGGAAGAGCGCTACATAAATAACTGAATACAATACAAAACATTTATTTTCTGAATTCCTGCACACTGTTTCATAACCTATGTGTGTGAATTTAAATATACAGAGAATAGAAAATCAGACAAAAGTGGATTTATTTTATTTTTAGAAGAATCAAAATTGAATATCAGTGGACTGTTTCATTTAGTCAAACATAAAAATAATACCCTTTGTCCTTGTGCTCCTTCATCCACAGCTTTTACTTTTGATTGCGTGGAATTCTCCATACGCTTGCATCTCAGTAAAACGTCACGTTGATGGGTTCCATGTCCCTTGTTACTCAACGATTTCTCACACTTCTACCTGCATCGTACTCTCATCTTCAAATGTACATGCTCCCGTTGTGTGGCCTAGAAACGGGACCCGGGTGTTATAAGGTCCATTGAACCTTTTAGCAATAGTTTCTTCTCCTAGTAGCACTTCCACAATTCCACATGTGTATCAATCACTAAGACCTTCCACCATTAAAGGTGTTCTATTTCAAAGTCATGGTCTTGCCAACTATTTCTCATGGAAGGCCTATCTCATTTCCCTTTCCTTTTTTTTTTCTTAATTGGTATACTTCGTAGAGTATACGTTTTCACATGAAGAAAACGTTCTCATCCTTCAAAAGTGCCGAGACCGTACATGCGTGTGCATAACATCTGCCTCTACCCATACCTAGTACATTCCAGATCAGCTTACAGCTGATGTGTACTTATTTATACAAGTGTTAGATTGCTCCTATGTAATATCCTGATTAGTATTGCCGAGAGGCAAATGAATATGTCATTCATCACACCTGCCACTCCCCCGCCTCCATATGGCAGAAACAAGAGGACAACATCATTTATGGCATTGGCCCTTCCCCAACCTCTATATCGCATGTACGAGAAACGCTATTCTCTAAGACAACCCTACCAACCTTATCCTGGAACAATCGAAGAGATACATCTGCATACGCAAGAGGAAATGAACATGCTGTAAGTGAAGATGGCGAGAGCAAGTGACATCACTGCTAAACTGACACAGAAAGAATAGACATGAAGCAAATATGCACTCCCCAAGAAGAAACACAGACACGAGTTCAAACGTGTATTTAGACATGAAGACTATTACCTGTAGCAAATAGACATGAGTAACATACGATAATCAATATATACGCTGAAAAGCAAGACAACCGATATACATATATAGCTTGCTAAACGTAGAAATGCAATGGTAACTAGTGGCCATCTTGAATAAAATGGATGGCGAAGCCACGTTAGAATGAATGGGAAGCCTCGAAGAAGCCTTGAAGCTGCTGAGAGATTGGACTTGCTGAATTAGCTAAAATACAGACCCCTCTCCAAAGTTACTGTGAAAAGGGAGGTTTGGTTGGCTCTGAAGAGGACAGAAGATAATCATTCCCAACCGTTAGGCATATTTCTCTTAGATGAGGTAGGGAACAGACAACTTTGCAAAGCCAGGTGCCCGTTCATTAGAAGCTTAATAATGCATGGGGAATAGCTCACCTAAGTCTCCAGTAGCCAAAGAGAATAATGGCACTCGTATTAATATGAGCTAAAATCCTGATAAAAGCCAAGTAGAATAATTCAAAACATAGCCTCCTCACATGTGACTTATAATTGGAAGACAGTGTCTATTCAGTAATGCTGATAGGCACCTGCCATCACTCCCCACAGATTCCCAGAGCGAGAGACGCTGGACAAGGACAAGAAGAAGGCTAAAAGCCTTGGCTCAGTGCCTAGGAAATAAGGGATGGTGTCTTATTCAATTAAAAGAAGCAGTTCCTTGATGTCACTCCCCCTACCACTATTTCTGCTCATGTACTGATGACTTGCCAGCTGTCGAAGGTTGGTAAGATCAAAGCTAACCAATCACAGCTCTCAAAATGACGCTGCCATATAATTGTTACTAACATGATGTCTTTCTTACTTGTATCAATTTAGTGGGGTTCAAGATGGGGCCATCAGATAGTTATATCCAATGAAAAAGTAACCCATATGTAAACTATATGTAGACAATTCCCCTAACCAATCCCCCATCGGGTAGGTTTTTGAAACCAAGATTGCAGTGTAACGTCAGTTGCGACTGTGACATATGTTTGCGTTATAATCTATTGTTTTGCATTGTAATGATGAGAGAGCTTTGGAGATTTGTGTGCTCCTTGCTGTCTCTGGCTTATATCGATTGTTAATAAAACAGGCCTTTGCCATTTATTTTGACTATTTCCGTCATTGGGAGTGGGATTTCCCGGCCCGTCTATTCCGCTAGCGCTGAGACTTTCCAGGGCTCTTTTACAGTACCAACTGGACTTTAGGTCTATTGTATTTACTTATTTATTTATTTTTTACATTTGTATAACGGACACAGACTCTGAGGCATCCGGGTGCTGAGGTTACATGTAGCCTGGAGGCAGACAAGTACAGTGGTGACTTAGACGAATACAGGGATGGCATATATTTCAGCGTACATTTCCTATAGGAACTAACTGTTTGAAGTTGAGTTATGCGAATAGCCATGTTGAGGACAATATTTGCACCTTCTGTCAGGCTCTCAGCACCTCCAAACTTTTATCTGTACCAGATTCGTGGCCCTACTCATTAAACAACAGTGACCATTGAAGGGAACAGCAAGCTTCTGGGACATCCATGTAGTTTTATCTGTACCCAGATTCTTGTTTCACTTTTTAGGTGCCTTCTAAACATCGTATTTGCCCCACATCATATTTCTTTATGTATTCTCTTTTGCATGTTTTGACCTGTTACCCCATTAACGCACCACAAAGACAAATGTGCACCGAGATCTGTGCACTGATAAAAAGATGCATCACCCTTCTGGGGTGCAGCACGGATGCCCATGCCATGAGCATGCACTCTCTACATCTGCAATGTTAGCAGTTGCAATGGTTCCATCAGCTGAAGGCAGCGGTTTGAACTCTGGGAAGAAGCGCATGAGATTGGTGCATTCCCCAGTCGGCGGGCAGACGGCACGTCAGGTTTTTTGGCAGGGCATTCTGGAAGTTGTAGTTTAGAAATTATGGTACAGACTACTGCACTCAGGATACACCAAAATCAAATGGATGCTACCAAGGACCTGCATGGGACTGCTTGGCTTTGGCTTGTGAGTGCATGGAACGAGAATGTGCCATATTAAAAGGGAAGTTCATGTAAAGGGGTGCACAGTGGGGGCAACTCTGGGGACAAGCATACGGGCAGGATAGTTTGGGTCCTAAAGTGCGGGAAGGCAGCACTTCAGATATTAGAAGCTCCCTGGTCGGAGTACTTGAAGGACTTGCCTGAGCAGAACTCTGTGCTTCGACAGACACCATAAGGTGAGATTAACCGAATACTCTGAACTTCGCCTCGCCTGAGATATGCAGGGGCGATGAAACTCTGCTAAGTCTCTCTAGGATGAGTTTCCTGTACTACTGTGGTAGATCAGAATCAGGAGACGGACAGGGTGGCATGTTGTCTGAACGTGTTTCTTGATTATAAATCACAAGGCCTAAGCTATCCCTAAGTCTAGGATTCTCTGCACTATGCTATGAAGGAAAACAATAGAGGCTGCTTGTCTGGAAAAGTTCTCTGTCCAGAATCCTATGCTAATCCGAGTTCTGTCTCTACCACTACAATAGAAAACACATTTAACAAAGGGGGTCATTATGAGTTGGGCGCTAAGGGCGGTAAGGAGACCGGTACCGGTAATCCCTTACCGCCCAATTCCGAGGTCCCTTAGCGGGAACCGTAAGGAACGTGTGGTCTGACCACACGTCCCTTACAGGTCCCGCTAAGGGACCAGGACGCTAATAATGGGCTTGCTAGTCGCAAGCCCGTTACTAGCAACCTCCCCATTCCCATTGAGCCCTATTGGGGCTCAAATGGGAATGGGGAATGGTTTGTTCAATGGGGATTTACCGGTCGCTCCAGGGTCGGAATGCACCGGTAAGTCCCCATTGAACAGGACTGGTGCCGGACCCGGTATTGGAGGCAGCCATGGTGCAAATAGCGCCATGGCTACCTTCAATCTCGGAATGAGGCCCAAAGGCATTTAGGCCTCTGGCCAAAGGAATGGTGGCTGGTTTCTGATGCTTGTATCAATAGGGGCTCCTCGCTCCGAAGCACATTCCAATCAAGTATACTGATTGTCTCTGCAATCTTACTCTCCTTGGTACAGTTGAAATAAGTACACTAAATGGCTCTCGCCTTTTTTACCACTTGGGGACCCCTGACTTGTGTCCCGCCTCTGAGTGGTCTCCTTGGGTTAATTACAAAGCAAAGTCCTGGCGTTCTCTCCACTTGAACAGTTCCTTATCTTTACCCCACTTTGGGCTCTCGTTGGGCCTCACTGCCTCCTCCCGTTTCCCCAGAGCCATCGCTTACCTCTGGTCTCAGGCAGGTGCTCCTCTGGAGCGTCAGGGAGGTCAGCCGATGCAGCAATGCTTCCTTGGCTTTTTCTCGTTGTTCCATGTCGGACGAGCTTTCCCTCTTTTTGGCACACCTTTTGTCCACTTCCCGAGCTGCGTTTGCTCCTCAATGTCCTTCTGGGCACGGAGCTTCCGGCTCTTGGCCCGGTACATACTCTGAGTGTTCCACGGGCTCGGCTATGGCTGGGTCCGCCACGTCTGCCGTTTGCTCCCACTCTCTTGCCACATCTCCCAGGAGGAGGTCTCCCTGCTTCAGCAGCTCAGCAGGTTTCTTTTCTCCATCTGCCAAGCTCTGAGTGCCTCTTCATCTTTCCATCTGTTATGTGGTGGGCTGCCCACTGTTTCCTCATTTCAGGCAAGGACTGAGTACACAGAGGGTCTGAAACCATTCCAGCCACTCATAAAGGCAGTTTCACATCAGCATACACTTTAATTCCCATTTAGCCAACAAAGATATTGGAATCTTGATACAAAGGAGGATAACTGATATACCACTCTAGGGATGTCCTGCCCTCTAAGGGAAACCGGGGTTGTGGGGAGTGGGGGGGTCAGTCCCAGTGGGATCCTGCTTGCCCTGTCCCCCAGAGTGTGTCAAGCTTAGCAGGCTCACCTCTGTAGTCCAAAAGGGGGTGGCCCCCCCTTGGGGAGAGGGAACAAATTCCCTGGACATGTCCCAGTACATGCTGAGTCCAAGACATACAATAAAAAAAGAGTTAAGTGGAATTGGACAATCCAATAGAGAAGTAGGATGGGGGCATGGGGCCTGCTAAGAAAGGGGAACTCAGGCGTTAAGTGAAGTAGGTTTGGTCAGGAGGTCTGCTTGAAGGCCATATTGGCCAGTTCATGGGCAGGTGCCATGACAGTCCATTTTGGCAAGGTGATCCAGTGCCCAGGACATAGAACCATCAGGAATTAAGAGCAATTGGGCTGGGCCGTGGGAGCCAGTAAGGACAAGTTAACTAGTAGCTCCCAGAAGGGCCAAGGGAAGGCCAGGTCAGAAAGCTGTCTCCAAAGCACATGTTTTCTGAACATTTTAAAAGGCCAAGGCAGTCCATATTCCTCAGGTCTTCAGGACCAACTGAAGCTTGAGGGATTCACTTTAATGTATGTGCAAAAAGAGTGCACATTATGTATCATAAATCTTCATTGCAACAGTTTCACCAATTGCGCCCTATTCCCAAGTGTAATAAAAGGGGAATAATAATGAATTTACTAAACGTTCATAGAACAAGTCTATATTTGCGTGTATTGATAAGTCTATCCAAGACAGGGCTTCCGAATAGATCGCTCACAATTAAGTTGCCAGCCTCTGGCATGTGGCTAGACTGCACTTCCCAATTTCGAATCCCGACAGTGCCAACTCAGCCCTTTTTTCCCCACCGTGGCCGAATTAAATTGGGTGATAATAACAGCTATGTTTAGAGCGCCTAGAAGCTGGTATAAAGCACTATATACAAAGTTGATATTGTTGTTATTTGCATCAGAAACATAGCTTGCTATCAAATAAGTTGGCTTTGTTATTTTGATTTTGAATCGCACCCCCCCCCCCCCACGAGTGTGGAGCTTGTGCACAGCTGCTAAAAGATTCCATAATGAGTGAAAGTGACCTACATTGCAGCATTGCTGTTTTGAGGGAGCAGAATAATTTTGCAAAGGCAATAATGGTTGCAATTGTAGGCAATAAAGGCCTGCCTGTCTGTACTAGCCAGGAGGGGAAGACTATCAGCCTTTAGCCTGGGTGGGCGGGATAGCAGGTACGATTTATTGGGCCATTGTGCAGTAGCCTGAGCCCATAATGCCCCGGCCCCAACGTCTCATGGTTTTGCTCATGAGATGAGCGACTGGGGTCACTCAGAGTTCAGATTGTCGTCCCTTGCTACACCCGCTGAAATTCAAGGGTATTGGGATAAATTGGGTCATCTGAACTCTGTTTTAACTAAAGTTTTTTTTACTGAATTTAGTGTGTTTTGTTAGGCTATTCATGAGCCACCGGCCATAGCCACAGTCAACTCTACTCCTAGCATAAAAGACGTTGGCCCGTCTGCCCCCCACAAGTAAATAACCACTGTTCACATTGCAGTAGTTAGGCCCATAGCTCCCTCTCAATAAAAATACCAGACGCCACTGGCCAGGGCCACCCCCAACATTGCAACAATTAGGCCCAATGGCCAAGTTCCATGGCCATTTCGGTTGTCCCATGCCCCCCCTTTTCCTTCCCCTACTTTCATTCCTGTGGTAGTTTACCCTCGCAATTTACTACTGTAAAATAACAAGATCACTGCGACTCACCTTATATTGCGACGTTAATCATTCCCGCATTAATGCAGCGTTTGCCGATTACCGCAGTTATCCTCAAAACCGCAAAAAAGGAAGTCTTTCCCATCCCCACTGTCACTCCCCATGTTCACCCTTCCTCCTTTTAAGGTCCCTCATCTTTACCCCACTGTGCATATCTGCCAGACCCTCTCCTGTTATCCCCAATTCTCCGCTATTTCCTGCGAAGCACTTTTTTTTCTAATCAAGTCCCGTAAAATGAAAATGATCTGACTCAAAATAGGCACTCCAGCCCTCAACAAATGGGCCACCTTAACCTTTGCTCCTCTTTTACACTCACCACCTCTACCCTGGTGTGAAACCACCCCTTTCTATTGTCCTAATATCATGTTCAGCCCTTTTGTTTATCGGCTTCCCAGGGGATTAGCATGGGATTCGCTCACATCAAACACAAAAATATATGGCAGCTTTTCATTTCTGAAAAGTCCTCAGTTCTGCAATGCACCATAGAAGATATATAAACGTTTTCTGTGCCTGGGCGCACCCACTTTGCCACCAAATTCTCTAAAACTTGCCAGTCGTTTTTTTTACCAAACCAAAAAAAGGAATATCTACGATGCTTTGTGCCCAGAATCTTGTCTCCATTTCTGACCAAGGAAGCACTATGCACTGATCCGATGCAGTTTTACTCAAAGAATTCATCCTCAGTTAACATCTTTGCCCCAGCTATTAACAAGAGGCAAAGGAATACGGCCCAAAGGCATAGTGGGTGGTTCTCAGGTGTTTTAACAGGGGAAAAGAGGAAGCTAATGTAGTCGGAGAGTTCATGGAGGAAGAACTATGACCCTCAGGCCAAGTGTGCCTAGAAACAACATTTACCTGTGGCAGCAAATATAAAGTGTACGCCCTCTAAGACCTTGTGCGATGAGTGGGCCCAATATTTTGTGGACAAAATCTCTAAGATCCAGCCTGAGTGGGATGTTTCAACGCCTAGAGCAGCGCCTACATAGTTGCACGAGTGTTCTCTGCAGGCAACAGTATCTGACATTCTCTTTTCTTCTTTTGACCCCATTTTGAGTTATTTTTGCTGGCGATAATGGGGGCCCACCACCCTTCTGGCACCCAGTATGACCCTTGCCCGGTAAGGATCCTAAAGCATGTGAGAACTTTGATAGTTGTGCATGTCATTCTTTTGATAAACAGCTATTTTAGAGCATGCGTGGTGCCGGAATGTTCAAGGAGACCAGCAGTGATCCCCTCTACTAAAAAAACATGAATCGAACCCAACTCAGTTATCTAGTTACTGTCCGATTTCTTTCCGTACCCGAGCAAGTTGATGGAGGGGATTGCAGCGACACAACTGCAGTCATTTGTGGAAACTCAAGCCCTGCTAGACCAGACAGAGGTAGGCTTTAGACCAGGATGCAGCACTGAATGGTAGTAATGGCAGTAATTGATGACCTTAGGTGCCTGGTGGACAGTGGTGGCGGGGGTTCTTATATTATTAGACCTACCCACTGCCTTTTATACAGTCGACCATTCTATTCTGTTATCTCGTCTCTTTTCTGTTGGTGTTAGAGATAAAGCATTGGAATGGTTGACTTCTTTTCTCAGTGACAGAGTTCAGTCGATAGTTCTTCCTCCTTTTGAATCAGCGGTTAAATCCATCCCCTGTGGTGTCACCCAGGGGTCAGTCCTCCGCCCCCTTCTGTTCAATCTCTACATGAAACCTCTAGCTGACCTAATTGGGTGTTAGAGCTACGTTTTA
This sequence comes from Ambystoma mexicanum, assembly GCF_040938575.1. NCBI lineage: Eukaryota > Metazoa > Chordata > Amphibia > Caudata > Ambystomatidae > Ambystoma > Ambystoma mexicanum. The sequence goes on from NC_090925.1 coordinate 835,076,291, forward strand.
TATCTACACTGATGACACCCAACTGATTTTCCATGTCGGAAAACCGATGGGTGATTCTTCAGGTGGTTTGGAACAGATTGGCTTGTGAATAGATTGAAGTTTAATGTTAAAAAATCAGACATTTTGTAATGCTCCCTTCCTGTGTCTTATCAGTTGACTGGCAAGTCGGAAGGAGCTTTTCGGTCAGACCCCTGTTTAGCTCAGGTCTGGCTGGAGGGGCTGGGAGCATTCCCATCTCCTGCCTCAAATGTCATGAACCTGGGAGTTTGGCTGTATACCTCTCTTTCTTTAGAGTGTCATATAGCTACGGTTGCCAGTTTCTGTTTCGATCATCTGCCCTCACTCAAGAGATTTGGGGAGTATGTCTCGTTTCCTCATAAAATACAATTGCTCAATGTGTTAATTTGCATTAAATTAGATTACTGTCATGTGATCTACTTGGTCCTACCCAAACTGGATATCCACAGACTTTGGATTATACACAATGAGACTGCAAGGCTTCTTTTTCATTTGAGTCGCAGAGATCACAGCTCCTCCTTACGGCGTTGTATTGGAGGGTAATCAGGAGGTGCCGAGCGAGGCTGTTCCCACTAATCCAAAGGGTCGAAGCCCACTTGCCGGCCTTCAGTGATCGATGCAAAAACAGGGGTCTGACGGACAACAGCGGGCTCAGGGTGTCAAACTTTCCAGCACAACTCTGGCAGTTCCACACATCTGCTTTAGCATTTCAGGATACTTGGCTCCTTCTGCAGTTCAGAGAGAACTTCAAGGTGATCGACCTGGAATGGATGCATAGCACTGTCTCTTATACAAGATTCATTAAATCTGGGATAACCAATGGAAGATCTGCTCTCTTGCATGCATACCAGGCATGGGCCAATCACGGCCCATGGTGGTTCCAGTCGTTCAGGCACACCAGACATACTAGCACCAGTAGTGTGGATTGGGACCAAACAGTTCGTATCCTCTTCCTGGGCACTAGCACACGTGACATGCAGGAGCCCGAGAAAGTTGTGGTTTTTGCGGGAGGCTGCATGCCCAAATATGGAATTCCCCAGTCTGCTTGACCTGGGTGAAGGCAAAGAGACAAAATGGCCAAAGGACAGAACAAAAGACTTCATGGCACAGCAATTTTTCAGCCCTGGCCACAGTCTTGAGCCAAACACAGTAAACATGATATAGTTCATTAAAAAGAAGTACAAATGCTATTAAAGTAAACTGCTGCCACCAGTTTGTCCTAGGCACACTTGTACAATCACCCAAAAAAATCTTTGTGGGTTTCTAGGGCCATAAAACAAAGGACCCATATGCGCAGCCAACATAGTCAAAGACTAAGGGAAACATAGTTTCCCAGTACTGACAGTCTGAAGGACGTGTCAGTTTCACCACATAACAGATGAGCAAAAGCCCAGAGGAGTGCAGCTGAAGGCTCTGCTCCACCAGAAAATGTCAGGTTAGGTTAGCCAAACAAAAGCAAAAAGTTGGCGGGGTCCATAAATGGAGGGAAAATTGCACCTAAGGGAAATCTTTCCTAACATCAACCATAGGTCATCCCATTCATACGGTCTCCACACACAGACATGCATCAGACACTGTGCATATGGAGGCGTACCCACTCGCATGAGGACCTGCAACTCCAGCTTTCTGCTCTGAACTCTTTCAAGTCCTCTCTTGATAGAGCGAAAAAAAAGGAATTCTACCTCCCCCTCATTGGCTCTTACTCCAACCATCCTCTGAGGATACAGGGCACCCTAAACTCACTCCTCCTTAATCTATGACTATTAACTCCACTCTCACAGCTAATGACCTAGGTGAATACTTTGCTGCAAACATTTCCAAAATTAAAGACTCTCTGCTGACCTTCCTCACACTTCCTCCTCATACATTTTACACTGTGCCTACTCTACCATCATCCACTGCCTCTATCTCCCACTTTAGTCACACTAATACTGAAGAGGTCTTAGCTCTACTGATGAAGGCAACCTTTCTTGTGCCCCATCGGGCCCTCTTGCTCCTCAGCTAGTCAAGCCAATTGCCCCTTTAGTGGCCTCTCACTTCGCTGAGCTCTTCAACCTGTCCTTCGACTACGCTTGCTTTCCCTCTATTTTCAAAACAATCACAATCATCTCACTTACAAAAAAAGCAAGGGGCTGACCCAACACTACTGGCTAACTTTCGCCATACGTGTTTCCTTTCGCACTACTCTTAAGTGCCTGAAAATATTGTGTTCAGCCATTTTACCAATTTCTTGGACATCCACAATCTTCGAGACCCCCTACAAGCAGGTTTCCACTCCTGCCACTCTAGGGAAACTGTTTTCATGAATGTGTCCAACTTAATCGCCTCTGCTAAGCACTCCAACCCATACTGTATCCTAATTCTCCTTGACCAATGTCTTTGACACTGTCGATCACTCTGATCTCCGTAATACTTGTGTTCTTCTTGGGATTCGCGATAAAAGCCTTGCCTGGATTGATTCTTACCTGGCACCTCGCCAATTCTGTCTCCGGCAGCAACAACACATCTCTACTCACTCATCTTTTAGTGTTCCACAAGGCTCTGTCTTGAGTCTGCTCCTCATTACACTCAACACCTATGCTCTTGGGGTACGAATCTCCTCTTTTGGGTTCTCATACCAATTCTTTGCGGAAGACACCCAAATCTTCTTCTCTTTTCCTGAACTCTCCCCTGATCTCTGTATAAAAATGTCCAACTGTCTCTCTGCCATTAAATATTGGATAGTGTTGCACTTTCTAATGTTAAACTCTTCCAAAACAGAAGTGCTCTTGTTTTTATGGCTGGACATCGTCGGAAGCGGCCTGTGTGTGTTTTTGGACTGCGCCTTGACATTGTGATGTGGGATATACGGGGACGCAGAGACACCGGGATGTCCATTCCTCTGAGTTCTCATCAATCTATGGAGCTGCGGCTTGCAGCCGGAGCCTGCAGCCGTAGCGGAGCAGAGCAGAGCGCGGTGTGAGGAGTGGGGAGATGTCAGGACTGCGATAAACCAAGCTGGAGCCAACTGCTGCGTATTTGAGCTAGTGCAAGTGGCATGGCTGCCTGAATTTGGATCGTATCTCTCCAGCCCTGAAATCTCTCCATTGGCTCCCAGTGGCCGCAAGATTCAAGTTCAAGACCCTTTGCATTGTCCACAAGGCCTTCTGGGGCCTGGAACCGTAATACCTCCAACTCTCTCTTTGGAAATACCTTCCTACTAGAGCTCTTCGCTCCTCCACCTCCAACTCCTTGAGAGTCAGGTGCTTCTCTAAGCAACGAGTCAGGGGCAGATCTCTCTCTTCGGCTGGCGCCTCCCTCTGAACTTCGGGCGCAGGTCCCTGTCCGTCCAGCTGCACACCTGCACTGCCTCCTGTCAACCCTTGCACTTGGGTCTGTATCTGCAAGCCTACAGTCTCTTTACCTGCACTTATCAGACATGTGTTGTCTGTACTTAACCCTTGCACTGCCACCTGCTGGCCGCACTACTTGTTTTTGATCCTGTGGCCTGCACTTGCCCTTCCTCCCCTTCCCCTGGCACTTTTCCCCTGCTCTCTCCCCTGCACTTGCGCAATCTCAATGTCACTAGTTCTAGTAAGATTGTTGTCTTTGTCCTCCCTTTGTTTCCCCTCCCGTGCCTTGTCACGCCTTGATACACATGTGTAAAGGCACATTATAAATATCATATCATATCAATACATCTGCAGTGGGGTAAGCGCTTGTGCGGTTGTGCTAGATGTGCGACCCCAGTAGAGAAAACCGGAGTGATATCTGTGCTGGTGATCAAAATAGCGATCATCACATTGAAGAGGCCAAGTGAGAGGCAGCTTGCAGTGTTGGCCGTGCGGGGAGCCGCCTAGCCCAAATGAAGCAGGGTAAAAAAAGGGGGTATATTTTGAGAAGTGTAAAGCAGACACCTTTGGATGGTGAAATGGAATGTAATTCCCAAAACAAGAGTGATCAGGGAAAGATCATATCAGTCTTCCCCACGGCCCTGCAGAGAATATATAGTGAGGCTGTGAAGTCGGGCCACTCCATTTCTGACTCGACAATGGCAGGTTCTGGAATGAATCTTACAGAGGGCATTGAAATATCATGCCCAGTTCTTCAGCATGTTGAAAGACGGGCCAGCATGTCTTTGAAAGACATATGCATTAGCCTGGAAGATTTGATATTGGCTCTAGAGGCTTCACCTATCTCGATTGTCAGGCTGAGTTCCTCTCCCAAAATTTTTGACTCCAAGATAGTGTAGAGTCGGATGTCAGCTAAGCACCTGACAAACTTGATGGTCGAGTTGCCTGGCAATGTTGCGAGGATGGACAAGGGTGGCAATGGTAATAGCCCTTGTACACCTGCCCATAGTACGGTGACAGGCCATGAAGAGATTCTCAGAAGTGGTAGTAGTCTGATAGTGGTATTGAATTTGGTTCTGCAGTCCTTTATTCATTTTTATAACACAGTAGTTACGGAAGTCAGATCGAACTCAGTGGTACTTAAAGGACCAGAAGACCACCTACTGAGAGGTGCTGTGAAGGCATCATGAAGCAAGACACAGACAACAGATTCAAAGTTCAAACAAAAGTGGTTTTATTAACTTAAATGTCAGGATGGTTGAAGGCCAAAATCGCCCTATACTAAGGTGGGATTTCCCTACCTAAAGAAAAGTTTGAGTCAGTAAGTTCAACTTAAATGCCTGTCCGTGTCCAAAACCTATACTTGCTCTCACAACTAAAGCTAATTAATGTATAGGGATGTCAGCAACAAAAGAAATAGTGTTCTAAATAAAGGTATTTGCTTCTTCCAGCTCTGGGCTTACTTTCCAGCTCCCCTTCCCCAAGTTCGAGACAGTTCCACAAATTCTCAGTGTTCCCTTCCCCAAGAAGACAACACAGTTCAAAAGGGATTTTGGGGTTCCATCCCCCAAGACAGCCACAAAGTTCATAAGGTCTTACGGTTCCCTACACCAACATGTCAGCTTTTCCAGCTTGCCACCTTATACTTAGTTTCAGTCTCTCAATATTCAAAACCAGTTCCAGGTCAACTTTACACTCCTTCTAGTTTCTTGACAGTTCATACAGATTGCTTTCTTCTGCTTCACTTCAGCAATTTCGCACATACATTTGGATTGGCTTTCTCTATGTTTCCTTTTCTTTCACAGATAGGGTATACCCAGTCTAGGCGCAGTTGTTGTATCCCACGTCCACCCATTGCAGGTCACGCAACCAGTAAGTCTAGGCTTTCTTGCCCACACAGGTTCTCTTGTAACTACCTCTGTGTTCTGGCTCATACTCACTTGGCTTTCTCCTTGCCAGCCTTTTGGCTTTGCTACAATGTCTTTTCCTCTTTGCCAGTTTCTTAACTTTGCCACAATGTGTTCTTTCATATAGTTCACTACGCAGTGCTCTGTTTCGGTCACCACATTACTTTCACACTCTTAAGTAATATTCAAAACTTACTTTTCACTGCATTTCATAGGATTCGTTCTTTGCTTTCCATACATTGTATGTGTACTTCACACAAACTTATTTTCAGTTCACCGGCTTGTCAAAAGCTTTCCTTTTAGTTCAGTAATCAATAATACTTAACTCTTATTCTTTTGTTCACAGTTAATCTTATTCGTATTGTTCATCACAATCCTTCACTTTGTGTTCACAACATCTTGCACATCTTCATTTGTTCATTCAGCAATTACTTTTGCCCTTTAACAACCCCCAGGAGCACCCCGGGTTCAAGTGTTCCCTTGTATTCACTCCGCGGTCCCTGGCGCCTCCTCCAGGTGGCTGCTTTCCTCTTCTTCGGCTCTGCATACACGTTACCGCTCTATTACGAGCCCTGCTCGCACTCCAGTCTTCTTTCTATGTGCTGCCGGCATCTACGCTCGCTTCCCGCTGACGATGCCGGTAGCTTGCAGCAATTGGATTCCTTCCATGCTTCACAGCTTCTGCGGCGGTCAGCCAACCATGGAGGCTCCCACCACCATGACCCTGTCACAGCCAGCCCAGCCTCGGCACCACAGTCTTTCCCGGGAATTTGCCAGTGTCCTGGTTTCTCGACAGGACCCTCCTCGGCATCCTCCTTCTCCACAGGATTTCTCTTCCCTTAGGCCCACATGGCTCGGCCCAGCTTCTCTCCTGATCGTCTCTCCCGTGCTGGTCTCTTTCCCTTTTATACACCTGCAACCATTCAACAGGTTGCAGGTGTGAGTCCTCAAGCCCAATTGCCTGACCATAGTTAGTAGAGTTCTATGGACATGTCTGACCCTCACAACAGTCTGCAGGCCTCTTCCTCGTCTCAGTACTATAGTGTTGAAATTACATGTTAGTGTGTACCACTCCTAGTCGCCTCTTCCTCGTCCCAGTACTATAGTGGTATGAATGTGGGGAAATGAGGGGAAGTTATTGACAACAGCTTACTATAGTCCAGTGTGTAGAATGGACAAGCCATGTTGGTGCTGGAGATGAATCAGGGGAAAACATTGAGTCCAATTGGCAAAAACCCCATCTTGCTAAAAAGCGTGCCCATATCAGCCCATGCTTTGGATTTTTGCCCCGTGGATCTATTTCCATTGCACTTGGGGTCCCCCTATCATCAACTACTTCATCAAATGCGGATTCGAGATTTGGGCACAGACAATTAAAGTCTCCTCCCATGATAATCGGGCCTACATCGTCTGTACAAGAATGGGACCAGAACGTTAGAGCACTCTCTAATTCATTCATAACAGTATCTATATCTACCCTAACTTGGTTGAAATATATATTTATTGTTAGTACCGTTATAACCTTCCCATATTTCCGAAAACAACTGTGCCCAACTTAATACTTTACAATCTTTGGTTCTTAAAGCCAGCTCTACCCCCATTAGGAGTGGTTGGTGAGTGTGGGAACAAGCCAGGCCCCCACTTCTGGATCCTTATGAAGGTGGACCTTCCTCTGGCGATCTTGGGTCACTGAGAATTTTATATTCTGTTTATCGGATAACCACCCTTCCCCCCACCCGTTCTACACTGAATCCTCCATCAGGCCACCCTGCCGGGCATGATACCATTCATATCCTCTTATGAGAAATTCCTCCAAGTTATGGTAGACCAGGTTCTCAATCAACTTTGAGTGAAGCTGGGCTGCACATTTGCCTACCATCCTTCTGTCCAATAAGTGGATGAACTTGATGTCTGAAGAAGCGACAGCTCTCAAATCTACTATAGAAAAAAACTGCTGCAGTAGTCTGACTCTATTCAAGGGGATGTCCGTCTCCTCTTCAAACACTGATTCAGAAATCAGTGGTTGAGGGTGTCAGATATAAGGGTGCGGGGGACATCCTCGCAACCCCCACCCATCTTGCTCACTATAACGGCACCCAATGGGATATTTATTTGAAATTTCTAGCTGTTTGTAATTTTCGTGAAGCCGAAATTCGAATAAATGTCCCATTCGTTTTTTTTTTATTCGGTCATTTGTACGTATTCCTGTCAGTGCCGCCCATAGTTCCCAAAGGAGGAAGAAGATCTCACTGAGAGGCTACATGGAAGCCCAGTCCCCCACACTGAAGATATGTATCTCTATAATATAAAATGGTCCACATGCTGAAGTTGGCCTGGGGTCATTGGTGTATAGCTAAATCGGGAACAGTAACAGGAGGCCTACATCTGCCATCTTCTGGGCGCCATCGCAATGCACCAATTGGATGCCATCTTGTGGCTTGCTTTTCTCCAAAAGTACTCCTTGTGGGACTTCTATTTTGGAAAAGACGGGAACCTAATCATTAATAAGCTGACCCACCATCTTGGGAAGATTTCGATCAATTATAAGAGAATTTCGGAGTCCATCAGCTTCTCACATTTGTTGGCTGGGACTTTTAATTTGGACTCTGACATAAGGATCTTTACAGTTCTCTAGCGCCAGTCGTTTATTGTTTGGATGTTCTAACTTCATAGTTTGCCACACTAGGTTTTCCAAAAGTCTTAACTCAAGAAAAAAATGTAGCTCTTCTCAAATTAAAACCATTTTTGACAGTTGTTTGCCCTTACACGCATCAGTTTAACTTTTTCTAGCCCTATCATACCAGATTTCATAATTTCTTTATTCACAGAAACATCTGTCTTAAGAAATTCCCATCACTCTCATATCTTATACAAATGCATTACATTCTGCATGATGGACACAAACACTCTACGTCAATGTGAAAGGGTATGGAATATTCTGGGTACAATTTAAAAGAGGCATTGGAAATTTCCTGGCAGCAATGTGAAGTGGCATTTGATAAACATTATGGGTATTGTTCAAGAGCACTCTTGTGGGAGCAATCTGACGTGGCACGTGAACTTGGAATGGGAACGTTTTCCGGGGGTAAAGTGAAGGGTTCTATGTTAATATTCTGGGCATTATACTCAGACTGGAAATGAAGCAGTACAAGTGAAGGTAAAAATATAATAATTTTACATTATAAGTAAAAATGACTAGATTTACTAGATTTACTATGTTAATTATTTTTGCTAAAAAAAGCTAATGTATCTTTAGTGTCTTTAGTGTCTTATTATTTTGGTAGTACGAGGAGAAACCTCTTTTGCCCAAGCTCAGCTCTGCACCCCTTCATTCAAACTTTCCAGTTTCCATCCACGGAGGAATACATTCAAAACTGTGAGAAGCCCATCAGTACATCCCTTTGCTGTTTCAACCCTCTTCCACCTTCCTCACCTCCTGCAGGCAATATTATTCCCAAAGTGTTCCTTCACTTTGGCTTCATGATTCTTAATGAAATATTAAACTTGTTTATTTTTGCAGTCATCTTTTGTAGCTTATTCATTTTCAGCCATTCTTACCTCTTCATTTTCAGTATTAGTCATTGTTGCAGGGTTGTTTTATCCAAGTATCATATGATGTGTAACCGATATGACAAGGTAATGGGTATGACCCTGCCAAGGGGGGCCAACAATCCCTCTCAACCGTTGGTAGGTGGCCTACCAGGACAATGCCAGAACCAGGCCTACCACAGAGGCGGTGTGCGGGAGTTAAGAGGGACCACTGGCTCTGACTCCCTGGTATGCATGGCTGAATATATCTACCTTAGTAACCCTTTATCTGACTCAATGCCTACCACCCTCTGCCCTTCCCAGATCTCTGTTTCTAGTCTTTCAGATGGTTTCCGAGAGACTAAGGCTACCAGCATGCACCAGACTGTCTGACTTTTGAGATATTGGATTCTGCGAGGCAGCTGAGGCCAGGGTCAAAAAAACTACTAGAACCACAATTCACCGGGGCCCAACGGATAAGACCGTGCCTGGAACAGGTGTAACAAACTAGTTTCCCTAATGATAATGGACCATCCGTCCCCATTCAGGAGCTGAATGGGAGACCAACACCGAACTGTAAAACCCCAGACTGGCTACATGGAAACTGTTGAGGAGTGGCGGTGGAGCTGGAACCAGCAGAGAGCTGAGGGGAGTCCAGGGAACACTCCGCAAAAGTTTTGTGGACAATGACTTACTTGATCCAGGAGGGGAGCAGGGAACAACCACAATGACTGCATTGCTCGCTGGTGGTAAATGGAGAAAGAAAAAGGGGCGGAGCTGACGACCATTATGAAGACTTCCACTGAAAGTTCCAGCCCAGAAGGAAAGGATATGGGAGGAGTTGAGACTCCCATACCACTCAGGGAAATTCGTTTTTTTTATATATATACAAATACACCTCATATGGGGTTACAGACCTTCCTGTTACATTTACATTAAGGTATCACACAAAACAAGGACAGGTACAAGTCATTAATTCTTAAGTAGTTTCACAAAACTATCATTGTGTTTCCTAATGCTCGTCCTAGCCAGAAGAACACCCTATCCCTTTAAGGTGTACTACCCCTAGGTTATGGTGGTGTGCCGCCTATCTTCCAGGATAGAAAGAGGGGGAAGCTAGCCCTATTACTACAATGAAGAACGCATTCTCGCTAAAGAACACAACCTGGGATCCAGTCCCATGACTGCACTAGTGGAGGAGTGTTCAATAAATGATGCACTACCATGGGCAATCCTCTGGCGGCAATGTTATAGGGCCACAGGGCAAGCTTCTATGCACAATATGAACGGTCATTTTTCAGGGGGCAATGTGGACTATCATTGGGCAATCTTCTGGGTCAATGTCTGCTTATCATGGGCGAGTATGAACTGGTGCTGTCCTTTTGGCAATTGCACAACTAGCGATTATTGTTTCGTATTTAGAATAACCCTTATTATCACGAGCAATGGATGATTTACTTAAAGAGTCGTGGAAGACTCTTCAAATGTGAATGAGTAATGAAACAGTAACAAATTCAAAAAATGAAAAAGCAGTGTGTATTAAACAATTAAAGTTCAAACTAAACACCCATGTGTGTATACAATTAATTGATAACAGAGAAACAGAAAGAAAAGGGCGAATTCACCAAAATTATTTTGGAAAGAAGAGAGTGTGTGTGCTTATTGCCAAGAAAGATTACAGGTAACATCCGTCTTCAGGGATAAAGCAAAATTCGGAACAACTTGGTTCCCACATTTTGCATCAAAATGTGTCCTACATTCAGGGAACCTGGTCAAAGGAACTTTCTGGGTTTGATGATAACATCACCAAGAGACTTTTACTATTATTATTATTATTATTATTATTATTATTATTATTATTATTATTATTATTATTATTATTATTATTATTACTAATAATAATAATAATGTCATTATTGTTATTATTAGGACATGTATTGAGTGCAGACCTAGCAACGGCACGCTTTACAGAGATTGAGAGGGTACAGAGAGGGACGAGAATGCTAATAGCAGAGGGACAACACATAAAAAGTGGGGAGATACATACAAGTAAGGGAAGGGGCGTAGAGCTAGCCGCATGACAGGGGCGATGCAACAGAAGGGTTGCTTTAGGTAAGGTTTACAGAATAATGGGAACAAATTACAGGAGTATGTCCGTGACATGGGGAAAGGAGCAACCAGACGAGGTGGTGGGATCTGAGAAGGGAGACATAGAAGGTAACACTGCACAAAATTGGGGGGAGATGGTGACATTGGCTGCTGATTGCTATCAGGAAGGAGAGGAGAGAAAGCGCAAGACCTGGGAGATCCAGCCCAGCAGGGAGTCAGATGGACTAGACGTAGATATTGGGTAGGAGCATTTTCTTAAATAGGAGGGTCTTGAGTTCATTTCTGTACTGCAGACGTATGGGGCAAGTCAGATGTTGACGTGGAGGAGGTTGCAGAGTCTGGGAGCATAGACAGATTAGGCCTGACTCCAGGACCTTTCCTTTCTGCATTAGCTTTGTTCTAGTCTGTTCATGTCATGGCTTCTCGTGGCGCATTGGATGCCGGACATACCCAACTTTGCAGCGAGTTAGTTATTAGACTTGAGGGCGATTGCCTTGTAAATGATGCAGCAAGATTTGATGGTGATGTATGAAGGCAGGGCCAGATAGAGCAGTTTGATGAAGTACAGAGGGATGTGGTGAGATTTGTAGAGACCTTTGATTAGATGTGCTTCAGCATGTACTACACTTCTCAGGGGTACGAGGGGGGGGGGGTAGATCTCGTTCTTAGACAGGAGCCTCGCTCTGGAATGGCCTCCCAGCCCCTCTCAGATTTGAGCCAGATCTCCTTAAGTTCTGGAACCTCCTCAAGACCTTTCTTTCCCCCTCATCCTTCCCCTTCTCCTTCCTTGCTAATTGTCCCCTGCCCTTGCAACTGGTTCCTGGCCCCTTGTGAGTCTTAGTTGGGCCAGGCCCCTCTCGACTATCAGGCACCCTTCCCTGACTAGAATATTGAGTCTGGTCCACCCTATCCCTTCCTGTGTTCCCCTGGCACTTGCCCTCTTGGCTCCCTTAGCACTTGCCTAGCCGCTGGGGCCCCCTGCACTCACCCTCTTGGCTTCCTTAGTTCTTGCCTAGCCCATAGGGCCCCCTCCCCCTTGCACTTCCCCCTTTCCCTCTCCCTCATCCTTTCTTCCTCCCTGACCTTCCTCCACACCCTGTTAGCACTTCCTATTCTGCATGTGCATTATCCGAATGTCACAAGGCCTAGTAAGACTGTTATGGTTTTCTCCTTGTCTTCCTACCCCAGCCATGTGGCGTCTGAAAACACCTTGGCTGTATAGGGGCCATACAAATGTACAATAAATAGAGTTCATGAAAATTGTGAACACATCTCATTGGCTTTGAAAAATCAATAGACATAAATGATCTGGATTCTTGAAGCTCACAGGGATACTTTGGGGAGATCTCAGTTAAGCATTGCCCTTTTTAGGCCCTCCAATTTGTCTTTTTAAACTTTTTTTTGGGGTGTAGACCTTTTTTACCCTTATCTATTCTATTTTATTCTATTCTATCCTATCCTATTCTATAGAGTTTTTATATCGTGCCAACACGCCCGAATGTCTCAGGGCGCTCACAAGACACAACCACAGAAAAACATTGTGCTTCTGATGGAATGGACCTACACGAGAGTGGAAGAGCATTCCAGTATTAGGGGCCCATACATCAAAGCAGGAATTTCCAATTGTCTTTAAGGAAATAGGTCTGGCTAGGAAAGTCTCTTTGTTTGAATGTAATGTGCGTCTAATGGGCATCTTCTTGATTCGAGAGCAAAGATATGACCAACCAGACATTTATACACCATACTAGATGACTGTCGCTGAAACAACGGTATACCATTATCACCTAAAATCGTGAAACTTGTATGTAAAGGGTTCACTTTGTTCTATCTCACACCAGTTCCAAGAATACGAATCTCAGTTTTTGTATCATTTATGGCAAGTGAGTTCAGCGCCATTCCTGATTGAATGGCACCAAAAACCACATTCACCCAGTCCAGGCCCTTGGTATATGACCCTGACAACTCCAGGATGATCTGGGTGTCGTCCGCATAATTAGCAAACTGCACACCCAGATCAACCTAGAGATCACACAAAGGCCTGGAATAAACATTAAATATTAATGGCAAGAGGCATGAGCCCTGTGGTACCCTGCAATTGAGAGAGTCCAGCTGTGATTGAATGTCATCCTTGACAACTTTTGCCACCCTCGGGCCGAGAAACGATTTGAACCAATTGGCCACACTATTTGAGCACTTACCAGTCTTGAGCAATCTATTTGCCAACAGCTCATGATTGACCAAATCAAAAGCAGCAGAGTGATTGAGAAGTAAAAGCAATGCTATGCCACCTTTATCAATGACCTTGACAATGTTATATTTTAAATCAAGGAGCGCTGTCTCAGTACCATGTTTTTTCCGAAATCCAGATCGTCCTGAGGCAAGAATTCCTTGTCATTCGACAAAACCCTGATATTGGTGACATGCAACTTTGTCAAGGATTTTCAGCATATAAGAAACATTTGTTATGGGCCTTTAATTAGTGGGGTCACTGAGGTCAAGATTCTCTTTTTTTTTTTTTTAGCAAAGGTGATATCCATGCCTCCTTGAGGCATTTGGGAACGAGTACCTCCGAAAAGGTGCGATTAATGAAACTAGTGACCAAAGGAACAATTAAGGCTATACACTCCTTTACAAAAGATGCTGGAAAAATATCCTCTTTACAAGGGGTGGGCTTTATCTATTGAAAAATATTTGTTATATCAATATCTGATATTTGTTTAAAGGAAAAAGGTATAGAAGGATCGAATGTTGCTATTGAAGATGAATATTTTATCTCAGTATCTGTACTTAATAACTTTTTTACACGTTCTGTGATACTGAGCTATTTTTTGAACAAATCCATCATGGATTCTTTGACACCAGTTGTTATCAATGACAACATGCAGGTGTTCCTTTTAGTTCATGCACGAAAGCGAACTCTCTAGAATTTGATTTGGCTGAGTTGATCCGTTCATTCAGTTTAGTCTCCTCTGCTTTAAAAATGATCGCCCTATACACCCTGAGAGTAGAGTCGGAAGGATGCTTCCTCCAACTACATTCAGCCATACGTTTAACTTTTCTGGCTGCTAGGACATCAAATGGAAATCAGCTGTTACATTTTTTGTTTTCTTTTGAGATTTAACAAGCAATGGCGCCAGAGTATTAAAAGCATTGTTAGTAATAGTACGAAAATGACCAACAAAATCAGCCAGAGGAATGTTGTCCTCAAGAATTCATAACTAGGGAATAACCAGCAGTTCAAATGCGTCATGTGTAACTTTTCAGGTATTCATAGATGGGATCGATTTTATGCACACATAATTATTTATAGAAATAGGGCATAAAAGTTGAAGGTTGAAATACAAGAAGAAGTGATCCGACCAAATGCAACTTCGTATGTCTAAAGGCGAGATTGCCTGATTCATTGTCACAACCCAATCCAGGATGTTCCCCCCACTATGTGTTCCTGTATTTACATGTTGTTTGTACCCAAGAACCTGAAGATTATTCAACAATGAGGAAGCATCTTGATCTAAAGGGTCATTAGCCCATGAATCTAAACCTCTGTGTATCACAAAATGCACAAAAGGTTTGGAGACAGCCCCAAGATAGGCTATCAATTGATCCTCAAAGCGCGGGGTCACCATTGGGAGTCTGTAAAGTATCAGAATACTAAGTGTGGCTGTGGCATTGAGGGTCATTTTGAGTAGCATAGATTTAGAATGATCCAATTCTGAAACATCGGACTTAAATATTTTCAGGTGTTCCTTGTAAATCAACGCCACACCCCCTCTTCTCAGTCCAACACAATCAAAATGTAAAATATTACAGCCTCCAGGGGTAGCAATCTGAGTAGCATGTAGTGCTGCCTCCTTAAGCCATGTTTCTTTGATGGCAATAAGGTCCGCCTTTGACTCAAGCATAAAATTAGACAGTTCAGTAGCATGACGCACTAATGAACATGTGTTTGATAAAACATTGTAATATTAACGGAGTACTCTGCTTAAAGGGCTGATCCCTAGAAGGTAGGAGAAAGACCTAATTTTCCATGTATACTTGTGTGATACATTTCATACCTACATCAGCTGGTCTACAGGCTGAAAACAGCCAACGTCCTGATCTACTCCCAAAGGTAGCTGTTCAGCTTAAATTAGTCTCACTGCCCAGTGGGCAGTCGTGCAGTACTGTTGCTAGTCGTGTACGACGATTCCTTTGAAGAGCGGCAATGAGTTCATAACAAGATGTCATTCTGAGTATATCTTCAGTTTGTGTGCAGTAAATAAGTATTACAAATTGACAGTTAAAGGATATGAGTCAGGCACCAAGGGAGTCTATTAGTACCCTTCAGTAAACAAGAAAAAAGCAAGTGTTCAATTTCCTTGGTTACTCTCCCTGTTCTCTGGTTCTGATCTTTCTTCAAGCCACAGTCTTGGTTTACTCCCTGCCAAGGTCCGTCATTGTCATCTGTATATGCAAAGTTCGTATTCCCCTGTATTACTGGTCAGGGTATATCTTCTTGAAATGGGTTCCAGCCCCCCACAAGGTTCTCTTTAGCTGAATACCACTTATTTCTGTAAAGTCTGTATTCCCCTGTTTCCCCTATATTACTGGTAGGGGTACGCTCTCTTGATATGGAATCCAGACCTCCTTCACTCAGTCACTCTGTCCCGTGAGTATTCCTTCTGTTCTCCATTTCAGGCTTCCTATACTCTCTGGGTCTCCCCAACCTGGAACTTTGATGTCTTCACTGGCTCATCGGGAGCTTCCCCGGTCTTCCGTGCAGTTCGGGTGTGGTATCCCTCCACTCCAGCGGCCTCGGTCACCAACGGGTAAATTGCCTCTTCTGCGCTCTCCGTTCTGCGTCGCAAACCATTCCCTGAGTGTGTCTCTCCCTCAGACCCTGTTTGCCTCTCTGCTTTGCTGTCCTGCGCGTACCTGGGCACTCTCTCGGTTCCTGCCACGCCAACAACTAAGACACCACTGTTCTGTTACCTCGCTGCCTTTGAATGACAGCTGACCAATAGGATTACTCGAAAGGCTAGATTACATGCATTTGTTCTGGTTAGTGATCTTCATTACTCATGGCTTCTTCCTCGTTCCGGTACTTCTTGCCTGAGACATACTGCAACAATACACACAGACATTGGGTAGTATGGGATTGGAGGAGTTTTGAGGGAAGGTAGGAGGGTCAAAGGGATACTGCGTTATCACAGGATGGCCACTGCTCTCAATGGGGTTCTCCCTCCCCATGAGATCCTCCCACTGAACACCACCCCAGAGTGTCTATCGGGCAGTGGCCTCACCTCCCTGGCCTCATGTAAAGAGGCTCCCCCATCTAAAGCAGTGACGATACCTCGGGATTCATCACACACAGAAAAGGATTTTGTGTCACCCCAAAGCCTGCAAGTCAGGAAGGAATGACAAAACCCTCTTTGAACTGTATGAACTGAGACAATTAGGCCTGGAAGGCCTACGAACCTTCAAAGTTTTAAGACACTTTTTGCAAGGAAGGGTGTCTGGGGAAGGGATGGGATTCAAACTAGGAGAAAACCACCTTGGCCATTGTTTTGTTCAGGAAGATCCCATTTTCATGTAAATTGACTCTTTATGTAAAAGAATAATTCCTGAAATAAATATATTGAATGACAATTTACCGACTTGGTGTACTTCTTAGTCCTAGACGGAACCCTGTGTCAAAGGCATCCGATTTGGTTGAGAGCCATTTTTCTTTATTTGGGTTAAAGTCAAGATCAATTAGCTACTTTAGTGAATGAAATCCAGGTCATGCGCATAATGTTTATGCAACTATCAAATACTGTGCTATCGAGACTGGGGGCGGTGCAGATAGAGGGAGAAGATTGTGGAGCTTCAAGTGGAGGTTTGAAAGTAACAGGCAAATCTCAGGGGGTTCCGTCAGGAATGTCAGAAACGGTCTAAAAATAAAAACACGCCTCAGTTGTATCATATCAGGGCTCTGAGGGAGGTGGCACAGATATGTTTTGAGATGGGTGGAGAACCGTCACCAGCAGACCCACATCTGCAAAACGGTAAGTGGCAGCAGCCCCAGATATAATTAACACAGGGAAGGATAAAATGAGTGATGATTACAAAGTAAAAACAGCAGCGGAATTGTTGGAGGAAGAGAAAAAAGGTTCCTCTTTGTTAGAAAGATAGGTCAAAGCAGTGGAGCTGTTGCCAGCAAAAGACACAGGAAGGTAAGGATGGTAAACAAGGAATTCAGAGAGGCGCTCGGTAAATTAGATAAAGCGAATAAAGCCATGTTATTACAAGGACTGTATCAGAAAGCTATGAAGAAAGAGAATAAGAAACAGAAACAACAGCGACATTAACAATATTAATAACTGGTAGAACTAAGCAAGGTACCGCAACCTATTAAAGGGAAAAATCCACAGGAATTACTGATGCCTCTATATCAGGCTATCAGCTGATGGGATTTTGAAGGGATGAACCAGTGGCAGTCTGTTAACTGGCATGACTATTGAACCCCGAAAATAAAACATAGGTGGAGCTTAGCACTTTTTTTTACTGATGAAGCCAATGCAGAATATAGGAGGAGAGCGGTGGAGAGTGTGTGTTGAGACCATAAGGTCTATTTACACAAGGTTTTTGCCATCAAATGTAGGTCTGTGTTATTGGCTAACTTAACTCCTAAAGAAGACCAAAGCCTGTCCGAGTATGCAGAGGTACTGACTGAAATGAGGCTAAAGAGAAGTTGCTCATGACTGGAGAAGACAAATTGAGTGTATAAGCACCTCTACCCGAGGCAGTCGGGGAAGAGGTAAAACAAAGGGATAATGGTGTACAAAAATAGAAAAAAGAGGATGGATGAGAAAATATTTTTAAATGGGCAGATCAGGAGCAGATCATGCAAAGCGAGGTTGTACAAAAAGGGGATGTAGAATATGGCAGGAGGGAGGTTGTTCACAAATAAATTGGATAGGAGACATTGTTTGGGCAGTCCCCATAATGTGAGGTGAGGGGTGACAACAGACAGTGAGTACTCTCAGAAGGGAGATTAGATAGAACAGAATAGGGAGGATGGCGAGTAAGGGAACAAGAGAGCGGAAGAGGTATTTTTGTAAGAAGCAATAGAGGACATTGTAGAGGGAGAGTGATTTGGGATAATAA
This sequence comes from Ambystoma mexicanum, assembly GCF_040938575.1. Taxonomy (NCBI): domain Eukaryota; kingdom Metazoa; phylum Chordata; class Amphibia; order Caudata; family Ambystomatidae; genus Ambystoma; species Ambystoma mexicanum. The sequence goes on from NC_090925.1 coordinate 835,094,313, forward strand.
AGAGAATATAGTGTCTGAGACCTGTGACAAGGCCTAGTCCTAGGCCTTACGAGGGGAGGAAGGGAGCCAGCCCCCCTACCCCCCAACAACCCTAAAGGCACCAGAATGGGTGCGGGACCTCCTCCCAGTCCCTTGTTACCTGAAGATGAGGTGGCAGGGTCACCGAAGAAGACCTCTGAGGCGGAACAGCAGCCGGTTGGTGCAGAGTCAGCTAGAGAGGCGGTGCAGGAACTAAAGAGCCAGGGGAGAAGCCATTGTGGGACACTGGTGTACCGGAGAAGGATGTGGCCACAGGAAGGTTGGTGGTGCTGACGCTGCAACAAAAGACTCTGAAGGCTGGGCCATACAAGCTGGCCCAGCATTGTAACAGCTTGCATGGGTTCCTGTTAGGAGAGAGGATGCAGTGCCACCAATGAGAGGGATGCCTTGCGAGGACCACAAGACGGTGCTGCATACCAAAAAGGAGCACGGCCCTACCTGGCAAACCCAGCCGGAGCCTGCACACAAAAGAATGAACCCACTAAATCACAAAGGATTTCCCATGGTGAAAGTGGACTCCACTAACCACCAGGGAATAAAGTATTGTTAAAAGGACCACTATACGTCCCTTATAGACTGTTGGGCTTTTCAGGCCCATGGCACAGCAATGTTGCATAGAAAGAGGGCAGGGAAGCCCTTATGAAGAATTTCCAAGACCGTCCATTGCCACACCCTTGGAGCAAGGTGAGTTGATTGGTCAAGGTAAATTAGCCAATCCTGGGAGGGAGCGGGATATTTAAAGGTAGGTTTGGGGATAGGTTAGTGTGGGTTGTAGTTGGGTGAGGAGAAGGGGAGGAGGACGCCCCGAGAGACCATAGTAGAAGAGTGTGGAAGGAGTATGGAGGTTATTGGAGAGAGGGGTCTGTGGAGTGGTTGTGTGTGTGTGTGTGATTAGTAAGTGCAACAGTAGGAAGAAGGTAATAGTGGATGTAAGTGGAGGTCGTGGTAGTGGAAGTATTGGAGTAGAAGTGGGAGTGAGATGTAGCCTTAGTAGATGGTGCTAGCGGGAGTAAAAAGAGAGGAGAAACAGTAGTAAAAAAGTGGTTGTAGCAGTAGCGGGGGGCTGGTTGTAGAGAGGTGGTAGTGAGAAGCAGTAGCGGAGTGGGCGTAGTGGTAAGAGCTGAGAGGTAGTAGTATCAGAGAGGTAGTAGTGGCAGGAGGACTGAGTAGTAGGAAGGAAGGAGGAGAGGTAATTTAGGAGGGAGTAGTTGTATGATAGCGGGAGGTAGTGGTAGTAGTGAGAGAAGGAGTTAAGAAGAGAAGTAACATCAAAGGGTGGAGGTAGGAAGGTGGAGTGTAAGATCACAGGGACAGCAGTGTGCTGGGGGAGAGCATCTCAGGGCCCAATGTATGAGAGGATGAGGTGAGACTGTGTGTGAATGTCGAGTGCCTCAAACAGTGTGAACGAAGGGACCACTCCCAATCTCCCTCAGAATACTAAGTGGGCCTTTGAGACGGAAAACTGGAAGCTCCTTAGGGAGGGCCCCAGCCTTCGTTTCAGTGAAAACACATCAGCCATTATTAAGAACCAGACAGTAAGGGTCACCTGGCGCTATTACTAACACCTGTTATGGACACCTGACTAGGAAGGTGATAGTCCAAGGAAGTAGATAGAAAGGGATGGCCCCAGTGCCAACAATCCCTAGGTCCCTCTTGGCCCTTAAAACAACTTGTGAATCCCTCAGCCAAACTGCTGGTGTTATATTCCGTAAACACCCTTGAAATGTCAACAGAAGGCTCCTGAGTGGTTAATTGTGGTGGACCTCGCCAGATGTGGTGTCAGAAGTGGGTTCTCCAGAGCCCGAGAAAGGGGTCATGTGAGAGTGTGCGTGCATGTAGAGTGTCTCAAACTGTGAACGAATGCACCATCCAATAACTCCCTTAGAACACTTAGCAGGCCTATGAGAGGGAAAACTATCAGGCCCCTAGGGAGCGAGTCAGCCATCATTTTAGGGAAAATACTACAGTCATTAGAACCAGATAGTAGGGATCACATGGCGCTAATACTTACACCTCTTACGGATGCCTGAGCAAGGAAGGTGCTAGTCCAAGGGAGTCGAGAGAGTGGTAAAGAGGGACGACCCTAGCTCCAACAATCCCAGTCCTGGTTGGCCCTTAAATGAATCCCTCAGCCAAACTGTTGTTGGTGTTATATGCAATAAACAGCCCTTGAATGTCAACAGAAGGGTTTGAGCGCCCCAAGACATTTGGGTTAATGTTGCGCTATATAAGAATTCATTTAGTTCGTTATTTAGTTAGTTAATTGTGGCAGGCCCCGCCACAGACCACAGACTGTCATGTGAGACAAGGAAAGAGCTTTTACAAGCTAGAAGAGAAGTTGAAGGAGGCCAGAGAGTCAATGGATAAGGTAAGGGAGCAGTTGGAAAAGAGCAGAGCCTTACCAATAGTACTGAATAGGCTGCAAGAGCAAGTGTCTGCCTCAGCAGCGAGTAGACCTCGAGAGCAAAAACATTGCATACTGCTTGTTGCTCCTTTAGGGAAACATATCTACTACAACAGGGACACGCCAGTGTGGGACACTTCAGTAAGGGGCAGTCGCAATATTTCAATGCAACAAGAACAATGGAGCAGGGCCATAGCACATCTAGGATTGGTGGAGTCAATTATCAAATGAATGCATTTGAGGATTGCAGTCCTCAAATGCGTGTAACGATAACTGAATTACCTTAAATTGAAGAATGCAAGATTTTTCAACTGCAAGATTTGGGAGCAGACCCAATTCCCCAGCATTTGAATGAAAAGAATATCAAATATGTTCATTTGAATTCGGGAGAACATAACTGTGCATGTCTGGGTGAGGTGGATATGATGGGAGTGGATGTGATGAGAGCGGAAAGGCTTATTTTGGAATTCGCTAATATGCAACTGTAACAATGAACTGACAAAGGAATTCTGAGGGTGGTCCCAATGGGTCGAATACAAAGTTAATGAACATGACCGATGTGGGTGTATTGCAGGAAACGTTTCTCTTTATTTGAGCACAACAAAAATTTGATTTTGGGGGTATAAAGTGTTGTATAGAGCTGCACATTAACAAAAAACCAAAATATGAGAGCGTGTGAAACCATTCAGTGTGCCTCAAGAGAATGTCATACAAACTACTGGCTCCATCAAGGGATTCTTGATGAGGGAGTCCTTTTTTAAGTAGAAGAACAAGTCCAGTTCTCTGCCCCCATTTGGCCAATTAAGAGACACGATGGAGGGTGGAGATAACCAAGAGATTTCAGAGAACTGAACAAAGTTTGGACCCCCACTGCAGTTACTTGCATATTTTCCAGAAATACTACCATGGTTAATTCCTGAATGCACCATATTTACTGTACACAATGTAAATTCAGGTTTCTGGGCTCCCCCCCCCCCATCCAACGACAATCAGAAATATACCGTCCTACGGTGGGATGGAGAGTATTGTACAGAGCTTGATATGTAGGCCCACAATTTTTCACTGTAATGAAAAGAAAATTGGATGATCCAAATGGGCAAACATGCGCAATGTGGTATATTCATTTGTAGCAAGCATGGGAAGGATCATGGCAAACAGTTGATAGAAATGTTGCTGAGAATATAGGAACGGGACTGAAATTTAACACAATGGGAATAAAATGGAGGAAGAAGAAGAGGAGGTTCATGTTTTTCAGCATGACTTTATTAGCAATAGGTAAAAGCATTGATAAAGGCAGACTTCCATTGATAATCATCAAGGTAATTTAGCAGGCTAGGATTTATATGTGTTAATCCTAAGGCATTATGTATTCATTGATGATTATATTTTGAATGTTAAACTCTGATGATTGATAATATGTAAATGATTATGCTAAATATGTATATAAGTTATGTATGCCAAAGGTTTCATTGAAAACATTAATGTGTTAAAATTAGATAAATTAGAAAAAATAACAGCACTTCAAATTCCCACAAATCATTGCAGTGAATGTTGGCCATGTTAGAGTTCTCAAGAATATGCACCTCTTTGTTTGCAGATTTGTCAAAGCCTTTGTATGATTGCTTGAGGCAGAAAGAATCCCAATGGAGGGTTGGAGCATTCACAAGCAGGAACAATTGAAACAGTCTTTGTCTGCATCACCAAATATTGTGAGACCATAATCAGACATGGGGCCTTATTATGAGTATGCTGTCCGGTAACAACGGTGCCGGTAAGCTACCAGCACCGGTGTTACTGGACCGGCATACTCCGAGTTCTGCGGGCGGGTGCCGTACCTCCCGCCAGGTCTGACTAGATAATGAGTCATGCTAGGGATGTGGCAGGGAAAGAGGCGCTTTGCTGCATATGTTATGGGAATGTCCAAGAGTTGTCGATTTTTGGTGGGAAGTGTTAGACAGGCTGGATACGATACTGGATGTGTCATTTCCGAGGTCCCCCTGTTATTCTTCTTTCAATTCGGGGTAGATGTGATGTTTCCTGTGACCGATCAGGCTGGATTGATAGGGCACTCCTGGTGGCGACAAGGAATATATTAAGAGTGTGGAAAACGAGGAAAAAGCTCTAACTTGAAAATTGGGTGACAGATTTGCAAACTCTTTCCAGATTTGAAAAACACAGGATGAGGAAACAAAATCGGGAGGGAATATATATGGAGGAGCCTTGAGGGCTGTTTAATGACTTATATGGTTATTTTTATTTGTTTTTATTTATTTATTTATGTAGCGCAAAAAGACAGGACAGTGATTACAAAAACGGGACAAGAATAGACACACAGAAGATCGTATCATGGGGAGCTGAGAGAGGTCGCTAGTCCAGTTTATTTAAACAGTAGGGTCTTTAACTTCTTTCTGAAGACTATGTAGTTGTTTTCTAATTTCGAGGATACGGGCAGTTCATTCCATTTATGGATGCTTCTGTTTGGAAAGGCCTTGCCCAGGCCGTTTTGCTTTTTAGCTGGGGTTGTCTGGAGAAGACCTTTGTTGGAGGATGGTTGAGTGTGAGTATGAGCAAATAGTGTGAAGAGATGTTGGTTGTTGGCATACGCTGTTGGTGTGGAGTGTGGATTGTCAGGTTTATGTTTGTGGTATGTTTGATTCTGTTTGTGTAGTAACTTTTTTTTGTGTCTATGTCACTTGTTCGGTCACATTAATAGACGCAGAGAGTATTATATATATGGTGGTGTTGGGGTAAATTATTTGCAATGTATATAATTGATTGTATATAACTCAATTGGGACTATATTTTGTTTATTTTTTAAGCCTTCATATACATGGACTAAAAGTTCATTGTTTTTCTCATGTTTTTTTAAATCTAAATAAAGTAGAAAACAGCTTTAGTTTCTCTGAAAATGCTCGTATGGAATGTGACCAATAGAGAAACTTTGTTATTATTTGATTTGGAAGTGCAGGATTATAACAAGACTGTAGCTGGATTAATGCGCGTGGAGGTACAGGAAGAGCAGCGGGAGACTACGCTTAAAGAAATATTGCACCCATGAATTCGAGGTCTCCCACTGAACAGACAGCCAGATAGGGATGCAGTCGATTTTTTGAGCTGGCCGATCGATCGATCCCACGTAACTGGAAGGAGTGTAGAGCTGGAGGTGGTGTGGTGGTTGAAACAAAAGACCCTTCGGAATTTTGGGCAACTTTTGAGATTGGGAGAACAAAGTGATTTGCAGAGGTACAAATAGTTTGCACAGCGCTCGCGTACAAAGACGTACATGGTCTGCCCGACTCCTCCTCTAGCAATGGTTGCAGATTCAGATTTTGATTTTCAGACATTTATCATCTGATTATGGTGTTGGTGGAAAAGTCAACTGTGGAGAGACATAGGAAGGTCAGCAGTTAAAGGGAAGGAGCAATGTTTACGCTGTGAAAGTTAAAGCACATTGCACAAGTGGAATTTTATTTTTAATAATTGTTGTTAAATTGTGATAACAAAATGAATTGTGAAAATTGTATAAACCATTACACAATCAAACAAAGTAAAATAAGCAGAAACTGAACGGAAGGAAAGGTTTTAGCAGATTCAACTCCTAATAGGGTGCTCCTAGCGTGCAACATGGAACATTAACCTGATGACCCTGGTCCTTTGTGTCCCACAGAAGTATTAACATCATTAGATTTAGAACTGAATGAACGAACTGCAGATTATGATAAGAACACAGATTATAGGTTAGGAGAGCACAGTTTATTAGAGCTGGAAGAAACTACCTTTACATCTTTTGATAAAATAGTGGCACACGCAGTTTTATGGTAAAAGGTGAATGACAGAGTAATACGAACAATTTTTCTGAAGATCCAGAAAGATGAGTTACGTTAGGCCCACGGATTATGGGCACATTAGAAAGGGGACAAAAGTTAGTATACCTGAAAGTGCACAGGATGGTGGCCAGGAATGACAACAGGTTGGAAAGAGTTGCTATTGAATTGTAAGGCTTGTTGGATGCAAGATAGACCAAGCAGACATTAACAAGGCACAGACAGCTGCATGCCAGAATCTTCATTTTGGGTTGTGTCCGTCCTTTGCAGCAGACAGCCCTTGGATTCATGTGTGCATGTGTAATAGTGGCTGCCTTCAGTAAATGCCAGAGGCATTTCCCACTAGAAATTGTTCTGCGTTGACAATTGTTAAACATCTAGTGAATGACATCAGAAATGGGTGCTCACTGTAATGCAGAGGTTATACAGACATTATGCCATATGATGCACATTGTACAGAAGTATCACAGCATTTTTAACCCAGGCCGCTCAGCAGGTGGAAAGGTTGAATCAGGAAATAAAGCAAGAAATGAGGAAAAGTTGTGCAATGAAGGGAGCCAATGGGATTTTCTCGCGCCTTTATTCTGCATGCATTGAGAGGAAGAAAGCGTATTGCCATGATTGCTCACTCCCAACTCCACCGACCTCCTGGTCTAACCTCCTCCTGATGCTCTACTCCAGCCTCCCCCTGATGCCTTCCAACCTCCTCCTGATATTCTACACTATCCACGTGATATTCTATACCAACCTTCCCCTGATGACTTCCAACCTCCTCCTGATTTTCCACACTAACCTCCTGATATTCTATACCAACCTTCCCCTGATGACTTCCAACCTCCTCCTGATATTCCACACTAACCTCCTGATATTCTATACCAACCTTCCCCTGATGACTTCCAGCCTCCTCCTGATATTCTACACTAACCTCCTGATATTCTATACCAACCTTCTCCTGATGACTTCCAACCTCCTCCTGATATTCCACACTAACCTCCTGATATTCTATACCAACCTTCCCCTGATGACTTCCAGCCTCCTCCTGATATTCCACACTAACCTCCTGATATTCTATACCAACCTTCTCCTGATGACTTCCAACCTCCTCCTGATGTTCTCCCCTGACCTATTCCATCCTCTCTTTACCCTCCTCTCTCTGATGACTCGTCTCCCCCTCCCATCACCAGCCTCCTTCTCTCCCCCTGGTCTCTCCAAACTCTCCTTTTTCCAAAATCTCCAGCTCGCTCCAAATGCCTAGTGCAACCTCCTTCTCGCAAAACACATACAAGTGTACTTTGAAACAGCCGTTTATAGTCTCTGCCCGTCCCCTATGTAGTCATCATGTGTTTGCACCTGTGTGTGAAAATGATTGGGCCCCCTAGAATTGTTCTGACTTGATTTCTGCATTAAAGTCATGCATTTTTGATTGTGTATTGGATACGCTGCGTAGCAGGTGGTCAGCCATTTTAGATTCCCAGTTCACATCTGTCCGTGTATGCTTGCTTCTCTACTGGACGTGCTACAGAGCGGGTGGCCTGCCAGATTGCAATCCCTGTTTAGATCTGTCCGTGTATATGTAGTGGCGCCGCCGACCTCAGTGGAGCCATGTCTGCAGCAGGATCACTGGTGAGTATTACAAGTACTTCAAAGGGATCATAATAGTTACTGGGAAATATGGACCCTGTATTTCTCCATGTCTGCATCAATGAGGGTGTACGTTTTACTGCCCCAGTGTGTGGCTCCCTTTGTGATGCCCCTTAAGGGCTGGTTCTATCTTTCTGCTACATTTGAGTGTCCCCCGCCCAATGACTGCCGCTTAACGCTGGATGGTCACGGGCCCCACTGGTCAACCCACTGGCTGTCCCCAGAATAAGGCAAGGGATTGTGTTACAAAGCAGGCATAATATGTGCCTGCTTAAGGTTCAGGTTATTGATCCTTTTGATGATTGTGACAGCGGCGGAGGCTGCGCCCGAGGAGCACTATGATTGTTGGGGGGGTCACCTGGGATGCTGCCTGGCGGTATCCAGTGATGTTACCGAAATGATAATAACGAATTAATTATTACCCCAAAAAATAACGAAAGGTAATATAAAGGGGTGGGGTCAAGGGTTGAAAGGGTTGGGGGGGAGTTTCAGGGTGGGGGAATAAACATGGAGAAACAGGGGGTTTGCGGGGACCCCAAAAAAATGAAAGATATTTAAATGTTTTCGGTAATAATTCATTCGTTAGAAATCCTTTGGGTTAGATCTCATGGAACCCTGGCTGACTACTATGGATCTGAGCACATTACTCACTCGATGACAGCAGAGGTGGTGGAGACAATGGAAAGTATACATTGGAATGTAATTATGGCTTCAGATTGAACATATATATTGTAGCCAAGCACGTAAAGAAAAATAAAACATAGAGGAGAAAGAATGATAGTTATGGTAATTTTGGGGGACATTGCATGACAAAGATGGGCATGCCTTTGGAGAAATGGTACCATTCAGAAGAATTAACAGTGGGCATCTGGCGACTTAATTCCCAAGGGTAGGTGGGTAGCCTTGGCTGGAGATGACGTTTTTAATTGGTGTACGATTTGAAGGGGAATGAGGAGAGGGGAAGCCATGGAACTGTGCAACACCTGAAGTGAAAATGTTTAGTGACAAAGGTGATTCAGGTACATGAAGGCTGCACCGACTGAATGTCCGAAAAGATGGAAGGATGGGAGGCGCACTTATGAGCACACATGGTCTGTTCAACCGTGTGATGCCTCCTGGCGGGGATATGCGCTGTGCCAAACATAGAGGGGACGAAAGTGATGTATTTTGGAGAAAGGAACTCACTATCCTTTTAGCACTGTCTCGGTGAAGCCACAGTGAAACCGAGATGTCCAGCTGAAGCTGTGGCACGGTGAGATAAATTATTGAGCACAAGTATGTAAGACAAACAAAAAAGCGAAACTAGTATATGGGAGGCCAGAGGCAGTAATTGAATAAAAGAATGGGAGTGAGATTATAGTCACCTATAACACCTGGCTTCCAGTACCTCCTCCAGGGGAGGAGACTCTAAGAGTGTGGCCTATGATGCTTTTCATGGTTTTTGAAGGTTTCTGGTTAGGAGGAACATGTCCATGACCAAGCTAAGGCGGAATCCAGCATATGTCACATGAAGATGCATCTGTTTTTGGCCCGAGAAGGGGATCAATGCTGGTTATAAACCTGCAGTGATGATGTGGAATGCTCGCTCGCTGTACATTGCCACAGGAATGTACAGCATTTCAGAGGACACGGTAGAAAGAGGGAGCAGACCTTCTATAGGTGAAGGATAACGGACAATCCATAAGTATTCCTACACCCAGGACTACCTCTTTCAGTGGTGCAATGAAAATAACACTGGATACGCCACAGGGTGTGATACAGCCATTAGCTATGAAAGATTAACACCTTGTAGGAACGGGTCGGTGATTGTACTCCAGGATCCATCCTCGGGGCTCATAATAGGGCATTGGACAATATTCTCTGCAGATATGTGCTTAAGCCCAGGATCATTCAGTGAAAGGCCCCAGCAAGTGTTGAATATTTTCACTGAGAATATCTTTGAGCCAATGCAAAAGGCAGTCCTAGCAATGACGGCAGATATGGCGGTGAATAGATATCTACTCCTGGAAGCGCATGCAGTTCTACAGGAGGCGCATTTTACGTGGACACCAGCAGCTGGTTTTAAGTGGTTTTAACAAGGTCACTTTCCTGGTTTGCACATTACTGGTGCCTTTTACTCTGTGGTCGTTTTTGCAGAATTTCTTTTTTTTAATGGGGGGCTATCCCCAATCCCCCATCGAATCCACCCCCTCACCCAGCCCCCCACCACCTCCAATCCCCTACCCCCAAACATACACCATATATATATATATATGTATATATATATATATATAAAAATCCAAGAAGCCTACCATTGGGAGAAAACCACGAGTAATGTGCAAACGAGGAAAGTGACCTCATTAAAAACACGCCATACGCAGCATATCGTCCTTGGTGGTCTAGGTGCGCAATGCCTCTAGCATTGACTCATATCACTAGTGTCCTGGAAGTGGTGAATATATCACGCTTTGTAGTGCAGTACCTTAGGATTATATTATATATGTAATACCATATGCAAATCATGCTTGGTCTCACCCCAAAAATGCAGTCCAACCTAAAATGCGAAAAATCACATATATGCGTTATAGTGTGCCTCCTACGTGAAAGAGAGGATATGTCCAGACATGTGCCCCATGCTCGCTACACCATAGAGGGCCACGCTGCAACATTGTTGAAACATGTCTGGGATTGCTTGCATTTCCATGCAGAGGGGACGTGGCTGAGCAGTTAGGACTGGACTGCTCTTATTGGTTGCAGGACTATGACTGATTTGCATATAGCTAGTCCCCTTCTGCAATCGATCAAGCGGGCTAAAAAACAACAATCATATTTTTAGTTAGTTTCCCTAAGAGAGAGAGGTCATGCAAGTTGCAGTCCCATGTCTGAGGTCACTTAAGCACACCTGGAGGTTGATGGCTGGAAAGCTTTACATTAGTCATCAGCACTGGCATTGCTCTGGACAGTTTTACTTTAAAGTTACCCTGATTGTAATGGGTATTCCCAGATGTGGATCTCGAGCCTCTTGAGACCCACACTACATCTTACATTGATGTCACCCAATGAGCAGAAACATGTCTGGGGGTTGCTTGTGGTTTCACGTAGATGATATGTGACTGAGCAGTATGGGCTGCACTGCAACCTTTGAGGTGATAGAAGTGCTGATTTGAATATGGGCTTTCATCTTATATAATGTCAGGCTGAAAAACTATTGCATAGAGGTATTGTGTGATTTAGCTTCAGAGCTAGAAGAACTAGATACAAGGGTCTGCAACCTTTGGCTCACCAGATGTTTTGAACAAAAAATCCCATCAACCGTATCCGGCATAGTCAATGGTGGGGTATCATGGGAGTTGTAGTCCAAAACATCTGGAGGGTCACAGGTTGCAGACCCCTGACCTAGAAGAATGTATTGGCTTCTTCCCAATACCCTATCCCTAGTTCCTAGATGGATGTTGTGCAAGTTTGGGTCCAAATATAGTAAGGCCATGTGCATAGCCAATGCTGGTGGCAAGTGAGATCGGAGAGCACCCAAAGAAGTGGCGAATTCATTCTGTGCAGAGCCCTGTAGATTTTGGGAGATAAACTCCAAGGTTGCCTAATGGAGAAAAAACGGTGCCTAGGGAACAAGCATCGCAGGATCTTAAATGTTGGAGGGGATCCATGCAGGAACATGCACAACCGTGCCCCCGTGAGGAAGCTGGGACAAAGAAGGGAGCGAGCTGCAGTGTGCTGGATTGCAAATAGCATATTCAGCTCCATAGCCATGTGAAGATGAAAGTTCCTATATCCCCATCACTGTGAAGGATAGACGAGAAGTGACTAGGCTGCTAATCTCTGTGACTATGAACCAATCCAAAAAGTGACTGGGCACTATATCCCTGAGAGTGTGTTGAGGTAAGGGATACCAGTATCCCTACTAGATGGAGAACCCTGACACTGTTCAGCTTAGATTGTTCCTAGAGAGGAACCGCCAGTTCAGTTGTAGATAAAACCCTAGTACCATCAGGCTTTTATCCCATCCAACTCCTTTCTTCAAATACATTGAGGATGAAACCTGACTTCCTTTATCACATGTTTTGTTGGTCCGCCACAATATGGTGTTTGAAGTGGGGTTGGCTGAACCTGACTTCAACGTTTAACTCAGACAACTCTGGGTCTAAGGGCGATGACTGAATCCTATAGTAAGGGATATCAAATAGGTTGCCCCTACACTCCAAGCTACATACTTGGTAGCAGGCCTTGATCAATATAACTCAGGGAGACATGTAATGCTCCCTGTGAAGGGAACCCTAATTGCTGCTGATTGAATGATCTCCCTCCCCATGGGGACATATGAGAGGATCGCCCTAAAATCAGGATGGCTGTTGATCATGCCATAGATGTAGTAGCCAGGTTAATTGGCAGAGATTATACAGGGAATGGAATCCTCAATTATAGTAATTACTCCTAACTGGTGGAGGTGGAACAATGCATTACATCACTGATCTGTGAGACAATAGAGAAACCTAAGACCCTGTAGAGATCCAGTCTGGCACCTACCGGGAGAGGGAAGAAATGGGTTCCTTTCACCTACAGTCCAGCACAAGATGTTCTGGGATTTCAAGTTGGTTTGCGAATTAACTGCCCTCTAGGATTTGCTGCAAACCAGAGAAATGACCCTGCTCTGCAGAGTATATTTGGACACGTAATGTCTGAATCAGACGTTTTGCAAAGCTTGGGGTACTTCGTCATTTGGAAATGCAGATTGGAGTATCAGGTACAGCGGAATGCGAAGGGAGATGGGAAAACCAGACATCAACCATTGGTCCCTGGCCATTCCAACACACAGTGGTCAATATAGCTCTCTTATCGCTGATTTGGGTCTTGCAAAGACTAAAGCACGTCTTGTCAAGATTCTTTTGGCCGAGTACATACTGGCAGATGTAAGAATACTTTGCTGCCTGCTTTATCTGTCAGAAAACATCTGCCACCAATGTACTGAAGACCACCTTTCATCCTCTTCTGGTCACTGATGTGCCTTTTAACAGAGTTGTAATGGACATCGTGGGACCTTTGGATCCCTCACAAAGTGGGAACAGGCACATCCTACTGATCCCGAGGCATTTTGCCTTTGGTCCAGGACAGCCCAAAATATTGTGAAACATCTAATCCTACACTTCTCAAGAGTCGGATTTCCTAACACAATGTTGACAAACCAAGGGGCTAGCTTTATATCAAGACTGATGGATGAAGTGAAGTTTCAGCTGGAAATAAAAACTCTCAGGAAATATTTGCGAACACACTGACTTTTACGCAAGCTAGCAGATCATAACTGGAAGACCTGGCTTTAGCTGATACCATGGGCATTATCCGCAATACAAAAAAACTCACAGGCCTCCCCTGTTTGAGTTGATGGCTGATCAAAACACCAGAGATGTGTTAGAGATTCAATGACAGAGCTAAATGGAGCAGGAGGAAAACACGATGGACACTGTCCAATTCATTCGAAGAGTGAATAGCCCAAGTCTGTAGCGGAGTCCAAAAGCATCTCTTGGAAAGTGAGGGATGACATTGAGTCAGTTATAATCAAGATGCCAAGCGGAGAACGTTTCTCGTACGGGATCAGGTGATGTTCCTGCTCTTTAGCTCAAAGAATGAGCTATTAGGTCACTGGCATGGTCTGTGCGATATAACCAAAGTCCTACGAAACATAAATTACCACATTTGAGAAGCAGGATATGCAGAAGAATGAGCAAGTTCATAATGTGTACTGGTTGGAAATATAGAGAAGTGTTTCTAATCCTCTAGTAATGGCTATCCCTCATAGTTCCGGATCTCCTACCATTACCGGAAAGAAGACCATGGAGATTCCCACTAAGTTGTCATACTCTGCCAAACAAGATCTCCCCTTCCTTGCAGAGTACTCTAAGGATGTCTCCTGGGAAATCCAAGATGGGTAGACTGTGTTCTCATCGTATCTGGACATCCCCTGGCTAACAAATCGGTGTGCGGCCCTGTCACATAACAAAAGACAGAAAGAAAATGAGAGAAGAGTTTGCAAAGGCGCTGAACCTAGGAATGACTGAATGGCCCCGCAGCAAATGATGGTTGCCTATCATGCTAGCATGCAATACTTATTAAACATGTAGATTTTGCATTGCATTTTTGAATATTAATGGCTTATCTGAAATGTATGCTTTTTTCTGCAGTGATACGGATCTATGAACTACGCAAAAATATCTTGAACCTGACCAAAGGTAATTGGTGGGTGCCTCTAATGTCAGAAGACAGGGAAAAATGTCTTCTCTCACCAGAAGGACATTTCCAGTTTGCTGCCCTCCCATTTGGCTATCATGGTGCTGCAGACACTGTTAAACTCCCAATTGACGATCTGCTGAGGCCACAGCCAGAGCTTGCTAGCCCCAAAATTGACAATATCATCATCCGTAGTATAAATTGGACAGAACGCATACACTTCTCTATACCTTTTGAGACAGGAAGTGCTCACAGCCTATACCACCAAGGGTAACCGAGCAAGATTATCAGTAAACCATCTGGGATTCAAAAACGGTAGAGTCAGCAGTTGAATGGGATCCTTTACCCACTGCAAACAAAGAACTTCAATCATTCTACCGGCTGCTAGGCTCTTACAGACGATGGCAGCCTTCTTTTCCTGAAATATTAAAAGGCTATCCCCATAGTATGCTTATCTGGGAAGAAACTAAGAAAGACATGTCTTTGTTTCCGAAATGGGATATGTATAACCCTCCTTTGGTAACCATGGCCAATTTCTAGCAGGTGCGCATCCTCTAAGCCGATGCTTCCAAGGTTTAAGGGATGTCTCTTCTCGGGGCAGTCTGAGGAAAGGAAAACGCGTACTCTACATTAGTGGAATGCTATTTCAACAGAAGTAGAATTGCCCCATTTGGAGCTGGAATACTTGACAATCAAATGATCCATAGAAACTCTCAAATACGATTTAACAGAGCAGTGCTTTGAACTTTTGACCAACCATGCACCCCTCACATGGCCAGTTAGGTATGAAGAAACCAACGAATGAACGAAAAGGTGGTTCCTTATTTTGTAACCCTATTCATTTATGGTCCAAGCTGTGGACCTGTAGCAACTGGGGAAAATAATGCCATTTGTTGACAACCAATCCCAGAGCCCCGTATATTTAGGAAGTGATCACATCAAATCAGTAAGCAGATTACAGAATGAGCATCATTAAATCATAGCCTATACAGGGCCAGAGTAAGGCAAGGCAAAGGGACAAGCAGTCTTCCAGGAGACAGCAAAGAGAGGTGGGGGAGAGAAAGAGAGAGAGAGAGATAGAGAGAGATAGAGAGAGAGAGAGAGAGAGAGAGAGAGAGAGAGAGAGAGAGAGAGAGAGAGATATTTCTAAAGTTCAACTCAACGGGGATACCATAGGACCACAAACCCAGGAGGAGAGAGGTCTTGAATTACCTATGAGCTGGATCCCCTGACAGTCCTAAAGTGACTAAGACTACGTGCCAATGATAAGGTCGTTTTAACCTTTACTGGTGAGTAGGGTATGGTATTTTGCGTATTTGTGAATATAGCACAATATACATTTCAAGTCGGAGGGGAACTACCTCCTTTGGGAATTAACTGGGTCATTACATCCCCGGATCAGGAAGAGGTGGGCCAAGCACTATCCCAGCTGGAGTGCAAATAGTAAGCTATTAGAATGATTTGTGGAAAAGAAGTGGTTGGGTGCTATATTCCTCTGACTTTGAAGTGATCCAGGAAGCTGCTATATCCCTGTGATTGTGTTGAGATTGGAGAGCCTGGGGTAGATCTGTATCCCCACTGGACACTGAGAGTGTACAATTACACCAATCCTGGCATTGTTAAGCTTAGCTCGTTCCCAGAGAGGAACTTATAGTTTAGTTAAAGGTAAACCCATAGCACCATTATATGTTCATCACAACCAACTCCTGGCTTCAAATAAATAGAGGTGGAAGTATTACTTCTTGTGGCATGTGTTTTGTGAATCTGGCCCACCTCGTTTTAGTGGCAGCTGTGACTCAGTTTCGCTGCATTTATTTATGGGGGTTGCCCATACAGCCCTGACATACCGCTAACCCTCCAACACCACCTAACTCCTCTAAAAAGTGTAATTATGTAATCCTTTGCCCTGCCTCCAAAACAGTCTGCCACAACTCCCACACAGTACAGTGAAGACAGATCAGCATACCGATCAAAGAGGGTCTGTCATCATAAACTAAGAGAGGGGTCATTGTGAGACAATATAAATGGTCATCTCAGGCGAACAGAGATGTATGCCAGGCCCTGAGAGTGGCATCTTAAACCAAGGAAATCCTGTACTAAAGAAGAGGGACAATGCTAACCAAGAGATGGACGAGCAATTGAAGCTAATAGAAGGGGCATACTAAAACATAATAGGGCATGTTAAGTCATGAAAGCAGCTTTTAAAGCCAAGGAAGGGAAACATCCCAAACCAAGAGAGAGGCCCCCAAAGTGTGGGATGTCCAAATCTGAGCATTGATCCTCCTAAGTATGAAAGTGATATATTAAGAGGGGGGACCCAAGGCTGAGAGCGGGACTTCCCTACTTATGAAAGTGCTATTAATCGAGGACACTTCAAGCAAAGGTGTCCTAAAGTAAGGAAGGGGGGATGCCAAGCTAGGAGGAAAGAGAATTCCAACCCAAGAGAGAATAACATTCCAAGACAGGTTTCAAGCTAGGAGAGAAAGCTACAGTGGGGCATCCCAAGCTAAGGGGGGTATGCATCAAAACTTCAGAGCGGTGGACATTCCGAGGACGGGCAATCCAATCAGAGAAGTGGGCAAGGCATCTGAAGCTGAGCTGAAGTTTACCAAGAGAGAGTGGGTGCCATGTAAAGAGGGGTTGATCCTAAAATAAACAAGCACTGGCAAAGCCCACAGTTCTGGTTTTGCTAATGTGAACAACTTCAGCTGTGCAAGCAAAGGTCCAAGTCAGAGGCACCAGGGCGGTGGCCTGAATGGCCTAAATACCACTGCCATTATAAATGGGTGCAGCAACCTTGAACTCCCCTGGGTGCACCTGCATCCGAGTCCCACCTCTTTGTTTGGTCTTGCTGCCTTCAATGTGCACCCTGCGACGTGTAATGAAGTCCAAAGGCCAATGTGGGACGTTGCAGCGCAGGAAGGCCAGGCTTCCTGGGCATTGCCAGACCCATGAGCTACCTGGCAGGGGTGCAGAGTGCGAACTGCAGCGCCCCTCTACAAATCTATAGCCATACCAAAACCTGAGTGATGTGATCATCAAACTCAAGAGACTAACTGATTAGGGCTAAACATTTGCTCTACGGAGCATGCCAAGTCGCTAATGCTTGTATGTACATAGAATGAAAGGCAATCCCCTGGTGGGATCTAACAGGTGTTGCCATTACTTGCGCTGTTGTCTCTGGGGAACACATGGCCTGGAGAAGGTGATGGCCAAATGGGCATGATCAAACATTCTATGAAGACAGCTCTAGAATATGTGGTCTGTGAGATCCCATATGCCAAGTGGGTCCCCACACAGTCAGCATGGAAACACTTGCACTCAGGGAAAAGAGAGCTATGAAGGCAGAATGGCCACCTCAGCTCATGAGTCTCGGCTTGTAAATTGAAGTCTTCACAAACTAGTCACAAAGAACATACCTGCAGAGGGAAGTGCTAAGATGGAGCAATGCCGAGTAGAGCCGACTCAGACGCGGCTTAGAGCACCAGAAGGTGATGCTGGGTCTGCCATGGGAGTGGATAGAGAAGTGACACATGGAGCTCAGGATCGAGATCGCAAGGCAAGACTTCCACCTGACATCAAGGATGTTTGCCAAAAATGTGAAAGCTCATAGCATCTTAGACTTGAAATAGCAGGCAAATAGGAATTGGGGAATTGGGAATGGCTGATCATTGTAAAATCCAAAGGCCCCAAAGAGAAGAGGCTGGCAATAGATCAGTACAAAATAGTGAGAAGAAGAAGTTAAGCGAATCGGACATATATAAGACCAGCTGTGAGCACATTGGGGAGAACTTCAGACCTGGGACAGGCAGGGTAGAGAGCCCAGAGCAGGCTGATGCACTGCAGGCAGAGAGATGCAAACCAGAGGGTGAGATCAGGAGCATACTAAAACACAACAGGCCAGAGAGCAGCAGGAGAAGTAGTCCCACATGAGCCACCAGCACCAAGAGAGGGAGAAAGCCAGAGTCTTACAGATCATTTGTCATGTGGGGATGTGGTTCCAATAGCTGTGTCAACGACTGAGATGGGGTCCTAGGTACTGGTCCCACAAACAACTCTTTATCGATGGAGTGAGATGTGTGACGGACCCAATAAATCCTCGAAACAGAATTATGTATCAGAACCTTTATTAACTTTGTCTAGATGAATTGAGGATAAACTCTTATGAGGGAAAGCCGTATTTTCAGAACAATAATCACAAACAATGTTCCCGAAGGTAGAATAAATTCATGTTAACAATACCAACATTTAATCCGTTTACAATGGGATGTCTTTTAAATTTTACAAATTCCACACCCCTCACTCTTGGAATCTCTTTTACATTTTATAAATTCCATAGCCCTCATGTACATAGAATCAATTGAAAATCAGTATGCAAAGACAATTGTTTTCAAGCACATAAATTATTTTATTTTCAATAAATAATCCACTCATTAGTTATACATCCTATCTAACGAATGATCAAAGCAACAGTGCAAATTATTAACCCTCCACCTTAAAACTCATATAATCTTAGAAAT
Source organism: Ambystoma mexicanum (assembly GCF_040938575.1). NCBI lineage: Eukaryota > Metazoa > Chordata > Amphibia > Caudata > Ambystomatidae > Ambystoma > Ambystoma mexicanum. The sequence continues at coordinate 835,112,954 of NC_090925.1, forward strand.
ACATCATTTTAAAACGTATACATATGTGGTACCACAAACCCAAACCTAAATCCCAAGGAGAAGATTTGATGGATGGAAGAGTTGGGAGAGGATATTTCCTTCTTCCTCCTCTCTTCTCTTGCCCTCCTCCAACTCCTTCCTCTCCCTAGTGTTTCCTCCTTCTCTTGCCCTCCCCCATCTCTTTCCTTTAACACTTCGATCTCTCTTTGCTTCCTGCACACACCTCCTGGCAATGGACCTGTCTCTAAACTCCCTTGATGTGGACCTCCTGTTGCCTTCTTTTATACTTGCACTCATAATGGGATTGGGCAGTGGGGGTTGAAATGGGTCTACCTGGGCCCTATTGATGGTGGGTGCATGTGATTGGGCAAAGGGCAATGGGCCCTTATCTTTCCTAGGTGTATCAAATAGTATTTGCTTGGGGTGTTGCCAGTCCGTAAATCAAGACTTTGAATGGTGCAATTGCCATCATGGGATCAGGAGACCCAGATACGGCAGCCACCTTATCTGCCATGGTTCCCGCTAGTCGGAGGTTGTATATCCTGAATCCCTTGGATGTTCCTAGTCCTGCATCTACCCGTGGCTTCCCCAGGCTCTCCTCTGATATTGAATGCTGGATGAGATCACAATCACATCTGCGCTTATTCTATGGACCGCACTCACATGGATTCCATCTTCTGTATTATCTTTACGGTCTTCGTTCACAGATTGTGACTGCTGTCTATGCTGCCCAGTGCTTAAGTGCCTCATCCTATTGGTGGCTGGACGGTTGTGGATGGTCTTTTTATGAGGTTGGTAATGGGGAAGAAGCTCTAGGGTATCCTCAATATACCATGGCCCAGTTCCCACAGGTCCCCCCGGCCTCCCTCATCACAATTCCCAACCTCTGATACCTGACTTCATTACACTGGCAAGAGCCAGTGTTCTGAGATGTAACCCAGCAGTCAGTCAAGTCTCCCTCTCCTGCCTTGGTCTGGTCTCAACCAGTGCCTGAAATATAGCTCTTTTCAGGCTGTCTGGTTTATTTGGCCTACTTCTTTGCTCAGCCGGTGTCTGAGACAGAGACCTCATTAAACACTCAGGTTTATTTCTCTTTGGTCTAGATGAAGGCTTCAGCAGGCTCTTGGTTGTGTCATGCCGTGCTGCTCCTTTCCAGCAACCGCCTGGTAGTCTTTGTCTGGGCTGTCTCAGTGTCTGGGGCATAGCACCCAACAAGCTTTGTCTTTCATCTCTGACCCTCCTTCTCTCCTCTCTCGGCCTTCAGGTCTGTAGCCCGGTCTATGACACTAATTGCTCATAACTCATTTCTTTTATGCAGTTTCTCATTATTTTGGTTGTCTAATATTACTTCTGATGGATGTTCCCTGTTATCTCTTGTCTCTCTGTGATTGGTTACTCCCCATTTCCAATCGTTCTCTAACTGGTGTATTCTCTGATCTGATTAGTGTTCTCACTTGTGGCTGCTTTACAGTCTCCAGTGGGTTACTATATTTAATGAGATGTTGTGGGGCAGCCGCTGAGGATTTAAGAAGCTGTACCATTATTTTGAAGTCAGGCATAAGTGGCGTTCCGGGTACGCAGTGGCAATTCTTGAACCAAAATCTCCCCAGTACCTCCACGACTGTGTGTTTCTCTTCCCTTCGCCAATGAAAATGCAAAAACGGGCTGTGATGTGGCTCACGAATGCAGTCTCTGGAATCACTTGCCACAATATAATAGTTCACATCTCCTCTAGATTGGACAAACTGGACATATTTCTATTCATGCATACTTTTCTATTCAAGCAATGCTATTTTTACACACGTCATACCAAGATGTTGGTAAAAGCAAAATCTTTAGGTAGTCACCTGTACCCGTTTTTATACTGTATGATCATATATATGTTTTGTACACATGATTTTTTTTAATTCAATACTTTTGCTATTATAGTTTTGTAAAATATGATATCTTTTCTGTTTTTTTTCCTTGTTTGTTTTTTTTGCTTTCGTTAAATGTGCAAAGTTTGTTCTTGATTCAATATAAACTAAATGCAAAAATAAAAAAAAATTAAAAAAAGCAAAATATGTGCACCAAAACCGAAAATGGGCAACCCAACCTCAGAAAGAGGAGCATCCCAAGCCAGTACAGCGGCAACCCCAGGCTAAGATAGTAGTGCCCCAAGAAAATATAGTCCCATTCAAAGCCAAGGTAGAGGGATAGCTCACACTAAAAATACAAATAAAAGATCTTTAATGGTCCGAGAGGTATCTTAAGCCAATTGAGAAAACATCCAGAGTCAAAAGAGAGGACACGGCCAAGCCAAGGAGCGCATGCTTCATAAAGAGAGGGGAATCCAAAGTGAAGAGTAGGGCATACCAAACCAAAATGGAGTCATTTCCGCAATGAAAGGGGTCACTGTAGCCTTCCCTTTGTATTTGGGCAGAGAGAGGCATTGCAAGTCAGGAGAATGTAGAATTCCATGCCGACAGTGGGACCCCGCTAGCCAAGTAATAGGCATCACAAGTCAAGAGCCAACAGGGGACAGGCCTTCCAAATCTAAAAGAGAGTGGGTTCACAGTTGAGCAGAAAGGCTTCTTAATGCAAGAAAGAAGGACTTCAAGCCAGGTGATACTTGTACGGTTGAAAGAGCCTATTTATCATGCCCCCTGTTTTTTGTGGTTTTTGCCAAATCTTTTTTCAGTTTTACCCAAAACGTTGACCGCAGTGGAACAAGCAGCAAAACCTTAATGTATATCCACCAAACGCCTGTCACGAAACAAAGTAAGATCAACAACAGGCAGACAATGAGAGATTTGATTACATTTATTGTGGATATGTATAGGATTGGCCCCAATAAGGGATGATAAGCAATGTTCAACAACATCAACTGCAGGATGGCTTCTCCTTGGGTTCACCACTCACACACAAAGAGAGGGAACCTCCTAATTTATTTAACCTAACAACTAGGTAAATGTCCCTTTTCTCATAGAGTGGCTAAACCTAGTCTGCACTGTTGAGCCGCCTATCTAGGTGAAAAAAAGACATCTAGGACTCTCCCTGATTGTCTACTACCTCAATGTAAGTCCTCAGAACCTCTTCATTTACACCATTTAAACAATAGAAACTAGGACTTGTGCCTTCAACCTCTTTTATTAATGTACTGCCCAGTCTATCTATTACCAAAAAAAAGAGTCCAGCTCAAAAACCTTGTAACAGAATTGTGAAACGGAACACCCTCTGAACAATGAGCTGTTACCAAACAACTCTCTTCTGATCTCTATACTACAATAAACCATGAGAGGGATTATTTTGTGGATAAGCACATCTATTTCTGCTCATTCCCATACAACGTCAACCGGCATTCAGCTTGTTAAACCACCTTCTTCAGGACAAAATGACAAAAACCCACATATCTCTGGGATAATTACCAGACCTTCGTTTTGTTCCAGCGGACTAGGTTTAGTCACTCTATGAGAAAGGTTAGAGTCTGTTGATAGTGACATTTACCTAGTTGTTTGGTTACATATATTAGGAGGTTCCCTCTCTTTGTGTGTGAGTGTTGATGCAGTTGTTGGGCATTAGAGAGGGGCATTTGTCCAGTGGGCCTTATTGTGTTTAATTCTCCTTGGGTTCGACAGTTCTTCATTTTGCAAATCTCATTCTCGGCTCTCTTCTCAGAGAGGGTAATTCATACACAGTCACTAACAGTCCTTGGCTTTTTAAGTGTCCCTGACACGTCTTCTGCTTCTCATCCTTGATGTTGCAGGAGGATCCTCACAGTTATCGCCAGGTCCATGTGCATTCAAGACCTTCCAAGAGGCTGAAGCTGGAGATTGGTAAGAAATGGCATAACCCCAGAGCGTTCAGAAGAGGATTACTATTCTGCCTCCCTCTTCTCACTTTCATTTGCTATGTCCCTGTCCCAGGGTCCTACCTCTATTTCCTGAAATTCTGACCTCATCTTCCTACTTCATGCTTTGCAAAGGCAAACCTAAGGGATTCTCTCCTTCAGCTCTCCACTTCCCTGTCCCTCCTCCTGTACCTCATTGTTTCCACCCCAACCCCTCGTGTAACAATTCCTCATACCTCCTTCTCGATATTCTCACTGTTATTTTCCTTATGGTTTCCTACATCATCCATTGGCATTCTCTCCTTCTCACTCCCGGCAACTCATTACAACGTCCTCCCCACAACCACCTCTCCAATATTCTGTTCACCACTCTCCTCTCAACTTCTTCCAACCACCTCCTCACACCTCCTGCCAACTTCCTCTCCAATGTTCTCTCATAACCTCCTTACAACCTCAACTCCTTACCACCTCCTCTTCGATGTTCTTTCCAACCTTCTTCTGTATCTTCTTCCATTCTTCCTAGACCTTACTCCAACCAGCCTTCTGTATCCACAGTCCTTCCACAACCTTTCTCTCAACCACAACCTCCTCCATCCTGAATCCTCTGTGTCTTTCTTGCCAACACCTAATATCCACACTGAAGCACAGGGTGTTACGCATTTACCTGGCATCCTGTCCCGGCCCGCCATTGCTTCTCTGCAGCTCCTGGAGCACTGCACTACCCCCGCACAGTGCAGCGCTGCTGGCAGTTGCCTTGGCGACTGGCTGACACTGCCCAATGACGACGGCTGGAAATACCCGCAATGTAGGATAATGGTGGTCACAAGATCATGACCCCCTCACATGATATGAGTACGCCACAGCCTCGAAACTGAACACCATGTTATTTAAGCTGCCGGCAAACAGCCTTGTGCATCTCAGCTGTTGTGGCGTGTGGCTTGCTTCGTTTTCCGTGATTCCTGCTATGCATCTCTGGACCTTGACTTTTTGAATTGTTGGACTGCTTTTTGGTGAATTGGTTTTTGTTTTTTGGTTACTGGACTTTGGATTATACTTCCCTGGAATCTTTTGGATTCCCCTGCTGCTTTGGTGACTTGGAACTTACTTGGAACTTTCGTGGAACTTTTGGCCTCGATTTGACTTTGCTGAATTCTTTGGAACTGGATTGGAACTCATACGGCTCCTCCATATATCAGATTTATACCATCAGTCTTATATTTCGCCCTTGTGCTGTTTGGGATAGGTCTCTCTGCCTACTCTTCATCTTGGCGTTCTTGTGCCAGCGGCCTACAAAGACTTTGGGCCTCATTACGAGTACGGTGGTAGGGGGTTAACTGCACCGGTAAGGATGCCAGTGCCATTAACCCCCTACCGCCACATTCCGAGGTCCCTTAGCGGGTTCCACTAGGGCCGGCTGGTTTTACAAGCCGCCCTTAGCGGGACCCGCTAAGGGACTAGGGAGCTAATAACAGGCCCGCTATTTGCGGACCCGTAATTAGCTCCTTCCCCATTTCCATTGAGCCCTATGGGGGCTCGACTGGGAATGGGGAATGGTTTTCAGAACGGGGACTTACCGGGTCCTCCAAGGTTGGACTGACCCGGTAAGTCCCCATTCCGACTACCCGGTCCTGGACACGGGTTTGGAGGCAGCCATGGTGCTAATAGCTAATTGAAAGGTCTATGTTAAACTAGGACATCTAGTCGTGACAAAGTGGTTTATGACTTATATTGAGGCTTAGCACTCCCTCTGAGCCATGCTTACTGTGAGTGGGTGGACCTGCAGATAATAGTCAACTCCTTATGTTTGAGCACACTTGGTGGCAATGGGAATGTGGACTGAACTCTCATAATGTTCGTCTGCCATCATGGACAGGACAGTGGCATTCTGTGTGTTGCCAGGAGAAAGGCCCTTGTGTAGCCTTCCATGTCTTCGCTGCACTGCACACCGAAAAATCAAAAACCAGCCAATTCCTCAAAAAAATACATTCTTATACTTTTTCTTACTCCTGTAGGCCGATCAAAAGATGTAATGTTAGCCTATTGGGCAACAGCTCACTGCTACGAGTTATACCCTGGGGCATCGCTTAAAGGTACAGGGGGTCCTCCATATACCCCCTCTTGGCACATCACACAGCTGGCCTCAGTGACCACCCCAACCACTAACCTCAGAAGCAGGCAGGGGACTTCATCTCACACCAAAAGCCACTTCAGTATCTCTCCCCCAAGATCTTCACATCAACCCAACATATATTACTAAATGAAGAAACACTGGCAAAGCAACACTGATACATGCAGCAGCTCAAAAGGAATGCAAATGGGATGGGGGTTAGGGGAGAATAAGGTGCATCTTAAAACTAAACCACACAAGTACAAACCAAAGCCTGATTGCCTTGATTCCATCGGTCTACAAAAGCAACCAATCAGGATGCCATCTAACACAAGAGGAAAATGTTTTCCCCAGCTGGGTAAAAGGACATTTTTAGTAATCAACCCACCAAGAAACTCTCACCCTACCAATCTCCCTGATGCCGCTCATTCTGTCCATGTTTCCTGACCACCTCGGGTTTCCCAGCTGAGATCACCTCCTAGTGTTTTTCCCGCATCATCCACTCCTATGGACTGTAGGTTACACCCCAGCCGATCTCAAGCACATCCACCATCATATTTAAGGGGCCATCATACCATTAAGCTGACTGTCAGCGAAACCCTGAAACACAGCCTCCCCTACGAATCTCCAACCTCTGTGCATCAGGTGTCAATCCAGGACCTTGTTGATGGTTAACTTAATGTGTTGCACCTTACAAGGCATGATGACTCTATCGTTGTCAGTGTCTCCCTTAAGTCTAGGGAACGCCACAGCATCTGCCATTTCATGTCTTTAGGTTCTGCCTAAAGGCCGACAACATGCTTGTGACGAAATTACTCCTGCTCTGTAAGAGTACAAGGATGAGTAGTGACTAAGCTGTCTACTCAGCCACCACACGTCTACACACCAACAGTAATCCTAATCATAAAGGTTGAACAGGCACAGCTAAGCAATATACTTCCTTCGCCTTTTGTGGTAAGGCGGGCTGAGGAAAGACTATACTCTTAGAAGGGGCATAAATAGCAATCCAAACAGCAATAGTATGACAGTTCCAAAATTAAGTAATGTCCAATCAAATTTCTATAAACATATATATTTTAATTAAACACACCAATGTAAAACTAAGTAGTAAAAACACCATGAAAACTCCACACCTGTAAAGGAAGATGAAGAAATGCAGAAAGTAAAAATGCAATCACTCTGGATACTTACCAGGGAGGAAAAAGGCAATTAAGTACCACACTGTTCACAAAGGATATGCTTCTTGGTGAAAAGGGTGCAAAAGGAACTTACCCAGTCTCTAAGGTCCCAACAAGTGACCGGAGGCACTGGGGCCTACCAACAATACTTTATTCAGGTTTTGGCGGTTTGATGGCATAGAAACTAGGCTCCGAACTGCTGTGCTTGCGGGTCGAACCAGACTTGGATCTGGTGAGTTGCACTGATGCCAGGTGGCGAGTCAATGTCGAATCAGATTCAAGAGGGTGTTCCGTTTGTTTGTGGCAACATAGAGCGGTACTGGCCAAATGGCTCGCCAGAAGTGGTTCGATGAACGAGCATTGCTCGAGACAATGAGTACAGCTGATTCAGGTCGGTGAGTGACGTGATAGTAGAGCGGTTTGAGTCAAGCTGCGATATGAAATCCTGGTGGTTTGATGCAGCGATTCGATGTGGTGGTTCGAAGTCATTGATACAGGGTTCTGGAGCTCGAGGCAGAACATTGACAGAGCGATGCAGTGTCAAACCAGTTTAATCATAAGGGCGCAGTGGTTTGAAGATTGAGAGAGTGTCAAAAGCAGCACTGACAGGTCCTGTTGATTTGAAGGGTGTCGAACATGGTTTGAAGATTCCTCAAAGTTGTTTGATGTTGAAAAACAGGGCTCCTGGCTGCTCTGGCTCTCAGGATGCTGCCCGTCCCAGTCCAGGGGCTCAGAGACAAGATATGGTCCTTGTTCTCGTTCACCCAACTCAGGGGATGCTGGCTAACATCTGCAGGGGTCCTTCACTTCCACTGAGGTTCTGGGTAACGGTGTACCTGGCAGAGAGGCAGGTCTTGCTCCAGCAACAGGTCACACCAAATGTGTTGTGGAAGTTGGCAGGGAGCAGAGCTTGCCTCTGCCTTATAACACTCAATCTTCACCTCACTATTGGAGAGCTTTGGAGAGGATTGTTCTCCCAAAAGAGGACCATATGAATTCTTCTTGACGCCTGGATGGGCCAAAGGTGAATCAGAGAAGGGTTGGTAGACCCCCCTCTTTAAAAGGCAAAGTCTAAATGGGTTTGAACATAAGCAAATCTGCTTTTAGAGGTACAATCCTTTTCCTTGTGACAAGTGGTCCTTGCCTTCTTACATTATACCCAAAGTGCTTTGTGCTAAAGAAAGTGGAGGCGACAGAAAGGAAGGAGAGGTACTGAGAGAAACAAGATGGTGGAATCCTTCTCCAACTGAGCGGAGCTGCCTCTAACTACACTAAGCCCACCCGCTTCTCGAACCCATATCATCAACGGCCCTTTGATATGCAACACCCTGGTGTGAGGCTAATATTTCTGTTTACGGTTGCACTGTGATTTCTGTCTCCCAGGACAGCTCCTGCTGAAGTGCTGTCCTGCTGGATAAAGGTGTTATCCGGCCTCACAAAGGATCAAAAGAGAGGCAGTCCCAACTGGCTGGTGTCCTGCTGGTTGCAGCAGAGACAGCCAGTCTGGAACAAATGCACACAGGCTCTAAATGGCTGACCTGGGCTGACAGGGCTGGCAAATGTATGAAACAGATCAGATGTGGCTTTAATAATTATGGGGCTTACCAGCCACCATACCCCAACTGAGGTGGTATGGCTTATATTTGAAGAATAAACTGCCACCAGGATGATCATTCATCATAATAATGTAGTTTTTGGAGGGAGATGCATATTTTAAATGCAGCCTCTGTGCTGCAGTGATTTGGCTGTGACAGCAGCTGCCAAAAGGGCAGCTCTGACCTTTGAACCTCCCCTGTGCCAATGGCGAACAGTTGCGGCAGATCAGGAGACTAATGCTGAAAGGCACATGTGTCACTATGCTGTTGGCATGGAGCTTAATGAAAGGGGGTCTGGTTAGCAGACCACCCTTTCTGAGATGGAATTACCTGCATCATATAATTAATATATATATATAAAATAAAAGCCAGGGCATCTACTCGCTTGACAGATGGCATTTCCTAATAACACCAAACCACACCTTCAGAGACACTGGGAATTATTCTCCTTTTAGTGGTCATCTCCATAGTAATCCATTTCCAGAGAGGTGAAATTATCCATTGGGGCTCCTACGGCCTCCAGTGCAGGTGGACACTTAAACCTAGAGTGATTGTGCTTATATGCTGTCTCTCCTGGAGCCCAGCCATGCCATATCTCCTCAACAGAAGCAAGGACAACATCAATTCCAGTCCTCCACATATCGCCACGGATCCAACCTCACTGACACTTGTCAATCAGGACGTGCCTTGGCCGCAGAAAGAGAACAGCAGGCCTCTTCAAACATGAGCGACCTGCTCAGAGAGGGAGAATCATCAACAAATTCCTGTGACGCGCATGCACTCTGGATCCCATTACTCTCTACTGTGTTCACCAATGGCTCCCTTCCATGTGCAGCTCTCTGTAGCGTGCCAACACCACAGCAAGCTGCCTATGTGGGCCAGCTGATGTGTCAAAGCTAAACCGTTGAGAAGTCACATTATTCTGGCTGCCTGCTATTCTTTTTAAACATGCTTGAGAGGAACCAAATAAGGGTATAGCTGTACCTGTATTCTGCTTGTCAAATAGTTGTGCAACACCTATGTCCCTTCTGGGCACTTTTCCACGAGTAGAGCAGATTATCAGTTCTAGATTGATATGCTGCGTAATTATTTAAAGTATACCTTGCTATTCATATTACTTAAAGGCCTTTGTGCATTGGTTTAATATCCTCTGCATAATCCCACAGATTCTACCAATCTGGCTGACAGATGTTCCTTTCATAACTAAAGGTGTCACTTTGGCTTAGGGGTGACTTCGGAAGGTATCAAAAGAGGAGACACTTTGGCCTAATCAAATGGACCAATCATCACAAATTATTTCTGCTGCAAACAGTATGGGGGTTTTGTGTGAATGGAACACAACGCAGAGAGGGATGCACACTGTAAATTACCATGCCTGCCTTGTAGTCATGTACATTGTTTCAGTGCCTGTGTAATCCAGGGCTCTACAGAAACCTGCATCTGCCTGTGGTGGACAGACTATATTATGGAAACATGCCCCTTCGTCAGTAGTGTACACAGAATGTTAGTACATGGTGGGCCTGCACCTTATACAAGTCGGCGTATGGCAGTGGTTCCCTAAACTAAGGGAAATATATGTATTTAAATGGAGTGTTTTCTTTTGAACATTGTCCAACCAGTCCTCAGTTTTGGACTGTTATCAGATGCCTTCATTGCATTTTAAGTAACAGATGTTACTATTACACATCTAAATGGCACTTATTGTATCATCTGTTTGAGGATGAAAGGCAGAAAAGACCCTTGCAGAATTCAAACAGGTGCATGCAGTTTCCTCAAAGATCTCTGGACATCTCCATACAACTACATGTATGTGGACGAAGTCCCATGGCATGAACTCTCTTAATTGACCTCACTCCCATAGATCTTCCCGGCTTTCCCCATAGGTAATCTTCCCCCTTTTTGAACATCGTTCCTTTGTGTGATAGCTAGGGTTGTTCTGTAAATCCTACACATATATTTATCTATTTATTTATTTGTTTATATAGCACCAGCAGCTCACAAACATCAGGGCGCTGACATGAAGATGTAAGGACAAACCCTCATATAATCAAAGGACAAGGCGCTCAGTAAATAATTAGGGGTATCGGTTTCCTAGGACCGGTTTGTCATTTGAACAAATGAGTCTTGAGTTTTCTCCGGAAACTTGTGTATTTCTGTTCTAGTCTTAAAGAGATGGGTAGGTTGTTCCACATCATGGCTGCTTTAATATGGAAGGCTTTTCGAGTCTGTTAGCCTTTTTGAATCTGGCAATTTCGATTTCACCTTTTGAGTCCGATCTGAGTGCCCGTTTTGGAACGTTCGTGACCAGTTTGCTTTTCAGGTAGGATGGGGCAGTCCCGTGGATGCATCTATGTGTCGGTGGCATAGCCTTAAAAGCAATTCTTTCCTCAACGGCTAACCAGTGTAGATTCCTTCTATCCTCGCTTATGTGCTCCTTTTTGGACTTCTTTTTTATAATCCGTACCGCATTATTTTGGATAGTTTGGATGGCAGTGGTTCCCTAAACTAAGCGATATGACCCTTATTTGCTCCCAGCATGAGGGCATTGCCTTAATCCAGCCTGGATAGTATGGTGGCTCTGGCTATTGTTGAACAATTGTCTTCACTCAGGTAGGGGCGGATTGACTTAAGGAGCCGAAGGTGGTATGCGCAGTTCTTATTTAGTTGGAGAACATGGGCTTCAGCACTCACTGACAAATAGGTGCATTGTTTCTCTTCTGTTGGTTAACAGCAATCTACCTGCAAAATAACTGCTGAATTTGACAATTCTAATGCTGGTAATGCAGAGAGCCTATTGCCCAGTTTTCTCGCCCACCTGTTTCATTCACACCCTTGTTTTGTAATTGTATGCTCAAACAGAGATGTTAGATCGTGTTCTGTAAATCCTGGCATTGTCGTCACATCCTATTTTGCATTATTGCGCAGTATATCCATACAGAGCTACAAGTACCAGAAAGCAATAGGATCTGAGCCTAAAAGCCTAGACTGGTTGATTACTTCACACTCAGCGTGGGACAACTTGAGGCTCTGCTCTGTGTGGTGTACTACTTTCAAGACTTAAACACACCTAAGAAGAGCACGTGTAGCACAGTCACATGACTGCAGTAATAAGCATAATTGTAGCTTATGTAAATCAGTGCCAGAACCGACTAAGCATATGTTCGCTTCATGACAAAATCTAAAAGGTGGCTGCACTAAAGGTTATGAAAGATTTCTGTCAGATAGAGATAATATTAGGGATGATGCATTGTGGGCCTACTGCATTGCGGATACCTCCATCATATTATTTGTATTTGTATTTATTGTTTTATATAGCGCTTTTCTCCAATTTGCTGCCACATTAAGAGATATTTAGAAAGAGGCTAAAAGATGTATTAGTAATTTGAAAAATCAAGATAGGTACAATAAGTAAGGAAAAACTGTGATAACAGATTGAGGTATATTCATGTGTTTTATATGATTATGTGACATGAATGGTTAGAGTGGTAATGCTATTGTAAACTGTAGCTGTAATGAATTGACTTCTCTGATAAATATGAATGAGATAGTGGTTGCATATGTTTTAAGACAGAGTTGAATTGTATTGTAATAAATAGCGTGAAAGGTTTTTACTGAAACAAACGAAACAAAAACAAGGACACAAGCAGTACGTTTTTGAAACAGGTATGGAGCTTATTTATTATGCATTATTGTGCATAAACAATGTCTCCATGCAGGGTTAACACTGTTTTGTGCATCAAACAAGAAAATATGCACCCTCATCAGCTGACAGGGGCAGCTTTGAATGCCGCTGAGCAGTGACCGGAAGTCTGAATGGGCCCTTGTGTATTGAGGGTGGGCACTGGCCTTCATGCCACCCTTTCTGGGCCACTGTCTTATCTTTTCTTTTAGCCAGTATCTATTGAAAGTTTGAAGGAGTTCAGGTTTTGTGGTTGGTTCAAGGACAGGAAAAGGTGGTGCAGCTTTAGCCGACAAACTCCCTGTTCTGGCCTAGAAATGTATAGGGCCCTCTAAAGTTAGCAAGGTGTTGCTTACTCACACTCATCGCATGGACTCTCCAATAGAAATTTCAGCCTTGGACACACCAAATAACTCTATAAGAGACTTAATTTAGGGAGAAGTTCCAGTTTATCAATGAACTTCCCAAGGGAAATTATTTGAGAAAATCAAAAGGGTACATGGTTTATCCTAGATAATTTTTAATATTTGTGTAAATCCGTTGTATCATTCATAACAAAATTTTAATACTGTCAAACTGGCTTCTACATAACTTTTCTTCTGTCAATTAGTTTCTGTGCCACTCTCATTGATTACAAAATCTGTCGATTTTAGCTATTTCAACATGTCAGTTATTAGTGCACACATACACACACACACACACACACACACACACACACACACAAACGGTACTACTACACCTTTGTTTTTCTGAAGAAAAGAAATGTCCCTAGTGAGGCCAGCTGGTAAACTGGAACTTCCCTCTAAAGTAAATTTTTGGTGTGACTTTACACTCCCCTATTACTCTACCAGTGTATTTTTGGAGCTCTTGTTTTTGTCTCATCCCAGTCTTGGGCTTACTGAGGTGCCAAGATCCCACTCAGTGGGTATAAAGGGGAGGGAGGATTTTGGGTCAAGGGGCTTCCAACAAAACGGTCCCTGCAGAACAAATGGGACTCTATGGTTCTGGAGCTGCATGCCTTTCCAGGTTGTCATGACCTTCAATGCTCTGCCCCAGCACTGCCCCTGAACTCTGCACTCCAATTAAGTTCATAAAGCATAGTGTCTCTAGGAGAGGAACTTTATGTTGGATGAGAGCAGCTCATAGTGAAGAGTAATAGTAGTTAAGTCCTTTTTGGAACCCTGGGTCTAGCTCTTGGCCGACAAGCTCTGCTTCTACTCCCAAGAGCTAGGTCGGTGTCTCCCATGGTGGAACGCTTCCATTTTATTTGTATTTATAAAGTGCAGTATTCACCTAATGGTATGTTAGCGTTGGTAAGAGGGTTGGTATAGATACGTTGAGTCAGACTCATTCTAATGAGGGATACATGCACATTTTAATAAGGATCCAGAATTTTAAGTAAATCAGATGTTGCCCTAATGCGAAAGGGAAGCAGGTTCCACAGACTATCCAAAAAGAGCTGCAAAGTACTGTACACACTAAAGTTTGTGGATGGATGATTTTGGAAGGCTCAAGTAGAGTTTCGATAGCCTAGCAAACAAGAACCTATTTAAGAGAATTGTATGAGCATTAGGCGGAAAATTGTGAAGGCTACCCACAATGCTCTGAGCTGGAAAGCAGGCGTGTGCTACCAACGTGAGCTGTGCAGGCAAAGAAAGGACCATATCAAAGTTTTTTTTAACAGTTGTACCGGTTTCAGGACAAGTCCCATACAGGGTAGCCAGAAAAACAATGACGATTCGGACAACTTACCACCATTTAAGTTTAGATAGCTTAAGCACATTACTCTAACAATGATGTCCAGGCACTCCTTGAGGTTAGGTTCTGTATCATCACCACTATTAACTTGAACAAAAATCTGAGTGCCATGAACATATATATATAAAAGCAGGGATGAAGGAAGGAATGAACTGAATCAGCCGGGTCATGAGTGGTGTCTCCCTGTTCGTGTACCACCTGAAGACCTGGATGCATGCTGGCTTTTCAGTCTTGGTGAGATGGTGCTATTAAAGGCATAGGGCCTCATTACGACCCAGGCGGTAAGTTACCGCCTGGGCCGTGACTTTACCACCATGGCGTAAACTACGTTTACGCCATGGTGGTTGGCGGACTTACCGCCCCATTCCGACCTAGGCGGGGCGGTAAGTCCCCAATCCCCATTTACCCTTCCCCATTCCCATTTTTGCCCCATAGGGCATAATGGGAGTGGGGAAGGCGTTAATTACGCCACCGTAAATTACGGTGGCGTAATTAACTCCATGGTCCCTTAGCGCCATGGATTTTAACACCTGCTAAAAGCAGGTGTTAAAAGCACCATGGCGCTAGGGGACCTCGTAATTGGCGGTAAGGGGTCGGCGCAGCTAACGCTGGCGTTAACCCCTTACCGCCAGGGTCGTAATGAGGCCCATAGTGCTATAACCAAGGTGCAACCTGAACAGCAGATCCTCCAGTCGGGAGTGTGCACTTCCCAGCACTGTGAAAGCCCCGTTCATTTAAGGCTTTAGCACAATCAGGCTCTTGCTTATTCTTGATTATCACTCTCAGGGGAGGCGCTTGCCGATTTGGGGGCCAGGGACTCAGAGTTTACTCTACAAGACAGGCCTGCGTTCCATTCAGGTTTCTACAACCTCCTCCAACTATAGCCATTGTCACGCCTGCCAGCTCCCCACTCCCTTGCAGCATCCCACACACATTGATGCCCAGAACCTCAGACTGCCTCCGCCCACCATTATATGCCACACCTCCACATAAACTACCTCACGACTCTGCTCAGCACCACGTCCCCGTACCTGCTCTGTACACCACCAGTCGAAACGGGAAAGGGACTAGAGGAACTCCGTTTGTCATTTACCTGCTGGCCACCTCTGTTGTAGTTTTTTTTACTAAGGAAACGGCTTACACTCTTATCACATTTAATTGTCTAACACCCTGGGAAATTTTGCAGGACTAGTAATGCTGATGATAGCAGGCGCGCTGGGCAGTGCCTTCTAGTAAAAGTCCTAACTGTAAGGAACTCATGATGGCAAGAGTAAAGACAGACACAAGTGACCACAGTTCAAGGGTGTTTAATGAACTTCACAATGGGTGAGATAAATGCCTAATCTAAACCTAAATCTAAGATGGGAGCAAGCTACAACCATCAACTAATAATAAGGCAGTCCTAGTGGCGTCTTGTCAAATAAAAAGGGCCTATACTAAACAAAAAACGATTGCCAAGCCTTACTGCTAAATTACGAAAAGAGTGTTGGGATAATGTTCAACAGAAAAGAAAGAAGTGTTCACAAAATGAAAAGTTAGGATGATATGGCTGGATCTCCCTTCCCCACGTTTTAAGCACAGGACAAGGCGGGACTTTTAAGCACAGCACACTCCTGGGCCTTGTCAGGATTAAGGTTCACAGTTCCAGTTCAACGATTTCAAAAACCTTCACAGGCTAAGTCTCTTTCCAGCAAAAGTTTCTTGCCTTTAGAAAGCCTTCTGATTCACAACGGCAAACAAACGAAGGTTCTCTCAGTGATCTTGCACCTTGGGCTATTGCTCTACGCCCCCAGGTGCTCCCTCCGCCGGGCTCGGATCCTTCTTGCAATTTGGGCCTCCCTCCGTTGGGATCACTTCGGCCTTTCTTTCAAGCATTTCATGTATTTCTAGCACAGTTCATGCATTGCTCATTTCTATCAGAAAGCAGGGTTTTCCTTCTAGGTTTCTTTCGGCATCCCTCTGTCGGGTTCACACTTCCCTTATTCCAAAGTTCACAATCTTATCGGAAAGCACGGTTCCCTTCTTCTAGCTTTCCTCCGGCATCGGGTCAGAGACTTTTGATTGTACAAGGGATTTGCTGTGACCCTTGTAGAACCACTCTAACGCTTCTTGCCACCCTTTTGTAGGGCCTTCAGGTTCTTGCAGTATCAAAACCAGGTCCCAGTCAGAGTCTTTGGAATGAGCGCCCACGTGGCGCCAGACCCCTCTGCACCTGGACCTCAACTGGGCTTTCTTTAAAGTTCAAACACACACATAAGTTCTTTCTCTTTCAGATTCCTTACCATAAGAAATGCTGCCACTTGCAACCTTGGGCTCAACACAGTTTGGTTTACTATCAGCTTGCTCCGACTCAACGGCTGTGCTGAAACCGTTGGCTTCCTTGTTCTTTGGAGTCAAGGATAGTACCACGGTAGCCAGCTTGCCACTCTGCCTGCGTTATCAAAGTGGGAGGCCCCTGTATACCATTGACGTCTGCTGTTTCGCACACCAGCTGTAGCTCCCAGTCTTATAATTTCCCTTTCAGAGTCTTTGCAGGTCTCAGGAGAAAAGGGCAAGGGCAACTCCCTCTTCATCGTCCTTCCAGGTCTCACCACCTTTCTTCTCTGTTTGAACTGCCGCTTTGGTGTAGCTGTCTCCTTGTGCGTCCGGCCTTGCTCGAAGTGAGCTTTCATGTTTCACCTTTTATCCCTGTGGGGAAGGTAAAGGGCAGTCAGGTGTGCATGATTATTGTTAAATGCCTGACTCTGCCTGACCCGTGTGTTGGGACATGTCAGGTAAACGGTTCTGGTGTTAGTCCGTTGTCTGTTACCGTGTAAGAACGTGTTTGTGTGGGAAAAGGGGGGGGTGGAGATTCTAAATATGCTACCTGGTAGGATGGGGAGAAGATGTTAAAGGGAAGGGGATACTGTGTCTTAACCCTCGTTTTCACACTTCCACTCCCCGAAGACCCCTCGCCCAGGTGATCCTCCCCCACTGGCCCACCCCGAGGAACTGGATCCACTAGCGATGGCCGTGTCCTGGCCACCTGGACGACAGATCTCTGGGGACTAGCGGGTGAAACATCTCCAGGTTTCTCACATAACAGAAGGCCCTCACTACTCAAGTATGTCAATTTGGGCTGAGGTATTGGCTGGTACGATCTGCAGAACTGGCCTTTCTTGCTTAATCAGCACTCTCTTCTGGTATGTTGGCTGCTCCCTACGTTAAAGGATGGCATTAAGGTTGAAGCCTCCCATGACCAGGCTAAAGCCTGAGGAGCCGCCACCCCTGAAGTACTAGCTATGGTAAGAAGGTGCACCCTTTTTGAGAAAGACTTTACTGACTTCCAACAGAATTTAGTTTCATTTCTTTATTATATGTAACTATGCAATTCATAATTTTTATAAACTCAAGGATGTTAAATATTTAAAATTAATTAATGATCTGAATTACAGAAAAGATAAAAGTAAAGTATTTCATGCATATCAATCAATAGTATCATCAATAAGTTTATTTCAGATTAAAATATCCATAAAACTTGTGCTACAAAACATCACATAAATACAAAAGGAAGATAATTTCAAAGAATTACTTTGGTTACAGTGAAATGTTCTCTGAGTTTCCTTGTTGCCTTGTTAAAGTTCAACAATGTCCATATTGTCGACAGTGATTCGGCCAATAACAAATAATACATAGCAGGTCTCCATTGTGCAAAGTTCAATTTCCTAAGTAGAGGTATTGACGTATTTCTTCTAATAGACACATAGGCAGGACAGAAAAATAGAAAGTGTAATATGTCCTCCTTAGATGAGTTACAAAGTAAACAGTTAGTGCAAGGTAGAAATGGTAAGCTCCATTTAGCAGTGACCCCTCTGAGGAAGCAGGTTAAATCTTGCTTTAGTGATGGGCGAGCGATCACATGGGCGATTAGACCAGGTGAGATACTTAGAAAGGTTGTTAGTCAAAACAATTGTCTGGAGGCGGTTTGCCGATTTCATGATTGCACTTTCTTTTCTCCTTGAATAAATGGATGAAGGATAAGAATTTGATTTGTAAAAATTGTGTTTGCATAATTCCTATTTAGTATCTATTTTTATATAAGATAGCCAAAATAGCCAGGGTGTTCGGGTATGATTGTGTTCAAAAGATACAATATAAGATAAAATGGTTGGGCTCAAATAGATTTTTCAGTACGCCCATATTCTGAGCCACAATATTGTGGGTTTAAGCTGGAGTTCATCTTCTAAAAATGGTGGCCACAATTCATTGTGGATCGCAAAGTTAGGAACCGAGGATGGGAAGAAGAAAATATTTTCTTAAATCTGCATGTTAGCCGTATTCGAGTAGCCCATAATCCCAGCTCCATACTTTGCGATCGCTTTTACTTTGACCTTAAATATCCTAGGCACCAGGCCCAAGGGACTACACTTATAGAGCCTTGTAAATGTAGATATCCCCCTGATTGCCAGGTGTATTTTTAGTAGATGTTTCTCATAGTGAATAGCCCCATTAAGACTAGGGGAAAATGTAATCATTAGATAATTGTATTCATCTGTAAGCTTCATAGGCACAATTTTACAAAAACAAGTTGGAGGACTAACTAATCTTCTCTTGGTTCCAGGGTGCATATCATTGCTGCTGACGCAGATACATTTACATTGAGATCTAAGTCATGTATGAAATTAATATAATTGTCAAGCAATATTTGCAACATCAGGGGCATTCTGGACCCCAAAACCGTGTCATCGGCATATGCCAAAACTGGTATGCTTAGATTTCCCAAACGAGGTACACTGGCCCCTAAATAAGTTCATTGGTTTAGGCATTGGTATACAAAGATAAAAATAGCAGAGCTAACCTGCATTTTTGTCTGAAGGCCAGTCACTTTTGGGAACCAGGGAGTACATTGACCATTCATATCTAATCGTACTTGTGTCTTGATGGAGAAGAATTTAAATCTGTAGTAGGCCTTCTGGACAATTCATTGACCCCAAGCACTGCCAAAGTTTCTGTCTTTTGACTTTTTCAAAGGCCATGCTAAGGTCCATGAACGGCAGGCAAATCTTTTCTTTCTTTTAACATAAGCAATTTGCTAGTATCAAGTACGTATTTACTGTTTGTTCACTGGATCAGCACGAAATCCCAATTGGAAATCAGGCAAGATATTGGTTTGGTCCAAGCAGGATTGTGACCCGGCCAGATTTATCTGCCAAATATCTTAAACTATTTAGGAGAGGTATAGGTCGATAACAATTAGGGATATGTTGTGGTTCCTGTTTGTAAATTGGGAATATTATGGCAGCTCTCCAGGAATTGGGGAATTATTTTTTCTCTCTAAATATATTATGTATTAGTATTTGTTTTAGTCTATAAAGAACTTTAACAAAATGTATATTAAAAATATAAGACACATGTATTTTCATTCAATTACAACTTCAATTCCAATTCGAATGTCATCATTCATTACATTCTCATAGTGTTATAAAAAGGTCTCAAGACTATGGTAAAACCTAATTGATCATAATTAATCATTAAAATATACAGTAGATGCATATAAGAACATTGCATTTCATCGCTGGTCACAAAATATATAGAAGCACAGATTAAAGTTAGGATTGGTCCCTGGTGTTTTAGGCCACTGCCACCTCAAGTGCTTATCTTTAGCTTTGCCCTAGTATAAATCCAGCACTTTATTGGATCAGGCCTTTCAAATGTTTTTCTGCCTGTAAACAGATTCAATAAAGTGCAACATGCAAGGAATCAGACCCAGAGTTGAGACAAAAGATCCAGAAGTCCTCTATCTTTATCATGTCGTATATGTGCACACATTTTCCAAAAAAACACAGGCATTTTCCAAAAATACACATGTACACTGTTCCCAGTTTCTTACATTCGCTGAATGCATGTTTTGGCGTTTCAGGTTTATTAGGGAATTTGCACATTCCACAATACCTCAACTCTGCAGGGAATTTTACTTGTTGTTCCGATTTGTTAACTATGGGAGCTGATTTGTTCGTAAGAGCAACATAATGTTTAATATTGCAGAACTTGGGCTTTGGAGTGAGTAAGTCTGAGTTTTCATGTATCCATGGGCCACATTCAACACCCTATTGAAATTCCACAGGCTGGATAAATGCATGTGATTTTTGTTCTAGTACCACAGATTAATTACTCTTTCTTTGGAAGGATTTTTTTTTATTACTTCATAGTTTTTCCAATGTTCAGATTGGGGGACCCAATTTATACATTTGAAGAACTCCATATTCAAATCTTCAAAATCTCTACCATAGCTTCCATGTTCAGCGTGATAACTTTCCCCTATTGCCTTCAGCAGTGGAAATGCTGGAGCCAGCTTTGATTTAATATAGAGTTCTCCCCTCTTTTTCAGCAGTTGCGTACTTAAGGAGATGGGACTCAGCTCAAGTCTCAGATATTCCATTGATGCTGAAGGGGTCCGTTTTAGCACTTTGCTCCAAAGGAATCCCTCCAATTGATTCAGCCAGACCATGGGCCTCATTATAAGTTTGCCGTGGCCGCTGTCCCTGACAGGTCTGACCCTGTCAGGGCACCGGCCACGGTAGGCAGAATCTTCACGTTATTAACGGTGCTGGTGCTCCCGTGTCCCCACCCCCATAGGGTCCCAGAGGACTCTATGGGAGTGGGGATTAACAAATATACCGGCACCTGACTTCCCGGCTGCCGGACGCGTAATGAGCTGGTGGCACGGGAAGGTCAGGCACTGGTAAATTATTACGGTCCGGCGGCAACCCGCCGGTAGCATCAGCAGGGTTACCGCCGGACATGTAGTGAGGCCCCATGTCTCCCATTGTCAGTCCCACTAAGCCATAGAGCACAGTAGGACAGAAGCATTGTTTGTAAAGAGTCAACACACTCTTGATAGTGTATGTGGCTGTCTACCCAGCAAATTTACAAAAACTGTAGGTAAACTGCTGTGCCTTTCTTTATTTTATCTCCTTTAAAGGTGGTAACCGACTATGGTGCTCATTTCCAAGCCCAGGTATGCATAGCTGTCAACATACTCAATGTTATCCACGGCTGTGGTCATTTCCAACTTGTGTATCTTTTTTCCACAACCAACAAACTCTAGGGGCCTCATTACGACCCCGGCGCTCTCCTGATGAAGGGGGCCGGTACAGGACCGGCCCCCTTCATTACGGGAGCGCTGATTACAAGCTTCCCATCGCGGGACCCGGATCGGACGCCGGGTAAAACCAGGTGTGCTTTCCGGGTCCCGCGAGGGGAAGAAGGAGGTAACAACGGGCCAGTTGTGATCTGCCCGTTGTTACCTCCATCCCCATTCCCATTGAGCCCTATAAGGGCTCAATGGGAATGGGGATGGTTCCTGCAAGGAGGAATTAGAGGGTCCTCCAATGTTGGAATGACCCGGTTATTCCCCATTGCAGGAACCCGGTAAATGAGCCCGGTTTGGTGGCAGCCATGGAGCTAACAGCTCCATGGCTACCGCCAAACTCGTAATGATTAATTACCAGTTGGCTTTCTATGTAGAGGGTGTGAAGTTTGTGTAACATACTTTTAATTCCCTTGTAGGTGTGATAAGAAATCACCAGATCATATGCGTATAGCATACTGGCAATTTTAGTTGCCCCAAACTTTGGGGGACAGTTCAACTTAGTCAGCAACTGAGATGGCAGGTCTGCCAGGTACAGGTTAAACACCAGTGGAGCCAGCACACAACCTTGCTTGACTCGTGTACCGAAATCTGGCAGATATGCCACCTCCATTATCTAGACACACAAGAGCAGGCACACACGAGGAGAAGTGTTAGTATGAAGAAGTTGGATCAGATATACCAGCCAACCTGGGCATCCCATGAATAATAAATTGTGCCATAATATGGCTTGACCGACCTGGTCAAATGCAGACCCGGAAGTCGACAAACGTCACATATAGCAGTGGCCTATCTCTACCTGTAGCCCCATTCATAAGTCTATCCAACAGTCTTAAATTATGTATGCTTGATGACCCCGGGAGAAAGCCTGTTTTATGTGCATAAAGGATGTACCATGCCTGTAGTTCCTGCAGTACAAAGGAGGCAAAGAGCTTCACCATCAAATCCAACACGAACAGCAGTCTATAATTGTCTGGTATATTTCTATTGCCCTTCTTAAAGATGAATACCAGAATAAACTGCTGCCATGAAGGAATATATTGGTCGGAGTAGATGCTTTCAAATAGTATCACCAGTATTTTAGCCCAATACGCTGGTGCCTTCTTAAGTACTATATTCTACAGACCATTAGGTCCTGGGGCCCTGGAATTCTATATCTTCTTAATAGCTGCTACTGTGGCCTCATGAGTCAGGCCGATCGGCCACTTCTCTTCTTCATTAGGATCAAATATAGGAGGGTATTTGCCAAAATCCTTAGTCTTTCTTACATGGCTCACCCAGACTTCTGCTTTGATAGGATTTACTATCATTTTAGATTTATGTCTCTTTGCCTCTGATATTATTTGCCATATTGGCCAGGTATTCCTACTTCTAAGCACCTCTAACATGCGCTGCCACTGTGCATTTTGAATGGATAGCATCCAGTACCTAAGCCAGTTATGGTACCTACATTTTACTGTTTTTGCCGGTATTACCCAAATTAACCTTTTACAATTGACCTTTTGCACAATTGACCTAATTATAGTGGTCCTAATTGACCTTCTGCACAATTGACCTTTATATTATTTTAGTTATTTTATATAAGTATTGGGTTGGTTTTGGATTATTAATAATATAAGGGGATTGGGTGGGGGGTTGCAGGGGTTTTTGGATTGGGTGGGAGTTGCGGGGGGTTTCCCCCCGCATATATGTCCTAATTGACCTTCTAAATTAGGTCAATTCTCCTGAGGTTAATTCTCCCGAGTTCAATTGTGAAAATGTCAATTAGTGTACAACCTTCTTGCCTAGGCTAGTTTATCCTTCATAGGGCCATTTGTGTTTCTAACTTTCCTCAATTCTCTTTTCAGTTTTCATTTGTCGCCCCGAATAACTACATCAAATATGTTTGTGTATTCTTTATCCGCGATATCCAGACGCATTTCTTAACACACTCCTGCCCCATCAGCCACTTGCTTTAACCAAACTTCAAATTAATCGGCCGTGAGGCTACGAAGCATATAAGTTTCATAGAGAGCGGCATACGAGGAGGCGGTCGTAACTTTCTTGATGTTGTCTAATGATCAATAAATGTGATTAGCCATGTGATTGGGGTCAAGCCCGCCATTAAACGCAGGGTTACATTCCTTGGCATCAGTTTC
Organism: Ambystoma mexicanum; assembly: GCF_040938575.1. NCBI lineage: Eukaryota > Metazoa > Chordata > Amphibia > Caudata > Ambystomatidae > Ambystoma > Ambystoma mexicanum. The sequence continues at coordinate 835,136,367 of NC_090925.1, forward strand.
AAGAGTCAGCTAGAGTATCCCAAATTACTATTGTTGTTAAATGTGAGGTCAAGCTCAGTATCTAATACTGCATTGCTGCCAAATAAAGAATCCAGCGTGGCCCAGCTGTGCCCATTTCTCAATGTTGCCATCCACGGGCAGTCTCCTTTTGCTCTATATTTATAAGGGTCAGATCCCACTCCTTCATAAAAGCCACACATTGCTTACTCTGCCAGGTTTTATTTTTATGTAGCAGGTCGCTCTTTCTTGAAATAAGTCATGCCTAACACCAATAATGAGGCCTTCATATGGTCGTCCCTGTGGGCCCTTTTTTGCAAGTTCTTGGTATAGCTGGAAACGGTCAATACTTATTGTAGAGATCGCCCACGTTTCTTGTAACATGACAATGTCATATTTTAAAAAAGTACCCAATGACCCCGAAACCGATAACATATGTGGATGGCCCCTCGTATTCCAACATGCCAACTTCAGAGTTCATTTCATTTATATACCTTGCATAGAGAGAACACATTTTAACCATTCTCACCCCCTTGCATTTTCATTCAGAGATATTTTTACTTTTCCGGTCATTAGACCTATCCTTTACTCTTCCCTGGTCTTTGTCACAGCAGCCCACGCCTATACTGTTTGGCCCTTCTGTGTCCCGTACATACCCAAGATTTATCAAAGTAGGTCGATGTGCCTGCATCAAGTGTGCAATTTCAGGGAGCACACAATGGATACGCGAGTAATTACCGTTATTGTAATCCAGGGGTTCCACAAACTCAAAATCACTTTAGTTTAACACTCTTATAGAGGGAGTTTTATGGAGAATATGTAGTAGTTCAGTGCAATTGATCTTCTTTTTAGTTAACTCTACGGGGTCAATCCCATTTGTTAAGATCTTTCCATCCAGAGCCTGCTTAACTTCTACCGTACTGACAATTTTCTCCTTGTTTGAGGAGGAAACCCGTCAGTGGTTTATTCTATCTGGCCTTAACTTGCACAGATGAAACGGAGGGAGATCTACTCAAACTGCACTATGTATATATATCTATATATATTAATTAAACATTCTTGTAAATAATGTGACCCAAAACTCCTCGAAGACTTCTATATAAGTTAACCAGTATTCCATCCGGTCCCAGAGTTCTATCCATCTTCTGTTGGCGTAGTGTTATTGCTACTGATTATTAGCTAAATTAAGTACATTTGTAGGTTTGGTTCTTTCTTTCTGGTCCGAGTTTTTGCATATACACATTATAAATATAGTTGGCATAATCTTATGGTTAGTATCTCTACCAAGAAGTCGTACACTTGATGATCTTATTCCTTGGATGAGATCAATTTCGAGTTCATTGTAACATAAAATGTAATAAACATTATAGCAAAGACAACATAGTATCAATGTCATACCAATAGCTTATAGTGCAATAGATTAAGTAAAATTAATTCCCTGTCATTATCCTATGCCAAATTATATCCAAAGCTTTTTGTCAAATCGATGATGAAACATATGAGTTAAACTATTTTAATTTGAGGCCATTAGTGCCCTGGACAATTTTGTATCAAATGTCTGAAATGTTCAATTCTTCCTTCCGGTATTGCATATTAGACAAGGGGATTTTTTGCCAAGAACCGATCACTTCAACAGTAGGGAGAAAACTACATTTGAAACATAAGTGATCCCTTCCGATGTTTCGATTACGAAATTCATACACATATTTCAGAACATCGTTAGGTGCCAGTAGAAAGGGGATGGATTCAAATGACAATATTTTGGTAGCAAAATCGACCTTCTTCTGCTCTCTCACAACCACTGCAATAGGTCTTTGTATCAAGTTTTTTAGTTTCTTATCCAAGTTTCCCTTTAGGTCAAATTTTAAACAGCTCGACCAATAATTTGATTTACAAACAAGATTGAGAATGGTAGTGTTAGTTAAGTCATTCTGTTGATCCACAAGCATAATATAGTTGATGCATTAGTGTATTCATGTTAGCTGTTAGTATCTTATTGGCCAATAATCGACATCTCTTAATTAGCAGATGACGTGCCGATATCGAGCCCAACTCGGCTCTACGGTATTCAACGGGCAAACTTTTCTCACACTCAAAAATGCTCTTAATGCACATGCTGTCCAAGGCGCACAGCTTTCTTTACTGCGTCATTAGCCATATCTCAGCGGCCTATGGCAAAATCAGAACCATTTTTAATTCATAGAAATGTATCAATTTAATTTCAAACATTATGCATTACAGTATTGTCACTCTGGTCTCAAGCTAGAGAGGGGCCTTTCAGAGCTGACACCCGGACAGTGCCACCCTAAGAAAGAGTATACCAAGCTACTTATGAGAGCCAGCCAGCATGACAAACAATGTGAAAGAGACATACTAAGTTAAAAGTTATAAACTCACAAGGCAAAAGAGGGGTGCCCCCAAAACCAGTGATTTTGTAATAAACACAGGGAAATCACATGCTATTGTTAATTCTGTAGCAGGCAATAATGGAGACTGTGATGATATATCAGTGCTGTCAGTGGAGCACTGTGGAGGGCATGATAGGTCTGTGGAGGACAATTCATCCCTTTCTCCTATCTTGTCCTCCAGCATGAAACTTCATTAATGGGCAACATGAAACCCCTCTGAGAGTAGGGTGCAGGTAGAGCCCCGTGGCCCCCCTTCCCTAAAACCACCACCCAGGTAGGGGGATCCGCTAGGCCAGAGGTAGAGTTGAAGGAAGAAGGTGGCACCAAACAGCCAGGCACATGGCCCTCATCCTCAAGGACATAGAGATTCACCCCATAAAATGGGGCGATATAGGCAAGCACCGCGCAATTACATCATTGCCTCGCACCAGGCTGGTTATTTGAGGGTCTGCTGCATTCCACCAAGTCACTTCTGGCAGCATTGCACACAAGATTTACAGGGGCACTTGTGTAAACAGATATGAATGGTGAACCTCAACACGCAAAAAAGATTGGGAAGTACCATAATTTTCCCATCCACCAAAGGTTTTTTAGGAACATTGCACCAATAGTATGGCCACCTTTGTGGATTAAGAAGGAACAAGATAATACAGACAGCACGTCTGCAATGGTAAAGATACTAAATGTTCAATTTCAGGAATTAGAAATAGTTAATGTGAAAGGTAAAAATCAGACAATAACGGATGCTCAATAATTTGTATAAGAAAATGTATAATTATTCCATGTAAAAACATCTTTCTTTGCAGTTCAATGCGTTCTGGGAACTTATTGCATATAATAAACTACCTTTACTGTCACAACTATACACTTCTTTCGGATCATCCATTTCATATGCCAATCGAGTTGCATTTGATGTTCTTTTACATTACTGATATTATTATCTAACACTTGATGATTCGGAAGAATTCTGCCATAAATGTTTTACTTTCTGAGGTTTGTCAATTTAATTTTCATCTTTTGACTATGATTTTAAGACCACTATGAATGTTTCAATCAATGAGTGTTCTATTTTTTGTATTTACTATATATTTTACCATGGAGTTTATAATTTAAGAGTGTCAAAATTATTGAGCTTATATTGATTATGAGCTCTTCATAATACTCCTCTACCCGTAATTAGCCAGATTTTTGTAAGATTGTAAGTAAGTATGTGTCATCTTGATCCATTTACAGCATTTTGCATTTATAAGGCTTTTGTAGAAATGTTTCCACTACCTGTTATCTATTGGAATATACTGGGATCCTCTTGTTAATTTGACTTATGTCATGTTTTCACTCCCAGCCACATTGCGGGCTGAGTTATGACATCATCACCACACCATAACGCTTTACGTGACCACATGCCGTACTATAAATATCGCCCATTTTGTAACCACATGGTTAGCGTATTCTCTATTATTGCTCAGTGGACATACTGTCCTGATTGTGTAACGGTAAGCTTGCCCTTTCTTAACATTTTGTTTCGGTTTTGAAACTCCATTTATTCTTTTATCACTTCAATTGACCACACATCCTCTGACCTTTTTTAGGGTTCTCTCAAACCTTCTCCATTTTGACTACGAATTGCCAGAATACTTCATTTCTGTGAGATAAGTGTGGACCAACATTTGATTTAGTCAATTTTAAGTGGCCTCAATTGCCAAGTTATGGCTTCCATTTTTACGTTGCCTCTTTATTATATTCCAGATTGAACATACATTTTTGAATAAGGGTTTCAATATTGAGTATTTTCTTACTCTTGGAGGTTGCTCCTGTGGATTACATCTTGAGAAGGGTTTTCCCCTATTTGAAGGTAAATTGATTAAGATGAACATGTGAGTTTAATATATGCAATTATGTTTTGAGCTACATTACTGATTGGATGTGGACCCTCTAAGAAACAATTACTTAACTTGTTGTTTATCTCTTCATAGAGTGAATTATGGATTACTGAAATAGTACATTGATTGTGCTCCTTATGAAGGGAGATTCTCCCAAAACGCGTTGAGCTGGCCACAGATTTTTTTTATATTGCCTAATTAAAACATGTCATGTGAATTATTGAAAATGTCTTATTGTCTGTTTTTACCTTTCACTTTAACTATTTCTAGACGTACCTATATTGAATTTATCACATTCTTTAAAGTACTGTTGGTATTCCAACTTATGAGAGTTCGCAGGGGACGGGAGTGTCCACAACTTTTGGACACTGCTTGTTTTTTTTACCTTTGTGGTATAAGCCAGGAGCAAGGGAACCTCTTTTGAACAGAATGTTGAATGTCTGATGGGAATTTGTGGTTTATAAGTGTCTCAGGTAGTATATCGAGGGATGTGGGCAGTTGGTTGGGGTGCCTCTCAGTCAGAGGGTTGATGGTTTACAGCTGTGGTGATACCAATTGAGTCACATGGTGATGCCGAATTCTTCAGAGTTGGTATGCTCTACTTGGCACTTCCAGAGTAAGCCACACTGATCTACCAGGTCTGAGAGGTTCAAGGAATGCAGTAATGGTGTCTCTAAGTTCCCATCCTTCCACCTTCTATGTTTTGAACGCTCGAGCGAACTCATAATAATTTCTATTATGATAATATCTGCTTCTTATAATGGACCATCTCCCGATCCTCTCCACACTGGGACCCAGGCTCTTGATTCCCAGGAATGAACGACTCTGCCGATTGTGTTGTAGACCAAATGTCATAGAGACACCACAGCATATTTTAACTTTGTGTGTAAGCATAAAACATGTATATTTTTATTTTTAAAGTTTTTTTATTGTGCTTGTTGGTTAAATACAAACCTTTTACACATGTGAACTACAAGAGATATAAAAATACAATCGATAAAAAGAACATATGAGACAATAGAAAATTCACTTGCTAAAATTCCTAAAATTGACATCATTAAATACACATCTCCAGTTTAGTTTATACCCAACAAAGTTCCTGAAACAAACAGTTAAGATGCATCAATTATTAATCAAAAACAGAACTACACTCCATAGATAAAAAGCTCTGGCAGTTACCACAATAGATTCCACACTCTATAAGGGGCTCCAGAATTGATCATGCTCAAGTGATTCAAGAGAGAAGGTACACTTGGAATAACCTTTGGTATAATGAACTTTATTTTTTTTACACTGGGTAAGAAGATGGCGAGCTGTTTCAACTGCTGATTTGCATAATCAACAAATTCTCTCAAGGTGATGTATGTTGGCCCACCGTCCAGTATGTTCAAATGTAGATAAAATATTAAGCCGCAAGTAAACAATGAACCTTTTTTTTCTATGTAATCTTGTTGTTGCTATGTAAAGTGCTTTGGATTAAAGCGCTCTATAGATTGTATTAATTAATTAATTAATTAAATAACCTTTGCAATTCTATCGAATACAACTTGGTTAAGTACGAGCAGGGCAAGTTGTAACGAAAACTCTGCTGACAATACATAGCGTATGATTTTAATTTGGCAAGCCGATTGATGTTATTACAGATATCATTATCTCTAGCTTTGTTTTTAAATATGGCTGCCCAAATGGGATTTAAAATGATATCCATATATGGTGCATCCAATTTGTCTAAAAACCCTAATATGGTTACCCTTAATTGTATTAAAAAATTCATGTTTGTTGCCCAGTGCATACTGTTCAGCCAACAAGCTGAGCATGGGAGTAATTGCTTTTGATTAAAGAATAAGAGAAATTAAGAGGTTACTAAACTGTACCTGCCATAATGAACGAATGGAGGGAACGCCAAGCTTGCAACATAGAGTCTCAACCGGAACATATTGTGGTACTCCCAATATTGATCACAAGATCTTACCCTCCAAGCTATCCATCATATCTAAAATCTTACTAGGTAAAACTGTAAATCCATACAAAACCCCTGGGATTATAGATTTATGCTATATAGCTATTAATCCCTCAACGTTTGTGAGATTGTCTTCTGGAGTTACTGCTTGAATTCGGGTAATATTTTACTTGTGATGGCACAATATCATGTTTGGGGTGTGACAGTTTAGCATATAGACGAATTTATGAAATGAAGAAACTATATAATATCGAGACTTTTAAAGGAAGTAGAACCTGCACTGCATTTTACGATCATTTTGTATTGTAAAAAGGTATGTGAAAAAATTATTTGAACTAAAAACACATTAATTTAAATAAAAATAATTTGCTAAGTACTTAAAAATGAACTGGATGTAAGCAGCAGAGTGTTGAAATGGAGGTAAAGAACAGAACCAAATTCGAGGGATTTTCCACAAAAATGTTAACGCCCACAGGCTGCATCCCTTTAGATGGTCACCATCTTGGTAAAAGCAGGTGCTTTTCTTAATTGCACCTTCTGGCGGTAATTAATTTAAAGGGCTGGTGGTGGTTTAGGTGTTCTCTACGGAACTTATTATTTCTGTATCACATTTTTGTGTGGATGTGCAATGTATGGACTGGCACGGGGAATGAGTTGCAGCCTTACTGTGGGCGTTTCCGACTGCTTCCACTATATAAAGTACAACACGGATGCAGTGCAATTCTTACTGTGCCGTTCAAGGCGCTGCAGGTGTAGCAACGGGCTGGCAGGCGGCCCTGCAGACGGCTCCCGAGGCCCACCGTCGCGCGGACACCGCTCTCCCCTGCATTGGCTGCGGTTCCATGACCAGCGCGCGCCGCAACCGCAGCGAGGCACACTGACCGGCACGCGCGCACCTGCCGCCGCGCTCACCGCCATGCGGCTGTCGTGAGCGCGCGGGTGGGGGGCTGGGGTGCGCCTGCGCGTCCTGTGAGGGGGCGGGGGAGGGGGCGGCGCGGGTGGATCAGGCGGGAACACGTCACGGCGAAGACGCACACCGGGCCGCGGCGCGCACGGCCTCCACACTGGAGGTGGGGCACCTTGGCACTCTGCGGGTTTCTGTCACGTACGTTAATGGGTAAAAAGAGCAACCACGCTCGCCGGTGGGGGGCGTCGCCACGGAGCCGATACGGGTGTCGACGCGGACCCCGCGTACTGGTGTTCCATTTCATGAGACTGCGGGTGCAGCGGCGCAGACTATTGGGGGGAAAGGGGGCGTTGCAATAGCAACATGCGGGCACGCTTAAATGTCCGCAACACCCGACCCCCAGAGATGGACGTTGCCCCTCGGTGAGGAAAACGGGCTCCCCTTTCTGCGCAGCACAGAGTCGTCAATTTCAAGGGGGTGTTGTTGGGTACCCACAAACCGCCAACATGTCAGGTCTCCCCCACACCCCCCAGGCCCCGCCTTGGTCGCAGCTGCATTCCCCTGAGGGTTCCTGCAGAAAGGATCGCCTGCGCCGAACACAGTCTACACACGGACTCAATGAGGGATGGGAGACGTGGACGCTCGTCTACCCCCTCCCCGTTCTATGTGTCTGTGATAGCCCCCGCCCACGCGCATGGTCTCTGATTCCTGGGGCTGCATCTGTATTCAGGCAGCAGGAGAGGAAACGCTAGGACTTGGCTCCTGCAGCCCCCCGCCTCCTCTCCCCCTTCCCCTCCTCCTCCCCTCCATGCAGTATTCATAAAACACCCTGTGCCATTTTCTGTCATCGGGAGAACAAAAAGAAGGGGCAGTCCCGACACACCTGTGATATCTGCAGCCCCCCCCCGTGCACGGTGTGACAGGTGCCAATGTGATCATTAATTGATTTTTTTTTGTTTCCGTTAAAAAGATTTATTCTGCTAATGTATCCCGCATACTCCAATTTCCTTGGTGTTTTGCAATGTGAGGGAGGGGGTCTCCCTATTAAAAGAAACAATCGTGGGCCTTCTCGCTCCTCTCCCCAACCCCGGTGCACCAGGGGGCGTCTCTGAGTGCGATGGAGGCGCACTGGGGATGCACCATATCTGCAGCCAATGCGGGAGCGGGGGGGCTATGGTCTCAGTCTGACACGTTTAAGGGTGGGGGCTATGGCAAAGTCTGACACGGTTGGCGAGGGTCTTTTTCTCGGCTCCAATTATCTTTCCTTGAAATACTTCATTCCCTCTCCCTGGCTTTTATCATCAAGATACGTTAATAATTCACCAGAGGAGGAGGAGGTGGACGCAGAAGTAGGCACGTATAGAATTCTCCAACAGCATCGCTACGTGCATTGTGAATATTTAAGATTTTCCCCGCCCCCACCCGCGTAGGAGTCCGGGAGTCCTACATCCTTTCTCTTCTACTCAATCGTGCTCTCTTTACCCTTTCTTCCATCTAGAGCTCCCTTTCCGTCTTGTCGGCTACCTCTCTCCTCGCTCCTTCATAGTCATGCACTCTTCTCCCCGCTTTACTCCAATTTTTCTGTTTCTAATGTCCCTTCTAGCATTCATCTGCTTTTCTTCTTCTCCTTGTTGTCTCACACATTTCTTTCATCTTGTCACCCGTTATTTCAGCACTCCACAGTTCTCTTCATCTGTGCTTCTTTCCTCTCCCATCCGCACGTCTTTCATTGGCTCTCTCTCTCTCCCCTATCCCTTTCCTCGTCCTCCCTTCCTAGCTCCTGTTTTTCCCGTTCTGTTTTCCGCTTTCCATTGTTCTCGCTTTCTCTCGTCATCTTTCCATCCCCACTTCTTTTCCGAACTATAGTCCTTTTTTATTTCCGCTCTTATTTGCGGCGTTAGCCATTATAAAACGCTTCTCTGAATTAGGCCCTAAGTTCTTTCTCCTCTATACCCTTTACATCTATCGGAGAACTCTTGAGACAATTCCCTCCCCTACCCCGTCCTCTTTTCGGTTGGGACACGCTCATTTTAACTTGACCGAAATACACGTTTTCTTGTGTAGGAGCCAGAGCCCCGGCGAGCATCGTATCAAGCGGAGCAGCGCCGCGGGGATACCCTAAACTCGGCCATCCTTCTTGCCCCTCCCCCCGCGCTCTAATGGATTCAGAAATGTCCGCAATTTCACGTGGGAAAGGGCTGTGTCCTTACTAGGGTGGCAGGGGGTGGAACCACGCAGGAGGCAGTTACAGGGGAGGGGGCGTACAGATCCTGCACAGGGAGAAGAAAATCAAGTATTCGAAGCGTTAAGCGCGCACCCTCCACAAATTGGTCAGAACCCAGCCCAGAACCTGATAATCAGCCATTAGAGAACTTTATCACCACTAGAGAACCCAGACCGCAGTAGAACCCGGGCATCGACTGACACAGCCAGGTGGGCGCTTCCTGCTGGCTGGCACCTGTGTTCAATAAACCCGCTAGAGTCGACGACTCCAACTTTCATTGCAATGCTGTTGATAAAATTAGTACCACTACATTGGATAATATTTCCAAGGAAAAATTCACATAGCCCCTCAAAACCACTTGGGCAATCCGAAGTGTGTACGTTTATGGAACCAAATAAACGAGCATCTGTACAGATGTATGTTTATAATGCAGCCTTGTTTTTTTTATGAAGCGCTTGCTTCTTTAGCGATGGCAAAGAACCGCTGTTACCCAATTTACTGACGCCCAACGTATCCGTGTCTACATTATGAAGAGCTGGCAGTTCAATGCACACTTTCGAACCTGTGACTGCAGTTTAAAGTCAGACTTCGGCAACGAGCGGTATACACAGCAAGGGGGCTGACTATTTAGGAATGTGTATCGCAGTGAACAGATGCATTCACGAATCTAGTGCTTCTGCGTTCCTGTCAAATGGATAGGTTCACAAGACCAATTTGTAGTGCTCATTTAGAGCTGTGTGGCCTAGACTCGGTTTGCACAAGATCGTGTAAATCGCCCGGTTTACTACGGATACATGGGGTGGGTGTGCACGGCTCACGCCGGGCCTTCTTTTTACATAACCCAACTTTGCACTATAACGCCACATGGTAACCATGTCAACCTTTTTTTTTTTACCAGTCCATTAAAAAACACTAACTGCAGCACGTCCTATTGTAGCTACTTTGCTGAATCTCAATTGCACATGATGGGGTTCAGTTGTGTTTTTTTAACTATCCAAAACCTAATGAGAGTGGGTTTGACACCTGCTGACAATGACAGTTATACAACATAGGTAGACCACCGTATGCACACATAGCCACACAATCAGATGCGCCAGCGACATTATGAGACATAAAGTTGGAACCGAATTTCTAGATATAGGGTAGATTTCTGTACACCGCCACCCCGCTCTAAAACACACACGCTGTCTTCCATCAGCACATGGCAGTGACTGAGGTACAATTGTTCGTGAAAGCTTTAAGTGTATGGATAGACTATCTATATATCGCACTAACTATATGAACGGATTGATCTCCTGTGCAAGGAGCTCTCTGGGTCATGGGTGCACATGCGGATGGATAGGCAGAGAGGCTACCGCATAACAGACTGCCCGATGTCTACATGCCTGGGCACAAGGCTCCCTGCATCCTTCCCGTCCCCTCCCTCCCCCCGCCGCGGCACTGCCGCACACTCCCACCCCTACTAGCAACCCCGTCACCCTCCAGCTCCCCGGAGCAATGAGTGCTGGTTATAGAAAAGCGCCTTACACTCTGAAGCTCCTGAGTGCGGTCCTTCATGATGACGGTCCTGTGCAGTGGAGGGCTTCAGCCGGTGCCCTTCTGCTCTCCTCTCCGCGGAGAACCCCCTGTCCTGATCTGGAGGCAGCGCTCTCTCCTCTCCGCAGAGTCCCTTCTCCTGGCTGGATGCGGCGTCTCCCCTCTGCAGAGACCCCTTGCCCTGAATGCAGCAGTGTGATTCGTCCTTAATGCTTGGGATCTCCTTGGGCGACTGCAGTAGCTCCCCTTACGCGTTCCGAGCACAGCGGGCTGTGTCTACCCTTGTTGGGGGGCTCCCGTGGATTTTCTTCGAAAGGTCTCTATATGGGTCGAGGGGGAGGGGGAGATGTCCCAGGCTGCAGAGCTACCCAGGACGGATGCTCCAAGGATGGAGTCTGGTGCTGATGCAGCAGTGAGGGGATGCAGAGATGGGGGGGAGGGATGGGGGAGGGGCTGGGCAGGAGGGAGGGAGGCCGGGAGATGTAGTCATGGGGACATCGGATGCAGCAGTGGTGGCCTCATCTGGTGCCCCCTCCCCACCTATTGAGTTACAGTGTCAACGAATCCCAAGAGGTGCCCAGGAGAGGCTGAGCTAATGCGTGCCATTCAGTAGCACACCCCGAATGTGGATTGGCCTCTAGGCTCTTAAGTCGACGGGGAATGGTAACAGGATGAGAGCACTGAAGTTCTCCACATTAATACCAACTTCTAAGTGCCCAACAGTGTCGTTATTTTAATGAATGCTTCAACGAACAAAGTATATATGAATATCATTGCGTGTTTATAAGAAACGAGAGAAATACAAGAAAACCTACTCCCAGTGTTGTGTGTGTGTGTATATATATATATATATATATATATATATATATACAAAACACGTCCAATACCGAACTTTAAACATTCAAATAAATTAGGCAACGTTATACAGCATGTTATTAATATGTTGATCTCTGCGGCACCACGTAGCAGTATGCCCATTACCACGCACATCTCCCTTTAAAATTACTTGCATCCTTTTCCAGCCCCCAGCATCCCCCCCCCACTCCCTGTACTCCTTTCTGTCCACTCCCTGGGCCCCTTGCTAAATCCAACCCCAGACACTCTTTGCAACCATGGGCTGTATTCTCATCTGGTCCTCTTGTCAGTAGGTAAGATTTCCAGGATTTCTCTGCACTTTGTAATGTGATTTTGAGTTGGAATGGACACACCTCTACATAGTGTGTGTTCCCAGCCTTGGGTCATCAGAGCCGCACTGTCTCACATTGCCCATCGATGGTACCTCCTTACAAGGTCTTTCAGTGCAGGTTATCTATGCTGAGAAGGGGAGAGGAGCTTTTTAGTCTGTGCTCACTGAGTCCTTGTCATGCTATGCCACTTCTTTTGTCGTGTCATGCGACGGACTCATGTCCTTAGGTGATTTCAAACTTAATGCTGGCGACACACCTTCTGAGTCATAGCTGTCGGTTGGAGCCTGACCAGAGAAGCACGTCTGCCGAGAATCGTCGGTTCCCACCAGCCCAGTCACAGTGCCTTAACTGCTCTGTTTCAAGGAATATAAAGTTGGAGGCAAGCCTAACTGGCTGATGTCCAATAGCTAGCGCTGAATTGTTCTCACAGAGGGCCTGCTGGGAGAGGGACCGTATTTACATAACTTTGTGGCTTTTTTGCAAACTGTCTCTTTCTGGTGTATCTATTGTGGACTCTTCTATATAAAGTAGGGGGTTTCAACCTTTGGTTTTGGAATACAACTCCCTTCAGCCCTAGTCATCATGGACAATGGTGAGGTATGATAGGAGTCCCAGTCCAAAAAACCTGGGGATCCTCGGGTTGCAGACTCCGGAGTGGCATTTAAAAACAATTCCTGCGTGTGGAATGCTCCTGCTAATTCTACTTCACTACATAACATATGACCTACATCTGCAAGCCTGGATTGCGGTAGTGCCTCGTGGCCACAGTCTCGCAGTTAAACCCCTCAGTGTGCTTCCAATGGTCCGTTTGGCTTTGCCTTTTGTTACGCTTACATTAGCCACATGGGCATTCTGCTTCCTCATGTATGTACAGGCTCATTTTAAGCTTGGATGAAGTAAGAATTTTAAACCAAAACTGATTTGCCCCAGAAATCTCTGATTTGGGGCATTGCACATGGATGCAGTCTGCCTCCTGTGTGGTGGTCAGTCATAACAGTTTGTTGTGGATTAAAATGAAAGCTCCATGTTTTTGGGCTTTTATTTTGTCATTTCCGTCTGTACCTATCCACATTTAACTTTTTTCTGTACCAAAATTAAGTTCCAATTAGTATTGTTTCACATATTTTCAAATCAAAGGTTTACAATAGCGCTTTAAATTTAGTTTAATTTTCAAATTGAATGTGCAAAGCAGCATTTATTTCAGCATTAAACCACATTTTTGCATAGTCATTTAAGCTAGATTCACGCAACTTCTAAGCACTTGCTAATAACCATTCTCTTTAGCGACCCCAACCAGAAACCACCGTTGCACCTCATTCATACAGAAAGGGATGATGCTATTTGACAGTAAAACAAAACACTTGAGGCGCGGCTGATGCATTTCTTTCTATACCCATTGAGAATAAGTGGTTGATAATAAACACGTTGAGCACAAATATGCACTCCCCATCACTTGAGGTTTCATACCTTGCTTCCCCCTCTAACTTGTCTGCTCCTCCACCTGCCAAGCAGCTGCCACTGGGACGTCATTTCACCAAAATGCCTGGGGTAGTGGACGTGACATCATACGGCCCTTCACCCCTCACCCCAAGTGACATCATGGGAAGATGTGTCTAACACCCGTGTTTTCAGGTGGTCTCATATCAGCCAGATATAAGAACCGAGGCACAGAGGGAGGCGAGATTTGTCCACAATTAAATATTAGGCAAATGTCATTTTCCAGATTCGATGTGGAGCCTATGGAGCCAATTCATAGAATCAGGCGCAGATGTAGCGCACCTGACGGCGCAGAGAGGGAGCGTGCACCAGCGTGCGCTAGCCGCATGTGCAAATCAGCAATTAGGTGCACCGCGCATTCATGGATTTGGACAGTGTGCCCTGAGTGGCGTGTTGGGGGGCGGACGGGGGGCTTGGGGTGTGGGGGTGACATTCCACATGGATTGTTCCATCGAGGTCCATGTACTCCTCGACTTCCACATCACTGAATTGGGCTGTGGCTGCTGCCTCACCCACTAAGTGGCAGCGGACTGGGTGCCATCAGCCTCCCCTTCAGGGGTTGTTGGTAGCTCAGTGGCGCAGTCTTGTCCGCTGCTGTGGTTTCCTCATGTTTCTAGCTGGCCTGTGCACGTGCCCTGGGTTGCACTGTGGGCCGCGGTGCTGCCCCGGAGGTGGAGTGGCCAGTGCCCTGTGGTCTGGCCTTGGATGTAGATGGCCTTGGGCCAGGGTCCTGGCTTTCACCTTCTGCATCAGTGCCTGTGGGGGAAGAAGAGATGCAGGGCATCAGTGATGGTGTTACATGCAGGATGCATGAGTTGGTGTTGTACCGTTTTCATTTCTCATGCATTGCAATCTTATAGGTGTGTCACACAGGTACTTTCTAGGGGGGGCATATTGGCATGAGCCGTGGCGTCTCCATTCGTCACTGATGCCTACCAGGTGGCATGCCATTGTATTGAGGCTTGTGTGATGTTTGACATGCAAATGGTCCCTGTATGTTGGGTGTCTATTGGTAATGGGATTGGCACACAGCATGCATTTCATTGTGGCAGGGTTTGGGCCTCCACCTGGACATGGATCTGCATATGTGTGTATGAGGGGCCATGCATTGCCTTGGCTTGGCTCACTTTCACAATAGTTGTACTAGATCATGGTTTGGCCAATTGGGATTTGCAGGGTAACTCACATCCATCTTCAGATGTCGCGGCACCCGTCTCAATTTCCCAAAAGCCCTCTATGGACTCTGTTTGGATCGTCGTGCTGCAGGTTTCCTCCCAGCGCATGAGTTTCACTGGGGAGTGGGCACCCCCGCCTGTGGCCATGGCCTCCCTGCGATTGCTGGACAGGATGTTCCGGACCCTGAGACAGAGGTCGTCCCATCTTTTTTTTTACAGTCTTTGACTGTGCGGGGGGTGGTGCCAACCGCTGACACCTTGCATGCAACCTCCTCCCAGATATTTCTTCCTCAGCTGGACCTCCCTTTTGAGGTTATTAGTGAAGACCTCATCTGCATGGGTAGCAAGGGTATCGGCCAGCATATTTAGCTCCTCATCGGAGAAGCACTTCTTGCGCAGACGGGGGGGGGGAGGGTAGTGTGTCAGGTAGCCTTCGACATGTATGCTATGGCTCTGGTCTCTCCTCGGTAGCACTGCTGGATTGTGAGGATTGCAATGGATTGTGTTTTTAAAAATGGCCGCTGGTGCATTTCCCGTTCTGACGCAATGACGTTACTTCCGGGTCCGTATTACGAGCCCGGTATTAGCATGTTGTTATTACCGGGTTGTTATTAAGGGGTTGCTCCTTGGCGGAGGCAGTATAGGCGGGTCCTGTGATGGCGCTATCGGGGGGTTGGAGGGCCTTTAGCGGCATGGCGGTGTAGCCATTACCAGCATGGGGGTTCGCGCGTGCTCATGCAGCCGTAATCAGCCGCTATTGGCGGGTTCAAGGGTGCACGGACCTGCTTATACCTTCATGCCGGTAATGGCTCTGTTTTAAGCGGGCATCTCGTAATGAGGCCCATTGTCACAACATACATGCATGTACCAAATGTCCACACAAATGCCACCCCACGCTGCACCCCCCCCCCACCGTGCAACTCCACACCCATCCATTGTCCCCACTTCCCAGTACAGGCCCCATGGCATGTCATTCACAGAAGTGTACATGCATGCACCCAAAGACATGCCCAACATGGCCACACACCACCGACACATGACTGAGGCAATGACGACTGACACATGCACCAAACTAATGAGAGCAGGCAACACAAATATATGAATAGATGAAAATGTATTAAAAAACTGACGTCTCACAAACGAAAAACCAACCATGACAAGGAAAAATCCTACAAAAATACAACTATGTACAAAATTGGAGCCATGTCCATCGACTCCAAAATAATAATAAAATGAAAGGAAACCTAAGCCTAATAAAGTATATACAATGACGGCGGGCTAGTCCTATGGCTCACGTTCCTCCCCAAGAGTCTTGGCCCATTGAACTCCGAGTCTATGGCATGGAGGCAGGACTGCGCTTTGTCCTCGAGGGCTTGCAGGGATGCCGCCATGCTCTCCTCCAGCTCCCTGTGAGTCTCCACGAAGAGCTCTGCCCACCTCAAGGCTTGCGGCATGGAGTTCTCCACCTTGACCATGGTGAGCCGTGCCCTCTCTGTCCACTGCCGCTCTGCACCTATCTTCTGGCCCAACCGCTGCTGTACAGAAGACAAACTTTGTCCAGGGTCCTCCTGCCCATCGGCCGATGCTTGCCCCCACGATGTAGTCGGCCCCGAGGCCTGACGCCTCCCACGTCGAGCCTGCTGCTGCCTTGATGGCAACTGCCTCTGCCACCACAACTACCTGCAGGAAGATGGCAACACTCTGGGCCATGGTGCACGTGCCCTGCTTGATGGTGCCTGCACAACCTCCGTTGCCAGGGGTCCAGTTGCTTGGGTGACCACCTCTGCTGGACCTCCGACTCCCGACTATGGCAGGGATGGGATCTCCACCAGCGTGGCCGTGGTGGTTTGGGCAGGTCCACAGGGGGCCCTCGTGGCATGTGGGCCAGAAGACGACATGGAGTACGACTGGCGCATACTGTGTAAAGAGGCGGAGAGGGTCGCAAGAGCCCCCTGCACATGGAGGAAACCCCGACATTGAGCCCTCCCAGTCGGTTCATGTTCGTTGGCACACACCTATTTGTGATGACGTGCGTGGTCCTCCAGGAAGCTTGCAGATCATCACGAATGTCGCATGTGCGCAACGCGATACGGATTAGGACAGGCTCAACCCTGTCACGGATCGCCACTTCCGCAGATAGAGGAGTGCCAGTTGACATGGGCCTCCCCCTACCTGCGGACGGGCCAGAGACAGGGCATCCCTGCTGGTGCATTGTGATGCAGTCCCAGTAGCAGGGACAGGATTAGGCACAGGCCCCTCTGTGGCGACTGGACTGCACTACTTGCACCATTGGAACCACCCCCACCAGACCCCATGTATGGGTCTGATGCAGCCTCCTCCTCACCAACCTGGATGCCTCTGTACCGTCTTCCGGTGTGGACAGCCCCTGTGTGGGCTCATCTGCCCCTAACGCTGCCGAGGAGCCCATTTCCATCCTCTGCCTCTTGGGCCTCCCCTCGGCAGGCCGGCCTTGGACGTGGCACCTGTTCCCTCGCTCCCGGAAGATGACATGTCCTGGGAAGGTGACTGGGCCATGCGTCCTCGCCTAGTGGAGGCATCCCTGCCGCTCTGCTCTACAACTCCGTCTCCGCCCTCTTCCTCAGTCGCCGCTGTAGACAGGGGGTGATTGAACACAAGCATCAGGGTACTGAACAATAGTCTGCTAGACACAAAGCAATTGCACATGAGTGGCACTGTCAAACGTCACTTCCACCATCACCCTCCACAGCACATGGGTCAGTGCAAGCAACACACATGCAGAAACAGGCATGGCGCATGCAACAGACATTTGCATTCATATCCAAGGCACCGTTGGAACATCTGATGAGGGGCTTAACATCACATGCATCATATGACATGCTGATCACATGCACACACACCACCGGACAGTCATGCATCTGGCCATGTCTACCTCTGGACACAGTGGATTTATGGACAACTAGGCCGCATCAGTGAATCCACACATTGTGATGGTCATGTGCCATGCATCCATGGCGTTTCCCAGTCACACACACACACTCATGTACACCATGCATGACCATGACGGTGACATCAGCATCCATGTCTCACACCCCAAACATGGCCAAGTCCAGGCACAGGCATGCAAACATTTTTGCATCGTCACATGCTGGTGCACATCATGCATTGCAACACATTCACCATTTGCGTGGATCAGGCTTTAGTAGACTCACATGCAGCACTGTCATGGCCCTGCACACAGACATACATACATGGGGCATGCAAGACATGAGGCCAAGGTGCACACTCCTGCCACACCTCAACATGCATTACGCTGGACAAGAACACATGGACACTTACCACTTGACTCCAGACGGGTGTGCAGCTCGAGGACCTGGTGGTGAAGCACTGGGCGTGTGCGCTCCAGGACCTGTATTTGGATGTTGGACAACTGGTCCCGGCGCCCCACTTCTCCACGAGCTGCTATGAGTTGCCAGACCTTGCTGTGGGTCCTGGACCTGAAGTCCTCGCAGCGTTCAGGATGCGATGGTAGTCGCAGGATGCCACCCCCTCCGCATTGATGGCGTCCACAATGTCCAACCAGATCCTCCTCCATCTTTGTGGAGGCACGATGTTGGTGAGAAGAGGGCATCATAATGCCCCAGGACTGCCTACACCAGTATGCCAACTTCCTTTGCAGTGAAGCTTACAGCCCTCTGCCTGTCTGCCGGGGGGTTGCCACTGGCCCCGGATGATGTTTGGTCCGACATGGCAAACCCCGAGGCAGGTGTGGGTGGGCAACTGGGTCCTGGGGCTGGGCTGTGGAGTGATGGTACACCATTCGGGAGACTTCTGGGTCAGCAGAGGGGCTCTGGAACAGGATCCCTGGCAATGGCTTCTGTTCAGGCACCAAATAGCAGGGCACGTTGGCAGCAGGCAGGCTGGCAGCAGCAGATGGCTCGTAGGAGGCTGCTCCGGGGTCTGGGGGCAGGTAAATGGCCTTTGGGACAGGAGCGTGGTCTTCCGTGTGTTGTCGCGTGGCCAGCTGAATGCAGAGTGAGTCCGCACGTGAAAAAACAGCACGTGAGCGTGTAATTCAAGGAAAGGCCCTTAGCGTGTAAGTGAAGTGACGCTTGTAGGCGTTGCTTTCCGCACGGGTTAAATGTCCGCGTTGCACGCCGTTTTGCTGTATGTACTTATTGTGGAGAGCGAGCGTGTGATTCTTCTACTTCTTGTGGGTTCACACGGGATTACTTCTCAACGGTTGCAGTTTGTACTTGTTTACTGTGGAAGAGCTTACTTCTTGTTTTGGATGGGGGAGTTGCCAATGCGCACACGCATTTTCGTACTTTTTCCAGGCAGACGGTGAGTTACGCACATATTATTCCCACTGTGGTTGCCCCTGTATGTCGTGTACCCCATTCACAAGGTCATAGTAGCCTGTGTGTTACACAAGTACACATTATTTGTGTTTCTGGGTGCCACAGCATACTGCATGATCTTAATTCCACGCATGTGGGCTACCAAGGGGTCGCGTGCACGTTTGTGTTTGGGGTGCCTGAGCGTTGCGTGACCCGTCATTTTTCCCCAGGGGTCACAGGCAGCCTTGCAGGAGCACAGGGGTTCCTATTCCATCTAGTACCCTGCCCCCTTCACCCCAATTGCCCAGGACAATTGTTTTCCGCACCTCCTTTTCGCACAAGTGCCATGGTTGGGAGGCGGCCAAGAGGTAAGGGAGGCGAAGCTGGGGACATCCAAGAGGTGTCCGTGGTAGGGGACGTGGCCAGGGTGGCCAAGGTGGCAGCAGTGGTCGACGTGGGCAGGGTGCGCCAAGAGGGCAGTGTGTCCAGGACCATTCAGGGACACCTATGCCCCCCCAGTGGGTCAGGGAGATACAGCTGACGCCATCCCAGCTCAGGCCCTGCTAGACTGGCCCGGATTGGTCACGGAGCAGGCACAGGATGACTCACAGGCCGACTTCCGTGTCACGAAGTCCAAGCCATGTGAGGCGGTGAAAGTTGCTGTCACCAGGCCACATGGATTTGGGGCAGCAATGTCATCCCCTGTCCCGAGCAGCCAGGTTGTGGAGGCTGCAGGGGCAGCTGCAGCTGACACCACCATGGCTATGAGTCACCCAGCCGGGACAGTGTTGGTCCCGGCCCCTCACACCAAAGCAGTTGTGGCGCTTGGTCCTGGCAACAGCACCCAGCAGCCAATGCCTACAGTGAGACCTTTGGTCATCGTGCCATTGCCCGCTACCAGTAGCCAGTCCACCTCCGCTTCAGCCTCTACAGACCAGAGCGGCGTAAGCCACTCAGGGTTCGCACCACCTCTCAAGAGGAAGAAGCGTGTTCTTGCAGAACAGGCTGGGACCCCAGACACGACTTGACCCTCGAGCACATCAAGGAAGCAGAGTTTCAATAATGTGGAACTGGACGCACTTGTTGGCTATGTGTCGGAACACGACCGCGACATGCTGGTAACGGCAGGGTGCAAAACTGCGCCTGCTTAGCGTAGGGCGCACTGGCAGTGCATTGCGGACCACATTAGTTCCTTGGGATTTGTGAAGCACACAGCTGATGATTGCTCGAAGCCTTGGAATGACCTCAAACGCCAAGCTAAAAACAAGCTGGCTTCTAATTACACCTCTACTCTACTGACTGGCAGTGGGTCACCACCCAAGGAGGATGAATTCACAGGGCATGAGGCAATCGCTGGAGAGTTCATCGCAGAGGATCAGATCCAAGGCGTGGGAGACCTCCCAGATCTTGAGACAATGTCCGGTGAGTGTCCATGCGTGTGTGTCCAGACCATGTGTATGTTGCTTGGGTGATGTGTTGTGATAGAGTGCCAGGTCAGGCTATGTAATCATAACTGCCATATGTGACCCATGTAGTGCCTCCAAGCCATCCCCCGCCCTTGGGTTTGAGCTTCACTGTATCCCTACTATCCACTGCAAACACTTTGCACATGATGAGTGCACTTGCCCTTTAACTACCATCATGACACAACATTGTAATTACGTTTTTTTTCTCTTTTATGACTGCTGAGGACCTACACATGTACTGCACCTGCTCACTTCTGAGCCCTTTTTCAACCTTCAACATGCCAGTTGACTTGTGTCATGTCAAAGTGACCTACCACTGATGTATTCATGTGCCTCCCATCACTTTATTTGAACACACTGGCGTTGTTGTTTGCATGTTCTGTTTGATGAAATGCATTTTACATAGATGGGGGACAGTAGTGCTTAACTCCCATCTGGGTGTCCTTGTCTGTTCTGCCTTGGCTATACTACGTGCCATCTGTGTGCTGGTATCTGTCATGTTTGTGGATGGTCCATGCCACTCACAGGCTTATTTGTGATGCAGGTGATGAACCATGCAGCACATGTGTTGCTTTTCCATTTTAGACTAATCTGTGTCTGCTTTCAGGGTCCCCTTTCACTTCATTGCCACAGCATGCATGGCTGATTTTGTGTCATGTGTGGCATGTCTGATTAATGTATTGGATGTCAACATTGTGATGCCTATGTGTGTGGGCTATGCTGTTCACGTGTTTGTTCATGACTTCTTTTTCATTTTGTGCAAGTGATGAGGCACTGGAAGCTGTGGAGGAGCAGGAGATGGCATAGGGGCAGGAGTGCTGAGAGCCCCAACTTACCACCAGTGGAGGACGTGGGTTGGTGAATCCATTGCTCCTACAGACCATCCTGTCCACGGGTGTCTCTGGGTACACCTCTGAGGATCTCGATGGCTCAGGTGCTGAATCACACATTGACACATATGTCCCGTCGCAGGTGAGTTTTTCTGGCAGGGATGCTGTTCTGTCCAACGCACCTGCACTGGGGGTAGACCCCTCAATGGCCCATTCAGTGTTGGATTGTCTGCATGTGGCAGGTACGGATGCAGGGTCACACTCCACACTATTTGCTCCTGTTCCTGGGGCAGCAGATCAAAGGAGGAATGCAGTCCTGCAGCCACAGGCAGCAACACCAAAGCAAGGTGCACATCTCCTTGGGCCGGACAAGTGTCATGTCCGGCAATGTGATGGCTGTGCACCACTGGGCAATACTGTGTGGGAGAACTCCATTTATGCAATTGCACAGCAACAGGGGGGTTCATGTGAGATGATGGCTCAGGCCGTGGAAAGGGTGGCCACTTCCATTCTCCCCCCCCCAAAAGGCAGGTGGAGCTCCAGCAGCACACACAAGCAGGACACGTTGGCTGCCAACAGGGACCGACGGGCTGAACTGGGGGCTCTGCGCACAGCCATATCTGCAGAGGCACAGGCCCACAGGGATGCCCTGTGGGAAGATAACGGCTCCTTCATAGCTACTGTGGGTGCACTTGAGATGTCCCGGAGTAGATGGTCAGAAAAGCAGCTGGAGCAGCTAACACAGAACATCTCAGCTGAGCTCCAGGCAACTCGTGACGAGATCCGTGCATCACGTGATACCTTGCAGGCAGAACTCTGTGTTACATGTGAGGTGCTGCATGGGGACCTCCGGACCATCATCCTGCAGAACCAAACCTTTCAAACCCGCATACTTCCTGCCATGGAGGAGCATGCCAGGGCTTTGCGTGGTCTGCCTCCCGTACCACGCACACCTTCTCATATTGCACCAGAGGGTGACGACAGCGATGGCAGTTCTCCCACTATCGGCTAGCCATGCAGGCCATGAGCCCATGGAGGGATTTTCTTTCTCAACATCCATGCATGTGGGTGTTGAGGTGCACCCTGCACCTCCTCCCCCCTGGGTGGTCACCCCCCCAGGTCGACCATGGGCATTTTTGATTTTAGTTTTTTCTTTACTTTTTTTCACTCTTTCTGTCTATTGTGCCTTCATGTGACAGTGTGTTGCTTTGTGTGGCATCCGAAGGCATCCACTGTGTGTTCCAGCTGGGCCCATACAGGCTTGTCTTGTGTTTGTGTTTGAGGCTTGGGGTCCAGACACATATGCCACTCCTGCTTTCCATTTCCATGGGCTTGCAAGGAGGGCACCGTGTGACAGTAACTTACACAGAGGCATTGGGCTTCCATCAGTTGTGTGGCCAGTCTGTAGTCCAAACTGTATACACCCTATGGGGGATTCATGATGGTTTCTCCACTGCATGGTTGATATTGTAACGCTCACTGATTCCCACGGAGGCGCAGGTCTGGCTTCGAGTGCTGATGCTTCTTCAATGGTGAAGCGCAGGACCCTGAAGATGGACAGGAAGGGCCCTCTACTCTGGCTTCTCCGGCTCGCAGGAATATTCCCCTGTGCGTGAAAAGGGAGTATTACCTACTGACTGAGTTATGCTCAAGCCTCCCACTCTCTTCCAACCCTCCACGGTACCCTTCCACGATTCCCCGTGAAGTCTCACCTTAGGGACAGGAAGGATGAGCTCTCCATCCTGCTTCTGATGCAGGGGCACGTTGAAACCCAGTTACTTCACTGGATTGAGGATTGATGGGAGTTCAGGTAAGCTTGACTATTCAGGTAAGGCTCTGTAAAAGTTCTGTTGCAAGTTCAAAAGTCCAAGCTTAATAATAATGTTCTTTGTCTTTTGCAGCAAGCGCTAATGCTTATGTCTTTTTTCCCCTTAGGGGCCGGGGTTCGGAATGCCGGAGATATGGCACCGACCCGAAGTGAAACGTGCAGTTCCAGTTCCAGTAAATGGCAGGTTAGTTCTGGATGAGCGCTCGGGAACTGACTTTGCATACGCTCATTCAATGTCTTTGTCTTTTTTCCCCATAGTGGCCGGGGTCCGGAAAATGCCTGGAAGCGGCAAGACCCGAAATGAAATGGGAAAGACCCAACAGGTAAGTCTTGTTCCCTTCCTTCTCTCACCTCTTATTCTTGTCTTTTTCTCTAGGCTCTGGGAAGTGGCTGTGTATCCGGATGATCGCTGCTGAAGATGGAGGAACCCAGGAAAGGTGAGTGAAATGCAGCGCTGCAGCGATCATAACGAAATGCTTTTAAAAATAATGTCTTCCCTTTCAGGATCGTCGGTGATGTCTCCGTGGTGCAGATTTAGCTGGTAAGGTCTCTTGTCTCCCTTTGCAGGTGACCCAGGATGCTGACAGGCGTGGCTGAAGTCCAGATGCAGGAGCTGACACGGTGAGCGTCCAGCTGCGAGGAGCAGAACAACGCAAAGCGTGAGTTGCTGATCGGGTGTGGTTTAAATAGCTTTGGGAGAAGTCCCAAGTGTGTATCCTTCCTCCGATCAGGTATCTATCCTTCCCCGACCACACCCGGGTGGAAAGTAGTCCCACAGGTAAAGTAGTTCCATTCAGGCCTCAAGAGGGCCTGGATGTAGCAGCATGGTCTGCATCAGGTAAGTGCACCTTAAAACACTTGAACACATGTCTAGCTTTATGAGCCTGGCGCCTAAGGCGCCAGGACAGGGGTCCAACATGAGCCTGGCGCCTAAGGCGCCAGGACTGTGTCCAAAGGGCCCCAGCTTGGGCCCGCTGGCACTTCCCTGGGGGAAATGATGCCTGCCTCTGGGGTTGCTGGGTCGGACCTGGCTCCTTGGAGGTAGGCAACATGACAGATATGTGTAGTGTATTTAATATTGCACTTTATGCATATTTACATGTTGCCTCTTCATGTGTTACCTTGCCTGTCTCCATTGCAGATGCAGATCATGCTGTATGCAGTACCCTGCCACATTTAACTACCAGCAACACACTGAAGATGGGAGGGGTCCATGTGGTGGCTTTGTCCACTTGTGCTATTGTGATTGGTCTCTGTCTGACGTTGCCACTGTTGGGTCCTGTATTCATGATTAGTCATGCTGGTAAGTATATGTTTATGTGCGCAGTTTCATTTTCATATGTGCAAGGGAATTGTCTTTGTCCTTTTTTCATTTGTGACGGTGCACTATGTGACAGTTGTGTCATGTGCTGTGCATTTATTTGGTTGTTTTCACATTGCATGCCATGGTGTGTTGGGTGGGTGACATGAGGTTTGGTAGGGGTTAGGTGCTATACCAGTATTTGGGTGTGCTGTTTTGCAAGGTGGTAGTCCATTATGCAGCATGAATGTGTGGCTTTTGGTCACACGGTATTGGGTTTCTTTAAGTAGCTAGGGATGCACACAATGTAGCACTTCCAAGGACACATTCTCAGAGTGGTAAGGTTGTGACAGTTGACTGTCCCTTTCTCATCATCGATTGTCACCTGGTATGTGCCAGGCCTGTGTGCACTCTGGAGGGGTGAGATTTTGGGTGAAAAATGTAGCCACAAGCCTGGAACGGGCTGCCTCGCCACGTCCCTTTCCCCTCCCATGCGCAGCGGCCATGCGTGTGGTTGGGGATGTGGGGGCACCACCATGTCCACTGGTACGCCCCGCCGGTTGCAACATTGTACAGGACACATGCTGTCACAATGATCTGCACACTACCTGGGGCGCATATAGCAGCTGGCCACCAGAGCGGTCAAGGGAGCGAAAACGTGACTTGAGCACTCCGAATGTGCGCTCCACTATGCCCTGGTTTGCAATATGGGCTGTGTTGTATCTTATCTCGGGTGGTGTGGTGGGGTTCCGTATTGGCGTCACCATGTAGGTGTTCAGAGGGTAGGCACTGTCCCCTGGGGAGGTGATAATGGTTGTGATTAGTTGGGTATTGCCATTTCTCTGTGTCTGACATGCATGCATGTGCACAGGCATTTGTACTCACCAATGAGCCATGTGTCGTCATGCCTCCCAGCTTCCAGATCCCGGTTTAGGGGTGACATTCTGAATATGAAACTATCATGGGTGGACCCTGGATAGTTTGCGTAGACAGAGGTGATTATTCTCTTGGCATCGCATACCACCTGCACGTTGATGGAATGCCAGTGATTGCGGTTGCGATAGGTGTGCTCAGTGGCCCTAGGTGGATGTAGTGCCACATGGGTGCAATCAATGGCACCAACCACTTTGGGGAAGTGTGCCACCCCGTAAAAGTCCTGGACCAGGGCCTGCCTTTCTGCGGGTGTTCTGGACATGTATATGTGCCTGCGGACTGAGTGGCATGCAGTCATGACTGCCAACACCTGATGTAGGCAGCGTGACTGCGTGGGCTGTGAGACATCCCCAACTATGCCAGTTGCCTGCTGAAATGACCCAGTGGCCAAAAAATGCAGTACATTGAGCACGTTTTCAAAGTGGCTCAGTGCTTGGGAGCACAGGGTGGGTGATGTGAGGTCATCCTCCCACTCAGCAACCAGGTCTAGGATGATATAGGGTGGAAACCTGTACCTGCCATAGACCTGGTCATCAGGCATCCCAAAAAGGCTGGTCCTGGGTAAAAAAATGTGGGGCCTGGCGATCCTCCTCCTCCTCCTGCGGAGTCCCACGACCACTGCTGCGATGAACGGTACTTTCATCATAGTGCTATTTGAGGTTGTTTGTTGTTTGCGCACACTTTTATGCTGTGCGCGGGTGGTTATGCCAGCTTTTGCCTGGCGATCGTGTTTCCGGCTTGGCGCGTCTTTTGTGGCACGCGGGTTTCCCCTGTTCGATTCTATGAATACGTGTTGGTAGCACGCGTTGCAAGGATTTCGCAGCGGTACTTCCACCATAACGCCCATATTTTCACGTGTTGTTCACCATTCGGCATGGTCTGCCCCCTTTTTAGGTGTATGCGCAGGGCGGTGTGCGCCTTCACTGGGCGTCTGGCGCAAAGCCTTCGGGATGTCGCAATGACGTGTGCGCCACACACGGATTTGGCGCAGGTCACAGGTAGGCAACACGCAGCACCTTCCATGAATAGCCTAACGGGCACTTGCGTGGCTTTTGCAGGCGTGCGCTGTGATTTTCACGCTTGCGTCCCTGTTTTCGGTGCACATTAATTCCATGAATTACCCCCTATATATAAAACATACATAATGAAATACTTGTAACAGGGTGTAAAGACTGGAATGGGGTGTCTGTACTCCTGCTCTCTATATGGCAGAGGAGAGGCACAGTGGACCCCAGCCAAGATTCTCTATTTGGTAAAATTGTGGGCAAGCAATCAAGGCCTAGCTCTCAGGAGGTGATGCAGGCTGGTTCTACAGTGTAGTCCCCAAGCACCCACAAAGGAATGTCCACACACTGTATTAGTGAAAACACAGTTCTTTATATAAATAAGATTCAAGGTTATATACACAATCACAGTAACACACTTTATGCTCAGGTTAATCTAAAATGGCAAATATATACAGTTCTAAGTGGTACCACAATTATACTTGCTTTCCTTTAAAATGCATTAACTGTACTCAGTTCATCTGTCATACAAATCAGTTAATAATGTGAATCAACAATAGACATAGGAGGAAAGCAGGTTGGTTAAAACAATAGGCAGAATACTGGCCCCGTTCCCTAGACGCAGTTCTGTGTGAGGATCCCCCCACCTGGGCAACCTGTAAATAAATATATAATACAAGCCCAGTCCATATATTGTTTCTATGAGTCTTATTTCCTTCTAAATAGTGCTGCCACCCTAATGTACCTGGAATAGCAGAGTTCTTTGATGAGGCGTCGATGGATCCTTCTTGAGTAGCCCCCTTTAACGCAGGAGCCACGGATCGGTGATAGGCCTCGAAGAAAGTGATCTTGGCGTCGATGGTTCTCGATGAAAAGTTCAATGGCGTCGAGGCAGCAGCTTCGGTCCTGGCGGTGCTCCGCGACGATCGGTCGAAGACATCCTGCAAAGATGAGGCGTGTGGTGCACCTCGGCGACAATGGTTTGTTGCCGCAAAAGAGTCTATGAAGAACTTTGGCCCAGCAAGGGCATCAAGTCAACTGGTGTCTCTGCGGTCTTTGGGTGGTGGGAAACCCACCAGCGGATTCTCCTCGGCACGTCTGGGGCCTTGACTTTCTCCGGCAGGACAAAGCGGTCGACGGTGCAGGCGAGAGCATCCTTGGATTCACAGTGTCTTAATCAATGGAGCGTTGCAGCTCCGGTCGTCGGCGGCTCGGTGTCAAGCGGTTCCCACTTCTGGGCAAAACGTCTTCGAAGGGCCTCCAGCGGTCATAGCAAACCTGCGAACCCTGGTCAATGACAGTGGACGCAATGTACGGTGCTTCTCTTCGTTCTCCTCAGCGGTCCCCGTCTCCGGTCGTTAGCCTGTCGAGGGTCTGACTTCCAGGGAGCTTCGGCAAAGGTTAGCGGTGCACGATGTTTGCTCATAGCTCGGGAAGAGGTCTCCTAGCCAGGTCCTCTCTCGGATCAGTCCCCGACAAACTCAACAGCTTTCGGATCGGGTCAAAGCAAATGCAGCAGCAAGTCTTCTTCTTCCAGCTGGGCTTCAGGGATAAGCATCAAGTATCAACTTCAGCTTCTGAACGATTTCTAGCAGTGAGAGGCCTCCAGATGTACTGTTCTGTCTCTCATTCATTCTGCTGGGTCACACTCAAGCAACCAATCACTCAGAAGGGCATTCAGCAGTCAGGCAGCCAATCAGGTTCACAGTGCATTCAGGCCATTCTCCCTCTCAGAAACTTGCAACAAGGAATGTGTATTGGGGCAAGTACCCAGCCATTCAACACTCCACACTGCATTCATACCAGTTTCAGGCAGGACTGTCTCATTCATGGTATTTCATACCAAAAACCAGACACCCATAAAAAGAAGTGCATATTGGTCACACATTCCATTCACCCAGGTCCCACCCCAAGGGTGTACCCACAACACACAGTCACTGGGAAGGCTCCAGCCAGTCTATCAAACTTCCACCCAACAGCCAGTCGGGGGGAAGGGACAGAGTCAGGGCTTCCCAGGACTTTGGGAAAACAAGGTAACAGGCAATAGAAAGCAAGAGGCCACAGGGGCCATCTTGTCTCCCATCAGGAATCGACTGTTTCCAATGGCAGGGTCTGGGTATCCCCAAAATGGAGGCTATTCAGAGAACCTGTCAAATTCAGCATGGAATTGCCACCAGCCCATACCCTGCTCTGGGGGGCCACCCACACAGGTGCCCAAAAACATACACTAGGGGCACAGGGTTGTACCCCCACCCATGGGTGCCATAAGGGTATCCCAAGGGTCTGTACATCAAACCAAAAAGAGGAAGAGCTGCACTTCTAGGAGTCCCACATGGACTCCTAGGCAGAAAGCAATACAGAACACATATGAACAAGGACTACATGACAAGACCGGGAGGCCCTGTCACTCCAATGCATTTCCAGCATCACACAGGCTAACTCAAATCTCTAACGCACCTTACAGCTAGTTTATGAAACATCTATAGATCAATGGGCCCATAAGTAATCATTATCTGTGGCATTGATGTGTTAAACAAGCCAAAAAAGCACTGACCTGGGGAGGCATGCGCTGTCTGTTTACCCAGGAACAAAATGCTGCACGAGCAAGGAATGAAAATTAAATCATTGACCAGGATTTAGTATCAACAGAATTCCCTAGTTATAAATGTATCTATGAGTCAGCTAGCACTACGATAGAAGAAACCCATGGTGCGGTGGAAGCTGAGGTCATCTGTCTCTGTGTGCATTTATCTTTAATTTATGTGACAAGACACCTTAATATCCCAAGCTTTGATACATGACACTTCTTCAGTCTTTTTTAATGGGGTGAGGTGTGTGGGGGGAATGCACTTCCCTCAAGAGTGGGGCTCAATGCATTTATGATTTTCAGAGCTCTATGGGGGAGGTGCGTTATTCATTGACCCCCCCCCCCAAGGACGGCCCATGAATGAAGCTTCCAAATAGCCCTTTCCGGGGAGGAGTTTAAGTGGGGAGGGGTGGGTCACTCCATGGCTCTCTCACTTCTGACACTCTGTGCCCAACGCTTATTTTCTTAAACAGTGTTGCACCAGAGCAGGGTCCTGGTTGAGTATGCGGTCCCTCTCAACCATTCACATCACACTTGAATGCGTTCAATGTGAGCAGAGCCCAATTAGTGATGTACTTGGGCCCCCCGGCGAGCCATGCTTAGGCCCCCCTCCCCCAATCTCCTTAACAAAGCACAGGGCACACCACACCCCGGACCACCATGTGTGCACAATGTCCATGATGATTAGGCCGCTGCAGGGGCATGCACTTCTGCAAGTGAAAGAAGCAAAAATGCTTTTTAATCAAAGCTTAAATGTTTCACCTAGTGTACAAAGAATGGGGCAGTGCCTGGTCCCAAAATATACCAGCCACCAGTGGTGGCTTGTGAGTTGTTTTATTGGAGGTTGTCAATATTTGCCACTTAGATGCAATTGAGACCGAGCATAGTGTGGGAGCCCAAACTAATTAAAACAGGGTTTGGGAGGGCCGGGGGGATTCTCCCCCCACCCATGAGAAAATGTTTTGAATAATGGGTTAAAATGCTGCATTTTACAACACACCTTCTGTGAAAATTTGGGTAGAAGACCAGACAGTTTGCAATCGGTTTAGTAGGGTGTAACTCATGGAAAAAAAGTACAATAGATGCAAGTCACCCAAGTGCACAAGCACATTTCCCAATGCATTGTCATGCCGGTGCCTTAAATATATACCAGTATAAAAACTAGACCCATATTAAGACTTATCATCGTTGCTTCATCATAGATGCTCAGTTAATAAAAATTAATTCTACAGTAAGAAATATACAGCCTGCTACACCAAAACATCAGTCTAGTGATGTAATACTACTTATCATGCTTGCTTTATCAAAGTTAGGGAGTAATAAATGTCATGCCACAGTAAGCAATGTCTAGACTGGCTGTACCAAAATGCCAGTCTGGCCAGGTAATAACACACATGAACGTGACTTTGCCTGAGAATACCAGTAACACATGCAAAGTCAATAAATGATGTGTCAGAAATGCTCTAGTGATCCCCAGTCTCCCAGGACCTGTGAGGAATTCGAACATCCGCACAGGTAGAGTGCACTCGCCTTGTCAGTCTAGAAAAATTGATACCTCTCATGATTGACGAAAACGTATTTTGGTGGCCGTGGGCCAACCGTCTCATGCACGATATGATAGAAATACAGGTTTCCGAGTTTACCAATGAACAGCCATTTTGATGTAACAAGGATCGCCATTTTGTTTTCTAACAATTGCTCATTGCTTTCTGTTCTTATTGCTTCGCAGCACATTTTCTGCTTACACTGCTCGACTGTTAATATTGTTGTCTGAACGTGAAAGAACAAGACCGCAGGGCCGCGAGGCTAATAAGAGTTCGTTGAAACACAACATAGGCAGCGCCGGGAAGGAATGCCCGGCTCCCTCCCGAATGTAGCCTTGAAGCAGAGCCGCATGGCATTTAATCATTTCACAGCTGCCAGCCAGTCTTGTTATATGGTAGAATATGTTAGAATAAAGCAGCTAGAGGCTTGAATTATGCTCTTCTTACGGCCCCCCTTTACCGAGCCCTGTAGAACGTGTCGGTTCCCAGGACACGAATAGCACCTCATAGATAGCAAGGTCTGGAATGTGATTCTTCCCCCGTATGTAGCTTGCTTCCAAGAACAGAAGCACTGTGTTCTGTTCAACAACTAAAAGATGCCTCCGCACTTGCAAAATTGCATATTGTTACTAGAATAGATATTTGAAGGTGTCATAATTGTCAAAAGTGTCCATCATCACACCGAGTTCAAAGAAACCCAATAAAGGGGGGTGTTAAATATGTCACAGCTGATTGTATGATATGCATTTTGTATATATGTAACTGATGTACGTAATTCACTCTCTTGCGTCCCTCGAGGTTTAGAGACACACGTCGCGGGGCGTGAGACCGAGTTGGCCAACTGAGACTATTTGCTTTGCAATAAACCCTAGCTTTGGGAGTACGACCTTGTGTCTGGTGTATCTATCGTGTGTGGTGACTTGCCTTGTTTCCATAGACGTGAGGGACCCCTAGGGGCCCCTTTCAGCCTGGGCTTCTTGATTTTTTGATAAATGAAAATGAATAATGGAAGATCAACCTCTGAGAAATGTATGCGGCCATTCCGCACAAATTTCATCTGCTTCCTACACGAAACACATAGTCATGTGTACTCCAGGAAGACACAGCATACAGGCGCTGTCTTCTCCTGTCCTATTCAGCTGGAATGTGACAGCCACGGGTACATCAAAACATCTCAAGAAGGGGGAAGGCACAGCTTCCTCCACCCATGGGCAGTCACATTTTATATCAAAGGGTCCATGAATCTGCATTGCTATTGTGGTTTACGCTGGTGGCAGTGCATACTAATGAGAGAAATTGAGGCAAGCCTAGAGGAGAGGCTTGGTTGCAGAAAAGACAACAGGAAGGCGGGGCTAACTCCCCTTTGGTATGCAATGTGTCAACTTAAAGCTAGTTCCCACCTCTCTGTATGAAAGGCAGCGAATGGCCTGTCTGGGTCCAGCAGTTACAGCAGGTGTCCCTGCGGAGCAGACCCCTTTCAGAGGGATGAAGGATGGGATTTAGGGGAGACAGCAAGTCTGGTCCCATCACAAACTTCAAGGGAGACCTGCGCTTTAATCAAGAGTCACAGAAGGCTCAGTTAACCAGAGAGCCACTTTGATCTACAACAGACAGGAACATGGGTGGGACTTAGGTATGTGTTGTCAAGCCCTGTCTGTACTGTTGCAGAGCATGCTGGTCCTGACCTCATGCATAACAGAAGATTGTTGGTGGGGACCCAGGATTAGTTCATTAAGGTGGGCTTAGCCTGCACCAATCACTGCGGCCCATTTGGCTTTAAGAGAGGGCTGAACCACTCACTTGGCAGATCATCCAACGACTTTGACAGGAATAAGAAGGAATAATTTGGATCCAGGCTGAAGATACAGTCTACCTTACATCTTCCAGTGAAGGAAGGCATTGTGTTCCAAGAGGGAAGCAAGATCGCTCCCCATAACATCTCCCAGGGAACAGAGGGAGATACTGGACTCGGAGGACATGTCCAGCAGCTCCAGACGGTTTCCAGACAGCACAGAGCGTGCCCTGCTAGGTGCTGCCAGCAAGCTTCCTAAGTAGGAAGTGCCGGAGGGTATCTGAACTAAGGACAAAGCCGTTGCCTGCAACCACTCTCCTGAGCTTTGGGCAGTCCTTCTTGAAAGGATGAGACGAGCCCTGCAAAGAAGCTAGGAGGAGTTCCACACAAACGTCAACCAGCGTCCATCTCTTAAGGACATTTTCGAGACAGTCGAGTTCTGGAACCATACCCGGCTGCACCGCTGACTGCTGTCATGCCGCAGTCACAAGAGCCGTCCGAGGCGCCTCAACCAGCGTTCCAGATCCTCCAACCAGTACAGAGATAATGAACTGCTGTGCCCGTCAGCCAGCAGCTGTCCGTCAAAGTCTTGCTTGCCGAACTGCTTGCCACCTGATACCTGCAGCCGTGTCACAACAGTAACTCTGTCTTAAGGGCTGTGAAGTGCCCTGAAACCGCCTTGATGCTGTTGAGCACTAAGAACGTCTTCAGAAGAAGGTACATTGTGTTTCTGTCCCCCTGGTCCTTCTCCAAAGGCCCCTGGAGACAGTTATGACCCTTTGCCCCCTTGGTACTGGAACTAAATAACCTTGAACAGTAAGACAGATTACTTTACCAACTTCCCTACTGTCACTATCCAGAGTGCATCCCTTTCATTTGTGAAACTGTCTGTCCTCTGTGTTCCTTTACAGGGTGAGTCGTATTTGTAGTTGTTACTTTCACCTGGTCTCTGCGGAGGCGTTGGGGCATAGTTGCAGCCCTCCCTGAACTTGAATCACCCCCTTCAGACCTCTCCCTCAGTAGAAAAGCTGTGAGCGGTGGT
This sequence comes from Ambystoma mexicanum, assembly GCF_040938575.1. Classification (NCBI taxonomy): domain Eukaryota; kingdom Metazoa; phylum Chordata; class Amphibia; order Caudata; family Ambystomatidae; genus Ambystoma; species Ambystoma mexicanum. Next base: position 835,169,783 of record NC_090925.1, read on the forward strand.
ACGTGGTGATACTGCTCCTGCGTGGAGATAAGAGTGTGTGAGTGCGCCAATCTGTGATTGTTGTACCTCTCGAACCCTTCACCCCAAAGTACGGTTTCATTGAGCATACGCTGGCCCATAAAGCTCACCTGTGAATTATGGAAGATAAGCTCTCCGTCCTGCTACTTCTGGCAGGGGCGCGTTGAATGGGATCTAGTTCCTTCACTGATCCCTGATAAGGATTAATCCAGTCCAGCTGCGACTATGCTTCTCCTTATGATTGGTAAGTCTTTCTTGAGCTCTTGTGATGCTGTTCGTTCAGTTTAATGTATTTATATGTTTCTCCTATTTATACCCGCAATAATGTCTCTCTTCTGTTTCCTTCCCTTAGATGGAAATGCGGCCTCAATGCAGCTCTGAGATGCGGCCATATGGAAGATGGATGCTACCGCAATGTTCGACAGTAGGTAAGTGATGGTTTAAGGAAAAGCGCAAAGTATGGCGAAGCGCAACCTTAAACTGACTGTTTTTTCGATTTCTAACCATGTCTTTTGTTTTTCCTTGCAGGCGCTGCTGTCGACGATGGAGCGTGTCGTGCTGTGGTGCCAAGATGAAGAATCCGGCGTTCTGGAAAGTGTAAAGATTAATACTTGGTTCGCCGAACAGATGTACAGGTAAGAACAGCTTCCCCCAGTTGGTAAGTATGCTGGCAGGAAGCAGGATGTCCAGGAAGCAGGATCTGCAAAGGTAAGTCTGACCTCAGGCGACAGTGAGTGTTATGCTGCTTGCAAGTGCAAAATAACGCGAAGCATCTGTCTTGAGGATCGGGGCAGCTTATATAGCTGAGATCGTGGGCACACCCATTAGGGCTGGCTTACCAGCCACACCCTGCCACTCCAAGAGAGTGAGCATGTGCAAAGGCAATCCATTAGCAGCCACACCAAAGAATACACTTGGAGCTGCTTAATGGATGGAATGTTCAAGGTTAATGCATCCTGCTTAATGGATGGAATGTTCAAGGTTAATGCATCTGAAATGCTATGTCCATAATAAAAGCCTTTTGGTGTTAAATGGATGTTCTTGTTTACTTTTGTTCATGAGCAACAGTGTCCACCCAGGTCTCCGGCGCATGCCACCCCTTCATGTCTGTGCCCCAGACTTCATGACCATGACAGTAGTGTGCTAGAACTGTCTGTTGTAGTAATAATAAAGGAGATATTTTTATACAACCTTGACTGGACAGTCCCTTTTATAATTGGGTAATAATTGTATTTTCGCTGTGTTGCAACTAACCAACGATCCACGAACTTGCAGAGATAAGCCTGCTGTTCCGTTCATGTTACCAAAATTGGACAAGGAGGTCTTATAGTTTACTTTTATTCCAATCTCTTCGGATCCCTTCTGGTGTACTAGAGTTGTGGGGTTGATTGATGGTTTAGAAACAGATATGCGAAACACACTTCAAAAGCGCATTTCAATCTGTCCATGAAGATCATCAGGAATTTGTGCCCATATATAGCCCAGATTGGATCAAGCTGAATGACATAGAAGACATCGAAGACGTCATCAGAAAACTCAACAACTCCAGGGCATCGTGCCCTGATAGAATTACAAATTTTGAGCTAAAATGTCATCTCACTGAATGGGAAACACTACTAAGCATAATTTTTAGAAGATGCGCCGAGACAAAGGCATCATCCTGGACCTCTGCAACTGTAATCCCAATTTACAAAAAAGGGAACAGCAGTGACCCCCAAAACATTCGACCAATAGCCCTGCTGGTTGCTATTGGTAAAGTATACAGGGCTCTACTGATGAAAAAAGTGAAACAACAATGCAAGAAACCCTTCATAGAAAAATCAAAATGCTTACAGCTCAAGCCAAAGTGATTGACAGAAAATCTGGCCGATACTCATTGATACCAATATTGAACTTCTATAAAATGAAGGTAGTCCCCTCGGTAACATATGGGGCTGAAGGTATGCCAACCATCCCAAGTGAAATCTGGCCCAAATTGGAAGCCACCTTCTGGAGATCTACTCTGGGCTTATCTAAATCTACATCGGGAGTGGTAATCAGACGCGAACTGAGCCTCATGTTCCTGCATTGCACTGTGAGTTGTAACTTACTAATCCTATATAGAAAATGCAGAATGGCAGACATCAATCAAATATTTAAAATGATTAACAAAGAAATGCAGGAGGAGAAATGCATTATACTTAACAAATGGAACGAGGGAAACAAAGCGCTGCTAGAGTCAATTGTTAGTAATGAAGATGAACTCATTCAGAAACCAGGAAAGGTCCTATGGAAAATCAAAGAACTGGATTGGGCAAAAACAATAGATATGGCAGCAAAGAACAAACTGACCGCTCATCTTCCACACAACACAAAGAAACTGAATGAGCTGCAAAACTATATCACAAAATTTCCCAACTAAGGAGCATGTGACTTAATTCTAAGAGCCAGACTCAACTTGCTCCCAACACATTTTTTTTTTTAATGGTATGTTTGGTAAACCAAACTTTTCATTATATTGGTCTCTTGAAGAATCGCTCAGTAAATTGCCATGGGTTGATGTCCTTTTTTTAGTTTTTCGTATTCTTTTCAATTTCTATCCAAAATTTGATGGGCGTTAGAATTAGATGTTTGTCATTGCCTTTTAGTAGTTGGTTCCAGGGTTCTTTTGTGGTCATCTGTTTTTTTGATATTCTGAAGAATTCTTTGAATAGATTTCTTTTTTCTTGTAGGCCTGGGCATATCATAATGATATGGAACAATGTCTCTTTGGTTCGCTCATTCTGGCAGAAACGGCAATCTGCGGATTTAATTTCTGTCTGTTGAGTGATACTCAGATAGTCTTGAGTTGGTAGGATGTTCAATCGGAACCATAAGAAGAGATCTCGGGACTGTCGATCTGGAAAGCAGGTCAGGTATGGGGGAAGGTCATGTAGGGCTCTTATGTCTGTTTCGCATACTTGGTGGCGTTTATAGTTGGGTTGGTCTTCGAGGGTTTTTATCCAGTCATTCCTCTGTAGCGTTAGTTTTGCATGTTGTGGCCTGTTTATTAGTGTTTCTTTGGTAATGCCTTTGGCGTCCATTTTAGAGTTCATCTTATTGGTCCATTGTTGGAGAACCGTTGCGTTCAGTGCGTTGTTTTTGCTTTTCAATATTTCTATCGCTGGAATCTTTTCAGGACTTATTATTTTTCTGTAAAGATCCATCTGTTTCCATAGTATTATGGATTGTAATGATTGCAATGCCAGTTCAAATCGGATCCTTGTCATGGGGAAACTTTTCGGTAATGCCAGTTTTTTTCTCCAGAATATTGCTTCATAGAGGTGCCATTTCAGTCCTTGGTTGTTTGCTAGGGTTTCGCCAGCGTAAGTCAATATGGGAACAACTTTTTGTTTATAGAACGTGATTGTTGATTTGAAGGAATATGTCCCAAATTTGCAGTGATAGAACCGACCCAATCTGGCTAGGGACCTAGCTTTGTCTTCGATGTGCATTTTCCACCGTTGTTCCGTGGATGACGCATTTATCATTACCCCCAGATATTTGATGACATTTGTTGTTTCAATTTCTTTCCTTTCGAGGTAAAACTTTGGGTTTTTTCGGTTCTTCTTTGTTCTTTGAGTAATTAGGTTCATTACTTTGGTTTTTTTTATGTTGATCTGAAGTTCATTAGCTTTCATGTAAGTTATTACTTTGTCCAGAGTTTTTTGTAGACCTGCTGGGGTTTTATCCATGACTTTGATGTCATCAGCGTATATTAATGATAGAACTGATTAATTATTAAGTTTCAGTGGATTTACAAGTGGATCTTTGAGTTAACAAAGTTATAAGTGTATAAATTATAGAGGCAGGCAGCTAAGGGACATCCTTGCTTAAGACCGTTGAAAGTATTGATCGGTTGTGTAACTTTACCATGTTTTGTTAGCCTGACTCGGACTGAAGTGTTGGTGTATAGTTGCTTGATCGGATGAAGAATTGCTAGTGGACAGCCCCATGTTGTTAATTTAGTCCATAGTTTTATTCTATTTACTGAGTCGAAAGCCATTTTTAGGTCGATAAAAACTGCATGTACCTGTTGATTTCTTAATGCAGCTTCGTATTTGAGAAGGCTCAGTATTATCAAGTTGACGTTGGTTCCAATTTTGCCTACAAATCCTGTTTGCCTTTTTTCTAGTTTCCCGTTATTTGCTGCCCAATTGGTAGGTTTTTTCAATAGAAAGTTTCCTAGTGGGTCAAGTAAGGTTATAGGTCTGTAGTTATGCGGGTTCTTTCTGTCGCCAGTTTTGAAGATTGGGATCAAGATGGTTAATGTCCAGCCACTTGGGATTTTTTAGTTTTTTCTATGATAAGGAGCAAATGGGAAAAGAGGCTAGCCCAGTTTTCTGGTGCATCCTTCAGGATTATGTTTGACAGTCTGTCTGGGCCTGGTGCTCTTGATAGATTTAGAGTTCTGATGGCTTGAATCATGTCCTCGGTTTCCCATTTCAGATTCCACGCAGGACAGATGGGTTCTTGTTGGGTGGTCTGTACAGATGTACTGATGTTATATAAAGTGTTGAAATGTGTTGTCCACGCTTCCGGATCGACTTCTTGGATCAAATTTGTTGTTCTGTTGTTTCCGTTTAGGAGGGACCATAATTGCCTCGTATTTTCCCCTTTGATTGCCGCTAGAATAGCTTCAGCGTCCGCTTGTAGCAGTAATCCCTTGGCTGATTTGATAGAGTAATTCTGTTTTTCTTTTTTTATGGTGATATTTGCTGCTGTTGTGTTTATTTTTTTTCAGTTGGCATATTTTTTTTTTAAGCATTTTTTTCCTTTCTTTGATGTCCGTATTGAATGCGTGTTTATGTTTAACAATGGAGTTGGTGCTTTTGGGGGTCTGGTAATCTTTGAGTACCCATTCGTAGTTGAGTTTTTCATGATCAGGCATCAATGATCTTTCAAATTTAGATACTATTTTGGTCGTTTGGTGTTTTAATCTTAGTTTCGTTAGACTGTTGTTTATTTCTAGATCTGGGAGGTTAAGGGAGAAATTCTCGATATGTTCTGCCTGCCATGTTATTGATATTTGGCAATGGTCGCTATTAGATTGTGCAGTGTTTTCTGTGGCAATGAGGTTGTTCTTCATTCCTTCAGAGATGTAAATATAGTCAATAATCGATTTCGATTTTCCGCTGGACCATGTTGGCGGCATTTTACCTTGTATGTTTAGCGGTTGCTCTGTTAGTATTAGTTTTCGGATCTCAATCTCTTTGGTCCATTTTCTTGCTTTTGGGGATATTTTCTGGATATCTAGACGGATTCCTTCAGAGTTGTAAAGGTTGATGTTTAAATCACCGGCGACTAAAAACTCAGTTTTCGCAAAAGAGTTTGCTATTTTGTCGAACTTGTTGTAGATGGCGCCTATGAACTTATTGTCAGTCATTGCTATTGCGTTCCAGTATATGTTGAAGATTAATAAATGTGTGCTGTTTGGAGCTTGCTCTGGTTTGGATGACGGAGTCAAAATGTAGATGACAATGTATTGGGCCCATGGGTGGATGTTTTTCTTTTTAACAATTGACCAAATGGGGTCTATCCTAGTCAAGAGTATCATACTGGATGATGGTCTGCCTTGTTGTATGGTGATTGCGGGGTTCATATACGTAGAAAACCCATCGCAGACAACTTCTGTCGATATCCAGGTCTCTTCGAGGCATATTATAGCCATTTATATTTGGTTTGTAACCTCTGAGAGAAGATGTTTGAACCCTCTCATGTTCCATGAAGATAAAGATATTTCAGTTGTCGGATTTCCATTTGGGGTTGGTTGTTATAGAAAGGTTTTCCTTTGTGTGCTTCGGTTTTCGCTTCTGGTTGATGAATTTCTGTTGGGATGCGTTGGGGGGATTATCTCCCTGTCAGGAATGGCACTCTGTCAACAAGAAAGAAGAGTAGGAAACAGTAGCTGTGAGCCAAAAGGGGCAAAAGATACAAAGGTACAAACAAACTGGATTCCCTCTTGGGGTGTATGCTGAAATGGGAAAGAGTGTTCCGCGAACCTTAGGAAACTCCAGCCTTCTGCACAGATTGCTATAACAGAGGCCCACGCTGTATGCTCATGGCTGGGAACAACAGCAGTGGGTGTCTGTAACACTGAAAACGCGACAAAGGAAGGGGCAGAGGTTGCCTGCCGGAAACCAACAGGCAAGCTCTGTACAAAGGGATTACATAAGACACATGAGAAGACAAGAACAGAAATATCCAGCGAAAAGGAAGTCAATGAGCAATCTAGCAGAAGGAAATGCAGTTAGACTGAAATAGATAACCTAAGGTGGAGTAGAGAGGACTCAAGGAAGAGAACAAGGAGCAGCAGTCAGGAAAACAGAAGGCTGCAAAGTAGGAAGCAGGTCTGCAGTCAAGAGTGGCACTAGGTGCAGGCAAAGTGTATTGGACTGCGTAGACTGTAGTAGGCTGAAAGGCAGGGAGTCCAGAAGAACAGGACAGAGAGAGATTAGTAGTAGGCGACAGACAGAGAGCCCAAAAGAATTGGGCCGCTAGGTAGGGAGCCCAGAGGAGCAGGGCTGTAGGCAGAAAAGAGGTGCAGGCTGCAAGGTAGGGAGCCCAGGGAACAAGGGCTTGGAGACAGCAGAAGGTTGCAAGCTGCACGGTGGGGAGCCCAGAGGACAAGGGCTGTAGGCAGCCGGAGTGAGGCAGGCTGTAGGGCAGGGAGCCCAGAGGACAAGGACGCTAGGCAGCCGGAGTGAGGCAGGCTGCAGGGCAGGAAGCCCAGAGGACAAGGATTGTAGGCAGCCGGAGTGAGGCAGGCTGCAAGGCAAGCCGCAGAGGATTAGGACTGTAGGCAGCCGGAGTGAAGCAGGCTGCAGAGCAGGGAGTCCAGAGGACAAGGACGGTAGGCAGCCGGAGTGAGGCAGGCTGCAAGGCGGGCTGCAGAGGACTAGGACTGTAGGCAGCCGGAGTGAGGTAGGCTGCAGGGCAGGGAGCCCAGAGGACAAGGACTCTAGGCAGCCGGAGTGAGGCAGGCTGCAGGGCAGGGAGCCCGGAAAGGGCACTGGAACAAAACAGGATAATGCAGTAACAGGAACAGCATACAAAGTAAAGGGTCAAGGCAAACAGGAGCGGGGAGAACTCAAGATGCAAGACCGTGTGCTCCTGCAGGCAGCTGCTTATATACAGCCCTGCCGTGTTCCGAGGCAGGCTAATTGACAGCACCTGTAGCAGCACACCTGAAGACAATCTGCCTCCTCCCTCTCTGGTCCTGAGCAGGTGGAAGCAGCACTGGCCGCTAGGGCTTCTGGGGATTGTGGTCCCAATAACGATGAATGAGAATAGCCAGGAATTGAGGACTGCAGCCAGGTGCATTATGGTAAATGTAGTTAATTGAATAAAATAAAGAACCAACGTTGAGCAAATGGAAATAAAAGACCAAGGCGTGAAAAGGAGTTGTTCAAGGAGTATTAGGAGGATAAATGAGTACCAAGTAGTCCATGATGGTTGCCAATGCGTGCGCCAGTGGCGCGGGCATGACAGTATGCCCCTCTCCATGCCCCTCTCCAGTCCCCCTGAAGACTGACCAACAAGAAGAGCACGTCCAAGGCCTGTCACACCGCGAGAGAGTCTTATACCAAAAAGGCACATCATGAAGCACCAAAAACTGTTTAATGCTGCAAGGTGAGAGTCTTGAAGGGAGGAGACATTACCATGTTTCGAACCTTTGAGGTATAATTCAGAAAAGACAACTTCTTAGGGACCAAAAACCCAACAGTGCGTTCATGAACTGAGGAACTGTGGAGATGTGCTGCAGACTCCATGGCATATATTGCTTTGAAAGAAGTGGTCTTTCTTAGGACTGGCAATGGTACAGTGCTGAAAGGTGGAAGCAGAGATTCAGCTGAATTGTTTGCTCTAGGACGGTCGTCCAAATAGTCAGAAGCAGCAATGGCAATATGAAGATTTGCGACAGAGACTTCAGGAGTAACAAATGTTGCAGGAACACCATGAGTTGCAGGAAGATCAGGAATGGCAGTAGGAAGTTCAGATGCTGTAACAGCTGGAAGTATAGGTGTCACAGGAGCACCAGCCGACAAGGACGCAACCGAGACTGATGGCGTTGTGACTGGTAGTTTAGGTGCTGCAGAGACACCAACAGGATCTACCGGAGCTGTAGCCTTAATAGGAGAACTTTTAACTGGCCTTGCAACAGGTACTGTCCTTTCAGGCAGAGAGGAAGGGAGTGCTTCGACTGCAGTAGGAGTGATCTGAGATGAGGCATCAGTAGCAGATTCAGGAGTACTAGCAGGGGGAGCAGCAGAGATTGGGCTAGCAGATCTTGTAACAAGTAGCATGGTGGATGTAGGACCAGGAAAGGGTAAGCCTTCCGAAGGCTGGCCTGCAAAGTCTTGTGTGCCCAAGTTGATACATGGATCTGGGGTATTGGCAGTAGGCAAAGTTGAATTCCAGACAGGTACTGGGTATGTTTCAGGATCTGACTCATGGTCAGGAGTGCCAATGTTCATAGAAGCAGAATACATCTCAGATCTGGTCACTTCAGTAGAGGCTGTAAGTGGGAGTAAAGGACTGACATCAAGGGCAAGAATGAAACAATCCTTTGACTCAGCGGAATGTCCAGTCAGATGATTACACTTGATCTTTGGTGTAATGGCCGTGTGAGCGATCTGGCCCACTGGAGGAGTCCAATCTTCACTATCTGAACGACAGCCTGTGTTACTGTGGCTAGTAAGTGAATGAGCGGTGTCAAGCTTTAACTGGTATGTATATGCCAAGTTCAGGTCTTCCAACTGCTCTGTATAAGTCTGTATCCTCTTCTGTGTTACCAGTACAGGCCTTAATCTGTTAAACTCTAAAGACAGAATGTCGGGTGTTGGACATAGTGTCAGATGGTCTGGTAAATTGTGTCCCTTAGCTAGATTCTTATAATGCAGATAAACAAATTCATCATAGAGGTCTTCGGTTTGTCTTTTAAGGCTTAAGAGTTGTTCTTGTAACAGGTATGTTCCATTAGCCTGTTCTACAGCTTCAGAATCTGGTGCAGCAGAAAATTCGGGTGTTGCAATAGGAAGACTGACCTTAGAGTTATCATGGTTAGTAGTTACTGGGGAAGCATTAAGACAACCGATGGTCAGTATTGGTCTTTTGTACCCAGGACCAGCTGCACTAACCTCAGGATACTGAATGCCTTGTCCGGTTAAACGAGTGTTTACAGCAGTCAGGGGAGGTTGTGTAGCTTGCCAAGCTGATCTTGAGCATATCATTTTGGCAACAGCGTACTCTGGTTGAGAGTCTGCCACAATGAGTGCAATATCCTTGGCTGTAGCAGTGTTACGACATTGGTCCTGAGACAGGGTAGCCTGGGATAAAGGAATACAAGGTTTGTGTACCGGCTGAATGTCGAATGTAGTGTCAGAAGAAATGCCAGAAACCGCATGGGTGTTTTCCACTGGTTGGGCTAACAAAATAGCCAGGAATTCATTTTCTTGCTGTAGCTCTTCTATAGATAGAGACTGCGGATCATAGTTGCAAATGTCATAGTAGTTACACATGGAAGGGTCAGCGAGCCAGTGAGTGTAGTACTGTGCTTGTAAACCTTTGTTTACTAGGGCGAGTCTGTCTTTTAAACTATGGTTTTTGTTATCAATCCTTAAGAAAACTTTAGATTTTTGCAGAGGTTTCTTGAACCGAAAAGAAAGCATCTTTGGTCTGTGTGTGCCCTTACTGTCTATGGAACAAGAATCTTTTTGGTCTTGCATTCTGTCAGGAATGGCACTCTGTCAAGAGTGGCACAGGGTACCCAAGTTGGGTTTGGGTGGCTGTGCTGAGGTAAGCTAGCAGATAAGCACACACAGCAGGAAGTTCAACAAGAAAGAAGAGTAGGAAACAGTAGCTGTGAGCCAAAAGGGGCAAAAGATACAAAGGTACAAACAAACTGGATTCCCTCTTGGGGTGTATGCTGAAATGGGAAAGAGTGTTCCACGAACCTTAGGAACCTCCAGCCTTCTGCACAGATTGCTATAACAGAGGCCCACGCTGTATGCTCATGGCTGGGAACAACAGCAGTGGGTTTCTGTAACACTGAAAACGCGACAAAGGAAGGGGCAGAGGTTGCCTGCCGGAAACCAACAGGCAAGCTCTGTACAAAGGGATTACATAAGACACATGAGAAGACAAGAACAGAAATATCCAGCGAAAAGGAAGTCAATGAGCAATCTAGCAGAAGGAAAGGCAGTTAGACTGAAATAGATAACCTAAGGTGGAGTAGAGAGGACTCAAGGAAGAGAACAAGGAGCAGCAGTCAGGAAAACAGAAGGCTGCAAAGTAGGAAGCAGGTCTGCAGTCAAGAGTGGCACTAGGTGCAGGCAAACTGTATTGGACTGCGGAGACTGAAGTAGGCTGAAAGGCAGGGAGTCCAGAAGAACAGGACAGAGAGAGATTAGTAGTAGGCGACAGACAGAGAGCCCAAAAGAATTGGGCCGCTAGGTAGGGAGCCCAGAGGAGCAGGGCTGTAGGCAGCAAAGAGGTGCAGGCTGCAAGGTAGGGAGCCCAGGGAACAAGGGCTTGGAGACAGCAGAAGGTTGCAAGCTGCACGGTGGGAAGCCCAGAGGACAAGGGCTGTAGGCAGCCGGAGTGAGGCAGGCTGTAGGGCAGGGAGCCCAGAGGGCAAGGACGGTAGGCAGCCGGAGGGAGGAAGGCTGCAGGGCAGGAAGCCCAGAGGACAAGGATTGTAGGCAACCGGTGTGAGGCAGGCTGCAAGGCGGGCAGCAGAGGACTAGGACTGTAGGCAGCCGGAGTGAAGCAGGCTGCAGAGCAGGGAGTCCAGAGGACAAGGACGGTAGGCAGCCGGAGTGAGGCAGGCTGCAAGGCCGGCTGCAGAGGACTAGGACTGTAGGCAGCTGGAGTGAGGTAGGCTGCAGGGCAGGGAGCCCAGAGGACAAGGACTCTAGGCAGCCGGAGTGAGGCAGGCTGCAGGGCAGGGAGCCCGGAAAGGGCACTGGAACAAAACAGGATAATGCAGTAACAGGAACAGCATACAAAGTAAAGGGTCAAGGCAAACAGGAGCGGGGAGAACTCAAGATGCAAGACCCTGTGCTCCTGCAGGCAGCTGCTTATATACAGCCCTGCCGTGTTCCGAGGCAGGCTAATTGACAGCACCTGTAGCAGCACACCTGAAGACAATCTGCCTTCTCCCTCTCTGGTCCTGAGCAGGTGGAAGCAGCACTGGCCGCTAGGGCTTCTGGGGATTGTGGTCCCAATAACGATGAATGAGAATAGCCAGGAATTGAGGACTGCAGCCAGGTGCATTATGGTAAATGTAGTTAATTGAATAAAATAAAGAACCAACGTTGAGCAAATGGAAATAAAAGACCAAGGCGTGAAAAGGAGTTGTTCAAGGAGTATTAGGAGGATAAATGAGTACCAAGTAGTCCATGATGGTTGCCAATGCGTGCGCCAGTGGCGCAGGCATGACACTCCCTTGGTACTTGTGTCGTTCTGTTTTTCTGGTATGAATTTAGTTTCCGAAACAGGTGGTCGTTTCCTGTTAGGTATGGTTCTTTAGTTGTTCGTGGTCTACTTGAAGATTGTTGTTGGTCGTATTTGCAATGAATCGGGGCAGCTTGAGGTCTGGTGTTACTATCCAATTTCTTTTCTTTGAGAGCCATGAATCTTGTTACTTGGATTTGTTCTATGATGAAGCCCCATTTGGCCAGTTGTTTTTTGGTGGGCATAACTAGTTGGGTTGTTTGGTTGTTATGGAAGTCAATATGGACTGTTTCCATCTTTTTCTTGATCGGAAAATGTATAACGTTGATGTCTTGAGTAGCGATCTTCGACAGTATCAGGATAGCGTTGAGTAGGCAAAGAATGTTCACTCTATTCAAGATTCATTTTTCGTCCGGCCTTAAATCTGAAGCAGTTAGCGAGAGTCTGAATTTGTTTGGTTCCAGAGGCGGATCTGTAAATGTTGGTCTGATTAAAGATGCGTTTGTTTAAATTGGTCTACTTTCCGTGGTATCAGCAAGGGAGTCAGGTTCTGATGGGAACCAGGATTCTTCAGTTGATATTGATGAGTACACAAGTGACATGTTTGTTGTTGGTTCGTCAATATTCGTGTACATTGAGGTTGAGGAGATCTCACAGTATTCATCTATTATGATCATTGAGTCTTCTTGGGAGTCAAGTTCTCTATTGCTAGTTTGAAGTGCGGATGAAGTCAACGTTGGATTTTGTGCATCTGCTGTCGTCGGTGTTTTAGGCTCGGGGCCATGGTCGATTGCTTCCAGTAATGCGTCTAGTGGCTCATGTTCTTCAATAGAGATCAATTCTTCTTGTGGTTGGAATTTCAGATTTTTGTTGTTCTTCGTATTTGCCTTTGTCGTTTACGTGGCCAAAGGATTAGTGCTCTCTTCAATTTTTTTGTTGATGGGATTCTTTGTTGTTGTAGGACAGGATTGAGTTTTCTGCTCTGGGTTGAGTTGCAATTTTCGCAGGAAAGCTTGTGATCCTGTTTGACATTTTTTTTGTTGTTGTTTCTTTTGTAGTTGTAGCTTTGCTCGGCTGGCATTGTTTGGTTAGGTCAAAGATGTCAAAAGGAGTACATGTTGGGGGTTCCCTGCTAGGAATATTGAATTGAGTTGGTAAATTGTGCAATTGTATTGGGTTGTTTGGTCTTTCTTAGAATCACCTTTTGTTGAGGAATGTTCTGTATGAGGGCACCTTGTGCCTTGATCTTGGGGAATGGTCGCTTGTAGGTTTCTTTTTGTGTTGTCGTCCATGGTTTTGGTGGTAAATGTTGTCAATGTTTCTATAAGAGTTTGCTTGTCCAGTCGATCAGATCTTGCTATTTCAGCTAGGCGGTTCTGCCATATTCTTGTGGATTCTGATTCATGAATCAATTGATCTTGAATTGAAGTTATGAAACAGTCTATGGTTGTTTGTTTTGTTAGGATCATTGCAAGCAAAGTTGTTTGGTCTTTGGTGGCATCGACTGTTGCTTCTTGGATCTTTAAGAAGGGGACTGAAGTGGGAGAATGGAAGAACAGGCTCCCGCCCTTCCCCTCTCGCGCATGGCCTAGAGGATCACGGCCTAGACACCCGCCACGAGAGGAGTTTGCCTATCTACCAGACGACCAAATACCCTGGTACAGGAACATACGGATGTGCCCATCTACCTGCCCAGCAGCCCGCCCTGTCCATGCCGACACCTGCGGCACGGATCAACTCGACTAAACCTACACGTCGTTAGAGATGCCATGACGACCTAGCCAACGGTCAGCACACCTGTGCAAACATGCACACCGGACACTCCCACACCAATCCACACGAAGAATATACTCAGTGCTATGACGTAGGCGACAGACATACTCACGGACGTGCATCTTTATTATTTTCCACATAGGCTCTCAAAATGCAGAAATGCAAGACGCATCATGAACTTATCTAAAAAGGCTTGCTCACGCTTCTTCTAAGAACCATGTACTATAATGAAGAATATAACGGAGACACGATACTGAGGATAGAGCAATATGATACCATAACCTAAAGCGCTCTGCATCAAACGGTTCCACCTATGCACCAGGCCCAAGTAGGCCGCAAGCAAAAGCTTCCATGAACATTGAATGAGCAAGAACTGGGTTGCTGACCCTGCAAAATGAGCCCAGTGAAAGCACACCGCCAAGGGCACGATGTTGCAATCTCGCACGCTGCAAGCCAACGCCAAGGTCGCACCTGCAAGATAAACCAGGCACACAGTAGGAAAAACAATATTAATTGTGTTGAATTTTGCCTCAAACACGGTCCCACCTCACGTGACAAAGCCAAACCTGACAAGATGCCAAGCCCAGGAGGAAGGAGACGCCTGAATCCCACGTTTCAAGACACAGGCAGATACAATTAAAAGACTCATTGGACATCTGCAGCAGTGGGAGTAGTCGACCTCCCAACATATAAATAAATCCTCACATTGTTTACACCTACCCGTAGTAAAACATTGTTGCAAATTACAGGTACACCGCGAGCTGGGAACAGCGATAGTCCCAGACTGGGAGGCTCGCGAGCGGACCAATCAGAACATGGGGCTCCTATCACTGACGCCATTAACATTGACCAATCCTCAGAGGTCTTCATGTAACAACTTTCATGTATCAAATTGAAGGGACAGCCCAGGTATACCACCTGACTAACCCTCAACCACTAACATCGTTCTCTATATGTATGCTATACTAACCCTACCACTCGAGTAACCAATCCAGAGTGGAGATAGGTTTTTTTGCTAAACTTTCCAAGTGACGCAAGTAGCGCATTATACTAAGGTAAAAAGGGCCTGCGAGCCCCACGATTGTGTGTGTGTCAGGACGGACGCGTACGCTCCTTGACCCATCCCTGCCGTTTGTCTAATAAACAGCAGAGTCACCTTGCTTTTTGCGTGTGTCTCATACTCTATCTCTTTTGGGATATACGGGAGGAGTTGGGGCCTCCCTGCCCGGAGGTCTGCAGACGGCCCGGCCGACCCCGGCAGAATTCCCCCCCGACAAGTTGGCGGCACTGCTGAGATCTGTTTAAGATCTGCTTTTTTATTTTTACTTTTTTCCAGGTAATCCCGTTGCGAGGAGGCCCGGCGGCGCGGCCCCCTCTGCCGTTGCCCCCTTCTGAGGACTACAGGACCATCGCGGAACTGCGAGAAGACCGGACAGCGCAATCCGGATATTGGCCTTCGGGAGCCGGTTGAGAAGTATCCCGCCCGCGGTTGGCGAGTGTCCGGACGTGGTCCAGACGAGGGGAGGTGGCGAGCCGCTTGGAGGGGTGCACGCAGTCGAGCGGCCCCGCATCAAGAGAACTTGGTGAGCATGCCACGCACAACAAGCAATGTGAAATTGTGAGGGAGGGGGGAGGAATTAAATACGGGAGGTGGGAGGTGTTGCACAGGTGCGCGGCGAAAGTTTGACAATTTAGTGTAGGCAATGAAATGAATGGTAGCCGAACGAGTGCGAGAGCAGTCGGTTACGTTACATGAGAGAAGGGGGCGGAGCACGAAAACATCACGTGCGGCCGCTCGTAGACACTGATTGGCCTAGGTCGCGACTAGGTGTAAGGGTGTGTGTGTGTGTGGTTTCCTACGATTTGGCATTTATTGATCAATGAGTAGATGAGGATCCCTATTATTCGAGCAAGAAACTCGATAGGTAGATGACGTTTCCCTGTAGGCGGTAGCTAGTTAGTTGCCCAATAATTGGCTGGTTAAGCCCTCCTGTCGAGGGGCGTATCACACGCGAGGCGACGCAGCGTGCGCAGTCCGATTATATTATTGATTACCTTGTTCCAGGAGTGACAGGAAGACAGCTGTGAGGTTAACGGGGGTAGATTGCAAGTGTATTTTGGACTTAAAGAATATATAAAGAACTTACCAGTAGTTTGAAGAGATCGGTGACGTCACCAGTAGGGCTTTCATAGGATATCCCGAGCACAAGGCATCTTTCTTTCTGAGAGTGGTGGGGAAGAGAACTGTGGTAAGGGAGTGGAAACGGAGATAAACGGTAATGAATTGATCAAGGAAAGGCGAAACGGGGGACGTGGCGGCGCACGGAGAACGCCGGCCACGGCAAGTGTAGAAAAAGGAGGAGGAGCAAGTGAAAATAGGACGACTGTATAAGAACGTCACAAGGGGTACGCAGCCGCAGGGGGCTGCGTGCGCCTCGGCCGCAGGGGGCCGTAAGGGTGTCGTGTAAAGGAAGAAAGACAGAAGAAAATATACAAATGTAAATACTATATTTTAATAATTTTCCTCAGCGGACTATCGCTAGTCCCCAAACTTACGGGGCCAGGTAACGATATAAGGCTGCATATTGTAAACTGCTAGTGAGATAACCGCTACCAAATAGGGGAAGGGTAACAAGTGGAGCGCTACTATGTCACACGGGACAGGATCGGGAGGGTGGGGGAACACCCTCACTACCCCACTACAACACATATGTACAACACTGTCACTCCATAGGGAGAAACTGATCAAGTATAGCATAGAATGGACACAGGGGACGGACAACAAAATGATAACACCATGGCCGCCTAATGGTAGCTTTGATCCATATGCCCAACATTCACTATTAAACCATCTGCATAATACGTACAAAGGGAAGAAGTTGGCAAACCACGTGGAGGTGTTTAACTTATGGAGGATGTTCCAAGGGTCCCGACCAGGACCAAATGGAATGTTCACTGTGGGGGAAATACCGGAAGAAAAAGAGATTAAGGAGGAAGGAGAGGATGGGAAAAAGGGGAGTGAAGACCCAAAGAACACGGGGAACGGACAAGAGGGAAGAGAAAAGAATAATAAATCAAATGAAATAAAAAAGGAACCGAGCAACGATATACCCCTAGCAAACGTAGTGAAAACAGAGGGAGGGGGGTTGTACCCGTTAAGAGAATTAGGAGAAATAGAAAGAGGACAGTTAAGGGCGGCTGAGGGGTACTCGAACCCGGCATACAGCCCTCCACCATATGTGGCTCATAGGAAGATGCCAGCAGGGGAGGGGAGGACTGGAGAAGAACAAACTGTGGAAATAGGAAATGATGAGTGGGTAGCTGCACAGATACTATTAAAATTACGAGGTTCATTAACAGGAGAAGAGAAGGAGGTAGTACGGAAAACAGGCGAGGATAATACCAGGGAGAGTGGAATGAGAGGGGAAGAGCTGTTACGACAAAAGGAAGAGATTTTGGAGGAACAACTAGCAGAGTTAAGGGATGAGCAGAATGAACTGATCAAACAGCTCGAGAGGGAGGAAAGAGAGAGAGCGAGGGAAAGGAAAGAAGGTAAGAATGAATTGGAAAAAATAAGGGAACGAACTGAGGAGCAAAGGAGAGAAGCTGAAAGGGTAAAAGCAGCCGCAGAAAGGGTATCAAGAGCAGTGCTGCGAGAGAGGAAAAGGGAAGAAGAAGAGAAAGAAAGAGAAATGGCAATGTGGAAGAAGAGATTACTATCAGAAACGACTAAGAAATACGAAGAAGGGAGGGTGATAGAGAGTACATTAGAAAGGGAGAGGGTGAGATGGGAAAGGAAGAAAGAGGATGAAAGGATATTGGAAAAGGTGAGTAGTGAAGTAATGGAGGAATTAAAAAGGAAAAGGGAGGAAAATGGTAGGGAGATGGAGGAGAGAAATGAAGGAGAAAGAGAAGATAGGAGAAGGGAGAGTGAAGTAAGGGGGGATGTATATAGAGACACAGAAGTAGCAACAACATCAGCGCAAAGGGGAGCGGTTGATAAAGGAGAAAAGGGAGAACTGGACCTAATAGACTTAAAAACAGTAACCATCAAGGGGAAAAAGACCGAGTGGGGGATGCCGTTTATGACTGACTTTTGTAGTGAGGAAGAAGAAGGAGTGGAGAAGGAAGGAAGAAATAGTGAAAGGGAAAGCCTAGATAAACTATACATCACCCGGACCAACACAGACTCACCATGGATCCGTGGGAGAAAGGATGAACTGGAGAGAAGTGAGGAGGAAGAGCAAGGAATAGCGGAAAGACAGACACATGAGGCCACACCGTCCCCATCACGCCCTCTCCCATCCCACCCTACATGCTCAACCACCTCACGCTCATTACGTACAATAAAACTTGCGCCCTTCACAAATGAACTGACACCCTATGCATGTCGGCTTAGAGACCTCCCTAGACGCAGGCAGGAAGGACGAATACACACGCCCACATTAAATACGGGAAATGATGGAAGAAGGGGAAAGGATGGAGAAGAAAGAGTTACGAGCAGGGGAAATACGGACGAAATTGACGATGTAGAAGAGAGGGAAGAAGAGGAAGGGTGTGAGGACTCGATTTCATGGAACCCAAAGGGTAAAACGAGACACAACTTAATGCCACTTCTGGAGAGGGGAGGGGTTAGACCACAGTATGTCCCTTGGAAGCATACAGACAAAGAAAATATAAAGTGCAGGCTCCCATCATTAAGTGGAGGTGCGGGTAAATGGATATATGAAATTGAAAAACACACCGCAGGACAGAAACTGGCAGTGGGAGATGTAAAGGGCCTTCTAATATCGATATTAGGGGATGCAGCGGATGACATTTGGAAGAGAGCGGGATTCCCTGGGGTAACAATAGTAAACACATCGCACGATGGGGCACCATTCGCAAACTGCAGACATGCACTATGGCAGGCACTGAGGGTACAGTACCCAGACACATCAGACATAGGAGCAATTACCTCACGCAAGATGCGTGAGAACGAAGATCCTGTTGATTATATCCAGGAAATCCAAGAGAAGTGGCGCATGGAAACTAGAGAACAATGGGATAAAACACCAGCAATATTTTATCATATACTAGTACAAGGGCTCCCAGAAGGAGTTCAGAAACAACTAAAGAAAGTAGTGGGAATGGAAGCAAAAGCATGGCCAGAAATACAACTGACAATAGTGCATCATTGCAGGACCTGGCAAGGAAAAATGAAACAAAAGGAAGAGGACAGGAAAACGGAAGAGGCTAAACTAGTACAGAAAAAACTTACTAAATACACAATGGAAGGGGCACTAATAACTACACCTACAACAACGACCCAAAGCCCCACACAAGTAGTGGCTGCACAAGATCCCTCCCAAATACCACCCTCACAGACTATAACACAACAGGTGCCGCCACTCCAACCATACACGACCAACATGGGAGGAGGATACTCAATGCCAGGAGCTGGGTATTATAATTACAACAGGGGAAGAGGAGGAATTATGAGAGGGAGAGGATACGGATATAACACACAACAGCAGGTGGGAGGACTTAGAAATTCCTACCCCACAGGGCAACCAGTATACCAGGACAACACAGGGAGCTTTCCATGGCAGAGTAGAGAACCACCGGTGTGTTGGAGTTGTGGATTATTAGGGCACATGTCACGCACGTGTAGAGTAAGACCAGGAACACCATCATGGAGTGAACAGGGACAACCAAGGCCCACACAGGAACAGCAGGGCATACAGCAACAGCAGACGTTGCAACAGGGAAATGAACAGCAACAACTAATAACACAACAACAGCCGCAGACATATTCACTACCACAACAACAGGTAGCGATAACACAACAACCCCAAGCACAACAAACACAACTGGGCAGGGTGACGGTCCTGGGACACAACCCTTACACAGGAAATGGTCAATCGTTGTACCCTCAATAGGACAGCCCACAGACGGCCTTGGTGTGTCCCATCCTGTCAGTAACACCTAATAGTGCGGAGGAACCACGCATAGAGGTAACGATAGGTGACAAAAAATTATCATTCCTTGTTGACACCGGGGCGACCCGGTCTTGCATAAGGGAAGGTAAATTTAAGATGTCAGGCGAAGCCATGAACACCCAAGGATTCTCTGGGGATAGAGGGTTGGTTCCTTTTACTGATAACATTCCCTTATCTATAGGAGATTATGACATGTCAGTTCCACTTTTATATTATAGTGCCTCACCAGTAAATATACTGGGGAGAGACATAATGAACAGGTTGAATATGACGATCTCCTTCACTGAAGATGGCATAATTTGCTCTACTCCAGGGATTAACATGCTCACAGCACGACAGATTATGCAAGCATACTGCGGACAGACAGCGATTAGGGCGGAGCCAATAGATGGCGAACTCTTCCAGTACGGGACAGACATGGCATTTGCATGGATGCCAGGGATAGAGGGAAAGATCTGGAGGAGGCCAGCAGCCTATTTGTTCAGACCAGAAACACCAGTCAATGAACCAGAAGGAAAGGTGGTTCCAGTGGACATTGAGAGCATTATAGCAACAGCTGATTATATTGCTGTACATGCCCAAGACAGAGAAGGAAGAGCATGGAGGGCAGTGATAGCACTAGCAGAAGGATGTAGACTGACCCAGGTGTCAGATGAGGAGCTGTTCTCAGAAGAAAAGGAGGAAGGTGAAATGGTGTTTATGATGAGTGTGGAAATATGGCTAAGAGTGGCGTACAAACAAGTAGCACAGAAAATTGCAATGGCACTTGAGGCACCTACATCCACCCCAGTTCCCTTCTTTAAGGAGGATATGACAAAGGTACCCACATCATTGTGGACTACTAGCCCCTATGACGTGGGGTGCATAAAAAGTATAGGGGGAGTAAGGATAAAATTGAAAAAAGGTGCAATACTCCCCAGAGTGAAACAGTACCCACTATCAAAAGAGGCAGATGAGGGCATATATGAAACCATAACGGCCCTTATAGATAATGGCATATTAGTTCCCTCAGAATCACCATGTAACACGGCTGTATACCCAGTGCGCAAGGCTAAAGGGGGGTCTTGGCGCTTCATACAGGATCTCAGGCCCTTGAACAACATAGTAGAAGCAGAATACCCCATAGCCGCAAACCCGGCCACAATATTGTGTGGCATTCCAGCAGAAGCATCACGATTTACAGTGATCGACCTTAAAAATGCCTTCTTCTCAATACCATTGCACCCAGACTCACAAGATCTGACAAGCTTCACTTACAGAAACACCAAGTGGAAACACACCAGATTGCCACAAGGGTATATTGCGAATCACCCTCAATTTTCAACAGAGTAATACAGATGGATTTGGGTAACATTGAAGTGGAAAGCACAGTGTTGCAGTATGTCGACGACATAATGATTTGCAGTACAAACGAAAGAACATGCAGAGAGGATTCATTAAAGATGTTGACAATATTGGCTGAAAAAGGTTACAAGGTAGACATGGAAAAGTTACAGTACTGTCAAGAACAGGTACTTTACATTGGTCAGCTCATATCCCAACATGGAAGAAAGCTTGCACCACAAAGAGCACAGGCCATTTCAAACACACCAGTGCCGCAAACAGTGAGGGAACTGCAGCAGTTTCTGGGTCTGTGCAACTACTGTAGAGCATGGGTATTTGATTACAGTTCATACATAGGACCCCTGCTTGAGGCGTTAAAGGAAGCTAATAAAGGGGAGAAAAAGTTGGGATGGACAATGGAAATGAAAGAGGCTTTTGATGAATTGAAAGATGCGATATCAACTGCTCCGGTACTGGCATCCCCAGACTATGACCGACGATTCTTTATATTCTCACATTGCGACTCAGCAGTAATGAAAGCAGTGTTGGCTCAAAAAACAAGCATGGGCTACAAACCAGTAGCATTTTACAGCGGCCACTTAGATCCTGTAATGTTAGGTAATTTCCCTTGCGAACAAGGTCTCGCCGCAGCTGCTTTTGCGGTAGAGAAAGCATCAGCAATCACCATGGGGTGCCCAACTACACTGTTTGTGGAACATGCACTATTTGCGATATTGAATAAACCTAAGTCCACCCTAACCACGCAAAGGGCATCAGGTTATGAGATCATTTTATCCAGAGCTGAACTATCAATTGTTAGATGTAGCACGGTCAACCCTGCAAGGTTCCTAGCAGAAGTAATTGAGGAGGGAAACTATGCCCACGACTGTACACAAATAACTGAAATATACTCATGTACTAGAAAGGTTGAAGAGAACGCACTAGAGGGAGGTGAGCTCCTGTTCATTGATGGGTCATCAACTATCGACCAAAGGGATGGTATAAGGAGGACTGGGGCAGCAGTGGTAAAAATGATGGAGGTACCGGTGTGTGTGGCAATGAGATGTGTACAACTACCACAGCATTATTCCGCTCAAGCAGCAGAATTGATTGCACTGATCTTGGCGTTGAAGGAAAGCTTTGACAAACGAGTGACCATATATTCCGACAGCGCATATGTTACGTCCACTGTTCACTCAGGGCTGTCGAAATGGAGGAGAAGAGGGTTTAGGAGAGCTGATGGCACTCCAGTGCAACATGCCCTCGTATTGGCTGAACTAATTGAAGTAATAAATGACCCCCAAGAATTAGCTTTGGTCAAATGCACCGCACACACCAATGGTGAAGACCACATCTCAAAAGGGAATGCAGCAGCGGATGCACATGCGAAGTATGCTGCGTACTTTGGTGAGATATGGAACCCCCCAGAGTCACAGAGAGGGAGAGGGAGGGGAATGGCTAAGGAGATGTTGATAAGAGAAGGTTACACCCATCTCCCAGCCACACAGATAATGGAGCTACAAGCGGCTGCACCAATGGCAGAAAAAGAAATATGGCTAAAAAGAGGATGCACAATGTCACCAACCGACGCACTATGGCGCCAGGGTGACACTGGAAAGATTGTAATACCACTGGCACTATTGAACACCGCCCTGAGCCAACTACATCACCCAGCCCACACGGGCAAGGAAGTAATTGCAGCACGAATTAGGGAAGACTGGTTCTGCCCCGAGTTAAATTCTCATGTGTCAAATTTTATCAGCAATTGTCTCACATGTCAACAGTTTACGGCCGGTCACACTCTGAAGGTGATAAGAGGTACTATACCCCGGCCAGAGGGACCTTTCCGACATCTCCATATTGACTATGTTGATATGATCAACGTATGTCAAGGAAATAGGTATATGATTGTAGTAGTATGCCCATTCTCGAGGTGGATTGAAGCAGGGCCCTGTTCACACCCAGATGCCTTTAGAGCAGCTAAATTCCTAGTGAGGGAGGTCTTCCCCAGGTGGGGAGTGTGCGAGGTACTGAGGTCAGACAATGGCCCACATTTCGCAAACGAAATGTTCCAGCACATCACATCCTTGCTGAACATCAAGCATAAATTTGCGTGTGCATACCACCCACAGGCCAACGGTATATGTGAATGCCTGAATGGCCTATTAAAGGAGGCAATTGCAAACATACAGCAAACAACAAAGAAGAGTTGGTTGTATTGCCTTCCACTAGCCCTATTTGAGCTAAGGAATAGACCAGGTTCCGACCACCACCTCACCCCTCACGAGGTGGTTACCGGACGTCAAATGCGCCTTCCCCTAACGCCAACATCAAGAGCATTTACCGACCACGAGAGTACTGCAGATGTCCTTGGTGATGAAATGTACCAATATGTGTCTTCTTTGATTACTAGTGTAGTGTTTGTGTCTCAACAGCTCGAGCGCACGCGGGGCGGGTCTAACAGCGATCAACAAGAAGACGTGGATAAAGAATTGGAAAAGGAAAGACTGCAAAGTTGCTAAAGGTGACCACGTACTACTTCGCAATTTCAACAGAAAGTGGAACAGTCCACGATTCACTGGCCCCCATCTGGTAGAGGAGGTATCAACGAGAGCAGTAAAGCTACAGGACAAACGTGCCTGGAACCACCTACACGACGTAAAGATCTACAAACTCCAGACCCGCCCCAGCGCCATCGACAGGGCCACTGGAAGAACAACAACAGCGTCACCAACGGAGGAAGAGACTTCTACCACAACTAACGGCCTAAGTGTCCCCATACCCTGCCACCCCCCAGATTCCCCAGAGACAATTACTAGAAAAGAAAGGGGTGATCCCCATACCGCCCACCCCATGGTTACACGATCAAAGGGTAAAGAGACTTCCGCCAGTTGAGCACCAAACCCTCTGCCCATTGACTCCCTACCCACTGTAGTAATAACTGAACTGAAGGACATTGTTTTGCACAAACACACATGTAAACACCTGAATGTTCTCTTTCTTTTCTCTTGCACATGCAGGTACAGCGTATTATTGTACTGTTAAGAAAGTAGATAACTAACCAATTCACTGCCCAGGAGTAGATGGTACCCTCAGATGATAATTACCTGGAAGAATTGTCACACCAATTTGTGTATGAAATAAAACGGCCAACGTACCTGAAAAGAAGGAGGGTACGTGTCTACTACACAGCCTTCCTCTTGGCCATAGAACATTCAATGCCCCACCTCCAACCACACTTGCCCGCCCTAAGAGATAGATTGCTTAGATTGGCGTGGGAACAGCTCTTCGCCTG
The DNA here is from genome assembly GCF_040938575.1 of Ambystoma mexicanum. Classification (NCBI taxonomy): domain Eukaryota; kingdom Metazoa; phylum Chordata; class Amphibia; order Caudata; family Ambystomatidae; genus Ambystoma; species Ambystoma mexicanum. Next base: position 835,193,648 of record NC_090925.1, read on the forward strand.
GGCACTGAATGACTACCTGATAGGGAGAGCTTAAAAAACGACAACTAACACCAATAACAAGCATATTAAGAATTTTCAGGCGGGCAACTGTAACGTCGCAAGAATAAGCTGCCGGACTGCAGCAAGGTAAGAGCAAAATGCTGGTGAAATTAGCATCTGTAATAAAATTGATAGGGATTTTAATGATCACCGGGTTCTTGGCTGCCTCTGTATGGCAGTACAGCTATGCTATTGATATTATTGCTGTACCCAAACCTAATGCACCCCCACCCCCAGCTGCAACAGGTGTTACGTCAGGTGGTACTAGTAAAATCCCACACAAGGAAAATAGAGTTAAACGCAGCACATACTCAGATAATAAAGGCATTAACAACTACATACAAGATTCAGCACACATCTCAAACAACATATGGTACCAACACATGACCCACATAGGTAAGCAGACAACAGAAGACAGCTGCTACGTTTGCTCATTGATCCCATACGCCATGAGCGCTTCTCGAACATTTGTTGCCACGGAGATAGATGGAAAAATAGCACGATGTATAATATACCTGGCACTGTTCCAGACGAAAGGAAGATTTCAAGGGACAGTGGTGCAACTGGTGTGGAAAACACGAGATACATATCCATATGAAAACAACTTCCTCAAGACTTATTTGAGTTACCACAAGAGCAGTTTATATGCTGAAGGATTCAGATACATAACAAGTGGTCCTGAAAAAGGAGAAACAAAGAAAGTAACACTGCAGTACCTACCATGTGATTGGTACGCCACTGAAGTCCCTGGTAAAAACGGATGTTGGGAAAGACCACTGATGATAATAACAGGGAAGGTGTACATGAACAACAAATGGGACATAGGAGTGGTTGGCAGCAACATGGTAACAAGAGAAAATATTTCAACTATTGATGGACATAACCATAGATGTTGGATGACTTGGATCAAGTACGTACCCATGCTCACGTGGATGGAGAAGGATGAAGACCCAATAACAATACTGCCGCTAACTGCGCCTAAGGTATGCTACCAACATAAAGGAGAGGTGGATGTAGGATACAACACCAACTGTGAAAGCGTGACGGAGTTACCTGAGGGGGGAGCAGGAACAGCAGTAGTAATGGACCATTACTGGGCCTGTGGAGACAAGGCGTACCACACACTGCCCCCTTTGTGGAATGGTGTATGCACTATAGTACACGTTAATGTACCATCACTTGTGGTACCCCAGAAGCATGTGAATATGGCGAATTTCCCCAAGATGGATGAAGGGAACAAAAGGAAGAGGAGATCTGCACAGCCTCGGAAAGGGCCAGAGAACAGACGCAACGGCAACTACACTGTCCTCAACAGAAGAAAAAGACAAGGAGAACCTCTGACAGGAAATTACCTGTGGGGAAGGTCGGAAACAGCACTCACCTCAATTCCGCCGGAACACAGACTATTCAGCAGAGCAGCTATGTTCTTCTCCTCAATAATACATCCTGGACTGCAGGCCTACGCAAACGCAAAATGGCTCCAGATAACTAGGTGGGAACTAATGATGACAATTAACTCTACAGTAAATGGATTCAACGCAATAAAAGAGGAATTGCGAGCAGTAAGAATGGTTGCACTACAGAACAGATATGTACTGGACCTCCTCACAGCAATGGAAGGAGGAGTTTGCGCAAAGATAGGACAGTCATGCTGCACATTCATTCCTGCTAATGATGCTGACAATGGTACACTCACGGAAGCTGTATCACAATTGGCCCAGATGCACTCAAAAATGATGGATGAAAGTAAAGGTGTGAAAAAGGATGAGAGCTGGTTTTCAATATTATGGTCATGGATGCCATCTTGGCTGTCAGATGGACTGAAGATTATAGTTGGATGTACTATTTTGGCTGGAGCTACACTGATCATAATAAGATTTTGGAAGGCCCGGAAGGCACGCACCACAGACGAGATGATCGAAATGGTTGGTATACACCTCTTGATGCCAACAGATGACGGCCAACACACAGGCACAATCATAAAAGAGAGAGAGAAGTTGCGCAACCAGATCATCACCAACCACCTGGACCCACCATCTGTGAAGCTCGAAAACCCAAGAAACCCAAGGAGCTACATAGGGAAATGGGTATACTGCACTCCTGGAGGAACCTGTGAATATATGTATTGGTCATTTGAAGACCATGTTAACCACTATGGACATTTGGGAGGAATAACTAAAATATGGAGAGTAAGAGGAGATAAAGAAAAGGATATGTTTGTGGTCGACAAGTCGACCAGAGGGGGGACTGAAGTGGGAGAATGGAAGAACAGGCTCCCGCCCTTCCCCTCTCGCGCGTGGCCCAGAGGATCACGGCCTAGACACCCGCCACGAGAGGAGTTTGCCTATCTACCAGACGACCAAATACCCTGGTACAGGAACATACGGATGTGCCCATCTACCTGCCCAGCAGCCCGCCCTGTCCATGCCGACACCTGCGGCACGGATCAACTCGACTAAACCTACACGTCGTTAGAGATGCCATGACGACCTAGCCAACGGTCAGCACACCTGTGCAAACATGCACACCGGACACTCCCACACCAATCCACACGAAGAATATACTCTGTGCTATGACGTAGGCGACAGACATACTCACGGACGTGCATCTTTATTATTTTCCACATAGGCTCTCAAAATGCAGAAACGCAAGACGCATCATGAACTTATCTAAAAAGGCTTGCTCACGCTTCTTCTAAGAACCATGTACTATAATGAAGAATATAACGGAGACACGATACTGAGGATAGAGCAATATGATACCGTAACCTAAAGCGCTCTGCATCAAACGGTTCCACCTATGCACCAGGCCCAAGTAGGCCGCAAGCAAAAGCTTCCATGAACATTGAATGAGCAAGAACTGGGTTGCTGACCCTGCAAAATGAGCCCAGTGAAAGCACACCGCCAAGGGCACGATGTTGCAATCTCGCACGCTGCAAGCCAACGCCAAGGTCGCACCTGCAAGATAAACCAGGCACACAGTAGGAAAAACAATATTAATTGTGTTGAATTTTGCCTCAAACACGGTCCCACCTCACGTGACAAAGCCAAACCTGACAAGATGCCAAGCCCAGGAGGAAGGAGACGCCTGAATCCCACGTTTCAAGACACAGGCAGATACAATTAAAAGACTCATTGGACATCTGCAGCAGTGGGAGTAGTCGACCTCCCAACATATAAATAAATCCTCACATTGTTTACACCTACCCGTAGTAAAACATTGTTGCAAATTACAGGTGCACCGCGAGCTGGGAACAGCGATAGTCCCAGACTGGGAGGCTCGCGAGCGGACCAATCAGAACATGGCGCTCCTTTCACTGACGCCATTAACATTGACCAATCCTCAGAGGTCTTCATGTAACAACTTTCATGTATCAAATTGAAGGGACAGCCCAGGTATACCACCTGACTAACCCTCAACCACTAACATCGTTCTCTATATGTATGCTATACTAACCCTACCACTCGAGTAACCAATCCAGAGTGGAGATAGGTTTTTTTGCTAAACTTTCCAAGTGACGCAAGTAGCGCGTCATACTAAGGTAAAAAGGGCCTGCGAGCCCCACGATTGTGTGTGTGTCAGGACGGACGCGTACGCTCCTTGACCCATCCCTGCCGTTTGTCTAATAAACAGCAGAGTCACCTTGCTTCTTGCGTGTGTCTCATACTCTATCTCTTTTGGGATATACGGGAGGAGTTGGGGCCTCCCTGCCCGGAGGTCTGCGGACGGCCCGGCCGACCCCAGCAGAATTTCCCCCCGACAGGACCATCGCTAATGATAGAACAGCCACTAGCATATTTTGGAGATCTAGCATGGTCGTTGGGATTCTTTTGCTGGATTCTGAAGTATTCAGTGTTTTTTCGTTTTTTTGTGCAGGGTAGTCTGAGTCTTGTTGGTTTAGGGCGGCCGTCGTTGCATTCAATAGGTTCTCTTCCGGGAATGTTTTAGGGAAAAACAAATTTGCTTTGGTGGGGAGTGGTGTCGATGTACTAGATATATCGTACGTGTTTCCCTTGTGTTCGTCTGTGAGGTCTTTCGTTTTCTTCTGTGCCTGGAAGCCCATGATGGCATCTATTTCTGTGATGTCAAGTGAAGGTCGAGATGCTCGGATTGGAGGTTTAGAGCAGTTGTCTTGGGAGGAGTCTGTAAGATGGTAAGTTGACTGCCACTGTTGTTTGGCTATGATCGCTCGTTGTCGTGGTGTTAGGTTCAGCGTTGAGTCTTTCAATTTTTTGGTTGCAGGAGTATGAAGCTGGAGGTCAGATTGAAATGCCGAAGTGGAAGCTCTTTTTCCGAAAACTATTGTTGTTCCGGAGATCATTTCTGGTATTTGATTGGTTGTTATTTTCTGGCTTCTGTTGTTCTTCGGTGTTTTGACTGCAATTGTGTATTTGGGGTATTTTGGTTCTTCGGCCGCTTGATTGGAGGAGCATGGTGACGTGCTTGATGGAGCGGTGGAGGAGGTAGATGACGAATCTTGATTCGTAGGATTGAGGGATACGGATTGCTCTTTGTTGTGATTGGGGATTTGTGGGGGAATTTTAAGGGTAAAAGGCTTAGGTTTGCTTGTGTTGTTGCTGGGTTCTTTAAGTGTAGTGGTTTGTAAGTTCAGCGTTGAGGTATTTTTTGGAAAATTTGGAACATTTTCGTCTAGCTTCTCTTGGAGGCGTGTTCTAGCTTTAGTTTTCTCCATATATATATTTTTTTCCCTTTTGGGTGTGTAGGGTCGTAAAAGCAGCAGACTCTCTCTTGATTACTGTGTATCCAGCGTAAACAGCGGGAAACAGCAGACAACGACGCCCTTGTCACCGCAACGGCTTAACGCCGCAAGGGCGGCTGGGTCTTTCTTTTAAGCCTGCTTCCTGGGGGCGGTGCTTCAATCCGCTCACGTGACTCGGATCACGTGACCTCTCTGCGAGAAAAAATACAACACCGCGCTCGCTTCAAACTGCTCTGCAGGGGGCACAGGCTTACCCGAATCAGAGCGGGATGTGTGCAGGTAAGGAAAGAGTCAATTTCTTCTATTTTGCAGCTCACAACTTGTGCCTTGATGCTCACAGCGGGAAACAGCAGACAACGACACCCTTGTCACCACGACGGGCTTAACCAACAAATGAAATTCTTCATATTAGAGGCCTCTCTCAGACCTCCTGCTCCCGTTTCTGTGAAAACCAACAGGCACAAACCAAAGAATCCATACGGCACTTGGTAACCTCTTGTTCAGGTACTCATCTGATTAGATCTCGCCATTTAAACCACTTGTGTGACTACGACACTCAATGGAATGAAGAGACATGGTGGTACAGGTTGATAGACCCACCTGGCAAATTGCTATGTCAAAAATTCTAGAGTAAATCGTGAAGAATTTGCTGCAAAGAAATTAGCCGCTGAAAAACTCACCCATGTCCTCAACATTTCCTTTTTATCAGAAGAAAAATGTCCAAGTGACAAATGTTCGAGAAAAAAAGACTTTGTGAAGTATATTTTAGCTTCATTTTGTAAAAATCTTTTGTGGATTAAACAAATAAAAAAAAGAAAAAAGAAACGGATATTCATCCCTGGGCCACTGGTGCCCCGCAAGTTAATTCGTCACATTGGTGGCAAGCGGTCGGATCTGTTGGAGCCTTGCGCACAGCTTAGTCACCAAACGATAAAAGTACTGTTGCAGGCAACGTTTAGTCACTGCTAGGTAATAGTTATAGTCATGGAGCTTGACATGGAGACTATAAAAGTCATGAGAAAGGATGTCCTGCGCCTCTTATGTCAAGAGAGGGGACTTCCCCACAGCACTAAGGTTAATAAACCTGAGTTGCAGACCAGCCTCCAAGCTTCGGTAGAAGTGAGGGCGATTGGGGAGAAGATCCTAAGTGACGGGCTAGGCTCTGTGTACCCAAACAGACAAGGCCTTCCGGAGGGGGTAAATGACAAGCTGTTAATAAGGTAGCAGCTAGAAAGCTCCTGCTCGAGGAGAGGAGACTAGGGCTAGATGAACAGAAACAGTGAGACAAGGTCACTATAGATATGCACAAGCTGGCGCTTGAAGAGCAGAAAGAGGCCAACAGTTCCGCCTCTAGCGAGAACAGCAGTAGTGGCTCAAACCAGAGTGCCTGGGCTAAGCCTGACGGCACATCCTCAAAGATTTAGTACAGGCTTATGAGCCGGGGAAGGATATCTTTGACTGGTTTGAAGCACTCGAGCTGACATTGCAGCTGCAAGAGGTGGATGAGGTACTGTGGGGTGCAGCCCTGATGAGTTGCTTACCGACACCATGGACTGATGCAATTCTTCAGTTAACTCCTGAGGAAAGGCCTGTTTATGAGCTCATGATGGCGGTTCTGCTCAGAAAGTTCTGTAAAACCCCAGAACAGTATCTAAAGGCCTTCAGAGAGCTCGGAAAGAAAAGTGGGCAGACATTTGAAGCGTTCACAAACTTGTTGTTGAAATATCTGAGCGGGTGGGTGACTGGTAACAAAGTTCACACATTTAAAGGGATGTCCAATTTGATTGCATGTGAACATGTGTTGAAAGATTGTGAGGTTGTCATACAGCAGCATCTTGTGGACAATACTATCACAGACCGCAGGGAGCTTGCAAAGGCTGCTGACAGGTTTGTGAGTACTCAAGTCCAGAAAAAGACTTAAGCGAGCACACCCAAACCGGAAGCGAAAAAGGCAGACAAAAAAGTAAACGAGGATGGGAAGGATAAAGGTCCAACCCAATCCTCTTCAAAGTCGGGTCCCCAAAAGAACAAAGGGAAACCCCCAAACACTGAAAAGAAGAGCACAGGCACCCTTAACACTGGGACACCTGCGTTCTCACCACCCAAAGGTTGTTTCGTGCGTAAGGAGCTGGGCCATAGGAAAAGGGATCCTGCTTGCAAGGGCTTACCCAAGCAAGTCATAGTGAATGTTGGACTCGTGGAAGAGGCCATCATTAGTGTGGACCTCTCAGAGGAGGATTTCCCGCTAGGCCAGGGAGTAGCCGAATGTGGATTGGTTACACTGAGTGGGAACGGTACCGGATCTCCAGAAGAATCCCCAGTTCCCAATAACACTCAACTCTATCTAGAGCACATGTACATCAATGGACACAAAACTCCTGCAGTCTGAGACACTGCAGCTAGCGTCACTGTTGTCACCCGGCAGTGGGTACCGCCAGACCAGTATACTACTGGGCCTGATTTGTGCGTTTGTGTATTTGATGGTAAGAGTAAGTGCCCCTTGGCAATAGTAGAGTTCAGCTGGCGAGATGAAACGACCCAGCGTCATGTAGTGGTGAAAGACTCCATCCCTGTCCCATGTCTGTTGGGTAATGATCTTCCTGATCCCGAAATAGTCACATCGGCTACATGAACGAGGGCCAAAGAGAACACCAGATTAACCACTCTGAGAGCCTTAGAGCCTGGAGTGCTTCGAGAGGGCTTGTTGGAAGGACCGGCTTGGCCAGTAGCCCCTTGTCCAGTTCCACCAACTACTGAGTTGCCTTCTGCTACAGTAGAGGGGCCAGTAGCCACAGAGGACCCTACTTTGGTAACAGGGGACCCTGTGACTTCAGAGTTACCTGGCACAGCGCAGAAACCCGAGGTGGAGGACCAGGTGGACGCAGATCTGAAGGGTCTGCCCAAGCTGGATGAGTTTGCATCAGCTAGGGGCCGAGATCAGACTGACTTCTACACAGTCTAGAAAGAGTGTCCCACTCTGGCTGGTCTGCGGAAGCAGTCAGAGGAGAAGGCTAAGGGTGAGGCCCCTGGACTGTTCAAAGTGTACTGGGAGGATAGACTCCTGTACAGTGAGCGAAAGGATTCTGAGAGTGAGGACACCAGAAGGCTGGTTGTTCCCCAATGCCACAGAAAGTTCCTTTTGGATTTGGCTCATCAAATTCCTATAGCGGGTCACTTGGGAGTGACTAAGACATCAGACCGATTGTCTGCACACTTTTACTGCCCAAAGTTTGGTGTAAAAGTTAAGGAATATGTCCGGTCCTGCCTGACTTGTCAAGCTTCTGGCAAGTCAGGTGGTGCCACAAAGGCCCCCTTAATTTCCCTACCCGTGGTTGGGCAGCCTTTCGAGAGAATAGTCATGGATATTGTGGGTCCTTTGGATCCTCAAACCAGCTCAGGGAACAGATATATATTGGTGGTGGTGGACCACGCCACAAGATACCCCGAGTCAGTACCTCTGAGGAGCATCAAAGCCCCCGTGGTTGCGACGGCTCTGATTGGGATATTCTCCCATGTTGGATTCCCCAAGGAAGTCGTTTTGGACAGGGGATAAAACTTCATATCAGCATATATGAAGGCTATATGGGAAGAGTGTGGAGTCACCTACCGGTTCTCTACCTCCTTCCATCCACAAACCATTGGGCTTGTTGAGCGGTTCAACAAGACCCTGAAAGGCATGATAGGTGGTTTGGAAGAGCACCTGAGGAGAAAATGGGATGCTCTCCTGCCATGCCTTCTGTTCGCCTACTATGAGGTGCCATAGAAAGGAGTAGGGTTTAGCCCCTCTGAGCTTCAGTTTGGACACCCTGTACATTGTCCCCTCAATCTAGTGAAGGGGGGATGGGAAAGCAAACCCTCATCCCGTCATGAGATGTGGTGAACTATGTACTCGACCTTCGGTCTAGAATGGCAAATACAAGGAACAGACGACAAAGATTCTGAAGGCCAGTCAGGAGCTGATGAAGCACTGGCACAACCAGAAGGCCACAGTCACAGTCTATTCTCCAGGCCAGTGGGTGTGGATTATAGAGCCTGTCAAACCCAGTGCCGTTCAGGACAAGTGGACTGGGCCTAACTGTGTACTGGAAAAGGCTAGGAAGGTGAATGATCTCATTGATGTGAAAGGACCTAAACAGATATGGTGGGTCTTTCATGTCAACCGGCTAAAACCATAGTCGGGATGACTTGGTCATGGCATTAGTGACTGACGGAGAGACTATGGAGGAGACAGATCCCCTCCCAGACCTCTTGCACACTGAAGCCACAGATGGGTCAATTGAAGGTGTCAACCTTGCAACAGACCTGTCAGAACAGCAACTGACAGACTGTCACCGGTTACTGGGATAGTTTGCAGGTCTGTTTTCTCTGACTCCAGATTGCGCAGATTGGTGCACCGATGATGTGGACACTGGAGACAGTAAGCCTGTGAAGAGTAGGATTCACTGGATGTCCGATAAATTCAGGGACACGATCAAGAAGGATGTTTCCAAGATGTTGTCACTAGGAGTGATAGAGCCATCCACAGCTCCTGGGCTAGCTCAGTGGCACTGGTCCCTAAAAAGACCACTAGTGGGAAAACTGAAGTTTGCTTTTGTGTGGACTACAGGGGGCTCAATTCTGTCACAAAGACAGATGCTTACCACATTCCTCATGCAGATGAGCTCAATGACAAGCTCAGCACTGCCAAGAACATGAGTACTTGTGGCATCACCGCGGGGTATTGGAGGGTCAGCTTGACAGATGGAGCGAGAGAGGTTGGCATTCTCAACCCCAGAAGGACATTGTCAGTTCACGGTGAGGCCCTTCGAATTGAAGAATGCCCCTACCACTTTTTAGAAAATGGTTAACCAGGACTTGTCTGGACTGGAAAACCTCGTTGCCGCCTATTTAGATGACGTTGTTGTGTTCAGCCACACTTGGGAGGATCATGTATCCCACCTGAAACAAGTGCTTCAGGAGCTGCATAATGCAAGTCTGACTATCAATGCCACAAAATGCCAGATAGCGCAGGGTACCATGACTTAGCGAGGCCATCTGGTCAGTGGAGGTAAGAAACAACCTCTCGAACCAAAGGTACAGGCTGTGAAGGAGTGGGGTATCCCCACCATACAGACGCAGGTGAGAGCCTTTCTAGGTTCCATCGTCTACTACCGTTCGTTCATCAGATGGTATGGGACCATTGCCATGCCCCTGAATGATGTACCGTCTAAAAAGATGACAAAGTAGGTAACTTGGACCCTGGACCCTGGCCTGTCAAACCTCCTTTCAGGATTTGAAGGATGGATTGTGTGGGGCCCCGGTTCTGAAAGTGCCGGACTATGGTCAGGAATTAATTATCCAGACAGGCGCTTGTGATTTTGGGATTGGAGCAGTGTTAGCGCAGCTGAACTCTGAAGGGCTACAGTAACCTGTGCCTACATTAGCAGGCGGTTGACAAAAAGGGAAAGGAACTGGGCTGTCATAGAAAAAGAGGCGTATGCAGTCGTGTGGGCTGTAAAGCAGCTGAAACCCTACATCTTTGGGTCTCACTTTATGATCCAGATGGACCACAGGCCTCTGCGATGGTTAATGGCCATGCAAGGAGAGAACCCTAAGCTTTTGCGTTGGGCCATATCGCTACAGGGATAAAATATGGACATCCAGCACAAGCCAGGCTTCCAGCGTGGAAATGCAGATGGCCTCAGCCGGGACTTTTGCCTTGATGACGAATCAGACCCTCAGTCGTGTGGTGGTTCACATGTTGATGCTTGGGGGCATGTGAGAAATTCGACCATCCGCACAGGGAGAGTGCGCTCGCCTGGGCTTTTTGATAAAGGAAAATGAACAATGGGAGATCAACCACCAAGAAATGTATGCAGCCATTCCACACACATTTCATCTGCTTCCCAAACTAAAAGCATAGTCACGTGTATTCCGGGAAAATACAGCCTACATGTGCATCTTCCCCTGTCATATTCAGCTGGAATGTGACAGCCACGGGTACATCAAAGCATCTCAAGAAGGGGGAAGGCACACCTTCCTCCAGCCATGAGCAGCCTAATTTTATATCAAAGGCTCCATAGATCTGCATTCCTATTTTTGTAGTTCGGCTGGTGACAGTGAATACTAATGAGAGAAATTGAGGCAAATGTCATGATGCCTACCCCCGGGCATCCGGATCGAGTCCATCAGCCCCGGGAGCAGGCATCCAGACACTCATTAAAACCCCAACATCCCCGGCTGGGGGCTGTTTGGGTTCAGTCCTGGCGCCTTAGGCGCCAGGCTCATCATAGAAATCAGTCCTGGCACCATAGACGCCAGGCTCATAGACTTTACTTACCTTATGCAGACCATGCTGCAAATGAGTCCAAGCCAACGTGAGGCCTGGATGGGACTATTTTATTACAGGGACTATTTTTTACTGGGGTGTGGTTCTGGGGAACTTCTTACCTGGGACTACTTTGCAGGCTATTTAAACCACGCCTGAACAGCAGCCCATGCTTCGCGTTATTATGCATCCAGCAGCATAACGCTCACCGTGTCTGCAAGTCAGCATCCAGTCTTCTGCCACGCCCGCCTCGAATCCGGAGCTCCTAGACAAAAGGAAAAGAAAGGAGAAGAGGTTAGATCGCGGACGTTATTTGATTCCTTACCTGATTCCGGACCTAGCACATCTCCGAGCCTGGAAAGGACATCATTTCAGCACGCGTCACTTCGCCAGCAGCAGCGCCGCGTTATACTCACCAGTCCACAGCATCTTTCGACTCGGCGCTGCCTCCATCATTTTCTTCGTCGAAACCCAGCACCTGGGGGGAAAACAAAAGGAATAACAGGGTAAGCCGAGAAAACCGACAAAGACAATCTCTTTGCCACCATAGGCTGACCTGCTTTACCACCGAAGGCATTATCCTTTAATTCGCCGCATCTTCCTATGCCGCACCTATAAAGGGAGAGAAAACAGCAAGTTAAGCTCATGCAACTTTTACCGGACAGTGTTTGGTAATACAGACTCTTACCTGAACGCCATCAGCTGCCTCCAGGCAATATTCTTTTGGACCCAGCTGCAACCTAACGAGGGAATGGAACAAGAGTGAACATCGGACATATTGAACTCTTTGAACTTTATAGACACTGGAGTCAATATTCCTCCGGAACTCCTACAGTACCTTCAAACCAGTGAAGTAACTGGTATCTACGCGCCCCTGCATGCCATGCAGGATGGAGAGCTCATCATTTAAAAACATAAGGTGAGGTTACCAAGAGGGGATATCGGAGGTGATTAGTGGGGAGAACGAGAACAGTTGGGGGGGCCATCACTAAAGTCCACGGGTGGCTAAATCCCTTTCTCCACTTGCAGGAGAATACTTTTACGAGTCCAGCAGACAAGATTAGGCGGGCCAGTCCAGACTGTCATCTCTGCACTACACATCACGTTGGTGGAGACCGCAGCTGTCTGGGTCCGATCGACACCCCTGTGGGAACCAGGTGAGCGTAACAGAACGCGAAGCCAATCTACAAATCCTCACCCGGGGGTAATGGAGACCTGAGAAACCGACCAACTAGCCCAATTGTTAGGGGAACTTAGGGCAGAAGTGCACTCCGCGTGCCAAGAAACGAATGCCCTCAGGAGAGAACTGATTGTGTCAAAGGAGCGCACTGATGATCTTGCTAGACAACTGCTGCAAAACCAAGCCGGGCAAACACCACTACCTGGACTTGGGGGGAATTCAACCCCCGTTTCATCGAGCAGCCCTGTGCAAGTGGTTCTACCAAGGAGCATTCCTTTAGCTCCACCTGAACGCTTTGCTGGGGACCCGAAAAGGTTCCCCGTGTTCATGAACCAATGCTGCTTGCACTTTTTATGCAGACCGGGAGCTTTTCCAAACGACCAAGCCAAAGTAGCCTTTGTACTGTCATACCTTAGTGGCAGCGCAGCGGATTGGTCAATTCCATTAGTCAGCCAGGATGACCCTCTTATTCGGGATTTTCAGGATTTTCAATTGAGCATGGAAAGACTATTCGCCAGACATTCACAGGGACAGGCCCTGGATAACGAACTTTTATCCCTACAACAAGGAAACTAGCACCTGCTAACTTATATCGCAACCTTCAATCGGTTGGTGGTGGAAACCGGATGGCCAGAGGTAAAACGAATTACATTATTTCATCGTGGACTTCGGGGTGAACTCAAAGATGTTTTGGCCCGAGTTGTGAACCCACCTCAGGATTGCGCAGAATATATAGACTTAGTGGCCCAGCTAGACCACCGACTTCAGAATAGAAAAGCTGATCGAGCTAAGTTCGAGAATCGGGTATTGGTTAAACCCTATGTTACTCCCAAAAGAACAGATGCATCAGAACCAATGCAGATCAGGGGGGTTAAGGGACCCTTAACTCAAAAAGAAAGAGAAAGGAGACCACAGATGCAGTTGTGTCTGTACTGTGGGGCCTCAGGGCGTTTTCTACGGGATTTCCCTATAAAACCATCCAAGAAAGTAGTCGGAGTTGCTGATAGAAATCAAACAGAGCCTGATTCGGGAAACGACCACGCCCGACAATCGTAGAGGTCCGCTTGCCGAGCTTAAAGGAGGACACTCAGACCTCGCACCTAATCATACCAATGGTCCTTATTGATCCAAGGCAGCCATCCCGTATGCACGCAGTTAGGGCATACATTGATAGCGGGGCTATAGGAAACTATGTGGACCACGAATTGGCTTCTAGGATGAATCTACCTCTGCAAAAAGACCACTTTGGATGTTATCACCACAGTCGATGGAACTGAAATTGCCTCTGGGCCTGTAACTCATTCCACCACAGAGATGACACTGTTGGGTCAAGATGGGCATCGAGAGACTATTGTGTTTCACTTAATCAAAGCCCCGCAGTTCCAAATAATACTGGGAATACCTTGGTTGGAAACACATAATCCTTGTATTGATTGGCGAGAGAAGAGAGTAACCTTCCTGGAGTGTGCACACACCTGTTACCTGGAAAAAACCTTGAACAAAAGCCTGGCCACAGTCGCTAATCCAGTCGTGCAGTTACCCCAGAAATATCAAGAATTCCAGGATGTTTTCCACAAAGAACAGGCAAATACCTTACTACCTCATAGATCATACGATTGTCAAATCGACCTCATACCCGGTGCACAACCTCTATGCAGTAGGATCTACGCCCTTACGGAACCCGAAAACCTTCACCTACGACAATACTTGGACCAATACCTTGCTAATAGCTTCATTCGTCCATCTAAGTCCCCCGTATCTTCAGCTTTATTCTTCGTGCCCAAAAAGGAAGGTGACCTTAGAACATGCATAGACTACAGCGCATTAAACCAGATCACGGTGAAGAACCGATATCCATTGCCTCTGATTCCCGAACTACTAGACCAAATAAAGGATGCTTGCATCTACACTAAATTAGATCTCCGAGGGGCATATCATCTGGTACGTGTAAAGAAGGGCGACGAATGGAAGACCGCCTTTCGCACCAAGTACGGATTATTCGAATATCAGGTGATGCCCTTCATGAACTCATTGACGTCTGTGTTGTCGTATCGTATACATAGACGATATTCTAGTGTACTCCTCCTCAGAATCAGACCATGTTAAGCACGTTTGTGTAGTCCTCGAGAAACTACGCCAGCATAAGTTATATGCAAAATTGGAAAAATTTGTTTTTCATGCTACAGAAGTTGAATTCCTTGGATTTATCCTGACTCCAAAAGGAGTCCGAATGGACTCTCGAAAGGTGGACGCAATTCTCAAGTGGCCATCACCCAGTTCAGTTAAAGGGGTGCAAAGCATGCTTCGATTTGCTAATTTCTACCGCAGATTTATTCCTGACTTCTCATATGTTGTACACCCCATCACAGCACTTTTGCGAAAAAACAAACGCTTCTTGTGGACCGAAGAGGCTGAAAAAGCCTTCCAAGAACTGAAATTGAAATTCACGTCGGCACCTGTCTTAAAGCATCCACGCCCCGAGCTCCCATACATAGTTGAAACCGATGCATCCAGTTTAGCCATGGGGGCTGTCCTGTCCCAGAAGGATCCGGAAACCGGTCAACTTCATCCAGTAGCATTTTGGTCCAGAAAATTGTCGGCCCCCGAATTAAACTATGCGGTTACCGATAAAGAGTTGTTAGCCATCAAATCCGCCTTCAAGGCTTGGCGGCATTATCTTCTCAGTGCCAGGCATACCATTACTGTAATCACCGATCACAGGAACTTGCAGTATTTAAAAACAGCCAAGGCCCAATCATCGCGTCAACTTTGATGGGCCTTATTCCTTGCCAAATTCAATTTCGTGATCACTTATCGACCAGGTTGTAAGAATGTTAAGGCAGACGCTTTATCCCGAATTGGGATGGGAGAAGCATATTCGAACCCGGAACCAGTGCCTATAATTCCTGAACAAAGAATTCTTGGGATAACTACTTTACCGACCTTAGAAGATATTCATTTAAAGATCCAACAACTTTCCGATTCAGCAGCCCTGCAGGACTGGGTTAAAAAGGGCCAAGATTATTCAGTTGTCAATGAACTACCTTACTATCAAGGGCGTCTATTTCTACCACACAAGGAACTACAAGAACAAGTCATCTCCAATTACCATGAAGCTCTGATGGAAGGGCACCCAGGCATTGCAAAAACTGAAGCTAAAATTAAAAGACAATTCTAGTGGCCTACCTGGCGACAAGATGTAAAGTCATTTGTACTGTCTTGTGGCATCTGCGCCCAGAACAAAAGTCAAAAGAAGAAACCAGCTGGTCTTTTACAACCTTTAGATATTCCACCCACACCATGGCACACTTTTTCTTTAGACTTTATTACAGATCTACCGCCATCTAATGGATTCAACACCATTCTAGTTATTGTGGATCTTTTTTCCAAAATGGCCCACTTTATTCCTTTAAAAGGATTACCTTCTGCTTCAATCTTGGCCAAGGAATTTCTCGAAAATATTGTTCGAATACATGGATTTCCTTCCGTATTGATCTCTGACCGAGGTAGTCAGTTCATTTCGCAATTTTGGCAGAAGTGTTGTCAATTGGCACAAATCGACGTAAGGTTATCAACCAGTCACCATCCCCAAACCGATGGTCAGACGGAGAGAACCAACCAGACTCTTGAACAATACCTATGTTGTATGCTCCACCAAACCGAAAGTAATTGGAAGGACATTTTATGGATTTCTGAATACGCATACAATAACTCTGTACATTCAGGAACCGGACAAAGCCCCTTTTATACCATATATGGACATCATCCTCGAACCTCAGAACTCGATTCGCCCCAGCATTTAGAAATGCTGGCAGTAACCCATCTTCATTCTACTATTACACAAGCTTTTAAAGAGGCAACAAAACACTTGAAACAAGCGAAAGAGAAATACAAGAAAAATGCTGATCAACATAGAA
Organism: Ambystoma mexicanum; assembly: GCF_040938575.1. Classification (NCBI taxonomy): domain Eukaryota; kingdom Metazoa; phylum Chordata; class Amphibia; order Caudata; family Ambystomatidae; genus Ambystoma; species Ambystoma mexicanum. The sequence continues at coordinate 835,209,811 of NC_090925.1, forward strand.
GTGAGACCCCACCATATCGAATCGGAGATCAAGTTTGGCTGGCTACAAGACATATACCTCTGAAAGGAACTTAGACTTTTAATCCTAGATATTTGGGACCTTACACCATTAAGGCCATTATCAACCCGGTGGCCGTCAAATTAGAATTACCCTCTAATATGCGGATTCATCCTGTCTTTCATGTTTCACTTCTAAAACCAGTTCAACCCGGGACAATTAACCAAACCACCTGACCCCATCCTAATAGATGGAGAAAACACATCCTGGACTCTAAAATGGTTAAATCAAGACTTTTTTATTTAATCGACTGGAAGGGTTACGGACCACAAGAAAGGTCATGGGAACCTAGTGACCACGTTCATGTTCCTCGATTGGTGAAAAAATTCCATCAGGACTTCCCAGACAAGCCAGGGCCAAGGGAAAGAACAACTTTAGGAGGGGGCTTGGGGGGGAGTGCTGTCATGATGCCTACCCCCAGGCATCTGGATCGAGCCCTAAAGTCCCGGGAGCAGGCATCCAGATACTCATTAAAATCCCAACATCCCCGGCTGGGGGCCGTTTGGATTCAGTCTTGGCGCCTTAGGCGCCAGGCTCATCATAGAAATCAGTCCTGGCGCCATAGGTGCCAGGCTCATAGACTTTACTTACCTTATGCAGACCGTGCTGCAAATGAGTCCAAGCCAACGTGAGGCCTGGATGGGACTATTTTATTACAGGGACTATTTTTTACTTGGGTGTGGTTCTAGGGAACTTCTTACCTGGGACTACTTTGCAGGCTATTTAAACCACGCCCGAACAGCAGCCCAGGCTTCGCGTTATTCTGCATCCAGCAGCGTAACGCTCACCGTGTCTGCAAGTCAGCATCCAGTCTTCTGCCACGCCCGCCTCAAATCCGGAGCTCCTAGACAAAAGGAAAAGAAAGGAGAAGAGGTTAGATCACGGACATTATTTGATTTGTTACCTGATTCCGGACCCAGCACATCTCCAAGCCTGGAAAGGACATCATTTCAGCACGCGTCGCTTCGCCAGCAGCAGCGCCGCGTTATACTCACCAGTCCACAGCATCTTTCGACTTTGCGCTGCATCCATCATTTTCTTCGTCGAAACCCAGCACCTGGGGGAAAACAAAAGGAATAACAAGGTGAGCCGAGAAAACCGACAAAGACAATCTCTTTGCCACCATAGGCTTACCTGCTTTACCACTGGACGCATTATCCTTTAATTCACCGCATCTTCCTATGCCGCACCTATAAAGGGAGCGAAAACAGAAAGTTAAACTCATGCAACTTTTACCGGACAGTGTTTGGTAATACAGACTCTTACCTGAACGCCATTAGCTGCCTCCAGGCAATATTCTTTTGGACCCAGCTGCAACCTAACGAGGGAATGGAACAAGAGTGAACATCGGACATATTGAACTCTTTGAACTTTATAGACACTGGAGTCAATATTCCTCCGGAACTCCTCCAGTACCTTCAAACCAGTGAAGTAACTGGTATCTACGCGCCCTTGCATGCCATGCAGGATGGAGAGCTCATCATTTAAAAACATAAGGTGAGGTTACCAAGAGGGGATATCGGAGGTGATTTGTGGGGAGAACGAGAACAGTTGGGGGGGCCATCACTAAAGTCCACGGGTGGCTAAATCCCTTTCTCCACTTACAGGAGAATACTTCTACGAGTCCAGCAGACAAGATTAGGCGGGCCAGTCCAGACTGTCATCTCTGCACTACACATCACGTTGGTGGAGACCGCAGCTGTCTGGGTCCGATCGACACCCCTGTGGGAACCAGGTGAGCGTAACAGAACGCGAAGCCAATCTACAAATCCTCACCCGGGGGTAATGGAGACCTGAGAAACCGACCAACTAGCCCAATTGTTAGGGGAACTTAGGGCAGAAGTGCACTCCGCGTGCCAAGAAACGAATGCCCTCAGGAGAGAACTGATTGTGTCAAAGGAGCGCACTGATGATCTTGCTAGACAACTGCTGCAAAACCAAGCCGGGCAAACACCCCTACCTGGACTTGGGGGGAATTCAACCCCCGTTTCATCGAGCAGTATCACGTTGGTGGAGACCGCAGCTGTCCGGGTCCGATCGACGCCCCTGTGGGAACCAGGTGAGCGTAACAGCAAGCCTAGAGAAGAGGCTTGGTTGCCGAACAGACAACAGGAAGGTGGGGCTAACACCCCTTTGGTATGCAATGTGTCAACTTGAGGCTGGTTCCCACCTCTCTGTATGAAAGGCAGTGAATGACCTGTCTGGGTCCAGCAGTTACTGCAGGTATCCCTGTGCAGCAGACCCCTTTCAGAGGGATGAAGGATGTGATTTAGGGGAGACAGGAAGTCTGCTCCCATCACAAACCTCAAGGGAGACCTGCGCTTTAATGAAGAGTCACAGAGGGCTCAGTTAACCAGACAGACGCTTCGATCTACAACAGGCAGGAAGATGGGTGTGACTTAAGTATGTGTTGTCAACCCTTGTCTGTCTTGATGCAGAGCACTCTGGTCCTGACCTCATGTATAACAGAAGATTGTTGGTGGGGACCCAGGACTGGTTCATTAAGGTGGGCTTAGCCTGCACCAATCACGGGGGACCATTTTGCTTTAAGAGTGGGCTGAACCCCTCACTTGGCAGATCATCCGAAGACTTTGACAGGAGTAAGAAGAAGGACTCATTTGGACCCGGGCTGAAGGTCCATACCTTACATCTTCAGCCAGTGAAGGAAGGCCAGGTGTTCCAAGAGGGAAGCAAGATCACTCCCCTAAACATCTCACAGGGAACAGAGTGAGATACCAGACTCAGAGGACCTGTCCAGCAGCTCCAGAACCGGTAGTCAGCCAGCACAAACCGTGCCCTGCTAGGTTCTTCCAGCAAGCTTCCTAGGTGGGACGTGCCAGATAGTATCTAAACTAAGGACAAGACCGTTGCCTACGAACACTCTCCTGAGCTTTGGGCCGATGTTCTTGAAAGCTCGGAGGAGTGCCACACAAGTAACAACCAGCCTCCATCTTTTAAGGACATTTTCAAGACAGTCGAGTCCTCGAACCGTTCTCCTTAAGTTTTGGAGTGGCAGGGATGCTGTTCCAGATTGAGGCCCCAGCCGAAGACAGAGAACTACCCCCAGATGTCATGCCGCAGTCACAAGAGCCATCCGAGCAGCCTCGACCAGCATTCCATATCCACCAACTAGCACAGAGACAACGATTCTTGGCCCCAAGCCACCGCGCCGGCCAGCCTGCAGCCGTCCTTTCAGCCTCACTTGTCGAACTGCCTGCTGCCTGATTCCCACAACTGTCTCCCGCCACTAACTCTGTCTCAAGGGCTGTGAAGCACCCTGGAACCGCCTTGACACAGTCAAGCACCAAGAACTTCTTCAGCACCAGGTACATTGTGGTTCTGCCCCACCGGTCCTTCTCCGAAGGCCCGTAGAGACAGTTAGGACCCTTTGCCCCCTTGGTACTGGAATCAAATAACCTTGAACAGTAAGACTGATTACTTTACCAACTACCCTCCTGTCAGTATCCAGAGAGCATCCCTTTCCTTCGTTAAACTGTCCTCTGTGTTCCTTTACAGGGGACAGTTTTCTATTTTACCATATAATGAGACTGGCTGGCAGCTGTGAAATGATTAATTGCCCTGCAGCTCTGCTTCAAGGCTACATTCGGGAGGGAGCCGGGCATTCTTCCTGGCGCTGCCTACGTTTGTGTTTCAGCGAACTCTTGTTATCCTCACGGCCCTGCGGCCTTGTCATTTTCACATACAGACAACAATGTTCCACCGTCGAGCGGTGTAAGCGGAAAATATACTGCGAAGCAATAGGAACAGAAAGCAATGAGCAATGGTTAGAAAACAAAATGGCGATTCTTGCTACATCAAAATGGCTGTTCATTGGCAAACTCGAAAACCTATATTCTGTCGTATCATGCATGAGACGGTTGGTCCACGGCCACCAAAATGCGTTTGCGATCTCAAAGTAGAGGTATCCGTATTTCTAGACTGACAAACCCTCCTTTGGCCATATGCCAAACGTCTCATCTATTTATTGAAACCTCCTCTAGTGATGATGAATCTGAAGTACTTATGTCTGAGTCTTGCATGCTATCGTGGACATCATTGTCTTCATCAATATCTATTGCCATCAACTCTTTTACTGCTCTCATCTCATTTGTGTCTGGGCTAGTTCGATCATGAGGTTGTTTTTTCTTTGTTATCATATGCATGCATCCTTCCGTACATCCCTCAGTTACCTCTGAGCAAACTATGGGTAAACAATGTATACAACAACAGCACGTTAGGAATATTCCGAACCACTACTAATATTGAGATCAACTTCCATCCCCAAGATCGTAGTATTCCCCAAAACCAAGATCCTATTCCCCAGTTCCCTTCTCCCGTGGGGATTTCAGAGTTTAGAACGTGCATTTTCTTTATTGCTTCAAAGATCGTGGGGGAATAGTCATCGACATAAACGCAACATGCTGATCCCACTATTTTGCAAATTCCCCCACGATCAACCAGGATTACATCGAGAGCCATTCTATTTTGCAGCGTCATTAATCTTATTCCTCTTTCTTCCAACGTCATGTTAAATAATATATCTGTTGTGTTTATTGTATTCTTTAGGATTCTGGACAGTTGCCTTATATTATAGGAGTTCACTATCTGTCCTAAGAATGGAATGAATGATTTCGCTACATCAGTTGCTAATAAAACACCTTCGTCAGTCCTTTTTACTCTAGTTCTGGATAATCTGGCCATGGCTGCTGTTTCTAAGAGGAATACTCCTGGGAACAGTAGCCCTAGGTAACATGTACCTCCCCAGTTTCTGGGCAACCAAGGGTATGCTTTCTCTCCACATATAAAATAAACTGGTTCACCTACTTATACTGGTTCTATTCCCATTTTAGTACCACTGTATTCATACAACCAGTATATGTTCCGACTGAAAAAGAGCCTTTCTTTTTTAGACAAAAAGGGACAGTTCTTGGGCTATAATTCACCGTGTAAGATGGGGGAATTGCATCTTTGTCCCCTTCTGTTCTTACACGAAATGTCATTACCGATGTTTTTTATGGCGGGGACAATCTATCTCATCTATTTTGTCGTGTTATCTTCCGTGTACTTTTCCTCGTGGGCTCTGGGGCTATTACTTGTGCTTTATGGAAAATGGAACAACCCACAGGCTTCATTATTATCTACTCAAACTCATTCATGTTGGTTCTGTCTAATTGACCCGTATTACTCTCATTCCATTTCCCATAGAACATTGCACCTAAAGATGCACTACATGCAGAACTTAATGGTAATGGCAGCACATACCACCCTATTCCTTTTCCGGCATGCTGTGGTAAATGGGCACATACCCAGCAGTTTGTTTTCTTCAGGATTGCATGTGTCATGTTCATTATCAGCAGTAAGGTGTTATTTCCAAAACCTTCCCTGTGTTTTTCTTCCATTGGGGGTAGGGTATAAGTGATCACCTGAACCGGGCTTTCAGTAGTGGATATATTAATTATTGGTAAAAACATTTCTAATGGGTGTATTGTTTCTACCCACCATAATATTAGGGCTGTCGATATTGGTGCTACCACGCTCATAAAGCACATTATTATCGTTAATGCCAGCATACAATTTGTTTTACCATGCGTTTTTCTTAAACTTATAGTCTTCATAACTGACTCATTCTCAGCGGTGGTGGTGCAGGAGGAGGCTGGAACCGGTCCCGGCATGTTTCTCGCCATCCTTCTTTTTTATCACAGTTTGTTGTGGATATCTTTCTTCGTTGCGCTTGCTCTGATGTTAATAAGTTCAATGGAATTGTCACAGTTCAGTTTAGCCTGCCTTGTTTAGCCTGGATTCGATTATTTGTTTTTAGGTGAGATCACTTGTCCCTTCTTATACTGCGCAGAGGACCTTTGATCAGTTATCGCCTCAGTATCATGTGCGCCCAGCTTGTCCGCTCTGGTTCCGGACACATGTACTTTTTATGATCGCACCGAGGAGCCGCGAGTCTTGAATTGTCCGATTTGCACAATTCTCACGCTTCTCTCCTCTACACCCCTGGTTCCTTCTCCGTCCATGAGCTGAACCAGAGATTGACATAAACACCAAAAAAACTGCGGATCACTTTGTCTTCCGAGGCCGCAGGTTGTATCGCCTTGCTCCTGGTATCGTATGATCCGTGAACAGTGCCGGTGCACTTTCAGATTCAGGCTTGAAGTCAGCCTGTGGCGCTACTGCAGGTGCTGGTGTGCGCCGCGCCAATGATGCAGATCTGTTTTTTGGCGTGCTGGCAAGTGCTGGTGGGCGCCAAAGGGGTACACGATTTGGTTTTGCTGGTATCTGCAAGGCATGTTTCACGTCGGTCAGCAGTGATGTAGATTCTGCTGGGCAACGTTGGGGCACTCTTTGCCCTTCCCCCTTTTTGGCAATCGTCTCAGGCTTTGTTTTGAGTTTCACTTCTCGTTTTGGCAGATTAGGTGGCTGCTCACTGGCAACAGTTAATTTCGTTTCTGGGACCGCTGTCTCTTTCCGGTCATCAGTGTCAGGCAAGACTTTCAGTGCAGTTGGAATCTTTTTGGCATGGGTGGCATGGATCCACGACTTCCTTCCATCCACCCGTATTGCCGTCTGCGTGACCAAAAGTACTTGATGGGGCCCGCGCCACCTGGGTGCTAATGATGACTTTCTTTCAAAGTTTTTTAGCAGCACCCAGTCTCCTGGCTCCAGGGCGTGCCCCGGACCGGTGTACCTTACTGGTAATGTCTCCTGCACCTGCTGATGAATCAAACGCAATTTCTGCATTAAAAGGCCACAATAAGTACTAAGCACAGGATGTTCTATCTCACTAAGTCGTTTTGGCTGAGGTGCGCACCAAACATTTGCCGCGCTCCCCATTACGATTTCGTACGGGGAGAGCCCAGTTTTAGCCTGTACAGACGTACGCATGCATAATAGTGCTATTGGTAATGCATCCACCCAACTCAACTTGCTTCACGCACAAATCTTGCTAATCTTTGATTTAAGAATCCCGTTGTGCCTCTCCACAAGACTGGCGGAACTCGGATGCCTTGAACTGGAGACCAGCACATATCTGTAATACCACTGCACCCACAAAATGCGGTCCATTATCAGACCATAGGACCCGGGGCAAGCCAAATCTGGAAAAATACTCCTTCAACATTACTTTTGCCGTGCTCATTGCTGTGCAATCTTTCAAAGGATATGCCTCCACCCACTTACTGAATGCACAGATTACCACCAAGACGTATTTTAAGTTTTGGCACCTCTCCATCTCTATGAAATCAAAATGAACTACCTCAAACGGCATGGAGGGCGGGCCCAAACTGCCTGTTGGAGTCACTGTTCCCTTTCCTACATTGTGTTGTAAACACGTGATACAGTTCTGCACCAACCTCTCTGCATTCTTTTTTATGTTTACATTCTGCCATACTGTAGAAAGGTGCTTTATCATTTTCTTGGCACAGATGTGCGTATGGCTGTGGGCCATTGTGACCATTGCAGTCACATACGAATTTGGCAACATCCAGTTTCTAGTTCCCTTGTCCACCCAACAACCCTCCAAATCCAACTCAGCAGATCCCTCTGCCCATCCCTGTATTTCATCGGCCGTAGTCTCGGCCTGCATTTCTTTGACAGTCGCAACTCCATCTTCTATCATACAGGGCACTTCCTCTGTCTGAACCGTCATCATCTTGGTATTCAAATCAGTGGCAGTTTGTTTCGCAATTCTGTCTGCAAACGCGTTTCCCTCTCCTATTTTGCATGTTACTTTTTTGCATGTTATTTTTTTATGTGCCTCCCATTTCACTATTGCAATCAAAGGGCCATGTTGAATTCTGGCACCATGTGATGTCAGAAACCCTCTCTCAGCCCAGAGTCGACCAAAGTTATCAACCACTCCAAAAGCATACTGACTTTCAGTATATATATTCACATTCAAATTTTCTGAAATCTCGCAGGCTCTGGTCAATGCTATTATTTCCGCTGCTTGTGCTGAATTATAGGGGATTCTTTTACTTTCTACAACACTCTCTAGGGTAGTGATAGCGTATGCGGCAGTTGTCGTGCCATCTGGTAATTTAAAACATGAGCCGTCACAAAATAACTCTCCATCCGGCTCTTTCTGTGGAATATCACTTAAATCAACTCTTCCCTTGGTTTACCTGTCTTTCGTTGCTTCTACGAAAGTCATATATCGAAGCCAATGTTGCGTCCCATCATTCCTGTCTATATACATCTCTGCCTGTTGCTGCAATTCCACCTTCCTTTCTTTGCTGATTGCGCTGCGGGTTACCCTCGTGCACCCCCTTTGGTCAGTCCCGCCTCTTGCCCCCGCGGTTTCAAATTCAACCCCGGGAGGAACGGACGGTACCGAGTCTGTGTCTAAGGCGGGAGGTGCGGATGGGACAATGGGAACAGGGAGTGTCTGTTGGCCTGGTAGGCTAATAGGAAGTGTTACGTGCGCGGTCTGTGGCTGTGGGAGGGCTTGAGCTACCGGAGGGGGAGCTTGGGCTACGGGCGGGGTCTGGGCAATAGCTACTGACGTGTCTGGTCTTACTTCTGATCTTGGGCCTTGTTTTGTATGGGTCAATATATTTTCTATCAATTCATCTGCTATGTGTAATTCTCGCTGTGGGTATATCTTTTCTATATTCAACTGGTCACGCCTGCCTGCCCTTCTTAGACTCTCAGTCCACTCCTCCTCTTCTTTTTCTTCCGCTACCTCACCTTTTGATTTATGCCTGCGTGCATGCTTTGCTCTGCTTTTAAATCAGAGCATTGCTTCCTTTCTCCAGTCTTTAATAGTCTCAAATGCTGCAGGACACGCTTTCTTTCTTATCAACACCCTTTCCAAGTTATCTATCCTTGCCATCTCAAAACTACCATTAATCGGCCACTGATGGTCCTGTTGCTTTCTGGTTTGCCTATGCCAAGTCTCACAGAATATTATCGCACCCACTCCATACTACACATACATCCCTTAAGCTGGCATTCCGCCAGGTGGTACAATTTGGCCATCTTCCAAAGATTGTCTACCACAGCGGAAATACCCCGCTAGGGTGGACAATACCCCAGGCATGTTTCAACCTTCCCCCTGGTTAATCAACCTTACCTAGGGCGTTTGATTTTGCAAAGTCAACTCTCAACCAATATCAGGATGCTATGAATCGGGGAATGACTCACCTGATAAATCAAGTCGTCTGTATACTGACGCACCAAAGGACGTTGTGTCTGCGTTTCTTGGCTTCCGCCTCGTTTCGGGACCCTCGCCTCCTTGTTCTTTAGCCAGGCACGTCGATCAGGGATCAGATGTGTGCAGATCTGCAAAGGAGTCTCTCATCACTTTTACAGGGTGCCCCGAACACCTCTTGATCCTGGCGCGATCGTCCCGTCCTCGCCGTTCTCTGCCTTTCTCAATGACAACGTTACGCGAAGGAACAAGTGGGGGCGGGTCCCTATTCGGGCGCCATCTTGAAAGGGGCCCCTAGGGGACCCTGACGTCTATGGAAACAAGGCGGGTCACCACACACGATAGAGACGCCAGACACGAGGTTGTATTCCCAAAGCTAGGGTTTTATTGCAAAGCAAAAGTCTTAGTTGGCCAACTCGGTCTCACGCCCCGCGACGTGTATCTATAGACCTCGAGGGACGCAAGAGAGTGAATTACGTACATCAGTTACATATATACAAAATGCATATCAAACAATCAGCTATGACATGTTTAACACCCCCCTTTATTGGGTTTCTTTGAACTTGGTGTGATGATGGACATCTCCGACCACTATGACACTTTCAAACATCTATTCTAGTAACAATTTGCAATTTGTGAGTGCGAAGGCATCTTTCGGTTATTAGATAGAACACGGCGCTTCTGTTCTTGGAAGCGAACTACATATGGGGGGGAGTTGCATTCTGGACCTTGCTATCTATCAGGTGCTATTCGCGTCCTGGGAGCCGACATGCTCTAGCGGGCTCAGCATAGGGGGGGCCGTTAGAACAGCATAATTCAAGCCTTTAGCAGTATTATTCTAACATATTCTACCATATAACGAGACTGGCTGGCAGCTGTGAAATGATTAAATGCCCTGCAGCTCTGCTTCAAGGCTACATTCGGGAGGGAGCCGGGCATTCTTCCTGGCGCTGCCTACGTTTGTGTTTCAGCGAACTCTTGTTATCCTCACGGCCGTGCGGCCTTGTCCTTTTCACATACAGACAACAATGCTCCACAGTCGAGCAGTGTAAGCAGAAAATATACTGCGAAGCAATAGGAACAGAAAGCAATGAGCAATGGTTAGAAAACAAAAGGGCGATTCTTGCTACATCAAAATGGCCGTTCATTGGCAAACTCGAAAACCTATATACTGTCGTATCGTGCATGAGACGGTTGTTCCACGGCCACCAAAATGCGTTTGCGGTCTCAAAGTAGAGGTATCGTATTTCTAGACTGACAATGTGTGGTTTGTTTTGTTGTTGTGGTGTAGTGAAGTTTTTGCTGTTCGTTATGCTTTAGGCTTGTGGTTGTGTTTGGTTAGAATTTGAGAGGTTTATGCAGAGGGGTGAAATTGTTAGTGGGTTGGTTATTGGCCTCGCTATCTAGTGCTAAATTTCCATGTTCTTTCTAGATGAGGTGTGTGAATATCTCTGTATTTCTATCTAGATCCAGCACCGGCCAACATTCACAATCCTGTCTATATATGACGGATGCCAATATTCACAATTATATGCAAATGTGCAACTGGTCCACTTTCAAATCCCGTCTAGATGCGAGGTAATCCAGCATTCACAATTATATCTAAATGTGGCATTGGTAATATTCCCAAAGCAATCTAGATGTGGTAATTGCTAAGATGCCCAATTCTATCTAGATGTGGCACTGGCCGACATTCACAATCCTGTCTAGATGCGACAGAGGCCTGTGTTCACAATGTTCACAATTCTAGTTGCTAACATTTGTAATTCTATCTAAATGTGGTACTTGCTACCATTTTACAATCCTATCTAGATGTGACGCAGGCTAATGTTCATAATTCTATCTAAGTGTGGTACTTGTCATCTTTCACAATTCTATTTGGGTCCAGCGCGGGCCCATGTGCACAATGCCATCTGAATGTGGCACGTGCTAATGTTCACAGTTCTAAGTGTAGCACTTTCTAACATTCATGATTCTATCTAAGTGTGGCACATGATAACATTTACAATGCTATTTAGATGAGACGCAGGCCAATGTTCACAATTCTAACTAAATTTGGTAAATGCTTCACAATTTTATCTAAGTGTGGCATTCACACACGCAGGGATCCCCTTTCACCCACTCATACATCTCCTCTCACATTCATTCATACTGCATTCACCACGCAGGAACGCACCCACCCACCCAGGACATTCAAACACACTATCATATTCCTACTCATTTACCCACCACCCACTGACCCATACACCTTCTCTCGTGTCCACTCACACTACATTCTCCACACAGACAGGCACCCATTCAGAACATTGAAAAACACTATCACATTCATACTCATTCACCCACCAGTCACTAACTTATACACTTTCTCTTACATCCACTTTTGCTGCATTATCTACACAGACACACACCCACCCAACCAGAACATTGACACACACCCACACTATCACATTTCATCTCATTCACCCACCACTCACTGACATACATACACCTGACACACATTTCACACATTCAAAATACACATTACATTCAAGCTGGGAGAGCTTCCTGGTTCCTGTATATTAGCTGTGAGGAAGCCGAAGAAGGAATTGGAGCTGAACATGGCATGTGACACATACCACATGTCAAATTAGCTCCATCCTGGTGTGGTGGGCCCCCCGCTATGCAGAGGCAGCTGGGAGCCCTGCTACACCAGGAGCTTCAGTTTAAAAAAAAACAATGTTTTCTTCCACTTTTTTGTTTACATTTTTCTAAAGAGGTATCAAGTGAGATTGCAGGGCTAACAAGGAAGAACACAGCTTGGCGACCCCCAGATGACTTCCCTGTGCTGCTCTACGATGGTACAAATTGAGGTCCACATTACACATATTCGGCACACAAAGCAAATGATCAGTTTTAATACAGAAATGCCCTGCAAGGGAAATCTGAGTAAGCCTTGTCGGACTCCGAATACAGATGGTTGCACGCAGTATCCACACATATCCAAATCTGCACACAGTATGCATCTAGCCCTGTGGGATAAACTCAGTTGCTTTCTAGTAGTATATGTAACTCTTCTGGAACGTAAATCACCATGGAAAATTTTAATGAAAACAGGTTTTACTTTGTGATTCACTTTTTACATTGCTCTAGGATAAAGTACAGTTTGGCAGCTAAAGTCCACAAACAGCTGACTTTCAGATGCTAATTTAATCGCTAACAGTTCTGTAAACTCCAACATTTAACCAGCTTTATGAAGACAATAATCACTTCAAACATCCCTCCCCCAGTCACTTCTGATGAAGGGGATGCCCTTTACAAATGCAGTGCAGAAAAGAGGCCACCAGAAGGCCCTGTACTGGTGACAGCTCTGCCTATGAAAGAAGGTCACCTTGTTAGTTAGGCCTGATTGTCCTGTTCCGAGTCCACCTCCCCTTTCTCCTCACCTGACTCCTCCGATGTACGTACACAAGGATCGGTCTCAAACTTGCCTGGCTTCTCCTTAGTCCTTGGAACCCTGCTTTTCTGTGTTCTGGCCTTCTTTTCGTGAAGATAAGGTCTGGCCCCTCCGGAGGCCACCGTGACAGAAGAGTGGACCTATCACCGGGGAACCCCAGGGGGCCAGCCTCAGTTCTAGGGAAAAAGCCCAAAGGCGGAAAAAACCCTAGTCCATAGATGGGTTCGGAAGGTAGGTCCTTTAGATGGTTCAGAACTATAATTTGCAGTTCCAAGATGTCAGGGGTGATGACGTAGATAGTGTGTTTGAAGGCAGGAATCAAAGAGGCAAAAAAGCAAGGTACGGAGTAAAGGGGTAGCTGACCCTGAGATAAGGGTAGAAAAGGAAAGTATCGAAAAGGGAAAAGGGAAACAGTAATTAGAAAGGGCTACTGTACCAAAGTCTCAAGTAGTCTGAAGCAGCGCTAACCCCCTGCGGCGAAACGGAAAGGAACAACTCGCCAGAAGGTATTACGCCGAGAAGGTAGACAAAGGTAGAAAAGTAACAAAGGCTTGAGAAACGCCGCGGCGACCAGCACAGCGCTTCCGTGTTTGTAAAAGAAAGAAATACCAGTCAGAAGGGTTGAAGGAACAGCCGATAGCAAGTCCAGTAAGAAAGCTCCTGTTTCCGGACACGGAAACACAGTGCGAGAAGCACCCTCGCGGCCGGAGTCCCAGGTTGAAGTAAGGTAAGTGGAAGTTTAGAGCAAAGAAAGAAATAGCGAAGCGGAAGGGTACCGCAACAGATGTAACAGCTGCACTCGTGGACGCAGAGAAAAACTGTAGCGAATACGGAGATAATAGAAAGGTAAGGAATAGGGATAAAGGGAAGGAACCAGGGGGAATGAGGACTAGGAGGTATACACAGGAAGGCGATAATCCAAAGTCGGAGCGTTGAGAGAGAGTGAAATAACAGATACAACGCGCCGAAAAGTAGGCGGAGCTGGATTATATAAGCTCAGCGTCATGATGGGCGCCATGTTGGGTGAGGACTAGACCAATCACCGGCGGAACCGCCAGTGATACCAATGTTTCCAATCTTGGGTCCTGACAGTATACCCCTTTCCTCTCGGGGTACCCCCCGGCTTGCCCGGGTGAAGGCGATGAAACTTTCTCAAGAGCCTAGGGGCATGAACATGGCTTACTGGTTCCCAAGACCTCTCTTCCAGAGGATAGCCTTTCCAGTGAACCAGGTATTGGAGCCGATCTCTGTGGTATCTGGAGTCCACTAGGTATGCCACTTCGTATTCTTCTGGAATGGAACGTACCTGGGCTCGACTCTTGTGGATGGGTCTAAGGAACGGGTCTACCTTGTACTCCTTGAGCAAAGAGACGTGAAACACCGGGTGAACCCTTTTGAGATAGTCAGGAAGTTTGAGTCGGAAGGCAACCGGGTTGACCTGTTGGAGAATGGAAAATGGACCAAGATAACAGGGAGAGAATTTTCCGGAATGAACCCATCTAGGAAGAAATCTAGTAGATAACCAGACTAGTTGTCCTGGTCCCCATGTAGGATTGGAAGCTCTGCTCCTATCTGCCCATCTCTTCTGTGATTGTTGACTGAGTTGGTGTGCTTTCTTGGCGAGACTATGAACTTCCTGAAGTTCCTGTATCACGCCGTCCAGAGATGGGATCTTAGTGGCTAGAGAGCCAAACCCTGGTAGGTGTTTGGGATGGAATCCATAAGTGCACAAAAAAGGACTCATTTGGATAGTGGTATGCAGGGTATTATTATAGGCGAACTCAGCTTGGGAAAGGAAACAATGCCATCTCTCTTGTTGTGTGCTGCAGAAACACCTTAAGTACTGTTCCAGGTTTGCATTTAACCTTTCGGTCTGTCCGTTACTCTGGGGGTGGTATCCCGAAGAAAGAGCTCTGTTGATGCCCAGGGCCTGACAAAGCGAAGCCCAGAATTTGGACGTAAACTGAGGTCCCCGGTCAGATACAATGGTCTGGGGTAGACCGTGTAGACAGACTATATCTCGAAGGAAGATATCAGCTGTCTCCGAAGCAGAAGGGATTTGTTTAAAAGCTGAAAAATGGGCCAGTTTGCTGAATGAATCTATTGTGACCATAATCACCGTCATACCCTCAGAAGGGGGAAGATCGACGATGAAATCTGTGGAGATATGTTCCCATGGTCGTGACGGTAAGGTATGTTGTTGTAGGAGTCCGAGCGGTTTACCGGTTCGGTATTTGTTAGAGGCACAGATTGAGCAGGAGGTAACATACTGATATACATCAGTCTTTAATTTTGGCCACCAAAAGCCTCTTTGCAAGAGTTCATAGGTCTTTCTGATGCCCGGGTGACCCGACAAGGGAGTATCATGGCACCATGAAAGGACGAGCTTCTGGAGATCCTTGGTGGGAATGAAAAGGGCGTAATCATGATAGTACAGTCCATCCTTGCCTTGAATGACTGTGGCGGGTAGACTTGCACCCGACTGATAATGAGGTATCAGATCTCGGAAAAAAGAGACTGTGGAAGCTAGGACCTTGAGATTTGGGAAAATGTGGTCATGTTCATTGTAGGTTCCTGAACTGTCCCCGATACTTCTTGATAAGGCATCTGCCTTCTTGTTTTCTGTGCCCAGAATATAGGTTATTATGAAGTCGAACTGTAGGAAGAAATATGCCCACCGGGCATGTCGGGCATTGGTGCACACCATTTGTTGTAGAACTCGGAGATTGCTATGGTCAGTTCTGATTACGAAGGGATGGGTTGCGCCTTGTAAGAGATGTTGCCATTCTTGGCAGGCTAACTTGATGGCTAAGAGTTCTCTCTCTAAGACGGAGTAGTTCCGTTCACTACTGGTGAGGGTCTTCGAGAAATACGCCACTGGATGTTCATAGTCATCAGCTGCCTTCTGTAATAGGATGGCACCTACTGCTCCAATTGAAGCATCCGTCTCCAGGATGTATGGTATGGTCTGATCCGGCTGTATCAAAATGGGAGCGGAGGAGAAACGTTCCTTCAGAGTCTGAATAGCTCTTCTTTGCTCATCTCCCAAAGCAAACTTGACTCCTTTCTTGAGCAGGGATGTGAGAGGAAGCACTAGGTTGGAGAAGGTTGGTATAAATCTTCTATAAAAGTTGGCTAACCCTAAGAAGCTTTGTAGCTCTTTGATAGTGCTGGGTTCTCTCCACTCCATGATAGCCTTAACCTTTGCTGGGTCCATCTCTATGCCTTCACCTGACAAAACGAATCCTAGGTAGGATACGGAAGTGGTCTCGAACTTGCATTTTTCCGGTTTAACCAAAAGCTGGTGTTCAAGAAGACGTTGGAGTACCTTTCTCACCAGTGACCTGTGTTCGTTTAGCGACCGAGAGTATACCAGGATATCGTCCAGATACACCACCACCGAGACAAACAACATGTCTGCGAACACCTTATCCATATACCTCTGAAAGACAGCGGGGGCGTTGACCAGGCCGAATGGCATCACCCGGTATTCGAATAATCCGAAAGGAGTGCGAAACGCGGTCTTCCACTCGTCGCCTCTTCTTATCCTTAGGAGATGGTAGGCGCCTCTTAGATCCAGTTTGGTAAAATATACGGCTCCTTGCACCGCCTCCAAGATGTCTCGGATTAATGGCATAGGATACCGGTCTCTGATCGTCACCTTGTTAAGCCCTCTATAGTCAATACATGGACGCAGTTCGGAGCTGTCCTTCTTTGGTATAAAGAATAAGGAGGCTCCACAGGCTGATCTCGACTCTTGAATGAGCCCATTCTGGAGATTAGAGTCCAGATATTCTCGTAGGACCTTCCTTTCTGGGAGTGACAAAGGGTACATCCGCCCGAAAGGAATCACTGCTTCAGGTACTAGGTCAATGCCGCAATCTTCTGGTCTGTGAGGGGGAAGATCACGAGGTTGGATGTCTATGAATACCTCAGAGAATTTGTGATATCAAGGTGGAACTGAGGCGATGATTGTCGAACTCTGTGTAGGAAGTGGTTCCGTTTCAGGATGAGTGGAGGAAACCATGTTGCCCATACAAGTAGATTTGCAAAAGAGTGAGTCGAAGCTCACCTTATTAGCCTTCCAGTCAATGTGGGGATTGTGTTTCCTTAGCCATGGAATACCGATGACCAGAGGGAAATGGGCTGCTCTGATCTGATCAAAGACCAGATATTCCGAGTGATGGCTCATCTCCATTCTTAGTGGTATTGTTTCTGTGGTGATAGGACCGGATGACAGGGGTCGACCGTCTACACCCTCTACCGGAATGGGAGTTATCTTACGTTTGGTAGCTATGTGATGTTCTATAGCCCAGTTAGCATCCATGAAGTTACCTGCAGCTCCACAGTCCAGCATAGCAAGTACCTCAATGGAACTCGAAAGAGATAACCATAACGTGACTTGGAAAACCATCAGGTTGTTTTCCTCAGGGTTGTTCATGGTTCTTGAGTGGTTGCAAGGGTACTTGGCACTTCCCCCGAGACTTCCCTTGCTGTAGATCGGGGGTTGAGGTTTTCCTTCCTCCGGGGTGGCACTTCAGGACAGTTTCTCAATAAGTGTTTGGCGGAACCACAATACATACATAACCCGGTCTCTTTTCTTCGTTTACGCTCTCCCGGTGTAAGGGGTCCCCTGGTAGTTCCGACTTGCATGGGTTCTTCAGAAGGGGCGTTGGTCCGGGTTTCTGGAGAAGGGTTCGGTAGACTCAGAGACTGAGGATTGTTCCTGAATCGTCTTCTTTCTTGTCGTCTTTCTGTTAATCGGAATTCAATCTGTAATGCTAAGGTCATCAGTTCCTGACAAGATACTGGTCGGGCTACACGAGCTAACTCGTCCTTGAGCTCGTCATGGAGTCCTCTCCGAAATATAGTTTGTTGAGCTGAATCGGGCCAGTCTGCCTTAGCTGCTAGTCTCTGAAAGCGGGCGATGTAAGTCTGGACGTCTGTGTTCCCTTGTTCGACATCCAGGATAGCTTCTAAGGAGGAGTATAATACCTCTGGTCTGTCGAATCGTTCCTTGAAGCCCTCTATAAAACGATCATAATCAATCAAAGAAGGGTTGTTTCTGGCAACAAGAGGAGTGGCCCAAGCCAGAGCATTTCCTGTGAGGTTGGCAATGATGAATCCAACCCTAGATCTTGCCGATTCATAGGCATGGGTCCGGAAGGCAAAATACACACCACAGGCATCAAGGAATTCCTTCATTCCTCCCGGGTAACCGTTGTACTTGCCAAAGGAAAGGGGCATCGCAGGTAGATCTCCACGGTCGTCTCTATGTAGGACTACCTGCTGTCGAAGTGCTATGTTCTCTGTCCTCAAAGCTTGGACTTCAACTGTGAGGTTCTGCATTCCTGCAACCAGCTCTTGATATTGTTCCAAGGAAGCCATGTTAGGGTTGGGGCGTTGTATTCTGTCCTGTTCCGAGTCCACCTCCCCTTTCTCCTCACCTGACTCCTCCGATGTACGTACACAAGGATCGGTCTCAAACTTGCCTGGCTTCTCCTTAGTCCTTGGAACCCTGCTTTTCTGTGTTCTGTAAAAGAAAGAAATACCAGTCAGAAGGGTTGAAGGAACAGCCGATAGCAAGTCCAGTAAGAAAGCTCCTGTTTCCGGACGCGGAAACACAGTGCGAGAAGCACCCTTGCGGCCGGAGTCCCAGGTTGAAGTAAGGTAAGTGGAAGTTTAGAGCAAAGAAAGAAATAGCGAAGCGGAAGGGTACCGCAACAGATGTAACAGCTGCACTCGTGGACGCAACTGTAGCGAATACGGAGATAATAGAAAGGTAAGGAATAGGGATAAAGGGAAGGAACCAGGGGAAATGAGGACTAGGAGGTATACACAGGAAGGCGATAATCCAAAGTCGGAGCGTTGAGAGAGAGTGAAATAACAGATACAACGCGCCGAAAAAGTGGGCGGAGCCGGATTATATAAGCTCAGCGTCATGATGGGCGTCATGTTGGGTGAGGACTAGACCGATCACCGGCGGAACCGCCAGCGATACCAATGTTTCCAATCTTGGGTCCTGACACTGATAGTGAGAAATACTCCATGTCTCTTCTTAGATGACAAAGAATATGTTACCAATTTTAGTTATTTTGCAACAAAATGCAGCCGGGACCTAATGGTCCTAACAATCACCACGGCACAGAGATCATCAGATGCAGAAAGAACTAGAGATAGAGGAAAACAAATTCAAATCTAACACGACCATTACTGATGCCCAAAAACAATTGTTGGATCTAAACAAATCATTCAAGGACTTTAAAACAACCACACTATCCAGAAAAACTAAAAAAAAACTGCAAAAGGATATTAAAGACTTTCAATTAGACATTGTATACCTGTACATTGCTGACAATTACTTAGCGAACCTGAATCAAGGAGGGCATTCGGGTCCCCAGTCTACCAGACACAATCGTCGCAGAGGGGTGACCTTCTCTGGATCTAGTAGCGATCCTCCTCGGACGATCAATCAAAAAGACGAACAGGTCCTCCACAATCCAATTTTCCATATGCACCACCACCGTTTTTCCTTTTTTAGGGGGTGGTGGTTTTGGCAACCCCCCTTGGGGGTATCCCCAATGGGGACCAGCACAAAGAGGAGGAAGGCAGGGCTACAGACCCAGAAGAGGCAGACAGAGATAGCTGGCTCTAATATGAACAACCACTTGACACCCATATTTAATCTAGGGGACATTGATTTAACAGAGGGCCAAACATCTGTACTCATGAAGGGATTATCATTCGTACCCACGGTAGACACTGATTGGTATGACTCTGAAATGGAGATCCGCACATTTCTTAGGAAAGTGAGACTTCACACTTTCTTTAAAGAACATTCTATGGTCTCAGAAAATCTAGAAACAGATACAGGTTTTCATAGACCATCGACTTTCACTCCATCGGATAGTCAGATACCTAATGAACTTCTGACGTTCGAGAAATGCATCCTACAGGACTTCTCTAAATTTAAAAACAACAACAATAAAAATAAAACAGGGGTCTATCACAACTTAACCAAGGATAAAAAACGAGCACTCACCGACCTACAAAACAACAAGAGTATCGTCATAAAATCGGCAGACAAAGAAGGGGGAATTGTGAACATGACCACCACTCAATACAAAGACATGGTGCTGGCCATTTTAAACGACCGGGAATGTTACTCTATTCTCTGGAAGGACCCCACAAAAGACCTCATTCTGGAAATATCACAAGTGGTTAACTTTGCACTAGAGAGAGACTGGCTATCTTCCAAAGAAGCTGATTTCCTCACCACTCCAGGGGGCAGAACTCCATGTTTTTATGCCTTACCGAAAATACATAAGGATCCAATCAACCCACCAGGCAGACCGATCGTCTCAGGATGTGGGTCGGTCTTGGAACCTTTGTGTAAATTCATGGACAGTTTTTTACAGCCACCCAATATGCAAACAAGTACATACCTGAGAGACATTACCCACACCATCACAATTTTTGAGGAGTTATCTTTCGACCCAGCTACCCAGATTCTTGTCACAATGGATATAAAGTCTCTCTACTCAAATATTTCGCAAGAAGCAGCAATAGAATGCACTCGAGAGTGGCTCACCAAAAACCCTTTACAAGATCGGGTTCCCACAAACTTTATCATAGAACTCATGACGATAGCCCTCCAAAAGAATGTTTTCACTTTTGACAAACAAATGTACCTCCAAACCAAGGGAACTGCCATGGGGGCAGCATTTGCCCCGAGTTTGGCCATCCTATTTATGGCCAAATATGAGGAAGAATATGTGTTTTCACCACTCAATCATTGGAGGCAACAAATACATCATTGGGACAGGTACATAGGTGATGTCATCTTCATCTGGACAGGTCAATTGAGTCATCTTCTACTCTTTTGGGAATGGTTGAATTCCTGTAATTCTGACATACAGTTTACCATTGAGCATAGCAAATTCAAGGTCCCCTTTTTGGTCCTGACTATCCAACATTTCAATGGTAAACTACTTTGCGATCTCCATCGAAAATCGATGGATAGAAACACTTTGCTACACCATACCAGTAACCACCCGATGCATATGAAACAGAATCTGCCCTATGGACAGTACCTGTGGATACAGAGAAACTGCACCCTAAAACAGGACTTTCTCACACATTCCAAATGTTATCAGAGAGATTACAGGAAAGAGGTTATCCAAAGAAACTGCTGGATCATTCAGCCAGAAGAGCCCTCAATACGAACAGAGAACTACTCTTGCAGCCAAAAAATACACGGACGGATCCGGAGGATGACCGCCTCATTTGCGTGGTTACGCATGGCAGAGACACAGCGAAAATCAAAAGGATTATACAAAAATATTGGCACATTGCCAAACTGAATTTACCAGAGGACCTACCGCCACGATTCGCATATAAGAGGGCTAAAAACCTGAAAGACCATTTAGTACATTCCCTTTTTCAAGCAGAATCTTCCCAAACCGGACAAAGAACACTACGCCCAATACAAGGGCACCACCCCTGTGGTAATTGTGTGGCATGTCAATTTACGAGGAAAATTAAAACCTTTAAGATTGGCCAGAGGGAATGGACACTGAAAGACTTCACCAATTGCAAGAGTTCCAATGTCATCTATTGTATTGAATGCTCTTGCGGCTTGAGATATACGTAGGACAGACAATGAGATTGGTACATCTAAGGATTTCCGACACAGATCCAAAATCCGTTGCAAAACTTTGACAGCACCTTTGGTGGCACACTTTATGGAGGCTAAACACTCCCCTAATGACATTATGTGGTGGGTATTAGAGAAAGTAAAGGGTGGAGCTGATTTAACACACAGCTTGTTACACAAGGAATCCAGATGAATTCACCGATTAGACTCGTACCACCAGGGATTGAATGAAATCTTTCAACCAGTGGTACATTGAGTCGTGACTGCACACAATACGGGAGCAACTTTTTTACATACCGATCCCAATAGGTTGCAGGTCCACCTGAAATACATAGTGGACAGCACCACCACATTAGGGCTATATCTCCCTGTGATATCTCATGTGTGAACACACAATATGCTTCAAGTCTGGACTCCAACAGCATTTGGTCTCCAGCGGTGATTGGGAACGTGAAGGGCTATATTTCACTGTGAGATCTCATGTGTGAACATATAACATGCTTTAAGTCTGGACTCCAACAGCATTTGGTCTCCAGCGGCGATTAGGAATGTGAAGGGCTCACACCAAACATTGGGCGCCACCCCTTTTCTACTCCCCCACCACACGCCATATCTACAATATGTGAATTTAGGCTGAACCTTCCAGCTTTTCGTTCTGTATTTGCCTGTGACACTACAAAACCTCGCAGCAGGCTGCAGACTTCTCACCGGCAACACATGATTGATTTCCACACTCCTGCAGCGGAGTGACACGGCAACGCCAGGAATGCCGTGCTCTGTGTCGCATTTCCTCTGATTGTACCCAATACAGATCCACAGCCAGGATCTAGGACTATCACAATACAGGGTAGCAGCCCCGTTGCCTAGACTACAACCCACAACGATACACATAGTCAGACCCGGGACGTGACTTCCAGGGTCACGTGCACCAATCCTGCTGCAGAGCCTACATCTGCAACTTCCCTGACAATCAGTATGCCTCCCAACTCACAGAGACGCGGTTCGTGCAGCAGACAGACACAGCAGCGCTGGACTGGACCCCCGCGGTACCGACAAGGGCTATGCAGGTAAGCTTAGTGTTTAGTCACAAGCCCTATAAACACCCCCTACATTTGCGACGCCCATAGTATTTTGCTCTACTATGAGCAAGCCTCCATGGATTTTTCCCGCATGGATTCAGGCAACCATAATCACGGGCTATGACCCATCATCACCCAGCCGCTGACACCCGCTTCTCTTGAGCAGTGCAATACCAGCATCCCACTAAAGCAAGCCTTTAAGGATTTTTTTGTATGGCTCAATGCCATTAATATTACAGGCTATGGCCCATCATCACTCAGCCCCACACAAATGCTTCTTCTGTTTAATGTTACACAAGCGTCTCACAATGCACAGAACAAACTAACATTACACAGAAGGTAATGACAGTTTTTATTATTCTTTATTTTTAAATTTATGTTTATTTATTACAGGCCCACAGACCATAGGGGATATCATGGGACCCACCACATCTACTTTGGAGATCCCATCTCACAGGTAGATATGCTATTGGACAACTATTTTTGTTCATCACCAGTGACTTCACCATTAGATGTCAGAGTGAACACATGGTCCTGTATTGTGTCTTTTCAGTTATATCTGAGCGCCACAGAAAACATTAAGGCTGGATACCACCTCTGCACTCTTGGTATGCCCAAATAGTTTGTTCTGGACTATTCCACGGAAAGAGAATTCGGTAGCCATACCGACGTAATTAATTAGGGCCCTTTTACTTTTAAAGATGGTGTCATAATCTGCATGACCACGTGTTATATACCAACTGTTCTCACTAATGGGAGGTTTCCACCATTTTGTTTTATACCAACAGGGAACCCCACCTAACACCATTAGTGAAGGGCGCCATTCAAAGATGCACTTTAACTGTTGCAATAAAGGTACATAGAAGCAACCACACGGGAAGTCTAGGGATGGTCTAGAACTCCAGACCTGACACGACCCAAGACTTGGGATTACAGCATCGGCAGGTAAATTTATGGCCGATGTATCTGAGACTTCATTTAGATTGTAGAGGGTCTGCTACAATCTGACCAGTATTGAGATGGGGAATTACAATTGCTGTTCTCTTTTTTTGCATATCCACACAGGGTCTTCAAACGAGACGCCCTGATGAAGGAGGACTAACAAAACGTCCAATAACCGCAGAAACGTGAAGAGCTTGGTTGGAGACCAAGCCCCACATAGGCTAAGAATTCTTTAACCTTAAAGACTCAGTTACCAAGGCTACATTGAAGCCCCAGGACATTTTTTTGAACCCTTACAAATTCCTGCTTCCTCACCAAATAGAGCAACCGGCAGGGAAAGTCACAGGGATTTTTCCAGGGCACCTGCAATAGGGTTCATCTTTCCTATTTTAAATTCACTTTCAATGTCACTTTCTGTAATTCTAATTTTTCTAATTGTGCACATGTGGCCCAAATTCTGCAGATCCCTGTAGGCAGAATTTCCCACACCAAGCAGAGTCAAGTAACCGATTGCACTGCAGGTCAAAGCAACACAGTTTACATTGCTTTCAGCAGCAGTTATTTCACTACTGAACCCTGAGACCTGGGGTCCTTTAAGACGAGGTAGCAATGCATGGGGATGCAGAACTTACTCATACATCAATAATCAAACCGACTGTTTTATTTGCAATTATCTAAAACAGGGAGTACAACGGACATCAACAGACGTCAGACAAGCAATCTCAACAAATTTTTAAAAAAAGCATTCTTATATAGTAAAAATTCTTCATCATTGATGTAACACTATGTGGCAAACTACAAAAATCTACTTGGGGATGTGATGGGCTTACAGGGAACATCTAGGTATACGTTCCATACTGACGGGAGTTGTGATTGGGTCTCTAACATCAGGTGGACAACAAAGCCCTCCTCTGGTGCAAGTCATCTTTATAGTCACAAAATACATGACCATTCATTGGTTACACAAACTATAGGGCTTTTTGTTACGTGGCCCTCTTCAAATGGTTGGCACACTTGTACCCTTCTGGAATATTCCACTTGCTAGCAGCACGTAAGCTGGTTACCCCAGGTGTGTCAGCCTGGCAATGCGTCCCCACCCAATTAGCCCACTTTCTTCACTCCTGCGGTCTGCCATTCAATTAAGGCTTTGACCTTGGCCCTGAAGAAGCTCTCTGTGCATGAAAATAAAAGGGAGTGTGGCATGGTCTTATGTTCTGGTTTCGGTGTAGCTCGACCCAAAGTCTATTTTCATCTGACCATGTGACTGGAGACCATGTTATTGAGCTCTTCGTTGCATATAATACTATTAAATGATGAACTCTTGACTCCTCCAGTGTTTTTTCATCACACCTCAAACAGAAGTTTGTTTCTTTCTCACGTTCATGTAGCTTCTTAACGGACAACCAGGCTTACGGTGGCCTCGAATTTTGGTGCTGGGCATAGCCAGACTTTCCTGAATTCTCCTTCGCCATCAGCTATTTGCCAACGGCGCCACACTCAATCCCTTTCCATTCACAGGGTTCAAGTCTTGCTAAAGTGCATTGTGGAACATCCAGATTTTATACATTCCTATGTATATACATTGGCGCATCGCCACAATCTATTCACTATGTAGCCAGCCTCAGGATTACTTGTCCACTTGCGTTAAGGCATCTGTATAAGTGTAAAATGACTGCATTTTCTTCAGCGTTACTTTGCACAAGCATCCACATTTTGATCCAGAAATGTTGCTTACCTTTGACACCTCCTCTTCAGATTTTATAGAATGTCTATGTTCTTTCGTCGTTTGTGTCTTTTCCGGGAGCGTCAGTTCTGCTTTGCATGATGTCACCAGTCCTCTTTCTCAATCATTCTCACAATCCTTCCGGGACTCTGTCCAGAAGACCATCATCTCACAATCCTTCTGGGACTCTGTCCAGAAGACCATCATTTCTTTGTGAATGCATATAGGGTTTTCTCAATGGATACCTTATTTCAAGAATTCTTTGTGGTACTGGCATCCTCACTGGTACTGCACGTGTTGCAATTTCTGGCTCCCAACATATAGGCAACATGGGGGCGGAACTAGGGGTCTGCTAGGGGTATTTGGCTCCTCCTCTACACCACCCCCAGGTGATGTGCTGGCAGGTGCATGCATGATAAATGTGCGCAACTGTCGCCTAACATGCTGAGCTTTGTTTGCTGCATTTTACTATCTACATTAGGATCCTCTATGTCTCCCACGCCCACACTTTGCTTTGCCCTGTGGCCGCCCCCCACCAATCAATGTGGAGGTGATGATGAGTGTGCCTTCGAACTTTATAGCAAGTAGTACTTTGGAACTAGTAGTACTTGTGGATTTTGCAAGATACATAATGACTCATCACCAAGGCTGTGACCATCGGGAGAGCATCCTGAACCCTGGCACTCCCAGTGAATTAAGACGAGCATCAGAAGCATTCAGGATAGTATCTGTATTTTATGAGCAGATTCTGCACATGGTCATAATGGCATTTCTCCAGCATTGGATCTTTCATAGATTCACATGCTTGAATATTGCCTGTCATCAGACTGAGAATCCTCTGTAACTTAAAAATAATTATATGTTTACATTTTTCCCATAGGAAAAAGCAATAGAGATTGCCCATTAGGTCTGAAAAGGCACTCACTTGTGTAGTCCCTCCACCTCACTTTGGTCCTTTATGACCCCAACAAATGAGGTGGCAGGGCTTAAGCTCCACCCCAGGCAGCAATCTTCAGATTTTCCACTGCAGTCTTCAAGATTATGAGAATCCTCTTCAGCTCTCTGAGCTTTCATTGTTTTTTGACAGAATCTTTGACAACTTGAACCTACAATTTCCACTACTTTAAAACACACGTGTTGGTGTTCCCCACTGTGTGTTTCCTGGGCTCAGGAAAGTCACAGCTAAAGTTCTAAATCGTCGAGTGAAAGCACCTCATGAGCCATGGCAGAGCCAGTGGAAGGACCACTAAGAGGCCTTCCCTCTTTAAGGACTGCAGTAGGTGCAAAAAGAACATTGTTTATATGAGGGACCCTCATGAACAGTGCATTTACTGTTTGTACCCTCAGGATATTCAAGAATGTGAGATCTGTGTCAAACTTTAACACAACTTGAAAAAGGATACAGACTTATAAAGGATACAGAATCAGCATTCACCTTGGGAGCCCCTCTGCTCTGGGATATCTTGAACGCGATGTTAACAAGACTTTCCCCCCAAGAGCGCAGCCTGTAGAAATAAACTATAACTAACAGGCCAGGGGCTTGAGTGAAAAGGCAGGTGCAGCGACAACAGAGCTAAGGGAACAAAGCAAAAACGATGGTTCAAGATAGCAGCCAGAGTTATCAAAGTGCAGCAATCACCCGCCCACAATTACCCTCTCTTACCTGCTTAGCCAAAAGGAAGTCCCGCAACCTATGTGAGTTCAGCAAAGTGATGACAAGGTGAAGAAGGAAGGAAGTCTCAGTTGAAGGAAGTCTGTGCAATAATCCACCTAACCCGAACGGCACGAGGGCGCAACTAGAGTCCAAAAATAATCCCCAAGGAATTCAGCAAAGCGTCCCCAAAGTAAAAATATCCAATTCAAGTAGTGACCACCAAATCAGGAGAGCGTCCAATCGGTCACTTCGATGTGTAGAGCAATGTTTCTGGTGATGAGAGCAGCGTTGATGGTAGATCCAGAAAAAGAGTGTTTTGTGGGCTTGTGACACACGTGAGGTTGAAGGGTTCAGAAAGCCAGTGGAGTTAGCAGCCAGAAGAGAGAAAAGAAACTTGAAAAGAGGTTTCGTTCAGATTTTCCTAGTGTTCTGTATTGCGTTGAACTTGAGGTTAACAGATTCCAAGGCGTCACAACAATCAAAGGCAAGAGGGAAACAGTCCATTAAGAAAAGCCGTGAGTTTGTTTACCAAGGGAAAACAGCTGAGGGAAATGGCGCCAGAAATCGTAGGGACAAAACATTCAAGAGTAATCCTTAAAGCATAAACCGGGTCCAGGAAACACAGTAATCAGGAAGTCAATAAATCGGGCACTCGAAGTAATTACTTAGTTTAGGAGCACCCGTTGCAGGGATACGCCGTACTAAATACTGATATCATTTCCAGGACGCAAGGCACGTGGCGTGCGCTTCAGGTGACGGCGGGAAGAAGGAATGCTGGATAATGTAGTGCGGCGTATTCCGCGAATTGAAAGCAGTCGCCAGGGCAGCTTCCACCTGGAAATAGATGCACCCGGACGTCTGTAAGCAGGAATGCGGGGCATGACAATCTGCAAGACCTTCTCTCACAATACATTGCAAGACAGATATAAGAGGCTCCTTCTTCATCTATTAAGCAAAGGTCAGTCTTTGGATGAGGAATCTGCAAAGACAGCTGCCATTTCATCTCACAAATGTACTGAGAAGCAAGCTTCAAAAAGAAGAGCTTCTTCAGTAGAAAGGGGAGGATATCCACCACCTAAAACCAAGAACAAAGGTGATAAAGCCTCTCTTATGCCCTCTAAGAGGACTAAAAGCCAACATCCTGAGGAAAAACACCTCTTTAAAAGGTAAGGCACCTTCCCTTAAGCCCTCTTCCTCGGGGCGGTTGTCGAAGGGGCCACCTTTGACAGGTACACTGCCCACGAGCAACCGTACGTCGTTGAGACAGAGTGTGCCGTTGATGCCTAAGCCGTCCATCGAGGGCCGTTGGTCTACGGCGAATGTTAAGGTTTCCACGAGCAAGATCTCATCCTCGAAATCATCGTCGACAGCTGAAATAGTCTTCGGCGGTGACGACGAAACATCACTCGTCCACAAAGCTGCCTTCAATTAAACCATCTCCCAGTGACTTGTCATCAGAGGCCCCTGTCCACAAATATCAGTATGGAGGAATCATCGACGGTCGTCCCGTCAATGGGAAAACCCGTTGATGGAGGGAAAAAGAAAATATCCAATCTTCAGACGGATGGGGCTACGTCCACAGCAGGAAGACAGGACGAACTGCTGACAATACCTACAATAAACCTATCATCTATCAAGGAGATGGTGGAACTTCCAGATTTCATACTCCAGGAAGAGTTTTTGGATTTTGAGGAAGTGGTGGAAAGGCCCACAGATACATCAAAAGCAGAACACAGAGAACATCTCAGACCCCTTTGGCCTTGCGCTTATACAGTCAATGCAAAGGATCATGCAGGAATTTCAGAGAGGAGAAAGAGCTCAGCTCTTAGCACCATCGACCTCCAGACAGGGAAGAGCCTCACCACCAACAAGAAGAGGAGAGAGGAGACACAAGAGTATATCACCTACAAGAGTGGGTTACGGATAACCACAGCGAGGCACATCTCCTCATCATCAGCAAATGACCCTCTCGCATGCATCATCTTGGGGCAGATCACCACCATCTCAGGGCAAATTACCACCGCCCAGTAGGCCTAAAAAAAGCAAGCATTCTCCTACACTTCTTGCAACGGTCCATGACAAGCCTTTACCAAGATGTCTCTCTCTAAGGAGATCTTCACCTCCAAGGGTTCGGACACTGCAGCTCCATCCACAATATCAGGGTTGGATTGGCAGGAGGACCCTTATGAGCGAGACCCGGCATATGATCCGTACAAGGACTTCTCAGATCCTGAAGCACAAGAGGATGAGCCTGAGGAAGGAGAGCGAGCTAGGGACGCAGCAGACCAACATAATGAATGGGACGACTATATAATAGAAAAGCAACAAAGATGGCAGTCGCCAGAGGGTATCTCACCACATGATGATCTCATATCGTTCCCCGCGATAATGCCAAAAGCAGCAGACTTATTCAACCTCTGGCTGAGGATGTGCAGAATGAGGAAACATAAGCC
This sequence comes from Ambystoma mexicanum, assembly GCF_040938575.1. Lineage (NCBI taxonomy): Eukaryota > Metazoa > Chordata > Amphibia > Caudata > Ambystomatidae > Ambystoma > Ambystoma mexicanum. The sequence goes on from NC_090925.1 coordinate 835,238,965, forward strand.
AGCGGAATTCCAAAAAGAAGCAAAAGCTATAGAAGCTGATGGAGAGGCTACATCGGCTGTAGACATGGCCGAATCGTGATTCAGACAAAGTGCCCATGGTACGGTCCTAAGGAGACAAGCCTGGATGAAGGCAACAAATTTAAGACCTGAGGTCCAGGCCCAAATTCTTGACATGCCCTTTAATGGGCAGGATCTCTTTGTCAAAAAGATAGATGGCCACCTTAAGGGCATCACATCGGATACAGACACAGCTAGAGCAATACACTTGCTTAAAGACAAAGACAAGGATTGCCGTCCCTTTTGGGGCGTGAGATACAGAGGTTACATCAGGTCATTCAACACCCAAAGGTCATCCTCCACGTCGTCTCAGGCATGTAACAGGTACCAACAGTCATTGACCACATACTCCACATAAAGACGTAGCCATGGGTCGGCTAATCGAAGCCCCAATCTAAGCAGAACTGACTGGGTGTCCTCGCACCCCCCCATATTGCACCCTTGTGGGAGGGCGACTAAGTCAACACTTACATAATTGTCTGAAGATAACATCCAAAAAGTGGGTGTTACAAGTGGGATTTCCATACCTCTTACAGACTCTTTGTGACTGTCTCAGGTTGCACTATAGGACAATACATATAAAAGCAAGGCCGTTCACGCTGGCTGGCGAATTGCATCAGCCACTGCCACCAATCCAGAGGTGACCCACTCCCTAGCCCACCTTCAGCACGCTCCACCAGAGGGAAGGCGGCGATGGCAGCGTTTCAAGTGGGAGTGACGATAAAGGACATATGTAGAGCGGCCACCTGGAGCACGCTACATGCGGTTGCCAAGCATTACTGCTTAGCAGAAGACATCAGAAGGGAGTCAGTGGTCATACAGGCAGTCCTCTGCCACCTGTTTTCGTAAGGTAGGGGCAGACTATGTTCTACCCTCAGTTCCTTCCATGATTATCTGCATGCGTAAGAGTTCACGTGCTGTGCTTTATGCTGAGGTTAAACCTCAACTGTAGTTTACAAGTGCATGGCATGCTTCACTGCTTGGTATTGTATTCTAGCATGTGAATCTATGAAAGATCCAGTGCTGGAGAAGTCTTTGTTACTTCCCATGGGAGGCTGCTCCAAAGCCAGTCATTCATCGTATTACAGTCACTACCGCTCAAAATCTATAAATCTAAAGATGGCTGCCTGTGGTGGAGAGTATGCCCTGCCACCTGATTGGTTAGGATCATAAAGGACCAAAGTGAAGTCAGGCATAATGGGCATAATGGGCAATCTCTAAAATGTATATGTATAATTATTTTTAAATTACAGAGGATTCTCAGTCTGATGACGGTGAATATTCAAGCATGTGAAACTATAAAAGATGCCATTCCTGGAGAAATACTGTAACAGCTAAGTAACAAAGACTTCCTGCAACCATTGCTCAAGGTGCATGGGCGCTAATGGTCCATCTGCCCCCTTATACTGTCCGCCTATGGTTGGCAATGTGGTCATGCAATTTCATAGTGGGGAATGTGCGTGCGTTATGTGATGCGTCCACTTCATCATGCCACATTGATGCATAATGTCCTTGTGTAGGTTATTAACATTTGGCACAATCCCTTTCCTCCAGCATGACATCAGTGTGTGCTTGGTTGAGTGCTTCCATTCCAATGGCTGGTAAACATCGGCGGACAGATAGCAGAAAATCCATCGAAGGACCACGGATACTCTGCAAATCTTCCACGAGGTTGAGGCAGCCAATTTTGAGTATGCTTTCCACCGAATTGACATTGGTCTCACTCCCCCATGATCGAAAATGGACTCTGGCTTCCTCTGAATTGTTGTTGGGGCACAATGTGTCCTGTGGTTATGGTCATTGCTGTGTGTACCTCTTATGGACGATTAGTTATGTGTGACATGTGGTGTGTCCCACATGTTTTCTGGTGTGGATCACCATTGAGTCAATGTGACTGCATCCAGTTGTGATCAGGCCCACGTGCATGTTTGAGTTTTGTTGTGGGCAATGGGCCAGCTGTTGTCTGTGTGAAGTTCGGTGCTGGCTGACATTGGCAGCGTATGCTGGTTGTACGTAGAGCAATTTGTGGGACACATGTGTGAGGTGGGGTCTGACCTTCGTGAGTCCATTCAGTGGCAATCAATCGCACATGCGGTTGAATGTGTGCTTGCACTGTGCGCATATGATTTATGTGTGGAGGGCGTGCGTGGGAGCAGGTGCTTCACCATATGGACTGAGGTGATGTGTCTGTCTCCTGTGTGCATCCCATCCTTGGGCCACTTAGACTATGCTGGTCATGAATATGGGGTAGATCTCTGTTTTTGTCTGGGGCCTCCCTTTGGAACAGCCTCCCTGCCACCTTGAAACTTGAGAACAGTCTCTGGTTCCGGAAGCACCTCAAGACCTTCCTCTTCGCCTCTTCCTTTGCCCCTCTTCTACCCTGCTGACCTGTTTTTCCCTCTTGGCACCATGCACCTGGCCACCCTCTGTCCTTCTGGCCCAGGTACCTGCTCACCCTGACTCCCTCCTGCACTGCCTGTGGGCCACCCATTGCACTGGGATCTGTATCTGTACCCATACAGTCCCCCACCGTTCTTCTGCACTTATCAGATATACCCCATCTGACCAATCATGCACTTGCCACTTGCGTGCTGCACTACCACCTTTTCCTTGCCTGTATTTATTTATTTATTTCACTTATTATATATTCTTTTCTCTCCTCTGTTTTGCACTTTCCACTTCTCCCCCTTCCACGCACCCCCCCCCCCCCCTTTTCTCTTCTCCATGCCCATGCGCTCTCCTAATGTCACTGGGCCTAGTAAGATCGCTGTTTTGTTCTCCCTTGTTCCCCTCCCTTTGCCTGGTCGCGCTCTGAAACACTTGTGTACGAGCGCGATGCAAATACAAATATCATATCATATCACATCATGAATGCGTGTTGCTCAGCGTGATGTTCTCCATGGCAAGGTCCATGCATTGGTGGACGCAAAACATGATTTTTGCAGTGTCCGATGGATCTTCTCTGCCGAATGATGGTGGGCATGTGTGTACTATATTGATGTGTCATTGCCCCTTGCATGGGATGCATGGCCTCACACGGTTGCAGGGTAATCCCCAGCAAGGTAGCCTTAGAAGTGCATTGGTTACATTGCAGGGAAGTGATGATTTTTGAGATGCTGGTCATTTTCCGGGTTGACCAGCATCATGTATGGCCCAGGGTCTGTTCCCGCTATATGGTGAGCTGCTTTCCATATGTTCTGTCAACCTCAGCTCACTGTTGACCTTGCACATTGGCATGCATTAAGGGTTTATGGGTATGAGTACAGCATTAGCCTTCTGACGTTATTGTTTTAGGGAGGGAACAGGACACGTGTCTGGAACTATTCAGGGGGCCATGTCTACCGGCTGCAGCACACATGGGTGATGTTCTGTGCATGACGTAGCGGTCTGTCCGTGGAATGTGGTTGAGCAGTTCAAGGTCATTCATGACTGTATTCTTGTGTCTCTTTGACTATCGCGAGTATGTGTGATGACAGCAGTGCAGTGGGGCATCTTGTTAGACACCATATGTATGAACCTTTGTTCGCCTTGGCTACTTATTTGCACAGCCTGGGGTATGTGCTTTCGGCTGTGCCCGATCACATTTGGTTATTCCAAGGCAGTTTGGGAATGGGTTCAGTTGTCTTTGAGGATCCATGTTCTGGGAACAGTGCCTGTCAGTGACATTTGGAGGTGAAAGTGGTCCCGGGCTGGCCAGCCTTGTGTTGTCCTCCCAACCTTCACAAGTCTACCTTGTTTGGATTTGGATATTTTGCACAAGTGTCATGGCAGCTTGTGTGTGTGTGTGTGCGCGCGCATGCGGTCATGTCGTGCAGAGAGACATTGGAGGAGTTTAGGTGTGATGGTAGGTCTATGTGTGTGTTTGGTATGTGTTTGCATGTCCCCATACATGTGCACATGGGTGTCTCAGAAAGTTGCTTGTGTCCCAGCATTCCCTGGCTGGAAACTCACTTGTCATTCATTTTTCCTTTGCAGATGCATTCATGCTCATGTGAAGAAGATTTTGACCCGATACTCCCTAACTCACACTGCATTTTCAGCATGCTCCATGCACGTGACAATGGCCTGACACGTGGCTGGGGTCGATGGTCATGCACTATTTCGGCATGCATGCCCCAGCTCATTACAATGTTATGTGGCATGCCGCCAGCGTGTATGGTGTCGCACACAATGGGCCTCATTAGGGATACCGGGCACCGGTAAGGACACCGGTGCTGGTAATCCCTTACCGCCCTACTACGAGTTCCCTTAGCAGGTCCCTCCTTTAACGCCTGGTCTGACCAGGCGTTATGGACGGGACCCGTTATGGGACTTCAGAGCTAATAACGGTACCGCAATTTGCAGTACCGTTATTAGCGCCTTCCCCATTCTCATTGAGCCCTATGGGGGCTCAAATGGAAATGGGGAATGGCTTTTTCAATGGGGACTTACTGGTCCCGCAAAGGTCGGACTAGACGGGTAAGTCCCCATTGAACCAGGGCGGAGTCGGTAGCGGTATGGGAGGTAGTCATGGTGCAAATAGCGCCATGGCTACCACCATACTTGGAATGAGGCCCAATGTGTGGACTGTACAGGCACACACCCCTGAGGGCTCAAGGCATCTGAAGCGGGACTTCATGATGTCCATGGCCTGCTCAGTGATGGCCCTGGTCGTCCAGATCTTCTCTGCTGCTAATACTCCATTTGTGGCAGAGAAGGGACTTTTCACCCCGAGTTCTACTTGAATCTGACCTCAAATTGAGCCACAACAGTACCAAAGATCCACTAAATACCATGTAGTTACAGGATAGGCTGTGTAGCTAATTTGCTGTTTTGTTTTTGTTTTTCACTAATAGGATATTTTGACAGTGAACAGGAAGGCATTAATCACAGTGTAGACTCATGTTTAGTGCTGATTACAGTTGTACATAAATGTAAATATGCTTATCCATTCACCAAACTAGCCCTGAAGATGAAACATTTGTCTGAAATGCATCGGCTACTAACTCTGCCTCTTCAGCATTAAAGATGGCACCCCACACTCTATTAAAGATTGCCAACAAGACGAAATAAAGATATGATTGTGTGATTTTGTCATTCAGTCTTTTGTGAATGTAGTATTTTGAACTACAGAGGGTGGTCTTCAGATCTGGTGATAGCAGGGGTGTTGCTAGATCTGGAAAAGATCTGGGGCTATGCTAGTTTTGGGACGGTCAGGACTCGGGGCTAGCTAGTTTTTTTGGTTGTAACCCCTATGCTTCTATCCGGGGCTACAACCAAAAGACCCAGGGCTATAGCCCCCTCGGCCCTCCCCTAGCAACGCCTCTGGGTGGTTGATATCATCACAATGGCTTAGTGAACAGCACATGTTTGCATAACTTTCACTTTAATTACGCAAAAGCATTTTTTAGAGTAAGTTAAATGAAAAAAAGTGTAGTTAGTATATCGGCCGTGCATAACATCAATGCCTTTCAGAATGTTGTGATTGAGGACCTAATGAATATGAGAAAAAGAGGTAGATTCCAATATGAAGACAATTGCCCTCATTATGAGTAGTGCGGAATGGGTTTAACGGCACCGGTAATGGTACCGGCGCAGTTACACCCACTCTGCACTATTACGAGGTTCCCTCGCGGGACCCGCTGTGGACGTCTGGTTTTTCCAGACGTCCATAGCGGGTTCCTCGAGGGAACCAGGGAGCTAACACCGGGCCTGTAATTGACGGGCCCATTGTTAGCTCCCTCCCCATTCCCATTGAGCCCTATGGGGGCTCGAATGGGAATGGGGAAGATCCGGGGCCGTGTTCCCTGAAGGAGGAATTACCGGGCCCTCCGAACTCGGAATGACCCAGTAATTCCCCATTCAGGGAACCCGGACCCGATTTATATAATGCTAATAGCGCCATGGCTACCTCCAAAGTCGTAATGAGGCCCAAAAGGTCAAAAAAACATAAAAAGTCAGAACTAAGTCAGCTACCTAATTGCATCATTAAACCTTCATATAAAGGCTGTAATATCGTGGTAATGAACAAAAAAGATTACATAAAGGAGGCCTACAAACAACTACATGATACAAAATGTTATGAAAAATTGACCAGCAATCCCATCAAAGAATTTGAAGGCAAAGTGCAGACCTTTCTTCACGAATGGGAACCGTCAGGTATCCGGGGCGGGGATAAGGTTACATTTCTATACATCAGGCATTCGATCATACTGACCATATACTTCCGCCCTAAGGTCCATAAGAAGCCGGCTAGACCACCAGGAAGACCTATTGTGACACTGAATGATGGGGTGCTTTATTTCGTCCTCATAAAGGCAATTGGTCCCCAAGGGTGAACCTGACCAGCACCGGGATTAGATGCAGGCAGGGGATGAAGCTGTCTGCTGTTATTTGCCTTTCTTTATTATGTACCATGAACGTTTAGCCAGTCTGTATGTATCCAAATGTCCGACTATCACTGCGTACATACGGTTAGAGAATTAGAGAACAGGCGTACATTGAGAGTTTCATTTGGTGTGTTCTGCATTTTCTCTTTCTTTTACTTCCTGTCTTACTTTAATTGTTTATTGTCCTCAACTGGGACAGTTGGGGACTCTACACAGTTGCACTCTAATGGTCATCCTTCCGTCTGCTGAGAGATATGACAATCCTTGTAGCTGTGAAGACACAGTCCAGCACGAAACATGATGCATAGATTACCCAGTAATGAGTATATTGAACACATAATTAGTCATATTGCTGCATTTTAAGATTATGGACAGTGTACACTAGGTGTCACTAAATCATATTGGGCTCTCTTTGAGGTTAGATTGTCTAACTGTTTTAAAACACGGGATGTACAATTAGCGGCACTAGCCGACTTGAATGAACTATTAGCAGGATGGTCCACAACAGGTGAGTATCTGAATGCCTTGACACCACCATGCATTGGAGTATTGGAGTCAGTGCACTAGACACTTGACTCTTTGAAACTATAATGCAAATAATCTTCCTCCAACATGGTAGATGGTTTCAAAGGCATACTTGATATGGAAATTAGATCTATTGGCCATGGGTACTATGGCACATGCTAACGGATCAAGGCACGTGATATTTCAACAGGTAGTACACACCTGCGTCTGGCTATTCCAAAGTGAGATCCATAATTATCAAAGCAATGCCCAAATATAGATAGACCATGTCACGTATGTGGCAACATGACTAGTTGTGAGAATGCACTTTGCACTTAAAACAAGTTTGATGCTTGGAATCACCTGCCATCTTATTAATAGGGATGTATATGAATTACTAACGTTAATGCAATGTGTAATTCCACTCAAATATAAAGGTTTGAAAATCTCAGTTCTAAATGCAATGTGCACTTTAAGCCCATCAGATGTTTTGGATTGTGACAATCGATATGAACTCATATTAGAAGGTGTCCAGCGATATGTCGTCGTTGCTGCAGAGTTACATGTTATTGTAACAACAATGTAATTATAAATGAAATTGTTAACTAAGCGGTATAGGATCTAAAAAGATCCCTTTTCTGTGTTTGTCCTTGGCCAATTCTGTTCATTTGTTAACCATATGCAACATGGCGGATATGCATTGACTCAGTGTACATGCCCTTTTCACTTTCAATTGATTTACTTTTTTTAAGGGTGTAACGCACATGGGAGGAAACAATGTGATCGAGCCACGAGTCGGTGGCGAAATGCGTCAACTGCCATATCTCTGCTGGCACATACTGCACTGGGAGGATGATTTCTTCTTTTTTTACGAAATTAAGAAATTTGAATAAAGCCTAAACTTATTTTTAAATTTACGGACTTCTGGTGTGTAGTGCGAGGACCTGTTAATCTGGAGAGCCACACTGCTGCTTTTCCATCCTCCCCCCACTGTGGGCTTACACTGTGTAATTGGAGGGAGAGTTGGTTACTGGCTACCTGCATTCACTACAGTAACCAGAACCCCCTGAGGCCATACTTGGTACTAAGCAGCAATACCTGTATAGACTGCCTCCCTGAAGATTGCAAGAGGCATGAAAGCGCGCTTGGAGGAGAACACCACTATTACTGTGGAAGGTACACTAAGGTGGGAACCAGAGGGCACTCCCTGAAACCCCTGCAGTGTGATAAAATATTTGGGAGCTCTGGATTCCAGAGGGGCAGCACTGGGGTGAATATGCCCCCCTCTGGAGAGCCACACTGACGGTTTTCCACTCTCCGCTCACTGTGGGTTTACACTGTGTAATTGGAGGGAGAGTTGGTTCCTGGCTACCCTCATTCACTAAAGTAACCAGAATCCCCTGAGGCCATACTTGGTACTAAGCATCAACACCTGTATAGACTGCCTCCCTGAAGATTGCAAGAGGCATGAAAGCACGCTTGGAGGAGAACATCACCTTTACTGTGGAAGGTACATTAAGCTATGAACCAGATTGCGTTCCATGAAACCCCCGCCCTGCCCCCCGCTCCCAGTGCGAGAAAATATTTGGGAGCTCTGGATTCCAGAGGGGTTTCAGAGGGGCAGCACCGGGTGACATATGCCACACTCTGGAGAGCCACACTGCTGGTTTTCCACCCTCTGTCCACTGTGGGCTTTACACTGTGTAATTGGCGGGAGAGTTGGTTCCTGGCTACCTGCATTCACTAAAGTAACCAGAATCCCCTGAGGCCACTTTTGGTACTAACCAGCAACACCTGTATAGGATGCCTCCCTGAAGATTGTAAGAGGCATGAAAGCGCGCTTGGAGGAGAACACCACCTGGACTGTGGAGGTTACATTAAGCTGGGAACCAGAGTGCGCTCCCTGAACCCGCCCAGTGAGAGCATATATATATATATTTTTATATCTATATAAATATATAAATGCCTTTCGTGCTAGCGCAACACATAGTTAAGGTTTAGATGGGGTCTCTATAGAGTTTCAGTAAATTACTTTTCTCAATAACGTTTGAATGCTTGCATGGAAAAATTCGATAATATTCCAGAGCCATATTTCGAGGCAGCCACCTGTGCAAGCAAAATTTCAGATTTGTACATTAACAGCTTCATAGTTTAATAAATAGGTATTTTGGTCACGATTTGAACAGCTTCTACCATGGAATTTTCCCGTAAGAAAAAAAAGAATAATAATTTGGCCCAAATATCTCAAAATTGGCTGCTTTGATGTTCTTTAATGTTTGCAGGCACCTAGATATTATCTGAAATTAGTGCACTGAAAACAGAATTGAAAATCAACTTTGCCAATTTTGAGATATTAACGTTTAAAATGTATCTGTATATGAAGCATGCGCAGAATGAATGCACATATTACAATTAACATCTAAAAACTCACATGAAAGGCAAGTGACAGCTGACTTTGATGTTAGTTTTAAAGTGATGGAACATATGTACTCTTTCGGAAGCAAATAATGCATGAGCAGAATGAAGGCACATTTTATTTTAAAACCCTACTCGTCTATTTCGATATTAAAATTATGTATATGTATATGAATAACAATCTCCTATGACATATGCAGTTAATACACTCATGGTTACTATACATAACATGTAGATGTATGTCAAGTGCTCTCACATGCAGCTAGGACACTAGCACCTACAACACGTGCTCCTATGACACATGCTTCTATGGCACACGTTCCTACCACACACATTCTTACGATACACGACTAATGACATACTCCTACGACAGGTGCTCCTATGACACTCACTGCTATAAAATACGCTCCTACAGCACACATTCTTGTAATGCATGTTCCGATGACAAGCACACCTACTACACACATGCCTACTACACATAACATGCTCCTGCAACATGTGCTCCTATGACATGTGCTCCTATAACACACATTGTTGCAACACCTACTCCTACCACAAAGGCACCGACAACATGCATTGCAATTACAGTTGCTGCATTACAAAATTAAGATCTCCTGAAAACTCACATCAAAGGTAAGTGACAGCTGACTTTCATGTTAGTTTCAAAGTGATGGAATAATTCTACAATTTCATATGAAAAAGGAACACTTGTCATACAAGATGTACACTTTTAATATAGAAATATACACTTTTCACATGGATATGTACACTTAGGGAGGTATACAATCCATGAGCAGAATAGAGGTACATTTTATATTAAATCTCTACACGTACAATTATGATGTTAACATTGTGTATAACAGGGGTGTTCAACCTTTGTCTCTCCATTTGTTTCTGACTACAATTCACATGATATCTGGCTATTGACTCTGCTGGTTAGGGATGACGATAGTTGTATTACAAAACATCTGAAGAGCCAAAGGCTTCACACCCCGGATATGAACACTAATAACGCGCTTCTATGAAACACATACCCAATTCACACGTGCTTACTGCACATAACATAGAGATGTACGACAAGTGCTCTCACATGCACTTAGGACACATACACCTACTACACATGCTCTTTTACGACACACACTTTCCACACATGTTTATGACACAGGCATGACTCACACTCCTACGACATCAGCTGCTATAACATGCGCTCCTGCAACACACACTCCAGTAAAACATGTTCTAATGATAAGTACATTTACTGCACACGTGCCTACTACACATAACATGCTCCTACAATATGTGCTCCTGCAACATATGGTCCTACGACACATATATTCCTACCACACAGGTGCCTACAACATGCGCTGCAATTGCGCACAGAGAGCGTAAGAGTTTTACAGTTGGTACATTACAAAATTAACATCTCCTGAAAACGTGCAACAAAGGCAAGTTTTACGCACTGTACACAGAGTGTATGAGTTTTACTGTTCGTACATTACACAATTTACATCTCCTAAAAACTAACATGAAAGACTAGTCATGGTGACTTTGATGTCAGTTTTAAAGTGATGGAATAAATGTACACTTTTCATACAAAAATGCACACTTTCCATGCAAAAATGTACGCTTCTCATACGAAAAAAATATACACTTTAGGAGGCATACAATGCATGAGCAGAATGGAGGTACATTGTATATGAAACACCCTACATGTACATTTGCGATATTAACATTGTTTATATCAGGGATTTGCAACCTTTGGCTATCCAGTGGTTTTGGACTACAATTTCCATAATATCTGGCTATTGACTATACAGTTTAAGGATGATGGGAGTTGTAGTCTAAACCATCTGGAGAGCTGAAAGTTGCAGACCCTTGGTGTATATGAACACTAATAGTGTGTTCCTATGACACACGCACCTAATACACACATGCTTGCTACACATAAAATGTAGATGTACAACAGGTTCTCTCATATGCACTTAGAACACATACACCTATGGCACATGCTCCTACTGCGACACATGCTCCTACAACACATGCTCCTATGTCATTTGCTTCTACCACACACACTCATACCACACACACTTACTGCACACTCTTATGACACAGTCTAATAAACACACTCATAGAACATGTTCTGCTACGACAAGCACTGCTATAACATGGTCTTCTAGAACACACGCTCCTATAGCATGTGCATGTACGACTTGTGCTCTAATGACGTGTTCCAACCACACACATTCTTATGATGCACACTCCTATGTCAGGAAAGGAGTGAGAGTAGCCCATGCCAGAAGGAAGTGGTACAAGGGAAAGTGGAGGCTCTGGCGCAGGACTACAACTCCCAGAGGCCTTGAGGCAGAGGTTGCGTGTGGCATGCCTTCATAAGCGGGCGGCATGCTTCAGGCGGTGCTTGTGATTAGCACCTCATGCACACATGCCATGCTAAACACTGCCACAAGCAGTTTTCTTCTAAACACCATCTTGGCCTTTCAAGTGCAGGCAAGCAGGGTGATGCCCGGTACAGCGGGGGTGACTATTTCCTTGACCGCAGTGGTGACGGCCATTTCATTTCCCTGGGCCACAGTGGTGATTTCCATGACGGGGATTAGGACACAGTAACTAGGGTGCAGAGGGCAGAAGCGATGCAGTAGGGTATCTCGGTCAATCTCTCAGAGTTCTTCAGTGCCCCTGAACTCGCTTGCGGGTTTAGGGACTTCAGTTAAGTGTTCTGCTGCCTCGCATGAGCCATTACATTTATGTTTTTAAAGGGTCAATTATTATAGCCTTGTTTTGATTTATTCTTGCAGAGAATGCCTTCAAAGAACTGTATGGACAATGAACTGCACACAAGGAGTGTGAAATGGCGCTGTGGCTAAATGAATACTGGGCACTTGAAGAACTGGGGGAAAAAGTGTGCTTTTGGGTGCATGTAGACATTGGGAAATGTGTAGAACACATGACAGTAAGTTGTGAACAGTGTGCTTGTAGGAGTTGGGTAACCTGGACATGTGGTAAAACGTTTTACCTGGAGTGAGTTTACATGATTAAGAATCAGTGCTAAGAGAATTATGATAGGAGTGTATTGGGCAGAGTTACAGGAAGTTCTCCCCTTCCTGGTTACCCTAATTCCCCTATACCCGTGTATTTATTTATTTATTTATTAGGCGCCGAAAGTCCACCGGCATCGGGGCAGCATAACATAAACACAGAAGGACAACCATCAAGAAAACAAGACACAAGAGTAACTACACAACCTCTACCTCACCCTCTTCCCCCCATTGGCTACCTGAAGGTTGCCTGCATATTTAAAGTAGGCATCTCCTGTCAACCAATGTGGGAGGGACGTGTACTTGCAGGTTCCGTGGTTGGGTTGAGAGTGCGGATAATGTAATTTGGACATCCTACAGCACATGCTCCTATGACACTTGCAGCTACAACACCTGCTACTGCTACACACACACACACACGCTCCTACGACACAAGCTCCTACAACATGCTGTCCTATGATATGCGCGCCTACAACACATGGCCTACGACATGCATTCGTACAACACATATTCGTACCACACAGGAGCCTGCAACATGTTCTGCAATTATATACGCAGAGTTTATGAGTTTTAAATTAACATCTCCTAAAAACTCACATTTAAAGGTACGTCATGCAAACCGTACACAGAGCATATGGGTTTTACTGTTCGTACATTACACAATTAACATCTCCAAAAAACTCACATCAAAGGCAAGTCACGGCTTACTTTAATGTCACTTTTAAAGGTATACAGTGCCACTAGAAAGCCCCAGCGCAGGCTGAACAGGCAGGACGGGAAATCCTGCACCCAAATAACGGAAATAGTCTAAGTAATTGCCATAACCTGCTTTATTATCAATCCACATAAAGCAGGGACAGCAGTAAGTGCACAAGTCTCAAGAGCTCTCGGATTTTACAATAAAGAATACAGAACAGTGAATTATAAACTAAAACCATGTCATAGCTGATGTCATATCACAATCTCAGTAGCAAAAACAACCAGGGTTGAGGGATTGGTTAAGGGAATTGTATACACATACAATGCATAAAGTTTAGTGTTTTCATTGGATATATTTATCTGATGACCCCACCTTAGACCAACCCTAAATTGATAAAGGTAAGAAAGACAACATCTCAGCACCAGGTAATTTGGTAATGCAACATGTACTAGGCAGCATCAAATTGAGAGTTTTGATTGGTTGGCATCTGTCTTACCAACCTTGAGCACTTGGCAGGCCATCAGCACATGAGTAAACATAGTGGTGGGGGAGCGAAATCCAGGAACTGCTTCTTCCACGAGCCAGGGCATTTAGCTTTGTACTTGGCCTTGTCCGGTGCCTCTGTTCTGGAAATGTATGGAGAGTTGAGGCAGTTGCATATCTCTGTCTGGACCTAATGAATGTAAGTATATCTGAAAGGCACAGGGAACCCCACTCCATAGATTAGGGTTTTAGCACAATGGTTCATCTCGGAAAGAAAATCCAGAGGATACAATTTGAAAAATATTGTATTGAGGATTTTATTATACCTAATACATATAATCTGGTGTGAGTTTAATCACAATTTAATCCGCACTCAGGCAATTATTTATTTAACATAGCAGGAATATATTTAAAAACATCAAAATTTCATAAAATTCATACTATTAAATGCATTCATCCACTTCCATACCACATACATAAGTCCACTCATACAAACCACCAATGAATACAAGGTAAAAACATATGACAGTTCATCAACAATCCAATTATTATACCAAAAAATTTTTGGGCAAGACAAGGTGCATAGCCACAATAGATTTTTAAAAAAGTGGTGAACAGTAGGGATAGGCCAAAGTTAGAGGGTCTTCAGAGTTGGCCTTATCCAAGGTTTTTCTCTACCGGTTTCGACGTATTAACGTTGTTGGGGTTACGTCTTCATCAGGAGATAACAATTGGGTTTCTATAAACAAAGTAAGCATAAAGCCATAAATTCCCAATAAAAATAAGTGAAGGAAAAAATGACAAGAAAAAGAAAAAGAAAGGAACTGTGGATGTATTACTTAACAGTATTCAGGTGTAGAGTAGAAAAATCTACTCTTGTCCTGCTTGTGGCCCCAAACCTATATATCTCTGGGGAAACCAAGGGTATCATGCAGGGAGTGCAACCATAAAGAAATCAGTGTCCCTGGGCAAGGCGGAAGTGAAACACAGCTGTATACAGATCCATTGTGAATGAAATAGATCACCAACCTTGCGTGAAACCCAAAAAGAGAAGTCTTTTACAACTCATGAGGTACTTCTTGAGAAACTGCAGACTAACCTGGGTACAACAGGAATCAATCCGTTGTATGTGTGGTACTGGAACCACTGTCATGAAGTGGGCAGAGTCCAGGTAGGAAATCCTGCGTGATAGATGGGTCAGCTTGGAGCTCGAATCTAAAGATTTTTAGCAATAAATGATATTGTCAGCTACCATGCCAAATGGGCAAGGTGAATGATACAAGGGAAGCTTTAAAGTTGGACATATGAGAGGGGCAACTAGTTATTCTCTTACCCAGAGTGACGAGTAATGAAGGGGTGCAAGTGGAAGTAATTGTGCACCTCAGCAGAATGTTATTAGCAATGCCCGTGGTTCAGGAAGAATGGACCCTGAATCTTGCACGTCTGAAACATCAAAAGCATAAAAGCGAAAGACTAATAAGTAGTTATATTCCGTCATAGAGGCAATATAAAACAGGAGAGAACCATTAGCAAATATCATGTCAATGACCTGTTGGTGAACGGGTGGCAATTTCAAATTGCACCGGCCCAAAGATATATATAATATATAATCTGGGTTTTTCAAGGAAGACAACAAGTATTCAGCTGAAAAGATGTATATGCAGCCGAGAAAATCACAGCAATGGCACTGGTGTGCCCTTGGAGTTAGTTACCCGGAGCGGACGCTAACACAATGGCAGCTGCTGCAAAGATGAAAGCAGAAGTCCGCGGTTGAAATGGAACACTCGGGATTCCTCCGACTTACTCTGGGGGCCGTAATCGCGCATCTAAACAACAGAGTTGTTAGTGCATCTAAATACATTGTAACTGTTTCATGTGATCCTATTTCAAAACATGGGTGGAGCTAACGTAAACCACTTGCTCACGTGATTGTTTTGGCAAGTGACTAGCATGTTCCCCTACGTTACGGGGACGTGCTCCCAAACTTTTCTGCCGACACTCTAATGCGTTTCTATGGAAACAAACACGAGTGAATGAACATACCATAAAAGAGTCGCTGCTCCGCTACCATGCACCATAACCAATGTCGTGCACAGCCTATAAATCTATATCAATGACAGAAGTGAGTAGCATATGATTTTTAAACCCATCAAAAAAAGTATTTCTATAATCCTTTGACGTATTGTGATGGGCCCAAACATACAAATAAATAAATAGATATAAGAATATGCCGATATGTGCCATGCATTTATTGACAAATGCCAAGGGTTATTAATCCTATAAGGAAATTACTAATGCATTGCACTAATATTATTAACCCTGTAATAAGGTTAATAATATATTGCCCTAATGAATGTGGCAGGTGGATGGAATTAAACTGCCAGTTATAGCTGGAAACAAACTATGTTGACTCCTGGCATATATTCGGGATGGGCAACCATAACTAGCGTTATGCCTGAGGCGAGTTTGTGTTGGAACCACCATGATTAAACCTGTATGTAACAAGAACAAGGGAGGCATCAAATATTGGTTAACACCTGACTAGTGAGGTAAATGTAACAGACAATTACTAGGCCCAGTCTGTAAATTATATGTATCCCATGGCCTCCAGATCAGTACCTAGAATGATGATGCACAACAGGAATATATCAATAAAAAAATCAATAAAAAGGTGTTAAGCCCCTGAGTGCCAGGGTTCCAGAGTATTAAGGCCCTGGCTCAGTGTCTTTAAATTGAAAATCCATAGTTCCTCTTTATACGCTAGGTTTTTTAGAAGCTGTGTAGGATTAGAGCCAGACACCTTTTCTACACAGAACCACTCCATTTGTTCCGCTTTATGGCCCATGTGATATTCTCGGCTGCATATACATCTTTTCAGCTGAATACTTTTTGTCTTCCTTGAAAAACCCAGATTATATATTATATATATCTTTGGGCCGGTGCATTTTGAAATTGCCACCCATTCACCAACAGGTCATTGACATGATATTTCCTAATGGTTCTCTCCTGTTTTATATTGCCTCTATGACGGAATATAACTACTTATTAGTCTTTCTCTTTTATGCTTTTGATGTTTCAGACGTGCAAGATTCAGGGCCCATTCTTCCTGAACCACGGGCATTGCTAATAACATTCTGCTGAGGTGCACAATTACTTCCACTTGCACCCCTTCATTACCCGTCACTCTGGGTAAGAGAATAACTAGTTGCCCCTCTCATATGTCGAACTTTACAGCTTCCCTTGTATCATGCACCTTGCCCATTTGGCATGGTAGCTGACAATATCATTTATTGCTAAAAATCTTTAAATTGGAGCTCCAAGCTGACCCATCTATCACGCAGGATTTCCTACCTGGACTCTGCCCCCTTCATGACAGTGGTTCCAGTACCACACATACAACGGATTGATTCCTTTTGTACCCAGGTTAGTCTGTAGTTTCTCAAGAAGTACCTCATGAGTTGTAAAAGACTTCTCTATTTGGGTTTCACGCATGGTTGGTGATCTATTTCATTCACAATGGATCTGTATACAGCTGTGTTTCACTTCCGCCTTGCCCAGGGACACTGATTTCTTTATGGTTGCACTCCCTGCATGATACCCTTGGTTTTCCCCAGAGATATATAAGTTTGGGGCCACAAGCAGGACAAGAGTAGATTTTTCTACTCTACACCTGAATACTGTTAAGTAATACATCCACAGTTCCTTTCTTTTTCTTCCCATTTTTTCCTTTACTTATTTTTATTGGGAATTTATGGCTTTCTGCTTACTTTGTTTATAGAAACCTAATTGTTATCTCCTGATGAAGACGTAACCCCAACAACGTTAATACGTCAAAACCGGTAGAGAAAAACCTTGGATAAGGCCAACTCTGAAGACCCTCTAACTTTGGCCATCCTTACTGTTGACCACTTTTTTAAAATCTATTGTGGCTATGGACCTTGTCTTGCACAAAAAATCTTTTGTATAATAATTGGATTGTTGATGAACTGTCACATGTTTTTACCTTGTATTCATTGGTGGTTTGTATGAGTGGACTTATGTATGTGGTATGGAAGTGGATGAATGCATTTAATAGTATGAATTTTATGAAATTTTCATGTTTTTAAATATATTCCTGCTATGTTAAATAAATAATTGCCTGAGTGCGGATTAGATTATGATTAAACTGACACCAGATTATATGTATTAGGTATAATAAAATCCTCAATACGATATTTTTCAAATTGTATCCTCTGGATTTTCTTTTCGAGATGGACCAAATGAATAGACAGTGTCTTCCAATTATAGGTCACGCGTGAGAAGACCATGTTTTGAATTAATATGCTTGGCTTTACTCACGATTTTAGCTAATATCAATATGGATGTTATTACCCTCTCTGGCCACTGGAGACTTAGTAGATCCATTCCTCAAATAGTATTAAGTGATTCATTAATTGTCAGCTGGCATTTAAAGGCTGTTTGTTCTTCTACTTAATCTAAAAGAAATATGTCTTATGCTTGGGAATTATTATCTTTTGTTCACTTCTGAGCTATCCGGACCGCCCTTCTCTCACACTAACCTTGGAAGGGGGCAGCGCAGCCACTGTGTCGCCTGCACAGGTCTGTATTTCAGCTAACTCAGCTGCATTTCAGCTAATTTCCCTGCAAGCCCAAGGCTTCCCATTCACTCCAATGTGGCTCTGCTGCCCATTTTATACAAGATGGCCACTCATTACTATTGCGTTTCTACGTTCAGCAAGTAATATCTGTAGATCTTTCATGTTGCATTTCAGTGTATACTTTGGTTATGTTATGTTTTTCATGTCTATATGATGCAAGCAATATTTTTCATTTCTAAATGCACATTTGACCAAGTGTTCGTGCTTCATGTCTATTGAACTTGCGTGTGTCAGTTGGCAGTAAAGTCACTAAGTCACTTGCTCTCAACATCTTTAGTTACATCAGATCCAACTCTTCTTGTATTGACTCGGGATAAGGCTGGTATGGTTGCCTTAGTGCATAACGTCCCTCACCCTGATGGTATAGGGGTGGGAAAGGGGCAGTAACCATGAATGATGTATTTATCTGTCTCTTGACATTCCCCCCTCTGGTTGAGTCCTTGATCACATCCCTTTTAGGGCATCTGCGACAGGCATGGCATCAAGGGAGATGACACAGATAACAGTTGTGTAGTTCTAAACAAAACGAAAAATGATCAGGATAATGTAGCTCCTAACTTGCCTTATAATATAATGGGATTTTCCCTACCTAAAGAAACTAAGCAAAGTCTCTGCCTGCAAGTCCAAAATAAGAGTCTGTCGGTGTCAAAACCTATGCTTGCCCTCACAACCATAACTACACATGGTGTGGGAATCTTCTCAGCAAAATATACGTGTTCAAAAGTAAAAGCTAAGCTACTTTCAGCTTGAGTTTTTCTTGGGTTCCCTATCCCAAGTTCAATACAGTTCCAATAGAGGTTCACTTCAATAGTGTTTTATCAAGTTCTGAAATTGCCTTCTCCAAGTTTGAATGTGGTACAATTCACAGAAAACAGAGGTCCTGGGTCTCCCTTCCCTAAGACAGCATTCTCTGGTTGTTTGACTCGGCTTTCAGGGTTCCCTTCCTCAAGACTTTAACATAGCACTCACATTGGCTTCATCTGCTCAAAGTTCAAAAGTAAACACTCAGCCCTTTTGACCCGCTTTGCTTCACCAATTGTTTCACAGTTCTTTACAGGTTGTTCACCATTCAGGGTTTCCTGGTCTAGGTGCAGTTGTCAGACCACTCGGTCCCCCCATCACAGATCACGCAACCAGAAACCCTACACTTTTCTTTGGCTTGATTCTTGATGTTTTTAACTTACACAGTAGGAGACTTTCTGGTCTAGGTGCAGTTGCCAGACCGCACGGTCCACCCATCACAGGGCACGCAACTTTAAGTCTTCCCAAAGCTATTTGGGCTCTCATAGGCTCTTCTGCCTTGGGCTTTCACTTTCCACACTTGTATTCCTTGTAACACGCTTTTATTCTTGGCTTGTCATATACTTGTGACTCTTTCTCATGTTTGTAGTTATAATTGACAGCCTTTCTTATAGCCTTTCTTATATTTGCATTGTAATACTCAAAACAACTCTTCATTCTCATCACATGCCTTGTTCACAATGCGTTTTGCTGGCAGTGTACGTTTGATATGTCTATATGACCTTAGAGTGTTCATTCACCATTCAGCACATTGTAGTTGACTCAAATAGCAGCTTTCTTTCAGTTTGGTATTCAATATATGCAGCATTTACTTGTGTTCACTTAAATAGCAACTTTGATTTAGTTCGTTATTCAATAGATGTAGCATTTACTTGTGCTCATGGAACATTACTGATTTGCGGTCCATTCCGATCGCTCCTTTCTCCCCAGTGTCTTCTGGCCCTTATCGGTTCTTCACAGCTCCTACCTGCGGCTCTCCCTGAACGGGAAACAGACAGCCAGATTTCCGGGCATGTCTCCACACACACACAGGCTTCTCTGCTCTGCTCCACGTGCATTCTGTCTCCCCTCTGGTCATGGTGGCTTCTGCAGCTCCAGCTGCACCCAGCGTCTGGACTTCCTGGTCTTGTCCCAACACGACGGATTCTCTCTCCTCTCGCTCTCCCTGTATAATTTTGGGCTCCACCTTTTATACTCTTCACCATTATCAACACGATGCAGGTGAAGTGGGTTAGACTCAATTGCCTGATCATATACAAGCCTTTTAGTGTGACATGCTTGATCTTCATTACTGGATGCCTCCAGGCCCCTCTTCTTTATCCCAGTACTAGAGTGGCGTTTGCAATAGGAAGTGTGCACTACTCTTAGCTGCCTCTTCCTCTTCTCAGTATTTGGTGCGAAACTACAGGGAAACATGGGATAAGATTGACAATATCCCATGAAGACTGAGGGGGAGGGATTAGGTCAGTGTTACTGATGGGGGATTGAAGATACCATGTCTCACCTTCAGGCATCCTGTTCCCATTCCCCAAGGACCCTCCACCAAGATGATCCTCCCTCGCATGTGCACCCCCAGTGTCTGGATCCAAAAGCAGTGGCCCTTCCTGGCCCCCTGAGCAGCAGAACCTTGGGGACTAGTGAGTTTACCTTGAGGTTTCTCACATGCCCTTCAACCAACAGGATAACTTGAGGGTCCATATATTGGTTACCTGAATTTGTTATGTGTTTGTCCACACTGCAGCTCATATGGCTGCCCTTCTTATCTGGCTTGAAGAAAACCCTGCATCCCACGTATTTGCCAGCATCTCAGGGATAAGACCATTTTGACCCTGTTGGTGTAATAGGGCTTTCCTTCATTTGAGAATGAAGCAAGTTTTCCATCTGTATTTCCTTGTGTGGTTCAAACACCTGTGCTCCAAACTCTGTAATGATGTCACTCAATATTTGTATTTTATTGCATTAACAAACACAATTATCCAATATGGGATTCAACACGATTTATTATCTAACAACTGCTGATACGTGTTTCGACCATTTGAGGCCTTCCTCATGGCAGAACATTTTTGTTTAATGGGTCAATCACCGATTCAAAAACATCTCCACTGATGCCCTTTCTGTATCCTGATGATCTGCCTTCCTTAATTCATCCAATTGCAAATACAAGGCTTGGTTAATTCTCATGGATGAACTTCTTTAATTATCCTTAAAGCTGCTTGCTTCTATTATCTGATAATCTATGTTGTTTCCAGAATAGAACCCTCTTAGGGTAACAAAGCAATCCGTGTGGCATCCTACACATTTTCCATCTGTGTTTGCTCATGGGTGGAAGTGCTCATCTCTATTATTATTTTCATTTTCACCTTTTTGGCAGTCTTCTTGCATTGGTTTATGGCTATTCTCAGGGCGAAGAATCCCAGCAGTACTAATATAAGTATAGCTATTTGTATTTTGAATATGTTAGCCAGCCAGAGGGGATCCAGAAGAATAGATAAGATAAACATTCATCATCTATAACCTCTTCCACCTCCTCTGTCATGTTGGTGTTTAGGTCTGTTGACAGAGTTACGGCCTCTGTAAGGATCCCATATTCTCCATCGTTAGCAGGGATGTACGCACAGCAAGACTGTCCTATTTTAGCACATATGCCACCTCCCATGGCTGTGATTAAGTCTAAGACATACCTTTTGTGGAGGGTCATAAGTCTGATGGTTCTTAATCCCCTCTTTTGGCATTAAAGACGTTCACTGTTGTATTGATTGTTTGCTACAGCCCCACCTGGTTATCTACAGCCATTTTGCATTTGCAGCTGCTTGCAATCCCGGGAGAGCCATGGCTGAGAGAACCATTCCTGTGATGCTGAACAATGTGTGCTCATATGGTATGGCATAATAGACATTAGTGATTTTGTTGCAAAATACATTTCTCACTTTTGGCGTTTGAGGCTAGTGAGTGGGGAACTACAAGAGCGAGTGTGCCTACTGTTACTAAGGAACAATTAGGAGGCAATTTCATATAGGCTGTAGACCCACGGGCCTAATAGTGGTCCATTAGTACAACTGTTCCTATTTTAATTCCTGGGAAATCATACATTTTCTTGTACCCCTTGATTTCTCCTACTTTTATTGCTCCCATATTTTTTATACATAGTGAGACATTTTTCACTGGGATTATGTGTATCAGGCCTGCTTCTTCCTCCATGCATGCTACTATTCTGATATATTTATCCCAATCCTTATGACATTCGTCATTTCCTTTGCGGACAACCACTCAAGGTTGTTCTGTAAGCACGTCTGACTTCCAGCTAATCAGTCCTTAGATCCATCCTTTTGGGGTAAATATGTGACTGTTTATGTGGAGTTGGCCTCTCTCTCAACACCCAAGGACTTCTTTTCCCCTTTCATCATTACAATTTAAAAATTGGTGTTCCTCAGCTATTATTTCCCCTCTTCTCAGGCCTGATAATATGTATTGTATTACTTTGTTGTTTTGATTAACATTGCTTGTGGTGGACACTACTTTTATGAAATAATCTACCCGTGGAGCATCTTCATTTGTCCCCCAAAGCATTGAGGCCGTCCTACCTAGAAACTGTCCTCTTGTCATACATGTCGCAAGATATATCGGGCAATGTGCTGAGTGCACGGATAATTCTGTGGCTACAAAGGTTCTCATTGAGTAGGGAATGAGGGAACACACTTAGTCGCTCTCTTCAGATGTCCCTTTCCCTATCTGGCTCATGTACTGGTACCATAAATTGTTAATTACTTGGGTAGAATTAGCCATATATGTATTCATGTGTTGCAAGTCATGCATCGTATTTCTTTTAAGTGTCTTTGGGCCTCATCAGGGGTTGGGCGGAGTGGCAAAATGAGGCAGTAAGGCTATTACCGCTGCATTACCGCTCCACCCAATTTCGAGTTTGGGTGGAAAGTTGAAGGTTCAGCTCCACCTTTTTGCTGGAGGTAAAACTCTCCACTTTCCACCCATTTGCAGGGCTATTTCCACAGCACTAATACCACCAGCAGTAATAGTGCTGTTATTGCAGCATAGAGTCCTATGGACTTTACAAAAAATTGGGAGTAACAGCCTTACCGAAACTCGAGATCCAGCGCTAATAGCGCCGGGCCGAGTTGCAGTAACGCTATTTGCATTGGCAGTATCCCGGCGGATGTAAGGCCGAGATAACGACAAGGTTGTGATGAGGCCCTTTGCTTAGTAGTTGCGGAAAATTCTTGGGTTGTTAATTAATTTATCATATTAATAGCAGTTACGTTATTATACTTTGGTTTGGATACATTATAAAGGACCAACTCTTGTAATCCCAAGAGAATAATAAAGTAAAGGCTGCAAAATGTAAAAAAATGTAGCTACAAGCATTATTACTAATGTATCTGCGTTTTGTAAATAAACACATGCGCTGGGTTGTCTGCGGGTCAAAAGCATATATCTTACAAAATGAAAAAGGCCCATTTTCCTCTTTTCACTGAATTTCTTTCTGATATTTTGAAAATGTTACGAAAAGAACTGCACAATTATAGTGAGAATTACTCTTTTGAGAATAAAATAAGTCTTTTGATTTATTAGAAGAGCAGCAAGAGTTAAGTTAATTGCATGTAAAACAGGATAAGTGTCCACCATAAAGGAACCCTTCATAAACAGCAGTGCCTGTAAGGGCAGCATTGAATGTTTGTATTTCTCTCTTTGTATAGGTGCTACTTTTTTATTTAGTCCAGGTAAAATCATTAGGAGAAATGTCACTCAATGCTTTTCATTTGCTGATAAGAAAAGATCAGTTTATTGTCTGTCTCAATCTGCTGGTTGCTCCTTGCAGTTGATCTAGTATGCATCTGCGTCACCTCTTCTTCACTTTCAGATTCAGAGAGTTTGGGGTCTCTCCTGTTTAGGGTATGATGTCACCGAGATGCAACCAGGCTCGTCTTCCTTGTATTCTTACTGCCATAGGGGAAACTTCCTTGACACAATACGGTCCATCAAAGCGTGGCTTGAGCCAGCGCCTGTTGACATTTTTTATTACAATCAAATCACTGAGCTACAGTGCTAGTTGCTTTGATTATGTTTGAGGATGAATTAATTTGCTGTCTTCATCACTCTTCTTTGACCTCCCCTGCCGGGCTTGAAGCTGTTGAGACATAAAAGCAATACTCGCCATCATGGCAGTCAAGTATTCATGCATTTCAGTTCCAAGCACATTAGAACTAGTATGGGCATCAGTTTGCATTCCAGTGGGAGGAGCAAGAGGTACATGCATACGGTACCCCATCACCAGCTCGTGAGGAGTCCGGGCGATGGTCTGAGCTGGGCTGATTCCGTAATGCAAATAGTAATATAAATAGGGCTAAGGGTAGGCAATGGAGTTGAGGCGCTGCCAAACCCTGTTTGCCTGCTGGTGGTAATCGGAAGAGAATCTTTTCATAATACTCAATAGGATTGTGATGTGCTCAAATACTTTGTTTACGAAATCTCATTCATCATCAGACCGAAGGACTGCGCACACTCCCCACCACAGGAAGCACTCACGTATGAGGAACTTCACAACACATATGGCAAGAGGGTGTGTGCAGGGACTGTCTTCGATCCATTGAGAGAAAGGACATAGGACTACCAGCATATATCTATAGCCGTTACAAACTTGGAGCATATCTACATAGTCAATATGCAAATGCTGAAAGGGTCCAGTAGGACGGGTTATTGCTACTCTCACTGTTCACAGTGTGCACCCTGCAGTGAACTTCTGGCAAATTAGACAATTTGTGACAAAAGCAGCAACATGCTCTGTCAGGTTGTGCACAAACCACTCTTCCGATATCAGAGCTGCAACACTCTCTCGTGTTGTATGTGCTGGGGAATGCAGTTGGTTTAATGCACCATTAAGTAATCCAAGGGGCATAACTGGTTTTCTGGTGCCGTCCTGCCGCCGCATTGTATCCATGGGGGACAATGAGCACCCCCTGCACTTCCATAACTGCTGTTGTTCTGGTGGGGCTTGTCCCTGTAATTCAGTTATTTGGCAATGTATTTAAATCTTCTTTTATTACCATGTTTTGCACATGTGTGTATTTATTAGGTGCTGTGTCAAATTCAGATACTTCAGGAAAGTATGCTGCTTTTTTGGTCTCTATGTTGGTGTCCTCATTGCTATGGGAAATTAAATCTGCCCCTTAGTGTGGGTTGCACACTTCACCACGGCGAGACTGATCATACTTTTAGTGCGTTTACGAGCCCATTCAATAGATGGAACCAAAGGAGTGGACAGAACAAATGCAATGGATAGAACAGATAGAGCCGACGGAACAGATTGAGTGAATGGAACAGATAGAATGAATGAAACGGATCGTACGGAAGGAACAGAGAGCTTGTTGGACTGAGTCTACTTGTCAGAACTAACGGATGGAATGGATGGAACCGACGGAGCGGATGGAGTGGATGGAAAGGATGGAATGGATGGAGTAGATGGAAAGGATGGAGAGGATGTAACGGATGGAGTGGATGGAACAGATGCAGTGGATTTAACGGATGGAGTGGATGTAACAGATGGAGTGATAGAACCGATGGAGTGGATGGAAACTATGGAGTGGATGGAATGGATGGAGTGGATGGAATGGATAAAGTGGATGGAACGGATGGAGTGGATGGAATGGATGGAGTGGATGCAATGGATGGACTAGTTGGAACAGATGGAGTGGATGGAACAGATAGAGTGGATGGAATGGAAGGAGTGGATGGGAATGGAAGGAGTGGATGGGAACGGAAGGAGTGGATGGAATGGATGGAACGGATGGAGTAAATGGAATGGATGGAGTGGATGAAACGGATGAGTGGATGGAACAAACCGAATGGAAAGAACAGACAGAGTAGATGGTAGGGAGGGAACGAATAGAACAGATGAGCGGACTGAACGGATGTGACGAAAGAGCAGATTGAATGGATGAAAAGGATGACTCGTTTTAATGAATGGAACAGGTGGAATGAATCGAGTGGATGGAACGGATGCAGTGGATGAAACGGACACAGTATACTGAACTGATGGAATGGATGAAACAAATGGAGAGGATGGAACAGATGGAATGGATGGAACAGTTAGAGTAGATGGAACTGATGGAATGGATAGGAACAGATGGAGTGGACGAAACAGATGGAGTGGATGAAACAGATGGACTGGATGGAACAGATGGAGTGGATAGAACAGATGGAGTGGATGGAATCAGATGGAGTGGATGCAACAGATGGGATAGATGGAGCGGATGGAACTGGTGCAGCGGATGGAACTGATGGAGTGGATGGAACTGATGGAGTGGATGGAACTGATGGAGTGGATGGAACTGATGGAGCGGATGGAGAAGATGAAGTCGATGGAACAGATGGAGTGGAAGGAAGAAATGGAGTGGATGGGACAGATGGAGTGGATGGAACAGATGGAGTGGATGGAGTGGATGGAACAGATGGAGTGGATGGAAGAGACAGAGTGGATGGAGCAGATGGAGTGGATGGAACACATCGAGTGGATGGATCGGATGGTGCGGATGGAATAGACTGAGTGGATGGAACTGATAGAATGGGTGGAACACACAGAGCTGATCGAATGAATAGGAAGGATGAAACAGATAGAACACATTAAACAGATGGGAAGAATGAAATGGGTCTACGGAATAGATGAGTAGACTATGTGGACGATGGCTTGAGTGGATGGATTGATGGAAGGACTAATAGATTAAATGGATGAAACAGACGAAATGGATGAACTGACGAAGTGGAATGAACGGACAGAGTAAATAAAACGGATAGAATATATGGTACAGATGGAGTGCTCGATCTCAAGCGCCTTACCGATAACCACCATGTCACACTACCACGCTTACTCTCTCTCCTATACACCAACACTCAACTAGAACACAGCGATACTATGACACATTTGGTATAGCTGTTCTCATACTAACACCCGCCACATACTCCTCATCATCCTAATTAAACACAGCTAGCTGAGCACACACCGCTAGCTTAAGCGTCTCCTCAGGCCTAACGCAGCCACAAATCTGTCTGGGTGTCATCTCTCCAGAATGAATACATTTACCTGACCTCCCAACCACCGCACCTACCTCTAAGAAGCAGCTATCATGCAACTGCCACACCGGCTGCACACATATCCGGTGCACCCACGCACCTTATGACTCTTTCTCTCTCTACTGACTTGAACTACGGTTCTCGAGGGCGTTCAACCTACCAGCGCTTTGAGATCATACCAATGATACATAAGGCGCTATATAAATGCCAAGTAATATAACATAACATAACATAACATAACATAATGGCGCATGTTGCACTGGCACGCTGTCTGTGTATAGAAAGCCCCGCCTCTTCCAATGTGACAATCCTTTGTGTACTGTTGATGGCACATAAACAGTGTCATAATACAATGTAACTCCCTCATCCTCATGCATTTCAAATGCCACAATAAGTGCCACCAATTCTGCTGCTTGTGCTGACAAATGTAAAGGCATTTGTGATGAATCCTGCATAGTCCTCACAGAATCCCTGCCTAATGTCTCCTCCTCGGTGGGCAGGGGAAGGAGGCCGCCACCTAATCCTAACCCTGGGATCGGTAGTAGTTGTGTGGATCACTTGGCACGAGAAGACCACCAAGGGAATGGGATGACTCTGTTAGGAGAGACGTGGTATTCCTCATCTTCAGAGGGTAATACTTCCATGATGCCAGAATATCTAATGGCTTGTTGTCAGAGCGAGTCTTCCCTTCCCAAAACTACCCACCTTGTTAGTAGTAAGAACTGTCCTGATCAACATGGTAATACAATATATAAGAACAAGAGCACTAATACCCTAGCTTCTGAACTCATGATTTTCCCTTAAGTTTGAGCTATGAAGTTAAGAATCGACCATTACCTCCTCTAAAATCTCCTAGGAGTTTATTCAATAAATAGTTCAAGTTTATTTATACATATAGCAAAACAAATGTTTTGTATAAAAATTGACAATTCATCACCACATATAACCACAAGATAAAAACCAACACATGTCTCATAATTCATGTATATACAATACAGTTCATTACATAGTCAAGTCACTCAATACAGCGTAAGATCAGTACAATCTGTTTATAAAAAGCAGTCATAAAATATATCAAATTTAGGTCATCACCGCGCAAGAATTGGAGTAATAGATCTTCTATTTCACTAGGATCATAATGATTATTGTAGGACTTCATATGTTTGTATCGTACAGCATACAGACTTTCACATATAATCAATAAGTGATGTAGTGTCTCAGTTATTTCATTTCCACATAATCGACACATACGCTTCGTGCACGGTAGTCCCATTTGGGCTCCTTGAGTGTCGAGCGCCACTGATCTATTAAATTTGAGTATGAGATATAATCAGACAATTTGCGGACTTGGATACGCATTGATATAACCTGGTGTACATGTTCTGGTTATACGCTCTTGACAATAAAATCCACTATGCGATTTAGTGGCAAGATTGATTAACTGTTGTTCATAACAGATTTCTTTCAATGTTGATTTCATGCTCAGGATGCTAAGTTTGCTTTGTATGGGCAATACACCAATCCAGTTGGAATGTAATTTTTTTCAATTTGCCCATAATCCCAAATGAAGCGGGCGCGTCCAAACTCATTATGGCAGCAACATAAAGTACGATTATGGTATCAACATTCAAGCGGTTTAACTTTTCATAGTTTAACATACAGTGACTGATAAAGACATGTGACATCCCTAGTAGGTCAAACTCTAGGTAGATATACTTCACACTTATGGTGGCTGGTAGACAAAATAGTTTGTGTAGTAGCCGAGCTTCAAACCGTTCCACCAGCTTGATGATGTTGTGTTCCCAAATAATTATTGCATACAATAATATGGCTCTAATTTTAGCTATGTATATGGTTAATATTGCAGATACAGAATAACCACAATTTCTGCCAATAGAAATACTCAGGGCATTAGTCGCAATAGTGCAACGACTTTGAAGAGATGTCCAGTGTGCATTCCATTTCAAACGGTCATCCTCAATTACACCCAAGTACTTATAGGATTTTGCTTGTTCCACCCTTTTGTTATTCAATTGCCACACATATTTTTTTTGGCTTCTTTTTTTGGTGAATGCCATCACTTTGCTCTTATCAATGTTAATATGTAAGCCATTATCAGAGCAATATATTCCAAGGGCGTCTAACATATGCTGGAGTCCAGCGGGAGTATAATCCAGCAGGATGAGATCATCTGCATAGGCTAACCAGCCGACAATTACCTCAGAGATCTTCACTGGGTTCGCCTTACTTAGGCGAAACGCGAATTGCATACCTGCCAGATATAAGTTGAAGAGCACTGCAGCAACCATGCACCCCTGTTTTACTCCACTAGTTGTTGGCATGGTGGCTGATAATTTGCCTTCAGCATTTAGGCGTATCTGTACTGTTGTATTAGTATTCAACATCATAAGCATTCGGAGAAGACCCGGTGGGATTCCCCAAGTGTGCAACTTCTGCCACAAACGGTTTCTCTGCACTGTGTCAAACGCCGCAGAGAAAATCGATGTATGCACAGTACACATCAAGATTCCGTCTTTGCCAGGCATGCTCGACCGCGGTGGATAATAGCAGTAGGCCGTGCGCTGTGCCCGACCCCTTTCGAAATCCAATCTGGTTGGGAGGACGTATTTTTTTCTGATATCCATACATTAAGTTCCTGCAAATGGACTCAAGCAAAGATCTTAGATGACGTATCCAGCATTGCTAGAATGCGATAATTATACGGGGAGTCCTAAACACCCTTTTTATGAACCGCAAGCACGTGGCTGGCTTGCCAAGAATGGGGGATCAATCCGGTTGCACCAATCTGTGTGAACAAGAGATGTAGGGCAGTTGCCCAAAGTTCAGGCTGTTTTTTTATTAGGAGACTACACACACCATCTGGCCCTGCGGCTCTCGAATTTTTTAACTTTGTGATGATCGCAGTTATGTCTAGTATGGATGCCTGGCAAACCCAATGCTCAGATGGAATTTGTAGTATGTTGTCGTTGGTGACAGAACGACGACCCAGAGTGCTACTTAGATGACTACACCATTGTTCTTCTGTTATGCAGTTAATGGTAAGAGGGCGGGGATGTGAATGTTGGAGTAATTCCCATTTACTAGCGGTATCACCATTGCTGGCTTTTCCGGCAATTTGTTTCCATAATTTAATGCTGCACTCCAATTTATGGTGTGACAACCATTTCCTATAGTTTCTTTTAGCCATTTTGATTAATGATTGAACAACCAATAGGGATGTGCAGGGAGCATGCTCAGTTAATATAATATGTATGTGTTTACGCAACTTTCTTTTAGCCTCGCTTATGGCAGTGTCAAATCCCTCTCTGCGTTTAGTTGGAAAATTGGTATATACTGCACTACTAATATATGACCGTCTTTGAACAACCTTTTTGCTTATTTTCAGCATCATGTCTGAAAAATTCGACAGCATAGCTTCCGCTTCATTCACACCACCAGAACCAATTTGTATGAAATTTGGTAACAATTCCGACACCGCGATATCTGCATGGGTAATGTTGCGTTCATGCCATCTAATTCGATTCCCACCCTCATTTAGGGACAATTGGCCATTTACGTCATATTCTACGGCTGTTTTTAACTGCCGAGGCATCTTTAATAGCTAACACAACGGAACATGATCACTTTCATGCTATGATAGTGCATAATCAATTGTGGGGGCCGATCGACCCTCAATTCTAGTAAAGGCCATATTTTAATCGCCAGGTGTCAACCCATTCAGTTTCACTATCCCGTGTGCTGCTAACATGGAGTGCCACTTTGTCCCCTGCTTATTGGATTTCACTGTGGACGGTTCCACCGGGGCAAATTCAGAG
This sequence comes from Ambystoma mexicanum, assembly GCF_040938575.1. NCBI lineage: Eukaryota > Metazoa > Chordata > Amphibia > Caudata > Ambystomatidae > Ambystoma > Ambystoma mexicanum. Next base: position 835,269,919 of record NC_090925.1, read on the forward strand.
GTACAGTCCGCAGTAAGAGGGAGATGACCAATTTTCCCATTAAAATCACCAACCAACCACCCCGGGATTTCGTGACTATAATTCTGCAACATTGCGTCGACAGTCTTGATATTCGTGGCAGTCATTGCCATATTCGGCGGATCAAATATATTTATTAGCAGAATATCAAGGGATAATAGCGAGAGCCTACTGACCAGGATGTACTCAGATGACTGATTTAATTTCACTATCCGCCATGGAGGGTGCACATATACAAGAAGGCCACCTTTTGGATGTCCCTTTGTACCTTGGGTTGCCATCTGATGAACTATGCTCCGACCATCTATTTGTACTTCATCTAGTAGCCACGTTTCCTGCAATGCAATCACACTAAATATGCTCATCTTACTCATCAAGCCACCGCTGTCGAACAGGTGGGTATGCCCTCTGGTATTCCAGGATAGGAGCATATCCACCATGTCGCATCACTGAGGCTCGGCAAGGAAGTGAGCCTTAAACACTGTAGGCAGCCACTGCCAATAACCATCTGGAGCAGCATTAGGGAGTACTACGCTACCCCTATCAGCGGTTTCTTTCTGCGCATTGGAGTTATACGGAACTGATCTTAGAGGTAGATTACTGTTTTGAGGCTCTTGTCTGTCACCATTCAATACACTAGCTGGTATTACAGCTTCATTTTTATTTAGGGGAATTTCGACCCGTAAAATATTGTAGCCCAATCGCAGGAAGTCAGCCTCAAAGCTTAGTACATAATTCAAAACGGCTTCTACTGAAAAAGAGATGTTTGTTATAAATCGATTCTTGAGTACAACCTGATCTACTATTCGTATGTCATCAGAAGTGATGACTCTCAACGGTACAATGGACTTAAATATACATAACACAGCTGACCTATTTAGCGGTGTCGTTGAAGAGTCCTGATGTAGTTGCACTAGTGTGAGAGCTGGTATCTTCATGCCACTTGCAATAGAATTCATTACTTTAGGTTTAGTACTTGCCTGTGTGTTAATATTAGATGCCTGAGTACTCTACGGATTAGCCCATACTGCAGGTAAAGTTGATTGTTTATCAGGATTCTTTTGATTGTTAACTTTGGAATTGGGCAGTTTCGATTTAAGTGTTTTACTCTGCTGGCATTTACAAGATTTAGGTCTTGCAGTGTTAATTGGGCTACTTTCTAGTATGATTACTTCTGCATCCTCTGTAATGGACACCGAGAGTAATGGTGCAGTGTTCAACGCTGCACTTTCGTCTACGAGAGCTACGTCAGAGCGACCTTCATGGGCACTACATACAGCTTCTTGGGCAGGCAAGGCTTTCCTGCCTTTATGTGGTCCGAGAAAGCATCTGCAACCATACATAAATGCATGGTGTACAGGTGCCAGTCGTGGAACGTTGGTTTTGTTTTTCTTCAGTGTTTTTTGCTTTGGTGCAGTACCTGAAAGTGCAGATGCTTTACGTGGGGCTGTACGAGACATCACACCATTACTAGTATGGCAACAACCACGCATGTTCTTGTGGATTATCAGAGATTGAATATTATTCTTCTTTTCTAGAGTTTCACACTTGCTAATTCATAATGTCAGCAAGTTTTCAAGAGCGTAAAACATGTCATCAGAATTCATACTTATGTCTGTGGAATTAGTCACCTGGTTCTCACTCAAATTAGGCAATTTCTTAGTTATAGGCAAATGAAAAACACTGTGTCTTATTATCTATAGGATGAGGAGGGAAGAAGGAGAGCACATGCGGGGGGCATTCATCCTTTACTGGCGATACAATGGCCCTCACTATAAGGTTGGCGGAATGGGTTTACCGGCACCGGTAAAGGTGCCAGTAAACCCATTCCGCCCTATTACGGGGGCTCGAATGGGAATGGGGATGGACCGGGACGGGTTCCTCGGACGGGGAATTACCGGGTCCGCCAAGGTTGCGACGGCCCGGTAATTCCTCATTCGAGGAACCCGGGCCCGGATTGCGGTATGGAGGCAATCATGCCGCTAAAAGCGGCATAGTTACCTCCAACCTTCTAATGAGGCCCAATGAGTGTATGAGAGTTCCAAGAGTTAATATCACTTTGGAGGCAATAGGGTTTTCTAGGAGGAGTGAAATACATGGGTGTGGGAACAACCTCCAGGAGTGATTGCTCAGGGTCGAGACCCATGTATTCTACCTCAGGATCATACAGTAAGGACTCAGGAATGTCAATAGACGAGCATGTCCCTGTGACTGGTAGTGCATGAACTAAAACTATATGGCCATTGTTGTACACAAGATCATTTTGGTTATTAATTCTACTTTTTGGTGAAAAAATAGAGGCGGTGGGGTTTAATCTGCCTATTGCTTTATCACCAGGATCACCACATGGCAAATATTCAATTTCTGTATTTGCCGTATAGACCACATTATTGTTTGGTGGTACAACATAGGTGTGAGCGCCTAACACATCACTTAACAATTTGGAGCGTACGCAGCACAAATTTGTTGTGAGATCACTGACTAAATCGTCTTTAGCAGACTCTAAAACAGAGTTAAGCGGTCCACTTAGTGGCGTTTTATTGTAGTATTCCGTTATTTGTTTACACTTTGGTAACACTATCTTCGGGTTAGAAATAACCTTTAGAATACATATCCGTCTATTCCGAAGGTTTTTATGCATTGCGAGTTCACTCGCATACTCATCATTGCGAGTTGCTGGAATACTAGCCATTAGTATGATATACGCATCAAGAGTATCTTGGATAGATAGTGAGGATGAAAATACAAATACAGATTAAGATAGTGAGTACTAACAACTCCCTTAATGATTTCCTCTTCGTGCTACCCCTTCGAGGTCACTTTTAAGCTTCTTACTCCGGGACCAGCGTTATTGCCTGCATGCTGCAAACCCCGTTGTACAAAACAACTAAAACAGACTGTGTGTGTGTATGATAAATAAATAGAGTGAATTAAATGAGATTAGACTCAAAAACTTTGATACAAAAAGTAATCAGAAAATGAGTGCCTTCAAGTTCCATAATGCTCTAAGTACTGGGACAAGGAAGCGGGGCTCGGCGGCACAGAACTGCAGTATGCAGTCTAATGGTTCGGATGATCCACTCCTGAGCAGGACATTTGAATATATAAGGTCCCTTTAGGTGCAGACCATAAGAACTAGAAGGTGGATCATTTAAAGAAGTTGCCAGCCACAGTTGCAGCAGCAGAAGCAGAGAAACACAGTCACTGGAGCCACCACTGTATTTGAACTGAATTTGGATCCTGAGAGGGTCTTTGAAGCTTAAAGACATGGTCTAGTAAAAAATGTTATTGTCCCTACGGGTCGGCCATGTTTTTTTAAGCCTAAGTGGCTCGATTTTAGAAAACTTTCCTATGGACCTTACCCGAGTTTTCGTCCATTGAACGCACGCGAAAACAAGCACCAGGGAGCCGCCATTTTCTGATAATCCTATCTTTTCCCCGATCGCCCTGGCTCACCTGCTTTTGCGGCACTAAATCAATTCCCCCGCCCCTGAACCTGTCATCAGCAGACTCGTACCGCCAATTTCCCAACGCCAAAGCATGTCTCGTGTCAACATTCGCTGCGCTTCAGCTAATGACGTGTCGCCATGGAAATGGCAGGACGCCTCTCTCCTCAATAAGTATAAACAGACCGTTTCACAACACACAGCAGCCGATTTTCGATTCCATTCCTCTCTGTGTGTTACTTTGAGTATTCTGTGACTCGTTTCAGTGCTCTGGTCAGCTACCTTCGCCGCTTGTAGCCCGTGTGAACAGATACCAGTACCACCGCTATAAATTATTTTAGTTTGTTTAACACACAATGGCTACAATAATGCCCTACATGTACGAGCCCGAGTATACCGAGGAGGAACTACTGGAAAGGGAAGCACGTGAAAACGATGGGGATTCAGACGGCAGTTGGCAGGACGAATCAACAGATGAAGAGCCTGGGCCTAGTCGAATGGACGGCGTCTCCACCTGGTGCACATGCAATCGGTGCGAGCTAATGCCAACCGAGGACGAGAACTGCTGCTGCCGAGAAAACTCGGGATGCCTGGCCTACATTTCGGAAGGCGAGCCACGACCGCAATGCATCACCGAGCTGCCAGACTTCAGGGCAGCCTGCCTCACACGGGCCGTGTTGAGAATAATGATAGTGCTTATGCACGAACTTCGAGCAACTGTTCGTCCTCGTAATCCGAGTAACGAGTAAGTATACTCTGCTTGTCATGCCACTCCTATTTCATGGTCTTCTACTATATCCAAAATTACATCTACATATCATTGTAACGCATGTAAGTCGTTGAATAGTGTGCATTGTCTAGATAGCATTTGTCCGTGTAAAATGCCATTAGTTACAAGAATTGTCATTGACAACAAACGTTTATTAAACTTATCTTGGTAATTTAAAAACAGTTTGTTTCATTCCTTTTCACAGGTGGTACAGGCTGGTGGCCTATCGTTCCTTTATGGTGGCTTCACGGGAGGCTTGGACACCGCGTTCGAAGAGTGATACCCGCCTGTGCCGTTCGTGCCATTAGAGAAACGTTCCCGAGTGACAGCGGTCAGTACAGGGGATTTTCTCTCGCTGTGCTGCAACCTGACCTGTATAATCTTTAAAGTCTTGTATTTTTGTGTCATGAAAATAAGATACAAAATAAAACACCACATATATTTTAACAACGGTTGTCTCGATTTTTTAAATGAATCAAGTGTGTCTCCATTCAAGGATGGACGTCAGACATCTGTGCTCCGAATGGGTGAAGGTCTGGTTGCTGTGAAGCAGGATGGTCACTATCTATCTAAGCTAACATAACATATTCTCGAAAATGCATGCACTAAAACACACTTGTTCAAAGTCTTTCAGTAGGTTATGTCTCTATAAAAGTCACACATATATCTATACTAACATTTACCATTGGATTATACAGTCTTGACCACTATAATACACCGGTTGAAGCGTGGGTCTGTGCTCACAAGAATCTCCGGTATGTGGCATTTGTTAATGATAAGCAACGATATACTATCATTGATTTAAAGGCGATATACTGTATATTGATATAAAGGCGGTTCGCGCCGGTGGATGCGCGCTGGCATGGGGGGCTGTGACGGGCGCAAACGGCCAAGGTGCCAAACTACATGTACACTTCAAAAGGTGTCCCACGCCAAGGGGCCATTGTTCACATGGTCTCCTCAGACCCCGTGTCTCCAGGCAGGCCTCCCATGAGGCAGGCCGCCCCCCTGCAATCCACATAAGTGTGTCTCCATTCAGCAGTCTTCCTGTGCCTTATCTGCACGCCCCAGGGCCATCCATCCCACCCCCTTGTATCAAAGGCGGTTCGCGCCGGTGGATGCGCGCTGGCATGGGGGGCTGTCAGGGGCGCGAAAGGCCAAGGTGCCAAACTGCAGGTACACTTCAAAAGGTCACATGGCCTCCTCAGACCCCGTGTCTCCAGGCAGGCCTCCCCTTCAAGCAGGCCGCCCCCCTAATACCACGACATACATACGTCATTCATTCACAAACACACCCCAGTTTCTAATACTTTAAAAACCACTCGATATGTCTCATGAGAACATCTTTGTGCTTTGCAAGTCAACTCTTGAACGTGCTACCTGGGAACCACTGAGATCTATGCTAATCTGCTCGTCGTCGTGCTATCCGTTAACTTCTGTGACCGCTTCGAGCATACCCATCAGTGCGCTACCTGTGGCCATCCACCTATTCTCCCGCAACATACTGCTCTGCTTGCTGAATCCAACTGTTTGTTGGTCAAGGTAAGGCCATGTATCCTGGTCATATTTTGCAGATTTTTAAATTTCTATCTATTTTCGAGTATAGTACACAATAGTGCTATGTTCATTGGTCTCATTGGTATTGACTTGAGTTTCCATTGCTATACTATCAATAGATCTATTTATTTTCATCTGTGACTATTGTGATTGAATTGCATCCTTCGGGGGTCCAGTCAATAATGTAAGCATGTTTCCTTCTCGTGCAAGACAGAACATCCAAGGGACGAGTCACATGTTCAGATTTCAGTCACATCAATTATACATTTCTGCAACTTATGCAAATACTAAGCAGCACATAATGAACTGGTATAGTTCCTGCGACCAAAACAAACCTTGCATTGATCATTGTATGATTCATTTACTTTTGTATCAAATCTTTACTCTTGAAGATTGTATAATAATGTCGATATTTACTTTTCAGATTTATCAACAATGCCTGCCTGTTCGATTAGCGGTTGCCCTTCGAAGACCCATGCGAAATCTGAAGGAACTACAATGCATGTATTCCCGAAAACTGTTGATCGAATAAGAGAATGGGTCAGACATTGCGGATATCCACTGGATGCGCTGGAAAGTAGAGTCCAACAAGTCTTAGAGGACAAGAGGGGTTATCGATACCGCATCTGCAGCCGGCACTTTCCCTTGGACATGTACACAACTCCTTGGGTAACAAAAGAAGAATAAACGGCGAACGACACGGAAATTGCGCGAAAACGCTATTCCCACTCTATTCGTCCACATTCCGCCACCGGTGAGTCAAGTGTCCGGATTTAGCTTTCGGCCTTGCGGTAGTGTGTAGCCGAATGGATTAATAGATATTGTAGGTGTTCTATCCCTTGTAATAATTTCGATATTGATATGAGTGTATAGTTTTTTGAATAATGACATTTATCAATATATTCTTTTTCGATTTCATAACCCACAAACGCAATGTATATATATACGGGGACAGGGAACTGTGCTGTATTGAGCATTTTTCAAGTATTCTGTCGGCTTACATGGCTATTTTTAATATTGGCATTTCATTATCAATCATTAATTGACCTTTACAACTTCTTGACTATCCCTTGAATCTGAAGCAAGAACATTCTACATCCTTGACGTGGTCGCATTTATCAACCACTTCTAGTGCGCATCAGGTAATCTTACTAGGCTAATCCACTACATACTTGTTTTATGCATGTCAAGTAATAGTTTTATTCTATTGTGTAATTATTTTACCGAATGTTTGGTTACTGCTTTCCAATTGATATACACCTTAGTTATCGTCCACTGGTGTTTGTTTTCAGTTATAATTAGTGCTATCCATACTAATGCAAGTACTGTCTTTCAGGGAGATGCTGAAGCGTCCGCCACATCTACAACATTTTTAGATGTTTTTCAACATCAGGAGGTATGGATACTGACAGCTCCATCGAGCGTCATCATCAGAGCTGGAATTCTTGTTGTTTGATTGTTCTACACAATGTTTCATTTGTGGTTAGCCGTTGATATGTACCTGTGCTGTCGACCCCAGGTGTGTGTTATGTTTTCACAATTGTAATCCTCACTAATGCAAGTACTATGTTTCAGGCAGTTGATGGAGCGTCAACCCCTGCACTTGATGCAGAGCCTGACATTCAAGTATACGAATCGGCACAACAGCTTTCGGAAGTGCGCACTACATTTGCAACATCCATAGATATTCTTCAGCAGCACGAGGTATGGATAATGACAGCTCCATCATGCGTGATCATATAACGTGATTCCATTTGCTATACTTTCTTCCCTATTAACGCAAGTGCTGTGTTTCAGGGAGACGACGAAGCTTCCACCACAATAAGAACATCTCATTTAGATGATGAAGATGTAAAGGAATCGTTGAAATAAGTCGATGAAATGTGATCATATTTGGATTTTCCTTGATTCTTTTGGACAATGCATCTTTCGCGGTTATCTCTTTATATGTACCTGTGCGTTCGACCCCAAGTGTGTGTTATGTTTCCAATATTGAAAACCATACTAATCCAAGTACTGTGTTTCAGGGAGACGACGGAGCTTCCACCACAATCACAACATCTCATTTAGATGATGCAGATGTAAAGGAATCGTTGAAATAAGTCGATGAAATGTGATCATATTTGGATTTTCCTTGATTCTTTTGGACAATGCATCATTTGTGGTTATCTCTTTATATGTACCTGTGCCGTCGACCCCAAGTGTGTGTTGTTTTTCCAATATTGAAACGCATACTAATGCAAGTACTGTGTTTCAGGGAGATGCGGATGCCTCTTCTCCAATACAACCATTCATGGCAGTCCATGCAGAGCCAGAGGTATGGATACTGACAGTTCCATCGAAATAGATCATCACTGGTCGAATACTTGTCGTTTGATTGTTGCACACAATGTTTAAATCGTATTTGGCTATTGAGATGTACCTGTGTGTTCGTCCTCACGTGTGTTTTATGCTAACAATATTTTGATACATAGTAATGAAAGTACTATGTTTCAGGGAGACGATGGAGCCTCATTCCGTGCTGTCTATGCGGATACAGAAAATATAGTCGTTGCAGCGCAAGAGGAAGGGAGGACATGCGGAAACGAATCGTAGCTACAGCGTGCAGATGTTGAAGGTCCAGTCAAAAAAGTTGCAAAGAAAAAAAACAGTTCATAACTTTAAAAAAATGTTTGTGCTGGGGACTATTTTATGTTTTTTTCCAGTCAATTCTACTACACTCCATCTTTTGTTTAAACTGAACATCCCTTTTCCAATCTCTCCTCCAGTTACCCGTGGGTGTCAGAACTATACACACACAGACAGTGAAGCGAATGAGAGATGTGGCTTGCCAGACCGTGTACACTATGGAGGAACTATTAATTCAGGCGAGGCGTGTTCAGGCTCGAGATGCTCATGTCCAATGGCCAGAACATGAATTAATTGTGTTTGGAGACTAAAGCAAAGTTGCATTGGACCATAGCTACAGTGCGACCGCACCACCACAAGAAGATGTTATTGAATGTATTGAAGATAGCTCTGAAGTAGTTGCAGATCAATTTACACAATCTACACCCGCCAAAAATTTGCCACCAAAAAAACCTGTCGACATTGTTGTGTTCTCCCATCAATGTCGAAGTAATAGATGTTGAAATGACAGAGAATCAACCAGCCGCAGCATCCATAGACGCATCAGAACTTGATATCAGCGATATTACTTACCAATGTGTTGAAATCTCCACAACGTCAAAGGCCGAAACAACGTTGACGCAGGATGAAAGTCTAATGAAAGAGAGCAAATACATTGTATTCGACAGTTGTTTGATGGAAATTATAAGTATGCTGAAATGTGTGCATTCCATTAGAGGGAAAGTATGTGGGAAGCCATTGATTAATGTGACTCATCAAATAAAAGGCAGTAACGTCAAAATAAATGCCGCCTGTAGATTAAATCATAGGTTCTTATGGTCTGCACAACCAATGCTGGGGAAACTGCCAGCAGGCAATCTACTGTGTGCAGCTGCATCACTTTTTAGTGGCTCCAGTTTTAGAAAGTTAGAGGCTTTCTTTCAGTTTGTGGCACTCCATTTCATTTCTAAAGCGCTGTACTACACATACCAACGTGATTATCTGTTTCCGGCCATTAGTGATGCTTGGAAAATTGAACAATTGTCTCTAGCAAGTACATTCGAAGGCAAACGATTCAGGCTAGCCGGCGATAGACAGTGCGACAGCCCTGGATTTTCTGCCAAGTACTGCACCTACCACTTTCAGGACATGGATAGTAAGAAAATTGTGAGTTCGGTGGTCGTGCAGGTAACACAATGTACATCCTCAGTGGCCATGGAGAAACTAGGTTTTATAAAATCAGTGGAATATCTACAATCGAGGGGAATGCACATCGACCTCATAGCCACGGATAGACACGTTTCAATTGCCAAGACAATGAGAGAGCAGTTCCCACATATAAACATCAATTTGACGTATGGCAGCTTGCTAAATCAATCAATAAGAAAATCTCGGCTGCAGGGAAAAAAAAGGTTTTGAAAGTATTTTGCAGTGGTCACATTCTATCACCAACCATCTTTGGTGGAGCTCAAAAACTTGTGAGGGGTCAGTGGAAATACTACTTGAAAAATGGCGGTCACTGATGCACCACTGTACCAACGTTCACCGCTGGACAGCAAATGAACATTTCCACCAATGTGAACATGGCCCTTTGTCCCCAGAGGAGGCACGGAAGAAGAAGTGGTTGATTCCATCTTCACCGACACACAAAGCCATTGAGAAGATTGTTTTCGACAAAACTCTATCAAGAGATTTGAGAGGACTGACAGAATTCTGTCACACAGGAGATTTGGAGGTGTTCCACAATATGTGCCTAAAGTACAGGCCAAAGCGCTTGCATTTTAGCTTTCGGGGCATGAAACATCGCACTCTACTAGCGGTCTTGGCCCATAACAGCAATGTCGGACGTGAACAATCTAGGACTAGGGGTAAAGTAAGGATGCCTCGCTACACTAAGGTGTTTTCAAAACGAAGTAAGCAATGGGTGATCAAACCAGTCTATGATGAAATGCAGTTCGACTTTGTGAAAGGCCTTATTGTTGCTGTGTTAGAGAAGCACAGATATGTAATTTTGGACGTTTCTGTGCAGAGCAGTGATCCATTGCCACCGAACATTGCGACTGTGCCATGCCCACCCGAAGCACAGCTGATTGTGAAGTACAAATCCCGGTTTAAATAATTGCAATACGATTGTCTTTTTGTAAATAAATGTTATTGTACAGTGTACCTGTAACCCTAACCCCTACCTTCACCATCATGGGTGGCGAACAAGCTGGATGTCATCTTTGAATTCTCTCTATTCACCTCATATATGTGTATGTATATATTTTTCTCATGTCTCATCTCATGTAAATGTAAATGCTGCGCACTGTTAACGGAGTGGAGGCTTGCGTATTGTAAATAATAAAACAAACAAACAATAAATCTCACTTTTAATTCAACTCCTGTGGTACTTTATACTTTCCCTGACCTTCCGCCAAAAATTAAATGTCTCAATTTGGGCTGCGAAGCTCGCAGACAACGGGGACAAAATTGGGGCACTTAGAACACGCCAGCCAAGCGGCCCGTGGCATTTGGGAGAGAAGCCAGTTCGCATTTGCACATTGAGGCGCACTACATAGACGGATTCTAAACTTCAAGTTCTCACAGGTGCCTATACTACGTGATGTTGCAAATAAAGAACGCGAAGGACAGCGCCCAGATGAGGCCCACAAGTCGCACTGGAAGTATAAGGGTCTATTGTTTTTTGACCTTGAGACAGGGACCATGCCGAAAGAACTACATTTGAAGGGAGTGCGCAATAACGTAAAAGACGATAAGGCAGAAAATTCAGAAAGTAGACCGAGTTTCAGTTTTAGGTCAGTATACAAAAAATCATTGTCAAGAGCACGGTCCGTTTTACAGACTGCATTACGAAGAGACACAATGGAAATTTCAAATATAATGTATGTAAATCTTTACACGCTTTTATACCGGAATGAAGATTTATTGAATGGATGCATGAATAAATGAATGAATGAAGAGCTAGGAAAAGCAAGTAAAACTGTTTGTAGTGGGCACATGGGCATGCAGGTCGACTGGTCTCACCGATCTCGGTCCTTGGCCCAGCCACTTTTCCCTGCACTACGGGACTGTCTCTGTATCCTTCAGCCACTTCTCCCGGAATTTACCTTGCACTTGCCACCAGCTGGCCCTATTATTTAATTTGTATTCAACTAACCATGTTCAGCCTTTCCCCATGCGCGATTAGAAAGACACCTGGCCTAGTAGGATCGTTGTCTGTCTGCCCTTGTTCCCCACCTGCGTCGTCAGGCCTAGAAATACTTGAGTATAGGCGCGTTACAAATGGCATATCATATATCATATAATTCCTCACGCATGTAGACTGTCGTTTATCATTGTGTGTTGGCCTCGATTTATCTCGTTACTTTTCGCATTGATTTTAGAGACGAACATACTCCATTGAACTATCCTTGCAAGCAAATAGTTTCTGATCGGCCATAATAAATAAAATGAGTAATATTAATGAAGTTCGGCTAGCAAGATTAATTATCATTTTTTTGTTTTCATCACAGGTATTTGATCCCTTTCTGCCACTGCCACCTGTTTGAGACACCGGCGGATGGATTCTTCAGCAGACACCTGCAGCTTTGTGTCAACAACTGGAGCACGATCACCATATTATGGGACGATCGCCAAGGGCCCACATGCCCTTACGCTGTACTAGTGGCTAGAAGCAACATATCAACCTTTAGGCTGGACTAGTGCCTAGTTGATGGAACAGCCTTGCGGTTCACCGTGCTTCCAAAGTGATTCTTTTTACGAAAATGAACACCCTGTGTACCATAAAGGAACAGCGCGTGACTCAAGATGAAACGGAACAGTTATTGCGGATACAGATAAAAGAAAATAAATGGCTTCCGGAGTTCATATGGCAATTGCTGAATATTCTCTAAACATTTAATGTCAAATAAATGTACTTTACCAAAAGTACCGTATTGCTCTTTCATTTTAAAGTACAGTTTCATATTCCGAATTGTGGCGCGCTGTGTTGTGAGTTGATCTGTGTTGGTTTCCGGGTTCTGTGTGGAGTCGCGCAGACGACGACTGGGCGCGTTTGCCTACGCAGCACAGTAACGTCACGGGGAGAGGCGGGGAATATGAATGTTTTGATAATGTCAGGCTCAGGGGCGGGGGAATTGATTTAGTGCCGCAAAAGCAGGTCAGCCAGGGCGATCGGGGAAAAGATAGGATTATCAGAAAATGGCGGCTGCCTGGTGCTTGTTTTCGCGTGCGTTCAATGGACGAAAACTTGGGTAAGGTCCATAGGAAAGTTTTCTAAAATCGAGCCACTTAGGCTTAAAAAAACATGGCCAACCCGTAGGGACAATAACATTTTTTACTAGACCATGGGCCTCATTACGACCCAGGCGGTAAGTTACCGCCTGGGCTGTCACTTTACCACCATGGCGTAAACTACGTTTACGCCATGGTGGTTGGCGGACTTACCGCCCCATTCCGACCTTGGCGGGGCGGTAAGTCCCCAATCCCCATTTACCCTTCCCCATTCCCATTTTTGCCCCATAGGGCATAATGGGAGTGGGGAAGGCGTTAATTACGCCACCGTAAATTACGGTGGCGTAATTAACTCCATGGTCCCTTAGCGCCATGGATTTTAACACCCGCTAAAAGCGGGTGTTAAAAGCTCCATGGCGCTAAGGGACCTCGTAATTGGCGGTAAGGGGTCGGCGCAGCTAACGCTGGCGTAAACCCCTTACCGCCAGGGTCGTAATGAGGCCCACGCCTTTAAAACCTGAAGTGCAGAAGTCGCGCAGCAGGAAGCAGTGCTTTGAGAGAATGTCCCATATGAGAGAGAAGCTCCGCTTATGTAGAGCCATGGCTGGGTCGCTGGTGCGCACCTGAGTGCACAGGGAGCAAGAGAGGCTCCTTTGCCGAATGGCACGGGCTGCAGGAAAATGACGGAAACTGTCAGACATTCAGAATTCAGCAGAAGAGGCAGAAGCAGCGGAGCGAGTGGGCGCGCATAGAGAGACCGGTCAGTTTGCCTCTACTAGGTAACCACGGAATGCTCCGTAGTCACCCAGTGACTGATAACAAACAATTTGAATACTGAATTAATGAAAGAAAGTCAGATTGGCGTTATACACATTTTGAAAGGGGGCAACACATGAAAGGTTACAACTATCACTGTTAAAGCAGAGAGTGGGCAGTATTGAAACAACGCCTCATTTCCAAAGCAAAGAAAGGGCAATACTTAAGAAAAACTATAACCAGCATTGCCAAAGTAAAGAGGGGGTAATATTTATGAAAGACTATAAAAATCTTTGTCAAAGTAAAGAACAAACAATATTGCAGAAATATTGTAACCCTTGTTCCCAGAATAACGAAGAGGCAATATTTGAGCAAGACAACAACAAGCATTGTCTAAGGCAAAGAAGGGCAAATATAACAAAGAGACATTGTCAACAGTTATGTGGTGTAAAAGTAGGAAATCAGAAGTGGCAGGAGAAAGGCCGTCCTCGTACGCAATATCAAGGAGGGGAGAAACATAACCTGCATTGCATGTTGTAAATAAGTCGATGGAATACACAGCATCAATGCGTTGTATCCTCACAGAAAAGGTTGTGGATTTCAATGCTGTTTAAATTCAATGACGTTTAGAGGTTTCATGCAAGTTTTACCACAGAATACTTGTAGTAGTGTTAGGAGTTTTGTCCTGGCAGGAAAGTATACCAGGAAAGGGGTTATTAGTGGGAGTCCTGGCATGTTAGTGAACCAGGAAGAAGTCATTGAAGTACTGCATTTTGGTTAAAGTTTGTGGCGGAAAGAAGTGACAAGGCCACTTATGTGTTTGATGAACTGTGGTGCAATCATCCTGACAAAAGTATTGTTGTTGATGATGAAAAATTGTGAAAGTGTTTGTATTACAAGGAGAAGAAGTTATGTCGAAATATTGACTACAAGTGTGATGACATTAGTCTTTTTTGTTGGGTGGAAACATTGACAAATACAAAGTGAAAGACTTTCGGAGTGAAAACAACTTGGTCATATTCAGACCAGAACTAGGTTATAAAAAGGAACTTTCTTGTTAGGAACGTTTTCCAATCCTGCTTGGAACCTGAAGAAGAGGATCCGACCCTGCTTACAAGGTTGGTTGGTCATAAAGTATTTTTTTTTAAACAATTTTATACATTTTTACCACAATCAACATTCAACAAAAACTTGCAGTACTTATCATAATACTTTAACATCTTGTACATATCGTTCAGTTTCTACTGCTTACCCTTTGCCCTCCTCCCAATTCGAGCTTACTCTACTTCGCGTTCTGCTTCTACTTCTTCCAGGGGGGTTTCCCTTTCTGTGTCCTCATGAGAGTCCTGGTCGCTTGACCAGTCCTGGGTGGACCCATGCAGTGTAGCCACTAAGTGTTCCAAGCCGTCAGGGTTTCTGCTTCTTCCTCCCCACCTACTGCCCGCTTCATGCCACACTACCGTTTCAGCTTCAGTCCATTTCTGAAGGTCTCTCCACCAGACTTCTACCCTCGGTCTGTTGCATGCCTTCCATCCCATGGTGATTCTACGCTTGGCAAGTATATATGCCAAGTCCTTTAGTTTACTCACATGTTTCAATTGGCGCGGTCAAGGGAACCCTCCTACCATGCATTCCCACACTGATTCAACATTTATCTTGATCCCTTTCTCGTTTAGCCGGTGGCCTACTTCTTCCCAGAACTTCCCAATTTCTGAAAATGCCCAAAACATATGTGTCATCCCAGCGATTTCTTCCCCGCATTTGGGGCATGTTTTGGTCATAAAGTTTATGTTTGAATCTAACTAATATTTTGCTAAATTTAAAATGCCATATATTACTTTTATGAGTTTATGAAAGTGTGAGGTACAGATTCTTTTTATTAGAGTGTTTCCTCTAGTCTTAGTTGGATAGGCAGAGAAATCCTCTTAAGGTTGGAGAATGCGAGGCGTTTATGACACCCTTATAAATCAATAAAATGGCTACTTGTGAAAAAACATTTACCAGGTTTTCTACCTCGCATTTCTGACCACTCACATATGGTATCAGCAGTGGGATCGGAATCAATTGACACAAATTGAGGAACCCATTAAACCTTTAAAATTGTATTCATGAAACTGATCATTCAATCCACAGACTCAAATTAGTTTATTCTGGATGTTAATCCTCAAAACACAATTGTTAGAATCAAACAATGAATAGTGGCTAAATTAGCTTTTCCCCTAGGCCAGCAAAAACCTTTTTTCATCAAAAACATTTGTAAAATTTGAAAAGGATATCAGATTATAATTTAAAACCATATAGTAAAATTACTTGAATACTCACAACCAGACCAGGGTTTTCCTTTCCCTTCAACATGTTAAACCCCGTCTCCCTAAAATAATAGGAGTTGAAACCAAGTACTTGGTGGGACTACTTCATCTCGGTGGGTGCTTGGTGTTACCTCACCTGGCTGTGTTCAATGTGTCAATTGTGCACCTTTGGGTGGAAGGTGTTTGCCAGGGGATGCCGTATTCTTCACTTTGCGCACAGCATGACGAGTTGGCCAATGTGCTCATGTTGGCGCTCCGCCGTGACTTATTGGTTAGAGCACTGGGGAGTGCATGTACCCTGTTGGAGTGCACTGTAGTTGTGTATGTGTGTGGAGGGGGGACAGGTGTGTCTTGCTTGCTGCCGATGTGTGTGTGTTTTGCATGGGGGTGTCGTTCTTTTTTCAAGATTGTTGTACTGGCTGCACATTTGATGTTTCACTATGTGTGTGTTTGATGTGTTCTATGGTGTGTTACAGGATGCGTGTTGGGTTTTGTGTGACCAGTCTCCTCTCTAGTGGCTTTGTGCTGATTGTAGATGTTGATATGTATTTTCAGGCAAATGTTTTGCAGAGATATTGGTTTTCATGTGTTTTTGGGGTCGTTTATTTTATGGCTTTTTTGTCTTTGTGTAACTTCCGCCTTTGACAGGAGTTCCACTTTGCAGTACATTCTGGTTCTTGACTTCCGCCTTTCTTTGTTTTGGTTGTAAGTTCTTTTCATAAATGTATGTAAGTTGAATCCACATGAGGTGCGACTCATTTTGTTTGTAGGATGGACTTACGACTCGTAGCTGCCTTTGTTTTTATTGGGCCATATATATATATGTGTATATATTCAGTGGAAAAATGTTGTTACAGGGACATTATGGTTACAGGTAAAAATGAAAAAGAAACGAAATTCGACAGTTATGGTAAGCTAAGCATCAAACAAAGAAGAAAGAAGTACCGCTAGCAACATTTTCTTCCCGTATTGGTTATGTTCAGAAAAAGTTTGATTGGAGACCCTTAATATTACCAGTAGAATAAATCCCAAAGTATATAGCCCATAGTACTGTCCAGAAAGAAACACACATAGAGGGGCTGCATAATGAGTTTAAATAATTGTATTGAAAACAAATATATACACTTGCACAATTAACAAGGTTTTTGCTTGAACAAAGAAGTACTGTCACAAACAGTTTGAAAGAGGAAATACATTAGCTCCTAAACTAGATTAGTTCTCAAGGGAAACAAAAAACAAAAACAGTGAATACACACATCAAGTTAATATATATTCATTGCGATATAAAACCTCAATTCTGAAAAAGTAGTGCCACATGAATCACACAAAATATATCTAGAAGTCAAGGTACATGTTGAATTGACCTACATTCATTTCCATTTCACATGTATATGTTGTATTAGGAATTCTAGGAGAGATATGCCACATAACAAGTTGACATATGTGTGTTACAATAAAGATTCTGAGAAACATATGCCGACGCTGCAGGGGATGGGATTCAAATGCAACCATCAAGTAACTTAAGAGTACCAGTTTGTCAACCCTAATGTTATTCTTAATATTCCCCCTTACAAAAAATTGCATTTAGGCAGCAATTAAAAAATAATTTCAACCAACTCAATGTGACTCATAGCTGTTCGTGATGGCCGCCTTCTTCAGGGCGAAAAGACACGACCCCATGGATCTTCTATAGGTTTTCTCTGTATGGCCCCTCCTCTCAACATCAAGGCTGCATGCAAATCAGGACACCATTTGAATACGAGCTCCATGTGGCTGCTCAAAGCAACAAATACTGGAGGAGCGGCCGTAGATTGGGCGGAGGAGATGGGTCTCCACTTCATCCAAAATTCCCCTTAAAAAGGGCACGTGTGTTGGGACCCTTCTGTTATTCAACCTCCATGTGCACGGTAAATTGTCCCTTGCGTATATGCGGTGGTAAATTGTAAGGTCCTTTTATCTGTGGGCAATATGGATCCTCTAGCTGTGTGCGTGTTTCGCAGGGTGCCGGTGGGAATCGGTCCCGGCTGACATTCCCGAACGTAGGGCCTCCCCGTTGAGATCCGCGGTGTCCTCGTGTGCTCGAAAGCTGTGTCAGGAGAGTCCGTGTTCAGTGCGGAAAACAGCTAAGCAACCATAACTCGAGCCACCAGTGTGCACTGCAAGCACTAACACCCATGACATCAAAGATGCCATCACAAAGCTCATTGATGACATCACTGATGACAACCATAATGGATTAGGATTTGTGTCCTAATGGACACAACATAGACGAGGAACTCTACACATTTCTAGGCAATAAGTACAACTCATAAATACTGCTCCATAACACAACAACTAAAACAAACAGTGCATAAAACTTCAGTCTTGAATGCATGGACCAGGCACCCAAGACTCTAGAACCTGGCCACAACCACCGCAGCATATCACACCCATGAAAGCTTATAACTTCGGTACTTATAACTTTGGTCTTGCGTAAGCCCTGGCCACAACTACCACATACACCCAAGACTCTAGGTCCTGACCACACCCACCACATGCATCCAAGACTCTGGGCCCTTACCACAACCACCATATGCACCCAACACTCTAGGCCTTCCCACAACCACCCCAGCATATCACACCCATAGATCACACCCATGTTTGATTCTATGGGTGTCATCTATGGGTGTGATATGCTGCGGTGGTTGTGGCCAGGGCCTAAAGTCTTGGGTACACGGCCGAAGGCAAAGACCACACCCATAGAATCAAACATTTAAACCATGCCATATAGTCTTTTTAATGTCCGCGGACACCATTCGTGTTCTTAGAACAGTTCCAACTTGCCTACAAACAGTACGGACAGGTACAGTGTCCTTAGGACACCCCTATATTTGTTTTTTTTAACGGACATCCCGGACACCATGGCCCTCATTACGACCCTGGCGGAAAGTGACTGACCGGACAGCCACAGCGTAAATAGCGTTTCCGCCATTGCACGATGGAGCAAAGTGCGGCTCATTCCGACCCATCGGGCACGAGCACCACGCCATGGCGGAAGTGCAAAGTCCGCGATGGCGGAAATGACCCCAAAACGGCCCACACCGCCGCCGTACGGCGCCCTAGGTGCAATACCGCCACCCATCTCAGCGGACACCGCAGTGAGCGCCAACCGGAAAGTACGGTGACCGTAAATATACGGAAACGGAAGTAAAAGCATGGTCCCGGAACGGGAAACATCACGCCGTACACCTATAAAACCACTAAATCCACACAACCATTAAAAATACTACCCTGAGACACATCCCAACCCGTCATCCACCCTAGTGAAACCAAGAAAAATGGGAAAAGTAGCGAAGAAAGCGTGCGACCGCAAGCGGCAGGTCCACTTCTCCCGTGAGGAACTCACCGTACTCACAGAGACCCTCCAGGAGAATGCAGCCGCCGTCTTCTCCACGCAAATGACCAGGACGGCACTTGCGAACAAGAAGGCCATATGGGCCCTGGTGGCACAGCGGGTAAGTGCGGTGGGGACCGCACCCCGCAACCCACAGCAATGCAGAAAGCGATGGGACGACCTGCGGATACGCGTCCGTAGCATACTGTCTGCCAACCGCAACATTGCCACAGCCACCGGGGGAGGATCGGAATCACCCATCAAGTTGACCCCCTGGGAAGAAATCTGTGCCTCCACCATAGGAATGGAGAGCATAGAGGGAGTCGGAGGGATGGAGAAAGGAGTGCAGACATCCGAAGAATCAGGTAGGTGGCCCAAATAAAACAATGCCAAAACCACAATGTCCAATCATGTGAAGTACCACGTGCCCACATAGTGCAACAGTAACACATGTCCAGGAGAACGTCCACATACATAGGCCTGATAGCACACTTCAAAACTCACATCAAATACATAAATAATTAAAAATCCTAAAAACACCCTCTACACGTGCAGCAGGCACACCCTAACTGCAGGCTGCCAAACAACTGCACCCTCACACCACACACAAATGAAACCACCTCCAAGGCCCCGACCCAAATCACCCTCAGGTACCACCCCAATGCATGTGATACATTGCCATTCCAATTCCCACAGACCCATTAATAACGCTCGCCCTCCTTTACTCCACCACAGGGTCCGATCCAAACGACGAGCTCCAGGACACCCCTACCAGCACACCTGCAAAGAGGGCCAAGACCAACGGCCAAAGACCCTCCACCTCAGCTGCACGCATCAAGACACGGCAGCAGCACAAATCAAGTGGCAGCACAGAGGAGGGAACTCCAACAGGCACCCCAGCAGCCAGCATGCCCACACCACCACCACCACAGGTCCCCCCAATGGATGCCACAGTAGGCACTGCTTCTGGTGGCAGCAGCACCATAGGTGACACTGCATTAATGGCAGCATGCTCCGACACAGAAAACGGGGATGTCGAAGTCAGATCCATCCATGACCTGTCCCAATCCCCCTGTCTGTTCCATCCCGTACACCATGAGGATACCACGCAGGGGCACCCACAAGACGACGACTGGCCATCCCCCACAAGCCCTGTGGCAGGGCAACATGAGGCGAACAGCTACTCTGTGACACCACCGCAAATGGCCATGGCCCAGCAGAGGCAACAGTCCCTCGACCAGTTAATCGTGCAACAGCAGCAACTGGCCACGCTCCTCAAGGACCATGCCGATGAATGTGGAGGCACTAAGGCAGACATAGAAACATCAACTGAGACACTTAGGGCAGAAATGGAGAGAAGTACAGAGACACTAAGGGCACAAATGGAGAGTAGCACCGAGTGCCTGAGAGTCCAAATGGAGAGTAGCACCGAGAGCCTGAGAGTCCAAATGGAGAGAAGCACCGAGAGCCTGAGGGGGGAACTGCATGCGACGTCCAAAGACGTATGTGCCGAACTTGCCGCAGTGCGCCGTGTGCTCACTGAGCTCTCACAAACCCTTAGGGACATGCATGGACGTGAGCAGGCAGAGACATCATCCGTTGCAAGTTCCGTCCAGGGCAGCCCCCAACGTAGATCTGGGAGGAACCTGCGCTCCACAGGCAGGGGTGCCCCTGATACCCGCAGAGGGGGCTTGCAATAGCGACTGCCCACTGACAATGAGCATCTCTGGACACTGGTGTTCGGGGGGGAAGTAGGAGGGTGGAGGGGGGGTGTTGGGCTCACTTGGGTGGCGGGTCGATAGGGTGTTTAACATGATATCACATATGCCATAAACAATGCACGATCAACCAATGAGATGTGTGGACATTGATCTTTGTGTACGAGGCCATTATAGGCGTATAGTCCATATTGTGCATGTACCATACACACACAGTGCCACGAGTCCCGTGTCCATGTATCAGCCACCAGGCGTGAGTGCTAGAAGCATGCATCTATGAGATGCTGACGAATGTCACGGCCCTCCTGTGCCTCGCAGACTCCTTGAGGTGCTGCCACATCCCCACCCTCATCATGACCATCTTCAGGTGCTTGCAGTTCTGCGTCAGGGGGCATGGGCACATTTCTACGTACGCACATGTTGTGTAGCATGACACATGCCATCACCATCTTCGCAACCTTCACATGGCGGTACAGGAGTGCCCCGCCAGACCTGCTGAGGCACCGGAAACGAGTCTTCAGTAGGCCGAATGCCTGTTCTATGACTACACGGGTACGTGAGTGGGCATGGTTGTAGTCCTCCTCATGCTGGTCCCGTGGGTTCCGGACTGGTGTGAGGAGCCATCTCTTCAGTGGATATCCGGCATCACCTGTATGTGGACGATAAACGAATCATGTGGAATGCCATTGCTACGTACGCACCCCCCCCCTTCCTGCCAGGTCATTGCCGCATCACATACCCCACATCATCATGCATGAAATGAGACTCACCGAGTAGCCAGGATCTGTTCCCTGCGTGTCGCTCCATGTAGCGTGGTATTGTAGAGTTCCTCAAGATCATAGAATCATGGGTTGATCCAGGGAATCGGGCACAACAATGTGTAATGATCCTGTTGGAGTCACACACCATTTGTACATTCAGAGAATGAAATTGTTTCCGGTTGCGGTACTGGGCCTCCATAGCATGTGGGACGACCAATTCCACATGGGTGCAGTCGATGGCACCAATGCAACCCGGTATGCCGGCAAGTGCATGGAATCCCACTTTTGTGTTCGTAATTTCCTGCTCCGAGCGTGGTAGAGAGATGTAGTCGTCTGCGTGCTTCAGGAGGGCATCGAGCACTTGCAAGTGTACGTGAGAACAGTGGCTGTGAAATGCCATGCAACTGTCCGACTGTGTGCTGGTAGGTGCCTGTGGCCAGGAAGTGGAGTACAGACACCACCTTCAGTAGGGGTGGGATGGCGGTTGGGCTATCTATCATGCTGACAAGGTCAGCCTGTGTCATGTCCACAATGGCGGTTATGGTGTCCCGGTCCAAACGGTAGAGGGTGTGGATCTGCTCATCAGTGAGGTTGAACGGATGTGTTCGGAGGCGTGGGATTGCGGGCTGCCTGCGTGGTGGTAGTGGCTGTGCTGGCGGCCCTTGCTGGCCCTGCCTTGCCCTCCTCCTCCTCCTGCGTCTCCTCCGTGCGGCCGGTTGTAGTTGGTGTTCGTCTTCTTCTTGAAGTTGGAGTACCTGCAGTGCTATCAGGTCCCCCAGGGCCAACATAGCTAGTCCTGCCGGTAGCATTTCGGAGTGGTTGTGGGAGGAGACTGGGTGTGCAATTTATGTGTTTTCAGGCTGTATGGCCTCCACCTGTGGTGATTCATTCCACCTGTGCAAGCTGCTCTCCCCTTTGGGCGAGCACGTCCCACACACAACGCTGCAATTCGACGAATGGCATCTTGCTATTACAATCATGTATTTGTACCCGATGGCAGTGTAACATTGGTTGATATGTTCATTCGGCTATGGTCCCATTGTTTCACATACTATCTTTGCAGTCGCGAACAGACTTGTGAAGGGTCAGTGGAACGTAGTACTCGAGTAACGGTGGACCCTCATGCATCACTGCACCGAGGTTCAACGACGGGCGGGGCGTCCCATTTGTGAGTGAAGGCAGTTGCCATTTTCACACACAGCCGCACTAGATGGATTAATTTGTGATTTCAAGCGGCCACAGATGCCTTTTCGACGTGATGTTGCAAATGAGGAATTCGAAGGGCGGCGCTTTCGGTTTTCAGCTAGCGGCGAGGAGATGCCCACAAGTCTGACTGCAAATATAACGTTCTATTGTTCAATGTCCTTGGGACAGGGGCCATGGCGAGGATGCAATGATTGATATGAATAGTTTGGGATGCGCAATGGCGAAGTGGACGATGAGGCCGGACGTTCCCAAATACATGTTACTTCACAACACTGGAATTACGGGCTGGGGCACAGTGGATTTTGCAGGCTGCATAACGCACAGACTCAATGGAAATTTCACATGTTATGTGAGTATGGAAACAGGCGTTCTCATTACGGGATGAGGGAATGATGAATGGATGCATGGACAGATGAATTGATACAGAGTTTGCCATGTACAGGGCTTCTTGGAATCTGTCCACCTCCCCTGCGCTATGTGATGCAGGGCTGCCATAGTGGGACCATCGTCTATCTGGCCTTGTTGAGCCCTCCCTGTCTCGACGCGCCTTCAGACACTTGTGTCTATGCACGTTACCAATCCCATCTGATGGATTCTGTTTTAACAGACGCATGCACAGGTACACTCGTTTGTGATGGTGTTTTCACCTCGATATAGATAGTTATGATTCGCAAGTGGTTTTTGGGTGGTGATGATCCTTTGGAGTGGGCTAGCATGCATATGGCTGTGGATTTGGTGTGATCATTGAAGTGAGTAATTCAAATGTAGTTCTGATGGCCATACTGTTCTTTTTCATTTCATTTGGTTGACAGGTATCTCCTCCCCTTTTGCCACTGCCATCTGTATGCCACTCCTGCAGATGGATTTTACTCCCGACACCTGCTGCTTCGTGTTCATCAGTGGAGCAGCATTACGATCTTATGGGACGATCGCCAATGGGCCACATGCCCTTACGCAGTACTAGTGGCTAGGAGCAACATTTCGGCCTTTCAGCTGGACTAGTGCCTCCCTATTGGGACGGCCCTGCGGTTCTAGGCGCTTCCATGTTGCCTTTTCGTACGAGAATGTAGCCCCTGTGTACCATGAAGGAACAGGGCGTCACACAAGAAGTAGCTGGTCATTTATTGCGGATGCAGCCCACAATGGTGAAATGTGTTTTGGAGTTCATGGCCTGATGGCTGTATGGGCTTGGTGAATTTGTTGTGCATTAAATTTCTATTCTGATATGGACCGTGTAGCTTTCTTCTTTGCAAGTGATGTGGCATATTCCTATTTGGGGAGCGATGTATTGTGAGGAGATCTGCATTGGGTTCCAGCTTCGGAGTATAGTTGCGTGATACTGTGCTGGGCGCGTTTGCCTACGAAGCCCAGTGAGGTCAGGGATGAGGGCTGCCAATATGACTGTTTTCATGATGTCATGCTCAGGGGCGGGGGATTAGCTTTTGTGTAACAGATGCCGGTCAGCCAGGTGGATTGGTGGAATGATGTGATTTTCGGAATATTGCTGGTCACAGGTACCTGTGTTTGCGTGCGTTTCTTGGTGGGAGACTGAGGTCATGTCCATTGGGATGGCTTCTGTATTCGTGCCATCTGTGCCCTGCAGCTCCCATTGGCCCCTCTTGAGATTCATTTGTTCGTTGGCAGGCATGGATGACTAGTACATTTCACTGGTTGCATTGTGTGACTTCATTGCACCTACGGGGGGTTGTACAATGTGGCCAGGGAGCGGTGTACAGGCACTCAGTGGGGCCGTTTACGGTTGGTTCGCGATGCCGTACTTCTCACCATGGCGGAATGGTACTTTCCGCCGTGCTTGATGGCGTTAGGTGCATGTCCGCTAGGGTCAGAATTCGCGTACCGTTGCGCCATGGTGGTAGTTACAGTTTGGCATGGCGCGCGCGCGCCTACTTGGTGCAGTTAGCGTTGGCGTTCACTACGGTGTCGCTAATGGCATCGTACTTTGCGGTGACGTGTCATAGTCGCACCGAGCGCTATTCGATGGCGGTATTGCATTTCCGCCATCGTTTTTCGATTTCCGCCAGGGTCGTAATGAGGCCCCATGTGTGTTCTTAGAACAGTTTCAACTTCCATGCGAACAGTACAGACAGGTATAGTGTCTTTAGGACACCTCCATTTTGGTTTTTACAGACATCCCGGACACCGATTGTGTTCTTAGAACAGTTACCCGCAAACAGTACGGACAGGTATAGTGTCCTTAGGACACCTCCATTTTGAGTTTTACGGACATCCCGGACACCTATCGTGTTCTTAGAACAGTTTCAACTTGCCTGCGAACAGTACGGATAGGTATAGTGTCCTTCGGACATCCCAAATGGGTCGATTGTGGACATCAAGGATGGCGCGGATGTCTGCAGACACAATGAACACAACAGAGGTGCCTACTACCTAAATAGATACAATATTTGAACCACCTCTTACCACCCACCATCCCCAAAAAGTCTTGCAGACCAACACACTTGCCAAAATTGTATTTCCCCACCGTTTGTCACTGCGCTGTCAGCGGACGAAAAATCCTGAGACAGAAAGAGACTCGCTATATATTGGACTTTGAAAGTAAATTTCCTAATGGACACAACATAGACGAGGAACTCTACACATTTCTAGGCAATAAGTACAACTCATAAATACTGCTCCATAACACAACAACTAAAACAAACAGTGCATATAACTTCAGTCTTGAATGCATGGACCAGGCACCCAAGACTCTAGAACCTGGCCACAACCACCGCAGCATATCACACCCATGAAAGCTTATAACTTTGGTACTTATAACTTTGGTCTTGCGTAAGCCCTGGCCACAACTACCACATACACCCAAGACTCTAGGTCCTGACCACACCCACCACATGCATCCAAGACTCTGGGCCCTTACCACAACCACCATATGCACCCAAGACTCTAGGCCTTCCCACAACCACCCCAGCATATCACACCCATAGATCACACCCATGTTTGATTCTATGGGTGTCATCTATGGGTGTGATATGCTGCGGTGGTTGTGGCCAGGGCCTAAAGTCTTGGGTACACGGCCGAAGGCATAGACCACACCCATAGAATCAAACATTTAAACCATGCCATATAGTCTTTTTAATGTCCGCGGACACCATTCGTGTTCTTAGAACAGTTTCAACTTGCCTACAAACAGTACGGACAGGTACCGTGTCCTTAGGACACCCCTATATTTGTTTTTTTTAACGGACATCCCGGACACCATGTGTGTTCTTAGAACAGTTTCAACTTCCATGCGAACAGTACAGACAGGTTTAGGGGCCGATTCATGGAACAAACGTGCGCCGAAAATCTTTGCGCAAGCAGGCGCAAGCGCAAAAAACATGAAGTCCCTGCGCGTGTTTTCCTCTGGATGTGCGCCAAACCCGTGCATGGCGCACACGTCACTGCAACATCCTGAAAGGCGTGCACGACGCGCACAGTGAAAGCGCACAACCTCGGCGCATACACCAGAAAGTGGGCGGAACATGGGGCGTAACGCGCGGAATGGGGAACAACGCGTGAAAATAAGGGCGTAACTGGGGATGTACTGCAGGGAAGCAGACGGAACGCCCACACGCACTCGAACCACACGTATTCATGGAATCGAATAGGGCAAAGCCACGCACAGCCAAAGACACGCACAAGCCGAAACACGTCCGCCACACGAAGGCAGGCGGTAGCGTCCCTGCGCATCACAAAAGTGGCTACATACAGCAATTGGGCCTGTGTGAGCGGGGCACGTGTATTTCGGGGGTGCGCAGGAAGTTACACACGCGATTGAGTGGGGTACGTGTATTTCGGGGTGCACGGGAAGTTACACATGTGATTGAGCGGGGTACATGTATTTCGGGGTTGCGCGGGAAGTTACACACGCGATTGAGCGGGGTATGAGAACATGAGTTGGACATGGGTGGGGGCCTGGTGGAGGGTGCCCCTGCACTGCTGGCGGGTGGGGGTGGTGGGAGACATGGGTGGGGGCCGGGTGGAGGGTGCCCCTGCACTGCTGGGGGGTGTGGGTGGTGGGGATTTGAGTTGGACATGGGTGGGGGCCTGGTGGAGGGTGCCCCTGCACTGCTCGGGGGTGGGGGTGGTGGGAGACATGGGTGGGGGCCTGGTGGAGGGTGCCCCTGCACTGCTGGGGTATGGGGGTGGTGGGAGACATGGGTGGGGGCCTGGTGGAGGGTGCCCCTGCACTGCTGGGGGGGTGGTGGGAGACATGGTTGTGGGCCTGCTGGCAGGTGCCCCACAGTGCTGGGGGGTGGGGGTGGTGGGGAACATGAGTTGGACATGGGTGGGGGCCTGCTGGCAGGTGCCCCACAGTGCTGGGGGTTGGGGGTGGTGGGGAACATGAGTTGGACATGGGTGGGGGCCTGGTGGAGGGTGCCCCTGCACTGCTGGGGGTTGGGGGTGGTGGGAGACATGGGTGGGGACCTGGTGGAGGGTGCCCCTGCACTGCTGGGGGTGGGGGTGGTGGGAGACATGGGTGGGGGCCTGGTGGAGGGTGCCCCTGCACTGCTGGGGGGTGGGGGTGGTGGGGACATGAGTTGGACATGGGTGGGGGCCTGGTGGAGGCTGCCCCTGCACTGCTGGGGGGTGGGGGTGGTGGGAGACATGGGTGGGGGCCTGGTGGAGGGTGCCCCTGCACTGCTGGGGGGTGTGGGTGGTGGGGACATGAGTTGGACATGGGTGGGGGCCTGGTGGAGGCTGCCCCTGCACTGCTGGGGGGTGGGGGTGGTGGGAGACATGGGTGGGGGCCTGGTGGAGGGTGCCCCTGCACTGCTGGGGGGTGGGGGTGGTGGGAGACATGGGTGGGGGCCTGGTGGAGGGTGCCCCTGCACTGCTGGGGGGTGTGGGTGGTGGGGACATGAGTTGGACATGGGTGGGAGCCTGGTGGAGGCTGCCCCTGCACTGCTGGGGGGTGGGGGTGGTGGGAGATATGGGTGGGGGCCTGGTGGAGGGTGCCCCTGGTGGCTGGGGGAGCAGGGGGACATGCGTTGGTGGGCAGTAGTGCAAGTTGACATGTAGGTTGGCTGGGGGGCATGGCCATGGTGGATGGGGTGCCTGCAGGACATGTGCAGGGTAGGCCCCTGTGGTGTGAGCCACCTGCAGGGGTCGTGGAGGGTGTAGAGGGAACACCTGGGAGGACCCACACGTGCAATTCACGTGTGGTGCTCCCCGCGCACCCCTGGAATACACGTATCCTGCTGATATCGCGTGTGAAACTTCCCGCGCACCCCAAAATACACGTACCCTGCTGAATTCACGTGTGAAAATTCCCGCGCACCCCAGATGTACACGTACCCTGATGGAATCGCGTGTGGAACTTCAAGCGCACCCCTGTAATACACGTACCCTGCTGAAATCGCGTGTGGGACTTCCCGCACACCCCTGGAATACACGTAGCCTGCTGATATCGCGTGTGAAACTTCCCGCGCACCCCGAAATACACGTAGCCTGGACATTCGCGTGTGGAACTTCCCGCGCACCCCTGGAATACACATACCCTGCTGATGTTGCGTGTGAAACTTCCCACGCACCCCGAAATACACGTAGCCTGGACATTCACGTGTGGAACTTCCCGTGCACCCCTGGAATACACGTACCGTGCTGATATCGCGTGTGAAACTTCCCGCGCACCCCGAAATACACGTAGCCAGGACATTCGCATGTGGAACTTCCCACGCACCCCTGATATACACGTTCCCTGCTGAATTCACGTGTGAAAATTCCCGCGCACCCCTGATGTACACGTACCCTGATGGAATCGCGTGTGGAACTTCAAGCGCACCCCTGTAATACACGTACCCTGCTGAAATCGCGTGTGGGACTTCCCGCGCACCCCTGGAATACACGTACCCTGCTGATATCACGTGTGAAACTTCCCGCGCACCCCGAAATACACATAGCCTGGACATTCGCATGTGGAACTTCCCGCGCACCCCTGAAATACATGTACCCTGCTGAAATCGCGTGTGAAACTTCCCGCGCACCCCTGAAATGCACGTACCCAGCTGAAATGACGTGAGGTACTTCCCACGCACCCCAGTGATACACGTAGCCCGCTTGCCGTAATGGTATACGGTTAGCGCAGCCCTTTGCGCTGGATTGGGGATTTTGATGGCTTTTTCCTGCGTGAGAGGCGTTCTTGGGGGCGTAACTGGCGCTGCTGCAGGGTTGCTGCGCCACTGTGCGCCACGGCTGGTTTTGGTAGCTGGAATCCATGAATACGCTGTGCGCGGAAATGGGTTTTGGCGCACGCGACTGGCGCAGGGATTCGCACGCGCACACTGTGCGCCAGCCGCGTGCGCCACTTGTGCGCTGAATTCTATAAATTACCCCCATAGTGTCTTTAGGACACCTCCATTTTGGTTTTTACAGACATCCCGGACACCGATTGTGTTCTTAGAACAGTTTCAAATTACCCGCGAACAGTACGGACACGTATAGTGTCCTTAGGACACCTCCATTTTGGGTTTTACGGACATCCCGGACACCTATCGTGTTCTTAGAACAGTTTCAACTTGCCTGCGAACAGTACGGATAGGTATAGTGTCCTTCGGACATCCCATATGGGTCGATTGTGGACATCAAGGATGGCGCGGATGTCTGCAGACACAATGAACACAACAGCGGTGCCTACTACCTAAATAGATACAATATTTGAACCACCTCTTACCCCCCACCATCCCCAAATAGTCTTGCAGACCAACACACTTGCCAAAATTGTATTTCCCCACCATTTGTCACCGTCCGCAGATACAAGATGGCGGGTGTTTCCAAAAATCTGACGCACGCCATGCTCTCCACCATCCAATCGGCAAACACGCTGCATGTCCGCAGGCATGACGCTAGTCGATTAGCCAATCAGGACACTCTCCGCGGAGCGAACAGGGAAGTATGTCCGCAGACCGAACATAGATATCACTATTTTTTTTTACCTACTTTTTGGTCATTTTTTAAAAAACTACTGAACGGATTTTCACCAAATTTACAAAAGCATGATTTTAGGACCAAGCCGCTGCTCCTGCGGCAACTTTGGTGAAAATCCATCCAGCGGTTTAGGCGGTAGGCGTGAGCAAAGTTTTTCCCCCATTCAGTCTATGGGGAAAAAAAGTTATTTCGGGACCCCCCAATAACTTTGCCCCCCCTAGACCAAACCTCACCCACACTGGAAATCTTGGAAAAGATTCATAAAAAAACTAAAAAAAACTTATTAAGAAAGCAAAAAACACTTTTTTGGCCTACTCTCATTAATTCCTTCATAGAGACAAAGTAGAAATGTCTGGGAAGCTGTCGAGGAGCTGAAGAGTTGAATCCTGCAGGAGTGAAGCTGGCCCACCTAGCCCCCAAAGCCTGCCTGCTCAACAATCCTTTTACATAAAACTATCGGCCAGGCAAACCCAAGGGGAAAGGGGAATGGATAAACAAACAAACACAGGAACTCTTGCTTCTGGCACTTCTGTTTGTCTTCACAGGAATGTCTCTGGTATTTAGCAATAGAGAACCTAAAAATGAAAAGGCAATCTTTTTAATATTAAGCTAACTCTCAATATCTATTCTAAAAAACTTATAACTCTGTTCCCATTACCTGAAGCCTATGCTTAATAGCTAATAGGCTAATTCCTTCTGTCTTTTTCTCATAAACAGGAGACTATTGTCTTTTCTTGACCCAACTTTAAATGTTATTCCAAGGAAGGACTTCTTATAAACTTCGTTTCTTCACTGAATTCTTATTCCTTGCTATTAATATTGTTCTGGAAATAATACCCAAATAATTACTATATTATCTTTTCTGTTAACAACTTCCTCATATAAGAAATTTTTAATATGTAATACCTGGTGTGGGTCTTGCTGAAGATAAATTTCACCGTGAAGTCTGCAGAAATTTAATTTGTGAAATAATCATTCAAAATAAAAAATCTGAAAAGTTTTTCAAGTCACATGTGCGAATAACAAAAATAAAGAATTCTTTGGTTTTTTAAGAAACAACACTGAAACTTTCAGAATTTCACTTAGCTTCGTCTTGAACTTGAAAAATCTGCCGCTCAGCCAACCAAAGTTTCTTGGAATCTTCTTTCTTCTGTAGATCTTCTCTCACTATAACTGGGAACTACTAAATTAAATTCTGAGAGGGATTTATACTAAAAAATAAGTACTCTACTATATTGTAGTGAAAACTAAATGAAGTCTTCACGCATCTTCTCCCACCGGAATTCTCTTCGAAGAAGTTCCAAAGTTTTCTTTACTCCTGGATGACTGGCCAAAGGTGAATCATGGCAATTCTTCAGCGCTTCTTCCTGTAATTCGTTAGAAGGAAGATATAATTTTGCATCTACATAGGGTAAACCTTCTCTAATGAATTTGGCCTACTCTCATTAATTTCTTCATAGAGACAAAGTAGAAATGTCTGGGCCAGGTATGAAACAACTTGGACATGATCCATTGTCTCGATTTCCGGGAGGGTTCTGGGTTATTCCGTCCAGTAGCTGTTAAAATATTTGACGGAGAAGGGGGTGCCCCCTTCTCCCAAAATTATAGCTATGTCTCCCATTGTGCTTTACAGCAGATAGGCTTTTCAGAAATGAAAAAGCTGACATTTTGCTTGTTCGATGCAAGAGATAACTGGGGTTATAATGGATAAAACTGGCCTTAGCTGAAAACGAAGAGTGAAAATAATTCCCTTTTAAAGAGGACAAAGGATGACATGGCATCAGGTAGAGGTGGGGAGGGGGAAAGAGGACAGCATGAGAAATTGGGGAGTTGGGTGGGCGGTGGATCAAGTTCGGAGAATGAATGTTTTCGCACAACCGTGTTATACTGGGGATAACCACAGTTATAGTAGAAAACGTATTCGGGAATGAAAGTGCGTCACACGAAAATAACAGCTGTTATTTGCGGGTGTTTACAGATGACTGGGGTTATTTGAAGTACATTGCTAATATACCCGCGGTTATGGGAAACACATTTAAAAAAAAAGAGAAAGTTAAAACAATGGCATTAATAGTGGAGTTTTTACAGCTAAAATGAGGTGGGGGTAATGGGTATGTCCAAAGCATATGGGTACTGGGTTACTTTAAGGGAACGAATAATGCAATATGGAAAGTGGACATGGCCAAAGGCCATGGCTAGTGTGGCGAAAGAAAACCTAGTGGTGTGGCTACAGCCAAAGGCCATAGCTTGTGGGCGTGTTTAGGAACAATATTGGAGAAGTATGTGGAGTAGCCAAGGCTGAAGGCTTAGGGCACTGGCCATCGCCGAAGGCCATGGCTAGTGGGACCAGAAGAAAGCTATTGGGGTTACATGTAAAAGGGCCCCGGTCAAAGACCGGGGCCAATGCTCATGGGCAAAGGCCATGGCTAGTGAGTAACACAAATAGTAGTGTTTTAAAATATACAAGAAACATGTTGAGAGAACATGTGAAATGGACACGGCCGAAACATATATATATATATATCCACTGAAAAAATGTTAGTTAAGGTGCGGTTATGTTGCAGAGATTTAACTCAACAAAACCCTTGAAATTCAGCAGATGTGGGAAGTCAGACCAGCTTAACTCAGCGCATTCCTTTTGATATCCACCATAATGGTATGGCCACCATAATTCCATTTTGTGTGTGATTGTGAATCCCTTCTCTGATAATATGTATGTACTCATGGGCTTTGCAACGGGAACACACTGAGTTAAGCTGGTCATGACTTCCCACATTCGCTGAATTTCAAGGGTTTTGTTGCGTTAAATCTCTGCAACTTAACTGCACTTAACTAAAGTTTTTTCAGTGAATATATATATATATATGTTTCAGCCGTGTCCACTTTACATGTTCTTCCCACATCCACAACCACTGAATTTCAAGGGTTTTGGTGCCTTAAATCTGCGCATCTTAACTGCGCCTTAACTAAGGTTTTTCTGTCAATTTCAAGGGTTTATACCATCATTTTTTTATGGGCCACTAGCCACGGCCTTCACCCATGTCCACTGTACATGTTCAACCAAATATGCTTCTTTTGGCCCCAATAGGAGAGCACAGCCTTTGGCCATGGCCACTATACATGTCTTTTAAAATAAACACGACCAAAGGTTTCATTGGGGCCCCCTGGCCATTGTCGTTTACACTTTCCATAGTGCCCATTTGGTTCCTTAAAGGAATCCAGTAGCCATATCCGTTGGCCACATCCCCTACCACCACTTCACTATAGCTGTAAAATTAAAAAAACATTGTTTTAATCACATTTGTTTACTCCTCTTTTAAAAAAAACATATTTCCCATAACCGCAATTATATTAGCAATGTACTACAAATAACCTGGTTATCCCTGAATGCCAGCAAATACCACGGTTAGCCGTAAAAAGGGGGGAAAATCCAAACCCTTTGCCTGCCCTCCAGGCACTCACCAAGTGCACCCCTCCTCTTGCCATGCTGCCCCCATGCCCCTCAAGTCCTTTTTCCTGTACCTACCCCTCTCCCATCCCCCGACACTCATCGTTTCATATAATGCACTTTTTCATTTCTGAACCCGTTTTCTACTATAACTACAGATTGTTCTCATTATAACCCTGGATATGCAAAAAAGTTCAAGCTCTGAACTTGGTCCACAGCCCCCACCCACACTCCCCAAATTCTAATGGTGTCCTCTTTCCCCCTCTCCACCGCCATTGACGATCTCTTCATAGTATGGAAGGGAACCGAACAAGGATGGATGGAGTTCGTCAACCGTCTCAATCATAACGATAATAATCTCCGGTTTACAGAAACACATAGTCGCACTTTGATCACTTTTCTCGGCGTGAACATGAGAATAGTAGACAACAAGTTAACCAGCGAACTACACAGAAAATACACAGGGACAAATACTCCACTCCATGCACACAGTGGACACCCTAAAAACCTGATATGGAGCGTCCCTTACAGAGAGTTTATCCGGTTACGAAGAAACAACAGCACCTTGAAATCCTATGATATGGAGAGCAGAATCACCGCTCAAGGGCTCGCTAGACAAAAATATCCAAGGAGAGTGGTCGAAAGAGCATATCTCAAAGCTAGAGCTAAGGAACGTTCTAGTCTCCTAGCAGGAACCGAACACGTTGGAAAGAAGAACATGGAGAAAAACAGTACTTGTTTAATTTTAACTTTTGATATTCAGGCACCTAAGATCAGGCGCATTTTAACAAACCATTGGGGAATCCTGTTGGCAGACCAGGATCTCAGTAGAAACCTCTGAAACAGCCCACAGATAACTTTCAGAAGAAACCGATCCTTAAGGGATGTCTTAGTGCAGAGCTATATGATTCACGAAGAAGAGAGCAACAAGACGAGTTGGTTATCTAATAATAAGAAAGAGGGCTTCTTCAAATGTACTCATTGCAACATCTGTAAATACGCCAAAACTCGGAATTCTTTCAAACAGCCTATTACTGGCCGAACAGTTTTTATATCTGGCAAAATTACCTGCGAGACGGAACACGTTGTCTATGTGCTGACCTGTGCATGTAACAAGTGGTACATAGGAAGCACCAAATATAAATTAAAGAACGTATCTAACAACATGTACGGGTAATTGTTAACAATGATGCCAATTACCCAATGGCCAAGCATTTTGCTGAGTTCCACGACAAGAACATGAGCAGTTTTGGGTTTTTTGGTGTTCATAAAATTGAGACAGGACCAAGAGGAGGTGACAAAGAAAAAATCCTGAGACAGAAAGAGACTCGCTATATATTGGACTTTGAAAGTACATTTCCTAATGGACACAACATAGACGATTTCTAGGCCAGTAATTGACAACTGAGTGATTCTCCCTGCTTCTGTTTTCCTTCATTGACGTTCTATGCTTTTTCGCTTGTATTTTTCTTCTTCTTCTTCCTTTGTTCCTCTTCTCTGTTCCCCTGTTTCCCCTCTTCCTGTAAATCGCAGACATTATATATAACAAGATAAGGAAATCCGAGTGATTCTGCAAATGTCGAGTCCGCTAATATTGTAAGATACTTAATTTTCAATGATGAAAGAGTATCAATAGGAGGATGACAATTATCTTTGCCCCTCCATCCTTGGAAACATTTTAATATTGGTTTTAAACTTTTTTGAAGCATATTTTTAATTTACTAGGTGGTTGTCTGTTTAGTAATATTTTTACATTTGTGTGACAATAGATTTAGTCTTTTTTAACCAGAGTTTGATTATTAACATGTAATGTAGAGCTTGCAGAAATAACTGCTGAGCCAGAACAAAAGGAGACGAGGTGGCAGGCACTTGGATATAATAAGGAAAAAATCTCAGACTGTTGAATTGTGCACTTTGCACTTTAAAAACAACCAATGCACATTAGCACAATTTCCCTGCACTATGCACTTTATTGTGACTTTTGCACTTTAGAGAGATCGGTGCACTTTATCGTGTTTTTGCATCACGCACTTTAAGGGCTGATTCACCACTTATGTCATTACATATGGAACTGGGATTTTTCCTAATGGGTCTGTTATTCGAGCTAAACTAGATGTCCAAATGCATGCAAAGTGCTGAAAAAGATGTGGTCGGCAACGAGGGGCTTCATTGACATGCACCTTACCTGTGGTAGTCCATGGCGGGCTAATAGGGTAATTAATACACATAGTAACTCTGCATCAGATCCCTATTAAGGATAACCCATAGGGACCTAATAGATACATTAGGTGGTAGATTCATGCATTAGCATCCATGCTACAATTGCGGTTTGCAACAGTCAAAGATGTCCGCTATTAGTCTGCGTTAAGGAGGTTGTGGTTTCCAATGGAGTCCCTCTTTTATTTCAGCTAAAATAGTGGCCGGTTGCTCTACATCATGCTGTTTAAAACTCTGTGGTTTGATGGGGACGCATTGTTGTGATCAAGCGGCGAGGCAAGCCGCCAAACGCATTAACGTTCCCAACACGCACGGACACTTTGGGAGAGCCAGATTTCGATGGCTTTTTAATTTTTGTGCCACTTTGTAAGGCATTAATAAAGATTATTATTATTCTTGAACGTTGGTGTCCGGACTCTGCACATTTTGTGATGTGAAGAGTGCTACTCACCCTGCCTGATGTTATCAGTGCTTTGAAGATGTATATATATATATATGCATATATATATATTACACAGCCACAGTAGTTATGGTTAAGTTGCTGTTTCCATAGGAAGAGCACTTTTTGGGCGGCTTATAATCCGCTCTCCCTGGACAAATCCTCAACAAACTTTGCAAAAAAGGTATACTTTGCAAAGTTTGGTGATGTTTGGGGCAGGGGGAGAAAAGTTATGGGGGGGTCCCAAAATGTCTTTTTTTCCCATAAAGTGAATGGGGGGAAAAACTTTGCGCATGCCTACAGGTCAAACCGTTGGACGGATTTTGGCCAAATTTGCGGCAGGGGCAGGGGCTTGGTCCCGAAAGTGTGCTTCTGTAAATTTGGTGCCAATCCATCCACTAGTTTCCTTTAAAACGACTAAAGAATATGTCTAAAAAAATTAGTGATATCTATGTCCGCTCCGCGGTCACACTTCCCTGTTCGCTCTGCGGACAACATACCGATTGGCCAGGAGGGTGGCGTCGCGACCGTGGACACGCAACGTCTTCGACGATTGGCTGCAGAGATCCGTGATGTGCGTCAGAATGTGTGGCTGCACCCGACATCTTGGATCCAAAGACAGCGCAGTCGCCACCAGAGGCGAAATGCTGTTTCAGACTTTGTTTTGCTCTCCTACAGTGCTTGGGGAGGTTCACAGAGTAAGAGATGGGTTAAATAGTGTTCTTGTTTGGGCGGCAGTTGTTACTGATGTATTCACCACCTAAAATGCTGGTTCGGAAACTACTTTGATGTCCTACAGTGCTTGGGAAGGTTCAGCGAGTATGACATGTCTGCAAAAATTTACTTGTTTGGGCGGCAGGTGTCAATGATTTATTGTCTATGCCCGCCTTGTTCGTGATGTTTGCACGTGCAGAAAATGAGTGGACTCATAAGGGTAGTATTTCTGTCTGTGGTGTGTGCAGGCACCTTGAGGCTGTTGTAAGGACACGCGTGGTGTTAGCACCCATTGCAATTGAGTAAATGTCGCTATTATTTTATTTTTGCCTATGGGTGTGCCACTGAATAGGACGCCGCCATGGGTGTGTCATGCTACTGAGGTTGTGGCCCGGGCCTAGAGTCTTGGATGCATGGCGGAAGGCCATACTTCCAAGACTGTAGGCCCAGGCCACAACCACCGCAGCATGGCACACCCACGTATACACTTGTTCTATTGATTGTCGATTAGATGATTGTGGGGAGTGTGTACAGTCTTGGGTGCATGGACGCTTTTCACCATCCAATCAATCAGTGGGCGGGTCTGATATCTGCAGACATCACACCGCCCTCTGGTCCAATCGGAGGCCCGTCCGCGGACCAGACAGGGAAGTGAGTCCGGGGATAGAACCCAGATATCACTAATAATTTTTACCTATGTTTTGGTTGTTTTAAAATAAGATACTGGACGGATTTACACAAATTAACAAAAGCACACTTTGGGGACCAAGCCGCCACTCCTGCCGCAGATTTGGTGAAAATTCGTCCAGCGGTTTGGGTTGTAGGGGTGAGCAAAATTTGTTTTCCATTACATCTATGGGAAAAACCACACATTCTGGGACCCCCCTATAACTTTACCCCAGTGGACAAAACCACACCATACTTAGCAAAATCAATCTGTAGGGGCCATATACTTTTCTATGCAAAGTTACGTGAGAATTCATCCAGGCAGGGCAAAGTTATAAGCCACCCAAAAAGTACTCTTTCTATGGGTTGAGCAACTCAACCATAGCTACATGGCCACTACTACATGTCATGTACTATATAGATATATGTATATTCACTGAAAAAACTTTGTTAAAGGGACGTTATGGTTATAAGTAAAACTGAAAAACCTCAGAAATTCGCCAGTTATGGTAAGCTAAGCAACCATAACTCGCGCCACCACCGTGCACTGCTTAGACTAACACCCAGGACAAAGATGACATCACAAATGTCATTGATGACTTCACTGATGACATCACATATTAAATTAATTTTGATGAAAAGTCCCCACAAGGGGTTGTGTTTATCTTGTTGGTAACAAGATGTCAGGGGTGGTCGGGAGATCTATCAAGAACTACTTAATCTATTAAAAAATGTACTTATCTAAACAAAACATTATAATGGAGTGTTGTTGTTTCTGCAGCATACACAATAGAATTACAATATTTATAATCTTGTAAATGTGGATAGTAAAATAATGAATGCTACCTTATCAGAGATTGGAGTAATGTAAAACATGTAATAGCTAGCTAACAATTCAAGAGTTGCTACACACTTGTGCTAGTACAACCAATACATATGAAGACCCACAATGCATACAAATGAGAGGCACATGCAGGAAAACTAAAGTAAGGAAGAAAGAAACAACATCACCAGAAAATGTTAGTAAAATAAAAGTGTATCTTCATGTATACAAATACATTGGGCATCATTACGAGTCTGGCGGTAACCTGCCGGTTTTTCTGGCTCGGTTACCGCCGGACTCGTATTACCATTCCGCCTCCATGATTCCCGGAATTACCGGGGCATAACAACCCCGGTGACCCGGGCATTCCGGAGGCAGAATTCAGTAAATCTCCATTCCCATTGAGTCCAATAGTCCAATAGGACTCAATGGGAATGGCCACCATGGAAACACTGCAGGCGGGCCGTGTTAAACCCGCCAGGTCAGACCTGGTGGGAATGACACCTCCGCCTGCAGGACTCGAGATCACCCGCTACAGAAACAACGGTGGCGGCGGGTTTACCGCCACCGTTATTTCCATACCGGGTGACTCGTAATGAGGCCCATTGTGTATTTAGGCCCTGCTTATTGCCCCATGTATGTGCACCATGAGCCGAGACCAAACCTTAAGGAAAGTACTTTAAGAACATATAAAACGATTCATGTATAGATATATAGACCCTTTTAAACTTTGGAAATGCTCACTGTCAATAAAAACAAAAAACTAGCCTAATCATGCCAGTAAATAAAAACAAGTGGCCCAGATATATGATGTCATCAGTGATGTCATCAATGACATTTGTGATGTCATCTTTGATGTCCTGAGTGTTAGTCTTAGCAGTGCACTGGCGAATTTCAGAGGTTTTTTAGTTTTACCAGTAACCACGTCGCTTTAACAAAGTTTTTTTCATTGAATTTTATAGGTTTTTATTAGTGCAACTTAAACATTACGTCCCTTTAACAACGTTTTTTCAGTGAATTTCATGGGCTTTTACCAGTGCATGCTAATTTCCTACAACCTACTAATATCATACTTACCCCAATATAGCAACATTGTTGTCCAATTTACGAAGCTTCACCTTAAAACTCCGCCATTTCCCACCTTCTAGCATAATTTTTAACACTTCTATACACTTTTTGCAACTTTTTCCACTGTTAACTTTTTCAAACCAAGTTCATAGTTTCCGAACGTTGCAGCTTTTATATTTTCACTGAAACTTACTACTATAATCTTCTACTGCCAAATCCAATTATCGATCCATCAATGCAAGTCTTTGCTTTCTCCACCAAAAATTATTTTCCATAAGCGACGAATAATCTGTGCACATGCCACTCCATTACGCAGGACAAATGACTGCTTTCAAATTGAAATAAATGCAATACCTTCACATCCGCACTTCTCTAGAACCTATATGCGACCATGTTGCTTCTTGTTACTGTAACAGCAAAAGGACAAATTGATGTCTGGCGATCATCCCACACAATGTTTATGGCACATCCGTTGTTGATCATTATTGTCCAAACACTGTTGAAAAAACGTCGGCCGGTAGGCTGAACACATGACATGCAGACAGCGGGAGTATGTAAAATAGAAGACAGAAAAACATATTTCAGTAATCACTTTACAATTCAATATACAAATATATTCATATTTTGGCTATAAATTAAAGTTTCTCGTAACATGTACTATGTCTAATCTGCAGCAAATTCAACATTCATGCATCACAGCATTGATCATATGGCAGACAGTTCACTTTCCACACTTCAATAGCTTTCACGCAAAATGTAGCTTACATTGCGTTTTGCAAATCCATTTTTCCAATGTTGTACACGACGAACCGCTTCACAGCACAGTTTTCTAAAATACAAACGTTACTTTCCAATGTCTGCTTTTAATACAGTGAATCTTATAATTTCTTTGCGGATTGCTGACACATTTACTCCTAAAAATTCTTAGTCCGCTGTTTTGAAGGCCACATAACAATGCCACCCTTCATGTACCGTATACAGCGTACCCTAGCCAGTTTCATTTCTGGAAACACATGCCACACAGCCTTGTCAATAATACAATGATCTTCAATTTCATCCTTAAAACAACCTCCAAGGCCGCCTGAACAGTACCATTGCTCTGCACACGCTCAACTTCTAGATACAAGTTAGAGGAGGACTATAATAAGGACCAGTGCCGCGAAATAAGCGCACCATATGTAGCTAGAAGACTCAGGAACATAAGCAGGGGCTGTGCGGGCCCATAGGGTGAGTAAAGAAGTGCTGAAGCTGTACAATATTAGTACAGGACAATAAGTACAGAACACTGACACTGGTTGTTATTCCCCCTTTTCCCACCTAAGTTCCTGTTTGCTTGTCTTTTCCTTTAGACACAATTCAAAAAGGGGACCACTGGGGGAACCCAAAGGCAAGTTAGGATCTCACACCATGGTGCCAAAAGGGCCCAGGTGTCACTCTGCAGAACAAGAAAGGAAGGGAAGCAAGTGCGGCATAGGAGGTCGGGGGAAACACACGCATGTGCAAATTATTCGGTGCCAGCCAGACGGCAATACATACGAAGACCCACAATGCATACAAATGAGAGGCACATACAAGGAAACTAAAGTAAGGAAGAAAGAAACATCACCAGAAAATGTTATTAACATTAAAGTGTATCTTCATGTATACAAATACATTGTGTGTTTCGGGCCTGCTTATTGCCCCATGTATGTGCACCATGAGCCGAGACCAAACCTTAAGGAAAGTACTTTAAGAACATATAAAAAG
The DNA here is from genome assembly GCF_040938575.1 of Ambystoma mexicanum. NCBI lineage: Eukaryota > Metazoa > Chordata > Amphibia > Caudata > Ambystomatidae > Ambystoma > Ambystoma mexicanum. The sequence continues at coordinate 835,310,738 of NC_090925.1, forward strand.
ATGAATGTATAGATATGCAGCCCCTTTTAAACTTTGGAAATACTGATTGTCAATAAAAACAAAAAACTAGCCAAATCATGCCAGTAAATAAAAACAAGTGGCCCAGATGGTATTACTCAAATTGACCTTTTACAATTGACCTTTTGCACAATTGACCTAATTATAGTGGTCCTAATTGACCTTCTGCACAATTGACCTTTATATTATTTTAGTTATTTAGTTAGTTATTTTATATATGTATTGGGTTGGTTTTGGATTAAAAATAATAAAAGGGGATTGGGTGGGGGGTTGTGGATTGGGTGATTGGGTGGGGGGTTGCAGGGGGTTTCCCCCTGCATATATGTCCTAAATTAGGTCAATTCTCCTGAGGTCAATTCTCCCGAGGTCAATTGTGAAAAGGTCAATTAGTATACAACTGCCCAGCTATATGATGTCATCAGTGATGTCATTCATCAATGACATTTGTGATGTCATCTTTGATGTCCTTGGTGTTAGTCTTAGCAGTGCACTGGCGAATTACAGAGTTTTTTCAGTTTTACCTGTAACCACGTCCCTTTAACAAAGTTTTTTCATTGAATGTCATAGGTTTTTATTAGTGCAACTTAACGATTACATCCCTTTAACAACGTTTTTTCAGTGAATTTCATGGGACCAAACCCAGATATCACTAATTTATTTTTGCCTATTTTTTGGTTGTTTTAAAAACAAATACTGGACGATTACAACAAATTTACAAAAGCATGCTTTCGGGCCCAAGCCACCCCTCCTGCCGCCAATTTTGTGAAAATCCGTGCAGCGGTTTGGGCTCTAGATGTGAGCAAAATTCTTTTTCCATTGCGTCTATGGAAAAAACCACACATTTTGGGACCCCCCATAACTTTGCCCCCTCTTAACAAAACCTCACCAAACTTCCGAGGATCAATCTGATGGGGCCATATACATTTTTTGCAAAGTTTCATGAGGATCGTCAAGGGGGGCAAAGTCACAAGCCGTCCAAAAGTGCTCTTCCTGTGGGTTGAGCAATTTACCCATAACTACAGGGCCGCTGCTGCACGCCCTGTAATATATATATATATATATAGATATATATATATATCTATATATATATATATATGTATATTTATATACTCAATGAAAAAACTTTGTTAAGGGGACGTTATGGTTAAGTTGAACTAATAAAAACCTTTGAAATTCACTGAAAAACTTTGTTAAAGGGACGTTATGGTTATGTTGGACTAATAAAAACCTATGAAATTCAAAGAAAAAACTTTGTTAAAGGGACGTTATGGTTTCAAGTTAAATCGAAAACCCCCAGAAATTCGCCAGTTATGGTAAGCTAAACAACCATAACTTGTGCCACCACTGTACACTTCTAATACTAACACCCAGGACATCAAAGATGACATCACAAATGTCATGGATGACATCACTGATGACATCACATATATGGGCCACTTGTTTTTGTTTATTCGACATATGTAGGGCAGGTGGTTTTGTTCACTGGCAGTCATAATAATAACAATCACAATCTGGCCACTGCCCATGGCCACAGGCTACCCCTCAGTCACTAAAGGTATACCGCTATTTTTTGTAGTTACATTATGACACTTGTCAAATAATAAAACACTGGCACATTTCCAAAACCATGCTTCTAGGTCCTTACCAATGCTCCTTACAAAAATCTGCTGGAAATCCACCCATGTTTTATTTTTTCAAAAGTGTCAAATATATGCACATACAATCGTCATATAACCTAGCCCCCACATGACAAAATCCATTCAGACTTTACGAAAACATCTATATCTAGATATATAATCTTTTTGCAAACCTTTGTGTAGATTTGTCAAATGGCACCCCATTTATAAGCCTTTACAATATTTTGAGACCCCCCTCTAATTTTGCTCCCTCTTGACAGAATCCCACCAAACTTCGCTAAAACATGTATATCTAGATCTATTATCAGTTTGCCAAATGAAGTGTAGATTCATCAAATGGCACCTCATTTATAAGCCTTTACATTATTTTGGGACCCACCTCTAATTTTGCCCCCTCTTGAAAAATCCCACTAAACTTCGCAAAACCATTTATATCGAAATGTATTATCAGTTTCCCAAATTAAGTGTAGATTTGTCAAATGGCATCTCATTTATAAGCCTGTACATTATTTTGGGACTCCCCCTCTAATTTTGCCCCCTCTTGACAAAATCCCACCAAACTTTGCAAACCCACTCAGAATCAGGTCAGAAATATACATGCCAATTTCATGCAGTTCCATTAAGTGGCGCCAAAGTTATAAGCCATCCAAGAACTGCATTTCACCAACCCTGTAATGCTGAGGTGTTTGCAAACTTTACAGGACTGTTCGTGAACATCCAAACTGTTTGCGGGCTTTTGCAGCAAAAAACACCAGTTTTTTTTTGCTTCTTGCAGCCATATCCCATCCCATCCTCATCACCCCTCACCTCCCCAGAGATTATTTGATAAGTTTGACAAGTGCAATGTTGTGTTTTCTAAAATGTTTTTACCGCGATGTCAGCGGACACCGGCCGCTGTCCGCGAATCCAAGATGGCGGGCGTTTCCAAAAATCTGACCACTTCACGCTCTTCAACATACAATCAGCGAACACGTCGATTAACCAATCAGTGTCCTGTCCGCAGAGCGAACAGGGAAGTGTGTCTGCGGAGCGGACATAGATATCACACTTTTTTGTGACCTACTTTTTGGTCGTTTTAAAAAAAACTACTGGACGGATTTTCACCAATTTTACAAAAGCACGCTTTTGGGACCAAGCCGCTGCTCCTGCCACAAATTTGTTGAAAATCCGTCCAGCGGTTTGGGCTGTAGGCGTGAGCAAAGTTTTTTCCCCATTCAGTCTATGGGGAAAAAATACATTTTCGGACCCCCCCTATAACTTCACCCCCCTGGACCAAACCTCACCAAACTTTGCATAAAAATTTAGAGTGGGCCATATACTTGCAAAGTTTGGTGTGGATTCGTCCATGGGGAGTGAAGTTATAAGCCGCCCAAAAAGTGCTCTTCCTATGAGATGAGCAACTTAACCATAACTACATGGCTGCTACCGCAGGCCATGTGATATATATAAAACTTTGTTACATTATCTTTAACTTGCACTAGCAAAAACCTATGAAATTCAATGGAAAAACGTTGTTACAGGGACGTTATGGTTACAGGTAAAAACGAAAAAAAATGAATATTCGACAGTTATGGTAAGCTAAGCAACCATAACTCGTGCCACCAGTGTGCACTGCAAGGACTAACACCCATGACATCAAAGATGCCATCACAAATCTCATTGATGACATCACTGATGACATCATATGTGCATTTAGTTTTCATAGAAAGCCTCCACAAGGGATTGTTATTGTAATGGTGGCAGAAAACTATCAAAGATCAATGGAAGAACTATCATGACACAAGTAGGTAATTGAGCAATGCATTGCTGTACACACCATTGTGTTACACACTTCTTCACTGTACATGAAGCAACTCATGTGCAAACGTAGCCATTGTCTGCATCATGCCCCATGGAAGGGTAATCTTCAAAATCTTCCCATGTTACATAGTGAAATCATTAATGCATTCATTTTAGAGTTTCGGGTACTGTCAAACATGTACAAAGTAGCTACCATTGCCTTTATAACTACATAATTGCACTATTACACAGAAACCATAAAGACACCACAATGCATACAAACATGAGCATATACAGGATTATTAAAGTAAGCAAAAAGGAGCAGTATTACCAGAAACTGTTTATAGCATAACTGATTATCTTCATGCACAGAAACGATTGCTGTGTTTTACGCTTTCTTCTTCCCCTATATGTATATGTATCATATGATGTGAGTGAACCCTAAGGAAAGTAGTGTAAAAACATATAAGAAGGGTGCCGTACACAAATATAGAATCTTTTGAATTGTTTGTTCCTGACTGTTAGTGAATAAAAGCACCTTGGCTACTTATGTCAGTGAACAAAACAGAGTGAGCCACACATGTGATGTCATCAGTGATGTCATCAATGAGCTTTGTGATGGCATCATTGATGTCATGGGTGTTAGTGCTTGCAGTGCACACTGGTGGCTCGAGTTATGGTTGCTTAGCTGTTTTCCTCACTGAACGCGGATTCTCCCGACACGGCTTTCCAGCACGCGAGGACACTGCAGATCTCAACGGGGAGGCCCTACGTTCGGGAACGTCAGCCGTGACTGATTCCCACCAGCCCCCTGCGACGCACGCACTCAGCTAGAGGATCCATATTGCCCACAGATAAAGGACCTTACAACTTACCAACGCATATACGCAAGGGACAATTTACCACGCCCACGGACGTTGAATGACAGAAGGGACCCAACACGCATGCCCTTTTTAAGGGGAATTTTGGATGAAGTGGAGACCCATCTCCTCCGCCCAATCTACGGCCGCTCCTCCAGTATTTGTTGCTTTGAGCAGCCACATGGAGCTCGTATTCAAATGGTGTCCTGATTTGCATGTCTCCTGAAGAAGGCGGCCATCACGAACAGCTATGAGTCACATTGAGTTGGTTGAAATTATTTTTTAATTGCCGCCTAAATGCAATTTTTTGTAAGGGGGAATATTAAGAATAACATTAGGGTTGACAACCTGGTACTCTTAAAAATGTGGCCAACGTTTACTTGATGGTTGCATTTGAATCCCATCCCCTGCAGCGTCGGCATATGTTTCTCAGAATCTTTATTGTAACACACATATGTCAACTTGTTATGTGGCATATCTCTCCTAGAATTCCTAATACAACATATACATGTGAAATGGAAATGAATATAGGTCAATTCAACATGTATCTTCACTTCTAGATATATTGTGTGTGATTCATGTGGCACTACTTTTTCAGAATATAGGTTTTATATCACCATGAATATATGTTAACTTGATGTGTGCATTGACTGTTTTTTTTTTAACAACTTTTATTTATGTTGGTTACAGTATAACAGACATGATATACATTATGGGACAACTCCCGTCAATGGCAATGTGCATGAAATATGTTCAATCAAACCCCCTCCTCTGTGGCTCCTCTCATGCTCCCCTCCATGTCTATGACGCTCTGATTGTCCGGAGATCTGTCACGGTTCTGGGGTTCCAAAAAGTTTGTTACCAGGTGCGGTTGGAAAATCAGTGCTGGGAATCTGCTATGATACTCCAACACTGGGGCCCAGCAGTCTGTGAATCAGTGGAGGGCTCCCTCTTTTGCTGCTGTGACTTTCTCAGCCACTAATATTTCCCAGACCTTTATCCACCAGAGGGGCAGTATGGGGCCTTCTTGCGTTTTCCATTTGCGTGCCACTGTGATCTTGGCTGCCAACAGTAGTTGTGTCAGCTGTTTAGCCACGCGTCCTGTCTTGGGGTCGGAGTCCGTGTCTGCTACACCTCGGAGGATCACCTCCGGGTCCATCGGAAGCTTGCGTTGTGTGTTGTCCTCGATGGCTTGTACAATCTCCATCCAGAAGGACTGCACCGTTGGGCAACTCCACCACATATGAAAAAACGATCCCCGTTCGCCACAGCGTCTCCAACAGCCTGGATCTATGGATGGGTTGCAGTGGTGTAAGCGGGTTGGGGAGAGGTACCAGCGGTGGAGGAGCTTAAGGGTGCATTCTTTGTTTGTGACACATCTGGAGGCCGAATTAATCCTGGTCCATATCTCCACCCATGTCTGGTCTTCGATTGGGTGTCCCAGGTCCGTCTCCAATGCGGCCATGCACGAGGGCCTGACCTGTAATATATCTTCTTGGAGGAGGCGGTATAGCTTAGAGATCTGTCCTTGTTGTGGGCTTTCCTCCAATGCATGCCCAAGGGGTTGCAGTTCTCGGGTCGCCCCTTGGCGAACTGTTGGTTGCGAGATCCAGTGGCGAAGTTGAACATATGTGAACCTTTCCCTCTCCGATATCTGCATGCGGCCTTTACATTCTTCGAAGCTAAGCAGAGAGCTGCGTTCGTAGAGTTGCGAGAGGGATCGAAGGCCTCCTGCAGTCCATCGGCTGAAGTTCGCTGCTTCCATACCGGGGAAGATGTCAGGGTTCCAGATGATCGGGGAGAGCGGGCCCAGGCCTTTGGGTAGCTTTTTCCTTCGTCTGGCCCACGCCCACGCCTCTAGGGTCGCCTTGGTGGTTAGGAGCAGTCGCGGACCTTGGCTCTGGAGGGCCCCCGGGATGTGCAGTAGGGAGTGTAGCCGCGGCTGGGAGTTAGCCTGTTCGATCCAGGTCCATCGTGGGGGAGTTTCCTGTTCTGCCCAGGCGGCGATGCTGGCCAGTTGAGCTGCCAACAAATTGTTCGTGAGGTTGGGTAGGCCCAGGCCGCCCCATTTAGCTGCCCCTGTCATGACTCTTGTTGGTATTCTGGCTTTTCGTCCTTTCCAGACAAATTTCGTAAGCTTCTTCTGTAGTTGCTCCAGGGCTTGTTTCAGAGGGGGAACTGGGAGTGTGGAACATAGGTACAGCAGTCTGGGGAGTAAGTTCATTTTGCATGCTGTGATCCGCCCCAATAGGGAGATTTCCTGGCTGTCCCAGCGTTGCAGGTCATTCTCCAGCTCCTTGAATAGAGGGGGGTAGTTGGCCGCATATAGCTTTTTGGAGTCTGCTGTGAGGCAAATTCCTAGTTAGTCAGAGGAGTCAGAGTTCAACCTCAATGGGCAGAGTGTTTGAAGGGTGGTTATAAGTGGGTCCTCCAGGTTGATGTGCAGTGCTTCCGATTTGGAGTAGTTCACCTGGAACCCCGCCACTTGTTCAAATGTCTCCAGTTCGGTAAGAACAGTGGGCAGCGAGGTTTGACAGTTGGCGATGGAGAGCATCACGTCGTCGGCATATAGCGATATTTTGAACTGCTCCCCATTTATGTCCAGCCCAGAGATTTTGTCATTAGCTCGTATCCTTTGGGCGAAAGGTTCCATTACCAGGGCAAATATCAAAGGGGAAAGCGGGCAGCCCTGTCTTTTTCCACAGGAGAGCGGGATCAGGGCAGAGGTTTTTTGATTAAGCCGTAATGATGTTTTCGGGGCCTTGTAGTTTGCTAACAGCATTCTTTGGAATAGAGGGCCAAATCGGAATGCCTCCAATGTGAGCCGCATAAAGTTCCAGTCCACTCTGTCGAAGGCTTTGGTGGCATCCAAAGTCAGGACCGCCAAGCCCTGCTGGTTTTGGGTCGCCACTTCGATGAGATTAAGTGCTCGACAGATGTTGTCTGCAGTGCTCCTGCCTAGGATGAATCCTGCCTGGTCCTGGTCAATGATGGAAGGTAGGACCTGGGCTAGCCTATTTGCCAAGACCTTAGAGTATACGTTTGCATCCACATTGAGAAGTGAAATTGGCCTGTACGATGCGCATTCCGTTGGGTCCTTGCCCGGTTTCAGGAGCATGATTGTGGTGGATTCTTGCATGGATGGGGCTATGGAGCCTGCGTCACGGAAGGAGTTGAAGAGCTCTGTCAGTGGGTTCAAAAGCAAGGGGCGAAAAAGTTTGTAGAATTTAGGCAGGAATCCGTCTGCCCTGGGGCCCTGGGGCTCAATGATTTGAGGGTTTTTTCTACTTCCTTGGCTGTGATTGGGGCCTCAAGGGCGGCGCTGGCTGTTTCAAAGAGCTGTGGCCATCTGGCGTCTGCTATGAATAGTTTCTGGAGGGGCTGTGGGCGAGGGGCGGAGGATAGGGTGTTGGCCAGGTGGGCCGTTGCTATTTGGAGTTTAGCTTCTTCTCCGTATCGGGCTCTGCCTTTCGGGTCTTTCAGGCCAGTGATGTGGTTTCATCAGCGGGTTTTGGGTAGTTTGCTCACCAGGTATCTGTTGGCTTTATTGCCGTTCACGTAATAGGACTGTTTCGTCCTAATCAGGGACTGCGCTGTGTCCTCGGTATATTGAGCCTCCAGCTTGGTGCGGGCTAGTCTTGCCAGTTTGACCGCTTTGGGCGACCATTTTCTTTTCAGAGTCGAGTCTGCCTCCGCCATCTCCTTTTCTAGCTGGACCCTCTTTGCGGCCCGCCTCTTCCTGTATGCGGCTGCCTGAGCTATTAATTCTTCTCTGATTACGGCTTTCATCGCCTCCCATCTCGTGGCTGTAGAGGTGAGGTCGGGGGGGGGGTTCTCTTTAAAGTAGCATGTAATTACTTTGGAGATGCTATCACGGACCGCCATGTCATGCAACATCGGCTCATATAGGGTCCATCTGCGCCTTTCAAAGGGGTCTGGATCAAAGACCATTGCCGTAAGGAGGATCGGGGAGTGATCAGACAAGGACCTTGTGCCAATTGCCACTTCATCTGTGAACTGTAAGAGTTGTGGGCTTGCTAGGATCAAGTCGATTCGGGATTAGGAGCGGTGGACGCGGGAGAAAAAGGAGTATTCCGTTGTGTCCGGATGAAGGACCCTCCAGGTGTTCACCAGGCCCAGGTTTCTGAGCAGGTGGCAAAGGCTCAGGGCAATCTTGAAATCTCTGGGTGATGGGGGCCCGTTCTGTCCATCAGGGGATTGAGGACTCTGTTGAAGTCCCCGCCTAGAACCACCTGGCCCTCGAGGGAGGGGAGAAGCGATGACTCCAGCTCTGCAAAGAAGGTCTCCTGACCATCGTTTGGCGCGTAGACCTCGATCAATGTGTGAAGCTAGCCGTAGAGGTCCCCTTTGATTGCTACGAATCTGCCATCTAGGCTCTGCAGGATTCCTTTCTCTTTAAAGGGAGTGCCCATTGCTAGGAGAATCGTTGTGCCTCCTTTTTTGTTGGGTCCTGAGGCCAAGTATTGGGTTGGGAATGCCCGGGATCGCAGCCTATGGAAGTCCTCTGCTAGGCGATGAGTTTCCTGGAGGAACGCCACCGAGGTTTGGAGGTCTTGCAGGCGGCGTAGGATGGATTTGCGCTTTACGGGGGAGTTCAGGCCCCAGACATTCAGGGAGACATAGCATAGATTAGTGTGTGGTGAGGGAGAGGAGAGCTGGTCATTTTCGGTGGTCAGGCACGCGGTGGAGGGGGGATAATAGGTCGCTGGTGGAAGAGTTCCAGAAGCGGGTTGAAATTGCCGGTCTGCTGTAACCAGGTTTTAACAGTAAACCCACCAGGACCAAACGTGGCCCGGTAACTTAAGGGGCCGGAAAAGAAGGCCCAACAACCAAGAGGGCTGGGGGGGTCCCAGCCAGAGAAAGGGAAAAGAGCCAAAAATGTGTCATTTGGGGCCTGAGAGGCATCGGCCCGGAGTGATTGTCCATCCACGCGGCTGGGGCATTACGTGGGACACCCGACTGCCGAGAGTGTAGGTTCCGGCATGCAGAGACGACAGTCGGTTATATTTCATGTGCGGCGGGGGGTTTCCCTCCTTTCAAGACTTTCATCCAGCGGCTGTGCTGAGGCTTTGGTGTGGAGCTCTGCATGTGACTTGATGAGGAGGCGGAGGAGTCCTCCTCGGGGGTAGAGGGCTTGGCTCCTATCATGCCACCAGCTTCTTCGAGGTTGTGGATCACCCTTGTTTAACCCTCAAATGTGAACTGTAGTGAGGCCGGGTAGAGCCATCGGTATTTGATTTTCCGATCTTGGAAGCGAGTTGTTAGTGGACAGAGGGCTCTCCGTCGTTGGACTGTGGGGGCGACCATGTCCTGAAAGAGTTGGATTGTAGTTCCCTGGTAAGTAAGGTCACCTTGTGTGCGGCTTGCCACCATGATTTCCTGTTTTGTGGTGTAAAAGTGGACTCTGGTGATCACCTCAGGGGTGGCAGATGTTGGGACATTCCTATGACCTCCTAATCTATGAGTGCGGTCCAATAGGAGCAGTGATTTATCACAGTCCGGGAGGAGGGCCTGGAAGAGATCCCAGATGTAAGTGTGAAAGGCTCGGTCCAGTATCGAGGCGGGGACCCCTCTGATGCGGATATTGTTCATGTGGGCCCTGTTTTCAAGATCCTCCTGCTTGCGGTGCATGCTTTCAGAGTTATCTTCTAGAGACTGGAGTTTCTGTTGCAGCTTCGCAATCTGCGACGAGTGCTCCATGATTTGATCTTCTGTGTCTCCAACCCTGTGTTCTACCTCCTCCACACGTTTGTCCAGGCCCTCTATCTTGGTCGTGACCTCTGCCATACAGTTGTGGAATTCTGCCTTGATGTCAGCTAGTAGGGATTGGATGTCGTCCTTTGTGGCCCATTGTCCTTGAGGTCTAGATGGCGGGGAGGATTGAGCTGAGGGGGGGTCTAGCTGTTTGGGATTCTCCTTCAGTTGCATTAGGTTCGCTATGTCCGCAGTTTTTGTCACTTTGTGTTTGGACATTTTGGTGCTGGAGTTGGTGAGTGTAGGCCGTAGGTTGTTGCTAGAGGAGGTTCCCCCGGTGATGGGGGGGCAGGTTCTGGTTGGGTGACCCGATTCCTCCTGGGTGGATCAGCAGGTCTTTGCCATGTGCTATAAGAGGGGGCCCTACCTCGACGGGGGTGACCCGTTCTTACTGGTGGGGAGTGTGTTGTCCTCTAGGGTAGACCTCAGTGTGGGTCAGAGGCTCCTCCGTTGAATGGCTGTACGGTTAGCGGGTCCTAGGTTGACTCCAGGGATAGGCCGGCCCCAGATGGGGTGGTGAATTCGGGCCGAAGCCAAGCTGCTGCAAGTTCCGGGTGAGGTGCGTCAGTGGGCTCAGCCGGGGGCGAGGCAGGAGGAGGTCGTGGGGCCGCACCGCTGGTGGTGGGGTTCCCCGGGCGGATGCTTAAGCCCTCCACCAGCTACTGTTGGGGGCGGTGGGTTTGTCGTCTCCGAAGGGCGTGGGTTAGCTGTAGGGCCGGTCCTGGCTATTGTTGGGCCTGTGGTATGGGAGCAGGCCAGTCGAGGGCAGGTTGGGGGCCCCCCGCAGCGTCTCAGAACCCCAGGGTCCTCCGATTGAAGTTAGGCCTCTGCGTTTTGCTGGATCTACTGGTGTGAAGTAGCCTCCTGCTGGTTCACTGTGCCGCAGGGTAAGAGGGGCCCCGTGCTGCAGACACTGTGGCTGGGGGGCCCCTGCAGGGGCTTGCAGGCCCCCCGTGGGATGTGGAAGGATGAGGGGTCCAGCGCGGGGGCTAATGCGGTGATCTCAAGCCCCACCACTCCTGTTGCGATTCTCACCTCTTGCTGCCTCTGCTGCCGGCCGTACGATGAGGGGGCCAATCGGGTCCGGTGGCAGCTCCGGCGGCGCCGCCGTGGTCCAGCCAGTCTCACCCCCCGTGGCCGCACCCCCTGCAGCCGTATCTCCAGGAGATGAGGGGGAGGGCCCAGTGCTGGCTGCAGGCAACGTGTCAGGGGCCGACCCGGTCCCACAGCGGCTCCGGACAGAGTTGGGGCTCACGGGTCTGTTGCTGAGAGGGAGGTGGGAAGTAACCTGGCCCGGTCCCGGATGGAGCTGGGTCTGTAGTGGGCCGAAGGTGGGCCGGGAACCGCAGCAGCCCCCACGGTGCCGAAGCCCAGTGTTCGCCGCCTCACCCTTCGAGTGTGGCTTTCTCCCGTTGGCGTCTTTGTGGCCAGCATGCTTCGGCTGCCGCGGCGTAGGCAATCCCATCACCTCGGGCCCACACCACTCCTGGGCTGCTCCTCCGCAAGAGGGATGGGCTTGGCGCAGGCTGCAGGGCGCTGGAGCCGATCAGGTGTAGCAGATTCCCCCCGCTGCTAACGATGTTACGCCTGTGCTGTCGGGCCAGATAGGGGGGGGGGGGGTGTTTCAGTGCTGTGTTGATATGGCCGACCCCGCCATATCGCGTGCATTCACTGTTTTTGTTTTTTGTTTCCCTTGAGAACTAATCTAGTTTAGGAGCTAATGTATTTCCTCTTTCTTTCTGTTTGTGACAATACTTCTTTGTTCAAGCAAAAACCTTGTTATTTGTGTATATATTTTTTTCCAATACGATTATTCAAACTCATTATGCAGCCCCTCTATGTGTGTTTCTTTCCGGACAGTACTATGGGCTATATACTTTGGGATTTATTCTACTGGTAATATTAAGGGTCCCCAATCAAACTCTTTCTGAACATAACCAATACGGGAAGAACCCTTTGGTAGCGGTACTTCTTTCTTTTTTGTTTGATACTTAGCTTACCATAACTGTCGAATTTCTTTTTTTTTCCATTTTTACCTGTAACCATAACATCCGTGTAACAACGTTTTTCCATTGAATTTCATAGGTTTCTGCTAGTGCAACTTAACCATAACGTCCTTTTAACAAAGTTTTTTCATTGAATTTGATAGGTTTTTGCTAGTGTAACTTAACCAAAACGTCCCTTTAACAATGTTTTTGTTAGTGAATTTCATAGGTTTTTAGTAGGGCACTGTAAGCAGAATGTTGCTTTAGCATAGTGTTTTCTGTAAAGATGATAGCTATTTGGTACAGCAACGGAACCATAACGTTTCGTTAACAACAGTTTGTTACTGATTCCTTGGCTGCCCCCATGATAAACGTGTGGAAAGGCCAAATTGTCTGGTGTATGTATCCATTTGCGCTACCCCTTACTTTTCTGAGTAGGGTTGGTGTATCTTAGCAATTACAGATGTACATGGTAAATGTTGGTTAGTGTTTGAGTAGGTTTTTTTTGGGTGTTAACATTGTATGGTAAATCTGTGCCAGACACTACTGGCCGAGATGACTACAGATGAGCAATATGGACGTTTCCTAGGGAGACTGCACCTGGTTGGCGTATGTGCAATCACACTGCAAGTATCCGTAGGGCTCCATTAGTGACTGCATGGCCGCATCTTCCAATGCACTTTTAAGTAGTTGTGGAAGCGCACGTGTTTCCGTTTCACACCTAGACCCATGCATAGGTCATCCACTGTGTGCGGTAACACCGCCCCTGTCGACAGACCTAAGGATTCATGCTGCAGGCTAACGCATTTGAAGTACTCCTGGCGACTTCGTGGGTGGCTCTGCAAACCTACCAATGTGTGGCAAAAGCACGCCTGACTGTATAACGGCTACTGGTGAACAAGGAACAGCAACATGCAGTGTCACGTGGGCGTGGGCATGTTAAATGTTGCATTAATTTGATTGATCTGCTGCTTGCCTTTCCCTGACCCGTGAAACAAACACATCGTGTCTGCTCTCAGAAGTGTGACGGAAAGTATCAAGAGGTTGCCTGCGGGTCGTACAGTTGAAGAAAACATGTAACTGCAGGTGGGACAGTTTGTAGTGAGTCTGCAAAATGTCAAAGCTGGTGCAGCTTGGTCACGCACATACTAGTGCTTGTAAAGGCAAGTACGGAAACAGCAGAATATGCAGAGCATGACAGTCTTAGTGGTGGTTAGAAAAGCACTGTAGCTGCATGGGTCCCACAGAATAAATGGCTTCCTGCTCCACGTAATGATGCTATGTTTCGTGTTGTTGTAAACATTTTTGTATTCCATAATGTATGCATCTCCGTGAATGCTACCCCTAATACTAATGGCGTAGCATGCAGTGTTTGTACTGCATGTGACGACAACTGAAATGAAAGCACAAGGGACCAGTGGGCAGCTTACCGCCCATCCAACAATTACGTAGGGTACATTCATGTACAGCATTTGCCACATCGCGTGCGGTCAACAAGAGGGGCACTCCTGTAGGGCAGCAGAGCTGTAAAACAACCTTTGCAAACCATATGCCACGCTACAGACCCTTACCCGGCAAAGGGCATTGTATTGTGCATGTACTGCAACAAGCTACTGTACAGATGGATGGTACTTGAAAGTGTGTGGGAAGGGAAGGGTCCTTCCAAGAGCATAACAATGACTGGTGCCTATGTAGGTATGTAGGTGAGGGCCACCCAATAATTCCATCTCCCGGCACATCCCCTATGGAAGCCATGCAGGTGCTGCCCCTTCTGTACCGGGCCTTTCCTTCCGTTCCTTCTGTGGCGTGTGGGAGAAGACCATAATAAATGGAAATGAACTGGGAAAGGAAAAAAGGGAAATAAAGAAAGCATAATTTACAGATCAACAATGGGATTCCCAAATAATGCATGCAGGGTGGGGAGCACCTTTTTTTCGGTTTTTATTTGATTTTGTGTTTTCTTGTGCTCATGTTAGTACAGTAAACTCTTCACTGCATCCTGTAGATGGGCAAACAAAACTGCATTGCCAATGGGTGAGAACAAAATGCCATTTTCTTGGACAAACTCCGCATTTCCACAACTAATTAGTTCATTGTAGAAGAAGAACATTGCACGAGCGGACAAAAAATTATACCTGCTTCTGTTGATGAGACACCTTCTTGCGTCTGGTTCAGAACAGCATCCATGAGCAGTGGCCGATACCCCTCGTGGTATTGTGCATGAGAAAAGCACTGTGGCGGTGGGAAAAAGCATCTTCATGACATCCAGCTATCTCCTCAGTCTATGGAACAAATCTAAGCAAACCAGGTAACCCATATGCATGCTGCCATTGTGGATGACGATAACATCTACTGCTGCAAAAGTCGCCAGGTCTTTGCAAAGTGCATGCATATCTGAAATATTGCACACATACACAGCGTTCCACAATTCGTCCACTCCTTCAAAAGCAAAATTGCTGTGAAAGTGTCTTTTCCAGGGCATAGTTGTGCAGATCTATGACAAAGGGATCACTTACAGTCAACACAATGGGCCTCATTACACGGTAGGCACTAAGGGATTACTGGTGCCGGTAATCCCTTAGCGCCCTACTACGAGGTCCCTCAGCGGGTCCCGTCCTTAATGCCTGGTCTGACCAGGTGTTAAGGACGGGACCCGCTAAGGGACTTCAGAGCTAATAACGGTACCACAAATTGCGGTACCGTTAATAGCTCCTTCCCCATTCCCATTGAACCCTATGGGGAATGGTATTTGGCATGGGGACTTACCGGGTCCTCCAGGGTCGGAATGACCTGGAAAATCCCCATACCGCCTACCCGGACCCGGTATGCGGTAAGGGAGTAACCATGCCGCTAATAGCGGCATGGTTACCTCCTACCGTGTAATGAGGCCCAATGCGTTTCGCCATGTCAGCCACCCTCAGTATAATGATATGATATGACATGATATGATATGGCACTTATAACGCGCCTATACACAAGTGTTTCACTTTCACTACCCCTTCCTGTTAACCACACTCACAGTACCTGATTGGACATGGTGAGAAGGCCAGATTGTGGCACGTGCGCCTCCCAAAGTACTGCGAGGGCCGCACCCCTGTAAAGCTGGAGCAGTCCTTCCTCCCTTTGCACTATCTTCTCTGCAGCACTACCTCATTGGCTTATGCGTAAGTAGGCACACACACATCCACCAATCGCATGGAAGCCACCATCATCCACCACTGTCACTCCTGTACAACACTTCAAATGTACCCTTACACATTTACAGTAGAAGTGTTGTGCCATTCCAAAGCACGTCCACTACAAAGTTCAGTAAATGTATGCATGATTTCGCAATCCGCACACAGCCACATGGCCAACCAGGATGTGGCACGTATAATCCTGAAAGTAACGCACAATCCGTCACCTTTTCATGATAGTGAGGGTGGGGGTAGGCGGGTGGCGGAGTAAGCAATATCAAGCTGGGTAGGGGATTGGGTCTTTCATTGTAGATGTATAAAGGTTTTTGATTTACTTTTTTTTACGTGTGTGCGAGCAACTTTTTTTGTTTTTTCTCTTTATATGCATTTCTGTTTGCCTCTCGTCACATTTTTACCACATTCTAGTCAATGCTTCTTGAACAGTGTAAATGAAAACGGCATTGCCAATGGCGCTCAAATAAATGCAATTTCTACGGAACCCCTGCATATTTTACGACCTCATGATCTCATAGTGGGTGGAGAACATGCCAGCAGTCTGCATAAATTCATGCATAACTCTGTTTATAAGACACCTTCCGACCTCTGACAAATTACACCGTCATGGGCCCATACCCCTCTTGGTGTTATGCATGAGAAAATGACCTTAGCAGTAGGAAGAATCTGCATCACTGCATTCAGCAACCTCTTCAGGTGACGGATTAATCGTCCACACGACATGTAACCCAAATATACACTTCCATAGTGCACAACGACAAAGTCAACGTTCGTGACGGAGGCCACATATCTGCAAAGGCGAACCATCCTGCCGAAACTGCAGTCAACCTGACAGCCCTAGAAAGCATCCACTCCTTCCAACCCGAAATTACCAGCAACGCCTCTTTGCACACAACACCTATGCAGATGGTGCACAAAGTTATCACCAACGATAAGCACTATGCGTCTCTCCATCTCAACCAACCTCACAATACAGTATTGGGATGAATTGGTACCGCCCCGTCCTGTCAACCACACCCTAAACACCTAATTGCCTATTTCCCACAATTCCATTTCCATGTCCACCATGCTCATAATGGCAGAATGTGGCATGTGCACTTTCCCATCTATAGTGAGGGCCACGGGCCAGTAATGCACACACAATACTTCTTCCCTTTGCACAGGCATTTTTGCAGAACTCCCCCATTGGGTGCTGTCAAATTTTCAAACACCCATGCAGCAATCACATACAAAACCTCTGCATTGCACACTATCATTTCTGTGCACCACTCCATATTTACCGTTACACACTCTCAGTACACGTTCCGTTTGATTCCAAAGCCCCTCCACCAGAAACTTCTACTAAATAATGCATGATTGCAGCATCCACAAAGATCCTGAGGTGCACCCAGCACACCTTTCGCCATGCACACAACAGTGCAGCCCTTTCCAAACCCACCACAACTCTATGGATCCATGCATGCGACCATGTGGGCACCTAACATTATTCACAAATGTAACATACGTAGCACCACTTCTACCCAACTCCCCCACACCATAAAACAACCATTCACGAAAAAGTCTCACAATAAGCAGAATCCACAAACATACAACAGCCTACACCAACCCTACCCACTGCCATTCACAAAGTATTGTGTCACTGGCAACCTATGCACAACAGCTTCACAACATTGGGCCTACTTCAATAAATCTGCACACAGCACAGTAACCAAGCACATATAAGATGCACTTCAACCATACCCTCTTCCATACTCACATTACATAAACACTGCACCCTGTGGCCACACTACACAACTTATCACTGCACCATCTCCTGCCGTACACCAAATACAGTAGCATGTTGCAACTATCACCACAACCATGGAACGTACAATACACCCTCTGCAACTCACTTGTGCTGCTGCAGCACGTCTACAATGTGCTCCACACCCATTCTCCAAACATCACCATCCTGTGCTTAATGCACTGTCAAACCTGCATTGCTGCAGTGGGTCTGCTCCTTGCACACATTCCCCGTACCGTAATGCAACCATTCATGTCAGCATTTCACCAAATACCACTATGCACATACGCACCACTGGCACCAGCACTCCTACCCAACCTCCACACCACAATGCATACGCACAGCATTAAATGCAACAGTTATCATAATGTACACACATTACACTGTCTCCGGCACCCCTACGCCCTTTCATTCACATACTATTGTCTTCCCCACTTGCACTCAGAAAGTATTGTGTCACTGCCAACCTAACCACAAAATCCTCACAACATTGCCCATACTACAAGCAATCTGCACACAGCACACTTTCCAAGCACATATAAGCTGCCCTTCAACCATACCCTCTATCATACTGACAATATGCAAACACTGCACCCAGTGGCCACATTGTGTGACTTTTCACTGCAGCATCATCAACCACACATCAAAAACGTAACCACGTTCTAACAGTCACATGACCCGCGAAAGCAAACATACACGCATGGCAGCTCAATACTGCTGCTCTACTGCATCTTAAATATGCTCCACACCCATTCTGTACAAGTCAACACCCTCTAACGGATGCAGAGTCAACAATGAATTACTGCCATGGTTGTGCTCAAGCCCTAGGCTCTTGAGTGCATGGTCTACGGCAACATAATGCCACCATACATGTCACCATGTCACCAACTACGACAATCCACATACACAGCACTGCCACCAGCACTCCTACCCAACCTGCGCACCACCATGGAGCTATGCAGGAAAAACAACAATTACCAAAATGTACAAATAAAGCACCCTCCTGCACTCCTGTGCACTTTCATTCACATACTACAGCCATACCCACTTCCATTCACAAAGTATTGTGTCACTGCCAACCTCCCACATACTGTTCACAACATTGGCCTTACCCCAACCAATCTGCACACCACACTATGCAAGCACCCCCCCTCTACCGGATGCAGAGTCAGACATGCATTGCTGCGGTGGGTCTGTTGAAGGATTAGACTATTGGGTGCATGGCCTCTGGCCTACGGCCTTCGCCATGCACCCAATACTCTAATCCTTCAACAGACCACCGCACCTTCATGCACCCATGCATAGCACCATGTGCCCAACTACCACTATCCACCCACATAGCACAGGCACCCGCACTCCCACCCAGCCTATGCCATGTACAATGCACTCCCCTTCTGAAATTCGCCTGCCACCACTCACCATGGAAAGAGGTTGAAGCAAACAGGTTGTGGCAGAAGCTATCGGCCCATTACGACAGCTGCCTCAAATCACCACACAATGTTATCGGCTGTCTAGGTACCTGCAAATTGGCACAATACGCACTAATGCTACAGCCACTCCTCTGTCTTCATCCACCTATTTACATATGTCACATTAACCACTTCTCACTCCCCCACCCTTTCCCTCCCTTCTTGCTGCCAACACATGGTGTACGGTATATTTTGCAGCACCTTCTGCCGGCGCACTGTCCTCAGATTACGGCGTTTGTCAAAAAATGTTGGCGCAGAGCACGCTTCCCTCCAGCCAACCACCGGCCACGTCCAAAGTTCTCCGACAGCACGCCGTATTGCAAACCAATGACACTTCGGTCCGTGGAGCGAACAGTGAAATGGGTCCGCGGAGCGGACCCAGATATCACTAATTTTTAAAGACGTACATTTCAGTCGTTTACAACAAAAGTACTGACCGAATTCTCACCAAACACACAAAAGCACGCTTTCTGAGCCAAGCCCCCGCTCCTACCGCAAATTTGGTGCAAATATGTCCAGCCATTTGGGCTGTAGCCATGCGCAAATCTTTTCCACATTCAGTCTATGGGAATAAAATGTTTTTGTGACCCCCTTATAACTTTTCCCGCCCTGCACGAAACCTCACCAAAGGCGATAAGATTCAGAGTGGCCCATATCATTTTTTAGCAAAGTTTGGTGAGGATTCGTCCAGCGGGAGCGAAGTTATAAGCTGCCGAAAAAGTGTTCTTCCTATGAGTTTAGCAACTCAAACATAACTACACGCCCGCTACCGCGGGCCTTGTAAAGTGTGTGCATATATATATATATATATATATATATATATATATATATATATATATATATGAAAAGAGGTAACTTACAAAGGTAACATTAACCTAAGGGGGCAAGTGTTCATACAAAATTACATTATGAAGCATCACTTGAGGCAGTGGTTGGATCAGCAAGGGAGGATGGGGGATACGATTGGTTATTTTTAACGTGCTGAATACCCCAACGTTTCTAAGCGCAGACCCGGGGATCGAACCGGTGGTGCTCTGTGTCGTCTTGCTTCCAAGGCGAGCACATTGCCGCTGAGCTATCATCCCAGGAGGTCAGCGAGAGTCCCCTCTTTAGCAAGTAAGTCACATTTATGCCAAGGTTTGAAGAGATCCACAGTTGGGCAGGTTTTAATTGTTATGTGCAGTAGGTTCCAGTGTAGCGGGGTGAGTAGGGAGAAAGAGCGGAAGCGAGAGGCGACACAGGGAGGGTATGGGACAGTGAGGTTGAGTGCAGAGGAGGATCGCATGGAATCAAATGGTGAGTAAATTGAGATAAAATCAGACAGATACAGAGGAACAAGACCATTGATAGCTTCGTAGAATAGGAGAAGGAACTTGAAAAGAGAGCAGTTGTGCATTGAGATCCAATCAGCATGTTGTTGGTGGATAGAAGTGGGGGAGCATCGGATAGGTTGTAGAGAGTATGTATAGCAAAGTTGAGGACTTTGTCTAGAGGAAGGAAAGATTGGAGAGGAAGGCCAAGGAGTAGATTTCAGCATGGGTCAAGTTTGCTAAGCACAAAAGTGGAGATTACAATTTTTTGTAGAGTGGTTAGTAAGAAAAAGACAAGTTTTCCAAATGTTGAGGTGGTTAATAGAGCAGCAGAGGCAGTAATAAGGATGAATTGTTGCAGTCGCAGGTCACTATCAAAGAGGTCCCCAAGATTCCAAGCCAGTGATGAGAGAGAGCAAGAAGATCAGGTGGGAATGGGATAGGACACAGAACAAAAAACTTGGATTTGAACCAGTTAATTCGGACTTTGTTATAGACTCAGGTCTGACTATGCTAGTGAATGTAAAGTTGATAAGAGTCCCTCAGTTACCAATCATGGAATTAACTATGAATGAACTGGAGCATACCATTTGGTTGCTCCCTCTTCTCTTCTATTCCAAATATGCCTTCAGGACAAGCACTGGATGGAGTGTATGAATTTATTAATTTCACCCTCTTTGTAACTTTAGTTTTGGTGGTCAATCCAGTAGAAGCGACTGACTCTGTCTAGTAATATTTGAAAGTTAATTTGCTATAGCTGGGGTTAGGAATAAAATCCAGGGTGTAGGCTGGATTAATTTTAAATACATTATGATATTATTTGTTTCCTAGACACTTGATTACATGAGTGTTAGAGATGGCCTCAAGAATAAGCCCACACTTGAAGACGGCTCAAGGGTTTTTATTTGAAAGTTTGAATCAGGTCTTATTAAGGGGAAACTCTCTCTCTCTCTCTAGCTCTCTCTCTCTCTCTCTCTCTCTCTCTCTCTCTCTCACACTCTCTCTCTCTCTCTCTCTCTCTCTTGTGTTCTGTGGACTTTTCTTTCCCTTTCACAGGAGCCCCTGAATCCTAAATAGTCACTAGAGATTGATTGGTAACCCCTACTGTCTATGATCTGACTGCCAACCCATGAGGACCTTCTCTATCTGGCTCCCTCCAAAAAGGTGAAGCCTAACCAGGCAAAAACAAAGGGATGCCTTTCAATCACACAGGTCTCACTTAGTCTTGCCCTTAAAAGTAACGTTACCCACAAAGAGATTTATTCTTGTATTAAGACTACTAGAAAATGCTAAGGGCATTGGTCTGGATGGATTCAAGTCTGATTTTTATTAGCTTTTATTAGGAGTGGTGAGCTCCCTTTTGAAGCAGGTTTTTACCACAATCGCTGAGATGTGCACTGTTTCCTTATTTCTTTCTGATAGTAATTCTTGTAAGTCTTCAGCTAGAGTTAACCCTCCTTATATATAACCTTTTATGACTGTCTGATATACACAGGCAATGCAGCTTTGATCGACTTGTCACTAAGTGGCTTGCAGCAAAACTTAATTTATGCACAAACATTTTTAGTGACGACAGCCTGCAGTTAAATTTAACTAAGGCAAAGATTGTGGTCTTTGGTCAAGAGGGCAACTATATGTCCTGGCATTTAAATGATGCAGATATTGACATGGTTACCAGGGGAATCCAGACGTGGACCCGTTGCTCACTAATCTTAGAGAGGCACAGCTCCACCCTACTGATGAGGTCCAACCAGACTGAAACACATGTCTGGGGTTGCTGTTGGTACTCTTGTTCAGAGGAGAATTGCCTAGCATTTCAGTGCTGGACTGCCCCAGGGCAGGACAAAGACTGATATGTTTTGGATATTTCTCCTCTGTGAAAGATAGTGAGCTAAAGAATATGGGTAAGGCTCTCGTAACCAGGACTAATGTCTGACAGAGAGACTCCCAGGACCTCCCTTGTTATTTGCATGGTTGATTAATGCCATTGCTTGTGTTTGTCATTTTCTAAGACGTTTTGATGATTGCTAGGAGAGCCTCAATAAGTATTAGTGGGCTCCTAAGATTTCATAAAATGCATGGGGCACAAAGATTAGACACATATTTGAAAGGGTTTGAGGCTAATGTGCATTCTACAATGTTGTATGGTAGAGAGAGCTTGGGATATTGTAACTGCTCAGACCTCAAGGCTATTCAAAACTATTTCATAAAGAAAGTGACATGACTTTCCCAGGGTGCTCCACGTGGTGCCTTAAATCTGGATCTGGCAGTATGTAATATATGAATGCAAACCCAGTGAAGGTTCATTGAATATGATTTGAAAATCCAATTTGGTTTTAATATGAATCCAAAGATTTATTATGCATTAGTGGAGATTATAATTTCGTGGCCAAGGTTATGCACCTTCGGTTTCTGAAGGTGTCCCTAAACTGTTTGATTTAAGGCTTAGGTATAGAGCTACTCGATTGGTGGATCATGCTGTGATGCTACACACTGGTAATTTATCTTCTTTCAAATACTACTGAATGGTTTGCGCTCACACAGATTCCAGTGAAAACATAAGTGATATTAAATCCCCTGAATGCAGGAGATCTGTATTCATGATTTGTTTAAATGTTCTCTCCCTCAATGCTCGGATGAATTAGCTGAGTTTTAATAACAAATGCTCTTGTAGTCTTGGTTTTGATGATGATCTGGTACACCTTTTAATTAATTTGATATAATTGTATTGATTTGGGGAGGAATGGCTTATGCCTTACTTTATTTGAAATCATATAGGATTTGCATGGAGGCTATGTTTCTCTTGTTGAACTGTAATAAAGTATATTTTATCCATAATGTCCACACATTTGTAAAAGCCTCTTTTATAAGATGTTTAAAATTTTGATGCATCATATTTATGTTTTGATTGTATGTTTTTTTTAAGTCTTTTCCTGATGTTAATGGAGTTTTCTGAATAAACACTGTGCACAATAAATTAAATGTATGTTATTTAGCCTATGACTTTAGGCTTAGATCTATAGCAAGGTGGTATTTCTTTTAGACATCCTGCTAAATTAACAACATACATACTGCACGATATTTTAGCAAAAGATCATCCATCTAAAATACAGTGGATTTATTATAAATAGAAGGCCTTTACGAAGATAAACTGTGAGTTCTGATATCTTAATTCAATGATACTTGTAAAGCAGGATAAGAACAAATATACCCTTGAGACTTTAGCAAAGCTGCAACAATAAATGAGATAGATGAGAGGAGAAAGAATTGAAGGAAAATGCCAATAGATTGCATTTTATAATCACTATAAATGGCTTAAGAGACCCGCGCTTAAATTGGATTGCCAAGCCAAAGGACACATTTTATTAACATGCATAAGATTAAATTTGTTACCAGTGGTGACAAAACTTGGCTCTGTGGAAGAAACAGAAAGATGTCATGATTTTATGTCCCTTTTGTTCTAAGAAAAATTAAACTGTGATGCACTTTGCTTTGCCCCAGGTATAGTTCTGTAAGGAAAAAAGATGTTGATTCCAATTCTTTGATCTAGAGGTTTTAGAGAGTGTGGACCAGCTTTGACGTTTTAATTGAAGGTAGCAAATAAAACAGTTGCTTGGACAGTACACAATGATCTGCAAGTTACATCAAGAGTAAGGAAAGCAGCCAAAGAATGATGATGATGTTTCCATTCTCCCAAATTCCTTTTTGCGTTTGTATATCATGTAGACGTAATTTTGAAATATGGTTTTAAGATTATATAGTAACAATTTTATGAAGTGGTGTGTTTATACATTGTCATGTTTACTATGCATTTTATGAAGGCAGACAGCATCATCAGTGACGTAAATTACATAAAATACAAATCCAAATGGCTGGTTGGTGTGACCGTATACATAGGCAACCTGCTCCATAAGGGATGCCAGGCCATTGGCACAACCCCTCCTGTCCATCTTCTTCCACATGTGCTCCTTCTTGCTCTTCATCAGATATGAAACTACACTACACTTGATTGGTTACTAGGTGAACAAAAACACTGCAGACTCCCAATGTACCCTGAAACCGAAGTATGCACCACCCTCCCTGCACTATGGCCCTTGCTGACACCCACCTCCCCCCTGTAATCTCCCCAAGCCTCTACTCCCCAAGCCCCTACCCGGGCAGAATTGCCTGCTGGCCACGCACCCAGTAGCAATCCCTCATGGCTGCTGTCCCTTTCTTGAGATCAGGGATGTATAATGTCCTGTTGCACCTACTATTGGTCTCCACAAAGATGCTCCCTTCATTGTAAAGACACAGTTCATATTCTTCCTGCTTTTCCACTTTTACTGGTATCTCTGGCGTCCCTTATAATTTGTCTTTTAAAATGGTTCGAACCACCAAAATGTGAAACACTAGGATAGAAAGTATAATGTGCAATTATGTTACAGAACACATTAGGAAATAGTGACAACATGAGTACATTTGCAAAATGCCCCGTACGTTGCTGAGTGACAAGTGTATGACTAACAAATGCATTAGGCTGTGTATCACGGAACGCGGCAGTGGTATTATTTTCGTCAGTTTTATTTGTTTCAGTCACATTTGCAAAGGTATTATTTGTTTCAGTCACATTTGCATCATTGTCATGTGTTAAAGAACCCAGAGAGCCATTAGTAAAAGATCCATTAGTAATAGTTGTGTTTCTTATCCCCCCTTTTTATATGACCACGCCATATAAAACTACAGCCCAAATGTATTCCTAATCCAAACATAGAAATAGCAAATATGCCAGCTACCCAATGCATGACACAAATATACATGAAGGAAAACAAGGTTACAAGAGAATATTCTTGACGAAAATGTTGTTTTGTATAAATGGAATTATTGGACCCATGTACATCCATTGCAGGGTGAGAGAGAGAGGAGAGAGAAAAAGAGAGAGAGAGAGAGAAAGAGAGGGAGAGAGAGAGAGCTCTCTTTGTGCAAACAATGCGTAGGTAGCACCGTTTTTATGTATCACAGAGGTAGGTTTGTCATAGAACTTTGAGAAAATAAAGTAAAAAAAAACATTAGGAAGGAAACAATAGTGAATCTGCAGCTACACGTGTTTCTTCAGAATTATTACCAGGAGGAGAGGTTTTACATACAGCACTTAACATGTACTGTTAGTACTTTACTGAGTTTGGGTGGGGGTGTGACCTGGGGTGCCTTGCGAACATCAGCTAGATTTATTTTATTTTATTTTATTTATTTGTTACACACCCAGACCCTCGGGTGTCACGGCGTGGTTATAAGACAGCTTAGAAATTAGTAAGATTCAAACATTACATTAGTTGCATTACATGATATAAATTACAAAATATTCACAACAATATACAATGGACTAAATATTCACAACAGTATACGATGGACGGGGTCCTATCTTTGGGTGCTAATATTGGTTGAATAACCAGGTTTTTAACTGTTTCTTAAAGACCGTGAAGGAGGATGATTTTTTGATGTTGGTGGGTAGGGTGTTCCAGTGTTTGGGGGCTAAAGTGGTTGCACCCAGTACCTCAGCTCACAAACTTTTACCGCAAAAGGAGTAGCATAGATGACCTCAATGGGCCTGTTGTACCAAGGCTTGCTTCACTGACAAAGACAAAATCACCAGGGAAAAGCTGGAGAGGGGGTGACGTAGGTAGAGAAGCAGATGCAGTGCTGGTCATCTCTTTAATCTTGGGAGGTGTGATTGGTTCAGAGATAAATGTTATGGCTTTCGTCAAAGCATGGAAGTAACTTCAAAATTCTTCTCCTAGAATAGACGCAACTCTGTGAGCATCAGATGCTCTCCTGATTGGATATATGGGCGTGTGTATACGGCACCCGGTTACCACCTCATGGGGCATGCTAAATTGAGCAAGAGACAGTCATTTATCCTTTCCACAACCCTGTTGGCCTGGGAGTGGGAAATTGTACATATCCGATGCCTAATACACAAAAATGATGTGATCTCTTTGAAGAGCTCATTGAAAGCGTAATTGCTGTTGTAAACCATAATACTTTGCACATGCCCCATTGAGGAAAGAACTCCTGGACCAAAAACTTGGCCGCACTTTTTGCATCAGGGTGTGCACAAGGACCAGCCTCCACCCACTTGTGAGAAAGGGCACACAACTACTATTAGGTAATGGGACCCATTAGACCTTTCACCCATATCCGCGTAGTCGATATGCAATACACAGAAGGGCCCAGTAGGGAGGGGCAGTGTACCTCAGATTGTCTGCAGGGTGACACCAGTGTTGTACGTCTGACAAGTAGTACAGTTAATAACCATTTTAGTTACTGCCTCCTGCAGATTTGGTACAAACCAGTCCTCTTGAATATCTGCAGCTTTATGCTGTTTTGACACATGGGATGGATGATGCAGCTGATCGAATGTGACCAGAAGCAATTTGTTTGGCATTACTGCTTTGCCCTGTGTCTCTTGTCACCACAGTAAATCTGTAGAGGATTGTTTACATCCCCTCTGCACCCATATATCCTTCTGTTCCTGTGGGGCCCGTCCTTGCAACTCAATCATCTGTGCAATTGGTAGGGAATTGTAGGAGTCTGGCAGCGGTACTCTGCTTGAGCTACTACTGGGAACTCAGAAACACTTGGCACTGATAAATGCTCTGCTTGCTTGGCCGCTGCATCCGCGGCCGCATTACCAAGTGAGACCTTGTCTGTATTTTTAGTATGGGTGGTTCATTTCACCACTGCCATCAAGGAGGGTTGTGACAGTGCTGCATGCTGTACTGGTGACCTGTCAGCTTTCCTAAACCCCCTCCTCTTCCATCGTGCTAGTCCTGCGTGCACTGTGGTGGTGACGTAAGCCAAATCAGAGTAGATGGTGACGCGGCATCCTTGAGACCCCAGAAGTGCCTCAATGAACACCATAAGTGCTGCTTCTTGGGCTGAGTAATGCATGGGTAGCCTTTTTTGCACCAATGTCTCATTGACCCCATCTACTAGGTGGATCACTGCCTATCCAGTATGCCTCAAACCTGTTCCCTGGTTAATAGTTGCTGACTAATCAACAAAAAGCCACCCCCCATCCTCGAGTGGGCTGTCCCTCGCTTTTGGCATGGCGTCGTCCTCTCACTCAAATGTCAAACAGTCGTGCATCACAAGGCCTTCCTCTGTGTATGATTCTGTCAGAAAAGTGGAGGGATTAACAGTTTTACACCTCACTATATGAATGTTCGTGCTGGACAGAATTATCTCATATGCAGATGCCCGCTGTGTAGAGTCGATTTGGAGCATTCCAAGATGGCAAACACTGCATGCTCCAAGTACAGTGTTACAGAACACCCCATGACAATTGTGGAGCTTTTCTCAATTGCAAATGCAGCTGCCGCAACTGGCCCTGCATCACAGAATCTAGCACCCCGCTGTAATAGGCCAATGGCTTGTGGCCCATTGTGCTTTTTTGCTTAAGTACCACAGTCATCAGCTGGCCATTGAAATGGGAGAACAGGTAAAACTCTTGGGTGTAATCAGGCATGGCTAGCACTGGGGCAGTGGCAATGACGTCCTTCAGATCATTGAAGCTGTTGAGCATGTCTTCTGTCCATGCAATCTTATGGTCTTTTTTCTGAGCCTCCTTGGAGCCCTGCAACAGGGGCCTGGTGTATGCAGCGTAATCTACGATCCATGCCCTGCAGTAGTTACACAACCCTAGAAATATTTGCATATCGTTGACAGCTCTGGGTTGGGGGGTGTTCCGCACTGAGGTGACGTGATCGGGTATAATTTACTTCCCATGAACAGATATCAGCTGACCCAAAAAGGGTACTTCCTGGAGGCAATACTGCAGCTTCGCTTTGTCTACCTTGTACCCCTTATATGCCAGCACTGCAGGAGGGTGATAGAGTCCTTTCGGCACTGCTGCTCCCTGTCACTACACACCAAGAAATCGTCAATGTACTGAATGATGGTACTGGGCATTTGAATGTTTCCTAAGTCGGCATGCAATATCCTGTTGAAGATGCTGGGGGATTTACAGTACCCGAGGCAATCTTGTGTGCTTGAAACACATCCACCTTGTGTAAACACTGTGACGTACTGCGAATCGGGTTGCAAGGGTATGAAGAAGAAGGAGCTGTTATGGACTACCACATTGAAGTGGGTCGCCTCCTTGGGGATGCTGCACAATATCATTGCACAGTTCGGAACTACAGGAAATTCTGCCTGGACAATGTCATTTAGAGAGCAAAGATCCTGTATCATCTTCCAACTCCCCCTCTTTGCCTTTTCTATCGCATATATCACTGTGTTGCATGGGGAGGTGGAAGGCACTATTATTCTCTGGTTTAGGAGTACCAACATGGCGTACTGTATGCTTTCCTCCACCTCTTTGAACAACGGGTACTGTTTAGCTCGGGGAAACACAGTGCCTGGTTTGAGGGTTATTCAGACTGGTGTCACCCTCTGTAAGAGCCCCACATTGTGGCCATTAGTTGCCCATAACCTTTCGGGTACTTGCTCTAAATCACTCTGAGTGAAGGGAGGCGGGGCGACAAGGGCCATCAAAGAACACTGTACCTTCCGATACTGTACCATAATGTCACAAGGAATACAGATTGCCAACACAATCTCTCCATCGTCAACCCTGTCCTCAAACAGTTCTGCATCTGTCACTTCTTTCAGTGGCACTGTTGGGTTAATACACAATACAGTACGCCACTCGCACCCATCCGAGTCTGTGACCACCACAACAATCCGTTTAGATGACACAAGGCCCTGTAAATCTAGAGAAAGTATTATTCCTGCCATAAGCTCTGGGGTCACCACGGGTCAGAAGATGAATTCTGATGGTACCCGCCAACAGGCCTTAACAGTCTGGGGTACTGTATCAAGAAATACAGTTATCCCATACACAAACATGTCCGGGTCCACAGGATGCCGCAAACTACCACCTCCCCTCCTCTGGCCTGTATTATGACCATGGCCCTTAAGGCACACATGCCTGGGGTGGCACATAAACCCCACAGTCCGTGAAGGAAATGGTCATGTTCAGTTTGCTCAACAAATCTCGTCCCACCAAATTTATCGTGGAGGACTCGGGATACAGTAAGGGTGCACGCACCACTTTTCCTCCTATTTTGACAGCTATGTCTTCTATGTAGGGATATGTTTATTTGGTAGGTCACACCCAGAATGTTTTGTTATCGAGGGGTCTGTGTTATACTAGGGTGAAAGTAACATGCAACACATAGGAAACACAGACTACCTCCTTCTCCTGTATTTTACCGGTATTTAGACCACAAACAATGACAAACAGATAACATGTGTCATCAGGTATCAACGAGACTCAAAACCTCTTTAGTTATGTGCAGGAAACTTTTGGGTCAATTTATTTCACAAATTAGTTTCCTTATTGCAAAATCTGATATCTAAAAACATAATTCACAACATGATTTTCACAAATACAAAACATTCTTCATGGGTTAGTACACAGAACACAGACTAGCATTTTTGTTATGCCATCTGGTCATAAATTCTACAGCAACATAAGAAAGATTTTTAGAAAGTAAACTTTAGTTATTGAACACCTTTTTAATGAGCAATTGAAAACCTTAGAGACAGTCGGGCACTTACACAATGTGATTTCTTATTTAAATAAGACTTCTGACATCAGTAGTCTCAACCCATTTGTCACACAGTTAGTTATTCTTACGAGCACAATATCTATGTGCTTATTTTGTACCCCTGTCTCTTCATTGCTTTTCTACGTCTCTTTGAAGTACTAAATGTCCGTTACTTCCACAGATATTTTTATTTGAAACTGATGTATTTCAGTATAATATGGCGACGCACTGCGTTTCGGCCTATTCTGACAGGATAAACCCCAACCTCAAGTAGGTTTTCCCAATGTATTTAGGGAGGCCTTTGCCAGGACAGATGAACCGAACAGTGGACCGAACATGTCAATACCGACTTCGTCCCATACTTGCATCAGCATTTCTGACATCTTCAGGGTCTGTGGAAAAGTGCGTGGAGCGACTTCCTTGCACTCGATGCACTTGCCTAGTAGCTGCTCTACTTTCTCCTCCTTCTGGGGAGACCACACCTTGGTTCTGAGCTGTCATTTCGTCGATACAAATCCTGTGTGTCCCGAGTGTGCTAGTCCCAGCACTTGCTCTTGCAGACTTGCAGGGATGACAATTCTATTTTCTTTCAGCAAGAGCCCTTCCGGGGACATGAAAAGTGTGTCTCTAATAAATTTGAAGGTGTGGAAGTGTCTATCTTCGGTTGGAGACAAAGATTATCCATGATTGCTTTTGCTGTGCCACTGAGCTGATCTCAGGCATTCTTGTATTCTTTGGAGTAGGTTATCCTTCTTCAGAGCTTCTGCTAGTTGAGCACTCATGATGGACTTGGGGAGTGCATTGTCAATTAGGTCATGTATGTATTGGTTCGCTTTGATGGACTGGCGCTCATCGTGAGCTGGAAGCGGGTACCTGGACAAGAAATCCACCGGGTTGTTGTCCTTCCCCGCTTAGTGCATGATTTTGAATGAGTATTTTTGCAGCCTGAGTCCCCACCTTGCGATGCGTGGTGGCATCTTGGCTGTTGGTTTGACAGAGATTGTGGTGAGGGCCTGGTGGTTGGTGATGATGGTGAATGGGCGTCCATACAGGAACAGGTGGTAGTGTTCACATGCCCACACAACTGCTAGGCTTTCCTTCTCCGGTTGTGAGTAGGTGCATTTGGTTGGTGAGAGGCTGCAGCTTGCGTATGCTACAATGCACCTCTGGGAGTTGGGTGATGTGCCTGGCTGTGACTGAGCTAATATGGCCATTAGTCCAACAGGGCTAGCATCAACGGTCAGTTCTGTGTTGAGATCCGGGTCATAGTATGCCATGCAGGACGCTGATGCAATGCGTTTCTTGATCTCCTGGAACGCTTCTTTGCATTCGTGGGACCAGTAGAATTTCTGATCTTTCCCCGTGAGTAATTGGAGGGGTGTGCTCACTGGCGTAAAGTCTTGAATGTACCGCGTACAGTAACTCAACATTCCCAGAAATGATCGTACTGCTAACACTGAGGTGGGTGTGGGAGCCTCCACCAAAGCTTGCACCTTTTTAGGGTCCGGTTGTAAACCATTGTTTGAAAATATCTGTCCGAAAAAAATGTTAAGGTCTACTTGCTGATCTCATGCTTGTCGGGGTTGAGCGTGAGGTGGGCATTTTCAAGGGCCATAGACACTCTCCTTAGTGTGTCATCATGTATATCCTGTGTCGTGCCGAAGATTAAATTTTCGTCACTATAATTCAAGCAATTTGGGATATGCTTGATGACCTGATGAATTTCATTTTGTAATATTTCGGCCGCCGATGATACGCCAAAGCTGAGCCTTTTGTACCTGAAAATTCACAGGTGCGTAGAGAAGGTTAATGATGTATCTGGAGGACGGATGAAGCTGGAGTTGGTGATAGCCCTTATTTAAGTCCAACTTTGTAAATATTTTTGCCCCATGTAGTAGGTGCATCATGTCCATCATCCTAGGCGCGAGATGACGTTCCCTTTCTATTGCCACGTTGGAGGCCCTCATGTGCACATAGATACATATGCTGGTGTTGCTCTCCCTTTTGGGCATGATGGGAGACACCCACGAGGTGGGCCCTGATGCATGTTCAATTATATCCTGGTCCAACAGCGACTGGATTTCATTTTCAAAGTGTCTCTGAATGTTGAGGGGAATGCCCCTGTAATGTTGAGCGATTGGTGGTATTTGCGTATTTATGTGTAGTTTAATCTGTTTGTCCTTGAGTTTCCCCAGTCCTTTAAATAACGCTGGAAACATTTCCTGTATCATGTCCTTTGGGTTGGTGGTATATGCGGACATGATCTGGTACAATATATGTATGATACCCATCTGGATGGCTCACCGGAAGCTCCCTCCTGGTACTTCTCCTTTTATAACGTACATTTTGACTTTCAAGCTTTTGTCCTTGTATTGACATGTGGCAGTGAACATGCCTCGGCATTTGAGGTGTTTGTTCGACCCATGTGGGTAAATATGTGTGTCAGCTTCGCTTAATTATTTCTTTATGGCTAGAGACTTGAATGCATCCTCACTAATCACATTTACTGTGGCTCCGTTGTCGATCAGAAATTCACGGCTCTGTCCATTTAATTGTAACAATAATGTTGGGCTGTATTCTGCGGCAATGCTGTTCCCTATGACATGGACGTATCCTCTTTTTCTTTCTCCACTGGATGAAGAGGAGTGCGAGTCTCGTTGATGTCATGGGGATTCCTCCGGGTATCTAACTTTCTGTCACGGCCCGTCGTTGCGAGTCTTGCCTGCTACCGTAGCAACTGGTGTGATCTCTTCTCTCTTCGCGCCACTGTCTCTGCGTGCCAATTTACGTGGGTTGCTATGGGAGCTGCACCTCTTGGTGGTGGGGGATCGCCTCGGGTTGTGTTGTGGGCTTTCCTACCTTGAGCGATGTTCATCTTGTCTCCTGGAGTCTCTGCTAGTTTCCGCAGGTTGAAAAGATTTGATGTTCCTGCAAACTGATTGGAAATGATTCTTGCCACCACATTTATCGCAGTGATGACCTACGGCCGGGCATGGACCAACGTGTGGGAACTTGTATCTGCATCTGTAACACTTTTTCTGTTCTGCTGTGTCCCCCGACGTGCAGATGGGGCATAAAGTTGTTGATGAAGCAGATTATGTAATTTTAATATTGCTGAGTGACTCAGTTTGTAGGGATAGTGCAGAATCTGCTCTCGCTAGTTGTAATATTTCTTCCAGCGTTCTGCTTTTCTGTAGCAGTTTCTCCCTAAACTCAGGAGACCCACAACCTGCTATGGCTTGTGACTTGAGTGCTTCTTCCATCAAGTATCGGTCAAAGTCACAGTACTTTGCTCGTTTTCTCAATCTCATTATGAAATGATCCATGTTTTCGCTATTCTCTTGGATGGTCGTATGAAAGATATGTCTTTCGTAATCTACGTTTCTCAGTGGTGCAAAGTAATTATTCAGGGAATCAATTACGGCTTGAAATGTGTCTGTGTTATTTTCTGGCATCTCAAACACAATGGGCCTCATTACGAGTCGGCCGTGCCGGAATCCGGTGATTCCGTGACGACGGTTACTCCACTTCCGCGACCGCAAGGTTGTGGAAAGAAGGGCCGATTACGGCACTTGGGTCGCGCGCAACACACCGAGGTGGAAACAGAGTCACCGCCATCATGTAAACACCCACGCACATGGACTTTACGCCACAGAAAATGGTGCTAAACCCGTGTCCGCCCCCGCCGACACGGAAACACCGGAAGCGGAAACACCAACACCGGAAGCGGAAACACCATGACCGCGGGAAAAAAACGGAATCAGAGAGGCAGCCATTATATAAAGCACAATCCACTGCCATCCTCAGACACCACAGGTCAGATTACCTCCCTGAGACTGACAACTCATCGAATGGCATCCAGGATACCAGCACGCAGACAGCTAAAGCCGCGCTTTAGTGAGGCTGAGCTCACAGTTCTGGTGGACCACATTGTTGAGCATGCGGAAATGCTCTTTAGTGCAGACCAGCGGCGCACTACTCAGCAACGGCGCAAGGAGGTGTGGGCAGAGGCAGTACTCAAGTGCACAGCGGTCGGTGTGACCACACGCTCTGTGAAGGACTGCCATAAGAGGTGGGATGACCTCAGGCTCCGGGTGCGTAACCTCATGACTGCACACCGTCAACACAGCACTGGCACTGGTGGAGGCCCTGCATCCCCTCTCAAGTTGCAACCGTGGGAGGAGCGCTGCAGCAGTGTCATGCACCTCGAAGGCATCCACGGCATAGGAGAGGCAGAGGCAGTAGTGAGCCCACATGCACATGCTGGTAAGTGCACATAGTACAAAGCCATAAGTGTGAATGGGAGTGACCCTATGGACCCACTCACAATGCCCCCCCCCAACAGGGCAGGAGTGACCCAATGGACCCACTCACAATGCCCCCCCAACAGGGCAGGAGTGACCCAATAGACCCACTCACAATGCCCCCCCCAACAGGGCAGGAGTGACCCAATGGACCCACTCACAATGCCCCCCCAACAGGGCAGGAGTGACCCAATGGACTCACTCACAATGCCCCCCCCCAACAGGGCAGGAGTGACCCAATGGACCCACTCACAATGCCCCCCACCAACAGGGCAGGAGTGACCCAATGGACCCACTCACAATGCCCCCCTCCCCCCAACAGGGCAGGAGTGACCCAATGGACCCACTCACAATGCCCCCCCAACAGGGCAGGAGTGACCCAATGGACCCACTCCAATGCCCCCCCAACAGGGCAGGAGTGACCCAATGGACCCACTCACAATGCCCCCCCCAACAGCGCAGGAGTGACCCAATGGACCCACTCACAATGCCCCCCCCAACAGGGCAGGAGTGACCCAATGGACCCACTCACAATGCCCCCTCCAACAGGGCAGGAGTGACCCAATGGACTCACTGACTGGCCAGATGACAAGTAACACCTCCCCAAAGCATGAACCCTGGAAATGCACACAGTGCGTGCCTGACTGGAAGCAGACACACACACACCTGAGTGCATCAATAGTAACAAGTGTGTACATGCAAGTGGTCATGGATTATCATGTCGGATGCATGTGATGGACACATCTAGTAACATCACATAACTAACAGCATGCCCTCTGTATCCCCACAGTCGAGACAAGTGACAGCGAGGGCCAAGAGGCAACGCAGCGGCCACCTGCACGCGCCCAACTCAGCACTTCTGCCCAGGAGGATGATGCTAGCTGCTCCAGCACACAAGCACCGGCTGCATCAGGCACACCGGCTACATCAGGCACACCGGCTACATCAGGCATACCGGCTACATCAGGCACACCAGCATACGCCACCATCCCCATGCAGGCACCCACCCTAGCCCTGGATGAGGATTCGCAGCCCATCTGCACAGCTGAGGAGGCTGCATCAAGTGATGGAAGTGCCCCAGCCATGCAGGCCGAAGCAGTACAACAGGGTGAGGGGGACAACATGGCTGAGGTGTCACCCATCCATGGCCTACAGTTCAGCCCCCAAGAACTGCACAGCCCCATGCGCTCCCCAACTCCCTCCATGGCTGAGCTCAGTACACACTTGCAGCACTTTGAGCAACAGG
Organism: Ambystoma mexicanum; assembly: GCF_040938575.1. Lineage (NCBI taxonomy): Eukaryota > Metazoa > Chordata > Amphibia > Caudata > Ambystomatidae > Ambystoma > Ambystoma mexicanum. The sequence continues at coordinate 835,345,688 of NC_090925.1, forward strand.
CCACCCTGACGCAGCTGGTGGAAAGTCAGCTGGAGGAGGCCAGGCTGCAGTATGAGGAGGCCGTGCATCAGCGGGAGGAGGCCAGGCTGCAGCGTGAGAGCAATGCTACGTCGGTACGGCGGCTCTCCAGGTCGATTGGACAATTTGCGGCCACCATTGTCACCCTGGCACGCCATGTCAGGGAAGGGAACAGTGTGCAATCCAGCATTGCTCAGTCAATGTTGGTAGCCCAGCAGGAGTTTTAAGGGCGCTTGCCCACAGTCACACCGACAGTCACATCAGCCAGCACCACCCCATCTAGCTCTGCCACTGCCAGGACACGCAGGCGTTCTAGTCAGCTAACTGGAGCCGCCAGCAAGGACACGGCACTGCATAAGCGCCCCCGCAAATAGTGGCATGTGGGGATGCCAGTCAACATGACATTTGGGGACACCATGGGTGTAGGGGGGTGGGTACGTTTGGGTGGTGGGGGAGGTCCATTAGGGGGTTAGTTGTTTGGGGCCTGGTTGGGTGTGTGTATGTTTGCGTGGTGGGTGGGCACGGGTGTACAGCTTACCTTCCCAATGCACTTTCTTACCTGGTTTATTGAAAATACAACACCTTTGAAAAGTACCATAATGAGTGGACATCTGTCATTTCATATGCAGTACAATTAAAGGGTATTTCCGGCCCTAAATTTTTATTGTCCCTACGGGTCGGCCATGTGTTTTTAAACATTAATCAGTCGATCGTAGTAAAATTTGCTATGGACCGTACCCGACCTTTCATCCACTAAACAAACGATAAATCTCACTTTTACATAAAAAGACAATTATCTCCATATTTATGGTTCTCTAGGGCTGCAAAGCATGCGGACAATATACAAAGATGGAGTGTAAAATTCAAGTTCTCAGGGATGGCTTTACACAGAATGTTGCAAAGAAGAATGTATGCACGTTCACAGTGAAGATCAGCTGCTTCGATTTATTGCTTGCGGGCCGGAGTGGCCCACGACTCACAGTATAAGGTTCTATTGTTTTTTTACCTTGACAGACAGGCATCGTGCCTAAAGATTTCTTTTGAAGGAGGGGTGCAATAACGTAAGAGATCAAAAGGATGAAATTTCAGAAACGAGACCGATTTTCATGTTTGTTCACTATAAGAAAGATCGTTGGCACAGACGGAGTGGTATTTAGGGACTGCATTACGCCTAGACAATGGAAAATGCAAATCTAATGTAAGTAACCCTTTAGATGATTTTATACTGGAATATATTAACAATAGCGTAGCGTTAAAGCCCGGGTTAAGTTGTACTTGTTCGTTCAATGTGGCATTTTGTACCGCGCACTATCAACGCCGAAGTGGTCCCCTGGCGCTCAGGTGGCTCTGAAAAAGGCGGAGGAGAGGGGGTGGGTTAGTGGGAATAACGTAACATACTCCGTTGCACTATCCTCGCTAGCAAATAGTTTCAGGCCCAATAAATAAAATGAATAATTTTAATGAAGATCGGCTGGAGAGACTAATTTATGTTTTTAATACAGGTACATCCTTCCCTACTGCCAATGCCATCATTTCCAGACCCCGGCCGACTGGTTCTTCAGCTGCCAGGTGCAGCTCCGTCTCAACAACTTCACCACCCTGACCATTTTATGGGATGATCGGCAAGGACCAATATGCCCTTACGCGGTACTAGCGGCTAGAAGCAACATACCAACCGTTACGGTGGTGTAGTGCCTCATTGTTGTAACAGTCTTGCGATTATCAGTGCGACCATAGTGCTTCTTTTATCATAAACCAACACCCTGTTTACCGCAAAGGAACAGCGCGTGACTCAAGATGAACTTTTGCGGATCGAGAGCAAAGACAAATGCGAATTGCTGAATATTCTCTAAACATTTGATGTCAAATAAATGTACTTTACCAATTGTACAATCTTGCTGTTTGCTTTTAAACCACAGTTTCATATTCCAAATTGTGGCGCGCTGTGTTGTGAGATGATCTGTGTTGTTTTACGGGTTCTGTGTGAAGTTGCGCAGAAGTCGACTGGGCGCATTTGGCTACGCCGCCCAGTAACGTCAAGGAGAGAGGCGGGGAATATGAATGCTTTGTTGATGTCAGGCTCAGGGGCAGGGGATATGATTTAGTGCCGCAAAAGCAGGTCAGCCAGGGCGATGGGGCAAGTGATAGGATTATCACATAATGTCAGCGCACAGCAGCCTGATTTATCATTTTGTTTAGTGGACGAGAATTTGGGTAAGGTCCATAGGAAATTTTTCTACGATCGACAGATCCATGCCTGAAAACACATGGCCGACCCGTAGGGACAATTACAATTTGGTCACGGAAATACCCTTTATTCATTTAGTGGCATCACCATATCCCTGAAATGCTGTGGATGTGCTGTCTGTCAAAAGTAAATGCGAATCAGTGCATCCCGTGCTCGTTGTCCATCTAGTGGACCCCCATTAGGTGGTTGTGCCATCCCCATCCCCATCCCCATCTCCGTCTCGTCACCATCCCCATCTTCATTATCTCCGTCTGGGGGCAATGGAATGTTCCTGCGCAGGCACAGATTGTGCAGCATGGCACAAACGAGCGTAATTTTACCCGTCTTCACTGGGCTGTACAGCAGTGATCCGCCAGATCTGCTTAAACAGCGGAACCGGGCCTTCAGTAGTCCAAATGTCCTCTCAATCATGCCACGTGTGCGGACATGTGCCCTGTTGTACGCATCCTTATGCCTGTTCCTTGGCCTCCGTACAGGCGTCATCAGCCATGGCGTGAGTGCATATCCGGAATCTCCTACATGGGATGTAGATGTGGGAGACATGTCAGTGTTGGTAGTATCATGTCTTCATCAGATGCAGTGCAATCTTGTGTCATTGTTCATTCATGCGTATGTGTCATGCAGTGTTTTCACTGATGGGTGTTAATCTTCTATGGCCATCATAGTGGGGGTTGGCAGCTGGACATTGACCAATGCATTGGTGTGCATGTGGCTTGTGAGTATGGCATTGTGCAGTGATGTGCACACATGGCAGGGTCACTCCACAGTGATGATATAGTAGATACAGGACGTCTCATGTACAGCCATCATGTGCATTGTGAGTGGTGTGTTGCATATTATGGGGGGGGGGTTGCTGTGGCTCCAGGTGTGTGTGCCAGCGGGAGTTCAGGCTGTGTGTGTCAGGTGGCAGGGTGTGTACGGCCACACTGTGGCTACCTGTCATGTGTTGCTTTGTGAAGTTTGGGTTCTGCTGTCTATTCAGTGGATGGGTGGGGGGGTGATGCATGTGCAGTCGCAGCAGCCCACTTACATTGCCCTGGTCACACACCCCACTTACACAGGTCCGGAGCATTGGCAGCTGTACTCACCTAATAGCCATGTGCTTTGTCCAGCATAGTGTTCCATGTACCGTGGCAATGTGGAATTCCGCAGTACCATTGAGTTATGGGTTGAGCCCGGGAAACGTGCGCAGCAATGTGTAATCACTTGCTTCGCATCACATACCATCTGTACATTCCGTGAGTGGTACTGTTTCCTATTGCGGAACACCATTTCAATTGCACGTGGTACTGTCAGCTCAATGTGGGTGCAGTCGACTGCACCTATGCAATTTGGCATGCCTGCTATGGCATGGAAGGCCAACTTGGTGGCAGTCACCTGGGGGAGGGTACGGGGTAGGGCAATCTGTTCAGACACATGGCGCAACAGGGCATCCAGTACCTGAACCAGGATTATTGAGAAACAGGGTTGTGATAGGCTGTGCAGCGCACCGACTGTGTGTTGATAGGTCCCGGTGCCAAGAAAGTGCAGTACAGACACGACCTTCAGGAGGGGGGGGATGGCGGTGGAGGTGTCTATGTGGCTGCTGATGTCGTCCTCTATCAGGCCAGTGATGTACAGGATTGTTGGATGGTCCAGCCGGTATAATGTGTGGATCTGTCCTGGGGTGAGGTTCCAGGGTGAGGCCCTGATGCGTGGTATTGCAGGCTGCCTGCGGGGTGCTGCCGGCTGGACAATGGGGTTTGCCATGGGTACAGGGTTAGCTGGTTGCCGCCTGCGCCTCCTACGCCTCCGCCTCCTCTGCAACATTACTGCCATCATGTGCAGTGCTGCTTGTTGGTTGAGTAGGCCCAGTCCCAATGCTACTAGAGCTGCTGCCTGCATGGTTCTGTTTTGAGTTGGGCTGAGTGTGGCCCTTTTGTACGCTCCCAGTGGCCTGCTGGGTCCAGCTGGGCTGATTTGGTGCACCTCTGGCCTGATTCAGGACACCAGGCACAGTTTATCGTCATGTTCGCTGTGGCGGCGGTACCGCCACCGTGATCACGGTTTTACCGCCATTTTGTTGTCGGTGTTTCCATGTCAGTGCTAGTTGTGATGCTTGCAGTGTTTCGTATTGCCGGCAATGGAGGGGATTCCGTGCAGGCGGAGTTTACGGGAGCTTTAACTCCACGGTGGCAGTTGGAGGTGGTGCTATTTCCGGGTTCGCAGTTCATGATTAGGCGGATGCGGAAACGGTGCCGGTATGGTTATACCGGCAGCGTTAATTCCGGACCGGAGCACTTATAATGAGGCCCAATGTCTCTTACTACACGGCCAAGTGAATGCATTAAAATTCCCCCGTAGACGGCGTTCTTCTCGAACCCCTGTCCCATCAATTTAAATCTGCAGTTCTTTGAGCTATCTGGCCCATCTGGGTGCCAAGCTACTGGCATCCGAAATGTCAAAGTGTTGCATGGTGTGTAATTGTAGTGAATCAGTGACACCCTCTTCTCTGAGCATTGGGGCACAGGGAGAGGAGGTAGACTGGGGGCTTTGTAGCGTGTTGTCATCTTCATTGTTTGACATGGTGGCAAAGCTCTTGTGTGTTGCACAGGTATTTTACTTCTCACCTTGTCAGGTTGCGGTGGAATTGCCTTTAATTCCTGCTGCTGTCATAGATTGGGAACCTCACGAAAGTAAAATGTTCTTCCCAGCACGTGTCGTCCTTTTATGCGGTGTTTGTAGCTGAATGGAAACACGCTGTGAGCGTTGGATTGCCGTTGGAAATGCTTATCTCCATAGGCGAAGTGCTGGGCATTTAAATGTGCCACGTTCCTGTTAAGGAGCAGTTTTTATTTTCTTGGTGAGGCTTGTAGGTGCGTCTTTGCTGAGACCTGCATGCTCTGGCGGGCGTAATTTGCATTGCGCATATAATTTTCTCAATGGGTGCACGTTACTGACATCATACGCATCGCGTGTCTTTCTTCCCACATGTCGGACACGTGCAACTTTCCTTCGTGGCAGTGCAATAATCTGGAGCCTTTGCTATTTTCTCCTCTCGTGCGCACGTAGGGCACCGTGATGTGCATTCACTGGTATAAGGGCCAGCGCGGGTCACAGCAATGTCTCTCACCTCGTGGCGTTACGGGGTTGCCGGAAATTTTACACTGGTGCACGTTCAGCAGGACTCCCAGGATATGAAATATGTCCTCATCGCCATTGCTCAGTTCAATAATGCATTTAAGTGTGCAGCAATAAGAAGGCAGAAAACCAATAAAGCACAGGAGCTAGGAATTTAGATGTTGTCGCTTTACTAATTTGGCGTGAACTGTGTTACGGGTGACCCTCCCAATGTGCATTGCCCCTTTAAGGGGATGTGTTCCTCCCACGTGTGTTGCCCCTTTAAGAGGGGCCATGACTGTGTCATGGCCCAAGTCAATAAAAGGAGCTCCTGCAGGCACGTGAGACAGAGCGGCTGCAGACTCCCAAAGAGGAACGACTGAGTCCGTGTCTCATTATCAATGTAGGCCCCAGGCCTACACGTGGAGGCGCAGGCCTGCACGCCCAGACACTGAGGGACCCGCATGCCAGGATGGCAGCCGAGGTCCCCTCGGTCAGAGGCCTGGCAGGCTGTGACCCCACGCCAGGGTGCCAGAGGCCCTGGCACCCGGGGCCCTGCCGGATGTCCATGGCAGGCCCCCACCCCCACACCTAGTGGGACTGCACGGCGCTAGCAGAGATAGCGCCCAGGGGCGCCTGCCGGATGACCATGGTAGGCGACACCCAACAATGGCGACGAGGACCACGAGTCCGCGTGGCCCCCCTGCTGCCAGTAAGTGGTGGAGGGGGAAAGAGGAGCGTCCGACCCCACCGCGGGTCCAGCGTGGCCTGCGCCTCACCGCCACAGCCTGGGCGATGTGGGCCCGGGCTGCCCTGCGGTGGGACACACACCCCGCGGCGTTCCGCCGCAAAGAGAAGAACGAAAGCGGCGGCGGCCGCGAAGAGAAGAACGAGAGCGGCGGCTGCCGCGAAGAAAAGAAGGTTCCTGCGGGGAGAGGGTGAGGCCCCTCCCCCCAACGACATCCGCCGCGGAGAGCGGTACGCTCCCCTGGCCTTGCGGGGAGAGGAGAGAAGAAGTGAGAGCCCCGCCCTGGATTATCCCCGGCCGCGGCCCTCTGAGAGGGGGTGCTCGTGCGGCCGGGATGTTTGTCTCCCCTGCGGCCCTCATCGGCCCACCCCACTAGTGCAGCATCTCCCGACACCAGAGGGGAGAGTGAAGCTCCGTTCCCCTCCTGCAGAGGTGAGCGGCCAACGCCGTGAAGAAGGGAGAGTGATGCTCCGCTCCCCTGCGGCATCCGCCGCAAACCGAGGCCCTTTGTTTGCCCTGGTCCCGTGGGGAAGAGAGGGGTGGGCCATCCCAGCGCCCTAATGGCGGTCCCGTTCTCCTGGCCGCGGTCCTCATAAAAGAGGGTGTTCGTGCGGCCAGGGTGAAGATCCGCAGCGTGGCCTGTGCCCACGACACCCGCTGTGTGTGTGTGGGGATCCAAGAGCGGTTCCCCGCAGCACCCGCGGTGTGCAGGGAGGAGGCCGGCCCGTCGGCCACGGCGAACAGGAAGATGGAAGTGGTGGACTCGCCGTGTGGAGGGGCGGGACACGCCCTGCCCCAGCATGCTCCTCCGTGCTGTGGAGGCAATCGGCGTAACGTGGCACACGCCGCCAAAAAAAAAAAAAAAAAAAAAAAAAAAAATTGAAAAAAAAAAGAGAAGAAAAAAAAAAAACGAAAACACCCAGACTACGCCTCGGGTGAGCGCCGGCTGCCCCGGCACCTCCACCGGAGCAGAGGGATGGACTGCTGCCCCTCCCATATCGTGATCTGGGGACAACTGCTGGTAAAGAGGTGGGGGGTGCTTCAGCAGCAAAGTTATGCTGCCCGGAGCCCTCATTGTGCCCCGGTGGCATTCCCCATGCCGACAAAGGGGAGGCTGGGCGTGCCCCGCCCCCCAGCGAAGAAGATCATGAGTAGCATCTGCTGCGAAAAGGGAGGCCGTGATTTCCCCGCCTCCTCCGCCCCATGAAGAAACAGAAAGCGACTGCGGGAGGTCCCGGACTACTGGGCGGGATGATGGAGACAGGCTCCGGTCTAGAGCAGGAAAATAGAGGCCCACACTTGTGGGCACGATGGATGCCGGCGCCCCCAGTGTGATCCTGGGGCGCCAATGGTGATGACTGCTACGCCTGCCATTGGAACAGGCGGGCCGTGAAGTGAGGGCCCTCCCGCGATCCCAGGCCTAATTGGTAATGATTGAGGGCAGGTAACGTGCTCCAACCACTCAGCGTATGCAGCCCCAATAGTGATTCTGGGCCCCCAGTGGCGGTGAGATGCTTCAAAGTTAAACGCAAAGGTACCTAATGGAACTCTGAGAACATAAGTAATGCTGTGAAGGGCTGTGCACTACACCGGCGATCACCTCCCTGCACCGGTGGTCACCTCCATGCACAGTGCCAGCAAGAAAACAAGAAGGGAAGCGATGGCGGTCATGTGGCAGTGCATGGGTAATCTAAATGCATCAAAAACGCAGACGTCTGCCCCGGGAACCGAGTAAGACTCGGGTGCCTGCCGACCCCACTCATAGAACCCCGCTGTCGACATCAAACTGTCACGGGTGTCCCATGGCCATGGGTGCGCCATACTGCCTGAAGAATAAATGGCCTCGGCGCACAAATGGTGGCAATTTGCTGATCGACACTCCTCAGAACTCCAAGCCAGGATATTTCAGCATCTGACGCCCAGCACTCTGGACACTGTAGTGACAATGCCAGAGAAAGATAGATCACCCTGACAACGAAGACGTCTTGCCGGCCCTGCAGACGGCCTCGACACCCTCCCACCAAGATCCCCTACTGGACCATCGGAGGAGCAAGGAGCTGGTGGCCCTGCCGGCCTGCAAGCATCACCCAGGGCCACACAAGGACTGTGCACCAATGACTGCCCTGTACCATTGAGGGCCGGCATTGACCCAGCGCCAGCCATGGTCTCACCATGGCCTATGTGGGATTTGTCACCCTCACGCCACTCACGGGTCACAGTTGTGAGTACCGGGACGTCCAGTATTCTGGGTGCAACAGGGCTTGACAACAGATGGGGGCCCCAACTCCGGGGAAGGGGCACTGGGTGACCGGTGACGCGAAATCCCGCAGCGATGCCAGCCAGACAAGGAAGGGGCACGGTGGCAACAAGGACAAGGGGAGGTCGACCCACAGTGAGGTGGTCATCTCCCGGCACAGTGCCAGCGGAACAAGAGCCACCCTGCCTGCCAGACTGGTGGGCTCAGACAGCGGGTCGCCAAGGACACCCTGCATGCTACGACATCGAAGGTCCGTGTGACTTACCAGCAAACCAGAAAGCCCTGGACCCCAACCCTAGGGGTCAGTACATCAGGATAGAAGTGTGTCGCTGCTCAGCATGGGGGTTTGTGCGCCCGTGTGCGGTCCTGGTGGAAGGAGACGCTTCGGACCAGGGAACATCGCCGGAGAGGGGGCAGGTGATGACCGATCACCCAGTGCCCGGTCAACAGCACTGTGCCCCGCCAACAGCCCGAGGAGAAGCGCAATGACTGGTGACCGGTGTCCCGCTGATCGGCCGGTGAACATCAGGGAACGAGGCCGATGTGGCCCCTGGTACCCCCAGGTGCGGCTTTGCCGGCCATGGACTATACTGTCACTGGACCTGGACCCGGGAAGTGAATCCTGAGCTGATGCCAGTAGTAGGCGAGATGATATCCTGCGGTCCTACGATTGCGTAAAGAGGACTCTGTAATCTGGTGCATTGCCGCTGTGGATCTGTATTTTACTAACATGCTTAGAGTGGTCTCCGTAGTGAGCCATAAGGTGAAGCGGTGGCCCCGCATATACGAGGCGTACATAGCGCCAGCCGCAGAGTATGGTGTTTTGTTAAGGGTTGCAAGTTCTAACCCCAGGTTAATAAAGGGTTTGTAAACTGTGGGGAAATGCCTACATTCAACCGGCAGCTCACCCCGCAACTGTTTTCCCACGGATGAGGTTTAGAAGTGTTGGTGTGATGTTTTATTATCATTTTGAGTCATTTATGCATGTGGCTGTGTCATAGTTTAGCATGTGTTTGTTTCAGCAGGGTCTGAAGCAAGAAAGTAGTTTGTCGCTCTGTAACCACTGGGACGCAAGTATGTTCAGCCACGTTTGTTTGTTTGTTATGAAAAAGGAGGAGTGTTACGGGTGACCCTCCCAATGTGCATTGCCCCTTTAAGGGGATGTGTTCCTCCCACGTGTGTTGCCCCTTTAAGAGGGGCCATGACTGTGTCATGGCCCAAGTCAATAAAAGGAGCTCCTGCAGGCACGTGAGACAGAGCGGCTGCAGACTCCCAAAGAGGAACGACTGAGTCCGTGTCTCATTATCAATGTAGGCCCCAGGCCTACACGTGGAGGCGCAGGCCTGCACGCCCAGACACTGAGGGACCCGCATGCCAGGATGGCAGCCGAGGTCCCCTCGGTCAGAGGCCTGGCAGGCTGTGACCCCACGCCAGGGTGCCAGAGGCCCTGGCACCCGGGGCCCTGCCGGATGTCCATGGCAGGCCCCCACCCCCACACCTGGTGGGACTGCACGGCGCTAGCAGAGATAGCGCCCAGGGGCGCCTGCCGGATGACCATGGCAGGCGACCCCCAACAAACTGAACTCGGGGCGGAAGCCCTGCCCACTCTGAAACACGTCGGCTGCAACCCACAAACATACTAATAGAAAGGAGACACGGCTCCTTTACAGAACAATAGAAATAGGACATTACAGCTACTTTAATAGGCGGCCATGCCTGATCTATTACCCCCTGGCATAGAGTCCCACCCAAACAAATCTGGGGAAAAGAAACGGCTAATTTCGGAATCAATATTTTGTTTCACCAAAGTAAAATCATTGAAAAGGTGGTCCCCAGTTTTATGCAAGGGAAGTCACCACAATGTTACACAATCACATACAGCTGGTCTAGAAAACAGAACATGACCTCCTGCCTGCCTTTATCTCACTATTTCTCACACATAAGCATTAATTTCCATAATCAGTCATTTATGCATGTGGCCGTGTCATAGTTTAGCATGTGTTTGTTTCAGCAGGGTCTGAAGCAAGAAAGTAGTTTGTCGCTCTGTAACCACTGGGACGCAAGTATGTTCAGCCACGTTTGTTTGTTTGTTATGAAAAAGGAGGAGTGTTACGGGTGACCCTCCCAATGTGCATTGCCCCTTTAAGGGGATGTGTTCCTCCCACGTGTGTTGCCCCTTTAAGAGGGGCCATGACTGTGTCATGGCCCAAGTCAATAAAAGGAGCTCCTGCAGGCACGTGAGACAGAGCGGCTGCAGACTCCCAAAGAGGAACGACTGAGTCCGTGTCTCATTATCAATGTAGGCCCCAGGCCTACACGTGGAGGCGCAGGCCTGCACGCCCAGACACTGAGGGACCCGCATGCCAGGATGGCAGCCGAGGTCCCCTCGGTCAGAGGCCTGGCAGGCTGTGACCCCACGCCAGGGTGCCAGAGGCCCTGGCACCCGGGGCCCTGCCGGATGTCCATGGCAGGCCCCCACCCCCACACCTAGTGGGACTGCACGGCGCTAGCAGAGATAGCGCCCAGGGGCGCCTGCCGGATGACCATGGCAGGCGACCCCCAACAAACTGAACTCGGGGCGGAAGCCCTGCCCACTCTGAAACACGTCGGCTGCAACCCACAAACATACTAATAGAAAGGAGACACGGCTCCTTTACAGAACAATAGAAATACGACATTACAGCTACTTTAATAGGCGGCCATGCCTGATCTATTACCCCCTGGCATAGAGTCCCACCCAAACAAATCTGGGGAAAAGAAACGGCTAATTTCGGAATCAATATTTTGTTTCACCAAAGTAAAATCATTGAAAAGGTGGTCCCCAGTTTTATGCAAGGGAAGTCACCACAATGTTACACAATCACATACAGCTGGTCTAGAAAACAGAACATGACCTCCTGCCTGCCTTTATCTCACTATTTCTCACACATAAGCATTAATTTCCATAATCAATTCTGCATACCCATTGATGTCTGAATACAACATTGTAATATTACTCTGCTGCTTACTGGCCTTTGGGTTTCAATGTGCCAACTAGCAATCATGATAGCAGTGGGTAATAGAATTCTTCAAACATTTTAGTATCTCTACTATGCTAGCATCTTTAAACTGCACACAAAGTTACATTTGCACATAATACACAGTATGTTTCATTTTCCCAATATTACCAACAAGTGCTGTAAATAAGAGAACTGTTGCGTGCCCCCACTTTCCCATGTAAATATGGTGCTCAGGTTTGCTAGTATATGTTTGTCATTTAAAGTTGGCTCATAGCGAATCACTTTAGAACCCTGCAGATTTCAGTTTAGGGAAACAGTGTTACTGATTTAGAATGGACTCACTTTCAGCTCACACACCCCAACCTGGGAGAATGGTTTTTAGATGTCACTGAACAGGTATAAGTACTCATAATCTGACCTCGCTAATAGAGTCCCACTGTGTAGTTTTCAGAATCAGGGATATATGGGATTTACATTTGCATAATTTTTATGGGAGTGGAAATGGCAAAATTAAATGCACTCTCATTGCTCATTCCTTATGAAATAACTTTGACCTTCACATAATACACATTATCAAATATACCCTCAGTAGGCTATGCTATAGACTTCTTCATATCAGAGCCCAATATTAAATATTTCAAAGAAAACACTTTGGGTACAATTTAACGATATTATGATTTTTAAATAGTGGCACACTGAATGCAGAGAAGTGCTATCTATACCATTAAGCACACAATTAAAACATGTCTTTTAAATTGGATTGAATTGACATCTCACTTAATTTTTCATGCAGTAAGTATCTGCTATCATGGTCATTTACCCACTCTAAGGAGAGAGTGTATATTGTTCAATGGAAATTACAGTAGTTTCACTTTGCAAAGCACTTCTCCCACAGCACCAAAACTCAAGCATCAGTGCTATGCAGCACCCCTCTGTTTAAAGGCTAGGACTAGGGAGTGGGGATAGTTCAGGAATTTCACTTTGGCAAAAACACCTTTTTGTTTAAATACAATGTTTGAGAAAGGAGTCCGTTGGGAATTTTGTTTTGCAACCAGCACCTTTCTGTTTCAAAGGCAAAGTTTGGCAAGGATGTCAGTTGGGAATTTTGTTTTTGTGACCAGCAACTTTCAGTTTCAAAGGCAGGTTTTGGGAAGGATGTCAGTTAGGAATTTCATTTTTGTGGCAAGGACACCCCTGTTCATTAGAGAAATCTGGAGTGGACAGGGAAAACAAAGGCACCCAATTACTTTACGTGACTTTACCATTATTCCGGCAAGGAAAGAAGGTGGAAGTTTTGAACTCCCCCGTGTCAATCTATTTGGGAGTTAATTAAATTAATATACAGTCAAATATGCTAAGGATCTACACAATTTGCCCCCACCCACCATGAAGGGAAGATATTAAGGCAGGCAGATCCCTCACACATTTATTTTTCAAATTGATCAATTCCACTTACATTGGACCTCTGTTTTAGGGTGCTCATGGAAGTCAGCCAGGTTCCTCTGGGGAATCAGCTCGTGTCTGGTCACAGGATACTTTCAAAGATAGTATCAGCATCCATCCCTCAGTTGGTTCTTAGGAATCAGGGCCCTGTCAGCTGTTGGCTTCCCCAGTTTCTCTCTCCCAGGCAAAGGTTAAGGCCTCTGAATGTTAAGGCCTCCCTACCCAAGATGGTTTTAGGCAGCTGTCTCAGGATTCACCCTGGTGGATTATAGGTAAGTCCTTCAAGATTTTTAGCAGCTCTCCTTTTTCACCTTCTCTTTCTTTGTCTGTCCCCTTTTGCATAGAGCTAGTGCTGTTTAATGTATAAATCACACCTCCAATTATTACAATTAGAAGATGCCAGTATATTGATGCTAACTTTCTCATTGGAGAATTATCCGGTTTTCCTTCTCCCAAGAGCCAACCCCTCTGTTCTGATAGGCCCTTGGTTGAAGTGTAGTGGAGAGGTACACACCTTCAACAATTCACAATTTGTTCACGACAGCGTTCTGCCTCAAAAAGTCCCTACATGGCACATTTTAGCAACTTGCTGATAAATGCCATAATATATAGACATTAATGTTCCCCTACTCATGACAAATCTGTGAAGCTTACTTTCATTTCAGCAAGTTATTGCACAGGCGCGCTATGGTTTATCCCCCTTTTTTCAACAACTAACATAGTTGGGAATATGAAACTTCATAATCAAATTAACCCATCCAGTACCTCAACAACTTTCAAGTTTCTAACATTTTCGGGACAGCTAAAAACACCTTTGAGGTTGCCTGTCCTCTCTCTCCTCTTCCTCTCCGTCTATCTCTCTGTGCCCCCCTCTGGCCACCTCTCCCTCTCCACCTCCTTTCCCATCTTTCTCTATGACAACACCAGATGATGTTTCTTGACAAGTCTGATCTATGAAAGTGTCATCCAAACAGGTCCTCCCTGCTCCTCCAAAACCATGAAGGACCACATTGACACCCTTGCTACAGCCTTTTGTCCGATTTCTGCAATCACTCTTTCACCAATGGATCTTTCCCCTCTCTCCTCAAGCACTCCCTTGTGCCCCTCCTCCTTAAAAAGTTTTCTGCCAATCCTACCTGTCTGGCAAACTATCAACCTATCTCTATCACTCTTTCCCTGGGCAAACTCCTGGAAAAGCTGGCCATCACCCAGTTTACTCTCCACACTGAATCTGTTGGTTGTCTCCATGACCATCAGTCTGGCTCCAGTGCAGCCGGAGGCATGGAAACTACTATCCTGAACACCAGTGCAGATCTGCTCACTAATCTTGACTCCAGCCTTCCTTCTGTGCTCATCCTCCTTGACCTTTCCTCTGCTTTTGACACAGTCAACCACGGCATCCTGATCAATCAACTCTGTGAGAAACTGGGAATCATGGGTCAGGCCCTGGAGTTGTTGACCTCCTTCCTCCTGGACCAATGCTCCCAGGTCCAGCTTGGGTTCTTTCTCTGCAGCACCTCTCTCTCCACCTTTGATGTTCCCCAGGGCTCTAATGTCTCACCTTGGCTCTTCAATGTCTACTTGGCCCCTTTGACCCACTTGATCTATGCCTTTTCCTTTAACTTTCAGTGTTATGAGGATGACACTCCACTCTCCTTCAGGCTCCCATCAGCTACTCTCCTCTCTTGCTCATTCCAGACTGTCTATCCGTGATTCAGGATTGGTGCGCCTCCAGTGATCTCTGCCTTAATGCCAGTAAGACAGAGATCCTTCTCATTGGGACTCCTGCTCCCGCTTTCCCTCTCTCACTCTGGCTGCCCTCCTTCAGCACTCTTCCTTCGCCGTCTTGTGAAGCAAAAAACCTTGATGTCATCTTCGACTCCACTCTCTCCTTCTCTCCTCACATCACAGACCTTGCCAAGAAGGCCCACAACCAGCTGCATCTCCCAAGAGATATTCTTCCTTTTCGCACTTTCCCACAGAAGATCACTGTATCCAGAGCCCTGGTTCTCTCTAGGCTGGATGACTGCAACAGCCTCGTTGTCAATCTGCCTTCCTTTACTCTATGCCCTCTGCAACTAATCCAGAACAGGACTGCAAGACTTGTCCTTGGCCTCAGCTCACACACCCCAGCCTGGGAGAATGGTGTTTAGATGTCACTGAAGAGATATAAGTACTCATCATCTCACCTCGCTAATAGAGTCCCACCGTGCAGTTTTCAGAATCAGGGCTATATGGGATTTACATTTGCATAACTTTTATGAGAGTGGAAATGGCAAAATTAAATGCACTCTCATTGCTCATTCCTTATGAAATAACTTTGACCTTCACAGAATACACATTATCAAATATACCCTCAGTATATTACTGTACAGTACAGTACAGAGACTGTATATCTCCTGCACTGACATCCCTCCACTGGCTCTCAGTAGCTGCAAGGATCAAGTTCAAGACCCTCAGCATCTTCCACAAGGCTTTCTGTGGTGGGGGCCCGCACTATATCCAACTCTCTCTTCCAAAATACCTTCTTTCATGAGCCCTTTGCTCAGCTAACTCAAACTCTCTGCGGGTCAGATGTATCTCCGAGCAGAGAGTGGGGGGTTGATCTTTCCCCTCTGCAGGTGCCACCCTCTGGAATGGCCTCACTGCCCCTCTCAAACTTGAGCGAGACTATCAGATGTTCCGGAAGCAGCTCAAGGCTTTTCTTTTCTGGTCTTATTTCCCTGAAAACACGTGGTTCAGAGTCTCTCCAGTCTATTGCTGAATGTTGATATCAGGATGGGGTAAACACATTAGCCCTTTGTTCTTTGAGAGCTGATGGGCTGCCAAGATTCTTATCTTGCTGCAGGTGATTCACCTCTGCCCTCTGATATTATGAGGTCATGTTGTCCTTGTAATCTTGAGTTGACCACAATTCAGATCGAAGTGTATTTCTTTTAAACATTTTCACCCACCCAGGCCGGCCCTGTTTGGATCTGGCCTGTCGTAAATACCTAGCAGGCAGAAGCTTCAAAGAGATCTCCCTTCCAGATAAGAAGCCCCAGAGACCTGCCATCGGGAAAGTCACTTGAGAAATCTGCCCAGCAACCTAAAATAAATGCATGTTTTTCTTGTGCTCAAAATAGATTCACATGGTGCATCTGAAAGAAAATATACTTTTAAAATGGGGGCATATATTGTCCATGTGAAGCCATATATTGCATGTATATTCCATGTCTTTTCCCATTAGACCTGTATTTCACAGTAAGGCCTAACCAGGCCTTTCCTTTTGTCATGCTGGGGCGATCATTAAACCCCAGAGATCATTCATGGGAAAGAGCAGGGGAGAGTAGGGGCTTCCTCAGAAGTCTTTTTTTGGAGCCCGTCCGTCTCATTTTATTTCTTTTGGGAGTGGGCGCTCCGGCCTCCACTTCCGTCTTTGGTGGTTGGGGGGTATAGGATGGATCCCGCTGCCTTTCAGGGGTCCCTGGGGTCATCCCTGGAATCCATTCCTCTGGATCCTCTGGATCCCCACCCTGGAATGGAATCATCTAGAAATAGGAAGAAAAAGAGAGGTTCAGTATTTTTTACCAAATATATTCCCCCGAATATAGGACATTGCATCCGGAAAAAAAACACATTACATAGAAATGGATATGACATTTCAGAAAGTAAACATCACACTTTACAACATCCTTCTTAACATTTCAGATAAATATCAATGAAACTACCCACCTGTTTTAAGTCTCCATCTGGGGTTTTCATCCTCACCTTTCATTCCTCAGATGGTTCCTCAGCTCCACTTTTATTGGGCTCCTGAATCAGCCTCGTAAAGCTTGCCTGGGATGACAGATTTTCAACTGATTGATGTGGACCCATTTCTCTTCTGTCTGTTCTCCTCTTGGGATGCAGATCATGAAGGCAACAGGTGGTATTTTATCTACAATTTCAAAGCTTCCACGCCAAGAAGGAAGTAATTTCTGTTCCTTGGTCTGGTAGCTCTGGAAATTGTACAGGTAAGCCTTGTCACCTACCTCGTACTCCTTCTTTGTGGTCTTTTGATCATAATAGCTTTTCATTCCTTCAGCCGACTATTCCAAATTGTACTGGGCATAAGCATAAGCAAAAGCATGCCAGAGGTGCTTACTTAAATGTTCAATGTATAAATGAGTGGTGGACGCATTTATTAGTGTCTGCCCCTGAGTTCTATGGAGCAGATGCTGAGGTAACATCATTTTCCGTCCGGTCATAAGCTCAAATGGAGACATCTTAGTTACAACAGATGTTCCAACTGGGCCCAGAGGCTGCCACAAACTTCTTTAAGATGCTCACAATTGTCTTGCTGTAGCTCTATACACCCGCGCCCCGCTTGAGGACAGGCGGTAGGCAATGTGGAGTGTTCTTTTGATCCCTAGAATCTCTCACATCTTTGCCATCATCTCACTGGTAAAATGACTTCCTCGATCCAACTCAATCATTTGCAGGAGGCCGATACGAGAGAAGATGTGGTTTATCATTAGTGTGGCACCTGTCTCCGCCTTACAATTTGGGGCAGGAAGACATTCTACCCACTTCGTGAACAAGCATGTTATAGTCAACATGTACTTGTTTCATCAAGAGGAGCGTATCACTGGCCCGATGAAATCGACTTGCAAATCTGACCCAGGCAGTGTCAGTCCTCTTTTTTTTATAAGGGAGCTCTGTGTGTGAGTGAACTGGGTTGAAATTGAGCACACACAATACACCCCTGAAGGTAGAGGTTGAGTTCCTGGCCAATGTGTGGCCAGTAGGCAACCTCATGCAAGATCTCCAATGTCGTATGAAACCCCCTGTGACTGGCAGTGGCCGCCTCATGGGCGTGATTCAACATCAAGTTATGGTATGAGGTAGGTACCACCCACTGGTCTCATCAAGATAGGGTTCTCCATACCAACAAGCCGCCTTGGATCTGGAACATCTTGGAGAACTTCATCAACACCCAGAGATCCTCTTTACCTGAATAATCTGATTCTGTTAGAGGGAAACTCACTGGGTCTTCAATGTGTCAATAGAATTTTCCAATAATCGGGCCTTCTTTCTGTGCAGTGATCCAATCTGCATCTGGGGTATCTTTACTCCACTGGGCAGTCGAGAGTTCACTGTTGGCATGTGTTTGTGACCTGGTGACAGCAGCCACTTGGATTTCACCCAGCAAGGATTCCATTTCTATGAAATCCCCCTGCAGTGCTTTGGTTTTAGCCAGCTGGTCAGCCAGGTCATTTCCAGTCTTATCTGGCCCGTCTATTTTGGAATGACCTCTTATTTTCTTCCAAAAGATGGTTATCTCAATAGAGGTCACCAGATTATCAATTGACCAGATCAATTTGCCATCCTTTAATGGTTTGCGGTTGTCACAAAGCATGCCCCAATCCTTGCAATTATCCTTGTGATTATGACCAGTTCTTGGAGTTGGTGCTGCACCGCAGTGACGATGGCTTGATAAACGGCTACCAACTCTGCCACCTGACTACTTTAGGGCCCTATTTTGTAAACAGCAGAAGGCTCTCATGCATCATTCACCCAGGCATTCCCAATGCCAGACATTAGTTATTTTTCCCCATTATCAACATGGTAGGAGCACACACCCACATAAACTGTGAGTATCCCCTGACACGCGTCTTCTTCATAGATCTTGTGCAGGGAAGTTAGGTATGCCTCCATTTTGTTGTTGGTCATTAGACTTTTGTCCTCAAGACAGTTTTCTTGAGCACAATCATGAAAGTCTGCTAATGTCAGACAAAGGTCATACCTTCCCCACTGTCATGATCTCTGCTTCCAAAAGGTCAGGGTTTTCCCAACTCCCTTGGAAGCAGATCCATAACCCAGGTTCCGAGTGCCAACCAGTCCCAATTGGGACCTTTTGGACCCAGTCCTGGCGCCAGTGGCACCAGGCTCATAAATATGCCCAGTCCAAGCGCTGGAAGCGCCGGGCTCATAATTCTTGGGTGGACTTACCTGCAGCAGACCATGCTGCTTACTTGCCTGCCAGTTGAGCCTCTGATCCTCTTCTGTTTGGAACTACTTTTCCTGTTGGGTGGGGCAGGAGCCACTCCCTAGATTCAGAACACTGGAACTCTTCTGGAAAGCAGGAACTCTTTTCTTACCTAGGCGTGGCTGTGGAAGGAGACACCTAAGCACTACAGGAGGCTATTTAAACCACACCCGATGGATGAATCTTGCTTTGCGTTATTCTGCATCCTCAGCAGCAGAACGCTCATCGTGTCTTCTGCATCTGATCCTGGGCCTAAGGAAAAGGCTTACCATCCTGAATCCAGTCTTCAGCAACACCTATAAAGACAAGAAAGAACAGGTTAGCATTACGGTCTTCAGTGACAGCTCTTCACTTACCTGGTCCATCGGCTGTCACCAACGCCTCGCGCTGCATTCCGGCATCTGAAAGACAAAGGCTTACCTACTCTTCGTGCGCTCCGGAGGTCTTCACACTGCATTCCGGCATCTGAAAGACAAAAGCTTACCAACTCTTTGCACGCTCCGGAGGCCTTCGGCGCTGCATCCCGCATCTGAAAGACAAAACAAGGTGCGTTTAAAGACATTGGGGAACTTTAATACTCACGTGCCATTACTCCTTTCCACATCTAACCCAGTGGGTATTCCGGCACCCTGCAGCCGCTCCGAACTTGTACCTGCAAAATAAAAAGACAGTTAGAGCGCATCGTGAAGCAGGCAACAAGCGCTTACTTACGTGCTTCCAGGCGCTTCTATTCATCACATGGGCTCCATCTTCAACTCACTTCAGCCCGTCATCCGCCATCGCCGGAACCCTGCAAAACAAGAGACATCATTACTAAAGACTTTAAAGACATTAGGATTACTCGAAACTTACCGTTCGTGCAGTAAACGACGGACAGCAGTCCTCTGAAGTCAAGAGGCCTGCTCCCCTTATCCAGTGAAGAAACTGGTTACAGCACCCTGCCCCGAGGCAGATGGAGAGCACGGCGTTCACTTACCTAAGGTGAGAGCGTTAACCTTTGGGGTTCTACAGGAGAAGAGAAAGGGAAGAAGAGAGAGACATTCAATAACCCAGTTTCTTAATCCCATATTTTCTATCTGCAGACATCTTACCCTTCGAGTCAGACATACAGTGCACAGAGGTCCAGCCCAAAGAGCCAGCCGTGTGTTACACATCACCTTTGAAGATACGGTATACGCCCAGTCAAGACCGGCGCCTCTACGGGAATCAGGTGAGCGTTACAGAACGCAAAGCCTACCACAAAACTCCCGTCCAGGCGCTATGTAAACCTCGGATACCGACCAGCTAGCCCAGTTACTTGGGGAACTAAGGGCAGAAGTGCATGCAGCCCGTCAGGAAACGAACGCTCTAAGAAGGGAACTGATTATTTCCAAGGAGCAAACAGATGATCTCGCTAGACAATTGCTACAGTCACAAGCCGGACAGACCCCGTTACCCGCATCTGGGGGAAATCTTCCTTCTACATCCTCTATGAATCCAGTGCAGATCAACCTACCTGGGAATGTACCTCTGGCTCCGCCCGAGCGATTTTCTGGTGACCCAAAGAGGTTTGCAGTATTTATCAATCAGTGCCGGTTGCATTTCTTATGCCGGCCAGCAGCCTTTCCAACTGATCAAGCTAAAGTAGCTTTCGTGCTTTCGTACCTTAGTGGCAATGCGGCAGACTGGTCGATCCCTCTAGTAAATCAAGATGATCCGGTCCTCCATGATTTTCAAGCTTTTCAGCTCAGTATGGAAAAACTGTTCGCAAGACATTCACAGGGGCAGGCCTTGGACAATGAGCTTCTTTCGTTGCGACAAGGTAATCAAGACCTTTTGGCTTATATTGCGTCTTTCAACAGACTGATAGTGGAAACTCAATGGCCTGAGGACAAAAGGATTACGCTGTTTTATAGAGGTCTACGTGGAGAGCTCAAAGATGTGTTAGCCCAAGTAGTGAATCCCCCACAAGATTGTTCGGACTATATAGACTTAGTCGTTCAAATAGATCACAGACTGCAGAACAGGAAGGCCGATCGTTCCAAGTTTGATGCTCGAGTATTTTCCAAACCGCCAACTCCTTCCAAAGGAGTAGACTCCGGGGAACCCATGCAAATAGGGGGTCTGAAAGGTCCTCTAACACAAAAGGAGCGGGAAAGGAGAAAAAAGTTGCAATTATGCCTCTATTGCGGAAACTCAGGGCACTTTCTTCGAGACTGTCCGGTGAAACCTGCCAAGAAGGCAGTAGGAGCTGCAGTTACCAAAGTTACAAACTCTGAGCAGGGAAACGACCTCGCCCGACAAGAATAGAGGTCCTCTTGCCGAGCGTGAAAACCAGTTCCGTGACCTCGCATTTCGTGATACCTATGGTCCTCATTAGCCCTGATAATCCGGATCGATTACATGCAATTGAAGCTTACGTCGACAGCGGTGCCATCCGCAATTATGTGGATCATGAAATGGTTTTGAGGATGAATCTAACTCTTTGTCCCAAGGCTGTAAAGGACGTCATTACTACGGTGGATGGTACGGAGATAGCCTCCGGGCCAGTAACGCATACCACTCAAGAGGTGACGCTAGTAAGTCAAGATGGACACCATGAGAAGATCGTGTTCGATGTGATCAAGGCTCCTCAGTTTCAGATTATTCTAGGAATACCTTGGTTAGAGAAACACAATCCTCTGATCGATTGGCGAGCAAGAACGGTCCAGTTTCCAGAATGTGTCTCTACTTGTCACCCTCCACCTGGTGTTGCACTGGCAGCAATTTCTTCAGAGACTCCCCAGTTACCTCCCGAATACCTAGAATACCAAGATGTTTTCCGGAAGGATCAGGCTAACTCTCTACCTCCTCATAGGTCTTATGACTGCCAGATAGACCTGATACCTGGATCTACTCCTCCTTGTAGTAGAATTTATGCCCTCACCGAGCCTGAGAACCTTCACCTTCGACAATACCTGGATCAATACCTGGCAAATGGGTTTATTCGTCCTTCCAAGTCCCCTGCTTCTTCAGCTTTGTTCTTCGTTCCAAAAAAGGAAGGAGACCTTAGAACTTGTATAGATTATCGCTCCCTGAACCAGATCACCGTTAAGAATAGATATCCGTTACCTTTGATCCCTGAACTCCTGGACCAAGTCAGAAAAGCATGCATTTATACAAAGCTGGATCTTAGAGGAGCTTACCACTTGGTACGAGTAAAAGAGGGCGATGAATGGAAGACGGCCTTCCGCACCAAGTATGGGCTATTTGAATATCAGGTCATGCCCTTCGGACTTTGCAATGCCCCGGCCGCCTTTCAATATTTTATGAACGATGTCCTCAGAGAGCTCATAGATGTGTGTGTTGTTGTTTACATTGACGACATCCTCGTTTATTCTTCATCGGAATCTGAACATCGGAAACACGTGAAAATGGTCCTCGAAAGATTGCGTCAACACAAACTTTTCGCTAAGTTGGAAAAATGTGTTTTCAACGTGACTGAAGTTGAATTCTTGGGATTCATATTATCACCTGGCGGAGTGCGTATGATTCAAAGAAGGTCGATGCAGTTCTCAAATGGCCATCACCATCCTCCGTAAAAGGTGTGCAAAGCATGTTAGGCTTCGCTAACTTTTACCGCAGGTTTATCCCTGAATTCTCTCGAATAGTCCAGCCCATCACTGCCTTATTAAAGAAAAACAAACGTTTTGAATGGTCTACCGAGGCGGAACAAGCTTTCCAGGATTTGAAGACTAAATTTATCTCTGCACCAATCTTAAAACACCCTCGCCCCAAACTCCCCTACATCGTGGAAACTGATGCTTCAAGCCTTGCCATGGGGGCAGTTCTATCACAAAAGGACCCGGTAACCAATCAGTTGCATCCCGTGGCATTTTGGTCCCGCAAATTCTCGCCTCCTGAAATCAATTACACGATTACTGACAAGGAACTTCTGGCTATCAAGTCTGCCTTTAAGGCTTGGCGGCATTATCTGCTGGGGGCCCGACACACCGTTACTGTGATTACGGATCACCGAAACCTGCAATATTTGAAAACCGCAAAAGCCCAATCCTCTAGACAACTCCGTTGGGCATTATTCTTTGCCGAGTTTGACTTCATAATTACCTATCGACCTGGTACAAAGAACGGTAAAGCTGATGCCCTTTCTCGGATGGGAGTGGAAGAACACTTGATCAACCCTAAACCTGTACCAATCATTCCCGAACAAAGAATTCTGGGTGTAATCGCCACAGAATCCATAGAGGAAGTTAAGGATAAAGCCAGGCAACTTGTAACTCCAGCAGACATACAGAATTGGCATCTGCAGGGAAAGGACTTTGCAGTAAAGGACAACTTATTGTATTTCCAAGAACGATTATACCTACCCAGCACAGATTTACAGAAAAAAGTAATCTCTTGTTATCACGATTCTTTAATGGAAGGACATCCCGGTATGGCCAAGACCTCAGAAAAGATCAAGCGCTACTTCTGGTGGCCGTCTTGGAAAAAAGATATCAGAGACTTTATAATGTCCTGTGGAGTATGCGCCCAAAACAAGAGTCAAAAGGAAAGACCAGCAGGCCTCTTACGCCCTATTGACATCCCACCTCGCCCTTGGCATACGCTTTCTATGGACTTCATCACCGATCTACCTCCATGCTCCGGATACAATACGATTCTAGTAATCGTGGACTTATTCTCCAAGATGGCGCATTTCATTCCGCTCAAAGGCTTGCCAACAGCAGCAACTCTGGCCCGAGAATTTCTCGAAAACATCGTTCGACTGCACGGTTTTCCTTCGGTTCTAATTTCGGATCGAGGTAGTCAATTTATTTCTCATTTTTGGCGAAGTTGCTGTCGGTCGGCTCAAATTGATGTGAGACTATCGACCAGTCACCACCCTCAGACCGACGGACAAACCGAGAGGACCAATCAAACTCTGGAACAGTATTTACGCTGCATGCTGCAACAAACGGAAAAAACTTGGAAAGACATCCTTTGGATAGTCGAATATGCCTACAATAACTCTGTCCATTCGGGAACTGGGAAAACCCTGTTTTTTCTTTTGTACGGCAGTCACCCTCGAACCTCGGAGTTGGATCCCCTCCAAGATCTTGAAACACCAGCAGTAGACTACCTGCATTCTACAATCACCCAAGCCTTTAAGGAAGCTGTTTCTCACCTTCAAAGGGCTAAAGAACAATACAAGAAAGGAGCAGATCAACATCGGAAGGAAGCCCCTCAATATCAAGTAGGGGATCAAGTCTGGTTATCCACCAAATATCTACCTCTAAAAGGGCCACGCACGTTCAACCCAAGATACCTTGGTCCCTATTCCATCACTACCATAGTAAACCCAGTAGCGGTCAAGTTGGACTTGCCCCCGCACATGAAGATACATCCGGTCTTCCACGTCTCTCTATTAAAACCCGTGCAACCTCAAACCCGACTAACTAAATCTCCAAAACCTATCCTAGTTGATGGAGAACTCGAGTTTGAAGTCAAAAGCATTCTGGACTCCAAGATCTCCAAATCTAAACTATTTTACCTAATTGACTGGAAAGGCTACGGCCCCCAAGAGAGATCCTGGGAACCTGCTGAATATGTCCACGCTCCTCGCCTAATCAAAAGATTTCACCGAACATTTCCTGACAAGCCAAAACCCCCGGAGAAGCCCGGTTTGGGAGGGGCCTTGAGGGGGGGTACTGTCATGATCTCTGCTTCCAAAAGGTCAGGGTTTTCCCAACTCCCTTGGAAGCAGATCCATAACCCAGGGTCCGAGTGCCAACCAGTCCCAATTGGGACCTTTTGGACCCAGTCCTGGCGCCAGTGGCACCAGGCTCATAAATATGCCCAGTCCCAGCGCTGGAAGCGCCGGGCTCATAATGCTTGGGTGGACTTACCTGCAGCAGACCATGCTGCTTACTTGCCTGCCAGTTGAGCCTCTGATCCTCTTCTGTTTGGAACTACTTTTCCTGTTGGGTGGGGCAGGAGCCACTCCCTAGATTCAGAACACTGGAACTCTTCTGGAAAGCAGGAACTCTTTTCTTACCTAGGCGTGGCTGTGGAAGGAGACACCTAAGCACTACAGGAGGCTATTTAAACCACACCCGATGGATGAATCTTGCTTTGCGTTATTCTGCATCCTCAGCAGCAGAACGCTCATCGTGTCTTCTGCATCTGATCCTGGGCCTAAGGAAAAGGCTTACCATCCTGAATCCAGTCTTCAGCAACACCTATAAAGACAAGAAAGAACAGGTTAGCATTACGGTCTTCAGTGACAGCTCTTCACTTACCTGGTCCATCGGCTGTCACCAACGCCTCGCGCTGCATTCCGGCATCTGAAAGACAAAGGCTTACCTACTCTTCGTGCGCTCCGGAGGTCTTCACACTGCATTCCGGCATCTGAAAGACAAAAGCTTACCAACTCTTTGCACGCTCCGGAGGCCTTCGGCGCTGCATCCCGCATCTGAAAGACAAAACAAGGTGCGTTTAAAGACATTGGGGAACTTTAATACTCACGTGCCATTACTCCTTTCCACATCTAACCCAGTGGGTATTCCGGCACCCTGCAGCCGCTCCGAACTTGTACCTGCAAAATAAAAAGACAGTTAGAGCGCATCGTGAAGCAGGCAACAAGCGCTTACTTACGTGCTTCCAGGCGCTTCTATTCATCACATGGGCTCCATCTTCAACTCACTTCAGCCCGTCATCCGCCATCGCCGGAACCCTGCAAAACAAGAGACATCATTACTAAAGACTTTAAAGACATTAGGATTACTCGAAACTTACCGTTCGTGCAGTAAACGACGGACAGCAGTCCTCTGAAGTCAAGAGGCCTGCTCCCCTTATCCAGTGAAGAAACTGGTTACAGCACCCTGCCCCGAGGCAGATGGAGAGCACGGCGTTCACTTACCTAAGGTGAGAGCGTTAACCTTTGGGGTTCTACAGGAGAAGAGAAAGGGAAGAAGAGAGAGACATTCAATAACCCAGTTTCTTAATCCCATATTTTCTATCTGCAGACATCTTACCCTTCGAGTCAGACATACAGTGCACAGAGGTCCAGCCCAAAGAGCCAGCCGTGTGTTACACATCACCTTTGAAGATACGGTATACGCCCAGTCAAGACCGGCGCCTCTACGGGAATCAGGTGAGCGTTACAGAACGCAAAGCCTACCACAAAACTCCCGTCCAGGCGCTATGGAAACCTCGGATACCGACCAGCTAGCCCAGTTACTTGGGGAACTAAGGGCAGAAGTGCATGCAGCCCGTCAGGAAACGAACGCTCTAAGAAGGGAACTGATTATTTCCAAGGAGCAAACAGATGATCTCGCTAGACAATTGCTACAGTCACAAGCCGGATAGACCCCGTTACCCGCATCTGGGGGAAATCTTCCTTCTACATCCTCTATGAATCCAGTGCAGATCAACCTACCTGGGAATGTACCTCTGGCTCCGCCCGAACGATTTTCTGGTGACCCAAAGAGGTTTGCAGTATTTATCAATCAGTGCCGGTTGCATTTCTTATGCCGGCCAGCAGCCTTTCCAACTGATCAAGCTAAAGTAGCTTTCGTGCTTTCGTACCTTAGTGGCAATGCGGCAGACTGGTCGATCCCTCTAGTAAATCAAGATGATCCGGTCCTCCATGATTTTCAAGCTTTTCAGCTCAGTATGGAAAAACTGTTCGCAAGACATTCACAGGGGCAGGCCTTGGACAATGAGCTTCTTTCGTTGCGGCAAGGTAATCAAGACCTTTTGGCTTATATTGCGTCTTTCAACAGACTGATAGTGGAAACTCAATGGCCTGAGGACAAAAGGATTACGCTG
This sequence comes from Ambystoma mexicanum, assembly GCF_040938575.1. Lineage (NCBI taxonomy): Eukaryota > Metazoa > Chordata > Amphibia > Caudata > Ambystomatidae > Ambystoma > Ambystoma mexicanum. The sequence continues at coordinate 835,372,298 of NC_090925.1, forward strand.
TATTATAGAGGTCTACGTGGAGAGCTCAAAGATGTGTTAGCCCAAGTAGTGAATCCCCCACAAGATTGTTCGGACTATATAGACTTAGTCGTTCAAATAGATCACAGACTGCAGAACAGGAAGGCCGATCGTTCCAAGTTTGATGCTCGAGTATTTTCTAAACCGCCAACTCCTTCCAAAGGAGTAGACTCCGGGGAACCCAAGCAAATAGGGGGTCTGAAAGGTCCTCTAACACAAAAGGAGCGGGAAAGGAGAAAAAAGTTGCAATTATGCCTCTATTGCGGAAACTCAGGGCACTTTCTTCGAGACTGTCCGGTGAAACCTGCCAAGAAGGCAGTAGGAGCTGCAGTTACCAAAGTTACAAACTCTGAGCAGGGAAACGACCTCGCCCGACAAGAATAGAGGTCCTCTTGCCGAGCGTGAAAACCAGTTCCGTGACCTCGCATTTCGTGATACCTATGGTCCTCATTAGCCCTGATAATCCGGACCGATTACATGCAATTGAAGCTTACGTCGACAGCGGTGCCATCCGCAATTATGTGGATCATGAAATGGTTTTGAGGATGAATCTAACTCTTTGTCCCAAGGCTGTAAAGGACGTCATTACTACAGTGGATGGTACGGAGATAGCCTCCGGGCCAGTAACGCATACCACTCAAGAGGTGACGCTAGTAAGTCAAGATGGACACCATGAGAAGATCGTGTTCGATGTGATCAAGGCTCCTCAGTTTCAGATTATTCTAGGAATACCTTGGTTAGAGAAACACAATCCTCTGATCGATTGGCGAGCAAGAACGGTCCAGTTTCCAGAATGTGTCTCTACTTGTCACCCTCCACCTGGTGTTGCACTGGCAGCAATTTCTTCAGAGACTCCCCAGTTACCTCCCGAATACCTAGAATACCAAGATGTTTTCCGGAAGGATCAGGCTAACTCTCTACCTCCTCATAGGTCTTATGACTGCCAGATAGACCTGATACCTGGATCTACTCCTCCTTGTAGTAGAATTTATGCCCTCACCGAGCCTGAGAACCTTCACCTTCGACAATACCTGGATCAATACCTGGCAAATGGGTTTATTCGTCCTTCCAAGTCCCCTGCTTCTTCAGCTTTGTTCTTCGTTCCAAAAAAGGAAGGAGACCTTAGAACTTGTATAGATTATCGCTCCCTGAACCAGATCACAGTTAAGAATAGATATCCATTACCTTTGATCCCTGAACTCCTGGACCAAGTCAGAAAAGCATGCATTTATACAAAGCTGGATCTTAGAGGAGCTTACCACTTGGTACGAGTAAAAGAGGGCGATGAATGGAAGACGGCCTTCCGCACCAAGTATGGGCTATTTGAATATCAGGTCATGCCCTTCGGACTTTGCAATGCCCCGGCCGCCTTTCAATATTTTATGAACGATGTCCTCAGAGAGCTCATATATGTGTGTGTTGTTGTTTACATTGACGACATCCTCGTTTATTCTTCATCGGAATCTGAACATCGGAAACACGTGAAAATGGTCCTCGAAAGATTGCGTCAACACAAACTTTTCGCTAAGTTGGAAAAATGTGTTTTCAACGTGACTGAAGTTGAATTCTTGGGATTCATATTATCACCTGGCGGAGTGCGTATGATTCAAAGAAGGTCGATGCAGTTCTCAAATGGCCATCACCATCCTCCGTAAAAGGTGTGCAAAGCATGTTAGGCTTCGCTAACTTTTACCGCAGGTTTATCCCTGAATTCTCTCGAATAGTCCAGCCCATCACTGCCTTATTAAAGAAAAACAAACGTTTTGAATGGTCTACCGAGGCGGAACAAGCTTTCCAGGATTTGAAGACTAAATTTATCTCTGCACCAATCTTAAAACACCCTCGCCCCAAACTCCCCTACATCGTGGAAACTGATGCTTCAAGCCTTGCCATGGGGGCAGTTCTATCACAAAAGGACCCGGTAACCAATCAGTTGCATCCCGTGGCATTTTGGTCCCGCAAATTCTCGCCTCCTGAAATCAATTACACGATTACTGACAAGGAACTTCTGGCTATCAAGTCTGCCTTTAAGGCTTGGCGGCATTATCTGCTGGGGGCCCGACACACCGTTACTGTGATTACGGATCACCGAAACCTGCAATATTTGAAAACCGCAAAAGCCCAATCCTCTAGACAACTCCGTTGGGCATTATTCTTTGCCGAGTTTGACTTCATAATTACCTATCGACCTGGTACAAAGAACGGTAAAGCTGATGCCCTTTCTCGGATGGGAGTGGAAGAACACTTGATCAACCCTAAACCTGTACCAATCATTCCCGAACAAAGAATTCTGGGTGTAATCGCCACAGAATCCATAGAGGAAGTTAAGGATAAAGCCAGGCAACTTGTAACTCCAGCAGACATACAGAATTGGCATCTGCAGGGAAAGGACTTTGCAGTAAAGGACAACTTATTGTATTTCCAAGAACGATTATACCTACCCAGCACAGATTTACAGAAAAAAGTAATCTCTTGTTATCACGATTCTTTAATGGAAGGACATCCCGGTATGGCCAAAACCTCAGAAAAGATCAAGCGCTACTTCTGGTGGCCGTCTTGGAAAAAAGATATCAGAGACTTTATAATGTCCTGTGGAGTATGCGCCCAAAACAAGAGTCAAAAGGAAAGACCAGCAGGCCTCTTACGCCCTATTGACATCCCACCTCGCCCTTGGCATACGCTTTCTATGGACTTCATCACCGATCTACCTCCATGCTCCGGATACAATACGATTCTAGTAATCATGGACTTATTCTCCAAGATGGCGCATTTCATTCCGCTCAAAGGCTTGCCAACAGCAGCAACTCTGGCCCGAGAATTTCTCGAAAACATCGTTCGACTGCACGGTTTTCCTTCGGTTCTAATTTCGGATCGAGGTAGTCAATTTATTTCTCATTTTTGGCGAAGTTGCTGTCGGTCGGCTCAAATTGATGTGAGACTATCGACCAGTCACCACCCTCAGACCGACGGACAAACCGAGAGGACCAATCAAACTCTGGAACAGTATTTACGCTGCATGCTGCAACAAACGGAAAAAACTTGGAAAGACATCCTTTGGATAGCCGAATATGCCTACAATAACTCTGTCCATTCGGGAACTGGGAAAACCCCGTTTTTTCTTTTGTACGGCAGTCACCCTCGAACCTCGGAGTTGGATCCCCTCCAAGATCTTGAAACACCAGCAGTAGACTACCTGCATTCTACAATCACCCAAGCCTTTAAGGAAGCTGTTTCTCACCTTCAAAGGGCTAAAGAACAATACAAGAAAGGAGCAGATCAACATCGGAAGGAAGCCCCTCAATATCAAGTAGGGGATCAAGTCTGGTTATCCACCAAATATCTACCTCTAAAAGGGCCACGCACATTCAACCCAAGATACCTTGGTCCCTATTCCATCACTACCATAGTAAACCCAGTAGCGGTCAAGTTGGACTTGCCCCCGCACATGAAGATACATCCGGTCTTCCACGTCTCTCTATTAAAACCCGTGCAACCTCAAACCCGACTAACTAAATCTCCAAAACCTATCCTAGTTGATGGAGAACTCGAGTTTGAAGTCAAAAGCATTCTGGACTCCAAGATCTCCAAATCTAAACTATTTTACTTAATTGACTGGAAAGGCTACGGCCCCCAAGAGAGATCCTGGGAACCTGCTGAATATGTCCACGCTCCTCGCCTAATCAAAAGATTTCACCGAACATTTCCTGACAAGCCAAAACCCCCGGAGAAGCCCGGTTTGGGAGGGGCCTTGAGGGGGGGTACTGTCATGATCTCTGCTTCCAAAATGTCAGGGTTTTCCCAACTCCCTTGGAAGCAGATCCATAACCCAGGGTCCGAGTGCCAACCAGTCCCAATTGGGACCTTTTGGACCCAGTCCTGGCGCCAGTGGCACCAGGCTCATAAATATGCCCAGTCCCAGTGCTGGAAGCGCCGGGCTCATAATGCTTGGGTGGACTTACCTGCAGCAGACCATGCTGCTTACTTGCCTGCCAGTTGAGCCTCTGATCCTCTTCTGTTTGGAACTACTTTTCCTGTTGGGTGGGGCAGGAGCCACTCCCTAGATTCAGAACACTGGAACTCTTCTGGAAAGCAGGAACTCTTTTCTTACCTAGGCGTGGCTGTGGAAGGAGACACCTAAGCACTACAGGAGGCTATTTAAACCACACCCGATGGATGAATCTTGCTTTGCGTTATTCTGCATCCTCAGCAGCAGAACGCTCATCGTGTCTTCTGCATCTGATCCTGGGCCTAAGGAAAAGGCTTACCATCCTGAATCCAGTCTTCAGCAACACCTATAAAGACAAGAAAGAACAGGTTAGCATTACGGTCTTCAGTGACAGCTCTTCACTTACCTGGTCCATCGGCTGTCACCAACGCCTCGTGCTGCATTCCGGCATCTGAAAGACAAAGGCTTACCTACTCTTCGTGCGCTCCGGAGGTCTTCACACTGCATTCCGGCATCTGAAAGACAAAAGCTTACCAACTCTTCGCACGCTCCGGAGGCCTTCGGCGCTGCATCCCGCATCTGAAAGACAAAACAAGGTGCGTTTAAAGACATTGGGGAACTTTAATACTCACGTGCCATTACTCCTTTCCACATCTAACCCAGTGGGTATTCCGGCACCCTGCAGCCGCTCCGAACTTGTACCTGCAAAATAAAAAGACAGTTAGAGCGCATCGTGAAGCAGGAAACAAGCGCTTACTTACGTGCTTCCAGGCGCTTCTATTCATCACACGGGCTCCATCTTCAACTCACTTCAGCCCTTCATCCGCCATCGCCGGAACCCTGCAAAACAAGAGACATCATTACTAAAGACTTTAAAGACATTAGGATTACTCGAAACTTACCGTTCGTGCAGTAAACGACGGACAGCAGTCCTCTGAAGTCAAGAGGCCTGCTCCCCTTATCCAGTGAAGAAACTGGTTACAGCACCCTGCCCCGAGGCAGATGGAGAGCACGGCGTTCACTTACCTAAGGTGAGAGCGTTAACCTTTGGGGTTCTACAGGAGAAGAGAAAGGGAAGAAGAGAGAGACATTCAATAACCCAGTTTCTTAATCCCATATTTTCTATCTGCAGACATCTTACCCTTCGAGTCAGACATACAGTGCACAGAGGTCCAGCCCAAAGAGCCAGCCGTGTGTTACACATCACCTTTGAAGATACGGTATACGCCCAGTCAAGACCGGCGCCTCTACGGGAATCAGGTGAGCGTTACACCCACCTCCTCCTCACCTGGGCCTTCAGATGAACTTTCCTTGGAATCTGTGATGGTCTTATTTCGAGATTTCTTGTGGTCGGATATTGGTCCTTCCTTGGTTGTCTTCTTTTTGTCATGCAAGTAGGGTCTAGCTTCCCCAGAGGCCACCTTGGCAAGGAATGGAATCTACCTAAGGGGAACCCTGAGGAGCTAGACCCCCATGAACAGGGAAAAAGCCTCTCGGCAATAAAAAACCCTGGTAGATTTAAACTGTACAGTTGGTCTTTCTTCCTTGATAGTGGATCAATGGTTGGTAAAGCACAGAATAGAATCTTCAGATGAGCTTGAAAGGATTCCAATTAGGTTGTAGATATGGGCTATAGAATGGGTGATGAGTGAGGAGCTCCAAGGCGGATAAGGACTGGGTGCAGACATGGACTTGACTGCACAACAAAGGATTGAACGTCCCCAGACCGAATCAATAGGTCTTTGTTAAGCAGAAAATACAGGTCGGAAAGTATAGAATCACAGTAGAACAATAGGAAATGCTGTGCTGAAGTATAGGTATGAAAAAATAGAACAGAAGACCTGCGGTAAGCCGCAGAATACAGGAACCCACGTACCTGAGAGAATTGAACACAACAGCGAGTGCAAAATGAGGTAAGTATTAGAAAGAAGGTTTGTGGAAGAGACAGGGAGGCGCTCTGTGCCAATCCGCGACACAAGCGTAATCCGAAAGCCTGATTGCAGAGGAGCCCGAAAGGACAAGACCGCGTAGAGTGTAGGGCACCCAGCAAGGGAAATGGAAAGGATGAGAAGCAGACAGACAGGACAGAAAAAAGCAGAGCAAAAACAACCCCGACAAGGTACCGGAGAGAGAATACGTAAGGCAGAGCAGGCAAAGTTAAACAGAACCGAAGGTAAGAAACAAGCGGGCGGTGTCCTTCAAGGGAAAGGAACCAAAAAAGCAAGGAATCAAGTAGAATTCAAGGCAGAGAGGAAACTCGGCAGAGTATTGGAGCGTTGGAAGTTTTGAAAAACAAACAAACAGATACAACGCACCGAAAGGTGGGCTTGGTCATGATTTATAGCCTATGCCGCCATGTTGGATGAGGAATAGACCGTAGAGTCTGTTCCTTGCATAGAATTATAAACACCAGGCGTTCCATATCTTCCATGGACGGCGAATCCTGACAGTATACCCCTTTCCCCTTGGGGGTCCTCTGGGTTTCCCCGGGTGTAGAAGATGAAATCGTCTCAACAGTCGGTGGGGCATGTATATTACTCTTGGGTTCCCATGTCCTTTCTTCAATGAAATAACCCTCCCAATACACCACATATTGCACTCTTCCTCGTATGTAACGGGAGTCCATCAAATAAGCGACCTCGTATTCTTCTTGCATAGGGGGTTTGAGAGGTCTTAGGCTCTGAGATTTCCGTTGGTACAGATCGTCCTTGTGTTCTTTTGGTAAAGATGTTCATACATCAACAGGATGGATCCGTCGTAGACTCTGGGGAAGATGAAGTTTGAACGCCATTGGGTTAACCCTAAAGCTATAGGGAAAGGTCCCATGTAACGAGGGGCAAACTTGCCTGCATGGATCCATTTGGGTAGAAACTTTGTGGATAACCAAACCAATTGACCTTGTTCCCAGTCTGGATTGGCTCTTCTCTTGCAATCTGCCCACTTCTTGTGTGTCTGCCTACTGGAAATCAAAGCATTCTTTGCTGTCTTCTGTATATCAATTAGTTCAGTCAATAGACTGTCGATAGCAGGTGCGGTTGTGGATGGCTCTCATGTCCATGCTAGAGGTTGGGGATGGTAACCATACGTACAATAAAATGGACTCATTTGAATTGAAGTATGAAGGGAGTTATTGTATGCAGATTCTGCTTGAGGGAGAAAGGAGGCCCATTCTTCTTGTCTGTTGCTGCAAAAACATCTGAGATATTGTTCAAGATTGGCATTGAGTCTTTCCGTCTGGCCATGACTTTGTGGATGATAACCTGAAGATAGAGCTCGGTTAATACCTAACTGTTGGCATAAAGTTGACCAGAATATCGATGTAAATTGTGACTCTCTGTCAGATATGATAGTCCTCGGCAGCCCATGCAATCAAACTATATCACGTAAAAAGACGACGGCTGTCTCGGGGGCTGATGGAAGATGCGACAGAGCTGAAAAGTGGGCCAATTTACTGAATGAGTCTACAGTTATCATGACTGTATTCATGCCCTGGGAGACAGGCAGATCCACAATGAAATCCGTAGAGATGTGTTCCCAGGGGCGACCAGGTAACAAGGGTTGTTGTAGTAGACCAATGGGCTTATCTGTGGTATACTTATTACAAGCACAGACCGGACATGATGAGACATAACTATTGACATCTTGGGGAATAGTGGGCCACCAAAATCTACGACTGATCATCTCCTGGGTCTTTCATCTGCCTGGATGTCCAGACAATGGCGTATGGTGACACCACAAGACGATCTGATCTTGAAGTGTCTTAGAAGGTACAGGGCTGTATTATGATAGTAGAGACCGTCATTGCCCTATTTCACCGTGTTTGGGATATCTGTCTCTTGTTTATACTGTTCCACCAATTCTTGTAAAAATGGATCTACCACAGCAACTGTTCGCAGCCCGGGTAAAACAAGATCATGCCCTTGGTAAGTACTTGTCTCTTCTCCTTGACATTGTGATAAGGCATCCGCAACTTGGTTTTCAGTACCAGGAATGTAGGTCATACAGAAATCGAACTGCAGAAAGAAATAGGCCCATCGGGCATGGCGAGCGTTTGTACATTCCATTTGTTGCAGGACTCAGAGATTTCTGTGATCTGTGCGTATAAGGAAACTATGTTTAGTTCCCTGTAGCAGGTGACGCCATTCCTGACAAGCCAATTTAATGGCCAACAGTTCCTTCTCAAGAACAGAATAATTACGTTCACTGCTGGTCAGTGTCTTTGAATAATAGGCCAAAGGATGTTCCATACCATCCTCTGCCCTTTGTAGGAGAACAGCTCCAACATCCCCCGCAGAGGCATCAGTCTCTAGGATGAAAGGTTTGTCTTGATTAGGCTGCACAAGAATGGGCGCTGAGGTAAAATGTTCTTAGTTGGTGGAATGCTTCCTTCTGTTCTTGATTGAAGGCAAAAACCACTCCCTTCTTAAGAAGAGCTGTGATGGGTTGTACCAATTTAGAAAAATTTGGTATGAACTGTCTGTAAAAGTTAGCCAACCCAAGGAATCTTTGTATATCTTTGACATTCTGTGGTTCTTTCCATTTCAGGACGGCTTGGATCTTACTGGGGTCCATCTGTATCCCCTCTCTGGAGAGGATAAATCCCAAATATGACACTGAATTGGCTTCAAAGATGCATATTTCGGTTTGGCCAAAAGTTGGTTTGTGTGAAGACGGTGTAACACTTCACTGACCTGATACCGATGATCCTGTAGAGTACGAGAGAAGACTAAAATGTCATCTAGATATACCACTACTGAAATGAACAGCAAGTCTGCAAAAATCTTGTCCATAAATCTTTGAAATATGGCTGTGGCGTTGACCAGCCAAAACGGCATCACCTTGTATTCAAAAAGACCTAGAGGTGTCCGAAAGGCCGTCTTCCATTTGTCACCTTTGCGGATCCTCAGGAGGTGGTAAGCTCCCCTGAGGTCAAGCTTGGTGAAAAATCTTGATCCTTGTACCACTTCCAAGATATCTCTAATCAAAGGCATAGGATATCAATCTCTAATGGTGATTTGGTTGAGACCGCAATAATCTATACAGGGCCTTAATTCAGAGGATTCTTTCTTGGGAATAAAAAATAGGGATGCCCCACAGGAAGATCTGGATTCTTGAATAAGTCTGTTCTGTAAGTGAGCATCCAGGTACTCTCTCAATGCCCTCCTTTCAGGCAATGATAAAGGATACATGCGCCCAAAAAGTACTTGTGCCTCAGGTACCAAGTCGATGGCACAGTCTTCTGCCCTGTGCGGTGGTAAATATCTTGGCAACACATCCCTGAATACCTCTGTGTAGTCCTGGTACTAGAGGGGAATAGAAGATACAGTCTTCTTCTTGGGAGTCAGTGTTTCTTCCATCTCTGTCTTGCAACAGGACACCTCCATACAGTGAGTTTGGCAGTATGAAGAGTTGAAACTCACTCTATTAGAGGCCCAGTCTATGAGGGGGTTATGTTTCCTCAACCATGGAATGCCGATGACTAACGGGAAGTGGGCAGCTCTAACGAGGTCAAACACCATGTGTTCCTGATGCTGTCCCAACCTCATCTTTAGAGGAATGGATTCTTTGGCTATGGGACCTGAAGAGAAGGGATTGCCATCCACTCCTTCAACCGGAATTGGCCTTGGTTTGAGCCGTTCGATCACTTGATTTTCTTGGGCCCATTCGACATCTATGAAGTTGCCTGCAGCTCCGCAGTCCAACATCGCCAATACTTCCAACGGTTCCGGCCCAGACAACCATATTTGAACCCTGAAGACCATGAGGCGATTGTCTTCGCTGTCTTCTATTGATCTTGTGAAGTAGCAAGGGTTACTGGCTGTTCCCCTGACACTTTCCTTGCATAAGTTCGGGGGCTGGCATTTTCCTTCCAATGAGGCAGAACTTCGGGACAGTTCCTGAGAAGATTTTTAGATTAACCACAATACATACAAAGTCCCGCATCTCTGCGCCTCTTGCGTTCCTCAGGTGTCAGCAGACCATGGGTTGTTCCTATCTGCATGGGTTCTTCATTTGCAGGGGCTTCCTTTGGAGGTTGGTGGGCGAGACCTGAAGGCTGGAGAGGACGTGGTTTTCTCTTCTCTTGGCGTCTCTCGAGTAAGCAGAATTCTATCTGCAGAGCTAGAGTCATAAACTCCTGGAAAGAAGCTGGTCGAGCGATACGAGCCAACTCATCCTTTAGATCATCGTATAACCCTCTTCTGAAGATAGTTTGTTTGGCCGAGTGCGGGCAATCTGCCTTTGTTGCCAGTCTCAGAAACCGGGAGATATAGGTCTGTACATCGGTGGTACCTTGTCTGACATCCAAAATGGCTTTGAATGAGGTGTACAACACTCCTGGACGATCAAACCTCTCTTGTAATAGTCCTACAAAGTGGTCAAAATCGTTCAAGGCTTGATCCTTGTTAGTCACTAGTGGGGTTGCCCAAGCTAATGCGTTTCCTATCAGGTTTGCTATGATGAATCCCACTCTGGATCTGGCCGTTTCATAGGTGTGTGATCTGAAGGTAAACTAAACCTGGCAAGCGTCTAGGGAATCCTTCAATCCTCCCGGATGAAGGATCATCATACTTTCCGTACGACCGTGCCATAGGTGGTAAGTCCCCTCTATCGTCTCTATGCAAGACCACCTGTTGACGCAGCGCCTCATTCTCAGTTTTAAGGGCTTGTACCTCCACTATGAGGTTCTGCATAGCAGCAACTAGTTCCTTATACTGCTCCAAGGATGCAATGGGGATCTGTAGGCGTTGTATCTGTCAGATAAAGGTCGTACCTTCCCCACCTCCTCCTCACCTGGGCCTTCAGATGAACTGTCCTTGGAATCTGTGATGGTCTTCTTTCAAGATTTCTTGTGGTCGGATATTGGTCCTTCCTTGGTTGTCTTCTTCTTCTTGTCGTGCAAGTAGGGTCTAGCTTCCCCAGAGGCCACCTTGGCGGGGAATGGAACCTACCTAAGGAGAACGCTGAGGAGATAGACCCCCATGAACCGAGAAAAAGCCTCTGGGCAATAAAAAACCCTGGTAGATTTCAACTGTACAGTTGGTCTTTCTTCCTTGATAGTGGATCAATGGTTGGTGAAGCACGGAATAGAATCTTCAGATGAGCTTGAAAGGATTCCAATTAGGTTGTAGGTATGGGCCATAGAATGGGTGATGAGTGAGGAGCTCCAAGGCGGATAAGGACTGGGTGCAGACACGGACTTGACTGCACAACAAAGGATTGAATGTCCCCAGACCGAACCAATAGGTCTTTGCTAAGCAGAAAATACAGGTCGGAAAGTATAGAATCACAGTAGAACAATAGGAAATGCGTGCTGAAGTATAGGTATGAAAAAATAGAACAGAAGACCTGCGGTAAGCCGCAGAATACAGGAACCCACGTACCTGAGAGAATTGAACACAACAGCGAGTGCAAAATGAAGTAAGTATTAGAAAGAAGGTTTGTGGAAGAGACAGGGAGACACTCCGTGCCAATCCGCGACACAAGCGTAATCCGAAAGCCTGATTGCAGAGGAGCCTGAAAGGACAAGACCGCGTAGAGTGTAGGGCACCCAGCAAGGGAAATGGAAAGGATGAGAAGCGGACAGACAGGACAGAAAGAAAGCAGAGCGAAAAAAAAACCGGCGTGGTACCGGAGAGAGAAGACGGAAGGCAGAGCAGGCAAAGTTCAAAAGAACTGAAGGTGAGAAACAAGCGGGCAGTGTCCTTCAAGGGAAAGGAACTGAAAAAGCAAGGAATCAAGTAGAATTCAAGGCAGAGAGGAAACTGGGCAGAGTATCGGAGTGTTGGAAGTTTAGAAAACAAACAAACAGATACATGATTTATAGGCTATGCCGCCATGTTGGATGAGGACTAGACGTAGAGTCTGTTCCTTGCATAGAATTATAAATGCCAGGCGTTCCATATCTTCCTTGGACGGCGAATCCTGACAGCTAACCCTTGCGCTGGGGGATGATTTTTGTTCTGGCCATATCTGACCTCCCCAGGAAAGCCTTGCATGGACAGAATTCAGGAAATATTTCAGGAATTACTAACGTTGCCCAACCCGGATTCTGTCACTTTGTAAATTTTGCAAGGCTGGCGAGGAGTCTCTATGATGATGTTCTCCCCAAGGATGAATGGGTGGTAATTTTCCAATGCCCACACCGTTGGCCGGAGTGCCTTTTCACTGTCATTTAATTTTTTCCTCCACTGAAGACTGAAGTGTTGCACGCATACAAAATGACTTTGTTGAACTTTCTGAGAATCCTGTGTCCATGAATAACTCCTTGTTCTTTTTGGGGTAAGCCAAACAAGGAGCATAGAAAAAGCTTTTCTTTTTGTTTAACTTCCCTCAGATTGTTCCGGACCCCACTCCTACTTGACTTCGTCCTTTAGTAAACCTTAGCATAGTCTTCAATGAACTTTCAACTATAATTAGTGAGTCCAAGAACGCTTCTTAATTCTCGTAGAGTAGTAGGGTCTTTTTATTTCATTAAGGCTTCCACCTTCTTTGCCTGGGGATTGAGACCCTCAGGGGTGATCTCGTGCCCTATAAAGTTCACTCGGGTTTTACACCACTGGGCCTTCTGAAAGGCCAGTTTTGCTCTGGCTTTCTGCAACTGAGTCAGAACATAGCGTATTTCTGCTATGTTCCCCCACAGTTGAGATCTTGATCAGAACATCATCTACATAGGCCAGGTTTCCCCTTTCGCCCAAATTGGGCATGGCCTTATGCAGAAAGATGTTGAACGCATTGCCAGAGTTTATGTTTCCAAAGGGGTTTCGGGTCCACACACATTGCTGCCGCCAATGGTAAAGGCAAGCTTATATTGATCTTCCCTACTCACGGGTACTGTCCAGTAGCAGTTGGTCAAATCAATGGCGATGTACCCCTTGGCCCCTTGGATCTGTGCCAGCCCTTGATCATGTAGGGAAGTGGACATCTTGATAGGTGGACCTGTTTGTTCAACTTCCTCAAGTCTTCACATAGTCTCCATTGTCCGTTTGGTTTGAGTATCCCCAGTACAAGGTTGTTAAAGGTACTGTGGAACAGACACATTTTCCCATACGATTCTAGGTTTGTAATAATCTCCATGAGGGACACCATGGACCTGATAGGTAACTAGTATTGCTTAACAAATACTGGTGCCATCTCAGGTCAGTAGCTATGGTGGTTGAATGCATAGATCATATGAGTCCACAATCATATGAATCCACTGAAAAGATATTCTGGAATTCCACGAAGAGCTGTTTCAGCTTTTGTCTTTTCTCCTTGGTCTCACAGGCATCAGCAAGATTGATCCATTCTTTGACCATCTGCATGAAACTTGGAAAGACCCCAGACTTGGTGATTTCAGCGGTCTCCTCCTGTTGGGTGGAGAAATCTCTTTTTATGGTGTTAACTTGGACAGGAGGTTCCAGGGATTTGAGATAGCTGTCCTTGTCTCATCTGGATGTCACAGGTCACCGCTTCCACTCCATAAGGGCAGGAAGAGTACACCAAGAAATTCCCCCCTTTTTTGGTAAAGATCTTTTCTGGTGGAATACCAGTGCTGATGTCGAAACAGTCATTTGGGATTGGGATTGTTTCAATGATTTCATTACCTGAATCAATAGAAACATTTTGGGCATCAACCGCCATTCCAATAAAGGTGTCTGCACCCAAAGTGAGGGTCGTTGTTATCCACCAATATTGGAATGGTGTTATGTTCTAGGTCTACTTGAGGCGGCAAATTCAAATACAAACCTTGTTGTTGGAGATGGGAATTCAAATTTATAAAGGCGTCCTGATGTGTGAAGTTCTGTCCTCGCTTAATTTGGAGGGGAATAGTGAATTGTCACACCTGTCCTGGGATGGTAACCTTTTCTCGCACTTGAACTTCAACCGTATAAAGTGGCAACTGAGCTGATCGGAATGTTTTTTCTGTGTTGTCAAAGCCCATGGGTTTACCTCCAGGTGTGGCCAGGCTTTATTATTGATTAAATCCAAATTGATTGCTAATCGGTTGAGAGTGTTACTACCCAAATAAAAGGCGGCAGGGACATCTCTCATGACCAAACAATGATGCTCGTTGTGTTTGTTGCCAATGGACATGTTTAGCATACACCTGCTAGGCAGGAGATCTTTTGGGAGTTTCATGAATAATCCTTCGCTGATGAAGCTTCTTCCATTATTCAGGCATACTCTGGCGAGCACAGGCTCATCCCTCTCATTTAGCAGAATTGGAAGAAACAACAGTTCGCTCTTTTTCTGAATGTCCGTCAGACTTTGAGCTGGTTTTTCAATGTCTTGTTTCATGGGACTCAATGTTTCTTCTGGTTTTGGACTGCTGTACAATTTCAGAGTGTTCCCTTCCAGTGTGGAATGCACTTAAAGCTGGGAGGAAGGTTGATTTTCAAGAATGAAGAAGGGTTCCCATCACCAGTTTGTTCTCCTACAGAAATGACAGTGATGTGTGGGACCTGGTTGTTCTTGAAATGGAATTCTACTTTTTCTGAAGATTGGTCAATTAAATGGCAGGTACCATTCATGCTGACATAATTGGTACTCATTTTTAGTTTTATAGGCTGGTTAGTGTGGGTCCAGAGGACCTTGTTTACACAGTCAATCAGGGGGAATAACCTTCTTAGGAGATCATTCCCCAGTAAATAAGGTGTTCCCTCTGGAGTCACAGCTATCACCATGTGCTTTAATCCATTTTTATTTCCAGATCTGCAGTCCCTTTGACGGAAATGTAATTCACGCTGAAACTTTGGAGTTGTCTGGAAAAAGGTGTGAGGCGAGTTTGGTGACCCACCCCTCTTCCTGAGTTTAGTTGGTCAAAGGCTCTTTTGTAAAGGAGGGTGGCTTGGGATTTAGTGTCCACCGGAGCAGAGCTGACAGTTCACACTACACTTCCACCTTCAACGGCACATAAATCTGCCTTCCATCTCCTTAAAGGTACAACGAAAGTGTTGGTTATTTGCCAGCCTGGCAGTACTTTTCTTTATATTGAACTCCGACACTGTGTGATCTTGGGTGATTTTTTGGGTCAGAGATCAGGTATCTGGAGGGAAGATTTTACAACTAACAATGGGTGGATTTGGGATATTTTCTTTCTCCCCTGATTTTTTGCTGCCCCCCTTTACCTGAGACAGTTCTCAGAACCTGTTTGGGGGAAGAACACCTTCTCAGTTTCAATTCTGTCTGGCTTGCATTTTTGGGGTTAAAGAGTTTCTTTATCTGGGTCAGTTTCCATACTTACCCTGTCCAACTCTGGGTCTTCTAGGGACCCATTTCTCTTTGGGAGTGATCCCCCCTGTTCCTGAAAAAGAAGGTTTGCTTACCGGAATCCTTCAGGGACTCTTCTCTTTCAAAGGGGATGATCTGGAGCTCCTCCACAAAGCGGGTTCTTCTTTGGCCACTCCTACTTAACCGTTACTCTTTGGGTACTAATTTCCTGGGAGTAGAAGAGTCCCTTTCAGGCTTAAAGGTTTTCAGGGGTTCTGTCTGGGGGAGAAAGGAAGCTTCCTCCAGGGCTTGGCATCTCCCCTTCACCCGGGCACCCTCCTCAAGAACTAGTGGCTTGTCAGACGTTCCTTCCCGTCATTACCCCGGGGCATCAGACCTGGATGTTGGGTAATTCTTGGAACCAGGGAGAAAGAGGAGGATTATTCTGGAAGTTGATTTGGGGCGGGTATGTGGGGAAAAATGTCAGGTTGGGAGGTGGAGTGATACCTCTCTCCTGAGGGAAGTTTTCTGGGGCAGTACTAACCTGGTTGTCCCCCTCCCCCAGGGCTGTAGGAGTGTATACATGCCCCAGTATTGGTTTGGTACCCTTGTACTTAGGGCTTACATAGGTGGCAGGGTCAGTGGGATCATTGTTCTGAATTCCTGCATGAGTACCATTCAATTGGGTTGGGGTTGGCGGGGTCCCTCCTGCCTTCCATTTGCTTGTTGACAGGAGGAGTATTTGTCGGACCCGTCCATCTCCAGGTCGAAAGGAGGGGTAGCTCTCACCTCCGCCACCTTGACACCAGCAGGAGGGTTAGATAGTTTGGAGTTTCTGGGGGTGTTTTTACTCTGTGGCCGTCTGGACTTCATAGATCCTGGTGGCTTGTTCATTTACTCAATCCGGGGTCCTGTGCTCATGAAAATCACAAACCAACTGAGTCATAATGTATTTAGGGAGCATATGGAAATAGGTGGGCACATACTCCCTACTATTGGTGTTGACCTGCTGGGAAGTCTGAGTAAATGCACACTGAAGCTCCTGCACAAACTCCCTAGGGCCTGATACTCCCCACATTGCAAATTATAGGCAGCCTTATGGGCCTCTTATGGGTTTCTGTGTGTGGAGAATGGTTCAAAATGGCTACCTTATTAAGTGTGATTATCTTAGTAAGAATGTTTCAAAGCTATTAAATTCAAGTGTGGGGCCGACCTATTTGCATAGCTATTTTCTACCTTGTAGGTGGACCATTTATAATGATCCTCATCCTCCAGTCCTGCAAAAAGCTGGAGTACTCAGTTGAGAATGTCCATTTAGCATGCAATTCCCATAATTTCTGATCGGAAATGACGACATCACCTGCTCATAAAGTTCCAAGTGCTTCTACACCGAATACTTGTCATTCTTATAGTATGGGCCAGAAAGCTCTTTGGATAATCTTTGCCGACACTGTACAACAGAAATGGAGTCATTAAAACACCTTGTTATTGAATGCCCTAAGGTAAAAATTCCAAGGACTAATTTTCTAAGCAAATTCGCCCCAATTAATGGAAATATGGAGAATTGGTGGTGGTTGATATTGACCGGAATTAACCAAAAGTTAACTTGTGCAATAATTGACTATCTTGATTACATTCTAAAGCCTGAGTTGGGATTAACGTAATCTGCTTAAGGTAGACAATGATGCAATGAAATGACTGTGATTTATTTTTATTTTGTTTTATTTTTTTTTCCTTTTCCCTTTTCTTTCTCTTGTATGGTGATGTTGAATGCTGAAATGTGATAAAAAAATGTGATAAAAGTTTGTAATAAACTAATATTAAAATAACCATTTTTTTAAAAAAAAAAGCTCTTTATGGCCTTGGTCTGTCTGATTGGGTCTTTAAAAAAAGCCCTTTGCCTGTTTTGCTGTCTTTTTCTTCCTCTTCACCTGCGTCCATTCATTTTCTGACTCAGAGCTGCTATTTGGACTCCAATCCCTGTCCTCCGTAAGATTGGGAATATCTCCCAGACTCATAGGATCTGGACTCCTCTCGCGTGGTCTGCAGTGAACTCTCGGGGTCACTTTCCATGTGGCTATTTTTAGGCCCAGGATAAAACACTGTTTCATCATCCTTCCTTCCAGGTAGTCTTAGGAAATCCCCCTGGAAATGATGACATCACCTGCTCATAAAGTTCCAAGTGCTTCCACACTGAATACTTGTCATTCTTATAGTATGGGCCAGGAAGCTCTTTATGGTCTTGGTCTGTCTGATTGGGTCTTTAAAAAAGCCCTTTCCCTGTTTTGCTGTCTTTTTCTTCCTCTTCACCTGCGTCCATTCATTTTCTGACTCAGAGCTGCTATTTGGACTCCAATCCCTGTCCTCCGTAAGATTGGGAATATCTCCCAGACTCATAGGATCTGGACTCCTCTCGCGTGGTCTGCAGTGAACTCTCGGGGTCACTTTCCATGTAGCTATTTTTAGGCCCAGGATAAAACACTGTTTCATCATCCTTCCTTCCAGGTAGTCTTAGGAAATCCCCCTGGAAATGATGACATCACGTGCTCATAAAGTTCCAAGTGCTTCCACACTGAATACTTGTCATTCTTATAGTATGGGCCAGGAAGCTCTATATGGTCTTGGTCTGTCTGATTGGGTCTTTAAAAAAGCCCTTTCCCTGTTTTGCTGCCTTTTTCTTCCTCTTCACCTGCGTCCATTTATTTTCTGACTCAGAGCTGCTATTTTGGACTCCATTCCCTGTCCTCTGTAAGATTGGGTATATCTCCCAGACTCATAGGATCTGGACTCCTCTCGCCTGGACTGCAGTGAACTCTCTGGGTCACTTTCCATGTGGCTACTTTTAGGCCCAGGATAAAGCACAGTTTCATCATCCTTCCTTCCGGGTAGTCTTAGGAAATCCTCCCTTGCACCCCTCCCCTGCACGTATGGAGGTTTTTAGTATGCCCTTCCTAGGTTGAAGCTCTGGCTTTCCTCCTCCAGCGAAGTGGGCTAGGTCGTCCCTTTGTAGTCTCACTTTCAGCCAATATAACTCCTTGATTTTCTCATCATAGGAGTTTTCTTGGTCTGGATTACTCACCCTATTCTTTTTAGTCTCCCAGTACAAGCTGGTCCGACCCCCTTCCCTTTTGAGTGATGGAGATGAATACTCATGAATATCAGACAAGGACAGGCTTTCTGGGCCAGATTGGCTAAGCCTGGGTAGGCTCAACTGTCTCATGTTACCCTGTCCTCTATAGGGAGTCTGCATGAGGTAAGTTCCCATTTGTAAATGGGAGATTGTAGATATTTGGCCTGAGGTCCCTGATGGAAGGGGCATCTCTCCTTGATTGGAAAGCCCTACCCCATACCCTAATTGGACAGGGTGCCTCAATGCCTGTTTATATTTTTCAATTTCATTTATAAAATTCTCACACCTACTTCTGTCTGTCCTTATTTCCTGTTGGTATTCAGAGAGACGTTTTTTAAAATCTGACAGCAAGGCCTGACTAGTCTTCAGCAACCTGCGCTGAACACTTAATCGACCCTTCACCTTCATTTCCCTTACTTCCTCCTGAGATGTTTCATTTTCTCTTTGGGAGTCCTACATTATGGGTGCATATTCCAGGTGCTTGTCTTTCAAGAGACTAATCTATTCCTCTAATGCGCCCTACAATGCACTGTCTGTGACAGGTCAGCTTCTGCTTGCTTCACATGCTCTAAAAGCTCTATGTTCTCTTGCTTCATTCTGTTCATTTCCTGATAATATGACTGACCCTTTTCTGAATCTATTTTCACTTTTAATGCATCTTGGTATTTACTCATTTGTAAATTCTGTTGCTACAGAATATTTAAACCCTGAAGACATTTCTCAAACTCCTGTTGTGAGTCCATCTCTTTAATGATGAACTGACTGTTCTCTCTTTCCAATTCCCTGATTTGTTGTTTGAGGGTCGCAGTGCAATCTAACAGCCCTCTCATCATCATCAGCAACAAAGAGTTTATTTGGAATAAAACCTTCAAGTCACTCAAAGAAATACAGATTTCACAATGTTAAAACCAGACAGTTAAAAAAGCATGCAAAACATTAAGTAAACACGTGTTATAAATTTTGAAGATAAAAGACCACAATCATCTGTTTGCCCCAGCGGCAACACTAAAATGTTTCACTGATTTGTTTCTCCGCCACCATACTCTACATATAGTGAGCAGTTGCAAAGACAACGTTTAAGGACATACATTGACTTAAAAACAACAGGGCTGAAGCTGCAAAATGAATACAATAATCTAAAAATATCAGACTTAAATAAGTTTGTCTCAGGCGTATTGTATCCACGCATATCAGCATAAAATGTGACAATGGTTCTGTGCAAAATCCGCATAGAGGGCACCTTGGGTGGCGACAACCATCCATGATAAAGTGAAAGCAACCACCGGTAATATGCCAAGTCTGAAGCGCAAATACAGCGATCTCTCTAAGGACATCGAGATAAGATCCAGATATGCCTTGAAACCACTCCCAAGCATGAAATTCAGATATTCTGAATTAGCAGCATCGGCTATTAAATTCTCATGGGCTCCCGCATTCATGTATGTTTTAAGCTGCTTGATGTGCTGAGTATGCAGGTCCCGTGAGTTTTCCCATAGATCCAATCTATTCAAATTCGAGAGAGTTGCTTTCACAAGGGCAAACCACGTTGCCCCATTTGAAAACAATATGAGTTAGCCCATCACAATATTTTTCCAAACCTGGGGTATTCCACACTCTGAACCAATACAAAACAGGTTGAAGAGATAACTGAAGCACTACTGGTAAACAATTAAGTTCCAAATGAAGCAGATACGAGGGGGCCCTGACAGGGAACATCACTAGATCTTTTGAAAACTTGTTTTCATAAAAGCTTATTCTATTGGGGCTTATATAGCCCCAGAGCTTAGCACCATAAAGTGCTTCTGGAAGAGCGTGTTTGTGAAGTAGATCTAAAGCCGGCGAAATGGCCCCAATGCCATGTGTGTAATAGTAGGACAAAATACCACCACTATAGTTTTCCAAAGTAATCACTGATTTCAAAGACTGCGCTCCCCACCCACCATTGTTTTGGAAACACACACCTAAATAATCAAACTGGACAACTTGCTCCATAGCAGTATCATTGGCTTTTAAGGCTATGGATTTCCTTTTATAAAAGGAGGGATTGAATACCATCACTTTGCATTTATCAGTGTTCAGGTTTAGGCAGAGAAACTTACACTTGTTTTGGAAAATAGACAAAGCCACTCTATTATGAACAATCTGGCCATTCAATTTGCATTGGAAGTGACTCACAGTTTCTGCACTCTCTTTGCATGTGTCTTGCACTGCAGTAAATTCTATCTCTCGCTCTACACTGGCTTATGGTGGGCAGTCATAATGTCGACAGTCAAAATGTCGACAGTCAAAATTTCGAAAAATAAATGTCGAAAAAAATAATGTCGACAAACAATAATGTCAACATTTTTTCGATATTTTTTCGAAATTTTGTATTTATTGTATGAATAAATAAATAAATATATATATAACTAAGATGTGTTGAGTATGAGGGGTGGGGGGTGTGGGGGGGTGGCAGGGGGTCTTGGGTGAGAGGGGGTTACCCCCCCCAATAGTAAATGATACTCTTTTTGGTTATTTATTTATTGGAAAAATAAATAAATAAATAAATATATAATTAGAATGTGTTGAGTATGAGGGGTGAGAGGGTGGTTGGGGGGGTGTGGGGGGGTGGCAGGGGGGTGTTGGGTGAGGGGGGGTTGGGGGAGACCCCCCCCAATAGTAAATGATACTCTTTTTGGTTATTTATTTATTGAAAAAATAAATAAATAAATAAATAAATATATAATTAGAATGTGTTGAGTATGAGGGGTGGGAGGGTGGTTGGGGGGGTGTGGGGGGTGGCAGGGGGGTGTTGGGTGAGGGGGGGTTGGGGGGACCCCCCCAATAGTAAATGATACTCTTTTTGGTTATTTATTTATTGAAAAAATAAATAAATAAATAAATAAATATATAATTAGAATGTGTTGAGTATGAGGGGTGGGAGGGTGGTGGTGGGGGGTGTGGGGGGGTGGCAGGGGGGTGTTGGGTGAGGTGTTGATAGTTTTAAGTGACATTTTTTTGTCGACATTTTTTTTTCTAAAAAATGACTTTTTACATTATAAGTATAGGATGTCGACATTATTGTTTTCGAAAAAAAGTTTTCGACATTTTTGTTTGTCGACATTTTTTTTTCGACATTATGACTATAAACCCTGGCTTATAGGTGGCCACATCATTCTGTAATTGCTCAATGAGTTTTTGTTGTTTTAATTGAAACAGGTGGCTCTGTTGTGCTTTATCTTCTAGCAGTTTGGTTTTTTTCAGAGCCTCTTTCAAAATCTCAGTCCAATTCAGCACACATGCCTCCCTATTTTGCACACTAGCTTCCACTAACAGCAAGTGGAAATATAAATACACTGAGCTGAGCGATTTGGATCAGTTCTTCAGACGCATTTGGGGTCATTTATGCTTCTAATGCTTTGTGTAATATCCCACCTTCAAGCCAAATGTCAATGCTCACTGAGGTAACCTCCTTGACCATTCTAGTTAGCCAGCTCCAGGCTTCGCTCCCATTCCATTCTCCTCAAATGAATAGTTTTCCCAGGAGATGCTTGCTGGCATCACACACTTCTAGGGTAGTCATTTTAAATGGATTTTTGCAACTTTGTAAAACATTATTTGCACAGGGGCAGAATCACCCTTGTTCCTGCTCGATTTCCACAAACAATGTCAAATAAAAAATCAATTTGAGTCATTCTCCTTTTTGCATTGGTACTCTAGACAATCTTAATTTTCTACACCTTTACACCTCCCTGGTGTATAGGTGTAGAAACAACTTTCTATCCACCTCAATGAGATTACACCAGAATTAATAGTCTGTCACAATGCACTTGTCATGAATCGAAAGACAGTAAGCGAAATTCCGAAATGAGCTCCCATTTTGTAACAATATATTGGGAGATCACGCTTAACATAGGGAGTCCCCCCACCCAATTAAGAGAGCCCAGAACACACCATTCATTGGGATTTAATATGCCCGATCTATGACTCTTACAGAGCCATGTAGATCCCTCCCCATGTGCCAACAATGAGCCAAGAACCAGGCAGGTGTATAAGCACAAGATATATTTATTTATAAGTTATGTTCAATAGAGCTTTACTGGTAACACACGCCACCTTCTCTGTGGCATGAATAAAGCTTCAACACCCAATGCACTCTCGTTTCCGTAATACCAGGCATATTGGACTGAAAACAAAGCAAAGTTTTTACTGGAGAAAAGTTACACATCGTACATGCGGTCCTTGGTTTAATTTCCTGCACACTCAAAAACACAAGTTTGTGAAAATACATGTGGCAAATAGCACCCTGTTTCCTTTTCACCCAAAAGCAATGCAAAATCATTCTGCTATCAGGGTCGCTAACTCCCTCTCAGCAGAGAGTGTATATTGTTCAATGGAATTTACACTAGTTTCACTTTGTAAAGCACTTCTCCCCACAGCACTAAAACCCTAGGCATCAGTGCTATGCAGCACCCCTCTGTTTAAACGCCAGGTCTAGGGAGTGGGGAAGGTTTAGGAATTTCGTTTTGGCAAAAACATCTTTTTGTTCAAATGCAATGTTTGGAAAGGATGTCAGTTGAGAATTTCGTTTTTGTGATCAGCACCTTTCTGTTTCAAAGACAAGGTTTGGGAAGGATGCCAGTTGGGAATTTCATTTTTGCAGAAAGGACGCCCCTGTTCATTAGAGAAATCTGGAGTGGACAGGAAGAAAAAGGCACCCAATTACTTTACGTGACTATAACATAATTCCCGCTAGGAAAGAGGATGGACATTTCAAACTCTTCCAAGCTCCCTCCTGTGTCAATCTATTTGCAAGTTCATTAAATTAATATACAGCCAAATATGCTAAGGGTCTACACAATTTTTCTCCACCCACTATGAAGTTAAGATATTAAGGCAGGCACACACTTGGTTTCAAATGGATCAATTTTGCTTACATTGAACCTCTGTTTAAGGCGCTCAGGCAAGACAGCCAGGCTCCCCTGGGGAATCAGCTTGGGTCCAGTCACAGGCAACTGGCAAAGATAGTTCCAGCATCCATCCCTCAGTTGGTTCTCCTCGGGAATCAGGGCCCTATCAGCGGTTGGCTTCCCCAGTTTCTCTCTCCCAGGCAAAGTTTAAGGCCTCTCCACCCAAGATGGTTTTAGGTAGCTGTCCCAATTCACTGAGTTGGATTATAGGGAAGTCCTGTAAGATGTTTAGCAGCTCCCCCTTTTCTCCTTCTCTGTCTTTGGCTCCTGTATGTCCCCTTCTGCATAGAGCAATTGCTTTTTAATGTATAAACCACCCTCCCAATTATTACAATTAGAAGGTGCCCGTTTATTGGTGCTAACTTTCTCATTGGAGGATTATCCTCCCTTCCTCCTCCCAAGAGCCAACTTCTGTCTGTCGATAGGCCCTTGGTTAAAGTGAAGCAGAGAGGTACACACCTTCTATAATCAACAATTTGTTCATGACAGCATTTTGCTTCAAAAAGTCCCGACATGGCAAATATTTGTAACTTAATGATAAATGACATAATATATAGATATTAATAGTCCTCTACTAATGACGAACCGGTGAAGCTTACTTTCAATTTGTCATGTTATTTCACGGGCGCGCTATGGTTGTTCACTCTTTCTTCAAAAACGAACATAGTTGGAACTATGAAACTTCATAATCAAAGTGCTAATTTACCCATCCAGTACCTCCCGATCTTTCAAGTTTCTAACTTTTTCGGGGCAGCTAGAAACACCTTTGAGTTTGCCACTGGGTTATAAACAATCAAATTCAGATACAACTGAAATCAACACCATCGCCTTGACAGCATCTTTCAAATGAGATATGTCATGAGTCTGTAAGTATCATGATCTCAAGGTTATTGAATAAAAGGACATTGTTAATGAAAGTCAACAAACATATATCTTCTTCTATCTATCTGTATATAAAAAAAGGAAAATGTGTGGATACGTGTGTGTGTCTGTTTGAAAGGTTCAGCATACTTTCCAAAATGCCACAAACCTGAAATGTGGCATCTGGGTAGGTTCCATGGTGTAGACAATGTAAAAAGTATAATATATAACTATACCTTTGTCTAATTTATTTTTTGGCGGGACATTTTTGGATATGATATGATATGGCATTTATAACATGCCTATACACAAGTGTTTCAAGGCGCATTGCGGCAAGGGAGGGGAAACAGAGGGAAGACAGAGACAGCGATCCTAATAGGCCAGGTGACATTGAGATTGTGAGATTGCGCAAGTGCAGGGGAGGGGGGAAGCGGAAAAGTGCGGGGGAAAGGGGAGGGGGCTGTGCAGTACATAGGATAGCAGTAAAATAAATAAAGACAATAAATAATAAATAATAAATAAAAGTGCGGCCAGCTGGTAGCAAGTGCTGGTAGGGGCTGTAGGGGTACAAAAACAGTCCCCGAATGCAACGGTTGCCAGGCGGTCAGTGCAGGTGTGCAACTGGCGGGGAGGGGACCTATGCCTGAGATCAGAGGGTAGACAGGTAACCAGTACAGCTTCAGATTCAGCCAGGAGATCAGCAGGGGATTGGTGGAGAGGAAGCAGAAGCAAGGAGGAAGGTCTTGAGGTGCTTCCGGACCGGCAATGGCTCTCCTCAAGTTTTAGAAAGGCAGGGAGGCTGTTCCAGAGGGAGGCACCAGCAGAAGAAACAGATCTACCACCAACTCACTGCTTGGAGAAGCGACTAACCCTGAGGGACTTGGAGGTGGATGAGCAAAGAGCTTGAGAAGAAAGATATTTAGGAAAAGAGAGTTGAAGGTATTGAGGCCCCAAGCCCCAGAAGGCATTGTGGACAATGCAGAGGGTCTTGAACTTAATCCTCACCACCACTGAGAGCCAGTCCAGAGATTTCAGTCCTGGAGAGATACGATCCCTGGGCTTGAGGCCAAGGACAAGTCTCGCAGTCCTATTTTGGATGAGTTGGAGAGGGCGGAGAGTAGAGGCAGGCAGATTTAGAAAGAGGCTGTTGCAGTAGTCCAGCCTAGAGAGAACCAGAGCTCTGAAGACAGTGAGCTTCTGGGGGAAGAATAGGAAAGGAAGAAAACCTCTGAGGAGGTGCAGATGGTAGTGTGACTTCTTAGTGATGTCAGAGATGTGAGGAGAGAAGGAAAGTGTGGAGTCGAAGATGACCCCAAGGTTTTTAGCCTCACAGGTAGGAGCAGAAAGAGGGCCACGAGAGGCCAGCCAGAGAGTGACAGGAAAGGACGGAGCAGGTGTGCCGATGAGGAGAATCTCGGTCTTACTGGCATTAAGGCAGAGATCATTGGTGGCACACCACTCCTGGATGGTGGACAGACAGTCAGAGATGAGAGAAGCAGAAGAGGTGGCAGAAGGGAGCCTGAAAAGGAGTTGAGTGTCATCCGCATAGCACTGAAAGTTGGCGCAGAGAGCGGCAATGCGATGGGCAAGAAGTGCCAGGTATTGGTTGAACAGACAGACAGAGATAGAGACAGAGGAGAGGAAGAACCCAAGTAGGACCTGGGAGGGTCGATCGGAGAGGAAGGAGGTCAGCCAAGCCAGGGCCTGATCAGTGATACCCAGGTTATCACGGAGACAGTTGAGCAGGATGGCATGGGTGTGTCAAAGGCAGAAGAGAGATCAAGTAGGATGAGGACACAGGGGGTGTTGGAATCAAGGTTGGAGAGCAGGTCTTCATGGATGTTCAGGAGAGCAGTTTCCGTGCTTCTGGCAGCTCTGAAGCCAGACTGATGGTCATGAAGACAACCAATAGATTCAGAGTGAAGATTAAGCTGGGAGATGGCTAGCTTTTCCAGGAGTTTGCTTAGGAAAGGAGTGATGGAGATTGGACGATAGTTAGCCGGGCAGGAAGGGTCGGCAGAGGGTTTCTTAACAAGAGGGTGCACAAGGGAGTGCTTCAGGTGGGGAGGGCAAGACTAAAGTGGCAAAGGAGGGATTGCAGAAATCAGCCAGAGCAGGAGCCAGGGTGTCAATGTGGTCCTTGATGGTTTTGGAGGAACAGGGGTGAACCTGTTGTCACGCTCACCTGATTCGCACGGAGGCGCAGGTCTGGCTTCGAGTGCTGATGCTTCTTCTATGGTGAAGCGCAGGGCTCTGAAGATGGACTCTCTGGCTCGCAGGAATATTCCCCTGTGCGTGAAAAGGGAGTATTACCCACTGACGGAATAATGCTCAAGCCTCCCACTCCCTTCCAACCCTCCATGATACCCTTCCTCGATTCCCCGTGAAGTCTCACCTTAGGGTCTGGAAGGATGATTTCTCCATCCTGCTTCTGATGCAGGGGCGCGTTGAAACCCAGTTACTTCACTGGATTGAGGTTTGATGGGAGTTCAAATAAGCTTGACTATTCAGGTAAGGCGCTGTAAGAGTTCTGTAGCAAGTTCAAAAGTTCAAGCTTAATAATAATGTTCATTGTCTTATTGCAGCAAGCGCTAACGCTTATGTCTTTTTCCCCTTAGGGGCCGGGGTTCGTAATGCCAGAGATATGGCGCCGACCCGAAGTGAAACATGCAGTTCCAGTAAATGACAGGTAAGTTCTGGATGAGCGTTCGGGTAATGTCTTTGCATTCGCTCATTCAATGTCTTTGTCTTTTTTCCCCATAGGGGCCGGGGTCCGGAATGCCAGGAAGCGGCAGGACCCGAAATGAAATGGGAATGACCCAACAGGTAAGTCTTAAAAGGAAACTGAGCTTTTCCTATTCCCTTCGTTCTCTCACCTTGTGTTCTTGTCTTTTTCTCTCTAGGCTCTGGGAAGTGGCTGCGGATCCGGATGATCGCTGCTGAAGATGGAGGTGCCCAGGAAAGGTGAGTGAAATGCAGCGCTGCAGCGATCGAAGCGAAATGCTTTTAAAATGATGTCTTCCCTTTCAGGATTGTCGGAGTGATGTCTCCGTGATGCAGCTTTAGCAGGTAAGGTCTTCTTTCTCTCCAATTCTCTCTTAGCAGGTGACCCAGGATGCTGACAGGCGTGGCTGAAGTCCAGATGCAGGAGCTGACACGGTGAGCGTCCAGCTGCGAGGAGCAGAACAACGCGAAGCGTGAGTTGCTGATCGGGCGTGGTTTAAATAGCTTTGGAAGAAGTTCCAGGTATGTATCCTTCCACCGAATAGGTATGTATCCTTCCCCGACCACACCCAGGGGAAAGTAGTCCCAGAGGTAAAGTAGTTCCATTCAGGCCTCAAGAGGGCCTGGATGTAGCAGCATGGTCTGCATCAGGTAAGTGCACATTAAAACACTTGAACACTTGTCTAGCTTTATGAGCCTGGCGCCTAAGGCGCCAGGACAGGGGTCCAACATGAGCCTGGCGACTAAGGTGCCAGGACTGTGTCCAAAGGGCCCCAGCTTGGGCCCGCTGGCACTTGCCTGGGTGGGAATGATGCCTGCCTCTGGGGTTGCTGGGTCGGACCTGGCTCCTTAGAGGTAGGCATCATGACAGTACCCCCCCTCAAGGCCCCTCCAAGGTTGTTCCCTCCGGGGGTCTTGGCTTGTTCGGAAATCTCTGATGGAACCTTTGTATTAATCGAGGTGCGTGAACATGGTTACTAGGCTCCCACGATCTCTCCTGAGGTCCATATCCCTTCCAGTCAACAAGATAGAAGAGTTTGGACTTTAACACCTTGGAGTCTAAAATGTCTTTAACTTCGAATTCTAATTCCCCATCAATTTGAACTGGGTCTGGAGGCTTGGACAGTAGGGTCCCTGGTTGTACTGGCTTCAAAAGTGATGCATGAAAAACTGGATGAATACGCATGTTAGACGGTAAATCCAGTTTAAAGGCCACGGGATTGATTATAGCCTTGATGGGATAAGGTCCTATGAATCTGGGATTGAAGGTTCGCGGGCCCTTGAGGGGTAAATGTTTTGTTGCTAGCCATACCTGGTCTCCTACTTGGTAAGGAGGAGTTTTACTTCGGTGCAAATCAGTGTTTTCTTTATACTTTTTCTTGGCTTGCTGTAGATGAGTTGCAGCTTCTTTGAAAGCTCGGGTTATTGTGGAATGCAGATGATTTACTGCAGGCATTTCCAGGGTCAGAGGTGGATCTAGATCAGAGGTCCGAGGATGGTGACCATACAAAATATAAAAAGGAGTTTGTCCGGTTCCAGAATGCACTGAATTGTTGTATGCGTATTCTGCGATCCAAAGGATGTCTTTCCAATTTAACTCGGATTGGTGTAACATGCACCGAAGATATTGCTTGAGAGTCTGATTGTTTCTCTCGGTTTGTCCGTCGGTCTGGGGGTGGTGGCTGGTGGATAACCGCACATCTATTTGTGCTAGTTGGCAACACTTCTTCCAAAAATGGGAGATAAATTGACTTCCACGATCCGAGACTAATATGGAAGGGAAACCATGTATGCAAACTATATTCTCCAGAAATTCCTTGGCCAAGGTGGAAGCTGAAGGCAAACCTTTTAAAGGGATAAAGTGGGCCATTTTGGAGAATAGATCCACAATTACAAGGATAGTGTTGTAACCAGCACAAGGAGGCAGGTCTGTTATAAAGTCCATTGACAAGGTGTGCCATGGTGCCGGTGGAATATCCAAGGGTTTAAGTAGGCCGGCTGGCCTTTTCTTTTGACCTTTGTTTTGGGCGCAAATTCCGCAAGACAATACAAAAGACTTTATGTCTTTTCTCCAAGAAGGCCACCAGAAGTGGCGTTTGATTTTCTCCTCCGTTTTAGCGATACCAGGGTGTCCTTCCATTAATGATTCATGATGATGGGCAATAACAAGTTCTTGCAATTCTTTACTAGGCAGAAACAACTGCTCCTGGAAGTAGGGTAAGTCATCCTTAACGGTGTAATGAGGACCCTTTTGACTCCATTCCAGTAAGGCTGAAGAGTCTAGAAGTTGTTTTACTTGCGTTTGGATATCCTCAATAGTTTGCAATGAAGTTAGGCCTAAGATTCTTTGTTCAGGTATGATTGGCACAGGTTCTAAACTCGAATTGGGTTCTTCCATGCCAATCCGGGATAAGGCGTCCGCTTTACCATTCTTGCAGCCAGGGCGATAGGTAATTACAAAATCAAATCCCGCAAAGAATAGAGCCCATCGGAGTTGTCGTGAAGATTGAGCTTTGGCCGTCTTTAAATACTGTAAATTTCTGTGGTCCGTAATTACGGTGATGGTGTGTCTTGCCCCGAGAAGGTAGTGACGCCAAGCCTTGAAAGCAGATTTAATAGCCAGTAACTCTTTGTCGGTAATTGCGTAGTTGATTTCAGGAGGAGAAAATTTCCTGGACCAAAAGGCCACAGGGTGTAGTTGGTTAGTTTCTGGGTCTCTCTGCGACAGGACAGCTCCCATGGCTGAACTGGATGCGTCGGTTTCCACAATGTAAGGGAGATCTGGGTGCGGGTGCTTCAATATAGGTGCAGAGGTAAATTTGGTTTTCAGGTCCTGAAAGGCTTGTTCGGCCTCAAGAGTCCATTCAAAGCGTTTGTTTTTCTTTAGGAGAGCTGTGATGGGTTGGACTGTTCGGGAAAATTCCGGGATGAATCTTCGATAGAAATTGGCGAAGCCAAGCATGCTCTGAACTCCCTTCACCGAGCTAGGAGATGGCCATTTGAGGATGGCGTCTACCTTTCGCGAGTCCATTCGGACTCCTTGAGGTGTCAGGATGAATCCGAGAAACTCCACTTCTGTGGTATGAAAAACGCATTTTTCGAGCTTTGCAAATAGTCTGTGCTGGCGCAATTTCTCAAGAACTGCCCTAACATGTTTTCTGTGATCGGATTCTGAAAAAGAGTACACCAGGATGTCGTCAATATAAACAACGACACAGACGTCGATAAGTTCCCGAAGAACATCATTCATAAAGTACTGAAAGGCGGCAGGTGCATTGCACAAACCGAAGAGCATCACCTGATATTCGAAGAGCCCAAATTTGGTGCGGAATGCAGTCTTCCATTTGTCGCCTTCTTTTATACGCACCAGGTGATAAGCTCCTTGGAGATCTAACTTGGTGTACGCACAAGCGTCTTTCACCTGGTCGATAAACTCAGGGATCAAGGGCAGAGGATAACGATTCTTAATCGTTATTTGATTTAGGGCGCGATAGTCTATACATGTTCTAAGGTCGCCCTCTTTTTCGGCACGAAGAACAGAGCTGAGGAGACAGGAGACTTGGACGGGCGAATAAAACCATTGGCTAGGTAGTGATCTAAATACTGACGCAAATGTAGGTTCTCAGTTTCCGTAAGAGCATAAATCCTACTACAAGGTAGTTGAGCATTGGGTACCAGATCGATTTGGCAATCATAAGACCGATGGGGAGGTAACGTGTTAGCCTGTTCTTTCTGAAAAACATCTTGGAATTCTTGGTATTCTGACGATAGCTGTACACGGGTGGAAGTTGCTGAGGATAGACCCATAACTGAATTTCTTGGGTAACAAGTTGGTTCACAATCAGGAAAACTTATCTTCTTTGCTCGCCAGTCAATTCTGGGATTATGTGTTTCTAACCAAGGAATTCCAAGAATTACTTGAAATTGTGGGGCCTTGATCACATCAAACACGATTGCTTCCCGATGTCCATCCTGACCCACCAGTGTCATTTCAACAGTGGAATGCGTTACAGGCCCTGAGGCTATTTCGGTTCCATCTACTGTAGTAATGACATCTTGGGTTACTTTCGGGCGGAGAGGGAGCTTAATCCTGGAAGCCAATTCACGGTCTATGTAATTTCCAATAGCTCCACTGTCGATGTATGCTTTTATAGCATGCAACAGCTGAGGCTGTTTTGGGTCCACAAGCACCATTGGCATGACAAAATGCGAGGTCAAAGAGTTTGTTTTCAAGCTCGGCAAGCGGACCCCTACGCTTGTTGGGCTAGGTCGTTTCCCGAATCAGGTGTCAAAAAATCGTTATCAGTCGCTCCATCCACATTCTTAGGTGGTTTAACCGGACAATTTCGAAGAAAGTGACCGGAAGTCCCGCAATACAGACAAAGTTGCATTTGCCGCCTTCTCTCTCGTTCCTTCTGCGTTAATGGTCCTTTAACACCGCCGATTTGCATAGGTTCAGATACGTCGGTACTCTTGGAGTTAGCATGGGTTTTGATCGGTACTCGGGTTTCGTGCTTGAACCGATCTGCTTTTCTATTTTGAAGTCTGTGATCAAGTTGAACCACCAAGTCTATGTAGTCTGCGCAGACCTGGGGTGGATCTACTATCTGAGCTAGAACATCCTTAAGCTCTCCGCGCAGGCCTCGATGAAACAATGTGATCCTTTTGTTTTCTGGCCATCCAGTTTCCACAACCAGTCTATTAAAGGTGGCAACATAGGACAGGAGATCCTGATTACCTTGTCGTAAGGATAGCAGTTCATTATCAAGGGCCTGTCCTTGAGAGTGTCGAGCAAACAATCTTTCCACGCTGGCCTGGAAACCCTGAAAATTCTGGAGAATGGGATCATCCTGATTTACCAATGGAATAGACCAATCGGCAGCACTGCCACTGAGGTAAGATAGTATAAAGGCTACCTTGGTCTGGTCGTTAGGGAAGGCCCCGGGTCTGCATAGAAAGTGTAAACGACATTGGTTCATAAAGACGGCATATTTCTTGGGATCCCCCGCAAAACGTTCAGGCGGGGCCAAAGGCATGTGTCCAGGTAGATTGATTTGTACCGGGTTATTCAAACCCATTGATGTGGAAGTACCTCCGGAATTAGGTAAAGGAGTGTGCCCTGCCTGGGCCTGCAATAACCTTTTGGCCAAGTCATCTGTTCTTTCCTTGGATAGGATCAGTTCTCTTTTGAGAGCGTTAGTCTCCTGGCGGGCTGAGTGCACTTCTGCCCGTAATTCCCCCAAAAGCTGGGCCAGCTGATCTGTCTCGGAAGTCTCCATAGCGCTCGGGTGGGAAATTGTGGGTAGGCTTCGCGTTCTGTCATGCTCACCTGATTCCCACGGAGGCGCAGGTCTGGCTTCGAGTGCTGATGCTTCTTCTATGGTGAAGCGCAGGGCTCTGAAGATGGACTCTCTGGCTCGCAGGAATATTCCCCTGTGCGTGAAAAGGGAGTATTACCCACTGACGGAATAATGCTCAAGCCTCCCACTCCCTTCCAACCCTCCACGATACCCTTCCTCGATTCCCTGTGAAGTCTCACCTTAGGGTCTGGAAGGATGAGTTCTCCATCCTGCTTCTGATGCAGGGGCGCGTTGAAACCCAGTTACTTCACTGGATTGAGGTTTGATGGGAGTTCAAATAAGCTTGACTATTCAGGTAAGGCGCTGTAAGAGTTCTGTAGCAAGTTCAAAAGTTCAAGCTTAATAATAATGTTCATTGTCTTATTGCAGCAAGCGCTAACGCTTATGTCTTTTTCCCCTTAGGGGCCGGGGTTCGGAATGCCAGAGATATGGCCCCGACCCGAAGTGAAACGTGCAGTTCCAGTAAATGACAGGTAAGTTCTGGATGAGCGTTCGGGTAATGTCTTTGCATTCGCTCATTCAATGTCTTTGTCTTTTTTCCCCATAGGGGCCGGGGTCCGGAATGCCAGGAAGCGGCAGGACCCGAAATGAAATGGGAATGACCCAACAGGTAAGTCTTAGAAGGAAACTGAGCTTTTCCTATTCCCTTCCTTCTCCCACCTTGTGTTCTTGTCTTTTTCTCTCTAGGCTCTGGGAAGTGGCTGCGGATCCGGATGATCGCTGCTGAAGATGGAGGTGCCCAGGAAAGGTGAGTGAAATGCAGCGCTGCAGCGATCGAAGCGAAATGCTTTTAAAATGATGTCTTCCCTTTCAGGATTGTCGGAGTGATGTCTCCGTGATGCAGCTTTAGCAGGTAAGGTCTTCTTTCTCTCCAATTCTCTCTTAGCAGGTGACCCAGGATGCTGACAGGCGTGGCTGAAGTCCAGATGCAGGAGCTGACACGGTGAGCGTCCAGCTGCGAGGAGCAGAACAACGCGAAGCGTGAGTTGCTGATCGGGCGTGGTTTAAATAGCTTTGGAAGAAGTTCCAGGTATGTATCCTTCCACTGATCAGGTATGTATCCTTCCCCGACCACACCCAGGGGAAAGTAGTCCCAGAGGTAAAGTAGCTCCATTCAGGCCTCAAGAGGGCCTGGATGTAGCAGCATGGTCTGCATCAGGTAAGTACTCATTATAACACTTGAACACTTGTCTAGCTTTATGAGCCTGGCGCCTAAGGCGCCAGGACAGGGGTCCAACATGAGCCTGGCGCCTAAGGCGCCAGGACTGTGTCCAAAGGGCCCCAGCTTGGGCCCGCTGGCACTTCCCTGGGGGGAATGATGCCTGCCTCTGGGGTTGCTGGGTCGGACCTGGCTCCTTAGAGGTAGGCATCATGACACCTGTTTCGAACGAGACTTTCATAAATTGAACCTGTCTAGAAACAGGGGAAAGGCAGAGATGGAGGGAGGAGAGCATAACTGCTCGAAATGCTCAGCACACTTCCCAACATGCTACATGCATGAAATTTGGCATGTGGGTAGATTATATTGTGTAGACAATATAAAAAGTATAAAATATACATTTTTCTCATTTGTTTTTTTAAGCCATTTGCAATGCTTGGGTATGTGTGTGTGTCTATTCGAAATGTTCAGCATTCTTCCCAACATGTGACAAACCTGAAATGTGGCATGTGGGTAGGTTCCATGGTGTAGAGAATGTAAAAAGGATACATTTGTCTAATTCTTTTATGGGTACATTTGTGGATATGCGTGTGTCTGTTCAGAATGTGCAGCACACTTCCCAACATGCTACAAACCTCAAATGTGGCATGTGGGTAGGTTTTCAGTAGGAATTACTGGTGTCCAGTCATAATTTCGAAAACATAATTTCGAAAGTAAAAAAAGTCGAATCAAAAATGTCGAAAAAAAAAATGTCGAATTGTTTTTTTTTTCGATATTTTTTTTTTTGGCTCTAGATTCTGTGAAAAAAATAGGTAAAAATAAAAAAAAAGGGGGGTTGGGGGGAACCCCCCCATTTCGAAAAAAAAACGTCATTAAAAATAAATTCGACATTTTTTTTTTCCACATTTTTTTTTCGACTTTTTGACTTTCGAATATTTTGTATTCGAAATGATGTCTATGAACCGGAATTACTGTGTGACACATGGGTACAACTGCTAGTTTATATATATAAGTAACCGTTTTGTTTTTGGTTCTTGGCCTCCTTTCCCACGTGGTTCATAGCCCCTCTATTCTGTGGCTGAATGTTGATTTAAGGCTGGGGTAAAAACATTAGCCCTTTGATCTTTGAGAGCTGATCAGCTGAAGAGATTCTTATCCTGCAGGAACTGATTCACCTCTGCCCTCTGACATCATGAGGACAGGCTGGCAGTTTCCATTTTGACCTTGTAATCTTGGGTTGACCATAATTCAGATCTAAGTGTATTTTTTTAAACATTTTCACTGACCCAAGCAGCCCCTGTTTGGATCTGACCTGTCATAAACACTTATGCAGATGCTTCAAAGAGATCTCCCTCTCAGATAAGAAGCTCCACAGACCTGCCATGGGGAAGTCACTTGCAAAGTCTGCCCAGCAACCTAAAATAAATGTATGTTTTTCATGTGCTCAGAAGAGATTCACAGGTTACATTTCAAAGAAAATACCCTTTTAAATCGGGGGCATATATTTTCCATGTGAAGCCTTCTATTCCTGCATCTTGCTACCACTGTTCAGGTCATCCTTATAGTAGGTTAATTTTGGCAGCTAAACACTTTTCTCCACGTGTTCATTGCCAGTTGCAAAATACAAACACTTGTGGACATTGAAGTTTCAGTCCCTTGCGTTGAACACCGCATTTGTTTTTCACGGGGGAACTGAACGTGCAGCACTGTTGTTCATTTTGATCATTCACAATAGGCATTTTTATTTAAAATGATGTCCGTTTATGTGTTGAAAAGAATGGTGTCATTTTCAGCAAGACACATATTTTCACTCACAAGGCCCTTTTGCTGTGTTAAGGTTTGGGCTGGCATATATATTCCAGTGTGTCTTTTCCCATTAGACCAATGTAGTTCACAGTAAGGCCTAACCTGCCCTGTCCTGTTGTCATGCTGGGGCAATCATTAAACCCCACATGTAGATGTCAATAGTTGTGGGGATGCTGTCTAAAGGAACTTCACCATGATTGAATGCAAGTCTGTATTTTTTATGGCATCCATGTTCCGGCCTGCAAAAGTTAATTCAGTACAAGTGCTGGAAAAACTGGATGGAATGTAATGGAGCACTTGAGTGAAAAACACATAATTGTACCAGAAATCATGAAAACGAAGCATACTTTTGAAAGCATCTTTCAGTAAGCACTCTACTTAGACAGATCAACTGGCTGTTTAAAATGGCTGCAGCTGGAACTGAACATTTAGCTCGGTGCACTTTTTTTTGACAGAGTAGCTGGGCTCCCACCAAATATGAACCAGCAAAAGGTTGGAAGTGAGTAAGTCTTATCTCGCCAGACCTAAAAAGAGTCTTTACAGAAATTATGAATCTATCTTGTGAAAATAATTCCCCTTTTGCAGTCAGTCACTTAATAAACAGACTATAAACTCTACCCAACTCTACTCAAACTGGAATACTCTCCCAAAAGAAAATTAGCAAGGCAAACTTCCAACAGAAGCTCAGAACCGTTTTGCGATTCCACAGCTACTGGTGAGATTCCAGGAAATTACCCATACTACAGATGGACTCTTCTGTCCAGGGATGTCATTTCACCAAAAAGCCAGGGGTAGCGGAAGTTTCATCACACAACCCTTGACCTTTGATGACATCACAGGAAGTGATGTCATTTGACCCCACCTTGAAGTGGCTTCATGGGAAGGGATGGCACACGACCTTTCAGCCCTTGAACTAACACGCAGTGCCATCACATAGCATTGTTCCTAAGTACACTACGAAAAATATGGTTACCATATAACTATAATGTCCTATACATTTCATACAAGAGTGGAACACCATATGTATCGTTAATATCAGTGTGTATAGGCCCATCTTACCAAATTATTGTGAATGCAAGCTGACATCCAAGGCTAAATTATAATGATGTGTTATTATATAGCACTTACGCTTAAGCGCTTTATATAGAACACATATACATACAATATCACCCAACCTGTGCTGGTACTAATTTATCGACCTCAGAAGGATGAAAGGCTGAGTTGAGGTGTTTAAGAACAGACTACATCAGTGACTCACACACTGAAGTGTGCCTGAAATAAACATTTAATGAGTCGTGAAATTATTGTATAGAATTTCAGAAAGACAAATGATTTAAGGTCACTCCTGAAAGTGTTACACTTGTGAAACCCCCTGTTTTTTTAAGAGACCGGAGCAAGAAAGCCAGCCACTCCAGAAACAAAGAACCACATGGCCCTGGCCACAGCCCAGGAACTTACATTTTTTTAAAAAGATTTCAAAATGTCCCTTTTAGGGGTAGCAAGGGAGACCACTTGGGTAGCAAGCGACCCCTGTCGACCCCCACATGACGTCCCTGCTTCTGTCTAGTTTAACTCTGGCTTTTACAGCAATCTCCTGTCCTGCTTTTCCCGATGCATTGAGGTCCCACCATGAGATGCTCTCCTCATGTGAGGACTCTTTGCATACACACGTTTATGCGGTGTAGACACAGTGTTACATGTGAACATTGCGTTGGTGCTGGTAAAGGACTTAAAGTTACACTAGGGCGAATGAATTTTCAACTATAGTATAGTGAGATTGGGTGAGGTTCTCCCAAACCTGTGTGATGGTGTGCGGACCAGAGGTGTAGACAGGGTAGGGCCTGAGTGGGCAAAGCCCATCCTAAATCTGTAAATGCCCACTCAGCAGCACTATGTGACATTTACTGATGCTAATTTGACTGCGGTGGGCCCAACTTCATTAGCTTCATGCCCGACTTGATAGAGAATCCCGGCTATGCCTCTGGTGCGGGCACGGAGCTTGGTCGTTGCCCAGACATCACTTAGCCACCGAAGGTAGCACTGCCTATACTTCATCGGCCTATGGCAATCGGTTCAAGTTTGTTTCGTATTTGCTTGTATTATAAAGTGAGAAATAAATTTGGCTCGTAAATAAATGTGTCTAATTGATTTGCGTATTATTTGGTATTGTTTGGTGAGTCAAGTAACTCATCCTTTTGTTTAATGTCAAAAGAGTACTTCATTCTGGCAGTACCCTACGCCAAATCCTAGATCTTAGAATTTTGGGATGAACTCCAATCTTCTCCCCTCACAACCAACGGTACTTCCTGGAACCCCCGTTCCTTTTGATACATATTTGTTTGCTGCTGTAGAGTGTACCCATTGAGGCCTTTTGTCAGCTCTATTGTAAATTGCAAATTGCTGGCTGCACTACCACAGTTTGTTGCCTTTATTATTTATTGTTATTTATCTGTTTCTCCTCTGCTTCGCACTTTCCACTTCTTCCCCTTCCAGGCACTTTTCCCCTCTCCCCTCCACTTGCGCGTTCTCAATGTCACTGGGCCTAGTAAGATCGCTGTTTTGTTCTCCCCTGTTCCCCTCCCTTGCCTTGTCACGCTCTGAAACACTTGTGTACGAGCGCGATAGAAATAAAATATCAATATCAATTGTAACTTCAATTGTACTGAAACTGAAACGGTTTTCTCTGAAAGGTTTTAATTGACATTATATCTTCCATCATGAAAACAGCTTGTAAACGTAATAACCACACATTTTCCCCTCTTCATGCATCCCTTGCACAGATGCGCAGTATGAATAGTACATTACTGTGGGGTCATGATTCGTGGATGGATGGGCGCGGTGAATCTAGCCTGTGGGGGAGGAGAGGACCTTCTCAAACCCTCCCATCCATCTCATTTCCAATTAAACCAGGAGAGGAAAAAGCCATCTGTCGCCCTGGGACAGGCTGCAATCGATACCCTGCTTCTACTTATCACTGCTCGAGAGAAAGCAAAGCCTCCGCAGACTAAACCATCTGCCTAATGCATGCTCTTCCAGCCCCCCCCCCCCATGGCCCCCACCTCTACCCCATTCTGCACGCCCACTGTTACTTTAAGTTACCAAAGGTATGGATAGTCTCTGACTTCATTTTATACATTCTCGCCGCCTGTCAGGGCGTTGCCTGCCCAGGTTATAATAAAAGCAAAGATATGAACATATACCAATTCATTAAGGCGTTCCTTCAGCTTCACGCTTAGCTTCGCCCCAGCACGCGGAACGTTTCCTCACCCGACTACACCCATCATTGGACGGAGGAATGGGAGCAACATGGTCCACGTGCACAAACTGCCAAGCTACCCTTCCGGAAGTGCGCAGTTGATAATTTCCTCACAAATGGCCGTCGGGGTTTTCCATTGGACGAAGAAGAGAAGTTGCCCTTGTTGTTTACTCCTGAGGCTTTCTACAAATACGACATGACGGAAATTCCGCCGTGATGATCTCGGTAGACCTGCGCACAGCATTTGACTCCCTGGACCATTCCCTTTCGATGTAAATTGGAAAATAACTTCAGACGGCTTAAATTGGCTTTAGATTGCTTTACATTGGTTTGAATTCTTACTTAGGGGGGTAACAGCTTGTGTCGCCATGGAAAGTATTATGCCTGCCTAGCCATTTGTTGGCTTTCACTCAAAGACAGCTTGCCCCGCTGCATCCTATCTTGTGCTTGTCTTCTTCGCATGATCTGAAAATCCTCCGATTTCCGTTTCACACTTGACGGTACTCAGGGTAGACTGTACGGTCATTGGTCTGAGATGCAACAGCACGGCATGACAGCTGCTCCAGGGAGCCCATACAACTCAATTGTTCCAAGTTACCGCACATGGAGCGTGCCACTCTGTAACTATTTGTCCTTCCGAATCAATTCGTAATAGCCCACAGTTTCCAAAATGTTGAATCAACCGTTTTATAAAGAGTGACAGACTGCCAACATGCTGTATTGGGCCCCCTCCATGCATCTTTCCACATTAACAACACAGAGTGGGAAACTGAGGAATCGCCATCTGGCAAGGGTGAAGCCCTGACTTTTTTGATTAGTATTAAATAATACAATTATGCTGGTAACTTCACTGCAGAAATATGGCGTGCTGAAAAGACACACATTTCAGTACGCTCCATGCCAAAAGCGTAGTGTGTACCTGTGTCCTGCTGCAGCAGCCTCCATATCTGCAGCTCCCGCTCTCCAGTGATGCAGAACGGGTTCAGAGGTCACACATGTCCTGCTTGACAGCTGCAGTGACAGTAAAGTTACTGCGGTACAGGTGCTGCATTTAAATCTGCACCTTTGTCCCAAAACCATGATAACCTACCCAAATGGTGGCATGGTGCTTTGGAAATATAAATCTAAGCCATACATACGTTGTCATATGGAGGTTGGTAGGCCACAACATTACTAAAAGCCACACCTAATTTGTATCATATTCTTGTCATCCATGTGAGCCTTGCCAGCCATGGACCTGCCGTGTGTATTGTAGTCAGAATGTGCCTCTACTCGCCATCAGGACAAACAGCAGGAAAATCGGAGCCTGTCTTTGGTCCTTATTTTTTTATTTATTGGGTATTTATAATGCGCCTATACAGCAAAAGGTGTTTCAAGATGCAGGGCCAGGTAACACCTCTCTCCAACAGAGGACAGGAGCTGTCCTCTGAAACAGGCTTCAAAGGGCACACCCTACACAAAAGGGCCAGCCACACACCCAGTGGTCAAAGTGGGAGGGAGCGGTCGGGAGCGCTGCTCCTCTACTTTTTTTAATTCACTTTTACTGTTCCTATACTTTTATTTTAAAAAGAAACCATTCCGGAATGGTTTCATTTTAAAATAAAATTGTAAGAAGAAGTTGAAACTCCACTTTCAGTGCACTGCACTGAGTGTTCCCTTAAACAACAGGTGCATGTGTTTGGGGGTTTGTATTGTGCGTGGGAGGGGGTGTGGCGATGAGGTTGTGAGGACCGGGGGTGGGCCAGTAGGGAACATAGTTCCACTACTTCTTTTCATACACTTCGACCCCTCTACACACCAGGATGATGCATAGCAAAAGACGTAAGCATAGAGCGGGCATGGCCTGACTGGGCAAGGCCCACCCAAAATCTGTAAATTCCCACTCATCAGCGCTTAGAGTACATTTACATATGTCAATGTCGCATCTGAGCTACAGGGGTCCCACTGTGGCCCCTCAGCACATGTCAGGAATCATGAATCTTTCCCAGCTTCCTGGTTTCAGTCTGCGTGGAGGGCAGGAGTCAGAGGCCTTGAGAGCAGCTGAGGAGGCAGAGTTGTGTCTAATCTGGAGGGAAACGGGTGCGGAAAAAAAAGCATTTTTGCCTGTGTGTGGGCAAGGACTGTATATATTTATCAATGTATGAGTGCATGCGTGTGAGGGGGTGACTGTGTAAGTGCGCGTATGTATGTAAGGGAGTGTCTGTAAGTGCGTGTGTATGAATGTATGCAGTGTAAATGT
This sequence comes from Ambystoma mexicanum, assembly GCF_040938575.1. Taxonomy (NCBI): domain Eukaryota; kingdom Metazoa; phylum Chordata; class Amphibia; order Caudata; family Ambystomatidae; genus Ambystoma; species Ambystoma mexicanum. The sequence continues at coordinate 835,412,936 of NC_090925.1, forward strand.
TGTGCATGGATGTAATTGTGTGTGTGAATGAGAATGTTATGGTTGTTCATGCAAATGACAGAAGCTGTATGGCTGGTGGGTGAATGTGTATGAATGTGTGTGTTTTTGTGTGTGTCTGTGTTTGTGTGTGTGTGTATGCAAGACTGTGGCCCAGGTGAGCATTGGAGGATTAACATTTTTTGACAAAGGCAATGCATGTTTTACTGGCATTTCCGGGGAAAGCAAAGCCAACTTAATGAGTGTTATGACACATAGGAGGGATTGGGGTGACAGAAGGCGAGGTACTACAATGGGGCTGCAAGCCTGGATCTTTTTATTTTACTATGGCATGGAATTTTGTACTTGCATTAAGGGCAAAGCCAACATGATGGGTGTTCTTACCTGAGGCAGGGGCGGACATGTTTTCCTTACTGTTCTTGGTATTTGTTTGCTGTCGCAGTCAGAGGCAACACGATGAGTGTACTTACCTGGAGGTGGGGGGATTTGTGCAGTCCACAAGGCAGTGTTTTCTTACTGTGGTTTGCCACATCTTTACTGGCGTTAGGCGGCAAATACAACATAATGAGTGCTCTTATATGGGGAGGCATTTGTGCAACCAGCATGGACATGCATTCTCACTCTGGAATGCCTTTTTTATTGGCATTAATGAAAAGCCAATAGGAGTATGTTCTTATGTGGGGGTGTTGACATATATTGGCAAAGCCAGCATGAACATGTTTTGTTATAGAAACATTACTGGCATTATGGGAAAAAGCATATCTTCCTATGAAGCAAAGAGTATGTTCTTACATAGGAATACTGGCATATATAGTTGAACCGGGACACAATCAACATGAACACATTTTTTAAACACTCGTAGAGTACTGGCAAATAGTGGGCGAAGGCATTAGGAAAATGTGTTGGAAAATGCTCCTGTGTTTTGTTGGTGACTTAGCATCAAATGGATTTTTTTAATGTCTTACCTTTCAAAACTAATTGCAAACTCAGTGGCTTTTTACATTATTTGTCACAGAATGTGTACTTTAAAATGCACCATTTTAACCCATTATTTAAAAAGAATTCTCAGCATGGAGAACACCCTCTAAACCTTTATGGTTGCTTCGGGCTCCCTTGCTTCGCACGGTCACCCTTATACATTTTCCAGGGGGCAGAACAAACCCCTTTTGTGCAAACCAAAAAACACATTGGGTATGAAGCGACCCCTTTAAGCCGGCTTGCTTTTCACCAATCCCTAGTGGCTTGTTGCATTTATGAGGAGCAAGGGGTCTCCTCCTATTTCTTTGATTCTTTCCTGGGCTGCAAGAATAATTCATTTGGACCTCTTTGGGCAAGTTGATTGTTCCAAAGTCCTCAGCCATTGAGGTGAACAGAGCTCCAAAATAGAGGCAAGCTCTGCTCCCTACCCGTCCCGACCCAAGGTACATTGGGGGTGAACTACTGCTGGAGTAAGACCTGCCTATCTGCCTGCTACACGGGTACCCAGGTCCTCTCTAAGGGTGAAGCACCCCTGTAGGTCTTAGCCAGCCTTTTTCATTATTGGGGGAATGAGAATAAGGACCAATCTTGTCCCCGTGCCCCTGGATTGGGACTAACAGCAACCGAAGAAGCAAATCAGCCAGTTTCCTGCATTTCGACTATGTCAAACTGCATCAAGCCATCACTGACCATGCGCACATGCATTTGAAACAACAGGACCTGAGGTGCCACCTTTGGCAATTCTTTGAACCTCTTCGAACCGCTGTTGCTGCGGAGCATGTCGATCGCCCTGCCTTGAAAAAAGAAGCTTGCCGGTGTGGAATTCTCTGAACCACCATGTTTTGAACAATGCCTCGAATCACCAGCATCTTTGCTGCAAACCCAAGCTCAAATGCTGAAACGACCCTGGTATCCTCTTTGACCCGCACCCTTTCAATGCTGCATCAAACCCCAATGTGCACCAGTTGCAACCTTACTCGACGCCTGCGCCTCATCTGGATCACTGTGAATCGCTGCATCCATAACTGGTTCAACCCGCTCGCACAACGATAAGATGCCTGGTTTGAGGATGTCAAACCACCAAATATGAAGAAAGCTACTGTTGAAAGGCCCCAGTCCAATCACCTCCCCCCTCCCCCTGCGCCTCCCGTCCCCCCACCCCGGACCGTTTGGCGGGACCTTAAAGACTGGTTGGGCTGCACCTTTGCATCTTTTCTCACAAAGGCATATTCTTTTTACAATCATTGAAGTGATTAATTGTCTTTTCCTTCCAGCTAAGAGTGCTTGAATTGTTACAGGGGTGGGTTTTTGCTAGTGTTTTCTAGTACAATTATTATGGCATATTGGTGTGTTTAATAAAACATATTTATATTTTTACAGAAACTTGATTGGACATTCCTTTGTTTTGGACTGCTATACTTTGCTGTTTGGAATGCTACTGTCTCACATTCACACCTCTCTTAAGAGTATAGCCTTCCCTCGGCTCACGTTACCACACAAGGGCAAGGAGGTATTTCTCTTATCTGTGTTCTTTTGTAGGAGTGTGAGGGCTGAGAAGGCTGTCTATCTCTACCCATCCTTTTACACCTGAGGGGTAGCAGTCCTTTTGTCACAGAAACTAAACCGGTAATTTAAAGAAAAGAGTAATTGTATGGCGGGGACGACTGCCAATGTTAGAACATATGTGCTGTTAGGTTCCCACCATTCAATTTTGCACTTTTGCAAAATGGAGCTGGAAAACAAAGGGGCAATAAACCATGTCTATATATACTTTATGATTAACTGTTGTGGAAAGTGCTTATGGCCAGTGAATGTTTACTTGCTTGTATATCTTTTGAACCTCATGCACTTGCATGTTCGGATTCATTATAGATCCAATGGCATGTATTGATATTATTTTATGTTATGTTAATTTATACCGGACAGCTAGCACTCAGGGGCATGTGAATGCGCTTTGATATGAGTTCTTGTATTTGCCATTTGCTTTTTGTGTTGTTATTAACCTGACGGGGGAATGAAATTCACTATGCACTTTTATTAGATAGAATTTCTGGCATCTAGTGCTGGCTGTAGAAATGTAGATGCGCTATGCACTTTATGATGAAATATTTCAAAACCACGAGTGGGGAAGGTTTTCTCTACCAATTGTATTTAGGAAGAAATATGCACATTGCACTTTATCAGTCGACAGCCGGTCTTACTGCACTGATTAAATAGGGTTACATGTGATTTCAACAAAATAAAGTACAGAGCATTCTGTAATAACAAAACTGCAATAACGAAAAATATTGAATTTGTCTTTTTTTATTTTTATTTTGGGGGCTCCCCCCCAATCTCTTGTTTCCCTATCCTTCAAAACCCACCCAACCCACTCAGCGGCCGTTCTAACTCCTTACCGCACCCCATATACATTTTAAACAAAAAACTGTGGTATATTTCTTTATAAGATTTTCATTATTACAGCATTCCATGTAATTTAATTTGTTAAAATCACTGCAGTCCTATATAATCAGCATTAAATAGGACTCTTGCACTTTACTAACATTAGCTCCTGCTGGGATCAGAAAGCAGTGCAAATATCGAGGCCATGTATACAATGTATTTTTACTGTGTAGATTTGCCATAGAAACAAACGAAGGCTTCAATACTACAAGGCAACCATTGAGCCCGGCTATATAGAGTGTCGTCTAGAATATGGGGTTGTACGTGATCAAGCACCCAGAGGGCTGTGAAATCCGTTGTACTGCCTGTGTTTTTTTTATATCACTTGTGAAATGGATTAAAGTATTTCTTCATATTTCTATTTCTTTGTGTAGATCTTTATTGGGCAATTCAGTCGAGCATTATTACTTTTTCTGAGTGGCTACGGAGTGCGGTCCAAGTGTAATTTTTGCTATGTCCGTGGCTGCCCCACTGCATTAAACCTATGTGTTTCACTTCCACAGATTTCCTTATCCACAGTGACTCCATTGTGCCTAGCACGGCCACACAAGTCCGTATCTTGGTTAAGGACCTTCCCCTGACGACACCCTGTCGCCCTCCTATAGTGGTGCACTCGCAGCCCACCTCGCCATGCATATCTTTCCTGACAGGCCACTCTCACCCCCAGGACATTTGCACAAGGTTAGTGGTACCTACCTATGAAGCCCAATCTTCCTTTCCTTCATTGATTGTTCTACCCGTCCGTCATGAAGTGGGTCTCTTGTTATCCTAAATGTTTCTTCCTCATCTAAGTTACATCGTGTGCTCTTTCTACAGAGAAACACAATCCACGGGCCGGAAGAAGGCGCCATGACCTGTACACTCAGCTAACACCAAGCTGGCTTGTCCATTATACACCCAGAGAACCCCACCCCGACGTAGACTCAGGATTGGTCACCTTTTGCCTGCAGCCAGACCTATGTTAGGTCATTTATGAGAACACATATTTCTGATGCTTGTTAATCTGCTTAGAATCACATGCTGGGCATAGGTCCGACATCCAGTGGTCACTGCGGAGTATTGCATCTTGTTTTTCGTAGTCGAAAAGGGACGTCGACCGGGCGTGTCTGAAATACTATCCCTATAGTGACGTGTGTTGTACCCACAATCCCTCACGCGTCGAGGTCCCTCAGATTGTTTTTTTCCGCCCAGCTACTGGTCGCCTTTACGCGGAGCTCCTCGAGAGACATTGCACATTCCATCTCCTCGACCTTTGGTCGTCTTTTCCTGTTTAAAGATTTAATATATCGATCCCTCCCTCGACGCAGTGGTGAAGCTGTCTCCGCCGAGCAAGATCTTCGATGGAGGGGACGAGCGGAGGAGATCCGTCGGCGTTGCCGAACACGTGGCCTGGCCTCGCAGGCCAAATACAGTAGGGAGAGTGGGGTCGTGGGACATCTCTGATTCTTTTTCTGAGAATGCCTTTCCTTTTCCCCTTTCTTTCCCTTGGGGTAGTTATCACGCTTTATTGCCTCGCCTATGGAGAGGACACCCTTTAGGTTTTGCCCACTTTGTAAGGGCAAGTTTACTTGGAAGGACAAGCATTCACGGTGTAACCGCTGCTTGCCCCTCGATCACGTAGAGGAGGGTTGCTCGGCTTGTCGGCTTCTAAAGCCAAAGACTCTAAAAGACCGTAGGGTCAAGAGGTGGGCGGCCTACGCTATGTCGAAGGCCGGGTCTTCACCCGCCGCTGCTACCACCGACAGTGACGAGGAACGTGATAACGCGACCTCCGCTACGGAAGTCGTACACCCCTCTAAAGAGCGCTCGCGCTCTTCGTCGTCTGTCCCCGGCCCCGACGGGCTCGGCTCACGCCCTGCTTATGGGGATGAACACCCCGGCGACACGGACGCACACGATACATCACATAAGCACACAACCCATAGCTCTTCTTCGTAGAAGACGAAGAAAGCATCAGCGCCCAAGGAGACGCAGGTTATACCGGCGGCCTCCTCGGACCGTTCAGGTTCGAAGCCCCTCTCGCAACCGCAGCCGCGACCAGCGACTGGGCTTTCGGCAAATAAGGGCGCCGCCCCCAAACCATCGGCCGGCGCGCACCAGCAGAGAGCGCACGCCGCCGTAGAACGTTCGACACCCGTAACGTCCAAACCAAAGCCCTCCGCTGACAAACGAGTCACAGAGAGCTTGGCGAGGATCGTTGTAGCCGACGCCCAGAAGCGTACGCCGAAAGACACTTCGAGCGCTACGCAAAGGTCGAAAGACACGCCAAAAAAGCCCGAAGAAAAACAGGGACTACCCCCTTCAGTCGGGGGGACCCCCAGCACACCGGAAGGCTTTTCGGAGGGCGACGGGACACTTTCCTCGACGTTGTGGGAGAGGTCGAGCCGTTTTCAGCAAGAAAACACTAATTTTCCACCGCTAGAACGCTCAGGGGTACCCCATGAAACCATGGAAAGGCTCCATCTCTGCATGGAGAGAATGGAGAGGTTTATGAACACCCAGAACCCTCCCACTCCCAAGAGAACAAGAGAAGGGCCTCAGGAGGACCCCAGGGCCAAATACCCGAGGCAGGATACAGCCTTAGACATCCATAATGTGTATGACCTCACTGGTGAGGAACAATACTTAGAAGAGGAGGATGATTTTGTGGACAATGAAGAAGGACAGAACCAAGAGGAAGGTCTGGAAGACAGCCCTGACATGGTAGGAGAAGGCTTCGGAGAAAATCCAGAAGAAGGACCTTCTCATCCCTGGCAATCCCCTTCAGGATATTCCGACACTGATGTCCTGAACCTAAATCCTCCAGACAATTCACCTGTCAGAAACACGTCTCCCATTGACGATCAGCCCACATTCAATGCCCTGTTGCGCAGAGCAGCAGCACATTTCGAACTGGACACTGGGGAGATCTCTCCGGAAATAGACTTTGTGGAAAGAGTAATTAAGGAGAAACCCCCAGTCAGCCAGACCTTTCCCCTCCTCGCTTCAGTGAAGAGAAGAATCATCCCTTCGCTATCCACACCCGCACTAATCAGAGGAGTTAATCCAAGGATTGAAAAACTTTTCACTCCTTCACCCTCAGACCCGCTGTACATAAGGGGACATTCCATTCCGGATTCCCTTGTAGTATCTAATGCAAGGAAGAGGGCAGGGGTGCCGCTGTCCACCAGTGAGGCACCACCTGACAAGGAGGGCAAGAGGTTATATGCCCTTGCTAAAAGGGTCACATCCTCGGCTGCCTTTCCGGCAAGAATTGCGAACAACAATTCTTTGCTAGCCAGCTACGCGGACGCGCAGTGGGCCAAACTGCGCAAGGACGCCGAAGAAGCGCCGGAACCATTACGTACACGCCTGCTTTCAACTATTGGCGAAGGAACCCAGGTCAACCAGAGTATTGTAAAGAACTCTCTGGATGCTGCTGAGACAGCGGGACGTTCCCTGGTTCAGGGAATACTCCTATAACGCCATGTATGGCTGCGCAACTCAGGGTTCCAACCGGAGACACAGGCGTCTTTAATAAATAAACCTGTTGAGGACGCAAACCTCTTCGGGAAGGCGGTGGATGAGGCTCTGGAAATGGCTAAAAAAGAGTTCGATACTATCAAAACTCTTGACCAGATCTCTAAGCCCACTACCAGACGCGGCTATGGCAACACACGCTTTTTTCGTGGCCAACGCCAAAAGCAGAATCAGCAGCAACAGTACCCTGCCACCAGTTACCAGACCAATAGTGGGCAGTACAGCCAAAGAGGACAGCGCAGGGGCAAGGGGAGAGGGCGGGGGTCCACCCCCAGAGGCTCCCAAGCCCCCAACAACACCAAGTGACGCGAAGATTTGCGTCCCCTCCCATGCAACACCGGTCGGGGGCCGGATAACATCCTTTCTTCCAGCATGGGAGGGAATAACGTCAGACCGCTGGGTACTTTCCACCGTAGCCCACGGATACTGCATCGAATTCAACAGTTCCCCAACATACAGACCCCCGAGGGGACGACACATGACACCGGAACACCTTGCCATCCTTCTCCAAGAAGTACAACAACTGCTGGAAAAAGGAGCCATAGAGGTCGTGCCTCTATCTCAGGTAACGGAAGGTATTTATTCAGTGTACTTCCTTGTACCCAAAAAGGATCTAACCATGCGCCCTGTATTAGATCTGCGCCCAGCGAACAAGTTTATCAAACCCCAGAAGTTTCGTATGGTAACCTTACAGGAAGTGATCCCACTGCTATCACAGGGAGATTACATGACAACATTGGACATGAAAGATGCATACTTTCATATTTTAATGTTGCCAACGCACAGAAGATACCTCAGGTTTATGATAGAGGGCAAACACTACCAGTTCAGAGTGCTACCCTTCGGCATAGCATCAGCACCAAGGGTATTCACGAAGGTACTGGCAGTGGCAGCGGCCCACCTGCGCAGGTTGTCCATCCCAGTTTACCCTTACCTCGACGACTGGCTCATAACAGGGGATTCTTACGAAACATGCTTCTCCAATACCCAAAGGACTGTAGACCTTTTGTTCCAGTTGGGCTTCTCCATCAACGAAAAGAAGTCCAGCCTAGACCCCAGCCAAATCAAACAATTCCTAGGGGCTCTAATTCAAACAAAGGACGGCCTCGTCTTCCCCTCCAACGAGAGGGTCCAAAACATGCTGTTTCAGATCCCTCAATATGTGCCCGGTCGAGAGGTGACGGTACGCAAAGCAATGCGCTTGCTAGGCATGATGGCGTCGTGTATTTATTAAGTACCTCACGCGCGCCTGCGCATGCGCCCTATGCAAGAGTGGCTCAACAGCCAGTGGTGTCAGGCCAGCGGATTATGGGACGATCCAGTGGTGGTCTTGCAGGCCTTAGTTCTCTCGCTACGATGGTGGACAAAAGAAAACCTGGAAAGAGGGAAACCTTTTGCCACACCCGCGGCGGAAGCCACTCTAACCACAGACGCATCCCTAACAGGATGGGGGGCTCACCTATCCCATCAGACTGCTCACGGAGTGTGGACTCCGAACGTAGCATCCAAACACATAAATCTACTGGAGCTACTAGCTGTGTTCAAGGCGCTAAAAGCCTTCCAGGAACACCTACAGGGCAAAACGGTGTTGGTCCTTACAGACAGCACCACAGCCATGTACTACATCAACAAGCAGGGGGGCACCCACTCTCCGGGACTGTCCAAACTGGCCCAAAATATATGTAAGTGGGCTCTCAAACAAAACATGTTCCTACTGTCAGAACATGTACCAGGGGAACTCAATCTGCTGGCAGACAAACTCAGCAGAGATTTCCCCCTGCCCGAAGAGTACGAATGGCGACTACACGAAGACATCGTCTTCGACGTCTTCACACAATGGGGATTCCCAGAAATAGACCTATTCGCAACCCTGGAGAACTCACAATGCCTAAGTTACGCCTCCAGGTACCCCCAGAACCAATCCAAAGGGAACGGTCTGTCGATGCAATGGTCAGGGAAATTTGTTTACGCTTTTCCCCCGACTCCCCTTCTCAACAAGGTGGTGCACAAGATGCACCAGGAACAAGTAACCATGATACTGGTGGCCCCAATGTGGGCCCGACAGCCATGGTTCGCTCACTTGATGGAGATGTCTCTATCTCCCCCAGTGAAACTCCCCTGCCCGTACAACATGCTGTCACAAGACAAGGGCAGGACTCTGCATCCATGCCCCCAGAACATGAACTTAGCAGCTTGGCTCCTGAGAACATAGAATTCGGACATCTACTGCTCCCGCAGAAATGTATGGACATTCTCAGGGAAGCCAGAAAACCTAACACTCGCCACTGCTACTCTAGCAAGTGGAGGAGATTTGTCATCTGGTGCAGAGGGGAAGGCATCAACCCAATTGACTGCTCTCCCACACATATTGTTCTATACCTGACCCACTTGTTGGATTCAGGTCTAGTGTTCAATTCCATTAAAGTCCACCTAGCGGCACTTTCTGCATAGACCACTTCCCAACTCAAGGTGTCGTGGTGGAAGATCCCTGTTATAAAGGCCTTCATGGAGGGAATAAAGAGAATACACCCCCCGATAGCTGACCCAGCTCCCGGATGGGACCTTAACGTCGTACTTACCAGACTCATGGGCTCACCTTTCGAACCCATGCACAAAGCATCTCTTAAAGACCTCACTCTTAAGACTGCTTTTTTAATAGCTATCACCTTCATCAGGAGGGTAAGTGAACTACAGGCTCTTTCTGTTCTAGACCCCTTCGTTACAGTTCACAGAGATAAGGTGGTTCTACGCACGCACCCAAGGTTTGCTCCGAAGTTCATATCGAAATTCCACGTAAACCAGTCTATAGAACTGCCAACATTCTTTCAAAATCCTTCCAACTTGGGAGAAAAAACTCTGCATACACTAGATGTGCGCAGAGCGGTCATGTTCTACATGGAAAGAACCAGACCACTGAGGAAGACTAATCAGTTCTTCGTCTCGGTGGCAGCAGGAAGAGAAGGAGATGCAGTTTCAAAGTCCACTATTTCTAGATGGATTGTTCAATGCATCACTCTCTGCTATACTCTTGCTAAGAGAGAACTGCCCTTTAAGCCTAGAGCACACTCTACTCGAGGCACGGGGGCGTCCATAGCATTCATTGCAAATGTTCCCCTTGAGTCCATCTGCAAAGCGGCTACCTGGAGTTCTGTGCACACCTTTACAAAACACTACTGTCTAGATGCACACTCGAGATCTGACTCCCTGGTGGGTCAGGCAGTACTAAGACATCTTTTCTCTACTGTTCCTTCTCATAACCCACCGCCAACTCCGGGTACTGCTCGCTAGTCTATGCACAGCATATGATTCTAAGCAGATTAACAAGCATCAGAAGACAATGCATTACTTACCGTAAAAGCATTTCTGATGATTGTATCTGCTTAGATTCACATGCGCCCACCCTTCCTCCCCGCTCGGATGGAAGGAACATAGACTTCCTTTTATATCTCTCTTTTCTGTACTCACTCACGTCTAGAAGGCTCCCTCAGGGCAGAAAAATACAAACAGAGGGACCTCGACGCGTGAGGGATTGTGGGTACAACACACGTCACTATAGGGATAGTATTTCAGACACGCCCGGTCGACGTCCCTTTTCGACTACGAAAAACAAGATGCAATACTCCGCAGTGACCACTGGATGTCGGACCTATGCACAGCATGTGAATAAGAATTCAACGTAACTGTTCAAAAATGTAATCCTTCGATCGATAATGTAGAATTACAGCACAGAGTTTTTGCAGCCAACAGTATCCCAAAAGAATACTAAAACGTGTTTACATAAAAGATCGCAATTCGAGCAGGGACTCGTTACTGTTATCCACATGTAATTCAGAGGGGATCAAGAAAAATGAAGCAATTTCATTGATCCTCACATTTGAAGTGCACTCAGTTACATTCACCAAATTCTGCATTGCCATTGGCATGTACTTAAACTATACTCGAAAAAAAATGACATCGGAATCCGGACAAAGAGTCAACATCACCTTTCGAAAGTCAACATCACTAAAGGATTGTCTAGTTTCTACATGCATTCACACAAAGCAAATCAAGGCAACACTTGAATGAGTACTTGTCCTTGTGGGTTTTCAAATGCTCCAAGTGCAAAGCTTTCCAATACGCCAATGGCCGATTGAGTTACAAACATCAGCTACTCGGACATTAAGTCAAGATAAATTTGAGAATTACTTGCAATACGGAGTTTGTCGTCTACGTATTAACCTGTTTGTGTGAGAAATGGTATGTTGGCAGCACTATTGGGAAATTGAAACTACATATTTTGCAACATATTAGAGCAATAAAGAATGTTTATCCTTCGTATCCTATGGCACAACATTCCAAGGACAAACATGGTGGAAAAATTAAAGGTTTGGGATTTTTGGGTATTTATAACATCAAAAAATCACCCAGAGTGGGGAACCGCGAACTACAGTTGCGCGGGGTTGGACACCAACTGCATTTTAGATTTTGAGACTAAGAAACGTCAAGGTCTTAATTTGGATGAGGAACTATACACTTTCTTGGGAGCATAATTGTTCTATATATTTCTGCAAAAAAGGTAGAAGGCTCCCCTCTCTCGAAAGAACATGGCATGATAACCTGTTCTGTGGTTTTTACTCAATGTGAGAGTCCGCAGCCATCGCTTTTAGCTCACTGTACTTTTCACAAAGGGGGAATAACCATTTGCATATCAGTATTTGTCCCGCCCACAAGGACAGTCCAGAACCGAAATGCCAGGCAAACCTCCTTTGAAAAAGAGTACCAACAGCAACACCATACACGTGTTTCAGCCTTGTTGTGCCTCATCAGTGAGGCAGAGCTGTGTCTTTCTGAGCACAGTGAGCAAGGGGTCCACGCCTGGGTTCCCTAGGTAACTTAGGGTGACCAACCCCAAGTTCCTTACACAAATGCAAAAAAAAGTAGCAAGCACCCCTCTCTTGAAAGAACATGGCATGATAACTTGTTCTGTGGTTTTTACCCACTTTGAGAGTCTGCAGCCATCGCTTTTAGCTCTATATATTTCTGCATGCACTTTAGGCTTCTTTGACTGCTTTAAAAACCATAGAAATTCTGATATTTGAGCACTTGAGTTTTTTGAACTATTGAAATTCAAAGGTGTTTTTCTTTGAACTCTCCTGATGTATTGTCCAGTGGTGGTTTTGTTTGCCTTGTCTCTCTCTTCTTCCTGTGGTCTTTTGGGGATTCGCTTTGAGGATAGCTGACCTTAAAGTGACTTATGTACAAGCAGGCAGAACTGTAATTATTTCATTTGACTATACGTTGCAGATATAAAGTAGCTGCATAGAGTGGGTTATGTAAATATTTAATGGAAAGGTCATTTATTAGGCCCATCCATGCATTTCCTGGCATACAGATGTACTATACAAGCAAGTGGTTTGAGTTTCATGAGCAATTTTGTTTCGAAAGGGCCACTCTCAAGGGTGAAACATCCACAGCAATGGCACGTAAAGATACTATAGCCAGTACATTCTGATCAGTCAATAAAAATACAGGAGCAATAAACAATGGTATCACTTTAACAATTGTCTAATCGGAAATCTGGTTTTCGAAAAACATGGTTTTGCCATTTATGTGATCATTGTAAATCAATAATATGCACTTAAGCACATGGACCTTTAGGACCATGCTTGTGGAAAGTCCTGACGGCCAGTGAAGGTGTTTACTTCTTGAATCGCATGCACTTGCACTTTCGGGCTCATTGTCTATTCAATAGCTCACTTTGATATCATTTCAATGTGCTTTGATATGAGTTGTTCTTGTATTTGTATTCTGTATTGCTATTAAGCTGATGGGGGAATGAAATACACTATGTACTTTATTTCGATACTGGATTTCTGTCATCAAGTGATGGCTGTAGACAAATATAGATGCACTATATGCATGATCTGCATTATCTAAGGCTATATTTCTGAAAAGCTCCTGAGCCGTCACCAGGGCCTCCTTTGAGGCCTGAGTCCCATGTTCTAGAAGCTGTTCTTCCTTTCTAACTACCTGTCATTCTGCCTCGGCGATCTCCTGAGTGTGTTTCTTGCGGGAAGCCGACAGGAGATGGCCTCCCCCCGTTGGACTGTTTTATAGGCTTCCCACACCGTGACTGGACAGGTCACCAACCCTACATTCAGCTCAAAGTATTCTGAGGGAGGCCCTCTCCGATTTCAGGTATGCCCAGGTAGTATGTGTTCAAACGCCAAGCGGGATCTGGCTTGTCTTGTCTGCTTCTAAGTGTTACTTTTAAGGGGGAGGGGCTCTCTTGCAAGGACTAATGCAGATAGCAGGCGGTGGGACATACTTCAGGGGACCAGAACATAGTCTATCCTCGAGAGTGACTTGTGTACGTGGGAGTAAAATGAAAACCAGCATCAGCAGCATGTAGTGCCCACCAGGTGTCCACCATTCCCACAGCTTCCACAAAGGTGTACAGTTTAGTCGAGGTATTCCGATTCCTATCAGCACAGTGTGACCTATCTCTGTCAACCTCCATGACTTTATTAAAGTCCCCTCCCAGGACCCACGAGTCTGTCCGTTTCACCATCAAGACCGACTGTAGCTAATTCTGGAGCTCCATTTTGAGTGGACGGAGGGGCATAAGCTGCAATAAGGCTCCATATTTCACCCCACATGTCGCCCAGCACCACCACAAACCAGCATTGCGGATCAGCACATACTTTTCTCAGTTGGAAGGGTACACACTTGTGAATGAGAACCATTGTACCCCTGGCCCCTCTTGAGAATCCAGCGTGGTACGCTTGCGAGTAATTGGTCCTCTTACAAAAGCCACACTCTGTGCCCATTAAGTGGGTTTCCATTAGGAGGGCGTCGTCAGGGGAATGACGGTTGAGAAGTTGAAGCACTAGCTTCATTTTATGCTAGAGCCTAGCCCATTGACGTTACACGTCATTAGGGATACATGCACCTCACGTGCCATCTATACTTATATGGTGTCTTTCAGGGTCTGGGGGGGGTGACATAAAGCAAAAACTCCCCATCCCGATATCTGGCCCATCCCACCCCTGTCTCCGTGCTCTCCCACTGCCCATGTCATAGTAGCATGTTTCCGACCTCGCTGCTGCTTTGTAACCTTGCAACTTAAACTGTGAACCATTAACATCAAAAGACCAGAGAACTTGAGTTTTTACTCCCGCTGCCAGGCCGGGTGGATCAGGTGCGGAATCCAGGCTTTCTGTGGCCTTATGTAGCATACCTCCATACATCTTCCTCCCTGGTCCTACAAACAATACCCCACCCTGCACTTCCCCCCAACAAGTACCTGTCCCCCAAACACATTAAACTCTGAACTTGTGAAAACAAATCCGGGGCAATCCCCGGGAGCCAGTCCGACTCTCACACTCTGCATCCCTGGCTGGGGAAGCCAATTTTAGGATTAGAAAAGCTGAGTGGTTGGAGCCTTAGAGAAGGTGGGAATCCCTTCCATTGTGGACCTCAAGATCCCCCTCCGGGATTGTCGTGTTACGGCACCCCTAAGGTATTACCAACTTGTTCAGGGTATCCTCCCCTCTTGTTGGCTCGGTGTGGTGACAGAGTCTCTGCTCGAGCCGTGATCCCTCTGCTGGAGTCCCTCCTAGGTGTACGGTCCCTTGGCACTCCTGGGCGCGGGCCGGAGAGGACCTGCATTTCCAGCCAGTCCAAGACCTCCCTTGGATAGTGGAACACGTGGGCCGTGCTGTTGTGGTAAATCCTGAGGGTAGCTGGGAAAAACAGTGCATACTTGATACCAAGGGATGAGAGTTTTTTCTTCACTGAGTTGTGAGATTGGCGGGACCTTTGCACTTTCCTCTTAAAGTCTGGGAAGAAACCATATCAGTTGCCATTGTACATGATCAGGCCCGTTGCTCTTGTCATATGGAGGAGTGTATTCCGGGCTCTGTAATTCATGAGTTGGGCAATCACTCTACGTGGAGGGGCACCGGGTATTGGCCTGCCGGTAGGGACTCTGTTCACCCGTTCTATAGAGAACAAGTTTGAGAGCTTTTTGGGTGCCATAAGGTCCGAGAGCCAACTCTCCAGGAAGAGCTCCATGGACGGTCCTTCTTCCTTTTCTGGGAGGCCTGTTATACAGAGGTTGTTCCGGCAGGATCTGCCTTCGCTATCTTCTGGCTGGTCTCAAGGGTGTTGAGCTTCTGCGTCATCCGTTCCAGGCGTTCTTCCATTTTGTTTATAGTGTCTTCACTATCTGATCTGCGATGCTTTGTTTCCACCACCCAGGTCATCAGATTTTGCAGGTCCTACCGCAGAAAGGAGACATCAGAGGCCAGCCCGTCGATTTTTGTCTCAACTGATGTCCTGGATTATCACCATAATGTATGTGAGTGATGGTAACTGGCCCGCTCCCCCATTTGCTATTGCCTCTCCTGGGTTGTCTGCAGTCCCAGGGGCCTTCGCTGGGGTGCACGGTGTGTGCCGGTCCATTTTGTGCTGAGCCGCTCCTTTGCGTGGCATGTCTTTGACCATAGTTTGGATTTGCTATGTTCCTGCAGGAGTTGCAGTCTTCCGTGCACCTACCCCTGGGGCGGTGGTTGAACCCCGACAGGTAACGGGGGTATGTGTTGGTCTTCAAGGCAGCCAGTCAACCAGGTCCACCCCCTCTGGAGTGAGGTGGGGGGAGGAACTCACCCAAGCCAGGAACCTGGGACTCTGGGTGTCTTGGTAACGTCCAGGGGCACACCAGCAGCACTAATTAGGGGCCAGAGAGTGACTGTCTCCCTTCTCCAGTTCAGGGGTCACTATGGGGTAATGTCCTCACAGCCAGAAAGTTTCCAGTATTTACTGCACTTATGCGGCGCACACAGATTTGCCACTGAACTGTCCAGTATCCTGCTCCGTCCGGAGCCTGCTCTCCGCCTTTTGCCACCTCCACAGTTCGATGGGGAGTCACCCTCAAGTGTTGTCAGACAAAGCCTTCTTCTGGGCAAAGCACTGCGTACCAGCACTTTTGCCCCTTGGGATTTTGAAGCAGTGTTGAGGCTCTGCAGTGCGGCCGCAATCCGCACCATGCCAGGAGGTGGGGTTACTGGGGAATTAGCGGGTTCCACAAGCTGCCTCAGGGGGGTCCACCTCTCACTCACCCGTGGGGCTTTCCACACCCCAGGGGCCTCCGTGGGCACATATCTCAGCATGGCCATTGTGAGTGTGGCCGTTATGCAGTGCTTATCCCGAGGTCTCCCCCTGCTCCTTCCCCCACTCCATTCTTATGCGCACTCAGGGGCTTCTGGGGTGGAGAAGGTTGCAGGGGGGGACCCACCTGAGTAACGGTCACTGGCGAGTCCTCCTGTAATCTTGCCGGCTCGGTGCAGGTGGTTGTGCTCCTTCCAATGCGCCTCACTGGGCAGAATTCCTTACTGTGGTCTGGGACTGCTGATCTGAGAGCCGGGCCCCCGTCGCCCGCTCTCTCCGTTCTGGGTGCACCAATGTCTAGACTTCCCCTGCTCCTCCTCCATTGCTCACTGCAGCATCACCCGTGGATGTGTTCCTCTCAGCTCTGGTGCGGCTCTTTGAGCGGGTTGGATCCCTGAAGTGCCCCGATCATGCAGGGCCGTTCCTCTCACCAGCCACCACAGGGGTTGCCTCCTATTCAGCTTTTCCCACGCCACATGGGACACTGCAGTGGGGCTCAAACGGCCCCGATTTTTGGCTGGTTTTTCATTGGCGGAATGTAGGGGTGATTGTCTCTTACCCAACCGCATTTGCAGCAGATATGTAGTACCAAACACCAGATATTTCCCAGGATTTCAGCAGCCCCAGTGGAGCAGCAGATTTTCACATCTGCATTCGCCGGCTGCTGGCCATGTTCGAACAAGTTCGACACATTTTTCGTGGACTTAAGTGAATGTTTTCATCATTAAAATGAAAAGTATTTCTTATGGTCCCCACTATTGCTGTTTTCCTTAAAATAAAATATTTCTATCATTTCTGTAAAAAAAGACAAAAGTTTTGCATTTCTTGTGGATGTTTATGTTTAAGTTCCTTGTTCTGCATAGCATAACTTTATGACGTTGGCGATGAACATGTACGTTTGGCTACGCTTCCCACTAACGTCATAGAAATAGGTGGAGTTCATTCTGAGCGTATGATGATGTTAGTGTTAGGAGCGGGCGATTGTAATCAGTGCTGCGTGGCCCTTTGAAGTTCGGCCGATCGAATCTTATTGAGTTTATCTACTTTATTAAACATGCAAAGAAGATGGATTCTATAAGATTACTTTTTTTAGTTCTATTTTTGAACTGTGAGAGGTGGTTCCTAAAGGAACCTTTTTTTGTGCATGAAAGGTCACAATGTAAGGTGGGGTGGGAAATGAGGGAATAGGCACCAAGCAGTAATATGGAGGGGCAGGTGGACAGGGGAAGATTTTGCACGTGTGTTACAACTAAGTAGGGGGCAGTGTTGTTCATGCTCTTTGATTACAGCTTCAAAAGCCCTTTGAAATTGCTCACCCCTGAAGAGTAGTGTGTTGCAGTATAAACAGAGGACATTTGTCTTCAAAAGATATGGATCAACCGCTTCTTTTATTGCTTGCAAGGTAGGTGGTGGGATTTTGTGCCCCACAAAAGTAGGCTGTGTGATTGTGCAATATATCTGGTGGAGGAAGATAGCCTAGCATTTGCTAAGAAAGGGACAGCCTTTGTGAGAGCATTGCAGTGTTTGGATTGGGTGTGGCGGGGCATGGATGTGGTCTTGTAGGAGTACTGTCCAGGTAGACTGCAACTAAGTATAACGTTGCACTTTCATAGCTTTAGATTTTGGTACATTCCCAACAGTGCTAAAGAACTGCCACACCCATGATTCTCACTTGGTGCTAGAGGTAGGCACTTTCTCTACCTCCTTTTCTTGGTCCTCTTCATTATCTTTGGAAGTGCTGCGCTTTTCTTGTTGTGTTTGTCCTGCAGCTGGTAGTGGAGATCGTGGCTCTTAGGGAGGAGCGATGGCAGTAGATGATGCCATTTTTAAGATAAATAGCAGTTTTGCTAATATTCTTCCAAGTAAGTGCTGTGTGCTAGATTCTTAGTGGATAATGAATAAGAATAGTTGCAGGAGCTATGCAAGGGTACATTTTGAGCCTGAAAGCTTTTAGATCAGTAGAAAGTGCAGTTACGAACTGTCAGTGAAGCACAGACCCGATCGTGAAGTAAGGATGCCTTTGCAAACACTTCATCATGCCATGCGCCCGTGCAGTGTTACGTGACACTGTCCAGAAGTAAGTATGATTTTAGTAAGTTGTAGGAAATTTGCATGCATTGGTAAAAGCCCATAAAATTCTGTGACAAAACGTTGTTAAAAGGACATCATGATTACATTGCACTAATAAAAACCAATGAAATTCAGTGAACAAACTCTGTTAAAGGGATGTTATGGTTAGAAGTAAAACCGAAAAACCTCAGAAATTCACTAGTTATGGTAAGCTAAGCAACCATAAATCGTGCCACCTCCGTGCACTGCTAAGACTAACACACAGGACATCAAAGATGACATCACAAATGTCATTGCTCACATCCCTGATGACAACACATATGAAATTCATTTTGATGAAAAGTCTCTACAATGGGTTGTCTTTAAATTGTTGGTAACTAGATGTCAGCGGTGATCAGGAGACCTATCATGAACTACTTAATCTATTAAAGAATGTACTCATCTAAACAAAACATTATATTGGAGTGTTGTGGTTAATACAGGAACCTAATCATACATAAACATAGGCAAAGGGTGCAGCATGCACCATAGAAGTACAATATGTATAATCTTGCAATTTTGGATAGTAAAATAATGCATGCTACCTTATGAGAGTTTTAAGTAATGTTAAACATGTAATAACTAGCTAACAATTCAAGACTTCCTACACACTTGTGCTAGTACAAACAATGCATATAAGACCCACTATGCATACAAGTCAGAGGCACATACAGGGAAACTAAAGTAAGGAAAAATAAACAGCATACTAGAAAATGTTCATAACATTAAAGTTCATCTTCATGTACACAAATAAATTGTGTGTTTGAAGCCTGCTTATTGCCCCATGTATGTACACCATGAGCTGCGACCAAACCCTAGTTA
This sequence comes from Ambystoma mexicanum, assembly GCF_040938575.1. Lineage (NCBI taxonomy): Eukaryota > Metazoa > Chordata > Amphibia > Caudata > Ambystomatidae > Ambystoma > Ambystoma mexicanum. The sequence goes on from NC_090925.1 coordinate 835,431,953, forward strand.
AAGTACTGTAAAAACATACGACACGGTTAACGCCTAGATATATAGAACCTTTTTAATTTTAATATTCTGACTGTCAGTGAACAAAACCACTTGACCTAGATATGTTAGTGAACAAAAACAAGTGGCCCAGATATGGGATGTCATCAGTGATGTGATCAATGACATTTGTGATGTCATCTTTGGTGTCCTGGGTGTTAGTTATAACTGGCAAATTTTGCAGGTTTTTCAGTTTTACTTGTAACCATAACACCCCTTTAACAGAGTTTTTTCACTGAATTTCATAGGATTTTATTAGTGCAACTTAACCATAACGTCCCTTTAACAAAGTTTTTTCACTGAATTTCATAGGTTTTTTATTAGTTCAACTTAACCATAACGTCCCTTTAACAGAGATTTTTCACTGATATAAATATATTTATATTCGACGGCCTGTGGTAGCGGGCGTGTAGTTATGGTTAAGTTGCTCAACTCATAGAAAGAGCTCTTTTTGGGTGGCTTATAACTTCGGCGCCGTTCGACGAATCCTCACCAAACATTGCTAAAAAAAAGTAAATAGCCACCTCGGAAAAAAAATTGTGAAGTTTGGTGCAGTTTCGTTTGGGGGGGCAAAGTTATAGGGTGAGTCCCAAAATACCCAGAGGTTTCAAATCGTGGACCCGGGGATCGAACCTGTTGCGCTCCATGTCGTCTTGCTTCGAAGGCAAACAAATTGCCCCTGAGCTATCCTCCCGAGACTTTAATTTGTTTAAAAGCGCAGTGCTCAACTTCTTTGTCTGTAAATACAGTACAGATTACAGAAATGTGAGCAAGGACCAGCCCACACGCTGTGACTCTGCTCACAGGAAATACATTAATGGCAACCGGTACTGGACAAAGCCCAGTTCCTGCAATAGAGGCTGTGAGAACAGACCTCTAGGCCTACCATATGCTCAACAGAAAAATACCAAGTGCGCAAGGTCCCCAGAGGGCAACTCACTCATATGGCAAGACCCATCCACACACCCCCAGACCAGGCTGACACCACTGACCGCAGACGGATGCAGTGCGATCGTCCCCAAATTAGCAATACCCAATCTCCCGGTTGTTCTGCCCACAGCAAGTATCTCTGCACACCAGGGGACATGATGGCCATTAACCCATGGTTCTTGGGTTTCAGCAATGATATCTTCTCTCTGTTCAAACCCACATACCCATAGAAGCAGGCGGTCCACACTTTTATCTCGGCCCAAGAAAGCATGCTACAGGTGGATACAATTGCGTAATGTTAATCGCATTCAGTAGTTTCACAGAAAGATATATAGAAAATGCACTAACTATTGGATGCTCGAGATCTTTGTTTAATATTTGTTTTGAATATCTATGTTTGTAAAATTGTCTAACTCTCACACAGGAAAGGTACGATAAAATGAGAAATGGCCACCCTGGTTTCCTGAGCAAATATTGAACTAGTACCATTTCGCACGACTATGCAAAAAGTACATAAAACGGGGCAATGTGAAATGCCAACTTGAAAAATGCTTACAAAATGGGCCTCATTCCGAGTATGGCGGTAAGGGATAGCGGCCACCGCTAACGAGAGCGGTGGCGGTAATCCCTTACCGCCATACTCCGAGTTCCCTTTGCGCCATGGTGGTTTTAACACCTGCTTTTAGCAGGTGTTAAAAACCATGGCGCTAAGGGACCTTGATGTAAATTACGCCACCGTAATTTACGGTGGCGTAATTGACGCCTTCCCCACTCCCATTATGCCCTATGGGGCAAGAATGGGAATGGGGAAGGGTAAATGGGGATTGGGGAATTACCGCCCCGCCAACCTTGGAATGGGGCGGTAATTCCGCCAACCACCAAGGCGCTGCCAGTCCGGGTACGGCGTCAACCAAGGCGTTAATGGCGCCATTGGTTAGCGCCGTACTCGGAATGAGGCCCAATGTATTATTAGAACCATGAATGTCAAAAAGAGTAGTTCAATGCGAACATGTATTAATTACCACAGATAAACCAATAAAACAGTATGAAAACTGATGCCTTTGAATTTTGACTATTAGGACACCTCTTGTTATAGTTCTACCATTTCATAGCCTTATCCGTTATTATCTATGTCAATTGGGTATTTTTGTTCTTGTTTATAGGCGTCTTCATTGAAATATGGTTCTGTGCTGCTGGTGTGAATCCATTCACCTTCACAGAAGTTTGAAAAGGTATCTATATTGACATTGTGCATGCTGAAGTCGTTTTTTGTAATGTATTGATTAATTTAGTTAGTGGTTTCATTCTGTTTAAAAATAATATAAACAACTTTTTTCTTTAGTACAAATGCGCTGTCAATTAAAGCTTCAAGGATTAGTGTTCTGCTGTAGTTTTTAAGGGTAGATCGTGACTTTATAGCTGTCTTTATAAGATTGCTAGGTGGACATGTTTTTGTGAAATAGATTTTTTGGAATGCTTTACTGTGGCTACGTTAACATTGGTAGATATAGTGTTAGGTTCATTAGTAGGTCTAATTTTGTTTGTACATCTTTTTTTACTTTTAGTTTTCGCAAGGGGGACTTTACTTTTATATTGGTGGCTGGTTTAGTCTTGTTGAGTGAGGGTACTAGCTGTTCTGTTTTAATGTTTTTCATAAATTGTTTTAGAGGTGGATGACTCTTGGCTTGTTTTTTATTTCTATCTTCTCTACTTTTCATTGTTCTTTACACAGTTGGCTTTTAGTAGGCATTCTGTTCTGTCTGTTGGGAAAAAAGAAAGTTTGGGTTTGAAAGTTCTGGAATGTATATGCATGTATTATGCATGAGTGTGTGGGTGTTATTGTACAGATGAATAAAGTGATGTGCGATTGCTAGTGGGATGATAGGTGTGGTTGGAAAGGTTGTAAGAGTAAGAGGCTGTATAAGTGTCATGGACTTGGGAAAATATGAGATTGAAATCGGGTGGTGTTGCATACAATAAGTATATTTATGTGATGGGAAAGGGTAATAAACTGTTGATAGTAGAATGTGTTGAGCACTACTGGTGTTAGTGAGTAAGAGAGTGGTGGTGTGATTGAATACATAGGAACATTACAATGTTTTGAGGAAAACAGTGGTTGTTATAATGATGTGACTTAGTGCATAGGTATGAGTGTTGTGTGGGTGTAATTGAAAAGGGGCGAGGAAGTGTGTGTATGTGTGCTACTGTGTGTTAGTGATTTGGAATGCAATGAGTTTGAAAGTTGATGGGTTGGAATTAGGACCTCGTGTGTAGGGGTATGGAAGAATAAGGAAATTAAATTGTGGGATGGAAGTTGGTGAGAGATGGATGTGTCGTTGGGCAGTAAGGAATTGGTGGTGTATTGAATAAAGAGCAATGTTTAGATGGGAATAGAAAGAGTGTGAATGCTGCAATAGAATGTGTAAAACTGCAATACAATATTGCTGAATAGAAAAGAATAATCTAGGCCAATAAATAGTGAAGGTTCATTGTTACAATTAGAGATATATACATGCTATATTGTTTGTTTGTTTATTTGTAATGCGCGCCAGACCCAAGGATATCGGGGCGCAAAAGAACAGGAAGAAACATTAATATTTTCAGCTTGTTACAGAAGATATCACATAGGTTACAAAAGATATATACAGAGATTTACAGTAGAAATACAATGTATATAGTGTACTGGGTAGATACAAACGAAATATAATACAACATATGGTACAGGTAAAACTTACAGAATTTACAAGGTTAGAATTCACCTAAAATGAACAATACAATATTTATGTACACATGGAACAAGAATGGGTAATGTAATGAATCCTGGAAGAGGAAGGTCAGAGCAGAAGTTATTGGTCTTTATCTCTAAGACATTTAATGGTGTTATGTCTGAAGTTCAGAAAGGTTTGATCAACCCTCAAGGAAGGGGCGAGGGAGTTCCATAGTTGTGCTGCTTTGACCGGGAAACTACTGTTGCCAGCTTTTGTCAATTTAAACCTAGGTACAACTAAACAATTTGCATTCGGGGTCCTGGTGGGATGATTAGAAGATTTTCTATTAATTCTCTCCACAAGATAGCGGGGTGCCGCGTTGTTCATATTAATTCACTTACTTTGTATGATCGAAGAGTGTTCTTTCCTGGGTAGCTGTCTTTGTCAATCTTCTTTTCTCCTGTAAATGTTTTTTTTTCTCAATTTCATCAGAGAATGTATGATTTTTTATCACATGCACAAAAGAAAAAACAAAATATTAAATGAACAGACCAACAAAAACATAACAAACGGATGTTACCCTATTATTATGCTCATGCGCCCAAGTTGTTTTGACTCCATATAGATGGAGAAAGAAATAAGATTCCACACAAGATTTGTGTTTTAATTCTCAAATATTATTTATACAGAAATCAGTTGCCCTCTAGTGATGACACGTGTTTCAACGTAACCAACGTCTTTCTCAAATCAGGGCTTATATCAAAAATGACAAATAATATCAAAAACAATACATGATAAATTGAATTTAAATAAACACCAATACGGTCCGCAGAAATGTTAAAACATGCATGAATTGAATATAGAAAAAAATGACAAACGAATAATAAAAAAATAGTAAAAAAAAAAATGGCCATGTTTGGGGGGGGGGGAAAGGAAGGAGATTTGTGGGAAAGTGAGAAGAGAAAAAATAATAAAAAAACCACATGATTGTTAAACAATTTAAATAAGTACATTTATACGATTAGAGTAATTCAATGTATACTTGTGTTTGTTATATTTCTTACCCAATATACCAGTACTCTTAATATTCTCTACAGCTCGAATCTTCCAGTCATGGGTTTAATCCCGTGTCCCTGTAGGGGAAGCATTCACATGTACTCATTTAACTACCTTATGCTATAGACACAAATTGTGTCTCTATGTAAAGTCTGTCCTGATAATATGTTCCTGCTTTAAATACGTGCACACAGAATGTTGGTGATCAGGGTCTATAGGTATCCTTGGGAGTTTAAGATAGTTTTCGTCTCGTAGTGCAAAACAAGAAGATAATGTGATGTTTACTTTTTCTATTTTGAGCGCGAATACTCTAACGCTCTCGCCACGTTGCATTGCATCAAAAAGCTAGGGGAGGGGTTTTTCGTTGTATTTTGTTAAATGTTAAAACTATGGTGATAGAACACGCAGTTTCACATGTACGTGATCATTCCTTTCCCACCTAGTGGGCTTTCCTGCTTACCTCTGTATCCTCCAAGTCGTCCCTTTCAGTCCTTGTGTGAATGTGTCTCCCGATTTCGTCTTTTGTTTGATCACGTTACTAGGTTACCTACGTCCTACTTCTATTTCTACATTGTCCGCCATACTTTGGGCTAAAACCTTACATTGGTATTGTGTTTATGTGTTTGATATAATACATGAATTCATTTTTCCCACCTATAAACTTTAAATAAATCCTAACCTAACCAACCAAAACCTCAGGTCATGTATCTATGACCTTCCCCACAGTACTATAAAACCTAAACTATCCAGTTTCAATGCTCCTATTGTTAAAAATACCTCATGACCCGAGGATAATCTCGGCAAAATTCCTTCCTATTTAACCACCCCCTCCTACCCACAAAACATTTCAAGGATTTCTCCCCCACCTGCTCTACTGCATTACAAGAGATCGAAATGTGCCTCAGTGTCTGCTGAAGGTTTCCTACACACAGGGGACACGTTTCACTAATCTAGTTAAGCTGCTTTCTAACTCATAAAATGTCACCCGTAAGCTGTAGATTCAGACGTAATCGTAGGAATTCTATTTACCATTTTGAATTCAGGAACTGTTTCAAATGGGTTGGAAGGGAGCCTCTAGATTTATCCAGACATGAACATGAATTATGCACTTTATATGCCCGCAATGGTATCAATTGTTAATATCCAATCAGTTCTTATTATTGCTCGCTGTACAGCAACCAGGTTGGATACTAAATCACCCGATGTTTTCAAACATTTCTCTAAGATTCCCATCACTATTTCTTCTAATTTCCTAAGGAAGGCACTAGAGTCATCCTGCAGTTCCACTTTCAGATCGTCATACAGGGATTGTTTTTGCGGGAAGCAGATAGATCTATACAATGCCACCAACTTCCAGTCTAATCTTGATCCAAGGGAACCTAGACCTAATTCATAGCCTATGCTAGCCATTGGGAGAGATTGTGGCAAGTTTAGAACTTAACGCCACAACCTGCCTTCCAATCTTACCTAGTTGATATTCCAAGCCTGGGATTCAACATCCATGCCATACAAAAGAGCGGGAATAACGTTGCCTTTCTAAAAAATGTATCAAGGGGATGATCAAAAATTTGCAATACGATTCTAATAATATCTGCATTTGACAAGTCAGTTGATCTATTTTTCCCTCTCAACTGAACAGTAGTAGGATGGGACATGATGGTAAATCCCAAATATACAACTTCTTTAGTCTGATGTATCTCCTGGTCATTTAAAGACCAGTTAAAGCCAACAGTTTTTTTTAATGGGAGAGAGAAGCAAATTATATTTGATTTTGATGGATTTATAAGCAAATCATTCGCTTCTGCATATTTCACTAAAGCGGTTAGCAATTGTTGGATTCCCCGAAAGGTATGGTCCAAAAGCAGAATATCGTCCACATATGCTATCCATGTAGTTTTAATTTACCTACTTTTGGTGATGCAAAGGCATGTCCAATGAGGGCCTCATCTAGATTTGCCAGATAAAGGTTAAAGAGACAGGGGGCCAAAATACACACCTCCCTTACCCCCCCTCTGTGTCTATAGGTTTTGCTATGTGGCCATATTTGTCCAGTTTACCTTTTAAAGATGCATTTTGATGCAGATGCATTATGATGGTCAGGAAATTTGCCTGTCTACCCGTTCATGATTTTTCAAAGCCCAAACATTTCTTGAATTTTTGGCTCTCAAGATTTCCAACATTGGTTCCACTTGTCTTAGATTTTTAGGAAGCAATTCGATCTACCACATTTCTTATATTTAGAAGACATGTTCTTTTTCCTTCCAAAATTTCAGTTTTCGATAGAGACCCCCTGCTAAGTGCACAAATGGACCTTCTCACTTCTCTTTTCGTATGCCATGTATGTAGATCAAAAGCATATGTGTGCTGATGATTATATTTAATCATAATATGTTGGGACATATCTTGTTTCCAAGTGAAGTCAAAACATTATTCGGGGATCTAACATATTCAAGGTCATTAGCCAAAATAGTTTGTATTGTTCACTCAGCTTTTTGTTCTATCAATGACCCCCCTAAATTTAGACAAACAGTTCCCCCTTTATTGACCACTATACCTTGTTTCAGACCTTGCTCTGCTTTTGGTACTTCCAAACCAAAGATAGCAGTCACCATATTATGATCGCTATAAGTCTTTCATTTTATTTCCACAGATCGACAGCAGTCAAATAAGTCTCTAGAGAAGATCAGGTAGTCAATGGTCAAAGTCGACTACCCATTTTTCCACGTAGGGGTTTGGTGTATGTCCCCCTTGATGTTCCCATTTGCCAGGTACAAATCCCAGTCCTTAAAATAATTCATCTATCTGTTCCCATTGCTCTGAGCAGCCAAATTCCTATCTACTAAAGAATTTTGTGTGAGGCAATGTGAATGTATGTCTCCTGCCATTAAAATTTATGTAGATTCTTTCCCCCTTGAGGCCTCTAACAATACTTACGACATTGACCGGTTGTAACAGGCGGGTTCCAATATAGATTTACAATCAAAAGAAGCTTCTTCACCCCTTCAGACACATATTGTGCAATTACTGAAAGAATTCCCTGGTTATTCACCGACCTTAGTTTAAGGTGGGTTAGTCTTGAATTGCGGGAGGCTATTAATAGTCCCTCTGATGGTTGAACCCCATTACTATTAAGATCATTCTTAGTCAGAATTTACAATTTTCAAACTTGAAATATGTTAGGTTTCTTGTGACAGTATCATATCGTAATTGCCAATATGTGATTTCTAATAATAGTATTGGTGAAGCTTCTGTAACAATGCGTGTTCCAATTTAACAACCTAACGCCTCAATCAACTAAAGTGACATATCATTTTCCCTGAGTTTTTGAAAAACCCTAGCAATTATCTCTGACAACAGTGACCACACTTTGTTCTTACCAGATCACAAGTCAATTTACCATCCCTTTCTCCTGAATCTCTTTTTCCACCCTCCTGCTTTCCTGTTGTATTTTTCCTATTCCTACCAATGTTAAATACCGACCCACTTTGTCCCCGTCCCCACACCCCCTTCGAGCATTGGGCTTTGAGCCCCCAATATCATAACCCAGATTCAAAATAATGTTTCTGGCTTCTAATTATGCCTTGGCTCCCAGTTTAGTCTTTAAACCCATTTCTACGATATTAGTAATATCGTCAAAGGGGAAGTGATCATAATCAATGTTTTGGGATGGTAGGAGGTAAAGGTTGGAGATTTCTTTTGTGATCTTCAAAATTGCATTCCTATTCAGGACACTCAGATCTCCTCCCATAGTCAGCTGTTCAATCCACACCCTCAGAACTGCAAACAGCTTTTCACTGTCAAATGTTAGTCTTCTAAGTTTGGGATTAGTCTCCACTTGAAATCCTACTTCTTTCACTTTAGGGACCACAGACTGAATAGATCCTAATGATACTGGTGTACAAGTAGGCAAAATTTCCATACTCCTATTTAAGACGTAGAGATCATTGGGGCAAAATTCTTCAGTTTGCATTTGAGTTGATGTCACTGTTTTTGGCCCAGCCTTCTACTTTACCAATCTTTTCCCTCACAAGAAAATCGGTTCCCATTTCCCCAGAGAGATGTTCTTTGCTCTTACAGTATCCCCCACAGCCCAAGCAGATGGAATTCTGTTCACTCTTAATTCTGTGTCTTTTTAGCTAACTGCTGTTCATTGGGCAATAATGCTGATATTGGTGCTCTTGTAATTGCCAGTCCCTCTGTTTGTTGACCATCATCTTTTGTTTTTCCTAAGGACCTCATACGAAACCCCTACAGTCATTACTACTGGTATTACTTGATCTCTATCATTTACGGGAGGCCAAATATGTCTGTCAAAATTCAACTCCCTTTCACTTTGCACTGTTACTGGGGTCGGTGTACTTCCATTTTTCTTTCCCAGACATATAACTCGAAGTTCATTATGAGGATTACCCCCTGTTGGACCATTCAATTCTTTTAATTGTGGGCGAATACCTCAGATGTTACCAGTTCAACATCAAAATCAAGATCTCTTAAATACTTTCTAGAATTTCGGTTTTGTTTCATTCTACCCTTCTTAGCTTTTTGATTGATCTTTGTTTCCAATACCTTTGAACCATTGGCACTTGGGATTCCACTCAAGTGCAGCAAGCATGTTTCCTCTGAGACAACGCTGTCCAGAGCCCCCGGTTCTTTCCCCAGGCGATTTCCTGACTCACCACCAGTGGAGTTGCTGACTCTTTTTTGCTCCAGACCTACTCTCCCCTCTTGTACTTGTGCCCCTGTTATACTTGCCACTTCTGAATTTTTGGTTATTTTGTTAATAGGAGACTTAGGGCCTCACTACAAATCAGGCGGTCCGGAAATAACAGTGGCGGTAAACCCGCCGCCACCGTTGTGAACGGACCACCTGATCCCGACTCCTGCAGGCGGGAGGTGATGTTCCCGCCAGGTTTGACCTGGCGGGTTTAACACCGCCCGCCTGCAGGCGGACGAGGAAACACCGGCAGCATTACGAGATGCTGCTGGTGTTTCCATGATCCCCATTCCCATCGAGTCCCATAGGACTCGATGGGAATGGGGATTAACACCATTCCGCCTCCGTGATTCCCGGAAAACCGGGGTTGTAATGCCCCGGTAATTCCAGGAATCACGGAGGTGGAATGGTAATACGAGTCCAGCGGTAACCAGGCGGTTTTACCGCCGCGGTTACCGCCGGACTCGTAATGAGGCCCACAGACTTAAACTTTGACTTCTGATTATGCTTCTGATTCTGGCTTGCTCCGACTGGTATAATAATAGTTTCTGCTTGGCCTACTTCTCTCACTACTTTATTCTTGGCGGACACCGGACTATTTGAGGCAGTCTTAGGAAATGATTAATGATTACTCTGTGTGCCCTCGCAGACTCCTTTTCATTGTTCTCTATTGAGTCTTTTAACAAAAATAGTGCTATTTTAATTTCACTAAATTGAAGAATATTCGCTGAGAGCTTTAATTTTATATTTTCTTACAGACTTACGAATGAATTTAGCACCACATTTAAAGCTGAAATGGACGGGGCTGTCAATTTCACCCTATCTTCCATCTCCCATAGGGTTTCATGAAGGTCTCGTCCTTGATCCAAAATGGCACTTGGGAAGGCAAAAGAACTTAGAGACAAGTGCTCCGTACGTATAGAGGCTAGCTCTTCTGAGATGGCCTCCATCCCTTCCAAGCATGCCAGACCTTCTGCTGACTTGCATATTGACTCCTGAAGGTTCCTTACTTCTCCTTCACCTCCTTCTGTAATTTGAGTGATTGCCTCCAGGATACTTCCATCGTTCATACACTGTACTGCCAACACTCCATACTATTGTCTAGAAACCATAATCGGGCCATTAAGTTGGTAGAAATCCATGACTGTACTTTGTTTACTACAGGTTGGTATGCCTGGCAACAAAAGCAATCCCTCGTTCCACTTGCTGAGCATATGCAACTTCTCTCTTTTAATTGTTCCATGATCATACTTCTTCCAAGGCACTTCTTTGTCATCTTGTTTAAAGTTTTTCGCGTATTTTGAGGTTCAGGGGTAGAAGCCTTATCAGGGCCCTCCATCCCTGTGTTTGCCAGTTGTTCCCCAATCTCACTGGTTTAGTTTGCATATTAGTGTGTGATGTTGACGATTGATCAATCACTCAAGAGACCACACACTGAGTGCCTGTAGAAACCACCTCAGTGTGAATTACTGCCCCACTATCATGATCCAACTCGGGCTCTTCCGGTTTTAATTTCTGCCTTGATTTTTGAAACTGTTAAGATTGAATCCCAATCATAGAGCTGGTTACTTCCACCGCTGATTGGTTCGACTGAAAAGAGGCTATGCTTCTTGCTATTTTTTGGCATGCCCAATTTCACTCAATATTGAGCCCACGGAAAATCGCGGATCAGCTAAAAAAGCTTGAGAAACAGATTAGGAAAAAAATACACTCTTAATTTCCCTTAGGGATAGTCGGATCAAAGGCCTCAGCCCACAGTTACCGACCGTCCAGGAAATCGAGATCACTGAGTTAGTTTGAATGGATTTTTTTACCAATCTTTCAATTGTCAAAGATATCAAGAGTCGTTCAGTTTAATATCTGGAAAAACATATCCCAAGAGGTTTTTGCTCCCAATTCAACAATTCAGCAATTCAAAACACTTTCAAGCTGTCTCCAAGATAAGAAAGAGAGAGCCTTATGAGAGCCTTATGCTCTAAGTAAGCGTTAAGCACTGGATACCTTTCCACACTCAAATACGTTTGAAAATATCAAGAAGAGGACCCTCAGCAACGTGAGCCCTTGAATCCTGCATACAGTGTGCACGGTGCAAAGCGCACAGGCCGCTTTCCTTCCCATGATTCACTAGGACTTTGCTAGATCCAATATAACCTAATATAACCAATGTAACCAACAGGTTGAGTACACTCCCAAGTTACAGATCTATGGAATGTGGCCAAACAGGAACACAAACAACCGTCGGACGGGACTCTCTCCTGGGCCCAGATTTAAATTCCAGAATTAAAATTAAATTTGCCAGTAGCGGGACAAAAAACCACTCACTGCTACTTGCCACAGTGCCACAAGCCTCTGCGCCATCGTAGCCAGGCAACACACTCTGTTACACACTGCCCCCTGCCCTCTTTCCCCTCACCCCACCAAGTTGATTAATTTGTTACCATTAGAGGCTACCCCAAGAGGATGTGAGAGGCTGCCACAATCCGAGCTCCTGGCTCCCGGCTTCCCGCTTCCTGCACCCCACTCCGGGCAAGAGCAAGGCAAGACCTGGCATAAAACAGATCAGAGCTCTGAAAACAGCTTCACAGACCACAGGACAGCCCTTAAAGGAAAGCACCTCCTAGTATACAGATTAGAGTGTCAAGCCACACTGCACTGCGAACATTAAAGCAATCAGACCGTAGAGCAGCCACTTCCAATGCTCCTGTAACTGTAAAAGAAAATGAGTGGGTATATATGGTAATGGTGAAGTACTTTCAGTAAGAGAGTTTGTTATTTATTAAGGTAGGAGGAGTTTAAAAAGCTGTGTTATTGGTGGTGTAGCAAAGTATGTTAACTATGTTGTTAGAACAATTGGACTATGACTAGTGCTATGCGGGACATTATATGGAACAGGGCAAAAATGAATGTGTAAGAAATATGCATATCTATGTTATTTTTGCAGCACAGGAAAGTTTCTTGTAGTGCTAATATGTAATGGTCTTAGTTGTGCAGCAAAGTTTGACTTCATGTTAAAATGGATGAAAATATTTTGTTTTGTGCTGGTGCTTTTAATAAGAGAAGTGCTGTGTTTGTGGTGCAATGTATTTTTAATGTGTTTCAGTGTTTTAAAAGAAAAGGGAAACTGTAGCCTAGTGGTAATGCAGTGGCAGTTTGTAGTTGGAGCAGTGTACAGTGTCTTATAGTAGGTGTTGGAAAAGAACAGTACTTTATATGTTAGGAGAAGTGTTGTATATAGATACCTTGGCAGTATAGACATATGTGTGAGCAGGTGGAGAATGGTGGCACTATACTATAAGGCAGGAAAGTATGACATTAATATCGAAGGAAAAATGTAAAATGCTGTGCATTTAAAAATATTTCTGAAAGTTAAAAAATGCATAGATGCATTTAAAGCAACACTGTGTGTAACATTTTCTATAGTTAAGGGAAATGCAGATGCAAAAGATTTGTAGAACATTGTTAAGTGGCAGGTGGTGTGTGGAATTTTAATATGTTGGCAGTACATGTAGGTAACTAACACTTTATGTTACCAGGTGCAGGATGCTGCAATACATGGGATTTGATGTCAGAGTGGTTAAAACAGAGAATATGCTTATTGAGGAGCTTATTACAGGGTAAGTGGCAGTAACCCTATATAAATATATTTATAGAGGTGTTTTAAAATATTACTTAAAAAAATATATACATACCTATACTATATTTTGTTAAATGCAGAAATTATTGAATTTGCAAAATAGAAATATTGTAGAGTTTCACAGTAGTTTTTGATGCAGGTGGCTGTGACTAACAGGAGACATATACTCTTGGAATTCAAGAGTATATCTGAAGTGTTGAACTGAGATGTTAGGGTTACATACAGAGATTTTGGATGTAACTGGTGGATGGATGTGTGATTGTTTGAAAGCACCCAATAAGGGAGTGTTACAAACATAAAAGTAAAAAGGGTAGAAGAGCTGCTCTGTGCTAGGGCGGACACCACAATGTCCACGGGCCTGCACGTGCCATCCAGGTCTTTTAAGGATGCCTGGCATGGAAAGAGGACTACAGAGACCGCAGATGTCCGTGGACATCGGGGGTTTAGCCAATCAGGTTTTGTAGTTGTGGTTTTACAGGAAGACAGGGTAGCAAGTGTTTTCTTTTTTGCGTGCAGTGAAGATGGCTATGGCTATGAAGAGGTAGAGTGTAGGGATGGTGGGAGATTCTTGGATCCATTCACTGAAGGTTTACACTGTATCTTGTGGCACCTGTGCTACTATTGGATTGAAAGAACTTGAAGTTTTGTGGTATGTAGTTTGTGGGTTAAACTGGGTGACCATATTACCATTCTGTGAGAGCATGTCTCACTTTGAACGTCCAGATTTTAATATTGTGCATTGTTGAGGCAACAGTTTGGGCTATGTGACTGCAGTATCCTTGAAGTTTGCTATGAAGGATATGTTGAAAAGCCTAATGGAACTGTTTCGAGCTGCAAAGATGATTTTTTCTGAAATGAATCAAAGGCAAATATGGAGACATCCTAACTTGTTTTGTCCACACATGGAAAAAGCTGGGCAGCATGTCAATAAAGCTGTATGTGCTTTTTTACACAGTTTAGGAATGGCATAGAGTTTGATGGTGTGAATATTTTTTGTGACTGATGTTGGCAATCAGATTTTTCTTTTGAGTGCTCAAAATGCTTTGAAACAGATTGTGTGAAAATATGTAAAGGGGAGATGTGGAGTGTATACAAAAGCATTTGTCAGTAGTTCCAGCTGAGAGTTCAGACAACAAGTATCCAAAGTACCAGAGGCACGTGCATATGAGGGTCATTATAACGAAAGAATATGACCAGCAAGCAGGGGCGCCTCCAAGGAGTGGCCAAGGGGGGTCACGGCCACCCTTATAAAAGCACGCCCCCCCCCCACTGACCCATTCATTTATGTATGTTTGTTTTGGTGTGCCACCCCAAGACTTCAAGTGTGGCCACCCCTATGAAAAATGTCTGGGGGCGCCACTGCAAGCAAGTGATACCAACAGGTGCCATAACTTGCATGTATCAGTCAATCAACGGTGGTGGCTTCTACTCTTTGCCAATGCACTGCCCCCTCAGAGGGATTCATCGTCATTGAGGAGACACATCCAGAGGCGAGTGACCTGGCCAGTTGCCATTTTGTTCAACACTATTAGTTCTCTGTAACTCTTCTACAGGATCGCAAAGCATAACTTTTGGGGGCTGCGTTGAGATCCAGAGGGGTCAGGCACTGAAGGTGGTATGCCAGAACGGAGGTCAGAATCCAGGTCATTTCCTCTGGGACCTCAATGGCCTGATGAAGAAGCCTTAGCAGTAGCTCCAGCAGAGACCTCCCTGTGAGGAAGAGGTCCAGCAGCTGCGGGTCCTGACGCAGCATGTGAGCATACTGAGTGATCAAAGGCTGCACCCTCGTCTTTCGGTACTACCCGTTCTATTCCCACAGCAGTGGAAAGAGTCTGACATCGGCAAATGACCAGCGGTGTCACTGATGGTAGGATGCAGTGGGTTTAGTGGAAATGGAGCCAAGCCGAGGAAGATCGGTCAAATCAGATATGTTGTCGTCGGCTGGGGGTGGTGATTTTGCAACAATTTGTTGCATGGATCGAATCAGTGATCCCAGCACACTTCACTGCACTGTTCGTAGTCAAGAGAACCTGGAACGGGTTGCGCCACATGAGCTGGAGAACAGATTTCTGCTGATGGATCTTCACCAGAACCCAGTGTCTGGGCTGTAGGGGATGTTGTAACAAAAGGGGGGAGCCCTGCAGGCGGAACCTTGGGCTGGGTACAAGTGTGTATAACTGGGAGGGTGGTAACCGCCGAAAGAATTAAACCATTCTCAAATTGTAGAATGTTGTGTTGTTTACAGGGAACTGCAGTGGTGTTAAAGATAATCACCCTGTTCCCAGCATGTAAGTATTTGAAATTATACTCACATTTTACGGAAGTAACAGAATATATTTGAATAAATCATAACAACTGTTATAAACCCCTTAATTCAGGGGACATGTGTTTATTTACATGTATTATAAATGAAAATCAAATAAACATCATATATACACAAGAAAAAATCATTGTCATTGTGTGTAATCAAGGAATGAGGACAATGTTTAGAACCAGGTTTACCCACATAGACAAAGCATAGGTTTTGAAATAAGAATGAAAAACAATATTGGGTTTAATAGGAGATTGCTTTCTTCATGGAAACCATTCTAAAAAACAATTGGTTCTTAATATTCAAACCGAAGACAAAAGGTGATCATGAGCAATTTTTACTGATGCTGTAATCTTCTAACAAAACATCACTGGTTTGGAGTACAACCAGTGTTAGCACAACGGATTGTGATACAATAATACCAAACAAAAAATGATAACCAAGATTCAGTGCATTCTGTTCTGTATATGCCGTTTGGTAACTATAAACAAGACATTATGGTTAGGCAAAAAGACATCTCAAATGCATTGTTCTTAAAGAGTACAAGGCCTAACTCTTTTGGTTTGTTTAGTAAAGCAAAGTTATGTTGTTTGTGGTGAGATCTTGCACATTAATGGGGTGGTGGCCAATAGGGGATGACAGGGCACAGTAGCTGGTTCAGACAGGGTTCCACAAATCTGAGTATGGAAAGATCAAGCAGTTGTAATTAACATGCAACAGTATTGCTGTAATGTATCGTCCTCTGAAGGCAAAATTTTGATTTGGGTAACTGCTGAGGTGCAGCTCCCATTCTCATTGGACGACCTGGGAGGATTTCATGGGCAGACAGTTTGTATTTACGCTGAGGATTATCGAGCATATCGAACAGAGCTAAAGGCAAGGCTTGGGGCCATTTCGGCCCTGTCTCTTGACACACTTTGGACTTTGGTTCTACATACGAACTGGACTTGGGGTGGTAAACTCAATCGAACTGTTGATCTTTTCCTAGAGCTTTGCACATTTCTTTAAAAACCTGACCAGTAAAATGTGGTATGTACTCTGCCAACAACTTTTTAGCCACTGTAACAGCATCTGTCTTTCTACCTGGGTATGCTTCTACCCACCCAGAAAACACAACCACTACAACCAAGCAATATGTAAAATTCATACAGGTGAAGAGCTGCATGAAGTTTGTCTGCATGTGCAGGAAAGGACCTTCTGGTACTGGACACGCAGACAGCACCATAGGTACTGCTCTCCCATTATTATTGGTCAAACATGTAACTTAATTCTCCGAATAACTTTGAGCCATAGAGGCTAAACCACGGACAATCCAATCTTGCTGCAATAGAGTAATCATAGCATTTTTACCTAAGTGGGCTAAGCTGTGAGCTTCACGGATCAGGTAGGGGAGGAGTACCTTAGGTGCCACCAGGTGGCTGTCTGGGGAACATTGCAGGGAATCTACTCCCAGTTTACTATACTGTTAGATCCAGGTCACCTTTTCAGTTTCAGGGTCTGGGTCTTGGAGGATTGCCAGACTGGATAGGAAAGCAATTGGTGACGGTTGGACTGCAACATAAACAAGCAATTCATTGGGAGCTATGGGCCCATTTAAGGCTTCTGAATAAGCTGAATAAGCTGCACCGTCTGCTAGTGTATTTTGCTGGGCTGTGAATGACTGAGAGGGATCGTGTCCCTTAAATTTAACAATAGATGCAGTTTCAGGAAGTAACAATGCATTCAATAAAGCTGACACATATTTTCCATTCAATATTGGTGTGCCCGTGGATGTTAAATACCCCTGCTGCTTCCAAAGCACTCCGAATTTGTGGACCACTCTGTGGGCGTACCTGGAGTCGGCAAATGTCATATCCAATCTATCCCAGGCCAGGGTACAGGCACAGTGAGAGCCACAAGTTTGGTGATCTGGGCTCAATTTGCCATAGGTAATCGATATGCTGCTAGGACAGCATGTGGGGTACATAGAGAATAACCAATTCCTCCGTTTCTGGGACTAGCATACAAGATCCGTCCACTAAGAGGATCAGATTGGTGTTGAACAGAGGCATATCTGACAAATCAGCATGTGGGGACATGAGCATCTCCACAAAAATCTGACAGTCATGCGGTTTCCTGTCCTACGGGGTTGGCAGCAAAGAAGCAGGGTGCAGGACTGAACATTGACCCAAAGTTACATTGGCAGCAGAAATAAGCAACTTTTCACATCAGACTTAGACACATGCTGTGTTTTCCATTTAAGCAATAGTGACAACACAGCATGGGGAGCCGCAATCGTTTCTAAAAACAGTGCGCTAGTGGCGATGGCTCATAGACAAGCTGGGAGTCCCACAGCTACTGTATCTAATGCTATGCTATGGTAGGATACAGTCCGATGCTTATGTAACTGAGTCGACATACCTTGAGCAAACCTGTGTCTCTGGTCACAGTACAGCACAAGGGGCTCACTATAATCCAGCAGACCTAAAGCCAGAGCTGTTGAGAGTGCTTGCGTGATGGTGAAAAGGCATCTTCTGCTTCATGAGGCCATGGCAGGGACTTGGGGATTTAATCATGTGTGAGGTTCTTTAGGGGCTTAACTATCGATACATATCCCGGGACCAACTATCTGCAGTGACTGACCATCCCGAGGAACCCTCTCATCTTCTTTCTAATCTGGTTATTGGGGACATTCTGGATCGCTGTAATCCGATCTTGGGTCAAAAGTCTTTCAACAGCTGAAATCACATGGCCGAGGTATCGCACACGGGGCAGCTACAACTGTAACTTGTCTTTAGATGCCTTGGACCCTTTTAAGCAAGCAATTTTAACAGAATGAGAGAGTCTTCCTCACATGCTTAAAGGGAGCTGAAGGCTAAGAGCAGATTGTCTACGTAATGCACCAGCATCAACCCTCCTGTGAACTGAACTGAATCTTTCTTTAAAATTTGGGAGAACAGGGTAGGACTTTCTACATATCCCATTGGAAGCCGAGTGAACATATATTGAGTAGATTTATAGCTACATGTGAACAAATACTGTCTGGCAGGATGTATAGATATATAGAAAAATGCTGAATACAAATCTACAAGAGTGAAATACTTAGCTGAGTAAGGAATACAGGACAGGATGGTAGCTAGATTTGGTACAAAAGCTGGCACAGCTGCATTAACCACACGCAGGTCCTGAATAAAGCGATACACCTCTTTATTTGGCTTCTTTGTGGGCAGAATCAGAGTATTACACAGGTTGCAATTTGGTACAATAATACCTTGTTGGAGTAGGAATTCTATTGCAGGACGAATTCCTTCTTCGGCCTGTCGAGAAATGGGATACTGAGGTACACATGGCAAGAGATTTGCAGGATTTAGAGTAATTTTAGAAAGCTCATCATTGACCATATAACCAGTATCACTAGCGTGCGCTGAACATAATTTAACTTTGACACGGTCCAACAGTTCCTGCCACGAACAGGAAGTGTCGAGCAGGTCCCCAGGGTGTGAATGGGTAATTTCATGTATCACTGCCAGTACCTCATGCTCTCTGTGACTGGGGATGTCAAGGTAGACACCATTAGGAGAGCAGTAAGTAGAGCCACTTAGCTCACACAATAAATCTAATCCAAACAAATTCCCAAGAGAACAGGGACTCAGCAAGAATGCATGCTGGTCAGAAATGGGACATATTGTGACCGTAAGCGGGGTAGACAGAGGATGAGGTATTAGTGTAGACCCTATACCTACAGCATTAACAATTTCATCAGAATGCTTCCTCCGTAAAAACTCAGAAGCTTTTTGTGTGGAGCGTGATTCTCCAGAGTCAACCAAAGATAAAATCTTTTGTCCAGCAAAAGCACAATCAACACATGGATCAATCGATGAGTGGTGCAACAAGTTCTGAGACCCCTTGGCAATCCTAACCATAGGTCTGAAGTGGTGGCAGTGGATGCTGTGCCCTTGTGTTTTCACTTGGTGCGTTTGGCTGTCCGCCTCAATCGTCATACTCTAGCTAATATGGACACTCGGCTATCCAGTGTCAAAACTCTTTGCAATAATTACAGTGGTCACTATACGTATATGTGTAAAACCTTTAAACAGTTTGCCCTGGTTAATATGATTGGGGTGCTTCTCTTCCTCGTCCCCATCCTCGCCCTTGTCCCCCTAGCGTGGGGTGAAACTCTCCCCTTCCCTGGGGAGGTTGTAAACTCTGTATCTGCAATGCCATATGTTTGGCTTCAGTAGTTTCTTTCTGTCTTTCAACCTTTTCATGAAAGTATTGTGCGGCTAATATAACTTCTACCAAACCCTTTCCTTCCCATCCTATTAGCACTGCTTTAATACCTAATGATACCTTGAGTTGCCAACTTAATAAACTGAGTCACCACAGCTTGAGGCATTATAATGGCTGCATCAACGATCCCAGAGTATTTTTCAAAACATAGTTTCAATTGTTCGAGATATTCTGCAGGGTTTTGCTTGCCTGCATACATCAATTTTAGACCAATTAATTTTTCAAGAACACTGTCTGTAAAAGTGTTCAGATCCCTAGCAGTGGCAGGTTCTTCAGATGGACGATTGGCGGGCACTTTCAGCAGGGTAAATGTATCTGTGGGCAGCACTACTCGCAACAATTGATTCAAGCCACCACACGTAGGATGATAACAGTCTATTATAACCTAAAGGTCTTCTTGAAACTTAACAGGGTCTTCTCGTATCTTTGGGAATCTCTGAATGTGGCTGAGGAAGGTGAAAACAGTTCTGAGCTTGTATTTCAAGGGTAAATGAACCGACAATATGGTTTATTGGGGTAGACTGGTGATAGGTTGTGTGAGAAACCTGAGGGTATTCTCACTCCTACTCCCCCTGGATCCACTTCTCAGGAGGCCAGGAAAAGGCCATCACTTTTGAATCCAACCCTGGGGTGGAGAAGCAAGGGAGGATCACCTGGGTCTAGGGTCCTTGGGTATTGGGAAGAGGGTATTTATACACAAGACATGGTATCCCCCTTTCCCCTATTAGTACCAACCTAACCCTCCACGGCCGTTATGGGTTATTGTAAAACATCTCCCCTCATTTTCACTCATTCGACCTACTACAGTACCTGGACAAGGAAGAGGTGACTATGAGTAGTTAACACTAGTAAATCTTTTCAACACTCTAGTACTGAGATGAGGAAGAAGACTGCAGAGTATTGTAAAGGTCAGGCATGTTCCAAGTTCTACTCTATTTTCAGTTGGGCAATTTCAATTGGGAACTCACACCTGCAACCTGTCAAGTGGTTGCAGGTGTATAAGAAGGGAGGTGACCAGCAGCAAAGGAACCAACAGTGGATCTAAAAAACGAATTGGTCTAAAATTGATGCAGCCATGGTGGGTCCTGCAGGAGCACCAAGGCGCTGGCAGAGGGCCCAAAAGAACTGTTGTGCCCAGCACCAGGCGGGTCATGAAGAATCCACAGGTGTTGGAGCCTCTGTGGTCAGAGATACACAGTCGGAGCTGCGGGCAAAGAAATGGAAACAAAGTAGCCATCAGCATCCATGGAAGAAAAGCAAAGCAGCCGGTGGAAGCAGAAGAACATCCAAAGTACAAGCGGGGCTCACGGTAGATGGAAAGCCAACCGGCGAAACAGAAACGGAAAAGCGCAGCTGCCCAAACGGAATGCCAGGGATCAGTGAAAGGGAAAATCACTAGAAACCGGGACACTCCTGTGAGGGCTGTGTGGAAGAGAGGTAAGTGCTGATTGCACAGAATAATATGAGCATAATGAAACAAACTGAAGCCCCGGGTTGGGAGAAAAGTGAAACAGCAAAGTGAACAATCACTAATATTGAATACCAAACTGAATGAACACTTCATGGGCAGAGCTACGACGTGATGACAGATGAATGTGAAATTGTCCATTTGAAAGCAACGTATGAAATAAGAGAGCACGTGTGAAAGAGCCTAAAGAGCATGACAGAAAAGTGGGGAAGAAATAAAACCCCTGCAAAGGGAACTTTATGCATGAAAACAGTGTGGCAAGACCAACAAATATTTAGGGATTTAGCAAATTCATTCTGCAGCATTGCCAGTTGTCATGCCAATCTGATATTCTGCTTCTTAAACCCCCTTTCCCCATACTCGTCTATCCGTCAGTAGTTTCAGACGTATATTTGGTGCCTGCATCACCAAAATGTGGCACAACCAAAAATGAAAATGTGTTTATAAAAGTCAGGTTTCAAAACTCTGAAGCAAAAAATGTAAATCAAAATGTTAACCCCATAATAATATATCATGATTGGCTGGTCGTCTGCTTTCTGGCCGATTTCTGTACTTTAATGATTTATGAAATGGAGTCCTGCTAAAGTTAAAAACCTCTGTCTGTCCCATTTAATGGGAAATCACATGCCTGAGTTTAGACATTGATATGGCGTTAAGCCCCCAATCCAATGGCTGGAAACGGGGGGTTGATGGCCCGAAAGCCTAGGTTATCGGTCGAGCGAAGCGAGCAGGGCTACAGTAGAGGAGGGTGCATGCAGTCGCCTGCTTGATTGAAAATCATCAGGCAACTGCTACATGTAAACCTCCACCAATGCTATAGAAACAAGCAGAACCTTCTCCACTGACATTGGATAATCACCTGATCTAAGCATCAATCAATCAGCTATTTGAATAGCGCTCTTTCACCCAAGGCATCATGGCGCTTGAAACAACCAATAACATGACTGATGTAAAAAGAGTCACAGATGAGCGTGTGAAGAAGAATTTATCGAAGGAGAAAAGTTTTCAGGTTTTGTTTAAAGGATGTAAAGTCCTCAAATTTAATCAACCTTTCTGGCAGTGAATTCCAAAGCCTAGGCCCCACTACTGAAAAAGCACAGCCACCCAACTGATCTTTATTATATTTGGGTATCAGTAACAATTCTGCATTTGAGGATCTCAGAGGACCAGCAACAACAAGAATAAAAGACACATTGTTTTTTATATAGATGCACAGACGAGTTGGTTTGACATCCCTTGATGACACTTGCCTAAAAGAACATGATACTTCTTCAATTAAAAGGAAAATAACACAGGTTATCTACAGCAATTTTATTTTTCTTGGTCTTGTCCTTTTTTATGAACACTTATCCCTTTTTAGGAGCCGAGAACATTTGCATCACCAGATTACTGTTGAATATAATATAAAGGCTTACATAGAGTTGGAAAGAAATATGTTTTTAACATTGACAAGGATTTTGTTGTGAAGACTTGTTTTTAAGGATACAAAGGAAACACTGCATATGTTGAATTATATGAGATATTCTCACTTAGTGCCTACAAGAGAATTTACTCACAGACATTTTCAGAAAGTAGGTACCCTAGCAGTAATTATATTAGCAATGTTTTTCTTTACATTTTGTAGTATTTGTATAATATTTTTTTATTGTAAGAAGGAAAACGGATCATTTAGAATACTGCTAGACCAGTAAACATGAGTTGGGTACTTTAACAATGACAAATAAATGAAATGTCACCAGAAGGATTTCCTGTAGTAAATACACAGTTGAGGAGACTAAAAACTAAAAAGAACTGTGCTAGATGACTCTAGGCACTTGAGCAAATATATTACTGATTTTGCCCATGTCACTAATAATTTGTGGTACCAGCACATGAGAAAGTAGGGAGAGAGATGTCCAACGAGAGCTATTATGTATGTTCCCTCATTCCCTATGCCTTGAGCGCTTCGAGGACATTCGTGGTCACAGAAATATCTGCACAGTTCTGCACACTGCCTAACACACTTTGCACAACTAGGGGACCATCCCAAGGAAGACGGGCCACCTTACAATAGATGACAAAAAAGATGTTCCCTTATGAGGATAGCTACATAAAAAAAGGCTATGATGGATGATCCTGGACGGAGAAATAAGGTGATGCAATACACATTAGATGGCCCAAATAGGGGAGAGGTTACAGTAACAGACTATACGTTATTACAATGCATAAATGCTGCAGGGAAAGAGATACCTGGGTACTGAGAAAGACCCCAGCTACTAATATACGGACAGGTATTTACCTCAGAAGGTTGAGTCAAAGGGATGATGGCGTGCAAAGCACAAGCACTCCTTACCGTACCAGTAGAGGTGGTTCAGAATGCAAATGATATATGTCTCAAAGAATGGACTGAATATTCCAAATTGCTCACATGGGTAGAGGATGAAGCGGGCCCCCTACCCAATTTTTAGTGAAGAATGCAACATTATGTTTCAGGAATACTGGCCCAGTGAAAGTAGGGGAAAACAAAAGGTGCAAACGTATTTTTGATGTGCCAGGTATGAAAATATGCACCACCATATTAATGGACCACTATTTTGCCTGTGGTTTAAGGACTTATGTGCAGCTCCCTTCAAATTGGGGAGGCTTCGGCTCCCTGGTCGTAATAAGTACATCAGCCTTGGGAATACCCCAAAGTGAAGTACAGATTGGCAATTTCCCCAAAATGAAAGCACACATAAGACATTTGCATGCATGAAGAGGAGCAACTATAACTCAATGAAGATGGAAAATGCATATTACGCCATACCAGATGAGCTTAAATTGTTCGGCAGATCTGAGATGTTCTTTACATCCCTCTTTACTACCAGGTTGCAAGCCAACACACATGCTAAATGAATGCAAAGTACCTGCTGGGAGCTGTTGCAGACAATAAATACAACCGTGAAAGGCTTTAATGCTATAAGAGAAGAGCTAAGGGCAAAAAGGCTTAAGACCCTCCAAAACAGATATGTTCTCAATTTGATAACAGCCATGGAGGGGAGCGTGTGTGCAGAAATTGAGCCTTCTTGCTGCACATACCCCCCACCCCTGATGAGGAGAATGGAACTCTCACAGAGGCTATAGCCACCTTAACGGAAATACACATGAATGGTGGAGGAGGTAGATGATATTGCTGATAATGACTGATTTAATTACCTGTTCTCGTGGATCCCTTCCTGGTTTGGCTAATGCATTCAAAGTACTGGTGGCATTTTACTACTAGTAAGATTTGTCTTCTGTTTTCTAAGAATTTCAATAAGCCAATGCAAAATGACTACCAAAAAGGCAGCGGGAATACACATAGTAATAAACCTGGATGCTCACATACACAAGTATACCCAAACATATGACCTCCACCATGCCTGAGCAATGGAAAGCCCTATCACCCCTACAGGATCAAAATATATTTGTCCTCAGGACCCTCACAATTGTGCACACTGTGCTGCTATATGACCTGGTGAACATGTTAGACATATAGGCCGATTGAGGGGGTGGGGGGTGACTAAGATGTGGATACACAAAGAGCCCTATGTGGGGCAGAGAAAAAGGAAGACTGTGGTCAAGGACTCAACCATAGGGGAACTGTTTGGAGGTAGATAACTATGTCATCCATACCTTTTGCCCCTCCTCCGGCCCAATATCCAGCTCCATTAACTTATTACTAACCTGTTTATCATATTGTCTGAACCCCTCCACCCTGCCATCTTCCATGTCTAGACACCTAAGGAAGCCCTGTGCACCACGAGGTGAGACTTGCCAGTCTGTAGACACATACCGACCCTGTCTTCTACGAATTTGACTCCATGCACCATTTAAATGTAACTTGATTGCACCTATAATCTGCCTAATTTGACCTTTATTAGATTTTACTATGGCAGCACCTGCCGCAACTGGTTTTGAAATGCAAACTACCCAATTTGTATTTACGCAGCTTTAAGTGTCTCCTTGCTGTAATTGGATGTTAATGTGGCAACACTTGATGTATATATGGACCTAAACTGTAACCTACATAATTTGAACATATTCAACTCTTCGAATTTTACTGTGACAGCACTTGCTGTACATGGATGTACAACCTATTGGTACGTGCACACGTTATGCAGACCCCCCGCACAACGTGGTGAGGCTTTTGTGCAACCATACTGATGTTACATGTTTACCTATTTATAATAATCATTTGGCAATCATTTATCAACCTCAGCAAGATGAAAGGCTGAGTTGGCCTTGCAGGGATTCAAACCTGCAACCTGCAGATCAAACATAGGTCACAGCTACAAGCATTTAACTTGCTGAGCCACCTTCCCGGCTACCCGGCTATATCAGATCTGTTTGTACTTGCATACTTGATTTAGCCCCCGGACCGTGAGGTGAGGCTTTCCAAATCTGTGAACCCATACTAATGTCACATTTTGCCTATTTGTACCTGTATACTGGATGATTTTAGCCCCCACACCATGAGGTGAGGCTTAACCAGTCTGTATACACTCACCTACTCTGTTTGTAACCAATATGCAAACTCTTGCACTTCTCGAATGTACTATGCACTTTCTGTAACTAGCGCCTAGATGCCTCTGGGATGTGGGTGCTGAAATAAATGCAAAAATAAATAAATAAGTAAATATCACATTAGTGAGAAAAGCTACTCACTAAGGCAACCGTACCGCCCTTATCACAGGCAGGTACAGCAGGAGATAGACCCAATCTGAGCTAAAGACGGCAAGAGTAATACAACTAATATTATGGCAATATATCCACATGCATTAGACATGGAGCAAATGTGCACTCAACCTGAAGAATGCATACATTAGGTAATGTGTACATTAATACATGAAGAACATTAACATAGCATCCATGAGACATGAAGAATATTAACATAAGCAATGTATAAGCTGAATGCAGCATGAAGGACACGTTAAAATAGCTCACTGACATAGAAACACAACAGTAATGGGCAGCCATCTTTTCCAAAATGGAAGCTACAGCATGCTTCTAATGAACCAAAAGGCCTCAAGACTTCACAAGAACTCAACATGCTGAAACCATCAAAAAACGGGTTTGTGCAGAGCTCAGGCAGGAGCTGACAACAACAGCCTAGGTTACTGTGATTTATGGGAGGGTCAGAACGCTGCAGTGCAGGAATTGAGATAGCAATTCCAGGATACAAGAAGGATACTCCCAGATTAATTAAAGGTTTATAAGAGTACAGGCAGCCTTTTTAAGGTGCAGGACAACTACAAGCCAAAAGACTCCATGAAGAATAACTCAAGAGTCCCCCCAGTGGCAAGAGAAAACATGCCACTCACATCAATATTAGCTAATATCCCAATAAAAACAGGGTGAAATCATTCCAGACATGGTCCCATCACAAGAGACCCATAATTGAAGAAGGCTGTCTATTAATTAGCAACGAGAATAGACAGGACACCTGCCTTACTCCTTACACATATCCCAGGACACGAGATGCCACACAAGGTAAAATACAAAGAGATCACCCTCGCTCATAGCCTAGAAATGAGGGATGGTATCTTCTTTAACTGAAAGGAAAGCAATCGTGGATCTCTCTCCCCCTACTCCTGTCTGGCTCATGTCTTGACAGCCTGTCATTGTCCAAGGTTGGTTAGTACAGAACCAACCAATGAAAACCCCCAATGTTACGCCGCCCGTGAAGTAAGTTGCCAGCCAATTATATATTGCAAACGGGGATTCTTGGATACAGACTTTAAGTTGTATTTTAAGGTGATGCAAGCACAATACGCTGCTCAGTGGTTTGTCAGATATTACTCCCCCACATGTGCTCATGGAAAAGAAATCCAGGGGTGCTGGGGATATCTGATCATTAATTATCTTCCCTAAATGCACAGTAGCCTGTCAAAATGACCTGGTAGGTGCTACTATAGGGGCATGGGCAAAGATAAATGAATAAATAAATAAATGTTCTGCACGATGGATGTAGAACATCCGTATTGTCAAGATATACCACTATGGAATTGTCAGGCTCTTCCACCCATGCAGGATATGGGGATTGTGAACACCTGGGCTGGGCTTCAATGCAATATGATTGGGGATCTGTTTTTATTTATTTAATGTGCAGTTGCTAGGTGCTTATACAGCAAGTCAATTCTGTTTCAAAGCGCCCACAGAGCAACATGGAGGGACCATGGGATTGAAAAATAATAAATACAGTGGAAGATAAAGACGAACCTACTATGCCTTGTGAGTATACAGAACGTGCAAGTGCAGTGAGAAGAGGGGAGGTGGAGGGTGGGGCATGTATTGGAATGTCTGTGCTCATGGGTGAGCAGCTGATGAAATGCATAGTATGGTAAGTGCTATGCGGCCTGGTGGTGCATTGGGTAGATAGTGCAAGCCTAAAGGGCCAGTGAGTGCCGAGGCAAGTGCTGCAAGGTAGGCTGGGGCAATTGGGTGTGCGAGGTCAGGACCCTGGAGGATACATAAGGGCCCTGGTCACCAATCATAGCGACCGTGAGATTAGGAGAGGAGGGAAGAAGAAAAGGAAGAGGTGAAGAGGAAAGTCTTGAGGAGCTTCCGGACTTTGAGGAAGTCCTGCTCAAGTCAAAGACGAAGGGGGAGGCTGTTCCATAAGAGGGAGCCAGCTGAAGAGAGTGATCGACCTCCGGTCCTCTGTTTAGCTAAATGCTTTGCACACACAGAGAGTTAGTGCCAGAGGACCGTAGAGGTCTAGAGGGAGAGTATTTGTTAAGAGAAAGTTGCATAAAACGTGGTCCCAGGCCCCAGACAGCCTTGTGGATGATGAAGAGGGATTTCAATTTAATTCATGCAGCAACCGGGAGCCAGTGAAAAGTTTTTAGAGCAGGAGAGATGCAGTCCATGGGTTTACGGCCAAGGATAAGGCTTGCTGCCCTATTTTGGATTAGCTTAGCTAGAGGGGTCGTAGGGTGGCAGAAGGTAGATTCAGGAAGGCTATTGCTGTAGTCAAGCCTAGAGAGAACCAGGGCTCTGGTTACATGGAGCTTCTGGGGGAAAGTGAGAAAAGGGAGAATTCCTTTGAGAAGGAAGAGTTGAAGGTTGGACTTCTTGGCAATGTCCTGAGTGTGAGAGGAGAGAGTGGAGTCGAAGATGACTCCAAGGTTTCTGGCTTCAGATGAAGGAGCAAGGGGAGAGCCCATAGAGGATGGCCAGAGGGAAGGGAAAAAGAGGGAGCAGGGCTCCCACTCTGAATGATCTCACTCTTGCTGGCATTGAGGCAGAGGTTGTTGGCAGTGCACCAGGACTGGATGGCAGAAAGGCATTCAGGGATGATGGAAAATGCAAGAGGGTCAACAGGAAGTGTGGAAAAGAGTTGTGTGCCGTTTGCGTAGGACATGGAAGTTGGCGGAGAAGGAGGACAAATCAGAGTGCCACTTGGTCAAGTTAAGTGTTGAAGAGCAAGGGGAGAGGTTTGAGCCCTGGAGAAGGAAATAGGTGAGCAGAAGGTGCCCAAAATAACTTGGGACGAACAGTCAGTTAGGAAGGAGGTCAGCCAGTCCAGTGCCCATTCAGAGATACTAACGGTATCATGGAGCAGTTTTATGAGGATAGAATGGTTGACTGTATCAAAGGCAGAGGAGAGATTGAGTAGGATGAGGACAGCTGGAGGGTTAGAGTCCAGGGATGCAAGCAGTTCTTCACGGGTGTTCAGAAGAGCAGTTTCCATGCCTCTGGATGCTCGGAATACAGTTTGATGGTCCTTGAGACCACCAACAAGTTCAGTGTGTGAGGTAAATTGTGTAAAGGCCAGCTTCTCCAGCAATATCCCAAGGAAGGGGGTTATAGAAATATAGAAATAGGGTGGTAGTTGGCTGCATATGTAGGGTCTGCTGAAGGTTTTTTCAGGAGAGGGTGCCCAAGATAGTGCTTGAGGGAGGAGGGGAAGATCCTGTGGCAAAAGAGTGGTTGCCGAGATCAGCGAGTGCAGGGGCAAGAGAGACAATGGTGTCCTTGATGGTTCTGGAGGAGCAGGGGAAATCCTGTTTGGAAGAGACCTTCATGGAGCGGAATTCTTCAGGTATGACAAGGGAGAAGGGGAGAGAGAGAAGAAGACCAAGGGTGAGAAGCCATAGGACGCAAGGGAGTGAGGGATGGGTTGGGAGGGAGGGTATCAGGGATGCGCAGGATGTCCAGATTTGTATTGGTGAAGTGTGTGCTCAGTGCGTTGCAGAGTGCCTGGGACATAAGAGAGGCGGAGGAGACTGCGGAAGGGTTGTCTAATTCCCTGCAGATTTTAAGGAGTTCAGCCATGTTGCTGGATGCACCAGATGCCTGGATGTGGGCCCTTTTCTTGGCACTTCCTCACCATGTGGAAGGCCGTTTCCATACCATACCATAGCGGAGGCGATACCCGACACACTTGATGGAACCCTTTGCAGTTATTGCAGCATGGTAGGCTGCATGCTGCTGTCAAATCTAAATGGCCAAACTTCCCAAGAGAGCCAGTCAATGATTCTGATCTGGCATTTATAGTGAGTTCTGTGATGGCAGGCATTTTGTATCTTCCCTCTGTAAACTCGTTATAGCATTAATCCCCACCGGCCTCAGCAACATTCGGCATATATGGGCCAGAGACCTTGATGTAGATGAGATGAGATGTGGAAGTCTATGTGTGCTCTGGCAAGGGCGGTGCCTCGGAACGCCCGCTTTCAGTACTAAATCGAGGGCGGCATACACCCTGCAGAAGAGTTGTGTCCTAGATGCGGTTCGGATGAAGTCAGATATATGCACATTTTTTCTTGTCCAGTCCTAATTTGACCACATACTGCCGAGATAATTGTGCTAAATTACAGGATACAACCGGGGTCCAACTGCGGCCTACGGTGCTCACTTGTATATTTGGGCCATGTGAGCTTGGCTCCAGGCGAAAGCTACTAAACCTGTGTTTTGTATTAGCCAAGAGATGTATGCTACTGAGGTGGACTCACCAAGGGGCTCCCTGTAAAGAGCACTGGATTCGCGATGTCGTATGGTCCAAGAACATGGAAGAATCCCGGATGCCCCTGACCCCTGTAAAAAAAGACCTATCCATATTTAGCCAGATTTAAAATTGCATTTGTTGAATTACTCTCACTTTCATGATTGGGGGAGGGATTGGTAACCCTCACTTCTCTCCTCTCCTCTCCTGGCGTATATGATGTAATGAAAATAACTTGAACATGAGCATGCTGTACAGTTCTGTGCATGTATCATGTTTCACCGGTTTGTGACAGCGAGTACTAAATAAAGTTTTTATTTTAAAAAAAGAATTACCTGTTTCACTGGCTGTTATTTCTTATATTCTTTTAACATTTGGACATTTTTTTGGTGAAGTAAAACTATCTTAGCAAGAATTACAAAAATCTTTCCCGCCAACCACTGAAGCCCAGACTGACAGCTGTGTGAGGAGATTTCCAGAGGAAAAACATAGTGCGCGGTTTACACTGACCCTCAGAGGCAAAGCTTCCCTCAAGAGGTGCATACTGAATTCCTGTGTGTGTGATTGACCTTAGATTAATTATCATCAGATAAAAAGTCAGGTAATGAGTCAAGAGGCAGTACAACATATAGGGGCCTCACACCCAAGCAGCATTCTGCAACTGGCCGTGCCACAGGCTGACAATCAAGGATTCAACTTGAGTCTGGCAAATGTACCTGAGGACAAAATGCATTGGAAAACCAACATGAGAGGTTTAAGGGAGCAATTCAATGACCTACAAATGGCCACTTTACATAAGAACTGGTGAGGTGAAAAACCAAGCACGCAAATGTTTTAAAATCTACTTTAAAGTCATGGATGCATTGGGCCTTATTACGCTTTACAACCGCAAGTAATTCGGAAAGCTCGCAGGAATTCACATCAAGTTATGAGTCCATGTGTTGTCCCAATCATCAGTGGTAACAGTAATTTCGGCTGGTGTCATTAGCGCCAAAAACCAGCACTGATTGGCTAATCCTCCAATTTTGTGTTACCACTGGAAAATTGAAACAATTACTGAATGGCAATTGCGTCGGCGGAATAAGCGCTCAGTGGAAATAACATCATGCCACAAAAAGAAATTCAGTGGCGCCCATCGTTAAAAAAAACATTCCATTCAACAACGTATCACTTCCTGTAGCCGTCAAGCCCCCACACCTGCCGGGAAGATGCAGATGCTAGCAGAGGGGGTGGTGTCCAATGCAGAGGAGCTGTTTGGGGCCTAGCACTCTAAGACAACCATACAAAGAAAGAACTCCATCTGGAACAACACCAGGGGACAGTGGTGCTGGTGGGGTCACTGCAGCATGGCGTGAAAGACTGCAGGAGGCGCTGGGAGGACCCAAAGGCACTTGAGTGCGCTCTGCTTGACAACATCCAACGTGAAACAGAAGCAAGAGAAGGAGGAACTCTGGAGCCATTACACCTCACACCCTGGGAGCGGCGGAAGGTGGCCAGCATAGTAGACATGGCTAGCATAGAGGGAGTCAGTACCGCAGGGGTTGGTGTGAGCAGTCAAGTGGACCCAGGTGAGTACAAATGAGGATGAAAGGTACATTGGAGAAGGAAATACATGAATGTCATGTATAGAGTTGATGGACACACAACAGATAGTTTGGTATTTTCCACAATGTAATGGTGTGTCGAAAATGCAGTACAGCTGGCACTGCTATGAGCTTGGCACACGCTTGAGCTTGACCACCTCATGTTCCGGAAGCAACTCAAGACCTTCCTTTTCGCTTCCGCTTTCCCTTGCTGATGTTCTTGTCTGCTGCACTAACTGGTTACCTGGCCTTCCTCTGAACTTTATGGGAACCAGGCTCCTTCTCGACCAGTAGCCCCATGCACAACCTCTGGGCCTACCACGCACTAGGGACTGTATCTGAACCCTACAGTCCCCTGCCTCCTTGCAAGCCTCACCT
Organism: Ambystoma mexicanum; assembly: GCF_040938575.1. Classification (NCBI taxonomy): domain Eukaryota; kingdom Metazoa; phylum Chordata; class Amphibia; order Caudata; family Ambystomatidae; genus Ambystoma; species Ambystoma mexicanum. The sequence continues at coordinate 835,463,984 of NC_090925.1, forward strand.
AGAGCCGGCCACCCCGGTGGCACTTACTTGAATTTTGCTCATTGCTTCTCCCCTTGGCACTTCTCCTCTCCCTTCCTCTTGCACTTGCATGATCTGAATGACACAAGGCCTAGTAAGATTGTTTGTTTTGTTCCCCTTTGTCCAGAACAATCAAGGTGGGTTTCAGAACACGCAGAATGATTATCAAAATGCGCAAGGAGGGTTTAATCAAGGGGGAGTAGTCAGAAGGGCTCCCCTATATGTTGGACTTGTGGGATGACAGGGCACATTGCGCGCATATGTGGAAGTCAAGGGTATGTACAGAATGGCCAATTTTCAAGAGGGGGGACAGCTTATCCTCCAGAATATAGCTAACACTTTAGGGAAGGGTTCGCCCAAGATCAGACGGTGTATCCTTCCTTGTCTTGCCGCTCCTAGAAACACTTCTGGACAGGCGCGTTATAAATGACTTATCACATAATATGAATGTGGCCGCAACGCACTATGCCACATTTAAACAACACCACAGAATCCTAAGGTATAGCCTCCACTTTAGTATCAAAATCCTGCCGAAACACAAGGCCCAGATCACCTCACAGGGAAATACTGCCAAAGCACCTATGTAATTCCATGGACTCTGAAATGGGGAAAAACAGTGCCGTTCTAACACCCTAATCTGGGAGCATATGTAACACGTTTTGAGTGGACCAAGTGTGTCAGCATTACAACGGAAGTGCCGCAGTAATACTAGCTAACACGCAAAGATGCCCTATAGTTGGGAGACAGAATGTCAAACAGAAATTCTATGGGAATCATCAAGAGAACTTCTGACTCATTACACAAAGCACACATCAAGATGACAGCGATTAATGGAATGTCTCTGTGACGCTGTATAATTGTTATTTTTTTTAAAACTTTATTTAACAAGTGGCATCAGCATACAATACATGGTGTCAGCATACAGCAGGTACAAAAGGTTATGTTATAGTCTCTTATTATTTCGTAGATATATGCATTTTACAATAATGAGTCTGTGAAGCATATCAAGCATTTTGTGCAATGGTACATTCGAGGCTCTGCATTAGAGGTCCTGCCTTGAGGTCTGGTTCCGGGTTTCATTTTCCACATATGTGCGGTATGGGGCCCATATGCCTTTTGGTCTTGACTTGGGGACTATAGATTGCACATATCCCTCCTGGTTCTCGTTCACTTGTGCCAGCTCTTTGAGCCACTGATTAAGTGTCAGGCCTTTTTTTGCTTTCCATTTTAGCAGGATGCAATTCTTGGCGGTGATACACCCTAAATTAAACAGTCCTCGGGTTTTTATGTCTGTTTTGCCAATGTCTCCTTTTAGTGGCTGTGACGTAGGTGGGATTGTTAGCATGTCTGATAGTGTTTGTGGAATTTGTTTCCAGTAGTCGGCGATTGATCTGCAACTCCAGAGTATGTGGATTGTATCAGCGTCTTCAGAGTTGCATTTTGGACAGGTTTTTATACATTGTGGATTGAATTTCGTGATGTGTCTGGGAGTATAATGTAGCCTGTTTAGGACCCTATATTGGATCAGCCGTAGTCTTGAATTGAGCGACACTTCCCAGGTTAGGGTGCACATCTTCTGCCATTTGACATCGTCAATCAATGATCCAGTGTCTCTCTCCCACTTTTCTCTGAGGTTAGGTTGTAATGGGGTTTCGTTTTGTATTTTAGAGTATAGTCTCACTAGAAGCCCCTTACTGTTGTTGTGTATTACCAATTCCATGCATTCATTGGAATTAGGTTCCTTCGGGTAGGATGGCCATTGCCGTCTCACTGCAGCTCTCATGCAGTAATATTGTGGTTTTTATAGGGTTATCACCCAGTTTATCTTTGTATTTGCTTATGTTGACAAATCTGCCTTCAGGAAAGAGATCTCCTAGGTGTATTGTTCTTTCAGGGTCCCACGCGGTCCAGATGTCAGCGTCCATCGTGGGAGGTAGGTCTGGGGTATCCCAAAGTGGGATGTTCCTAGTGTATGGTTTGGTGATGTTAAGTCTTATCACTATACACCTCCAGGCATCTAATGGAGTGCACAGTGGATCAAACAGATAGGGGTCGATCTTACATGAGCACATCAGTGTGGATTTAATATCATATGGTATAACAGAATGTTTTTCTATTTCAACATGTGAGTATTTAACATTGGGTACATACCATAGAACTGCATAATGTGCTTGCACGGCCAAGTAACATAGCTCGATGTCGGGGACTGCAAGGCCCCCGCGGTGGTAAGGTTCTGTGAGCGATTCCCATTTCACTCTAGCAGTTTTACCACCCCAAACAAACCCGACTGCCAGGCTGCGGAGTGTGTCAAAGAACTGTCGACCTGGCCATATCGGGATGATATTAAAAAGTATAGCAACTTAGGGGCAACAATCGTTTTCCGGACTGCTATTCTGCCAATTAACGATATGGAAAGTTTACTCCATAAAGTAAGCTTATGTCCCAGTGTGGTTAGGTAGTTTGCGTGGTTATGCTTGTGTAGAAGTTTGTGTGATGTTGCCACCTGTCCCCGTAGGTATTTAACTTTTGTGCTTGCCCATTTCATTCCATGTACGTGCGTGGGTTCTGTGGTTTTGTCCTTCAGAGGGAACATCTCAGATTTCGTGGTGTTTATTTTACACCCTGAGTGTAGGGTGAAGATATCTATTTCTGCCAATATTGGTGATATATTTTCCTCAGGGTGTTTCAAATATATTAGGGTGTCCTCAGCATATAATGAAATAATTTGTGGGGGCCCTTGTATATGTATGCCCCTATGCCCGTGGGATTCCCTGATCCTGCTCGCGAGGGGTTCCATCGTTAATGCAAACAGGATTGGAGTAAATGGGCACACCTGTCTGGTCCGTCTGGAGAGTCTAATGGTTTCTAGTAGTTCCGACTAGTGCGGACTCTGGCCACTGGGTCAGTGTATAGTAGACTCACATATTTACTGAACTCCCCTACCATCCCCATGTGTTTCAACACACCGAATAGAAAGTTCCATGATACGGAGTCAAAAGCTAGTATCATTGCTTCTGCCGGGAGTTCACGGTTTATTTGCGCCATAGTTCTGAATTATTGTCTCAAGTTTAGAGCTGTTTATCGGCCAGGTATGAATCCTGACTGGTCGGGTGTATCAATTCGGGCATGTACGGTAGCATTCTATTGGCAAGAGTTTTGGTGAAGATTTCCATATCCGAGTTTATCAAGGATAAGGGTCGGTATGAGGCCACTTCATTTATGGGTTTCGCAGGCTTCACGAGCACCGTTATGATGGCCTCTGTGAGGGAGATTGGTAGTTTTCCTGTGGTGCATGCCTCTTCCCACAGAGTTTAGGGGCCAGGATATCTTTGTAAGTCTTATACAGTTCTATTACTATGCTATCCAGGCCCGGGGCTTTACTTGATGCTAGGCAGGCTATGGCATCTCTGATTTCATCAACTCCTCTAGCATGGGCAGTTTGGTCTGCAATAGGTATTGGTGTACCTCTTCCATAGTAACATTATCGTTGTTGGCGTAGCGTGATTGATAATAATCTCTGAACATGTTTTTTATTTCTTTGTCTGTAATGCGGGTTCTGAATGTCACTGGGCCAAGTAAGGTCATATTTTTTTCTCCCCTGTTCCCCTCCCTTTGCTTGGTCGTGCTCTGAAACACCTGTGTATGAGCGCGATATAAATAAAATATCATATCATATCATATCATATCATATCATATCATGGTAGTCTGTCGGTTAGACTTGGTAATTCCACTAATGTGTTGTGTATCGCGTTCTCCTTTAATTATCCCGGCAAGTAACAGCCCGGAACGGTCTGCTTCGTCATATCGTCTAACTTGCGCTTTCCTGGTCATGAAATGGGTTTCTCGATCTGCTAGTTCACAGAACTTTTGTCTATTGCCCTTGATTAACCCCACTAGCGCTCTATCATGTGTTTCGCTGTATTTTTTTCAAGTTTCCTAAGGTTTCCTTCTGTCTCTTTTAGCTCTGCTCTAGTGGTTTTAAAAATGCCAGATGTGGCGGCGATCAATATTCCTCGAAGCCACACTTTGAATGTTTCCCAGACTGTGGAGATTTTAGGGATAGAGTTCCCATTTTCAGCGAAGAATGTTTCCATGTCTATCCTTAGCGTTTCTACAAAGGAGTCGTTGAGTAGTGCAGACTGAGGCATTCTCCATGGGTGTCTTGATGTAGCAGAGACATCTAGCAGCATCTCAAGCACTATAGGTGAATGATCGGACCAGGTAAGTGGTGGTATTGTGATCTTGCATGATCCAATTGACCAGGTTTCATATATCAGCCAGAAGTCGATCCGGGAGTGGGCATTGTGCACTGTGGAATAGTATGTAAATTCCTTGGAGGTTGGGTGTTCTGCTCTCCAAATATCCATTAGACTGTACTCGGACAGGACCAGATTTATCGTGTGAGCTGTTCTGGTCTCGTTTCTTTGTCTGGTACTCTATCTGTCTATGGAGAGGTCTAAGATGGCATTGAAGTCGCCACCCCATATGATGCGAACGTTTGGGGTGCGATCTGTTAGAGTAGCTATTTTGGTATAGAAAGTCGGATCATCTGAGTTGGGGCCATATGTGTTCATGAGGAGCACCTGTCTATTGTTGATGGTGTTGGATACCAGTACATATATTCCTCCTGGGTCTATATTCGTTGTGCCAACACTGAAGTCAATGGGCCTCATTAGGAGTGCTGCGGTAAGGCAACAACAGCACCGGTAGTGCTACGGGCACCGTTGTTACCTCGCCGCAACATTCTGAGTTTGCTTGCGGGTGCCGCTCTGGACGCCTGGTCAGACCAGGTGTGCAGAGCGGCACCTGCGAGCAGACCAGGATGGTAGCAGCGGTACCATTATTAACGGTACCGCTGCTACCATCCTCCCCATTCCCATTGAGCTCTATGGGGGCTCAAATTGGAATGGGGATGTACCAGGTCCGGGTCCTGCTAATGGGAATTACCAGGCCCTCCAAAGTTGGAATGGCCCGGTGAGTCCCCTTTTGCGGGACCCAGACCCGAGTTTGGGGGTAGCCATGCCCTTCTTAAGGGCATGGCTACCCCCAAACTCATAATGAGGCCCAATATCTTTATGTATGAGCGTTACCACTCCTCTCGATTGCGAGGGGTAATTGGTGTAAAATCTATTCTTTCCCCATTTGTATGCCATCTGTTTGTGAGTCGCGTCCAGGGCATGGGTTTCCTGGAGCATTACAATGTTGGGTGTGTGACGATCCAGGTACGCCCAAATATTCCTTGTATTAATAGGGTTGTTTAGACCTCTCACATTCCAAGAGATCACTTTGAGTTGAAGAGCCATGTCTCAGCGCTTGTTCCCTTATTAATTTTAACCCATTTCACCTTAGCTCAATTATGCAGAAGTTTATTTCGAATGGAATGTTCATTGCCACAACTTTTGTTATCTTTATAACCCGCAACCTCATCTTCCCCCACTATCTACCCCAACTTGATGATGTGCCCATTTCAAACTCTTGGATAACTCCTGGGGGAAATGTCGTCAGCTTGCCTCCTGGTCGGCTCGACGTTCCATGGGGATTGATGGTTTATGCGTCTGTCTCTGTTGTAATGGGATGTCGGAGATTCTGGTTAGCCTTTTTATGAGTAGGTCTTTTTTCAGTCATTTTAATCTATACCTTCTTCTTCATTATTGCATGGTGTGTTGGCTCCAGGGTGCGGTTGTCTTGGCGGTATAGGTATATTCGCTCCCATATAAAACATTGCTTGAGTGGAATCCTCGAAGAAATGAGCCTTCCCCTCGTGTTGAATTCTCAGTTTGGCTGAGAACATCAATGAATATGGGATCTTTCAGGCTCCAAGGAGACGCTTCACATTGCTGTAGGCTCTTCTCTGTGTTTGTATGCCCGTTGCAAAGTCAGGGTATATATAAATTCTACTTGACTCAAACTGTAGCGTGCCACTTTCTCTGGTGAGCCAAAGCACTAAGTCCCTATCATGGTAGTTGAGCAGTCTAGCATTTATTGTCCTTGGGGGAGCGCCATGGTGTGAGGGAGGGCCAAGTGTTCCATGTGCTCTCTCCACTAGGAACTGTGGAGAGAATCTGGAGGGGTCAAAAAGTGTTTGGATAAGTTTCTCCATGAAGAGTTCCATGGGTCCCTTTATTGCTTCGGGATCCCAACCACGCGGATATTATTTTGCTAGGACCTTTCCAGATCCTCACACTTAGTCACCATTTTCTTGAGTTCTGTTTGAATGGAGTTCAACATACGGTCATGGCGTGCAATATTGTCCTCGTTAGTGCTAATGCGCCCTTCAGCCTCAGTGATGCGGCCACTTTCTTTTTTTTTCAATTTTTGCTTTCAACAATCATATTGTACCCACTATGTCATCCAACTTCACATTAATGGCTAGGAACCCGTTTTGCATGGTTTGTAATAACTGGTCATCTCTCGAGTTCTCCTCTTCACCAGATGCTTGTGAGTTGCCTGGGGAAGGTGGGTTTTCAGGGGGTGAGGGTCTCAGTCCCGTGAAGGAGTCCATTGGGCCCTTCTTTTTATGGGCTCCTTGGATCATGATGGTATCTTGAAGAGTTAGCCGCTGACAGGGTTTGTATGTGTTTCTTCTCGTGTATCTTGCAGCTTCTCTGCACAGTATGATGAGTGTTTTACGGTATGGGTCTGTAACAGGGGGTCTTGAGTCTGGGCCCAGCCGTTGGCTTCTAGAAGGAGTTCCCTGGGCCGTGCTGTATTGTGGTGCTATGATACAGTGGAAACAGTTCTTCGTTGGGGTCAGAGGCCCGGTACGTGCGTGATTGCTTACACTATCAAGTTGTATTGCAGGCGCCTCTCAAAGGATATGGTGGAGTATGAGGTCCTGTAGCTTGGAGTGAGCTTGCAGTATTGTGCACCTTACGTTATCCCCTTGCTGTAGGACAAAGTAGATTTGAGCCAGATGTCAGAGGGTCCGGTTGTTATTCACTCACACTCTTGTTAGTGTCTAGTACAATAGCTGTTGTTCTGGGTGACAATTGCTGGCTAGGGATATTGCGGATTATTGTTGGATAAAGTTAGGCGTTGGGATGGTTCTGGTATTTTGTCACAGCAGTAGGTAAGGTTACAATTCTTACCTTGTCATCTCTTCTGCGCCCATCATCACTGAGAATCCGGCCTGCAGGGGATTAAGGGTAGGTTCTCTCTGGTCTCCCCGATGTCTGCTGTCCAATCTCGTGTCGAAGGGGCCCTCCGCAGCATGCAAGGAAGGCAGGCTTGGCGTGGTTAGACTGTCAGGAGCGTCTGGTTAGTATGCAGCAATCAGAAATGGATGCGTCTCTGCACAGGTCATCAAAAGTCCTTAGACCCGGACATGGGTATCATACGTCTGATCACTCGTTGTTTCCTATTTCCGTGCGGTGCCGGCAGGAGTAGCTTATGTATGATGCAGTTTCATTGTCGATTATAAGGAGTGTCCAAACCTCGTCACCACCGGATACCCCTTACTCATTAACTGCATAGCCCATAGTAGAGCTAAAGATTTTCACTGTTATGTTACAGTGCAAGGTGGGTCAGGGTCAGAGTGTTCCTCAATATATTCCTACTGGTGACAACAACGCTCGTATCTACTGAAAGTGGCTGCGGGTTCTGTGCCAATTCTGGGATGCGGTTCTCCTCTGTCTGCCGGTCTCAGGTTTCGTCCGCTTGAGAGCCGGGGAGTGCCACGGTAAAACCCTGTGTCGTAATTATGTTGTCCGAGTATCCAACGTAGGTGCAGGCTGAGCCAGTGTGACTCGAAGCTCACTGTGGGGCAGGCCACGGGACCTGAACCCCCATCGACTCTGCTCAGGCTCTCCGCCTGGCTCTAAGGCAAGCAGTATTCAGGGTAGAGAGGGACACCATGCGTCCGTGAAAGCAAATGGAGCTTGGGGAAGTGTGCGCTGGTTGCCGGGCAGGTACCTTCTGGCTGGCCGCGGATCCGCATGTGCACTGAGTTTTCTGCGGTCGCGTCTCCGGTTTGAGTTTAGGTGCCGGTTGTATGAAGCCTGGTGAGAGGTTTCCCCACAGCATTTTTCTGTATCGAGTCAGGGCACCGAGGTGGCTTTACCGCGTTGCTGACGTTCACTGTATATCAGATGGAGCCCCCATGACAAATCGGTTGCATAGTCAGGTCGGGCCACTGCTGTGTCCACTCGGTCTTTAGCCCAACAGTCAACTTTGGGCCGCTTCTGAGAGGTTCCTAATTTGGAGTCCGTCGACCATTGTGCATAATGCTGGGTCTAGATATTCGTCCGGAGACACACCGTTGGTGGCTTTGCTCCCCCAGTAAGCCACGCAGACCACACACTCGTGTCTCTCCTCGACCCCCACGCCCTGGAAGTCAGGCGTGGATTCCAGTTTCCTGACGAGTCGGGCTGCTTGTTCTGCAGAATATCTTCTTCGCTGCTGCACCTCGAAGTTTGGGGGTTCGCCAAGTATTGCACAGGGTCCCACTCTTGGTCGTCGGAGAGTATGGACTCGTTTAGTAGACTTACAGCAGGATATTTTGTGATCAGGATTTATCCCCAGGATGGAGCTTCTCGGCTAGGCGACCATTGCTGTGGCTGCTCAACAGCGCCCCTGACTCTGTATAATTTTTACCCCATGCAATCACGAAAGCTGGAGCACCCCCCAGCTCATGCCCTTCCACCCCAAAGTAATCAGCATCATCCAAACAAGATACCACTGCACAAATTCAGTAGGATATATGACCCAAAAGCATGTGCGAACCATGCAGATGGCAGCAACATTTCATAATTGCTGCATTCTGGAAGGAAGAGAACCCAAATGGCAATACAAGTTCCAGTATGCATGATGGCAATGTGAACACTACCGTCATAAATGACATCGTATGCCCCTGTACCTGCATTCTGAATGACTAGCGCATGTATGCATCCTGTATCCATTAAAGTGCCTGACGTCACACTCCCAAGCAAATGCACTGTAACTCCCAACCAAAGCGAGTGCCTGACTTTAAGAACTAGTGAACCAAAAATATACTACAATTTTCCACCAAAGACCCTATTTATTGCCTCTAAGTCACTTTGATGATTTAAATCTCACTCCATATCTCAACCCCATGAATAGGCCTATATCTTATGCTGGGTTATGGAGCAAGTGAGGTTTACATGATCAAAGTGCCTTAGTGGCAACAAAATGTTTTCCCGGGGAGAGGGGGGAGTTATAGCATGTCTCTCGTAGTTTTGCATTCTGGTTCAAATGACTGAAGTGGAGTTACTTAAGCCCCTTGGGGACCCTTACCTGGGAGCTGGAGAGTGCTCCCTCGGTGGTGGGCAGCCTGGCGAGTGGGCCAGTTCCAGCAGGGCCACCTGAGCTGCTCTATGCCAGTAAGATAGCTCAGCGGGTTGAGCGCTCGCTGCTGCGATCTGAGCATGTTCTGCAGGTTGCAAGTTCGAATTCTGGCAAGGCCAGCTCAGCCTTTCATCCTTCCGAGGTCGGTAAATGAGTACCAATTTCGGTTGGGTGATATAGTATGAAGATATGCGCTTTGGATAACGGAGCTATATAAATAACACATCATTATCATTTATGCGCCAGTTCCAAGACACAGTGGGCCGGCGGTATAGGCACCACCATGTTGACCCACCGCCACGTGCTAGGTGGTCTCTCTGTCTTCTCATTTCCCATTTCGCCTTTATTCCACTGTTCGCATTAATCTTGGCATCAAGGTATACTTGCTAAGGCTGAGGCCGATCACACCCTGTGGGCTTTCTATCTATCTTTATGTAGCACTTCTCAATTACCCAAGGTACTGTCCCTGGGATCAATTAAATTGAATGTTACTAGATGTGTTAATCTGATGTTGTATTTTGATACATAAGTCCTGTGTTGAGCATGAAAATAAATACATATCGCATTTTTATGGATGATCCAAACTAGAAATTGTTTGTGCTGTATTTGTGTCTTCAGCGGTCATCTCAGGTATTATGAGCGGGATATCAGGTGTTGATACCCGACCATACAGAATTAAAATGATGAAAAAGTAAACTGAGTATGCCCAACGGTGGAATTCGCTTTTTGTGTACTTGTAAGAAAGGGAAAACATGGATTGTACATAGGCAAACCTAAAGGTAAATCTGTAAAGTTCTCGTATAGTGTATCTAAGCAGCTATGGCATGTGTATTATAGTGCTATATTACTAGATACGTGGGGCCAGACTGCTAGCTATTGGCTGGTATGGGCAGGATATGATTGTTCCTGTGTTTGTTGTCGTGCTCACATCATAACGTGAACAAGCTGTCTGTTAAGTCACTTGTTTATTTGGCTGCCGAGCCTTGGCCTTTCTAAGTAGGGCTCATTGTGTGTTCACTATTTCTCCTGTATAACCAAGGATCCAACTAATCTCACTAGTCACGCACTGTCAGACACTCAACCTTGCGCGGAGGTAGCACGTACACCTGCCTCCCCGTTGGGTCTTGGTGCCTGGCTTTGTAATAAACTCAGGCTTCCGTAACCCGCCGGGGAAAGAGGGTTTGGGTCCGCTGGATTGGATAGGTAGGGGGAAGTTAGGGTAACTGGGAAGAAGGGGTAAGGGAATGGTAGGTAAGAGGGTTTTTAGGAAAGGTCCGTCTTGCTGTCCCCTTGTGGGGTTCCTGAGATCGATGGCACTCCGCCCTTACACTCACTCTTACACTCAGCAAGAACCTCAGAGACCTGTTGGGTCTCACGCTATACACAATGATGATTGATGCACATAGTACATTACTTTTGTAGAAGCGTTCCTATCACGCTTCTTGAGCTGTACACACAGACACCCCTGGAACAAGTATTACCAAGCACTGTAATGGAATAACTCAAAAGACACTTAGCTTTGTGTGATGCAGCTGAGGGGTATGCAAGCTTGCCACAGTTCTTGCCGTAACACTACGGCGCGATACAAGTCCTTGCTGTACACTACAGCGGTGCGCCGCTACAAGAAAACCAAAAACAGGTGTGAGTGAAATGTCAACAACCATGTTTCCTCACACGGCACAATCACACATTCATTCGTTCCGCGTTGAGTTAGTCAGGCCGTGTTACTTCACACAAACTAATTGGCACCAGTTGAGTGTTCCGCGAAGACGGACTCTGGAATCCCTTCCAGTGCTAGGCTTCCCCCCACTACCGACGTGTGCACACAACGTCGAATCCCAACCAGCGTGTTCCAGACACACGCTGAAAGTATCTGTTATTCTCTGCAAGCGTTCCGTTAGCGGCCGCTTATTCGCATTAGTTTGGCCATAAAAGAAATGCACTTATCTGTCATGGTGCGCGGGGCCTGCAGTGTTCACAGGCGGGGTTTGGACCCGCGGGTCGCTGCCTGCAGGAGCCCTCTATCTGCACGTCTTCTCGGGTCCATCTCTTTTAGCACAAGCAGGGATCCTTGCGCGCGTCGCGCGCATGCGCTGGTCCTCGGGCGTTGTCCCGAAGTAGTTCTTTTGCTCGCGGAAGCGCGAGCTTGCTGGGAATTGAAGTCTTTCTTGGTCCCGATGCCGAATGCTGCATTCTGCTGCCTCCAGGCCTGCATTCTACAAATAGGGCACAACAAAGTCCTAAAATACAGATGCTTGGACCACTGCCTGTCTTTCCCTAGTCCAGGATGTTGCCCTTTGTGCGTGGTGTGTACCAAATGCCCCAAACCTGCATTAGGCACAGTCGGAATCCTGACACGCACCTTGTATTTCCGGGTTCCGATTCCCTACTCTTGCCAACCAAGAACTATTTTGAACTTCATATTTGGGCTTACTGCACAAAAATACCCAAACTCGCATTTAAGTGGAAAGGGTCGCTTTAATGTGACGGGCCACAGCTCACAAAAACCGCTAACCTGGCTCCCTGGCCTTACAGACTAACATATCCATTTTAACAAATTGCCAAACAATTAAATAAATAAACAATTTCAATTCCCCCACAATTAAATAATGAAACCATTTAGAATTCCTCCCTTCCTATCCCTTGCTCCCTTCTGTCCCCTTAAATTCCTCTCAATCTTCATTCCCGCTTTCTCCCATCTTCTCCCCAAGGCCACGCCCTCCTTCTTCAATACCTCTTCCCCCTCTTTGTAACCCCAGGTTAGCCCGTTTGTGCAAACAGCACCACCTGCCTCCTTTACCGCGCTAGTACCCCATCGTGCTTCCCTCACACCTCCTCCAAAGGACCTTGTCCCTGGCACCAGAAAAACCCTCCCCTGAGGTGTTCTTTCTGCTCCACCCCCTCCTTACCTAAATTGCCCTCTACCAGCAACTCGTCATGATATCCTGCACTGCCAATCTCACATCCCCCAGGTAATACATGTTTCCAACCGTGGAAAATGCACCCCATTCTCTTGAAACAATTAAATATCCTCGTAAATTATTTCCTGGTGTGTCTCCGCAAAACTTCCATCTCCCTGTTAATCTTTATCCTTGTCATTTCTACTTCCCCTTCGTTCACTGCCCCCCACATATTCTTCTAGGTGATAGCTTGGTCCAGACCAGCCCCACCTCGGACATATGTCCCATAACCAACTCAGACCCCCTTTTCATCTTTTTAGCAGTGACACCCGCCTATCATTGACTAAATCGTTCTGTCCAGCATGAAGAATTATTGCCGCCGGCACCCCCTGGCGCTTCACAGACCTGTTGGCATAGGTAGCAGTTGTCCCCACCTTAGCCTCCCTGCCCCTGACCATCTCACTAAATCAGTGTTAAAACTACATCCCCCCTTCGGTCCCAAAAAAATTGTTTTTGCCGTATCTTTCCCTGCCCCTTTCACCATGTAGTATCCACACATCAGATCTGTGGCAACTCACGACTCCTCTGTGCTACATCTGCAAAAGAAATATGTTATGAGTTTTCACTCCACCAACTGCCTTAGCCACGTCTAACCCCCAATCTCCATCCGCTCCATGAGCCCCAGCTCTTTTATGAACCTTCCGATGCTGCCCCATCCTAAAACAATTCTTTCCAAACTCTTCAGCTCTCTTCCCCAATGCCTATAGAGCCCTCCTCATGACACCTCGAACTTGAGCTGCTGTCACCCTCGACCCATTTTCATGCTGAAAACCGAACCCTCTCTACCCTTACATGTTTCCCGCCACACTACTCCCACACTAACTGGACACCCTCTTTGCTATCTCTATCCAGAAACACCCAACAGCCATTTCCGCTCTGATCCGTCTTTGATCTGCCAATCTTTGTCTCTACACTTATTTCTGATAAATGTGCATCTTCCTACCGTAAAACCCCAAATCTTGGACAACCTCAATAACAGGGCCGCTAAAACTGGTCTCCTGCTATCCTTATCCTTCTTTTTCTTTGCTGCTCCTTCCAGCATTCTACTTGCCATTTCCCCGCTGCTGGGCTGAAAGCCCCAACCCAATTTCCCGTAAGAGCAATGCCAGCCAATTTCCCTGCAATTGTTGCCCTGGACCAACCCTTGTTCAAAACCTTTTTCCAAAAGAACACTGGGAGACGCGGCACGGGCCCACAGTGCTCCTGCAGGCAGCTCACCAACAGGTAAGCCTTGGAAGTGCTTTATTTACAGCACTTCTTACTATATGTCATTGTGGCTGTAGCCCGATATTATTTATTTATAATAAACACGTCATCCCTTGCTCTTTGCTACACGCTTCATATGCTGTCAGCCCCTTTCCCGGTTGCCTTACACGCGTCTCATGTCCATACCATTTACTACTCACTGTGCACTGCCCTTTGTGGCACCACCTCCCTTCCTCTATTCCACTGCGCCCCCGTTCACCCTTGCAAATGTTCCACATCATCAATGTTTCCACCACTGCACCAGGTGCCATCCGTGCACCGCTGTCCATGAAGTTCCATCTCATCGCGGTTCCACCCCACTGCACCAGGGGCCAAACATGCACCTCGTCCATGCAGTTCAATCCCCATAACATGCCACTTCACGTAGCATCACTCCCCACTTATCTCCTTGTGTGCCGCTCTTCTTCTGCTCCTTCTCCCGAGCGCAAAACCTCTGATATAACCCCTTTTTGCCCTCAGTCAATTATTTCAGTAATCCTAGCCAAACTTGCAATCCTCCCTGACCGCTCCTGACAACCTTACCCTGTGATGTGGGTACTTAGCTCCCGCCATAGACGGTGCCATGTTCCTACAAAAGTGCGAACCGGGGCCACTACCCGACACACGAAATTGAGATGCCCAACTCACCTGTGTATGTCCCCCAGTATCATTTTCCGAGCCGCTATCGCCTTCTCAAGCAACCCTACAAGTCTGCTCACCTTGTCGTGTGGCAACCGTGAGGTCCCGGCCACAGCACCCAACTCCCTCCCTAGAAAGGTCAACACCACCGCCTGCTCTTCAGTTTTACCCTACTGCCAATGGCACTCCCAATTCCTGCACCAATGTCTGAAATACCTCCAACATCCTCCGACATTCCTGTTCTTTGCCCACCCCACTGAAAATCATCCAACGAGTGCACCCTTCCTTCACAAACCAAATTGTAAGTAAAAACCACTGCAAAAAAGAGCTAAAGTGCTCATACAATGCACATGAAATTGCCTAGCCCATAGACAACACTTTGTCAACATAGCTTTGGCCATCGAACTGCATCCCCCGCAGCCAAAAATCTACCGGATGCACCAGTGACAAACGAAACACTGCCTTGATATCGCACTTGGCCATGAATGCCCCATAACCTTCCTTCCTCCAAAACCTACTGCCTGCTCTATACTGGCATAGGACACTCTGCAGTCCTCTGGTGCAATACAATCATTCACTGCCATGCCCTCCGCCCCTGACAAATGGTCAATTAGCCGGAATTCTCTGCATCCTTCTTAGGCACGACCCCAATGGAAAGAACACCACCAAATCTCCCACCAGATCCGTAACCGCCCCTACCACTCTTCCGCTGCCCCTCCTTGTGCAGCTTCACTCTCACCACTCCAAATTCTTCCGCGCAGACTTCAAATTTTCCAGCACCGCCGCATCCTTGGACCTTAATAACCCACTTAAAAAACCCTTGCGGAAACCTTTCCCAAAATATTAGCCCCTTCCCTGTCTGGGCAAACTGAGCCACTCTTCCAGAACCACAACTTTAACTGGAGTATGGGCCTTTCCCCACAATTCCTCGCCCTGCTCCCCACCCCCTCCCTCTGTCTCCTGTTTGAAAACATTGTGTAACCGGATGCCGACCCGCACATCGGCTACACTCGTACCTAAATTTGCAAACCGTTCTCATGCAGCTTTCTTTATTGAATGCCCAACATGCTGCTGATGGCTGACCCCCGCCTTCCCCCCACCCCCCCCTGGGGTAGGGCGACCATGAAAGGGCCGCTAAGGCACGGGTAAACCACTTGCCGTATGCAGCATTGGTGCTGGATGTGTATGCGCCATCCATTGTAGCCATGGATCTATGTCAATCTCTCCCCACAGTTGGCTATCCTCCGCCATCCTTGCCCTAAATTCTTCATCGTACTTCATCCTTGCGAAACCCCCGAAACTCGTAAATGCCTTCCTTATTACACCCATGTATTCCAGTCACGCTACACACCACTCGGGAAACTTCTTACAATAAACACTTTCATATATATTAAATGCTGCCGTCAAATTGTCAATTGTGACCGGCACCTTTGGTCTTGCGGCCAACTCCCGCTCTTCCTCCGTGCAGGAGTTTAAAAACATCACAAACTCTCCTGCCCATATTTTTCCTTTTGCCGCCCCCATCAAATGCGCACCCAGCGGCTTTGTAATGCCCATATAAGGCATCCTTTTGTCTTTCCCTGCACCCTCCGCAGTCCTCTCCTTAGGAACCTCAATCATCCCCTGGGCCACAGGCTTCACCACCTTGTCAGTTTGTACTTCCACAGAGGAGACATTCCCTCCTTTCACCCTCACCAAGGCCCCTGTAGTCAGAGTCTGCATCTCCCCACCTGTCCCCTGTGTCCCAGCTCCCCCCTACATGCCCACCACCTCGTACCCAACCTGACCCATGCCGCTGACCACTCCCGTTCCTGCTCACCTCTTTCTGCCCTGCCGCCACCTAGCCGCGGCACCCTGGCCTCCACTCCAACACTCCTCCTCTCTTTTCTCATCGGGCTCCTGCTGCGGGGACAAAAAACATCAGCAGAGTCCCCTAGCCAATTTACCCATCATCCTCTTGCACTTCTGCTCCCCCCAACCTGAAATTCCCTTATCAAACCTTAAACCCCTCCTCGCCCTTTCCCTCCCCTGTAAACCATCTTGCGCCTCATCCCCCAACTGTTCAACATTCTCCTCTTCCTGTTCATCAGCCCCAGTGAAATACCATTGTTGTTCTGAGTGCACGCTCGGGGCAGGCAGCTCCTCTGCGGGTGAGCCCTGAGCGTCCGCCCCGCCACTCCACTGACATCTTCTAGGCGTGGTCACGCCAACCCCTTCCTACTCCTCTCTTCTTGGGTGAGGGGCTCTCTCCTCCACCCTGTGTTCCTCTGAGCTAGGGGCCATACTGCACCCTCTAGTCTGTTCTCTGCTGTCTTCTAGAGGGGCCGCCCTCAAGCCCTCTCCTACCACCTCTTCAGGAACCACGGGGGCCATACTACGCCCTCCGAACAACACCCCTATTCTTGCTAACTGATGGGGATAGAGCCCTCCTCTGCCCACCTGCACTCTTTTACAGGTATTTCCCTCCTCTGCCCCTCCGCCCTGCTGCCCCTCTTTGGTCCGAGCTGACCCTAACCTCGCCCCTAGTCTGCTCCTAGTCTGCCCCATGCACATGCCCACCTCTATCCCTGTTCCTGCTCCGCTAGTGGCCTCACCCGGCCCTTTAGCTCCCGTCCCACTAGCCAACCCTTCACTGTCTGCTCGCCCACTGCTAGTCGCTCTCCAAGGTACCTCCCTCCTGCTCCTTCTGACCCCCCTGTCCAATACCCCACCCTACCCACTGATGTGCTGCAAGCCACCACCGCAGCGAGGTCCCCATCCAACGCCGCTCTGCGCTGTGGCCTATCCTCCCCAGGGCCCCTTTACCCCGTAACTTCCCCCACTGCCCCTTCCAGCTGGGCTTTAGATGCCCTGCTAATGATACTCAGGGCCTCCCTCAATGCCTGGGCTTCCACCAAACCCTGCATTCCTGAGCCCTGTCCTGCCATCCTGCTACAATTCAAAATTAATTCAATTTAATGACACTGCTCCCTGCACACCCCCAAAATAGCTGGCTCCCAAGCCTGAGCAATATCTCCCTGCTGGGACTTAACTGAAATATGTATATGTCGGAAGCAATACCAGGCTTCCTACTTATAACCTATAATTCCCCACTTTTATTCAAATATCCCCCACTGGAGGGCAAGCACTGTCCCCCTTTAAAGCAGGGAAATGCTCCTGACTAGCAGGCAACTCTCTGGGGAACGTGTACCCAGCAATCTAACTTAATAGCTTCCTGCCAAACAAGAATGTTCTTTTCCAAATCCTTCCCAACCCAGTAACGTGTGCACACAGGGCTATTCTGCACTATGCGTGGAAAAAAGGAAAAGATGTATCTTCACTGTGTGGCACTATTGATACTGCCTCTTCGCACCACACGATCTCAGCATATTTTTTGCATTTTTTTAAAGCGCTCACACAGCCACCGAGGCGCTGTTACAGAAATTGTTTGTTTTTTAGTTGCATAATTGTTTTTTTTTCTTAGTAGTGTATTTATAATGCGCTTAAATACGCAGAGGTTTCTAAGCGCGGACATGGCGATCAAACTTCTGGTGCTTCGTGTCGTCTTGCTTCCAAGGCGAACACGTTGCCGCAGAGCTATCCTCCTGCTCACCTCAGCTGCATAAACTGTGCTGCCCCTTTAAGGGCTATGAACTGCCCCCTGGTGGCGGATCAGTATGCAGTGATACAATTGCTGCAAAAATGTCACCTGTGCAAAAAATCGCAGCAAAAATGCAGTGGTTTGACCCGGTAAAGGTTTACCCCATTATACCATTTAAGGGGAGAAGGGGTTGCGGGGGTGCCCCCCGCTTCCCTTAAATGGTATAATGGGTCCAGGGGTTGCGGGGGGGACCATCCTTTACATGGATTGCGGCGGCAAAACCACAGCCTTTTTTCTGTGATATTTTGCATCCACAGCCATTTCTGCAGCGATATTAACACACGGAACCGGCGGATCACAGGCACTGTACTACAATGCCTACATGTAGCTGAGGGAGCACCCAGGGACAGGCATGCACTAAAAACACCCCAGTTACTGCCACCTTGTCGCCCATGTTAACAAACCCCCCCTGGCACGCAACCCTGCTGGAGGAACCCCTGCCAGATGTATCGGATCCGGCCACGAAAAAAAACCTTTTTCCAAAAGAACACTGGGAGACGCGGCACGGGCCCACAGTGCTCCTGCAGGCAGCTCACCAACAGGTAAGCCGTGGAAGTGCTTTATTTACAGCACTTCTTACTATATGTCGTTGTGGCTGTAGCCCGATATTATTTATTTATTTATTTATTTATTTGTTGAAACCCTGAACCCTACCTCAACTGTCCCATGACAAAGGCCCAAAGCAGGGAAGGCGCGGGAGCAGCGACCTGGACAAATGCTGCGTCCTAACCGTTGCCTGCTCCCAAACCTTCCCTGCCTCCTTAAATACCTTAATGGTGCTCAATGCACAGGCCAGCTCTGCAGCGCCCAAAATCACTCCAGGGGAAAACGCTTGCGCATTCCCCCGGGCTCCCCATTCTTATGAGCTAGTGTCCTATGTGACCGGGTCACAGTTTCGTGACATGTCTGGTCACTTGGTTACCTATTGGGATAGAGGCAGACTGCTGAATAGAGGTTTTGGGAAGGTCCACCATTTTGGAGTGTGTGTCGCTTGATGCTGGCAGCTGCAATCCTGCTGCTTAATGCTGATAATATTTGATTTCATAGTTGAAAGATGTTCGGATCATACTCATTTTGAAGATTTACAACGTCCCTGGCGTCCCTGGAGTAAAAACGTTAGCAATCAAAGCCAGGTTAGCTGGCTGGTTATCCTGCTATATGCTGATTGTAAGTCGTTGGTCATCTAATTAAAAACCTTTTTGTACTACAGGCTAGTTGTAGTTGTCCTGCCCATATTGATGTTATCTGTGTCTTTGTTGTCTGTCTTTGACATTACTGATTAAGTTGGTGTGCAGGTGCACTGGAGGTAAGTGGTGTGTCCGTCTGCGTTTGATGGTCTGTGTGCTATTACTCTAGTGTGCAAATGGGAAAAATATGTTTCATGTTAATGATGCCTTATAATTGGGTTCAAAGTGCTCTTAACCCATCACCATTCCCCCAAATACCAGTGTGTCATATTAAGGTTATCATGAGAAATATTGCATCTCTCAGTCTATATTCAGACCTTGGGATGTTGCTCTGAATTTAATTTTCTCTGTTGCCTTCACGGACTGAGGGTTTAATTTAGTCAATTGCCAGAATCTCAGTTTCTTCGTCTCGTCTCCATAGTGCATATTCATCCAAAGTTGTGCCAGTAGAGAACGTTGGTCTTGTGTATTGATGGAATTCAAATGTTCTCTCATCCTGAAACGGACCTGCCTGGCGGTGCTTCCAACATATAACACACTGCAGACACATATGATTTGGTGGACAACGTGGGTGCTACAGCAGTTTAGAAAATTATCTATATATACCGTGTGGCATTTGTTGCCTTATTTCGTAGTTTCGTCCGTAGTGTACATACAAAGTGAACAGAAACCACATTTTTGAAAACCTTTGGTTTTGGTATGCTGCTCTGTCAGCCAGTTACCTCCTGTTTCTAGACTCCTCATGTGACTTGGACATGGTTTGTTTCTCTGGGTTGGGGCTTTGGTAAAAGTAATTAGTGGCTTGTTCCCAATGTATTCCTTCAGTTGTTTGTCTGTCATAAGTATGTGCCAGTGTCTGTTGAGGGTCTGAAAAATCTTGGTACTGTTGGCACTGTACTGTGTGATGAATCTGACAGTGTTATTGATGGCGGTAGTTTGTGCCTCTTTGCTTTTGTCTGTTTTTAGTTCCTCTCTCATTCTGCGAGAAATCTTACGTTCTGCTGTTATAAGGCTATCTTGGCCATATCCTCTTTTCCTAAATCTGTGTTTCACCAGATCTAGCTCCTGTTTGTAGACTTCAGTCTTGCTGCAATTTTGTTTTGGTCTTGTCATCTCCCCTACTGTGATGTTGTTAGGTACATATCTTTGGTGACAGCAACCAAAATGCAAGGTCGAATTAACTTCTGTGGGTTTCCGGAAAGTTTGTGTTTGTATTTAGTTTTTCTTTATGAGGATATGTATATCTCGGAAATCGAGAGCAGTACTGTTGAACAGTCCTGTTAGTTATAATTGGTTATTTATAGCACGCATAATAGACAGAGGTTTCTAAGCACGGACCTGTGTTGCTTCCAATTACGAGCGCGTTGCCCCTGAGCTATCCTCCCGAGACATTAAGTTCAATTCCAAAGTTGTTTTGATTTATATGGTTGGTGTATTCTGAGAATTCACTTTCTGTGCCATTCCATATTAGAAAGATATTGTCTATATAATGATGCCATCCTATAATGTTTTACATCCATGCATTGTTAGTCAGAGCATGAGTCTTCTTAAAATGAGACATAAAAGGTTGGCTAATGATGGTGCACAGCAATCCCCCATTGCAACATATTTTATTTGTTGAAAGTATGTCTCGTTGAATGTAAATAAGTTGTGATTCAGTGTAAAGGCTAAGAACTCTTTCAGACATTCTAGGTACATGTAGTATGTAGTCGATGTATCTGCAAAACTGTATTCGAATGTTCTTATTGCAAGTTTATGGTGAATCAATGTATAGAGAGCCTTGACATCATAACTGGCTAGTTTGTAGTCCTCCTCCCATCTTGTTTTGTTGAGTATTCCAATGATATGTTTGGAGTCTCTAACATAGGCATCTAGCTTGATTGCTAGTCGTTGGATGTACTGGTCTATGTATTTTGACACGTTCTCAGTCAGTCCTCCTATTCAACTCAAGATATGTATTACCTGTGGTAGTTCTTGATAGGGTCTGTGAATTTTTGGTAAGAAATACATTGTTGGCAGTATTGGCCTGTCCTGCCATAAGAAAGATCTGTCTTCGTCTAGGAGTATGTTTTGTCCATGCCAATATATGATTAGTTTGTTGTGGTCATCTGTAAGTTCCCTCACTGGTTTTTCTCTGAGTTAAGATAGCAGCCCGGTGTGTCCAGGTGTTCAACACCCATTTTGATATAGTCTGTGCGGTTTAGGATAACCGTATTGCCACCCTTGTCCGCCTCCTTAATGATTATAGAATCGTTGTGTGTGAGGTTAGTCAAGGCCTTTCTCTCTTCTGCTGTCAGGTTGTCGGCCATTTTGTTTGTGCCTCTACTGCAATTCTTGTCCATTTCTTGGTGTAAGTCTGCCACCATTGCCCTGTGAAAGGTTTCTATCGCTCCACTTGTTATGTGGCTGGTATGTATCCTGATTCCTTAGTCAGTTTGGAGTCCACTTCTTGTCTCCTTTAATTTCTAGGTCTCTTATGATCTGTATGCTGGATACACTAGTATCCCTGTTGAGAGCAAGTAGTAGTTGTGTGTCATTGATGTCTTTCATTGTAAAGGTGCTAGGTATAATTCTAGTGGTCTCAGCCTCTGTCTCTTCCTCAGTTCTGTTGTGGAAGAATTTCTTGAGTTTCAGTTTTGTTATGTACTTCTATTTGTGTCTGTGTGTAGTCAATGCTGTTGGTAGGAGCAAAAGACAGTCCTTTTTTTTTGCTCAGAGGTCTTTTAGAACAATTGGTTATCAGGTTCTCGTGTAGTGGTTCTGTCGTGGGGATAGCTGCCCTTTCTTTCTTTCCTTATCTCTTCTCGTTTTTGTTTAACTTTTCAGCTCTGTATAATTGACCCTCCATTAACTAATTGCAAACTTATTTATGTTGCATGATTACGGATTTATTACCTAAAAACCTGTCTACTCCTGTAACTTTAGATACAGTTAGCAAACTTAAATTAACTAAAGAAGTTAGGAAGTGATTACAGAGAATGTACAAACTGTAAACTATCTGAATTATATTAGCCATCAAATGCCTTGAAAAAGCCCTAGGGGTGAAACTTCAGGCCAAGGAGTAGGCACATGAGGCTAAATTGGATAACGAACAAGTCACTGAATTTACTAACACACCACAGTTTGTATGACACAAAAATGCAAATGAAGCTATGTGATTACGAGACAAGCGTGGAAAAGCAATTTCTGTTTAATTCAACTAACGAAGAAAGCAACTTTCTGATTTGTTTTATTCATGATACACGTGAGAAGCGCTTACAATGGGGGGTCTAGCTCTTAAATTCTCTATTTACGTTGTGCAGTAAGCATAACATTGTTCAGAAAAGAAATGTCTATCAGTTCCTGACGCCACAGATGACCATCCCTTCCTTTAGCATGGCCATCGTTTTATGGACTGTCAGTCCATGTATCCTCATCCTTCTCCCCCTCCGAGTCAGCCAGTGCCTCGCCCGGCAATGGAACATTCCTTCTCATGAATATATTATGCATCACCACACACCCCAGGATAATCTTACCAAACTTCTCAGGACTGACTGTATACTAGTGCCCCCTGCCCTCCAGTACAGTGATGGCACCGTAACCTTCCTTTCAGGAGTCCAAATGTGTGCTCTATGCACACCTCGGTCCTTATGTGTGCCTTGTTGTAGGCACTCTCCTATGGTGTCTAAGGATTCCTTATCAGGGTCATGAGCCATGGTAGTTGTGGGAAGCCAGAGTCACCTGTAAATGGGATGACATTGGGTCACGTGTGTAACGGTAATCCATTCATCCGTCATAAGTGGTGATTGTGCTCGACTTCCATAAAATAAAGTGCATACACTGAAGCTCTATCGGGTGTGTTTCCCTTGCAGTTGACAAAGCCCAAAGAGTTGTACTCATCCTGCACTACAGCATACGTGTGCACCCCCATGTCCTTCATCCCCAAATCTCACTGTGCATTCCACAGGGTACTTGACATATTGCAGCATGTGCTGGCGTGTTCTTGGTCATTGTGGTGTTTTTGATGTTTGCCTATGACAGTGGGTTTGATTGCTGTATTGTATGTCTTCAGACAGTTGTGTACTAGCAGGAGTGGTGGGGTGATTTTTTTCAGATTCTGTGACTCGCCACACGGCCAGTTCATCATATCTGAGTCGTGGGAGAGGGATGGTTCAAGTAATAGCATGCAATTTCAGTTATGCTTTCCTATGCATTCTGGGACATGTGGTCCCTTCAGCCCAACTGATTCGTGTGGAGGGGGCATGGCATGGGGTGTTAGTGAGGCCATGTGGATCATGCCCTAGGAATATTCTTGCTACATGTGTAAGGTGTATCATTGGCACAACTCCCTTACCCCCACTTCCCCGCCCACCCCATTTACACACACCAGGAATATTGTTGCTATGGTCTATCTTTGGCATCCCCATCCCCTCCCCCCAATTCATTTACACATGTACCTTTGTAGATATATACCCATGATCCAAGTGTGATGTCCTCTGTTGGTGTCAATGTACCCAAGTAGGGTGCTGATCCATATTACCAGGGTGTCATGACTTGAACCAGACTGAATAGGTGCAGCAGTGGGTCACAGTGAGGCCTGTGTTGTCAACACAAGCACTGATAGCTCGAGTGCCACCAATGCCACATGTGTGCAGTCCAAAGCTGCTACTACTGTGGGAAGTGGGCAGTGGCACACAATCTGCCCTTTGTGGCATGCCCTTTTGCAAGGGTGGTGGGCAGGGAGATGTGATGGTAGACATATTTCAATAGTGTATCCAGCACTTTGGAAACTGTCAACTTTGACATGCCATGCAGCATGCTGACGGTGTGCTGATGTGTGCCTGTGGCACAAAAGTGCATGACTGAGACCAGCTTCAGCAGTGGTGGTATGGCTGTTCCTATATTGATCCCACTCTCACTGTCAGCCTGTATGAGGGTGTGGAGGTCTGCAATGGTTTGCTTGTCTAGGTGATGAAGTGCAATCACCTGTGCATCAGTCGGTGCCCAGGGAGATGGTCTGACTCGAGGTCTGGGCGGCCTCCTTACCACACAACTCCCCTGCCTTTGCGCCGGTGGGTTCCTTTGTTGCGGCTGCTGCGCTATACTCTGTAGGTCAATGTAGACTAGGAGTCCCTGTTTGTCCAAGTTTTCAACTGCCAGGGGCTGCATGGTGCTGGGAAGTGTGTTTTGGGAAGGTGTGTCCTTTACATACCCTGTTAGAGGTCATTGGGTTGACCAGTCAATTGGTGGAGGTAACTGCCTGTTTTGTTTGGCCAAATTACAACTGGTTTTCGGCAGTATTTTTGGTGGCATTACATCTTGTATGTAACTGTTTATTGATAAGCCACCCTCAACACAGGGAGTTCCTTCACTACCCACTCAAGTAATTATGCAACAAACTATTTAACAGATTCTTTTTTTTTACCCCTATCGCAGACACATATCAAGCCCCTTGGATCCCTTTCCCCTGAGCTAACAGTGAGCCAAGAACCAGGCCGGTGTATGGGAAACATCTTGGTGTTTATTTAGATTAACAGTAATAGAAATTAGCACAAATATGTCAAAACGCCACTTTATCCGTAGCACAACACAATCAACTTAAATGAATCACAAAAGTGAGTTAAAAAGAACACAATCACAATTCTTTCTGCAAATTTCACTTCATGAAATAATTACACTGATCAATAACAAAGGCACTTATGTAATGTTGTGCGATTTTGATTTCCCTGCCGGCTTAAAAGGGTAGTAGTAGGATTTCAAGATTGGTAAAAATACATATGGGAATTATAGTTTTGCTCACACTTTTGGTTTAAAATAAACACAGGGTGATTTATCCATTTGGTTTTCATACACCCCTTGCTTCGGTCTATGTTGGGAAGTCAGACAGAAAAATTGGAATGCTTTGGGGAGTTTTGGATTTCAGACCCCCTTTACTGAAAGGAATGTGTTAGGAAAGCTGGATAAAAAGGATGGACTGATTTAAGAACAAAGACACCCCTCTTCCTTAAAGAAGTCAGGGTCAGCTGTACAACAAGGATTACACAATTAAATTATAGGCTATAGTTTTCAGCGCACACTGGGAAGTGAGCTTTGTTAATTTCGAATTGCATCAAAATTCACCCCGAAGTGTTCTGCCAAATGGGGAATTAATTAAATTAATATTTTTGGTTAAATAGGCTATGGATCTATACAGTTTTGCCCCCTCCCCCCCCAACCCGCCTGCTATAAAGGGAAAGGATTCAAGCCTAGCAGACTCCCCCATCTTTTGATTTCCCAGGGCTCAGTTAAACTTACATAGAAAGCCTCTGTTTAAGGTCAGGAAAGCCTGCTGCATGCTACACTCTGGAAATATAGAGCAGGGGTCTGGCCATTCCACTCTCAAAGATGGCTTCTCGGCCTCCACCATAGGATCCAGTGAGCTTTGAGGACTTCCTAGAGATAGACAGCTCCACCCAGATGCACCCTAAACAATCTCCTCCGGTGACTCCTTACAGCTGTCAGATGGTAAGTTTCAGCAGCCTTCCTGGTGGTCTGTCTCCTCTCTCTGTCCTCCTGTCTTTCTCCTTTTTCTGTGTCCCTCCTGTCTTTCTCCTTTTTCTATCCCCTGTCCTAGTGCCGTCCCCCTTATATTGCAGCAATGACACCACCAATTTTACAATCTTGTGTAGGTACCCTGCAATAATTCCTGCCACTAGGTTTGGACAGTTATAACAATAGCACTGATATGGCAGACCTGTCTATGATATGGACTGAGTTTCTTAAAGGTTGTGAAATTAACTTGATATTTTATCTTGTTATATTTCATTGGAAGTGTGTTGAAATCATGAAGATAATGGATAAAGCAATGTGATTTTATTCTCTATATGTGCATCGTTAGACTCTTAGGGCCTGATCACGACTTTGGCGGTAACGCCGGCGGTATTACCGCCAGCGGTATTAGCCCTACCGCCGAACTCACCGGCGCTAATAGCGCCGGATCACGAGTTTGGCGGTAATGTAATTCCCTATTCCCCATTGAGCCCATTCGGGAATGCCCCATTCCCCATTGGGCTCAATGGGGAAAATTCGCACACTTACCGCCGGCAGATTTGCTGCCGGCGGTAATAGCGCAAATTTTCGGTGGATTTCCCCCAAGCCAAGAGCTCGGGCGAAATCCGCCGAAGTCCTGATGTGGCGGACCCTAAAATCGGGCGGTAATAGCGCGACCGCCTGATTTAAGGGTTACCGCCAAAGTTGTGATGAGGCCCTTAGTCTGGTTTCTATTTATTGATGAATATATGAGATTGACCACTTCTTGTTTGAACATTATTTTATGAGTGTAAATTTATCATGGTTTTATTCTCTTAACTTATTATATGGATTTACGTGTATTGTATTGATGGTTGTGTGTTTTCATATGATGTATATGCAAAGCTCACTAGTAAATGTGTATCAAATAAATAAATAAATAAAGATTGAACAGTTAATCTTCTCTCTCCGTTTCCATAAAAAGCACAGCAGTTATGAATATGTAAGTTATTAATCATGGCCCTAATTTCATTTTCCACCCACTCACCAACTCTCACATTTGGAACGTGTTCAGAATAGCCAGAATCCTAGTTTAACTGGCCATTACAGTTCCCAGATTCAAAGGAAGATGAATTTTATATCCCCAAAACTTGTCTGGAAATTACATGGGCGAGAAAAAGGCCTAAGTGATAATAGTCCTTTTAAATAAATTGTGAATCTTCATGTGGGACAAATGGTCCTGCTTTTGGCCATTTGTTTTCACTGGGTCGGCCTGTGCCCCCATTTATTTTTTATGTTCAATTTTCTTTGTGTTGGAAGCTTGCTCTTTGATGTGAGTGCCCCATTTTCACACATATTAGTCATGCTACAGTCAAGTGTAACTTTTGCTTTCAGCGCCAGCTGGTCTGGAGCACACTGAATTTCGATGCCTGAATTTGGTTGGTCATTAGATGGGAGATGTGACATCCAGGCTGGGAGTGGGAGTTTGCTTGTGAAATTTTGCCCAGAGCCATCAAAAGGGTCTGCCTTGAGCTGACATTTTTTTCATGAAGACAAAGTGGCTCTTCAAATGTCACTGGACTTTTGTGGGTGAAACATAATGTGCATTGCTCTTTGT
Organism: Ambystoma mexicanum; assembly: GCF_040938575.1. Lineage (NCBI taxonomy): Eukaryota > Metazoa > Chordata > Amphibia > Caudata > Ambystomatidae > Ambystoma > Ambystoma mexicanum. The sequence goes on from NC_090925.1 coordinate 835,491,080, forward strand.
CAACCCACACATCATGTTTTGTTTTCCTGCCATTTTTCTGTGAGCAGTGATATTTGTTTCACTTTTACTTTTTCAAACCATTTTTATTTACACACACATGTGCAGGCCGTTTTGGTTTTCATTGTTTAAACATCCTGTTTTCCAAGTGACAGGGATATTTGATTCCTCCTTCTTTTGTAAATTAAAATGCTGCTTGCCCATTGGTAATGAAAGTTAGGCCCCTTTCCACATGGCTCTTTACCTTTACTTGAAAAACAAAAACAAATACCAGGCCGTTTTTGTTTCAGTGTTTAAAATATTGCTCTTCATGTGAAAGGGACTTCTGTTTGGGGCCTTTAAATGCACCCACATGTAATATTGTGTTAGAGTCCTTTAGTTGACTTACCCATACCAAAGGTGAGTGGTCAGTGTGAAATTTCTGCCTAGAAAGTAGAATCTAAGATGGAGGATTGCCCATTTGATGTGTAATTAATGCTTCATTTTGGTGAGAAAGTCAAGGTCACCAGAGAGCTCCAAATTGTCATAGAAGCCTAGGTTCTGGTTATATGTTTGTGGACTGTCAGTCACACAGAGCACCATGGCTTCCATCAAAGGGAAACTTCTTCTGCAAGAGAGAAATCCAATGTGTATTGTTACCCAACGCCATGGCCCTTTTTCTATTAACATCAGTTGAATGAAGGGCTGAATATATCTTACAGGATTCAAACCTGTCAGAAAGAGGTCAAACACAAATCACTTGCAAGGGAATGGGGAGGGACGGTGGAATTGACAGAAGGGAAAAGGAGAGGTGGGACCCTAAGGTGAAAGGGAAAGGACCACTAAAATTGACCTTCTGTGGTATGGGAGACGAGTTTGTAAGGAAGACAAAAGATGGGGTAAAGAAGAGGAAAGAGGATCTTAGGCTTGGATGGCGGAGGCTTTGATTTTACATCCTAAAAAGTAACTAACCAAGGCAAAGAAATGAAGGGATCTAGTGGTTGGCTCTTGGAATACACAGGTGTTTTGTCACCTCTTTTATAAAGAAAAGATCATCTTTGAAGCATTTTATAACATATGCTTACAAGAACATGGCTTCGATCTAAGCCCTCACTGATGGATTTAGTTCCTTCACTGAATCCAGCAAATGAGGGGACAAGGGTGACCAATATCAGGGTTACTAACATTGGTCGAAAATGGAGGGTGTATAGTAGTATTGGAGGAAGTAAACACGAACCGCTTCGTCCAAATGCTGAAGGTAAGATTAGAGCAAGAAAATGCTTTCGATTGGTGACAGGGGCGATATGAAATCTTTCCTGGAACCCAACAGCCATTTCCACTGGGGTTTTATATTGGGGTAATGGAAATAATTGATGACTTCTACATCAACATGAGTAACCCTGTAGTATTGTATGTGGGAATTTTAACATAAGATGTTGGGAGACAAATCGTATTGAAGTGAATTCACAGCCCTTGAGTGCGGAAAGAAGTGCAGAATGGGAAAGTGAAATGAAATTGAGAGAATTACATCTTCTAAATGGACGAACAAGAGGGGATATCCCGGCTAGGCTTACCTGGGGCAGAGGCTGCAAACTAGGGTGCTAGATTGTATGTATGTGTCTAGAAACATTGTGAGAAAAGACCTTTGAGGTGATCCCGTTGAGAAATAGTGATCATGCAATTTTGAGAATGACTTGGAGAGAGGCTCTTAAAAATAATGAGGTAATATGGGGGTACAGGGTAGAGGTTACTCAAGGTAGGAATCAACTATTCTTTAAATCAAGAGATGTTGGGAATTCAGTTGAGAGATATCAAGGGTGTCTGAACAAAGGAAACCTGGTGGAATGAAACGCCCTGATTACAATTTGGCGATTGTACAAGAAAAAGTAAGAGCAGATATTAGAGCATATAGGCCACTAAGGAGTAGTGAAAGATATCAATTGATAAAAAATCAGAAACAAAAATACAAGAACTGGCAAATTGCGCACATGGCATTACTTCTTCAGAAAGATGCAGAAAAAATGTTAAGGGTGATCTGCCAGAGGAAAACAACCCAGATCTGGCAACTGATAAATGAGGGAAATGCACCACAGGATGCATTAGTGACAAACGTAGTGATAGAAGAAGCCTGGGCTGAACATTTGGGAGGTGCCGGCCCCCTGATGGAGGGGTGTGAAGGGGTGATTTGATAGCCCAACAGGAATGGGACATCCTGTTTGAGAAGGCAGATATCCTAGAGTTTATCAAGAGGGCTAGTAACTCAAGGGCCCCTGGACCAGACAGGCTCACTAATTCGATGCTCAAAGCCACTACGGAACAGTAGGCAGACTTTGTGGCCTTATTATTTGCACAGGTGAAGCGAGCAAGAACAGTACCGAAGACATGGAAATCAGCAGTAATAGAAGGGGGAAAGCATCTTCAAGAAGGGGGAAAGGGCAGATCTGAAACATTACCGCACTATCACCCTTCTTGATGTATTGGGCAAACTGTTAGCTTTGGTTATCCTGAAGAATTTGACAAGATGGGTGGAGAAGGATAAATTATATGAAATGACATCAGGCAAACTGAGTTTGTTAAAGGGGTGAGGACAGGTTTAAATCTAATTCTCTTAAACATCCTAAAAACGAGAGCGATTAAATCCAATGCGAAAGTCTATTTAGCATTCATCGATCTGGCGCAAGCCTTCAATAGTGTCGACAGGGACCTATTGTGAAAGGAAATGTCAGCCTGGGGTTGCACAGTGGATTTGCTGGAGGCAATACAGGTGCTATACACATCAACTAGCCTGTGAGTTTGATTAAATCGAGGGGGGCTGTTAACCAAAGAGATAGGGACTCATATGGGGTTGAAACAGGACTGCATGTTAGCTCTGGCCCTATTGAACCTATTTCTATCGGATCTGAGTATTGCCTTGGGGGGTGGAAAGGCCTTCCTGCCTAAAATCAATGGGACAAAAATAGGGTGGGTTCTGTACGCCGACGAATTAGTCTTGATGGACCAGACGCTGATTGTCCTACAGTGCTAGCTGAAATGTTTCAGGAATATGTGGCAGCAAATAGGTTGGCAATCAAAGCTAATAAATCCAGAATTATGTTTATGAGATCCTTGAATGGTAAACGAAAGATCACATTCAAGTGGTCTCTGGGCAAGTAGCATATAATGCTAGTGGAATCACTCCGATATTTGGGCATTTGTTTAAATTCTAGTTTGAACGACAATCCTTGAATAAAAGAGAAAAATGTAGCCGCCCAAGGAATGGTGCTAAACAGGAAATACGGAAAATGTATGATCGTTCCGGTGCTGACCTTCTACAAGCAGAAGGTGGTACCAGTATTAACCCATGGACCAGAAACATAATTAGCGTGGGAAACCTGGGAAGTTTTGGAGGCACCTTTTTGGAAAAGAGTGCTGCTATTGCCAAAGGGAGTACCAATACAGGTAATTAAACATGAACTTGGTCTCCTGTCTCTATATGCTATAACAGTTCGGAAGACATTAAGCTTGTTTCGTTTTGCAAATGTGTAATGAAAGACGCTGCAATCCCTTTTGAGCTCTTTAAGGGTAAGAACTAAGATTGGATAATTGACAAATGGACAGAGAACTGTAGAGCTAATCTTTGCACATTGGAAACCACAGAGGAAAGTTTGTAAATCAGGATGCGATTAAAATTAAACTATGGCGTCAAGATTGGATCAAGATGCAAGAGGAAAGGAGACTATACACATTTTTTAAATTAACAAACCACGAAGTAAAAGCTTATACGCCTACACCAACTGACAAGAACGCTCAGATCAAGCAACGACATATGCCTAGAACCGAAACCCTATAACAAAAAAAAACCTGGAGGATCCTCGTTTTCTCACCAGGCACCGAAAACTTAGAATGACCTACCAAAGAATATACGGAACACAAGAAACCACCTAGCATTCAGGAAACTGCTCAAATCCTGGCTCTTCACTGCGTAACTAGAAGACTACCCACAAAGAACACCCACACCGCTTATCGACAATGAATAAAGAGACTGACCTCGGCCCCCACAAAAAAAAAAACTTGATCAGAATGCACCCCATAACAGTCCATAAGACATCTCAAGAGATAGTCACAGGAGGAAGACACTACAGACCAAACATATAGTTAGACCAAGACGAAACCACTCAATCGACTCACCCACAGCATCACGACACGTCCCACTCCTAAAGTTCAAGCAGACACCCTCAGTTAGATGGTAAGGCAAGAGGAGACCCCTACTCCTGGTCCGATACCCAAGGGGAGAATAGACACTCCAACCTCACTATAGATAGTTCACTAAAATACTACAGTAGACTCAGCTCACCAGAACACAACAATGAATGTGTCGGCAAAAACCGAATCTTTGTCAGGTGTGGGCCTCTCTCTCGCCTTGCGCAACTCCCGATTCGAGCTGTGTTTTGGGACTGCACTGAATCATTCAATTGTCTCCAAAATCCAGCAAAGCATGCTGCTATGCTCAGCTGCTCAACTGGGGGTGGGCCTCTCCCCCACTGTGCGGATCTCTCAAATCTAGCCTTTTCCATACCAGGTAGGAATCCAGAGGCCCAGGCATTCAGCCATGCTGCGATTGGCTGAAAGCTTTAACCCACTAACCGAAAAAGCTCTAAGCTTTCTACATACTTATCTCACTCAAAGTAACACAACCACCTCTTGCACCGCAATCCGCATGCACTTCACCACACCGCCACTACACATAAACCGCACCAACAGCACACGAGGACTGACATCACCCGATACTCGCACCAAAAGCTCAGCACCCGGTGTATACCGAGTTGAAGCTGCCAACAGAACACCACTCCTCTCACTATACTACTCCCTCTTCACCCTACTAACCCATCCCACCTTCTCATTTGCAGATCTTTCAGAGCGCCTGGGGGCCAACGCCATTGGTGACGGTGTGCGGTACAAATATCTTTAACATTTAACATTTAACATTTATAATGTGCTACCGAAATACCTGAGCACATTTCCTAGTTTCTATCACCAAACTCAATTCTTATGCTTCCTACCGATAGGAAGTAGTAATAACGTGTGAAAAGAGTTGTAGAGAATCAATGGGGTGTAGGCCTTGCTTAGTTCCTGGCTAAATTTGTAATGAGAAATAAAATATTGTCGGTGGAGGACTGGTGGAGAAGAGCTTTATATGGAGAGGGGTTTGCTCAGGTTTTCGCTTTAATAATGTTTTCTCGATGCATTGTGCAAGTTGCTAACCGTTGAGCAATAAATAAGTTACGGCTCATTAGAGGGTTAGCATAAAAACATTTTTTTTAAAAGAGAATGTAATGGCCACCTAAGCGTGAAGAACTGATAGGGGGAACAATGCCAGGGATAGTGCAAAGAAATTCTGGGAACGATGCTCTGCGGTTGGCATTTGAAGGATTGCATTGAAGACTCATTAAAGTCCAAGAAGCAGCAAAGGCCGAAGTTGCATTGAGGAGTAAGACGATTTTAAATAGTTGTATATAATATGTAGTTTTGAATCTGTATTTGATAGCGATGTCCTTGTGTATATGATTCTAAACCTTGTGGTTTTTATTTTTTATTAGGAATTTAGTTTTATATAAATATATGTGTTTTTTTTCCTATGGCTTTTATTATGTATATAATGGTTTCAGGAAAGGTTTGTAATAAACCAAGCACTATAATAAAAATATCCGTCCAACCACAAAACCATCTTCTAAATTGGTCCTACTGTCCCTGAACAGTACAAAAGTGAATTGATTTTTACTCCATCTGCTAAATGTACAAAGCTAAAGAGGGCCTTGGCAAACAATTATTATTTTTTTAATGTTATTGTTGTTTTGGCTGAAAATAAAAATGGTTAGCCTTTCAACATTTTACATAATATAGAAAAACATTACAAATCTATTATTTACAATACAATAAAGATAAAATGTACTATTGCCTTAAATTCATACATTTGTGCATATCTAAAATAAAGATAAAATGAAAAAAAAAACAATTTTGAAAGAATCCCGCTATGGGGTCACAATTTTTCATGAACAAGTTATAATTTCTCAGAGATTACAGATTATAGGGTAATTATGGTATTTACCAAAGCAGTCTGTCCATATTCTTGCAATTTCAATACGTTCAGGTAATTAATTGTTGCATAATGCACCGATTTCCTATTCCTATGAAACAAGGTAAACCACAATTGAACATGTGCAACATTCACACATCCCTCAAAATATGGTTTGAAATACTTGCATCTCAAAGACAACAGGTCAACACAGTCAACCAATAGATGTCTCATGGTTTCTTTCTCTGTGTGACAAAAACAGCAGTGTATTTTGTTCTTAGGCACAAAATTACGTCTAAATAATACATCTGCTGTTGGACAGATGTGAAGTATAAAGCGCAGAAATGATGAGCGATGCTGCGGGCTGGGTGACGCTAATAAATAACAAGCTGGTTGTCCATATTTCTTTCAATCAAGTGGATTTTCTTGGAATTTTTTATATCGCAGGCAATGAAGAGGTGTCAGGCCCCAATCATGGTCCCACATCTTCTGCTTCGCCTTATTAGGATTATTAAACAGCAACTCCAGTGATATGTCTGCATCGTGCAGCAGCTTCTGCGCTCTCAGGCTCCATACTTTAATGAAGTTATCATTCCAATTCTGAGACACAGATAATGACAGTAAGCGCATTAGGCCATTCTTGTGGTCATCTATCATCAGTTTTCGATACAATGCACACCATTTCCATTTATACATGCCATGCATTGAAATGAGACCTAGTTCATACCGAACTTTTGGGAAGGGCTCCGACATGGGTAACTGTAACATTTTCTTCCAATATGCACCTTCAATTTTGGACCAATATGAATATGGGCGCCATCTTCTAGTTTATGTACCATATAATAGAATGAGCATCAATTTCTGTCTGCAGTACACTATTAAAGGATGTATCGAGAACTTACAAAATTTGGCTCTGATGATCTTGGCCTGGGATATAGCTGTATGTTGTTTGATTCATTTGCTTTCTTCATAAGGTGAATCTAGAGGATGGTTACTTATTGTTACTCCCAAATAAAGGTAGCTTGTTACCACACTCAGATTGCTATTTTGCAATACCCATGAGTACGTGCGGCATCTCTGTTTTGGATTGCCGAATTGCATGATCTGTGTCTTGGTCACACTGATGGATATGCAATTTCTTTGTGCATATTCTTCAAGCGCTCTTAGCATGGTTTTTAGACCTTGCGATGTTTTCGATAAAAGGACCATGTCATCGGCATATAGCAACCAATTAATAGGAACACCCATGAGTCTCGGAGCATCCGTGATCAAGCCCTTGAAATTATGTCCAATGTCAGAGATGAAGAAGTTGAACACCGCAGAGGCGAGCAGACACCCTTTCTTTAAACATCGCTCTGTTTTTATATCTTTGGACAATAAACCATCTCTTCTTAAACAAATTTGAATGCTGGTGTCTGTATGAAACTGTATAAGATTTGTTGTTTCTTTTGTTTGTTCGCTTGAATGACTGCATTGAGAGTAATCAGGTTAATTGCAGTGCCTAGTCCCGGAATAAATTCGGTTTGGAAATCGTCCCTGAGATTTTTTTCCGTTAGCCAAGCGTTAAATGCCGTTAATAGTAATCTTGCAAAAATCTTACCCGGACAATCTAATAAAGCAATCGGCCGATATGATCTTGGATCGATCCTATCTCCTTTTTTATTGATTGGGACTATTATTGATTTTGTCCAAGATCCAGGAATTTTGCCAGTCTGTATTACATGTTAAAGATTTTATAAAGGATAGAGGCCCATGCTGATGGATTCTGCTTAAGCATATAATTGCAAAGTCCATCCGGGCCAGATGCTCTAGATCGACTGAGCTTTGATATACAATGTACTATATCCTCTTTATCAAACATGACAGCATGGTTCATGTTTATCACTGACCAATCAAATTCAATTTCGGGAAAAGGAGATCAGTAAACATCAGCATAGTAATCAGCCCACTTTTCTTGTGGAATTGGGTTAGCTTGTAATGCCATTTGGCTCAGTGGATTAGGTTTATTAAGTAAGGACCAGATGCCACCTGAAGATTTCAATACAATTTGGTTCATCATCCTCTCTCCATCGAGCTGATAGTGTAAAGATTTTTGATTTCTTTGCCAATTTTTATAGTTCGACTTCAAATATTTTATGAGAGTGATGTTCTTTTGTGTCAGGTTCTTGGACAAATGACAGATATCTTTCCTCGGTTGTGTTTTTCTGAGTTTTAGGTCAAGATCAAAAGCATGGATGTGCCTGATTCTGTGCTGATGGTTAGACTTCACATTTTCTTTAAATATCTGCATGGATTTTACATAACATGCACCTTCTTTGGGGTTGTAGCCACCCAGATCATGTTCCATGACACGTTCAAACCACATTAACTTCTGATTACTCCATTTTATGCGGTTTCCTGCCTGGTTTACTACAATGTGCGCTAATTCATGCTGGCTGCACAGGGCATCAACATTAGGATTACCAGGCCATTTCCATGATAGGCATAAGGCATAATTGGTCATGATCACTGAGCTTTGTTTCTTTCGCAACCAATGAGGTAATCATATTCAGAAAAGTTGTGTCAGAATATATATAGTCAAGACAGGCTGAGGATGATTCTCTAAGCCAGGTCGGCTTTGACGGGATGTCTCCCTTGATAGACCCATTTAACATAGCGTAGTTTCTCTCCCTCTTCATATCTATCCAATACAGTTCATCGTATGAGAATTCCTTGGTCTTACGTAGCAGTAAATGAAGATTGAGATTTCCCATGATAAGAGTGTGATTAATGGTTTTATCCATTACTAAGGAATTAAGAACTTAATTCATGCACGTGAAGAATTTCTGAGAAGCTAGTTGCTGTTTGCCCCAATATACATTAATTATAGCAATCGTAAATGGGGCTTTACAAATTTTCACCACTCGAATGTATGGTGAGGGAGAGATACACGATGTTAACTTGATATTCATAGACTTTCTGACAGCTATAAGAAGGCCTGCCATTGGTCAGCCAAATAAGTTCTTAATGGCTGGGACTATTGGGATGTAATATGGATCCCATATAGGTTCACTAGTAAGCCACGTCTCCTGGAGCACAATGATGTCAAAGGGTTTCAGTTCATCACTTTGCGTATTTATGAAATGCTTATGGCCTTCTGTGTTCCAGGAGAGTAAGTTTATGTTTAGGTTAGTCTCGGGCTGTTATGAGTTGTTTGTATATGATTGCCAGTTCTGGTGCGAACCTTTAGACGATTGTCTATTCTGATGTACGTCTCCCGTGTTCTGATATACTCTGGGATGTATTTGTGATGGCACAGGATTGATCCCTAATGTTAAGTCTTGTGTAATTAGGAACCCTAGATCAAAATATTCTGATCTTGCCTGCCAAAGGGCGTTAAATGTAATCCCAGATCTCATGAACAATCTTACTCTGGACAAATCAGTATGGTCAGTGAATTCGACAAGATCAATATCGGAGCTGGTTAGATCCTGTAAAGTCAAAATCTCAGCACATATGTTCAGAATGCTCATGCGAGTGTGATCATATTTTTGAAACGGGTGATCGCAGCAGGTCATTAATAGACGATGGCAGTGTGTATATTTGCCGCGATCACGAACTTGCCTATCTTGACTTATTACATCTTTATAGCTCATCGCATTTGTGGCATGCGGGTTCAGAAGTGATGGAATGGGGCCATTATCATCTCCCGAAGGACCCTTTAATAATAGGGAACATTTTGGTATTGGCATAGGAGATTCCTGTGCCATCACAGCATCTTTCATTTTGTCTTTGGATTGTGTGATGTATTGGGCGATAGACTGTCTGATCGCCTCTCGTAGTTCTTGTATAGTAGGGCATATCTGGTTGGCTGTCTGTTGTTGTTCAGCAACTATGGGATGTAACTGGGACTCTTTTCCTTCTACAATAATAGATGTTTTTACATTTGCGAAACCTTGGGCTATAGAACCCCTAATTTCCTTTCGTAGTTCTTCAATGGTAGGATAAATTTGTTTGTCTGGTTGTGATTGACCAGTTGCTGATTGTTGTGACTGAGTCCCTTTTTCTGTCACACCCATAGAAGTTTTCAGGGGGGAAATCATGGCTATCAAGTTGTTCAGAGGTTCATGCTCCTGTGGGGGCATCGATTCCTGAGCCGGCTCGTTGTTGGCCTGATCAGGCTGTACTTGGCTCAAATCTTTCTTCCTCAACATTGTTAAGCAAGCTTTGGAGGAATTTGTTTTTTTGTGACCAATTCCTTTATATGAGGCATTTTAATGTTCCTCCACTTGTTTATGGCCACCTGCTTAAGGCCTTGTAGGGAATGACCCATTGTCGGTTTCCATAGAAATGTGAAAGGATTCACCTTAAAGAGATGAGGGGATGGATCTGACCTAACTTCTTCAGCACTAACGGAAGTTATAAGTGCTGTACCTTTCATCGTAGGCAGGACAGCCAAGCTGCCACATAGTATATCTCTAGCATTCACGTCTGATTGGTGGACTATGTCCTTAATAACCCCACCTTCAGCAACGATGTTAGATGGAATTTTAGAAACATCAACTTGTTCTTCACTATTTGTTGATCTGGGATGCAAGGAAGTCCCTATAGGAGTCTTGACAACCACCTGGCGGGGTGGTGTTATAGACAGTGTAGGCGTGTTATTAAATTTGGGACTGTCTCTTATCAATTGCATTAACATTTCAGTTTGGGCATTCATCTTGCATTCAAGAACTTCATATAGTCTTGCTATCGACATCAGGGCAGTGTTCATTGCAATCAGAGTATTATTTAGCGCTGGGGCTTCAGGGAATGAGGGACGGCCAGGACCTTGTCCATTTATAAAAAAAATGGTGTTCTTGAGCCAGTTCACCAAATCGAGTGCCCCGAGGTGTTGGTGCTATAAAGGACACAGAATTATTTAGTGAGCGCTCATGGGATTTATCGAACATAATCGGTGACTTAGACAACTCATGGCATTGAATATTTACCTCATTTTCTATGGTTAAATGCCTAGGGGGTATTGTTCTTTGTGTTGGAGGGGATATACTCTTGTGATTTGATTGGTTTAGATCCCCTGTATTTGAGCAAATATACATCACATCTCCGGTGTCAAAACAGGTATTATTGTTGTATCCATGAAACTTATCATGTCTTCATCGACTTCCCCCGCAACCACCAAAGCCTCATGACCGGCTCGCTGTTTCTGTTGGGCCTGAACCGTACAAAGTTGAGGGGATAAGTCAGATAGTGGAACCTCTTGAGAACAATGCAAGGTGTAAAAGACTGTAGTGGTCTGTGTGGTCATCAGTTTGCCGCTATTATACGCTGTGAGTAATGTGGAGTCTGACGTTTCCGGGGCCCGTGTTAAATCAAGATTCTTATTAAAAGTCAAATCTTTACAAGGTTCTTCTTCATTATCCATCATTGTACTAGCAGGTACAACCTGCTGCATTCCACTTGCCTTTTTTGGGGACGACTCAAGTGGCGTGCTAGAGACCTCCACTCGAGATTTCTCAGAAGCGAAAGACGGTTCATTGGTCTGGTCCATTTGTTTTAAAGGCACACCCACATTATCAACAGGGGTCGGTGAGCCTTGAATCACTGCTGGGGCTTGTACAGGGATATATCCCTCAAAGGGATCCGTCACTTTTGCGTCATTAGTGCAAAACTGGCGTATATCTGACGCCAGGGATACTGAACGTTGGATTTTTTTTCTAAAAGGGAAGCCCCAGTTCTGTCATTTATCGGGAGTAACGTTCTCTTAGCCAGATTAGTAGACGAAAGGTTGTGCTCGACTGTGTTGGAGTCGCGGGGCATGCCTGTTTTTAATGTGTACATACCAATGGACAGCTAAATGTCAAAATTATGCAACTTAAAAGGAAAAAAAAATGCACCAAATCCACAAAGAGGCAGATAGGTAGCAAAAGAGATACATCAACCCGTCAGTGGCAGCAGAAATGTCCACAGTTCACGATCCGGGCAGCGTGGCCGACACCAAGACAACCCACTCTCGTTCTGGGCTAACAATTTACTGGCTACATTATGGCAGAGTTAACATGGGGGCAAATCACCAGGCTGGAACTATCTAAACTCTTATTTTAGAGCTATTCCCAGACTTTTTTCTTCAAGAACATTGTAAACATGGATCCTTGCAAGAATCGTAAACTGCCGTTTAAATAACATTCTGCAAAGCAAATGCTTCAAAGTGGGTGGAGGGCAACATGCTGGTGCTCAATAAAATGCCAGATAAACAAACAATGTTTTGTAGCACAGGACAAGGTAGCATTGCATTAAATAACATGACATAACGGGACACTGAAGCAATGCATCCTATGATATCGTTGCAACAGCATGCCATCTTTCAGAGCGGGAAGCCTTTGCTTTGGGGATTTTTGAAACTTAGATGATTGGATAATTTTGTTTCTGAAAGTGCGTCCTGCTAATCAGAGCCCCTTTCATAATGCTTCTTCACAAAAACATAGTGCAGCCATGTTCTCGTGCTGGGACAGTCTCCTGACATCCCCATTGACCGCGGTGAGGTGGCAGCAATGCAGGTTGAATGTCACATGTGCATTCCTGGAACACAATTTTTCAACAACTAGGGATGTTTTTTTTTAACTCTTTGAACTGCTGGGTCTAATTCTAATAACTGTGTACCTGAGCATTCTTAACAATTAAATGTAAACCATGTCTGGTTATGACATGGTGGCTTCTGAGATTACACAATCATTCAGCCACAAGCATTGGATTTCAGATTATTGTCAGCTTGGGGAGTATAGACTCATGCATGACATGGCTGAGTGTATATAATATATCTTGGCTTGGCAGTGCACACAACAACCATGTGGGACTCAGTCCAAGAAGTTTCTTCTTAGATTCCCCAGAGGAGTGTCAAACCTTCCTCCAGGGAACAGGAACCTCCCCTTGAGGTCCCCTAGTAGCCAGCCCTTCTGAGATAGTCCTGTCGACAATGAACTTCTTCCACCAGGGTGCTGATTACTGGAGTCTTTCTGAGATAGGCTGACAGGGGATAGGAGGAGTGTTAGAGTATCCCAGAGGAGAGACCCAGACCACAGAGGTCTCTCACCATCATGGATTAGCTGGGGCTCCCCAAATTTCTTATTCTCATCCCCACTTCCTGCAGACAAGGCACGCTGTGTATAACATCCTCAGGCAAAGGTCATTTATTACAGTTGACATGATTGGACCCCTGGCCATGGGTTTGCTTTGGACTAACCGCTGTCGAATTCTGCCTATATTAGGGGGAGACCCTCCCTTTAGTTGATTCATATTTGGACTTCAGGACAAGAAGGATTCACCTGGAGCTCTTTTGTAGATGCGGTCTATTCCAGAGTGCTCCGCCTAGAGGTGAAGACAGAAGGCACAAGGAAGAGGAAAGTTCTTCTCCCAACCCATGCAGTTGGGTAAAGCATAGTTTCATACCACCATTCACCGAATCACTGCACTACCCATCGCTGCAAAGTGGTACGAAGCAAAATTTGGCAGAGGTGCATTTGTTGTGATTTATGATGAAACTGTAACCGAGAGGATTTTTCCAATTCCGCGTACCCCTAGCCATAGCATAGCATACAAGATGGGATTATTATAATTTTATAATGGTGCCTTATCGACTGGAGATTTTTATAGTAGTTCTAAACCCAGTCAGGCTGCTATGTTTCTTATTATCGGGTCCATCTATGTTTATCGTATTTTGCTGGTGTTGTTTTGTTCGCCTTTGTATGCACTGTTTGCATATGCGCCCTTTTGCCCGCGGGCATAAGGCGCTATATAAATGAATAACAAAATAAAATAATACAAAACTACCATAGCAAAGCATACCATAACAGCAAACCCTATGACAACATTTCACTGCAAAACAGCAACTAACAGAACCTATTTGTATGTTATTTGTGCAGGCTTTTATATCATACATGTTGGTAAAATAGATCAGCAGGTTGGGTGCTCGCTGCTGCGATCTGAGCTTGATCTGCAGGTCGCAGGTTCGAATCCAGGCAAGGCCAACTCAGCCTTTCATCCTTCTGAGGTCCATAAATGAATACCAATTTCAATTGGGTGATCTTGTATGTATATATGTGCTCTGTAAAACGTTTTGGATAAAGGCCCTATATAAATAATACATCATTACACGTGCACAGAATCCCTTTCCAACTTAATACCGACGAATAACATAGCACCGATGTGTGATATAAGGTGACATAATAAGACAGTAAATAACGTCACTGTGTGACTTGGGTTGAACAATACATTAAACGAATGGTTGAAAAACGGATATAAACCAAACTAGCCCATCGTATAAGACTGTACTCAAGTTACACGAGACACCGCCGTTTTCGGTGCTCGCTTGGTCCATGCAATTGTTTTGATAACTCGCAAACCTCTAACAGTGCATCCTCAGTGCACGGCACTACATCTACCGGCATCCCTCGCTCGGTTTCCTCTCCGCCCCCGCCCACCATGCTGCCTCTCCTCGCCCTCTCCATCCCCCCTCGCGCCCCGCCTCCCTCTCCTACTCCTGCATCCCTTTCTCTGCTGCATCAGCACCAGTCTCCATCCTTGGAGCATCGCCCTGTGGAGCTTTACAGCCCCCTGGATATCCCTCCCCTCCCCCCTCTCTGTCTACACCCTGTAAAGGCAGACCCCCCGCCTCCCACGCCCTCCTGCCACCCCACCTGAAAAGGGTGGGGGCAAAGACCTATTCAATTAAAATACACACACATACACACAGACAAGGAGGAGGGGAAAAAGCACAAAAAGGCCCTTCGGAGGGGACAGTCCGTGTCCAATCCGGGGAAGGAAGGGCATTTTCTCACAGAGAGGGGAGAGAACCGCGAGGGGGGCAAGGAGACCGGACCGGACCGAGCCCCCAGAGCCCCCACCCGCCCCCCTCCCATCCCCGGCCCAGGAGGACCGGCAACCATGAAGGACCGCACTCAGGAACTGAGGAGCGTAAGGCAGATTTTCTTTTCTATACCCCCCAGCTACTCCAGGGAGGGAGGAGGGGAGGGTGGGGGGTGAGGGGAGGGGAGGAGGGATGCTGAGTCTTGTGAGGATGAATGGGTCTCTGGGAGGAGGGAGGAATTTGTGCAGCACAAGCAGCCTTGAGGTCAGGGGTAGGGGACGGCGAGCTGCCTCGGCTGCTGTGTCTACCTTTTGCCATCCGGCCGTTTGAATGCCGTTAATATGCAAATGAGCCAACCGTCGCCGAGCGCGCGCGTCCTCAGCTATGCACTGTACTCGCGTGGAATTGGGCTCTGCGGTCCACGGGTGGTGGTGGCGGGGGGGTTATAGTGTGCACACACACACACACTGTAGCATTGTGTGGGGCGGTGCAGGTGGCTCATGCAGCTGTGCTGCTTCTCCAGATGGGGCGTTGTGGGCAGGTGTGTCGCTCGCGTGACAGGTGCCTACGGATTGATGTGCTCTTGCAGTGCTGCTATTAGAAGTGGGGGTGTTCTGAGTTGTTTTTTTTGTGGGGGGTCGGAGGGACTCTCTCCAGACTTCTTTCCTCTCCAGTCACACATTGGACCGAGTCCTGGCTATCCAGGGGCACGGCTGCCACTGAGTGACCACCGCGCCGCCCCTATACCTTCCAGCACGACCCCCCTCCCCCTTCGTGTGTTGCTGCGGATCTTTCTGTATTAAATATTAAAGATTAGAGTGGCGGGGTGGGGAGTCGGGGTGGGGGCGGGTGGGGGGCGAAGGGCCACGCTAGCGCCGCAGCGAGGGGCCACATTACTGAAGCATGACTAGAGACTGTTCACGCAGAGGGTGGGTGTGTGTGTGCTGGGTGGGAGCCTTCCACATGAGCTGAGGGTGAGGGGAGGGGGTGGTTTGCAGAAGCAAGGGAGGGTCCGGGCGCAGTGTCTTTTCTTACTGAATTTCACCTCGTGGCCATCTTTTGTGTCAATGTGGCGAGGCGCACTTGCTTCCACCTGTAGTGTTTAACATGCACACGCACCTTCTACTTTAAATAATGGACTCTTACCTCACAGTTGTATCCTCTTCTAACTTTCATTACGTAATTATCGTATGCCATCATACTGTATAAATATCAGCTGTCAGTAAGAGCATGCAAATGGTTCGACTGTCACTTTCAGCATATATCTATCTCATGCCTTTTCAAAAATGAAAATTCAGGTCTCCTTCAAAATGAAAATATATTTCATCGGCACTTTTCACATGTAATAATAACTCATTGTCGCTTTCAACATGTTAACAACCCCCGCCACACTCGAAATGTTACTATCCACGTCACATATCCCCTGTCACTTCCAACTCTGTCACTTCCAGCCCCTTAACCCTCAGCTTAATCTCCCCTGTCACGTCCTGCGCAGCAACACCTCATGTTGCTTTCTACACGTTCATATTTCTACCCTCCCCTCCCCCCTCTCTCTCTTACCCGAGTCACAGTCACCCTAGCTAGTAGCGCTACACACGCTGGTTTACACCCCTCTTGCCCGCTCCCCGCGCACGCACTTTTCTTGCATGTTTGCGTGAATTAGCTGCTATATGTCTTGGTGTAATGAGTGCTTCTGAGTGCTTGGAGGGGCACTTCCTGCTCAGAATCAGTAGCACGCTCCATGTCCAGTCTCAGTGGGACCCCCCGCCCCCTGCTCCTCTGGGCAAGGCATTGGCTGCAGACGTGGTGCATTCGCAGACCCTTCACCTCCGCCCCCTAGACGATGCACGCCCCTGAGTGCCTTATCAATGAAGTGATATCCTTTTGGATGTCTGTGAGAATGCCAAGAGAGAGGGCCCTAATGGTCGAGAGCTCTGATTGAATAAAGCCCCCACAGGTGTGTGTGTGTCATCCTTGTGTGGCGGGGTTTCAGGCTGCTCAGGTGTTTGCTGGAGCACGTTAATCTCAATCCTTTGAGAAGCATTAGAAAATGGCACATTGTGCACGAGGCGGTGGCAGAGGGATGGGCAGGGTTGCATGAAGCCCGGTCCTACATGTGTGTCCTCTTCTTTTCCCGTGTGCTTGAATATAGATGTCACTCAATTCTGTGAGGGCGGCCAGTGTTCAACACTGGTGAACACCCATAGAGTTCAGCGCCTTCAAAATCAAAAGGCAGCGGGTGGGCTCCAAAAGGAGGTGGGTGTTTAGGTGAAGCAAGTGGGTGGAGCATTGGAGCCTACCATCCTGGTGGGGCTTTTCTGATCCCCTGTGAGGCCTTTGGACACACTCTAGATTCCCCCACTTAGACATTTTCAGGGATATTCTTTTGGGGGTTGGCAATGCGATACAAGGTGCGCAGTGTCTGAATGGCTCACGCCTGCTCTCGTTAGGCGGCTTGCACGTTCAACAGGGGCTCGACGGATGGCCTGCGGGCAACAATGACCTTCTGATTAGAAAACGCCAGATATTGCCACCACCCTCCTCGATATTTACACCATTGGCCTTATATGCCCAATGCAACATTTATGCAGAACCATTATGACAAACACTCCTTGAAAAACGCAAGTGACGAAATAGTCACGTGGCTTCAGTCTTCACCTTTAGTCCCAATGTGCGGAGTAGTCAGGTTCTCTTTTCTGTCTCTCGCTCTCTCTCCCTCTTGCTAAGTTTGTTGTTGTTGATTCAATTATTTGGTATACGGCCCTCTTGGCATCCAAGTGGCCTTAAAGCGTAGTGGGAATATTGGTTGGCAGAAAGGAGGGGAAACCGCGCAGTCATGCAGAACTGTGGTATGGGCTATGCCCAGCATAAAGTCGTGGAACAGCAGTTGTACATTCTAGTTATAAAGAACATGCTAGATGAAGAACATTGCAAAACAGTTGACAAATATCTAGCTAAATAGAACATGTTAGATGAAGAACATTGCAAAACAGTTAACAAAATCTAGCTATAAAGAACATGCTAGATGAAGAACATTGCAAAACAGTTGACAAATATCTAGCTATAAAGACCATGCTAGATGAAGAACATTGCAAAACAGCCTGACAAATATCTAGCTATAAAGAACATGCTAGATGAAGAACATTGCAAAACAGCTGACAAATATCTAGCTATAAAGAACATGCTAGATGAAGAACATTGCGAAACAGTTGACAAACATCAACAGTGCAAAGCATAGGATTCTTAATTAGGAGAGAGAAAGGAGGAACGGGGCCTGTTCACAGATGGTGGGGGAGTTGGCTGGCAGGTGGAGGGGGAGTTCCAGGTCACCGAAGTTACAGGTACACCAAGTGCTTTGGGGATGGCAGGAGCTTGACCAAGTGGGCCTCTGCTTGGAGGAAGTATGAATGGCTTCAGGGATGGAGGGGTAGCGGTAGTGGCTGAGGACAGTAGCGATAAGCCATGTTTAAATATTTTCCTTGACGGTATTGCGGTGGTAATTAGTTCAGAACTCTTTGAAAATGGTGTTACAGAGGTTGGCTGCTGCCGACGCCAAGGTGCGGCCTCCCATGCATTTCTTTGGTACTTAGCACGGCACATTTGTTTTCTGCAGCTAATCTTATGATTTTTCCTGGTGGGAATTTCTCCAGGAAAGGTGAAAGGTATTTGGGACCTACAGCAAAAGTGTTGCAGTGCACTATGCAACTGTTTTTGAAATATATCTTTGCTTATACAAGTAACCAGTTGAAAGCAAAACTGAGGCCCGCAGTTTCAGGCTCAGGACCAATCTATGCGCTCCGTTTGGATTAGTTGCGTTTGGCATATTATTGACTTGCTCAGGCCTAGGTAGAGAGTAATACAACACTCCAGATTGGACAGCCACAGAGATCGCGTGAAGTCTATTATTTGTGCCATCCCTAGATAGCAATTTGTTTTTCTCTGCATGTGGATTTGGAAATTAGATTTTGTGTGATCTGAGGATCGTAGGCATGTGGCGCTTTATACACATTGAACAATAATAAATAATTATAATAATAATATCTACTGGATGAAAGATAGGGCAGTGTTGAAAATGATGGATAGATTTTTTTGTGCTTTCCGTTGGATTGGGGGGGAAACCCCAGCGAATCAGCCCAGGAAAAGGGTAAGTTGCTCTCCGCAGGAATCACAAAGATATTTATCTCTCTTTTGTTAGTGTTAAGGCTGAGATCGTTATTAATCACTCAATCCTGGATCGCCTGGAGACCCAGTGTGATTTCTGGTGTTGTTGTTGACTGTGTTTTTGGGGTGATTGAAAGGTTATTTGGGCATAATCAGCAATTGGGTGAAAATGACCCAATCAAGGATGCTAAAGGTTTGATGCATGTAAGTATTGAACAGATGTGCAGAGGTTGGATCTTGGGGTACACCCCTTTCTAGAGGGAAAGAGGCAGGTTTGGCGTCCCCCATTTTCATCACTGAGGCCGGTAGAGAGACTCCCAGAACCCCCCTGTTTTGCATATTAAAGAGTAACTTTGGGTCTCACCCTAAGTTACTAGGGTAATCCAGACATGGATCCCTTGCTCACTGTTCTTACAGAGGCACAGCTCGCCCAGCCACACTGAAACACGTGTCTGAGGTTGCTGTTGGTACTCTTGTTCAGAGGAGAATTGCCTAACATTTTGGTGCTGGACTGCCCTAGGGCAGGACAAAGACTGATATGTTGTGGATATTTCTCTTCTGTGAAAGGGATAGTGGTCTAAATAATCTGGTTGAGCCTGCCCCATGACTGAGACCGGTAGAGAGACTCCAAGAGCCCCCATGCTTTGCATATTAAAAAGTAACTTTGTGTCTCACCCTAAGTTACTAGGGTAATCCAAATCTGGACCCCTTGCTCAATGTTCTTTGAGAGGCACAGCTCCACCTCACTGATGAGGCCAAGCCAGGCCGAAACACGTGTCTGGGGTTGCTGTTGGTACTCTTGTTCAGATCATTTCGGTGCTGGACTGCCCTTGAGCAGGACAACGACTAATATGTTGTTGATATTTCTGTTCTGTAAAAGGGATAGTGAGCTAAAAAATCTGGTTGAGACTCTCCTGCGACTGAGGCCAGTAGAGAGACTCCCAGAACCCCCCTGTTTTGCATATACTGACGGCCTTGACCATGGTAAAATTGGATTTTAAGATTATTATCCATTTCTTGATATCCTCAGAGGCTATGAGAATGTTTCTGGCCCATCCTTGACCATTGGAGTACCCACAGCTGTCAGTAAAAAGTGTGTTTCGATTAGTTGACAATTCATATTTTTTATTTTTTCTACCTGATTTGGAGAAAAGGGAGGAAGGAATCCCCGCCATTTAGCAGTTGACGAAAGTGGGATGTGGTGTCAGAATCATGGTGTGGGTCGCACTCACTTAAGGGGATTTATCTGGATCCTTGTGCGATGGGTCACCTGAATAATTTGTGGAGGAAGGGGGACTGTCTAGCAAATAAAGTTAGAATGTGCGAGCCATTAGGCCAAGGGGCATGACTCTTGTTGGGCTAGTTGGGGATACTGATTTTCCTGGGCTGGTTTATTTCCTAGGGCCACTTGAGAGTCAGTTGTATCAGGTGAACCAATTTAGACAAAACATCGAAACCCAGATAACGATAGCAAAAATATAGATGTTAGAGAGCTTAGTACATTTCATCACAGTTTTTGCAAGGCCGTCATGGCATTTCGGACAACTGGGGCTGGTCGAACTCTCATAATGTGTGTACAGATGGCAATATAGGCAGAAAACCTTAAGGGAGGAAAGTTGGAGACCAGCACTAATGCTGTTTGGGGAGAGTGGGGGCTGGCGAATTGGGAACAGCGGTTAGGCAAGAGTATCCTCACCTTGAGGTTGTGAGAAAGGAGGGATGTTAGCTAAGGGTCAGTGGAGTCCCAATAGGGGTGCTAAAACTGTTTATGGCAGGGCAGGCAGCGGGAGATAAGTTAGCAGGTGGCAATGTCGATCTCGATATGAGAAAACAAATGTAGTTGAAGGATGGGTTGATGACTGGCCACTGCAAACACAGGTGACTATTAGCGGCAGCCCAGCAGAGTGAGGAGAGGTAGGGGAGCAGCTATGGTCTAGGAAATGGGAAAGAATGAGCCTGGATTCATGAGGTGATGAGAAAACAGGCCATGCAGAGAGATATCTGGGTTTATTGGGGAGGCAGTGAGGGTTGGAGAGACCACGAGGTACAGAGTCAAGAGTGGGCTTGTCAAGCACTTTAGCCAGTGCTAGCAGGATGAGCCTGGATTGCTATAAATGATATCCTATGTTGTCAGTAGTTCTCAGAGTTTCTTTGTTTTGGTTATAATTAGCTCCCTTGCACCACTGTCTCTGAGAGTTAGAACGACAACTGCCATTATGAAGTTCTTTGTTCTTTAAGAATTAAATGCACCCGGCGAGGGACAATGAGCTTGTAACAAGCGAGCTCATTGGCCCTTGCCGAGTTGTTACCCATCCCGCAATGACTTACCTGCTCCCGATGTGTGCCCTGTCCGGCAAAGTTCCTTTGTTTTCTCTGACTGGCGTCCATAGAAAGGGAGGAGGGACTACCTGTAGTCCATTTGCTCCTATCCATGGCAGCCCTTTTCATTGTTTACTTTTCTTGTCTATCTTTTTCATGGCCGCCATGGAAAGGGAGAAGGGACTACATGTTGCCCCATCTCCCCAATCCATAGCAGCCAATTATTTTTTTTTCTCAAGTTACAAAACGTTTTCCAACGCCGTTTCCCAGGTCACAAAAACAGTGTACCCTGAGTCTCTGTACCACCCGGTGTTGCCCGGGTCTGTAGCTGACATGCATGTGGGGGTCTGCTATAGCCTTGTGTATGTTTACTGCCCTCATTTGCCAAGCTAGTTCTATGAGGGTGAAATTAAACAAACAATAGTCTATCCCCAGTGTTCAGTTGTCCACCTTCCGAACCAGTTATGTTACTGTGCACTACTCTCTAGATAGGCCAGAGTGCCTTGACACCATACAAATGGCAGTGGTGCGCAGTATAAATTCCAGTAACATAACATAACATAACCAATGCTCAGCCCTGGCACTCATTTCTGAGCAACGGGACTTATTGTCTCAGACTCAGTTTGATTATGATGTGGTGTTTTGGCAACTTTATTATTTTAATTGCCAGTCACATAATAAACACATATAGAATGAGAGAAAAATGTAAATGATGATTGTGTTTACAAGTTAAGCACTGATTACATAACACTCCTCATGCCCACAAGCGTCTTCCACTGCACAGATGCGCAGAATGAGACACTAATCACCTGCGCATGACCAGAGACAGCACAGTAGAGCACGGGCAAATTAATATATGACTGCTCAGTGACTTCTCTCAAAGACCCGATGTAAAGTTATTTGAACAGTCACGTTTGCGAGAAAGAAAATTGCCATGTATTGTCCAGACAAACAGCTTCCTTACTTTACACTCTCGTATCGTGATACCACTCACACTCTAACAGTGAGGCTATGTTACACGCACATGCTTGCGTATGTATTTCACTTTACTGTGGTGTCCTTAATCATGGGCAGGTGATTAGTGTCTTTCGCACAGTATGTGTGAGAGAGATGGGATGGTGGTGGCCTAGTTAGAATACAACGGAACAACCAAAAGTCTTTTATGCTTTGTTGAGAAGCTGACTGAAACCAGAGTAACTCTATGCTAAGCCTGGAATATCTCTGGGAAAAAGGCGACTCCTTCACAATCAGCGCTACAAAAAGGATGTACAAGAGTAAATTGGTGCAAAACGTAGTCACGTAAGAAGGTTAAAATCAGTGAAATTTGCCAAATACTGACGATTTGAACATCTACCTAATTTAGGGTTGGGCTAAATACTACTGGTGGTATTCTATAGGCATACAGCCGGCGATACTCCAGCAGAATTTGCTCAGGAAGTCTACCTATTGTTGCCCCCAACCCATAGGTAGAGGTACAAATTCCAAAGTGGCTCTAACATTTTGTTTTTACTTTTATTATTTAATATGCAGAATGGAAGCACAGGTGTTTCCCTTAAATACAGTAAAACAATGTTTTGCCAACGGATGCCCCCTCTCCCCACCATACCCATATAATGCATACAATTGTCAGAATGAACCCCTTTGTGCATTAAAGTAATGTATAGTAGAAGTTGGCATAATCCATTTCCACCGTTACATTGAAGGTCGGATTGGCTAATAAAAATATTGAAAAAATGCATTTTAAGGTTACTACTGATGGAGGAGGTTTTCCTGATATACAACCTCTGCCACTGATGAACTCTGAATTGGGCATACTTTCAGAAATGCCACAGTGGCATCACTAGAAATCAGTATTAAGGGGCGCAAACCGGGGGGCAAAAATACAACATGTGTGGGGCGGGCGGGTGGCACACCAAATGAGGCTCAAAAGGCCAAATTCGTTTGTTGGCAATCTGGTTGGAAAAAAAACGTGTTCAGAGTAGGTTTAATGCAATAATATGTTTGCATCAAGTTAATATACTTTCTAAAAAGTTAACTCATGTTCAACAGTTGGCAAAATGCCCTTGCAGTCAGCAAGAGAATGCATTATTTTAACTCAAGCAGACATCACTCCCGGAGCGGCTACAAATAATGTGTAATTTGAGGTGGTATTTAGGAGAAGAGATATCACTTTCAGATCAACTTTAAATAATAGCCAGTCAACAATAGTCAGTCTAACATAAGAGATATCCCTCATAACCCAGTTTCAAATGATAGTCAAGGACAATCTGTTTAACAGAAGAAATATCACCTAAAGGCGCTCAGTACAGGGGAAAGGAGGCAACTGCTCCCTCGATTCTTTAGCAATGGTTGCAGGCATCTCACTTTGCCTCCAGCAGAATTGTTCACAGTTTTCAGTTTCTGGCTGCACACCTCAGTGACGGCTGGTGACTTTTTAAATTGGAGGGCGTAAATATTTCCCCTAAATATGCCATTGTGATGGAGCGCAGTGACGCAGCCTGAACCAATTAAGAGGTGTTGAAGGGCTTCCCATCCAGATAATCTTTTAAAATAATGGCTTAAAATGGTGCAAAGATTCCCTAAAATACCAAATATTTTGCATTTGGTTTCATACAGTAATAAAATCCAATAGCTGCAAGTAACCAACAGTGCAGAGGGGCATTTCACCAACACATTTTCAGGTTTTGATCACAATATATGGCAGTATAAAAACATTTTTCACGCTGGCTGCAGCCATACATTTCCATGTTGACTGCACCAATATATGGCAGTATTCACATTTAAGCACATATTCATGTTTGCTTTACGTATTATGCCAGAAATGAAACTATAAGAATTCATGTCCACGCTTGTTCTGCCAAAATATAGCCGTATCTCCCCATAAGAACATACTCCATTTGGTTTTACCATTAAAAATGCCCTGCCACCGTATGAACATGTGTCCAAACTGGCTGCATTAAAATGCCATTCTAGCTATGTAATAAAACGTATCATGCTTGCTTTATCAAAGCTACCCAATACAAAATGTCATGCAACAGTAAGAAATGGCTAGACTGGCTGCACCAAAATGCCTGCCTAGCCACACAATAACACTTATCATGCTTACTTTATCAAATATGCCCAGTACAAAATATCATGCCACAGAAAGAAATGGCTAGACTTGGTGCATTCAAATGCCAGTTTAGAAACATAATAACACTTACCATGATTGCTTTACCATAGATGCCCAGTAAAGAAAATATCATGCCTGCTCCCTGGGTCCCCCAGTCCTCACACACACAGACAATGTGATTATGTGTGCATGTGAGGTGCTGGGGGGGCACAAAGAGTAGGCATGGTATTTTTTACTAGGCATCTATCATAGATGGCCAGTAAAAGAAATACCATGCCTGCCCCCCTGGGCCTCCCCTGTGCCTCGCACAGGGAGCTGATTCTGCTTGATGCCCAACCCGCCTCCTGCCAAAATAAACTCCACGTCCCAATACAAACACAAGTGCACACACATTCACACAACCTTCACATGCAGCATGCAGTCGCTCATTCACATGCACACACATCATCATACACTCACGAATCCAACACAAAACAAGTATACGCACATACATACACATATTTAAATCAGCATATCTTCTGATGTTCCCTCCTAGCGCTCCAGCTTCCGCGTAGCATGAACAGGAAGCAAAGAGCGCTTGCTGGCTCATTCACATGCATGCTTGTATGCATGCTCTGATGTTGAAGTGGCTTGCACTGTTTGTATGTGCGAGGAGGCACAATAGTGCTTCCCATCGCACATACAAACATGCAGTTCCTCAGCTAGCTTCCCCAATGGGCCATGCAATATTGGGGAAGCAAAATGTCCTGGCTTTGCATGGCTCATTGGATATTCAAGGCTGGGGAACAGAACTGTCAAACAGAAACCACGTTTTCCTTTAACAGTTTAGGCCAGCCGAGGAGTACTGAGGGAGTGTTTACACTGGGCTGACTCCTTGGCTCTTCCAAAATGGGCGAGGGTGCACATGGGTCGGCGCCCTTCGCCCATTATGGAGAAGCCACCACTGGTACACCATCAACGAATCATTGCAGAAGGTCATTGTAGCTTGAGATTAAATACTGTTGACTTTGAAGTCATGCACATGAACTGCGCTGTTGTAACGCATTAAGGGATCCATAGGCATGTCCTACAGTAAAAGTCTACCAGGGTAGCTCAGCAGGATGAGTGACTGTTGCTAAGTTGTTATGTATTTAAAACTGGCTGTAAATCCTATGACTATTTGCAATTTCTTTTTTTTAAATAAACAAGTGTTATAAAATGTGCTCGATCAGAGGATGGGTTGAGGTTTAGTTTGTTTATATTCAGGTTGAGGGGGTGGGGATTTCTTCCCCCATAGTGAAAATCAAAGGCTGGCCACAGTTTAATTTCCTAATAACTACTGTCAGCACAATAGAAGCATGCATTTGTGATTAAGCAGGTTGACAAGCATATAACATATTTATAAATATATCCAGTGATAAGATACAAAGGAAAAGGCACACAAATCACAGGGTATTTGTGTGGTAGTCCGACAAAATATAAACACATTTTAAAGAAAACTAGTGAATGTAAGTTTAAGAGCATGTTTCAGTTTTGAAAGGTCTTTTTAGTTTTTTTCTAGACAAGTGTAAGATGCACATTTGGAAAACAATGGTGTAGTGTGCCCAGCATGTAGAGCGCCTGCTTTTATCGGTGATGGCCCCCACCGCAGTGATATTTATGTCCCATTGATTCCCGTGGTGTTCCTTTCAGTCCAGAAGAAAGAAAACGGGCTAAGCAAATACGGCCTGAATACGAAGTAATGACGGCTTTGGAAAGGAGCACCTTTAAGGCTCCTGTAAAGAGCTATTTGCAGTGAGGGGTAGGGGAGGAGGGTGGGAGGGGACAGGTCACCAAATGGTGGGGCAAAGCAGCCAATAGGGGGGGCAATTTCCCTTCTATGCCCCCCTCTAAGAACGCCCATGAATACCACAGGTGAAGGAGGTACCTTACTCCACCGGTCGTTCAAAGTAAATTATATCGTGGTAATTTACTTACCCGAAATTAGCTTCTGGCAGTTGGTATCTCGCTAGGGTGACCAGATAAAAAAAAAATGGGACAGTTCATAGAAATAGAAGTAGGACTAAAGTAAATACAAATAAAACTTTAGTCCTACTTCTATGTCGCTAGCCTGATTCCGGGACCCACGTGCGGAGGGTGATTTCCCCGGACTGTCCCGGGAAAACCGAGACATCTGGTCACCCTATATCTCGCTCCATGCATTAATCACATGCCTACATGTCTCTTAGCTGCGATACCCCTTTCGCCTTCCCGTTGGCATATGTGGGAGAGGTCTGCAAACTGCACTTGGAATGGTGGCTGGTGATACATACATTACCCGAGATATGCATTGACCAGTAAAACCTACTGCTCCCATTTTGGTGTACTTTGGGAGCAGAGAGGGGTTACACATATTGCATTGTGGTCACCCTGAGGATTGCATGCAGCTGCTGGGAGAGAATTGTTCATCTCTAGGCACATGTTGTTTATGGACGTTCTGTTTTCACTGCCCCTGACAGCTCTTTTGCAACATCAGCGGCATGCCCAGGGAAGTTCCTCAAAGGGGACGCCTCTTTGGGTTCTGGACAATCAGGATGAAGGTTTCTGCCTTGTGGTTATCGAGGTTGAGGTGTTAATCTTCATCTCTCAGCTGGTGTGTGTCTATGTATGTGTTCGAATCAACATAGGAAGGTAAGTTGCAGGTTTAAACAAAACTGTAGACCTATGATGAGAAAATAATTGTTTTGGTGCTCTGAAATGTAGAAGTCTACATGGTTGGCATGTTCCCATTTCCGAAGGCGCTCTGATGCACTTGCTTCTGCCATGTCATACACCATGTCCCTTTTAAGGAGACTTGGGTCTTTTCATATGTTTCTAAGACTGCCTACTTTGGGGTACCAACCTACCAATTACTAATGGTGGTCCCTAAAAGTGGAATAATATCTATTAATTCACCCAACAAATCCTCAACATTAATACTGTATTAATGATATACATTTCACAGTTACTCATCAGTAATAATCATTCTGATTCTCCCTTCCTCATTCGAGCATGAAGTTTACATGTGGGACTCTTTCAAGAGGCAAGCACCCAATATTTACATAAATAAACTTCCAAACCGACCCAAAAATGAAGAGTGCCGTAAAACTCCCCTGTGTCGAAATCACTATTTATCTGGAGGGCTACAGGGATGAGTAGTGGCTAAACCTCCTACTCAGCCCCAAGCTAATAATAAACCAGCAGTTATCCAAACCGTAAAGGTAAAACAGGCACAGCCCAATGGGTATTCCTCCTTTGCCTTTTGAGGTAACGTGGGCTGAGGGAAGGCTACACACCTAGGAGTGGAGTGAGGTGATTACAGTAGCAACCCAACCAGAAATAGTACAAAGACTCCAAAATAAAAGAATAGACTAACAAGGTCTATTAACAAATATATATTTTAAGTAAGCCATCCAAAATGCAATTGATAAAAGAAAAACCCACCTTAGTGGAAAGAACACAGAAAATGCATAGCTGGTATAGAATAGCACCCTGGGTACTTGAGTAGGGGAGACCAGGCCAGCAATTGCAGCAATGCTGATGGTCAAAGGATATGACTTTCAAAAGGATAGAAAAAGGGGACTTGTAACTCACCATGGTCCCAAATGTTGACCAGGGGGACAGGGCTTCTTAACAGTACCTTATTTTTGGTCTTCAGTGGTTCGACAGCATCAAACTGGGCTTCTCTGTGCTTTCCTTGCAATCAAACCGGGTTTGATATGCCAAGAGTCGCATCCATTCAGCGGTGAGTCATCATCAAGTCAACTTGGAGATGAGGCTCCATGCAGTTAAAGTCAGCGTTCTAGGTGTTGCAGTTTGAAGGTTCCAACAGGTTCAGATGCGCAGTCGAGTCGGTTTAAGACGATGTTGCTATTGGGTCAAGTCAGCACATGACATGATGGCTTCCAGCGGTTTGAGATGCTGTTTGTGTCGGGTCGAAGTGAGGTCCTTTTGGTTCGATGTGGTGCTCAAAGGTGTGGTAGGTAGACAGCTTTGGCAGTGCTGGGCCGGTGTTTGACTAAAGGTGACAATGAGCAATACGGGCAAAAAAAACATTTAGCGGTTTCGAAGTGGCAGGAGAGCAGTTCAAAGCTGTCACTTTACTAAAAGCAGCACTGCAAGTCCTGTGTCGGTTCTAAAGGCCTCAAACACGATTCAAATGCGGTTCTACACTGTGCAAAAAGGATTCCAGCTGCTCTTAGGCTTTCTGGTTGCTATGAGTCCCAATCTAGGGGCTCCAAGGACAAGGCATGTCTTTCTTGCTCTGCTCTTCCAGTTCACGAGTTTGAGTGGCACTTACAGGAGTTCCTTCACCTCCAGTGAGGAACCTGGTTCAGGTGCAGCTGGTAGAGTGGATGCCATTGGTCCACAGCAGTCACCCCGACTGTTTCCCGGGGATCGTTAGAGGGCAGAGCTCTCCCTTGCCTTGGATGCCTTCTATCTGCATCTCACTCTTTGAAATGGACTGCACTCCCAACTGAGGTCCAGTGAATTGTTCTTGTATTCTTGAAATTTCAAATGTTAATTAAGGAAGGCGTGGGAGACCCCGTCCTTATAATGGCAAATTGTGACTGGGGCTTGGACAAAAGCAAGCCTTCTGTAGAGGGTACAATCCCTGTTGCTTGAACAAGGGACCGTTGTCTTACTACATTATAGCCAGAGTGCCTTGTCCTGCAGGAAATTGGAAATGGAGGGCATAGGAAGAGGGAGAGCCCCAACAGAAAAGCAAGATGGTGGAACCCCTTCTCAGGTACACCTTTATAACTCTGGGTACTCTAACTCGGCCCCTTTTCCATTCTTGCTGAATTCAAAGGCTCTCTGTAGTGCAGCACCCTAGCCTTTGCTATTTGAGTGCCCCTTTGAAAAAGGTTTCCCTGAAGATCTTCTGATCAGAGCTCCTGCGGCCCGAGGGATATGTTACCACTCGTTCCGGGGAATCAAAGGAAGATAGCATCCTGGCTATTGTCACACTGAGAGCAGTGGGGACAGCCAGACTAGCCATGACTATATACAGCCTTGTCATCACTTACCTGGGCTCAAAAGGTTGACACTTGCATGATATCAAAATTGGTGTAGCTTTAATAATTGTCTGCTCTTTTCAGTCACCATCTTTTAACCAGGCATGGCTTATTCTTAGAGCATACCCTGCCACCAGACGAAATGGCAAAAATTATTACATTTTAGTTCAGGTGCAGAAATTAAACTGTTACCTTTGGCTGCAATTACCTTGCATCACAGCAGCTGTCAGGGATGCACATGTGACCTTTTAACCTGCCCTGTGCCACTGGGGCTGTAAATACCAGGAGACTGGTGCAGAAAAGGTACATGGATGCACTATGTCTTTGGCATGCAACTTTATGAAAAGGGGTTTGATTAGCAGAATTTCCTTTCAGAAACAGAATGACCTGCACCAATTTATATTAATAATTAAAAAAAATAGCTAGGGCTTTCATACGCCACTAATCCAGAATGCCTCCTCTCCTTGTAACCATTTTGAGAAAGACTGGGTTGAAAGAGAAAGAATCAGAACAAAGCAGTTTGCCAGTAATTAATTGCGGCTTTACAGCCTCGTCTCATCGCTCATCCCAGTCCTTACATGAGAACATAACGAAAGGGCCTGCTTAAGTTTTGATCCCCGCTGAATCATCATAGAGACACCCCACACAAAAGAGTTGCTGCATCAACACCAACACCAAACTAGACATCCCGTTCTTCTAAAGCGATGAAAGCACAAAGGCAATACACACAGATGCACACACACAAACACACTGCATTATTCCAGCAACCCACAAAATACAGACATTGTTCATCCAAAGTGTCCACCACACAAAGACCCAGACAACTCCCATATGCATGCAAAGCCCCTCCACATGCTTCCCCAAACATACACTGATTTCCCAAACACAAACAACCCTCAACATAAACACACTGCCCACACACACACGCACACACTGTCCCACACACATTTCCAGCCCACACACTACCCCTAGCAAACTGCCTGTCATCCGCATACAAAGCCTCCAAGCCACATACACTGCCCACGCACACACACACAGTGTAATAACACAAATCGGCTCGAATTCGTCCATATCTATATTGTAGTAGGTGACACATGTCAAAGATGCAGACCAGCTAGATTTGTTACACATCTGTGAAAGGTAAGAAGCCCCTGTTTGTGTCCATGAAGCAGCTGGACTCGTAGTGGACATGCCCTGATTGCTCCCAGTAGACCTGCTGCATCATAGGCCAATGCAACCAATCTGAATCCAGCTACACAATGCGGAAGAGGAGGACTTATTCACTCACCCGCCATTCCACAGTAGACAGAGAACCACAAGAAGAACGTTTAAGGTGCATCAAGACTGCTCTAGAAACATCCAGTAGGTGGAGCTCAACCTTCTTCTCATTGGAGGCATTCCAGAAGAAAGATGAAAGGGTAATCTGTTTAGGAGGAAAAAAAAAACCCAACAAAAAGATTGCTTTTAAAGTACGACTCAGTCAAAGAAAGAATCATTCTGTCTGTAAAAACTTTCAAACTAAGGAGACTGTACCCAAATACCTCAAAATCCTCAAATGCCTTTATAGCTCTAAGTAAAAATTGTTGGAGTTGAAAAGCTAGAAAGAACACATCTTCCTGGGGCCTCAAAGAGCATGTTCTGAAGGGTGCAGTCCAAGTGTTTACATCTGGACTGAAAATAGCAATTGGTCTAAGAGGTCCATAAAGGAATCTAGACCCCCCCCGGCCCACAAGGCTAAACGAGGACCCTCATGGCAGACCGCTGAAGACAAGCATAGGAACAGACAAAGGCCATATACCACCTGTAAACATTGTAAAACTGAATGAAAACTACAATCCCAAGGCACCCTCTTCTCCCCAGACCAGGCCTGTAAACACGTAATGGTCATATTCTTTGTTAGAGGAGTCTCAGCAGAAGGTCTGTACCACCTTAGCTAAACCAAGTGAAAGAACTAAGTGTTGATGACCTGATCGCTCAGCTTCCACACACATGAGGACGTCATGATGAGAGTGTTGAGGCTCCTTATAGGGCTGGGGAGCAAGCAAAATATCCACATCTTTTCCTCATGGCAGCTGTCAAAGAACCGCTACTACCGAGGCTAACATGACACCATTGCTAACACTGAGAGCCTCTCCTTCAACAATCTTGCAAGAAGCCTGGGGGATAGTGTAAAGGTGTGGAAGGCTTACTAAAGCAGCCTGGGCCACAGAGGCAGAATGGCATCTGTTCTAAAGGCTCCCTAAGTCTACAAACATGAAAAGAAGAAAGGGAGAAGAGCATTGTAACAGCACACACGCTTCTGTATAGGCGCGTTATAAATGCCATATCATATCACCTCCTAGTTTCTCACATTTTCTGGAACGCTGTTGGGAAGAAGCAACATTCCATAAGACCTGCTAAGCTATTCATCTCTTATTGTCCTTCCCCTTATATTATTTACCTGTCATGCCCGCATTTGGATGTGTACTTGGCCGGTAACAGCCAGTGACCCCAAGCATAGTGTAGAGAAGCCCCTCAACGCCCACACCTGAAAAAATACAACCCAGTAGGGAAAAAGACCCAGCACACCTCTTGCAAGGAAAACAAAGTTTTATTTTCCCAAAAATAGAAATGCACCAGCAAAGGATTCTGCTGCCACGGAACTTCTGTTAATATCAGTACGAACAACAATTCATGAAGGCACATAGCGTCATCAGTGATGTAAATTACATACTGTGCAAACCTGCGTCGCTGGTTGGTCGAGACCCTATACATAAGCTACCTGCTCCATAAGGGCTGCCAGGCCATTGGTTCCAGCCCCTTCTGTCCATCTTCTTCCACATAAGTTTCTCCTTTTGCATCATCGGACATGAAGCTACGACTGATTGGCAGTTATGTGAAGGAAAACAATACAGGGTCTATCTCTAACCTGATTTGCACCTGGTACTACAGACATGGCTAAGAGGATACTTCGAGGCCATTGCTTCTGATAAACTACGGCTCGATTCCAGACATGTTGGCGCCCAACCAAAGTTCCACACCCTCGTTTTAGCTAGGTTGTTTTACCCCTCCTGGCACCTCGCAGCACAAATCACGTGACCTATGGTGAAGGTGACTGATACCCGTTTTCAGATCGATTGGAGGTTTAGCAGTTTTATGGTTGGTGGTCTGGAACTGACCTGTATCGTGGAGTGCTGGGGGTCTTGAGATGGGGGCTTTTGGGTGCTATTGGGTGCTATTACTTAAAGCTGGGACAGAAAGGTTCAGAGGCTCGTGCCCGCCTTCTCATGGGATCACTTTTCACAGTGAGCTCTCAACTCCTTTGTGGCCTTGCAGGGTGCATTCCTTCTGGGATACAAAATATTGGCAACATGAGACAATGAAGGTTCTATGAATCTCTGCAGCACTGGCCTTCCTCACCGGTGTCCAAGCTACAATCTATTACCAGCTGCATGCACTTTATTTCTATGTGTGTGACTAGGGCCTGCAGCCCTGGCTTCAGCGCAAAACTAGGCCTCAATTCCAATATGGCTGCACCTATCTAAGATGGCGTTTGAGGCCCCATGTATACCAGGGCAAAAACGTGCACCCCCCTTTCCCTCACTATGGCCTCTAGCAATGTCCCCTCCCACCTGTAACCTCCCCTGGCCCCTTCTGCCCCTTCACAGGCCTCTGTTTCATCTGAAAGCACTGGGGGGCCTGGGAAGATCGGTTCTCCTTACCAACATTAGTCGAGCACGAGTGAAGTGAGAGCCTCGGGGAGGGATCAGGGCATTGCTAGCCCAGTACTCCCCCGGGCTCCCGAAGCAGGGGTGATAGATATTCACATCATCAGGCTCCATCCAGGTGCAAATAGGTTTAAACGACTGACATTGGAGATGGGTTCTGCACATATTGTGCGAGCACAATCTCATATGAAAACAAAAAAACAAGATCATTCACTATTTCCATTGTGGTGGCAAAGGAAGATGGGAATGAGAGTGGAATCTCTCTTTTTTTTTTTTTTTTTTGGGTTTATAAAATTTATTTTCAAAAAGTTCATAACAGAGAAACAGTATGTACATAATATAACATCATGTGATAATCATAACGAAGCCAACAGAACTATATACACCAGAAAACCCCCCTTATCCCCAGGAGTCACAAAACAATCAATAAACTGGTCTAATATAGTAAAAGAAATGTACCCCAAATCTTGTTAAATAATGCACTTTTCTTATCTCTCCAATACAGCACCTTCTCCATATCCGCTAAAGAGTGCTTCTCTGAAATCCATTCCTCAATAGTAGATGCTTTCCAATGTCTCAAAATTAGTTTCTTCGCCACCATTGCCCCTCGAAAAATCAATTTCTTCTGAGAAGTAGTCAGGTCATCCAACAAATCCTCACTACCCAACACTATTGTCTTAAAATCCATATGAACCTTCTCCTCCAAAATCTTTTCACAGATCTGGTCAAACTCAAATCACAAGCCTCTCACCCTCGAGCATTCCCACAGCATATGCTCCAAGGTGCCCACCTCATGTAAGCATGCCCAACATTCAGAGCTGTCACTCATCCCTCTTTTCATCATTCTCTCAGGTGCCCAATATGTTCTATTCAAAATCTTTATCTGACAAGACCTATTAGCAAGACTCAAAGAACACAATTTCACATTCTCACAAATACGTGTTCAATCATCCTCTGTAATACCCTCACCAATTCTCTGATTCCAATCCAATCTCAAAGCATTCTTAGACCGATAGTTCGACACAACCAGTCTATAAACATAGCTAACCAGGCCACATCCACTCACTGCAGGCACCCAACCAAGCATGTCTATGTTGATTCTCTTTTCCAAATCCACCTCCCCCCCTGCCCTCCTGATCTTCCGATAGTCCGTCAAACAAAAAGTAGGAATTTCAAACTTCAACCGTATTTCCCTAGCCATCATCCAATTCAAACCATTGAACAGATCACTAATCTAATGCACCCCAGCTAGATACCAATCCTGCCAGAACAAAGTGTACCCTTCATGCGTAATGCTCGGGTTCAGCCAAATTGAAGCACTCAGATCTCTTAATGCGTTGAAACCCAAATACTCACACAAGTCCACCCAAGAGTTCCGTAAGCTCCTAGTCAGTAGGCCTTCCACCCTTGCTCGAAGTGGCTTACTGGTCAAAATGGCCCTAGGCGACAAAGGGCCTATATGGCTAGACTCAGCACATACCCAATCCACATGTTCCGATTTGAGAAAATCAAATATATTCTGCGACATCAAAGCCAGATGGTATGCCTTGAAATTAGAGTGGAATCTCGATCAGGGCCTACAGGTAAGTGGCTAGGGGGGCAGGGTGTTGGGGGTGACTTGGGACTGTGGGGTGGGTAGGGATGTGACCCAGGGGCGTGATTGGTGGGTGCGTCTCTGCACCTAAAAAAGATGGCAGCAACTGGGGAAAATGCTGGGGTGGCTGGTGGGACCCTTCCTTGGGTGGCCATTGCCAGATACTAATAGAAGGGCAAT
The DNA here is from genome assembly GCF_040938575.1 of Ambystoma mexicanum. NCBI lineage: Eukaryota > Metazoa > Chordata > Amphibia > Caudata > Ambystomatidae > Ambystoma > Ambystoma mexicanum. The sequence continues at coordinate 835,526,038 of NC_090925.1, forward strand.
TCCACCCAGGATAGAAATGACTCAGCTATAGAGGACTGGGACTAAAAGCCTGGCCCCTCTTTCCTCTTCATTTTGGCCTTGGTGGCCATTTTGTATGCCCTTATTCCTATCTCATGCCCCTCAATCCGCATTTCAAGACAGCATAGCCACCCTGTCCGCTAACAGTTCTTTCAACTAGAAGGAATGGCCCAGTTCTTCCTTTCTTTTTCGACCAATTCACCTTTTTGTAGACCTGTGTGGCCCCAAACACACCCATTAGACCTCTGTGGTGCTGGAAGACAAAGCAAGGCTCTGCCATGAAGCCTTCAGCACCCTTAACCCTAGTATGCCGCCTCCACCCCCAACAGTACTCTTGAGCCTATCTAGTTCTGATCAGGGGCGCTAGAAAGTTCTCAGGGTGTAACCACCGCTGGCTGTCCATCTTGATCCTGGGGTGAAGTAACCATATACCCGTATTTCTGATTTGCTGAAAACAAATGTTGAAGAAGATGCTGAACCAGGAAGCCCAGGAAGGAGAAGAAACCATGGTACTATGACGAGGCACAACAATTCTAACCAGTGCCGGGTTCAGGCATCCCGCAGGACCTACGGCCACAGGACCTTTCTCGCTTAACAACATCAATCATGCCATGGCCACCTGTTTTCTCCAAACTCGCTTAACTGCAGTTTGTCTTCGAAAATCACGGGGGCAAGTGAGGGTGTTGGGTCCCCAGGGAGGCTTCAGCACTCTGAAAAGAGGGGCGGGTGCTGCATGAACAGTAGAGGTTAGGCTGTCAACCTTACTGTGTCTTTGTTTCCAGCACTCAGTAATACACTGAGGATAGAGGATAGACAGGGTGGCTGTGAAAAGTTTGGCTAATAAGAGGTGAGAGGGCTTTTTTAGCAGCTGAATGCCCAAAAGCCAAAAGAGCTCCCAGTTTTTCTATCAAACTGCAAGCTCTTCCAGCAAAAGAACTGTTTACTGTAAATAAACACGTTTTCTTAAGTCCTATGTCCATGATTTATTTTTATTTTTTCATGGAACTGTACCTTTTAATCACATCACCAACAAGCTGCATGCTCAATGGTCAGCAAAAAGAAGATCTATTTATTGGAAGGGTTAACTTAGACTGTCCTTTTTAAGTATATAACTAAAAGCAAGGCCAGTTCTAAGGCTTGCAAGGCCATGTGCAATAAAAGATAAGCATTCCAATTAAGTCGCATATGCATTGACATCATCAGAAGTGACTGCACAGAAAATGGCATCACAGGAGTAACAGCCTTTGAAAAACTAAAAGCATCAAGGGATGTATCATTACAAAGTACCATGAGTGTGCCAAGAGATACATAATTGGTGTGCAATACACGAGTGGTCACCCCAATCATTATTTGTAGAACACTATGGACTATAGATTTTTGTATAGCAGAGACTATACATTAAATTACATTTAGGAACTCTCAATTTTCGCTCATAATATGATTTGCTCAGGAACACACAGTTTACGTAAATGGGGATTCCCTGATTTGAGGCCATTCTGCAATTTAGGCTCTTGACCACATATCCTGCAAGCTCTAATTGGCATAGATATGTGTGTATGGTTGGTTTCCACAGGCTAACATACTTTGTTTATGGAGATGATGTGAAAAGTGAACATAAAATAAGAAAAACACCAACCTGACAAATATATAAAAGCTTGTAGAAACAATAAATGTCGAAAGGTCATGTGAGCCTAAACATGGTGTTCTGAGTTTTGAAACGATGCTTTCAAACCCCACAACTAATGAGCATGCCTCTCAACCTATTGAGACTCCAAGGCGGGTACAACCTGATTTTTTTGGCCGGTGAGAGCCCCATTGAAATCTATGCATAGATATAGGGCTTTCCATCAGTGTGAACTGAGTGCATGGCAGGTGGCACCCCCAAATGAAGGTGAGTTGAAAGGTATGAAATGCAACTGTGAGATAAAGTCACCTGCTTATAGTTAGTATTTGAGAAGGGCATTCAGATTGCTTTCTTGCAGGCTGTCAAGAAAATGTGGCGTTACACAATGACATGTTTTTTTGTCTCAAGCTTTTAGAAATCATCGAAGTTAATTCGACAGTTTAAAATTGGCTATTTGATTAGGTGATGTTGTTTGTCTTGAGAGAAGGAAGGCTCAGATTCGGGTAGCTACCCAGAGAGTTGTGAGGCTTTTACACACCCTAGTCCTAATCATGCTCCCATTGTAATTCTTATCACTAATTATGCAGCTTAATTAGTATTCAAATGATCTATTGGTGGTGTTCAAGAGGCAGATGGTGTCTGGTGCATGATGTCGGTGGCACTCTTGTATGCATCGATGCATGCATGGGATTTAGGTGCATGATGTCGACGGCACTCTTGTATGCATCTATGCATACGATTATAAAGCAAAACCCTAGCTGTGAAGCAGCAGAGGCTGTACAAGGGGACGTACAAGTGGGAAAGGGAATGAGGAGAAGGGGATTGTGGTGGGGGAGAAGTTCCACAAAGGGGAAAAGCTCAGAAAAGACAAAAGTTCCAAAGAGAGGTGGTGGGGGCGTGGAGTAGGGTTGAGTGGAGCGATCAGCACTTTCACAAAAGACTGTGCATGGCAAAGGCCAGCAAGGCTGACCCAAGATTTCTACAGGAAGTGGTAGGCCAGGGAAGAGGGGGGCCTGTCAGGGTGTGGGGCAGAGGAAGACCGGCAATGATTGTAGAAGTTGGGGGAAATGTTAGAAAAGCAGCATTCTTTTCTTTTTCTTTTCTCTTTTCTTTTGAGGGGAAAACATCCATTGAGGAGCCTGCCAACCTTTGCATTGCTTTAACAAGGAAGGGCTTAAGAGGAATTGCACTGGGACCAGGTGGGCAGGGTTGGTGCCATTGCATCAGTGGTCATTATGTGGTAGGGTGGCAGAGCCAACACGTGGCAAGATTAAAAAAAAATAATTGCTTACCTTTTTTCCACGAAGGCAAGTCTTGACTTGTGTTTTGCCTAGCTTGAAACTTGACCCAAGCGCAATGTAGCCACTCTGGGCTTCCCCCACTCTGCACTAAAATTGTGCCAGAGAGTACAGCTTGTTCACAACATGAATTGCTGTGAAATGTATACTTTTATCGACGAAGCGTGCTATTGCACACAGCAAAATGCACCATTTTGTTTAACAGATCTCTCCCCCCCCTGGACACTATCCACCAGCTTCACTCCCCATCCCCCATCCCTGACTGCCAATTTCAGTGGTGGCTGGTGCATAATGGGAGGTGTGGCCCGGCTCCACTGTTATGCACCAGCCGTCACTCATTCTGTCATGCACAGCGCTCCATTTCAGAAGCGTTCTGCATGGCTGGATGATTGCTGCTGTCTGCAGTGCAATGCAACAGCACTGCACCAACCTGCAGGCTAACCAAAACCATCATCTGAATAGGTATAAGAGGATGTGCCAAAGAGCCGGATCAGATCAGACAACGGTGTCATGTACAAATGAAATAATATTGGGCTACGGTTGGAGCCCACCTGTTCATGCTCTCTTAGACGATTCAAAAGGAGGCAGAGACGTGGGCCTCATTATAAGTCAGCCGGTCCGGTGTTAAAGTTCCAGTATTAACGTATATCGGCACTTAACTGGATGGGCTGACTGCAGGTTTGTTGATGGGGCACACGAGTTACCTCCAGCTAAAAGCTGGAGGTAAGGCAGGCACCCTACCGGCAAAAATCCCCGGTATTGCCAGTGTGGTAATAAAGGAAACCCCCCCCCTGGAGTCCTATAGGGCTCCATGAATGGGGATTTACATTGTCACTCCGGCACTCGTAATCCAGCGATAATACTGCCGTAGACGATAATAGCATTTGCCGGTATCCTTGCGGATTTACTCCAGGATACCGGCAACCTCATAATGAGGCCAACTGTTTGTATTCTGTTAGAAAGCAATTTTGTAATCCGCTTTAAGGCCTTGTCACAGATAGACCGATCCCTGAGAGGAAGTAGCAAGATCATGTGTTCAATAGCATTGAAAGCAGCTGTCAGATCAAGCAAAACAAGAGCCCTGGTACTGCCCCTATCTGCCACCCTTCCAATGTCATCCATAGCGACTACTACCACTACCATTTTAGTGCTGCGTCCTTGCCGAAAGCCCACATGAGCGTCATCCAAAATATGATGTCCTTCCACAAAAAGATGACGTTGTGCAGTAGCAACGGATTCAAGCAATTTACTCGATATGACAAAAATGAGGGATCCATGGCCGGCTTTTTTAATAGTGGCCAGCCAACTTTAATCTTTCTGAGACTAGACCTGAGGCAAATGAGCAGTTAATGGGATGACAAAGGTTCGGTGGCAGAACATAGCGTGAGTTTTTCATAATCCTGGCAGGGCAAGGAACATAAGGGGAGCCAGTGACCAGTCGCATGTTGGGTAGCCACAAGCTCTAGCAGAGATATTTCAGAGATGGATCGAAAAGATGTAAACTTTGCTAGTGGGACCCGATTTGTCATCTCCTGGCAATAACTCATCAGCAGCAAGTTCAGCCTGGATCTTTGCATTTGTATCGGAGATGAATTTGTCCAAGATGTTGCCTATGACCTGAGATGGTATCATGTGATTAGCGGAGATATTAGGGGAGCAGAGTACTGAAGGAACTTTAAACAGCTCATGGTCTCTGTTTGAACTGGAATATATTTGTTCCGAATAATAGTTCCTTTTTGCCTGTTTTATTAGTTTTTATACATATGGAACCTCTTCTTATAAACCATTAAAGCATTGCTGTCTTATTTATTTTCTCCATGGCCTTACCAGTTGGCATGAGGAGATTTCTTTCAAGACTGAGTGCACGAGAGAACCAAGGATTTTTCTTTTCTTTCCACAAGGCTCAAGTCTTAACTATTGTAGGGGCCAATTGATTGACTGCCGAAGAAAGAGTTCAATAGAATCCATCCAGAATTAGCCCAGGGTCCAAGATGACCAGATATCCATCTTGGGCAGGAGAGGGAAAAAGGGAGATAAGCCCAAGGTCCAAGATTACCAGATCTCCAACTTGGGCAGGAGAGGGAGAAAGGGAGATTAGCTTGCTGCCTGTAAAATGTCCCATTTATGGTATATATGAAATATATAGATATATGCACATATATCTTACGTAGATGTGCTTGTCCTACCATCTCATGACTGTAATGACTGTATTGCCTGTACTGCAATCTTAACTAGCGCCGTGATACCTCCGGATCTGAGCGCTTTCAGCAAATGTAATAAATAAATAAATACGATCTAAATCGATAAGCTTGATGAAGAATGATATACCTGCATGTTCATACGAAGGCAGGGGAAAGGGAGAGTCCACACTGACTGTGTTAAAGTTGTAAAAAATGCAGTCAAGAGTATGACATTTTGGTATGAGTGGGGAGACTAACTAGTTGCTGTAGACCAAAATTGTGCAGTGAGTCAAGAAAATAAACTTTTTTTGTATTTTCCGGATCGTTCATCCAATAATTAAAACTACCAGCACCACAAGACGTGATGTAAACGGGAGAAGTTGAGTTTATAGTCCCTCAGGGTCCACTCCAAATTAAGACTGCAAGGAAGGAGGGTGGTAAACAAGTACAAGATCTAGTGCCACAGACAGGACAAATCAGGATTAACAATAAGTTTTAAATGTAGAATATCAGCCGAATGGAAACCTGTAACAGTCTTCTGGGTGATCTTTAAAGTGTCCTTGTAGAGAATTGCCAACTTCTCCAGCATTGGATCTTTCATAGATTCAGATACTTGAATATTCCCTGTCGTCAGAACGGGAATCCCCGGTGATAAAAATAATGATTACTCTTTTTTTATAATATACGCACATTGATACATAGCAATGCATATACATAGCCCATTATGGCCTATGAGCCATTCTATTGTGTAGTCCCTCCACCTCACTTTGGTCCTTTATGGCCCTAACCAATGAGGTGGCAGGGCTTAAGCTGCGCCCCCGGCAGCCCTCTTCAGATTTTTCACCACAGTATAACAGACATGAGGAATCCTCAAGCTCTCTGAGCTCTTCAATTCTTTTTCTACTTTTTGTGTGGAATATATTTTTGAAATATATTCTACTTTGTTCCCCTGCTAATGGGCTTTGGTCTCAGATAATTTTGGGACAAATACATGTTGTTTTTGACCCAAAATCGTTGTGTAAAACTTCTCTTCAGAATGGCTGCATCTCAGGCTGTCAAAAAGTCTTCCCTGTTCAGGGACTGCACGAGGTGCAAGAAGAAGTTAGTTTACATGAAGGACCCCCAGGACCATTGTATTTACTGCTTGTATCCGCATGACATTCAGAAATGCGATATTTGCAAGACTTTTTCTAATAAGACCCTTCACCCAGGCACAGAAGACTTCTTTTACACCTGGAAGCCAGGGATAAATCTTCGGGTGAAGAGTCTGTCAGAACAGCTCCTATCCACTCCAACATTCCATCTGAGAGTCAAACTTAGAAGAGAAGGTCCTCTTCAGTGGAAAGGAGTTCCTCTCCCATTGCCAAAAGCAAGAGGAAGCTTGAGTTAATACCCTTTCTGCCTCCACTGGACTCTTCGAGCCAGAAGAAGTCACACTCGTCAGCAAAATCTACCTCCAAAGGCAAGGAGGAGTTTGAAAAAAACTTGGGGGTAGTGGGGGAGGCGTCGAAGGGGAAACCGTCCACGAGCGATGGGAAGGATAAAGACCCGTTGTAGGCCAGACCGTCGACGAAACCCTCATCGACGACGATTACACATAAGACATCGTCTACGGCAAGATCCTCGTCATCGGATTTATCGTCTATGAAGCAGTCATCGACGAAGGAAACACACCATTCGGCCACGAGGCACTTGTCCACGAAACGCTCGTCCATGGAGCACTTGTCGACGAGCACTCGTTGGCGGGAGAGCGACCATCCAAAGCACATTCATCGACATAACTACCGTCGGCAGGGCGCTCGTTGACGAAGGTAGCATCGATCACAACACCGTCGGTGACACCGCAAGCTCCTGCATCTACAGAGGAATTGGAGCCTGAGGCGCCTTCTGCTCATGCCAGGGTGACACCTGTCATTGAGGACAGCTTCTTTGAGCCTGCTGAAGCTGCTGAACCAATGGTACCACAAGTTTCTCCTTTGGGGGACATGGCAGAGCTTCTTGATGCGATTCTCCAGGAGGAATTTTCAGATGCAGAAGTGGTAAAAGAACGCTCTTGTCCTTCCCCTAAGCAACAAAGTCCCCCTTGGCAGCAGTCTACGGAAGAGGCCGACTATCCTCATGACCTGATACTGATGTTGTCCATACAGAGGATCATGGATGAGTTTTACAGGCGTCAAAAGAAGAAGAGCAGGCGGGCTGATCCCATAGAACCGGAAACCCGTCGGAGAGCCACGTCTCCAATTCCAGGCACGTCCAGAAGTTCATCTCACAGGAGTAGACCTCAAAAGAGAGCACGATCACCTGAGCCTGCTCGAAGGTCTAGGAGCAGGACTCAGAGTGCTTCACCGACAAGGGTCCCATCATCACCATCATCGCATAGGCCTCGATCTCCGGATAGGGATCCGACAATGGTGCCGTCCTCCGTTTCAGTCTCAGATTGGTAGGAGGATCGTTTTGGAGAATTTTCTGATCCAGAAGAAGGCGAGATTACACAGGAGCCTGACGCAGCCAGTGAGTGGGATGACTACATCGTCGAGAAGCCCAGGAAGAGAGATTCCCCAGGCGACGCTTCACCTACCTGGTTTCTTTTCACACCATAATAGGCAAGGCTGCAGAATTGTTCAAAATTCAGATTATATCAGAGGAAAAGAAATCAGTGCTTTATGAGCACCGGGTACAAACGCAGGAGAACGGTGACCACCATTCCTCTCCTCGACACTATCTGGGAGTCCGGGTCCAAGATCCTGTCTACGCCCTTGTCTATTCCAACTCGGGTGTCCAGACCAGAGAAGAAATATAAAGCACCCGAGTCTGCACCGCTTTGTTTGAGAGGTCATACAAAACCGGACTCAGATATCACGGTTGCAGCTAAGAAGAACCTTGCCAGTCCCGCTTCGCCGCTGTCGGCACCACTGGACAAGAACGGCGTAAGCTAGAAGCCATGGGCAGGAAGGTATCAGCTTCGGCGTCGCTTACCATCAGAGAGGGTAATGCGCTTGTCATGACTACAAGGCTTGATCGCAAGCTTTAGCTCTGCATGTTCAAATTGGCTAAGCAATTACCACCAGAGCTAGTAATCGCCTATGGTGAGGCAACCTTGGATCATATCATCGACGCAGCAGTTGATGTGGCGGGATCAGGCTTCAGACAGATGGCACATGGCACAGTACTCAGAAGGCAGGCCTGGATGAAGGCTACTAATTTCAGGCCTGAAGTCCAAGCGCAGATATTGGACATGCCTTTTGATGGACAAGACCTCTTCGGAAAGAAGATAGATGACCACCTGAAGGGAATCAAATCAGACACGGAGACAGCCCGAGCCATCAGTTCTTTAAAGGACAAGGATAAGGACTGTCGATCTTTTCACCCATTTAGAGGCCCATCTTCAAAGTACAGAGGGTACGGCCGCTACTCTTATGGTCAGAAGGTGCAAGATAGCACGCACCAAGAGAACAAGTATCAATCCTCCAATAGATACTCCCATAGAGGCAGGCATGGCTCCGCCCAAGGGAAGTCACAAAGCAAACAAAACTGATATCCGATTTGTTCCCTTCAACATCAGACCCCGGTGGGGGGAAGGGTAAGCCATTTCTTCCAACGCTGGCTGTCAATTACATCGGACAAATGGGTGTTGCAGGTGATCCGAGAGGGTCACCCCTTAGAACGTCTAGACCAACCTCCATCCCTGCCTCCAACATCGCTCAGGGTGCATATTTTAAGGCAGGTCATGTCCGAAGTGCAAAAACTTCTCCAGAAAGCAGCGGTAGAACCGGTGCCTTACCGGCAGAGGGGAAAGAGTTTCTACTCCCGCTTCTTCCTCATCAAAAAGAAAAAACGGTCAATGGAGACCCATCTTGGACCTGAGGGCACTCAACAAATATATCAAACACATAACATTCAAGATGGTAGCGTTACAAGGAGTGCTTCCTTGGTTAAACAAGCACGACTTCTTGGCCACTTTTCACTTGGAGGACGCATACTTCCAAATACCGATCCATCCAGCTCACAGGCAGTTCATCAGGTTCACGGTGGGAGAGCTTCATTTTCAGTTTTTAGTGCTCCCGTTCGGCTCTAATCGGCACCGAGACTTTTCACAAAATGCTTAGCACCAGTGGCTGCAAAACTCAGGCGGACAGGAACGGAAGTCTTTACAAGACTGGTTGATAAAAGCATGTTCCGCCGCAAGGGCTCGCTCAGCAGTTTTAAGGACCATCAACCTCCTAAAAGAGTTTGGTTTCTCCATAAACAACACAAAGTCCTGCCCCGTTCCCAGCAAGACAGCTCTCTTGCTGGGAGCCAAGTTCGATACCAGCATTCCCAGGGTGAGACCGTCGACAGAAAGGGTAGCAGCGATTCTACGCTCAACCTCGTGCTTCCTGGAGAGAAAGAGAGAGAGAGAGAGACAACATCTGCACGCTCTTACAAATCCCTTCTGGGCATGATGTTCTCGTGCATATTCCAAATACCAAATTTCAGGCTTCACATTAGACCGGTTCAGGAGGCCCTGGACCACCAATGGAAACAAGCTCTCGGATGTTGGGAGGACGTGGTCCAGATTCCATCGAAGTTACACAAAGCTCCTCGATGGTGGAATGTTCCGCTGAATCTTCTCCAAGGGATGCCATTTCAAGCACCGACATCGATCCTTCTGCTGAGGATGGACGCATCACTATCAGGCTGGGGCGCTCACCTTGCGGACCTCCAAACCAAGGGCACTTGGTTGGCACAAGAGTCCCAACTCCACATCAGTGTGTTAGAGCTCAGGGCTTTCCTGCCTGTGGTAGCTGGACAGGTACTTACAGTCCAGACAGACAACACAACCTCCATGCACTACACAAACTAGCAGGGAGGCACAAGGTCAGAGATCCTGTCACAAGAAGCCCAACAGCTATGGGCATGGGCCTTGCACCACAGAGAGCAGATTAAGGTCAGAGCATCTTCCGGGAGTGGACAATGTCCTAGCACACAAACTAAGCAGAGAATACACGTCGTCTCACGATTGGGAGCTGGACGAAAAGGAAACCCAATGGATTTTTGCCTTATGGGGCCATCCGCAGATCAACCTTTTTGCCACCAAGGACAACAAGAAGTGCCGAAGGTTCGCCTCGAGGTACCCAGAGTATCAATCACTGGGAGACGCTTTCTCAGTGGCTTGGACGGGAAAGTTCCTCTATGCCTTTCCTCCCATTCCCCTCATTGCGAGGGTACTACACAGACTGAAGGAACAGAATTGTTCTATGATCCTAATTGCACCGGATTGGGCGCGACAAGTCTGGTACTCGACTCTGAAGCAACTATCCCGACGGCCACCCGATTTGCCTCAAGGCGCATCAATATCTGTTGACGCAAAAGAACCGCAAGGTCCTCCACCACGACCCGAGGAGCCTATCTCTCAAGGCATGGTTCCTGAGCATCGTAAACTGATGAATCTTAAGCTACCATCTGAATGTTGGGATATCATTAGGGCCGCGAGAGCCCCGTCGTCACCTACACCAGGAAATGGACTCGATTTTCCAAGTGGTGCGAGAGATCTGCCATCGATCCTCTCACTGTTTCGGTTGACCAGGTTCTACCCTACTTATTGTACCTAGCTCAGACAGGGCTTTCATTGTCCTCCATCACAGTCCATCTTTCAGCCATAGCGGAGTACACAACAACTCCGGAGATGCAATCCTTGCTCTCTTTGCCAGCGGTTAAAGTCTTTCTGAAAGGGCTAATGCGTACCTATTATCCTACACCCATGCCAGTCCCGAACTGGAGCCTGAACACCATCTTGACAGCCCTCATGGAACCTCCCTTCAAACCCATACACAGATGCGACGTGAAGTTCTTGTCTTGGAAAACAGCCTTTTTGATAGCCATCACATCAGCCAGGAGGATCAGTGAGTTACAACCTTTGTCATCTGAACCTCTGTTTTCTTTGTTCCAGAAGGACCGTGTCATCTTAAGACCACATCCTAAGTTCCTTCCCAAGGTGCTATCAGAGATGACACTCACGGAGCGCATTGTTTTGCCAACCTTTTTCCAGAATCACGCTTCTGAAGCAGAAAGAACATTACATTCTCTAGACGTTGCGAGAGTTTTGAAGTTTTACTTGCAGAGAACCAAGGAGTTCTGCTCCTCAAACCGACTGTTCATTGCTTTCTCTGGCCGTACCAAGGGACAGCATATCTCTAAATAAAGTCTGGCACGCTGGGTTTCGTCCTGCATCACCCACTGCCATCAGATGAAAGGCGACCCTCTAACTGGACTACCATCAGTGCACTCCACCAGAGGGAGGGCGGCGTCAACAGCATTCCACGCAGGGGTGGCCTTGAAGGACATATGCAGAACCGCCACATGGAGCACTCTGCACATGTTCACGAAACACTTCTCCCTGGCTGAAGATACCAACAAAGAAACTGCAGTTGGACAGGCAGTGCTCCGCCATCTCTTTGCATAAGGTAGGACCAGCCTCCTTTTCCTACCTTTCCCGAAGTATGCAACCGTTGTGTTGCTGCATGGTAAAGGTTTGATCAGAAATATGTTTTTTCTATATTTATGCATATATGTATATGATGGTGGCATGTTTTAACTGCTTGGTATTCTAGTCAAGCCTCTGATTCTATGAAAGATCCAATGCTGGAAAAGTATTAGTTACTTACCTGGTACTATATTTCTCCAGCATTGGTATCTTTCATAGATTCACATGCGCCCGCCTCCCCTGAGAGGCTGCTCCTATGCTCAGCATCCATCATACTGTAGTCTCTACAGTTCAAAATCTGAAGATGGCTGCCGGGGCGGAGCTTAAACCCTGCCACCTCATTGGTTAGGGCCATAAAGGACCAAAGTGAGGTGGAGGGACTACACAAAAGAATGGCTCATAGGCCATAATGGGCTATCTTCATGCATTGCTATGTAGCAATGTGCGTATATTAGAAAACATTTTTATAATTATTTTTATCACCGAGGATTCCCAGTCTGACGACAGGGAATATTCAAGCATGTGAATCTATGAAAGATACCAATTTTGGAGAAATACAGTTACAGGTAAGTAACTAATACCTCCTTTTTTACCAAGGCGGTAGTGAGTGATAGCTAAAAACCCAGATGGACAAATGTCATTTAAAATGGACAGGGAGAAGTCCTTAAGCCACGTGTCATGTCCTGCTTACAACGCCATTCCCTTTGGCATCGTTGGAGGTTGCAGGTTCATTTTGTACTTCCTTCTCCCAAGATGAAGCCCTTACTTCAAGGGCGCAGTGCAGTGGTTTCTGCTCCGATCATCAGCGTCCTCTGACGTCATTGCACTTCTCTTCTTGACATGGATTTAGGCAACGCCGACCCGGGTGTCGGTGCATCGCTACTATTCTTCATGTTACTCTGTAAGTATGCTAATTAGGCACTCTCAATCTGCTCTATTTTCTCAGGAGTTTCTGCTTACCTTCTCTCAGACTTTCTTTCTCCTCTTCACACTTATTAGAAGCCTTGCGGAACCCTCCAAGCTACTCTCGTCACCACCCAAGCCCTTCCATACAGGTTTTGGTAGATCTCCTACTTGAATCTCACAGGTATTCTCCCTTTCCCTCTTGCCATTCTAGTATCCGGCGATCTGAGTTGAGAACTCTAACTCCTTCATTGTGTCTCCCAGCATTCTCTCCGGAGTCCCTCTGACGAATGAGTTTGTTGGACAGACGGTCTTAGAAGCCAGGTCAACCGTCCTCCTCTCATCCCACCTTTCATCAGCGCCAGCAGGGTTTTCTTCCCCAAAGGGTTTCCCTGGGACTTCATGTATTTCCCCTTCTCTATTATCAAGAGGTGGAGGTATTCGCAGTCTTAGGGGAAACCTTCAATTGCCTCACTTCTTGCTAAGGGTTTAGTAATTTACTTAATCTTGCGTGAATTGTTACACCAGGCCCCTGCAATACAAATAAGATCCAACTCTAGCTCAAGGATAAGATCAGGAATAGCCAGATGGTTTTTCACTGCTGAGCGAGCCTTCAGTAGTAAGACACGGATACCTTGAAATTGGTTAACAGAAAAAATTGTCAGAGTGGGTAGACTCCTCTGTAGGGTTAATAGAGCAAGCATAATCTTGATTCGGGGAGTGGGTATCAAGAGATTGATGCACAATCTGAGTGTCGGCATGATTTGAGGAGGGAGAGAATACTGCACATAGCCAAGCCAGGTATCTCTATGTTCTGGGTGACTCTGGAATAGATGGAGCCTTCAGTAACAAATCACGAGCAAATGAAAGTCTCTTGCATAATTCCTGGTTTGAGCTCGTCCTGGTCCAACACTGGTCTAGTGGAAAACCCGGGTCTTTGTTTTTGGATTGTAGGTTTTTGGGGATCCCAAATCAACTTCAAGCAGGGAGTCTGTGGTAAGCGTCCTTGAGGCCATGGCGTCACAGAGTCGGTAGAGCCCCAAGTTCTCTTTGAGCTGTTGTATATAGAAGTGTATCTTTGTTAACATTGCAGGGTGTTAGGACAGGGCTCCAGGAGGTGCCTACAAGCTAACCGCCTGTCTGTTTTAGGGTCCTCGTCCCCAGGACACTCACTTCCTTGCTATTACTGTCATATCCTTCCTATCCCTCTGTGAGATTGCACTGTCTTGTACCTCCTCCCGCCTGCAAAGTCAGCCCTGGACCATCCTGGTCAGCTGGAACCTCCCGGGTTTATCTAGCTATTAGGTTTGGCTGCTATTCTTCCACGTCCTCAAGTGTAGGAACTCTCTACCTCTAGCTGTTCTATGTCCTCCTCCGTATATGCTATTGTGTCTTTCCCCCTCCATCCTCCTTGAATTGTCCTATCGAGATAAGGCTCCCCCTCCAACCTACTCAATAACTCTGTCCCCAGGTGATACCAATTCCAGCCTCCTTAATATTCACCCGCCAAGAGTGGAATTAATCTCGGACAACAGATGGGATACTGCTGTAGTTGATATCTCCTATCCTGGTCCTATAACAATCTCCTGTCCCATATTGACAACCTAAGGCAGAGAGGTATCAACATGAGCTTCTATAACGACTACTTGTGCTGAGCTGACCGCAGGTCCCGGTAGAAGTTGGAAGTCTGGCAACACAAAACCCGCTACCTTTCAATCCAACCCTTCAGAGAGGGGAAACAGGATTCAGGCTCCAGAAATGACTTCGGACAGTGATCAGAGGGCCATTCCGAAGAGAGGGTTTTTTAGTGTTGCTTGTTGGAACTCCCAGGGCTTCAAGCAGCTAACCTGTCGAGGAAATGCTATTGAGAAACTGGGTGAAGTTGAACTAATTATGATCCACGAATCGTTCCTGACAGAAACAATCTCCATTGATGGTTTGATCGCACACCAGCAAAGGGCATTGAAAAATCTGCTTGAGAGGCCTTGGGGTATGGGGGGCGGGTCCTGTTGATGGCAGTAAAACAAGCATGGACCCTCACGGTCGAACCTCTTTGCTCCCATCCGCCGGTATCCAGATTGTGCGAATTAACACACAATGGGATTTGGGCTCAACACTGATCATCAATTTATATAGTAGAGGCAGGACATACTATTATAGAGGTTGGAACTTATTCTAACGCATCATCAATGTGATGAGGGCCTTTAATCGTGTTTGTTAGCTGGTGACTTTAATACAAACTGTCTCAGAGATACTATGAGCCTAAAAATACATTTGGGAAAATTGGAGCAGCATGGGAGTCCTTTTTAAAGAAATTGAATTGTATCCCATTGAACAGGAATGTGGTGTGACATTTGGAAGGAAACGCCACTTGGTATCGTGTGGGGAGCAGTTCTGAAGTATTGATTATATTTGTGTCTCCTCAGGGCTGTTGCAAGGATGTGAGCACGTTGGTGTTGCAACTGCAGAACCTAGTGACTATTGCATACTGTGTGGAATATGTGCATGCTCATACCTGGCTGAGGGAGGAAGCCGAGCTCTGTATGTGAAAGTGAACAACTCTAAAAACAGGCAAGCATGGAGCAATAAGAACATGACTGGGTTTATGAACCTGTTCACTGTGGCATGGTATAGAATGGGGAGTGATGGTTTCGATGAAATGGCTCTTTATGACTTATTTGCCAAAATACTGCATGAAAATATCCACAGTGTTTAAACCTTGGGTTTCATTACAATCACAAGAAGGGGCACTTATGTGCCAGAAATACAATAAATTAAGAGAGAGATGCAAGGCAATATTAGACTTGCTAAAAATGTGAATTTAAACACGAACACCTAATGAAAATAAAAGAGGAAAAAGGGAAATATAAAAACAAACTGAAAGGCTTGAAAGTGATGAGGCACCAGAAAGCAGGGGAGAGTTTTCTGAACAGCATCTTGAAAAAGTCAGAAAAGAATTTCTGGCAAATTCTCAACGAGAGATATACTCCCCAAGTAAGACTCCAGGAATGCCCCATTCATGAAGAAGCATGGACTGTCCATTTTACTGACCTACATCGATCAGTATTACTATTATGACTGCATGTATGTAGTGTAGGTTTATGGGACCTTAATTATAATCAGGGGGATATTGAGCGGCTGATTCGGAATCTTAGTCACTCTAGAGCCCAGGCACCCAGTGGCCTCGATAATACTACCTTGAAGATGAATCCCCTTTTCCGGGCCTCCTTATTGTTTGGAGTGTTTCAATCTGTCCTCGTCCATCAAAGATTCCCAGACTCCTGGCAAACAGCTACAATTGTGCCTATGTTTTAAAAAGGTGACCAGTATAGTCTCTCAAACTATAGGCTGATAGCTCTCCTAGACATGGACTCTAAATTCTTTCCATCTCTGGTCTGAGCTGAGCTATCCTCATGGGCAGTTAGTGCGGGTGTCCTCAAGCCAAACCAAATCGGTTTTAGAAAGGAGGTTAGTACCACCACCTTCATTATTGAGCATTTGCAGCAGGCTGTTTGGCAGAAACGTGTCATCTTTATCATCTCAATCGATTTGTCTATGACATTTGATAGAATTGATAGAAACGTGCTCTAGTCAAAATTAAGAAAGTGGGGAATTCCTAACCATCTGCTGTCAATATTGATTAAATTACACTCCCAAGCGACTTTGAGTGAGACTAACCCAAGGGGGAAATTTGTTTTCTACCATCCAAACAGCATCAGAGCAGTGTCCTAGCACCTTTGTTATTTAATATCTATTTGTCGGACCTTGGAATGGAACTGGCTAATGCAGTGTTTGTTTCCCCTGCGTGTTTGGGTATAAAACATTCTGGCTTACCTACGCGGATGACATCCTGCTTTTGGATCACTCCACTGTCGGCATTCAGTGCCTACTGAAGTCTTCTGGTCACTATCCAAATACTCTACCTATCAATACTACTACTAAATCAAAAATGATGCTGTTGTACGGCGGCCAGAGGAATGTTTGTACAAGTTGGTCAATGAATGCCCAAAGAATTGATGAGGTCCAAGACTTAACATATCTGGGATTTAATATCTGTGAAATAAAGGTGAAAGCATTGCTGAATGACCATATTATTAGTAAATGTTATGTTATGTTATTTTATTTATAAGGCACCAAAGCCCGAAGGCATCCAGGTAAAACTAAGCAAATGATGTGCCAAATGAAAGTTTCACATCTGCGTTTTGGAAAATTCTCTTTCAAATCAGTACATAAGTTCTACGAGGCAAAGGTGGTCCCAGTGATCACCTATTCTTTGGAAATATATAATCAGCTGATTGAATATAATTTTATTTATATTGATAGAATGCTGTGGAAGAGGATCCTTCTGTGCTCAAAGTTAATTCAGCCGTCCCAGGGCTCTGTTTTCTAACACATGGACCAGAACAGGGTAGGAATCGAAAGTCTGCTTGTATTACATTGCAGATTTCATCTACAGAGGATACTAGCAGTATTGAAGTGGCAGTCTTAAACCCCATGTTGACAAAGAAAAACATTTTCAATCTCAATTGGATCAAAACCAAACAGTTATAAGTATTATAAATATCGAAATACGGCAAACCGAAAACTTGGATGTTGTGGTGCCTACTTAGTGCCGTCCCCCGCTTGACTTTTTGCTAGGACCTTCATGGGTTTTCAATTAAATCCCCTGCCAGGTAGGGAAAATAGATGCCACTGGAAAGACAAGGAAGTGGAAGATCCAACTTGTCGGCATTGCCATACTCATGCAAAATGCCTAAAACACTTGGCGAATGCTCAGAATTAGAGTTCTGGAGATATAGCATTTTGGTCACCTTGTTGAAGGTACTAGATTGGACCCATGGAATTTTATACGGGACTGTATTTATTTGTATTATTGTTCAAAATCACCACAAATTGCTCTTTTTTGAAAATTATTTGCAGAACTTAAGAACTTAGGGTTTTAGATAAATGTGTGAACATTTTCTTTTTTCAGTTTTTAAAGTTGTAGCGAACATGAGCTGATTGTATTAAGGAAAAAAAAGCTAATTGGATGTAATTCTCTATGAAAGTAAATACGTGGTGCTCAGGTCTATTTATTTAGGCCAGAGACACAAATAGCTTTTTAAAAAATATTCACCCACCAACCTCGTAAATATCCCCTCCAATGTAGCTTCCTCCCTTCAGTGTTCCTAGGAATCCTCGCTGCTCACTGGAGCAACTGCCTGACTGAATTTTCTGTAAACTCATGCCATTTGCAAAACAACAGAAACTGCCCGCTGCTGAGCAGATAGGAAGGGAGATAGAGAAGGGTTGCACACCATGCGTGTAGGACCCGCAGCCCTCAGCAGCCCCGGCATCACAGGGTGGCCGTGGAAAACTATGGAACCAGGCCTCAGGAAATGCAAACTTCTAAGATGGCTTTGGACACCATGAACACTTATAAAACCTTGCAGACCTACATTACAGGTAATCAAGACTATACATTACATTTATGAACCAATACCGGAGGTACTTTAATAATGCAATAATGAGAGTAATAAGAGGCTCTCCTTCATGAGGAGGTTCCCTACTTCACTCCTCCCAGAAATCTAAGATCTAGCAATGCTAGACCCTAGTCTCTAATTTCTATATGAAATGTGAAGGAGGATCTTGATTTTCATTCCTGGCCATGAAACTCGTGAAAACCATAAACATCTCAGCCTGGAAATGAATCACCTCATGTTAAGGAAACCACTAACCAGCCTGAAATAAACAGTAACCAGATAAGAGCTATGTAGCAGATATCCTCCCAACATGGTTGAACTCTCTGGAGAATATTCCTACAAATTTTAAGTTCTTCATTAAAAGAATAGGGTATGACAGGTATACCGTTTTATGGGAGGAGAAGGAGCTGGAGAAATCTGCAGCAAAATTATATTTTCTATTGAAGCCAGCAGAAAGAAAGGTGGGACAGTTACCTATCGTGGCTTTCTTGGTCAAGGAAATGTCTTATCATTTGCTTGAGACTGAACATGTTAGTCCTGGCCTGTACTACTGGTAAATGAGTGTACGAAGTAGGGCACATTTAAAATGAAATTCCCAGGAAACAGTATCTCTTTTTCTGTTTCTTTTTTTTTTTGCACCCTTTATTTCTCCTTGTGAAAAAGTGATTAAATTCCATGTCTAAGTAATTTGGCAATTCAGGAAGTTCACCTTGCTCTTGTGTACTTATCACCTGCAATAAACGTTAATGCCACGATCTGATGAGCTGATGAAGTTTTCCTACCGATGGTTGAATTCAAAATCTATTTGATATTTTCTTTAACTGAATTCAATTCATCACGTATTGGCATCTTGTTCAAAGAAGAACTTGAAATTATTGGATGCAAAATGTTTTTAATATTGATTTAATCAAGCATTTTTACTTAATTTGAACATGAGTCTCATTTCTGATCGTGCATAATATTTTACACAATTTTATAACATAATTAAAAAAAGGGGGTGCTTCCGTACCAATAGTATTACAAACATGATAGATCAAAAAGGTAGTGTGAGTGACATATATACAATGTTTCAAAACACAGCACAGACAGAGTGACACAAAATGTCTAAAAAATCACAAAGTTAATTTTGTGAATAGTCCAGGGTCACTGGGTACAGGATTCTCTGGATCTGAAATAGTGGCACAATAGCATAATTAATATCCAAAAGTAATTTAAGATCCCTAAAACGGCTACTGCTGTTGCAAAAATCTAGATTACAGGAACAGACACACGTATATATTAAAGAAACCAGGTGACAGCAGAGAGACCTGGGGTTGTCCACACGTGGCATGAGGGAGTATACCAAGAAGACAAATGGATTCTCTTTGGAGGACAAGCAGTGGCATACGTGCTTAGACAAGTGGTTTTATTTACTCTTAAATCAAGGAAAAGGTTTGAACAAATACACATATGGAATAGAGAAATCTCTACAAATGAAAGGCAATGTCCTAATAACAACAGTACCAGGGATGGCTGAAGACAACAAGGGATATATCCCAGATGTCCAACACCTCCAGTGGTATTGCGCCATATCATACAGTTCAAACCTAGTTTTACAGGTCTGAGTCCCTGCAAGGACTCCCTAGCCTACAAAACAAAGTCCAACAAAGTGGCCAACTGAAATTTATAAAACTATGCTTAACGAGTCGTTCACCTCCAGA
Organism: Ambystoma mexicanum; assembly: GCF_040938575.1. Classification (NCBI taxonomy): domain Eukaryota; kingdom Metazoa; phylum Chordata; class Amphibia; order Caudata; family Ambystomatidae; genus Ambystoma; species Ambystoma mexicanum. The sequence goes on from NC_090925.1 coordinate 835,545,686, forward strand.
CTAATCCATAAGATGAAACACACAGGTTCCAATTCTTGGCCAACTGAATAATTCATAAATAAGTCCAGTCCTAATTCCAAACACAAAAGAAAAATGTTTCTCCCGGCAAGGCTCTTCCAGGGTTTACTCACAGCCTGGACATTCCCTTACTCTTTCTACTTTCATTGTCTCCCCATAGAAATCTCCCAGGTTTCGGGCTCCCCAGACTTCTCATCAAGCTTCCCCTTTGCCTTTTTATCTTCCAGCTTGAACTGCATTCCTGACAGGTCTTTTCAACAGACCTCCGAATTTTGGCATTTACAGGTTTAGGTCTTGCCACCACCTTGGTTCTCAACATTCACTTGATCAAGTCTCACTACAACTTAATTTCTCAACATTCATCACGTGGCTATGTCTCCACGCGGCCTGATTTCTCAGCATTCACTTGGGAAGATCGCACCATGACCTGGTTTTTCAGCCTTCACTTGGGCAGCTCTGACAACAACCTGGTTTCAAAGCAATCACTTGACTTGGGTAGGTGTCATTCCACCCGGGTTCTCAAAATTCACTTGAGTTGGTCTCACCATAATCAGATTTTTTATTAGGATTTAATTGGGTAGGTGTCACCAAACATAGTTTCACCAAGACCTGGCTTCTCAGCATTCGCTTGGGTAGGTTTCATCGCAACATATGTAATGCTTTACTCCTGCAGCAGAGTAGCTACCTTGCTCCAAGTGGTTTTCTGCATGCTCCAGAAGGAAACAGCAACAAACATGCTCTTCTCCCCCCGGTCTGGTGCCCGCTCTGGCCTCACCCAGTCTCTATTTTAGTGGCTAAGTAGTTTCCTAACTTGCATTGTCCTGTGGGATTGGCTAAAGCCACTAATGCCTTTAACACAAATTTTGGGTTGGGCTTCCCATTTGTTTTCCTTTAACAGATCTTTACATTTTTACAAATGAGCCTCTCCTGATTGGTTAATTGTTGGGCTCATCTCACCTGGTCTTTCCGTGGCTGTATAGATGCAGCACAATGTCGTGACCAGCTTGGATTCTCTCCCATAGCAGTTTCTCCCCCTTTTGCGACTGACATGCTACCTTCTGCTGCATCTCTACCTTACTGTGCCAGTCACTTTCTCTTAGTTTCAGCAGAACAGGTGCAACAGTGTAATGTTTGAGGATCGAATGTCCTAGTCCAAGTCCACATTCCTATTTTACAACCACACAGTTCCTGACAGTTTGCTATCATCAAATCACTCGCAGTCACAAGATGTTTTTAGCACCCCAGAAGACTCTCTGGGTTCCACCTCATATTGCTCCTTCATGCAGATTTTCCCCTTGGATGCTCCTGGGCCATTGACACAGCACACACCTACCAGGAAGTAATTATGATCCCCTTTTCCTTAGGACATGGCCCCCGATGGTGCAGGCCCTCCCGATGTTTTGGACTAGTCTCCTTCAAAATGTACTATCTTGGCTAGAGATCATGGAGGTTAAAGTCCAAAACATCTGAAGGGCCACATGATTAGTAACCATGCCTTAGGCGATACACAAAACAATCACCCGTGGGTGCTATTCTCTCCAGGCTTTCCGAGTTTTGCCAAGATCTGAACAGCAGCTTCGGCTTAGAGCTTAGGCTTTTGGCAACTAACTTGATGGTTTTAGCTGCAATGCTCACCTCACTCATGTTTGCCCTCCCATCACTCCGTGGCCTCTCTGGATTTCCATCCTAGCCCCCACCCTATCTGCCTTCTCGTGTCTCCTTAAATACTGCTTTAGGAACCTAAACTTCTCCAGTAGTCTCTATAACTGGGCAGCCCATATTCTTTTGTTAGTCCAAGGTTATTGGATTGGTCAATGTCAGAGGGTTCTCCTCTACACTTCCAGATTTTCCTTACTTTCTCCTTATTGGGCTCATGTGGTATGGCATTCTGTAAATATGATGTTTTTTTTTTTAATGAGTTTGTTTATAAACTTTTAAAAAGAGGAAAAAACAAACTAAAATCCATTAGAAAGGATGCAAGACAGAGCGAGCAATGGGCAAATAGGGAAGAGACAAAAGAAAAAGGAAAAGAAAAGGAAAAGGCAATACACTAGTCCAAATTCGTCGTTTGACAGGTGTTTTTCCGGGCTCAAAAGGTCTTGAGGTTGGCAAGTACAACTACTTTAGTCAGCCTCAAGTTCAAACAGTCTCTTCTCTAGGGATTCCAAGAAAGTCACCAAGGCAAAAATGTGCTTCCTGTCTGCTCCCTCGAACATCCTTTTCCACCAATCCTCTCCAAATAGACTGGATATGATGTTTTCTAATGCATTGGTGGGCAGATGAAGCATTGGGTGTGGGCATAAGCACTGCTGCTGCCATTGTGGGGTCAGCTGGAACTATCATGGAGTCTTTCTCCTTGTCCCACAGTGCTGTTGTATTAATGGAGCCCACCTCATCTCTTCCCTATCTCAAGCATTTGGTGACCAAGTGGAGCATGAGCGGGTGAGTTAGCCCATTAGCAATCTGACAGTATGTCTCTAAAACGATCCGTCTTGCGAGCAATCTGCTTGCTTCCTGAAGTAACGTTACACAGCACTGGTCTCAGACAACTGTTCTCCACACAGCAGGTAATCCCTGTAAGCACCCTCTGCATATTTCCCTGCATGATATACCACTTCCACAGAGGAAGCCTTACCAGGCTGGTGGGGAAAGGGAGCCTTAATGGGCTCCACCCTATACCACCGCCAGGCAATGCAACATTGAGGGGTTATCTTCCCCGGAGCTACAGAGCCTCCTGGTACCCCTCAACCTGTCTCACAAAGGTGACTTGGCCACACTACCTAGATTTCGGTTACAACTCCCACTATACCTACCAGGTAGTCAGGATTCCTCCAAGGTGGTTAATGGCACACCATCATGGCAATGGTACACTGATTGGGCAACATTATTTTAATCGTTAGACACTCACACCATGGACGTGCAAGCTTATCACTCACAGTAATCTTCACCAGTGAATGATCAATAAAAGCTACCCCTCTGGTTTAGACAATCTAGCCCCAGAACTGTAAAACCATCTGGGAACATAGTCTAAGATTCTACGAAACACTTGTGTACAGGCGCATTATAAATGTCATATGATATATCATATCATATCATATCTGCCGTGTCATGAAGCCATTTCTCTGTGATGACCAAAACATCTTCAAATCTTGTGACTCAATCACTTGGCATATTTTGAAGATATATTTTACTGCAAATCTACAATTAGGTAAACTTGAGAAGTGAATCATACCGTTGAGTAGGAATAAGGACATGGCACTCTCAATTTACCAAGAATCTCTATGAAGACCTTCTGCCCCATGATTATTGCTATGGAGCAGATCAGGAAGCTAGGCCAACTATTGGGTGGCTCCTCTGCTAAGCATTGGGCTCTAGCAGTTCTCCCCATTGGCCAATGGTCGGAAAAATATCTATGTGATAAAATGGGGGGATCGAATTTCTGTAATTTGGGCTTTTCACATGATTGTATTCTGTATTTTCGTATTACTCCACCCCTTACCACTTCCCTGAGATAAGGAGCTTTCTGTGTGAGCAATTGGTAGCATGTGCACCGAGTAATTGTGGGTGAATGGAAAATGAACTTTGCCCCCATGGAGGTCCTGAAAGTGTGTATGAGAAATCCTACACAGGCTCCTCAGTTCATAGAGAAAAATTGACCATTTTGTAGCGAAGTGTGGGACTTTTACCCCAGTTTCTGCCTCTGTGAACTCCATCAAGAAGGCCCTGTAAGTATTAGAAATTGTCCCAGATGTACTTGCCACAGGTTTCTTGAGTGGCAAACCCTTTATTATTCACACTGTCTTTGTATCCACAAATGCACCACTAATGGACACCAGTTTAATTAATGGGTACAGAAAACAACCTGCACAGCGTAGGAGTGGCCCTTTCATCTCCAATCTGCTTACGTGTTAATGTAAAGGGTTATAGACAATGACTGTAGAGCTATTTTTCGGCATTATGTGTATTACACTGTGTTAATGAAAACGCCATTTTCAGTGGCGTCCTGTCCCTAAGGGACGAGAGGACGCTAACCAGCAGCCATTATGGAGGAGCCACCACGGACCAAGCCCAAAAAAGCAGGGAAACCTAGTTTCCCTTCACAGTTTGCAGTCCCCAACACACATGCCCAATAGGCCATGCAATGCCGGTGGAGTTTTGCTTCCCCAGCATTTCATGGCCCATTGGGCAGGCAAGCTGGGGAACTGCATGCCTAAATGCCTGTAGTGGGTTCTCCTGCACCTACCTGCACATTGAGGTCTCCTGGGGTAGCAGTTGCAGGTGCTCTAGGTCCACCACATGTGTGGCGAACATTGACGTCCTTCCTGGTTCCTTTCTGGGCAATGCTGTATGGGCATCCCACAAGCGAGGCAGGGTAACTGCTGTTACCATCGGCAGCTGGGAGAGGGGCAGCCCCAACCTCCCCGCGCCTGGCCCTCTCCTCCCCCCAGCTACGGAGACACGCAGTCTCGGCAGCACAAAAGCCACGGAAGGGTAAACTGCGAACAGTCATCGCACCCTTCCCCCAAACAGCAAGGTGCTAAGCGCCATAAGGAAAACAACCGTCAGGCAGGGCCCAGGTTCAAAAGATCTGCCCCCACCAGGGGGTCAGACAGTTGGCTATCCGGCCGGGGGCTGCGACAACAGCAGCCCCCACCACATACACAACAAAGACCCAGGGGCCTCCCTGGGTCCTATAAATGAGAGCAGCATGCTCAGAGTAAACACAATCGGTTTGTGGACCCTGAACGGGGACCCAAGCAAACAGGAGGTTCACTGTTTACTCAGTGTCTTCCAAATCTTCTTGCTTCTTTACCACAGAACCCGCCCACCCTACAAAAAGGGGAAAAGAACAAAAAGAAGTACAAGGCACTGTACGGTGCCCACAACAAGTCGTGGGACACAAGAAGGCGGCACGGGTCCGAGGGGGTAACCTCAGGACCCGGTGCCAACACTTGATACAAGTTGTGAGCCTATCATTATGGGTGAGGGTTTGGGGTTCGGCCATTACTAATGCATGCATATGGGTTCAGCAGTTATGCATGGTACTCAGGAGCTCCAGGGCTTGGAAAACCACTTGAAGGTGGTGTTGAGTCTATAGCTGGAGGAGCAGGGAAGACATTTTTTATTTTTGTATGTGCGTGCGTGTGAGGGTGTATATGTCTGTATGTATGCATGCCTGCATGCATTGATTTGTGTGTCTGTGTAAGTGCACGTATGAATGAGAGTGCAGTTTAAATGTCCCTTAAGGGCGTAAATGTATGTTTGTTTGTTTGTTTGTTTGTTTGGTATTTATTATGCGCACCGGACCCTGGGGTATAAGGGCGCAGGAAGTAAGAAGATGTACAGCTTAGAGCATAAATTACAGGTTACAGTTACATGTTACAGATAATTACAAGTTACAGATGCAAGTTTACAATACAAGTTTACAATCATATAGTATAGATGCTGTGTAGCAAAACAGGCGTGAGCATTATCATAATTTCAATTAGCAATAGCTGTCGTCAGCCAGTTAATTACAATTTGCCTGAATTTGGAAGGAGAATGTTCTAGCCTCGCGGTAGTGGGTAATTCGTTCCACAATTGAGCAGCTTTGACTGGGAAGCTAGCTCCGCCTATGGTGGTCAGTTTAAAGCGAGGTACTTGGAGGCGATTGGTGTAGGCAAGTCTAGTTTGTCTTGTGGAGTGTGATCTGGTGAATCTGTCCTTAAGGTATTGAGGGGCTTTGTTGTGTAGAGATTTGTGTGTGAGAGATGCAGTTTTAAGTTTGATTTTCTCATGGGTGGAGAGCCATTTGTGTTTCCTTCTTGTTTCTGTAATGTGTTCTCTCCTGGGGATGTCCAAAGCCGCTCGGAGGGCCTTGTTTTGCTGTATCTGGATTTTGTTGATGATGGATTTAGTGGCTCCTATGTACAGTGCGTTACAATAATCTAGTTTAGAGATGATAAGGGCTCTGGCTAGTGTTAGACAACTGTGCTGGGATAGGAATTGTTTTCCTGCTCTAATGAGCTTACATGTGTAGGCTGTTGAGGAAGCTAGGGAATTTACCTGTTTTGAAAATGATAAGGTAGAATCAAGGTAGATCCCTAATGTTTTAACTTCTTTAGCAACTTGTATGCAGTTCCCATTTATGATAAAGGAAGAGTAATTTGTGCTTAGTTTATTGATGAGGGGTGCGGTGCCTAGGATGAGAAGCTCAGTTTTATCATCGTTCAGGCATAAGCCGTGGGTTGCCATCCATGCCTGAACGATGCTGTATATTTTGTTCACCAGTGCTAGATCTTTTTCGTAAACCCCCGTGAGTGGGAGGAGGATCTGGGTATCGTCAGCGTAGTTAGTATACGTGATACCCAGATGGTCCAAATCATCAAACAGGGGCTTAGTGAATATGTTATATAGCGTTGGTGAAACGCACGATCCCTGTGGCACACCGCAGGTAATAGGGATGGGGTCTGCAGCTGCTGTAGGTGAGAAAACCCTCATGGTGCGGTCACTAAGGAAGGATTGTATCCATGCTATGGCCTCAGTGGAGAAGTGTGCTGCTGAATCTAGGTGGTTACATAGGACTTTATGGTCCACTAAATCAAAAGCGGCCGATAGGTCTAGTAGCAGGAGGAGTGCTGGTTTTCCAGAATCTCGTACTTTGTCTATTTGGGCTTTAAGGTCAATCAGTGCAGTTTCTGTGCCGTGAAGAGGGCGGAAGCCAGATTGTCGGGAGCCTAATAGTTGGTTTTGTTCCAGGAAATTCTGGATTTGGATATATGCCACCTTGTCCAGTATCTTCAAAAGGAACGGTACCGTAGTGATGGGTCTATAATTGGTGGGTATAGTGGGGTCTAAAGTAGCCTTTTTTAAGAGTGGGAGCACCCAAGACTCTTTTAAGTTACTGGGGATAATGCCTGTGGTAAAGGAGGCATTAATTAACTTAGTGATAAATGGTGCTAGATCTCGTGCGGCATCTTTGATGAGTTGTGCTGGACATGGGTCTCCTTTGCAGTTGGACGGTTTTAGGCCGAGTATTACTTTTTCTACTTCTAGTATGGAGACTTTGGAGAAGTGGAATTGCGTAGTGGGTTTGAAGTTAGCAAGTGTCTTAGTAGGCGGTAATATATTGGATGCTAAGGTCTCGCGTTTTAGTTCTATTTTCTTTTGAAGGTTTCGGACTTTGTTAGAGAGAGCTTGCTGGATTTCAGAGCACCACTTTTTGTCTTTAAGACAGTTATCTTGAGGTGTTATTGGGTTTTCCAGTTCTCTGAGTATGGCGAACAGTTCTTTTGTGCTTGATTTAGCTTGTGTAATTCTGTTATTGTAGGTCTCTTGTTTAGCTAAGATGATTTCTTTTTTATAATGAGAGGAGATATTAATTAGTTTTAGTTTATTTTCTGGAGTGGGGCTAATTTTCCACGTATTTTCCCATTTCCTTTTTTCTAATCTCAGATTTTTTAGGAGAGGGGTGAACCAGTTGTTCAGGTGGCTCTGTGGTTTGCTGTTTCTGAGCTTGAGTGGTGCGATGTCATCAAGGGTTTTGTTCATGATGTTGTTAAATTCTTCCACTAGGCTGTTAGGGTTAAGGTTATCAGGTAAAGCGTCCAAGGTGGGCATGATGCCAGGGAGTAGTTTGTCTAGTGTCATGTTTTTTTTGTTTCTGGTAAGTGCGGGTGGTGCACACAGTTGTTGCAGTTTAGGGGTGACGGTGTCCAAGGAGAATGAGATAAGATGGTGATCTGACCAGATTTGGGGTGAGATGGTGAGAGTAGATATATTGCAGTTGTGGTCAGCAATCCAATCAAGGGTTCTCCCTTTGATATGGGTGGGCTCAAACACTCTTTGGGTGTATCCCAGTTCTGTTAGGGTGTTGGATGCTGCTGTGGCTTGTGAGTCGTTGATGTCATTGAAGCCAATATTGAGGTCACCTAGTAGTATTGATTGAGTAGTATCTTTGAGGTTTTCTGATAGGATGGTAGTTAAGTCTTCTATGAAATTCTTGATAGGACCTGGAGGTCTGTATATCAAGTGAAGGTTAAGAGTTTGAGAGTTAGCTGTTGATGTCTTGGTGGACATTATCTCACAAGATTCAATGGTTGGTGAGGGGGTGAGTCTCATCCCAAGTTTAGTTTTGACGATGATGGCTAGTCCGCCACCTCGAGCTCCGCACCTATCCGTTCTGAGGATAGTATAATTGTTGGGCACAGCTAGGGATAGTGCTGGGCCTGATGCCTCATGCAGCCAAGTTTCTGTAATGGCTAGGAAGTCGTAGTCTTCTGTCGAGATGACTTCAGATATTTCTATGGCATGGGCGACTAAGGATCTAGCGTTTATTAAGGCTCCTTTAAGTTTAGGTGTGCGGTTAGGGTGTGTAACAGTATTTATTGCTGCATTAGGAGTGGCATTTGTTTCTTTGTTTGTTTGGTAATTGTTGTGCTTAATGTAGATGTGGGTGAAAGGTTTGCGAGTGGGTTCCTTTTTGGCTCGAATGGTGTTAGTTTCGTATTTGATGAGCGGATCAAAGATTCTGGGTAGTCTTGCTCGTAATCTTAGGTTTCTGTCGGCTATGTTACATTGTATGGTGGATTGTTGTATTGTGGTTGCTATAAGAGGCGACATGATGAGTTGTTCCAATAGGGCGAGTGAGGAGGCCAGGTATACTAGATAGGATAGTATAAGGAGCATTGTATAATGTGTGAGAGTCCTGTATCTAGATGGATGGCTAGAGTTCTAGTTTTGGGTAGTGTGCAGGCAGAGTAGCTGCTAAGTCTGCTGTGTTGAGCGACCAAAGGGCACAACACAATTACTGTGGTCTAAGAGCGACCAGAGGGCACAACACAATTACTGTGGTCTATGAGCGACCAGAGGGCACAACACAATTACTGTGGTCTATGAGCGACCAAAGGGCACAACACAATTACTGTGGTCTATGAGCGACCAAAGGGCACAACACAATTACTGTGGTCTATGAGCGACCAAAGGGCACAACACAATTACTGTGGTCTATGAGCGACCAAAGGGCACAACACAATTACTGTGGTCTATGAGCGACCAAAGGGCACAACACAATTACTGTGGTCTAAGAGCGACCAGAGGGCACAACACAATTACTGTGGTCTATGAGCGACCAGAGGGCACAGCACAATTACTGTGGTCTATGAGCGACCAAGGGTACAGCACAATTACTGTGGTCTATGAGCGACCAAAGGGCACAGCACAATTACTGTGGTCTATGAGCGACCAAAGGGCACAGCACAATTAATGTGGTCTATGAGCGACCAAAGGGCACAACACAATTACTGTGGTCTAAGAGCGACCAGAGGGCACAACACAATTACTGTGGTCTATGAGCGACCAAGGGCACAACACTATTACTGTGGTCTATGAGCGACCAAAGGGCGCAACACAATTACTGTGGTCTATGAGCGACATGTGCATGCGAATGAGAGTTCCATGTGAATGTTCTTTGGCATTATCGGCAAAACCAACTTGAGAGTTCTAACGTGGGGGAACTGCATTAGGGCAGCCAGGATGGACAATTTTTAAAGTGAGATGGCATGTTTTATTAGTATTGTGGGCAAAGCAAACATGTTAAGTGTTCTTACATGGACATATTGGTTTACATTGGGGCAACCCGCATAGACATGTCTTACAGTGGCATGGCATTTTTTAATGGCATTATAGGGAAAGCTAAAAGGAATATGTTTCTCTGTGGGGATACAAATGTACGTAGGCAGAGCAAGCATATATATGTTTTCTTATAGTATAATGACTATTATCATGGGCAAAGCAGACATTATAATGTTCTCATGTAGAACTGCTGGCAGATATTAGTGCAGGCAGCAGGGACCTGTAACAGCCAGGCAGTATGAACATCTTGTTTTCACAACATAATACTGGAATATATTATTGGCAAAGGCACTGTGAAAAGGGCTGGAAAATGCTTCTGTGATGTATTGGTAACTTGGCATCTATTAGATCTTTTCATCTGTTAACTTACAACATTGATTGTTAACTGTAAGGCTTTTTACCCATTTTTCCTAAAGTGTTCTGTAAAATGCACCCTTTTGTCAATTTTTCAGAAGGACCTATTGGGGTAGAACCCACCTCCCCTACCCCACTTTTTTGTTTCGGGCTCCTTACTATGCTTGGTCGCTCCTGCATAGTCATGGAAAATGTCTACGCCCATCCAATCCAAAAATTAACCAGCGCCATTGCTGATTTTTAGGTGATAAAATGGGGAAATGGTTTGCCTACATTATTGTCTTTGGTGAGCTTTAAAATTCTCATATTGAGCGGATACATTCCATGTGGATATGTGCATTACTGTTGTTTGGCTAAAGTGAAAGCATGTACCTGCATGCATATGTTAGAATTCTAGCAGGGCTGTCTTTGCACCTTCATGACAACTATGGTCAAATGTATTGCAAATGATCATATTTTAACAGAAATGGGGTAAAGGATTCAGTATGTGCACGGTTCAAAAATGTTTGCCGATGGTGCTAAAATCAAAAGTCAGCATGCATGATTGGGATTGCACAGTGTTGGCATTGGGCAGGATTTTCTTGGATCTTGAGAAAAAGTATCCCTAGTTCTCGGATCTGGGAAAATTCAAATGTTCAGGTCCCAGCTGTCAGTGACCACTACACACACACTGGGTCTCATTACGAGTTGGCTGTTACACAGTAAAAGTGCCGATAATAACGTTCAACAGCACTTTTACCGGACCGGCCAACTACAACTTTGCCGGTACGGGTTAAGAATTTACCTCCAGCTAGAAGTCTGACCCCTACCAGCAAAGAACTGCCTGCATTACCGGCATGGCCGGTAATCCAGGCAAAATCCCCCATGGAGTCCTGGACTCCATGGAAGCAGGATTTACCATGTATACTGGCACTTGTAATCTGTCGGTAATACCGTCAGAGAAGTGCCGGTAACAGCAATTCCATTTACTGGTATTCCGTTGCATTTACCGCTGGAATACCGGCAAACTTGTAATGAGGCCCACTGTTCCTTAAGTGCCAGAGCATCACATTTCAGAGCCCTGATGTGCACAATGTCTGCATGCTCGAGGCTCTGAAACTTGACTTCCTGGTTCCAATATCACATGGGCGTAGTAGCAGAAGGACTGGACCGAAAGACTGGTCAGTTAAAAACTGTATATTTTGTAATGTCTATGTCTGGAGCCTAAGGGTGAGTGGTGCTGGTGTCTGAGAGCGTGTGTGAGCTGGCGATTAAGAGGTGTAAATGTCATTGAGCAAGTGTGTGTGAATGTGCGTGAGCCTGAGAGGGAGAGGTGCGGTAATCTTTATATTTGTTAGTTTATCTGTAAATGCACGTGTGCCCTTGTGTCTCTGTATCTGTGCTTCTGTGGAGGTCTACAGTGGGAGGGGAAGCATGGAGAGGTGGGATCAGGTCCTGCTGCAATTTTATGGGCAGTGATTTAAAGTTGCAGTGATGATGTGAATTGGTACCATGTTATGAGAAACTTATTTACTGTGGGATCCCACCAGCGAAGGGGTGTGAAGAGGAGGAGCAACCCCGTGCACATGCGCTGGTGGGATCCCACAGTCTATAATTTCCATTACCTGCCACAATAGCACACAAGAACATCCCGGCAATAAATGTTTACGGCCATCACGTCGCCCCTCGCGCAACCTGACTCGCTAGACGCCGCCTGCCCCTCTCCTACCCTGCCACCGGGTACAGCTGTATCTCTCCTCTGTCCACTCCGTTATGCATCTGTAATATTGCTCACCTCTGTAAGGTGCTCCATTATGTATCTGTATTGGTGTATACCTCTGTAAAGCGCTGCGTTGCTCTTCGAAGATAGGTCCACGCTCAATAATTACAATAATAATAATAATAAAGTAGCAGCATTCAGTAGCAATTCTTTCCACACAGGGAACCTGACAAAGGCAACCAAAATACTAACCCAGCACATCTCTCTTAATAAAGGCCACACTAGGCCCAGAGTACCGAGCAACTTCACACCCATTGGTGGCCTACATTGGCTGTGAAAAATATTTGTAAAGGTAGTCGCAACCCTAGAAGCACACAGAAATTCTTAACATTGTAGTCAACTACAAGTCGGGCTGGGGATGCTGTTAAAGGACATAATATGCTCTACGTTTAGCATGTGACTGTCAGGATATTGTTTAAGGCTCTATGGTTGAGGTTGGCTATTATCCCTGAAAGAGAAAAGCATGGTTCTGTAAGCCGCAATATAGTTCGAACCTCTTTGAGCAAAGTGGTTTAGTTCAATGTACACTGTGGCAGGGGTACAGACTGTTTGCAGTATGGACTGTATGGAGGTACTCTGGTTCGGTGCAGGCACCATGCAGCGTGATAGCAGGTAACACAGGATACTTACAATTGCAAGGGAGGTCAGGTCATTGCACTATGGTATCCTCAGTTGGCATTGTAGGATTTGTTCTCTGGCACTGCCGGCTGAAGGATGCCTCAGTTCCTGTCCAGTTATTTCAGTCATGTCCTTGACAAGCGGTGACAATCATATGAGGCGACAGTTTAAAGTTTGTCCTCACTTATCAAGCTTGAATACGTCCAACTATTGCATGCTTTTTCCTGGGTGACTCGCAGTATGCTGTGCTGCAGGCTGAGGGATCAATGGAAGATTTCATTCAAACAGGTTTAATGCAACTGTGACTTTAAAAAAAGTCCATAGTATTCAACTGGCAGATCTATAATAAGAAAGCAAGGAGGCCTCTTCATGTAACAGTGCCGCGGTTAGGGGGAAACACCATTCAGTGAAATGGATATGCAGAATCTTAGTCCTAGACTGTGATCCTGAGCCAAGCTTTCCTAGTTCACAAAAGTTCCCGATCAGGGTGTGTCACCATGGTTTGTTCATACACCATCACTCTCAGATCCAGAAGGGACTAAGTGTCCAGGGCACTTTGGTTGTGTGGCTGACCTTCCTTGACTTGATAGCTCAACTTGCTGAAGACAATTGATTTCTTCCCCATCAGTCCCTGTGTGATTTTTAAGCTGGAGTAAATATTTGTCACATCCCCTAGCCAAGGGTTGTACTTGGGTTCAGGAGCCCACCACATGGCCACGCTTCTTAGGTTTCTTCCAAAGGCTCTATGCTCATGAGCCCAAAACAGATTGTAGTTTCTCGAGAGCCCACCAAAGGCTTTGGCCTTCCCTGAGCCATGGCAGAGATGTTCTCTTGCCATATAATCCATATGTCGGGCTGTAATAGATGTCTTTGTTCTCTATGTTGCTTGTTTCACTTTTTCCCATGTCAGACAAATCCTCAGGTTTTGTGGAGCCTTCACCCTTCTTTTGAGCTCAGGTTCCTCACCCATAACAGGGCTCATTCCACTTAACCCTTACTTCTCAGCTTTGCTTTTAGACCACCCAGGATCTGCCATTTTATCAGAAGCAAGTTTTAGGTCAATGTCTTCCCTTGCTCCTTCAGCGAATGGTTGATTGTCATCATTCCCTGCCTGATTCTATTTTTTCACCTATCCACAGGTGTTCCCTTCTCTCCTCCTTCCTCTCTCCATGCTCCTCTCATTCAAGTGCATCCTCCCCAATACCTTTCTGTTCAGCTCCTTTCTTTTCATCTTACCTCCTCCCACTCCAGCCTACCCCTCACTGCTCTGGTCTCCTTCTTCCTGATCTTTCACGCCTTCAACCCCAGCATTCCCCACTCTCTCTTTCATCCCCCTATTTGATCTATTCCTCCTTCAGCTCTTTCCTTCTTCCTTCCTTGCTCTTCCTTCGCACTTCTGGTCTGCAGCTCTCCTTCCAAGCTACCACACTCTTGGCTTGCCCCTGCCGCCTTGTACATCTAATCACATGGGAAGATTGGTAAACTAGTGACTCAACTAGGCACACCTGCAGCCAGGTGGTAATGGGAGGGTATGAGTAGGTTCTTGGCCTTTGCCCCTGCTGCTGCGTAGTAAAAGTGTGCACTGTGTTAATTGTTCCCTGTGACCATGAGCTACCACACACTGAAGCGATATGGAGAAGGGCCGCCATCTCGGAGTTAATCGGCCTCATCATGGCAGACACCCAATGTTGAAATTGGTGAATATAAATGAAGATAGGCCCTCGAACCTCCTGAACCACCCCATGGACCACATAAGGATGCAACTCGAGGACTAAGTGAAAAGGTGGGATGGAGTAAGGCCACTGGTAATTTCCCCAAGGCTATGGATGGAAACAAGACAAAGTGACTAATGTAGACAACACAACACACCGTCCACTCAACAAGAAACACACAGAGGTCTGCACCATAGGGAAATCTAAAACCCACTGATGAACCTATGTAACCCATGCCTTACCACCTCAGCTTGATTCCATAAATCAGACGGCAGCTGACACGCCGGTATGCCGATGCTACTTAGGGACAAAACAAGGCCCAATCTACAATGGAAGTGCACAGAGAGTCCAAGAGTCACGCCTGTTGTAGTCATCAGCGTTGCAACTGCAACTTGTCGTGAATTCTCAAACACCCAGGACCAGCAGCAAGGTGGAAGCAGTATGCAAGACCCTGACCTCCTGCCACCCGACTTTGCCATGGCTCTCTGGTGTTCATCTTTTTGTTTAGAGATCTCTCTGCCAGCTCAGCTCTTGTCTCCCTGTTCATGTGTGGCACTCCCCCACCCCCTCTGCATAAGGAGAACACAAACTTTTAAGATTAGAAGCGTTCTTGTGGTCCCAGCCCCAGGCAAGGTGCTTTGGTACCTGTCCCCTGTCATGATTCCTGCTAAGTTTTTCGTATTCACATTTTTATTAAAGTATTCACAATAAAACAAGACAAACAGGCCAGGTGGACAAAGCAATGATCAAAGCAATTAACGCTAGTTCTAGAAACCTCCCCCAGATTCCTGCATACAGATTCTTTTCTCTCTTCTTACATGAAATTACTCTTTCAAGTAATAACATTTTGCGAAATGTCCTTTCCCCAAATCGATCATGAAAGGAAGGCAACACTCTTCCAATCCCTCAGTATGAGTTTCTTAGCATAGAGGCCTGCTCTAAAAAACCAGCACTTTTGCAGATATGTCAGATTTTCTAAAAGATCATCCTCCCCCAAATGAATGGTCTGAAACTCAGAATCCAGGTCCGAAAGTCAAACTTTGTCCATGGTTTCAGTGAATTCTAGTCAGAATGATCTCACTTTAGAGCACTCCCATATTATGTGTTCAAAGGAACCTGCCTTCTGGCCACAACCCCAACATGCATCCAATCCACTCAAACCTTTTGTACAGAGTTTGATTGAGGTCCAGAAAACTTTGTTCAGTATTTTTATCTGACACACTCTCTCCCCAAGTGCCAGAGAGGTCAAAGCCACATTCCAAGATGGGTTCTCCCACATCTCCCCACTGTCATTTCTGCTGTGCCAAGTCACTCTGACCAGGTACTGAGGAGTTGCTTATTAGATTTCGTGTAGCTCATTAGAAACCTGTGCACATATGATGCAAAATTACATTTTCCTTTAAGACTCACTATTTGTTTCCTGAGAACATCATCCTCATCTATTTCAACCCCTCCAATCTTTGCCCTTAATTAACTATATTTACCGTAGATGCAATCTTGGATGTTCTTCAAAGCAGAAAGTTTCTTGTTCATGAACAAAAATATCAATTCCACTGCACTCCACTCAAAAACCAACATTGTCAAAATGGTCACTCCCATTAAGATTCACCAAAAAGGTTTTGGGCCGAGTAGATAAGGTTTTTCAAGATTTTCTGTGGGGTATTGGGAAAAGGCCTAAAATCCCAAAATATCTTATGATTCGAAGTGTTCAGGATGGAGGGTTCGGTTATCCTGTTCTTGACAATTACTATAAAGGTTTTTTGGCAAATCTGTATTCTTTTGGTAGGGTACCCAAGCAAGTTATGAATTTACAAACGCTAATAACCACTAAGGAATCTGTCACTTCATTGATATTGAGTGGTGGACAAGGATTGTTTATGTACGGGGAGGCCTCCATCTGGCAGAATCCAGGCTTACAAATTGATAATAGGATGTTGTATTGGAGGAGTTGGATCAAAAGAGGCATACTAGTGCTGGAAGATATTTGGGGTGATGATGATGGGGGGATGCAAACTTATGAGTACCTACAAAGGAAGTTTGGCCTGCAAAAACGGGAACAAGGAAGGTATAATTTGTTAAAAACATTGTTCATTGAAAGACGAAGTATGATGGCCACTCCTGATACAAAGACCAGAGAGGTGTGATTTTATTGTGGCTGCTCCCCATAAAGTGTCACATTATTTGAAGCTCTTTCCAATAGAGAGTCATTCAGTTGGTTCCTGGGATAATTTGAGACTTGCATGGTCTAATGAGTTAGGAGTAGATTTATCTTTGAAAGAATGGGAAAACATATGTAGAGTTCCAATAAAAGCGAAAGTGGACTTGAATTTACGCTACATTCAACAGAGAATTTTAGGATGTCTTTATTGGACTAGATTTGGCTTGAGTGATAGTGATATGTGCTGGGGCTGTTTAAAGGAAAAGGGCACCATGATACATATGCTGTGGAATCTTACAAAGGTGAATGGTTTTTGGAATGATGTCCCAGATAGGGTTGCGTTGGTGTGGAATATTGCTTTCCCAAGAACACCTTTGGCTGTTCTTTTGAAATCCCCAAATTGTGTTCGACATTTGGATTGGGTGTTTTTGTGCTGGGTCACTAAAGTTCTTCTGGTGGACACTAGACACATTTTGCGTGTCTGGAAAACAAGGAAAAAGCCATGCGTTGAAGAGTGGCTAGAACATGTGCAACTCCTTTCGCGTTTTGAGAAGATCATGTTTGGTAAATTGCGTAGAAACGAGGCTTATAATGAACAATGGAGTGCTTTTAAAGAATTTTATGTTTAATATTTGTCCGGAGCTAGGTTGCTTGTGTTTTAATTCTTTAAGAGTGCGTGGGGGGGACTGGGAGAGGTTTGGTGTTGTGTTGTGTCCTGTGTCTTGTGTTGGTCTGTGTGTTATTGGTACCTTTGAAATTCTAAAATCTTGTTGATATGTTTCTTATTGTTTATGCAATCAGTTTTGTTTTATTATAAGTTCTATGCTGTTTGCCTATTCATTGTTCTAATTGCATTGTAATGATTTATTATCCTGAAATATGAATGTGTTGTTATTCTGTTGTTCTTAAAAGTTAAATAAAGAGGATAAAAATAAAAGCAAATAAAAAATGTTCCCGCTACGTTTACGATTCAGACTCACATGCCCCTTTTGTCTTTCATGCATATAGCGGTCTGGGCTACTGTGGATTAACTGCTCTGGTGGTAGGTGATTGGAGCACGTACGCTGTCTGGGAATATGCTGCCCAGTGGATCCCCACCTCCATATAGTGCCTTTGGGGTCAGCTTCATGCAGTAGGCAGTTGCCTGAATGTGATGTGTCACAAGTGTATTCACTCATGTTCCCAGGTATCCCAATCACACTGGCACAAAACTGTCCTGGCTCCAAACCTATTGGGTGGCTGCCAACATGTTTAAATGTATGTAATGCTGCAATTTTAGTTTGGGGCCTCTGCCCTCTCCCCAAATCCTGATAAACATGGCTAGTCTAGTCTCTATGTGAAAAAGAATACTGAACTTAAGATGCATGTCTGCAAGTCTTACTAAGGAACCTGCAAGACCCTTCAAGACCTCGTTATGCTGAGGTTGTGCCCGGTACTATGGGGAATGGACTGCCTATTTTCCAGGGTGAGACCAGTGTAACAATCTTCAAGTAATGGAGAAGAAATAAACATTTTAACTATTTTTATTGTATACAGATTGTAATCGGTTGTGCGGAATTCCGTTCCCTGCTTCCTCTTTAATGTTTGCCACGATCAGTCTCTCAGTATGATAATTAATACACCATTTTTTACAACCACATTCTCTTGACTTTGGTAAGTTGTAAATCTTTGCAACTGCTCATGTGCCTTCACTATCTCTGAGTTGAGTCTCTGGTCTTTGGAGCTTGGCAGGATTCTTGCCAGTGTCTTTGAATGTAAAGAGCAAACAACAGCTTGCCTTTCTCTTGGTTTGCTCTACAATTCCCAGATGCACTCTGTCTTGGGTTATGTTATTCTAACCTGGGCTCCAGCGCTGAGTTGTCGGGATCGAGGATTCTCAACTCCCCGTAGGTAGTGTCTCCCAGTCTTTGTCGGCATCTTCACGCTGGCATCTTTGGATGATTGAACCACAACACCTGATATTTCAGGACTTTCTAGTTCACTTCTCTTCGTCAGTTCTTCTGAACTCATCTTTTGGCATGTTTGAACATCAGCACCAACAAGGCAGGCAGATCCCCGTTTCTCTTGAGTTGATTAGCACCTCTGTGCTCAATATTTGATTTACTTGAATCACAACACACGCAAGATAATTTCTTTCAAGCTCACTTGACTAGACCATAGGCTCTGCGTGATCGGGCTTTGGAGTGTTTGAGTCAGAACTCCCACAGGAGTTTCATTTATATTATTAGTGCTTCTGCACTCTTAAGTTCCTTTGGCTTGGTCAGTGCCTTCACACTATCTCTTTGCATTGGTTACACTCTTTTCAATTCTTTTAACTTTGTAAGTCTCTTTCTCTTGGCCGTGTTTGGCCCCTTCTCAGTTCCTTTGGCAACATTTCCACAATCTCTGGCCCCTTTGCCTGTTAATGTCTCAACCCTGTAAAATTCGACTTTTCCAGATCCTCTGCACTATTGGGTTATTTTGGCTTTGCATGCTCCTAGGTTTCTTTGACTTTGGCAAACCTGCTTCGTCTCTACATTGCAACAGACTCTTCTTTGTTCCCTTTCAAAGCTGCAATTGGGGCAACTTCATTACACCAGTTCCACATTTTCCTTGTTTCAGCCTTGCTTACCCTCCAAAGCTAAATACAACTATACACCCCCACACAACCATACTTCCTGTTTGTGAGGTAAAATACTCCTGAAAAATCATAAAATGTTGACCCAAAGATGGGGTAAACATTGTTTATTTATTTATTTATGTATTTATTTATTTGGATTTGTATAGCGCACATCTGCCCGAGGGCATCGGGGCGCTGTAAGCAGTCTTACTTGTTACATAGCATACATGGTGTATAGATTGAGACAGGACAGAGCATATTTCCATACAGTTGTGCTTATTTACATACAGTTGTGACATACAGTAGGATAGGGTGGGGTGGAGAGGGTTAGTTGAACAACGTGGTTTTGAGTAGTCTGCAGAAAGCATGGTATGATTTTTCGTTCCTTAGTGGGTTGGGGAGTGCGTTCCAGTTTTGGGTGCTAGGTGTTGAAAGCTGGACCCTCCGGCTTTACGTCTTGGAAAAGTTCCCCAACTTTTCAAGCATTTTGTTTGCTTATGTGAGGGAATGTTCTAGAGCATTCCGTCACATTAGGTAAATACAATGTTTTAAGGTGCCTAGTAGGGTGTGAAAATGTGGCCTCTCGGATGCCTGCCTTCTCACACCTTTCCAGTGTATTGCATGGAAGCATCATTGTAGTGTGTTTAAATTAAGTTCAGCATGCATGTTGGAGTAGCATGAGTGCTTATGCCAATTCTTGATGCCGCATTAATTTTTCTGGTAATACTTTGTAATTTTCTGCATTATCATCAGGCAAACAACCTCTTTTTTTCCTGTAATTTGGGTTACAGTGGTGGCAAGAGAGAAGACCCATTCCAATTAAAATAACATTCCGACAACTGTGCCTGGCAGCCACATGTTGAAGGGCATTAATTTATGGAAAGACAGCTAACGCTGCAGCAGCGTCAGTCCCTTGCCACGTCCATTTGGGATGTTGGTTACTCTTCTCTACCTCAAGGAGCCTCTTAGCGGCACCAATTTCTAAGGCACTCCTAAAATGTACCTATAGGGCAACTGCGGCGTTGTTGTGGATGTATTTAATGGCAATTATTCTTGCCCTCTAGTTGTAGAAAGGGCTATCACAGCTGCCTCCCAGTGAGTAGTTGAACATTTGCTTTGCCTCTCTGCCCTCATGATAATATTTCTCAATTCACTGGCCTTTTCTCTGAAACAGTGAAAACTCAAGATGTGTTATCCTGAAAATATTGCAAGCATTACACCTTGCCAAAATGCAGGTGCTCCCATAATTCCTCATTCTCCTTCTTGAAGGCTCGGAAACACTGTACCCACGACCGCATAACATAACCAAAAAAGGGTGCCTATTCCAATATAGTTCAGAGAAACAAATGTGGACACATCGCTCTTCCAAGCCCAGATAAAACTGCCTTCATTGAGTGGCAATGCACGGAGGGAATGCAGTCTATATATATCGAATATTTTATAAAGAATGAACACATAGCGAATATTTTATAATGAAACATTTTATAGAGAATGCATTTACGAGTGGAGTAAAGGGTTAAATAGTTTTGGGAAATGGTTGGGGTGGGTTTTTAGAGGTGGGAAACAGGGGCTTGGGGCATACCCCACTCCGCCCCCCCAAAAAGAAAATAGTGCATTCTCTATACATTTTCTTTGTAAATTATTCGATACATTTTCATTCTTTATAAAATATTTCGGTATAAAGACATGTAACCTGCACTAAGCGGTCTGATAGAACTTTCAAGATGTCAACATTGACCACCATATTAACAACTGACAATTAACTTTTATTTGTGTAAGTAATTGTTTTCGAAGGGAAGCAAAGAAGACATAGCAGGATAGGATCACCGAGGATAGGATGCTCGGTTCAATGCCAATATGGG
The DNA here is from genome assembly GCF_040938575.1 of Ambystoma mexicanum. NCBI lineage: Eukaryota > Metazoa > Chordata > Amphibia > Caudata > Ambystomatidae > Ambystoma > Ambystoma mexicanum. Next base: position 835,566,378 of record NC_090925.1, read on the forward strand.
AAGGACTCTAAAGGCGGTGGCCACATGGCATTTGTTTTTCTTTTTTTAAGGGAGACCTGCCAAGATACTTTCATAACCTCACCCTTTCCATACCAAACATACACCTCCTTTTTATGCCACTTTTTAGGGGGGCAAAAGAGAATATGGCATGCTGCATTATCATTGCCAGCATCCACCCACCAGAATTCGGAATCTTGTCTTTCTATAGTTGACTTCAAGATCTCCAGTAATTTGCTGTGCCTTTCTGCGTCTATCTCTTAAATATACATTAGAGCTCAATTTAGGTTTCTTACTATTTTGACCATTCTAAGACTAAGGCTGCTAATGTTTTAGATGTGCACCTGGTCATCTGCCACGCTTTCTTTCTAATCCCTTCTCCTCAACTAACATATTGCAAACCATTCTGTCCAGCAGGTAGCAAGCACTGTGTGTTATCTTAAGTTATCGGAACCTTCAAAAAGCATGATGTTATGTGATATTGAGTTGTCAAGTATTTTTAACTGTTTACATGTTTAACTCTGTGTCCATCTATTTAAGTATTGTGGTGTTCACTGGTGACCACACGTTGTTATTAAGATCTTAATCTTTGTCATTCATATATGGAAGTCTTGGCAAGTTTCAGTGGGTATCCAGTCTTTAAAATGAAAATTTTATGTACACATGCACACATAACGAACAGTTTACGACAAACCACAACGAAAATGTATGTGGGGGTGGGGTAAAGGGTTAAATATTGTGGAAACACGTTTGGGTGGGGTTTTAGTGGTGGGAAACAGGATTGGGAGGACCCCCCCCCCACAAAGAAAATCGTTATGTTTGTTGTTGCAAAAGTTTCGGTGTAAGTGCATTTGTTATAAAATATGTCGTTTTAAACACATGTAACCGGTGCAGTGTTGCACGAAATGCATGTTGACTTCAGTCTTCAGTACCCTCCAACGGAATGCTTCCATGTGAAAATGAAGTGAAAGCACTGACAAGACCTCAATGTGCATTGCACTCAAACTGAATCCCTACTTGTGGAAAGTCAACAGAAACTATAATTGGTGTGCCCGGAACGTTAGGACTCAGGAAACTTTTCTTGGTTTTGCCTGTACCCATTGGCAGCATGTACAACCTACACCTTGAGCTTCAGTGCTCTCAGTTTTGATGGCGTTCACTTTGGCATTTTTATCATTGGCTGGGAGTCAGATCAGATATGCTGCTGTTGCTTTTATTCTTTGAGATTTTAATAAGTTCTAATCAATATTTTATTGGTTATCTTTATAATTATACATTGTGTGTGTACATTCATAGTCCTTACCTGAATGGAGTATTAGCAAAGGCAGGTAGGTACTAGCAAACATATATTCTGAGGGGGAGGGGGTATAATAGCTATTGTTATTGATTGTCTATTATGGGTTTTGTCAAAGATGCACTTATGTATTTTGATGAACTATTGTAGGAATTTTGTAGGGTTTTTCCAGCACGCTCATTCTGCTTTTTCTGGATTGCACTGTGTTTTGTTTTAAATTTCATCATTTGATATTTTGTATCCTCTATTAATCTGATAGCATTTGCCAGTGTCTTTGTAAATGGGTTTGTGTCGATATTTTTGATTTCCTGTTTTTGAGTTTTTTTATGATGAATGTGTTTACAATGTGATATTTTTTCTGTGTTTGGTGGACTTTCTCAGAATCAAGCTGATTGATTGATTCCCATTGGCATTTTTGCACAAATAATGTGCATCAAAGTTTATCAAAAAATTACATTGTTCCAATACTTCTTTTTCCCCACATTGTGCGCACAAAGCATTTTTGCTCAATAATTATGCCATCTCTCAGGCCCATTATATAACCACGATGTCTTCTAACGAACATCAATGCTCAGGATCACGTGGTTCTTACACTCTAATGAGCCAATCCCACAATGTATTTAGTTAACCCAATAAATGCGTAGCTCTCCAAACATCAGTGTCTTCATGTGGTCATCCTCTTTATCGACATTAGAAGTTAAGGACTTCTAAAAACACAACATTGGCTAGAATTCAACTTGCATGATTTGTAAATGTTTTACATACATTTGATGTAACCCATGGGTACAAAGGTCAAGTGGCAAGCTGCTAGCCAGGTATGAAAAGTCGCTTAACACTTCAATTCTCCACTTGCTCACAGCACACCATTTCTTACTTGCCAAGAGTCAATTATCACTCGCAAGTGATGAGTGAGGACTACAACCTTGGGGCCTGCTGTAGCCCATGCGTCGTAATTTACATTTTAGTTCTGTTCTGAGATTAACCATGAAGCACATGACTGAGGCAAGGTTGTCCTCTTGCCTCATGCCCCTATTTTGCAGCAGGGACAGGTAGGGAATTCTACAAACGTACCTGTATGCAGGATATAGCTCATACGGGTGCTGTACTTCCCTTTTAGAGCATGTACTATAATACATGCTATTGTTTAGGGATTTTACATTGCCTTCATGACTCCATGGTGTACATACCCAAGCATGAATTTGGAATGTATCTCTTTGGGAGCATCTGATCTTTTTGATAACTGTCCATTGCAATTCTTTATCCATGCGTTGTTCTAAAGTGATTCATGTGCTTTTTTCCCTAATTTTAGACAGGCGTTTTCCTATGCTTTTGTTTACTTTTCTTTTCATTAGACCATCATTTAGTAGACCAAGTGACACATACAATGCAACAAATAGCATTACTTATGTTACAATAGGAGAACAGCTTTGTCACCAAGTAACGCTTTTACATGAACATTTTTCCCATTATTCTGCGTATCCACTTTGGGTGCAATCCTGCCAGGAGAAGTGAACATGTACTTGTGGCAGCCCACACATTTGGTCATTAATCCATTCTTGTCGTTATCTGTACATTCTTAGAAATGCCAGTCGAATGTTAGAACCTTTCTTAAAAATAAAAAGTGTCCAGCTTACAATCTGGCAATATTTTGAACCAAATGGCGTTTCTTTCTAATGAATCTGCTCCCTCTGTTACTGCCTGAGCTACATGTGGACACACAGACAATTTTGTCTTTCTGATCTTTACCCATACTGGACATTTTTGGAGCTATAACTACCAATCTGTTAGTATTTTATACCAATTAAATTACCATACTTCTGCCTCTTTCTTGATATTTTGGTTTATTTCAACAGGAGTTCTGCTTCCTGTCATAATCTTGTGTGTTGATACACGTGTGCCTAATTTTGAAAAATGTCCCTTATTCAAATATCTTTAATAAGGTATATGGGGAAAACTTTCACATTGGAAAAGTGTGTTCTTATTCATACTCTTCTTATACAAGGTTATATATCTCTTGTCAATGTCATGTATCACCAGCTGGTCTAAAAACAGAATTGCTACTTTGCTCCAGTTCATTGTAAGTGTTGTATGATCATTGTGATCGCTGTCCCAGTCTCTGAACTCAAGTAATTCTCTATCAGGACTTGGATGCATGACAAAATGATCATCAATCTACCGCCTCAACATTTTGATTTGGTGGTTAACCAACTAATTGGGGAAATCTACAACTATCCATTTATGTACACGTTTGCTATGCTTGTTGCAAATATTACCTATATACATGTGCCTTTCACATGTGCCTACAATCTAGTTTTGAAAATAAATTACTTACTTGTAAAGGCTATTTGTGTAAGAATTCTATTTGGCCTGTCCCATTCATTTGTCTCATTGTAATGTATGAAATACAGTGCACATAGTTCCCTGTTGAGGTGTCTTTGTATATACACATTCAACTACTAATGTCACCAAGAGTTCCTTCTCCCTGTCAGAGTGGTGGACCTCCTGTAGTAAAATTATACCTCTAGAGTCCCCACATCTCATGGAAATTCCGCATTAAATGACTTAAGAAAAAAATCCCAAAATATTGACTAAGGTTTATATGGATCTCAAGGTCTCAGGGGGCCTCATTCCGAGGTTGGTGCTAGTCATGGCGCTATTAGCGCCATGGCTAGCACCATTACCGGTACCGTGTCCGTCCTGGTTCAATGGGGACTTACCGGTCTAGTCCGACCTTTGCGGGACTGGTAAATCCCCATTGAAAATGGCAATACCCATTCCCATTTGAACCCCAATAGGGCTCAATTGGAATGGGGAGGGTGCTAATAACGGTACCGTAAATTACGGTACCGTTATTAACTCTGAAGTCCCTTTGCAGGTCCGGTCCTTAACGCCTGCTAAAACCAGGCGTTAAGGAAGGACCCGCAAAGGGACCTTGGAATAGGGCGCAAAGGGATTACCGGCACCGGTGTCATTACCAGTGCCCGGTATCCCTTTGCGCCCGGACAGGATGTCCGATTATTTGTATTTGTGTTTGTATTTATTGGGATTTTTATAGCGCTTTCACCAACGCACTTTACATACAAAAGAAAAAGTAATTATGGCAGTACAGTATTACATGTCATGTTTTTAAGGATCAGTCAGAAGGGATAGAAGATGAGCTTTGAGAGTAATTCGAAAAATATTATAGGTAGAGGATGAGCGAATGGCAAGAGGTGAGAGAATTCGAGTGATAGGGGTCAAGTGAAGAATCAGAGCAAAAACGAGAGTGCGCACAAGGTGGTTTGGGCACAACAGGATGAAAAGTTGACTGTTAGCGAAGAGGACGAGAGGGGGAATAGAAGGATACTAGGGATGAGAGATAAGAAGAGGCAAGACCATGGAGACATTTAAAAAATGATAGAAAGAAAATGGAACAGGATACTTGGTTTGAATGGTAAAATGGACCCAGACAGTAATGAAGAAGAGAAGTACAGTGGAAGGCAGAAGAGGAGATGGCTAGCAGAGTAATAGCTAGCGTGAAGGGGAGTGAGTCGGTATGCTGGAAGGCCAATCAAGAGAGCTGAACAGTTATGAAGCCCAGAGAAGACTAACGCAGAAATAAGAGAGAAAGGGACGAGTTTGGCAGAGATTGAAAATACAGAAAACGACAAATGTGTGTGGTAAGAGAAACGTGAGGGGAGGAGAGGAGTCAAATTGAACACAGAGATTATGAGCAGAACAAGAGAGAGAGAGCTGAGATGGTGGAAAGGAGAGAAAAGAGAGGGAAGGAAAGAGGGAAGGGGAAAGAAGAGTACCTCTGTTTTGGATGGGCTAAGGTGGAGGAAATGAGATGACATCCAAGATTGGATGGAAGAAAGTCAAGCCGAGACTTGGGAATGAAGGATATCAGTGAATTCAGAAAAGGAAAAGAACATTTGAGAGTCCATCGGCGCAAAATTGACATCAAAGTTTGAAAGATGAAAAATAAGTGAGGAAAGAGGGATAGTATAGAGGGAAAGAGGAGTGGGCAGAGAACTGAGCCTTGGGGAACCCCATATAGAAGGGGTCGTGGAGACGAAAGGTTGCCAGTCTCTTGCGAGATCATTGATATATGATCTAGACAACTCTAGAACAATCTCGGAATCTTCTGCATAATTTGCAAACTGAACACCCAGACCCTCCAAAAGATCACATAGAGGTCTAGAATAAATGTTGAGTAACAATGGGGACAAACAGGAGCCCTGTGGAACCCCACAGTTAAGGGTAACCAGTTTGGACTGAAAATCTTATTTAGCCACTCTAGACATCCTGGGTCATAGAAAAGATTGAAACCAATTAGCAGCCTTATTGGAGCATCCTCCCAGTTCAACCAAACTTTGAATCATCATCTCATGATATACTAAGTGAAAGGCGGGTGATAAGTTAAGAAATAGAAGTAGTGCTTGTCCACCATTGTTGATAATTTTCACAATGTTGGATTTCAAATCAATAAGCCCTGTTTCAGTGCCATGATTCCGTCGGAAACCTGATTGCCTACATACAGGCCAAGACCTTGTGTTGTTCCCCAAATTTCTAGTATTGTTGATATGCTACTTTGTCGATCATTTTTAGGAGATAATGAACATTTGTTATTGGTCGATAGCTTGCAGGATCATTTGGGTCCAAGTTCTCCTTTTTCAAAAGGGGCGTTATCTAAGCCTCTTTCAGACATTCAGGTATGCAGCCTTCAGTAAACGACCAAATTAGGCAGGTAACACAATAAATAAAGGAAGGCAGTTTTAAAAAAAAGAAATGGGCCGGGAGGGCATCCCCCTGACAGGAGGTAGGCTTTAAGTAATTTACAATCTTAAGAATCTCAGATTCAGTGACATGTTTAAAGGTAAAGGAGGAGTCGGTATGTTCTGAAACCTGGCAGAAGTAGTTGGGATTGATTGAGAAAGCTCACGTAAACAATCAAAAAATATTTGATTGGAGCAAGCTAGTTTTTTGTATAAAACCATCCTGAATTTTTTGACACCACTCATTATTAATAGGTATGGAGACTTCAGTAGATGTTCCTTTTGCTCCCGCAGTATATTGAATAATTCTCTGGAGTTTGATTCAGCAGAGTTAATCCGTTCATTTAGATATGTTTCCTTAGCACTGAAAATTGCTTCCTCATAAAATTGTGCTGCAGTTTTATAAACCCTTAAAGTGAAGTCTTCAGGGTTTTTTCTCCAGCTTCGTTCTGCCAAGCACTTAATTCCTCTGGCTTCCAGAACCACATTAGAAAGCAACTGATTTTGAGCTGATTTCTTTTTTTTTAATTTAACAAAGTGGGGCTAATGCATTAAAAGCATCCTTCATAATGGTTGAAAGCGATCAGTAAAAACATCAAAAAAAGTTAAAGTCCCCAAGAATCAAAACCGAGGATGAAGCTTTAACCACCGACGGAAGTATAGTCAATAACTGTTCCTCAAATAAAGGTGTAGAAATAGGTGGACGATAAATAACAAAAATACTCAAAGTGATAGATGGATTTTGCACTAATTTAACCTACATAGATTCACAAAGATCAATAGCGGGGGTAATTGATCCAAAAAATGTAAGACTTTCTAAATATAATTTCTAGACCCCCGCCTCTTGTGCCAACACGGTCCATATGCAACATGTCATAGCCTTATGGAGTTGCAGTTCGAATAGCATGCACATTTGCTTCCTATAACAGGATTCTATAAGTGAATGTCAATCCATTCCTGATTCAACTATACAGTCTGCCAACTCAGCTGCATGACCTACCAAGGAGCGTGTATTTAAAATAACTGATTTTATTGCAGTCAGGTTTTTTCCTGGAGACAGACAACACGTCAGCAATAGGCAGGCCTGGATTGGAGACCAAAGAGATCTTTTTGAACTGTTTCCTTCCAGACTTCAAGAGAGAGGTAGGATAGGTGATAGAGTAGCAGTGAGAATACATACAAGAGGTGGAGAGCACCATGGAGGGAGAGAGAAGAGAGATGAAAGGGGGGGGGGGAGAGAGGGACGGAGAAAATGCAAAGCACAGTGAAACTGCTCAATGCATGATGAACTCACCAGATGGCCTAGCAGCAAGACAGTTGCAGACAAACCAGGTGCACTATATGTCCCAGGTCACCGTAAATAGGGTGGATAGCTTCCTTCAAGCAGATTGTGGTGGGGGTTGCCCCTCCCCAGAAGGTTTCAGCAGCCCCCTGCCACTGTGCCAATAAGTCAAACCACTCAAACCAGGATGAAAAACAGAGACAGGACGATTATAGGGAGGGGGGCAAAGGGTGGCAAGTAGTTCTTAGTGAGTGAGATGGTAACCGAGATGACACAAGGTGCTAGGAGTCAGAGGCATCAGGAGCTCATGCTACTCCTGTAGCAGATGGGAAGGAAGGCAGATCTCAGGTTGGATGGACTCCACTGCAAAATACGCAGTGGAGTCCATCCACTGCAACAATCGCAAGGCACTTCTTGGAGCAAAGACATCCAATCTTAGTAACTGGACCTGGGGCGCTATACCATCAGCACCTAGCAACTGCGGTGCAACACACTGCATCATTGCAAATTGTGCATCTTTAATTTGCCTGGGTTTTAAAGAGGGAGCATCGAATGTACACACCTTAGCCGGACAGCACAGCCTCAATCTGGCTGCCTGCTTTCACCTCCATACCCACTAACCCTGTAGCTGGGTGGTCCTATAAAGGTTAGTGTTTGAATGGCCCTTAGAGGCCTTCAAGTTCCCTTTCATTTTAAAGGTTGAACATGCATTTCAGCTAGTGCACAGCACATGCATACGCAGTCTGAATAATCCAGTGTCTGTCCCCCCTCTGTTTGTTTCTCTCCCACACCTCTTTCTCTCCCTCTCCCTCCTCCAACCTTTCCCCTTTTGTTCTTTCTCCTCCTTTCTTCTCCTTTCAGGGACATCCAATCCATGTCCATAAGAAGGCAGTTGAATTCACCACGTCCTAGCGCAATGTCAACAGAAGGGACTTTAACTCCTTGAATCCAGCCCCTGGGTTTACAAAAAGCGAACTATTAGCGACATCGACGGATTGGTCACGACGACCCCAGTAGCCAATATTACGCCCTAATAGGTGCTACCTGTGTGCCCATAGGTAGTTACAGCAGAGGAAGAATAATACCCTATAGGTCTCACACAGACAAATGAAGTACACTCAGGCGTTGTAGATGTAGAATCTATCAATTGGTTATTTGCACTGTGGTTGTTTGTTTTGCTTGTTTGCTTTTTTGGCTTTGGTTTCCTTTGGTATGTAAATGTAAAAGTATATTTTTTGAGTAAATTTATTGCTCGTATCTTTATCTGTGTTTGAATGTGATTTTATCTTGATGCGTTTGGCAGCAACATGTGCTGTTTTCTGCTCTTTCAAATGTATGTCTCACGTTTATGTATAAATGAAAATTGGAAATTTCTAGCCTTAAAGAGCACCAAATGAATTGCTATTAGATTTTGAAAAAGAGAAAAAAAGAAAAATATATAATAATTAGAATGGGCAATGAAAAAAGCCCTTCAGATAAAATTCTGTTTCACAGAAAAAGAGTCAGTTATTGAATTATTGAATAACTAAAATGAAAGGAAATAAATATTAAATACCATGTTTAGGGTTTCTGAATGACACGTGAATTTAAGATTGATTGAATGTGACTCTTAGGACACACTGTGTTATATCGGTTCTCTAAGAAACCACAAACATAACTGAAAAATACGTTGCATAAAATTAAAGTAATATTAACAGTGTCTACTATATATATTTGAGAATGTATGGCAGGGGGAGAGGTTGGTATTGAGTTTACTTTTTGGGTCCACTCCACTGTGGGCTTGGGCCTTTGCACTATGAACCAGAAAAGTAAACTTGCCCCTGGACCAAATGTTACCAGCACTCTCCTGATCATGTCAGTTCTATTTGGAGTAGATTAGGGATGGACTTTTAAGAATAGGTTGGGAAAACACTTGGGTAGGCCACAATTGGAGCATGTGTGTTGTTAGGAAAGACAGAGCAACACAAACAGTTGCATTGTGGTCGAAAGTATTAGACTCAGCTACACCACTCAGGTAGATTATTGAATATCAAACCTGTGACCCTTTGGGCAAGGACTTTATTGTGCAAGGTCTAATCCTAAGACTGTATACGTATATTTCAATTGTGTCTTTATCCCTATAGGGATCCTCAGGAAGACAAGGGAGATAGAGCAGTGGAATCCATCTCAAGCCTCTCCATAATACACACATTTTCTGCCCCTGATGAATGTCCGACAGAGTCAAGCCACATAGGCCAGAAACGTACATAAGTTGGGCTAAGACAAACATAGCAAGACTAATGAGTCTAGGTGACCAACGCTGTGAGTAACCAGGTCTCAGCAACTTGTAAATCAATGTGTTAAGTACATCATTGTGTATCAGTTTTATACAAATTTATGTAAAATTTGATGTATGTTTTTTAAAAATAATTCCTATATTGAAGTGTAGTGTGGAATATTGTTTTTATTAATTGTATAATACAATTGAGTTTTTTAGTTTTGTAAGACATTGACAACAATGGGGAAGGATAATATTTGTTTCAAAGCTCACCAAAGAGATAGATGAGAATACTATTAGTGACACTTACTTTTGGACCTTTTTTTGGTTTAACTAAATACACATACTCCCACTTAGTAGGAAGGTCTATTAGCCATTTGTGGGCTCAGCCATTGTGAGAATAATTAGAGAAATGCTGCCAGGAAGGCCAAGGACTTGTAATATTAGTTTGAACGTTTGTGTTGGTAATTTCATTTGGATATTACTTTGTAGACTAGGGTTTCCCAGGAGGGGCAGGACTTGGAGATTAAGGGCCAGATTCTCAATAGTAGCGCAAATGAAAGGAGTGCAGTGAATGCATTTGTTTAATTTATGCTACCTTATGAAATGCTCAGGGCACCTTATTCTCATAGGTGACCTGAGCATTTCAGGAGGGGCGCAAAGATGTGGTCTCCAGCTCCCTTTCATGCCTTACTGTCGGGAGTGCACTACCGACACTTATATATGACAGGCTCCCAGAAACTGTGTGGTTACTGGGAGAGCATTTCTTAAGGAGCAGTCTCGATGAAATGCTCGGAAAAAAGAACTTCATCCTTGTTTGGGGATGGAAATGCAAGTGTGACAGCTGTGGTTTAAAACGTGCCGCTTAACCTTAGAAAAATCATGACAGGTTCAGGAATGACCCTGTCATGATGTCCGCCTCCCCAGTGTCTGTTTCAAAAGGGTGCATGGGGATGACTTTCCTTTATTTCCATTTAAAAGCACCTCCAGTTTGAGAATGTGGGATGCTATTGGGCTACGTGGGTTGTTTTCTATTCTTTTATTTCCTTTTCTAGACCCTTTTACTTTCTCTCAATTTTTCTTTTTCCTCCTTGTCTTTGAAGTTGAGAGGTTTGTTGAGTGTCGGGTGTCGAGAAGTTGAGTAGGCACTGTATTGAAGTGCTCATTTTAAGTGAGCCATACGATCCACTTTAAAGTTTCATTGTTAAAGTCTAAAAAAAAATTATTATAATGTTCAACTAGTCAGCTTTTTTCCAACCTTTAAAAACAACTCTATAATGGTGCACATACAGATACAAAGATAAAAAACACAATTGCCTGTTATCTCAAAAATATTTAATCAATACATATTTACAGAGTAAAACCTACAATCATATTCTGTTCACTATACATTTTTCCACAATTCCTGCCTTTGGAATGATGGTCTAAAAGAGAATGATTGTGTTCTTTTGAGACTAGGTTACAATTCCATCTCTGCTGAGTTAGCATCTTGCCAAGATGACCTGCTGTTTGTAATTTAGCTCCAAGCTCCTCCGCAGAGGCGTCAGGCAATGTACTTTCTGTACCTTGGGCCAAGTCCCTGCTTCTCTTTGTATATCTCAAGTAACTAAGTTTCAGTGCATGCTACACAGACAAAATACGTATGAATAGAAAATAAATATCTCATGGGTCAAATCCCCTTTCTTCCTCCTTGTCCTATAAGTGCCAACAAAAATAAGATGGACAAGAAGTGAAGGAAACAAAATAATCTCTTGTCTCTTCTTCAAAAACATTGGTGGTGTTGCTCCAGCGCTCCTGTAGAGTAGAGGCAAAGCCATGGCACACTCTTTATTCCTCAACATCCCCCTTGCATTGATTCAACTTTTGCCATCTATTCTGCACCAGTCTCTTGCTAATTTTGTTTGTGTGACAGACTCTCATTTTACCCACTTGCTTGAAAATTTCCCAAACCTTTTCCACATTCTCTCTTAAAAGCTTTTCCTGGCCTCTCTTTGGTCAGCAGAATCTATTATTATATGTCTGTCCTCAAGATGAAGTATATCCACCTCTGTGCTTATTAGATGCAATCATTCCCTACTCTTTGTAGATCACGAGGAATGTAGTGTATGTTGTGCTGTTTCTATCCTCTTCGTATTTCCTCCTGTTGCTAGTTTTCTCAAATAATCTTTTGCTTTTTTAATGTACTTTCTGTCAAGGATGGCACTCGAATACGAGTGGCACAAGACACCCAGACGAGTTTGGGTGTTGAAATAAAGTGGACAGATAGGAACACACACCGCGGAAAGGAAAGGGAGTGAAGAGTAGGGAAGAGTAGCAAGGGAAAAGGTATAGAGTGAATACCCTCTTGGGGTGTATGCAGAATAGGAAAAGAGTATTCCACGAACCTTGGAAATACTCTAGCCTTCTGCACAGTTTGCTATAACAGAGTCCCACGCTGTTTGCTCATAACTTGGAACAGCAGCTATGGGTGTCTGTGATATAGAAACGAGACAAGGGAAGGGGCAGAGGTTGACTGATGGGAACCAGCAGACAAGCTCTGTACAAAGGGTCTACAAACAGTACAAGAGAAGATACAACAGACAAATCCAGGAAAGGAGATGATAGCAAACTAGCAGAAGGATAGGAAGGGAAAGTCGAGAAACAGGATATGATAACAGAGGACAGAAAGGTAGGTGGAGCGCTCAGAGGAGCAGGAAGGCAAGGAGAAAGCCCACAAGAGTGGGACGGTAAGGTAGAAATATCAGAGGAAAAAGGCTACGGCAGCCGGAGTGAGGAAGGCTGCAGAGCAGGGAGCCCAGAGGACAAGGGCAAAGGCAGCCGGAGAGAGGCAGGCTGCAGAGCAGGGAGCCCTGAGGACAAGGGCTAAGGCAGCCGGTGTGAGATAGGCTGCAAGCGGGGAGCCCTGAGGACAAGGGCAAAGGCAGCCGGAGAGAGGAGGCTGCAGAGCAGGGAGCCCTGAGGACAAGGGCTAAGGCTGGAAAGCAGCTGAGCGTGATACGCTGCAATGTGGAGAGCCCGGTAGGGCAAGGGCGAAGACTGGAAGACAGCAGAGCGTGATCCGCTGTAATGTGGAGAGCCCGGCAGGGCAAGGGCGAAGGCTGGAAGGCAGCAGAGCGTGATCCGCTGTAGTGTGGAGAGCCCGGCAGGGCAAGGGCGGAGACTGGAAGGCAGCAGAGCGTGATCCGCTGCAGGGTGGAGAGCCCGGCAGGGCAAGGGCGGAGACTGGAAGGCAGCAGAGCGTGATCCGCTGCAGTGTGGAGAGCCCAGAGGAGCGGGGCTGAGAGGCAGGGAGCCTGGAAGGCAATGACTGGAGGCAGCAGGGTGGAGCAAGCAACAAGGCGGGGAGCCCAAAAGGCTAGGGCTGTAGGCAGCAGGGTGTAACAAGCTGTAAGGCAGGGTCCAAGCAGGAATGAGGATACACAGCATACAAGGATCCGAAGACACTCGCGAAAGGTGGAGGAAGGACTCTCAATGCAAGAGACTGGGCTCTCGCAGGCAGCAGGCTTTATACTGCCCAGCCCAGCACAGAGGCAGGCTAATTGGTTTCACCTGGCTCAGCACACCTGTAGACAATCGGCCACCTCCCTCTCTGTTCCTGAGCTGGTGGGAGCAGAGCAAATCCCTAGGGCTTCTGGGGATTGTAGTTCTGATAAAGAAAAATAGGAATAGCCAGGAATGGATTGTTATAGCCAAGTGCATTATGGTAAGTGTAGTTTTCAGGTAAAAATAAAAAGGCACCAAAGTCTTGCAAATGGGAAATAAAGTCCAAATAGTGAATAGCGGTAGATCCAGGAGTTTTCTGTATATAAATGAATAACCATTTGTCCATATTGATTGCCAATGTATGCGCCCTTGGCGCAGGCATGACACTTTCATCAGAGTCTAGTTTACACTGCCCGATTGCGTGGGCACTAGCTCCTGAATCAACCTGCGTCCAGTCCCAAGAATATAAAAAGAAAATCGAAGTGAACCATGTAAATGTGGTGATGAAACCGCTGCGGTTGCTCAAAGAGACGGAGACTGAAGCCACATAGTCTCCTAAGCAACTAAAGAAAGGAACTCGAGACTCCCTACACTGGTGTCCAAAAAGTGACAGTCAATTGTAATACTGCTGGCATTAATATGCAAACAGTATTTCCAATGGTGCATACTGGATTTATTCAAATCGTCAGGCAACACGTGTTTCGACCCACATGGGTCTTTATCAAGGCTGTTATTGTTGTAGAAACCAATTGTAAAAAGAACAATACAAGTACATATAATGTAATCACATTGATGAACAAACCAACATGGATAGTGTCATAAGCATGTTATAAACCCCATGTAGAATGGGTCAAAAAATGCATGCATTCGTGAAGCACAAGATAGCACGAACAATGAAGAGCAAAAATTCAACAATTGAAAAAAATCAAAAGAAAATTAGGGAAGGGAAAGAACAAACAAAAATATCGGTTACTTTGAAATATTGAATATAACAATACTGAAACTAAAAAGTTAAAAAGTTAAAATGGGTGCTGGTAAGCTTACCTAATAAGACATATGTCCTCAATTGATGCAATTAAATTTGATAGTTGCAGATTGCAAGTCCATATACTTGTTTGAAATACAGAGAGGGGAATAGTACTTGTGTATTACAAGTGAGGACTGATTCTGCAGTGAAAGGGATTGAATGGACCTTGATATAGCGCTTTGGCATAAGCACGTTTCATAGAACATATTTAAATACAATTATCATTCCAACCGAAGTTGGTACTCATTTTTAACCTCGGAAGCCCTCCCTGGTTGTGGGATGAACTTACCGTAAGAGGACTAAAAATAAGTCCAACTCTGCTTTTCAGCAAGTCTGCAATTTTGCTATTTATAGCCGCGTGTGATGCTCAGACGTACATGGGACAACCTGTGTTTCCCTATTTCCTCTACAGGTTTTATCTTCTAAATAGTCTCATTTGAGCAGACTATCTAGTGTCAGTTGTTTTCATTGTTCAATTCTTCCTAATATCACTGTAGTCTTGTGCTGCTGCAATCCACTCTAAGCCTACATCATTGCACTTTAGCTAAAGGATCAGTGTTAAGTCAATTAATAAGGGCTACGGACAATTAAATATGATCACCATTCGTATTGTCAAGCAACTGAGTGCATGTTGTTTTTGGAATTCTTACTTTATAGGAAATGCAAGCGATACAGTAGGTTGGATGTAGAATGTTGCAATAGACATTGAACTTTACAAATTAAATCTGCTTACCCACGCCACTGTCCAAGGCTACAATTTAAATTCTTCAGAACCAATACCATCCCTCACCATAAATTCCCTTGCTTCTATGTCTAAATTCCGGTCATTGAAGGCCACACACCAATAAGGGCGCGTTCATTTGGCCGATTTGGTGTGGCCTTCAGTGGGCAGGAAAATAGACATTTCGGAGGGTTACACCCCTGAACTGCCTGCTCCCAGCCCCTGCTCATCCCCATCTGAGCTCCGCATTGTGTGGAGCGCAGAAGTGAGCGGCGGCTGGTGCAGGTGTGCAGTGGCCGACTGGTAGCATGTGGAGGGACATCTGGATGATTAGTTTGCCGTCCCAGGGAAATACCAGGATAAAAACGTAGTGCTGAGGTGACCATGTGGGATTGTGGGTCATGGAGCTGAGTTCTTGATCCAAGCATCTGGCTCTTTGCGCTCGACCCAGCTCCCTACTTATTTCATATTGACCCTCCCCCCTCGCCAGATCTCATTACTTTGTAGGGCGTTTTTTATCAAACACACTTTAGCTAAGAGTCTGGCTTTTTTGCTTCGCTTTGCTTATGATCCATCTCACTTTGACTCCTTCTGAGTGCCTTATTTTGTGGGGCGCTGTGTCTTTTATACTGCGGTTTGACTCCAAGCACACGAAGCACTTGAGTGCAGTAGAGCGTTGGAGCCTAGAAGTGCACAGAGACTGTTTTTTTGTTTTAAAACAGTCGAAGGACATTCCATGGAGATGTCGTGTATCACGAAGGGCAATACAGAGGAAACCGCCACTCCCATTAGGAATAGGCTAACTAAGTTCTTAGCTGTGAGTGCCCGCAGAAGAAAGACACTTCAGGAGCTAAAAATATGTCCTCTTAATGATGCTGACATGGAAAGAGGGCCAGGCCAAACAGGGCGACATGGAAATAATGTCAGAGGGCCAGGCCAAACAAGGAGACATGGAAATAATGTCAGAGGACCAGGCCAAACAAGGAGAGCTTAGCTTTAGGGATACTGAGTTGCAGTCTGATAGCATTGCCCATTTGGACATAATGTACTGCCTATGCAATCTGATTGATTTTTGGACGTTTTTGTCTGAAACGTGAATTTGAGGTGTTTAAGAACAGACTGATCAGTTGCTCGCCCCTGAAGTGTGCCTGAAATAAACCTGTATTTCAGGCACACTTCTTGCAATTATTCTATAGAATTCCAGAAAGACACATCATTTTTAAGATTCCTGAACAAGAATGCCAGCCACTCCAGAAACAAAGAGCCACATGGTGCTGGCCACAGCCCAGTTACTTCAATTAAAAAATAAAAACACAAAGCCTTTTAGTTTTTTAGGGGTAGTAAGGGTGACCTCGGCAATCGCAGGTGAGACCCCTGCCGACCCCCAAATGATGTCTCTGCCAGATGTGTAGCTATTTGCTCTACCCCTGTTTCCTAAGGATGTTAATGCTGTGGGCATATCACTATGACCTGCAGCTCCAGTGCTGTCAGAATGAAAATCCATGCTGAGCAGCAGGACTTTCACACTGAGAGGCCTGCTGCTGGGTTCTGCTCTGCTCTCTGACAGTGCAAACATGCAGCTTGTTTCTTTTGAACCTTCCATTGTAATGCATCGATGTGCATTATGCCAGAGAAGCAGGAACATATTTGCCCATGGACACCATAGGCTGATGTCAAATAATTGGGTATCTAAAATGAGTGCAGAGGATGTGCAGTTTTTAGATGCCCGATTCTAAGAACTGTGCAGGTCATCTTATTTCTAAAAATGATATGTATATTTAATGGAGAGTGGTATGCAAGCACAAATGATGTGCTTACTAGCCTCCTTGAATACAAGTACCTGGTGTGCACAGCCAACACATTAGTATCACAGTCTTCTCTGAGGGACCCTTAAAGAGCCTTTTACGGTTGTCATTTCCAAATAGAAAAAAGTATTTCTCTCCCTGCTTGAGGTATAGACACCTAAGAAAATACCTATTTTTATACCTTCTGCACCCAGTTGCTTTGCTTTTCCACACATTTAAAAGTGCATCCTGCTTGTGAAAACAGCCCTCCCATCCTTCATTTGCGCACTTCGGCACAGACTTGAAAAGGGCATCGGAATTGTCAGAGATATTTATGGGGCAACAATTAATGCAGAGAGTTTGTTCCCCGCGCAATCACAAGAACCGCACCAATATCAAAATCTTTTGGGGTTCTTCACTGACACTATTTTTGACTCATTTGACACCAATTTATCCCTCACCCCTTTGCAACAGGCAAGCCAAGAATCAGGCTGATGTGCAGGAAGAATATATATTTATTATTTAGTAGACAATTCAATATCTATAATAATAAAATCAAGAATGATCAATAGACATGCTACCTCACTGTGTGGCCCAAATGCTTTTCTTTCCTGGCAATTCACGTTTCACACAAATTGAAAACAGCAGTTGGTTTAGGATAAGAAAAGATCACAGACTCTTTAACTCAACAACATGTGCATTTTCCTTCTTGGTTTCTTTTCCACCCTTGTTACATATAAAAGAGAAACACAGGTCTATCAAATACTTCATACACTTGTCCCACTTCCAAAATACTCTTAGTATGAAGTGAATTTAGGCAGTGCCCTGAGACATGACAGGACAATTGTACTTTCATTTATTTATTTTATTTATTTATTACATTTATCACACGCCCAGACCCTGGGGTATCACTGCGAGGTTACAGACAGCTTGTTAAACATTGGTCATGAGACAATTTCAAACATAGATGCAATGATACAGAATATTTACAGCAAAATACTCCTACAACAAGTGTGCAGGATTATTTACAAGTTCTGAGATTGCGACTTTATTGTTATTGTTTAAATAACCACCTTTTTAGCAGTTATAGCCAGTGAAGGTTTCCTCTTTTTTGATGCTGAAAGGGAAGGAGTTCCAATGTTTGGTAACTAGATATTGGAAGCTACTTCCCCCGGCTATGGTATTCCTGTAATGGGGCATTGCCAAGAGTAAGTGGTTGTTCGAACTTAGGGATCTGGTGGATTCTTTTTTTGCTATGGTATTGTTCAAGTAGATAGGAGCATTTTTATGGTGGCATTTGAAGGCGATGCATAGTGTTTTAAAAATAATTCTAGCTTTGATTGGCAGCCAGTAAGAATCTCTCCTCGTCTTGGAGATGTGATCAAATTCTTTTATTCCTAGAGCGGCCCGTAGTGCTTTATTTTGTATTAGCTGTCATTTGTTGAGGTTGGAGGTACCAAGTAGCAACACATTGCAATAGTCAAGTTTTGATAAAATCAAAGCCCTGGCCAATGTGATGCAGTTGGTCGGTGTCAGAAACTGGCGGTTTAGGGCAATTAATTTGGCAGAGTAGGAGGTGGATCAATGAGTGTGCTAATGTGTTTGGCCATTGTGAGGTTAGCATCAATGTAAACTCCTAAAGTTTTTACTTGCTTCAGTACAGGTATCATTGTGCCGTCAATGTTAATGGGGTAGTAGTTTTGATGTAGAGCACCTATTTTAGCCTGGGAGCCTACAATGAGAATCTCTGTCTTCTCATCGTTGAGGCAGAGACTATTAAGTGCCATCCAGTTTTGTATTATAGCATAGATTTTATTGATGTTTGAGTATCTTGGGTGTAATTCCCTGAGAGTGGAATAAGGATCTGGGTGTCATCTGCAAAGTTGGTGTAGATGACACCCATGTCGTCTAAAGCCGAGAAGAGAAGCTTTGTGTATGCGTTAAAGAGACTGGGTGAAAGGCATGAACCTTGGGGTACTCCAATGGGGACTGGGATGGGGTCTGCAGCTTCTTTACCTATAGAGACTCTAGAGGTTCGTTCAGCTAGAAAAGATTTCACCCACGTGGTTGCATCAGTGGAGAAGTTGAAATCTTTGGCTAGGGTGGGGCAAAGTTTATTGTGATCTACAGGTTCGAACGCTGCGGATAGGTCCAACAAAAGGAGAATGCAGAGTTTTCCTGTGTCCCTGATAGTGTTCATCTGGATTTTCAAATCCAAGAGGGCCATTTTCGTGCTGTGATTAGGCCTAAAGCCAGATTGTCTGGTACGAAGGAGCTGATTATGTTACAGATGTGCTTGGACTTGATTATGGGCTATTTTGTCTAGGATTTTGACGGTAGGTATTTTTAGCAGAGGGGTGACCCAGGCTTCTTTAATGCTGGCTGGGACCAGTTTGCAATTGAAGGAAGCTTTAACAAAATTGGTTATAATATGTGTGAGAGTAAGGGCGCATGATGTGACTACTTGCGCTGGTAAGGTGTCTCCTTTACAATTTGAGGCTTTGAGTTTAGATATAGTGCCAAGCACTAATTCTAGGGTGACTGGGGTGAAGTAGAATAGGGGGTTGGTATTCTCATTGGAATTCGTGATGTAGTTGCTAGTAGCTGATTTGTCAGCTAATAGTTGCCTTTTCGTTGTTATTTTATTTTGTAGAAGAGTAATCTTAGCGGCTAAGGCATCTTGAATGGTGGGGCACCACTCTTTACTGGAGTTAGCAGAGGCTGTGGCCGGGGTGGGGTTTTCCAGTTTTCTTGGGATTGAGAAAAACTCTTTGGAGTCAGACACAGCGTTGCTAATCCGGGTATTGTAAGCATTGGCTTTGTGAGTGATGATGGCTGTTTAATAAGATTTTATAAGTTTTGTTTGCCACCTGGAAGGTTTCTCCAGACTCTGTAGTGGGGTGTTTTCTGTGGGCATGTTCAAGGGCGCGTTTGGTTCTCCTAAGTAACACTAACAAGGTCATTACAAGGCAGGTGGTAACCATGCCGCTATTAGCGGCATGGCTACCCCTTTGCCGGGTACCGGGTCCGGGTTCCTTGAATGAGGAATTACCGGGCCATTCTGACCTTAGAGGGCACGGTAATTCCTCATTCAAGGAACCCATCCCCATTCCCATTCGAGCCCCCATAGGGCTCAATGGGAATGGGGAGGGTGCTAACAACCGGCCCGTTAATAACAAGCCCGTTGTTAACACCCTGGTCTGCTCGAGGGACCCGCTAATGGCGCCTGGTAAAACTAGACATCCTTAGCGGTTTCCCACAAGCAGACTCGTAATGGGGCGGTAAGAGGTTGACGGCTCCGGCACCTTTACTGGCGCCGTTAACCCCTTACCGCCTCACTCGTAATCGACATGGTATCTAAGGAGTTACTAAGCATGGGGGCTAGATTATCAGGTGTAAACTTGAGCACATTTCTGCTTTTGTAGGTGTTTGTTGCTTTGGTTTTGAGGGGACGGGGTTCATCAGATGTAAGAGTGAACTTAATGTTGTGGTGGTCAGTCCAGTCTAGTGGTGAGATCGAATCAATGGTTATATTCGTATTGGGCGAGAGGATCCAATCTAATGCTCTTCCTTTAATGTAGATGGGGGCATACACCAGTTGTGCAAAGTTCATATCCTTAAGTGAGGATTGTAGGGCTTCTGCTTTGGGTCTAGGCTATTAAATCCTAAATTCAAGTCTGCAAGGATAACGCATTTGGTGTTAGGTTTGATGAGTGGAACTAATAATAAAGGGATCTCTACTTCTGAATGGCTATTAGAATTGGGTGATCTGTAGATCACCACAAAGTTGATTGCTGTTTTTTCATTTGTGGTGAATTAAGCTAGTAGTAGTTCATAGCCTGCAATGTTTTTGATGGGACAAGATTTCAAGTGCAGTTTTGTCTTGACTATGATGGCTACACCACCTCCATGAGAGTGGGATCTATCGGTCCTAAGGATGACTTGTATTATAGATTGTAAATGGACTGACTTTAAATAAAATGTAATGCTTTTCTATTTGGCAACAGACTAGACATGCCCAGTGCTCTTTATTTCAGGTCCTCCCGGCACACTTTTCAGTTCTAGCAAGATCCTGGCACCACAACATTAATCCACAACATATTTTCTCAATATATAATGAACCCTTTTCCTTTACCTTAAACCATTGAACAATCTCTCATTCAATTTGGAGTCACTCTCTCACTCTCAGAGAATGTGCTTTTTAATCAATTGTTTCACTTTGTTTAACCTAATAAATACTTTCCTTAACAGCACAGACACAGATATTCAATTGGTATTTGGCACTGTGTCTGCTTTAATGCAAAGCACAGGGAGAGTTCAACAGTTTGAAATGTCGTTTTTTTGCATTCAAGGGGAATTTTGAGGTTTGCAACAGGAATACAGGTGGTCAAAAGTTACTTTATAGTACTATACTGTTATTCACATTGGGAGAGAGATTGGAGATTTTGAACTTGTCCAAGATCACCCCTTGTCATTTGGCTATGTGGGAATTAATACAATTATTAATAAATCACAATGGCTAGGGATCTACTTCTGATTGCCATCCCCATGAATGTCTATATGAGAAAAAAATACCACTTTAACAAGAACCCACCAAGGATTTGTTCTGTTGGGATTACTTACATTGAATATCTGTCTGGATATATGCGCAGGAAAGTCATCAAGCTCCAGGGCCATCTCATGGTAGGCATAGGGATCTGGTAAGACTGCCCCTCGAGATAGATAGCCTCCAGCATCGATCCCTCTGTCCTGGTTCCCTCAGAATGTTAGTCTTTCTCCTGGTCTCATCCACCATCTTCTGTCTCCTTTCCAATCATTTTATAGAGCTCCAGTCAGCTAGGACAGCTCAGTTAATTTCAGACAGCTCTCCTCTTTTAAGCCAGCTCATCATTCTGGACAGACAATCCCCGTTTTGGCATAAAACACCCCTTTTGCATTTTCCAGTGTGCATCTCCTTTAAAACCCACAATCACACCCTAAAATATCTAAATTTTAGGTGCCAGTTTATAGGCTCACGATTCAGATTGGGCAACTATTTTCCTTCCCCTTGAACATGGTCAAGCCCCTCGGCTTAGATTGGTTCCTTTTCGCTAATAGGCTTCATGTCTGGGAGGTGTAACTCCACCCATTTTAAATTGCATTATTGAGCACTTCAGTTATGAACTTAAAATCTTCAACATGATAACTTTTTACAATTTACAGTTAGGAGTCACAAACTATATATTTCTCAATTGGTCTAATCATGCCTGACACAATGCACTGTGTCTCATGTCGGCACGTGGTCGCATGTGCAAAATGGCTGATTTGTGTGATTTTTGGTGAGAAAATGAATGTCACAATCACAAGATTTTACAGACAGGCATTGGATTCCATAAGCTACCATATTTCAAAATCTCCCATCTGTAATTTATTTGGGGAAATGTAATCACATTTCAGTGTATTACTCTGGTTCCCAAGGTCAACACTTTGTGGGTATTGTATAATCAGATGGGGCTTTTCATAGGCTTTTTGGAAATATTGAACCAATATTGGAACCGCCATGGTTCTCAAGTTAATGAACAAAATATGATTTCTCCATACAATCCTAAAAGCATTTTAATACCATACATAATATGAGTTCAATAAACAGTACATTTCTTTTTCACAAGCCTTCTATGCAGACCTGGGCCATCTGATTCTTGGTTTGGTTAGCCTGCACTAAAGCAATGTATAATTATTTCTCTCAGGGTTTATGGCCTATCTGTGTTCTTATGTTGCTGGAGCAGAGGAGACAACTCTATCCCCTTAATCTTGAATTTTGGTGGTTTATTTGGAGTTCACATCTTTTAGCTGGGTCATTGTTTTTTCAGTGCTGTTTTTACATCACCCTAATAAACCTTGGTCAGACAAAGCTCTGTCCATTTCCTGGCTGATAGAAGCTTCAAAGAGAATTTCCAGATAGAGGGGGGAGGCAGGGCTTGGTAAGTGTAAGGAGAAGGAGAACAGTTCTTGGCCTTTGAATGTCATGGGTAAGGCCTTTTTTTCCCAAGTCCAGCTTTTGGCGCAATTCATAGGAACAGCAAAATACATGGTTTTCCATTATGTATTTTTATACATTAGATGTGCTTTACATCTCACATTTTCCTTTGTGCTACTTGTGTCAGTATTTTTCCGTAGGTTTAAAAGTCACAACCTTCATTAAAGTGGGCTCTCGAATTTCTTCTGTCAGTGGAGTTTCCTATTTAAAATGTTCATTGGTTCCAATCTGCAGAATGCACACACTTCTCCTTTCAGCTCTGTTGTAGTAGGGTCTTTGTTTTGAGCTTTGTTATTTGCACTCGGGGCCTTTTTAATTCAACATTTCCTTTTTCTGAAATCAACATTCATTTACTTGATAGTTCGGAATTACACGCTGGCCTTGTTTCTGCCCATGTTGTGGTCTCTTATTTCTGCACCATTTGGGCTTAACTTGGCACGAGGCAGTTCATTTGTATCTTGGGAGCTGAAAGTATACCCCACTGAATGTCCACATATATGCAAGCGCATACTCAACACTTCCTTTAAAAAAATGTGTTTCAGCCTTGATTTTTAAATTGACCAGTTATGTGCTCGAATGGTTGGACAGATTCCCTAGAGGACTGCGGTTTAGAGGTTCCCAATATTTCCTCTGTTTCCCTTGTTCTTTGTTTGGGCTCACTCCTTCTAGATTCCCCTAAGGCCATGTTGTTTGGATGTTTTCATTTTACATCTATGCATCCCCATTCCCTCTTTCGGTTTGCTCCTTCTATTTCCTAGAGATTCTTCATTTTCCTCCATGCTTCTCTTGTTCTTTCTTGATGCAGATGTTAAATGGTACAACCCTGTTGCACTTACTAAACCTTTGACCACAAAAATTGCTTTTATTTAAAATGTCATAATATGATGGTGAATATGTTGTTTTTGATATAAATATATTTTTAAATCATATATTTTACTATTTGTATACTGAATAGATGACTTAAATATATGAACACAGTCATGAACCCACTTGTTAACAGTGTGTATGTGTGGAATGAAAGAATGAAATGTGATGCTCCTCATTGGTGCTTGATTATATGATTGACTAATTGTTGGTGTATTGAGGGCTTTTTATAGTTGTTTTTACAGCTTCCCCTATGTGTGTTACAAGAACTGGATGGGACATTTGTGTCCTCTTCCAAGACATATAATCTACTACGACTTTATTTCCATTATATCTTCTTTTATGACACACCCAAAGAGAGTTTGATTTTTGTGCAACTTCACAAGTTCTTCACATTATGCATACTAAGAAGCTTCATACTTGTGTCAAATAATCGCTGCAAGCAAGTGACTTTGTTATAAAGTTTTGTTGTTTTCTGTTTACAAGTCTTAAACATACAGTTGTCAAACCCAAGGGAGATTTTTTAGGATGGCATTACCTTGCATTTTGATATTTAAAAAAATCCCCATATGGGTGGCAAAAGAAAGCCAACAGTCATACGCTTCCTTCCCTAAACTTAAGGATTTATACATTTGTCATTTAGGTTTGTAGTGTGATTGGTTTACTTTCAGGTCCTCACAGTCAGCCATAGGTATATTTGAGCTCTTTTTTAAAAAACATTGTTTATTAGTTGTGGTTCACGATATCACAGCAACACTTATGAAAACAAACATTACAATTCAATAGAGATGGGTACCATAATCACATATTGCATTACACATTGTACAGAATCAGACAAGTCTCAGGGCCTCGGGGGGCTTTCATCATCGGACAACATCTCGCACAAGTATATATCCTTGGGCCTATTCGTTCTGTGCAAAGTTATTGTGTATTTCTCCTCACACTCGTTTACATACAAAGTTCTTTAAGTAAGTCCTCCTTGCGTGGCGCGTATGAGCTCTTCCAGTTCCGAAGTATGCATTTTTTGACCACTGCGGAAGTTACATTGAATAATCTTCTAGTCCCTTTCGTTATCTTCCCTATGTCTCCAAATAGATATTTCTGGGGAGTGAGGTCAGCTGGTATTTGCGTTATCTCCCCTAATAACTTGGCCACCTTCCCCCAAAATGTATGAATGGGTGGACAACTCCAATGCATATGGAACGAGTCTGCTGACGGATTCCCACATTTCTGGCAATCACCAGTACAGTTTTCTATGAATTTAGCCATTTTGGCTGGTGTATATTGAAATCTGTTTAGTATGGTATATTTTAGCTCTTTAATGATAGAGATTAAAACATATTTGTATCAGCTAAAGCAGAGAAGATATGTGGTCAAGCGTCTAATATGCAGACTGGGCTCATATCCTAGGCTCACCTTTTAAATATGGCGTGTGATCGTGGACAAATCAGTTAATCACACTCTGTGGTATGTGCCAAAATTGATACATCAGGTGTTGTGTTGTGGGGCGGCAGTATGGGCGGTATAAGTTGTGCTGCAGGAGCTGGGGAGGCAGGACGCCAGGTATGTGTCTTGTGTTGTATGGGATGGGGAGGCAGGTTGGCATTTATGGCTATTTTACCGACTAGACTCATATTTGTTCCTGACTCATTTGTTCCTTAGAGCCCAGCAAGCTCCCAGTACTCGACTCTACCCATAAATTGTGTCTGGCTTGCAGATGTCTTAATAATACTTTGTGAGTAAAAATGCAATCTAACACTATATGGTTGCATTCACACATTTTAATCAGTGCATTCCAACCCTGAATCGGTACGTTTTATGTCTTCAGCTGTGTATTTCTGCCGTGAGTCTGTACTTTCTAACCCTCTAGCTGTGCATTCGGCCCCCTAGCAGTGTATTCCAAACAGCGCTCCAGAGAAGCAGCAAAGGTATGTGATTTGCTTCCTAGAATGAGTTAATTACTCAATGGGAGTAATAAAATAGGCAGTCGTCTGCTCCCTGTTGCTGCCTTCACTGCTGTGTTTGAGTCGAGACTGGAGGCTTCAGCAGAGCACGCCATGCAGAGCAGCGTTACTGGTGTGTTATCTAATTTGAAAAGGGTCTAGAAGAATACAAAAAAAAAATCTAATATATTTTCACTTACCTAAAATGTTATTCCTGAGAAGAACAATAGAAGCCAGGCCCTGTTTGTGCACGTGCCAATACTCTGGAACCCTCCCCTCTCACACTGCCTCAGACTGAGCAGGGCTACAAATTCAGAAGAGCTCACAACCTTCTGACCATCAATTCTTCAATCATTTGTCAGCCTGAACACTTCAGTCTATCCGAACTCGCTGAGCTAGGTGCTGGCCTAAAAAGTTGAGCAATGATCTGATAGAATATGATGTTAAGTCCAGAGAACACTTTACACGTGACTTGTAATGCTAGCTGTTATCATGCATTAACCATCGTTTAAGGACATTTATTTTATATTTGTGAAGTACTTTCTGGAGTGCATATGAGCACAAACCTTTAGTAGATTTTTTCAAAATATTTCTTTATATTTTGGCATAATCAGTACGTGCTAGCCTTTGGGCCATGCAGTCTAGCTCTTCATCTGTGCCCTGCAGGAACCAATCAGTTTATTGGAAGCCTCCTCCAGTGTATTCTCGCTCTGTGGCACTGCAGTCTAACCCTCTTTAGCACCCTGGAGTGAGTACGAGACCAATTGGAAGCGCTCACGTTCTCTCGCCTCCAATGGCGTCAGCACTTGCTCCCCTGTCTCTCTTGCTCGCCAGCCAGTCTCCCATTTCCCCAATTTAAACTTTACTATCCTTTACTATCCTTTCCTTTTCCACCTATCATGGCGCTGCCCCCCGGATTCCGGGGGGGTTATGTGTAGTGTTGCTGCATTGGTTTTTATTGAGAAACAAGTAGAAAAAAATCCAAAATAAATCCTCCACTTTAAGACCAAACAATCCATGCTTGTCAAAAAATCCAAAATAAATCCAGTAAAAATGTGTGCCTGCCAATTAGTGTTAGTAGATTTTTTTTTACTGAAAAACAAGTCTGTAAAAAATCCTAAATAAATCCTCCAACCCAAGACAAATAAATCCTTGCTCGGAAAAAATCTCCCAAAAATCCAAAATAAATGCAAAAAAAATCTGAGGCTTGAAAACAAGACAGAAGCAATTTCAAAGCAATCCAAAAAGTGGATTTCTTTTTTGCTAGGGGATTAGCCCCAGATAGACGCTCAGGGGCTACAACCAAAAGGCTAGCCCTGAGTCCTGACATTAGTGTAACCCCAGATCTTTTCCAGACCTAGTAACACTCCATCTTGCCAGGGTAATGACGCCTCAATCTTAATAGTCCACCCCTCTATCAGTGCTTTCTAACCCGCGTTGATCATTGCAGTGTAATTCTGTATCAGGCAGTATACCCTGGGCACTAGATACGATTTTGTAGTTACAGTGAAATGATTTTGCTGGGGAGTAAAATCAGGGCTCAAGTCGAGGGTACATGCTTTTTTCAGAGGGTGGACTCATTCCCCCCAGCTAAAATGAAAAACACTTAGGGTCTCATTACGAGGTTTGCGGAATGGGTTTACCGGCACCGTTAATGGTACTGGTAAACCCATTCCGCCCTATTACGAAGTTCCCTTGCGCGACCCGCTCTGAATGTCTGGTCAGACCAGACGTCCTTTGCGGGTCCCGCAAGGGGACCAGGGAGCTAATAACAGGCCCGTATTAGCTCCCTCCCCATTCCCATTGAGCCCTATGGTGGCTCAAATGGGAATGGGGATGGGTTTACTCAGTGAGGAATTACTGGGTCCTCCAAGCTTGGAATGGCCCGGTAATTCCTCATTGAAGGAACCCGGTATGGAGGCAGCCTTATTAAGGGCATGGCTGCCTCGATACTCGTAATGAGGCCCTTAATGTCCTTTTTGAATTGATGAGTTAAAGCCGACCTCAGGGATTGAACCTCAGGTTTGCAGGTTGGACACTTCCTCACTTCACTATATCACCTGATGAAAAATAACAAACAACTAAAGGTGAAATGTCTCATTTTGGTACTGCAAGCTCCAGGGAAAACATTTGTATTAGTTCTTGGAGTTTAAAACATGCACACATTTTAACGTTTTCAAAAACACAATTAGAACAAAATATCCTCTCTTGGTTTTGTGTGTGCGTTGATTTTATGAAAGGCAAATGACATTCGTCCTATGCAATTTGGGTAGGTTATGCAAAGCCAATTTAATGAAATGTGCATATTTCACTTTGATATGCTAATTTCTGGTGGCGTGACATCCCATTACATCTTTTGATGAGTCCCCCCACTTACATTTTTAGAACTTGACCCCTGAGTAAATCTGTGCCCTGCAGGATTCAATCAGTTTATTCTAAAGACTCCTCCAATATATTCTCGCTCTGTGGCGCTAACGCAAATACCACTATAGTTTAATTCTAAAACCGAAATCGTTTTGTGATGCCTAATTCTTTCCACCTAATATTTCATGCACGTGCTCAGAGAGGCTTCACAATACCCCCAATCAATCCCACAGGCATCCACGATGCTGCACTCACCACTCGAAGACACTCTAGAGAGCAGGCTCTGTGGTGTGGATTCATCAGGGAACTCACAAAATGAAGACCACCTTCACCTGCGATTGTGCTCAGTATTGCCCAGTGAGAACGTGAGAGGGCGCAGGTACAGTTTTACACATGAACATTTAAGTGCAGTGATTTTGATTCCATGCACAGTGTATTGGGGCCATGTTAGTGGTTGTCTGTTTGTCTCTTTGAAGGAGTCCCCCTAAAGGTGGAGCTGACCATCTTTGGTTTGCCAAGGTCTCTGTTAACCCCTACATGTTCAGCCTCATTAAAGGTAGCTAGGTCTGGTCAGTTTTACACCCCTGGACCTTAACATAATGGAGCTGGTGGCATAGAATAAGATGTGAATGCACGAAATTAAAACATAACCTGGGAGTGGTGAAAGGGCAATCAGTATTTTAAACAGGCATTGGTAATGGCAACAGTTTGGGCTTTTGTGTAGGCATGGCAAAGGCACTTGCCAGGCACTGTCATATTGGTATTAACTGCCCATTGATGGTAGCAGGTGCAACATGGTGTGAGTACATGGGCCTCTAATAGCAGCGCCTTCCAAATGCCTAATACTTGTACACAAACCAGAAATGTTGGCTTCGCCAATTCTTGTTTTAACAGGACTTCAGTGAAGGACACGCAGAGTGCTTACAAACTGAGTTGCTGAAGGCAGACCTAGCTGACATTTTTTTATTACACCAGTAATAACAACTCCAATTAAGTCATTAACTCTCAGAAGACTGCTTTGAAAAAACACTGGCAGGTAGTTCAAGTGCAAAGTTTGATGATAAGGCTTGATTAAAACAAGCTCAAACTGTTCGCATGCAGAGGTGTTTTGGGGGGAGGGGCAGGAACTGGGTGGGAATGGTGATGGGATTAGCATGGCTATGGGCAGTCAATGGGTGGTGTGAAGGCATCATGAAGGAAGACATAGACAACACATTCAAAGTGCAAACAAAAATATTTTATAACTTAATTGTCGGGATGGTTGAAAGCCTTATTTGCCCTATGCTAAGGCGGTATTTCCCTACCTAAAGAAACTAAAGATAGTTTGAGTCAGTAAGTTCAACTTAAAAGTCTGTCTGTGTCCAAAACATACACTTGCCCTCACAAATAAAGCTAAACAATGTGTCAGGATGTCAGCAACAATAGAAACAGTGTTCCAAATAAAGGTCCAAGCTTCTTCCAGCTTCTGGCTTACTTTCCAACTCCCCTTCCCAAAGTTCAAGACAGTTCCACAAAGTCTCGGGGTTCCCTTGCCTAAGAAGACAACACAATTCTAAAAAGGCATGTTGAGGTTCCTTTCCTCAAGACAACCACCAAGTTCATAAGGTCTCCGGTTTTCCCTTGCCCAAGACTTCAGCTTGTTCAGCTTGTTCAGCTTGCCGACTTGTGCTTAGTCTCAGTCTCTCAATATTCAAAAACAGTTCCAGGTCAACTTTGCACTCCTTCTGGTTTCTTGACAGTGCACACAGCTTGCTTTCTTCTGCTTCACTTCAGCAATCTCTTCCAGACATGCAGATTAATGGTCTGTATGTTTCCTTGGCTTTCACAGATAAGGTATCCCCGGTCTAGGCACAGTTGTCGGACCATACGGTCCACCCATTGCAGGTCATGCAACCGGTAACCATAGGCTTTCTTACCCACACAGTTTCTTCTGTAACTGCACCTGTGTTCTGGTTCACGTTCACTTGGCTTTCTCCTTGCCAGCCTTTTAACTCTGTCACAATGTGTTTTCCTTTTCGCCCGACTCTGGACTTTGCCACAATGTGCTCTTTCATACAGTTCACTCTCTGGTGCTCTTTCCTTCACCCTATTGCTTTCACTCTATGCTTTCACACTTGAGCAGTATTCCATCTTTTATTTTCTCTGCATTTCATAAGATTCGCTCTTTTCTTTCAATATAAAGTATGTGTATTTCACACAAACTTGTCATCTGTTCATCGATTTGCCAAAAGCTTTCATTTAGTTCAGTATTGCTTTCATGTCCCCCATGCTGCTGTTATATATCCATATGCCCCCTGTGTCACCGTAAAACCAACCCACTATCGCTGTGTGTCAGTATGTCAATGTGTTCCCTGCCATCCTGTGCATGTGCCTGATCACGGGCGCTTTAAAGATGAACCGTCATACCATATCACATCATAACGCCTACTCTCAAATATGCACCATCACACAACTGGAACACAGCTACACCCCTGATAAATTTGGCTTAGCTGCTCACAAACGAACACTACCCCATGAACACCTCATCACCCTAATAAAACGCAGCTTTCCCATGACATTCCGGCCTAGCTGCTCACATAAGCGTCCTTCAGGCCTAACGCAGCCAAACCCAGTCTGTATGTCCACCCACCAGACTGCAAACACATTCAACCAATACCTTCAACACCACACCTAACGCTAGGATGCAGCTACCATTCGACAATTACATCAGCTGCCCACATAACTGGTGCACCCACACACCCTATGACACCTTCTCTTTCTACTGACCTGAACTACGGTTCCCGAGGGCGTTCAACCTACCAGCATTTTGAGGTCATACCAATGATATACAGAGCGCTATATAAATGCCAAGTAACACAACATAAGATATTCAATAGTTCAGAGCTTTTACTTTGTTCATCTTATTCATATTATTAATAACAACTCGCTGCTTTGGGTTTACTATATTTTGCATATAATCTTTCATTCATTCAGCATTCACTTTTGCTCTCTAACAGCCCCCCGGAGTGCCCTGGTTCAAGTGTTCCTCTCGTGCACTCCACGGACCCTGGCGTCTTCTCCTGACGGCTGCTTTCTCTTCTGCTGCTCCGCAGACACGTTTCCTTCGGATTGCGAGCCCTGCTTGCACTTCGCTCCACTCTCTTGCAGCTATCGAATTTATTCCATGCTTGCAGCTCCTGGTACGGGCATCCGACCAGTGAGGCTCCCACCAATGTGGCCCTCTCGCTGCCCATCTGGGCCTCTGCTCCACAGCTCCTTCGGGAGACTTGCAGGCATCCTGGCATCCCAGCAGGACCCTATGCAGCCGCCTCCATCTGCACAGTATTCTCCCCTCAGGCTCACAACACTTGCCCCAGCTTCTCTACTGCCGGTCTCTCCGCTCTCCTTGTTGGCTCCACCTTTTATACACCTGCAACCATTTGACAGGTTGCAGGTGTGAGCCCTCAGTCTCAATTGTCTGACCATACTTAGTGGAGTACCCTGGACATGCAGGCCTATTCCCCGTATCAGTACTAGAGTGGTGAAATGACATGTTAGTGTGCAGTACTCCTAGTCCCTTCTTCCTTGTCCCAGTACTATAATGGTATGAATGAAGGGAAATTGTTTGCAATAGCCTATACAGGTAGGGGGTGGGGGAGAGGGAGGTTGGTTCTCAAAAGCCTGAAGATATCCTTTCCCCAAGGACCCTCCACCCAGGTGATCCTCCCTCGCATCTCCGTTCCCAGGGTCAGGATCCAAAAGCGATGGCCTTTCCATGGCCACCCGAGAAGAGGATCCAAGGGGAGTCGGTGTGAGGATACCCTCTGTACTCTCATTCAATAGTTTTGGCTTACAAGCGACACCCAATAGCCCAAACTAAAAATGAGTGAAACTTTCCTGGGAAGAAGAGAACACTTTTGAGAAAGTTTTTTGGGATCCCAGAAATATGTTTTTGATGTTTCTTCAAGATTGAGAGGTTACCATTGAGTTGCACAGATAAGGCATTGAGGATATGTCCTATATCATTTTCAGGCGCTACATTGCCCCAAGATGCCTTGCAGCCCTGCTTTAGGCTGTCTCATCATGTGTAGTCATTATTTGTGATAGGCACATGCAGAGAATAAAGTGCAAAGTGCATTTTATGAGCCTCAGATTTTAAAATATCATGTTGAACATGTGTAGTCATAATCTGTGACATAAACATTCTGAAATAAAGTGCATAGTGCAACTTGTAAACCTCAAGTTTTAAAATATCATGATAGAATGCTTGGTTGCACTAATGAGTACCCCATAAGATGCATAATGTTTCGCTCAAATGCCAACTAATGGAGGCCAACTAACGATATATATATGTATTACAGTTCAACAAAGGTAGCAGGCGCCCCTCTCTCGGAAGAACAAGGCATGATAACCTGTTCAGTGGTTGTTAACCACATTGAGAGTTCGCAGCCATCTGCTTTTTGCTCACTGTACCTTTCACAGATGGGAAATACCATTTGCATATCAGTCTTTGTCCCGCCCACATGGGCAGTCCAGCACCAAAATGCTATGGCAATTCCTCTCTGAACAAGAGTACCTACAGCAACCCCATACACGTGTGTCAGCCTTGTTGGGCATCATCAGTGAGGTGAAGCTGAGCCTCTCTAAGCACAGTGAGCAGGAAGTCCACATTAGAGAGGCTCAGCTTCACCTCACTGATGATGCCCAACAAGGCTGACACACGTGTATGGGGTTGCTGTAGGTACTCTTGTTCAGAGAGGAATTGCCATAGCATTTTGGTGCTGGACTGCCCATGTGGGCAGGACAAAGACTGATATGCAAATAGATATTTCCCATCTGTGAAAGGTACAGTGAGCAAAAAGCAGATGGCTGCGAACTCTCAATGTGTTTAACAACCACCGAACAGGTTATCATGCCTTGTTCTTCCGAGAGAGGGGCGCCTTCTACCTTTGTTGAATATGTATTACAGTGCCTGCGGTAGCGGCCCTGTAGTTATAGTTAAGTTGCTCAACCCATAGTAAGAGCACTTTTTGGGCGGCTTATAACATTGCCCCGCTGGATGAACCCTTACCAAACTTTGTAGTTTATGACCCTGTCAGATTGATTCTGCAAACTCCGGTGAGGATTCGTCAAGGGGGTGCAAAGTTATAGGGGGGGCTAAAATGTCAGTTTTTTCCGTAGACGCAATGGAAAATAATTTTTGCTCAAGTATACTGCCCAAACAGCTGGTCGGATTTTCCCTGAATTTCTTGCTGGAGTTTAGGCTTGGTCCTGAAAGCATGCTTTTGTAAATTAGGTATAAATCCGTCCAGTAGTTTTCTTTAAAATGGGCCAAAAGTAGGTAAAAAAAATTTGTGACATCTGGGTTCGGTCAATGGACTCACTTCCCTGTTCAGACATTGAACGCGGCCGCGACTGGATGGTGAAAAGCGTGAGGTGCATAATTTATTCCGAAACGCCCGCCATTTTGGATCCAAGGATAGCAACTGACCGCGGACGGATTGGTGGGGAAAAAGTCTGTAAAACACATTTTGGGTCATTTCTTGTTGGTAAGAGTGGCTGTGAAGGGTGGGAGAGTGGAAAAAAGATGATATTGGGCTCTTTGTTTAGGTGGAAGAAGAGCGTACGGGTGGCGCGGTAGTCCATGGACACCTGGGTAGTCCACGTGCAGTCTTGTCCAGACAGCTTGAGACACACATTTGGGGTTATTTGGTGACTGAAAGAGGGCTTGGGCGGACAGCTTGGGTTATTTGGTGACTGAAAGAGGGCTTGGGCAGACAGCTTGAGACACACATTTGGGGTTATTTTGGGACTGCAAGAGGGCCTGGTCAGGGTAGGGTAGTAGAATCTAGATGATATGGGGATATTTTCATAGGTGAAAAATAGGGTTGGCGGTCCATTTTGATGTCTGCAGATGTCATTTGAATTGGGAGGTACAGGGCGAGTTATGGTGTGGTGGTTGTGACGAGATTCTTCAGTGCATGGCCGTATTATGCTGTGGTGGTTGTGGCTAGTGGCTAGATTCTTGGGTGCATGGTGGGTCAATCCGCAGATATAAATATTTCTCTTTATATCTGCTGATGGATGTGCAGTTGTGTTTGCACTGGATAGTTTTATGGATGCACTGCTTGATGGAGTAGCAGTTGTTTTTTGTTTCTTTGGTGGTACTGTTGGCAGATCTCTTATAGGTTTTGTTTGCATTCATTTTCTTTTTAAAACTGTACAATTTTGAGGAACAGGGTACATATCTAGATGGGGTGTGTAGAGTGCACCTAGTTTTTTGTACTCTAGGATGTAAGGAATGTTAGCCTTGACTTTGTTTGCATCAGAATTGACTAGCTATAGTCCTTCAAGTATACGTAGACGCGAAAGTGCTACTTAACTTACACCTTCTATAAAGACTGTGCTGCCAATGCAAAGCAATGCCTGATCTAGGGTTAGACCTTGAAATGTGTGAATATTGACGGCATATGCAAGAGACAGAGAGAAATGTTCTCTGCATACATACATGTGTTTGAAAAGAAGGAATCGTGCTGTTGAGCGTCCTATTCTTTTAACTTCTGAACGTTTGTCAAAGTGGATGTTGACAAACTGAATGTTGTTGGCATGTGGATACATCTCGAAGCCAACAACTGTCCAATTACTCCATTGACTAAATCTTGCTCCACATCAAGGTTACATTTTAAAATTACTCTGCAGTTTAAACACAACATTAACATTTTCTCCAAATCAACTGTGTTGGAGGTACATTTTTCTAAGCTATTTAGTCATGCTGTTGCTTGTTGACACATAGGGAGTGTCATGCCGTGCACTTTCAGTTTGCCTGTGGAGCTAATGTGCACTATTGGTTGCATTTCTTTTTTTAACATTGTCTCATTGAATTGAGAAATTGAGTACAGCTTGCTAGGGTTGGCATTAAGAACATACATTTAACTTTTTTTGTGCTAATTGTTCTATGGCATCAGGAGCAGATGCGTTATGCCCTTATAGCTCATGGATGAGTGTACTATTTAAGATGGATTGTGTATCTTTAGAAATAAGACCAGTTCTAATGCTTTATAAAATGTTAGCATAAGTGAGGTCTGCAGACTGACGCATGTTTTGAGTTAATTCTCTGTATTGGAAACGTTACCAGAGATGTTGGCAAGTGTGTTGCAGCACTATTTGTGTTCTAAGGTTTTAAAAATAGGTTCATCTTTCACCGGTGTTTTGTGGGAGATCTCCAAAAACAATAACGTATTTTCCTCCGAAGAGCTATTCATAGTCCTTTTTAAGGACTTCTTGCAATCTGAGGTGAATTAAAGACAATAGCAGGTTGGAAACCATGCTTGCCTCATCTATTAGGAGCAGAATTCTGCGTACTTCATTAGCAGCTTATGCTGATAGTTTGTAGTACTCTAATATGTTTTGGTGTTCTCCTGGCAGGAGCAGTAGTAGGTGTAAAGTAACACCTCCTGTGTTGTAGGCAGCTAAACAAGTGGGGCTGTTACAATAGCTGAAAGGTTGCTATTTATTAAGTTTTAGAGGAATTTGCTGATGATTTTAATTAAGAATATTTTTCCAGAACCAACTTAACCACTTATGTAGAGGAGCAAAGGTTTCTAATTTTGACAGCTACAAGTTTTACTTTCATGCTGCAAACCATGTTCAATTTCTTTTGTGACTTCTAGGAAAATGCTAAGTTGCTCATCATTTAGTTGTGATTTCAGCAGTGCCAGGTTTTCTTCTGATTGCTCATATTGATACATGGCGTTCTCTACTTCAGTCATAGCTAGTTCTGCTTCATTTACTGTGAGTGGCTCTCCAAGTGGTTCTTGGCTTCCTGTAACAGAAGGTTGACTGCCCTCAGGAGTGTCTTCATCTAGTTGTGCTTGAACGTCTTCCTCTTGTTGGCGTTCATTGTCCAACATGTTTTTGTATTGCTTGAAATTGACATTTGCTATAATGCTTTCATTTGCATTGAATGCATCTTCAAATGAGTCATGGTTACCCAATAAATCATCTTCTTTTCTCCATGGTTTAAAATGTTGCAGTAGGGCCATATATTAAAGTTCTCTATGTTGAGGAGATTTAAATGATAATTTTTTATGATTAATTAGGCTGGGTTTGGTAAGTTTGGCGAAGCTTCCTTCACAAGCTGAGACCACGTATTTTGCACATTTTTCATCTGGTTTCACATTATTTTTGTATGAGAAGTTTTGGGCTATGTGGTACAGGCACATGTTTTCCAAAGCAGTACTTCGGTTTGGGTAGTATGTGTCTAATAAATAGTTTTTTTTAAATGTCCTGGCTGTGGGGATAATTTCTGGCTATTGTTTCTATGTCTTGGTAGGATTTTAGCACTCTTTTTCTGGATGCAGCTGGACCAAGGCTTAGCCAGACTATGGGGCTGATTCATGGAATTATTTGCGCCGAAAAACGGGGCTTTGGCTGCCATTCTGCCCGCAAATCCCTGTTTAACAAATGGGGATTTGCCAGCAGAATGGCGCACAAATCTCTGTTTTTCAGTGCAATTAATTCCATGAATCAGCCCCTAAGTGTTCAGTTTAGCCATAGAAGGCTGTGCCTGTTAAACTGTCTGCAGCTTCGTAGCACTCACATTCCCTATGGGACAGCATTGCTATGCCAAAGCTGTACCATTTTTGTGAGTGTTTTGTCAGATGATATGTCATCAGAGGTCGTTTAGCTGTGTTTTCTAAGCTTTGGTGAGCTAGGCTGTGATGTGTTTTTAGGCGATCTGCCCTTCACACTGTGTCTAACAGAAGACATCAAGCTGTTTACTTGTCCTTTTGCTGAAACTGGTCTAGGTAAAACAAAGCGGCATTTGGTGTAGTATTTACCTTTGTTTTTATGTCTTAGTCAGCAGTATTTGCCACACTTATGTTTTTGGAAGCATACAATTTGTGTACGCAGCTCAGTATGTGTTGTTTCTAAAGAGATGTTGCAAGATATGTATTTGTGAATAAATTGCAAAACAGTGGCATCCCTGTCATGACCAAATTTAAAAGCATCTTTTATCCACAAAAGCATGTGGACATGTGGTGCTCCTCTGGATTGATAGTCTTTTCTCTAAAAGAAGTATTCCACTTCTCTGAGGTGAGGGATACTTTTATTACAGATGCAGTGCAGCATGACAATAAAGCGGTGGTGAATTATCTTAATACATTTACAGGGTCAAGAGAACAGAGTTATGGTGGTGTTTGTCTGTCTATTCCTTCTTTGTTTTGGTTTGCTATGTGTAAGAAGTCGTGCAAGTCATCCCATGCATATTTTGCACAACTTAAAGTAACAAATCATGTGGGTGGGCCGAGGTTCCTTAGCATACAACATACATCAGCGTGACGTCCTCAGAACCAGTATTCTTTTGTACCACGCATGTTTGCCAAGAGATTTGTGATACTTGACTGCAGAACATCGTCTTTGTCTTTTATCTTTTGAAGCATTTGCGTAGAAGACATGTTTAAAAAATGAGATTCTGTTTTTAATGTGTGTGCAGCTCCATAACATAGAGTTGCTAGTTCACTTTCGAACACGAGGTGGAATATGTGTTTTACATTTTGTCTAAATTTGGGGTCTTCAGAATACATTCATAAAGAGCGATATTCTGATGCTGTTATTTGTGTGGATCTTTCATCATATCTTCCTCCTTTTTCTGTAGGAAAGAGTTGAGGAATGGCACGTGCTTCTACACCTTTCTCCCATATGCTGATTGGAGATCCTTTGGCTTGATGCATTTGATATGTTTCTAATGTATTGTCTATGGTGTCTTTGGAGTGTAGTGAGTGAATTGTATACTGGTCCAAAATATTGGCTGCAGTAATAGGATCTACACGTTCAAATTGGCCAGTTGGTGATGGATCCTGCCTTATTTTTGAGATTTCTCTTAATTTCTCTACAATGTTTATATATTTGTAATACTCATTGTTTTCTTTTAGAGAGTGTAGGGATTTTCTAACTTTGTTTACTAGTTGTTGCAAAATTATTTTGTCTTTTGTTGGTACACCATTAACTAGGATAATCAAAGAATGATCTATTGGCCGTTCCCTACATTTTCGTTAAGATTTAATCGCAAATATACTCCTTTGCCACAAATGCCTTTTAATAATTCAAAGGAGGCAATTTGGCTGTTTTCGGGTGAAGGCGTATTATAGCTTGAAACGGGTGTACTGTTTGGATTATAATGCTATCATACAAATTAAGGTGTTGGAGAGGTTTTGGAAGTGGGAATATTTCCAAGTTATTAGTGACAGCACGTGATGGCATTTGGTTATAAAGCTTTGTATTGCAGTATGTGAAAAGTATTGCAGAGTTACTTATTTTGTTTTTATTTTGTGTTATAATATATAAAGCTAATTGGAACCACTGGGATTCCTCATTGTCCTCTATTTTGTAAGTAATATCTACAATGTTTGTGCTTGTTTTCTAAAATGTTCTGCAACAACACACACATACTTGGTTTGGTACTTCAGCAGATGTGCTTTTAAACTTTGCTATTTCTTTTTTGTATGTGTTTGTTAGAAGATTTGTGTTTTTACTAATGCTCTCTAAAGTTACTGAATTTTCTAAGTTATCTTCACTTCCAAAATATTTACTTTGGATGGGTTCTATTAGTTGACAGAGTTCCTTTGATGTCCCATGTAGGAGAATGTTATTGAAATGTTTCAGTTGTAAAGCAGGAGATTTGCATAGTGCAGTCTCTGCAGAAGATTCTGTATAGTGGGATGGTGTTTTCCTAACATTGTGATGAGGTGGAAGGTGCTTTTGTAAGCAGTTCCCGAAATGCAGGCTAATGAATGTCCTCATAGTCCAGTGTATTTGTGCACTGGACAGGAGTCCATGGTATTTAAGGTTTTAATTCTTACTTTGTCTTTCACTTTCACATAGTGATTGAAGAATTGTCATACAGATTGGAAGGATTTTTGGCCTACGTTACACATTGAGCTGCATGGCCATTTGTAGACTGGATGGATGGGTTGGATGAAAGGAACAGTTGATTTAAAGTTTTTGGGGGGATGTGTTTTCGATAAGGGTTTCTTGTGCCATAATGGTGCTTTGTACCATTTCATACCCTCGGCCATTACTATGTTTGTCAATTGGGTTTTCCTGTTCTTGTTTATAAGCCTCTTCATTGTAATATGATTCTGTGCTGCTGGTGTTAACCCATTCACCATCACAGAAGTTTTAAAAGTTATCTATGTTGACATTGCATATGTTTATAAGTTTCATTCTGTTTAGAACTGATATAAACAATTTTCTTTTCAGCAGAATTTCACTGTCAATTAGAGCTTTCAGGATTAGTCGTCTTCTTTAATTTTTAAGGGTAGAGTGTGATTTCTCAGCTGTCTTCATAAGATTGTGAAGTACTCTGCAGTGTAAATTTCTTTGTAAAATTACTTTTTTGGAATCCTTCACTATGGCTATCTTAACATTGTTAGATATAGAGGTAGGTCATTAGCAGTTTTCTTCTTTATATTTTTTTGTTTTTCTTTTTTTTTTAAGAAGGGCCCTCGTATTTGTAGGGGTTGCAGGTTTACTTTCGTTGACTGATTGTATTAGAAGTTTTGTTTCAATGTTTGCTATACATTCTGCTAGAGGTGGATGACTATTTGGCATGCTTTTATTTTTATCTGCTCTATTCATTCTTTGTTTTCTATGGAGTTGGTTTTTAGTAGGAATTCTGTTCTGTCTGTTAGAAAGAAAAGGAAAGGGTGGGTTTGAAAGTTACACAATATATATGCGTGTATTGTGAATGACTATGTAAATATGATGGCAGACAAAAATAGAGGGCTGTCTGATTGTGTTGTGTAATGGGTTGATCATTGTGGTTGGGAAGGTTGTAAGAGTAGCTGTGTGTGTAGAGTGGTAGTGTGAATGAATAAGTGAAGACATTATGATGTTTTCAGGATAATAGTGGGTGTTATAATAATGGTGTTTCTGTGAGAATAGAAAGAGTGTACATGTTGAGGTATAGTGAGTAAGAGCAAAATAAATGTAGATTTGAAAGGAATTTTATATGCTACTATGCGGCTAAACTATACTGTACGAATAACAGAAAGAATGCTACAGTAATCCACTTACTTTGTAGGATGTGAAGAGTCGTTTTCTTCAGGTTGTTGTCTTCCTGGAGGTTGTTCTTCACTGCAATATGCGAAAGAAGAAAATGAGTGGGTATATATGGTAATGGTGAAGTAATTTTAGTACAAGAAGACATTATTTATGAATGTAGGAGGAGTTGTTGGAAAAAAGAGTTAATAACATTGGGCCTCATTACGAGTATGATGGTAACCCTGCTGGTGCTGCAGATGGGTTGCCACCAGATTCCTAATAATTTTTTCCACCTAGCTTCCCGGTGCCCCAGGAGATTACAAGTCCTGTTGGTCTGAAATGTCAGGTGCTGGAAAATGTTAATCCCTATTCCAGTGGAGTCCCATAGGACTCTACAGGAATGGGGACACAGGAGCACTGACTCCACTGCTAATGGGGCTGTTGGTCCCATGATAAGTATGCCTAATGGGGCTGCAGCAAGAAAGTGTGACATCTCTATACAATGGAAAATGCTCAGCGTTTAAAAAGCTGTCCTTTTTGGGAGGCTTTAAATGAAAGTTAAAAAACGGTTTTGTGGATTTATATCAGCACTGTGTGTAACTTTCCCATTATAAAAACTGTAGATGGAAAATATTTGTAGAACACTTTCAAGTGCCACTTGTGTGAAAGTTTACTATGTTGTCAGTACATGCATACTTGCTGATGTGATGCATTCCAATGTGTAGCTGCTTATTATATCATTTTTTTTTAGTTGTGGTTGCACTTTTTGCATTAGAAAAGGAGCAATACAAGTCCCAGAATGCAGACAAAAATATAGGAGCCAATAAGCACGTACAGATTAGAAAGGGGAATGTTAGTAAGTATGGATGTGCGTCAAAGTTAATCAAATTGCACACACTGAGTGTTATTTCAAAATGTTGCACAAATAATTTTCTTTCATTTATTTTAAAAAAACATTGCACACAGTACTGTTGTAAATGTATACATGCATTTATTAGTTGTACTTGGAATGGTGCTGAAATAAATATTTTTAAACGCATTGCATTTTGCCATTTTTCATTCAATGTAGATGCCATGCTTTAGTAACATACATGTAGTTTTCGTTTTGACTTTGGATTGGGAGAGTTTTAGTGCAACTTTGTAAGTGGGAGAAGTGGTATTAAAAGTGACAGAATGAAAGAAGAAAATAACACTTGGTAGATTATAATGGGTCAGATTGGTCAGTATGTATGTACTGTCAATATATTGAACTTTCATACAGGATCTGTCATTTTAACATGCTGTAGAAATATGTTAAATGTGGTTTTCTTTTCTTTCACAGAAAAGACACAGACAATGCTGCTGGAATTGCAAATATGTATATTTAAACTGTTGTGAAAATGCTTGTTAAAAGAAAACTTTGTAACCAGACAGCATTGTAGGTAACTGCCACTTGATGTCAGGAGATGGGACAAAAGAGAGTATGGTTATTGAATAGGTTAATGCAGGGTAAGTGGCAGGAACCCTGTTTAAATGCATTTGTAAAGGAGTTGGAAATATAATTTTAAAAATATAAGTATACATGTACTTTGTCTTGATAGATGCAGATGTGGTTGAATCTGCAAATAGAAATCTTGGAGATTTGTATAGTAGTTTGTGATGCATGTGTTTGTGAGTAACAGGAGACAAGTACTCTGAGTTCAACAGTAAAAGTGTTGAACTAAGATAACAAAGTTAGATGTAGAGTTTTTGGATGTGATTGGTGGATGGGTGTGTGACTGCTTGAAAGTAGCCAATGAAGGAATGCTATCAAGATTAAAGTGGAAAGGGAAAAAGCTTTCTCTGTGTTATGGGGTCCACGGACAGCACGGCAATCCGCAGACAGCGCGTGCCACATCCGGGTCTTTTAAGCGTGGCTTGTATTGGAAAGCAGATTGTGGGGATTAGCCAATGAGGTATTCTGGTTGTGGTTTATAGGAAGTAAGGGTAGCAGTTATTTTCATTGCTGTGTTTAGGGAAGATGGCTGTGGCTGTTGAGATGAGAAGTCTTACTGTGTGGATAGTGGGAGATTCTTGGATGGTGAATCTGAAAAGGTACACAGAAATGTGTAGCATTTCTGCTAATTTTGTATTGGAGGGAGTGGGGGATTTATGGTATGGGGTGACTGGCCAAAACTGGGAGAGTTCTTTGCATATTGAAAAAACATGTCTCATTTCCAATGTCCGGATTTCATTGTTGTACATTGTGGAGGACATAGTTTGGGCTACATCGGTGCAATATCTTTACAGATTGCATTGAAACCTATGCTTAAAGCACTAATTGAACTATTTCCAAGTGGAAAGATAATCTTTTCACACATACCTCCTAGGGCAGTAAGGAAATACACCAATGTGTTTTGTCCCAAACAAGACGCAGGAACGCGCCTTGTGAACAAAGGGGTATGTTCATTTTTTAATGGTGTTGGATTGACATCCTTCCCAAATTAGAACATTGTGCCTAATAGTGGACATAATTGATTCAGTGATGGCATGACTTTCACTGATTTTGGAAATGCAAGTTTTCTTCAAAACATTCAAAATGCACTGAGAAAGTTCCTGTGAAAATGATGTAGAGTGCATGTGAGTAGTTGTAGGAAACTCAAAACTGAAAAAAGGTTCTTTTCAGACCCAGCACTAATCATTAAATAACTTCCATTGTGTTCAATTTCCCTCCCCAGCCCCTTCAATTGGATGAACTGTCCAAGGACACTGCATTAGTTCGCGGACGGCACATGCCATATCTAGGTCTTTTGAGGATGCCAGGCATGGAAATGGGACTTTGAAACCTAGGGGATTTTCCGATCAGGTTTCTTGGGAGTTGTATACAAGGAGAGAGTCTGGCAGAAGCTTTGTTTGCTGAGAGGACTGCAGTTGGCTATTGCTATGTGTTTCTCAAGGCAGAGTGTATGGATTTTGGGGGACTCATGGATCCATTAGCTGAAGGTGTATGCAGAGCACTGTGCAGTGGCTGAACATCTTGGATTTGATGATGTTCATGTACAATGGTATGGAATGTGCGGCATGAAGTGGATGTACTTGCTCCCATTTTGTGTAAATATGGTCACATTGAAACATCCAGACATTATCATTGTTCGTTGTTGAGGGAACAGTTTAGGGTATGTCACTGGAATTTCACTGCAGTTTGCAATGAAGGAGACATTTAGCAAATTGAAGGAAATGTTCCCGAATTCAAGACTGATTTTTTCTTGCATTGCCCAGAGACAGATGTGGATGCGCTCAAGTTCATTTGGTCCACAAATGGAGAACGAGAGGAGCAATGTCAAATAGGCTGTGTGA
Source organism: Ambystoma mexicanum (assembly GCF_040938575.1). NCBI lineage: Eukaryota > Metazoa > Chordata > Amphibia > Caudata > Ambystomatidae > Ambystoma > Ambystoma mexicanum. Next base: position 835,609,506 of record NC_090925.1, read on the forward strand.
GCATTTTTGGGCAATGTTGGCATGACATCTTTCCATAATGAAAATATTAAAATTGACATTACCAACAGTTTCCGCAGAGATGGAGTACATCTTACTGATGTGGGAAATCAGATTTTTCTGCAAAACATTTGAAGTGCTTTGAAGCAGTTTTTGTAAATATACAAAGCTTTTTTCAGTAGGTGCAAAAGAATACATGGAAACACAGGGAAAACAAAATGCCTACTTTGTTTTGCAAGTTTAAAGAAATAGTTCAGTTTAGTAGAATGTCCTTCAGTTTACTTTCAAAATTGAAAAAAATTATAAAAACAAAAAATACAAAAAAGGTTATTTTCAGAGACACCACTTTCCCACACAAAAGTTCAATATTTTTGATGCTACCACCACACACATTGTTTGATGTCCGCAGACTACTGCGCTGTCCACGGACTGCACAGGCTGTGTAGGGGCCTGTAACTTTTTTTGGTACTTCTATTTTTCAACTGTGAAGGGTGGATCCTAAAGGAACAGTTTTTTTAGTGTTTTATATTTTTTGGGGCTTTTCTTTGCAGGAGAGATAAGGGAGGAGAGGGAGGATGGGAAGGGGCACCAACCACAGGGACGAAGGGCAGGAGGAGAGAAGATGATGTTGGGTGGGCCTTAATCAGGTAGGGGAGAGTGTTTCTCATGCTCCTTGACCGCTTCCTCAAAAACACTTTGAAACTGCTCTCCTTACAGAGGTAAGGGGTCAACTGTGTTATGTATGGTTTGTGATGTTTCCGCTAGGATCCTCTGACCCACAGGAGTGTCCCTTGTGGTGACAGGAACGGATGATGAGGATGATGTAGTGGGTGTCAGTCTACTCGTCCCTTCGACCACTATAACCTTTTGCACTGTTCCCTTGTGATTGGACTTGAGCTGGCGCCGCATGGTGGTGGTTCTGTAGGATTACAGACCTGGTTTTCCGCAACTGAGAACAACCTTGCACTCAGTGCATTGAACCTTGTCGGCCCGAGCCTTTGGTATACCCCCAACAGTGGTAAAATGCTGCCACGCCCAGGACTCACGACGGGAGCTGGAGAGAGGAACTTCCAGTACCTCATCCTCCTCTTCCTCTTGATTCATTTCTGTATCACCACACCTGTTCCCCTCTCCATGGTGGTGGTGGGGAGCTGCAGTGGCCATAGAAGATGCCATTGTGGTCTCCAACAAGCACAGAAAAACCAGTAGGTGCTCTCTCCTGGACAGCCAGATTGAGAATGAGGAGCAGTAATGGGTGGGTCCCTTTAGGGGGGCTGTCCGTGGACTATCGAGCCAGTAATACCGCTTAAAAAGTTATAGAAAGTTGCCAGATCAACAGGGACATGTTCTGGGGGCTCTGCAAGGGTAATATTTCAGCTTGAAACACCCTGGATTGGCCAAAAATGCAATTCTAAACTGTCCAGGGGTATGGACACTGTCCGTGAACACTTCCATCAGGACGCACGGGTGCGGTCACATGATGACATCCCTGGATGTCCGGGGACACGACGGCTGCCCTGCGGACAGCTATTGGGCAGGAGACAATGTACACATGTGTGCCATTGTCCACAGGACAGGGGTGGAGTCCCCAAACTAATTCAAAATGCGACACATGCGAGTGGACATTTGCGGACAGGTGCAGTGTCTGCGGGCATAGTGAGATTCGTTGCGCTTGCGTGCCAGTGTCCGCAGGACAGGGCGGGAGTCCCCGAACTAATTAAATGTGCAATACGTGCGAGCGGACATGTCTGGACAGGCGCGGTGTCCGGGGGCACATTGCAATGAGGTGCGCATGCGTGCCACTGCCACTGTCTGCAGGACAGGGGTGGAATCCCCGAACAAAGTAAAAGTGCGCCACAACAGAGCGGACATGCCCGGACAAGCGCGGTGTCCGGGGACAGCTCCATTTCGGTTAAGGACAGCCCGGGCAGTCACGCAGTCCACAGACTCAAAATTGGGCTTTTTAAAAAAAAAAAAAAAGGCAGCAACAGTACACACACACACATACTTATTGAAAACAAAAACATACATTCAATTAGGAAAGAGATGTGCAATCGGAATGGGAAACATAAATGGGAGAATTGGGATTTTCTACACAATGTTCATGAGGGGAGGAGGGGATTGAGGTTTCATCATAGCGTCTTTCATTTAGGGTATTTGATGGGGATGATTCGTTGGGACAAGGTGAATAGGCACAGGTGCAAGTCGGCAAGTCGGGCAGTGATATCGAACATTTTCCTTCACATGATTTTTCACAAATGTTATCAACTGCATAAAATTTGTATTTAGTTCATCCATTTTTGCCGATATGTTCATCAGTTTATTCTGTGTATTTGGAGTTAGGGGCTGTCTGTGCCCATCTTTAGGTTCACTCAAATGTAATTTGGGCCTGGTTTCCTCATTCCCACTATGTACTGTTACAAGTAAACAATGTTAGTGATTTTTGAACAAATTACATCACTTTTTCTGCTTTAAAAAATGAATTCCGTACCATTACAGCTGTTTCCTTCACTCATTTCGTCATTGGGGAAATGTTCCTTCAACCATTCCAGTGTGCTTGTCATTTCTTACAAGTTATGTATACATGTATACATAATAAATGGTAATTTTACAGAAAGAAATATAGTGCACTTACTATTTTCTATGGGTTTCTTCTGGAATACCTGCCAGGTACTTGTCAGTGCCTAAGCAAGGTTCTACTGTGGTGATGCTATTAGGTGTACAGTTAAGCTTTGTGCTTGCTGCATTCCATTATGTTGTGCACCCTAAGAAAACATACTTGTGGTTTTTCAAGTAGAAATTCCTATAACTATTTATTTTTGGATGTAGTACATTTATTTCTTATTGTTTCATGTATATGTCTTTCCCCGTTGCAGGATACAACATTGTAAGGTAACCCCTATGCTTTTGGGCAGTGCGAATGCTGTCCAAAGTCGGCGCACATACGCACGGTCCACGGACTCTGCGGCTATCACAGTGGGGCAGATGGGGGTCAGTATGATGTATGGAACATGTAAGGAACATGTAGGAAAATGTAGGGTATCCTGGTAAAAACTCATGAGAGTTTTCAGTAATGTTAAGCATGAAATACATAGCTAATAAGTCAAGACCTACTACATATGTGTGTTAGTACAAAGAATACATATAAAGACCCACAATGCATACAAGTTAGAGGCACATACAGGCAAATTACAGTATAGAAGACAGAAACAACATCAATACAAAATGTCAATAACATTACAGTTCATCAAGTACACAAATGAATTGTGTGTTTACAGCCAGCTTATTGGCCCATATCTGTGCACAATGAGCTGACACCAAACCCTAAGGAAAGTACTTCCACAACATACAAGAAGGTTAACATCTTCTACATATATTGCAACTTTTCCATTTAAAAATTCTTACTGTCAGTGAAGAAAAACGGTCGGCTTTGATATATCAGTGAACAAAACCAAGTGGGCCAGACTTCTGATGTCATCAGTCATCAGTGAAAATTGTGTCATCTTTGATGTCCTGGGTGGCGCGAGTTATGGTTGCTTAACTTAACATAACTGGCACATTTCTGTTTTTTTTTAATTTTACTTCTAACCATAACATCCCTTTAACAAAGTTTTTCCACTGAATGTCTTAGGTTCCTACTAGTGCATCTTAACCATAACGTCCCTAACATGTTTTTTCACGGAATTTGATAGGTTTTTATTAGTGCAACTTAACCATAAGGTCCCTTTAACAAAATGTTTTCACCAAAAATATATATACACACACAACACCAAGAAAGTTATGGTGGGTTTAAAAAGGTTGGAAAAAAAACCTTTCATCTGAAATGTGAAAGTAGGAAAGTCCAGTTCTGAGCCAAAACAGCAAGGCATTGTGGGTATGCAAATTAGCTCAAATGCAACACTGCCCTCTTAAACAAAGACAATTTCCTGAAAAAAAGGGTTTGCATTTGAGCTAATTTGAATACCCACAATGGCTTGCTGTTTTGGCTCAGAACTGGAGAATTTCCAGCAATGGCTACTAGGTGGCGTTGTGGAATGTGTGACTTCTTTCAAATGGACTTTCCTATATATATATATATATATAGTCTTTCCACTGAACTCTTATCAGTGAGGTGAGCTGCACTCTCCGTGGTCGCTAATAAAAGTCAGGATCCACTTTCAATTCTGAAACATTCTTCCTTTATTCATTTTGAAGTTCCAGAAACAAGAACTAAATGGCAAAATGTAAAAAGTTTTTCAACATCAAAATTCTGATGCTCGCATGGTGTGGCAAAATAACCTGGCGTTGACGTGTTTCACGGCTTGCTTGCCGCTTCTTCACAACCAACAAATAGGAGTGTGTGGGATATGGTGTATTTAATTGGTTTATCTTACAACCCTTTGAATTTATTTTTTGATTAGCTGGTTTTGAGGAATTATATTTCATGCTTTAGAGTACTTTTGCTATTAGGGTATCATACAAATATGTTTACTCAATCAAGTGACACAAATTGTTTGCTAAACACTTCTTTAATTCACATTTAGTAGCAAAATGGTTGATACTATCTTAAATCAGAGATCACTGTTTTCTACACGCCACCCTAATTCTAATACATTGTGAACAAAAACAAGTATATATTTACATGGACCGACAAAATGCCTATACGTCAATGAGAACAGGTGAAAAGCTAAAAAAGACACTGAAAATATATACTTTTCCCCCATTTGATGGTTTATACATTGCTATAATAATACTGTATGTGTTAAGCCCAGCATATTTTATATAGTTCATGTGGTCAAGTCAAGTGTTTGGTGGCAAGAATATAGTGGCCAAAAAATTATCATCTTAAAGGATTTGTTTTTGTTCCCATGCTGGTTCTGTTGCACTTTTCGGCAAATTAGTCAGGCTAGTCTCTCCCAAATGTGCCCCTCCAACCCCACGGAATATTGTTTCTTGCTTATGTGTCCTGAGTCCTCCTTGCTCACTAAGTTATTTATGTGACCTGATTTCACCCTGACTTCACTTCCACCTCGCTCTCACCTACGTCCTAGTTTCTGCTCTCACAACCCCCTCCCTATAACCTACTTACCTCACCTTTATGCCACCCTTTTGCACTCTGCCATGTAAAATAAGTAAATACTGCCAGTCATGTATGCATAGAAGTCAACATTTACAATGATTCCTATGGAATCCGCCTGCTTTTTGGTGGTGTAAAATGCAGGCAGATTCCATAGGAATCCACAGGATTTACACCGGCATGAAAATGCATGCTGGAGCAAATGCTGCAGTATTTGCATGGCGCAGAGGACGGCCGAGGAAGAATCGTATCTTATGATCTTAGCCTCCACTCCATCATGACAATGGTTGAAAACGAGCTGTAAATTGAATCAAATGCAGAAAGGTCTTACGCAGGGCTTTTCATTTACACTATGGCTCAATGAAAATGAACCCCATAGTGATCTTAAATCTGCAGAAAAAGCGATCCAACCACCATTCCTCTAAGCGTGGATGCCCAAATGGCCTTTGACAACCTAGACTGGACATTTGTATTTGCATCACTGGAAAAGATCGACCTCAAGCCTCAAACATTCAAGTCAATGGCTGATTATCTGATTAATTTTTTTCCGATTTGGGTACAAAACAATGGTTTTCCTTATTGCCTCTATTTGACCTAATGATTTGAGTTGATTCAAGCCGTTAGGGTTTGAAAATTATCAAAGGGAAAAGAAAGCTGTTTGCAGATGTGATGCTTCTAATTGAAGGAAATGAGCCACATGTATTCAAGTTAATCTCAAGGCGATTCAAGCGTTGGACCAGTGAACATCTGCAACCAACTAGGAAACATCTGAGCTGATTGTGCTATAGAAGATCAAGACAATCACATTTCTTAGCTTAAGATTGTGAATGGGATGACACCCCCATTACCTCCCGGGCCATTTGCCTCCCAAAAAGCTTTAGTATTAGAGTGAGCCTCAGCACTGATGCCCCTATCTGTGAAATCTCCCCTGAAATGGGAAAGTAGAAATATATCAAACTTGGTTTGTGGGCAAGCATCAGTACTGTTGGGATGGTTTTATTATGAAAAATACTGTATATATTCAGGATTGTGTGCATATCCCAAGAGAAATAGTTTACTAAATGTGACCAGATCACCATCCCTATGAGGACCCAAAGAGGCCAGCATTTCTCTACAGCACATGCAATACGCAGCTGAAAAGGGGGACTGGCCTACCGAGGATTAGATTCTTCTATAAAAACTTTGAACCAACCCAAGCCAGTAGAGTCTTCTGATCGCTGTCTCTTTCCGCAGAAGAATGGCCTTACACTGAAAACTCCAGCCCCAAAGGGGCCCCAATTGAATTGTTACTATGCTCAGCTGCCAATAGAATGTGCTTGGGTAGGCTCGATAGGGTTCAGACATCAAAACAGTTATTGGGGGCTGTGACGAAGTCTGCTGCCTTTCACTAGGGATGTTGGATTGAGTGTTCACCAGAGCCGGGTGCCACCACCTACAGCGTGTTGATGGGCCCCAAGTCAGTGTATCGGGGATCGCAAGGATCATCCACTACACTCATGCTCTTGCAGCTCTTAGGACCATTGTATTAATATTATGTCCCCAGATCAGCCCACTGGAGAGTGGAGAGCAGTGGGAGACTTACTATTACAAAACGACTGCTTGTGTCTGGTTCTGATACATGTGAGCTAGCGGTGACACTGTGTTAATGAAGCTTAGACGTGCTGTTTAGGGAAAGTTCTCCTGGAAAAACATGGACTGCGCATGTCTGATTCAAAATGGCAGACAAGTTTTTGTGAGCTTGTTCATGCTCAGCAATGGTTCCATCTGGCTCCACCAACATCAGTAGCACTAGAACAAATTATCCTGCAAAATAATCTCAGCCCCAAAGCCTTTTTCACACCTGTACACTCTCTGAGGCCGAGCACAGTCCAGGAGGAGGATCTGAGGGTAAATAAAAACCACAAGCCCTGCAGCTCTGGTATGGGTGTGAGGAGATGGTGAGAGACCTACAGTGCTTACAGGCGAGAGAAGGCTGCTGCGTACACCAGGAAGAAAGTGGAAGGGGTGAAGAGTAAGAAGGCAGATTCTAGGCAGAAAATGGAGGTGAGGGAATAACAGGTTGGAGGGAAGAATAAGGATGAAGTTAGCAGGAGTTGAAAAGAGAAAGGTGGCAAGGGGCGTTGAGGAGGTTGGGGGAAAGGGCATTGCAGATGAGGTGGCAAGGAGATGTGAGGAGGATGGCGGAAAGAACATCAGAGAGGAGGTTGGGAAGAATTGTGAAGCCTAAATTGGAGAGAGTTCACAGGAGGAAGAAGGCGTAAAGAAGAGAGACCAGCAAGAAGAGGGTTGGTTGAATGTCTGAAGGATGGTGGAAAGAAGTAGAACAGAGGAGGTGGTAAGAAGCAAGAGGAAGAGACTAGAATGAGTTCAAGAGGATTGTTGCATGGGAGGTTGAGCATAGAATGTAGAGGAGAAGAAGCAGAAGAGGTGACAGGAGGAAATAGGAGAAGACATGGAGGCCACCTTAGGAATGGGGCCATTATGAATTGTCGAGGAGGAAGATGGGGTTGATGTTTTTGAGGACAAAGCTTAAGCCCTGGGACACCCAGTCAGAGATCGAGAGACATCTTAGAGAGCCTGGATAGTAATTCCTTGCTGGAAGCCCTGGGGGGATTGGCAGACATTTCCCAGCTCAAATGTCAGCCCTTTGCAAGATATACAGGGGTACATTACATGGGCTTGGAGAACCCTAGGAGGATGCTCTTGCAACGACGAGGATGCAAATCAGATGATCAGAGCCTGAGGGCTCAATTGTGAATGACGTGAAGCCTGATTTTACACTTGTTAAACCAAGAACCGTTGAACCCAGTGAGAAGCCATCTTGCTGTTGTTATGCAACAGTGTTTTAAGTTGCTTTCCATTACTTATTGGGCCCAACTTTGTAACTACCCTATACAAACCCTACTTAGAATTGATATCTTTGAGCCTGCCCTTTGTTGATTTTACTTGGCTTTATGAAAGAGCCTTAGCAAGGAATCATGATGACCTCATGGATATATCAGAAGCACCAGCAGTCTGGGCGAGCCCCTGTCTACTTAAAGGCATTGCTTTGGAAAGCGTGGATGTAGGTGGGCCTATTACTCATAACTCAAGACTTCAAAAGAGGTATTATAAAGTCCATCCACTCACTGCATTTGTAATGTAATCTGAAATAGTCGGCACTTCATGGTGGCTTTGTTCAGCTATCTCCTGTGTCCTACACCATGTATATAAGACATGAGTAATGATGATATGACAAATCTTTTAGTGGGAAAAATCCCAAAACTGTAAATCCTCTCGATTTTGAGACACATTCTTTTGGGCTCGTATGTCCCCTTTTGAGAAATGCACTGTGTATTGTTCCTTTGTGCTTAGTATGGGCACAGAAGGACACATGGGCTTATATCCCGCCATACATCCCCAACACTGACGTAATCTTAAATGAACTTCTGACCCAGTAGAAGATATGCTTCAGACACTATTGGCCTCCCCCCAAGATGCATAGGCTCAATCTGACAGGCAACCCCAGGTGATGGATGTGCAGGATGTGCCCTGGCACATAGATGCACATGTTCATGTGGTGCCCTTGTGTAAATATTATGTAGAGAGAGAATTAATATATTGGAGGGCATGATGTTATGTGAATGTCCCTGAAGAAGCTCACTTGACGACACTAGATAGAGTTAGTGTATTGTAAGCGAAAGACGTGTTGGGATGAATTTGAAACATTTAGCTTTTGTTCAAGTATTAGCATCAATGTATAGGCCTTGTTAAAGAAGCAAGACTATGGATTGTTACTTGTGATTTCAAGTTTTGAAACTTGAGATTTTTCTTTAAATGTAATGAATAAAGGGATGAATTTTGAATTAATATCTTCTGATTAATTATTAGAATTGATTTATAGACATAGTTGAAGAAGCAAATTTATGAACTGTCATGTGTGATTCTAAGGTTTCAAACTCGAGATTTGTAGAGGCGCATTAGGGTGATGGTAATTTGTCTACTTTGCGACGATAGTCCTTTACAGGTGAAGGCCTCAATAACTGAGTGCAGCACTGTTTTTTGTGATACAAGAATAACTCTTGATAATGGTCGATTAGAAAAAGCGCAAGGTGGATTTAACACAGGAACCTGTGTTTTCCTTCTTACGTTAACGCCAACTGTTGATATAAGACTGGGTGGCGTTGTGACAATAATATTCAATCATATTTTAACTATGTAGGCTATCCCCAAACACCAGCACATACATGTAGACCACTTCTCCAGCATTGGATCTGTCATGGATTCACATGCTTAGAATATTCCCTGTCGTCAGGCTGGGAACCCTCGGTATATTTATTAAGACGTTTTCCATAGGAAAAAATGTCAACACTTCTGTGTCCCATCTACGTCGTTTTGGCCCACGCACGCCTGACCCAATAGGACGTAGGGGTATAAATAGCCCCGCCTCCGCGGCTCCCTTCAAATTTCAACCGACTCCAAAGTAGCGGGAGCACCTCGTGTTTGTTTCTACTTCTGTACAGGGTTGAATTCTACTCTTGAGAGTGTTTTCGTTAAAAAAATGTTAGGAAAGGTGGTGTTCCGCTCGTGTGCCACGTACGGACTGAAAAAAGTCTATGAAGGAGATGAGCACATGGATTGCTTGTACTGTCTACACCCACACCACTCGGCGGACAGTTGTGAGATCTGCAAAGGTCTCTCACAGAAAACGCTAAAGGATCGGAATAGACGTCTGGTGACGTGGCTAAATGAAGGAACCTACCCTTCATCGGAGGTAGGATCGGCGCACAGCCTAGCATCCAGGCCTAAGTCATCGAAGGCAGAATCCCATCGCCGGTCGGTGTCGGCAGAACCTCCAACAAAAAAAACGCGATCTATGGAAAAGCGCCCCTCAGAGCAACACCCGGCAAAGGAATCTTCGTCGAAACATCGGCAGGATCGCCATCTAGGAAAGTCTTCTTCTTCATCTTTGTCGAAAAAAGGAAAAGATCCTCTGAAGACCTCCTCCTCAGGAGACCATCACAGGTCTTCCTCGAGTAGAGACTCAACGAAACATAGATCTTCATCAAAAAAGGCGGGATCGCCAAGAGAAGCAGCGTCACAGCCTACACCATCGTCGACTGAGACTCCGTCGTTGACGAGATTGTTATCGTCGACGCAGGTAACACCTGCAGTGGCCCCGGTGAATACGACGGCGACGAAAGATGTCTCCACATTGACATCATTGACGGTGGGCACTCCAAGGGCACGGCAGCCAGAGGTGTACGATGCGGTTCTGCCAGAGGCCTTATTACAGCCGGATGCAGACTTATCAATATCATCTATGGGGGAGGATCGGGAACAGATCGCTGGTCCAGCAGATTTAGGATTGCAAGGGATTGGTTTGTTGACGGTTTAGGGAGGGCAAAGTGCCCCCGCTTCATCGTCTTTATTGAACCCTCAATCTGTACTATCCTTGCAAATGTTGTCCACGCTACAGTCCCTTCTGAAGCAGTTGGATGAGAGGCTACCCCTCGTAGGCGCACCTTCGGGGATGCCGGCGATGCCTACCGACGGCGAACTGGGTCCTTCTATATGGTTCCACCCTCCTGTCCAGTTAGCGAGGAACCACCAAGCACATACCCGGAGGAAGGGGAGTTACAGGATTCAGAGTCAGAACCTAGAGACTCTTTTCCGGATGTTTCATCATCCCCTTCGAGGGATCCTACATGGGAGTCAGAGGTGGAGATGGAAACACCTAGAAGCCCGGCTCAACCATCGCCGCCAGACGACATGGGTGCTTTTCACGCAATGATGGGCAAATCCTGTATTGAGTTTGGTCTGACCCCTGAAGAAGAAAAGAAGGAATGCTTCCTGTTCGACCATATGGGGAAAAGAAGGAAGTCAGTCTTCTCAGTTGCCATTCTGGACCACGTCTGACAAGAAGGCTTGAGGACCATGCCCCACCCGTTTTCAGAACCAGCAATAAAGGGCAGATTAGAAAAGAAATTCAAAGCTCCAGACTCCACGCCTAAATGCTTGACCGCTCAACCTTCTCCAGAGTCAGTAGTATCAGCGGCAGCAGCTAGGAAGGCCAGATCGCAACACAAATGTTCTACCCCTCCGGATAATGAGGCTAGGAGATAGGACGCATTTGGCAAGAAGATTCTGTCCGTAGGAGCGACAACGGTTAAAGCAGCTATCTCGCTGGCAATTATGGCAAGGTACGACAGGGAGATGTGGCATCGTTTGGCCCCTATCCTAGCACACCTTCCTGAGGAGCATAGAAAGTCGGCTATGTTACTGGTCCATGAGGGGGAAGAGGCATCGAACCACTCAATTAATATTGCCGTGGACTTGGCGGAGTCCGGGTTCAAACAAATAAACAACAGAGTGGTTTTGAGAAGGCAAACCTGGCCGAAATGTACCAACTTTTGTCGGAGGTCCAGTGTAAGGTGCTTGATATGCCGTGTGAGGGTGAACAACTGTTCGGAGAGAAAGTGGATGAGGCCTTGAAAGGTATGAAAGAAGATACGGACACGGCCAGGTCGCTAGGAGCCCTGCAAAGTGGAAGAACCTTTTGATGTTTTCATCCCTTCCGCAAAGCATCGGGAAATTCCCGCTTTACTGCATCTAGAGACCGAAACTTCAATAGGCCATCATACTCCTCCCAGATTTATAGGCGTGCGGTCCAGGCAACGCGAAGAGGCGAAACTACCAGGCTTCGAGAAAAAGGGGATATTCCTCATCAGCAAAAGACAGACAGTCAAAGTCCCAACAATGACAAGTTTCAGGACGTCCTGGGAGGAAGGGTATTCTGTCGCGTCGACGAGTGGGAAAGTATAACAACAGATCGCTGGGTATTGGACACGAAAAAACTAGGCCACTCGTTGCAGTTCAAGGAAACGCTGTCACAAATTCCACTTGTGTATTCAGCGCTACCTCATCTTCTCATATTACAACAAGAAGTGGAGCTTATGCTGCAAAAAGGGGCTATAGAATTCGTCCCGGTGGCCGAGAGAGGCAGGGGAGTTTACACTTGTTACTTCGTGGTCAAGAAACCCAATGGCAAGTGGCGACCCATTCTGGACCTTCGGGCTCTCAACAAGGCCCTGAAAAATCTGAAGTTCAAAATGCTTACGCTTCAGGAGGTCATTAGATCCGTACAGCCGGGAGATTTTCTGGTGTCGTTAGACGTTCAAGACTCATATTTTCACATACCTATGCGTCGACGACATAGAAAGTGTCTGAGGTTCGTAGTCGGTCGGAGCCACTACCAGTTCAAAGTACATCCTTTCGAACTAAAGTCGTCTCCCAGGACGTTCACAAAATGTTTGGCTCCAGTGGCAGCTTGGCTGCGAAGAAAAGGTCACCACGTTTACGCTTACCTGGACGATTGGCTGATAAGGGGCTCGTCTCCGACCATAACACAGGCAAGCCTAAAGGCCACCATGCAACTTCTGAAATGCTTGGGTTTTGCAATCAACTTCGAGAAATCCTCATTAACGCCCTCAAAGAACTCGGTATTTCTGGGCGCGGAATTCCAAACTCAATCAGAGCTAGTGAAGCCCTCCTTGGAAAGAATTCAAAAACTAACACAAAAGGCGAAAGAATGGAAAGTGGGCACCATGGTGTCAGTCAGAAAATACACTTCACTGCTGGGGACATTGGCGTCCTGCATTCTGTTGGTAAACAATTGCCGCCTCTTCATGAGGCCGGTACAGGAGTTTCTGGCACACCGATGGTCCCAGAGTCGAGGCTTGTGGTCAGACAAGTTGAGCATCACCAATGACCTTCTGCGGAAACTTCAGTGGTGGCAGCTCTCGGACAATCTGACGAGAGGGATGCCCATACAGGAACCGGATTTTCAAGTGACGGTGGTAACGGATGCATCGCTGAAAGGATGGGGAGCCCATCTAGGGTCCCTGCAAGTTGAAGGTCAATGGTCCACCGCGGAGTCTACTCTTCACATCAACGTGCTGGAGTTAAGAGCGGTGCGTTGGGCTCTGAAGTCTTTTCAACCCACATACAAGCATAGGTCGTCAGAATACTAACAAACAATACAACGATGTTCTATCTCTGGAAACAAGAAGGTACACGTTCCAGGGCTCTCCCGACCGAAGCTCAGAAAATATGGCATTGGGCCCTCGAACAGAATATGAGCATAATGGCTTACCATCTTCGAGGGGTAAAGAATATACAAGCAGACCCGCTCAGCAGGGAAATGAATCAACTGCACGAGTGGGAACTGGACGATCGACAACTAGCAAGCATCTTCAGAAATTAGGGTCATCCATCCCTGGATCTGTTTGCTACCCAAGAGAACAAGAAGTGCGCACATTACGCGAGCAGGTGGCCTCAACCCGGATCGATGGGGGAGGCGTTTTCCTTCCCGTGGACGAACAGGTTCGCTTACGCGTTCCCTCCGTTTCCGCTCATTCAAAGTTCCCATGTTGGGTAATTGTAGTGGCTCCTTACTGGGCGAGACAGTCGTGGTTCTCAGACCTTCTCCAGCTGTCGATAGCAGAACCAGTGAAGTTCCAGAAGAATCCGAACCTTCTATCTCAGGACAAAGGAGCAGTTTGGCATCCGGATCCAGGCTCCCTCAACCTGACAGCCTGGCTCCTGACTTCTCCGAGTTTGGGGACCTGAACATTCCCTCGGAGTGTCGTTGAATCTTACAGGCGGCACGGGCTCCATCCACGAACGCTTCACATGCAGGTAAATGGAAGAGGTTCTGTGTGTGGTGCAGGGATAAAACGGGGCTAGGCCCCTTAAGCATCGGAGCAGAACAGATTCTTCCATATTTGCTACATTTGGCGGAGCAAGGATTGGCTTTTTCCTCCATTAAAGTTCATTTGGCGGCCATCTCGAGATTTACTCGGAAAAGACATTCAACGCCGCTGTTCAGCGATCGACTGGTAAAACATTTCCTGAAAGGCCTGTTTCAGACTTTTCCTCCAGCCAAAAAGTTTCCACCTAACTAGAGTCTCAATCTGGTACTGTCACGCTAATGAGGGCTCCTTTCGAGCCAATGTCATCGTCGTCGTTGAAGTTTTTGTCATGGAAAATGGCCTTTTTAGTAGCCATTACATCAGCAAGAAGGATTTCGGAATTACAAGCATTGGCCATTGATCCACCATACTTGCGGTTCTACAAAGACAAAGTATTATTGGCAACCAATCCTCACTTCATTCCTAAAGTCCCGACCACATTCCACAAACATTCTTCTATTTTTCTACCAACGTTCTTTGCAGCAGCCTCTTCTAGCAGAAAAAACTCTCCACACGTTGGATGTAAAAAGAGCTTTGAAGTTCTATTCAGTCGTACTCAAGGTTTTAGACGTTCGAGGCAGCTGTTTGTAGCTTATCGGCCTTCGGTGAAGGGAAAGCAGATCTCTCAGCAAGGACTGGCCGGCTGGGTGTCGTCGACTATTGCTTTTTGTCACTCTAAAGCAGGAAAGCCTCTGGAAAGACGCCCAAAAGCTCAATCAACAAGATCCACCTCGTCATCGGCGGCGTTATGGTCAGGAATTCCATAGGTGGATATCTGTCAAGCTGCATCTCGGTCGGTGCCGCACACATTTACTCGGCATTATTGCCTAGAGCAACAGCATGCAGCAGATATGCAGATGGGACGAGCAGTCCTTCGGCACCTGCTTCAGTAAGGTAAGCCCCACAAAGGGGTATATGCTCTTGTCAATATGCCATATGTTTAGTTATTGTCAATGTACTGTGATGGGGATTTTTTGGTATACCTAACTGCATGTGTGGCTTGGATAGTCTTGATTTGCATTGCACACCTCCAAGTTTAGGGGTACTGCTGTATAATCTATTCTAAGCCTGTGAATCCATGAAAGATCCAATGCGGTAGAAGTGAGTAGTTTCTTACCTGTAACTCCATTTCTCCAGCGTTGGTATCTTTCATGGATTCACATGCGCCTGCCTGCTTCCCCTGAATGCAAACTCTATGTGTCCCCTCTACTTTGGGGGTTAAAATCTGAAGGGAGTCGTGGGGGCGGGGCTATTTATACCTCTACGTCCTATTGGGTCAGGCATGCGCAGCCCAAACCGACGTAGATGGGACACAGAAGCGTCGAAAAAAATGTCCTATGGAAAACATCTTAATAAATATACCGAGGGTTCCCAGCCTGACGACGGGGAATATTCTAAGCATGTGAATCCATGAAAGATACCAACGCTGGAGAAATGGAGTTACAGGTAAGAAACTACTCCCTTACATGTTACGTATCTGGCCACAAATAATTGTTCTCTTGACATTATAATGGTTTGGAGACCACCCTCCTATGACTCCTCCTTTCTCAATGTCATATCTAATTTCCAGATCGAAAAACATGTGTATGGTATGTGGCTTTAGCCAATGGTTAGAACAGGGTAATTCTCCCAGGACCAAATCCTTATTAGATTCACTAAATTGCTTAGGCCTCCCACAGAAGATTAGCTTTCCTATAATTCTTTAGCAAACACTTTGAATGATATTTTTTTTTTAAATCAAATTTTATTAATATTTTGCAATATAACATTGCATAGCATATTTAAACATGAATCTCCATGACACAATTATAACACATCCCCCTGTCCCTCCCCCCACCTGCCCCCAGTCGAGCACTCATACATAGTCCACCTGACGAGTTCGTGGAGAGCGTAACAGTGTTTATTCAATTGTCTCTTTGCACACTGGAGTTTTGGGCCAAACATTAGGCAACTTTCTATTGGTCCAGCTGGCAGCGGCCTTTCTCATCCGAGGGAGAAGCCCCCAGTGTAATTCTGTCCCACTAGGCCAGGCAACCATATTTTTTTTAAAAGGGGAGCAATAATTCTTCGTTATTCGATTTGGACTCATCGATCAGATGGGTGAGGTACTCCATGTTGTAAATGGCCCGTACTTTCGTGACCCATACCTTTTCTCCCGGCATACCAGGACTTTTCCATTTCTGTGCCAAACAACACCTGGCCACCACCAACATGACCTGCAACATGTGACTTTGAGTTCCCTCGTGGTCATCCCCTATATCAATTCCAAAGAGGAGCAGCCAGGGGCATAGGGACCTTTCGACTCCATCAACCCCTTTGATCCAGGATAATACCTCTCCCCAATATGCCTGGACCACCGGGCACCTCCACCACATATGGATGTAATCACCGTTTACCTTCTTACATTTCCAGCAGTACGGGTCATACCCTGCCCTCATTCTGGCAATCCTCTGCGGGGGGTAGTGCCACCTGTGTATAACCTTAAGAGCCTGGTGCCGAAATTGCAGCGAGGCCGTGGAGCGATTGGCCCGCCTGCACATTTTAGACCACCTTTCATAGTCTATCTCCTCACCTAGGTCCCTTCCCCATTGTAAGCGTGCTGGTGGCGGGTCCCTCGGGGCAGAGAACAGAAAGAGGCGAGATATCACCCCCTTGGAGCCCCGAGTGGAAATGAGGAGTCTCTCGAAGTCGTTTAAGTCTCTCCTGAGGGTGTCACTCTATGATGGTCCGGTAAGGACCCCCTTAAGCTGGAGGCTTCGGAATGATGACAGGGTGCCTATTCTCAGCGCCTCCTCTAGATCTCTCTGGGGTAGAAATGAGCCCCCCACCCAAAGGTGGCCAGTACTGCTTAGACCGGCTTCAAACCACTTTTGAAACGCAGCTGGCTCTGCTATTTTGTCTATGAAGGGGGGGCAGATGCAGCTCAGTGGGGAGGGCCAGGTTGTGAGCCAACGATAGTAGCCTCCCTCCCTCCATAGGGACCATAACACTTTCAGGACTGGGACCCAGAGCCATTACTCTACTGTGACAGGTGCGAGGAGTTTATTGTCCATAGCCACCCATTGCTTTTCTGTACCCGGGGTGAAGGGGTCGACAAGCACCTTCAACTGGGAGGCCTTATAGTATGTCTCCAAGTCCAGGTATCCCACCCTGCCGTCTTCCTTTGGCCTGTTTAGTACCTCATAGGAGATCCTGTGTTTTTCGCCAGACCAGAGAAAGTTCAGGAGAACTC
The DNA here is from genome assembly GCF_040938575.1 of Ambystoma mexicanum. Classification (NCBI taxonomy): domain Eukaryota; kingdom Metazoa; phylum Chordata; class Amphibia; order Caudata; family Ambystomatidae; genus Ambystoma; species Ambystoma mexicanum. The sequence goes on from NC_090925.1 coordinate 835,626,523, forward strand.
GTTTTGTTTCTGTAAAGAATGTCTTGGGGACCTGTACGGGAAGCATTTGGAAGAGGAATAAAAACTTGGGGAGAATCACCATTTTTACCAGGTTGAGGCGCCCCATCCAGGAGAGACCCGATCTTGCTCATCTCTCTATGTCCTTTTAAATTTCAGACCAGAGCGGGGGAAAGTTACCCAGGAATAGTCTGTCAGGATCGCGTTTCACTTGAACCCCTAGGTATCGGAACCCGTCCTCCTGTAGTCTGAAGGGGAGCCCTCTCACATCGTTTGTCTCTGGGTCTGTCAAACCTCCCCCTAGGAATGCTACTGACTTCCCGGGTTGACCTTGTACCCTGATAGTTCCCCGTAGCGCTTCAAACCCTGGAGGATCCTAGGGACTATCTGGGATGGCCTCGTAATGTAGAGTAACACATCATCAGCGAATAGGCAGATCTTGCAATTTGTGTCCCCTATGTGTACCCCTCTGATGGCCTCATCATTGCGAACAGAGATTGCCCAAGGTTCCATCACCAGTGCGTATATTAAAGGAGACAATGGGCATCCCTGCTTCGTACCTCGCTCCAGAGGGAACATCCTTGATTCCGTCCCGTTTGCGGCCACCCTGGCCGAGGGACAGTAATATAGTGCCGACATCCAACCCAGCCACCTCGGCCCCATCCCCAGAGCTGAAAAAACCTCCCCCATGAAGGCCCAGCTGACCCTGTCGAAGGCCTTCTCCGTGTCGAGGGCCAACAAGAGTGCGCCCTCCTCCCGAACTGCCCTCAAACTGAGCCCATGCAGGGTTTTCGCATATTGTCGGAGCCCTGTCAGTTTCGGATGAATCCTGCCTGGTCGGGGTGTATTAAGTGGGGGAGGCAACCCTCTAATCTGGTCGCCAGGATTCTGGCAAAGATCTTAGCGTCGAAGTTCAAGAGCGAGATAGGTCTGTATGACCCACACTCTGCCTGGTCCTTGCCCGGCTTGGGTATTACAGTGATTAGAGCCTGTAGGAACGTCGGTGGGATCAAGTCCTGATTTCTGATTTGGTTGAATAATTTGGCCAGCGGCTTTACCAAGATAGATTGGCATTGTTTGTAGAAGTCCGCTGTGTAACCATCTCCCCCTGGGGCCTTCCCAGCCTTCAGTCTTTTAATGGCTCCCTCCACCTCCTCTTCCGATATATCCCCCTCCAGGGCCTCGCGCTCGGGGTCTGTCAGTCGGGCCAGGGGGTGTTCAGCCAGGTAAGTCCGGATGTCCTCCAGTGACTCGCCCTCCCGTCTGGAATAGAGTTCACTATAAAAATCGGCAAACCCCTCTGATATTTCCTCCCGACTTTTGCGGACCCTACCCTCTTTGTCCCTGAGAAGGCACACCCCTCTCTCCACTCTGTATCCTCGAGCATGTGCAGCGCCTGTCTGTTACCCTGCATCTCCACTAGGAGAGCCTCTCGAACCTCCCCGGGCAAGCCAAAGCCTAGCTCTCAGGGCCCCCAGTTCTGTTCGGATCTTGTTTTCAATTAGGCCCCTTTTGCGCTTACGCCTTGAGCCTTCGGCTATCAGGAGGCCCCTAAATGTGGCCTTTGCCGCCTTCCACCCCATGGTCATATCCGTCTTCCCATTATCGTTTATCTCAAAGTAGGCTGTCATTTCCTTCCTCATGAATTCCCAAAATATTGGGTCTCTGAGGAGCGTGTCGTTGCACCACCATCGCGATGATCTCGGGGAGATGGGCAGTGACCAATTTGCTATCAGTAGTTCATGATCTGACCACGTTATTGCCTCTATCCTCGGTTGCTCAACCTCCCCTCTCCCTTCCTCAGAAATTAGCAAGAGATCAATTCTTGTGTAGGTGTATTGTGAAGGTGAGAAGGTGTATCCACCCTGGCCCGGGCATGCTCTGTGCATATGTCCACCCAGTAGTGTTCCCTCAGAAGGGTCTGCAGGGCTAGGTTGTCCTTGGAGTTTCCCTTGGGCACTCCCCCTTTGCGACCACCAGTCTAGGCGAGGGTCCATTATGAGATTTAAATCCCCACCAAGTATCATGGCCCCCTCCGCCCATTTGTCCATTAACCTGAAGATTTTAGTAAGGAATTGTATCTGGCCCGAGATGGGTGCATATAGGGTGGCTAGGGGTTCCCCCTCGTAGGTACCCTTAACGCCCAGGAGCCGTCCCCCGAAACCCCTCTTAGTTTCTATTTCTGTGAGGTGGAGCGCCTTGCCCAGAAGAATGCCCACACCCTTCTTTTTGGTACTTCTGTGGGAGGCCCAATAGTTACTGCAAATTTCCTTCCCCTTTATCATCGATTCCTTCCCCTGTTTGTAGTGTGTTTCCTGTAGGAAGAGGACCATTAATCTTTGTTTACGAAATATGTTGCTCGTAAGAGATCTCTTATTCTGGGAGTTTAAGCTCTTAACATTCAGTGTGCCTATTCCCCCCTCAATCATTGTTGTTCTTCATCTTATGCTCTTTGAACCCCTTTGTGTAATTCCTATGTAGAACCCGTTGTGAAACAAAAGACCATGGCTCAAACTGTTTTCCCCTTTTCCCTTAACCCCCTCAAAAACTTCCCCATCTCTCCTTACCTCCCTTACCCATTGTGCAAGGCGTTCAGCGCCGCTACCCCAGCCGGGGTTGGAACAAGCAATGAACCGCCAGGGTTGCTACCCTGGCCCTGGGAAAAACTATCATGTAGGGCGTTCCTTTACGCCCTGAACTCAGGAGTATTACCCCCTCTCTGCCGGTGTCGGGGTTCCAATAAAGGCCCCTCCCCCTCACACTCCTCCCCGTGTCCACATTATATGATCCGCCTCACTTAGCCATGGGACCGCATGTCGAATATCTCTCGGCGTGGGCCCATAATCCCCCGCCTTTTCTCAGGGGCAAAGCACTGAAAACCAATCAACATAGCACTTAACCGGCCTCTCGCCGGGTAACTTTACAACTTTAACAAATATCCTTCGAACAAAAAACACCCCAACCATGGTAAAAACATAAGGTAGCAAACGCTTTCCCCTGGTTGTTAAGACACCCTGGAGGTTGTATTCTGAACTTCAGTATGATGGTTATGCCTTTTTGACACTTCCCATGCGTTCATGTGGGGCCCCCGCGGTTCGCTGGGAGATGTCTGGTTTTCTGGAACTTCCAAGAGTCCTTCACTTTAAGCTTCCCTTGGGTGAGATCCGGGCCCTGGGGGGCACGGCTGAGATCCCTGTCGCAACCGTTCTGGTCTCTGGATGTTCCCGCCATGTCCCCTGTCAAATCGTCAATGGCTCTCCGAATGTCCTCCTCTGTAACTAACTGGTACCTCTGGCCCTGCCATTCAAAAGCCAGGTAGAATGGATGCCCCCAACGGTAACGGACCCCTTTCTCCTGAAGCCATCTGGTGATGGATCCGCATTTTTTCCTCATCTGGAGTGTGAGGGCCGAGAGATCCTGATAGATTGTCACCCTAGAGTTCCCATATTGTATGTCTCTCAAGGTCTTTGCCCTTTCCAAAAGCCTGGCTTTGTCTCTGTAATAGTGAAATCTTGCCAGCACTGTACGCGGGCCCCTTCCGGCCCCGCCCACCCGATGGACTCTGTCGAGCAGGAGCGTCTCTCCGGAGTCCGACCCCAGGACGGTCCTAATAATGTCTTGGATTTTCCCCTCCAGACCCACTTGGGTCTCCCCCTCTGTTCCTGCCAGGCCAAAAATCCTCAAGTTGTTTCTCCTTTCACGATTTTCCATATCGTCGACCTTCAGACGGAGATCCTCCTCACGGCACTGCAGCTCCTTGAACCTTGATTCCATCTGTTAATTTCAAGGAGGTCTGTTGATGCCTGATTGTTCTCCACCCCCTCCATCCGGTTCTCTAGTATGGAGACCATTGCCGTGAGGTCAGCCAGCTTGGCGCCCATGTCCGTCCTCATACCTCTGATTTCATCGAGGATCGTCTGGATGTTGCTCTGGATGTTCATATCTGGGGCTGGCGTGGAGGGGGTCTGGTTTCCATCTTCAATTGCCCTGGCGTGAACTGATATCTTGCAAGGGTCTCTTTCCAGCTCATGGGACTCCAATCGCCCTGGGTTGCTGTGGCTTTACAGAGTGTCCACTGGCGCCCTCCTAGTGCCCTGGGTCATCTATGCTGTTGTGTGGGGCAGGTCTTTGGGGTTTTCTCCCAGTGTTCAGGGTGTGCGTTGCTCCCTGGGCCCCGTTTTGCGAGCTACTTCTCTGGTTTCCTCGTTTCGACCACCACTGGTATGCTAATTGTGGGTCGGCATTCTGGGGGGATTCCAGTGCCCTCTTTAGTACACCACTCGGGGCCCAGTTGGTTCCTTACTGGTATCAGAGAATCCGGTGGTGAAGACTCCCCTCCTCAGTCCAGCCCACTTTGTATTTCCTCCCTGTGCCCCTTCGTTGTGGTGGGGAGGGGCAGTGTTTCCAGAGGACCTCCTGTGCTGCTCTCAGGGCTGGTCACCGCTTGCAGTGGGGTATCAATGTATGCGCAAGTTCAGGCGGGGACCTGCTGAGCCGGCGGTGCCCCATGTGTTCTTCTGGAGTAGACTGTGGGGGGGCCAGTCGGGGCCGCCCCCCAGGTATGTGACAGGGTGATGCGGTTACAGCTCCTTATTTCGGGGGGCCTGGTGTGGCCCCGTGGTGTGGGGTAACAGGTCTGTTCTCACCTCGTTAATGGGCGAATTCCCCCGCGTGGTCCCCACTTAGGTGTCCAGATGAGAGGAGAGGGGGGCCTGGGCGCGCTCCTGTGTTGGCCTGGGCCTGCTGAGGAGACTGCTGGGGGGGAGGGCGGTCCCTCCGGGGACCGCGATGCTGCTGCGGCCCCCCAGCCTCAGATGTTGCCCCTCTCCGGGCTGCTTTGGGTGGGCCCCCACTGCTGGTGTATGCTGGAGGTGTCTGCCTCGTTATTACTGGGGCGTAGTGTGCATGGAAGGGGCCGGAGCGTGCTCCCGCTTCGGCTCGGGCCGGCGTGTGTCTTCGCTGGTGAGGGTGGGGGAGCAAGAAGGACACGGCCCTCGGTGCTCCCCAGGCGCAGGGCTGGAGGCGTGCAACAGGCCGCGCTGAGTCCTCTTCCAGCCGCCTCCCCCGATGCAGCCTCAAGTCAACACTTCACCCCGGAGGCGGGGGAGGGGCGGGGAGAGGGTCCTCCCGCCAAGATCTTCTGGAGTCGGCCAGAACCGCCACAGTGCATCGGGGGCCCTCTCTCCGGTGTTCACAGGTGTCGAGCGTAGGGAGGCACCGGCTCCTCCCCCAGTGAAGTGGCAGGCCGCACCGCGATCCCCGGTCCGCTTCCTCCTCCGTGTCGCCTGGGGGAGGGGAAGGGCCGAGACCCACACACAGTTAGCTCCAAAACGGGGGCACCCCAGGAGGCCACTCCATCGCCCCCAGCCTCCTTGTTGGGTCCCCTTTCAGACCTTCACTATTTAACGGGGATCACAGTCCATTAGGGCCCTTGTCTACGCAGGTTTCCCGGGGCCATGTGAGGAGCATGTAGTTTAGGCAGCCATCTTGCCTGCGCCCGATGGTGGCCTCCAGTGCCTTGAATGATATTTTAACTCCTCTCTCCATTTTTATCATTTCCCCTACACTCTTTCTTGGACTGATCACCTAGCAATACATTTTTTTCTTTCCACACACTTAAAATTCCCAGTTGGAGCCCGATAAACTTTCTATCAGAAAATGGCATGATGTTTGCACTTCTGCAATCTCTCCTTTCATTGACCCTCTTCTTAAACTTATTTGGGATGGCATGCATAACAATGAGCGGCCTTAAACAATGCTCTTTATCCAGCATTTGGCTTCTTAGCTGTAATCAAAATGGCCTCAGTAATGAAATTAAATAATAACAAACAATGGTACTAGACGGCCCTAAGCAAAGAAAAACTTCAGTTAGATGAGCTGAGCATAATTGGCTCATTACCAAAACAACAGCAGACCTATGAAACCTAAAAGATACACCCCGTCATTACAAAAAACTGCTTAAAGCAAAAATAGCCTATTGTAATAACAGAAAATCCAGGACAAAAATACTACAAAAGAACAATTCAAAGTCATGGACACACTACAGACAACTAAATTCCTTGACCAAGATATCAAACCTAACAATCTTTGTGATGATCTCGATAATTTCATCATTAATAAGGTATCCCTTATCTAAATAGAAGCATTAGCAAACTGTCCCGTGACGGACAATGATTTCTTTACACTACATGAGACTCAGAATTATATTGCAAACCCTTTATAACTTTTTTCAGTTACCAGAAAATGAAATTATTCTTCTATTATCCAGAGTCACACCCTCTTGCTTTCGTAGGGCCATATGTCCAGCCAAACATGTTACATATTTATTTTCTTAGTCTTGACCACCCCTGTGATCAGTTATTAATAGATCTCAAAGTATGGGACAGTTTCATGCATATCCGAGTTCTTTGATTAATTCAAATGAATCCTACCAAAGATCAGGTGGTCAAAGCTTCCCGGTCATAGCTACAAAAAACTGGAACACCTACCAGTTTTGCTAAGAGCAGAAGAGTCGCTCTTCACCTTCCGTAAACACCTAAAGACCCTACTGTTCTCCCAAGAAATCGACAGATGCCCGTGTTTCCCCAAGCCAGCAGCTACCACTCGACGGACCACCGCTAACACCAACCCGCGTAGAGAGCCAGAAGCCCCAACCTAGCCTACCTGACTTTGACACAGACTCACCCAATATTTGCATTATTTGTATTGCTCACCTAAGTAATACTATGTATCTGCACTATCTGTTGTACTAATGTTGCACTCTTTCAGCAATATGCAACACCCATGTAATGCAAATGCGTTAACCAGCGCCTTCATGCCTACGGCTTAGTGATACAAGTGATATAAATAAATAAATAAATAAACTGAAGGTGTATACCTGTTAACCATAAGGATTTCTGACAAATATTGGAACTCCACTTTTCAGTGCAATTATTTAAGGTTCAGCCTCCTTTCAAATGTTGAGACATATTCCATTATCCTTGATGACACACTAAATGGTTTTCGGTTTCGATACAGCATATATTCAGTGACGAACGCAGTGCTGGGCAGCTTTTTGGGTCCGGCAGTGTCAAAGCACTGATCCTACTGGATCTCTCTGTGGCCATTGGAGCCATTCATCATGCAGACATCCTGGGTCTGCTCCATCGTTTTGGTATCTCTGGTTCACGCTCTCTATGCTGAAGAATTTTTGTCCAGAAGTTTGCAATGTACGTCATTAGATTCCTTTAAATGTTCCATCTTGCAGATTTTGTGTACTGTCCGTTGAGGGCAACCATTTCCTCTATTCTATTCAACTGTTGCGTTCAGCCTATGCAAAACCTTTACATATTTTCTGTACACTTATGTAGATGGCACTCAGCTCCTGCTACATCTTGATAAGGTTTCCTGTACCTCTCTCTAACCACATGTATTCTTCTACCATGACAGCTGTCAGAAAATGGATGGACCGAAATTGGCTCTGTTTTAGTGCAAACAAAACAAACTATTTTATCTTTTGGACCTCATCTTCCCAGCTGGAACCCTTCCTTTTGGCTAGATGTACTTGCCATTCCCTCTACTCCTATGGGCAAGGTTTGTAGCCTTGGTGTCATTATTGACAGCCAGATTTCCCTCATAAAATAAATTCAACAAACTAGTATGCCCATATTTGGGCAAATTCACCAACTAAGAAGGCTCTTACTACTTTTATAAATTTAGCCACCAATTACAGTGGATGAATGCCTTTGGCTCACCTCAGTAGGATTTTAGTAAAAAATATTTTGAAGGGGTTCCTTACTCTCTAGCATGAATCCTACTCACTTCCCAGAAGAGCCCACGGCTCAGAGGCCCTGAAACAGCTTCACTGGCTGCCAATTGCAGAAAGAATACAATTTAATGCTTTGAATATTACCCTTAATGATTTTTATTTAAAGGCATCAGGCTTGCCAGCCAATAAACTAAAAAAATAGTTACCTAACCACTGTCTTCTCTCTAAAGGTTTGAATCTTCTGGGTTCCCTCTAAACGCAGGCAGAAAAATGGGAAGGTGGATTGGGTGAGACCAGATGGTAACTGTATGAAACGCCATCGCTGACTCTCTAAGGATAGAAAGCAACCACTTCTTTTAGTAGAGAAACCCAATAGACACCACCTTGAGGGACCTCTCCAGGCCTTTAAATCTTTTATTTCAAAATCTGTTTATTGGAATTTTGTACATGTGTAACAGCTGGGTCAACAGCACATCGAGTACCAAAAACAGAACAAACAACACTGAATGGGGCAACAGTATATAATCACAGAACATCTCAACTGATGCGAGATAGAAGTGGGCCATACTGACATTCACTATCCTTAGGGGGCAGGGAGCTGTGGTAGCTACCACCACCTGGAGTACTGCATAGGATCCAAATCCCCACACAAACAATCTTGGGGTGTCCACTTATCCATAATACTAAAAGCACATGTTAGAGTATTAGTCCAGGAGTGATTATGGGGGTTTGTCATCAGAAGAGCCAAAAATTGTCAAAAGTAGTGCATTCCATGCCTCCATATTTGTCGTGGCCTCACAGAGACCTCTCCTCATGGACTTATACCAAGCAGCAGTTACAGCTATACTCCATCGTTCCAAGTCACGCTTTCACATCAGGTAACTAGCGCCATATTTTCTTTTCCATGTCATCGCAATTCTCCTCTTCGCAAGAGTACACACTAGGTCTGTTAATTTGACAACATGCTTAAATTTATCTGGCCTGGGGTATACCCCCAGCAAGCACTCCATCGGGGACCAGGTGTATCTACTAATATTAGCTTTATCGACCATGAGTTTAATCTTCCTGCAGAATGCCTGCACCATGGGGCAGTGCCAAAACATATGTATGAGGTCCGCTATAAGACTCTCACACCATGCACATTCAGGCCCGAGCTGCGTGTCAAATCTAGCAATTGTAATGGGGGTCATATATGTTCTATGTAATATATTCAATTGTAGCATCCGAAACCTGGCATTCCTGGAAATGCGTTTAACAAAAATCAATGCGTTCTCCCACTGTGCATCCTGTAGAGTACAACCCAGGTCCCTGTCCCATGCCATCCTGATCTTACTCTCCCGAGAGCACACAAGTGATAACCTGCATCCATAGAGGTGCGACATTGGTCTCCAGCCATCTTGCGGATCATATATCATTGTTATGAGTGTGTTAGGTATTGGCTCCTTAGGCCAATAACGCCATTTCAACTTGGCTGTTTTAACAATTCTGAAATATCACAGGAATTGACCTTTGTGTAGCCCTTCCTAAACTACTAAATCTTCAAAGTCCCTGAACAGCCCATTTTTATACATGTCCCCCCACAATGAGAGACCGACAATACCCCATTGTGTACTGCTTGCAATGTCATCTCGAGCCGGACACACATCAGCCGCTCATGGCATATGTGGGGAATAGGCCTTCCGTATCTTAAGGATCACCTGAAGTCTACTCCAGACCTGCCTACCCAATCATATGCGATAGCTCTCCCACCCAATTCCGACCTTTCCAGAGGGCTTCCTTAAGTGTGGCCGGTCTAACAGCCTCAGTTAATAACTGGTTATCTAATGTCACATCAATCACCAGCCAATCAACCACAAATCTTAGCTGAGCAGCCAACGGACGTTGTGCACCCCCATCTTCATATCGCCAGCATAATAATAATACAAAATAATAATACAAAATAAAACAAACAAACAAACATAATGTATGCAGGGCAAGTTTCCTCTCCAGGCCTTTGAAATGGTTGACAGGGCTAGGTTGTGGAGAGTGCTTTTGGAGATGGGGATTTCCCCTAATCTCCTGAGAATTATATATGTTTTACTTGATAAGAAAAATCAGCATTTATACCGAACAGCAAACATGGGGTGGCAACTGACCCCATTAATATTCAAAGGGGAGTGACGCAGGGCTGCGTCCTTGCTCCACTCCTCTTTGATCTTGTAACGATGTTCTTAATTTGGACGTTGATGGTTTGTTTCTAGGCATTTCCAAGTTACCAGTACTTGCTTACACCCATGGAGGTGGCCTGATTTCCAGGACACCAGTCGGCTTATTCATAAACTCTTTATAGGCTACACGGTTTATACAAATCATTTGGGGCTAAAAATCAAGTTTTTCACAACCATGGCATTTAGTAAAAGGGGAAGATTCTCCTCTGCTTTTAAATTTAGGAAAGCACCTGAACCATTTGACCGCATAAGATCGTATATTTACTCAGCTGTCATGTTTCATGAATCCCTCACAGAAATGAGCACTTGAACACATTAGATATTAAAATGGCCTAGGCACTGGAAGGAATATTTTTCACTTTTGCTATTTATACAAATCGAAACCAATTTTATTCTAATTATACGTATGACTTAAGTAGTTCCAGTGGCAATTGTGATAAACCTGAAGGTGTCTTCCCTTACTAGTCCCTGGATGTCTGTCATCCAGGTGGCCAGGACACGACCATCGCTATTGGATCCAGTTCCTGTGGGTGGACCAGTGAGGGAGGATCACCTGGATGGTGGGTCCTTGGGGAGTGGAAGTGTGACACTGATGGGTGAGATGCAGCATCCTCTGTCTTCCAACACCTTTTCCCCCTTTACCACATAGGATATTCTGAAACACTACCCTCCCCCTTTTCCAACACAAACACTTTCGCACACTACAGACTACGGACTAACACCTGAGCCGTGGCATGTCCCAATACAGGGGTCAGGCATGGTCAGGCAATTGACCAGATTGCAATTGACCAGAATCACACAAACCTGACGGCCCTTTCCCTTCCTCACAGGGATAAAAGGTGGACCACTCAAGAGGGGTCTGAGCCCGACAGAGAGGGATCCAGGGGTAAGAAGCCATCCTCCCAACTATATGTGAATGCAAGAAGGCCTTAAAAAGGCCACAAAAGAACAGTTAAAGTGGTCACACAGGGGTCTAGCAAAAGCCTCTGTACAATCGAAAGACTTTGACTGGCAAACCACTGAAAGCAAAAGGAGACGATTCACGTTCGAAGAAAAAGGAGACAGATTTGTATGCGTGACAAGAGTCAACCCGATGAAGGGAAGTCAACAGTTCATTGTTTAAAGACAAAAAGACTGATGTGAATGAAAAAGGAGAAAACGAGCGGGCAAGAACCATAGTGAACCCGGCGGAGGGAGGCTGAGACTTAAGAAGGGTCTGCTCCCGGAAGAGAGGGTGCCAGGGGGGAGCCATTATCACCATAAGTACTGTATGAAAGGAACTTTTGGTTTGTTATTTTCTGACCGTCGAAGGCAAGAGACTTTTTGTAGAAAATACTTGGCCATTGAGGCTCCTGATAAGTTAAGAATAGAACTGTCGTCTCGTGCTGGGGAAGCTCGAGAAGTCTGCTGTGCTCAAAGGTCCCACCTTATCCCGTGCTGACAATCACATCCTGACTTATTATTTGTAAACACTACTTTCTTTATTGAAACCCTTATTCCACACTATTTCTATATTTAGTAGGAAGGATTGGCAATAGGTTTTTCTTGGTATAGGCCCTTTATATTGACAAGATGCAACAAGGACTGCCTTATTTTCCATTTGATGGTCAAAGCTTGCTCCCATCTTGGATTCAGGTTTAGATTAGGCGTTTTTCCAACCTGCATACTGTTTAAATAAACACCCTTGAATCGTGATCACTTGTGTCTGTCTTTACTGTTGCCACCATGAGTTACCTTACATGATGTATGGATCAGGTTTTTGTGGCTTTATCATACCGAGAGTTATTGCAAAAAAAGAAAAATAGATTTTGCTGTAAAATATTGGGTTTCCTTCAATCTTCCCCTTCTGCTGCCTGACATAAAGAACTGTGTTTGAAATTCATAAAGACTGCACCTCGCCCATTCGGATATCCTTGCTTTTGCCCATTTGTGCTAACCTGAAAGCAATTCTATCACATTTTATGATATCTGACAATTGGCAAAGGACAACTTCCAAATGGATTCCCTGGACTAATTATTTAAAAAAGGAATTTAATAAAAGTCATAACACCATGCCAATTTGAAGACTTGGTAGAGCTTGCTAAATGCAACGTTGACTTAATCAAAGGGATGCTGTTGCAGATTCAGTTTGAGTCAAGAGAACAGATTAACTTCAACAAACTGGATAACTTGCCCTTCGATATGATTTATTTTTTTATTTACTTGTATATAATCAACTCGTGATTTTTACAAGAGCGAATTTAGACTTTGAAGTCTCTTCTTAAAAGTGTAAGTTCCAGTATTCGGCACCCTGCCCTGCTCTAGTTTCCTTGTGCGTTAATTTTGTCAAAAGCGATAGTCAGCAGTTTTGCTGATGTATTAGTCCATTTGGAGTCTTCTCCGCACAGTAGTCTGTTCCACCACACATCTTCTTCTAAAACTGAAGAGGGCATCCCAAGAGGTGAGAGATACGCCATTCTTTCTCGTTTTAATGATTCGCAATGGAGCAGTAAATGCTTCAGATTTTCAGGTTCTTCAGGCGTCGAGCATAATCTGCATTCTTTAGACGCGGACTGTAGTCTAATACAGAGGATTTCTCGCATGGGCAGTAAGTTGAAACGTACTCTCATAAAGGTCTTCATGAGTTTTTTTATCAGGAAATTTGGAGCAGTATAACAGTGGGACTTTCAGTTTGTTGAAAACTGGTGGTAAATGTGCGGTCAGTTTGTTCGCTTGGGCTCTATCGATCGTATTAATCCAGTCCATGAGTTGCATTTTGCGTTTGATTCTCCTAGGGTTCCCCACCAATTCTTCTTTGGTACAGGCTAGTTCTTCTAGTTTTGTTCTTTGCTTCAGGGACCATTTTTTTAAGATGTTGGTATGGCCAGTTGTGGGTTCTGTGGCAATGAGTTTGTATATCGGAAGTGTATCTGGAAGAAGAATTCTTCTGAAAATGTGCATAGAATTCTGTTCAACAGATGCTAGTAGGGACAATAGTCCTAGATCACGCCTGATGTTTGCGATTGCAGCTGAATTTGGTAGGCCCAAGACTGAGCGCCACAGTAGTCCTTCCAATTTTGTCCAGATTGAATTTGGCATGCACAGGGTCACGCCATTCCGTAGGTTAATGCCGGGACAACTTTGCCTTTGTAAAATTGAATTACAGGAACCAGCGAGAATTTTCCATATTGCTTATCGATGGGTCTCATCTGCGCCACTAGATTCCTGGCTTTACCCGATAGAATGGCTTGCATGGTTGTTTCCTATGCTGAACTGTCGATTGTTATGCCCAGATATTTATAGTGTGCAACTACTTCAATCTTGGTGTTTTCCAGAAACCAGCCTCTGTTGCGTCTGTTATAAGGGTGGTTTTTTGTTAAGATCATGACTTTTGCTTTGAGTTTTTTGATTTCCAAGTTGTTTGAGCTTATGTATTGTACCAAATTTGTCAATTGACGCTGAGTCCGATCTCCGTCTGATCTAACAAAATTAGATCGTCCACATATAGTAGGCGAGACATGTTGATTGTTTCCTATTTTTGGCGGAAATGCTCAGACTGAAGATTCTGTGTCCTTGAAGTCACAGAGGAAGCTGATAAAGAGGGCCGGGGCTAGGGAGCAGCCTTGTTTAACCCCACGCTCTACAGGAATCTCCTTGGACAGCGCTCCTTGGTTGTTGAGTCAGACTCACAGTTTGGTAGTCGTGTGCAGAGCCATAATTGGGTCCAGTATTTCATTTGGGCACTTCCATTTGTGTAGTTTGGACCAGAGCAGGCTCCTATCCACTCTGTCAAAGGCCTGTGAAAGATCTATGAAGCCCAAGAACACCGGCGGAGAGCCCTGCTTGACTTTTGCTTTCATTAAGTTTAGCAGCAGGATGTTTACGGATGTTCCACCATTTTTTAAGAAGCCCATCTGGAATGGGTCATTTGCTGGTGAAGTTTTTGCCCACGCTTGGAAATGTTTAAGCAGTAGTGTTGCGAAATTTTTTCCAATGATATCCAGCAGGGCTATTGGCCTATAGTTCTTTGGATCTTCCCTGTTTCCGCGCTTGAACAGAGGAACGATTATTGAATGTGTCCATGAGGTCGGAATTGCTCTGAGTGCTTCGCAGTGTTGGAATATGATGCTTATGAATCTTGCCCAGGCTTCAGGATGTTTAAGATCGATGTTACTGAGACCGTCTGGGCCAGGAGCTCTTGAAGATTTTAGATGTTTAATGACGTCAATGATGACTTCTTCGTCTGATAGATTGACCCATGGGCCGTCGATCCTCTGTGTTTGCTTTTGAAGCGCCGATGGTTGGGGCAAACAGCCCTTTTAAATAGTTGAACCATTTTTCCTCCGTAACTGAGTTTGCAAGTGCCCTGTCCTGAGTCTTAGTTGTGTTCTTAATAAGTGCCCAGAAGTCGCTGGATTTCTTGGTGCCTAATGTACTTAGCATCATCTCCGCATCATTTTGGTACATTTTTGTCTGCGGCTTTGTAGCCATGATTTATAACTGTTCGCTTTGGCTATGCAGTCTATCTTGGCCAAGTCGGAGAGCTCAGTGAATGCTCTTCTTTTTGCTTTCCTCAGGATTTTTCTTCTTTCCACTAATTCTCGGTCGAACTCATGAGTGTGGTTTCTGCTCGGGCCCTTTTTTCCCTTTTGGTCTGTCCTGAACTGTAGTATGAACAGAAGATAGTTAGGTCATTCAGGAACCTTTGGTTTGTTTGATATGATTTTTCCATATTTGCCAGTTATTGTCTTGGTGTTCGCGGCAGTTAGGCAAAGTCTGGTTCGTTGGGTATTGGCTTCCAACGATGGAAGGAACAGTTTGCACTCCGGGTGTCTTGACGACCAGGTTGTTGCGAGCAGATTGTGATCACTTTCTTTTGTCCGAATAATTTCGAATGATTCGATCAGGGCTGGTAGGCTGTTGGAAGCAAAGATGTAATCAAGTGTAGCCTGGGAGTTTTCCCGTTCCCACGTTGGTATGATGTTTTTTATTTATTTATTTAAATTTTATTATTGTTACACAACTAATACAATACCTAACTTTGGTTTCTAAGCACGGATCCATGATTTGAACCTCTAGTGCTGTGTGTGAGTCCCATTAGCACTCAGCCCTATTGGAATTACGCACGTATGCCTTACAGCTTCTATTGAAATGAATGCCATCTTGTGTAAATGTTGGTGAGACTAGATGGTGACTTCACATTTCTTCCCCTCTCCCTTTGTGGTAGAATCTTTGATGCACTTGCCATTTTTCTGCCCTAAATATAAGGCAGTCAGGAAAGAGAATGTGATGCCAGTCCTAACCATGGTTTTACATTAGAAGCTTGAGACTGGACCTGTTCTTTTTATTATCTGTATCCTTACCAGATTCCACGTGGGCCTCCTTCTTGCCCTGCACTTGGGTAACGACTATTAGCCAATCTTCTCAGAATATATCACATGAACATTTATTGGGGCTCATTTTCAAAGTCCCCATAAATTACATGGAGGGGACCCGTTCTGTTTGCACATTGATGTACACGGATCCCGTCTGTGTAATTTTCAACATTTACATGGCGGAATGCAAAACTGCAGTGCAGAAAATTGGCATACACGCTTGTACGCCACTCTTTTGCACTCCGCTGTGCTTAAACGGCACATGCCATGTATGCAGGGCAGGCAGCGTTTACAATACAATGGAACCAACCCCCCTCCGAAAGGGCAGATGCCATGGAAATCCACAGCATTTGCACCAGCATTGAAATGCATGCTGGTGCAAATGCTGGAGGATTTGCATGGCAGAGAGGAAGGTGCGAGTTGGAATCCTAATTTACGATCTGCTCCCCCCACCACCGCCTCCCCGCCATGCAAATTGTTGAAAATGAGCCATAACCTAAATTAAATTCATAAAAACCTCATGCTGGGCTTTTGGGGATTTCATCCACATTGAGGTTCAACGAAAAATTAGCCCTATTTTGATAATTAATACATGCATGATATCGCACTTAATTAATTTTTATATAACACGTACTAGTTAATTATATTCTGGTGTTTCTATAATATTACAGAAATATTTGCATGTTACTGTTTGTATTGTTGCTTTTATGGGAAATCAATTTTCCTAAAATAAAGGTTTGACTTGACTACCAGGATGAGGTTGGAGTTGAATGTCAGGAGATGGTTGGTTTAGAACATCAGAAAGAGGATAGAGAGCTTGGGTTAAACATCAGGAGGGGGGGTGGTTTACAATATCAAGTGGGACGAGCCAGGATTCTGTAAAAGGGAAGAGGTGGCTATGTCCTAATGTTTTGTGACACTTGTGTTGTGTTTCCAGGGCTAATTTGGAGAATTGTAAGTTAGTGCACAATGACATTTTGGGTGCATGAGGGGCCTGAAGGGTGTTCTCGGGCAATGCTGAAAGTTTGGCGGATTATTTGCTAGGGTGTCTCTATACTTTGTATCCTGGGTCAAACGCAAGAATATTCGTGGCCAAGAATAGACATTTTTATAACGATTAATTTTGTTGGTAACAGACGATAAGGGAATGGCGTAAACAAATTAAAAAGGCCTGGCGCCTTGATTTCAGAAAGGTTTTTGTTAAGAGTTTGTCATGCCGTGCCTGGGTTATTTAAAAGGCGTCCCCTGAGTGTTAATGGCTTTATTGGAGCTGAAAATACACGATGGGCCTCATTACGATCTGTGCGGAATGCGCTTAAAGGCGCCGGTAATGGTTTTACCAGACGTCCACAGCGGGTCCCGCGAGGGGACCAGGGAGCTAACAACGGGCCGGTCATAATCGGCCTGTTGTTAACTCCCGCACCCATTCCCATTGAGGCCTATGGGTGCTCAAAAGGGAATGGGAAAGGTCCGGGCCCGGGTTCCCTGAAGGAGGAATTACCGGGCCCTCCAAACTCGGAATGGCCTGATAATTCCTCATTCAGGGAACCCGGACCCGATTTTGGAAGGGCATGGCTACCTCCAAAGTCGCAATGAGGCCAAATATGTGTAATCATCATCATAACAAAGTTTATTTCGGCAACATATTGTCATACATGTTGTATAGAAATACAAACGTACAATTTTACATCCAAGATACACAAAGGAGTTGATTAGAAACGTTTTCAAATAATCCAAATAATAAACAAAACTTTAGCGCACGTAAGGATACGCACTGAAACGTGCAAAATACAAAACTCATTGTAATTATCTTTAAAATCATACAGTAACTCATTGCAGTTATCAGAAAATATCTAAAATCATAAAAACAGGTCCTCTCGTTATGGGGCTATATTCATATAAAATTATCTTCTTCTCCATGCACTTCCTAAAAAACTAGAGACTGCAAAAAAAAGTCTGTTGTTCTAGCAATTTTACATCGATTTTCTGTTGCAACCAGCACTTATACTTCAGACAAGCTTTTACGTTCCTTTTCCTTATATCTTCATATAGGGAGCAAGTGAAAAGCAAATAGTGTAATGATTCCCAGGTAGAGGTGCATGAGGGACACATGGGATAGTTCTTATGATCCCACCTAGACTTTGCCATGGCGAATGGTACATTTCCCAACCGCATCTTTACAAGCAAAGGACGCTTCAACTGAGCTTCAATAAGAGACAGATAGCCTTCCATAACAAAATCGGATTTGGGTTTGAAGATCGAAGTTGAAATGTTCGAGGGGGGAAAAGACCAAAAGTAATTTTTCTGAAAATACCTTTGTCTTCTCTCCCCTGAACATTTCAGACTTTGCCCTTGCCCCAGCCCCTTACTTACCTGTGGGCGGCACACCTCTTATGTGAAAACCACCCAAGAGAGCTGGCCTTATCATACGACAAGACATCTTCAGTGCATCTCTGTACCTCACATGGAGCTCATTAGTCTATATGAAGGGGAATATTTGGTGTACTAGCACGATCTGTTTTCACCTTTTCAGAAAGTTCTTTTCTATTATCCCAAGGTTATACAATTTAGCTGGATCCCATAATTCTGCACCATAAAGTGCACCTGGTAAAACCTGTGCTCTGTACATTTCCAGCACTGGTGCAACGGTGTTGTGCTTTGCTCTATTAGCAAAAGCCAAAATTCCATTACATTGGTATCCAGTGATAATAACGAATACAAAAGAGAGAATTAAATATAAACAAATAAAAAACAACTAAAAAATACCGAAATTGTTTTAAAAAATATATGTGGGGTTGGGTAGGGTTTTAAACATGGGGAAATGGGGCGGGACCCCCCAAAAAAAGAAATTCGATATGTATTCACTGTTTTTGTTAGGTTAAAATGTAATTCTCTATTTTTTAATTCGGTAAACTCACATAGAACCCATTACATTTTCTAGCCCAGCCCTACATCAACTCTTGACACATGCTTCTTCCAGGTACCATCAATGGCAATCCTTAGACCAAGGTAATCAAAATGGCAGACTTCTATCGCCGCCCCTTCAAGAACAATATTGAGGTGTGACCAACGCCCCCGATATCTAACTTACCTCATAACCTTTGTTTTGTTTGTGTTTACTTTCAGTAGTCTAGAGCTACACAGTTTAACAAAATATGTGTAATACAAATGTTTTACCCAAGTGTGCCTTCAGCCTCTTGATTTATAAGCAGTATGCATGTCCTTCACTGAAGTCATGATAAAAACAAGCATTGGCAAAACAAATAGTTTTGGCTTGTGTATAGGTATTAGACATTTGCCAGGCACTGCTGGTATATACCGAGGTACTCTGACTATTTTGCTGCTGCTGCTGTTAATGGGCAGTTAGTACCACTACAGCATTGCCTGGCAAATGCCTATTCCATGCCTACACTAAAGCCAAACTACTGGTGCAGCCAATGCTCCTTTGTTGTGTCCACCTTCATGTTTTGCTAACAACAAAGATGTTATACTGCGTCAAGTTATCACCACAATAGTCTCTCTCGGAACGATTTAGGCTTGTGCTTTTGTGTAAAGTCTTCAAGGACATTAACACTGTCGCATCAGTGTTCAGACTGTTAAGCCTTCCACAGTGCCAGGGTGCCATTGTGAGCCTGGGCCTGTTGAAACTATGCCCAACAAAACACTGAGAGCAAAGACCTTCAACTTACTCACTGAACAGCCACAAATGGCAAGGTTCTATAGACAGGAATGGTGGATGTAAATATGGGCATATTTACATGTAAGTCATCCTTCAGTGCCCTTAGCCCAGCTGCTGCTGAGTTATTGCCTCTCTAGGGCTATGACATGTTCACCCTGGGAAACCCATACCTCATTCAAGATCTCACCAAGGACGATCCTTCCTCTCCTTAATGACAACCGGTCTTTAAAAAGTTATTTGAAAAAAGAATCTGCACACACACTTGGGGACGTTGATACTAACCATTATGTAAAGTACATTATCAGTTGTCATTTCGGCCATCACATGATTGATTGATTTTTTCATTTGGACCAGACATTTACATGCCTCAAAATCAGGCTTCTTGGATGAAGGAAGATGCAAACAATTTGATATATTATAGTGAGCAACATAAAAGAGCTAGCATTAAAAAAACACTGAATGATACAGGGGGAAGTCTAAAGAACAGGCCCCCTAGCACTCAATGCACACTGAGAGGGGAAACCCCATATATGGTAGTAAGTAGAGCTCAAAATACAAGGCTTCCACGTCATAAGAAAAAGCCCATGCTGGGGCAGCCTACAACCAGATGGAGACATAGAGACCCAGGGAGATGGTAGCCATGGGGCATGCTCCCATTGCGGAACCCCTGCAGTCACTGCAAGGTCAAGCAACACTGTTAGTGTCAAGGGAGCAGCCAGTCCACTCCTGACAATGTTTATCCCAGCTCAAAAGTTGGTGAGTAGGAAGGACAAAAGCAGTACTTTGCAGATTTCTACGGGCAACTCCAGTGTCGCTACTGTTTCCCAAAACAGGCTCCAGTCCAAGAAACGCCCGAAAGTCCTCTCCAACCCAGCTGCTCCCAGGTGATCACCACAGCCATGCAACTCAAGAAAATAGGATCTCTCTCAAAACTATATCACAAATATTCACGAAGTGTAATGTTAAGCCACCCTTCAGTTCGCGTCTCTTATCCAAAAACATAGTTAGTGCTTTTTGGACAAATGCTATGTGAGGAATTCGACCATCTGCACAGGGACTGTGCGCTCGCCTGGGCTTTTTTGAAAGGAGATGAACCTCCATAAAATGTTTGGGGCTATTCTGCACACATTATACTATGCTTGCAGCACAACAAACACATAGCCACGTGTACTCTAGTTGGACACAGCCTACAGGCGAAGTCCTCCCGTCATGTTCAGCTGGAATGTGACGGCCATGGTTACATCAAAGCATCTCAAGAAGGGGGAAGGCAAAACCTTCCTCCTGCCATGGCCAGCCTCATTAATTGACAAAGGCTCCATGGATCCACCCTACCCTGTTTCCACCTGCTGGTTGTAGCGCATACTGATGAGAAGTTAATTGAACCATGCCTGCGGGAGGCCTGGTTGCAGAACTGACAAAGGACAAGATACCCAACACCCCTTTTGATATGCATCTGTGTCAACTTAAAGTCAGCTCCCGCCTCTTAGTTTGAAGGGCAGTGAAATGGCATGTCTGGGCCAACTGGTTACAGGGTCATCCCCCCCGGGGGACCCCATTCCCGGAAGGTACGAGTATGGGGTTTGGCGGCGACCATAAGTCTTGTCTGACTGCCGCTTCAAGGGAGACCTGCCACTTTTAAACAGGAACCACAGAGAGCTCAATTAAACAGAGAGACACTTTGATCCACACCAGACAGGAAGATGGGTGGGACTTAGTGGTACATGTTGTCACCCCTTTACCATTCCTTTTGCAAAGCTCTCTGGTTATGACCTCACGCATAAAAGGAGATTGTTGGTGGGGACCCAGGATTGGTTCATTAAGGTAGACTTAGCCTGCACCAATTACTGGGGTCCATTTGGCTTTAAAAGAGGGCTGAGCCCGTCTCTTAGCAGATCATCCGACGACTTTGAAAGAGTAGGAAGAAGGACTCATTTGGACCCTGGCTGAAGGTACATTCTGCCTTATAGCTTCCACCAGGTAAGGAAGGCCAGGATTTGCAAGAGGGAGACAAGATCCCTCCTGTAAACATCTCCTAGGGAACAGAGGGAGATGCTGAACTCAGAGGACACCACACTGCCTGCTGCCTGATACCCACAGCTGTCTCCCACCTTGAACTCGGTTGCAGGAGCTGCAAAGCATCCTGGAGCCGACTCGACCTTGTCGAGCATAAAGATCATCTCAAGCCCCAGGTACATTGTGGTTCTGTCCCACTAGACCTTCCCAGAAGGCCCCTAGGAACATTTACTGGCCCTTGTTCCCTTGGTGCTGAAACCAAATAACCTTGAATAGTTAAGACTGATTGCTTTACAGACTACCCTTCTGTCAGTATGCAGAGTGCATCCCTTTCCTTTGTGAAACTGTCTGTCCTCTTTGTTCCTTTACAGGGCGGGTTGTATTTTGTAGTGTGCTAGAACTGTCTGTTGTAATAATAATAAAGTAGATATTTTTACAACCTTAGCTGGACAGTCCCTTTTATCATTGGGTAATAATTGTATTTTTCGCTGTGTTGCAATTAACCAACGATCCACGACCTTGCAGAGATAAGCCTGCCTTTCCGTCCACGTTACCAAAATTGGACAAGGACGTTTATAATTGACTTGTGTTTCTAATCTGTTCAGGACTCTTCTGGTGTACTAGAGGTGTGGGGCTGATTGATGGTTTAGAAACCGATATTCATCCCTGGACCACTGGTGCCCCGGAAATTGATATAGTCACATGCCACAACACTCACTTTCTCACGCATGGGATTACCAAGCCTTTGACTCTCTATGAAATCAATGTTAATGGCAGACACATTTCATGATAGCGAATAGAGGTAGTTCCTAACAACAGCATTTCACAGCATCATCCACTGCTTCACTCCCACATCCCCTTCACCTTCTGTTCCCCACAATCCCATTTAGCGCTTGCTAGGACCCAATGTTTTAAACCCCAGAAAGCACATCTCTTTTCCACATTTGGCAGACATACCTGGGACACACAATGACAAACACTCACACAACAGGGGAAAGCAGTGGTTTGGGACATTTAAACAACATTTCAACAGCTGCATAAAGTACATCTCTGCACTCCATTATAATTGCACCTAATACCGAGAAAAGGTCAAATAGCGACACAAACTGCAACTTACCAAAGACGCTCCCCCATTCAACCCACGCCCCCTTTGCACCCATTTCAGAAGTATTGCCCATGTGTGACTGATGGACCTCCATGTTGACCGGCTCACATCTCCTTAGCAATTTCCTTAACACTTGAAAGAACCTTTGTTTTTTTTCCACACTTTTATTTTAAAGCATAACATTTCAAATAAGAAATACACATTTCTGAGTTAGTCATGATTGAAATGTGCAAATGTAACTGGTTTACTTTCATATCGGGCTGCTGCACTTGCAAGCAAGACTGAGGCTTAAATAATGGGCAGCGGATGTCAGTGTAGAAAGGTTGCTGTTACTCTTGTTCTTGGTCTGTCTTATGGTTGTATTGTTTTATTTAGTTTGTATTGTTGTCTATTGTGTGTGTGTTTGTACCAAAATGATTAAAAGGGATACAATGCATGTTAATAACAAGTTTACATAGTTTTGTTACCTTAGCATGCTTACTTGGAAATCGTTGCTTGAAATTGTGCACTTTTGTTTGGTAATTGTATTTGTTTATTTGTAAAGCGCTTATAGAGTGCTTCAAAGTGCTTCAAGGCGGGAAAGGGAAGAGGCGAAAACAGTCGTAATTCTTAGGCCTGGTGTGTCTTGCCCGTATTTGCTGTCATTATAAGTGCAGCTATAAGCAAGTGGTGGGATGTTGCATAGACGCCCCCACTCGATCTTCCTTCCACCCATGACTGGGAAATCTGTGTTACCAGAGGGAAGGCGCTCAAAGCGCGTGGGAGTTCCGAAACTGCTGACCGAGCCTTTTAAATCCGCTGTTTGTACATCACAGGCTAGGACACAAAGCATTTTTTAACACTCTTTTTGGGGTTCTATATATTTTAATGTAAACACTGGCCCAGTATGGTTACTATGGAAACCTCTTTGAAATCAGGTCTAAGATTTCTGTGGAAGTCTGAGCAGTGTGTATGCTGGCTCAGCTTAGTGTGGTGGAAACACAGTCTGAACAGAAAGCTAAACATAGAAGCGGAGGGGAAAGTATTATAAAATGGCGACTCGATCATTTCCAATAGCAGACGCAGGGGAAGGCTGCCCATACTGGCTTACACCAGTTTAATAATATCAAGAATTAGCACATCAATTGGACTGCTGGGATGACTCATGCAATCGGGCGCATGCCCTGATGTAGGTCTCTTGCACAAACACATATGCCTTTGCACGTCACCTGATCCAGAGTAAAGTGTTTAAGAGAGAATATTAATCCAATACACAGTAAAAATGGGGTTAGAGTCATTTGGTGGCAGTACTTCTGAGCCCAGAGGCGTTGTCACAGTGGTGTGCTCTGAAGCACATATTTTAGAGTTTCGAAAAGTGGTCTGTAGTGTCATAATGCCACGCTGGCGGTAGCCTACCAGCCTGCTCTTGAGTATGGGCAGGATGGAGGAAAGAAGTGACAGCCTGCTGCTTCAACCAGCTTTGAATATGCCATTATTAACCCTTTCCTCCGGTTTTACCGAGGGTAACGGACCAACAGCCAGAGTTAAAGGCCAGAGCAAAGCAAGGGCTTTTAGTGAGGGCACCGAGTTGCTACCCCGGTATAGCCCATGGAACAGGTTAATAATGCATTAACACCCTAGTTATCAAAGTGATAATTCTGGGTGTTAAAGAAAAAAAGTATTTTCTTTCAAAGAACAAGACATGCGGCATCCTGTTCAATTAATGAAAATGCTGTATAAAGTTGGCAACCATGGTTCAGGAAGGCGGGGCTCCGTACAGAGCCCTCTTCCCTTTCCATGGCAGCCAAATTGAGCAAGAAGAGGCAGGAGAGGTAGTAGCAGTGGCGAATGTGTAAGTGGGGATTGGGGCTGAGGGGCAAAATGACTGCAACGGTGGGGGAAGATCTCAGGCTGGGGAATCGGAGATCGTGCAGCTTGGAATGCGGGCTAGATCGAGAATATCAGCCTGCATTTCTAGCCTCCTGATGGGCCGGCTCCCACCCACAGGTTGCTAATTAAGCAATATGACCTGAGCGGCGGGCATTACTGACTCAGGTAATGCCCCGGGGCCCATAGTTATAGGCCCGAGTGAAGCGAGGGCCTGAACAAAGGCCCCAGGGCATTACCTGAGTCGGTAATGCCCCCGCCGCGAGGGTCATATTGCTATTTGTACCCCGCCCCCCATTATGTGCGTGACCGGGGCACTAAAAGCATTTATTTCTGTCCCGAAACGCTGCAGCATTTCGGGAGAGAAAAAAAACAAGAAACAACCAAGAAAATGATTGCCATGCAAAGGGAAAACGGAGAAAAAAAAGAAAAAGAAGCAGAAAGTAAGTGGGGTTGGGAGGGAAGGGAAAAAAAACGTCCCTGCGTCGCGGGAGGATGGGAGCTTCCAGCCGTGTGGAGGCGCGGAGCGGGGATCGCAGGAGCAAGCAGGTAAGTGGGGTGGGGAGGGCAGGGAGGAGGGAAGGAAGGGAAGAAAAAAAAAAGCTTACCTGCGTCCCCTGCAGGGGACGAAGGCAGCCTCTCAGCCGTGGGGAGGCTCGGAGCGGGGATGGCCCGCTTCGAGCCTCCTCATTGGCTGAGGGGCTGCCACGCCCCCCACCGAGGACAAGGCGGCTCGAATCCTGGCCGAGAATCGAGGGATTCTCGGCCGGGTCAGGATCCGGCGAGAGCCAATCAGAATGCGTGTTGCATTCTGCTTGACTCTCGCCGGTTACTAATATTCAATAAGACACCTACCAACAGGTCGCCCTTAGTGTACATCACCAGTTATCAAGGTCACAGACGTTCCTCAGTGAGGGCAGCCTTTGTCTATTGGACGTCCACCACCACTTTCCTACTTAAAGAATGCTTTAGCTCCTCCCCTTGAACTGGGCTTGGGTATACCCACTTCATAAACCATACATTTCTGTTTGTCTCCCGAATCATTAGCATCATCAAGAACATCCCCCAGAGCCTGCATGAAGAAAGAGAGGAATATTTGACACACTTATTGTCATATGTTAAACAGTTACCCCTTTACCTCTTCCACTGGAATTAAGTTTGTTTTCTGGCATACAAAGAACATTGAAACATTGTGGAATTATTGTACAACAAAATCGCATAGCGTATAAGGGTTGACGACAAATATGAAATATAATAATCTCTTCCCCTCCCATACTATTTCTAGAATTTGCAAAAAGAAAAGCTCCCCAAAATTGAAATGTGTTTTGACCAAAGTGGGCAAAATGAAAAACAATGCATGAGGATTCCCTTATTTTGGCCAGCCCGCCACGTTGGCCATCTACCCAGGCCAGCCCTTTGCATGTTGCATCATGTGTCTACTTCCTACACAACCGCCACGGTCACAGTTCCACTACCTCTGGTGACATAGAGCCATGTGATGGACTGGAAATGGTATTGCTGCAATTAGCAGGACATTTCCATCGCTTTCCCTAAAAGAGTGTGCAGCGGTATATGGCCACAGGCAACTTCCTCAACATCTCTTAGTGATGTCTACGAGAAAGCAGTGGCTTGTATTGAGGTGGAAGAGGGAGGAGCAAGTGAGACATGCCAACTCGTTGACTGTCTGGGAGAAACAGGCTGGCTGCAGTGGTTTTATGTTCATTCTTCGCCCATTTTTTTTTGCAGCATTTTTTGCCAAAAATGTTTTGCTGAAAAAAATCATCCCTTTTTTAATATATTTGGGGGGTGCCCCCAATCCGACCCTACTCTATGATTTATCCCCTATAGACCACCCCGCCCTATGCCTTGTATGCCCTCCCCCCACAAATAAGTACATGGACATTTTTACATTCATTTTATAAAGTATTTATAACAGTAACTTGTTTATTTTGAAAACCAAATATATTAAAATGTGTAACATAACTTAAAAGATGCTGTACATATTTGTAAAAGCATCAATCAAGTCAAATAACTTTTTTATAACATTAAAACATGGCGGCCGCCATTTTGGAAGTAAATATGGCTGACAAATCCACCACACAGTAGAAATTGAGCCAAAGGATGCAAAAGGTGGCGCAGCTTGGAAGGAAAATGGGTGGGAATGGGAGGAAATTCCTATACATTTCACTTAGTAACGGGCGTTAAATGGGTGGGACACATAGTCAAACTACCATGTATGCATCCTCATATGCCAGCCTGCATTGAAAAGCATTCCAACAAACCTGCATCCAAGCCCCTGTTTCAAGCTTTCATGTTAAAGCTCTTATTTTAATGACAATAGTTTCGACTTTATAGTTGGCGCTTTCAGAGCCACCTAATAGCCAAAATGAAATTTAAAACGGGCGATCAATGAACGTCGTAATGCTGCGTTATAGGATGGGTTGGTATTACTTAGGATGGATTCCAGTTCACAGGGAGCATTTGGGAGATTGAGAGGTTGTTTCCTGCGAGAGGTGCTTGTGCAATAGATTAGCCTTAGCCACATTAGTAACACATGCACATTCTATAGGGGGAAACACAGAACATGGCGACATTTCCTGAATGATGTTTAGTGTCATTTCTCTGTAGCATGGATACACCGCTGTGGAACTTGTGCAGAACTTTGGTAGTGCGCTTGGCAAATTCTTGCTGCAGTCTATGGAGTTTGCACTTTAGAGGATGGCACATTTTTTTTAGAGACTTTCAAAGATTCAAAAGATAAATTTTTACGGAATGTCTCAGCTCAGGAAATTAATTTGCTGGGTGGCTGCCAGACTACTGAATGAATATACTTAATCCGAATCTAACACTCAAACTTCATTTAATTTGGGAGGTGTGCCATACTTTGATTACTCTGAACAATGTATTCACGTATTCTGCCGGGCCTAACTTTGTGACAGAGAGCTTTACTGTGCTGAGTGAGTCCATCTTTAAACTTAAAGCATTTTTCACAGCGCCCAAACACGCAGCGGATGTCAGAATGACAGCAGTGCATAATACTGCAACAATCAAATATCATTCAAAGGCAATGCAAGTCCAAGTCCCAAAATATTTGCATGCCTTTCGTTTAGGTTTTTCTAGAAAATTGAAATTAGCATTTAAAAATAGAACTGAGGTATTGATCAAGAATACTTCTTTTCTATGAACCTTTCAAAATTTCAGTTTAAAATACAAGCCTCTCTGTGCTCGCACTTTTAGGCAGATACAAACAACATTTCTAGAATGTACCTTGTTGTAGCTTGCACACCCAAGTGCAATTAAAAGTATTAAGTACCTCACAGCCTTACAAAATGGGACTAAGAACTTTCTGTCTGTTTACTGTGAAAACCTGTTTATAAGATTATCCTCCATAATTCTGATCAAATCTTTTAATAATACCATTTAAAGCACTGGCTTTATTCTTTATGTTTAAGTTGGAAGGCTGGTCAGACATGGAATTTCTGGTCAAGACGCCTAAGTATACTATCTCATCTGCTTTCTCCAAAAATGTGGAATTCATAGACCATCTATATGTATTGGATGTGTTTGACTTACTGTAATATGCATAACATTAGACTTGTCTGTATTGATTTTTAAACAGTCAAGTGAAACATGGGTCCAAAATAACATTAAGACTACCCCGAAAATCTATAGGTTTCGGGTCTAACAAAATCACTTGCGTATCTTATTATCACTCACTCGACTTTGGTGAAATGTTCGTTAAGTCAGCTAATAAAAGAGGCAAATCGGCTACATAAAGATTGGAACAGGAAGGGGGCCAAAGCACACCCTTGCTTTGAACCCATGTGTCAGTACATCCTTTGAAAGGTATCTGCAGAAAAAGTTGAATTCGAATGAAAAAAACGGAGGCAGAAATCTTTTTATTCACATATTTTGACTTTTTAGCAAATTAATAGACAGAGGGTGGGGTAACGGGATATATTAGGGTATGGTGAACGTTGAGGGAGCTGCAGGGGGGGACCCGCATTTCCAGTCAGAAATTCTAATAAAACAAATTCGGCATTTTCTGCCTCAGTATTTTCTATTCGATCTTTTCATGGACAACCCATTTGAAAAGGTACTCATAGTGGACCAAAACACCACTTTGAGAGTGTAATATGATGATTCATTTTAATAAACCTTTATCTGTCTCCAAGGGCATATAAAATGTTATTTTTAGTAGCCCAACTTGTTAATTCACGTTGATATTATTTAGGAGCAACCAGAGAGTTAACTGCAAATAGGTCATGACCCATTACAAGCACAGCTGCTCTTACAGTTAATGTCAATCTGGCAACTGATGTAGATTGCCCGTGAAGTCTAATACTAGTTAAAACCTCTGATTGAGGAATTTCAATCCAATTGAAGTCCCCTGTAGTTGGAACTCTGAGTACTTTTCCTCCCTTCACCAAATACATATGCTTTTTTGGCTGCAGCTGATTTACGACTATGCAAGAACTTGTGTAGGTCATAGGTATCTTGTTTTGCTTTCTTTTTTTACTTGGATTAGTGGTCTTTATCAAATGATAAAGGCCTGCCTCATTCGTAATAAGGGTCACGTTTTGGGCTTCATTTATAAAGGCGTGTTTATCTCTTCCATGCTTGCACCCCTCCACTCCCCAACCCTTTGTCAGCTTTCTGGATAAAGAATGGTGATCAAAACACCCCGCCAACCAGGGGGGAAAATGTGCACTCCCATCTAGCCATTGGCTGGTCATAATTGACTCTTGGTGAGTAAGACATGGTGTGCTGTCTGCATCTATAGAATTGAGGAGGCAAGTGATTTTTTTAATGGATGGCTAGTAGCTTGCAAAATGAAATTGTTCCCCCTGTCGCCAACTGTACATCAGAGACAGACATTTGTGGTTGGGCACCAGCACCGCTGGGTCCTTTTTTAAAAAACGTTTTTGTATGGGGAGCGCAGAACACCCCTGCAACCCCTGATGCCATTATAGCAAACAAGGGTGCGGGGGACACTCCAGCAACCCCTGCTCCCATTGTTTGCTATAATGGCACTGCATGGTGTATTTGTTTGAAAATTTCGGCTGTATGAAATTTTCATACAGCCGAAATTCGAAGAAATACACCATACGTTTATTCCCGATCATTTCTACGGATATCGTTAAGTTGATTATTGGAGAGGTTATTTACCATTGCCACATTTTCAGTTATACCATTAGCTGGTCATTCCAAGAAAGGACACATTATAATAGGGCTAGGCGCAGTGGGACAGCTTCTTTTACCATTGATATCCTCCTTTACGGAGAACCCTGCGCTACCACAATCTTTAATTTCACTATGTACGTTAGATAGACAATGCAACTGAAGCAACTGCGCTTTGACATCCTCTGTCATATTATCCTACAGTTTTTCTGGTGATTTAGGTACTAAGTGCAAAGAATCCAAAGATGGAGGAGCAGGTGCACTGAAAGAGCCTTGATGCAGACACACATGTGTTTGAGAAGGCAAGCACACATTGAGGCCAGCTGTGGCCTCTTGCACTTGCAGTTCTTTGAACTGCAGAAGCCTCCTTTGTGTCAGCCTACCAGGTGGATGAGTTCAAAGTAACACATTTTAAGGGATTTCACTCTCTGTCAAGGCTACGGCAAGTATGTAATAATTATCTGCGACAGACTTGGTGGACAACACATTCAATGCATCCCAATCCGATGTACTACAAATTGCATTTCTGGGAATACTTGGGGGGCTAGTGAAACAGATGTCAGCTGGGTCTTTGCCACTGGCCACGGTTTTTGCAAATGTTTTGATTTTTGATGGGTTCGGTCAGTGACCCTGATGGATCTGCTGTCTTCAGATGCCCCAATGCCCACTAGGATAGATTAGCTTCCATGGCCAAAGGCTTTCAGGAAGGCATAGCAGAAGGCACAGCCAGAACTGTCTTGTTCTTCTAGTTATGACCACTTTTTGTCCTGAGCGGACGACTTATCAGTTCGAGACACGCCAGCCATCTCTAGGAAGGGCACTTTATGAATAAAAACACTTTTGATATATTAGTAGATGTTAGCATACCAAAAAACGAAGGTGCTGGGCATTATCCCAGCGTAGGAGACAGAGGAGATAAAGCGCATCCATCTGCAGCCACAACATCCGATGGGCGTAAATGTATGAGGGGGAGACAAGTGTGATTGTCCCCGCCAACTTTCGTGGCACACCATTTTGTCCCCAACATTTTCAGCAAAGTTACTGTTAAGAAGTGTAAATGAACTTAAATCATGCTACAGGTTTGATTTAAGTAGTTTATAGATTTATTGGGAGGAGCCCCCGTGGAGGCCAACCTTTATCTCTCAGAGCATCTTCGTGTATGGTTCCATCAACATTCTGGAACCATACACGAACACACTGTCAAGGTTACAGAACATATACATAATGGATTCATGACTGAGCCTACATAACTAATGGAGTAGACATCACAACATCTTCCCTTCTATATTAAATTGAACAAAAGGAGTTTTAACAGTTTAAACTTTTTGACATTTTTCCTAAAAAAAAAACACAACTGTATATATGATAGTGATAACAAAATGTCATTTAAGGAAAAGGATACATTTTATGAAGATTGTTTATCTTTTGATATACACGCTTCCTTGTGTTGCTGTGGATCTTAGTCTCAATTTCTTTTTAATAATAAACATAGTCTTGATTATAATTCCACACTCTTTTCCTGACTCTTGAAGATGACTGAATATTCTCTACTTCATGCGTTCCATTTTTTTTCAAATTCTCTTGAGCATAAGTTTTGTTCATAAATCCAAAGTCATTTGTCTTGTCTTTAAACATTTCTCCCTTTGTAATCTGTTCTCTCTCCTTCCTTTCAACTTCCTCCTCCTTAGCCAAAACAATATCATTACATGACCACTTCTTTCCATCATCTAAAATCACAGATTTCACCGAGGACTCCTTTAATTTCTGATGAGGACGAAATCATGACTCTCCTTTCATCACTCTCTTGGGTTCTCTTACTCTAACCCAATCTCCTTTCACAAACTTGCTTTCTTGAACATGTTTTTGTCTGTCATAATACTTTTTGTATTCTTCTTGTTTTCTTCTTACTCTGTCGACTATTTCTTCCACATTTATTTCCTTGTTCCTCCTTTTTGTTATCCATGCAGGTCTAAATCTGTTTGTGGCTATTCTCCCCCTCATCAAAGTAAAAGGTTCTTCTTCAGTCACTGAATGGGGAGTAACTTTATACGTGTTAAGCGCTTAAGTGTCTCTTTCCATGGTATATTGTTGACAATAGCTAACTGAATGATACCTTTTATGAAACGATTCATCCTTTCTACCAAACCATTTCCCGTGGGATGGTATAAAGCTGTTGTGGTATGTTTGATGGCCCTCTCTTTAGGAAATGTTTGAATCTCATGTGACATGAATTGAGCACCATTGTCAGATATTATTTCTTGAGGCTCCCCTTCTCTGTTAAAAATTTCCTCCAGAAACTTCATAACTTTTATTGCTGATATTGATTCAACAATTCCACATTCCACCCATTTGGACGTATAATCAACCAGCACAATAAAATAAACTTTCTGTGGTCCTAAAGTTTCATACGGCCCTGCTATATCTATAGCCAGCTTTGTCCATACAGCACTTGGAATATCAACTGGTCGTAATGGTGTGACGTGTGTTGTTTTGCTTTTATCACTCACTGCACATGCTGTGCAATCCTTAACAAGAGCTTCTAATTCACCCCACATGTTGGGCCACCAATAAGCCTCTCTCATCCTTCTTTTTGTTAAGTTTCTTCCTACATGTCCTTCATGCGCTATTTTCATAATTTTCTCTCATCTTTGTTGGAGGAATTATCCGATCTCCTCTATAAATGCATGTATTATCACTCGTTAATTCATCTTTTATCTTTTCCCAAGATTTGATATTCTCCTCGGTATCTGTTCAGCAGTCGGCCTCGCGCAGCATTCAAATGATGCCAAGATGCCAATCCAACGTAAGCACTTTCATCCAGTCATACTTTTGTTCCCAAAGCGTGCGATTCACGCCACAACAAATGCTCACTTGCTATGCCCACTTGCCTTAGTGGTAGCTTCTATCGTGGGTTCTGCCGCCTTACGACTCTCCCAATGCCGTTGGCCGAAACAGCAACTCGCTTCACACTGCATCCGGGGGCTCCCCCCCTGCGGACACCTCGTCGCCAATTGTTAAGAAGTGTAAATGAACTTAAATCATGCTACAGGTTTGATTTAAGTAGTTTATAGATTTATTGGGAGGAGCCCCCGTGGAGGCCAACCTTCATCTCTCAGAGCATCTTCGTGTATGGTTTCATCAACATTCTGGAACCATACACGAACACACTGTCAAGGTTACAGAACATATACATAATGGATTCATGACTGAGCCTACATAACTATTGGAGTAGACATCACAACAGTTACTCTGCTGCAAGATCCTTTTTATTATCAAAACCATGAGTTTATTGACTTGCATGAGCCTAGCTGTTTAGACGCAGGGCTATCACAGACTGTGCAGACTGCAAAGCCCCATAACGCAAACTTGACAATGGGCTTTTATTTTGAAGGGAATGCTTTTCAACTCCTCTGCAGCAGCCTGCCCATATGCAAAACGGCCTCCAAACTTCAATTGACCAATGCAAATCACACAGTGATCTATGCAGACTGCATATCCACTAACTTCCACTTCACGCATGCTTCGCACTAGACTTTCATTTCTAAAGAGATAACTTCCACGCCCTCGTGCAGCATCGGAGAGGTGCTTCTTCCCAAGGAACGTGTCCGTAGCCATACCAGGCTCCAACTTCCAACTCTGCAGCACAAAGCACATTGGACCTCATTAAGTGGTTACGATGCTGGAAAAAGTGTCGGCTTTACTGCCAAAATACTGCCAAACTCATAATGAGGCACACTGCAGACAATGCAGACTTCAGATCCACTTAACACATCCTTCGCGTACACAGGATGTGATCACCAAATTAATAAACTTGTCTTTTTCTAACAACATGGTCCCAAGTAATCTGAAACAATCCTGGGTCCTACCCTTGCTAAAAAAACAGACCCTCGACCCAGACATACCCACAAATTATAGACCCATTACCACTGTCCCATTTTTACTAAAGATTCTTGACAGAGTGGCCTATTTACAAATTCAGGATTACCTTGAAACTAACCTATTACTAGGTATTCGCCAATCTGGCTTTCGTCCCCAACATGGGACGGAAACGGCCCTTGTTGATCTCAAGAGCCAGATAGACGAAATCAAAGATAAAGGGAGGGCTGCCATCCTGCTTCTCCTCGACCTCTCCGCTGCCTTCGACCTGGTTGACCACAAAATCTTGTGCAACCACTTATCATCGGCAGCACACTTCTCCCACTCGGCGGTCACATGGATCCAATCCTTCCTGGACAACAGGACCATGCGAGTCTTCTCACCCATAGCAGCAGCCGACCCTATTCCAATTACCTGCGGTGTCCCACAAGGATCTTGTGTTTCACCCACTTTGTATAATATATTTACAAAGCCCCTATTCGATAAACTGGACCATCTGGGTGTCACCTACACCAACTACGCAGATGACACCCAGATACTCCTCACTTTATCAGGCAACTACAACGCGGACGCCAACAGGATCGGTGAAGTCTTTTCCATCATTCAGGCATGGATGGCCACACATGGCCTCTGCCTGAACGATGACAAGACTGAACTGCTCCTTGTAGGCTCACCCAACACTATCCGGAATCTCAGCCCTAGCTACTCTAGCTTCATCATTGACGGCAACACCATTCCCACTGCCAAAAGTGTAAAAACTCTGGGTTTCTATCTCGACACTAACACCAACTTCGCCAAACAAATTAATATGACCGCCTCAGCCACTGCTTACACTGGGAAACTAATCAGAGCCTGCAGACCTTTGATATCCCCCAACAATTGCCTTACTCTAGCCAGAGCACTTATACAATCCAAACTGGATTATTGCAACAGCCTGTATGTAGGTGCCAATAAATCGGTTGTCAATAAACTGCAAGTTCTACAAAACAATGCACTCCGTGCCGCCCTTAATATTCCCAGAAGAGAACATATCTCAGCCACAAGAATCACATGCAAATGGCTCTCCATCCAACAAAAAATAGACCTAAAAACTATCTGCCTCACCTACAAAGCTCTTAACCACCTGGCCCCACCTTATTTAACCGATAAATTCACCTTAAGACAGAATATCAGAACCACCAGATCCTCTAATACACTACAACTGACAGTGCCCAAATACTCCCTAAAAAGAGCCGGTGGATCCAGCTTCCCAGTTCTAGCCTCACAATTATGGAACACTATTCCACTGGACATCAAATCTACCCCTACATTTCAACCTTTCAGAACTAAGATCATCACCTGGTTACTCAACAAATAACTAGCACTGTATGTATGTATGTATCCGCTACGATGTTACTAATTCTACTATAACTGCTTTCATAACTGCTTTTGTAACTATACATATGCTGCACAAATGTACAAATGTTCTTACCTATGCCTGTAACCTGATGCTTAAGCGCCCATATACCTCTGGGTCAGGAGCGCTATACAAAATAAATAAACAAACAAACAAACAAACAAACACCACCCTAGGCTTTCGTTTCTAGTTTGAGCCATCAGGTGGTGCTTTAGCGCCACCTATAAGGCAAAACTATTGAATTAGTGTACTGAGAAATTGCCTATGAGGAGGAATACAAAGCTTTTAAGTGTTGTTTGGTTATTTATTTGCCACCCATTGACTGCCCATGGCCATGCTAATCCCTATGTCCATTCCCACCCAGTTCCTGCCCCTCAACGCCCAAAACGCCACCTCTTGGGAACTCTTTGAGCTTGCTTTATTCGAGCCTTAACATCAAACTTTGCACCTGAATTGCCTGCCAGTGTTTTCTCAAAGCAGTCATCTGAGAGTTAATGACTTAATTTGAGTTATAAAAGGGCTACAGTTGTAACAAAAATGTCTTAACTTGGCTTGCCTTCAGCCATTCGATTTATAAGCACTTTTGCGGCCTCATTAAGACCCTGGCGCTCCCGTAATGAATGGTGTCGGTACGGGACCCGCACCATTCATTACGGGATGCCCTATTACGAGGCCTGCTAGCGGTCCCGCTTTTCACGTCTGGTCTGACCAGATGTGAAAAGCGGGACCCGCTAGCAGGCCAGGATGCTACCAACGGGCGAGTCATTAAAGACCCCTTTGTTAGCATCCTTCCCATTCCCATTCTATAGGGCTCAAATGGGAATGGGGATTGATTTTTTTACCAGGTCCAAGAAAAGGGCAATTACCGGGTCCGCCAAGGTCGGCATAACCCGGTTATTGCCCTTTTCTTGGACCCAGTAAAAAATCATTACAGGCGGCAGCCGTGCCCTTATTAAGGGCACAGCTACCGCCATGGTCCTAATGAGGCCCTTTGTGTCCTTCGATGAAGTCCTGTAAAAAAAACACACATTGGCAAAGCCAAGCGTTTGGGCTTGTGTATAGGTATTAGGCATTTGCTCGGCACTGCTATTAGATGCCCATGTACTTGCACCTGCTGCTATCAATAGCCAGTTAGTACAACTATGGTAGTGCCTGGCAAGTGGCTATCCCATGCCTACACAATAACAAAACATGTTGGCATTGCCAATGCTTGTTAATAGGATGATGTTCACAACTTTGCACACCGTCAGGACAGTTCTCCCCAGAGGGTTGACCGTATCCGCAACAGACTCCAAAATCGAACTCTATATCATGAAGCACACATAGGACTGTTTAAAATATATTACATGTACACTTGGACTCCTTTTGAGAGGCTAGCCTGTCAGGCGACACTTGATTTTGTTCGTCCTACTGTTTTTGGGTTGCTGTTAATCCATACATTCTGTCGCGTCTAATCTGAGTTAGGCGGAAAAGGAGTCTGCTCAACCACCTTGGAAATTATATTTAGTCTACAAACTCAGAGTACAAGAAATGCGCCCGTCTTATGTAATTGCGTTACTCAAGTTTTAATTCATGCCCTATAGTGATGACACGTGTTTCGGCTACTGAAACCCTTCTTCAAATCAGGGCTAATAGTACTATCATAAGTAGTCACATATCCGATATTAGAATGAATAAATAAAAAGAACAAGGGTAGAGAAAATTGAAAAAGCAAAATCCAACAAAAAACAACAAAACCAAATAAAAACACAGAGATTTGGGGTTGGAGAAGGGTTGGATTGAAGGGTGGTTTTAGAGATTTGAGAAAGCACAAGAGACAAAAAACACAGATTGTAAGGGTCAGGTTACCACAGTGCAAATAATAATAGAATGTCAATCCATATTATTCTCATATGGAAATGCATGTTATTGGTGTTCCACATTACCTTGGCTGCGTTGTTAAGGTAGCAATCGTTGGTAGGTATAGACTAATTTAAAGGGTCCGATCCCTGCGGGTAAATATCATAGTTTTGTATTCAATTTCTATTGCTTGGTGTTGCCAGAATGTTCGAGTAGTTGTCGCACCCTTTATAAATTACACCATTTCGTCTTAATTATATTCCATTATTAGTAAATGCGCGTTATGTCATCCCCTCATTACCTTTTATCTCTTTCATACACCCTATGGTTCAAGTGTTCTAGTTCGTTACTTGTATATTTGGCCTGCTCGCGTTCATATTATCTATTGCAGAAGTGCCCTTCCTTTGTTTGTTCAATTGGTGTGTACGGCACCACCCCGCTTGTAAATCTCTATCTTTTCTCTTTATGGTCATGTACGACTGGTTTCATCCGTGTAGCGTTACATATAACTATAACTAAGTTATCCCTTGCGCCGATTGTATTGCGCTTCTATTGTGGATTCCTGGAGTCACTCTACGTATTCCAAACTTGTTTCATTATATCGACGGTCTCTTACCTGCAAAATGCGCCCTCTGGCGTCCCTCACGTTGGCTCAATGTTACAGCTCGCGTTATAGCAAGGATAATACTAAATAGCATTCGTCTGTTGCTCGGGCAACGGTGGATGCCTTTGTCCTACCTTTGTGTTTACTGTTGTGGACGGCATATTCCGGCCGCCATCTTTTGGGAAAACTCTTCCCTTGTATTCAAAACAAAGCCATAGATCCTAGTTATATATTCGCCAATACTGGGTGTTAATATGTCTGAGACCAATGTATGATTCAATTAATGGTTGTCAAGATGTGGATTCACATATTAGTATTTGTATAGAACTTATATTCTCAAAAGCTGATTATGGTGCAAATGTACTGCTGTGCCTAATTCTAGGATGTTAGTGTTATTTAGTGGATTGTATCATTGCATTAGTATACCGCTTATTGGTATTCATACAGTGCATTTAGTAATTGTAATCTAATAGAGTGTGTAGAAAGGACTGGATCTAGTCATCATAAACTTAAGTTCCTTGTGGCATAAAGTGGTTTTAACGGTCTTCATTGTGCATATTATATTACTAATTTACAGTTTCCACTTTACTTACATCATAAAGTGGTTTCAACGGTCTTAATTGTGCATATTATATGACTAATTTACAGTTTCCACTTTTCTTACATCATAGATCTTAAAACTATCCAGTCAGATATCAATTGTATGCATTCAAAATACATTAATCAGAGAAATGACACCATCTCATTGTCAGAGTTCAATCCAGTTACAGTGCTGTTGAGTCTACAAATAGTTCTAGCTTCTGCCTGGCGCAGTGCTTTTTCTCTGTCTCTTCCTCTTTTGCCCAATTGGACATATTGTAATCCAATGAATTTGAGGTCACTCTTCTCCATTTCATGGCATTTCTGCCAATGTGCTGCTAAGGGCAAACAAATGTCTTGGCTCCCAATTTTTGCAGCACTGCTCACTCACACTGATACCAAGGGCACTACACTCATCCTTAATCATTGTGATAATTGTATTTATAAGACTCTAATTATTAGTCTAATATTAATAGTGAAACATCTGAAGGTAAGTAATCAAAGCGACTGTGCTTCTGCTAAACACACTAAAATACACTATTACAAAACAATACACAAAGCAAGTTTTCATCCTCAACATACAATCTCTTTTCACAAAAAGAAATGTTCGACCTATTGCCCAGATGCCTCAGGGTTAGGTGCACTATATAAAAGTTCAAATAAATAAATAAATTAGCTTTTCAAGGCTTGGTTTGTGTGCCTAATGCTCAGTTGCTATTATTGTTTTCCCAGTTCCACTTGGGTATGAGCCAGATTCCTTCTAAGGCTACATTACTCTCTCATACTGGAGGAAAGGTCAAGGCTGTTTCTGGCCATGTGCCAGGGGTCTCTGCTTTTGTGGCATTCTCCCCGCCCTCACTCTGTGTGCGCGTGTGTGTGGCTGATGATGTCGAGGGTGTGTGTGCAATCCTATCATTCGATTATTCTCTCTGATAAGGTTTCGCCACTAGAAGCTGGAGGATAGCTACCTAGGTGGTGGGGCCGGTGAGTCCATCTCCTACATATCTTTTGTTCTAGTTCCTAAGTTCCAACCTTCAGAGAGTTGGCGGACAGGCCTTCTGTGGAGGCCGGAAAACTCTGGAATAGCCTTCCACTTAAACTTAAACAGATTGAGAACCATCTAGACTTTCGTCTTCTACTTAAAATCGTCATGTTTTGTTAAACCGTTGATGGCTGCAGCCCTGCTGTGTTTGCCCTAGCGCCAAGATGCCCTTGGGTGAACGTACACGCTACAAATTCAGCTAACATAACATTTTAATGTGTGTCAAGTTACTTCGATTAAGATCTTAACTTCGGGTACTTGAGGTTGTGGCATATTTTTTGAGTGACAAAGTGCACACTTCAAGTGGCCGTGAGGTGATTTTTTACAGGTCTGAGGAAGAACTCGAGGATCCTGTGAGGAGTGCTGAGGGGGGAGCATAGTTCGTTTTCGCACACATTGCTCCGCAGAGAAGTTTCAGCAACCCTGTAGGATGTCTATGTGCTACATGTGGTGTCCGCGGGAAATTAAGGGAAGCACTAGGCCAGGAGCACAGTAAAAATGCATGGGAAAAGCTACCCCTGCATTGTGATCATCTTTGGCCTTGGCATGCAGCAGTAGTTCTCACCAGTACGGGTGCTGGCGCTGGTCTAGAACAGGTTTTCACCATGTGCAGCTACCACTATTAATTTAGGCATGGCACCAGTGCAGCTCAGACATTCTTTGGTTGGTGGTGCGTAGGGTATACGAGATATTTCCGCTTGGTGACAGTTGAGACAGGAACAGTGGCAGTCCGTGGAAGTGCTCAAGAAGTGGGCACGCATCTGGCATTTGCTGTGGAGTGTCTGCTGGTTAAGCTGTCCTGAAAGGAAATAAAGGGGCGGGGACTGTTTGTGGTTGTAATGGTTTGTGAGGCTTCATTGGTTATGCCACAGAATGTGGCCCCACCACTGCCAGTGATAGGGCCAATAGTGGAACCACTGTGCTCAAGGAGGCGCCTCAGGCCGTGAAGCCGGTTGTGCCAGATTGCTGTTAGGTGTTAAGGTAGCTTTTGGAACAATGCGCGAGACATTGATTGCCGCATGCAACAAGAAACAGAAGGCAGGAACGCCTTGCTGTGCCACTGAGGAACTTCGTGGTGCATGGTCAGAACTCCAGAGAACACACGGTACAGGCACAAAATGGCTCTTTCACACAAAGATGTGGAGTCTCGATGGGACCAACATGCTGCATGGGGCGGCACTCTGACTGTGACTCTGAGCCTTACCAAGGCAGTTATGTACATATGACCCCCAGAATTGGTCTGCTTAGTGTTAGAAAAAAGGTCACTGGGATCCAACGAGGTGAGGTTGTAATGCAAGGTCTATGTGTGGTAGTGTACCTGTTGTGGCCTCTCTGTTATCCCACACGTTCAGGTTGTGTGGCAAAATGATAGATTTAGGCATGTCAGGCCCTATTACGAGAATGGTAGTTTAGTAAAACATGGCAGTGTCAAAATGACTGCCCACCACACTACGAGTTTGGAGGCAAAGTTGAGCAAAACCCCCAGAGCACTTGGTTGGAGGTTTATTCTCCCCCTTGTGGTGTGTTGGTCTAGCGGTTTTCCTGCGTGAGCGTCATGACTGTGTCATGATGCTCCTTTAATAAAATGGGCTCTGCTGGCACGCGGAGGGCAGTGCAGCAGAGTCCCAGGAAGCGGCAACTCGTGTCTGTGACCATTTGTGTACGTGTGATTGACTGCCGTGTTCCCACGGCCTAGGCAAGCTACTTCGGCTCGGTGCCCCCAGTGCCGCAGCAGCCTTGTGTTGGCTGCCCCCAACAGTCTCCAGGATGCCCTGGCGGTCCGAGCACGGTGAGAGCGCCGTGTTCCTGTCCACGTTGGGTGAACCTGACATCTGGTGTGGCCCGCCCCAGTGACCAGAGGCGGGCTACCACATTGGCGACGAGGAGGTTTCGCCCCGCACATGTTGGTGTGCGGCCTCCCAGACGTGAGACTCTTTCATTTCTTGTCTCCCTCTTCTGTTGGAGTGGGCGGTACAAAGGACCCGTGCCGTGTGAGGAGTGGACCCGCGTGACGGGGGGCCCAGGGACCCGGCACAGGGTGTCGGTGCAGGTCGCCTGGTGCCCGTAGCAGGAGTACGTCCGCTAGTGCCCCAAACAAAGGGCAGTGGGCGTGGCCGTGGCCCGCATGTACCCGGGCCCGGCGGTGAAGGAAGCCGAAAGCGGCGTGTGCTGCAAGAGCTTGCCAGGCCCCCAAGGAAAGGGGGGGCGGGCCTCTGCAGAGCCTCAACTGAGCTTTAAAACGAAATAACTTGTGCCCACAGTGCGGCCTACGAGGGGCGTGGCCAGAGGGTCGCGTAGAGGGCCGACAAAGGGAAGGGGCGTGGGCCCAGTGGCGTGCCGGCAAAGAAAGGGGGAGTGGCTTCAGCAACCCCCGGAACAAAGAAAGGGGGCGGGCCATCTCTCTGCCTCACCCGCAGAGAGGCAAGGAGGATTCCAACACCCGGGTCGCAGCGGTGAACAGCCTGGGCAGGCCCGGAGCCACCATCAATACCCGGGCCTAGAAGGAAGAGAAAAGAAAGTAATATTTTTTGTCTTCAAAAGGGGATCCCGAGGCTGGCCAGGCGACCCAGAAAAGGGGCATAGCCTACCACTCCCGGCAGCAGCCGTATACAAGTCGAAGGAGAAAGCTGTCCGGTGCGGGGGAGGGGCGAGGAAATGAAACATCAACCCCTCCCGCAGGCCGAGGGTAGCGGCTCCACCCGGAGTGCTTGTGCGCCCTCGGGGGAACTCTACACTGGGTGGCACCGCTGAGGTACATCTCCAGTGAGTGCCAGGGGTGTGGTCTACAGGGGCAGGGACTTGTAGGCCCAGTCCAGGGAGCGCTACAACAGGGATGGACCCATCTGGACACCTCTTCTCCCATCCACATCCCCAAAGGTAGCGGCTCCCCGGGGAGAAGGTAGGTGCCTTCAAAAGACATCCCCACAAGGGGTCAAGCCACCTAAGGCCCAGTAACTGCGAGCACTCCTCAACACTCAACACCAGTGACCACATCCAGCATCCTGCACAGCATTCAGCATGTCGGACGACGAAGGGACATGTCGAGGACACCTGGCACCTATACCCCCTTTTGATGTCGTGGGTGCGCCTGCCAGTCTGGGTCCCCGGTGGACAGCCTGGGTTGAGAACCTACAACTATACTTTGAGGCAGTGGAGATGAAGGACAAAGCCAAACGTCCAACCCTCCTGTACTCCGCCGGGTTTGCAGTCCAGAGGCTAGTCAAGACACTAAAGCCTGTGGATCAGTTCTATGACGATGCATTCCACAGAAAGCTACACGGCATTGCACTGTCCTGTGCCCTGGGAAATTTCGAGGAGGACGAGATCAGGGCGGGCACAGATCATCTACGGCTGCAGTTCCTCCAAACTGCGCAAGCAGGTTCTGAGGGACCCAGCGCTGACCCTCGACCGGATACTAGACCTTGGCCGGGCCCAGGAACTGGCAGAGGTACGGGCCTCAGCCATGGACTCGTCCAGACAACACCTCAAGCTGGAGGCACCCATGCAGCGGGTCAAACTGGAGGAGGTGGCAGTGGTTGGGAAGTGGCAAGGAGGAAAGCCGGTGAGGAGGGGAGACTGGCCAAGGAGAGACCCCAATGCCACACTATGCCATCAGTGCGGGTGGGATCTTCCACACCCGCAGGACTGCCCGGCGAAAGGACACATCTGTGGGTGATGCGGAAAGGTGGATCACTTTGCACGGGTGTGTCTTGCCCCGACAACAGCCAGCATGTCGAAGGGGAGAAAGAACCCTAGAATGGCCGCGGTCCAAGCAGCGGAAGACCAACGGAGAATACAGTACGATGCGGGAGAGGAGGCAGCTGAAGAGAATATATTTTTTCTGTCCTGTAGCAGCGCCCCTGGCCAATTCGATCCTGGCATCTTCTAACCTGTACCAGCCCGCTGTTTGGGCCTGTGGTGTGCAGACTCGAACACACCTATTTGTTTTGTAGTGCCAAAAGTTGAAGTTTATGAGTAGCCATTAGGTGGTGCGAGGACTAGAATGCACCACGGTAGAC
Source organism: Ambystoma mexicanum (assembly GCF_040938575.1). Lineage (NCBI taxonomy): Eukaryota > Metazoa > Chordata > Amphibia > Caudata > Ambystomatidae > Ambystoma > Ambystoma mexicanum. Next base: position 835,669,027 of record NC_090925.1, read on the forward strand.
CCTGCCGAGGGTCGCTGTTTGTTTGCAGTGGGGGTGGATTTGTTTTGTTATAATAAAGGATGGATGTGGTGTTTTCCTGACTGTGTCATGACGCTCCTTTAATGAAAGGGGCTCTGCTGGCATGCGGGAGGCAGTGCAGCAAAGTCCCAGGAAGCGGCAACTCGTGTCTGTGACCATTTGTGTATGTGTGATTGACTGCCGTGTGACCACGGACTAGGCGAGCTACTTCGGTTGGGTGCCCCCAGCGCCGCAGCAGCCCCGTGTTTAGGTGCCCCCAACAGTCTCCAAGAAGCCCGATCCGTGCCCCGCAGGGCGCCCCTGCGGTCCAAGCACGGTGAGAGCGCCATGTTTCTGTCCACGTTGGGTGAACCTGACATCTGGTGTGGCCCGCCCCAATGACTGGAGGCAGGCCACCACACCCCTGATCTCCAAAAATTGAGGATTTACCACCTGTGCAAGGTAAACTCTTACAGCACGCAATAAAGTTATATGGACTCCTTGCATGGCAGGTACAGTGGTCAAAGTGAGCGGGATTGGTCGGGAGCGGAGTTCCAGTATTTTTATGTTTTACCGTTAACAGTTCCACTACTTTTTGCGACTCTTTCACCATTCTGGAACTGCTCTTTGTGAAGTTAAAGCAGACTGCTCCCCTTTACCACCGAATAGCAGTTACAGCTAAACTGAAATGTGTTTCAATTCAATTGGCTGCCAACCAGCCTGACTGCAACCCTTGCAAAATGCGTTGCACGTTCCTGACGTCCGGGCCACAGTTCCAAAACATTTTTTGGTACACTTCTACCACTGGGCAGGTACAGTATTTGAGTTAGTTTAGAAACAAGTGTTGGATTAGATCAATCAAAAGGCATGTTTATATTGAATATAAAACTGATGAAAATTATTTAAATCAAATCTTACCAATCAATTTGGGAATAGTGCATGCACAATCGCCTTCTCCAAATACAGTATTTGAGTTTAGCTGTTTTTCTGCAGGAAATACTGGCGAACTCGTAACAGGGCCCATGTTATCGTTGGGGGTCCTTTTTTGTTTTTTAAAAACGTTGTGTGCTGGATGTGAATGTCGTGGGCCTCTATGTTGCTGAGTTGTGAGGCACAATGTTGTAGAATACGGAGCATTAATGTAGCAGAGGCATCCTCAGTCATCGGTGTGAAAAATTCACTGCAAAAGCTTTTTCAATTTTAATTTCAACAAACATTCCTTCGCAAGGAGAAAGCTTTGTCGCCGGCGTACTTCATGCACATTCCTGTGTAATACGCAGTTTGGGAGAGCTATGCAGGCCGAAGGGTGGAGATGAGATGCAGGCAGCAGCTGGGGAGAGGAAGCATTGTGGGAGTTGTGCTTCTTTAAAAAAAAAACACTGTATATTGTTTTGTGTCTGGTTTATATGTTTCTTCATTAAGTTATACGCATTGCACAACCACACAGGAGTTCCCTATATGTGCTCTCTCCCCACGCCTTCCTCTGTCTTCTGCGCTGTCTTTGCCTGGAACCTCCCTTCCTGTTCCTTCCCTTCGTACATCATGTGATCACGTGACGTACGCACAATGCGCGCATTGCACAATAATCCCCTTTTGCAGGGACGTCATTTCACCAAAATACCTGGGGTAGTGGAAGTGACATCACACGACCATTGACCTCTGATGACATCACAGGAAGAGATGTCATTTGACCTCACTCCGAAGTCATATCACGGGAAGCGAAGGAACACAACCTTTTACCCCTTGACAAAACAGGAAGTGGCATCACATAGCATTGTTCCTAAGTACACTACGAAAAAAATGGTTATATCACTATAATGTGATATACATTTCATACACGAATGGATCGCCATATGTATCGTTAAGATCAGCGTGTATAGGCCCATATTACCAAATTACTGTGAATGCAAGCAGACGTCCATGACCAAATGATAATGATGTGTTATTATATAGCACTTACGCTTAAGCGCCTTATATAGAATGTACATACAATACCACCCAACCTGTGTTGGTACTCATTTACTAATTTATCGACCTCAGCAGGATGAAAGGCTGATTTGAGGTGTTTAAGAACAGATTAAATCAGTGACTCACCCCCTGAAGTGTGCCTGAAATAAACCTTTAATGTGTCTAGCAATTATTGTATAGAATTAAAGAAAGACAAATTATTTGGTATTCCTATTATTTCTTATTTAAGGTCACTGCTGAAAGTGTTAAGACTTGTGGAACCCCTGTAATTATTATTATTTTTTTTAAAAGAGTCCTGAACAAGAAAGCCAGCCGCTCCAGAAGCAAAGAGCCACATGGCACTGGCCACAGCCCAGGAGCTTGCATTAAAAAAAATAATTAAAAAAGCGTTTTTTTAAAATCTTTTTTTGGGGTAGCAAGGGAGACCAAAGGGGTAGCAAGGGACACAGGGGTCGCGGTTGCGACCCCTGATGACCCCTAAATGACATCCCTGCCCTTTTGTACAATGTTTATATTAGTCCATTACAAAGTCTCTGTAATTCTCTGGAAGTCTGTTGCTTCTGTTGGGTCTTTAAGGACTGTTGCTTCTTCTGATAGTCCCTTCTTTTTTCTTTTCAGCCCTTTCGTTTATTTACATCTTGAATTTGTTCTCCTGTCTCTCTGGTCATAGGTACTAATTATTCCTGTGTGTCACTTGCTTGTCTGTATGCTGTTGCTTGATTCACTGGTTACTTCTTTTGGTCTGATTGTTCATATTATCATTCTCTGTGATCCTTACTGCATAGGGCTACACTTTTTGCATTCCATATCCTCCTGTCTGTTGTCTGGATGTAGTGTTCTATTGCTCTCCTTACCTGCATGGGTTCACTGAACTTGGACATTGTTTGTTTGTTCTGGTAGGGCATTCAGATTGGTGCTCACTCTCCTTCAGGAAGCGCTATTTTACTACTTTCCTGGCTTCCTGTATTTCTTTGCGAGTGTGGTGCAGTTTCTTCACCTTACATCTTGCTTGTCTTCCATCAGTTTCCATTCCTTCTCTAGGTATCCAGGAAAGAGACAACTCCAAGTTGGCCTTCCTTCTTTGCATCATTCGAACAGTGACACTCCTGTCACGTCGTTGGGGGGTACTCCGGTGTTCTGCTATGCCTGTATACACTTCTTCCTTGCAGTTGCAGTCTAGGTTCCCTCTGTATGCTGCTTGTATGATGCCACTTAATATACCTATTCATGTGTACAACTTGGCGATTGTATTTTGGGTCATATAAGGGGGATTTACAGTATGTATTGTCATGGCTTCTCAAATACCTTTTAATTTCTTCTGATGAGATGTGTATGCTGTTGTACGTCACAATCCTTTTGGGGTAGCCTTCTCTCCTAGATGTACTTACTTTTTTTTACTTTGTCGTGATTTATGGCATGACGTGTACTTCTGTCCATTTCGATATTTAGTCCACTATCACTGTAGCATATTTTGTACCATTTGGTAGATGGGCCATGGGACCTATGAAGTCCACCCCTATGCTACGTTTTCCAATGGTGCAGGTTCTCGTTATTAGTCTCTTCCCCCTTCTTTGCATGCAATGAATTTGACCAGCGCTCTAGTTCCATGTTCATTTGAGGTCACCAGTATTTTTCGCTCCTTATGCTTTTTGTTAATTTTAGTCCTATGTGGCCTTTGTGTACTAGCCCTTTCTCTAAGACTTGTGGGGGGGAGGTATCATCATATTTCCGCTTAGTATTATATCTCCTTGCGTATGTATTTCGGAATGTATCTTCCAGTAGTTTTGTAAACTGGGTGTCAGTATTCCTTCTCCTGGCCATCTTTCCCATGGGTACTCTTTTCCCTTATTAGTGTTTCACCTTCTTTCAATCCATCTTCTCATCTTTCCAGTCTTGTACCTTGTTCTCCTTGTGCAGTAGTGTCTGTCACTTGGGCAACTCTGCATTCCTCCTTCAAATATGCCTTCCTTCCTTCTCAATCTGTCTGTGGTCTGGAAAGACAATGTGTTTTTATTGGTTCTGCCTTCCCGTTCTATGTTTTCTCTTGTAAGTGCACTCTTGCATTTTTTCAGCCAATCTGACCAAACTCTCTGGGTTTGTACTCCCATGTTCCTAGGTTCCCGATTTTTTACTAGCGATTTATGGTCTATAGTTTGAATTTCCTGCCCCATAAATATGTTCTGAAGTAATTCACCCTACAAGTGTAGGCTAACAGCTCTTTTTCTATGACTGAGTAGTGGTGCTCCATCGCAGTCAAAGCTGTGGATGCAAATGTCATGGTGTATGTTTCATTTCCTGATGATTGCATGAGAGCAGCTCATACCCCATATGCGCCGGCATCAATCGCTGTTATGGTTTCATCATTGACATCATACGACTTGAGTCTGGGCGCTTGAGCTATTTTGCTCTTTACTTAATCAAACTTCTCTGTGCATTGGATTGTCCACTCAAATTGTTAACCTTTTATCAGTAGTTTTCTTAGACATTCTGTCTTGTCCGAGAAGTCTCTTACAAATGTAGCATAATATCCAGCCATCCCCATTAATGATGTTAGTTATTCTTTGTTTCTTGGTTCTGGGCCATGCTCTTCCACTTAAAGAAGACTCTCCTTTGGGTCCATGCCTGTCTTTGCTATGGTGTGCCCTAAGAAGTCACATTTATTTCTGCAGCTCTCACATTTCTCTCTCTTGAGATTAAAGCCTTGAGTTTTCAATCTTTCAGTACTTTTCTCAGTGTGTCTTCTGTCGTTCCATAGACCAGAACGTCATCTTCTGACCTTCCAGCGTCTCTGTCATTATCCTCTGGAACACTGAGGCTGCTAAGCACAACCCAAATGGCATTCTCGTGCATTGAGAGGTCCAGAAGGGTGTCGTAAATGCTGTCAGTTTCTTTGGCAGTTGTGATGTCCAGTCTGAAGAATATTTTTTCGCACCTCTTTTATTCTTTTTTTTTTATTTTTCGGTAGTGAAAAGTTATCACTTTCTGCCTCTTGTTTGACTGCTCTGAGATCTACGCATATTCGTAGCTGATCAGACCTGTTCCTTCTTATGGTCACCCCCGAGCTTAGCCATTCTTTTGCTTCAACCTTCACTATTATTTTTTCCTTTTCTTTGAGTAGATTGTCTATCAGCTTTTGACATTCTTCTCTCGCTGTCATTGGGACTTGTCTTACCCTTTGTTTGATGGGTATTGGTCTGTCTCACAATTTATTCTCATGCAGATACTTATTTAGTGTCCCTATGGAGCTTTTCAATACTTTGGCATATTTATCATGTTTATGTTCTATGCTTGCTCAGTACCAGAAATAGTTTGTTTGCATTTGAATCCAGTTTGATTTCTAGGTCTGCTTGTGGTTGCCATCCTAATAGTGCATCTCCGAATTCGGAGGCGTACACTCATCCTCTTACTATCCAATCTATGAACTGTATGTCTGCTTTGAAGTATCCCTTTGTCGTACGCAGCCGGGCCGAGTGGCGGGTACTTCCGCATTGGAGGCTCTGGCGCAGACCACTTCCGCATTGGAGGCTCCGGCGCAGACTGTAGTTCCAGCACGTTGCTTTCGCTTACGTGCAGCCGCGGTCTAGTTCTCTGGCAGCATGGCGGTCGCTGGGAAGTATTTCAGTCTCTCACTCCCAGCGATCGCTGCGTTGCAACCCCGTAGTGTTTTGTTTCCTGCTTTGGGTGAGAACGCTAGTGTTCCCTTTACCGCGGCTTAGTCCGTGCTTTTCCCTTCGCCTTTCCTAGCTCTCTCTCTCTCTCTTCGCTCCTTTGCTTCACTTTGGCTTTCATTCAGCTCCCGCGGCTCTCTCTCGCCGCCGGCTCGAGTCTCCCTCGCTACTCGTTCTTGCGAGGCGATACCTGCCTTGTTTCTGCCATCATCAGCTGTTGTTTACCTCCTCCAATCCTCAGTAGCCGGCTGCCTACTCTTCTGCTACCACTGGAGACGACGTACCATCAATCTCATTGGGAGACTCCGGATTGGCTTCTTCCCTCTCAAGGGTTTTTTCTGCCGTCAAGGCTTTTTCCCTTGTCACCTACTACGGGAGAGGAGTCCCAGGACTGCTTGTTTCAAGCATTCACTGTGGCTTCCTCTCCTGGTAGACAAGTATCTTCGACCACGAAGAGAGACTTCTGCTCACGTCGGCATCTCAATACGGAAGAGTTGGAGGATTACCGATCAGGTGAGGAGAGTGGGGAGGAGAGGGAAACAAAACCGGACACCCTTTGGCAGTTTCTGTTCTCTCCATAGGCAACTGGTTTGATTTTGGTCGTCTTCAAATTTCTTTCTACTCCTCTTTGCATTCTTTTGTACTGTTCATCCGATACCAGTGTGAGATCTGACCCAGAGTCATCAGCCATCATTTTTATCTGGTTTTTGTCTGTTAGCACTTCACAGCACAGTTTGTTGCTCTTCTGTTTTCCTCTCATATTCCTTACACTCAGTATTCTTACTGGTTTGTTTTGTTGCTGTGTTTCCGATTTATTCTACGCTCTCTACTCGTTTCACTGTTTTACATCTGCATGCTCTAGCAAAATGTTCTGTTTTCCACCATTTAGCTCTCTCTCTCACTCTCGCTGGGTGCCCCTTGTGGTTTGCCGCACGGCTGCACATTCAACATCTGAAGGACTCTCTCTGATACTTGGGTTGTCTTTCATACGCGTTCTCTCTTCTCCCTTGGCTACTCGCCGCTTTGTTGCTTCCATTTGCTCCTGCCATTCTACATTTGACTTTGTTCATTTGCATTGTTTCTCTTTGTCTTTATTCCGTATGCTGATGTAATGTTCTCTCTTCTATGCCGTACGCTATTGTTAGTACTTTGTATAATGTGGGATCCTTGCCGTGCTTCTTCACGTTTCTGCACCCCACTTCTCGAGAGTCTCTCAACATTAACTCGGAAGCGTTTCTGAAATGGCAGTCTTTCGTGGGTTCCCTCAGCACTGTGAGACATTTGACAACGTCCATAAGGGAGGTCCCATTTGGTACCAGGTGGTGATGCTGATAAACTACAGGAAGGGTGTCCTGGAGCTAGCCCACTCTCACCTTTCAGCAAGGCATCAAAGGATAGCTCAAACAGAGGTACATGTTCTCAGCCGATTATTTTGTCCAGGATACATGAAGGAGAGATTGAACAGTATTGCCGCCAATGCCCCATCTGCCATAAGACCCCAAAAGGACGTTACGAAGTTCCCATAGTTACCCCTTCCCATTATCCATATACCCCTTTCATACATTGTAATGGATATCATAGGACCCCTAAGTCCATTCGAGGCACAAAATCAATATATGAATTGTGCGATGCACTAGTGCAGGTGTTGAATCTGGAAGGGGGGAAGTGTCTCCCGTGGTTTAGCCATATTGAAAACTCTCTGGCTACCCTAGATCTTACACGCTATTGGCTGAATCCAGGCCCGATTACTAAAGCTACAAAACTAGAGATGAAAAAATCTGGGGCAACCCTGTGGGTTAAACATATCAAAGCAGGATGTTTGACCCTATCGAAAGGCTTGGATTACCTGGCTTTCAAACAGAGCCATGGGTATGAACCCTGCCTAGACATGATAACCGCAAATTATGCCCGGGTCCTGTACATTGAATTTAGAATAGGCTATCTGAGGGTACGGGAACACACAAATAAATGGAAAGATTCAGTTGGGAGTAACTGCCTATTATGTGGTGCCATTAAGGAAGACACTTCGCACTATGTGTTTATTTGTGAGGGGTTGAAAGAGTTAAGGACCAAATACCTCAAACCACTGGTTGTTTTGCACAACATCCACACTGATGCTAACAAATTCTTCAGAAAATCTGATGACTTTGTAGTAATTTACTTTGTGGCTAAGTACATTCACTGAGCCTGGCTGAGGAAACACGCATCGTTAGCACTTTAGAACTAAGGGTGGCAAACCTTTTATTGTCTTCTATTATTCATGTCTAGCTTAAGTTGCCAAATCTGATTGTTTTATATGCTTATGTAGTCACTGAGGAAGGTTTAATTTCTAGCTATGTAGTTTGGAAATACTGTTTGAATTGCTGATTTTAGCATTTTAGGAAAACGATTACATTTTATGATTTTTGCATGTGTATATCTAGTACAATGGCTATTCACGAAGAAATAGGAAGAGGAGTTTTAATTGCTGTATTTTTGGATCATGGAATAAGGATTTGTATGTAATTAATGTTTGATGTATTTTTCCAGGTGGCTCTATAGTCGAATAAAGGATTAGCTATCTGTCTATCTATTGGTTATCTTGGACTATGCAACCAGGTATCTCAATGCATTCCCCATGCATTCCAACAATGTTAAGTACATTATAAGACATCTTATAGCTTATTATTGCTAGGTAGGGTCCCCTAAAGAGATTCTTCCGGATCAGGGAACTCCATTCATGTCCCGGTTCATGGCTGATTTCAAAAACACTTTGAATATTTATACCCTGCGCACTTCTATTTATCACCCACAAACTGGCAGGCTATTTGAGTGCTTTAATCAAACTCTGAAGAAATGTCTTCAGAAATTGAAGAAGATGCAAAAATTGGTAAGAGCTTCTTTCCAGGGCTCTGTTCACCACCAGAGGAGTAGCCACAATGGTCTTAACAAGTGGGGTATGAAGCTAATGTAGTTGGGCCCACGGCAGTGACATTAGCAACTCTAAACGGTCACACAGCGCTGGTGAGTGGGAATTTAAAGATTTTGGGTGGGCCTTGCCCGCTCAGGCCCTACCCTGCCTACGCCTCTGTTCACCACCAGAGCACCACCACGAGTGCTTACCGGTTACTCACCCTTTGCGCTAATTTACTGGAGGAAACCCAAAGATGTGTTGTATGTTTTGATGGAAGGACGGCAAGCACCTCAGGGACCAGAAGAAGAGACCAGTGATTGTATTCAATTCACCAATTTGAGATGATGTCTTATCCAGTTCCTGGTGCAGCAACATCTGAAACTGAGCCAGGAAAAACAAAAGAGGTTGTATGACTGACAAGCTGAATTAAGTCAGTTTGCTAGGGAGGAACCTCATGCTGGTCTTGCTCCCAATCTCCGTGAACAAACTAATAGTCATGTGGCACGGGCCCTGCATGATAGTCCAAGTATTGACTAATCCTAACAACCACATCTAACAGGGCAAACACTGTAGGACCACCCACGTCTATCATATCAAGTGGTTGAAGGTCTTGAGGAAGTCAGAGGAGCTAGGGCTGATGGTCCACTTACTTACTAAGAAGTGGGAGTGGATGCAGTAGGACCATGGGCGAGGTCTAACAAAGGAGAGAGAAAGTAAAGAGAGTATTCTCGGTTTCCCTCGAAATGCTTAAAATGCATACATCATTCTATTTTTGATGTGCCATATCCACCCTCGTTCCCAGTTATTTCTGTGATGTACCTATGTGCCATTAGATATCTTGTTATGCTAACCCCATATCCTGCACATAAGGGCTTGCTGTGCATGCGGGCAGAGGACTTTACACCAGTGGCTTAAACCACATCATACCTTACACATGCTAGGGCAGAAGCATCCACTCTAGAGCACAAATCTGCTATTACACAGATGCTCAAAATCCATCTCCCTTCACCCACATGTGAGACAAAACACCTTGGGGTCACTTTTGACCCCTCGCTCTTTCTCTCCACACATCACCTCCTATGGGGCATTTTTCCTTTCCTCACCTTCCCCCAGAAGCTCAACGTCTCCGGAGCCCTGGTTCTCTTGAGGCTGGACTACTGCAACAGCCTCTTCCTCAATCTACCTCTTTCCTCCCTACGCCACCTTCAACTAATCCAGAATAGGACTGCTAGACTTATCCTTGGCCTCAAGCCCAGGGACCGCATCTGTCCGGCCCTTAAATCTCTCCAATGGCTACCTTTGACCGCAAGGATCAAACTGAAGACCCTTTGCATAATCCACAAGGCTGTCTGGGGCCTGGACCTCTCTACATCCAGCTTTCCCTCCCTAAATACCTCCCCGCCAGAGTCCTTCCGTCCTCTGGCTCCAATGCTCCTCACGTCAAATGCTTTTCCACACAGAGAGTGGGTGGTAGATCCATTTCCTCCGCAGGGTCCGCCCTCTGGAACGACCTCCCTGCCCCCTCAGACTTGAGCCAGATCTTAAGTTCCAGAAACTTCTCAAGACTTTTTTTTTCTCCTCTTCCTTCCCTCTCCCCCTCCCGGGCTAACATTCCCTCTGCTGCTGCAACTGGGGCCTGGCCCCTCCAGAGTTATACAGGGGCCATACCACCCTGCTACCAGTCCCCTCAGCATAACTTGCCAGCAGTATCTTTCGGGCTCTCTTCCCTGGACTAGAGCTAACCTGGTCCACCCAGTCCTCCACACTTACCCTCCGTTCCCCCTCCCTTTTCCCCCTTAGACTTGCCTTCTTGGCTATCCCAGCACTTGCCTTTCTTGGACCCCCAGCACTTACCCTCTCACCCTCTACCTTGGGCACTTCACTCCTGCACTTCTCCATCTACCCCATACCCTTGCACCCATCACCTTATTCTTGCATGGTAGGATTGCCACAAGGCCAATATAACCGTTTGTTGTTCTTTTTATGTTCCCCTCCCATCATTTGTCTTGTGGTGCCTGGAAACACTTGTGTGTAGGCGCCATACAAATATCCAATAAGTAAATAAATAAATACAATCTACCAATAATGCAAAGGCTAGTAAGTGGGTTGATATTTTTGTTACCCGACGCAACAGCCAGGGCTCCCCTCCCACATAAACCTAGGCTACGCTGTCCTTCTACAGGCCTGCGAACCACCAATAGCTCCTGACAATCGTCAATCTCAGACTATCATATAGCAGCACCTCGAAGAATAAAACTGAGCAGGTAACGGATGGGGAAGGGCTACGTATGCCTTTGTCTCCGCCACGTCCACAAAAGAGCAAACTCACACTGACACCCAGGAGTCGTGGAAGGTCCAAACCCGGATCGCCCTATGTCGGCTTCTTGATCTCTATAGCCTCTCTAAAGTCTGTCGACAAGGCAATGCCAATTAACCCTTGAACCTCCACGAGGTCAAGCCAACTCGAAATAACTATGTCTACCCCACAGAGACTAACAGCAGCCCTACATAGCCATATAAATGGTGAACTGTGCATCCATATTCCTAGCCTTCTGCCTTTCCCCCCTCTTCCTTTCCCTTTCATTCCTTCTGGCTTTCACTCCCTGCTTCCTTCAGTCCATCCTTTCAATACCTGACCTTTCTTCTTTCTCTCACTGATCTTTCTCTCCGTCCTTCCTTTTACCTTGCCCTACTTGCTATCCACCCTTTTTCTCTCTTCCCTTCATTCCCTGCTTTCTCCATACTTTCATAACCCCCTTTCACACTTATTCCTCCCTCCCTACCTGACTATGTTGTATAATCTGTTCGTTGTTTCTTTTATTGTTGTCGCTTAATTTACAAGATGAAGATTGGTTACTATTCTTATCGTGTAATGTAATGTTACTATTGTTGATTGTGTTATTATTGTCTTACGGTGATATTACGTTTTTGTAAAGGTTGAATAAATCACCCATACACAATTAAAAAACACATTTTTTAAAAATGATGTTGCCTCGTCTTTACCTTACGCCCAAACGCCTTCTCGTTGCTTTCTCCTGCTCGGTCCCGAAGAGTCTGCTTCGTGAAACCATCCCACCCTCGCTCCCACTCATCTTAAGTATAAAAGGAGAGCCTTCGGCAAGCCCGGAGAAAGCCTTTTCTCTGCTGACTCATAGTCGGAGGCGGTTGTAGGATTGAAGCTGTCTGTGCCTAGAGTTGAGGCTGGGGGTGGAGGGCTTGTGCACGTGAGCGCATGCGTCTGCGTTACATTAGGGACTCCTCTGCGCTGCACCTCAACTCGGTATCCTCTTAGCTCGCCACTTTGCACCTGCACTTCACTTCCTTAACCCGCTACCTCTTCACGCCTAAACCTCACCGTAGGCCTCAGTTTCTTTGTCCTTTACCGCCTCCCTTCACACAACCTGCTCTCCTCCTCTCACCCCCACACTTCTTCTTTCTCCGACCACAGAGTCTCCTTCATTCCTCTCTGCTTCACCTCTCTTACTCCCTCGCTTCCGAATTTACAGCACCCTGTCAACGGGAGGGTAACTCGCTGCCAACGCTCCCCACTTTCTCCTCTCACCTGCTCCTTAGCTCATGACAGCCACGTCGCACAACCTCTACCTGCAACACCTCACCACAATGTCAATGACATCACGTGGCAGCGAAACTCGTGTTAAACCTCTTCAAGGGGACGTTTCACAGCTCCCCCGGGAATGAGGGTCTCTGAGCTGCATGTGTCCGTTGTTCAGACACCTCCCACCGAGAGATATATATCACACGTGGCCAGCAAGGGTTAATTATAGATAGTATTGATTTCCGGCGGTGACTTTGAGTCGCGCTCTTTTCTACAACAAAAAAAAATCAACAGAAGGAGGGGGGTGGGGGGGCGGCGGCGTGGCTGCGCAGCTGTGGATCAAGTGCGCACAGATCGCACGTAGGGCGCAGCGCCCACACCTGACTGCATTCACCCTGGGTATATTACAGCCCGTGCGCAGCATCTGTGCCTCTGACCTTCTGTTGACCCCGCTGACCTTTTGGTGACCGGCATCGAGACAGCTGACCTGCAATTTCCTTTATATAGGCCTCTGGTCTCTTTGAGCTCATTCAAAGACTCTTACAACCTCGCTATAAATGCAAATGACCCTCAAATGCACAAAACGGTCAAGGCGTGGTCCATACTAATTACCAGAAAAAAGATGCATGTGACGCAACCCAAAACGTTTTCCCAAAAACATACAGTTCACCCAAGCAGTTAATTTGGACGGATATGGCTTCTCAGAGTTGGGTAGTTTCCTTTGTCTCTCCCATTTACAGGGCAAGCTAGAGGTGTGTTGGGAGGCCCATTTCAAAATGATGTTTTGGGGCCCCCTTGCCTACAGCTGGGAAAACCATTCAGAGGCCTCTGCGGGGCAGAGGCGTAGCCAGGATTGTCTAATAAGTGGGGCCTCAGTCAAATGTAGCTGGGCCCCACTTATTAGTGACATTAACATCTATAAATGCCCACACAGTGCTGCTGAGTGGGCATTTACAGGTTTTGGGTGGGCCTTTCCCACTCAGACCCTACTCTGTCTACGCCTCTGCTGCTGGGGCATAGATTATAATGCAGGGTTAAAGGAATGGAGGGAATGGATGCTGCTTAGCTGCCGATTATCACAGGAAAAGTCTATTGTTGCTCTGCACAGAACTGCCCAGGGAACGCGTTAAAACCCCCCACTTCGCTCGCACCTTTAACTTGGGCCGCCAGGCTGTTACCACCCTTCCCAGCCCTGGGAACGGGAGCTTAACACCACATTAAGTTGCGGGCCTCTCTAATGGCCTATGACCCTCTGATACATGGTCTTCATTGTCTTACAGCAACGGCATCTGAAGCAGTCTATACTGCAATTGTGGGTGGATGATTCTAGAACTTCAAGCATCCACACTTGCTCTCCACATAGGGTTTGCAAGGCTGGATATCTCCCACTAAAAATACCAACACAAAAGGGAACTGCCATTCACCTCACTTGTTTGTTTAACCTTTAACACCAGTTCAGAAGATTTAGTAAATACACATGTCCCTATTGTTTTTTTGCCAATAAAGATTTTACCATTGGAGTGACAATATTTGTGTCTATATTTTCTACCAGTGTGGTGGGAAATAGGGAAAATTGGGCTTGCGACGTTCAAACATTAGTGATAATTATATTGCTCCAAATTTAGTTAGGGCCCTAACAGTTAACATTTTAAACCAAGGTAGGAAAACGGAACCACAAATCGCAAGGGGTGTGGAGAGGAGGCAACGCTTCCCTTCCCAGCATACCTCGGTCTCATGCCAGTGGTCGGGACACACAGTTAAACATGCACTCATCGAGATTACACAGAACATATCATTGAGTGCTCTTAGTGGACTTAGCAACTATTTAAGTCTGTGCAGAAGTACAGTCTATATGCACGTTCTTAGTCGACCGAGAGGGGTATAGGATGACTGCAGATGTTCGATTACATATTGCTCATCACAGTAGGACAGGTATTTTACACTGGCGTGAAAAGGGAAACACGTTAGGTGTTTGCAACATTTGTTGATTTATTTTTCCTTCGGTAATTCACACATTGGTTGTCACACTTGTGACCAACATATTCTTTGCTAAAACTTCATATGTGGTACAGAGTATGTGATATACTTTTATTCCATTAGTGCCGACATGTGTTTCAACCTTTGAGGTCTTTCTTCATTGAGCGATGATGAAGCAGATCAGCGCGAGACCAGGAGACTACACGGACACTCACCTGAGAGTAAGAGGTGTCACCCTCTACCATTGCTGAACATAAGTATTTAAATTCCAACCATCCGGGAACACGCTAACCCTACATTTGCCTTGAGAAAGACCTCAAAGGTTGAAACACGTGTCAGCACTCTGCTGCTGACATAATATCTTGCAATGGCACTCCTGTCCTATATGCTTTGGACGCCATGGCCCCTCTCACCGAAGGAGCCCCATACTTCTGTAAGTCAATACCTGCTGCTAGCATGATTTCTCTGACCCATCTTGCTATGGTAGCTGTCATTATCGCCTGAAAAGGCTTCCTACGCGCTATTAGTAACTGTGTTGTACTTATTGCTCTATTCTCTGCTGTCCTGGCCTCATATTCTTTAATGCAGCTAGCTACGCACCATTTGATATTATTTGGAAAATACGGATAATGCACTGTGGAGGTGCCTGATTTAGTCCTTTGTACTACCACAAAGGTCACTCCTTCTGGCCCAAATGTCCTTCTATTAACCTCTAATGCTTTAATATTCGACACTCTCTTACAGGATATGAGACATAGCAGCATCGCCAGCTTGCCCGATAACTGCTTGAGCGATAAATATCTATTAACCGGCCAGCTTTCTAATAATCTCAGTACTATCGTCACGTCCCATAAGACTTTGTACTTAGATGCTGGTGGCGCTTTAAACTTAGCAGCTCTGATGAGCCTACAAACTGCCGGGTGTTCACCTGCTGGCACTCCTTCAATCGGTACGTGTCTTGCAGAGATCGCTGACCTGCACACTCCTATAGTGCGAAATGCTTTGCCATCTTGCAGAAGATGCGCTAGGAAGTTCAGTATCGCTACTACGGGTGCAGAAATGGGATGAATACCTCTCCCTCTGCACCAATTCAACTCGTCCACTTGGCCCAAGCCGCGTCGTAGCTCCTCCTAGTGGATGGAGCCCAGGATTCGGCAATGAGTTCTGCAGCCTGCATCGAAATGCCTGTCAGTTCCCATCGTCTCCTGATATCCTGCACGCAATGAGCGGGAGTGTCCCTCTCACTCTCAGAGGATGACACTGCCCAGCTGGGTCCGTGAGCAGCCGCACTCCTTCTGGGAGGACTCTCGGCAGATCCATCAATCGTTCCATCAACGACGGGAACCATACTTGAACGTTCCACAAAGGTGCTACTAGTACTAGCTCCGCACTCTCCCTCCGACAATTCGCTAGCACTCTGCTCAGCATCATGAAAGGAGGGAACACGTAATGCGGACCGCCTGCCCAATCCTGCAGGAATGCATCTGTACTGTTTGCGTCTGGATCTAGCCTCCAGCTGAAATAACTGTGTGTCTGGGCGTTGAGGCGAGACACAAATAGAACCGTGTGTAATGGGCCCCACTTCTGATCCAGTATCTGAAATACTGCCGGATCTAGCCTCCAATCGCTGGAGTCTGTGAGGTATCGGGAGTTCCAATCTGCTACTACATTCAGTGCCCCGGGCAGATACTCCGCTGTCACTGACGTCCCTGTCTGGAGGCAGTAGTGCCAGAAATCCTTCGCTAACTCGGCCAGCATCCTGGACTTCGTCCCTCCTAAGTGGTTTATGTAGCGTACTGCCGAAATGTTGTCCATCTTTAGCAGGACACAAGATTTCACTTTGTCTCTCGTGAATGTCTTCATCACGAAGGAGCCTGCCAGAAGCTCTAGACAGTTTATGTGCAAATTCAGCTCCTCTCCGCTCCATTTGCCTCCTGTCTGCAACTCTCTGCACCGAGCTCCCCATCCTAGACGACTGGCGTCTGACTCTATTATGAGGTCTGGCAGGTCTCCGAATATGGCACGCCCATTCCAGGCATCCGTATTCTGCAACCACCATTCCCGCTCTGTGATAGACTCCTGATCCAACGGTATCGATTGATGATATCTCAACCCTTGTTGTAGGTGTTTTATCTTCAGCCTTTGTAAGGCTCGATAGTGTAAGGGACCCGGAAAAATGGCTTGTATGGAAGCTGCCAGGAGGCCCACTATTCTCGCTAGAACTCTCAGAGAAATCACTCTCTTCCGCAAGCATGCTCTGATCTCTCTTTTGATATCTTGTATCTTCCTTGCTGGAAGGGTGGCTTTCCTCGTATCTAGAATGAAACCGAGGAAATCTAGCCTCTGCGCTGGTTTGGTATCTGATTTCTCCATGTTTACTAGAAATCCCAGTGACTGCAGCAGGTCTAGGACCCACTTCTTCTGGTATTCCAGCGCTTCTCGGTCTTCTGCCAGAAGCAACAGATCATCTAGATATATTATCAATCGTATGCCTTTCTCTCGGATAGCCGCGGCTACTGGTTTCATCATTTTCGTGAATGCCCACGGTGCTGATGCAAGCCCGAATGGCATCGTCCTGAATTGCCAGAGCTGCCTCTTCCAGTGAAAAGCTAGGAATTTCCTGAAATGCTCCTGTACTGGAACCGTAAGGTAGGTGTCCTTCAGGTCTAGCCTGGTCAGCCAGTCTCCCTCTCTCAGAGAGTCTCTGAGCTGATGGATCCTTTCCATTTTGAAATGATGGTAAACTATCCATCCGTTCAACTCTTAAATTTATTACTGGACGCACTTTCTCCTTCCTGTGAACGAGAAACATGTTGCTTGTGAAGCTCGGGGCACTGGGGCACCTTTCTATGGCTCTTTTCTTCGCTAATAGCTCTAATTCGGAATTGAGGGCCACTTGCTCCACTTTCGCTAGGCGCGGGCTCTGGGGTACTCTGCTTTGCCTGGGGTCTGAATGAACTCTAGCTGCAGACCTCTGACGGTTTGCAAAATCCAGGCATCGCTGGAAAGCGCGCGCCAGTTTTCCCAGAACATACTTGTTCTCCCTCCCACTGGAGGGTAGGTTACCGCTCTTACCTGGTGTAAACCCTTGACCTCGTCCGAAGCCTCTTCCTCAGCGCCCTCTGGTATTGTGACCTCTGGCCGGAAAGAATGTGTCTTGTTACCTGTTCTCCCAGTACTGGGCCCTGTGATTAGGGGGTCTTCTACCTCCTTGTTGGAGACCGGCCGAGCGACCCCTGTAACGACCGGTCCCGGCAAAAACTCTCTGAGGGAAGATCTTACGTATGGATGCTTGCGCCTTCTCCAATGATGTGTATGTGCCTACAAAGTGGCCCATTTCCTTCCCGAAAGTCTCACCAAACAAGAGTCCTTGGGCTGCTTCCCCAGCCTCGTAAGATGCTAAATCACTGAGTTTCTAGTCTATTTTCAATAATAGCCCCCTTCTTCTTTCGGAAGCTATAGCGCAATTCGCGCTCCCTAGAAGGCAAACCGCTCTTTGCGCCCATCCTGCCAGGGCTTCTGGGTCCACTTCTTCGCCTGTGTCCCTCACACTTTCTGCTAAGTCCATGATCTTAGCGAGTGGACCGGCCAAGTCCAAAATCTTCTCCTGGCAACTTTTCCATGATCTATCTATCCCTTTTCGGGGGTCCTTACTGGTCTTTGAGACAAAGGTGAGCATTTTGGGGTCCAATTCAAGAGCCTCTGCCACTTTCCCCGGCAAGTCTGGGCGGGGGCATTCCGCTCTGAGGCGCTGTCTCACCTCTTTATCCAATGCCTTTCTTAGCCTTGCTGTCATATACTGAGCCACTCTCGGGGAAGGCTGCCAGTCGGAAGATCTCGGATTCCTAATACTCTCCGGATCGAACATATTGTCCTGCTCCTCATCGAGGTGCTTCTCCTTGCGGGTCCTTTTTCCCCCGCTGGGCTTCACCCATTCTTCCTCGACTGGCTCCTCCGGCTCTTGAGGGGGTAGGTCCCCTTCCTCTGGCTCCTCTTCCGAGCCTGGGTCCTCGTCTCCTTCGTTTTCTTCACCAGGAGAGGGGGTCGTGAGGTCTGGCACTGCCTGACTCTGCAAATATGCTTTCTTAAGCTTCGCGAAGGCGTCGGCGACCTCCTGGGCCTTGTCTTCCGCCCCATCCATAGGGCCCTGGGGGTCTGCAGAGGCTTTCCTCTTGCGGGCCTGAATACTCTCCATAGACCCTGATCCAGAGGGTTTGATGGGCAAGCCGTGTGTCCTTTTGGTGCTTTCTTTAGGCTGGTGGAGCATTGCTTCCAACGTCTCCAGCCTCTCCTGCAGGGGTCTCACCCCTTGCGCCACTGCATCTACTAGGGAATTCCCCAGCACCTCCTTAAAACTGGCAGCCAAATCTAGAGGCTGCTCCTCCTCGCTCCATTCAAACACCGACATGTTAAGGGGTGCTGTGTGCCTTAGTACCTGTCACAAGGTGTCTTTGCTGCCCACTTCCTAGTAGATGCCTATTGAGATAGTTCAGAAATCTCTTATTCATTTTTTTTTTTTTTTTTTAATTTCTTTTTTTTTTATTTTTAAAAAAATATTTTACATATGGCTGCACCGGACTTAGTTCTGAATGCCTGTGCTGGTTTATGGATTTTGTCCCCTTACTGGAGGGCTGCTGCCTCCTCTGTGTGCCTGTTGACACTGTCCTCCGTGAGAGAGCTGTTCAGATTGCTCGGCTCCTGCCTCACGTGCGCGATCTGCGCTCTGCCTGCGCTGTCATCCCAACGTATGGCGGAAAGAAAAGCTGAGGCCGTACACTTTACGTGCCTCCTTCACGATCACTCGAATTATTCCCCTCCGAGTGCTGTAGACCTCCGGGTGCCGCGGACCATGTCGCTTAATGATAGCGATGCGGTGTCGGCACCCAGCTAACCCTGCCCTCATGAGGATGGGGGCCTGAATCCTCTCACGCTGTGCGCGCTGGCGCCTGTTTCCTCCCTTGCAAGGGAGGGGGCTCGCGCTGAGGCGCGCTCGTCCCGTGTCACGCTGGGGGGCTCCACAGCTTCTCGGGGACCCCTGAAGTGCCGGAAATGTGGCACGGGGTCTCGGGGAGCGCCAGTATGAAGGACTACAGAGACTATGGGATTTGTAGTTTTAAAGTGAAAGTCACGTGGGACATTTCTTTGTTGTTGATTTTGGTATAGTTTGTTGAAACTGCTGAAGAGTAGTAAATAAAGAAGTTGAAGCATAATGCTCGCCTGCAGTCTTGTCATAGAATTGCTCTGGGTCACCCTCCAGGCCATTGTTATTCATTAGCATGTCATGCCATTACAGAAAGGGGAAAGACCAGATGCAAATCAGGCTTGGTCCCAACCCAAAAGGGGTAATCTAGCCTAAACAGCAAGGTCCAAACCCCTTGCAAAAGAAAAAAAAAGGCAACACCAGACATGTTTTGGCCTCATTGGGTTTAGTCAGTGAGGTGTAGCTTTGGGTCTTTAGGCATGGCAAGCTCGGGCCCCACAGCTGGACATACCCGCCCCCACTCAGGGTGACTAAAGCAAACTAAAAGAGCGATGGCTTCAAGGTTTTAAATTCAACTTAACCTCCGGCATTGCTCTGGGAAACCCAGCAGACCATTGTTATTCAGCTTGCCAAGCCATTACAAAAATGAGAGACTATATGCAACTCAGACTTGGTCCCATCCCAAAAAGGGCAGTCTTGCCCAAACTGCTTGGCCATAACCCCCTACATGAGACTACAAGCCACCCCAGCCATGTTTTAGCCTATTGGGTGTCATCAGTGAGTTGTAACTTGGGTCACTAGGCCTAACTAGCTCAGGACCCACATCTGGGATGACTAAAGCCAACAAAAGGAGCAATGGCTGGACCGTTTTGAATTAATCTTAAACTCTGGCTCCAGACCAATGTTATTAAGCATACCAAGCCATTATAGAAAGGGGAAAGACCATATGCAAATCAGACTTGGTCCTACCCTCTGCTTGGTCACATCCCTACGGCACAAAATCAAAAGCAACCCCAGATATGCTTCAGCCTGCTGGTGGAATAGATAGCCATGTGATCCACTAGCCAGGTAGTGTCCGGTCCAGAATTGTTTCACTGTATTAGGTCCCTTCATTGACATGCCCATGGAGAAAATCAAGTACAAAGTATGACCCACTTTGTATGTGGACATATGAACAATGTGTGTGAAAAATCTGTATTCCATTCTGCAGATTAAGGGTTGAGATGGTGTCTTTTATAGGTCCACCTTCCAGAGATTGAGATCTCTGAGGATGTTATGGTATGTCATATTGATTTATACAATTTACCGCTGCCATTTGCATGGTCTCCACGTGCACACGTGGCTCTGTAAGAAAAGTGGGTAGGGTTGGTAAGTGCGGGAGAGAGAATTGGATTGAGTTTGTACTCATCTCTTGATGTGTGCAGAACTAGGAGAAACTGGTGTCTGTGTGTGAGCTTTATAGGTGTTCTTTGTTGTATGCACTGGGCTTGTTGTGTCCATAAGTTTAGCGCCCAGTGTCTGAGTTGTTTGTTGTCTGCAGGTATTGGGTTTGTAGTAAGATTACGTGTGGTGCATGAGAAGTGTGAGGGTGTGGAAAAGGGAAGGAGGGTGGTTAGTTGGTTTCGGTGATATCTGGGTGTTGAGTAGTTCTATTGTTGGTTCTTCTTTCTGTATTGCCCGTGATTTCTTTGGTCCTGGAGTATGGATTGTGGAGGCACAGGTCTACACTAAATCTAAACACTACATCAGAACATTTCTAGTGTATCTAAATTCAAAATTGCATTAACTAACTCAGTATGATTCTAGTGTGGCTAAATTTAAAGACAGCAGTAATTAAATCATTACAATGTTAGTGTGGATAAAATTCAAATCAGGGGGACCAAGTTAGTATAGTTCTAGTGTGGCGAGGTTAAAAAACGGATTAACTAAATCTGTACCATTCTTGTGTGGCTAGTTCAAAATAGGCTAAATAAATCAGTGCAACGTTAGTGTGCCTAAGTTAAAACATTGCGGGAATCAAGTCAGTACAGTTCTAGTGTGGCGAAATTCAGAAGCAGCATGAATTAAGTCAGTGCGGTTCTAGTGTGACTAAATTCAAAAGTGGGGGATTACAGTTCTGTTGTGTTTAAATTTAAAGCAGCAGATGGCAAAACAGTGCAGTTCTAGTGCGGCAAAATTCAAAATCGGCGTTGATTAAATCATTACAATTCTAGTGTGGTTAAATTCAAAAGCTGTTGGCGCCAAATCAGTACAGTTCTAGTGTGGCTCAATTCAAAGCAGCGTTAACTAAATCATTACAATTCTAGTATGGCTAAATTTAAAGCAGTTGGAACCAAATTGGTTGGAATTATATAATGATGTCCCTTACCTTCTTTTCTGTAGTCCTCTGGATAGCGGGGTTGGGGGACTGCAGGCCAGCAGACGAACAGGCCAACAGGATTCACCCTTATCTGCCTCCTTTCGCCAGCTGCCTGGCAAAGGCTGCCCTGGGACAGTCTGCAAGGGTGCTAGGTGGGTCACTTGACCCAAAGCAGCACCAATGAGTTTGGGGGAGGTCTCAGGGTGGGACAGGAAGTAGAAGGGGGTCTTTTTTCGCCTTTTTTTAATCATTTTTCTATGTAAGGTTTACATGTCAAAGTTATGGGATAAGGGTTTGTTTATTAAAATTAACGGTACTGTTCAATGTTAATTAATTAAATTAAGGGATGGGGTTGGGCTTAATTAACTACATTAAGGGCAGAGTGGTCAGAATTAAATAATTAAAATTGAGGGTATGGGGTCAGAATTAAATAATTAATATCAAGGATCTGGTGTGTCGCGATAGATTCATTAAAATCAAGGGCTGGGGGTGGTCTCGATAAATGCATTAAAATTAAAGAACAAGGAGTCGGAATTAAACAACTAAAATCAAGGGCAGGGGGTAAATGGATTAAAATTAAGGGCAGGGTGGGGATAAATTGATTAAAATTAAGGTCAGGGTTCTGGTAAAGTTAACTTTAAAGGGAGTGTGGATTTTTTGAGAGGTACAAGCCTGAAACTCTGCACTTACCTGCAGCTCGTAGTCCTGGGCTCCAGCTGGTGAGGTGGCTGGAAGCTAAAATTACTTACTCAAGCCTGGTTTGCTTTTCCATTGGTGTTATTGGTGGGGTCACGTAACCCCCAGAATCACCATTCAAGATAGGGGGGGGTTGAGGGAGGCTCTCAGGGTGGGACAGGAAATGGGAGTGGGTCTTTTTTTTCTTTTTTTCGTATAAGTCTTTACAGTTCTAATGTGTCCAAATTCAAAAGCAGCGTTACCTAAAGCAGTACAATTCTTGTGTGGCTAGATTAAAAAACAGCGTGTGCCAAATCAGTACATGCCTAGTGTGACTGAATTCAAAGCAGTGTTCACTAAATCTTTACAATTCCAGTGGGTCAAAATTCAAAAGCAGCATTACCTAAATCAGTACGATTCTCATGTGGCTAGATTCAAAATCAGTACATGTCTAGTGTGGCTGAATTCAAAAACAGCGGGCACCAAATCAGTGAAGTTCTATTGTGGCTAATTCAAAGCAGTGTTAACTAAATCATCACAATTCTAGTGCGGCTAAATTCAAAGCAGCTGGAACCAAATTGATTCCAATTGTATTGTGATGTCGCTTACCTTCTTTTCTG
Source organism: Ambystoma mexicanum (assembly GCF_040938575.1). NCBI lineage: Eukaryota > Metazoa > Chordata > Amphibia > Caudata > Ambystomatidae > Ambystoma > Ambystoma mexicanum. The sequence goes on from NC_090925.1 coordinate 835,691,721, forward strand.
TAGTCCTCTGGATGGGGGTGGGGCTGCAGGGCACCAGGCGAACAGGAATCGCCTGTATCCGCCACCCTTTGCCAGCTGCCTGGCAAAGACTGCCGTGGGAGTGTCCAGTAAGAGTGCTAGTTGGTTTACGTGACCCCCAGCAGCACCAATCAAGGTGGGGAGGTTTGGGGTAGGGACTCAGGGTGGACCAGTAAGCAGGAGTGGGTCTTTTCTTTTCCTTTTCATCTTTTTTATATAAGGCTAAAAATAAAAGTTATGGAATAAGGGTTTGTTGATTAAAATTAAGGCTAGGGGTGGATATGAATTAAACTAAGTAATAGGGTCAGGTTTAATTTATTAAATTAGGGGAAGGGGATCGGGATAAAGTGATTAAAATTAAGGGATGGGTGGGGATAGGTTGATTAAAATTAAGGTCAGGGTCGGGGTAAAGTTAACTTTAAAGGGAGGGGGCTTTTTGGGAGGTACAGGGTTGAAGCTGTGCACTTACTGAAAGATTGGGATCCTGTGTTCCAGCTGGCGAGGCGGCTGGAAGCAAAAATGGCTTTGTCTCACCTGGTTTGCTTTGTTTTCCCCTCGGTGTTGCTGGTGGGGTCACGTGACCCCCAGCATCACCAATAAGGGTTGGGGAGGTTTGGAGGAGGGTTTCAGGATGGGACAGGAAATGGGAGTGGGTCTATTACTTCCTTTTTCCTCATTTTCTTTTATATAAGTGTCAAAGTCAATAATGTTATGGGATATGGGTTATTACTTTATTATAATTAAGGGTGGGGCTGATATAATTAAATTAAGGGCAGAGGAGTCAGAATTAAATAACACAAATTAAGGGCAGAGAGGTTGGAATTAAATAACTGAAATCAAAGGCTGGGGGTTGAGATAAATTGATTAAGATTAAGGGCTGGGGTGGGATAAATGGATTAAAATGAATGGCAAAAGGGTCAGGAAAAAATAATTAAAATCAAGGGCAGGGGGGTCGGGATACATTGATTACAATCAAGGGCACCAAGGGTTGCATGTTGTAGTTGTAAATTTTGACCATTCTTCTCCAAAGGTAAGTTAATGAATTGGTGGTTGATAAAGTATTGGTAGGGTGATGTAAAGGTTGCACTGATGGTGAGCTTGGCCAGTAGAAGGCTGAAGCACTGGTAAGTGAAGTATTCACAAAGTCCTTCAAAGGTATGAACAAGGATGGTTTTATTTACACAAAAGACCCGGCGCCCCGCACTGCATCCACCACCATCCAGCCACCGCTTAAACTCCCTCTCACACTCCGTTCCATCCGAACCCCCGGCACATTTCTAATACAAACATTCTGGGCATGCGGATGCAGGCAAGGTACCATATACAGAATGTTAAATACAGTATTTTAACTTGATAAAGCCTGTTAAACCACAAAGATACTATACCATGATAGAACACTATCCCCCTCATTTTAGAAAAAAAAAAAAACAAAACAAAAAAACAAACAAATCGAAAGGGGATAAAACAACAAAACATAAACCTCATAAATATTATATTAGAATGCTAAACCCGAAAACAAACCTCTTAGCACATAAGCGTCTACTTGTCCATGACATAGTCCTTGGACCGAACTGGCAGTTTCCTAACTCTTGTACCTCGCACAACTCTCCCATCATCAACACCAATAGCATGATTTTCTAGATGTACATTAACTTCTCCTACATCACTGGCTTGTTGCTCATTCACGCCGCTATATTCTGAGTGTGAATCATCCTCAAACAGTTTGATTGCTCTTCTGTTGTCTCTCCTCCTCATTCGTCCCTCTGCATCACCTTCACTCCTCCAATTCCATTTACTGATCCTATCCAAATTCCAAACTGACCCACCTCAGACTCTAACAGCTCATCTGAATACTTCTATTACTTTCACAGGGTTACAATATTTAGTCCCACCCTTTCTTACATTACGTCCTTTTTTGATCCTTACAAAATCACCCGGTCCAATTTTCAACCTGTTCTTCTCAATACACTCATTCTTGCCAAAACATTCATTCTTGTCAAACCCTTTCTTCTTCCTATAATTAATCCAAACAGGATTGACTAATGTGTTAGGCACTCTGCCTCTCATCATCTCAAATGGAGACTTTCCTGTATCCCTCCTGACGGAAACTCTGCTACTCCATAACTTCTCTTTGAGTGCCTCATCTATCGGCATATTATTTCTCAACGCTTGTTGAACTGCCTCCACTATAACTCTATTGCACCTCCCCACCAAACCATTGGTTTGAGGGTGATAATACGCTGAGATTCTCCAATCAATTCCTGAATGCTCTGCAAACTCCTTCATTTCTTTGCTTCTGAACTATACTCCATTATCACTTATTATAACTCTGGGGTATCCCTCTCTCCTAAACACTTGTAGCAAAAATGTTATTACCTCGCTAGAATCAACTTTACTAACTAACTTGACCTCCATCCACCCTGAGTAGTAGTCCACCAACACAATCAAAAACCTGCTTTCTTGCATTAAATTTCCATAAGGCCCTACAATGTCAACACCTAGCCTAGCCCATGGTGCTCTGACTTTAGACATGTTGATAGGTTCCATTTTATAACTTTTGCAGCTTTTGTTGCAGTTCTGGCATGGCCAACAATCTCTGACAAACCTTTCAACCATTAAATCTATGCCGTGCCACCAATACTTCGCCCTCACATTGTCTTTTGTCCCCATAATACCTGGATGCCCTTCATGAGCCTTTTCAATTAGATCCATACGTAACACCTGTGGAGGAACAAACTTATCTCCTCTTACCAATAGATCATCTTCTACAGAGAACTCTTCTCTGACGTCCCAGAATTTTGCACACTCTTTTGTACACTCGTCATCCAAAAACCTTTTGTCCGGCCAACCTGACTTGGTAAACTTTATGACATTAGGTAGAGTTTCATCCTTGGTAAATTCACTCAACCATCTTTCCTTCGACGTCACCTCAAAAAACTGTTGCTACCACCTCAATATCTTCATGAACATTAGTGTCACAAACCACTATGGGCAATCTGGCCAAAAAGTCAGCTATCAGATTCCTCTTTCCTGGAACATACTTTACTACGAAATGATAATCTTGTAGTCTGAGGCTCAATCTGGCTAATTTTGGGGAAGCTCTACACATTGTACGTACTGTAAGCACTTCTACCGATGGTTTGTGATTGGTCTGTACCACAAATTTATTTCCCCATAATTATTTCCTAAAGTAATTGATTGCCCAAACACAAGCTAGCATGTCCCTTTGAATAACTGAATATCTGCTTTCAGTATCAGAAATTGCTCTGGATGCGTGATTTATAACCTTTTCATGACCATCTTCTGTGACATGTGACAACACAGCCCCTAACCCACTTCCACTGTGACTCTAGTCTGTCTTCCAAATACAAACCCTCCTAATTCTACGGCTCCACAAATCCCTTCTTTAATACTGTTTGCTGCTTCTCTGCATTCATCATCCCAATGAAATTTCACATCCTTTTTTAGTAGTTTTCTCAAAGGTTCAGTAACACTGGTAAAATTTTTCACTAACCTATTGTAATATTCACACAACCCGAGAAATTACCTGAGCTCATCTTTTGTGGTGGGATCAGGTGAATCCCTGATCGCCTTCATGGCCTCCATCTTGGGTTTGTTACCTCTTCCATTCACTATGTGCCCCAAATACTCAACCTCCTTTACCTTGAACTTGCATTTACTTTGCTCCACTTTCAAACCACTAGCATCCAATCTTGCTTATACATCATTCAACATTTTGCCATGTTCCTCAGAACCTCTGCCAAAGACAATTATATTATCCTGATATACTAAAGTTCCAGCTAATCCTCTTAAAACATGTGTCGTGTCATAACCCTTTGGAACACTGCAGCCGCGGAGGCCAAACCGAAAGGCATTTGCTTGTATCTATATAAACTGAAAGGCATAATAAAAGCAGTAATGTCTCTGCAGTCTTCTGGGAGCGATATTTGGTGGTATGCACTTGATAGGTCTAACGTGGTAAAAGTATCTGCTCCTCCAATACTATTCAACATCTCCGATATTATTGGCAAAGGGAATATGTCTGTGATAATGTTCTTATTCTTATTCACATCTCTCAAGTCTACACATATCCTTGGTTTTCCATTTTTCTTTATGGCTACAATGATGGGGCTCTCCCACTGTGATGATTCTATCCTTTCAATTACCCCTTCCATTTCAAGTCTTTGTAGTTCCTGTTCTACTTTATCGATTAAGGTAAATGGTATCGGCCTGGCTTTAGTGTGTGTCACTGGTAGCGCCCCTCATATTAGTTTTATTCTATGAGCGAAATTCTTAAGTAAACCTAATTTAGCTAGAAAGACATAATTTGGACTCGACTCTGTATTCTTTACTTGTTCACTACTATTGTTCACAATCAGTACTTGCTCTTCCTCACACAGATCTAGTCTTATTCACAGCACTGATTGATCTCTCCAGCCTATTACAGTTACTCCCTTTTCCGCCACATAAACCGTCACTTGAGCTTGTCAATCCTTGAACTGAATGATGCTGTAGAACCAACCTTTGATCTGTATCTTTGAGCCCTCAAATTCACCAGGATTCTTTATGTCTAGGGCTTTCAAGTTGCACCTGAGACCTTCTGCACCAAATTTCTGCCAAGTCCTTCTCGTAGTGATAGTGTAGGGAGAATAACTATTGACTCTTACCACTAGCTTCCAATTGTCTAAAATGACTTCACACCTTGGGCACTTAAATTCCCCTCCAGGTGGTCCATGAATTACAAATACTCTTTCTTCATCAGATTCATCTTCCTCTTGTATTGCCGACACTCTCTTTTTTCATCTGCAAGTAACCGCAAATTGTCCTTTTATCCTGCAATTTCCACATTTTTGTCCAATTGCAGGGCAATTTCTGCAGTATGCATAATGGCCTAGTCTGCCACAACTGATACACCTATCACCTTCTTTTGTCTGTGGAGGATGCATCTTGGAGTCAATTTTTGTCCAAGGTTTCTTGAAGTTTCCCTCTCACTTCTGTATATTCCGATCCTCTGGCCTTGTTGCCCCTATTCGTGCCATCTTCGATCCGTTCTTTGGTGCGTACTGCATTTACTTGCCCTTGGTCTTCTATTTCTTGCGTATTTCTGTTGCTATTTTACAACATATTCTGAGTAGCCTCTTGCTTCTTATTTTTCACCTCTTTTGAACACAATTGGCTGTGTTCAATCCTTTTTGCAATTGCAATGGTTTCTGGTAGAGACGGATTCCCTACCATCCACAACCTGTCTTGTATTAATGAGTCTTTGGTATGGATTATGATCTGGTCTCTAATGAGTTCATCTAGGGTGATTCGATGTCCAAAATGGCACGTGCGGGCCAATAGCCTTAAAGCCGAGACATATTCCTCTATACTTTCTGGGTTCTTGTATAAAAATTGTATCTATTGATTGCCATATTTGTCTCTGGTGCATAGTATTTATCCAGTTGTCTTAAGGCTTTTTCGTGCTCATCACTGTCACCTGCTTCATCTACTGTCAGTTCTGGAAGCTCTCTATACTTCCTCTGACCCTCTAAACTTAATGCCTGTAGTAACAAAAGTTTCTTCTTGTGAGACGTCAATCCTTCCTGCTCAACTGTTTGGATGTAATTTATCCAAAATTCCTTCCATTCGGACCATATCACTATAGGCTGACCTGGAGTTGGAAGAAAAATTGCCGGTGGCTGAATACTAATACCTTGCATGGCTATTGCTTTATTTGTTGCTAATTTCAATATATACAGTCAAATGATCACCCTCATTTGTGTTTGACACTCTCCAGGTTTAACTGATCCAAAATTTTAAAAAACATTTTTTTTTCTCTACTGAGACGAGGAAGAAGCGTGCTGAGCTAAATCCGGCCTGACTTCCTTAATTTGGACAAAATGGCGTCACAGCGTGACATTTTTGAGTGTCCTTTCCTCTGTTTATACTCATACGATGATCCATTCGTTCCTCTAAATATCCTTGGTGTCAGTGTTTGTCCTTATCATGCCACGACCACCATTGTTACTCCGCGCACAACCCTTCAATGAATCAGCACAGACGAACTTCCTTGTTCATCCAGAGCATCAGCTCTCTCTTGCGCTGTGGGTAATCAACGCTGGGTCGTCCTTGTCGCCAAAATGAAGTATTCATGAAGTCCTTCAAAGGTATGAACAAGGATGGTTTTATTTACACAAAAGACCCAGCGCCCCGCACTGCATTCCACAGCCATCCGGCCACTGCTTAAACTCCCTCTCACGCTCCGTTCCATCCGAACCCCCGGCACATTTCTAATATAAACATTCTGGGCGTGCGGATGCAGGCAATGTACCATATACAGAATGTTAAATACAGAATGTTAACTTTATAAAGCCTGTTAACCCACAAAGATACTATACCATGATACAACAGTCAGTTTCTCTGTAGCGTAGTATACAGCAGTTGATTTCTGGGAGTAGTATAGTAACACTGCCCCCGGGATTCTTTTTCGTGTTTCGGCAAGGGTTTTTGTATCCAGGTGGTAGCATCACGTCTAGTGAAATGCTACAGTTGTATGTGAACCACGATTCTGTGAAGGCTAGTCGCGAGAGAGAACACATTTTTGGATCATACTGTTCATTTTCGAGGTATCCTTGGTTGCACATCTTTCGTTGATCATCAATATGTGGGTCATGTTTCTTTTTGTTCTTTTGTGGTGATGCTGGTGTTTCTTTTGTTCATTGATCGTGTAATAATATGGCATCCATTTTTAGCATTAATATGGTGTGCGCAACATGAATTTCTCGTTTCTATTTGGATAAAATCGATCTACCCCAACAATCGTCTGTTGCAAATGGTGCAAAGCACTACAGATTTCCATTGAATTAGCAATAGGTGTGTAGGCCCTGTGGCCAGAGGCTGCAGTTGGGGGTTGCTGTTGTGGGTGAGGGGCACAACGTTGGGGTTTGGAGGGGTTGATGTGAAATGTGCCTGCCTCCCTAAAACGCTAGGTGCCCTTTGGCTGATGCCTCCAGGGTGGGTATGTCAGTGTCATAGCAGAACATAAGGTTTGCATTTGGAGGGCGTCAGTGTTATTAAGATGCGATGTGGATGGCCTTTCTGGTAACTGTTGGGTGCTGTTTTCTGAGTTTGCAAGTGGAAAAATGGGGATGTAAGCCTGATTATACTTTGCTTAAGCCATCAGGGTGTCATTGTTGTATTCATCAGGGTAGCCCATTATTCCATCGATCATGGGTTAGAGAACATCTGTGACTACAGTGACTATTTTGATGCTTTAGCTCATGCCAGCAGAGTTTTTCCATGTGGTTGCGTTATGTCCATTTTTCAAATTCTCTCTTCTTATTTTAGTTTTGGCTGATAGTTGAACAGGCTGCAATATGGCTCTCTTTTTCCTTCCTGGTGTGTATGCATCCAACCTCGGCGCATGCTCCCGTTTTGCTGTTTACTTCCTGGTGTTCATGCATCCAATCTGTACCAGGCGTTTGTGCCACAAAAATTAGCCCACACACTACATGGAGTAAAAGTGGCCATGCATCTGTAACACAGAAGGATAACATTTTAGGGATGGGTGATGTGTGGGGATCCCAGAATCAGATCGAAGCAGAGCACAGCGTCCAAGGGGTAAGGCCAAGACCGGGTGCGGCTGCAAGGCAACTTAAGATAAGAGGGGGGACTGGGTTCGGGGCACAGACAAAAAGGGGTGGGGGCATAGAGTGGGCCCCTCAGGGAGAGTGGTGCATTGAGCTGGAGGGCAGGACAGGGGGTGAGGAGTGGCCTTACACGGAAAATATGAGAAGTGAGTACTGTTGGGGATGAGAGGAGTACGAGAAAACCAATATACATGGGCACAGGCGGCCTCAAGAGAAACTGGGTAGAGTTGGAGAAGCGGGAATTGCCAAAATCAATGCGGAAGGCGTTTAGGGAGACAATTGGTGGAAAATAAAACAAAAGGGGAGCGTTACAAGCAAATGGCGGCATGAAACGAACAGTAATTGATCTTAGGTCCAGCGGCTCACATCCGTCTTATCTTGCTGTTTACTTTGCGGGGGTCTCTATCATTTTGACAAACAAAGCAACCATTCTGTGAAGGGCACTTTTTGAATTTGTTAGAAAATGGTGGGCTAAAGAAGAGTGCAAAAACAGCCTTGGTTTTACATTGCTTTGAATCAGTCTTTTTATTAGTAGGACGCTGGGACAAATGTGTTCCTTTTAGGTAAAATCGTATATGTTTGATATTTGATCTAAGACTAAAATATGTCCATAAAATGCTTTTCTATTTTGTGTTGTGTTCCTATAATTTTCTTAAGCAAACTCTCCAGCATCTTGCGCAGCGTACTTGCCCATGTGCGATTCCCAGGTTTCCATGGGGGTCACTGCTATGCAGAGGTATGCGTGGGCTTCTCAGGGCCTCTTTTATGCGCCTGCCTAAGGCAGAGTCCCTTGCAGAGGATGGAAGGCTACAGGTTAGCTAGAGAGCCATTGGGGGCTTTGCCATTCTAGGCCCCATCCCCTGTAGAGAAGCTGGAGGGGAGGGTTACACTGTTCGGGAACGGCAGGGCCACCTTGTTTGTCAGTTGAGGGCCCTATATTGATCCTAACAGTGACTCTCTGCTCAGCACCGCTAACCAGTCTGCATTTGGGTGTCTTGGGAGGTTAGCTCAGGGTCAATGTGCTTGCCGTGGAAACAAGACCACAAAGAGCACCACAGGTTCCCTGGGTCTGTGCTTAGGAACCTCTGGGTTTTAAGCGCGTTATAAATAACCTATCATATCATTGCATGGGTTGACGTTTTGCTCTGTAGCATGCACGCTCACACTCACAGTTTATTAGAGACCTGGGAAGAAGCGCTGTGCTGTTCTTTATAAGTGTGACTTCTAGTTCTTTATAGGTAAATAACTTCATCACCCAACAAAGGTATGCCATCAAAGACAGATATTTTCCCTTGGTGATTACTTTCACAAAAAAGCAAAAGCATCCAAAATGGCAACTCGGGATTCTCTCAATCAACAAAAACAGGACGAATGGGAGACGCTGCTTTCCCTAGTAGAAGATCAAGCAATAGCCCCAGAGACATGGTGGTGTGCCTGCCTGATGGCCGGGGTATTCCAAGGCTGTTACACACAATCTGCGGGGTTTGAACTGAAGGAACGACTCAATTAACTTAAAAGATGAAAGGTGAAATTCCAAGGAGATTCTTAACGTTGATACTCTCATCCCCACAAAGTGGGCATGCCAAATACAGATCAGTGGGGTACCAGAACCTCAAGTGCAGACACAAGGAGGGCACACTCCGTGCGGGACATGGGGTGTTGGGAAGGGGAGCCTGGCAGGGGTGGACTGACGTATAGGTAACTCTGGAGATTTCCCAGTAGGCCTCTGCATCCTGGGCCTCATTTGTGGGGTATTTCCAAATGTAACCATAGGAAAAGGGTTGGGCTTGCTGAAAATGTGTAATATGGGGCCACTTTAACAAATTATTTCCAGGGCCTCCTTTGGTTCCCAGTCCACCGTCGGACCCTGGATAAGTGCTGGAGAAATTCAGTAGAGTGGCTGGCTCTCCAGGGTTTCCCAAGTTTAACTACAAGATATGCATGGTCTCCCAGGTATAATCTTTAAATGTTTATGCTTCTTAGGTTTGAAGAGCTTGGCGTGGCAGAGTGAGCTTCCATTTTTCTGGAAAAGTAAATGGAGTAAAATAGAGATCTCCAGCTGCTCTGCACTATGGGCCAGATTCTCAAAAACATGCGCATCGCAAAGATGCGCGTGCGTCACTGCGCATCTCATTGCAGCACACATATTCTCAGGAAAAAAAAACGAACAAAAATGCTTGGTGCAGTGAAATGCAAACAGGGGCACAAAGGTGGGGCAAATGTAGGCATATCGGAAAGGTGCGTTAAAAGTGGTGGATCCGTCAGATGCACCATCATAGAATGCATCACGTCAAATGAACCAGAAAAGAGTGCATCACACCAGAAAAGAGTGCATTGCGTCTGATGCGTCATGAAAGACCGCATTGCGTCATATGTGTCAAAAAAGGGCACAAGTAACCCCAGAAACACCCAAAAACCAGTAAGCAGCATCAGAACACCAGAGGAGAATTGGGAAGGCCTGCAAAGCAATCAACAACCATCAAGTGTCTGGAAATTGCATCCAGCCAAAAAGATGGAGGGAAAGAGACAGAAAAGTCCCATCGTGCCTGGAACTGCAGCAAGGAAGAGCTGGATGTGATGTCAAATGTCATGGTGTGCGTTGACAGAGACCCAGCCTTGCTGTTAAAAATGCCCTATGGCAAGAGCTCAGACAACATGAATGCCCTTTGAGTAGCAATAAGCACCCCCAAAGAAGTGAAGTAGCGATGAGACAGTATGAGGAGGTGTTCAAAGGAAAAGGTGGCATACCTTCATGCCCATGCCTTTGCCACCGGGGGAAGGCCACCAAGCAACATCACCCTCACACCTGAGGAAGAGCAAGTAGCAGGCCTGCTGGAGACCACAGCTGTGGAGGGCACCAGTGTGCCACATACTGCTGCTCCTACATCAGGTGAGAAACACAATCTCAGGGGGATGTCAAGTGTGTAGTGTGTGCATATATGTCCCATCGACAGGGAGAGTGCAGAGGATTTGGAAGGTGATATGGGCAGGCTAGTATTTGGCATGGCATAGAAATCCCCAATAGGTCCACGTGTTGGCCCTCCTCTCCTAAAGGCCTGAATACATAGCCATCCTCAGAGTCCATCATGCTGCCAATGTGAAATACCAGGCACATCACATGCCACATGGACAACAATCCCAATAGTGCATATGTAAGGGATGTGTGATAGACACCACTAACGCATTATGCCTGAAACAAGAATGCCCACTGATCAAGTCATACAATATTACCCTTGATCAGAGTACACATATGTATGTATCGTGTGGTTGCAATATTTTCTCGCATGCTAATTTCCAACACAGATGATCTAGTGCAGGGCACACACAGTGACCTGGACACAGTCATGCCGCCCCAGAGGGGGATGAAAAGCCAGTGCTGCTGGTAGTAACCTTTGGATACCCGGATGATTTGGATGTGCAAAGCAATGCAGCAACAAGCTCCTCAACCCTGCCACCATAGGAAGAGGTAATCGCTACCCCATCTACCACACCAACCGATCAGCCACAACGAGGGTCAACAACCAGATGCCCAACGAGGGGTGCATGTACGAACAGGCCACATACATCCAAATACACCACCTAGGTGGAGAAAATGTGGCAACAGCAAGTTATTGTGTGCACACAGTTCACTTTCATCAGGTGCACTCTGGGTGAGGGCCTAGAGGGTGTATCAAGCGGCATTCTGGGTTGCAGGCAGGCCCTGGACACAGGATTTCTGGTGGCCAGAGTGGAGTGCATGGGTAGGCAGGAGGAGCTGAGGGCAATCCATGAGGAGCTGAGGACAACTCTGAATGAATTGACTCGAATGCGAAGCAGCATGCAGCGCATGGTGCAGAAACCGGTACAACTCCAGATGTGCCAACATGCTGAGAGCATGGCAGCTGCAAATAGAATAGCGCAGCTATCGAGCGATATGTGGCTGTGATGGTCAGTGGGTCAAATCAGAGGTGTACTTCAAGGGGAGCTTCAGATGACCAGCATCCACCCAGTGATGCGATAGTGCACACCGTGCCACCTGCTCCTTTGGCAAGAGGGGAAGTACTAGAAAGTCCTGCTGCATCTCTGAGAAGTAAGCATCATTCACACAAATAGAAGTTTGTGGACGTCGGTGTGCAGTGTTTCTGTGCATGTGCATGATGTCGTCTTACTGTCATCATACTGGACATTTTCTTTCTGTAGCTGTTAATGTTTATTGTTCCATGCCAGTGTCTGCTGTGAACACCAATACATTTGATGTTCAGCATCAATGTTGTCTGTCTCTTCCATGATCTGTTCCTTTATGCCAATGTATGGGTCATGCCCCCTTTATGTGATAGGGCAAACAATGCCACATGTGTACAGCAAGTATAGTGGAACTGTTCCCTGGCAACATAACAGGGATAGGAATGGGCCACATGCATGTCGGTAAGAATCACTGACCTTTGGCTAGGTAAGTCGATCATCATCCATGCACGGTATCACAGTTCATGGCTCTGTCTGCCACACATTGAACCTCAGTTAAAGTATCTTGCAACTATGTCAGCTGCCATGCCCCTCTGCTCAATGCCTACATCATGTGGGACAGGTGGTTGTGGTCTCAGATCTGGATGTATCTCGATTTGCAGGCCACGTCTGAGGGAAATGTTGTGAAGGACGGCAGAGGCAACTATGATGTTGCAAATGGTCACTGGGTTTTACAAAAACCCTCTCCCCAAGTGGTCCAGGCACACAATGTGCGACTTGAGAATCCCAAAGGTACACTCAGTGGGATTCCAGGTGGTTGTGTGTGCTGCATAGTATCGCTGCTGGGCTTTAGTTGCAGGGTTTCAATAGAGAGTCAGAAGGTGCCTCCTCAGAAGAGAACCACTGTCACCTGTAGATGGAAGAGGTATTATGTAATGTCCTGATGCATGTTGATTGGACATGTATCCCATGTGGTGTGTGTCAACTTACCCAGCAACCAGATCTCTCTATCCACACCAGCCTTGAATTGACGGCAAATGGGGAGTTGTCATGTGTAGACCGAGGATAGGTGGCACTCACATTCATGACAATGTTTGCAGCATCACATGGCATCTGTACATTAATGGAATGCCATTTTAGCTGATTTCTGTGTAGGTGTTCAGTATCTGCCAGACTTATGAAGGCCACATGCGTACAGTCACTGGCCCCACACACCCCTGGGAGAGCGGCTATGTCATAGAAAGCCCTCAAAATGGCAGCTCTTGGAGATGCGCACTCCTGTGAATGTGTTGCATCTGTTTCAGGTGCATTTCGGGCTCATCTTGGTTCTGCACTTTTTTAAAATGTATTTTTAAATATTGCCCTGTAACGCTTAGTGCTGCACCAGTGAATGGTGGGTGCCGAGACATTCAAAGATGGACAGTATGCCACTTTGGGCGGCTCGTTTAATCACTTTGATGTCCCAAAATGTTGGGGCTGTTGCCATGATGCAAACTGCCTAGTAATTGCATAACGGAAACCAGTCGAATTCTACCTTTGGTGAGTAGCTGTTATTACTTTAATGGTCTTCCAAATCCTAGTTGTTTTAGACATTGGTTTTATCTAGTGACACCCAGTTACTGCTGATCTATTCAAATTCTTTCATAAGAGCACTGGTAGGATTACAATTTAATTTAAATGCTCCACTCTTCTATTCCACATAAAGGGCACACTGCATTTGGGTTTACACAAAGATGTATAAATTAGATTGTATTTTCACCTGGGAGACCCTGGCTATCCACTCTACTCTGGATTGTCCCAACAGCTTTCTCATGAGCAGGGTATTTTAGAAAGGGCAGCCGATGGGTTCATCTTCTAAAGGAAACTTTAGCTTCCTTCACCTAGATGGTGACTCGTAAATCAAAAAGTAAAAAGCAGACCCCTTTAAAAGAAAAGGCTACGCCCCCTGTTTCATAGTAAAATAGGCTTTTATGTATGTGTGATCGAATAAGATTTAATAGAACGTGAGTGGAGGTTTCTATGATCTCGCCAGAGATACACTAGTATAGTTCATGAGTGCATTTTGTCCTAACCCAGGTTCCCAAGGTCTAATACATATAGTCACTAGGCAGATAAAACTTGCAGCTGTGAAGGGGTTGTGTCACGACCCTCGCCCAAAACCCCCTCTGGCAAACCCATTGGCCAGGTGGAGTCAGAACTCGGGCCTCTAGAGCCTGGCATCCTCGTCAAAAGCCTCATGGGGCCAGTCCTGGCGCCTATGGCACCAGGCTCATACACCGTGAACTACAACGTGCTTGGGAACTACTTTATTGTATTGTCAGCCAACATGGAGGCATCCACATAGCTTGGTTCCCTAAGAACCAAGCTATGCAGTCTAGTGTTTTGGGTGTGGCAGGCCTGGAACTACTTTCCCTGGTACTACTTTACCTGGGCTATATAAACCACACCCTGACTGCAGAACATGTTTCGTGTTACTTTGCAGCTTGCAAATTGACGCTCACCGTGTCCAGCTATTCCCTCGAACCTCGGAGAAGCAGAACCTGCAAGTAGACAAAAGGAACATCATTAGCAGCAGCATATTACCTGCAGTCTTCATCTTTAAACCGTCGCAGCTACTGAGAACAGCTTCCTCGAATCTGCACGCCTCCCAGACAGAACGACCTGAAAGAGGAAGATAGAGGCAACATTAAAGAAAGCTGTAGAGACATTTACAAATTACGAACTGCTCAAAAGGCTTACCTGGCTGGTCGCCTCTCGGCTGGCACCACTCCAGACATTCTACTCATGCTAAAGAACACCACGACCTACAAAGAAGGAAAACACAGGTTAGCAAAGGCAAGACTTCGCAGCACTGCGCATATCGCTTACTTACCGCATCATAGCGCTCTTAATACGCCATCATTTACCAGCGGGGCTCAACCAAGGCAGTTCGCCATGCTGAAGCTCCGCATACCTAAGGGAGAAAAAAGAGACATTTTAAACAAAGAAAGGCATGCAGCATAGCAACAAAACTAAAGAACAGCAATAAGACCTACCTGAACAATATCAAACGGGCCGGCGTCAGTGAAGTAACTGGACCGCACTCGCCCATGAAAGACAACGTGCCCCTGCAAAGAAGGCAGGACGGAGAGCACGCCTATCCTACCACAAGGTGAGGAGAGGGCGCCAGAGGGACTGAAAGCATATGGGGGTAGAGGGAGGATACTTACCCCAGTCGGTCAGTCTTGAACACAGTCCTCCTGTATTTTCAGGCAGAACCTTCCCAGCAGACCACATCAGGGCAAAGCTGAGAAACATACCAGCGAGTAACCCGTGACGTCCCTGTGGATACCAGCTGAGCGTAACAGGTTGTACCTAATTGGCTTTGGAACTCATTCTTGCCAAAATAAATCAGAAGCGAGAAGCATTATCAGTATGTAACCTCCTTGAGTTCATAGCGCGTAAGCAGTCACAACTCTAATTGTGCTAATGTAGCCAAATAAAGACTGTGCAGTTAATGTATTTTTTTTTATCTCCTGCTTTACCATGCATTAGTACAAAATGGCTTCTAACTCAATCAGAGTATTGTGCTTTTTATGGCATGGCCTAATGGGTTACATTGCATTACATTATACCTCAAATCCTTTTTTTATTTCACAACTGTTTTTGATTTTACTTAGTTTTTCAAAGGATCCAGAGTTGGGAGCTTGGACTCTTTACTTTTCGTCTTGTAGTTCAATGCCAGACCTGCAAAGCATGCTTGGATGTGCAGTTCTTCCTTGTAGGCCAAATTGTGACGAATCCGCTTCTGGGGCACCAGTGGTCCAGGGATGACTATTAGTTTCTAAACCATCAATCAGACCCACACCTCTAGTACACCAGAAGGGACCCAAACAGATTGAAAACGCAAGTAAATCATAAACCTCCTTGTCCAATTTTGGTAACGTGGATGTTGGTTAGTTGCAACACAGCGAAAATAAAATTATTACCCAATGAGAAAAGGGACTGTCCAGCCAAGGTTGTATAAAAATATCAACTTTATTATTATTACGACAGTTCTAGCACACTACAAAATACAGCCCACCTTGTAAAGGAACACAGAGAACAGACAGTTTCACGAAGAAAACGATGCACTCTGGATACTGACAGGAGGGTAGTCGGTAAAGCAATCCATCTTAACTGTTCAAGGTTATTTGGTTTCAGCACGAAGGGAGCAAGGGGTCTTAAAAGTCACTAGGGGCCTTTGGAGAAGGAACAGGGGTACAGAACCACAATGTACCTGGTGCTTGAGATGATCTTGATGCTCGACAGTGTCAAGTTGGTTCCAGAGACTTTGCAGCTCCTGCAACAGAGTTCAAGACGGGAGACAGCTGCATGTATCAGACGGCAAGCAGTTTAGCAAGGATGGACAGCTGCAGGCTGGCCTGCACGGTTGCTCAGGGTGAAGAATCATTGGGCCTCATTACGAGGTTGGAGGCAGCTATTATCTCCATGGCTGCCTCCAGAACCCTTCTGACTCCGCCCTTGTGAATGGAGCAATTACCGGTCCATTCCGAGGTCAGAGGGACCGGTAATTCCCCATTCGCCAGGACAATTCCCATTTGAGCCCCCATAGGGCTCAATGGGAATGGGGAAGGCGCTAATAACGGTACCGCAAATTGCGGTACCGTTATTAGCTCTAGAGTCCCTTTGCGGGTCCCGTCCTTAACGCCTGGAAAAAAACAGGCGTTAAGGAAGGACCCGCAAAGGGAACTCGTATTAGGGAGGTAAGGGATTACCGGCACCGGTGCCCTTACCAGTGCCAGTAATCCCTTACCTCCCACCTAGTAATGAGTTTATTTTTAAATGTCTTTATTGGCATTTGTGAATAAACTTGTACAAGGATAAGATTCTGAAAGCGGTTACATTCAAAATGCAATAACTGGCGTAAATGTGATATGGTGGTCAGCTTACAACCAACGACAAAACTGTTAATAAAGAACAAACGAACTAAGGAAAAAAGGGGAAAGAAGAGAAAAGAAATAACAATAACAGTAACAGTGACTGTCCCAACTCTCGGTGTGGTTTCTTAATCGATGTGGCCAGGTTCGGGAAGTGGGTCCGGAGGCGGGTATCTGCTTTGTTCCCTCAGTGCAGTTGCTGGGTAGAGCCCTTGGGTGTGGTGGGCTAGTCTGTAGTGTCTGTTGTTTTCTAGTATGCAAGGGAGATGGGTTCAAGGAGGTTTGTAGCTCGTTGCAAAGACCATGTCTCTAAGGAGGGCTTTCCAGGCCTCCAGCACATTGCTCACATCTTCGCCGCCGCATCTGTTTCCCTCCTCCCAGGCTACCGTCTCAGCCGTAGTCCATCTTTCCATTTCCCTGATCCAGGGGTCATACCTGGGGCCCGCTGGGGCCTTCCAGGCCATGGCAATTGTTCTCTTAACTAGAAGGCAGGCCATATCCATAAGCTTCGTCAAGTGTTTGATTTTGCCGAGTCTCGGGTAGGTGCCCAGTAGGCACTCCTTGGGTGTCCACTCGTAAGTTTCTAGGCCAGCATTCCTGCAGGTCCGTTCAGCGGCCTGCCAGAGTTTCTGAGATTTGGAACAAGTCCAAAACATGTGAATCATGTCCGCCAGGTCTGAGGAGCACCAGGGGCACCTTGAGTCCGCTTTGTTGTTGAACGTGGATATCCGGTGAGGGGTCATATACGTTCTGTAGAATACGTTCAGTTGGATCAGTCTAAACCTGGCGTTTCTGGATACCTCCTTTGGATATATCAGGGCTCTCGCCCATTCGGCCTCTGTGATTTCGGTCCGGAGGTCTGCCTCCCATTTTACCTTCAGCCGGGCGCTCTTTGGGTTGGGTCGATTGTTCAGTTGAGTGTACAACCTGGACGTCGGCCTCCATCCGTCACCAACGTCATACATTTCTCTCAGGAGGGGGTGAGTTTCTGGTTCCTCAGGCCATGTGACCCAGTTCTTTCTGGCCACATGTCTCACTTTTTGGTACCAGAGGAAATGGCCCAGTGGCAGTCCATCTCCTTCTCGAAGCGACTCGAAGTCCCTGAAGAGGCCATCATGAAACATATCCCCCCATGTGTAGAGACCATGGTTCTCCCATCTCCTCATAGTTGCCAGGTCGGTGGAGGTTTTGCAGACATCCGTCATCATGGGGGTGTCGGGTGTATAAGAGCGTTGCAGGCCCGCCACGGATCTCACCTTGTTCCATACCCGTCTTCCAACCTCTAGTATAGTGGGTGGGTTGGGGGGTCCAAGTCGGGGGTTCCAGAGCAGCTCCTTGGGATATAGCGGTGAAGAGGAGTGGGATAGAAGTTCTAGCTCAGCTGAAGGTTCATCTGAGAGCCATTTTGCTAGGTGTGTCGACTGAGCCGCCAGAAAGTATCTCTGAAAGTCGGGGAGCTGGATGCCGCCCTCTGCGTAAGGGAGTGTGAGGGTATTCAGTGTGAGTCGGTGGCGGGCTCGTCCCCAGAGGAAGTCCCCGATCAGAGAGTCGAGTGTCCTGAAAAAGGGTGGGGGAATGTAATACACCACGTTGGTGAAATAGTAGAGGAACCTGGGGAGGATTATCATTTTAGCTATCGCTGCCCTCCCCATCATGGAGAGCGGAAGCTTTGACCAGAACTGTATGGATCTCCGCACTCCGCCCATTGCGGCCTCCGTGTTGGCTTTGTGGGTGGATATTGGTGAATGTGTGATGTTGAGGCCTAGGTATCGAAAAGTGTCCACCTGCCAACGGATCCCGATCTCAGGAAGCTCCTCCTCAGGTTTATTTTTCATTCTTGCTAGTGGGAACGCGCAAGACTTCTGCCTGCTAAATCTTATCCCCGAGTATCTTGCAAAGTTGTCCAGAACATCCAATACAATCGGGGCATTCTCCAGGGGGTCGCGCAGGTATAGAAGGACGTCGTCGGCATATAACGAAATGATGTTGTCTGATCCTCCAATGCTAATGCCAGCGTCGAAGAACTGCTTCCTGAAGTATATTGCCACCGGCTCCAGGCCTAGAATGTACAGCATTGGAGACAGTGGGCATCCCTGTCTGGTACCCCTCTGGATGGGCCAGGCCCTCGATATCATGGCGCCCGTTTTAACTCTTGCCAATAGGTCGCTGTACAGGACCTCTATCCAGTGGATGAAGTGTTCGCCAAGTCCAAACTCCCTCAGGGTTTCGATCAGCCACTCCCAGTAAATAGAGTCAAAGGCTTTTATGGCATCCAGTGAGAGTACTGCTAGATCTTCCTCGCTTTCGGACGTCTGTGAAATGATATATTGGAGCCTCCTGAGGTTGGCAGAGGTGTTACGCCCCGGAACGAAGCCATTCTGGTCCTCATGTACCAGGGAGCCGATCACCCTCGAGAGCCTTTTGGCCAATATGGTCGTCAATATTTTACCGTCATAGTTTAGGAGCGCCAATGGGCGATATGAGTCACATCTATCGGCTGGTTTGTCTGGTTTGAGCATCGGGACGATGAGGGTTTCTCTCATAGTGTTAGGGAGAGTGCCCGACTCATATGCCTCCATATATACTGCGTGTAGTATAGGAGAGAAGATCTCCTCGTAGGCCTTGTAGAATTCTGGGATGAGGCCATCCGTGCCAGGAGCCTTGCCTGTGGAGAGGGATCTGATTGCATCTGTGATGTCCTCCACCGTGATAGGCTCCCCAAGTTTGTCCTGTTGTTCCTGGCTCAGCCTAGGCAATCCCACCTCAGCCAGCGTATCCTTTATATCTTCTATGGGGACCTTCGTCTCATGAGTGTATAGGTCGTTGTAGAATTCCGTGAAGGTATCATTGATCTCTTGTCGTGTTCTGCAGGTCTTTTCATTCGCATCTTTGATCTCCTTGAGGGCCTGTCTCGGGTGCTCTTTCCTGCATAGCCATGCGAGTATTCTGCCCGGTTTGTCAGCTTCCCTGTGGGCCTTCGAGGTGCGCACAGAGAAGTCAAACTTCGAGAGTCTTTCCCATGCCTCCCTGCAATCCTCTCTGATTAGTTTCAGTTCAGCCTCCCTTTCGGTGGTTGGTGGGGCACCACTTTCTAGTCGCTTTATTCTCTCCTCCACAACCTCCAGTTCTCTCCTCAGTTGTCGCCTGATCCCGCCCGCCTCAGCGATTATCTCCCCCCTTATCACTACTTTCAGCGCCTCCCAAAGCGTGCTCCACTTCTCGACCGAACCCTTGTTTATCTCTAAGTATTCTTCCAGCTTTTCTCTTAAGGTTTCCTTGAATGCTGGGTCGGTCAAGGCATCTGATGGCATGCGCCACGTCGGGATGGGGGGGCGGGGGCCCTTGAGGGAGAGCTGCAACAACAAGGGGGAGTGATCGGATATTGTTCTGCCCATGTATTCTGCCAATTCAACTTGGGGGGTTAGTTCGTTGGCGATGAAGAAGTAGTCCAGTCTCGTGTGGAGGCCATGGGGAGCCGAGTAGAATGAATATGATTTGTCCGAGGGGTGGAGGTCTCTCCAAATGTCCGTTAGGTGTAGGTCTGCCACCATCTTAGGGAGGGCCCCCGGAGAGGCGCTATGGGACATGCGTGGAGCTGTCGATCTGTCCAGTTCCGGGTTCATAATAGAGTTGAAGTCCCCCCCCATATGAACGTATACTCTCGGTAGTGCAGCAATTTAGCGCATAGGTCCTTGATGTGTGAGGGTATATTGTGCTGGGGAAAATACGAGTTTACTATGCACAGGGGAGTGTTCTCAAGCATGCCCCACACTATCACATACCTGCCCTCTTTATCCAGCTCCGTTCCCATTTGATGGAATGGTGTATCCGGGCTCACCCATGTATAGACTCCTCTTGCGTACTTTGAGAAGGATGCGCCGCTGCCTTGGCCTCCCCAGTAGTTCGGGATTTTGTCTGTGGCCTCCAAGGTGAGATGTGTTTCTTGCAGGAGGGCCAATGATATTTTTTTCCTCTTTAGGTAAGAAAAAATCCGGTTTCTTCTTATGTATGTTCCCATCCCTCTAACGTTCCATGTAATTAGCTTGAGTCTTGCTGCCATTGCATAAGTGGGTTCCTCGATGAGGGGTGTAGCACCCCTTCTCCCGGAGTTGCATGAGCCATATTGTAGGGTGGGTGATGAGCCGCTTGTGTGGGGTGGGTGGGCCCACCCCGGCCCAGGAAATCTTTATTCATCCGGGTTGGGACAGTCATAACAATAACAACTTGGAACAGATAACTAAAACTAATGCACCCAGCTTCAGCCACCGGGGTGGAGTGCTCGGGGGCCCTCGCGCCGTCCGACCTAGTCCGGGTCTCTGGCGCGAGTGGTTGCGTGCAGGAAAGAGGTCTGCACTGGTCAACGGTGGGTCCGTGGTCCGTGTCCATAGGCGGGAGGTCGAGTGGGCCCGCAGTCATTTAGCATTCTGATGTGGTAGTTTTGCTTCAGTATTGGTATAGCTTCAGTTCGGTTTGGAGTGTAATACCAAAGAAATGGGTGCTCCAGCCGCGTTAGTATGCGGTCAGCTTTTTGGGCGTGCTATGTGCGTTCCTCTAGCGTGGTTTCTTTGGGAGCCTCAGCAAGGTTATTGTGTTCCATCCACATAATGGCCGCTTCTGGTGATTCCAAGAATATTGCCCGCCCATTGTGGATTACTTTTAGTCGTGATGGATATAGCAGCATGTATTTTATGTTCAGTGTCCTCAGCTGGGCCTTGATGGGGACAAAGGAATTCCTTGCTTTCTGCACCGATTGGGTATAGTCGGGGTAGATGGTAATCTTTGAGTCACCCCGCTCGATTATACCTCCTTCCCTCGAGAATTTCAGGATCACCTCTCGGTCGCGGAAATTGAGGACCTTGGCGATGATGGGGCGGGGGTAGGATCCAGGCGGGGGGCGCTTCTGGAGGGATCTATGAGCTCTTTCAATGGCGAATCCCTGCGAGAGTTTCGACACCCCTACTTCTTGCTGTATCAGGGATTCCACATAAGCCGTCGGATCCATGGTCTCCGACCCCTCCGGTACACCCAGGATCCTGATATTGTTCCGTCTGGCCCGACCCTCTGCTTCTTCGGATCTCGCCTCCAAGAAGTGCACTTTCCGTTTGAGGTCCGCTACCTCTTTCTGTAGAGACGTCGTCTCATCTGAGATGTCCTTCTGGGAGGATTCGACTATGGTGACGCGCTCCGTTAAGTTGCGGGCATCTTGCCTGATAAGTTGTATGTCCATCTTAACCTCCCCAATTTTCGTGTCGATGAATGTCCTCAGGGCCGCGATCGCCCCAAGCACTTGATTATGTCTGGCCTCATTTTCAGGGGCATCTTGTGCTGGTGAGGTCTTCGGCGTGGATTGAGCAGCAGGCTTGGATGTTACAAAGGGGTCCAGAGTAGCGTGCTTGGCTTTGTTCCTCGCGGTAGCCATCTTGCCTCTTTGATGCCGTCGCCACCCTCTTCCCCGTGTCTATCGGCCGCGTAGCGATCTTCCTTCTGGCCCTTCTTGGCTGCTGCACCGGGTCCTGACGGTGCCCTCGAGTGGCCCGAGCCGGGGTGCACTCGACTACAGGGTGGGACTGCTCGAGTCAGCGAGTCGCAGGCTCCCGGATCCAGTGCGAGCCGCTGGGTTGTCGACGCGAGGCGGCCGCCATCTTGTGTGCCTCGCCCGGGAAGAAGGGGGAGCCAGCGCCGGGTCGCGGTAGAATCTTCCCAGGCCCCGATTTTCGTCGGGGTTGGGTGGAAGACAAGGACTCCCGCTTCGGCCGCCGGTGGATCTCCTCGGATGTGGTGTCTGTGGGCAGAATCACCTAGAAAAGGATCGGACTGCTGCGGCCCAGACGGAGCTCAGGGAACTCGCGTCCTCACTCCGTGGACATCAGGCCACGCCCCCCCCCACCTAGTAATGAGGCCCATTGTCTCTGTGCTGGTTGGCGGATTTCGAACGCTGGTTGAGGTTTCTCGGACGGCTTTAGTGACTGCTTTGTTTGTTTGTTTTATTATTTGTAATGCGCAAACATACCCTAGGGTAACAGGGTGCAGTGGTTACATGTATACGCAAAGCTTAGTTGCAGCAAAGAAGATATATACATACACACAAAGAAAAAATAGCAGGCTTATATACATATGTACAAATAAGCACAAAAAACACATGTGGATACAATATGTACAAAGGAAAGGGTGTGCAGGACTTAACACCTGGGAGTGTTTGAAGGCTTACGTTTTCAGCCATGTCACAAACTTAGAGCGGAAGTTTTGATAGGGCAGATCCATTCTGAGAGTTGGCGGTAGGGAATTCCACAGTTTAGCTGCTTTCACTGGGAAGCTGTTTCCCCCTATGGTGGAGCGTTTAAAGTTAGGGACAGAGAGGCAGTCTTTATAGACTGTTCTTGTGGGTCTCAGGGAAGTCTGTCTGTGAAATCTGTCGATCAAGTAAGTCGGAGCAGCATTATTGAGGGATTTATGAGTAAGTGACACAGTTTTTAGCAGAATTTTGTCTTTGATAGAAAGCCAGTTAATCTGTTGGCTATGTGTAGTGATATGATCTCTTCTGGAGATACCCAATGCCGCTCTAAGAGCATTGTTTTGGAGAGTTTGTAATTTATTAGTGGTAGCTTTGGCAGCCCCGAGATAAAGAGCGTTGCATTAGTCCAGGCGGGACAATATGAGGGCTCTCACGAGGGTCAGGCAGCTCGTGTCGGACAAAAAGGGTTTGGCTCCACAGATCAGTTTACACGTGTAAGCCGTAGATGAAGCTAGGGAATTCACCTGTCTGTTGAAAGAGAGGTTAGAGTCCAGGTAAAAACCTAACGTTTTGACCTCTTGTCCTACTTTGATGCTATTGCCATCAATTGTGAACGATGAGTAGACAGGGCCCAGTTTTTTTAGACTAAAGGTGGTGCCCAGGATGATGAGTTCAGTTTTATCATCATTCAGGCATAGTCCATGCCTGGATGATGATGTACACACTATTCACCAAGGCCAAATCCTTGCCATAAACCCCAGAAAGTGGAAGGAGGATCTGAGTATCATCTGCATAATTGGTGTAGGTGATACCGAGATGATCCAGATCATCGAAAAGGGGCTTGGTAAATATATTGTACAGTGTGGGCAAAACACAAGAACCCTGTGGCACACCACAAGTGATGGGTATGGGGTCTGCTGCTGCTATGGGTGAAAAAACCCTCATGGTTCTACTGTTAAGGAATGATCTGATCCAGGTGATAGCCTCTACGGAGAATTGAGCTGATTTGTTGAGGTGAGTACATAGGACAGAGTGGTCGACCAGGTCAAAAGCTGCAGAGAGGTCTAGGAGGAGGAGTAAGGCAGCTTGGCCATTGTCTCTGAGCTCATCAATTTGTGATTTAAGGTCAATAAGGGCAGTCTCAGTCCCGTCTTGAGGACGGAAGCCTGATTGTCTAGCTCCTAGTATGTGGTGCTCTTCCAAGTACTTCTGTATTTGTACGTAGGCGACCTTATCTAGGATTTTTAGAAGAAAGGGTATGGTTGTGATAGGTCTGTAGTTGGTTGGCGTGGCTGGGTCAAGTGTGGGTTTTTTTAGTAATGGAAGTACCCAGGATTGTTTTAGGTTAGTAGGGATAGAGCCGGTGGAGAAGGAGGCATTGATTAACTTCGTGATGAAAGGGGAGAGGTCTCGGGCAGCATCCTTGATGAGGTGTGCCGGGCACAAGTCTCCCTGACAGTTGGAAGGTTTCAGTGACAAAATAATTTTTTCTACTTCAAGTGTGGTGACTTTGGAGAAGTTAAAGCGGGTGGTTTCCAATAAAGTAGGCTTCTCAGTCAGTTTGGAGGGGGAGGGGTCAATCAAAGAGGCTTTTTTACAGGAGATTTTGTTTTGTAGGGTGGCAATCTTGTTGGCTAGGGCATTTTGGATCTCTGAGCACCAATTTTTATCTTTAGTGCAAGTATCAGGTGCTGCTAAAGGGGTCTCTAATTCTTTGAGGATGGAGAATAATTCCTTCATGTTTGATTTAGCTTGGGTTATACGGACGTCAAAGGAGGTATGTTTTGCTAGGCAAATTTCTTTTTTGTAGAGGGCTTCGAGTTTGGGGAGTTTGAGTTTATTAGCTGCTGAAGGGAGTTTTCTCCAAGTGGCCTCGCAATTTCTTTTTTGCTGCCTTAAGTTTTTAAGAAATGGAGTATGCCATTTGTTCAAGTGCTTTTTAGGCTTACTTGGTCTGAGTTTGAGGGGGGCGATTAGGTATAACGAGGTGGACATAATTTTATTGTATTCTTCGACCAAGGTCTCGGGATCAGAGTTGTCAGAGAGTGTGTTAAGTGTGGGGAGTAAGTTCGGGATAAGTCTCTCCACAGTGATACTCTTTTTATTTCTTGTGAGTGTGGGTGGAGCCCTGCTAATCGGCAAGGGTAAGGGGCGGCAGGTGGACAACATGAGTGAAACCAAGTGATGGTCAGTCCAGGCTAAGGGTGAGATGGCAGTAATGTTAGCTAGGCAATTGTAGTAAGCCACCGAATCAAGTATTCTGCCTTTGGCATGTGTGGGTTCCATACATCTTTGGGTAAATCCTAGATCAGAAAGTGTATTAAGCGTGGTAGTGGCATGTTGGTCTGTCGTATCGTTAAAACCCATATTAAAGTCCCTAAGGGTGAGTACTTGAGTCAAGCTTTTAAGGTTACTGGCTAAGATAGTGTTAATGTCCTCATCAAATGTGCCTATTGGGCCTGGCGGGCGATAGATCACATGGATATTAAGAGTTTGGGCATTAGTAAGTGGAACCTTAACAGAGAGTATTTCGCAAGAGGGGACGTTAATAGGGGTCGCTAATCTCATGGTGACACTATATTTGTGGATAATAGCAACACCCCCTCCTCTAGACTGCAGCGTGAAAATAGTCGGTGGTGCAGCCAGTCACAATTTGAGGACTCGACTGCCTCAAAAAATGTCCTCAAAAGATGGACGCTGGTTGATGCTTGTTGTGGCACTTTTCCTAGCTTCTTCGCAGAGCTTTTGTCGTCCTTTAATGCGGACAGCCCAAAGCTGAACAGAGTTTGCAGGCAACAGCCTTGTCCTTTAACAGAGACTCACTGGCACTTCCCAGCTAGGAAGCTTGCTGGCAGAACCTAGCAGGGCACGCTGTGTGCTGGCTGGGTACTGGTTATGGAGGTGCTGGATGGGTCCTCTGAGTCTGGTATCTCCCTCTGTTCCCTGGGAACTGTTTATGGGAGGGATCCTGCTTCCCTCTTAGAAATCCTGGTCTTCCTTCACTGGCGGAAGTTGTAAGGCAGACTGTACCTTCAGCCAGGGTCCAAATTAGTCCTTATTCTTACTCCTTTTGAAGTCATCGGATGATCTGCCAAAAGAGGGGCTCAGCCCTCTTTTAAAGCCAAATGGGACCCAGAGATTCAGTGCATGCTAAGCCTACCTTAATGATTCAATCCTGGCTCCCCACCTACATTCTTCTGTTATGTGTGAGGCCATGCACAGAGTGCTTTGCAACAGGAAAGGTAAGGGGTGACAACATGTACTACTAAGTCCCACCCATCTTCCTGTCTGTTGTGGATCAAAGTGTCTCTCTGTTTATTTGAGCTATGTGACTCCTGATCAAAGCGGAGGTCTACCTTGAATTTTGTGGTGAGAACAGACCTTCTATCTCCATCAAATCACATACCTCTTCCCTCTGAAAGGGGGTTCCCTGCAGGGGTTGCCTACTGTAAACAGTTGTCCCAGACATGAGATTCAATGCCCTCATACAGAGGAGTGTGAGCTAGCTTCGAGTTGACACATTGCATATCAAAGAGGTGTTAGTTTCCTGTCCCTTGTGTTAGCTCTGTGACCAGGCCTCTTCACAGGCCTGCATTCATTTAACTCTCATCAGTATGCGCTGCCACCACACAGAACTTAGAACCGGGTGGATCCATGGAGCATTTCATATTTAATTAGGCTGGCCATGGCAGTAGGAAGGTGTTGCCTTCCCCCTTCCCGAGATGCTTTGATGTACCTGTGACTGTTACATTCTAGCTAAATGTGACAAGGAGGACTGTGCCTGTAGGCTGTGTCCCCTCAGAGTACACTTGACTATGTGTTTGTTGTGTGGCGAGCATAGGAAAATGTGTACAGATTTGCAGTACACATTTTCTGAGATTGATCTCCCATCATTCCATTGCTTGAAACATTTTAAAAAAAGCCTATGTGAGCACACACTCCCCGTGCAGATGGTCGAATTCCTCACACAAGTTACCAATGCATTCTGGGATTTTTAATTTTTATAGGACATGGTTTGTTAAAAATCATGGGACTTCTAGTTCTTTATTAGCAGATAAACAGACCTTTAATCTACTTGGAAAACCTTAGACATTCTGTGACCTATGGTTATTTCTAAGCCTTGTCTGCAAAGCACTCTTTGATGTATACAAAAACATGTATTTATTTATTGTCCATTTTGGTTTGCACACACCATATAGACATACAAATACAGAAAAACTAATCCTAAAAATGAAGTACAATGTTAATGTAGTTTTCTTCAAAATTCCAATATCTATCATGAATAGCAATAATATGTTTGCTTACTGCAACTGAAATCTTTTGGCAATCTAATAAGATAAAGATTAACATAATAAAATGAAAATAATGGCCTGGAACATAAAATAGGCGTTTATTGTCCTCTAAATTCTACTTGGTGAATGGAGCCCTAGAGTTTGTGAGGTCCTTTGTGTATCTTGGCCTTACCTTTGACCAATCAAGCTCCTAGAAACCGCATGTAATAAATACATATCAAGCCAAAAGTGGATGCAGCAGGTATTGTGCAGTTTACCAGGAAATTTCAAACTGGCACTGTGGAATTTCTTCTGTAAATTTGTAGAAGCAAGATCAAAGGACTCAAACAGTATGGTGCAGAAATCTGGCCAAATTGTCTCTAATTTAAGTGAAGCAGGGTAAATTAGAGCAGTATGTAGAAGAAAATAATTCATATATCAATAGCCTCTCCATCATCAGTGTGATGCACACCAGAGTACACTAACCGGAGAATATGACTGCACTGAGGAGAAGATAGTAAGCAACTCCCAGCAGCCCCTTGCCCTCTAATTAAGCTAAATAATAACAGAGAGGCAAGTAGCCGCAGGGAAACCCTCTTGGGAAGAAAACACTGATGACAGGATCCTCGTAGGTCCCCCGATGCAGGACCGGCTGTTTCACATAGGTAAGACACCAGCAGGGCAGGATCGATTTGTGAATGCAGTGAAAGGCAGGAAGTCACACAGGAAGATAACTGAAGCAGGAGTACTGAGGAGAGTACACAAACAAACAGAAAGGTATAAGGCAAGGAAAGGACAAACAGAGCTGCATGCGCATGATTCATACAAGGACAAAACAAGACTTACTAGAGCGTCAGTGTTTAAGGAGTAGCAACACGCTGGATTACGGATCCCTGCAGACTCTTGACAGTTCCGCCATCAGGAATCGCCATGTCCTGATGCCACATGTCACACGCTGCATGGAACATGCTAGACTGCTAAAGTGAGAAGCGGGATCCATATTGAAATTCCCAGAAATGAGAAACAGAGAGCCACAAGGTGAGCGTCTTTACCATTGCCAAACAAACCATCATCCACAGCGGGCTGTGACAATCAGCCATGGAGGCTGATTGTTGTTATGCTCATCTGGATCATCAGACTAGAAAGATGGCAATGTCTTATGCGGCCAAGAGATCTAGATCCGAAACTCACCATTTTGTTTTTTTATTGTGATATTGGTTTACAACAAATAAAGCTTACACAAGAACATACAAATAAATACTCATCATTTTATAGACAGAACCTGAAAGGATTTGATAACTCGGTAACCAACAAGAGAACCTATTGTATATTAAGAGTGTTAAAAAATATGTCACTACTAGGGGATAGGTTTTGTTTGTTGTCCATTTATCTCCAATTTAAGATGACCACAAAGAAAAAGCTGACCTTGAAGTACAATACTCTTCATAAACAGAATTGGGAGAAAAGCATAGATGGACTAATAGGCATCCCCAGGATATAAGTATTAGATGCAGTCCTTAAAACCCAAACCCATCTAGTCGAACTAACTAATTAAGAACGGATAAGAGCTTTTGCTTTACCAAGAATGATTCTCTGCGAAACAACTGACTTGAGGAAAAAAAGGGGGATGTGAAACTCAGAAGAATGCTCATGCAATAGGAATGACAAAGAACACCTGGAATATGTTTTTTCTGAGGTGCCCATTGCACGACTCCCTAGAAAATGCTGATTGAGAATCATCTGGCCTATGTGGGTCTGACAGGAGATTCCGATCTAAAGATTTACCTGCCAGGGAGCTTCTTTCCGAATTCACACAGAGCGTGTCTACATTTCTCTGAAGTTCTGCGAACATCGGACATAATTGAACATTAAGAACAAACTTTAAAAAAGGCACCAGAACTACTACAGAGTTATATAGAGCATTTGTTTGTAGTCTTTGACATTATTAAGAAACTCATATATATTTTTATGATATCTTTGAATATTTGTATGATGTCTTTGAATGCTAAGGCCTAGTGCTGAAGGATTAATAAAGAAAACAAAACAATACTTTCCCTTTTTCCAACAGACTTGCAATATAAAAGAGTATTTTATTTATAGAGCTTATCATTAAAAACATGCTTCAAACTTCTCCAAAAATATAACTTGTCATAGAAACATACTGCATCAAACTTACAAGCCGGATCTATTCATCAGATTTCTCCCATAAATCTCAATTTATTAAATTTCTATTGTTTAAAGCACAGACCTAGCTCGAGAGCAGCAGAGCGCCATACAGAGTGCCACTAGGTGGCATTTTTACTGGCATCTTTTAACAGTAGCGCAGTACTGTGAGGTCTGTGTATCGGTATGTGAGTCCATTGGAATTAGTCCTCGGTCAGTTGTTGTTGAAAGAGCCATGTTTTCAGAGATTTGCGAAATTGGACAATCATCGGGGCATTGCGAACCGATACCCGGATCAAGTTTCAGAGGGTCGGTTAATGACAAGAGAAGATTTGTTGGCTGGTCCTCTCTTTGCAGACGAATTGTGATTCCAGCAGGTCGGACAATTTTCTACGTGAGGAGCGTGTGCCACTAGAGATGTGAAGCTTAGCCACCAGGTACGCTGGTGTGCTACTCGTGACTGCTTTGTATTTGATACATGCATAATTGAACAGTATCTTGGCTTATAGTGGAAGCCAATGTCGTCCGCGTAGGATGGGGGTTATTCAATCCTATTTCAGTTCTCCCATAAGAAGACATGCTGCAGCATGGTGGACTGCTTTTAGGGGATCCAAGTGAGCAGCTGGAAGCCCTGTCAGGAGAGAATTTCCACCCATCGATGTGCGAGACCACAGGATCCTGCACTACGGTCCAGAAGTCCTGCAGCGGGATGAAGGGTTTGATTTTTCAAAGGGTAGAGATTCTGAGCTAGGCTATTTGGGCCTTCTTGGCTATGTGTTTCTGGAAAGACAGATTGCTGTTAATGGTGAAGCCTAAAGTTTTTGCTGAGTCGGAGACTTATGGATCAAATCGTTCTAGGTGTATATCATTGAGCGATTGTTGGACAAGTTGTTTTTTAGCAGTCGGACCGATGAAGATACATTCAGTCTTGGATGGGTTTAGTTTGAGGTTGGCAGTCGGCATCCAGGACTAGGTGAAGGCTAGGTAATCACATAGAAGAATGATGTCCTGCACAGTATTTACTTTCATGTACAACTGAGTATCGTCTGCGTATTGGTGGATGGCTATATTGGTGCCTTTGAGGAGATTGCCCAGTGACCCCATGTAAAGGATAAAAAGGATTGGTGAGAGGATGGAGCCTTGGGGGACTCCACAGGGGACCTGGAGTCACTTAGAATGTAACGGGTTAATCTGGACAGCCTGGTGTCTGCGTGAGAGGTAGGAGGTAAACCATTTCAGCACAGTGCCAGAGAATCCCATCCTGTCAGCAAGGAGGGAAAGAAGGATGCAGTGGTCGACAGTGTCGAAAGCAGCCGAGAGGTCAAAAGGGACGAGGAGGCATGAGTTCCCCTTATCCTTGATTTGGAGGGCATTATCCACCACCTGGATGGTGGCTATATCAATGCTACACTTTAGGCGGAACTCTGAATGATAGTCATTTAGGAGGTGGAGCTGTTCAATTCTAGCAAGTAGTTATGTAGCAACTAATTTTCCAAGATTTTTCCAGTAAACAGGAGGTCCATAATGGGCCTTTTGTTGGGCAGGTCGTCTGGATCTAGGGTTGGTTTTTCCAAAAGAAGTCATACGAGACCAGTCTTGAGGGTGTCCGGGAATTATCCTTCTGCGAGGGAGGCATTGATGATGCTGATGAGAGCATTGAGCAGCGGGCCTGTCAATTGTTTATTGTGGAGGCTGGAATTATATTTTCAGAGTAAGAAGTAGCTATGAGGGAGGCAATCATTTTTAGGAGATCTGGGGGAAAAATAGGAGACAATTCGGTCCAGAGGGGCAGTGTACGTGCCGAGGTGCAGGGGATGCTAATGCTGTGAGAGGCTGATACAATTATCTCTCGGATTTTGTCTATTTTTCCAATAAAAAATGTGGTGATTCTGTCACATTTTTCCTGTGTTGCTGGTACCTTGGGATTGGGTGAGGGTTTGATACAATGCTTTACTACTTCAAAGAGGGCTTTGCTCCTGTTAGAGGCTGCTGCAATGGTGGTGGAGTAGTAAGCAGCTTTGGCTTTAGTATCAGAATCCTACGATTTCCCAGAGAAATTTGAGGTATGTGAAGTCTCCCGACTTATGTTTTTGCACCACCGTTTCTCTAGGGTTCTGATTGAGCATGGGTTGGAGGCTAGCTTAGGGGTGTACCATTGGGCAGATGGTTTGGTCTTAGCCCGGCGGGATTTTAGGGGGGCATGTGTCCACCAGTTTTATAGCAGAGTTGCTGAGTAATTCCATGTGGCCCAAGGCATTC
The DNA here is from genome assembly GCF_040938575.1 of Ambystoma mexicanum. Taxonomy (NCBI): domain Eukaryota; kingdom Metazoa; phylum Chordata; class Amphibia; order Caudata; family Ambystomatidae; genus Ambystoma; species Ambystoma mexicanum. The sequence continues at coordinate 835,723,156 of NC_090925.1, forward strand.
CCTGTCGTGGGGAAGTCTGCAACATTTGCTTCTAGCTCATTGACCAGGAAGGTTTTGAATTAGAAGAATTGAGTGTGGGCATTTAGCCTGACCTTTGAGCTGCGTTGAGCGATGCAGCATTTAGCCCTACCTTTGTGAGCCGTAGTCGAGTGGGTGACTGATAATGGGATGGCGCGTGGTCGGACAATTAAAGCGAGATAAGCTCTACAGAAGTGATGCAGGGGGTGATGTGAAGACTGAGTCTAGGATGTTTCCTTTGTGGTGTGTGTGGAGAGCACAATTTGCTTAAGTTACAATGAAGCGGTCAGTGCAGAAAGCATGCTTCGAGTGTGGTTGTCAGCCTGTGACTCAGGGACGTTAAAATCACTGAGAGACATTATTTGAACATGCTTATTTGGCAGAGGAGAATAAGTTGGGGATGTCTGCAAAGAAAGAGTCAGTCTAGTGAGGTGGTCTGTAGATGAGGTGGAAGGTGATGGATTTGTTGTTTGATAGAGGGAACCAGCAGACAAGTGATTCATATGATCTTGTTCTGGGAGAGGGGGTGATGGAGCATGTCCAATTTCTCCTGTGGATGATTGCCACTCCGCACCCTGCCCTTCCTGGCCAGTCGGCATGTTGCATGCAGTATCCTTAGGGTAGGAGGACAATGGGAGGATGGGCTAAACTACGTTTCAGTGATGAACAGGGCATAAAGGTTGTTGTACGAGATGAGGTCACTGATCTCTGCAGCGTGAGCGACTGCTGAGCGAGCATTGATTAACATGAGAGGGTTTGTGCATGTGGTCCGTGGGTGTTGGGTGGGGGCAAGGGCAATATTGATTAGGTTCGCTAGAGTAGCTTGCCAGGGCTTCCCAGGGCACTTGGCCATTCAAACCCTAGTGAGAGTGGAGATGGGTTGTGGAAGAAGGAGACACATGGTGATGTATTCTGGTGAGTAGCGGTAGTAGCGATTAGTTTCTAGGTCATATGCAGGATAGCGGATCATGCCCTGGCCCTATCAGGCACAAATAGGTGAGGTCCTTGTCTTTGCACATCCTTTGCTGAGGACGCCCGCGATGAAGATGCCTAAGGAGGACTGATTAAATAGGTGGAGGGTGGATCAACTGAGTGGCAGGACCTGGTCACGTGACCAGCAGCCTACTCAATGCTTTCTGCCTGTAGCTGGCCTACTGTCCTTAAGGAGAGGCTTGGAAGGTGTAAAAACTGGAGGTGAGCAGAGCAACTGAGTGGCAGGGCCTTGTCAAGTGACCAGCATCCTACCCAATGCTGTGCCAGGAACTGGCCTACAGTCCTTAAGTAGAGGCTACGACAAATGATTATTATACATCTTTCTCCACATGCTAACTATATAAAAATGACTACTTCGAAGGGATTGTGTCCTCCGACGTATTCCTCATCTTAGATATATCCTTCCAGCTCTGCTGGCCTTGGAAAATTTTTTCTCTAGAGGGCGCTCCGCGTCGACGTCCTCCGAGTCGATGTCCTTCGACAGCCGCCGTATCGACGTCATCCTGCCTATAAAGGCCGCGCGCAGCGTCCGTTGTTCAGTTCCGTTTTTCCGCGCTTACTCAGTGCCTCGGAATACCGTTGCTCAGTTCTTAGTCAGATTAATCCTATTTACCTCGAGTTATTCGATCCGTACTCGATGGCTTCCTCGTCGGAACCGACAACTCCTCGATCCGCCTTCAAGAAATGTCGAGATTGTGGGAAAAAGATGTCGTTGACCGAACTCACAGAATTTGTCTGTGGTGTTTGGGAGCTGAACACCATTGTTCGGAGTGCGAGGACTGTATGTCCATGACAGCTAAGGCCCTGAAGGAGCGTAGGGGGAAGCTGGAGAAAGGTAAGACTTTTAAAGCTTCTTCTTCGTCGACGAAGTCGAGACATTCGTCTCCTCGTCACCATTCGCGCTCCAGGTCTCGGAGTGGGTCTCATCACTCCTCGAGATCGAAGCACTCGAAGAGGAGACGTCGAAGATCCCCTTCTCCGTCTTCCTCTTCCTCTGTTTCGCCAAAAAGAATCCCTTGCCCCACGAAACATAGTTCCCGGGCTGAATGGGAGGAATTCCGAAAGAATATGATGAGCGTCTTCGAGAAAGCGGCCTCGACCACCTCGAAGACTGCCGAGAGCGATGCTCTGGTCGAAAGACCCGAAGGTCAAAAACGCTGCGAGTCGCAGTACCCGGCGAAGGAAACCTCTCGAGCGCGTCTCGAACCCTCGAGCAGGACTATGACCTCCAAACCTTCCTCGAAGGTTCCGTCGACACCGTCGACGAAGGTTCCGTCGAGGTCGATGTCTTCGACGCCGTTGTCGAGGGGACCGTCGACACACGGGTCTGTCGACTCGACACCGGCTTCGACACCGGCGTCGACGCCAAGAAAAGTCACGGTTACCACACATCCAGTGACTATCCCCAGGCCCTCGACGTCGATGGCTTCGATATTGTCGAGTAGAATTCCAATTCTGTCGAGGTCTTCGAGGCCTCCGCCTCTGTTTTCGACGCCACGCTCGAAGCCTTCGACGTCGGCGTCGACAACATCGACGTTTTCGAGGCCAATAATGACAAGTTCGGCACCCTCTGCCTTGGAAATGGGATTTACTCCCTTTATGAGTTCAGAACAATTGAGAACTGCATCCTCAATTTTAGAAGAGGGTGATTTGTCTGAACAGGAAGACACATTTGAGTTACAGGGACCTGTAACCCCAGTTAGAGAGGAATTTTCCTCTGAAGAGCGCAGATTAAAGGATCTTCATGATTCTTTACATGAGGCAAGTGGGTTAGACACTTCCCCTGAGGTGGAGTTTGCTAAGCCAGACCCGGGGGAGCATGCTGAAACCCCCTACAGAGCCTTAATGGCCAGGATTACAGAGTTCATGGGGTGGTCTGCACCTTCACAATCTTTCCAACAAGATGACCTCACGGATATTCTTGACAAAGGCCCACAGGAGGATCCTGTGGTGCCTTTTCATAAAGCTCTTCAGAGAAAGATCATGACAAACTGGGAAACCCCAGATGTAGTACCAGCAGTAAATAAAAAACTGTCTACAAAGTACAGGGTATCTTCTACAGACCCAGAGTTTTTGTCTAAACACCCATCCCCAGAAAGTCTGGTGGTACAGACAGCATCCTCTACCGATGTCAAGACGGCTTATCCTACCGTCCCACAGGACAGGGACGATAAAAAATATGATGCTATGGCAAAGAAAGTCTTTTCAGCATGTAGCATGGCGTTAAAATCTGTTAATGCTACTTGCATCCTTGCTAGGTTCAGCCATACACTTTGGGAGTGTGCTTCTACAGCGGCTGACTGCATCCCGGAGGGAGAAGAAAGGGATGCGATCCTGAAAATTATACAGGAAGGTAAAGACGCTATGTGCGTATCCCTCCAGACGGGCATTGATTCGGCTGACAGTATCAGCAGAGCAATGGCGGCAAGTACATCAACCAGGAGATTCGCTTGGTTGAGAAAGTCGGGTTTTGCCCCAGATGTGCAAGCCAGGCTCTTGAACATGCCATTCGATGGCTCTTCTTTGTTCGGGAAAAAGGCGGATGACATTTTAGAGAAACTGCAAACTTCAAAAGCAGCAGCAAAATCCCTAGGAGCTGCAATCCGTCAGACTCCTTTTCGTCCCACAGGAACCTCTGCGAGGGGCAAGTCCTTTCGCTTCTACTCCGCATTCGGAAGAGGTAGAGGACGACCGGCTCAAAGGGGTCAAAGAAGAACTACCCGAGGTGGACGGGGTAGATATTCAAAAGCCGCAGCAACAGCAGGTGCCTCTTTACCATTGGCATCTGCATCAGCCGCCCCAAAACCACTCTGAGGACTTCCCTCACAGGACATCTGTAGGAGGCAGGTTGACTCAACATCTGACGGTATGGCAGGCTATCACGTCAGATGCTTGGGCATTGGAAACAGTTGCCCAAGGTTACTGCCTGCCTTTCCTACGTATACCTCAGTCATCCACCGGGGATCAGCTCTCAGAAAGCTCCAGATCCGCTCCTCTTGCAGGAAATTTGGGACCTGCTAGAGAAAGGTGCCATAGAACCGGTGCCTGTAGCGGAGAGGAACAAGGGCTGGTACTCCCCTTACTTTCTCATTCCAAAGAAAGACGGAGGAATGAGACCCATCTTGGACTTGCGAGAATTGAACAAATTCCTCAGAAAAGACAAATTCAAGATGGTCACTCTTTCTCAGATCCTCCAGGCCCTTCAGTTCCAGGACTGGTTGGTATCTCTGGACCTTCAGGACGCTTATTTCCATGTGCCTATCCATCTCAAACACAGGAAATACCTGAGGTTCGCAATTGGCAACTCCCACTATCAATTTCGAGTGCTGCCATTTGGGCTGACCTCCGCCCCGAGAGTCTTCACCAAGTTAATGTCGGTAGTGACTGCAAGTCTAAGGAGGGAAGGGATTCACGTCTACCCCTACCTGGACGATTGGTTGATCAGGGCTGTTTCTCCGGAACAAGCTCAGATCCAGCTAAATCGCGTGTGCCACTTCCTTCACAGACTGGGCTTCTCCCTCAATTTAAAGAAGTCACAAATGATACCATCGCAGAGACTCCAGTTCATAGGAGCGATCCTGGATACTTCCCTGGGAAAAGCCTCGCCACCAGAGGTGAGGGCTCAAGATATTCTACAGATGGTTACCAAGTTCCAGCATGCCCAACGTCTCCCAGCCTTCGACTTTTTGAGGTTGCTAGGCCTCATGGCATCCTGCATTTCCCTAGTGCCAGAGGCTCGCCTGAGAATGAGATCCCTCCAGTGGGCACTGAGGACTCAGTGGTCACAATTCTCAGGGAGAATGACGGATCTTCTTCAGGTTCCCGGCAGGGTGGCTCGAGACCTTCAGTGGTGGGCCTGTCAGGAGAACATTCTGAAAGGAGAACAGTTTTGGCAACCCTGGCCGGAGATAACAGTAGTCACGGATGCCTCACTCACGGGGTGGGGAGCCCACGCCAACGACTTGACCATCAGCTGTCGTTGGTCTCCATCGGAGTCCAGACTACATATCAACCTGTTAGAGCTGCGAGCCATCAGACTTGCGCTGAAGGCGTTCCTGCCAGCTGTACAAGGGAAGAACGTCCTGATAATGACGGACAACACGGTGGCCATGCATTACCTCAACAAAAGAGGAGGCGTAGGATCACTACCCCTGTGCAGAGAGGCGATGCAGCTCTGGTTTTGGGCAATCCAAGAAGGAATCTCTCTATCGGCAGTTCACCTAGCCGGAGAGAAGAACTTGACAGCGGACGCTCTGAGCAGGCAGAACACAGTCTCCCACGAGTGGGAGCTAGCTCAGGAAGTCCTTCAAGAGATCTTCGCCCTTTGGGGAACCCCTCAGGTAGATCTATTCGCCACCAGCCTAAACAGGAAATGCGACCTGTTCTGCTCAAGGGAATTTCCCCCGAGAGGAGCTCTGGGAGACGCGTTCATAGTGGACTGGGAGTTTCCGCTTCTGTACGCGTTCCCACCGGTCCCTGTCATTCCTCAAATGATCAGGAGGTTGAGAAGATTCCGGTGAACCATGATCCTAATTGCCCCGGATTGGGCCAGGAGAACGTGGTACCCGGACCTTCTAGACTTGTCCATCTGCCCTCCAATTCGACTTCCACTCAGAGAGAACCTACTCTCACAGAAGGGAGGTCAGGTTCTCCATCCAGACATCAAAACCCTCAACCTTCACGCTTGGCTTCTGAAAGGCTGAGGTACAAGGATTGGGACCTCCCTGATGATGTTATGGAGGTGTTGCTTTCGGCAAGGAGGCCAGCAACAAAGTCTTTATACCGCTGCCGTTGGAACAGATTTTGCAGCTGGTGTAGAGAACAGAATATCGACCCTTTTTCATGTGGTACACCAATGGTTTTGTCCTTCCTACTATATTTGGCAAATTCAGGCCTTCAAGTTGGCACCATTAAGGGCTATCTCGCAGCGCTATCCATCTTTAAGCGTACTGCGGAAGAACCATCCTATTTCAAATTACCCTTGGTAATACAGTTTCTAAAGGGGTTAACCAATGTTTACCCCCAAGACCATTCCAAGTTCCCCTATGGGATTTAAACTTAGTACTAACTTTCCTGATGGGTACACCTTTCGAACCTCTCCATTCTTGTTCGTTAAGATTCCTTACCCTTAAAACTGTTTTATTAATAGCACTTACATCTGCTAGAAGGGTGAGCGAATTACAAGCTCTTTCTTGTAAACCCCCTCATACTATATTTCACAAAGACAAAGTTGTCCTGCAAGTGAAGCCTAATTTCCTCCCAAAGGTGGTTTCTGAATTCCATATCACTCAGAAGATTACCCTACCATCTTTCTATCCTCCTCCTCACCCGGGGAAAGAGGAAGAGAGGTTACACAGGCTAGACCCTAGGAGGGCTTTAAGTTTTTACATTAGTAGACTAGCCAGGATAAGACAGGCAGACCAGCTGTTTGTAGGTTACGCAGGTCACAAGCTGGGGTTACCAATAACTAAGCAGACCATTTCCAGATGGATCATTCTAGCCATTCTGGAATGTTATAAACTGGCAGGGAAGGAGCCCCCTCAAAACCTTAGGGCTCACTCGACCAGAGGTATTGCAGCTTCATCGGCCCTCAAAAGAGTCGTGCCGGTTAAAGACATATGTGCGGCCGCTACATGGTCGTCTGTCCATACCTTTACATGTTTTTACAATCTGGATTCCTCCTCCAGTCAAGAGACTAGGTTTGGAAGGGCTGTACTGCATTCTATTCATCAATAGAAGACAGCGTGAAGTCAGTACTCCCTCCTCCGATAATAGAATACTGCTATGGGAGCCTATCTAAGATGAGGAATACGTCGGAGGACACAATCCCTTCGAAGAACAAGTTACTTCTTACCTTGTAACGTTCTTTCGACGGGATGTTCCTCCGACGTATTCCTCATCGACCCTCCCATCCATTCCCGCAGTTCTACTTCCCTTGTTGTTGCAGCTTACGCTCCTTCAGGGTGATTAGTTAGTCCAGAAAGTATTATTGTGGGCTACAAAACGGAACTGAGCAACGGACGCTGCGCGCGGCCTTTATAGGCAGGATGACGTCGACGTCGATACGGCGGCTGTCGAAGGACAGCGACTCGGAGGACGTCGACGCGCAGCGCCCTCTAGAGAAAAAATTTTCCGAGGCCAGCAGAGCTGGAAGGATATATCTAAGATGAGGAATACGTCGGAGGAACATCCCGTCGAAAGAACATTACAAGGTAAGAAGTAACTTGTTCATTTGTAGGATGTGAAGAAGCCCCATATCTGTGTTCTGTGGTCCGGTGGCCACTGGGGATGGGTGCCCCACTCACTAAGTGATCCTGGGCCCAGGCAAGCTGCGAGAGGGATCCACTGGCATACCCCACCATGCCCAAGCCAATTGCTCCTACCATTTGTGCCTGGAGCATCAAAAACCCAACCACCCTTTTTGCTGTAACCATTCATGAGAAATTGCCACATACAGTACCACAGAGAACGTCCTCAAAAGTAAGTAATTCCTTCCAGTAATTTATAACACCTAGCAAACCAACATTGAACACTGTTGACAGTATAAACCTATGATAGAATTGCTGCAACCTGGGAAAGGCATTGGGGCTCATTACCAGTCTAGCGGTAGCCGGGCCAGTAAAACCGGCAGGCTGCAGCTGGACCCGTGGTGAATTACCGGCGCCGGACTTGCCGGAATTACCGGGGCATTACAGTCCCGGTGGTCTGGTAAATCTGGCGCTGGCAATTCTGTAAATTCCCATTCCCGTGCATAGGACTCCACGGGAATGGAGACCGCGGAAACACCGGCACCATGTTGTAATGGTGCCGGTGTTTCCATGCATCTCTGCAGACGGATACCGTTCCGCCCGCCAGGTCTGCCCTGATGGGCGAGACGGCACCCACTCGCAGAATTCGTAGTTTGCCAGTCGGGAAAATGGTGCCGGTACGCTTCTAACAGCACCGTTAATTCCAGACCAGCAAACTTGTAATGAGGGCCATTGTCTTTTGCAAGGACACTACTCCCCTCTCTTGAAATCCGTGCGTGTCTAGCCGTTCAGCAAGAAATTTTGGCTATGTTGACTTTCCTACATCAGTGAGCAGTGCCTCACTTGACGTAGAGCTCTGCGCAAACAGACTTGATTCCATCTTTAACAAAGTGGACTGCCAAAATGGCAGCTAGCCTTAATCAAGGCTCTTACTGCGGCTCAGCGTAGAGTAGTAGAGCAAAAGAAGCATCATGGAAGCCAGAGAGAATCGAGGCCTAATCAATGTGATTCAAGACTATACATGTTGAACAACAGAGTGTGATTAAGCCAGGTTGGTCCCCAGGGGTGGAGCCAGCCCAGTACATAAGGTGCTATACCTTTGACACAAGTTAAGTATAAGGAGAAGGAGAAGGAGCTTTGGAGCTAGTTGGAGAGACAGACAAAAGGCGATTGTGGCTCAGTGGAGGAAGGAGACTGAAGTAAGGCAGCCAGAGAGAGAGGCTGGACAGCAGTCAGTAGCTAGTGATTAGAAACACATGGCGGGGGGAGGTGGTTGGAAGAAAAGCTAAAAAAGTGGAGGAATAAGGATCTAGCATAGATGCTAGTGGGGACATCAAGGGGGAGGTGAAGAAGTGTGTTCAGGAGCATGTTGGAGGCATCATTGAGGGTGAAGAGTGTATTCATGTGGATGTTGGAGGTGATATCTGAAGAGAGGCGCAGGAGTATGCTGGGGATGGTGTTGGATGAACAGTTAAGGAGTCAGAAAGGACAATCAGAAAGAAGTTTGGGGGAGACAAAAGAGGGAGGTGAGAGAGCAACTATGGGCTTTGAGTAGAGAAGGGCTGGGGCTATGAGCATGTGGCCATGTGCCAATAAGGTAGAAGTCAATTGTGGGACAGAAGGAGGTAGGAGGCTGGAGAAACGTGATCATAGTGTGAAATAGGATTAGGGAATCATAGAGCAATAAGGATGTGTGGGAAGAAGCAGGAGTGAGGTAGCTGTAGGGAGAGCTGAAGGAGAAGAGGAAGAAGGAAGGAATATAAATGAGGTTGGAGGATGTATCAAGGGAGAAATAGAGGAGTGTGTTCAGGAGCAGGTTGGAGGTGACACCAAAGGAGGCATAGAGGAGTGCATTCAGGAGGGGGTTGAGGTGGCATGGCGGAGCGGTGGAGGAGCATGCTAAGGAGGAGCTCAGAAGAAGAAATTAAGAAGGAGGACTGGACTATCAGACATGAGGATGTGGGAGAAAATCAAAGGGAGGTGCAAGAGGAACAGGCATACCCTAATACTAAGGGTGCAAGAAGAGCTGGGTTGAAGGTACAAACACATATTGAAGCATAGAGAAGGTGCAAGTGAGAGAGAAAGTATGGGGTGCAGGAAAGGTCCACGTAGGCATGAGAACATTATGACTCATGACGGAGGCATATGAGAATAGGATGATAAGGACCAGAGCCTAGGACATAGAGTGGGAAAAGCACAGAGACCCAACCTGTAGAGAAACTCCAGTTGCAAGCTCTCCGATAGATGCTGTGGGGCCTATCATGCTATCACCCAGTCCTAACTTCTGCTGCAATTCAGGTAAAAAAAGCAAGAATACGTGGGGCCCCCAAACCCAGACTAATGGTATTCCAGGAGTTCAGAGCTAGAATGAGGGGTCCCAATTGACCAGAACACAAGCCAAGAAAGAACTGCAGGGACACTCAAACCCCCAAGATCGTGTCTGAGAAGATATGACATCTCTCAGGGAAGGATCCCTAGTCTGAAGGTCACAAAACCCACAGACTTATTTGAGCCCTATGGAGAAGCCATCCTGTTGTAGTGTTACATTTTCTTTAGTGGGCCTACTTATGTAACAGTCCCAAATAAATCTGTAAAACCATATTGATCCTGCTTGGCTTTATGAAAAAGACCTGTTATTGAAAGATGGACAGCTTCACTCATGTTATTGATTTTGTATTTCTCTAGATTTAGACACTTGGACCTAAGAGTCACCAATTGATTGATTTAATTTGTTCATACAACTTCAAAATGTATCATTCATCCCTCCAGCATCATACTCTTACTCATTAATTCCCATTATCAATAATTCATACACCCTCCATCACTCTCATTCAATCATCAATACTCACATTCATATTCATTCACCCACCCCTCCAAGACCCTCTCTCCATTTTGTTCTGCTTTCCTGCCCAACTGTCTGTGTGCATGAATTGAAAATGTATTCACCATACAAGAGCCAAGCTATTGGCTTTATCAATGCATGTCATATGTGATGCTTGGAGGTAGCTTCAGTGAATCTTCACAGCTCGGTGGTCACACTACTCAGGCAACAAAACACACCTGATTCAGGTCCCGAACAAAGTCTCACAGAACCTGTTGTGGTAGGACCGCATAGAGGATTTTTGGGTGAAAGAACCATTTTGGCACACAGCCAGAATCAACCATGATTACAGATGCTTCCCTGAAAGGCTGGTCTGCACACCTAAATGAGCTGATGGCATAGAGGAAACTCCACATAAGGCCCATCACACTGGCACTTATGGCCTTCTTGCCTTCGATACAGGGAAATAATGTCCAGATCATGATGGACAGTACAGTGGCCATGCACTGCCTCAACAAGAGAAGGGTGTAGGGTCACTATCACTGTGCAGGGAGGCAATGCATCTCTGGTTTTGTGTGTTGCAGAAAGGGATTTCCTTTTTGGAGATTAACTTGGCCGGAAAGGAAAACACGATGAGAGACTCCCTGAGCAGGCAGGACCTGGCCGCCTACAAGTTGGAGCTGTGCCAGGAAGTTCTTTCAGAGATCTTGACTCTCTGGGGAACACAGCAAGTAGATCTAGTCACATCCAGTTTCAACAAAAAGTGTGAGCTGTTCCGCTCCTGGGAATTTCCCCCAAAGGAGCACTAGGAGGCGCGTTTGTAGTGGACTGGGATTTTCCACTTCTATACAAGTGCCTACAGATTCCCATCATCCCTCATGTTATCAGGGAGTTGATTATTTTCAGGACAACCATGATCCACGTAGTATCCGGACCTTCTGGACATGGCCATCTGCCATCCATGATGCCTTCTTCAGACAGTGGTCTTCCTCTCACAAGAGGGAGACCATTCCATTTTCCATTCTGGCATTAAGACCCTCAATCTCAATGCTTGCCTTCTGAGAGGATTAAATATAGAGACTGGGAATCTTCTGGAAAATGTCATGAAGGTGTTGCTTTCATCTAGAAAGCCAGCCATAAAGGCCCTGTACCACTGCCGATGGAAGACATCTTGCTGCTGGTGTGGAGCCAAATACCTGGACCCTTATGATACAATCCTGCAGCGGTACTGTCTTTGCTCCTACAAGTGGTCCATTAAGGGATTAAAGTGAACACAGGCAAGTGATACCTGGCAGCACTTTCCATCCTTAAATGCACATCAGAAAAAACCTCCTATTCCACCATGCCTGTAGTGTTCACATTTTTAAAAGGGTTGGTAAACACCTTCCCTCCGACTTCCTTTGTGGTGCCGGCTTCAGACATATATTTGGCTCTAACCTTCTTTGTGGGAGCTCCTTTCAAACCAATGCACTCCTGGCCACTTAGGCTACTTACTTGAAGACATATTGTCTGGTGGCGATCACCTCTGCCGGTAGGGTGGGCGAGATACTAGCAATTTCTCGTCAGCCATCTTTTGCAGTTTTTTCAAAAGACAACGTGATTCAGAGAGTGGTCCATCCTTTCTCCCTAAAGTGCTGCCAGAATTTCACCTTTCTCAGAAAATTCAATTACCAAGCTTCAATCCCACTCCTTACCCATTCTAGAAGGAACAATGGTTACATATGCTTGATCCCAAAAGGGTTCTATGTTCTCTCAATGAATGTTATTTTTTTAGTTTTTTCACTGACCCTTTTTTCGAATAATCCATTGAAATATATTGTTTTAATATGGGGGTTCCCCTCCCCCATCGTTATTTTTAATATTTCCTACCCCAATCCCTTATAACCCTTTCCCATCCCCCATATTTTTTCGATGGGTTTTTGACAACATTTCAGTAAAAAACCCAATGAAAAAATCACTGTCTTTGGAACAACGTTGTACCCCCAAAAAAGGCACTAAGCTTCAATATATCCAGGACCAGCCAGTTTAGAACTGAAGATCAACTATTCGTTGGGTACACCGAACCTAGACTAAGAAAAGTTGTGTCTAAACAGATGTTATCCAGATGGGCTGTGCTGGAAGTCACTGAATGTTACAATATGGCAAAGACATTCCAGAACATTTCTGGGCCCACTCCACCAGAGGAATGGCTGCCCTGCTGCGCTCTAAAGAGGGATTCCGACATATGTCAACTAGCAACAAGGTAATCATTGCATTAATTTGCAAAACAATGTTGTTTTCAGACCAGGACACCTGCTTTGACAGGTAAGTCTTCCAAAATGCATTAGTTTAAGTAAGAATAGGAGCTTGCTCTTTTCTTCCCTCCTTCTGCAAAAGGGTACTGCTATGGGAGCATATCTAAGATGAGGAAACCGTGGGAGGACACAGTCCAATCCTCCCACAAATTCCTCATCACTCTCCCATCGTACCCCATGGATAAGAGCTTTTTATGATTTGAGAATCTCTTTTTCAGTGTCTTTTCTTTATAAGATGTACAATACCTAAAGATTACAGATTTAATTCCAACTTGTCTGTCCAAGGAGAAAAAATGTGCAACCAAGGTCATGGGGCATGTTGCGAGATATATATTTTGACACCAACGGTATGCCCTGCTCCGAGGGAAAGAGCTCTGAGGCACCTAGAAGACAAGACTGCATGGTTTCCCCTGGTAGCAATATGTAAACAAATTTGCTTCTGCAAGAAGGTATATGTAAGATGAGGAATCCATGGGAGGAACATGCATCAACAGGTAATAATACAGGGCGCCTGGCTAGGTCCTGATATGCCCAGGAGGGTGAACGTATATTCAAACAAAAAATCAGTATGGGTGACCCACACTTTTGAGATTCAGGATAATTTTAGTTTAATTTCTGAATTTTGGTGATGATACATATAATATATCAATTGTTAGCATAATAACAGACAGACGGACAGTTGTACATTTGATATGTAGGTGTACCACTAGGTACCACCCTCAAGAGTGTGGAGGGTGCAAGCCTTCTGATGGTGCAAGATCTCTTGGATTCACCTGACTTCCCGCATGGTCGAAGACTCTCAGAAGCCCTTACCGCCGCACCACTTGTCGGTTCACGGTAAGCTTCTGTTCTCTGGTGCTTACTCTTTGCACCTGTCCTGACACGAATTGGTCACTAATAAGTTGCGCAAATCACCAATTAACTCTGGAGATCCCACTCCTCCTAAACTATCTGTCATTGAATCCCACAGATACCCCACAGACAGTGTTTCATCCCTTCACCTCCATCCTGAAGAAGGCCATCCCAGTCACCTATGTCCAGTCTTCGTACCCTGTGGCCGAAACACTACAGTGTCGAGCTATGACACAACTCCACCCCTTGCATACTTATACACATCTGTTGTTGTGTTTTTTTTCCCTATGACAATACCCATGGACCAACTGAGGTCCTGGGCTGCATTCACTCTTGTGTTGTAAACCCTTGTTAACTGTATACCCAAGAGATCTTGCACCATCAGAATGCTTGCACCCTCCACACTCTTCAGGGTGGTACCTAGTGGTACACCTACATATCAAATGTACAACTGTCCGTCTGTCTGTTATTATGATAACAATTGATATAGTATATGTATCATCACCAAAATTCAGAGATTAAACTAAAATTATCCTGAATCTCAAAAGTGTGGGTCTCGCATCCTGATTTTTTGTTTGAATATAGGAACATGCATCAGAAAGAATATTTCCAAAGGTAAGTAAGTTAATCTTTTTTCCTTTTTGATTGGCTACGTTTGGAAGATGAGCAGGATCAGCAACAGCTTGAGAGAAAGATATACATTTCAAATAAGGTTTGACAAACAACTTAGAACTATCCTCTGTAACAGTAACAGGATAAAATTCCCTATAATTTAACTCAATCAAGACACCCTGGGCAATTACCTCCTTGAACTCAGCTTAGTAAAGCTTAATAAGCCCTCAGAATAACCGCTCCTTGAGCTCAGCTTAGTAAAATTCTACAACACCTGTGGATAACTTCTTCCTGAGCTTGAAGTTACTGGTTTCACAAACCTCAATCCGGATTCGACTGTCACTCACACTCCTGGCTTTATGAAGCGCTTCCGACACTTCTTTCTTGTTTCATGCTTCGGTGTAGTATGATCATCTTCATCTTGTTCTAGATACAGCAGAAGTTTGTTCCGTGAGGGAGGATAGCTCAAGGGCAACACGCTCGTCTTGGAAGCAAGACGACACGGAGCACCACAGGTTCAATCCCCAGGACCGCACTTCGAAACCTGTGGGTATTAAGCGCATTATAAATAACATATCACATCCTGCCACAAGCAAGACTGCACTCTAGGCTGTTAACAAATTTGAATGTAAATACTACGATATTTTTCAAGTGCCCTGGATACGTCCCTGGCTACAAGGACAAAACACTAACAATATATGGCTCATTAAACAATTGACAAGTTACCCAGTCACTCCTTTGAGGAATAAGCCTCTGATTTTTACTCATATATTCAATCAATAAATATCAATAATTATTGAAATACAAAAATGATAAAGATAACATTTAATATCTTACTTTTTGTTCACAAATAACAAAACACACTTTCTCAAGTATGAAAAGAATGTAATATTAATTTCAAAATAATCAGCAACAACTACTAATCCATTGTTGATTAACTCATTTTTAAAAATACATTACTCTGCTGACACAAGAATTCTGTAACATATAATAACAATTCAACATCAATAAAGATGGTTTTTCAATTGAAGTGCTCCCATATCTACTACGTGTTTCGGGACGCCTGGTCCCTTCATCAGGTGAGAATGTTATCTTTTTCAAATAATCTAATAAATAGGAAGAGATAGGATTTAGACTAATATCATTACAGAAATGAGGTCCGTCCACTGACTTGCATGCTCCTGTGTTATCAAAAACACCAAGTGGAGAGCTGAAAACAAGCAGATATAGTCCTGTACGGTCAACATCTACAAAACCACATATTCAACAATGTCCAATTACCAAACCATCAATTCAATGAAACTGACCTTCCTCCTCTCCAGTCTGTTTCCAACATCAAATGCTGATAACAAAATGTCAAACCATTCAGATATCAAAACCAAGATATCACTACAAAACCTCAGCAAATTCAATTGCCACTAGAATGCACCCAAATGCAATTCCCACTTGCTTGTAGATACTAGCTTTGACAACAAAGATTCAGTCACTCTCAACTCAGTTGCACTACAGTAATTTGTTCTGCAGGTATAAAAAGATATAACTCATTGTTAGCCTGCAGTTAAACCAATAACATCTCACTAACCACAAGTTCTCTAAAGTATGCAGAGGACGTTTCCTCAACTATCTTACCTTTAACAACAAATGCGCGATACAGGAATCTGAATAGCTATTTCGAGGAATTTGTATTGCCGCATTTCTTGCCACTTTTTTACCATAAAAATGTAGATGGTAAGTTTGGGGAGGGTATATAGAAATGAGGCTGGGAGTCTCCCCATGCTTTTGTGGTAGAAAAGTGGTAAAATCTGGCAAAATAAAATCAGCAAAGTTGCCATTCGGCAAAACAAATGCAAAGAATGCTCATATATCCCATTGGGACAGACCTCTGCCGCAGAGACAGGACCTAGTAGAGTGGTCCATGGGATCCCCCATATACCACCATGAAACCCAGCATCATGCTTCACGTAGTCATACCGAGCCTCAGGTGCCATCCACAGAGCAGACAAGCTGGTTCCATGTGTTAAAATCGCGGCAAAAATGGCAGTGGACACAAAATATTGCGGCAATCCATGTAAAGGATGCTGGGGACACCCCCGCAACCCCTGGACCCATTATACCATTTAAAGGGAGCGGGGGACACCTCCGCAACCCCGCTTCCCTTAAATGGTGTAATGGTCTACATCTTTAACAAGTCAAACCACAGCATTTTTGATGCAATTTTTTTTTTTGTACAGGCAACATTTTTGCCGCGATTGTATCACTGCATACCCACAGGCTGAACGGCAGTGGCCTTTATCACAGTTGTAAGATTTGGCACTTGTTGGTTCAAGGACAAGGTATCTATGATCTTCTCCTTCTCACAAGGAGCTAGGAGTGTGAACTCCCTAGTCTACTGTGCATTATAATTCTTCAATGTCTCTTTCTTAAATGTGTTGCATGCTTTGGAATCCTCCAATGTCACTTTATCAAGATGCTTTGGGAGGTCTTCCTCCCCGATTCAGTTTACATTATATTTTTCAATGTCTTTTTCACCATTTAAATTGGGCATTCTGATTTATAAAACCAGATGGCATCATATTCCTTCACTGTTCAAGATGCAGTAGGCATTATGCTTCCCCAGACCAGCAAGTAGTGCTCCATTTCAAGATGTTCCAGTAGTTGTAACTCCCATGACAATCAAACATTGTAATCTTTCAATGCCTCCTTCTCAGCACACTTTTGGTGTACTTACACCCAGAAGCAGCAGGTACTGTGTCCCTGGGGTGACTCTTTGTCAAGATACTTTAGGGACTTAGCACATATTATATGCTCCTTATGAAAGGCAATCAGTGCGTGTGTCACACGGTGGTCTAGGAGTTTTAAGTTCCAATGCGCAATGAATCCTTTCAATGTGGCTTTCTCACTGCGCTGTGGGAACTTGCGGTCTTTGTTTTCTAGGAACTCGCACTCCAAGTGCCAGCATTTAGCAAGTCTTACCAATGCGTCTTTTGTGATGCACTATAGGAACTCATACTCATACATCATGTCTTATCAATGACTCAGTCCCACAGGTGTGAGTCCCATTTGCTTCCACTCAATCGGGGATCTCTGCTCTGGCTTCTTTCTCTGCTTCTAGGCATTCGCCTGCAAGCTCTCCTTCCCACCCTGGTTTGGGCCATTTCCTGCTCCATGTCTTTCATGCCACTCTACTGGAAGGGGACTATTATCTGGTGGCTTTGACTAGCCCCAATGGCTCACAGCTCTCAGCTGCTGTCCCCAATGACTTCACCTCTAGCCTGCTGTCAGCATCATCCCGGTCTACTTTGATGAGGCAAGGGTTGCCTCCTCGCCTCCAGGGCTGCTTAGCAGGTCCATGTCAGGCATCCACCTTATCTTCTTGAATTCTACAGGGTCACTCCACACCCACCAAACAGACAGCAGTGTATCTCAGAATGTTCATGTGCATATGGCCCTTTAGGAACGAGCATATGGAGCATATGTAATGGATAGGATCACACCAGAATAATTCTGAGTCCGAATAATGGAACCAAATCAGGGAGATGGCTAAGTACTGTTTTATTTGCAATTATCAAAAACAGGGACGTTACTACGAACATCAACGGACGGACGCTCGCTCTCTCAATGATTTTCACACAAAATACAGTCCTTACACAAAATAATGCGTTAGAATTACGTAATACTAGGTGGCAATAGTGAAAAACGTATTAAGGGTCGGGATTGGTTAAGGGAAACAGCTAAGTAAACCATTCTATATGAGCTAGGATTGTTATTGGCTGCCCGTTATCAGGTGGACAACTTATGCCTATCTCCAAACACATGTCATTTCAGAAACCTTAGCTACACAGTTTCTCATTGGTCTTCCAACTATAAAGTCCTTCATTGTATGGACTGATATAATTGGTTGGCACGCTTCCAGCATGTCTGGATCATTCGGTTCATCTAGCAGCATGTAAGCCAAGACCCAGGTACAGGGAGAAAGGACATAAAGTTACCTCACCACCCAATTAGCCCAGCATCTCTCATCGTCCATGCCTTCTGCCATGAAATTGTCTTTGTACTTAGCCTTGCAGAATATCCTTGTCTTTGAGAATGCACAGGATTGAGGGCACTCGCTATCATGTCTGGGACTTCAAGTTCAAGCTCTATTTCCATCCTTGGCTCACATGACGGGAGACCATGATTTGGTCCATTTTGCAGCTTTTAAATGCTCTAAATGAATTAAAGTTTGGCATCCTTTGTGTTCTATCTTGCACCTTAATGCGAGAAGGTTCATCCTCTGCATACTCGTTCTTCTTCAGAATAGATAGCTGACCTTGCTTCTTGAATCTTGACTCCAGGCCACGCAGCCTTGCCACACAGCTTTACAAGCCTATTATTCTGGCTGCGACACAGTTTTCTATTCCTGCTTCATGGGTTCTGGCCTACCAAATTCTTGTTACCAATGTCCAGTTTCTATAAAATGGTGGCTTTGCCTGCATTCTATACACTACTCACAGCTTCTATGATGACTTAATCTACCTTGCGTTTCAGCTGCTGTACATTTATTGAACGGTTGTTTTTCTTCAGCACTTTGTGCACGTGTAATCTTCCTTTTTTACATTGAAAAGCTCGCTCGATTCTTTACTTTGTCATTAGTTTCTTCAGGATCTATACATCATCAGTAGCCAGTATCTTGAGACGTCGTGCACACTTTTTTAATGCGTCATCAATTCATTGGTTAGCTTCTTTTCATACTCCATCAGGTTTTTCCTCCTGCAGGTTATCATCACGTCGAGGATACATTCGGTAGGGTTGTCTCAATGGGTATCTTCTTTCAAGCACTCGCTGAGGTATTGGTATTATGGTGGTTGTTAGACAGGGCACAATCTCATGTCTCCAATACATGGGAGTTAGGGGGCGGGATCTCCTGCATATGCACACAGCTGCTCCTCTACACTTAACTTCTTGCCGATGTTACACCAAGCTAGGACTTGGCGCCAAGCAAAGACTCCTCTCCCATATGCTCTTGTGCCTTTTTCTGCTTACTGTGGTGCTGTGGGCTGGGCCACGTGACATAGTCAGAGAAGACAGACTCTGCATGGGATCTTCCACTGTTGACTTGCATGGCCACTTTATTACAGTGAGAAAAACGATTTTGGAACTGTGTGCAGCCACTGAATCAAGTGAAGTCAACAATTTGGTTGGGGGAGAGAATATTTTGCTCTTAAAAAATGCATACAGCATGTGTAAAACCTGATGTGGATTAAATTCCCATGTGATATTGTAAAGGGGGCCTCCTTTGCTCTCCATCTCCTTTTTTCTCTCTCTCGCTCTCACTCTCTCTCTCTCTGGCTACTGCCTCCTTCCTCCTTCTCTACGATAGTGTTCTACTGCCTTCAAGTCCACCTCTCTCCAAAGCCCTTTTTCCGCCTCCAAACACACTCACTAATATCACAAAGCCAGAGGCTTACAAAGGGACTGGCCCCGTAGGTATACAGGGAGCAGGTGATAATGTCAAGTCCCAAGTTGGGTAGAACTTGGTACTGACGGCCAAATGCGAGTAGGGGCATAGCTGGTTACAAAGAGGCAAATTGAGTTGAGAACTCTCCCCATTCCTCCTTGAGGTGGTTCCGTCTCACTTGCTGCGCTCGATCGGGACAATTCGGGAAACAGTTATACTCTACCGCTTTGAACATTCACCACCCTTTACTGCACCTTCACGCTGTCAACCTCACATACATCAATAGATCTGCAGAACATCTACATATGTTTATCTGTGTATGGGGTGCACCTCCTTATCTTCGGCTTCAAATAGCACCATATGAGTGGGTGCCTACACCAAAGTGGGATTCTGCAAGTCACTAGGCACGAGCACTATGATGTAGCCTTACTCTACACCTGTAGGCCACCTCTGATAAGGAGGGCAGGTTTGCTGCAGAAGAGCAAGCAGAACACTGGCCCACCTATCGCAGAGTGAAGTCGCCAATAGGATGCATACACGTGCTTGCAGACCAGTGGTGCTGGCAGCAGTGCAAGCTCCAATCACACCCACAAGGCCAGCTTGGGATGCCAAAGAGCAAGGTTCATCGAATGATGTATTTGAGGTTTTTCTCATGCATACACATAGGTAAAGCACACTCGGCAAGGTAACCCTCAGTCAGATAGGAGAGCAGCTGTTAAACCTTCAAGTAAAAATAGAAATGGTACAATCTGACAGCTGTAATATGAGCCTCTATCGCCTTACCAATCCCCCCTGTAGTCCAGAGTATTCCTCATCTGTGGCCATACACACTCCATTTAGACATGGATGGCTAACAGGGTATTGGCCACCCTTGCATAATTGTAATGTCTGAAATGCACACATGCATAATAGCACCTTCTAAGCTCTCCCACCTTTTTGGACTCCGGTCCCTCCAAGGGCGTTCCACCACAAGCGTGTTGGGACCATAATAATGGTGAAAGGCGCAATAACAAATGACAAAATGAATGAATAAATCAATCCATCATAAATAGGACATGTGGTGGGATACAGCAGCAGCAGAAGCTACCCATACCGGGGGAAAGAGGCAGAGCACAGGCAGAAAAATGTTCATGCATCCTTCACAGACATACAGCCTGTATAGCATGTGCAGAAGCAGTGTGAGAATCTTGTGGTGGATCCACCACTTGGGGGACTGTAGGGCCACTGGGAAACACTGTCAGCCTGGGCAAGCTACTACCTATGTGATGCAACCCCTCAATGTGTTCACAGGGATACCCCCTGATCACCTCCAATCTCTCCTTAGATGCTCCACTCACTCACCTTGCAGTTACACAATGGTAGACATTTTTTAGTGTGAGCTACTGGAGATGTTATTTCATGAGCAAGGAAGAAGAAGCCACCATTGCATGCTATGCAGAGGGGAGTAGTGTTATGGGGAGGAAACCCTGAGAACATCAGCCCTATGGAAGGTGTGATAACATGCACGACTGGCTGTTTTATCGGGACTCGATTCCTCAGTCCCCTGTAGGAGTGGGACTCAGTGGTGAGTGCACATTGGCCGCACAAGCCCTGAATTAGATGACAGATTGGACCCTGTGGCAAAGCAGGCACTGGCAATGAAGGTAAAGTTTATATGGCAACTATGTGCTGAGCATACTAACTCTGAGCAATCAAAGGCAGTTGCTGGAGATATTCCCAACTGGACCACTGCCGCTTAACGCCCGAACGATGATGACACCTATCCCCAAGATGGGAACTAGGCTATCTGAGCCCTCAGGCTGTAGGAGCCAGGATACAGGTCAAATAGAATCTTTACGGAAGCCACAAAACTTGAATACACATAGAAAAAGCCACACGGACTTGGGTAGGAGATGGAATCAATTAGCCCAAACCAACTCTGGGCTGAGGGTGAAACAGGCCCACCAAACAGAACTATTATTGCAAAAATGAGTGCCAAATACGCATTACAAAGAGGCAGAGGTAAACCAGAAGTGTTAGAAGTAGGGCGGCATCCCAGAAATGTGATGTTGTAGCAGCAACATAAACAGCAGAAGTAAGGGGAAAGAGAGGGAGGCGTCCAAGACAAATAGGCCACTCTGTAAGAGAGTTGAGACTTGCAGGAGAGTGCCCGCTGTGGGCCTTGACCCATAGGCTGGAAAGAGTCATAGAATGGTCATGAAGTGAACATGAATCAATATTTCAGTCTGTCACAAAATGACTCATTCTTAACCCTTCTTCATATCTGTATTTCTTTGTCAAATGTATGTGTGTTGAGACCACACCGAGGAATGATTCCACCGCTCCCCAGAGTCTACTGCCTACTTCTATAGTGCGCCTGGCCTCTCACACTCTCTTCATCAGGATTGCTAGACAGGTCAAGGTTAGAAAACTCTGGTGATCATAAACAAAGGAAGAGAAAACCAAATAAAAATTCTGCCAATTGGGGTTTCTGTTTCCAGACTCGACTTTTCTCTGGGCTCGTGTTGCATCGGACCTAGCATAAGAAGGTGTGAGTGGGTCTCCACCAGCAACTGCCCTCAGTTCTCTTTCCTTGGGCCAAGCATTCTCAAAATAAACAAAAAAGCTTCCTGGTGCTTGTTAAGACGGATTTCTGAACTCTGTCCTGGTGGCGCAGAAGTTCAGAAACTTAGCTTACAGTGCCCTCTTGTGTCATGTTGCACTAAAGCCGCAACATGATAAAAGAAACTACGGGAAACAGCGTTCCCCGGTACTGACTGTCTTAAGGGCATGTCAGTTTCCCCGTAAGAAAAGGAGCGAAAGCCCAGAGGAGTGCAGCAGAAGGCTGCACTTCTCTGGCAAAGTCAAGAACAAGGTGAAAAACAACAGCAAAAAGTTTAGGGGTTGCCACATGGAAGGAAAATTACCTACAATTACGAAATCTTTCCTAACAGTGCTCAACATGTGATCCTGTTTCTGTTTACATTATTTGATTCCCACATGCCTCTGGTGGTACATCCAGAACCACCTAAATATTAAAATGCAGGGCACCATTTCTGCACTATTAAGAACCTGTGATGTGCTCAGGCCCAGGAGGGTGGCCCTAGCCTGGTGTGTTTAATTTCCGCAGCCTGAAAAGTTCCTGTGTTGGCGTGAGAAAATTCTACCCAAGGAGGGTAAACAACATGGTCTTGCCCCAGTAAGGACTGAAGAAGACCCCGTAGGGCATGGGAAGTAATCAGATTGGTGTTGCCCCATTAGGAGTGTGTCATGAAGCAACAGATTCCATAAGGATGGCCATCTTCTGGATCGCTTACCAGTGCCAAGTCAAGAAGTGTCCAGTGGCATCTCTCTGGGACTGTGAGTGGATTGATGGATGCTTTTCTGGGTGTGCAGAACCCAGAACTATGTGGATTGGAATACGGATTAGACATTGGATTTAGGACACTAGGGGCCCGATTCATGGAATTATCTTCACGGAAAATAGGGACTTTGTGCACCAAACCGTGCGCAAAATCCTGTTTGTTGATACATGGAATCGACTGTACTGTACTTTTCGTACCTTACGGGGACTTCGCGCAGGCTCTGCACATCACTGCGAGAGGCTGAGTGCCTTGCGTGAGACAGCACGCAGAGCGTGGATGTGTCTTGGGCAGGAGGGAGGGTAGGGGGACGGAAATCAGAAAATTAGGAAGAACAAGGGGAAATCTGGGCATTACGAGGGACGGCCCGGAGGCAGTCCTTAGCACATTCATTATTGTTATGTTGTGTTATTTTAAAGGTACTTATATAGCGCACCATCACCAATGGAATTGGTCCCCAGGCACTCTGGCAGATCTGTAAAGAAGGAGGGTGGGTAAGGTTAGTCGGATGGAGGGGGAGTAGGAGAGTATAAGTGGTGTGCTGTTGGCCGCTTCAGTTCAGTATACACTCTGTGCTGAGCTTTGGTGCGAGAATCGGACCGGGCGAGATCCTGTGTGCTGTAGGTGCCTTTTATGTGCTGTTTGTATGTTGTTGATGCAGTGTGGTAAAGTGCGTGCGGATTGCTGGGTGGGGTGAGAGATGATTGTGTGAGTTTTGGGTGGGTTGGGTGTGCAGAGATTTGAAAGTTGGGTTAGTGGGGTCTGTATCCTGGTTCTAATATTTCTTGTTCCATTTCAGTTGTGTTCCTGTTGGTGGGGTAGTTGCTTATTTCCGAGTGACCGTCTCCCTGTAGTGTGTGATGGTGTGGCGCGATCCCAGCCGTATCCTAGTGAGCATTGTATACTGTGATTAGGTGTGTTCAATTTCTCTCCCTCTGGTGGGAGCTGAGGTTAGGTGCTCCCTATTCCCTTGTTATCTATTGGGACATTGTTCTGTTGAAGCTGGTTGTGGTTCTGGGCCAGGGTGCTATTGATGAGTTGTCCTCGTATCTCCATCTTGGTCAGCCTATGTATTCAGTCTTTGTGTCCTCTTAGCATGGCTATCTCTCAGTTGGTTGTTCGGGATGTCGTTGGGTGTCTTCCTTAACGTCTATTGTTTAGTTGTTGCTTGTGTGTGATGGCGCCACGTGCTCCCAGCTGTCACATAATGAGCTTTGTTTAATGTGATTGGGTATGTCTACTCCTCCCACTCTGGATTCAGAGCTAAGGGATGGGTGTACCCTATTCCCTTGGTATCTATCATGACAGGGTATGTTAGAGTTTAGGGGTGGTTTAGGGTCAGGGTGCTATTGATGATTCGTCCTAGTACTTCCGTCTTGGTTTGCTATGTATTTGGTCTTTAGTGTCGTATCATTGTTATCTCTCTGTTAGTCTTTAGGTGTTTCGTAGAGTGTCTTCCTTAGAATCTTTTCCCAGTCGATTGCTTGGTGTGAGCCGGGATCTGTCTCTCCATCGTTGTTTTGGTTGTGTGAGTGACCCTGTTGGTGGTCTTCCAGTTATGAGGTGAAGAGCCAGGTTTTGAGTAGTTGCCTGAATAGTAGGTGGTTTCTTGTGTTGTGTATGTTGTTTGTTTTCAGAGCTTGGTGAGAGAACGAAGATCCTCTGAATGTTCTTTTATTGTAGGGTTTCGTTCCAGGCGGTTGTCGTTGCTTGATCTAAGCCTTCTTGTTGGTTGATGTACGTGTAATTTGTCTCTCAGGAACTCAGTGCCTTGTTTGTGTACTGCTCTGTGCACAATGCACATTGTTTTGAATTGTATTTGTTGTTTTATTGGTAGCCAATTTAGTGTTTTAGCACCAGTCTGATGTGTTCTCTTTGGGGTAGTTTGAGAAGCAGTCTGGCTGCTGCATTTTGTATGCATTGTAGTTTTTCTAGAAGTCGTTCAGGCCTACCCAAGTATAGGCTATTGGCGTAGTCTACTCTGGACCTGATGAGAGCCGTGATGGTGGTTTTGTTGGCAAATGATAGGAACGGTAGGATCCTTTTTGCCACTCGCAGGAGAAAGAAGCATTTCTTGAGTAGAGCTTTTACTTGTGGCTCTAGGGTGAGATTATTGTTCATCAGGACCCCTAGGTTTTTTACAGTCGGCAAAGGTGCCGGGGTTGTCCTGAGTTCCCTTGGCCAAGGGATGAGGTGGTTTTCTCCTCCAGTTTTTGTGACTATCATTATTTCTGCTTTGCCTGGGTTGATTTTGAGGTAGTTAGAGTTCATCCAGTTGAATACATCATAAAGGCAGTTTTCTAACATTGAGTTTATTTCTGGAATGTCTTGTACTTTGAAGATTATTTGTGTGTTGTCGTCATAGTTGTAGCAAGTGAGGCCGTGACCTTTGATGAGTTTGATGAGTAGAGATAGGTAGATGTTGAATAATAGCGGGGAGAAGGATGATCCTTGTGGTACTTCACATGTGGAGTCTCTCGGGTTGGATTTGAATGGTTTCACCCATATGGTTTCCGTTCTATTTGTTTGGAAGGATTTGATCCACAGTAGGGTGGTGTCTGTTATCCCGAGTCCTTCTACTCTCGTTATGAAAATGTCGTGATTAACTGTTTCGAATGCTGCAGATAGGTCTAGAAGTATCAAGGCAGTACTGTTGTCCGAGTCTGCGTTTATTTTCAGGTCGTCCCATATTGAGAGGAGAGCTGATTCTGTTCCTCTCATTGGTTTGAAACCGACTTGTGCCTTGTCTAGTAGGCAGTGCTCTTCTATGAATTTTTGGGTCGTTTTGTATATTTACTTTTTCGAGCAGTTTGTCTGTGTACGGGATGTTAGAGATGGGTCTGTAGATGGAGAGGTCCTCTACGGTTCCCCCGGTATCTTTGAGTAGTGGCCTGATGTATGCTGATTTGAAGGCTTGTGGCACTTTCCCTGACGTGATTGAAAGGTTGAGGACATTCCTGTGATATTCCATGGGAGTTCCTTGTTTAAGAATTGATTTGTATATGTCCGGGGGCAGGGGTCCTCAGAAGAACCTGAGTTCTTGCTTTGATATACCAGTTTGACGAAATTCTCGATTGATATTTCGGGTAAACTTCATAGTTTGTTCGGGTGTTCCTCCTGAGGATAGGTGGGGGTTGTGGTATGATCGGTTGGTCTGTTTTGTATGGTTCGTTTGATACTGATGATTATTTTGGGCTGAATGATACATATTCCTGGATCTGAGCACGCAACCTCTCAGTGGGAAATAACCACGCAAAGCCCTTATACTATCCGCCATCAGAATGCAGACATTCAGACACTTATGCGTAGTATTCACAGCACAGAGGTAAGAATGGGTGTTGGATTTAGGGGTGCATGTATGCAGCCGGGGTTCCGATCTAACTTAGGGGTGCACGTACGCAGTGTAGCAGGGTGCAGGAATGGTTTACGGGGGTACGCACACAGATTTTCTGAATTTTACCTGGGGGAGCATGCAAAGGTAGCTGTTCTAGCTGTTTTTGCTTTGCTTGGGGGGCTTGTCGGGGGTGTTCCGGCTACGACTTGCATATACGGTTACTTTGTGTAAACAATTCCATGAATACGTGAAGCACGCAGAAAAACCTCTGCATGCAGAGTCGTTCTTGGCGCGCAGGTATTGCAGATCTCTGCACAATTTTCTATGAATTGGGCCCTTGGTCTTCCTGGTGTAGGTCCTTTCACTTGATTTGAGGTAGGCCCCCATCGTGAAACTGTTCCATGACAATCTCCCTTTTTGTAAGGATCCCCAACTATATGTGTTCCTCAAACCCTTTCCTGAAGAGAACAAATAAAGGTATTCAACTATCGCAGTCTGTTGCATGATATGTGGTACCCACATTATAATAGAACATGTGCTGCATGACAGATGGATACAGTAGAGCAAACTTCCACCTCAAACAGAGCACAGGCAAACCCATTGGGGGGTTTCTTTACTCACATAAAAGGTGAGAACAAGTGCAGCAGCAGTTCAAGTTTCACACACAAACACACACACACCACACATACAAACAAATACAACTGTTGTTCAGTGGGAGCGTCCCTCTCTCGAAAAAAAGGTAAAGCAAGAAAACAGTAGCACAAACTTCCATCCTAAACACACACACGTAAAACTGGTACAACACTGGCAGCATCAGAGGAAACGTACGCCAAACACCCTTTCAGTCTCTTTCCACCTTACAGTGTGCATGTGTATGCTAGCACCACTGCCACCACACTAACCACTGCAGACCCATGGAGAGCTCCTTCTGCATGCCTCTACCCTCAATCACACATACATTGCCACCTTGCAGACCAGTGGCTCTCCTGGTATTGAAGCACTGTTTGCTAACCAATCCCCCCTCTGGATACACAGATATCGAAGTGCCACTGCCACAACCCACATATAAATCTATGGCACACAGGAACCTTCTGGCCTTCACACATCATCACCCCAGGATTTAGGCCTGCCTCTCCCTCTCCTTCAACTAGCTCTTCCTCCCCTACTCCTCTCCCCCTTCTTTTGCAAAAAACAATGCACCAAATGGCTGGCCAAAAGGCTGGTGACGTTCTATGTAAGACCTATTTACATTGCATAGATTGCATTACATTAGACATACAGAACAGGAACTGCACAGGCAGCAGAGGTGGAAGTGTGCAATGCACACACAATACGCACAGTCTGGTCAGAAAGCGAAATGCAATCCCAGATAGATTTCAGACAGAGTGTCCCTTACCACTGAGGCCTTGCTTGCATCTGTGTGAGGTATCTTCTCTCGTTCATCGAGTGTATGGCCTGCCATTTTAGGTCATTTATTATTTTGACACAAAATTACTTTTGAATAACATTTCTGTAGTTGTATTAACTTGCAGTGTTTAGTAGGGGAAGATACCCAACTGTTAACAGGAATATGGTGGTACCTTTTATCTTTGCCCTTTCTACACAGCAAGTATGACCTCTCTTCCATACTTTCGTTCAGGCCAAACTGCTCCTCTATAGATGGTCAGATTAATTTACTTACTCTAAGAGTAGTACATTATTTTAATGGCACCATCTAAAAAGGATGTAAATGCTCAGTTGAAACTTTGTCATTATTGTAAGGGCCTGCACATGTGTTTCAGATGTGCTGTTCTTTAGTGCACTGCACACATGTGCTGCATGCAAAGTTTCAAGTTCTCCCGAAGGCTCACTCATCACTACAGCTACCCAGTTAACCATCTTCCCCCTTAGGATGCTGTGGTTGGTTCATTCCCTCTTTACGTGATCAACACAACCACAAATGAAAACAGTGTTGTATGGATGTCGGTTTCTTGCATAGCTCTTAACGCCACCATGAGGTCGTTCCAAAATGCTGTAGGGCAAGAGGAGAACCCAGGAATGGGAAGTCCTAGGAAGAGGCGAGGGTGGAGTTTGATGAGAAATCAGGGGATATCAGTGCTAACAGGCACATCTGATAGTGATTTATAACCTAATCAGGGAGCACAGGGCGGATTGGAAGAGAGTGCTCCTAGGAATGTAGTTTGCTTCCCCTCCTCCAATGTGTCTGCAGCCTGAGCCCCTCAGTCTCCTGGTACTCTCACAGATGGATACATTTACCTGGAGTTTAAGTGAATTGGCGAGAGTCAGAGCTTGGGGCACTGCTAGGTGCACTACCCTTCATTTCACTAAGTAGATTGGGCTTCTGGGAAGATGGTGATATGAAGGTGCAAGGAAACCCCATCATTTTTTACCCTTATCATTGACAGAGTGGTTTCCTCTCAAGTGAATCAGTGGGTTACTGAGCAACATCTTTTGGCCACCTTCCAATCAAGCTTTTGACCAGGGTGCTGTATGGAAACTGCCACCCTCCACATCTTGGATGACGTTTATCGGATCTTGGATGGCGGGGGAGGAGGGGCACTAGTCTCCTGGCCCATCTCCACCTATTTGCTGCAGATAATACTATTGATTGTGAGGTACTCCTAGAGACTCTTTTGCAGTAGATGGGTGTTAGGCGTTGGGTTCTGGAGTGGTTTTGCTCTTTCTTGTCTAATAGGTGGCAGTTGGTGACCCTTTAGCGAGCCCGCACTGACCTTTTTAAAGTACCATTTGGGGTTCCCCAGGATTCAATTGTGTCCCATATGCTTTTAAGTTTGTATATGGATCCTTTCGGTGACCTGGCTGTGAAACACAAGGTGTGTATGCATCAATATGATGACAATACTCTGCTTTACATCGAGTTGACATCGGAGGGAGACATTCTGCGTCTGCGTGATTGTTCACTTGATATTCAAGATTGGATAGCCTCCCACTGTTTGAAATGGAACTCCCCAAAGACTTAGTTACTTTTATTGTCTCATTCATCTTCCCTTTCCCCATTTGGTATGTGGCTGTCTTCAGCTAACATAAAAGGAGTTCATTTTGTCTTTGCTTCTCAAGCCAAATCACTGGGTTTCCTTTTGGATTTTAGCCAGCCTTTGATCCTACGTATTCATTCTTTAGTTAAATCTGCAAAGTTCTATGTCTTTTCTTTGAGGGTAATTCAATCTTTTGTTTCTTCTACTCATATTCGGCTCTTGGTCCAATTAGGTCATATTGATTGGAAATGTTCTTTTGCTGGGGCTTCCCCAATCTTCATTAGCTCCTTTAAAAGCTGCATTCCACTCTGCTGCCAGAATAACTCTGGGTGCTATGAAATTTGATCGAGACACCCCTATCTTGAAAAGCCTTAATTGGCTTGACTTAGAAGCAAGAATCTCTTTCAAATTCATCTACATTACGTGCAAAGCTATCCATGGCTCCAGCCCCTTATAGCTCCTAGAGAAATTGGAGGTTTCAGGGGACACTAGAGGTTACGCAGCAGAGAGCTTCTGTGACTTCAGGTTCCCAGGTTTCAACGCTCAGCCTTTCATAGGAGATCTTTTTCTGGCACTTCAGTTACCTGTTGGAATGCTCTCCCTCTAGATATTCATGATATATCCCTAATTATTTGAAATTCAGAAAAGTCTTAAAGTTTCGGTTTTAGAATTCTGTATTTTAGTTATGTTAGCGGTCTGGTTTTTATTACATTTTACCCTGAAATGTTTACTTTTTTTATTGGTAGTGCAAAGTTTTATTTAATCGTTCTAGCCCATCAAATTGTTTCTCATCGTTTTTAGAAGGTTGTGTACTTTGTCATTGCTGCTACTCTTCATCCTATTGTATTGTATATGTTATTCTTGTACAGCACTTGGATGCATTCTGTGCCTTGTCTGCACTCTATAAAGGTTTGTAATAAAATATAAAACAATAACTTCTCCTCCCCGGTATCCAAAGCGTATGCCTTGGACACCAAGCTCCCCTTGGGTGGCTAGGTCTAGGCTCTAGCGCATGATGCCTATGCCTGTGCTGCATGGGCAGCTGCACAGTCGATGCTTCATGGACTGAGAGCTGTGATCACATTTAGGAATGATATGGACCCGACGCATAAAGGGCACAGACCTGTACCACTTTCTCCCCAAGATTAAGCCCCAGCTGTGCAAGGAGAGAGCAGCAAAGGGATCGGAGTTCCTTAGCCTGGCATTTGTAACTGAATGGCAAATGTGTGTGGAGAGCAGATGAGGGTGGAGAGCAGATGAGGGTGGAGAGCGGATGAGGGTGGAGAGCGGATGAGGGTGGGGGTGGATGAGGGTGGGGAGTGGATGCACGCGGGGAGCTGATGAGTTCAGGGAGCGGGTGACCAGATGATTGCGTAGGGTGGGTGAATGCGTAGAGCAGATGAAGGTGTAGTGCACGCGAGGGGTTAAAGTATGGACAAACACCTGAATGTGGGAACAGACTGGGTGCATGGAGTGGATAGGAGTGCAGGGAACAGACTGGAGTGCACTGAATTGTGTGAAGTACATAGTATGGTTTGGAATGCAGAAAACGTTTGAATGACCATATAACCCATCATATGTTTACTCTCTCCTTACACCACCACTCAACTAAAACAGAGATACTATGACACCATTCAGTATAACTGTTCTCATACCAACATCCGCCACATACTCCACATCACTCTATGTAAACACTGCTGGTTACACACCCTCAGCCAGGCGTTCTCCACAGGCCTAACTCAGCCACATCTGGTCTGGATAAATCCTGCCAGAACGAACACATACTCCTGATCCCTCAACCACCACACCTACCACTAAGAAGCAGCTACTACATGAATACCGCACAAGCTGCACACATACCTGGTGCCCACACGCACCTTTGACTCTCTACTCCCTCTACTGATCTGAACTTCGGTTCCCAAGGGCGTTCAACCTACCAGCGCCTTCAGACCATGCCAATGGTATATAAGACGCTATATAAATGCAAAATAACATAACACAACATATAGACGAGATCTGGGTGCCTGGCCTTAACAGACATGCACTGCATTAGCACATCATACATCATCAAGCACATCCAAGCATGCTACAGATCCATTCCCACTTTTTATTCTCATAGACCCCAACATGCCCAATGACAGGTATCCTTTGTATGTATTCTGTGGCCTAGCTACTCTAGGTCCCTGGTTACAATGGGCTTGCGCCCC
The DNA here is from genome assembly GCF_040938575.1 of Ambystoma mexicanum. NCBI lineage: Eukaryota > Metazoa > Chordata > Amphibia > Caudata > Ambystomatidae > Ambystoma > Ambystoma mexicanum. The sequence continues at coordinate 835,754,309 of NC_090925.1, forward strand.
AATCCAAAATATCATAGGGAAGATGTGAGCACACTACCTTGTCCAGACCATGAGTGCCTCTCACTTGTAACTCTTCATAGGGGTGACTAAGGTTGGGTGGGGGGCATGGTTTTCCCAGGGACGTCAATTCACCAAAATGGTGGAGGTAGCAGAAGTCACATCACACACGTGATGACATCTCTGAAAGTGGCACAGCATGATTTTCAACCCTGCTGACATCACATGAAGTGATGGTGTATGACTTTTGGCCCCGCCGACCTCACAGGATGTGAATCAGAAATATACACAAACAATAACATGTGTAAGATTAAGAAATACATCACTTTTTTTACATCTAAATGTTAAGGGCAGTGTTCGCAGAGATGTTGCTAGGGATATCACAGGAATCAAGGGGTATGAAGGGAATTGCCTGGGATATTAGCTGGTACCCTTAATTTATGTACATGTGTTTCCCTATACGATTGAACACCCAGGTTACCTTGTGGCTCTAGGCACAGATTTAACTTTGAAATTCAAAACAGGGAGTAGATACAGTTTTATTAGAAGACGATCGAAGTTTCACAATTGTATAGAGCACACCAGTGAACAGCTTGGCACCAGGTGTTAATTAGCAAAGTCTGCAAAAATGACAGAGGGATCTGTTAGGATCTCGCATTGCTCACAATAAATACTCTGGAAGCGCTGTGGCCATCAATCTGGGTTTATTCAATGAGTAAGCAGGATTCATAGCAGTGACCTCCAGCTCACCCACAGCCAACTGACACCATGTGGAACCTGAAACCCTTCCTGCACTTCAGACCACCCAGGGGTTCCAGGTTCCATGTAATGGTATACACAGTAACAGAGACCTACACAAACTGCTATGATAATGAAATACTGTACACTCCCAACACCATCCTTCCTTCCAATACTGTAGGCTAGCCAACATCTACACTCCTTTTACGCATAACTGCCACTCTCTCCTTACTCCAAAAACCTCCTCCTTTCACCAGAACAGATGCCCCCAACTCCTTGATGACTTCCTTGGGCTCTGAAAATCTGCAACTACCCTTTCTCACTTTGACTGGTAGTTTCACTTTGATCACATCGCCAACCTTCATATCAACATTTCTCCAGCAATTTTTCTCATCAAATCTTCTCTTTGCCTTGTATCCACTGACCAAGAATCTCTCCCTCACACAAACTACATCCACCTTGTCACACCTTGATCTGCCCATCCAACCCGGGCACAAATTAGTATTTGGTTTCCTAGTATGCAAATATTCAAAATGCACAACCCCTGTCACAACATGAGGGGCCAACCTGTACTAAAATGTTCTCTAGATGCCAGCTCTTATACAGTCCCTGCATGTGGCCACTACCATGCTGATAACATCCATCAAGTTGCAATTAAACCTTTCTACTCAACCATTTCCCTGAGGATGATATAAAGCTGTCGTCACTTGCTCAATGCCATATTTTTCCCAAAACAACTTGAACACTTTTGATACCAACTGACTTCCACTATCTGAAAAGCATCAGCGAGGGAAACCCTCCCGCCAAAACAGTGGTTCTAAAATTCTGATTATGCTGCTAGTGGTAACTTCTTTCAATACACACACCTCTGGCCACTTCAATAGAAGATCCATAACTACCAGTAGATAGGTGTCCTTAATGACTCTGATATTGAAAGGACCTAATAAATCCAAAGCAATTTCATCCCATGGTACCTTGGGACTATCTCTCACCCTCATTGGCGGTTTGTACACCCTGAGCCTGTTGTAACCATCCACGCAACCAGGACAGCACTTAACCATTTCCACCACCTCTTTACCCACCAAAGATCTGTTCTTATCTGACCCTTGGTTCTCGCCAACCCCAAATGACCTTTATGGCCCAGCTCCAGACCCACTCTCCTCATCTCTTCAGGAACCACCAATCTATGTCCCCTGCACAAATAGGAGTCCCTCACACACAATTCATCACTCGCCTTCCTGTATTCCTTGACCTTCTCATCACCATCATCATGATAATTCTTTTTTACGAAGTCCAGAACAGCTTGATAAGTGGCATTCCTGATGCATGCTGCATTCCAATCTTTTCTCTTAATGCTTTCCTGCACGTGAAAAAATCTCAGCTACTCCCTCCTCAGCTTCATCAGCACACTCATTGACCACATGGGTACTCAACGCTGACCTAGAGAGCCTATCCGCGACAACATTTTTTGTTCCTTGAACTTGCTCCATTCGATACTCTAAACCTCGTAAACTGCTGACCCATTTAATTATTCTTCTGGATACGCCTTCCAAACCACCTTTGGTGAAAATGCTAATGAGTGGCTGTGATCCATTTTTATTATGAAAAAATCAAAGGAAGTGGGTTCAATCTAACTTCTGTGCGCTAATGACCACCGCCTATTTGCAAAGTCTAAATTTGGTCCAAAAGAGTTTGGTGGCGGCAAACACCCAATTCCCACAAACCACCCACAGGGTTTGTAAAGTTCAGACAATTAATTAACGATTAGGGAAGGTGACTCGCGCTCCAACCACTAACAATTGTGGCATTGAGTATATTTATCAATATATATATCACTATGACAAAGCAAACAATGTGAAATCAAGGTTTAATTTTCTTGTTGTTGTACAGACGACACGTGTTTCGACCACCTGGTCGTTTTCAAGGCCAACGTGGAAAAGGCAAGGTGTCCTTTTCTTAATGGATTAGATAATCTTTGAAACAATGAGTTAGTCACAAACCATGTAGTATGGTGTGGTTAATCTGTTTCAATAGAATAGTATTACCCTCTGTAGTCTGAATTCCCTGATGCGATCCAAATGGAATATTCGGTAATCCGGTGAAGATATTATGCAATGTATCAAATGCTTCGTGAGAACCATTTCTGCCGGGCACCAGCCGAGTGATTTTGTCTCGAGGGAATCATCCCTAGGAATTCTGCTTCACCAAATTAAGGTTGTACTTAATATTATGGACATGCTATATATTTAGCATTTGATACATTGTATACTATCTTCACCCGATTACCAAACATTCCATTTGGATCGCATCAGGGAATTCAGACTACAGAGGATAACACTATTCTATTGGAACAGATAAACTCATTGTTTCAAAGATGATCTAATCCATTAAGAAAAGGAGACCTAGCCTTTTATACGCTGGGCTTGAAAATGACCAGGTGGTCGAAACACGTGTTAGCTGTACAACAACAACAAATTGTAACCTTGATTTCACATTGTTTGCTTTGTCATAGTGATATATATTGATAAATGTACTCACTCCCACAATTGTTAGTGGCTGGAGCGCAAGTCACCTTCTCACCTTCCCTGATTGTTAATTAACACTCTTATTATGAATTTGCAACCCCACACCTACATTTTGAACTTGCTGACTGCCCACATGCATGCTAAAGCCTATTTCTCCACCACAGAATATCTAATCTCTGCATCCTTCAGGGTCTTTGAGACAAATACTATGGTCAACAATTCCTTTCCAACTTCCTGCATCAAAACGGCCCCCAAGTCAGTATCACTGTAAAATCATTGTCCTCAGACCCTCTGCAAAGCCAGATAACACAGGAGCATTTACAATACTCTGTTTAACCATTTCAAATTCCTTGGAACGCACCTCATCCCAGCAGAAAACTGCTCCTTTTTTGAAAGTTTCCTCATGTTTTTCATCTTATCTGACAGATTCTCTATAAACCTGCTATAGAACTCCACCAAACCCAAGAAGGAGGCTGCATCACTCTTACTTCTTGGACATGTCATTCCTCTGATAGCCTCCACAGTATCATGTTTAGATCTTACTCCTTCCCCTGAAATCTCATCGCCTAAATAAGTTCCTTGTTCGCCCTAAAGGTACATTTCGCTCTGGCAATAATTAAACCTGCTTCTTTTAGAATTTCCAGCACACTTCTCAGACGCTCATCATGCTCCCCTACACTCACGCCATCATCTAGATAAAATAACACCCCTTTCTCACATCCCAACAAACAGTGCATGACCTTCTGGAAGACACTTGCTGCCGATACTAAACCAAATGGCATTCTTTGGCATCTAAACAATCCAATGGGTGTTATAAAAGCCGGCAGGTCCATTGAGTGCTCATGAACTTCTACTTGGTGGTATGCTGATCTGAGATCCAGAATAGAAAACATTTTTGCAGCAGAAATGCCTGCCAGGAGATCTATCATTGGCAATGGAAACTTTTCTACCACCACATTCCTGTTTAAGTTCCTCAAGTCAATAAAGAGTCTCACTGAACCATTAGGTTTCCTCACTACTACTATGGGACTAACCCACTCAGAAGACTCAACCTTCTCCACAATACCCTCTTTTTCCATCCTTATAATTTCTTCCTTATCTTCCTTCCACAAGATTAATGCTACGGTACACAGCTTTGACGATATTGGAACTGCACCTTGTTTGAGCCTGATGTGATGTACACATCCTTTGAGGCATCCCAGTATTTTCTCGAACACCTCTGCATGCCATTCTGTAATTTCCAAGGACTGTTTGCACCCTTCAGTTCCCTGGATCGACAACACCTGTTCGGGATGGCGTGGATCCAAACGGATTGCCAATTTCGCCTGATCATCCCATGACTGCAATTCTTCCCCTCTTCTTGCCACATACACTATGCTCATGGCTCTTCTTCCTTTAACTTTCAGTTCTGCGCTGAATTGCCCCACAATGTCCATAGGAATATCACATATGCATTCACTTTGATTCCTGGTTCCTGTAGCGTACAGCAATCAAACTTGTTTTTCCATACCTGTATGCTCATGAGGGTGTAATCCGCCCCAATGTCTATCAACATGGATATGTGTACTCCATTTATAGCGACCATGGCATAGGGTTTACTCCTTTTTACTTTTCCTGGCACTGCCTGTATGGAATTGATCACTTCCTTTCCAATGTACTCGTACTCGTCTCCTTCCTCGTCATTATAGACTTCTCTCACTTGTCCAAATGAATTCAAATTCATGCAGCAATGAGCCACATGTCCTTTCTGTCCAAACTCATGGCAGATTATGTGAATCGCTATGCATGCTTTGTGACTGGCCAGATGGTTGCCACTACCGCATCTGCAATATTTCTTGTTCTGTGAGAATTCAGCTTCCCTAGAGGGCCTCTGTGCATGTCCTGGAATTCTGCTGCGAGGCACTACATCACTTTGAGTCTCCCTCACTTTCTTGTCACTCTTCCTTCGAGGTGCCAACCATTATCTTTGAGAAGCTTTTGTGGCTTTGTTTACCAAACTCTCACCCGGAACCACTTTAAGACTTTCAGAGTCTTTTTCAGAGTGAAACGCTTTGATGCAAAGCTCAGTGTTCAATACATTTTACAATTTCAATAGCTCTTTCTAGGGTTGGATTACGCTCCTTCCACATCTCTTCTCGTATTTTGTCATTGGTACACTTGATTATCAGTTGATCTCAAATGTGTTCTTCCTGACAATGGGTGAATTGGCACTTGACTGACAAACCTCTTAGAATTGTAAGAAATTCTTCAATTGACTCGCCTGCTTTCTGTTCTCTGGTAGCAAAATGGTAGCGTGCCAGAATGATATTCTCTTGTACCTCATAATAATGTTTATCCAGTTTGGCTATGCTTTTCTCGTACAAGCCCACATCTCCTAGACCAATGGGTTCAGGCAGTTTTTGGGAATATCCTGTCCTGCTGTCCCAAAACAGTGATAAAGCATAACCCTTCCTCTGTGTCCCATCACCGACCATCTTTATGACCATCCTTGCAGGCACCAAATCCCATTGCTTATCAAAGTTTGTGGAAGATAAAGTGCCCCTTGCCAGAATGGGCACCTAATGCGCATCAGACATATTGAATACCATTTGACAAGTTATGTCTGCCATTGGCCCTGTGCAAAAGGAAATTAATCTCTGACCGCAGGACCTGCAAAGTGGTCTACAGCTGTGGGGTGCAGATGCCTTCAACCTACGAACATTCAGAAATGTTTTCATGTCTGGAAAACCACAAGGCACTTCCCTCTGATGGACAGCACGTGGAGCAGGAGAGGCACCTGAGCAGTGCTCTACTGGCTGGCTGCCTACCATGGAGGAGACAATTAAAAGCAGCAGTTGCTGCAGCAGTATGAGAGGCAAGATGGTGGATGCTCCGTATGTACGTTTGCCCACAGAGGCATGCTGGCCAGTGACAATTCACCCCAACTCTGGCAGGAAGTTCAAATTGAGGCAACAAGTCCCTGCTATCTTTGGACCCCACAACACAGCTGAGCACAGACTGCTATTCGCCGACCTTGGAGGCAGGCTTGCGGTACTGTAAAACTCAACCCCAATCAAAGTTGATGTGGGTGTTAGAACGAGACAAGTGATCGTGAAATGAGGTGAGGAGGGAGAGCAAATGAGTTGAGTTCCTCTGCTCTCTACTCCTTTCTCTAGGTCGTGTTGCCCTTTTCCATTTTCTGTGCTTTCATAGGCCCTCTTCAATTTTTATTATCCACCTCCTCCACTCCCTAATGTCCTCTCTAGGTCTCTCCACTCTTTTCTGCCTCCTCTGCTCTGCACCCTTCTCCAAGACTCTCCTCACTTGTACCCCCCCTTTCACACTCTGTCGTAAATCTCCCCCCGTCTCACCTGTGATCGGGATCTCACTTGTTCAGCCGCAGGACTCTTCCTGTGGATGGTTCGGGTCTTGAATAGGCTCGCCCAAGCCTCGTCAGGTTGCAGGATGCGTTCAGAGTTCCGGGAAGTTTGTGGTACCAGGGTATCCAGGATAGCGATGAATGAGTAAGTAGGGGGGGAAATCCAGGAACAGGATAAAAGGCAAGGAAGGAAGTAAGAGGATCAAACGAAACCAATGTAGAGAGTAATCACACGTCGGGTCACTACCGAAGATAGCGTTGAGACGCGCGGACCCGCAGGGGCGTGACCAATTTATAGTACGTGCCACGACGTGAAAGCTAGTGCGTAGCACGGAGCTTGGTACGGCCATGTTGGGAGGAACAAGGAGTACAAGCCCTTCGTGACAATGACCATGAGGTCCAGAAGGGGCAATTTCGCCGGGTCATGACAGCATGCCCCCTCCGAAGACTGGTTCCTCCAGGCTTGCCTGGGTGAATAAGATGGAATCTTCTGAGCAAACGAGGGGTCTTTAAATTAGAAACTGGTTCCCAAGTTCTCTCGCTAGGGGAGTAGCCTTTCCACTCGACCAGATATTGTAGTCGACCCCTCCTATACCTGGAATCACATATCCTGGATACTTCATATTCCAACTGGTCGTCCACAACAACAGGTGTGGGTTTGAAGGGTTTTCGAGTTGAAATAACGTAGGGTTTCAACAGGGAAGTATGGAAGACTGGATGTATCTTCTTCCAGGAATCCGGGAGCTTAAGTCGGAAGGAGACAGGATTGATGATCTCCTTTATAGAAAATGGACCGTAATAGCGAGGAGCTAATTTGTTTGGTCGTAGATGTCGAGGTAACATTTTCGAGGCTAACCAGACTTGATCGCCAACTGAATAGGAAGGTGATGGTCTTCTCTTAGAGTCCGCATATCTTTTGGTTTGAGTCTGGGCCTGTTCTAACTGATCCTTGGCCTCTCTTTGTAAGTCGATCAGCGTCTCAATCCAAGAGTCAAGGGTAGGTAGCAGAGTAGATTCTGGAAGAACTGATGGTAAAACAGACGGGTGATAACCTTGACTGCAATAGAAAGGGCTGATCTTGAGAGCTGAATGATCTGAGTTATTGTAGGAGAATTCGGCTAAAGGTATAAGGAGAGACCAATCCTCTTGAACCTTGGTGGCAAAACAATGAAGATATTGTTCCAGGGTTTGATTTACTCGTTCCGTTGCCCCATTGGTTTGTGGATGATAGCCTGAAGAAAGGGCACGTTGGATTCCTAGAACACGACAGAGATGTTTTCAGAGTTGTGAAATATACTGAGGTCCCCGATCCGAAATAATCTTGGAAGGAAGGCCATGAAGACGAAAAATATGTTCCAGGAAAATTCCAGCAAGTTCTGAGGAAGATGGTAGTTTATACAATGGTGTAAAATGAGCTAGATGAGTGAACAAGTCAATGGGCCTCATTCCGAGTACGGCGCTAACCAATGGCGCTATTAACGCCTTGGTTGACGCCGTACCCGGACCGGCAGCGCCTTGGTGGTTGGCGGAATTACCGCCCCATTCCAAGGTTGGCGGGCGGTAATTCCCCAATCCCCATTTACCCTTCCCCATTCCCATTCTTGCCCCATAGGGCATAATGGGAGTGGGGAAGGCGTCAATTACGCCACCGTAAATTACGGTGGCGTAATTAACATCAAGGTCCCTTAGCGCCATGGTATTTAACGCCTGCTAAAAGCAGGTGTTAAAAGCACCATGGCGCTAAGGGAACTCGGAGTATGGCGGTAAGGGATTACCGCCACCGCTCTCGTTAGCGGTGGCCGCTATCCCTTACCGCCATACTCGGAATGAGGCCCAATGGTTACCATGATGGTTGTATATCCTCGGGAAGGTGGTAATTCAACAATGAAGTCAGTGGCAATAACTTCCCAGAGTCTGGTTGGCAACGAAGGTTGTAGAAGCAGACCCGCCGGCCTCTGATTATCGTATTTGTTCTGACTACAAATAGCACAGGTCTTGATGTATTGAACTACACTGGACTTCATCCCTGGCCACCAGAACTGTCTTTGTATAAGACGGAAGGTGTTGGTTACTCCTCGATGGCCGGAGTGAAGAGTATCATGGCATAGATTCATTACCTTCTGTTGAAGTTCTTTTGTCGGAATGACCACTGAATTGTTCTTGAATAAATATCTTTCCTTGATTGTTAGACGCCAGGGAATTTTCTTCGATATGGCCTTCCAGAGTTCAGATAATTGAGTCTGTACTCTGATTTCTTCCAGGAGATTGATCGCTTGAGCTACGAAGATTGTGGGCGGAAAAATTTTAGGATAGATCTTATCCTCCAAGGGAACGTAGTCGGGACGCCGAGAAAGGGCATCGGCAATCAAGTTTTGCGATCCAGGAACATGTGAAATTTGAAATTGATATTGAGCAAAGAAGTAGGCCCATCAAGCTTGTCTACTGTTCCTGCACTCCGTGGATTGTAGGACCTGAAGATTTCGATGATCAGTACAGACTTGAACTGGATATTTAGCACCCATGAGTAGATGTCTCCATTCAGTGAAGGCATGACGAATAGCCAATAATTCCTTCTCCAGAACTGAGTAGTGAGTCTCGCTGGTGGTCAGGGTCCGTGAGAGATAAGCAATGGGATGTTCCAACTTATCATCGGATTCTTGTTTTAAAACTGCTCCTATGGCGTAATTGGAGGCATTAGTTTCCACTAGAAAAGGACGATTTATGTCAGGTTGGGCCAGGATGGGGGCCTGAGTGAATTCTTCTTTCAAGCGTTGGAATGCCTTGTCTTGTGGTATAGACCAGTTAAATGGAACGTCTTTCTTCAGGAGATTAACAATGGGTTGAAAAATCTCGGAAAAGGTGGGAATGAATTTCCGGTAGAAGTTGGCAAGCCCCAGGAAGGATTGTATTTGCTTAACAGATGTTGGGGCAGGCCAAGCCAGTATGGCCTTCACCTTTGAAGGGTCCATACTAATTCCTTCTGAACTAAGGACAAATCCCAGATAGTGAACTGATGTAACATGAAACAAACATTTTTCTGGTTTGGCTAAGAGTTGATTTTCACGGAGACGTTGAAGTACTGCTTTTACATGTTCTTCATGTTTCAAGGAGTCCTTGGAGAAGATCAATATGTCATCCAAGTAGACGATAACATTGAGAAATAACATGTCAGAGAACACCCTATCCATAAAACGTTGGAAGACTGCGGGAGCATTAGTCAGACCAAAGGGCATGACTAGGTATTCAACGTGACCAAAGGGTGTTCTAAAGGCTGTTTTCCATTCGTCTCCTTCCCGGATACGGATCAAATGGTAAGCACCTCGGAGATCCAGTTTTGTGAATATCACTGCACCTCTCACAGCTTCAAGGATATCCGAGATCAGGGGTAGTGGGTATCTGTCTTTCAGGGTGTATTGATTTAGGCCCCGATAGTCCAGGCAAGGTCTAAGCTCTTTGATATCCTTTTTTGGAATGAAGAACAATGAAGCACCAGCTGGTGATTTTGAAGGTCTTATGGTGCAGTTCTCAAGATTAGTGTCTAGGTATTCCCGGAGGGCTCTCTTTTCGGGTTCTGAAAGGATAAACATCCTGCCAAAGGGAATCACTGCTGAGGGTTCAGTATCTATGGCACAGTCTTCGGGTCTATGTGGAGGTAAGGCTTGAACAATGGCAGTAGAGAATACATCAGCATACCCTTGATAGATCTCTAGAACTTGTACAATATTGGAAACCATGAGTGGTGTCTCTGGACACCTTGGTAGACTTATAGGAGCTGTGACTGAGGTATCCAGGTTTAAACAATGGTTCATACAGAACTCCGAGCCCAGGAATAAGGATCCAGCCGTCCAGTTAATATATGGATTGTGCCTTTGTAACCAGGGCATGGCCAGAACCAAGGGGTAATGGGCTGATTTTATAATGTCAAACACAATTCTTTCTTGATGATGATTTATGGAAAGATGGATCTCCCTTGTTTGCAGACTTATGGGTCCTGTGGAAAGAGGTCTTCCGTCAATTGCTTCCACTGGCTGTGAAAAACTTCTTGCTTCATATGGAATGTTATGACTTCTGACCCAATCTTGATCAATGAAGACTCCCATTGCTCCGCAATCCACCAAGGCCAGTATGGGGTAGACCTTGTCCTTGGATGGCGATAAAAAGGCCTGTAATATCACCAATTTGTTTTGTCCAGGAGAGTTCAAGGATGGAATTGATGTGGAGCAAACATCGCTCTCCCGAAACCTTGCTCCATTTAGGATCGGGAGCTGGTGTTTCCCGAGGGTCGGGGAGGAGCCAGAGGACACTCTTTAACTAGATGTTTATCTGAGGCACAATACATGCATAAGCCTGTGTGTATCCTTCTTAACCTTTCCTGCGGGGAAATTGGTCCACGAAAGGCTCCAAGTTGCATGGGTTCAGATTCAGTGCTCGGATTCTTGGCAGATTCTGTCCTTGTAGTATTCTCTGGGGAGTTTCTTTGAATTGAGACTTTATTCTTTTTCTTTTCGGCCTTTCTTTCTTGGATTCTGAAGTCTATTTGCATAGACAAGTCCAGGAGGGCCTGGAATGAACTAGGACGTGCCACCCTGGCTAACTCGTCCTTAATCTCTTCATTTAGACCTCTGCGAAACAAGGTAAAACTGGCTTCCAGGGGCAAGTCCGCCTCTTTGGCTAGCTGTTTGAATCTGGTAACATAGGTCAACATGTCTTGGGATCCTTGTTGGAAGTCAAGTAACTTCTCTTGAGCACCGTGGACCAGCTCTGGTCGTTCGAACATGGTCTTGAGTTCCGCGATGAACCCTTCATAATCATCCAAGAGAGCATCCCCTGAATTGAGTAAAGGAGTGGCCCATGGAAGGGCATTACCAGAAAGATGCGATATTATGAAGCCCACCTTAGCCCTAGGAGTTGAGAAATAGTAGGGCTTGAAGGTAAAATGTACCAAACAAGAATCCAGGAATCCACGTAAGGTATTTGTTGAACCGTCGTATTTATCAACCACTCCTCCCAATAATACGCTGTCCTTGTTCGCGGAGTCACGTGACAAAACATGCTGTCTTAGCGCCGCATTCTCGGCTTTTAAATTCTGCATCTATATGGAAAGTTCTTGCATTCTGCGCATCAGGTCCTGAATAGCATTCTCCATGGTAGAATCCGTATTGATCGTTTGGCGTCTCAAACTGTCGTAAATCTCCCCCCGTCTCACCTGCGATCGGAATCTCCCTTGTTCGGCCGCAGGACTCTTCCTGTGGATGGTTCGGGTCTTGAATAGGCTCGCCCGAGCCTCGTCAGGTTGCAGGATGCGTTCAGAGTTCCGGGAAGTTCGTGGTTCCAGGGTATCCAGGATAGCGATGAACGAGTAAGTAGGGGGGGAAATCCAGGAACAGGATAAAAGGCAAGGAAGGAAGTAAGAGGATCAAAGGAAACCAATGTAGAGAGTAAACACACGTCGGGTCACTACCGAAGATAGCGTTGAGACGCGCGGACCCGCAGGGGCGTGACCAATTTATAGTACGTGCCACGACGTGAAAGCTAGTGCGTAGCACGGAGCTTGGTACGGCCATGTTGGGAGGAACAAGGAGTACAAGCCCTTCGTGACAATGACCATGAGGTCCAGAAGGGGTAATTTCGCAAGGTCATGACACTCTCTTTCTTCCCTCCTGTCCTTAATCCTGCTACTACACCTTACCCTCTGTGCTTATTTCTTATGTTAGTCATTGTAATTCTGTGTACAATGTGGTTGTTATGTATGACAAAATAAAATATAAAGGTATTTCTACATTAAACATCTAGATCAGCATTATTTAGCTTCTTCTGATTGCAAATTCCATGATTGTCTTTGTGTAATTATCACATTTTGAGTTAAACAACTTGAATTCTAACAATAAGAATTGAAAATGAGTTCCTTTTCAATCCATTGCGGATAACTATATATCCCTAAATCGGTAAAGCATGAATGCTTCCCCAAGTTGTATTACTCACCATTCTGAAGGCAGGAGATAGGGTAAATTGGACAAATCATTGATGTGGGAGAGGGAGTTTCACATCTCTGTGGGAGCTGCCTCCGATGATTGCCTGCTATTTTTAGATTGGCTGAGAGTGTAGTTAGAGGGGGAATTGATACTGGGATAAAATGGATGCAGCAGAAAAGAAGTACCAGGTCAAGGTTCTTGCTGCTGGCGTGACTGGGTGGCCAGTGGGTTTTGTTAAGTGCTTGGAGGAAGCAGGCAGCTCTTAACATAGCACTTGAGTCTCTACCGAGGAGGCAGTACTGCCTGGGCAATGCCTTGATGCTCATTTGAGCGGCCTCATGTATTTATTTATTTAATTAGACATTTATATAGCGCACCAAGCCCTGAGGACACATGCCTTCACCTTTCTATGGACATAAAGTGCGTACCACAAATGCAGGTGATAATGATGGTAATTAGTAATACCTGTTACCAAGCACTCAGAAACTGGATTTTGTGGTATACAGTGCTGCATAAAATATCAACTATTATCATTTTCAATCAGCAAGTTTGGTTGTCTGCTAAAATGGAGAGGAATTAGTCTTCAACACTTTGTTGCTGATTCACAAAACTATGTACACAAGTGTTGCATGTGAACGTGCAACACGCCATCAATAGCCTTTTCTTGTGTGTGCTTCCGGATCGTCCAACCCCAAGTTCAAAACTGTCTGTAAGATACATAGACCTGAAAATCGAAGCCCTCATCCCTCCTGTTCTTCAACAATACTTTTCATGAATTCACAAAGCATTCACGTCTTTTTATTGGCAGGTTTATGATGTAATTGTGAGATCAAAAGTGTCACCCTGCACCTCTGGCGCTAGCACCCAGTTTCCCAGTGTAAACACTGTGGTTTGTGTGGGCTGCGTTCATTGGTGGAAGTCTTTGTTTAATTATCCCTTCATTGAAGCGCTTTATAAATCCAGAGACGAGACAAATGGTTTGTCATTGTTACATTAATACAGTGTTTGAAATATTAATGTTGCTCTATATGCTGATTTATTTATTTATTTTTATTTATTAGTGGGGATTTGTAACACTCCCATACAGCAAAAAGAACTTTCAAGGCGCATCAAGACAAGGGAGGGGTACAGGGGAGATGAACAAAATAATAACATTCCGACTAGGTGTTGAGACATTCGGATCGTGCAAGTGCAGTAACAGAGGGAGGGGAGAGGAGAAGAGGGGAATATAGGTAGGGAATGAACCGGAGGACAGCAGTTGCCAAAATAAGATATGACCTGTTTGTGACTGTTATCTTGGTTCATGGCCTGAATCCAGACCTGAGGGAATGAGCTTTATTGTAAGTATGCTGGTCCAGAAACAACAGTGCCGCTAAGCTCCATGGCACCGTTGTTTCCGGACCGGCATAGTACAGGTCTGCCTGCCGGAACCACTGTGCCGGGCACAGCAGCCACTGTAGGCAGACCGTCACAGAAGCCGGTCACAGAAGCACCGGCACCGTTAACAACGGTGCCGGTGCTTCTATTTTCCCCTTTCCCATAGAGTCCTAAGGTACTCTATCAGAATGGGGAATTACAATTTACCGGCGCCTGACTTTCCAGGCCGCTGGGGTTGTAATCCCCGGGTGGCACGGGGAAGTCAGGCGCTGGTAAATTATTCCGAGTCCAGCGGCAACCAGCCGGTAGTACCAGCAGGGTTACCGCCTGACTCGGAATGAGGCCCAATGCCTTGGAAGAAATTTGCAAACGCTAAACATACATTGGTAAAGCCAATAGTTTGGGCATTTACTGCTGTTCTTTGCATTTTGCATTTATAGGCCCCAGGGTGCAAGGAGGAGAGTGCAACGGTTCAAAGGAGATTGCGATAAGGGGTGCGTGTGTGCAAGAGAATGAGAATGAGAATGAAGGAGAAGGGGAAGAACAATATTGACAGAGTGCCATTGGCAATGAGCAAGAGGAAACATGAGAAAGAAAGGTTGGGAGAGTGTACGGAGAGCAGGGGTACGTGGGTAGGAGAAGAGAGAGGGGGTTAGGGTGGGTGGGAGTAGGGTGAATGCAGATTTGGTGAGTGAGGGTAGAGAGGGAGGGGATTGGGTGGGTGAGGGTAGAGAGGGAGGGGGTAGGGTGAGAGAGTGGGGGTAGGGAGGATAGTGGTGGTTCAGTGAGTGGGGTTAGAGAGAGTGGATAGAGTGAGTGGGGTGGGGTGGGTGGTTGATGTAGTTGGTTGGGAGTGAAAAACATGAATAACAAAGCAGCCTCAGGAGGACTTGTCAAAAGTAGCCCAAAAAAGCCCTAACAAAACCCAACCAGCACACCTAATGGGGGTGGAGTGGGTGGGAGTAGAGAGAGTGAGAGTGTGGTGGGTGGGGATAGAGAGATGCAGTGGGGGGGTACAGAGAGTGGGAGTTCGTAAAAAGGCAGCGTCAGAGGATAATAAAAGAAATATGTCATCAAATGTAGTCTAAAAGTAGCCCAAGTGTCTACTGGAAATAGCCCAAAAATATCCCAATATGAAATCACGGTGCAGCTCGGAAAAGGAAAGCCTGGCACCTGACTTGCTTCTTACAAAGCTGTTGATTGGACCAAATATTGTTAGGGAACTTCTCATTGGGTAGTTCAGCAGAGGAGTCTGGAAAAAGATTGTATTGATTTGGCAGGTTCATGCCATGGCATTGTCCATTTCATGCCAACCAGATATTCTCAGTTCATAACACAATCTTCTGTAACTCTTCTGTAACAATGGTTTTGGCAATTTTGTGGCAACACAAAAATTCGCCAAAACCCTGGAGTCAGAAGCAAAACCAGAAGCCTCACAATGCATCGATCAGAAGGAATTATTTGTAAAGAAAGCAAAATGCTCCATTGGATGCCTCATTATAGGTCTGGCGGTAAGCCACCCGACCTGTAATAAATTATCAGCACCTGACTTCCCGGTGCCACCGGGCTATTCCAAGTCCGGCAGGCCGGGAAGTCAGGCGCTGGCAATTTCGTTAATTCCCATTCCCATAGAGTCCCAAAGGATTCTATGGGATTCTATGGGAATGGTAACACAGAAGCACCTGCACCGTTATTAATGGTGCTGTTGCGTACGTGATGGCTTTGCCTGCCGTGACCGCTGAGCCGTCGGGAACAGCGGTTCCGGATAGTTTCCAACACAAACAACTGGGTAAAAAGTATCTCTTAGTGGGGCAGCACTGGAGTCAATTCTTTGTACTGAAGGAAAGGAAGAAGCTTTAGAGATGAGGAAGCAGTCAAGGACGGTGCTGCAACGCTTAGAGCAGTGGTCTTCAAACTTTTTTGGCCCGGGCCCTCCTGAGCAAAATTTGGGCAGGCCGGGTCCCCCAGATATGCCAAATGGACAGTATGTATTGCGCGCTGTCACCTGCTCCCATCACAGTCACTGGGCTCCCTAATGCCACACCTACCCAGTCCCTGGTCTCTCCCCACCCCATCACACACCCTAGGCTCTACCCACTCTGCTCCCACCACTATCCCATGGTTCCCGCCCATTGTGCTCCCACCATAGTTCCTGGGTGCCCCCCATCCAGTTCCCAACACAGTCTGGGGGCCCGTGGCGGTTGGTGATTTTTTTAAGTGGAGGGGCATAACTATTTCCCCCAAAAATGCCATAGCGACCAAGCATAGTGAGGGAGCCCGAACCAATAAAGGGGGGTTTGGGGAGGTTTCCTCCCGTGAATTATTTTTAAATAATGGGTTAAAATGCTGCATTATAGAGCATCATTTTAACAAAAAAATTAGTTAATAGCAACAAAACAGTTTGCAATTGGTGCTGGGGGGCCCAGGGGCCAGGCATGACATGTTTTACTGGACATCTATGATAGATGTCCAATAAAAACATACCATCCATTTCCCTTGGGTCCCACTGGGCCTAACACAATCAACATGATTGTGTGTATGCAAGGTTCTGCACATTCATACAGCAATCACTCTATCATTCACACGAGCATTGATCACCATACACTCACTCATAACATAAGCATACACGCATCCATACACATGTTTAAATAAAAAAATAACATAAACGTACCTCTGCATTGGCCTGCGTGTGGGTGCTGAAACACTCTGCTCCAGGCTGCTCTGTCCGTATGTGCGAGGAGGTGCAGGAGCTCCCCCTCAGACATACAGACATGCAGTGTCCCAGCCAACATTTTCAATGAGCTATGCAATGCAGGCGAAGCAAAACGCCCCAGCCTTGCATGGCTCAGTAAGCATGTGCGGCTGGGGAACTGAACTGAACAGTCAAAGTCCCTTTGACAGTTCAGCCAGCCCAGGAGCACTCCCTCAGCTGAAAATAAAAAACAGCTGAGGGAGTGCTCACTGTTTCACTGGGCTGCCTCCTTAGGTCCTCCATAATGGGTGAGGGGCCACTGGGTGGGCGCCCCCTCGCCATTATGGATGAGCCGCCAGGCTCGGACTTGCCTATAGAGCAATGCCTGTACCAAAAATGTAAAATGCTAGTGTGGGCCAGTCAAAATGGGCTACCATTTTGGCCAATGTGGGCCGGTTTGATGAGTTACTTCACTATGCAGTTAGTAATTTTGACCATTGTTGATGAATATATATCAATTTACTTACATTTTAACACAAAGCACCCCTTTGGTACAATTGAAACAGTGGGCCTAATTACAACCCTGGCAGTAGCTGTGCCAGTAAAACATCCGGGTCCGGCACCCGCAAATGGGCAGTTACTGGGTCATGTTAATAACAGTGCCAGTGCATCCGACGAGCTGTGCTCGCGGGTGCCGCACAGCCTGACAGGTCAGACCTGGCGGGCTGTCAGGCACCCGCGAGCACAACTCGTACTATGGTGGTACGGTAGTAACGGTAGCTTACCGGCACTGTTGTTACCGTACCGCCATGGTTATAATGAGGCCCAGTCTGTGACTAAAGGAATAAATATCTATTTACAACTGCAGGCCACTTTTTAATTGTTGCCTGAGACAGTTTTATGCTTCAGCCCGACCATGTGAGCCGCTCCTGCCCATTTCTTCCAATCTAAAAAAAAAAAATCTTTTTTTTTTACATTTCATGCTGAGCTCTCGGGGTCCCCCAGGGATGCACCCACGGACCCCTGACCCACAATTTGAATACCTCTGGCTTAGAGGAATAATGTCTCTTCAGGACTACGGTTGGGCTAAATATGTGCCGGCTAAATGAAAATTGGTGAAATTTACCCAAAATTGCAATTCACCAGCGGAGCAAATTATTTCCCAATTTACCATTTGAAGGTGATATTTGCTGTTTTCCGGAAATGTTGGTTTCTTGCCCAAAAGTTCGTTTTCTAACTAAATTCTGTTTTTTTCTGTGACATTTTGTTTTTTTGCACGAAATTTCAGACAAAGAAATGAAATTTCTTGAAAAGCAATGACATTTTGGTGTCAAAACATTTCATGAAAAGAACATTTTGGGCAGCAAAACAACCATAATGGGCAATTCCTCTCCATGGGCGAAACTTGTAAGAATAGTGGTATTTTCCCAGTATTCACCGATTTCTCCACTGAGCAAATTTTTGCTATTTCACTGACCTCTATTCACATTGATTGTGCCAAAGACATTCCGTTGTGATGATTCCTCAAGACAGGATCCGCTGACCAATAGATGGGAGAAGTACAAAGTAATGAGCGAAATTCCACCGAAGGGTCAGTACATGGCCTGGGCTATGAAAGCAGTGGTAATTATGATTGCTGGTGTGGTCATGCGGTACATGTGGTGTCTCAAAGCATCCATGCATAAGGACTAGTGTTCGTCTTCAGCTTGGCAGACATCTGTGTCTCGAGAGGTGCCACGGCAAATGGGAGCACAGATCATCCTTTAAGAAAGATGGCAGAACATCAGGTTTTCAAGATTCCGAGAGGCAGCAGGCTAAAGGAAAACACCTCACTTCCAAACACCAATCCCATGAGGGGCTTACAATCCTGATTGATTGTTTCACTTCTATTGAAACCATAGACACCAGGTGCCAAATTGTCTAGGGGTAGCTGTGCGCATGTAGTATAAGGCACCGGCACGGGTAAGGATGCCGGTGCCTGTAACCCCTTACCTCCGCTTTCCGAGATCCCTTAACGGGTCCCACTAAGGCAGGCTGGTTTTACCAGCCGCCCTTAGCGGGAGCTGCTAGGGGACCAGGGAGCACATAACAGGCCCGCTATTTGCGGGCCCGTTATTAGCTCCTTCCCCATTCCCATTGAGCCCTATGGGGTTCGAATGGGAATGGGGAATGGTTTTCAGAATGGGGACTTACCGGGTCCTCCAACATTGGAATGACCCGGTAAGTCCCCATTCTGACTACCCGGACACGACTTTGGAGGCAGCCATGGTGCTAATAGCAACATGGCTGCCTCCAAAGTCATAATGACCCCCATAACCATGAGTCAATATCTGTCAATAAGACATAACCCAGAAGAGCAGTTCAGAGAACATTGACATTTGGACAATTTGACATAGAACTGCTTTCCTCTCAGTTTTGGCAGAACATTGGTTAGATGTTGTGCATGCTGTGCACAGCTGGATGAGTGTATTAGTGCACCATCCTGTTAAATAAGCATGAGGGTATTCTAATAGTACTTCAATACCCCATCTATGAATCTCTAGAATGTGGTTGCACAACTCTAAGGGTATGACTAGATATTCTTAGGGCCTGATTCACAGTAGCCTTTTATAATGGTGCAATCCCCTTGTAAAACACTCTGTGAATAAGGCCCTAAGTGTTCTTTTGAGCTTTAAAAGCTGTCTTCCATTAATATCCATCTCTCGTTCAGAGCAAGTTGTATTCGACTCTTAAATCCAATTTCAAGAATATCCGTGAACCCTTGATCTGTTTAAATAGGGGCGTAATCAATGGTACGGGGTACTGGTTCTTGATTATGTTTTAGTTCAAATTCTGCAAGTCAAGATACCCCATCCTAATTTAATTTGAACAATAAAGGTTCCCCGTGGGGGATTTGGATGGTCGAATTTGCCCTTTATGAAGGCTCTCATGAATGTAAATCTTCAATGTTTCCCTTTACTTTGCAGGTGAGGGGAACACCTTACCAATGGAGAGTGCTGCTATGGATTCCCAGTCAACTGGGCAGTTATGTGGGTGGTGGGGTGATTAGGTGGTAATCCTTCTCCCTTGACTTTACTGAGCACACCTTCCAACGTATGATGCTCTTGGGGAATGGCAATGCATCCTATCACCTTGTCTGTTTCCACAGGGTGCAAAGTTCTTCTTTCTAGTGCTTGCCCTCCAGGTCTTCCAGGCAATGATCGGGACACCAAGGTCAGGCAACAGTTAATGTTCCCAACTGATCTGGTGATTGTGTTTTTCCAGGCAAGGCAGTCCCAGAATATATCGTGGGCATCTATCAGATCAAAAGTAAATGTTGCACAATGTGCTTGACAGAGTATGTGCAAATTTTGCATCTGGTTCGCAATTGCCCCAGATGTCAAAGTTCTTCCATTCACGGCACTCCTAGGTTCTGCAATCTTCTTGAGAATGAATTAAATATTCTTTCTGCTTGCATGCTGTCTGTCCATCAGGTTACCCAGGGGCCCTTAATCTGCCAGGATAGTGGCAGAGACTGCCAACCCTGCTTGCTTGTTGTTCTGAATCAGAAGGTACACATGGGATGGACTGCACAGGATACTGGCCACCTGGGGTGCTCTTTCCTTAATGTTACTGCTCAGTCTCCCCCTTGTCCAGTTTTGGATGGGCCAGAGATGCCCAAATAAAATTCCCTTCTCCCCAAAATATAAACACGATTGTTCCGATCTGCTTTCACTTCTTTCCTCTAGGATAATAGGGCCCGTGTGTGTCTGCTAGCTGCATAGCTACAGGGATCTGTCACTTGGCAATAGGTGATATGTGGTAGGATTTTATTTGGCCTACACAGGAGCTGCTCCTCTCTGTTGCTTGGCTTTTTTTTCTGACAACCTTAGTTTGATTTTTAATGTGACCTCAAACAAATGGTTCATAGTATGGGGTGGCTCCATGCATACAACCTTTTTGATTTTATCCAACAATCCTTTGATAAAGTGGGCTTGAAGGATGTGTTTGTTTCGTCACTCTCTGGCGAGCTGTGTTCATGATTGGGTGTTTCTCCAGCATTGGATCTTTCATAGATTCAGATGCTTGAATATTCCCCGTCGTCAGACTGGGAATCCCCGGTGATAAAAATAATTAAAATGTTTAATATAAATCCCTTCTCCCCTAGAGAATGCATGTAAATACTCCATTGTGGCCTATGAGCCATTCTATTGTGTAGTCCCTCCACCTCACTTTGGTCCTTTATGGCCCCAATCAATGAGGTGACAGGGTTTAAGCTCCGCCCCAGTCAGTCATCTTCAGATTTTTCACCACAGTCTATCAGACAGAAGGAATCTTCCAGCTCTCTGAGCTTTCGAATTTGTTTTACCTTTTGCATGTAGTTTATATTTTTGTAATATATTCTACTGGTTTCCCCTCCTTAGGGTCTTTCTATGCTGAGCCTTTGGGCTCTGGAAAACGTTTTTCTTGGCTCTTTTTCATCGAGTGAAAGTTCTCCTCAGCATGGCTGAGCTTCAGTCTGCCAAGAAGCCTTCCATGTTTAGGGACTGCACCAGGTGCAGGAAGAAACAGGTCTACATGAAGGATCCACATTACCACTGTATTTACTGCTTATACCCACATGACATCAACAAATGTGACATTTGCAGGACTTTCTCCACCAAAACCAAGCAAGACCGACACAGGAGACTTCTTCTACAGCTAGAAGCCAAAGGTCTGTCCTCTGTTGAGGAGTCTGCCAAGACAGCTCCTCTTTCGTCTACTAAACCATCTGAGAGACAAACTTCCAAGAGAAGGGCCTCTTCAGTGGAAAGGAGTTCCTCTCCCTCTCATAAGACTAAAAGAAAGTTGGAAGCCACTTCTTCTATGCCTTCCTTGGACTCAGGACACCACAAGGCACGCCATCCTGAAATAAGAACGACCTCAAAAGGTAAGGGGGCGTTTTCAAAAAACCAGGGGGAGGGGGAAATCAGTCGTCCACAGAGAAGCCATCCAGGAATCCAGGAGCGGCAGCAAGGCCAGGGACTCACCGACGACCAAGCCGTCGATGAAGCCACTATCAACTATGACAACACTCCAAGCCTCATCGTCCACGACCAAATCCTCGTCGTCGTCCACGAAGCAGTTGTGATCGAAGGAAGCTCCTCACTCGTCGACGAACCTCTCGTCCACAAAGCTTTCGTCCACAAAGCTCTCGTCGACGGATCAACCATCTTCAAAGTCTTCGTCCACAAAACCACCATCAACAAAGCCATCGTCCGCGAAACCACCGTCAATAAAAATACCGTTGACGACTCCAAAAAGTCTGAAGAAGTAGAACCCACAACACCAGTCGCTGACGTCACGGATAAACCATCCAATATCAGCAGTCTCCACAAGTCTTTGGGAGCAATGTCTCCAATTTCAGATACACCTGAATCAGTTGGAGCGCAACTGTCCCCGTTAAAAGAGATGACATAACTTCCGGACGTCATTCTTCAAGAGGAGTTCTCAGACATGGAAATTCTTGGTGAGCAACCATTCTGCATTCCTAAGGAAAACAGCCCTCCTTCGCAACCGGATTCAGAGGACATGGCTGAGCCTTATGACCCAGGGCTCATGGCATCGATGCAAAGAATCATCGAGGAATTTAACAGGCGCCAAGAGCAAAATAATAGGTCTTCTGTACCGAAGGAGCCAAGAACCCCCCTGAGGGATACTTCATCTCGGCATAGCACACCCAGACACTCCCCTTCCAGTAGTAGACCACAGAAAAGAGCACAATCACCTGAGCCTCCATGTTGATCCAGGAGCAGAACACTCAGTGCTTCACCGACAAGAGTTCCCTCTCTAGCATCACCACATAGACCTCGATCGCTAGTCCGAGATCCAACTACGGTACCGTCATCTGTGTCAGTATCTGATTGGCAAGAGGACCCGTTCAGGGATTTTTCGGACCCTGAGGAAGGGGAGATTACACAGGAACCTGATGCTCCCAGTGAATAGGATGATTATATCGTCGAGAAACCCAGGAAGAAAGACTCCCCAGGTGATTCGTCACCTCCGTACGATTTGGTATCATTTCATACTATAATTGGTAAAGCTGCGGACTTGTTCAAAATACAAGTTTCTTTGGAAGAGAAGAAGTCGGTGCTTTATGAGCACAGAGACAAACGCAGAAGAACGGTTACCACCATTCCTCTTCTCAACACCATTTGGGAGTCTGGGTCGAAGATACTGGCCACGCCCTTATCCACACCTGCATTAGTGTCAAGACCTGAAAAGAAGTACAAGGTGCCTGATTTGGCACCGCTTTGTTTAAGGGGTCATACTAAGCCAGACTCAGTCATCACAGTAGTGGCTAGAAAGAAGTTAGCCAACCCTTCATCACCACTGTCAGCACCACCAGACCAGGAAGGTCGTAAGCTGGAAGCCATGGGTAGAAAGGTGTCTTCCTCAGCCTCTCTCATGATTAGAGCGGGCAACGCATTAGCCATGACAGCCAGGTTTGATCGCAAACTTTGGCTTTGCCTGTCCAAACTGACCAAACATCTGCCAGAAGATTTACAGGAAGAAGCCAGGTCCATCATTGTGGACGGAGAAGCTACTTCAGACCACTTGATTGACGCTGCTGTTGATGTGTCTGAATCAGGTTTCAGACAAATGGCCGATGGCACGGTGCTAAGGAGACAGGCATGGATAAAGGCCACGAATTTCAGGCCTGAATTGCAAGCACAAATTTTGGACATGCCTTTCAACGGGCAATAATTATTTGGCAAAAAAGTAGATGACCATCTAAAAGGAATTAAAAGGGACAGGGACACAGCCGGAGCCATTAGTTCCCTGAAGGATAAATATAAAGACTGCAGGTCTTTTCGGTCCTTTCGAGGTTCAATGTCAAAAGACAGAGGATATTCACGTTCCTCCTATGGTCAAAAGTCACAAGGTAACACATTCCAAGGCAACAGATATCGATCCGCCAACAGGTATTCCCAGAGAGGAAGGCGCGGCTCTTCCCAAGGAAAAGCCCAGAAATAACAAAATTGACCATTCGATTCTTCCACCTCTATGTCGAACACCTGTGGGGGGTAGGGTAAGCCAATTTTTTCAACACTGGAATTCGATAACATCGGCCAAGTGGGTATGACAGGTGGTCCGCAGGGGTCACAACCCTCGCAAAGTTCACATGCTGCGGCGGCACATCATGGCAGAAGTTCAAAAATTACTGCACAAAGCAGCTATAGAGCCAGTTCCTTATTCCCATGAAGGGAAAGGTTTCTATTCCCGCTTCTTTGTAATTAAAAAGAAAAATGGTCAATGGAGGCCCATATTGGACTTAAGGGCACTCAACAATACATCAAACACATCAAATTCAAAATGATATCCCTGCAAGGCGTCTTACCTTGGCTGAACAGAAACGACTTTCTAGCTACTCTGGACTTAGAAGACGCATATTTCCACATTCCAATTGCTCCTGCCCACAGACAGTTCCTCAGGTTTGCTATAGGAGACCTACATTTCCAATTCAGGATGCTCCCGTTCGGGCTGAAATCGACACCAAGGGTATTTACCAAATGTCTGGCACCCGTAGCAGCAAACCTTAGACGGTTGGGAACGGAGGCCTTTCTATATTTGGACGACTGGTTGATAAGGTCAAGCTACTACAGTCAGCCTCAATTGGCAGTATTGAAAATGATAAAACTACTAAAAGGGTTAGGTTTTTCGATAAACAACATAAAATCCTGCCCAGTACCCAGAAAAACGGTTCTCTTTCTGGGGTCCAAGTTCGACACAACCATTCCCTGGGTAAGACCATCGGCGGACAGTGTAACAGCCATCCTCCGCTCGACATCATGGTTCCTAGAAAAAGAGACGACCACGGTACGCTCTTTCAAATCCTTCCTGGGCATGATGTCCTCATATATATTTCTCATACCAAACTGTAGACTTCACATGAGACCAATCCAGGGGGCCCTGGACCACCAATGGAAACAAGCCATGGGTTCATGGGAAGATGTTGTCCAGATACCGACAGCAGTGCACAAGGCGCTTCGATGGTGGAATACTCCACAGAAGCTGATCCAAGGGATGCCATTCCAGGCACCAACATCTACTTTTCTCTTAAGGACCGATGCGTCCCTTTTGGGATGCGGAGCGCACTTAGCAAACCTCCAGACAAAAGGGGCTTGCTCAGACCAGGATTCACAGCTCCACATCAATGTCCTAGAGCTCAGGGCAATAGGTTGGGTTCTAAAAGCTTTCCTTCAAGTGACGGCGGGTCAAGTATTGACCATCCAGACAGACAATACAACCTCCATGCACTACACAAACAAGCAAGGGGGCACGAAGTCAGAGATCTTATCACAGGAAACTCAACTTCTATGGTCATGGGCCTTGCACCACAAAGTCTGGATCAGGACGGAACATCTCCCGGGAGAGGACAATGCCTTAGCGGACAAACTGAGCAGGGAGTACGCGTCTTCCCACAAATGGGAGTTAGACGAAAAGGAAGTTCAACTGATTTTCTCTGTATGGGGCCATCCACAGATCAACCTCTTTGCCACCAGAGTCAACAGAAAATGCCAAGCATTCGCCTGAAGGTACCCGGAACATCAGTCAGCAGGAGATGCATTCTCGGTGGACTGGATAGGGAAGCTCCTTTATGCATTTCCCCCCATTCCACTCATAGCCAGAATTCCGCGCAGAATGAAGGAACAGGATTGCTCCATGATTCCAATAGCGCCGGACTGGACGCGACAGGTCTGGTATCCGACTCTGAAGCATCTATCCCGGTGGCCTCCAATTCACCTCCAGGCACATCAATACCTCTTGACTCAGCAGAAACACAAAGTCCTCCACCACGACCCAGCAAGCCTCTCCCTCAAAGCTTTGTTCCTGAGCAGCGCAAACTCATGAACTTGAACCTTCCGGCGGACTGCTGGGACATAATCAGGGCCTCTAGAGCCCCCTCAACAAGGATCACCTAAGTGCGGAAATGGACCTGCTTCTCTAAGTGGTGTGAAACATCTGCTATTGACCCAGTCACAGCTTCGGTAGAACAAATACTACCTTACTTATTACATTTGGTTAAGTCAGGTCTCTCCCTATCTTCCATCAAAGTTCACCTGTCGGCCATATCGCCATACATGACGACTCATGAAGCGCAGTCATTGCTCTCCCTTCCGGCCATCAAGATCTTCCTGAAGGGGTTGATGCATACTTAACCTCCTATGCCCTCATCAGTTCCTTCCTGGAGCCTAAACACTGTGCTAACGGCCCTCATGGAACCCCCTTTCGAACCCATTCACAGATGTGAAATATAATTCTTACCTTGGAAAACGGCTTTTTTGATAGCCATGACTTTGGCCAGGAAAATCAGGAAATTACAAGCCTTGTCTTCAGAACCCCCTTTTACTTTGTTTCAGCAAGGCCGCGTCATTTTGAAGACACACCCAAAGTTTCTGCCCAAAGTCTTATCGGAAATTACACTCACACAGCGCATTGTGCTACCATCTTTTTTCCGGAACCATACTTCGCACGCGGAAAGAGCTTTACACTCCCTAGATGTGACTAGGGTTTTGAAATTCTACTTGCAGAGAACTAAGGAGTTCCGTGTATCTAACAGACTGTTTATTGCCTTCTCTGGTCACACAAAAGGGCAACATATTTCCAACCAAAGTTTGGCAAGATGGGTCTCGTTATGCATCACCCATTGTCATCAATTGAAGGGCGAACCCCTCTCCAGACTGCCTTCAGCACACTCCACCAGAGGGAGAGCGGCATCAGTAGCGTTTCATGCAGGGGCAGGCCGTTACCTGGAGCACTCTGCACACATTTGCCAAACACTACTGCCTAGCAGAAGATGCCAACAAGGTATCAGCAGTTGGACAGGCAGTGCTCTACCACCTCTTTCCATAAGGTAGGACCAACCCCCTTTCCCGCCTTTCCCTGAGTAGGTAACCGTTGTGTTGCTGCATGGTAAAGGTTTGTCAGAACCTGTATCTATGCTTATATATGTATATATGGATATGATGGTGGCATGCTTTAACTGCTTCGTATTCTATTCAAGCATATGAATCTATGAAAGATCCAATGCTGGAGAAGTCTTAGTTACTTACCTCTTACTGTATTTCGAATGGATTGTGTCCTCCCACATATTCCTTATCTTTGATAAATCCATTTCCAGCTTGCTGGCCTCAGAAATTTCTTCTCAGTAGAGGGCGCTGTGCGTCAACGTCCCTCGAGTCGGTGTCCCTCGAAGGCCTCCGTATCGGCGCCGATGTCACCATAGGTATAAATAGTCTTGCGCAGCGTCCGTTGCTCAGTTCCGTTTTTCCACGCTTCGTAAGTCCCGGAGACGCAACGCTCGGTTCTACTAATCGAAAAATCTTCGAAATCTTCGAAAGCTACTATATCCTACGATGGCATCTTCGTCCAAAACATCGACGCCACATTCCGGATTCAAGAAATCGCGAGATTGTGGTAAAAAGATGTCATTAACAGAACCTCACAGGATCTGTTTGTGGTGCCTGGGATCAGAGCACCAGTGTCCGGAATGTGAGAACTGCATGTCGATGGCGGCGAAAGCCTTGAAGGAGAGTAGGAGGAAGCTAGAAAGAGGTAAGACAGTTAAATCTTCTACCCCTTCAAAATTGCCCTTGGCTGAGTCGAGACATTCGTCTCCTCACCACCGAAAGAAACATTCCCGATCGAGATCTCGATTGCAGTTCCCACCACTCTTCGAGATCGAGACACTCTAAGAAGAGCCGTCATAGATCTCCCTCCTCTTCATCCTCGAATTCCCCAGAAAGGGTCAACTGTCCCACTAAACACAGCTCTCCAGCTAAATCCGAGGAATTTCGCAAGAAAATGCTTAGGGTCTTCGAGAGCGCGGCCTTGACCCCCTCGGAGATGCCTAGAGGTGATACAAAAAGTCAATGGGTAAAGCTGCGTCATCGACGCCATCGTCGAAGGTACCTTCGACACACAAATCTGTGTCATCTACGCTGTCATCGACCCTGATGAAGGATACGACCTCCATGCCTCAAACCTCAACTACGCCACCGGCACCAGAGGTGACGAAGGCCCTGCCCAAGGCGTAGAGAGTGGCGTCAACAATATCAACGACACAGAGTAGGATTCCGGTCCTCTCGAGTACATTGAGGCCCTTTTTGAGTTTTTCGACGCCATTTGCAGATTTGTTGAGATCTGTAATGTCTACATCAACAACAACAACCTTTTCCCAAGCAGTATCCACTAATTTGTCTCCTTCTGCTCGGGAAATGGGTTTTACCCCCTATCCAAGATCTGATTATTTCAGAGCTTTATCCTCTATATATGAGGAAGGGCAGGACTCTGACAATGAGAGACCTTTTGGGTTACAAAGAACAACCGTACCCATTCCAGAGGAACTGATTTCTGAGTAGAATAGATTGAAAGATCCACAAGAATCTTTACAAGATGCCAGTGGCATAGATACCTCTCCAGAGGCAGAATTTGCTAGACCAGAACCTGAAGAACATGCAGAAATGCCTTACAGAGCCCTTATGAGTAGAATTATGCAATTTATGGGGTAGACAACACCTGCACCCTCTTTCAACAAGATGATCTTACTGACATCTTAGATAAAGGGCCTCAAGAGACCCTATGGTCCCTTTTCATGATGCATTTCAGAGAAAAATAGCTGCAAATTGGGAGACACCTGAAGTTATCCCTGCAGTAAATAAAAAGTTATCTGTGAAGTACAGAGTATCCGCCTCAGACCCTGAATATTTAAATAAACACCCAACTCCAGAGAGTTTAGTAGTGCAGGCAGTGACATCATCAAATAGTAAATCGGCATACCCCACTATACCACAAGACAGAGACGATAAAAGACGTGTTGCCATGTCTAAAAAAGTCTTTTCAGCATGCAGTATGGCACTTAAGTCTATCAACACCACTTGCACACTAGCTAGATT
Source organism: Ambystoma mexicanum (assembly GCF_040938575.1). NCBI lineage: Eukaryota > Metazoa > Chordata > Amphibia > Caudata > Ambystomatidae > Ambystoma > Ambystoma mexicanum. The sequence goes on from NC_090925.1 coordinate 835,782,886, forward strand.
CAGCCACACCCTTTGGGAGTTCGCTTCATCAGCGGCTGACTGTCTCCTAGAAGGGGAGGAACGACAACGCATTCTTGAACATCATCAAGGATGGGAAGGATGCGATGTGTCAGTCCCTCCAAACAGGTATCGACTCTGTTGACAGCATCAGCAGAGCCATGGCGGCGAGTACCACTATCCGCAGATTTGTGCGGTTGCGGAAGTCTGGTTTTGGTCCTGATGTACAAGCCAAGCTTTTGAATATGCTCTTTGCCGGCACCTCTCTATTTGGCAAAAAAGCTGATGACAGCCTAGAAAAATTGCAAACATCAAAGATGGCAGCAAAATCACTTGGGGCTGCAATCCGTCAAACTCCAAGTCGCCCCACAGGTACGTCCTGGAGGGGGAAGCCCTTTCGGAAAAGGCAGAAGGCAGCCAGTTTAAAGGGGCCAGAGAAACGATTCACCCGTGGTGGACGGGTCAAAGGTACTAAACCCGCATCAGCACGTGCCACTTTACCCTCAGCATCTGCGTCAGCCGCTTCTAAACTCCTCTGAGGTTTCCCCACACAAAACACCAGATGTAGGCAGGTTAACTCAACATCTGACAGAATGGCAGGCTATTATGTCAGATGTTTGGGCATTGGAAACAGTTGCCCAAGGTTCCTGCCTGCCTTTCCTACACACTCCTCAGAGTCATCCAGCAGGCAACAATTCTTTGAAACTTATAGACCCGCTCCTTATGCAGGAGATTTTAGATCTGCTAGAGAAAGGTGCCATAGAACCCAGTACCTGTAGCGGAGAGGAACAATGGTTGGTATTCTCCCTATTTATAATACTGAAGAAGCACGGGGGATTGAGACCCATCTTGGACTTGAGAGAATTAAACAAATTCCTCAGGAAAGACAAGTTCAAGAAGGTAACCCTTTCTCAGACCCTTCAGGCCCTCCAGCTTCAGGACTGGTTGGTATCTGTAGACCTCCGGGATGCTTACTTTCATGTGCCAATCCATCACAAGCACAGAAAGTACCTGAGGTTCGCCATTGGCAACACTCATTATCAATTTCGAGTTCTGCCATTTGGGCTGACCTCCGCCCGTGGGTCTTCACCAAGCTAATAGCGGTTGTGGCTGCCAGTCTAAGGAGGTAAGGGGTTCATGTCTACCCCTACCTGGATGACTGGTTGATCAGAGCAGTGTTCCCGGAACAAGCGCAGATTCATCTAAATTATGTTTGCCACTTCCTCCACAAGCTGGGCTTCTCCCTCAACTTAAAGAAATCACAGATTATACCATCACAGAGACTCCAGTTCATTGGATCAGTCCTGGACACTTCCCTGGGAAAAGCCTCGCCACCAGAGGTGAGGGCTCAAGATATTCTACAGATGGTCACCAGGTTTCAAAATGCCCAACGTCTACCAGCCTTCCACTTTTTGAGGTTGCTCAGCCTCATGGCATCCTGTATTTTTCTAGTGCTAGAGGCTTGCCTGAGAATGAGATCTCTCCAGTGGGCGCTAAGGACAGAGTGGTCACAATTCTCAGGGGGGATGTCAGATCTCCTACTAATCCCGAACAGAGTAGCTCGAGACCTTCAGTGGTGGGCCTGTCGGGAGAACATCTTGAAAGGAGAACAGTTTTGGCAACCATGGCCGGAGATAACAGTAGTCACGGATGCTTCACTCACGGGGTGGGGAGCCCATGCCAATGACTTGACCATCAGCGGTTGTTGGTCTCCATCGGAGTCCAGACTACACATCAACCTATTAGAGCTGAGAGCGATCAGAGTAGCGCTGAAGGCTTTCCTGCCATCAGTACAGGGAAAGAATGTCCTGATAATGACGGACAACACAGTGGCCATGCACTACCTCAACAAAAGAGGAGGCGTAGGGTCACTGCCACTGTGCAGATAGGCAATGCAGCTCTGGTTTTGGGCAATTCAAGAAGGAATCTCTTTATCGGCAGTTCACCTAGCCGGAGAGAAGAACTTGACGGCGGACGCTCTGAGCAGGCAGAACAAAGTCTCCCACGAGTGGGAACTAGCTCAGGAAGTCCTTCAAGAGATCTTCGCCCTTTGGGGAACCCCTCAAGTGGATCTGTTCGCCACCAGTATCAACCGGAAGTGCGATCAGTATTGCTTAAGGGAATTTCGCCCGAGAGGAGCTCTAGGGGACGCGTTTGTAGTGGACTGGGAGTTTCCACTTCTGTACGTATTTCCGCCAGTCCCCGTCATTCCTCAAATGATCAGGAGGTTGAGAAGATTCCAGAAACCCATGATCCTAATTGCCCCAGATTGGGCCAGGAGAACGTGGTACCCGGATCTTCTACACGTGTCCATCTGTCCTCTGATTCATCTTCCGCAAAGAGAGGATCTTCTCTCGCAGAAGGGAGGTCGGGTTCTTCATCTGGATAGCAGGACCTTCAACCTTCACGCCTGGTTTCTGAAAGGCTGAGATACAAGGATTGGGATCTCCCGGATGACGTAATGGAGGTGTTGCTTTCAGCCAGAAGGCCAGCAACAAAATCTTTATACCGCTGTCATTGGAACACATTTTGCAGCTGGTGTAGAGAAAAAGAATATTTCTCCAGCATGGGGTCTGGAATGGATTCACATGCTCATGAATATTCCCCGTCGTCAGGCCGGGAATCCTCGGTAAAGAAAAAAATCAGTATCAGTTTCGTTTCTGATCTGTCTTTCTTAGTAGTAACCAATCACTGGTCTCTGGGTCATACTGCCCCCAGCCAATGACTGCCCTCTCCCTAAGCCCTGCCTCTGGCAGCCATACTCAGATTTTTACCGCACACTCAAGTGTTGGGAGTCCTCGTGTTTAGCTCTCAAGCTTTTTGCTGCGTTTTCGTGCTTTTTCAAAGAGATTTTCTCATTTTTGGTCAAATAAAGCCTCAAGCTCCACCGTGTCTACATCTGATCAACGGGGACACGTTTCGGATTTTCTATGCCCCTCAAGGGTGAGGTTTTCGTCGAGTTACGCTTCTTGGAGGAGTCCAGAAGTTTCTGCGGCCTACCCGGACATGGCCCAGGAGAAAGGAAGCTCAACGCTCGGAAAGCTGTTCAGGGTTTGCCCTGGATGCCAGCTGCAGAATGTGTTCAAGGAGGGCGAGCACTCGAAATGTCTCTACTGCCTTCATGAGGACAAAACGCACGTGGAGAAGGACTGTGCGTTTTGCGGGAACATGTCGGAACGGACCATCAAGGACCGACGCCTTCGTCTCTCCAACTGGCTGGAAGGAAAGAGCCCATCGGGGAGAACAAGAAGTCGTCCGAGCGGTCTTCTAAGTCCTGTGAGGGCGCCCCGGCGACAGGTGCCCAACAGAAGGCAAAGCACCGCGAGTCCGCGGGCACCGGGACCGCCGAACGGTCGGGCTCCTCGGCTGCCAGGCAGGGTGCATCCTCTCCAGCGCCTTCAACCACAAGCCAACGCTCTTGCTCAGGGAAGAGGAAAGCCGAGAACCCGGCGAAGCTTCTGGAGAGGCACCGGTCGATCTCGAAGGATCCAGCCGAGGGGGACCGAGGCGGTGACCCTCCCCCCAAGGTGAAGGCCACAGGCCCGCAGAAGGTGGTGAAGGCCTTGATTCACCCGGCCAAGGCCTCTATCGAAGAAGTTGCGACAGCCCTGGCGCAGCCTGAGGAGGCTATACCAGTGCAGGCGACCTCAGGGCCCAGAGTTTCCCTGCCACTGCAGAGGGAAGCTTCTTTCAGGCCCATCGAGAAGACCCCCGTGAAGACCCCGGCGGAAAAAGAGGGGGGAGCCCGTGGCCATTGTGGACACGGACACAGCCTGCGAGGAGGAACTGGTTGAAGTCTTGGAGGGCCTCGACGAAGGTGTCGAAGAGGCCCGGTCCCACAGGAGGGATCCCGACGAAGGGGACGACGAGAGCGATGACTGTGCCGGCGAGGTTTATGTTCGGAGATAAGGACGAGATTGCCCCTACCACAGACGGAGGAGCCGGAACCAGGCCCAATGGAGGAGCCAGAGCCAGGCCCGTCGGGAAGTCCCCAAAACAAGAGAAGACGGACCCATCCAGCCCCGCCTTTTCAGCCCTCGCGGACTGCTCAGCCTTTGCCCACGTCCCCCGTTCCTGGGGATGACACGGGAACGGACACGGCCACGACGGGTACGGATGACGACGGCGGTGACGACGGGACAGAGCTCCCATCGCCTCCAGCCTGGGCCTCCCCGCCCGACGAGATTGGGTCTTTCCACGCTATGATCACCAGGGCATCTGAGCTTTTTCAGCTCTGCCCTGAAGAGAAGAAGAAGGAAGGTTTCCTTTACCAATGGCGCGAGGCCAAGAGGAAGACAGTCCTCACCGTTCCTCTGCTGGATGACATCTGGGACGAGGGTCTGACCCTTCTCAAGAACCCGTCTACGACGTCTGCCAAGAGGGATCGGTACGAGAAGAAGTACCGGGTCCCCGACGCGGCACTTTTGTGCCTTAGGGTGCAACCGGCCCCTGACTCGGTCGTCTCAGCGGCGGCCAAGAAGAAAGCGGGGGGGCATCGGCCTCAACGTCAACTTCCCCGCCGGACGGCGAAGGAAAGAAGCTGGATGCAATGGGACGACAAGTTATCTCGTCGGCGGCAACAACGATTAAGGCGGCCAATGCCCTCGCGATCATGGCCCGCTACGACAGGGAGTTATGGTACAAGATCGCCCCCCTGTTGGACTTCCTACCGGACGACAAGAGGGCTAAGGACCTGGATATCTTTCAGGAAGGTGAGGTGGCGTCGGACCAGGCTATAATGGTGGCAACGGACATTGCTGACACCGGTTTCCGCCAGCTAGGCAACAGCGTTTGCCTCAAACGATGAGGGTCACTCAAGGCGACGGATTTCCGCCAGGACGTACAAGCCAAGGTTTTGGACATGCCGTTGGACAGGAACAACCTGTTTGGGAAAACAGTGGATGAGTCCCTCCAAGCCATCAAGGCGGACACGGAGACAGCGAAGGCCCTAGGAGTTCTCCAGCAACAAAGGCCGTCCTTTGGGAGCTCCGGAGGCAAGCAGGGTGCCTCCAAGGGATTTGGCGGTGGCTCTTCTACGTACCGCCAAGCGGCCCGCTCCTCGTGCCGGAAGCCTAGAGAGGACGAGGCAAGTCGGGTGGATCCCGCCGTCGTCGCCAGGGAGGCCAAGGCGGCAAGGCGTCCTCCAAGCAAGATTGAACCGACCGTGGCGCCGGGCCCCCACCAAAGCACCCCGGTGGGAGGCCAGCTGGGGAAGTTCGTCCGCGTGTGGGAGTCCATCTCCACCGACCATTGGGTGCTGGATGCCCTGGCCCAGGGGCATGCCCTCGAATTTTTTAAAAAGTGCCCCCGCATTCCTCCTGTGGCCAGGAAAGAAAACCACGTCCCTCAACTACTTTTGGAGGTAAGGGCGATGCTCAAGAAAGGTGCCATCGAGCTTGTCCCAAAGAGACTCCGGGGCTCCGGAGTATACTCAAGGTACTTCCTCGTGAAAAAAAAGAGAGGAGGGTGGCGACCCATCCTAGACTTGCGACGACTGAACAAGTACATCAAGGCACAGAAGTTCCAGATGGTCACCCTCCAGCACGTGCTGGGACAGCTGGACGAGGGCGATTTCCTGTCGTCGTTGGATTTGGAGGATGCATACTTTCACATTCCCATTCTAAAAGGACACCGGAAGTTCCTCAGGTTCGTGGTCCAAGGGCGGCACTACCACTTCAAGGCCCTCCCGTTCGGATTGAAGTCGGCACCTAGGGTTTTCACCAAGTGCCTCGCTCCAGTGGCGGCGCTGCTGCACCTGCAGGGTATCCACGTCTACCCCTACCTGGACGATTGGCTCATCCGCGCAAGGACAAGGGAGCTTGCCGTAGAACACACATCCAGCTGCTCACGGACCTGGGGTTCTCCATCAACTTCCCCAAGTCCCACCTGGTCCCCTCTAAAGTCACACTGTTCCTGGGAGTCAAGCTCGACACAGTGGTGCGTCTGGCCTCGCCGTCGGAGGAAAGGACAAAGCCATCCTAGGCAAGGTGCAGCGTCTGCTGGCCACGGACGTGGCCAGAGTGAGGTTCATCAAGTCCCTCCTCGGGATGATGTCCTCTTGCATTTATCTCGTGCGTCTGTGTAAGCTTCGGATGCGCCCTCTACAGGAGTTCCTCGACACCCGCTGGATTCAAGCGACAGGCAGCTTCGAGGACAGGATCCCTCTCAACGAGACCTTCCGATGAGCGATCCGGTGGTTGGGCACCCGCGCTCATCTAGCGGCAGGGACAGACTTTCAGACCCCGGCCCACCAGGCGACAGTGACGACAGATGCCTCCCTGGAGGGGTCGGGAGCGTACACCGGAGATCTTCACACGAGAGGCCTTTGGCTCCCGGAGGAGAAGCCGCTCCACATCAACATCCTGGAGCACCGGGCAATGTTCTGGGCCCTCAGGTCCTTTCTCTCATCCCTCAAGGGCAAGGTGGTGAGGATCTTTACCGACAACACCACCACGATGTTCTACATCCGGAAGCAGGGTGGAACCAGATCCCCGGCCCTATCCAAGGAAGCCCAGGACCTGTGGCATTGGACCGTTGCTCAAGGGATGTTTCTGGTGCCGTTTCATCTGGCAGGGATAAAAAACACCATCGCCGACTCACTCAGCAGAGAGCTGCGCTCGTGCCACGAGTGGGAACTATGCCAGGATCAAGTGGACCGACTCTTTCAGCGATGGGGCAAACCCCAGATCAACCTGTTTGCGACGGCAACGAACTCCAAGTGCCAGAGGTTCGCCAGCAGGTTTCCCCAACCGAGGAGCATGGGCGATGCTTTCTCGGTCCCCTGGGATGGCCTGTTCCTATATGCGTTTCCTCCGTTGCCGTTGCTGCTCCGACTCCTCAACCAGGTCAAGAGGTCCCGGTGCAGAATGATCCCTGTCGCACCGGCGTGGCCGAGACAGATCTGGTTCCCGGTCCTTCTGGACTTGTCCACGTCCCCACCAGTCAAGCTGACGACGGATGGAGATCTTCTCTCCAGAGAAGGAGACGCAATTCTTCATCACGACCCAGAGTCGCTGAACTTGCAGTCCTGGCTCCTGCAGCACTAGAGTTTGGAGGATACGATATCCTGGCCGACTGCAGAGAGGTTCTTGCGAAGGCCAGGGCGTCCTCAACTCTCAAGTGCTACGGACATAAGTGGAAGAGGTTCTGGCGTGCACAGAAGATTAACCCTCTGCGGATTACGGCCCCTCAAGTATTGCCGTACCTTCTGTCACTAGCCAAAGCTGGACTATCTCATGCTTCAATCAAGATACACCTCGCAGCGATTGCCCCGATACACCAGGACTACAGGGCGGTCATCCCTGTGGTCTAATCGCCTGGTTAAGGAATTTATGAAGGGACTGTTTCAATCATTCCCGCTGGTGAAAGCGCCAGCCACGGCTTGGGACCTCAACGTGGTACTGAAAAAGGCTCATGGGTCCGCCATTCAAGCCATTGCATTCGGCCCGTTGAAGTTTCTGTCATGGAAAACAACGTTCCTGGTGGCCATCACCTCTGCACGACACGTGGGAGAGATCCAGGCATGCACCCCTCCTTCATGCCCAAGGTGCCGTCGGACTTCCATCTCAACGAGCCCTTGGTGTTGCTAGTCTTTTTCCCGTCGCCTTCGTCGCCGGCCGAGAGGACTTTGCACTCGCTGGATGTAGCTAGAGCGCTGAAGTTCTACATGGACCGAACAAAGAGTTTTCGGAGGACATCACAGCTGTTCGTGAACTTTGGACCTGTGAACCAAGGAAAGGCTCTCTCGAAGGCTTCCATTTCCAGATGGCTTTCCGGCTGCATCATGCACTGTCATCGGTTGGCAAACCAACCGTTGCCCAGCCGTCCAAGAGCCCATTCGACCAGAGCGGTCGCTGCTACCACGGCGTTCTTGTCTGGTGTGCCCCTGCTGGACATCTGCAGGGCTGCTACGTGGAGGTCACGAGATTCTACTGCGTCGACCGGGATTCCAGGGAGGAGTCCAGGGTCGGCCAAGCAGTGCTGCGCAACCTGTTCGCTTAAGGTGAGCCTGGCGAGGAGGTAAGAAATGCTTAATGTTGAGTTTTGATGTAATGCTTAATATTGAGCCTTTGCCACCTCCCGTGGTTGTGCATGTGTGTACTGCTATGTATTCTTATATTCATGAGCATGTGAATCCATGCCAGACCCCATGCTGGAGAAGGAACAAGTTAGTTACCTGTAACTGTTGTTCTCCAGCATGGGTCTGGCATGGATTCACATGCAAACCCTCCCTCCTACCCCTCTGCGGCTCTTCACTTGGTCATACTGCCACTTTGCGTGCTACCAAATCTGAGGATGACTGCCAGAGGCGGGGCTTAGGGAGAGGGCAGTCATTGGCTGGGGGCAGTATGACCCAGAGACCAGTGATTGGTTACTACTAAGAAAGACAGATCAGAAACGAAACTGATACTAATTTTTTCTTTACCGAGGATTCCCGGCCTGACGACAGGGAATATTCATGAGCATGTGAATCCATGCCAGACCCATGCTGGAGAACAACAGTTACAGGTAAGTAACTTGTTCCTTAACCCTTTTCATGTAGTACACCGATGGTGTTATCTTTTTTGCTCTATTAGGCAAATTCAGGTCTTCAAATTGGCACAATCAAGGGCTACCTTGCAGCTCAGTCAATCTTCAAGCGCACTGCGGAGGAGCCTTCATACTTCAAATTGCCCATAGTGATTCAATTTCTGAAAGGGTTAATAAAGTTTTTCCCCCAACTCCTTTTTAGGTTCCACTGTGGGACCTAAACCTAGTCTTGAAATGTCTAATGGGTATTCCAGTCGAACCCCTTCATTCCTGTTCATTAAGGGTTCTCACTCTTAAAACAGTCTTTCTAGTGGCTTTAACTTCTGCCCGAAGAGTGAGCGAATTACAAGCTTTGTCCTGCAAACTTCCACATACTATCTTTCACAAAGATAAGGTAGTTCTCCAAGTGAAGCCGAATTTTCTCCCAAAGGTGATCTGAGAATTCCACATAACACAAAATATAACCTTACCCTCGTTTTATCCTCCTCCCCATCCAGGGAAAGAGGAAAAGAGATTGCACAGGCTGGATCCAAGGTGTGCCTTGAGTTTTACATTAGCAGACTTGCGAGGATTAGGCAAGCAGACCAATTGTTTAAAGGGTATGCAGGGCACAAATTAGGTTTACCTATTACAAAACAAATCATCTCAAGATGGATTATATCAACCATAATAGAGTGCTATAAATTGCCAGGAAATGAGCCCCCTCAACGTCTCAGAGCTTATTCAATCAGGGGTATCGCAGCCTCTTCAGCTCTCAAAAGAGGAGTTCTATATTAAGGACATATGTGCGGCTGCCACATGGTCGTCCGCACATACTTTCACTAAATTCTACAGTCTTGATTCCTCCTCTAGCCAGGAGACAAGATTTGGAAAAGCTGTTTTGCACTCTGTGCATCTTTAAAGGGAAACATTTTGTTTTTCTCCCGCCTTCTCTACACATTACTGCTTTGGGAGTCTATCAAAGATAAGGAATACGTGGGAGGACACAATCCATTCGAAGAACAGGTTACTTCCCAATTGTAATGTTCTTTCTACTGGATGTTCCTCCCACTTATTCCTTATCGCCCCTCCCATCCTTCCCCGCAGTAAAACTTCCCTTGCAGTTGCAGACTACGCTCCTTCAAGGGTATTAACCATCTCATTCAAGGCAAAACAGCACCTCAAAACGGAACTGAGCAATAGACTTTGGTGACGTTGGCGGCAATACTGTAGCCTTCGAGGGACATTGACTCGAGGGACATCGCCGTGCAGCGCCCTCTACTGAGAAAAATTTTCCGAGGCCAGCAAGCTGGAAATGGATTTATCAAAGATAAGGAATACGTGGGAGGAACATCCAGCCGAAAGAACGTTACAGTTGGTAAGTAACTTGTTCTTCTCCAGCATTGGTATCTTTCATAGATTCACATGCGCCCACGTGCCTCCCCTGAGAGGCTGCTCCTACACTGAGCACCCATCATACTGTAGTTTCTACGGTTCAAAATCTGAAGATGGCTGACTGGGGCGGAGCTTAAACCCTGTCACCTCATTGGTTGGGGCCATAAAGGACCAAAGTGAGGTGGAGGGACTACACAATAGAATGGCTCATAGGCCACAATGGAGTATTACATGCATTTTCTAGGGGAGAAGGGATGTATATTAAAATAATAATTTTTATCACTGAGGATTCCCAGTCTGACGACGGGGAATATTCAAGCATGTGAATCTATGAAAGATAACAATGCTGGAGAAATGCAGTTACAGGTAAGTAACTAAGACATATGCCCTAACCTTCACATTTTTAACTCCATTCTGTTTTTCTTGAGCGCTGCACATATTTATTTATTTATTTATTGGGCATTTGTTTAGCACCTATACACAAGTGAGCGAGAACTCAATTAAACTCCTCAGCAAATGGAAAGTCGTTTTGTAAAAGTGTACTTGTAGTACCAACAGCTGTGTTGACTGCAAAGGAGCATTTCCAATTAGGTTCCTCAGAAGGAATTCTACTCTAACCTGATCCCTGAGGAAAGCACGGGCCCAGTCAAAACTGGATCAGCCACCGATTGACAAAAACCTAGTAGATCCTGGGATTCCTATTGAAATGATCACTATCCACAAGGCCCATGAGATCTTTGAAGCATTCCAAAGGTAACATGTAACACTCTACCAAACACTGAAGTAAAATAAATAATCCCATTGTGTGTCACTAAGTCCATGAATTGGCCCTAAATTAGACCTGCAAGTGCAAGCTGGCAAGCTTACTCTGTACCTCTGTATTATCAGAGATCACCTTGTGGACCTCTTCCAACTTCACAATCTAACTACAGCCCACTAAAAAATGGTTGATTATGCAGATACCTCCCAGAGGTTTCTAACCCCAGCCCCCCAGAGATCGAGTCCCCCACCCCATAGAGTCACTCATAAAGCTCCTAGAAGACCTTCAGAAGCCAGACAGACTGCCCCAGGCCATTACCCCCAGACAGAAGAGCCACCGCTCAACGCCCTCTCTCACTCATCATTGCTGGTTATAGATCCTGGCCTTTCCAGGCCCAAAGTGGGTAGAAGGGATTTTCTCCTCTAGTGCATTGTTTCAACATACCTAGCCTGTAACAGCAAATACAGGCGTCAATGTTCCCAGTGTTGTTGCATAAGCTTTCAGCCCCCATAAGAGCCTTCACTTGCTGGTTAATCAGACATGGTTTTGGTTTCTGTTGTTAAATACTTGAATAAAATGGACTAAGGAACATAAAGCGTGCAACTGACTCTGTGTCATTACTGTATGCTAGGCAAAGGATCGGGATATCGGGACACCATGATTTTATGACTGTCATTAATGGTAATATCCCAAACCGGTGATCGATGAATAATGTGCTTGCACGTGGAGGCTGCACTTCATCGAGAGTTCATTAAAGCCGTAACTGAGTTTTACCTATTGGTAATCTCTAGAGAGCCTACTTTTGATGTCCTTCAGATGCTGTTTTCAGCACAGGCATGAGTGGCTAGGTTCAATTGCTGCTGTTGGTTTCTGGTTTCGTCTAAGTCTCCAGTAGCACTATCTTATTTAAGGTATGTTTAACACATTAAACCCATTACTATTTGGTCCCTCCCTCCCCCTTCATCTTTAAATGTACATATAATGGCACTACACGATAGCTTAATCCAATAATCAAATAATGGACAGGTTTTATCTTAACTGGATTATCAATGTATGTATTTATGTCCATGCCATTTTGGAGTGCATTGCTCTAGTGGGATTACATCTGGAGAACAGGAAGCTCGGGAGGATAGCTCAGGGGCAACATGCTCGCCTTGGAAGCTGACGTGGAGCAACACAGGTTCGATCCCCGCATCCGTGCTTAGAAACAGAAAGAATTGAGGTGAATCAAGTAATTTCTTTCAGGTAAGTTTATTGAGGCGGGCCCACCAACACGCCCAACCGTCAACCGTTAATTGTCATGTTCCAGTTTCACGAACCTAATGGAACTTTGAGCACGGCTCGTGAAACTCGAACGGAAAGCAAAGGTAAACAACATAAAACATTTCAACGTTTCCTTAAACAACATGAATCATTACATATCTCACTGCCCCAGAACAGAAACAAAACCCAAAGAATTAACACAACAAATATGGCATATACAAGAATAACAAGAACAAAATAAATTCATATTTGAAGTTATCATTTAACAAAATCCTTCAACCAACTCGGTTTGCGTGCAAATCTCTTTGAGCATCATTGTTAGGCACTTTAAAACTTGTACTTCATCTCCTCACGTGTGATTTGTTCATCACTCACACCCTGAGGCTCCTCACAATCTTCATTCCTCACTATCTCAGCTCTTGCCAATCTGCCCTGAGACCACACTTCATCTCCTTCCAAGATGACAACGCTTCCATGCACCGCAGTAATTCCCTTTGATCCAATGAATTTACTATCTACACACTTTTGTGAACACCTGGGGTTCTTCACTAACACCCAATCTCCTACTTTCCACTCCCTACTCTTCACGCACTCTCTCCTGTAAAAAAACTCTTTATTGATTTTCTGCCCCTGTTCTATAAGTCTCATGATAGCGTTTCTGTCCACTACCACTGCACTTGCCAATCCTAGCCACCCGTGACAAAGCTTACTTCCTGGCTCTCTACCCTTGAGTGACACAAAAAGAGACACTTTTGTAGTGGAATGAGGAGTAGTTAAATAACTCCACATCATGTGATTTAATGGCTCTCTCCAGTTCTGTCCAGTACATATTGCAAGCTTAATACCTCTGTGTTTAATGCCATATCCCTCTAAAAATTTCCTCAGAAACTGGGAAACAAACTGCACACCATTATCAGACACTAATTCAGAGGGACAACACTTCCTGAGGAATACATTTTCTAAGAAAGCAACCAAATCTCTAGCCGTCACTTCCCTGGTTGCTTCCCACTTCACCGACTTGGAATGGAAATCAACAAGAACAAAAATGTACTTGAATCCATCACCCAAACCTGGCACAGGTCCCAAAATATCCACAGCCAACTTCTGCCACGGTTGAACCGGCACAGTATTAGAAATCAAAGGCACCTCTGGCACAACCTTACTTTTATCACTCAGTTGACACGCAATACAATTTTTTACAAATTCTTCAGCCATCCTATCCATCCTGGGCCACCAGTAACTGTGTCACACGCTCCTCTTGGTAGCTCCTTCACCCAAGTGGCCTTGATGTGCCATCTCTAACAAACCCGTTCGCACCCCTTCTGGTGGAATAATACAGCTCCCCCTTCTCAGTCTGCTTCCCACCATATTCAACTCTTCTCTGACTTCCCACCAGGTCTCAAACTTCTTCTCAAGAACCTCCTTGTCAGGCCACCCATCCACAGTCCACAGATTAATGAATTTTAGATCCTGATCTACAAGCTCAGCTTGTTCCCTTTCCCTACAGTCCACACTCACTAGCTCGGCAACAACACACTCTTCACAATCCTTAACTTGTACTGGTTGACCCCGTTTCACAGGCATTCTCGACAGACAATCTGCCACCAAATTCTTCTTTCCAGGCAAATAGCTAACATCAAAATTGTACAACTGAAGACCAAGACCCCATCTGCTTATCCTTGGAGATCCCACAGCCCATCTGCCACTATCAAATAACTGTACCAAGGGTTTGTGGTCTGACCTCACAATAAACCTTCTTCCCCACAGAAAGTATTTAAAATGATTGATAGCCCAGAACATGGCCATGCTTCTCACTCTATAACTGAATAATTTTCCTCAGCTCCTTTGAGGGTCCTGGAGGCAAATGCTGTAACTCTCTCAACCCTGTTGGTATCATATTGTATCAAAATGGCTCCTAACCCCAACATGCTGGCATCAACCACTAGTACAGTTGGGTCATTTGCATCAAATTTCCCAATGGAAGGAGCTTGTACAATACCTTGTTTGATCTTTCTAAATGCTTCCTCACATTGTGTGGGCCACTGACATTTTACCTCCTTTGTCAATAAAGCCCTTATTGGAGTGGATATGCTAGCAAAATCCTTCACGAACTTATGGTAATACTCTGCTAACCCAAGAAATGACCTAACTTGGTCCTTATCTGAAGGACATGGAGCTTTCTCAATGGCATCCACAAGACTCACTTTAGGTTTAATACCATGACTCAACACAACATGACCTAGGTATTCAACACTGTCTACAGACAGTTTACACTTGCTCCTCCTTACTCCCCTAACTTTGACAATACAACTCTCAACAACTGATTATGTTCTTCACTAGACTCAGCAAACACCAAGATATCATCTTGGAAAATGATCACATTCGGAACACCATCCATCACTGTCTCCATCACTCTCTGAAATACTGCTGATGCCGATGCTAAGCCGAACGGCATCCTGCAATATCTAAATGTCCCTTCAGTTGTGATGAAAGAAGTGAGATGTTGACAATCCTCTGAAAGTGAAACTTGGTGGTATGCTTGCGACAAGTCAATAACTGAAAAGTTATTTGCTTTGCTCAATGTAGCTAGTTTTTCACTGATTATGGGCAGGGGATGACGGTCTACCAAAATGTTCTTATTTAAATCCCTCAAGTCTACGCATAGTCTTATGTCCCCGCTGGATTTTGTAGCTACGACAACTGGCGACAACCACTCTGATCCTTCCACCTTTTCTATGATGCCTCTCTGGAGTAAAGCTTCGATCTCTGCCTTTACTTTGTCCTTAAGATTCTGAGGAACAGGTCTGACTTTATGTACTTTTGGGACAGCACCTTTCTTTAATTTGATTTCATGCTCATAACCTCTCAATCTCCCTAGGTCCTCTGTGAAAACATTTGGGAACTCCTTTTCCCAATGATCCCCCACTTCAGCAATCATGACGGGGAACTCAGCATTGGCTTGTATTCGTATCCCCAGCTTCTTCTGCTCGCTCCATCCTAGAAGTGATGATCCTTCTCTGGTTACAAAAATTTCAGCTTCACAACTCCTCCCTTTAAACTTGAAGGTAGCAGGACACTTCGCTAGTATGTCTATCTTGACGTTGCCGTATGCATAGGGTTCAATGTCAGGTTGCTTCAGATGCTCTATCTTGCCATTAACACAGTTTTCAAATGCATGTCTAGACATTATTGTCCACGGGGAACAACTGTCCACTTTCATGGTAACTACTCTGCCATTTACCATAAAGACATTAATAGGTCCTTTCTCTCCATTTGACACATCTCCAGTTTCGAGCACATGTTTAACCTGCTTATGTTGGTATTCTACAACATTTTCTTCCTGGTCAGGACATCTTGTATTTGTTTCTACTGAAGAATTCTCCCTGCAAACTCTGGCTAAATGCCCCTTCTTCTTGCACTTAAGACAAATGGCATTTCGGGCAGGACAAAACGGATTTGAAGAGACATGTCGAGTACTGGCACACTTAAAACACTTTAAACTTTTCCCATTGTTGAATTTCTTTCCACCTTTGATTGCTGCAACTTCATTGACTTGCTTCTCTGACTTCATACTCACCATATACTTGGACGTCTCCTCCATTCCTCTTGCCACTTCTACTGCTTGTTCGAGAGATGGGTCTTTTGATAGTAGCTTTTCTTGTACCCTGTTGTTGTTTGTGCAGCATACCAGCTGATCACGAATGAGTGAATCGGTCAAAGGTCCAAACTCACATGAATGGCTCAGGGCCTGTAGTGCATCAATGAAGATTTCAACTGGTTCCTGAAGTTCTTGGCCCCTTGAAAAGAACTTATGTCTTTCGAAGGTGACGTTCTTCCTTGGCTCAAAGTGCAATTGTAATTTCCTGACTGCTACTAAAAACTGATCTTCTTCTCCTTGTCCCACTTCTGTAGGTTCTGACAAGCCATCAAAGACACTGTGTCCTTCAGTTCCTAAACTGTGCAATAATACAGCATCCTTCCTAGCCGGAGCAAACTTATCTCCCCCTATGGCATTAAATAAGTGTCAAATAGTTTCTTCCATCCGTCCCATCTGATGATAGGAGTACCAGGTTCTGACAAGAAAGGTGGGGCAGGAGACATGCTGGCAGCTGCCATTGTTGCAAAATTAATTGCACAGAATAATTAGAATGTTGAATTATTTGATTTAACTGATGGCAATTTTTGAAATTTGTGCTGCAACCATGCAATTTTGGCTGTAAATTCATGTGTCCCTTTTTACTGTAGTCTATATACCATTCCAGTGTCCCTCTAATACAGGATTCTATTTATTTTGAGCCTTCCATGCTGCCATATGTATGTGAACCCAGGCCAAGCTGGGCTGAATGCTCTTCAAAGCAGACATATACTTGTAACAGTACTTGTGACCGATGGAGCCTCTCTGCACGGCCTTGTACGGTAGAAAATTTCAATATAAACCAGTGGGCGTGACAGGGCCACCCCACAGGAAGCAGGAAGATGACAGGCACCCCTTCACAGGCATCTGTCGGCCGCTGAAACGCCTGGGTGGGGAAGGCAGAGCGGCTATTGCGTTCACAAGCTATGAACCAATCCAATCTGAAACTGCCCTTTCCTGTGCTGCCTCTTTAGCTCCGTACGGTGCGGAGCAGCATCTCCCTGTCAGCAGAGATAGACTTACTCTGCCGGCCGCTGCAACACCTCAGGGAGAGGCAGAGCGGCCCCTCCTGAGCCGCACTCCCTTGCTGGCTCCCAGCCGTTGCAGACTGCAGGTGAAGCGATTTGCGCCTCTGACAACAGGAACCATGTGCGGCGAGCCCACCTGGACACACCTCGTCACCAATGAAATAATTGAGGTGAATCGAGTGATTTCTATCAAGTAAGTTTATTGAGGCGGGCCCACCAGCACCAACACGCCCAACCGTCAACCGTTAATTGCCATGTTCCAGTTTCACAAGCCTAATGTAACTTTGAGCACGGCTCGTGAAACTGGAACGGAAGGCAAAGGTATACAACATAAAACATTTCAACATCTCCTTAAACAACATGAATCATTACAGAAACCTCTGGGAATTAAGCCCGTTATAGATAACCCATTACAATACAAGTGTTACCATGTCCCCATAGTTCTGCACCATAGAGTGAGGCTTGCCTTGCCTTCATCTTGATCGTCAAGGCTGAATTGATGAATCGACTTCTGCTTCCATGAGCAAATCTAGTGACTGCAGAGCTATATTTACTCATAGCTAGGATGCTTTTTGACCTGTTCCTCCCATCTCACTAGTCTTAGGAATCTACCTTCTCAAGTTGAGAGCCTTTGACCTAAACAATGACTTTCTTTTTAGGTCTTCTCTTGCCTTGACTGATCATAATCTGAGTTTTATCGTCATTTATCTCCAAGACTCGTATTTTACACATGTCAGAGAAGACCTTACATTGTTTGTGTAGGCCCGATTGGGTCTTAGAGATGAAATCAACCTCCTCCGCAAATAGGAGGACTCCCATCGTGTCACCACTCAAAACCGGGGTATTCGCTTGCAGGCTTTTGATGGCATTTGCTTTATTATTTATGTACAATGCTAAGAGGGTGGGTGCAAAGACGCACCCCTGTTTCACTCCTTTACCCAGCTTAAAACTAGAGGTACACACTCCCCCTTGAGGCCATTTCCCTGTTAGTGCACAATGCTATTATCAGATTTATTAATGCCATGGTCATTCCTAAATTAGTTCGGGTCATCAAATCAATTGACAGCTTCATCAAAAAAGAGTGAATTATTTTAGTAATCCTCAATTAATGGCACATTTTTTATTCTGTATTCCTTTGAGAAGATCCAGCCCTGCTTTTAGAACATGCAAGATTATAAGTATAGACACATTCTTTTATTGTACATTTGTAACTACAGTATCACTTTACCATTTCCCTGCCATTACAAAGTTTTAAATCTATTTTAAAATGTTTAGGGCAAAGAAACGTCAAAGGAAAAATTACACTCTCCTATGTTTATTGGATGTACGTGATTACGCTGCAGTGCGAAATTACGAATGCGCGGCGGTGTAGTCACGCAGATTAGGTTTCCTGAAATCCTCCTACCCACAACACCCGCCTGCCTGACTTACCATTTGGCGTCACACAAAAAAGGGTGCCTCTGACTCCTTTGTCTCCCTGCAATGCCAGTTCTTTTCACTTACGTGGATAGGAACTGGCGTCGCAGGGTCCTCTTAAAAAATAAACTTTATACTCCTACGTCCCCTCCCCTTTCCTTCATACTTATGGTACATCTCTCCGTCCTGTGGGACAGGACCGGAGCACTTTGTAAAAAGCATCCACATTTTCTTTTTTCTAAAATGTGTCCTTCCTCTCTTTCAGCGCGGGGCCCGGCATGCGGCCGTAAACCCGCCCACCTTGGCTCCGCTCCGCGCATCGCCCATCAGTCCTTTTCTCTGCTTGTTCGGGACTGGACGCACTTGCATCCTCGTGAGATTTTCGTCCCTTTTTTCCTCTCTTGCTCTCGCTAGCGATCGTGTACTACTCTCTCTATGTTGTTCAAACTAGACTTTCCAGATTGTTCATCGTGTCACTGTCGTTTCGTGAGGGCGGAACCCCATCCTCTTTGTTTAGAGTGCTTGGGTACGGATCTCCGTTGGGACTCCTGTTTTTACTGCGACTCCCTTTCGGTCCGGGCACTTCAACGTCGGTTGGAGCGGTGGAAGGAGGTGTTCCGACGAACTCCTCCTTCACATTTTCAGGCGTTCATCGACGAGAAGAAAAAATACCCGGTAAGTTCTTTACTTTTCAGAGCACCCCGGCCGGGGGATACCTTTCCAGGTTCCTCTCGGGCCAGGAGGAGCGTTGATCGCTCTGTCACCGGTGTTTGCCCTGAGGTGCCCGTTGGGCCTAATAATTGTACCAGAGTTTTCTCCGAGGGTCTCCGTAAGGGGCCTGTGGATACCGGAGCACGCTCCGAGGCCCCTCCTGTGGGGGCTGTTTGTAGACCCAGTTCTATTGAATCATGGGATACCGGAGCTCGCTCTGAGGCCTCTCTGTCGGCCTCCCTCAAAAATAAGACCCGGGTGCGCCCCGAGGCCTTGGTGGGGCTTGCTGTTACCGAACGGATGTTCAAGGCCCGTGAGGATAAGGCTGTCACCGGACGTGGGTCCGAGGTCCCTCTTTCAGAGGCTAAAGTTACCAACATTTCTGAGAGGCCTGACAAGGCCTTACCGGTGAAGGCTGTTTTTCACCGTTCCCGCTCTTGCAGCGACACCAGATCTGTTGAGGGGGCAAAGAAGGAAAGTTCTTCTTTTACCGGCAGTGCCGAGGCCCTTCCTGGGAAGGCTAATTTGGTGGTTGGTATGTCACAGAAACATTTCAGGCCTCATAGTACCGGCTCTGCCGAGGTTCCTTATGTTAAGGCTAAAGTTAAGACCCCTGATCCATCGACGGGGACCCCTGCCTCACTTCCTCACGTGCCGCAGTTCCCCTCAGGCGATGACAAAATGGCGCCCGTTCCCACCACAACCGCGGTGGCCATTTTGGGTGCTACCCCTACAACTACGCCATCGGCCTCGGGTGTAGGGCTTGGTTCCTTGGGTGAACATAGAATCCCTTGTGCGCATTCTTATCGGCCAGTTTATGATTGGAGCGCCCGGATGCCCCTTCCGCACAATGTTTCGTTGCATGCGGGGTCGGCACCTTTGATTTATGTGGATATGTCGGTGGAGGGGCCGGTGTGGCACCCTTCCCCGCTACGTCCCTGGAATTATCCTCCTCATGAGAGGCCTCCACAGGTTCCAAAGCAGTCCCCGGAGGAGGCCTTTTTCAGTAAATTTCAAACACTCATGCATACCGACCCCATGAGGGAGTATTTCAGAGGGCTTTTTACGGAGATATGTTCGCCGGCGCCTCCGGCTCCACCCGTTCCTCCGGCGCCTCCCTTGCCTGCGGTGCCTCCCCCAACTCTTCCGCCTTTGCCTCCATTGTCCCCTGTGGACAAGGCAGCACCCGACATGGTTCAGCAGGATCCTGACCTGTCGGATGACGTGCAGGGCGATCAGGACAACGAGAACCTGCCCCGCTCTATTAGAGATTTTCATGAACGGGTACTGGACATGATGTGCTTCTTAGATGTTCCAGCGCCCGAGGCACTCGCTCCGCAGGAGGGTGTGCTTTCTGGGGCGTTCACCCTGTCTCCTTCGGAGCATACCGGCCTGTTCTTGCAGAAGGACGTTCTGGCCGAGGTCCGCAGGGTCTGGGAAAAGCCACACTCTGGACTTTTTGTCAATAAGAAAATTGACGCGAGATACAGGCTGCATTATTCGGAAGAGGTGGCCCTGTCGTCTTGTCCGCCCCCCTCCTCCACAGTGGTGGCTGCGGCCACTTTACAATCCAGGCCTGCAGCATCCTCTTCCACGACGGCTACTCAGGTTCTGGGAAAGGAGGACAAGCTCCTTGACTCCCTGGGGAGAAACATCTTTGCCAAACTCGGCCTTGCAGCTCAGGCAGGCCAACACCAAATTGGTGTTAGCGGGAGCTAATATGCGGATGTGGAAAGGTCTGTCGGAGTTTCAGGAGTTTATCCCGGTCGAGAAGCTGGAAGACTTTAAAGGGGGTTTATCCAACATCAGGGTCTTGGCCCAGGATCTCCTGGAGGCTGCGGCTCATCACATAGACACCTCGGCTCGGGGCCTTATGCTGGGGGTTGATACCTCTCGGCAGGTGTGGTTGCATGCAACTAAATTCTCAAAAGAAGTGCAGGACAAGGTGTTGGACCTTCCGTTCGATGGGAAGGAGCTCTTTCATTCTACAACAGATGTAGAGCTCACCAAGACGAAGGATAGCACTCAGACAGCTAAGTCCTTGTCGGTCCTTGTTAAGACTCCTTTCAAAACCCAGAGACCGTTGTCGCAAAGTCAACCTTCCTCTGGCTTTAGGGGCTTCCTCATCGAAAATCTCGCAGAGTGGATACCCCTGTGGGGAACAACCGCCGTAGGCAACAACGGACGCGCTTTTTCTCCCGCTCCTCAGCCTCCTCCTCAGGTTCAGGTGGCAACACCACCGATAAACCTACTAAAGGAGGGTTCTCTGCGCTCGCACAAGACCCTGGTGGGAGGACGCATTGCGCCTCATTGGGAGGCGTGGCAGACCATCACAGAAGACAGATGGGTCTTGTCAGTCACTCGGGCGGGCTTCTGCTTACCACTACCCCCTACCCCACCCGTCAACCCTCCTTTTCAGCTATCGGGCTCGCCCTCCCTCAAAGCCGAGGTTCAGAAGCTTCTGGACCTCAGAGCTGTGGAACCCGTTCCTCTCGGGGTACGAGGGGAGAGCTTCTACTCCCGGCTGTTTACGGCGCCCAAACCCAACCAGGCTGACCTGCGCACCATCCTAGACCTTTCCCAGTTCAATCTTTTCCTACCCCAAGAGAAATTTAAGATGATCACGCCCAGCCAGATTCGGTCCTCCTTGCAGATGGGCGATTGCTCAGTGTGGTGGATCTTCAGGATGCGTACATGCATATTCTGATTTGGAACCCACACAGGAGATATCTCCGTTTCTCTCTGGGAGAGGAACACTTCCAGTTTCGAATGCTTCCTTTTGGCCTCAGCTCGGCACCGCGTGTCTTCACGGAGATGATGTCGGTGATTGCGGCCCATCTTCGTCTCCAGGGTATCCATGTGTATCCATATTTGGATGACTGGCTCTTACACAGCCCTTGTCCGCTGGTAGCAGCGGGCAATCTCCAGTCTCTCCTTCAGCTCCTGTTCCATCTTGGGCTGTCGGTGAACTGGCGGAAATCTTCCATGAAGGTCTTGCAGGACTTGATTTTCGCTGGAACACGATCGACTGCAGAGTGTACCTGACCGGGGACAGAATGGCAGATCTGTTAGCCACGTGTCAGATGTTTGCGCAGTCGGAGAGCATGTCGGCCTGGTGGTTCCAGAGGCTTCTGGGCCTCATGGCCTCTTGTGTGCTGGCTCTTCCTCTTGCTTGTCTCAAGATGAGACTGACTCAGATGGCCCTTCGGGTGTTCTTGGCGTCAGGTTGTGGACCTGGATTCCAAGCTGATAATGATTCCGGCTTCCATGAGAGTGAACCTGGAATGGGGGTCATCTCTCAGCAATCTGTCGGTGGGTGCGGGGTTTCAGGACCCAGCTCCTATGGTGAAGATCACAACGGACTCCTCCCTCCTGGGATGGGGTGCGACGTTAGATCTTCTACAGGTCTCGGACCTCTGGTCGCCTCAGGACAAGCTCCTTCACATAAATCATCTGGAGCTTCTGGCGATCTTCCTAGTGCTGAGGGCGTTCAGACCGATCATTGCCAACAAGGTGGTCAACATACGCACGGATAATGTGGTGTTGATGTATATCAACAAGCAAAGGGGAACGAAGCCCCCCCCATGGACCTGTCCATCCAGATTTGGGAGTGGGCCGTGATTCATGGTGCTTGCAGTGCACATCCCGGGCCAGCTTAATGTTACAGTGGATGCCCTCAGCCGGCGGACAGTAGTCACCTACGAGTGGGAGTTGAAGGCAGAGGTCCTCTCAGGGATCTTCTTGCATTGGGGCACACTGGAGGTGGATCTCTTCGCTACGCCGGTGAACAAGAAGATTCCTCGGTATGCCTCCAGAGGGGCGTTAGGAGCATCCTCTCTGGGGGATGCTCTCGAGATTAAATGGCACAACATGAGAGCTTATGCCTTCCCGCCTCTGCCTCTAGTCCATCGAGCAATTTGGAAGCTGAAGAACTCAGTGAACTGTTCCCTTCTACTCATAGCCCCCTGGTGGCCGGCCAGGTTTTGGTTCTCAGAACTCCAACACCTGTCGGTGTATCCACCGATCAGGTTACCAGTGACCCCCGGCCTTCTTCATCAAGGGGAACAGCAGATGTAGCACCCCTCCCCACAATCGCTCAGCTTGGCGGCATGGTGCCTGAGTTCAGGTCTTTAGAGCTTCTTAATTTGTCTACGGATAACATGCGTATTATCCAGGCAGCCAGGAAACCCTCAACCAGATCCCAATACAGGAGTAAATGGCTCAGGTTCTGTCATTGGTGTTTGGGAAAGCAGTTGGACCCAAGGGTGGCTACGATTGACACTGTGCTGTCCTTCGAGTCCTCCCTAGCAGAGTCGGGTGTTCACGTTCTGTCATGCAGAACTTACCTTTCAGCGGTCTTCGCTTATCTCTCTACAGACCAATGTTCCTACTCTCTGAGTAACCCAGTGGTTAAGAGGCATTTAGCAGGCTTGACACGCCTCTACCCTCCAGTTCATAGTCCGCACCCGCCGTGGGACCTAAATGTAGTCCTGACGGCACTGTGTCATAAGCCTTTTGAACCCATGGCCACAGTGGACCTCAAGTACATATCCTGGAAAGTGTCCTTTCTGGTCGTCGTTACCTCAGCAAGGTGGGTGAGTGAGCTCCAGGCCTTGTCAGTAGAGCATCCCTTCTTGGTCTTTCACAAGGACAAGGTAGTCCTATGGACAAACCCTGTCCTTCTACCGAAGGTGGTGACTGAATTCCATCTGAATCAGTCGATCTCCCTGCCAGTCTTTTTTCCAAACCCTACCTCAGAGGCAAAAAGGGTTCTGCACTGTCTCGATGTCAGAAGGGCTCTTCAATTCTACCTTGACAGGACTTCCGAGCTTAGGAGTTCTTATCAACTTTTTCTGACTTTCGGTAACCCTCAGGGTAAGCAGGCGTCTAAGGCAACTATTTCTCAGTGGATCGCTGCCTGCATTACGGAGTCTTTCACCGTCCAGGGGCTGAAACCTCCTAAGGGTATTCATGCACACCTGGTGCGGGGCAAGACAGCTGCAGTTGCCAGGGGTGGACTGGCCTATACGGAACTCTGGAGATTTCCCGGTGGGCCTCTGCACCCTGGGCCTCTTTTCTGTGGTATTTCCAAATTTTCTCATAGGAAAAGCATTGGGCTTGCAGAAAATGTGTCATTTGGGGCCACTTTGAACTTTATTTCCAGGGCCTCTTTTGGTCCCCAGTAATTATTTCCAGGGCCTCTTTTAGTTCCCAGTCCAGCCCTGGCGGTTGCTTTTCAGAAATATGCCCCCTGGGAGTCCATTGCTAGGGCAGATACTTGGACCTCCCGATACGCTTTTTGAAGCATTATTGTCTTGACATGAGTTTGAGAGCTGATGCTCAGTTTGGTCAGGCTGTGGTGAAGAACCTTTTTCAATAAGGGGTATTTACATCCACCCGTAGTTCCTGTTAGGAGTGCTTGGAAATCTCCCATAAGTATGGGGGAAAGGGGACGGGACGTAGGAGTATAACCAGGTTACTCACCGTAGTGACCACCTTACTCTTAGTCCATAGTCCCCTTTCCTCCATACGCCCGCCCGCCGTCCCCTCTAATAAGGTTCCTCTGTTATTGCTAATGGGTCTCTGACCTGGCAATAGAAAAGGACTGATGGGTGCAGGAAGAGAGGAAGGACACATTTTAAAAAAAAATAATTTGGGATGCTTTTTACAAAGTGCTCCGGTTCCGTCCCACAGGACGGAGAGATGTCCCATAAGTATGGAGGAAAGGGGACTATGGACTAGGAGTAAGGTGGTCACTACGGTGAGTAACCTGGTAATTCCCCCCACCTGCTTTCGACTTAACAAAATTCAGGGGACACTCCTGCATACTGCCGATATCATTATAATGAACAAGAGGGGCGTTGGACACCCCCGCAACCCCTTCTTCCACTGTTTGCTATAATGGGATAGTATGGTATAATTGTGCTACATTTGGGGATGTATGAAATTTCAGTACAGCGCAAATTCAAACAATTATACCATACGTACATTTATTTTCGACATTTTCTGGGGATTCATGTTTATTGTGGTTTCCTAACATCAGAGGGATTTACACATTTTTGTAGGTTTTGTAAAGAAGATGAACTATACTGAATAAAAAACACACATTCCTTTTTTCAACATAGCCACAATATTCTGTGGTCCATGATACCTTTTCACATACAGAATTGACTTGGTGATGGTTATTAGTTGTGCCCTTATGCACATCTGACCCTACATGTCCCTGAACATTGCAACAGTGGCTGCTCTCCTGCTTAAATCACTCCCAATGTTGGCAGCTAAGCACTGCAAGGGGCACATGGATATGGAATAGATATTGGGGCACAACACAATTTGACAAATCTGGTGCTCGGATTATAAATTATTGATAAGAGGTGATGCACCAACAGGCTATCTGGCTGGTAGTGGGTGCGGCATGGTCGAATGCTTCATGGCAAATATCAAAAGATCTGCACAAGCATCATACCTCACAAATCAACCAGTGAACCAAGCACTTCATCAATTACTAAGTGACTATCGAAACACTTACACAGTAGCACATGACGTTTCCCGGCTGAGGTTATGTTTGGGAGACCCATACGCAAAATGCTCTCGTGTCTCCCCTACCCTCTACAATATATTCACTAAGCTCCTGTTTGACCATCTAGATGACCTAGGCGTATCATGCACTAATTACGCAGATGATACGCAAATACTCATCACTCTATCAGGCGACTAGGAGATTCTATACTCCTAAACGAAATTTACAGTAAAATACAGGCTTGGATGGCCAAACACAGCCTTTGTCTTAACGCCGATAAAATTGAGATCCTAATCATTGGTTCCAAGTTAACACTCAACAAGCTAGGCCCCAAATACTCCTCCTTCAATATTGATGGTAACCTCATCAAAGTTGACAAGGAAGCAAAAACCCTAGGCTTCTATCTAGATTCTGCCTTAACCCTCCAAAGACAAACTAACGTCACCTCCTCCTCAACGGCCTATACATCAAAACTGATAAATGCCTGCAGACCATTCCTGAACACTAACAGCTGTATCACCCTTGCAAGAGCCCTCATACTATCCAAACTGGACTATTGTAATACTCTCTACTTGGGCAACAGTAGTAGCAAGTATTGCAAGACAATGCTCTCAGAACTGCCCTAAATATTCCTTGTTCCAACCACATTTCACAAATCCGATGTAACACCAACTGGCTCACAATCCAAGATAGGATCACCTTTAGAACGCTCATGATTACCCACAAGTGCCTTAACAACTCAACCCCTAAGTATCTGATGAACAAATTCTCTATAAAAGAGTCTACTAGACCTACTAGAACTAACTATGCCCATTGTCTCAAAATTCTGAAATTCAAACTCAACAAAGCAGGAGGTTCCAGTTTTCACAGCTAAGACTTGGAACAAGCTTCCACTTGCACTAAGGACCGACCCTGTGTTCCTCTCATTTCGGAATAAAGTAAAAAGTAAAAACTTGGCTATTCTCGCAAACTAACTAAGGACCCCCATGTACTATCGTGACTTCTAGACCCAGCTACCCTCTCGACCATGCCCATAGCTTAGGTATGACATGCCCACTGGCCGCCTAGGCACGCTGCAATCTTGCCCTAAGCAATGTTATGAACCTGTACATTTTGTATATCTCCTCACCTTGTATATATTTGTATAGTTTTTTTATCTGTCATTGTATAATTCACTGTATCTTGTATCTCGTATAACTATTGTAACCATGTACCCTAAAAAAAGCGCCCAGATAGCCTCGGGTTTGGTGCGCTATATAAGCAAATAAACCAAACAAACAAATGCGCACTTGTCAGCCGTAGGCCTGAACACAGGTGGATGTATATAGGGATGATAAGGCAGTGAACATGAATGATGAAAAGCTCAAAGAAGTGACAAAGCAATATGGAGACAAGAAGACGAAAGCCTAGTCATAGCGGTAGGTGACACTGTCCTCGTCAAGCAACAGGTGAAGCGCAAATCGATGCCCCTTGTTCGAACTGAATGTTCTCACAATAATACAAACCTATGCGCATCGAATAATGGCAGGGGAGGACAGCAAGGGAATCACAAGAAACTCATCTATCTTTAGGAAGGTACATAGAAACACAAGGGCACTTTCTGGAGAAGAATCATGGGTCAGCTACTCTGCTGACACCAAAACACTAGATGGAGACCTCAGTCCTGAGGACAACGTGTCACTTCAAACCACTCCACGCTGCCAGCCAAGTGCAAGACCCTGAGAAAAGGACCAACTCAATGGATTGCAGAAATAAGGTAATTGACTTCATATTAAAGTGATGGGGAGGTTGTAGCATTGTTAAGAAGGTGGATGTACACTGATGACTCTGGGACGGGAAGTGATGCAAGAGGAAGGGGAGGCAATGTAAAAAAAATGTGCACCCCGGGGGCACTGAGCAATCAGGAAGCTTGGAACACGTGCTGAATTCTCTGGTATAAACCTGCGTTCTGAGCAGCATGAGAGCTGCATGCCAGCGCCTCTTTCTCTGCTCCCCCCTCACCACCTGTGTTGTTCTTACGTGGGTGATAAGGGTGCGTTTAACTGAGAAAAAAAAAAGAAATCTTACCTCATGGTGCTGTGCCACGCTCCATTCTGGAGTCTGTTTCATTGTTGATGACGACACAGTCATCAACGTAGAAAACGGACTTCGGAAATATAGCGTGCTGCCGCGCATGATTCTATGACAAGACAGGAGGCTCATATTATGCATTACAATCTTTACTCTGAAACCACAGCAGCAAAGAAAAACATTTACAAACAAAAAAGTTGTAAAGAACAGAACTAAACAGAGTTAAACATCAATGTAAATAAGCTCAGCAATCCATCATGGAGGACAGGCCATGCCCTGCAGGAGACCAGTGAGCAGGGACTCTTCCTTATATAAGTCCATTACTCTAAACCCAACTCCTCTTTCTTTGCTGCTGACACCACAGCAAAATCACTCCTAATTCCGTTGTGCCTTGCTTGTTTGTCAGTACTAGGCCTGGAAAGTATATTGGCCTTAATTTATGTAAATGTTTGATGTATTATATATTTGGTATATTTGCATGCCTTTCATTTTGAAAGGGAAAAGGTTTACTTTGATATCTTGTGTATAGCTGGCCGTGTGCGGCCGTTTTTCTTATTTATTAATGTAGAATATTTAGAAGAATTAAGAACTCAATTTATTTATATTTCCTTGTTTACTTTGATTTAAGCACGCAGAGGTCAGGTCCGACGCGTGCAAGGGATGTAGTTATTGTGTGTGTGAGTATTAGGCAATTTCTGTACACAGGCTCCACTTGAGAGTGTGCAGTGAAAACATTTTGAGTTTCAGGTGGATGGTATTTCGACAATACTTAAGAAACATACATGCATTGCCAATTGGAATGCAATTCCCACCATAACAAATATCACACATGTATGCTGCTTTTTAAACAAGTTGTTGCCGCCCGCTGGGTCCTGACGCGCGCCGGTCTATCAGAGGCTTCGGTTCAGACCCGGCACGCGTGAGAGCAGTTACACTTATTTTTCAACTTTGCCCGTTGCCGCCCTTTAGGTCCCGTTCCTTTCGTTTCTTTTTTCTGTATTATTTTTCAGTATGGGCGTTGCGCCCTCTATGGACCGCGCAAGGGGTCTAGGCTTCATGATGAGAGCATGTTTCTCTGGCACAGTCTTTTAGTGTTCTGACCTGTACCTGAAAAGTTGGGTGTTCGAGCCAATCCTCCAGCTTAAAAAATTATGGATGTTGTGAAATGGTTAATTTCAATTTTTTCTTTCATATTTATTTATATATTGTGTAGGTATTTGTAGGTATATGTTTGTACATTTTATATATACATATATACATGTTTGGACTGTTGCCAGACACCATGGGTCTCGCTTGTTTGAAGCATATTTAAAAGCTTCTGCTTCAGCCAGAAGCAGGGTAGCTCAAGGGTACAGCTGCATGTTTTCCATACAGGAAGACCCAGGTTCTCTTCCCGCCAGGTCCACTGTGCACATAGGTGTACGTGTGTATATTTATATATATATATTTAAATTGATACATTTATTTGCCTATTTTAATTGATATTTTAAGTTTGTTTGGCGAGGACCCACCTGTTCAGAAGTCTGTGGCGCTGCCAGTCTGCAGATTTATGTTAAGTGCTGCTCATGACATGGGTGATTTGCGTTCTCTATAGGTGTGCCTTAACCTGCTCAGTTTCAAGCTTTGCCTGGGTTCTACTGTGAGGTTCTCCCTCGTGTACTGCTGGTTGCCACACCCTGCTGGGGTGAGCAGTTTGAGGAGCACTTGCTCAGTGTATTCCTCCCTTAAGTCGGCAGCTTTGTTTAGGGGCTGCGTATGACAGATGTCATTATCTCCCTGTAAGGGTGTCGTCACCTGCTCGGTGGCAGGCTTTGCCTGTGTTCTAGTGTGAGGTGTCCCCTCGTGTTCTAGGGGTTGCCACACCCTGGTAGGGTGAGCAGTTTGAGGTACACTTGCTCAGTGTATTCCTCGCTTAAAGTCAGCAACTTTGTTTGTGTGCTGCATATGGCATTGGTGATTACCTTAACTGTTTGTGTGCCATAACCTGCTCGGTTTCAGGTTCTAGCTGTGTTCTTCTGCGAGGTGAACCCCTCGTATACTGCTGGTTCCAGACCCTGCTAGGGTGAGCAGTTGAGGTGCACTTGCTCAGTGTACTCTTTTGCTAAACAATATGTTTAAATGATGCCTGGAACACATTTGCGTTTTCAGAATTGTCAGTAGCCCGAATAGCTCAGTAGGTATCAGCTTCTATAGGGGCCAGGGTTCGGACCCCTGTGAGGGTGTAACCCCTCTTCCTCTTTTATATTTTTATATTATTTTATATTATATTGTTTAATTAGTACTTTAAAGAAAAGAGTGTGTGGAGGTAGTTGTAAACAGACCCATGTTGGGGGTTGTACCTTCCTCTCTAGCCATCACTCGGGTGTTAACCTTTGTCTTTTAGTTAAAATTCTGTTGCCATTTACCTTAGTTAGTTTCAGGACAACTCAGTCCTTTCCTTAGGTTTTTGCTTTCCCCAATAACAATTGCTCCACCCAGTACCTGTGCTGATTAAGCTGCAGAATCTTTCTCTCGACATGAGGAAGAAAAAATGATGCGTTATACCCCTATTGAGGTCTGCAGGGCTTTATGCTCTCTTTAGTGGGTGGTGTGTTTCCCTTTGTCCCAGTATGACATTCATTATACTATTTGGACTATGGGTGGAGACAAGGTCAGCTTGGGGGTATCTATTCAGTTTTGTTGCAAAGCAAGTTGAGCAATCATGTTCTAATTGGATGCAGTGTTTAGAAACACTTGCTGGTGTCCGAGGGACGAGTTCTCAAATAATAACTTTCTGGCGCCTGCCCCATGGTTTTCCTCCCAAGGCTTGGCCTGTTTTCAGCTAACCGTCTAGCTTTGTTACAATTTCTCCTCTGCTCGAGGAGTACAAGCAGGTTTCTGTACCCTCTAGAGAGTTTTTTAGCCTCTTTCTTTATATATATATCTATAGTTTTCTACAGTGCAGTGAATAGAGTGCTGGCTTTCAGATCTGTGCTAGCCTACTGATGCAGATTCCTAATTTGGAAGGGTCTAAATCAGTCTTTCATCGTGTTGAGATCGATAAGTTTACACCTCACACCACTCCCCGTTGGTAGTAGTGATGAGCAGCACCCATATAACTGAGGGTTCGTAGCACTATATAAGTGCTATTTTGCTATGGGCAATGTGCTTAATGTTTTCCTTCCCCTGATCCCCTTAGTGGCCAGCCAGCCTTACATGCATACGGAGACTCAGACCTCAGTGTTTGAAGGAACAGTGGTTCCAGTATTCTTTCATTTACAGGGCATGATAATTATCCCAAGTCCTTTTCCCCCTCATTTCCCTTCCCGCCATCCTTGGCGGGGATTGCATCATAATATTACACCTCTGGGAGTAACACCTAATGGTTTCTGTTTTTCTTTTTACAGGAGTTCTGGCCCATGACCAGTGCAGACTCGCACTGAGCATTTCCCTCCTGTCAGTTTACTTTCCTTTGCGCTACTTCCTGGTATTTCACTAAGTTAAGCGGAGCCCCCCTTCCACGGTCAGGGGGTTGGTTAGAAGTGCTAGAGTGTATTTAAAGGGCTTTAGTGTGGTCCTCAGGGTAGCCTTCTTCTGGGTTGCAAGGTTTTTTCCTTAGATAAGTGGGGGGAGGTTTCTCCTCCTTTGGGAAGGCACAATATCCCTTGGTGGGATAGAGGGGTCTGGGAGTGCTACTCATTTTCCATCCAAGTTATTACGGCCCTCTATCACAAGGCGTTCCAACGTCTCTAAATATATCCCAACCCTCTGGAAGTCGCACTGACAGACACCTTCTGAGGTAGTTAATGTAGTTAATGACTTGGTTCTCCTAGTCACCTGCATGGCAGGTAGACCTTTTGGGTTTTCACAGGAGATTGTTTTGCAATAAGGTGCCAGCACAGGGTGCTGGGGGCTTCAAGGTTTCTTCAGATTGGCTAAGATAGAGGTTAGATCTCTTCTGGTGAGCAACTTCATTTTAACTGTTTAGTGATCAGTTCTTTGCAGTTTAGAGTTTTTGCTAAGACTTTGGAATTTATGGTCCTCCTTTGGTTAGTTGATGATCCTCTAGGGGATTTATCAACCATGGAGGAGGGAACAAGGTCCAAGCACTGGACACATCTACAAGGGAGTCCAGATATCACTATATGGTAGCGACTGGATGTAAGATACATTTTTTCTCCTTGTTAGGTCTCTTAAGGGTCAGGATTTTTGTAAATATCTTCCTTTTGTCAGGGTAGCAGAGTCCTTCTTCAAGAGCTCAGGAGGTCTGAAGGTTTCTGTCTTGGCGGTTTGGCAGGTTAACTTTTCAAGCGGGGCCCTCTCCATTTTGCTTCTGCCTCCAGAAGACCTTCCTTTCTTAGTACACACATATGCCTGGGGACAATTGTGTGTTAAGTGTATTGCTTTTCAGCTCTGCTCAGGGTAGGTTGTCCTATTACAGACTAATAAAATGACCTTTTACTCCCATTTTACCTTTTATGAAGATTTGGCTTTCCCACTTGGTGCCCCAGTGTGGTTATGTGACATGTCCTGTTTATAATAGGATATCTTCCTTTAATGCATGGGATGGAA
Organism: Ambystoma mexicanum; assembly: GCF_040938575.1. Lineage (NCBI taxonomy): Eukaryota > Metazoa > Chordata > Amphibia > Caudata > Ambystomatidae > Ambystoma > Ambystoma mexicanum. Next base: position 835,814,739 of record NC_090925.1, read on the forward strand.
CACACAAAGCTTTCACCCCTAGAGGGTATTTTTCTTTATCTCCAGGAGAGAAGTGTTTGTCTTCTTTTGTTTGCTATCTAGGTTCCAAAGATGGTATGAATTTAAGTGTTTTAAATGTTGATTGGACAATAGAGGAGTTTATTACTCCGATGCTTTTTCCTAACATATTAGTATAGGAAAACTTTGTCCAGTGTACCCCCCCCTCTTTTTAACCAGTTGGTTTTGATGGCCTGTAAGGAACGCTGAAATTGGCAAATCTTCCAGTTGTTTTTCCTGCAGTGGATTTGGCTATGCCTTATAAAACAGTTATTTGGGCAGCCTTGCCTTGGGCAATACTCTTGCGGTCAGCTGATTGATCAAATGAAAACATTTTAAAACATGTTCTTCTCCTATTATTAATTTTATTATATTGTCACTATTGTATTGATCATGTTGTACTAATGGGATGCAAGGGCTTCAAACTTGCATAATATGAGCCTCCTGTCTTGTAATAGAATGGCTAATCCCCCACACTAACGTGAGATGGGGGCTTAGATTCTATTAAAGACAAGGAGGCGATTATTATAACACCCACTCACCCTTGATATGATATGATATGACAGTTATGATACGCCTATACACTGGTGTTTCAAGAGAGATCATTCTTTGGTTTGTTGTTCTTCCCATCCACCCACCCTTCTTGCTTGTTGTTCTTACAGCTACGAGTTGAGGTTCTGATCGGGAGTGGGCTCACAGTTACAAGATGTGGAGAGTGCGTGATACGAGAGCTTCGCTGGATTTGTCTTCATCGTTTATCATCTGATCTGTGCAGTGGACGTCAGGTTCAAGACAGCTACAGAAAGAGGAGTTGGGTTTAGAGTAATGGACTTATATAAGGAAGGGTCCCTGCTCATTGGTCTCCTGCAGGGCATGACCTGTCCTCCATGATGGATTGGGGAGCTCCCTTACATTGACATTGAACTCTAGTTCTGTTCTTTACAACTTTTTTGTTTGTAAAAGTTTTTCTTTGCTGCTGTGGTTTCAGAGTAAAGATTGTAATGCATAATAATCGCCTCCTTGTCTTTAATAGAATCTAAACCCCCAACTCACTTTAGTGTGGGGGATTAGCCATTATAAGATTTATTTTTTCTTTTTTTTTTAAAGTTATACACACCCATGTATAAACCGCATGGGTGCTAATGGCATTATAACCTTTGAGGTGAGGCAACCGGCAGATAATGGCCCACCGCCTGCACTTAGGGATGCATGCTTGGCTCTGTGAATTAACTTGGGGGGCAGGCTTTTACCCGCAGAGTCGGCTGCACCTTTGGATTATATAGTCTCAATAATAAATACGACGCTCAGACCCTCTCCAGTCTCTGGTCTCATATTTACTTAGTGCCATTACTCCTGGGCAAATCAAGGCCCCCATAACAGTATGCACTACATAAATGATCTCAATGACGCTTGCTAGCTCACTCATTCACCGTCTAAACCTAACCACTACATCAGATCGCTGCCGTCCACAACCTAACCACTACATCAGATCGCTGGCCTCAAGTGTTGTTTCTCCTTTAAAACGTTCTCCTGTGTTTCTAGTCATTAGAGTTGCTCTTTGTTTCTGTTCTGCTCCAGAATTCCTTTCTCGGTCTCTTTGGGCATCATTACGAGGTTGGTGGTATCTGGCCGGTAACCGCCTAGATACCACTAAACTGTATTACTGTTACTGCCACTCGGTCCGGCTGTATTACCGCCGTATTAGACGTGGCGGTGGCAGTGCAAATCCCCATTTTTTGTTTAGTCCATAGGACTCAATGGGGCATTTTCATCGGAATTACCACTACAGCGCTAATTCCGTTGTGGTAATTCCACAACTAATAGTTGCACCGCTAATAGTTGGGCGGTGCAATAATGCAGCGGTATACGGTAATAGCACTGCATTTAACCCCCACGCCCAACTCTTTTCCCTTACACTGAACAACCTACCAACATCACGAAGAAGGACAAACCCCACCAGATACAACAAGCACACAACTGAAGCAATAACACCATACATCACCAAAGCAAGAAGAACCCCCAACCCACAACCATGTCCCCTGGAAGACGAACCAGATGAAAACAAAAACCTTAGGCTAAACCTAGAAGTACTACTCGAGAACGCCAACAACCTGAAACCTGCTCCTGAACAAGATCAGAAAACGACCCTAACAAAAAAAGGCAAACCAAGCTACACCTCTAAACTCCACTGCAATCTAATAAATGCAAGATCCATGTCAAAACACTCTACAGAGATCTTCGACCTACTCGACGACAACGGCATCGACATCCTCTTCATCACAGAAACTTGGCTGGACGACAACTACAAAACCACACTCCAAAGCTGCCTTACAGCAAACTTTAAATGCCTTCAAATAAACAGGAAAAACAAAAAAGGAGGAGGCATCGCAATAGCATTTAAAGAGCAGCTGAAAATAAGAACAGACGAACCACTCAACATCCCCAACTGCGAGTCCATGGTCATACACCTAACAGCTAGCCCAAAAACCAACATCACATTCATCCTGGTGTACAGACCCCCAATTTATGATGCATCCTTCGTCGACAACTTCATAGAAGCCATAACCAACATAGCCATCAACCACGAACACCTAATCATACTGGGGGATTTCAACATCTGGTTCGAAGACAGTCATGCCAACTCCCAAAACTCACTGATTGAACAACTCGCCACCATGAAACTACGACAACTAGTAAAAGGGGCAACTCACTCGGCAGGACACACCTTGGACGCAATATTCGCAGAGGAAAAACTCATCACCACGGCATCGCCGATACAAATACTGTGAAGTGACCATCTCATCATCCCATTTGTAATCGCTCTGCCTACTCAAGTCTACATCCAACCTCCCAAACTCACAGCCACCACAAAAAGAAACTGGAAAGACGTCAAAAAAGGCAACCTATTCGAACAACTGGAGTTAACCAAGCCCTCAACAACAGAACTAGACCTAGCTGACCTAGACGGGAAAGCTGAGATACTACACAAATGGATTGCAGATACAATTGACAAGATGGCCCCAGAAAAACCATTCACACCATCAAAAAAAAAAGAGCAATGGCAAAATGGTTTACCCCACTACTAAGCACCATGAAAAAAGAAAACAAAAAGATGGAAATGGAATGGAGGAAAGATCACAATCCAGACAAAAAAACAATGTTCCAGAAGCACATTCGCGCATACAAGAAGGAAATTCTAAAGGCAAAGAGAAGGCATTATGATGACAGAATCACAAATGCCACCAACACACAAAAAGAAATGTTCCGTATCATTAAAGAAATGAGAAACCCACCAGGCTGTGACAATACCCCAACCCCCTCGGAGAAACTATGCAACAACCTTGCAGACCACTTCAAAAAGAAAATCAATGACATCCGACAAACCATCCAACAGAGACCAACCAGCAGCGACTTACAACCAAACGAACCTAAATCAGAACCGCAGCACAAACTCAATAACTACCCTCAAATATCAGCAGAGGCATTCGCAATGCTGATAAAACACAGCAAGAAAGCGGGCTCACCGATGGATCCCTGCCCCCTGGACATCTACAAATCAATCCTCGGACAAGGAACACCAGCAGAATACTTCAGAAACCTTCTAAATCTATCACTGGCAACAGGAACAGTACCAAGGATCTTCAAATAGGCTTACATCAAACCACTTCTGAAAAACACAAGCGGGGACGTAGATGACCTCTCCAACTACAGACCAATCTCCAACATCCCCTACCCGGCCAAACTCCTCGAAACCTACGTATACAAACTAACCCAAGAATACGTTGAAGAACACCACCTGCTAGACCAAGCTCAAGTCGGCTTCAGACCCACAAGAAGTACAGAAACAGCACTACTATCCATCTGGGATGACCTAAAAACAAACGCAGACTCCAACACAACATCTGCCCTTATCCTGCTCGACCTCTCCGCAGCCTTTGACACAGTTAGCCATGACACCCTAACCAAAAGACTAGAAGACATAGGCATAACAGACACAGCGCTACGCTGGACTAAATCATTCCTAGCAGACAGAACTGAAACTGTCTGGATCAAACCCTTCAAATCCACCCCACGAGTCAACGACTGTGGAGTACCACAAGGATCCTCACTATCACCACTGTACTTCAACATCTACCAAACCCCAGTAATCAGAATCTTCAAGAAACACAACATCAAATGCTACAACTATGCAGACGACACTCAAATCATCTACAAGATCGAAGACACCCAAGCCGATCATTCAAACCGACTGTCTAAAAGAAGTCTTCAACTGGATGAATGCCAACAACCTGAAAATCAACCCAGGAAAAAACGAAATCATGATCATATCCAAAGACCAAGAGAAGGAAACCGCCATCCCGTGGCCAACGGAAATGGGATCTACACCATCACCATCTAAAGTAGTAAAAAATCTGGGAGTCCTGATGGACAACACCCTAACCTTAGAACCGCAAATAAACGCAACCGTCAAGAAATGCTTCTTCCTCCTCCACACGGCAAGAAAAATACTACCTTTCCTCTCCTTCACACACAAAACGCTCACCATCGTCGGCCTCATCATGTCAAGTATCGACTATGCAAACAGCCTCTACCTCGGTATACCGGAATACCTACTGAAGAAGCTACAACGGATCCAAAACACTGCAGCCAGACTACTCCTCAAACTATCCAGAAGAGACCACATCACCCCGGCCCTAAAAACACTACACTGGCTCCCAGTAAAACAGCGTATCATCTTCAAAACAATGTGCATAACGCACAGGGCAATCAGCGGACAAGGAGCAGAATTCCTACAAAAAAAATAACAATCTACAAGCCAACGAGACCGCTCAGGTCAACCAACGAAATCCGACTGGAAAAAAAACCTTACATCAAGAAGAAACTCGGAGGCACCGCTTTCTACCACTTAGCCGCGAAAACCTGGAACAACATCCCAAAAGTAATAAGGAACACCAAAGATCACCTTAAATTCAGAAAATTACTAAAAACCTGCCTCTTCAACACCAGAGAATAAAACCGAAACAACAATAAGACAAACGACTCATCAAAAAAGGACATTGACAAACCCCTAGAACCGACAGAAGTACCCTGGGCACCAGTAGGGCTGATGCTGGAAACAGGGGTCCACCCGCGAGACCCAGAGAAACGGATGCAACTACTTCAGCCAACCCTTACCATCCCCCACCGCCCGTACAGCCACAACTAGGTACCACGGGGCTGTGGAACGGACAAGATACCACCAATCACCACACAATCGTGTGTATGAATACTAGCAGCTGCGCTAGTCATGTGGAGGGGTGAGGAGCATGCAAGGTTATTAAGGGAGCGGGCGGAGGGGACAGCTAAATCCTCAAACGGCCTTGAATGCAAAACGGGCACGTACCTCCTGAGGCTCAGGGTGTACAAGCATCCCGTTGTATAAGATTAAACGAGCCCAACCGGTTCAGTCCAGGATAGAGATGACTAACGAATACCATTAACAATTTCCTTCTCTGCATACACTTCTCAAACTCCAAACCAAACACAACCACAAACCTCTAGCGCAGCAAACCGCACAGACTTCACTACAGTGCAACAACAAAACAAAAACACACATAGACTCGCACATCAGCACACGACGACTACCGGCCGCATACACCCCAGGCCCAGCCGACGGAACCACCGGGCTGAGGCTGCCAACAGCACATCACTGCAATCTTGCACTTTTCCAGCCTCCACCCACTAACCCACCCTCCCCCCCTCTTTCAGAGCCGTCAGAGCGCCAGGGGACCACTCCGGTGGTGATAGTGCGCGGTACAAATGACCTTTAACATTAACATTAACATTACCAGTATAAAGCATTCTCTTAAACTCAGACGAAGATGAACTCGATCACTACCGATGATCCTGGGGTGCCCTCTAGTGGCTGCTTTCGGAAACTACTGTTACTGGAGAGTCATAAACTCATTGCACAACCCCCTTCCTCCTCAACTGGAAGCTTTCCAGCGTCCCTGGACTTTCTCCCAAACTCTTTTAAAAACTTACGAGGTCATCCAACTGTTTCAGAAAAGGGCATTATTTTCCCTGGAGATTTTGTGGCATTACGCTGATGCCTCAGAGGTCAATGTTTTTAAAGGCACACATTCTTTACAAGTTTGCCTTCGTGGGCCAGGTTTTGTGGATATTCACACATTTGTGTTTTATTATCCACTGTTTGGGTTTTCGTGTTTTTGGCCGTCTTCTCACGTAGACATTAACGTGCTGATGACGTTCAGACTTGTGATACTGGCGTTCTGCTGAATTTCACACTTGGGACGTTGTTTTGATGATCATTTTAAGTTGTTGATTGCAGTTTGTAGATGTTCACACTTTCGCCGTTGATGCAACAATATTTTGGTGTCTTGTTAACATTACCACCGACGTTCAGCTTTATGGTTATGGCGTAATGACAGTGTCACTTTCACCAGACTGGTATTTTGTTAAATGTTCATGTATTTGATGTTAATTTGAACGTTGACACTTTAAGGATGAAAGTGTTGACATTCACACTTTTGAGCGTGTCTTTTTGATGACATGTTGAGGATTGTTGTGTGGCTCAGTTATGGAGGGGGGGGGGCGGATGTCCAGTGATATCGCCAGTAAACAATGCTGGGAGCACAATGCTTTCCCTCCCACTATGCCGCCCTTCCCCCACATATTCTAGGACTGGCGTTTGTTTATATAATCAGGAGGTTAAACAGGAACACGCCACACAGCAAATGAGTATTCACTATTGGCCTTGCCTTGCTTTTAGGCCCTGCCTTGCAGTATCGCCTAGACTTTATTAACACCACGCGATGATGCATCATTACATGTACCAGGAAGAGTGACATCACACACTGTGGCTGGGCCTGCAAATACAACATCCCTCTGTAAAACACAAACAACAACCACACAGTGCCAGTTCATTCATAAAGTGCAGTCTTGCCAAATCCCTGTGAGAGACGCCGTGTGACACTGCTTGAGCCATCGACCCGTTCTGCTCACCCAGGGCCTCTCGGTTGTTTATGTGAGCAGGGGTGTTGCTGCTGCCCTGAATGTCTTCTCCTGGAATCACACGGTGTCCTGCTTGCCCGATAGGCATGTCCATGCCTGTCTCCCTCTCACCATCTGCCTCTCTTACTGGTTGTGCTGATCTTCTCACCCCACAAAAACCGGTATTGTCCAATTTGACCTAATGCCAATTTGATCTACTCCCATTTAAGCGCCTCTTTTTGACCTAATTCGGTAGGTCAAATAGTACACTTTAATGAAAAAATGGTTGTGGGGTAAGGGAATAGGTTGAGGTGGGGCAAGTCAGGGGGGTACCGGGTGTCTCCCCCCACATTAGGGTGGGTTGTGGGGGTCTCCCTCTGCAGTAGGTCAAAAATAATTAAGTCAATAAAATTAGGTGAAATGGGCAGTAGGTCAAGTTTTTTTTTTAGGTCAAACAACCCTTATCTGCGAAACCAGCTTCAGTTGCTTGTGTTGCTTTGTCTGTCTTCTATAGCTGCTACCCTGGACCTCTTTTTGCCAATCACCTTCTCAAGAACGGCTGCTGTCGATATAAATGACTCTTCGGCATATCGAGAATATTCACCAATCGCCACCGTGACATCGAATCGGGCTGTAATCCATTGCATATGGCCGGCCACACATTGATACGCCTCACTGAGGTGTCAGTGATGGATGCCTTTCTTGTTAGCAGTGCTTTGTCAGCATGTGTGCGCGCAAAAAGACTAAGCACCTCGGTTCTTAATACTGGGGTCCCTCCATGCGCTATAAACCAAACTTCTTATATGTGCATCCATCAACAGAAACGATGATCTTAATATGTCCACACCTGTCCCTATTTAAAACAATAGGTACATTTACAGTGGAGACATAAGTAAAAGTCTCATGAATTTTGGACTGATCCGGTCCCTCATCAGACAAAACATCTGTAATTCCAGTAAACAATATGTTCACCAAAAACTGTTCCAATTGAAACAGGCATAAAGATGCCCACACATAAAACAGCAAATGTAGATGGCGTGTGTGTACAGAGCAAAGACATTCTGTAACGCACCAATCCAACATGGCCTGCACCAAATATGCATGTGTTCACTTCTATTTCTTATTAATTACTGTTTACCTTTTCTTTGAGGAGTACCAACTCCATCAGTTTTTGACAGCATGTATATGTCAGTATCATATAATTAGTCTTCTTTTAGATCCCCAGCAGCCTGAACTTTTTCCCTAGTTGGGACTTTGTTTTGATGGCACCCTAATGACCTGCATGAACCAGAGCAATTTCCGGATCCACTATGAGCAATGGAAGGACAATCTGAGAGACCCTCAATGACAGCCTTTGCCCTCAATATGCATGTGCCGGAAACCTTGGGACGCGTGTTTCGCCTCTTCTACGGGATGAGCTTGTTGCACATAAATGTCCCGATGTGCAATGATCAGTTGAAGGCACTCGTCCTACACTATTTCCTTCAGTTGCTTTTCCAGCATTGTGTCTGTCCTGTGTATTCTCGTTCTTTGGTCCACTACTTTTCTCACTTACCTTCCAGCTTTTACCCCTCACGTCTTCTGCTGAAGGTGGCTCCCTTCTCTTTCTGTTCCCAAAGAAGTCTCTTCCCTCCTCTCTAAGTGCTCACAATTCACTTTCTTAACCTTTACGTCTCTCTGTAACAATCTAAATCCTTCTTTACTTTCCCAGGATTATCCTAGGTTTCCTCTCGCTAAAGCGCCCTCTCTGCTGCACACTGACATCGCAGTCTCTTCTTTTAATGGGCCCTCCACGGGCTAGATCTCCCATGGTCTTCTGCTTTCCTCAGCTCTCCCAAGGAATGACCCTGGTTGATTGCTGTGGCTGCCTTTTGAGGCTTCAGAGTGATGGCCTGCAACATTATAGTGTGGGATGAACTGTTCTGTGATTGGGCCAAGTGCTCATTGTCTGTTCTGCCAGGGGGCTGGCCTAAGTTAATATTAGTGGCAGCCACCATTTTGGATTTCAAACCGACCTGGGCTGCGTATATGTTTTCATCCCCCTCCTAATCTGCCCGCTCTCCTGTGTGTCCGTAAACAAACCCACATGTGTATTGTTGGTACAACAACTGCTTGTCTGAAATCGAGTGCCTGATGACATCTGCCAACTTGAAATTCAACAGCTGAAAAATAGAATTTTATTTTATTTGTATTTATGTTTTTATTTTTTATTTATATAGCGCTTTAATCCAAGGCGCTTTACAAGAGGAACAAGCATAATGCAACAAGCAATATATGACAAATGAATCTGAACCAGAAAACAGTACAAGGAACAATTTACATTATTGATGAGGAGAGTTGCTGGTGGAAAGGCACAAAGTGAGAGAGGGGCTGGGAGGAGTAGGTAGAGGAAGAGTCAGTAGTGAGAGGGGAAGCAAAGGATGCTAGGGGGGTGAATGGAATAGATAAGATTTTAGAGAAATGCGGATTGAGGGGCAGGAGGTAATAGAGTGGACGTGGAGGGGTAGGCGGTTCCAATGGAAGGGAGCAAGAAGTTGGAAGGAGCGGAAGCGGGAAGGGGCACAGGGTGGAGGAGGAGGAGGAGAGAGAAGGAAAAGATCAGCAGAACGGAGAGAACGAGAAGGAGTATAAAAAGTGAGGAGGGAGGATAGGTAGGGAGGGGCAAGGCCATAGAGGGATTTGAAGACTAGAGAGAGGAAATTAAATGTGAGCTGTGAATGAAATGAGAGCCATCCTAGTGAGTTGAGAGAAGAGGAGATGGAGTCGTGAGGTGAGAGATGGCAGAGGGAGCGGATGGCAGAGTGGTAGATGGATTTGAGAGGGGAGAGGTGAGAGGAAGGGAGTCCAAAGAAAAGAGTGGAGCAGTAGAAGAGTCTGAAGAAGAAAAGGGAGGTGACTAAGAGTTTGGTAGCGTGAAAGGTTAGGAAGGGGCTAATTTTGCTGATGTTGTAGAGTTGGAAGCGGCAAGATTTGGCAGTGAGAGAGAGGTGGTGAGAGATAGAGAGGTGGGGGTCAATGTGGAGACCTAGGTTGCGGGCGTGGAGAGAACGGGAGTTGGGAAGGGGGGAAGAGAATAAAAGGAGGAGGGAAGGGAGGAGGAAGAGTGTTGGCAGGAAAGAATAGGATTTCAGTTTTGGCTGCATTAAGAGTAAGGAAGTGAGAGGACATCCAAGATTTAATAGCAGAGAGGCAAGAGGAACGCTTATGGTGGATATCAGGAGAGAAGGACGAGAACGAAAGGAAGAGCTGGGTATCATCAGCGTAGAAATGGTGCGAGACACCAAAGGAGGAGATAATGGGAGCTGAGAAAGAAGTATAGAGAGAGAAGAGAAAGGGGCCAAGGACAGAACCTTGGGGAACACCATGGTTGAGAGGAAAGGTAGGGGAGGTGCAGCCACTCCAGGAGACTGAAAAGGAGCGGTTAGAAAGATAGGAGAACCATTTGAGTACAGAGTCTTTAAGGCCAAAAGAAGAAAGAGAATTAAGGAGTAGCGGGTGGTCATCAGTATCAAAGGCAGCAGAAAGGTCAAGGAGGATAAGGATAGAGGAATGCTTAGAGTAGAGGACAGAAAGGAGAGAGTTGAGGACAGAGATGAGAGCAGTTTCCATGGAGTGTAGAGGGCGGAAACCAGATTGGGTGGAGGGGAGGAGAGAGATGAGGCGATAGTTGGATGCAAGATGGGGATTAGCAGAAGGTTTTTTGAGAATGGGTATGATGGTAGCATGCTTCAAAGGAGAGGGGAAGGAGGATGTGGATAGACAGGTTTTGAAAAAGGAGGTGAGATAGGGTGTGAGGAGGGGGTAGATTTTAGGAATGAGGGAGGTGGGAATGGGGTCAGAGGGTGAAGCAGTGGGATGAGTTTTAGAAAGGAGGAGGGCAACTTCAGATTGAGAGATATGGGTGAATGAGGACATGGAAAAGGGAGGAGGAGTGGGGGAAGGTGAAGGAGGGGAATAAGAAGGGGAAGACAGGATAGTTTATCGAAGATTGAGGACTATGATAGAGAAGAAGGTAGCAAGATTAGAGGCAGAGAGAGGAGAGGCGATGGAATGGTCAAGGGTAGGTGGAGAGAGAAGTAGAGTTAAGGTTTGAACGATACAGCGAGGATGGGAAGACTGAGAGTCGAGAAGGTCAGAGAAGTAAGCGCGTTTAGCAGAATTGAGACAAGAATCGTAGAGGGTGTGATAGTATAAGTATGCAGCTTGATTGGAGGGGGTAGGGTGCTTAAGCCTGGATCGTTGACGGTGCCTACGAACACGGCGCATAGAGGAGAGATGAGATGAAAGCCAGGGTTGAGCAGGTCGGCGAGAAGGGCGGAAGGAGGAGAGAGGGTAGAGAAGAATAAGAGTGGAGGTGAGGGAGGAAGCTAAGGTGGAAGAGGCTTCAGTGGCTGAGAGAGAGGTGAAGTGGGAAAGGGGGGGAAGAGGAGCAGGAAGAGAGGAAGAGAGAAGGGTTGAAGTTACGTAAGTGACGTCGGAAGAATGGGGTGGAGGAAGGAGGGGAAGGGGTCAGGGGCAGGGGGGAGGGGAAAGGAGTGGTCGGAAAGATATGTAGGTAGAGAAGATATTGGAGAAGCGGTAAAGGAGGAGGTAAAGATGAGATCAATGGTAGAACCAGATTGGTGGGTAGGAGGAGAAGGGAGAGAAGTGAGAAGGTAGGAATCAAGGATAGATAGGAGAGGAGGAAGAGGTAGAGGAGAGATGGAGATTGAAGTCGCCAAGTGCGAATAGTGGGGTGGGGCAGGGGGCGATGAGGCTGAGAAGATGGTCAATGTCCTCGTAGAAGGAGCTAACCGGTCCAGGGGGGCGATAAATGATGAGGAATGATATAGCATGGGGCGAATTAAAGATTTTATACATTAATTCAAAGGAAGGAAGAGTGGGTAGAGGAGTAGGAGAGGGAGAGGAGGTAAAGTGAGTACAAAAAAGAAGGCCTAAGCCGTCTTCACGGTCTGAGGGACGAGGGACATGTGCGAAAGAAGAGGAAGATGAGGTGAGGGATGCTGGAACAGAAGTGTTGTGGGTAGGGATTCAAGTTTCTGTGATGCAGAGAAATAGGAGGTTGAGGCGTAAGAATAGGTCGAGAACAGCAGTGGTTTTGTTGGCGATTGATCTGGTGTTCCAGAGGGCAACTTCAAAGGTGTTAGGAGTATAGGAGATTTGTGGATAGATGATACATTTGCATGTCTTGGTAAAGAATCTCATGTTTCAAACTAGCTATCCCTTCAAGGAAGAACACTTTCCTGTGTTTGCATGGACCTCAGAATCGGGCCCTCAGTCGTTCTGACCATCGTTTGCATTGCTTTTCTTCATCTTAACAAAGGGAAGAGTTGATACTTTGCATTGGTGGAGCTTCCTTGAATGCAGGTCAGGCAAACTCTTTCATTCGAGATTTCTTTGTCTTCGTAAGAAACAAAGTAGAAGCTGGGTTGTCTGGGTTGTTAGAATGTTTCTACTCCTTTTGCTAATAGTGAATGGGTTGCATTTTCCCGGAATGGGATTGGATCCTGCGCAGCCCATGAGGCTGATTTCTCTCAGTGTTTCCTGACACATAGCACTTTGGGGTCCACCAAAGGGATCCACATATGCCCTATTTTACAGGCCCCTGCCTTTTAGAAAGGTGGACTTGTCACACAGCTTCTCTGTGCCGATCATGGGTCTCTCCTGCTTCTTTTCTGTGTGGATAAAACGCATGATTGTTATTCCTGGTCAGGACAGGGATCCGCCCAGATTGCGCATGTGCATTGTGTAGCAGGCAGTTTCTAGAAAATACTTCACTCAGGAAACATAATACACGTTCCTCAAGTTACTCCCATAATATAAACCACCACTTCTCTCACTGCTCTCCCTCTCAGACATCATTAAAAGACTGCAGTTTAAATTACGTTTTATTGACTTTTATTTAAAAGTCATTGACAGACAAAATTGGAAATGTTAATTATCGAAATACAGGTTACTCTCCAAGATGTTGCTCTAACCAATTGTCTCTGGCTGCTACATAAAAGGCCACTCAAAGGCCTTTCTGACTGCTCCATGATGGAAATGGGAGAGGACCCGTGGAATAAAAGGAAGGAACAACGCTGTGGTGAAAAGAGGGGTGTTTCAAGCTATCATAGGTTATTTATAATGCGCTTAATACCCAGAGGTTTTTAAGCACAGACCCATGAATCAAACCTGTGTTACTCGTGTCGTTCCTTGCTTCCAAGGCGAGCAACATTGCTGGATTTAAGTGTTCTGGAAGGAGTGTAGTGTTGAAACGTGCCTCTCAAGGATGATGGGTGATGCACAAGATTTTGGAATTAGCCCTTTTTTGATGGGTAGACAGTGAAGAGTACATAATGCTGGCGTGATATGTTAAAACGCTTCATTCTGAGAAGTCTTGGCACTGCATTTTGAACTCTTTGAAGTTTCCTCATTAAGTAAAGTGGGCATCTGAGATGAAGGCTGTTTGCATAGTCTAGTTTGGATAGTATTACAGAAATTATAGCCATGGCCCTGTGGCTAAATGTTAAGTATGGTGAGATGTGGCGTAGCATGCACAGCTGGGAGAAACAGCGTCTGACGGTGGCTTTGACTTGTAGATTAAGAGTGAGGGTGTTGTCAATGTTCGTTCAAAGATTTCTCACTATGGTTGATGGATTTGGGCAGGGTCCCATCTTGTCAAGCCATGAGATAGTGCGGGAGGATTACCATCAGCTCTGTTTTTCCATGTTGAGGTTTAGTCTTCTTGCTGTCATTCATGCGTCCACCTGTGCAACACAACTTTTAATGTCTGAGGATTTTTGGTCATGGATGTTTCACAAATGTGTAGACTGCTTGTGTGTCATCTGTGTAGTTGAAGCAGGAGAGACCAGATTTATTGATGATGTGAAGTAGGGGTGTCATGTAGATGTTGACAAGTAGAGGTGAGAGTGTGGATACTTCGGGTACTCTGCAGGTAAGTGGGCTAGGCCGAGAATTGTAGAGGCCCACGGTTGTTATTTACGTTCTACCCACGAGGAAGGAGGTGATCCAGTGTAGAGCTGATTCATTAATACCAATATCTTCCAGTCTTTTCAGAGCGATCTTGTGGCTGATGGTGTCAAACGCGGCTGAGACGTCTAGCAGGATGAGTGTACTCTGAGTTTTCATCCATTTTAAGTGTATCCCAGATGGAACACAGATCCGATTCTGTACTCCTAGAAAGCCTACAACCATGCTGTGACTCATTCAGGAGTTGTTTTATTTTGATAAAGACCCAGAGTTACTGATATATTAATTTGTACAGATATTTCCTGATGAAAGGCTTATTTGAGATGGTGCGATAGCTGGCTGGGTCATATGGATCTACTCTGGGCTTTTTGAGCAAAGCTCTGATATATGCAGATTTCAACTGAGCTGGGACTCTACCGGTGCTGATGGAGTCTTTCAGGAGGGATAGGAACATGGGTGCCAAGTCTCGAGTTTTTGTGATTGGTTTGTAAAGATTGGGGGACATGAATCCTCAGGAGATGTGTTACATGGGTCAAAGGTAGCTTGTAGGTCCTCTGCAGACAGAAGACAGAAAGACAATAGAGAGAATGTAGTGGGAGGTGTTTTGGGATCTCAGTAGCATGCAGGTGGGAGCATCCTTGAAACTTAAGGTGATGATGGTTGTCGAGGATCGTTTGGATAACGTGTGCAGCAGTCTGGCCAAAGAGCTCTTGTGTCGGGGTAGGGATTGCGATACAGGCTACATTTCCCTTATGCTGTGATGTGCCAAATCAACGCTTTTGAAATAGTGTGATTTCTTTTCTATGTGTGCTTCAGCCATATGAAGGAGCAACTGTTGATGGTCGGTGAATTTGCTAGTGTGTTTTTTTCCCCCAGACTTTCTCCAGTTTCTGATTTTCCTTTTTTAAGTGATTTAGTCTGGGGGTGAACCATTTGGCTTGTTTCATTGTTTGAGAGTTTTTGAAAGTTGTTGAAGGGGCAATTCAATACAATGGCAAGACCTGGAATATGATGTGAGCATGTGAACATATAAAGGTAAAACAGGGCAAGCTATGGTAGCTTGGACATGTGATTATAATACTTAGCAAACTGTGGGGGTACATGGGCATGTGTTGTCAATACCTGCAGTAGCACCAAAGAAAACATGTTACTGTACCTAATGCAAAACTGTTGGCTTAGTTAATGCTTGTTTTTTTACTTTTGCACACATAGGTTCTTCCCAGTAAATGTTGCTCTCTCTCTCTCTATCTCTAGCCCTCTGTCCCTCGATCTCTCTCTCACTCACTCTCTCTCTCACTTTCTCTCTCCTGGACGCATATGGCACCAAACAAGGGCAGTTATCGCCAAAAGGGCAATCCTCCCTGTACTTATCTTCCTCTTCTTTTTTCTGTCTCCATAAACAACATAGGTAGACCAGGTGTCACCAGAACACATGTCTTCTACGGATTTCCAAAGGAAACTCCAACAGCGTCCAGATGCCTTGGCGTCATTCAGTTCATCACCCTAAAATAGCAAAGTAACAAGACATGAGCCTAGTCTCCTGCCACAAGCCCACGCGAGCATTTATTTATTTATTGGGTATTTATGATGCACCTATCCTGCAAAATGGTGTTTCAAGGCGCATCAAGACAAGGGAGGGGTACAGGGCAGACAATCAAAAACAATAACGATCCTACTAGGTCTTAAGACATTCAGATCGTGCACGTGCAGTAACAAGAATGCAGGGGAGAGGGGGAAGAGGGGAAGTGAAAGTTGGGGAGGGACAGGGAAGAAGACAAACTAGGTCATGAGACATTTGGAGCGTGCAAGTGCAAAAACAGAAAGGGGGGGGAGGGGTGGTGCAGGAAGGGGAGGAAGGAGTAATGCTCAGGCAGGAGGGAGGAGAAGGGTACATTAAGTGCAAGTGAACAGGCTCAAACACCGCACAAATCAAAGCTAATGCATCCCCTAATCGCAGACTATTACTTGCTTTGGTCATTTCTATTTGTCTTCCATGCCTGTCCTCACAGCATCCTACTCCTCCAGGCAGTCTTTCACTCCTTTGTTGAAATCAGCATCAAAACAGCGTCCATTATGGCAAGCCAGTGTCTCCATCTAGTACCTATCACACTGTGTTCAAGGTGGTGGGACAGTTTTAAGGATCTTAAGTTCCACAAAGGGATGCTAAGTTTTGCCGTGGTCGGCCTTCTTAAAAACGATGAGTAGAGAAGTTAAAGCTTTGGCTGCCTCATAGTGAGTAATGAATATGGCAGAGCCAGCTTCCGTCCTCTCGACGTGTGCTGCTGCTGCCTTTTTAATGATTTTTAATATACAAAGCATGCTCACTTCTCTCCAGGGTGAGGGGTTTAAGAGGCTGAACCAGATGAGCGCTGCGCTCCTTTTCTTCCAGACCATGAGTAACTCGCCTGGCAAGTGTTCAAGGAAGAGAAGGCCTAACAGACAAGCTTCTAGTGGTACTTCCTAAAATTCGGAGTCCGCCAAATGGCTTGCAGGCCAATGGAGATACAGGTATGCCTTTCCTTCTGCACCTCTTGACAGACCTTTGTGTCTCGCAAGAAGGAGACACTCCAGAAGGAGGAATTCATCCTCCATCTATTCCTCGCAAGAACCGTATTTGTGTTCGTCTGATGCGGGGAGGTCTGTCGAGGAGTCTAGAGACAGTCACCTATAGCTTTATTCCCTGACCAAAATTCTGCCTCAGAGATCCTCCAAGAGGGGTTTCCTGACAACAAATCTACAAAGATAGGCTTTTCGGCTTTCCACTGATTTTTTTTCCAGGAAGAATAAAATGAACAGATTAGGCGGCACCAAGAGAAGCTCTCTATGCCTGGCTTAACCAATAACTATATACCCTATGGAGGAGTAAGAATCGTCTATGCCAGTCTGCATTGAAATAGACTGGTATTCGGTCTTGTTGGCCACCCATCAGTGGGTGCAGAAGAATCTGGGGTTAGTGACAATATTGACAAAACAGTGGATGCTGCTCTCAAGCAGTCTTCCGCTGCAGTTCATTTGTCCTTTGCAACCAGTATGTACACAATCTGTACAGCACAGGCTCTCCTGAGATCTACCCAGAGCTATTGAGGCAGGGATTCAAAGTGCTCCTTTCCTAGATACATAACATGAACAGGTTGAACTTTTATCAGGCATAGCTTTCGAAGGTGTGATCTTTTGTGATGACTATCAACTCTGCTATTTCAACCCAACACACTATGGGCCTGATCATGAGTTGGGCTGAAGCCATTAAATGCAGCAGTAACGGTGTTACCTCTGCATTTGAGCACTGGCCCTATCATGAGTCTGGCGTGTTTACCCCCACCTCCGAGCTGGGGGTAAACACGCAGAAAAAATGCAGATTTTCGGCGCAATAACTGCAAGGTAATACCGCTGGCAGTAATTGCGCTGAAAATTCCCCATTGGGTCCATTGGATACAATGGGGAATGATGTTCAGCGCCCAACCCATGATCCAGCGGTAATACCGCCGGAAGGGTGGGCGCTAATGCACATCGGGATATCCCCATCGGGATACCGGCCAACTCGTGATGAGGCCCTATGCATGTTCAGGACTGAAACAGTGAGTGATCTGAAAGAAATGAGGCTTTCAAAATAAATTCCCTGCCAAAGGATTACATTGTTTGCGGCCAACTGAGAAGGCAAGGTCCGGCGGATTTCCAAGGAAGGTCCACATGCAGTTGTTCTTTGAAAGAAATTGAAACCTTTTAAAAATCTTGAAAATCTTCCTCAACACCCATGGATCAATTTCTCAGGCTGCTTCAAAACAAAGTTAAAAGTGTGATTTGTCCTGAGTGTGGGGAAGCTCCACTCTATGCCACATTTGAAGAACCAGCGTTCTTGACTATCCAATGTCAGGTGACACTCTACCTATTTGGACCAATTCAAATTCCCTGTGGAACCTGTGGACTCCTGGTTGGCACTTGTGCAAAATTGATTGGTTCTCAGTATTATCGTACTGGTTTTTCTCATAGGATATACTTCACGACATCCATCAACAGATATTAGGATTACCCCATAACCTCAAAGACCAGAAATTAAAGAAGCTATTCATTAGGTGATCACAGATGTGGAGATTACGATAGCCATTATGCCTGTAACTTTTAGCTGAGTAAATTGGGTTGTTACTTAAGCAACTTTGTGGTTTCAAAGACGTCAGTGTAGAAAGTCTACTGCTGCACTGAAGGATGTCAACCAACGTCTCAATTCATTCCGTTTCAAGATGAAGTCACTCCTGAGGATTATACCTTTAATTTCCAAGGGGAACTTTTTAACATGACTAGACCCCATGGACACCCAGTATGGAACACAAATGAGTAGGTTATTCCCTTTGCAGTGGCATATCTCTCTTACCAGTTCCTTGTGCTCCCATTTTGACTCAGTACTCTGGGCCTGGCATTAGCCCTTTTACACCCTCAAGGATTCTCTCTTTTCCCTTACATAGAAGTCTGGTTGATCCAGGCTCCATCGCTGTCCCTGGTGACTCAGCCAGGGAAAGCTCATCCATAATAGGTAGATAAATGGTTACCTACCAATCGTCAACCCTTTAAGGAGAAGCTGTCACACAAAACAAATGTATGCTATGAGAAGTGTCCCCCCTGCAGGAGCCCTGAGGTACAAGGTATGCCCAAAGGGACATACCTTTCTAGAGTGTACTTGTCTCCCAGCTAGGTATGACCCACTCAGCATGCTGGCTGGTTCCCTGTAAGCAATGGGGGCATTCATATGCCACAGCCTTACACAAGGCTGATAGAAGCGTTGAGGTCATTAAGGTTTCAGGTTTGCAGGCTTGTGCAATTTCTGCAAGCCTGGGCCTCTGAAACATTATGCTCCTAATGCCTTCTGTTTCCAGAATCCTTCCTTAAAGAAACTTGACGGAAGACAGATGACAGACTAGAGGGGCTTTGTGTGTGTGTGGGTGTGTGTGTGTGTGTGTGTGTGTGTGTGTATGTTGCAAGTGTGCATATGTGTGTGAGTGCCCGTGTGTGACTAATTAATATATATATATATATATATATATATATATATATATATATATATATATATATACATATTATACACAGGTGTACATGTCGCTGTGTGAATGTGTACATTATTTGTGTGTATGTGCTGTAAGGAGGTGGAAGGAGGCGACTGACACACAGGTGGCATTGTAGTTATACACTTTAATTTGGCGAAAATCAAGGAGTAAAAACCCTAACTATCCCTAACACTAAGAGGGGTTTCCCTGTCTCAACTAAACACTAAGGATTCTGTCAGGAAGTCCGTTGGAATTATATAATCCACCGTCCAGTGTCAAAATCCTATTTCCATCCCTTACACTTTTAACTCAACTAAAAAGGGTGGCGAGTTTTCTTAATACAGATTGCTTCCTTCTTATGTAGAGCATACCACCTTGCCAGTAGTCTGAAGGGATTTTTTCCTGCGGGAAATACTCCCTTCCCCAACTTGCAGTTATTCTCACAGGCAACATAAAAGTTCTGGATTGAAAAGTCTCAGTTCCAAATTAAAGCAAAGTTGCAAATCAAAATCTTGGTACCAAGAGGATGACTCCCTTCCCTTGGTCGTTCCCAGGCTTTTCAGAACATTCACAAATATCAGGGGGTATAACTCCTGGCCTTTATTAGACTCTTCACAATTATCACAAACACCAGGGGAGGGGTATGTTTTTCTTCCCCTGGTCTTTCTTAGGTTTGCACAGTTCACAAGATCAGGGGAATTATTCCCTTCCACTGGACTTTCTCAGACTTGTACGGTTCACAATGCCCTGGGGTATGTTTCTTCCCCTGGTCTCTCTGAGGCGGACAACTTTGTGAAGATTTTTCAAAAAATGCTATTTTATTAACTCAAAAGGTTGGATAAACACCTCACTATCCCTACCCTGACGGAGGATTTCCCTGCCTAAAATAAATTAAAGGAAAGGTTTCCGTTCCTCACACTTGTACATATAACACAACAAGGTAATATATGGCAGTTTCCAAAATCAACAAATATAACAGTTACCTTTGCATCAGGTTAACTGTCTCTCCTTATAATGTGGGTGAATTCTGCTTCCCCAGATTCAAGCAGGATGCTGTTCAACGGGTTCCAAAATAATAAATTAATCCTATCTTGTAACAAAGTTCCAATGCAGTTATTTTAATTCCACTTTAGCAACAAAAGTTCCAATACTACAGAATTATTCAACAAGGCTTTTCTTCTTTCCTCTTGTGACACAAATAACTCAAAATAACTTCTTTTTATAAGCCAAGAACACCTTCTTAGTTCATTAGGATCAACAGAAATTGTCTATTTCAGGATTATTCTGCAACAGTTCATATAACACTTGCTTAAACAATGTTAGATAAATCTTCAGCAATGTGGGTTTGTCAGGATGAGTCTGTAATATTTCAAAAAGACATCTTAGTGGTTCTACCACTTTATCTTTATGACTTTTCACCACCACCACACAGTACTTAATCAACTTCCACCTGGTTCACTTACTGCCAGGCCTACTATACTAGAAAGTTATCTTCTCTGGTGTAATCTCCTGGCAGAACAGAACACATTGTTACACAGTTCTCTGACCTGGTATACTCTCCTGCCAGGTCAGAATAAACTACTAACTATAAGTACTTCTGTGGTAGAGGTTAACTTCCAACAAATTAGAAATGTTCC
This sequence comes from Ambystoma mexicanum, assembly GCF_040938575.1. Lineage (NCBI taxonomy): Eukaryota > Metazoa > Chordata > Amphibia > Caudata > Ambystomatidae > Ambystoma > Ambystoma mexicanum. Next base: position 835,835,410 of record NC_090925.1, read on the forward strand.
TGCTTCACAATATCAAGTTTAAGAATTTCTTCTGGAGAAACAGGAACCACACTTTTGCTGTTTGTTATACATCTGTGATGGCCACAAACACGACAGAGGATGCTCCACTCCCGTTGAATGCCTTTTATCAGAAGGACAGCCTTCCTGACACTTTTGTTTCCCCACTTCCACGTTAACCAAATGCTGATAATGATTCAGTCTCACTTTAACACTTCTTTGGCTTCGACAATGTGGGTTTAAGGCAGTTTCTCTTAGGAGCTTCTTTACAATGTGGGCAATCAGTTTTACAAACATTAGATTTGTGAATTGGCTTCTTTTGGCTTTGGCAGAAGTTGTTTGTATCAGCTTGTTTTTTAAACGGTTTAGTGTTCAGCTTTACTTAAGTTCAGTGTTCAAAATATGTTTGGTTTCACCCCTGCACTCTCTTTACAACAGGTTTATGCTTAGGGCACCCTGGATCGGCAAGTGGGCAATTACGAAGTGCTCTGGGGTCACAATACCATAGAGAACTCACTGGGTCTGGCATTCATGCCTGTTCGCTCCACTGCCTCCAGAACTTCTGATTCTGCTTCTTCGCGTAGTCCATCAACCTCCTTCTTTTGACTTCCTGTGGCCCGCCCCACTCATCAAAGGAGCGTTCCCTGCTCCAGAGGGTCTCTGGTACTCGCCTACCACTGGAGACTGACGCAGCTGGGGGAAAACATTAAAAATGTACACTTCCCACAGTGAAACCTCTGAAATTAGAATTGCTAGAGGAAGAGACCCTCTCAAGACTGGCAACCTCCGACAGTGGTCCCGCTATCTCTGCACTAGTCCAGTTTCTGCTTCAGCTGCAACGTGGAGAGACCACGGCTACTCCGCCTCCTGCTGCTACTCTCCTCCATATCTATTCTCTTGGCTCACACCTGAGGGGGTCTTTTAAGACTCCCAGTCGCCATCAGGTGTAGGTCATTTTCATTAATTAACTGCACTTTGCAGTTTCGTGCCTCTGTTGCTCTCTTCATCATCCCATTACTTTGGAAATTGTGGGACTTGAAGTCCACAATGAACAACCAGTTTTTTTAATGGAAATATTAACACCACATTAATTTCCTTATTTAATTATAAAGGAGTATCATAATGATTTAATTAAAAATTTTGTTTTATCGAGGAATAAAGATCTTTAGGGCCTAAATGGGGAATATTTATTAACCCATCTTTACTATTCCTCTGGGAGTCATGGGATTTTTCACCTCTGAGTTTCCTTGATTTCTTTGATTTAAAAGGGGTTTTAATTCTCCCAATGCATAAGAGGTTAGAAATGTTTTCACCCACCTTAAGATAGTCAACTTGGAAATGTAAAAGCTCTCTCTGACAGCAGGCCATTACATATGTTTGAATCACTGATTCTTCCCTAGAGGAAAATAAATACTGCGTCTCATCCAATGCAGTCCTCCTGTCCACTGGGGCCCTTCTCCTCCCAGCTACCCACCCCCAGGGTCAGGATCAGGAAATGTCTGCCTTTCCCTGGCCACCTGGGAGGAGACTTTAGACAGGGTCTTTGTGAGGACTCTGCATGATTCATCACATAATTCACAATGCTAGGGGGAATGCCTCTTTTTCCCTGGCCTCTCTTAGGCTTCTTATAATGCCAAGAGAATGACTCCCTTTGCTTGGATTTTGCAATCTTCGCAAACTTTAGTACAATGTTCCCAAGTACCAGGGGGTATGCTCTCTTCCCCCAGCCTTTCTCTCACAGCCCACCTGGTTCACTCCCCTGCCAGGTACTGTGCCTGTGAAAATGACTTAGGTTACTCTTCACAGAATGGTGTGAGTCCCAGACCCATGAGATTCTCTTCCGTATGCCGCAGACCTGGTCCTGGTTTGCTATCCTGCCAGGTAGTGTGACTATGAAGATGGCTTTGGAGGCAGTCTGTTATCTGTTGCTAGTCCCATACCTGTTCCTTATGACCTCTCCGCCCCTTGGGGGACCCACCAACCGTCCAGCTACTGGGACCTCTCCATGCTTTTTACCGGTGACCTCCGGTTGTCTGTGGGCTGCTCTTCCTCACTTGGGCTTCTCACGGTCTCCCCACAAACCATGGCATCCTTAATGCATTCCTCTTCTCCTGGACGGTGCTCTCCTGGTCAGTTGGTTGTCCTGCCCTCTGCCTTCTTCTCTGCTTGGACCATGGTGGAGTTACCAGAGACACCTCTGCTGGTGGCCAAGTGTCTCGGCCTCTGCACTTCTGGCATCTCCCTTGCTTTGGTGCATTCGAAGTTCCCGGCTCCACCAGGAAGGATCTGATAGATCATAAATTCCCTCTTTCCTTTCTATCCTCAGAGTGTACTTGTTTGTTTCACATCTTCTGGACTGCCCATGTTGCTCTGCATCTCCTCCCCGTCTCAGGATTAATGTTCTTACTCTCAAGTGGGTTTCTTTCGCTCTTCATTGTCCCAGTTTCTGTTGGTGATTCACAGAGGTAATCCCTACTTTTCCTCGTCCCAGTACTTTCTAGGGAGGTCATGTCTTTTTACCCTACAAAGATTTTTACACCATTTCTGTCTGCATTTATCTCTATTTCTTTTTCTGTAATCTTTTCAGCCAATGACCTGCCATGCCTGTTTGACAACTTAAACACTCGAACAAGAGACCTGCATTGCCGTTTTTTAATCAATTTTTTGAAATAAATACTGGAAGGAGAAAGAGCGATTTCCATCTGTGTTCATGGGTACAAATCAGTAATAATGGAAAATCTGGTGCCTTACTTATAAGCGATGCAAATGAAAGATGGAGAGTTTATGCCCTGAACCCTTCCCAGGAATCTTCAATACTCTCAGCCCTACCACTACTCTTCTTGGTAACAGCACCTATGTCCTCAGCTCCCACCTTGGCATGGGTGTAGGCAACACACGGACAGTCGATATGTTTCTGGAGGGGCGGGGGTGGGTGGTTGGGGCCCGCTATACTGCAGGATCTTCTTACCGATCCATGGTGGGCAAGGTTTCCTTCAAAATATTTTGATAACATTTATAAGGCACTGTGACAAGGAAAAGCAACACTTAGAGTAATGAAGATTACTTGCAAGTAATCAGTCTATTCTTTTCATGGGTTCAGTATTTCGGTTGTAATTCATTTCTGGTTGTACTTTTGTGATGATCAGTGTCCGTTTTGGGCTTGGATGAGGCCCACGGTGCAATGATGTTGGGAGTGTAGGATTGCCTTTACGGCTGGGTCCTCCATTTGGCTGCTTTCATTTCGACATAGACATAGAGGGAGAGGTGTAAGAGTGCCGAAGAGGCCGCAGGGTGGCGACTCAGAGATGCATATAATGGTGCCATATAATGGTGCCATTGACTAACCCAAGGTCTTCTTCCCTTGCAGGCCAAAGACAGTGATGATGACGATGAGGTGGTGCACGTGGAGCGAGATCACTTTATGGACGAGTTCTTCGAACAGGTGAGATGACCTGCATCCTAGTCCTGGCAACATTCCCGCATTGCGTACACCGCTTGCCCCTTCCAACGGGTAGCATTGCCCACCGCCCACGGCAGTAAACTCATTGTATGCCTCCACAACACTGGTGTCGCTGATGGAGCCACCTGTTCCCTGTAGGGAATGACAACTCAGCGAACGATCCTCTGAGCTTGGCAGTACACAGCTCAGTGCCCCTTCCACACCATCGTCAAAGCACCACTCAGTTCGTCCTCTTCCATGGGGCGATGCAGAGCTTCATGTTGGTGCTTGGTAATACGTGCAAGACCCAAACTCCTTGCCCTGTTATGTGTGCGGGCCGTTAGAGAAGCACGCACCTCTGCGGCCCGTGCTGGCCTCTGTGTGAGAGCAAAGCGTTTTTTTCATCTCTGCTACACGTTGTCTACCTGTCTTTATTTATCTCTGCTGCATGTGCTGCACCTGTCTTTATCTCTGCTACACGTGGTGCGCCTGTCTTTATCTCTGCAACACATGCTCACCTGTCTTTATCTCTGCTGCATGTCCTGCACCTGTCTTTATATCGGCTACATGTGCTGCACCTGTCTTTATCTCTGCTACATGTGCTGCACCTGTCTTTATCTCTGCTACATGTGCTGCACCTGTCTTTATCTCTGCTACACGTGGTGCACCTGTCTTTATCTCTGCTGCATGTCCTGTACCTGTCTTTATATCGGCTACACGTGCTGCACCTGTCTTTATCTCTGCTACATGTGCTGCACCTGTCTTTATCTCTGCTACATGTGCTGCACCTGTCTTTATCTCTGCTGCATGTGCTGCACCTGTCTTTATCTCTGCGACACATGCTCACCTGTCTTTATATTGGCTACACGTGCTGCACCTGTCTTTATCTCTGCTGCATGTCCTGCACCTGTCTTTATATCGGCTACATGTGCTGCACCTGTCTTTATCACTGCTGCAAGTGCTGTGCCTATCTTTATCTCTGCTGCATGGGCTGCACCTGTCGTTATCTCTGCGACACATGCTCACCTGTCTTTATCTCTGCTACACATGGTCACCTGTCTTTATCTCTGCGACACATGCTCACCTGTCTTTATCTATGCTGCATGTGCTGCACCTGTCTTTATCTCTGCTACACATGCTGCACCTGTCTTTATCTCTGATACACGTGGTGCACCTGTCTTTATCTCCGCTGCATGTGCTGCACCTGTCTTTATATCGGCTACACGTGCTGCACCTGTCTTTACCTCTGCTGCATGTGCTGCACCTGTCGTTATCTCTGGGACACATGCTCACCTGTCATTATCTCTGATACACGTGGTGCACCTGTCTTTATCTCTGCTGCATGTGCTACACCTGTCTTTATATCGGCTACACGTGCTGCACCTGTCTTTATCTCTGCTAAATGTGCTGCACCTGTCTTTATCTCTGCTACATGTGCTGCACCTGTCTTTATCTCTGCTACATGTGGTGCACCTGTCTTTATCTCTGCTGCATGTGCTGCACCTGTCTTTATTTATCTCTGTTGCATGTGCTGCACCTGTCTTTATCTCTGCAACACATGCTCACCTGTCTTTATCTCTGCTGCATGTCCTGCACCTGTCTTTATATCGGCTACATGTGCTGCACCTGTCTTTATCTCTGCTACATGTGCTGCACCTGTCTTTATCTCTGCTACACGTGGTGCACCTGTCTTTATCTCTGCTGCATGTCCTGTACCTGTCTTTATATCGGCTACACGTGCTGCACCTGTCTTTATCTCTGCTAAATGTGCTGCACCTGTCTTTATCTCTGCGACACGTGCTCACCTGTCTTTATCTCTGCTACACGTGGTGCACCTGTCTTTATCTCTGCTACACATGGTGCACCTGACTTTATCTCTGCGACACATGCTCACCTGTCTTTATCTCTGATACACGTGGTGCACCTGTCTTTATCTCTGCTGCATGTGCTGCACCTATCTTTATCTCTGCTACACGTGGTGCACCTGTCTTTATCACTGCTGCAAGTGCTGTACCTATCTTTATCTCTGCTGCATGTCCTGCCCCTGTCTTTACCTCTGCTGCATGTGCTGCTCCTGTCGTTATCTCTGCGACACATGCTCACCTGTCTTTATCTATGCTGCATGTGCTGCACCTGTCTTTATCTCTGCTACAAATGCTGCACCTGTCTTTATCTCTGATACACGTGGTGCACCTGTCTTTATCCCTGCTGCATGTCCTGCCCCTGTCTTTACCTCTGATGCATGTGCTGCACCTGTCGTTATCTCTGCGACACATGCTCACCTGTCTTTATCTCTGCGACACATGCTCACCTGTCTTTATCTATGCTGCATGTGCTGCACCTGTCTTTATCTCTGCTGCACGTGGTGCACCTGTCTTTATCACTGCTGCAAGTGCTGTACCTACCTTTATCTCTGCTGCATGTCCTGCCCGTCTTTACCTCTGCTGCATGTGCTGCACCTGTCGTTATCTCTGCGACACATGCTCACCTGTCATTATCTCTGATACACGTGGTGCACCTGTCTCTATCTCTGATACACGTGGTGCACCTATCTTTATCTCTGCTGCAAGTGCTGCACCTGTCTTTATCTCTGCTACACGTGGTGCACCTGTCTTTATCTCTGCTACACGTGGTGCACCTGTCGTTATCTCTGCTGCGTGTGCTGCACCTGTCTTTATTTCTACTGCAAGTGCTGCACCTGTCTTTATCTCTGCCGAAAATGCTGTACCTGTCTTTATCTCGGCTATAGGTGCTGTACCTATCTTTGTCTCTGCTGCATGTGCTGTACCTGGTGTCTGTGTGAGTGATGCGTGCACTCCTCCTGCACGTGCTGTAACGGCCATGCCAGTGAAGGATGCGGTTGCCTGCGATGAACTAGTGATTGGGAATGTGTCTGAAGTAGGGCATGTGGTGTATGGATGTGGGATGCTTGCACTGTGTCATCCCGCGTGCTGTACTCGTTATATGTGCATGACGGATGCGTGCCTTCCTGTTGCCTTCACTGCTGTGTCGCTTCTGCAGGGCAGCGAGTCTGCTAGAAGCCTGGCCTGCCACCGCTCATGCTATGCATGCTCTGTTCGTAATTGCATGTTGCACTGTGGCTGCCTCTGCCATGCATGTCTTACACGTGTACGCTGTGTTACTGGCTCAACATAGCGTAACTTCGGCCAAGTTTATGGACTCTTTGCACCTTGGGGATTACAAGAGAAGGCGGTGAGGTGGGGGTGGGTTGTAGGGCTATAGGGAGCCGGGTAAGATTGCTCTCGTTCAATGTTTACATGTGTAGGCCTGAAGGCTCAGGCCCCTTGTCGTGTACAGATCTAAAATATGTTGCGACCTGTCTGGTGCAGTGGTTGTTGTGTTTTCCAGGATGGTGATGTAAAGTGTTTATGTTGTTACCTGTAGCGTCGACGCATTAGAGCGGTGTTAAGAATAATGTGAAGGGTTGTGTTGATGCCTTTGTTGTGTTTAGGTGTAGAGGGATGTGTGTTTAGCTGATGATGCTCCCAGTGTTAGTTTGTGTTGTATGTTGAGATGTAGGGATGCTTACGGTGGGAGATTGGATGACATAGACGATGTTAGTTGTCGTACCGTGTCCAGAAGGCCACTTAGAAAGCTACTGCAGACACATTTGTCGACTTTGCAAACAATGACAGTCCACATTAATTACACCCATAAAGAGCACTAATCTGTGTATCTCCATTAAACATTCAAATGACATTATTGTGTAGGGAATTTTCTGAGAATGTGAGAAACGTTGCCATTATTGCTATTACACACGATGTTAGGGGAGAAGGCTAACGGTGTCTCTTTCGTGCCGTTTTGTCGTATGCCGTGTGTGTGGGGGCAAGAGGGTTTGCTTGCAAAGCAGCATTCTGTGTTGCTGCCAGTTGATATCTGTCTGTAGTCTACTTTTACGCTTGAAAGAAATTAGCATTGCTGCTGCATGTCCTCTGCCTGGTGCCCACGTGGAAGCGTGGAGACAATTCCGAGGAACTGTTTGTGGTGCTGAAATTCTCGAGGACAGGCGGGGCTCCATAATGATTGCCAGATTACTTATGGTAATCATCATGCCTCCCAGTTCTTCCGACTCATCACAGTCCTTACCAATTGAAGGCTGACTGCCTTATCAGACAGAAACCTCACAAAAAAGCCAATACTTTTTGGATGATTCCCTTACCGGATATATACCGCTCCCTTTACCCCCCTTCCTGTGTTTTTAGACCAAGAAAGACATGGGCCCTCATTACGACCTTGGCGGAGGACCATGGTGCTATTAGCACCATGGTCCATGGCGCTAAGGTTGCAATTCCGCCATGGTGGTTGGCGGACTTACCGCCCCATTCCGACCTTGGCGGGGCGGTAAGTCCCCAATCCCCATTTACCCTTCCCCATTTTTGCCCCATAGGGCATAATGGGAGTGGGGAAGGCGTTAATTACGCCACCGTAAATTACGGTGGCGTAATTAACTCCATGGTCCCTTAGCGCCATGGATTTTAACACCTGCTAAAAGCAGGTGTTAAATCCGCCATGGCGCTAAGGGGCCTCGTACTCAGGCGGTAAGGGTCGGCGCTGTTAACGCTGGCGTAAACCCCTTACCGCCTGGGTCGTAATGAGGCCCATGGACAAGGTTGGGAGAGGAGGGTGGCCCGTGGGGACTGTGACAAGTTGAGTGAACTAGGAGTAATGATGAGTAGCATACGTAATTTGGCAGTACCTTCTGTTGTCCCTTAATTGGCACAGTCTTTACTATTTGAAGATTTCGCAAGCAGTAATATAACCATCAATCGCTGGAGAGATCCCGGCTTTGTTGGGGTCAGTTGGGCTACAAATCATACATTTATACCGTCACTTATAGTCTGATTACCCAATGGTTCTTTTTTAGAAACCTCAAATTCCTATAATTTACAGACACATCCCACAGCAGCAAAATCACCACGTTTATGTAAGTTCTTGCCACTTGGGATGAGAAGGGCCTTTGGTCAGATAACTGATGCCACAAGTAATGCATCTCTTCTGTATAGTCAGAGGTTTTACCCATTAAATGATTTGGCGGATGTGGATTGACAAAACTGCCAGTCAATTAACATCACCAAAAATATGGGACCCATGTGAGAGCCTGGTATTGGACAAATTGGTAGGGATAAAAGTCTAAAGGGCCATAATTGTCATGTCAACGCCTTGGCAAATCGAACCACACAAGCTACTAACCTTGCTACAAATCGCAGTGTTACCACTACTGAGGTCTACAATCAGCCAGGTACTGCTCTTTGAAGAGATGGCAGCCGTAGTGACGATAGTGATAACAAAATAATTGGGCAAGCAGGATGGGGGCAACAGATGAATTAAATATTCCACGTTTAATCGAGGGATTGTGCCCTAACACAAACTATATACAGATTCAATTGGCTGCACCCAGAAGGGTGACACTGAACAATGTACACGAGGAGTTGTGCAGATACTTTCATGGAAGGAGGCGGGCATTTGTTGAAACATAAACTATGCCAATTGGCTTGACTTTGTAAACATTTATGGCATTCAAATGTTCCAGGAAACCTGGGCACTCCAATCCCCCACAATTGATGTTGTTATTCTTTATGAAATTAGGGCAAAAGCCAATGCTTATGAGTGACCATGAGGAGGCTTATCGGCTTATGTTTCCAATGGATTGTGTCCTCTCATGTATTCCTCACCTTTGATATATTCGGAAGTCTGCTTGCAGCTTCAGCAACATTTTACCATAGTATTGGGTGCCGTGCATCGTCAAGTCATGGCCCTCGACAGCCTCCATCCTGTCCTTGGCTGTGACATTGACACTGGTATTGCCTTGGTTCTATTTTTCTGCATGCTCAGAACGCATCGGACGGTTCATCACCTCTGCGATTTCTCATTGCGTATTTTCAGCAGTTTTGAAGTTCGTCGAAAATCTCTACACCGTAGAGCGATTTCAAACGGTGCTCCGATTATGGCACTAAAATGCCCATTACGAACCCACATCGGATCTGCCTGTGGTGTTTGGGTGTGGACCACAGAGTCGATGACTGCAGTTCCTGTCAGTCGATGACAGTGAAGGCCTTGAGGGAAAGGAAGGGGAAACTCCCCACAGGTACGCCCCTTTCTAAATCTCCTTCTACTATCCCTTCCAAAAAGAGGCCGTTGGATGAGTCCATGGAGGTTTCCCCTGTGAAAAAGCACTCTAAACACTTGAAGTGCTTGAGATCCAGATCTCATCATTCGTCCTCATCAGACAAAAAGACTAAGAAACTATGCCATTGTTTGCAGTCGTCTTCATCAGACTCTTCTCCTGAAAGATGGGTAAACTTTCCAAGTAAGTCGGCATCTTCTTCTGACTGGGACAAATTTAGTCTCCAGATGCTGGATGTTTTTCAGAAGACGGCTCCAATCACCCCTTCAAAAAAGCCCAAGAAGGCCTCAGACCCCACCACGTCTGGTAAGACCGGCAGGGTTTCTTCTGAGACCACTACTCACACGCTGAAAAGGCTGAGCAGTAAGTATCCTCTTTTTTGTTTCTTCGGAGCGTGGGAGAGCAGTCGCCGGTAGCCTGAGGGATCTGCAGGCTTAGGGAAGCCCTGCCTGGCCCTGCGGGCCTCCGTGAGTTTTGTTGCTACAATTATTGAAATTTTTGCCTCGCGCTCTGAGCGCGTTGTTGTGCTGCTTCCCCCTCCCACTTCCTGGTCCACCTCTCCCTTCCCGCCTCCCTGCCCGCTCACCCCCCCCTCTGATTGGCTGCCTGGCTGCCTCTCTCTTGGCCTACTTGACGGCTGCTCCCCCCGCTCGCTTCTTTGTTTCTTCGGAGCGTGGGAGAGCAGTCGCCGGTAGCGTGAGGGATCTGCAGGCTTAGGGAAGCCCTGCCTGGCCCTGCGGGCGTCCGTGAGTTTTGTTGCTACAATTATTGAAATTTTGCCTCGCGCTCTGAGCGCGTTGTTGTGCTGCTTCCCCCCTCCCACTTCCTGGTCCTCCTCTCCCTTCCCGCCTCCCTCCCCGCCCACCCCCCCTCTGATTGGCTGCCTGGCTGCCTCCCTCCTGGCCTACTCGACGGCTGCTCCCCCCGCTCGCTTCTTTGTTTCTTCGGAGCGTGGGAGAGCAGTCGCCGGTAGCATGAGGGATCTGCAGGCTTAGGGAAGCCCTGCCGGGCCCTGCGGGCCTCTGTGAGTTTTGTTGCTACAATTATTGAAATTTTGCCTCGCGCTCTGAGCGCGTTGTGCTGCTTCCCCTCTCCCACTTCCTGGTCCTCCTCTCCCTTCCCGCCTCCCTGCCCGCCCACACCCCCCCTACCCTCCTCACTCTGCCTATATCCACCCCTTTCCTGGGCAGCCCCCTGCCCGGCAGCCCCCTCGGCTAAGGGCCCCTTAGGCAAAGGGCGGCTCCTACGGTTGCGACTCCCTGTGTGTCTGCAGGTGTCCGCAGGGGACGCCAGGCACCTGCACTTCTTCTCCACCTCTCCCGGCCCACCCCATCTATTCCTGGTCACTTCTTCGCATGGTGTCTTCTCCTCACTGTGTCTCACAGTAGTGTTAACTAGGGTTTTTTTCTCCCCCAGCAGGATTCTCAAACTTAGGTGGCCTCTGTACCTAATACGCTCTAACTGTTCTGAATTGTGGTAACCAGGGTTTTTCTCCCCCCGTAGGATTCTCAAACTTAGGTGGCCTCTGTACCTTATACGCTCTCACTGTTCTGAATTGTGGTAACCAGGGTTTTTCTCCCCCCGCAGGATTCTCAAACTTAGGTGGCCTCTGTACCTAATACGCTCTCACTGTTCTGAATTGTGGTAACCAGGGTTTTTCTCCCCCCGCAGGATTCTCAAACTTAGGTGGCCTCTGTATCCAATACGCTCTCACTGTTCTGAATTGTGGTAACCAGGGTTTTTCTCCCCCCGCAGGATTCTCAAACTTAGGTGGCCTCCGTACCTAATACGCACTCACTGTTCTGTAATGTGGTAAACTAGGGCTGGCCGCTCTCTTAATGCCTGCGTGCTCTCAAATCGTCTGTCCTCCTCCCCCACTCCCTCCTACTCCATGGTGCTCTCTATCTCGCCTATCTTCTCTAACTGCTTCTCTATTGACTACCGTGCTCTCCTCACTAAATCTGGTAGGAAAAAAGTTTAAAAAGGGCATCCTGGTCTCCAACCCAGGCCTCCCTATCGCTGACACCTACACTAGTGCCTGCTCCAAGGAAACTCTCACTGACATCCTCTTTTTCGTGCCTTCGCCTGACCTATGGACCCTTCATATGGTCTCTGTGCTCTCTCCTTTCTTCTCTTCTCCCATTAATGGTGGCACCCGTTGGGATGTCCTCTTGGCCTCCTTCCACTCTTCTAAGGCCATCATTAATGTCTACGCTAATGGGACCGTCTTGGTCCAAGGCCCTCAGGCCAACCTTCACCTCTTTGATAGACGCTTCCAATGCCTCATTAACTTCCTTTCCTCTCCTGCTGGCACTCCTTGCCCACCGCATCGCCGCTCTCTGCCTCAACTTTCAGTGCTATGCGGACGATACCCAGCTCATTTTCAGGCTACCCTCGGCCTCCTCCTCTCCTTCCCTCATCTCTGACTGTCTGTCTGCTATCCAGGAATGGTGTGCCGCCAATGACTTCTGCCTTAATGCCAGTAAGACTGAGATTCTACTCATCGGCACACCCACTCCCTCCTTCCCTGCAGCTCTCTGGCCGGCCTCTCTTGGCCCTCTTCCTGCTCCTACCTGCACGGCAAAAAACCTCAGGGTTATCTTCGACTCCACACTCTCCTTCTCTCCTCATATATCTGATGTCTCTAAGAAGTCACACTACCAGCTGCGCCTCCTCAGAGGTATTCTTCCCTTCCTCTCCTTCCCCCAGAAGCTCACTGTCTCACGAGCCCTGGTTCTCTCAAAGCTGGACTACTGTAACAGCCTCTATCTTAATCTGCCTGCCTCCACTCTCCGCCTTCTGCAACTCATTCAGAACAGAACTGCGAGACTTGTCCTTGGCCTCAAGCCCAGGGACTGTATCTCTCCAGGACTGAAGTCTCTACACTGGCTCCCAGTGGCTGTGAGGATAACGTTCAAAACCCTCTGCATTGTCCACAAGGCCTTCTGGGGCCTGATGAGTTAATCTCAGAGGAGTCCAAATTGCAAAATCTTGTGGATGCTCTGATGGATGCTAATGGCTTAGACACCTCACCTGAGACAGATTTCCCCACTCCTGACTCTTCAAGCCATGCAGAAGTCTCATATAGATCGGTGATGAGTAAAGTCGTAGAATATCTAGGTTTGGGAAAACCAGCCTCAATCCTGGAAAAGGATGACCTTACAGACATGCTGCATAGGGAGCCCACAGGGGAACCTTTGTTATCCTTCCACACTGCATTAAGAACCAGAGTGTTGGAAAACTGGTTAAAACCAGATATGACACAGGTGGTTAACAAGGATCTGGCCAAGAAATACAGGCCTGTCACAGCAGATCCAAGTTTTCTATAAAAGCACCCCACTCTGAAAGCTTATTGGTTCAGGCAGCCATGTCCTCTTCGAAGACTGTAGCCTATCCTACTATACCCCAGGATAGAGATGATAAAAGGTTTGATCTTAGGAAAGAGGGTGTTTTCCGTAGGCAGCATGGCCCTGAAGGCCATTAATGCGACTTGTACACTGGCCAAGTATACGCACACCTTGTGGAACATAATAGCTTTGGCTGTGGAGCATATCTCTGAGGGGGAGGAACGAGTTATTTATTTTTTTAACCGTGTGCAAGACGGCCAAGGATGCCATGTGCCAATTTCTCTAGTCTGGACTAGACTCTGCAGAATCGGTAAACAGAACTATGGCAGTGAGTACTGTCGCCAGAAGATTCGCTTGGTTGAGAAAGTCAGGCTTCACACCTGACATCCAATTATGACATGCCATTTGATGGCTCCCAGCTTTTTGGCTCCAAGGCCAATGAGAGCCTAGACACATTACAGGTATGCAAGGCAGCAGTTAAGTCACTGAGAGCAGCGATATGCCAGCCTCAACAATCTCAAGGGTCTTCCCACAGTTGGAGGAGTCGTCCTTTCCGTTTCTACTCATCAGTTGCTAAAGGAAGAGGACAAAGAAGAGCTCTGTGTGGCTCACAAGGACGAGGAGGAAAACCTCCTCTTTCAGCCTCTACTTCTTTGTCCTTGGCTTCAACAACAACCCTAAGTCGCCTTTGAGTCTTTGGCTCACGGGAATGTGGTGGAGGGCAGGCTGACTCAGCATTAGAAGAGTTGACGAGGCATAACCTCCCATGTTTTGGGCACTGCAGACTAGGAAACACCCCTAGATTGTCCTCGAAGAGGCCACGCCTTGAAGGATCCAGATCCGCTCCTCTTGCAGGAGATTCTCAACCTGTTGGAGAAAGGTTCAATAGTGTCAGTAGCTGTGGCGGAGAGGAATCAAGGTTGGTACTCGCCTTATTTTCTAATCCCCAAAAAGGATGGATGACTGCGACCCATATTGGACTTCAGATGCTTGAACAAGTTCCTCATTCAGGACAAGTTCAAGATGGTTACTCTTTTTCAGATTTTTCAGGCTCTTTGACTCCAGTATTGGTCGGTGTCATTGGACCTTCAGGATGCTTATTTCCATGTGCCAATTCATCCCAAGCACAGAAAGTACATGTGTGTTGCTGTTGGCAGCTCTCAGTATCAGTTTTGGGTTCTGCCATCTGGGCTCACCTCAGTCTCGAGGGTTTTCACCAAGCTCATGGGGGTGGAGACAGCAAGTCTAAGGAGGGAGGGGATTCACATCTACCCCTACTTAGATGATTGGCTGATCAGAGCTTGTTCTCCTGAACATGCTTAGGATCATCTCAGTCAGACTTGACACTTCCTCCACACGCTGAGCTTCTTCCTAAATTTGAAGAAGTCCCACTTGACACCACCTCAGAAGCTTCAATTTATTGGAGCGGTCTTGGATTTGTCCTCAGGGAAAGCCTCGCCTGTCCAATTCTACTACATCTGGCCCATCAGGGGCTTCAGGCTTCAACAGTAAATGGTTATCTAGAGGCGCTTTCTATTTGTAAGCGTTCACCCAATCAGGGTTCCTATTTCAAATTCCCTATAGTAGTTCAATTTCCAAAGGGATTAACGAATATCTTTGCCCTGGTCCCTTTTTATTATACCGGTTTGGGACTTAAATCTGGTGTTAAAGTTTCTAATGGGAGCACTTTTTTAACCCTTGCATTCTTGTCTACTCAGAATGTTAACCCTTGAGACAATTTTTCTAACAGGTGATTATATCAGCTCGTAGAGTCTGAGCTTCAGGCTCTTTCTTCTAAACCACCCTTTAAGACCTTTTTTAAGTAGACAGTGGTTTAGAGGGTGTGTGCTTCTTCCTTACCGAAAGTAGTGTCAGAGTTCCATTTGGCTCAGAAGATTGTGTTGCCAGCTTTCTACCCACCTGCTCATCCCTCTGAGGATGAGAGGTTACATTGCTTGGACCCAAAGAGGGCCTTAAGCGTCTGTATAACTAGAATGTCAAAAATCAGGCAAGATCACTAACTCTTCATGGGCTGTTCAGGTCACAAATTGGGACAAGCTGTCGCCAAGAAAACCATCTCTCACCGGATAATTTTATGCATTTATGAATGTTATTCCTCAGCTGGCAAAGATCTACCAAAAGGCTTAAGAGCGGATTCTATCCAAGGACTGGCCACTTCATCAGCTCTTCAGAGAGGGGTGCCCATACAGAAAATTTGCAGTGCATCAACTTGGTCCTCTTTGCACACTTTCAGCAAAAACTATTGCTTGGATTAAATGTCCGCCAGGAGACTGAATTTGGCAAGGCTGTGCTTCACAGCATTAATCAGCAAGAAATAATCTCCCCCACCCCCTTCAACATACTGCTTAGGGAGACTATGAAAAATGAGGAATAGATTGTAGGACACAATCCATTTGAAGAGCAAATTACTTAGCCCTGGTGATGTTCTTTCTACTGGATGTTCCTCCCACGTATTCCTCATCGCTCTCCCATCCTACCCCTCTATCTAAGTGAGAATGTACATATTTGTACGCCTTCCCTCCTTTTAACGCCTGGGTCATACTCTTAACATGGCTGAGCATTGGGAAGAAAAAACTAAAACTGAGGCAATGGGCACCCGCAAGCTTCTTATACCAGGGTCGACGTCACGGCCAAGGACAGGACGGAGGCCGCCGAAGGCCATGACCCGACAACACGCACTCGATACTATGGAAAATAATTATTGAAGCTGCAAGGAGACTTACAAATATATTAAAGATGAGGAATACATGGGAAGAAAATCCAGTCAAAAGAACATTACCAGGTGTAATTAATTTGTTCTTTGTGGCAATTAGACTGGGTCAAGGCAAAGCCTTAGCTCTGAGTAAGGATATTCTGCCAATGAGGTTGACCACAGTCGGTGGGGATCGGCTTGTGGTGATTAAATTTGATAATGCACACGGTGGTGGCTGCGGCCACTTTGCAGTCCAGGCCTGCAGCATCCTCTTCTACGACGGCTACTCAGGTTCTGGGGAAAGAGGATAAGCTTCTTGACTCCCTTGGGAGGAAGATTTTTGCCAACTCGGCCCTGCAACTACGACAGGCTAATGCAGAACTCGTGTTAGCGGGGGCGAATATGAAAATGTGGAAAGGTCTGTCGGAGTTTGAGGAGTTCATCCCGGTTGAAAAACTTGAGGACTTTAAGGTGGGATTGTCTGATGCCAGGATCCTGGCTGAAGATCTGCTGGAGGCCGTGGCTCATCATGTTGACACTTCGGCCCAGGGCCTTATGCTTGGAGTGGATACCTCTCGGCAGGCTTGGCTGCACGCCACCAAGTTCTCCGATGAGGTACAGGACAAGGTTTTGGACCTGCCGTTTGACGGCAAGGAGCTTTTTCATTCCTCAACGGATGTGGAACTGGCCAAAACAAAGGATAGGACCCAGACTGCCAAATCCTTGTCTGTCGGTAAAACCACCTTTTAAGACGCAGAGACCGTTGCCACAATCCCAGCCCTCCTCTGGTTTCAGGGGTTTTCTCGATCGATACCCCTTTGGCAAACTCCCGCCGGAGGCAGCAACGGAGTCGGTTTTTCTCCCGCTCCTCAGCCTCCTCCAGCCTCGTCCTCAGGTCGTGCCGCCACTGAAAAACCTGCCAAATGAGGGTTCTCTGCGCTCGCACGAGACCCCGGTGGGAGGACGCATTGCGTCTCATTGGGAGGCATGGCAGACTATCACTGAGGACCGGTGGGTCTCGTCAGTCGCTCGGGTGGGCTTCCGCTTACCCCTTTCCCCTAATCCACCCATCAATCCTCCTTTCCAGCAGTCGGGTTCGCCCTCCCTCAGGGCCGAGATTCAGATGTTATTGGATCTCAGGGCAGTGTAACCTGTTCCCCTATGTGAACGAGGGGAGGGCTTCTACTCCCGACTGTTTACGGTGTCCAAATCCAACCAGGCTGGCCTGCGGACCATTCTAGACCTTTACCAGTTCAATCTTTTCCTACCCCAATAGAAATTCAAGATGATCACGCCTGCTCAGATAAAGTCCTCTTTGCAGATGGGCCATTGCTCAGCGTGGTGGACCTTCAGGATGCGTGCATGCATATTCTGATCTGGAATCCACACTGGAAATACCTGCGTTTCTCTGTGGGAGAGGAGCATTTCCAGTTTTGAGTGCTTCCTTTTGGCCTCAGCTCGGCACCGCGTGTCTTTACGAAGATGTCGGTGATTGCAGCCCATCTTCGTCTACAGGGTATCCATGTGTATCTGTATTTGGACGATTGGCTGTTATGCAGCTATTGGCCGTTAAAAGCCGCGTGCGATCTTCAGTCTCTTCTCCAGCTCCTGTTCCACCTCAGGCTGTCAGTGAACTAGCGGAAATCTTCTATGACGGTCTCTCAGGACTTGATTTTCCTGGGTTTTCGCTGGAACACGATAGACTGCAGAGTTTACCTGACCGGGGACGGAATGGCGGATCTGTTGGCCATGTGCCAGATGTTTGCGCAGTAAGAGAGTATGTCGGCCTGGTGGTTCCAGAGGCTTCTGGGCCTCATGGCCTTGTGCGTATTGGCTCTGCCTTTTGCTCGAATCAAGATGAGGCGTACTCAAATGGCTCTTCGGAGTTGTTGGCGTCAGGCTGTGGATCCGGACTCCAAGTTGATATTGATTCCGGCTTCCATGAGAACGGACCTGGCGTGGTGGTCATCTCTCAGCAACCTGTCGGTGGGTGCGGGGTTTCAAGACCCAGCCCCGGTGGTGACCCTCACGACGGACTCTTCCCTTCTGGGGTGGGGTGCGATGTTGGATCTTCTTCAGGTCTCTGACCTTTGGTCGCCTCAGGACAAGCTCCTTCACATAAATCATCTGGAGCTTCTGGCGATTTTCCTAGCGCTCAAGGCGTTCAGGCCGGTCATTGCCAACAAAGTAGTCCGTATCCGCATGGACAATGTGGTGTCAATGTATTACATCAATAAGAAGGGGGGCCCCAAGTCTCCCCCTCCTGTGGATCTGACCATCCAGATTTGGCAATGGGCGGTTCAGCATGGCATCTGGCTGGTAGCAGTACACATCCCAGGCCAGCTGAATGTCACGGCGGATGCCCTCAGTCGGTGTACAGTGGTCAGCTACTAGTGGGAATTGCAAGCAGAGATCCTCTCACAGTTATCCCTGTGTTGGGGCACTCCGGAACTGGACCTCTTCGCAACATCGGCAAACAAGAAACTTCCTCTGTATGCCTCCAGAAATGGTCTGGGAGCCTCCTCTCTGAGGGATGCTCTCGAGATTCCTTGACACAACATGAGAGCCTATGCTTTCCTGCCTCTGCCTCTTATTCATCGGACGATTTGCAAGCTGAGGAACACGGTGAACTGTTCTCTTCTGCTCATAGCCCCGTGGTGGCCGGCCAGGTTCTGGTTCTCAGAACTTCAGCATCTGTCGGTGTGTGCACCGATCAGGCTACCGGTCGGTCCTGATCTACTTCATCAGAGGGATACACAGCTGCGGCACCCCTCTCCACAATAATTCAACTTGGCGGCATGGTGCCTGAGTTCAGGTCTTTAGAGCATATCAACCTGTCTGCTGATAACATGCGAATAATTCAGGCAGCCAGGAAGCCCTCAACGAGGTCTCAGTATAAGAGCAAGTGGCTTCGGTTCTGTTACTGGGGTATTACCCGAATTGTTCGAGTACAATTGTTCGAATGATACAATTGACCGAATTATAGGGGTCCGAATTGACCTTCTGCAAAATTGACCGTATGGTAATTTTTATATATATAATGGGTTGGGGTAATAATAATATAAGGGGATTGTGAGGGGTGTTGCGGGGGGTTTTCCCCTGCATATATATCCTAATTTACCGTTTAAATTTGGTCAATTGTGCAGAAGGTTAATTGTCATTCAGACAATTGTCATTCAAACAATTCGTATACAACCGTCACTGGTGCTTAGCCAAACAGCTGGACCCCAGGGCGGCGACGATTGACACGGTGCTGTCCTTCTTGTCTCACCTAGCAGAATCGGACGTTCATGTTCTGTCAAGCAGGATGTATCTTTTGGCGGTAGGCGCCTACCTGTCCACAGATCAGTGCTCTTATTCTCTGTCAAATCCAGTGGTTAAGAGGCACTTTGCGGGTTTGACACGTCTTTATCCTCCGTTTCGCAAGCCGCACCCGACGTGGGATCTGAATGTGGTCCTTACGGCGTTGTGCCATAAGCCGTTTGAACCAATGGCCACGGTGGACCTTAAGTAACTTTCGTGTAGGGTGTCCTTTTTGGTTGCCATTACTTCAGCAAGGCAGGTGAGTGAGCTCCAAGCTCTGTTGGTGGATCATCCCTTTTTGGTTTTCCACAAGGATAAGGTTGTCCTACGGACAAATCCTTCTTTCCTGCCAAAAGTGGTCTCTGATTTCCATATGAATCAGTCAATCTCCCTGCCGGTCTTCTTTCCAAACCCAGCTTCAGAAGCGGAAAGGGTTCTACATTGTTTGGATGTTAGAAGGGCTCTTAAGTTCTATCTGGACAGGACATCTGAATTTAGGAGCTCTTCTCAACTGTTGGTGACTTTTGGTAATCCACAAGGTAAACAGGCCTCTAAGGCGACTATCTCCAGATGGATCACTGCCTGTATTACAGAGTCTTACACTGTCCAAGGACTGCAGCCTCCTAAAGGTATTCCTGCACACCTATTTTGTGGCAAGGCAGCCGCAGTTGCCTTTAAGAAATATGTCCCCTGGGAGACCATTGCAAGAGCTCCAGATCTGATGCTCATTTTGGCCAGGCTGTGCTGAAGAACCTGTTTCAATAAGGGATTTTCCATCCACCCGTAGTTCCTGTGAGGAGTGCTTGGGAATCTCCCATAAGTATGGAGGAAAGCGGACGGGACGTAGGAGTATGACCATGTTACTCACTGTAGTGACCACCTTACTCCTAGTCCATAGTCCCCTTTCCTCCATACGCCCGCCCGCCGTCCCCTCTAATAAGGTTCCTCTATTATTGCTTAAAGGTCTCTGACCTTGCTATAGAAAAGGACTGATGAGCGATGCACAGAGCGGAGCTAAGATGGGCGGGGTTACAGCCGCATGCAGTACCCCGCGTAAAAGAGAGGAAGGACTAACATTTTTGCTAAATTTTGATGCTTTTATAAAGTGCTCCGGTCCCGTTCCACAGTACAGAGGAATGTCCCATAAGTATGGAGGAAAGACGACTATGGACTAGGAGTAAGGTGGTCACTACGGTGAGTAACCTGGTTAATATGAAGGGGGTGAAGTATGGTGAAACAACCCATAAAAGAAGCCTTGTATTAAAAAATAGGTATGTAGACCTTAATTTAGACCAAAACATGTCATTATTTTTCAAAAAAAGGTAGCAGGCGCTCCTCTCCACAAGGAACATGGCATGATAACCTGTTCTGAGATGAGAGCTTGCAGCACATGCTTTTTGCTCACTGTACCTTTCACAGATGGGAAATATCCATTTGCATATCAGTCTTTGTCCCACCCACATGGGCAGTCCAGCACCAAAATGCTACGGCAATTCCTCTCTGAACAAGAGTACCAACAGCAACCCCATACACATGTTTCAGCCTTGTTGGGCCTCATCAGTGAGGTGAAGCTGCGCCTCTTTGAGTACAGTGAGCAGGGAGTCCACGTCTGGTTGCCCCCAGGTAACTCAGGGTGACCATGTCATTATTTTGCCTATCTAAAGCATGTCTAGCACAACCGCTGAAAAGTTGTGTCTGACTGTGGTATTAACATGTAGGGAGAGAAGCATGTGTTCCTGAAATATTGTCCATTATGGCACGTCTGATGCTTAACAAATGACTAAAGGGTTTCAGCCATCCTAGCCTTTCTGAAGTATTGTTGAATGTGAAATGTCCCTGTAAATTCTCGGTCAGTGTAAGTTTGCATTGCGCAAAGCTTTTGGCAGTGGAGGTTAAGCAGATATGCATCAAAAGGAACTTATCTGAAATCATCCTCTGGTGCTTTTCAGATTTCCTTCGGTCTGAGCGCGCCTACCAAGAAAAGTGCCCGTGGTGGGATCAGGTGGCATGTAAATTGGGACACACACTCAGTGACAGAACATTTACGCGTGTGCGTGTGTGTCATGGTTCTGGCACATGTTTAGCACTGAAATCTTGTTACTCTGTCTGAATTTCCTGCCGTAGGTAGAAGAAATCCGTGGATGCATAGAGAAGCTTTCGGAAGATGTAGAGCATGTGAAGAAACAGCACAGCGCCATCTTGGCCGCCCCCAATCCCGACGAGAGTGAGTATAATTATCATTTCAGCTGGTGTGGGAGTCCTTCGCTATAACCTTTCCACCTGCCAGATTATTTATACATTATTTCTAAATGTATTTGCGGTGAGGAGGAGGGCTCTGGAAACGCACTGGAAAAGCATTGTGCCGCTGTGGCATCTGATGTGTGCCCATAACTCACTCTGCTGGTCTTCTGCAGTGTAATTTCCTTTCTCTATCCCAACTCGACTCTTATTGAGCCTCAAGTGATTGTTTTATTTTCTCACTCGTTTGCAGTCCTTCTTTCCTTCGACCATCGAACTTAATTCTCTACCTGCCTAACTGTTTGCTCCCAGTCTCCCCTTTCAGAGCCTACTCTCCCACCACCCCTCTGTGTTTATCGTCCTCTTTCTGTTTCTCTACCTCTTTTACTCAGCATGTCTCTCCATGGCTCTGGCTGTGAGGGGGAAGAACGCATTCGTCTTTCTCGTGGTTTCGATCAATTTAACTCTTTTTCTCCTTTCAGAGACCAAGCAAGAGCTGGAAGACCTGACAGCTGACATTAAAAAAACAGCGAACAAAGTGAGGTCCAAATTGAAAGGTAAAGGGAGGAGCTGCTGTGGAAAACAGCGGAACTAAGTTGGGTTGTCTAATATTTAAGGCCCAGCAGGACCCCAACTTTTAGCTCTTGTGTCTATCTCCCTACTGCATCTAGTTGATTAGGCATGCGTTTGAGATGTGTTTCAATGCCTTGCCATTAGATTACACATGCGTGGGCTTGGCAACACACCATGCAAATGGGTCAGTCAACCAAGATACGATAGTTCCATGTAGTGTTTCAAACGATCCAAGCAAACTGATTGGTGGCTCCCCCTGTGCTAATATTCAGATTTCTCGATCCCAGACCTGAAAGGTGGGGCAATGTGCAAATAGAAATCATTGCATTTATTACGATGAGACCATGTACAGCATTATTTAACTTTTGGGATGATAGTGTTTAATTCAAATCACTGGGGAGAAAGGTCAGACCTTATAGTAGCCCTTATATAGGCCTTATTTGCTGACAGGTGTTAACCTCAGGACTCCATCTCCCGAGCCAAAGCCATCGCACGTTCTCTCTGGCTACTCTAAGATCCCATTTAAAACTATGCCCCAACCCAACAGTGCATTAAAGGCAGGCCCTCAAAATATCCCAGCAACGAAATGCAACATTTCATCCCTGGCAACTCTCTTTGCTCATCCAACCAATGTCTACTCAACATTCACACACTATGCAGAAGCTAAAAGGAGAACATGCACAGTCCAATCCGACGGCGGGGAGCAGATCCCCAATAAAGCTGCAGAGTTCTCCTTCAGAAAAGTCTTAAAAGTCAGATATTCTAAAATCGAAATACACTTTCTAGTACTGAACAGAAAACACCCTTAAGTGACTCAAGCCAGTGAGTCATGCTAGGTGTCTTTCTTTCATTCATTCATTCATTCATTAATTCATGCATTCATTAACTCAGTCTTTCATCGAGCTTTAGCTTGTTGCAGTGGGACTAACACCTTGGATTTCGGCAGTGGGGAAAGGGACCAGCTCACAAAAGATTAGTGGCAGTCTTTCCCCATCATCTGAATCACTCGAACATGCCACCTTTTGATCAACAACAATTGTTTATTTGTGGCACAATGCACAATTGCTATGGAAAGATTCAAATAGGGCAATCATTTGCACACAATATTAAAAACATGCAAAAAAAGAAAACCACAATTTGATTTAATCCTTGAAACAATGCAAGACATTAACAATGTAAAACAAATGAGTATTATATTGCTCGATCAGCCCGAATGATCCATTCTTCCATTTCATGTTCAAATCTAGGCACCTTCAACTTATTATAAGTGAATTGTGTTTGTTAATATATCATTTACAATTAATGAGAACATGTGGGAGAGGGGGGTATTTCTATAGACTCCAAAAAGAGTGAGGCTCTCCTGTAGGGACAAAGGCCCAACCATCTGCCTACACAGTGAGGTAAAGCCAAAGGCCGACCACCTGCCTAAATGGTCAGGTAAAGCCAAAGGAGCGACCATCTGTCTACACGGTCAGGTAAAGCCAAAGGCCCGACCATCTGCTTACACAGTCAGGTAAAGCCAGAGGCCTGAACATATGCCTACACGGTCAGGTAAAGCCAAATGCCCAACCATATGCCTACATGGTCAGGTAAAGATAAAGGCCCACCCATCTGCCTAAATGGTCAGGTAAAGCCAAAAGCCGGCCACCTGCCTAAACGGTCCGGTAAAGCCAAAGGCCTGACCATCTGCCTACACAGTCAGGTAAAGCTAAAGGCCCACCTATCTGCCTAAATGGTCAGGTAAAGCCAAAGGCCCGAGCATCTGCCTACATAGTCAGATAAAGCCAAAGGCCTGACCATCTGCCTACATGGTCAGGTAAAGCCAAAGGCCCGACAATCTGCCTACACGGTCAGGTAAAGCTAAAGGCTCGACCATATGCCTACATAGTCAGGTAAATCCAAAGGCTCGACCATCTGCCTACACTGTTAGGTAAAGCCAAAGGCCTGACCATCTGCTTATACGGTCAGGTAAAGCCAATTAGCCAAAAAGTAGCCTCATCAATTCCTTCCTAAGGTCTGCCCTGTTTAGACCTTTGCCTCCTATTTACTCACATTTGCCCAACTCGCCTCTGGAGACAGCTGCTTGTCCAGCTCATAACAGACTGACCTCATTTGAAAGCCTGATCTTCCATATTAGTGGCAACATTGTTAAACTGTTCCTTCCACCTCTCTCTTAGCGAGGTATTACCAGTGCAGGCCAGCCTATCAAAACTCTGGTCTCGCACACTATCCAGCTTTCTGTTTTTAATACTCTTTAAGATGCCTGATGCCGCCTTTTTTGAAACAGCACAGGCACTGGCAGCATGGAAGGTAGGCATGACTTTTTAGGATGCATCATGAAGGGTTTCATAGGTTACAAGTCAGCCGACCTATTGCTGCAGACTGTTAATGATGCTGACTAGTCTGATCTAAATCTGCTTTGCTGCAAGCACTGTTGACTCACATTTTGTAAAGGCTAGTCATAATGTAGTGGCGCTTGTGACCAGGGCATATTTGGGTGCATCTTTGGTTTGTGGTTTTAGAAAAAAAATATCTCAAAAGTCCGTAAGTCACACGGATTTGTTCAAAGCAAAACCTTCAAGCATACCTCCTTGCCTCTGAGTTACCCACTTAGCCTACCTCTCATCTGCCTTCTAGCTAACATTTGTCCCTCACCTCTAACCCGCCCCTTTCCCTCACTTTCTCTGCCTCCACTCGAGCACTTCATCCATCATGGTTACATACCCAACACAGCTGGTCGTACGACCTACCTGCACAAAAAAATGTGCAATGTTTGTTGTCCTTAATCTGCCTGGTCAGAATGTCACTCAAGTCACCCCATTTTCAGAAGCTCACTGCTTCCCGTCAAATCGTTTGTGATCAAAAGAGCATTGTTCCTTCCTGTATATAAATAAAACAAAGAAATAACATAAATAATGATCATAGATTAGTTTTTATTCAGAGCCTTTTTTTCCTAAAGCAATTAAGGCAACATAAGTTTCATGCCAACAGGTACTTATTAAGGATCCTAAACAATCATTTGACCTGGTTCTCCATAGTGATGGCAACAAATGGTTATTTTCCTGTGTGCCACTATTTGACGATAGCTTCCTTCTGGCTGAAGAGTTTCAGGGAAGAGGAGATACAACCCATGCCGCTCCTCTTCGAGCCGGAAGTAGGAAAAAAATGAAAGATCAAAGGGAAGATAGACAGGACTATCTGTAAGTGACCGGCTTCTTGTTTGGTTATTTCCATTACTCACAGTGACAGGCCAATGGTTAACACTTTTCTTATTTATGTTAAGTACGTCTTCTTCCATCAGACGCCATGTACAATAACTCATAATTGAAATATCTTCCTGTGTCTCCACCGAAAATGTGCTCTTAGAAGGTCCTCTTGAAAGAAAGCACTTTGCATATGTTCCCTGTGGCCTGCTGGTTGAAGGCCTACAGTTCAGAAGGTCATCGTGCATCTCCTTGATGGAAGAAGTGATTTATCTTTATTAAATCCTTTGACCGTGGAAGGCAGGTGAGATGGCAGTAGGAACGTTCAGAAATATTTGGACTCACTTCTAGGGTGGAACATGTGTGCCCCCCTTTGGAGGTTCCTGATTCCAAGATAGTGGTCTTTCTGGTGCACAGTCAAACTCATTTCCTTAGTCCCAGAGGATATGGATATTGAAAGCGATTAGGGCAATGTGTGTTAGATAAACTTGTTACTCTTATTAGGGGAAATTGTTTGAATAAGAGCATATCGGCACGGTCTACTGGCTGGCAGATAGATTCTCTTGCACAGTCTCGCTCTGTTTCAGGCATGCACACTGATTCTATGATACTGGTAAAACGGCTTCCAGAAATACTGACGGAGAGGCAAGTAATGGCTTTGTTATATTCTCCTGTTTTTGGTGGAATTGACATGTTGGTAGATTACCATGTGGTGCTTGTCTGCACTATGGAGGGCAAGAGCTAAGTGCAAGCACAATGAGAAAGTGGCAAATTATTTTCTGTTAGCTTGCGTTAAAAGTGCATCATGTAAGACCCAGAGCTGGGTGTCAAAAAGAGGAAAGGATATGTCTGAGGTGTCGTTTGAACTCCTTTGTCTCTGCCACCGATTAAATACACTCTGCAAGAACCTAGGTATACCGTTAATGTTTGCAAGAAGAAGAGAGCCATAGTGCAACCAGGTGTTTCCTCTTCTTGATCAAGTCCATCTGCAGATTCGGTGCCATCTCAGATTTGGAGTGGGAGGGGTAAAGGAAAGGTTAAATCCAAGGACATAGTGCTTCTGAATCAGGAACATTTAAGGGAAAACCTCAGGGGCTTCCTGCAGGTTATTGCCAGGGTCCCTCTTGGGCCCAATATTGCAATAGTAGAATAAGTCAGCTGAAGTGTTGGCTTTGATGTATAGGGAAAGGTGGATAATAGTAAGTATGCTTATGCCACTCTCGGGCACAGCACTGACAGTATTAAACTAATTCAAGTATAGACTTTCCCAGAATACAGTTTTATGAGGAGGCACAATTGGGTGATGTGTTTCACTTGGATTTCTTGCCTCCAAAAATAGAGACGTAGCCAGAAATCATGTCACCCTTTTCCATTATTTGTGTGTCACTCTGTCCTTCTGAGAAGCTTGCTTTATCTTTCCTGTGAATCTTCTCAGGTTCTTCAATTTTTGCAAGAGGGCATTTTTCTTAAGTTTGTAGTTGGAACTTTATTTCTCCAGCGGGCAGCTATCTGGGCATTTTGGGAGACTTGGTGAGAGTTTGCTTCAGGACAGTCTACCTTCGGATCAGCCGGCCGTATTTCCGTTGCCTGTCCTCCTACAACAATGTTGGTTTTGCCTTTCAGTGTCCCCCTTTTTCTTCACACCCTTCAATTTTCCCCTTTTCAACTGTTGGAATTCGCCTTCAGGACATTTCACCATTTCAAAGTATTGTTTGTGAGAGCTGTGAAAGCTGCTAAATCAGCAAAGAACATTGATGAGTGCAGGTAATTTTGCTACCTGCATCCCTTTCTGTTGCCATGATTTAATGTCACGCTGTTATGTTCCAATATGGCTTTTTTAGCCTTAGGTGATATTTGCTTACATAGATTTCAAGGTGTCACTCTACCAGCTCTTTGTCCAACTCTGTCCTCTGCCAAGGAGGAGTTGATGTATACTTAGGATATGCAAATAGCTGTCCTGGTGTAGCTGGATAGAATTAGGGCTTTTTGGCAAGTCACAATATGTTTGTGTTATTTGGTCCCGTAGGTGGGTTCATTTCACTAGTTCTAGAGTTGTCTTCTGTAGTTCAGGGAAGACCTTGGAGAGATATCAGCTTCTTGGATTGAGTTAAGGGGTGTCTGGTCTGAACATGTATAGGCCAAGCTTGTGAGCATCACATTGTATTTTTGATCAACATTAGAGATTACAGGTAGAGGCGCTATCTGCTGAATTTGCCTCAGATGCTCTCAACATTACATGTGAGTAGAGATATTGCCTGTATTCGTGAAATGCATATGTGTAGCAACAGATTGCTGCCTATGTATTTTTGTCTCATAAGTCACAAAGCTCTCGAACTGCTCGGTTATATTGTCATGTTATAAGGACTAGATTGCGGCAGATGGACATGGGGCTAGTTACTAAATAAATGTTGTGATATTTTACTCTTCCTTATCACAATCCTTACACTCCTCCCACCCATTCAAGATTG
The DNA here is from genome assembly GCF_040938575.1 of Ambystoma mexicanum. Taxonomy (NCBI): domain Eukaryota; kingdom Metazoa; phylum Chordata; class Amphibia; order Caudata; family Ambystomatidae; genus Ambystoma; species Ambystoma mexicanum. The sequence continues at coordinate 835,862,836 of NC_090925.1, forward strand.
CTCTGTTGTACCATTTGTGACTGGAGTTGTACTATCATGACTGGGGTTTCTCTTGTCCTTACAGATGCTGACATTTTACAAAGTGAAAACACGCTTAAAGAACCACTACCATATGATCAAGTGGATGGGAAAAACCAGACAAACGCTGCTTTAGTTTCATCTACCCTTAGGGTGGACTCTTCGTTGCCATGATACCCTCAGCGGAATGATTTTGATTCTCAGGTGGATTTTCAGAGACTGAATGTTCTTTCCTTACTTTAGACCCATGAAGTAGTACTGGGGCCAGATCATCCCCCCATGCCTACCTCCTTACCATCAATTAGCCATGCAGAGCCTCTGTCGAAAAACATTACTTGTATGAAGGCAGTAGTAGATCACTTAGAAGTAGGAAAAAGAAAAGGAGGGGAAGCATATGCCCCCAATGATCTCTAGGGCAAGGGTCTCGGGTCTCGTACAGAAAAAACCAGAACCTAAACAAATTGATGACACTGAAGTGGAGTCTCACCTTCTTTGCCAAAATCCCCGTCACAATAACAACTTATTGACCGAGTCGGTCTAGTGACGAAGTAACGCATTTTAAAGAAGTGACTTTGTCCTGAAAGTCCTCTCAGTATTCAATTTCTTTTGCCACAGAAAGTCAAGCAGTACAATCTGTGCCGACGCTCTATCATTCTCCAGTGATACTATCTTTAGAGGACTCAGTTTTTACCCCAAACTTCGGAGGAGCCTAGAAAGGGCACCCAGCCCTTGCAATTTAAGCCGCAATGCAACATGATGGCTGCACTCACTATCTCATTGGCCCCATTTGTGAAGCTTTATGAAATGATGAATGATAATGCAAAAGATCAGGCCACTCTCCTCGCAATGATTCATTCCAAAATCAGAATTCATTGAGGCATTTGTTACATCTCTGCAATCCAGAGTGGACCACGAGGCAGAGTATGTGAATGTCATTCAAAAGAAGCTACAAGATGCCCTGAACTTGGAACGAGCAGACAAAAAATGTCTGCTGAACTCTGTGTTGGAACTCCTTCAGCTTAAATCCTTGGTTCAAAATAAGAGAGTGGGGCAGTGTACCACACAGAGAACGGATTCCAACCACTTAGCGGATGGTTACAGCACAGAGCTGCCACTACCTCAGCCTAATGGTGAAGTACATGATAATTACGATATATCTCTGAATAATCAAAGTGTAATTTTAGCAGGACCTGTGGAACAAAAATCGATTACAAATATAAACCGAAATGAAACCAGGCTTTATCTCTAATCAAACAGAGATGGACTGTCTAAGCTTCTCTATTTACACGATCAATGAGATAGATTTCAGTAATGGACAGCCATCCTTGAATTCGCCTTTGAGGCCAGGTGACCCAGGGAAACCGCTGTTGATGACAACTCAAACCTACCCTAACTGACATGACGCGGACGTGGAGCCCATTTCTAACTTCATTCCTATTGACCAATTCCCGAGTTTGAGGCACAAAAAAACCTTACATTCCCTTTTCGACTCTTCAAGAAAAAAGTTTCCATTCCAAAAAATAAAATCTTGACGAAATAGAAAAGCTTAGTCTCTCATAAAACGAGGCTCCCCGGCATCAAAAAGGACCTTGAGCGCATACCCCAGCTACTTAGGAATGAACGCAAGTTCATAATGCAGAGTTACACGAGTGCCCACCAGGAAAAAAATCTACAAAAGATTAGGGTCCTATAGGATGCTTTTGGATAGATTATTGCCAATGGAAGACAGGCTTATCTTTCACTGTGCGAACGTGATGTTCCTTTTAGATTAAATTCTGCTATTGTGATTCCTACAATCAGACCACAATAGCATAGTGGAGTTCCTGAAGGAAAGCTGCTTTGACAGGGTAATTCTCTATCTAAGGTCAAATGGTGTAAGAACATCTTTACTGGAAGTTGCACATCTATTCATGTCGATGGGATTTGAGCTTGGTGATATCCTGGAGGAAGACCACTCCTCTCAGTTCAAAAAAATGGCTGAAGTGACAACCATTCCGGCTACAGGTGCTAAGGAGCGGACAGGCAACTGAAGAAAGCAGTTGGGTGAGTTGAAGATCACTTTCAACAGAAAAGATTTGAGTAAACACTAAATCTATATTCCACCTATCCCGCAACAATGCAACATTTGTCACCAACACCATTAAATGTTTTTGCATCAAACTTCGAATTAACAATCAGATGCATTATGGCATTTAGCATTTTGAAACACAAGGGGGGCGTCACATCTGTTGACTGATGCCATGATCCTCTCGGGACTGTTTGATGTTATTTGCCTTCAGGCAACTTGGCTAGCAACGCCCCCGATTTTAGATGGCTATACGTCCTTTCTCAATCCTGCCTACAAGGGTATAAGAGTTCATCCCTTGGCGGGCTTGCTGACCTTTGTAAAAACTGGAGTGGGGATTACTGTGATGGAAGCAGCTAGCCCAGTCGCCTTCCTGCAAACCCTGATAGTTAACTTTATGGCAGACAAAGGAGGTGAGGTGCAAAGGGGCCTGATTTTGAATACGTACTGAAACTAAGGATTTCCTGAATGCTGTGTCGGAGGCAATCGACAGTTTGACTCTGTATTGTAACCCCCACTTTGTCATTGTAGGGGGGAGCCTAAATTATCCTTGTATTGAAATAAACAATAATCCTCAGTCACCTCGGTGTGGTGGGCCATCTGATCATCGCTCCAGAACCGAGAGCTGGTTGGAGCTGATGAATGCTAAAGACCTTCACATCCTCAATGGACAAACTAAGGGGGACGTCTTGGCTAAGGCAACCTGGGCAAATCATTTCAATTCCAGTAGTTTGGACTACATCTTTGTTTCCAGCACAGCCATTCCTGATTTCAGATGGTTTGCAGTTGTGCCTAGGGCTACAAGCGACCATGCACTGCTGAAATTAATCTGGCATGGTAAACAACGGTCCAAACAAGACATCCTCATTATAAACATTGAAGCGACCCAGGGTGCTAACCACCTGACGCTGAGAAAGCAAGAGGTCTACTCTATACAAAAGAAATACGCCAACCAATTGATGCGAGTGTAGGGCTTTAACTATGTGCAGCGCTTACTGGAATTTATGACAACGTCTAATAAATCTATGAGTACTGTTCCACCACATAAACACAGCTTCAAAATAGCAGTGAAGCAACAGAAAAGCCTCCTACGCAAAGAGCTAAAATTGATTAGCCACCCGGATAAAGATCTGTATCTGAGACTGACCAAAAAAAGGAAAAACAAATATACAAACTGGTTGGCTCTGCATAAAGCTTCGCTTCTGAAAAAGGATTCTGAATGTATGCTTGCATTCCTTGCCAAACGCAATGCAAGAAGTACATGGCAGATGCTTAATGAGGCAGATATATTGCATACAACTTCCTTGGCTCATGCTGTCTCAGAAGAAGCGTGAATCGCTTTTCGTAAAAAATTATTTTAACATGAGGAAGGAGCGAAGGAAGCTGCAACTGGCAAAAGTAATATGGGCTAGCTATTTCTGCTCTATCGTCTAGATCTTGAGTTGCTCATCAAGAAAGCCAACCAGTCTAGGGCTCCGGGCCCCAATGAAATCACTAATAACATGATCAAAAAGAAGCCAGAACTGTGGACCCCCTTTTTTTTGGAACTCTTCCACATGATCGTGAGAACAGGCGGAATTCCAGGATCACAGGCAAAGGCGATTATTGTTCCGATCTGTAAGCGGGGCAATAGATCGGACCCATCCAACTATCGTCCACTCGCCCTATTATATTTACTGGGCAAGCTGTTTGCTGGCTTCCTCTCAAAACATCTGAAGATCTGGATTAAGACAGCAAAGACAGAGGATCCAAGACAAACAGGTTTTGTCAAGAGAGCGGGCACAGACCTGAACATCTTTTTGCTGAATATTTTGAAAGGAAAGACCTTTAACAGCAATGCAAAGATTTACTTGGACTTTGTTGACGTGAAAAAGTCATTTTATAATGTAGACCACCAATGACTATTGGGCAAAAATGGAAGCCCGGAATTGCCCGACGTCTCTACTGACTGCCATCAAATCCCTTTATCAATCTATCAGCATCCAAGTCTGACTAATTACCAGGGGTCTTCTGACATCTCCTATTCACACTTTCTGAGGCCTGAAACAGGGGTGCCCACTGGCCCCGACTTTGTTCAACTTATTCCTCTCAGATATTGGGGATTCACTAGACAAGGTAAGAGCAATCCCCCCAAATATTGGAGAAGAAATACTGGCAAGAATTCTCTACGTGGATGATCCTGTGCTTATTGACAGAACACCCTTAGGCTTGCAGAGGAGTCTAGACACTTTAAAGGAATATTTGAAGAACAATGACCTATCAATGAACTCAGCCAAAACAAACATTATGGTCATGGGGCCACAAAGCAATAGAATGAAACATTTGTTTAAATGGTATGTCGGACGTAAGCAATTGATCAAGACTACTCAGATCACATACCTAGGGGCCCTTGCCAACAATAGTAGGCGTGATCAACCCCACCAGATGTCCCTGGAATCCAACATGAACATTCTGGCTGGCCAAGGTAGGATGATCCAAAAGAAGTATGGCTAGTTTTCCATTGTACCGGTATTGTCCTTTTATAAATTAAAGTGGTCCCCTCTTTAATTTATGGAGCTGCAGGATTCACACTTACTCCTTGGGAAACTTGGCCGTCACGGAAGGGAGCTTTTTGGAGAAAATGTTTGAAGCTCCTGAACCTAATCTCAACTGCCTTGAATAGATATGAAATGGGTATTACCTACCTGCAAGCAAGGGCCACATGGAAAACGTTGGCCCTTTTTCGGAAGTGTATGCTGCCTCTCCCTGTTGGGCTATATCAAATTTCGAAGAGCAAACTGTATAGAGCTGACAACGTCCTAATGAGGAAGTGGTCTAATGGATGTCGGTCACTATTAGCACATCTGCAGTCTCATCTCAATGAACTAATTGACACCCCAGGGAAGGCGAAACTAAAGCTTGTGGGGAGGCAACAAGCAACCTCTACCTGTTTCATCCCCACATCCCCACCCCCAAAAAAAAACCTTACCCTCCCCCCTTCCCCACTTAACTTCCAGACCAGAGCTTTGTGCTCGAGTCCTGGCACTAATCCCATCTGCAGCTGCTATAAAAATAAAAAAGGGATTATGTCCCTTTTCCTATGGCGGCAGTCATCTTTTTTTATTTTAGGGGCGGAGAATGGGCTTGCATGCAGCCCATCTTCCAATAAACACATTGAACCATTCACACCCCGGATGAACCTCAGGGTGCAAATAGCTATCACCCCATTGTCAGGAAGCGGAAATGGGCGGTAACGGACCACAATCCTCACTGATGCCCTCGCTTTGCTAGGGCCAGCCTAGGCTCCGGCTGTCGGGCCGTTACCAGCCATGTCCACCCCCGACAAAGGAGTGATTGCCATAATCACCTTTTAATTGCTAATGGTCCTACCTCTCATCACTGTATCTTTTATTGTCTTTCTAATGTACAGTGTGGAGATAAGGTTTGCACACCCTTCTGAATTTTCAGATATTTCAGGCGTAAAATGTTATGAAATTCAATCTAATTCCTAATAACAGATAAAGATAACCCGATCAAACAAATGATACAAAAACAGAATGCTTCCAACATGTGTTGATCTGCAAATTATTCAAAATTAAACTCAGTATCTGGTGGCACCCTCTTGGGCAGATATGACTTCATCTACGTTTTTCCTGTAACTGTTTGTCAAACTCTCACATTGTTTTGTGGAATTCTGGTCCATTCCTTCGACAGAACTCCTTCAACTCAGTGACATTTCAGGTCATCCCTGCACATACAGCTTGCTTCAAGTACTGCCACAACATTTCAAAGGGTCCTGAGTCTATACTTTATCTAGAGCACTCTAAAATGCAAAATCTCTCCTTCTGCAGCAACTCTTACAAAGGTGCTGATATGCGAATGACCTGCTCAGTCCATGGATGGACGGCCTGATTGTCTCCTTTACAATTTTGACATACATTGTAGAATTAATCATTGTGTCAATGACGGGAGGCCAGCCAGCTTCAGGGGCATCAAATAAGCACCTATACCATCATACTCTGACCACAATGTTTGATGGATGGGCTTACGTTCTTCTGTTTGAACACAGTGTTTGGTTTTTGCCATATCTACTTTTTTTCTTCACTGTCCAGAGAACATTGTTCCGAGAAGTCTAGTGAATCTACATATGTACTTTTCAATGAACATCAAATGGCCAGCATTGTGCTTTTTAGAGAGCATTGGGTTCTCTGTGCCCATCCTTTCGTGGCCACCACTTGTGTACAGTATTTTTATGAGAATTAAGTCATGGACTCTCAGATTATCCTTGACATGAGCACCCTGGAGGATATTAGATGTTAACTCGAGTTCTTTGTGACTTCCTGGATCATGTGTGGGTTTGTTCTAGGGGAACTTTGGACAGGACAACTGCTTCTGCATAGAGGGGTTATGTTATTGATATTTCTCCTTTTGTGAACTATATATCTGATATTGGATTGCTGGAAGTGGTCTGGAACTTTTTCTAGAGTAATAAGCATCAATAAGTGTTTTTCCGAAGACCAAACATCCAAGGCTTCAGGTCTTTGAAATGGGTGGTGCCTCCCAAACTCACCCCTGATAATCTGAACACCTGATTCCAATTATCATCTTATAACATCTGGGGTTCATTTACTTTTGTATATAACATAAATTATTGTTTTTCTTATTGTCAGATAATTTTGTTTTGAATGTGATGAATTTGGTTAATATACACCTTTTTACATATAAAAGAAAAAACTGGTATTATTTTCAGGCGGCTCTTATGGTAAAACTATGGAATTTCTTCAGTCATAATTGGGGTTCACACACTTTTTCTGAACACTGGACACTCATAATTTCTTCTGTGTGGCAACTTTATGAGAACAGTGAAGAGGGTTGTGAATCACATCAGGTTGTGCAATGATCCTCTGATCTCATTGCATTCTCTGGAGCTCATTGTATATTAAATCATAATTTTTAATGGCAGGGACCTAGTACGTTGGCACTAAGGTGTAGCCAGGTCCATGCCTTGTCGTGCTCTGGAACACTTGTGTACGAGAGCGATAGAAATAAAATATCGATTCAATTCACATTTTGGTCATTTGCACAGCAGAGTGCAATTGTGCAGGGCAAAAGGCAGCGTACACATGTGTACGCTGCCTTTTGCCCTGCACATTTGCACTGTGCCCTGCAAATGAGCAAACACTGCCTACCACACTCACATGGCCGGCAGCATTTACAATTACAATTAAATGCTGCCTGCTGTGCTCGTATGGTTGGCAGAGTATAATTGTAATTGTAATCACTACCTGCCATGCAAGCATGGTAGGGAACGTTTCACTATACAGGTTCCCTGCATGCAAGCATGGTAGGCAGCATTTACAATGTATCCCTATGGAGTCTGCCTGCTTATAGGGATGCCCAACAGTTGCGCAGGCATGAAAATGCATGCCGGTGCAAATGCTGGGGCATTTGCGTGAGAGAGAAAGGGAGGCGGCTGTAACACAAGTTGCTATCTGTCACTTCTATTTGCCATACAAATAATTGAAAAAGGGGCATGACATGAATGCAAGGCGTAAAAGCCTTATGCAAGACTTTTACACCTTCAATTTACGTTACCCCCCTCACAAAAATGAGCCCCTCTGTATCTGATTGTATCTGATACTTTTTGATCTTCTGTGTTTCCTATCCCTTCAAGTGATTGAGCAAAACATTGAACAGGAGGAAGGACAAAATCGATCATCAGCAGACCTCAGAATCCGGAAAACACAGGTACATGTATCACCCACCATTTCACACAAAGTATCTGCTATGATTTCATCATATTGTATATTTTTCTGGGGTTTCTCCAGGAAGTACATCACTTGCAGACCTCCTGTCCTCACCCGCCTCTAGTTGTTAGTTTTTCTGTTGTCGGTGTTTCTTTCTTACCTCAGTTCTATTGCACTTTTTGTGTATTTACAAGGCATAGATTCGTTTTCAAAAATTGATTAGCAAATTAGCTTTTTCTTGATTAGCAAACCAAAGTATTTGATTAGCAATTTTGTTCTAATCATTTTAATGTCACCAGAAGTTATTTGTACCCATGACATAAAATGAGCAAAATACAGAATTTTTGTGTACTGCTGAGGTAAGCCATTATTGAGATGAGTGTCTGTGAAATGTAAAGGTTAGCTGCATGAATGGACACAAATAAATAGACATGATAAAAGAATTATCTGAAAGCAGTTGCTGGCTCATCCTTTGCTGTGTAAGAAGAGGTTCAGAAGTTTCATAAATCAAAAAGATCACAATGTTAAGGAAAAGTCATAGGCTGAGACAAAGTGTGTAGTATGGTGTTGTGGCAGGCAGGGTAATAGTCAACCTCAGGTGGACAAGATGGCCCTTGCCTGTCATTCTACCTGCCTGCCCATTGCCAGTCCATTTATCTCAATATACTGTGTTAAATACCACTTTTGGGGGAGAGCAGGAGCGGCTAACATTACTCAAGCCTGAGCGAGGGGGGCCCAAGCACAGCATTCCAGTCCTGCGCACCATGAAAGCAGTATTTATCGCCATAAGCACCCGGAGCTGCCATCTGAGGTGTTGATACTTTTTTCTGTTTAAGGTATCTAGGCTTTGTGCAATTCATGCTTCCCTTTAAAAGAAATTACTCTGCAATTGGAAATAATTATTTCCAGAACCTGGAGATGAGCCAGAAGGTGCGCAGGTGAGTGGGTAACAGGGGTCGCATTGTGGCACTCCAGTAGAGACTTGGTCTAGGGCACCACCTTCAAGGACAGGGTGATCATGACATGCGGGTGGTTGCTTGCAGATTATGCTTGTATTCCTTGCTTTCGGATTGGTCAGCTCTCTCCCGCAGGTGCTGATGTATAATACAATCATAGAGCAAAGGGAGCTCTGGAGGCTAACTACAGTGTATGGTATTGCAGTAGATCTGTAGACGTACAGACAGATGGAGCTATTGATCACTACTTTGTGCAAACATCTAGTTAGCATTGTGAATTCATTACGTAAGAGGAAAGAAAGTAAGAGACTAAGCAACCCCACTGGAATATTGTAAGGTGCACCAACAGGGTGATAAGACAGAATGTTAAGGAGTTTGAGATCAGCTCATGGATTGAGCACCAGTTGCACAGATGAATGCAACTTGCAAATCACAGAATTTGAGTTTCAATCAAACACATTTAGCCCAGTGATCATGTACATTTTCAAAAGTTCACTTGTCAATATGATGCACCTCCCCCAACAAAATGGAATGTAGATGACACTGGCCCTCATTACAGGTCCGGCGGAAACCGTGCCGGTAAAACCGGCAGGTAGCCGCTGGACCTGTAATGATTTACTGCCGCCTGACTTGTCGGAAACACCAGGGCATTACAGCCCCAGTGGTCCGGTAAGACAGGCGCTGCTAAAATGTTGATCCCCATTCCCGTAGAGTCCCAGAGGACTCTATGGGAGTGGGGACCACGGAAGCACCGGCACCGTTAATAACAGAGCTGGTGCTTCCGTAAAAGTCTACGGGCTGGTGCCATTCCGCCCGCCAGGTCTGATCCTGGCAGGCGGTACGTCACCCACCCGCAGACTCGTAGATTGCCGGTCCTGAAACAACGGTGCCGGTAAGCTTATATCTGTCTCTCAACTTGTTTGTGCCACTTTTTGTTTTTAAAACAAATCTGCCATAACCTTGCACCCATATGTCGGCACATTTTTTATTTGAACTTTATGTGGGCTCCTGTAAGGGGAGAGCTGCATTGCCACTGCACACCTTATATGTGGTGAACTCAGACAGCACAAGCTGCATTTTTTTCTTCATCATGCTAAGAAAAAATAAAGCATCAGATAGGGAGAGGGCAGTGACTGTCCTTCAGGATTGTAAATATATTAACATTAGCATGGGCCAGTGCAGCTAGGAAGATTTTGGGACAGAGAGTGGTGGAATCCTATCTATGTACGTGCTCTGTCTTATAAATGCTAAGAACCTGATCAGCCAGTTATCTCTGTCCTCCCAAATATTTCTGCCCATTTGTCTTTTCTCTTTGTTCCCCTTGTACCTTCTTGCTTGGTCTTCATTTTGTTTTCTTTTTTTCTTCGATTGTTTACTTCCTGGACTTTTTCTTGTATGAATACATTGATTTTGTATCTTTATCAAAGAAAAAGCTGAAGCGTTGTACAATAAAATATATAACACAGCTTTCCTCACCCTCTTCCTTCCCTTCCACACCATGCACAGCACTCGACACTCTCGCGCAAGTTCGTGGAAGTGATGACAGAGTACAATGCCACGCAGTCTAAATATCGAGACCGCTGCAAGGATCGGATACAAAGGCAACTGGAGATCAGTAAGTCGCCTGCAAGCACATGGGCACCAAGAAGGAACACAGGGCCTGGGGCTGGTGCTCAGAGACCCCTTGATTCAGATTAATATGTCAATGTGCTCAGATAGTCTCTTGCAGATCACTGTGGCCAGGTGCTACCAAGTATCACTAGGGTGGCACAGGGGATGACAAGCAGAGGGATGCATCATGAGGGTAGTAGCATACATGTGGTGGGATTCCAATGGGATGGTTTGAGAGGGACATTACTACAGGGCCCAATTCCCTTTTAAGAAAGGCAGTGAAACTGTAGGCATGCAGGCAATCTCTGACATGTCCAATCTCCTCCACAGCTGGGCGGACAACAACCAACGAAGAACTCGAAGACATGCTGGAAGGTGGAAAGTTGGCGATTTTTACTGATGATGTGAGTACCCATGTGCATTGTTGATTCCATGCCTGCAGGGGTAGCTTGGTGGTTGGAGGGATGGTATCAATAGCAAGGTAAGGTAAGATAAGGTAAAGTGGTCTTATCTAACACCCTTCTGCCAATAATATTGACCTCATTGGGTGTGGCTTTGTAAGAGAATGGGGCGGATTGGGTGTTAGTTGGATGAAAAGGCAGACACAAAATAACCTGTGGTGTTGATGAGCGCATCTTAAACGTACTGTGACCTGTGTGGCAATGTGGAAAATCTGTGTTCTTGGGAGGGGAATGCATACTGGAGCATTATAGCCATATAGGATGAACTTTAGTTTGTGAAGTAGTGATTGTTTGGGTTGTTCATAGAGAAAGCACAGAGTAGGGGGCTGTTTAGTATACTAGACCCGGTGGGCCATCTGATGCAGAGTGTGTTAGGTGTCAAGTTGCAAGATTCTAAATGTGAGAAGTTAGTTGGGGCATACGAGGGGTAGAGGAAGGGGGTGGGGTAGGTTCAGATGACTTCCTGCTTCTTTCCTTGGTTCAGGCGACTGAGGTCTGCCCGGAGTCGTGTGTTAGGGAGAATCACAGCCCAGCAGGTGTCTTATGAGCGGACATTTTCAGCAGTTTGCGTGGCTTAATGTATAAGACTCGGGGGCGGGGGGTTCTGAGTAGGTTTTTCGTATTGGGTTTAAGAGGCTATTAATAATGAGATATTAGTTTGTGAAATAAGACACACATGTACCTCGAAATGTGAGGCAAGGCCTAAGAGCGATGTTCACCAAGGACAGAGATCTATTGGTAGTTCTGAGAGTGAAGGGTGTTTGCAAGACTAGTAGCCTGACTAGATGGAATATATGCTTTTTGTTTGAACCATAATTTGATGTATTGTTGCCATTTATTTGCTTTGGCTTTCCTGTTCAACCATCCAAAATGCGTGATGCCGTTAAGGTCTTATATATGGAATAAATGGAGCTAGGCATGTTGTCATAGCAAGATCCCTGGGAGAGCATTCTTGGGCCAGGAAGTAAGATGACTGCAATTTACATGTTCATGCACAACAGCCGATAGCTCTTACATTATTTTCAATGTATCCCGGTCTTATCTTGAAGGATCTACTCAGTGCGGGTGGAAATTCCCTGACACTGTTGTGTGATGCTGAAGCAGTGTCGCCAGGCCTTTTATGTGCCGTAACTGTGTGCCCCCATCAGGCCTCTTCCACGTGCAGCATGGTGGACTAAAGCCCACTGGAGATAGAGATCAGCAATACGCTTGTCTTACCTGGAATATGCAGTTAAATGCATCTAAAGTAGGTGGTTGAGGTTGTCTTGTTCTCATGTTGCAGGCACTCATTGCCTGTTCCTCCTCAGATTATGTGTTGCCGGTGTGCTCCCTGCAAGAAGCCAAAATGTGGGCGTGACTCTGTTGCACATTCCTCAGCCACATCCTGTTTCTCCTTCTCTCTCTCTGGTGGGGCACTGAGTTGAGTGATAGGTCCTTGGCTGTGTTGATCCCTGTCTAGGGGGACATGTGGTTCAGTGTTGAGTTCTGATTCATGCTTGGACAATCCTGCTTGTTGATCCTCAGTGCTGAAGTGATATCATCTTGTCCCACTGTATCCTGATGCAGATCTGGTATGCCGCTATGTGGTGTCTGGTGTATTCTTGGGCTTCAACGATATTGAGCCATGCATAAGTGCTGTTCAGTGCCGAAATCTGAGGACTGAAGTCCAGTTCTGAGAGTGGGCATGACTAAGGAAGTGGCACTGCAGAGTTACACATCACTGGGAAGTGCTTTGAATCTGATTGTGATCCTGTTCTTCCCTTTGTAGTGTGAGTTCCAAGACTGAAACTATTGCAAAGAACTTGACTGCTGGGTTAGAGTTAAATAATGATGTATCTGACCACAAGTGAAGAAGACTGGTGGAATAAGCTAATGAGTGGAGACTCCACGACCTTGACCGTGGCAACAGCCAAGTTCCTTGAAAGCTTGGAGTTGGAAGAAAAGTCAACGGGGAACAAATAGAAAGCTGATGATTTTAAAGACAAAAAAGCACATATGAGAAATGTATTGGAGGATACAAGCAAGCCAGATGAAACTTTTACCTTTCCCTTTAAACACGCAACCAAGAGAACATTTTTGTAAAAATTGTAATACAATTAAACACAAAAAAATAATAATAATAATGATGTATTGCTCTGAGCGCACAGTTGAATTAGACTGTCCCTGCCTCCTTCACATCCATCTCCAAGTACAGAGTCAACAACACAGGGCAAAAGCAACAGGTAATATGCAATGCCACATTTTAACATTAACAGGCCCCCGGGAGTCACATGGCGTGGAGATCTATGCCAATGACCGAGAGGCCACTGGTGGCTCCACGGATACCATGGGGATTAACTAGATCCTTACACAATTTCAAGCATGTGTTGGAGAGATAGAGTCAAAGTTAGAAAATCCGACTTCCAAGGGGGAAAACATATAGCCAAGAATTGGCGGTCATGAAGGCAGACTAGAAGAAGTGAAGCAAATAATGTCAGCACTTGAGGATGACTCAAACAGTGCTTTGATTACACTTAAGAAGATCACAAGGCCCTGCATGTTATACAAGCAAAGGCCGAAAACATAGATGGTCACTCTCACCAAAATAATGTGAAAAGTATTGGTGTGCTAGATCCCGGGTTACACAGCAAAATGGAGAGTCTCTGACTTACTGGACACATCTCAGTTATTTCTGATGTTTCTGGTTAACAGATGCAGTGCTTTCAGGTCGGTTCTGTGTGCTCCTTATCAGCCCAGCAGTATCACAACGTGCCTGAACTACACAGATTGTGTCATTGTCCTAATATTGGTCAAGGGGCAGACGAGCTGAGACATCATGGGAAAATGATATCTATCTTTCTGCACTAAACATCAGCAGTGCAATGGGCCAGTAACTCCTTATTATGAGTCAAGAAAATACTGCATGAGCAGGGCACGTAGTACTTCATGCTATGTCCTGTAAAGTTCATGTGCTGTATAAACATCTGGCCAATTTCTTCTCAAGCCCACGAAGGTGCACAGAGGTTCCTTGAGCAGTAAGACAAATTGTCCACTCGCCCAATGGACATGGCAGTAATCCTCAGGGTGTTTTCCCGAACGTTAGGTGCTGAATCAGCCTCATTAGAGAGTGCTCCTCTGCTTATATGTGGCATTCACAGGAGCATTTGCTGCCTACATCATCATCTTGGGCTGTAACTTGAACTGTTTCTGTTTGGCCAGTTGGCCCCAGGTCCTTCACAGTGCTCTTCTGTGACCCTCTTGTGTGTATCACCCAGGGTTTGTTTCCTTTCCTCAGGTTTTGTATGTTGTTTCACCAGTTCTTGACCGTATTTCAATTCTTCTCAGGGATGGATGGGCCGTGGACACCAATGGGTTTGTTGTCATTTAGGCACAGGATATGAAGGCATATGTTTGCAAAATGTTTTCATGACAATTTCACACATTGCGGATTGGTTTCAGGCTGAATCCAGATGTGCTTGGCGTGGTATAATTAAAGCAATCCATATTGATGGGAGGTCATTCTAGCTGTAGGAAGTGAATGTGTTATCTGAAGTGGCACAGTGTGAACCAAATGATGCTCAGGAATCACTCTGGCAGGTTAACAATATGGATAATTTGTCAAAAAATATGATTGCCATAGATATCTTGCTTCTTACTGTTCACATGCTACAAGGGTAATAACCTTCCTCAGTAATTCGATTGAACTCAAAATAGAGTTTCTTTCAGATTGCTTCTCGGTGCTTCTTCTATCAATGTGCTTGAATTGTTAATCAATATCAATTCCCCTAACACAGAAACCCCTACGTGTCATAAAGCAGTTGCAGGTCATTTTTATGAGATCCTGAAATAATTACTATGGACTTCCACAGCTCTGTCAGCATTTCCTTCTGAAGGATCAAGCAGTCATCTCGATTCCTATCCAGATCAACATGCAAGGGTCTCAAAATATCTGAAAGATATGGGTTAGTTGATCTATCGAAAACTCTTCATCCATATGCGAAACATTCACATACTACTTCTCCATACACGGTGCCGCTTCTAGAATAGATGACCTCTTTCTCCCCACACAGAACTCAGTCTTGTCAGCAGATTGGTATATTCTCCCGATTGTCAGATCACTCACTAGTTTGGTTGGTCTGTCTCTGTGGTGCTCTGGTGGGGATTGGACTAGATGTTGTTTCTTTAAGGAGGATAGTATAGTGGCGTTCAGTGGCGTTCAAGGCCACTCTCTGAAATTAGATTAGTAACCTTTGCCACCTGTGAAGGATCAGTTGACACCAGGGCATCATTCAAGGTCTTCAGAAGGAATCCTTATATTTCACATGATCCTGGTGTCCTGTGCAACATTAGATGGGACATACTCTAGGTTGGAGAGTGAACACAAATTATTAAAGGTGCAATACACAAGTTTGAGGGGCATCTCCTCACTTGCCAGGATAGAGTGTTATGGATTAATTTAATGAGGCTGCACGTCAAGAGCTGTGATTCTTGGGCAGGAACATGTCTGCAAGGCGTTCTGGAGAGTGAACAATTCCAGGAAGGGTTTTGCGCTATTTAATAAAGTGGGAATGGGTCCCATTGATATTCCCAAGTTAGTTTGCAAACTCGGTTTATACACTGTAATAACTAAGTTTGGTGTGCAGTGACTTAGTCAGTTGTACCGAAAGCTTTATTCGTCTAAGTGTCATTCTGGTGCATTTCCTGCAACAAACTACTTGGTCAATGTTGCCCTGGCATTGATTTCCTTCCCCATCAAATTACATTAAATGCTCCAATCTAAGATCAGAAAAATAAATGGGAAGTACAATCACCAAATGGTCTTTCCCGAGGGGATGGGGTGTGGTTCGCTAGCCCTCTCCACCCTAGAGGTACTTGTTATGCTGCTCTTAACACCTAAGAAACTCAGATAATTCTGCTTCTTGGAATCTTTATCTCTTAAACATGGACAACAAGAACCCTGCAAAGCGCTCTGATCACAAGATTAGCTTTGCATGATCAGGCTAATTTCATACTAAGGATGTCTACCATGTGTTATATTCAACAGCTTTTCCATATGATTTGTCAGATGGAGCCAGAGCAGTAGGCTGTGGCCCCAATACTAGAAACCGAGAAGACCTTAGAGCATGTAACATGGTCCTTCCTTTTTGAGGTTTTGTAAAGGATGTATGTGTGCACCTTTTTCGTTGACCTGGACTGATTGCTATACACCGGATCAAGTACCAAGGTGCGTACTAATAGAATCATTTTGATAGGATTCACAATGGAGAGGGGGACTATAAGAGATGCTCGCTCTCTTCTATTTTCTCTTCGCTTGCAATGCAGCCATTTGCTTGTAAGAATAAGAAGACTCGTGTAACTATACTCTGGAGATTTACCCCCCAAGGCTAATTATTTTGCTATACACAAATGATGTGCTATTATAACTAAACAATTTCAAGAGATATACCTTTCCCTCATTATTGAATAATTATGGTGTTTTCGTTGAATATATGGGCTGACTATTATTTAATGCAATTTACCCTCACACAACTAGGTCTGTCTCTCTTGCATCAACCGGGCTTCCTCTTGCAGAGTGTCAAGGTGCGATACCTTGATGTTTGTATTTCGAGCAATCCTGCTGTATTTTTCTTTTAGTTACATTTCAGGGTTGCCCTTATCCAAGTGGAAGAACTGGTTGAAATATGCACCAAACTTCCAATGATGTTGCTAGATATAATCTCCTTGGTTGCAGTTGTCTTACTCACAAAGTTTCTGTATAAGGATAACAGAGTTTGGTAAGTGGGCTGATTTGGGCAGGATCTAGAGCTAGGGCAAGCTGTGGGGTACTCACTGTGTGGTACGTTCATGGCTGCTTATCAGTGCCTGGTTTGGAAAGATATTGGTTAGAGGAATAAGCCCATTCCACTTCCGATTGCTAGGAGAGTGTGCAGGAACACCTTCCTGTCAGAACTGAGAGTAGTAATGGCATTAGCGTCACTGAGGGAGGTAATTCTCTGTGATATATAGACACAAAAAGGGGCGCAACTAATAGACTATTCGTTAGTGTGTTGGCATGGAAACGCTTGATACACACCAGCACAGAGTGTAGACAATTCTTGATACATACAAACCCATTTCCCTTACTTCAAGTATGCCATTGACACAAAAAGATCTCTTCTGTCGAACAATAATCAAGGCTGGGAATACACATTGTGGTGACCTTTGTGAAGATGGTGAATTCATCTTTGTAGGGAAATAGAAGAACCTGGGTGCCTCATTGCTGTTGGGCCTGTTTGCATATGGAAAAGCAAGGGACAGCATTTGAATGTTGTGTCTTTCATTCCCAGCTAAGCCACAATTGTAGTCCTTTGGATGGTCTTATACTGGTGGCTGGAGCTGTGAGCCCTGTGTGGATTTCGGATGCTTACTTCACTGCTTCTCAATTGGGTGGGTCACCCTATGTGCCAAAGGAAAATACCATTTAGACTAATGATCAGAAATCCTGATGATCAACAGGTCTTCTTCTATGCTCAAAGCAAAGCTATGCCATTTATTTTTAAAGATAGGTTTCTCCCTTTTAAGTTCATTCACTAGTTTTAGAACGCAGACACCCATGTTGATGCATGAGATCTACTCGTCCTACCAAGCATTTTTTCTCAGATGTGCATATCAGTCAGCTGGGTTCCTTAACCTGTCCTGGGAATGCCATCTAATAAATCGTTTTAGGCTGCACATATCAGAAGATACTAGGAGAATGATTGGAGAGCACCAAAATCAGATTTGCTTCTTCGCCTGTTGAGATATAATAGGGTTATTGGAAAAGGTGCAAGAAGTGCACTGGGTTGGCATGCCTCCTGGGCAGCTGATGCTTAGCAATATCCTGGTTTAAGGGGGCAATCTTTACAGTGCATATTTGTTTGAGGGATATGGTGGTATGTAGTGAGCATGAAGAAGATTATATTATGACTTTGCCTCCCTTATCCAAATCCAAGCACATATATCCAGAACAAAAATACAAACTTATGCACATTGAAAGGTCTTTCAGCACTTACTAGTCATTGGAGGTTGATGACTCTCAAGCATCCCTGTAGTGGTCGCCCTCACTTTCTCCGGCTAGCACCCTCCATCTCATTAACTTCATACTCAGAATATCTTATTGACTGACGGTGCCATATCAGTGTCTTGTTGGGTTTATCTGTTATGTTTGTTTATTTTTAGCTTCTCAATCTTATGTTCTTGGTTAATTTGTACTGAGTTTGCATTGTGATCATTGAATATAGGTTATTAGCTGCAAGTAAGGCATAAATGTGTTCTGCAGCTGTTAACGCAATAAACACAATTTTTGTTAGAAACAAGTGACCTGTGAATAGTTACTTCTAAAAGCTATAGTGGAGGGATACCATGTGGTGGCAGGAGAATCTGAGAAGGGGAAGGAATGTCAGAGAGTGAAAGATACGTACTAAACCCCTTTCTCAATCTGCCTTCTTAGACTCTCCGACGCTCTGCAACTAGGGACTGTATCTCTCCAAACTTTACATTTCTCCACTGGCTCCCGGATGCTGCAAGGACCAAGTTCAAGACCCTCTGGATCGTCCTCAAGGCTTTCTGGGGCCGGGGTCCGCACTACATCCAGCTCTCTCTTCCTAAATACCTTCCTTCTCAAGCCCTTAATTAGCTACCTCCAACTCTCTGAGGGTTAGACGCTTATCCAGGCAGAGAGTGGGGATTAGATCTCTCCCCTCTGCAGGTGCCTCCCTCTGGAATTGCCTCCCTGCCCCTCTCATACATGAGTCGGACCACCTGAAGTTCCGGAAGCGGCTCAAGACCTTTGTTTTCTCCTCTGCTTCTCTCTCCCTCCCCTGCTGGCCTTCCTGCCTGCTGTGCTGACTGGTTGCTTGGCTACCCTCACATTCTACTGGGTACCAGGCTCCTCCATGATCAGTCTCCCCTTCACTACCTGCGGGCCAACTGCACTTAAGGACTGTAACTGTAACCTCTGCAGTCCCCTGCCTCCCTGCACTTACAGAGCTGTGCTGCCCTGGCTGCACTTACTCAGAGTAATGCTGCCCTGATTGCACTCCCCATTCCCTCTCGCTGGCACTTCCCCTTTTCCCTTCCCCACGCACTTTGCGTTGTTGCACTTGCACGATCTGAATGACACAAGGCCTAGTAAGATTGTTTGTCTTGTCCTCCCTCTGTCTTCCCTCCTTTGTCTTGTCGTGCCTCGAAACACTTGTGTACAGGCGTGTTATAAATGACATATATGATATCATATCACAGTCTAAACAGATCTGAGCATGCCTACGAGGATATAATCAGGCTTCCTGTCACACAAGTGCCCTAAAAAGCCGGCACTGGCTGACTTGTCACTAATGTTACCAGATGTCACGGTCTGAGGGGTCAACAGAAGACTCGAGCACAATTTGCATGCAACTATGTTTTGTTCATGTCAAACAGAGATGTTGAAGTAAAGCCTATATGATCTAACAGGAAAATACTATAACAAAACAGTGATAGCTCTCAGCGTAAGAGTGCAGAGGTTCAGGGAAAACACAATCAGGTGCCAAGAATATTCAGACCCTAGTATGAGGTCGGACCATGGTCCTGCATCCAAGTCTACAACAATGTGTCAATATGATTGAATGCATCTCAGTTCCCACCAAGCCAATCCCAGTTCTGTGTAGGTCCAGGGCTCCAGGTTCCTTCTTTCATAATCTGTGTCAAAGTTGCCCCACCCGCCTGGTTCTATGTCATAATCCTGCCAGTTGAAAGCTGAATGCAAAAAGAACTTCTTTTTTAGGCTGATTTTGTGTGGCCTTCACTGGTTGGGATTATGATGATGTTGGGGGGGTCAGTGTGAGGGTGTGACCCTGTAAACCCCAATAGATCATGGGCAAAAGACCTGTTACCCCCTGGCTTGTAGCACAGTGACTGTTGCTGAGATCTGTAAATCTAATGCCTTTGGGTGTTGACAGCGACAGTCTGTTTCTTTTCCGGGGTGGATTCTCTGGTTCTGGACACCCCATGGGTCCTGGTTCTGCGATAATGCAGTACAGGCTAGGGTTCTGTCAAAGCCTGCAACAGGCTCGAGTCTTGGGCTTTCTCCATCCTCAACATGGGTCAAGGTCTTCTATAGACAGAGGCATGGTTTCTCCCCTGTTGTAAAGGTGTATAAGAGCTAGCTTCCTTTTCCCCATCTCTCTTCATCTCTTTCCCTTTGTAGCCTATCAGAGTTATAAAACGCCTCCCCTTCATCTTGGTACCTAGCCCTTTCTTTCACAGCTATGGCCTTTCACCCATGCTAGGAAATGGGCAAGTTCCCTCAGCCAGTCATTGACAAGGCCTATTTCCTGCCAACACAATGATCTGTGACATTTTTCAGTTTCTATCTTATTTACTTTTTTGTCCACCTTTTCAGCATTGCATCACTTCTTCCTCCTCCTTCCCCATTCCATCCGCCGGTTAAAATGTATTCCTCATACTTATGCTTCTTTTTTGCTCCTCTTTAATCTCCTCCCTCCAGATCTAGCTTTTCCATCACAGCTCTTCCTATCTCCTCCTCCTCCTTGATCTGTCCCTGAACCAGCTACATATTCACACTCACAGCTCTGCTTCTCTCCTTCTTCCTAATCTTTCCCTCCTACAGCTCCGGCTTCTCACTCAAACCTTTGCTTCCCTCCTCTTCCTTTATCTTTCCCTTTAGTATCTCTCCTCCTTTTTGAACTTTTCTCCTTCAGCTCCATCCTCTCCCTCCCATATCTACATCTGTCCTTTTCCACCTCGGCCTATTCCTCCTTTAGGTCCAGCCGCACCTCACACATCGTTGTGTCTTTCTTCCTCTTTCTTCTTCACTCTTTCCACATGACCACACTTCTCCAAATGCCTTCCTGACTCTGTCAGCTTCGTCTTAAACCTACCCTTTTTTGCACTCACGGGGGTTGACAAATTTGAGCACTGTTAATGCTACCGTGGACACTCAGAGGACAGTCTCTTTTGTGCATGGTTGATGGACTGAATAGGTTTTGACAACTCTACTGTGTCTACATGTGTGTTTCCTGGCTCCCATGTAGCTTCTCCTCAGGATTATCCACTGGCGAGCAATTTCTCCCTTAATCATATACAGTTTATTGAAAATGGTGAGTGTGCGTGCACTTTCGAAGCCCCACTCGTATCCCACATGCTCCTGTGTGACTTCACAATAGCAATTCTCATTAGGGTCGTTGTCCTGTGTCACACATGGCTCAAGAATCACTCCCATTCTCTGAGGGGGTTCAAGGGTTTTTATTGAGGAATTTGTGGGGCCTCTGGCCATCCCTCTCCCTCTTATCTAATGTAAAACCTCCACCTAACCCACGTTATTCCCTGACCCTGTTTATTAGTTTTTTACCTCAAAAAAGGTAATCTCCCAATATTTTTTTCTTAAGGGGGGATCAATTTCTCGGGAACGGGAGAACACAAATAGACTAGCTATACAACCATGAGAAATGGATTACCCCTCTCTACGCCTGTAGAGGTCAGGTTGGATGATGTTATACTAAAACATAATCAATACATGTTTTATTTGGTTTGCACACAAGTATTTCAATTTAAATTGTGCTCTCACGGGAACTGGACATACACTTGTTTATATCATTGAACCATATATATCTATTGACCACTCTTATGTTTATTTGCGATACAAATTTATTTTTATTCAATATAAAAAAGTACATATATTCATAAAAGCAATGCACAAAATTCTGAGCACATTCTTAAAAAACAGCATCAATTGTGAGGGGGTCAGTTTTGGTAAATAAGATGCACTACACGCAAATTGTAGATGTTTAGCACAAGACTTCAGTTGTTTTTTTTAGTCTTTAGTCAATTGTTGATATGTTTTGGCCCTAAGGTAATATTGGACACTATCTCTAGTGCCTGTTCAACCCTTAATTTCACAGCCTTCTTCAGGACAGACACAATTCTTCAATGTAGTATTAATACTTTCGTATACCACATTACAAGTTTCCAAATATATCCAATACAGGCGTGAGCAAGATTCTGGCTCATTTATAGCCAAACAAATTTCTAATTTCGGAATGGATATGGATTTTTTCACCCACGGTTTTATATCCTTTATCGGCATCCCATTTAAATTTGGAACTTTTGCGCAATGTAGCAGGTAAACCTGTGAACAGCGGTCTGGGGTCCTTCACATGTGATTGTGCGGTCCCTCATCAACGCCGAAAAAACGAAACACGTTTAGATTGAGTAGGACTTCTTGCCTTCCTCCTCCAATCGGCCGCAGAACCTTGGGTGCCGTGGAAATGCGACTTCGCTCTCTCTTTGTAGCGTAACTCCGACATCTCCGATGTAGGATTGCAGCAGCGTTTCTGCTTCTTTTTCCGCCGATTGCTCCTTCTCTCCAGTCGGTGCTTCTTAACTCTCTTCTGTTTGAAGGTTTTCTTTCCTTCTGATTCTGATGTGGGAGCTCTGAAATCAATGGGAAGATCCTAACAAGTATCTGACATTGGAGGCAAGGTAGGAGATAGCAGCAGTCTTCATAAATAAAATGGTGGTAAAGGGGAGGTGGACAGGAATCGGGGCCCTCTCCACTGCCACCATACACCTCAGGGTAGGACTTGCTCTGAAATTTTCTCTGCTAGGCCTCCCACAACCAGCTGAGCGTGGTTCACCTCGCATCTTGGCAAGCAGTGGAGTAAGTTTGCTGAAAATATTGGGGGGGGCATGACATCTGAAGAAAAGGTGCCCCAGCCAAATGTATGGGGACAAAATGGTGTGCCATGAAAGTTGGGGGGGACAAACACCCCTGTCCCCCCCAGAAATTACGCCCATGTTGGCAAGGCCAGATTACAGACCTTGTCACACCTGACTCATGGACTTTACTGGTCTTCCTGGTTTTCGTGGTCCATGTTATTTTCTCTAACTAATTCTTCTGAGTCTTTATGGGCTGGCCAAGAGATTAGGCTATGGATGGGAGAGAGGCTCTGGGGTATCCCTCATATTGCACCCATGGGGTCAGCATCACGAAAGAGCTGTGTTCCCTGGCCCTCAG
Source organism: Ambystoma mexicanum (assembly GCF_040938575.1). NCBI lineage: Eukaryota > Metazoa > Chordata > Amphibia > Caudata > Ambystomatidae > Ambystoma > Ambystoma mexicanum. The sequence continues at coordinate 835,885,683 of NC_090925.1, forward strand.
ACTCTCGCACCAGACACACAAGTGGCTTTCCCACACGCATCTCCACTGACTTTTTAGAGGCTTGCCTGACATGTGACTGACCCTGACCGAGCTCTAACTGCCCTTCATAGGTACCCAATGTGGCAACGACAGATGGAATTTCTTTGTATCTCTCAGTCATATCTATTCCAATCTGTACAGAGCAATTGTCCTCCCTTCCCCACACTTCCTTCCCATTCCCTTCATATGAAGGGGGTAGCAACAAGGTGAGTGTATTCAGAGATGCCAGTTCTGACTCTGCAGGCCAATTCAGATTCTTAAATTTGATAGCACAAACATACAGAAGTTGGTGGTCTAGCCACAAGCACTGGCAGAAGCCTTCCATGCAAGTAAACCAGTTGAGATGTCTTCTCTTGGTTTTGGGACACAGATCCTCATAGCAAGCTTCCAAAAAGATGAAACACTACTTTTAATTCATTCAAGGATTGTATTAATTATAATACCCAGGGGTTTTTAGGTGCAACCCAGGGATCAAACCTGTGTTGCTCCGCGTTGCCTTGCTTCCAAGGCGAGCATGTTGCCCATGAGCCAGCTAGTCTCAGAGCAAAATGGCTGCCACCATCAGCCAAGATAATCATCTGAGCTGCCCTTGTCATTTTGAAGAGCAATTTCAACGGTGCAGTGCTCAGTGAAGTACCACTGGACGGGATCAATGGCAGCGCATCCAATGAGGCACCATCAGCAGAAAGAGGAACACGCAGGTCTGCAGTCAAGAAACACCAACTTGCAAGGCAATTGTTGAAAGGCTGCTCCTCGTTGGATAGATTGCATGACCCGGAAGTCATTATTTAGAAGTCAGCATTCAAAGCTCTGAACAGGCTTAAATATCAGCAGTTCATACTCTGCATTCTTTGTAAGCTACTCTAAACTTGCGATCCTTCTCAATGCAAATCACACCCAACTGCACTGTTCTACTCACTGTTCACTGCCAGTCTCCACAGTCCTGAGAAGGATAGAGTGTAGAAAGAGAACACTGAGAGCGATCTGCAAATACGACAAAAAGGAATCTGTAGAAGCGCGCCATCAACCAAAATTGTAAGCATCATTAATCCACTGTTCAGGCTCAGCCGAAATAATCCGGGAATGCGGCCCAGCATTTTTATAGCTCTTGTTGAACCCCATTGTCACAGTTTATTCTTTTAACTTGTACAACGCTGGATATTTGCTCAGCCCAGCACTCTCTCCTGAGAGTGGACACGCCTTTTCGATTGTAAAGGGACCGTTCCTTTCAGGTCAACATACCCTGTACTGTAAGGGTCATTGGGCGTCACCAATAGCATTTTAGCTGCGATAGCCATCCAGAACTGTTTGACTATGAGACATTCACTGAATATGTCCAGCGTTCACCTTGTGACATCTTCATCATTCACTTTTATATCCATGACGTAATCTGAGCAATTTTCTACGCATCCTTTAAAATAGTTCTCTGTTGTGTATTCATGACTGGAAGCCTTTCACAAGTGTGGCTAGAGTCTTCGATTGTCATGTACCAGAAACTCTCAGTCATTGCAGACTATAGTTCCAGCCCCCACTATGTGCGAGCATTTTCAGCATGGGGTAGTTTGATCTCCACCAAGTATGGGTATTGCATACCTGCTTTTTGCCTGGTGTGTGAGGTGCATTGTTACGACTCCATCTAGGCACTGCAAAATCAAGGGAAGAGACTGACTTAATTGGGCCTCATTACAAGTTTGGCGGGATTCCGGCATTAAATCTGCCAGAATACTGCCAAATGGAATTACCGTTACCACCACTTGGTCCGGTGTGTTTACCGGATCACAAGTTTTGGTAGGCCATGTTAGTCTCCATTTATTGGAGTGAAGTGGGAATTACTGTTACCACCACTTAGTCCGTTGTATTTACTGCTGGATTACAAGTTGTGGTAGGACGTGTTAGTCCCCATTTATTGGAGTGGGATTTCGGTGGAATTACTGTTGTCGGTAATTCCATAGATTTTCAACAGTAAAGCTTGAGCAAATCTTCCACTTCACCTCTGAACTTGTAGTATGGCAGTGCGATAGTGTGGTGATAACACCGTTATTTTACCACACCGCCATACTTGTAATGAAGCCCAATGTCTGGTACATCAAGACTCCATTCTTCCATCCTTGTATATGTGCTGTATGTAAATTATGCCAGCCTCAAACAAGTTCTCTCAGAAGTATATTTTATCCCATTGTCTCAGATCTGTGTGTGGCTCAGGATTTGGTAATGGTAATGTTTATTTATATAGCGCTATATTTGGGATGTTGCTTCTAATTAACACTTTCATTAGCTTTCTTTGCATATTTTCTGAAGGCCAACTGGATGAATGGAGATACAAGAGAGCCAACCATTTGTTTCACATTGTCACTGTACAGTGCCATTATCAGCAATTTCTTTACCAGTGATTTCATCTGTAGCTACTGTCAACTAAGTGTTTTGGCATCTGAACTCATTAGCCCATGATGGGCTTGCTGAAATGCAATTGTTGGGTGGCACAAAGCCCGCATTTCCAACATTGAAATCATGAACTTAAACTTATCCAGTGCCCTCTTTGCTTTGGACACCAAACTAAGCATATTCCAGCAGCATTTATTAAGGCTTTTGAAATGACCATTAGGGCAAAAGTTTACAAAATATGTACAGCAATAAATGTAGTATGTTAAGTTTAATATTTTAAATCAGCTATGACTGCGTCTCCACCAAGATTGTTGACATAGTTGTTGCTGATTTCTAGGACTGCTAGGCAACATGCCAAGGTGTTTCCTCCCTTGTCACCCGCATATTCTAGAAATGCTCTAGACATGTCTACTGTCCTTGCCCAATGTGGGGTTAGGACATCGTTGCTCCTCTCTATTTTCTGTTTTTGACTGTTGGGGAGCCCATTTCCCATTGCCTCTTTCTGCAGAGTTTTCAGGTCAAGGTTTCATTTTCTTGTATTCATTGTGGCTCTCTCGATAAACAAACCCGTCCGAAGCACCTTTACGCATTCCGATCGTACAGGTATTGGAAGTCCACTCTGCAGGTTTGATTTCCAAGAAGGTTGCAGTTTCCTTTTTGACAGTTCCCACAAAGGCCGGATCTCTCAAGAGAAGAAGATCAACAAGTTTGCACGTCTTTGCCCATTCGTCACTTTTCTCCTGGTCGAATGTGCAGTCTTTTTGGCCGTGAGGGAAGGTGCCAATATTGTTTGATGTGGAGGCAAGCAGTGTCGCTGAGGGACTCGGCCTATAAAGAAAAAGTCTATTATAGAGACAGCCCAATGGCATGTAGAAAAGTAGGAGTACTCGCATGCCAGGGACTGAGCAGACTGCAGGCATTAACTAGTCCGAGGCGTAGCATGAAGAGTATACGTAATTGTCTGTCCTTGGATAGACTATCTTCATCATCAGCAACCGTATCCAAATATAGGGTGATGTGCGATTAGAGCATGATCAGTGAGTATTCGCTACGGTGAGTTCAACCTCCTCAACCTCCACTCCATGAACTAGCAGTATCTTAATGTTTAACCTCTTTTTAGCCATACTCTGCGCTCTCTTCTATGTCCCAGTCTAGACCCAGCTCTAGTCTCGCTCTGTCCACCATGGTACTGACATCAAAACACGTAAGCATCTACATTATATGTCGATGAGGGCAAGTCGACTCTATGCAAGATACCTATGCCATAGCTTACCTTCCCCAGTTCTGGATCTTTAATTGATTCTCATGCTTTAAACAGAGTCATAAGGAAGAAAAGCTACTTGTTTTCCTAGTTCTTCACCAGAGGCAGAATTGTAAAATTAATCAACAATGAATATCTCTGCCTGACTTTGGTAACTCAGGACATTTGAGTAGAGACAAAACCTCCCAGAAATCGTATTCATTTGACTTTAAAATAAGTATTTTGTTTTACTTTAAGAATGAAAAAAGGAAAAAGATTATCTCTTTGATAGAATCCCACAACTCAGCAGAATGACAGAGCGTGCTCAGTCCATCTGCAATATCAACCCTATCTCTGCCATTGAAGAAGAGGACGAAGCAGGAAATCAAGAGCTCAGAGATAGGAGGGACCAATGCATCAACCCCAGAGTGAGAGTAACCAAACACATTAATTCCTAATGGAAGCAAGTCCTTTCTAGGCATCCGTCCAAGCATCCGAATCAGGATGGAAATGGCCGGCAAAGGGATGGTCTGCTAATGTAAGACATTGGGGCAATACTTACGAGAGCTGCAGTAGAAGCCTTTCCTCTGGAAGAATTAACCGTAGGTCTTCCCAGAAGGGGCTTGTTAGCCTTTAAGCATAGCACAATGTAAAGCAAGACACCACCCATGTGGCAATGGACCTTTCAGCCATTGGGAACCCTGTTCTAACTGCCCCATAACTGATATATTTGTTTAGAATTTCTAATGCCTTTGATCCATTCAAAGTAACATCACAGATCCCTATTCACATCAAGAGCATGAAGGTATCTCATTGCTGGAGTCAACAGATTTGGGAAAAAAGATGCCCAAACAATGGTGTGTATGATGTACATATATCAAGCTACCTTCATAAGGACAGACGGGAATGTTGTAAAATCTTCCCTGATATTGTGCAATGCCTTCAAAGAATCTTGAATGCTTGATGTTATAGCCACTGGGAAGACCATCTCCAAGGATAGGAGTTGGAAGTCTAACTTGAGCATCACTTTAAAATGGAGCCGTATCAGTTGCGCCAAAACAATATTTAGTTCCCATTGTGGAAAGGGTCACCTAATTGGAGAAAATATGTCCGTCTAAGAAATTCCCTGTCACCACAATGACCCAGAAAAATTCCTGAGATGGTTTTTTAAATTTAATTTGTTGTTGTTTTATGCAGGCTGTGATGACTAAATGTAACTTCAAGGAGGAAAACACCAAGTTTGAGTTTGCCAAATAAAGAAGATATGCTAATGCCATTTCTTCTTGACAGGTCATTGGTTTGCTCTTGTGTCTAGGTACCAAAGGTTCTCTCCAACCCCCCACTTATATGCATAAGATATTCTAGTGAACATGATTCTTCTTTCTTTCAGGACATCTATGCAGACCTGGGTAAGGTTCCTGTGTCTACACTGCAGGCACTCTGGATATATTTGGTCAAGTTCTGCATATTATAGGGTTTGGTAGAACATGCAGTGTTTCATCCTGGGGATGAGATGTGGCATAAATGATAGCTTCTGGTGTGGTTGGATTTAAAGATAAAGTAGGTCTGACTACCTCAACTGGCAGGGCCGGCTGCAGCTGCTAAAATCCTTGTTGATTTGGATTGTCTCATTACCTGAATGGCATTGCAGAGACACACCGTAATGTTCCTGGCCATTTCATCAAAAGGACATTCCCTTTGGACATCGGTTCTGAAAATATGCAGATGAAGTTTTGTCATTTTATATTTCTGCACAAAGAGATCCACATCTCCCTTTCCCCACAGATCGAAGGTGTCATCTAGAATTTCATCCGCTTGGGATCCGTAACAGATTCATATTCTGTAGAATGCTCCCTGTGGTCAAGCTGGAATGCCCAGTACACTTACTAAGCAATTTACATATGGATAAGCATAAAACCGCATTCACTTTGGTGCTTCATCAACCTCTTTTAAGGATTTTTGGCTCCGTTTAAGTGGGTTATTAGCCCCTACACTAAGCCCTCAGAGGGCATCTCTCGATTTCGGAAGTCCTCTTTGCAAGCTCTTGGTTCCATCCATGCAAACTCTGACATTGCGCCAGTGTGAGAGTAATGAAACTAGAACTTGGGGATAGGGTGGGAAGGGGGTGCTGTCAGCAGCCCCTTATAGAGCTGCCTGCTACATCTTTTTCCCAGTGGTAGAAGTGTACCGAAAGAGTAGTGGAATTGTGACAGAGTAGGAAGGAAGGGAGCAACGTGCAACACATTTTTCAAGGGTTGCAGTCATGCTGGTTCACAGCCAATTGAGTTGAAACAGATGTCACTTTACCTGTAACTGATATCTGGTGTGAAGTGGAAAAGTGTGCTTTAACTTCACATAAAACTGTTCTGGAGTGGTGAAACTGGATGCAAAAATCAGTGGAACTGTTAACAGTAAAAAATAAAAGCAGTGGAACACAGCTCCCGACCGGTCCCTCTCACTTCGACCACTGCTTTTGCCTGGGAAAAACACTACATTGGTTACCAATGGTTGTCCACATAAACTGGAAGTTAGATTACATTAGCCACAAGGTACTGCTTGGGCAGCCCCCCTGACCTGCGTACCTCCAATAAAAGAAACAGATGGTACACTTCCGCTCGTTCCCACAGCTCAGGTAATTCGGCCCCTAATTACAAATCCACCTTATCACAATTAACGATTATCAAGAGAGGTTTTATGGTGCATGGACCTCTATTGTGGAGACAAGAGTAAAATCCAACCTTTAGTTCACAAGGAAAGGTCTAGCACATATCCTCTTTTCGCAGTTCACCACTGGTCCGTGCAGTCTCTGTTGATTTGTACCTGAAGACTGCGCTCTATGTAGGTTTGTGCAGTACAAATGTGTTTACTAAGTCTCCCGCTTGCCTTCTGAAAGGAGTATGGGGGTAAAGCCTTTTATGTGCATGTTGGCAAGCCATTCCCCAGGTTGGGGCTAGAATTTGTCTCTGTTTATAAGTATCAACTTAGAGCCACCTTAAGATTTTTCAGGGTGCTGTAAATGTGGTGGTAATGGGACTGCCAAATGTAGAGCTCCAGAAGGGGCCACATGTGACATTGCTGCGTGTGATGATATGCAATCCCAAATGCAGTCCTTTGGGACTCCAAAATGGCGCATAATGGAGTGGTCGTATGACTGATCCAAGTGACCCTTCACATCACTGCATGCTTTCCGCATGCAGTAACAGTGATATCTTTTGGTGCTATTAACAGAGGCAATACTGGCAGACTCTTAATGAGGCCCTTAGACTTGCAGGGTCATGTTTGAGGTAAACCATGGCCACCCAGAACTGAAGGGTGTGGAGGCAGGCTATGAAGTGAATTTTTCTGACCAACACATCCTCAGTCAAAGCGAGGTGTTTCCGCCGCAAAGACCATATTCTGCATGGACAGAAGCATCCCCAAGTGTTCCTCTCTTTGTCATTAGGACGTGAAACCTGAGCGGTTGAAAGAGAAGTGGAATGTGCTGTATATGTATGAGTTCATCTGGAAATATTGTTGTCTGTAGACGAGGAAAGCGTTAAACAAGATGAGTAAAGTTTCTGAAGATAATGAAGATAATGAGGTATGATAGCCTGGTGTGCAGTGCCCCATGACAGTGCTCAAGAATGTTGAGTGGTCTAGAAGGAGGTTTTTCTCCCATCAGTTATCCTCAGGAAAGCCTTCACAGCCTGAATAGTTGCACCTTTTGTACGGTGTATCTGGTGAATGATAAGATCTTGGATATTAATCGACACAGCCTTATCGAGAACCTAACAAAGAACAGGCAGGCGGGTAAACAAGGCATACAGAGGGAGTTTCTCTACGTCTAAAAGAGGTAGCTTGCAAAATGGGAGAGTGTATTTGTATTTTTTTTATTTTGTTAAGCATTTCTTAGGTGCTTATACAACAGAATTGTTTCAAAGCGCCACAAGGCTAAATGGGAAGGGGACAGGGGAGAGAAAAAGCATTGTAAAACAGTAAATATACAGTTGTGGTCCTACTAGGCCTTGTGGTATTCGGACGTGCAAGTGCAGTGAAGACAAGTGCATGAGATAGGGAGGGGTATGAGGGGGCAAGGAATGGACAAGTGTTGGTGGGGGGCCCGGGAGGGAAGTGCCAAGAGCAGCCAAGGAGGGGGCCTCAGACTAAGTGCTAGTGCGGGCGACTCCCAAGGGTGGGATGTAGAGCCGCCAAGCAGGGGCCAGCAGGTGCAGTGCCTTGGGGGGGAGGTGCTGGTATCAATTGGGTAGAAGGGCCTGGTATCCTGTGAGATTCATGAGGACCAGGCCACCAGTCGCCAAAGAGGTAGAGAAAAGCAGAGTTTTGCGCAGTTTCTCAACCTTAAGGAGGTCCGGCTCAAGTCTGAGAAGGGCAGGCAGGCTGTTCCAAAGGGAGGCACCAGCCGAGGAGAGAGACCTGCCCCCCCACACTTTGCTTGGAGAATCATTTGACAATCAAAGAGTGAGATGAGCTGAGGGCTCTAGCAGGGGAATATTTACGGAGGGAAATTTGGAGATAGCATGGTCCCAGGCCCCAAAAATACTTGTGGATGATGTAGAGGGTCTTAAATTTGATCCTTGCAGCCACTGGGAGATAGTGGGGAGAATTTAGGGCTGTAGAGATATGGTCCCTGGACTTGAGGCCAAGGATACGTCTTGCAGCCCTGTTCTGGATTAGTGGTGAGGGGGCATAGGGAGGAAAGAGGGAGATTGAGAAAGAGGCTGTTGCAGTTATCCAGGCTAGAGAGGACCGGAGCTAGACATTGAGCTTCTGGGAGAAGGTGAGAGAAGGAAGCATGCCCCTGAGAAGGCAGAGCTGGAGCTAGAAGTGGGCCTTCTTGGTAAGATCCATAATGTGAGGGGTGAAGGAGAGAGTGGAGTCAAGATGACCCTGCGGTTTTTGGCCTCACAGGATGGTGGGGGTAAATGGCCCAGAGAGGGTGGCCAGAGGGTAGGAGGAACGGAGGGCGCAGGTGTCCCAATGAGAAGGATCTCCGTCTTACTGGCATCAAGACAGAGATCGTTAGCTGCGCACCATTCCTGAATGGCGGACAGACAATCCGGGGTGAGAGAGGGGGAAGATGAGGTAGTAGAGGGAAGTTTGAAGCAAAACTGTGTGTCATCAGCATAGTACTGGAAATGAGGAGAGAAGCAGAAGATCAGGTGAGCCAGAGGGGCAAGATATATATTGAAGAGCCATTGCGATAGGCTAGAGCCCTGGGGGATGCCACAGGTAGAAAGTGTAAAAGCAAAAACAAAGAGGTGATGGCTGGAAGGTTTAGACTGAATCTTAACCACTGGCATTGCTCGGGGCAACCCTCCAGACCATCGTTCTTCGCCTGCCAAGCCATTACAGAAGGGGAACGGGCTAAAAAACGGTGGTGTGGAAGGTTGGCCCAGAGCAATTGCCAGTGGTTTAGATTCATTCGAAACCTTCCACCCATCACTTTTGTGGACAGGTAGAAAGTGTAGCAGCGGAGGAGAAAGGGCCCAGTTGGAACTGGGAAGAGCGATTTGTGAGGAAAGAGCTCAGCCAAACTAGTGCCCGGTCAGTGATGCTGAGGATATCACAGAGTTGTTTTATGAGGATAGAATAGTTGACCGTGTCAAAGGCAGAGGAGATGTTAAGGAGAATGAGAACATCAGGGGAGTTAGAATCAAGATTTGCGAACATGACTTCACAGGTGTTCAGGAGAGCAGTTTACATGCCTCTGGATGACCTGAATCCAGATTGATGGTCATGGAGACAATCAACAAGTTCAGAATGGAGGGTCAGTTGGGGGAGGACCAGCTTCTCCAGGAGTTTACCCGGGAAGGGGGTTGTGGTGGTAGGGAGATAGTCCAGTTTTCATGGAGCAGAGGATGTAGCTTTTAGAGGGGTAGGCAGTAAATATAAGGAAGGACTGGGGAAGGTTGAGGCATGTGACAGAACATGATGAGAGAGAATGGTAGTAGGTTATCATACAAGTTTCCTTGAGGGGTGTGAGGCTATGTAATTAATTGATGTTGGTCACAAATATGTGTACCATCATCCTAATACTGTTAAAGTGTGGATCAATACAGTATCAAATATATTGGCTTCTTGGCTATGTAGGATATCTCAGTCTTCACCATTCCCCACATTATGAGACAACAACTTCAACAGCCTCCTTGTGAGTCCAAAAATGGAAAGTCATCTTTAGTTAGGGGACTGAGGGCTTACATCATTAATGAGCTTCTTGCAGTATCAGTCAGTCCCTCCATGTACATGCAGGAACTTGAATGGAGGGGTGCCTCAGGATGTTCCAGATATCAGAGCCAAAAAGAGTCTCCATTCAGTACTCTACAAGCTATAAAACAAATAGGATTGGTCCAGCTCCATGGTGGACGGATCACTGTCACCTTGTATATTTCTATTAAGCGGGTGCCCCTCTGCTGGTTGCTTCTTCTTCAATAAGGTATACACAGAGGTGCACCCCTCCTGCTAAACTAAACTAAGTCTGACATTTATACTCTGCCTCATTAACCATTTCTCATATACCTTCATTTAGAGAGGAAAAGTAAAAACACTATTCACATTTACTTGTGTACTCCTTCATCCCTTTGCCTTTGCTCCATACCCATGGGGCAGTCCCCCTCATATCGGATGTGACTGGAGCCTTTTTGCGCTGAACAATATCCTTTTCCTTTAAATTGTATGCACATATACAGGTGTGTCAGTGCTGGGCGTGCCCAAACTCAGCTAAACCTGTCCACTGGAACCACTGTGTCCTATTAACCGCTCAACGAAACTGGATGCCTCTCACATCAGCTCATGGTTTTTTCTTTTAATTAGCTGATTTGTTTTTCCTTCCTGACTTTTTTTTCTATTTGGGGACCACGCTCCCCTTCCTATCATTACACCCATGCGGCGTAGGCAGTTGATAACCGGCTTTTCTCCTACACATCCTGCAGCAGGCGCTCCCCTGCAGCTGACGCCCATGCATTCTGTTTCCAGTTCCTCCTTTCCACAGGGGTTACAGTTGAGTTGGGTTCTTTGGATCCTCCAAGACACACCCAGGCAATTAAGGCTATGACTGGTGAATCCACTGAGTGTCTGCAAGGGCCTGCGGCTGGACAAAAGTCTTAGGGACTCCAGTGAGGTGCAGCACTACTGGGGACACTATCCCTGAGATTGCAATAATGGCACCTACCTGCTCAATGCTCAAGGTTTTGATACTTAGTAATGGGAAGACTCTCCCAGGACCTTCAAAGGCCTAACCTCTTGGAGTACACAATGGCTGAAAAAGGCCTGCAAATTCCCACATATGTCAGTGTGCAGCATCCCTCAGGATGGCAGATGAAATGTGTAAGATGGCAGAAAGGGCCCACACAACACAACATCTACCACAAAAAGGTCACCAGCCAGGGAGGATGACTGTGACACCGACGGTAGTCCAATAGACTAGTCACCAAAAAACTCCCGGGATCCATCTGCACCAGATGGGAATGGGGCCTCCCAATCAATGATGTCCAAAGCATGCCAAGACTTCGGCCTTACACCAACAGAAGAAAAGAAAAACTGTTTTCTTTTTGACCACGTGGGAAAAAGGCAGTGTTCTCCATCCCCATCCTAGACCACATCTGGGAGGAAGAGTTCTGCATTATGAGGCACCCTTTCACCGAACCAGCTGCAAAAGGCAGATTAAAAAAGAAATGTAATGCTCCAGAATCTACTCCTTAATGCCACACCGCTGATCCAACACCAGATTCCATTGTGTCTCCAGTGACAAGCTGAAAAGCACATACACAAACACAAAAGTCCACGGTACCACCTGAGAGCGATGGAAGAAAGATGGACGCGGTTGGCAAAAAACTCCTTGCAATTGGAGCCACTACAGTAAAGGCGGCCAATTTTCTCGCCATTATAGCGTGGCATGACTGTGAAATGTATCATAGAATGTCACCCATTCTCAAACATATACACTGTAAAGAAGCCCTAGCTATTCTAAAGGAGGGAGAGGAAGCCTCCAACCTCAGCATTAACATTGCTGTTGATATTGCCGAAACATGCTTCAAACAAATTGGAAAGAAGAAATGTCTGGCTTTGATGCACTAGCTTCAGACAAGAGGGGCAGCACAACGTTATTGACATGCTCTTTGGAGGTGACAATTTGATCTGCCCTAAAATAGACAAGGCCTTAAAAGGTATAAAAACAGCACAGTCGCTTACATCGCTGCAGGGGAAATAAACCTTCCGTCCCTTTGGAGGAGGATTTGGACGAGCAGGATCCTCCTCAGCAAGAGGTTCCAGAGCTTATCCAAAAAAAACTCTCATTATTCCCAGGGTTATAGGAGAAATTACCAATCTTACCAACGATCCAGGGAATATCGCCATCCTCAGCGACAAAGAGGTTCTACCACTTCCCATAGGGGAAAGCAGAATATGTCCCAAGTATGACTGCACAACACACCACCCATAGGAGGAAATGTCACTCATTACATCAACAAGTGGTGTTCAGTAACAATGGATTAATGGGTGTTAGAGGTGGTCCAACACAGCCACCTGCTACATTTCAGGAAACAACCAAAATACATATTCCCCTCACAAAACACTTGCAGCCACACCTACGGCTACTCCGTCAAGAGGTGCGACAAATGCTCGCCAAAAAAGCCATACAAAGGGTACCACAACATTTACAGGGCAGAGGAAGTTACTCCAGATATTTTGTTATAAAGAAACCTAATGGCAAATGGCGCCCCATTCTCGATTTGCGACGGCTAAACAAATGTTTGAAAAGCAAAGATTCAGGAAGGTAACGTTACAGGAGGTAATAAGGGCAGTACAACCTCAAGAATACCTAGCATTGCTATTCCTACAGGATGCCTATTTTCATATCCCAATACATCGGAAACACAGGAAAGACCTGTTTTCTAGTAGGGAACAAGCAATATCAGTTCCGGATCCTGCCGTTCTGTCTGCAGTCCGTACCCCGGACGTTCACCAAGTGCCTCACACCCATAATTGCATGCCTTCGTCGAGAAGGCCACCACGTCTACCCATTTCTGAATGATCGGCTGGTCCGAGCACCAACCAACATTGTGGTGAAGCAGTCTATCTCCAAGACAGAGATTCTCCATCATCAATTGGGATTTACAATGAATGACAAACAATTATGCTGAGTCAGAGGGTCTCATTCCTCTGATGAAGAAAAGGAACCCCGCTGCCATACTCAAACCAAGGCAGTTCCTAATATTTCCTAAAACATCCCCTGATTTAAACCTTCAAGTGCCATATGGTTATATGTATTTCTGTAATATGACACCAATTACATGGAATAATAGTACTGAGACGAGGAGGCCTCTGGGGGATAGAGGGAAAATACAGCAGAATCACACTCAACGTTCTAGTTCTTCTGTGTTCTCTCAAACAGATACAAATATGCAAAGCGAGGAAGGACGAAGAGAGGTATGGTGTAGCAGTAGTGGGTCTTAGTCGAGAGGCAGTTGAAGAAACAGAAGGTACTGAAAACAAACGTATTTTAACAACAGACAAACGAACGAAAACATAACGCAGGGAAGAGGAGCCTGGGGCAAGCCCGCTGCCTCCTTTGAGTGTGGGGTGTGGGTGTCAGGATACAGGAGGCGGCCTCGAGCAGCACCAATGGCGATATCCAGGGGAGTCAGGAGACCTGTGTCAGCGCTTGGAAGGCGTTTACCACCAGCCCTCAAACCTGTATCAGCGGACGGCAGAGGCAAGTCATCTCCTGCAACTCCGCTGCAGGATCAAGGGGGAAGCTCGGAGGATGGAGACTTTGTCTTTTGGTGTCGACGGCACCAGTCCGGGAAGCGTTCCAACATCCCTGGAAGCCCCGCTGGGACCGACTGGACTGCTTGTAAGCGAGCTGTGCTGCAGAGCCACCAAAAAAGTAACGCTTGGGGAGAGTGAGCTCTTGGATTCTAAAGGTCGACAGAGGGCAAAGCAAAATCACTCTATTTATTTACACCATTTACAGAGCGCACAAACGCTGAGAGAAACCTGGTGCTAGCAGGCAGCAAAGGCAAAGGGAAAAAAGGGGTTTAAAAAAGATGGGTCTTGTGAGCATGTCTAAATAGAAGATAGTCATCAATGGCACTAAGTGCAAAAGGCAGAGAATTCCAGAGTTGACTAGCTACCACGGAAATGGAGCACCCGCCTCTATGCATGTATCTAAATCGCAGCACTAGCACAAGCCTGGCTTCTGCCAAATGCAGGACCCGAGAAGGAACATACCAGTGAAGCTTCTGCAGCTATTCAGCACCAGAATGATGAAGGGCCCGGAAGATAATAGACAACGCCTTGAAAAGGGCTCTCTTAGCAACAGGGAGCCAATGCAATTGACGCAAAATCAGAGAGGTGTGCGCCATGCAAGGATACGATGTGGCAAGCCTAGCCACAGCATTCTGCAGAACCTGAAGATGATTAGTCTGGTAGAGCGGCTGGCCAAGATATAGAGAGTGTAAAACCAACAGATGTCCACACACTTGTGGAACTCTCCCATCCCCTGCACACCCAAACAGTTATTGTGTAAACAAATAATATATTGGCTACTTTAATCATTTTCAAAAAATATCACTTCTGGAGCAATTTAGGGTAAAAAGTTGAAATTTACTTCAATGATATACATGCTTTCTTTGCATACTAGAAGCCCTATTTAATTTATCATAGGGTACAAATATAGGTTCTGATTCGAATTCTAATGATTTATAGATATATACAAAAAATCTATTAAACCACATCTCCAATTTCCAATAGTTTGCTTAAGGTGAACAGTTATACTCATCAGATTCCTAATACATGTCAAAACAAGTTAACAAATCACATGTAGTTTGGAAAATCCTAATGTGTAACACTCTGTGTTTCGGGCTTTGTAATCCCCTTCTTCAGGAGTTGTCCACCCTCTTCTCTCTTTGCTTGATAAATCTACAATGTATAATTAATAATAACATTTTAGTTTCTCAAATCATTTGGATCATTAACCTGTTATGATTTGTTAATCAACTCGTAATTAACTGGTAATAATCACCTGGGTGTCCAATTCTTCTACTCTGTAAACTCTTCAGTTTGAATCAATCTCTACTCGTCTTATGTAGACCAGTTCCTTTGTTCTGTGCTGTAGGGTAGCCTAAAATCAATCACATGGATCTAATGTAAAAAATGCTTGTAGAAAGCGCACAAACCTTTTTAAAAGACTAATTGTGTTAAAGAAGTGAGGATTCACAATGTACACAGAATTGATCACTACGACTTTTTCGGGTCCTAGTCCATCAATGATGGTAACTAGTCCTAGGCAACTTCATCCTGTGATATTGCAGATAATAAAGACCACTGATGCAGAGGACAACAGTACACAGAAGGAGGGGCAGAGAGTGTAGGCACCTTTCTGGCCAAATTGATGTGGCTACTGATCGTGTTAATGTTTTCAATAAAAAAACAAAAAAAGACTGTCGCACACTCTAAATACCCCTAAGAGAACTTAAATAACTAACAACAATTGAACATGAGACTACCCGAGCTAACGACGAGTTAAAAGACAACATTATTTGAGAAAGACGTATGAAGAAATACTTGACAGGTTAGTGAACCAAGTATAGCGGACAAATGGGAAGACACACAGGTCTTGGTAGGAGAGTACACCAAAACTGCGAGTTAAAGTGAAACCCAGAAAAGGACCCAGACTATCTAAAGAACCTGTCTACACAATAGGTTCACACAGTTGTTGGCAGGAGAGTAAACCAAGACTGTAAAGTCAACCTAAAGCTGCACAAAAGGGAAAAGCCGTTACCTAGGCACATAGTACCTATAAAAGGGAAGGGAAGCAACCCCTTTGAACTGTATGAAACTTTAATTGTGGAACACACTATTTGTTGTTGGAACTGTTTCTTTGGAACACCTCTTTTTTTGTAGGAACATTCTTTTGGAACGGAAAGGAAGGCTGCAGGAGATCAGCCAAGAGACATTCCTTAGTTGTTTTGTTGGAACATTTGTTTAGAATTATTAGGCTGCAGAGGACCGGCCAATAGACATGTTTTCCTGTGTTGCACTTTTTGTTGAGTTTAGAGTGCGTGGGACACATTAGGTTTTGGACACAGGACGTAAAACTTTATTTTTGACATTCTTTTTGTTTAAATATATTTTTATTAAGTTTTACAACATAAACAGTTAGAGAAACAACCCCCTTCCCCGCACCCTCTCCCCCCCCGGGATATTCCACCCATCGTTTTGATTTCTTTTTGTAAACTCAGTCTCTTATCTGAACATATCAAGAATTCTAATTTTGTGTGGGCACCATTGTTCCATGTAGTCGCTTTGTAGGTACTCCAACGTGTCCAACCATTCCTCCCTGAATTTCTGATAGTTCCCTTGCAAATGGTAAGTGATGTGTTCTATTGTTATGTGGGACCATGCTCTACTTAGCCAATCTATTGCGATGGACAGGGTCCTTTGCTTCCAATTTTGGGCGATTTCCAACCACACTCCAATTAGAAGTCCCATGAAATTTCTTTTCTGTGTTTTGGTGAGGGTTTTGTCCTTTGTGTCCCAGATCCCGCAAAGCCACACCTCCTCTCCCAGAGTCCCAGCCCCCTGGAACATTGAGCTCATGCGGTTCTTCACATCAGTCCAGTATTGTTGTAGATTTGGGTAGTCCCACCAAATGTGTCTCCAATTTCCTTCCCCTCCACATGCCCTCTAGCATACTTTGGGGGAGTCACGGAACATCCTGTGGAGCCTGTCTGGTGTGTAGTGCCATTGCAGTAGGATTTTCATCCACATTTCTTTTGAGTATTTCGCTCTCGTAAGTTTGGATATCATCCCCCACGTATATTCCCACTGACTCCTTGGGATCGTCCTTCTCAAAGTCTTTTCCCATCTCTTGATATATTGCCAAGTGACCTTCTACTCCGAGGAGTTGATGAATCTATATGTGTTCGATACAAACTTCTTTGTCCCATCATTTGACATGATGTATTGTGCGAACAGGGTTAGTTCTCTGGTGGCCGCTTGTTGTATTCTCGGTGTGTTTAGCCAATGGTACAGTTGGTCATATTTATACCTATCCTTCCACTTTAGGGGCATTAGGGCAGTACAATCTTCAAAGGACCTTATTTGTTGGTCCCCAACCATATAGCAACCCGCTTCCTCCCACTTTTGAAAAGCCTTTTTCTCTAGACCCGGCAGGAATTCCGGGTTTCTAAATAGCGGCATGAATGGGGCTGGGTCTTTGGTTAGAGTACCTTTCTTAGTTGCTCCGTCCCATATTTCCAATGCTGCCTGCATGATTTCGCTTATGGGTAGGTTGGGATGTCTATGTGTCTTCCCCGCCCATAGCATATGTCTTGTTGGGGTAGTCGCCACTGCCCTATCTTGGGCGACACACAGGTTTTGGGAGTCGTCCTGTATCCATTCCTTCAGGACCCATAGTTGGGCTGCCTCATAATATCTTCTAAAGTGGGGCAGTGCACATCCCCCGTCTTTCTGGAAGGCATTTAGAACCGAGCTTGAGACTCTAGGAGTTTTCCCTTGCCAGATATATTCCTTGACTGTTTTCGTTAAGGATTTAAAGAATTACCTTGGGAGTCTTATTGGTAGTGCCTGAAATAGGTGTAGAAGTTTGGGTAGGATGGACATCTTGATAACCGTTATCCTCCCCCACCATGATATCGATAATGGGTTCCACCTTGCCATGTCCCTTTTAATTTGTTGCTACAGATTTGGGTAGTTTTGGGAATATAATTGCTGTATTTTATGTGTAACGATGATACCCAGGTATTTGGTCCCTGACGTAGCATTTTTTAGTTGGAGGTTGTCTGCTACCAAGTGAATTCGAGTTGTATCGCTCGCAAATATCATGATTTCTGATGTCTGCCTGTTTATCTTAAGGCCGGATATAGAACCATATTTGTCAATCTCCTGCATCAGGGTAGGGAGAGAATTTACGGGATCCCCCAACGTTATCAACATATCGTCTGCGTATGCTACTGTTTTGTGGGTAGTTCTTCCCATGTCTATGCCCTTTATGTTTTGATTGTCCCTTATTTGCGTTAGCAGTGGTTCCAAGAAGATTGCGTACAGCAGGGGGGATAGTGGGCATCCCTGTTTCGTCCTTCTCTCGATAAGTATCTTGTTGGACAAGGGCCCATTCACCGC
The DNA here is from genome assembly GCF_040938575.1 of Ambystoma mexicanum. Taxonomy (NCBI): domain Eukaryota; kingdom Metazoa; phylum Chordata; class Amphibia; order Caudata; family Ambystomatidae; genus Ambystoma; species Ambystoma mexicanum. The sequence goes on from NC_090925.1 coordinate 835,903,486, forward strand.
TACCCTAATGTTAGGGGAGTTATAATTGGCTTCTATCATTTTGATAAATGTTTCTCCTATGCCCATTTCCTCAGTATATGGAATAGTAGGGACCATTCTACTCGGTCGAACGCCTTTTCTGCGTCCAATGTTAGTATCACCGCCGGCGTGCATGTTATTCCTATTTTTTCCACAATGTGGAGGACCCTCCTAATATTGTCATGTGTTTGTCGTCCGGGGACGAATCCTGACTGATCCTGGTGGATCAGTTTTGGTAGCACCTGGGTGAGTCTGTAGGCCAAGATTTTAGTGTACAGCTTAGCGCCTATATTTATCAGTGCTATGGGTCTGTAGGAGGATAGTAATTTCGGGGTCTTTACCCTGTTTGTGTTTCACCAGCATCTTGGCCTCATTCATCGTTGGGGTAATGTTGTGTTTTTCTTTGAAGGAATGATATAACTCGGTCAGAGTCCGGCCAGTATGTCCCTGTATTCCTTATAGAATAATGCTTTGTAGCCGTCTGGGCTCGTGGCCTTTTTTCTGAGGAGTTCTAATCTAATCGCCTTATTGACCTCTTCTATTGTTATGTCACTGTCTAATGTGTGTTTCTCTGTGGCTGATAGCACTGTAAGGTCCTCCAGATATGATTTTTTGGAGATTCTCGTCCGGATGGTCTGAGGAGTACAAAGTTCTGTAGAACCGCTCCAATATCTCCCACCATTTCGGTAGTTTGGGTCTTTCTATTCCCCACGTCATCACGGAAAGCCATTATTGTCCTATCTTGTTGTTTCCCCTTTAGTTGTCTGGCTAATAGTTTATCCGCTCTGTTAGCCTTAGTATAGTACCAGTGTTTTAGCCTCAGCAAGTGCCTTTCTGCTTTTTTTGTGTGGATCGCTTCTAACTGGCCTTGGACATGCCTCATGCCTTTTTGTAATTTTATAGTTGGGTTCAGCAAAATTTCTGCTTGAATGCTACTGATTTTTGCCTCCAGTTCCCTTTCCCACTGATGATTAAGCTTTTCTTTTTGGGCCTTCAATGCAATTAAGTGTCCCCTGGTTACTGCCTTTAAGGCCTCCCATTGTGTTTCAATCGGTATGGCTGTACAAAGTGTCAGGCAATGATGGGGAAGGCCTTGCGAGAGAGGAGAGGAAAGATACAGGTAAGTCAAAAAACCGATCGAAAAACCTCTAGCGTCGAGTCGAGATCCCGTGAGGAGAATTCTCCTCGATGCGAAAGGCATCGATCTAGGTCCCGTAGCGATTCCCATCGCTCGTCGTCTTCGTCAAAAAGATCAAAGAAACGACACCACAGGTCTCCCTCCACCTCGTCGTCAGACGACTCTCCAAAAAAGATTAAATGCCCCACGAAAAATTCGTCTGCCGAAGAGTGGGAAGCATTCAGGGTCAAAATGATGGAGGTGTTTGAAAAAGCGAAGCCTCGGTCAGCGCCTGCTTCGGAAGCCGGCCGGGAGCGTCATCGTTCCGACACTCGCATGCCCTCGAGCCAGGGTGATCAAAAAAGGAAGGATTGGGACCCTTCCAGGGCGCCGAGTGAAAAACGCTCGATTCGAGTCGACCGCTGGAGGTCACCAACGCCATCCGAGACCCATCTTACCTTGAAGGGAAAATCTTTGAAGGTCGCCTCGACGCCCTCGAAGCAGACCCTGTCGACAACCACGATGTCGTTGACGCTGTCGACGCCGTTATCGACGTTGACGCCAAAACCCTCAGCGCCAAAGGCTCCAGCCAAGCCAGGGAAGCCAGAAAAAGAGAGGAATAAGGTTACAAAATCTGTATTGTCCTCAGGTACTAGACCTCTTCCTCCTCCTCTCGCAGAGAAGGTTTTCAAGCCTCTACCCAGAAAGGAGTTTTTCAAATCCCTGACCTCAATTTTTGTGGAACAGGAGAGATCTGATGAGGAAGATGTACCTTTTGGGCTAGAATATGGTACCCCAAATGTCCCAGAATGCTTGATCTCAGAGGAAAGCAGAATGAGAGATTTGGTGGAATCTTTACACAATGCAAGTGGCATTGACACTTCTCCTGAAAATGACTTTGGTAGACCAGATCCAGGAGAGCATGCCAGTCCATCTTACCGTCAGTTAATGAACAAGGTGGTAGATTACTTGGGATGGGCAAAACCACCAGCCCAATTTGTTCAAGATGATTTAACAGACATATTGGACCATGGTCCTCCTGAAGACCCAGTACTTCCTTTTCATGTAGCCTTACAAAACAGGGTGGCCAAGAATTGGGAAACTCCGAATTCTATTCCTCCGGTAAATAAGAAGTCCCTCGCATCAAAATATCGCCCAGCCAGTAGCGACCCCGGCTATCTGTCAAAACATCCAACTCCCGAGAGTCTGGTCATACAGGCAGCCACAGCTTCCAACAAACTTGCATACCTGTCTATCCCACCAGACAGGGACGATAAGCGTGTGGATGGTTGGGCACGGAAGGTATTTTCAGCCGGGAGCATGGCATTAAAATCTGCCAACTCCACATGTGCCTTGGCAAACTTTTCATACATTCTTTGGGAGTGCATTGCAATGGCGGCGGAGCACATACCAGAAGGGGAAGAAAGGAAAGGGTTCCTAGCCATCGTTAGAGATGGAAAGGAAGCCATGCAGGAATCCCTTCAATCTGGATTGGACACTGCGGTTAGTGTAAGCAGGTCCATGGGCACTAGCACAGTAATGCGCAGATTTGCGTGGTTACGGAAGTCGGGTTTCGCACCGGACGTACAGAACCGCCTTCTGAACATGCCTTTTGACGGGTCTCACCTTTTTGGCAACAAGGCTGACGAGAGCCTTGAGAGGTTGCAGACCTCAAAAGCAGCTGCCAAATCTTTAGGAGCTGCTATTAGGCAACCTCAGCATTTTCGTGCGCAAGGACAGTCATGGAGGGGTTGATCCTATTGTTACTACACCTCATATGGAAAGGCGAGAGGAATGGCCCGTCAAAGGGGCCAGAAAAAGGCCACTCGTGGTGGATGAGGAAAACGTGCTAAACCAGCTCTGGTTGCAACCTCTCTGCCATCAGCGGCTGCAACATCCGCCACAAAACCACTTTGAGGACTTGCATCACAAAACACCTGTAGGGGGCAGGCTGTCACAGCATCTGCAAGAATGGCGAGCCATTACTTCAGATGTTTGGGCTCTAGAAATAATAGCCCAAGGTTACTGCCTTCCTTTTCTAATGCAAACTCAAAGCAATCCACCAGGGAGACACCCGTTGAAGTCTTCAAACCCGCTCCTACAGCAGGTAGTTTTAACCCTGCTGGAGAAAGGTGCTATAGAACCAGTACCTGCAGCAGAGAGGAACAAGGGATGGTACTCCCCATATTTTTTGATCCCCAAAAAGGACGGAGGACTGAGACCCATCTTTGACTTAAGAAACTTGAACAAGTTCCTCAGAAAGGACAAGTTCAAGATGGTTACCCTTTCTCAGATCCTTCAGGCCCTTCAACTTCAGGACTGGCTGGTGTCATTGGACCTCCAGGATGCTTATTTTCATGTGCCGATTCATCTCAAACACAGAAAATACCTGAGGTTCGTAGTTGGCGACTCACACTATCAGTTTCGAGTCCTGCCATTCGGGTTGACCTCCGCCCCGAGGGTCTTCACCAAGTTAATGGTAGTGGTGGCAGCGCATCTCAGGAGAGGGGGGGATTAATGTCTACCCCTACCTGGACGATTGGTTGATCAGAGCACGTTCTGCCGAGCAAGCACTGGATCATCTGAAAGTCACCTGCCACTTCCTCCACGAACTGGGTGTTACGCTCACCTGACTCCCACGGAGGCGCTGGCCTGGTTCGCGCTGCTATGACCTCTTCTAAGGTGATGCGCAGGGTTCAGAAGACGGACTGGACCGGGCCCCCAAATCTGGCTTGTCTGGCTCTCAGAAGTATCCTTCTGTAGGCGAAAATAGGGGATTAACTGTCTGCGGGGTAATGCAATCGGCCTCCCACTTTCCCCTCTCACCCTCCTCGAAACCCTTCTGTGATTCCTCGTAGCATCTCACCTTAGGGTCTGGAAGGACGAGCTCTCCATCCTGCTTCTGATGCAGGGGCGCGTTGGTATCCAGTTACTTCACTGGATTTTTGGATTGGTGAGAACCAAACTTGCTTGGCTTCCAGGTAAGTTTTTTGATAAGAGGTTCCCCTTGTGTCCATGCATTAATGTACTAATGCTAGTGTCTTTTTCCCCATAGGGGCCGGGGTACGGAATGCCGGGGAACAGGCACCGACCCGAGATGAGAGGTGAAATCCTTGTAGAAATCAGGTAAGTCTTTAATGAGCGTTTTTTGGTAATGTCTTTTCATTCGCTCATTAACGCTGATGTCTCTTTTTCCCCTTAGGGGCCGGGGTCCGGAAATGCCAGGAAGCGGCGCGGACCCGAAATGAAGAGGGAATGAATCAACAGGTAAGTCTTAACATGGAGATTTAGCTTTCCTTATTCCCTTCTCTCTCTCACCTTTTCTTCTGGTCTTTTTCTCCCTAGGCGCTGGCGCGTGACTGCGAATCCGGATGATCGCTGCTGAACATGGAGGCGCCCTGTAAAGGTGAGTGGAATGCGGCGCTGCAGCGATCGACGCAATGAGCTTTTAAATAAAAGTTTTCCTTTTTAGGATTGTCGGCGAGATGTCTCCGGGATGCGGATTTAGCAGGTAAGGACTTTTCCTTCTTCTGTTCTCTTCTTCTCTTCCTTTGCAGGTGATCCAGGATGCTGGCAGGCGTGGCAGAAGTCAGGATGCAGGAGCAGACACGGTGAGCGTCCAGCTTCTAGATGCAGAACAACAAGAAGCACGTGTGGCTGTTCGGGTGGGTTTTAAATAGCCTTGGAAGAAGCTCCAGGTATGTATCCTTCCCCGACCACGCCCAGATGGTAAATTAGTCCCACAGGTAAAGTAGTTCCTTTCAGGCCTCAAGGAGGCCGGGATCCTGCAGCATGGTCTGCATCAGGTAAGTGCACCCAAGCACTCCCATAATGAGCCTGGCGCCATAGGCGCCAGGACACTGTCCAAAGGGCCCCTATATGGGGTTGCTGGGTCCTTCCTTGGGGACTGGATGTCCGCTTTCGGGGACGCAGGGCTTGAACCGGCTCCCCGGGAGCGGGCATCATGACAGCACTACCCCCCAAGGCCCCTCCCAAGGTTGTTCCCTCCGGGGGTTTCGGTTTGTCTGGGAAGAGTCGGTGGAATTTCCTGACTAATCGAGGTGCATGCACATGGTCGCTGGGTTCCCACGACCTCTCCTGTGGTCCGTACCCCTTCCAATCAATTAGGTAAAACAGTTTTGACCTAAACATTTTTGAGACTAAAATGTTCTTCACTTCGAATTCGGGCTCCCCATCTATTAGAATAGGTTCTGGAGGTTTGAGTAGTCGGGTTCCGGGTACCACTGGTTTCAGAAGTGACACATGAAAAACAGGGTGAATTCGCATACTAGCTGGTAAATCAAGTTTAACAGCCACTGGGTTAATTATTGCCGTGATAGAATAAGGTCCCAGATATTTTGGGTTAAAAGTTTGAGGCCCTTTGAGTGGTAAATGTCTGGTAGCTAACCACACTTGATCCCCAATCTGATACGGAGGTGCTTCACTCCGATGTAGATCAGCATTCTCCTTGAATTTTCTCTTGGCTTGTTGTAAAAATGCGTAGTTGCTTCTTTGAAGGCTTGGGTAATTGTAGAATGCAGATGTTCTACTGCAGGCATTCCGAGGTTCTGAGGTGAGTCAAGGTTTGAGGTTCGAGGATGATGCCCAAACAAAGTATAAAAAGGACTGTGGCCAGTTCCAGAGTGTACCAAATTATTATATGTGTATTCGGCTATCCAAAGAATGTCTTTCCAGTTGCTTTCAGATTGCTGTAACATACACCGTAAGTACTGCTCAAGGGTCTGATTTGTCCTCTCGGTCTGACCATCGGTCTGAGGGTGGTGACTGGTCGATAATCTTACGTCGATCTGCGCCATTTGACACATTTGCGCCAGAAGTGGGAAATGAATTGGCTTCCCCGGTCAGAGATTAGTATAGATGGGAATCCATGTAGCCGAACAATATTTTCGAGGAATTCTTTGGCTAGGACAGAAGCTGAAGGTAAACCTTTCAAAGGAATAAAGTGGGCCATTTTGGAAAACAAATCCACAATTACCAGAATATTATTGTACCCCGAACTAGGAGGCAGGTCCGTAATAAAATCCATTGATATGGTGTGCCAGGGTGCTGGCGGTATGTCTAGAGGTTGAAGGAGACCGGCTGGTCTTTTCTTTTGACTTTTATTTTGGGCGCAAACACCACAGGACATCACAAAAGATTTAACATCTTTTCGCCAAGAGGGCCACCAAAATTGTCGTTTCACCTTTTCCTCTGTCTTGGCAATACCGGGGTGTCCCTCTATTAATGTATCATGATAACCGGAAATAACTAGTTCGTGTAATTCCTTACGTGGCAGGAATAAGCGTCCTTGGAAATAAGGTAAACCATTATCTATGGTAAAGTCTGATCCCTTTTGTATCCATTCCTATAAGGTTGTAGGGTCCAGGAGTTGTTTCACTCTGGCTTGAATGTCTTCAAGCATCTGTAACGAAGTCATGCCTAGAATCCTCTGTTCGGGAATTATTGGTACTGGTTCTGAGTTTGTATCAGATTCTACCATTCCAATTCAGGATAAGGCGTCTGCTTTGCCATTCTTGCAGCCAGGTCGATAGGTAATCACGAAATCAAATTCAGCGAAAAACAAAGCCCAACGGAGCTGCCGTGATGACTGAGCCTTGGCGGTTTTCAAATACTGTAAATTCCGGTGATCAGTGATCACTGTGATGGTATGTCGAGCGCCAAGCAGATAATGCCGCCAGGCTTTAAAAGCAGACTTAATGGCTAACAGTTCTTTGTCCGTGATTGCATAATTAACCTCGGGTGCCGAGAATTTTCTGGACCAAAATGCTACAGGATGCAGTTGGTTGGTTTCGGGATCTCTTTGGGATAGGACAGCTCCCATGGCTAGGCTGGATGCGTCAGTCTCGACGACATAAGGGAGATCTGGACGCGGGTGTGTCAATATAGGTGCAGAGGTAAACTTAGCTTTTAAATCCTGAAAGGCCTGCTCGGCTTCTTCAGACCATTCAAAACGTTTATTTTTCCTCAAGAGTGCAGTAATGGGTTGTACCACGCGTGAAAATTCCGGGATAAACCTGCGATAGAAATTGGCAAAGCCGAGCATGCTTTGAACCCCTTTTACAGAGCTAGGTGATGGCCATTTGAGGATGGCATCCACTTTTCTTGAGTCCATTTGGACTCCTTTCGGTGTCAGGATGAAACCTAGAAACTCGACTTCTGTGGTATGGAAAACACATTTCTCCAATTTAGCAAATAGTTTGTGTTGGCGCAGTTTTTCAAGTACTGCCCTGACGTGTTTTCTGTGATCAGATTCCGAAGAGGAGTACACCAGCATGTCATCGATATATACGACAACACAAACATCGATGAGTTCCCGAAGGACATCATTCATGAAGTATTGGAAGGCAGCCGGCGCGTTACACAATCCGAAAGGCATCACCTGGTACTCGAATAATCCGTATTTAGTACGGAAGGCAGTTTTCCATTTGTCGCCTTCTTTAACTCGTACCAGATGATAAGCCCCCCGGAGATCTAACTTGGTGTATATGCAAGCGTCCTTCACCTGGTCAAGGAGTTCAGGGATCAGAGGCAGAGGATAACGGTTTTTAACTGTTATCTGGTTCAATGCGCAGTAATCGATACAAGTTCTAAGGTCGTCTTCTTTTTTGGGCACGAAGAACAAAGCCTAGGATGCCGGGGACTTTGACGGGCGAATAAAACCATTAGCTAGGTATTGATCCAAATATTGTCTCAAATGCAGATTCTCAGGTTCGGTAAGGGCATAAATCCTGCTACAAGGGGGTTGTGCACCGGGCACCAGATCGATTTGGAAATCGTACGATCTGTGAGGAGGTAACGTGTTGGCCTGTTCCTTTTGGAAGACGTCCTGAAAGTCTTGGTATTCCGGAGGTAGTTGCATGGAGGCAGAGGTTACAGATGCTAGATTAATCTTCAGGTTTTCTGGGTAGCAGGTTTGTGTACAATCCGGGAAGGTTATTCTCTTAGCTCGCCAATCAATTCGAGGATTGTGTGTCTCTAACCAAGGGATTCCAAGAATAACCTGAAACTGTGGAGCCTTGATAACATCAAACACAACACCCTCCCGATGGCCGTCGGGACCAATAAGAGTCACCTCAGTAGTGGAATGTGTTACCGGTCCAGAGGCAATTTCAGTTCCATCGACTGTGGTGATGACATCTTTGCTGGTTTTTAGGACAGAGAGGGAGGTTAATCCTAGAGACCAATTCACGATCCACATAGTTTCCAATAGCCCCACTATCGATGTATGCCTTTATTGCATGCAACCGCTTAGGCTGTTCTGGATCTACGAGAACCATTGGCACAATGAAATGCGAGGTCTGAGAGTTAGTTTTCAAGCTCGGCAAGCGGACCCCTACACTTGTCGGGCGAAGTCGTTTCCCGAAACAGAGTCTTCATGGTTTTTATCACCGGCTCCTACCGCCTTTCGGGGCGGTTTTGCTGGGCAATCTCGTAGAAAGTGTCCAGAATTCCCACAATAAAGACATAATTTTAACTGCCGCCTCCTTTCACGTTCTTTTTGAGTTAAGGGTCCTTTAACCCCTCCAATTTGCATAGGCTCAGAGACATCAACTCCCTTGGGATTAGCATGGGTCTTGACCAACACCCGGGTCTCAAACCTGGACCGATCTGCTTTTCTGTTTTGAAGTCTGTGATCCAATTGGACCACTAAGTCTATATACTCGGTGCATTCTTGGGGCGAATTTACAACTTGGGCCAAGACATCTTTAAGTTCTCCGCGTAGGCCTCGATAAAACAACGTGACTCTTTTATCCTCTGGCCATCCCGTTTCCACAATTAGTCTATTAAAGGTTGCAATATAGGATAGGAGGTCCTGATTGCCCTGTCGCAGGGATAGAAGTTAGTCATCCAGAGCCTGCCCCTGAGAGTGTCGAGCAAATAACCTTTCCATGCTTGCTTGAAACCTTTGAAAATCACGGAGAATCGGGTCATCTTGAGTAACCAGTGGAACTGACCAATCGGCAGCGCAGCCGCTGAGAAATGACAATACAAAGGCTACCTTGGTCTGATCATTAGGGAAGACCACAGGTCTGCATAGGAAGTGCAGACGACACCGATTCATGAATACGGCGAATCGTTTGGGGTCTCCAGGAAAGCGTTCGGGTGGGGCCAGCGGCATGTTTCCAGGTAGATTAATCTGCACAGGGTTACTGGAAACCACAGGAGCGGGGTTCCCTCCGGAACCGGGTAGAGGAGTTTGCCCAGCTTGACATTGCAAAAGCTGTCTGGCCAGGTCATCAGTTCTTTCCTTTGATATTATTAATTCCCTCCTGAGGGCATTAGTCTCTTGACGAGCGGCATGTACTTCGGCCCGTAATTCCCCCAGTAATTGGGCCAACTGATCAGTCTCAGAACTTTCCATAGCACCTGGGTGGGAATTTGTAGGAAGGCTTCGCGTTCTGTTACGCTCACCTAACTCCCACGGAGGCGCTGGCGTGGTTCGCGCTGCTGTGACCTCTTCTAAGGTGATGCGCAGGGTTCAGAAGACGGACTGGACCGGGCCCCCAAATCTGGCTTGTCTGGCTCGCAGAAGTATCCTTCTGTAGGCGAAAATAGGGGATTAACTGTCTGCGGGGTAATGCAATCGGCCTCCCACTTTCCCCTCTCACCCTCCTCGAAACCCTTCTGTGATTCCTCGTAGCATCTCACCTTAGGGTCTGGAAGGACGAGCTCTCCATCCTGCTTCTGATCCAGGGGCGCGTTGGTATCCAGTTACTTCACTGGATTTTCGGATTGGTGAGAACCAAACTTGCTTGGCTTCCAGGTAAGTCTTTTGATAAGAGGTTCCCCTTGTGTCCATGCATTAATGTACTAATGCTAGTGTCTTTTTCCCCATAGGGGCCGGGGTACGGAATGCCGGGGAACAGGCACCGACCCGAGATGAGAGGTGAAATCCTTGTAGAAATCAGGTAAGTCTTTAATGAGCGTTTTTTGGTAATGTCTTTTCATTCGCTCATTAACGCTGATGTTTCTTTTTCCCCTTAGGGGCCGGGGTCCGGAAATGCCAGGAAGCGGCGCGGACCCGAAATGAAGAGGGAATGAATCAACAGGTAAGTCTTAACATGGAGATTTAGCTTTCCTTATTCCCTTCTCTCTCTCACCTTTTGTTCTGGTCGTTTTCTCCCTAGGCGCTGGGGCGTGACTGCGAATCCGGATGATCGCTGCTGAACATGGAGGCGCCCTGTAAAGGTGAGTGGAATGCGGCGCTGCAGCGATCGACGCGATGAGCTTTTAAATAAAAGTTTTCCTTTTCAGGATTGTCGGCGAGATGGCTCCGGGATGCGGATTTAGCAGGTAAGGACTTTTCCTTCTTCTGTTCTCTTCGTCTCTTCCTTTGCAGGTGATCCAGGATGCTGGCAGGCGTGGCAGAAGTCAGGATGCAGGAGCAGACACGGTGAGCGTCCAGCTGCTAGATGCAGAACAACGCGAAGAACATGTGGCTGTTCGGGTGGGGTTTAAATAGCCTTGGAAGAAGTTCCAGGTATGTATCCTTCCTCCAATCAGGTATGTATCCTTCCCCGACCACACCCGGATGGTAAATTAGTCCCACAGGTAAAGTAGTTCCTTTCAGGCCTCAAGGAGGCCGGGATCCTGCAGCATGGCCTATGGCGCCAGGACTGATGTCTTTTATGAGCCTGGCGCCATAGGCGCCAGGACACTGTCCAAAGGGCCCCTATATGGGGTTGCTGGGTCCTTCCTTGGGGACTGGATGTCCGCTTTCGGGGACGCAGGGCTTGAACCGGCTCCCCGGGAGCGGGCATCATGACACTGGGCTTCTCCCTCAATTTCAAGAAGTCACAGATGACACCTTCCCAACAGCTTCAGTACATAGGAGCTGTATTAGACACATCCTTGGAAAAGAGCTTGCCTCCCAAGTCGAGGGCTCAAGACATTCTTCAGATGGTTTGCAAATTTCAAAATGCCCAAAATCTCCAGGCTTACGACTTTTTAAGGTTGCTCGGCCTCATGGCATCCTGCATCTTCCTGGTGCCAGAGGCACGCTTGAGGATGAGATCCCTCCAATGGGCTCTAAAGACTCAGTGGTCCCAATTTTCGGGTGAAATGACGGATCTTCTTCAGATTCCGAACAGGGACTGACAAGATCTTTTATGGTAGACCTGTACAGAGAACATCCTAAAAGGAGAACCTTTTTGGCAACCATGGCCGGAGATCACAGTAGTGACAGACGCCTCCCTCATGGGGTGGGGAGCTCATGCCAACAATTTGACAATCACCAGTCGTTGGTCTCCATCGGAGTCCAAACTACATATCAACCTTATAGAGCTGAGGGCGATCAGACAAGCGCTGAAGGCCTTCCTGCCATCTGTCAGGGGAAAGAATGTCCTGATAATGACGGACAATACGGTGGCCATGCATTACCTAATCAAAAGAGGAGGTGTGGGGTCGCTACCTCTGTGCAGAGAGGCAATGCAGCTCTGGTATTGGGCAATTCAGAAGGGAATCTCTTTAACGGCAATTCATCTAGCCGGGCAAGAGAATATGACGGCAGATGCTCTGAGCAGGCAGAGCATGGTATCCCACGAATGGGAACTGGCTCAGGAAGTCATTCAAGAGATCTTCGCCCTTTGGGGAACCCCTCAAGTAGACCTGTTTGCAACCGGAATCAACCGAAAATGCGAAAGGTATTGCTCAAGGGAATTTACCCCGAGAGGAGCCCTGGGGGACGCGTTCGTGGTGGAGTGGAATTTCCCACTATTGTACGCGTTCCCTCCGATTCCCGTCATTCCTCAGGTCATCAGGAGGCTAAGACGGTTTGGGAGCCGCATGATCCTAATTGCTCCGGATTGGGCCAGGAGAACGTGGTACCCGGACCTTCTAGACATGTCCATCTGTCCTCCAGTACGTCTTCCTCAGAGAGAGAACATTCTCTCTCAAATGGAAGGTCAGGTTCTCCATCCAGAGGTCAAAACGCTCAACCTGTATGCTTGCTATGTGAAAGGCTGAGATACAGGGATTGGAACCTTCCAGATGACGTTATGGAGGTGTTGCTTTCGGCAAGAAGGCCAGCAACAAAGTCTCTATACCGTTGCCGTTGGAAAAAGTTTTGCAACTGGTGCAGAGAAAAGAATGTCGATCCTTCTCTATGTTCTATTCTGGAAGTATTATCTTTCCTTCTGACCCTAGCACATAGAGGTCTGAATATCGGAACAATAAAAGATTACCTTGCGGCGCTTTCCATTTTCAAGTGCTCATCGGAAGAATGCTCCTACTTCAAAATTCCTTTGATAATACAATTCTTAAAAGGACTCACTAATGTGTTTTCTCCTCACCCATTTCAAGTACCGATCTGGGATCTAAATTTAGTCCTAAAATTCTTAATGTGTGCTCCTTTTCAGCCTATGCACACGTGTCCATTAAGATTACTAACGTGGAAAACAGCCTTCTTGGTTGCTCTAACATCAGCAAGAAGAGTGAGCGAATTGCAGGCACTGTCTTCTGGGCCACCCTATACTGTGTTCAATAAGGACAGAGTTGTGTTGAGAGTAAAACCATAATTTTTACCGAAAGTAATATCTGATTTTCACTTAAGTCAGAAAATTGTTTTACCCTCATTCTATCCTCCCCCTCACCCTTCGAAGGAGGAGGAAAGATTACACAGGTTGGATCCGAAAAGAGCTTTAAGCTTTTACATCTCTAGACTTTCCTGACTTAGAGTGGACAACCAGCTGTTTATAGGTTACACAGGAAGGAAACTGGGTCAATCGGTAACAAAACAGACAATTTCACGCTGGATTGTACTTTGCATTTCAGAATGCTACAGACTAGCTCAGAAAGACCCTCCGGAAGGTTTAAGGGCTCATTCCACCAGAGGCATTGCCTCCTCCATGGCCCTTCAAAGAGGTGTTCCAATAAGGTCCATTTGCGAAGCAGCAACTTGGTCTTCGCTACACACCTTCTCAAAATTCTATAACCTGGATGCTTCCCAGTCTAGGGAGCTAACTTTTGGAAAAGCAGTGCTTTCTTCTGCCATATAAAGGCATATACATTTAAAAAAAAAAGAAAAAAAAAAAAAACGTACCCCTCCTCCAGAGAAAATATGCAAAATACTGCTTTGGTAGTCCATCTAAGATGAGGAATACGTTGGAGGACACAATCCACTCGAAGAACAAGTTACTTACCAACTGGTAACGTTCTTTCGATTGGATGTTCCTCCAACGTATTCCTCATCGCCCTCCCAGCCTACCCCTCTGTAGATTTTTCCGGGTTATTGCCATCTCAAATCTCGCAAGGCTGATACCTGTCTGCCAGCACAATCTATACAATACAAGGTCAAAAAGAGGAAAAACAGAACTGTGGCTAACGCGCGCCGCGTGCGCTACTTATACACCCGATGACGTCACCCTCGACGGAGCCCTTCGAGGTACCATCGACTCGATGACATTGACGCACGGCGCCCTCTGCCGAAAATGTTTTCCGAAGACAGCAAAGCTGGAATACATCTAAGATAAGGAATACGTTGGAGGAACATCCAATCGAAAGAACGTTACCAGTTGGTAAGTAACTTGTTCATCTGTCTTGTTTCAGATAGTGTTCTACTTTTTTTCTTTTGACAGGAGAATTGAGACCTCTGATGTTATTTGTTAGACCCTTAGTACCATCACGTTTCAAAATGGAGAGTCTCTGGTTGCTTCCTTTGATATGTTCTATAAGTTCTGTGGTGTTTCCCGGTTTCCCTACCTCCCCCCCTAGGCTTACCCCAACTCGCCTACTTTCCCCCCTCGCCCCAAAACTGCCCTGGGATGAACCCTGGTTCCTATGTTCGCTCAGGCGTTGCGCCGTGCACGCCATGCTCATCTGTCCTCAGGGATAACTTCTAGGGTATACTAAACCCCTCTGGATTCCAAAAGGTGCCACTGGGGCCCTCCACCCCCCTCTGCACCTTATATTGTGGAAAATTCTCCTCCTTCCATCTTGTTCTCTTCATGTCTGCCTCCGTGGGCAAGCCGGTAGTTGCTCCGAAGAGAGCGTCAGGAGCTTCACCATTTATTGGCACTTCTTTTTTGGCATTGGAGCTCTCCCCTTTCTCTCTGCTCTTGTCCAGTGCCATTCTGACCTTTTCTTGGTTCTTTTATCCATCTTCACCCCTTGTGGTTCTTCCTCTTGATCTTGTGTGCCCAATATGTGTCTCCCCTCCTCACACGTCGTTATTCTCCTCTGCTTACCTTCCCATGTAAACAGGAGCCCGAAGGGGAATGTCCATTTATATATCTGATCTGTTTTGACATTAGGGTTTTCACCACTGGGCCCATTTCTCTGCGCTTCGGTAGTGTGGACTGTGCCAGATCTTGATATAGCTGTACCTCCTCCCCATTCATCCTGATGTGTTCCATAGTCCTGGCTTTCCGTAAAATCTGCTCTTTTTGGGGAAATGAGGAGAGGGCCGCTAGAACGTCTCTTGGCCCCGCGCCTGGTTCTCCCACCCTCTTTGGACCTACTCTATGGACCCTCTCAGTTCCTACTTCCTCATCCTCCATTGCGTCCAGGATCTCTTTAAAGACCTGTTGTACTGCTTCTTTCAGGTCTCTGCCCTCCACCGTTTCTGCCATATTTTTTATTCTTATGTTCGATCTACGTGGTCTATTTTCAAGATCCTCGCACTGTAATTCAAGGTTGTGAGTACGAGACAGGAGTTGTTCTTGAACTTCTGCGTTCTGTTGTGCCTTCTCATCGAGGTTTTGGGTTATTTTTTCCAGGGTATCCGCCCTTTCTCCCAGATTCGTGATGTCCGTTTTTATTTCTTGCATAGCTGTTCGCATGTCCTTTTTCATGGCTTCGAATTGTGTCTGTGTTGTTGCTAGAAATTGCGTCTGGAACTCCCTGAACCACGATTTCATGTCTTCCCTGGTTGCCATGTCAGGGTCCAGCGAGTCCATGATCTCTGTCATGGGTTGGACCTCTTGGGTCTTTTTTTCTAGTGGATGTGGATGGGTTGGGGTGTTCTGGCCCCCACAGTTGCATTAGGCTCTGATCCCCTCTCTTCTGTGGTGCTTGTTGGTCCTGTTGCGCTGCCCTCCCCCTGGATTTTGACATAGGTGCTGGTAAGATTCGTCTATCTTATCAATTCTGTTGCCCTTCAGCCTTTTGGGGGGGCCTGCTCCCCTGATTGATCCCTCAGGGCAGTGAAGGGGTATTGGCTAGCCCCTATTTTGCCTCCACTTGGCGTTTGCAAGTCCTGCAGGGTGGGGTCACGCCTCTTGTTGGTGCTCTTAGAGTCCCTGTTGCCCACCTCAGCTCTCTTTGTTAGGGAGGGTTTCTAGGGGGGGTTGCCGGTGTTTGTTTCTCACCCTCTATCTTAATGTGAAGGGCCTCCGTTCCGTGTCGGAGTGTGGTCCTTGGGGAGTTATTGTGGTGTTTACTGCAGAGCTCTCCTTAATCTGTCTCCCCACGGTATTGCTGGAGGTGGCCCACTCCTGTATTGAGGGAGAATGGGGGAGGGAACAAGTCCCACTGGTCACGCTGGCCCCCCGCTGGGTGGAGGGGTTAAGCAACTGGGTCCGGTGAGGTCTGGTGTAGGGTGTGGGGGGGCTCTTAGCTGTTTAGGCCTCTACTATTGTTAGTTAAACCTGGCCCCCACTGCCCTCTGCACCGCGTACCTGGAAGAGTGGCTGCCGGCTGCCAGGGACGTCCTCCATATCACTGCATGTGGGTGCTCCCTCTGGGCTGCTGACGATATCCTGCCCACATGGTCTGCACCTGCAGCGCCTTTCTCAGTCTGTAGTCTGTCCACGGCTCCCGTCCACCGTCGTCTCGAGCCTGTCTGCTGCACGGCCGGGTCGCTTCTTCTGCCTGGGGGTGGAGCTCGAGCTGTCGTGTTCTCCTGGCTCCGATCCTCCCAGCGTCTCAGGGCTGTCCTCGGCTGGGTCGTGTCGCTTCTCCTGCTTGGGGTGATACGTTCCCGTTTCTCCCTCCTGCATTCGGGACCCCTTCTGCTGCTGGCGAGGCCCACTGCTTCGTGTGCGTGCGAGGGAGTCTGCCTCGAGTTGTGGCCGCTGTCGAGTCTTCCAGCTTGGAGGTTCCCGGGGCCACTCCGGTCCGTGTCTTGGGGCGGCGCTCCTGCGCTGAGGTCCGTGGCGTGTCCCGACTTCAAGGAGTCACGTGCGACGGGGCTCATCTCTGCGCTTGGGCTACTTAGCTCCGCCCACTTCAATCTTCGCCGACCGATGCGTTTGATGCCCGCTGCTGATATCGAATGTGGGTGGATGTTTTCCGCTTCTTTGTTGTGCTGTTCTGATGCGGCCTTAATGGGGGGACGGAGCGACTCTCACACATGTCCGCTTCCCATCGCCGCCATCTTGGAATCTATTTTTTACATTCTGATAGAGATATTAGTTTGTTTTGTTGAGAATGGGAAACCCCTCTTAAGGTTAGGACTAGCGAGGCATTTTCCCAATTCCCTCCTTTACATTTACTTTGAATATAATTGTGCAAGCAAACACTTCTGTGCCTGTCTCCTACTTCCAGACCCTTACAAAATCTTGCACAAAGCCTTCCAAAACTTTAATGGTTTTTGGAGCACAGTTCTCCACAGCAGAGGCCTTGGTGTGGCCATCTGTCGGGAAAGGTCCAAGTGCTCAGCCTTGGTTGCAACCTTTCCACTACGGAAACTGATCTCTGCCGGCAAATCCATGGGGCTGCTGGGCACCATGTCATCCTGCATCCCTCTGATTCCTCACTGCAGGTTACACGTGAAGCCCCTGAAATAATTTCTCACCACCAGGTGGTCCCAAATCAAGGGCTCTTGGAAAGACAGAGTCCAACTCACTCCCTCTAACAAACAAGCTCCAGTGGTGGTCCAACAGACACAACATAACACAAGGAAAACCATTTTAAGGGTCAATACCCCAGAACACGCTAGTCACAGACGCCTCCCTGTCGGGCTATGGGGCACACAACAGCTCCATTCATGTCAAGGGTCTCTGGACACCCCAAGAAGCATCTCTTCACATACACATTTTGGAGCTAAACAGTCTGTTGGGCACCAAAATTGTTTCTGCCGATCATAAGCAACTCCACATTGAGGATTCTTAAGGACAATACCACCACAATGCATTATATCAGAAAGCAGGGAGGAACAAGGTCAAAAACCTTATCCCAGGAAGCACAAAAGATTTTGAATTGGGCCATTCCCAACAACATATCGCTTCAAGCGCATCCCTGGAATACATAACCAAGTAGCAGGCAGCCTAAGCAGAGCTAATGCCCAGTGCCACAAGTGTGAATTCCATGACAGTCAAACAGGGTGTTCACTCCATAGGGCTGAACATCCATAGATTAGTTTGCCACCAGGAACAACAGAAAATGTCACCAGTTCACAAGCATAACTCCACAACAAGGGGTTCTCAGAGATACATGCTCTTCCCCATGGACCAACAACTTTGCCTACGTGTTGCCCCTGATACCAATAATCCACAAGACAGTCCAAACAATACAGGCATACCCGTTTCGGGTTATCCTAATAGCACCCAACTGGTTACAGAAGATGTGGTATTCCGACTTGCTTCAGCTGTCCAAGGAGAAGCCAATTCACCTCGGTGCCCACGCCAATCTACTGTCTCAAAACAACAGCACTATTCTACATCACAAACCCCAATCGCTCAAGCTAGCAGCATGGCTCCTGATTTCAGGGAGTTTGGACATTTGAACATCACGCAAGAATGCAAGAACATACTTGCAAGAGCACCCTCCAGCAATCACTCATACGTTCTTAAATGGAAACGTTTTTGTAACAGGTATATGCAACAACACAATCTGCAACTCCTATTCGCGTAACCAGAAAAAATACTCCCATATCTGCTGTCCTTAGCTAAAAGTGGACTCTCTACCTCTTCCATCAAAGTGCACCTCGTAGCCGTTTCTAGATTTATTTTTCAGCGACAGACTCGTCAAGCATTTTCTGCACAGATTATTTTGTTCTTTCCCGCCAGCTAGGAAAATGCCACCTGAATGGAGTTTAGATACAGTCCTCGCAGAGCTCATGAAGTCACCATTTGAACCATTTGCTTCTGCGCTCATAAAGTTTGTCTCATGGAAGGTTGCATTCTTGATGGCCATTACATCCTCCAGAAGAGTATCGGATTTACAAGCACCAGTAATAGACCAACCATACCTAAGGTTTGGAAAAGACAAAGTGGTACTTTGCACCAACCCCCACTTTGTCCCAAAGATCCCTTCTGAGTTTCACAAGAATGTAACCATCACTCATCCTACCTTTTTCAAAATGCCACAACACCAGAGGAAACCTTGTTACACTCTTTAGATGTAAAGAGGGCCCTAAATACTATTTGTACCCGAATAAGTCCTTCTGCACCTCCACTCAACTCTTTGTAGCATGCAGCCCCTCAAGTAAAGGTAACACAATCACAAAGCAGGGCAGATCCAGGTGGATCTCTGCTGCTGTTTCTTTTTGCCATGCAAAGGCCAATACACCTCTATGGGCAACAGTCCGAGCACACTCCACAAGAGCCACTGCTGCTTCCCTAACCACATGGGCCATACCGCACTCCTTCATAAAGAATTGCTGCCTGCAGAGTCAGCATTCAGCAGACGCACAGATGGGAAAGGAGGTCCTACAGTATCTCTTCCAATAAGGTATGCCCTGCAGCTGCAGGGGTTACGTTAATTTACTGTTCAGTTTCTATGTTTTTACCTGCTTTCACTGCCAAACAGAAGCAGATACTGCTGTGTATTCTATTCACAACATGTGAATCTGTGAAAGATCCAATGCTGGGGAAGAGAGTAGGTTCTTTCTATAGCTCAATTTCTCCAGCATTGGTATCTTTCATAGATTCACATGCACCCTCCAGCCTTATCCAGTGGTACAAACACTCTACCATTCCACTACCCAGCAAGATCTGGTTAAAATCTGAAGGGAGGCTGCAGAGGTGGAGCTACATAATGGAGGTCCCATTGGTGGGGACCGTAAGCACTGTTGTAGTTTCAAAAGGTGTTAACATTTTCCTTTAGGGAAAGTGTAACAAACATGTAACCGAGGATTCCCGACCTGACAACAGAGAATATTCGTAGCATGTGAATCTATGAAAGATACCAATGCTGGAGAAATGGAGTTACAGGTAAGCAACCTATCCCTTCTCTTCTCAACCTCAACCCAACTCCTCAATGGTCATTGCAGCGACCAGCGCGGTCCAATGTTCCATCTGCTTCTTTTGCCTCATTGTTCAGCAAGGAAGACAAGCTCCTAAAAAGCTTATGGTCACAAGTTATTCACCAACACTTCTCTTCACAATATACAGGCCAATGCAGACACCCTTTTGGCTGCAGCTGGCTTGCAGAACGTCCTCCCCATATAAAAAAGCCAGCATTCAAAACAGGCCTTCTTGTTGATGAAACAAACAGTACGAGCTATTTTAGAGACCTCAGTTAACCACATCAACACTACCAGTCTGGGTGTGGCCCTCAGCTCCAACATGTAGTGTGGGTGCACTCTACCAAATTCACGCAGACTGCACTGTGGGTTTACCTTTTGATGGTACTGAGGTCTTTCATTCTTCTACAGATAAAAAGCTAAAAAGGAAGAAAACGTGCAGAGACAGCAACATCATTAAATATTCTCGCCAAGACCAGCTCCAAAAGCTTTCCCCAATCCTCCTGTGCCAGACAAAATTAGAGGCAGAGTTTCTTTGGAGGGTTTTGTGGCTGCCAGGAAGCAAACTAGAACAGCCACAAAAGGCTTTCTTGCTACCTCTACCACTTCCAGTTCCATAACATTTCAATAGGAGTCAGACTTGCATTACATCTCTCCAGCTGGCAAAGCATTGCACAGGATGTTCCTGAGTGAATTTTATAAAGTATATAGAGAGGAAGTGCTCCCTCCAATGTTAGAAATGCTCAATGAAGCGTTTGAGGTGGGACGGATGCCGGAATCACTCAGAGAGGCGATCATAATACCGCTTCCCAAACCCAACAAACCTGAGCATAGCTGTGGCTCTTACAGACCTTTGTCGATGTTGAACCAAGACAGCAAGATATTGACAGCTGTCTTGGCAAACAGATTGCGAAGAGTAATTAGCAAATTAATACACCCCGACCAGACTGGCTATGTCCCAAATAGGAATATAACTCATAATCACAGGCGACTCCAACGGGTTGTGGAATGGGGTAGTAAGACTGAAGGCAAAATGGCGATTGTGTCCTTGGACGCGGTAAAAGCTTTCGATTCAGTCAAGTGGCCATGGCTGCTGGTGGCCCTAGAGGGGTATGGAATGGGGCCCAGTTACATAAGGTGGGCAAAGATGCTATATAGTGAGCCGCTGGCCAGAGTTAGAACGGGATCGGTGATATCCGAGAGGTGGCAACTTAGTAGAGGCACCAGGCAGGGGTGTCCTTGGTCCCCGATGCTCTACATATTAGCCCTGGAACCCCTAGCAATATACCTCAGACAATAATATGATACGATGGGTATCGAGGTGGGGGGGGAACGACACCTGATCTTCTTATATGCAGATGATTTGTTGCTGTACTTAAGGTACCCGGAAGAAAATCTCCAGTACATCCTGGAGGTGATGGAGAGGTATGCGGGGCTGTCTCGGATAGTGGTGAATCTGCAAAAATGTAGTATTTTTCCATTGGGCAGCTATAAGGGGACCCCTGTGAGACGGTTACCGGTGTTACAAATACCATGGGCGGTTAGTACTTTCCGGTACCTTGGGATAGACGTGTACCATACGGTCGAAGAGGAACATAGGCACAATACTGAGGTAGCTATTGTGAAAATCGAGAAGTGTATGCATTTCTGGGTGAAGTTGCCCCTAGCAATGATGGGACGAGGTGCAATGCTGAAGATGGTGGTCCTACCTAGGCTCCTGCATTATTTCAGTAATATTCCATACTTGATACCCAAGAAGTTCTTTGCTAAACTGAACAGTATGTGTAGAGATTTCCTGTGGCATGGTACCCGGAACAGAGTGGCGATATGGAAGCTGCAGAACTTTTATGAAAAAGGGGGGCTAAAACTGCCTAATTTTGAGGTGTATTATGTGGCGAGCCAGCTACAATATGTGGCCAAATGGCTCTCAGATGAAGTGACCCCTGAATTTAGATTGTTTCGACATGATTGCACCCCATTTCACTTAAGAGAGATGATCTGGCTGCCCAAGTCAGAAATGAGAGAGCGCCCTAGGATGATGATGCTTGGTTGGGAGATGTGGCGTTGGCCATGCCGGATGATGGAGAACCCATTCCCATGTTCCCCACAGGTACCACTGGTTGCATTGGCAAGGGAAGATAAGCAGCTAAGGGTGATAATCAGGACCCACTGGGAATCGGTGGGGCTGGTAACGTTAGGGGACATCTGGCAAGAGGGGACCATTAAGGATTTTGAAGTGCTTGGGGAGGAAACAGGGTTTCATACGGGCCAGTATATTACATATCATAGAATGGTGCAGAGAATCCGGAAAACATGGCCTGAAACAGTATTGGCAGAAGAACCAGATGCTATCCTAGAGGCAATATATGATATATCGGAAGGGGGGCATGAGATTTCTAGACTGTACGAGAAGTTGCCTCCCTATCTCTTGGGGTGATGTTCGGGTGTCAAGGGAGCTGTATGCCAACCCCGCCCCTTAATGTTGAACCGAGGGGCAAAGTGGGGATGATCCACTGGCCAACCCCACCATGACTGCTCTGTTTACCATGCTGAGACTTTAATTCCTCATGTAGCTGGAAATTACAAGCGAGGCAGGACTATGGAGCACTGTTTACAAACAAAAAGACGTTTAGTCTGCAAATGAGCTGGATCACACAGATAAAAAACATCAGTCTGAAGACCACGCACAAAGGAGGGAGACCGATTACATGGAGCTGGCAGCTCAGTGGCAGGACCCTATTTAAGCGGAAGAGCTGAACAAAATGGGGTTGTTGTTTGGAGAAGGAATGCAAGCAGAGGAGGTTGGAGGAGAAAACAAGTGAAGACAGTAGGAGGCCAGACTGTGGAGGGAGGAGAAAGGTGAAAGGAGAGGAGTGGAGGAGAAACATCTACTGGAGAAGGGTGAAAAGAGAGGAGATGAGGAGAGTAGGCACCTCTTTGGGCGAGAGCAGTAGGATGTGCATAGAGAGAAAGGTGTGTAGGAGGAACTTTAAGAGGCAGAAGCAGTAGCTGGATAAGAGTGGAGTGGAGGAAAGCAGACAGAACACCAGTAAGTTGGGTGCTAGGAGGTAAAAGGGGGAAGGGATGAAGAAGATCAGTAAAAGGGCAGAGGAGAGAAATCTGAGTGGAGAGTAGATAAGGGGCTCCACCAGGAGGTGGTAATGAGGTTAAGGTGGTAGAGCCGAGTACTGCAAGCCCTAAGTCTTTGAAGGTTAGGAATTAGTGACAAGGAGCGCACTCTGTTGCCTGTCAAGTTTTCCTGCATTGACTTCTCCTCCAAACGCACGTTTTCATGACTCCATCAATCTTCAGGGAGGCTGTATTTCTTTACCTTTTCAGGCGTGTCTTTATTTCCTTTTCTGGTGTAGCAGGTTAATTGACTAAAATATCTCTAAGGATTCTGGTACTTGTATTTTTCCGCACTTAAATTGTCTTACAGGTGACTGGAAGCAACTCCCTCCATATCACAAATCTTACCCTTGACAGGGGGAGGGGGAAAGCATTGTTTGTGGCTCTCCATTGTAAGGCATGATGGCCCTGGTGCTGCAGCCTTTTGAGCCCGGAACTCCTGGAAAATGTTGGTTAAGAATTAGTGACAAGGAGCGCACTGTTTTGCCAGTCAAGTTTTCCTGCTTTGACTTCTCCTCCAAACGCATGTTTTCATGACTCCATCAATCTTCAGGGAGGCTGTATTTCTTTACCTTTTCAGGCGTGTCTTCATTTCCTTTTCAGGTGTAGCAGGTTAATTGATAGGAGGGAGTTGTTTCCCGGTCACCTGCAATTGAAAAAAGTGTGAGAATAGAAGTACCAGAATCCTTAGAGACATCAATATGAATGAACCTGAAACACCTGAAAAGGAAATGTAACTAGACACGCCTGAAAAGGAAAAGAAAGAGAGCCTCCCTGATGATTGATGGAGTCAAGAAAACGTTTGGAGGAGAAGACAATTTGTTGCTACAGCAGGAAAACTTGACTGGGAACCAGAGTGCGCGCCTTGTCATCATTCTTAACCCTAAGTCTCTGAAGGGTGAGCCTGGGGCAGGTGGCGCAAAGAACATGTGGAAGAGTACTGAGAAGTATTGAGAAGCTGCAGGTGAAGCACAAGGAGAGAGAAGGAGAGAAAGAGGGATAGAAAAGGTACCCTAGGGGGGCGAGATATAGTGGAGGAGAGTGACAGAGTATTGGTGGATGTTAGTAGCCTTGAAACCTCCCCGTTTCAGGGTCCTGGCCCTAAGTCCAACCCAGTACAACCAGCATGGTATCATCAGTCTACCTACGACCCTGGGCCGCAATGAGAACCTGCGCCCACCCAGACAGCCAGCGTCCCTTGGTTTGTGGTTTGTGACTTGCACCAGAGACCAACGGGACAGCCTCTAACCCAAATCCAGAGAGGGAACAGTTAAGAAAGCAATAGGATCATGAGGTCTGAGATATTGCAACACCTGGCAATGTGAGTCACGTTCTTTCTGTTGGTCAAGCAGCATGGAGGGACCATTCCCGAGGTTTGGCAAGACAATGAGAACCTTTTGGTATTATTTACTCTTGCCAGAGACAAAGACCTGGTCAGCCACCCAGTAAAGGTTCCTAGGAAGTGGACAGATCTTGTTAAGAAACTATCTTGATGACTCAGTTTACCCCAGTTTTTGTTTTGACCCTCCACTACATTGATACCCCAAGAAGCCTTTGTTGAATCAGAAGTAAGTGTCTGGCCTATGACTGATACATGCCACCATTGTATGTACCTCCAACTAGGGTACTACTTCATTCCTCATTAGGCCTTGGCAGTGGCAGAAGGGAGGTTGGATACCATGAAGCCAAAGCCCTAGAGCTCCCACCAGGGGTTAGGCCACTTGGGATTATCGGCAGGCTGGGTTGAGCATCGCATTCCTACTTCTGGCCTGGGGGACCTGACAGTAGTTCCCAATAGCCCTTCCTCCTCAATGATTTGGGAAAATGTCATACCTAAGGAAACCTTCCCTACTTTGTCTCTCTTCCTCCGACCAATGAGTTCTTCACCTGACTCTTCTGGTGACTCATTGATGCTCTCCCATATGCTCATACATTGTCCCCTCCTCAGATACCTTTTAGGAGGAATTAACATGCCTAGTCTTCTCTATCTAGCTTTGGACTTCCTTGACTGCACCTTATCTCATCGTTCTTCATCAATGTTTTTTCTCCTCCTTACTCCTTGTGCTTCTCTGCCTCCCCTCTCCTCAGGTTTTCCTGAACTACGCTTCCCCTCCTTGTACTTTCTTCCTCTCTGAGTCTCCCTCTTCTTCTGATCATCCTCAGCCTCCTGGTCTCTCTTCTCATCCTCTGCCTTCTGCACAACATTCTCACTTGTCTCCTCCTCCCCAGTTGTTGTCTCCTCCTGAATTACCAACTCGATTTGAATTTCCCCCTCCTTCTTTCTAGCCTCTGTCCTCCAGCCTCCTTTCCCTTTCTCCAACTCCACCTCCTGTTATCTGGCCTCCTTCCACTCCTGCCTTCAAAATCCTCTTTCTACTGCCCTCTCCAAATGCTCTCACCTCTCTGACAACGCGTATGCTTTATAGAAGGGTCTGGCCCACCTCCAGGGACTGTCCTTATTCTATTATAATCAGGTGTGTATACTTTTTGGTGTTATCACCGGATTGGTCAATATTCCCCTCCCTGCACCTTCACCGCAGTTCAGGACCTTATACACGCCTTGCACAGAGCCATGGACCAAGCCTTTTACAGAAGCTGGCCACCACCTTTGCTTTTCGTAACATGCGCGCATGGGAACGGACTGCCGCAGTGAAACCGAGCAGTCCATGAATCTTCCTCACACCCCCCACTTGCAGGCAACGCTAAGTAAGTCAGAGAATTCTTGCATGCGAAAGCTCACACATCTTGGTTCTCTGGTTTCACAGTGCTGTGAACCTCCCAAAGCAATTTTCCAGGTTTAATTGGAGGGGGCATTTCTACACTCTTATATACTCCTGATTTAACATGCCTGAATTAGGAACTACCACACAAAGGGAGGGTGTCAGGTTTGAAGGACACATTCTGAATATGGGGCTCCCTTAAAGGGTTAGGGTTACAGATTCCCTTGCAGAGAAGCCCCTGCCATAAAAGAGAGCTATGGTTATCCTTGCTGCATTACACCCGAGCCCAGCAATGCTTTACGGGCAGCGGCACCAACTCGCGTGGATACCCAACCCTTTCCCCTAGAGCCAGGCAGGGGATTCCTCACATCTCTGCTCTAGATTTCTTCATTTCCAGGAAGGCCTCAAAATACACCACTTCACAAGCACATCTGCCTATTACTGACCATGCACCTGCATTCTTATACTACTCTCGACTCCTCCTCCTCTGCATGTCATCTGATCAGACACATAAGAGCAGCACTTCTATTTGGTACAAATGGCAAATACTATGCCTTCCTGACTTTAAGGCTTTTACCTTGATCTTAAAGGAATATCTTCTGCTATTGCATGGCCATAACTATCAACAAACCCCAGAATAACCTGACTGCATTCAGTTGCACAGCTTTAATTACCTAAATGTCTTTGAAGAGATGAATATATAAATAGGTGGCAAAGACGTTTTTAAAAAATTGTAAGCAATGCATGATTGTTCACATCAGCCCTCTATCAGTGAAATAGTGCAGATTCAGATCTTTGCCTGAGGGGCAGCCATTACTATGTTCCTTGTCTTTGGGACTTGGGATCCTTCCTCAATGAATTAAGTCAGCGATTATGAACTGGAGACCACTTCAAGCCAGCAAAGGCATTTGCTTAAGTGTCTAGATGGAAATATCTTGCTTTATGAATTTAACATTCTGAATGCAGAATTAGTGGTAAATGAACTTGTGTCATTTCGAAGGCCTACGGGTTAACTGGCATCATATGTCAGACATTTCTATGATATTGTCATAGTAACACCATCTATTCTGAGGCACAACCTGTTTCAGAAAACCATTCATTTTCCTTGCAGGCTGGTCAACCTCTGGCATCTGACTCTGTTTTTGGCCATTTTAATATTTTGATCGGCAGGTTCTCTTTCTCGTTTAACATAATTGGTTATTTCTAGGGTGGGGCGTTGTGTTTTTATAAATCATACAGACACTATGTTCTTTCTCTTTTTTTCCCCATCCCCGTTACGCCTTAAGATCAAAATGGATTCCCAGATGACAAAGCAGGCGCTGAACGAGATTGAGACCCGACACAACGAGATCATCAAGTTGGAGACCAGCATCCGGGAGCTGCACGATATGTTTGTCGACATGGCGATGCTAGTGGAGAGTCAGGTAAGGCGGGGTGAAGGAGAGGGGGATGTGAGCTCTCATTATACACTGGTTGGAGGGGTACCGCTGTCTATTGGCATAGAGGCCTTTGCTCTACACATCAGTGTCTGGATAGATGATTGAATGTTCAGGTGAAGTGAAGGTGGGAGTATGATCTGGAAAAAGCAATAGGTGGGTGACATTGTGGGGTTTGAGTTGTTAGAGGATAGATAGATGGTTAGATGGATATAGGCAAGCAAGTTAATGGTGAGAGTGAGTAGTGTGCTAGAGGACAGGTTGGGTCTAAATAAGAGGGGATGACTGCATTGATGGATGTTAGTTGGAGCGAGGTGGAAAGAGGTCGGTGGATGGAAGGTGGTGGGGGGAAAACAGATATAAGGAGTAATAAACTGATTAATCAAATGTTGATAGCCAGATTGATATCTTCAAAAAAAGCACGATAAATAGATAATCTAGTGCAATCAAAGCCGAGCCTGTGGGTGGCATTGCTGGTCTGTCAAGGTGCTCACTTTCTTCTTTCTCGGCACAGGGAGAGATGATCGACCGCATTGAGTACAACGTTGAACATTCTGTGGACTACGTGGAGCGAGCCGTGTCGGACACCAAAAAAGCTGTAAAATATCAGAGTAAAGCACGCAGGGTGAGTAAAATACTCCCCATCTTCATCAAACCCATCATTGTGGGGTAAAAAGCAGCACATAATAATGACATCACCCAAGATTATGAAACTGCATATAACCTCAACACTCTTCCCTAAGCACACATTCAGTGCCTTTAACATGTCTGCTTTCATGTACATGTGAGGGGCACTCTAAATAGTACTATTAAGCATATTGTCATTCCCTGATGCTACTGGAGGATGGTTCTCGGCACTTTACTAACTTAGAGGTTTAAGCAGTGGTGGACTGGCCTATAGGGAACTATGGAGATTTCCCTGTAGGCCTCTGCACCCTAGGCCTCTTTTGGGGGATGACCTATTTTATTTCTCATAGGAAAAAGGTTGGGCTTGCTGAAAATGTGTAATATGAGGCCACTTTAAAAGTTATATCCAGGGCCTCTTTTGGTTCCCAGTCCACCCCTGGGTCTATGAATTGGTGCCATGGCCCACTTCCTGTCTAACCCCATTTTTCCTCCTACCGAGGTCCTGCCACCTCAAGTCATGTTGCCTCAGCTTGAATAGTGGGTTAGATGGTGCTACCTCATTTGGAAACAAAGTTGAAAACAGGTGTTTAGTTACTTCTCTCCAAATTCCTCTTTCATCTTTTTACTCCGTCTGATGATGTTACGTATGAATTATGAAACAGATGCAAATAAGAAAGTTACTCACTGTGTTGACTGCTGTACTCCTAGTCCATACTCTATTTCCTCCATACTTTATGGGGTGTCACATTTGGACAGCAAACAATTCTTCCCTATTATAATTTGGGAGCAAAGCTCACGCATGTGCAGGGCGTGGCCAAAGTGCACGTTGACTCTGCCCACTGTCAACACCCAGCGTCCCTATTTCTCCTGCATTAGATGTATTTGCAATCATGGAATCTTATTATTGAGGGATGATGTATGGATCAAAGGGGGCTATGGATTAGGAGAACAGCAGTCACTTCGGTGAGTAACTTTTTTCTTACTCCTACTTCCTTACCCTTTCATCCATTTATGAAAAAGAGAAAAACATGACCTCTCTGGCCGGCAGGATCCATCTTAAGCAAAATAATTCTGTAGGAATGCCTCACCAGATGTAGCTCTGCTTCTAGCATCTATGCAATAGTGTTTGCAGCCAAGCAGACATTGAGGACCACATTGCCGCCTTCACAATGACATTCCACAGGACTTGTCTCTGATATACAACCACTATGGTGGTGGCCTGAACAGTGTGTCTGTGTGCGGGTGTGTGTGTAGGTTCTTTGGAATGGGCTTGCTCCGAAGAAAATACGATTTCTAAATGCACATTACTATCCATCACGCTATAAATGCCTTTGAGGCTTTTACCATATGTACCAAACAGGTTGTCAACCTCTATGATAGACTAGATACATTCCAGATATAACTTTCATGCCCTGTGAATATCAGGGCAGTGCAAAGCTTCCCCAAAGCAGCACAAAATTCAGACAGAACAATGGCAGTGATATCTTTTAGTTGATGTGAACTTGAAGACATAACTATCAGAAGGAAGTTAGGGTGCCACTAGGTATGTCCTACAAAAGTTGACTTACCAACCTGAGCTAGCTAAATCAGACAAGGAAGCTAACACCTGACCAATAGAGCATTTTAAATTAGTTATATTTATGTTGGTGGACCAATGACAAAACCTTGGCCATTTGCTTGTATACTGGGAGCACATGGCAGGCTTTCTGGCTGTCTCTATGACTTTAAGATCGTCCTGTGAAAGACCTAAGTGACCCAGTTTCAGTTCCTCAGGAATCAGCTAACTAAGCTCAGTGATCGAGGGGCTAGGTAGCACACTTTCCCTCTATGCTGCGTTTGAATCTCTGGAAAGACTGGGAGAGATGTCAGTCCTTCCAAGTGAGCTCAATCAGCTTCCAAGAGCCAGGTCCTGGTTGGCCAGTAAGGAGCGGCAAGGATCTTTGATGCACGTTGCCTGGAACAGCATTTGGGTATGATCCCCTGAAAGAGGGGGCGGGGAGGAAAATCATACTGACACCAGTCAAACCACTGAATCAAAAAAGCCATTAGACCGCTGACCTAGGCCACCTCTGCGGCAAAGACTTGCATTTCGCATTGCTCACTGAGACACACAAGTCTTGTTGAGGAACGCTCCATTTCCAGAAGATTGTCTGCAGCATAGAAGTGGGCAAGTTTCATTCCTGTTTGAAATGAGAAAGCAAGTCCTTCATTGAAGCACACATATCACAAGAAAACTGCATAAACCACTTATTTCAGACCTTCAATGATTGCCATGTCAACATCAAGCAACACTTTGGTGGACCATTCAGAAACCAAGCAAGTCACAACAATTGAGAAGTTAGGGTCAGTTCTTCAAACTTTTCCCAGCAGTCAGAGTCAAGAAGCGAGCCCAGTAGAGCCCAGCATTGGAAATGGAGGCAGAATGAGCTAGAGGAGCTGTTAATCATAATCATCAAGGAGGCTACAGATACCTTGGTGCAAGGGAACGAGACAGAACCTCGAACATATCTTCTCTAGAAGCCTAAAAATGTGTGGGCGATTGCTGGGCACCAATATTAACAGCCATATCTATTTAAGTATTTCACACCATGCAACATTGTTGCTGAATCCTGGCACAAAAGTGTTATCTTCAATTTATACAAGAAGGGTTCTACAAACCAAAAACCATTATACAGACTGATATCTCTGATACACATTGACTGCAGGATCTTTATAAGGATAATCTTAATACAGTAAACACCTGGGTGGAGGAAAACTCAATATTCTATCCAGACCAAGGAGGGTTTAGAATCAGACTGTCAACTGTTCATCAAATTTTTAAATTACAGCATAACATGCTTAAGTACGCTATTGCAAATATCATTTCTCTAGGCCACACTCCTCAATTTTTTCTAGACTTTTGCTTTAGTAGAGAGATCTAATCTTTGGAACAAATTAATTGTTTGGGGCTGGGAGTGAAGCTCTTGACAACTGTAAGAGAACTGTACATGAAGAGCTCTTCTCAGGTCCGTTTTGTCCGAGCTGAGAAGTTTTCACTGGAATGTTTGACACCCCGATGAGTGAAAAAAAGGCTAGCCTTTGGTTTATACATTAGTTTTCCTTTACATAAATGGCACGACCACTGCTATTTAGGAAGCTGCAAAAGACATCCTATATTTAGTAAACTTGCCAGTGACAGTTTTGTTTTATGTTAACAACTAGCCTAACTACCCAGCTTGCCAGGATGTCCATTCTCAAATTTGTAATTCTCAGATCAGTAAGTCTCGCTTGAGTTTCTTCAGCAGTTTCATTCCTTTGTTGTTCAGCAGCACTAATTCTCTTAACAGCAAGTCGTGTTTCAGTTTCTCCAGCAGTTTTGTTGCTTTGTTTTTAGCAGCACAAATTCTCTGATTAGTAAATCTTGCTTCAGGTTCTTGAGCACTTTCATTGTTCTGAGATCTTTCTTCTTCAGAATGTTGATCATGTTTCAGCTTTCGATGATTTGTTTTGATTCGGGTTGGATTAAATACTGCTCTCTTTTTTCGATGGCATTTCTGTAAAAATATATTTGTGGGATTAAAGAATTAATGAAAGGAGAGCATACAGAAGAAAGAAGTCTTTTTGTTAAACATGGAACCTAATTCAAATCAACTGATTCAACTATGTCGTCTTCAAATTGTAGCAAAATTCCATTTGATGTCCTTTACAAAATTTTGCGATAGAAATGAATCAGGTGTTGATCATGTTTCAGCTTCGATGCACGATGATGAGCACTTTCTACAAAAGACCTGTAGATGGCGGTGTAACACCATAAAAAATAATTCTGAAAACCCAAGCCAAAAAAAAAAAAAGATTAATTATATCGGGAACTGGATGACCTATCGAGCCAGAAGTTTTGCATTAATTTGGCAATTAAATAAAGAATATTCCATGCCAAATTCATGACACCAGACCTCACAGTTTGAGGACTTACATCCTCAAGAATGCCACATACAAACCCACAAACCAACACAACTTTGTTTTATATATATATATATATAAATATATATATATAGATTTGTTTTTTTTGCCTGAGAGCCACGGGTACTGCAGAAAAGAACATATTCTGTTTATTTTTACTGTAGGAAGAACAAGTTAGCCTTCCATCAGGGCAAACCCAAACAAATGGTTTATCTTCCAAATACAAAGACATATTGGAAGTCACACTCAACTGTGTACCGCTCGAACAAATTGTAGAATTTCCTTTCTTGGGTGTGATCATCCTTCAATTTTTAAGCTTGAACCCACATATCACATCAATAAAAAAGGTTTTCTCTCCTATCAGAGCAATAACTAAACTACTCAGGATATGTAATAATATCATCTCACCTCACTTAAAAACCCTTAAGTTGACACTGTTTTCCTGAAAACTTTGGAAGCCGGAATGCATATGGCACAGAGATATAGGGCGTAGACAGATACATCTCCAGGTTGGGTTTGAGCCGGGTCACCTTCTGGAAGAAGGTTATGTTTTTGTCTAAATGCTTTTTGAGCATGGCACTTACCACAGGCGAAGGTTTCACTTCCATACAGAATAGAGCCAGAAGGTGTCTCTCAAGAAAGGGTGATGTCCTTGCAAAATCAACGTGGCATTGTGAACAAATGCACAGCATACTCGATTATATCTGGGTATCGAGAAATGTTGAATCCAAGATCTCAAACCTCCAAGTCATGAAAATGAACCACAGCAACCAATGCCTTTTGAAACTCAGCTGCATGATGGCAACGACCCTAGTTAATGTTTCACACCAGATTGCTATGGAAACAAATTCCAAAGGCCATCGCCTTCGACTGAATGGAAAACCGATCCAAGGGCTTGGAATGAGGCTAAAGGAGACCGTAGCTATTCAAGGAAATAACTACATTCAACTGTTAACTGACTTTACCTCCGTTGTAAAATTGTCAAGGCATTATGGGCAGTCGCATCAACACTTATACAGTAAAGTGTTACATGAAACAAAAAAAGAACTGCGCGAAGACCTAAGAGCAATAAGAAAAAGCCTTCCAAGTTCAGAAGCTAAAGTCGCGACAAAATCAAGACGTGCGATCTATAGAAATTGGGCAAAATCACATGCAATCGTCATTGAGCAGGATCGTGCCCAATTATTGTTACAGCTGCTACTAACAAGAAATACTCGCAAAATTTGGTGGATCCTGAATACAGACCTTTCAAGATGTACTCCAATGTTAACAAACACAATCTCTGGTGATGCTTGGGACACGCATTTTTCCAAAGTATTCCAAAAGTCTGATATTGCGACGTGTCAACTAACTACTGCCGATCATACGCAATGGGACGTAGAGATGTCGCACAATGAAATTGTAAGATCCATAAAAGCACTAAAAAACTTGCGCGCAGATGGACCTGATCTAATTTCAAACGTAGCTCTTAAAAAACATCCGAGTGAGTGGGCACACTTTATTGAGAACCTATTCACTAAAATTGCTGCGCTGAAAAAATTGCCAGATTCATGGACTACCGCAATAGTCGTCCCAATCCATAAAAGGGGCAATTGGGATGATCCAAACTACTATCGCCCAATTGCCCTGTTGGATACGATCGGCAAAATATTTGGGTCAAACCTAAGACAAAAACTAATTGGGCCAGAGTCGCACTGATCGCGGACATACGCTAAACCGGCTTCACGAAAGGTCTCGGAGTGGATGTAAATCTGCTAATTTTGACCATTCTGAAATTGGAATCTTTAAGAGCAAATAGAAAAATTCATTTTGCCTTTATTGACATGAAACAGGCTTTCGACCGCGTGAACCGTGGCCTGCTGTGGGCAAAACTGGCAAAATGGCGATGTCTGAAATCTATTCTTGAACCAATAATTGCCCTGCACGATCAAACCTCTATTAGAGTGCGACTGAGCAACAGCGGCCTGTTATCCAATACCATCTGGACTCACAAAGGTGTTAAACAAGGCTGTCCTCTTGCCGCAGAGCTATTTAAACTATTCTTGGCTGACCTACCACTCCATCTTGAGCAGGTTCCTTGTTTCTCGCCTACAATCAACCGGATACCGATTAAATGCATCATATATGCTGATGACCTGGTACTTATAGATAGAACACAAATAGGTCTACAACGCCTGCTTGTATGGCTACAGGAGTATATGACTACGAACAAACTGGTAATAAATACATCAAAAACAAACATTGTATCAATTGGAAATTTAAAAACTAAGAGAGACAAGACGTTCAGATGGAAAATCGCTGAGGTTAACATCGCCTCTGTGAACTCTATAAGATACTTAGGAATTGAATTCAGCAACTCTATTTGCGAGCATCACTGGGTCAATGAACTAAAATCAAAAATGCTTATGCTTGCACGGCAAGCTGCTAAAATCAATCGAAACTATGGAAAGTTCTCACTGGAACCTGTTTTAAGATTCTACCTCCAAAAAGCTATTCCAGTCATAACTTTCGGGGCCGAGGCAGGATGGAATATATCCGAACAAACGTGACAAATGCTGGAAGGGCTCTTTTGGCGACATGTGTTAAGGCTACCTCAGTCAACATCAATGACGATAGTGCGACACGAATTATCATTAAATTCGCTACATAGCAGAGTGGTTTGGAACTCTATTATGACAATGCGCAAGATGGCCTTAAAGTCTCCGGAAGCGGCCTATCAAATCTTTGCCAACGAGTATGCACCTAACAATCAAAATTTACTTAACCTATGGTTTCGTAAACTACTGGCATTTTTGGCTGCAGCTGATATAAATAATCAAGAGATCTTAAACCGGCCGCAATGCGCAAAAAGGAAATTTGACAATTGGGCTTGGATCGCAAATCAACAAAAGCGTCAAATAATGCACCCAATAACATTCCTGGGAAGCAATTCAAAAAAATTAAACAATCAAGCACGATATCTACTGCACTGTCCATCTCGCCATCATCGTGAAAAATTCCTTAGGTTTTGGATAAATATTCTAAAAACAAAAGAAATTCTTTGGTTGAGAAAAGATAAATGTATTAAAGATAATATTTGTAGTTTTTGTGGATTATGTGTTGAATCCTCGAAACATCTGCTGATTGAATGCACCTAGACAATAAAACAATGTTCTTTACATCTTGGAAAGTTGGCCCCTCTCAACAACAACATGGATGAGTGGTGGTCCAGAAGCATCACTGGGAACAACATAAAACTTGTCTGTGCAATTGTGAATTATCTGGACATGATTTTGGTAGCAGACGTATAATGCAGTACATCGCTGTCAAATCGGTTGCCTGGAATGGTCAAATTATGGAATATTGATGCTCCTGGTGTAAGAAATGAGGGAGAAAATGATTGAACGTAATGAAATTCAGCGTGGACATTTCGCTGTACTCTTCACTGGTTTTCTTTTCTTCTTTTTTTTTTCTCTTTTTTGCAGATTTTGATGAACTTTTTCTGAAACAAAAGTTTGTGCCTTGTGTATAAACTGTAGTTATCTCAAATAAAAAATTAAAAAATAAATAAACAAAGGTGTCTCTCAAGATTCCATACAGACCAGAGCAAATGGTGGTCCCTCAAGATACGTTGTGCAAAGAGCGTTATCTCTGAAAAACAACATGGTTGATACATAATGGAAGGAATTCCAGAAACAGGAACAGCCCTCTTAAAGCTTGAAAGAGCTGAAAAGCAACTTACAACCTCTTGAAATTCAAAGACAAGCACCTACTTCAGGTTTTCATCAGTGGAGGCAGGTTCATTTTTTAATTCGAGGTGTTTTAAGATTTCCTACGAATCTACGGTAGTGACCTAGAGTAGCAAGAGAGCCTGGACCAACCAAGGGAGCTTGGCGGGTGGGAGCATTCTTCCCCCAAGAATATTTTTAATATAATGGGTTAAAATGGTGCATTTTTCAGAACTCTTTCTGTGAAATATTGCATAAATAGCCACACAGTTTGCAATCCGTTTTGCAGAATAACTTATGAAAATGTCCAATAGATACTTGTCACCAACAGTACACAAGAGCATTTCATGATGCTTTTTCCCGCAATATACAGCAGTGTAAAAACGATTTTCATGCTGACCGTACCCATACATTTTCAAGCTGGCTGCACCAATATATGCCAGTATTCCCATATAAGAACGTACTTATATTTGCTTTGCGCATATTGCCAGTAATGATACTTTAAGAAAATATGTCTATGCAGCCTCTGCGAATATTTGCCAGCATTCCCACTAAAGACCATACTTTCATTGGCGTTGCCAATGTAGTCCCTTATGTCCACGTAGGAACACTAACAATGTTGTCTTTAACCTGATGCCCAGCAAAAAATGCCATGCCACACTAAAACAATATATGGCCGGAGTGGCTGCACCAAAGTAGGTCAGTGTAGCCACAAAATAAAACTTATCATGTTTGCTTTATCATTGATGTTTAGTGAAAAATGCATGCCACAGTAATAGTAGATGGCCAGACTAGCTGCACCAAATTATGCCGGTCGAGGCACAAAATAACACTATCATATCTGCTTTATCACTGATGCTCAGTAAGAAAAATGCCATGCCACAGTAATAGTATATGGCGAGACTAGTTGCGCCAATGTAGGCCAGATTAGTCACTTAATAACACTCATCATGTTTGCTTTATTATTATCCCCAGTGAAAAATACATTGCCACAGTAACAGAATATGGCCAAATTGGCTGTGCAAAAATTATACCAATGTACCCGATTGAAGGAGCATTCAGTGTTTACACTGTGGTGGCTTGGCTTGTGCAGAATGGGCGGCAAGTTGCTGCTCCGTTGCCCATTATCAATGAGCCGCTACTGGTTTAAACTTACCACCTACTTGAAACTGGGAAAGGAAAAACAGGCAAACAGAGATAGAGTTGGATTATCAACTGATCCTGATTTGTGGGCAAAAAAACGCTCATTGCAGAACCTTTTTTCCATAGAGGGCTATCCATAGCCCTCCAGCGGGAATTTGCCCAGATCTAAGGAAAGGAGACCTTTTAATGCTTGAGAGAAGTTGCAAGTTACCACTAGGTTAAAATTGGAAAAGATGAAAGTGCTAGAATGATGTGTAGTCATGTGTAAATGCAAACTAAATCACAATGAAAATGTGCACCATTTCAGCTCCTTATTTGCTTCATTGTCAAAAGTACAAATAGTTCCCTGCTAAAGATCCGAAGATGGTGGGGGTTGGTGGGGTCCTTTTTGTTGTCTGCCTGCAGGTAAATGTCCAAGACAACCTATGGTAGCAAGGTAAACCAAGTCCTACACTGAGGTCAAATGTAACAAGCCCAATTATGAGAATTGTTAATCATATGATTAAGGGAAATGTGTCTGGAAGGGGTTATAAGTAGTGTTGCAAGAGGGCTGCAAATACATTGGAGCCACCTCCGCACCTGTCTGTAGGGGACAGATTCTCAAAAAGCATTGCAGATGTAAGGGGTGTGGAGAATGTGATTGTTTCATTTTAACTGCTTTCTGCTTTTAAGAATGCTCAGGTGACCTTATTCACAAAGCTGACCTGAGCATTTCTGGAGGGGCTGGGCTGTAGCGCTAAAATATGCTGTCAAGCCCCCGTGAACATATTGTTGTCGGGAGCATGCTCCGCTCCCAACACCAATGCATGGCAGGCTGCCAGAAACCACGTTGTTTCAAAGAAACAGTCCTTAAAAGGCCCCTCTCGGTGTAATAACTGGGAAAAAAGCATATCCATCCCCATTTTAGGGATGAAAAGCTAGTGTGACAGCCGCGGTTCAACCCACGGCTGTCCCACGTAAAGAAAAAATGATGACAGGATCAGAAATTACCCTGTCATGTTTTGTGCCTTCCCTTGCACATGTTTCAAAAGTCACAGGGAAGTGACCCTTGTTTCAGAACATTTTAAAACACATCCCATTTATGATCTCAGGATGCGCTTTAAGATGCCCAGAAACACCCACTTATTTGCGCATAGGGGAATACGCGCAACTAAGATTGAAGACATGCTCATTCAGATGCCCTTTGTGAATTGAACTGTTACTTTTCTTAGAGCAAGAGAGGAGATGTACATTGCCACACTTGCAAATAAAAAAGTGTTGAGAATCTGGTCCTAGGTGTATATGACATACTTTTGAAATCTGTATTTATTTTCATCATCATCATCCAGCTTTATTCAGATATGCTCCATAAAAGTTTCGAAATTAACAAAATAAATTATTAAAATCATTAAACTATTCATGCCAACTCTCTCTCCCTAAATACCTCCCTGCTAGAGACCTTTGTTCTTCTAGCTCCAACTCTCTGCAGATCAGACTCTTTGCTAAGCAGAGAGTGGGGGTAGATCTCTCTCCTCCACAGGAGCCTCCATCATGAATGGTCTCCCTGCCCCTCTCAAGCTTGAGCCGGATCTCCTTACGTTCCGGAAGCTCCTCAAGAGACTCCTTTTCTCTTCTTCCTTCACTCTCCCCCTCCCCTGCTAACACCCCCGTCTGCCGCAGTGACTGGCTGCCTGGCACCAGCCCCCTGCTTCCAGTCCACCTCCCCTCCTCGCACTAAGCATGTGGACCCTCACCACCGACACCCCATGCAATTTCCTGTCACTTGCCCTTCTGCCCTCCCCTTAGCACTCACATAGCTCCTGTTGCCCTTCGCTCCACCTCCACCCCATTCACTTGCAATCTCTACAATTTACCCTGCACTTCCCTTCCCACCCTAGCACTTTGTGTTCATGCAGACTGGCACTTCCCCTTCCCCACTCTCCCTCGCACTTCTCGTTACTGCACTTGCATGATCTGAATGTCACAAGACCTAATAGGACCGTCATTGTTATCTTTCTCCCTTACTTTCCACCTTTTTTACCTTGTGGCCCCTTGAAACACCATTTCTTGTATAGGCATTTTACAAATATTCAATAAATAAATAAATTCTGTATGTACACACTGTCCATGATAGTAAAAGCATGCTATGATTTATATAATAAAATCTAACAATTTCGATCTAGTTCGTCTATTTATATATATATGAGATGTAAACTCAAAAAGGCTCCAATAAGACTCAAAACATATACTATAAGGATACACAAGCCTCATGTCTGCTGAATAAAGATTTTCCATAATGACTTACTAGAAAGTATTAATTCTATTAAAGACACGGAGGCAAGCATTATGCTTCTCTTCCTTTATTATTATATAAACGGAAAAGCTCAGCAGCAAGAATTTTTTTTTTTTTGGCGCACCTCACATAACAACATGTTCATAATGAAGGTGCGAGAAAAAATATAATAAACAAACATTAAACAATAGCAAAATAAATCCAAGTCCATAGTACCTCCCCAGTTGAAACAGAAACTACATTTCCCTTGATGCTCTCCAAAGGTCATGTAGCATCCATGACCATGTGTCTTTATTCCTCCAATGGACGTGCGTGTATGTCCATAAACAGTCCTGAACAAGAAGTAACTTCCTCTTTCTTTGCTGCTCATAGCAAGAGATAAGTTACTTCTTATTCAGAACTGTTTATGTGATTGTGCATGTAATTATAGCTTGTTACTGTCAGTGGGATTTTGTCTCCAAATTTGTTCCTTTTTTCGTTTCTCTAGTCTGAGGGCTTTTAGTTGGGCCGTGAAACAAGTATTCAGGTGTTTTATTGGCTTGGGTTTTCTCTGTTTTAATGGTGCGATGGCTTCTAGGGCTAGGCGCATGCTGTTGTTGTAACTTTCATCCAGATGGTGGGGGTTGGAGTTAGCAGGGAGTTGGTTCAGTGTAGGTAGAATGAGAGGGATGAGTTTTTCCGCAGTTATGTTTTTCTTGCTTTTAGTCGGGATGGCTGAGGCTAGGGAGATGTTAGCGATAGGGCTGGCCTCTTCGAGTGTGAAGCAGAGGAGGTGGTGGTCAGACCAAGGTTGCGGGGGGATGGCAGTGATGGAGGTCTCGCAGTTGTGGTCTGCTATCCAGTCAAGAGTTCTCCCTTTGTTATGAGTGGGGGTGGATACTCTTTGAGTGAAGCCTAGTTCTGATAGTGGGTGATTAATGGCTGACGCTTGGGTGTCTTTAGGGTCATTGTAAGCAAGGTTAAAGTCTCCTGAGAGAAGACATTGAGAGGTATTTTTTGAGTTGTTAGAGAGGATGGAGTTAAGGTCTTCCTCAAAGGAGCCTAGAGGTCCTGGGGGTTTGTATAGTAGGTGGATGGTGATGGTTTGGGAGTTGGTGGTGGGTAGTTTGGCTGTGAGCAATTCACAGGATGAGTAGTGATCGGTATTGTCAGGTTTAAGGTTGAGGTGGGTTTTGGCGATTATAGCGAGGCCACCGCCTCTAGAATCAATTCTGTCTGCTCTGAGGATGGAGAAATTCTCACGGTGGCTAGCGCAAGGGCTGGGCCAGCTGCTGCATGAAGCCAGGTCTCCGAGATGGCTAAGAAGTTTACTCGTGGTAGGTGTAGAGGTTGATGATCGAGACTTATGTTTGGTAGTAGTATTAGTTTGGGTAGGCTTAGGTAGGTTTGTGCCTTTGTTGGACGGGATGGTCAGGATGTAGGGCTGGGGCCAATTAGATGGTTTGGTATGGATGGAATCCCTAGCTCTGGGCTCGTATATTTTGGGGAGTCTGGCGCGTTGTTTGGAGTTTCTAACAGAGAGGTTGCACGGCGTAGAGAGGTGCATGGTGAGTGAACAGCTGATTAGCCGGACTTGTCTGTAGAAGCTGTCAAGAAAAAACAAAGACAGAAGTACAATTACTTCTTGCGAAAGGTAACCCTAGATCCCTTGCGGGGTGGGAAGGAAAGATTATTGCATTAGAATATAACTATGCATGAAATCTCATTAAACAGCAGTCTGTTGCAATGCTTAATAAATACTGTAGCGCAATGCGCAACCCTTTCCTTCGCTGGGTGGGATAATGCTTGCCTCCGTGTCTTTAATAGAATTAAGACTTTCTAGTAAGTTATTATGGAAAATCTTTATTCTATGTCAAGACCGGAGGCTCCCATTATTCTAGTTCAAAGCTTACTTAGCACAATCGAAGCAGGCTGCTCAACCGGTTTTAAGTAGAATCCTTTGAATATTGATTCTCCTGCCCAATCTGCCATTCTCATGATGTCCTCTAAGCGAACACCAACTTGGAAGGCTTTGGAAGCCATGGCCCCTCTTATAGAATGGGCACCAAATTGGAGAGTGTCTATCCCTGCCTGAGCTAAGGTCCAGCACACCCAGCGTGCTAAGGTAGGGGCTGATACTGCTCTGTGAGGCTTATGAATGGCGATCAGAAGCTGACCATTGGGCGAGGTTCTGAGTGAAGCTGTCACTTTCTCATAGGTTTTCAAACATTGAACCAGGCAAAGTTTGGGCTGTTCCCTAAAAGCTGGGTAGGAAATCACCCTTGAGTCGCACTTGGTCCTTCTTCGTATGTGAAAGACAATACCGTCTGGAGTAAAAGACCTGCCCGCTAGGTCCAGAGCTCTAATGTCTGAGACTCTCCTACAAGAAACCAGACATAGCAAGGTAGTGAGCTTGCTCGAGAGAGCTGTGCGTGATAGCTTCTCATTAGATGGCCAAGAAAGAAAGAGATTAAGCACTTTATTGACGTCCCACAGTTTATCATAACAGGCTGGAGGTGGAACTGTAAGTGGGACATCTTTAAGCAATCTGCAAACGAGGTGATGTTCTCCGGCCGGAGCCCCTTGAATGTGTTCGTGATCTGCGGAAATTGCAGAGCGATATGCATTCACTGTTCTATACGCTAGCCCTCTTTCCACTAAAGAGGCTAAGAAATTGAGAATTTCCTCTAAAGACGCCGAAACTGGGTTGAGACCCTGATCCTGTCACCAGATTCTCCAAGCATTCCAGGAATTGGAATATCTCTCGAGTGTTGCGGGTGCCCAGCTCTCCTCAATAAGATGGACTGCCTTGAGGGACATGCCCGCGGTCCTCCATCTCGCCCTGAAATCCTCCATGCCGCTAGAGCCAGCGATCCGGAGAGGGCCAGAGGGTGAGGTTGGTTCCATAGATCCAATAGAAGATCTGGAATTTGGGGTAGAAGGATTGGAGAATCCATAGAAAGTTCCAGAAGAACTGGATACAAAGTCTGAGAAGTCCATACTGGGGCTACGAGGACTAGCTCTGTTTAGTCCTGACGGGCCTTCGCCAGGGTCCTCGCTATCATTGAAAAGGGTGGAAAGGCGTAATGGACTCCTTGTGTCCACGGCTGTAT
Organism: Ambystoma mexicanum; assembly: GCF_040938575.1. NCBI lineage: Eukaryota > Metazoa > Chordata > Amphibia > Caudata > Ambystomatidae > Ambystoma > Ambystoma mexicanum. The sequence continues at coordinate 835,944,831 of NC_090925.1, forward strand.
GAACGCATCTGTCGCTGAGGCTGCTGGGTCGGGCGTCCAGCTGAAGAACACTGGGAGCTGCGTGTTGAGCCGGGAGGCAAACAGATCTTTGGACACTGGACCCCAGATCTGTTGCAGGCGGAGGAAAACCTCTCTGAGCGTCTAGTCGCTGGAATCGGCGTAATGGCGAGAATGCCAGTCCGCTATCATGTTCCGGAGGCCCGGCAGATAGTCCGCTGTGACTGAAATTCGATGATCCAGGCAGAAATGCCAAAAATCCTTGGCTAGTTCTGCTAAGGGGCGTGATCTGGTACCACCCAGATGATTGATGTATCTCACTGCGGATATGTTGTCCATCTTTAGTAAGATACAGCAGCTCACTTTGTTCCTGGCAAAGGAGCGAACTGTGAAGGAGCCCGCAAGAAGCTCTAGACAGTTTATGTGCATCTCCAATTCCTGTGGAGACCAGGTCCCCCTTGTGGTTACTGATCTATACCTCGCTCCCCAACTAGAACGACTGGCATCTGACTCGATGATGATATCCGGGGTGGAACCGAAGATTGCTCTGCCGTTCCAGGCCTCCATGTGCGTGAGCCACCAATTGAGTTCTGTCCTCACTTGAGGGGACAGAGTCAGGCGTTGGGAATAATAAATATTGTGCCTTAGATGTTGGCCCTTCTGTCTTTGAAGTTCTCAGTAATGAAGGGGACCCGGAAATATTGCTTGGATAGAAGTCCTATCACCCTTGCTAATTCCCGGAGAGCGATAAGGTCCCTCTGCAAGAGCCTGCAAATCTCCCGTTTGGTAGAGTGTACTTTGGCAGCTGGGAGACGAAGCTGCGCCTCCTGAGTGTCTACCACAAAACCCAGAAACTCTAGGTTTGTGGAAGGACAAAGCACTGATTTCTCCCAATTGTATGAGAAAGTAGCAGATCTATGGTTAGCTTGGCCTGCTCTTGCACTAACTCCTGGGATTGCGCCATAATTATAATGTCGTCCAGGTAGATTATTAGCCGGACGCCTTGTTCTCTGAGACGAGCCATCACTGGTTTTAACAGCTTGGTAAAAGCCCAAGGTGCTGACGAGAGCCCGAAGGGAAGACTCGTGAACTGCCAGTCTTGAAGATTCCATGAGAACCTCAGGTAACTCACGTGCGCTTGATGAATGGGCACTGCGAGATAGGCATCTTTCAAATCTAGGCGCATGAGCCAATCGTTTGGCCTCAGGGTGTCTCTGAGCTTGTGAATGCTCTCCATCTTGAAATGACGGTAGACTATAAACTCGTTGAGCGCTCTCAGGTTTCTTACGGGCCTTCGTTTTTCTTTTCTGCGCACTAGAAAGATCGGGCTGAAGAAACCGCCCGGAGTCGAGTAGGGGCGAATTGCGTTCTTCTGGTATAGGCTGTGAATCTCGCTGTCTAGCGCTCTCCGATCTATTTCGGACATAGTTATGGGAATGGGCCGACTGTCCTGAAAGGGCTGCGCGATAAATTCCAGACGAAGTCCGCCTGCTGCGTCCGTGACCCAGGCGTCCCCTGATAAGCCATCACAAGCATGTGTAAAGAACCTTAGCCTCCCCCCAATGGGTGAACGCGGCACTGGCGCTGGTAAATGCAGACTGACCTGCTGGTTGCTGTTGGGCTGCGTTCTTATAGGATCTCCAACAGAATCGCCCTCTGCCTCGTCCTCTAGATGGGAAGAAAGTATTGGTGCATTCTTGCCAGGCGTTGCGGTGCTCTTTTTGATGTTGAGGTCTTCTGTCAAAGGCATAACGGTCGGAAGAGCGACCTGGACCTCGACCGGCCCTGGAAAACAAAATTTACGCAAAGACCCTCTTGATGGAGGCTTGGGCTTTGTCTAGCGTGGTAAAGGTACCGACAAATGTAGCCATCTCTTTGACAAAAGGGTCTCCAAATAGTAATCCCTGAGCGGCTGCACCAGACTCAGTATTTGCCAGCTCAGTCAGCTTCGAATCGATCTTGTAAAGGATGCCCTTCCGCCATTCTGTAGAAATAGCACAGTTTGTGTTCCCTAGTAAACAGATCGCTCTTTGGACACAACCAGATATGATCACTGGATCGATAGGTTTGGAGGAGTTAGAGGCTTCTTTCGCTAGGTCTAGGATTTTTGCCAGCGGACCTGTGATGTGCAAAAGTTTATCTTGGCAAGACTTCCAGGCCCGGTCGATGTCTTTTCTGGGATCCTTCACCTGCTTTCCCAAGAAAGTCATCATTTTCGGATCGAGTTCTGGAGTCGGAGCTATTTTATCTGGTATTTCAGGGCATGGGCATTCTGCCCGTAGCCTTGCCCTGACCTCTTTGTCCAGAGGCTTACGCAGCCTATGAAAGATGTAATCCATTGTTCTGGCTGATGGCTCCCACTCAGAGGATCTAGGATGTACCAAGTCTTCGGGAGCGAACATCCCCTTCTCAGGAGGTTGCTCCGTGGGGCCTCTGGGGATGGGGGCTACCGCAACCCCCTAGGTTGAGGGCTTGGAACCCCATGTCTGGATATCCTCGTCTGAGAAAGAGAGCAATAGCTCTTCATATACTCCTGCTCTTTGATTGTCTCTTGTGCCCGGTTCATATCCCTCTGGGCTTGAGGGTCTTGTACCCCTGTTTTTCTCCTCGGGGTTAGAAGGTCCTTCAAAGGAAGGGGTTACCTTCCGACTTATAAAGGCCTTTTTCAGCCTGGAGAAGGCATCAGATACGGCAGCGGTGGCAGGAATCAATTGGCTCGGGGGGGGGGGTCGGAGAGCTTCTGCTCTTGCGAGTCGGACTACATCCCCCTTGTGTAAGGTGCTTCCTCTTTTGAGTTTTCTTTCCTCCGAGCGGAGATGTGGTTTGCATGCGCTCCTCCATGTCATCTAAGCGCTGTTGCATTGGCAATTGGCAGGAGCATGCCTTATACAGCCTTCTTAATACTGTGTTCAACAGTAGATCCCAATGCCTTTTGCAGGCTTCTTTCCATAGCCACCTCATCAATGATGCATGAATCCTCCTCACCTTCTGACCAAGCCTGATCAGACTGGGGGGGATTACTGTGCTGTCATAATAAAAGATAAGCACCTCCACTCCTTTTTTTTTGCTTTCTGGGCTTACTGATGCCTCCTCACAACGCCCAGTTTTTGTCTTTGCAAATACTTCTCTCTGAGAGATCTTTACTTTATTATTTTTTTATATACAGGAGTGCTCAAAATGCACGCCTGTCTCAATCTGTACTCCCAAACTATGCTTTGAACTGGAGTACCAAGTGTCTGGAAAACCTCCTTGTCTGAAGTTTCTCTCCTGTTATCCTTTTTAAAATTTTTTTATTTTTTTTAATTGCAGTCAATCTTCGTGACAGAAAAAGACTCCGGCGCTCGCGCTGCAACCAATATCCCGAACGGAAGTGCTAACTCGAGCGCCAGAGTCACGAAAAAGGGACCAGGGAGAGCGCTAGCTCCCCCTGGTGGTTCGCAGGCGGCTCCGAGCTCTGTGAGGAGCCGCGCTGCTTTCCCTGGAGCCCGCGTTACAGAATTCGGGAAATCAGCGTGGCTTCAGAACACGTACGGCCTCAGCAGTACCCGCTGCAGCATCTGATGAAGAACGCTGCAAGTGGGTACGCGCAAACGAAACGTTCGCACCTCTGAGCCTCCGATGCCGGCAGGAAACGGCTGGCGTCGGTGGAACTCAAGGAAACACAACAATTTCAAGAAAGAAGCAGAAAAAGACAGTTCCTACGCGCACTGAAAATAACCTCAACCAATGTTATATGGCAATAACTACATGCACAATCACATAAACAGTACTGAATAAGAAGTAACTTATCTCTTGCTGTGAGCAGAAAAGAAAGAGGAAATTACTTCTTGTTCAGGAATGTTTATGGACATACCAGCACGTCCATTGGAGGAATAAGGACACATGGTCATGGATGCTACATGACCTTTGGAGAGCATCATGAGAAATGTAGTTTTTGTTTCAACTGGGGAGATACTATGGACTTGGGATTTCTTGTTCTATTGTTTTAATGTTTGTTTATTTTATTTTTTCTCGAACCTTCATTATGAACCTTCATTATTGAGGTGCGCAAAAAAAAAAAAATCTTGCTGCTGAGCTTTTCCGTTTATATACTAATAAAGGAAGAGAAGCATAATGCGAGCCCCCGGTCTTGACATAGAGTTGTAGACCTCATTTCATAACCACTTTTCATATTGAACGCTGTGCTTTCTTTTTACAAAAATAGATAAATAAAGTGCTCAATGTTAGTTAAAGGATATGAATAGAGATTAGACACACATTAAGATGAGTGATTAATATATACACGCCTAAGTTTCAATTTTTTTAAATATAAAACTAGGGTGCTCTGCCCCCCTGCTGCCTTTGTTGCCAACCGCCAAAGGGGTGGGGGAGCCTCTGAAGGGGGCCTCAGGGGGTCCCCCTCCCCTTTGGCAACTGCTGCACGTTGAACACAGCATCTTGGTCGCTTGTAGTGATACTCCACCAAAGACTTGCTTTGTTCTCACCCCCCCCTTTGGGGAATTGGAAAGTTGGCCAGTATGCCAGAATATTTGGAGAAATGTGGGACCGAATGACAGCAGACCCATATCTTTAGGGCATACAATCACCCCAATTCAAAGCGTTACGGTACCGCCACTTATCACTTATATTAGTTCATCACACAACTTCATCAGTAATGTCAGTTAATAAACTTCAAACAACCTTAGGAATTGGAGATTTGGACAGTATGCCATCAAAGTTGAATGCATGTAGGACTAGACTCATATGAAACATTACACAAAATCGTCACTTATACACAACTTCATCCGTGAATAAACCTCAAACGCCTTAGGAATTGCAGATTTGGACAGCATACCATTAACATGGGCTAAATGCGGAAAGGAATGACACCAAAACCGTGTCTGTAGGACATACGATCAACCCAATTTGAAGCGTTCCAACAATCGTTACATAAAAACGTTACACAAAATCATGACTTATGATTTTATATTATAGGGTTAATTATGATTTATGCATTGTTTTGTTATTTTATATTAATATTCTTGGTATCTTTCACGAAAGGCTTATGGGGCCAAAAGTGCTATTACATTTAAATATATATCCTCACCCCTGAGTCACGTTGATCTTGGTTCCCTAGAACCTGACAGGCGACTTCGTCACAGACCTTGGATGGAGGGAATGCCTCAATGATACAGAAAATGTCCTGTGTTAGACTGCCTATGGCAGCAGCATCCAGTAGTCAAATGAGTATGGTCTCTAGATGGACAGCAATGACTACTTTCACTTGCACGTTTCTGTCGGAATAATGATTAGCTTTGTCAGAAACATAATCTAACTGTCTTCTTTTGAGTGCAATTCATCACGTTTTAACTTAATGGCATGAAATAGACTTGTATCTTTAAATGTAGCAAAGTTACTTTCAAGGTTAGTGACTTCCCACCTGGCAGTTGTAAAAACCTCTCCCTCTGTCCCAGTGAATACATCCCCAATATATATTACAAAGGCCTCTCACAATGTAGACATATCAGAACCTAAGCCCACATTATGTTCAAAGTGCAAGAGGTTACGAACTCTAACTTGACTCTCGAAGTCCCCATCTGAAAGGTTCCTGGGTTGAAATTGCTCACGGAGATTGTTCTATGTAGGACTTGGTGAAGGTGAATCGAATCTTGATGGGGGAGTGAATTGAAAGTGTCTGGTAATGTGCATTCAAACTGCAGGTACCATGGATGAAACCAGGAATACATCTTTCTCCAGCATTGGATCTTTCATAGATTCAGATGCTTGAATATTCCCCGTCGTCAAACTGGGAATCCTCTGTGACAAAATAATTACTACATTTTTCTTTTTTTTTTTTTTTTAATAGACACACATTGCGAATAGCAATGCATGTACATAGCCCATTATGGCCTATTAGCCATTCTATTGTGTAGTCCCTCCACCTCACTTTGGTCCTTTATGACCCCAACCAATGAGGTGGCAGGGCTTAAGCTCCGCCCCAGGCAGCCATCTTCCGATTTTTCACCGCAGTCTAATTAACACAAGGAATCCTCAAGCCCTCTGAGCTTTTTTGAATATCTTTCTATTTTCACGGTAGTTTATATTTCTACATTCTCTACCACATTCCCCTAGCTAGGGGCTATCTCTATTAGTTTTTGGGATTTCAAAAAACTTTATTTTGACCCGGAATTCGTCGAGTGAACTTTCTCTTCAGATGGCTGAACTTCAAACAACTAACAAGCCTTCCCTGTTCAGGGATTGCACGAGGTGCAGGAGAAAGGTGGTTTACATGAATGACCCCCATGATCACTTTATATACTGTCTGTACCCCCATAACATCCAGAAATGTCACATTTTCAAGTCATTTTCAACTAAGACCCTACAAGACAGACATAGAAGACTTCTTCTGCATTTGGAAGCCAAGGAACTTTCTTCAGACGAGGAATCTGCGAAGACAGCTCCTGTTCACTCCAGCAAATCATCTGAGAAGCAAACTTCTAAAAGGAGGGGGGGTGTGGGCAGACGTCCAAGGAAAAGCCATCTATGAGCAGCGGTAAAGATAGAGGCCCATCGTCCACCAAGCCGTCGACGAGACCCTCATCGACGACCACCAAGCAGCAAACCGCTTCATCCACGACTAAGTCCTTGTCGGTGTTTTTATCATCCACGAAGCAATCGTCGACGAAGGAAGCTGATCATTCGTCCATTAAGCACTCATCCACGAGACATTCATCCACGAAGCACTCATTGACAGATAAGGTACCATCCACGAAATATTTGACCACACACTCATCGACGGATAAAGTCAAGCTACCGTCCACAAAATCTTCGTCCACAGACCCGCCGTCGATGAGGACGTCGTCAGCGAAATCTTCGACCACAGCTCCGTCGACGGCACCGCAAGCTCCTTTACCGACAGAGGATTTAGGGCCCAAAAGCCCCTCACTGACGCCAATGTTACACCATCCAATGAAGACAGTTTTCCTGAGTCTATAGAAGCGCCGCCTCAGTTTGTAGATGCTCTCGAACCTCAGGGAACACAATTATCTCCCTTAGGAGAAATGCCAGAGCTACCTGACGTCATCCTGCAGGAGGAGTTTGTTGAAGAACAGCATTGTCTTACACCTAAGGAACACAGTCCGTCTTGGCAACCTACTACAGAGATGCCTGCTGATCCTTATGATACTGTGCTCACGTTATCAATGCAAAGGATCATTGAGGAGTTCAACAGACGTCAAAATGAAAAAAAGCAAGTCAGCTGTTCCGAGGGAGCCAAACCCCCCGCAGAGGGATTTTTCACCTCGACAAAGCACGCCAAGACATTCGCCTTCCAGGAGTAGGCCACAGAAAAGGGTGCGTTCACCAGAACCAACGCGCAGATCTAGGAGCAGGACACTCAGTGCTTCACCGAGAAGGGTCCCTTCTCCAGCATCGTCACATAGAAAAAGATCTCCAGTTAGAGATCCAACGATTGTACCATCCTCTGTTTCAGTCTCAGACTGGCAGGAAGATCCTTTCAGAGAATTTTCTGAACCGGAAGAAGGCGAGATCACGCAGGAGCCTGATACTAGCGAATGGGACGATTGCATTTTTGAAAGCCCAGGAAGAAAGATTTGCCAGGTGGCTCTTCACCACCGGATGATCTAGTCTCCTTTTATACTATCATCGGCAAAGCCGCAGAATTGTTTCAGTTACAGGTCACATCGGAGGAGAAGAAGTTGTTGCTTTATGAGCACAGGGCAAACGTAGGAGAACTGTTACTACCATTCCTCTCCTCAACACCATTTGGGAGTCCGGATCCAAGATACTGGCCACACCCCTATCCACACCAGCTCTAGTTTCCCTGCCTGAGAAAAAATACAAAGCCACCGAGTCTGCACCTCTTTGTCATCACAGTAGCAGCTAGGAAAAAGTTGGCCAATCCAGCATCACTCCTATCAGCCTCACCGGACAAGGACTGTCGCAAATTACAGGCGATGGGCAGGAAAGTATCCGCATCAGCATCGCTTACCATCAAAGCGGGCAACGCGCTGGCCATGGCGGCGAGGTTTGACCGTGAGCTTTGGCTCTGCATGTCCAAGCTGACCAAACCAAACCTGTAGAACTCCAGGAGGGGAAGCCAGGTCGATTATCGCTGATGGGGAAGCAGCTTCGGATGACATGATTGACGCAGCAGTCGATGTGGCAGAGTCAGGTTTCCAGCAGATGGCCCATGGCACAGTGCGGAAAAGGCAGGATGAAGGCTACCAATTTCAGACCTGAGGTCCAAGCTCAGATATTAGACATGCCCTTCAATGGTCAAGAACTCTTTGGGAAAAAGATCGAGGACCACCTCAAAGGAATCAAAATGGACACGGACACGGCACGTGCCACCAGCTCTTTGAAAGGTAAAGACAAAGATCACCAGTCTTTTCGTTCTTTTCGAGGTTCATCCTCGAAGTACAGAGATTTTAACCGTTTTTCCTACGGTCAAAACTCACAGGGTGGTTCATACCACGACGCCAAGTACCAGTCTTCCAATAAATACAGCCAGAGAGTGAGGCAGGGCTCCACTCAAGGGAGGTTGCAAAGCAAACAGAACTGACTGTCCAGCTCCTCCCCTTCAACGTCACACCCAGGTGGGGGGAAAGGTGAGCCAGTGGCAGTCAATAACATCAGACAAATGGGTGTTGCAGGTGGTCCGCGAGGGACACACCTTGGAATTTCTAAACCAGCCTCCTTCCTTGCCCCCGACTCTGCGCAAGGTGCTTATGTTAAAACAAGTCATGGCTGAAATCCAGAAGTTGCTGCACAATAATAAAAATAATAATAATAATTTGGCATTTATATAGCGCTACGAACCCTCAGGTATCTGAGCGCTGCTTATTATTACCCACGGTGTGTGGTGCTCATTTATCGACCTCGGAAGGATGAAACGCTGAGTTTGGCGCTGCCGGGATTCGAACCTGCGTTCGCAGGCTCTGCACTGATGTCAAAGCAAGCGCTCTACTCGCTGTGCCACTTGACAAAGCAGCAATAGAGCCAGTACCTTACTCTCTAAGAGGAAAGGGTTTCTACTCCCGCTGCTTCCTTGTCAAAAAGAAGAATGGTCAATGGCGACCCATCTTGGACCTGAGAGCGCTAAACAGATATATCAAGCGCATCAAATTCAAGATAACTTTGAAAGAGTGCTGCCTTGGTTAAACAGGCACAATTTCTTGGCCACTCTAGATTTGGAGGACGCATATTTACACGTACCAATCCACCCAGCACACAGAAAATTCCTCAGGTTCACTGTGGACGATCTTAATTTTCAATTTCAAGTGCTCCCATTCAGTCTGAGATCGGCACCAAGAGTTTTTACAAAATGCCTGGTACCAGTGGCTGCAAAACTCAGGAGGACAGGAACAGAAGTCTTTCCATATCTGGACAACTGGTTGATAAGAGCAAGTTCTGCCTCACACGCACACTTGGCAGTCTCAAAGACGACAAAACTCTTAAGAGGGTTAGGTTTCGCCATAAACAACGCGAAATCCTGCCGAGTTCCCAGCAAGACAGTCTCTTTCCTGTGAGCCGAACTCGACACCAACATTCCCAGGGTGAGACCGTCGGCAGAAAGAGCAACAGCAATCCTCTGCTTGACCTCTTGGTTCTTAGGGAGAGAAACAACATCGGCGCGCTCTTACAAATCCCTCCTGGGCATGATGTCCTCATGTATATTCCTCATACCAAATTGCAGGCTTCGCATGAGGCCTGTCCAGGAGGCACTGGACCACCAATGGAAACAAGCTCTCGGCTCTTGGGTGGACATTGTCCAGATTCCAACTACGCTGCACAAAGCTCTTCGATGGTGGAATGCTCCATAGAGCAAAAACAAAGAGGTGATGGCTGGAAGGTTTAGAATGAATCTTAACCACTAGCATTGCTCTGGGCAACCCGCCAGACCATCGTTCCTCGCCTGCCAAGTCATTACAGAAGGGGAAAGACCATATGCAAATCAGGCTTGGCCCCACCCCAAAAGGGGCAGTCCAGCCAGAACTGCTAGTTCACATCCCTTCTGCACAAGACCACAAGCATCCCCAAACATGTTTCGGCCTTGTTGGGCCTCATCAGTGAGGAGTAGCTTGGGTCTCTAGGCCCGGCAGGCACGGGACCCACGTCTGGGCATACCTGTCCCACTCAGGGTGACAAAGCAAAAACAAAGAGGTGATGGCTGGAAGGTTTAGAATGAATCTTAACCACTAGCATTGCTCTGGGCAACCCTCCAGACCATCATTCCTCGCCTGCCAAGTCATTACAGAAGGGGAAAGACCATATGCAAATCAGGCTTGGCCCCACCCCAAAAGGGGCAGTCCAGCCCGAACTGCTAGGTCACATCCCTTCTGCACAAGACCACAAGCATCCCCAAACATGTTTCGGCCTTGTTGGGCCTCATCAGTGAGGAGTAGCTTGGGTCACTAGGCCCGGCAGGCACGGGACCCACGTCTGGGCATACCCGTCCCACTCGGGGTGACAAAGCAAAAACAAAGGGGTGATGGCTGGAAGGTTTAGAATCAATCCGAACCACTGGCATTGCTCTGGGCAACCCTCCAGACCATCATTCTTCGCCTACCAAGCCATTACAGAAGGGGAAAGACCATATGCAAATCAGGCTTGGCCCCACCCCAAAAGGGGCAGTCCAGCCCGAACTGCTAGGTCACATCCCTTCTGCAGGAGACCACAAGCATCCCCTTGTTGGGCCTCGTCAGTGAGGAGTAGCTTGGGCTCATAGGCCATAATGGGCTATGTACATACTATTAGCAATGTGTGTATATTAAAAAAAAATTATAATAATAATGTTTATAATTATTTTATCACCGAGGATTCCCAGTCTGACGACAGGGAATTTTCAAGCATGTGAATCTATGAAAGATACCAATGTTGGAGAAATACAGTTACAGGTAAGTAACTATGACATCCTAGAGTGAGTAGAAAGAGTAGTCTTGCTCATCACCACCGTTCCGGAGCCTCCATGACTTCCTGTGATAAGTGCAAAAGTGGCCTGTGAGTAACAGTCGGCCTCTCTAAGGACATATCCATCATTGTGTTAAGGCTCCAGCCCAGATAGTACCCACAGGTATGCCACACTTCTTTATGGGCCCTCATCACCATCTATGTCAACCACAGATGTTACAAAGGCATGGGCTTTATGAATCAGGATAGCTACCTCTAGACCAGGATGAGGTTGAGCTACAGAAGTGTCATTACTGCGACCCGCAAAGTGTTTCTTTTAGAAAGGCAGTCTGCCCTCCCAATATGTGAAGGGAGGCTATGATGTTACTTTCATACAGTTATTTTATCCCCCAACATTGCATCTGCTCAAGTAGTCCACATTGGCTTTTTTGGCACCAGTTCTGTGGCAACAGCAAACTTCAAAAAGATATATCTTTAATGTTCGCATTTGTACACTATCCAATAATGTGTGAGTTATGATTACTTTTCAATTCATTAACCACAAAAGTCCTCTGTCAAAGGAAATCACAACTTCTACACTCACTCATTTCCCAAAATAAGAAGAGTATCACCCACCCTTTAAAGTAAGTCCCTCTCAAGGACGGCCTCTCGCCTGTGCTGACTAAGTGCTCTTTGCGGATAACAGCCGGTTGGAACATTTTGTCTGTAAGTGTTGTGACTTGAGTGTCGTGTAGACCGGAGATACCTCCGTCCACAAGTGTTGCACAGGGAAAGTTAAAGACACTCCCTGTGCAACCCTTGAGGCCACAGGTGGAAGATGTCGATGCCTGGATCCACAGAACCTCCAAAGACCCTGAAGCCGCTGTAAAGGAAAGATTATTAAATACAAGTACCAGGCAATGACAGTCACAGGATGTACAAAGAATCTGGAGAGGCTTGCCTATTGATGTTAAACGGGACACGAGAAACCTACGGGATGGGGAGTGGTTCCGAGACTTGGGTGAGCGGTGGTCCCAGACTAGCCAAGACCAGCTCACGATTACTGCAGGCAAGACCACCTGAGCTGATGTCTTGATTGCGTAGAGTTGTTTCCAGAGAACTTTTCTTAAGTACCAGAACAAGAGTCCAAAAGCAGCGTAAATAACGGTCCAGGTTCGGCAACAGTGTAGCAGTTCCAAGCAACAAAACAAGGGGGCAATCCAAAGAAGTCCAGGTAACGAAATCCGTAGTCGAACAAATCCATGGAAGCAAGAAGAACAAAGCGCCAAACAGGATGTAGAAAACAGCTGTGAAGCGAAGATTGCTTCGCAAATCAGACTTTAAATACCGAACGCTACCGGGTCACGTGATGCGTATCGGCAACACATGATTGATGCAAGGAGTCACATGAGCGGGGCCGAACGCTCACGCGACGCGGAAGCGTCAGCCCGTTCCTCCTAGCATGCAAGTGCCAAGGCAACTGCCAATGCAGAAACAGATGCAGGCGAGACTGCATGTTGCACCTGGCATGCCGTGCTCGAGCCTGAAGACCAAGCCGCACACGTGAGTCTCGGACCGTGTAGCTATGGTGTAACAATGAAGGTCATGCTGTGGGTATGTTAGCAGTGTTCTGTGTGTTGTGTGTGTGCGTGACAGATTGCGTGACAGTAAGCTGTGCAGGTAGTCCCCTACGCAGATTCCAGGATGGTGTTTCAGAATATCTGGTTCTGGATATGGCGCTGTGAGCCCACCCCAAACATCCCCCATTGTGGGTGCACATCAGGAAACTCTAAGGTGGACTCTGCATCACTGAACAACTTCCCAGGCTTAACGTGATTCAGAGACAATGCCAGAGCGCTACATGAGAAGTTATGTGTTGCTTGATGGACAACACTTTCCAGTTTAAAATGGAAACAAGGTGGATGCAACTGACAGATAGGGACGCTTGCCATAACAGGAGGTTGACAGACGGGCAGGGGCCAGGCGGAACAGGCAGGACAAGGCAGCACCAGGAGGAGGAGATGGCCAGAAGAGAAGACAAAAGCCAGGTAAGGTCTGGAGAAGCAGGTGGGGGTCTGCAGAGAAAACATTCTGTATGGTCTGAGATAGTGTCGGAGGTAGCTTGAATGGCCCACCGGCACCAGATTGAGGCTCCTCTTCCTGGCGTACATAATCATGGTAACAGAGGACAAACACCTTATCGAGCATGTGGTGAAGCGTGGCTCTGTTCCTCGTGCCTCCACAAGGAGGAAAGCATGGCGGCATCAATGGATCGGGACTCACCCATCTCTCTGGCATAGCTGCGTCAGACCACGCCAATTCTCCACATGAGGGAGCAGTCCTCACTGAGGGTAGACCCTCCATTAAGATAAGTGTCGGGCAGCATGTCAAGTGGGAGTGACACGCTGCCGCCCTCCCAAAGTCACAGGGGCAACAGACTTCCAAGGAAAATGGCAAAGTTAAAATGGCACACCAACCATGGTGCATGCACATGTGGTGCTGATTCCCAGGATGGGTCACAGGCTGTATATTCCTTCCAATCGATCAAGAGGTAGAGGATTTTTTTCCGTCTTTCAGGGTTACACATTTCTCTGACTTTATATTCTGGTTGTCCCTCTACAAGTACCAGAGGATGGTGATAGGTAGTATGGCCATAAGGAGCTCCTTAGTAGGACATCAGTAGTGACACTTGAAAAATCAGATGAACTGTCCTCCTTACAGACAAATGGAGGTGAAAGGCCACTAGCAAAATACACCATTTCATACAGAAAGAAAGTATTGGGGAGCCCCCGTGAACGGCAGGTTCTGAGTCAAGAACCAATACCTTGTCACCTACTTGGTACCAGGGTTCTGGTGTCTATATCTAGTAACAATGTTGTGGATAGTCATTGAAACCAGCTGGTGCACTTTCATTTGGTGTACTCCTATGTTCCGTTCCATTTCCTCCATACTTATAGGAGTTGTCACCAGACAGGGATGGAACTGGAGCCCTTAGCGGCAAAGTGTGCACTTCCCTTTTAAGAATTTCATGATGAGCCGGTCATGTGCGGTGGCATGTGGTACTCCTACATTCGGTTCCCTTTCCTCCATACTGTATGGGCACTCCTGATTAGGGACGAGACCAGAACATTTTTCAACGGCAAAAAAGGCACAATTTCCTTTTAAATGTAAGGTGCAGCAGCACATATATGGGGCCTCACCTCAGTCCTTTTTTCAAAGCAAATGGGATTGGACCAGCCCTGCTGAAGTATGTAATTGTTTTCTTTTTTCTTTCAGCTCTATCGCATTTCCTGTTTTCTTTTTTTATTTCACTGGCATACGATGCATTGCTCCCCCTGGCGCATGTCGGATGTGACCGGTTTCAGCAGGTGCACATCCTGTGAGAGCTCTTTCCCGGCTTCAGATCCACATGCATTCTTTACTGAGTGCTTGGGGTCTGATCACCAGTGCGGACACGTGCACAGCTTGCAATGCCCTAACACTTCTATTTCTCAAGAACTGGCTTTCCAGATAGTGATAGATTTTTCCGAAGTCTCCACCCGATCACCTAACAGAATTCCTTTGCCGCTAGTAAATGCCAGAGAATGTGTGTATCTTATTTTCTAGAGCACCCCGATAGGGGAACTCCTCCCTTGCAAGGCTCCCTGTAGGAAGGGTCATTCAGATTCTACTGCCGGTTCCTGTCTGAGCTCCTAGATCTACCGGCATGTGCCGAGGGGCTGTCAAACCCTCTCGAGACCAGCGATGAGGGCCTTTAGCAGTCTTCTACCAGGCTAGTTCCTGGGGATCTGCACAGCTCTGCTACCAGGATTAGGGTTGAGGTGGTGCCTATTCGCACCAAGACTACTGGGTCTAGACCCAAGGGCATCAAGCCTACTGTGTTCCCCTCTCCCACAAGGTCTCCAGAGTCACTGAGCTTCCGCTCAAGGGCCTTCAGGTGTCTGGGTCAAAAGGCTCTATGCCAGCATCAGCTTTCCCGCACATTCCTCTAGGAAATCTAACTAAAAACATTGTGCTTAAGCATGCTACCTCAGGAGACAACATGGTGGCAGGACGGAAAGGCACAGCTGCGTTCACGCAGGAGGGGGATACACATTCCTCCTGTGAATCTTCCCCCTCAGAAATGGTTGCTTAATCAGCCAGCAGGTCAAAGCAGGATATACAGTTGCCACTGAGACACAAGTTCTCACCAAGCATGAAGTGGTCACCTGCACAAACACTACAGTGTATCTCATACCCCCATCTTCATCATACTTGAGATATTTAGAGGCAGGGTATTTGTTTGTTTTGTTTGTTTGTTTATTTGTTTATTTATTTGTATGGCGCACCTTACCCAGGGGCAACAGGGCGCAGGCAAAAGATAATTCGAAGCTTACAATGTTGCAGAAATATACACTTTGAAGTAGTAATAAAAATAATCAGAATTACAGGAATAAGAAATATACAAATCTTCATGCATACAAAGTCAATATCTATGCAGGGCTAAATATACAGATATGTACAGGGCTGTTAGAGGCGGGTAATCCTGAAAAAATATTCAGGATTACAGGAATAAGAGGTATACAAATCTTCAAACATAAAAAGTCAATATCTATACAGGAGGTAAGTGTACAGATGTGTGCAGGGCTGTTAGAGGCGAGGGCAGAATCACGAACAAAAGTATCACTATCTATACATAGGTGTAGAAAGTGCAGCTAAATACAAGGGTTATTGGAGTTAAGGTGACTGATGAGGTGTCTTCTAAAGTGCAAATATGGTTGGTCAGCTCTTAGGTTGTGTGGCAGAGAATTCCAGAGCGTGGCAGCTTTCACCGGGAAGCTGTTCCCACCAATGGTGGATAGTTTGAATCTGGGAATTATCAGACGGTTGGAATTGATAGTTCTTGTTTGTCGGATGGAGGACTTTCTCTTTACCTTGTCCATCAGATAACTGGGGGCGGCATTGTTGAGGGCTTTATGGGTTAGGGAGGCCAACTTTAGTTTGATTTTGTTGTCTGTGGAGAGCCATTTCTGTTGGCGTCTGGTGGTTGAGATATGATCTCTCTTATTAATGCCGAGGGCAGCTCTCAAGGCATTGTTTTGTAAGATTTGAAGCCTGTGGATAATTGCTTTGTTAGCACCGCTATAGAGGGCATTACAATAATCAAGCCTAGATAGTATGAGTGCTCTTGCCAGGATCAGGCAGCTGTCATTGGATAGGAATGGTCTGCCTGCCCTTATTAATTTGCACGTGTACGCAGTGGTAGATGCTAGTGAGTTGACCTGTTTAGTGAATGACATAGTGGCATCCAGATAAAAGCCAAGGGTTTTTACTTCCCTGGATACTCTGACGAGATTGCCATCTATGTTGAATTCGGCATATTCAAGGCCTAGTTTCTTGATATAAGCAGGGGTACCTAAGATGATGAGCTCTGTCTTGTCATCATTCAGGCATAGACCATGAGATGCCATCCATGCCTGAATGATGAGATATACCCTATTCACCAACTCTCTGTCCTTACTGTGATCCCCTGAAAGTCGGAGGAGAATCTGAGTGTCATCAGCATAGTTAGTGTAGGTGACACCCAGATGGTCCAGATCGTCGAACAGGGGTTTGGTGAAGATGTTATATAGTGTGGGGGAGACGCATGAGCCCTGCGGGACTCCGCAAGTGATAGGAGAGGGGTCTGCTGCTGCTGAAGGGGAGAAGACTCTCATAGTTCTCTCACTCAGAAAGGATTCAATCCATTTGATAGCTTCTGGGGAGAAATGAGCAGCTGAGTCAAGGTGTCTGCAGAGGATCTTGTGGTCGACGAGGTCGAAAGCCGCGGAGAGGTCGAGTAAGAGGAGGAGTGCTGTCTTGCCCTTGTCCCTCAGATCATCAATTTTGGTTTTCAGATCGATGAGGGCTGTTTCCGTGCCGTGTAATGGGCGGAAACCTGATTGTCTGGCGCCTAGTAGCTTGTGTAGTTCTAGGTATTTTTGAATCTGGACATAGGCAACTTTGTCCAAGATTTTCAGTAGGAAGGGTACCGTGGTGATGGGTCGGTAGTTGGTGGGGATGAGGGGATCAAGCGTCTGTTTTTTGAGGAGGGGGAGCACCCAAGATTGTTTTAGGTTGGAAGGGATACTGCCTGATGAGAAAGAAGCGTTTATAAGTTTAGAGATAAAGGGCGACAGGTCTCTGGCTGCGTCCTTTATTATGTGTGCAGGGCAGATATCGCCTTTACAGTTTGATGGTTTAAGAGAGAGGATGAATTTCTCGACCTCAAGGGTGGTGGTTTTAGAGAAGGTGAATGAGTTAGTGTGTGTACTTGGTGAGGCTTTGGGCGGAGATGTGGGAGGGTTAGTGAGGTTTAGGGAGGCTTTTTTTAGTTGAATTTTATTTTGTAGGGTGTTTATTTTGTTTGCTAGTGCTTGTTGGATGTCTGTGCACCAGGTCTGGTTCTTAGTGCAGGTGTCGGGTGTGGCAATGGGTGACTCAAGTTCCTTCAGTATGGAAAAGAGCTCCTTCATACTTGAGTTGGAGTTGGCAATGCGGATGTTATAGGAATTCCGTTTAGCTAAGCAGATTTCAGCTTTGTAATGACGAGAAATCGTGTCAAGGATGGCTTTCTTTTCACTGGAGGGGCATAATTTCCAATCAGCTTCACATTTTGGCTTTTTTAGGCGGAGGGCTTTGAGTTCGGGTGTGTACCATTTGTTTAAATGGGTTTTTGGCTTGCTGGTGCGAAGTTTGAGTGGGGCAATTTTGTCCAAGGTAGTTAACATGATTTTATTATATTCGTGAACTAGTGTGTTGGGATCTAGATTGTCTGGCAATGCGTTTAGGGTTGGAAGGATAGCTGGGATGATTTTTTCTATTGAGATATTTTTCTTGTTTCTTGTGAGGCAGGGTGGTGCCAGTATCAATACTCCAGGCAGGGTAAATGCCGTGGTAGAGTGTCAATAATCCAGGCAGGGTAAATGCCGGGTTCCATTGGCTACTCGGATGCCTACAGCTGCAACACAAACCTCTGTGCAACAGTCTTCTCAAGCGACTTGCGAGAAAAGAATTTTAGACACATCTATGGGCCTACTGAGATCTTCGCAAATGATGGCATACTTTAAAATTAAATTAAACAGTTAATCCTGCAAGTGCAACTGCAGCCATCGCCTGTTCCTCCTCTCGCACCTCAAATTACGATAACGAGTCTTCTTCTACCAGTGGCCCCACTGCCTCTACCTGCGAGAGTACCCATGATACCAATGGCACCACCCCAACCAACAGAACCTATGTAGTGTGGTAGGTTAGACATAAGAGACAGACCAGGGAACCACAGAATATGGTTCAACAATTGAGTTTATTAAAGAAATTAAAGAAAACTTTCTGTAAGCCTATTTCTATGCTCATCAATATGTCTCACAAATAAACACGGTCCTCTGTCCAAATTCTGTTCTAACCTACTATCTGCCCAACAACTATAAAAAGAATGAATGAAAAGAGAATCTAAGCTTGAGCTTAGGATAGGGTTACTTCCCCTTTTTGATAATTTAGTGGTGGCTGATTTTCTGAGAGTCAGATGGGAAACGCAAAAACAGATTCTATTTTCCACCCAGGAAAGTTTCTGAGACATTTAGAGGGAAGTCCATCCTTTCCTCCGCAAGCAAGTAACATCAGTACGGCGGTACCAGCTTGTTTTGGTATCATGGTATCATGTTTCCTAACATTCCCCATAGCCAGGTGAGGATGAGGAGATTACAGCTCCATTTAACAAACTCTTGGAAAAGGGAAAGGGGTTCACAATTGGACAGAAGTTACATACCACATCATTGAGACCTCACCTGATGGAACAAGGACAACAATGCGATGAAGGAATGGCTGCTACGTTGATCCCTCACTCAGTAATGGTCATGATTGACTCTTTGTTGGAGGTGTGGGGAGCCACAACAGACACTTACAAATGCCACTGAATGTGGTCATCTCAGGTCAGGGAACACCACATACATTTCCTTGAGCTCAAGGTGATTGGACTAGACCTTAAAGCCTTTTTACCTCGGCTCAAGGTCAAGGTAGTTCTGACCAGGACGACAAGTTCAATGTCCATGTTTTATATCAGCAAGCAGGGTGGTACAATATCACCTCTTCTGTGCTGGCTTGTGATGTAGATCTGAGATTGGGCCATAGATCACGGCATGCAGCTGACAGCGATTCACCTTTCAGGAGACAGAAACATGCAGACGAACATGCTGAGCTGTCTGGGAATAGGCAACTACGATTGGGAGACACTTCTGGAGGCCCTAATCCGAATGTACCAGTCCTGGGGTCAGAGCAGAGATAAACTCCAAGTGCTGCCTCTTTGCTTCTTGGATGAGACGTGGCAGAGAGTCCCCAGGACACCTTCCAAGTGCAAACATCTTGCAACCATCTGCTTACCCAGCAGAGGGGAGCAGAAGCACACTCACCTCTGGGTGCACTAGCCCTAGCAGCTTGAATCCTGAGGAGCTAACATCACTTCGGATTGTCTGAGCAAAATCTGCAAATAATCCAGACGGCAAGCAAAGACTCAACCTGAGCACAGTTTCACCTCCTGAGAGGTATTCTCCCTTTCTTCACCTTCCCCCAGAAACTCAATGTTTCTAGAGCTCTGGTTCTCTCCAGACTGGACTACTGCAGCAGCCTCTTCCTCAATCTGCCTCGTTCCTCCCTCTGCCCTCTTCAACTAATCCAGAATAGAACTGCAAGTCTTATCCTTGGCCTCAAGCACAGGGTCCACATCTATCCAACCCTAAAACCTCTCCACTGGCCACCAGTGGCTGCAAAGATCAAATTCAAGACCCTCTGCACCATCCATAGGGCTTTCTAGGGCCTGTGACTGTGCTACATCCACATGTCTCTCCATAAACATTACCGAAAAGGGTTCCCAATTGGACAGAAGTTACATACCACACCATTGAGACCTCACCTAATGGAACAAGGACAACAATGCGATGAAGGGATCACTGCTACGTTGATCCCTCACTCAGTAATGGTCATGATCGACTCTTTGTTGGAGGTGTGGGGAGCCACAACGGACCCTTGCTAGAGTCCTTTGGTCCTCTAGCTCTCTGCAGGTCTGATGTTTCTCCAAGCAGAGTGGGGGCTAGATCTATTTCTTCGGCAGGAGCCTCCCTCTGTAACAGCCTCTCAGACTTTAGCCGGATCTCCTTAACTTCCTGAAGCTCCTCAAAACCTTCCTTTTTCCCTCCTGCTTCCCTCTCCCACTTCCCTGCTAAAGCCCCCATGCTGTTCCAACTGGCTGCTTGGTCCCTTCTCGTCCGGTCTGCCTCAGCAACCCCCCTAACAGCACTTGTCTTCGGACACCCTTCCCAGACTAGACTACTGAGTCCCCCCCAAACTAGTTTTCCCTTATCCCTCTCCCACTGCACTTATACTCCAGACTCCACCTAGCACTTACCTAGCCCCTGGGGCCCCTTCCCCCCTGCATCTCCCCCTCCCCCTCCCTCCCTTACCTTCATTTCCTCCTGACCCACCCCCCCCTGCACTTTCGTTTGCTGCACTTGCACGATCTGAATATCACAAGGCCTAGTAGGATCATTTATTGTTGTTAATCTTCCTCTTTTCCCCTTCGCCCCCTTAGTCTTGTGGCACCTGGAAACACTTTCTGCTGTATAGGCGCAATACACATGTTCAATAAATTAAAAAATTCAATTAAACACAAAAGCAAATGGCAATGCTTGTGTGGTGGGCCAAGGAAAACAATGTAGACCGCGTGAGGTGCACTCTCAATCATATGGTCTCTTTTTCAGCACACTGGGCTCAGTCCAGCGGGGATGGGGGAGTTGGCACTTGTACACTTATATGGCAGCAATTGTGTCCTACAGGACCTCGGAAGACATTGCATTTTCATATTCCAATGCAGTGGTTAAGAGACATTTACAGATTTACAGGGACTGTCAAGACCATACCCTCCAGTTAAGTGACCTGGGGTGTGACCTTAATGTGGCTCTCGTAGCATTAGCGCTTAAACGTCTTGAACCCATGGCATCAACAGATATCAAATGGGTAACTTGGAAGACAGCACTGTTAGTGGCGCTAACATCCATGCGCAAAGTCAACAAGATATAGACATTGGCGGTCTCCGAACACTATACAGTGGTGTCATGGTTATGAAGTCAGGGGCACAGGCATGCAGGGGTCGCATGCACAGGAGACTTGGGCGGACACTGTCCTGGCGCCTTTGGCGCCAGGCTTATGAACAAAAGTGAACAAGAACATCCATTTAACACCAAAAAGCTTTTATTATGGACATAGCACTTCAGATGCATTAACCTTGAACATTCCATCCATTAAACAGGATGCATTAACCGTGAACATTCCATCCAGTAAGCAGCCCCAAGTGTATTCTTGGGTGTGGCTGCTAATGGACTGCCTTCGCACGTGCTCACTCTCTAGGAGTGGCCGGGTGTGGCTGGTAAGCCGGCCCTAATGGGCGTGCCCACGATCTCAGCTATATAAGCTACCCCGATCCTCAAGTCAGACGCTTCGCATTATTCTGCACTTGCAAGCAGCGTAGCGCTCACCGTCGCCTGAGGTCAGATTTACCTTTGAAGATCCTGCTTCCTGGACATCCTGCTTCCTGCCAGCATACTTACCAACTGAGAGAAGCTGTTCTTACCTGTACATCTCTTCGGTGAACCAAGTATTCATCTTTACACTTTCCGGAATGCCGAAATCTTCATCTTGGCACTGCAGCACGACACGCTCCATCGTCGGCAGCAGCGCCTGCAAGGAAAAACGGAAGACAAGGTTAGACATCGAAAAAACAGTCCGTTTAAGGTTGCGCTTCGCCATACTTCGTGCTTTTCCTTAAACCATCACTTACCTGCTGTCGAGCATTGCAGTAGCATCCATCTTCCATCCGGCCGCATCTTGCGTCTCACAGCTGCATTGAGGCCGCATTTCCATCTAAGGGAAGAAAACAGAAGAGAGAAGTTACTGCGGGCATAAATAGGAGCAACATATAAAGACATTAAACAGAACGAACAGCATCACAAGAGCTCAAGAAAGACTTACCAGTCATAAGGAGAAGCATAGTCGCAGCTGGACTGGACTAATCCTTATCAGGGATCAGTGAAGGAACTAGATGCCATCCAACGCGCCCCTGCCAGAAGTAGCAGGACGGAGAGCTTATCTTCCATAATTCACAGGTGACCTATATGGGCCTGCGTATGCTCACAGAAACCGTACTTTGGGGCAAAGGGTTCGAGAGGTACAACAATCATAGATTGGCGCACTCACACACTCTTATCTCCACGCAGGAGCAGTATCACCACGTACCACCGCTCTCAGCTTTTCTACTGAGGGAGAGGCCTGAAGGGGGTGAATCAAGTTCAGGGAGGGCTGCAACCGTGCCCCAACGCCTCCGCAGAGACCAGGTGAGCATAACAGAATGTGAAGTCTCTAATACTCTCTGCCTGGGTGTTATGGAAACTTCAGAAACAGATCAGTTAGCCCTCTTACTAGGGGAATTACGGGCTGAAGTACATGCTTCAAGACAGGAAACCAATGCATTACGGAGGGATCTTATTGTAACTCGAGTCAGAACTGATGAATTGGCAAGACAAATGCTACAAGCACAAGCACGACAGGTTCCGCTGCCTGGAGTGACCCATTCTTCTCATTCTTCCACACCACAACAATGAACCCCGGTTCAGGTGGTTCTTCCAAGAGCAGTGCCGCTAGCCCCTCCCGAACGCTTCATCAGCGACCCAATCAAGTTTGCTGTATTTATGAACCAATGTCACGTTCATTTCTTGTGCAGACCAGGAGCCTTTCCTAATGGCCAAGCCAAAGTGGCGTTTGTACTCTCGTATTTAGGAGGTAGTGCGGCAGACCGGTCTATACCTTTGGTAAATCAAGATGACCCTTTCCTCCGGAACTTTGGGAATTTCCAACAAGAGATGGAGAAATTGTTTACCCGTCATACTCAAGGACAAGCTCTGGACAACGAGTTGTTGTCACTCAGACAAGGGAGTCAAGGTCTATTAAACTATATTGCAACCTTCAATCGTCTCATAGCCCAGACCAACTGGCCAGAAGAGAAGAGGACTACACTCTTTTACCGAGGGTTACGTGGAGAACTTAAGGATGTGTTGGCGCAAGTGGTGAATCCCCCTGAGAGATGTGCGGACTACATAGACCTGACGGTGCAACTCGATCATAGGTTGCAGAATCGGAAAATGGATCGAGCTAGATCAGATGGACGGTCAGTTTATGCACGACCTCGTGAGAATCAGACTAAACCACTTGAACAGTCTGTGCCAATGCAAATTGGTGGATTACTAAGTCCACTTACCAAAGCAGAAAGGAAAAAAAGAAGACAACAACAGCTTTGCTTATATTGTGGACAAGTAGGTCACTCCCTCCGTGACTGCCCGGTAAAACCAACCAAGAAAATGGTTGGGGCAACAGACAAAACTGATGAAGAAGAAGAACAGAACTCGGGAAACGCCAATGCCCGGCAAGTGTAGGAGTCCACTTGTCGAGCATGAAAAAGGAATCCGTACAGACCTCACATCTAGTCCTTCCAGTGCTTTTGGTGAATCACAAGCAACCATCAGGAATACATGCCTTGGAGGCATATATTGATAGTGGAGCTGTGGGTAACTACATTGACCAAGATTTGGCTCTCTGAATAGGCCTTCCTCTCCGACAGAAGCAGAAATCGGAAAACGTCACTGCTGTGGGTGGTTCTCAGCTATCATCCGACCCAGTGACACAATACACCAGGAGACCAGGTGAGTGTAACAAGTGGTTCACAAGGAAAAAGTAGTACTTAGAACGCACCCTCAGTTCCTACCTCAAGTTGCATCGGCTATTCTTATAAACCAAGTAATCATTCTAAAACATTCTTTCCCAATCCACAATCCGAGACAGAACAGACTCTTTACTAGCAGAACTAAATCATTCTGAAAAGTGGAGGCCTTATTTGTCATGTCTGGGGGCACTTCCCCTGTCACTCATGCCTCCAAAGCTTCCATAGCAAGATGCATAGCGGCAATTATTGCAGAAGCATACCTACTTCAGAACAAGCCTTCATCCTCCTGTCTATCCTCACAAAGCATCAGCAGTAGCTTTTCAAAGACACATCTCTTGGGATGTGAAAATGTAAGGTGGCTACTTAAGCACTATTGCTTAGACTCCATCTCCAAGTCGAATGGTGCATTTGGGAAAGCAGTGGTAAAACATATTGCACCTTGTATGTTGTACTTGATCCTCCTCCCATCAGGCCGGCCATTCAGTATGGAGGGAAGGGGACGGACATAGGAGTAAGACAAAGATACTCACCATATTGACTAATGAACTCCTAGTCCATAGTAGCCTCCATCCTTTGCCCTAATAAGTATAACATAGGCTGTGGCCTCACTTGCAACGTGTAAAAGGGAGACTGAGGTGAGCCACTGAAGGGCGGGTCTAGCATAGCATGGTCATGCCCGTAGCTGTGCTTACACATGCACTAAGTTTAAAGGGGAAATGCACTTTTTTCAGGTGCAAAAAGGGTCCTGTCCCGTCACCATACATGGACGCCTATATAGTATAGTGGAAATGGGACTATGGACGAGTAGTAAATTAGTCACTATGGTGAGTAAATTTTCCTTTAATGCCCACAACTCCGCCCCGCGCACTCCTTTACCTCAGTTGCTGTCTCCATGTCGCATGGTTCGGACTCTTGGCGCATCTTCTCGATTTTTCTCTTTGCCACGTCCCTGCAGTACCTTTAATTTGATTTTTCTTTTCCCCCTGCTATGCTCAGTTTCTCTGCCGTGTATGCCATGTTAATTGAGTTTCTTGGTGTGGAGTGTCCCAAGTCGATGTCTGTGGTGGACCCTCAAGTCTGTCCTGAGTGTTTGGGACTGCATCACTGTTAGGACGCCCACACATTCTGTGATGCACTATCCAGCAAGTCACTGAAGGCTTGTCTCCCACAGTTGGAGGAGATCTTCAAGACTGTTTTTATATTTTATCCCCAAGATTTTACCACGACCTTGATACATTTTGTAACATATGTTGAATGTCTGTCAACAAAAGAAAGGGAAAGGTAGAATAAAGAAGAGAGAGAGGTGGGATGGAAGCAGTATTCCAAATCAAGACATCTCTCTCACATTACTCAAAAAATGAATTAGCACAATAGGAAAACTAATAAAAGTATAATTTTAAGCGTTTTACCTGTACACTAACTCCACCAATTAGGTTCACGGGCATGCATGCGTCCGCCAAGTGTTTGGGTGCCATATTGAATCAACATGTGGTATCATGATGTCACAACATGCGTGCATCATGATGTCTGCATTCACAGGCCATAGTTGGCGCATTACAATCGAGATATCACTCGAACATATCGCAAGTGTAGTGTTTAAATCAAGCAGCAGTATGTCAAAAACATTACATACATTGCAAAAATGGGCTACTATAAGTTAACCAATCTAATATAGGTGAACCCATGATCTAAGCTAAATTGAGCTACAGTACCACCTTGTCACTATTCACTCACGTTTTGGTAAAAAGGAGATGCATCACTTAACATTGCCTAACATTTCATGTGTGGAACACACTTATCATGTAAATAATGTACAGTTATCTCTAAAACAGACATTGTGCTGAAAGCTAAAATCAGCAACTATGCTTAAAGTCAGCTGCATCCCAGTTGTTAAACCTCCCTTTCATTTAGGCCAGTTGCTATTGTAGCTAAATGGTATATCCATTGCTTTACTTATATGAAAGGTTTATTTGCCATTCATGATAGTTGGAACAGAAATACACTATGGACAAGATCCATCAGAAGATAGAATGTTTAGAGTGCCCTATTCCCATGTAATATGTACCAAACGGGCCATGACTTGTGTGCGTTGCATCCTTGAGTAATATCGCAATATCCGATTACCCACTTTACTTGTCGTTAGCCCACATTTTTTAAGACCCCATGGGCATTCTATACAACAAAGGACCATCTTACACTTGCAATTGGTCATATTCCTTAATTGTCAGTCCCTTGTTCCCACCTGAAATGTTAGAAGCTTTTTTTGTAAATTTGCAAGCAGTGCATGATCCGAATGGATAAAGGCCACATATGATGTTACTATTTTTAAGAACATATGTAAATTTTTGAGGAATAAGTTTACTAAATGGCCCCT
The DNA here is from genome assembly GCF_040938575.1 of Ambystoma mexicanum. Classification (NCBI taxonomy): domain Eukaryota; kingdom Metazoa; phylum Chordata; class Amphibia; order Caudata; family Ambystomatidae; genus Ambystoma; species Ambystoma mexicanum. Next base: position 835,970,870 of record NC_090925.1, read on the forward strand.
TATGCTCTTCCCTTTTTTTTATTGCAAAGTGGGGTACCGGCTCCAACTTCAAACTCAGCCAATGACAATGTTTTGCATTGGGATTTTAAGTGCTCACGAAGATTAAATTATTCTCCATCTTTCAGTATAATATTTGCTTTTTTTGTGAACTTTTTACGACATCTTTAGGGTAGCCTCATTTGATTGGACGCTTTCCCATATCTAACGCCTTTTGTTGGAAATCTGCCAATGAGCTGCCATTTCTAAGAACCCTTCAAAAAGGATTAAACAGTAAATTAATTTTGAGTGCCTACAGGTGGTTTGCGGTCTGTTGATTGTCTGTAAACGGTGCATTGCAATTCCCCTCACGCTTGATAGGAAAGACTAGCAAGTTTAACTCTTAATAATGTTCCAATTTTTTATTAATGCTTATATTATTCTGCCACTCAAAAAATTATCTAAATATGTGAGATCACCTGCCCACATCACCAGCATGTAATCACTTTAACACCTCCATTCAAATAGTTGTATCCTAAAAGGTTCAGGTGTTACTAAAATTTTCTTTTCAAATTCGCACCTATAGAGAACTGCCAGAACAGCTGCAAAGGGCTGTTCCCATTATATGTTTGGTAAAAATCATTCTTACATTGAAAACAGTTATTTTCTAAAGCAATGGTCATGACCTTGGTGGTCAACTCTGCTGGAATAGATATACCCTGCATATTGTTAAGGATCTCTTAGACACAATTGACTCGCCTCATTCTGAGGTATATTAGTATATAATTCCTGAATATCTAAAGTTACTACATATTCTGTATGTTATATTATGTTCATGTGATTTCTACCGGGCACCACTGCCATTTCCATGGTCTCCTGGCACAAAGATAGCTCTAGAGAGAAAGAAGGCAGGGATGGAGTATGTTAGTGGGAGGAGAGGGAGAGTGCAAGATTGTTTTGCTGTTTTTTGGTAGTTTCAGTTTGGAAAAAACAGTCACTGTGTGTGGGTTTGCTTCTAGGTATTGTGGATTGATTGGTGTTCAGGTGTTTGAGTATATATGGCGTTTGTGTCTAAGGTGAGGCAGTGGTTTGGACATGTCATGATATGTGAGTTATCGGAAGAGGTGTGTGTTTTCGCAGTTTGGTGTTATTGAGCATGTATTGTGGTAATTGTTTATGGGTGTTGCATTTGGTAGCTAAGTGGTGTCTGCAGGAGTGAGGAGTTTTAAAGGGTTAGTTTAAAGGGGTGATACTTGCCCCATTCTTGTTTTGATTGTTTGGTGTTCATACTAAGATCCTTTGTGCAGGGTTAGCAATGCTAGGTCCCTGATTCACTTATAAAACCGGGCAGGTCCCTGTACTTCGTGATGTATCGTTTGCATTGATGTGTTTCCGGTCTTTCACAATTGAATGGGCGATTCTCAACTAAATGTAACACTGAAGTAGTGTCCGGTAAGCATGTTGCTGTCTTCAGACTTAGCGGATTTAAAAAATAGTCTACAAAAATACACAATGGTTCCAGCACTGATCCACAGACCAATACGATAGTTCAACCAGGGGGCTGATGTTACTTTTTATGGACGTTAGGTAATACATAAAAACCAGATACATATGGATTAGATCAATACAAATAGTCAAATTCGTGTTTGCTTATTCATCCTCTTTCTACTCCTATTAGTGTAGTGCCATAAATCAAAGTCTATATTTCAGGTGTGGGCTCCATAGAGAGTCTCTTATCGTGAGATTCTACTTGCAGAAGGCCCATGATCAACTCTTAATATTGTGGTGTGTTGATTTCCCATGTCCCTTATCTGTCGGCTTGATCACCAACTGGGAATTCATTTTCCATTAAAAAAAGTGCTTGCTGTGCTGCTTGCATCAGACTCCTTGTTATATGCCTTGGCTGTTCTTTTAGAGGATTGTATTCACTTAACACAGCTTTCTCAAAAACTGAAAAACTAAATTGAAATGTGTCCATCTACTGGTGTAAAAGTGGATTTGTTATGATATTCTGTATCTTTCCACTCATCAATGTAAGAGTGTGAGGAGGAACTCTTTTAGTCTCATCTCTCGACACAACTCCCGAATCTTTGTGTCAGCAAGAAACCAGTCGTTCTTGTGGTTGGTACATAAGGTAAGCCCAATTGCAATACCAACTTTTCTTCAATCGAAGAATATACAGAAAACAGGTAAATCCTCAACATTATTCCTCTTCTGTACTCATGTCTCTGAATACTGAGTATTCCCGGGATACTTGCTTCGGATACCCCAAGAAGAAAGGACCTTGTCTTCTGACGCCAGACTGGGCCTTTCAAAAAAAGGTTGCTGGTCTATTGGTAAAGGTACCTTGGTAAAAGTACCTCTCTACTTTCAGATTCATCCTCACCAATAGAACCACTGCCTGGCTCCATTTTGGTGGAAGCTAAAGTTCTCTGCTGGTATTTTAAGTAGATTTCATGAAATAATCCTCCACCAAATATGGAAAATATGTGGAAATATATCCAATGGCACCAGCTTTGGATCGGCCGGTAGCAGAAGATGAAGCACCTTCAGACCACTCTGAGTCTCCATGATTTTTCTTTGTAAATTACGCACAGTTTCTCTAGAAATGATATGGTGTGTTTGTGTCCATGGTCAGTGAGTATCTGGTTGATGTGGATACAGTTGTAATGTGCCACGCGTACAGAAGAGTTAAATCGGCATAAAGGAAAAACCTCTAATCCCGATAATGGAAGTCCCAAAATTGTCGGACCCTGTGCAAAATCAAATCACAGTCTGGACAGTTCAGGTGTCCTAAAATAATAGGAAGATCGTCTTGGCTCAGTTTCTGTCATGATCACACGTAACACACACTCAGGATGCAGCAGTCACAAGAGTAGAGACATGGGAGTAGGCTGGACCACCTTAGCTGCTGGCTGGCGAAAGCGCTCCATGGCCGGTGTAGGCACATCATGCAAACATAAGCCCAGCCTCCTCCAAGATGGAAATCAACATGGCCCCCAAGCACCCACATTGCCTTTATCAGGCTATGCAGTCTAGACACACAGGTGTGGGCCAGGACTATAAAGATCATGCCCAGATTAAAATACTTTTTTAATAGCATTTATAAAATTACATTCATACAGTTCTGATCAATTCCTTTGTTGCAAACGCAATAAGCTTACATGTAAGCTTGATTACAGTTCTGTAAAAACACTTCAACATAATAACAACAAAACAACTTTCTTCAAGCATGTAAACTAGGTATCTCATATATTAATTTCATAGTCTGGCTAGGCGTGTAGGGACACTCTACAGTCAGCCCATTCAGACATTGGGGCACGGTGTTCATGAAACCCTCCTTTAAAGGCCAACTCCTGGGTGTTTAACTGGGCCCATAACTTCCAATGGCTAGAATGTTATTACTGTGCTTGTAGGGTGTCATAGCCTTCACAGCGGCTTGTCTTCTGAGGGGTGGAACATGTCCCAGATGAACATCTTCCAGGACTCATAGGTACCACTAGTGGTTGCTTCCAGTCTGTGCACCGTGCCAACCCACGCCCTTGTTTCTGCCTCGGCCCAGGTCTCAAAATCTTGATGCCAGCGTGTGTATTGCAGGCCCCAGCTGACTTCAATGCCATGTTGATGCACCTCTTAGCCAAAATGTTTCGTTTTGCTATTCCTTGGGTATACTCCCAGCAGACCCTTTTTTGGGCTCCAGGTATATCTAGTGATCCCAGTATTCCTGCATGCCTGCTCAATGTGAGCCCAAAATCTCTGTACCTTTGCGCAGCCCCAAAACATATGAATTAAATCCACCTCTCTACTGCCGCACCAAGGACATGTTGGCTATGCACTGCTGCTAAACTAAGCCACCCTACTAGATGTCATGTAGGTGCGATACAACACATACAATTGGCCAAGTTTAAAATGGGGGTTTCTAGACACCTCTTGGGGAAAACCCAATATATGTTCCCATTCCCTCTCCTCTATATCCTCCCCAAGGTCCACCTCCCAGCGTGCTTTTCATTTAGGGCTCCGACGATTGGGTCTGTCGACCAAGCTAGCATACAGCCTGGACACTGGTTTCCAACCATCATCCAAGGTGTACATCAGGCCCAGCAGCGGAGCCGCTGCTGGTTCCTCAGGTCATTCTGCCCACTTCTGTTTGGCCACCCCCTTACTCGCAAATATTGCAGAAATTGCCAACTGGGCAGCACTGACTGGTCAACTAAGGCCTTCATCTCCTTGAATTTACCATTCTCATTCGTGTCACCCCAATTAGATAGACATCCTGCTCTCCCAGTATCTTGCTGCCGCCCGGTCCTCCCTGCTTCTGCACACATCTACTGCCATCGGAATCTCTGGCAAATAGGGACTGTCCAACTTCAACAGTTTCTGGTTCCTGCACCACACCCTTCTGCCCAGGTCAACCAGTAGGGGGGTAGCACCCAGGCAGCTCAGCGGCAACCACAATATCTCTTTAAGATGCGCAAGGGCTACCAGCGTCTGTAATAACGTCGACTCAGATGTAGCATCATCTGATAACCACTTGGTAATAAAGCTGAGTTGCGCTGCCAAATAATATCTCTCTAAATCTGAGCATTGCACCCCTCCCTCCAATTAGGGTAGGCACCGTGTTGCTAGAGCAAGTTTATGTTGTGATGGGCCACTAAGGAATTCCCTAATCAGTGACTCCAGCAGTCGGAAGAAAGAGGTTTGATGTAGTGGTGGACATTAGTAAAGAAATCCAGGAATCTCTGTAAGATTATCATTTTTGCAATCGCAATCCTGCCCATCAGTAACAATGGAAACCTTGACCAGAATGTCATCGACCTCCTCAGACCTTCCGGTCGTGCATTCCCTCAGATATGTGCATGATATGTACCCTGAGATATTTAAAGGATTCCAAACACCATGAAAGCCCCACTTTGCGTAGATCTCTTGCATCAACCCCCTGGGGGCCGCCAATGGCAACAGGCAAGATTGCTCACTACTGAAAGAAATTCCTGACACCCTTGCAAAGTTTTCCTACACCTCCATAACTATTGGAAGATTGTGTTGTGGGTTCATGAGGTAGAGCAAAACATCATCTGTATATATTGAGATTAGATGGCCGGTTCCCCCAACCCATATACCTGCCACCAAGAATTCTTTACGAAGGTAGACTGCCAGCGGCTCTAGTGCCAGCACATCCAGCATGGATGACAACGGGCACCCTTGACGTGTACCTCTTTGTATGCGTATGAACTGCTCAACAAACCCAAACTCCCGCAGTACTGTGAACAGCCATTCCCAATATAATTAATCTAAAGCCTTTACCGTGTCCAGCGACACCACTGCGCATTGTTCTGGACAATCATTAGTCTGCGCAATGATATGCTGCAGGCGACGTAGAATCAGGGCTGTGCTGCGACCCGGAATAAAGCCATTGTGATCACTGTATACCAAACCTAAATGACCCTGTGGAGCCACCCTGCCAGTATTGCAGTCAGGATCTTCATGTCATAATTTAGCATGGCTAGCGGCCGATAGGAATCGCATTTATCCGTGGGTTTCCCAGGCTTGGGGATCGGGATTACTAAGGTTTCCCCTCATACTTGGCGGGAGCTGGCCCTTTGTGTAAGCCTTTCAAATACCTTATCAGCACTGGAGCCACTAATGACGCATATGTTTTATAAAATTCCGGGGTGAGTCTGTCACTGCCCGGAGTTTTGCTAGTGGCAAGCGACACAATCGCCTCACTCACGTCCTCGACCGTGATGGCTTGGTCAAGTGCAACCTGACGCACAGCTTCCAGTTCAAGAGTGCCCAGCACCTCCTCCTGGAGGACAAATTTCGTATGTCCATATAGTTGAGAGTAACATTCAGCAAATATCTTGTTGATTCCTGACTGTGGTCTGCACATCTTACCCTCTTCATCTCTCAGCACTGTGATCAGGTGTCTAGGGTGTTCCCTCTTACAAAGCCACAATAGGAGTCTACCTGGTCTATCACTGGGCCCTGGTGTTTTTAACTGTATATTCAAAGTTTGGCAACCTCCCCCAGGCCTCAAGGCATGGTCTCCTGGTTTCAGCCAGCTTCCTTTCACGCAATTGCAGTCCCACCACCCGAACCTCCATGTCCTGTATTTCTTCCTCTAGGTTCTCCAGATCGGCTCTCATTGTTTTCCGGATACCTCCCGCACTAGCAATGACCTCACCTCTAACTACTATTTCGAGGGTTTCCCACACAGTGCCCCACTTCTTTACACTACCTATGTTGCAGTCCAAAAACTCCCCCAGCAGCTTGTGTAGCTTATCTCTAAATATTTGGTCCATCAAGGCATCTGTAGGCATGCACCATATCGGGAAGGGAGGCCGCGGACCGCAAATACTCCATTCCATCAACAATGGGGAGTGGTCAGAGATTGTTCAGCCCAGATACCTTGCTGCACTTATTTCAGCCATTTGGGTCCGGCACACAAAGAAGTAATATATCCTGGTGTACAGGCCGTGGGGCGAGGAATAGTAGGAGTAGCCCCTATCTTCACGGTATAAGTCTCCCCATATATCCACCAAGTCTAGGCTAGCTAGCACCACATTAAGAGCTGCAGGTGCCGGCCCCATGCCCTTCTGAGGAGCGGAGGACCTGTCCAACACTGGATCTCTAGCGCAATAATGAAACACTCTCGGTTATGCACTATCTTGGTACAGATTGTATTAACCTGTGATGGGAAGCAATGGTTAGGGAATAGGAGTTGATTATACACACCTCTACGTGATCTATGTAGCACCGAAATAAGGTATCTCCTGTCTCCGTCTGCTTCCACCTCTGTCAATTGGAATGGTACATTAGCACTTACCCACGTGAACACCCGCCTAGCACATTTAGAGTATGCCACCCCATGCCCCTGTCCCCCTCAGCGTTCTTTAACCTTTACCAGTTCCTCAGCTCTAAGGTGGGTCTCCTGTAGTAGGACAATGGACACCTTTTTACGATTTATAAAGGACTTCATTCAAATTCTGCGCAGATATGTGCACAGCCCATGCATATTCCACGTCAGTACCTTAATGGGGGTTGCCATGCATATGTCTAAATCTTACCCTTCGCTCCCCGTAGACAGCCTCCCACCGATCCACCATATCAATTCACAGATTACAGATCACTTTCAGCCACCCTGTCCCCTTCCACTCGCCCAGCCAGTGAAACTAGCCATATGGTATGTGTACCCATTTGCGTGAAGAACCTAGAACTAACACAAAAACAAAACCCTAAACCTCCACCCAGCAACTGCTCCAAATCTGCAGTGCTCAGGTGCACCTGCACCTTCTGGTCAGCAACAGGCAAACCCCAGTCTATGCAAGGGACAGACCAACGAGTCCTAGGCTGGTGATCAAACATTGCTCCCTTCAACAGTAAGAACAGTTAGTACAGCGGTAACAGATCCCAGTTTACACCGACATTTCGGAAGCAGGGCCACTTTACATATCACAAACATTCCTATCCCTTAGCTCAATGAGCCCTCCTTATTGGTGATGTTCGTCGCCTCACGTGATGGGGTCGACTCCATCGGCCGGATTGTTGTGCTCCACCCACATGTTTGCCGCAGCAGGGGTTTTCAGGAATTGTGCTCTGCCCTTATAGATAATTTTGAGCCTAGCCGGGTACATGAGCATGTACTTAACATTAAGATGCCGAAGTCTAGCTTTGACCTGTACAAAAGAGTTCCTGGCCCTCTGAACTCTGGACTGTCGGCGTATAGTCCGGATAAATGGCAATTTTAGAATTGTCTCGCTGGATTTCTCCACTTTCCCTGAGGAACTTTAATATTACTTCACTGTACTGAACATTTAGGATTTTTGAATTAATCGGTCTAGGGTGTGATCTCTCGAGCTCCTTTACTCGAGTCTGAAGATCTTTCGTAGACTCCCTGGTTTCTTTCAGTTCGGTTTCGGCCAATGTCACCCTCTCCGCCAGGTTACGGACGTCCTGTCGCAGCAGCTACATGTCCACCTTAACCTCATCTATCTTTGTTTCCAGAGATGACCTCAGCGCCGCTATCGCCGCCAGCACCAGATCTTCCTGCTCGCCCGGCTCAGGTACCTCTGTCTCCAACTGCGCTGCAGCCTTATTTTGCCCTGAGTCTCGGGGCCTAATAGCATTGCCAAATAAATCCATGATTGGGGGTTTACTTTTGCCTTTGGAGGGGGACATGCCGTTTACAGTCGGAGCAGTCAACAACCAGCAACTAGCCCCCCCAGCACCAGCCCCTGTGTCGTAGTTCTCCTGTGTAGTTGTCTAAGATTCAACCCCAGCGCACCCAGTTGCTGTCCAACAGCCCATTCCCCAGTGTCGACCCAGGTTCCTGCTTAATTCTTCAGCTGCATCTCCACGCCACCTTCGCAGACCCCTCCTCCCTGGTCTATTGATCAGGCAGTATCAGTGTATTGCAGCTAACAGCAGGGGGCCAGGGAATCTCTTAAAAGCCCAAACGGCCCAGAGAGCCAGTTAGGGGAGCATTTGGCGCAACTTCAAGTCCATCCGCTCAGGGGTGTTTGAGCCGCACACATAGCAACTCAACCAGCAGGACCAGAGACCCGTACCTTCTTTTATCTACTCCCTCAGCAAAAGAGCAGTGCCACCAGAATTCAGAGATTGCCACTTGTCTCGCAGTATTCTGCTGGTCCAGTGCCCCTTGCACTCCCAGTAGCGTCACCAAGTCTTTGTGCCAGTAGTTCAGTACAGTGCCCCTAGAGGGTGACCAATGCTCCCCTAGCATGCAACTATGCGGGCCCCACACTTCTACAGTGTCTGTTGTGGTCGTCCCCCATCCACCAGTTCATGCTGCAGTTGCTTTAAAGTCCAGGCCCCCAGGGTGCTAGTAGAGTCTTTGCCCAGCAGAAACCTTCGGTATGCAGGGGAACCGGTTTTGCCCCAGGTGTAGGCAGCCCCCTTAATCCACGCACTTACTGCACTCCACCCCCTCTTATACAGTGCTGCGATATCGCCACGCACCTCCTACAGTCCCAGCACTGCTCCTCAATGACACCACCAGCGTTGCGCCTCCAGTACAGTGCCAGCTCCCTGTGTTATGTAGAGGGCCAGGTGGCGCTGGCGGTTTAACAGAGGTTCTTTGGGGTGATCAGCTATCCAGGACTGAAGGATCCAGCTCTCCGATCGCAAGCACACTTACCCACAGGGTCCCGGGAGATCAGCTGTCCCGGTTTGCACATCGGAAGTATGAGGCGCTCACCAGGTCTCATTGTCACATCCCAGTGCTCCTTCTCGTGCCGGTACTCCGGACTATAACTCCCACAGGGCCAAGTGTTCTACCTTTTTTGGGGACTTCTAGTGTGGTGACTCAAAGGGGCTAAGTGCCTCCCCAAGCCAGTGATTGCAGTGGTATGAGGATGATTCACTGGTAACCCCCAATGTATATCCCTCCAGCAGGCAGGGCACCATCAGTTATTTACACTAACTGCTCCTGGCTCATTAAGAGAAAGGTCTTTGTGGCAGAAACCCTAAAGCCTCTCCTAACCTGATGGTTCAGACCCTTTGAACTAAATCCCTGATCAAGGGAATCTCAAAGGTCCAGAAGACCACGGGTAGTGAGAAGAAAAATGTAATTTTCAGTTGCCTGCTACAAACAGCCCGTGCTCCAGGTATTATCCTTATCAATCGTTTACAATCGATTATAAAACATACTGAACATGTGGAGCAGGGGTTGCAGTGGCACCTCTCGCTTACTCAACATGGGAGGAGGGGGACCGAATTAAAAAGGAAAAGGAAAAAAAAGGGACCCTGCCGCGTCAGATCCGACCCACATTAGAGGGACAGATCTGATGCTGCAGGGGTGAAGGGGACGTGGAGGCGAGCAAGCAGGTAAGTAGGGGAGGTGGGGTGAGGGTGGGCACATTTTGGTTGAATGTGAACAGGGATTGGAGTTGTTACTTCGTCTGGTAATTGTTTGCATGCAAGCAGATTTATTTCGAACAGTTTGCTGCAAACAATTATCAGACGAACAAACATCCCCAAACTGTGCTCTGCAGGCATTTACCTAGCAGAATGCATCAGACGCGGCTCAGCTCCTGAAGCAGAGGCGGTTGACCCACATGCATGGAAGCATCCTATTCACTCCCTTGATGGTGGACTGGGTTTTAAAGCCACAATCCACCCTCAGTGCATGTTTGTAACACCAGTTCACATAGCAGTTGAGCCATAATAGTTTTTAATATCAGACCAATGACAAACCCAAGTGAATAATTAGGGTGTGTTTCATTCCAGCCAACCCAACAAAGAAGGAATAGATCTTTCAGAAAAATCTTGAGTCAAATTCAGATACTGACCTACCAGTCGGACAGCAAGTAGAAAGCAGAGGGATGGTTCAGTAGATGTCGAGAATAGTACTGGAAGAGTACAAGAAGTTCTTAACCAACAGAACTGTTGATCATGGAGCACAATACTTTTCTGGTCCCCTTCCTTTCCCTGGGCTAGAGCTGATGAAGGGTGCTGAGGTTATCTTGGAGCCAACCAGGGAATTGCCCTCTGAAAACTGGGAGACGCAAACATTCAATGTCTTGATACAGTCATGTTGACCGCTAGCCAGGTCCAGGGTACGGACCCAACGGAGAATAGGCCAGTTCACTACCAATGACTTTAAACTCCATCTTGGACAAAATTGTGCACGGCCAAGTATCTCTGCTAGGCCGGTTGCAGACTGAGACAGTGTTTCCACCATGCCACTCATACAGCATTATTCCTCTGAAAACATGAAACACTCATCTATTATTTTGAAAGGATCACAGAGTTGGCAAGATGAAAGGAGACCAGTTGGCCCCACTAAATTGCACCAGACCTGGGCTTGCGGTGCCAAGCAGCATATTGCATTCTCAAAGCCAATGGGCAGGTTGAATATGACACACTGGTGGACACCATTCTCAGACGATTGGCAAGGGATCAAGAGTATAGCGAGTATATAGGGAGCAGCTGTGAGATGTCCCCCTTGTTTCTCAAGAAACCTCTCATCAGATATCCTATCAGATCTGGTTCCTCCTATAGAAGTGGACAGCAAAGTTGAACATGGATGAACATCTTCTTACTGGTGCAGCTGCTGAAGCCAATCCTTGAAATCACTATTCAAACAGATACTGGGGTACAGTAGCCCAACAGTGGAAGGGAACAAACTTGAAACCATACAACAAAACTGGTGAATGCTTCAAGAGACTTTGGGCCTCATCACAAGTTGGGCTGGATTCCGGCGGTAAATGCGCCAGGATACTGCCCAACCCTGTTAACATTACTGCAACTCGATCCAGTACAATTTGCAGTGGCGCTGTTAATCCCCATGTATTCAGAGTCCATAGGACTCTATGGAGCTTTTTTGGCACTATTACCGCCTGTGATAATAGCAAAAATGGATGGAAATGGGAAGCTTTTACCTCCAGCAAAAATCTGGAGGTACACCTCCCACTTTCCACCCAAACCCGGGATTGGGCGGACTGGTAGTGTGGCAGTAATAGCGTTACCACTGCATTTTTACCACTCCGCCCAACCCCTGATGAGGCCCTTGGTTATTTGTTTGAACTTATCTGAGGCAAGTGAGAATGTGATTGAAATATATTTGAGTTATGTTATGTCATGTTGATTTATACCGTGCACCGCTACCACCCAGGGGCAGTCTCCAGGCGCTCATGTGGCTCTTCATGAAAGAGGACGGGGATGGTTAGTGTGTGAAGAGTGATAGGATAGGTCCAGAACCAGGAGAAACTGGCGTCTGTCTGTGTTGGCTTGCGGATGGTTGGTTGTGTGCACTGGATTATTGTATCCATACGGGTAAGGTCCAATGCCTGGGTTGTTCCTATGTGACTGTTTGTTATGTAGCAGTGTGTCTGTGTGTTTGATGTGTAGATTGGATGGCATTTCAGGTTGTGCAAAATTTGTTTTGAAACTGGTGACGCAAGAATGGACCACTGCCACTAAGGACTGTTGAGCAGTTATTCCCCTCGCAAGAGTGGGATTGGCGAGGTGGAGGACAGAGATTGAAGGCCTGTATTGAGAGTCCCATCCAAGCTCCAATTTGGTTAACTTTCCTTGCAAGTTGAGAAAGGGAAACTGAAGAGTAAAAACAAATGGTTGCAAGCCCAACCCTTCTGTTGATCAATGACCATGGTAGGACCCTCGGCATAAGCCTCTATCTACTGGATCAAATCCCCCCAGGCATCTTACTGTTACTCTTCATTCCTCGCATCTTTATTGCTACTCTAATCCTTGTAATGCTCTGGGCAGTGGCAGTGCCCAGTATTTCACAGTTCAGGGTTTTAAGAGGGTTGTAGTCAAATATTACATAAGAAATGGCTGTGCGTAAATACATTGCACATTTGTATGAATTTCAATAATTGTTTGACACCGGGCTTGTGATAACATGCATGCCATAGCAGTAGCAAATGAAGTAATCACTTACTCGTCTCTGGAGGATAGCTCAGCGACAACGCGATGCGGAGCACTACAGGTTCGATCCCCGGTTCCACACTTAGAAACCTCTGGGTATTAAGCGCGTTATAAATAACCAATTCTAATTACTGGTACCTGACAGAGTAGTAATGCAATGGTTTGCGATTCACATTTTTGAAGTTATGCTGTGTGGTTGGCCTTATCATTTGCTAGTGCTTGATTTGTGTATGGCGGAATAGTGTCATCGTGCTGTATGAGGGGAGTGGCCCTGCAGTTACGCATGTCTGAGTTTTTAGTAGGTAATCAGTAACGATATGCCATCCATTTGACTACAAATGGATGGCCATTAATTCACATGCAAAGATTAATTTACATTTATATTAAGCATTAGTGGGTCAGTGAGAGTGAGTGTGGAACGGTAGGGGCAGGAGAGGAACAGATGAGGCAAGCAGTGTTCAGAAGGGTGGTATCCGGGTGAGGAAAGCCAATAGTGGGATAGCAACAGGATAAGACCTGTCATTGAGAGTAGAAACTGCAGGTCTCGAAGCTCAGTAACCTAATAAGATCGGAAGAAAGATGGTCATTGGCCAACGTAAAATGTGTGCAGTAATACCCATTGTGTAGAAATGGAACAGCTTTCAGAGAAGGCTGAGGGAGTGCATGATGTGTGTGTGTGTGTGTCAATATGAAGGTTTGTGTGTGCCTGGGCCATGAACTGTTTCCGCACTAGAGGGGCTGAGGCACAACCCTTGGGGTAAGATATGAATAACAAAACGTCTGTTGAGATTAGGGTGGACAGATAGTTGGTCGTTGGGAGCTGTGCAGTCACACAATATGAGACACCAGCCACGTTTACTTCCCCTCCTTCTGGGAAGGAGGGCAGCCATTTTAACAATGGGCAAGAACACATCAAAAGACTGCACTTACGAAAGTAATTCGTAATTTGCTGAATTTGAAAGAGACGTTTCTACAGAAAGGCAGCAATATGACCAATCTGGCCTTTTGGACGCCAACCAAGCAACATTGACACTTCCTCAAGGAGTATGTGTCTACTCTCGGGCATGATGTCGCTCCTAGAAACACTTGTGTACAGGTGCGTTATAAATGACTTATCATAATAACATATCATATCATGATGTATGTTGTCTGGCTCTTTCATGGGGCACTAAGCTTCTTCCTGATGCCCGGGAACAGGTTTTATATTGACCTTTTGATGGTACCTAGCTGATCCCACATCCACTGATAAGGAAATCAGAAAAGGTGTCTTGCCAACAAGTCCTTAGGGTTCATTCAAAAGCCACTGAAGAAAAGAGCCATCAATGTCAGGGCAGCATAAGGAAAGACTTTCTGGAAACACAGAGGCCTTTCTGTGCTTTATATCCAGAGCTCAAGATTCAATGGCGTGACAGGAAATATCTTACAGCGTGTAGGGCTTCTATCCAGCCGCCCCCTCAACTGATTGTAATGGGTTATTTAAAACACGCTTAATAGCCTAAGGTCTATTAAGATGGACTCTGGGATCGAACCTGTGTTGCTCCACGCCGTCTTGCTGCCAAGACGAGCGCGTTGCCCCTGAGCTATCCTCCCAAGACGATCTAAAGGCAGCTGCCTCACTGGCAGTAGTAACATTATTTATTAAGCCCAGCGTATCAGCAGAAACGAGTTGCAAGGTGCTAACATGCCTAATATTTACAATAAATAAGACCAAAGACTAAAACGCAAATTGATGATAGACAGTAATACAGACCCCCAAAAGGATTGCCATCAGGTGGCTGCACTGTTTCATGTTATACAGTTGGAAGTGTGCACTTTTCACTGCTGCAGCCACCTGTGGGCCACCTACGTTTCTACCTACCTCTGCAGGGGAAGGAAAAGCCCCAGCACTACCAGGCCACAGGAAAGGAATCGGGTCAGACAGTGTTATTGATAACATTGTTTATCCACTCATTAGAGTGGAATGTCAACGTGTTTCCAGTTGATGCCCACTTTTTTAAGTTGTGCACCCTCTGGAGAATACCAGCGCTTGCGTAATTGAACCTTAGATTTAGGTTGTTGCTGAATTTAGGGTGCTCAGGGATGAATACACTCTAAGACTTTAATGAGTGAATAAAACTTCAGAGGGTTGAACTAAGCCATGCCCTGGTGGGTAAGAAGACTATGAAGCCTGTAATTTCTCAGGGGATATTAGATGTAATTTACAAACATGATAACTTTTTTTTGGTTCTACTACTGGTTTTCTGGGCTTCCTCCATAAATTACAGGACAAAGAGATCAGTGCATAATCTGACCAAATCACTCGACAATTTATAGCGTGATTAAAACGTGAAAAATATAAATCGAGCTCCAAGTCTCACGAGCACCCTGCAAGGGACGATGAGATTGTAACAAGCACCAGCCCGACACATTTTTGACACATTTTTGAATGGCCGCCATGGAAAGGGAGAAGGCACTACATGTACTCCCTTTTCCCGTTCCATGGCGGCCATTTTCTTTGTTTACTTTTTTTTCTCCACTTTTGAATGGCCGCCATGGAAAGGGAGACGAGACCTACGTGCTTGTCTATGGCTGCAGATCTTGCTCTATATTACAGAGTATAGTGTGCATTTTTGTCTTTGATTTCTCAATTCCACAGCCAGGATTTAGAATTGATGGTTCCCATTTCACAGGCTCTCCTGGAAAGCTTTCAATAGTGGTTGGATCAACACATAGCTAGTGTTCTCCCTCAACGCTCTTTCACCCCTCATGTGCAACTTTGCATGACAATGTAATTGAAGGCAGGTGGACAGTCAAGGAAACTAAGAAGTCAGACAACTGGAAGGAGTTGGTGGCAGTGTTCTGAGCTCTCAGTGCAACTTTTCCAGTGATCCAGAGAAAGACAGGCAAGGTTCTGACAGACAGGAGAACAACTATGGCATATATTAATCACCATCCAAGAACCAGATGCAGGCCCACAAGGAACATGCCTACGCATGGGCTTTGGGAAGAGCGAGATCCGTTGCCTCAGTATGCAGCCCACATCAGAGGCACACACAATATCCACGGGAACAGCCGATTGTTTTGATCTTCTCAGAGGGTGTTGCTCATTTTGCCCTTTTCAGGACCTTTAGACTCACCAGTGAATTCTCTTTTAGAGAGGTTCAACACCAGCTTTCCTAATCCATTTCCTTGGTGGTCCTTGCCTCAACCATCACTTAGCCGGAACTCAGGGTGGTTCTGAAAAGTCAGAAGTAATCTTGGTAGCGCCTCCTCAGCCTTAGAGGGCTATGTTTACCCTTTTCCTGAAAATGGACAGTACTCCCGTTTGTGATCTCTCATAGTTGCCTTTCCTCAATCACAGGTCCCCGATTCCTTCTGCAAGCTGCAACATTAAATTGCTTGGTTTGGAAGTTGAAATGGGAGACCTGCAAAAGAAGGGCCCAAATGAAGAAATGCCTTTTTTTATTTAAATATTCTAGTATGCTGGCAACCCTTAAGGTTAATGCCAGACAATGCAAAACCATTTAAAGCATGGTATATAATGCCAGGAATGTTTCCCTTGCTGCATGTGACATTCCATCCATCATTTAATTTTTGCAAGATAGTTTTTCATTAGGGTTGGTGGTCTCTCCTCTTAGATTATCCTGGGCAGCAATCAAGGCTTTTAGGAACCTTGTGTGATTCTATTGGAATTGGAAACATATGATGGGAGGGTACCTAAAGAATGTTTCGCTTTCTTGCTCTCCTGCTCATTTAAGGATTCCAGTTTGGAATGTACCGTTGTTCTTCAAGCCCTACAGTGTCACACCTTTGAATGTTTTTAATCAGCAGACAAAACATTTGTGCCCATGGGGACAGTGTTTTTGGTGACAGTCACTTCTACTCTAAGGCTGGGAAAAAGGGTCCCATTCCTTTTTACCCAGACAGATGTCCTTACTTTACAGTATTTGTCACAGTTTGGACCCAAAATTGAGTCCATAATCCATCAGTCAGAACTTTATTTTACCTTCCTTTTCTAATTCCTCCATAGAGGAGGAATGACACTGGCATTCATATGATATGAAAAGGGCTGTTTTGTCCTTCCTGATAGAACATCCTTCAGTAGATCTGGCAGGCCTGTTCGATACTTCTGGCATGTCAGGAAGCCAATAAAGATACCTTTATAGTCTATGGTATAAGTTGCAAATGCATCCTGGTAGGACTGTGCATTGAAGGACAGTACCAGGGAAGATACCTGATTTAATTAAGCCATGCCTCATACCATCCTGGGATGTCATGCTTTGACCTCCTTGCTATCAATACTGCTCAAGAATATTCCTATGTGTTGGACAGAACAGGCTGTGGAACTAAGAGTAAAAAAGGCACTCACTACAGCAAATCCTGCATTCTTAGTCCTTCAGGCTTTCGCCCACCCTGCATCCCCTCATCGCTGTCTTGGCTATAAAACATGTACATTCTCAGTATTTATTTATTTATTGATCGCTTGTTAGGCACTTCTACAGCAAGTCAGTTCTATTTCTAAGCGCCCACAGGGCAACAGGGAGGGAACATGGGAATGAGACACATTAACATACATAACAATATTAAATACAGTGGAAAGGAAAAACCTACTATGCCATGTAGGTATTCAGAACGTGCAAGTGTAGAAAGGGAGGGGGCAGTGGGGGCGGTGCTGGGGTGCTCGTGCTCGTGGTTGGGCAACAGATGAAGTGCAAGGTGTGGTAACTGCGAGCCTCCAGGACGGAGGGTGTACCGAGGCAAGTGCTGTGGATAGACAGAAGCTGGGGGGGATTCGGTGTGGGAGGTCATGGCTCAGAGGAGTCTAAGGGCCCTGAACACCAATCAAGCAACTCTGAGATTAGCAGAGGAGAGAAGGGGGAGAAGGATGAGGTAAAAGGAAAAGTCTTGAGGAGCTTCCGAAATTTAAGGAAGTCCTGCTCAAGGTGCAGAGGGGGGAGGAGGTTGTTCCATAGAAAGGGAGCCAGCTGAGGAAAGGGATCGACCTCCCGCCCTCTGTTTAGTGAAACGCTTAACACACAAAGAGTTGGTGCCAGAGGAATGCAGAGGACTAGAGGGAGAATATTTAGTAAGAGAGAGTTGCAGATATTGTGGTCCCCAGCCCCAGACAGCCTGGTGGATGATACAGAGGGATTTGAATTTAATCTGTGAAGCCACCAGGAGCCAGTGAAGACTTTTTAGGGCAGGAGAGATGCAGCCCCTGGGCTTGAGGTCAAGGATGAGTCTCTCTGACCTATTCTGGATCCGCTGGAGGGGTCGCAGAGTGGAAGAAAGAAGATTAAGAAGCAGGTTATAGCAATAGTCAAGCCTAGAGAGAACCAGGGCCCAAATAACATTGAGCTTCTGGGGGAAGGTGAGAAGAGGTAGAATTCCTTTGAGAAGGAAGAGCTGGAAGTGGGACTTCTTGGTCCTGAGTCTGAGGGGAAAAAGGAGAGAGAGAGGAGTCGGAGATGACTCTAAGGTTTCTGGCTTCAGAAGACGGAGCAGAGGAGACCCCGTGGAGGAAGGCTAGAGTGAAGGGAAGAAGGCGTGGGCAGGGGTCCCGATGGGAAAGATCTCAGTTTTGCTACCATTGAGCCAGAGATCATTGGAAGTGCACCATGCCTGGATGGCAGACAGCCAGTTAGTAATGATGGAAGGTGCAAGAGGTTCAGCAGGAAGTTTAAAAAAAGAGTTCTGTGTTGTCTGCATAACACTGGACGTTGGGGGAGAATGAGATGAGGAGTGCCAGCTGAGTAAGGTAGATGTTAAAAGGCCAAGGGGAGAGGATAGAACCATGGGGGACTCCACAGGTGGAGGAGGAAGTAGGAGAGCAGAAGGTACCCATGATGACTTGGGAAGAGCAGCTAGTTAGGAAGGAGGTCAGCCAGTCCAGTGCCCGATCCGAGATACCAAGGTTATCATGAAGCCTTTGTATGAGGATGCAGTGGTTGACCATGTCAAAGGCAGAGGAGAGATCAAGTAGGATGAGGACAGCTGGAGAGTTGAAATCCAGGGATGCAAGCAATTCTTCACAGGTGTTCAGTACAGCAGATTCCATGCCTCTGGATGCTCTGAATCCAGATTGATGGTCGTGGAGACCACCAACAAGTTCAGTGTGAGAGTTGAGTTGGGGCAAGGCCAACTTCTCCACCAGTTTTCCCAGGAAGGGGGTGATGGAAATAGGGCGGTAGTTGGCTGGACAGGTACAGTCTGCTGAAGGTTTTTTCAGGAGGGGGCGCACAAGGGAATGCTTGAGGGAGGAGAGGAAAGAATCAGAGGCAAAAGAGTGGTTGCAGAGATCAGTGAGTGAGGGGGCAAGAGAGCCAATGTTGTCCTTGATGGTTCTGGATGAGCAAGGGGAAACCTTAGACACAACTGAGTTGAGCGAGTTGTGTGTTATTACAGTGGGCCTAACCTGGGAGTGGAAGTGCCACTTTCATGGTTTTAAGCTTAGTCTCCTAAGACTGTAAAATGTCATAGCATGACCTCTCTGGCTCTGTCCAGCTGTGGACCTCCCATGCTTATAACTGGAGGACGTGGTGTACAGCAGTTACTGTGGTGTTTGTTTCTTTGTATAACACTAAAATCCAAATACTTAAGAGCACCCTAGAAACGTTTAATAAGCAGAATAATGTGAAGTATATGTCTAGTGGGAAAAAACTATCAAAATAAAATGTTGTTAGGCCTTTCCTGATCTAGAAAAGTTAGGAAGATTTTCTGAAATTCTGGCTCCCTGAATGGAGAAGCTCCTGCCTCCAGCATAGTCTTTAAAGAATCTAGCACTTATTAAGGTCGGCGATGAGGCAGACCAGAGAACAATTAGGGGTGTAGATATTCAGTTTACTGGCTTTATAAAAGGGGGCCTTCCGATTAATTTATTTGTGCACCAAAATGGCACTTTAAATTGTATTTGAACAGAACACGAATACCAGTGACATTTGCGTAGATATGGTGTGATAATAGACTAATAAGGGACCTTAAGAAAAAATCCTAGCAGCATTGTTCTGTAACATCGGGAGCTTTTGACATATGACTTTAGGCAATCCCATGTGCAAGGAGTTACAATAATTTAGTTTAGCTCCAGCAATTGCTCTAGCTATAGTAGCCAGATGATCAGTATACAAGTGGAGTTGTATCTCTTTGAATAGATGAAGATAATTAATAGTACTGCTGACAGTCAGATTAATTTGAGTGGAGATGTCCAATTTCTAGTAAGAGGAAACAAAGCCAGATGAAATAGACATGGATGTATAAGTTGAAAGAGCCTGCAAGCAGTGTTCCCTCTAAGCTGTGCGCATGTGCGCTTGCCCAGCTTCCTTCTGGGTGCCACTCAGAAGATTTTTAGCAGGGCACACAGACAATTCTCACCTATTCAGAAATATTTAATAAGACACAAACCACAGCAATTAATTGAAATGTGGTTTCTCTTAAAATAAGCAGCTAGTCTTGATATTCTGCTAATTTGCATTACACTACTATGCAAGGGTGACCATAAACAGCTTAAGTCCCTGACAGCAAAATACACACTTAAGAGGTTAAAAACTAATATGAAAAACTGTCTCCATGAACAGAAGCTTGATTCTACCACACTTTGACCTTATGACTCTAACTTCTGCCCCAGAACACATTAAGATAGTACCGGACAACTTTGACGACTCCTCTCTTGGCTCTGCAAAGGGTTAGCAGACGTGTACCTACATCCAATTGTTTTATCTTTGTTGTAATATGAGTAATATGAATAAAGTGCACATGCCATAATTTGTTACTCATTGTGCCTCACCAAAAGCGTCACCTACAAGATACAATCGAACTACCAGCTACAATATCGGATACTGACTGTAAGTAAGAAGGCTACCTGGATGTGTAACCTTATCCCATGCTTCCTCTTCTTTGTACATATGTTACGCAAGTGCTTTGAAGCGGCCCCCTTGCAAGTCAATGCATTATAAAACTCAAATATTGATTTGCCATGTAAGGATTTTGAAAAGACAAATGTGATGCTCAGTATCTCCTACTTTAGCGTTACTAAAATTACCCTATAAGTGGAAAAGAACATTGTAATATCATTTACTTTGCCTACATGGGTTAATGGGTATGAACGTTTCCTGGGATTACTCGTCCATAATATAAGGGCACCGGATATTCAGACAGGAGAATGCTTTTCACACAATCTGCCTCGTTTCCAAGTGTTCAGAGTTCCTTTGGGCATAGACCGTCACAAATTATATGGTAACTCGCTGCTATGCAAAAACAGTTTGACCGAGCACTGTGTAATCCAACACAATGATATAAGGGTGGGGTATGTTGCAAATAATCTTGTATGCACTGCAAAAGAACTGCTTACATGCAGAGTGATGACATTCTTAAAATGCACATAATATGTTGAGGCATTAAATATGCCTTGCCTGCAAAGTATTGTGTGTCCGCATATATCCCAGTGAGTGTTTACTGCTGCAATCCCTCACGTTTTACAGTGCTCTCTCAACTAGTAATGGAGGCTAGCACAGGGGCCGGGGAAGGGTATGGGTGGAAGAGCACAGGTCATCACTCTTTGCGGGTGATGAACAAAGCAGCACATTTCAAAAACCAAGTCAGGCGTTTTGGCAGTACACTGAAGGAAATGTGTTACTTGTTTGCTAAAGGATAGGAAATTCTAGTACCCCTCTAGACAACAGCACCTTATTTTTCTTCCTATGCTCAGCTGCTGAAGGCTTTTCAATATAATCATGTGCTCTGTATCGTCTCTAGCATTTCCCTGCATCTTATTTAACTCATAACAAAGAATTACAGAAGAGGGATCCATAGTTACAGAAGAAGGGACTCAATCTGTTGCATCTCTTGAGATGTGATGCCATTAACTTAAAGGTATATATATATATATATATAATACACCATATCTTGCACAGGGATCCATAATAAAGCTCAGGTTTAATTTGTCAAGGCTCTGGTGCGGAAGGGTGGGCAAAACTATAGACTACATTATGTTCTCTGTCATTTCACTTTCTATGTCAGGCTAACAAGCAAGACTCTAATCAGATTTTGCTCCCTACTTGGAGTCAAATAATTTTTCAGGAGTAAAAAAGTAATTAGCTTTGCCAATAGGGATACTTTCTGCTTATTAAAAGATGTTCTTCCCTTTACAATTCCTGTGGAGATCAGGCATTAATATTCTTCACGTTTCTTCCTATGCCACTGCTCTCCTGGTCACTAATTCAAAAAAATATCAGTGGAGCTTTGTGGGTTGAAGCAACAAAATGTTCATTGTTTATCTTTTTTTTGGGCACATTTTCATTTTAGGAGTAAAAATTGTGTATGTGTTTCTTAGCTGTAAGGCTGGTGTTATCACTACCCAAAGGACAACGTAAAGTGGATACTAAGCAGAGGCACAGGAATATTTGATTATCATATTCTGAGGGGCAGTTATTCTGATGCAATTATCATCCTTACACAAACTATTAGAAGCATGTTCTCCTGGCCTTGAATTACATCATTAAAGTGGCTATTGAACTCCTATCAGCACGTTTTTGGACACATTGCTTTTAATTGCCATGAATCCATCTGCAAATGTTGTATTCTGTCTGAATTTCTTGACAGCCACATCAGTTTATGAGAAGAGATATTTGTGTTTTGTAGTGCACATGAGAGATTTTCCAGTGGCATAAAACGTTTGCAAGGTACTATGGTAGATTTTGAAATCTTGGACTGGTTGATGAGTTTTCTGTTTAATCACATATTACATATTCTATATTAACCTGTGTGTTTGGAAAAAGTGTTGTAAGTGTTGTAAGATTTATCAAGAATTGCAGTGGCTGGGAAGCGGACTTCCTTTCCAAACTCTCTTCTGCGACGGTAGTTCACTAAATACGCATGCTCACAAAGTGGCTTACCTCATTGGTCAGTTGCGCACATGGAAAATAATGTGCGCACAACAGCAAACCAGTTCTGCACATAGAGAAAAATAATTAGAAGGAACATTGCGTGCAAGTTTAAAACATAGTTGAACATCATCAGCATGGCGGTGATACTCAACACTTAAGCTGGCAAGTAAATCATGAAACGGTTTAACATAAAGATGCAACAGTAAAAAATGCAAAGCTGAGTGTTGTGGAACCCCATACGTCATGTCAGTGCATACAGTAAAGCGACCATACAAGGCCAAATAATAACTAGGGTTGGAAAGGAATTTGACAAATCAACATAAAGCGGTGTCCGACACACTGGCCACAGATATCAGCCTGTGAAGAAGAACTTGATGGTCCAAGGTGCCAAAACAGCAGACAAGTTAAGCATTATCAGGAGAGAGGAGTCAAGATTATACAAATATCAGAGCCAGCCTTTTCTAACATCAAGTAATGCAGCCTCAGGGCCTCCTTCAGGTTGAAAACCAGATTGATGATCACCAAGCAAGCTGTGGGATTTGGCAAATTCTTGCATTTGTATGATTACAGCTTTTTTGCGGATTTTCATTAGAAAATGGCAGTTGGCGATAGGCCGATAACTGCTTGGTGTTTCAGAAACCAGAAGTGTTTCTTTTAGTAAAGGGGTGATCAAGGATGGTTTTTGGGGTGGAAGAATAAGACCATCAGAAAGAGAGCGGTTTACCAGATGGTATGAAAACATCATACTGGATGTCTTCTATTGCCTTTAAGTTTTTCACATCATTGTCAATTGTTAAAACATGCTTACCAAAACATATTTTGCATTAAAAATGATGAACACACATTTTTATTGTTAAACATATTTTTATTTACTTAAATTAACAGATATCAGCAGGCTTTCTCCAGCCCCGTTGATGTATAAAATGCACCACAACACAATATTCGGCCAGTTACTGTCTTAATTACCTAATGGCTAACACTGTTAAATGTAATATTTTACTTAACTAATTTGTCTTTATCTTTTCCTTTCTCTTCCTTTTTTTACTGCTTCGCGGACTCTTGGGTAATGTAGAAGAAAATTATGATCATCATTTGCTGCGTCGTGCTGGGAGTAGTTCTAGCATCCTCAATTGGGGGAACACTTGCATAGTAAATTTAAAGAAAACTAAAAATATTCATTACAAAAAAGCAAATCAATGTACATGCAGTGAACATAAACAGCACAGGTTCCAGCTACCTAAAGTTAACCCTTCATTTGATCAGTAAATCAAAGTTTATGGCTTGTCCTGTGTGGGCGTGGTTTGCAGGGAGGCTTTCCTTCAGTGTCATAGGACGTCCAGTGGCATCATAGGAAGTGGGATGTAGAGATCTTCAGATGAAGGCCAGAGTGTAACCTAATGACATAATAGAAAGAGAACTCAGGCCAGACTGGCAGCCAGTCTGTGTGGAAACTATCTTCTGCGGTGGCATAGTACTGATGGAAAAAATGATTTCTGTACTATTTCAGAATCCGAAGCAACCCTCACTAAATTACTTTATTAAGAATATGAACCAAAATTTAAAGTCCAACAAAAAGTGCTATTTCCGTAATGTAATTTTATTGGAAATATTGATGCCTGTTATGCTTTTTAAATCATTAGGAGCTGTTTGAACTTCCATTGATTTAACACAGAAATCGTGGTCCCAATTTGTACACTCCCACTGCCTCTAGATTGAAGAAAGGGAGCACCTTCTCCAAGATGTCCGCATGATTTGGACATGGCCAAGGTTGGACTGTCCATCCTTGTACACTGTCAGTTCCAATGGATATGACTATGCAAGTCCCACTAGGCAGCCATCTTGACTTGAACAGAAGAACCTTCTGAAGGGCGTGGGAACACAGCTTTCAACTAACTCCTAGCCAATGAGGGTCAATGTGGACCTTTCAAGAATTTTTAACCACCTCCCTGAAGTATTTTGTTTTGTTTCGTCCTAGGCTTTTATATCAGTAAAAGCAGGACAATAACTGATGCAATGCATTGTGGGAGGACTTTAAGAACTTGCATGTACAAGTATTATTTTTTTAGTAACCTTTTTGCAAAAAATATTGTTGATGTATTTCCTTTGTTGTGTGTTTTACAGTATCTTGTGAAGATTATTTTTTTAATGTTTGGGTGTTTTTTGTAAGTCTGTTTTTAAAGAATGTATTTTCTCGGATTTCTTTGTGTTTACAGTGAGTTCTGCCTGGGCAAACAATGGCTGCTCCTTGGGTCAGGAGTTGGCTGTTAGTGGCGCTCTTTCGAAAAATATATTACAGTGCTTTATCTGATAATCTGTCTTTCAGCCCATCCTCACAGGGCACCCGCCATGCACTTTTCTGTAGAAAATAACTCTTCTCTATGGTTGAGCAGGGCATCCATTAATGCTGGTTGCTGGGCTCCTACGGTTGCACCGTGTAATAAATAGAACAATTCTAAATAAGGATTCAGAAAATAAAATAATGTTTAATAACATTTTGTTAATACAACTTTTTATTATGAACCATACAATTGCCTAGTGGGGCTATGTATGATATCATGTTATGTTTTTATAGTAAATGTAAACAAATATTTTTTTAGGCTTCCCATTGGTTAAAAGAAATTAATTCATAAATAAGAAATATGCTTGTAAATTGAAGGCATATTGCCAGACCTATATAAGGGTCTGTAATTGAATTGTAGATGTGAAAGTCCTTAAAGTGAAGGTGACATTTTTTAAATGTTGTATTCCAGAGTATTTGCAACCCCTAAAACCAAGGGCCCCAGTGGTGCCAGCTGCTGATACACTAAATTAAACTTCGATTTACTGCTCTTTTTTAAATCAAAAGAAAAAACAAAATCTAAAGAAATACTAACAAAAAAAAGTTTGGTACTTGAGCCGTGTAATGTTTAAATGTAGATGGTAAATTGTAGTCTGTGGAGTATTTGCTAACCTTAATATTTTTATTTCTTGGAATCCATTTATTTATTTTTTGACTGAAAGATATACTCATGTTTATCATCAGGGAAAAAATAGAGTTCCCAAACTATATATATTTTTTCTTTTCCTATTTTATTTACACCACACATATCAAAAAGGAAATAGAGATAAAACTCCTAAAAAATACAATATAAAACACAAAAACCATGTACATAAATGTATGAATTTCAAAAGCCGTTTTATGAACTCTTTTTGTGACTGTGTCGAGGAGAGAGAAAAAAACACAAAAACAAAATGACTGCCATGTTTTATTTGCAGATCCTGTGTGGCCCTTAAATGGAACACCAGCACATTTAACTTGAGTTTCCTTTAACAGTAGGTTGCATTTGTTTTCGGCCTGAGGCTGATGAAAGTCAATACCACCACCCTCGCAAAAGGTTCCTTTTTTTTAGTTATGATTATTTTGACAGCCTATCATGTTATTGATTTCATGTTCTTTTTTATTATTTTCTTTTTCTTTTGTTTTTAGCTGACGTCCTCTTGCAGTGTGTTTTCTTGTGTAAAGTATGTTAGTTGGGCAGCTTTTCACTATGCTGAATGTGTATTCTGGAAAATGAACATTCAGCATCATGACACCGCCAGAAATTAGAGGAGCTGTACGAACTAGTATTATCTAACAAAGAGTTCAGTTTAGGGAGGTCCTTAAATCAGGAGCCCCTGTTATCATTCAACAAAAGGACATATTTGCAAAAGAAATACCACTAAAATGATGGAAATCAGGAATGGTCTAGGGTGGTTTTTGGATGGTAAGACAATTACAGGTTTGAGAAAGAAAGGTCAAATTGGATTGTAGAAGGAGATGGAATATTCAATATAAGATTATGAATGAATTTGAAAAACAGCTTTAAGTATATATGTAGTGATTGTTGATGGATAGAAGGCAACTCTGCCTAAGATCAGTAAGCGGATGTGTAAGTAGAGCACACAAAGAGCTCATCATGTCAACAAAACAACTAATCTCAAACATGTCATCTTGCACCTAGAAAATATAGTGGCTCTACTGAAACTGCTCAACACAAAGGACATTAAGAGACTCATCACAGAACCAAACGAAAACAAAGGCACATTATCAACCTGGTATTCACCATCTCTTCAGCCATCGCATGTATTGCCCCTACCTTTACACTGGATGATCTCTCCGCCATGCTCATCCTGCACTACCACACACACACACACCTCTTGTTCCCCAAGGTCAATTCAAGCCAACCAAGTCATCCCACAGTTCCATTAAAAACGTCTCCATGGGTTCACTGCAAGGAACCTGCAACAGGTAGACCTCCGCCTTCAACCCCACAGAGAATATCAATGACCAGCTCAGCACACTCAACCACAACCTAACTGAGACCAACAGCCCTGCACCATTGCAAGTCGATTTATCAAACATAAGCTCTCCACATCTTGGTACACAGAGGAGCTCACTGACCGCCAGTGTGCTATCCACATTCAAGAAAAGTTCTGGAGAAATCCCATGAATAAGAAGCCCTCATCATTCCGAGAATCCTCTGTTCAGCAAGCAGGACACTAATCAGCACAGCCAAAGCACACTACTACACAACAACCAACAGGGAAGCATCCAAATAGAGCAAAGCTATCATCCAAGCATTGAAGCACTGCACAATCCCTCTATCAGACCCTACAATACTGCAATCCAGCAACAAATGCAACACCATCAACAACTTCTTCCAAAACAATATGGGAAGAAAAGCCAACACATTGGCAAAAAACATCACACCACAAACTAAATTCAATACTACAGCAGCAGAAGACTAGACCAACACTCTAACAAACCTTGAATTAACACCTTCAAAGATGATACCCTCTCTTTGCACCATTGTGAAGGTCCTCACTGGAGATTTTCTTGCACCACGACTCAACATCATCAACGCAACCCTCATGCGAGGAATTTTCCCACACTGAAAATGCGATGGATCCTCTTCCTGCAGAAGGCCTTACTCGACCCAGATGACCTGGCTAATTATCCTGCCATCATGCATTTCTGCTTCCTCGGCATAGTGATCAAGAAGACTATTGCCGTCCAGCATCATAAAAAGAGCCCTAGCGCAATCTCCATGAGGACTCAGTGCTGCACAGAGAAAATTGACATCCAGTTTATCAACAGCCCTTTCCACATCCTGAACAAAATGGAACCCCTATCTACTACTTATACTAATCAACCTCTCTTTGGGCTTTAGACTGATGGCCATGTAGACCTCCTCCACATCCTTGCCATGCACCTGGACTATGATCGAACAATCCTGCAGCAGTTCACTTCTTACCTCTCCAACAGACACCAAGACGCCCAGTTGAGCCATTGATTACTGTACCACCCAGTAGCCTGCCGAGTTACACAAGGCTGTATCCTATCTACCTGTCATCTTGAACCTCTACATCAAACCTCTTGAGGAGCTCCTTACAAGCAGGTGGAAAAGATCTACTTAAGGATCAGTTGCACCAATGACATCCATCACCTTGTGCACTGTCTGTTTCTTCTCCAAGCCTGGACGTCAAGTACCTACCTGAAGCTCGACCTTACCTTACCAAGATCATACGCATTCTCTTAGAAAACAGCACTAAGCATTCCCAAGACCAGAAATGGCTGATGTAAATGAAGCTCATTGGATACATGCCTCCACTCTTCTCCCAGTGGAAAATCTCTTGTCTTCACCATTGACAGTGACAGTGATTGTTCATTTAAAACACACATTGCCAAGAAGACACTAACACTCCTACAGAAGGCCAAGGCTTGTATCCCTACATCGACTGTTAGGTAAGATTTTCATAGCAATGATACATCTTCCTGACCTGTGTCAATCAACCCCAGAACATTTTGCTTTACTGGTGGATTATTTGTCCTTATCCCTCAGTGAGTGGGAACCTTTTTCCACACTCAGAGTCTTTTACTCCTTTTATGGGTGTTATTTTTAAGACTCTACATAGAGCATTTTAAAAGTTATCCTCTTTGAAAACTCTTGGCACATACTGCCTATTGTTGCTGAGCTGTCCTTGGGGCTCCCCTTTTTAACTTTCTCTGGCTAACCTTGTGAGAACTACAGTTTCCAAAGGTCAAAGGGATCTTTGCGTCCTTTTTACATTTTCTCAGGTGAAACAAGCACACCACAACAGCCTGCAACCCCTACAAAGCATTTAAAACCAAAACAGCACTCTACTTTATGAGAAACTCACCATGTCCAGGGGTCATCATACTACAAGAAGCCACAACATTGCCACAGTGGAAACAACCAACTGAAAAGTGGAAAGAAATTGGGAAATGGGCCCAATTTGCACCCTGAGTCAGGAACATACTAACAGCACAGATCAGACCTGCTCACACCAACCTACACTTCAGGAAATTCCTTAAGACAATACTCTTCAAAGAGCATCTTGCCTAATGATGATCGCTCCACTCCACCCTACTTCTCTTACATTCGGAGCTCCCCTCCTTCCAATGTTAATCCCATCTACCTCTGATACCCCTGCTTCATACATGTCAACATCAATGTGCAGTGCTCCATTGCTTCTTAGCTGGGTTTGCTCTTTATATATGCCATACATACATATAGGAATAACAGCATCCAGATAGCAAAGTTGCAGAGACTTTTGAGGGCTTCATCTGAGAAGGGTGGGAGACCAAGGAGGAGATCATTTTAGTAATAACTCAGGGGCACTAACACATCAATGAATGCTTTGGCTGTCGTTGGGTGAGTTGCAGATGAGGCTGTAGTAAGCAGAAGTGATGGTGGAGGTGATGAATGTTGAGCTACACATCTAACGACCCAAGTGGCTCTCCAGATGGGTTAGACTAAGACTCCAATGATTCCACACCATTGATTTTTCTGGTTAGGTCTGATGGGAGTTGCAGTCCAAAACATCTGGAGAGCCAAAGGTTGCAGACCCCTAGCCCAGAGGGAGTATTGCAAAAAGTAAAACAGTTCCCCATAATCCTACATCCTGTGTCCTTTCCTCCTTTCTTTTGACTTTGAGATGTCCATCCAACTTGGACAGAACTGGAGCCATTTTGTATTGCACAGAACATTCATTTTGATTGCAAAGTTAGGTCACATGAGCAGGTGCAGTGCCCCACTTGCCACCCAAAATCCTCTGGTTTTTGAAATCCATCCTTTTGTCTACACTTGTGCAACTAGATAACAGCTCATCGTTTGTGGGCATCTTGTTTTAGCCTACGCTACCTGCTTTCTACTCCCCTTTTTTTTCCAACACTATTCAACTTTAGAAGCTAACTACCTCGAACGTTTAATATTTGTGCCCTGACAACACCTGGAAACTGCTTTCTTCTGCAATGCTATTTTTTCCTTGCATTAGTTGACATCCTTTCACACTGCGAGACGATCTTTTGGAGAGCACCACCAAGCTTGTTTCAGAGGTTTCTGCAGGACAAGGAGATCGGGAGTGTTTTTCTTCAGTATTGGAGCCCAGTGATAAGTTTCCTTGTACTTGACTACAATCTACACTTATATTGTATGGCTACTATGCTTTTTGGCCACTCCTAAAAATATCACCACTGTTTCTTAATAGATACATACTTTTTGTACTAATTTCATGTGATATCCGATATCCTGCCTATAACTATCACTGATACATTCATGTCTGATTTTCTCATTTCTGATATGAAGACAATAGATGGTCTTGTTATACTTGCTTCTTACTGACAGCCTTTCATTTTAACACTACCTAAGTCTTCTTGGTTTCACTTCCACTTGTTTAGCCTTATTACTGCACCATCAATTGATTGATTGATATTTTATTTCTATCGCGCTCGTACACAAGTGTTTCAGAGTGTACAGTGATCCATGCAGGACGTACTTTATGTATTATGCATGCCTACATATGGAGAATCAAAGCAAATATAACCATGTTGCCTATTTGTCTCCCTTCATGTAAAATAAGAGATTTATACCTGTGAATTCATTGTTCCTATCATGAACCCCAGTTCTTTAGGTGGCAGCGCTATCAATGAAAGGAAGAAGTACAAATTCCCTCTGAGGTACATAAAACACATCTCTTCTGTTCTGTAAATAAAGCAAGAACTAACCTTGTTGCGGCCCCTGGGTTAGGCTGATTATTTAGATTAGGGTAATGGATACCCCTTGACACTTGGGATGGTGTTAATCAGATTTGTAATTTCTTTGACTTCTATGTTTCATTTCAGAATGTTTCTCCAGAAATGTGCTGAAGGTCACAAAATAGTTCTTTTAGAGTAGTGTTGTGGAGTATCATTTTCGTTATGCATGATTATAATATTTTTGTGTGATAATTATCCCCACATCTACTGTGATGAATCTTCTTACCTGAATATGGGCGCTTCCAGGGGTAAGGCTAGTTGCATGTACATTGGCTGCATCACTTGATTTGTATTTGTGAGTAATATTTTGAACGGCAGGATATCGTGCATAAACATATTCCCTCTATGAAATCTTACATTGAAGATAGCACAGACATGATTAGGTTAGTAGAGAATACTGGGGTGAAATATGAAGAAACACTTCTGATGACGATGGATACATAGTCCCTCTCTACCAAAATCCTGCAGACTGAAAAACTAAGAATATTAGCACACATTCATCCTGAGAAAGCCCTTCAGAAGAACCTAAAGAATTGGAGTTTTGGTCACAAGAACATCTTTCAATTTGACGGCATGGTGTATCATCAAATAGATTCAACAACCATAGGAGCCATTGTGGCTACCAATATGGAAAAGCTACATGTTGAAGCATTTGAGAAACAACATGTGTATGATTTGACTAATCTATAAAGACAACACATTAACATATGTAAAAGATACACAGAAGATGTCTTTGTAGTATCGGAGGGGAGTGAAGAGAAAGAAAAGGAATTAATTGGATAAATATAAACAGAATCAATCCCGACCTTAAATTTACATCAACAAAGAATAAACATGAAGTCAACTTCCTAGACCTTACGATTTACAAAACAGAAGACACCTTCAAAGTAAAATGTATAACACGCCTACACACAGGAATGCTCTTCTGAGCTATGAATCATTCCACTGTAAATCAGAGACAGTTTGCAGTATCAACAATTTCTAAGACTCCACAGGAACAGTACAAATATGATAAAAGCAGAACATCTCTTGAACAAATTACAGGCAAGAGGGGATCCCAACAAATAGATCGAAAGAGCTAAAAAGAGAGCTGGCAATAGCCAGAGAGAGACTATTGTAGAACAAATATAATGTACAAACACTAATGGTTGCCTAGTGTTTGTGAGCATGTATTGCACTTTATCAATGAAAGCTAAAAATATTGTGCACAAGCACTGGAAAATCTTGGAACAGTAGAGGTAGTGATATGGGTCAACCTTTGTTCACATTCAAACTGTATGCACTTCCAGAAAAGATAAGATTATTAGGAATGATATCGAACCAACATTACAACCAAAAATGTATACACAAATACCCACACATATGTGGGGCCTTCCATTCTTTAATTTTGTAATTTGGCGCCAATGTAGTCTCCTATATATAGGCAAGACAAAAAGGAACATTAAAACAAGACTTGAAAGCCCTGGAGATGCATACACAACAAATTCTTACAGCTCTAATGGTTCAACATTATGCCCAGAAAAATGCACATGCACAATGACATAGAATGGATGATATTAAAATGAACACATCATAAAGATATAGGGCTCTATCGCAATGCTGGCGGTGTCCCGGCGGTAAATCCAATGGAATACCCCAATGCATATTGCATTACTGCAACTCCGTCCGGTGCTATTAGCACCAGATCCCGAGTTACGTGGAGAGGGTGAGGGGGGGAGGGTGGTAGGACCTCCATTCCCATTGTGTCCATTGGACCCAATGTGACATTCTGGGTGCCATTACT
Organism: Ambystoma mexicanum; assembly: GCF_040938575.1. Classification (NCBI taxonomy): domain Eukaryota; kingdom Metazoa; phylum Chordata; class Amphibia; order Caudata; family Ambystomatidae; genus Ambystoma; species Ambystoma mexicanum. The sequence goes on from NC_090925.1 coordinate 836,002,971, forward strand.
GTGGCGCTATTAGCGCCGCAGTAATAGCGCCGAAAATGGGTGGAAAGCACAGAGCTTTACCTGCAGCAAAAAGCTGGAGGTAAAGCTCCTATTTTCCGCCCTAACTCGGGATTTGGCGGAGCAGTGATGTGGCAGTAATAGCGTTACCGCTGCATTTTTGCCACTCCGCCCAACCTGTGATGACCCCCATAATGACTGTGGAATCCATCTAAGGCTGCATGGAGCAAAAACTGATATTTCTAACAGAAAGCTACAAGAGGGGTATAACCGAAGGCATTGAATGGAATCTATGCCAAAACAATAATAAAAAAGGCCTTTCTGTTGTACACTGTGTGGACTGACTTCAGTAATGTCAGATTCCTATTTGCATCTATGCAGGCTACTTTTTGTAGCAATCGCTTATAACTAAAAGTTGTTCTAAATATTATGTAATGAAGTATGTTCAGGAAAAAGAGGCTGACCTTTAGCCTTAGTTTATGACTCAGTGAAATCTGCAGACTTTTGATGTAGGCAGCTGACATAAGATTATGGTATGCTACCTCTACTGGAAAGTGTGTATTTGCAACTAAGTAAATAATACTGCAGACAATACACCAAAGTTGCATAAAGTCAGAAGCTTGTAGAGGGGAATTTTGCAAGATTGTAAATTGTAATTTCAAAGATAGATATTACTCTTTAATACATGGTTACTCATTATATTTCCATCCAGATGTTTTTGATTAAAACTCCCATGATCTTCCATCATTGACTATGCACCAACAAAGTATATGATGCTGGAAAGGAAAAACACTGCTTTACATATCAAGGTAGTGGTAAATGTAATTTCAAAACAATGACACGAAAAAATTATAATCTTTACAAGGTTGTTAGACCAGAGACATATTTGATTAAATTAGGAAGAGTTTTATGTTAAACAGACACTATGATTTAGTCCATTTATGAGGGGAATCCATCATTGAACACCCAGGTTGTTTCCTACCAATTTGTCTCTTCACATGGCAGAATAAACATGCATTGAGGATCAAGTGGTGGAGAAAAACATGATTGTTTATTTTGATGTGAAAAGATGCTCATATGTTAATATTTGTTTTTAAACATTTTTCTAGTGTGCTTCATATTGAGCTCTTCTGTACATTAAGTAAATCCCAATAATTGTATGAATTTCAACTATCATCATAGGGTGGCCCAGATGAAGTGCCTTAATCATTTGAATTTTATTTCATATATGAACTTTCTGTACTACAAACATTTCCAGTGAATAATTCTCTGAGACTACCCACCTGCACACTTATTACTACATCACGCATGCTAAGCTAAATAAACAAACTAAACTAAGCTAATTTTTAAAGTACCCACAAATGTTAAACAATTCATAATTACCCAGGCACCTATCAAGTTCGGGAAAGAAGATTCATAACAACAGAGTCGGGGAAAATTATAACCATGCCTAGAGGAAATGATAATCCACTATACCACCCTAAAACCACTATTTGCCTGATCTTCAGCACATTACCATGGAAACATATCCTACAGTAAAATGTTAGAAGTCAAGGAAATTCCAAATCTGCCAAGTGACAAGGGGTATCCACTATCCTAATCTTCTAGTCAATTGTGCTATTTAGGGACCAGGATAGTCCTTCCCTCATTTATATAACAGAAGTGGCATATTTTGGGAACATCAGAGTAAATGTGTACGTCTGCCCCTTAATTGTAGTGCATGATATGGGAATAAAATCACAGGTATACACTTCTATTGTTTTACATGACTGAAAGCAAATAGGAAGCAATGTTATGTGTCTTTGTTTCTCCCGATGTAGGCATGCATACACATGAAATACACCCTGCAAGGCTCAGGGAGGGTTACAATAAATCCTGCATGAGTTCCCTATCAATTATGGCAACCAGATAATCTTCTACACATTTAAATATCCCTGTTTTTTGTACAAGTGGTTTTATTATTTTTCAATGTTGCTTTACATTTTCCCCTTAACTGCCTTATTGCCTCATGAAGTTGTTCTGCCAGCATCATTGGGAATGTTGTATTTTAGACTAGTTAATAAAGCGACAAATGTCAAGGCTAAGAGTAAAGAAAAAGTAAAACTTAAAGAATAAATGTTTTCCATAAGAAGGATGTATAATCAGATCGGCTAGTGTTCCAATATTAGACTAGAGACCTTGAATGGGACTGTTTTCGATAATGGTTTAGGATGGATATAGGCTGGATAACACATAACTTGATGCTTGTTCTATGACATTCTATGATGATTCATTCTTGTTTTGCAATGTTTAACTGTGAATAATAAATATATATTGCCCACATCTAAATCATAACCCTTATCTTCTAGATGATGGGTTAATTAACGCAATGCCTACCATTATTGCTCTCAATCACCAAGGATCCCTTGACCCTGTCTGTGGTAGGCAGGGGTTTTCCCCTGACCTTTCAACCATAAATTGCATCTAATGCTCGGCTGGTTCACACTGAGAGCAACAATCCTCGGCTACAGGTGGGAAAACTACTTCTCACATGAGCGATAAAAGAAGTCCTATGTTCTATGATAAAAATTATTGGGTGGTGAACATCAGGCATATGTGTGCAACATTCTGAACCCATTCCGATCTCCTCATTGTTCTACCACTAGAAAAGTTCAAGATGATTTCCTCAGCAAAGATGTATCTATCTTTGTCAGGTGAGCAGGATATATTCAGTGGATCTAACCATATATCCTAATGTAGCCTCATCATCATCAATTTTTTATCGGAAAAAATCAAATTCAGTACACAGTGCTGCACTTTGATGTCAGTTCGGCTACACAAGTCTTTACCAAGATGATGGCTGCCTTGGCCTCTCATCACCGTCTCCAAAGAATGTGTGTTTATCCATACCTGGGAGTCTGGCTTATTCATGTGGTGTACCCCACAAATGTTTGTTCAGCAGTTCATGCATTGAACGGATCTACTCTTTTCATCTGGCCTTTCGGGCATTATGAATAACTCCTTCATGACACATTTTCAAATGTTGATGTACTTACACGTAATACTCTTGTGACAGAGTTTGTGATTCATTCCTGTAAAAGTAATTCCTTGCCTATTCATCTATGGCTTTATGATTTAGCAGTGGATGTGACTTCCCTTATAGGTTTCCCTGCATCAAATCTTTCAGCATTATTGATTTCCCTCATTGAATGCCTTCCATCATATGGTAATTGGAGCCATGGGTCTCATGGTTACTAAAGTGGATGTGCTTTACATCAGCAAGGATAGTAGTACATTTTCCCTCACTTTTTTTCAGTTTATTTAGTTTATGGTTCTAGGATCGCATCAACTTAACCATCTCTCGCCCTCTCTGTCTTAACATGTGCAACACCTGGTTTCAGGAAGCTTCTGGCTGGTTTCTCACCCCTCCTCAATCTATGCACTTTGCAGCCTCTTACCTGAAGTTCTAATGCTGGGCCACCTTTGGTTGTCTCCTGGAATTCTGGAAATATATACTGACATCTAAGAAAGCCCCTACATGATCCCAATACCACAGAACATGGTTATATGTCCAGATATTTAGACCAATGTGTTGACCCACATATTTATTTTTTGAACAATTACCCCCATTTTGATCCATCCTAGCTATTTCAGGAGTTCAAATGGACGCATGCAAAATTTGCCTGACAGCGCAAAGTGCTTACAGGAATTCAGAACCAGTTTCATTTTCTTTATCTTGTTCCACCCAAAGATCAAAAGGTATCTAGAAAGACTATTACATTTATATCCTCCAGTTGAATGTCCTCATCCACTCTGGTTCCTTCAGCATTGGCCCATCAAACCTTTAAACCAATGGACTCCTCAAATATCAAATAATTTACTTGGAAAATGCCTTTCCTGGTTGCTCATATTTCACAGTAAGAATCACCGAACGACTGTCACTCACAGCATTGAAACCTTTCAAGCTATTTCTGAGGACTCTTTCTATGTAACTCATTTGCAACTTTCATATTAACCAAGACATCTGCCTCCATACAGTAAACAGGCTTCAAGGGCTTCCATTGCCAATGGGTGGTTTCTGGCAGGGGAGGAAGAATAGCTCTGGGGCAACGCATTTTTCTTGAAATCAAGACAACGCCGCACAGCACATGTTTGAATCCTGATCCCCTGCTTAGAAACCACTTGTTGGTATTAAACACGTTATGAATGAACAATTATAATAATTAGTACCCCGCGAGGGAGAATCAGAATGAAAGAACCATTCTGATTGGCCGTCGCCGGGGGCATTACCCAGCCGGTATCCCTCGGATTCCATGCCTTTGTCGCCGGCCGGGGCGTTGCAGCCCCTCAGCCAATGAGGAGGCTCAAAGCTGGGCCATCCCCACTCCGAAACTCCACACGGTTGGAGGCTTCCATCGTCCCCTGCCGGGGATTCAGGTATGTTTTTTTTTTTGTTGTTGTTTTTCCTCCACCCTCCCAACCCCACTTACCTTCTGTTTGCTTTGTCCCCGACAGGGGACGATGGCAGCCTCCAGCCGTACGGAGACTCAAAGCGGGGCCATCGCCACTCCTAGCCTCCACACAGTTGGAGGCTTCCATCGTGCCCCGCCAGGGACCCAGGTATGTTTTTTAAATATTTTTTTTCCCCCTCTCCCTTCCTCCTCCCCCCGCCCTCCCAACTCCAGTTACCTTCTTCTCTCGATTTTTCCAATGAGCAGCCGCGCTGGGAACAGACTTGTTCCCAGCTCGTCCGCTCCCAATGGCCGCCATGGAAAGGGAAAACGGACTCCGTTTTCCCTTGCCCAGCGGCCATTTTCTCAGTCTTTCGGGACAGAAAAAAATGCTTTTAGTACCCCGGTCTCGCAGATCTTGTGGGCCCGGTACTAATAGCAATATGCCCCTCACAGCGGGGGCATTACCGATTCAGGTAAAGCCCCGTGGCCTTCATTTAGGCCCTCGTGAAGGCCCCGGGTCATTACCTGACTCAGTAATGCCCCCGCTGCGAGGGGCATATTGCTTAATTATTACTGAATAGTAGATTAATGTATGTTCCAATATATCTCCCCCTCAAAAGCCTGCATCCCCAGGCAACAAAGGCAAAAGCAGCAACTTGACATTTTTTTGTAAAAAGTATTGCATGGACGCGAGTTCAGTGGGAGATAATGAATCCGCCCATCCTTCCAAAGCTGCTTGGCTAGTGCAGGTTAAGCCAAGCTCTGAAGTTCCTATGGTTTGGATTCCCCCTAAAGTATGAAGGACAAAGGGTTTGGACACAGGAGTATGCAAAAGTTGCTCACCTTAGTGACTAATGTACTACTGGTCGGTAGTTCTCTTTCCTTCACACCAGCTTTGTTATCAGTTGTCCTGTCTGAGGATGATTGATAAGAGTGTGGCAGAGGAGGACATTGTTTTGCTTTTTCAGTTAATGAGTTTTGCTGTGCTTAATGGTTCCAGCCCTGTCTCTGTTTACCAGACATCCTGAAAGTATGGGCGAAAGTGGACTATGAACTGTAAATATGGTAGTCACGGCGGCGAGTATCTTTTTAATTGTCCAATTCACTTCGCTGTTGTAGCTTATTATGTCTTCCAGGATGCAGGCTTTCGCAGCCAAAGGCATCGGTTCTAGACTCACATAGCACACAGAATATGCGTCCAAGGAATTTGCTCATCTCTATGGTTTGCTGTGAAATATGCAGTCACCTCTCTCTCCATGAAAACATGTTCAGTCTTCCTGACCAACATTTCTGAGCTCTGAGTTTATGTGTTGATTCAATTGCTCAATCAATCAAAAAAGCTTTATTTCAGCAGAACAAAATCTCATAAAACCACAGATACAACATATAAAACATTACAGTACTTATATGAGTAGAAACATTGGTGCACAAAAGTAAGCACTATGAACGTGAGCATTGGGAAAAGGTTCCATAGGTCCAAAATATAACTTCATAGACTGATATCTATAAATAATTATCCAAGGGAACATCAACACAAATACATGACATTAGCAGCAAATCTCACAATAAAGTGCAATTATTAAAGTCAGAAAGCTTGTGCAATAAATACAGTCAGTAAATATTACTGAGCAAATATTACAGAACAGACATATAGACATTTTATAGAAACTGGCCCCACTGAATCAATATCATCATGTATTTATAGTCCACACTTTTATAACAAGTGGAGGTTGCAAGATATGTTTTAATACAATACAGGTAAAATACGTAGTTAAGCAGGGCCTTCTTGGTAAAAGTTTTTATGCTTTGAGCTTTCTTTTCCTTACAGTAGCTTATTTGTGACATAATATTAAAAAGTGAGACGAAACAGGCAATTGCAATGTTGAAAATCCTGACCACACTATTTTCAAGTCATTGGGCCTCATTACGAGTAGCACCGGCGGGTTGCCGCCGACCCCGTAACACCTTTCTTGCACCTAGCTTCCAGGTGTCACCTGGAAGCTAGGTGCCGGAAAATGTTAGTCCCCATTCCCGTGGAGTCCCATAAAATTCCATGGGAATGGGTTCACAGAAGCACTGTTGCTAACGTTGCCTGTGCTTCCGTGATGAGTCTGCCTACTGGGGCCGTTGTGCCCGGCAGGGTCAGACCTGCCGGGCCTAGCGGCACCTGCAGGCAGACTCATAGTGTGGCGGTCCGGAAACAAGGGTGCCAGTAAGCTTACTGGGACCCTTGTTTCCAGAAAGCCACACTTGTAATGAGGCCCATTGTCACAGTTGGGAGGAGATGATATTTCAGTTTGTAAGTAGATGATTTGTGAATTTAGGATAAATGGCTGGCCAATATGGGAAAAGGCTATAACGACTAATACACCTTCATGCGAGGTGTAATCATTTCACTTGCTTCCCTCTTTGCTTTTAGAACGTCTTGCATTGTTTCCCAGAGCAGAAATGTAGCATCTCAACCAAATTAACTTTAAATTAAACCAACACTCTAGCTTTATATTAGCTACTTCTTTTTTTGTGTAGGTTACCCAATGGACATGGTGTATTTACTGCTTTGCAGCAAATCCCTTCAACTGCTTAAAGATAGAGTGTTATTGGATCTAGAAATGGCCCATGGAATAATTGGGTTACTCTGAAGAGTATCCACTAATTAGTCAAGGTCGATCTCTTCTTGTACAACAAAGGTTGGTGCTTTAAAAGCATATTATGAAGGTATTTCCTACGGATTGTAGCAAATGGGGTTTGGCATATCCCGACACCTCTGAGCCATACATAGCCAAAGCTGTAACTTTGACTTTGCAAAGAGTCACCACAGGTTCTAATGGTTGGGCTCTAAAAAAAGTTGCACATTTAAAAATGTCGCTATTACTGTGAGCCATTAAATAATATTGCCTTTGCATGTATGCAACCCATCCTAATGACTGCAGCATCTGTCAACCAAAATATGTGGATTATGTTACCTGCTCTTATGCCACCCCTTTCAAATAAAAGGAGTAGTAGCATTTACTGGACGCCATTATCGTAATCTTAACTTTGGCAACATTTGTATAGAACCCTCAAGTAGACATGTAGACATTATAGGTGTTCAAAAGGGTTTGTAAAGCACTAGGGGTTCTTGTTAAATGTACAGAATTGTCCACATAGGACAACACAGCACACAGGTAATACACCTTCTGGATATTTGTGGGGTATCTTTGATGGCCCCTATTTAAGATCAAACTTACTTAGTTGAAATACAAATGAAAAAAGAACAGGGGCTAATATCCAACTTCTGTTGGCTCCTTAATTAGGACTTTACACAAGAAATTCTGCATCACAAATTGAAAGAGACGCCACATTGTTTCTTTTTTTTCTTTAAAAAAAAACATTTTTGTATTTATTTTTTCATTGATTTATTAACGTTGGGATTATATTATATGATGACATACGACCAAGAAATGTTTACATTTTCAGTTGTGTATTTTATAGTGTTATTTGATGCGTCCCTTTTGTGTGCAGTGTAAAAGATGTTTTCCTTCCCTCCCCTTTGGGTGGAAGTGATGTTTTATGCAGTATTTTTGTCAAAGAAGCCAATCTTATTGCTTCTTTTTTGCCTTCCTTTTTCTGGTTTCCTTTAGTTAATTTCTGGTGTGTGACGTCTGTCCTAGTGTGGTCGGTTATGTAAGCTACTAATTACTAAACCTTCACTTTGAAGAACAGAAAAGGAAAATGTTAAAAAAAAAAAGAGAAACAATCCTAATATGGTTTCAATTTCAACAAAACATTGTTTTACCTGTGTTGGGGTGTGCATATGTGCGGGAGTGTGTGTGTTTGTGTGTGTGTATATACATGTGCCTCTTTCTAGATGTGTGGTTGTAAGTTTCTTGCTTTTCATACACTATTTGCCTTACCACCTGTGTGCTTGCTCAAGGCCTGTCTCCTCCAAACCTACGCCTTTCGGACACTGCCTGTGCCCGTAAAAACACTGACCTTGCTACTGCCATTGCACCAAAAAAGGTCAAAGGAGAGTGCTCATGATAGTATTATATCCGGCTCCACCTTTGACTTCACCTCATCATTACCAGCCCGTCGATCACTGAGAAATGATTTGATTTCCTTTTAAGACATTGGAGACATTTGGCCATCAATGCAGAGACTCCCCTGGGGAAGACAGGAGGAGCAGCGGTGTCAAGCGCACAACATCATGGGAACAAACTCGGAACACGCAGATATACATTGTCTTGGACTAATGGCAAGTAAATGATTGGTTTCAAAACTACACTGTAAAACGGATGATCATTGTGGTTGTCTCCTAGTATTGACCTTCGCTAACAGTGCCATTGAGAGACTGTTTTGCCCTTCGCTTCTTTTTAACAATGTCCTGTTCTATTTGTATTTTAGTCATGGAAAATTGAGAATGTGCTATAATTCTTTGGGGAGCCATGTTTTCAGCACGCCAAGTATCTGCTATCACAGAACAGTTTAATATGATATTTGTGATTTTAGAAGTTCATCATTGCTATTGGGGTGTCCTCCTGGGTAATATGATGAATCTGCCCAAGTGTTGATAGTCTTTTTTTGCTAGTGGGTTGAAAGGTGGGGATAGTGGCAGTAACACTTTCAACTGCTATCTAAATTGGGAGATTTACTAATCTTCTAAATATTCGTGAAGGCAGGGCACTTTGTCTCTAGAAGTATCATTGAATTCCATCACAGAGAAGTGTAATTTGAGTTACAGTCGACATTGGTGGTATTCTTTTAAATAAGAGATTGTGTGTCTCTCTTAAGAGAATGAGCAGCCCCACCACAATTGTTTGAGGCTCTGTTAATGGAAGAACAGGTGGGCTGTCTCCTGGGAAGGGATGTTTAATAAAATGTTTTCCACAACCTAATCTTAGAGACCAAGGAGATGTTCTTTTGAGTAGGATCTAAGAATAGGACTAGGTTATTCCAGCCACCCACTAGAAACTATTGGTTGGAACATTTTTCCACCAGAGTGTTTTTAATACCATGTATGCCTCTACGCCTTAACAAACATTATTTCTTTCTACAAATAGGGCAGAAAATGATTGCCAATACAGTGGGCGAAATCTCAGGAAAATATTCAAGTTAACCATTTTTTTCTGCATTTCATTTTCTGCCACTCTGCTTTTTCCATACTCTCCTGGAAGCCCTGAACCATGGGAGAATGTGAAGAGTTGTCCATTTCTCACCTACTACAAAGCTGGAAGTGCCCATTTATGGAGGCCTATCCTATATTTCCATGCTTTGCCAATCCCACTCACCTGACAAATACCACATACTAATGGCCTTCCATTTGACATTTGTTTCTGCTTGTCTTTCCATTGGGGCATCCTGCAAAGCATGGTCCTACTCCGTGACGAAATTTCTTTGCCCTTTGTGGCTTTGCGTCTTACTTCACTTCCTGTACCTCGCACAAGAGCATAGTACCAAGAAACTTGTGCCTGCACTACAAGTTCACTTCTGTCTAACGATGACTTCCTGCATATTTGAGTTGGTTACAGTGTTCTTCCTGGACGGTATACACCTGACATAGCCATTATGTTTATGTAAAGGTCACTACGAAAAAAAGAGTATATCAGCGCAATGCAATAAACACGAGATACAAGTAGAAGCACTAAAATGGTCCCATAAGACTTTATTAAATAACTGCTATATGTATGGTAAATATAATTGAGATGGAATGCTCTATCAAACATTAACAATGGAGAATTTATGGCCATTTGCATTCAAGTATTGGGTCTTTTTTGTTTCTGAGAATACAAAACGTTTGCTATAATTTTGCTGTTAGAAAGGTGCCCTCCTTGGTTGCCAATGGCATTGCTTTCCATTCAGGCTTGACCTTTCAGTTTGAGTTTGAGTTGACCTGTTCAGCTCACAGGGAGCACTTTCCCGATAGGAACTTGCGACATATTCAGGCTAAGAGACATCTTTTGCCCTGAACTGAAACGACAATTGTCCCTTTTTTAGATTATAGTGCGTTTGGGGCAAGACACATCTTAATAATGCATTGTCCCTAACTAGCTTGAACAAATGGTAGCCAGATTAGGAATTGTGCTAGATCCCCCTTGACTGCGACATCACTTCCTGTTTCTGCTGTTATTCTGGAAAATGAGGAAGCCATGTTGCACTCTCCCTTGACATCATTTCCTTTCTCTTCTGCCAGGTTGGGTATACCCAAACAACAATGTCTTACTGGGACATACACATTTTAAGGTATATTTGGTTAGTGCCAATGGTTAGTAACTGTCAAACTGGCCCACATTGACCAAACAACTGGCCCATTTTACACAGAAAATTGGCCCACACTTCAATGTTGGGTCAGCAAACCTGGTAATGGCTAGTCCGAGCCTGCCAAATTTATGTGGTTTTTCACCATGATAGGAAGCTCCAAGCATAATTTATAGACTCCATAATATCTCTCGTCAGCTCCACGAGCTAGATCAGCTGCACATTACATGTGACCTTTTAGTGTAACATAATTTCTGCCTTTACCATCTTACATATTGTTCAGTTGCAGCTGTTGGCAAAATACAGATTCACCTGGAGGACTTAACCATGAGGATTTTGGAAAAAACAGAAAAATACTTAGGAGAGAATATTTGGGAGTGCGCTGAATTAAAACATATCATTAATGTGCCCTCGTCTTTTTGTGGTGGCAAACGGCTACAATGAAAACTGTACAGTGCCATAAGCACTTGCTAACTTAACATGTAGGCATCTAAGCTAAACTTCATTGCTAGAGGACAGAGGATAAACGCAGTGGCACCCCAGAGTCATCTATTTTACCATACAGTCCGTTTTACAGTGTAGAGGTTCCTAAATAAGGAGCTGCTAGCATTTTAGTTGTCATTAACAAAATTGATTATAGCTTAGCCAATGCTGTGTACCATTTTTAATTGATATCTATGTACTGTTTGTCTTTCTTCTGTTTCACTCACTGTCTGCCTTTCATTGGAATCAATCTCTTTGTTGTGAACCGAGACCCTTTTTCAGTTTGTTTTTTAGCCGATGACATCATCATCGCTGGTTTGATGATGCCATCATTAAAGGACCAAATATAATGACCTGCTAGAAGGCTGCCCGGCCAACATTAAAATGTTGTCTGTTATGTTTACGTTCCAATATTTTTATGTGTGTAAAGCAGACCAGTCCTTATTGACGGTTAAGGTTTAGATTTTAATAACTCACTTAACTGGAAGTGTCAATGCAAAGTGTCTCAAAAGATTGAAAATGCTTGCATGTTAAAACAAAAAAAAATATTGGTTTAAAATCTTGCTGTATTTCTTCTGCCTTTTGTGCTGCTCAACTTGAAAAAAAAACAGAATGAAGTATTACGTGGGTAAAATGATATTGTTGTAGTGTCTCCTTGTTTCTCTTTTGCTTTTGCTCGCTACAGCATGTGTGTGTGTGCACGTGCGTATGTGTGTATGAAGGATCTCCATTGCCAACTGGAGCTCATCACAAATCAATATACTTATGTTACCAACAGATGAAGTGTTCACCTGTTTACCAATATTGAAAAGTTTCTATCTGGCATAGTGTGGATCTGTATGTCGTGTGCCCTCCATTTTAGAGGACAAATATGTGCCTGTACCAAAGACAACTTTGCTTACCCAAGGTTGGACTGGGACAGGAAATAGACGCGGACACCCAAAAAAAGTGTGCCTACCACGCCTCAAAAAAGGGTCCTCAAACCATAATCCGTGAATCGCGCCAATCACGACTTTACAGAAAATGCTACTTATGGAGGGTTCATGTGTTTGTTGCATGTTATGTTTTGTGTAAATGCTTGAGAAAGTGCATTCCTTTTGTTCTTTTAAAAAAAAAAATCATCATCACATAGCTAAATACTTATTTTGCAGAACCAGATTCAAGGCATGTCTACTCGTTGCCACCATTAATGAAAATAGAGTTGCATTTAATAAGTAGTACAGCAAAATGATGACACCGGAAAGTACCTAGCCAGTTGTATTTATCCTCAAATATTACATTATCGACTCTCTCTCCCCCTAATCCTCCTCCTCTTCACCCCCAGAGCACTTTGTATTGCCCTTGCAGCAGAGTTAAACCCTGTACAAGAAATCAACATACCGCAAGCCAATCACAGACCCCCCAACAAACACCAGTTGCATGGGATGCCTAAGCACACTTCATCCAATATCCTTCCTTCTGCTCCTGTTGGTGAAGTTTAATTTTAACTACTGGCAGGGCATTGACACCATTTTAACCTTGTGTGCCCACCTCACGCCACTCTGACCACACATTCCAACCCCAGAGGCAGCATCTTCCTTAGATAACAACTCCAAGTTATCTGGGTGTCGCGGCTAAGACTTACCGCAGCTATGACTTATGCAAGGCTACAATGCACTATGTATGTTATTGCTACTAATATTGCATTCTCAGGTGCCCCATAGTCCTTGTTGTCACTATTGCAGGTATCTACAACAGCCAATGAAAACTATAATAGACACTGTTACTACGACCCACCACACCCTGGTCTTCAACTCCCAGGCAGAGAACAATGTGTTGCACTTGCAAAGTTGAAACTGAAAGCAACTTGTAAATGCAGTGTGCATGACTCACGTCACGAGTATATGTTACAATTCAATCACAGGAGCAGGGCCGGGGCCGGTTGCCTAGGTGGCCTCCTGCTCTGACTGGTGCCATGCCATTGCTGGCAGATGGCTTGCATTAGGGGCAGTGCCAGGCTTGAGGCCAGCACGTCCTACTCTCTATTGTGATGCACATTCATTCACCAAGGCAAGGTAACACCTACTTACCTTTCTTTGATGAATGCATCCGCGGTGCCACGTGTGAGCTGTGTGCTGCTGAGCGAGCAACGAGCAGCTATCAGCCATCAGGCAAAGTAATTTATATTACTTAGAGTAATGTAAGTTACAAAAATACTGACAACCTAAAGAAAAACTGCCCAGTCTGGGTGGCTTGTTATGAAACCGGCCTCCAGGTCCTCAAAGTCATTCGGCCCATGAGCAAATGACCGATAGATTAGTCTGACCCTGCTCCTATCTCATATAGGACACCTGCGATTGTATGAGTTTCAGGTCACTATGCAGGGCATCATCCAGCTGATCTGCCAAAAACAAAAGGCTAATTTGGTTGGTTTGGCTTTTAAAATTCATTGAAAAAGAAACTCTTTCTCCACAGACAAAACTTTAAAGCTCAACTAAATCATAATGCCAAATTTCACATAGCACAAACCATACTACAGATAAAAAAAAGCAGACACTCGTTATAAGCAAACGATTTACAACTTAAGAATTGCATTATGAGAAGTTCATCATCTTCATAATTAATCAGGGGGCATAACAAATGGTGAAGTGGGCCTAAGTTGATCCAACAAAGTGTTTTCTGAAAGAGAATTTTAACTGAGTCCGAAAAAGCAAGTCATACTTGTCTCATATGAGGCAAAACATAATTTGCATAAGTCGCTGTTTCCTGATATCGGTGGTTTAAAGTAAGAACCAAAGACTGAAAATCCATGTTTGTCACACAGTTACGCTTGCCAAAGAAAGCTGAATGCAATGATACATTGCTCACATTTGGTGGATGTTCTCTGCAAGCACTTCCCATTTCAAGCCAAACATCTTGCACAGCAAAATTTGCACATGCCTTGCCCTACGACAACTAAAAAGATTTTAATAGCAATATTTGTTTATTTCAGATAAAATCCATAAAATGTACACAAGAATACCATGCATGTCATGTACCGCAATAAGACAAATGCAAGAAACTAGAAAAGGGAAATTAAATCATACACATTGATAAAACCTCATGGTATTAAAATCATAGAAGCTGAATTGATAAAAAATCATGTCTGTACTTAAAAATACGTATCAATCATTCATTTTGAGGTATTTGTGTCACCTACTCCATGCATCTAAGAGATATGTTGCAACCGCAAATATACTATTGATGGCAAGGCTCTGCATGGTTCTATGTCATATCATCGACAGGCATTTTTATGACAGGTGTTTTTATGATTGCATTTTGCCAAAAAAAGTAATCAATATTTTATTTTTTATTTTTTAAGGGGCTCCACCAAACCACTCCTCCCGCACCTATTATTAACTGTTCCCAACCCAAAATTAAAAAAAAAATAATAATACCTTTATTCCTAAATCACAAACTTAAATATTTCTTACGTACATTGTTAAATACTGGGCATACATATAGAAAATGTTGAAGTGTTTTGCAATTTATCCTACATGCCGGGCATAAGTGTGAAGATGCTAAGTAAAACATGTACATAAGACTTAAAACCGGTAAGATACCTAGGCGGAATGTTAATAAAAGTATCCTTGTAGTATAATAAGGTACAAGATCCAAGTATTGTTCATAATCAAAGGATTTCTTTATAGATAAATAACTAAAAAAGAGAGAACTGTTTGACCAACTATACAGAGTTTTCTTCGGACAAAGGGCAGATGGAAATCACCAGTCACACAGAAAAATTGGAATCTCTGGAAACACCTGACTGGTACAAAAACAGACAAACATGCAACTACAAATTACACATGTTATTCCATTTTGGCTATCCCGCAACTCAGGAATGTGCACAACACGCAGAAATACACACAAGTACTGAAACACAAGCGGAAGATTAAAAAACGAAATCAGAATGAACAAATACAAGGCTGTGCCATTTCAGGGAAATTTGGTCACGCGCACAACCAAAGAAAAATCACACAAGATGAGTAAAAACACACACATTTGCAGTGACCTTTTAAAGAAACATACTTGTGCATGCTTACTCAAAAATCAGTCTTAACCGACAGAAGGAACACACGATGGGGGCAATGACACAGGACCAGAAAACTCTGGAAGTGTGGTGACACCAAAGGGTCAGAGGATAACTTCTTTGTGCATCTCCTTATGTAATTGCTGGTCGTTTGGACTGATGTGAGTAGCAGCTAAAAGCTTGTATGTGGATTAGCACTCTTCTGCTAACACTGTTATCGTAGGTTGAGAATGTAACTGATTTCACACTTGTTGGTGCTTGTTCGTGATGTTTTGTTTGGCTATTAGCAGACACGTGTTTCACCTGTACATAGCACCTTTTTCAGGGAAGGTTTTTAGTGGGCATGAGACAAACAGAAAAATACAACCTGATAACTGAAAGAGCGGAAACAGAAGTGGAGGAGGGAGGGCAGGACATGTAAAGGGAAGTAAAATATAAAGGGATGAAAAAGGAAAGCAATAGCAAATCACAATAGAGGAGCCATGACTTTGATAAATTGTGACTTTTCAGTGATGCTCTGTGCAAAGGGGAAACTTAAAAGTGGTAAGTAGTAACAAATAAGTGTGACACATTCGTGTCAGAAATGCTCTTAATGTTAGAACATAGGTGATATGCTTTGAAATACAAGCTTACACAAAAGAAACATTTGGAAACAGGGACAATTATACTAAAAAAGTAAGCATTAAACCAACATGGCATCCATAGAAAAAACGATTTAAAAAAATCTAATAGACGACAATGGTAATGACAATTGTGTTCTCATTAAAATATGTGTCCAAAATCTTAATGAAGTCAACACATATTGATCATAGACACATCCAGTAAAACATAAATCCCTTAAACCTTGCAAATTCATACAGTCCAGCAATAAATAGTCCAGCTTTCAACTTTGTCTTGTACTTTACTCCATCTGTCATTTGGGTCCAGGCTTCTTAATTCTAGCACCCAGCATATCATGAGTAGTAAGTACGTTCAGACGAACTCCCATTGGAAACATTCTTCCATTTCTTATTTGTAAACGTACAAAGATAACGAGGAGCGACTGCAACACGTTTTTCTTCCCTATTCATATCATGATATAATTTATAATGTGGGGTCACCCTCTGCTTAACATGTAATGGATTTGCCAAAAGTAACCCTAAGGAAGCAACTATAAGAAACCATCACATGTAATCACTGTTAATTGCTGATGAACCTTTTCCAGCTACCAAACATTGTTGTTGTATAAGGAATTGGCAGATGGATTCAAGATCTTCGCATAGATTGATAATATTTTAAATATGGTTAGTAAAGTGCATCTCCTGACCTCGGACCCTCTTCCTCCACGCGATGACATTGGAGGAAAAGGTCGAAAGCCCGGGTCTTACAGAGCAGATCACTTCTGCACCCTGAACAGGTACGTTTTTAAAATAAAAAATATGTGTTTTTGTGTGTGGCTGAGAGGGAGATTGGTATTTTTTCAGCAGGTTTAGTTTTAAATGTCAACGTGCATCTGTGTGAGGGAAGTATTCTTGTGGCTCTCACTTGTGGCCTGAGAGAGAGGCTGTGTGGGTGCATGGCTGCTTGTGTGCATGTGTCTTTATGAATGTGTGTATCTGTGGGAGTGAAGTGTTCTGCTGGGTCTCAAGTGAATGATTCAAGCAGATGCACATATTCATGTATACATGCACACGCACAGTCATGTCCCTAAACAGCTTCTCTCAATGATTAAGAGAAGCTGTATAGGTGCATTACTGCTTGTGGGCATGTTTATATGAATGTGTGTATCTGTGTGAGTAAGGTGTTCTGGTGGGTGTTATGTCTATGATTAAGAGAGAAGCTGTATGGGTGTGTGACTATAATTATAGGGAGCGTCAGGGAGTTTTGCCCCCCCCCCAACTTCTGTGGCATGCATTTTTGTCCCCCCATATTTTGTAGGGAGAGCCAGGGGGCCGCAATCATCAATTATGTAATTGGACAGCGCGAGCCTGGCTGGGGTGTCCAGCAAGGCTTGCGCTGTCTCATAACATAATGCCAAGCTGCCTGGCAGCTTTGCTGCAACCTATTCGTGGCCTGGATGCCATGCGTGGCTCAGTCCCTCACCCTGGCTGGCCTGACTCAGAGCAGCGCTTTCCAGATTTGCGTTCACGCAACACACAGACAGGAACTAGGAAGCTCATTCAGCTTCCTGGTTTCTATCTGGAGGCACGTGAGTGTGAAGAGGTTAGATTGGTGTAACGTGAGACGTGGCACGGACGGCATTTGAAAGCAGAGCAGATGTACGTTTTTTGTTTTTTAAATGTTTTAGTTGTGTTTGTGTATGTTTGTCGGGGGGCTGGGCTGCGGGCAGCCCCTAGTGAGGGTCCGGGTCACATTTTGACAATGTGATTAGAGCACGCAGTACATATTAGGCCCCAGTTATGAAGACACACTAACAATAAAAAATGATGCATTCTCTGTGTCAAGCCACAGCTCTGCAATGCCTCTAAATGTGTCTTGCCACTTTTCAGGTGCTACTAAAGCACCACCATCCTTATTTCAAAATGAGGCTGGCGGAAAGTGCGCCCACCCCAAGTAGAGTGGAAAGAGTCAAGCTGAGAAAATCTGTGACCCAAAACTGTTGTACTCTGCAAAGTGCATGAAATGAAGTGGAGTGCTGTACGCCTTCCAAACATGGTGAACTTTTGTTAAGCAATTTTTGCTGTAGGTGCACAGAAGGAACCGTCTGGTATTTTGTGCTAAAAGCACACTTTTGGGAACCCTGTATAACCTTTTCCCCTGCTGCCAAAACTAATCTTCACCAAATTGGCAAAAAGTATTTCGAGTTATGCAGACACCTTTTCAGGACGTTTTGGTACACATTAGTCAATGGGTGTCATGGTTCAGGTTAGAGGCCACCAAAAACTGCTTCACTTATCAAACTAAGCAGGGGAGTATCCAGCATTGTAAGAGTGGGGAGGAGCGACGAAATGCAGTGTGTGCAATTCCACATCGTGCCCCCAAACCGCCCGCCCCTGCCCCAATTTACTTTTTTGGTAACATTAGCGGCAGATGGAATTTTAACACAGCAAAGAAAATAAAGCTGCAGAATCATTCCAGATGCAGGAAACTCATCTATTAGAGCTTTGTCCAATCCCTCTGGGGCAAAATACATGCAGACCTTCTAATTTGCATATGGATTTCACCAACAGAAGTGACTTCACAGAAAAGGACATTGCAAGGAGAGTCATCAGTCTTTGATACTTGGAGGCACCATGGAAGTGACTTTAGAATAAGTTGCTATAAGTAAGCCAAGTGGCAAATATCTTTTTGGGCAACATACCTAAATTACACTATTGTTATATATGGAGCAACTCTATAGCCATTAGGCTTTTTTTTAATCATTATTGCATGATACATTAACATAAACATTGAAGTGAATCCGAAATCACTTACACGGCTACAGATAAGGCACAGTGTGATTAAATGATTTGCCCAGGATCACACACTTTGGTTAAATGGTGAAACTCGGATGTGGACAATTTAAGCAACTGCGCACATCTTCCAGGTTTAGTTGATATAGATATTTATTAAGGTTTTGCTTTACATTGTATGTGCTTAAATAATTATTTATAGCAATGCCTTGGAAGCAATGCATGTTACATAAGAATCTAGCCTTTCATAGTAAGCTAACTATACATTATATACCTTTTCATAGGAATATGTTGAACAATAAGAGTATGGCTTTAATTTTATTCTTCCCCATCCTGAATGAAAAGTCACAATCACATCATGCAGATTAATGTGAGCCTAACAAATCCCCCTTGGGTTTTAAAGTCATAGTCATTATTTCATAAAGCATGCAAAATAATGCACCCTTCCTACTTCTGTTCTCTCCCTCCGATTCCCATTCATAAAGGGACAAAAGTCCCTGCTAATAGTATATACCCTTCGCTCCCATCAGCGCCTAATGGCTCAGATTCTAATGTTCTGTTGACACAGAGCAACGTAACAGCCCCTCTGCTGCTCGGAGCTCCCTGGGACATAATCCTGGCAGCGGGACACCTCTACCGTTTGGAACAGGTAGGATGTCCTCCTGCCAGGCCAATAAGCATGCTGAGCAGGAATTCTATGTCAAGACTGGAGGCAAGCATTATGCCTCAACTTCATTATCACTCTTCAGCAATTTCAACAAACAAAAGGAAAAAACTGAGAAAGTCTTCTACCACTCCTTTTCTGTTTTCTTTCTTATAAAACTGTGTAGTCCCTGACAGTGCTAGTCCAGTCTATGTGTCACTTCCTGTCTGTGGACTCCTCCTCTTCTTTTCCTGCTCTTCAGCAGACAATTGTACCCTTTTCTTAAGCTCAGGATAAATGTGATGTTATACCCTAAAAGTGGAGATTTAGGTTACAGAAACAAAAGACTACCTTTGGGGGAATTTATTTTAGCGAAAATATGGTAGCAGACAGCAATTGATAGTGAATATCCCAATTAGCATAGTTATGTATGTGAATGTGTAGACTTACAGAGATCAGTTTGCAGGAGGAGCGTAGGGTGTAGAGTGCCACTTTGGTGAAGATCCCCCTGGACGGAGGATCCCACAAGGAACAGGAAAGGCAGCATGAGAGAGACAAGTCCATGTCGCATATCCGACATGCCCGGGGGCCCGTGTGCCTTCATCTCGCCACAGGCGCTTCTGCCCCCACCCTCGCGGAGGTGGACTTCACCGCTCAAACACCACAAATTGAGCGCAAAGGCCCCCCTACTTAGTGAGGGAGGAGCAATCTACGAGCCGGAAGTCATAGCAGACCCGGCGTCGCGATAAGAAGAAGAACGTTGTAACGGTCCGGGCCCGGCGGTCACTACCTATTAACAAGTGCGAACAGCAAACCCCAGCACCACACAACTAGATGAACCGAGCGTTCCACGCTGGGAAGACCAGCTGTACAGGTGGCTCGGGAAGACAGGTAGCATCAAATAAATACGACTCCCACTAAGCTCAGTGAAGGAGGGGGTGCCACTGAGAAAGCAAAAGAGTGAAAAGCAGAAAATTAAAAAGAAAATAAATAATTATAAAATATATATATCGAAGCATCTGGCACAACACAGCAGTGGGCGTGCAAAAAACCTGCAGTGACAGTTAGCCAAGCACACAGCACCCACCACACAGATATGTCTGAGTTTGAATGGAGCGAAGTGGAGCAGGCGCAAGATCTCACTTCCAGCTTTAAAGAGGTGCTAGGAAGCTTGTTGTTCGATGCAGTAGCTCAAGGGGTGAAACCCTTGCAAGACAGACTGGCAACTCCGGAATCCATCCTGAGCCAGCCCCGTAAGAGCACCGAAACTACCGGAAGCCACACCCACAGGGACCTCAGAGAAAGGCCTTAAGGGGAGTACAATGACCCGCAGGAGGAAATCCTCTGCCAACCCCCCGGGTCGTATTTACAGGGCAGATGAAGAAGCCCCAGAGGCAGCTGACACGTTAGGAAAGCTGAGAGAAGCTTCATGCAAATATCAGCAGTGCCGAGCCTCGCGACCCCTTCCCCAGGGGAAGAGAATATGGGAAATGATGATCCAGACTCATAAGAGTAGTCACCAGAAGCCTAACTATCCTCACAAGAGGAGGAAGAGAGAACAGAAGAAGATTGGGAGAAGCCCCAAGAGGGTAAAAAGGCCCATAAAGAGAAACCTCTAGAGGATGAGCAGGAGGGAATAACAGACATGTTTAAGCCAGAGGACATTACAAATCAAAGGTCTTCAGACTGGCAACCCTCTCCCAGGGTGACAAAATACATGGCCCTAAGGCTCAGAAAAGCGCTGGTCAAAGAAGTAAGGCAGTGCATGAGAGCAGAAAGCCTTCACCAGACCTCCCGGGCAAAGTAGCAGAAATGCCAGGGCTAGACCCTAAAATGCTGGCATTCATTACTAAAATGAACAAAGACCCACGCAAAGGCATAGGCAGATCCGGGAGGAGCTGTTAAGAAAAGGTGCTAGACCTCACACGTCTGTTAGCCAAGATAATGGACCTAGCCGAGTGAGCCAAGGACACAGGAGAAGAGGTGGACCCAAAAACCCTGGCGAATTGGGCACAGAGAGCAGGGTGCTTACTGGTGAATGCAAATTGCGCCATCTCCTCAGAAAGGAGAAGAGGGTTTCTACTAAAAATAGATACAAAGCTAGGAGATTAGCAATGTACGAAGCAGGGGAAGCAGCACAAAGTCTCCTCTTCGGATAGACTTTCGACAAAGAAATAGGGAGATTTGTGGGGACTTACACATACCTCGAGAAAGCATTGATTCAGAAAATCTTTCCAGGCAGAGTTTTTGCCAGACTGGTTGCTATTGAGGTTGGGCAACCGGTCGCTTCCACAGAGGTAGAAGACCTCACAACAACAACAGAGCCCATTACTGGGAGAACAAGCAGCAGGACTCCTTCTTTCCCAGCAGTGGATGGTTCCCAAGAGCCAGCAGAGGCAGAGGGCAAGGTCGAGGCCAAGGCTCCACCACAGGTGAGAATTTACAATTACCCTCCAGTGGGTGGGAGAAAACAGCAATATTGGCCAAACTGGTGCACGCTTTCCTGCGATGCATGGGTGCTACAAACAGTCAGAGGACTGCAGCTAGAGTTTGTGCAGGAACCAGTACAGGTCATTAGACCGCACAGGATACACTGAGCACAAGCAGAGAAAGAAAGCTTGCACTGCAAGCTAAGGCAGCTTGAGCAGAAGGGGGCAATAGAGCGATGCAAGTCAGACCCAAGATTCATAAGCAATATGTTTCTAATGCACAGGAAAGAGTAGGTGCGACCGGTCATAAACCTGAAGGATCTGAACAGCTGGATTGTATATCGCCATTTCAAGATGCAGGGAATAAACCAACTGATAGATAACTTGAGAGAAGGAGATTGGCTAACAAGGATAGATCTGAAAGATGCCTATTTCACTGTGCCAATGCAGACAGATTTGTGTCCATTCGTAGCCTTCAGCTGGGGTGGACAGTTCTGGCAGTCCAAAACAATGCCCTTTGGGCTAGCATCAGCACCATGGGCATTTACCAAGGTCATGAGATCAGTAGCAGTAGCGATCAGGGAGAAAGGGATCTGAATGATCATGTACATAGACGACTTGCTGCTGCTAGCCAAGGATCGAGAGACACTAATATACAAAACAACATGGGTGAAAGAGCTTCTCTCCTCGTTAGGGCTCCAGGTGAACCAGGAGAAAGCAGATATGACACCAGCAAAAAGACTGGACTTCCTAGGCTTCGTGCTAGACACCAAAAAGACACTAGAGTTGGCAGCCAGGAAGATCCGGACATCAGAAAAATCAGAGCTTGCCTGAGCAAACAGACAATATCCCTTAGAGTCCTAGTAGGTCTGCTAGCATCATCCATCCAGGCCATATTCTCAGGACCCTTGCATTATTGACCCCTAGCAGAGGCTGAAGATCAAACACCCACAACAGGGTCTGAGATATCACCAATTAGTACCCCTAGACCAAGATTCCGTCACAGAACTAGAGTGGTGGTTGAAGAATATGGATGCCTGGAAAGGGCGAGCCATATTCGGAGATCGACGCAACCTGATAGTAGAGTCAAACGCCAGCACATAGGCAGGGGAGTGAGATGCAGCTTACATGAGATAGGGGGGAAATGGAGCGCAGAAGGACTGCAGCTTCACATAAATTGCTTAGAACTACTAGCTGATTCCTTTGCGATCAGAGCTTTCACAAAAGGAAGAGTCAGCTCCTGCGTCCTGCTCAAGATGGATAGCATATCGGCAGTCCGGTATATCAATCACCTAGGAGGAACCAAATCCAAACTCGTAGCAGAGCTAGTGAAAGACTTCTGGCATTTTTGCCTACAGTCGGGGATATCAGTCACAGCAGAATACCTGCCAGGAACACTCAACATGATAGCAGACTGGAACTCCCAGTACCTGTTGGATTCTAGCGACTGGAAACTGAACGTGGAAATATTCCAGCAGCTGGACCGTCTATGGGGACCAGTGCACTCCCACCTGTTTGCGTCACGACTTAACGCGCAGACGACCAGCTATTTCAACTGAAGGATAGACCCGTCCGCACAGGGGACAGACGCTTTCCTGCAGGGTTGGGAGGGGAAGCTGCATTATGCCTTCCCCCTTCATGATGTTGAGCAAGGCACTTGCGAAGTGCCGGCGAGACAGAGCAGAGTTGATTTTAATTGCTTCGATGTGGAAATCGCAAGTGTGGTTTCCGACTCTGATGGAGATGGTTGCAGATTTCCTGTGAATCTTCCGGATGAAGAACACTTGCTCGCGGACCCGGCTGGGTCATTTCATCCACTGAGATTGAGAGGGACTCTCCCACTACTAGCGTGCAGGCTATCAGGAGACGTTGGGTGCTGCCAGGCAGTTCGACACAGGCTGCCGAGCTCATCGCAGAGTCGTGGGCACCATCCACAAGGAGGAGCTAGGACGTGGCTCGGAACAAATGGATTTCCTGGTGCAGAGGGAGAAATGTTCATCCCATTTCAGCGCCTGTAGTAGCAATTCTAAATTTCCTGCCCACATTTTACAAGATGGTAAAGCCTTCAGGACCATCAGAGCCTACAGGTCAGCAATATCGGCGGAGCACCTACCCATTGAGGGAGCCCCTGCGGGGGAACACCCAGCAAAAATACAGCTCATAAAAGGCACACAATTTAGAGTGCCCCCAGAACCGAGATATGTGCAATTATGAGACGTAATGGTAGTGTTGAGGCTGCTGGTGAGTTGGCCAGCAAACAAATATCTGTCACTGAAACAATTGTCACGGAAATTAGCTATGCTGCTGTAACTGGTATCATGCAGATGAGTGGCGGACATCAGGGTGTTAGAAGTGAACAGGCAGACCTGAAGACCAGTTCCACAACCATTTTCTACCCCTACCTGCCGAGTAACCAAAAACGGTGTGTAGCAACATGTATTAGGGAATACGAAGATAGGACAGCAGAGCTTAGGCCAGGTGGTATCACGCAGTTGCTAATAGCATGCAGGAAGCCCTTACAAGCAGTAGCAACGGCCACAATGATCAGATGGGTGTGATAGGTGATGCAGCTAGCATGCGTCGATTTGAAGAAATATTGGGCTCATTCTGTAAGAGGGGCTATGGCATCGAAAGCATTCTCAGCAGGTGTAACACTGCAAGGTATTATGCAAGTGGCAGACTGGCCCACCAGTGAGAATACATTTAAAACATTTTATTTCAAGCCAATTCAAGGGTTGGCAACAGCAGTGAATGGAAGCTTTGAAAAAACATAATGCTCGCCTCCAGTCTTAACATAGAATGAAGATTACCCCTGCTTAATGCGCAGGGAGTCTTGATTCTATTAAAGACTATGAGGCGGGCATTAACTTCCCACCCTATGCATGTACTGTATAAATCATAAATAAATGCATGTATGGATAGAATAGCAGTACACAGACTCCACCCTAATGTTATGTCTTGTATGTTCCGTAAAAGATGACCAGAAGAGTAATTGAGCTGCGAGACCGAGTAGCCAGCAGAACCTAGAGAGAGCAAAGAGGCGCAGCTGAGCGGCAGCGGGATCAAGTCAGTTGAAAGCCAGAAGTTGAAGCTGAGACGTTCGGTTAAGCAAAGTTTACAGAGAGGGTGCACTTCAGAGCATCCAAAGAAGAGAAGGAGTCCACAGACACGAAGCAACACATAGACTGGACTAGCACTATCAAGGACTACAAACACAGTGGGAAATGTAGTTTTATAAGAAAGAAAAAAGAAAAAGGAGTGGTGGAAGACGTTTTCTGTTTTTTCCTTTTGTTTGTTGAAACTGCTGAAGAGTGATATTAAAGAAGTTGAAGCATAAAGCGTGCCTCCTAGTCTTTAATAGAATGAAGACTCCCTGCGCAGTAAGCAGGGGTAATCTTCATTGCTCGTCACACATTGTCCTGCCACCGGAACACCTTTCCAGTTGGCACCCTCTTTGAGGTGCCAAACGGGAGAGGTGTCCCACTGACAAATGTTACGTTATGTTATGTTATTTTGCATTTATATAGCGCCTTATATACCATTGGTATGGTCTGAAGGCGCTGGAAGGTTGAACGCCCTTGGGAACCGAAGTTCGGGTCAGTAGAGAGAGTAGGGGGAGTCAAAAGGTGCATGTGTGCACCATGTATGTGTGCAGCTGGTGCGGAATTCAAGTGGTAGCTGCTTCTTAGCGGTAGGTGTGGTGGTTGAGATATCAGGAGTATGTGTTCGCTCTGGATGGCTTTATCCAGTACGAGTGTGGCTGCGTTAGGCCTGAGGAGGACGTCTGGCTGGGGGTGTGATACCAGCGATGTTTACTTAGAGTGATGTGGAGTGAGCGGGATATATAGATATGAGAACAGTTATACCGAATGGTGTTTCTAGTTGAGTGGTGGTGTAAGGGAGAGAGAAAGCGTGGGGTGTGGTAAGGTGTATGTTTTTCAGACGTTTCCTGCATTCCAAAGCATATTATGTATGTCACTCAGTTGCGTGCGGGTTGGTCTTTTATATGCATTTTTGTTCAAGATTGTATTACACATTCATGTCTGCCCGACAGTGCATATTCATGTACTCTGGTTCATTTTGCGTGCTCAACTCTGTCCTTCATTCTCCAGTGCGGTTCACGCATGCTCTCATGTGTTCCATACATATGCACTCCTGTGCTTCTTGCGCATGCGCTTCGGTTTACCCCGCGGTTGTACTCATGTCTGCCTACGCTTTAATCCGTTCTGTATACTAAACTGCTTTGTTAGCAGTCTGTTTGATTGATCTACACACTTATCTGGTTTCAGTGATATCATACATACTATTCTTTGATTCTACGTAGTCGTCCATTCTGCATACTGTTCCGGTCAGCATACACGCTTCTGCGCTTTCCACGTTCAGTCGTTGTTCATTCTCAGCTGTTCTCATGTTCTCATGTTCATTCATTCTCTACACTACTCTGGACTCCACACCTGTCCGTTTCTTCATGCTCATTTGCTCTCCGCACTCATCCGCTCTCCGTACTTATCAGGTTTACGCACTCATGTGCTCTCTGCACCCATCTGCTCTCCAGACCCATCCGTTCTCCACATCCATCCGCTCTCCACACTTGTCTGTTCTCCACACCCGTCCGTTCTCCACACCTGTCCGTCCACCACACCCGTCCGCTCTCCACACCCGTCTGCTCACCACACCTGTCAGTTCTCCACACCCATCCCCTCTCCACACTCATCCGCTCTTCACATTCATCCGCTCTATACACCCGTCCGCTTTCCACACCCGTCCGCTCTGCATACCCTTCCGATCTCCACACCCGTCCGCTCTCCGCACTCATGCGCTCTTCACACCCATCCGCTCACCACACCCATCCGCTCACCACACCCATCCGTGCTGCATACCCATCCGTTCTCCATACCCTACCACTCTCACACCCTTCCGCACTCCACACTCTCCCGCTCACCACACTCTCCCGCTCTCCATACTCCTCCGCTCTCCACACTCCTCTGCTCTCCAAAGTCCTCCGTTCTCCACATTCTTCCGCTCTCATAGTTCTCTGCTCTCATACTTCTCCGATCTCCACACTCGTCCACTCTCCACACTCGTCCGCTCTTCACGCTCCTTCGCTCTCTACGCTCGTCCGCTCTCTACGCTCGCCCAGTCTCCACGCTCGCCCGGTCTCCAACGCTCGCCCGGTCTCCAACGCTCGTCCGCTCTCGACACTAACTGCATCATAGGCTTCTGCGTTCTTCCCAATCAGTCGCTCTCCACACTCGCTTTTGCGCTTTCCACGTTTGGTCATGGTTTACTCTCGACTGTTCCCATGTTCATTCGCTCTCTACACTCCTCTGCACTCCACACCTGTCCACCTCTACATGCTCATTCGCTCTCAGCACTCATCCGCTCTCTGCATCCATCCGCTCTCAGCACCTATACGCACTCCACTACCATCTCCTCTCCGCACTCGTCCGCTCTCCACACCCGTCCGCTCTCCACACCTGTCCGCTATCCACATTCATCCAGTCTCCACACTCATCCGGTCTCCACACTCATCCGGTCTCCACACTCATCTGCTCTTCATTCATCCGCTCTCCACACCCATCTGCTTTCCATACCAGTCCACTCTGCACACTCATCCGATCTCCATACTCCTCCACTCTCCACACTCGTCCGGTTACCACACCCATCCGGTTACCACACCCATCCGCTCTCCACACCCATCCATGCTCCCTACCCTTCTGCTCTCCACACTCTTCCGCTCTCCACACTCTTCCGCTCTCCACACTCTTCCGCTCTCCACGCTCTTCCGCTCTCCACGTTCTTCCGCTCTCCACGTTCTTCCGCTCTCCACGTTCTTCCGCTCTCCACGTTCTTCCGCTCTCCACGTTCTTCCGCTCTCCACGCTCTTCCGCTCTCCAGCTCTCCACACTCTTCCGCTCTCCACTCTCTTCCGCTCTCCACTCTCTTCCGCTCTCCACACTCTTCCGCTCTCCACCCTCTTCCGCTCTCCACCCTCTTCCGCTCTCCACCCTCTTCCGCTCTCCACCCTCTTTCGCTCTCCACACTCTTCCGCTCTCCACACTCTTCCGCTCTCCACACTCTTCCGCTCTCCACACTCTTTCGCTCTCCACACTCATCCGCTCTCCAAACTCATCCCCTCTCCACACTCATCCGCTCTCCACACTCTTCGGCTCTCCACACACTTCCGCTCTCCACACTCTTCGGCTCTCCACACTCTTCCGCTCTCCACACCCTTCCGCTTTCCATACTCATCCGCTCTCCATACTCATCCGTTCTCTAAATTTGTCCATTCTCCACACTTATCCGCTTATCCGCTCACTATGCACATCTGCTCTCCGTGCCCATCCGATCTCAGCGCACATTCAATCATTACGCTCCTATGCACTCTACGGTCATCCGATTCTCAACGTTCATCCGTTCATTACGCACATCTGTTCTCCACGTTCATCCGCTCTCCATGCTCATCTTTTCTACATGCTCGTTCACTCTTATACGTTCGTCTGGTCGAGTGTTCGTTAGGTCTATACTTTTGTCCGTTCAGTATAGTTCTACAACCTCTTGTGTTTAGTTTGTTTTTCAGAAATTTGCACGCTTGTTAATTCTACACCTACTCATTGGCTTAATGCGCTCGACCACTCTATACACCTAACCATACTTCGTACTCA
Organism: Ambystoma mexicanum; assembly: GCF_040938575.1. NCBI lineage: Eukaryota > Metazoa > Chordata > Amphibia > Caudata > Ambystomatidae > Ambystoma > Ambystoma mexicanum. The sequence goes on from NC_090925.1 coordinate 836,031,295, forward strand.
TTTGCATTCGAATGTTCATCAAATTCATCCGGCCACCATACTCATTTGATCTTTCTAGTCGTCTGTTCTTCCACTCATGCACGCTTCCACTTAATGTTTTCGTCTGGTCTATACGACTCATTCATTCTAACATTTCCATTAGTGTCATTTACTGTGTTCTCTTCTCATTCATTATGTCCCTTTCATCGGTTCCGATCTCTTAAGTGTCTCAGTGATTTGATCCTATTATCTGTTTCACTGTTTTGATCTATTTCATTCGTTTAGGTCTGTTGTGTCTTTTTAGTTTACATTCGAGTTTATTTAGTTGTCATTCTCGCATCAGGTGGTATGGTGGGATGGAATTATTGTGATGCTGCTAGTTTGGGAGCCAATTGGTTTTTGGGGGAAGAGCCAGGTTTTCAGTAGTTTGCGGAAGGCCGTTAAGTCCTCGGTTTGGCGGATGTGGGGTGGGAGCGAGTTCCACAGGGTTGGAGCCATGGCTCAGAATGATGATCCGCCTAGCCTGACTGAGTTTGTCTTGGGAATTACGAGGAGGCTGGCAAAGCTTGATCTTAGGGTGCGAGTGGGATGGTAAGGTATTAGTTTGTCTTGAAGGTATTGAGGTCTGGTTTTATGCAGTGCTCGATGGGTGAGGCATAAGGTTTTGAAGGCCACCCTACGGGCTACTGGAAGCCAGTGCAGTGTTTTAAGGGCTGGGGATACGTGGTCTCTTGGACCGAGCACAAGTAGCATTTTGGCCGCCGCGTTTTGTGCTCTTTGGAGTTTATTCAGTTGGTAGGCATGGATTCTGAGGTATAGGGGGTTTCCGTAGTCCAGTCTGGATATAACGATTGATTGGACAGCGGAGACTCTGTTGGGAAATGAGAGGTATGGAAAGATGCGCCTAAGGGTTTTAAGGTGGTAGTGGCAGGACTTTGAGACATTGTTGACTTGGTGCGAGAGTGTTAGGTCGGAGTCCACGGTGCATCCAAGATTTTTCACTGTGTTGGAGGGGGTCGGAGAGTTGCCCAGGGCGGGAGGCCAGGCTAGTGGGTGCGGAAGAAGGTCGGAGTTGCCGCAGACCATGATTTCTGTTTTGGAGGGGTTTAGCAAGAGGTGGCTTAGGGTCATCCAGCGTGTCCCGGTCTTGCTCTTAATAGAGCCACGGGGGGGCGGGGTACAGCTTGCACACCCTGCTTCTCCTGCTAAGTACTCTACTGCTTGGAGTCATTTGAACACAGGAAAATATACCTTAATTTTAATCAGTCAGAATCTTGTAGAAAAATCATATCAGCACATATAAGGTGCTGTGCAGAACCCAAGTTTGGACATATATGGCATTTAAAAATCTAAACAAAGTATTAACGGGTGGCTTCTGCCTTTGAGTGAATGGAAAGATTAAGGGGATTTCTGACATTCCAATGGATCTGTTCCTTTTTTCCATGACTTTATAGTTCAGTTAGGTCAAGTGAACGTAGCCCAAAATTTCATGAAACGGGGTGATAAAGCAAGGTCTGCTGAATCGACGCTGTGCCACTGTTTCCATGTCTTATTGAGTATGTACATATAAATGTTGTGTGCACCCAGTGTATGTCAATGGCGGCGCTGGGTGCATTTGTGTGTGAGTGATTGTGTGCAAGCATATTTGTATTGGCTTTTGTGTCTGAATGAATGATAAATAATGCATTGTTTGTATGCTCTGAGTGGAATGAAGTTAGTGAATGTTATGTTGTGTCGATGGGTGCATGGCAGGCCCGGCTGAAGATGTGTGGGGACCCAATTGAATTTTAAAGATACGCCATCAGTGTTATGAAAGTTATTTATTTATTTATTACATTTATGAAGTGAACAAAGTGGCCCTGGGGCATTGTGGCGCTGTTACAGCAAGGCTTACTTAGTTACATGAAAAACAACCGGAACACCTGTCTGTGGTTCTTGGTTACAGTGAACCTGTTACAAGACAGTTGATGGTTACATTGACATTGTGGGCAAAGTTACAATCTCAACGGTTCCTTGGTTACAGAGCAGCCAGAGATAACTCAAGACCTTCCTGGGATCAATGTAGTTGTGGGCCTCTTTGATCGAGTGAGCTAGTTGAAGAGCTTAGTTTTGAGTGTTTTGTGGAAGGATAGTGTCAGGGTGATTGCCTGGGGGCCGGCAGAGCCGTCTGTGGACCTCCGGGGTTGGGGAGGCCCTAACTCCTCCCGCGTCCCAAAAGGAGTATGAGGCACACACAAGAGCAAGGTAGTTACTGCTGTTTATTATAGTAACGGCAGGGATTATTCTCAGCCCGTATGCATCTGGGGAGACTCTCTCAGCATTTGTGGGGCTCGCCGGCCCTTTTTACTGTAGTATGACATTCTTCTTGCGTCACCTGGGAAAACTTGTCCCAAAACCTAATGCCAATTTGGGTTGGCTCCCCGAGTGGTGGGGTCAGTATAGTTACCTATAGGAGAAAAGATAATTGGACAAGGACAGGTCAGGTGGTACACTTGGGTTGTCCCTAACAGTTGCTACATCAAATTAGTTACAAGAGACCCTTGGTGATTGGCTAGCTAGAATGGCGTCAATTATGAGCCCCTCGTATTCTGATTGGTTCACCCGCGAGCCCCCAAGCCTGGGACCATCGCTGTTCCCAGCTCGCGGTGTTCCTTGTGCTGGCAACAATGTGCAACTATGTGTTAGTGGTGGACAATGGACAGATCTGGCTAGTGGCTGCTGTGCATGTCTTTCCCATTGCTGTAGGTGTCCAACTTGTCGCTTCGTTGTTGTAAATCGTGTCCCAGACGTGGGATCCCGGCGACTTTCTGTCTCGCAAGCTTGGCATCTTGTCAGCTTGGCTTGGTCATGTGTGCAGAGACTATGGTTGGAGAAGAATTATGAGCATTTGATTTGTATTTCGGCTCTGAGGAGCGTTCGACGTTGGCAGGTGTAACCTTGGCGCGGGGAGCGTGGCATGTGAATGGCAACATTGCAGCCTTGGCTGTGAGCTCTCGTTGGGGCTCGTTCTGCGTGATCAGCGCTTTGCATTTTCGTCTGAGAGGATTTTCGTCTGAGCGGCTCCTGCCTGGAGACTCTTGCTTTGCGGCCTACCTTGCCCTAGCGTCTGGGTGACAGTACATAATCCACAATATGGGGGTCGTGAGGGGCGACAGAGCATCACAAGCAGCAGTAGATATATAGGGTGACGTCTTTGCAGGGATAGGTAGCGAGAAAGCATCTGCAAGCATATATACACAAGCTCTTCAGGCGTCTTGCGTTTCTGCGGTGCTGTAGGAGGCCTATGTGAAAAATAACAACGATGCGTGTCTGTGGGTGTATCGGTCCTCTGTGTCATAGCACTGAGTATGTTCTCCGTGTGGGTTGGTGTGTGAGTGCCCAGTGTGCATGGTGGCACGTGTGTTCTTGTCTGTGGGCTATGTCGTCAGGGCATCTCTAATGATGATGACGTTTGTGACTGTTGTCTAATGGAGTTGGTCCATGAGGCTGACGTTGGCGGTTCCCAGAAGTGGTAGTGGGCAGGCTCCCCGGGCGTGTGGGCCGCGTACACAGGGGACCTTTCTGTCTGGTGATGAAGTGAAGGGGTCGAACTCCTCTCGCGGGGAGTGCTTGGGTCTTGATGTCCTGGGCCATGGTTTGGATGAGAATGGGGGGGAGGGTGTTTTCCCATTTTCCCACTTCAGTCCCCCCTCTGGTCGACTTGTCGACCACAAAATTATCCATTCTCTTATCTCTGCGTACTCTCCATACTTTTGTTATTCCTGCCAGGTGTCCGTACTGGTTCACGTGATCGTCAAACGACCAGTACATGTATACATATCCACCTCCAGGCTTGCCGTAGACCCACTTTCCCACATAATTCTTCGGGTTCCTTGGGTTCTCTACCTTCACTGATGGTGGATGTAAGTCTGCTTCCATTATCTGTTGGCGTAATCGGTCTCGTTCCTTTATGATGATGTCTGTGTGTTCATCATCTTCAGCTGGCATTAGGGTGTGCATGCCGATCATTTCCATCATTTCATCAGTAGTGCGCGCTGACTTTGCTTTCCATAACCTCATTCCCAACAGGGCGGCCATTCCCAATATTATGCAACCTGCTATAATTTTAAGACCATCTGACAGCCACGATGGCATCCATGACAACAAGTAGGAAAACCAGCTACCATCTTTCTTCACTCCCTTTGCTTCTTCTTCCATCTTGGCGTGCATCTTGGCAAGTTGTGATACTGCCTCAGAAAGCGTGCCATTGTCTGCGTCGTTGGCTGGGATGAATGTGCAACACAAGCTCCCAGTTTTCACACAAACTCCTCCCTCCATTGCTGTTTGGAGATCCAGCACATATCTGTTCTGGAGTGCCACCATTCGTACTGCCCTCAGTTCTTCCTTTATTCCGTTGAATCCATTGACGGTGGAGTTGATTGTCATCATTAGTTCCCATCTGGTAATCTGGAGCCATTTTGCATTTGCATATGCCTGCATCCCTGGATGTATTATGGAGGAGAAGAACATTGCTGCTCTGCTGAATAGTCTGTGCTCTAGTGGGATGTCACTATGAGCCGTTTCTGATATTCCCCACAGGTAGTTCCCCGTCAGTGGTTCTCCTTGCCTCTTTACTCTCGACAGGCTTGCCGTGTTGGTCCTTTCCCTTCCTCCTCCTATCTTCACTGGCCTTTTCTTCCTTTTGTTCCCCTCGTCCATCTTAGGGAAGTTCCCCAGGTTGACATGTTTCTGCGGTACTTATGGTACGTTGATCTGTACCATAGTGCATATTCCATTCCATGATGGTGGCAAACTGTGGTATGCTTTTCCTCCGCAGGCCCAATAGTGGTCCATCAGAACTGCTGTACTGGCACCGCCCTCAGCTATCATAATTGTTCTTTTGCAGTTGCTGTTTCTTCCAACATCGACATTCCCATCATATTGATAACATAGTGTAGGTGCAGTTAGTGGAAATATTGTTATTGGTTCCTCGTCCTTCTCTAGCCATGTTACTAGTGCTGCGCTCCTTGTCCATCCGTTGTAGCATTTATTGTTCTCTTCATTTACTGTTACTACTGTTGCCTTTGCCAATGTCACCATATTGCTTCCTGCAACCACATCTACCCATCCTTCTTTCGTGTATACGTTTCCATATATTAATATCAGTGGTCATTCCCAGCACCCTGGTATCCCAGGAACTTATCGTGCGCGCCATTCACATGGTAGGTAGTTCAATGTTACTTCCTTTGTTTGTCCTTAATCAGGTCCGTCCGTCACATACTGGAGCCCTTGCGTATGCTGCCAGTAGATGTTGTACATGGGCAGTGTTCCCTCTAAGCTGTGCGCATGTGCTCTTGCCCAGCTTCCTTCTGGGTGCCACTCAGAAGATTTTTAGCAGCCCACACAGACAATTCTCACCTATTCAGAAATATTTAATAAGACACAAACCACAGCAATTAATTGAAATGTGGTTTCTCTTAAAATAAGCAGCTAGTCTTGATATTCTGCTAATTTGCATTACACTACTATGCAAGGGTGACCATAAACAGCTAAAATCCCTAACAGCAAAATACACACTTAAAGGTTAAAAACTCATATGAAAAACGGTCTCCTGAACAGAAGACTAACCAAGATATGCCTGCACACATTAATCAAATAATGTTCCCATCCATCCCAAGACTCCTAAGCTTGATTCTACCACACTTTAACCTTATGACTCTAACTTTTGCCCCAGAACACATTAAGATAGTACCGGACAACTTTGACGACTCCTCTCTTGGCTCTGCAAAGGGTTAGCAGACGTGTACCTACATCCAATTGTTTTATCTTTGTTGTAATATGAGTAATATGAATAAAGTGCACATGCCATAATCTGTTACTCATTGTGCCTCACCAAAAGCGTCACCTACAAGATACAATCGAACTACCAGCTACAATATCGGATACTGACTGTAAGTAAGAAGGCTACCTGGATGTGTAACCTTATCCCATGCTTCCTCTTCTTTGTACATATGTTACGCAAGTGCTTTGAAGCGGCCCCCTTACAAGTCAACGCATTATAAAACTCAAATATTTGCCATGTAAGGATTTTGAAAAGACAAATGTGATGCTCAGTATCTCCTACTTCAGCATTACTAACATTACCCTATAAGTGGAGAGGAACATTGTAATATCATTTACTTTGCCTACATGGGGTAATAGTTATGAACTTTTCCTGGGACTACTCGTCCATAATATAAGGGCACCAGATATTCAGACAGGAGAATGCTTTTCACACAATCTGCCTCGTTTCCAAGTGTTCAGAGTTCCTTTGGGCGTAGACCGTCACAAATTATATGGGAACTCGCTGCTATGCAAAAACAGTTTGACCGAGCACTGTGTAATCCTACACAATGATATAAGGGTGGGGTATGTTGCAAACAATCTTGTATGCACTGCAAAAATACTGCTTACATGCAGAGTGATGACATTCTTAAAATGCACATAATATGTTGAGGCATTAAATATACCTTGCCTGCAAAGTATTGTGTGTCCGCATATATCCCAGTGAGTGTTTACTGCTGCAATCCCTCACGTTTTACAGTGCTCTCTCAACTAGTAATGGAGGCTAGCACAGGGGCCGGGGAAGGGTATGGGTGGAAGAGCACAGGTCATCACTCTTTGCGGGTGATGAACAAAGCAGCACATTTCAAAAACCAAGTTAGGCGTTTTTGCAGTACACTGAAGGAAATGTGTTACTTGTTTGCTAAAGGATAGGACATTCTAGTACCCGTCTAGACAACAGCACCTTATTTTTCTTTCTATGCTCAGCTGCTGAAGGCTTTTCAATATAATCATGTGCTCTGTATCGTCTCTAGCATTTCCCTGCATTCTATTTAACTTATAACAAAGAATTACAGAAGAGGGATCCATAGTTACAGAAGAAGGGACTCAATCTGTTTTATCTCTTGAGATGTGATGCCATTAACTTAAAGGCATATATATATATATATATATATATATATATATATATATATATATATATATATAATACACCATATCTTGCACAGGGATCCATAATAAAACTCAGGTTTAATTTGTCAAGGCTCTGGTGCGGAAGGGTGGGCAAAACTATAAACTACATTATGTTCTCTGTCATTTCACTTTTTATGTCAGGCTAACAAGCAAGACTCTAATCAGATTTTGCTCCCTACTTGGAGTCAAATCATTTTTCAGGAGTAAAAAAATAATTAGCTCTGCCAATAGGGATACTTTCTGCTTATTAAAAGATGTTCTTCCGTTTACAATTCCTGTGGAGATCAGGCATTAATATTCTTCACGTTTCTTCCTATGCCACTGCTCTGCTGGTCACTAATTCGAAAAAATATCAGTGGAGCTTTGTGGGTTGAAGCAACAAAATGTTCATCGTTTATCTTTTTTTTGGGCACATTTTCATTTTAGGAGTAAAAATTGATGGTGTATGTGTCTCTTAGCTGTAAGGCTGGTGTTATCACTACCCAAAGGACAACGTAAAGTGGATACTAAGCAGAGGCAGAGGAATATTTGATTATCATATTCTGAGGGGCAGTTATTCTGATGCAATTATCATCCTTACACAAACAATTAGAAGCATGTTCTCCTGGCCCTTGAATTACATCATTAAAGTGGCTATTGAACTCCTATCAGCACGTTTTTGGACACATTGCTTTTAATTGCCATTAATCCATCTGCAAATGTTGTATTTTGTCTGAATTTCTTGACAGCCACATCAGTTTATGACAAGAGATATTTGAGTGTTTTAGTGCACATGAGAGATTTTCCAGTGGCATAAAACGTTTGCAAGGTACTATGGCGGATTTTGAAATCTTGGACTGGTTGATGAGTTTTCTGTTTAATCACATATTACATATTCTCAGGGTAATTCATCGAATTTCGCACAAAAGTGGCGATACACTGCGGCAGCCGCGTGTGATAAAATCCATTTCATCGCACAGCGTAACGATGGATTTTAGCCTCCAAAACCAGCCGTGGTGCAGAGTGGCGCAGCGACCCTGCAGCAGCGCCAGTTACGCCCCAAGAACGCCCTTGCGCAAGGAAAAGCCATCAAAATCCCCAATTCATCGCAAATGTCTGCGCTAACCCTGGACCAGTTCACAGGGCTGCCAAACAGCAAACGCCAAGCGGGGAATGTGTATTTCAGGGGTTCGTGGGAAGTTTCACACGCGATTGTCCTGGGTACGTGTATTTCAGGGGTGCGCATGAAGTTTCACACGCGATTCCATCAGGGCACGTGTATTTCAGGGGTGCACGGGAAGTTTCACACACGAATTCAGCAGGGTACGTGTATTTCAGGGGTGCGCGGGAAGTTCCACACGCGATTGTCCTGGGTACGTGTATTCCAGGGGTGCGCGGGAAGTTTCACACGCAAATTCAGCAGGGTACGTGTATTTCAGGGGTGCGCGGGAAGTTCCACACGCGATTGTCATGGGTACGTGTATTCCAGGGTTGCGTGGGAAGTTTCACATGCGAATTCAGCAGGGTACGTGTATTTCAGGGGTTCGTGGGAAGTTCCACACGCGATTGTCCTGGGTACGTGTGTTCCAGGGGTGCGCAGGAAGTTTCACACACGAATTCAGCAGGGTACGTGTATTTCAGGGGTGCGTGTGAATTTTCACACGCGATTCCATCAGGGCACGTGTATTTCAGGGGTGCGCGGGAAGTTTCACACGCAAATTCAGCAGGGTACTTGTATTTCAGGGGTGCGCGGGAAGTTCCACACGCGATTGTCCTGGGTACGTGTATTCCTGGGGTGCGCGGGAAGTTTCACACGCAAATTCAGCAGGGTACGTGTATTTCAGGGGTGCGCGGGAAGTATCACACGCGATTCCATCAGGGCACGTGTATTTCAGGGGTGCGCGTGAAGTTCCACACGTGAATGTCCTGGGTACGTGTATTTCGGGGTACGCGGGAAGTTTCACACGTGAATTCAGCAGGGTACATGTATTTCAGGGGTGCGCGGGAAGTTCCACACGCGAATGTCCTGGGTACGTGTATTTCGGGATGTGCGGGAAGTCTTACACGCGATTTCAGCAGGTACGTGTATTTCAGGGGTTCCGGGGAGTACTACACGTGAATTGGCCGTGTGGGTCCTCCCAGGTGTTCCCTCTACACCCTCCACGGCCCCTGCAGGCAGCCCACACCACAGGGGACTACCGTGCACCCCTGCTCATGTCCCGCACGCAGCCCATCCACCATGGGCATGACCCCAGCCAAGCCACATGTCACCTTGCACTACTGATCAACAACGCATGTCTCCCAGCACCCCCAACCCCCAGCACTGTGGGGCCCCTGCCAGCAGGCCCCCACTCATGTCCAACTCATGTCCCCCTGCAACCCCACCCCCCAGCAGTCAGGGGCACCCTCCACCAGGCCCCCACTCATGTCTCCCAGCACCCCCACCCCCCAGCATCCAGGGGCACCCTCCACCAGGCCCCCACTCATGTCCAACTCATGTCTCCCAGCACCCCCACCCCCCAGCAGTCAGGGGCACCCTCCACCAGGCCCCCACACATGTCTCCCAGCACCCCCACCCCCCAGCATCCAGGGGCACCCTCCACCAGGCCCCCACTTATGTCCAACTCATGTCCCCCTGCACCCCCACCCCCCAGCAGTCAGGGGCACCCTCCGCCAGGCCCCAACACATGTCTTCCAGCACCCTCACCCCCCAGCATCCAGGGGCACCCTCCACCAGGCTCCCACTCATGTCCAACTCATGTCCCCCTGCACCCCCACCCCCCAGCATTGCGGGGCTCCTGCCGACAGGACCCCACTCATGTCCCACTCATGTCCCCCTGCACCCCCACCCCCCAGCATTGCGGGGCACCTGCCAGCAGGCCCCGAGTCATGTCCCCCAGCCAACGCGTCATCACAATCTAGATCCCTGGCCCTTATGGGCTGCCTCCACATGCCAAACACCCACCCAAGTATTGCATCCACCCACTTAGAAATGCCAATTACATGATACAACCCCAATGGCAAGTATGTAAATGAACACATGTCCCTCACATACACACAGTGGTTGTCAGTGAATGTCAAAACCCATATCATGATATGCATGAAACCAATGAGATGAATACTACACATTGAAGTTTGATGAAGGAAATGTATTAAAACCAACATAAATGGAACCAAAAATGAACAAACGACAATGGGAATTAAAAACCAAAAGCAGCATGTCCGTAAAATAATGTAAAACCACAAATCATAATCCAAAGGAAAGGTGTCCAAAGTCACAGTTCAAAAAAGTAAATCCAATGGAAAATCAAAACCGAAAACCATTGCTCCATGGGTAAATTCCAAATAAAAAAATAAAATCCAACAGTCAACTATATACAGAGAAACAATCCAGGGTCCATGATCCCAACGGAAGAAATGAAACATATCTAATAATACTACCTAATAAAAAAACTATGTACAAAAATGTGGTCCAGTGTCCAAAAGGTCCAAAAAAAATAAAAAAGCAAAGGAAACCTAACACTAACTACATAACTATTTACAAGGGCAGCGGGCTAGTCCGACGGCTCACTGGTTGTTGTCACGGGCCAGGGCATCATCGGACTCCTGTTCAATGGCTTGGAGGCGGGCATGTTCCCTGGCCCCGAGGTCTCGCAGGGATAATGCAGTGTCCAGCTCCAACTCCCTGCGAATACCCTTGAGGCACGCAGCCCGCCTCAGCGCCCTCTGCATGGAGTTCTCCGCCCTGAACATTGGGAGCCGTTCCTCCTCTGCCCGCTGCCCCTCCGCACCTATCTGCTGGCCCCACCGCTCCCACACGGAAGACACTCGGATTCCAGGGTTCTCCTGCCCTCCGGCCGATGCCTGCCCCCCTGATGTTGATGGCCCCGAGCCATGATGCCTCTCACGTCGAGCCTGCCGCTGCCTCTGACGCAACTGCCTGTGCCAGCACGACGGCATCCAGGCTGATGGAATCCACCGACGCTGTTGTGCACGTGCCCTGCCCGATGATGCCGTCACATCCTCCATCTGCTGGGGTCCAGTTGCTGGTGTGTCCACCCCTGCTGGACCTCCGACTCCCGACTGTGGCAGGGATGGGATCCCCACCGAGTTGGCTGCGTTGGTCGGGGCAGGTCCACAGGGGGCCCTGGTGGCATCTGGGCCGGAAGACGGCATGGAGAACGACTGGCGCATAGCCTCCACAGAGGAGGAGAGGGTCGCCAGAGTGCCCGACACATGTACGAAACCCCCGACCATGGCCGCTCCCAACTGGGCCACGTTGGCACGGTGCTCTTCGTGATGACGTGCGTGCTCCCCCCGGGAAGCACGCACCTCATCACGAATGACACCCGTGCGCAACTCGACACCAATCAGGACCTTGCCCATACGGCCAGGGGTCCCCTCGTCCGCAGGTGGAGGGGAGTCAGATGACATGGACATTCCCTCTACCTGCGGACGGGCCTAGGATGGGGCATCCCTGCTGGTGCATGGTGGTGCAGTCACAGTGTCAGGGACAGTGACATGCACAGGCACCTCCATGGCGACCTGTGCTGCTTCCTGCCCCTGCCCCTGGACTGCACCACTTGCACCAGCAGGGATGCCCCCACCAGGCCCCATGTGCGGCTCAGTAGCGGCCTCCTCCTCCTCTGTGGAAACCACCAACCTGGATGGCTCCACCCCGTCTTCCGCCGTTGCAAACCCCTGTGGGGGCTCACCCACCCCTTCCGCTGCAGCCATGGGGGCATCCCCACCGCTTTGCTCCACAGCGCCGTCTCCGCCCTCTTCTTCACTTTGCGCTGTGTAGAGGGAGACATAGAACACAAGCATCAGGGTACTGTACAATGGTCCCCTAGACAGGAAGCAATGGCAGATGAGTGGCACTGTCAAAGATCACTTCCATCATGTCCCTCCACAACACATGGGTCAGTGCAGGCAAAACACATGCAGTAACAGGCATGGCGCATGCTATGGACATTAGCAAACATGTCCAAGGGACTCTTGAAACATACAATGTTGTTTTTGAACTCACATGCATCATGGGTCATGCCTATCACATGCACACACTTCACCGTACTTTCATCCATCTGGACTCGTACACCCCAGACACAGTGGATGCAAGGATAACTAGGCTGCATCAGTGATTCTGAACATTGTCACAGACATGTGTCATGCATCCATGGCATTCACAAGTCACAGGCACACAGGTCAGACACACAGACATGGACACCATACATGTACATGGCATCAGCACCCATCCCTCACCCCCACCCATGTCCAGGAACAGAGACTGGCATGCTCTCATGTGTCCATTCCGCATAGGGCTCCCCATGTTGCATTTAAACACATACACCAACCGTGTGCTTCACACATTACTGGTCTCACATGCATGACCATGATGTCTCTGCACACACACACACGCGTACATGGCCTATGTCACACATACAGGCAAGTATCAGAAAACCAGCACACTGCAACATGCCCTGTCTCACACAGCAATGCTTGGCCACTTACCGCTCGACTCCAGACGGGTGTGCCTCTCAAGGATCTGGGCATGGAGCGCTGGGCGTAAGCGTTCCAGGACCCTCAGCTGGATGGTGCTCATGCTGCCCTGGCCCCCCTCCACGAGGCACCGGGCCTTCATGAGGGTCCTGGACCTCAAGTCCTCCCAGCGCTTCTTGACTTGCTTGATGTTGCGGGTTGCCACCCCCTCCGCGTTGATGGCAACCACAAAGTCGTCCCAGATCCTGTCCCGTCCTTCCTTGTCGGCGCGTGATGATCCGAAGAGGGCATCATAATGCCCCAGGACAAGCTCCACCAGGACACCAACTTCCTTCTGACTGAAGCTGGTGGCCTTCTGCCCCTCTGGCTGGGGGTCGCCAGTGGCCTCGGATGGTGTTTGCCCCAACATGGCGACCCCCGAGGCAGGCGTGGGTGGGCAACTGGGTCCTGGGGCTGGGCTGTGGAGCGATGGTATCCCAGTCAGGAGTCTTCTGTTCCAGCAGGGGTGGACACAGCCACTGGACCCCTGCAGATGGCTGATGTGCAGGCACCAAATGGCAGGGCACGGTGGCAGCAGGCAGGCAGGCAGGCAGGTAGGCAGCAGCAGATGGCTCGTGGGAGGCTGCTCGGGGCTCTGGGGGGCAGTAATTCAGCCTTTTGGGCAGGAGCGTGGTCTTCCGTGTGCTTACGCGTGGCCAGCTTGATACGGAGTGATTTGGCACATGAAAATTCTGCACGTCAGCGTGTAATTCGAGGAAAGGCCCTTAGCGCGTAAGCGCGTCAGCACGCATACGCGATTCCATTGGACCAAAGGCCCTTAGCGCGTAAGCACGTCTGTGACGTATCGCGCACGGGTGTTGCCCTGGCAGGGCTTGAAGATCCCACGTGTATTTCCATTGCTCTGTACGTGCTTTTCGTGGGGTGCGGTGCGTGTGTTCTGCAGGCGTTGGGGTTCATACGCTATTACTTCACAGCGGGTGGGTGTTGGCTACGCGTTCTTCTACACGAAAGGCAGACGGTGAGTTGTACCCTGCTCCCCCAGGCCCGATCGCGTGTTAAACTTCCCGTGAGCCCCTGAAATACAAGTACCCCGCTCCCCCAGGCCCGATCGCGTGTTAAACTTCCCGTGAGCCCCTGAAATACACGTACCCCGCTCCCCCATGCCCGATCGCGTGTTAAACTTCCTGCGAGCCCCTGAAATACACGTACCCAGCTCCCCCAGGCCCGATAGCCTTTTAAACTTCCTGCGCACCCACGAAATAGACGCACACGCTATTATTCACACAGCGGGTGTCCGTGTTTGTGGCGTACCCCTTTGCACGTCATTTAGGGGTGCGTGGGAAGTTTCACACGCGAATTCAGCAGGGTACGTGTATTTCAGGGGTTCCGGGGAGTACTACACGTGAATTTTATCGTGTGGGTCCTCCCAGGTGTTCCCTCTACACCCTCCACGGCCCCTCCAGGCAGCCCACACCACAGGGGACTACCCTGCACCCCTGCTCATGTCCCGCAGACAGCCCATCCACCATGGGCATGCCCCCCAGCCAAGCCACATGTCAACTTGCACTACTGATCAACAACGCATGTCTCCCAGCACCCCCACCCCCCAGCACTGTGGGGCACCTGCCAGCAGGCCCCCACTCATGTCCCCCTGCACCAGCCCCCCAGCATCCAGGGGCACCCTCCACCAGGCCCCCACTCATGTCCCCCTGCACCCCCACCCCCCAGCAGTGCAGGGCACCCTCCACCAGGCCCCCACTCATGTCTCCCTGCACCCCCAACCCCCAGCAGTGCAGGGCATCCTCCACCAGGCCGCCACACATGTCTCCCAGCACCCCCACCCCCCAGCAGTCAGGGGCACCCTCTACCAGGCCCCCACACATGTCCCCCTGTACCCCCACACCCCAGCATTGCGGGGCACCTGCCAGCAGGCCCCCACTCATGTCCCCCTGCACCCCCACCCCCCAGTAGTGCAGGGCACCCTCCACCATGCCCCCACACATGTCTCCCAGCACCCCCACCCCCCAGCATTGCGGGGCACCCTCCACCAGGCCCCCACTCATGTCCCCCTGCACCCCCACCCCCCAGCAGTGCAGGGCACCCTCCATCAGGCCCCCACACATGTCCCCCTGCACCACCACACCCCAGCAGTGCAGGACAGCTGCCAGCAGGCCCCCATACATGTCCCCCCAACACCTCATGACGATCCATAATCATGGCCCCCATGCCCCCTCAATACACTGCCCACGCCACCCCAGTCCGAACACACCACCAGGTATGACATCCACCCCACAAAGAAATCACCAGCACATGATGCATCCCAAATGGCTAGTCTGCACATCAACATATATCCGTCAAACCCACACAATGACAGCATGTGAATGAAAAAACACACATTGCGACATGTATGAAACCAAAGAGAGAATACCACACATTGAAGTACCAAATGATAATGTATTAAACAGAAAAGCAAGGCAATGAAATGGAACAGAAGAAAATGGAAATAAAAAAAGAAATCCAGCATGTCCAATAAATGAAAAAGACACATGAAATCCAAATGAAAAGCAATCCAAAAGCAAGTCTCCAAAGTGTGAGTCTGAGAAAATAAATCCAAGGTGCAAAAATAATAAAAAACCATTGATCCATGGGAAAAAAAAATGAACAATCCAAATCCATTGTCAAACTATGTACAAAGTGAACATCCAGGGCCCAATCCTTTAAATGAAACGTATAAAATAAAATCCTACCTAATGGAGAAATATATACAAGAAGTTGGGGCATTGTCCAAGCGCCCCAAAACAAAAAAACAAAAGGAAACTTAACACTAAAGAACTGTTTACAATGGCAGCGGGCTAGTCCGACGGCTCACTTCTGGATGTTCCTGGCCAGGGCATCATCGAACTCCTGCTCAATGTCCCGGAGGCGGTCCTCTTCCATGGCCCCGAGGGTCCGCAGGGATGACGACATGTTCTCCTCCAACTCCCTGCGGATTGCCTCGAGGCACTCGGCCCGCCTCAGGACCCTCCGCATGGAGTTCTCCTCCCTGACCATCGTGAGCCGTGCCTCTTCCGCCCGCTGCCGCTCCGCATCTATGGCATGGCCCAACCGCTGCCACACGGAAGACACTTCCCGTCCTGGGTCCTCCTGCCCTCCGGCCGATGCCTGCCCCTCCGATGTCGAAGGCCCCGAGCCATCATGGCTCCCACCTCGTTGCTGCTGCTGCTGTGCCTGTGCCCGTGCCCTGGCTCCTGCTGCCTGCACATCCTCCACCGGCCAGGGTGCAGTCATTGATGTGGCCACCCCTGCTGGACGTCCGACTCCCGACTGTGGCAGGGATGTGTCCTCCACCAGCCTGGCCGCACCGTCAGAGGCAGCTCCACAGGGCACCCAGGTGACAAATGGGTGGAAAGATGGCACGGAGGACGACTGGCGCATAGGGTGTTCAGTTGAGGAGGGGGTCGGAACAAGCTCCAGCAAACGGAGGAATCCGGCCTGGGTGACCTGTCCCAGTAGGCTGACGCGGTCAACGAGCCATTCGAGATGACGTGCAGTCTCCCCATGAAAAGACTGCAGGTCACCTCGCATGGCCCGTTGACGCAACGCCACACTAGTCAGGACAGGCTCAACCCGTACCTGGATAGCCACGTCCGCAGGCAGAGGAAGGCCAGTTGTTGTAAGTTCATCCCCTGCCTGAAAACGGGTCTGGACATAGGCAACCCTGCTGGTGCAAGATGATGCAGTGACAGGCTCAGGGACAGGATTGCACACAGGCACCTCCGCGGCGGCCTGTGCTGCCTCCTGTCCCTGGTCCTGCACTGCACCACTAGCACCAGTGGAATCCCCACCTCCAGAACCCGTCTCTGTCGCTTGCACGGCCTCCTTCTCCACCAAACCCCCCACCAACCTGGATGACTCCGTGCCATCTTCCCCCGTTGGGCCCTGTGGGGTCCCAGCTGCCCCTTCTGCTGCCGAGGAGTCCAACTCCGACCTCCGCCTCTTGGACCTCCCCCCGGCAGCTGTGGCCTGGGACGCGGCACCGGACTCCTCACTCCCCGACGAGATGACAACCTGGGAGGGGAGCCGGGCCTTGCGTCTCCGGCTGGCGGTGCAATCCCTGCCGCTGTGCTCCACAGCACCTTCTCCGCCCTCTTCATCAGTTGACGCTGCAGACAGGGAGAAATAAAACACAGGCATCAGGGCACTGTACAATGGACACATACACACATGACAGTTGTACATGAGTGGCATTGGCAAACCTCAGACATGGCATCACAATCGCCAACATACATCATTTCAACTCGCACACATGAGCCATACCACAGCCATATTGCAACAGCCAGCACCATCCATACACATACAACAGCATGAGCAGGCAAAGGTGAGCCAGACATCACATGCAACACAGGGAGTGCACTACACATGCACACACACCACCACACTTGCATGCATGTGTACACCTCTGCCAACTGTTGCAGTGTTGAGATCGGCATCCATGTCACATCTGCCAATCAGTCTTCCACATCCCAGTGTCACATGCATCCATGTTGCATCACTGTTGCCCCCTTGTCAAATACACACACATGCACATGTACACAGTGCAGATACATGTAGCTGAAACCAACATCCATGTGTGACATCACGAACATGCCTACTTACATACACATTCATTCAAACATGTGTGCCCACACATCTGCATTTGGCATGCAAGCCTACACACACAAGCACCATCCATGTCTCACACATGAGAGCCCTCGCATGTGTTAGCCTCACGGCCCTGTACACCCCCCCCCCACTTGGCCCCATTAAAACACATGTGCAACCTGCACACTACTGGCACACCACCACACGCACAGCTTACAATCAGGATGCATGTACACTTACCGCTCGACTCCAGACGGGTCTGCCGCTCAAGGACCTGGACGTGGAGCGCTGGGGATATGCGTTCCAGGACCCTCATCTGACCTTCCGACAAGTGGCCCCAGCGCCCCTTAGCATCCGCTGCCTTCAAGAGGCGCCGGGCCTTGTTGAGGGTCCTGGACCTGAAGTCCTCCCAGCGCTTCTTGACATGATGGAATAGTCGGACTGCCACCCCCTCCGCTTTGATGGCAGTCACGATGTCCGTCCAGATCCGAGTCCGTCCTTCCTTGTCGGCGCGGAAACTTCCGAAGAGAGCATCATACTGCCCCAGGACTTGCTCCACCAGGACACCACCTTCGGTGGCAGTGAAGCTGGTGCCCCTCTGGCCGGGGGTTGCCAGTGGTGCCAGATGTTGCAGTGCCCGACATGACAACCCCAGAGGCAGGAGTGGGTGGGCAACTGGGTCCTGGGGCTGGTCGGTGGAGCGATGGAATCCCAGTCGAGAGTCTTCGGTTCCAGCAGGGGTGGTCACAGCAACAGCACCCCTGGCTGATGTGCAGACAGCAAATGGCAGGGCACGTGGGCAGTAGGCAATCAGGCAGCAGCAGATGGCAGGTGGGAGTGTGCTCGGGGCTCTGGGGGGCAGTAATTCGGCCTTCTGGGCAGGAGCGTGGTCTTCCGTGTGCTTACGCGTGGCCAGCTTGATACAGAGTGATTTGGCACGTGAAAATCCAGCACGTCTGCGTGTAATTCGAGGAAAGGGCCTTAGCGCGTAAGCGCGTCAGCACACGTACGCAAATTCATTGGCCCAAAGGCCCCCAGCGTGTAGGCGCGTCTATGAGGTTACGCACACGTGCATTTTCCATGGCGCGTAGAAAAAATAAGCACGTCAGAGTGTCATAGCGTGTAATTGGTGGAAAGGGCCTCAGCGCGTATGCGCGTCTGTGACGTGCGTGCGCGTGCCTTTCCCTGTACACGGGTGCATGTTACACGTCCAGTGACTGCACGTCAGAGTGTCAGCTCGTGTAATTGGAGGATAGGGCATTAGCGCGTACACGCGGAAGTGACGCTGAACATGTGGGCATGTTTAAAAGGTACGTGTAGAACGCCATTTCCTTATACGTGCTTTTCGTGGAGAGCGAGTGGGTGAAATCTGTACTTCTTGTCGGTTCACACGCGATTTACTTCACGGTGTTCCAAGTTCGTACCCCCTGTTACCTCTGACAGCTTTTTCTCTTTTTGTCTTTTTCCTGGGCCTGTCTCCTCAAACAGCGTTCACTTCTTCTGTTGTCCTGTCTCCTCAGACAGCGTACAATTCTTCTTTTGGCGAGGGTGTTGCCAACGCGCACACGCGCGTCTTTTTCACACTATTTTTCCAGGAAGACGGTGAGTCGCGCACGTATTTAACATCTGTGCTTGCCCCGTGTGTCGCGTACCCCTTCAGAGGTCATTCTAGGCTGCGTGTGACACGCATACGTTCATTTTTGTGTTTCTGGGTGCCACAGCGTAGTGCAGGTTTATTTTTCCACGCACATGGTCTACGAGGGGTTGCGTGTACATTATCTCCCTTTTTTGGGGTGCCTGTGCGTTGCGTGACCCGTCATCTTCCCCCAGGGGTCACATACAGCCTTGCTAGAGCACTAGGGTATGAATTCCATCTAGTACCCTACCCCTTTGACGCCCAATTGCCCAGGACAATAGTTTACTGCAACTCCCATACGCACAACATCAGTGCCATGGTTGGGAGGCGAGCACGCGGTAAGGGTAGCAAAGGTGGCCGAGCCTCAAGAGGTGGCCGTGGTGGATACGGTAGGGGACATGGCCGGGACTTGCAGGGTGCCCCTAGCCCCCCATGTGTGGGTGACCAGTCAGGGACACCCATGCCCCCCCCGGTTGAGGGTAACGTGGCTGACACCATCCCTGCTCAGCCCTTGTTCGACCAGCCCATTGTGGCACCAGACCTGGCACAGGGTGACTCCATGGCTGACTTCCAGGTCAGCAGGTCTAGGCCACGTGTGGCGGTGCACGTTGGTGTCACCAGGCCACGTGGATCAGGGGCAGCTATGTCATCTGCTGCCCCGAGTAGGCAGGGTGGGGAGGCTGCAGGGGCAGCTGCGGCTCCATCCACCCCAGCTCTGAGTCTCCCAGCCAGGACAGTGTCGGTCCCAGTCCATCCTGCTGACGTTCCCCCTGACTACATCACACTTCAGCTAATGCCTGCACCAAGTCCCATGGTGAGTGTTCATTCCCACACTCCTAGTGCAGAGTCCACCGGGGCTCCTGCCCCTAGTGTCCAGAGCGGCGTAGGACACTCAGGATCCCCACCACCTTCCAAGCGGAAGAGGAAGAGTGCTCGTCCAGTACAGGCTGATGCCCCAGACACGGCTACACAGTCCGTCCCACCAAGGAAGCCCAGCTTCAATCAGGCCGAACTTGATGCACTTGTGGAGTATGTGTCCGCACATGACAGCGAAATGGTGATTACTGCAGGATGCAAGACCACACCTGCACAACGTCTGGCACACTGACAGACCATCGCGGACATCATAAGTGCCCTTGGATTCGTGAGGCGCACAGCTAATTATTGCTACAAGCGCTGGAATGACCTGAAGCGCAGGGCAAAGAAAAAGCTGGCCTCAAGTCATGCCGCTACTCTAGTGACTGGAGGTTGGAGGTGGGTCTCCAGCAGAGGACATTGAACTCACTCCTCATGAGTATGTTGCTGGGACCTACGTCACGGAGGGACAGATCCAAGGTGTGGGAGACCTGCCAGATTACGAGGCATTGTCCGGTGAGTGCACATGCATGTGTGTGTCATCCATGTGCATGGTGTGTGTGTGTGAGGGCTTCTGATTGAGTGCCAGGTGAGGGTGTGTGTGCCTGAGTGGTTTGGGTCACCCATGTGCTTCATCCAATACATTCTGCGCACCAGAATTTGGGTATTGCAGTATCCCTTCTGGCAACAGTAGACATTTAGCCCAACTTCACTCCAGTTGCCTTGAAGTGTCATCTTGCCACAACATTGTTGCGTATTATTCTGTGTTCATTCAGGCTGATTGTTTGCATTCCACCACTTTCACTAGGCATTTCTCAGTCCTATTGTCACATGTGTGACATGGCTATGGTACATGCCATCTGTGTGATGGCATGTGTAATGTATGTGTATTGGACATGCCAATCACAGGCCAATGTGTGATGGCACTGCTAGCCAGCATGCAGCAAATGTGTTGGTCTTCCATCTTGGTGTCATCAATGTGTGCCATTTGCCTCCCCTTCTTACGCAGTGACGGTGCATGCATGGGAGGGTTATAGTCATGTGGGACATGTGTCAATGAAGTACTGGTTCTGTTGCTTCTCAGCCCTAATTGTGTGCCATGGTGCTAATGCCTGTTCCCATTTCTTTTCTTTCATGTCTTTGCAGGGGATGACGCACTTGATACTGCTGGGGTTGTGGAGATGGTGCAGACCCAGGAGGGGTCTCAGGCCCAACCGGGCACCAGTGAGGGACGTGGTGTGGTGGTGGGTGAGAACCCACACTTGCTGCAGACCATTATCTCAAGGGGTGTCTCTGGGTGCACCTCCCCCGAGCTCTATTCAGGTGTCGATTCGGATGATGAGACCTATGTGTGGTCGCAGGTAAGTGTTTCTGGGAGGGATTCTGTACTGTCCAACCCACCTGCACCAGGGGTAGAAGCCTCAATGGGGATGTCAGTGTTGGGAGGTCCGCCTTTGGTGGTTACGGATGCAGGGTCACACTCCGCAACATCTGATCCTGGGCCAGCAGATCAGAGGGGGAATGCAGTCCTGCAGCCTGAGGCAGTGCCGGCACAGCAAGGCGCAGTTCGCCTTGTCCCAGACAGGAGTGGTGCCCGCCGACGCGGTGGCCGTACGCTACCTGGCAATACCGCATGGGAGCAATCCATATACGGTATGGCAAACCAACAGGCAGCATCATCTGAGATGATGGCTCAGGCCATGGATAGGGTGGCCACTTCCATTGTCCCCCAAGAAAGGCTGATGGAACAACTACAGCAGGCAACAGACTCCATTTGCCAGTCACACAGGGAGGACATGCTGGCATCCAACAGAGACAGACGGGCGGCACTGGAGACTCTGCGGGAAGCCATTTCTATTGAGTCCCAGGGCCACAGGAAGCCCTGTGGGTGGAACTCCGTCAGCTCAGGGTGGCTCTTGTTGAGCTTGAGGCTTCAACTGACATGAGGACAGAACAGCAGCTGGAGCGGCTCACACGTACGCTCTCAGTTGAGATGCAGGCAACTAGGGAGGAGGTCCGGGCATCCTGTGAGTTGTTGCATGGGGACCTCTGCACGATTATCCTCCAGAACCAGACCTTCCACACCCGCATGCTTGCTGCCATGGAGGACCAGACTAGGGCTTTGTGTGGGCTGCCTCCCATAGTGCACCACCTCCTGATGCAGCTGCAGAGGGTGAGGAGAGCGACAGCAGCGATTCTCTCACAATAGGGTAGCCGTGCAAGCCATGAGCCCATGGAGGTGTTTTTTTTTCCCAAAATCCACACAGGTAGGTTTTGGTGTGCACCCTGTCCTCGGACCTCCTGGGTGCCTCCCCCACCCCCCTGGCCTATACATGGCCATTTTTGATTTTTGATTTTTTTTACAGTGTGTTGCCTTGTGTGGCTCCCGTGGGCATACGCTGTATTGTGGCTGGGCACATGCAGGCTTGTCCTGAATTTGGGTTAGATGCTTGGGTTTGTGTGACACACACCCCTCCTGCTTCCCGTTTCCATGGGCTTGCAAAGGGTGTGCCCCAGTGACATTGACTTACACAGTGACGTTGGACTCCCATTCGATGTGTGGGCCGTCTGTAGTCAATACTGTGTATACATTCCTAGTGCATATTGTTGTTGTATTGTACACTGCATGGTGTATTGATATGTGCCTCTGCATCCATCTCATCCTCCTAATTTGCAGGTCCATTCCTCATGTCTTCACAAGGCGGTCTACTTTGGAAATGGAGTCCATGTTGGAAGCAGTGCACCTACACTTTTGCGTGGCGCTAACACTGTACAGTTGGAAGTGGTCGAAGTGCTGGCATTATCAGCTAGTGAGACTACCAATTTTTTAAATCCGTACTGTCATGTTTATGGTAGTTTGGAGGTTGTGTAGGTGATTGTTATTATTGCTAAATATTTGGTAATGTGTGTTGTCGTTCCTGCATTACTGTGAGCATTTCATGTGTGGCCAGTTTCCATTAGGGACACTGTACTTTGTGACACTTGTGTCATGTTGTGGGGATTAATTTGTTTGCTCTCACATAGCATGACATGCTATGGTGTGTTGTGTGGCGGTGCCGGGGAGGGGTTGGGTGACATGGCACTTTTCTCATGTTGTATTTTGCAAGTGGGTATTCATTTTTGCTGCATAGAAGTGTGTCTTTTGATGACACTGCATTGTTGGTGTTTGTGTAGGTAGGGATGCACACATTGTGACACTTCCAGGTGAACAATCTCAGGCTGCTATGGTTCTGACAGTTGACTGTCCCTTAATTCATCAGAATTGATAGATTGAGTCATCATTGATTGTCAGATGGTATGTGCCAGGGCTGTGTGCACTCCACAGGGGTGTGATTTCTATGTGAAGTAACTAGCCACCAGCTGCGTACGGGCTGCCTCACCCCGTGCCCTTTCCCCTCCCATGCGCAGCGGGCGTGCATGTGGTTGGGGATGTGGGGGCACCACCATGTCCACAGCCAGGCCCCGGCGTGTTGCAACACTGTGCAGGACACATGCTGCCACTATGATCCTGCACACTACTGGGGGAGCGTATAACAGCTGCCTGCCAGAAAGGTCAAGGGAGCGAAAGCGTGACTTGAGCACTCCGAATGTGCGCTCCACTATGCCCCGGGTTGCAATATGGGCTGTGTTGTATCTTACCTCGGGAGGCGTGATGGGGTTCCGAATTGGCGTCATCATATGGGTGCTCAGAGGGTAGGCACTGTCCCCTGGGGAGGTGGTGATGGGGATCATTAGTGGGGTAGTGACATTACTCTGTATCTGTCATGCATGCGTGTGCTGTGGCATTTATACTCACCAAGCAGCCATGCATCGCCATGCCGCCCAGCTTCCACGTCCCGGTTTAGGGTTGACATCCTGTAAATGAAGCTGTCGTGGGTGGACCCTGGATAGTTGGCATATACTGAGGTGATGATTCCCTTGGCATCACATACTACCTGGACGTTGATGGAATGCCAGTGCTTGCGGTTTCTATAGATGTGCTCAGATGCCCTGGGGGGACGTAGAGCCACATGGGTGCAATCAATGGCACCTAACACTTTGGGGAATTGTGCCACCCTGTAGAAATCCTGGCTGACAGCCTGCCTTTCTGCAGGTGTTCTGGGCAGGTATATGTGGCTGCGGACTGATGGGCGTGCAGTGATGATGGCCAACACCTAGTGTAGGCACCGTGACTGCGCGGCCTGTGACACCCCCCCCCCCTCTAGGGCACTTGTCCGCTGAAATGATCCGGTAGCCAAGAAGTGCAGTACATTGAGGACCTTCTCCAGGGGGCTGAGTGCTTGGGAGCACAGGGTGGGTGATGTGAGGTCATCCTCCCACTCACTGACCAGGTCGAGTATTATGTGAGGTGGAAACCTGTACCTCCCATACACCTGGTCATCAGGCATACCAAAAAGGCTGGTTCTGGGTGTAAAGATTCTGGCCCTGACTATCCTCCTCCTCCTCCTCCTGCGGTATCCCACAGCCACTGCTGCTAGGTACGGTATATTCATCCTGGCGTCTGAACTTGTTTGTTGTTTGCACACACTTTTATGCTGCGCGGGACGTGCGCCAGCTCCATGCTGGCATACGCGTTCCCAGATTGGACCTTTTTTTTGGCGCGTTGTAGGCGACCGTGTAAATCTTCCCGCCCACCCCAGGAATACACGTAACACGCTCTCCCAGGCCCAGTCGCGTGTAAATATTCCCGCCCACCCCAGGAATACACGTACCCCACTCTCCCTGGCCCAGTCGCGTGTGGAACCCCGTAATACACGTACCCTGCTGATATTGCGTGTGGAAGTTCACGCGGACCCATAATACACGTACCCTGATGAAATCGCGTGTAAGACTACCCGCGCACCCCCGAAATACACGTACCCAGGCCAATCACACTGCTGGGGGGTGGGGGTGCAGGGAGACATGAGTGGGGGCCTGGTGGAGGGTGCCCCTGACTGCTGGGGGGTGGGGGGTGGGAGACATGAGTGGGGGCCTGGTGGAGGGTGCCCCTGGATGCTGGGGGGTGGGGGTGCAGGGAGACATGAGTGGGGGCCTGGTGGAGGGTGCCCCTGACTGCTGGGGGGTGGGGGTGCAGGGAGACATGAGTGGGGGCCTGGTGGAGGGTGCCCCGGGCTGCTGGGGGGTGGGGGGTGGGAGACATGAGTGGGGGCCTGGTGGAAGGTGCCCCTGGATGCTGGGGGGTGGGGGTGCAGGAGACATGAGTGGGGGCCTGGTGGAGGGTGCCCCACAGTGCTGGGGGGTGGGGGTGCAGGGAGACATGAGTTGGACATGAGTGGGGGCCTGGTGGAGGGTGCCCCTGGATGCTGTGGGGTGGGGGTGCTGGGAGACATGAGTGGGGGCCTGGTGGAGGGTGCCCCTGGATGCTGGGGTGTGGGGGTGCAGGGAAACATGAGTGGGGGCCTGGTGGAGGGTGCCCCTGACTGCTGGGGGTGGGGGGGTGGGAGACATGAGTGGGGGCCTGGTGGAGGGTGCCGCTGGATGCTGGGGGGTGGGGGTGCAGGGAGACATGAGTGGGGGCCTGGTGGAGGGTGCCCCTGACTGCTGGGGGGTGGGGGGGGACATGAGTGGGGGCCTGGTGGAGGGTGCCCCTGACTGCTGGGGGGTGGGAGTGCAGGGAGACATGAGTTGGACGGTTCATAGTGATAATACCGAATAAAAAAATCTCTAAAACAAAAATCTCGAAAAAAAAGGCCGAAAAAAAAAATATCGAATTTTTTTTTTACTTTTTTTTCGAAATGGGGGGGTTCCCCCCCAACTCCACTTTTTTCTATTTTTTTTTATTTTAACCCTTTTTTTTTTACTTACCTGACCCCAAAAACACATATAAATAAATAAATAAATAGTTCGATATTTTTTTTTTCGAGGTTTTTGTCATTCGGTATTATGTTTTCGGCCTTTTGACTGACCACCGAGTTGGACATGAGTGGGGGCCTGGTGGAGTGTGCCCCACAGTGCTGGGGGGTGGGGGTGCAGGGGGACATGAGTGGGGGCCTGGTGGAGGGTGCCCCTGGATGCTGGGGGGTGGGGGTGCTGGGAGACATGAGTGGGGGCCTGGTGGAGGGTGCCCTTAACTGCTGGGGGGTGGGGGTGCAGGGAGACATGAGTTGGACATGAGTGGGGGCCTGGTGGAGGGTGCCTCTGGATGCTGGGGGGTGGGGGTGCTGGGAGACATGAGTGGGGGCCTGGTGGAGGGTGCCCCTGGATGCTGGGGGGTGGGGGTGCAGGGAGACATGAGTGGGGGCCTGGTGGAGGGTGCCCCTGACTGCTGGGGGGTGGAGGGGTGGGAGACATGAGTGGGGGCCTGGTGGAGGGTGCCCCTGGGGGGTGGGGGTGCAGGGAGACATGAGTGGGGGCCTGGTGGAGGGTGCCCCACAGTGCTGGGGGTGGGGGTGCAGGGAGACATGAGTTGGACATGAGTGGGGGCCTGGTGGAGGGTGCCCCTGGATGCTGGGGGGTGGGGGTGCTGGGAGACATGAGTTGGACATGAGTGGGGGCCTGGTGGAGGGTGCCCCTGGATGCTGGGGGGTGGGGGTGCTGGGAGACATGAGTGGGGGCCTGGTGGAGGGTTCCCCTGTCTGCTGGGGGTGGGGTTGAAGGGAGACATGAGTGGGGGCCTGGTGGAGGGTGCCCCTGACTGCTGGTGGGTGGGGGTGCAGGGACACATGAGTTGGACATGAGTGGGGGCCTGGTGGAGGGTGCCCCTGGATGCTGGGGGGTGAGGGTTCTGGGAGACATGAGTGGGGGCCTGGTGGAGGGTGCCCCACAGTGCTGGGGTGTGGGGGTGCAGGGGTACATGAGTTGGACATGAGTGGGGGCCTGGTGGAGGGTGCCGCTGGATGCTGGGGAGTGGGGGTGCTGGGAGACATGAGTGGGGGCCTGGTGGAGGGAGCCCCTGACTGCTGGGGGGTGGGGGTGCAGGGAGACATGAGTTGGACATGAGTGGGAGCCTGGTGGAGGGTGCTCCTGGATGCTGGGGGGTGGGGGTGCTGGGAGACATGAGTGGGGAACTGGTGGAGGGTGCCCCACAGTGCTGGGGGGTGGGGGTGCAGGGGGATATGAGTTGGACATGAGTGGGGGCCTGGTGGAGGGTGCCCCTGGATGCTGGGGGGTGGGGGTACTGGGAGACATGAGTGGGGGCCTGGTGGAGGGTGCCCCTGACTGCTGGGGGGTGGGGGTGCAGGGAGACATGAGTGGGGGCCTGGTGGAGGGTGCCCCTGGATGCTGGGGGGTGGGGGTACTGGGAGCATGAGTGGGGGCCTGGTGGAGGGTGCCCCTGTCTGCTGGGGGGTGGGGTTGCAGAGAGACATAAGTGGGGGCCTGGTAGAGGGTGCCCCTGACTGCTGGTGGGTGGGAGTGCAGGGAGACATGAGTTGGACATGAGTGGGGGCCTGGTGGAGGGAGCCCCTGGATGCTGGGGGGTGGGGGTGCTGGGAGACATGAGTGGGGGCTTGGTGGAGGGTGCCCCACAGTGCTGGGGGGTGGGGGTGCAGGGGGACATGAGTTGGACATGAGTTGGGGCCTGGTGCAGGGTGCCCCTGGATGCTGGGGGTGCTGGGAGACATGAGTGGGGGCCTGGTGGAGGGTGACCCTGACTGCTGGGGGGTGGGGGGGCAGGGAGACATGAGTTGGACATGAGTGGGAGCCTGGTGGAGGGTGCCCCTGGATGCTGGGGGCTGGGGTGCTGGGAGACATGAGTTGGACATGAGTGGGAGCCTGGTGGAAGGTGCTCCTGGATGCTGGGGGGTGGGGGTGCTGGGAGACATGAGTGGGGAACTGGTGGAGGGTGCCCCACAGTGCTGGGGGGTGGGGGTGCAGGGGGATATGAGTTGGACATGAGTGGGAGCCTGGTGGAGGGTGCTCCTGGATGCTGGGGGGTGGGGATGCTGGGAGACATGAGTGGGGAACTGGTGGAGGGTGCCCCACAGTGCTGAGGGGTGGGGGTGCAGGGGGATATGAGTTGGACATGAGTGGGGGCCTGGTGGAGGGTGCCCCTGGATGCTGGGGGGTGGGGGTGCAGGGAGACATGAGTTGGACATGAGTGGGGGCCTGGTGGAGGGTGCCCCTGGATGCTGGGGGGTGGGGGTGCTGGGAGACATGAGTGGGGGCCTGGTGGAGGGTGCCCCTGACTGCTGGGGGGTGGGGGTGCAGGGAGACATGAGTGGGGCCTGGTGGAGGGTGCCCCTGACTGCTGGGGGGTGGGGGTGCAGGGAGACATGAGTTGGACATGAGTGGGGGCCTGGTGGAGGGTGCCCCTGGATGCTGGGGGGTGGGGGTGCTGGGAGACATGAGTGGGGGCCTGGTGGAGGGTGCCCCTGGATGCTGGGGGGTGGGGGTGCAGGGAGACATGAGTGGGGGCCTGGTGGAGGGTGCCCCTGACTGCTGGGGGGTGGGGGTGCAGGGAAACACGTGTTGGACATGAGTGGGGCCTGGTGGAGGGTGCCCCCGGATGCTGGGGGTGGGGGTGCTGGGAGACATGAGTGGGGGCCTGGTGGAGGGTGCCCCACAGTGCTGTGGGGTGGGGGTGCAGGGGGACATGAGTTGGACATGAGTGGGGGCCTGGTGGAGGGTGCCCCTGGATGCTGGGGGGTGGGGGTTCTGGGAGACATGAGTGAGGGCCTGGTGGAGGGTGCCCCTGACTGCTGGGGGGTGGGGGTGCAGGGAGACATGAGTTGGACATGAGTGGGGGCCTGGTGGAGGGAGCCCCTGGATGCTGGGGGGTGTGGGTGCTGGGAGACATGAGTGGGGGCCTGGTGGAGGGTTCCCCTGGATGCTGGGGGTGGGGGTGCAGGGAGACATGAGTGGGGGCCTGGTGGAGGGTGCCCCTGACAGCTGGGGGGTGGGGGTGCAGGGAGACATGAGTTTAACATGAGTGGCGGCCTGGTGGAGGGTGCCCCTGGATGCTGGGGGCTGGGGGTGCTGGGAGACATGAGTGGGGGCCTGGTGGAGGGTGCCCTTGGATGGTGGGGGGTGGGAGACATGAGTGGGGGCCTGGTGGAGGGTGCCCCACAGTGCTGGGGGGTGGGGGTGCAGGGGGACATGAGTGGGGGCCTGGTGGAGGGTGCCCCTGGATGCTGGGGGGTGGGGGTGCTGGGAGACATGAGTGGTGGCCTGGTGGAGGGTGCCCCTGGATGCTGGGGGGTGGGGGGGTGGGAGACATGAGTGGGGGCCTGGTGGAGGATGCCCCACAGTGCTGGGGGTGGGGATGCAGGGGGACATGAGTTGGACATGAGTGGAGGCCTGGTGGAGGATGCCCCTGGATGCTGGGGGGTGGGGGTGCTGGGAGACATGAGTGGGGGCCTGGTGGAGGGTGCCCCTGACTGCTGGGGGGTGGGGGTGCAGGGAGACATGAGTTGGACATGAGTGGGGGCCTGGTGGAGGGTGCCCCTGGATGGTGGGGGTGCAGGGAGACATGAGTGGGGGCCTGGTGGAGGATGCCCCTGGATGCTGGGGGGTGGGGGTGCTGGGAGACATGAGTGGGGGCCTGGTGGAGGGTGCCCCTGACTACTGGGGGGTGGGGGTGCAGGGAGACATGAGTTGGACATGAGTGGGGGCCTGGTGGAGGGTGCCCCTGGATGCTGGGGGGTGGGGGTGCAGGGAGACATGAGTGGGGGCCTGGTGGAGGGTGCCTCTGACTGCTGGGAGGTGGGGGGTGGGAGACATGAGTGGGGGCCTGGTGGAGGGTGCCCCTGGGGGCTGGGGGTGCTGGGAGACATGAGTGGGGGCCTGGTAGAGGGTGCCCCACAGTGCTTGGGGGTGGGGGTGCAGGGAGACATGAGTTGGACATGAGTGGGGGCCTGGTGGAGGGTGCCCCTGGATGCTGGGGGGTGGGGGTGCAGGGAGACATGAGTGGGGGCCTGGTGGAGGGTGCCTCTGACTGCTGGGAGGTGGGGGGGTGGGAGACATGAGTGGGGGCCTGGTGGAGGGTGCCCCTGGGGGCTGGGGGTGCTGGGAGACATGAGTGGGGGCCTGGTAGAGGGTGCCCCACAGTGCTTGGGGGTGGGGGTGCAGGGAGACATGAGTTGGGGCCAGGTGGAGGGTGCCCTTGGATGGTGGGGGGGTGGGAGACATGAGTGGGGGCCTGGTGGAGGGTGCCCCACAGTGCTGGGGGGTGGGGGTGCAGGGGGACATGAGTTGGACATGAGTGAGGGCCTGGTGGAGGGTGCCCCTGGATGCTGGGGGCTGGGGGTGCTGGGAGACATGAGTGGGGGCCTGGTGGAGGGTGCCCTTGGATGGTGGGGGGGTGGGAGACATGAGTGGGGGCCTGGTGGAGGGTGCCCCATAGTGCTGGGGGGTGGGGGTGCAGGGGGACATGAGTTGGACATGAGTGGGGGCCTGGTGGAGGGTGCCCCTGGATGCTGGGGGGTGGGGGTGCTGGGAGACATGAGTGGTGGCCTGGTGGAGGGTGCCCCTGGATGCTGGGGGGTGGGGGGGTGGGAGACATGAGTGGAGGCCTGGTGGAGGATGCCCCACAGTGCTGGGGGTGGGGATGCAGGGGGACATGAGTTGGACATGAGTGGAGGCCTGGTGGAGGATGCCCCTGGATGCTGGGGGGTGGGGGTGCTGGGAGACATGAGTGGGGGCCTGGTGGAGGGTGCCCCTGACTGCTGGGGGGTGGGGGTGCAGGGAGACATGAGTTGGACATGAGTGGGGGCCTGGTGGAGGGTGCCCCTGGATGCTGGGGGTGGGGGTGCAGGGAGACATGAGTGGGGGCCTGGTGGAGGATGCCCCTGGATGCTGGGGGGTGGGGGTGCTGGGAGACATGAGTGGGGGCCTGGTGGAGGGTGCCCCTGACTACTAGGGGGTGGGGGTGCAGGGAGACATGAGTTGGACATGAGTGGGGGCCTGGTGGAGGGTGCCCCTGGATGCTGGGGGGTGGGGGTGCAGGGAGACATGAGTGGGGGCCTGGTGGAGGGTGCCCCTGACTGCTGGGAGGTGGGGGGGTGGGAGACATGAGTGGGGGCCTGGTGGAGGGTGCCCCTGGGGGCTGGGGGTGCTGGGAGACATGAGTGGGGGCCTGGTAGAGGGTGCCCCACAGTGCTTGGGGGTGGGGGTGCAGGGAGACATGAGTTGGACATGAGTGGGGGCCTGGTGGAGGGTGCCCCTGGATGCTGGGGGGTGGGGTGCAGGGAGACATGGGTGGGGGCCTGGTGGAGGGTGCCCCTGACTGCTGGGGGATGGGAGGGTGGGAGACATGAGTGGGGGCCTGGTGGAGGGTGACCCTGGATGCTGGGGGGTGGGGGTGCAGGGAGACATGAGTGGGGGCCTGGTGGAGGGTGCCCCTGGATGCTGGGGGGTGGGGCTGCAATGAGAAATGAGTGGGGGCCTGGTGGAGGGTGCACCTGACTGCTGGGGGGTGGGGGCGGTGGGAGACATGAGTGGGGGCCTGGTGGAGGGTGCCCCACAGTGCTGGGGGGTGGGGGTGCAGGGAGACATGAGTGGGGGCCTGGTGGAGGGTGCCCCTGACTGCTGGGGGGTGAGGGGGGTGGGAGACATGGGTGGGGGCCTGGTGGAGGGTGCCCCTGGGGGGTGGGGGTGCTGGGAGACATGCGTTGGTGGGCAGTAGTGCAAGGTGACATGTGGGTTGGCTGGGGGGCATGGCCATGGTGGACGGGTTGCCTGCGGGACATGTGCAGGGGTGCAGGGTAGTCCCCTGTGGTGTGGGCCGCCTGCATGGGCCGTGGAGGGTGTAGAGGGAACACCTGGGAGGACCCACACGGCCAATTCACGCGTAGTACTCCCCGGCACCCCCGAAATACACATAGGCTGCTGGATTCGCGTGTGGAACTTTCCGCGCACCCGGAGTACACGTACCCTGCTGAAATCGCGTGTGGAACTTCATGCGCACCCCGAAATACACGTACCCTGCAAATTCGCATGTGAAACTTCCCGCGCACCTTGGAATACACGTACCCTGCTGAAATCGCGTGTGAAACTTCACGCGCACCCCGAAATACACATTCCAAGGACAATCGCGTGTGGAACTTCCCACGCACCCCGAAATACATGTACCCAGGCCAATCGCGTGTGGAACTTCCCGCGCACCCTGAAATACATGCACACGCTATTTTTCACACAGCAGGTGTCCGTGTTTGTCGGTACCCCTTTGCACCTCATTTGTCCTAGAGGGCCACAGTATGGATCATTCATCATAGCTGTATATAGGTGCTTTTTGTTAGCGCACATTTTGGCGCACATTTATTTCAGGCGCAGGGACGCTACCGCCTGCTTTCTCGTGGCGGACTTGTTTGGCCCTGTGTGCGTCTTTGCCCATGCGCTGGTTTGCCCTATTCGATTCCATGAATACGAGTTGTAGGCGAGCGTGTGGGCGTTCCGCGCACTTGCCTCCTGTACTTCCCCCGTGACGCCCATATTTTCACGCGTTGTTCCCCATTCCGAGAGTTACGCCCCGTGTTCCGCCTACTTTTGTTATGTGCGCCGCGATATGTCCGATTTCGCTGTGGCCGTGGCGCACGCCGTTGGATGACCTGTGCGCCGGCGTGCGCCGCGCACTTTTTCAGCTCACATCCAATATTTTTCTCGCGCACGGACTTCCATGAATCGATGTGTGCTGGTTTCCCTGCGATTTTCGCACTTGCACTTCGATTCGCACATTTTGGCACCTCTGCGCCAGAATTTTCTGCGCACATTAATTCCATGAATCGGCCTGTAAATATTAGCCTGTGTGTTTGGAAAAAGTGTTGTAAGATTTATCAAGAATTGCAGTGGCTGGGAAGCGGACATTCCTTTCCAAACTCTCTTCCGCGACGGTAGTTCACTAAATACACATGCTCACAAAGTGGCTTACCTCATTAGTCAGTTGCGCACATGGAAAATAATGTGCGCACAACAGCAAACCAGTTCTGCACATAGAGAAAAATAATTAGAGGGAACATTGTACATAAGTAGTATTTTGATTAAGTTATTTTCATACTGGTACGTGTCCCTTGATTTCCATCTCAGCGTAGCTAGTCTCCCTTGGAATTGTCCTCTTGTTTGGAACAGGGCCAGGTATAGCAGGCCCTCCACTGATGTTGCAGGTACCTCAGTTGCCACAAATGTTCTGGATGCGCTCATGGCGTATGGGATCAATGAGCACACATAGCAGTTGTCCCCTTGCCAATTTTGGACATGTGTTGGTACCACATGTTATTTGAGACGTGTGCAGACTCTGTAAGGTATGTGTCTACCCCGTTGTTATCAATAGAGGCATTACGTTAATCCCTCTTCCTGTTCCCTCTTGGGGTATTTGTACCACCTGACACTGTACCTGTTGCAGCCGTGGTGGGGGGTCTGTTAGTAGAGGGTGATGCCATAACATAGGAAGCATAGTGTGCCTGCCAGACAGTGGCAGCAAGTAGACCAGTGATTAAAAAGTATGGCTATCATCTTTATTACAATTGCTAATATCACTGGCATAGTTCTCTTACCTTTGCTGCGGTCCTGCAGCTTCTTTACGTTTTATTATATAGATGCCTGCCTGAAAATTTCTCAAAATCTGCGTTATTTTGTTAGTGTTTTTTCAAGCTCTCCCTATCATATAGTCGTTCAGAGCCCAGCCGAAAAGCTGTTCCCATGCTTTTCTTAGCGTCCTATCCCTTAAAGCTGGTAAGTGTTCATGGAGATGGGGGAAGGATTGCTCTATTATCAAAATGAACGTGTTGTAGTACACACGTAATCTTTTTTTCTTTAAGTATTTTGGTCTTTTTATAACGTACACAAATTGGTGTGACAATTCTTCTGGAGTGTTGTCATCCGTGGGCAGCATTTACCTCTGGGCACTGACGTATGTGTTAGTAACTTAAATTCTCTTCTTTCTATATATAACAGTACTGTGCGGTACCTGCATGTGCGAGACAAAAAGGAGAAAAGGACATGCACGTGTCTACACAGTGTGGTGTAAATTTGCATATTATTGGACAATTTCTTTATTACGGATTGACTGGGGTGGTGTTTGCTTTAGTCTGGGATCTCGTGACCATGGGGTGGGGTATGGGTGATTGTTCACTTATGTCTTTAGGGGGTTTGGTGTCTTTGCTGTGTCGCTGTTGTCGTTGGTTGTCGTTGCTGATGCGTTGGCCCTTCCGTCGACGCAAGGGGGGGGTCTGTGCTTTGTAGGGCTTGATGTCATGCAGGGGGGACCAGGCGTTCTTGTCCCGCAACTTAACAGCTCTAGGAGCTGTTTTTTCCACCTGGTGGGGCCCAGTGAACCGGGGGCTGTTCCAACGGCGGTTAAAGTTTATCAAAAGAATTTTGTCCCCCTCTTTTACTGTCCACTGTGCGGCTTGTTCCTGTTCTTCGTTTGCTTTTTCTTCTTGTTTGCTGTTCTTCGACCCTCCCCGCGTTTGTTCAATCTGTTGAGACATAAAGGCGACACTAGTAACCAAGGAAGAGACGTATTCGTACATTTCTTCATCAAAAACATGTTGCGAGGCATGGCAATCTGTTATAGCTCTTGATGGTGGTGTGAGTGGAAGGTGCATTTGGCGTCTGGTCACCACCTCGTGGGGTGTGAGGTGGTGGTCCGACCCTGGCCTATTCCTTAATTCAAACAGAGCCAAGGGAAGGCAGTAAAGCCAACTCTTTTTTGTTGTTTGCTGAATCTTTGCTATCTCTTCTTTTAGGAGGCTGTTGAGGCATTCACAGATGCCGTTTCCTTGCGGGTGGGACACGCATGTGAATTTATGCTTTATACCCAGGAGGGCAGTTACATGTTGGAACATTTCATTGGCAAAGTGTGGGCCGTTGTCCGACCACAACACTTTGCATACCCCCCACCTCGGGAATACCTCCCTTACCAGGAACTTCGCTGCTCTGAAGGCGTCTGCATGGGAGCATGGACCGGCCTCGATCCACCTTGAAAACTGGCATACTACTACAATCTTGTATCTGTATTCTTGGCATACATTGATCATGTCAACGTAGTCAATATGTAGGTGCAGGAAGGGCCCTTCTGGTGGGGGTATAGTACCTTTGATCACTTGCAGCGTGTGACCGGCCGTAAATTGTTGACAAATGAGACAATTGCTAATAAAGTTTGCAACGTGTGAATTTAGCTCAGGACAGAACCACGCCTCTTTTATTCGTGCTGCAATCACTTCTTTTCCTGTGTGTGTGGGGCTGTGTAGTTGTGCCAAAGCTGTTTTCAGTAAGGGTAGGGGCATTACTATTTTGCCTGTATTACTCTGTCGCCACAATGCGTCTGTGGGAGACATGGTGCATCCTCTTTTGATCCATAGTTCTTTTTCTGCCATAGGTGCTGCTGCCTGTAGTTCCATTATTTGAGTTTCAGGGATGTGTGTGTACCGATCCTTCAACATCTGTCTTGCCCCCGCCCCCCCTTATCTTTTTGTTTTTCTGGGAAGGTCCAAATCTCGCCAAAATACACAGCATATTTAGCATGTGCATCTGCTGTTTTGTTGCCCTTTGAAATTGGATCATCCCCGTTTGTGTGGGCCTGGCATTTTACCAGGGCAATTTCTCTAGGGTCTTCAATTACTTCAATTAGTTCAGCAAGTAGTAGAGCATGTTGCACCGGGGTGCCGTCTGCTCTTCTAAACCCTCTTCGTTGTCTCTTAATTAACCCTGAGTGCACCGTTGATGTGACGTATGCACTGTCAGAGTATACTGTTACCCTTTTGTCATAGCTTTCCTTTAGTGCCAAAATCAAGGCCACTAGTTCTGCTGCTTGTGCAGAATAGTGTTGTGGTAACTGTACGCACTTACTGGGACGTACGTACAGTCATCCTTCAGTCGTACCACTGCTGCACCTGTTCTTCTTACCCCATCACTCTGGTCAATTGTTGATGACCCATCAATGTACATAACCTCTCCCCCCTCTGGGGAATTTTCCTCAACTTTCCTTGTGCTGGAGTACACTTCAATGGCCTCTGTGCAATGATGGGCGTAGGTGCCATCTTCTACTACCTCTGCTATAAATCTTGCTGTATTCACATTACTGCACCTCACAATTTTCAATTCTGGTCTGGGGTCTGGATAAAATAATTTCATAGCTTGTTGCCCTCTGAGTGGTCAATGTGGATTTGGGTTTATTCAATATTGCAAAGAGAGCGTGTTCCATGTACAGTGTGGTGGGGCACCCCATTGTTATTGATGATGATTTTTCTATCGCAAATGCTGCTGCTGCTAGGCTTTGTTCGCACGGGAAGTGACCCATCATTACAGGATCTAGATGGCCACTGTAAAATGCTGCTTGTTTGTGTCCCAGGCTAGTTTTCTATGTTAGTACCGCTTTCATTACTGCTGAGCCACAATGTGAAAATATGTAGAATGGGTCTTCGTAGTTTGGGGTTGCTAGTACTGGTTCAGTGGAGACGGCATGTTTTAGTTCACTGAAAGCCTCTGTCATTTCCTTTGTCCATTTCAACTTCTTTTCCACCCTCTGTGCTGCTTTGAGGGCCTCAAGCAGTGGTCCTGTGTATGTGCTGTAGTCGAAAACCCATGCCCTGCAGTAGTTGCATAGACCCAAAAACTGCTGCAATTCTCTTACCGTCTGTGGCTGCGGTGTGTTTGTTATTGCTTGCGCTCTTTGTGGTGCAATGTTCCTCCCATTTTGTGAAATCAGTTGGCCTATGTACAGTACCAGTTCTTGGCAGTATTGCAATTTTTCTTTGTACCCTTTCTCAGCTAGTACTATGAGCATCTTTACAGAGTCTTTTCTGCACTTTTCCTCTGTGGTGCTGCATATGATTATGTCATCTACATATTGTAGCACTGTGCTCTCCATTTCAATGTTACTCAAATCCATTTGTATCACCCTGTTAAAGATGGATGGTGATTCGCAGTACCCCTGTGGTAGCCTTGTGTGTTTCCATTTTGTGTTGCGGTATGTGAAGCTGGTCAAATCTTGTGAGTCAGGGTGTAGGGGTATCGAAAAAAATGTTTTTTTAGGTCAATCACAGTGAACCGTGATGCTTCTGCTGGTACTCCACATAGTATAGCTGTGTTAGATGCTATAGGGTATTCTGCTTCTACAATGTGGTGGAGGGGTCTTAGATCTTGGATGAAACGCCAGGACCCGCCCTTTGCTTTGCGTACAGGGTACACAGCAGTGTTGCATGGGGACTCTGATGGTACTAGTATACCTCTATCTATTAGTGCTGTTATTGTTTTATATATCCCCTCATCTGCTTCCTTTGATAGTGGGTATTGCTTTACTCTTGGCAGCACTGCTCCTTTTTTCAATTTTATCTTTACTCCTCCAATGCTTTTTATGCATCCTACGTCGTATGGACTTGTGGTCCATAGAGATGCTGGTACTTCTGCTAGGTCATCCTCGTAAGATGGCAGTGCTGTAGTGGCAGGTGCCTCAAGTACCATTGCCATCTTTTGTGCTACTTCTTTGTATGTCACTCTCAACCAAATGTTAACGCTCATCTCAAACACCATCTCTCCCTCTCCGTTATCGTCAGAGAACAGCTCCTCATCTGATACCTGTGTTAGTCGGCATCCCTCAGCTAGTGCTATTACTGCTCTCCACGCTTTCCCTTCCCTGTCCTGGGCATGCAATGCAATGTAGTCTGCTGTTGCCACAATACTCTCAATGTTCACTGGCATCATGGCCCCTTCCTTTTCACTGGCTGGTGTTTCGGGTCGGAAAAGGTAAGCTGTTGGTCTCCTCCAAATGTTCCCTTCAATTCCTGGTTGCCATGCTATTGCCATGTCTGTTCCATATTGGAAGATGTCTCCATCTACTGGTTCTGTCCTGGCCACTGTTTTGCCACAATAAGCCTGCAGTATTTGTCGTGCTGTAAGCATGTTAATGCCAGGTGTGGAGCAAATGATCCCCTTTTCGGTAAGGGAGATGGTCATATTCAGTCTGCTCATGATGTCTCTCCCTAGTATGTTTACCGGTGATTGCTTCAAATACAACAGTGGGAGAGACATATTGTGATCTCTTATAGATAAGGAGATGTTATCAGTGAAGGGAACCAACCCTCTAGCCCCAGAGAATCCTTGAGTGTTCATAGCCTCGCCTGACCTAGTTGCCCCTGTGTCAACTAGGAAGGAACAATTTTTGTCACCTATCGCCACCTGTATGCGTGGTTCCTCTGCAGGGTTAGGTGTTACTGATAGGATGGGACACATCAAAGACACCTGTGGGCCGTCCTATTGTGGGTAGAGTGACTGTCCAATCCCTGTGTAAGGGTTGTGACCCAATATTGTCACCTTCCCCAGCTGTGTGTGTTTTACAGGCGTGTCAGTTGATGATATTGCATTGTCCTGTATTTGTGTGAGCTGCTGTGTTGTTTGGACCTGTCGTTGTTGTGTTGCAATCGCCTGCTGTTGTGGTTGGTGTTGTGTCCGTTGCTGTGGTGGTGTGTATGTTTGTATTTGTAGCTGTGGTTGCTGTTGTATTTGCTGTGAATGTTGTTGTGGTTGTGGTTGTTGTTGTGTCTGTGGTTGTTGTATGTACCCCTTAAGTTGCTGGGGGTGTTGCAGTGGTGCTTGTGGTTGTAGTAGTGGTTGCTGTGGTTCCTGCTGTTGTTGGTAAAATTGCTGTTCCCCAATAGGCCCTTGCTGTCCTTGCTCTCCCCAACCTGTTTGTCCCGGCCTCATTCTGCATGTGCGTGACATGTGTCCCACCACTCCACATATCCAGCATATTGGTGGTTACCGGGCTTGCCATGGGTATCCCCCTGTGTTATCTGAGTACCCCTGCTGTCCAGGTTGGCTGTAACCCCGGAACCCTCCCCATTGTTGTTGTGCATTTGTGCCAAATCCTCTCCCTCTCATTTGTCCGCCCCTCCCTTTGCAGTTGTTTGAGTATCCATTCTCCATTTGCATATAACCCCCTCCGGCGTGTGCTGTGTATGGTGGGGGTGGAGGCATCTGTTGTGTCATGATTTGTGCTTGCTGAAACGGTGCTATTTGTTGTTGTGTCACGTCTTGTGTTACCGTGGCTTGTGTGGGCACGGGGGCTGCTATCAGTTCCCCTTCCATGGAATATTTAGATAGTTTCTTTTGGACCAATTTCGCTTCCTCTGTCTTCCTATCTTCCTCCTTTTGTTTCATCTTTTCTTGCCACCTCCTGCAGTAGTGCACTATTGTCAGATGTATTTCTGGCCATGCCTTTGCTTCCATTCCCACTAATTTCTTCAGCTGCTTTTGTAATTCTTCTGGGAGCCCTTGTACTAGTATGTGGTAAAATATTGCTAGTGTCTTGTCCCACGGTTCCCGCGTTTCTAAGCGCCACTTCTCCTGGATCTCCTGGATGTAATCAACAGGGTCCTCATTCTCGCGCATCTTGTGAGATGTTATTGCTCCTATGTCTGAGGTGTCTGGGTGCTGGACCCTCAGGACTTGCCATAGGGCGTGCTTCCAGTTAGCAAATGGCGCTCCATCATGTGACGTGTCGTTTATTGTTACCCCTGGGAATCTTCCCTCTTCCATATGTCGTCTGCAGCATCCCCAGTATTGAAATTAGTAACCCCTTTAAATCACCCACCACTAACTTTTGACCCGCAGTGTGCTTTTCCATTTCATATATCCATTTTCCAGCTCCTCCACTCAGAGATGGAAGTCTACATTTAATATTTTCTTTATCTGCATGTTTCCATAGGACATATTGTGGCCTTGATCCCCCCCTCTCCCGGAGTGGCATTAAATTGTACTCCCTTACTTCCCCTGGCGTTCGCCTATGTGGGGACATTATGGTGTATTCAACATATTCTATGCTAGGTAACTCCTCAATGCTGTCAATATTACAGTATTTCGCGCTATTGTTTCCCATGCTCTTCCTTCCTTTCCCATTACTCTCCTGTCCCATCATGGGTGTGTCTGCTCGCTCTTCCTGCCTGCGTCCTGGGAGGTCCCTAAGTCTGTTGACATATGGGGTGTGTGCAGGTGTAGGTGTTAGTGGTCGTGGTGTTTTTCTGTTCACTTCTCTCCTTCTCATTTCCTCTGTGTGTTGTTCCCTCCGCGTCTCGCAAGCCCAGGGTGACTCGCAGTTGGTGCGCGTTATGTACAATTTATCTAAACTCTCTCTATTTCCCTCCCTTCTATCTTCACACCACCCTTCTTCTTCCATGCTGCAAAATCCATCTTGAAATGTTGATCCCCACTCTGTACGTTTCCCCCCCACTGTCACTGTCCTTAAATCTATTAGGTCTATGTCTGTGTACTCACCTCTTTTGGCCGCAGCCCCCTGTGTTGATGTTGTCGCGACCTCCTTCCCCTGGCGGGTGTACATTTTAGTTCCATGCTCCACTCTCCTCTCTCCCCCTTCTTAATTTTTCTTCTTTACTACCTCGCCACCTACTTACGCCCTCTTCCTCCAAAGTTCTTCCATTACTTCTTTGCTCACCTTTGCCAGTATCTTCTCCTCTTCTTCCTTCCTCCCCATATTACCCCTTTCCCTTTTAATATGCTCTCTATTACCTTTCCCTCTTCATATTTTCGCGCACTTTCTGATATAATCTTCTTTTTCCATAGTCCCATTTCCCTGGCATTCTCTTCCCGCTCCTCCACCTTCCTTCTCATCTCCCGTTGCTCCATGCGTGCCACTCTTTCGGCTATTGCCCGTATGCGCGCTTCTTCCTTCTTCCTTTCTTCTGCCTGCTCCTTCATCCTCTCCTTCTCTTCCTTATTTGCTTTCCTCTCTTCCTTTCTTTCCTGTGTTTCCTGCTCGAATTGCCTAATCAGTGCGCTTCGTACTTCCCTCAATTCTGCCAACTTTTCCTCCAGCATCTCTTCCTCTGCTTGTGAAAGTCTCCATTCTCTCTCTTTACTTACTTCGTGCCCTGTCTGTACGTGGTCCAACCTTTCCCTTCTTACCTTCCTCACTGTGTCCACCTCTTCCGCTGTTAGTGTCCCCCGGAGTTTCAGAAGTACCTGTGCTGCAATCCATTCATCTGGTCCTATGTTTGCGAATTCTCTCGTGACCCTCTTCCCACCCCCCGTGCCTACCTGTGTTTTGCTTATATCTGTCATGCCCGTTGTTACCACCCCTTTTTGACAGCTATCTGTTGGTGCGTATGGTGGAGGAGGGCTTTATGCGGGATTGGAGTACCCCTCAGCAGCCGTTAGTTGTTGTTGGGCAGCTTCTCTTATTTCTTTTAATCCCCCCTCCTCCTTCTTTACTACCTTTGTCATTTGTACGTCCCCTGCCCCTTCCTTTTTCACCCTTGCCTCTGCTACCGCAAATGATCCTTCTGCTTCCTCCTCACTTTCTTTAGTATTGGGTGGGGTTTTGTGTGACGTACCCCCACCCCCTCCTCTCACCTTCTCTTCTTTTACATCCTTCTCTTCCCTTGTTCCCTTCTCCCCTTTTACCCCCTGTACTGCAAACATTCCCGGTGCTCCCGGTGTACCTCCCTGGAACATCTTCCAAAGATCAAAAACCTCTAAATGGTTTGCTAACTTTTTTCCTTTGTAGGTATGTCAGTAGGTAGTGTTGGGTAAACGTGTCGAAGCTGCCGTTGGGCGGCCAAGGTACCCTGATTTTGTTGTCTGTTCCTTGTGTCCGTTCAATGCTGTACTTTATAATTTTCTCTTTATGCGGTGACAATGTCGTGCAGATGTGTTGGAGTGGTGTAGTTAAAGCGCTTGCTCTGAGCCCCAACCCTGCTCCTGCCCCCGACCCGTAGTACGTTGCCATGTTACAATTTCACCTTTCTCAATGTCAACCTTTTACCTGGCCCCGTATGCTGGGGACTTCCGACAGTCCGCTGAAAAGAAATACAATTTCAATGTTAAGGTGCTTGCTCTTGCTCTCCTTCCTTCCTGATCTTACAACTATGGCCCCCTTCGGCCGTGGTGCACGAAGCCTCCCCGTCCTCACTGCCTGCTCAGTCTCCTCCCTCTTCTTCGCAACTCCCTTGGTGAGCGCGGCCTGCGTTCTCCGTGCGCGGCCACCTCTCCCCCTCCCTTCTTCCCTGTCGAGCGCGGCCAGCGTTCTCCATGCACGGCCGCCTCTCCCCCTTCACCTTCACTTTCGAACTTCCTGCTCTCGACCATCCTTGGATGAACACAAGATGGTTGTTGTGTCCTATGCAAGCCCTATGGATGATGTCACCAACCTCTACAAGATATTGCAAGTACGTACAATTTCAGAACCAATGAACGTGCGCTATCCGTGACACTTTTCATTCCCGGTTAACCCCACGGCTGTCTTCCCACTTTGTCTGGAGTGGAGTAACCAACAATCAATTACTTATTATTATCGGACTGCTCACGCTGCGTCGCCTCGCGTGTGATACGCCCCCTCTCCAGAGGAGCTTAACCAGCCAATTATCTTCCGCACTCGGGAACAATCTAGCTACCTCCTGCGGGAAAACATCATCTACCCACCGAGCTAAAACGCTCAACTAGTAGGGAACCTCATCTACTCATTGATCTACAACGTCAATTCATAGGAAAGCCACACACCCCTCATACAGGTGTCTGTGATCTAGACCAATACGCATGGTCTGTCTGTCACACGTGGGCGCTTGAAGCCCCACCCAATCCATTTTGTGACTCTGTAGCGGACGGCCCTCGTGCCTGTCCTGCTACACCTTACACATCTACCGCCGCTTATTAACCCAAATCAGTTTCCACACACTGTAACAACCATCCCGCCACCCTCTGTACAAGTCCTCCCCCATCCCACAGAACATTACATTGCTGGTTGGGTGTGCCATACTCACATCAAGTTCTCGTGATACAGGGCTGCTCGACTGCGGGCACCCCTCCAAAAGGAGGCATGTCACCTCCCCTCATCTGGACCACGTCTAGAGACACTCACCAACCGCGTGCGGGATACTTCTCAAGTCGGCTCCCGACGGCCAATGTCCGGATTGCGCTGTCCAATCGTCTCGCAGTTCCGCGATGGTCCTGTAGTCCTCAAAAGGGGGCAGCGATAGAGTGGGCTGCGTTGCCGGGGTACCTCATCGCAAGAGGCCTTGTAGTGGCTGCCCTTAGGTTAGGTAAACCTTAAACAGATCTCAGCACTGCCTCCACCTTGTCAGGGGGATTGCCGGGGGCCGGCAGAGCCGTCCACGGACCTCCTGGGTTGAGGAGGCCCCAACTCCTCCCGCGTCCCAAAAGGAGAATGAGGCACACACAAGAGCAAGGTAGTTACTGCTGTTTATTATAGTAACGGCAAGGATTATTCTCAGCCCGTATGCATCCGGGGAGACTCTCTCAGCATTCGTGGGGCTCGCAGGCCCTTTTTACTGTAGTATGAAGCTCTACTTGCGTCACCTGGGAAAACTTGTCCCAAAACCTAACGCCAATTTGGGTTGGCTCCCCGAGTGGTGGGGTCAGTATAGTTACCTATAGGAGAAAGGATTATTGGACAAGGACAGGTCAGGTGGTACACTTGGTTTGTCCCTAACAGTTGCTACATCAAATTGGTTACAAGGGGACCCTTTTTGATTGGCTAGCTAGAATGGCATCAGTGATGAGCCCCTCGTATTCTGATTGGTTCACCCGCGGGCCCCCAAGCCTGGGACCATCGCAGTTCCCAGCTCGCGATGTACCTGGTTCTGGCAACAATGTGCAACTATGTGTTAGTGGTGGACAATGGACAGGTCTGGCTAGTGGCTGCTGTGCATGTCTTTCCCATCGCTGTAGGTGTCCAACTTGTCACTTCGTTGTTGCAAATCTTGTCCCAGATGTGGGATCCCGGCGACTTTCTGTCTCGCGAGCTTGGCATCTTGTCAGCTTGGCTTGGTCACGTGTAGAGAGACCGTGGTTGGAGCAAAATTATGAGCATTTGATTTGTATTTTGGCTCTGAGGAGCGTTCGGCGTTGGCAGGTGTAACCTTGGCGCGGGGAGCACGGCCTGTGAATGGCAACATTGCAGCCTTGGCTGTGAGCTCTCGTTGGGGCTCGTTCTGCGTGATCAGCGCTTAGCATTTTCGTCTGAGAGGATTTTCGTCTGAGCGGCTCCTGCCTGGAGACTCTTGCTTTGCAGCCTACCTTGGCCTAGCATCTGGGTGACGGTACATAATCCACAATATGGTGGTCGTGAGGGGCTACAGAGCGTCACAAGCAGCAGTAGATATATAGGGTGACGCCTTCGCAGGGATAGGTAGCAAGAAAGCATCTGCAAGCATATATATACAAGCTCTTCGGGCGTCTTGCGTTTCTGCGGTGCTGTAGGTAGACCTATGTGTAAAATAACAACGATGCGTGTCTGTGGGTGTATCGGTCCTCTGTGTCATAGCACTGAGTATGTTCTTCGTGTGGGTTGGTGTGTGAGTGCCCAGTGTGCATGGTGGCACATGTGTTCTTGTCTGTGGGCTAGGTCGTCAGGGCATCTCTAACGATGATGACGTTTGTGACTGTTGTCTAATCGAGTTGGTCCATGAGGCTGATGTCGGCGGTTCCCGGACGTGGTAGTGGGCAGGCTCCCCGGGTGTGTGGGCCGCGGACACAGGGGACCTGTCCATCTGGTGATGAAGTGAAGGGGTCGAACTCCTCTCGCGGGGGGTGCTTGGGTCTTGATGTCCTGGGCCATGGTTTGGATGAGAATGGGGGGAGGGTGTTTTCCCATTTTCCCACTTCAATAGGTTGGAGATCTCATTCCCTAGGGTCGTAGGGAGGGCATTCCAATGTTTAGGAGCTAGGAATAGCAAGCTGCAGCCTCCAGCTTTAGCCCTTTTAAAGGTAGGGACTAACCTAGTGACTAACCTAGTGAGTAGGGTTAGTGTAAGGTAAGCTGATTGGAGTGATGTGATTGCTTGGGTCTGGAGGAGGTGGCTCAGACTACTTTTTCTAAGTGATAAGAGAGGGCTGTGAGTGAGAGACACTTGTGGGTTTTGGCTAGGGTCTGGAATAGTATGCGTTCTTTGACCGAGAGCCAATGGGCATCAAGTGTGAGATGTGCTCTCTTTTGGGAAGGCTCAGAGCTGCCCTTAGCGCATTATTATGAATGATTTGTAGTCTGTTGTTAGTCAAGGTGCCAGCAAATAGGACGTTGTAGTAGTCCAGTTTAGCCCCAATGGTGGCTCTGGCTATGGAGAGACAGTTCTGAGTGGATAGCTAGGGTTTGACTGCATTGCTCAGTTTGGTCATAAATGCAGCCGAGGAGGCAATGCCGCTAACTTTGGCGCGTCATGGAGAGAGTGCAGTCAGTGTATACTCCCAAGGTCTTAACTGCTGGTGAGACAGTGATTTGGGTGTTGTCTATGTTGAAGGTGCTGTTTTGTTTGTCAAGCTTGTTAAGTGTTTCCTTGGGGCCTACCAGGCAGATTTTATTTGTTATTCCCATTGAGGCACAGTCCATTTGCTGCCATTGATGCTTGGATGGTGGCATAAGTTTTGCACATTGTTTCTGCGTGTTTTTCATATGCGCCAGGGAGTGGAAGGAGGACCTGTGTGTCATCGGCATAGTTTGTGTAAGCTATGCCGAGGTTGTCCAACTTGTT
Organism: Ambystoma mexicanum; assembly: GCF_040938575.1. Lineage (NCBI taxonomy): Eukaryota > Metazoa > Chordata > Amphibia > Caudata > Ambystomatidae > Ambystoma > Ambystoma mexicanum. The sequence goes on from NC_090925.1 coordinate 836,076,250, forward strand.
GGAGAAGAGTAGGGTGAAAATATTGTACAGTGTGGGACTCTGCAGTGGATGGTGGTTGGTGCTGCGCAGGCCTGATCTGGGAACACCTGCATGGCTCTCCCTTCAAGGAAGGTGTTGACCCAGGTGGTGGCATCAGGAGTTAATTGGGCTGAGTTCATAAGTTGTCCTGCAGAGTGTCTTATGGTCGACAAGATCAAACTGCAGACAAATTGAGGAGGAGCAGAGCTGGCTTGACTTAGTCCATTATTTCCTCTAATTGGTTTTTTAGATCTAGTGACCTGGGCGGAAACCTGATTGCCTCTTTTCAAGGATGCTGCTATTTTCCAGGAATTGTTGGATTTGAGTGTATGCAGCTTTGTCTAGAATTTTTAGCAGGAATGGTACAGTGGGGGTCTATAGTTGTTAGGTGAGGCCAGGTCTAAGGATGTTTTGTTCAAGAGTGGGCGAACCCAAGCCTCTTTAAGGCACGGTCGGACAATGCCAGATGCAAATGATGCATTTATGAATGCTGTCAGGCATGGTGCTAGAGTGTATGAGCAATCTTTGATGAGGTTGGCTGGGCAGATATCACCCTTGCAATTGGAAGATTTTATGTGTTTAAGGAGGGTTAATACTTCGGTTTCTGACACATCTCTGAAGGGGAAGAGCGTCTTATCCTTAATGTGGGAGTTTTTCGTAGGTGAGATGGGCAGGTCGGATTTAGGCAGGGCATTATAGTGAGAATTCATTTTGCTCTGCAGGAGATCTTTTTTGTTGAGCATGGCTGTTTGGATGCTTGAGCACCAGGATTCATCTTTCACAAGGTCTTGGGCGCTGGGGTAGCCAGTTTCTTGAGTATGGCAAACATTTATTTGGATTCCGATTTAGCATTCGCAATTCTGGTATTATAGGATGTGGATTTAGCTAGAGTGATGGCTTTTTTTGCATTGGGTACCACGTTTTTTGTAGGTATCTAAGGTGGAGTTCTAGTTCTGTGGATCGGATTGCCACTTGATAAGCGCAATACGCTTGAGGGTGCATAGTTCCTGGAGTTCTGATGTGTACCAAGAGTTTGCGTGTTTCTTTCCTTTTGCTTTCTTTCTAGAGGAGCAATGGAATCGACTGCTTTTTTGATTGTGGGATTATATATTTCTACCAGAGCAAGGGGGTCTTTGGAGAATGGAGGCTTGAGGGCAGGAACCTCAAGGAACGGTAGAATATTGTCTTTAGTTAGGTTGCGTGCGCTTCTAGCTAATGCTGGCGGTGTTGGAGTGTTAGGTTTAACGGTGTTGGTGGTAGTTGGGATGGAGAAATGAATGAGGTACTGGTCCATCCAGGGGCATGTGGTGTTTGAGCTGATGTCAGCTGCGCAGTTGTGGTCCGCTACCCAATCGAGAATATGTCCTTTAGAGTGATTAGGGTTAGTGATTCATTGCAGGAATCCCCGGTACTGAAGTGCTTTGGCAAGAGACTTGGCTTGTTTGTCTTTAGGATCATTAAGGCCAAGGTTTAGGTCACCCAGCAGGATGGATTTGGTGGTGGTTTTTAAGTTCTCGCGTAGAAGATGGAGTAGGTTTTCCTGAAAGTCAAGTAATGGGCCAGGAGGCCGGTAGATAATATAGATGGAAATTGTGCAGTTTGGCTAGAAGGAGAGTTTTACAGTCAGGTTGTCTGCATTGTCCCCTAGTGGAGAAAAGATTGTCTGAGAGACAGTAATTCCTTTACTATGAGTGCTACTCCCCCCTTTTGGAAGCAGTCTGTCCTGCCGGAATAAGGTCCCACCTGGTGGAAGGGCTTGGGAGATAGCTGGCCCAGCTACTTCATGCAGCCAAGATTCTGTAATGGCAAGAGCGTCAAAATCAAGGTTAGTGAGTAGGTCACGGATCTCTGTGGCGTGGGCTGGGAGCGATCATGCATTTATGAGGGCACATTGGAGTGGGATGATAGGAGTGTTCGGATTAGTATTAGGTATACTGGGCAATAGGATTGGTTGAGCGCTGTTGGTAACGGGAGGCACGGGGAGCATGTGGTTGGTGGGGTATGGGGATGGTGCGTCGGGATTTTTTTGTGGCGGCTGCGAACTGAGATGAGCGCAGGCCTAGCAGTTGGTTCCTCAGAAAATTTGGCCTGGGACACGTTGTTCTAAGGTTCAGTCCGACACCTCAGCATAGATAGGCTGCATGCTATGTAGTCCATAGTGTGATCAGTGGCGTGGGTTTCTGGGCATGTGGTTTAATGTGGTGGCTGAAGAGGGAGGGTAGGCAGGTAGTGGAGGGGGAATGTCTTCCGAGTTGGGCGGTCTATGGGCCATGCCTATATCACGAGGGTTGCTGGGCCTGGTTTGCCTGTCGCTGTGGCGTTGGGGGGACAGGTATGGCCACCTTTGATGGTGCCTTTGGGAAGCCTGTATGCGCAATAGAGCTCATGTGTGAATATCGAGTCCCTAGGAGGCAGGTTTGACTAAACAGCTCTGCAGTAGCAACAGTGCAGTACAGCCAGATAGGCTAAAACCATATGCTAGTTTAGATTAGGCCGTGTTCCAGTATCAGGCTAGACTATGCACAGCTGCATAGTATTAATGCAATACAGCAGATTGAAGCTGAAAAATGCAGGTGTTTAAGCTAAACAGTGTTTTAGTACAACAGGTTGGGCTAAAATGCACAGCTGCATTGTGTAAATGCATTACAGCAAATTGAACTAGACAAAGCGAGCTTTAAACTAAACAGAGTTTCAGTACAACAAGTTGGGCTGGGAACGTGTTTCAATGGTCTGTTAGAACATGTGCAGTTGCAAACGACGAGCAGCAGTACATAGAGTAAGGCTAACAGTGTCTACCAGGCTAAGGCTTAGCATGTTACAGTCGTGGCTTGGAGCCGAGCTCCAGCATTATAAAGCTGCGGAGCACGATGGGCATGCGCAGCAAAAATCAGCGTAGGGCACCCTATATATGAGTCCCTGGGGATGACCTGAGTGGCGTACATTTAGTGGGGAACGACCGCACAATGTGCAGATGGGGTAGCTCTGAGGAGGGCCTAGACGCTGCAACTGCATTCCCCTCCAGGGAGCGTGTAGGTGTTTGTGGAATGGGAGGGGCTAGTAGTACTCCGTTGTGTACAATACTTAGTGGAGCTGCACGCCAATTAGGCAGGGGCCGATTCGCAAGGCAGGCCTGCTTTGAATAGGCAGCGGCTAATTCGGGCGAAATAACGGTATTTTTTAGTCTTTTGTAATAGGTCCATGTTATGTTGATATTCTCTTGTTTTGTTGATTATTTTATTATGAATGACTATTGTGAATTTTTGTTCCGTGTAAAGATTTCTCTTTCTTTCTGTAAATTCTTTTGTAAAGGTTTAAAGAAACCGTGTACAATAAAAAATAAAAAAAATAAAAAAATAGGTCCATGTAGTCTGTCACGGACTGTGGAACAAATGGAGAGTCACTCGACAAAAAAAGCGTAGCTGTGAAGCTGGCTAAAAGTACTCACAGTCGGATTTTAGGGTTATAACAGAGTGTCGGCAATGGACTCTTGTGGTGTAGTAGTTTAGTGTTATCCCTCAGGGATTTGGGTTGTTTGACCGAGGTAAAACGATTTGCGGCAGAATTGGCCGTAGTCATTTTTGGCAATAATAAGTTTTTACCTCGGTACAAAAAACCAAACCCATGTCCCCCAAACCGCCAGTACACACAGAAACCCACCTACTTACCTTTTCTCTGTCCGCTGCCTTTCCTGTACCCTGCAGCGTCAGTCCTGTCCCTCTAAAGTGGGTCTGATGCCGCAGGATCCATTTTTCTTCTTTTTTTTGGTGTCCCCTGCTTCCAGTAATGAAGTGAGGGACACCCCCGCACCCTCTGAAGCTGAAAATACTGACGTTGGGGAGCGGGACACACACCGCAATCCCTGCTCTTCATGTTCAGGATCTTCGGCTTCTTACTATTGGTGTTGACCGAATTCGATCAAATCTACCATTCGACCTAATTTTTTATGAACAATTTTCACAAAACTATCCCTCAGAGCCAGAATCCTCCATTCCTCCACTCCACCCATTTACTTCAGTCGTCATGTGCCCCAAACATTTTCAGAAAAGTTACTCCACTGACTGCTTGTATGCATGTATTTATATGAATGTGTGTATCTGTGTCAGTGAAGTGTTCTTCTCAGTCTCATGTGAATTAATCATTCACATGACACCCACAAAAACACTTACTCAGGCAGATGCACATATTGATATATACATGCACGCAATCGGTCACACACCCATGCAGCTTCTCTCAATCGTTCAATGATTGTGAGAAGATGTTTGGGTGTGACTGCTTGTGCGCATTTTTATATGAGTGTGTGTTTCTGCATGAATGATTGAGATTGGCTGTATGGGTGCCTTAGTGCTTGTGTGCATGTGTGTGTGGGCTCGGGCTTGGAGGGGGCATTGGCTCAAGGCAATACTAAGGCAAGAAAACATTCTCCTGCTAGCTTCTTACAGTGCACACATTCAGCAAGAACACGTTTTCTTACTGTGGCATGGCGTTTATTTGGGACATCTATGATAATGTAAGCTTGATAACTGCTATTACGCTGCTAGATTTTTAGCTACATTTTGATGCAGCCAGTTTAGCTATGATTTCTTACTGTGGCATGGCATTGCTTGCTGGGAATCAATGGTAAAGAAAGAAAGCATGGTATGTGTTATTAGGTGCATAAACTAGCTTACATTGTTAAAGCCAATTTGGACTTTAAAAAAAATGTTGGCATGCCATTTTTAATGGCAAGCCAACAGCAGTATGCTCTCACGAGGGGATACTGGCATTATGCACAAAGCAAACATGTGGAATTTCTTATGTGGCATCTGTTGGTTCAGCGTGCATGGAAATGTATCGGCACAGCAGGATGAAAATGTTATACAGGCATATATTGTTGGGAAAAGCATCATGAAAATGCATTGGGAAATTATCCCATACACTTTTGGTGACTTGCATCCACTGGAGGTGTCCATGAATTGACCTACAACACTGATTGCAAGCTGTCACCATTGCATGGTGCATCATTGTAACCCGTTATTCAAAAACATTTCTCGGGGGGGGGGGGAGTACTCCCTGAAGCGCCTTTTGTTGGTTCAGGCTCCCTCGCTAGGCTCGGTTGCTCTAGCAGTTTGTGGGAAATATTTACACCCCTCTAATGAAAAATTTCACCAGCCGCCACTGAATCTGAATAGTGCTTGAAATTAATGTAGTAGCAGTTCATATCGAATCACACAAACCAGGACACAATTAGGAAGGCTTAAACTCGCCCCCAAAGCATTCCGACAAGTTTGTTTATTGCGATCCAATGTTCTAAGTGCAAACCATTCAACAGGCATGATACAACCTACTCTTTGTAAAAATGTATTACAGTTAATAGAAACAATCGTCCATATCTGATGTTAAACAACAGTATTTTTGCTCACAATCTAGTAAAGATAGCCATATCATTCCGTTGCTTGAAGATAGGGAAACCCAAATTTACTAGATGTTCTACAACCTCTAGTTTAAAGTTATTCATGTTTTACGAAAAATGCTCTAATGTACTCCTTTTAGTGAAAATAATCTTGGGCTTACCAACGTTTACAGCCACGTCATTCTCATTCAATAAAAACGTTATACTTTGCTGCAATTGACAAATTGTAAGAAACAGACTGCTTTAAATGGCATGTAGAGTCAAATCCGGTGGAGAGGATTGATTCTCTCTTATATCTAGGCTTCAAGTTTGTTTCCAAATCTTCGTCCGCTCCAATCAGATCATGGCTACTCTCGAAAACAACAAAGCTAATAAATCAGCTATATAGGGTGGATTCAAAATTTGGGAAATGTTTATCGCTATGTAAACGCTTCTATGAAGGCAAAGCGGTACCAAAACTACTTTATGGGATAGAGATCTATGATCCAACTATATTGGATTATCTCCCAAATCTTGAAGCTTTGATGTGGAGAAGGATCCTTTGCATCCCCTCCTCCATGCTGCTGTTCATTATTCCCTATGAATTGGGTGTTGTCTCCCTCAAGGCGAGAGCACTTTGGAAATATCTATCTATTTACAGGAAAATGCTGACACTGCTAGCCAATTCACTGTGGTGCAATTTTACACAATCTTACGAAGAGGGCGGGGGTATTCGTGCAGTGGGTGATATAAAGAGCATTGCACACCTACTTTTGAAGGAATTTGGATGTACTGAGGGCGATCTGCTGGGAAGTCCGGATAAGGTAAAGAAAGATCTATACGCTTTACATTGGGCTAACACAGTGGATGAATTCCATGCTTATCGATCCCTAGTTCATTTAAAAAATGATGACAAAAAAATAGGAATTTTGGCTCCATATTTATCAATATATGCCAGTATATCTACACGTTGCATTTCGAGGGGATTGGGTCCTCCGACGTATTCCATATCTATGACAGTAATCACCACAGGTGTGCTGCTTTGGAAAATCTTTCGGCGTCTGCGTCCTGTGTCGCTGACGTCGATACGCCGTCCTCGAGGACCACCTCCGTTGGCCGACGTCACCGGATGTTATAAGTAGGACGCACAACGCCCGTAGCCTCAGTTCCGTTTTTTCTGCAAACGTGTTCGATTCGGAGATCTCGGCGCGCCTCGACTCTTTGGAGTTTCTGATCTTTCGGTTCTTCGAACCTGTTCGTTTGTGAAGTTATCGGGATGTCTTCCTCTTCTTCCACTCCACGTCCGGGCTTCAAGCAGTGTGGGGACTGCGGGTCCAAGATGTCGGTGATGGATTCGCACAACGCCTGCCTCTGGTGCCTCGGGGAGGCCCACGACACAGATGATTGTGTCGACTGCCAGTCGTTCACGTCCAAAGCCTTGCGGGAGCGGAAGAAGAAGCTGTCAGTTGGTAAGGTGTCCAAGCCCCGGAAGTCGAGGTCCACTGGGCTTTCGACAGACGATTTGAGGGGGAACTCTCTGTATCGTCATCGTAAGTCTAGAGGGTCTCGGTCCCGGGGTGGGTCCCGGCACTCCTCGACCTCTTCGAGGCACTCCCGGAAGCGCCGTAATCGGTCGCCTTCCCCTTCCTCATCTGATGACTCCGCCCATCGGCGGGTCGCTTATCCCACCAAGCATGCGACTCCGGAGGAATGGGCTTCCTTCGGTAAGAAAATGTTGGCGATTCTTGTATCGCAGGGCACCGGTCTGTCTGCGCCTCCGAGTAGGGTCGGGCGTGACCGTACTAGAGACACCGCACATGGTGAATGTGATGACCCTCACTGAATGTGATGACCAAGTTACTCTCTTACCTGGTAACGTTCTTTCGATGGGATGGTCCGACGACGTATTCCATATCGCTCCCTCCCTGCCTTCCCCGCTACAGAATTTCTTATGCGATTGCAGCTTACGTTTCCGCAAGGCTTTCTGTGGTCAGACTGGCAGAAGATTGGTGCCACACGTTCTGGGAAAAAACTACAACTGAGGCTACGGGCATCATGCGTCCTACTTATAACATCCGGTGACGTCGGCCGTCGGAGGAGGTCCTCGAGGACGGCGTATCGACGTCATCGACGCAGGACGCAGAAAGATTTTCCGAAGCAGCACAGCTGTGGTGATTACTGTCATAGATATGGAATAGGTCGTCGGACCATCTCATCGAAAGAACGTTACCAGGTAAGAGAGTAACTTGTTCTTTTATGCGATTTTGACTACATTTATTTAGTACGAAGGAAATTCTTTTGAGATATGGTTAGGATGATTCTGAAGCTATCAATTGTAGAACCTGTAACCAGTGTAAAGAAACCAGTAGGCACTTATTGTTAGAGTGTGTAGCTCTGGAAACAAAAAGAGCAAGAGCATTTTATAAGTTTAAGAACGTTCCGTTTTTATGAAGTAACCAATTATGGAATTATTGTTTGTCACATTCAACCACATCAATTGTGAATGCAGTGTGCATATTGTTTGAATCACTTTTTCCAGGAAATGAATTTTAGGACTGTTTATTGATCTATTTGTGGTAGCCAAGAATGAGATTGTTTTATTTTTCCTTAATTTAGTATTTATTTGATGTAGTTGAACATAAGTTCTTTTCTTTTCAGATTGTATTTGTTTGGAAATTAATTTTGTGGATGAGGTCTTTTAAAAATGGATGTGTTAGGGGTTGAATTAAGTTTTAACCAATAAAACATAACAAAAAAACAAAAAAGAATTATACTCTGCTGTAGTCTCACAGGAGTCAAAGAGGATTAAGTTGTCGGGGTAACCAAGCCATTGGCTCTGTAGGTGGCGTAAACGGGGGGCAGAGGGGGGGTGGAACAGAATCTGCCTTTCCTAATTCTACATTAAAGTCACAAATGTAAAGATTAAACAGAAAAGCAGCTAGGACACAACCCTTATGAAGACCTCTAAAGGTGTCAACTTTAGCAGACATAGTGCTCTTGCTGTCTTATTTTATTTTAATTGACGTTTTGGAATGAATATGGATCAGAATTCCCAAAAGTGCATGCAGAAGACTCTAGACCTTTCACTGCAGTCTAGAGAAGTTAACACAATCAAACGCTACGAAGAGGCCAATACAAGCAGTGTAAACTGCAGGAGAATCCCTCTGCCAAGCTTGTCTTTGTAGAAATGTAAGCAACAGGCCCTTTAAAGACGTTTCAAGATGTCTACGAAAGCCTGATTGCTGTTTATGGATTATTCCATATTTACTTGCCCAACATTCAAGATGTCTGAGCACAAAAGAGGCAAATAACTTACTGCTTGCATTAATCAGGGAGATCAGAAGGTAATTTTTGGGCTCTAATCGGTCATCCTCAGGGACATCATTTCACCAAAATGCCAGGGGTAGTGAAAGTGACATCACAATGCCACGCCACCAAGAGTGACATCACAGGAAGTGATGTCATTTGACCACGCCCCCACATGACATCACCGGAAGTGGCATCATAAAGCATTATCCCTCAGTACACTGAGAAAAACATGGTTAGGATATCACTGTATTGTGACATTTCATACAAGAATGGATCATGATATGTAGCAGTGTGTCGAGGCCCATGTTGCCATGGGAAGTGTATGAACCCAAATATCCACTTTATGTGGATCCGCCCTGTTATTTCAACAGGACTACAGAGCAAAATAACATTCTGGGGAGACAAGGGGTAAAGGGATAGGGGAAAGCCAGGATAAAAGGGTAGAGGGAGAATGTTTCACCAGCAAACATGTATTCTTCGAGTCGATGGCATCCACAGTCTTCAATGATTTTGGCACTTACCCCATTTTCTTCTGATTCAACAAGTTACCTTCAGTGTTGTGTTGTACTGTAGGCAGTTGTTTCATGGACTTCATTACTCCTGCACAAAATAGCCAGACATCTCCGATTTTCATCTCCTTCAGAACCTAGAGCTAAGTTTAAAATGGGTTTGATTAGTGCATTGTCAAATACTGCTACCTGACCATCTTCCTGCATCTCCGATTTTCATCTCCTTCAGAACCTAGAGCTAGGTTTAAAATGGGTTTGATTAGTGCATTGTCAAATACTGCTACCTGACCATCTTCCTGTATCTCTTCAAAGTGCTTGCATAACTCAAGAGGAAAAAAGATTTAAAGTTCTTGCTTCTATACATTACTAGCATCGCACTCACACACTTTCAAACAAGTATAATATGTTTGTTTCAGGTACACATCCTACCATACAAGGTCTGCAGAAGTTTGGTGTGTTACAAAACCTGATTACCAACATTGAAAACCTGTTATTCCACTGATGCAGTGCTTCTGCGTTGCCATTCTAGTGCTGCATCCTTACCCAAAACCTTACAAAAATAGGGTGGCTCTCATTACTGTGGATCCCTATAGACTTTCTCTTACTCAGGCACATTCCACAGGGAACATTGCCTCCCTCTGCCTGCATCAAAAATGTGATGCTGGCAGATTCACTGCAAAAAGCAGGAAACGCATGGCATGGATTTCCCACAGCTTTCTCCTCCATGCAGGTAATTTGCTCCAAATTGGCACACATTACAAAAAAACACACAGTTTGCCTCTGGAGCTCATATTTCCAAATTGTGTACATTTGCCTGGATGGGGCCGCTTCCGTTTGCACTTACATGCAAACAGGTCTGGGCAGCTTTCTTCATTTGCACTGCAGGCAGGTGTAAAATGGTGTTAAAGCACATTTATGCCTCCTTTTTGCATTCTGCAGTGCAAAATGAGTAAACGCCACCTGCCATTTACACGTGGCAGGCAGTGTTTACAGAAAGATTCCTATGGAATCCGCCTGCTTTTTGCAGGTGTAAAAAGAAGCCGGATTCCATATGATCCACTGGTTTTATTCAGCATGAAAATGCCACACTGGTGTAAAACCTAGTGGTTTGTGGGGGCAGACGGGGAAAAGGGAGGCTGAAACTTAACTCCCATTCCACGCCAACCCCCAATCAAAAAGCACAAAAATGCCCTAAAGCCTGAACAAAAGTGTTAAGACAGGCATAACATCTTTATGCCTGCCTTTTGCAACTTTGTTTATCCCATGAGAACTTGGGAAATGACCCCTTATATGTTCTACCACAGGGATGTATTTTTCTACAAGAGGCCCTCACTGTGGGCATCCAAAGACAGTGGGGCACATGAACTGCAATGTGCACAATGCACAGCCTTTCTCTGTAACCTCTGGAGACATTACAACTGGCCACAAAGATGTCATGAAACCAAATCTTGCAACTGTACATTTAAACAATCACATTAACCCCATGTGCAAAAACTCCTATACTATATTTGTGTGGCGCTCATGTAATTGCACACGTGCAAACAGAATTGCACATAAGCAAATGTACCACCATTTCTCTGTAAAGAGACTATCCCAGCAGTAGCTCTAAACAAGAACCAACAAGAGCAGAAATGGCAACCTGTAAGATAGCTCATTGGGGTAAGCACCTTCTTCAGAGATCTTTGTGTAACCTGATATCAAAGGTTTGATTCCTGGTAAAACTGACAATGGCCCTCATTACGACCCTGGCGGAGATCGAGGTGCAATATGCACCATGGAGCACGGCGGATAGCTGCCGATACCGCCATGGGGGTTGGCGGATTTACCGCCCCATTCCGACCTTGGCGGGGCGGTAAATCCCCATTCCCCATTTTACCCTTCCCCATTCCCATTTTTGCCCCATAGGGTATAATGGGAGTGGGGAAGGCGTTAATTACGCCACCGTAAAATACGGTGGCGTAATTAACAACAAGGTCCCGTAGCGCCATGGATTTCTCCGCCCGGAAAAACCAGGCGGAAAACGGCTCCATGGCGCTACGGGAACTCGTAGTAGGGCGGACGGGTCCGCCGCGAATACCGCTGGCGTAAACCCACTCCGCCAGGGTCGTAATGAGGGCCAATGTCTTCCTTTGAAGTCTATTTAAAGAGTACTGGAGATTTGTGGTGTGTCCCCTGGTTTCAACTGTGGTCAACATTATCCATTCTTATTATGACGGTTCCGGAGCACCTCGTCGGGATCAGGCAGCAGAGGCCCGATGGACCTATTTAATTAGTGAAATGGCAGATGCTTTCTTGTGCATCACCACTTTGCTCTGGGCAACCCTCCAGACCATCGTTCTTCGCCTGCCAAGCCATTACAGAAGGGGAAAATACATATGCAAATCAGGCTTGGCCTCACCCCAAAAGGGGTAGTCCAGCCCGAACTGCCAGGTCACATCCCTTCTGCACGAGACCATAAGCATCCCCAAACATGTTTCGGCCTTGTTGGGCCTCATGTTATGTTCTGTTAGCGGTACTGGTATAGCGCACCGTCACCAACGGAATTGGTCCCGAGGCGCTCTGGTGGATCTGTAAACAAGAAGGGTCGGGGAGGGTTAGTCATTTAAACATTTTTTTACAGTGTGTTGCCTTGTGTGACTCCCGTGGGCATCCACTGTGTATTCCAGCTGGGCATATGCAGGCTTGTCCTGTCTTTGGGTTAGATGCTTGGGTTCCTTACACACACACCCCTCCTGCTTCCCCTTTCCATGGGCTTGCAAAGGGTGTGACCAAGTGACAGTAACTTACACAGTGACAATTGGGGGGCTCCCATGAGCTGTGTGGGCAGTCTGTGGTCAAAACTGTGGACATCCGTAGTGGGGATTGTTGTTGGATTGAACGCTGCATGGTGTATTGATATGTGCTTGTGCATCCATGACTTTCTCCTTATTCACATGTACCTTCTTCATGTCTTCACAAGGCCGTCTCCTTTGCAGATGCAGTTCGTGTTGTATGCAGTACACTGACACATTTGCCTAACAGCAACACTCTGCAGTTGGAAGGGGTTGATGTGCTGCCTTAGTCAGGTTGTGAGACTTGCACTACTTTGATTTTGTACTGTCGTATTTTGACACTGTTTCATCCTGTGTTGCTGTTCTGTGTTGCGGGTAAGTATTTGTTCATGTGTGCTGTTTCTCATTGATTACTGGGAGCATATTGTCTGTGGCCTGTTTACATTTGGAACAGTGCACTTTGTGACACTGGTGTCATGTGTTGTGCATTCATTTTGTTGCTTTCACATTGCATGACATGCCATGGTGTGTTGGGTAGCTGAGATGGGGAGGGGTTGGGTTACATGGGAATATTTTCATGTAGTATTTTTCAAGGGGGTAGTCATTCATGCAGCATGAATGTGTTTTTTTCACACAGCATTGGTTGTCTTTAAGTAGGTAGGGATGCACACAATGTAACACTTTCAGGTGACCAATCTCAGGGTGGTATGGTTGTGACAGTTGACTGTCCCTTATGTCATCATCATTGATTGTCAGCTGGTATGTGCCAGGGCTGTGTGCACTCCACAGGGGTAGGATTTTAGGTGAAGTAATTAGCCACCAGCTGGGTACGGGCTGCCTCACCACGTGCCCTTTCCCCTCCTATGCACGGCGGCCGTGCATGTGGTTCGGGATGTGGGGGCACCACCATGTCCACCAGCAGGCCCCAGCGGGTTGAAAAGTTGTGCAGGACACATGCTGCCACTATGATCCTGCATACTACTGGGGGCGCGTATAGCAGCTACCCACCAGAGCGGTCAAAGGAGCGAAAGCGTGACTTGAGGAGTCCGAATGTGCGCTCCACTATGCCCCAGGTTGCAAAATGGGCTGTGTTGTATCTTACCTCAGGTGGTGTGGTGGGGTTCCGAATTGGTGTCATCATGTGGGTGCTCAGAGGGTAGGCACTGTCCCCTGGAGAGGTGATGATGGGTATCATTAGTGGGGTTGTGACATTAGTCAGTATCTGACATGCATGCATGTGCAGAGCCATTTATACCCACCAAGCAGCCATGTATCTCCATGCCGCCCAGCTTCTAGGTCCCGGTTTAGGGTTGACATTCTGAAAATGAAACTATCATGGGTGGACCCTGGATAGTTGGCATATACTGAGGTGATGATTCCCTTGGCATCACATACTACCTGCACGTTGATGGAATGCCAGTGCTTGCAGTTTCTATAGATGTGCTCAGTTGCCCTGGGTGGACGTAGAGCCACATGGTAACACTTGTGTATAGGCGCGTTACAAATACCATATCATATCATATCATATCATATATCATGGGTGCAATCAATGGCACCTAGCACTTTGGGGAAGTGTGCCACCCCGTAAAAGTCCTGGACGGCAGCCTGCCTTTCTGCAGGTGTTCTGGGCATGTACATGTGCCTGCAGACTGAGGGGCGTGCAGTCATGATGGCCAACACCTGGTGTAGGCAGCGTGACTGCGTGGCCTGTGACACCCCCCCCATTATGGCACTTGTCCGCTGAATGGAACCAGTGGCCAAGAAGTGCAGTACATTGAGCACCTTTTCCAAGGGGCTCAGTGCTTGGGAGCACAGGGTGGGTGATGTGAGGTCATCCTCCCACTCACTCACCAGGTCGAGTATTATGTGTGGTGGAAACCTGTACCTCCCATACACCTGGTCATCAGGCATCTCAAAAAGGCTGCTCCTGGGTGAAAAAATTCTGGGCCTGGCTATCCTCCTCCTCCTGCGGTGTCCCACGACCACTGCTGCGAGGAACGGTATATTCATCGTAGCATCTGAGCTTGTTTGTTGTTTGCGCGCACTTTTATGCTGAGCGGGGCGGCGTACGCCTGCTTCCTGCTGACGTACGTGTTTCCAGATTAGCGTGTCTTTTTTGGCGCACGCGTTTCCCCTGTTCGATTCCATGAATACGTGTAGTAGGCGCGCTTGTGGGCGTTCCGTGCATTTACCTCCTGTACTTCCCCCGTAACGGCCACATTTTCACACGTTGTTCCCCAGTCAGCGTGTTACGCCCCGCGTTCCACCCACTTTTATTGTGTGCGCTGTACTATGTGTGCTTTCACTGTGCGCGTAGCGCACGGCATTTGATGACGTGTGCGCCCACGTGCCCCACGCACGATTTTAGCGCACATCCCAGGATTTACACGCGCACGGACTTCCATGAATCGATGTGCGCAGCTTTCGCACGCTTGCGCTGCGATTTTCGCATTTGCGCTATGATTCTCACACTTTCGCACGCTTGCGCTGTGATTTTCGGCGCACAGTAATTCCATGAATCGGCCTGTTAAACTGTACTGGTCTAATCTCTGATGCCTTGAAACCAGCCACACAAAAACTGCACTTTTTTTATTTCAGCTGCTTTAGAATGTAGCCATACCACAGCTGAACTGGTTCAATCTATGCTGCCTTGAACCCACCCACACAAAAACTCCAATGCTTCAGATTTTAGCCACACCAAAGCTGAACACGGTTCAATCTGTGCTGCTTTAAATTTAGCCACCTTTTTAAATGTACTGATTTAACCTCTGCTGCTTTTAAACAGAGCCAGTTTAGGGCTGTAATGTTTCGGTTTCCATTGTCTTAGAATTTAGCCACACTATAACTGTGCTGATTTGGTTTTTGCTGTTCCTAAATTTAACCATACTAAAACTGTTCTGATTTGGTTCCTGCTGCTTTAGATTTTAGTTACTCCAAAGCTGAAATGGTTCAATCTTGGCTGCTCTTGAATGTAGCCACTTTTAAACTGTACTGGTGTAATCTCTGCTGCCTGTAACCTAGCCACACAGAAACTGCACTTGTTTGATTCCAGCTGCTTTAGAATTTAGCCATACCAAAGATTAACTGGTTCAATCTCTGCTGCTTTGAATTTACCCACCTTTTTAACTGTACTGATGTAATCTGTGCTGTTTCTAAATGTACTGACACCAAAACTGTACCAGTTTGACTTCTACTGCTTTTGAACAAAGCCATTTCAGGGCTGTATTGCTTTGGTTCCCACTGCTTTAGATTTTAGCCACAACAAAGCTGAACTGGTGTAACCTCCGGTGCTCTCAAATTTATCCACTTTAAACTGCACTGGTTTAATCTTTGTTGCTTCTGAGTTTACGGACTAGCAACCTATTGATGGTGGGGCTGCCGGAGGGGGAGGAAGGCAGAGACCCTATGAATTACATAGAAAACATACTGCTCCAAGAAGTGGGAGCAGGGAACTTATCTCAGGGCTTTGCAGTGGAGAGAGCACATAGGGCCCTGACCAGGTGGCCCCGTCCGGGAGCACCCCCAAGACCCATAATTGCGAATATCATGAACTTCAAGGATCGGGAGAAGATGTTGAAGTTTTCGAGGGAAGGAGGGGTGATAACGAGAAACGCTGCCAGGATAACCATCTACCCAGACTACACTGCACTAGTGGAAAAGCAACAGGTGCAGTTTTGGCCGACCAAATGGTGTATTCGGGCCGCTGGAGTGTGATTCATGCTACTATAACCTGCCAAACTAAAGGTGCTGCACAATAACAGGTCACATATCTTTGAAACCACAGCCAACGCCGAAGAGTGGATGGATCAACAAGGAATCCCACAACAAAGAGGGGGTAATGAGCAAAACAACAGAAATGCACCCCGATGAAGCACAGAGTGAGACGAAGATGAATAAGCTACTTTAAAGAGACACAGACCAGCAGTTAGATGGGCAGGAGCTCGTCCAACTCTTAGGCAGACCGCAAATTGCCACAAGGAACCCCACAGAGAAACAGAACTCAGATGCCAGTTTTAAGGCATCCCGCCTCAGCGAGTTCGCCCACGGAAAGGGGGGTGACACGAGGAAAGCGGCAATGCCCGAGCAGGGGGAGGATGGCTGGGCGTTTGTTATAAGGTATAGTTATGAGTGATTAGATAGGATGAGAGAAGGCACAAATGGAGGAGGAAGCACCAAGCAACAGGGACGAAGCACAAGTGGCAACCCGACAGGAACATAGACCGATGAAGGCAACCAAGGAAGCATAGCAAAGCAATGGACCCGCAAGAAATCCGTACAAGCAAGACCCAACATAGAAGTGAAGGGCCAGAGCCACCTCATACAGGAGAGACCAGCAAAAGACGGAATGAGAATGCCTGTCGGCAGATACAAGATAACATGCAGGCCTTCGGGATCAGATGGGCCGCAGGACACTGCAACCAAATGGGTCAAGAAAAAGCACTCATAGCCACCTGGAACATCAGGGGATTAAATGCCTATGTCAAGAGATTAAGGGTTTATGTCTGGCTGAATAGAGCAAGAGTACAAACCGAATGCTACAAGAAAAGCATCTGACGGGCGAAAAGCAAACAAAGATAGCTAAGAAATGGGGCGGACAAATGTACAGCTCGACTTACTCAAATTACGCCTGCAGAGTTCTGACATGGGAGTGCCCTTTAAACTGATAAGACAAGAAAGGGGCACAGAGGTCAGAATGGTGATTATACATGGAATGCTGGAGAACAAAGTGGTGTGCCTGATAAACACATATGCTCCCAATCACGACGCGGCAGAGTTCTTCAAGACAATTACACGTCGACTAGCCCCCTACAGAGAAGTGTCATTCATCTGGGCAGGAGACTTCAACTGCACGCTGAACCCGCAGATCTGACAGCAAGCAGAGGAAGCCAGCTCTGCCGGCAAGGGCACTACAGGAGACGCTAGACCAGCTGGAATTGGAAGACGTCTGGAGGAAGGTACATGCCAATACCAGGGGATACACACACTATAGCGCCCCACACGGAACACACACTCGCAGAGACTACTTATTTACAGGCAGGGAGTCCCTTGGAGAATTCACTGTGATGCATATTAAGGCAAGAACGCTGTCTGACCATGCCCCGATGGTCGCAACAGGGACATACACATACAGCGGGTTCCCCATACCTACTTGGAGACTCAGGTCGGAGGCACTTACAGATGGGGACTTCCAAGAACACATTAGAGAGACGATAGGTGACTATTTTGACCATAATGTGGGGAGCGTGGACAGCACAGGAATGGTTTGGGAAGCTTTCAAGGTGGTGGTCAGGGGAGCTGCGATAGGGAAGACGGGAGGACTCAGGGAGTCCATTTTGGCTGAACTAGGAGAAATAGAAAGGGAGATTGAACAGGTAGAGGTACGGGCAGACCCGAAGGGAGAAGAACCGGAGGAACTCACTGTGCTGTGGCTGCAGTGTAACGCCATTTGGGAAAAACTGGGAAGACTAGACTATGGGATGTATATACAGAGATTACACGCAGAAGTAGACAAGCCCAGTAGACTCTTAGCCTTGCTCACCAAACAGGAGAGCAGATGCAAAACAATAACCGCAATCAAGGATGAGCAGGGAGAGGAAGTGAGGACCCAAGAGGGGATAAATAGAGTTTTTTCACGGTTCTATGAGGGACTGTACTCCAGGAAACTGGAAGAAGAGGTGGAAGATATAACTGACGCCCTAGTGGAGATTAATCTCCCCAGGCTCACAGAAGAGCAGGTGCAGACTTTAGATGCAACCCTTGCACTAGACAAGTTGGCTGCCATAATAGACGACCTCCCAACAGGCAAATCCCTGGGACCGGATGGGTTACCCGGGGAATTTTATAAGAAATACAAAGACACCTTAGCGCCACGGTTATTAGAGGTGTATCAAGAGGCATACGAGGAAGAAAAGTTACCGCAGAGCCTATCAGAATCAGTTGTAATACCCATATTGAAACCAGGGAAGCCGCCTCTGGACTGCGGCTCCTACAGAACAATCTCACTGATCAATCAGGACTCCAAAATCCTGACCGCAGCCCTAGCGAACCGACTCAAGCGAGTCATACCTACGCTGGTGCACCGCAACGAAATGGGATATGTACCGGGGTGGAACACAACGTGGAATCCTTGCACACTCCACCATGTAGTAGAGAGCACAAACCAAAAACAGGGAGACTGTGTGGTGCCGTCACTTGACGCCATTAAGGCATTTGATTCAGTGAACTGGGACTGGCTCCTGGGAGCGCTTGCCCATTTTGGGATAGGGGAGGGATACTTCCGTAGGATAAGGCTACTTTACAGGCATCCTAGGGCAAGGGTGAAAACGGGCATACAAATCTCAGAGAGGTGGAATATTGGCAGGGGTACAAAGCATGGATGCCCACAATCGCCGATGCTATATATACTGGCCTTGGAACCATTTGCGGTTTTCCTCAGGGCGGAGTACAAGGACGCTGGTATAGAAATAGATGGGGTGATACACCGAATCTCGATATACGCAGATGACATGCTCCTCTATGTCGGTAACCTGAGGGAAAACATGCCGTACTTGCTGGAAGCCCTAGGGGTGTTTGCCAGGCTGTCGGGAATCACAATTAATAACGAGAAATCTTCGCTCTTGCCCCTGGCGGGCTTGAGGAAGGCTGCCCTGGACCAGTTGCCAAACCTAGGACTCACATGGACACCGGTCACCTTCCGCTATTTGGGAGTGGACATACACCACAGCACCACAGCGACGCATACAGCTAACACGCAGGTAGCCCTAGACAAGATGGAGAAAGCAATGAAGTTCTGGAAGATGCTCCTACTGGGGATGATAGGAAGAGCGGCTTTACTGGAGATCATTGTTCTGCCCCGCCTGCTATACTACTTTACTAATATCCCATACAACATTCCGGGGCGGTTCTTTACACAATGGCAAGGGAGTTCCTGTGGGGCGTGGGGAGGAATAGGATAGCGCTGAACGCACTGCAGAGAGATTATGAATGGGGGGGTTACAGGCTGCCGGATTTCACTCCAATTTATAGTAAAATGGCTGGGGAATGACACATCCATAGACAAATTGCCCTTTCAGCTGGCAATACGAAACTATTACCTGAGAGAGCTCCTATGGACAGACAAAACTCTAGCCAAAACACTCCCTAACATGGTTAAACTGGGCCAGACCCTATGGAGGAGAGCGTGGAAAACGCATGGAACACGAGACCCCTACTCCAGACTAATTCCCCTTGCAGGGTTGGTTGACAACCGCACGGTATCCCTGACTACTTATTGCACGCAATGGAAAGATAAGGGAGTGGCCCAGATTGGAGATCTATGGAAAGATGGACAATGGGTACACTTTCAGACCTTAATAGAAAAGCAGGATATACACAGAGAACAATTTCTGCTGTACAACAGTATGGTACGGAGGATCAAGAAGAGGTGGAGAACACTGCCAGAGGAAGGAGACAGCGAGGGAGTACTGGATGCTTGCTATGATGTATCGGAGGGAGGACATACGGTATCCAGACTCTATGAACGGCTCCTGGGCAGCAACAATGAGAGGGAGCTGCAAGCAAGAGCCAGATGGGAAGAGGAACTTCACAAAACTTTCACTGATGAGGAGTGGAGCAGGACACTTTGGTACGCCAAGAAAGTCTCCAGGAATGCGTGATTTAAGCAAATGCATCTTTACCTCGTACACAGGGCATACCTGACACCCAAGAGAATGTCGAACATGGGGAAACAAACAAACTCGCAGCTGGCCACCCTGTGTGACAGAAAAGGCGGATATGATACATATGTTCTGGTCCTGCCCGGTGATAATTAATTTTCGGGACACAGTAAAAATGAGGGTGTTGGCAGGAGGGATCCAAATGCAGGCGTGTTCACCGGAATTTTACCTACTGAGGCTGTTCCCGAGGGGCGGCAAACAAAGAACACATGTAGCAAAAATGAAGGACCTCATGTGTATACTGATGAAGCACCGCATAGCGATGGCATGGAACACAAGAGCAGGGCCATCAATAGAAATGTGGTGGGCGGACCTGAAGAAATGGACAATAGTGGAAACATCAATCATCAGTGTGTACCAGAGCGATGCAGAGGGGAGAGGGGGGGTGGAGCCAAGTTACTTGCATGGAACTTCCTCATACAAGACCTGTTTGAAGGCACAGTAGGGCAAGGCACGACAGGCCCGAGCGGGCAGGAGGAAGAGTGAACTCCCGGCGGCAATGCGGGTGAGGACACCCAGCGGGGAGGGAAGCCAGAGGCAGCAGCCAGGTCGGAAGGGGCTTGTTCTGATATTCTTGAACAATAAAGGGTTAAACATTGAGGACAGACAAGTAGAGGACCAAGCCAGTGTGCTAAGAAGATGGGCGATACAGTACTGATCCCAACATGCAGTGCCACTTGTAGTGTGATGTTTGTTGGTGTTTTTTTGTTATGTGTTGTAAAAATTAATAAAGAGTTTTTAAAAAAAAACTAAAGGTCCACATGCATGGGAAAAGCCACCTCTTCACGGACCCCCAAGATGCATGGACATGGATGGAAATACATGCCATGAGGAGGAAAGGACTTCAAACCTGACGGTCCAAGACTCCTCTCCACCAAGACCCTATATCTCCTGTTCAACCGGCTGGCTCGCAGGAAGGCACATTGTGACAGCAAGAGGAGGAAACACAAGTGTCTTGGAAAGTGGGATGAGGACCTATGATACTGATGTGCCCGTAGTACTGGGACGATATTACAGGATCCCACATCCTACAGAAGAAAGAGAGGCCGGCCTGGAGTCACTTGCTTTTGGTGACTGCAATGCTTATCCCCCACACCTTAAGTGGTTTATGGTCAATCCATCGATTTCAAATGCATCGAAATGCATTTCCATTGATACAAAAGCATTGAATGCCTTTCCATCTAAATGCTATCTTTTACATGTAAAAGTACATTTCCATCGAAACCAGTCCATCGAATTTCTAAATGGACAAATTTAGATGGATATGCACTTTTAAATGTAAAAAGCAGCATTTCGAGGCATTTTTTTGTAACGTTTAAACGTTACATGGAGCTGTCCAGTGCCGCAATCTTCAAAAGATTTTTGCACTGGCCAGCTTCATGTAATGTTGTATTTTTTTGTGAGGGGGTGCCCCCCAACCCACCAACTCCAAAAACACCCCCCAACCCTAACCCAACTCAACCTCTAAACCTAATTCTAACCTTTGCCCTACACCTTAACCTAACCCTAATTCTAACCCTTGCCCTACTCCTTACCCTAACGCTAATTTAAAAAAAAAAAATCCATCGAATTTCCATCGAATTATATTCAATGAAAAGGCATTTAGATGGAAATGCTTTTCCTTGGATATAATTCGATGGTAATGCATTAGATGAAACTGATTTCAATGGAATGACCAGATACCTTTTAATTCTAATTTTAATCATTGTTGATTGAGCCAACACAACTGGTGGATTCTATGTTTGGGCAATGAGTACTTCATGTTGGGGTGAAGTATGGGGTGGGGGTTGGGGGATTTTATGCTGGTTAAGTGTTTAGGACAGAGTAATAAACCTACTCTTTTCGCATGCCATCAATCAACCTGGCTAACATTGATCATTTACATGCAGGCCCACTTCTCACATTGGCCACCTGACACCATAAATAGGTGGTCATAACAGGGGCAAAAACTATTGCTCCTTTCGTCTTGCAATACATTAACAAACACACCTCAGACTTGGCTCGTCTTCAAAAAACACTCTTAGCTGGTACGAAATGCAATTTCTTTCAGAGAACCAATTATAAGACATCTATATACGCTGGCTTCTCGAGATGTTCCAGGGCAGTGCTGCTTATGGTACACTAGAGCCTACCAATCAAACTCTTATTAGTTAAGCAAGATTCCCAAGGCAGATAGGCTTTGATAACGAGAGAGCTATGGGATGAAACCATGGGAATTCTTATCATGTATGCCCCACCGCCGCTATCTAAGGAATTCTTAGAGAGACATCCAATCCTTGATGCTTCAGTACCCCGACAGACTTATGGATTCTGGGTGGAGACTTTAATGACAGGGTTGTAGACCCTGTCAGGGACTGCACTCCTGATGGGCAGAAACCCAGCCATACGCACTAAACTGTATACCTTTGTCTCTGCAAAGGGCTTTACAGATGCGGGAGACCACTACACACTCAAGAAAAGGGGTTCTCCTTTCATTCAGGGATGCACGCCTCCATGCCCAGGTTAGACTACTTCTCTATCCCACAGCAGGAAGCACATAGGCTAATTTCAGCTGGGTTCCATCAAGAGGGAATATCCAATCACTCGCCATTAATATCAGAGATCAAAGGCCAGAGATCTAAAACTAGGACACATTGGCATCTAAAAAACTACTACCTGGGCTTCCACAACATGCTTGAAGGCATAACAGACAGAATGGAAGAATATTTCATGACTAACACAGCATTGGTTGAAAGCCCAGTGACACTCTGAGAGGGTTATACGGCAGTGGAACGGGGAAGGCTATATCGTTAATTTTGGCATGACATAACACCCAAATAAGGCTTACTGAGGAGACTGAACTGGAAGTAGGGAGGTTGGATGAAGAATTCATTCGAACAGGTTCAACTGATATGCATAGACTCCTACTCATGGCTCTCTTGATAATGCACACAAAGCTCCCTGGGATAAACAAAGCAGAATTTATACCAGGGTAACTGCTGGCATGGCTTGAAAGAAGGGATGAAGAATCTCGATATTTAGGGAATTGGAAGACGGGAAGGAGTGAACAATTTCTGAGGAGGAGGAAATAGCTGAGGCATTTGCGGACTATTGCGAAATTCCATACCGGGCTCCCTGAGATCCTGGTATCCCCAGGAGACCCAGATATGCTGTACAGTATCACACTGCCCCAATTTTGCGAACAACAGAAGTTTGAGATGGAAGTAGAGATTAGGGAGGAAGAGGTAGTGGAAGTAATCTCAAATCTTCATTCTGGCAAAATTCCTGGTCCAAACGGGCTCCCAATGGAACTGTGGAAGAGGTTGGGCAACAAGCTCGCAAAACCCATGCTCAATGTTTTCCTTGGGTGTAAATACTCCGACTCCGGTGAGCTACACCCGAACACAGCCCCACCCTCCATGAATGTTCCTCTTACACACCCATCTCACTCATTAACTGCAGACCAAGATTCTAGCCAAGGTACTAGCTGATCACTTACTAAAGGCCATCCCATCATTGATTCATCCCGATCAATGTGGGTTTTTGCCGGACACGCACACCCAAATGAAAATCAGATGATTGCATGTAGAGATTGATCAAGTCCCTAGGATCCGCAGCCCGCTGGAGCTCCTCTTCAGAGACGTTGAATAAGCATTTGATTCAGTCTTGTGGGGATTCCTCTGGAACGTGTTGACACAAATGGGTGTGGGTGATCATTTCCTACAATCTATCAAGTTGATATATGAGGAATCGTTGGCAGAAGTTAGGGTAAATGGGAAGGCCTCAAGAACATTAGCTTGGGAGTGAGGAACCAGGCAGGATGCCCCTTTGCCCCCCTCCTATTCACTTTGGCCATTGTACCCCAGGCAATTTGAATGAGAACCAAACGTTATGGGGGGCTTTCTTTGGCCAACAAGCATGAAGGTAAAGTGTCACTGTACACGGATGACCTGCTTCTATTTCTGGGAGATCCTACACACTTTTGTCCAAAGGCGACAGAAATATTTTGAGACCATGGGACTGTTAGTGGACTTAAAGTAAATTGTTATAAGTCCACGCTCTTTCCCATACAAAAGAATGATCTAGCAGTTCCTCCCGACTGTGCATCCCATGTAGCATAAGGTGGGTTAAAATATCTAGGCATATAGGTGGGCAAGGATCAAACACAATTTATTATTCAAAATGTACATCCAATTATGGATCGGTTTGTCCAAGACGTTAAACACTGGAAATCTCTTCTGATTACACTATCAGGGAGAGCTGCACTATTCAAGATATTGAAGTTGCATAGATACACGTACATCCTTCAAAACACGCCCTGTGCAGTGCCCAAAATAGAATTCGATAAGGTGGACACAGCTCTCCGGGATCACCTCTGGCGGGATCATAATCCTGTATTGCTTTAGCGATGTTGCAGCACTCTGTGTGGAAGGTGGGTATCGGACTACCAAACATTAGGATATTCTATTGGATGTGGCAATTGGTGACGGCCGATGACTGGATACATGAGAATCTCCAACTACCATTCCCAACTGTTCAATAATCTTCTGCAGCCTGAGCAGACGTACGTTTTCACCACTCTGGCTTGATATTAGAAGATCATTGACATTGTAGACAATGCATCTGCGTCCTGACACTTTTACAGCTGATTTCACTCCACAATATTTGTTGGTTGGTGTGCTTTTTTGAATGGTAGAGGCCAGATTTCACACTGAGGAAGGACCATTTCGATCTGAAATGCATTGGCCTCAGCTATCTGCCTGTACTTAATATAAATGTCTTTCAACCATTACTTAAACAACATTTCTAGTGACCATATAATTGCAGTACTGTCTTGGACAACTTTTTATTACTTATTTTTAAATTTATTTTCAGCACAGTTGCAAAGTGCAGTCAAAACTGAGTTTTTTGTTTTTACCTCAGTCTTCCTAGTCATCCCCAACTCTCTCACATAAAGACTGAATGTGCATGGATAAAATGGGTCACAGCACTGCTAGTCCTATATGTTGGCTGGGGGAATATACCTTACCTAATGTGTCACGACGAATAGTAAATATTTGGCAGGATGTGACAAAATGTATGGGTTGGGATGATAAAATCACACTGGCACAACTATTATGGCACAATAAGGCACTGTCAGAAATTGAGAAAATAGGCATATTTAAGGTATGGGTCCACTGAAATAGTCTGGTTTTGGGAGACATGGTGAAAGATGGGAGCCTTCTCTCCTTTTAGGAGCGTCAACACAATTATGTTCTACCCAACACTGAACTATATCATTATATTCAATTCACCCAAGCCTTGCATCAACATATACGGAATTTTCAGGACGTTCTACTTTACTCACCTCTTGAGGGAAATGTACCACCCGAGGAAACAGTCACGAAAGCCACTTCTACTCTATACCAGACTATAGCTTTGTTAACATCTCAAAAGCTGTCCAATCTTAAAGCTAAATGGGATAACAAAATAGGCCACCTTGACTCGGAGGAATGGGCCGAGACATTGATGTTCCCACATGAGGCTACAAAGGAGTGTGGGAACCCCTCTACTGAGAACGAACATGGGTCAAATACCTGTTCCATGGAATTTCTTCCACTCACGAGGGTCTTCAATCACGTTTTAGCTCACTGCATTCTTCACAGACGAGAAATATCCATTTGCATATCAGTCTTTGTTCCACCCAAAAGAGCAGTCCAGCACTGAAATGCTAGGCAAATCTCCTCTGAAAAAGAGTACCCTAAGCATCCCTAGATATGTGTTTTGGCCTTGTTGGACCTCATCAGTGAGGTGAAGCTCAGCCTCTCTATGACACAGTGAGCAAGGGGTCCACATCTGGATTACACTGAGTTACTTAGGGTGAAACCCCAAGTTTTACAAAGTTACAAAGGAGTGGTGGATGCCCTCTGCTGAGAACAAACATGGGTCAAATACCCTGTTCCATGGAATTTCTTCCACTTAGGAGGATCCACAACCATGTTTTTGCTCACTGCACCCTTCAGAGAAATATCCATTTGCATATCAGGCTTTGTCCTACCCGTAAGGGCAGTGCAGCACTGAAATGCTAGGCAAATCTCCTCTGAACAAGAGTACCATCAGCAACCCCAGACATGTGTTTTGGCCTAGTCGGGCCCCATCAGTGAGGTGAAGCTGAGCCTCTCTCAGACACAGTGAGCAATGGGTCCGCGCCTGGATTACCCTGGGTTACTTAGGGTGAAACCCCAAGTTTTACAAAGTGAGGTAGCGATATCCTTTAAACATCATGTGGCACCTTTTTTCACACTATTTGTGAATGCCCCAGATACGCTCTTTTTTTTAATTTAAGTTGATTTAATCAAGAATAATTCTTGATTTTACAACATAAACATATACAAATTACAATAAAATTGACAGATAAAAACAAACAAAAACCATTTTCACTTATGTCACAGCTATAAACATAAAGAAAAGTTGTTTGCATACAGTTTCAAACCAGATCTTATGTAAATATACTATCAACTAGTTTAAACATTTATCATTTATCATTTATAAATACAATTATCAAACATGTAACACAGATTCGGCCCTGGATAGGGCAACAAAGGTAAAATTAAAGGAATAGTAAAGAAAATAATAATGAGATTATAATTAACAGTTAAGTAGTTATTTAAGATGGAACCTACACAGTCAGTGGTTACTAGTAGGATCAAGTTTGTAAGAGAGGTTTAAAGATTGTAAAAAATGTAATATAGCGTATCTGACTGCTTTCCTCTCGGCATGGAATAAATATCCCCAGGCTCTTTCCATGAATAGTTCATAGTGGTCTAAAAACAGGGATTTAAGATGAATAGATTGCTTAGCATCCAGGTGTAAACAACCAGTACAAGGATGTTGGAGGGTCTCCATTTCTAGATTACAAAATCGACACCGAGCATCTGATTTAGGAAGTAGTTTGCGTATGTATGACACTTCATGCGTTGGCCACAGATTAAATCGAAAGCGTAGATACAGATTCCGATGGCGAGCATTTGGGAATTTAACAAGATAACTTTCCATCGATCCATGTTTTTTCAGGGCAAAGGGATTTTGTTTAAATTTCTGATATTTAAAACAGGCTGATCGAGTCTTGATCCAGTCTGCATCCCAGAGACGAGATTTTGCTTTGTCTGGGTTACAACATAATGTCTCGATTGAAAAGCCAGCATCCTCTATTGTTTTTTTAATTAGAAGGCGCCAAATACTGGGAAACTTATCTGTTGAATTTAAAAGATATGAGGCCAGTATCCCCAGTAGACCTGTTGAGGAAGCAGTCATGACACATTTGCGGTAGAGACTGCACATCCTCCATTTATATTGGCCATACAAAGATATCAGGCCAAGCTCGTGTCTGATGATCGAGATGGATTCTGAGGTTGGAAGATTCAGAGCTGCTTTCCAATACTGACTTTCAAATTTTGTCCAATATTGATATAATTTGTCCGCATGAGCTTCAGAGCCAAAGAGAACTACTGGCAACATTTTTTCTTTGTGATAGATTGCTAAGGGCATAATAGAAAACTTACAAAATCTATTCTTTATGATGCGTGCCTGAGACAGTGCTGTGTTTACTTTTACATTCAAGCCTCATTTGAAGCTTCATATTGCGATTTGATTGTTTGACTCGTTATCAAAGTCCCTAGGTATATGTAGGACTGAACAGAGGTTAGTGATACATTCTGCAAAGGCCAGTGTAATTTTGCAATACGATGTCTCCCATTGCCGCATTGAATCACTTTGCTTTTTGATACATTAATAGTGATGTAATTCGCAATTGTATATTTATTAAGGGCATTTAACAATTCGCTGAGTCCTTTGGGAGTCTAAGATAATAGGATCATGTCATCAATGTATAGCAGATATTTCACTTGATGGCCATTGAGTATGGGCAGATCAGCTGTAATTCCTAGGAACTCTTTACCAATTTCAGAAATAAAAAAATTTAACATTGCTGAGGCCAGCAAACATCCCTGCTTTAGGCCACGAGACGTAGGTATCAAATTTGACAATAGACCCTCGCTTGATAGTTTTACTTGGACGGAGGTTGCAGTGTGGAAATCGATTATCCATTTGAGGATGTGCCACGGGCAACCTCTGTCTAGTAACTTCTTAAATAGTAGTTTGCGAGGGACCGCGTCAAAAGCCATGCAAAAATGTATGAAGGCCAGGTAGAGTGGGTAATTACGTTGGCTTGCCAGTGATTGGATGCAGAGTAGTGTCACTATATTAATGGACGTACCAACACCTGGGAGAAAACCTGTTTGAAAGGGATCTCGCAGGTTAAAGCAGTCCAGCCAGATATTAAATTCCTTCAGGACCAACCGTGTGAATATTTTTCCAGGGCAATCGAGAAGTGCAATGGGGCGATACGACTTGGGATCACATCTATCGCCCTTTTTAAAGATTGGTAGAATTATGGATTTTTTCTATGAATTTGGCATCATCCCTACAAATGAACACATGTTTGAATATCAGGTGCAATGTTTGAGCCCACTCCAAAGGATTATCTTTCAGGAGACCATTGTGAAGACCATCGGGGCCCTTAGCCCTAGACCGACTCAGGGTTGAAATGCAGGTTAAGATGTCTTCAACCTCTATTGGAAAGGAATACAGCATGTTATGACCCAATGCAGACCATTCAAATGGATCGAAGTACAGCGGGCTATAGAGTTGCCCAAAGTAGGATTGCCATAAATCGCCCGAGATTGCATTGCTCTGTAAAGCTCCTTGAAAATGCGGAGCAGCATTGTTAAGACAAGCCCAAATTCCACTGGTCGATTTTTTTTCATAATTTGGTGGAGCATATGTTCATTATCATGGCGATATTGAATCGCACGTCGTTCTTTTAGCCATGCTTTATAGGCTTGTTTGACTTGTTTTGATACTCTTATTCTAGTTGTTTCATCATGATGGTTTAAATTACGCAAGACACTTCTCATTTTGGACTTGTACTGCTGTACCTCCGGATCAAAACGATGTGGGTGATTATACCTGAACTTTTCATGGAGTGGTTTATCATTTCCAAATAATTGCGTAAGATGGACATAAGAATCCAGTCCATCTTTGGTGGGAAGTTACAAGCCTGTTGAATGCAATCTCGTAGGCGAGTTAGGGTTCTAGGATTCCAAATGAGACGAGAGCCTCTGGAATTTACAATAGTATCTGCAATGTTAATATTCATCATTGGTTCACATGAAGCTTGTGGTATGGCAATACATAGTTGGAGCATATTATGATCACTAAGATCTGTATCGACCACTTGAAACAATAACACATTAGGCAACAGTTTGTTATTCACATACACATAATCGAGAATCGACTTTTGAAGACCTCTATTCCATGTAGAGCGAGGGGGCACATTACCCGCAATTGCTCCATTCAACATGATAAAGCTCCTTTCCTTCATCATGGATGACCAAGTTGCTTCAGCAGCTGGAAGGTCACTAGTGTTCGCTTGGAGCAAATGTAGATTTAAGTCACCCATTATGATGGAATACGAAAGGGACTGCTCCTGAAGTAGATCATCTAAAATCCTTGACAAAAACTTAAAGAATTGAACTGGTGTGATTATACTCTTGCTCCAATAAATATTGACAATGGAGAACCGGATGTTGCCTTTCGAGATTTTCACTACTTGGAAGTAGGGAGATAGAGTGGGACAAGATGTACATCTGAGCCCAGAGGTTTTTTTTATCGCCGCAAGTAAGCCTCCCATTGGACGGCCTAAGCTGTGTTTGGTAGCAGGTATCATATGTAGAACGTGTGAGTCCCATGCCGGGGCAGAAACCAGCCAAGTTTCTTGTAACACCACAATATCTTGTTTGCTTAACGAATTCTGCATAGTGGTCATTAGATGGGAATAACCTCTGGTGTTCCAAGAAGTGATATATATATGATCTTTCTGACTCATGTGTTGTTAAGCTTTCAAACTATAAGTTTGCATATTTTGAGGATAATGAGAGGCATTGTAACCCTATACACTTGGAGCAATTGGAGGTGGGTTATAGATGTTAAGTACCGTTTTTGAAGTATGTAATACACTCGGCTCAGAGAATTGGAGTAACTGAAAACCTAGGTTATATATTGCCATTCTGGCTTGCCACAAAATGTTGGTTACTAGTCCTGAGCGAACATGGATTTTTGCTTTATGGAGATTGTTCTCCCTTGAAAATTCTATCAGATCAATGTCAGTTGTGGACAGATTCCTCAAGGATGGTATTTGTGCATATATGTTCAAAACACTGGCTCGATTAAGTACATATTGAGGAGCTGGATGCTCTCGACATTTGATTAACAAACAGTGAGACTGTGGTTTCTTGGGAGGATTCTCTATTGGCCTTGAGGGTCTATCAGAGAGGGGAAGATTACCAATGCTCTGTAATCTGGCCGTCTCAAGGGGCTGCGGGTCAGACTGTCTGTCCGGCTGCTCAGTTTGTTTCGCCACTCCTGGGCCAAAGAGAAGCCTCTCTACATTGGGAAATTGAATTGGGCGAGATATTTCTCCTTGCTGGGATCTCGTATGTACTTCAGCAAAGTAAGCTTCCATTGACGTTTTTATAATCTCACGAAGGTTGGCGGAGCTCGATTGGGTTTCAGCATTTGGGAGCTGCAGTTTACAGGTACCATTCGACTCAGTGTCAGTTGTTACTGCCGTAGTGATTGTGGGAATGGTGTTATTACTGAGCCATATGTTTGTGTGTTGGTTTGAATTGTAAGATTGAGGAATCTCAGGCGGGTCAACACACACTTTACTCTGTTCACTGATTAATTGATTAGACTGTATCAGAGGACATTTTGAAACAGTCATGCTGACCATAGTAGATAGCCTTTTTGATTCCTCTTCGGAGATCTTTTGGCTCTTATAGGCGGCTATTGAAGCATGAATTTCTTTTCTTAATAAATCTTTTCTTAGGGATTCTTGCTGATCAAATGTCAAAGTGGTCAGTATGGGTTGATTAGGTATATTTTGGAATAGTTTAATCGAATCAATACCAGTGGGCAAGATTGGTGTAACTACAGATTTTTTGATGGGCACTATAGGAAGCTCGTTTTGATTGGCCAAGCGGCAAAGTGCCACTAGGTCATCGAATGGCTGATAACTCTGATGAACTTGGGTATCCGACACGTTTTGACTGGGTACAATAGAAGGGTTTTGCTTCTTTCGTAACTTGCTAATGGCTTTGATAAAGTGCCTCTTCTTTTCTCTCAACTGGACTTGGCGTGTTTTGTTAAATCTTTTGCCGGATTTTTTAATCATAGGGACTTGTTTCGATAGAAGCATCTCTTGTTCATTAGTTTTATTAATATGTTGTTACTTTGGCCATTTTTGGAATTGTGCTTGGGTTCGCACTCTCATTTGGTAATGATTTTTCAGAAGCATCTTTTCGTAAAGTACTATCATCCTCTTTGAGAACACTGGTTTCATCAGGGATTAATGTCCTGTCACCTTGGATCAAACCTGGCTGCGGGTCATCTTTGATCGATGTTCTCACAGATTGATTAGAGACCAGGGGATATGTCTCCAGAGGCATAGAAGATTTTGAAGAGGGTTGTAACTGGGAAGATAAATTTGGGTATGCACTAGCTACGAAATAATTTTTTGTGGCATTTTCCAGGTTCGCTACAGTACCAATTAGCTGTTCAAAGAGGACTGTTTGGTAACTCACCTTGCCTTCCATAATTTCATAGAGCTTTGCTACTGCCAGCAGAGCTGTGTTCATTGCACTCAGAGTATTATTGAGTGCTGGAGCCTCTGGGAAGGAGAAGCAAGTCGATCGACCCTTCTGGATGAAAAATTCAGGGTTAAGCATGTCATCATTGAACTTAGTGCGTCTGGGAGTTGGAGCAATGAATGAGGGCGATTTGTCAACACAATGTATGTGTGATTTGTTAATCGCCTCTGGTATGAAACTTTGATTAAGAGTTGGATCAGCCATGCCTACAGAGAGAGGCATCCCGGGGTTGGTGTGGCTTTCGTTTGTAGTTGGCATAGTACTTTCATGTAGATGAATTAGATCGCCTGTGTTAGAGCATATGTACATTACGCCCTGGGAAGACACACTGGATCTATTCGAGGTGTTCATGAAGTCTAATGCTTCGTCATCAACATCCCCAGTGAGTGTCAGAGAGTCACACTCGGCCCTCAAAATCGGCTCTGCCAAAGCTGGACACGGCATGGGTACTAGAAGATTCGATGAAGCAATATGGGCCATTGTTGGCACCAGGCCTTTTGCTTGGTCCTCATGGTCCACACATACTGAAATAAGGGTGTTGTCTGTCATTTCATTGCTTGTTTCTTTTACCTCGGCAGACACAACATTGCAGTCAGAGGGGCAAAAACTGTCGGTTGTTAGGCAAGTAGCAACCGTGGGGTTATCGGTGGAAACCTGCCCTGCAGTTCGCGTGGAGGCGTGCAAGGGATAGGGGATTTCAGTTGAATAGGGGCGGCCATCGATTTCCTTAGGATGGCGTTGGTTTGCATGCGCTTCCTTGAAACAGTATGCACGGATATCTGTTAACCAGGGAAGAGTGTGCATCCCCTTTTTAGTTAGAGTTCGCCGATTCAAAGTAACACACTTAGTGTCCGCCATTATTTTTTTCTCCTGAACATGGCGAGCAGCGTCTTTAGGTGAGCAATGCGGCAGAGGCGAGGAGGGCATGCCTGTTTTAAGTGTGAACTTTGAAGTAACCATGATTACAATAACAATATCAGGAAAATAATAAATTAATTTTACTAAATAAAAATGAAAAATATTTTAAAGTTAAAAAGAAAGAAAAGAAGATACTGTGAACAAAAAAGCAGCACCCTACTCCCGCTCGACAGCGGGACAGCGAGACAGCAAATTCACTTGGCAAATCCACTTGCCGGATGCGCGCGCGCGCCAAGTCATTTATGTGGGTTGGCGTGACTCAACTGGGGGCTGTCTCAGAGCAGCTGTGGGGAGAAACAAAAAAGAAACACAGTAACTCTTTAAGGAAGCCGCGTAGCAATGGTTCAGGTGGTCATTGCTAGGGACGTTTCTAGGGACATGTGCTGATATCAAATAAATAAATTTTACTAAATAAAAATGAAAAATATTTTAAAGTTAAAAAGAAAGAAAAGAAGATACCGTGAACAAAAAAGCAGCACCCTACCCCGCTCAACAGCTGGACAGCAAGACAGCAAATTCACTTGGCAAATCCACTTGCCGAATGCGCGCGTGCGAATGCGCGTGCGCCAAGTCTTTTATGTGGATTGGCGTGACTCAACTGGGGGCTGTCTCAGAGCAGCTGTAGGGAGAAACAAAAAAGAAACACAGTAACTCTTTAAGGAAGCCGCGTAGCAATGGTTCAGGTGGTCGTTGCTAGGGACGTTGCTAGGGACATGTGCTGATGTCATATTTTCGAGCCACGATTCAAAGCAGTGCAATAAAGTCTAGTAGTCGTACCTAGCCAATCAAAATGGCTCCAGCTCGAACAGAGGGTGTTCCAATGGCGAGTCAGAGGCAGGAGCTTCGCAAGGCCGTGGGACGGAGTCAGGACAGCGAGACAGAAAATTCACTTGGCAAATCCACTTGCCGAATGTGCTCTTTCTCGCATCAACTCTTGAGAGATTAGCAACAGTGATGGGCATGAATATACCGGAAGAACCGAAGTCTATTATTAGGGGTATGGGAGAAACATCTTTGACCCGGTATGAGAAAATTGTCCTGTCCACTCCGATAATTTTGTTGAAGCTCATGTTGTGTTGTGTTGGAAGTGCCGAGATGCCCAGCTACGGCAAATGGTCTTCGGAAGTTGATATCTGTATATCTCCTTTGGGTGCCCCAGAAAATATGGGCTAAATGGCAGCAGGCATGATAGACACATGTTTTTGTTATTGCAGGGTTGATTGATGGGTGGACCAACATCAATGCTCTTGTTTATTATATGCTATTTCAAGTCACTTGGTGATATCCTGCAATGATTATTGTGTTTTATGGTGGGGTTGTGCCATATGCCCCACCAGTAGTCTGTAAAATCATACTGGCAGCATGTGTACTGCACAATTTTGCCACACAGTATGGCGTACCATTGGAAATGCAGGTGGGAAACCACCCTCAGCCACAGGCACCACTCTTGCTCTTGGCTCACCAAAGGGCACGTGGAGAGGCTGCACACACCCAGCTTGTGCAAACATATCTCACCTAACAACCTACCCTGTGGAGCACACACAGAGGGAGGCCACATCCCAGGTGCCATTCAATGATGAATTGGGGCCCATCATACGTGCCCATAGCAACACCCTGAGATTGCATGTCTGGGAGAAGCAAATTGTGCGCATCCATTGGACAAAACATACCATGCACAAACAGTGCTCCAGATAACATTTGCAAGTGGGGGTATTGTACTCCCTATTTCTCAAAGCAGAGAGTAAAATGATTTCATAGGTAGTAAAAATGTAAGTCAAATTCCCAATGAGAGTAATTCAGAAGTGAGTAAAAATATGTCCTAACTGAAAAACTGCATTTTCTTGGAAATATACATTCCCTCACAGTTAGTCATATATGCAAATCAAAAGATACATGTATACTGCTCCCATTCGGGCAGTTTAAACAGTATTGTACACCTGTGGTACTATGTGCACCACTGGGCCAAACATATCCATGTCGTTGTGAGGGTAAAGCAGGGGCGCAAGATTCCACATCTCTATTTAATAGTATTTTATTGGGAATATTTCCACTCCCCATTATCATTTGATGTGAGTCCATTTCTTTGGAGTGGAGCGGCTGATACACCACTCATCTGTAGGGTTGTGCACAAATCACCAACACAGTCATAGCAACTTGAACCAACAGTGTCCATGTATTACACCCAAAAGCACACAACACACGCAACAAAGTATCTGGCCACTGTCACATGGACACCAACCACTATTCTGCACGTAGCCTACAAACTACATACACAAGAACATAAGTAGGAAGGCACAGTACAAAATGTAAATTAGCAACCATCACATGTGAGGAGTGCACTGAAACACCTATACGTGTTACAAAACCATATACAGGTATGCACACAAAGCACATTCACATCAAAATAGTAATTTAGAATTTGAGAAATGCAACTGCACGGCAATAAAGATGCACATCTCACCACACACCTTTTATCTTGTGAGCCTGCACCCAGCTGCACCCTGAAATGCACGGATGTCCCCCTCTTTAGGCCTTCAAACCACCCAACTCTGATGATGTGTCCTGTACACGCATACAACAGCAACACCCCCTTCAATTGCAGCAACCATATTCGCAGAATGCCTCTGTAGAGAAAGTCAACACAAGCTCAGGACAGGCAACTCATCCATACAACCAATTACCCAGCAATATGTGCCCGCCTGAGTGCCATGCAACAAGAACACACCAGCCACTCATCACCATGTGTCCCTGTGGAGCCAGATCCGCCCACCTCCTGCCCACCTCCTGCCAATGCAATGAAAACAACCCATACAGTAACACCTTACCCATCCACAACACCTACACTGCCTGTCCCCCAGAGAACTATGCAGTGAAGGACCAGGTACCACTTACCCGTTGTCAAGGTGATGGGACATTGTGAACACTCTGATCTGGCCAGAGTCAGTATGCCACTGAGAGGACCCACAAAAAGAGATCACTGAAAGGTTGGAAACCCGGGATTTCCTTGGAAGTACTCCCAATGCCACAACATGGCATCCCCTGATTAATGTGACCGCAGGCCAGTGCAGTAAACAATTGTAGGGTTGCTGATAATGTAAAGCCCATGACAATGCAGACATGGCAGCCATTGCATTGAAGACAGGAATCAGCAGAAGGCAGCTGTTCACAGAGGCAGGACTCATACATGAAGTCAGGGCACAGAGGCAACTGGCATGAAAGATACAAGCAGACATGAGTATTGAATAAGAAACTGAGGCCAAGGACTCTGCCACACAAAAGGGAGCAGGCAACAGGCAAGAGGAAGGGAAGGCAGACTTCACAGGGACTGGATTGAACGGGGACCAATGTGCTTTGAACTGAAGGGAGCATTGAGCTGCACTGAGCAGCTGTCAACAGGCTGCAGAACATCTGCTGGTGTAATATGCATGGTACATGTACACCATGGCAAACAACAACACCTGCCCAATGGCTTGTGCCTGGTGTCTGTGTTGGACATGACATCCTCGAAATGGCCATCAATGTTGTGCTGTGTGTGGATTTATCTCAGGACAGCACCCCCAGAAGAGGCAGAAGGACCAATAGTTGACTGCCTGTGTGGGTAGACATGACAAGAAAAGCTTGGTGAATGGGATGCCATGCAGCAGGCAAGACACATGCAAAACATCAAGAAAACACTTGTCATCACTCACTCCCATCTCCATGTGTCCTAGCACACATATAGCCAGAACTGCCAACCTCATGATAACGCACCAATAAACTCCTTACAGTGACATCCTCCCTCACAACAATTACCTTGTAACCACTGCCACCCTGATGCCTTGATAAAACTGCATGCATAGACACACCAGCCTACCACCACCATGTGTCAAATGCACCCATGAAGCTGGACCCACTCACCTCAATACAAGCAAAAGACAAGCTATCAAATGGATTGAATCCTTTCTGAGTGAGAGAACTATGAGAGTCTTCTCCCCTTCAGCAGCAGCAGACCCCTCTCCTATCACTTGCGGAGTCCCGCAGGGCTCTTGCGTCTCCCCCACCCTATATAACATCTTCACCAAACCCCTGTTCGACGATCTGGACCATCTGGGTGTCACCTACACTAATTATGCTGATGACACTCAGATTCTCCTCCCACTTTCAGGGGATCACAGTAAGGACAGTGAGTTGGTGAATAGGGTATATCTCATCATTCAGGCATGGATGGCATCTCATGGTCTATGCTTGAACGATGACAAGACAGAGCTCATCATTTTAGGTACCCCTGCTAATATCAATAAACTAGGCCTTGAATATGCTGATTTCAACATAGATGGTAATCTCATCAGAGTATCCAGGGAAGTAAAAACCCTTGGCTTTTATCTGGATGCCACTATGTCATTCACTAAACAGGTTAACTCACTAGCATCTACCACTGCGTACACTTGCAAATTAATAAGGGCAGGTAGACCTTTCCTATCCAATGACAGCTGCCTGATCCTGGCAAGAGCACTCATACTATCTAGGCTTGATTATTGTAATGCCCTCTATAGCGGTGCCAACAAAGCCATTATCCACAGGCTCCAAATCCTACAAAACAATGCCTTGAGAGCTGCCCTCGACATTAATAAGAGAGATCATATCTCAACCACTAGACGCCAACAGAAATGGCTCTCTACAGACAACAAAATCAAACTAAAGTTTGCCTCCCTAACCCATAAAGCCCTCAACAATGCCGCCCCCAGTTACCTGATGGACAAGGTAAAGAGAAAGTCCTCCATCCGACTAACAAGAACTATCAATTCCAACCATCTGATAATCCCCAGATTCAAACTCTCCACCATTGGTGGGAACAGCTTCCCGGTGAAAGCTGCCACGCTCTGGAACTCTCTGCCTCACAACCTAAGAGCTGACCAACCATACTCGCACTTTAGAAGACACCTCATCAGTCACCTTAACTCCAATAACCCTTGTATCTAGCTGCACTTTCCTACACCTATGTATAGATAGCGATACTCTTGTTCGTATCTCTGCCTTCGCCTCTAACAGCCCCGCACACTTCTGTACACTTACCTCCTGTATAGATATTGACTTTTAATGTTTGAAGACTTGTATACCTCTTATTCCTTATTAACTCTGTAATCCTGAATATTCCTTTAGGTTTACCCGCCTCTAACAGCCCTGTACATATCTGTATATTTACCCCTGCATAGATATTGACTCTGTATATATGAAGATTTGTATATTTTTTATTCCTGTAATTCTGATTATTTTTATGACTACCTCAAAGTGTATATTTCTGCAACATTGTAAGCCTCGAATTATCTTTTGCCTGCGCCCTGTTGCCCCTGGGTAAGGTGCGCTATACAAATAAATAAACAAACAAACAAACAAACAAACAAACAAATAACCCCACAGAGGGCCCTCGACTTAACTACACATGGTATGGTACACACCTGGCTGGAATCCAGTGCATCCCACCTGAAACAACATTTTGAACTTGCAACGACATGCATTGCATTAATGTAAAGATACTGGACAGCCATGACAATTCCCATAGCGAACAAGGAAATGGGCATGGACTACCCAGTGTCAACATCTGGAAGTACAAACAACCAAGCGTGAGCAACCATCAACAACACAACAGAAAAACTGACCAATAGAGAATGGACTGGCAGCAAAGCAAACACATTACACAGCACAGCATTCCCCCTGAAAACAGGTGTCACGGAGCCCTGTGATGCAGGCCCAAGTGGGAACATTGATTGCAGGCAGACACATTCTGCACACCCACCATTAGGTCTCATGTGTGCCTTTGGGTCAACCATGGATGCAGGTTAGGAAAAGGACACCAAGTGAGGAGGTGACATCCCGGGAGTGGAAGCACAAGTGTGGTAGCTGATGAGAAGGATGACAGAGGGCAAGAGGGAGACAGGATACAGAGTGATGAATGTAAAGCAGGGGAGTGGCAAGACAGAGTGTGAGAGAGTGATAGGGGGAAATCGGTGCAAGGAGTCCACTGGCTGATGGGGAGATGCGGATGGATATGTCTGACATCACAGTGGGCGAGGGCAGAGAGAAGGTGGCCAAGAGAGGAAGACAGAGACATGAATACTTGTAAAACAAGCAGCCTGGTCAGAGAGCGTGGAAGGTACATACATGGAAAGGTAGCACATGTAGAGGTCGAGGAAGGACAAAAGTGGGTGATTGAGAAGGGCAGACTGGCAAAGAAAGGCCACCTGTGAATGGTCAATCAGCAGATTCACATCAATGAAACTACATGCACAACACACCATGGTATGCAAAGCAGAAAGAGATCCATGTCCACAAAATACCTGCAAATAATTGCCAACAAACATACCCATACCCTTCACCAACCCCTCTGTTTGACACCACTGTAGATTTACCTCAGGACAATATGCAGCTGTTCACTCCTACTCCTACAGGCCACACACCCTGTGCGAGACAGTCCCAGTAAGTGCGCATGGATCCCAGGGTGCTCTTGCAACACCTACAGGGACAACAGATGAAGACAAGCTGGGGGGAGTGGACGATGCCACATGTATGGGCCCACAATGGGCACACTCACGCCGTGCAGTCACTCACAGTGGTGGATTAGATCAACAGGTAATGAAGAAAAAGCATACAATACATCCAGGTGTACACAACATACAGAAATGAACAATGAACAACAAGTGACCTGCTTTGGGAAAACAGGAGCAGCCCGTCAGCGGTACACATGCGTATATTTGTACAACCCTACATGAAGCAAGTGTGACAAACCTGTCCTGTGGAGTCAATGTCCTGTCCTGTGGAGTCAATGTACAGAAATGCCCAGAACTGTGTCACCAGAGGCAATGCCATGAAGCGAATCATGCGAGGATGTGAAGACCTGACAATGGGCATGTGTGTTACATATGAAATAGTAGCATGGCAGGTCATGTGAGCCGATAAGGGAGTGGAGTGGGCAGTGGCACAGGTCAAAGTGTACACCTGGAGGGCCCCCATAGGAAACATGGGGCAGAGGGGGGTATAATGGTGTCAGTAAGGACACAACATCATAGTCAGTGAGGCGAGTGTTGGAGAACCAAAATACACAGATGCATGTCGTACATTAGCATGTACATCCAGAATGTGTGAAATACTGCCATTGGCTCAAGTGCTGCACAATCCCTTCCATTTGTGTTGTCAATTGTGAAAGTGCATCATCCACTACAATGCACTCACATCAAAGTGCAAATGCACATACACACACGTGCATGTGGACATACACACATCTGCAGTGACATTTACCATGACTCTATGATCACACCCCCAGCTTCCACATATGTGGAATGCAAGCAAAGACCGTGGAGAACAATAATACAGACATAACACAAGAGACAGTGCCCTTCCTTACCTGCTGACAGAGATGCCCTTATGTGATTCCCTTATCACCTCCACTGGAAACTGTACCTCCAAATTTGTAAAAGTAGGGCCAGTGCCTGGCAGAGGGCATGGGGAGTAGGGAGTAGGGGTGTGAAACGGTGCAGGGTGAACCTCCCACAGAGTGTAGTCACCGGATGAATCAGGATCACT
Organism: Ambystoma mexicanum; assembly: GCF_040938575.1. Lineage (NCBI taxonomy): Eukaryota > Metazoa > Chordata > Amphibia > Caudata > Ambystomatidae > Ambystoma > Ambystoma mexicanum. The sequence continues at coordinate 836,116,141 of NC_090925.1, forward strand.
CCAACAACATGGGACATAGGATTGCACCAGCCAAATGTGGCTAAGAATGCATATAGCACATATGTGTCAATATTCCATCAACCCATTGTTACCTGCATAGGCCATCCGGTCGTCCTCAAGGCAAACATGGTAGTTGACACCACTGTGCATGGCTGCATGTCCACTACTGAACTCATCATACCTTTGAGAGGGCAACAGTCCATCTGGGAGTGGGTGAAAAAACAACACACGCCTCCATCATGGACAGATGTATCAAATAATAACAAAAAGGTGTCCACCCCGATCAAGGGGTAAACAAAATAAAAAATCAGACCGGTCATGTAAAAAAAAAGAAAGCCCAGTCTGGACTGGAGGGAAAAAAGTCCACCATGGAGGGGGAGAAGGTGAAGTGCAAATCAATACCCCAAAAATTATTAAAAATGAAAAATTCCCTCCGTGGGCTCTTTGACATCAGGCAAGCATGGTTGTGCTGGGCCCTCCATCCTGTGGTTTACCTGCTGGTAGTTGGGATGGTGGATCCAATCCACACAGTGCCAAATTATGGTCTTCATTGGCCACGGCAACAGCACACCAATGGCAGCTTCCTCACGAATGGAAAGAGTCTGTATGCGTACTCATTCGTGACTGATTGAGTTGCTGTGACAGTGCCTGTCTCAAGGCAGCCATATCACCTTGGCGGCTTGATGCAAGGGACCATGCCCGTTGCTGTGGTGCCGATGTCATTGGCTGCAGGTGTGCGACCCACCGTGTTGCAGAACCTGATGCCAACTCATGGGAGGGTGGCCTTGCAGCCCTAACCATTGCAGAAGTGGGGCCCATCACTCACTGGCCTTGTGAAGCCACCTGCACAGCTGCCGACTCAATGGCCCCATCTTATCTGCCCATTGGAGCTCTCACCTTCTCCCTCTGGGAGGAAAACACATCTGGTTCTGGATCCAAATCAGCTGAGTCCAAAGAGGCGGCAGCACAACTGATGATGGTCTGTAGCATCAGTGGGTTTTCACGGTGGACAGCACCACACCTCCACTGGTGGTCTGATATACCAGCAGCTCTTCTTCCTCCTCCTCCACCTCTGCATCTGGTGCATCCTCACCTGAACAAGGACAGAGGATGACATTTTGAGTAATGTGCCTGCAGAAAAAAAGCACATGTGCATCAAAGTGCATGCAGACAAAAAATGGCAGGACACGCAAGCATTCGACATCATGATTCCCCACACTATGAGCTGCAAGCCACAGATGTATAGCATTTGCAGACATGTGGCACCCCAAACCCCCCTTGTTCTCCATGCAGTCAGTGGACACATTGTCATGATGCATACCATCGGGCATTATGAACGATGTCCTTCGTGAACTCATTGACGTCTGTGTTGTCGTATACATAGACGATATTCTAGTGTACTCCTCCTCAGAATCAGACAAGAAGTTAAGCAAGTACGTGCAGTCCTTGAGAAACTACGCCAGCACAAGTTATATGCAAAATTGGAAAAATGTGTTTTTCATGTTACGGAAGTTGAATTCCTTGGTTTTATCCTGACTCCAAAAGGAGTCTGAATGGACTCACGAAAGGTGGACGCAATTCTCAAGTGGCCATCACCTAGTTTATTTAAAGGGGTACAAAGCATGCTCGGATTTGCCAATTTCTACCGCAGATTCGTTCCGGACTTCTCACATGTTGTACATCCCATCACAGCACTTTTGCGAAAGAACAAACGCTTCTTGTTGACCGAAGAGGCTGAAAAGGCCTTCCAAGAGCTGAAAGCGAAATTCACGTCTGCGCCTGTCTTAAGACATCCACGCCCAGAGCTTCCATACATAGTGGAAACTGATGCATCCAGTTTAGCCATGGGAGCTGTCCTGTCCCAGAAGGATCCTGAAACTGGTCAACTTCACCCAGTGGCATTTTGGTCCAGAAAGTTCTCGGCACCTGAGTTAAATTATGCGGTTACCGAGTTATTAGCCATCAAATCCGCCTTTAAGGCTTGGCGACACTATCTTCTCGGTGCCATGCATACCATTACTGTAATCACCGATCACCGGAACTTGCAGTATCTAAAAACAGCCAATGCCCAATCATTGTGCCAACTTCGATGGGCATTGTTCTTTGCCGAATTCGATTTTGTGATCACTTATCGACCAGGCTGTAAAAATAGCTAGGCAGATGCCTTATCCCGAATAGGAATGGAAGAAGCATATGCGAACCTGGAGCCGGTGCCTATAATTTCTGAACAAAGAATTCTTGGCATAACTACTTTACAGACACTAGAAGAAATTCATTTAAAAATCCAACAACTCTTCGATCCAGCAGCCCTGCAGGACTGGGTAAAGAAAGGCCTGGACCTGGATTATTCAGTCATCAATGATCTACCCTACTATCAAGGACGACTATTTCTACCACACAAGGAATTACAGGAACTTGTCATCTCCAATTATCATGATACCCTGATGGAAGGTCACCCAGGTATCGCAAAAACCAAAGCTAAAATTAAGAGACAATTCTGGTGGCCCACCTGGCGAAAAGATATAAAGTCATTTGTGATATCTTGCGGCATTTGCACCCAAAACAAAAGTCAGAAGAAAAAACCAGCTGGCCTTTTACAACCTTTGGATATTCCACCTACACCATGGCACACCTTGTCTTTAGATTTTATTACAGATCTACCTCCATGTAATGGATTTAACACCATTCTAGTTATCGTGGATCTTTTTTCCAAGATGGCCCACTTTATTGCTTTGAAGGGATTACCTTCTGCTTCAATTCTGGCCAAGGAGTTCCTCGAAAACATCGTTCAAATACATGGGTTTCCTTCCGTATTGGTCTCTGACCGAGGTAGTCAATTCATTTCACATTTTTGGAAGAAATGTTGCCAATTGGCGCAAATCGATGTAAGGTTATCAAACAGTCGCCATCCCCAGACCGATGGTCAGACGGAGAGGACCAACCAGACCCTTGAACAGTACCTACATTGCATGCTTCACCAGACCGAAAGTAATTGGAAAGATATTTTATGGATTTCCAAATATGCATACAATAACTCTGTACATTCAGGAACCAGACAAAGCCCCTTTTATACCATATATGGACACCACCCTCGAACCTCAGAACTCGATTCGCCTCAGCACTTAGAAATGCCTGCAGTTAGTCATTAGCATTCTACTATTACACAAGCCTTCAAGGAAGCAACAGAACATTTGAAGCAAGCAAAAGAGAAATACAAGAAAAATGCTGATCTACATAGAAGTGAAACTCCACAGTACCAAATTGGAGATCAGGTTTGGCTAGCTACAAAACACATACCTCTGAAGGGAACTCAGACTTTTAATCCTAGATATTTAGGACCTTACACCATTAAGGCCATTATCAACCCGGTGGCCGTCAAACTGGAATTACCCTCCAATATGCGAATTCATCCTGTCTTTCATGTTTCACTTTTAAAGCCAGTTCAACCAGCAACAAGATTAACCAAACCACCAGATCCTATCTTGATAGATGGAGAACCTGAATTCAAGGTGAAAAACATCCTGGACTCCAAGGTGGTTAAATCAAAACTTTTTTACTTAATCGATTGGAAAGGTTACGGGCCACAGGAAAGGTCATGGGAGCCTAGTGACCATGTTCATGCTCCTCGATTAGTGAAGAGATTCCATCGGAACTTCCCAGACAAACCAGGACCAAGGGGAAGAACGACTTTAGGAGGGGCCTTGAGGGGGAGTGCTGTCATGATGCATACCCCCGGGCATCCAGACCACGTCCATCAGCCCCGGGAGCAGGCATCATGTTGTCTTGAGAAAACCCAGCAACCCCTGCTAGGGGCTGTCTGGGTTCAGTCCTGGCGCCAATGGCCCCAGGCTCATATGGGACATCAGTCCTAGCACCATAGGCGCCAGGCTCATAAGTGCACACTTACCTGATGCAGACCATGCTGCAAGAAGATCCAAGCCCATGTGAGGCCTGGAAGGGACTACTTTATCTTAGGGACTATTTTGTTACTCGGGTGTGGTCGGGGAGGAATACCTACCTGGGACAACTTTGGAGGCTATTTAAACCACGCCCGAAGAGCAGCACACGCTTCGCGTTATTCTGCATCCAGCAGCGTAACGTTCACCGTGCCAGCAGCAGCATCCAGCCTTCTGCCATGCCCGCCTCGAACCTGGAGCACCTAGAAAGAAGGAAAGAAGCAAAGGTTAGAACAAGAATATTACCTGATTTCTTACCTGATCCCGGATTCATCGCATCTTCAAACCTGAGGAAAGACTTTGTTTTAAATGCGTCGCATCGTCAACAGCAGCGCCGCGCCATATTCACCGTTCCACGCAGCATCTCTTTCGATCCGGCGCTGTCTCCATCTTTACATCGCCGAATTCCGGCACCTAAGGGGGGACAAGAAACAACAAGGTGAGCAGAGAGAACAGACAGAGACAATCTCTTTAGCCACCATATGCTTACCTGATTTTACCGCCAGAGGTATTATTCATCAGCACACCACCTCTTCTTTTGCCGCAGCTGTGAGATAAGGAGAAAGCAGCAAGTTTAACCCTGGGCATTATTTACCGGACAGTGTTGGGTAACACAGACTTTTACTGGAGCTCTTTCAGTTGTCAATCTTCTTATTGGGTCAAAGCTGCAAGATAAAAGAGGGTTTGGACAGGAGTGAATTCCAGACATTTTGAACTCTTACGAACTATATACTTACGGCTCTTCGCCAGGACCTTTTGGAGTCAGGATTCATCTACAACTCTTCCAATATCTTCAGGCCAGTGAAGTAACTGGTCATCAACGCGCCCCTGCGTACTTCGCAGGATGGAGGGCTCATCCTTCAAGAATATAAGTTGAGATTGCTGAGAGGGCACTTCAGTGGTGATAAGAGGGGAGGACAGTGGGGGTGCTATCACTTGAATCCACAAGTGGCTAAATCCATCTCTCCACTTGTAGGAGCATATTTCTACAAGTCAAGCAAACAAGAATTGGAGGGCAGATCCAGTCAGTCATCGCTGCACTACGCATCACGTGGGTGGAGGCCGCAGCTGTCTGGGTCCGACCGACGCCCCTGTGGGAGCCAGGTGAGCGTAACACACATTGACATAGGAAAGTGGCATACACATTGCCTGATGGTCCCTGCAACTGTCATGTCAGCACACAATCCAGGGACAAGTACTGCACATTGGGCATTGTAATGGTGAAGGCCATCACATGGCATCAGTCAGCCATCCTTGTGGCATCAGTCAGCCACCCAAGAAACACTTGTGTACAGGCGCGTTATAAATGATTTATCATATCATATAACCTAAGTCCATAGATGCTACTACCATTAAAACATGACACACAAAACAAGATTTCAACTGAGAAGTGGACAACCATATCCAGTCAATACACGCATGTATACTATTTGACCATTTAGCACCATCAATGCATATTTTGCATGCCTGAGATGGTAAACTGTCAAATCCTTTGAAAAGTGCTCCCATGGCTGCATTGGGACACAGCATTCATGCATTCCTTCACCATTGGCATCCACTCCACACACTCAACGTTACAACCACTGCCACATGTCACATTAATACAATCATGCACAGTGACCAGGACTGCATTGCACATTGCATTGTTGTGCTGCACAATGGACAACGTGATATGTGTGCAGCAAAGACGTGTGCACTGTCAAATTCACAAACCTCTTAGTGTAGGGCACCTGATGTTTAGCAGCAAAGTGACCACACATATGACTGTTACCATGTGCTGTGTCACATCAATGTCATCACCAGGTCTCCCATCACCCTGTGTGTGGCACCACGTCAGGGTGAGTCCCCTGCTGTATGCCTAGTAATTTGACATTGGGGGTCATTACGAGTGGGGCAGTAAGGGATACCGGGCACCGTTAAGTAGACCGGTGCCGGTAATCCCTTACCGCCCTACTTATTTATTTATTTATTTATTTATTTATTTATTTATTTATTTATTTATTCGCATTTGTTAAGCGCACATACAGCCCATAGGGCATCGTGGCGCTTGTTACAGAGATGACTTGTTATACATACAAAGAATGGCATTCCCCTACTACAAGGTCCCTTAGCGGGTCCCTCTAGTAACGGCTGGTCTGACCAGCCGGTGTGGACGGGACCCGTTAAGGGACCAGGGCGCAAATAACGGGCTTGACATATGTGAGCCCGTTTTTTGCGCCCTCCCCATTCCCATTGAGCCCTATGGTGGCTCAAATGGGAATGGGGAATGGCATTTTTCAATGGGGACTTACCGGTCCCGCAAAGGTCGGACTACACCGGTAAGTCCCAATTGAACTATACCGGTGCCGGACCCGTTATTGGCAGTCATGGCGCAAATAGTGCCATGACTACCACCAATCTCGGAATGCAGGCCACTGTGTTGTCATAAAAAGTTTCAGTCAATGACTGCCCATGAGTGAATGACCAATAGACATTGATTGCCGTTTTCTATGACACTATCAGCCAACGGCCACTCTCATCTCATACAATGCAAACTGCTACTGCACAACATAGGTGAATGTGGAGCACCATATTTGTTCTTGCAAAGTGCGGTGGCACAGCTTGGAATCCCCTTGCCCAGCACTATGCCAATACTGCCTTGAGTAGTGAAATGGGCAAGTTGTCATATGCATCTACCACGAGTGTGCCATACCGTACAAAATATATATGCATGCACCACCACTAAATGGGATTCATTGGAAGCAGGGCAGCACTGAGTAGAGACGCAGATGCCAGCACTGCCAGAATGGCATTCCCCTGCTCTTATGCGCACATCCCACCCTTAATACTGAGGAGGCTGCCTCTGTGCAGATGTAGAGCACATGTGACATATCCTGAGCCATCTTTGTCAGCCATACTCATGATGGTCTTACAAGGTCCAGGGGTAGCATGTAGGTGCAGCAATCATTCCCTTCAGTAATGCCCCCAGGATAGTTGTCATTTTTGTGAATAAGTCCCTGTCTATGAATATCATCCCAAGGTGATGGGTCATTGTTCATGACCGTGCATGCTTGGACTGCGAACCTGTACCTCCTGATCTACATCTCTCATTACACAAGGAGGAACAGGGCCATCATGCCACATCTGGGTGGAGGATGTAGCTGGCATGTCTTTCCTCATCAGACGGATGACGCACATGTGGACAGTATGTACGTCTCAAGTATACAGACAGGACAATGTCCGTGCAAGCGTACAGCAGAATTATGCAATTCATAAGGCATGTGTCTGTCATGTATCAACTGATGGACAAATACAGGCCTTTTAGGTCAGACAGCTGCTTCTGATTAAAAGGGGATAAGCGTTTTTGTACTACTGCCATGCACATACATGTTATGGTATGCAGACAGGCACACTCATTGGCATTATACAGTTTGTTCAAAGCCCTGGACGTCACTGTCCAACCCCCTTCATGTAATGTATAGCCTAGGGTTCATGACCTACCTACGTGACAGATTTATATTTAAACATTGTTAGTGCATATTTTGCTGTTTCCTATCAGCCAATTTACGGTCTGGGAGTGGGGTGAACTCATATGTGGAGCCGGCATATCATGTTTTCTTACTACAAGGTACAAGGTAACATTCCTTGTCTCATACGCATATGTTATCGACTGTTGTTCTAAGGCTTAAGGCTAATTAATTCTTAACGCAGAGAAAATAAGGAATTCTGCGGAGAAGCACGTTCCGGCTGCTCTCGGCTGTTCATTATCCTACTTAACTGTTTGCACAGGGAAGGCACTGTCGAGACAAGATGGCCCTAAATTACTGATTAGCAGATTTCTTGCTTAGCTTCAAGGCTTTTCAGTGTAGGATAAACAATTTGCTTTAGCAGCGTCAACATTTCTGTCTATGTAAGCACCATAAAGCAGTTTAAGTAGATTAAAGTTCACACAGTGTCCTCTTTCCATGTTAAAGCCGAAAGCACATAATCTGAGCATGGAACAGAGAGCAGGAAACAATCAAAATGGCGGACAATTCAAAATGGCAACGTAGTCAGCTTATTTCAGGTTAATTCATTGTGATATTACAGTGTGATGCAAATGTGCGTGAGCCAATTATTACTATCAAGTGGTATTATGGCAAATATGTTTTCACAAACCCTCCTTTTGGCCTAGGCCAAGAGCATCACCCAATCATAGCATCATCAGATGAAAATGTGTCGTCAGAACACCCCGAATCACTATCATCGTAAACATTGATTGCCATAAATTCCTTTATAGTGGCACCCTGCATGACCAAAGCATTAGTGACGGTTTTTGGCAGATGTGTATTAGGTTTCAATTTACCAATGGCTTGTGCAGAGCTACCCCCTATCATGGAACAAATGTCAGGAAGACACTGTATGCAGCAACAACATAATAGTACAATGGCAAGAATCACCATCAGAACTGCAAATATCTTCCAGCCCCAAGTTCATAATAGGTCCCAGAACCATGCGCTCATATTCCAGTTTCCCACTGGAACATGTATTTCTGCAATCTCTTTATTGCTTTGAATATGGTGGGGGAGGAATCGGACACGTAAACACAGCACGCAGATCCCACCAATTTGCATACATCACCACGCTCAGCCGAAATAATGTCTAGTACCATTCGATTCTGGAGAGCCACTAATCTAATAGCCTTTTGCTCTAGTGTCATAATATATAGGATGTCTGTAGTCTCATTGATGGTCTTTTCTAAGACCCTAGCCAATTTCCTAATATCTTAGGAGTTTATTATTTTGTCCCCAGAATGGTACAAAGGATTTAGAAACGTCAGCCAAAATCTGTAGGGGAGTGTCACCGTCCTCATCCTTCCTGGGACAAGATTTAGACACTTTGGCAGTAGTAGCAATATATACACCCGGCAGAAGTATCCCTAAATAACAAGTACCCTTCCAATTCCTTGGCAGCCATAGGTATGCTTCGTTCCCCCAAACAAAATAGGCGGGACCCCCTAAATACAGAGGCCTATCCTCATTTGTCAGTACAGCAGTGTTCATGCATCCATCAAATGTCCCCATTAGCTGGAAACCCTCCTTTTGTATACAGAATGGGACAGAGTGCGGACCATGGCTAATGGTGTAGGAAGGAGGCATGGCATCCTTATTACCCACAGGAGCTATTTTGAAGGTGATCATGGATTGGTAAGGTCTGGAGAGTCTATCAGAAGGCCTAGTAGAAGCTAAATTTTGTTTGCTCCTATTTGCAAACACGGAACATCCAAGTGGTGCTAAAACTGATCTTTCAAATTCATTAAGATTTGTACCATCAACATTTCCAGTGACACTATCATTCCACCTACCAAAGAATAATGCCACGAGTGAAGCATAACAAACAGTAGTTAGAGGGAGTGGATGTATGTACCAACCCAACCCCCTCTCCCCATGTTGTGGCAGATGCGAGCAGACCCAGCAGTTTGTTTTGTTCAAACTGGCATGTGTGGCGTTCATAATCATCAAGAGGGTGTTGTTTTGATAAGCCCCTATATGTCTGAGGTCTTGAGGGTGAAGAGTATGCGAATGCACATATGGGGGAGGCACAGTGGAGACACTTGTAGTTGGCAATAGAGTATCAAGTGGATGCACACTTTCTAGGTACCATAATACAGGTATCAATGTGATTGCAATACAAGCTGTTGTTGTGATCATTATCCATTTGGTCCTATGGGACCATGGCCGTTGATAGACAGGCCCATTATCAGAAAAATGGTCACTATCATCATTAGTACGAGCGACCCCAAACAAAGGCATAGTTTCTCAGAGTCTGTTAAGAAGCCTCACTGTTAGGCTTTTTTAGTTCATCCGTAGGTGGCACTGGACCACGTGGCCAATCTTGCTTGAAGTAGCTTTGTCGGTCCCTGCCTTTGCCGGTCAGAGGGGTTATCACATGCAGCAGGGGAATGATGAGGGACTGGCTCAACGTTGGTTTCTTGTGGGTTTCTTGTGGTTGCAGAATCCTAGCTGCACTTTCTGATTCTATTACATTAATGTAATGTCAAGCCCTAAATCTAAATCCTGTTTCGTGGTCGCAGATTGTACTTTGAAACACCAGGTACAGAATGATCAGTGAGCAGAGTGTTGTCGTTTCCTGAAGAAGATGAAGAAAGAAGATTGATCTATGGTGAAGAAGGCAATGAAGAAGAAGCAGCAGTCTCCCCAGGGCCCACAGGCTCAGGAAGTGAATTTGTAACACACTCGGGGTCGATCAAAGCAGACTCATTCTGAGCATCAGGATCATCAATTTCCTTCTCCTCCCTTTTGTCATGGGGCAGAGGTAAAGGAATCCTCTTCACATGTGTCGCGTGGATCGAGTGTTTCTTGCCGCTCACTCGTACAGTTTGTGAGGCCAAAAGGATCTTTTAGGGCCCCTACCAGTGAGGTGCAAGGCAGGTGCCCCTCTCTAAATTCTTTAACAGGACCAAATCACCAGGTGGAAGTCGATGACCTGGACCCTCGTATTTTACAGAGAGGGCTGCTCGTACCTGTTGGTGAATCAAACGCAAGTTTTGAGTCAACTCATCACAATAATCAGACAAAAGCGGATATTCGATGTCGCTCAATCGTTTCGGCCTCGGTGCATTCCATACATTGGCTGGTCTCCCCATGACAATCTCGTAGGGTGAAAGCCCTGTTTTTGACTGTGCGGTCATCCGCATCGACAGTAAAGCTATTGGCAAAGCATCAGGCCATTTTAGTTTGCTGTGTGCACACACCTTGGCAATTTTATTCTTCAAAATACTGTTGTGGCGTTCCACCAAACTGACACTCTGAGCATGCCTGGCCAAGTGAAAGTGTTTATCGATCTGTAATCCCACACATACATGCAGTATGACATCAACAATAATGTTTGGGCCATTGTCGGACCAAATTACTCTCTGCAAGCCAAACCTAGGAAAATATTACTTAAGCATGGTCTTTGCCGTGGACATTGCTGTGGAGTCTTTCAGTGGGAAAGCCTCAACCCATTTGCTAAAGACACAAATTACAACTAAGTCATATTTGTAGATTTGGCAACATTTCATCTCAATAAAATCAAAATGAATCTCTTCGAATGGCATGGAGGGAGGACCAAAACTGCCCTTTGGTGTCGGCGTTCCCTTCCCAATGTTATGTTGTAAACATATCATGCAACTCTTGGGAGGATAGCTCAGCGGGAACGTGCTCGCCTTGGAAGCAAGACGACACGGAGCAATACAGGCCCGAACCCCGTGTCCATGCTTAGAAACCTCCGGGTATTAAGCGTGCTATAAATAACCAATCATATCATATCATAACTCTGAACCAAGCGTTCAGCAGATTTCTGGATATTAGCGTTATGCCAGACGAGATCTAACTGTTGACAAATCTTTTTAGAACATATGTGTTTTGGGCCATGAGCCATGGTAACTATAGCAGTGACATAGGCGTTGGGCAACATCCATCTATGTTTCTCATTGTCCACCCAACAACCCTCATCATATAAACTCGCTGGACCCTCAGCCCACTGTTTAATCTCTTCTGGAGTGGCTTCAGCCTGAATCTCTTTCACACTGCTAATCCCTTCATCATCAGTGTCAGTAAGCCATCTCACTGAATCGAGCACATACATTTTCGAGTACAGATCAGTAGCAGTCTGTTTGGCTATTCTGTCAGCAAAAGCATTTCATTTTCCTACATCGTCTGTCACGTTCTGATGTGCGGCGCACTTCATTATTGCTAGTTGTGCAGGAAGCGCAAGTGCTGACAGCAACCAGACTATTAGAGTTCCATGTTGAATTTTTGTTCCATGTGATGTCAGGAATCCCCTCTCAGCTCATAGACAGCCAAAATTGTGAACCACCCCAAAGGCGTACTGGCTTTCTGTAAAAATGTTTACACTAAGCCCTTCAGAAATTTCACAGGCTCTAGTCAATGCAATAATCTCCAAAGCTTGCACAGAATTATGCGGAATTCGTTTGCTTGCTTTAACAGTGTTTAACATGGTGATTGCATAAGCAGCAGTGGATGTACCATCCGGTAGCTTAAAACAGGAGCCATCACAAAATAGCTCCACTTGTCGTCTCTTTAAGGGTGTATTGTTAAATGAATTCTGCCCTTGGTTTCTTGTTCTGTAACATAAAGGCAATCATGTCACATATTGTCACTGCAGTCTGTCTCTTGTGGAGGAGGAAATAGTTCAGCTGGATTTAATGAACAACATCTCTTAATTTGGATATGCGGTGCAAATTGAATCAGCTCGCACCTTGTTAGTCGAGCTGATGTGAGATGTTGAGTCTGCGTTCTGTTTAATAGAATGTCTACAGAGTTGGGTACCATCACGGTTAAAGAGTGACCTAAAACCATACCCTCACTTTGTTATACTGATGCAGCGGCAGCAGCTACAGCTCTCAAACATCTTGGCAAAGCGCATGTAACAGGGTCTAATGTGGCGGAAAAATAGCTGCATGGCCTATTCTTGCCCCCATGTTCCTGTATCAAGACAGACAAAGCACACCCGTCTCGCTCATGCAAATACAAAACAAAGCCCTTCTCATAATCTGGTGTGCCCAAAACTGGTGCTGAACACAACGCAGCCTTAAGCAGATCAAACGCGTTCTGGCAATCCATGTCCCACGGTAAAGGCAAAGAAATGTCCTTCTTTCTCAGTGCCAACATAGGTTTTATCAACAGTGAAAAATTCGGAATCCATTGTCTACAATATGAAGCCATGCCAATTAAAGCCCTGACTTCCTTCTGTGTATTTGGAACAGACATATCAGAGATGCTTTGTATGCGTTCAGGTGTCAACAGTCTGCCCTCCTTCGACAGAAGATAGCCCAGATAGGTCACCTCCTGTTGACAATACTGGAATTATTTCAATGAAGCCTTAGGCCCATGCTCTGTTAAATGAATGAGCAGCAAAACAGTGCCCTCCTTGCAAGCATTTTCAGAAACAGCAGCTATAAGTAGATTGTCTATGTATTGCAGCATCGTGCACGTGGAAGGTAATTCAAGCATATCAAGCTGTTCTTTCAACGCTCTACTGTAAATACTTGGACTCTCAGTGCACCCTTGTGGCACACAAGTGAATGTAAATGAGCGTCCCCCTAGGGTGAACGCGAACAAATATCTGCTATCAGCATGCACAGGAATACTAAAGAAAGCGTTTTTCAAATCCACGACACTAAAATGTGTAGCAGTGGCTGGAATCATAGTCAGAATAGTAGTGACATCGGGTACAATAGGGAACTGTGGAGCTACCACCGTATTAATTGCGTGCAAATCAATTATGAAACGGAAAGGAAACACATTATCCCATTTCTTGTAAACAGGTAAAATCGGGCTATTACACACGCTTACCACAATTTTTTCAATCACACCTCAGTGTATCAAATCTGAAACAATACTGTTTAAGGCCTGTGCTCCTTCAACCGAAATCTTATACTGCGGGATACGCGGCAATTTAACACCTGGTTTCAAAACAATTTTAACTGGTTCAACCTGCAAAATCCCAACATCATTGTCATTCACTACCCATAAACATTTGGGAACCTTGTTTAATTTAGCAGACAAAGGCATTGACAAAAATTGTGAAACGGGAGTTTGTTGGGGCGAAATTGTCAAGTACACTCCATCTGGAGAATAATAAATCACAGCATTCAATTTCTTCTATAAATTCAGTCCCAACAAGTTTTCTCCACAATTTGTCGTCAACAGGAATGGACAAGAATCAGTAAATGGTCCCAGTGAAATTGGTACCGGCTGAGAGACCGGACTAACCACTGGCGTACCAGAGAACCCTACAGAAATGTTGCTCTGCCGTGACAGTGGAATATCTGGAACCCGCGGATGATCAATAGAACACTTCTGTGCCCCTGTATCTATTAAAAAGACATGCTCCCTATTCCCCACTTCATTTCAACATAGGGCCCTTTCTGATCGAAGTGTATAGGTATTGGTTCCAGACCTTGCTTCGGGCTGTCCTGGTGGAACAGTATGTCGTCAGATGTAAAATCTTCAGAATAATAACCATTCAAAGGGTTATCGAAAACATTCCCGCTATTCGCATGCTGTTGCTGCCCCCCTTGATTATCTTGCAGTGGTGCCTGTTGGTTCTGTGCAAACTGATTTCTACCAGGACCCCCTACCCCAGGGCGGCCTCTAGATCGTTTACTCATGGTGCCAAATGTGCCGTTCGATCTCTGCTGAAGGAGCGGGCACTTTGCTCACCAATGTCCTTCTTGTCGACAATATGCACATTGATTTATGTGTACGGGACCCAGTTGTGCGCCACCCTGTGGTGTAAATTGGCCTCTAAACTGTGTATTCCCACCTCTCGCTCTTCTTGCTATTTGCTGTAATAACACTCTAGTCTTAAAATCTCTCTTCTTCTTTTCCAACTTCTCTTTCTCTGCATTAACCGTGTTTTCATAATACTGGGCCATGTGCAACACTTCACAATGCCATTTCGCTTGCCATGCACTCTCAGAAGTCATGATCTGTGATTGTATTTCGGGCAGCAATCCACACACAAACTTGTCAGCAAACAACCTCTTTCCTGGCTCAGTGCTTAAATCCTGACCACTAAAATCCAAAAATACTTGCTCAAATCTGTTAAAATATTCTGTTGCACCCTCTAACTTCCCTTGCATGCAAGCTGTATGCTTATCCCATATAATTCTCTTTTCAGGTACCAGAGTTTTTAATTTAGCCACTATTTTATTTGGCAACATCAGTATCACATGTGGTGGCCTCTCGCCAGCTTTCCTCTCCCCATCTGCTCATACCAAGGCATCCCATGTATCACCCATCCTATCCTGATCGTCCACTGTCCTAATTTGCTTCCATAAATCAGCAGGGAGGATCACGGAAAACAACATATCAATATCACCCAGTGTTAAAACTGACAAACGCAAGACAGATTAAATTTCTTTGTAAAAGCCTGCTGGATTCTTCCTAATGCCTGGAACTGATTGCTTAATGGTATTTACTTCCTGTCTAGAAAACGGGAGATGGACAAACTGTGAGATATAATGAGCTGCAATAGTGGAAGCAGCTCTTCCTACTGCTGCATCAGCAGGAATCTCTACTTTTGGAACAAATGTTGGAGGAACCTCCCTCATTGGTAATTGCAAAGAAGGCAGATCTGAATGTCTATTATTAAGCAATGAAGCCAAATCAAGTGACAAAGAAGTCAATGCAGTATCGTGCGAAAATGCTCTTTTATAAATAACCATTAAATCAGTGGGACAACATACCTTTCTCTTCATACATTCATCCTCCAAATACTCAACCATCACCTGTAACACTTTCCTTTGCATTTCCAGAGTATACTGACTAAATGTGCCATGCACTTCAATAGGAGAAATTGAAACATCCGAAATCCATCTAAGAGTGTCTCTTGTGCAAATGCACATTTCTTCACTCATTGGTTTCAATGTAGAAAGAAATTGCTTCTGCACATAGGAAGCCTGCCGTCCATTGTTATCCATTTCTTCTTTATGCAAACGATCAAGCTCTTTTTTAAACACAAATACTTGTGCTACATGCTCACATACTTTCACCGCAGTGTCCCTTGAGCGGGCAAGGAAATTCAAATCCCGCAACCCCTGTGGGATATTTGTGTCTGTCAAATACCTCCATATCTCAGCTAGATACGCTCCCATCTGCTCTATCAATAACTTCTGCTCAGGAATACCCTCATGATCGGACATCGCAGCTAAAGTAGCTGATTCATCTCTCCCTTCTATGTATGTTTCAGCCCACGTACGCAAATCTTTCTTTCTGTCTTTAGTTATTGTGCTACGAGTCACTATTCCTGAACCAGCTCCCGCCCCGTCAACCACTGCAGGTGGAGTAAAACCACCTGCCAAAGAGAGTACATACAAATCGTGTTCAGTAGGCGGCAGAGGAAAGGACACTGCTGGTGCAGACGGAACTATGGGAATGGCAGCTGCTGGCTCGGGTGCAAGTATAGGAGGAACAAGTGTAGGAGGAGGAACAAAAGCTGGGGGAGGCATATAAGGAGGCGGCGCAGTTGAGTCAGTACCTGAATTAGTTGTGCGCTCATTCAACAATTTGTTAATTAACTTATCTGATGCTTACAAATCTTGGGACGGATATATCTTTTGCACATCTAGTTGGAATGCCCTGTCCATAACTCTAATGGATTCTGACTGTTTCTGTTGATCATGCAATAATGCTTTCTCAGCATTTGTCATATGTCTGCGTGCCTGCTTCGCTCTACTTTTAAGCCGCTGCATAGCTTCCTTCCTCCAGTCTCTAACAGTATCAAATGCTGCAGGCCTAGCCTTTTTCCGCAATACTAAAGATTCCAAATGCTCCAAGCGAGCAATCTCAAAACTGAAGTTCGGGGACATGTCTGGTTTGTCTGTGCCAAATAGAATTTAATATGATAGATCCCAGACCGTACTTACAATACATCTCATATGTCGGTGACCCTTCGGGTGGCGTCGGCTGGCTATGTCCCAAAGATTGTCTTCCACAGAGATAAAATTTCGCAAAGCAGGATGACAATTTCCAGGCATTGTTAAATCACTATTTTAACTGGCTACATTTGAATTTGCAAACACAACACTTACTACCAAACAGATATCAGTACTTTTATGAATCAGGGCACGACTCACCCGATTTCAACCAACAAAGGACCAATGGACATCAATCATCATGGCTGGTGCATTCCTCAAACAAGCCTCGATACCGGCACCCTTGTCGTGATGCCTGCTGAACACTGCCCAACATCCAGGGATCGGGCGTGCAGTAGTGCAGAGGAATCACGTCTCACTTTGCAGGGTGCCCCGTCACTCTCCGATCCCGGTCCGGTGGCCTCATCTTCACCCAAGCGATGTGGCATCAATCCTGAGGGTCCCTATTCGGGCGCTATCTGAAAGATTAAAATCAAGGTTTTACTACCACATAATAGAATTACGCCAGTCACAAGGATAAAGTTACATATATATTTATTATAGACAAGCAGCTGCTCGGTTCTCAACACCGTACAATGTGTGCATGCAGACACTGTGAGACGAGAGAGAGAGCAAACATTTCACAAGTACATACATTTTATACAGTGTGTTCAAAGCCTTGGACGTCACTGTCCAACCCCCGTCATGTAATGTATAGCATAGGGTTCATGACCTAACTATGTGACAGATTTATATTTAAACATCGTTAGTGCATATTTGGCTGTTTCCTATCAGCCAATTTACAGTCTGGGAGCGGGGTGAACTCATATATGGAGCTGGCATATCATGTTTTCTTAGTACAAGGTACAAGGTAACATTCCTTAACTCATTCGCATATGTTATCTACTGTTGTTCTAAGGCTTAAGGCTAATCAATTCTTAACGCAGAGAAAATAAGGAATTCTGCGGAGGAGCACGTTCCAGCTGCTCTCGGCTACTCATTATCCTACTTTACTGTTTGCATAGGGAAGGCAATGTCGAGACAAGATGGCCCTAAATTACTGATTAGCAGAGTTCTTGCTTAGCTTCAAGGCCCTTCAGTGTAGGATAAACAATTTGCTTTAGCAGCGTCAACATTTCTGTCTATGTCAACACCATGAAGCAGTTTAAGTAGACTAAAGCTCACACAGTGACATCTTGCTGTGTTAAATCCAAAAGCACATAATCTGAGTCTGGAACAGAGCAGAAAACAATAAAAATGGCGGACGATTCAAAATGGCAACATAGTCAGCTTATTTCAGGTTCATTCATTGTGATATTACAGTGTGATGCGAATGTGCGTAGGCCAATTATTACTATCAATCGGCATTATGGCAAATATGTTTTCACAAAATGATAGGGTGTCATGACAGACAGCTCTGATATGCATCATTGCAAGGCATCCCATGGGAGCAGGTGACAATTTGAACATGCACCTCAGCATCAAATGATGTGATTGGTCAACATCTATTGCACATGCCTGATGAGCAATGAATAGTGACAGGCCCCACGAATGTAACACACAACAGTACATGTAGGTTTTGCATTAATTGGACATGGCACAGAGGAGTACCCTGTGGGTGATGTGTGCCTGTCAGGGGGGCATGTTGTGGTGTCTGGCTATTTGCATATGTTATTGACATTGATACCCAGCATGTTTGTACCGTCACTGCTGTGTAGGCCAGAAGACAGTACTGTCACACAAACAGGTGCCACACATGTCCACCAGATAGGATACTCCCAGAATGAAGGCAATGTGACATGAGTATAAACATGACCAAACATGCATTCCCAAAGGAAGTTATACAACTGCAGCCAGAAGAATCACTACACATATATGGTGGTTCAGAGGCATCGCTGTGGAGCGGAAAAGCAGGGACCGAGTCACCAGACCAAAGCGCATACCCTGGCCAGCCACCATTGAGACCACCTCATCTGAGAGAAAGTTGGCTGGAGGAGAGCAAGGAACATTGAGGTGAGCTGCTGGGGGTCGTTCCCTGGAGGTTGTTGTGGTGCGGGACTCCACAGTGGCTGTGGGCAAGGGTGCAGGAACATAGGGGCCATCCAGGGAGGAATGCTGTCTGGAGTCATCAAGGGAGATGGAGGTGGTTGTGGAGGATGAGGCAGATGAAGGCCAGCACACAGGAAGTTCTGGTGGGGGCACCCAGGAGGGTGTTCAGGCTGCACCCCTGGGCCCAGGACAGGAAGATTTACAGTGTCTTGTGGAGGGAGCTGCCCAACCTCCAGCTGCAGCAATGACCACCGTTGTGGATGCCTCCACCCAGGCTGTGCCCCCCTTAGGGCCAGTGTGGTCACCCCTGAGATGTTGCATGCCCTGCTGGCTGGTATTGCAAAGCGGGTGGCCACGATTCATGATGATGTGAGAGCTATTCATTCTGAGCTCTCACAGCATCATAAATAAATGTGCCTCCACCTGGACCAGTTGGCACATGCACTACTCTTGGGTGGTCTCTGTGCACTGGAACATTCATCTTCCCCCTTCTTCACTGTCTCCTCTGTGCCCCAGTCGTCCTCCGGGGGGGCCTTCCTTGCCAGTTCCCATCATGGCTCCCAGTACTCCAATCCCACCCACACCACCCAGTCTGGTGGCAAGCACATCCCTGACTCAGCTGGAAGTCCCAGCAACTACATAAGGGGTGGTCACTGTGCCTTCCCAGGCACCAACACAGGAACAAGCATCAATGAGACAGCTGGCACCTCAGGACAGTGCTGTACTGTAACCCCCTCCGAATTGCAACATGCAGATGGCGGGGGTACCTGCTCAGTGTATGCTTGGCCAGGTAGCAGCAGATTAGGCATTCCCAGAGGCACTCCTCGCAGGGCCAGACAACATCATGGAGGCAAGGCAGGCAGGACAGTTCACTTACCTGGCATGTGGAAAGCAGGAGATTCAGACAAATGGTGTGCATTTGAATGGACTTACGAATGCAGCTGATGGCGGAGAGGCAGCAGACTGGGGTGGCACGGGTTGATAGGGCAAGGGCAGAGGTTGCGGGGGGAAGGACTCCAAGGCAGACTGCCATCCTGTAAGAGGCTTGCATGGAGGAGGAGGAGGTAGAGAGGAGGATGTTGGAGAACCTGCAAGCCATCCAGTAGAGAACGGTGACCCGCCTCCATGTGGAGGATGATGAATGCGACTTTGCCCTGGAGGTCGCAGTGAGAGACTATTGAGCCTGCTACCTACGTATATAATTATTAATGTGGATTTTCTATTTTGCCCTTGCACATTTCCTCCTTCCACGTACTAGTTTTTCATAGTGTACATATTTATAATACAGATTTGAATTTATTGATCACACAGTTGTTGGTGTCTCTTTGTTCAAGTGCAGCATTTGATTTACTTTGGTTTTGGTATGCATTTGTTATGTGACTGTCACATGGGTTGCGGGCCTCACTGTGGATGTGTGGGATACGCTCAGCACTTGTACAGTTGTTATTCAGTAGTTGTGTCCCTCCGAATGCATGGTCACCCACCTACGCACATCAGCTACCGCCCAGTTGATGGTCTCATGTCATGTTGCACATTTGCCACTGAAATGCTTCATCTTCACATGTGAGTTCTTTAAGTATGGCTGTTCACATCATCCATCTCCTTGGGTCGCACACTCTCGGACATCCTTCACATCAACCGAACACATGCCTGTTCGACTTGTGTTCGTTGCAGGGGCTTTGACTGCTATGCATTCCTACCCGACTCCCTTCATTCATTGATTTTTACAAGCTACTGTGCACACACATTACATGTGACTCTGTCCTATCAGTGATGTCTTGGACTTGTTTCCACCTAGGTCATTAATTTCATTTCACTTTGAGGACATTTCAAAGGCACATGGGCACAATGATACGTGACATTGCATTACATCGCTTTATTATTTCTCATGTACATGGTGCGTTCACAGTGTAGCTGGTGCTGCATTCTACTGTCCTGTTGCTGTGCCACCGGTTGTGATGCACCAGAGAGACCTGTGATGAGCTACGGACATGGATTCTGCATCCGTGCACACAGTTGTTCAGTCAAGTGGGTGGATATGTGGCCGGTGTGCTTCATCTTGGTGGCAGGCCAGTGGAGCTGAGGTAAGTTGTTGGTCAAAATTGGACTGGTAGGGGTGTTATGTGGCAGGGCCAGTCAGGGGTGGTGTCGGAGGTGAGGGGGGCTGGTGGGTGGTTTCAGGACCTGAGGGGGGCTGCCTCGGGATGGTGCAGGAGGTGAGGGGGCTGGTGGGTGATGTCAGGACCTGGGGGCTCTCTGGGGGTAGAGTCAGGACCTGAGGGGCTGCCTCCGGTGGTGTCACAGGTGAGTAGGGCTGGGCTTGAGGGGGCTGCTGTGCAGTAGAAGTATATGGAAGCAGTTTGGGTGTGTTGAGAGTAGGGTGGAGGGTTCGCAGCATCGCAGGGGTGCATCCGTTAGTTACGTGGGAACTTGTGCAGATTGGCAGGGGTGCAGGCGTTAATTACGTGGGACCTCGTGCAGGTTGACAGGGGTGCAGCCATTACTTAAGGGGGGCGCTTGCAAATAATCGTAGGGGTGCAGCTGTTAGTTATTTGGGACCTTGCACAGATTGGCAGGGGTGCAGCCGTTAGTTAAGTGGGACCTTGCTCAGATTGGCTGGGGTGCAGTCGTTACTTTCTGGGGACCTTGCAAAGTAATGCTGCGGTGCAGGATGTTGGGTCAGTGGTGGACGCGGAGGTTTGTGGAATGGTTAGTCTGTGGCTTTGGTTTGTGGGGTTGGTGTGTTATGGGCATTCCTTGCGCAGCTCAGGTTTCTTTGCGGATTGGTTTGAAATGCGTGTTTGAATCCAGGAATACATGGTGCACGCATTGGAAACTATGCGCGTAGGGCCACGCAAAGTAATTCTCGGCACGCAGACTTTGCAGGATCAATGCTCACTTTTCCATGAATCGGGCCCTAAATCATCGTTGTAGGCCAGCCAACTGACTGACTTGTTTCCCATTTTAGGAAGGAATGCTCTTACAGGAGAGAGGGTGTGGCAAATTTCTGATATAAACATATTACAAATAAACTGAGCAGGACACACCTTTACCTTAAACCCACGTACGCAGACACCGATTCGGATAGGATGCCTTGTGCGTTCAGCCTCATTTGTACATGCTTATCAGTATTGAGATAATGCTGAATATTTTAAAGGGAGCTAGGACAACCCGTAAAGAAGCTTTCACCACAAGTGAGATCTTGTAACACAGTCAAAGGCAACACAGTCAAAGGCAATAGTAAGGTTGATGAAAGCCATGTAGATAGGTTGCTGTTTTGCCCATGCCCTCCTTTGTAACAAAGACAGGAGTAATCCACTTAACGAAGTACCAAATTGTTTCTTAAACCCTGACTGATATGCATCATACACCCTCATCGAAAGGGCCCAATATTCTTGTTTTTTTCATAAATATAGCCTAAAATGTTATGCTGGCCACGCCTAGCTTCTATTGGACGATAGTTATTAGGCAATGTTCTATCTCCTTTTTTGTGGATTGTGACTATATTGGATAATTCCCAAGAGGGTGGGGTAGATCTAGAAGAGATTATAAGGTCGTAGAGCCCTTTTAAAATCTTTGACCATATTTTCAGGTGGCTCCTCAGTGTTATATAAGAAAGACCATCTGGACCGGGATCCATGCATGGTTTACTGTTTTTAATTAATCTGTAAATATTGCCCTGGTCGAAAACCAAGGCCCACTTTTGTGCGTCAGAGAATGGATTTATCAAAGTATATGAGTAGGACTCACTTGGACTGTTTAACAGTTTCCAGACAGATGCTGGATTATGGGAAGCCAAGGAACGGAGCATTTACTCCGAGCCCCTCTGAAGTACGCCTTGTTTATACCCTTTCACCCAATTTGTATATCTCTGCTTAAGCTTCTGAAATATCAATTTTTCAGTAAAATGTGTAACCTTACAAACAGCTCTCATATTACGCCTTAGCTCCATTTATTGCAATACAGGCTATCAAATCTATGTTTATGTCGAGGAACTTCACAAATCCTAGATTTAAAAGTAGGGTTTAAACTCTTTAAAAAATCACCAAAACTCTCAGGTGAAAATACTTTGCTGAAATCTTCCTTAGACCAGTTCAGGATCATGGCCTCTAAGTGCGAGTGAAGAACCCTAGCTGTAAATGAGTTCCAAACAAATCTATTTGTGCACAGCATATTTATTTCAAACAGTGGAGACATGCAAATAGGATCAATATATTTGAGTTTGAGTAAGTGTTTGGTGAGAGGGTAGGAAGATGGGACATAAATCAGAGATTTAGAAAATTAATTAGACAAGAGTACACTTCCGGACCTTATCAAGAGTTTAGCCAAGGCATTAGATAAGAATAGCACTCCAGGCCTATTCCCATTCTGGTTGGTATTCGAATTTTTAACAAATTAACAAATGGGAGTGGAGCGGTGGAATATGGACAGTTAAAGTGTGGGAGATGGATGCCCCTTTGCTAGCCAGGCGGTAAATCTTGATTCTGGTTTTGAGCTGTTCAAGATTTGGGATTTGATGTCTAGGGGAAGGCATTCCAGAGTAGGAGAGCAAGTAGGGAGAAGGAGCAGAAGCAGGAGAGTTGACAGGGGGTGGCTGGAAGGAGAGAATGAGGAGAGAGGAGAAATATATTGTAGAAATGGGACAGTACACAAATATGCAATCAGCAAGGTAGGGTGAAAGGTTGTGGTTGTCTTTTTACACAAGAAGTAGGAATTTAAAGAGAGAGAGATTATGCATAGAGAGACATCCATAATGGTGAAAGTATGTAGATTTGAGAGAGGATTTACGTAGGTTTTAGAGGCTGTGAATAACGAAATTCAGGACTTTATTAAGGGGAGCAAAAGAGTAGAAATGGAGGTTGAGGAGTAACCTCAAGCAGTAGTTAAGTTTGCTGAGTACAATAGAAGTGATTAGTGCTTTTGTTGAGTAGTGAGTGAACTGGGGTGGATAGTCTTCAGATTGAGGTGGTTAGCTCTAGCAGCCATGGCAGTAGTTTAGATGTATTATTGGAGTTTGAGGTTGCTGTGAAAAATGGCACCATGCTTGCAAACCTTGGGTAAGGGTGAACAGATGACCATAGTAAAGGTAATAGGAGCTAGTAGACTGAGATTAACATTTGAGATGGATAGGAATGTAATGTATGTTTGTAGGAGTTTAGCATCAGACAGTGCAGTGCCATCCACTGCCGAAAAGCTGCAAGGAAATTGGTGCTGCATTGAGAGATGTCGGGGGTAAAGAAGAGAAAGGAAAAGAAGATTTCAGTGGCATACCCAGAGAGACGGGTTTTGAATCAGAAGGTGGAAATTAGTTTGTCTAAGGATATGGTGTAGAGCTTGAGTGAGCCAAGGACCTATCCTAGGGGGAAACCAACAGAGAGCATGGAAGAGATGCTAGTGTTCCATGGGATGGTGAAGGAACATTCAGAGAGATAAGCCACACAGTTAAGTGTGGATTCCTTGAAGTCAAGGTAGGAGAGGCCTTGGAGGAGGCAAGGATGACCCGCATAGTCAATGGCTGCAGAGCGATTGAGCAGAATTAGAATGGAGGAGATTGAGAATGGCGAGCAGTGGTTAGGACGTATGAGATGTGGGTAAGCGCATTTACGGTTGAACGCTTGCTTTGGAATACTGATTGAAGTAGATTGCATAGGAGTGATCCTGGAGTTAGCTGATGATGCAGTTAAAGACAAACCACTCGCGCACTTTTGAGAAGTGGGGGAAGAAGGAGACAGGTCTATAGAAGAGGCATTATTAGGATTGGCAGTTGGTTTCTTGATTATGCAAATTATGGCTACTATTTTGTATCAGCCAGGGAAGATTCCCATTGAAAGGCAGAGGTTGAAATGGGAGGGGAGGTGGGAGGAGAAGAGAGGTGCAAGTTTATTAATAGTTTCATTTGTGAAGTGATTGATGAGAGCGCATGAGTATTTAGCAGAGCAGAAGATAAATAGAAGTTTGATGAAGTATATAGGGTAAAAGTGGTTGAAAGAAAGAGGGAGAGATGGAAAAGATAGGAGGGTTGTCAAGGAGTTAGCTGTTTTGGTAATTTTACAGGATAAATAGGAGGCAAAGTTTTGAGCTGAGGAGGATGAAATGGAACAGGTTTTTAGGAGAGCATGGCCTGAGGGACCAGCACAGTTTGTGAGGGTGCAAACAAAGAGATGAAGTAAGGTTGGTTGATGGGAAGATTTGATAGTGTTGAGAGCAGTGGTGAGGGTGAGGAAACTCTTTGCAAGCAGTGAGAACAGGTGCGTGGTCTTTGCGTCAGCAGTGAAGGCAGAGAAGCACAGATGTCTGAAGATGTTTGATGTCAAGGATGACCCATAGTTGAGGCGGTGCGAATAGGGATGAAAGCTTCAGCAATATGGTGATAGTCAAGGAAGTGGCAAGTGAGTCATTAAACTCAGTTATGGTTAGATCTTGGAGGGAGGACATAATCTATTCCAAGTATGGAGCAAGGTTTGAACTTTCTTTGTGTGAAAGTTGAAAGTGATATTTGAAAGGTGGTTGAGAGTGAGTGGAAATTGTAACGAGATGATGAAGTGAATGAGTGAGTGATCAGAGGGAGAAGTGTCAATAGAGAGGACAGAGGAGTTGTAGTTGGAGGATAAAAAGAAGAGATCAAGGATGCTTCCCCAACTGTGGAGGGACTGGTATGCAGGGTGACGAGATAGTGATGCGGGAGAGAGAGAGGAGTCAAGCTGATTATGATTATTTTTTGAGACGAGGGGAGGTTGAGGTTGCCCATTATAATTAGGGGGGAATCTAGTGGGAAGGTCAAACATTTCTAACTGTATCTCTGCCATCAACTACTGGATGGCATCTCACTCAGTCATGCTCAACTCCACTAAGACTGAAGTTCTCTACTTCCCATCCAAACAAGCTATATTTTCCTATCCCTTTCTTCTATGCTTCTCTTCTGACTATCTTCCCATCTCTGCTTCTGCTCACAACCTTGGTGTTGTCTTCAACCCATCTCGCACCTTCTCGCTCTTCATCTCCAAATCTGCCACTGCGGTCAGATGTAATGTTCTCAACTTCAGAAAAATAAGGAATCTTCTTCCCTTCCAACACTGCTAAGCACCTAATCTCCTATCTAGAACTCTCCCGATCTGACTACTGTGCCGGTAACTCTGCTTATTCACCTCTCAATAAAAGTCCTCAACCTTGCTGTCTGTACACTCTTCAACCTTTCCTGCATCAGCTTCACCTCCCCAGCCCTTATTTATGAGACAGAGGGCAAAGTATAAACTCCTTCTCATCATCTTCAAAACTATACACAAACTTACCCCACCATACCTATCAGTCCATCTCACTCCCTGCTCTCCCCCTTGCTCCCCATGGTCATCCTCAGCTCACCTGCTTGCCACCTGTCATGCCTCTTGCACTCCCTCACGTTTCCTGCACTTCCTCTCTTACTCTGTAATGCTCTTCCTCTCCCACTCTGCACTACTCCCACTCTATCTTTAGTTCTGCTCTCTGAAAGTCATCAGTTTTGGGCGTGGAACCATTTCAGCAACTTAAGGCTACAGAGCGGTTTAAATGGTTTAAAACCTCTACTGACCTCTAGGCTAGAGGGCGCACTATTTGCTGAACCATATTATCAGAAATTGTTTAGCAGTTTAATGGGGAAAAGGCTGGAATATCTCAGTTCCACATTTCCCATAGACTTCCTGGGACATCCAACTTTCGTGTGGCAGATTTTGGATCTACTAACAATGAAGCTGCGCATCACTATCCTCATGGCCAACATTAGAACCCCAGAGTGGGATGGCTCCTTTACAGACATATTGGCCACACCAAATATCCAGGCTCCATTGGCTAATATGAACTCCTCACCGGCTACTACAACTCATGTGACCCAAGCACAAGTCCACGAACCACAAGTCCACCAGACGCCCCGTCCAGGGGTATTAAATATAAAGGGGCTTCCAGTTATAATACAATCATGGAAACGTGGACTGGAGTAAACAGTGACCACAAAAGAAATACAATGAAAAATTGAAGATCATTTTGGTAGTACAAGGAGGAGGAGTATGAACGATCAAGAGAGGGAACCAGGTTTGGTCTTCCCTTGCTTACATCAGTCATACGGATGGAAGGGGAAGGAGACCCTTTGGTGGGTTGTGACTCCCAGAATGGCTTTACCACTGAAAGGGAGCCTTCACAATTCCAAGTCGCCCGATGGGCGACCCCCATTAATTCCCAAGGGGACACATTAGAAGAAGGGAAAATATAGGACAACTAAGAACATCTTCAGTCACCACTAGGACCTCGGCAAACCCACGAACAAATGAAGCCACACTCTCAGCCGTGAATTTTGTGTTACATTTTTTGGTCTCAGTTTTTGAACTTCTGAAATCGGAGGTGCAATCCCGAACAGAGATATTGCTCGAACTTACCAAAGAAACAGCAAATTGCGAGTCATTGTTGGTGGGGATAAATAATGTAATTAATTTAGTACTGATCCCCACCCTGAAAGACTCGCGCTGGAGATGGCCAAACAGGGGATGGACCTGTCAGCAATCCAATTAGCACTAGGAGTGAAAGGGAAAGAGGAAAAAGATAACAATTTGCTGCTACAAGAGCTTATGATTCGCCTGAAACCACCAAATCCACCAGTTGTAAGAGTCAGTGAGGGAGGGATGGACGAGGAATTACTTCACTCCTTTGATGATACCCCTCTCTCTGAATCAACACTGGTGGAATTCAGAAGATTAGTCAACATGGCTGAGGGTGCTGTAGAGGGAGACACAGGGCCTCATTAGGACCCTGGCGGTCCTGTAATGAACAGTGCTGGTACGGGACCGGCACCGTTCATTACGGGCTGCCCTATTACGTGGACTGCTGTGGGACCCGCTAAGGAACACCTGGTCAGACCAGACGTCCTTAGCGGGTCCCGCTAGCAGTCCAGGATGCTAACAACAGGCCCGTCATTAACGGCCCGTTGTTAGCATCCTTCCCATTCCCATTGAGCCCTATTACCGCATTCCAGGTCTGGGTTCTCGAAATAGGGACTTACCGGGTCATTCCAACCTTGGAGGACCCAGTAAATCCCCATTCCGAGAACCATTCCCCATTCCCAATCGAGCCCCCATAGGGCTCAATGGGAATGGGGATGGGAATGGGGATGGAGCTTATAACGGGCCTGCTAATAGCGGGCCCGTTATTAGCTCCCTGGTCCCTTAGCGGCTCCTGCTAAGGGACCTCGGAATAGGGTGGTAAGGGTTTACCGGCACCGGTCTCCTTACCGGTGCCCGTTAACCCTTACTGCCCACCTCGTAATGAGGCCCATGTGTATAGGCGCTATATAAATAAACTATCATATCATATCATTATTAACAACAAAATGGGCATTCAAGCCTGTAATGTAACTTTAAGATCTCAAAAGCCAGATTTCCAAGTGATAGTCATTAATGTCTACTGGAACCCCGCCTCGATCAAACTTCAGGCCTTTCTAGCAACACTGTCTATTTTGTTAGAAAAGATCAAACTTCAATATGAGGGAACTCATATAATTATTGCAGGGGATTTGAATACCCAGTGTGTACATATAACACAGGAAAAGGAAGTATTCAGATCACGAAGAATCTCCAATAAGGGAAGATGCCTGGTGGATTTTATGAGTGCTTGGGCTTCAACATGATATATGGGGCGATAATGAGGGACATTCCTCCAGCTCCGACCTGGCACAGAGGGCAGTCCTCCTCAACTCTAGATTACATTTTCATGTCAGCAAGCCTATTCTCTCGAAGTGCATCATTGGCTATTAAGGCGGACGGAGGGAGTGGCCACTCCCAGCGTGAATTGTCTTTTTCTGATATAGCCATTAAACTTCCAGACAAACAGTCACAGGCTCTTCTAAATAAAAAAGGCAGAGTTTGCCTCTCCAAGTACAGATTGGAGGGCAGGGCTCTCAATAATAATTTATTGAGAACTCCTGATGAAATCCAGCAAAAAAACTGTCAGCCGGACATATTTGTCTGGTCAATCCGTCCACCAAGTCTGGGAGGAGGGGGGAGGCAACGTTTCCATTGTCATACATTCGACGAGGTAACCAGGCTGCATAAGAAGATCTTAAGACAGAAGTTGAGGTGATCCAATCCTAGCTCTGAAGTGCTCAAGAGAGAGTTGAGTACAAGCATTGGTCTGTTCGTAGAAGGATGCTGCTTCTCCAGCAAGATGGTGAAATGATGTTGAATATAATCTGCAACAATAACTCCAGAAACTTCTGGTCGGTTATTCACCAGTTGGAGAAAAAACCCAATAACGCCCACTGTAATTTGGTGCCTGAGTGTAGATGGATAGAATATCTAACAAAACATTTTGAAAATCGGGTTGGGACCCCATGCGGACTGGTTCAAGTTTGTACTTGGCACTTGTGTTTTGATGAACACGACCTAGAGGACTTTATCTCTAAATAATTTTCTTCGAAAGCAGCAGGCCCAAATGGGCCGCCCTACCAAGTTTTGAAGAACAATGTGGCTTTATGGTCCAGAATGCTATATTGGCTCTTTAAAGAGATTCTCAATAGCCAAAATGTTCCCCTCTTTGTAGAAAATGGCGCTATCATCATGCTTTTTAAGGGGGGCAGTCGGTGTCAACCAGCAAATTATCACCCGATCGCCCTCCTGGACATTGAAAGCAAACTTTTAATGAAGATTCTGTTAAAAGAATTTGAAATCTGGGTCGAGAGTGCGCAAATCTTATCCAAGCTCCAAACAGGGTTTAGAAGAGGCCTATCTACTGCCCTGAAAGGGTTAGCCCTGAACCTAATGAGTGAGAATACAAAGGGGAAGGGAGATCTTCAACTATACAGGACTTGGGTGGACTTCTCAAAAGCCTTTGATCAGGTCAACCGGGATTGCCTCTGGAACAAGATCAGAAATTGTTGTATTCCCGATGGTATCCCTTCAATGTTGGTTGAGCTGCACAGGGATACCTCCGTGAGAGTGAGGCTTGATGAAGAGGGACACCTGTCGGATCCCATCAGGGTGGAGAAGGGGGTTAGACAAGGGTGTTTGGGGCACCCCTGTTCTTTAATTTGTATCTGGCAGACATGGGCACCTTCCTGGAATCGTTGGCTCTGGCCAGTCCGGTGATCAATGGGACCAAGATTCACTGGCTGGCCTATGCCAACGATATTGTTCTGCTCGACAATACAGCTGTGTGGTTGCATCATCTGCTTAAAAAGTTAGGTGAATATGCCAAGATTAATGGACTCTCTATAAACACAGTAAAATCTAAAATAGTTGTCTTTAGGCCTGTGTGCAAAAGGCTTAATTACTGCAGATGGGTACTGGCTGATCAAGTGATTCTAAGAGTGGAGGAAGTAGTATACTTGGGATACATGGTCTATGCCTCACCTGCATTATGTAAGGTGGAGCTGGACGTGCAGATTAAAATCTCACAGCTAGTCCAGAAAATGAAAAAGGTACTCTTCAAATATTGTACATTTTCTATCCTCCCTCTGATTAAATATTACACAGCGAAGGTCACTCCAGCGATCCTCTATGGCTTGGAGGCCAAACCCCTTTTGTGGAACACAAACTGGCAAAAACTGGAAGGTCTAGTTTGAAAAAAAGTCCTCAGGCTCCCTGTGAGTCTGTCCATTTCCAGCCTGAGATTTGAGTAGGGCCTGAGGTCACTGAGAGTGCTCGCAGAATGGAGATTGACTTCCCTTCTCCGTTCAATCATCACTGCTTAGGAATGCACGATATATCCAGATATTAAGGCCCACTTGGAACACTTGAAATCAAAAATGTTGCAAAGCCTAGAAATAAAGGTTAAGGAGTCCCTCAACAAGGCAGACACTGATCTGGAGACACTGATGACCAATCCTGTTAAAGCCAAAAAGGCATTAGAGCTGATGGACTGGATCATACCAACAGAAAATATGAGGTCTCTAGTTCCCGTAAACACATTTTTGAAAGTTGATAAGAGACTGGGCACTCTCCCGAGATATCGAATGAAGTGTCCGGACTAGCAGGTCAGGAAAAACGTCCTCAGAATATGTCTGAATTTAGTTCACACAGGTGAGGTCCTTGCTAAAAGAGGGCAAGAGGAGGCTACCAACATATTTTGTGCCACATGTAAAAATCTGGCTAATCAATCCCTAAAACATCTGTTGATGGAGTGTGAGAGCACCTGGCCAGCCAGATCAGTGTTGTTTACTAGATTTGTGGCTGATGAAGGGGCTATACTCTCTGATATGTTCTGGGACAGACTGATCTCTGGGTATGATACAGCACTAACCATCTCGGTGGTACAAGTCGTGGAAAAAAAATAATTTCATACTCTGAAACCACCGATTTTTTTATATGAGCTGGCTGGGATCGGACTGCTTGGATATTGAGCCTCAAGGAAAGAGATGAAAGGTTGATTGTTGTAATTTGGTCTTTGGTTAGAAAGTTTTTCTCCTTTTCATTTTCTGTTTCCTCTGGTCTCTCCGAAATGAATTCACATTTTATATTTATTATTCTGTTTGTATTTGTCATATATAATCCTTCCTTTTTATTTTTGCTTCCATTTTTTCTTGAATTGTTCTTTTTTTGTAAAAGGCTTGTAACCATATACAAATTAAAAAAAACTCCTAGCTCCCCTACTTTCTGAAGAACCACTTGCACAGCACGCTTTGCAGCCACATCTCCCTGTTCACCTCTTCCTGTGCCTCTGTACGACAACCCCACATCACTTATCCTCCAGCCGTTCATCATAAAACATAGCACTTCCTCCACTTTCCCGTTCCTATATCATGCTCTATTGTCCTTTCCCTGGTTCATGTTTCTACCTTCCCTGCATCATCTGTTCTTATATCCACATCCATGAACCAATTGTTAGGGGCACTGATCCTCCGCTCTGTAAATCAATGTTAAAAGGTTTTGTAAGCATTTTTATGTGGAAACAATACATTGAACGAATGAACAAATAAATAAATGAAATAATGCCAGAGGGGGAAGTGGGGCTGATAGTGTGTCCTTACTGATCATAAGGCAAACTCCCCCAACTCTTTTGGAAAGGGGGAGTGAGAAAAAATGGCAAAATCAGTACAGTGTGCAGCAGGTGTTGCATTGTTGTAGGGGAGAGTCATGTTTCTGGGATGGCCATCATAGGGTGTTTGGGGTTGGTGAGAGTTGAAGCGATTGGGGATGAAAGGGTTTTTATTATGGATGGACTTCCCATTGCAAGGCCCAGAGTGAGGTTAGTTTGGAGAAAATGGGTGAAGGGGAGGGTGGAGGAGTGGCATAGAGAAAGCAGAGATTATAGAGAAGGTTACAGTGCAAATTGAGTGGGAGAGACTGTTGAGAAGTACTTTTTCCAGCCATAACTCAATGAAAGCCATTCAGAGACGTAACTGTGCAGACACAACAGCCTTTATTTTCTCAGCCGGCTGGGAGAATTCCTCATGCCACAGATTATTAAGTGGCACGGGAAGGCTCCGACTCTGTCCATTTTGTATAGAAAGCAAAAATTGCACAATAATTCAATTACCTCATATTATGCTAATTAGCATGATTGGTTGTTTTTCCACATTTACTAAAACACAAGACATATGTTGCAACTTTAAAACTAGAAAAAAGGAGTTCTGGGATGACGCATTGCTCCAGACAGTCCAGATTAGCTGTATCATTTCTTATTGGCTGATTTCTCTTCCTTCGCTTTTTCTCACTCCATGCCAGTTTCATTTGCAAGTAACACCGTTGAAAACTGTATAATCTTACCATTTAAACTGCTGAATCACTGCAGATTGGCTTGTATCCAAGCCACCCCTTTCTGATCTACAAACCGCACTATATTTTCTATTTCGTCAACACTTTTAAATTTCCTGGAGATTTACGGCCTGCAGTTTATATGTAATGCATGATGTGGTATTCATTTTCATGAAAAATGGCTGCCTTTTGCTAATCTATATTCTATCTCAGAAATCTATATTCTATGTTATGTATGCTGTGTGCAATGTAAGCATTTCTTTGTTTTATGTTGTCTTAAATAAATGTATGCAGTGTCACCTATTTTCTAATGTGCCTGCTATAATAAGGGAAGCATAGCTGCCTCAATGGACAGTGCTTCTGACTTTTACAATGTTAGACAAGAGGGCGGAGCACAGGCCCTAAATGACATTTTCACCTGTCTATCACTAGAGAGAGGGAGAGGATCTACTCCTCTTCATTCCCCCCTATGGTCAAAATATCGACCACCTACCTACTGTTTACCCTCCGCCTCATGCAATGTACCTATGCATCCCTATTTAAGTCTCCCCCCTCAACTCAGTGCTCTATCTCAAATATGGGAGATATCATGGATGACAGCTCTAAAGGACCAATAGTGTCTCCAATCATGTTATATTATTCTTATCTATTGTATATATATCCTTTTTTGTCAAAGGTGTGGCATATTTTGCCCTCTAATTATTTGTGCGTATATATGTATCCCCAGAAAGTAACATTGTTTACTTCCATCTTGTTTTCACCCCTGTTACTCAGTTAACCTGCACAACGAGTGACCCTGCCACTATGAGAATCGTGCGATATCATTCAACAACTTTTATATATTCTCTGAGGGGACCCACCAGCCCATGTTTTACTATTATCACTCTTTCTTCTTCTCTTGATAGTTCTTTAAAAATGCATATGTAAACCTCTTCTTCCTCTACCCCACTAGATTTCCTTGTCCCTGTCCCATTTGCCAGCTGCTTGAAGTTACTTTCCCGGCCATCATCTTACTTAACTTCCATTAGAACATCTTCCATCAGGTTCTTTTTTCTTCTCTATATCAGGTTCAGGGATCTTTCATATTTTTTGGCTGCTTTGCAGCAAGTTCAAGGGCTCCTTAGTTCATATAACAGCTGTGTTTTAGGATGCATTGGCCCTCATTACAACCTTGCCGGTCCCCAAGCAACGGCAGTGGTAAGGGTACCGTCACTGTTGTTTCCAGACCGGCAAAGTACAAGTCTGCAGCCGGGTGCCATTCTGTCTGCCAGGTCTGCCCTGGTGGGCGGAACGGCACCCGGCCGCACACATTCATGGAAGCACCGGCACCATTATTAACGGTGCTTCCATGGTCCCCATTCCCATTGAGTCTTATGGGTCTTAAATGGGAATGGGGATTAACAATTGCCGTTGCCTGACTTACCAGACCGCCGCGGGTGTAATGCCTCGGTTTTTCCAGAAAGTCAGGCGGCGCTAATCCATTACGGGTCTGGCGACTACCTGCCAGTTATATCGGCACGGTTACCGTCGGACCCGTAATGAGGGTCATTGTCTTCTTGAGTAGAATAGTTAGTCAAGGGGACATTGTAATCATTTGAGACACAAGGATGGGGAGTGCATAATGAGGATTGTTGCTTCTTTCAATTTAGTAACAACTGGGCATCTGGCTGGGTCCCAAAACACACACTGGACGTTGCCGACCAGTAACCCAAAGCTGCACTCCCAACGGGATTAAAATCCCAGGTCAAATATCACAACTAAAGGGGCTTGACCGGCTCCACAGTGGAGTCCGTCATCTCCGATAGTTGGAAAAGTTCAATTGTAATTTTATAGCAAACAATGCATATTCATACTTTCATTGCGTTCAAAAAATCATAACTTTTAAATACTTCAATATTCCTGTCTGCCTGCTGGAATGTAGTAAGGAAAAGAACCAAACTGACTAAAAACAGGGTGAACAGGTAAAAAACAATAGTTCAATAGTTTATATGACAAAGATTTTGCTTTTTCACTATACTTTCCCTGTTTTAGTTGCAGTTTTCATCATGTCAGACTGTGTTAGCGATGCCGTCCACACAGTCTGTTTCATTTTGGGGGAGTGCGACACTGCGTGCCCTTCTCACGTCCGAGAGGTGCACCCAGTATTTCAGTCCCTTCACTTTAACTGCAGTTGGGGTGCTGAACACCACTGTGTATGGACCATGAAATCTTGGTGAATTCCACCTTCTTACAAAACTTCTAACATAGATGTGTTCCCCCTGGCATTAATGGCCCCTCCGGGCTATCAGCTGCTGGCATGGAGGTGTCTGTTGCTACATCTTCAGTAAATGGCAGAGCAATTTGTTTTGCTATGCTGCGTACTGCGCGCGTTAGCTGTGCTAGGTATTCCTTAAACTCGTCCCCCAACACTGTGGCAACCCTGTGTGCATCAGACGCCCTCCTAACATGAGAAAGCGGCGTGTGCATTATTCTCCCCGTCACAATTTCGTGGGGGCTCAAATGGTGATCCTTGCATGCTTGATTTCTGAGTTGGAACAGTGCTAGGGGCAGACAATATATCCAATTTTTTTTCAATGTGCTGCATAATTTCAATAAATTGCTTTTGAGCAGCCCGTTGATCCTCTCCACAACTCCATTGGCCATTGGATGATAAATCGAAAGATCATTCACAAAGTGCGTGCCGTTGTCTGAACGGATCACGTCACATATTCCCCACTGTGAGAATACTTCTCGCACAAGGAACTTGGCAGCACATTTTGCATCAGGATGGGGGCAGGGGCCTGCTTCCACCCACTGTGAAAAAGGGCATTCCACCACAATCAAGTATCTCGCTCCATTACATCTTTCTCCCATATCGGCGTAGTTGATATGTAGTTCTCTGAATGGACCTGTAGGGCGTGGCAAAGTGCCACGCAGAGTTCGTAATGTCATTCCTGAATTGTAAGTTTGGCATGTAGTACATTCAATCACAAATTTAGACAAGTATTCGTGCAGATTGGGAACAAACCAATCCTCCTGAATGTCTGAGGCGATGTGTTGTTTTGCAACGTGAGCTGGGAAGTGCAGTAGTTGGAACGCTTCTTCTAATAATTCTATAGGCATCGCTACCTTGCCTGTCGTTTCCTGTCTCCAAATGAGATCTGTGGCTGATTGTTTACACCCTCGTTTGCCCCACAACTCCTGCTCTTCCGGTGGGCCCCTTCTCTGGAGTTCTACCAATTGTGCTATGGGCGTGTTACTGTATGCTTCTGCTGGTTGTTCTGCTGTGGCTGTTTTTACAACGTACTCTGATGTTGGTGTCTTATTGAAGTACGAGGCTTCCTTCGCTGCTGTGTCGGCTGCAGCGTTCCCCAATGAGACAGCGTCTGTGTTATTGGTATGGGCTTGGCATTTAACCACGGCCACTACCGATGGCTCTGCTAAAGCTTCTATTAGTTCATTTAGCAACGTGGCATGTTGTACGTGGGACCCATCTGCTCTTCTGAACCCTCTCCTTCGCCAACGTGATAGCCCTGAGTGAACTGTGGTGGTGGCGTAAGCTGAGTCTGAATATATTGTTACTGCACAATCTTTGGCTGCGTGTAACTTGCTGATTAGTGCAGTTAGTTTGGCTGCTTGTGCAGAGTAGTGTGAGGGGAGGCGCTTTTGAACAATCACTTTGTATGTGTCTTCTTCCATGCGCACTACTGCCATCCCCACATGTTTCTCTCCTATCTCTGAGTTTATGGATGCTGATCCGTCTATGAAATAGATTTCTCCTTCTGTAAGGACATTTTCTCTTGCTTTGGGAATGTCATCGCCCTCGCCCTCATACGTGCTACAATCGTGTTCCTGTAAATCTTCAGTTGTGCATGGCTCTGTAATGAATGTGGCTGGGTTCACTGTCTTGCATCTGACCACATGTACATTTGGACTGGATATTATTATTTCATAAGCAGATGCTCTCTGTGTTGTGAGAGTAGATTTTGATCTTTCCAGCATAGCAAATAATGAGTGTTCCGCATATAGCGTCACTGAACATCCCATTACGATCGTGGCACTTTTCTCAATGGCGAAGGCCGCTGCAGCAAGGGCCTGTTCCCAAGCAAAATGTCCCTGCATTACTGGGTCTAATATTCCACTGTAGTATGCTAATGGTTTGTGGCCTAGCGATGTCTTTTGTGTCAATACTGCTGTCATCAATGTTCCATTGCTGTGTGAAAACAGGAAAAATTCCCTTTCATAATCTGGATTTGCAAGGACTGGGGCATCTGCAATAAGGTCTTTTAATCGGGAGAATTGGGCAATTGTCTCATGTGTCCATTTTATTGGGACCCTGTTCTTCTGTGCTTCCTTCAGTGCTTGTAGCA
Organism: Ambystoma mexicanum; assembly: GCF_040938575.1. Lineage (NCBI taxonomy): Eukaryota > Metazoa > Chordata > Amphibia > Caudata > Ambystomatidae > Ambystoma > Ambystoma mexicanum. The sequence continues at coordinate 836,152,607 of NC_090925.1, forward strand.
TTGGCCGTGTGTATGCTGCATAGTCGAGGATCCATGCTCGGCAATAGTTACATATGCCAAGAAATTTCTGCATGTCCTTCACTGTTTTTGGTATGATAATGTGTCGAATGGCAGCTGCTCTATCTGGTAGTATTATTTTCCCATCTTTAGATATTTGCTGGCCGAGATATACAACGTCTGCAAGGTAGTATTGTAACTTTCCTTTGTCCACCTTGTATCCCTTGGCAGCCAATACATTAAGCAGTGTTATCGAGTCTTCTCTACACTCTTCTTCTGTTTTGCTGCAGACGAGTAAATCGTCTACGTACTGTATAATGGTGCTCCCTACATCTATGTTGCCGATGTCTTCTTGTAGTACTCTATTAAAAATGCTTGGGCTCTCGCAATACCCCTGTGGGAGTCTGCAGTGTTCATATCTGTTGTTTCCTAATGTAAAGGCTGTAAGGTACTGCGACTCTGGTGCAAGTGGCACAGAGAAAAAAGCATTTTTCAAATCAATGACAGTGAAGCAAGTTGCCTCTTTTGGTATACTGCACAATATTGATGCCGGGTTAGGCACTAATGGGAACTCTTTTTGGATGACTTCATCGAGTGGGCCGAGATCCTGGGCCATTCTCCACGCCCCTCCTTTCGCTTTTTTAGTTGGAAAAATCGCTGTGTTGCATGGGGAAGTTGATGACACTAAGATACCTTGGCTTAGGAGTGCATTCACTGTTTCTCTAATACCTTCCTCTGCTTCTTTGGATATTGGGTATTGTTTCACTCTGGGTGGGAGGGCACCTGATTTCAGTTTTATCTTTATGGGAGTCACCTCATGCAACAATCCCACATCGTGTGGCCCTGTAGTCCAGATTTCAGGTGCTACCCTGGCCATGTCTTCCTCAAATATTGTCAGTGGGCCCTTTATGTTAGCCATGAGTGGGTTGTGTATTTCTCTGTATTGGATCATAATGTCACATGGTATGCTTATTTCCATTATTATTTCTCCATCCCCTTCATAATCGGTAAACAATTCTTCATCAGTTATATCTTTTACCATTATGTTCGGCTCTATGCATAGCACACTTCTCCACTCGCGTCCCTGCGTGTCCAGGCCTATGACCACAATGCGTCTGTTGGAAACTTGAACTGCCTCAATGTCTATAGATATAATCGTGCCTGGCACTACATCTGTTAGTGTGATTGGGCGGAATATGAAGTCTGATGGTATTCTCCACTCTTTTTGTGTTATTTCAGGCACTACTCGGGCTAATACCTGTATTCCATAGACAAACATGTCCATGTCAATGGGGATCCCTTTTACTGCAACTTCCTTTGTAATCGTGCTTATTATCAAAAGTGCTCGTACTAGGCATACCCCTGGCGTTGAGCACACTATCCCTCTTTCAGTAAAAGCTATGGTCATGTTTAACTTACTGAGCAAATCTCATCCCATCAAATTGATTGGCGCGTCTTCGTAATACAATAAGGGTGCGCACACTGTTTTTCCCCCTACTGTTACATCAAGATCTTTTGTGTAAGGAACTTTTAAAATAGCCCCAGAGAACCCCTGCGTCTCCAAATTTCTTCCCGAGAGCTGAAACCGCCCTTCTGTGAGACATGATCTTTCTGCTCCAGAGTCTACCATAAAGATAAACTGCTTGTTTCCTATCTCTGCCGCCACTAGTGGTTCCTCATTTGCACTTTGTGTGGTGGATAGGACTGGACACGCAAGTACTCCCTGTGGGCTGTCCTAGTCTTGGTATCTTTGCTGACCTGGCACTGAAAAAACGTTGTCACCTACGACCGTTACGCCACGGAATGGTGCAAGGGCACCATTTGCAGCTGCTGCAAAAGGGTTATTGTTTATGTTCCCTACTGAGTTTTGTCTTGCCATGGGCTGCAGTGCGTTTTGCTGTTGTGGCTGCTGCTGTTGCTGCTGTTGTGGGGCTGGCTGTCTTTGTTGCATTTGGGGGTCATAGCAGTACTGATCTTGTTGTTCCCCCCCTCCCCATTGGAGCTCCACAAGGGCTACCTGGATGTGGGTAACCCCACCCCTGTTCATTGTTCATGGGCTGCTGCTGTCCCTGAAAATACCCTGATGGTCGCATTCTACAATCTCGTGAATAATGTCCCCACCTCCCACAATTCCAACATGACCCCTGTTGTCCTCCTCTTGGTCCTTGCCCACCATACACTCTGGTTCCCATTCCTCCGTATCCTCCCCTCTGCCCACGGCACCCACCTCTTCCTTGGGCCGGCCTGTTCTGCCACTGTGATCCTTGGCATGGCTGTTCCACTCCGTTCCACTGTCCTTGGTCTTCTCCAACCCACTGTGCTGCTATCCCAACGGGCCTTCCTCCCGCGTTTCCCTCTCCTTTGTTTTCTCTATCTGCGGTTACACTGGCAGTAATGGTGGCGATCTTCACTAATTTTGTCTGCACTAGTTTTGCTTCGTCGACCAACCTCTTTTGTGTGACCTCCTTTTCCTTCTCTTTGATCCTCCTCCAATGGTGTACAATTATGCTCTGAATTTCAGGCCACCCTTTGGCTTCGATCCCAGCTAGTTTGTCCAAGGCCTTCTGCACCTCTTTCGGCAACCCCTTTTTAATGATAAAATAAAATAAGGCTGTTGATTGATTCCATGCCGTACCAGTTTCACTTCTCCATAAGTTTTGCACTCGCAAAATGAATTGCGCAGGATCCTCGCTCTCCTCCATCGTGCACTGCATCACTGCATGCAAGTCTGGAACGTCTGGAAATGCACGCCGCAATGCATCCCACACTTGTGCTCAAACATTGTTGAATGGTGATCCATCGTGGCGATCACAGCTCATTGTTACTCCCAGGAACCCTGCCCTTTCCCAGATTGTGTCTGCTAGGTCCCCAATTGCTGATACTAATAAGCTTTTCACATCACCTATAACTAACGGTACGCCTGCCGTGTTCTTCTCAAATACATGTATCCACTTACCTGCTCCTCCCGTCAGCGGGGGGAGGAGTTTTAACAGGTTGTTTTTGTCCATTTGGGCCCACGGGATATAGTTTGGCCTACCTGCTCCTTTATGTATTAGTGGCATTTGTAGTTTCTGTTTCTTTCCTGTTTTGCTCATTCTCCCTTTTTTCGTTTTACTTACCAGTATGTTCCCTGTCCTCCCTGTTCGTTGTCTTAATCTACCCTGTCATAATGGTGGTGATAGTGTGTCTGGGTAACGGCAGTTTGGCAGTGGGGAACACTCTGCGGCAGCTGCCTCTTCGTATTCATCTAAATCATCCCATACTTCTTCTATTTCTGACTCTGGCTCGTTATTAGCCTCCCAGTTTTCCTTGGGTTCACTTCCTTGCCTTTCATACTGATCTCCACTTTGTTGACTCTCTGGTGTATATGGGCGTATCATTCTCACTGGCTTGTTATTCAATTGGAACAGGAACTGTCCTGACTGCCACTCTTGTTCTTGTCTTTGCTGTGATGACGTCCCTTGCGATGCTATAGATTGTCCTGATACCGAGACTGCTGGGGTTGTGCTGGGGTTGCATTGCTTGCTGCTCCTATCGGAGGTGTGAGATCTGCCAGTGACAGCGGGGGTACCTCCCCTCCCCCTGGCAGCATTTGCCCCTTGTCGCATAGAGCTCTTAACTGATTTATTTCCATTTGTGCGTGTGCTAGCTGGCGATTTAAATCACCTATTAAACGTGCTAGGTTCACAGGAGGCGCACTTGTGGGGCCATACAGGCCTCCTTTGTCATATGGTAGGGGTTCAGGGGCTGTTGCCCCGCACGGAGCAGTGGGGGTGGGTGGTATATACATGGGCTCACTAAACCCTACTGCTGGCCTGGTCATTAAGGGATTTATTTTTGTTACTTCGTTCTTGGTTGTAGTTGTTGAGCACTCCCCTTTTGGTGTCCCGCTTACTTCTTCAGGTATTTTCTGCTTTTCTATCATTTGGCTCGTACCTACCTCTGCCGTGGGGGTAACTTCCTCGAACATTCGCCATTAATCTAATACTTCTCTCCGGTTCTGTAACTGTTTCCCTTTGTATCGTGCTAGCAAATGTGTTGATCAGGTCCAACACTCTTTTGTCGAATGACCCTCCTTCTGGCCAAATTGGTATAGTCCCATCTCCTTTTATCTCAGTGATCCACTGATCGTGATACTTCTGTATCCTGTCGCTATATAGTGGAAGGTGCTGGCAAATAGGTGCCAGTGGCATTACTCCCCCCATGGCAATGCTTCTTTTCCTTTGTTGTGTGTTCTGGTACCCTTGAGTCTCTTCCCACCTCTCACTTGGTATGTCAGTTACAATATGTGAAAATACGTTCTTTATCAATGTTCGCAATTATGGCATATCACATTAGCTGTTCTTTCTGAGAGGTGTTACCTGGTCACCTCTCACAATTTATTTCTTTGCCTATTATTCATTAGTCAACAAGTTACTTGTACTGAAATACTTTGGCGTGTTCAACAGGACATATACACAAAGCAGACCAACAAACATATAATCATGCAACATACACATGTACTGCCTGCGCGCGTTTGTTCTTTCCCTATTCCCGTTATTGTCCCTGGTTTTTCTTCTTCCCTATTCTAGCTACTATTTCGCATTCACTCCTCACCTCTTTCACCTTTATTATGTCTCAAGATTTCTTACCTCCACGGAAAAAGAATATTCTAAAACTACTCCGAGTCTACTCAATATACGAGACCCCTACTATTTTCTCTTTATCTCTATTCTGCACTTGGTCGGGACAAATGCTACGCAGCACTGCCTTCTACCCCGTACGGGCTAGGATCCCACTTCTCTTCTTCTCACTTCGTACAACACCTAATGGCCATATAAAGGGTAGATCAGAAAAGCCTTGCCGTCACTCACACAGACCCTATTCTTAACTACCTTCCCTTTGTTTGCTAATTCCCTTTCTTCCCGTATTTCCCCTTACCTTCCTTTGGGGTCTTTGCAACCGGGACTTCACGTGTTCAGTCAGGTACTCCGAGGGTCACCGCTCACGGCCGGACCTCGCTCAGGTCCGTCCCCCAACCAAGCCGTGGCCTGCCTTGGCGAGCAGCCTTTTCGATCGGGTATTCGTCAACCGGGAACCCTTGACCCTTTCTTCTTGATGTGCACAGTCTGGTCAACCGCGGAGGCGATGGTCTTGCTGGGGGCGTCCTGGATCTCGCTGTCGGGCGGTGCAGGCCTCGAGGCACCTCTCTAAATCACGTTGCAGGGGTCACCAAAAATGTAGGTGCCTTTCCCCGGCTTACTACGTGTAAGAGAAAATAAAATAACCAACACAGCCCCTGTCGGGGAAGGAGGTACTGAGAACCGGCTGCAAGAGTTCAAAGGATGGTTTATTTCTCCAGCTAGGAAATAACCCAAAAAACCCTCCAACCCATTAACATCATCACTCATATATATATCAATTAAAGTAACTCTAACAAAAAATACTAAATGGACCCGATTGGCCAGGCGGTGTGGTGCTTTAGGTGTGGGTGGCATCTCTTCCTTCTAATTGGCTGAGTGGCTGATGAGATGATGGACGTCAAATATCTTGTGCTCCACGCAGGTCAGGGTCCGGTCACTGTCGTCACTACCTAAGCTAATATGTTGCATTCGTAAAACACTAAATAACAAATTATCTAAACATTTTATGCTACTTTTCATATTTCTACACAAATCACACATAGTATTTATTGTCAGTACAATTGGGTCATTCGTGGCTTTAATTGGAGGCCTTGACCTTTATGCATGTAAAAAGAGTCAATCTGTGTTTCACATATCTCCTAAGCTTTAGACCTATTAGTGTAAGTAAAAACATATATTGTGGCAAAGTACTTAAGGTTAGTAGTGGGTGTGTTGGGTGGGTTTCGCAGCGCAGGCGAGGGTCTGGCACTTGAAAGAAATACCTTACAGGGAGCGCAGAGTCAGGATGGCAATAAATTGCTCTAAATGGGGGTGGGTGGCTTGCACGTTTATGGGGACGAACGAGCAGAAAGTGCTTAGCTCACATGCTGGTTCTCATGCTAACAGTGATCTCAGAGGAAGAAAACTGTATCATATTGGTTGTTGCAACTTTCTCCGGCTTCAGCGTGAGAATGGGAGCGCAGAGCTTTCCTTCGCAGGGGGAGTGCAGGGGTGGGGGCCAGCCAGCTGCCTGCGCGCCTTGTGTGTGTGTCTCTGTCCTTGGCTATTGCAGTGGAAGGGGAGCTGAGCCTTGCTGTACTATCGCAGTGAGGCCTGTTTACCCAAGACGGAGTCGAAAGGGGGCACAAAAGATGGATGCCCCGCGTCTTGCTCGGTGGTCCCATCTATGTAGCGGTCAACTGTGGTTAACTTTACATAAGGGCAAGGGGCAACCCCACTACCGGAGGCACGTGGTCCAAGCTTTGTACTGAGGAGTGTACGGCGCGAGGGGGCCTGAGGGACCCTCGCTCCCATACACTGGCTATGGGAAATTACCGGGACCGCCAGGGAAGTAATGCCCCGGTAATTCTCCATTACCAGGCGCCGGAATAAATATGACTCTGGCAACAGCTGTGCCATTTTTACCAGCACAGCTACTGCCAGGGTCGTAATGAGGCCCATTGTCTCATTATTAACACTACTGGGCTTAAACTCTCCGCTTCTTTATAATCAAAATAATAAAACACAAAACAAATAACAAAACAGAAGCACCAATAAAAAAGGAACAATATTCCGCTGCTCTTTTTGTTTCTTCTTGGCGCATCCATAAGTAAAATATCCTTTACTTCCTGTAGAAACCAAATGGAGACAAAAGTCATGATATACTAGCAACAGAAAAGGTACTTCCCATTTAATACGGCTTCTCCTGTCTTTGCATGTAGGGCATAAGCCTTGCTGCTGTATATTTCCTTAATTTGATGATGCTGGGGTCATCTGTGTTTTGTCTATTGCCAGGTAGAGCGCAATCTCATCCTTTTAAAGTAGAAACAATGGCGTACTATGCTTTATCCTTTTTACATAGATTTTTTAGCAGGCCTGCTTTTAGCGTTTTTGATTTGCTGAAGAGATATAATTACAACTTATTGTTGCCCTTCCTACTCTAATATGCCTACCCTTGAAATAAGCGCAGGTCCTATTTAAGTGCAGGCAAGTGGGGTAAATATGTATACAATGTTTGGCTGTCACCTAATTTACATCACTCAATGTTTTTCTTTATTTCTTTGCTTAAATATAACATATATCAACCATAACCATATGACATAATCATAAAAAGGTTACTCTATTTTCTTACATTCAAAGGTCTTCTCAGCCTTCTTCACTAGATATGGCCATACTTATGCATATACTATACTTTATCTACACCTTCTACATTCCACTTAGGAGAAATGCTATCAGTTTGGAACCACTGTATCCCTTGATATCTTTCACTTGTTCTCACCTGGGTCCTCTTTCTTCAAATAATAATCAATTAGGAGATCCACACACTCCCTGTGTCCATGGGTACCTACCATTCATCTCTTTATTTATCTGCTCTTTCATCCACTTGTACTTACCTTTTCTTGTGTTGTCCCTTCCAACTGTATCGCTACACTTATACTCCACTAAGGCCATGAACCCTTTTGGTCCTTTTAATTGAGGTAACACATCGTACGATGGATGGGATGCAGAATAACTCTTACACCAAATGATAAGATCGACTCAGGAAGTTGGCAAAGAATGTCTCAATAGACTGTTTTATTTTCAATTGTCTAAAACATGGAGTTACAACAGACATCAACAGATGCCGCATAAGCTTGCTCAGTGAATTTCATAAAAAACATTCTTTTTATAACAGAAACTCGTTATTAGTGACGTCATACTACATGACAAACTAATAAAACCTACATGGGATTGTGGTTGGCTTAAGGGGTACATCTAAGTATACCTTCTATAAGGGCTGGGATTGTGATTGGATCTCTACAGTCAGGTGGACAACTCATGCCCACCCTTCGTGCAAGTCATCGTCATCATTAATTACACAGGATATAATTGGCTATCAAACTTATAGAGCTCTTCAATTCGTTAGCACGCTTGTACCGTTCTGGGATATTTGACTTGCTAGCAGCACGTGAGCTGGTACACCAGGTGTCAGTGGGTGGACTTGACCATGTGTCCCCACCCAATTAGCCCAGTATCTTTCAACACTTGTGCCTTCTGCCATGAAATTTGCCTTTGAACTCGGCCTCGTAGTGGCTTCCCTTCTCTGGGAATTATACGGGAGTGTGAACACATGCTTATCAAGATTCTAGTCTGCACGCTAATTTCTATGTTCATCCTCGACTCACGTGACAGGAGATCATGACTTGGTCTGTATTATAGCATTTAATTGTTTTTAATAAAGAAACCTGGCCCTCATGGCGCTCTTTCTTTGCAACTTCAACAAAGGATGCCTCTGCGTCTCAAGTTCACTGTTCTTCGAAGGCTGATAACCAGTTTTGGCTTGCTTCAGTCTTTGACACCAGGCCAGGCAGCCTTTCTTGGTTTTCCTTCAAGCTTCAGTTTATTTCTTTGCTGCGACACACTCACAGCTATTAATCCTTCTTTCTCCGTGGGTTTGAGCTTACTAAAATTTCAACATCGAATATCCAGATTCTATATATACTGGCAGCACCCCCTGTAGTCTATTAACTACATATAGCTAGCCTTCATGATTACTTAGCCTACTTGCGTTGCCGCAGCTGTACAGTTATAAAATGACTTGTACTTTCTTCAGTGCTCTACGCACGTGCAATCTTCATTCCGCATGTGAAAGCTTACTTTATTCTTTACTTCGTCATCAGTTTCTATATGGACTATACATCCTCTCTTCAGTCACTGTTCTCAGAGCATCACACTTACTTCTTGTGACGTCACTAACCTTCTGTTTCATTCATCTTCATATTCCTTCAGTGACTTCTTCCAGGAGACTGTCAGTTCTCCAGGGATACATCAGATAGGGTTTTCTTAATGGATACCTTATCTCAAAGGCTTTTTGTGGAATAGCCAACATTACTGGCATTGCACATGTCGCAATGTCTGGCTTCCAACATACAGGTAGCAGCGGGCGGGACTTCCTGTAGAGCCATTCGACTGCTCCTCTACACTCCCCCCCTCTGGTTGATTTATTGACCACTCCTTCATCAGTCTTCACATCTGGATTTCTTCTTTTGAAGAAATGCTTCTTCCGAGTCCAGATCGTCACCACTCCCTTCAGGGATCCTGCTGATTTTACATGTTCATCAATGCTCCAGGTCATGTGGCTGCATTGTCCATTCGGATTACAGTAGATTTATCGTCTCCACATATTTCTTATTATTTCTTGAATGTAAGAACTTTGTTCCCTCAGGTGCTAGGATACTGGCTTCTACATATTTTCTGATTTTTTCTTCTGTCAATTCTTTGGGTCCAAACCCTGATTCAACATCAATCATGATCTTCATCCCTATTGCCTTCTTTGTTGTCTTCTTATACTGCGTGATTATTATCTTGATTACACAGAATCCAAACAACGCCATCACCAATACTGCTCCCAGGAATTTGAAGATGCTCGCCATCCATTGTAGAACCCATGAGAAGATAGATGCTAACCAACTGTCATCTGCAATGTCGTGTACTTCATGTTTGATTTTGTTGTGCAGGTTTGTCAATGTCCCATTCTCGTCATCGTGAGAAGGTATGAACGTGCAAAACGATGGCCCGATTTTGGCGCAAACACCTCCTTCCATAGCTGTGATCATGTTAAGGACATATCTATTTTGGAAAGTCATCAGCCTTATGGGTCTCAATTCTTCTCTGATAGCATTAAATCCCTTTATGGTAGTGTTGATCGTCTACAGGAGCTCCCAGCATGTAATTTGCAACCACTTCGCATTTGCCATTGTCTGGATCCCTGACATAAAGATAGTCTTGAATATTGCTGAAGTCAGGCTGAACAACCTGTGTTTATACAGAATAGAATCAAAAGCCTCTATTGATTTAGCTGAGAAATAATTCTCCCTTCTTGTCCGATTGAGAAATTCGAGGGATCTTCTTCTCAAATGGGCATCTGATTTTGGAAATTCACCAATAATCAGGTCGCTTTGAGGAATTACTAACGCTGGAACATGAATGATCACTTATGAACTTGTTCATCCCCAATCTTTGTGTTGCTTCATATAAGCTCTGGATCCACAAGCCCAATATCGATCCATTAGGATGGCTGTCCCTGCTCCCATTTTTGAGACATCAACAGTAGTTTTGCACCCTACATTGGTTACCACATGCTTTTTTCCTTCTCTTCGAAAGCACAATGTCGGATTTGTCAATGGGATCACCATTATTGGACTCGATTCATCTTCTACCCATGTCAGCAGCTTGGCATGTTCGGCCCATGACTTCAAGCACTCATAATTCACCTTTTGCACTTCTCGCAAATTTTCTGACTTCAGTAGATGAGATGCACAGGACATCAGTCCTTCTTCCCATCCCTTCTTGGTTTTCACTAGTATATAGACTAACATCTGAGACCATTCCCAGCATCCAGATGCCCAAGGCTTTTCTACTTTATCAGGATGGTCCATCTTCTTCATTTCCTTCATGACCACTTCATCCTGTCCTGCCCTAGGATACGTAAGGATTTTGCTTTTCCATGCAGGTTCCTTTTCCATCTGCATAGTCTTGATATAATCACACTGGAATGTAAATGACCATTATGACCTCCATTGCAAAGTAGCACAATGTCCTTGAAACTGGCCTCTTGTCATGCATGCTGCAAAATGAACAAGACATCTGGCATAGTACTGAGGGATTTCTCTGGCAATAAAAGTTCGAACAGCATTCATGGCATAAGGTATAAGAGCACAAACGTAGCACCTCTCTTTGGATGTTCTCTCTCCCACTTGTTTTATGTACTGATACCACATTTTATGACCAAAATGTGCTGCACTGTCTAGTTAATTTTTATTTCATCACTGTCTTCCTCTGCACTTCTCTTGGGTCTCGCTAATGCACGGTTCACGTAATACTCATGAAGTAAATCAGTAAGACTTCTCTTTGTGAGGGGAATCATAGGAACATCTATCTTAGTGGAAGTAAGCAAACCAAGAGTAGTCCATGGAGTAGGGGGAGCCATAGTAGGCTCTACCTCAACAGGAGCATCAAGATAATAAGGAATGCTAAACGTGGTGGCACATACATATATCATGAATCAACACATTAGTCCCAACCATTTCAAAATTTGTTGGGCTCGCTCATTTTCCAAAACTGTACCATTTTCAACATTCCTCATGTTTGCTGTACTGAATTTAAGGAAGGAAAAAAAACCTTTACTCTGCTAATTGTAACATATGGGGTAGCATTAATTCTTCTACTATTGCTATGAGCAGCCTTCTAATCACTGGGCCATTTTTTTTTGATCCTGCAAAAATGTATGCATGTCAACATCATGCCTGACAAGAGCAGAATAAACTTGAAGAACAAATACAAAAATAGCAAGCACAAGACGATGCATATCGCCCTCTGGGATATCCATAGCACCAGCCAAACAAATACGCTGTAAGAAACAAATCAGGATAATGCTTACATTTCCAATTGTTAACCATGTGTTGTCATTTAGACATATTTATGCGACATCAACAATTTTCTAAAGTCCAATTTCAAAAGATTACTGTGGCTCAAGCAACGAGTTTGCACGCCTGCTATAATATCTATAAGGAGTGTCCAGGGAGAACCACAGTCCAAATGCAATTTTGCATTTACTTAATTAGTAGCTTTATCGTCCTTCTTCGTCATCGATCGAGTCTGCACACACTGAAAATCTTCTTCTTGTCTTGCTTCCGAATCGATAATTGGGGGTGCGACAGCCTCTCCGGTATGTGGCTTCATGTTGTTGAGGTGGATCCATGCTCATCCTCCTTGGACCTTTACTGCTGATAGAGTAACATTTTCGACTATGCAGGGGCCATCAAACCTTGGCTCGTATCACTTCCTAGTGAAGTTTATAATTAACATGGTATCACCAGCAAAGGGTTTTGGAGCCGATAATAGTTCGAAGTTCCGGTTGCTGAATGGTCTTCATCTGTGTTTTGAGACCGAGCCCCCTGGAGCTTGAGTTGATCGGAAATGACAGAGATACTAGCCGTCATACATGTGAAATAGTCATTCAATTCATTTCCTAACATTTTTGCTGCGCTCTCGGCATCACTTTTACTCCTTTATGGAGGAGTTAAAGGTATTCTCATTTGCCCTCTTCTCACTAGATCATGGGGTGTGAGGTGGTGATCTGAATCAGGCTGATTTCTTAATGCATACAAGGCTAAGGGCAGGCAATGTAGCCCCCCCTTTTCAGTGTCAACTTGTTTGGCAATGCTTTCTTTAAGGAGGCCATAAAGTCTCTCACATATTCTGTTCGCTTGCAGGTGATAAGCAGAAGAAAATATATGCTTAATGCTCAATAACATACTTATCTGTTCCAATACTTCATTAACAAAATGTGGTCCATTATCGGATCTCCGCACCTCACACACTCCCCATCTTGGAAAGACTTCTCATACTAAAAACTTTACTGCACAAGTGGCATCAGGGTGTGTACACGGACCTGCTTCAATCCACCTGGAGAAGGGACACACCACTGCTATCATATATTTCAGCATATCAACATAATCGATATGTAAATGTTGAAAAGGACAATTTGGTTGAGGAATTACTCTTCTAATTGTTTCCAGTGTATGCCCAGCAGTAAACCTTTGACATACGATGCAGTTTGCTACATAAAATGCAACATGTTCTAACAAATTTGGCACAAACCAGTCTTCTGCGATTGTTGCAGCAAGACTTTCCCTAATTACATATGCAGGGTAGTGCAGCTGTTCAAGCACTACCTTTAACAATGCCACTGGCATCACTGGATTTCCAGTGCTTTTCTGTCACCAAAATGATTCTGTGGTGGATAAAGTACATACCCTTCCCTTCCATAATGCCTGCTCTTCCTGTGGTGCACTGCCTTGAATCTCCATTAATTGTGTTCTTGGTAAATGATTAAATCCTACGCTCACTACCATAATTGTGACTACTTTTTCCTTGACATCAGGAGTATCAAAACTTGAAATATTTGAGGAATATGCAACCCTTTTGGCTTCTGCATCTGCGGCTTCGTTCCCGCAAGAAATAAAGTAATTTCACTTAGTATGCGCTGTGCATTTAAATATCGCTATGACTACTGGGAGTTGTAGTGCCTTAATAAGCCTGTCCAATAAAGATGCGTGCTGCACTGGAGTGCTGTTTGCTCAGATGTAGCCCCTCCTTTTCCAACCTGCCTACCCTGCTTGTACGGTCGATGTCATGTAGGCGTTACTTCCTGTCCTGCATGATTTTCGAGCGTGACAATAAGTGCTAACAATTGTGCCGCTTGCGCTGAAAAGTGAGACGGTACTCTTGCATCTGCTACAATCTCAAACTCATCGTTTGCCCTATGTCTCACTACAGCTGTGCCAGAATGCCTTTCTCCACTTTTTTGATCGATTTTTGAAGAACCATCAATAAAGAGAATCTCCCCTCCTGACAATGCGTTCTCTTTTACGAGTGGTATGTCATTTTAAAATTCTATGTAATTCCCACAATCATGCACATGCTTACCCTCTGCCACTGGCTCAGCTACAAAGGTAGCAGGGTTCACTATTTTACATCGAACCATTTTTTATCGCTAGATTTGATATTATCACTTTGTATGCCGAAGCTCTCTGTGATGTCAATGTACACTTGGGCTTCTCTAAAATGGCAAACAATGCATGCTCTACAGAAAGCGTCATAGAACAGCCCATTACAATACCTGTAGATTTCTCAATTGCGAATGCGGCGGCTGTTCGCAAGGAAACTGCCCTTTCATAACTGGGTCATGAATCCCACTGTAATATGCCAGAGGTTTGTACCCAAATGTAGTCCTGTGTGTAAGCACTGCTGTCATGACTGTCCCATTTGTGTATGAAAGCAAGAAAAACTCCTCAGCATAATTTGGAATTCCTAAAACAGGAGCTGTACAAATTGCCTTTTTCAACTCTTCAAATCCTCCCTCAATTTCCTCAGTCCATTCTATTTTCTCCTTGTTCACTCGTGCTTTCTTCAGAGCCTGCAAAAGAGGTCTTGTGTAGGAACTATAGTCAAACACCTATGCTCTTACATAATTACATAGCCCCAAAAACTGCTGCATCTGCTTTACTATGTACGGTTCCACAGTTTTCATGATCGCCTCAGCTCTTACAGGCGTTAGCCTTTTTCCCTCATGCAAAATCAACTTGCCTATGTACAGCACTTCTTCTTGACAGTACAGTAATTTCTCTTTGTCCACTTTATATCCTTTGTCTGCTAGGATAGTCATTAACTGAATCGAGTCTTTTCTGCACTTGTCTTCTGTCATGTTAAAAATCAAAAATATCATCTACGAACTGTATCACAGCGCTCTTCAAATCAATATTGCCAAGGCTCATCTGCAGGACCATATTAAAGATAAATGGGGACTCACAGTACCATTGGGGCAAACAAGTATGTTTCAGACGGATTTGGCGGAACGTAAATGAAGTCAAGTCTTGTGAGTCCCTGTGCAATGGAATTGAGTAAAATGCATTTTACAAATCGATCACCGTAAAATATCGTGCTTTTACTGGGATATTGCATAGTATCATCGCAGGATTAGGAACTAAAGGGAACTCTGCCTCTACAATGTGGTTAATCGGTCTCATGTCCTGCATGAATCTCCACGACCCTCCCTTTGATTTTTTTCACAGGATACACTGCGGTGTTGCACAATGATTCTGTTGGTACCAGAACACCTTGTTCCATCAGTGCCGAGATAGTCCTGAAAATACCCTCATCAGCCTCTCGAGACATTGGGTACTGTCTTGCTGAAGGTATAATCGCTCCTGTCTTCAGCTTTATCTTAACCTTCCCTATCCCCTTAAATAGGCCTACATCATAAGGGCCTGTAGTCGATAGGGCGCTTGACACTTTTTCCAAGTCTTCATCAAAAAATGCTGGACGCTGCCGCATTATCGCCATTTGCTGTGGGATTTCCCTTTTCTCTATTTTAATCCAATATGTAATGCTCAAGAACACCACTTCATCATACGATGGATCCTCTCTAAACATATCATCATCAGTGATGTCAGCCAATCTACACCCTTCCCCAGTGGCAATCACTGTTCTCAACGGTCTACCCTCATCATCTGTTCCTTCGAGCATTGCCATTTCTTCACATACTGTAGCTGCATCTAACTCTAGGAGAATAATCTGCCCCCCTCTTCGTTCATGGGTATCGGTGGTCTGAATAAGAAATCATCAGGTATCCTCATAGTGCTTTCGACGGAGCCAGGTAGCCATGTTAACAGAATGCTCACCCCATAAAGAAAAGCCTCTGGCTCCATCAGTACACCTTGCAGAGCCACTTGTCCTGTAAATGCCAATAAAAATGTACCCACATTTATATAATGTATCGCAGGAGTGGAACATACTATGCCTTCGTCAGTAAAATAAATTGCCATGTTGTTTCATCATTAAATCTCTCCCCAGAATGTTAACTGGTGTCTGTCGTGAATAAAACAATGGAACAGACATGTCACACTCTGCTATAGAAACTGGTAATTCATCAGTAAAAGGAACTCGGATTGTAGCTCCAGAGAATCCCTGAGAATTCATAGCAATTCCCGACATTGGTTGTTTTCCCTATCGTAAACAGGAGCAAGTAGCCCAAGTGTCTACTAGGAAAGAAAACGATTTGCCTCCTATCATCACATCAACCCTTGGTTCCTCTTGGGGGTCTGGTGTCACTGATAGTACTGAACAAATCAAGTCATCCTGTGTTAGGAAAGATTTCATAATTGTATGTGATTTTCCCTCCATGTGTCACGCCCAAACTTTTTGCTGCTGTTTAGACACCATAGACTGACTTTGCCAGAGAAGCACAGCCTTCAGCTGCACTCCTCTGGGCTTTCGCTCACTTTTAATGGGAAAACTGACATGCCCTCAAGACAGTCAGTACTGGGAGACTTTATTTTCCCATAGTCCTTTTCCCATGTTGCAGCTTTTGTGCAACATGTAACAAGTATACAATGTACCTTCCAGTACAGTGTACTTGGGTCTGTAGTCATTTTCCAAAGGCCCTAGAAACTCCCAATGGACTTTTTGTGATGTGTGCAGATGTGTCATGGACAGGGCTGGTGGCAGCTATCGTTTCGCATTATTTTTAACCCTTTCCTGCCATGTTAACCGCGTTAACCGCATTTGGCACGAATAGGTGGCCTGGCTCCAAAATGGCCATGCCACGAGGTTCTTTGTCCTGTCCTTTGGCCATCTTTCCCCTTCACCTTCCCCAGGTTGAGTTGACCCGGGTCCGTCCTTATTTGGTCATGCATTTTCCTGCAAAACACAATGCTTTCGCTGGCTTCTGCATGCCTTGTGTGTGTGCCTCCAGGATGTGGGCTGGACTGCCTAAATCCAATATACATCCTCGGTGCCAGAGAGTCTGGAGTGCCCTGAAAGACTGGGACCACTGTGTCCGTGATAGGTCCATGTATGGAGTGTGTGTTTGTGAGCAGATCTCTGATTGGGTCCTCTCTGTTTTGGCACGAAGGGATCTTTGGAAAAGAGGAGGCCAAAAACACCCATGCCATGTCGACCTCTGGAGTTCTCACTGAATGAAGGATAGGATCCAAGTATCCTGAAACTACAAAGCTTAGTCGAGGAACTTCTGGTGACCCACTGGAAGGTTTGGCACCCCGAGGCCCTCGCAACTTGGCATACTGCTAGCTCTATGTCCACGGCAACCTCACACTGAATTTTGTAAACTTGGCGTTCCCAGGTCTGAAGTGAAAAGAGTGTGCCAGGACCGGAGCATATGTGGTTACCATGTTGCCCTGCCGTGGCAACGACCCTTGGCAGTGCGCTGCATTCGTGACCCTCTTGTCCCTCAAGCCTGCTGCAGTGAAACCTGGTCGATCGATCCACCCGGAGCGTAGAAATCGCCACTGTCCCATTTGGGAATCCTCACTGTATCTCAGGAACTGAAAGCCGCAGAGACGCCCATTTTGTTGCATTCGACCCTGCAAGCGAAGTGGACTGAACTGGCGAAGTTTGGGTCCGAGAGCGCATGGGACCGGTGAGTACTTATAACTTATAACACTAACCGGTGACCCCTAGCGCCAGGGCGCCTTTTTACGCATGACTGTCCCCTGAGGGTCCCTTTCCTTTCCACTGCTAGTGCTTACTACGACTCCATCCCGCACTCTGGAACTGCCTCTGCCTGCAAGGGGAGGTCCTCCCTGAATAGTGGGAACTTATTCTTCATTGCCTCATCCACCTTCCTGAGCCGCTAGAGACCCCTGAAGAGACCCTATTTTGCCCATTGGAACAACTGCGTGCACTTGCATTGCATGTACTTTTGAGCACAAGGCTCCTCTCTTCTTAGGGCTTGGGCTTCCTCTTAGGTGTGTTGCTGACGTCGAAGGGGCCTAAAGACTACCTGCACTGCTTGTTTCCTTCCCATCTAGGTTGTTGACATATTTCGTGCATTTAACCCTTTGGACCCCAATGGTCTTGTATATATATTGTATTGACTGTGTTGTGTTGGTTTACTGAGTATTGCTGTGATTCTTTTGCTATGCTCTGAGTTACAAAGGCCTTGTAATAAATATGTTTATATTTCTGATACAACACCTGTCTGGGATTAATTTGTAAGTGTCCTTGTTCTGTGTGCTCATTGAGGTATTTCAGTCACCCTCACTGTAAAGACTGGAGGGGGGTGTCTGTACTCCTGCTCTCTATATGGCAGAGGAGAGACACAGAGGACCCCAGCCAAGATTCTCTATTATTGGTAACATAGTCGAGCAATCAAGGCCTAGCTTCTCAGGAGGTGATGCAGGCTGGTTCTTAGGTACAGTGTAGTCCACAAACCCCACAAAAGAATGTCCACACACTGTATTAGTTAAAACACAGTCTTTATATAATTAAGTTTCAAGATTATATACACAATCACAATAACTCACTTTGTGCTTGGTTAATCTACAATGGCAAATATATACAGTTCTAAGTGGTACCACAATTATTATCAGATTTCATTAAAGTGCATCAACTGTACTCTTGTTAAATGTCACACAAATCACATAATAAAGGTAACCAACAATAGACATAGGAGGAAAGCAGTTGGTTAGAACAATTGCCAGAATACTGGCCCCTACCACTAGACACAGTTCTATGTGGAGATCCCCCCACCTCGGCAACCTGTAAATAAAGATATCTCACAAGCCCAGTCCATATATTGTTCTATAAGTCTTATTTCCTTCTATAATGTTTCTACCACCCCAATGTACCTGGAATAGCAGAGTTTGACGACGAGTCGTCGACGGATCCTTCTTGAGCGGCTCCCTTTAAAGCAGGAGCCATGGATCGTCGAGATCCCTCGAAGAAAGTGAACTTGGCGTGGAGGCGGCAGCTTCGATCCCAGCGGTGCTTGTCGATGATGATTCGAAGACCTCCTGCAAGGAAGAGGAGTGCGGGGCACCCCGATGTCGATAGTTCAGGACCGTAAAGCATTTGTGAAGAACTGTGGCCCAGCAAGGGCGTCGAGTCGTCTGGCGTCTCTACGGTCTTTGGGTGGCGGGAAACCCACCAGCGGATGCTCCTTGGCGTGTCGATGGCCTGGCCTTCTCCGGTGGGATAAGGCGGGCAGCGGTGCAGGAGTTCACGTCCGTGAATCAAAAGTCTTAGGCAAAGGAGCGTGCGGCTCTGGTCGGCGGCGGCACAGCGTGAAGCGGTGCACCCTCTTCAGGGCAACACAACTTCAACGGGCCTCCAGCGGTCACAGCAAACTTGCAAACCCTCGTCGACGGCGATGGACGGAATGCCTGGTGCTTATCTTCGTTCTCCTCTGTGGTCCCAGTCTCCGGTCGGCAGCCTGTCGAGGATCTGACTTCCAGGGCGCTTCGGCAAAGGTTAGTGGTGCTCGATGGTCGCTCGCTGCACGGGAAGAGGGTGCCTAACTAGGTCCTCTCTTGGGTCAGTCTCGACGGCTTTCAGCTTTCGGCAAAGGGAGACAGCAGTCAACTTTCTTCTTCAGGCTCGGCTTCGAGATTAAGCGTCAGTTTCAAGTTCAGCTTCTGAACGATTTCTAGCAGTGAGAAGCCCCCAGATATACTAGTTGATCTCTCATTCATTCTGCTGGGTCACACTCATGCAACCAATCACTCAGAATGTCATTCAGTAGTCAGTCAGCCAATCAGGCATACAGTGCATTCAGGCCATTCTCCTCCCTCTCAGACACTCACAACAAGGAATGTGTATTGGGACAAGTACCCAGCCATTCAACACTACACACTGCATTCATACCAGTTTCGGGCAGGGCTGTCTCAGTCATTGTGTCAAACACCAGAAGCCAGATCTCCACAACAAGAAGTGCATATTGGTCACACACTCCATTCACCCAGATCCCACCCACGGGGTGTACCTACAACATACAGTCACTGGGAAGGCTCCAGCCAGTCTGGCCTGGACTTCCCAACAACACCATATATGGAACTTCCAATCAACAGCCAGCCAGGGGAAGGGACAGAGTCAGGGCTTCCCAGGACTTTGGGAAAACAAGGTAACAGGAAATAGAAAGCAAGAGGCCACAGGGGCCATCTTGTTTCCTTTCAGGAATCAACTGATTCCAATGGTAGAAGCTGGGTTCCCAAAATGGAGGATACTCAGAATACCTGTCAAATTCAGAATGGAGCTGCCTCCAGCCCATACCCAGCTCTATAGGTCACACACAGGTGCCCAAAAACATACACTAGGGGCACAGGGTTGCACCCCCACCCATGGGTGCCATAAGGGTATCCCATGGGTCTGTACACCAAACTAAAAACAGGAAGAGCTGCACTGCCAGGAGTCCCACATGGACTCCTGGGCAGAAAACAATACAGAACACAAATGAAAAAGGACTACAAGACAAGGACAGGGAGGCCCTGCCCCTCCAATGCATTTCCAGCATCACACTCACCCCTCTTGAGACTTAGCCTTGACCGCTGCCATAGCTACCTTGATTGGTCTTGCTTGTTCAGTGGTTACCCTGCTTCAAGAAACTCGACTGGCCTTCTGAACTTCTGCCCACCAGGTCAGAGTTTGGAAATCCATCTTAACAAATTGGTGTACAGCGGTGGGATCGGACTGAAGGTATCCAGTGTTGCACACTAGTGAAGGCATTTCAAGTTATTTCTACCCAGGACACATAGTGAATTGTTGTAGCATAACTGTAAAAGGCCATAGACCCATCTAACATTATGGAAACAAGTACCTTGTTAACCTTAAATGCTTCTAAATCTGAAACCTTAAGAAACATGTGTGCTGAGAGGGGTTTACCTCTCAATGGAAATGGGTCAAAGAATCATGGAATGGCAAGAGTCACAACTCAGTGCCATAGCTCCTGAGGAAAGTGCAGAAGGTGGTGGGGCTGCTCTCACTGGTAGAACTGACATGTCTGTCGCTGCACTTATCAATGGGACCCATGAGGATTTAGATGAAGTGATGACCAATATTTCCTCTGCCAGTGCTGATGCTGAGGCCATGCTTGAATTCAAGAAGCAAGAACTTCTGTTTAACATGGCCAAGCTGAGGAGCAGGCAGAAAAACGGAAGGACAGGGACCACCAGTTGGAACTGGCCAAGCTTAAAGTTTCCAATGGATCTAAGGGTCCTGGACATAGGTCTAGGTCCTCCTCTCATCCTCGGTTTCCTAAAAATCTGCTCAGTGTGTTTGATGAAAAAAATGACATTATGGACTGGCTGAATACTTTTGAGTATGCATGTGAAGTTCAACATGTTGACAATGCTGATAAAATTGCCTGGTTACTTAGCAGACTGCCCCATTTTGGCTGCAGTGCCATTATGGAAATGTTGAAAGCTGAGAGAGCAGATTTTGCAATGTTGAAGGAAACTCTCATCCTAAAGTCGGGAAAGACTCCTGCCCAATACTTAAAGAGATTCAGAGAGTACAAAAAGAAAGAAGGTGGTACTGGGGTGTCTTATGTAACTGAATCCTTAAAAATCTTGACTGGCTGGATTGAAGGTTAAAAGGTCTCCTCTTTGGATGGTATGATATGTGTTGTCATGCTTGGACATATTTTTGCATCTTGTTCCCCTGAGCTTAAGCAGCATTTGGCAGATTCAAAGTAGATAGATCCTAAGAAGCTAGCCATTGCAGCAGATTTTTGGGTGTCACATAGAGTGTCCCATAAGGACAAGACTCATCATGGTAAGTAGGAGGAGGGGAAAAAGTCTAAAGATAAGGAAGGTGGGGAATCCGGTAAAACTTCCTCCCAGAAGGGTCACAAAAAGAAAAAGAAGGGTAAGTCACAAGAGAACTCACAGGGTAGTGGAGGTCAGCCTCCCAGACAGAACTCTGGTTATAGCAAGCCTCCCTATGTAAACAGACCCAGTAGATCTTGTTTTGCTTGTGGAGCAACTGACCATGTGAAGGGGGATCCCGGATGTAAGGTCAAAACCTTGGGGGTCCACTCTGCTAATCTGGCTTTCTCCTCCTATGAGGAAGAAGAGATTACAGGAGCATCCTTCTCCTCAGATTCCTTCCCCAGTGGGATAGATTCTGAGGTAGTTTTAGTTTCCCTGGGTTCCTGGGAGCCTAAAGTCTCAGAGGCTTTTGCTAGGATTCCAGATAATACCAAGCACTACTTTAAGGACAGTGTGCTGATCAATGGAGTAGATACTCCAGCCCTTAGGAATAGTGGGTGTAGTCAAACTGTAATGGACTCTATCTTGGTAGACCCAGAGGAAGTTGCTAAAGCTACTCTGTTACCCACTAAATTGGCTCATGACCCACCTCTCGTGTTCCCAGTAATACCTGTAAGTCTTACTTTAAATGGTACAGCAGTGAGGATTCCAGTGAGCATTCAAGAGAAAGTCCCAGGAAAGGTCTTGCTGGGAAGTGATCTCAGAGCTTTAGGGCTTGTGTGAGATACAGCTGAAAGATCCTGCACAAGGTCTCAAACAAGAGCAGCACTAGCCAAGACCACTGCAATGCCCCAGCTAAAGGCGAAACCCAAGGCTAAAGGAGTCAGAAAATCCAAAAGAAAATATTCCCCCTAACTCACCTACCACTGAGGTGGAGGTAGTTGGTCAAACACCAGAACCTGACGAGGTGGAGGTGTTGCCTGAAGTATTTGATCCAAATGACCATCCTGAACTAAAATATATATATATATATATATATATATATATATATATATATATATATATATATATATATATATATATATATTTTTTTTTTTTTATAGTTCATTACGAACTTTTAAAAATGAGAGAATTTGAGAATACATTTCAAACTCAGACCTTAAACATCGATTAAAGGAAAACAGAAGGAAAAGAAAAAGCAGAATAAGAACAATAAAAAGAAGCAAACAGAGTCAGCATATTAGAAACACCACACATAGGGAGTGGATCATTTGGCACAAAATAATAATCTGTACAACCAATACCATAATTAAGTTAGTAACTCAATTGCACGAGTAACTCTACAAAGATAAGCTATATTTTTTCCAGTTATTCTGTCACCAAGTTATGCTCCGTGACAGGTGACTGTAACATTAACAGTTCTAATTTCTCAAGAAAGAATGTGTTATAGAGTGCGTCACGAGGACGTTGCGTACCTGTTCGTCTGGTTGAAGACCTTGATGATGATGCCAGGCTGTCAGGAGACCTGCGTGGATGTGGTTGATGACGCGAGAAGCCAGCCCAGCTCCCGCCCGAATGGAACCGGGTTGGAGATGAACCAGCTCCCAACGCCACGAGTCTGCTCACCCCTGATTAACGTGGCGTCAGGACAGTGCAAGCACTGACAGGGGGAGCCTTTCCAGATGACGATACTGAGTCCCAAGGAAGACTGGATCCGGAAGATGGAAGTCCCAAGGAAGACTGGATCCGGAAGATGGAAGTCCCAAGGGAGACTGGATCCGGAAGATGGAAGTCCCAAGGGAGAGGACACAGTGGAGATTGGTAGGAGACAGGATCCGGGAAGGAAGGTAGAAGAATGGCTCACAAGGTTGAAAGTGCAGGCAGACAAGGTACAAGGGCAAGGACCAACTAATAACCTCAGGGGAACCACCCAACTCAGAAGAGGGGAAAGGGAACCACCCTACCACAGGACAAGGGAAGGAAGGACAAGGCAAGGCAACTGCAGATGTACCCGAGGGTACCAGGAACAGGGAGGACAGGAGTCAGGTAACAGGTAAGGTAGGCACAAGGAACCGGCGAGGAAACACGATCCTAATCAAACCGCGTTGAGACGCAGTTTGAATGAACGACCCGGCTCCTTAAATAGGACTGCCAACCCCTAGGAGGCTTGGAACGCAAGCCGAGCCGATTCCCAAGCGTTGGTTGGCTCGGAGAGAGGCGTGGACCGCAAGGTCCTCCAAAGCGAGTACTCCGTGCAGCGCGCATGCGCGAAGAGCGCGGAATGGCCGCCCGCGCATGCGCTGACCAACCTGCCCAGGAAACCCGGAAGCGCGCGATGACCAGAACAACCCAGGAACCCCTAAGCGAAAGCGCGGGTACAGCCTCCAGGACGGGGCGCGCCGCTTCAGGTAAGTGGACCCCAATACGGGCGGCGTGACACTATGCCCCCTCCCAGAAAGACCCGGAGCCCCCGGCTTCCAGGGACAACGAAGGAAAAAGTCACGAACCAGACGGGGCGCATGCACATGACAGCGGGGCTCCCAAGTGCGATCACAAGCAGGGTAACCTTTCCAGTCAACAAGGAATTGGAGCACGCCCCGACGAATCCGTGAGTCACATATTTCCTGTACCTCAAATTCAGGGACCCCCCGTACTTGAATGGAGGAAGGCCGAGGACTGGAACGCCCAAAGACGTCCTTCACAAAGGGTTTCAAAAGGGAGACATGAAACACTGGATGCACTCGCCAAGATTGGGGTAACACCAGTCGAAAAGCAACTGAGGACAAACGTTCGGAAATCCTGAAAGGCCCATAGAATCGGGGTGCCAATTTGGTGGGCAGATTGCGTACTGGCAGGTTCTTAGAGGACAACCAAACCAGATCGCCCACCTGGAGATCCGGCTCCGTAGTCCGACACTTGTCTGCCTGCTCTTTCATGCGCTTCCGTGTCTCAACCAGGGTACCCCGGGCCAGGTCGTGCTGCTTTTGGATGTCAGAAACCAATTGATCCGCCGAAGGAACAGCACTAGGTAGTATTGGAGTGAAAGGAACCAACTTGGGATGTAGTCCAGTAGAGCAAAAGAAAGGGCTGATACCCGTAGCAGTATGCGTTGCGTTGTTATAGGATACCTCAGCCAAATCAAGATTCTTCACCCAGTTGGATTGAGTAGCATTGGAATAACAGCGTAGGTACTGCTCTAGGGTTCGGTTAGTTCTCTCCGTCTGTCCGTTTGTGTGCGGATGATAACCAGAACTCAAGGCTCTGCGGATACCAAGATGATTGCACAATTGATGCCAAAACGAAGAGAGAAACTGCGAGCCACGATCAGAGATGATCTTCTCCGGTAACCCATGTAGCCGGTAAATGTTGTGTAGAAATGCCAGAGCCATCTGAGAGGAGGTAGGTATCTTAGAAAAAGGGATAAAGTGAGCATACTTCGTGAAACAGTCCACTACTACCATAATGCAAGTATTGCCCTCAGAAGGCGGAAGCTCGACAATAAAGTCAGTGGCGATGGTGTGCCATGGGTAAGGCGGTGTTTCAGTAGGCTGAAGCAATCCCAAAGGTTTTCTTCTTGGCGTCTTAGTTTGGCCGCAAACTGGACAACTCTCCACATACCGCTTGACCTCCTTGGCCCAACCCGGCCACCAGAATTGTCTGGAAATCAGCTCTTGAGTGGCCTTGACGCCACGATGACCACCAACATGTGAATCGTGTAAACCTTGAAGGATGTCTAACCGGAGTGAACACGTCGGTAAGTACAGACGTTTCAAAAAGAACAAAAGACCGTTGTGTTCAGTGATCTGTGGTCGCTTCAGAATGTCGGCTCGATCAGGGTCCACCGATGTTTCTTGTACTATTCTCTGCAGATGAGGAGAAATCGTCAAAAGAAAATGCTTAGGAGAAATCAATGGAGTGTTCCGACTGCAATCCATCTCTTCCTTCTCCAGAGAGCGCGATAAGGCGTCAGCCTTCAGGTTCTGAGAGCTGGGGATGTAAGTAATGTTGAAGTCGTAGTGAGAAAAGAAAAAAGCCCACCTGGCCTGGCGAGCGGTGCGACACTGCAAGGATCGCAAATATTGCAGGTTACGGTGATCAGTGCGGACTTCTACAGAAAAACGACCTCCCAGCAAGTGGTGCCTCCACTCCTCGAACGCAGTCTTTATGGCCAAGAGTTCCTTCTCTATGACAGCGTAGTTCCGTTCGCTCGGAGCGAGCTTTCGTGAGAAATAGGCCACCGGGTGTTCTTCGTTAGATATAGGATGCTTCTGTAGGAGAACAGCGCCAACAGCGAAGTTGGAAGCATCAGCCTCAACGATGTAAGGCATCTCGTCGTTGGGATGACGTAGAACAGGAGCTGTACTGAACGCCGTCTTCAAACGGTTGAAGGCTGCTAATGCCTCTGAATCCCAAAGGAACGGAGTCTTAACGCTAGTCAAACGTGTCAACGAGGCCGTGATACGGGAAAACTGAGGAATGAAGCGCCGATAAAAATTGGCGAACCCCAGGAATCTTTGGAGGGACTTCAAGTCATGAGGTTGTTTCCAGTTTCGGATTGCTTGTACTTTATCAGAATCCATGTGGATTCCAGCCTCGCTGATTACATACCCCAGGAACTCCATCTTGTTCCGATGAAATGAACATTTTCCAGCTTTGGCGAACAATTGATACTGTGATAAACGTAGAAGGACCTCTCGTACATGTGAAACGTGTTCCTCCGGATTTCCTGAGAAGATCAGGATATCATCCAGATAAACCCAAACCGAGATGCCAATCAAGTCGCTGAAGATGTGATCCATGAACCGCTGGAAGACGGCCGGGGCATTACACAACCCAAAGGGCATTACCCTGTATTCGTAATGCCCAAATGGAGTCTTAAAGGCCGTCTTCCACTCGTCGCCCTCCTTGATTCTGACCAAATGGTAGGCTCCGCGAAGGTCTAGTTTGGTGAACTCCCTGGCTGACCGTAATGACTCCATGATGTTTCGAATCAAAGGTAACGGGTACCTGTCTTTAAGGGTGATGTCATTCAATTGACGATAATCAATACATGGCCGTAGAGTGCCCTCCTTCTTCTTCACGAAAAACAGCGGGAATCCCGCGGGGGATTTAGAAGGTACGATGTATCCTTTCTTGACACATTCATCCAAGTAGTTCCGAAGTACCAGTCTTTCGGTCTGGGTCAAGGAATAAACCTTCCCATGTGGGATCACCGCACCCGGGATCAGGTCAATGGAGCAATCGAAAGTTCTGTGAGGTGGAAGGGGTATGTCTCCAGGTTCAGAAAATACTGTCCTCAGGTCAGCATACGCATGTGGAATCTGGGACAAGGAGCACAAACCAAGCGGGTTCTTACCGGTGGTAAGAGAGGTTGAGGTAGGTGGCTTCAATGACGTGCCGGAACCACAACATTCCCGAATACAAAGAGCAGAGGTAAACACTAGAATACGAGACTCCCAATTGATCGAGGGATTGTGTCGCTGAAGCCAAGGTAATCCCAACACCACTTGATATGAAGGCGACTTGATGACATCGAGAGCGATCTCCTCCTCATGAGCCTCGATTCGCAACAGCATGCCAACAGTATGCAATCGAATAGGTCCGGAAGACAAAGGTGTACCATCAATGACCTCCACAGGTATCGCATTTCTTCTGGTGAGCAATGGTATGCCGTTGTTGATGGCGAATTCCTTGTCGATATAATTACCGGAAGCCCCACAGTCCAATAATCCATGGACATCAATTGTCTTCTCCTGCCACTTCAGACTGATTTGCAAAATCATCAAGACGGCTGGCTGCATAGGCGGAAACGCCGTACTGGCACAAGAAAGGACTTGTAGCAAAGAAGAACCTGTCGTGGCCTTTCCAATAGACGACAGGCCTCCTAGTTTCCCCCTTTCTTGATAGGACGCAAAGGACAGGTATTCAGATAGTGACCGGCAACACCACAGTATAGACACAATCGCAGTCTTCTTCTGCGCTTCTTCTCTTCTTCTGATAAGGGACCCCTTACTGCGCCTAATTGCATTGGTTCGGTAGAGGAATCCGAAGGTACTGGCAATCCAGTCGGTAGGGTTGATGGCCTGGGGAACACCTTCTCAAACCGACGTCTCTCACCCTTTCTCTCGGCCAATCTCTGGTCTATCCTCAAAACCTGTTCAATAAGTTTCTGTAGATCTTCGGGTTCAGGAATGTGCAACAACTCGTCCTTGTATTCCTCTCTTAATCCCCGGCGAAACAAGGTCTTCTGTGTTATCTCTGGCCATAGGGAATCAGTCGCTAGTTGACGAAAACGGCTGATATAAGTTATTATATCGGAATTTGTCTGTTGAAGGTCCATCAATAGATTCTGTGCTGTGGAAGCCAGATTAGGAGACTGAAAGACATCCAAGAACGCTTTTTCAAAGGCCAAGAAATCGCCAAGAATGGGGCTATTAGTCACAACCAGGGGTGTAGCCCAAGCAAGAGCATTCCCAGATAAATTGCCCAGAATGTAGCCGATCTTGGCTTTATCATTGTTGAAATGAGTCGAACGGTAGAGGAAATGTATCCGACAATGATTGCAGAATTCACCCACACGTCTGGGGTCTCCATCGAAATTTGATGGGTGCGGTGTGGGCCATGGTGTTTTCAGACTGTGGAGATGCCCCTATGTTCTGTGTCACCATTTGACGTAAAGCCACGTTCTCCTGACGGAGTGCTGTCATCTCAGCACGAAGAGCTTGTACTTCAATACGAAGACCTGGGTCCTCTTCCATCTCAGTGTCCGAAGTATCCGAAGGCAGGCGTCTCAATCTGTTATAGAGTGCGTCACGAGGACGTTGCGTACCTGTTCGTCTGGTTGAAGACCTTGATGATGATGCCAGGCTGTCAGGAGACCTGCGTGGATGTGGTTGATGACGCGAGAAGCCAGCCCAGCTCCCGCCCGAATGGAACCGGGTTGGAGATGAACCAGCTCCCAACGCCACGAGTCTGCTCACCCCTGATTAACGTGGCGTCAGGACAGTGCAAGCACTGACAGGGGGAGCCTTTCCAGATGACGATACTGAGTCCCAAGGAAGACTGGATCCGGAAGATGGAAGTCCCAAGGAAGACTGGATCCGGAAGATGGAAGTCCCAAGGGAGACTGGATCCGGAAGATGGAAGTCCCAAGGGAGAGGACACAGTGGAGATTGGTAGGAGACAGGATCCGGGAAGGAAGGTAGAAGAATGGCTCACAAGGTTGAAAGTGCAGGCAGACAAGGTACAAGGGCAAGGACCAACTAATAACCTCAGGGGAACCACCCAACTCAGAAGAGGGGAAAGGGAACCACCCTACCACAGGACAAGGGAAGGAAGGACAAGGCAAGGCAACTGCAGATGTACCCGAGGGTACCAGGAACAGGGAGGACAGGAGTCAGGTAACAGGTAAGGTAGGCACAAGGAACCGGCGAGGAAACACGATCCTAATCAAACCGCGTTGAGACGCAGTTTGAATGAACGACCCGGCTCCTTAAATAGGACTGCCAACCCCTAGGAGGCTTGGAACGCAAGCCGAGCCGATTCCCAAGCGTTGGTTGGCTCGGAGAGAGGCGTGGACCGCAAGGTCCTCCAAAGCGAGTACTCCGTGCAGCGCGCATGCGCGAAGAGCGCGGAATGGCCGCCCGCGCATGCGCTGACCAACCTGCCCAGGAAACCCGGAAGCGCGCGATGACCAGAACAACCCAGGAACCCCTAAGCGAAAGCGCGGGTACAGCCTCCAGGACGGGGCGCGCCGCTTCAGGTAAGTGGACCCCAATACGGGCGGCGTGACAGAATGTTAAGGCAATAACAAGTTTAAAGTCTGAGCCTTCAGAAAACACGTTCCACCAATCTTCCCCGTCTAGGTTCGGCCTCTTGTAAATTTCGAGACCCAAGAAAGCCGTTCTTAGACCTCTTAGATTTTCACAAAAGAGGACTAGATGTTTCAGCGTTTCTTTCTTTTTTTTACAGAATCTGCAATCCTCCGAAGCCTCTTTAGCTTTACTTTGTATTCTTAGAATTGCTTTAGTTTTGTACAGGTTCATCTGAAATTTAAGATAATAGAATCTTCTTTTGCAACATGGAAATGTTTAAAGGTATTTTGGCAAAGTGTTATAGGCCTGTTCTTCCGTCGCATTTTCTTTCATACACCTGTGTGTTGCTCTTTGGTCTTGATTTTCACACCAATCTTGCTCCCACAGTTTTTTTTTAACAGCATTCGGATTCTGAAAAAGTGTAGCTTGGTCAGTTTGGAGCTGGGTAAGGGTGTTCCTGCAAGATTGTTTCCACATTTGCAGTACAGATGCTTTAGTTGATCCATCATCACTTCGGAGGATTCTATATTGGGTAAATCGTCTGCTCCCAAAACTTTCCTGTAGATTGACAGCATGTTCCACATCACCTTTGCATTGATTGAGGTCAATCCAAGCTCGTAACGAATACAAGCTGTCGGTGTCCCCCTAGGCAATGATAGTACTTTTCCCCAAAATGTGTTTTCACACCAGGACCATGTCTCTGCCGGGCATCCAAACATAGCTTCTACACCAAAAATCAAGGCCGGAATGACCTTTAAGTTGTAAAATGCAATGACAGGTTTCAAGGTGAACTTCCCGTACTTTTTATTCAGTACGACTCCTTGCGCTGTTAGTGAGTTACATTTCCGATGAATTTTCATGATCATATTTGCGTCTTGTATACTGGAATTTATGGTTACACCGAGATATTGGATTTCCTTTGCAAGGAGTATAGATTGATTCTCCAATTTCCAGTTGAATTTTCGTTTGTTATTAGCTCCAACTAGGTTTTGCAATATCAGTATCTCGGATTTTGTTGGATTAATCTCAAGACCATTTGCATCAGTATACTCTTTGAGGGCTATTAATTTCCTCTGTAACCCAATCGGAGTGAGGTCCATGAGAACAATGTCATCAGCATATAAGACGTAATCAATTTTAGTTCCATTCAATTTTGGTGCGAAGGATCTAATTGTTTCGAACGCCTTTCCGATGTCTGAGATAAAGGCATTAAACAAGGTGGCCCAAAGGGGACAACCCTGCTTGACACCTCAAGATGTCTCAATTTGATCCGTTAGAGATCCTTGCGAGTCTAGTCTGACTTTAATGTTGGTATTGGTATACAGTTGTTTAATTGCAGCAAGCAGACTCCAGGGGCATCCCCATTTGTTGAGTTTGGACCATAATAGCTCTCGGTCAATACCATCAAAAGCGTGCACCAGGTCCACAAAGGCATATAAACTTTTGATTTTGTTCAAATCGCCTCCATTTTCTTTAGGTTGATGATCATGATATTCAATCCGCAACCAACTCTTTTTGAGAAGCCAGTTTGGCCATGATCGGCTAGACCTGCGACCTTTATCCACTGTGTCAGTTTTGCTAATAGTTGGGTTGCAAAGATCTTTCCGGCAACGTCCATGAGGGCGATAGGTCTGTAGTTTTTTGGATCTGTTCTCACACCTTTCTTGAAAATGGGAATAATAATGGCACTTTTCCACAAAGTAGGGATTCTTTTTTCTTCAATGATGTTTTTGAATAAGATGAAGCAAAACTCGGCCCAGGCCTCAGGATGTAATGTCAATGAATAATTTGTGAGGCCATCAGGGCCGGGGGCTCTGGATGAACTTAGCCATTTAATGTTATCAAGAATATCCACCTTCTCAATAGTGATCTCCCATGCTTCCGATGGCTTTGGATCAGTATAGCGGCTATCCGTATTTTTGGTGAATAGGTTTGTAAAATGTTCAAACCATGTCACTTCATTCACCATATTGATCTGAATAGCTTGTTGGGGTGTAGCCAAGTTGTTTATGGCATCCCAGAACATCCGTCCATTATTACTGCCAAGTATTTGGAGCATTTTTTCGGCATCATTCTGTATCATCATCTTCTTGTGTATTCGTAGCCAGTTTTTATATGTTTTCTGCAACTCTTTTTTGTCGTGCAGATAGTTCGAGTCTTGATATTTTTGCAGCCTTCTAATTTTTTGCCTCAATTCACGTTTTTTAGCCACTACCTCTTGGTCATGGACATGTAACCTCTTAAAATTGTTTAGTCTGTTGTTACAGGAGGTTACAGTAAAGGCCTGTAGCAAGGTTGGATATTCAATTTGATCCGTGTTTATTGATGGTTCTCTTGTTAATGCATTTGTCATTGAGGTAATATGATATTCATTTAATCTTAGCCGATTTCTGCCTGGAGTACTAGTGCCTTCTTGACTCCATGTTTCTTGTGTATTCTTTTTTATGCATCGGAGCGTTATTCTTACCAAGTCGTGATCACTGTTTTGCATATTAATTACCTTCAGTGATTCAGTGTCAGCGATTATATTTTCTGAGACATAGAAGTAATCGAGGATTGATTCTGAGTTGGTATTTCTCCATGTCGCCTTCGGAGGAATGTCACCATTCGTACAACCATTTAACATTTTCATACCTCTTACTTCCATCTCCTCTTCCCATGCTTGGATTAAGCAGACTTTTTTATGTTGAGACATCGACCAAAGTGGAGCTGTTTGTCCTTGCAGTTTTGGACTTTTCAAGCATTCCATGTTAAGGTCACCGCAAAGTATAATTCTTGCATTCTCATCATTTGACAGAGTAGAATCTAACAGGTCCCCTATCGCATCAAGGTACTCCCATTCATCAGAGGCTTCGTGTTGCCAATATAAGTTTATTATATGGATTGTTTCCTTAGTTGCCCCATTCCAGTTTGTGGCAACGTTCACTAAAATATTTGTTAGTAGAAGGTGTTCCTGACAGAGAAGAATTCAGTAAAGGCCAACGTGAGTGCCCATCTCTGGAAGGCCTAAGGAGACAGGCCTGCTCCCAGCTTTAGGGTGAACCTCCTGGAAGCATAGGATTTATTGGGAAGGTGGGCTCCTGTACAACAAGCCTACAGAGTCTACAGAAGGAGGCCATAGTAGGTTGGTGGTTCCCCTTGCTGTAAGACCCTTCCTCCTGCAGCTGGCGCGTGAAGTGCCCCTTGCTGGTCACCTTGGAATCAAGAGAACCAAGCAAAGGTTATCCATGCACTTCTACTGGCCAAAGATGGGGGTGCAAGTAGAAAGTCACTGCAGGAGTTGCGCCACCTGCCAGTTATCTGTTAAGAGTGGCTCAACAATCCAAGCTCCATTGGTACCACTCCCTGTGGTGGGTGTACCATTTGATAGGGTAGGGATCGACATAGTTGATCCCCTTGACCCCCAAACAACCTCAGGCAATAGGTTTATCCTGGTGCTGGTCGACCATGCCACCAGGTATCCTGAGGCCATCCCATTGAAGACTGTGACTGCCAAGTCAGTTGCAAAGCTTTACTTGGCATATTTACTAGGGTTGGCTTCCCTAAAGAAGTTGTGTCTGATAGGGGAAGCAACTTTATGTCAAAGTATATGCAGGCCATGTGGAAGGAATGTGGTGTCACCTATACATTTTCATCTGCATACAACCCACAAACAAATGGTCTTGTGGAAAGGTTTAACAGAACCTTGAAAAGCCTCATTGAGGCTATGGAAGAACCCCAAAGAGGAAAATTGGATCTGCTGTTACCATGCTTACTGTTTGCCGACAGAGAGGTGCCACAAGAGGGGGTTGGCTTCAGCCCCTTTGAACTTTTGTTTGGTCACTCTGTAAGGGGACCCTTAGCCATAGTAAAGGAGGGATGGGAGATTCCCGCTCCCCCCATTACTACCAATGTAGTAGACTATGTGCTAGGGCTCATAAAAAGGAAGGTACTCCTGATGGGTCTGTCTAGTGAGAAGCTGAAGGCAGGGCAAGAACTGGTGAAACATTAGTATGACCAGAAAGCTTCCCTCATCACTTTCACACATGGTGAGAAAGTCCTGATCGTGAATCCTATAAGGCCTAGATCTTTGCAGGACAAATGGTCAGGCCCTTACACAGTGGTCGAGTTACTTGGTGAGGTCAACTATGTAGTGGACCTTGGAAGGGCTGGACAGGCTCCAAAAGTGTTCCAAGTGAATAGACTGAAGGCTTTCATCCCAAGAGTTGAAATCGCTGCACTACTACGGGCTTCAGATGTTGAGGAAGAGGAGTCAGAGCATCTCCCTGACCTGTTCCAAAGTGGTCCTTCAGACAGCTCCATTGAGTGTGTCCATGTGGCCCCTCACCTGACTTCTGATCAGCAAGCAGAGGTGAAATGTTTGCTTAGGCAGTTTCCCCCTTGTTCTCACAGTGCCCTGGTTTGACACCTTGGTGCAAACATGACATTGACACAGAAGACAGTGTACCTACCAAATGTAGGGGATGCAGAATGTCAGACAAAGTAAGGTCCTACATTAGGACATAGGTCAACAAAATGTTGGATCTCAGGGTGATTGAACCCTCTACTAGTCCTTGGTCCAGCCCAGTTGTATTGGTTCCAAAAGCAGGTACTTCTGAGTTGAGGTTCTGTGTGGATTACTTGGTTCTGAATGCTGTCACCAAGACAGATGCACACAGATGCACACCCCTGCCTAGAACCGATGAGCTGGTGGATACTTTGGGTGCCTCCAAATGCCTCAGGACATTTGCCCTCACTGCAGGCTATTGGCAAATAGCTCTTGCAGAACATGCCAATGAGAAGACAGCTTTCTCAACACCAGAGGGTTTTTACCAGTTCAGGGTAATGCCTTTTGGGTTGAAGAATGCACCTGCCACTTTCCAGAGGCTTGTGAATCATGTGTTGAATGGGTTGGACGAATTCTGTCTTGCGTATCTGGATGATATAGCAGTTTTAAGTGCCACCTGGGAAGACCATGTGAAACATCTCAGGATTGTGGTACAGGCTCTTCAGAAGGACCACTTGACCATAAAGGCCAGTAAGTGCCAGATTGGACATGGATCAGTGGTCTACCTTGGACATAACATAGGTGGAGGGTAGATACAGCCTCTACCCAGTAAAGTACAAGCAGTACAAGACTGGCCTACCTCCAATACTCAGACCCAAGTGAGAGCCTTTTTAGAACTCACTGGGTACAACAGAAATTTCATGGCAGACTATGGCACCATAGCTGTCCCTCTGACTGCTCTCACCACTCCAAAGAAACCCAAGAAGGTAAGTTTCTCTGAAGAGTGTGAGAAGGCCTTCAATGGCTTAAAAGACTCCTTATGCCGGGCCACTGTTCTCAGGGCCCCTAATTACCAAATACCTTTTATTGTGCAGACAGATGCCTCTGACACTGGGATAGGAGCTGTACTATCACAAGCAGATGAGAAGGGTAAGGAACACCCTATTGGCTTTATTAGTCACCAGTCTAAGGACAGAGAGCTCAGATGGTCCACAGTGGAGAAAGGATGTGTCTCTGTTGTGTGGGCCCTTAGGAAGCTAAGGCCCAACCTCCATGGGACCCACTTCACTGTGCAAACTGACCTTAGGCCCTTAAAGTGGCTAATGAACATGAAGGGAGAGAATCCAAAGTTGCTTAGGTGGTCAATAAGTCTGCAAGGCTTTTACTTCACTATTGAGCATAGGCCAGGTGTCCAACATAGCAATGATGATGGGTTGTCCAGAATGTTTAACCGACCTGAACAAGAAACTCATCCATGGGTGGATTAGTTCCCCCTGTCCTTAGTCTGGGAGGGGCGAGTGTTAGGAAAGATTTCATAATTGTATGTAATTTTCCCTCCATGTGTACACCCCAAATGTTTTGCTGCTGTTTAGACACCATAGACTGACTTTGCCAGAGAAGCACAACCTTCAGCTGCACTCTTCTGGGCTTTTGCTCACTTTTAATGGGGAAACTGACATACCCTTAAGACAGTCAGTACTGGGAGACTTTGTTTCCCGTAGTCCTTTTCCCATGTTTCAGCTTTTGTGCAACATGTAACAGGTATACAATGTACCTTCCAGTACAGTGTACTTGGGTCTGTAGTCATTTTCCAAAGGCCCTAGAAACTCCCGATGGACTTTTTGTGAGGTGTGCAGATGTGTCCTGGACAGGGCTGGTGGCAGCTATCGTTTTGCATTATTTTTAACCTTTTCCTGCCATGTTAACCGCGTTTGGCACAAATAGGTGGCCTGGCTCCAAAATGGCCATGCCATGAGGTTCTTTGTCCTGTCCTTTGGCCATCTTGCCCCTTCACCTTCCCCAGGTCGATTTGACACAGGTACGCCCTTATTTGATCATGCATTTTCCCGTAAAACACAATGCTTTTGCAGGCTTCTGCATGCCTTGTGTGTGTGCCACCAGGATGTGGGCTGGACCGTCTGAGTCCAATACACTTCCTGGGTGCCAGAGAGTCTGGAGTGCTCTGAATTACTGGGATCACCGTGGTCCATGATTGGTCCACGTATGGAGTGTGTGTTTGTGAGCAGATCTCCCATTGGGTCCTCTTCATTTTGGTGCGAAGGGAACTTTGGATAAGAGGAGGCAAAAAACACCCATATCATGTCGATCTCTGGAGTTCTCACTGAACGAAGGATAGGATCCAAGCATCCTGAAACTACGAAGTGGAGTCGAGGAACCGCTGGTGACCCGCTGGAAGGTTTGGCACCCTGAGCCCGCTGTTATCCTGTGGGACCACTCTGCATCTGGTCATCCTAGAAGGTCTGCGAAGACGTTTCCACCAATTACAATGGTGGGACCAAGTATTCTTGGCACCTTCACCAAAACCTGCAAGTAAGCTTTCTCAGAAGTGTCCCTGGGCCAACCAGTGGACTGACCAGCTTACCCAGTTGCTTTGCTCTGTCACCGCTGCCATTTCAAGGAGGCCCTTAAAAATTTGGTATACTGCTAGCTCTGTGTCCACGGCACCCTCACACTGAATTTCGTATACTTGGCCTTCGCAGGTCTATAGTGAGACGAGTGTGCCAAGACCGGAGAATACATGGTTGCCGTGTTGCCCTGCCATGGCAACGACCCTTGCAAGTGTGCTGCATTCGTGACCCTCTTGCCCCGTAAGCCTGCTGCAGTGAAACAAGGTCGATCCATCCACCCAGAGCGGAGAGATCGCCACTGTCCCGTTTGGGAATCCTCACTGTATCTCAGGAACTGAAAGCCGCAGAGACGTCCTTTTTGGCGTGTTCGAACCTGCAAGCGAAGTGGACTGAACTGGCGAAGTTTGGGTCAGAGAGCGAACGGGACCAGTGAGTACTTCTAACACTAACCGGTGAACCCTAGTGCCAGGGCCCCTTTTTACGCACGAGTGGCCCCTGAGGGTCCCTCTCCTTTCCACTGCTAGCGCGAACTAGTGACTCCATCCCACACTCTGGAAGAACTGCCTCTGGCTGCAAGTGGAGGTCCTCCCTGAATAGTGGTAACTTATTCTTCATCGCCTCATCCACCTTCCTGAGCTGCTAGAGACCCTGTTTGCCCATTGGAACAACCGCATGCATTTGCATTGCATGTACTTTTGAGCACAAGGCTCCTCTCTTCTTAGAGAAAAAGTAGCAAAAGCTCAATTACCCCTCTTTTTGTCCGCCTTGCTAAGGGATCAGGGACCAAGGGATTTTTTGATAGATATATTTCTTATCTATCTAGGAGTCGCATATAGACTTATCATTGTCCAGAGAGCGTTCAAAGTAAAAAACACAATATTTTAATAGGTTAGGTTATGCACTTCTATAGATGGTCGGTGCTTTCCACAAGGCACCTCAAGACTTTAGAAACAAATTAGAACACATAAAATTAAAAAGTCCAGCAAAAACACACACATATTCTATTCGTGGTGTCTAGGGTTAGTAAAGTGACAGTTCTTATGAAACACCTTTCCAAATCAATTGTTTAAATTTCTTATTCTGTTTGGGGAAACCAAAACCTCAAATGCGCAGCATGAGAATTGTAACGCTGCAGAAAAGACACATCTCTTTTTGTGTCAGGATGTCTACATATGTTTCGGCACACAATTTGCATCAACACCATCCCTGGTGTTCTGCTGCTCTAGTTGTGGCCCTCTTCAGGACAGGATGCTGTTTTTTAGATTGACATAGATTCAGAAAACCCCAGGTAATCACTTTATTTTCCAATGCTTTGTATGCTTTTATGGTCAGACTCAAGTTTTTGATTTTTGTTGTAAAGGACACAGTGAAGTCACTCCTTATTTTCTGTGTGTCGTCATGCAATAAATTCCTTCTCTATTATTTCGGCTTCAAACCAAAGTTGGTCTTTACGTCGAGATACTTTAGACTTTGGACCTGGTAGTTTAATATCCGAGTCCTCTGATTTCGGTTACGCGCTGGATCTTGTGATCGCTGCACGTTTGCGCTGTGAATGATTTTTCAAAGGTTTCGTCTATTTCTTTTCTTTCTTTGACCTTTCGGGAAATTCCGCAGGTCAGTCTTCCTTGTTCATCGTGCAGCTCCTCTCAGTATTTGCGCGGGGAACCGACTCGATCGAAGTCCTCTCTTCTTAGGGCATGGACTTCCTCTTAGTTAGGTGTGTTGCTGATGTCTAAGGGTCCTAAATACTACTTGCAATACCTGTTTCCTTCCCATCTAGGTTGTCGACATATTTTGTGCATTTAACCCTTTGGACCCCAATGGTCTTGTATATATATTGTATTGACTGTGTTGTGCTGGTTTTATTGCTGTGATTCTTTTGCTATGGTCTGAGTCACAAAGGCCTTGTAATAAATGTGTTTATATTTTCGATATGACACCTGTCTGGGAGTAGTTTGTAAGTCCCTTGCTCTGTGTGCTCATTGAGGTCTTTCAATCACCCTCACCCCTCGTGAGACTTATGGGCTCATTACGAGTTTGGAGGTAGCCATGGTGCTATTAGCGCCATGGCTGCCTCCAAACTCATGTCCGGGTTCTCTGAATGGGGATTTACCGGGTCATTCCAACCTTGGAGGACCCGGTAAGTCCACATTAAAAATACCCATCCCCATTCCCATTCAAGCCCCCATAGGGCTCAATGGGAATGGGGAGGGAGCTAATAATGGGCCCGTTAATAACAGGCCCGTTATTAGCTCCCTAGTCCCTTAGCGTCTCCCACTAAGGACTAGCCGGCCTTAGTGGGACCCGCTAAGGGACCTCGTAATGCGGCGGTAAGGGGTTAATGGCACCAGCATCCTTACCGGCGCCGTTAACCCCTTACCGCCACACTCGTAATGACCCCCTTAGTCTTGACCACCGCCATAGCTACCTTGATTGGTCTGGCTTGTTCAGAGGTTACTCTGTTCCAAGACACTAGGCTGGCTTTCTGAACTTCTGCCCACCAGGTCAGAGTTCATAAATCCATCTTAACACCCTCTGAGCTCTCCTATTGTGGATACATGCATTCCCCTGTGCATGTGGAAGGATTCCCTCCCACCACAGTGACACCCCCTATTCTATGTATCAATAATTGTCCTGTGTTTGCATTCTGCTGTATCTGCATAGATGCATGCTGTGACTCCCCTTGCAGTGGATTCATTTGTGCTTGCTGTGGTTGCAATGCCTGTTGCATTTGCAGTGCTTGTGCCTGATACACCGTCTGATCTTGGGTGAATCTTTCCCTAACGTGTTAGCTATATGCTGGAGGATAAGCTGTCCCCCCTCTTGAAAATTGGCCATTCTGTACATACCCTTGACTTCCACATATACGCGCAATGTGCCCTGTCACCCCACAAGTCCAACATATAGGGGAGCCCTTCTGACTACTCCCCCTTGATTAAACCCTCCTTGCGCATTTTGATAATCATTCTGCGTGTTCTGAAACCCACCTTGATTGTTCTGGAAACCACCTCTTCCTCTGTAGCCCATTCCTCTACCTCGTGGTACAAACCCATTCCCTCCTCAGTCCATCGGGTACTGATTAATCACCTGCGATGTACCCACAGCTTGCTGCACTCCCTGCCCTTCTTCACTTGTCAATACTGCCCCTTCTATGGCGTACTTTGACAATTTTTTCAGAACTTCCTCGAGTTTTCTAGCCTCGTCTTTCTTCTTACTTTTCTCTTGCAACAGCCGGCAATGATGCACTATAGTCAATTGTATTTCAGCCCATGGCTTTGCCTCCATCCCCACTTGCTTCTTCAGTTACCTCTGTACTTGCTCGGGCAACCCTTGACCTAAAATGTGGTAACATACTGCCTCTGTTTTTCCCCACATCTCTCGAGTTTCAAGGGTCCACCGTTCCTGAATGTCCTGAATGTAAGCAAGCAGATCTTTGTCCTCTTTCATCTTACGTGTCATGATTGCACCCATGTCTGATGTGTCAGGATACTGCACCCTGAGAACTCTCCAGACATCTGCTCTACAATTATTAAACCGTGCTCCATCATGCTCTGTGCTGTCACATGTGAATAGCCTTCTCTCTTCCAAATGTCATCAGCTCTTTTCCCAAGAATGGCTGCTTGGAGATCCTTAATATCCCCTATTGCCAAGGTATTTCCTCCTGTCATTTTTCTAATTCATAAATCCATTTTCCCACACCCGCCGTTAAACTGGGAAGTTTGCACATCAGATTATCCTTATCCATCTGTGGCCATGGAATATACTGTGGTATTGCTCCTCCTTTTTACAATAAGGGGAACTGCATAAACCCTATACCACAATCGACTCCCATCGTCTGCCTATCCATGGTGGGGACAATGGTTCCTGACTGTCTCCTCCCTGGCAACGATCTTAACCTGTTCACACATATGGCGGGGATTCTCTCTTCTCATTATATGATCATCCTTTGGCACGCTCTGGATATGCTATAGGATCTGGCGTCCTATCCTTCGGTTGCTCTAGGTCAGTACATCTCACTTCCTTGTCTGTCTTCGGGGCACATGCACCTCCTCCCTCTTCCCCACGGAAGGATTCCCTTTATTGTCTGAAATGTCAGATCCCCCAACTACTGTGGCTCTCGTCCCCTTCACCCTTATCTAAGGTCAGTCTGCTTAAAGGCAAGGCTCTATGCTCAAGACTAAATGGGCTTTCCATCTTTGCTTCGTGAGTGCGGAACAAGGGATTGATATACCTTCCATCGGTTCCCTGATTTACTACCTTCCTTTAATTCTCGATAAGCTTTGCCAGTCCTGTCTCAGATGCTTCCTATATCAACATTTTCTTCTAGGGCTACTCTAGATGGTCTTGCCATTGCTCCCTGTAAGGGGGGAACCTCATCTATATTGCCCCATTGTATTAATGGACTTGGTTCCATTCGCTCTTTTTGAATGCGGTCAATATAGCACTCCCGCTGTCTTTTTTTTCATTCTAATTCTTCATCTAACTCCCTTTGCTTTCTCGCTTCCCATCTAACCTTTTCCTCTTCTTGTCTAATCTCCTCTCTCCTTACCCCTGCTCTTCGTTCTTCCTCTTCCTTTTGCTTCTGCATCCTTTTATCTCTTAATTTCTGTGCTTCCTCCTCTTCTCTTTCCTCTCGTCTGTCCCTTTCTTCCATTGCTCTCTGCCTGTTGTCATACTTTCTTTGCTCCTCTGCCCATTCTTCTTTCTTTTGTTGCTCCTCTTGATACATGTGTTCTCAACTTTGCCTTCTCTTTCAATTGCTTTCATCTTCCTTCAATCTCTTTTCTTGTTCCCTGTCTGTTCTATCTTGTTCGTCTTGATCTTCCCTTTGGCCTACTTCCACAATGCTTTTTCCATCTAGCTTGAGTAATATCTTCCCTCCCATCCATTCTGCACGAGCGTTAACTCTTCAGCCTTATCCTTTTCTCCTTTCCATCTCCTAATCTCTTGTTCTATTTCCGTCGATACATTCAATTGCTCACTTTTCTCTTTTTTGCTTTGCAAGATCTTAAAGATCTCCTCTTTCTTTTTAGTCTCCTCTGGACTATCGTCACTGCTATAAGCAGGCGGTTCGTATATCGGGTTACTATAACCTGTTGCCGCTTTCAGTTCCTTTAACGGATACAATCCTACGTCTTCCCTACTATTGCCTTTTACTTCAGGCCAGGCAAGGTGGATCAGAAGGCTCAACACCTTCCTCCTTGCACTGGTTAACCATCCATTCCTCGGGTGGTGCATCCTCTCTCTCTTCTTAATACATTTTGCAAAGCTCTAAAATAGCTAATCTCTTCTCCAATTTCTTTACCGTGTACGCAGCGTGCAAGTATGTGGTCACGTGTTGCAATACCGCTTTTGACGGCGATCACCCTTGTGGCCATGGAATGAACATCTTGTCTGCTGTACCCTTCACCCATTCTGCACTGTACCGTTTAAGCTTGGGTATATGTTTTGGCAATGTCTTACATAAATGCATCAGAGGAGTGATGTATCCCATTGTGACGAGTCTCAATTAACTGTCAATTCTTACTGGTGTTTACAAAAATACTTTTATGAAAACAACAACTATGAGCGCACTCCAATAATCACTGCTCAAAACCCTCCATTTCTCAGTGATCTCAATCTACCTCTAGGTTGGTACTGACAGTTCCCTAGATATACAGCATAACTTCTTAAACTTAGCTTCAATTCTCACACAACTGTTTGTGCAGCTCCTCGACACCTTTATTCAACACAAATACATAAACAGAAAAGCTAGTCGACTCTTTACATTAAATCATGGTGATCACCCTCATCATCGTGCCCCTGATAATACCCTGATTACAGAGTGTAGATGATCTCCTTATAGGGACCTGTCCTGTATGTAGCCTAGTATTACTACAATTGGAGTGTGAGATAACCTCTTCTAAAACCCCTTGGGTTAGTACTCATGGGCTCTTATCTCTCCTTATCACAAACAAAATCTCTTGTTACTTTTTCATTCTTTATTTATTACTTTTATAATTTCCCATTTCTTTTCCCCGTTACTTTCTAAATTACCACATCCCATTCCCTTTGTTTGCCATTCCCCTTAGTCTACTCACCATACGCTTGTTCAGCTCAAGGCCTTCGGTATCGACTCCCCCTCCATTCGACCACTTTCGCCTTCCGTCCGCAAAGTGCCTGTGGAAACCAGGTATGGATTTCATCAAAGAGGGACCCTGCCCACCATCTCGATTTTCTTGCAAGTTTCTATTCAGCCACTCTCCACAGGAAAACCACGATCTTCTGGCTAGATGGCAGAGGGTGCCCGATTGTCCAAAACTCTGGAGTCTACAGGTCGATGGGTCTTATTTTCAACCATTCGACACGCTACCATGTGAACCCTTATGGTCCTTTTAATTGAGGTAACACATCGTACGATGGATGGGATCCAGAATAACTCTTACACCAAATGATAAGACTGACTCAGGCAGTTGGCAAAGAATGTTTCAATAGGCTGTTTTATTTACAATTGTTTAAAACAGGGAGTTACAACGGATATCAACAGACATCGCATAAGCTCGCTCAGCGAATTTCATAAAAAACATTCTTTTTATGACAAAAACTCATCATTTGTGACGTCATACTATGTGGCAAACTAACAAAACCTACATGGGATTGTGGATGGCTT
Organism: Ambystoma mexicanum; assembly: GCF_040938575.1. Taxonomy (NCBI): domain Eukaryota; kingdom Metazoa; phylum Chordata; class Amphibia; order Caudata; family Ambystomatidae; genus Ambystoma; species Ambystoma mexicanum. The sequence goes on from NC_090925.1 coordinate 836,195,070, forward strand.
AAGAGTAACATCTAAGTATTCTTTCTGTAAGTGGTTGCATTGTGATTGGGTCTCAACGGTCAGATGGATGGTTGGGTCTTAACAGTCAGGTGGACAACTCATGCCCACCTTTAGTGCAAGTCATCTTCATCGTTTATTAAGTACGCATGATATCATTGGCTATCAAACTTATAGGGCTCTTCGTTTTATACGGCCCTCTACAATTGGCTGGCACGCTTGTACACTTCTGGAATATTGGATTCGCTAGCAGCACGTAAACTGGTACCGCAGGTGTCAGTGGGTGGACTTGACCATGTCTCCCCACCCAATTAGCCCAGTATCTTTGAACTCTTGTGCCTTGTGCCATGCAATTTGCCTTTGAACTCTGCCTTGTAGTAGCTTCCCTTCTCTGGGTATTATACAGGAGTGTGAGCACATGCTTATCAAGATATGATATGAGGCCACATCAGCACTAGAGATTTAGTCAAAGAAATGCTAGACCAGACATAATCAGTTTTTATTTGAGAAAGTTTGCACAGAAATTTCATATAGACCTTCCGATATGGATTTATTAAAGCAGGGCATGTAGCCAGGAAATGGCAAGCAGATTCAATAGGGCAATTGCAAAGGCGACAAATTCTAGAGTCATAGGGAACATCTTTCTAAGAGCCAATATGAGAAAAGGTAGGCAGTATGTTGAAATTTCATAATAAATCTTCTTATATCTACATTACTCGTATTAAGGATATAATCTCATGGCTTTAAGGGATCAAAACTTTGAGTAACGTATTCACTATAACTCTTTTTCTGCACAGCGCCTCCAAATTAGAGACACAATCCCAATCTAGGGCTTTACATTTTAACTTGTGCATATATTCACCTGCATAACATGGTTCAATAGATTCATAAGCAATGGCCCTATGCAATTCCTCACAAGATTACCTGAGTTCCTGAAATGCCATATTGGTCTTGTTCATCCAAGAATCGCAACCAATTAAACCCAACAATGGCCCTTATCGTCCTTAGCCTCTAAGGTTTTCACCTAATCACATCACAGGTGATTAATCAGTACCCGATGGACTGAGGAGGGAATGGGTTTGTACCACGAGGTAGAGGAATGGGCTACAGAGGAAGAGGTGGTTTACAACGTGCTATCTTCCAAAAACTCAAAAGTGATGTCAGCCCCAATTTGCATTGTATAGCCTCCATCGGCACGATTCGGGTAAACCTAAGACAAGATGCCATAATGTACGCGCAATGCGGTTCAAGCAAGATACATGTTTTTCAGGTAATGCTTCCAGTGTTGTCAATTAAAAGAATCTTGTTTTTTTAGATTGATTTTAAGATTGTTCCATACAGCTGTCACCGGGATCGGGGATATCCTCGTCAGAGAACGTTGATTCCGATTCTCCACCCTCCCCTAGCTCCTCACCTTCGTCCTTCTTTCCCGTACCCTTCTTTCCTTTTCTTCTTGGTCGCTCCTTTTTTTGTGTAGGTAAGGACGGCCATGGAAGGAAGCCACCGTGCCACCCAAAAGGGATACCAGGGGCCCCCTCCCGGGAACGCCAGAAAGGGGAAAAAGCCCAAAGGCACAAAAAACCCCTGAGCGACCTCAATGACTCTCAGGATAGGAGTAATGGGTACTCTTGAAGACGAGGCCGGGCAGAAGAGATGATCAGCGGAATTCTGTAGGTGCTCCGGAGGAAGGCAGACCATACGGAGTAAGGTATTCCACAGGGGAAAACCAGGTTCAAGGTAATGACACAAGGAGAAGACGGCAGTCCAATATGCAGGCCAGGATCCGGTACACGGGAAAGCAACAGAAGAAGGTATCCAGACGGTAAGAATACTCAATCCGAAAACAGGCTGGGGTCCGGTACACAGGGAAGCAAGCAGAAGACAGCAGGCGGCAGAGGAAGAGTCGGGAACAAGGAGGATAACCAGAAAAGAGGTAAGGAGAATAGGGTGAGAGTAAGATGGGAAGGGGGGCGGGCTAGAAAGTCGGAGGGAGAGCTGAGGGGGAGCATCAAGGCTACGGAAACAAAGGAGGGAGCAGACAACAAAGAGAGAGGAGGACAGGGACCCATAGGGATCGGGACCCGATGAGAAAAAGAACGCTCGAAAATGGCAAAGAAAGGCACAGAGCAGACAGCACTCTCGAACGAAACCGGAAGCGTTGCAACGCGTACGCAACCCGGAAGCAGCAGGCTTTAAGCTCCGAGCCGCGTCAGCGTGCAACCACTAGAACGGTGCTGAAGGAGGGCGTGACGGGTAGGCGGCATGTGCGATGGGATAGTATCCGCGCCGCCAGCGGCTCCACAGGTGCTACCCGCCTCGCGGCATGACAATAGCATAATAATATATAGCTTGTAACCATCTTTGCAAGACTATAGGTGTTTTAACCAATAGTGCTGTATAATTTGCATACGATAACCAAGATATAGATTAATTACCTATATGCTGGGGAACATTTCTGCAACTAATTATTATCTTGTGCATGTCTGCTACGTAGAGGTTGAACAAAAGGGGTGTCAATACGCAGCCTTATTTAAGACCGTGGTTGGTGCTTATCAGCTTGGAAAGCATACCCAAACGGTCGAGTCTGATGGACACTGTGGCATTCTCGTACATTTGTTTCACAAAGTGGAGCACGGAAGGATCAATGCCCCACTTTGCCAGTTTATACCAAAGACAAGACTGAAGTACGCAATCAAAAGCACCAGCATAATCAATAAAACATAAGTACAATTTAGAACCAGACCGGCAATAAGTACAAGAAATAACGTAATGTAGCGCCCATATGTTGTGAAGTGTACCCCATGCCATGTCTAAAAGCCTGTATGCTGTTTCTTAAGAAGTTCCCTAACAATGGCCCAGTTATTAATACTTTGCAATAAAAGGCTAGAGAAGATCTTACATGATGTATCTATCATGGCATGTAATCGATAATTACTGGGATTAACATGCAAACCTTTCTTGTACACAGGAATAAGACTTTCTCCAACTAGGAGGAATAGAGTGCTCCTGAATAATTTGTGTAAATATCTTAGGTAGCAAAGTGGCCCAAAATAAAAGGGTCTTTTTTATAACTGCATTACCAATCCCATGAGGGGCAAGAGCGCAAGATGGTTTAAGGCGATGAATAATCCCAAACATATCTTCCACTTCAATACAAAATTTAGTCTTGGAAGCCCAGCCAGGAATCGCACAATCGTAATCAATGGTAATCTCATCATTCCAGTCTATTGTATGTATATGTGCCGGTATGACGTCCTTTCATTGACAACCATTTTTACAACTGGTGTTTTTACAAAGAGTTTTTGCCAAAAAGTCTCCTCTAAATATTTTTGGGAGGTGGGAAAGGGCATATAAAGGGTTGAGGCTGTCGGGAATAACATGAAATAGGTAGGAGATGAGGGCTTTGGGGGCCGAACGCCCCGTCAAAAATGATTTTACAAAACTTTTAATGAGTTTTTTCAGCAAAAACTTTTCGGAAAAACACCTGTCGTAAAAACAGGCATCGATGAAATGACATAGAACCGATGTGCCACCCATTTGGATTCTGAAATAGGATTGCGATCACTAACACACTCTTCGGACATATAGTTATGGTAAAGTACCAACATTTTTTGTTATCGTTCGTCCGTAACACACCAAATATCATTTGCCAATGTGCATTATGAGTACTGTGTTTGTGAGACTTGACGTCAGTTTTTATATTTCGTGCAGCATTAGCTATCATAAAGAGCCTTCTACTTTCCCAAGTAGAATACTGTTTTTTGATTTGGTTGATAGTACTTTTTAGCCATCTTTTTTCCTCATCAGTGGCAGCATCATAAATATTATGACAGCGAGGCTTAGGGAGATAGAACGTTTTCTTAGAAGACAATATAGATTGCAGTATGTTATCTAATTCTGATAGTATTGTAGGCATATCATAACTACCAAATTCAGCAAAGAGTAGCGATTTCTCATTAATTTGTTGTTATACTTTTCCAGATTAAATTCAGTCTCGATGACTATTACCTTGAGGGTTGATCAAGGTGGCACCCGGATATACAACACGGGGGCTATTGTTACCTGTGCCCAAAGTAAGCCTCAAAATAGCATGATCAATAAGTTGCATTGCAACAGTTTCAAAATGTTCAATGATCTTCCTGAATCTCAAATGATTATAAATGTAATCAACCCATCAGCTAGTTTTCCTGTAAAACCACATATCAAAAGTAGCCGGAGAAGGTATTTGATTAGGGTTTAAATTGATCTAATCGTAGGTTTTTAAAAGCTCAATCTATCTGCGACCATTAGATATCTGAGGCAAACTGTAGCAAGTATGATTATTGCAATTTTTGAAAGTGTTAATTTTCCTATGCATAATTTGATCCTCCAAACAAGTGCAGGCAAAATCTTCCTCATAACAAAAAAGTGAGTTGGCAATGTCTCAAATAAGAATGAAGATGTCTTGCTAATATGATCTGTAATTGAGGGTAAAGTCTCACCCATTCCTCTATTATATGTTCAATGAGGTTAAAGCTGGTGGAGGGTCATAGACATTGATTATAAGAAGGGCACAGTGAGAGGACTCTAGTGAACAAGTGACACCACACAAGACATAAGGAGAGGAAACCCTTGGCTTGAACTCAAATAAATTAAAACAAAATTCGGCTCCAATGCAGAGGCCCCTAGAAGGTCTACCCATAGGCATGCTAACCGCTTGCCTACAAATAATATTATACCCATTAACCAGATTACGTTCACACATCCAAGTTTCCTAGAAGGAAAAAATGTCACTAGATCTAAAATGACTGTAACCCTCTGGGTTAGACAAAAAAGAGCGAAACCTCTGGTGTTCCAGGAAATAATGTCACAATTAGTAGAGACAGGGCAATGATACTGTTGATTTCCCATGAGAGCCGCCGGAAGCCATGACCAATCTTCCTTCAAGAGGTCAACGGAGTCTGTTCTATATTTAGGAGCGCTCTCTTTAATTACCCGCCCTCATACGTTCTTCCTGATGTTTAAGTTACAAACAGTTTTCCAAGGCACCCCACCAATACTGTCACGAGCAGGATCACGTTTCTTTTTTTTTTTTTAAAATGAACTCGACAGCCTTTTCAGAAATTAATCAAAATAAGGAACAACATGATCAACAATAACAGGTGATATAAACTGCACAATTGCCCAATTACTAGTGCCATGAAGGCCCGGCAGCTTAACTGACTCAATGGCATTAGTACTGATAGAACCAAGTTGCGGTATGGAGTGCAAGCGCTGTAGTACTCTCTTTCTGTTCCAAAAAGGACTGTCTATATATGTGAACAATTCCTGAATTGTAACTGATTTCCCCACAAAACCAGTTGCTCTCAAATCCGCAGAGGTGTTTGCTGTTAACATCAGAAGTTTGTGAGTCATTTTTAGTATCACTCGCAGTAGCTTCCTCCAACAACGGTGGGGTAACCCCATCTTCCTCCAACAACGGTGGGGTAACCTCATTAGCATTAGCCACCTGGGAGGAGGGGGCCATCCCTGCCATAGGAGCATGTAAACTCACATTAAGATGATAAACTGAAGCGGCTCAACGGGCCTACTAGAGGGAATCAGTGTCCATCCGCTGTTTTGTCCACATGTAACCAAGTGTCCATTGGCCATTTGAAATTCCTATCCAGAGGGGCCCTAGGGCATTTCCCTTTCTTGAAATTGTATTTTTTTTCTAGAGCATAATTGGTGTCAGAAGAAATGCATGTGATATCGGCAGCCAGTTTGTTGGCCACCGCAACCCCGTGCTTTCTGTGCCCATATAGACTGATATTCATGTTAGGTTGCGCTCTGGACGGCTTGATCTTGCATCTTACGCGCTCTTTTTGCGTTTGCCATAGGAGTGAGCAATAAAAGAAGCACAGGTTTCGTCCACAACAGCCAACACCGTTCTTGGAGATCTAGTGCCATCAAGCACCTAGATACCTCCGGGTTAGGTGCGCTATATAAAAATGTCAAAATAAATAAATAAATCAGCTCCATAAACCTCGTGGACCAGCGTTAATTGCACTTCATCAGGTATAACCACAGCCTCAGAAACACCTTCAGGGCCCATCAGCGCAACAAGAGCTCTACAGAGTGATCATGGTTCGAGTCTTCAGCCGTAGACGAGATGCTAGTAACTTCAGCCCTAATTCCAGCAGCACTATTCTGAACAACAAAATCAACTGTTCTTGCAACAATTGTGCTGAATTGTCTCAGTTCTTTGGCTAGGGCGGAACATGACAAGAAAGTAGCTTTAATAGTAGAGGCTGCTGAGTTATCCAAGTTAGAAGACTACAATCAGAGCAAGAGGATATCATAGAATCATTAAAGGTCATTAGCAATGGTGGCCAAATCTGGAGAATTAAGCTAATTAGGGGCAATTATGTTGCCGTGATCTTCCAATGGTAGAATACGAGAGCTGGAGGGGGGTAGCTCAAGGATCCTCGCGCGAGGTTATAGCACAGGTTTAATAGAGAATTATCGTCACTTGGAGGTAAAGTGGCGTTCTCCGTTTCTGATGAAGCAGATACAGCTCCCCCAGTCGGCGTATCTTTAATTTTTTTCTGTGATGATGGAGTAAAGAAACCAGTGATTTTCCCTTGCTCGCTACCTGTGACCTTACTGTTTCCACTTTACATGTGATATATTGCCTCTTTTACTGCGCATGTGGTGCACTTTCTGTTTATCCGGCATAATAAAACAGCAGCGTACTATAGTAGACGAGTGCAAGACCATGTTACATTTTGTTGGCAGTACGTGAGAGAGAGACACGATGAACAGGGAATGAAGGTGGACTCAGCCGACAACATAAACCGCAGTTTGAGAACTTCACCATCCGCCCAACCTCCAGACGTACTTCCCCAAGGCGCGCGCCATGCTGCAGCCTTTAGGTCGAGGCAGTGAGTCGGGGCCACCATCCCAACTATCCAGGTGCCCACTAGACACCAATACTCACAGTGAGTATCTAGCAGCAAGACTGCACTTCCGAACGCACTTCCCCAACGCCTCACGGGCGTAGTTACCTTGTAGTGCGTGTTTTATCCTCTTAAAGGTAAATAGCAGCTTCAAATGGTTTGAATCTCAAAGGTTTCATTTCCCTTCCCCTGTGTAATTTGCACACCAAGGGCCCGATTCTGAGCTCCATGTAAAGAAAAGGTGCTGTTCCGAGCTGGCACAACACTTTTCTTATTTGTTCCATATTATGTGCCTCAAGAACGATTCTGAGCTCTGGTGAAAAGTAGTGTTGGAAGATGATATTTTCTCCTCTAGCTGCCACCACCACCATTTTGGGTGGAAGGATTAGAGTGGGAGGGGGGAGCTTTCGTGCTTTCCAGCCCCAAAATCTATTGTTGTGGGGAGCAGCATCGGAACCAGTCTCATTGCGAGGGTTTTATTTATGTATTTATTTATTTATTTAGAGCTGGTTTAGTAATTAAATCCTTTCCCAAACACATTCAATTTCATAACAATATACAATGCACATATAAATACACATATAAGTATTGCATTTAGAACAGAATCACTTAAGAATATACTCTGTGTAGATAAAATATATAAAACACTAACAAATATGCAATTTAGACCACTAATAATTTTGTTTTAAGAATCAAAATAAATGTATCCCAAGGGAAATATGTTCTCCATCCATAAGTCTCATCCATAAACATTCTCCTCAATGTATAAAATCAACATCAATATATCTATGGAAATGAGTATTTCTCAGGTTTTCGGTTGCAGGGCAATAGATTTCTAATTGGTTAATAGAGTTTAGAGGACTTGCCTAGCCTACAGGCCCTCTCAGATCTTTCGAGACCAAACCTGGGGCCTATGAACTCCAAAATGGGCACCAGGCTGAGTTTGAACCTCATGATAGTTGCTCTGGATATACTACAAGGGAAGATGTGCATATGTATAGGAGTATTTCTTCTAGCCCTACAAAATTAAGAATACTCAGAGCAAGCTAAGTGCTTAATTGTTCAATAGTAATCCTCCAGTCACTTTAATAAGCTGTTGTCATTGTCCTGAATGGTTTATTAAGTAGTTCCCAAGTACTCGAGTCAATTACAGACAAGAGATTATGTTGTGACTCTATAAATCTAGTGAGATAAGCAATTAAGTTATCCTCCCGCCTTATGAAGATCTACAAAAGGGGAATTTGGAAGAGCATGGATATTTTTGCCTGCGTGTGTATGACACTTGCACACAATCAAGAGGACACTCCCATTCTTCACCTTCCCACACAGAACACTCGCCGTCATCTCTCTCTCCATGTCAAGAATAGACTAGGCCAACAGCATCTCGAAATGCCAGAATACCTGCTGAGGAAGCTACAATGAATACAGAACGCAGCCGCAAGATTGCTCCTCAGACTCTCTAAGAGGGAATACTTCACACCAGCACTGAGAACACTACACTGGCTACCAGTCAAGCAAACTGATTTTCTTCAAAACACTCTGCATAACTGACAGAGCAATCCACGGCCAACTAGCGGAATTCATACGGGGAAAAATCTCCATCTACAAGTCAACACGAACACTAGGTCCAGCAACGGCATTCGCCTTGAACCAAAACTATACGTGAAGCACACATTTGTGGGATCAGCATTTTCCTGCACATCGGCGAGACTTTGGAACTAGCTCCCAAAGTAAATACAAACAACAGAAGATCACCTAAAATTAAGGAAACTGTTAAAACATGGCTCTTTAACACACCAGGCTAATGAGGAAACATCAGCAAAGGAAAACACGATACCCTGAAAAAGAACCACCCAAAGAAATGAAGCATCTGACTGAAAAATACCATAGAATCATTTGTAAATGAAGGATCGACCCAACCTCCAGAAAAAGACTCAGACAGCCGCAAATTAACCCTACTAAAAACTCTCTAATACTCTGCATACCTACCCCCAAAACTGAACAAACCAGACACATCCCTCTGCCCAAATGAAACCAAAAATACTGGCAACTGCAGACGCTCCACTGACACTACACAACACCCAACAGGACACTAAACAAAACACACATAAATCATCCATATACAACCTCACACCAAATGCTACACAACGTCGACCAACTAAAAACAAACCAGCACACATTGTCTGGTTTTCAATTTGAAGCTACTAACAGCACATAAAGCTCTCTTGTGCTTTTCCCTCTAAACCCACTAACCACTCCCAACCCCCTTCTTTTTCAGATCCACCAGGGTGCCTGGAGAGCCAGGGCACCTGGAGACCATGAAAATGTCAGCGGTGCATGTTATAAATCACAGCATAGGAGTAACGTATAGGCACAATTTGTTTCCAAAGGACTGTGGATTCTAAGGAAATAATTCTTAGTTCATGTCGTCAGAGGCATTGGCATAAACCAAGTGGGAAAGCTAGGGTCGTCTTCTATGAGATTCCTTCCAAAGAGTTTAGAAAGAGCCCAAGATTCAAGCAATAAGCCCCGAGCTCAAAGGCATTACTGAGTCAGGTAGTGCCTCGGGGCCCATAGTTTATGCCCACGTGACAAGGGGCTTATTGCTATTAGTACCCTGGCCGGCAAGAACAGGGTACTAATAGCATTTTTTCTGTTCCGAAACGCTGCAGTGTTTGGGAACAGAACAAAATAATGTAAAAATGGCCACCAGGGAAGGGAAAACGGAGTCAGTTTTCCCTTTCCATGGCGGTCATCGGGAGCGGACACGCTGGGAACAGAAGTGTTCCCAGCGTGTTCGCTTGAGAAAAAGGAGAAATAAGAAGGTAAGTGGCGCTGGGAGGGCGGGTTGCCCTGGAGGTATTATCTTAAGGCGGTAATGGCCCACTGGTGAGGCGGCTATTGCCATTACTATTCCGGGGTCTGCAGTCTTGGGATACGCGTTTTCCAGAGTTTGCAACCCCGGAATACTAATGTGCTGACAAAACCTTTTCAAGCAGCATTTCTTTTGCCATTTGAAAAGGTGTTGTCGCAGTACGCATTAGTTCTAGGAACACTCGAACGCATGTACTGCTTCATTAGTACGGAGCAACAGGACGGCATTTCGGGCCAACTTGCTCAATAATAATGAATGGGAGGAAACTGCCCACCTTTGAAAAAAGAGCCTTCTCCCTTTACATGGACGCCAGAAAAAAAAAAAGAGAGCGATGCATGCAAGTGCGTCCACGGGTTTACACTGTCGTATAGCTCGGAAACGAGCCAATCAACTTTAAGTGTATCCCGTGGATTCTCGCCACTGGGTACTAATATAAGGAATGACATCTAGACAACTTATAAGCGCCAGTAGTGCAAGCATTTCTGAAAAGTCTCCCACTTTTCTGATTTTCAAAATTGTCCTTGAGCCTCCAGTAAATCACTAAAGTCGGGCTACCATCTGGGAAATGTATAGCTTAAGCAGGAAAGATTTGTGCAGTAGATCATAGGTTCAGTATTTTAACTCCTTTTTTCAATGCAAAACTAGTGCTTTGCAAGGAGGATGGCCTTACATTGTCTACCGCGCATTACGGAAAGTCGCTAGGACGATTGTGCGGCCGTTAATCAGGGGCATCCGAGAGTTCAGGCTTTGTTTGATGTCAGCTGTGTAGAAATCCGACAGGCTCTCCACCAAGTCCTTCCACAGCCATTCTGATGGAAAGGGAGGCGTGGCGGGAAGGTGTTGTGGTGGCTAAGGTGGCCAACTGTCCCGTATTTTGCGGGATTGTCCCGTAATAGGGGACGCTGTCCCGCAGTTTGCAGAGTGGCTGTGCGGGACGCCGGTTGTCCCGACTTGCTTTGTTGGCTGGAGTGTGACTCTCGTGAGACAGAGAGTCGGAACAACCTATGTCCCTCCCGCACAGTCACTCTGCAAACTGAAGTGGCCGTCCACACACCACAGCGCTGGCGCCTGCTGCTTTCTTTCTCGGGGCAGCTACGCGGGCAGGCTTCCTTTGAGCCTGCAGGTCGAGCTGTAACGGTCTGACACCTGGCTTCATTCAAATGCTAATTCTTTGTTCCTGGGGTCGTGAAGGTCATGTTTGCAGTTAAAAAACGTGACCATCACCTCCCAAGGACAAACCATTTGCATTGAAATTAAGACAGCCGTGAAGGTGTTATTTGTAATTTAAATTACAAATGGGGTGGGCCAAACGTGAATGACGCTGTGACATCATCACTAGCAAAATCATGTGAAGTAAAGCGGCGCTGCATATTTCCCGTGCACTGAGCACCTCTGGCCCAAATGCAAAGTTTAAAGACACATTTCTACAGTACAAAAGTGTGCAGAAAGGGTCGCCGTGCTTGCAGTTGCTCTTCAGCACGTACAGTGATGTAATATAGAAACGTGGTGCTGCCACATTGAAAAGAGCTTATTTCAGAGAGTTCTAGCCTTTAAACTGTCTGCTTATTACACGCTCTCTTGTGCCATCGTGTGGTCTTTTTGTGTAATACATTTTTAAGGTACTCATCCGATAAACATCGGTTTTTTTAATCAATGCTAACACTTATTAAGGAATTCTGCTTCATAGCTCTGTTAAGTTCCGCCCTGCGTCCCGCTACGCGGTGACGCAGGGCGTCCTAAACAAAAGCCCCGCCCCCACGTTCAGGAGGCAGTTCCGGGGCCGACCAGCAACCTGTGTGGGTGTATGATTATTCGGCTCCCGCTGGAGCTGCGCAACAGGCCGTGCGGCCTACCAGCATTCTGCCAGCCCCCGCGCGCGCAGGCCGAGGGCTGCCAACATAACAATGGCGACGAGGCGAGATGAACTCCACTACACGCTCTGTGTTTTGAAGGCACCCTAACGCCCTACAGCCATCGCGGCAAAATTTTTGGACACCCGGTGGGGTTGGAATCACACACGTGACCCCCCCACCCCAAAAAAAAATAAAAATAATTTTTATTTTTTTATTTTTTTCTCTCTTCCTTCTCTGCCACTCCGTTTTTCGCCCCATCCACCATGACCAAAGCTCTTCCTCTGGGCACTGGAGAACCTGGTGGCATCTGGCATCCAACACCAGAGGGCAGCAACACAGAGTGACGGGAGTGACAGGACCTGAACTGTCCCACACAGCGCCTGGGAACGGCAGCACCTCCAAGGTAGGCCTGACGTCGCGGCGCTGGTGGTCGTCGGAAGAACTCACGACAACACCTATCAGGTCCACGCCAACATGGCGGCCGGCACGTCCACGCCTGGGCCCACCACGCCGTCCAGAATTGCGGCGAACCTGTCCATGACGTCACCTCCACCTCGCACACACGGGAGTTCGTCGACACTGGTCCAGCCGTTTGACCCATTCACAGATCCATCATCGAGCGGACCCAGATGGCAGCTGTGGATTCAGAAATTTGAGATGGCGATGGAGTGCAAAGAGATTACGGCGCCCAAGAAAATGAAGGCACACCTACTACTCAGCGTGGGTGACGAGGTACTGCACATTTTCAACTCCCTGAACGTTGATGATGGCCACGATGCATACCAAAGCGCGAAAGATGCCCTCACGGCTCATTTTCTCCCTCAACTAAATCCAGACTATGAGACGTTTCTCTTCTGCACCACCTTACAGGCAACGGAGGAAACCCTTGATGCATATCACACCCGTCTGAGAAAGCTAGCCATGTCCTGCGAGTTCACGAACGTGGAGAGGGAGATCAGGAGGCAAATCATCAACGGGATACACTCGGAAAAGCTAAGGCGCCTGATACTTAGCGAAAAGGGTATTCCCCTACAGCGGATCCTTGAACTAGGACGTCAAAGGGAACTGGCCCACACCAGAGCGGCCAACATGGAGGCCACGCTACACAGGCTGCAACCTGCTCTCAACACAGCTATGGTGGCCCGGATCACCAACAGACAATCCTCGAGGGACGACAACAGTGGAGGTTACGGCCAAAACAGGTGGCAACTGCGCATTCCGGGGCCCACAGAGTGCGGCTGGTGCGGTGGCCCACGACATGGCCGTCGCAACTGTCCTGCTCAAGGCACCACATGTGGAGCATGCGGCCGGAAGGATCATTACGCAAAGGTATGCCGATCAGCGGACACCCCCATACAGCCCCCACAAAACCCGCTGGAGAAGAACGCGACCAAGAAAAAGAAGCAAGCCAGCGCCAGGAGGGTCGCAGTGGCCAACTCTTCCACGGAGGATGAAGGGGATGATGTCTCGGCGATGCAGCAGGACCCCACCAAGGACATCGAGAGAAAAGGGAGGAAGGTATATCTGGTGTCTGCACTGTGCCAAGGTCGGGGACCACGAAGGAAAGCCGTCCTAAGGCGCAAGTGCATGGTCACCATCCAAAACCAGTGCATTCTCATGACCATCGACACAGGCGCCTCGGTGAACGTCATGCCCGAAAGCATTTTCCAGACTCTAAACCCTACACCAGAGCTGAAAAGCACAGACACTCTGTTGTATGCATACGGCAGTCGAAAGCCCCTGCCGGTGATTGGCAGGTTCCGCACTACGCTGGAACATGGAAAAAATAGACTATGGTCCAAGGTCTATGTCGTGAAGGCAGGAATTGAGAGCCTCCTGAGTGGGGACGCAGCGGAGGACCTGCGAGTGGTCCAATTCATCTGCCATGTCAACGAAGACAAGGAGGTGGAGCAGATGCTGAACCAATACCCTGACTTGCAAGAGGGAATAGGCTGTTTAAAAGGGAAAACCATCAAACTTCATATTGATGAAACAGTGCAGCCGAAAGCCGTTAGGCACCGGAGAACGCCATTCCACATGAGAGAACAAGTGGAGCAGGAACTCAAGGCATTGGAAGAAGCCGGCATCATTGAGGAGGTCACAGGGCCCACACCGTGGGTCTCTCCAATGGTGGTGACACGGAAGCCTAAGCAGCCTGGAAAGGTGCGGATCTGCATAGACATGCGTCTCCCCAACACTGCCATTAAAAGAGAACGCCACATTACCCCAACGATCGACAAAATCGTGGCTGACCTCACAGGGTCGTGTGTATTCTCAAAGATTGATCTCAAGGCGGGATATCATCAACTCAAACTCCACAGAGACTCTCGCTACATTACAACGTTCTCGACGCATTTGGGGCTGCGGAGATACAAACGCCTAAGTTTCGGAATATCGTCTGCTGCTGAGGTATTCCAGCAAACCATCCAGGAGGTCATCAGAGGCATCCCTGGTGTCCTCAACGTGAGCGATGATATTTTGATTCACGCCCCCGACAAAGAAATACATATCAAGAGGCTTCACGCTTTACTGGGCAGACTACAAGATGCTGGGCTCACAATACACCGGGAGAAGTGTGAGTTCCTCAAATCGGAGATCACTTTTCTCGGGTACAGGTTTGGCAGCACAGGCATCTCCCCTGACCCGCAGAAGGTCGCAGACATTCAGGCTGCAAGCCCACCGATGACCCCCACAGAACTGCGCAGCTTCCTAGGCATGGCCACCTACTGCGGGAGGTTCACCCGAAATCTGGCCACACTATCTGAGCCGTTGCAGGAACTCACCAAGGCCAACGTCAAGTGGGATTGGGGGCAGACATGCCAGGACGCGTTCGAGAGCATCAAGGACTCCCTGTCCGCCGACACCAAGATGGCCTACTATAGCACCAAGCTGCCCACAGAACTGTTCGTGGATGCAAGCCCTGTGGGGCTCGGAGCCATCCTAATGCAAGTCACGAAGGAAGGGGAGAAGAGACCGATAGCATATGCATCGAGAGCCCTCACAGAGACCGAACAAAGGTACTCACACATCGAAAAGGAGGCCATCGCTGTGCTGTGGGGGTGCCGGCATTTTCACCTCTACTTATATGGGCATCGGTTCACGACGATCACGGACCACAAGCCCCTACTACCCATTTTCATGGGGACGTCAGCACACCCTCCGGCACGAATCACCAAGTGGTTACTACACCTCCAGCAATATGACTTTGATCTCATCTACCAACCGGGCAGCGGAAACCCGGCGGATTTTCTCTCCAGGCATCCGCGAGAGGCCACCCAACAAGAGATCCAAGTAGCTGCAGAGATGGAGGAACACATATGTCAAGTGGTGCACGCGATGAGACCCAAGGCGGTGAGCATCGAGGAAATTGAGGCGGAAACGCTGAAGGACCCGTGTTGTGACTTAGTGAAGGATGCCATCCTCTCAGGTGACTGGAAGACCTTCATGAGACACACGCACAACAGAACAGCGGAAGCAAAAGGGTTTTTGTCCGGCATATTCACAGTCCGGCAAGACTTGTCAATCACAGAAGGTGGACTGATACTAAGAGGAAACCGCATCGTAATCCCTCTCAAAATACAAGACAGGATAGTGGCCATAGCGCATGAAGGACACCAAGGACTGGTAAGGACAAAAGCCCGTATTCGGCACCGAGTATGGTTTCCCCAGATCGAGGAGCGGGTCGAGACACTCGTTAGCACGTGCCTATCCTGTCAGATAACGGGGGCCCCGCCAGAACCGGAACCAATCATATCAGCAGAACGTGGCCGCTCTCACTGGGAGGCCATCAGCATTGACTTTTGCAAGCTACGAGAGGGCCTCCACCTGTTGGTGGCCGTGGATGATCACTCCCGATACCCGGAAGTTGAGATAGTTGAATCCACAGCAGCTGAAGTGGTCATTCCGGCCCTAGAGAAAATGTTCGCAACTCACGGGCTACCGACCTCAATCAAAAGCGACAACGGGCCACCGTTTACGGGAGAGGACTTCAAAAATTATCTACAGGACCTCAATGTAAAATATCATCATATCACACCAAGACAGCCCCAGGCAAATGGGGACGTAGAAAGGTTTATGAGAACCATCAACAAGGTGCTCAGGGTGTCCAAGGCGAACGCCAGCCCCTGGAAGGTTGACCTCTTCCGATTCCTCCGGAACTACCGGGTCACGCCCCATAGCACAACCGGCATTCCACCAGCGGACCTCATGTTTGGCACTGTCATTAGATCTTCGATCCCGCATCACCCAAGCAGGACCCCGGACGCGGTCAACGAGGAACGCACAGAAAGAAGGAGAAGGGATGCTAATGCACACATGAGTGGCAAGCGGAGAGCGAGGCCGTCCCATCATCAAGTGGGTGACCAAGTCATCATGATACGAAACCCCTCCAAGTCAAAACTTGATACCAGGTACAAGGAACTTCCATGGACCGTCAGTGACCGGCATGGAACCATGGTGACTGTGACACGAGGACGCCGTCAAGTGACGAGGAATTCGTCATAGTTCAAGGCCGTACCCCGTACCCTGTGGACCGATAAGGAGGGCCATCGGGAAGGCGAGGATACTCAGCCCAGCGAAGAAGAGCCGGAGGCCATCCCTGAGGAGACAGGAGCGGGGGATGGAACCTGGGAGCCGTTGGATGCACCCGGCCTCGACAGCCCGAACAGCGAAGGTGAACCAGAGCATGAAGCAAGGGGGAGTGCTCCCCGAGAAGGGCGATACCGGCTGAGAACAACGATGAGACCGCCAGCCAAGCTAAGTGACTATGTGTGGTAATTAGTGCCCCGGTGCCATGAACCCCAATGGAAGGGTAGCTGGGTGTCGAAGACTGTAAGTTCATGTTGGACTTCGCCGTTGTTGGTAGTTAGCGTTATGTTTGTTTGTTTTATAATAAAGGAGGAATGTTAAGTTCCGCCCTGCGTCCCGCTACGCGGTGACGCAGGGCGTCCTAAATAAAAGCCCCGCCTCTGCGTTCGGGAGGCAGTTCTGGGGACGACCAGCAACCTGTGTGGGTGTATGATTATTCGGCTCCCGCTGGAGCTGCGCAACAGGCCGTGCGGCCTACCAGCATTCTGCCAGCCCCGCGCGCGCAGGCCGAGGGCTGCCAACATAACAAGCTCAACGAAAGATACATCACGGGATGGCGTAGTTTACCACAAAAGTGACGGTTGGCATGCAGAATCAGCTGGCACTTGCTGATATGCATTTGTTTGGGTCACTAGGGACCCGATTCTGAGGTGCATGCAAAAGCAGAAAAGTGTCGTTCCCTGAAGGAACGACCCTTATCTGTACTAGACCAGATTTTCTTGGAAACCAAAAGTGGCAGATTGTAATCTAACCCACCACTTGTGTTCTCCAGGCCTGGTCCTCTTTTTATGGTTTGGCGACGGCCCTAGCCCAGCCAGTAGTCGAAGTGTACAAAAAGAAGTAGTGAAACTATGTTCCCTACTGCCCTGCACCGCTCCCCACAGACCCCATCGCCGCACCCCCTCCCATGCACAATAAAACCCCCAAAAAACATGTTCCTGCTCTTTAAGGAAACCTAATGTGCAGTGCACTGAAATTGCAAGTTTCAACTTCATCCTACACTTTTATTTTAAAACGAAACCGTTCCGGAACGGTTTCTTTTTAAAATAAAAGTATAGGAACGGTAAAACTTAATTAAAAGAAGTAGAGGAGCACCGCTCCCGCCCACTTCGACCACTGAGCCCAGCACTTTACACCCAAAAAAAATAGGTGCTGACTTTCGGCACCTGTGAGGTGTAGAAAAGATTGCACACCAAATCCTCATTGAAGCAGACAATATAAAGACTAGGGGCCTCATTCCGACCCTTGCGTTAACCATGGCGCTATTAGCGCCATGGTTGACGCCGGTATTTTTCCAACTCCGCCATGGTGAATGGCGGAATTACCGCCCCATTCCAAGGTTGGCGGGGCGGTAATTCCCCATTCACCATGGGCCCTTCCCCATTCCCATTTTTGGCCCATAGGGCTCAATGGGAATAGGGAAGGCGCTAATTACGGCACCGTAAATTACGGTGCCGTAATTAGCTCCTAGGTCCCTTTGCGGGTTGGTTTTTTAACGCCTGCAAAAAGCAGGCGTTAAGTACCAACCCGCAAAG
Source organism: Ambystoma mexicanum (assembly GCF_040938575.1). Taxonomy (NCBI): domain Eukaryota; kingdom Metazoa; phylum Chordata; class Amphibia; order Caudata; family Ambystomatidae; genus Ambystoma; species Ambystoma mexicanum. Next base: position 836,212,834 of record NC_090925.1, read on the forward strand.
GGAACTCGGAATAGGGCGGTAAGGGTTTAACGGCACCGGTCTCGTTACCGGTGACCGTTAACCCTTACCGCCCTACTCGGAATGACCCCCTATGGATCTCATTCCGAGTTTGGCAATAATTCTGCGATAATGCTGCAGCATTACTGCCAAAATTGGTTACTGTTACCACTGTTACCACCAATTGGTCCTATATATAAAAATAGTGTTGGGGCAGTGTTAGTCCCAATTTAGGAGCCCATATGATTCTGGTGAAATGACCATGAGCAGTAATTCTGCCAATTTTGGGTTTTAAAGGGGCGGTTTTACCTCCAGCATGATGCTGGAGGTCAAATCTCCACTTCAACACCAAACTCGGTATTTGGTGGAGTTGTAAAAATGGCAGTAATTCCAGACTGCCAAAAAAAACGGCGGCAATGGAATGACTATCACTTTTTTACCGCTCAGCTAAACTTGGAATGAGGACCTATGACTGCCTAAACAATGTTTTCTTTGCAATCAGTCTGGGGCCTCATCTCTACTTTAAAAAGTGCCGCTGAGGATCTGCTAGCTCGGCCACACTTTCGGTTTTGTAGTAATGTGTCCTTCATGTATTAATTTGGATCGGGAGTAGGGTGCCCAGATGTCCCGATTTTGCCGGAACTGTCCCGGTTTTTGGTGCTCTGGCCCCCTTTCTCAAGATTATGTTTCCTTGGAAACTGCAGTGGTCCCGGTTTTTGGTAGGCGGTCTTTGTAGCTTACAGGCATGAACGCACAATCTGACACAGAAGAAATGCTGCATTTTACACCCTAATCAGGAGGTGCCCTGCACATGGTAAGTACGCATCGCTTTTTCTGCGTCCATTTTACATTATTTTCCAAAGTAGCTGCAATGACACCTCTACGCCATTCCTCCCACCATGTTAGATTATGTGGGGGAGGATTTTGGGGTGGGGTGTGGTCGGATTTCTACATGGCATTACCTCCACATCCACTCTTCCTTGTCTCAGTACTTACCTCATGAGGCCCCTTCCTCCGACACAGGACCTTCTTTTATTTTTATTATCCCCTATAACTCCTCCCCTCCGACCACGTCATTCAGTTTTAATTTTCCTGCCTCCGGCAGGTTGGATTTTCTTTCCCGGTGCAGGGCACCGGGTGCGACGATTGCTGGCTCCCTGGTGGGGCCTGTGGCTCCAGCAGGTGCAGCAGTGCGCCTGTGCTCCCTGCAGGGCACGGTTGAGCAGGATTGCCTTGTCCGGTCTTGTTGCAGGGCTGCAGGCTGCCGTGGGGCATCTCGACCCGGGTTCAGCAGGCCCGGGGGACCCTAAAGTTGTGTCTCAGTTTCACACCTCTCAAGATCTGGTTCTCCCTGCTTTTTTTCAGGATCCGTATACACCAGAGGAGGTGGCCTGGCATAACATTGATGTGCAGCGGGCAGTGTTGGAGTATTTGGCTAGGACTGCCACTTTCCGCCAATCTATTAGTCTTCTGATTACTTTTGGCCCGGCTGGTGCTGGGAGTAAGGCCTCAGTGGTTTCCATTAGCCAGTGGATCCGTGTTGTGGTCTCCATGGCCTATGTGGCTTCTGGCCTGCCTGTACCTACGCACATTCAGGGGCGGTCCACCAGGGGTTTGGCGGCTTCCTGGGCCAATGCAAGGGGGGTTTCTCTGCAGGAGATTTGTAGGGCTACCACCTGGGCTGATCAAAGCACTTTCATCAACCACTATAGGTTGAATGTCTCCCACTCAGGGTTGGTTCCTTCAGGGTTGGAGTTTTGTCTGTGGGGATGTGAATTTGGAGTTCTTAAAGGTGGGTGTTTTTCTGCACTGTTTTTGGCTCTGTGTCTCATTGGGACCTTTTCCCTGTTGCTGCTTTGGTATACCTCATGAGGTAAGTACTGGGACGAGGAAGAGTGGACGTGGAGGTAATGCTCAGATTACTTACCAGTAATCTTCATTAATCCTAGTCCTACTCTTCCTCATCACAGTACTGACAACCCTCCTCTCCCTTCCTGCGGGACAGGTCCCATGCCCGGTTTGGTTATATAAAATGGGTGACGTGCTTAGAGGGGAGGAGTTATAGGGGATAATAAAAATAAAAGAAGATCCGGTGTTGGAGGCAGGTGCCTCAAGAGGTAAGTGCAGTGAAGAGGAAAAGTGGGACTAGTTGTAATGAAGATTACTGGTAAGTAATCAGAGCATTTACAGTGAATCAGGCCCTCAGGCTTTTGTCAGGCTGTAAAAAAGATTAGACGGGATGTTGAAGGAAAGTGGCGGATTCCATTTCAGGCATTTAGAGAAGCGTTCTTCTGTCACAGAAAGACACTTTTCTAAATGGGCATCCGCTTTGCGTTGGGCCCTCAGATACATACAAAAAATGTAAACAGTGTGGCAGTTATCACAGGCCATGAGAGGAGAGGGAGGGTGACAATCAAGCTTGAAAGCGCTTGCCAATTCTCAACAGGATACCTTTCAATTGTGACTGTCATGCTTCTCTTTCCTCTGGACCCGTCAACCCTTCTCATATCACAGGCAGAAGCACAGTGGTGACAGACATTTCTATAAAAAACAAAGTACACTGTCTCCAATAAAATGAGGATAGCTCAGGTGCAAAACACGCTCACCTTGGAAGCAAGACGACACGGAGCAACACAGGTTTGATCCCCGGGTCTGTGCTAAGAAACTTCCGGGTATTAAGCACGTTATAAATAAACAATGATTTTTTATTTATTGATATACGGTTTTAAAAAGAAAAACCTTTTTTATCATTTACAACATTAATATCCACTATTCTCAAAGGATAACTCCCTCCACTCACCGTACAACGGTTTCAAAAAAGTCCATTATGCAATCAACTAAAACAAAGGTTTTCAATTTGCATAAAAGATTCCATTAGAAAAATCACAGGGCAATAGTCAATGTTAGTCTCTCCCCTTGTGTCAGGATTTTCCAACACTTATCAGCAGAAAGCGACGGTATCTGTGAAATAAATTTACCAAACCATTAGGTCCTTATTTCAGTTAGTCCTGGGCAAAAGAGAACCAAGTGTTCTAATGTTCCCTTCACACCTGATTGAGGACACAATCGACAAGTGTGTTCCACATCAAATCCAGTAGATCTGGCACTCAACACCTCTCGAGTCGGATAAAGATTGAATCTGAAGCGCATAAACTGTCCTCGAAGGTGAGGGCTCGGAAATTTCATAAGGTATTTGGGAAGCACGTTTAAGCCTCGAGTTTAGAGATGGCTGGACCCATACAGTATAGGACTATATCTTTCATCTTGGGTGCAATTCCAGTGTTGCGCCCAGAGCTTGTGTTTCACACTGGTAGGGTTAGTAATCAGTGAGACTACAGATACCCCAAAGCCCTCAAGGATAGTCATGCAGATGAGCTTCCATTCACGCAACATACCATCTAAACCTTCGAAAATAGCTTCTTGTACCAGCTTGAAGCTCAAGAATGGATTTGGATCAATACATTTACAGTACAAGCTAAGTGATTTGCAAACCACCATGGCATACATGGAGGTCAGGCCTAGCTCCATTTTACAATCAAACTGATAAGCAATAACAATATCATAGAAACAAGATTTCAGGCCTAGCTCCATTCTTATAACTTGAATTGGTATACCTCTTGGTAGGTGCAACACTTTCTTCCAGAATACGCCCTCCAAGAGCGGGCAGATTTTAGTCGGAAGAGCGAAGAACGCTTCTGCTCCGAATGTTAGGATAGGCACTTTCTTAATGCGATAAAATGCCAGTAGTAAACCGATGGTGAATTTACACTATCTGTTAGAGATGATCCGCGACTGGGTCGCTAAGGTCTTCACCTTGCTTTGCAAAATAGCGCCTCTCTTGGGGCGTTGTTGTTGCTGATGTTTACACACATTCCCAAATACGTAAGCAAGCTTACTTTCACTAGTTTCTCGCCATTCAGGAACTAGAAAAAGTTTGCTACTTTTTCTTCCGGTTGATGCTTCCAATGTAAGTATCTGTGATTTCTTTACGTTGATCTTGAGTCCATTTTCGCCCACATATACTAGGAGAGCATCAAGTTGCCTCTATAAACTTATCAGAGTTTGGTGTATAAGGACCCCGTCATCTACATACAAGAGTCTATCCAGGTGTTCACCACCCAACGTCTTGCTTCCATCAGAGTGTTGATGACGTCTGAAATGAAGAAGTTAAATAGCTTTGGGGCTAGGGAACAGCCTTGCTTCAGCCCTTTTGTTGTCCTAATTGGGTCTGATAGCAGACCCTTTGCGTCCAATCTGACCCTTAGAGAAGTCTTGTTGTACAGGTCTTTTACAACTTCCAAAATGTCAGACGGACAGTTCCGAGTGTCAAGCTTGGCCCAGAGCTTTGTACGATCGATTGTGTCAAAAACATGGGCCAGATCTATGAATGCCAAGTAGGTTTTAGTGTTTTATTAGCTTTTAAGCACCCTTTTAAGATGTTTATTAAGAAGACATTCAAAGTGGTTCCTACACTTTTCACGAAGCCGGACTGTCATGTATCACAGTGTCTCAAGGTCTTGCTCCAATTTTCCAGGCCATGCCGGAGCGGAGTTGCAAATATCTCTCCTGCAACATCCAACAACGCTATAGGTCTTTAGTTGGTAGGGGCTGACCGGTCGCCCTTTTTGAAGATCGCAACTATGACCAAGGTTTTCCATGAACTTGGGACTTTTCTTGATTTCTTAACATAGTTAAACAAAACACATAGGAAGGATGCCCACTGCTCCGGATGTTTTTGAGCATAGCGTTCGACATACCGTTGTGACCGGGTGCTCTAGAGCTACAAGCTTTCTTAATCAGATGTAAGATGTCCTCTCTGATAGTACTAAAGGACAATCCACCAAGTTCCTGATGGCAGTTAAGCATCTGCACCGCATTATTTAATCTAAAAAGAGCTGAAAAGTGGTCAGTCCAAGCGCTAGGTGAAACATTGTTAGTCAATAACGCCTCCTGTGATGCGTTTAGACCATTAATCAACTGCCAAATTTCACATGTATTTTTTTATGCAATGCATTTAAGCATGTTTTCCGAATCTTGCTGCAGCATAGTGTATTTTCTTGATTTTATCCAAACCCAATGTGCTCGTTTAATTTTCTACAGAGTTTCATCTCTTTGTCCGGACCCACCTTTTTGATTTTTTAAGATTGCGACTGAGGATCTTTTACTTCTTAGCCACAGCTGCATCAAATGTATGTATTGATGTAAAAGTAGGTTTATTGCCCGGTCGCCTCAGTTCCTTGAACTCTAACCATAGATGTGGGTAATTCAAAATTTGCTTGGATGTCGGGACCCTGTCATGGCTCAACAGAATTTTGAGTTTGTTTGTCATTTGCTTGATTCTTGCTGGATGGATGCGTAAGTGATTCCTTCCTGGAACCACCTCAAGAGCTGTTGGGAGATGCATAGTCAGCTGATCGGGGAAAGACGTGCATGTGAGATTTAGTACGTTGGGAAGAAGGTTGCACGAGACAAAAATTGTCCAGGGTCTTTCCACTCAAACCACTTCAAGTTGCACTGGCCGAGCGGCCGCCCTCTGTACATCGATTCAAGATATCGATGTTCCTCAACGAGAGTTCACTACGCCATGTTAGGCCTCTCAATTCAGCTTCAGTTGCTGTCAATTTTGAAGTAATGATAAGGCGTTTAGCTTGGTCGAAGGAGTAGATATTGAGATCCCACAGAGGATTAGATATGGATCCTGCCACTGCCACTTTTCTCTTTTGATGTCTATAAGGTCAAGTTACTAGAAAGGAGGTAGTCTCCCGCCCCAATGGGTTGCAGTATACATTGAAGACAATCAATATTATCGAATTGCTTGGGTTGGTCCCACCCACTCTCATAGTGAGAACCTGGATGTAAGGGCTTGGATTCTCAGTGGACAAGACTTGCCAATTTGCCTCGTGTTTTATAGCTATCAACAGACCAGACATTGTTCGACCACTCGTACCTTTGAAAGCTGGGTTAAAGTAGATTGTAAAGCCAGGCAAGATGTGCGTGTTCAACATCCAGGTTTCCTGAAGGCAGATCATCATGTAGGAGTCCGAAACCAGATCCCCCTGTCCAAACAATTGGCTGAACCCTCTTGTGTTCCAGCATCCTATAATCAGATCTTTAAGTTTGCGTTGCTTGCCATATTATGATCGAAATTCATCCGCATCTAAGGTTTCGACCAACCAACTCCAGTCCTCTACGTCATGCTGGGCTCTTCTTACCGCTATGTGTCCTTTTTGCTGGCAGAAGTTGTCGCAGAGCTATCGACTACATAGGAGACAGTTGGTCTTGCTCCCGAATTTGGATCGTAACTCTGAGACCTCATGGATCATTTGCACTGGGCCTCTGGGCCCATGTTTTTATCAGTTTATGCTGCAGCATACACCTCAGAGTTATTGTAGCTCCAGTTCTAACTTCCTCGTCGCTTAAGGTTAGTTCTCTTAAATCAAATCCAATTCTTAACAAGTTAGGGGCCTCGTCAAGTAGTTGTTTTTTGACAAAATTAGACAGCAATTAGATAATCACCATTTCAAGTCTATCTTCCTCAGGAAAGTCAATTATACAAAAATAAAATGCTGTTTCTATTTTTTTAAAGCAGTTACAGTATAGGCCCCCCTAGGATTCATGCCTGTAATGGTGGTTTGGGATGTGATGTTTGTGGAGGGCTGACCCCAGCTGTCCACTGTGCGTTTCACACTAGCTACTTTATATATTAGTTGCCAGTGCATGCATTAGTTACCAGTGAATACTGTTGTATTCAGAAGCGTGCTGGCTTTGGTCACTATTTGTGAGGTATGTGGGTGGTCACCACTACGTTTGGTTAAAGTAAATTAAATTATATCGGTATGTGATGTCAACCAGGAGCCTGAAGCGCACTCTTTCAGGAACTAAAACTGAAAGCATAAACTGATGATGTGTTTCATCAGAACTGCTGTCTATCCCCTGTAGTAAATACTACCACAATTCCAACATGTATAAAAACATCATGTGAAAGGTCAATTTGTCTTCATAATCATGTCCTTTAATATTCCTTTTTGTGTCAAATTTATGGCTGAGTGGGCAACAGAATAAGTGGCCGATGCATTTCGGACCTTAAGTCCATGGTCAGGGCATGCACTGTCTACTTGAGCCCATGTGCCACCAATGGAAAGAATGACCTTATCTAATGTGTTGAAGTACTCAAGCAAAATATGAAGTCATCTTTTACAGAAGTACTCTTCCTTCAGCCAAAGCAATGCGTCCGCGGATGGAAGAATACTTCTGAAACAGGCTGGAATCCTCACTGGTGTTATTTGGTCCCTTCGCTTTTATCATAGGGCTATTTTAAAAGAGTACAACAGGAGTGTAAAAAACCTAAACTACCTATTGCTAGGCAGTAAGCCCAAATGCACTCCTACCGAATCTTCGTTTGGAAGTTAAATGTTGGCTCTTAGTTGATCAATTAATACTCTCATGTGAAGAGAGTGTTAATTGAGTCTTGACTTTAACATATTACAAAATAGAAAATAAATAACATCAATAAAGGATAAATCAGGCATGTAAGATCACTTATGTAACCAATTATACAGATCTGGTACTGACCAATACTTTTTGATACTTTTTAATAGACCTCTCAAGGTCTGTTTTTTCAAACAAATAAACAATGTACAAAAGAATTATTCAGACAATGGTGAAGCATCCAGGAATTCTCATTCCAATTAACAAACAGAGTATAACCTGGTTTGTGAAGGTACATAAATGTAACAAAAGCAGAAAGCAAGTAGCTCAAAGCTTAGCCTTATTATTCACATCCTGTAAATGTTCAAAGGGACATGTATACATTTCATTAACAAATTGTAAACCAGCGATATAAATTTAACAAGCGGCAATAAGTTCACTCTTAAGGTTTTTGTATTGTGAAGTAACACCATTCAGGGAAGCCCCTTTTAATAGGTGACATAGGTAACCAACGCGTTTCGGATCGAATGATCCATCTTCAGGGTGGGGACTTCACTGTTCCTGTATGTAGTAGAGTAGTGATTGTTAAATACGTTCTAAAAGCCTTTCCTGCGGGAAATTCAAAAGAATAAACATTACCATTTAAGCTAATCAGTGAGGTTAACTGATATAATTTTAAACCGAAATAAGTAGAGAGATAATGGGTACTAACCTCAATCTGAGGCTGATAAAGTTCCAATTCAGACCCAGTCAACAGCTGAAATGCGCCGGAGGCCGGGAAGTGACAGAATGCGGCCAGGACACCCTATAAGGAATAATGACAGAGCAATGATCAGACCAAACAGTCGTGAGTCATCTGGATGGTCATAACAAAGTTTTCTCAACGAGCTATGTCTAAGCTATCCACCGAGGGGATAGACACAGATATTAAATGTATGTAGGAGCGCCAGCCTGGTATCTCGCTACGAGATACATGAAGTTCAAAGCATCACGCCAAGTGTAAAAAGGCGGGTGCAAAAAAAGTGCAGACGCAGGTGCGCCGTCCAAACGGAGTCCAAAGACTTACCTAGGTTGCAGATAAACACTGAGTGAGCCGACCGCTGTAAGCGTAGCGGCTCCACTACGGTAGGCATTAGTTGGTGTCCCGGTAACCCCGCGCATGCGCGTTGGGCCAGCCGGGAAATCCGCCATATTGGTGTGGGCCACTCATCGCAGAGGGAGGAGCTCCATAGAGTAATAGGTAAGAGCACCTTAGAATCAATATAACCCATGTAGCGGGGTCTCTATATTAAATATGTAGAGGAAAGCACTCAAACAGAAATTGATTACTCTGGGATGCGAGTGGGGGCACCACCGCGAAACCAATAGGATTCGCGGGGTGCCCCCATCTCGCATCAATATAAATGACAATTCCATGGGGGGGTATCTCAGGTGGCCGCATCTCTGTACTAAAAAGAGGTATTGAACTGGCAAGTCAAGCCAATATAGCTATGTGCATTCCTAATCTACTAATCATCAAATGACAAAGTCATAGAGTAAATGTATCGACAAGTCCATGGTGACGAATCGAGTGGACAAAGAGGGGAATCTGTGATATCACACAATCTAGTTGTTAAGGACACAGGCTCTAGGTATTTGAAAACGAAAACCTAATAAGGAATAAAGAGAGTGGAAATATGAGCTCAGAGTCACAATGACGTGGGGACAACCCTATTTACCGCTTGGGGTGAGGCATTGTAGTCCATGAAACAATCATATGTCAGTTACCCTTGCAGCTGGGCGGACATTGTGGCGATACAGGCTAATTTATACAAAGCACATTAAATCAAATTCAACATTCATCCCCCGAGGGTGCAGTGAGTCTAGAAGATCAATCCATAGTATTTCACGTTGTGCTAATTTCCGTTGTATATCTCCCCCCCTGGTACCTGATGTCACTTGTTCTAAAATAACACATTTTAACTGCGCCACCGTGTGGCGTGCCTCTGTAAAGTGCAATGAAACAGGTGATTTGGGACTCTTGTTCCGAATATTGGACTTATGCTCAGTCCATCTTATTTTCGCTTTCCGAGTAGTCATTCCTACATAATAGAGACCACATGGACATTTCAGTGCATATATCACATTTTGAGCATCACAGGTACAGGAGTGTTTTAATTGTAAAGGTTTGCCAGAATGGGGGTGTGTAATGTGATTGCCCTTTAAGATGTTGCCACAGTGTTGACAATTGTGGCATGGAATAGTGCCTTTGTGTTGGGTGGACGGACCCCCAACTGGGATCTCAGCTTTCACTAGGGTCTTTCGTATAGATCTGCTATTTCTATAGGCAAATGTTGGAGGATCAGGGAAAAGATGTTGCAATTGTGGGTCCAATTGTAGCATGGGCCAGTTTTTTTTATGGCTTTCTTAATTCTTGTGCTCTGGACCGAGTAGGTGGTAACATATGTCAGTGCTTCTCGAGATTTTGTTGGCTTCGGTACTAGTAGTGAGTCCCTGTTTATCTCACGGACCTTTCCTGATACATCTGAGATCAATGTAGAGTCGTATCCTCTTGCTGTGAATTTATTTCCCAGTGTAATCACCTGACGTTCATATTCAGTGGGTTCTGAGATGTTCCTCCTATAACGTAGAAATTGACTCAGTGGCACACTGTCAATGGTTCGTTTAGGATGGAAACTTGTGGCGAGTAATAGACTATTCCTGTCAGTTGGTTTGGTGTAAATCCTGGTCTCCAATTTAGCTCCAGCCACGTAAATTTCCACATCCAGGAAATGTATGGTTGTTGTACTTGTCTCTGTAGTAAACCTAATGCGTGGATTCATCCGATTCATCATGTCAAAGAAATTGACCAATTCGTCTTGAGGGCCAGTCCATACCCCAAAGACGTCATCAATGTATCTCACGTACAGGGATAGGTGTCTCATCCATCTTGGTGATGTGAGAACATGTTCGTATTCCAGATAGTACATAAATGCATTGGCATAGCACGGTGCCATAGCTGCACCCATACTTGTGCCTGAAATTTGGATAAAGTATCTATCCTGAAACTTAAAAAAGTTATTGTTAAGTACCAATTTCAAGAGGGAGAGAATGAACAGCCGGTCTCCTTGACATTTGTCCGATCTCAAAATAAGCCATTCTATAGCTTCTAGGCCAGCTTCATGGGCAATATTTGTGTATAAGGACGTTACGTCCATAGTAAATAATATATCTCTCCCTTCCACAAACTGCGTGTTCTTCAACAGTTGCAGGAAGTGCATGGTGTCCTTCACATAAGTCGGCGTCTCTTGGACCAAGGGTTGAAGTATTTTGTCCAGATATTGTGCCAAAGGTTCAAGGATGCTGTTAGTAGCTGCTATAATGGGACGGCCTGGAGGTTTTAACAGTCTCTTATGGATTTTAGGTAAGATATACATCACCGGCATGATGGGATGTTTATTGTCGAGAAACCGGCGTGTTTTTTCAGAGATTACGTCATTCTCTTCAGCCTCATCCAGGACTTTTTCAATCAGAGCTCGCACTGTTTCTGTTGGGTTCATAGGGACCTCAAGGTAAGTTTCCTCGTCTCTTAATTGGCCTTCAATTTCATCGAGGTAATCCTGTTTGTCCATCAGGACTAGGGCTCCTCCCTTATCTGCTGGTTTGAAGATGATAGTTTGATTGTCCAATAGATTTTTCAATGTCTGGCGTTCTATTTTAGTGAAGTTTCCTTGAGCCTTAGTATTGAATCGTATCTTCTTGAAGTCTTCAAGTACGGTCTTCTCAAAAGTGGATAGTATATGGTTATGTATTGGGGGATTAAAAGTACTTTTAGGAGTAAGTTCTAGGAATTCATGTGGTTCCTTTTCGATGTTGTCTTCTTCCAGAGAGTTAAAGAATACTTTAAGCTTCAATTTGCGCATAAGTTTAAAGAAATCAATCTTTTCCCTCAATAAGGTACTGCTATTCATTGGAACAAAGGATAAACCTTTCCTCAGAACTTGTGTCTCCATCTTCGAGAGATGGTATGACGAAATATTGACTATCAGGGTTTCTTCGTCCCCTTCTTTCTCTGTGGATTTTTTCTTTTGTCCTCTTCGAATCGGCTTTTTTCTAAAAAAGGGGAAGTCGTAGCTTCATGGTTCGTGGACTCGCTGGCTAAGGGACCTTGTGTTGTTTCCGCGGTCTGACCTGGTGTGGCGTCTAGTTCTGTGCTGGAAGCGTCAGAAGAGGTGTTCCCAGTCGAGGGGTGTCCGGTCTTCCGTGGATTGCTACTATTCTGTTTATTCGGGTTATATCCGTAATAGGCTTGCCAGCTATAGACTATGTCCAACTTATAGTCTAGCGTGTCCCTTCTGAACTTCCTGATCTTTTTAGCTTCAAGTTCCTGTGAATAGTTTGCTAGTTTCTGATTAGTTTCTTCAAGAATTTGTTTAAGTTGATCTGCCGTGTAGGTTTTGCTTAATGAAGTTTTAAGACCTTCTATATCTTCATTCAAGGTAGTCAAAGAACGAGCCAGTTCTTCAATCGTTAAAATGATCAAATCCAGTGAGCATTTATTGAGGATCAAATGCCAACGTTTCACAAAGGCAGGATTTTCTTTGCATAAGGTGGGTTCGAGGTTTACCCTCAGGCCTCTTGGTATCCTCTTTGTGGTGAAATACTGAGCTAAAGTTGATGCATGTAACTTGAGATTGATTTCCCTTCGAATCTTCCACTCCAATTGTCGAATCAGGGCTTCTGGTTTATCAGTGGTTGTCAGTTCAGTTCCTGCTATCTTAATCAGCCCCAGAATTCTCGTGGTTTCTTCTTCGCTGAAAGCTAAGGTTTCAGCTCTGTTATTTGTGGTCTGGTCTATTTTAGAGAAAGACATATTATACTGTTCACTAGAGAACAGATATAGGTATTGTATAATACCGAATATCTAGAAGGTGCGTGCAATTCCCTTTGTGTGGTCAGAGAAGGAAAACACAAAAGAACTATGGGGTGGGAATGCACAGCTCATGTAAATCAGGATAATTGATGTGGAGTAGAGGCACGCCAAAGGTGTTAGTTCACACTATTAAATAAAGAAATAATGTCAATGAATTTTATGGTAAAATTTCGGGTGCAGGCGGGCTAACGTCACAAGACCACTTGGGACAAAAATATCTAAACAACCTAAACTACCTATTGCTAGGCAGTAAGCCCAAATGCACTCCTACCGAATCTTCGTTCGGAAGTTAAATGTTGGCTCTTAGTTGATCAATTAATACTCTCATGTGAAGAGAGTGTTAATTGAGTCTTGACTTTAACATATTACAAAATAGAAAATAAATAACATCAATAAAGGATAAATCAGGCATGTAAGATCACTTATGTAACCAATTATACAGATCTGGTACTGACCAATACTTTTTGATACTTTTTAATAGACCTCTCAAGGTCTGTTTTTTCAAACAAATAAACAATGTACAAAAGAATTATTCAGACAATGGTGAAGCATCCAGGAATTCTCATTCCAATTAACAAACAGAGTATAACCTGGTTTGTGAAGGTACATAAATGTAACAAAAGCAGAAAGCAAGTAGCTCAAAGCTTAGCCTTATTATTCACATCCTGTAAATGTTCAAAGGGACATGTATACATTTCATTAACAAATTGTAAACCAGCGATATAAATTTAACAAGCGGCAATAAGTTCACTCTTAAGGTTTTTGTATTATGAAGTAACACCATTCAGGGAAGCCCCTTTTAATAGGTGACATAGGTAACCAACGCGTTTCGGATCGAATGATCCATCTTCAGGGTGGGGACTTCACTGTTCCTGTATGTAGTAGAGTAGTGATTGTTAAATACGTTCTAAAAGCCTTTCCTGCGGGAAATTCAAAAGAATAAACATTACCATTTAAGCTAATCAGTGAGGTTAACTGATATAATTTTAAACCGAAATAAGTAGAGAGATAATGGGTACTAACCTCAATCTGAGGCTGATAAAGTTCCAATTCAGACCCAGTCAACAGCTGAAATGCGCCGGAGGCCGGGAAGTGACAGAATGCGGCCAGGACACCCTATGAGGAATAATGACAGAGCAATGATCAGACCAAACAGTCGTGAGTCATCTGGATGGTCATAACAAAGTTTTCTCAACGAGCTATGTCTAAGCTATCCACCGAGGGGATAGACACAGATATTAAATGTATGTAGGAGCGCCAGCCTGGTATCTCGCTACGAGATACATGAAGTTCAAAGCATCACGCCAAGTGTAAAAAGGCGGGTGCAAAAAAGTGCAGACGCAGGTGCGCCGTCCAAACGGAGTCCAAAGACTTACCTAGGTTGCAGATAAACACCGAGTGAGCCGACCGCTGTAAGCGTAGCGGCTCCACTACGGTAGGCATTAGTTGGTGTCCCGGTAACCCCGCGCATGCGCGTTGGGCCAGCCGGGAAATCCGCCATATTGGTGTGGGCCACTCATCGCAGAGGGAGGAGCTCCATAGAGTAATAGGTAAGAGCACCTTAGAATCAATGGAATTGTCATTTATATTGATGCGAGATGGGGGCACCCCGCGAATCCTATTGGTTTCGCGGTGGTGCCCCCACTCGCATCCCAGAGTAATCAATTTCTGTTTGAGTGCTTTCCTCTACATATTTAATATAGAGACCCCGCTACATGGGTTATATTGATTCTAAGGTGCTCTTACCTATTACTCTATGGAGCTCCTCCCTCTGCGATGAGTGGCCCACACCAATATGGCGGATTTCCCGGCTGGCCCAACGCGCATGCGCGGGGTTACCGGGACACCAACTAATGCCTACCGTAGTGGAGCCGCTACGCTTACAGCGGTCGGCTCACTCGGTGTTTATCTGCAACCTAGGTAAGTCTTTGGACTCAGTTTGGACGGCGCACCTGCGTCTGCACTTTTTTGCACCCGCCTTTTTACACTTGGCGTGATGCTTTGAACTTCATGTATCTCGTAGCGAGATACCAGGCTGGCGCTCCTACATACATTTAATATCTGTGTCTATCCCCTCGGTGGATAGCTTAGACATAGCTCGTTGAGAAAACTTTGTTATGACCATCCAGATGACTCACGACTGTTTGGTCTGATCATTGCTCTGTCATTATTCCTTATAGGGTGTCCTGGCCGCATTCTGTCACTTCCCGGCCTCCGGCGCATTTCAGCTGTTGACTGGGTCTGAATTGGAACTTTATCAGCCTCAGATTGAGGTTAGTACCCATTATCTCTCTACTTATTTCGGTTTAAAATTATATCAGTTAACCTCACTGATTAGCTTAAATGGTAATGTTTATTCTTTTGAATTTCCCGCAGGAAAGGCTTTTAGAACGTATTTAACAATCACTACTCTACTACATACAGGAACAGTGAAGTCCCCACCCTGAAGATGGATCATTCGATCCGAAACGCGTTGGTTACCTATGTCACCTATTAAAAGGGGCTTCCCTGAATGGTGTTACTTCACAATACAAAAACCTTAAGAGTGAACTTATTGCCGCTTGTTAAATTTATATCGCTGGTTTACAATTTGTTAATGAAATGTATACATGTCCCTTTGAACATTTACAGGATGTGAATAATAAGGCTAAGCTTTGAGCTACTTGCTTTCTGCTTTTGTTACATTTATGTACCTTCACAAACCAGGTTATACTCTGTTTGTTAATTGGAATGAGAATTCCTGGATGCTTCACCATTGTCTGAATAATTCTTTTGTACATTGTTTATTTGTTTGAAAAAACAGACCTTGAGAGGTCTATTAAAAAGTATCAAAAAGTATTGGTCAGTACCAGATCTGTATAATTGGTTACATAAGTGATCTTACATGCCTGATTTATCCTTTATTGATGTTATTTATTTTCTATTTTGTAATATGTTAAAGTCAAGACTCAATTAACACTCTCTTCACATGAGAGTATTAATTGATCAACTAAGAGCCAACATTTAACTTCCGAACGAAGATTCGGTAGGAGTGCATTTGGGCTTACTGCCTAGCAATAGGTAGTTTAGGTTGTTTAGATATTTTTGTCCCAAGTGGTCTTGTGACGTTAGCCCGCCTGCACCCGAAATTTTACCATAAAATTCATTGACATTA
Organism: Ambystoma mexicanum; assembly: GCF_040938575.1. NCBI lineage: Eukaryota > Metazoa > Chordata > Amphibia > Caudata > Ambystomatidae > Ambystoma > Ambystoma mexicanum. The sequence goes on from NC_090925.1 coordinate 836,228,325, forward strand.
TTTCTTTATTTAATAGTGTGAACTAACACCTTTGGCGTGCCTCTACTCCACATCAATTATCCTGATTTACATGAGCTGTGCATTCCCACCCCATAGTTCTTTTGTACAACAGGAGTGTACCAGACTGTCCATCTTGATATGATAACTTTTTACCAGAAAATAATGTATATGGTTATTCTAGGTTTTCATAATGTGCTCTGCTCAGCAAGACATGTGTAATGTTCTTATTATGGCTAAAATATAAACTGAAAGAGATCACTGTACATTAACACTGTACATCATTAAAAAGAGTCTGTTTGCAATGTCAGTACAATTAAATAATTTCCTTTTTTAATAGCTGTTTTTTTTTCTAAACAAAATTGCAATGACACCATACTTTAAAATAAAATCTGGGATGATCTGCCACTGAAGTACAATCGGGGGAGGTCATAAAGCCAGAACGTGATAAAGAAAATGATCCTATCAATTAAATAAAGTCAACCTCAACATGACCTTAAAATTGAACGGAGGGGATATATGGAAATTATCAGAGATTTAACAGAGTGATAAGTCATCCAGATGGAACATGGATGGGCAGGAAAGATAAATAAAAACACAGCTTCCCCTGTTGTCTGGAATTCTCTGACAATGTGACAGTCATTGGAGAGATGTAAATGGTGTTAAATATTGAGTTTTTAACAGAAAACTCAGAAATCTGACACAGATTTATTTTAAAGTACGTTGAACAGGTTTGCCGCCAGATGTGTGTCACTTAGAAGGCTGGAATCCTTGATCTCCGTGGGCCGAAACATTTGTCCACAAATCTTCTGATTAATCCAAGGAAGAAAGTACTTTTTTTTATTTGTACTGGTTTAAACAAACCTTACAAAATCAATAGAATTATAAAATGCATTACAATACAATAAGAACCCATTACATCAAAACACAGTAGATTAAACATTTACCATTTTAATTTCATAAATACATTGTTTACAATCTCCCAGTCATTCTATAAGTTAAGGAGAAAAAAAACGATTTTGCATTCATATGTTAAAATTCATCATTCAATTTCAAAACATTTAAAAGGGAAACAACCTTGATTATTAATGATATTAGTTTGCCACCTAAATATCTGGTACCCAAAAGTGGTTTTATTCAAATACATAACATCATGTACATATGCAGTCAAAAAGATTTCTCTTTTAGACTGCAGAAAAGGGCAGTGTATAAAAATATGCTTCAGGGACTCAACAGTCTGATGACAGAACCTGCACAGATTAAACCTCTAACCAATAGAATTTCCCTGGTGTGAATTACATGTAATCTAATTATTTACAAATTCCTCAGAACTCGACCATCTGGACATTGAATAATATAACGAAGAAAAGTCCCTCTCCTCTTATGCTCTATGAACAGATCTGTAATAGTTTATACAAATACCTTGCATCACAAGTTTCAATCCAGTCTAAGTCATACATTTTCTTCTTGACCTCAATTGGGTTGTTAACAAGAAGCTCCATAGTAATATCCCTTTTACCCAAAGCATTGAGACATTTCCCTTTAAAACTAGTGAAACACCCTAGGCTGATATTCTCCATTTGCTCACCAATCCGATAGTACAGGGTATTGGGAAGAGCCATTAAAATTATCCCGTACAGAATACAGCTTTCCACATAATTACATCGGACATGGAGGTTAATACCAACTCGTATTTTATGAGTGCAACTGGAACACAACTTGGAAGAGTCAGTGCTTTATGCCATATTCTCCCCTCTAGTTTCCCAAAATCAAACTCTTCTGAAATGACCAAGTTTTAAAGCCATACAGGGCAGCTGGTAACACTTTCAAATTAGAATAGGAAATGAGGGGAGAAAAAGTACACTTTTTGTGTGATAATAAGCATTGGTACTCCAAATTGCATTCCTTTCTCCATCAGTTTACTATAAAGTGTAGCCCGATGTGACGCTCTCACGAGAGTGTAACCCAACTATTTAATACACTGTACAACTGACACGTAATTTCCCCCTAAAGACCAAGTACATTTAGGAGGTTTACTCCTCACTCCATTAAAGCATAATACGTTGGTCTTTGCAGGATTGGCATTTTCTTTATAGTATATTCATCAAATTGTATGGAGGCGCTGGAGACCTATTTGAGTTCTGCCCATAAGGAGGACATCATCTGCATAGCTCAGCCAAGAGCATTTTTCCTTACCAATCATTGGGCGTACAAATGAAGTTGGCTCTGTATACTCTCCTAGATCTGATATATATATATAAATTAAAGAGGCAGAGGGACAAAACGCCTTGTAGTTGGTAACCTTCCCTGAGCGATCAATCATACTTTAAGTTTAGTGTTGGAGTGTATGTGTACTAGAATATCCAGAAGATACTCTGGAAAACTCCAGCTCCTACGTTGTGACCAGATCCTTATTCTATCCACCATGTCAAATGCCAGGCTCAGATCTACACAAGCTACATACACCATTCCTTCCTTCCTGCACCTTCTATTAGCTCATTCATTATAGGCCCATTTGCATCAGTCCCAAGCCCCCTCCTAAAACCGGTCTGGAACTTAGCCTGTTAGTTTTTAATATCCAATCTTCAATTTCCTTTAATAAGCAGGCTGAGAAAACCTTACAGTCGGCATCCAGGAGGGCAATCGAACGATAGCTTGCAGGGCTAGGTTGATGTGCTCTCTTAAAAATAGGAGCTATAATTAATATCCAATCTTCAATTTCCTTTAATAAGCAGGCTGACAAAACCTTATAGTCGGCATCCAGGAGGGCGATCGGACGATAGCTTGTAGGGCTAGGTCGATCATCTCTCTTAAAAATAGGAACGATAATTAATGTCTTCCAAAAAATCCAGGATGGTTAAAGTCTTTAAAATATATTTAAACAATAGGAGTAAACTCAAGGCCCAAATCCTAGGTACCAATTTCATAATTCTGTTGCAGAGTCAATTGGGTCGTGGGGAACGCAGGTCTGAGGAAGCTCGAAGGATTGCATAAATGTGTTCTTCTGAGACCTTCAAATCCCAGGAGCCACCACAATCAGACTCATATGCTACCACTGAGTTGTCTCTATATAGTACTAGAAAGGGCCTACTCCATTGATTCTCTGCAACAGGATTAATGACTCCATACTACTAGATCCCCTACCCTGCACAAGGGACCTAACTTGTTTAGCATTATGTCCCAATGCTGTCTCAAGCATATGTTCTCCATCCCGTTGTGCTAATAAATGTCTATGGGCCTTTAGCTAGTTTTAAAAGCACTGTTTCACTTTCTTAATCTTATCTACTTTAGTAGTAAGACAGAGCATGCCAGCTCGTATTGTGGTAATATCTAGCCTCATTTATTTTTCCTAATTTGAACACAATGATTATATTTAGTTACACAACTAATAGGAGGCAGTGTCAGCTTCCTCCCACAAACCTCTGCAATTTTTCTGAGTAATAAATGTGGGAAATGTTTCCACTGTGAAATACATTAACCTATATTTCAATTTTGTGGAATTCCGTAGCGCCGTAATTACCACATTAAATAGTTCTAGACTTCCAGAGCTCCAGAGAATACGATTCTTTTTTTGATTGCTGGAGATGATACTAGAGATGGTTTGTGAAGGGCATCTTAAATTCACATTGAAGAAGGCTAGTAATATAGAATGGTCATTGGCCATATTCTCTGAAATTACAAATTGTTTCGCAAACATGAAAACCTTTTCTAGCATAGAAACAATCAATCCAGGAGGCAGAGTTCTCCCTATGCCATGTTGGTCGACTTGGAATATCTCCCAATACCAGTCCATTAGCTACAATGAGTCCCCAATTAGTGCAAAGCTCCCAACAGATTTGACCATGTTCTATTTGGTGTTGGTCATATTCCGATCCCCAATCCTTACCAGCATTCGTACAGTTTTTAAGAAGTAAACAGTTTGGGCCTTATTCACAGAGTGTTTTTGAATGGGATTGCGCCATTACAGAAGGCTTCTGTGAATCAGGCCCTTTGCATTCCAGCCTCCCACAACCACAACTTCTCCATATTGACCCCCCACTTTAAAGGCTTCTAAAATAGTACTCACAGCAGAAACAAAATCCATTCATGCGGATTGTGTGAGATGCCAGTAAATGTTAAGAAGTAATCCAAGTGATAAAAAAGTGCTACCTGAAAAGGATAGTTCAACTGCCAAAATATCCCTGGAATCCTGTGAAACACATTTCCCTACAAATCCAAATCTGTTATCAATTGCAATAAGGAGTCCTCCAGAAGGTCTACCACCAGCTTGCTAATAGCAGGCTGCTGGAAAATGCAGTAGCCATCCCAACCCAAAGGGTCAATCGCACACGTTTCTTTCCAAAGGCAAACTAAGAAATTTGGTTATTTTACACTCTTGTGCAAACTTGTCATAACCCTTGATATTTCATGAGAGAAAACACAGTTTGGAACCAGCATCATCTCCTTCATGTGATACAGCGACGACAAAATCTACTACTGGTTTTGAGCTCATTCCTTTCCAGGAGTATTGCAGGGAGCCGGGTACAATCTTCAAATGAGTTCAAAACCTGCCCTTGAGAATTTATAAAACGTGCTTCTCTACTAGTATTTTTCACTGAGCAACTTCCACAAAATCTTCCAGAAGACATATTGACCCTTTTCTCCTGACTATCCATCAGTGGTATTACCTTGATCTCACCTCTACGACCTGCCGCCAACATACTAGGGCGCAAATCACAACCCATTGATAGAAGGGATTATTCGGGTTCCTCGTTCAACATTGCATAAACCACCCAGGATGGAACGTTGATGGCCACAATATCAGTTCTTTATTCATCAAAGAAGTCTACAAGGTGTAGGTCTTTCGTTGAAATTAACATTAGTCAACAGATTTAATAAAATAGAGCCAATATGTTGGAACAATTTAGGATTAACCTGCTACAATTTTAACCAATTCAAAACAAACTCTAATATTACAAAAGAACATGCACAACCATAGGCAGTAAAACTTGTTTAGGCCCAAAACTCAGTCAGTTGAGAGCTTTGTGTATATCCCTGTTTTACGACATGTAAGAGATGCATGGCATCACAAGTATGACATGGACACAAAAAGTACAATTTGTAAAACCTTTATTTAATTCTCGGGGTTTGGAAAAACTCCTACTATACCCTATAGCTAAAATGGGAGTAGTCTCTACCATCAAATAATAAAGAAAGCACTGTCCTAGTCAGTCTGTCAAATCAAAATGGCCTATACTACAAAACCTAATGCCTCCCCTATCTCTTATACAAAAAGTGTGTAAAGGGAAATATGTATGCAAAGAAAATCTGTGGGAAAATAAAAAGAATCAGAGTGGCTGAGCCAGCTCTCCTCCCCGCATTGGACATCACAGAGTAAGGCGGTCCCCATAGACAGGGTGATACACTCTGACTCAGGTTCTCAAAACAAAGCAGTTCAAAATGTCGATCGAGGCTCACCTGGCCTTCCACGTTAAAGTAACCTTTCCAGCGTTAACAAAATGTATTTCACAGTTCAACAAGAGGGTTCACAGTTCAACCAAAAGTTCAAGTAGGCCTCCCTCGATCAGGCTCGGACCTTTCAAAGTAAAAGGTTCACAAAGGCCTCCATCAGTCGGGCTCAGACCTCTCACTCACAACACTTGCGGGGGTTCCATTCCTCAAGCTTCATTCACCTTCGTTAGGAGTTCCCTTCCCCTAACTTATCACACTTCACTTCCAGTCTCCCTCAGTCAGACTCAGACCTTTTCTTGATGTCGAAGACTTTCGAATGTGCAAGGCTTTTACTATAGACCTCCTTAGGACCACTTTGACTTTACCTTCAACTAGCACTCTTGTGTTATTTGCCCCAGTGTTTCTTTGTCTATGGAGTTCAATCTCGTAAGCACAAGAGTTCAATATTCACTCTTTATTTTCCCTTTTGCCAAAGTCACTCTTGATCATCATGCTCTTTAAAGTTAATTCACTTCAATGCTTTTTAATAAAACATTTCACCTTTCGGGAGACTTTTGAGTGCACTCCTTCGTTTTGCCAGACCACTCCGCTACTCTGTATCACTGGTTTCTCAGCTATCAGTAATTTAAAGTTCACCACATGTCTGCCTTTCTTCACGTCTCTTCCACATGCGTGCAGCCTTCAATTGTACAATATACTTTTGCAACTTCAATCTTTCCTTAAACACAACGGTCTTTCATGTTGCTCTCCAACTCACTGGCTGTGTGCATTCCTTTCTTGTCTTTGCCTTTTAATTCACGAGTCAAGGTTAATACCACAGGCTTGGCCTCACCTCCCCAACTCTGTCGTTCACCTGAGTGTCTCAGGCGCCTTTGAAACACAATGCAGTCTTCTTGTCAGGAATATGGCTTTCACAACGTATCTCTTACGATTCTTTGAAGGCAACGACTTCCTGCAGGGGATTCCTGCATTCCTTCAACCCTGGCTATCGTCCCTCGATCTGTCGCTCTACTCCAGTAGGTTCGCCTTCGCCCAGGAACTTCTGCTGCTTCTCGCGTTCCACCTTGCTCAGAGGTCTCAATGTTCCGCCTTTTATCCTTGTTGGGATAGCTAGTGGGTATCAGATGTATGTGATTAAAGTCAAGTGCCTGACTTTGCCTGACCCGATTAGTGGGCCATGTCCAATGGAATGTGTTATGGTTAGCCTTGTTACTTTCCGTCGCCCTCTTCCTCGGGCCAGTATTTGTGTTGAAAAGGGGCGGGAGAGTTGGGACATCAGAGACTCCTATGAAATCGGAGGGGTCATGGGTACGGGAAAGGGGGGAATACAGTGTATCGCCATTGGTCACCTCACCCCCATTCCCCGAAGACCCCTGACCCAGGTGATCCTCCCACACTGGTCCACCAACACCAACTGGATCCAAAAGAGATGGCCTTGTCCTGGCCACCTAGATAACAAGTCCCTGAGGACTAGTGGATGAGACACCCTTTGGTTTCTCACAGACAGGACCATAATATAGGTGAGTATGAATTGTGCTGTCTTGAGGTCGCACAGATGTTTGCATACCCCAACCTTTGGTTCCTACAGGAACAACATGACTATAAAGCACTGTTAAATCACAACGATTGTCAATAGCCTTAGTTGGATTACATTCCCACTTTCTGTCCAGCAATTTTGGCAATGTTTACAAGCTGCTGTTTGGATAGTAGGCTTACTTTGCATCCCTAAATCTCTATCTGTTTGCATATGTACGTCACTTGCAGTCGCAGAAGTGGGCCCCTCATAAAAAGGGCTTGAAGTATCAGTATCAATGTCAGACACAAACAACCCCTTGGGGACCATAAATTAAGAACATCCCGGGCCAGTAGCACACTCTTCCTGCATATGCATTGTGAGCCTTCGCGTGTGCACCACAATCTCTGAAATGCTGTAAAATAGGGTCCAACCTCCGCTCCTTTCCCTTCACCCAAGTCTCTTTAGTTTTTAATTACAGACAATCAGAGAGGGTTTCACCACATTGCAGTGCCTTATCAAGTTGTAGTGGCAACTCTATTACCGCAGCTTCATGAGTATGTCCAATTTGATCACTTGTGGGGTGTGGGGGGGAGGTGTGGGTGCAGAGTTCACATTTAATAGCTATGCGGCACGATGGTGAAGATAATGGCGCCAAGGGTATTTTGTGTAGAAGGAGTGTCTAAGCAGAGGCGTTGCCCCAGGTCTTTTGGTTGTAGCCCCAGATAGAAGCTCAGGAGCTACAACTAAAAGGCTAGCTAGCCCCGAGTCCCGACCGTCCCAACATTAGCGAAGCCCCAGATCTTTTCCAGACCTAGCACCACCCCTGCGCCTAAGCCACGTGATACCATATTGATGGCTTTAAAATGATTGGAAATGGGAACTTGTGATTTATGCACCTACAATCCAGGTACTTTCTTCAAGTGCCTGAACTGCAGCCAACTCTGTAGAATTTATTGAGTGCAGGAATTTACGAGAGTTCCTTTTATTAGACTTAGTTTTAGCTTTAGGATACCCAGTGTTTTTTGGTTACTCATTACAGGTGCAGGTGCAGTGGAGTCAGCTAGTTTCTCCCTGAGTACGTTATCAACGTGTAGGTTACTACCCATTTCAGTTAACAGAGGGTTTCGGGCCAATAACATCATTTCCCAGCACTGCTCCGATTCCAATAGTCTTGGACATTTGGGCCAGTCCAAGCACTCTACTGGGAGGAGATGGAATTGTAGCACTTAATAATTCCAATTTCAAATGACTGTCACTCAAAACCAAAGTGTGCGCTCTCACCTCGTCTCAGATGTTGTCATGAAGCCCCATGAGTGCACTCAGAACCAGGGCCAGTGCAGACATTGTCGGAGAGGTAAGCTTAATCCTCTCAGCATCTCTGAGAGTGTGATGGAAAGGCGCACTTTCTTTCCCATTGTTTAGTTGCTGAGGCAATGTTTCACTAGATGAAAGCAGCACTGTTAGCAAAGTGGGGGTTTATTTTATTTTATTGGATTGGATATTTGTAAGGCGCCTATACAACAAAGGGTGCCACAAGACAAAAAAGGTGAGGGGGACAAGGGAGAAATATAACAATAACGGTCCTACTTGGCCTTGTGACATTCGGATTGTGCAAGTGCAGTAACAAGATGTGTGAGTGGGCCGGGAAGTGCCGGTCTGCACTAATTTGCAAATTGGTGGGGAGGGAAATGCAGGGGAAAGAGGGGAGAGCTCAAGTGAAAGGGGGGGTGGAGAGGGCCACAGGGGTAGGCGAGTGGTAAAGGGAGGCGAGAGCAAGTGCCAGGGATTGCATGGGGAGTAGGGGGGGGGGTGAGGGTCCACATGCTAAGTACGAGGAGGGGGTGGACTGGGCAGGGGTGGGGGTGCCCTGTAGAGCTCAGAGGGAACCAGGCAGCCAGTCACTCCGGCAGACAGGGGAGGGGGAAGGAAGAAGAGAAGAACAGAAAAGGAGGGTCTTGAGAAGCTTCTGGAAGTTAAGGAGACCAGGCTCAAGCCTGAGAGGGGCAGGGAGGTCAAGAACGAGGTGCCCCCTGCAGAGGTGTAATTAATCCTTCCATCAGGTTAGTATTTCTTACATGTTCTCTATCATTGTCCATACACGAAGTCCATTTGCAGCTTCAATCAGACTTTGCTCATTTATATTGCAATAATCCACCATTGCACATGCTCAACACAGAGCCAGAGTCGGGAAGAAGTCTGATTTTCTGACCAGCAATTGGGTCATTTTAGTGGGCTCCAAGTGTTTAAACTTCTCCCAACATTTCTTCCCCTCATGTATATTTACGGGAGAGTGCCCCAGATGTATGCCTAGTTCCACCAAGTCCTCCTCTGAGAGACCATTCCCCTGGCTACGGATAGGTGAGAGTCCTCCCACCGCAGCTGCCATGGTCTCATTAAATAAGCTGAGACCCCCATTACAGAAGAGGGAGGCTCTGTCTGCTACAATCTCCGCGTCTTCATTTAAGAGACCCTGATTGTGGATAAAAGAAGCTCCTCCCACATCAACATCTTTCAAGCACCGTTATATGGCAGCTCGGGGAACACCTCTGTATTCCCTAATGCAGCTACCGAGTGATTTTGAAGTAAATAATTGGAGTTGCTTGCCATAATATAAATCCACGGCCAAAAGTCACAATGTTAGAAGCAAAGACAAATATGGTCTACACTTGCAGAAAGGGGACCTGCAATCAAAGAGGAGGGCAAAGTCCAACTTGAAGAAGATATTACCTGGCATCCGCTTCACTGCAAATTGGCCGAGCTGCTGAAACTGCTTCGCAAGTGGTGAGCTCACCGGTCTTTAAATAGCTGCCACCAATATTATAATACTCCAAAGGACTCCCCGGGGCTCATGAGGACTGCAAAGACTGCCACTTTCACCCACATCCTCGCCACAAACGTGCTACGCGCCGTGGAGCAGATTATATACTCCAGGCAACAGTGCAGTTGATGACTACTGAGTCTGCAGGTAACACTAATAGAACCCAGAGGTATCTGCACCAGGTACTGTTCAGCTACTAAGACTGCCGCTTTCAGCCACTTCCATGACACACACGCTGCGCGCCGAGGGGCAGATTATATACCCCGGGCAACAGTGCAGTTGATGACTACTGAGTCTGCAGGTAACACTAATAGAACCCAGAGGTATCTGCACCAGGTACTGTTCAGCTGCTAAGACTGCCGCTTTCAGCCACTTCCACGACACACGCACGCTGCGCGCCGAGGGGCAGATTATATACTCCAGGCAACAGTGCAGTTGATGACTACTGAGTCTGCAGGTAACACTAATAGAACCCAGAGGTATCTGCACCAGGTACTGTTCAGCTACTAAGACTGCCGCTTTCAGCCACTTCCACGACACACGCACGCTGCGCGCCGAGGGGCAGATTATATGCTCCAGGCAACAGTGCAGTTGATGAGTACTCAATCTGCAGGTAACACTAATAGAGCCCAGAGGTATCTGCACCAGGTCCTGTTCAGCTGCTAAGACTGCCGCTTTCAGCCACTTCCTCGCCACACCGAGGCAGTTCCTTTTGAAAAGAAATCAGAACTTAGGGATGGGTTAGGATTGCAAATTACTGACCTGTGGTTAATTATTGCTACAATTAGTGTGTTACTGAAGGTCTTAATAGAAAGGAATGGACCTTTTTGATATATAGTTTCTTTGTGTTTTTATTGTAAAATAATTATAATAAATCTGTAGCATGTGGTATAGTGTTCTTTCGTTGCGCAGCGTGTTAATATTCCCTTTTTCTTTTTGTGTATACACTGCTCATAGTCAATTAATCTTCTCAAGGGACATTGGTCTTGGGGTCTGAGCCTAGTCAGGAAAAAACAATTGACGAATCCAAGCATTTATTGGAATGAAAGCAATGGATTGTGAGGGTGTGATAGATGCTGCGGGTGATACAGCATGAGTGATTAATATGGAAGGAATGGCGTTATAGCTCAACGTTTTCGCTATGTGCGATATGGGCTGCTAACAAGTCTTAGCCACGAAAATGAAAACCTATCCAATGATCTATGAAATCTCAATAAAGAATTTGTTTTGTACACGTTCATTAAAATATGTACTTTAATGCTTATTAAATAATTGGATAAATTCTCTTTATATATGTTTTATGTAAATTATACTATGATACAGTTTAGAGAAAAAAAGGAATAGAGCATGTTCTAAATGAAGGAAGCACCAAACCTGTCCCCAATAATTTCAAGCATCAAAGAATGAGCCATGCCTGAACCTTTGGTGGACCTTCTATGCAGACTGCAGGAAGGCCTCCTGGACTTGAGCAAACACTTAAGTCCCTTAACAGGAATGTGAGTTCTCTATCATAAAACACTCCTCCCAATTTGTGCTCCAGCTGATCTCCGGTGTGATTGGCTCGTCAGTTCCTCAAGAGGGCCATGGTGGTATCAGATGGGGTTGGCCACCAACTTTATAGCTACTAGATACTTCTTCGCGCAGTAGTCGTTGAAGGTCTGGGACAGGACGTAGGATAGGAATTCCTACAGTGCTTGCTCCGCTCGTTATTGTCTTAAGGCTTGATCGGCAGATTGCCAGGCTTTTCCATGTCTCGAGGCTGCAGCGATCATCCTTGAATCTATAAGGTTTTGACCTTATTGCAAGGACCTTATTGCAAGGCCAGCTTCTCTAATCCCCCCACAGTGATCATCTCGGAACATTTTGAACCAGCCGATGGGTTGGCTTAAATATTGGCCCCTGTTGTGGTGGTCATGGCCACCAGCATGGTACAGTGGGTATGCCAGCTTCCTTATTGCTCTGTGATCTGGCAGGGATCTTTGAATGCCCTGAACTCAAAGATGTGCTGGCTTACCTATTACTCATCGCCATGGTGATCACTCCTCGTTACTTATTGCTGTGCTGGTTGTGGTTCAAGGTTATGAACTAGATGGGGAGTTTAAGCTTTTGGTCAAGGTAATGGGTAGCTTCTGTAGTGGTCATTGCTGTGGGAGCTGCTTTACAAGGTATTGACCCAGTTCATGAGGTAGCTTCACTACTGCTCCAGGATTTTGTGCCCACCATCTAATATGTAGACCCGACAAATGGGCAGGCTTCTTTTGGGTGTTTCATCTTTGAATGTCTCGATTGGTGAATGGGCTGGAATGCCTCTTTGCACTTGCCATGGGAATTATGGCCAAACGTCATGAAGCAGTTTCCAGGCTGTAGGTCCTGGCCCAGTTAATGGGCTCGTCTTTCACTATTGCTATTGGTGCAGGTGGTAATTTTCCAAACTCTTGGAGCACTTGAAGGGCAGGCTTTACTTTTGCATCTTGCTGTTGGTTGTAGCCAAACATCTTGTCCCAGCTGACATGCGGACTCCCTAACCCCGCCTTTTTGTGGTTCACCAAGTTGATGACGTGGCTTTTATATTGCTTCCTGCTGTGATGGTTATGACTGAACAGACATAGGACCTGGCTTCCCCGTTACTTTCTGGTCTACTGTGATGTTCAGAGCCTACGGTCTTGAAGCAGGCAGGTGTCGCGCTGCGATCCGCATTACTTCTTTCCGTGGTGGGTAAGGGCAACTTTCATAAAACTTTCTGCGGGGACGGTTATGAATTAAGGGCCTGCACCACGAGATACGACAGCCTTTGTACTGCATTCTTCATGTGGTTAAGGGGGTCTTAAACCAGTGGATGAATCACGTTGCCTACAATGCGTTGGGCTGGTGGCTACTGTCGAGAGTCTTCGGCGGGTTGATGGGATAAAATGCCGACTTCCCTATTGCTCTTTGCAATGTTCCTTGCTAAAAGTCTTGATCCAGTCGATGGTGTGGGCCTTGCATTCTTCCCAGCTGTAGAGTGGCTGGTAGCCAAAGTGGCGCTCAGCTTTGTCTGTCTGCACGGTGAAGGTGGTGCTGGCCACGGCCAGGGTGTACATGTTCAGTATAGGGGCGTAGCAGCACAAGGGGCGGAGCAGCCACTGCAGGAGTTCGTTCAGGAAGGCCAGAATGAAGAGGAGCCAGTATGGGATGAGTGGCCTGGACCCTATAATGCGGAAGCCGCAGGATGCCAAGAACTCCATGTTGAAGTCGTAATAACTGAGGTAAGGAGAGTTGTCGTAGCAGAAGTAGACTTGGCCACTCACCGATGATGGCGACTCCTGCATTTTACGGGCTGCAAGCAGGTGCATCCAGGCCACGTTGCCTACAAACACAAAATGGTGATATGATATTTTATTTATAGCGTGCCTATACACAAGTGTTTCAAGGTGCGACGAGGCAAGGGAGTGGAACAGAGGGAAGACAGAGACAACGATCTTACTAGCCCCAGTGACATTGAGATCCCGCAAGTGCAGGGAGGGGAGACGGGGAGACGTGCCAGGGGAAGTAGAGGGGGAGAAGTGCAGGACATAGGATCAACAAAACAGGAAAAGGAAGTGCGGCCATCAGGTGGCAGGGCAGGGTTAAGTGTGACAGTAGGTGATTGGGAAGTGCAGGAAGGGGACTGTAGGGTGACAGATACAGCCCAAGTGCAGGGTGGCCAGGCGGCAGTGCAGATGTGCAACTGGGGGGGGGGGCAAGGACCGGGGCCCAAGGTTCAGAGGGTGGCCAGGTAACCAGTACAGTGACAGACAGGAGATCCGCAGGGATAGGAAGAGAGAAGGCAGAAGCAAAGAGGAAAGTCTTGAGCAGCTTCCCGAACCTGAGATGGTTCTGCTCAAGTTTCAGAGAGGCAGGGAATGATCACAAAATAGCCAGGACTACAATATGCAAGACTACCAGTGAGGGCCAAGTGGTGGGGTTGGCAAGGGCGTGTCATTTCAGGAACAGTGTGCACTGTCAGAGCTGTGTGCGCGGATCCCGGTTCTGGAATGGCAGCAGGTGTAGCAGATCAGTTGCCATGTGCGTGTTGGCCTCACTCACAGAATAATACGGGGTGCTGCTGGTCAGAATGGAGGTAAATTGGCACAGCTTTGCGTGGAACAGTGGAGTAAAGATATTAAAGAGGACCGCTCTCCGCGCGAGCCCTGCATACGCACCCACATACACGCGGCCATGTTCCGTGGACGCTGGGATGATACGTAATATGCGACCTCCGGTCTTCAGACCCTGCTGGTAATAGGAACGCATCAGCTCGTGCTTCTCCCCGTATATACCCGTGGGCCTCAAAGCACAGGTGTGAAGCCGCTTCCCACCTTGCACCTAGGGAGGGAAGGCACAAACAATGCTTTACATCACACAGGCCCCAAGTGGGGAAGAGGTACTGTAAAAAAACATCATAGGTGCACAGTGGGAAGATCTGCCGAGCTAGCCGTGGCATGATGCAGAGGCAGCGATCACAATAGGCAGCAAGCAAACCTGCAACTCACTGATTCTATGCACGTTTGCATGCCTAGCACAGTCTGGCGAAGGTGCATTGTCTGTAGCACTGTATGTGCTACTAACACCATAAATGCCAAGTGGACCCAGGTCATGGATGACACCTTCAGCCAGGCCTGTGTTTTTCCATTGCATGCTGGGACTTGTAGGCCCATACTTACAATGGGAAAAACGAAACTACACATCCCAGAATAGAATGTAAAAGAAAAACAGGACTGGCTCAAGGTGACAACACCTCAGCAGGGGCCACTTGACAGCTATGGATCAGCAAAGTTCATATATGTTAAACTGATTAACGCCAGAGCGAGTCATGTTACCAGAATTTGGTAGCCTAGCCACACATCTATGCAACACGTGTTTCACCTGTTGAAATATCTTCTGAGCCATCATGGCACTTACATTTTTAATATGCATTTCAACTTTGGTTATTGCACATGAGCGAAATAATCCCCACAAAAAGGTGAACATGCTACACCAAGTATACAATATGAAAGCATAGCCTGTATGTACTGCACTGAACACAGGCTGCGTTACAGGATACACTGATTGGATCAGAACCTACGGTAATCACCGGCCAGGCAGCAACCTCAGGGCCTGATTCTGAGTTGTGTGGAAAAACAGAGCAGCCGTGTTTCTTCAATGAAAGACACTTTTCTACAGACTCTCTTGGACTCCAGAAGTAGTGCACTGGAGTATAATTGTCACTTCTGTTCACCAGTTCAGCTCCTCACTGCACAGTTTGGCAACGCTCCCGTTTGCTGCACCAACCGCTGTGCTGCCAGTGTAGTCTCATTCTGCACGCTCAGCGCACATTTCGACCTATGAAAGGGTGCAAGGTGCAAGCGGCAGCTTTCATAACAGAGTGTGGCAGGATTTGGATTTAAAAAAATACATTTGTATTAGAGGCTGTGAAAAGGTATTGCAGAAATGGTCCACAAGAGGGCGCAGTGAACCCGCAGTGAGGCACTCTATCTTCCAAATAATGTTTTCTCTAATCCGTCTGCACCACATTTCTACTTTACTGAGAGTTTGCAATTTGGCCCAGGGAGGTGCTCTGCGCACAGTGCGTTTGAAGCGCTTCTTCCGCGCCCCCTTTATGTTCGTTTCATAAGCAGCTGCCGCAACACCTCTCAACCATCCTCCAGTCATTTCAGAATGTAGCCAGATGGATTTGGCAGGGGGAATGTGGCATTTTTCTGGCATGTACATTCTCTTCAGAATCGGCACATCACCATACAATAACATAAGTGCTGGAAATGGAAAAAATGCACTGGGATACTACAAGGGACGGGGTGGGGTGCAATTTGGAGGAGGGGTGGAGTCCAGAGGGGGAAGAGTCCAGAGGGGGCAGAGTCCAGAGGGGGCAGAGTCCAGAGGGGGCAGAGTCCAGAGGGGGCAGAGCTGACAGTTGAACTCTGCTCAAAGGAAATGTTCAAAATAATAGTTTTTAAACGGTGCTACTTCTTACCTTGGTATGGTGGGACTTGTACTCCTGGGTTTATAATGGGGAACTCTCGGATTAACCACCCTTGACTAGCACCTCCAATTGGAATGCTTCTAATGGCATGCATGTTGTGGCTCCACAAAGCAAAATCTAGGTTGTTAAAAATGGGGGTTGCCAGGGATGGAAATGCTGTTAGTTTCAGTTGTGACAAATCCTATGATGTCGTACCTTCTCCCCAAGGGGGAATCACTTTCCATAAGGCCAGAGAGGTGAGGCTCCTGCCTGATAGTCCCCATCGGGATGGTACTCAGTAGGAGGATGTCATGGGGAGGGATTCCCGCTCTCGGATACAGGGAGGAAATCCTGGCCAGATGCTGTATTTTCCCCATTCACCTACCTCTTTCACACCTCCTTCCTTAGTTCCCTCTACTACTACCAACTTCCCCCTGTACTTATGCTACTGGGACGAGGAATATTAGGGCCAACTCCACTGGACTATTCCCTCAATATACTGAGACGAAGATCAAGACTGACTCCACTTAACTGTCACCTCAAGGTATTGAGACGAGGAAGAAGTTCAGCACCAAAAATAACTCACAAGACCATCTCGTTGAGCAGTCTGGCCTTTGTGTTCTATGGAACTTAAAAAGGGAAGAAGGACTCACAACACTGTCAGAAACTCCCCAGAGGCAGTCTGGCCCTCCCCAGATGCACCGCGAACAAGGCAAGCACCGCGCAGACTGAAAGGGCTGATCCTGCCATTACGACCAGGTCATGATGGAAGGAGAGACGGTGTCCCTACCTGCTTGGAAGAGGACTGAAGAATGAAGGCCGGCTGAGGCTCCCAATGCAGAAGAGCGCAGAGAGAGATGGTCCAGCAGGTACATGCAGCCGCGCTCCCAGGAAGTGCTGGGGAGCTGCATACAGCAATGCACGGACAGGAAACAACAAAGAACTACCATCGGAAGATGTGAGGAGGCCAGAGACAGAGGTGAGAAACCTAAGCCCATACAGAAGGTACGGGGTGGCCCAGGGACCTGAAGGGCATTCTAGAAGTCAGTGTGAAGAAGTGCTCTGGGACACGGAAAAGAGTGTGAATTGTATTCATAGGTGAATTGCTCTAGAAGAAAGGGACTTTATCCCCAAAACGCGTCAAGCACGAATTTCGCTCTTTGGCAGGAATAAAAATTGAATAAACTTGTTTTGAGAATTTCAGCATCTGATTTGTGTATTAGATATACTAAGAACTATTTATGTAGACTATTAGTTGACATTTTGACTGTTTTCAGTACTCAGGTGTGCAGGGGACGGGAGGGTCCATAGACTGGACTCTTATTTTTCATTACACGGGAAAGAGAAACACAGAGACAGGGGTCTGCGACCAGTGATGAATCTAGCGATATCCTCACTACTTTCCCTGTGGCAGCTTCCTCCTATGTGGCCAGGGGACGGCAGCCACTACCTGATCCTAAGCCTGGGAGCGGCTATATGAGGGAGGACCACCTGGGGGAAAGTAGACCTCAGGGAAATGGTGAGGAATGGTTAGAGGAAACCACATATCTCCCTTTTCCTTTTAGGGATGTTCTCTGGAGTCCCTAAACAAATGGCACATTGTCATACCCCTAACCAACCTTTTCGTGGATGTACTTTTATTTTTCCCCAGCATACCAGTAGAAATCACATGCTAGCCACTGACATGCGAGAGAGAACAGGAGCAGAGAAGGTTACTCCTAGTAAAACTAAGTATTCATTTTTCAGAGGAATGCTCATAACCACTGACACGAGGAAGAGACTAGGAATAGTAAAGACTACTCGCAAACAAGCTCAGCCTTTGATTCCTCCATACCATGCAAGTGGAAATCCATGGCCACTGACACGATGAAAAATGGCGGAGTAGTGATGGTTACTGGGACAGAGTATCAAGTGCAATGGTCTACTTCTTGGAGAAGAAATAGCAGAGACTGGAAGTTTAAATACAGCCCATACAACCCAAACTCAGGTGAAGGAGGTCAAAGCAGGCACAGCAAGGAGGAGCACAGAGAGCTGCAGACGCAGGTCTGCCTGGCGGTCGGGAACACTGCCGAATGCCACATGGATGAAAGACGTGCTGTGGGAAACATCAGAAGAAGCTGGCGCAACCTCGGGAAGGCCGGAAGGAGGTTTACCGTGGAGAAGGGAACCGCTGTGGGAATCACGCACAGAAAAAGCAAGTATGGTGGCAAGAGTGTGCTTGTCCGGGAGCACATCGAGCCAATTCAGCAGAGCCAACGAAGAAGAAACAAAGCCGAAGGCAACCGGTAAGCCCAGGGAAAGTTAAAGGGTTACTGTGTTGCCGGCATACTGTTACTTAGAGGTGAAAGTAACAAGAATTAAGGGAAGTCCATAGCTAGTCAAGCATGCAATATAAATAAATGGGAAGGCGGGTGGTGTAGAAAACTATATCGCTTCATGAAAACAAGGCAAGAAAGCAATTGGGAATCTATTAAACAGATGAAAGTATTTGTCAAGCAAATTGTAAATGGAGAAATAAAGTAATGCCTGAAGGAATAGGTAGTTGTGTAATAAGGTCCCGGCAGGGGAGTATATCAAGTGAAGATACGTTAAAGTGTTTCATATGGAAAGTCCTGGCAGGAGAGTATACCAGGTGAAGACAAGGTGTATGAAATAGTGTATAAACTGTTATAAAGGAAACGCAATACATGAACTGTGAAGTGATTAGAGAAGAAGTTAAAGAAAAGCAATACTGTTTTGATGTGTGAATTGTGAACTGTGAATAAAGTGCTGAAAGGAAAAGCCCTGAGAAGAAAGGTTTCTTTGAAAATGGAAGTAAAGAGAAACCATGGGGAATGGAGCAAGTCCTGTAAACTGTGGGAACACTCTGAGGGGAGAGAAAAGACCTCTTGGAAACTTGGTGGTTCCTTTAAAATTGGATGTTGAATGCAAAGAACCCAGGGAAGGAGGTTCTTTCTAGAACTGTGAACCTTGACAGTGAAGAAAACCTTTTGTTGGATTTTGAACATTTATGTTGACCACTTTTGAATACTTTTTTGAAGACAAGGATTATTACCCGTTGAACCCTGTAGTCGTTTAGAGTGTGCATTTAGAGTGTGAGGGCCAGAATGGGATTACAGACACATGACTTACTTTATTTGGACATCTTGGCATTGACAGATTCAATAGCTTTTGGTTGAGGTAGGAAAATTCCTATCAGACTAGGGAAAGTGAGGCAACGTCCAACCGTTTTTCTTTTAAACAAAGATTTGTAGCACAAACATGTCTCTTCTCTGTCTGTGTCTCATTCCTGGCTCCTTACAGACCCGAGAAGCCAATATAAAGGGTTCTGGGACCAGAGAAAGAGAAACCAATGTGAAGGTGTCTGGGACCGAAGAATAAGAAATCATAAGAATAGGGTCGAAGGCCCTCTGATGAAGAGACAGTATTCCTGTCAGGGGAGTGTACCAGGGATACTGTGAGGGAAAGTAAAACATACCCAGGGATCAAGGGCCCAATAGTACTTGAGGATAATGTCCCCCAACAAGCCCTCTTCTTCATCGCAAGAGGGCGTCGGGGGCATGAGAAAGGCCAGGGAAAGGGAGTCATTACCCCTACTTTTGTGGACCTGTGAAAGTAAGCCAGAGCAAGGACAGGGGGAGGGAAACATCCCCTACTTTGTGGAACTGTCAAACGCTGCCAGAGCAAGACCAGGGGAAGGAGGATATTCACCCCTACTTTGTGGAACTGTCAAACCCAGCCTGAGTAAGGCCAGGGGAAGGGGGATATTCCCCCTACTTATTGGAACTGCCATTATATAGCACTGTCTGTGTCCAGAGGAAGGGAGTCATTCTTTTGGACCAAGACAATAGTAAACCACTTTAGTTTGTTTTCAAGTGTAAGGGATCGAAGCAGGATTTTGACACTGGACGGCGGCCTCTATTTCCGGACATTCAACATTTTCCTTAGTGTTTTAGTTGAAGCAGGGAAACCCCTCTTAGAGGTAGAGATAGTTAGGTTTCCTTCTTTCTTTTGGTATAAATAAACGTCTTTGCCCAAAAGCATGCCACCTGTGTGCCAGTCTCCTCCCTCCACAGCGTTATCACCAAGTCATTCAAAGGGAGACAAAACCGCCATCTCAGGTCCTCACTGCTGCTGAGTCCTCTATATCACACACGTGCTTTACCTCATATGTTTCTTTGATCCAAACCACAATGGGTTGAAGCTGCCTGCTAATTCCGGGCAGCCGACTCATCACTTTCAGTGAGCAACTAGAAGCCTATACTTTCTTGTAGTGCCAATGACATGCAGGGGTAGTCAGGAAACTGGCTAAAAACGTTCCCGTTGGGAGAGCTGGGGAGAGGTTGTATGTATTTAAATGGGCGATTTAAATTCCGCACACATAAAATGAGACACAAAAAGGTCCCCCTAAATAGAAAATAATCTACATAAAACAACTTTTGGATTCTGAACATTATGCACACGAAAAGGGATTTCCTCACTCTCAAATCCGTTTTAAAAGAACTGGCAAAGCAAATCAAACTGGAGTCCTTGTCTCTTGACGAAGCTGGGGGCTCAGTAAATTAATATGATCTCCTTGCTATAGCACACAGAGCAGATTAGATCACAAAATCCCCAGCTTGGCCAAGGGACTCCTCGGTAAAGCCCAGCCGTGTGTTAACGAGGGAGTACCTATCCGTCAGCGAAATGTTGGCAACATGAGACAATGAAGGGTCTATGAATCTCTGCATCTCTGGCCTTCGTCACCGGTGCCCAAGCTACAATCTACTACCACATGCATACACTTTATTTCTATGTGTGTGACTCGGGCCTCTGGCCCTGGCTTCAGCACCAAACTAGATTTCGATTCCAATATGGCTGCTACCATCTAAGAGGGAGTTTGATTCCCCATGCACACCAGGGCAAAAACGTGCACCCCCCTCCACACAATATGGCCTCTAGTGGCATCCCCCTACACCCTGTAATCTTCTTTAGCGCCTACTGCACATTCACAGGCCTGTTTCATCCGAAAGTGCTGCGGGGCCTGGGAAGATCGTTTCTCCTTCCCAACAAAGGCAGTGGTGATGGGCCCAGCTAAATGTCCCAGGAGGAGTTTTGTGTAAACCTGTAGCATCTCATTTTTGTTACCTGACTATCCTCTGATAATAAAGCAACGTGGGGGATGCAGGTAGAAAGGAGTACAAATAAAGTGAGCCAACCTGCTGGAGGGATTCTGGGGTTCAATAGGAAGTTTGGGGGGCGGTGGTGCACGGGCTCTTAACGTCTATTAACAGAAAACGCTGCCTTTCATTTTTGAAGTGATCTCTGATAGGACACCTGTGTGTGGCGACCAGGGGCATCCTCTGGCTGATTGTACCACCGTTTTACCTGCTGCATATTGGATTAAGCTATGGGGTAGCCCTGAGGCTTGAGTACACCAAGTCACAACGAAGGATATGTTAGGCATTGATGCTTGTGTGAAGATCATGTGCCTGACCTTTGTACTGCGGGTTGCCTTGGAACTCACCAATAAAAAAGTGCAAAAGTTATCCAAAAATGAGTGTACACCCAGCAAGAAGTAACACAATTTATTCTGGGTCCTGTCACAGCTGGGAAAGCAAGATTCATACAGAATGCGGAACAGAATGGCATGAAAGGCGCTGTCCAAGATACACCCCTAAAACAAAGCTTTTGTAATCATACAAACTAATTAGCATCAAAACAAACACATAGCGACATTAGGATAGTCCTCCAAGTAAAGCTGATAGGTGGAACAACATCATTCCCCTATAGTGGGGACATACATTTTCCAGAACTGATTGGGTCCTGCAAACCTTACCACACCACCCTCGACCACCTCTGGGACGTCACAGTCCAACCCACCATTCCCACATCACAGTGTCAAACCATTGAGACATTTGAGATGACCAACGGATCTTTATTCATCTCCCGCCGGTCATCTCCATCCGTTTCTCATGGGAATACAACCGATCATGACACTACAAGAGCCTTGAACCAGTGACAAGTTACCGGTTTCATGTTGCATCTTAGGAACTCTTCAAACTTCTTACCAGGCTAAAATGTGCAAAGGGGCAATTTGAAACCACCATGGGACATTTTGAAATAGCTTCATAAACTAATATGACAAATTATAAAATGACTGTGCATTCACTGCCTTTCCCGGGCACCCATGAGCTTTGCTTCCTGACCTCGAAGGTATCAAAGGCTGTTTATTTCTTACCGTATGATCTTGGGAAAGTGTAATTTGCAATGTGCTGCCAGCCTCTGCGGCTACTGAGCAAGTTGATAAAATGTGAATTTGTTTCTAGTGAAAAGCATGCTCTGAGGCCTGTTTACAGCATCTCGGTCTAATGTTAAACCCTGCATACTTACCTGTAACCCCACCTCATCGCCTATATGTTATTTGCTTGAAACACAATTATTTAGAGCAGTGTACAGCCTAATGCTTAGAACTGTGTGGCTATCAACAAAGGCCCCTCCCCTTTTAGTGGTCTAATCCCGCAGCTGATAAATTAGCGCCATGTTACCATACTGAACTTGCATTTTTACCACACCCTAGTGAAGAAAACATTGCATGCATTATGATGTGGAACCCTGAGTGAGTCTAAAACTATGGGTACTAGGGAGTCTCTTAGGAAAGCGATGGAGAGATTTTGGGGTTGTGAGAAGGGGGGGTGATACTGGGTAAATAGACAAATACCCCATCATGACCTAGTATTTGAAACATTATGGCTATAAGGGGTAGGAGACTTCGGCTTTATAGTGCGCTGGCCAGAATATGGAGCTGGAGGTATTTACCCCATGCAATAGCCACATGGAATACTGCATGCAATAAATGCTGCTTGAGTGTGAGGTTGAAAAGCTAAAAAAAAACACTGATTTGTATTCCAAGCAAAAAGGGTGAAGGTAAAAATTGGAAAAGCCCTCCAATATTTCTTTTCACTTATTTTCAGAGACGTGCAACCCCATCCCTCACTTATGTAATAAAAATAGCTGGGGGAAAATATAGTTGGGGTGAACTAATGGGAGATCAGATACCCAAGTATCACCCCCTTTACACTGTAATGCAAGAAGGGCCAGAGCGGGCTGTACTGGGCATTACAGGACATGTACAGTAGAAGCGTGATCTGCTCTTGCACCCAACCCATTTTCATCTCTCAAACATGTGTGGAAATTGAGTTTTTCAGGGGTTCAAAATATACACGCAAATGTTCGGAAATACTACCCAAGGTCATTTTTAAGATGTGTATGTTTCCCCTAAGCTCGCCGCCCTGGCGGTGATAACTCCTAATTCTGCAGAGACACTGAGGTTGCATGGAGAAATCTGAGTCAGAAAGCTGTTGTGCTCATCAGGGGCACAACACTTGTGTTAGGACTCCTCCATCGGATAATGGAGTTCTAATGTCACACTTGCCAGTAATGCCAATGTACGGTGCCCAATGAGTTTTGAGCACAGGGCTTCACGGTTAAGACTCCCAGCTGCGGGGAACTATTTTCCTTGTCTTTTCAAGAGACACCAGAAATGTCCCTTGATGTTTTGTGGAACTGGGCAATACATGTCCCATTTTGTTTTGAGGGTCTGGGCACAACTACGCCAGGCTCAGCTTCACAGGATCGTCCGATGCTTGGACTCAAACAGTGAGTCAAATTCCACAGTCTGTGCCTCAGCCTATGTGAAGACAGTTTCTGAAGGTTGCCTTCCCCACGGCCTGGAAACAAGCCTTCAGTGATGATGAGGATAATGATTTGTTATTTATATAGCGCTTTCGCCAAAGCTGTTTGGTGCAGCAAAGGTGCAGCAAGGAGGAAGGCCTCTACTTGGTCAGAGGCAGAACGCACTCACAGGTCTTCTGAGGTAATCTTCCTTATGGTATAGCGTTTTTTCGATTGAGTTTTCAGTAAAAAAAAATACTCAGAATAAAAACCATTGAAATTACACCCGTCGATGAAATGACATAGAACCCTTCCTTACAGGCCTTTCAAAGTCCTGGCATTTGCGCTTGGCATTAAACATGGAATTTCAGCTATGTGACCATTTTATTTCTAGGCCAATAGCGTATGCCCCCAGTGCTGGTGGCCACCCATCTTTTACTGCAGAGTTGGCACTAGCAGCTCTCTGTTAGGTTTGCCAGTGAAACTTCAAGTGTTCGATCCAGTCCTGGGAAGCCACCATGTTAACAGTCAGGTGTCCTAGCGCTGGCCTGTCCTGTGCACATAGTGTAAGGGAAATGGAATACAAGTGCCAAGTCCTCCATGATGGAGGCCAGACACTCAACCAGGGCAATAGGTATATGTATAGTTGGCTCATAACCTGTATTTATGTATTTTATGACGATTCAATTTGATTATTTCCGAATCATAGAAATTATCACAGTTGCCCAAAGTTCGGTACAAGTCTGGGCCACCGCTCCCTTGCTTTGGTAAGTTTAATGGGTGAAATGTCAGCAGGGGAGGCTACAGGCATCAATTTCTGTCATGATGTGGGCACCTCATATCGGAAATTCTGAGAACCCGAGGAGGGGGGGCCTTACCGGTTGGGTAATTTCCCTGGGGCGATAGTTAGAAGCCCGAGCAAAGCAAGGACTTTAACGTAGCACCGGAGGCATTACCCGACGGGCAATGCCACCCATCCAAGGGTTCTTTTGCTATTAGCACCCCGGGCACATGGTAGCGGGGTACTAATAGCAATTTTTCTCGAGTCGAGAAACAGCGGTGCAACCGTTTCTCGACTGGAGAAAGAAAGCAAAAAAAAGGATCGGGCGAAGGGACTACAAGTAGTCCCTTCCCCCTTTCCATGGCAGCCTGACGGGAGACGCCTCGTCAGGTAAGTATTTGTCGCCCGGGTAAGGGGCCGGCGAGGGCCAATCAGATCATTTGTAAAAATCTGATTGACCTTCGAGTAAATCGTCTTCTGACGCCCTCAACGTAACTACGGTTACGTTGCCATTACCCCGTAACAGTGCCAAGGACCACTGGCTTCCGCAGTGCTGATCTTTCCCCACTGTGGTGGGTTTTTACAACCCCTATTCCCCAGCTCTACTAGAGGCTGGTGGGTGCTGGTGGGGCCACGTGACCACTAGCCCTCTAATGGGTAAACCACCAGTAAAATAGATTCAGGGGTGCCAGAGAGTGAAGGGGAGCAGTACCAGATATTAACCTTCACATGTATTTCAGTCTTCAGGAACTGGTGAAGAGCCAGATAACTACCACCCCTCGTTTGTCTCCCTGTCCCCCCTTGGCAGTGGAACCGAGGGGGTGCCTTTCTCACTTCAGGGCTGCAGGGCACAGGGGAGTTCGCTGTCCCTACAAGAAAAATCCAGAACCGTTGGGGTTTTTCCCAGACTCACCCTTCCACTTCACCTTTACCCTGCCATCAGCCATCTTAACAAAGAAAACCATGCACCAAACCCCTTGCCACACACAGCCTAATTCCATCACAGGATTCACAAGAATCACAGTGGCCGCTTGGAAGCCAAATGGATGGAACGCAGCCAGCATGTACAGGGCAGGGCAGGGCAGGGCAGCCCTCATTCCTCTGTGTCGGTGAGGTGCCCCGATTTCAAGAAACCCGACCTGAAAGCAGTTTAGAGAGCCAGCATTATCCTTCTGCCAACACTCAGCTCTCGTGTCCCCTGGAAAGTGCCACCGGCGGCTCACCTGGGACATCTTGAGAGTTAAAGGCACAGCAAAAAAAGGAGCAGAAAGATCTGGAGAAAGGAGTAGAAAGCGACAGAGGGGGAAAGCAGCGGAGAGACCTGCAAAGGGGAGTAGAAACTGGAAGAGGGGGAAAGCAGCGGAGAGACCTGCAAAGGGGAGTAGAAACTGGAAGAGGTGGAAAGC
Organism: Ambystoma mexicanum; assembly: GCF_040938575.1. Lineage (NCBI taxonomy): Eukaryota > Metazoa > Chordata > Amphibia > Caudata > Ambystomatidae > Ambystoma > Ambystoma mexicanum. The sequence goes on from NC_090925.1 coordinate 836,253,924, forward strand.
AGCAGAGAGACCTGCAAAGGGGAGTAGACACTGGAAGAGGTGGAAAGCAGCAGAGAGACCTGCAAAGGGGAGTAGACACTGGAAGAGGTGGAAAGCAGCAGAGAGACCTGCAAAGGGGAGTAGAAACTGGAAGAGGTGGAAAGCAGCAGAGAGACCTGCAAAGGGGAGTAGAAACTGGAAGAGGTGGAAAGCAGCAGAGAGACCTGCAAAGGGGAGTAGAAACTGGAAGAGGTGGAAAGCAGCGGAGAGACCTGCAAAGGGGAGTAGAAACTGGAAGAGGTGGAAAGCAGCGGAGAGACCTGCAAAGGGGAGTAGAAACTGGAAGAGGTGGAAAGCAGCGGAGAGACCTGCAAAGGGGAGTAGAAACTGGAAGAGGTGGAAAGCAGCGGAGAGACCTGCAAAGGGGAGTAGAAACTGGAAGAGGTGGAAAGCAGCAGAGAGACCTGCAAAGGGGAGTAGAAACTGGAAGATGTGGAAAGCAGCGGAGAAACCTGCAAAGGGGAGTAGAAAGTGAAAGGAGTGGAAAGCAGTGAAGAGACACGCAGAGGGATAGAAAGTGGAAGGGGTGGAAATCGGTGGAGAAAACTGCAGAGGGGAGTAGAAAGTGGAAGAAGTAGAAAGCAGTAAAGAGAACCGCAGAGGGGTAGAAAGTGGAAGGGATGGAAAGCAGTGGAGAAACCTGCAGGGGGGAGTAGAAAGTGGAAAGGGTGGAAAGCAGTGGGGAAATCGCTGAGGGGAGTAGAAAGCGGAAGAGGTGGAAATCGGTGGAGAACCCTGCAGAGGGGAGTAGAAAGCGGAAGAGGTGGAAAGCAGTGGAGCAATCTGCAGAGCGGAGTAGAAAGTGTAAGAGGTGGAAAGCAGTGGGGAAATCGTTGAAGGGAGTAGAAAGTGGGAGGGGTGAAAAGCTGTGGAGAACCCTGCAGAGGGGAGTAGAAAGTAGAAGAGGTGGAAAGCAGTGGAGCAACCTGCAGAAGGGAGTAGAAAGCGGAAGAGGTGGAAAGCAGTGGAGCAACCTGCAGAGCGGAGTAGAAAGTGGAAGAGGTGGAAAGCAGTGGGGAAATCGTTGAAGGGAGTAGAAAGTGGGAGGGGTGAAAAGCTGTGGAGAACCCTGCAGAGGGGAGTAGAAAGTAGAAGAGGTGGAAAGCAGTGGAGCAACCTGCAGAAGGGAGTAGAAAGCGGAAGAGGTGGAAAGCAGTGGAGCAACCTGCAGAGCGGAGTAGAAAGTGGAAGAGGTGGAAAGCAGTGGGGAAATCGTTGAAGGGAGTAGAAAGTGGGAGGGGTGAAAAGCTGTGGAGAACCCTGCAGAGGGGAGTAGAAAGTAGAAGAGGTGGAAAGCAGTAAAGAGACCCGCAGAGTATTAGAAAGTGAAAGGGGTTGAAGTCGGTGGAAAAACCTGCATACCGGAGTAGAAAGTGGAAGAGGTGGAAATCAGTGGAGAAACCTGGAGAGCGGAGTAGAAAGTGGAAGAGGTGGAAAGCAGTGAAGAGACCCGCAGAGGGGTAGAAAGTGGAAGGGGTGGAAATCAGTGGAGAAACCTGGAGAGCGGAGTAGAAAGTGGAAGAGGTGGAAAGCAGTGAAGAGACCCGCAGAGGGGTAGAAAGTGGAAGGGATGGAAATCGGTGGAGAAACCTGCAGACGGGAGTAGAAAGCAGAAGAGGTGGAAAGCAGTGAAGAGACCCGCAGTGGGGAGTAGAAAGTGGAAGGGGTGGAAATCGGTGGTGAAACTTGCAGAGGGGAGTAGAAAGTGGAAGAGGTGGAAAGTAGTGGGGAAACCTGCAGAGAGGAGTAGAAAGTGGAGGAGGTGAAGGAGAGGAAGAGGCAGGGCTGTCAGAAGATGTGGTGAGGCCCCCTTACAATTTTTTGCACTCGTCCAGCGGCGGCACCTCCACAAACAGGAGACTCTCGAAATGTACCCTTGAGTTTGTGTGCAGGATCCCAAATATGGTTTATTACTACAACCCCAAATCAACTACAGCAAAGTTAGATTTCTCTACTGAAGAAAGGTTCATGCCAGACTAACTTTTTTTATCATATGAATAAATATATATAAAATGGCATGAGCTCTCCACTGCGCCACCTCCAATTCTCTGAGGGTCAGTCACTTTTCCATGCAAAGAGTTGAGGGCAGATCTCTTTCTTCGGCTGGGGCCTCCCCCTGGAAACAGCCTCCCGGCCTCGCTGACACTTGAGGAGAACCATCTCTGGTTCTGGAAGCACCTCAAGACCTGTCTCTTTGCTTCTGCCTTCTTTCTTCCTCTCCCTTGCTGATAACCTGCCTGATCCATGCACTGGTCACCTGGTCAAGCTCTGAATTTGGGCCCAGGTCACTGTCTGTCCTGTTGCAATCCTGCACTGCCTCTTGGCTCCCCTGCACTTGTGGTCTGTATCTGTAACCCTACAGTTCCCGCTCTTGCTCTTATTCTCCACCCGTTGGCTGCACTTATGAGGACCCACACTTGCCACCCATTGGCTGCACTCTTGTTTCTCCTTTGTTTCTGCACTTCTGCATCCTACCCCACCCTCGGCAGTTCTCCCCTCCCCCCTTCCCTGCTCTTGCGCGATCTGAATGACACAAGGCCTAGTAAGATCTGTGTTTTAGGCAGGATCAACAGAGCACAGTGAGGGAGCCCAAACCAAACAAGGGTTGCTTGAGGGGGGTTCTCACTCCCAAGAAAATTTTGAAACATTGGGTTAAAAGTATGCATTTTAGAGCACTTTCTTTGCAAAATTGGGTAGAAATCCATACAGTTTGCAATTGGTTTTGTATGGAAGCACATGGAAATTCCCAATAGTTGCAAATCACAAATTGTGCATAGGAACATTTTCCAATACATTTCGTGCCGCCTTTCCACGCGAGATATGCTAGTATAAAAATATATTCATGTTGGTTGTTCTAATTATGTGGATGCAGGCTGCATCAATATATGCCATTATTACCTTGTACGGACTCCCAGCCAGTAAAAATGCCATGCCACAGAAAGTATATCCAGGCTGACTGTGTACCATACGTGTTATTACTGGCTAGATTGGCCTAGATTCCATGTGGGCCAATTTAGCCAAGTAGTATGTTTGCTTTAACCTTGATGCTTAGTCCTGTGTTTAAAGGGTAAAGCAAAAAGAGCACTGGCAATGCTAACAGTTGGGGCATTCGTGTAGGCATGGGAAAGGCACTTCTGTATTGGTATTAGCTGGCCATTGATGGTGTCAGTGCAAAATGGTTTGAGTACCTGAGCATCTAATAGCAGTGCCAGTGCCTGGAAAATGCCTAATACTTATACACAAGCCAAAACTGTTGGCTTTGCCAATACTTATTTTTAAAAGAACTTCAGCGAAAGACACGCAGGGTGTTTTTAAATTGAGTGGCCAAAGGCAGACCTGATTAAGACATTTTTATTACACCAGTTGCGTGTTTACAACTCCAATGAAGTCATGAACTCTCAGAAGACTCCTTTGAGGAAACACTTGCAGGCACATTGAGGGCAAAGTTTGATGGCAAGGCATGTTTAAAGCTAGCTCAAAGAGTTCCAGTGAGGAGGTGTTTTGAGTGGGGAGGGCAGGAACTGGGTGAGAATTGCCATAGGGATTAGCACGGCCATGAGAAGTAATTTCACTGTTAGCACCTGCATTCATATCCATACATGTTTAGGTAATTGAAATCGTGATGTGGGGTTAGCACTTGCCTGCTAGGGGAGTGATTAGAAGGGAAGTGGTGACATGAGACGTCTCATTCTCACAGCAGTCCTTAAGTGTGACGTTTCAGAAATGAAGGCAAGAGGTAGCTGCTTGTAACATTGAAGTTTCACCAGAATAGTCTCATTCAAAATGTGGAAAGATGTTAGGTGCCCCCACACAAGGAAGTTTGTCCCTTCCTCACAGCCTCTGACGTTAGCGCCTCTCCCAACTTTTGAAGTGTTAGTCCCCTTTCCCCACTGACATTTTAGCCTAGGTGCACCTCTGATGCCATGAACCCACCCCTTAATCAAGTGGCCCCCAGGGCGGCTACATTTAGGCGTGGTGCTGAACACACTCACAAAAAACACTTTCACCCATGCATTCATCCACCAGTTACACAACTCCATACATGCATGTATACATAAAACCAAACACAGCATTGACACAAACACCAACATGCACGCATGCATTCATACATACACATATACATACTAATTTAATTTAAATACACATATACACTTTTAATTTAAAATAAAAACACTTACCTCCATGCACCCTTAAAAAGCATCCACGCAGCCGACACATAGACATGCTGCTTGACAAGAGAAAACTCCTCTCCCATCAGTCAGCGTGATCACGCTGACAACATGAACACACTGGCTGACAGGAGAGAACTGCTCTCCCATCAGTCAGCATGGTCACGCTGAGCAATGTGAACACACTGACTGACAAGAGAGAACTCCTCTCCCATCAGTCAGCGTGATCACGCTGACAACATGAACACACTGACTGACAAGAGAGAACTCCTCTCCCATCAGTCAGCGTGGTCACGCTGAGCAACGTGAACACACTGAGTGACAGGGGAGGAACCCTCTCCTGTCAGTCAGCGTGGTCATGCTGAGCAGCGTGAACACACTGACTGACAAGCGAGAACTCCTCTCCCATCAGTCAGCATGGTCACGCTGAGCAATGTGAACACAGACTGACAAGAGAGAATTCCTCTCCCATCAGTGAGCGTGATCACGCTGACAACATGAACACACTGACTGACAAGATAGAACTCCTCTCCCATCAGTCAGCGTGGTCACGCTGAGCAACGTGAACACACTGAGTGACAGGGGAGGAACCCTCTCCTGTCAGTCAGCGTGGTCATGCTGAGCAACGTGAACACACTGACTGACAAGAGAGAACTCCTCTCCTGCCAGTCAGTGTGGTCATGCTGAGCAACGTGAACACACTGACTGACAAGAAACAACTCCTCTCCCATCAGTCAGGGTGGTCACGCTGAGCAATGTGAACACACTGACAAGAGAGAACTCCTCTCCCATAAGTTAGCGTGATCACACTGATAACATGAACACACTGACTGACAGGAGAGGAGTCCTCTTCCATCAGTCAGCATGGTCATGCTGAGCAATGTGAACACACTGACTGACTAGAGAGAACTCCTCTCCCATAAGTTAGCGTGATCACACTGACAGCATGAATACACTGACTGACAGGAGAGAACTCCTCTTCCATCAGTCAGCGTGGTCATGCTGAGCAATGTGAACACACTGACTGACTAGAGAGAACTCCTCTCCCATAAGTTAGCGTGATCACACTGACAGCATGAATACACTGACTGACAGGAGAGAACTCCTCTCCCATCAGTCAGCGTGGTCACGCTGAGCAACGTGAGCACACTGACTGACAAGAGAGAACTCCTCTCCCATCAGTCAGCGTGATCACGCTGACAACATGAACACACTGATAAACAAGAGAGAACTCCTCTCCTGTCAGTCAGCGTGATCACGCTGACAACATGAACACACTGACTGACAGGAGAGGAGCCCTCTCCTGTCGGTGAGCGTGATCATGCTGAGCAACGTGAACACACTGACTGACAAGAGAGAACTCCTCTCCCATCAGTCAGCGTGATCACACTGACAAAATGAACACACTGACTGATGGGAGAGGAGTTCTCTCCCATCAGTCAGCGTGCTCATGCTGAGCAACGTGAACACACTGACTGACAAGAGAGAACTCCTCTCCCATCAGTTAGCATGATCACACTGACAACATGAACATACTGACTGACAGGAGAGGAGTCCTCACCTATCAGTCAGCGTGGTCATGCTGAGCAACGTGAACACACTGACTGACAAGAGGGAACCCCTCTCTCATCAGTCAGCTTGGTTACGCTGAGCAACGTGAACACACTGACTGACAAGAGAGAACTCCTCTCCCATCAGTCAGCGTGGTCACGCTGACAACATGAACACACTGATAGACAAGAGAGAACTTCTCTCCTGTCAGTCAGCGTGGTCACGGTGACAACATGAACACACTGACTGACAGGAGAGGAGCCCTCTCTTGTCATTCAGCATGTCCACGTTGTCAGCTGAATAATGGGAGTCAGCAGAGCTCACTTCTGAGCCCTGCTGTCTCCCATTATTTTGCTGTTTCTTGCTGAGCCAAACGGCTTCGCAACAAAAAGCAAAATCATTGCACGGGCAGCACAGTCCCCCGTGTGAATAAAGAACACGGGAGACTGTGCTGCCTCCCACTTAGGAGAGGGGGCCGCGAGGCCCCCTGCGAGTGCGAGGCCCGGGGCAGTTTGCCCCCCCTGCACTCCCCTCGTGACGGCCCTGGGAAGAGGTAGTGAGAGAAGCAAATAAACTAAGAGGGGAGGTGAAGGGGGCCCGACTGTTGCGGGCCTTGAGGAGGAAAACAGGGGAGGTAACAGAGAAAGTAGAGGCATGAAAGGTGTTGGGCAGGAATACCAAAGCATCCTGGGGTAAAGTCGCAGGACAGTCCAGTGCTGGAAGGGGCTGTGGGCGAGTCAATGGCCAGCATCCGGGACTCAACACAGAATCTCCCTGGGCCCACTGAAATCTGGCACCACTTGACAAGTGGGCATCATATGAAGGCGGCAGCACCCTAGTTAAAATGTGGTTGGTAACTAAAACATCCTCTTGTCTGCTTTAGCCTGAGGTGGCTTTCTTTACATCTGCGATGTCACCTCCTTTGATTCCATCAGGTATCCAGGTCATGTGACATCCTTTCCTGTGATGGCACTAGAGTTGTGGTGTCCCTTCCACCACCACTGGGCTTTTAATGAATCGGCATCATTGGACTCTATGGTTCTGCAGTGGTATTCCTAAACGGTATGACGTAATTTCATCGCCTGCAGTTTTTTCGCGGGGTTTTTTGCCGCGGATTTTTTTTCTAAAACAAATCATAGAATTTTTGGGGGGGGGTTAAGAAATTATATAAATTGGGTGTGGGTGTACGGGGATATAAAAATAATTAAAGGGGAAGGGGGTTTGGTGGGGTAACCCCCCCCCAACAAAACAAAAAAAATCGATGATTTTTTCGAACAGAAATCTGCGGTAAAAAACCCTGCAATGAAACTGCAGGCGATGAAATCACATGGAACCTCCTGAACGTATGGCTGCTCTCATTCTATCCCTGGCCAGAAGAACGCTAAATGTTGTTTATTTCTGCCAGGGTGATGGCCAAGAGATTAAAGAGTGCAGCTGGCATTCAACAAGACAAAAATGACGAAGCAAAGTCTCCAGTAATGAGCTTCTTCTTATAGAAAAGGGAGGGAAAGGGAGTATGAGAAGCCTTCCCTTGGGCACAGGTCACGTGGTGAGGGTATGGAGACTTATCCAGAGCATGCGTGCGTGCACAAACACACGCGCGCGGACGCACATACACACAAGCACACCCTCTTAGAGGGACATCATCCATGAAGTGCTAACAGTAATCCAAACAATGCACACACCAGGGGCAAGAGGGAGCACTCTGCCCTACATAGCATATGATATGTCATTTGTAACGCGCATATTCACAAGTGTTTCAAGGCACAATGAGGTAAAAAAGAGGGAACAGAGGGAGGATAGAGACAACGATCTTACTAGGCCAAGTGACATTGAGATTGCACAAGCGCATGGGAGGGGAGGGGAAAAGTGCCTGGGGAAAGAGGAGGGGGCAGCGCTCTTCAAGGGATCAAAACAATAACAAGAAGTGCGGCCAGGAGGTGGCAGGTGCAAGGGTAAGTGCAGAAAGCAGGTGTCCAAAAGTGCAGGTAGGGGGGACTGTAGAGTTACAGATACAGACCCAAGTGCAAGGCTTGCAGGGAGACAGTGCAGGAGTGCACTGGGCGGGCAGGGACCTGGGCCCGAATCAGAGGGTAGCCAGGTGCCCAGTGCAGTATCAGACAGGAAATCAGCAAAGGAAGATCTATGCAATATTAACAATGAAATACGTTATACCGGGGAGTGTGGGAGTGTGAGCTTCACCAATATGATAGTCAGTTCCAGCCCCCACCTCAGTATTACCTGCTTGCCATTGGCTGCAATCACCAGTGCCTCTGCTGCGGCCTTGCTCTTAGGGTAAGGCTTGTCGTGGATAATGTTGTATTCAGTGTCCTCGTTCCCTCTACAAGTTAGAAAGAAAACAATTACATCAGAAATGTATTGTCGGCTTGAGGTGCAGCAGAGCTGGGATATAGGTGCATTCTGGGAGCTGTGTGTTAGTCCCAGTATAGTAGCAGAGATAGCGGATCTAGGTTTAAAGTACATCCTTGGAGCTGTTACGAAATGCAATATATAGCACTGCACTGCTCGGGATGAAGGGGCACGTGTGTGTGTGTGGGGGGGGGGGCTGGGAATTCATTGCATTCTGGTAGTGTGTGTGGATTCCAGAATAGCAGTGGGTGGGGCAGTGATGGGATTGAAGTGCATCCTGGGAGCTGTGTGTGGATCCTGAATGGTGGTGTGATGGGATGGAACTGCATCTTGGGAGCTGCCTCCTGGGAGCTGTGTGTGGATCCTGGGTGGTGGTGTGATGGGATTGAAGTGCATCCTGGGAGCTGTGTGTAGATCCTTGGTGGTGTTGTGATGGGATGGAACTGCATCCTGGGAGTTGCCTCCTAAGAGCTGTGTGTGGATCCTGGGTGGTGGTGTGATGGGATTGAAGTGCATCCTGGGAGCTGTGTGTGGATCCTGGGTGGTGGTTTGATGGAATTGAAGGGCATCCTGGGAACTATGTGTGGATCCTGGGATGTGGTGTGATAGGAATGAATTGCATCCTGGGAGCTGTGTGTGGATCTTGGGATGTGGTGTGATGGGATTGAAGTGCATCCAGGGAGCTGTGTGTGGAGCCTAGGTGGTGGGGGTGAAGGGATTGAAGTGCATCCTGGGAGCTGTGTGTGGATCCTGGGTGGTGGTATAATGCGATTGAAGTGCATTCTGGGAGCTGTGTGTGGATCATATTACTGGACTACATGAAGGTATTGCTGGCTCAGGGTGGAGGTGCACTGGCAGAACAGTCTGTGGGTCTCTGTGATGTAAAATCGGGGGTGGGGTGAATGTATGTCGTGTCTCGGGTACAAAATCAATGTGGTGCCGAACAGTGTGTGGATCACAATATCTGAATGACAGGGGTGTGAGAGGTCATAATCAGTGCCGTCTTTTAGGACAGGGTCAGAGGGGACACCCGCCCCACTTTCATAATACCTGCCTCAACCTCCTCCCCCTGCCATTGAGGGCCAGTAAGGCCAGCTTTGGGCCCTTACAGCACACAGACACTGTATTTATTTATTCATTTATTCGGATTTGTAGTGCATGCAACAGCCCGTGGGCATCGTGGCGCTTGTCACAGACATATCTTAGTTACAGATAAATTAACATTTACAGATTACAGTATGGTTGATATTGCTACAGACAATTTAAAGTGACAATTAACAAAAAAACAAAAATACAGTTGCAGTTTACAGTGCGGTCTTGAGTTTTCTTCGGAAGGCAAGGAGCGAGTTTTCTGCTCTGATGTCTGAGGGTAGTGCGTTCCAAGATTTGGCTGCAATGTATGGAAAGCCTAGGCCACCAGCTTTGGCCCTATTTATTCGTGGGATGTGGAGTTGGTTGGTGTATTGTGTCCTGGTGGGTCGTGTAGAGGAAGATTTGGTAATTGTCTCTGATAGGTATGATGGTGCAGAGAGAGTGAGGCATTTATGTGTCAGGGTGAGGATTTTGAAAGTGATTCGCTTTGACTGGGAGCCATTGAACTGATTGTCTGGCCTGGGAAATATGCTCCCTTTTTGGGATGCTTAGGGCTGCACGAATTGCATTGTTCTGCGTGACTTGTAGTCTGTTTAAGTTTTTTTCAGATGTACCTGCTAGTAGAGCATTGCAATAGTCTAGTTTAGCACCAATAGTTGCTCTAGCTATTGATAGACAATTGGGTTTGGATAAGAATGGTTTTATGGCGTTTATGAGTTTGGTGGTGTGCGTGGATGCAGATGTGATAGCGCTAACCTGTCTAGTCAGAGATAGAGTGGAGTCTAAGTAGACCCCCAAGGTCTTGACAGCTGTGGACACAGGGATGATAGTGTTATCAATGGTAAAGTTGGCGTACAGTTTATCCAGTTTGACTAGAGTATTTTTGTTGACCTAATATAATTATTTCTATCTTATCCCCATTGAGGCAGAGGCCATTGACTGCCATCCAGGCTTGGATGGTGGAATAAATTGTGTGAAGTGCCTCAGCACCTTTGTGGTATGAGCCAGAGAGAGGTAAGAGTACCTGGGTATTGTCAGCGTAATTCGTGTACGCGATACCAAGTGAGTCAAGCTTGTCGAAGAGGGGTTTTGTGAACAAGTTGTATGGTGTGGGTGCTGTGCACGATCCCTGTGGGACTCCAGAGTGTATGGTGTAGGGGTAGCGTTTGCTATGCTTGAGAATACCTTCATTGCTCTGCCTTTAAGGAAGGAGGTGACCCAGAGAGCTGCTTCTTTAGAGAAGTTAGCTGAGTTTGTAAGGTGAGAGGTGAGGGTCTTGTGGTCAACCAAACCAAAGGCAGCCGAGAGCTCTAGAAGTAACAAAAGGGCTGGCTTGCCTTTGTCCATGATTTGGGTGATCTGATTTTTTAGATCCACCAAGGCTGTTTCGGTTGCCTAGTCCCGAGGATAGAGTGGGTTTCCAGGAAGTGTTTGATCTGGCTATGGGCGGCTTTATCCAATATTTTAAGGAGGAAGGGCACGGTGGTTATTGGTCGGTAGTTATTTGGTTGTAGAGGGACGAGAGAAGGCTTTTTTAGGAGTGGGCAGACACAGGCCTCTTTGAGGCTGTCAGGGATAATGCCCGTTCTGAAAGAAGCATTAATGAAGGCCGTCTGGAGCGGTGCGAGACGGTCTGCGCAGTCCTTAATGAGCTTGGGAGGACATATGTCCCCTTTACACATAGAAGGTTTGAGGTTTTTGAGTAGGTTCATAACATCTTATTCAGTCACTGAATGTGAAGACGGGATTGGTGGAGTTAGTTGAGGTGGGAGTTGAGTTGTTTTGCTTAGGCCCAAGATGAAGGGGTAGGGCTTTGCAGTGATCCTGGATTTTTTTTTTGGAGATCGGTTTTATGTAGCATGGCAGATTGAATACTGGCACACCAGGCTTCATCTTTGACTATTTCATCGGGTGTGTTAGGTGGCGAGATGAGCTCGTTGAAGATAGTGAAGATTTCCTTTGAGAGCGATTTAGCATTAGAAATGCGTGCATTAAATGTGTTGGCTTTGGCGATGGCTGCTTTGTATTGGTGATATATTAAGCTAAAGCTGTTTTTGGCGGTGTCACTAGGATTGAGTGGCCAGTTTTTCTGTGCCACTCTTTTGCAAGAGCGCAAAGACTGTAGTTCTTCAGTGAACCGAGAATTGGAGTGTAATGATTTCTTTTCTTTTTTGCATTCAAGTGGAGCTATTGCATTAATGGCTTTGGTGAGAGTATACTTGTAAATGTCTGCAAGGGTATTGGGATCATTGGAGAAATGGTGGGGTTGGTCAGGGAAATTAAGGTATGGGCGAAGGCTATCCTCATTGAGCTTCTTGGAACTTCTCACTTTAGCTGGAGGGGCAGGGGTGAGAGTTTTGTGGCTTTTGGTAATGGGTAGAGTGAATTCAGTACAGTTGTGATCAGTCCATGGCATGGCTGTATTGGAGGTGATAGTGGTGAGGCAATTATGGTCTGTGACCCAGTCTAGGGTGTGGCCTTTGGAATGCGTATGATTTTTTTGAGTGAATCCTAGGTCAATAAGTTCCTTAGTGAGGGTATCAGCAGCTTTATCTTTAGAATCATTGAATCCTAGGTTAAAGTCTACAAGTAGAAGGGTCTTGGTGGAGCTTTTGATATTGTTGCTGAGTATGTGGATGAGGTGACCCTGAAAGTCTAAGGGGAGATCTGGGGGGCGATATAGCACATGAATGTTGATGGTGCTGTTGGTGGACACATGCAAGCTCGGCAGACAGAAAGTCTGAGTTGCTAGTGGAGGGGTGACTGATAAGTCTAAGAGGGAGGCTCTCTTTGAAGATAAGTGATAAGCATCACACCAGTATGACTTCCCTCTTATACACGCTAGTCAGCTGAAATGTGTGCACAATGCAGTTAATATGGCACTTTCACCACAATTCCCCCTGCCGAAAACCTTCCTTGTTTCACCTGTGTTGTGGCTTTCTCTAAGGTGGTATATTCACAAAGGTAGCGCTGGGGAGTAGGATTTGCCTGCATAGGACAGGTGGACTGGAGGTCCTAGACCTGGTGCTTCTTTTCTAGAGTCAACTTGTTTTAGGTTTCTGTGGCATATCCCTTTTTTCATGCCAAAATACTCCATGCTCTGATGTTGCTGTGGCCTAGTTTTTCCGTATCCAGCTACAACATTTAATATTATATCACATTTCTATGTATTGCGCTTCAGGCCCGATTATTCCTGCTTCTAAGGGCTGTGGCAAAAGGAAAGTGCAGGCTGGCACATTAAACACGGGCGCTTAACTAGCTGAGCTATCTCCTTACACTACACAGTATGTTGGATGAAATGCGCAGTTAAAAGTTAAAAAGAAACATGCCACCTACCCATACATTAATATCATCACATTTATGAGAAGTGTGCCAGGACACATTCCTCCATCCTCTAAGCACTATAACAGGTGCAATATTAAAAGAGTCCAGGCATTGCCAAAGCTGGCGGAGATCAATGCGTGATCTGCAATTTGCATGTTCAAAACCTGGCAAAGTCAATTTTGCCTTTCATCCTTTTCAGTTCCACAAATGAATACACATTTAGGTTGGGTCACAATAACTACATAAAGTGTTCCATGTCAAGCCCTTTGGTGAAAGTGCTCTATAGGTAACCGCTTATTATAAATGCCTAAATATTAGCAATCAATCAATTCAAGCAAAGGCGCAGAACAGTGTCCTAGTTTGGCAGTAATGCTACAGGAGTTACTATCAAACGTGTTTACTGTTAGCGCCATACCAGTTTGGATTGGATTTTTTGCATTGTATTATTTATTAATGAAGCGCTTAGACACAAAATGAGTGCTTCAAAGCGCTCCAAGACGGGAGGGGTAAATGGGATAAAATCATTCATAAGCCTTGGAAATTTCAGAATGATATACAATAATAATAAGCATACCGGGCCCATTACTAGATTTCCATGATAACCTTATACACCTCCTAGCCGAAAACCTAAAAACCACTTCTAAAACAATCCTTATAGGTGATTTCAACCTCACTTTCAACGACAAGAATGACAGACCAGCCAAAGCATTGGCGCTAGCCCTACAGGAATTAGGCTTTGACCAAAAAATTCTCTCGCCCACGCATTGCAAAGGGTGTATCATTGACTGGGTAGCTGACCACAACTGTGATATTGACATCAGCTCTATCACCCCCACCCCCTGGTCGGACCATCTTCTCATACACTTCTTCATCCCCACTGCTGCTACCAATACCAAAAAACCCAACCCAATTCCCCCAGCCCTGGCGAGAAGTGCACAAAACCTCACTAACGTCCTCAGACCCATCGGTGCTAGCGGATATCTACAAATCCACTATCAGCAGCGCAACAGACATTATGGCTCCTCTCCAGAAGAAAAAAGCCAAAAGCATGAAACATTCCAACACCTGGTTCTCCTCTGAATTAAAAGAGCTCTGTACCCAGAAACACAAAGCTCCGAACAACGGGCAAAGCTCATCTACTGCTGCTACTCTATCCTCATACAAAATACTTGCCTCGCAATACAAAAAAGCTATCGTCACAGCCAAATCTGCATCCTACAACGACAGAATTACAAATGCCAGCTCTGAATCCAAAGAGCTTTTTGCAATCTTTAAAGAACTGTCCATACCAGCCACTAAATGCCAGGATATCGTCAAAGATCCAAACGGGTGTAATACAATACAAACTGCCCTTCTAAACAAAATTCAACTCCTGCAAAAGAGCACCACAAAAATCTGACGCAGCATATTAAACTAACCACTAGCACAGAGCAAGTGGTCACTAAAGACCCAATAACCCCTTTCAAATTCAGGGAAATCACCGAACTCGAAGTAATTGAGATTGTGAACAAAATCAGGCCCTCCAACTGCAAAGGAGATGCCTGCCCAGCAAAACTAGTCAAAGATGGTGCAGAAACACTTGCCCCGTTTCTCAAGTCTTTCATCAATGACTCCTTCAACTCTAACACTGTTCCAGATAGCTTAAAAGAAGCGTGGGTGCACCCACTTCATATTAAAAAAAAACACCTTGGACCCAGAAATTGCCAATAACTATAGGCCCATTACCACTGTCCCTTTCTTGCTCAAGATACTGGATAAGGTCGCCTACACGCAAATCCAGCAATATCTAGAAGAAAACCACATCCTAAGCAAAAGACAGTCAGGCTTCCGGCCAGGACACGGGACTGAGTCTGCTTTACTCGATCTTAAAATACAACTCTGTGACATCATGGACAAAGGCAAACAGCACTTCTCCTCCTCTTCGATATGTCTGCTGCCTTTGAACTTGTCAACCATGATATCCTAGGAATGCACTTAAACAATGAAGCCCACTTCTCACCAGAAGCTATCGCCTGGGTGGCGTCCTTCCTAAACGGAAGACTCATGAAAGTCTTCTCAGACACTGCATGCGCCTCCCCCACCACCATCTATTGCGGCATCCCGCAGGGCTCATGCACGGCCCCCATGCTCTACAACATTTTCCCCGTCCCGCTCTTCAACGATCTCAACTGTCAGAACATAGCTTACACCAATTACGCTGATGACGCTCAGGTACTACTCCCCCCTATCTGGTACATATGAACAAGACGCAGCAGCTCTAACCAAAATCTACTCAGCTATTCAGACATGGATGGCTGCAAACGACCACTGCCTAAACAGGGAAAACACAGAGATCCTCATAGTATGTACTAGGGAAACTCTTAACAAGCTCCTACACAATACAAAACCTTTACTATTGATAACTCCACCATCACAGTCTCAACAGCTGTAAAACCCCTTGGAGTTTATCTTGACTCGTCACTGTCCATGTCCCGCCCGGTCAATGCTATAGCCTCCTCTGCCGCACTCACCACCAAGGTTATCAATGCGGTCAAGCCTTTCCTCTCTACCAAAAATGTCCTATCTATCGCCCGGGCCACAGTAGGTACCAAGCTGGACTACTGCAATGCATTATTCCTGGGCACCTCGGCAAAAAACCTTAACAAACCTCAAGTTACACAAAATAATGCCCTTAGGGCAGCACTGAGCATTTCTAAAAGGGAACACATTTCACAAGCCAGGAAAGATGCCCACTGGCTACTGGTAAAATAACGTATACTTTTCAAATCACTGGCCATTACACACAGGTGCCTCTCTTCCGATGCTCGACCCTCCCTATCAGAAAGAATCACCCTCAACTCCTCTAATAGACCCGCCAGATCTCATCTGTCCAACCAGATCTACGTGCCCACCTTCAAAAGAACCAAAGCGGGAGGGTCCAGCTTTCAACATTTGGCACCCAAAAACTGGAACGCACTGCCCACCACACTAAGAAACAAAAGATCCTATACTACCTTCCGCAAAATGCTGAAAACTATACTGTTCTGTTAGATCAAACCAATATGTATAGAAACGCAGTTCAACTGTAACCTAAGCAACAGCATAACATATGCATGTTACCACTGTCTATTCCACTGTACCTGTCCATATACTGGCACCCCTGTCTTTGCCTGTTCCCAAATGAAGTATTCTGTAACAGCGCCATGATGCCCCAGGGCCGTTGTCTGCTTTATAAATACAAATAAAAAATTTAAAAAATTCAAAATACTAGGCCTGACAACATTTCTGCTAATTCAAGTGCGTTACCAGGTAGTTGTGGGAGCAGGGAGAGAGGGGCAGGGGGTAAACAAGCATAACAGACTGACAGTAATGCAAGTGCGTGACAAGCAGTGAGGATAGGAGGGGAATGAGCAGGTTATGGTGCTTTTATAATATGCAACTAACACAAGTGTTTCAGGTGCACAATGTCAGGGGGTGTAAGGGGTGACTAAGGAACAGACAGACAACAAACTTATTGGGTAAGGTGCATACAGTTTGTGTAAGTGTCAGACAAGAAGTGAGAGTGATGGGCATGGGTACAGTGGTGGCAGAGACTTTAAGACTACTCCATGGTGGGGGGTAGGGGTGGGGTAGGAAGAAGGGGCCCATTTGCTAATTCCACTTGTGGTCATTTCTCTCGTTTCCTACTCTTTAATGTCAAACCTGACAAGTACTCCATGAATAAATAAGTAAATGTCAAACCTGGAACTTGGCGGTGTCAGAAAATTGGTGTTAATGCGCCACCAAACTCATGATGAGGCCCACAGCAGAGGCGCAGACAGGGTAGGGCCTCAGCGGGCAAGGCCCGCCAAAAATCTGTAAATGCCCATGCAGCAGCACTGTGTGGGCCTTAACAGTATGTTAATGGCACTGCGGTAGGCCCGACTACATTAGCTTCAAGCCCCACTTGTTAGAAATCCTGCCACACATCTGGCCCACATTCTAAAATTGGTGGCGCTTAAACTGTGAGTGCCGACACACTGGATAAGCATCGCATGCACGCGTGTCTTTGATATTCTGGGGTTGGTCCCCAGGAAGCTGCGTGGAAGGGCCATCTTCTCACTGACAATGGCTGTTCTTCATCACTAGCTTGCGTGAGGTTCTAGATTCTATTAAGAACCGAAAATGATGCGTTCATCTTCTTTATCTGCTAATCCAGCAACAAAGACACATATCCTCCACAAAAACGTGCATATACAGCATTAACAGTTTCGAAAAAGCGCCTAGAAGCTATAATTAAGGCACTCCCATTCAGATTCAGAAATGCCAGTATAAACATGAGATTCGTATTTATAAACTATAAATATACTGTATACAGTACACAAACAAGGGCGTGTCATTATTTATGAAATAGCTCTTGGTTACCGGCAATTATGGGCCCAGCCACGAGTATTTACTGTGGTCCCCTGCGAGCCCCACCCCCCTCTTCCTGGAGACGCCACTGCACTGGTCAAACACAATAAAGGGGCTCCGGCGGAGCTGTGGTTCAGCATTACCTCACAGCTGGCCTCATTATAAGTAACACAACTAAACGAGCACAGATGGAAACAGAGAAGGGGTCTGACTGAAAGGTTATTGTGCGTTATGTTGATTCCGCGCGATTTAGTTTTCCAACCGATTTCGCACAAGGATATGTATGACTCATGTGACACGGGTGGTTCTGTCAGGGGTCGGATTTGTGTTGCGCGTGTTTTTAGGGTTGCCACGGCAGGCAGGAAGTGGGAGTCTCCGGCACGTTCCAGCGTGCCTCCATGGCGGCGGCCCAGAGGGAGCCCTCTTGCATAGCAGTGGTTTCCTGTTTCTACAATAATGCGGCGAGACGGGGGGCCATAGTGTGAACCCCCGCGGCGCACCCACAAAATCCCACGTCACGACTTCCACGAGACAGAGCCCACATGTTTACATTCATGCAGTGTGGTAGACAGATTCTGAATCTCTGGCACGCTATCACCTGGGGAGCTGGGGGAGTAAATAATTGCCAGTGAAAGGGCCAGACCAAAGTATGCAAAGATTAAGCCAACTCTTCCAGCCTCTCAGCACAGCATGCGGATCTCCTGACTAGTTTGGAGTCGTAGATGTGGAGTATGGAGCCCATGGAAAGACTGACTATCTGGCCAACGGACGTCCACTTCCGTGTTTTCCGGTTTGCCCGGCAATAGAGTCCTCTATAGGGACACCACACCCTTACTGGAGGCCCCCGGGGACACCCCTTCCAGAACGGTCACCATTCTAGGGGATTAGAAACAAACCCTCACCTCTTTAGTAGCTTGCAGTCCTAGCAGGAATACATCACCAATTTTTATCACGTTTTTGCACTGTGTACTGTGAGCATTTCACCGCCAAGAATAGACAGAGCTGACTTTTGTTGAAACTTAAATAAAATAAACATATAAAGCACACAAAAATAGGTCTGACAGAAAAAGTAACTGGTGGTAGTATGCATATTTGTGTAGCTTTAACGTGTTCCGTCTGCACTGCGCACAAGGCTCTGGATGACTCACACGGGCGTTTCTGTCAAGGGGCTGGGTATGAGTTGTATGTTTTTTCTGGTTGTCATGGCAGGATGGAAATGCGAGTCCCCGCCACGTGCCTTTATGGCGATGGGCCAGTGGAAAGGCGTTGGGGTGGGGGGGGGTGTGAGGGAGAGAGAGATCGAACTCTGTAAACCTCTGGGTTCCCACCAGTGATGTTCCAGTTACTTCTTTATTGAAGTTCCAGTACATAGTATGAGGTTTAAAATGTCAAGTTCATCAGAGCCTAAGGTAAGATACACTGGCATCCTCTCAGGTAGGCTACATCACTCCAACTGACTCACTCAGAACTCTCAACCACACTACATCATTCTCACAGGCAGCATTCTATGTCACTCATCCAAGATTCCACTCATACTAACAAAAGCAACATAGGTACCAAATAACTGCATATCTTCCCTCCTTAGAGAACACAAATAACACCTACCAGGACCAAGTACACACACACAACACACATACACCACATGCACACCATCTCATCCAAGATTCCACTCATACTAACAAAAGCAACATAGATACCAAATCACTACAAACTCCCCCCCCTCCCCAAACAAAACTAGGACCTACAGTCCCAGAAGCAAAGAGAGAGGCCACCCAATACAGAAAGAGAGATGACACAATCATACCTGAAGGCAGAAGGCAGTTCCAGTGGGTGGGGACGATGTGGACGTGACACATTTCACATCAGGCGCGATATGGGCGCCACCCGCTGAAGCAAACAGTATCCCATTGGGGGGCAGAGTGCCCCCAGGGTGTTTATGGGTGTGGGGGGCAACAAAGGCTCAGGAAAAGTCAGTGGTGAGAGGCAAACACGACGTGGTAAAGTTTCAGGTGGGGGAGGGTTCAACATCGTAGGGGGATGCTAAAGGAGGGCATTTTAAGAGGGTAACTCTGTGGTTTTGTTGTGACCGTCCTAGTATTAGGGGCTTTCTGGCAGTATGGGAGTAATTAGTTACTGGTGTGGCAGGCCAGGCTGGCTGTGGTTGTTGAGGGTTGTTGGGACTAGAGATGATATGATATGGCATTTATAACGTGCCTATATACAAGTGTTTCAAGGTGCGGCAAGGGAGGGGAAACAGAGGGAGAACAATAAACAACAATCTTACTAAGCCTAGTGACATTGAGATTGCGCCAGTGCAGGGGAGCAGGGAGGGGAGAAGTGCCAAGGGGGTGGGAGGATGGACAAGTGCAGGACAAGGAATCAACACAAGTAGTGCAGCCAACAGGAAGGGGACTGTAGGGTTACAGATACAGACCACAAGTGAAGGGGGTACCTGGAGGCAGGGCAGGTGTGCAGCTGGACGGGCAGGGACCTGGGCCAAAATTCAGAGGGTAGACAGGAGATCAGCAGGGGAGAGGAAGAGAGACAGCACAAGCAAAGATGAATGTCTAGAGGTGCTTCCGGAACCAGAGACGGTTCTGCTCAAGTTTCAGAGAGGCAGAGAGGCTGTTCCAGAGGGAGGCACCAGCCAAAGAAAGAGATCTGCCCCCAACTCATTGCTGGAGAAGTGATGGACCCTCAAGGAGTTGGAGGTGGAGGAGCGAAGAGCTTGAGTAGGAACATATTTCTGTAGAGATAGTTGGAGGTATTGCGGTCCCAGGCCCCAGAAGGCCTTGTGGACAACGAAGAGGGTCTTGAACTTGATCCTTGCCGCCTCTGTGAGCCAATGGAGAGAGTTCAGAGCTGGAGACATAGGATCACTGGGCTTGAGGCCAAGGACAAGTCTCCCAGTCCTGTTCTGGATGAGTTGGAGAGGACGGAGAGTAGAGGCAGGTAGATTTAGAAAGAGACTGTTGCACTAGTCCAGCCTAGAAAGAACCAGAGCTCTGGTGACAGTGAGCTTCTTGGGGAAGGTGAGGAAAGGAAGAATTCCTCTGAGGAGGTGCAGCTGGTAGTTTGACTTCTTAGGGACATCTCTAGACATCAGAGATGTGAGGAGAGAAGAGTGTGGAGTCGAAAATGACCCAGAGGTTCTTAGCCTCAGAGGTAGATGCAGGAAGAGGGCAGAGTAGACGGCCAGAGAGAGACAGGAAAGGAAGGTGCTGGTGAGCCGATGAGGAATATCTCTGTCTTACTGGCATTACGGCAGAGATCATTGGTGGCACACCACTCCTGGATTACGTACAAACAATCCGGGATGAGAGAGGGAGAAGAGGCGGCTGAGGGGAACCTGAAAGCGAGCTGAGTGTCATCCACATAGCACTAAAAGTTGGAGCAGAGAGCTGGGTGAGTAGTCCATGGTATTAGTGGAATAGCCAGGGAGAAAGATTAGACCCCTGGGGAACACCACCGATAGAAAGAGAGATAGAGGAGAGGAAGACCCAAGTTGAACTTGGGAGGGCCGGTCAGAGAGAAAGGAGGTCAGCTAGGTCAGAGCCTGATCACTGATACCCAGGTTATCACGGAGCTGCTTGAGCAGGATGGCATGGTTGACAGTGTCAAAAGCAGAAGAGAGATCGAGTAGGATGAGGACAGAGGGGTGGTTAGTATCAAGGTTTGCGAGCAGGTCTTCACGAATGTTCAGGAAAGCAATTTCTGTGCTTCTGGCCGCTCTGAAGCCAGACTGATGGTCATGAGACAACCAACAGATTCAGTGTGAAGGTTAAGCTGGGAGATTGCCAGCTTTTCCAAGAGTTTGCCCAGAAAAGGAGTAATGGAGATCGGGCGATAGTTAGCCGTACAGGAGGGGTTGGCTGAGGGTTTCTTAAGAAGAGGGTGCATAAGAGAGTGCTTCAGATGGGAAGGGAAGGTTCCAGTGGCGAAAGAGGGGTTGCAAAAGTCGGACAAGGCTGGAGCAAGGGTATCAATGTAGTCCTTGATGGTTTTGGATGACATGGGAAGACCCTGTTTTTATGAGACTTTCATAGATCAGAAGTATCTAGAAACCTCGTCAGGGGTGAACAAAGGAAAGGAAGAGAAGGCAGGAGGAGAGGTGGCCGCAGGAAGGCCAGAGGTAGAGGAAAAAGAAGAGGAAGAAGGAGGAGAGGAAGAGAGGGTGGACAGGGTTCCCTGGGTTTTTGAGATAAAATGTGAAGCCAAGGCCATGCAGAGGGCCTGGGACGGGACCGGAGAGGTAGAGACTGCAGCAGGATTGGCCAGCTCCTTGCAGATTTTAAAGAGTTTGGCCGAGTTGTTAGATGTGGCAGAGACGCAGGCTTGGATGTGAGCTCTCTTCTTAGTGTGGACAGAGAGTCGGTATTGCCTTTGGAGCAGGTGGCAGGCCAGTTTGTCAGAGGGTGCCAAAGATGCCCACCATTTCCTCTCAGCCACCCTCCACTTGCGTTTAAGTGTGACGAGATCTGAGTTGTACCAAGAGTTGCACTTGGCTTTGGGCTTCAAGTGGATCCTTCTGACAGGGGCAAGTACATCAAGAGTGTCAGAGATAGAAGAATGGAAGTTGGAAAGGGCTGTGTCAGGATGTGAGTCAGCCATAGGTGCAGGAGGAGGAGAGAAAGCAGCGGCGAAAGCCTCAATTAACACACGCTTCATGGGTCGTATGACCGAGAAGGTGGGTGGCAGTGCAGGGGTTGGCTCGGCCTGAGGAGTAGAGAGAGAGAGATGAGAGGAGAGGAGAAAGTGGTCACTCCAGGAGAGAGGAGTGGTGAGAGGGTTAGAGAAGGGGAGGTCTGAGGAGATCAGAACATCTAGTGTGTGTGCCCTGCAGAGTGGGTCGGGCCAGAGGGAAGAATAGAGAGAGAAAGAGAATCACAGAGGTTGCGAAAGAGTCCAGAGGAGGGACAGGAAGCATTCAAGCAGATGTTGAGGTCTCTGAGGAGGAGTTGAGTGGTCGAGACCAGGAGGGAGGAGGATAGGTCCACCCACTCGGAGAGGAAGGAGGTTACCTGACCAGGTGGCCGGTACATAGTAGCCACAGTGAGAGAGTGGCCAGGAGAGAGAGTGTCTGCAGACCAGGCGTTCGAAGGAAGAGTAGTCCTGGATAGGAATGATAGAGGCAGGGATCCACTCTGGGAAGATCAAGGCGACACCTCCACCTGGACGGTTGGATCTGGGCACAGAGAGGATCTTGTAGCCATCCGGGAGGAGAGTGTCAAAACTCGTGACAGATCTGGCCGTGAACCATGTCTCTGTAAGACCGAGAACATCAAGGTCCAGTTCTTCCAGGAGATGGCAAATGTCGTAGGAGGGTTTGACAGCTGAGCGAGAGTTGAGAGTGGCAATATGGAGAAGGTTGCCAGCCTTGAAAGACTTCTGTGAAGGTGTACAAGTCACAGGTACACCCTGGAGAAGTGTAGAAGGAGCCAGAGGGTGGGCAGAAGAGGAAGGGGGAGAGGGCAAGGTAGCCAAGGAGAAGGATGAAGGCACCAGAGAGGGTGGAGGCAAAGGAGCCGGAGAAGGGAACGAAGAGACAGCAGGAGAAGAAAGGAAGTTGATGAGGTGTGGGAAGCATCTATCAAAGAGGAGAAGGTTGGCCTAAGAGTCTTGGACCACGACGGTGCCATTTAGGTAAACATTAATGATGGTCTTAGAAGAGTGGAAGGGGGCCAGGAGGGTTTCCCACGGGGTGTCACCATTAATGGGAGAGGAAAAAGGAGAGAGCACAGAGACCATATGTGGAGTCCATAGGTCTGGCGAAGGAACGACAAAAAGGATGTTAGTGAGGGTCGGTCTGGAGGAAGCGCTGGTGTAGGTATCAGCGATAGAGAGACCTGGGTTGGAGACCAGGATATCCTTTTTGAACTTCTTACTACCAGACTTAGTAAGAAGGACAAGATAGTCAATAGAGAAGCAGTTAGAGAAGATAGGAGAAACAGAGAGCACCATAGAGGATGCAGAGGGAGGGGAGAGGGGAGAAAAGAGGGGGAGGTGAGGGGTGGGGGAACAAAGGTAAGGGGGAGGAGACACTAGGGGCTGGCACAAGAGGAGGGGTGCAAGCAGACGAGACAAGAACAAATTAATAAAATACACGATGGGCACGATGGTGTAAAAGTGGGGTGGTAGAGATGTGGGAAGGACATGCGGAGGCCGGAGGCTCAGCTCATTAGTTGAATGGTTGGGTTAGGCTTCAGGGTTATTTCATTTTTAAGCTGGATGGTTAGTGCTGTTCGGGTGAAGGATATTGCAAAAGTTATAAACCCATTAGGGACTGAAAGGGGGAGGGAATGGTTGAGGGGAGGGATTAGAGGACGGGGCAGGATCGGTGGATGGGTATATATGCTAAATATTTGTGTGGTCTTTAGGGCAGAGGAGCCAGGGTAGCAATTTTTTCAAGCTTGGGCGTGTCAAATTAAAGCAGCCTGCAAGTCTTGGGAGTTTTGTGCAGTTTATCCCAAACATTATGTTAGGCTACAGGTTGTTGTTGCTCTAGAGTTTCTTTCCTCATTTGCAGGGCTTTTGGTGTTTTTGGTCCTGCAAGTAAAAAAGGCGTTCTTAGGGACTGTGGGAGGTTAGTGGGAGTTGATCAGAGGGGGTTAACTGCAAGGCAGGCCAGGGGTGTGTTACTGTTGTCTGTATGCAGGTGTGATTGAGGTTGTTTTCTTGTTTAAACTGGTTGTGGGTGGTTGTCAATATACTGGCTGTTGCCCGCATCTGGGCTACTGTAGTACGCATAGTGAGATGGTAGAAGCTTGAGGTGGGCGAGGTCAAGGGGCTACATTTAGTAGTTGCTTGATATGTTTGATGCATGTTGCGCAGGTAGAGGGTGCTACTGCTATTGTGGCGAGTGCTAGTTTTCATTTAGGAGTCTGCGACTTTTTAGTCAGATTAAAGTTGAACACCTTGCAGACCACTGCATGGGTTGCCCATGCTAAAATTGCATCAAGCACCATTCTTGGGCCAGTGGTCACGGCCACTCTATATGGCAATGAATATCGCAGCATGACATAGCAAACAAATGTGCAGCGTTTAATAGCAAATCGTATCAAGGAATGGGATAAATAGAATTGTGGCATAGTTTGAATTATCCATTCACTGCCTCCTGGCAACCCTTGCACTTTGGCCTGTATCTGCAACCCTACAGTTGCCATACCTGCACGTATTAGACAACTGCCGTTTGCGCTTTAACCCTCGCACTTGCCGGCTGCACTACCTGTTCTTTTTATCCCATGTTCGGCACTTGCCCAATCTCCCCCTCCTACCCTGCACTTGTGTGATCTCAATGTCACTAGGCCTAGTAAGATCGTTGTCTTTGTCCTCCCTCTATTTCCCCTCCCTTACCTCATCGCGCCTCGAAACACTTGTGTATAGGCCCGTTATAAATGCCATATCATATCCAAAATATATGGCTGTGGTTTGTCAAAGGGCGTCCTTCTCGATCTTAATACTGTGTAAAGCAGGAAGAAGGAGCACTCTGAAGCTGCTGTAAACCCAGCGTCGTGCATTCTGTTGTATTGCCAAGCAGGGGGTTCTTTTTCTGTTGTCGAGAGAGAAGAGAGAGAAAAGAGAGAAGAGAGAGGGAGAGAAAGAAAGAGAGAGGGAGATAGAGAGAGAGCGAGAGTCGTGAGTGCAGAGTTTTTGCTAGATGCTTGCAGTTGGCAGGATGAAGCCGTTCCCAATGTGTAGGTGAGGCCAGGCTCTGTGTGAGGTGTGTGTGTTTGATGCCAGGCTCTGTCTGAGGTCTGCATGTGGGAGGTGTCTCTGTGTGGCCAGGCTCTGTGGGCGGTGTGTCTGTGAGGTCAGGCTTTGTGTGAGGTGTTTGCATTTCCAAAGGCTGCAGCCAGTTGTCAGCTTAGTGTAGTCGGCAACATAAGAAGGTAGGTGTTGGTAGATGGTATCATGAGGTAGTGCTGGTGAGTGAATGCATTACTTGAGTGCTCTGTTGAATGGTGCAAGAGGACAGGACAAAGGTAATCATTAGGCATAAAGTGGATGATGGTTAGGGATCCAGGTTTGATAGTTAGATGTTGGTCACAAGTTCGGTGTGCACACTCTGTATATATCACATCATAGGTTGTTACATCACAGAAAGTCACAGGGCCTCATTACGACCCTGCCGGTCCGGAAAGAACGGTGGTGGTAAAACCGCCACCACAGTTTTTTTTCCAGAACAGCTGATTCAGAGTCCTGCAGGCGGGCGGTGTCACTCCCGCCAGGTCTGATCTGGCGAGTTTAACACCACCCGCCTGCCGGCGGACATGGAAACACCGGCTCTGTCATAGACAGAACTGGTGTTTCCATTGTCCCCATCCCCATGGAGTCCTATGGGGGTGCATGGGAATGGGGACTTACACAATTCCGCCTCCGTAATTCCCGGGTCACCGGGGTCATAATGCCCCGGTAATTCCAGGAATCACGGAGGCAGAATGGTAATATGGGTCCGGCGGTAACCTGCTGGTTTTTCCAGCTCGGTTGCCGCCAGACTCGTAATGAGGCCCACAGTCTTGGACCGGTATTGGCATCATTGTAACATAGCAATGCACACTGCAGCTTAGAATAACATATAGAGTAAGAACACAGCATGACAAAGCAGTGTGATTCATAGCATGACATGGATGAAGACGTGGCATATAACAGTATGATGTGGTGTTTGCCAGGGGATCAGTATAGCACTGGATAAAGCTGTGCAGTCGAGCTTATTTTGCAGGGGATGGCCTTGTACTCCAGACCACATTCAAGCAGATTTGTATCCTGGATAGTCACAAAGGACGGGTCTGGCGTCTGATTATTGATGAGCACGGTTCATTCAAGTGGGTGAAGGTGTGGAAGACAGATGATTACCGGTGCCTGTATAGACGTTAGTGTTATGTAGAAATGTGGAGCCGAGTGCTATCACCCTGGAGTAAACTGAAAATATGGAGATTGCTTCAGTATAGAGCGAGGGAGCGACACTGCTCAAAAGAATTTGCTTAATGCCAAATGTCCACCTCTTATTGGGTACCAAAAAGGGTGAACCTGCGAGGTACGGATAGTCACATATACACCCAAGAGTCATTTTTCAAAAAAGTAAAAGATTACTACACAAATGATTACCATTTTTAATGCCGTTTAAGTACAATGAGCCTCATTACACGGACGGCGGTAACCATGGCGCTATTAGCGCCATTGTTGCTGCCGGTATTTTACCCATTCCGCCTTGGTGAATGGCGGAATTACCGCCCCATTCCAATGTTGGCGGGCGGTAATTCCCCATTCACCAAGGCCCTTCCCCATTCCCATTTGAGCCCCCATAGGGCTCAATGGGAATGGGGAAGGAGCAAATAACGGTACCGCTATTAGCGGTACCGTTAATTGCCCTGAAGTCCCTCAGCGGGTCCCTTCCTTAACCTGTGGTCTGGCCACACGTTAAGGACGGGACCCGCTGAGGGACCTCGTAGTATGGCGCTAAGGGATTACCGGCACCGGTGCGATTACCGGTGCCGTTAATCCCTTAGCGCCATCCGTGTAATGAGGCCCAATGTGTCCAGAGACTGGGTTGTCGAGCCCAAGGATATGCAGAGAACCTCCCCTATGGAAATCAAAACTTGGCCACATGTAAAAGGCCGAACATCAGGAATTTAATTATCTGCAAAAGAACTTAGCCTGGTACCTAGAACAATTATTTTCCAGCTTGATTACTCAGTATCTTCCTATAATTCAGATGCCACGTGTAGAGATCATATTAAGGTGTGCTTCTTTCTAATAGTAAATGATTTAAATAGAAAAAGAATGCATTCCTAAATGAGGACAGTAAGCATAATTGAAAGTTCTGTTACTTTCAATAACACTGCATTCTATTTAACCTGAAAAAGGCCATGCCTGCACATGTAGAATTGTATTTAGCTTGGAGCAATTGCAGCCTCAACCTCAGGAATCTGTGTCATAAGACTGATCAGGAGGCTGTTGCGGTATTCAGTCATTTTATTGCAAACAAAACAGAGTGGTACATTTCAGAGCGGACAATAACACCAAAAAACAATACACACATTAATTAAATTAATAAAGGGTAGCAAATAAGGGGTTAAAATGGGTCGGGATGAGTTTGGAGGGATGTTAAAAGGACCCCCCAAATTAAAAAAACAAAAATAAATTTGGTGTTTTGTCCACAATTAAATGTATCACTCTGTGATTGTAGTCGATAAGATCACATATAACTGCTGTTGCTTTGTCCACAGTAAGCTTCAGCTCCCTCACCTCGTTCAAACCAGTTTACCAGGCTCTGGTCTTGAGACAATGTTTACCCCAAGAGAAAATCATATTTGGAGCTTTCCTATAGCAGTATTGTGGAACAGAGCTTGTTTGCAAGGTAACACAGAGGACCTTCTGTGGCCAAAAATACTATTTTCTTCAGATACATTTAAGTCAAAGATGAACAAAAGTTTACATTTTGGCACCTAACCAGAGATAAAATGATTTAAAAATGTATAATTTTATAGCAGACGATTCTAGGAACTTGAAATCAACTGTGCATTATAGATGAAAAATGTGTAGATTGTATTGATTTCGATTTGATGAAACTAGCACATTCACATCAAAAGTTATATTACATAAACAAGATGCCTCTCCATAAGATTAGTAGTGATTCCTCCCACCTGCCCTCCTCTTCAAGTCACAAGACTAGGGTAGAGATCCCCACCTTGCCAGTCACAAGACAAGGAGTGACTGGCCCCCACTACTTAGTAAGAAGATTAGAGCAGGAGTATGATTATAAAAATACCTTTACCTATCTATGCTGTGTCAATGGATGTGTCCTTGGCTTTTGACTTGGTTGCTCGTTCTCTATTGTGGTCAAATTGGAAAGATGGGGACTCCCAAAAGGCTTTGTAGAAAATTGAAATTCATATGCATGAAGGTACATCGGTCCAAGTCAGACTGAATAATGAAGACAATGTCTAGACCAATTGCACCAAGAAATGGCCTTTGGTTTGGGTGCATCTTGGCACCCCGCCTTTTCAATTTGTACATGCCCGACATTGGAAAGACTTCATTAAATGCTTCATTCATAGCACCTAAATTAGGAGAACTGTGTATGTCATGGTTGGCATATGCTGATGATTTTATCCCATTTCACCTCACGCCAATTGGTTTGCAATGATTAAGTAATGCATTTGTTATATATATTGAAGAAAACAAATGAAGAACTAACCACAGTAAAACCAAGGTGTTAAAAGTGTGTGAAAGGGAGACAAATAACAATTTTACCAGGTTCATTAATAACAATAGTCTGTCTTTTACTGATAATACATTGTTTTTGGGATATCCAATTTTAGCCCACCCTTCCAAATCTTTATCGTCATTTTTTAAAGCAGAAAGCAGTGATGTTAGCCACTCAAATGGCTAAGGTTGATAGCAAATATGGTAAAATCTCCTTGATTCCTATTTTGATGTTTTATATAGGTATGCTGATTCTAAAGCTTAGTTAGGGTTTGGAGATTCTACCATTATGGCTATTGGATGAAATAGGCTGATATAAAGCAATCCATTGGCAAAGAGTGTTGTATTTCATCCCTTCTTGTGTACCCAGAGCGGTCATTCGTTATGAGTTGGGGCTGCAGTCTTTGTGGAGTAGGGTGATATGGAAACAGCCAGCATCGTTTAATAAGTTTATGAGCTCACCATCCTCCTCAGTCTATGCTGAGTTTGGGAAATTAGGGAGGTAGTACTCCATAACTGTTTTACAAGAATGTGTTGAACATTGAATGGATTTACTCTCAAAAATTGATGTGAATGTGGAATTGCCCTTTGTCAACCTTAATAAACTCCAAGAAACTGTTTGATTGAAAGATTGGATTGCCACTAGAGAGGTGTTGGCTAATTATTCCATCTATGCCCATCTAAGTAGTTTTCAAAAAAGGGCAGGGATGGTGGAATTATATTTGAAGAAGTTCCCAGATAGAACCTTTAGAAACCAATACATGCGATTCAGGTTTAATGCCCTCTTAAAAAATGTAATTTTGTGTATTCAGAATCACCTGTCATCGGAGTTGGCTGTGTATAGAATCTGAAAGGACTCAAATAAGAAAGAAAACCTCTAACATTTACTTTTAGAATGTCCTGCTTTATTGCCATGGTGTGTTCTACATTTTGAGAGATTTGTATATAACCTGGCCGCTGTGGATGGGTGGAGTATGATGAATGGGCCCTCAGTGGCACTGAAACTTGCAGTGGTCAGGTTTTTGCAGTTCTGTAATTTTTATAATGAAACATACTGGGCCTCATTACGAGGTGGGCGGTAAGGGATTACCGGCACCGGTAAGGGCACCGGTGCCGGTAATCCCTTACCGCCCTACTACGAGTTCCCTTTGCGGGTCCTTCCTTAATGCCTGTTTTTTGCAGGCGTTAAGGACGGGACCCGCAAAGGGACTCTAGAGCTAATAACGGTACGGCAATTTGCGGTACCGTTATTAGCGCCTTCCCCATTCCTATTGAGCCCTATGGGGGCTCAAATGGGAATGGCCCTGGTGAATGGGGAATTACCGGTCCCGCCAACCTTGGAATGGACCGGTAATTGCTCCATTCACCAGGGCAGAGTCGTAACGAGTTTGGAGGCAGCCATCGCGCTAATAGCGCCATGGCTACCGCCAACCTCTTAATGAGGCCCACTGGGTGTTAGCTGTTTATATGAAATGTATAGGGTACTCTTATGACTGTAACCGAAGTATATGCAATGTATTGATTTTAAATTCCTATGGTTTTAATGTTTTGCATAGGATTTTAATGTATGTATATTGTACTTGGTTCTATCTATGAAGTCGGGTTTTGATGTTTTATCTTTGTAAAGGTTTACTTTTAAACCATGTACAAATAAATAAATAAATAGATATATCTTTCACACAGATAGGACAGTATCAGTATTGTTCTGGATATTCTTGGAAGAAGACAGTTGGCTGGGGAGAACAGACACCCACTGGAGTGCCGGTTTTCCGTAGAGGCTGCAGAAGGATGTCCCTACTCGGAAGGAGATGAGCAGTCCACATCAGCATGACCACAGCCGATAAAAGGGACGTTGCTGTTGGAGGAACTCTAAAATGAGAGGGTCCAGACTGATATCCAAAAAGTAAGAAGCCACATTTAAAATGTAAGTACTTAGCCTCGATATAACTCCAGATTGCCCAATAGAATTGTCTATGGTAGTTCCTGAGGAATATGGGCGGTCCGGGAACAACAAGGGGATACTAGCTTTAAAAAGGCATAGTAGCATTGCGAGATAAAATGGCATTGTGTTCTCTATTTGACAGTACGACTGATATTCTATATCCAACATTATCAAGTGAATTTTGTATTATAATAATAATAGTGTGTGTCGGTGCAAAACTAACATAATTTTGTGAAATGTAAATGTGTTCTCAAATGCAAAATTAAGCACCTTTTAAAATATAATCTGTATGTTCTACCGGCATAGTCAGGAGTTGGGCCATGTAGCTGTTATGAAGTCACATTGCCCAACACAGATTTATAATTAATGCCAGTGGGAGCCTAGTCATGAAGTACATACATGCACAACAGAAGATACCTTAGCGAACTCATACTATTTACAGAAAATCGTACTGAGTGTAAAACATGCTATCGTTTACCCTGCAATGCACAGGCAACTCTATGTGTGATAAGATATGTGTGATAAGAAAGGGCAATGGTGCTTTGACATCGCACCTTTTACAGGAGAGCAGTACATCTCCAACCCAAACCTGCAGCTAGGAAGGCACATGAATGGAAGTAGAATGGAAAGTTGGCACACATATATAGATTGAAAACGGTAAACAAATATTAAAGAAGCCCCTGCACCACATTCAGCTGAGACGCTGTAAATCTCATAAGAGACTTCTGATTCTGTAAATTGTGGGTGTCAGTGGGGAAGGTAAAAACAGTATTTTTATGTATTTAAACATGTGATGTTTATACCATTGTGGTGACTTCCATAGCATAAAGCTAAAGACCACCTTTGTTTGGATTTGACCTTCATTGTCTTTAAATAAATTAGAGTTTCTTTCAAATGGCTGTTTATTTCCAAGAAATGTCGGGTGGGACATTATGAGAGGGGATAGCGGATGGGGGGGCGATTGGCGTGAGAAGAACAATAATATACTAACACTCAGTCTATGATTTAAAAGTAAAATATATATTTACAGTGTGATCTGTGTACTAGACTTCACTGGGAGTTGCTGGTAGTCGCACTCTGTTGCTTGCCATCACGTGAGTGAACTGTGGGTGTGGAGGATTTTCACTGTTCTTGTTGTTGGAACGACAAACTTTGGTTGGTGTGCTCTTGGCGCTGGCCCTTTGTAAGATAAAGGTTTGTGTTTCTAGACGGTGCTAACATCTACATGCAGGGGTCAGTTGCCTGCATGTGGGAGAGGGCAGAACGTGTGCCTGGTCTTTGTTCATGCTTTGGCTGGGTATAGGCACATGGCTTATCAGATCCAGCTGCCTTCGAGCACTTTGGAGTAGGTGTGAGGAGCTGAAGGAAGGGGTTTGGGGAAAACCTTTTGTGGGTTACAGAGGCGTAGCCAGGATTATCTAACAAGTGGGGCCTGAAGCTAATGTAGTTGGGCCCACCACAGTGACATTAACATCTGTAAATGCCCACACGATGCTGCTGAGTGGGCATTCACAGACTTTGGTTGGGCCTTGCCCGCTCAGACACTACCCTGTCTACGCCTCTGGTGGGTTAGTGTTTGGTGGGTGTAATGCTTGGTGCGTGGATGCTTGTCTTGGATGGTGCGTTCACATGTTTACCTCCCCAAGTGCACCATCAGGTATGCTGGAGAGGGATATCAGAGTAAATCAGAGAGGGCTTTGATCTCAGAGTAAATCAGGTACTTTTATGCTCAGTGCCTCGGGTTTCTGTATGCCTTGCCACAAACGGAGGCCCTTGTGCCTGCAGTATCTGGAATGTTCTCTTCCAGAGAGAAAGGGTTACCAACGTCTAGC
The DNA here is from genome assembly GCF_040938575.1 of Ambystoma mexicanum. Taxonomy (NCBI): domain Eukaryota; kingdom Metazoa; phylum Chordata; class Amphibia; order Caudata; family Ambystomatidae; genus Ambystoma; species Ambystoma mexicanum. The sequence goes on from NC_090925.1 coordinate 836,285,819, forward strand.
TATAGATTTGGGAAAGCTGCTGCGGTGGTGGGATCCAGAACGTGACATTTCAATTTGTTTGTTGTTATTGAGCTGGAGATGGGTGTTGTAGTCCTTGCTCCTTATCTTCAAGGCTTCTTTCACCTGATTTTCTAGGTGTTATTGGAGTGTCTGTTCAGTCGATTTTGTGTGTCTTTGCCTCACCATGTTCTGAAGAGTGTGCTTGGATTTTCTCTCTGGTTGGGTGGGATTTAGCCTTTGTCTTTGCTTGTAAATAACCAGGTCTTGAGTAATTTCTTGAGGGACAGATAGGTGGTCCCGAAGACCCTGATGAGTCCAGCAAGCCCCTGAGTCCAAGGTTTCTCAGGGGATCCTCCAGGTCTTTTGAAATCCACTGGGGGCAGCAGGACTCCTTTGAAGTCTATCCTATCATATAGCCAAGAGGGGTCCACAAAGAGGCCACAATGGCAATATTTAACTGGCTTCATTTAACTCAAAAACTCTGTTTCTTGGTGAAATGTAAAAAAAAGTATCAAGACATTTTCTTCTCAACAGTTCGAACAGTTGAAGGATTTCCTTACACACGTCACAAGGATTGGAGTGCCCCCATTACTTGCAGTTGGTAAGGTACACTTTCTCTCTGGAATTCTTCTGGCTCGTACCATGCGGATATTTGGAGCTGTTGCAGACACGGTAGTATCTCCTCCATGAGGTGTAGATACAACTGCAGCTTCGCCCCAGTTTTAAAACAGAACCAGGTGGGGTTGCCTTCCCCAGTTTCCACAGGTCAGCAGCTGAAGAAGGCATTATCTCCTCCCGCTCTTAGGGTCCTCATGTCTGCCCTCTCAACAACCTTTGTACGCCTCTGCTCCTCCGTCTCAGCCTGTTGTACCCTTTGGTCCTGCTCCTCCATCAACCCCACACCACATGCTCATTCCTCCTCCCAATGTGGCTTCGACCACGTTCAGATTGGGTTCTCACAGGTAGTCCCCGATTTGGGCTAAGAGTACGCTCATGCCTTCAGTATTACGCTATTTGATTGATTTTAATTGATTGAATGGTACATCTGGCCGAATTCAGCCAGTACTATTCGATCGATAAAAATCTGATCGATTAAAATCGGGAGCGGGGGTCGCAGGGTGTCCCCCGCTCCCCATGTTCGGCAGTGATGGCCTTGGGAGTAGTGGGGGTGTCACCTGCGTCCTGAGGATTGGAGGCAGGGGGCAGGGGAAAAAATGAGAAAAGGGGACCCCTGCGGCATAGGATCTGACCCGCATAAGAGGGATGGAACTGACGCTGCAGGGTCAGAAGGAAGCAGACGTGCAAAAGGTAAGTGGGGGGAAGGTAGGGATGTATTGAGGGTTGTGGGGGCATAGATTTGTGGCGTTTGGCTGCGGCAAAATTGGTTTCTCAGCAAAATAGACTACGGTCAATTTCGTCACGAACAATTCTGCCACGGCCATATCACACAGATCCATGACTTCCTGATCTTGATCTACCACCTCAATAGCCTCTGGTGCTTCCTTCCGAATTTCTCACTAAAACCTCCCCGTGATGACTTCCACCAACCGCATACCTGCCTAACCTCTGTATTTTTCCCAGAGACTTGTTGTGTTCTTTCCAGGTCCCATCAGATCCTCCACCCGATTGGCTGCCAAAGACTGCTGCCGGTAGCCAATTCGGTGGAGGTTTGCGCCGACCCAGAAACGGCACAAATGTGCCTCCTATGAGTTTGTTTGTTTGTTTTATATAGCTCAGCCAAACCGTCAGGTAGCTGGGCGCAAGCATTACAAGGATACTTAATAGCTTAGTTGCAGGGTAGATGTGTACGTACATAGAATGATAAACATAGTGGTTACTGCTACATATTTTGCAGTGATACCAAGAAATACACTAGAGTGCTGGTACAATAGAACATGTGTGGCAGTCATAGTATAGAATAAGCAGTAAAGGTGTGGGTACAATGGGGGATCAATAGGAGGTGGAGAGGTCGGCAAGATTAGACATTGTTAGTCCATAACCTGGAGAGGACTTTTCGTCTAAATCTGGGGTAGGGTTGGTCTGTTCTGATATCTAGAGGGAGTCCATTCCAAGATTGAGCAGCTATGACCAGGAAACTAGAGCCACCAGCTGTGGTCTGTTTACATCTGGGGACCTCTAGGGTGTAGGCGTTAGCAGAACTCATGGGTCGATCAGAAATGTTCCTGTTTATTCGTTCTATGAGGTAGGGTGGTGCTATGTTATTAAGGCATTTGGATGTGAGAGAGAGTGTTTTAAGGAGGATCCTGTCCTTGATCTTGAGCCAATGGATATCTCTTCTAGATGCAGAGATGTTATCTCTGTTCGGAATATTTAGCGCTGCTCTCAGGGCATTATTTTGGAGTCTTTGCATTTTATCAATAATGTACTTATTGGATCCCACGTATAGTGTGTTGCAATAATCCAGTCTGGATAAAATGAGGGCATTGGCTAGGGTGATAAGGCTGGTTTCGGATAGAAATGGTCTGCAGGCGTGTGCTGTCAATGATGCTAGTGAGTTGACTTGCTTCTTGAGGTTGAGTGCAGCGTCAAGGTAGAAGCCAAGGGTTTTAACTGCCGGCATCACTTTGATGACATTGTTATCAATATTAAATGAGGCATAGCTAGGGTTAACATTTTTGATAGACGTCTCTGAACCTAGGATCAGTAGCTCCGTTTTTTCGTCGTTCAGGCATAGTCCATGGGATGCCATCCATGCCTGAATGAGAAGGTATATCTTACTTACTAAGGCTGAATCCTCCAGGAAGTTGCCCGAAAGGGGAATGAGGATCTGTGTGTCATCCGCGTAGTTAGTGTAGGTGACACCCAATCTGTCCAACTTGTCGAACAAAGGCTTAGTAAAGATGTTATACATGGTGGGAGATACACATGATCCCTGAGGTGCGCCACGGGAAACTTATATAGGATCAGCGGCTGCTAAAGGGGAGAAGACTCATTGTACGGTTTGCTAGGAAGGATTGAACCCAGGTTATGGCATCACTTGAGAAATGGGCAGCTGACCTAAGGTGGTCGCATAAGACTGCATGATCCACTAGGTCAAAGGCTGCCGATAGGTCAAGGAGGGGTAGCATAGCTGGATTCCCATTGTCCTTCAACTCATCAATTTGGGTCTTGAATTCGATCAAGGCTGTTTCAGTGCCATGGAGGGGACGGAAGCCAGACTGTCGTGAGCCTAATAGGTTGTTAGCATCTAAGTAGTCCTGTATTTGTAAGTAAGCTACTCTGTCGATGATTTGAAGTAAAAATGAGACTGTGGTGATAGGTCTGTAATTAGTCGGAATAGAGGGGTCTAAAGTTTGTTTTTTGAGCAGTGGGAGCACCCAAGATTGTTTGAGGTTAATGGGTACTAGATTTGTTTTGAAGGAGGCGTTGATAAGTTTCGAGATGAAAGGGGTTAGGTCTCTGGCTGCATCCTTTATAATTTGAGCTGGGCAGTTATCTCCTTTGGAATTAGAGGGTTTAAGTGAGAGTATGATTTTTTCTGTTTCAATGATAGTGATTTTCTTGAAGCTAAAGAGAGGGGTAGTACTGTCATGTGTGATTGGCTGAGGTTGCTGTTGAGGTAGGGGCTCCGCAGGTAAAAGCAGAGAAGCTTTCTTTTTGACTATTTTGATTTGGACGGTGGAGATTTTATTCGATAGGGCATTTTGTATATCAGTACACCAATGTTGGTCCTTGGGAGTGTTATCAACCTGTGGTATTGGTGATTCCAATTCACGAAGGATGGAAAATAGTTCCTTGGTATCCGATTTAGCCTTGCATATTCTGTCATTAAATGTGTTCTTTTTAGTGCTAATTATTTCCTTCTTGTACAGTTTAGAGAGGTGTATTGGCTTCACTTTGTTCTCCTCAGTGGGCGCGTAGCGCCAGATTGGTTGCACCTTTCTTTTTTGCGTCCTTAGTTCTTTCAATTGGGGTGTGAACCAGGCATTAAGGTGAGATTGCTGTCTGCCTTTGCAGATCTTGACAGGAGCAATAGTGTCTAGTGCCTTAGTCATGGCACTATTGAAGACTTCCACTAGTAGGGTGGGGTCTGTATTATTAGCTAAATTATTGAGAGCAGGGAGAACATAAGGTAATAACTTTTCCGCAGTGATGTCCTTTTTGCTTCTAGTGGGGAGTGGAGGAGCCATAACTATCATTTTAGGGCGGATAAGGTCAAGAGAGGCAGTGAAGGTGATTAGACAGTGATCAGTCCAAGATTGCGGTGTGATACTGGTGATGGAGATGTTGCAGTACCGGTCGGCAACCCAATCTAGGGTCCTTCCTTTGATATGTGTGGGGCTAGTAACTTTTTGTGTAAGTCCATAGTCCATCAGTACAGTAGCTATTGATAAGCCATATTTGTAGGTACTGTCGTTACAGCCAAGGTTAAAGTCTCCCAATAGCAAGTTATTCACGTGGTCTTTAGTGTTGTTAGCTAGGATACAATTTAGGTAATCCTCAAAGGAGCCTAGTGGTCCAGGCGGTCTGTAGACCACATGGATGATGAGGGTGCGGTTGTTGGATAGGTGATGTTTGGCTGTGTGTATCTCACAAGATTGGTATGATGGAGTGGTAGCAAGTCTGATAGGTAGGTTGGTTTTGTGGGTAATAGCTAGACCACCACCTGTGGCATTAGGTCTGCCAGTTCTGAGTAACTGGTAACCCTCCGGTATAGCTAGCATGAGGGCAGGGCCCGCAGCCTCGTGGAGCCATGTTCCAGTTATGGCCAGCAAGTCCAGGTTCTCGTTAATAAGGGTGTCAGAGATATCCGTGGCGTGTGCCACCATAGATCTGGCATTGATAAGTGATCCAGCAAGGAGTAGGGGATTTATGGGTTTAGAGGTAGGAGGATGTTTAGCTGTGGGCAAGTTAGCTCTTCGTGGTTTAATTGGCAATGTGGCTGGGTGTGCAGAAGACAGCAAATTATTGGAGTTGTGCTTCTGTGTGCATTTCTTAGATAGTTCAGTACATTGGAAGCCTTATGTATGGATCCTCTACTAATATAGTTAGTTTTAGGTTCGAAGAGGCATGGCAGTCTTGATCTCAATCTCATGTTTCTGTCCTTAGGCGGGCATGAGGGCAGAGCGACAGCAGCCATAATGGCAAGGAAGCCTAATATGAGTTGGATTATCTGGGATCTTGGGATTTTGCTCATAATCATAGACTGGGCTAGACAAGTTATGAATGGTCACAAGGTAAGCTGGTGAGAGTTAAATGCAGCAATCAAATGGCAGGGCAGATATGGGCTAGCTGCAGCAATGAAATGGCAGTATAAGTATGGGTTAATTGCAGCAATCGAATGGCAGGCGTTTGTTGTCCGTTGTTGGGGTCGGGGAAGCTTTCACTGATTCCTTTTTTTTAATGCTTGCAGGACTTCGCCACCACGGCTCCCTGCCCGAGTGTGGCTTTGTCTCTGCAGCAATTACTGTAAAGCTTCCAGCACATTGGTAAAAAGAATGCAGGTGAAGCAAAATAACACGCGTTTATTTTGCTTCACCTTTCATTCTTTTGTGCCGACTTTCAATGCGAACGCGCGTTTCTTTTGTTTTCGCACCTTTTGCCCAGGTTAGGGTGGACTCAGTCCCATTGAACCACAGCCATCAGGTTTGCAGGCTGGCCAACTCGCCACTGCACTAAATTACCTGCTGAAAAACAACTAAGGTGAAATGTCCAATTTAGGTAGTGCAAAATTCAGGGAAAACCTTTGTATTGGTTCTTGGACTTTACATGCTAAATGTTAAATGTTAAATGTGAAAGGTATTTGTACTGCGTACCGTCACCAACGTAGTTGGTCCCCAGGCGTTCTGGCAGATCTGCAAGCGAGAAGGTGGGATGGGTTAGTAGGAGAAGTGGGAGTAGGATAGTGAGAGGAGTGGTGTTCTGTTGGCAGCTTCAACTCGGTATACACCGGGTGCTGAGATTTGGTGCGAGTATCGGATCGATGTCAGTCCTCGTGTGCTGTTGGTGCGGCTTATGGTTGTTGCAGTGTTGTGAAGTGCGTGCGGGTTGTTGTGCAAGAGATGCTTGTGTAAGATTTTTGAGTGAGATAAGTCTGCAGAAATGCTGAGTTTTTTGTTAGTGGGTCATATGAATTTTAACATGTTAACATTCAGAACTCTGTCCAAGTGTGGCGCTCGCTAATCCTTCCAACCTCATCAGGATGTGCGAAGGGGTTACGCCTGGCAGGATTTTAGGTTTGTGTGAGGCACTCCCTGTGCTGTTCTAACACGCTCTATAAGTGTTCTAATTCTGATGGAGTAAGAGTTGTGGGTTGGGTTTTAGTTGGTGCGATGTGCTCGCCGTTCTATTCTATCCAGCTGTGTAGGTGTTTTAATTCTGATGGATTGATTAATCTGGGTTGGGTGTCTATTCTCCTCCTTGGGTGTTGGAGCAGGTGTTGTGATCTCCTCTTACAAACTTTCTATCTCGATGTTTCTGCTCGGAGTTTGGATATGGTACGGCCGGGAGGCAGTGGATGAGTCATTTAAGGGCTTTCGTCTCGGTTTGATTTAAGTGATAAGTCTATAGTGACCTCCTTTTGTGGCTATTTCCCATAATATCTTATGGTCTGTTGTGGGAACCGTTCTTTGGGTTCTGTGTATATCCATTTTGGGAGTGACCGAGGTTGGTGATTTTATTCTTCATTGTTTAACGGGGTGGGCATTCTTGTGCGCCAATGTTGTAGTTACGCTGTGAAGAGCCATGATTTGAGGAGTTACCTGAATGCCAGGTGGTTTGTTGTGTTCCGTATATTCTTAGATAGGTAATTCCAGGTTTTCGGTGCCTCATGAGAGAAAGAGGATCCTCCGAGTTTTCTTCTGTTATAGGGTTTTGGTTCCATGCGGATTTCGGTGCGTGATCTCAGTGTGCTTGTCGGTTGATATAGGCGTAGTTTATCGCTTAGAAACTCTGCGCCTTGTTTGTGTATTGCTCTGTGCGTGATGCACATGGATTTGAACTTTATTCGTTGTTTTAAAGGTAGCCAGTGTAGTATTTTTAGGGTGGGTGTGATGTGTTCTCTTCTGGGTAGCTTGAGGAGGAGTCTGGCTGCCGCGTTTTGTATGCGTTTAAGTTTTTTTAGAAGTCCTTCGGGCATGCCCAGGTATAGGCTATTGGTGTAATCTACTCTGGACATGATCAGAGCGATGATGGTAAGTGTTTTGTTGGTGAACGACAGGAACGGTCGGATCCTTTTTGCCTCTCGCAGGAGGAAGAAATATTTCTTGTATAGAGCGTTTACTTGTGGCTCTAGAGTGAGGGTATTATCCATCAGGACCCCTAGGTTTTTTACAATTGATGATGGTGCTGGTGTGGTGCCGAGCTGTCTTGGCCAGGGGATGCAGTTGATGTCTCCTCCCTTTTTTGAAACAATCATTATCTCTGTTTTGCCTGGGTTGATTTTGAGGTGGTTGAGGTTCATCCAGTTGAATAGGTCACGAAGGCAATTCTCTAGTGTGGTGTTTTCTTCTCGGGTGTCTTGTATGTTGAAGATTATTTGAGTATCGTCGGCGTTGTTGTAGCACGTGAGGCCGTGTTTTTTTATGAGTTTGATTAATAGGTACATGTAGATGTTGAATAGAAGCAGGGAGAAAGATGATCCTTGTGGTACTCCGCACGCAGAGTCTCTGGGTTTGGATTTAAAAGGTTTCATCCATACTGTTTCTGGTCTGTTTGTTAGGAAGGATTTGATCCATAGTAGGGCAGTGTCTGTTATCCCTAGTCCTTCTAGTCTCTTCATGAGGATGGCGTGGTTGACAGTGTCGAAAGCTGCGGATAGATCAAGGAGAATCAGGGCGGTACTGTTGTCCGAGTCCGCGTTTGTTTTTAGCACATTTTAACGTGTTGATTTTATGGAGGGCGAATGTCTTTTGTCCTATGCAATTTGGGTGGTTGTGAAAAGGCAATTTAATTACATGTGCATATTTCAATTTGAACTGCTCATTTGTGACGTCACATTACAACAGAGTTGACCTTTTTGACATGTGGGAGGGGCCATGTGAAAATGGGCAGAGTTTGTGTGACTGTGGGCGGGGCATACATTTCAGGATTTTTGATTTTCAGATGTAGGCAGGTGTGACCAACCGCCTCCTGATGACTCTCTTCTCACTCTCCGGTCCCCCACCTCCTCCTCTCTTTACATACCATTTGCATACCCCCACCTACCTTTAAGCAGGGGGTAAAACTGAAGATAGAAAAGGTCATAATACAACGAATTGACAAAGAAATGCGGGTGAAAATTGTAAGAGTAATTCATTAAAAAAAAAAAAACACACACTCACAAACCTGGCACAAGTCCCTGGATGTCAAAAACATCTGGGAAGGCAAACCATGAAAGAAAAAAACTTTTGTTAAAAGGTTTACTTGAAAAGGTTGTCATGCTTAGGGGAAAGTGAACCACTTTCAAGGAAAAATGTTACAAAAAAAAGTCTGCACTTATGGCAGGTTGTTACAGGGGAACTTCAAACGGGAGCAAGTCACATTTTTATTAACGGGGTTATACGGGTGAACTGGCCTGCCATTGCCCTCCTCCCTACACACCAACTGTGCATTTCCAAAGAGGGTGTGCCTGGAGATGCAACCCCCAACTGACCACCATTAATCCACAGGAAGCCATTTTGTATCGCGCTGTATCACAGTCTAATCTAATGAGTCCGGTGCAACTTGTGTATTACCAACGTTATTATAGCAGGTATTGGCCTTGTAAATGATAGGTAGTTCTATTATCCAATGTATGGACAGTGAATGTATAGCTGTTAGAACGAGGAGTCGTCCTGCCAGGACCTAACCATGTGACCTGAAGTTTCAACACAGAATTCAGCAACGAGAGCTAAACTCAATTCAATGAGTTTTCTGGTGGGCTAATTGTAACTCAAACTGTGCTCATGACTTAAGAGCAATCATGTGCACACCTGTGATTACACCATGATTAAATCCCTTTCCAGTGTTATCGGGACCATCCCGAACTTAAAGTCGAGTCCCAGCTCCTTTGTCGAGGCGCTGAGTGATTTCAGGTGTGTTGAATTCCTTTAAAGCCGAAGTCGTGCCTCATGGGGGCACAATGGCATGCTTGCTAATATTCTGTGACCAAAAAGATGTAGTATTTTTCAAGTTTCAAAAATAATAATTCCCATAACAATGACTGACATCACAGGAAAATACAAAACATAGATTGTTGGCACCATTGAAGCATTCTAAAATACACAACCCATCAAACAGCACAACATAGAAAGATGTTCAAATGTTAAATGGTAACTTAACACCAAATTCAATTACACAGAAGGTAATCACACAGAGCTGGTAGGCAACGTTTGCCACTGCTCTGTAGCAGCAGCCCAAGCAGAACATATTTATTGCAAGTTGGACACTGAATGACATGGCGACTGAGACCCCCCTCAGTGTGGTAGGCAGATGCTATGTGATGGTGTTACGCTCTGCCACTTGCCTTCACTGGTGGTTCACCCAAGGTCTGCCCCGGCAAGAGTGCAGGACAGAGTCACATAGCTGTCAGGTCAGTGGATTGGTCTGAGCCCAATCAAAGTAATCACCTACCAGCCCACTGTACAGACTAATTAATGTATTGTGTGCTTTGCCCTACAGCCTGCCTCAGAGTCACATTAATTACCTGCCCCTGTAAAAAGCAGTGGATCTGTCACTGAAATCTGTAGGCGGTAGGACTGCATGAAATGCAGTAGCCTACTGCCTAAATATGTAGGGTTGGCAAGTGTGCAATGGAATAGACACTCTAATGAAAAAAACTATTTTTTGGATGACTCCTCACACTGCCCAAAAGGGTCAACTCCCAATCACCTTTCAGGGACTCGCATTGTGCCCCAACCTTAAAGTCAATCCACATACAAGTTCTTCCTGCAAACCAGCACACATTTCTGGGTAACCAGTGGAGGAAACAGTGGGTGAGGTTTTCAAAATAAATATATATATATTTATGTATTTATTTGTTTGTTTATTTGTATTAAAATTGAATACATTTTTTAGCAACACCAAAATAGCTTATCTAAGATCCTATTATGACATAATAAAATAATATAATTAATATGGTTTAACAACAGGATAAACATATAATTACTGGCAAACCCTAGGATGTGGGAGGTTTGGATGCTAAGAGGCTTAGGGAGAAAATTGCACACTAATCCAAGCACCAGGGACACTCTGCCAAAATATGTTTGAAAATGGTTGATGCAGTACCAAGTCTTTTAAAAGGTGGCTACCGTAGTGTTAGGATTTACGTGTTGGATTTATTACCATGCACAACTGCCATTTGAATAGTCTACAAGTCGTCTGAGGGCTCTGAAAAAGAGGTGGGTTGCACTAGGTTAGTGGGGGCAGAGCGAAAAATGTGGGAGGGCCAGCAGGGGTTGGGCAGTCGCCCCCTTGGTCCCCTACTCCATGGCCCTTGCGCCTGTGTCTTCTGCTTGGCTGCCGCTTCGCGTGGTCCAGCAGTGTACTTCCTCTTTAATAAAACACATGCAGGATTTGAACGCTGTGGTCCTGGTGCACCGGATAGAGCAAAGTTCACAGGTAATAGTTGCCCTGCAACACAATTAGATTCACCAGGTGCCCCACCCTGATTTATAGTCCTGCCCCCTAAGGGAGAGAAGGTACATCCAGTCAAAGGTAAAACACCCTGTGTGCCATAGTGAATCAAGCTGCACTTCATTATTGAGGAACCAGTAGGCAGAAACATGCCTGGGGTTGCTTGTGTTTCAGTGCAAAGGGAACATGTCCTTGCAGTTTGTGCTCAACTGCTCCCATTGACAGCAAGATCAAGAGTGATGTGCAGATGGCTTTGCCTCCTTCTACAGTGGCACAGACAGACCAAAACAATTATAGTGTGAAGGCTGACAAGAGTAATGCTAGTGGTTAAGATTAATTCATATTCTTCCACCCATCACATGTTTAGGTTGTAGAATCCTGCTGTGGCTCTGCCCCACCCAAAAATGGAGAGAAGTTGTCATGCATGCTTGTTTGAATATTATACAGTGTATATTTGTGTGCGCATATATGTGTGTAAGAGTTTGAATAAGTGTGCACACATGTGAGGGAGGCTGTGTACGTGCATGTGTGTATCTGCATTTTGGTGTGGGACTGTGACTGGTTGAGTGCATATTCCTAAGAACGGTATGTGAATATATTTGGCTGGGAGGGGAGCTGCATCATGGACGGTATTTGCATGCACAATGCTGGCATACACTGTGTGCGCAACATCAGGCTGATTTGCTGTGCGAATAATGGCATACATTGGGAAAATGCTTCATGGAAGTAATGTACAGTAGCAATTCTGGCATGTATTGTGTGAGTGCAGCTTCGTGAAAGTGATTTAAAGTGGTGGTACTCACATGTATTGTGGGTGCATCTTCATGAAAGTGATTAACAGTGGCAATATTCAATTGCATTGTGGAAGCAATATCAACGTGTTGTACAGTATGGATGATGGTGTATATTGTGGGTGCAACATCATAAAGGTGATATTTAGTGACCATTTTAGCATGAACTGGAATAGCTTCATGAAAATAATTTACAGTGGTGTGGGTGGCATATATTGTGAGTGCAGCTTCATTAAAGTGATTTACAGTGGTACTGCTAGCATGCACTTCGGGCATGACATCAACGTGATTTACAGTATGAATGCTGGCACATACTGTGGGCACAGCATCATGAAAGTTATATGTAGCAGCAAAGCTGACATGTATTGACAAAGGTTTCTAAAATTGATCATGGGAATGTGGCATATTGTGGATGCAACCTCATGAAAGTAATTTACAGTGGCAATGCTGGCAAATATTGAGTACAAGGGCATTATGAAATCGTTGTAAAATACTCCTGAGTAATGTTGGTGACCTAGCAGCTACTGGATCTTTTTCATGTGTTACGATAGAGAAACAGCTGTAAAAAAAATTAATCTTTTTCTAAACAAAATGTGCAGTAAAATGCACCATTTCATCCTATTATTTAAAACATGTTCATGGGGGCATCCCTCCAAATGCCTCTACATTGCTAGGGTCCATCGCTATGCTCAGTAACGAATGCTAATTCGGGGGAGATGGTAATGTAACTTGACTGAAAATATTCACCAGCCATCATTAACCTTGAATCATTTACAACGCTGATGCCCCATCAGGGGCCAATCACCCTCCTGGGACCACAATCTACCCCTGTCACTAAGGGAAAAGGCTAGATAGCTTTTAGCTTTGAAGTTCTGTTTATACATGTCGACCACCAAGTACCCTGAGCCCAGTAGGCTTGTGTTTCTAGGTGCTCTGTCTCAAGAGCATAAAGGCATGTGCGGAAAGAATGGTGCCTTGTGTGCCATGGTGCTACTAAGCATTGGTCAGGACTGTTATAGGTAAGCTGGTTTTAGAGAGGTAGTGTTCTGTTGTTTAAAGGTTGCCGGGAATTGCAATGTGCAAGTGGTTAGGTTTGTCTCTGTATAACGCTTTGACCATAGAAGTTGAGAATGATTCATGGACAGAAGTTGGTGGAGGGCCCTCTGGGCAGTTTTATGTGTTTATCCAATGTCTCGGTGGTGATGTTACAGTGAAGGGTGCCCCTGCCGGTTTTGGTAGTAGGTGCCCCTGCCGGTTTTGGTAGTACAGCTCTTCAGAAGAGGTTCACAATAAGGTCTGGGAGACCCTCTACCGAGAACGAACACAGCCAAATAACATGTTCTATGGTTAGGTTTCCACTGAGGAGGGTCCACAAGCACGCTTTAGCTCACTGTACCTTGCACAGAAGAGAAATATCCATTTGCATATCAGTCTGGTCCCACCCACGTGGGCAGTCCAGCACCGAAATGCTAGGCAATTCTCCTCTAAACAAGAGTACCAACAGCAATCCAGACACATGTTTCAGCCTAGTCGGGCAACATCATTGAGGTGATGCTGTGCCACTCTAAGCACAGTGAGTGAGGGATCCATGTCTGGATGACCATGGGAAATTTAGCGTGAAACTGCCAGTTCCTAGAAATTCACAATTTCTTCTGTTTGACTCATGACCCCATTTCCCATCGCTCGCCCTAACAATACCCTCTGATGTGAACTCACAGACTTTAATAGCATGACAAGGAGACCTGCCCATCACATGCATGTATTCTCACTCCATGACTCAGGGCCACAGGGAAACCTGATTTCTGCCTGAGTGTACCAGATAAAGGTGTTCGCTGCACACGAGCAGTCATATGACTTCATCACAGGCAGTGTAACACTACTAGGGTAGATCTCTCCCTGTTTAATGCTAAGTCCACCTATTCTCATGACATTGGATTCTGAAATGGAATTGATCATTTTCTGGCATCCATAAATTCTTCTTATTTATAGGACTATGCTCTGGAAGGCCATGGGGGTACGTCCTAAAAGGACCGCGTCCAGGGAATCTATCTCTTCATTCCCCATCCTTGACCAATCTCGGCGCACTCGTCAGCTTAAAGTGACGTGGCACCACTATACAAAGCAGCCCTACATTTAGGCCCAAATTCCTCAAGTTGTTCCACAATATGGATCGGTCCCCACAGTAAAAGGGTCTGGACAGGTCAATAAAAGGCAGGCTCCTTCCACAGATATCACAAATCATAGCTAAACTAAGACTCTGTTCTGTGGTTCTCATCTTTATACAAACGCCATGTTGGGAGTCCGCAAGAATGCTGCATGCTTTGCACCATTCCTCTAACGGAACCCAAAGGAATTTTCTCTGGAGAGGAGTCAATATCGGAGAGGAGTCAATAACATTTTGGCTCAGTTCTATTCCTTATTTTAAGATAGGAATGATCACCCCATGCCGATGTATTCAGTAACTTTCAGCAATTTAGTGAGTAATGATGCCCAGATTTGAAGGCTTTCCTTGTACAAGTCAATAGGAATCCAATCCGCGCAGCGGGTGTGGGGGCTTTCCACATGCTGGAGATCAAGGGCATCAGCAGAGGCCAGCTATGGGCTTTCTCAATAGCAAAATGGTGGGATTTCAGTGAAAGACTTGCTTGAATTACATACCGCATGGACATGGTTAAACCAGGCCCCACAACTATCGGCTATTAACGATCCTGAATGGAACCACCCAGAATACCAATCAGGGCCCAACAAGAGCAGCTATCTTTACTTAATGAGGCAAATTCTAGCTCTCGCTAGAAACAGCCGGCGTCATCTTCTTGAGCTGTTTTTAATGCTTTTTCATATTTGTTAGCTTCCTTGGCCCAATTGGATTGCTCCTTATCTTACGTTGTAACTACCTGCAAGAGTTCCCTTTTCTTTTCCAGACATTCTATAATATACCAAGTACCCTATGGCAGCGGGCACCTTGTAACTTGGGCATGCATGTAGCCAAATCCTCTATTGCTAGGATTAAGTCTTCATACGAGGCCGCTAGACCCGAGCAAAATCAGTCGGAATCAAGATCATCCATTATCTCCTAATAATCCTAAATTCTCCATGGCAATGCCCTGCAGGACTGAGTATCAATAAGATACTGGACGCTCCCCGGCTGGGGTTTCGCGATGGGTTGGGCACGTCTGACCAGGCATTGGATCTATATATGATTGTTGCCCATGATATTCATCTCAAAATGGAGGCCATCCATATGGCTTTTGTGGACACACGCTCTGCATTCCACGTAATAAATAGGAATACACTATGGCTAACACTCCGTGCCTTAGGCTGTCTGGGAGAGCTCATTAATACACCATCGTATCTGCCTTCTAACAACAAGGCATGCATACGATGAGGCACTAATGGCCACGGTCCAGCCCGGTTTCCAGCCTGCTCCGGTGCGTGCTAGCCCCCATGTTCTTTTGGCTTTACTTGAACAATTTTCATAAATATCTTGTGAAATGTCAGGCAGATGTTCCACATCTGGGCAGCATGCAAATCCCAGCACTGTTGTATGCAGACGACAGAGGACTGATTGCGAGTGCCTAACTGTCGCTACAAAGGTTGATCGGTGCAAATGTTCTCTATGCGGGTAGATTCAGCCTTACGATTAACGCTTCAAAGTCAGCGCTACTAGTTTGTCAGGCAGGTCGCAAGCAACTTAAATTGCCTGATTTGAGAGTGGAAAACAGTAAGGTCAATGCTTGCACCAATGTTGACTACCTAGGTTACACATTTACACCCAGGCTACCGGGGAGTGTGTACCTTGCAAATAGGAAGACTAAAATGTTGCAGGTCTTGGGCGCTTTAAGTAGATTTATGCACACATTGTCTCGGGAGGATAGCTCATCAGCAACATGTTCGCCTTAGAAGATGAAACCGAGCAACACAAGTTCGATCCCCGGGTTCGCGCTTAGAAACCTCTGGGTATTGAGCGCATTATAAATAACTTATCATATCATATATCATATCAAACATCAGCCTATTGAAATGGTTTTCTAAACTATATAGAGCTAAAGCTATTGCCAAATACAGGCCCAGCACATGGGCAATAGAAGACACAATTGATCCCCAAGAAGCAGAGAATTCCCTTTTCCAGCCTTCACCCCGTCTCCCTAACTCAGCGCCCACATCTACAGTTCATGCTGAACTGGGTTTGGGTTACTGGATGGATGAGCTCATCTGGCTGAGAATTTGGGGAACTAGCAAAGCAACACTCGCACACCAAATTATATATCAAATTATTGCACCCGAGGCTGGTTGTTTGCACATACCTTGGCTAGCACACAAATGGCCCTGGCAAACTAATAGTTGGCGTACAGGCACTATTGGTATTTCTGTTTTGACCCGTGCATCGATATTACAAAATATGAAAAACAGAATGGCATGAAATCGAGAAGAAGCAGAACTTCAACCGCACTCATGGCCCTCATCACAAGTTGGGCGGTAATCAGGCGTAATTTCCACTCAGTGGCAATAGCGTTACTGCCGGGTTGTGTGGCAGTATTTGCTCTGCATCACAACCTGGCGTGAACGCGTGGCCTACTTTGGCAATAGCCCTATTAGTGCCCGGCAGAAACTGCGCCGAAATAAGTGTTACCATTGATAAATCAGCACTAATAGCGCTACCACTGCCGATCTCGGAGAAATTAGTGCTAGTGAAAATTGCATCATCACCAGAACAGTAAGCATTGTGGTGGCCATTTTGAAAAACACAATCCATCAAATATCTTCACTTTCTGCAGGCTTCCGGACCTGGAAACAAGACAGAATGTCTCAGGAGAGGATTGGAGGCAAGGTGGCAGAACATCGTCTGCGGAAACCAAAATTTAGTGAGGGGGAGCTGATGGTCCTCACAGAGGAGGTAATTGTCCACAGTGACAAACTATATGGCAGTCGGCAACATAAGACTAATGCACAGCGCAGGACAGCCATCTGGCATGCCATCAGCCAGAAGGTGACTGCAGTGGCGAGTGTACCCTGTGACGGAGAGGACTGCCGCAAGCGGTGGAATGACCTGAGGGTCAGGTTGCGGGGACTGCTGTCCCAACACTGCCAGGAGTCCCTGGTGACTGGAGGAGGCACTGGTTAGCCACTGGTCCTCAAAGCCTGGGAGGAAAAGTGCAGCACGGTGCTAGACATCGAAGGAATAGATGGAGTCGGCGGTGCAGAGGCAGGGGCCAGCAGGCAGGAGGCGAGTCAACCCCACCACCCCCAACACAAATGCATGCACAAATGACAGCCCAGCATGAGATGCCCCAGTGGACAGGGGCACATATCAGCAGACCCAGAGGCTGGGCATGCCAACAGGGTGGAGTGACGTGGCACATCAGCCACCCTCCACAGCAGCCATGGGGCAGGGCACCAAAGGCCTGAGCATCACACCAGTGGGAAGGGGTGGCAAATGATCTAACCAAATGCCATGCACACCACACCCCTGCTGGCGCACCCTGTGCGAGCAGTATTAAGGTTTGTGAGCGACCACAACACCATGCAGCAGTCAGACCAGCATGTTGCGGACCCAGTTGGCCTGCCCCATGTTGGCATGGCAGACAAGCCACAGGAAGTACATGTCCCCCACAATGACGTGCTCAGCTTGCTAATCACTGTGCACCAGAGTGCAGCCTTGCTGGCTGCACAGCAGTGCCCCCTAGAGCCATGCCGGTGCCATGGACTAAGCCACCACCACCACCCCCACCATGCGAGTGTCACGTGGGCAGGGTATGTGGGGGCATGAAGGACCACAAGCATGCATGCCTTACGCAACTGCACCAGCATGGACACCCTGCCCTTCCCCACACACAGACCAAAGACCAGCTGGCCATATGTCACACACTCATTGCTACAAACATCCCCATGAAGCTGTGCCCACACGCAATCTCCCCTGACCAACCATTCCCATTTGCCCATATGTGTGGTGTCCCACTCTGTACCATAGCAAATGTGTCTGGCATGTCAACACAGGTGGGGAACCATACCTGACACCATTTCCTATGTCCCCTACAGGCACTCACGCATCGTCATAGGCATCAGAGGAGGAGGTTGCAGGCCCATCTGAGAGCAGTGCATCCAGGCCCTCAAGGTCTACCACCACCCGCAAAGGCCCAGTTAGGCCATGCTGAGGCGGATGTCTCGCTGTGATACACAGCAACACAGCAGGACCAAGCCAACGTCCACTCCACAGGCCACCAGGAACAGCGCAAGGCACACTGCACCCACTCCCTCAGCTGGCGGTCCAAATATTGAGGCCACGCCTGCTGGCAGGGCGACTGTGGAGTCACAGGGGGTAATTCCATCTGGCACTTGGAACGCTCCAGGTGCTACTGCATATTTTGGTAGCAGTGCAGATGGTTCTGATCCAGTCTCCTGTGCCCAGATCTAGACTCTCGAATGCTTGATATCTTCCACCATTAGCCAGAGGTTTCCATCCCCCTGCGCTAACTGTGGGATCCCACAGGGGCACCTTTCTATTTCCAGCAATGACTGCACCAGTGCTTTGTATGGAATGCTTGCACTGCTGCTGCGTATACTTGGCTTGTTCTGTTTGGGTGTAAGTGAAGCTTGCTCTAGTGCTGTCCATGATGGACCCATTCTTAGGTAGCTTGTGTTGCTGCTGCCTGTGCTCCAACTGTTCTGTGGGAAAAGCGTGCACCTCTGCCACGTCTGCGGTGCTTCATCCACCTTTCTGTAGAGAAGCATGCACTTCTGCTGCCTCACCAGTGAAAGAGAGGTTGTGAGTATGTGTGCACTGCTGCCTTGTGAGCAGAGCTATGCGTGATTCCTAATACTAGAATAGAGGTACATGGGTGCTGCAAATAGCAGAAGGCACAGTGACAGAGTAGTGTGTGGGTCACAGTGCTAGGATAGAAGGGGTTATTTTGGTCAGAATTTAAGTGCAGTGGCCGACCTATGTTGGGCTGAATACTAGAAAGAGAGGAGGTGCTCAATATGGCTTGAGGGTGTATTCAGTAAAACACACGCGTTATCACATTTTGACAGCCCCGACCTTCACTCAAACGTGTGAGAAGATTGGACTCATCTCTTAACGTTCCTGTAAGCAGGGAAGGAATTGGGCCACAGCAAGACACTCTCCAGCACAATGTATTTTGCCGGAGCTCCGAGGCCCAAGAACGCTCCACAAGCAACGCTTCAGGAGACCTGCATAACAAGACAGAGGGATGCATGTTCATGGGGGTGGAGGGGATGTATAGGGAACATATTTAAAACGCTTGCATAAGACTTTTACACATGTTTCTTACATCACATCCAATTTAATTAATTTGTAACACAACCTGCATTTCCGCCGCCTTCCTCTTTGCCATACAAATGCTCCAGCATTTGCACCACCATGTATATTCACGCTGACGCAAAAACTGGAGATTCCTATGTGGTCTGCCTGCTTCATGCACCAGTATAAAACAGGCAGACCCCACGTGGAGCCAGCATGTCAGACAGCGTTTATTTGTAATTGTTAACACTGCTTACCATGCACTTACGGTAAGCATTGTTCACAATGAAAATGAAACGCTGCCCGGCCTGTAACAACAATATTTAATTGTAATTGTGAGTGCCGCTTGCCATGCGCATGGTAAGTGGCACTCAGAATTAAAAATAAACGCTGGCTGGCATGCGTTAACTCACTTTGCTTGGCAGAGTGCAAAAGTGCAGGACAAAAGGTGGGGGTGGCGTACACACATGTACGACACCCTTTGTCTGCATTATTGCACTCTGCCATGCAAATTATGAAAATTTGGCAGCAGGGAGCCACCTACCTGTGGGTCAACACGTACAGGTTCCCCGCCATCAAATTAGGAAACATGAGCTCCTGAGTGATTAATTTAGGAGATCTGTGAAGAAACAGCCCAAGCCTCAAATATATAAACAGGCACTGTCCAAGCAATATATCTGTCTTGAGGTTTACACTCATGTGTCAGGGTGAGTGTTATGATAAATTAAAAAGCTACAGATCCCAATTTGCATTACCTGCTCAGAAGGGTTTCATGTTTGAATCACTATCAAAGATTTATTTCAAATCTAAAATGCAGTCATTCTTATGTCCCAGGGGCCTGTCGGATACACCGGTAATGGGGCTCATTTTCCACGAGGCATAACGTAAACAGAATATGTAAAAGCCTTGTGTAAGGCTTTTACACATTCTTTTTGCGTTGTGCCCCATTTTCCTACATTTGTATGGGGGAAGAGGAGGGGTGGAACATAACTTGTGCTTCCGCTGCTGCCTTCCCCTCTGCCATACAAATACTTTCAGCATGTGCACTGGCATGGGTTTTTATACCGGCCAAATGCTGTGGATCCCTATGTAGTCCACCAGCCTTTTGCACCAGCAAAAAGCAGGCAGACTCAATAGGGTTCCATTGTAAACGCTGCCTGCCATGCGTACAAGGCAGGTGGCGTTTCCATCTTTTGCACTCCGCCGTGCAAATGACCAAAATTCAGCAGCAGGGACCTGTACACGCTCAAGTGCAAGTCCCTGATGCCAAATCATGAAGGGGCTCCAAAATGAGCCCCAATGTCTCTATCGGCCTGTGTGTCCTTTGTTTTTGCGCACAGCCTGAGTTATTCACCAAGGAATAGCTCAAACGCAAACTTAGCTTTATTTCTGCGCTGGCCATAAAAGCAAACAAGCTGTAGCACTTTACTTTACAAACAGTTAAAAGAAAATACTACCAAATTAAAAGGTTCTTATAGCACCGCACTTTTAAAGTGCATTAGATGAAGGGCTTTTCAATTTGAGTTTTAGTCAAGAAATGTTAGGGGAAAGCACATAGGGAGGCAGGGGAATATGGCTGAAAACTCCCTGGAAGGATTATAAAGGGAGAGTGCATGTACATCTCAGCAGGAGATGAGAATATGATATTACAAGCACATTTATACAGGAACATTTTAAAGGATAGTCTGAATAGTGTTCTTTTGAGACAGTCCAGTTTCCTTCCTACTAGGAGTACATAGGGGCTCATTTTCAAATTGCCAGAGTGGAAAATGAAAGCGTAAATGGACGCTTCCGTTTTCCACTCCAGCTCATATTTGTGCCCTTCCAGGCATAGGAGAGCAAAAAAGCAAAGTTTGCATCTTCGCTTTGCTTTCCTACTCCGTCTTGGGGGAGCACTCAGTTTTACTCCTGCATGAGATTTCCATACAGGCAGAAAACCAAAGAATTCCAATGGAATACTCCTTTCTTTAGCGCCTGCCAAAGACCAGGCGGATTACATTCTATGTCAAGACAGGAGGCGAGCATTATTCTTCAACTTCTTTAATACCACTCTTCGGCAGTTTCAACAAAATAACAGAAAAAACATTGAAAATGACTCCTCAATTTCTTTTTTTCTTCTTTTCAAAAACTACATTTCCCTCTGTGTTCTGCTTATCTGTAGTCCTTACCAGTCCTTGCCCTGTCTATATGTCACTTCCTGTCCATCAACTCCTCCTCTTCTTTTCCTGCTCTTCAGCGAGATAAGTGCTTTTTCTTACTTCAGAATGAGTAGACTTATTCATGGTGGTTAGTTAAGTTGAAATTACACAGAACGTAATGATTCCTTTCAGGAAATGAAAGTGATGTTAGGATTCACAGAATGAAATGATTTTGGGCAGGAATTGCTAGTAAAGAGTTACCAGAGTTTTAACACTTGGGGAAGAGCGTACAGCGTTATCTAGTTTGGAACACCAATGCTCTGTAATTGGTTCTTATATTAGTATGAACACAGTGCATTCATCAGCAGGCGTAGTGCGGCAGACGCCGCAGTAGTATCGAGATCCAAGCAAGGGAAGGGAAACGGGACTCATGTCGCATTCCCGACACAGCCCGGGGCCCGTTTACTACAGGAGAGAGGAGCGAGCAAGGCCCTCTCCCTCGCAGGGGCGGGACCTTAGCGGCGAAGAGCAAAGAGAGCGCACAGGACCCCTCCCTTGCGGGGCGGGCCTCAGAGAAGAGCGCACATCACTAGAGCGACAAACTCCAGAGGCAGCTGTCTTTCTCAAGGAGGGTGAAATGAGAACCCGGCTGCAGCGGTGAAAAATAAATACTTACTCAGAATGTTGTGCGAGCAATAAATCAATTAAGCACAGCGAAATGTGAAGGCTAACGCACAACAGTACGGAGGCTCTTTGTGGATAAACACAGAGGCATGGCAAGTCAGCTAGAAGACACGCCTCACAGGGGTGCCAAACAGCACCCACCAGAGCTTGGAAACACTGATAAAGAGATGCTAGACACATAAAAGAAATTACAAAAAGGAGAGAGAAGTGAGTAGGAATATTAAAAGGAAATACCTTTATATATAAGGGAGCAACAACCAGCAGTAACCGTACAATTCAGCCTGCAAGTTCAGGCACCGGCACAGAGCACCCAGGCATTGCAGAATGTCTGAATACGAGTGGAGCGAGGAGGAGCAGGCAAAATACCTGGCTTACAGTTTCAAGGAGATGCTAGGAAGCTCATTGGTGGATGCAGTGGCACAAGGGGTGAAGCCCTTGCAAGATAGATTGACTACATTAGAATCAATGTTAAGCCAACCTCGTACGAACACCGAAACAAAGCAAAGCATGTCCACTAAGACCTCGGAATGAGGCTCTAAGGGGTGAACAGAGACCCCCAAGAGGAAATCCTCTGTTGACCCACTGGGTCATACCTACAGGGCGAATAAAGAGGCCCCAGAGGCTGCTGATGCTTTTGAGAAGCTAAGAAATGCTTTTCTGCAGAACTCAGCAGTGCCAAGCCTCGTGACCCCCTCCCAGGGGATGACAATATGGGAGATGCAGACAGGGACTCAGAAGAAGAGTTCCCAGAGGCCACAATATCCTCACAGGAGAAAGGAGAGAAGTCAGAGCAGGATTGGCCGAAGCCTGCCGAGGGCAAGAGAGCCCGGAAAGAGAAATACCTAGAAAGTGAGGGCAAAGAAATATCATACATGTTGGAGCTGGAGAACATCAGGAACCTCAAATCATCAGACTGGCAGCCATCACCCCGAGTATCAAAATACATGACCCAAAGGCTCAGAAACGCACTAGCCAAAGACACGAGGCAGCGTATGACGACACAGTGCCCCCGCACAGACCTCCCGGGAAAGGTTGCAGAGGCGCCTGAGTTGGATCCTAAGATGCTGGCCTTTGTCACTAAGACAGCTAAGGACCCACGCAAGGAGATGGACAGGTCTTGGAGAAGTTGCCAGGAGAAGGTGCTAGACCTCACAGGTTCGTTGGCAAAGACCATGGATCTGGTGGATCACGCCAGGGACACTTGAGAAGGGGTGGACCTGGGTGCGCTCGCTAACTGGACCCAAAGTGCACTTTGCTTACTAAGAAATGCAAACTGCGCAATATCATCAGAAAGGAGAAGGAGCCTCCCGCTGAAAACAGACGCAAAGCTAGGAGACCTAGCAACTTGTGAGGAGCAAGAAACAGCTCAGGGGCTCTTATTCAGAGAGACTTTTGGCAAAGAAATAAGGAGGTTTGTAGGGACCTACACCTCCCTCAAAAAGGCCCAAGCCTGAATAAGAAAGATCTTCCCAGGCTGAGTTTTTGCTGGGACCGGCCGCTAAAGAGGTCATGCAGCTGGTCGATTTAAAGGTGCGAGGAGGCCTCAGAACAACAGAGCCCACTACTGGGATAACATGCAACAAGACTCTTTCTTCCCCGCCCGAGATCGATTCCCCAGAAGTCGCAGAGGTAGAGATCCAGGAAGAGTTCAAGGTCCCGCCACAGGTGACAGCCTGCGCATACCCACCCGTAGGGGGGAGGACACGAGAGTTTTGGCAGAATTGGCGCGTGCTTTTCAGCGATGTTTGGGTACTGCAAACAGCCAGAGGGTTGCATTTAGACTTTGTACAAGAGCCAGTGCAAGAGTTCACCCGCAAGCGATACACATGGCGCAAGCAGAAAGGGAAAGCCTGTAGAGGAGGTCCCAGACATGACCTGCACCCCTTCCCCTCATTTTGAGGTACCAGGAGCATACTCGCCAAGGTATGTGACGGATGAAGAGCAAATTAACCTACAAAGAGCTGCACTGGGACTCTGCCCGGTATACATCAGAAGATCCATACCTGTTGAAGCACCCATAACCAGACAACCCTGGGCAGCACAGTACCTATCACACACCCATACCAGCCACTGATATGGAACGAAGAGTACCTACATACGGTCCACACAGAGACCCCAAAAGCCTTAGTGGAAGGCCAGTGGAAATGACTTAAGGGCCTGAACAGACTCGTGAATGAACAAAAGCGGCTATCGAAGACAAGCACGCCAGTGCGAGTAACTACGAAATAAATGTAATGGACACAGAGAAGAGACTTCGGTAAAACGTGAGGAAACGGTGCTACGTGACAAGATGGAAGCAACCGACCTGTTAAACGTGTGTAAATAGGCTTGAAACGCAAGATGCTAAGAAATCGATACAGCTTGCAATGCTTAGTAGAAGATAGAGCGGCAAACGCCAACCATATATCTACCTCATTAAGGCACATTATACAAGTGCGACTCCATTTTGTAAAAGCAGAAATGTACCGAGGTGGCCAGAGGCCTGACAGGCCAAGTTTCGAAACCCAGCCAAAGGCAAGTGAAGGAGTGGAATCGAAACTCAACAAAGAGCGGCTCATGCCTAGGAAATCGAGGTCAACCAGAGAAGGGGAGGAGAGTGTCAGCTCACAAGACTCCAACTTCAGAGCACACCAGCCTGCCTCATGAAGGTCAAGATAAGGGGGGGGCCCATGCAGGTGGCTAGGCTGACACAGAATTAAATGCACTAAAAGCTGGAAACTGAAGCAGATTCATGGTGAACTAACACGTGACCAGCCAGGTGCGAAGAAGTACCATCGCCTGATGTCATCCAGGACCCGAGGAGGCCATAACTTTTCCCGATAAGAGACTACAGTTTCGAGGCCATCCTTAGCCAACTAATTGACACATCGCCCTAAAACACTGATTAATGGAAGGGAGGCAGGGTGAAACTTGGAACACCAGGCACAGGGGTGTCCATTCTGCATGCTGCTAATTAAAAGTGGAAATGTATGTCTATGGGTGTAACCTGCCCAATATCACAATGGACCAAGTTATCTGGAGTCCTATGGATATTGTAACCAATAGGACGTCATAGTTGTAGTGACGTCTATCATGCATGATGTAGAGGGATGGGCATAGACGCCCACCCGATAAGAGGTATCCAATCCGCATGCCCTATTATCATATACAGATATAACACCTATACTTAAGTTACCTTTCCTAACCAATTATATTGCATGATGGTTTTTTATAGAAATTAGATGTCAGTGATGACGATTTTTGCCTATAAGAATTGCTGTTCGACTGAAGTTCGAGGAAGTCGGAGCGAGACAGGTGATTGCAATGCTGCTGATTTCCATTTGTTTCTCTGTTTGATGTACTTGTTATTAAACAGACTACCCTTTGTCAATTTACTGACTCTTCATTATTGAGTCGTGTTGGAGTAAGTGAATCCTGCACCCCCTGTCCTCACATGGTGCAGCTATCTTGTCTTACAAGTTCTGGAGGGTGAGCGCTGACCTATGGGCCCTTCAGCGAATTCCTTTTCCCCAGAACAAGCCTGCATTATGAGCTAAACCAGCTCGAGCAGAAAAGGGCCATGGGGCGATGCACAGCAACGTCACAGTTTAGAAGCAACATGTTCCTGCTACACAGAAAAGAGAAAGTGAGGCCAGTCATAAACCTGAAGGAATTGAACGGCTGGGTGCTGTACCGACACTTCAAGATGGAAGGTATACATCAGCTGCTAGACACTTTAAGGGAAGGAGATTGGTTAACCAGAATAGAATTGAAAGACACCTATCTCACTGTACCAGTCCAAGAAGAATTCCGCCCATTCCTGGCATTCGACTGGGACGGGCCGTTCTGGCAGTTCAAGACGATGCCATTCAGACTAGCATCAGCACCATGGGCGTTCACCAAGCTCATGAGACCAGTAGCAGCAGAGATCAGGGAGAAAGGGATCCGTACGATCATATACCTAGACAACATGCTGCTACTGGTGGACAACAGAGAAGCTCTGCTGTATCAGACAGCATGGGTGAAGGAGCTTCTCGCTTCGCTGGGGTTCCTGGTGAATCAAGAGAAATCAGACATGACCCCAGCAAGAAGGTTATACTTCCTAGGCATTGTGCTAGACACCAAGGTAGCAACACTAGAGTTGCCAGACAAAAAGATCTGAGACATCAAGAAAGAGATCAGAGCATGCCTGAGCAAACAAGTGATATCTCTGAGAGTTCTAGCGAGAATAGTGAGGCTATTGGTGTCGTTTATTCAAGTAATTTTCCCAGGGAACCTTAAATTATCGAGCCCTGCATAGACTGAAGATAAGAAACTTCCAACAGGGGTTGAGATATCACCAGACGGTCCTGCAGTATAGTAAGTCCATCACAGAACTAGAGAGGTGGTTGAGGAATATGGACGCTTGGAATGGGCAAGCTATCTGCGGAAACCTTCCCGATCAGAATAGGCTGGGCGGCACGATGCGGCTCTCTAGAGACAGGGGTAGATGGTACACAGAAGAGCTCCAGCTCCACATAAATTACTTAGAACTAATGGCTGGATATTTTGCGATTGAAGCATTTACGAACAGAGAGTAAATTCAGGCATCCTGCTGAAGATGGACAACATCTCAGCAGTGAAGTACATCAATCACCTAGGAGGAACAAGATCCAAGCTCTTAGCGGAACTGGCAAAAGACCTTTGCCATTTTTCCCTACAGTCAGGGACTTTGGTCACAGCAGAGTACTTGCCATGTACACTCAACATAGTAGAGGACTGGATCTCACGATACCTGACAGACACCAGCAACTGGAAACTGAACACAGAGACATTCCAACGGCTGGACCAGTTATGGGGCCCAGTACACACAGACCTATTTGCGCCATTGCTGAACGCACAGAAGGACAGCTATTTAATCTGGAGACTAGACCCGACGGCCCAAGGAGCCAATGCATTTCTGCAGAATTGGAGAGGGGAGCTGCACTACGCTTTCCCCCGTTCATGATGCTGAGCAGGATCCTAGTGAAAACACAGTGAGAAAGAGCAGAACTGATACTCATATCCCTGATGTGGATGTCTCAAGTATGGTTTCCGACCCTGATGAAGCTGACTGCAGATCTCCCTTGATTCTCCCGGCCGAAGAACACCTGCTCCTGGACCCAGGTGGGTCATATCATCCTCTGAGAGTGAAAGGGACTCTCCCGTTAATAGCATGCAGGATATTAGGAGATGCTGGGCATTGGCAGGCATTTTGAAACAGGCAGCAAAGCTCATCGCTGAGTCATGGGCACCATCCACAGGGAGGAGCTACGCTGTGGCTTGGAGTAAATGGTCAGCCTGGTGCAGAGGGAGAAATGTTCAATCCGTTTCTGCCCCTGTAGTAACAGTCCTGAATTTCCGAGCATCCCTGTTAGAAGATGGTAGGGCCTTCAGGACCATTGGGGTCTATAGGTCAGCAATATCAGCGGCACACCTACCCATAGAAGGGGTTCCAATAGGAGAGAACCCAGCGGTAGTGAGGTGAATAAAAGAACCCCATTTCAGAGCACCCCAGAGACCAAAATATTTACAACTGTGGGATGTAATGATAGTGTTGCGCCTCCTGGCAAGTTGGCCAGCGAACAAGTACCTACCCTTAAAGCAACTATCAGGCAAACTAGCTATGCTATTAGGTCTAGTATCGTGCAGGCGAGTTGCAGACATCAGGGCCCTAGAGGTGAACAGGAAAACTTTCGGACATGAAGGAGTGACTTTTACGCTATCTATAGAGACCAAAGACAAACTCCACATCTATATCTTACCCCTACTTACCAGAACACACAAAATGGTGCGTAGCAGCATGTATCAGAGAGTACGAGGATAGGACAACAGAGGCAAGGCCAACGGTCCTCACACAGCTCGTAATAGCACATAAGAAGCCTTTCAAAGCAATAGCGACAGCCACCATTGCCATATGGGTACAAGAGGTTATGCAATTAGCAGGTATTGACTTGAAGAAATCTGGAGCACATTCAGTAAGAGGGGCAATGGCCTCGAAAGCATTTGTAGCATGGGTCACACTGCAAGATATTATGCAAGCCGCAGACTGGGCTAGCGATAGCACATTTAAGACCTTTTACTTTAAGCCAATTCAGGGGATGGTGACAACAATAATGGGAAGCTTTGAACAAGCATAATGCTCGCCTCCCGTCTTGACATAGAATGAAGATTACCCCTGCATGCTGCGCAGGGGGTCTTGATTCTATTAAAGACAAGGAGGCACACATCAATTTCCCACTCTGCGCAAGCACTGTATAAAGCATAAATTGAGAATGTTTATTATGACTTGAGAGAGTACATTGCCTCCACCCTAACAATCTTACCTTGTATGATCCACAGAAGAGGATCAAAAGGCTAACTGAGCGAGACACTGTGAGCAACGACACAGCGCTGAGAGAGCGATAGGACGCAGCAGACAAGCAGCAGACCCAAGGCAGTGGCAAGTTGGAATTTTATTGAAACATTTGTTTAAAGGTTGCAGTTATGTATCAGTTGAGAGCTTTCAAAGAAGAGGAGGAGTAGATGGACAGTAAGTGAAATGTAGACAGGGCAAGGACCGCCAAGAACTACAGATAAGCAGATAACAGAGGGAAATGTAGTTTTTGAAAAGAAAGAAAACAGAAAATGTGGAGTGGAGTCATTTTCAACGTTTTTTCTGTATTTTGTTGAAACTGCTGAAGAGTGGTATGAAGCATAATGCTCACCTCCTTGTCTTTAATAGAATCTCAAGACTCTGCGCAGTATGCAGAGGTAATCTTCATTGCAATCAGTTATAGAACACTGCCTTCAGCATTTTATCCTTGCAAAGGCGCAGTAAAGGTGAACAGTAAAGGTGATTTCACCCTCATTTACTCTTCACTCCGGAAGATAGCTCAGGGGCACCATGCTCGCCTTGGAAGCAAGACGACAGAGAGCACCACAGGTTCGATCCCTGGGTCCGGTTATAAATAACGTATCATATCATTCACAATTGCACTCGCTTTTTTGAGTTATGAAAACTGAATGCAGGGGATCAGTAAGTGTGAGCGTTGGTGGTCCCCTGTGTGCAATTAGCTTTTTTTTTTTTTTACAAAATGACCCCCATAGAGTTTCAGGAAGGTATGATAAGGGACTTTTTGTAGGTATGCTACAGGCCCTTCTGTTGAGGAACATTTACAGAGAGTGCAGAGGCATTTCTGAAGGTACATTTACTATGTGCTAGTTGCTGCATACACTTTACATGGGCAGCGGCGGCCTACTCTATTAGGATGTCTTCCGGGTGGCTTTATTTTATTGACGGGAGAGACCTTAAGACCACATGTGGCCAGTCTCAACTAATTCATCTGTGAGGGTCATTTTCTACACCCTGGAGTGCAAAAGGCAGGAGTAAAGAAAGGCGTTCACCATTTGCGCTCTACTTTTACACTTCACTTGCCTCCTGCTCTTACACTGCGGGGCATTTTTCAGCCATCTGGAGGCAAGACAGAGGCAAAAGAGCACTTTACATTTCCACTGTGCATTCCTCCTCCGCCAACTAAGTGCACATGCATGATTCTTTTTAAAACCTACATAAGATTTTCATGAAGGCATCAATATAATGGATTCTTGTGGAATCCGCCTGATTTTAGCACCTGCTAAAATTTGGCAGATTCCAGGGGAATCCACGGTAAATGGCAACTGCCATGCATTAATGCCAGGAGGCCTCCACATGTTCTTACTAAACAGCCTGTAAAAGAAAGGCATAAAGTCGATATTGACTGCTTTTACTCAACGTTTTTTCACTGTGGTTTGCAAATGTGGAACATTGCAGGAAGGGGATTGAACTGCACATATGTGCTGATGTTGGAGTCCCCCCCGTGCACTTGTTGGAACATAACCACATAGATGTCACATGTGTGTGTTGCACTTGCAAATAGTCCACTACCAGTGATGCCCCTTTATGTGATCTAAACAGAAGGCTGCCCTTACCTCACCCCAGTGACATTTAGAAAACCAGAGGCTGCCCTTACCTCACCCCGGTGACATTTAGAAAACCAAAGGCTGCCCTTACCTCACCCCAGTGACATTTAGAAAACCAAAGGCTGCCCTTACCTCACCACAGTGACATTTAGAAAACCAGAGGCTGCCCTTACCTCACCACAGTGACATTTAGAAAACCAAAAGCTGTCCTTACCTCACCACAGTGACATTTAGAAAACCAGAGGCTGCCCTTACCTCACCACAGTGACATTTATAAAACCAAAAGCTGTCCTTACCTCACCACAGTGACATTTAGAAAACCAAAGGCTGCCCTTACCTCACCACAGTGACATTTATAAAACCAAAAGCTGCCCTTTTCTCACCACAGTGACATTTAGAAAACCAAAGGCTGCCCTTACCTCACCCCAGTGACATTTAGAAAACCAAAGGCTGCCCTTACCTCACCACAGTGACATTTAGAAAACCAGAGGCTGCCCTTACCTCACCACAGTGACATTTAGAAAACCAAAAGCTGTCCTTACCTCACCACAGTGACATTTAGAAAACCAGAGGCTGCCCTTACCTCACCACAGTGACATTTATAAAACCAAAAGCTGTCCTTACCTCACCACAGTGACATTTAGAAAACCAAAGGCTGCCCTTACCTCACCACAGTGACATTTATAAAACCAAAAGCTGCCCTTACCTCACGCCAGTGACATTTAGAAAACCAAAGGCTGCCCTTACCTCACCCCAGTGACATTTAGAAAACCAGAGGCTGCCCTTACCTCACCACAGTGACATTTAGAAAACCAAAAGCTGTCCTTACCTCACCACAGTGACATTTAGAAAACCAGAGGCTGCCCTTACCTCACCCCAGTGACATTTAGAAAACCAGAGGCTGCCCTTACCTCACCCCAGGGACATTTAGAAAAGCAAAGGCTGTCAGTCCATCTCAGAAGGAAAATGGCAGAAGGCCACCTCTCACACTTGCACCCCATGTGAAGCGGACACGACCATCAACCAATGAGGAAGGGGTGTGTTCATAGCTGTTGAATGTTGTATATGAAAGATACATTGACTTGTGTATGTGCTAAATAAATATGGCGCAGTGTGCGCTGCTGCTCTAATTCTTCCTGTGCGGATAATGTTTTGCTTTTACTAAAGTCGCCTTGTGGCCTGCCTTCAAGCCCCGCCCCCACAGGGGCAGCAGGACACGTGCGCCACGGTGCCCGTTCGGCGGCCTTGGCCTTGGCGCCATGCTGCACCTAGTTACACATTCGCCAGTCGGCAGAGCTTCTCACATTGCGCAGAAGACAAACACTCGATATTTCCCTGAAACGTGAACCTTGACCTATGTCCCCTTGGTGGCAAGTACAATGTGGACTTGCGTGTATACTGCTGTGTATACTGCTGCACCGCAGTCTTTCCCGGAAAGCCGACGAATGCAGCTATAGGGTGCACTGCTTTTGTAATAAATACACAGTACACTCCTGCAGCCACTCATCCAGTTTTTAATCACGGGCTGGCACTAGTTTCCAGCATTGCTCTTTTGTGTGCTAAATGAGCTTGCGTTGCAAAACCGAAGGTGGTGGCAAACTCTCCCTCACACGTGCTTGAGCCAAGATGTTGCAGGGTGTCTAGTTGTAGTAATATCAAGTAGCAATTAATGATCATTCTAGCTCAGGATTGCGAAAAGATAAACCAGGGAGCTGGACCATGCCAAGCGTCAGAGGAAGCCAAACAGCAGGCATGGTCGTTTCTGAAGTTCTCACGCAAGTGTCAGATAACAGCATAGTTGGCATGGGCAAAAGGGCGGCACATTGTGCCTCCAATCGGATCCCTTTTTCTTCATGCAAACAGATCAAAGTGCGGGATACCTAAAATGGCGGAACGCATTTGAGTCTGCGTGGCTGGGCCGCGTTTTTCTCAATGCTTTTAACGCGGCAGTGCCTGAGTATGTGGCCCCGCTGTGCACGGTGCTCTCAATTACTGGAGCAGATGAGCGGTGTGTTCCGAACTTGAAGCCAAGATTCAACATCCGTGCGGCCAGTCGGAAAATAACAAATTGCTTGCAGCAAATGACTATTTGTCATAGACCTGCCCAAGACGAGCACTGCTTCACAGAGAGAGGGGAGGAAAGGAGGCCGGCGATAGGTCTGAGCACGGTCTTGAGTGTCAGGGGGGAAAAGAGAAAAGAAACAGAAACAAACGAGCAAGGAATGGAGAGTACGGGGACTTCAAGCAAGAGAACGAGGAATAAAAGAATAAATGGGGTAGAAATATGCAAAGGAAACAGACTAGGGTGACCGGATGTCCTGGTTTTGCTGAGACTGTCCTGGAATTTGGAGCCCTGTCCCTTTTGTCAAGATGTTTCCATTGTAAACTGCAATGGCCCTTGTTTTTGGTAGTAGGTCTTCATAGCTGGCAGAACAGCTCGCACAGAAGAAATGCTGCATTTTACAACTTGAGATAGTGCAATTAATTATAATACGTGTTTATTTGAACAGTAACACTTAAACCCTCTTCTCCTCCAACTGCTACTGAAGTGCAGTGCCTTGACAGCCAATTTCAAGGGTTAGTCCTACTTTTATGTTTGTTTCCCTGTCCTGGTTTTTTACTTTTTAAATCTGGTCACCCTAAAACAGACAGGAAGAGAAACCACTACTATTGCCGCCACTCCGCCTGGCAGCTTGATCACCAGAACGCCAGTGTGGTAATCGTAGTGCCAGTCCCCATTAAGGTCTCTATGGGGGATTTTGAGGAATTATCACATGTGGCAAATCCGCCTACAATGTTTCCTCCGGTTTAGTCAGCAAAGTGGAGGCAATGCCTCTAGACACGGGATGTTCCGCTTTACTATACCACTCGGAATTTGGTAGTGCAGGAAAGTGGCAGAATTGCCTTCACTTTTTACCCCCACTACCAAGGATCAAGTTTTATGCATACCACAGGGTGTGCGTGTGCAGGCGCGCGTGTGCCACAATGTTATCATTTGCTATGACTTAGAGATGTTTGCCTGGAAGTATCTGGTTTATACGAAGAGCATTATACAACACAAAATAAAGACCAAAACAAAGTATTTTCATGACTCAGGATGTAAGACTTATGTTTTGCATGACACATGTTGTCTGAAAATTTAAAAAAAATAAAACTGAGGGAGGAGGTGAAATGGCACATAGGTAAGAGACCCAGGAACACAATGAACTAGGGGCAGAATAGAGAAACTAAGTAGACAGGAAGCCAATCCTGAATAAGAGAAACAGAGTCTGGAACAGGTAGCAGGACCAGGAATAGGAACAGCTGAGGCAGGAGAGCCAGCTGGGAAAGCTGCCAAGGAACAACAGGAAGCAGGAGCAACAGAGAATGGAATTAGTCAGGTAGACCAAGGGAGGGTGTGTCCAGAATCACCTAAGACGTAAGGGAATAGGCCAAAAATGCAATAGGAGAAACAATGGAAGAAGGAAATGTAAGGCGACCCAAGATAGAGAGGAAGAGGCCGGAAACGGGAAGAAAAACCTTCAGAGAGAGAGCAGAAACATAAGCAAGTACCACTGATGAAGAAACAAGGGTAACACATGAGAGTAAATGAAGGTAGGGAGAGACTTGAACCATGCAGGGAACCAGAAAAAAAAAACAACAAGAGAAAGGAGATCCAGAAATAAGAGCAAAAGAGAATGGAGCACCCCCATGAAACTGGCCAGCAGAACAACCATGAAGGTGGGTGATGCAGGAGGTCTCACCTGTAGAAGGGGTCTCCTTTCACGTTCGGCCCCACCACCTCCATGCTGCTGGTGTAGATCAGGTACTCTATCCCATGCTCCACACATGCTTGGATCACGTTCTCCGTACCTGCAGCAAAGCATGAAGGGAAGACCACACTTAGCCCTGTGCAAAGCAGTGTGGAAGGTGTGAGCGGGGATGGGGGAACCTCTCTGGCTTACACAATGCTGTATATGTATCCATTACCCAGCCTGTAATGACCATCCAGCTGAGGTCTCTGAGTCCCCTCCTCGAGAGCCCCATCCGGGCCATGGTTTCAGGATAACTACTGACTGTGGAGTTCATTCACATTTCCATTCACTGTATTCATTTGATTATTTTGTGGCTGACTCGAAAATGTGAAGTGGATTTGGTTCCTTTTTTATTGTTCATGGTTAAAATTATTTCATCCTTTTACAAAAATCACAGTTACTGAAATGTTCAATTGCACACAATAAAATGCAAAAGTACAACATCCTATCAAAATTCAAGCTATAGATTAAAATGTAACAACGTTCATCTAAACCTAAAAAGCATTCAGCATTTCTTGACAGTTCATCGAAATCTAAAAACTTCAATTCTTTTAAAAACCTCAAACTGACAATGCAACTAAAGTAGGGTAACCACCCAATAAACGTTGACACAAATTCTTGCAATCAATAAACTCAAAGGTATTAACTCAATTACTAAAATATAAAGTGTGATGAGCTACTACCAATGGACAGTTTACAATGACATGCATCGGCGTTCCCTCAATATTCATATTTCGTCAATATTCACGTTTACCAGAAAATATGCAAAAAGCTCGATCATGGGAAATTGAATTTCTCCTAAAATATACCTAGTAGGTAAAATATCAAATCTAAATCTCATAAAATCACATCGATAGTAGATATTAGGAAAATTGTATCAATGAGGTGCCAATTTACCTTGAATCTTATGTTGGAATCTAAGATGAGAAAGTGAACCATAGGCATGAAAGGAATCCAACGGAGAGATCCAATCTTGTTTGCATAGAGACAATTTAACATGTGTTGGATTCTCAGTAAGAACAGCAGAGAGATACAGTTGTCTGAGTGCACAATGTCTCTCGTATCTGACAGAGGTGAGGGGCAGGCACTAGGGATGACGTGTAAATCTTCCTCTCTAGAAGATTGAGGCCACAAATATAGAGGGCTATTTTCTATCCCATGTCAGGTCTTGAAAGCACATGGATTGATGTTCCCTGGTGTTTCCTAAATCCTACTTTAGGACGCCCCACCCTTTCAGCCCAATTTATTAGATGAGTTAAAGGATGGAGGCATACATCTTTCTGTCAATGTCCATCACAGTAATTGCCCTATAATTTCTTGAATCAGATCTCAGGCCCTTCTTAAAACACAGGACTACGTAAGAGGATTCCCAGGAAGTAGGAAAATGACTGATCGGTATAATATTATGTGGTCAAAATGGTGCAGATTGAAATAAACTATTAGATAACTTGTTGGGTTCGGCAGCCAGAGAAGAAGTCGCTTTTTTAATAATCTCAAATATAACTTCCCGGGTGATTGCTGAAGTCCAATTATCTTCTCTACTTAATAGTTCTGTACTAAAAGATTGACTAAATGATTCATTAATTGCCAGAGAATATAGAAGTTCAAAATGATTCTCCCATAACGTTTCAGGAATCAGGTTCATTTGTGTAACTGCCTGATGGCATCTCAAATTATTAATGGCATTCCAAAAGTTAGAGCCATCCCGAGATCTCAATATATTAAGCATTACTTTCCCCATCCCTTTGCAACATTCCAACTCAATGACTTGTCAACCAATTCCTATACACTGGATTTATTTTTCGAATTTCCTTATAAATTAGATTTGTTTCACTCAGCTTCGTTTTCACATTACGAATCTCATGTCTCTCTAATGTTTTCCTTTCCTAACCCTGCAAATCAAAGGTATGGGAATGGTTACCCCCGCCCGACTCCCCCTCCATTTTGATATTCCTAGAAAACAGGCTTTCTAATGTATTTTCTATAAATCACAGGAAATTATCTAGATTAAAAGTACTTCCTTTCCAGTCATAAGAGGCATCACGTAAAATATCCAGTATCGTTAAACTTATCCATGGTCCGAACAATCCAGCTCATCCGATTTCTCCCTGGATTGATCTTCATCATATTGAGAGAACTCATACCCGATCATTTTAGCTTAATGTCAAAGAAGGCGGTAATAAGATTGTGGTCGCTGAGCCGAGTATTAATAACCTTAAGACCAACGCATAAGTTATATAAAAGATCATCAGCAAACATGTAATCCAAGCCTCCTGTATGATTGCCCGGTGCCCAGTCGCTTGCGCTGGGGAATTGCCTGGCATATTCCCATTTAGCCTTATTAACCCCAAGGCTTGTAAACAGGAATCCTGCCTATACCCTTGGGTGACTATTTAAAGGACAATCAGAAGGCAGGAGAGCTTCTAATTCATTTTCACATGCATCACCAAACCCACAAATGGAATTTAGGTTCCCAGCAAGAATAATGGGACCATTGGCAGTCGTTTGCATCCAACGATAACATTCCCAGAAAAACATGTAAGGGGTAGATCCTTGTGCCAGTAAATATTAATCAGTAACACATGCAAAAAAGTGGATTCCTTAGGTAGGTTTACAAAAGTGGCCAAAGCTCCTCTCTGAATGTTATGGTTTGTTTTAATAGGCCACCCCACACAAGATCTAACAGCTGTCAAAAGACCTTCAGATGGTCATCCCTTTATGTTTTTTTTAGCAGCCTGGAAAGCAATAGTACAGCCGTCGAGCACAGGGCATTCTTGTAGCCAGGTTTCCTGAAGCAAAATAAAATCATATTCTTTTACTTTCTGGCCAAGGATGGGATTTATAAACAATTGGCGATAGCCTAGAGTGTTCCAGGAAACGAGCATCAAAAGGTTCACATTACTAAAGACTAGACTGCCCCATTTGATATTTATGGGGATTAACACGCTTGTCAGCCATGTCCAATCGTGTTGGTCTATCAGGGCAGCTTGCTTTTATAAAGCCATAAATACTTCTCTAGCACCCGGACCAATACTATTAACAGTAATGTGAATATCCTTCGGATCGAAACCAGTAGAGGGGGAGTTAATATTACAACTCTCAAACTTATGCTCCAACTTGTAAGGAGTGATATCATGCCCCATTTGTCTCAATGGTGCGGACTCCCCTAAAATAACATCATATGCACAAACAATCTTTGATATGATATTCAAAATAACCCCATCGGTTCTGTGGTTATCAATGAATTCTACTATCTCAATATCTCGAGATGAAATTGCCCTTAAATTGGCAAAGCTAATACATTTGATCGATTCAACAACCGCGGTCTATCATCATGAAATAGACATTCCAAAAGTAATCGATTTGGACACTTCTTGAAGACCAGACATGGAGATACCATCTCTGCTCACCGTCTGCAGGCCCATATACAATAAGATGTGCCAATGAGCATTCGTAATGTGACCAGGCCTACATACCGTCTGCAGACCCATGCAGCTTGACATCTGCTGAGTTTGCAATTCATAATGTGGCTATCCCGGCATGCCCTTTGCAGTCTCCAACAGATCAGTACATGTTCAGTCAGACACTCAAGATGCCCTTGTCATTACATAATCATTGATGGCTATGGGTAGTGCAATACGTGCCTGAGGGACCCTCAATAAGTGCTAATACTTCATGTTTTTATCAAAATCTGTGCAAAATTTATTTTTAGCTGCCTGGCCTGCGGTCATAAGGTTTAATTTCTTTCTGTTAATATTATGTTAGGGCTTGGGGCAGCATTTGGCTCGAGATAGGGTTGGAGGAGGATTTCATTCTCTTTTCAAATCCAACCATCCTTTGACAGTCTGCCTTATCTTTACAATTTGAAATGTCACTCAATGCACAGAAGTGTCATCATTTCATTGTCATACTCTTATCCTACTCTCTCAATTACTGTTAATCATGAAAAACATCTACATGTGCACAAGTCTCAGCTAGACTGCAGGTCCTGTATGTATAACTCCTAGACACTCAACACAACAAAATGGAACCCTATGCTTGCCATGCCCCCAGTAAAGTGCAACCCTTCTTTACCAAGTACCCACCCCACCATAAATCACACACAAATCCACCGGCCATCATCCTGACCTAAAGGTGAGACACAGCACCACAAACGCAGGTGCACCCCCTAATAAGACGGGCTCGTCCCACTCAGACACTTGCACTCACGTGACGCTCATTCCAAGATCACAAAAGCTCCAAGTTTAGGAGACGGGTGCAGAAATAAAGTAGTAAGGGAAAACAAAACAAAGCCCAGCTCTTAACTCCGATTCATTAGGTCCTGCACCAACTCCGACTCATGAATAAAGCGTTGTTTGTTCTAGGTTTCATCAAACCAAGATCATCAATTAAACATGCCAAGAATATAAACCACACCCTATAAGAACAAATCAAGACGTGGTTCACCAACAATTTCAATGTCAGTCTGGGCACCTTGCTACTTACAGGATCCAAGTGGCAAACAGATTTTGGAAAACAGGAGGAGGGGTCATCCTGATATACTCAGTTAATCTCCTAATGTTCAACAGGATCTATGAAGATTCCTTGCATTTTTTGCTGAATTGCATTTCAGCGATTTTCTTTGGGTGTGCCAATTTTACCACTCCTCTCTTGCCTCTATCCACTACCCCTTCTGAAATACCTAACCCAAACCCCCTAGTCTATACATTAGTGGTAAATAAAAGTGGGAAAAGTGTCAACAAAATTCAGCAAAAGTTGGTAATACCATCCAATATACCGCCCAAACACGCACTTTTGAATACCTGCTGTAAAGATGTCAGGCCGACCCTAATACCACCATCACTTGTGGGGTGGTATACCTCGCACCCAAACTGTATACATCTTTCATGGTTGAAGGATATGATTTGAGGACCACCATAATCACCATGTCAAATTAATGGACTCTGGATGGACGACCAAAAAATAAACCTATTTAAAGGTTCTCAACTACCATGAGAAGCCAAAGCTTCCATCAGTGGTCAAAGACCGAAAACATAAAGGAAGACATGTGCTAGCTATCATTTTCTCCCTTGTACCCTAACCCCCTGACCCATACCGATGTCCCATGTTTGAACCAGGAGCTTGCTACTAGTTCCTGGATACGACAATCTCCATTTTTGAACGTCAAACCTGATAACACAGAAAAGAGCAACATTCTCATAAAACCCTTGAAAAAAAAGGATAACGCTGTCGATTTCAGTTCTGTCCAAAAATGTTTGAAAGTCTGCTCATAGCGCCTACAAAAGCCTAGAAACACTTGTGTACAGGCGCGTTATAAATACTGCATCATATCATATCATATTGTATCGTAGATAACCCGAACCTCCTCCTTCACAACCACAATCGAGAAATGAATGGAACCTTGGACATTCCACCCCCACATGTCAAACACAGAGTCCCTCAAAAGAGCCAACAAAGGGTTCTATAAAAAAAGTAAATACTGTAGAAAGAAGATGAGGCATCTTGAATGATGGTAACCGCAAGTTACTCAAAAAGGCTCAAACTTAAGATCACAGGGAGAGCTTACAAATTGTGACAGCGCCGAAAAGAAATCGCATTGCTCTTGCCAATCGAAATCTTCGAAGAGCCAAGTGTCCCTACCCAAGTAGGCCACTCACGTAATCCTTCGCAAAAGGGGGAAAATATAATAGCCACCTCCTTTCAGACAAAGTTTGGAGACATCAAGTGCAACACTGGCAACCAGAGTAGATCTTCTGACCTACCTAGGAAGGAACATCACACTAATGTCCAGTGGGAGAACTGAAGCCTATCCTTCCAAATGTTATTATTCAATTGATCAAGAAAACAAAAGTATCGGGGGACTTCAATTTCCCCTGCAAAGCAATGATCACCGAAGAAGCAATCTTAACTTGTGTACCCTACATGGCCAAACAATGCAAAGCCTCTTTCTATACAAATACTTTCCCACTATTTGCAAAACAAAAAACCTGACACAGCCGATCCTCTGCATTACCTTCCAACATCAAATATCCCATTTATGGCATACATAATGTAAATAAAAGGCACTTAACAAATGTCAAACAACAGTAAGAAAAACACCCTCCTTTATCAGTCATGGTTCAGAACCCACAGGAGAACTGTAACTGCTGAACCCATATGCATGCATTAGTATTGGCCGGCCCCCAAACCCTCTCCCGCAATGATAGGCTCACAACTTGTGTCAAGTGTTGGCAATAAAAGGCCGTAGGATTTTATTGTACAGATATGTGTTATGGCAATACACAATATCACATATCATAATGGTATCATACTTTTGGGCACCGGGTCCTGAGGTTACCCCCTCTGACCCATGCCGCCTTCTTGTGTCCCACGACTTGTTGTGGGCACCGTACAGTGCCTTGTACTTCTTTTTGTTCTTCTCCCCTTTTTGTAGGGTGGGCGGGTTTTGTGGTAAAGAGGCAAAAAAGATTTGGAAGACACTGAGTAAACAGTGAACCTCCTGTTTGCTTGGGTCCCCGTTCAGGGTCCACAAACAGATTGTGTTTACTCAGAGCATGCTGCTCTTATTTATAGGACCCAGAGAGGCCCTGGGTCTTTGTTGTTTATGTGGTGGGGGCTGCTGTTGTCGCAGCCCCTGGCCAGATATCCGACTGTCTGACCCCCTGGTGGGGGCAGATCTTTTGAACTTGGGCCCTGCCTGACGGTTGTTTTCCTTATGGCGCTTAGCACCTTGGTGTTTGGAGGAAGGGTGAGGTGACTGTTCACACCTCACTCTTCCATGGCTTTGTGCTGCAGAGACTGCATGTCGCTGTAGCTGGGGGGAGGAGAGGAGTAGGCACAGGTAAGGTTGGGGCTGTCCCTCTCCCAGCTGCTGATGGTAACAGCTGCCCAATGCAGCATTGCCCAAAACTACCCTGTATGCACAAGGGAACACATTCTGAATTCCGTCGATAATAGCAAACTGACAGTACTGATATTTCTAAGCCTGTTGGCAGAATACAACTTGGTGGATTACAACATCATACTCAAGCATTTTCCTACCATGATGGGGATTGTGGGGAAGGATTTAGGTTGCCTGCAATAATTCCTCTATGAAGAGTCTGGCCAAGTCACGACTAGCTGACTTTAAATCCCACCTGTTCGCACATGACAGAGGCGTCCCCCAGGGTTCCACTCTACCACCTTGGATACTCAACACTAATGTGACGGTGCTTGCTGACCCGATGCAATCCTTCTCTTGCATATTCCAAATCGACACAGAGTATTCATAAATCGCCTTTTATCTGCCCCCAGGCTCAGCAGACCCCTGTTCTGGCATAAACTGCCTCACACCAGTTCAAGACTGGATGCAAGATAACAATCTCTCTTACCGTAGTAAACATGGAGTGCATTTGCTTTGGAAGCCCAAGCTTCTATAGCCTGCTTTTCAAATAGTCTAATTCTTCTGTTCCCCCATCTAAAACTCTCAAAGTAGTTGAATATCTGGGGGTCCTGTTAAACCCACAACCCTCACTCAACACTCAGATAAATGAAGCGTACTGAAAAGACCACCCTCATATGCATATGTTAAGGGAGTTTCTACCTCTGGTTGAGATGGCCCACAGAACCTAGCTGACTGGAGCCTTCCCTAGGAGATCAGTTCTTGGGAACAAAAAAAAGGGACAATTTGACATACCAATACACTAAACTAAGGAGGAGGACATCAAAAGTCTGGCCGTAGGGTATGTATGGCTGACCAGAGCGGTAAGGCCCACGAGTTGATGAGTAGATCATAACGTTCATTTCAGGGAGATTTGGGCCATCTGCAGCCCCAACTTGGCCATGGTATGTTAATTATAACTGTTTCAGAAGCATTTTGAATAGTTGAAACCCTTTAGGTGAGATTTGGGGGTCTGTTTCTGCTGAGTGCTGTAGTGCACTAATGCAGATCATTTCTGATGGGAACCATGCCTGGGCAATGCTCATGTCTACATAAAGGGCCTGATTCACGGAAGCGTGTTATAATGGCGCAATCCCATAGCAAAAGAGTGCCTTTGTTATGTCTTCCGTTTATAACGGTTGACCTTCACAATTTGTTCTGTTTTTTCAGTCTGGTAGCACAGACTTAACAGATTGCACCTAAGACCCTAAAGCAATACAGGAAAAATATTTGGATTTATTCAAGGAAAATACGAGCAGAGTGCACCTCCTCAACCAAATCCTCTCGAGTATACATCAAATCATGCCATGGTTCGGATTGGGACACAAAACCAACCCGGGCACCGATAAAAAAGTGATCCACAGACCCAAACGCCAATTCTTTACTTTTTGGGACAGACGGACCACTTCCGCAAGGGGAGTTTTTACTGAAAATGTGAGGCATATAGTGTCTTCTAAACCATATAACTACCAGGTCCTTCGGGCAGTGACCTATTGCCCCCTAGGCCAACCCCAGCCCGAATCAGGTTCCCCCTGCAGAATGACCTGCACCCCAAAAGCAAGCATCAGAAAAGGATCTTGTTTCTGTGCCTTTTTGTAAAAAGTGGGACATTTGACAGTTTTGCAGTAGCTTTTCGGGTCATCTGGTCACGCTAACCTCAGTGTACCCCAATCTGGAATATTTTCACCGCTTCTACCAAGGCCTAAATAAGGCCACCGCTGGACCATTCCAGGTCATACAAAGCAGAGCGGCCAGAACATTCCAGGGCCTTAAACCCCCATCTCTCTCAAATGGACTCCAGCTAAAGCAAAAACATCACCTCAACTGTATGCGCCTAGGCCGCTAAGACAGCCAGGCCCAGGGAAGGGCCTAACTAAGTACCTTGGTAAACACTTAGAAAGCTGCCACCTAGGTCGATTACGCCCATCCCCTTGCACCGGGAACAGACTCATTCCCACCAAATGCAAAAGACAATGTTCGGGAGGCAAAGCTTTAGCTGCTACCGCCTCTGCCTTTTGGAATAGTCTGGACAAAACCTCAGACACCAAACTAAGAGTTTCAAATGAGACTAGAACCAATGGCTTCTGATTAGGGCTTACACTGCTTGAA
This sequence comes from Ambystoma mexicanum, assembly GCF_040938575.1. Classification (NCBI taxonomy): domain Eukaryota; kingdom Metazoa; phylum Chordata; class Amphibia; order Caudata; family Ambystomatidae; genus Ambystoma; species Ambystoma mexicanum. Next base: position 836,328,004 of record NC_090925.1, read on the forward strand.
GAGCGCCTCACTGCCCTGCCTATGCACTAACACTTGATATCATGAGAGTCACCCTTCATTACCCGCCTACCCTTTTCCCCCTACTCTTCCTCCACGAGTCAAGCTCTTGTCATGCCAGGAGGATTCAACCGCCCGCCCCACCCCCCACAATGGAGTGCCTACTCTACTCTTTCACAATCAGCACTTGGCTTATTGCGATTTCTGGCCTGGGGGCATCGAGGCTCTGTTATAGGAATATGTCTCTTAGTTGCATATTTATAACTTGCTTAGTACCCAGAGGTTTCTAAGTGCTGACCTGGGGATCGAACCTGTGTTGCTTCGTGTTTTCTTGTTTCCAACGTGAGCACTTTACCACTGAGCTATCCCCCCAGATCAATTTAAATGATGATACATTTGTATCAGGAATGCACTTGCTCTATTCCATGGCTGTGAATTGCCCTAGCTTTCCACCCCCTCCCTGCCCTGTTCTACCCACACATCTGTCCCCCACATATAAACGTTTACTTATACCTGTGGCCATCATACAAAACACTAAACATGACACGCGCAGCATTGCAACCACACACCATTCCATACCGGTGACGCAGGTGTGCTATCCAAAAGAATGTTCACACAGCGTCACTGTGGTGGTCCCGATTCTAATGACCCAGGGCAGGTTCACTCCGATTGGCCCCACTGAACAGGTATTGCTAGATAGCCCTCTCCTCATGGGAGAGAGCTACCACCTCAGGAGGTGGGCTAAGGGGCGTAGCTAGAGGTATACCTTGCAGGAATGCCAATGGACAGTCAATTGGAAGTACATTGGCCCCCAGTGGGCCTGCCTTTAGGGAGCTCTGTGGGGCAACAGAACTGTTTCGGGGACCGTCCATGTAAGTTTACAGAAAGTGCTCATTTCGAAGAGCCTGATAGACACTTCAGGGTGGCAGAGTTTGGCAAACACATACTGCGAGTCCGCACAGCTGGCCCTTCTCCCAGGAAACAGGCACCGCTCAAAGGAGATTATGGAAAGTGGATAGCCTTGATTGCATGACAAGTTAAACCAGTGGCGTCAAAGCAAATGCAGGACAAATAACCCAGCTACAAAACAGACGCGCCTGTGTGTGCCTGCCTTCGAGCAAACAAAGAGTTCTTCTTGTGTTTGATTTACCCTGAAACAATTATGAATAAAGAAGTGTTCTGCACAAGCCAATCGCCTACAGGCCCACGCACCTGTGCACTGCCATGCTTGTGCCACTTATAATGCTCTGTGCAGTAGCATGCTCGTGTTACACACAAACACAGCACACACTCCGCGCAGTAACAGCCCCACCATTCACAACTGCGCTCTTTCACCCCGACGACACATGCAGCCCTTGAGTAGTTTGACTACCACACAACTAGCCCTGCCTGCAGCAGCTCTGTGGCACGGTCTTTCCTGCACACTTACGCTCGTATACACACACACTTTGTATTCATGCACAGTAACACACCCAGCCCACAGTACTTTGTCATTTGCACCTATACCCACATGGTTTCCAAAATCTCTCACAACAGCCTGTATAGTAACATGAACTAATATCGAAGAAACTCTTACTTTCTAAAGGGCCTATGCTGACACCACACACATCTCACGTGCATAGCACAGCACTAGTACATAGCGTCATGTGCAGCGCACACCCCAGGGCCAGGGATCACCTGTCGTATGCACAGCCCACAGATAAACCCAAATCTAGGTAGCTTGCAGCCGCCTAACGGCACTCAGGCTTCCGGTCTGGTATCGCCTCAACGCCTACCCACACGGGCAGTACTGGTTAGCGGCGGCATCGCCCGGGCCATTTCAAAAAAATTTCAGAAGCATCAGTGACCTATTGTTATTAAATGGGCCCTGCTGCCGCGCGCACATTTAATAACAAACTGGTGCCTGTCCTGCCTTCTCCCTCTACACAAGGTCGGGACAGCCCTTGAAAGACTCCCCCAAGCTGGTGTGGCGGTGGGCTAATGGCGCCCTGGGTGGCTACGGCACACCGGCCCTGCCCTGTCCTATGGCCGGCCCCTGCACACAGGGGGATGCAAGCAACCCACAGAGTCTGGAGTCGCACTGCGCATGTCACCGGGCGCGCACACTACTCTTTACAGAGCATACTTCAGCCCAGTCTAGTCACAGTGACAGGGTTGAAGTGCCAGTTCAGGTTCAGGACACCTCATGCACCGCATGTTACGCCAGTTATCCCCTACATATGCAAAGCACCATTCATTCAAAATCCGATCTGGTGGCTACCTAAGCCCTGCAGCGAATGCACGTACGCACCATGTTACAGCGCTGCAGAATTATAACAATGGCAGTTGTGCGTTGCTCAATAAGCACGTTTATCATTGACATTGTTACGTGTGTGCGGGCATCATGTCAGGTAACCCACGCACACCGATGCCAATAAAAGGGGAGGTCCTCCCACGCATCGTTGAACACCAGACGTGCCCTGTGTCTTCATTCCCAGGCCTGGAGTGCACCGCCGGGCCCACAACAGCTGGCGACGAGGGTGTACAAGCTGAGGCCCAGGCGTGCCATGGGAGAAGGATCTCCAGCACCTGTCGACCACCCTGGTGAGCCACCACGAGCCCTTGCTGGTGCTCGGCTCAATCGCACAGTCAGCGGCAGCGCGTGGGCAGGCGGTGAGCGTGACACAAGGCGGCACTCCGACGGGTCCACGCGGCCCGCTGTCCCGTCCCTGCCCGCGGACAGCTAGAGACACACCCACTTACAGCGCTCCCGCCAGAGCTGGAAGGCAGCAGCAACAACAGGCTGCGGCTCCGCCTCACTGACCGCCGGCTGCTGAGCGCACGTGGGGAGGGAGCACCGTCACACGCTGTGCCACGCACAGGACTGCAAAAGGAAAAGGGCAACCCAGGCCGCCCACGGCAGGCAGGTTGCAAACTGGGCCCTCAGCATAAGGGGGCGCCCCGGCATTACGGCGCACCACATAACCAAGGAAAGGACTACCCACCCCACGCTCTGCTAGGCAGGCAAGGCGCACGCTGCCTTCCAATACAAGAGTAAGCCCCAGGGTCACGGCTCTACTGGCCCGCAAGCGGCCCAGCCAGGGTGTTCGTGCTGCAGGAACGAGGTTAGAAAGGAGCTGACCCTAGAGGCCCCAGGCACCACTTCCACCGCTGGACCATCCGTCAACTCGGCTCCCGGCCCCCAGAACCATCACAGGGGCGCTTGTGCTGCCGAGCAGATCGGCATAAAGAGGGCACACGTGCACACATGGGTGGAACAACCCAGCCGACATGGGGGACCAGGAGCAGGACATCAGAGCAGGCACGTCCGCTATGGCTAGATTGTCAGTATAAGCATCCCGGAACAAGGACTACAAGAGCTCTGGTGCAGCCCGTGAAGGGCCCCGAGGTTTCACAGGGTGGCGAGTTTCGGAAATCGACATGCCAGGTGCCCCTGCCACCCTTGGGCCACAGTGGGATATGTGGGTGGAAAGACTAGAGATGTACTTCGCCACGACCAAGGAGGATGATGACGCCGCCCAAAGAGACATGCTTCTATTCTATGCGGGCAGTGAGGTGCATCACATTTTCAAGACATTACGACCTCCAGACGGCTCGAAGACGCCACTAAAGAAACGCTCCAGGAGTATTTCCGACCACTGGTCAACAGGTAAGAGGTTCTGCCTACGACAGGCCCATTAGGATCCAGGGAAATCGCTACAGAGAATAGCCATGACCTGTCGGCTGTTCGACGAGGCCGATCAAATAAGGGCGTAAATCATCCAACACTGCTAGTCAGCGGCGCTGTGCCGCCAGATTCTAAAGGAACCTGACATACCCCTGCACAGAATCCGGGAGCTGGGAAGAACCAGGAGCTATCCCCTTCCAGAGCTGCAACAGATGGAAGAAGCGTCCAAAGGGGGACACCCCAAGCTGGTGCAGGTATTCTCAACGAGAGGAGCACCTAAATCCCACAGGAGACACAGGAAGCTGAGCACGCAGGCTGCACACAAACCTCTGGAGGAGTGCCAGAAGCCATGTGATGCATGTGGAGGCCCGGCACATCACGACCAGCCATACACAGAGGCGTAGACAGAGTAGGGCCTGAGCGGGCCAAGCCCACCCAAAATCTGTAAATGCCCACTCAGCAGCGCTATTTGGGCATTTACAGATGTTCATGTCACTGTGGTGGGCCCAACTACATTGGCTTCAGGCCCCACTTGTTAGACAATCCTGGCCACGCCTCTGGCCATACCCCGCAGCGGGAGCCACATGCAAGCGGTGCAGCAAAATCAACCATTATGCCAGGATGTGCAGAGCTCTGTGGCAATCCGTGCAGGGGTCTCACCCACCGCCGACACCACCCAAGCCACGGTACTAGCAGGTAGCCGCTGTGGACGAGGACAGCAGTCCAGGACTGGCACCCCTGTCGCGCATGGAAGGAACAGGGGCCGTAGAGGAAGTATTCTTTATTTCAGCAATATGCTTGGACTCAAGGCAACAGCAGTGGAAGCCCCGGTGCACGATCTCCATTAGGGACACGAAGATGTGGATCCTGGTAAACACAGGTGCTTCAGTCAACGTTATGCAAAATTCAGAAAGCTATCCCCAGCGCCGCCACCACTACAACACCCAACCATTTGCATTTTCACGTACAGAGGATCCTCGCCCTTACCGCTAGATGAGTCCTTTGTCACAAAGACGTCATTATCTGGGCCAAGTTCAACGTGATGCCCATGGTGAAATCGACCTTGCTCAGCTGTGCAACAACGGAGGACTTAGGACTGGTGTACTTCGTCTTCCAGGTATATCGTCAGGACATAAGCTGTCTGCTGACAGAGTTCCAAGGCATATTTGAGGGTGTGGGCTGCCTGAAAGGACAGGAGGTGCATCTGCACGTCGACCCAACCATTTAACCAGTGGCATTGAGTGACCGGCGCATGCCACTCCACATGCGACAGAAGGTAGAGGCAGAGATCATCAAAATGGAGGAAGCCGGCATCATCGAAAGAGTTGACGGGACCACGCCCTGGGTGTCACCGATCGTCATGGGGCCAAGCGCAAGTGCTAGGAAGAGGTCCATACATCTGCATAGATATGAGGCTACCTAACCACACGATCAGGAGATAGCGACACTCCATGCCCACGCTAGACGATATCCTGGCCGACCTGCGAGGGGCACAACTGTTTACGACATTGGACCTCAAGGCCGGGTACCATCACCGTTGCATGCAGGCTCCAGGGCACCATGTTCTCATCCCACGTCGGCCTGTTCCGGTAGCGGCGTCTGAGCTTCGGTGTGTCATCGGCGGCCGAGGGCTTCCAGCACACCATCAGGGGCATGCTGGCGGGCCTCCCGAGGGTCCTCAATGTAAGTGACGACGTGCTGGTATACTCAATGTCACCGAAGGAGCACATGGCCAGGCTCACAGCGGTATTGGAGAGGCTGTACAAGGTAGCACTAACCCTGAACCAGAGGAAGTGCAGGTTTATGGAACCAAGAATGGAATTCTTCAGCTTCATCTTTCACGAAGGAGTGCTGTCACCTGACCCCAGATAGGTGGAAGACATCGAGGTGGCACCAGCGCCAAAATCACCCTCTGAGGTCCGCAGTTACCTCTGGATGGTCAACCTCTGCGGGAGGTTCATTCTGAGTCTTGCCATCCTCACCGAGCCTCTGCGCATCCTAACCAAGAAGGACCAGGACTGGAGCTGGGGCAGGGCAGAGCAAGAGGCATTCGATGCAACGAAGGCCGCCCTCACGGCCAACATGACAATGGCATACTGTGAACCCACGACAGAGTCAGAGGTGAAGGTAGATGCAAGCCCAGTGAGGCTGGGGGCAGTGCTCCTACAGGTCTCCTAGTCTGGAGCAAGGCAACCCATGGCATTCGCAGGCAAGGCCCTCACGCATCGCCGGTATTTGCAAATTGAACGGGAGGTGCTGGCTATCCTGTGGGGGTGCAGGAGCTTCCACATCTACATCTATGGTCACCCCATCATGGTGGTCATGGACCACAAGCCCCATGTCCCCATACTGGGCGGTTCTGCACACAGACCACTAATCAGGCTTGAGCGCTGGCTACTTCAACTGCAGGAATATGACGTGACACTGCCCTTCAGAGCGGGCGCCAACAACCCAGCAGACTACCGGTCCCGACACCTGAGTGGGCCAGCGATACCCGTGGACAACACAGAGGTCACAGTAGCGCTGGTCACCCAGGTTGCAATCCCAAGGTCCATGTCAATCAGCGACATTGCGGAGGCGACCCATGAGAACTCAGGCATCCAGGAGCTGATTGAGCAGCAACGGTCTGGGCGATGGAAGGACTTCCTGAGCATCACTCAAACCCGGGTGCCCGAGGTGCAATCCTTCCTCAGAGGACTCTGGAACGTGAGAGACGAGCTCACAATAGGGCCAGAACATGTGATGCTTAGTGGGACGCGGCTGGTGATCCCTGTGTCCCTCCAGAAGACAGTGATTGATCTTGTCCATGTGAGCCACCAAGTGGTGACGAAGACGATGGCAAGGCTTCGAGAGAAGGTATGGTTTCTGGAGTTAGAAAGGAAAGTGGACAACGCTGTTGCGGCTTGCACCTGGTGCCAAGCGGCGAGGCCCTCGGCCAAAGGACCCCCCATTGCATCCCTGGAATGCGCAGAGTTCCTGTGGAAGGCCCTAAGCATGGATTTCGGAACAATACTGGAATCCCAGCACTTCCTGGTGCTACTGGACGAGTTCTCAAGCTACCCCGAGGTGCACTTCATAGGCTCCACAGTGGCCAGATACCGGTGGTGAAGGAGATATTCGCCACCTTTGGGATTGCAGAATTGGTGGGATCGGACAATGGCTCTCCCTTCCAGAGTGAGGAGCTTGCCACCTTCCTTGCGTTGTACAGGGTGGAGCACTACAGTATCACACTGTGCTGGCCTCGAGCCAATGGCAACGTGGAGAGGTTTATGCGTACCCTAAACATGGCCTTCTGCATTGCCCTGGAAAGAGGTCAGGCACTGGAACCCGCGCTCACAGAATTCCTCATGGCCTACCCTGCACAACACTGCACTCAGTCACAGCTGTGTACTCGGCAGTAACACTGTTCGGCCGAAAAGTCTGATCCACAATCCCAGAGTACGAGGCTAGGCTGCCAGGAGTGGTGGAGCTCGCAATGGTCAGACGCCGGCAGGAACACCTCAATGCGAGTGAGTGGACTCTCTGTGGCCCGGTGGAGCAGCCACTGGAGATTGGCGATCAGGTGCTGGCTCGGACCAGGAACCCCACGCACAAGCTATGCCTGCCTAACGACCCGGTCCCCAGGACAGTGGTGGCTCGACAAGGAACGATGATTACTGCAAGCCTCGAGGGCTCTTCGCTCACCCGAAACTGCCGCCTCCGAGAGACCCCTGCGAGAAGTCACCAGGAGAGTGAAGATTGTCACTCCCTGTGCCGTGACCGAGTCAAAGAGTTGCCAACAGGAGGCGACGATTGGAGCAACAACGGTGCCGAGGCAGAGAGCGCCAGCAGCCCAGCGAGATATCCCCAGGTTGCCAGCCGCCGACCCTCGGTGAGACTGAAAGACTATGTAATGGAGTAAGCGGTTTAAATCGCAAGTATAATTCGTAACACTGTTCCGCAATGTTTGTTGTCATCAAATGTTCTTGTTTGGGGGAGATTTGGAAGGGGATGTTACGGTGTGTGCTGGCACCGTGTCAGGTGACCCACGCACACCGGTGTCAATTAAAGGGGAGGTCCTCCCACGCATCGGGAGTCCCTCCCAGTTGAACACCAGACGAGGCTTGCGTCTTTATTCCCAGGCCCGGAGTCCACCGCCAGGCCCACAACAGACATGCAAACCAATATCAATCTGTGATTTGTGCAGCACGTGTTACTGCACAATTCTGGCAGAACAAGGGCCCCACTTTGTCATTCCTCACAGTAGGAATCGTCCATTTAATGAACCGAAGAGAGGGCTGGCTGCTCACAGTGTCCAGCACGATGCCTCGCGGAAACCTATGCAGCAGTTTGTTTGACTGTGCATACAGCTAAGGCACACACATTTTAGTATACTCTGGGTCTGAATAACAACATGTTTGCTGCATGTCTGTGTAGGGTGTTTCTAAAGCTGCATCCTATGGGTAGGTCCATAAATCACTGGTTTACCCCCTGAAGATTAAGCATTCCTTGCGCAGTCTGCCTTTCATTATTTTCGGTCAGGGATATCTGCGTGAGATCACTTTGGCTCAGGAGCCCAGGCCCTGAACACAGCAAAGCAACAAATCACAAGAGGCGTGTGCTCCTACGCCTGTCCAGAGACGGAATGTCGGCCCAACGCACGCACTGCCTTCTACAGCAGCCGGGCTGCAGGGGATCCATGCAGCAGGCAGCCCCCAGAGTAGAAACGGACTCCCCAGTGCGGCAGCGCTAGCCACTTCTTAGAGTGCATAGCGGGCCCAACCTAGGGCGACCCGATTTTGAAAATGAAAAACGGGTACAGGTTAGAAACATAAAAGTAGAACTAGCACCCATGGCACATTCAGCCGCTGTTCCCCACCTCCTCCTCATGGGATCATGCATTAAAATACGTATTTCCAGCACTTCTCGTGTATATATATATATATATGAACATACGTCATTGGAGTGCTTTGAAGAGCGTTTGCTCTGATTGTTGTCAAGGCTTTGCTACACTCTCTGTTTCTAGCCAGTCTTAGTGGTGCAGTCAGTAGATGCATGCATGTGGTTATGTACAGATAGGTCGGTGGTTCGGCGCTACTCTGGGGTTTCTAACAATGGGGATGCTAGAAAACAGTTGGTCATGTACACATGTCAGCTTGAACTGTTGCATTAAAAAGCTGCCACCCTTCCTCCCTTTCCCAAAACGGGGACGGTGCCCTCGTAATTGAGCCTTGAGGGCGCAAGGATGGGCATACCGCGGAACCGTGGAATGAACCATATGCTGCGTGGGGGGGTTCACAATCGAAACTGCTGAACACATCATCTAGGAGTGCACCCGTTTAAATATATTTAGAGCAAATTAAACTCCCGCATATTCAAATTCGCTGGATGAAGTCAACAAATCATTATTGTGGACCGAGTTGATGGAAGGCAATGAGGGTAACCTAATACACCGCATGATGAAATGTATGAAGATCTTAGAAGAACTAATCATTGAATAGGGTGAATCAATTTTGGTGATGTGGATATTATTCAAATGATGTGGAATTGTAATGAAGTTTAATATTGAAAGTGTTCTCTAATGAGATAAATGTTTTAAATGAAGCATCTGGAATGTGTCTAATGAGTAGTGAGAGTAGTGAGGTGAGCAGGTATACTAGTCTGAGAAACTAGGCAGCAAATTTATCAAATATGAATTGTAATGTTAGGAAGTAGTGTCATCAGTTTCCTTTAGATTCATGTTTTGTATAGATATTTGTGAAATGTATGTTTTATGCTAAGCCATTGATGGCCATTTGCAAAATAATACATTTTTTTTTTTTAAGTATCGATGTGGCTGCCAGGGACGTCAATTCACCAAAATGCCAGGGGTAGCGGAAGTGACATCACACGGCCCTTGACGCCTGATGACATCACAAGACGTGATGTCATTTGACCCCGCCCCTAAGTGATATCGCGAGAAGCGATGGAACACGATCTTTCACCCGTTAACAAAACAGGACGTGGCATCACATAGCATTGTACACTACGAAAAATATGGTTACCATATCACTATGATGTGATGTACATTTCATATAAGAATGGATCGCCATATGGATCGTTAAGATCAGTGTATATAGGCCCATATTACCAAATTACTGTGAATGCAAGCAGACGTCCATGACCAAATGATAATGATGTGTTATTATATAGCACTTACGCTCAAGCGCTTTATATAGAAAAAATGTACGCCCAATATCACCCAATGTGTGTTGGTACTCATTTGTTGACCTCAGAAGGATGAAAGACTGAGTTGAGGCGTTTCAGAACAGACTAAATCAGTGACTCACCCTCTGAAGTGTGCCTGAAATAAACCTTTAATGAGTCTAGCAATTATTGTATAGAATTCCAGAAAGACACATTATTTGGTATTCCTATTCTTTCTTATTTAGGTTCAGTGCTGAAAGTATTAGACTTGTGGCACTCCTGTTCTTCTTATCATTTTTTTTAAAAAAGGGGCCTGAACAAGAAAGCCAGCCAGTCCAGAAGTAAAGCGCCACATGGTGCTGGCCACAGCCCAGGAGCTTGCATTACGGAGAGAAAAAAAAAACGTTTTTTTTTAAAGACAGAGGTCGCAAGGGAGACCCCAGAGGTCGCAGTTGCGACCTCTGGCGACCCCTAAATGACGTCCCTGGTGGCTGCGTGGCTTGAAGCACCAGCAATGAGCACGCTTCCTTGTTAGCCTCCCTGAGAAACCCAGGAAATATGTGTAAATTGCCGGTTCCCATGCTGCTTGGCGCCTGACGACACCTGTATATGGTGTAGAAACGTGAGGAGAAGTACTGGGCAAAGTAGCAACATGAGCTGCCTCCGGGGGGCCGAGGTAATCAGGAAAACGTCCCTGTCGCGTCTGTGGCGGGGCTCCACCAACATGGCCGCTGCCCGCCAGGACAGCATGGCTCCCGTGGCCCGGCCCTCTACCCGGCCATAAAATCTGCCCGCAGGGGGCGCGGAGGCTAAAAAATAAAAGCCCACCAGACAGAAGAGCCTGGAGGCACGTCTCGGTGTGCGATCGCCCACCGGGGGACCCCCTTAGCATGGAGGCTTTGTTGCGGCTCAGAGCATTCGGCAGCAGCTTGCGGCTGACTGAGGAAGGAGGTGAGGGGCCTCTTACAGCTAACGAACGGCGCTCGCCAAGGGGGAAGTGAAATACAATTGATGAAGCCACGTATGTAGCTCCTGGAAAGGGAACACTGGGAGCACTGTGAAGAGTACTACTTCACGTCCTACTGATCCAACCCCAAGGGGCATGCAGAGCAGAGAAATCTGAGGAGGAGCCACTTGGGACTCCAGCTATGTTTTCAGCACTGGGTCCTTGCTTGCAGGGCTCTGGGCCTCATCCACTGTTTCCCCAGACACTGGAGCTCCCTGGCAGAGGGTCATCCCGGATTCAGAGCTCACGCCTTCCCTAGCCTGCAGAGGTCGCAGTCACGGCACAGCCCGGGGGAGCCCCGGCAGATTGCAGTGGGGCATACGCAAAGGGAAGCCCTAGGCAGCTTTAGCCATCTCTTAACAACAAAAGCCTCAGAAAAATGCAGACATAGCCATCCTTCTGCAACCCCAAGAAAGAGGCAGAAAAATGGAGGCCGCAAAAACTCTAACCCACTCCCTGGAGCACCCCACAGGACTATTAGCCACAAAAGAAGACCTGCAGTCCTTTATGTCAGAAATTAAATTGGAATTTCGGAGCTGAATGACAGAAATCTCATTGAAAGTGGACCGCATGGATCAGCAGATCCTAGAGATGGAACAGAGGCCTAGAGAGGTGGAAGACCCTGTGACAGACCAAACTACGCTGGTGTCAGAGATTCAGAGCAGGATTCACGTGTTGGAAGGAAAAAGCAAAGCTATGGAGAGTAAACAAGAGGATATAGAGAACAGAGCCCCCAAAAACAACCTTCAGGTCAAAGGTCAAACGGGTGCCCATCATGGATCACGCCCTGCCCGACTACATAGCAGGGCTCTTTCAGACACCCCTGCCGCACCTCGACAAGGCGATACTTCTCCTCGGCCATACCCAAAGACTGCGTACCCGCAGGGGTCTGTCCTCTGACATTTCCCCAGATGTCATCCAGCAGGTGCATTTCTTCACAACTAAGCAAGAAATCCTAGCAGCTAGTCAGACACAAGGAGAACTGACCTTTTAGGGGGCACCTGTGCAAATCCTTTAGGACCTCGCAACAGCGACAGTGCAGAGACGGAGGGCGCTCAGATTCCTGATATCATTTCTGCAGGACCAGAAGGTCTGGTACCGATGGCTATTCCCCGCCACTTTACAATTTACTTTCAGCAACACGACCCGCACCATCAGCACTTTGAAGGAAACGGAAGACTTCCTGATGGTGGCCACTCCTGATAAAGACGTATACTCCCTGCCAAACCAGACGTCAACAAAAAAGGATGCCCCCAAGCCGAAATACAACACTTGGGCAAAGGTGGCCATGGGGTGGAACTTCCCCATGACAAATTTGATCACTTTCTGAAAGAACTTTAGCGTCCTCCTCTCGGCCTGCAGTTCGCCGCAGATAAACCAGCAACATACTTGGAAGCAAAATCCTTTTTGCCCCGTGCTTCACAGTGCCTATGCCTGTCCTGGAGTGCTATGACTCCCAAAGGCCAATGGGGCAAATGCCCCAATTCCAGTTCCACGTTATGGTTACTGTTACAAGTTGGGTTCATATGTTAAAAACATGTTGCTATCCGGAGCTGGGAAGGCAAAGAAATCTGATGACGGGTGAAGCTCGCTTGGATCTCCCCTCCTCGACAGGCCTGGATGACCACCTGACACCTCCACCCCACCAGCAGTTGAAGTTTACATTGCTGAATGTCAAAGGCCTGAACTCTCCAATTAAATGCAAATCGATCCTGCAGTGCCTAAAAGACCTGGACAGTTCAGTGGTATTTATGCAAGAAAAACTAATTTGATCCACACAGATTTCAACCATCTTTGTAATAGAGACTTCCTGAAGCAGTATTTGGCCTCTGGTGGGTCATAAAAGGGAGGTCCTGCTATGCTCCCAGCAAAGGAGACTGCGTTTGTGGAGCTAGAGACGCTATGTAGTCTGGAGGGGCACTACATGGGAGTCAAGGGCATGCTGTTTGACCAGTTCTACACTTTGAATTCGGTTTATGCCCCTAATGAAGGTCAAGAGGCCTTCCTGCTGGATCTGGAATCCAATCTGCTGCCCTTTCTTGAGGGTCAAGTAATAATTGGAGGGGACTTCAATAGGGTCACTTACCCTTTAATTGACAAAACGCACCAGCCAACCCCCAGAGACTTTAAGATTGCCCTGGGTCTGCTCTGCTTGTTTAGGTCCCTGGGGGTAGTGGACTCCTGGAAGGTGCCATATTCTGGTTAAAGGGACTTCTCTTTTTTCTCCCATGTGCATCACATCTCCTCCCGAATAGATCTGCTCTTGGTTTCCCCTCAGCTTATGCCCTACGTTGAGGAGGTGGTTATTAAACTAAGGCTACTGTCTGACCACGCTCCCGTTTGCTAACGGCCGAGTTTGCAACCCCAACCCCTCGCCCAGGCCCCCTTGAACCTTATATGACCCAATCCTGAACAACATGGCGCTTAGAGATAATGTTGCTAGGGCGATTCAGAATTATTTCCAAGAGATCCCCACTAACCCCGACAGCGACCACATGGGAGGCTACGAAAGCAGTAAAAAGGTGGGAGCTGGTAGCCCATACCGTAGCCTACTGGAAACGTAGATGAGAGGTACAATTGTGGCTAGAAGCAGAGCTGAGAGAGGCAGAACATAAACATAGAAAGGCATGGTCCCCTAAAGAGCACACTGATCCCTGCGGTAGCGCAGAATAAGTTGGAAGCCCTCAATGCAGAGAAGAGAGCCCGATTCCCTGCTTCAGATTAAGCAGGGATACTATGCCAAAAGTAATAAAGCTAACAAATTCCTGGTCAAGAAATTGGCAAAGTCTTAATGCAGAAATATGATTGCAGGCCTACAGGACCAATGGGGGACGGTCGAATATGCGGAAGAAACTAAGTTGCAGTTAGCAGCGGCCCATCTAGCCAAAACTATGACAGATACTCCATGCGCCCAATGGAACAAAAGCAGTACACCGAAGAGCTCTTCCACACTTGTCTGAGGCAGACAGGGAGGCCTTGGAGGCCCCAATTACGACGAGGAAGTGGACTTTGTAATTAAGTCACTAAAAGCCAGGCCCAGATGGTTTCTTGACCACCTTCAACAAAGCTTTATGGGCCCAACTTTTGTCCCCCCCTCATGGCTCTCTTCAACTCTTTTTGGCATACTGGCTGTATAACCCCCCCATGCAGACCTCCTTGACAATCCTTTTGTTAACACCAGGGAAAGATCCTAGAGATTATACCTCATAAAGGCCGATCTTGTTGCTGAACATAGATGCCAACATCTACTCTAAAGTCCTAGCCATTTGACAAGCTAAAGTTCTTCCCGCAATAGTTGACTCGGACCAAATGGGGTTCGTGCTGGGTAGAGCGACTGGGGATAATATTCATCTGGCCCTAAACTTGGTGGAGACGGCAACTCTTGTACACCAAAACGGGCTCTACTGGAGTTGGACGCAACTGAAGTGTTCGATAAAGTGGAGTGGGCCTTCATGCAACTCACACTTGAGGCATTCCAATTTGGACCACTTTTCCGAAGGATGTTTTGGCTAATGACAGCTCACCGAAGACCTCCCTGTAGCTTGACCTAGGGTGCTTAAATGCGGTACAAGACAGGGGTGTCCCCCATCTCCTTTATTGTTTGCACTGTTATGGAACCGCTCGCCCAACAGATACGTGCTAACTCCTCTATCGAAGTGGTTAAGATAAGCCACAAGCAACACAAGCAGTCTCTTTATGCGGTGATGTTCTTCTTACCCGAACAAACATCCAACCCTCCTTACGGCACTCTCTTCAAGAACTGAACTCCTTTGGCCGGGTGGCAGGGTTCAAAATTAACTATAGCAAATCCACAGCTCTGGGGGTGGGTCTAACTACTGAAGAGATTCACTCCTTACAGCCCGCTTGCCCATCAAGTGGAGTAGGAAAGCCAAAGCCTACCTGGGGGTCTGCATCTCGGCGCTCCCGGCGGAATTGTATGGGTCTAACTTCCCACCTCTCTTTAGAGAACTGGAAGCAGACTTGGAGAGGTTGTCGTCCCAAGAGGGATCACAGCCGACAAAATGAATCTGCCACCAGTTCCTCTATGCCTGCTCGTCACTGCCTGTGGAAGGTCTGCAGAAGCCCCTCCTTCGATTACAACGAAAAATGCTTTGCTTCATCCGGCAGGGAAAGAAAGCAAGGACCCCGAAACAGGTGATGATGGGCAATAGGTGCCTGGGGGCTTGGGGGTTCCACACCTGTGCAAATATTATGTGGCAGCGCAAATAACACGCGCCCTAGCATGGCTGACACCCTCCCAAATGGATATACATTGAACAGTCTAGGATTCCACTCCTCCTTCATTCTCTACCTTATATCCACCTAGCTGTATGGATGTGTTGGCCTGGTATGCTTTCCTCCACCAAGACAACATTGAAAGAGTGGGACTGGGTGATGAAAACAAAAGGGATTCCACAGGGCTTTGGTCCATATATTCCAGTCTTTCACAATCCATCTTTTATCCCAGGCATGCAACCCAAGAATTTCAAGAATTGGGAACAGGGAGGGCTATGAACCACCTTAAAGCAGCTACTTGAGAACGGCCAGCTTCGAACCTTTGAGAGTTGTAAGGTGGTGTTTCAATTGTCTAAGACTGATAGATTTTCCTACGCCCAACTCCGTCATTGGATCACACACCCAATGGTTAGAGAAGGAGCGATGCGTTACCTGGGTCCCAATGAACTTGCCTTGCATGAGGGCCCGCTGAGGGAAAACATCTCTCGAGTGTATAAACTCTTGCAGGACGATATGCTGGCAGCCCGAACTATATGTCCCACTGGAAGGCAGACCTGGGCCACCCGCTAGAGGGCCAGTCGCGGGTGGACACCTAGACAAGAAGTTACTCTGCTTCGAGATGTGTGACGAACAGGGACCGTGCCCTCAAATTGCTCTTTCGCTGGTACTATCCCCCAGTACGGTTACACCACTTCTAGAACTCGTTAGACCCTAAATGATGGCCAAATTGTGGATCGCAAGGCATCTACCTGCACATGTGGTGGGATTGCCCCCGGGTTCAAAATGTTTGGGTAGAGGTACTCGCTTCTATCAAAGCCATCACCCACATTGAACTCCTGAGGCATCAGGAGACGATTCTGCTGGGCATCCCGGTAGAGGGGTTCTACCCGAGGTTGGGGGCTATGGCCAAGATGCTTCCCAGCTCCTCTTGGCAGCTAAAATTACGGTGACCCACACTTGTAAGTCCCCGGAGGGCCCACTACTGTCCCTATGGTTGATCAAAATCTGAGAAATTTTGGGACATTCGAGTCGCAGAGAGAGTCACAGCGGCCAAGGACGGCAAACTGCATCAGTTCACATATATTTGGGCCCCGGTCTTGGTGTACGCCCAGGACTTCCCGGCTCAAACAGAAAAGCCGCAGTTGCCTAATATTAAGCCAGACATTTGTCAATGTGAGCTTTACTGCCATACTTTCACTGCGTATTGCAACTCTTGAGATGGGGGGACAGGGGTCCCATTTCCAAGATGATCCCGGCAAAACTTTGACATCTTTCTGGTCACCCTAGGCTAACCCCTACTGAAGCCCCCAAACCTTGACATATATCACATTGTATCACCCAAATAACTTAGACATACAACAATTTTTGATTGTAATAAACATGGTCACCTCATTGGAGTAATCCTAATGGACGGTCCTAGCCCTGCTCAGGCCACGAATGTGTCTGGCATACAGACACTTCCCCAGCTGGCCTTACCATTCCCAGGCTTTTACAAACTGGTGAGCCCTCTTCACTTTGGTTTCCATTCTAACCTTCCTCTGGCATCCAACTGCCAGGTCAGTCACTCCCATAACCTTTGTATGGAGCAAGTCACAGGCCACTGCATTGAGGTGTTGAGGAGTCCCAACTGTCCCCAATAGCGTCAGTGCCTGTCGCCCCATCCTGGCTCATGCAGCCCGCAGGAATAGCTCACGGCAGCACCCGCAGCATACCTCCTTTTCTAGGACCACCCTCGTAACTCCACCACACTTTGAGGGTGGCCTTTCCGTGACCCACGAGGCGCCCACTTATTTTCACCCCCTATAGCTCTTTAGGATGTCCCTACTACTCACCATTGGTGTTTAGAAAATCCTGCCCTTTTCAGTGCTGCAAACCCAGAGGCAACCATCATGGACCTTGTCAGACAGGTGAACCCGTCCTTAGCTAACTTTACTGGGTCCTGTTCGCACAACATGCGGTGCCTGATGAAACCCAGTGCTCCAAGTTCCTAAACCTCTCCAGACCAGAGTCTCTTCCGGTCTTACCTACTTCTGGGTTGTTTTTTTACCATTCTCTGGAAGTAAATGAGTGCTTGTTTGAATGAGAGAGAAGTTGTATGTACGTGTGTGTGTGTGTGTGTGTGAGATAGCATGTGTGTATGCGTATGAATGTGCGGACAGGGAGCGAGAATAGAGGGGTGGGCTGAGGGAAGGAGGACATTGGAGCAGCCTGTATGGATGTTATCCTACAGTGGCATGGCGTGTTTTGCTGGCATTAAGGGCAAAGCCAACTTGAAGATTGTTCTTACGTGGGATTGGTATAATGGTGAATGTCAGCATGGACTTTTTCCTACATGGGATTGTGGCCTACATTGGCACAACCAATGTGAACATGCTTTGGTACTGTGGCTTGGCATTGGTTCCTAGCATTATGGGCAAATCCAACGTGAGCGTTCTTACGGAGCCATGCTGGCCTACAGTGATAAAACCAGTACCTGCATGTTTTCTTACAGTGGCATGGCATTTTTTACTGATATTATGGGCAAATACAAAAGTAGTATATTTTTAAGTCAGGTTACTGGCATACTTTGGCAGAGCCAGCATGGGCATGTTTTCCTATAGTACTTGCATTAAGGGCAAAGCAAATGTGAGTACATTCTTACATGTAAATACTGGCATTTATTGGTGCAGCTGGCATGGCCACAGCTAGCACAAAAGGGTAAAGACATCATGAAAATGCATTGGAAAATGCTCATTTTGTGACATTGCATCTCTTATATTGTTTTTCATGCTTTAGTGCCTCTCATCCTCTGCCATGAATGCAGAAGCGGGCTCCAAAATTACAAGAATATCAGCAGAACCTGGAATATCGTCCAGCAGCCACAAATCTGGCTATTTGCCAAGGCCTCTGAGATACGCCACGGAGGAAGAAATAAAATAAGGACAACATACTAACCAGCATGGAGAGTGCTAGGTCGATACATCTTTTACCTGAGAAGAAGCATGGACAGCAAGCGGTGAAGACCCTTCTCTGGAAGCGGTCACCCAAGCATAGAGAACAGGGAGACAGAACAACATTCTAGCCCAGAAAAGGCCATTACCCACAGTCTACCATATCTGATCTCCAAGCGCGCATGAATGTAAGGCAAGAAACATCAATAGCCCAGGAAGGCGTCCCTTCTACAAGGTCATCTCATAATGATATGATACGATATGGCATTTATAACACGCCTATACACATGTGTTTCTGTTCCCCTCACTTTCGAGGCAAGTGAGGGGAACAGAAGGATGACAAAACAATCTTACTAGGCCAAGTGTCACTGAGATTGCACAAGTGCAGGGGAGACGGGAGGGGAAAAGTGTCAGGGGAAGGGGAGGAAGGGCAAGTGCCAGACACACGATCAAAAACAAGTAGTGCGGCCAGCAGGTGGCAAATGCGAGGGTTAAAAGTGCAGACAACAGTTGTCTAATAAGGGCACGAAGGGGACTGTAGGATTTGCAGATACAGACCCAAGTGCAGGGGTTGCCAGGGGGGAGTGCAGGTGTGCAACTGGGCGGGCAAGTACCTGGGCCCGAATTCAGAGGCTAGCCAGGTGACCACTGTAGTATTAGAACTCAATGGTTGAGACAGCGAGCGGCACACGTTGCCCACGTAGGGCATCAAGGAGCAGTAACAGCAAAGGCCCGTACTCCAGAGAAAAACATGTTTTTCGGGAATCGATGCACTGGTTAATTCCCAAATTTAGGAATGTCTGACATAGCAAATTAAAGGTATCAGTGACCAGCCAAGACCCAACATATTCCAGATACAGGGGGCGTAGAGGTACTCTCATCCCTTACTGCGGGCAGCGTAGTGCTCGTATGTAAAATAGAACAGCGGCGCACAGCAATGCCAAAGCAATCCAAACTGATGATGGAGCTGCCTTTCAGTGCGCGAGTGGCAAGTCTACTTAAGTGAGCTGGGAACAAAGCAATCAGAAAATGGCATCCCAATGGCCGCAAGCCAACAGTGAAGATCAGAGTTTTCTGAGGAATTGGTAGAGAAGGATACACCAGGAGCATGATGATCAGAGCGCCCGGTGCACATCATCCTATAGGATGGGGAAGCGCCTGCGTGGGTCCGCCCACGCTTCCGATAATTAAGAAGAAGAAGAAGAAGATCAGAGCGCCCTCTGCCGATTCTTGAGAGAATGCAGACTAACACCACATTCACTGGCGGGATGCACCGGCCCGGATATGCTCTTTGCCTGTCCTGTTGCCGGAAGCCTTCCATCTACACGCAAACTCATACTAGAAGGAAAGTAAGGAAAGGATTGGCAAAGTAAGCCAGAACTTGCGACGTGCGGGAACCAGCCACGCAGAGCGGTCACTGGGACATCCTTGCAGGAAATCCCACACCCTGTTGTGAGCTGATTCATGCCATGGGATGGAAGGCCATGTGGCTCTCGGAATGATAGCTCAGGGGCAAAGCGCTTGCCTTGGTAGCAAGACAACACGGAGCAACACAGGTTCGATCCAGTCCGTGCTTAGAAACCTCTGGCTATAAATAACCTATCATATCATAAGGAAAAGCAATCTTGCTCCCAGTTTTGCAACATCCTGTTATTTAAGAAGTCGAAAGAGGAGCACGAGCCGGAGGGACAGCCTGGATGCTCCCAAGTGAGAATGTGTTTCCATGGGATCCCAGAATATAAGTACTCGGGGATCTGTGGGCAGCCATGGGACCCAACCTTGCAAATGTCATGCAAGCTCAGAAGGAGCACGCCACCTGCTTGATGGTTCCAATTAACTTGGGGAGCATGTGATGCATCTCGAGAGGGTGGGCAGGGGCGTGGGGGGGCTTAAAGTGGGAACGTGCGCGCCGTGCAAACGCACTTCATAACACGGGGCGTAGGCGTAGGGTGAGGACGCACATCTGGGAATAAAAGGCGGCTCCGTGCATGGGCGCGTCATTCCAGATGTGAGACAATCTCTGTGTGTGTGAATATCATTTCAAGGCGTATCCGCTGATGCGCACGTGCCACCACACCTGACCCGAGCCGCCAAGGTCGCGGGTGCTAACACACCAGGCCGAAAGCGGCCTCAGCTGCCGGTGTAACGTCACTTTTTGCTATCTGTCAGAAAATCCTATCGGTAGGAAAATCTGACAGGAATTGTAATGTCATTTTTTCCTACCTGTCAGAAAATCCTACCGATAGGAAAAAGTGACGGGGTAGGAAAATCTGACAGCCTGGCCTGTCATTTTTTCCTACCCGTCAGAAAATCCTACCGAAAGCTAGCATTGGGCAACCCACCCAGAGGTAGGAAAAAGTGACGGGGTAGGAAAATCTGACAGCCTGACCTGTCATTTTTTCCTACCCGTCAGAAAATCCTACCGAGAGCAGGCATTGGGCAACCCACCCAGTGGTAGGAAAAAGTGACGGGGTAGGAAAATCTGACAGCCTAACCTGTCATTTTTTCCCACCCGTCAGAAAATCCTACCAAGAGCAGGCATTGGGTAACCCACCCAGGGGTAGGGAAAAGTGACGGGGTAGGAAAATCTGACAGCCTGACCTGTCATTTTTTCCTACCCGTCAGAAAATCCTACCAACAGCCAGCACTGGGCGACCCACCCAGGGGTAGGAAAAAGTGACGGGTAGGAAAATCTGACAGCCTGACCTGTAATTTTTTCCTACCCGTCAGAAAATCCTACCGACAGCTAGCATTGGGCAACCCACCCAGAGGTAGGAAAAAGTGACGGGGTAGGAAAATCTGACAGCCTGACCTGTCATTTTTTCCTACCCGTCAGAAAATCCTACCGACAGCTAGCATTGGGCAACCCACCCAGGGGTAGGAAAAAGTGACGGGGTAGGAAAATCTGACAGCCTGACCTGTCATTTTTTCCTACCCGTCAGAAAATCCTACCGAGAGCAGGCATTGGGCAACCCACCCAGGGGTAGGAAAAAGTGACGGGGTAGGAAAAAGTGACGGGGTAGGAAAATCTGACAGCCTGGCCTGTCATTTTTTCCTAGCCGTCAGAAAATCCTACCGACAGCTAGCATTGGGCAACCCACCCAGGGGTAGGAAAAAGTGACGGGGTAGGAAAATCTGACAGCCTGACCTGTCATTTTTTCCTACCTGTCAGAAAATCCTACCGACAGCTAGCATTGGGCAACCCACCCAGGGGTAATAAAAAGTGACGGGGTAGGAAAATCTGACAGCCTGACCTGTCATTTTTTCCTACCCGTCAGAAAATCCTACCGAGAGCAGGCATTGGGCAACCCACCCAGGGGTAGGAAAAAGTGACGGGGTAGGAAAATCTGACAGCCTGGCCTGTCATTTTTTCCTAGCCGTCAGAAAATCCTACCGACAGCTAGCATTGGGCAACCCACCCAGGGGTAGGAAAAAGTGACGGGGTAGAAAAATCTGACAACCTGGCCTGTCATTTTTTCCTACCCGTCAGAAAATCCTACCAAGAGCAGGCATTGGGCAACCCACCCAGGGGTAGGAAAAAGTGACGAGGTAGGAAAATCTGACAACCTGAACTGTCATTTTTTCCTACCTGTCAGAAAATCCTACCGACAGCTAGCATTGGGCAACCCACCCAGGGGTAGGAAAAAGTGACGGGGTAGGAAAATCTGACAGCCTGACCTGTCATTTTTTCCTACCTGTCAGAAAATCCTACCGACAGCTAGCATTGGGCATCCCACCCAGGGGTAGGAAAAAGTGACGGGGTAGGAAAATCTGACAGCCTAACCTGTCATTTTGTCCTACCCGTCAGAAAATCCTACCAAGAGCAGGCATTGGGCAACCCACCCAGGACCACCAAGAGGCCAATGTGGACAGGTCTGCATACAGACTGGTGCAGCAGAGGTCCACTGTACACTTTACATAGCGGTAAAGGCTTCTGCATTTTGGTGCTTGTAGTATTTATTATATGTCAAATTTAATATGGAACTCCAAGTTCCAGGTTGCAACGCGCGTTGGCTAAAATTATAGGATCATCCTACCATTTCCGACACCATGAGGGGAAACTGTACGATTTGGTCACAGAACAAGTGTGTTGATAATTGTCCAGTAATCAGGGTATCTGCCAAAAAAAAGATGTTTTTGGAGGGGACACCATTGTGTTACCTGACTGGCATTTTTGTTTGTTTGTTTGTTTGTTTGTTTGGCATGTTTGTGTTCAGTGGTTTGTGAAAAATGGTGGTAATTCTGCTACCGCCCAAAAAGGTGGCAGTAATGGAATTACCACTTTTTGCTGTGCCAATGAACTTGTAATGAGGCCCTTAAAGTGTGCTGCTTTTAGCTCAGTTGGGTGTGTGTTGTGCTCGGTCGAGCTATGGGATGCTTCTGTGAGCTATGGGTTTCTTGTGAGCTATGGGATGCGTGTGTGAGCTATGAGATGCTTGTGTGAGATATGAGATGCTTGTGTGAGCTAGGGGATGCGTGTGTGAGCTAGGGGATGCTTGTGTGAGCTAGGGGATGCTTATGTGAGCTATGGGATGCTTGTGTGAGCTAAGGTTTGCTCGGTTGATGCAGTGGGTGGGCATCAAGAAGATGCAATCTAGGGTGGTGTGTGAAGTCTTGAGAGGAGCCTGTACTGGGATGTAATTGGGTGCTTGGCTATACAGCTCGGGGGAGCTTATGTGGGTGGGCTGCTGGGGTGAGCTAGGCTGGGTGGGTGCTGTGCTGGGGTGAGTTACAGTGGTGTGCTTGGATGAGCCACAGTGACGTTGTTATTTGCTCTAGTGTCCTAGGGTGGGTGGGTGATGTGCTGTGATAAGCTATGTAAGCTTGTTCAGATGCTGGGTGGCTAGGTTAAGTGGGCTGGGTGCTGGTATGAGCTTAGGTGGAGTGGGATAATGAGGTGAATTAGGGTAGGCAGGTGTGGTTGGTGGGAATAGCTCTGGTGGGTGTCGGGCTAGGGTGAACTAGGACGCATGGTTTGCTGGGGTGAATTAGGATCGGCGTGCTAGTCTGTCATGCTAGGCTGGGGCGTTTTGCTGGTGTGAGCTACGGTCGGTGGATGCGTACCTGATGAGCTAGGTGGGTGGGTGCTGTGTTGTGGTGAGCTAGAGTGAGTGGCTAGGGGCTGAGGTGAGTTAAAATGTGTGCAGTGTTGGGGGAGCCTATGGTGGATAGGATGCTTGGATGATGGGATGCTTTGATGAGCTTGAGTTGACAGATGGGATGCTATAGTGATCTTGTGCTGGAGTAATCTAGGGTGCAGGGGGTGTTGCTAAGAGGTAGAGGAGGGTGGTTGTACTGCCCAGGTGATCTAGGGCGGGTAGATTATATGCTAGTAAGAGTTAGGGTGAGTGGTCGGTTGGTGGTGAGGTGGAGAGAGGAAAGGTCGAGAGTGTACTGATGCAAGCTGGGATTGGTGTGTAGATTGGTTTGCTGAGGCAGTTTATGGTGCCCTGGGTGAGCTATGTTGTGAGCTAGGGTGGATGGGTGGTGAGCTGGAGAGAGGAAAGGTCGGGAGTGTACTGTTGCAAGCTGGGAATGGTGTGTGGATTGGTTTGCTGAGGCAGTTTATGGTGCCCTGGGTGAGCTATGTTGTGAGCTAGGGTGGATGGGTGGTGAGCTGGAGAGAGGAAAGGTCGGGAGTGTACTGATGCAAGCTGGGATTGGTGTGTGGATTGGTTTGCTGAGGCACCTTATGGTGCCCTGGGTGAGCTATGTTGTGAGCTAGGGTGGATGGGTGGTGAGCTGGAGAGAGGAAAGGTCGGGAGTGTACTGATGCAAGCTGGGATTGGTGTGTGCATTGGTTTGCTGAGGCAGTTTATGGTGCCCTGGGTGAGCTATGTTGTGAGCTAGGGTGGATGGGTGGTGAGCTGGAGAGAGGAAAGGTCGGGAGTGTACTGATGCAAGCTGGGATTGGTGTGTGGATTGGTTTGCTGAGGCAGTTTATGGTGCCCTGGGTGAGCTATGTTGTGAGCTAGGGTGGATGGGTGGTGAGCTGGAGAGAGGAAAGGACGGGAGTGTACTGATGCAAGCTGGGATTGGTGTGTGGATTGGTTTGCTGAGGCAGCTTATGGTGCCCTGGGTGAGCTATGTTGTGAGCTAGGGTGGATGGGTGGTGAGCTGGAAAGAGGAAAGGTCGGGAGTATATACTGATGCAAGCTGGGATTGGTGTGTGGATTGGTTTGTTGAGGCAGCTTATGGTGCCCTGGGTGAGCTACAAAAAGTATTGTGCCAGGGCAAGCTAGGCCGGGAGGCTTATGTACTGGAGGGAGCTAGGGTGGATATGTATTGTGCAGGGATTAGTTAGGGTAGATGGGTGGCGTGCTGCGGAGAGCTACGGTGGGTTCGATGTTATGCTGGGGAGCTAGGGCGTGGTGACGTTGTTGGGTAAGCTTGTGTAGGATGCGGCAAAGTGGTTTGTTGAAGTTTGGTGGAGTGTGTGAGGTCAGGTGAGGTGTGAGGGAGGTTGTGTGACTGGGGAGAATGGGGCGCTGGGATGAGCTATGTTGAATGAGTTGTGCTTGTTTTTATTTCATTTGCATTGGGGGTGAATGCTTGGCTGAGCTAGGGTGCCTGGGTGAGGTAGGTTTGTTGGGGTGAGCTAGGGTTTGCTAGGGTGCGCAAGGGTGGTTGGGGTGCTGGGGTGAGCGGCATGTGTTGCAGTGATGTAGCCGGGCTGGGAGTGATCAGGGTGTCATAGGGTATGGGGTGGGCTAGGGTATGGAAGTGAGATTGGGTGGGTTCTTAGGGTGTGTGTGTTGGTGTGATGCTGCAACGAGCAGTGGGGATTCTAGGTGAGGACGAGTGGGTAGAGGGTTAGGTGTGATCCTGGGGTAGCCCCAAGCCTTTCGCCACTGCCCATTTTGTTCATGTGGGCAACCTACAGATTTGGGCCTAAGGTGTCGAAGCCAGCAAGGGAAACAGGGAACCCCATGCATTTCCCAAAAAAGGACACCCCTGGGAATCCACACATGGCCCATTTGGAGGGGCGGCACATCTCATGTAGCCCTCCCAGGGGCAGATAAGGGGGGGGGGGCTGTCCTGCACTACTCCCTGGGCTCAGGTGTCCGTTCCTAGGAGCAGATATCTGGTCCCATGGAGGGCTGCATGACATGGCACCCACTCGATTGCGGCTGGGGGGCGAGGGGGTCAATGCCCCATCCCATTAGAAAATTCCCAGACCCTTTGGGGTGCCCCACAGCCCCCCCTAAAAAGCGTTCCACCATTTTCACTTTTTTCCTTTGGTAACCCAACTCCCCTTGGTGCAGAGAGGCACATTGATGTGCCAATCTGGCCCCGGGGTGACCAAACCTTACTGCCCCACCCACTGGGGGGCCTGTCCCACTATTTTTGGGGGCCCTCTCCCCCTCAAACCAAATGGGTGGCGGGGGCACCTCATGCAGGTCTTCCTGGGCCTCCTACAAACAGCTGCGTGAGGTACACCCCCCTCCATTGGGGGTGGGGGGAGAGGGCACCCACAAATTGTGGGACAGGCCTCCCCAGTAGGTGGGGCAGTAAGGTTTGGGCACCCCGGCGCCTGATTGGCACACCAATGTGCCCCTCTGCGCCAAGGCAAGTTTCATAAACAAAAAAAAAATGGAAAAGGTACACTACACTTTAGGGCGGGCTGAGGGTAATTTTCTAATGTACTGGGGGTGACCCTCTACCCCCACACCAAATGCAGGGGGGGCATCTCATTCAGCCCTCCCTGGGGGCAGATGCCCCTTCCTAGGAGCAGATATGTGCCCCCAGGAAGGGCTACAAGGGGTGCCCCATTTCTCCTTGGGGTGAGGGGGAGAGGGCCACCCCCCATTTCTGTAAAATATATCCCTGGTGGCTAGTGCCCCCCACCCAAAATTCCCTTTTTCTTATTTTTTGATTTGCCCCCTTCCCTGGGGGCAGATGATCAGCCCCCAGGGGGGGCCTAACCTGCAGGCCCCATCCTTTGGGGGGCCTGAACACTAATTCCTGGTAGCCCTACCCCTCACCCCCCCAAATGGATGGGGGGGCCACCTCATGTACCCCTGCCTGGGGCCATAAATCTGCCCCCAGGGAGGGCTACAAGGGGTGGCCCCCCTTTCCAATTGGTGTGGGAGGGGGAGGGCCACCACCATTTCATGGGGGCAAAAAAATCCCAGCACTCCCACCCCCCATCCCCGTTCTATTTATTATAAAAAAAAAAATCTTTTTGCTCCCCTTCCCTGGGGGCAGATGATCAGCCATCTGCCCCCAGGTTTGTTCACATATGTGCCCCCATGCTTTGGGGGACAGGGGGGGAAGAGGGCAGCCCCCCTCCCCCGCATCACAAACGTTTTCATGGTGGTCCAGTCTGTGGCTGGTCACGGATCGAGCGCTTTGCACTGATCTGTGACCAGCAATGCATCATATACTTTTTTTATTTATTTATATTTATATAGCGCGCAAGCAGCCCAAGGGCATTGAGGCGCTGTTACTTGCATGAGCTTAGTTACAGGGGTACAGACGTGGTAGCAGTAAATGGCACAATGCATACAAACACAGACATAGGTATCATTACAGCTTATTTGATTGGTCAATACAGATTAAGCAGTGGGTCCTATGGTTGGTATACGTGGTGTCCTTGGAAAGGGGAGACCCTCCCCTTTCCAAGGATACCACTTTTTCCTATATCCCTGGTGGCCTAGTGGGCCCCAGGGCCCCAAACCCCCTCCCATCCACTCTTCCATCGCCTTTTTTTTTTTCACCCCTGGGGGCAGTGATCATCTGCCCCAGGGGTTTCCAGCACTGTGGCCCCATGCTTTGGGGCTATAGGGGGAAGGGGGCTGCTTATCAAATCAATCAAATGCTCTGCGTTCTATTACTCCATTAGCACCAGAACCTCTTTACAGCTTACCCACCCGATATCAATTAAGATGATGCAAAAGCCCCTGTCCACTTAGAGTCAGCCAGTAGATTGGCAATAGTCAGCCTTGCATGTGCCATCCTTAGAAATGTGGGCTTGCAATGTGTCTCCACTGGGTGGCACCTCAAGAGGTGGCACAGGGCAGCCCTTTTTAGGAAGACAGCTCAGGTGCTAGGCAGATTCTTGTAGGCAAAGTGGCATTCTTCAATAGGAGGCACTAGTGCATACTCTAGAAAGGGGACAGCAAGAGAGCCTTCTCCGGGAAAGATGACCATAAGCAGAAGACTATCCCTGTCTACGGAATCCAGGTGCCTGTGGTCCAGGACTGAACAAACCCGCATTCACTTCTGATAAGGCAGGCGTGAGCATGTCCACGCTGAGCCAGAACATTCAACAGTTTCTAGTCAATAGTGAAGTCTCATTTATTGTGCGAGGCATTACAGCATCCAATGCATCTATCCAATTTCTTCACATTTCACTGAAGTTAGTCTCAGAATTTTCCCCACGGATTAGTACCCCACAATAATGAACTTTGTATCTGTTATTTGGACTGTCAGATGCCTGGAGAATGAAGAGGTCCACAGAGGTGGAGGGGTAAACCCATCCTCAATGATAGGTAGAGGCTATTCTTATCTATAAATCTTCCCAGTGAAATGCCTCCCATCTCACTGAGGTACCAGGATAAAGTTGTGCTTACAACATCTACAAATCATCTTGGCTGTAAAAGGTGGGATTTCCATCTCCATACTTCTCCCTAACATGCTCTGTCATTTGGCATTTGGGGAGGTTCTCTGTCTGTGCAGTGCCCTTAAGAGTCTGCAGTGAAGTGTAAACATGCACAGCAATCACCTTACAATTGTACTTTGAGGCTCCTTTGACATCAGAATGCTGGCATACCTTTATCTTTGCACTGCACCACGCAGTGATGGGTGCATATTTTTGGGGTGTTGGCAGAATGACAGAGATGCAAACAGCTTCAAGCAACTCAAGTTTCATCCTGTGGACCTGAGTCTTACCCGTTCATATACAGTCCAATTTTGGACACTGCCAGTCCCTCAATTTTTTTCTGTAGTCTCCCACATAGTAATTTTCATGTATTTTACTAAAATGATAACATTTGTCCAAAATCATCCTACCTCGCAATATACCTGGACGTGGCATGGCACAGTTGAACTGCCAACACACTTCTGTGCCATTCCAAAACCCATGCCCCGTGTACATGGTGGCAGGGGAGCCGACTTATGAATTTCCCGGGGGGGGGGGGGGGGCTCAAATACAGGAAGTGACATCACTGGCAGTTATAGGACCACAAATTTGCATGTAGTCGCCAACTTGGTGCAACGGCGCGCGGGGGGCTGGAGTTGCGCGCAGCGCAGAACAGTGGAAACATTGGCTAGCATGTGCTGCATATACTAAAGTCAAGTAAGAAGGAGATTTAAGCCTTCGAGTTGCATTCCAGTAAGTCATCAGTGCCCCTACTCCACCCCTCTATAATCATCCAGGTTGTAGTAGCCCTCAAAAGACAGAGCAACACAACTAGGATGGGAGAACGAAATGCCGTCCCATCCTGCGAGTGTGTCAAACGTCAGAGCAAAGACTGTGCGGGTGCCTCCTACCTTGGAGCACAATCTTACTAATTTGGTGCAAATCTCGCAAGTGGGAGCATGGGAATCCCCTGAGTGTGTGTGGCTGCAGATCCCGGATCACATGCTCACTTCTTCAGTGTGAAACTCTGGCCAAGGCTCTTTGGGCAAGCATTCAGGATGGGTCTCACACCTATAAACAGTGTGATATATTGAGTGGGCACCTCACTCCTTGGAGCATAGTATCAACCGTTGCCCGTACTCTCACAACTGAATGTACAGTTTCACTCTTGGTCATCTCAGTGACCCCATGTATATTAATGGACTCAGTCTCCCATCTGGGAAGAAAATTATATTTCTGTTAAAACACTCTGAATTGTCACTCCAGTTTTCTCGATCTATAGATCCATACCATATTCATTCAGTGTGTGCAGGGGTGATAACTTGTGTCTGAGAGAGCTAATTCTTTCATTCAGGAGAGATAAAGGGGTAACAACCCCCTGTATGTGGGATCAGGCTCATTTTGCCCCATGGCCCCTCCAGAAGGAGTGAGCAGGTTTGAAGACCCTGCTGATTCTGCTATCCGACAGGCTCGAGCCTTCTATCCCTTGCCCCATCACGGCTCCCAAATCCTGAGCGGCAGCTTATGGACAGCAGGCAGCTCCGGACATGCCTGTTGCCAATTGAATGCAGACAGATCTACTATTTAGACACTGGGAGAGAGCCATGAATCCACATTGGTGGTGAAGAAGCACTCAACATACAGAACACAAAGGAATAGTGTTGCAGTCCTGCTGAGAAATGACAATTCTGAGCATGTGAGCAGTAGGCTGGATCAGTGCTGCCCCATAAAAGGTGTAGAAGCCTCTGTGAGAAGTGGTAGTACTGGCCCAACGGTGAGAAGTGTAGTATTTTCACATTAACTATGCTTAAGAACTTTGGGTTATTGAATAGTGCTGCTACATTCTGAGTAATTCCATCCCTTTAAATATATGAGCTCTTGTATAACCATGACAGTGTTGAGATATTCTGATGATGACGGACTTGCTCAATAGTTCTGGTTCTGTATCATTAAATGTACTTCAGATCTTTAGAGTATCGGAAGGATAGCTCAGGGGCGATGTGCTCGCCTTGGAAGCAAGACGACAAAGAGCAACACAGGTTCGATCCCTCGGTCCGCGCAACACAGGTTCGCTCCCTCAGTCCACACAACACAGGTTCGCTCCCTCGGTCCGCGCAACACAGGTTCGCTCCCACAGTCCGCGCTTAGAAACCTCTGGGTAGTACACGCATTATAAATAACCAATAAAAATAAAAATAAATACATCTGTTGAGAAGTGCTGGGGCCTTGTCAATAAGAGTGTAGCAGCTCAACTGAGAGGTGCTGATGTTGTCCCATCAAAAGTATAGCAGCCCCACTAAGATGAACTAGCATTGCCTCAACAGCATAGTATTAACGCTGAGAAGATTCAACAATTATAGAAGCCCTGTTACAGCAGTACTATCCCATCAAGAGTTTAGCCAGCTAATTGAGGAGTACCAGCATTGCCCCATTTCAAATATGGCAGCTCTACTAGAAAGTGCTGGCTCATACGCCTCGGCTCCCCGCCCATAGCATTCACCCTCACCATGTGCACACTCAGAGACATGCAAACAGTCTCATTTTCCCTCTCCCTGCCCCTGCTCCCTGCCCCCTGCCCCCTCCCTCGCTTTGCATCTGTACCTCCATTTCTAAAAAGCCTTCTGGGTTGGGTGTACCTCTACATCTGTGCACACCGGTGCACAGATGTAGAAGTATACCCAACCCAAAATGATTTTTAGAAATTGAGGGACAGATGCAAAGCAAGAGCCTCTTGCTTTGCATCTGTCCCACAATTTCTAAACATCGTTTTTCCTCAGCTTTTATCCGGGCCGCCAGAGAGAGACACAGTATGGATGGAACAAAGGGCCATCCATACTGCGTCTCTTCTCTCTGGCCCAGGGGGGGTGGGAGGGGGGCTCAGCCCTGACTTCATTCTGCCAGGGGTTGGGGGGGCACGGGCCCCGCAGCCCCCCCGTACTCGGCGCCCCTGCATGGTGGGGTTGTAAAATCCACTGTTTCTTTTCCAGGGCCCTCAAGCCCAGTGTTGCCAGGTCAGAAGGAAAAAATAAGCTGAATGCCCCTTCAAAACAAGCCAAAAACAAGCGGACCCCCAACCAAATAAACTGAAAAAACAAGCACACCTCTAAAACAATGTGGATAGGTTTTAGAAGTTGAAAAATAACTATAACGCAAATAATACATACAGCGAACACAAACATAATATGTTAACAAAAAGCATTTATTAAAATTGTTATTTTCTAACACTTGGTGTCTATTTTAATTTCTTGTATGTGTGCGACTTATAAGCGCATCATTGGCTTTTTGGATCCTTGGCTGCTCTGGTCCTTGATTCGTCGCTCACCTCTGGTCCTTGGCTCCATTGATGGTACCTGGCAAGTAGCCCCATGTCCTTCATGACACTGAGTCCAGTTATTTCCTGTTAAATGCTAGGACTGGTATTTTACGTCTTCCCATTATAAGTATAGGCCTACAAGGATCAGTATGCAAAGGGAAAATCCAGGACTGGCTCATGGCAACACGCATGACATAGCCCCCACCCCCTTGCCATCTTCCTTCTTTTCCTTCTGGTATTTGGTGTAATAAGAAAAAGAATAGCCAAAATAATATATGAACAAAAGCACAAGCGGGAAGATAAGAATCATACCCGACCAGTAGCGCCCAAAACACCTTCTCATGGGAACTCTTTGAGCTCTCTTTAATCAAGCCTTAACATCAAACTTTGCACTCGACAATGACTTAATTTGAGCTGTAAATGCTACTGGTGTAATAAAAATTTCTTAACCTGGTCTGCCTTCAGCCAATCAATTTATAAGCACTGTGTGTGCCCTTCAGTGAAGTCCTGTTAACAGTTTTTGGCTTTTAAAAACATATCAAGCATTTGCCAGGCACTGCCATTAGATGCCCAGGTACTTGCACCAGCTACCGTTCATACCATTAAAGACAGCAGGGCCTACCAAGGGCCTTTCCCATGCCTACACAAAAACCCAAACTATTGGCATTGCCATTGCTTGTTTCCATCTTGATTTAACTAAGTGTTGCCGTAAATACCCTGTAATTGTTTACCTCTTTGCTAGGTAATGCATCTTCAAAGGGTCTCTAATATTGAAAGAGCCCATCAATGCAAAATGCCTCCACACAACCTACAATGGGAGCGCTGGGAGTCCTTGCAGGTCATAAAGGGGCTGCAGACAGCCCGTCCAGGACGCTGCATGTGGCTTTGAATTAGAATGGCAATCAGCCCGAGCTTCACAATATGTGCTTAACTGCTTATGGGAGGACGGGATGTTCGCGTTGTTTCATATGCATTTCTTTTTCTTTTTTGTAAATGTGGCCAAGTCGAGCAGGGACTGGAAAACAAGCGGAACAACAGCACTGAACTCACTGAGCCATGCAGTGTCAACACTTCTCACTGTAACTAGGCTTCATTAAGAGGGGGGGGCAATGTGAACAGATGGCTGAGCGCGACTTCCCCTGTCCCTACTGCTTTCATCTGTAGAAAGCTGCCTCTTCTATTCGGCGGCCCTGCCCCCAGTGCTTAACTATACATCATGACTGAGCATGCGCAGTCAGCCGGATTTATCATGAATATGTACGTGTATGTGAAATAAGTGCATTATTAACGTGATAATGATGCACTTACTTCACATACAGGTACATATATATTTTTTATGTATACTTTCATATGTTTTGCACATTTAGTGCTTATTAAAATCCTGGGACTTCATGAAACACAGTGCCCGCTGTGTTTATCTTGTGGAGTCCGGTGGATTCATGAGGTTTGCGTACATTTACAAGTAGCTCTTAACAGGGCTTCGCTGTGTTCTGTTATTTCAGTGAGCCTGGCTCACATCAAGTTACAGAAACGGCACCCCTGGAACCCCATAAACACAGGCACACCACATTCCTGCTGTCAAAACATCCTATCCTTTAAGTACTGACTGAGCATGCGCACGCATGCTCAGTCAGCAAGATAGGATTTTCTGACAGATAGGAAAAAGTGACGTTACACCGGCAGCCGTGTGTCTCCTGAGAGCAGGCTGGTTGCCTAAGCGCTCTCACTATTAGCCAAATGTAGTGCATCTGTGAATATGTGGAAGTGTGCAGCCGCAGTGTGTAAATCATACTGGAAACCTCAGTCCATTTTTAATCCACGTAGCGTGATGAATCGCTTTGCCATTATTTGCCGATATTGTGTTCTGGGGGAAGGGGTGCACATATTTCCCCCAAGAAGGAGGGGTGCTCTTCCTCTGGAGAACATATTTTGAAATAACGGATGGCAACTGAAAATGTCACAGCACACTTTTGGAGAAAAACTGGGTAAAAATCATACATTTTACAATTAGTTCTATAGGGTAACTCATGACGTAATCTGTAAGAGCACATTTTAATACTAGCATTGCCAATATATGCCTATATTGCCACCGTAAAATACATTGCCAGCACCCCTTGTCCCCCCTGCATGTACACCTACATAGGTACACACAAACACATGCATACAAAGATACACATGAGTTAACATACATATATTCAATCATACACACACCCCTTTGCACAGATACACATTCAACAATATAGTTTTTAATCCGTTTTTACCTTTCTTTGCTGCCTGCTTCCACGCCTTGTCCCTGGACCTTCTCTGGAAAATCTTCTAATTCCTGTGGCCCATCCAGCAACCGTAGGCATGTAGGGAAGTTATCCCTGCCTGAGTCTTGCCTCTGCACCACCGATATAAGGACATGTGGCGAGCATGTAAATAGATGCACTCATAGCCTTCCCCCATTTCCCTACTCCCCGAAGAGAAAGGCCAAGCCCTCCACCTAGGACAGCATCCAAAAGGAGGTCCTGCAGGGTCTCTTTCTCTGCAGCATAAGGATGCTTTTTATCCAGTGGTCGAAGTGTATGAAAAGAAGTAGTGGAACTATGTTCCCTGCTGGCCTGCACCCACTCCCCACAAACCCCATCACCACGCCCCCTCCCACACACAATACAAACCCCCAAACACTTGCACCTGCTGTTTAAGGGAACGTTCAGTGTAGTGCACTGAAAGTGCAAGCTGCAACGTGTTCCTACACTTTTATTTTAAGACAAAACCATTCTGCAACAGTTTCTTTTTAAAATAAAAGTATAGGAGCTGTAAAACGTAATTTAAAAAAGTATAGGAGCACTGCTCCCGACCGCTCCTGCTTACTTCGACCACTGTTTTTATCTCATTAACAGCCCACCCCCGAAATGCAGCACAGAGCAGGATAGTTTTGGAATGGGCACTTTGGGCGGGATTGCACCCAGCACCCATTGTGCGCTGGGCGCCACTCACTGCCAGGTTGATTTATTATGTGCTTTGGTGCTTTGAGGCAGTATTGTTGTACAACTAGAGAGGAGGAGGGAGTAGATGTGGTCTTCTGACTAAATTGGAAAACTAACCAGGAAACCTGGGCTCAAATCCAATCTTCCACACTTCATCACATGACCTGATCCCAGGAACATCACTTTACCTCACTGTGACTTATTTTTATTAGTTGCAGAAATTGGTGTGACCTAGAAATGACTCTAATTTTGGCACGCAAAACATTACACTCTCCCGTAGTTTCATAGTCTACGGTTTTACTCCATGCAAATAATTATGAAGCGCTGTCTTTCTGCTCACAAATAGCACTGCATCTTGCCAGGCAAAGCTCCTGCACAGAAGAGTGCCCTCAATAACGTGATAGAGCATTTTGTGAATGAGGGAGATCGAAGACCTGAGAAGGAAGCCTAGATCCTGGTGGAGAGCGCCCCTTGAAAGAGAAGGCCTTTGCAGGAAGCCTCCTGTATAGAGTATGCTCTTGCAAAAAGACCCCAAGTATATTGCTGGCCCAGGCAGCATACCCCCTGCATCCAGTAGGCCCACGCAGAGCAGACTCCTGCTTCGGAGCTTCCTTCTCAGGATATCTGCTACGTGGCTTTATTATTTTTAATCATGACTCTCGAATGCTGAGAAATATGGGGATAGGGATACGGGGATATTATTTTTTAAATAATTATAAATGGTTATTTTGTAACACGCTTAATACCCAGAGGTTTCTAAGCGCGGACCCGGGAATCGAACCTGTGTTGCACCGTATCCTCGAGACAATTGTATTGGAGGGACAATTGTATCTGTATCTGTACAGTCCCACTACCAGCACTTGACACCTGATGTCTGCACTTACCCTTGCACTTGCCACCCGCTGGCCGTACTTTTACTTATTGTTTATGATTCTATTAACCCATGTACTGCACTGTCTCCTCTCCCCTCCCCCGCACTTTCCCACTTCCCATGCACTTGCACGATTTAATTGACACCTGGCCTAGTAGGATCGTTGTCTGTCTTCCCTCTGTTCTCCCTCCCTTGCCTCGGCGCGCTGATTGACTGATTACTGCTAGGAATGCTAATTGATTGTTACTATTTATGAACACAGTTTGAATGTTACTGTTTATGAACGCTGATTTGCATTCTGATTCATTATATTGTTGACAGTTTTACGTAAAGCGCTTTCAACAAATGCGCTATATAAAACACAATAAATACAAATACACTTGTGTATAGGCGCGTTATAAATGGCATATCATATCATAGCAATGCAGACAATTAAGCGGTTTGTGATACGATAGTCTGAGCCTCTTTTGCTGAGCATGGGAAGTTGAGTTGAAAGCCTGAGGTATTTTTTTACCATCTCTGGCTAGATTGCTCAACTTTTTCCCTGGTTACTCCTCGCTGGAGGCATTGTCAGAATCACACACAAAGATGGGTAACCACCCAAGACAGCGTATTTCACACAGGGTCGGGATAAACCAAGCCCCCAATTTCGCACTGAACGTCTCCTCGCAGGCCTGTCTGTGCGGGCTGCGCTGGTTGGTAGAGGTCTTTGTGCGGGCTGCGCTGTTTGGTGGAGGCCTTCGTTTTGCTCTGCAACCTGATCTATTTGGGGGTGTCCCTGCTGTGAGCACCAAGCGCAATCCGTTACTGAGTCCATTAGCCCTTTTTTGTACTTACGTGAGACGGAATGGGGCACAAGTGTGGCAGTGCCCGGCGAGGGTTACAGACCATAGCAGAGAAGAAGGATGCCGTTCCAAGACCAGAGAAGACCAGTTCAGTGACTGGGGTCTGGATTTCATCCTGAATCCACTCTGGGAGAAAGCCACCTTGAATGAGTTGGTCCCACTGATTGGGTGAACACTAGAATGTTTAACGGCATTGTTTAAAAGCCAAGTGGATTCCAAAGCCGAGTAACTCATGGACCAAGTTCAGAAAAGGTTTATTCGGACTATATGCAACATTTGTCAACTTAAAAGGGCTGAACTGAATGGCAAAACAAAAGTCTTCTTGCTTCGTCAAAATGTATGTATCTACAAACTCCCAATCCCCGGTCCCTCCCACTGTTGACAGTTATAGTGAGGTAGGTACGGAGGCTCTCTAGGTGCCTGGTCAGGATCAAGCTCACCTCCCCGACTCGGCCCCGAACCTTGGTCTGCCCATTCCCAACTTACTTCCCTCATCGCTGAACCGCCACTCGCTCGTGCCTCTAGGCCCGTCTCTAGAGCTCGGTACAAGCCCTCGAACTGATTGTCATCTTCATGACATAATGCCATCTGCTCATTTCTCCCGCCACTTCTCGGTGGCAGTGGTAGGCTTATGTTACCTCATTCCTCTGGTTAACACTTACCCTATTGCCCCCCCCTACTTAGCACCATACTCCTTCCTTTTCTGTAACTTCTTCTCCACTCTTCCGAGTACTGTGCTTCTACTTGCCGCTTCTCCACCTTCCTCTATTCGGAGGATATGAAGCAAGGTGACATGGAGCAACACAGGTTCGATCCCCGGGTATTAAGCGCGTTATAAATAACCAATTACAAAGATGTTTTACCTCTCCACCCCTTCTGCTCCCTCCCCACCTCCTGGATTTTGACCTCCACCAACCTCTTCTGCTCTCTCCCCATCTCCTTCAAACCCGCCCTTCACTGGTATGCTCAACGTCTTCTCCACCTTCAGCTTCTACTGTACAGCCACCTCCTCCTTCACCTTCAACTCCCTATGCACCTCTGCCTCTTCACTGCTTGCTGCTCCAATACTCTAAATAGTCACACCCATCTATTCCTTCTCATTGTTTATGTATGGCCCCCCTGGACCGGGTTGCCCCTGGGAAGCCTGATCTGTTCTTTTGGGTGATTGGTGGGAGGGTGAGTCGATCATTGATTCAGGTGTATGCGATTGACGTCTGCGGCTTCGCTGGGCTCTGTGGCCAGAGCCTCTATCAGGCCGGTCTCCTGTCTCGATTCCTGTGCATGTCAGGAATGGGGATCAGAGACAGCAAGGTGTCACCCTCTCCATGTGCACTCGACCGCCTGAAACACACCACGAGCATCTTTGAGACTATTGCCTCTATGCTAAGTTTTCCAAAGCCAGTAGAATGAGAATAGCACTGTTGGTTCAAATGAAAGGTTCCTGCAGGATTGTTCTTGCAGGATTGGCAATCACATTCATTAGGGTCCCAGAAGCTAATGTGATGACCCCCTGCTGTCCCAGCCCTGTGCATTTGATGAGACGAGGGGATCCTCACCGTACCACCCGTGGACCCACATTTTGTAGATGTCAGTTGGACTTGGCAATCAGAGTCATCCCCATGCTGGAAGCTGGAACTAGACCGGGGACATCGTCACAGGATGTAACCCTGTGATTGGACCCCTCCTTAGCCCCAATGTCCCTTACAAGAGCAAGGTCTACTACCTAACATTGGAATACGCCCTGCCTGGCCTTTGCTGTGGCTTCCTGGGCAAGAAGCTCTACACTGTTGCTAAGTGTACTTGATCTCCTGTTACCAGAAAACTCAAGAAATGGTGCTGCCCCTCCACCTTGAGCCGGTTGGACCAGCAGAGTTGAAAGGATTCAAACCTCTACCTCAGGGAAGACTTGCTTCCCTATCTAATGAGTGCACAGGCACCCAATAGAGCCAGAGGACGGTACCTGCTAAATAGCCAAAGAACTAAGTTACAACTCAGAAGTAAGCCCTGATGTAAACATTGGCACATGGAGAAGTGTGACTCCTAAGAGGGCTGTCTGTGTGGAACAACTGCTGCACTTCAACCACAGCTCCAGTGGTTCCTCTTTCTTAACACACTAGCATATGTATAGGTTTCTCCGCTGCCCTGGATTGCTGTGAGATAATCTTCTGCATCGCCAGAGCAGACACTCGTTCACCGAAACACAAAAACAAATGCTGTTGACCATTCACCTCCCCGGAACCCGAGCGCTGACTGAACATCATCAGAAACTCCCATGGCCACCAGAGTGTGGGGCTCCTACCACTTGGCTGACCTTCAGAAAGTTGCCATGCCAGACTGCACCCGAAGCAAGGTCTTAGCCTAACATTTACCCTATCTTAAAAATTAGAGCCAATAACTATTATTGATGAGTGCACAGGAACAGGACCATTGTGTTGTGCCCAGCCAATCGCAATGCTGCCCTTCTCTACCACTATTGGCTATTAGAGACTACACCATGATTAAGTAAAGAGAGTTCCTGCGGTACCCCGAGGTCGCCCTATGGAAAACTGGTATTCTAAGATTTGAATCGTCTTTGGACATTGTGGTTGACCCATCTCAAAGGTTAAAGCCCCATTCATGATGGCAGCTGAACTTGACATAGGCTCAGTTTATGTGCCGTGTCTCAAAAAGGAGACTCATTTTAATCACTTAAACCAAGGACATAAGAACCACTGCTCTAATTGTATTGTAGACATACTGAATAAGCTCAGATGTCCATGCCGCGACAGTGGAGGGACCTAGCACCTATAAGAGGAGCAGACAGTTTAAGAAGGGTCTGTTGATCTAGGGGCGAGTAAGATGAGGAGGTAGTTGGCAACAGAGAGGTTGGGAAACAGACAGAGGAAGGATATTGTGGAAACTGGCAAGAGGAGAGAGGAGGATGGAGAGAGAGGGGAGCAGAGAACGTTGAGAATAACACAGAGGAGGTTGGAGTATGATGTAGGAGCAGGGACTGGGAAGAGTCCCTGCTCCTACCTGCATCCAGTAGGCCCACGCAGAGCAGACTCCTGCTTCGGAGCTTCCTTCTCAGGATATCTGCTACGTGGCTTTATTATTTTTAATCATGACTCTCGAATGCTGAGAAATATGGGGATAGGGATACGGGGATATTATTTTTTAAATAATTATAAATGGTTATTTTGTAACACGCTTAATACCCAGAGGTTTCTAAGCGCGGACCCGGGAATCGAACCTGTGTTGCACCGTATCCTCGAGACAATTGTATTGGAGGGACAATTGTATCTGTATCTGTACAGTCCCACTACCAGCACTTGACACCTGATGTCTGCACTTACCCTTGCACTTGCCACCCGCTGGCCGTACTTTTACTTATTGTTTATGATTCTATTAACCCATGTACTGCACTGTCTCCTCTCCCCTCCCCCGCACTTTCCCACTTCCCATGCACTTGCACGATTTAATTGACACCTGGCCTAGTAGGATCGTTGTCTGTCTTCCCTCTGTTCTCCCTCCCTTGCCTCGGCGCGCTGATTGACTGATTACTGCTAGGAATGCTAATTGATTGTTACTATTTATGAACACAGTTTGAATGTTACTGTTTATGAACGCTGATTTGCATTCTGATTCATTATATTGTTGACAGTTTTACGTAAAGCGCTTTCAACAAATGCGCTATATAAAACACAATAAATACAAATACACTTGTGTATAGGCGCGTTATAAATGGCATATCATATCATAGCAATGCAGACAATTAAGCGGTTTGTGATACGATAGTCTGAGCCTCTTTTGCTGAGCATGGGAAGTTGAGTTGAAAGCCTGAGGTATTTTTTTACCATCTCTGGCTAGATTGCTCAACTTTTTCCCTGGTTACTCCTCGCTGGAGGCATTGTCAGAATCACACACAAAGATGGGTAACCACCCAAGACAGCGTATTTCACACAGGGTCGGGATAAACCAAGCCCCCAATTTCGCACTGAACGTCTCCTCGCAGGCCTGTCTGTGCGGGCTGCGCTGGTTGGTAGAGGTCTTTGTGCGGGCTGCGCTGTTTGGTGGAGGCCTTCGTTTTGCTCTGCAACCTGATCTATTTGGGGGTGTCCCTGCTGTGAGCACCAAGCGCAATCCGTTACTGAGTCCATTAGCCCTTTTTTGTACTTACGTGAGACGGAATGGGGCACAAGTGTGGCAGTGCCCGGCGAGGGTTACAGACCATAGCAGAGAAGAAGGATGCCGTTCCAAGACCAGAGAAGACCAGTTCAGTGACTGGGGTCTGGATTTCATCCTGAATCCACTCTGGGAGAAAGCCACCTTGAATGAGTTGGTCCCACTGATTGGGTGAACACTAGAATGTTTAACGGCATTGTTTAAAAGCCAAGTGGATTCCAAAGCCGAGTAACTCATGGACCAAGTTCAGAAAAGGTTTATTCGGACTATATGCAACATTTGTCAACTTAAAAGGGCTGAACTGAATGGCAAAACAAAAGTCTTCTTGCTTCGTCAAAATGTATGTATCTACAAACTCCCAATCCCCGGTCCCTCCCACTGTTGACAGTTATAGTGAGGTAGGTACGGAGGCTCTCTAGGTGCCTGGTCAGGATCAAGCTCACCTCCCCGACTCGGCCCCGAACCTTGGTCTGCCCATTCCCAACTTACTTCCCTCATCGCTGAACCGCCACTCGCTCGTGCCTCTAGGCCCGTCTCTAGAGCTCGGTACAAGCCCTCGAACTGATTGTCATCTTCATGACATAATGCCATCTGCTCATTTCTCCCGCCACTTCTCGGTGGCAGTGGTAGGCTTATGTTACCTCATTCCTCTGGTTAACACTTACCCTATTGCCCCCCCCTACTTAGCACCATACTCCTTCCTTTTCTGTAACTTCTTCTCCACTCTTCCGAGTACTGTGCTTCTACTTGCCGCTTCTCCACCTTCCTCTATTCGGAGGATATGAAGCAAGGTGACATGGAGCAACACAGGTTCGATCCCCGGGTATTAAGCGCGTTATAAATAACCAATTACAAAGATGTTTTACCTCTCCACCCCTTCTGCTCCCTCCCCACCTCCTGGATTTTGACCTCCACCAACCTCTTCTGCTCTCTCCCCATCTCCTTCAAACCCGCCCTTCACTGGTATGCTCAACGTCTTCTCCACCTTCAGCTTCTACTGTACAGCCACCTCCTCCTTCACCTTCAACTCCCTATGCACCTCTGCCTCTTCACTGCTTGCTGCTCCAATACTCTAAATAGTCACACCCATCTATTCCTTCTCATTGTTTATGTATGGCCCCCCTGGACCGGGTTGCCCCTGGGAAGCCTGATCTGTTCTTTTGGGTGATTGGTGGGAGGGTGAGTCGATCATTGATTCAGGTGTATGCGATTGACGTCTGCGGCTTCGCTGGGCTCTGTGGCCAGAGCCTCTATCAGGCCGGTCTCCTGTCTCGATTCCTGTGCATGTCAGGAATGGGGATCAGAGACAGCAAGGTGTCACCCTCTCCATGTGCACTCGACCGCCTGAAACACACCACGAGCATCTTTGAGACTATTGCCTCTATGCTAAGTTTTCCAAAGCCAGTAGAATGAGAATAGCACTGTTGGTTCAAA
Organism: Ambystoma mexicanum; assembly: GCF_040938575.1. Classification (NCBI taxonomy): domain Eukaryota; kingdom Metazoa; phylum Chordata; class Amphibia; order Caudata; family Ambystomatidae; genus Ambystoma; species Ambystoma mexicanum. The sequence goes on from NC_090925.1 coordinate 836,369,187, forward strand.
TGAAAGGTTCCTGCAGGATTGTTCTTGCAGGATTGGCAATCACATTCATTAGGGTCCCAGAAGCTAATGTGATGACCCCCTGCTGTCCCAGCCCTGTGCATTTGATGAGACGAGGGGATCCTCACCGTACCACCCGTGGACCCACATTTTGTAGATGTCAGTTGGACTTGGCAATCAGAGTCATCCCCATGCTGGAAGCTGGAACTAGACCGGGGACATCGTCACAGGATGTAACCCTGTGATTGGACCCCTCCTTAGCCCCAATGTCCCTTACAAGAGCAAGGTCTACTACCTAACATTGGAATACGCCCTGCCTGGCCTTTGCTGTGGCTTCCTGGGCAAGAAGCTCTACACTGTTGCTAAGTGTACTTGATCTCCTGTTACCAGAAAACTCAAGAAATGGTGCTGCCCCTCCACCTTGAGCCGGTTGGACCAGCAGAGTTGAAAGGATTCAAACCTCTACCTCAGGGAAGACTTGCTTCCCTATCTAATGAGTGCACAGGCACCCAATAGAGCCAGAGGACGGTACCTGCTAAATAGCCAAAGAACTAAGTTACAACTCAGAAGTAAGCCCTGATGTAAACATTGGCACATGGAGAAGTGTGACTCCTAAGAGGGCTGTCTGTGTGGAACAACTGCTGCACTTCAACCACAGCTCCAGTGGTTCCTCTTTCTTAACACACTAGCATATGTATAGGTTTCTCCGCTGCCCTGGATTGCTGTGAGATAATCTTCTGCATCGCCAGAGCAGACACTCGTTCACCGAAACACAAAAACAAATGCTGTTGACCATTCACCTCCCCGGAACCCGAGCGCTGACTGAACATCATCAGAAACTCCCATGGCCACCAGAGTGTGGGGCTCCTACCACTTGGCTGACCTTCAGAAAGTTGCCATGCCAGACTGCACCCGAAGCAAGGTCTTAGCCTAACATTTACCCTATCTTAAAAATTAGAGCCAATAACTATTATTGATGAGTGCACAGGAACAGGACCATTGTGTTGTGCCCAGCCAATCGCAATGCTGCCCTTCTCTACCACTATTGGCTATTAGAGACTACACCATGATTAAGTAAAGAGAGTTCCTGCGGTACCCCGAGGTCGCCCTATGGAAAACTGGTATTCTAAGATTTGAATCGTCTTTGGACATTGTGGTTGACCCATCTCAAAGGTTAAAGCCCCATTCATGATGGCAGCTGAACTTGACATAGGCTCAGTTTATGTGCCGTGTCTCAAAAAGGAGACTCATTTTAATCACTTAAACCAAGGACATAAGAACCACTGCTCTAATTGTATTGTAGACATACTGAATAAGCTCAGATGTCCATGCCGCGACAGTGGAGGGACCTAGCACCTATAAGAGGAGCAGACAGTTTAAGAAGGGTCTGTTGATCTAGGGGCGAGTAAGATGAGGAGGTAGTTGGCAACAGAGAGGTTGGGAAACAGACAGAGGAAGGATATTGTGGAAACTGGCAAGAGGAGAGAGGAGGATGGAGAGAGAGGGGAGCAGAGAACGTTGAGAATAACACAGAGGAGGTTGGAGTATGATGTAGGAGCAGGGACTGGGAAGAGTTAGAGGAGGAGGAAAGAGGAGGCTGAGAAGAACACAGAGAAGATTGGAGGGAGAAGGAACAAAGGGGAGATTGAGAAGAGGGATGGTGGGAGGAGGATGGAGGGAGAAGGCAAGAGGGTGTTGCAACCAGAGGAGAGGAGGTGAAGGAAAATCCCAGAGAGGATGTTGGGAGTGAATAAAGAAGAAAGAGATAAGATTGTACCAGAGCGAGGAGGAGGTATCAAAAGGAACAGCAGGAGAAACATCAGAAGGATGGGCACAGAAAATGTAGCGGAGGTTGGGGGAGACCTTCAGGAGAAGGAACGAAGCATACTGAAGAGGAAGTTGAGGGGGAGCCATGAAGGGAGGGGAGCAAGAGGTAGAGAGGCCAGAAAGGGAGAGGTGTGAAAGAGTGAAAGTTAGAAGCCATCCATGACAAAGGAAAGAGACCATGTAAGAATGCAGGGATAGGGAGGTTGACGGAGAGGTGGGAAAGAAGTTATATGGAAGGCAGTCGATAAGGAAAACATCAGAGGGCAATTGGGAGGAGGTTCAAACAAAGAGGAAGAAGAGAGGAGGCAAGGTGAGAACTCAGAGGAATAAGACCAGGTGAAGATAAGTGTGAGGGGATTTTTGCAAAGCTGGAAAGGAAAGAGGTGGTGAAGACAGGAAGACGTTGGTTCAGCAAGAGGGTGTGGAGGACCAGTAGGTGTTTTACTCCAACCTAGACGAGAAGAGTGAGTGTGTGGGGGGGTGGAGGTACAAGCAAATGGTAGAGCGTCGGCAAGTCCCAAAAGGAGAGACACGCTGTAGAAGAGAGGACCCGAGGTGCAGTAGAGGTATCTCTAGGTACGAGACTGTTGTGGCCCGTCAATGAGGAAAGTGAAGACAGGGGGGAGGTGCTGACAGGGCTGAGGGAAAGTCCCAGGCCAAGATCAGATCACCAAGCTCCTGGTGGAGGCTCGGCCAACCGTTTCTCTACCCAGTTCCTAACCTTCCTTTGACCTCACATGTGAGTGCACGTTGGCCTTTGTAACCCAGGACACAGACCTCCCAAAAAATCGAGTGCAAGAAGCAAAGGACCAGAGTGTACAAGGCCCAGAGTCTAGAAAGAAGTCTGCGGACAATTACAATCTCAGGGCTGTGAGTGTCTGTGAATTCATCATTCATCACAGGAAGGGGACCCTGGTGCAGATTGGCCAATTGTGATTTGAACTGCTGAATTCCTAGAAAAGTCCTCTTAGTTTTGGTGTTTCATGTTACCTCTGTTGGTTTATCAGTGGAGACATCCAATGTACTCAAAGAGACAGCAGGGCATATTAAAGAGAGGGTCACCCCTGGTAAACACCCCTAAACATAATATACTCAAGCCCTCTCTCGTAATACCAGCAGTGGGTGTGTATTGTCATAGTGGATACTCAAGAACCTCTCAAAATCCAGGTATTATTTATCCTCTTACAGAGAGGCATATATGCTCATCACAAATCTACACAGGAGCCAAATCCTATGTTCCTATGTACATGCATCTCAAATGTTTATTTAAATGTTTTTAAAAACATGAAACATGAATAAAAACATTAAAGTGACGTGTGCACCCCATAAAGTGGCTGTGTGTAAACACGATTTCTTCAAATAGACAACATGTACTGATCAATCAAGGAACTTGGCTGACTCTGGTTGATCTTACTCTGCTTTATGACACCACAGACCTGCCAATTGCACACCTATGCAGCCCCAGTAGACCAGATCCATGGGTAGATGGTTGCTGCTGCAGAATATGACAGACGTAGAATAGTCTTTATGGGGCCCAGAGAACCTGCACCTGCCAGGCTTACCTCAGGCATTGCTGCACACGCTCCTTCAGTACTGAAATTGAATGAGACTGCCCACTTCAATAGTGCATGGGCTGCAGGCTATTAGACTTGCAGCCCATCTAAGCCCTCGGTCTCAGTCAACCACCAGAAGCCTCCGTAAAAAGGTGATCATGATACACTGCCGTCTTCCACGTTGCCATGTCACAGACTCCCCTGATATTGATGTTACATCACTGCTGGCCTCCTCCTTCAAGGACTCCCGTCGGTCCAGAGTAGAAGGTACCAACTTGAAGAGCCTACTTTAACGTGTAGCAATATCCTATATCACAGCGCAGTATCCACCCCCCCCCCCGTTTCTCATGGGTTTCTAGTAACGGCACCTCAAGACCTTCCCGTTTGCTTCTGCCTTCTCTGTTCCTCTCCTCTCCCCTGCTGATTTCCTGTCTCATACTGCACTGGTCACCTGGCTACCCTCTGATTTCGGGCCCAGGTCCCTGCCCACCCAGTTGCACACCCGCACTGCCTCCCGGCAACCTTTGCACTTGGGTCTGTATCTGTAACCCTACAGTCCCCCTACCTGCACTTTTGGACACCTGCTGTATGCACTTACCCTTGCACCTACCACCTCCTGGCCGCACTTCTTGTTATTGATTTGATCCCATGTACAGCACTGCCGCCCTCCCCTTTCCCCTGGCACTTTTCCCCTCCCCTACACTTGCATGATCTCAATGTCACTTGGCCTAGTAAGATCGTTGTCTCTGTCCTCCCTCTGTTCCCCCTTCCTTGCCTCATCGCGCCTTGAAACATTTGTGTATAGGTGCATTACAAATGCCATATCATATTATCTGACATGGACAACATGAATGATTATAATTTATTAAGTTAATCCCCGCCAATTGCTGAGCCACATTTCAGGTGATCGAGCAAGATCGAATCACCATTTGCTCTTGAACTTGATCAGCATATGAGGCCACCCCCTCTTAAAGTTTTAATCTTCATTGTCTGTGTGGTGGGAAAGTCTGTATTGAAAATGTTATGTACTCCATTAACACACTGCAGTATTATAATATTGAGCAAAGACTTCAAACTTCCATGTTCAAACACAGTTTCGTGCCTGTGTGAGATGAGGCTTTAGGCTTTACTGCGCATGTCTTTAAGATGAAGGCTCTTTGCCTAGTGTGTAGCTATGCTCCCCTTCACATCTCTCGCTTCTGACGGGTTTCCCTTTTGGCATATGTAAGTGTGTTTTGGGCTCCCGCTTTCTTAGGAAAAGCAGCATTAGCAGTAAGCGTGCTCACCTGCCTCAGACCATGTGTGAACCTTTGAGGAGTATATTCAGTTGAACTAAATGTATCACTTTATGCTGTCCATTCTAATAACACTGTCTCCTCGTGGGAGAACGCAGCTGGTATGAAAGACTTGTATGCTGGAGCTTTGCTCCCTGCTTGAAACATTGTTGCACTATGATTCCCTGCCCTGTCTGGACCTCCCCTTCAATTGAAAAACATCTGTTCCTTTGGCTATAAGAAAACGGTACTTGGAGGGAGGGGATCCTCACTTGCGTCTTGTACTGTCGTTGGTTTGTTGCGGGCCTGTTCGCTTTTTACCAATACATTATTTACCAATCCACACGAATATTCAGTGGTCTTTATTTCCACTAAAAGTGTGTACTGTGATGAAATCCACAGCCTAACCCTTAAAGTGGGTCATGGAAGGGGCTAGATGCCGCCATCTGCAGTGTGATGCTATCCCTGACAGTGAGATATTAGCATCCCCGACTATCCTCACCACGCCACATGCGGGAGGCAGGGGATTGTTACACACACAGCTGCGTACCTGACTCTTTAGGAAATGCTCACAGTATGGTAACAGATTGTGCTAATGAAGCCAGTCCCGCAAGCCAAATGGAAACAAAACAGCTTACCAACGTGGTGAGACAGAAACCATTTTTGCAGAATGCCATGGTCAGGCCAGCTCTTGCTCTGCCCCAGCAGAGCTCCATATTGTCTGCATGTGCATGTTTAGAAAGGAATTTAAGATGGCTGACTAGCTCCATCTAGCCTCGGTTGGTGGGATACAGAAGAGCTGCATGCCCCAAATGCAAACACTAGAAATTAAACATATATTTAAAATCAACCAATCACCTACAAACAAAGTGATCACTCACAAGTTCAGGTCCTTGAGAACAGCTGGGCCTATGGGAAGAGAAAAATGGACTATAAAAGTATGCCAGGCAATGCCATTAGTGTGGCTGCTTGGAGAGCGGTTGAGACAAGCAGAACAGGATTTTGGAACAGACGCTGCATAGAGGAGAGGGATATAGCAGGAGGGAAGCACCCGTTTGGTAGGCAAAGTGGTTTACTGAAGTAGTAGGTGGTAGAAAGCAGTATACCGGAGGGGTGGAGGAACATCAGAAATGAACCAAATTGCCCACCTTCCCCTGTTGTTAGATCCCTGCTCCCTTGTTTCTCTGCTTCTCTCACCGGGTTCTTCCCCCTATGAATGTAAAGTGCTCCGTTGCTTCCCGAAGCGAAGTCCACCTCAATAAATACCCTAATAATAATAAAAGGAGGTGGTAAATGGAGGGCTAGAGGAGGAGTGGGGGCATCAAATGAGTGAAGGAGGATGGGATGAAGAGAGGAAAACCCTCATAAGATACAGAGAGGAGGTGGGAAAAGGAATCAAGTCAGAACCCAATGATATAGAGAGAGCCGTTGGTGAACTCAGTATCCACAATGAGCACAGCATGGATGGGTGGAGGAATGAGCATGTGGCAAAGCGTTGAGGTGCAGAAGGCGTGCAGGAGGAGAACAGGACGAAGGAGAAGAGAAGACCGTAGCTATAACTGCGTCCCTAAGCAAGAGGCCCGTTGTGAGGCATTGAGGAGAGAAGAAGTGGGCTTGTGGGCAGCAGTGCAAGGACCCTCGGACAGGCAGGTAGTCCGTGTCTTCGAGAGACTTCCAGTGGGAGTTCCAGGGTGGCCTTTGGCTCCTGGAACCGCTTGCCCTGGCTGGTGGAAACCTAGAAGGTGGTGTTGGGTCAACATCTTTGGACCCGCCGAGATGGAGAGGAGCATTTCTCCTGCCTCATACACAACCAGCCAGAGAATCTCAGAGGAGCACCAGAGTCCCATCAGAGGCCACTGTGCTGATAGAAATGCCTGGAAGTGGCCTGGGAAGCGCTGAAAGGGTGTCCCAAGACTGAAAAGAGAGACCCGCGGCTTTCTCACCTGGAGACGTACCGACTTGCTACGAAATCTGAAGTGCCTTTTCCACGTAATGCCTTTTTGTGGACACCATTCGACTTCATGACAGTCCTGACAGTAATGAGGTATAGCATGATGAAAGAAGCTGCATGGAGGTAATTTTCTCTTAGTCCCTGCTCTCCCTCATTCATTCCATGGACTTGCCAATAAGCAAAGCCTGCCACTCAGAAAGAGTAGCATGTTAGAGGAGATCCCGCAGCAAACATGGCATGTGTTATGCATTATGAGGATTCATAGTATGCAAAGACAGGGGGTCTGCACCTATGCCACATAACAAGGCTCCCAGGTGTACCCAAAGTGGGGGTGCAGTGAGTGATAATGGACAATCATGCGTAAAGGACCCCTGTAAAGTATTTACAATTTTTTTTAAAAACAAGGTTAATTTGGTATTGGCCTCAATCTGTGAGATGGCTGGTGCCGCACTCTCAGCATCGGCGGGTAATAGGGGCGCTCAGCCTTCTTTTAAATGTATTCAATCATGCAATTGGTCACCGCCTGTTAGGGAGAATTCTCAATATGTGCTAATTTCCCTTACCTTTTGAGACCACCAGCAACTTTGCTGGATTTCTAGGATTTGATTTTTTTACCTGGGAAGAGTGTGAGCTTTTTTCCCCCACTCTTCCATGTATTTTGTGTGTGTTTTACTTTTGTGTTCTTTGGTTATGGAGTTTCAAAACGAACAACTCCATGGGCATCATCTTTTTCTGTGTGTCACACAGTACCTTCAGTGCAGTGGCACAGCGGCGTCTTTCAGACTCCCCAAGGTTTAAATACCTTCTCTGGGACTGACTACCGTCTCACAGAGTATGTAAAGTTAAATTGGCTTTACTAGTCTTTTTAAATGTACTGACCCAGCAAACACTTCTTCCTATAGAGTGCTGGAGGGGTTGCTTAGCTCTCCCTGAGTCAAAACACTCATGTAACAGTAAAATGGTACCTTTTCCTACTTTAAATGGCTGGTGGCAGTGGTTTAGATCAAGTACCGTGATGTCTCCCGACCGCCAACAACGGTAGCTAAAAATCAGGTCAGACATGTTTTTCAAAATTGCGCCCCAGACCTGTCTGTAAAAACAGACTGTGGTCATCTTTTTTCGCCATTTCTTTTAGGAAAGGTCCTTCTTGTGTTTGGCTCTGCGCGCCAGATTTGATCCCTTTTTTGATTGGCCTTTGGGGGGCATCAGTGCTGAATCCCTCCTCTGGCGCCTGAGTGTCTGGGATGTACAGGATGTGAGGGAGGTGCCCGAAACTCCCTGTGCTTAGTCTCCTAGAAGTCCTAAATGCGCTCTGGCATGATTGAGCCACCCTGCTGTATGAGTGACAGCCAGGCTGGAATGAATGGGGGAAGAAACTGTTTAAAAACAGGTCTCTGGGACTTGGAAAGCAGAGTCGACCACTGGAACGAAAGAACCAAAGACGAGCTGAAGGAAGAAGCCTACTGCAACTCCTGGACAACCGATGAAGCCCTGCTGCAGGTCCGAATTGCTTGAAACTCCAATCGACAGAGAAGCCCTTCAAGGTTAACTTCTTCTCTTGAGTTTGGTTGGAACAACCAACTCGTAAGCCACCTGGACACCGCCCCCATCTGTTTGAATTTTCATGAGAGTGCTGTTGAAAACCGGATGGTCAGAGGGAAGGAAACCAACTCGTGGACTTTAAGGCACTCACACCTTAAACTGACATCTTGCTACAGCTTTTGGCCTCATCCCTGGCCAGTGCAAGAACCTCCCAATGTCCTCCTTCTTGTCCCCATGACTGAAGCTCAGGAACAGCGAGATCTGCTCGAACTGCCAGGAACAACTGCCTCAGCTACAGCTTTCTTCATTAACAAGGTACTGTGAAAACGCGGTCCGGAACTATTTTCGGCCATCGAGACAGTGCGTGAAACTTTCCTCAACTTCGAAGGTTTGTCCTTCCCTAAACATTCGTCAAACTTTTTGCCTAGCCAAGTTCTTTTAAACTCTGTGGCAAAGACTTAACCGTTATCTACCAAAACTGTGCTATCCTATACAAAGACTCTGAACCATTGACTTGGGCCCAGGCCTATGAGAAGAATTGCTGGTTGTATTTAACTGAAACCATTTGCCCTGCCTAGGAATGTACTTGGGCTGTCTATTCTTATAACCTTGTCCTTTTATCCCTTTAATAAGTATTTGAAGTGCCATTTTGCTCCCACTTCATAGGAGCTAAACTTGTTCGTTTGCTTACCGGTTGGATTTTTGTGGTTTATTAGTGTGTGATATTGAGCTGCGTATGCTAGTGTAATGTTTTCTAACTGACTGAGTAAATAAATGTATATTCTTTTACCATGAAACCTTGAGTAAGTGTATGTTTGAATCACTGTATTAGTTGGTCCTTTGTGTAACTTGTTCTACTGCTCACTTAAACTCTTGAGATAAGTCTGGCTGCTCAGCCATCGCTACCACTTTACTGTGTAGTACAGGCTTGTACCAAAGGTGAAATTGTGCTTACACTTGTAGTCCTAATTGCCTGTAGTGGTCTCAAAGGGTACTGCAGGTGATTCTGCCTAACACCGCCAGGTTGGAAACCCTGCGCCCACTCCTGGTGCAAGTCACAACCCAGCTGGGAAAAAGAAGCCGAAACAGTAACCATGTTGAGCTCAATCTAACGTGGAGACAAAAAGCTACAGTCCCGTATAGGAGCGAGACAGACCTTCCTCCTGTCGAGCCCGTGGCAGTCTGTCATGGCAGTATATAAGTCCGTCAAAACGCTCATTGCCACACTATAGTAGTGACATCACCATTCACCGGTAATAAGAAAATGGCGGTGCCCTTGGAGGCGGGGAGAGCCTTTTTTAGATCCCTTTCTTCTGAAATAGTTACCACTGACACTTAACAGCCATTGCTTGAAAAAGAACTGGTTTTGCAAGTTATGTTATGCACTGCTGGAGTTTAATACGGGAGGTGTGGGAGGCAAGCAACGATCTGCCTGTTATATAAATCATTTTAAAACTAAAATGACGTTTTCATGTGTTTTATTAAACGCAACACATTTCAAGCTGCATATTAGAGTTTTTTTTTTATCCAATCAGATTCTACGTTGATTGTATGCATCAACAACAAGGACATCTCTTGCATTCGAGGAATCAATCAAAACGGTGTTAATAGGGATGATGGTGCGGCCATGAATTGTAAGCAATACAATACCCACTACCACACGTACAAACGGAAATTGCAAGTCACCTTGGAGTTCTGCACCTTGTGCATGAACTCATCCTTCGGCCTAGCATCTTATCTCTGTTTGGTCACGACGCCCCTTGGTGACTTGCAGTAATAGCCTCATGACGCACTTAACTTTATCCCATAGATAACACATTCCCTGGCAAAGCACGTCCTCTAAACAGAAGGCCAGGACCCAAGGCTTCCTGTATACAAAACAATCAGTAAAAGAAAGTATATACACCTGGGCCCCGCGACACCACATCCCTGAATCCAGACGGTCTCGCGGGACGTCGCCTGTATAAAGGAGAGCGTGCACGGTTTATGCAGGCAGAACATTTCCTGTTTACAATAGCCGTGTGCCAATGGCGTGCAGCCTTGCACTTGCTTTGACCACGTCTGTAGGACTTAGCATGCCAACAGAGTAAGTACTGCTTACATCAAGACTTGACCAATGCACTGCACAGGCGTGGAGGAAATGGCCGCCCAAGGAGCGCTGCTCCTCTCGTTTGAATACCTGCCAACAGTCTTTGACCAAAAAGAGGAAGGGTATTTTTAAGTTTCAAGCTTCAAAACTAGTCATTGGTATAATTATGAAAATACATAGGATGACATCATGTGACCTGTGACCCAATGACACAGCATTTTGATCAGACAACAAGATGCTTCCGATTCTGGCACTCCCTGCAGGACAATTTCTGAGCAGAAATGAGCCAATCAACAGGAGAGAATTACAACCCGGACCTGCCTGGATTTCAGGAGCCACCCAGGAATTATACCTTAGAACAGACATCTTGCTAACATGGGTCCCAGAAACACAAACTATGCATTAAAACTGGGGAATAGATTACCGTACTCTGAAAAACAAAACGACTATGGTAGTAGTTATTGGTGCAGGAGAAGAGAATGGTGACTTTTGCAGGTAATAAGTAATTCCGTATCAACTTCTTTTGTCTGCCTACAACTTAGGCGCTCATTTTGCTCCTGTGCGTAAACTACCTGTACGGGACCACTTAAGTTTGCACGACAGTGCAAATAGGTTCCCTGCGGGCAATTTTCATCATTTGCACTGTAGAGCGCAAAAGAGAAGTGTACAAAGAGGGTGGCAGCCCCTTTACACCTTTCTTTTACACTCTGCAGTGCAAATAGCATGAACGCAGCCTGCCATCGATGCATGGCAGGCAGCATTTACAATGATTTCTTATGTTATCTGCCTGCTGTTTACTGGTGAAAAACCCCCATGCTGGCGTAAAACCAAGTTGTTTTTCAAGGTGAACGGTGAAAAGGAGGCAGAAACATAACTTCCATTCCACTTGCACCTTAAAAAACATAGGGCCTCATTACGAGTCACCCGGCATGGAAATAACGGTGGCGGTAAACCCGCCACCACCATTGTTTCCATACCGGGTGATCTTGAGTCCTGCAGGCGGAGGTGTCATTCCCGCCAGGTCTGACCTGGTGGGTTTAACACCATTGCCTGCAGGCGGTCGTGGAAACACCGGCACCATCACGAGATGGTGCCGGTGTTTCCATTTCCCCATTCCCATTGAGTCCTACAGGACTCAATAGGAATGGGGATTTACCGAATTACGCCTCTGGAATTCCTGGGTCACCGGGGTTGTAATGCCCCGGTAATTCCTGGAATCACAGAGGCGGAATGGTAATACGAGTCCGGCGGTAACCTGCCGGAACTTCAGGCACGGTTACCGCCGGACTCGTAATGAGGCCCATAGACTCTTTTCTGCAGCATGAAGTGAGCAGTTAAGACAGACATAACACAGTTGCGTCTGTCTTTAGCACCTCGATTTACGCTCTGGTATACTCGATTATGAGCCGCTTCTTCCCCAGTATTTTAAACACGCTCTTCACAGACTATTCAAACAAGAGCTTCGATTACACATATACGAGCGTCTGATGTATCACGATAGTAAAAGTGGTAGGATGTGTTGCTGAGATTGTGTAGGCTGTGAGGCTACTTACAAAGCAGCCACCCATTTCCGAAATCTGCAGGGCTGGCAAGAACAGGTTTCTCATGTTGATCACCAGGTGCCAGGCAAATGTGGCTGAGCCGGTGAGGCACACATGCCAAGACAGCCAGGCCCTAGCACAAGAAGGGTGACCTGGGAGTCAACACAGGGCACCCTTTTTCAGGTACTATGGAAAAACATACCTCTTCAGTTTTTTCTCTACATTCCCCCCTCTGGTCAACTAGTGACACAATATGCAATCTTGGCTCGCCCCCGCCCGCATGCCCATCCAAAACATACTGTACGGCCCCTCACCTTGCACGTTGACTTCAGTGATTTTGCTCGGTGCAACCTTCCCCCACACGTCAACGATGCTTGCCGAATGGATGACGACGTCAGCGCCTTTGATGGCCTCCATGACCTCAGTCAGGCTGGTGATGTTCCCTTGGCTCAGTGTCACCTTTATTTTGTCTGTGAAAAGAAAAGAAAAGGTGAACACATAACTCCGGAGTCTTGGGGGTGCGAGAAAGATCCAGTCCATCACGAGACGTCTTTATTGTGAGATCACAGAAGGAGCACAGGCCCTGGGCCTCCACCTTGAGGGGTGCACCCTCCCCCAGGCTGCCTGATGCAAAGAGGCGGATGCACATTTTTCTTTTTACAAAAGATGGGTAACACATGCCATGATATTGTCTGGTGCACTGCTGAGGCTCTGAGGCTACTGGCTGGCTATTGTTTACAACTAGGGGTTTTGATCAGCTAATGTGTAGTACATACTGTGTGTGTGTTCACTATAGCGCAGTTGTAATGTGTAGTATATGTGTAGTATATACTGTCTGTTCACTATAGCGCAGCCAGTAATGTGTAGTACATACTGTTTGTATGTTCACTATAGCACAGCCTGTAGTGTATAGTACATACTGCTTGTGTGTTCACTATAGCACAGCCTGTAATGTGTGGTACATACTGTTTGTGTTCACCATAGCACAGCCTGTAATGTGTCCTACATACTGTTTGTGTTCACCATATCACAGCCTGTAATATGCAGTACATACTGTTTGTATGTTCACTATAGCAAAGCCTGTAATGTGTAGTACATACTGTTTGTGTTCACCATAGCGCAGCCTGTAATGTGTAGTACATACTGTTTGTGTGTTCATTATAGCGCAGCCTGTAATGTGTAGTACATACTGTTTTGTGTTCACCATAGCACAGCCTGTAATGTGTAGTACATACTGTGTGTGTGTTCACCATACCACAGCCTGTAATGCATAGTACATACTGTTTTTGTGTTCACCATAGTGCAGCCTGTAATGTGTAGTACATACTGTGTGTGTATTCACCATAGCGCAGCCTGTAATGTGCAGTACATACTGTTTGTGTTCACTATAGCACAGCCTATAATGTGTAGTACATACTGTTTGTGTGTTCACCATAGCACAACTCAAGTAGTATATTCACTTTTCTTTTGGGAACACAATGGTTGCATGCAAATAAACAACGTTGAAATGCACATTAATAAGAGTGATTGCCAGGATGGATAAATGGGTCAGAAAATAGCAGAGTGTTTTAGGCCCTGTTTTCAGACATTTCTGTGCATGTGCCCCTTCACAGTACTGTACCAAATGCCGGGAATTAATTGATTCATCTTTAATGAACTCATCTTTGATTGCGAACTGGAGTATGTCCCCTCTGGTGTTAGTAGCTCCTACTGTGTTACTATCGCCTACTGCTACAACACAAGTTAAGGGCACCAAAAAGCCTTATTATAAAAAGTGACGTAACGGCAGAATAGCAAAACAAAAGAGGTGATGGCTGGAAATTTTAGAATTAATCTTAACCTCTGGCATTGCTCTGGGCAACCCTCCAGACCGTTGTGCTAAGCCATTACAGAGAGCGGTAACAGTCAATTTATGCGATTGCATTCATTGTAGCATGTTCGAGCAATTGATTAACTTTGCTAACACACCTTTCCTGCTTTCTTTGTAGTTTATAAATAATGATGCCTCAATGTACCTAATTTAATCTGGTCTTTTTCACTTACGTTGACTGTACTAGCACTATTTTTGTGGTGTCAGCACTTACCTGTTGTAATATAATATCTCCATACAGGTTTTGCAAAATGTATTTAGTAAAACACTTTTATATTAAAACATGACATGAATGTATTGTTCAGGGTTGGACTGGCCTATAGGGAACTCTGGAGATTTCCTGGTAGGCCTCGGCACTCTGTGCCTCTTTTATGTGGTATTTCCAAATATTCCCTTAGGAAAATGGTTGGGCTTGGTGAAAATGTGTAATATGGGGCCACTTTAAAAATTATTTCCAGGGCATATTTTGTTTCCCAGTTCACCCCTGGTATTGTTCGTTGACAGGAAAGGATTATAACTGCCTTGAATAGCATTACGTTTTCTTGGAATTTAGTCATTAAGTGCCAAGGACGGGTATGCTCGTCCTTTTTGCATAGACTTACATAATAGCCTGGCAGTTAAGGGGTTAAGCTTACTCGGCGAGAGCAATTTAGTGCATTGTTTATTTTTACTCCCAGACAGGGAGTGACCCATGTGTGCTATTAATTCCTTAGGGCTACAGGCGGAGGCTTTAAGGGCCTCTTCAGCTCTTGGCTGGGACCCCAATACACATTACACAACTCACATTTTTTCAGAGGTATTCGTTCAGTGTCTCCGGGCAGCTGTGTTCCTTTGTGGGTAGACAGCTACCACATCATGAATGTCAAATCAAGACCTGCACATGCCTGTTTTGTTTATAGATCTGGAAGGATTCCGGCTTTGCCTATCCTCATAAAAAGAGGACTGTCACGAGGGAGCATTGGATGATGGCTTTGGGGGTCATGTAAATTGCTGCTAAGGTATCGCATTGTTAGTCAGCAAAGGTATTTAGGCAACCAAATTCTAGATTGTGAAATCCAAATGTTGTGGCTAGTATCCTAGCATTGCCGCCAGACCATATTGTGATCCTTGACAAATAATCTTATCTCACAGTGCAGTGCTGTGTTCTGTGAAAAGAGTTTCCTGAGTGTCAGGTGTGTTTAAAAGACACTGTTTTTTGTGCGAACGGTGCCTTTGATTCTACTTCACTGTTGGTGTATACATGGCTGCGGGCTGCTTTAGCACCGTGTTATGCTCTAAGGATTACAACTATTAGCCAAGAACTACATCTACAGACAACCTTTGCTGCCGTGGACGTGGACGCCCAGCTCCTCCTCCAGCCACGCTCGTTTCAGCAACAAAACCTGCACCTCAAGCGAAGCATAGCGGGGAGGCTCAGTGTCAGGGGAGGTGAGGACGCCGACCCTAACTTTCTGCAGCCGGGATTGTGATGCCCGTGGTGAGCCCATGGATGACAAAAGGTGAGCTGACACAAGGTGAGCTGACACAAGCATTTCTTATTGAAACAAAGGGCTTTTGCCACCTGGGCTAAGAACGCTGTTGTATCTGCTTTCATTTCTCTCGCTTGATTGTGATTGTGGGCTAAACCCTTTGATAAGTCAAGGGGTACCTGAAAACAAATAAATTAACACGGCAGCTCCGGTGGGGCCAACCCTTTGAATCACCGCTTTTTGCGAAGGGCTCATCAATTGTAAACGGTCTTCAACCTTTACAAGTTGACATTGGACATGCCTCCGACTTTAAGAACATCAAGCACATCACTTACTCTCAAGTCCACCCCAGTACGTCGCTCGTCGACCAGTGCTTTAGAACGCAAAATGGTGGACTCTGTTCTTGATTTTGGGGAGAAGAAACTCTGTGCTGGGGACATACGCAAATTCTGCAAACCCATGTGTTTGACCTCCTTTGGTGCAAAAGAAGCAGAACCAAATTGCATTGTTCCCCCTGCTGGTTCCCCTGCGGAACCAACCAAGAGCTGGTTGATTACTGACAGACAATTATTGGAGGTGGAAGTGCATTCTGAGCTGATATCGTCTAGTACCCCAGCTCAGTTAAACTCCAAGGAATTGCGTTCTGAAAATGAGGAGGCCTGGTGCCTCGTTTCCTGCTGTTGTCTCTGTTCCCAATCCTGGCGGCAGCTCCGATTTATCGGTGCACAATATAAGCGCTAATGTTGCAACATCATTGTCTGCCTGCTTTCCATCCAAGTGCAGAGAGCACTGTAGCGTCTGTATTGAAGACATTTCTATAATTGCCTCATCGTCATCTATTGGTGCACATGATAACAGCTTACATCAGTCTCCGAGTCTATTTGATGACTCCAATAAAACGGTTCACTCGTCATTGACAGCATTGTCCACGGAGGGCAAAGTGCTAAGGAGACCAAGTGAACTATCTACTTCCATCCAAAATCCATTGAGCTTACCATCATCTAACTTATTTGAAATCACTATACAGGCAATTCACACGACAATTACCACACTTGTTAAACTTTTGAAACACTAGATTTTAAAATCTCTGCTCAAGCAAAACAACTTGATTTAGTTGTGTCATGGATAAACGATAATGTGCTACAAAGTGCAAATCACTTGAGAGAAAAAACAACCAACATTTGTATGAAGGAGCATATGTTGTCTCAGGATACTCCTATACAAATGCCTATTGCTATTGATTGTGATGCTGGGTCGTAAAAAAACCCTGTGTGTGAAAAGTCACTTGTTTTTTGTTTGGAAAATTTCATTGATTTGCCAGTTGATGTTGATGAGTGTGGTCAAGCCAGTAAGTGATAATTCAAATCAGATTGTGATTAGTCCCTGCTCGCAAATTGTGGTAATCGACAAATTAGTCACTTGTCAAGAACTTGACAAATCTTTAATGGATCGAAGTTTGGGGCTGCCTGCCGTTTCTGAAGGTCAGGCTGAGCAGGGCAAAAAAGTACCTTATAAATTATTTCAAAACAGAGAGGCCCCCCACAAAGGAGTGACAAACTAGGTATGTCAAAAAAAATCAAAGAATCAAACAGCTCCCCCCTTTCGATCCAGAGCTAATCTCAAACAATTGCTAAAATGTTTGATCCCACAAGTGAATGCTGGGTCTAAACTGAAAACAGCTAGCCACAAAAAAGTTTCCAGTTCATGTGCAAACACAATACAGGATGTCCCCAATGTACCAATGATTGAAGACTATCAACCTTTGAACAAACTTATAATGACCATTTCTGATGCGAAATCGAGCCTTATGGCACTCCAGATGCAGCTAGAGCTAGCTCTGTTGAGTCTCCAGATGTTGAGAAGTCGAGCACTGTAGAGACTGCGGTTGCTGCTATAGTGAGCTCCGTTGAGGCATCAGGTGTAGCGAAAGTGAGCCCCATTGAAATTTTGGATGTTATTTTAACATCCACACATACTCAAAAAGGAGCGATAGCTCCACCTCAGGAGATCAGCCATAACTTTGTACTGACAGACATTCGAGAGGAAATTGAGCGATCTATCAAACAGTACATTGCATTTGAACGATCAAATACAAATGTTAATTCTATACAGCCTCAGACACCTGTGGCGAATCAGGGTCCTCTTATCAGCACAGTCTTTTCACAGTCTTTTCAATTAATTAATGCTGAGGCAACAAGTGTCCATGACAGTACATCTATTGTAATAGATTTGATGCACTCATCGTCAGTGCACTACAATCAGAAAGTGGATAAACTAATTCCAATGTATGCAGTGTCTCATGCACAGGCGACAAGAGAAGTCAATAGACCTTTGGTGGATACCCATTTGATTCAAGCTGACGCATGTCAATTTAGTACAAATGGGGCAAAGTTAAGAGAGTTTCATGTAAACTGCGAATCTCCATACCCCCAAGACAACATATCCAAGTATACCAATTCGGAAATCCATCCTAAATTTCAGGAGGCACAAGGTCATACTAATTATCAAATCGACAATCAAATCACTAAAGCGGTGCAAAGTTACTTTGACCGGAATCTGTCGGTGCACGCTCCTTCGAACTCTGACTCAGCTGTAACTTCACTGTCCATGAAGCAGCACCCTATCAAATTGGGACATGTGGTTAATTCTCGTTCCCATGAAGCAAACTCTATTCAAAGAGTGAATTAAACACCTAAACTTCTGAACAAACAAGTCAAAATCAATATGGTCAATAAAAAACGTACTCATTTTATCATCTGATTCTCAAATGTCGCCCTGCACCTTTCACTGCCTACACAATGAATAGAATGAGTATTCTGGCTATTTTTAATGAGATCAGTGCGCTAAGAGGCATAACATCTACGGACATTGATCAAGTTGACTTTGTCCATAGCAGCGACAATTCAATTGCCAGGATATGGCTACAATCCCATTTTGTAAGGAATGCTTTGTGGCAAGCTAGGATGAAAATCTTCGCACTGGGTTTTGTCTTAGCTGTTGATCCGCTCATTCTTGATACTGAGGGCAACTTAATCTTGGCAAGCAATGTTAAAAGTACTGAGAGAGTGAAAATGCAAAACAACATTTATGGAGTGGGTTACCCAAGTAATGACAAAGCAATCCAGTGTTTCTCCTCAAATAAGGCTAATCCTAGTCCAGACCTATAACCAAGAATTGAAAAAGGTAAAAATGTGATCTCAACAATTAGTTGTAACACATGTGGAAATTCCCACCTTTTTGGCGGAAGTGCAGCCTTTCTGGCCACTGATGATATCATTATTTTACAGGAGACGTGGCTAAAAGAAAAGCCAGTCTGGGAGAATCATTCAATAGTCTTCCATCCTGCCAAATCTTCTGTCCTGGGGCGTCCTTCGTCTGGTATATTGGTAGCAATCAAAAATCATAGGGATTGGCATCTCACTTGGTGGGCTGCTCCAAACCCTTACTTATTACTAACTAAACTTAGACTCCTAGGCGGAACAGTGGCAATCTTGAATATATATCGCAATCCAATGGGGATGTCGGATGACAACTTTTTTTGTGATCTGCAGTGGCTACTTAATGTAGTCTTGGAATCCTCTGACATAACTAACACCAATGTCATGGGGGATTTAAATGTACAGATTCTCCCAGAAAACAATCCAAAATATAATCTCGCCTGTATAAAATGGCTTTTTCTAGCACAAAACAGAGGACTCCATATGTGCAACGGTGCACTGCCTGGAGATACAATCCCTCAAATAACATGGCAGAGAGGTGAATCTACATCAATACACGATTATGCATTTGTTGATCTATGCACATTTGAGGTGGCTCAGAGCTTCAGTGTAATAACTCAAGCGTTTAGCGATCACAATATGTTAATTCTTGTGTGGTCAGTTAACCTTGGGGTTGTTGACAACAATTGCCTTGGCTTTCCTCAGACCATGACAGTAAATGACACACGTATGCGTTTAAAATAAAACCCTCATTTGTTATTAGATTTCCACAAACAGGTGGCGAATGGGTATCATGATGGTATAGCTGCAACTAATGATTGCACCACCTATCTACGCAGCTATCGTGAAAAAGTACTATCTCGTTCCCAAGTTCAATTCCAGCCGCGGCATGAATTTGACCCTTTAGTGCAATCCAATAACACCATACTGAGCAGAAACAAGAAGCTCGTTGCCGCCTCTAACTGTCTTAATAAATGTCAGGAATCGCCGGTGGAAACTGTGGCATTATTGGAAACATTAGTCTGCTGTAATACGTTCCCCGCTCTAGTCCTCATCCAACATGGAGGACTTGGGTATTTAAACGAACCCCGCCCCCCACTCTGTGCGTTGTATCTGTCTTTCTCTCTACAGTGCTCGGCTGTGTACTCTGTTGAGTTTCAACCTTGTGCATTCCTTCTGGCCTCCCTGTGAGATTCTTTTTCGTTTCCTCTCTTATACTTTTTCTCATCTGGTTCTATTTTCTTTTATGCTAGCGGTTCGTCCGTTCTATTGACTTTTCTGTTTAGCTATCACTTGGCGTTCTACCGCCATTCCTCTCTTACCTGATCCACCTCTCTGATTCAGGTTTCCTTTCGCGGCGCTTCCGCGATTCCGTCTGTTGGAAGGGTAGTTGTTCCTCACTGCTCTCTCTTTCCTGGCTCTGACAGATTCTATTATATCCTGGTGTACACCAACTTAGGCTTCTATAGCCGTACTCTCTTACCTCTGTTAGCCCGTCTTTGATCCGGTACTCTACTCATGGATTTTTTCCGCTCTTCGGTCTTGGAGGAGCCGGAATTCCGCAATTATCCACTCCGTCCTTAACTTTTTCTTTCCTTGCCTCCTCTTTCTTTTTCTTGGCTTCAGATCCCCTCTTTATTTACATCCTCTTATCCTATTGTACGCTACTTCCTGGTCAAGCTGCCACTGGCGTGATTCCAGTGCTTGCGTTCCGGTTTGAGTCTTCTCATCGCTTCTATTATCTGCCACCATCCTAAACCATGGACTTTCAGTATCAATCCAGAGAAATTGGACATCAGGGTTTTTTTCTAGCCAATCGGCTTTTTCCCCAGATTTGGGGTTTGGCTCCTTTGGGTCCCCCAAGGGCAGGTACCTATCCCTGCCAAGGTGGCCTCCGAGGGAGCCAGACCCTATTTACACAATCGGAGGGACCGAAGATCTAAGGAGAAACAGTCCCCAGACAAGCAGAGGTCCCGCAATAAGACTACTTCAATTACCAAGGACAATTCATCCGAAGAATCAGGTGAGGAGGAGGTTTGGAAAGGTAGGCAGAGGCGTGACAGCATAGAACGCCAAATAATCCCCATGGTGTCCTTGGAGCAGTACCAGGAGCTGGTAGCAGCGGTGCAGAACCTGACAGTGGATGTACAAGCTTTAAGGACCGAGAATGTGGCACTTCGTCAACAGGTTGTGTTACATCGTGATGATTGTGGTGATCTTCCACCCATGACGCTATCCTATGGCAAGTACGATGGGCACCCAGGAGGACTCAAAGACTTTCTCGATGCTTGCCAGGTATATTTCACCTTCAGACCACATACTTATGAAACGGCACGATCCCGAGTCGGATTTATCATTGCCAATCTGACAGGAAACACTTTATCTTGGGCCACCCCATTGGTTACTGGCAACGATCCTTCCTTTAATGATTATGACCGCTTTGTAGGGTCGTTTAAAGAACGGTTTGATCGACCCGAAGTCCTATATAGTTCTTTGGAAGCAATATTAGATGTATGTCAGGGAACCACAGATGTACAGACGTATATCTCCTGTTTTTTGAGATTGGCGACTAAGGCTGATTGGCCAGATTCAGTCAAGCAAACCATTTTCAAACGAGGACTACATGATGATATTAAGGAGGAGCTGGCGTGGGTGGCATGACCGGCATCCTTTCAAGAACTGATGACATTGTCCTTACAGATCGAGTTCAGGCTGCAAGAACATCGCCAGGAGAAGAGAAGACCCCATACCACTCCTCCGGCTACCAGCCTACCTTTCCAGTCTCCCAGGGACGGTCACACAGCTGATGAACCAATGCAATTTGGAGCAACACGAGGGCCCTTGACCCCCTGAAGAGCGGAAGAGACGCCGAGAAGCAGGACTTTGCATGTACTGCGGTTCCTCCAAGCACCTACTAAGGAATTGCCCTGAAGTCCCTCCTAGAAGGAAGGAAAACTCCAGCCCCCGATCATATGCAAGGGAAGTATCGGGGGAGCTACCTACAACCCTTGCAACTACTCAAGACCAATAGAGAACAAAGAAGACAGTCGACTGATGGTCTTTCGAGTCTTACTTTGGTTGTCTGATCCAGAACCTAAAGAAGTCCTGGCAATGTTGGACTGTGGTGCTGTGGGCAATGTTATAGATCTAAACTGGGCCAGAGAGAATCTTGTGCCTTCAAAACCCAAGCAGAGACCCATACCAGTTGAAGGAGTTGATGGTACCCCACTGTCGTCTGGTCCCCTGATAAGGGAGACATTACCTTTGAAGAATAAATTGGGAGAACATCAAGCATATATGGTATTCGACTTGATCAGAGCAGCGCACTTCCCTCTGGTAATCGGCATTCTGTGGCTAAGGAAGCATAACCCTCATATCGACTGGTCATCTAATAGGGTGAGCTTTAACTCGCAATATTGTGAATCTAGCTGCATGAACCCTCCAGTCAAGGAATCGGAACAAGAAGGAACTATTGTCATCGGAACCATGATGATATCTTCAGTTCTGCTCCAGTATCAAGAATATTCAGAGGTGTTCAAGGATACCTTACCCAGACTGGTACCACCCCACAGAGCTGAAGATTGCGCCATAGACCTGATCCCGGAAGCCATTGTACCGTTTGGGCGCATGTACCCTCTGTCTTTACCAGAAAGGCATCCTTTAAAGGACTACCTAGACGCCAACCTGCAGAATGGTCTCATTCAGGGATCTAAATCATCCTGTGGCTCATCATTGTTCTTTATCCCCAAGAAGGACTCCTCCGAGCTACGACCATGTATCGATTATAGAGGTCTTAATCAAATTACAATCCGAGATCGATACCCAATGCCATTGATACGAGACATTCTGGAAGCCATTCAAGGAGCAGTCTATTTCACTAAACTAGATCTTGGAGGGGTATACCATCTGCTGAGGATAAAGGTGGGAGATGAATGGAAGATGGCCTTCCTGACCCCGCTGGGTCTATTTGAATACAGAGTGATGCCATTCGGGCTGGTTAATGCTCCAGCCATTTTCCAGAGGTTTATGGACAAGGTCTTCGCTGACATGTTGTTCTTGTCAATAGTAGTCTACCTGGATAGCATCTTGATATTTTCCCAAACCTTACAGGATCACCGCCATCAAGTGAAGAAGGTATTACATTGCCTGCAATCACACCGACTACTGGTCAAACCAGAAAAGTGTCAGTTCGAGGTTACATCAGTCTCGTACTTGGGATTTATCCTTTCTAAGGAAGGCATCGAGATGGATCCTAGCAAGATCAAGGCTATACTAGAATGGAAGGAACCTCAGAACGTCAAGGAGGTGCAGAGGTTTCTTGGATTAGCGAACTTCTATCTACAATTTATCCCCAACTTCTCCAGAATGGTGTTACCCATCACATCTCTCCTCAAAAAGGGGGTCAAGTTCACATTTGATAAGGAGCCCAGAGAAGCCTTTCAACATCTCAAGAAGCTGTTTACCTCAGCCCCGGTTTTGGTGCAATCAGATCAAACCAGACCATTCATTTTAGAGACAGACGCTTCTATAGCAGCAGTAGGAGCCATTTTACTTCAAAAGACTGCTGATGGAATTGAACATCCCGGTGGCATACTATTCCAAGACCTTGACCAGCAGCAAGCGCAACTACTCAGTTCTCGAAAGAGAACTATTAGCCATCAAATTAGCTTGCCATGAGTGGCGCCATCTCCTGCAAGGTGCGGCTCACAGTTTCCTAATACGCACTGATCACCGTAACCTTTGAGTACTGCAGCAGATGGAATGCCCCAATGCACGTCATGCCAGATGGGCATATTTCTTTTTACAGTTTGATTTCCTTATTACTTACATACCTGGGTCTGAAAATAAGAAGGTGGATGCCTTGTCTCGTTGTCTAGGAGAAGACTCTGGTGTTTATCAGGGTCATGAACTAGTATTCCCCAGGCTAAGAATAATAGCAGCAGCCTCTCCGTTCCTTCAAGACCTGGTTCCACATTATCAGAAGCAGGTGAACCTTCCTCCAACTGTCACCCAAGGTATTGATGGGCTCTACTACCATGATACTGCACTCTATATCCCCACAGAGAAACTTCAGGAATAAGTCCTTTCCTGGTGTCACGACTCACCCTTATCAGGACATCCAGGGATAAGGAAAACACATGAATTAATCAGTCAGGGGTTCTGGTGGCCCACACTCCAAAGGGATGTATACAATTATGTGTCTTCTTGTCCCATTTGTGCTTCCAGTAAATACCAGACTGGTAAACCTATTGGGTTGTTGCAACAACCTCAGTTACCTGGTCGTCCGTGGGAACATATATCCACAGACTTCATTGTTGACCTCCCTAAGTCTTATGGCATGACTGCCATTATGGTAACTGTGGATTCCTACAGTAAGTTGGCCCACTTCTCTGCCATCTCTCAGATCCCTTCAGCCCCGGAAACTGCTGTCATCTTTCATAGAGGCACTGTTCATCTCCATGGACTGGCCAGGGCTATAGTTTCAGATAGGGGCACTCAATTCACCTCACAGTTCTGGTCTACCTTATGTCAATTATTGGGTATTCACAGAGCCCTCTCGTCGGGATATCATCCTCAGAGTAATGGTCAAAGGGAAATACTTATTTCCAGCCTCGAACAGTATTTGAGATGCTTTTGCAGTTCCCAGCAGGATGAATGGTTCCGCTTTCTCCCTCAAGCTGAATTTGCATGTAACAATTCAGTCCACACGTCCATCCAGATGAGCCTGTTCTATTGCACGTATGGCTATCATCCCCAACACTTACCTTGGACCAGTTTGCAGTCTACATGTACTCCAGCTCTAGACAGTTTGAAGACCTGCATGAAGTACATGCTTTAGCTAAGAGGGCGCATGAGGCTAGTCAACAATCTCATAAGAAGTGGGCAGACAGGAGTAGACATGCTAACCCTGACTGGAAGACTACTTGGCATGGCTATCTTCTAAATTCCTGCCCAAATGGGTCCATACTGGTAAATTCTCCCTGCGTTATTTGGGTCCCTTTCCAATAGCGTCTCGGGTCAATCCAGTGACCTATAGGCTAAAGCTGCCCAGGAATCTCCAGAGGGTACACCCGGTCTTCCACACCTCTCTGCTGAAGGAAAACAAGAAAGATCCTTATCAGCGACAATATCGCAGAGTCCAATCACCCATTGCTCAAGTACCAGAGGAATACAAGGTGGGCTATCTAGTGGATTCCAGATATCGCAAGGGCAGAGTGCAATACCTGGTCCATTGGAAGGGGTACCCAGCTAAAGAAAGGTCTTGGGAACCAGAGAGTCACATTCATGCTCCCAGATTGGTAAGTAGGTTCCACCAGTTGCACCCCGGAAAACCTGGGGGTCCCACGAGGGGAAGGGGGTATACTGTCAGGAATCGCCGGTGGAAACTGTGGCATTATTGGAAACATTAGTCTGTTGTAATACGCTCCCCGCTCTAGTCCTCATCCAACATGGCGGACTTAGGTATTTAAACAAACCCCGCCCCCCACTCTGTGCGTTGTATCTGTCTTTCTCTCTACAGTGCTCAGCTGTGTACTCTGTTGAGTTTCAACCTTGTGCATTCCTTCTGGCCTCCCTGTGAGATTCCTTTTCGTTTGCTCTCTTGTACTTTTTCTCATCTGGTTCTATTTTCTTTTATGCTAACGGTTCGTCCGTTCTATTGACTTTTCCGTTTAGCTATCACTTGGCGTTCTACCGCCATTCCTCTCTTACCTGATCCACCACTCTGATTCAGGTTTCCTTTCGCAGCACTTCTGTGATTCCGTCTGTTGGAAGGGTAATTGTTCCTCACTGCTCTCTCTTTCCCGGCTCTGACCGATTCTATTATATCTCGGTATACACCGACTTAGGCTTCTATAGCCGTTCTCTCTTACCACTGTTAGCCCCTCTTTGGTCCGGTACTCTACTCGTGGATTTTTTCCGCGCTTCGGTCTTGGAGGAGCCGGAATTCCGCAATTATCCACTCCGTCCTTAACTTTTTTTTTCCTTACCTCCTCTTTCTTTTTCTTGGCTTCGGATCCCCTCTTTATTTATAATCTCTTATCCTATTGTACGCTACTTCCTGGTCAAGCTGCCACTGGCGTGATTCCAGTGCTTGGGTTCCAGTTTGAGTCTTCTCATCGCTTCTATTATCTGCCACCATCCTAAACCACAGACATTCAGTATCAATCCAGAAAAATTGGACATCAGGGTTTTTTCTAGCCAATCAGCTTTTTCCCTGAATTTGGGGTTTGGCTCCTCGGGGTCCCCCAAGGGCAGGTACCTATCCCTGCCAATGTGGCCTCTGAGGGAGCCAGACCCTATTTACACGATCGGAGGGACCGAAGGTCTAAGGAGAAACAGTCACCAGACAAGCAGAAGTCCTACAAGAAGACTACTTCAATTAACAAGGACAATTCATCCGAAGAATCAGATGAGGAGGAGGTTTGGGAAGGTAGGCAGAGGCCTGACAGAAAACACGAGAGGATACTTGCACTACAATGTCAATATCGAAATTGGCTAAGAAGCCATCAAATACATTTGCTTCAAGTGGACGGCAAAAGAATGTTGGGAAGCATTCGATCTAATAATTCTGCCAAAATTTGGGTATTTATGAACATTGCAAACTACTTAACTCAAAAATCAGTCCAGATAAATGGCATCAGCGAGTTAGATTGCGTGGGGCATTTCTCCACTCTGTACCAAAGTCCTAAGGGGCGGGCGACTTACGCTTCCATTGAAGTTTCTAACTATGATGGTCTCAACATTAATGAGGAGGACATTCTTTGGGAAATCGGAAAGCTCAACAATTCCCGATGGGCTCAGCAATTATGCGTTCAAGCAAAACGCTGAAATGTGGTGACACGGATGGCACTCTGTTAAGAGTGGCAAAGGACACCCAGGAAGGGTTTGGGTGATTGTGCCGAAGTAAGGTAGACAGATAAGTGCACACACAGCTGAAAGTAAAGAGAACGAAGAGTAGGCAAGTGTAGCAAGGAAATAAGGTACAACAGAATGAATTCCCTCTTGGGGTGTATGCAGATATAGGAAAAGAGTATTCCACGGGCCTTAGGAAAAACTCTAGCCTCCTGCACAGTTTGCTATAACAGAGGCCCACGCTGTTTGCTCATGGCTTGGAACAACAGCTAAGGGTGTCTGTAATGCAGAAACGAGACAAGGGAAGGGGCAGGGGTTGCCTGATGGAAACCAACAGACAAGCTCTGTACAAAGGGGTCTACAAACAGTACAAGAGAAGACACTAACAGACAAATCCAGGAAAAAGGAAGTCGATAAGCAAACTAGCAGAAGGAAATGAAGGGAAAGCCGTATAACAGGATTGGATAGGGATAAAGAACAGAGGGTTGAAAATAAGGGTGAAAGCAAGGGAGCAGCAGTCGGAAAACAGGGGGACTGCAATAACTGAAAGTAAATAATGTAGGTGAACTGTTGTGGATAGCAGAGGACGGTAGGGTACAAGGTTGAGAGCTCAGAGGAGCAGGAAAGCAATGAGCAAGCCCAAAGGAGCAGGGCTGTAAGAAAGGGAGCCCAGAGGGAAAGGGTTTAGGGCAACGAAGTGAAGCAGGCTACACGGCAAGGAGCCCAGAAGGGCCGGGCAGCAAGGAGTGAGCCCAGAGGAGGAGGGCCGCAGACTGTAGAAGGCTGCAGAGGACTGTAGAATGCTGCTAGGCTGGAAGCCCAGTGGACAAAGGCTGTAGGTAGAAAGCAGCGGAGCGTGATCGGCTGCAAGGCAGGAAGTCCCGAGGACAAGGGTTGTTGACAGCGGAGTGAAGCAGCCTGCGCGGCAAGGAGCCAGAAGAGCCGGTAGCAAGGAGTAAGCCCAGAAGAGCAGGGCCGCTGACTGTAGAAGGCTACAAAGGACTGTAGAGGGCTGCTAGACTGGAAGACCAGCGGACGAAGGCTGTAGGTTGAAGGCAGCGGAGCGTGATCAGCTGCAAGACAGGAGCCTGGAAAACAAAGGCGGAAGGTAGCAGCGGAGCGTGATCGGCTGCAAGGCAGGAGCCTGGAAGACAAGGGCGGAAGGTAGCAGCTGAGCATGATCGGCTGCAAGGCAGAAGCCCGGAAGGACAAAGGCGGAGGCTGGGAAGGGGCAGAGCGTGATCGGCTGCAAGGCAGGAGCTCAGAAGGGCAAAGGCGGAGGCTGGAAAGCAGCAGACCGTGATCTGCTGCAATGCAGAGAGCCCGGCAGGGCACTGGATCCAAAGCAGGAGTAAGGAGGAACCGCATACAAAGATTCGAAGCAAAAAGTTGCTGGAAGGACTCTTAATGCAAGAGCAGCAGCCTTTATACCGCCCTGCCCAGCACAGAGGCAGGCTAATTGGTCGCACCTGGATCAGCACACCTGCATACAATATGCCTCCTCCCTCTCTGTTCCTGAGTTGGTGGAAGCAGAGTTGATCCCTAGGGCTTCTGGGGATTGTAGTTCCGATGATGACAAATAGGAATAGCCAGGAATAGATAGTTATAGCCAAGTGCATTGTGGTAAGTGTAGTTTGTTGGGAGAAATAGAAAAGCACCAAAGTCTCGCAAATGGGAAATAAGGTCCAAGAAGTGAATAGCGGTTGATCCAAGAGTTTTCCGCAGATAAATGAATAAAAATTAGTCCATATTGATCGCCAATGTATGCGCCCATGGCGCAGGCATGACATGTGGGCTAAGATCTTACACAAAATCTTTAACCAGATCTTAATCACCAATAAAATCCCCTCCTCTTGGCTTTCTGCAATAGTTGTTCCAATCTTCAAGAGGGGAGATCGGTCTGTGGCTAATAACCACAGACCGATCTCTCTTTTAGATGGTCCCGTAAGCGTTTCTCTAAATTTATACTAAGAGATTTCAATAATTGGACCCGAACTGAAGGCATTAGAGACCCTTTTCAAACAGGTTTCACGTCCCGGAGTGGAACCTGTGTCAATCTGATGACTTTATCATCAATTATCCTTACTCATCAAATTAGGAAGCAAGCGTTGTACATGGCATTCATAGATCTGAAAGCAGCTTTTGATTCCATCTCAAGGGAATTATTGATTCATAAATTAATTCAACGAAGCTGCCTGAGTTACATAATTACCCTCATCAGAGATCTGCATGTCCCACATGGCTGCACACTGGCATTCGCTATCTTTAATTTCTTTATCTCTGATGTTGGTGGTGCCTTCCAAAACATACTCAATGATCCTCCGAAATTGGCCCAGAAGAAAATACCTTTTCTAATGTACGCTGACGATTTAGTCATTTTATCCAAAACACCTAGAGGGCTCCAGAATGCATTGAATGCGCTTGCCTTAAACACCCAAGACAATCACTTGATCATTAATCTTGATAAAACAAAGGTTATGGCATTCAATGTACGCGGTGAGCGTAGACTTACACAGAAAATGTGGCCCCTCAGAGAGCAAAAGTTGCAAGAGGTTCGAATGTATACCTACCTGGACGTCCAAATAACCAATCAAGGTGTCGCCAAACTGTATAAACAACTTCTGATTGACAAGGTTAACACAGCCAAACATCAAATGATAATCATTCAACGGAGATATGGCAAAGTTTCAGCTATCCCTGCATTGGCTTTTTATCAGCAGAATGCTACACCAATTCTGTTATACGCTGCTGAAGCCAGACCCATCTGGACCAAAAGATTCTGGTCCTTGCTAGAGGGGAAATTGTGGCGTGGTGTGCTCAATTTACCAAACTGCATACTGCTTCCATTAATAAGTTATTAACTTGGTCTAATTTCGCTGTATAGCAGATACACCTGGCATGTGATAGCGTTATTTAGAAAGTGCATATTGGCCATTGGTACAAATTCTATTTAGTTTTTTTTTGGCAGACTATGTGTTTTCGTCAACTGACCCGTTCATAAGCAAATGGTGATCTAATGTGGTCCAGGCGATGGCTTGGATAGATGTTTCTCTAACAGTTTTGCTTCAAAATCCTATGCAAGTAAAAACTAGACTGTTTGCCATGGATTGGGCTAACGCGTGTGAACAGTGCGCAAAATATTGTGACTGTGACCCAGAAGTGTATGGATCCAAAAAACACAGTATACCAGAGGCCTATTTGATACAATTTCTGTCTACTACTCATAAGACCCACTTTCTACAGTTAAGACTTAACCTGTGGCCTACAAGACAGGTCCTGATGCGCAGAAAGATCATTAATGAATCCTTAAACTCATGTCGGTTCTACCCAGAGGACACAAAAAAAGATTTACAGCATCTACTGACTGAGTGCAAGGCACTCGTACCGCATCACCACCAGCACTTTAAAGCAATTGTGGATCAATACGAAGTCAAAACTTCTACAACTCTATGGCAAATGATCTACTCTAGCTATTCTGACAAAGTGAGAATTCGTGCTCTGGCCCTGTTACATGGTCTCAAACTGCAGGAGAACGCTGGGGTACCTGCTGAAGAAGCTTAAAGATCTTATTAAGGATTCACATTTTTTGTTTAGTTTTATTTCGTTCTTGTGTTTTTACACATAGGCAAATGTATATATATTGTGTTATTTATATTGTTTGTAATCATAAGTGGCAACAATCATTATTTGTTAATATTGTAAAGTTGATTTTTTCAGATTTTTCAATGATAAATTAAAAAAAAAAAGTTTCCTTCTTGCCTTCTGGTGGCATTGATTAGCCCATTGCCCACTTTTCGTTTCATGCAGGCCATTTGAGTGGAAAGGGTTCTAGATGGGAGAGAGCAATCACATGTCAATGGCCCTTGGTAATCTTTAACTACAGTTCTGCTTACATAACACAACACTGCTTTTTGTACAATTTCAAACGTCCTTCTTCACAACATAATTAACAATCTCTAACTCAATGAAAAACAAAGATTATACGCAGGTGACCTTATCAAACTGTTTCTTTTCTTGGCTGTATTTAAAACTTAAAAGTTAGGGTTCTATAATGATTTTATAAAAATATATTGTCATGTTGGGTTACCGTGTGATATGTGTAATTTTCAAGTAAGGTGCGCAAAGCAGAGTGTTCATTTAGTTCATACAAGTCTCAAACATTCACAAATAACTTTGCCTTGTGGTATGACAAGAACTGGGTAACAATGTGGTCCAGTGCTGAAAGTGAAGACTGGGCTCAAATCTTAGCTTCACCATTTAACCAAAATATGTAGTCCTGGGCAAATCATTTAATCTCATAGTATCTTACATGTCAAAATATCCAGTCCCTAAATATTGAAAAATTTTCTGCCTCTGAGAGTGATTTCGTTTTCGAGGCACTCTCTTCAAAAAAGCCTTTCATTGTTTAACTGGCTATAATTTTGCTTCATATACAACAATAGTGAGGATGCATATGTGGCACACCACAAAATAATGTATTTGCTGACTCAAAGCAACGCCACTGGAAATCCATGGGCAACATCTAATCTGAGTCTATGTTTAGATATACACACCTTCCAGTAACCTCTAATCTGTTCCGCTACCTTGGCTATGGTATATGATATGATATTTTATTTGTATTGCGCTTGTACACAAGTGTTTCAGAGCGCGACAAGGCAAGGGAGGGGAAACAGGAGAAAACAACAATGATCTTACTAGGCCCAGTGACATTGCGAACGCGCAAGTGCATGGGAAAGGGAAAGGGGAAAAGTGCATGGAAGGGGGAAAGTGGAAAGTGTGCAGCAGAGGAGAACAGATAAATAATAAATAAAAATAAATAGATAATGTAGGCAATAAACAGTGGTGGTGCAGCCAGCAAGTGGCAAGTGCTGTGTTTATGGCAGCAGACTGGGTAAGTCTGATAAGTGCAGAAAAAGAGGAAAATGGGGGTGGGGGCTGAAAGGGTACAGATACAGTCCCCAGTGTAAGGGGTGGCCAGGAGGCAGTGCAGGAGGGTGGCAGGGTGAACTGGTACCTGGGCCCAGGGGACAGAGGGGGCCAGGTGCACAGTGCCAAGAGAAAGCAGATCAGCAGGGGCGAGGAGGAGCGAAGGCAGAAGCAAAGAGGAAGGTCTTGAGGCGCATCCGGAACCGGAGATGGTTCTCCTCAAGTTTTAGAGTGGCAGGGAGGCTGTTCCAGAGGGAGGCCCCAGCCGAAGACAGATCTACCCAGAGCTTGTTTCTTTGAAAAAACGACTGACCACAAGGGAGTTAGAGGTAGAGGAGCGAAGAGCTCGAGGGGGGAGGTATTTACAGAGGGATAGCTGAAGGTATTTTGGACCCAGGTCCCAGAAAGCCTTGTGGACAATACAGAGGGTTTGAATTTAATCCTTGCATTCAATAGGAGCCAGTGGTCAGATTTCAGAGCTGGGCAGATACGATCCCAGGGCTTGAGGCCAAGGACAGGTCTTGCAGTCCTATTCTGGATTTGTTGCAAAGGGTGGAGATTAGAGGTAGGTAGATTTATAAAGAGTCTGTTTTCTAAACAGTCCAACCTAGATAGAACCAGAGCTTGGGAGACAGTGAGATTCTGGGGGAAGGAGAGGAAAGGCAGAGTACCTCTGAGGGGGTGCAGCAGGAAGTTTGATTTTTTAGAGACATCAGAGATGTGAGCAGAGAAGGAAAGTGTGGAGTTAAAGATGACCCAGAGGTTCTTAGCCTCGCAGGTAGGGGTAGAAGGAGGGCCAAGGGAGGCCAGCTAGATAGTGAGGGGAAAGGATGATAAAGGTGTGCCGATGAGGAAGATCTCCATCTTGCTGGCATTCAGACAAAGATCATTGGCGGCACACCAATCATGAATGGCAGTTAGGCAATCAGAGATGAGGAAAGGAGAGGAGGTGGCTAAGGGAATCCTGAAAATTAGTTGAGTGTCGTCAGCACAGCACTGGAAATTTGAGCAGAAAATGGCAATGCAGTGGGCGAGATTTGCCAGGTATTGGTTGAAAAGCCAGGGCGAGAGGTTAGACCCCTGGGGAACACCACAGGTAGAGAGGAAGATGGATGATAGGAAGGACCCCAGTTGGACCTGGGAGGGTCAATCAAAGAGGAAAGAGGTCAGCCAGGCCAGAGCCTGATCTGTGATACCCAGGTTATCACGTAGATGGTTGAGCAGAATGATATGGTTGACTGTGTCGAAGGCAGAAGAGAGATCGAGTAGGATGAGGACAGAGGGAATATTAGAGTCAAGGTTCGAGAGCAGATCTTCACGGATGTTCAGGAGAGCAGTTTCCGTGCTTCTGACCGCTCTGAAGTCAGACTGGTGGTCATGGAGACAGCCAACAAAATCGGAATGAAGGTTAAGCTGAGAGATGGCCAGCTTTTCCAGGAGTTTGCCCAGAAAGGCAGTAATGGAAATTGGGTGATAGCTGGACAGGAAGGATCAGCTGTGGGTTTCTTGAGAAGGAGATGCACAAGGGAGTGCTTCAGAGGGGAGATGAAGGATCCTGAGGCAAAGGAGTGGTTGCAAAACTCAGCAAGGGCAGGGGCGAGGGTGTCAAAGTTATCCTTGATGGTTTTAGAGGAACAGGGATGAGCCTGTTTTGATGAGGCTTTCATAGATCGGACTTCTCTAGCGACCTCATCAGGGGAGAAAAGAGGAAAGGAGGAGAAGGAAGGTGGGGTGTGGTTAAAGGGGGATCAGCAAGCACAGTCAGAGAGGGAATGGGAGGGGGAGGTGGGGAGGGGGTGGACAGGATGTCCTGGGTTTTAGAGATAAAGTGAGAGTCAAGGGCATTGCAGGGAGCCTGGGAGGCAAGCGGAGGGGTAGAGACTGCGGCAGGGTTGGCAAGCTCCTTGCAGATTTTAAAGAGTTCAGCCGAGTTGTTGGATGCCACAGAGACACTTGTTTGAATGTGGACTCTCTTCTTGGTGCAGACAGAGAGTCTGTTTTGCCTTTGAAGCAGGCAGGGGTTGAACAAGAAGCCCTCCATTGCCTCTCAGTCGCCCTACACTTATGTTTATACACTTATGTTTAAGTGTAGGTAGGTCAGAGTCATACCAGGAATTGCACTTGGCTCTGGACTTCTAGCGGATCCTCATGACAGGGGCAAGAGCATCAAGAGTATCAGAAATAGAAGAATAGAGAAGGGACAGGGTTGTGTCAGGGTGTGAGTCAGCCAAAGGAGGAGGGGGGGGGGAGAGAAGGTGGCACCAAAAGCCTCAACTTACACACGCTTCATAGGTCGGATGTCCGAGAAGGTAGGTGGCAGTGTTGGGGTGGGCTTGGCTTGGGGGGAAGAGAGTGAGAGATGAGAGAAGAGAAGGCAGTGGTCACTCCAGGAGAGAGGAGTGGTCAGAGTGGTAGAGAGGGGGAGGTCAGACGAGATCAAGACATCAAGTGTGTGTCCTGCAGAGTGCGTCGGGCCAGAGTGGAGGATGGCGAAGGAGAGGGAATCGTAGAGGTCGCGAAAGAGCAGGGATGAGGGACAGGTAGAATCAAGGTGAATGTTGAGGTCACTGATGAGGAGGAGTTGAGTGGTTGAGGCCAGGAGGGAGGAGGAGAGGTCAGCCCACTCAGAGAGAAAAAAGGTGATTTGGCCAGGGGGC
Organism: Ambystoma mexicanum; assembly: GCF_040938575.1. Lineage (NCBI taxonomy): Eukaryota > Metazoa > Chordata > Amphibia > Caudata > Ambystomatidae > Ambystoma > Ambystoma mexicanum. The sequence continues at coordinate 836,402,955 of NC_090925.1, forward strand.
CGGTAGAGTAGCAACAGTAAGAGAGTGGCTAGGAGAGATTGAGAGCCTGCAGACAAGGCACTCGAAGGCGGGGTAGATCTAAGTGGGAATGATAGTGGCAGAAATCCACTGAGGAAAGATCAGGGCTACACGCCTTCTGGGTCTGGTGGATCTGGGTGCAGAGCGGATCTTGTAGCCATCAGGGCGGAGAGTGTCAAAGCTTGTGATAGAGCTGGCCGTGAACCATGTTTCCGTATGACCAAGGACATCAAGGTCCAGTTCTTGAAGGAGGTGGCAGATGTCAGAGGAGTGTTTGACAGCAGAGCGAGAGTTGAGAGTGGCAAGATGCAGAAGGTTGCCAGCCTTAAAGACCTTCTGGGGAGGGGTACAAATCATAGGTACGCCCTGCAGATTTGTGGAGGTAGCCTGAAGAGGGGCAGAGGAGGAGGGAAGAGTAGGCAAGGTAGCCAAGGAATGAGAGGAGGGGACAGCCAGAGATGAAAGGAAGTTGATGAGGCGAGGGAACCGCCTATCGAAGAGGAGGACATTGAAGGCCTTGGACCATGACAGGGTCATTTAAGTAGACATTAAGGATGACTCTGGAGGAGTCGAAAGAAGCCAGGAGGACTACCCAACAAGTGCCACCATTAATGGGAGAGGAGGAGACAGGACAGAGCACAGAGATCATATGGGGGGGGGGTCCATAGATCCGGCGAAGGAACGAAATAGAGGATGTCGGTGAGGGTCTGTCTGGAAAAGGCGCTGGTGTAGATCTCAGCAATAAGGAGACCAGGGTTGGAGGCCAAGATATCCTTTTTAACCAACTTCTTTCCAGACTTTGTAAGTAGGGAGGGATAGTTGATAGAGAAGCAGTTGGAAATAATGGGAGAAAAAGAAAGCTCCATGGGTGGGAAGAGATTAAGCAAAGGGAGGAGTAAGCGAGTACAGCAGTATAGAACAGTCACTGGGTTATACAATGAATGGCCAGTAGAGAAAGAAGGGTAGAATAAGTGCTTGGGTGCACTCAGGATGTGTGCAGCTGCATTCTAATTGTAGGCGTGGTGTGGTGGCTGTGTGAGGTCAGTAGAATATGTGCAGCAAGGCCATCGACCCTGGGTTTGCATTCTGGCGGTGGTGGCGCTCATGTATGATACTATGTGTGCAGCAGCTAGGCCGAATTAATCCATGGCTATAGCTGCATTCTATTGTTTGTTGGTGTAGAGGAGTGAGTGAGCGTACTGGAATGTGCAGGCTGATTGGAGGCCTGTTTTTCATTTCCTCCCAGTGATCGCTGAGTTTACTGTGTCTGTTACTGTGTCTCTTATGGAGGAGCATTGATTGCGTCCGAGTGTCAAATTCGTCACCTGCATTAGAGCGCCTACCCATGGCGCAGACAGACTAAAAAACGGTGGAGTGGAAGGTTGCCCAGAGCAATGCCAGTGGTTCAGGTTCATTCCAAACCTTCCACCCATCGCTTTTGTGGTTTTTGTTCTGCGGCCCATGCAGGATCAGCAGATCTTTTTACGCATTATCTATTAATTACACGGTGCCACAACGGTGGTGCCCACAGTCTGCCAAAATAGCTAAGCAGGTACTTTGTTTCAGGAAAACATTGAAACGGGAGAGATGAGTGGTAGATAGCCACAAAATAGATTTGTTTAAACCCAAAGGACATTTGTTTGGGCTCATCTTTGCATGATGCCTTTGTAATCTTTTGGGGAAAATCCAGCTACCACCATGCTCCTTTTAATCACATTTCTGTGAACACATATATTGCCAAGTCAGATTATTATGAAATGTGTGTAGTTTTTGAGGCATTTCTATGAAACTGTTAAGTTAGCTGTTGAAGCCTAAACTTTACAAATATTTATGGAAACTGAAGCTGGAAAGATATGTGGTTAAGTGCCTAAACTGCAGACAGGGCTCGAATCCCAATTTCATCACTTAGCCAAAGCGGCGCTTTGAAAAAGGGAGGACAGGGCACGCGTTTAATATAAAAATATAAGCAGTTCTGGCATTTGGGGGCCCAGAAACAATATTTTTCCTCTGAAGGGAGAGGGGGAGCTCAGCATTAAAAAAATGTGGGTACTGCTGCGTAAGCTTATGTTTGTAGACACTCCTAAGGGGCCTAGAGTGATTATCTGGGTCGCCATTTTAAGATGTCCTCTAAGCCCCCTACCGCAAAGGCAGCTGGCTCCACCACGGCCAATCAGCCTCTCACAACGGCATCAATGTAATTTCTTTGTTTAACAAACGATTCCCATCAGTATTTGCACAGCCATTCTTTTGCTGGCGGTGCTAACGTTTGGCTCTGGCTTGGCCCTAACCATCTATCCTGTGCCTCCCATCCCTCTATGGCTGACCATTCAGCCTTAAGGGGGACTCGAGGCCGTTTCCACTTCTCAGGAAAGCTCTCTTGGGGTCCAGTACCAATATCTGATGGAGCTCGCCATGGAGAATTGCCTAAAAGAAGTGCTGGGTTATTCAAAGACCAAAAATAGGATGCAGGCTCTGGGCTTCAAATAACAAAAAAGAGGCAGGCAAAAGTAGTGTGTTGGCCATCTCAAACTCGCTTGTTGTGGCATTAAACCTGTTGTCCTCACCAGCCGGCTTCTTTTCTCAAGTTAAAGTATTTTGGAAGTAACATGTCAATTGTTTTGAGGTAGATGGCAATTATTTTGAGGTAGATGGCAATTATTTTGAGGTAGCATGGCCATTGTTTTGAGGTAGCATGGCCAATTGGGCAGCCTTGATACACACGTCGATGTACTTTTATGTTATGATTACCCAATTTAATGTTCATATTTTTTATGCAATTTCTTTTTTTCCGGTGTTATTTTATTGTTGCAGTTGTCGTGTAAGCTGAGAGTTTTGTCTGGTATATATGTTCTTAATTATTAAATTACGAGGGGCACCCAGTAGCTTATGTGCGACTGGAAATGCCTTTCAAAAAGCTGGGTAACTGCTGGACTTCTGGGGATCCCAATAAGGGCCCTGAATTTTATAACCGTATACTTCCTAAAATCACTGGCTGGTTTATATTCTTAGCATTACCCATGGTTACAGCAGCAAAGTAGACCAACGTTTATTGATATGCTTCGTGGTGCAGAAATAAGCTTAAATGAAAAGGGACCCACACGCAGGCTGCTCCCACTTCCGGTCCGGTTGGTTTCCTTCAGCCGTCACCGATACCACCAGCAGTGTTTAAAAGACGCTGCCGCTGTTACAGTGAGGACAGGAGGAACCATCTGCTGGCCCTCCCTCCCCCAGCTCCCTGATAAGTTTGGCCCGTCTCGCGACCACACCGCCGCGTAAGTGATGCCGGTGAGACCGTGATTCATGACGGACGAGCGGCCAGGTGATGCAACAACGAGAGAATGCAGTCCGAAAAAATGACTATTACACAATTACCTTCTACATTTTGCTATCTCCAACAATTAGCAAAACTGCAGTTTTCCCACAAAGGTAAAGTTTGGCAGTCTGGTAAAAAAAATGGATGGTACTTCCTGCCACTGTTTTTGGCGATAAAAGAATTACTGCTTCATTTACAACACCACAAAACAACGAGTTTGACCTGCAAGTGGAGGATGTAACTCCAACATGATAAGGAAAATCCTCCACGGTAGCGCCAAAGATCGGCAGATTTACCACTGTGGAATTACTGCTCTTAATCAATCTGCCAAAATCCCCATGGAGCTGTATGGACTCAAAAAATGGGGGCTAACACCGCCATCCCACCACTCGGAATCCCATGCAAAATCTATGCAACTAAGTGGTCGTAACGGTAACCGATTTTGGCAGTAGTTCTGGGAGTCACTGCCGAATTACTGTCAAACTAGGAACGAGGCAGATTGTCTAATGCTCCTTCGAAACTCCGGGGATATTGACCAATCCATATGCATTCGTTCTTAGCCATCCACAAAATTCATTAATTGCTCTTCCTGAACCAGGTCCATAGCAGATCTGCTAAGCTGGTGGGGGCCGGATCGGTATTGATGAAACTATATTCGTATTGTGCACCATGTATCACCTACCATTACCTTAGTAATATACTTCTCTTTCTGAGAAAGGCAACCGTTGTGCAGCTACATAAACCTCTGAAGGTTTGCTGAATGTTTGGCGATGGTTTCCAGTCTCATACAGAGTGCACTTTTGGGTAGTCAACTCTGCCACCCAAGTTGCTACACCAGAAGCCACAGGGATGCAGCTCCACCAGACTCCCTTCCACGTCATCCTCTTGTCTAGACAGTATAAAGTGCTTCTGGGGGGGGGGAAAGGACATGTTGCCATTCACTAAATGTGTCTTGCGGGAAATAGTTAACGTGAAAGGGGGTCATTTCCGGAGCAAACCAAAAAACTGAGTTGCATGCTTTCTGCAAGCAGACAAACTTGTGGAGCGTGGGTTTAAAGCAGTTGTCGCAACAGGCGGGGTTCCCAGAGCCTTTGCAGCTCTGCTCTTACACAAGTTTCGTAGAACTAAGTGCGTGATTTCACAAGAACTCAGTCGGAGAGGCCATCTTTAAGCCGGAAGGCTCACCTGAGCAAGATTTGATTGCCAAAGAAATGTATCTTGCAAACCATAAATCATCTTTGGCCTGCAATTGGCCAAACTGAAAGAAGGCAATGACGAGTTTTTTGCCAATTGCGGGGTTTGACAGGTTTAATTAATTGAGGTAGCCCTGTCCAGGAATCCATATTACAGACAACTTAATTGCTATTACAAGAAAACGTTTGGAGTGCTCAAACCCCATTTTAAGCAGCTGATATTTGATTCAACAAGGTACATGCTTTCTTCTTGTTATTAACTAAAGTGAGTGTCAAATGAGGAACTTTTTTGAGGATATCAACTGAAATGCCGCTGCGACCAGATTGTTGTTGAATTTACAAAAAAGATGTTGCATTTGTGTGGTAAACAAAGGAGACATAGAATTCCTCCACTCCGTCGAATGAACCAGAATTAGAGGTGTTTCTTACACACCACTTACTGCGTCGTACAAAGTTTGGTGAAAAGAGAAACGTTTTGGTTCCGTAAATTATAAGACAACCATCTGTTAGAATGATTCCACTTACTTTAATGATGGCCCTTTCTGATTACACGTGTTTCGACACATCTCTGTCTTTTTCAAACCAGGGCATGTCGTTCGTTGTTCCCAAAACGATTCGCATTGCGTAGTTGCTTAAGGTAAATAGTCATGGGTTGGTTTCCTTTCACCGTCACCGGCTAGCAACCGTTGCGAGAGGCGCAAAAACACATAATTTTCAGGTGGGATTTAACCCATACCTATTTACCTTAAGCAACTACGCAATGTGAATCGTTTTGGGAACAACCAACGACATGCCCGGATTTGAAAAATACACATAGAGATGTGTCGAAATACATGTAATCAGAAAGGGCCATCATTAAAGTAATGTGGAATTATTCTAACAGATGGTTGTCTTATAATTTACGGAACCAAAATGTTTCTCTTTTCACCAAACTTTGTATGGCGCAGTAAGTGGTGTGTAAGACACACGTCTAATTCTTGTTATTAACTAATGTTGCAATACTGGGTCCATGATCAATAACTACAACATCAGTGCCATTAGAGCTGCCAAGAAAGGTCTCTATAAGTCTACAGCTTCCACAGAATGTGCAGGTTTGAGCCACCACTGAAACTCTGAGAAAGGAAAGTATAAACTCCATTCTGGACAGGATGACCAAGCAGCCTGCTAAATAGAGTATCTACTTTAAGGTGCAAACAGAGCATATAAGGCATGCATGGAAACGCAGCAGTGTTCCCTCAGCACAAGGGTCAAGAATGTAAGGATCCGACCGCGGCGCCTCAGAGTAAACATGCATCAGCAAGTGGGAGAAGACGTTTCCCCTGAACTGAGGCTCGACTCGTCTCTTCCCTGAACGTTGGGTGCATGGATGTCTTCAGCACATTTAGAGCTTTAGGAATGGGGACACCATGCAAGTACCACGGGCTGGTGAATTTGTAGCCCTGATGGTCTGCAGTGAGCACCTCTTGAGTGTTTTCTTACATTTTCCTATATTCGTTTTTTTGCCGGGATTTCTGAATCGGCTAGAATTTGCAAATGGCCACCATCTGAAAGATTTCCAGCACCCTCCAACCAATCACATGGCTCCAAGTATTTACTTCTAGGAGGTTGTCTATACCACTTAGCCTTTTTTTTACACCTGTTTTGCTTGTTCGATGAAAACAGAGCAAACCCAATCTGAATGGCCCAGCTCTGGGATTGGGATTTCAAAATGTTACCTTTTAGCATTTAACCTCTCTCCGTCTTCCAGAGACCACAGTTAAGAAGAAGTTCTCAAAAACAGTGAAAACATTTTAAAAAAAGAGTTCTGTGTTAAGTGGTTACCTGCCAAAATTGGGGCATTCTGGAAATCAGTGGTTGAGGCAGCTTTTGGTGCCATGGGTGGATAATAGGGCACAAGTGGGAGGATGGGGGCACACTGGGCACCAGGGGTAAGATGGGGGGTGGCCGCCACTCCTGCTCCCCCCCGTGGATTCGTCACTGCTCGAGTTATCCCTACAAACAAATCCCTGGGGTGCAGGGAACTGAGCACGATACATTTGGCATCTCATACAACTTCGTCCCTCCCCACCTCTTGCCTAGAAACACTTGTGTACAGGCGCGTTATAAATAACTTATATCATATCATATCAAGCAATCTTCACCCAACAGGGAAAAAAAAGGGGAATACGTCAAGGAAATATGTTTGCAACGTTTGTGCGGTTTGGTTAATATCATTTAAAGTTACAGACCTTCAAAAATGCTCACAGAGGGTAACTTTAATGTGATCAAATATTGAGGCATATTGAATGTTTCAAACGAGAGAGTGCAGGACTGCATGTTATGCTGTGTCATGTTAGGCCCTTCAATAATGTTTCTTAATTATTATGGCTGCTACAAATCTAATGGACCAATAAAACCACCAGGGCCTCAGGGGGCACTGGTAGAAGAAGCCGGGTGATTTGCAGATGGCACCAAAACTCTGAGGTGCTGTTATTGGGCCACAACATACATGAAGCGCTATCCATTCGTATATAACAGCAACCATATTTTAGCTTCTCATTGGTTGAAATGCGTAATTCACATGAATGGCGTGTTCCCTCTGAATTAACGGTAAATAAAAAAAGTGGCTATTTCCAGTGAATTGTGTTGTTTTAAACGCAGAGCTGTTTGAGCATTAAAGATATCAAAACATATGCTGCCTGGTGTAGCCCCCCGTACCATGAGGTGAGGCTTTGCCAGTTTGTGTAATCATACCTATTTTGTCTCTTATGCTGTCTGATGTAGCCCCCCATACCATGAGGTGAGGCTTTGCCAGTTTGTGTAATTGTAACTATTTGTCTCATATGCTGCCCGATGTAACCCCCGTACCATGAGGTGAGGCTTTGCCAGTTTGTGTAATCGTACCTATTTTGTCTCTTATGCTGCCCGATTTAGCCCCTGTACCATGAGGTGAGGCTTTGCCAGTTTGTGTTCTTACACTAATTCAGCTCTGTAACCATATGCGTTTCCTTGCACTTTACCAATGTACCATGTACTTTCCTGTAACTAGCGCCTAGATGCCCCAGGGCTTTGTGCGCTGAAATAAATGAAAAAATAAAATAAATAAAATATCTTTTGTATGTCTATCTTTCAGATGTGCCAGAGAGCCTGAAGACTATGCAAATGGCAGCGGCGCACACTATAGATTCCAGTAGCATAAATGGGTGCGCGCATATGGGGGCGGGCGTAGACATCCATATGCTCTTAGGCAGTGGTGGTAGAGGAAAGAAAATGAACTTGGCTGCATCCAAAAAGGAGGGAGTGGGATGGTCGGACAGATGGCCAGGAGTGGGAGGGGGGCAGGGTACACGTGTCGAGTGGAGGGCGAGGGGGGGTTTGACCAGGATCACAAACTTTGGCTCAAATTATTGTTTTTCAAGGTTTACAGTGATCATGTCTTATAGAGTTTACTTACAAAAAACACAAATTGCAGAATAAAGCCACATGGCAACATGTAAATCCTTATAGCAACATGCTAAACCAAAACAAAATCATTGTGGCTTTAATTTTCACATCCTGAATGGTAAACTATACGACCCAGAATGCAAGATACCGCCAACTTGAAAAATCTTGTTTACCCCACTGTACTTTGTGATTTAAGACAGATATGCCAGAGAGCCTGAAGACCATGCAAATGGTAGCGGCGCACACTATAGATTCCAGTAGCATAAATGTGTGCGTGCCTTTTGGGGGCAGGCGTAGACATCTATATGCTCTTAGGCAGTGGTGGAAGAGGAAAAAAATGAACTAGTGGTACTTTGGCTGCATCCAAAAAGGAAGGAGTGGGATGGTCGGACAGATGGCCGGGAGGGTGAGGGGGGGGCACGGTACGCGTGTCGAGTGGAAGGGCGAGGGGGGGGGGGGGTTGACCAGGATCACAAACTTTGGCTCAAATTATTGGATTTCAGAGTTTACAGTAATAATGTCTTATAGAGTTTCCTGCAAATAACAAGGGGGGTCCTGGGAGACTCTCTGCCAGACATGAGTCCTGGTTACAAGAGCCTTACCCAGAGTCTTTAGCTCACCATCTTTCACAGAGAAGAAATATCCCAAACATATCAGTCTTTGTCCTGCCCTGGGGAAGTCCAGCACCGAAATGCTAGGCAATTCTCCTCTGAACAAGAGTACCAACAGAAACCACAGACACGTGTTTCGGTCTGGTTGGACCTCATCAGTAGGGAGGAGCTGTGCCTCTCTAAGAATAGTGAGCAAGGGGTCCACGTCTGGATTCCCCTAGTAACTTACTCTGGGTAAGTCCCTCATAACCAGGACTAAGGTCTGGCAGAGGGACTCCCAAGACCCCCCTTGTTAATTTATAGAGTTTACTTACAAAAAACACAAATTGCATAATAAAGCCACATGGCAACATGTAAATCCTTATAGCAACATGCTAAGCCAAAACAAAATAATTGTGGCTTTAATTTTCACATCCTGAATGGTAAACTATACAACCCAGAATGCAAGATACTGCCAACCTGCAAAAATGTATTTAACCCCACTGTACTTTGTGATTTAAGACATGTAATGAAAGAAGTTGTGAAATAAACAAAGATAGCACATTCTTTGCCACAAACTTCCAGCTCGTTGTTATTCATGTTGTTGAAAACATTTGATTAGTGACTTAAAGCAACTTTATTTTTTTGCATGTTAAGATATTAAACTTCCTGGATATAAACAAATCTTTAAATGTGTGTTTTGTGTTGCTCCCTTTAACTATCAAAGATTTGCCAGGTCACTAGTGCTTGGTGAGCTCTTTGAGTTGGAAATGTTCCAACATGCATATGAAAGGCTCTGCCACTGATAAAATAAATTAACCTGAGCACCTTAGGGACCTGCAGAGCCACGAACGCTGTGTGCCTGCCTAGCTGTGACTTGGGAAACTGGCAGTGCTTGAATGTCCGGCCTGAGCCAATTCCATATTTGGCTCACGAGAAAGAAAAGTGTTGAGGACGCATTGATTGAGCCTTTGAACTAAAGGTATGCACTGTAAAAAGCAAACAACCTAGTGGTGCTGTGTACCAATGATTTATATTACACTTCCATCTCTGCTCTTAGGAGTTGGGAACAGTGCTGCAAACTGTTTATACAGCATTGCACGTAGTGTGGAGTTGCGCGAGAGCACTGCTCTCCTCCAGTTGTTCCTTATTTGCATTTCAGAGTCCCTACTGCGTAACGCACATAGCCTTTCATCAGATCGTCGTGTGCAAGGCTACGGTTTATGCTGCCCTCCCAGAGCAGACAATGGGGAGGGTGTGGGGCCTCTAGGTAGCGCAACTCCAGAGCAGCAGGAATAATGACCAGGTGCTGAGAGAGGAGAGCACATGACATGTGGGAACAAGGGACGGCGAAGAAAGTTAAGGGAGACAAAACCACCAAAACACTGCATGGTTTGGACAGCGCACCATGTGAAGAGGTTCATGCTTCTACTGCACTCATGACTAGGGCTGGCCCTAGGATTTGCAGGGACCTGGGCAGAAAAGGATGTGTGGGCCCCACTAATTTGCATAAATCTTGATGTCAGTGATATCACAGAATTAGTCTTTAGGACGCAAAGATATCATGGGAAGTTAAATTAAAAACATGGTGCCATGCGTAAGGTAGTAGACAAATACACTGTGACGTCCAGTATATGAATTGTCAATGTTAACATTTACCTATGTGGCAATATCAGGAGTGCAGCTTTTTTTAAATTTATTTATTATTTTTTTTTTTAAGTAGCAGACAGCTGAATGCTGTGTACAGACTTCTAATTTTGGCAGATAAGGCAAAGTGTGATAAACGTTGCAAGAGCACTCACTTTGGTTAAGAGGCGAAGGTCGGATTTGAGAGCACTCTGCAATTCAGGAACTTGAACACATCTCTTCCCAGATGTAATTGATAGAAATACTGTTTGTAAAAGGTCTTTTGAAACTTTGGTTTAAAAACACTATCTGACTGGAACGCATTGCAAAAATATGGTGATTGTGTTTTGCTAACTGAAACTCACTTTCGCATTTAGACAGGATTGTGAATGTTAGCACGTGCCACACTTAGATGGATCTTCAATGTTAGCACATCCCACACTTAAATGGAACTGTGAACACTGGCCTGCGTCGCATCTAGACAGAACTGTGAATGTTAGCATGTTAAATATCATATAACCCACTAACCAAAAATGCTTAACATCTCTGCATAATTATCTCATTAAAAAAACTCACACAATCATCTCTCGCACAACAACCCGCACGCACTTCACAACACTGCAACAACACATACGCTGCACCAACAGCACACGAGGACTGACATCGATCCAATACTCGCACCAAAGCTCAGCACCTGGTGTATACCGAGTTGAAGCTGCCAGCGGAACACCACTCCTCTCAGTATCCTACTGCCTCTTCACCTACCAACCCATCCAACCTTCTCCCTTGCAGATCCGCCAGAGCACCTGGGGACCAACTCCGTTGGTGACGGGGCACGGTACAAATATCTTTAACATTTAACATTAAACATTTCTGTTTTTGCAGAGGTTTCGCATTTTCTTTTATTTTCATTGTGTGTATATTTGGGCATAACGTTCAAATTAGCAATATACTTTTATTTCGGAAGCTACCGATAAGGATTATTTTGACTGTAAAAAAAAACAAATAACTATGTTTATCAAGTGCTGCTCACTACAAAAAGAGAAGGTACCCCATGAAAGTATCCCCTGAGCCTTGATGGCGGGGGGGGTGAGTGGCCCAAAACTGTTTGCTGGGCGTAGAATAGCAGGGGATCCTATGGCAGAAAGTTGCAAAGGCAACTGAGCAGGTTAGGAGACTGTTGCAGAGATATTATATACATTTAGACCTTCCTTTAAATCATATGTCTTCTTTTCTGTTCCTACGGCAACATGTGCTGTAAAATGTGGTGTTTTGACATGGGAATAAGTGTGGCTCCCTTGCTTCAGTCGGTGTGGGAACTTTTTCCCCCACAGCGAAAATTAAAAGCTGGCACCCACGAATAGACACACAGTAAGCGAACATATCTTAAAGTGAAAGATACAAATTTAGTTCACTTGACCTTTCCTCTTAGAAGAAAGTGCACTAGACAAAAGAGCATTGAGCTTTCAAAAAAAGTAATCAACAAAAGAAAAATAACCTGAGAGCGGAAATGTTGCAATAAATATGCTGGCAAAGTATAAAAGGTGCTCATCTTTTTAACCCAGCAATAAGTAGTGAAATAGTCCCAAGAAAACAAAATCCCAATACGAGCATGTACTTTGTTGATCATTTATGCGTCTTGTGGGTAAGTGTCTGTACTGGAAACCTGGCAATCTGGGTGAAATCCTGGTAGCCGAATGCCTGAGCAAGCTTGCCAACCTCAAAAAATACCCAAGCGCTGCGGCCGCCCTCTGAAAAAAGTTATGCTGTCCACCCACATGTATCCTTTACTTGTGCCCTGAAAAGCAGCACATGGCCACAATCGAGGAAAAATAACTGCACCAGTTTCCAGGATTGCAACCTCTCTTGCCACATCCTGGGTAAATATTCAGGATTTGCTTGCCCTCTCATCATTCCCCCTGCTCAACCCTACGTCTGACTTTCAAGAATATACACATTATTATAGAAATATGTTAAGCAAAAATGCATTTTCAAGACGTATAACAACATGTAATGTGTGATAAGGTTACCTGCTTGTGTTTCAGTGATTGACAAATGCAGAGTTTATATATGATGTGATGAAAACATCACATTCTACCAAAAAGAAACTATTTTGAGTGTGTTAAATATGAACATCTGAAAATAATGTAGCTATTTAAAACTGTTTTGTTTCATGTATTGTAATTTACCTGGAGGAGAGCGTAGATTTAGGCAGCTAACTGGTGCTTTGTGTGTGCGTTCAGAATGCAAATGCCTATTTGCAATACTTAACACAGAAACGTTAGGAACATCTCCCCCAAAACAAAGGTCTCTTAAATGGACCATCATTTTTAAATCTCCCCCGCTTTAATGCGCTGCTTGAAGAAAGTGATAGGCACATTGACGTCATTTCACCAAAATGCCAGTGGTAGCGGATGTGACATCACACAACCCTTGACCTCTGATGACATCACAGGAAGTGATGTCATTTGACACAGCCCCGAAGTGACAGCACAGGAAATGAAGGAACACGACCTTTCACCCCTTTCACCCCTTGACAAAACAGGAAGGGGCATCACATAGCATTGTTCCTATGTACGCAACGAAAAATATGGTTACGATATCACCATAATGTGATATACATTTCATACAAGAATGGCCCTGGGAACCCACACAGACTGCCCATGCCTGGAGCCGGCTTTGCTATGACAGCAGGAATGGACTGTCCATTGTGTTGTGTCTTCATGTTCACGTATCCGTCCTTTTGTTGCAAGCGCCCAGAAGTGACTAACCATTGCATGTGGTGCAGGTGCAAATCACAATAAATACATGGAAATGTGCGTACACTGGTGAAAAGAGGAAGATGGTTGGTAAGGCAGGACGAGGTTGGAGTGTGTGGGAGGTACTTTGGTTAATTAAAGCACCAGCACAGCATGGAAGGATGCATTCTTTGGTACCCTTAGAAGTAGAAGTCGTGGTCTGTGACTGGATGCGGGTGACAGAGAGGTAAGTGGACACAATACTATACTGGGGTGTGGCCAGCAATACGTTATTCTGCTACAAACTTTAAGTGTTGCTCTCGAGAGTGCGAGCACTCAATGTGAGACCAGAGGACTCTGTCAAGGCATTAATCTGCAGGAGATGTCAGATCTCATCAAGCTAAAATCCTCCATCCAAAGGGCTTGCTACGGGACCCCAAACAAGATGTCGGGAATGGCCAGCCAGATGCACAAACATGCTCCAAGTATGCCGGGGTACATGAGAAGGCGCAACCCCTTTTGGAAGGGGACAGAGCTGCGATCAGAGGCGTTGCTAGGTGAGTTCTGAGGGGGCTATAGCCCCGGGTCTTTTGGTTGTAGCCCCTGATAAAAGCTCAGGGGCTACCACCAAAAGGCTAGCTAGCCACAAGTCCCGACAGTCCCAGATCTTTTCCAGACCTAGCAACACCCCTGCCTGCGATCAATGAGCAGCCAGTCCCTCGCATTGCAGTCTTTGTACTGGGACGTGAGGAGGGGCTCTGGGAGAACCAGGGTCCCCCAGGGTATTTTAGAGGCCCAATGTAAATTTAAACACTGACTGTCTTTTTCAAAATTAAGATTTAAAATGGACCTGGGGATTCGAACCGCAGTAGCCAGGCTCACAGGCACATTTCGGGACTGCACTCTCCAGGGAAAACATTGCATTGATTCTTGGATTTTCAAACATGCACATAACATTTTAAACCCTATGAGAAGAAAATATCCTCCCTTGGATTTTTGTGTATGTTGTTTTTATGAAAGGCAAATTCCCATTTGTTCTGTGTAATTAGTATGGTTATGCAAAGTCAATTGAATCAAATTTGCATAGGTTACCTTCATATGCTAATTTCTGGTAACATCATATCCCATTGTGTATGTTAATGAGTCCCCCCAATTCTTTTTTAGGACTTGACCCCTGGGTAGATCGCCTGCTATTATTATACAGTCTGGTTTGGATGGGCAACGTGCTGGCTCCGAATTGATCTGGGGATTGTGGAAATCACTGGTGAGTTCCAGGTCTGAGGACTAATGCCATCAAGAACACATATTATGGACGAATACAAATCCTGCCTTCCATCCACCAACAGTACTGTTCTACTGTATAAAATGCAAAGCCCAAAGCTGGTACCCGCAGTTCTCGAGCTAGGTTTGTGCTTTAAGCAATACAATAAATGGAGAAAGCAGTGTACAGCTACAAGGGAGAGGGCGCCAAGCTGTGGCCAATCCCGATGGCAGTTGTGTGTAAGAATGTTCTACGAGTTCTGGCTTCAGTACGTGACCGGAGGAGGCTCAGAAGTGACAATGCTGCGGGATTAAGGGATTAGGATGGCACTATGCATCTACTATAAGAGACAGCAAGGAAGGTGCAGGAAAAGAGGTTGGGTTAAGGGATTCAAGGGAGAGACTCCGGGGTAAGAGGGTAGTGATCGAAAGCCAGGAGTAAGCAATGCAAGGCTGAGGGAGGGGTTTGGGAGTAAGAGGTTGAGATGTAAATCCGGTGGCCGGGAGGCACGTCAGTGGTATTACAAGTGCCAGTTAATGCACAAGCAGTCCCCCGTTCGAGACTATATGAATCAGGCGAGTTGCATTTCTAATGAAGCAAGGTTAAAACTAGGTGCATGCGCACAAAATAGGCAGTTTGATTGACAGGAAGGATAAGTGAGAATGCGGCGGGGGGGAACGATAGTTATTGCGGTCCAAATCTAGTTCTCAATGCAGGATTCCTATTGCAGTAAATTCAGGGACCAATCTATTTTTAAATAGCCAAACATTGATGTTGCAGCCTTTCTTTCCAGCTCTGGCCTCATTCCTTCCGCATGAAGTGGACGTCACAGGCGCCAGCTTCCTCTGTGGAAATGTGAGATAACAGTTGTATATTTAGTACAGACTCTGTTTAAAGTCTACACAGCGCTGTAGATGACGCACAGTGGTTACGAGGGAACTTAAGATACATCCTATCGGCATGAAAATACACAGATCTTTCCAGGTGGCCAGCAGAGGAAACCATGATTTGTAATAGCACATGGGAGAACAAGGCACGGTGGAATTCAAAATAAAATAGTCATGGGTTAGAGAGATGCAATGCATATACTCCTCCACTGCTACTAAAGCATGAATTGAAATGGAAACCTTTTATGGAATATTTAGCCTGTGATACCTCTGCTTAATTGACACCCAATACGTCAGGCTTATGCGCATCATCCCTGTGCGTTTCCCTCTTATTCCTACCCTACCTCTTGTATAGGTTCCGTCTGTCCTGTCTTGTCTTTGATATATGTCTTATTCCCCCTACATACCCAAAAGCTAAATATTCATATACACTAACCTCATGTCCATACAAAACATTCATGTATTCCAATAGACAGTTTATTGTTGTCATGCCTGCGCCATGGGCGCATCCATTTACGCTCAATTTGGACTATATGTTTATCATTTAGTTACAACAGACTCTTGGATCCATCTATATTTACTTTGGGAACTTTATTTCCCATTTGCGAGACTTTGGTACTTTATTATTATTTCCAACAAACTACGCATACCATAATGCACCTGGCTACAAGCATCAATTCCTGGCTGTTCCTATTGGTTATCAAAGGAACTACACCCCCCAGAAGCCCTAGGGACTTGCCCTGCTTCCACCAGCCCAGGAACAGAAAGGGAGGTGGCCGATTGCCTGCAGGTGTGCTTCGCCAGGTGCAACCAATTAGCCTGCCCCTGTGCTGGGCTAGGCAGTATAAAGGCTGCTGCCTGCAGTGGCTCAGCCTCTTGCATCTGAGAGTCCTTCCTCCACCTTTTGCATCTTCCTACGGATCGTGTATGCTGCTTACCTTCACTCCTGCTTGGACCCTGCCTTGTTGCTTGCTCCACCCTGCTGCCTCCAGCCATAGCCTTCCAGGCTCCCTGCCTCACAGCCCTGCTCCTCTGGGCTCTCCACACTGCAGCCGATCACGCTCTGCTGCCTTCCAGCCTCCGCCCTTGCCCTGCCGGGCTCTCCACATTGCAGCCGATCACGCTCTGCTGCCTTCCAGCCTCCGCCCTTGCCCTGCCGGGCTCTCCACATTGCAGCCGATCACGCTCTGCTGCCTTCCAGCCTCCGCCCTTGCCCTGCCGGGCTCTCCACATTGCAGCCGATCACGCTCCGCTGCCTTCCAGCCTCCGCCCTTGCCCTGCCGGGCTCTCCACATTGCAGCCGATCACGCTCTGCTGCCTTCCAGCCTCCGCCCTTGCCCTGCCGGGCTCTCCACATAGCAGCCGATCACGCTCTGCTGCCTTCCAGCCTCCGCCCTTGCCCTGCCGGGCTCTCCACATTGCAGCCGATCACGCTCTGCTGCCTTCCAGCCTCCGCCCTTGCCCTGCGGACCCTCTACATTGCAGCTGATCACGCTCTGCTGCTTTCCAGCCTCAGCTCTTGTCCTCTGGGCTCCCTGCTCTGCAGCCTGCCTCACTCCGGCAGCCTTCAGCCCTTGTCTTCTGGGCTCCCTGCTCTGCAGCCTACCTCACTCTGGCTACCTACAGCCCTTGTCCTCTGGACCTTCCTACTTTGCAGCTTATCACGCTCCGCTGCCTACTACCTACCTTTTCCGCTGGGTTCTCGGCCTAGCAGCCCTCTACAGTCCTCTGCTACCTTCTACGTTCAGCGGCCCTGTCCCTCAGGGTTCACTTCTTACTGCCCGGCCCTTAAGGGATCCTTGCCGTGCAGTCTGCTTTACTCTGCTGCCCTAAGCCCTTTTCCTCTGGGCGTTCTACCTTACAGTCCTACCCCTGTGGGCTTACTCATTGCTTCCCTGCTCCTCTGAGCTCTCAACCTTGTTCCTTACTGTCCTCTGCTATCCTATCCTGTTACACGACTTTCCTTTCATTTCCTTCTGCTAGTTTGCTATCACCTCCTTTCCTGGATTTGTCTGTAGTATCTTCTCTTGTACTGTTTGTAGACCCTTTTGTACAGAGCTTGTCTGTTGGTTCCCATCAGTCAACCTCTGCCCCTTCCCTTGTCCTGTTTCTACATTACAGACACCCAGAGCTGCTGTTCCAAGTCATGAGCAAACAGCGTGGGCCTCTGTTATAGCAAACTGTGCAGAAGGCTAGAGTATTTCCAAGGTTCGTGGAATACTCTTTTCCTATATCTGCATACACCCCAAGAGGGTATTCATTCTGTATCTTTTCCCTTGCTACTCTTGCTTACTCTTCGTTCTCTTTCCTTTCCGCTGTGTGTGTTCTTATCTGTCCACTTTATTTGGCACAACCACCCAAACCCTTTCTGGGTGTCCTGTGCCACTCTTAATAGAGTGCCACTCCTGACAATTGTATACATTTGTTAATGTATTGCTCTAATAGGTTGATGAGTTTCATTGCAATCCTTTTATGCCTTGTATGGTTGTGGCTAATAAAAACAGTTTAAAAAAAGGAAAAAAAAGACATCATCGCTACAATATGCAATTAGTTGGCCTAATACATAATGGGCGGTCTAACATTAAAGATTCGGATTGCTTGGCTTCTTACTGACCAATCTTGAACAACTAACAGGTCGTCAAGACATGAGCCGGATAGGATTAGGGGGAGAGTGGTCCACGGACTGCTTCCTTTCATTAAAGAAGATACCATCCCTCATTTCTAGGCCATAAGCCAGAGTGATCTCTTTCTATTTGGTGTTATGTGGTGTCTCATGTCTGGGGATATGTGTAAGGAGTAAGGTAGGTGTCTTATCTGTAATCACGGCTACTGAATAGGCAGTGTTCTTCAATTATGGGTCATGTGCGATGGGACCATGTTTGTAATTATTTCACCCTGCATTTATTAGGATTTTAGCTAACATTAATGTAAGTGTTATGGTTTCTCTTACCACTGGGGACACTCTTGAGCTATTCTTTGGCTTTTATTTGTCTTGCACCCAGCTTACAAAGGCTAGTTGTGGTCTTAATTAATCTAAGAATATATGGCTTACGTCCTGGGACTCGTTATCATGCTTTCTCTCTGCCGTTCCTATCCTCCCTTTTTCATGGTAACCGTGACTTGTTTTGCTAGCTGCTGTGAGAGCTCTGCACAGATCTGTATTTTGTTATTTCAGCATTTGGAGTTCTCATGCAGCCTTGAGGCCTTGAGTTTACTTAGAAGCGTGTTGCAGCTTCCATTTTGGAAAGGATGGCTGCTCATTACTGTTGCATTTCTTGTTAGTGAGCTATATTCGCATGTTATTCATGTTGCATTCATCTTATACATTGCTTATGCTAGTATTCTTCATCTCTTATGGATGCTGTTATAGTTAATGCATGTGTTACCTAGTGTTCGCATTCTTCGTGTTGAGTGCACATTTGCTTCTTGTCTAGCGCATGCACATGTATTGAAATAACGTTGGTTTGGTGTATTCGTGCCATCTTCAGCGCTAGATTGTATCCATCTCTTGCTGCACCTGCCTGGGATAAGGAAGGTACAGTTGGCTCAGTCAATAACCTTTCTCATCTGTGCAATCTGAACGGGGTAGGGGCAGACGCTATGGATGAATTATTCATCTACCTCTCAACACCACTTTCTATTGTTTTTACACTAATAGGAAACTGGCCATGGATATTGTATATTTTACAACGCTATCAGGCCTTTAGCCATTTAAAATGCTACCAAGCCACTGGTCATGGCCTTTGGCCATGGCCAGTGGTTTTCCACCCTCGACATCAATGTAGCTGTATAAATATCCGTTTTTAATAAATGTTTTACTTTTTCCCAATAACCGCAACACTAAGACCAATCGACTATATATAGCAGCGATTATCAGTCGTAGCAACCATTATTGGGAAAAACTGGGGAAAAAATGTTCCCTTGGACCTCCAACTCATTCACCAAGTGCCCTTCTCCTCATGGCAAGCCTCCCCCCCACTCCCACAAACACCCATTTGCCTCCCTAACCCTCACCCAGACCCCCTGAAATGCTGCTGGTTTCGTGTGACGCACTTTCTTTGCCGACCTCGTCTTCTGTGTTACCCACCGGTATCCCGCTGATATTCGTGGCTATGGGAAAACGTTTGTGCTACAAACTTTGTCCCTAGTCCACTCCCATTGCTCAAATTTCTCCCACAGCCCAAGCCCCCACCTCTAGCCTGATGCCATTTCATCATTTACCTGCCTCCAAATGGCTTTTTTCTGATGGTCTCGGATATAGCTGCGGCTAACCCTCGCATCTGAAAAAAAAGATGCCAGCTTTTTCATTTCTGAAAAGCCTCTCTGCCACAATGCATCATGGGAATATCACTATAATTTTGTGAGAAGGCGGCATCCCCTTCTCTGTCAACTATTTAAAAAAACTACTGGACAGAATAACGCTAAACCACAAAAGTATTGCAAGTCAATGTTTCGTGCCCAAGATGTTTTGGAGCTGGTCCAAATCCGTCAGGTGGTTTTCGATGTGCTGTGGAGCAAAAATTGACCCTTTTTTGTTTATGGGAAAGTGAATGGGGAGTACGCCAAAAGTGCTTTTTTTGTTTTCTGATTACCTTTTGTTATTTTTTTCTGAATATTTCCCAAACTTTCCAGTCTGGAGGGAGGGGTTCCAGAGAGGGGGTAGGGGAGAGGAGGGGGTAGTGGGCATCCAAAGCTGTCTGAAAAATATTAACCATATCTGTTGCACAAATCCAATGTTACTAGCAATAATTATTTTTTGATTTCCTATGTAACTCACGACTCTCCTTAAATATAGGGCTACGACTGCCGCCCTATGTATATATGAAAATGTTCATACACAGGCTTACTCCTAATCTCCCTCCCCTTTTCCGCATAGGAATTGCCTGCTGTCCTCTCACACACAAAACTCTACTGTGAATGCCTAGGCATTTGATGGACAAGTACTCGCATTTGATGGCACAACCTGGCATGTGGTGCGAGCATCCAGCAATAGTACCTGGGCATATAATGCCAAAAACTGCATATTGTAAGCGTACCTAAAAGTGAGAGGGCAAATTATGGGAGTACTTGGAGAATGCTGACAATAGCTAGTGGGTAGAGCCAACGTTTGTTGCTTGGCATTTGTAAAATTGCCACTAGCTTGGTAGCGAGGACACAGTGTCCAGGTGCAGTGCTGCAGGTCTTTTAGGTTATTGATACTGTAGGCGATCTGACATTCCATAGGAAAAATGACAGCGGAGGACATTGCAACATTGTATGCATTGCACTTCATCAGCATCAGGACACCGGTGCATGACAAGCTTCCATAACAAGACCACAATGCATAATGTGGGGATGGGCCTTTAATCACCTTAACCCATAACAGGCCCACAATTTAAGAAGTGAGTATATGGTTGTACATAAAGCAAGTTTATTATACAAAGCTCTGCAGAGCGGTTAGATGGTGTTGCAGGAACAAACTAGCCCAAGTCTCCTCAATACAGTATACGTTGGCAACCTATATACTTTATGCAACAATTTCAAACACTTCCAGATACCTTATTACCATCCACACCCTAAATATGATTGGACAAAACATTTTCAAAGAAATTCCATCTTTTACCAATCCTTCCATTTTCATTGGCCAGTCTTATCTTGATTATTATCTTCAGATCATATTCAAAAACACACATCTTCTTGGGATTCGTCCGTAGTAGGTCATGACGTCAGTATATGGGTAAACATTGGTATTGAAAACATAATTAATTGCTAGCAATAACTGGCCCAAGGCCTGTAACTTTAAGTGTGATTGCACATGGTCCACTTACGTATTTTAGTAAATAGAGGAAGGTCTGCATAAACAGGATTTTCTTTGAACTACTGATTGCGATCTCCATTCCCCAGATTCCTAGCACCTCTAAAAGACCTAATTTATGCAGCCACATACAGTCTCTGATAACCAGAAAACACTTAACTGATGGACCCTTGTGTCGGGGCTCTTTTTTATTATCACCAAACAAATAACTAACCCCCTCTAAAGATTTTAATACAAAGGGCGAGATAACATCTGTCCCCTTGCAGGACTGTAAACCTTGCCCTGTTCGTATGCAGACCTACTTACTAGGTAACTCATTCAAGAATGTCCCTGCTACTTAGAATTCACATGTAACAGCTAACCAAGGAGCAAAGCACCCCATCGCGTGGACTGTGTTCATGTTGCATTTGCAGTTTTAATATTTCTACGTGCGTGAAGATGTAATATGTATACATTCTAAACGATTCTAACACTAAAAGTAACATATACTTAACTCCATTCGATTCATATGAATTTGCAACACTGCCCCAGTTCGCTATCATCCCCACATCATCAATATGGTGTGCGCAACATGATTCCCTCGTAATAATGGGGACCCTCCTTGACCACCCCGACAATAGTGCTACACTCTGTGCATTGGACTACATCAATACTGAGATAAGACATAGCAATTTTGCTTTAACTTCAAACTCTCCACCCTCATCATCTTCCTAATCAATTAGGGGTTCTCACCACGTGACAGACCTTTTTTAAAAAAATCTTTACATACACACCCCCTCACCCCAGTCCCCCCTCCCATTACCTTTAACCAGACCATGTTGAAGATTCTGATCCTATGAAATACAGCGGCTTACTAATGGGGTGTGGACCATGAGTCGTTTTGTCACCTGACTCCATGTCAGGAGGGAGAGCGAGTCCCAGTACTGGGCTTTCAATTTTCCATCAATCGTCTGCTGGGAGTTGTAAAGCCCAGGAGTGGAGTAGAGTGTCCCCCACAACATTGAGTCATCTGGCGACCACAGCCAAAACGAGAATGACACCTGCTGCAGGCCACAGTGGCACACAGGTCTCCCACAACAGAGCAATATATGCTAATGGAGCAGTGGCAGCTTGAGGGCTCATTGCTGATATGTGACCAAACCTCCCCATATACACAGATATCAGAGCAGCGGTGAGTGCCAATAGCTCAGAGAAAAAGCACT
Organism: Ambystoma mexicanum; assembly: GCF_040938575.1. Taxonomy (NCBI): domain Eukaryota; kingdom Metazoa; phylum Chordata; class Amphibia; order Caudata; family Ambystomatidae; genus Ambystoma; species Ambystoma mexicanum. The sequence continues at coordinate 836,425,000 of NC_090925.1, forward strand.
CAAAAGAGGATCACCCGGCTGAGAAGATGTGACATGGTGAATGCCGAGCTGCTCCAAGTGCTAATACCTGGGCAGAGGTTCCCGATAACGCCACATCTTTGCCAATCACTGAAGAGAATGAATGGCCTAGGGCTGGGATAAAGTAAATACCACCCACATGAGCAAATGGGTCTGCCAATCCTCCAGACAAGAGAGAGCCAGGTCTGGGTCTCCATCTAGACCCCCTCTGCCAAAAAGACAGGAGAGGACGATGTCTCCTAGCAGATGTTCCAGACATGAGAGTAGCTCTCATGCAAGAAGGCACACACAAAGCACATGTGGGAGAGGCTGTGCTCGATTTGTGAGGGTGTTTGCCAAGGCTGAGGTCTGTGACTTATTGATGAGCACTAGCACTTTTTTGTCGCAGATCCATTTAGATCATGATGTGGTATCTTGCCAACATTATTATTTTAACTGCCATAATCACGGTCATAATCACACAATAGGCCGCAACAGTGTGCACACGCCACGTGCACCTGCACACTTTGCTGCCTCCTTATTGTTCAGGAACACGTTGGCCCATGTCAGCACTGCTGCGATAACTTTCATAAATAGCCATGAGCCAGAAAGGTGACACTGGAAAATTATAACGAGGATCAGATGTTTATAAACTTAGTTTAACATTCTAGGTCTCATATCAGGTATCGCGTCTTTTTGCCGACACCCGTTTTTCCGACGGGTGTTTTGCTGTGGGAGTTTTGCCAACAATTCTCATCGAAAAATGTTTGAGGGGTGGGAAAGGGTAAATGAAAGGTTGGGGAAAGGTAAATAAAAAAATTATTAAATTAAGAAAGGTTGGGGGGGCACTCCAAAAATAATGTTAAATGTCGAAGTTTTTCGACAAAAACTCCGCAGCAAGACACCCGTCAGAAAAAAGGAGTTTGGCGAAACGACATGGAACCCTCATATCAGTGTTATGTCATTTTCTGTTATGTTGATTGGTATTTGTAAATTGCAACTCTGCCATTACCTACATGAGCTGGTGGGAGTTGCAGTTGCAACCCAAGGTGTGCAGAGACTGTGGGGTGCATCAGTAAGTGGTGTCAGCAGTGTGCCAGTAAGATGCTACCCTGAGGTGGCCTCGGTGTGCTAGGAAATATTTTCGCCCGGGCAGTGATTTGTCTTTTTTCAAATAGAGCACTGGAAAGGTGTACAAGTTCCAAGGATCACCAGAGGAAGGATAAGAAGCACAGAGACCCATCATCAGATCTTCCAAAATCTAAGCTGATCGATAAAGCTATTGCTGAAGTGATGGAAAAGGACAGCGTCGCTAATAAGCCAGAGGAAGCACAAGACACTGACCTGGATGCAAAAGGAAGCACGGCCAGCATGAATGCTGCACATCTGGCAGACTCCACATTTTACCGGGAAAGACTGAGGAACAGGGGAAATACTTGATTACTATACACAATATTTCTGCACTTTCCCTGATAACCATTATTGAAGCCCTACGGAAAAGAAGGGAATGGCAGCTTCCCGAAAAGATAGTTTTGCCCGAGTTCCTTTCCAAGCAATGCCCAGTGAAGGTGTCAGATCCAGCCGTATCGGAGCATAGCACAGTAGATCCAATGGTCCCGAATGCGACAAATAAGCCTTAATTGCAAGCCGGGGACATGGTCCTGAGGGACTCAATGCATTGCATGATTGATTCCTCACTTATAATAGGTTATTCAGATTAGAACCCTTGCTCTGTGACCAGGGATCTATTGGGTTTAAATGGCTCAAGCTATATTTAAGGTGCGACTGGCGATGAACGGAATAACAGAGACCGGGGAAGATTGCTGCAGCACGGAGCTCTGGCATATAGAACATCCGGATCCAGCTTACGTCGGCCACTGCTATGGACTCGACTCCAGCATCGACACTTGCTAGTAGTATGTAATAGTGGCACGCAGCATGCATGTCTCAATGATTGGCAGGTGGGTGCCAACCAAAAGAATGTGACACACCACATAACTTTCTCAGGAAACCTTTTTCGTGGGAGCACAGTTAGATGCAATGGCCAAGACATCATACAGGGATCACACCTAAAAGCAAACGCTCCAGGGTAAGACTCGGGAGAAGAGGCAATACCCCAGGTCAGAGCACAATAGGTCACATACAAGGTCCAGGGTCTTTCCAAAGACAAGACCAGGTCTCAGAGGGCAGGAGCAACAGAGGACTCAGAAGGTGGCAAATACATAAAAATAGTGGCCCGGACTACATGTCGGCGGGAAGAAGGCCAAGGGCTTTCACACACAACTGGAAGATACTAATTGAAGATCCTTGGGTGGCAGAGAATGTGAAGTCAGGTTACATGGTAGCATGCTCACGGGATCCTGCAAGCACAGACATTGGGAGCAGAAACATTCTGAAACCCTTTGCAACACTTGATAGAAGGCCTGCCGCTGAAGAAAGCTTTGGCAATAGCAACCATCCAGGAGCAGAGCATGGCGATTCACTCTCACAACCTGTAAATCTGATATCCTAGAGTTCCAGACATTGCTTTCAAAATGGACACTGCAGGGGATCTGGCCAATGCTGCAAACGGGCCTGAATCTGACACTGCTGGACCTCCGGGCTGCTTGCCATCATGGTCCCAATTCTTCCAGCTCAGCAGATGTTTCACAGGTTCGTCGCAGCAGGGAAGCATCTACAGTATGTCCTTCTTTCGGTCCGACGTTGGCCCCGTGAACATTAGTTACATTGGTGATCACGATTGAAGGTGTGCGTCATAAGGTGGGAATACAAATTCATCTTTATTTGGACAATTGGCTAAGTCAACCAAACATGGGAAGGATTGGTGTCCATACCACATCTACCTATTGGATCTGCCGGGATTCTTGTAAAGCCACAGAAAATCACAGTTCAAAACCTCAACTTTAAAGGGGCAACAGTTTCCGGCAATCGGGGTATGGCTTTCCTTCCAGCACAGAGAGCAGAGAAACCAGACACCTACTGGGTGCATTGCTAGCAGAAAAATAAGTAATGGCTGAAAATCCAAGGGCAGGTGGCCACGACAATCTTTCTGGGGCCATGGGCACCGTAAAGCATTTGGTCAACCATGTATTGGAGCATTGATCCTCACACACCTGCCAATTCAAAAGAATGATTCCGGTGACTCCTCAGCAAAACCTTTGACTAGGTGGTTGATAAATCCTCCCTATTCACTTATCAGACAAGTCACCTGGGTAGGGAGCAATATTAGAAGAGCAACATACAACGGGTAGGTGGCTATCCTCAGACAAGAATCATTTCTCCAACTGCAGAGGGTGTGCTTCTATCTGGGAAACAATATATTACTTGTCGAAGTCACTCCGAGGGAACCCTATTCTGATATGTATGGACAATACTGTCGGTGAGATGTACTTGAAAGAACAACATCGAAGTCCTCGTCTCTACTGGTGGAGAAATTCCTTCATTGGTCAGATAGGAATCTACAGATCTTGACAGCAGAACACATGCATGGTAGACAGAACATGCATGCGGGCAGATTTAGCCAAGTCTTCTCCACCTTAATAAACCTGTGCTGTCCCAGGAAACAATCATGCAGGCGTGCCAGAGATTTGGGAAACCACCAGCAGATCTCTTTGCCACTAGGGTGAGTGATATAGTTGCCTTATTTTGCTTTCAGTTCCCAGGCTCTCTGTCATTGAGGTTGATGCTCTGCACATTGCATGGCCCAGGGTCCTGCTGGATGCGTTCCCACCACGCCTCCCGATTCCCAGAGTAATCTGGAAGGTCAGGATGCATCAGGATAGTTCCACATTGGCTGCAGAAGTCATGGTTCCCTCTCCCCGGGGATCTGGCGGTGATTCTCTGTAGGATTGGCCGTCTCCACTGAGGATACCAGAGGAATCAGCTTAGTGGACGTCACAGTTGTGACTACTGGTTTTGGAGGATGTGTGGCAAGGGATGCAATCATTAGTATTTCTGGCAGATGTGGCAGGGACAGTACAAGATCGAGATGACCCTCAATAAACAGAGCGTAGTCTCACCACTGGGTTTCTTTCCAAACCTGGTGTAGGCTGCATTCTCTTTAGCATCTTCCCTGAGGGTGTTGAGATTACTGCAGAGAAATCTCTGGGCCTTTATGGTGTGGGTCTCCTTATGTCACGCTGCTGCCAGATTCACAGATCCTCAGGCTGGGGTCGGGTTACTCAAAATCTGATCTCATTTCATTGGGTTCTTCAGAAGTTCCTGGGGAGGATCAGAGGATAGCTTTTCTGGACATCCGCAGAGCCGATTGATTTGCATCATGAGGACTCAGTCATTCCTGGGATGGATCCAGGCTGTTGGTTACTCGTGGGAGCACTAAGAGAGGACCCAAGTCATTGTTACATTCCCTTACCTGGTGGATTAGACTGGTTATTGCAAAGGCTTACGACTGGCTGGTGTTTCACTTCCCTAGATAGTCCAAGGGCAAACAAGCACTGTGTGGCATCATGGCCAGAGGTTAGGGGTATTTTATGGAATGACATGTCTAAAGCAGCCATTCATTCCATGTCTTCTATATTTATTAAACATCATGGACACATGGTTCCAGTTTCAGAAAAGGCTCAGCGATGGCTTGCAGCCTAAACTCACTGGATTAGTGGGTTGATAGGCTAACTCACACAAAGGTGTTGCAAAGCAGATGATTGTGCACTCTGGGTGTGTTGGTTGATGAGCTGTGAATCTTTTTATCTTGGTTACATCATCAATTGATGAGAAAGGTGGCAAGGGAGGACAGCTCAGAGGTCATGCCTAGATTACATGAGGACAGGCCCATTACGCCAGCTCTTCTACCTCAACGCCTTACTCTGATCGCGCCCTCCTAAGACCTCTCAGAGGAATGTCATTTCTCATATTCTGTGGCAAGACAGAATTAGCTCTGCTACCTGGGCTTAGTTTTAGATCCACAATGGAGTAAGGGAGGAGGCAGGCAAAGGCCAAGGTGTAACAGTCCAAGAATAATGTTCTGTCAGGTGGATGGAAACCTCAATTGATGAAGATCCCCCAGGTTTGTCACCCTATCCGTTGCCTCATGTGTAAGCCCTTTTTCAGGTTCCTTAAAATCACACTGAGAAATTTGACAAGATTTTAAAAAATGAAACAAAAGTTGATATTAGTTATAACATCCTGCAGTGGTCCCACACTCATAAGGCTCTGCGGATTATCTGACACCAACAAGCAGAGGGAGGCTCCCAGGTTTGTGGGTTGCACCCGCGAACACCATTCCAAATTCTGCCTGCTTCAAATTCCTGGAGACAGTGGTTGGTGATAGGGGATTGGCATTGGTTCCTCAGCGATCTTCATGCATCAGCAAAGAGCACGCCAAATAATTTGAACATGGTGGAACCGCCGCGCAAACCGACACGCAACAGAGTTCTCCTTTGGAATTTGTTGTGCACACGAGTCTGCAGCAATCCTTTGGCCCTGGCCCAGTCAGCGCACAGCTGCTGTCCCTTTCACATGTGATACAGCATGTCATCAGTCTGATGCCATATCAATTGGGAGCAAATACGACATTGGTGTGGGTGTTTGGAGGAGTCGGACAGTGGAGGCGGTGGGGAGACAGATGCAGAATAGAGACAGAGTGGTGAGTTGGGATTTGAGTGGACTGCAGCAAGGGCGAGTAGAGGAGGAGAGAAGAAGGATAGTGCGTGGAGGGAGATAAGTAGACAAGGAGACCAGGAAGGAGAGAAAAAAGAGGAGAAGGGGAGGAACTAAAGAAAGGAAGGAGAGGGGATGATTAACATCAGAAGGGAGAGAACAGAACAGAGGAGACAAAGGGAACACACGTCAAAGGAGGAGGGATAGTGGTGACCTATAAGACCTTTGCCACAATGGTGTTCTGGTGGTGGTGGAGGAAAAGGCAGAGATAAAATACAAAGACTTTACCACAAGCCAAGTTGAGAGTACTTACAAAAGCTAGAGGGTGGAAGGAAGCTGGAAATCCCTGGGGTCCAACAACCTAACCTAGTTCTAAAGCACAGTGATGGTTGTGTTCTGAAAACTGTGCATGGAAGCCATGTTTTGCGCTGCCGGCGGCACATGTAGGGAGTGCGATGGGTTAGTAGGCTGCATCAGCGGCTGGCCTGTGCTGGGTCAGATGGTGGCAACTTCAGAGGCTGTCTAGATCATTGGGACAGGGCGAGGAGATGGGTGGAGTTGGTGAGGAGGGAGGGGTCAAATGCCAGGGATGTGGAATGATTTTGAGGGTAGCCGGAAGAAGACGGGCGTGCATGTGGGAAGCGGATGCAGTGTTAAATAGACAAGGGATGTGTCCATCATTTTTTTCATTATGGGCCTTAGACAAAGACAGATGCTTATACCAATTAATGGAGTAGCCTTTGAATGTGTTTACCTTTTTGGTGCAGCCCCAGTGCGCCAAACAGTCGCTTAACAGTCCCTGGGCTTTACTCCTACCGGGCTTAACGCTGCAAGGGTGGTAGCCTTCCTCCTTTGAAGTGACCCGTAGTCACGTGACCGGGTCACGTGTACCTCTCGCCCCGCCTCCTCCAGGAAGCGCGATGTAGCGACGCCGGCAAGAGCCCAATGACGCTCGCAGTGATAGGCACACAGAAGTCAGCCTCTGCACAGAAAGAGTTCACCTTGCAGAGCACGTAGCACACAGTACGGGCGGCAGCCTTCCTCCTTTGAAGCGGCCCGTAGTCACGTGACCGGGTCACGTGTCCCTCTCGCCCCGCCTCCTCCAGGAAGCGCGATGTAGCGACGCCGGCAAGAGCCCAATGATGCTCGCAGTGCCAGGCACACAGAAGTCAGCCTCTGCACAGAAAGAGTTCACCTTGCAGAGCACGTAGCACACAGTACGGGCGGCAGCCTTCCTCCTTTGAAGCGGCCGTAGTCACGTGACCGGGTCACGTGTCCCTCTTGCCCCGCCTCCTCCAGGAAGCGCGATGTAGCGACGCCGGCAAGAGCCCAATGATGCTCGCAGTGCCAGGCACACAGAAGTCAGCCTCTGCACAGAAAGAATTCACCTTGCAGAGCACGTAGCACACAGTACGGGCGGCAGCCTTCCTCCTTTGAAGCGGCCCGTAGTCACGTGACCGGGTCACGTGTCCCTCTCGCCCCGCCTCCTCCAGGAAGCGCGATGTAGCGACGCCGGCAAGAGCCCAATGATGCTCGCAGTGCCAGGCACACAGAAGTAAGCCTCTGCACAGAAAGAGTTCACCTTGCAGAGCAAGTAACACACAGTACGGGCGGCAGCCTTCCTCCTTTGAAGCGGCCCGTAGTCACGTGACCGGGTCACGTGTCCCTCTCACCCCGCCTCCTCCAGGAAGCACGATGTAGCGACGCCGGCAAGAGCCCAATGATGCTCGCAGTGCCAGGCACACAGAAGTCAGCCTCTGCACAGAAAGAGTTCACCTTGCAGAGCACGTAGCACACAGTACGGGCGGCAGCCTTCCTCCTTTGAAGCGGCCAGTAGTCACGTGACCGGGTCACGTGTCCCTCTCGCCCCGCCTCCTCCAGGAAGCGCGATGTAGCGACGCCGGCAAGAGCCCAATGATGCTCGTAGTGCCAGGCACACAGAAGTAAGCCTCTGCACAGAAAGAGTTCACCTTGCAGAGCACGTAGCACACAGTACGGGCGGCAGCCTTCCTCCTTTGAAGCGGCCCGTAGTCACGTGACCGGGTGACGTGTCCCTCTCGCCCCGCCTCCTCCAGGAAGCGCGATGTAGCGACGCCGGCAAGAGCCCAATGATGCTCGCAGTGCCAGGCACACAGAAGTCAGCCTCTGCACAGAAAGAGTTCACCTTGCAGAGCACGTAGCACACAGTACGGGCGGCAGCCTTCCTCCTTTGAAGCGGCCCGTAGTCACGTGACCGGGTCATGTGTCCCTCTCGCCCCGCCTCCTCCAGGAAGCGCGATGTAGCGACGCCGGCAAGAGCCCAATGAAGCTCGCAGTGCCAGGCACACAGAAGTCAGCCTCTGCACAGAAAGAGTTCACCTTGCAGAGCAAGTAGCACACAGTACGGGCGGCAGCCTTCCTCCTTTGAAGCGGCCCGTAGTCACGTGACCGGGTCACGTGTCCCTCTCGCCCCGCCTCCTCCAGGAAGCGCGATGTAGCGACGCCGGCAAGAGCCCAATGATGCTCGCAGTGCCAGGCACACAGAAGTCAGCCTCTGCACAGAAAGAGTTCACCTTGCAGAGCACGTAGCACCTGTGTCCATCTATTGTGTTGACTGAGCTGTGTGGTTTGTGGGATCTCCGTCTTTGTAAAGGGTGTGGGGGGGCACGGACAGCACCAGCAGATGTGCAATTATACTGTACTTTCTACCAAACAGATTGTGAGAGAGTTGGGTTTAATCAAAACACAAGGTAAGACGCTACCTCTCTCGCATATCATTAAACAATCATGTGACTGTGCTCAAACTGTGGGAAGCCTCATGCAACCGGATATCCTGGATCAGATGCCTTGTGCTTCCAGTTAATAGTTGAATAGGGACGCCTGACAAGTGGGGGGAGGGAGGGCGTGCGGGAAATAAACAAAAGCCCAGCACGCAGCCCAGGTGGAAAAAAACGGAGCAAGTAAACAGCAGCAAAGGGGGAGCTGCATTAGGAGCTAACTTTGCTCTCCTCCTTAGCTCTATCGCACTCTCCCAAATCAGCACTAACCAGACCCGAAGCACATTACTATATCAGATCGTGGGCTTTTCCCTATGGATAACTTACTCCCACATTTCTCTGCCAAACACGTGGAAAGCAGACTGGCACACAGGAACAGGTTATTCCCCACCTGCACCCATTAACACCACAGGTTTTGCATCTTCCTCTCCCACTAGCGATCCCCCACTTTTTCGCGTAAAGCCACACTCAGTGAGGCCACAATAGTGGCAGAAGAGTGCTACACAAGACAATAACATGTACGTTGCCAAACTGTGGTGAGTGCAGAGTGGAGTTCACTTACACTCCGATGCTTACTGTCTAAGAGGTCCATGGCTGCAAGTGATGTCCACAATGCATGGTTTCCTGCGCAGAGGGCAAAGTCGGCGGGAACTAAATGGTACCGCGTTCTCCAACTTTTTGGGGAAATCGATCATCATTCCCTTTATATCACCCAGAGTACCGCTCCAGTCCAGCAGGGAAGGGCACCTTTGTTCTTTTTCTACTCCTCCTCTACTGGGGATTCGAACCTGGGCCCTGCTAATACCACTCCAGCGCCACATCTTACTGGGCTGTCTCACATGATCTGCTTTGTCTTTGTCAATTAAGCACGAATTGCTGCAGGCACAGCTCCCTGTACAGGGAAAGGAAGAAGTGGGAGCGGCTATAGTCCCTTAAGAGGTGCGAATGGTGGATGCTTGGAAAGGGGTGGGTGCACAAAGCTGCATGCTGTCGGGGACAATGACCGAAACTAATGGTGGCCATTTACATGCATTTCCTTCCACTGGGTTTTCTTCAGCCGGATTGCGGGGTGCAGTGGAGGAAAGGTCCGACCCAGTTATTGGATTTGAATTGGGAGGTAGGTGAAGAGCGGGGCGGGTGTGGGGGGTGGGGTGGTAGAAGGTGTGGGGCAGAGTGGAAAATAGTCCCACTCTTTTTCTGTCTACACATGTAGTGCAGCGGTGCATGGCATCCTCGCATGGACGCGGTGCCTGCAGTACATGGCCAGCCTGCTTGCGTGGCGTTTACTCCCATTGGCCTTCCTGAATGTTAAGGCTCCCTTCTGCGCACGCAGAGGGCTCAGGCAGCCCTCACACCTACCTTGACCTACTGGTAGAGTGACCAGACGTCCTGGTTTTGCCGGGACTGTCCCGGTTTTTTGGTGCTCTGTCCCCCTTTCTTAAGATTATGTTCCCATTGGCAATTGGAGTGGCGCCCGTTTTTGGTAGTAGGATTTCATGGCTGGCAGGCAGGAATGCACAATGTCGCACAGAAGAAATGCTGCATTTTACAACTTAAGATAGTGTTAGTTTGTGATAAATTCATTATAACCTTTCTTCTCCAAACGCTACTTAAATGCAGTGCCTTGACAGCCACTTTCAAGAGTTAGTCCGATTTTTATGTTAGTTGCCATGTCCCGGTTGTTTACTTTTTAAATCTGGTCGCCCTACCTACTGGGCATAACAGGGCTGAATCGCAGCAGCACATTCTGAAGAAAGCACACGCAAGATGCGGCCGTGCCGCAGCATTTGGTGGAATGATGGGTGATCTTCTCTGGGCATAATATGATGGCAATGTCTGGCACAGGGTGCGAGTACGTGAGTACAGCATTCCAGCACCTTGCAGTGGTGTCAGCAACTGGGTATGTGGTAATAAATAGCAACACGAAGCCAGTTGTGACACACGTTGTGATTCGCAAGTAATGTTATGGAGCAGGGTTGCACGGCAGGTGCTTTCATTCTAATGGGAGAAAGTGTGAGGTCTTTGTGGTTTGACTTGCAGCCTACCGCCTTCTGCTGTCTCGTGGGGGAGAGAAAAGAGAGAGAGAGAGAGAGAGAGAGAGAGAAAAGAGAGAGAGAGATAGAAAAGAGAGAGACAGAGAGAGAGAAAAGAGAGAATGAGAGAGAGAGAGAGAGACAGAGAGAAAAAAGAGAGCGAGATAGAGAGAGAGACAGAGAGAGAGAGAAGAGAGAGAGAGAGAGACAGAGAGAGAGAAAAGAGAGAGCGAGAAAGAGAGAGAGACAGAGAGAGACAGAGAGAGAGAGAAAAGAGAGAGAAAGAGAGCGAGAAAAGAGAGAGCGAGATAGAGAGAGAGACAGAGAGAAAAAAGAGAGAGCGAGAAAGAGAGAGAGATAGAGAGAGAGACAGAGAGAGAGAAGAGACAGAGAGACAGAGAGAGAGAAAAGAGAGAGAGCGAGAAAGAGAGAGAGACAGAGAGAGAGAGAGAAAAGAGAGAGAAAGAGAGAGAGAAAAGAGAGAGCGAGAAAGAGAGAGAGAGAGACAGAGAGAGAGAAAAGAGAGAGAGAGAGAGAGAAAAGAGAGAGAGAGAGAGCAAAGAGAGAGAGAGAGACAGAGAGAGAGAAAAGAGAGAGAGCGAGAAAGAGAGAGAGACAGAGAGAGAGAGAGAGAGAAGAGAGAGAGAAAGAGAGAGAGAGAGAGAGAGAGAGAAAAGAGAGAGAGAGAGAGAGAAAAGAGAGAGACAGAGAGAGAGAAACGAGAGAGAGCGAGAGAGAATGCTGCTTGCGCAACCGTTTAGTGTACCTTCCCCACTTTAGTTTGCGGATTTCCAGGCCAAATTCGGTTCATATTCACTAACACATCAAACCACATAACACCCCGCACCCAAAGTGTGCTAAATACAATGTTATAGTACAAGTCATCTATGCCACCAACTGTCACCTGCCCTCTAAACTGACATATGCTGCCATGTAATGGCCTTCTCCTGCAAAGCGATGGACTGCTTATCATGTCTCTTCAGTCTATAGCAGTGGCCTTGAAACTTTTTTGGCCTGAGCCCCCCTGAGCAAAATGTGGGCAAGCCTGGCCCCCCAAAAAATGCCAAAAGGCCAGTAAGTCCAATTAGCTATCATCCATCGCGCCATCACAACACCCCGCTCCCAGTATGGTCCCTGGGCTCACCGACCTGCTCTCATTATAGTCTCTAGGCTCCCTCACCCCACTCCTAGTCCAGTCCCCAGTCTTTCCCCACCACAGTGCCTAGGCTGTCCCCACCCTGCTCCCACCACTGTCCCATTGCTCTTCCCACCCTGCTCCCACCACAGTCCCTGGGCTCCCCCCACCCGCAAAGTCCCAGGGCTCCCACCTGCCCCTTCCACCTACCCCACTCCCTGCATAGTCACTGGGCTCTCCCTGCCCCACGAATTACATAGTTCCAGGGCTCCCCCACCCTGCTCTGAGGCATTCCAAGGGCTCCCCCCACCCTACGCTCCCCTGCCCCCTGCATAGTCCCAGGGCTCCCCCCGCCCCACTCCCTGCATAGCCCCAGGACTCCCCACCCTGACCAAAAACAATCCCAGGGCTCCGCCAGCTGCTTCAAAAACACCCCAAAGCCGCCCTCATCCGATCAAAAAATAACCCCATAGCCCCTCCACCTGCTCTGTTTTTTCATGTAATTTCAGGCCACTGTCCCATGCACCCCCACCGTGGGCATCAGGCCATGCCACCCTGGGGGTGGCGCGCCACAGTTTGAAGACCTCTGTCTTATACCAATGATGAATTGCTATCTTGTGGTTTTCAGTAATGAGTGGGTCCAGGGACGTAATTTCACCAAAATGCCAGGGGTTGCGGAAGTGGCATCACACAACCCTTGACCCATGATGACATCACAGAAAGTGATGTCATTTGACCCCACCCCGAAGTGATATCGCGGGAAGTGATGGAACACAACCTTTCACCCGTTGACAAAACAGGAAGTGGCATCACATAGCATTGTACACTACAAAGCATATGGTTACGATATCACTATAATGTGACGTACATTTCATACAAGAATGGATCACCATATGTATAGTTAAGATCAGTGTGTATAGGCCCATATTACCAAATTACTTTGAATGCAAGCAGACGCCCATGACCAAATGATAATGATGTGTTATTATATAGCACTTACGCTCAGGCGCTTTATATAGAAAAAATATACACCCAATATCACCCAACCTGTGTTGGTACTCATTTATCGACCTCAGAAGGATGAAAGGCTGAGTTGAGGCGTTTAAGAACAGACATCAGTGACTCACCCCCTGAAGTGTGCCTGAAATAAACCTTTATTGAGTTTAGCAATTATTGTATAGAATTCCAGAAAGACACATTATTTGGTATTCCTATTCTTTCTTATTTAGGGTCAGTGCTGAAAGTGTTAGACTTGTGGCACCCCTGTTCTTATTATTTTTCTTTTTTTTAAGGGGCCTAAACAAGAAAGCCAGCCACTCCAGAAGTAAAGAGCCACGTGGTGCTGGCCACAGCCCAGGAGCTTGCATTACAAAAAAATAAAGAAGAAAAATCTCTTTTTTTAGAGTTTGTTTTTTAGAGGTCGCCAGGGAGACCTCAGAGGTTGCAGTTGCTTCATCAGGCGACCCCTAAATGACGTCCCTGGTGGGGCCCTCTGTCCAATTCCTAGTGCATATGTGACAGGACCACTAAAACCAATCCCATGATTGGGAGAAATGTGCACTCTTATGACAGCCTCATTGGAGAATCTATGAAATGAAAGAAAGTTTAGGTCAGGAGTGAGTCAGATTTACTCCTGGTCTCTTCTACCTGAATTTGTCCCGTAGACTTAGAACAGAGCCCCAAATGCAAAGGTTGATTTCTGCCGCCCAGCAGTTTTGCACTTATTAAAAGGTGGAGGCAGACACTCAAAGAGCACAGAGTCAGTGGGCACGGAAGGACTACCCAGCATCATGCCAGGTACTGATGAGAAGCACACTTATGAAATCTGTACAGGCTCTAGGAGAGAAAAGCGTGAGCGACCACGCCTTTAGGTGGTGCATTCTGATTTCACAGGACAGGATCATGAGGCCTGCAAGAATCCTTTTTGCCCCACCGCAGAAGCATGCGTCTGTCACGCAAAAAGGAAAGGTTCTGTCATGCAAGTTATAGTAAGACGGAGTGATAGTCGTCGAGAGAAGCTGTGTCTGGCTGTTCTGGCGTTTTCCTGTCTCTTGTGCTGTCAGTCCGAAATGTTGAGCTACAGTCGAGCTTCCAGCAACTTCAACCAACATCCTGTCACTGGCACTACATTCTCACACAAAAAACATACGTACAGTGACGGCATCGGATCCAGAACAATAAGACAAGAACAAAATGATCCATACGTTCACCCACTCAACTGCAGGGAACAGCCACAGAGGTCTTCTCAAAAGGGATGGTACTGTTCTGTACAGCGAGCAATGCATTTTGTTTAACAGATCCATTTCCACTTAAAACTGTGCATATTTTTAAAATGCTGGTCGAACACAGGGGTTTAAACGTGACGCATGGCTCTCGGTGCGACTGCACTGACCTGCCACTTGAAATCTCCCAACGCAATCTAACCTGACTGGAAAGCTTGCTTTGTGTCTGAAAACCCTTACCGCCCTACTACGAGTTCCCTTTGCGGGCCCTTCCTTAACGCCTGCTTTTAGCAGGGGTTAAGGACGGGACCCGCAAAGGGACTCCGGGTCAATAACAGCACCGTAATTTATGGTACCGTTATTGCCGCCTTCCCCCTTCCCATTGAGCCCTATAGGGGCTCAAATGGGAATGGGGTATGGCCCTGATGAATGGGGAAGTACCAGTCCCTCCGACCTCGGAATAGACCGGTAATTACTCCATTCACCAGGCTGGAGTTTGGACGAGTTCGGAGGCAGCCATGCCGCAAATAGCATTGTGGTAACCTCCGAACTCGGAATGAAGCCCAATGGGCCTCATTACGAGGTAGGTGGTAAGGGATTACCGGCACCGGTAAGGACACCAGTGCCGGTAATCAATTACCACCCTATTCCGAGGTCCCTTAGCGGGTCCCTTCCTTAACACCTGGTTTTACCAGGCGTTATGGATGGGACCCGTTAAGGGACTTCAGAGCTAATAATGGTACCCTATGGGGTCTCGAATGGGAATGGGGAATGGTTCCCGGAATGGGGACTTACCGGTCCTCCAAGGTTGGAATGACCCAGTAAGTCCCTATTTCGGGAACCCGGACCCGGAATGCGGTAAGGGGGTAGCCATGGTGCTAATAGCACCATGGCTACCTCCTACCTCGTAATGAGGCCCAATGACATGTCTTTGTGTTCCGAATCACTGCACCCTGTCTGGATGGAAGCACAAATGCATGCAGTGCACTCTTGTCCCTATGCACGGCCGTGCACAGATTAAACCATGCAGTCCGAGGATCCTCGGCCTGTGTGTACAGCATCGCTTCAGATGTGCTGGGTTTCTAGCTAACTTGGCTCTTTCTTCTACAAGTCCAAAAACAATATTAATCACGCCGAGCTCCTTGGAGGGGTTGGGTGAGCCTCTCAGATTGCGGAAAAGGGAAGATAGGGGAACCAAGCTTTGGTTTAACTCCCTAATTTGAATCTTTTTGCCCCCTTTTTGTTTGCACTTAGAGTCTCGTGTCTAATGTTTAGACATGACGAGCTTCGTGCAACTAGTCACCCTGATAAGTTTCTCAGGCTTGATCCTTCCGTGGTTTTGAAACCGCAGCAAGGCGAGTAGCGCTGGCGCGTTGCTATTTGTACTAACTTGTGTACTTTGCCTCACTCTTCTGAGAAACTAAACGGATCCTCGTTAGTCCCATAAGAGGCTGTGCTGGCTGGGTTTAGGCAGTGTGTCTCTGCTGGTGCATGCATGAGTGTCCGGGAGGCTTATTATGCATGCGCATGTTCTGCCATGTTACCAGGTGTGCCCACTAGGGACTCACTCATCGCGCTCAGGTCAAATTTGAAGGGGTGGGAGATGCAGGCAGATGACTCCAACAGGGTCTGTGGTACTGACTGACCCCAAACGTCGGTGGATCGCTTTAGCTAAGACTGTGTGCGTGCGCCCCACCTGGACATGAGACTGTGCCCTCCTCCCCCCAGAGGGGAGTCCTCCACAGTTTGAATACCGCTGTCCTAACATATGCTCTGTAAATTGTCGTGATCCACCTGTCTCCCTCACATAATGATGGCTTGATTGATTGCGTGTATTTGGAGAACTCTAGGAAGCCCCGATAATGCTGTCTTATTGCATTCCCCCAATTTGGCATATGTCAAAAAAACACCCCACCCAATGTCAAACAAGAGGCTGGCCCACTCATAGCTCACACATTTATCCACTGCATAAAGCTGTCCCACAGCTTGATGCTCCATTAGGCGACGTTCCCACCCACATGCACCTTCTTCAGCATGGAGCAGATCTAATTTCCCCAAACTGGTATCTGCGGCGTGTACATATTGCTGTCTCCGTTGATCGTAGTGACTTTATTCCACATCGCATGTACCATTTGCACCTGCCACGGCAGGGCCTTGACCTGTCTCGTATTCATCCCCAATATGTTTGGCAGTGCCTGCGGCACAATTATTGCTTCTATCGACCATGCGCCAATATCTTTGAATCCCCCCAAACCATGGGATCAAAAATTGCAACAGGGAAGCTGCACGGCAGAGCCTACAATCAGGCACTCCTATGCCTCCCTCCTCATCTGCTAACCTCAGTGTTTGTAAGCCTATCCGTGGGCTTCTATCACCCCAATAGAGGCGTGCCATCATTCTATCCAGTCTCCGGAAGTCCTTTTCAAGTATCGATACAGGGATCCCTTGAAATATGTACAGGACCCTCTGGAAGACTAACCTTGTGGATACGGCTACCTTGACTAGCAGTCATAGTGGAAAATTCTGATAATATTCCGGTGTACAACACTTAAACCCACCTGACAAAGCTTTCTCCCATGCCAAACTTCTGAAGCGCCCCGGAAGTGTAGCCCCAATCGACACAGTCGAAGGCCTTATAGGCATCTAGACTTGCAATCGCCCATTGCCTTTCTTCCTTCAGCATTCCTTTGATAATTAAAAACATGCGCCTCACGTGCAAAATTGTGTTCCACTGGGGAAAAAACACAGACCTATCCTCATGCACTAGCTTGCGCATTACCCGGCCCAGCCCCTGCGCCAGTATCTTAGCCAAACCTTTACTATCTACATTTATCAAAGAGAGTGGTCTGTAGGAGCTGCACTCCCCTGGGTCTTTCCCAGTCTTCAGCAACAGTATAATCAGAGATTCCTGCATGGAGTGCGGTCTTATCCCTTTCACATATGCCTCCGAGTGACCCACCAGCAACCTGGGCACCAGCAGCTCCTCATATATTTTACAGAATTCACCGGGATCTCAGGTATCTTCCCACTTTGCACATCCTCTGCTGCCCATTGTACTTTCTCAAAATCTAAAGGCCGTGCTAATTCCACCCTTTCTTCCTACTCTAAGCATGGCAATCCCACATCATCCAACAGCTCCACAGTCTGAGCCTCATCTAGCCATACCTGCTGAGAGTATAGCTCCTCATAGAATTTCCTGAAAACTTTGTTAATCCCTCTTTGCTCATTTATGGTATCACCAACCTTGTTCCTAATCTCAATGATATCATCCTTTCCCTTTTCTCTATTGAATAGCCATACAGCGGTTCTACCTGCTGTATCTGCCTCATCATGCATTCTGCTCACACATGCTGCATCCTCCAGCTTTCCTATGTGCTCATACGCTTCATAAAGCTGATCCCGGTTAGCAGCCACTGACACAACCAGCCCCTTGGCATTCACCACATTCGTCACCAAGTCCTCTATTTCAGTTTCCAGCTGCCCAACTTTCCCTATGAGTGTGCTTGACACCACTTGTGGTGGAAATACATACCCCTCTTTTGGAGACTTTAAATGCTTCCCGCATTGTGCCCACACAACCTACCAAGCCCTTGTTGTTATTAATAAATTCCTCTATCGCTTGTCGCACTGTGAGGCCCTATGCTCCATCCATGAGTGTCTCAGCCCTTAGTCTACATGTTGGTATTGGAGTCGGCTTGTGATCCCAGCACAGTGGGATCAGCAGCGCTGCATGGTCAAACATCGACCGATCCAGGTATTCCACTGTCTCCAGCCACTTCACTCCCTCCTTCTGTACGAAGGCAACCTCTATGCTGCTGTAAGACACACGTGACACTCAATAAAAGGAGTAACCCCTGACACCCAGATGTAGATGCCCCCAGGCTTCAACCATCCCAAGTTATGTGACAGTATTTAACAAAATTCTGGAGGCCGCCTTCAATGTCCTACCCCTAGTTCTGGATGTATCCAGCAAGTTATATAATATACAGTTACAATCCCCATCCTATAGATCTTGTACAAAGCATGCCTGCACAGCAGAGAGGAGATCTGCATGAAGAAATCTGCACTATGTTGGGAGCATAGGTACACAACAGCAGTACAAGTTGCCCCTCCCAATCTACCCACCACCCCAAAATATCTACCCGCTCCATCCTGAGTTTATTGACTCCATTTGCCAGGGTACAGTATTATGGATCCAGATAAGGACCCCCATAGCTGACGAAGTGAAGCAGGCTGAACACCCTCCCACCCCAATTCTTTCCCAACGCCTCGTGTTCCTCAGCTGTAAAATGCGTCTCTTGCAAAAGCGCAATTTCAACTCCCTTTCTGCATGTGTAAGATCGTATACCAGCCCTTTTAACCACGCCATTGATACCTTCCATGGTCCAAGATAAGACTGTTATACTCCCCATTCGTTTTGGCCCACATACACCACCCAACATGAATCTGTCTGTTGTCTTGACCCCTGCAGGTTACCTTGCTGCTAATAGCCATGACGGCCCTAGAGTAAAGCGAACACTAGGGCATTCAAAGATACCCATACCCAGAGACGTTTTTATGGGAGGGCAAGAGTGGCACTTGCCCAGGGCCCCCACCTTGGAAGGGGGCCACAAAAGGCTGCCTTATTTGAAGAAGATTCCATTGTTTACCACTCTTAAATAGCACACGTCAGGATATTTTATGGGGTGCTGCTGAGGCTCTAACCCCATTGCCTTTCTGTTTTGGCAAGTGCATTCTCCCTTGATCAATTAATCATATATTGCTTTCTGTGTTCAATGTAGTATACATATTTTGTGTGTTCCTTATGGCACAACTCTGTAGCATTATTTCCTTCCTGTGGAAATTATGTTGATTGTGTGCAATAGGCAATGGTGAAATGAATATTGATAAATTGAGTGCCACAATGGTTCAGAAGTTAGCTCAGTGTGTGAAGCACCCATTGCGAAATAGGTGTTCATATGCAAAATTAGAATATCACATTCCAGCAAGGCTGGCTGAGCTTTTCCTACGTCTGAAGTTTATAAACCTGCCTGCATATGTACTTTGCAGAACAACATCTGCTATTATCAGCAATGTACCTGTACCAGATAGGGTTGCTATAAAAACTAACATATCATCGGTAAGGTGAAGGTCTAGAAATTGGTTTGTTCCGATGGGGTGTTGTAAAACCTAGGCAATTGCCTCCAACGATGGCATAAACTGTTAGTCCAAGAGGTGAATAAGTATCCAAATTCAAGACTATGGAACAACAACATTCATGTTTGTATCCTGGATTTGCCAGCAGAGGATACTGTGATCCTGGTCAAATCATCTAACATATCTTACATTACTGTGCTGTCTTCTGTGAGGTTTGCCTTCTTGCATGCTGCTGGTATCGTTTAGCCCATTACTTGATCTTTCTTCTTATGGAAGCCATTTGGGTGGAAGGATTGGTAGACAGAAAAATAGTGGACCATATGTCGCAGGCCTCAGGCAAGCATATTTTAAGGTCTGCTTGTCACAAAAAATTGTTTGGTTTTTGGTAAAAGTGAAAGGTTTTTATGCACGTTTATAAATGAAAATTTCACAAGCCATTGTTTTGGATGTATGTATAGCTTTAAATTACAAAAGACAAACCCAGATTAAATTTGTTAAATCACATCGATTGGTATGCTGGTTTTATATACTTCCCTTGAAGATGGAGAAAATAAAGCTAGAATCATTGCCATTTTGCATAAAACCCTTCTATAATATTTTGTTTTAAAATGGTCATGTTTGGTAATATGATTTGTGTACTTTCCAAGTCCGTTTCTTTTATTAAAATGAGATTGTTTTAGTTCATGGTAAGTACTGGAAAAGAAAGTGTTCAAATGAAGAAATTGCAAAGTTGGCACAAATACCAGCTTCACCCCTTCACCCCTTAACCAATATGTGATCCTGGGCATCTCATTTAATCTTGTATTGGCAAACCTCTCAATATTGCCAGTCCCTAAACCTTTCAAAATTGTCAACCCTTCCAAGTGATTTCCTTCTCATGGTATGATCTTCATAGACGCCTCTCTCATGGTTTCACTGTGTTAATAGTGAGCATATTTATATCGCACACCACCATCATTTGTTCCTATGATATCTAATAGCAACACTATTTGAAAACCATATCCCACTTCTAATCTCAGTCTGTCTGGATAAAGACACCTTCCTGGTAGCTTCTAATCTGCCACCACTATCCATGCGTCGGTATGTGTAGCGTTCTCCTTCCTGCCAAATGGTGGTCTCTATCCATGCATGAGCACTTTTGCATTCTGTGAGGCAGCTAATCTTTGTTCTCTGTTTATTATGTGTTACATGTACCTTTTACATACGGTCCTGCATTAATACTACATCTACCTTCCTGAATGTTATTGATAAAAAGTATCCTGTATTTACTAGAACAGTGACCCCTTTGTAGACTGCGAATGTTGGTCTTCAAATGCTACTTGTTTATCATTCTGATTAGAGCAAGAATGAAGAGGGCGAGGGCACTTAAAGGGAGTAAACGTGCTTATTATGCTACGAGACAGCATATCAACCTTTAGGTTGTGAGCGCGACGGGTGGGGGAGCGACCAGTATTCTTTATCTCTTAATTCCTTTGTTTTGGTGGAGGGGGGCCCCAAAGATGTCCGTGCCCAGGCCCCAAAAGTGCTTAAAATGGCCCTGCCCATACCCAACAAACCCCCACCCGTTCATCCAACCCCCCCCAACTTCAGATGTAGCATTACGTGTTTGAGCAACAGCCTGAACACTAACCCCTCCACCCTTCCTACAACAACTATTTCAAATCGCTGACACCCCTATAAACCATTGATAGCTCTGCACGACAGCACAATGTCGACCTGCTCCAGCGTCTAACAAGACCCCCCACAGGAGTGGCTCGCTCCGCTTTCCAACTCCTAAAGGCGTGTCGCTTATAGGTACTCTGGCGCCAGGGCCGGGTCGGCTCCCCTGCAACAGCGCCTGCCACTCGGCAACCAGGCCACGTCAGCCATGCGGCTCCCGCACCGCTGCAGGCCTCACCACGAGGCCTACACACCATCCTGCCCCGGACACACTCTCCTCCTGCAGTATCCTCTCTTCCTGCTGGCAGCACTACAGGCTGCACTGCCAGACACGGTGCCCCACAGCAGCCCGGGAAGCTAACCGGTGTCGGCAGCGTGGCGGAGCTCCAACAAAAGGCTGCTCACTCGGTGACCATCTTGGCTCCTCCAGATATCCAAATTTTAATGGAAAATTCATGTTGGACCAGAGTTTCAATGTTAGGAGAACACAGTTTAAACCTTTACTGAATACAATTTATGAAAGAACTAATTGGGGGCACCATTGGATTTTCAAAGTGTTCATACTCTGGGTATATGGAATTATGGTGTGCTAAGCGAAGCATTAGGGACTTTACAAAAGGAAAGTGTGTGTACACAATCTGCAATGCGTGCCAAGGACAACTTAATGGACAATGTCAGGGGGTGTTCTTAGTGCCATATTAGATATAACACATTTAAAGGCATGCACTGCAACAATACATAGTTCTGAAGTCCCAACCAACCCTCATTTAGAGAGTTGCACTGCCTGTTCGATCCTATGCTTTACTAATAAATCGTGAGTTTGCTGCATTAACCACCAACGTGTTCAGAAATTCCAATGAGGCCACGAGGTGCTCTGCTAAACAGGACATGAGTGTTCCCTCTGGGACACTGTGTGCTTATAATAGATGTTGATGGACTTGTCTGTATCGGGTTTTAGAAACAGCGCGTTTCCTTCCTTAAGGTTGAGGTGAAAAAGTACTTTACGCAAAGACAAGCCTTCACAATACCCAGTGGCCTTCTTACAATTCTTGCTTTGTGTGAGTGAGCCAACAAGCAAGTGGGGCAATCTGTGCGTAGAGCAACACTGCAAGCTAACGGCGTCTAGATAAAACAGAAAGCTCCATGTATATGCACTTCGAATTCTCCCAGGTTAGTGGACTGGAGA
The DNA here is from genome assembly GCF_040938575.1 of Ambystoma mexicanum. Taxonomy (NCBI): domain Eukaryota; kingdom Metazoa; phylum Chordata; class Amphibia; order Caudata; family Ambystomatidae; genus Ambystoma; species Ambystoma mexicanum. Next base: position 836,446,740 of record NC_090925.1, read on the forward strand.
ACAGAAAGAAGCGATCTGCCCAAGGTCACACAATGGTGGTGGTTGGGGAAGCCAAGACTGGAATACACATCTCCTATTTCCAAATTATGGAACATGTCCATGTCTCCTTGTTCTAAATTATAAAACATCACATCGTTCTCTAACAATAACAAGTGTTAGGCATTATTTGACTGAATGAAATGCTTTTCGTTAACGAGGGTGAATTTGCAATGGCTTTACAATGAACTAGCATGTAGTTATTGTTAAACCTAGTAAGACCAAATGGTTTACTAAAAAATGAAATTAGCTAATGCAAAGGAGTTTCAGTATGTATGCTTCTATGTTACACGAAGAACCTGGTAAACTGTGCAACTTGTATTTTAGTGTTCTGCAAGGAAACGAAAGACAGAATGTTAACTGAAAATCACATGAGATGTTTAGTATAGGAATGAAAGCTATCATTTATTATTTAAGTGTTATTAGAAATAAAAGTCAAATAAATAGCACATTTCTGCAACATGAAATACAATATCTCAAGTACCTTTTTTATGTACTGTGAGCCCAAATGTGAACTTTGGGTCCCCTAAACCTTAAGTTTATGGAAGGATCTGTTTATGGAAGGATCGGCTTTCTTGAGACCAGGAATGCAAGTGTCATTTTTACATTTTTTTTTAAACAGGCCCATTGTCCCTCCCTGTGATTAAGGCATCAAAGAAGCGAATGCCACAGCTGTGAATACCCAGGACAAAGGCCTATGTGTAAAGTATGAAAACAAATAAAAGGTAAAATGCATTCCAAAGTGAGGATTTTCTCAGTCCTATTTTTTTTTAGCTAAGCTGGAATGTCACTGTGGCAAGCGAGTGATGAATGCATGGACATTCAGTAATGGCAACTTGAAAGAAGCAGATATCTACAAAAACCTTGAAAATCCAACCTAGCTGAGCAAGAAGGCCTCGTGCAGAATGTGTTGCTCCATTTAGTCAGCCTATTCAAAGGGCTTTTTGTTCACAGCAATAGATGTTTCTGTTGATACTAGGACCCTGGTAATTTCAGCCAAACAGTAACATTTGCCCCGAAAAAATGCATTTTAATTGAACAATGGGAAATACATTATTGGTTCTAGTTTTTGAACGCCTTGTTCGATTTAAAAAACGGGGATAGATTTGAATTCCGCAGAACACCACACATTACATGCATCTAAAAAGGAAAAGGATCTATTAAAATGTATCATTAGTGCATTTGTTTCTTTTAATAACTCGAATGCACGCAAGCATGATAACAAAGAATGTTGGATTCAGAATAGTATCATGAAAGTAAATATATAATTCATATTAACATCATTTGAACATGTTCATCCTGGGAATTACAAGGAAAATAAATATTTCAGCTCAAATTTGATATTACTTTCCTAAGGAGAGGGCTATCTCATAGCTAGCACATCCGCTTATAACAAACAAAATTAAATATACATTCTTCTCGGCTTCCCTGTAGTGAGAGTGCTAACCTTTGCTTTCTGGACTACAGCGTCCATCAGGCAAAGCGGTGACTGTGGTACAGTGAAGATGCCCTTTGAACCACTTCCAGGCTATTTACTTTCATCAGGACGCTGAAGCCACTTGATTCTTCTCTGCTTCCCTGTAGTGAGAGTGCTCACCTTTGCTTTCCGGACTACAGCATCCATCACTCAAAGCAGTGAATGTGGGGCTGTGAAGACGCCCTTTGAACCGCTTCCACGCTAGCGTACAAATGCATCACTGTCACGCCGTCAGGGGTACGCGGGGATAGGTGTGTCACAGGCAATAGGTCTCCTGCAATGGACAACGCAACGAGGAGCGATACAGGGGCCTACGATCCAGAAGACGCTGAGCTGCTCTGTGCAGTGGAGTTGGTGGAGTTCAGACAAGATGGCGCCGTTCCACAGAACAATGAGGTTGTGACTTCAGAACACCTTCACGACAGTTAGGTCTGGAGGATGGCCCTAGAAGTCCAGCTAACATGGCTTAACTTTTTCCAGATCAGAGAGGATCCTAATCCTTTGTTGGAGGCAGTCCGCTCGGAGTTGGTGGCTGAGCTATCGGCCTCAGTGTCATGTCTGGGCTCAGAGACTATTGAGCTCACTGTAGAATCTATTCAGCTCGGGCAGGATCAATGGACGGCTGTGAATGATTGAAATGCCTTGTCTTTCCCTATGCCTGGCACACCCCAGCTCGCTTCCTCCCCTATTCTAACTATCGAGCGTGGTGTGGGTGCACCTGGGGAGAATGCATCTGATGAGCAGTCTTGGTACCAGTCAAGTGACCCTCATAAAGGAGTGAGTGCTAGTGATGCATTGGCGGATCCGCAAAAATGGCCGCGGCAAATGATCGTGGCAATCACGATGGACATTCATGACTCCCCACTTTGGCCCCTAGAATTCACCACCATTCCTTCTAAAGTGAATGCTCAGGAAACATTGTGTGCTACTGTGAGGGGGTGGGGGTAGTTGGATCAGAGGTGGCGGCGGGGCGGTGTTGACTGCCTTCGGGATGGGAACACTAGTTATATCAGTGACGATAGGTGTTACTCGACTAACATGTTTTGTATTTTGGAGAAGCTCTTCACGGCTCTGATGGACAAATGTGGTAATCTTGCTGTTGTGGCTGATCTACTTAGCACTATCATTGTTTGTTTGTTTATTAATTTGTAATGCGCACCGGGCGCTTAGGTGACTGGGCACCACAGCATACAAGGTGGTGATCATGCGGCTGCAACACAGAGAGCCTATTGTAAACCTACACAAACATGTTTGAGGCTTGGCACAGAATGGTGGGGTTGGCATGAAAGAAAAACCAAAAGAGTAGTCAGGAAGGCAATCCTGTACGGTGACTCTAGGAAAAACATAAAATGCCTGGAGTGTTCCTGTGGGAACAAACGTGTTGTTTTCCCTGAACGCGTGGGGGATGGCATGGTTAATAAGACGGGTGGTGAAACCATAGTCCTGACGGACTCTCCTGGGATAGCGCGGAGAGAGTCGGCAGTGTGGCTAATATCTCATTTACCATTGGGGAAGGTGGGGCTCATGCTCGTGGGGGTCCCCAAGATGCGAGGATGGAGTCAAGAACCCTGTGGGTATTAGGAGACGTAACAAACAAAAAACTGAGGTCCATCGTGTGGGTAGTGACATTGTGGAGGCGGGTGGCATTGATCTACCTCAGGTTGTTTGAGGGAGGGAAGGGGTAATCAATGACACCCAACCTATTAGTGGAACTAGTGACGGCTGCACCTATATTACAGCCCCCCAAAAAATGGTTCTAAATGTTCATCTCGACAAAAAAAGAAACAGTGGCGAAATAAGGAATGAGCCAATGAAACACTAAATTATGTGGAGTGGCTGTTCTGTCTTCCAGGGAAAGGGGAGCATCCCAAACAGATAACTGTCTCTTCACAAACACCTACAGTTGAACGGCCAACACAGTATCAACTTCAAAACAAAGGCATGTAAGACACTGGCTATTATCAGGAAACATTTCCTCTGCCCCCCCCCTCCCCTGCACTTGCGCGATCTCAATGTCACTTGGCCTAGTAAGATTGTTGTCTCTGTCTTCCCTCTGTTCCACTCCCTTGCCTTGTCGTGCCTTGAAACACTTGTGTATAGGCGCGTTATAAAAGCCATATCATATCATCATATCGTATCATATCATATAGAGTACTCAAGGTTAGCAGTGTGTTTGGCTCACCGGATGTACTCTATATTAACAGAACTAGGAGCTTGGACCTCATACTAAGGGTAATCCCATTATGCTGCATCCGCATTGTGGATATTCGGGAGGACTCCAGTCGCGTGACCTCCTACATCCACTTTAATGGGGAGGATGTTATTGATTATATTGTACACCACGAAGCTGCTCTTATGAAACAGGACTAGGATTGTGTGGCATTCAATATTGAGGAGCCTCTGGAACATGGGGGTTACGGGACACAATTCCCGAGTAGGCGAGATGAAGTTTGGACTGACGGTCAGGATGTACATCAGGGCTCAAGCAATAGGGTTGTTCAATCTGGACACTTACAAACGACAAATGCGGCTGACACAAAGCCGTCACTAGTAAGCAAAGGCCCGGGAGTATCTCTGCATGGGAATGGGGGGGGGGGGTGATGACTGTTGGGAGTGGCTGTTGGAAATGCTACAGCAGAAAATGGCCTCTCGGTCATAATTAAGATCATGTTTGTTGTCCTGGAACACTAGGGGATTTAACCACTTTTTTGAACAGGAGGGACTATTCGAGGCAGTTGAGGGCTTTTCTCTCCTTGCCTTACAGGACACTTGGCATACGATGCTGCTGTGAGTTGACAGATGGAATATCATCATTCGGCTTGCCGGTCAGGGTCCCAGCGGCAGCCCCAAAGATGGTCTCCACTTGGGTGTTAAATGTCCCATGCAATGAATTGAGATTAGCGGTTACTCCAACTAATTAATGGCGGCCAGCGTCACCTTGGCCCACAAGGATGTACAGGACGGGGGAATCTTGGAAAGGAGTTCATGGTTATTACTGTCTATGATCCACCTTCGGGACTGGAGCACAGTAAGATTCTAAAGGAAATAGAATCCGCATTGACTAACATTGGGGCCTCCATCCCTATACTACTCTGTGGTGACTTAAATGCAAAGATTCTGAGTGACTGTTTGGTGCCCGGAGGTGACCTAGAGCAGAGATCTGCCCTGTGTCTAACTGGGAGACTAAGACATAAATGAAACGAGGTCTGAGTTGGGCTAGCTTGCTATACTCTTTTACTCTAATGGTGAAGGGCAATCGTTCCTCAGACATGCCTCTGCAGTGCACCTGGTCTTCGCAGGGGAGTTCTAGCATCATTGACTATGTACTTATCTTGCAATTATCCACTCTGGTTACTGATTTGTAGGTAGCACACACACAGAAATGAGCGTGACCATCTGCCTCTCATTGTGAATCTTGATGGAGCTTGTTATATATGATATGATATGTTAAGGCATTTATAACGCGCCTATACATTAAGTGTTTCAAGGCGCGACGAGGCAAGGGAGGGGAAACAGAGGGAAGACAGAGACAACGACCCTACTAGGCCAGGTGGCATTGAGATCGCGCAAGTGCAGGGGAGGGGGAAAAGTGCAGGGGCAAGGGGAGGGGCGGTGCAGTACATAGGATAGCAGTAAGATGGAGCACAAGGTATGCTCATGGTCAATAATCAACAGAACCGCATTACATCTTCCGCTAAAAATCTTATACTGGAGGGTAATGACGCCAAGGACATTCTTACGAAATTCACTTCTGATTGCCACTTTCTCACAGCTGCTCTGGCAATGGGTGCCATGGCAAACTTGGAGATCACTGGGTATGAGAATTGTGTGGAGGTTATTGCTAGTAGCATTGGACAAAAAAAAGAGAAGGCTCCAGAATAACGGGGTTAATATCATTAGGCATGTACATCGCCGTGAGTGTCATTCGCCTTTTTCTCATGCCCAAATAGTCAGAAAGATCCGAAGCGATTATCGCTTATCGCTGAAAAGGCATAAATATGCCCTTTGAGTGTGACAAATGGCAGCGATTAGTACACAGCACCTTAGACAATGATACAAGAAACTTTTGGGGGATTATTAACGCCACTAAAGATTATGGTGCGGTTGTGTGTGATCTACTGTAGGCCGCAGGGGTTGCACACGTCGAGGCTATGCTAGGCATTCCCTCCACTTCAACGCTGTTGATTTTAACCCACAAGGCTCACATGTTGAGGTTCATCCCCCACTCTAAAAGCTTCCAACTTGAACCTACTTGGCGCGCGATGGGAGTACCGCTTAGAGTAGCCTGAGCAATATAAAATCATTGGGACTTGCAAATCCTCAAGCGCTCCAGGCCCCAATGGCCTGTGTAATCAACTAATAAAAGAGGGCCTGACAGTTTTCGGCTTGATTAGCGAGGCTCAGCAACTTCCCGCAACCTGGAAGCAAAGCACTATAGTAGCAGTATTTAAAAAAACTGTAGGCTTGATCCACGTAGCTACAGACTTCTGGCGATGCTTGACGCTCTGGCTCAAATCTTTGCTAGGGTTCTATTGATGGAGCATAATAGCTGGATCATGGCCAATGACATCATTCTGTTTGTATTTTTATTTTATTGAATGTATATAGCCCTTTAATCCAAAGTGCTTTACATGAGAACAAGAAAAAATACAACAAGCATAAAATGGCATTTGAATCACAACTCGAAAACAGTATTAGGAACAATTTACAATATTGCTGATGTGAGGAGGGAGTGGAGAGGGACAGAGGTGTGAGAGGGAAAGGGAGGAGTTAGTGGAGGTGGAAGGGAAGTAAGAGGGAAGGCTAGAAGGTGTGAGGAGGAAACAGGCTTTAGAAGGGGATCCAACACCACCCTTAATTGGCTCGCTGTTATTACCATTATTGAGCAGGGCTGGTTAATACGTTAATATGGAAGCAAACTAGTATGTGGCCTTTGTCGATTACAGTGCAGCCATCAATACGGTTGACAGGAACCATATTGTCAGCTGTGGTTGAAGCTATCAAACTAGAACATACCACAGGGTCTGCTTAGAATGATCATTGCCTTACATGAAGACACAAAAGTAAGAGTACGTATGAATCACACAGGTTCGGTGACCAAGTGGATTAACACGAACACAGGCCACAAACAGGGCTGTATACATGTCCCTACACTATCTGTACTTGGAAGACCTAGGTGAGGGAATCACGAATCCTGTTTCCATACCGCCTTCACTGGGCAAGATCGGCACCCAGTGGCTTGCTTACGCCGATGATTTGCCCTCCTAGACTCGACACCCAGGGGATTGCAAGCTGTTTTGCACAGGCCACGTGAATATTCGATTCTTAATTCTTTGTAAATGAAGACCAATAAAACCAACATCATGGTGTTTTCGCTGAATAGAAGTAATGCCAAGACCTATGCCACCTGGGGTTGGAAGCTAAATGGTGAACACATATAGAGGGTGGGCACCTACAAATACCTGGGAGTTACATTGGACACTAAACCTGATGGCAAAGCTCACTTACGACAGGTCCAGTTAAAGATCACCCAGGTCACTGGAGCTATAAAATCCTTTTATTTGAAGGCTGAAAGATACTCTGTTGGGGTAATTATCAGGCTGTATCTGATGTAAATCCTACCTATAATCTGGCATGTGGTGGAGCTGTGGGGACTTAAGTTGATTTTGCACCTAGCTCTATTGCAAAAGGTCGCGCTGAGGAGGCTGCTGCGCTTGAATAAAAACACTGGCTGAGTTTTTTATGCTAGAATTTGACATCATGCTCATCTCTGCCAAGACATACTTTAGATGTTTACGAACCTTCTGGAAAATTAAGACAGCTACCCCAGGAACTCTACAGTGCCACTTAAGGGGCGCCCTGGTGGACAAGAATGTCCATATGAAAAATAGTCTTTCGAGTAAGATTGAAGATACTTCATGTCTGTGGCTTAATCAGGGCTCTGAAGATTGTATGGGATGTCCTACACAGGCTACTGGTAAAGTCTTCGCAAAATTCTACTTACTCACAGCAGGGAACAAAATCTAGTAAACCTAGCAAGTAAAACTACTGCAGAATAGTCTGTGTTGTATAACATGGGACACACAGGGTCACCTACATATATGAATCATTTTCTTGGTAATAGTGCTGTCTGGTCCTAATTTGAGAAACAAATTCAATGGGGTGCCCACTCTGGAAAATACTGGTATATACTCCCGGGGAAGACATTGTTGTCATCTATGTGGGGTTAACGCCATTGAATCTGACAAACACGTGTTATTAGGCTGCACTGCTCTAGCTGATATAAAGGGTAAGCGCCTAGTGCCTATGGACTTACGTGAATGATGGAATATTTCACAAATTTGGTATACATTGATGAGTGGGACTAACAAAGTGTGCATTCTTCACATGTTGAGGATCTGGAGAGCAATCGAGGATATGCAACCCAACAACAAGAAAAACAAATATCTCAGTAAAAATTTGATATGATAGTCCAAAGGAGAGGATTACCTCATGGCTAACACGTCCCCTTATAACAGAAAATTAAAAGAAGTGAAGAGGAGGATCTGAGTGGGTGTGAGTAAGTGAAGAGAACCTATCACAGGCTGTATTTAATCCAAAATTTCTCCATTAAATGATGCTGCATGGGTAGAGTTTGCTGTGTATTTCTATTCAAACGCATAGGAAGAAATCACTGTTTTGGGGAAGCAAAAAAGGAAGCAAGCCTGTTCAGCAGGAGAAAAGTGAACTGGGGCTTTACCTGGATGTAGCTGATTGAAAATCTCCCAAAGAAGGCTTTTTCCAGAGGGGATTGAATGCAGAGGTTTTTTTCCAAGACAGAACCATATTACCTGAGAGGGACATTGAAAAGAAGAGCCTACCTAGTGGTGATGCCGGGAGCCGGTTGATGTACATACCTGTTTTGGTGCTTTGAAAGACAAACCGGATGCAAGTATAATAATCCCAGAGCATTTACATAAGTGCCCCAAAATAAATGTAATCTCATATTGCTAGTAAAAGTATTTTGGTGGCACCCTGTTTACAAGCTATGTTATTGAAAGGGGAAATATAGTACTAGAGGAATGTATTTTGTGGTTTATAACTAAAATTGAAACCTTGTGTAGTTTCAACATATAAGGCTTTTCTCTAGCAATTTGAGATCTCTAATAGCCTTAGACACCCTGGATTGAAATGTGGCTTGATGAGCCTTTGTGATTGGTGTTCACCATAGCCAAGAAACTAAATGAACACATTGAACTAGAGTGTTCACAGAGCATAGTGAGGGGCATACTTGCTACTGTTCCCGCATTCCAAAAAGAGAACAAAGTCCTGAACCCAAGCATTTAAAATAATGATATTCCTCATGTTAAAACATGTTTGTTCCTGTGCCCAAGCTATGAACCAAAAGTGTACACAATGTCCAACGTTTGAAAATGAATCAGTCCTAGACCATGAACATATGTTGAGCTTACATTTTTCTTTGAAGCCAATACTGGATGAAGGCTTCAGAGAATTCGAAGTAAATTGCTTTGTTTCAAGCTTTATTCAAATGACTGGTTTATTTTTGACTCGCACCCTGGGAAGGGTGCTAAGCCAACAAGATGACATTAAACATGGACGGATACTGCTAGTGTCCGCCCATGTTCTACCAGCCACTTGCGCCCCTCCTACGGGTGCTGCCAAGTTTTTTGCCACATCAGCCCCCATCCCAGATCCCCTTTCCACCCAGCCCACCCACCCTTCCCCCCCCCTGCCTGACTGACTTACCTGCTCCCGCTGGGCTTCCGGCTCTGGCAATTGTTCCCTTGTCCATGCCATGCAGTAGAAAGATAAAAACCACCTGATCCCCTTGCTTCTCACTGTGGGGGCAGCCGTCTTATTTTTCTTTTTTTATGAAAGGAAATGGATCCCTTCTCCCTACAAAAATGAACTTTAACACTATTCCCAACCAAAAAGGAGCCCTGGGATGTGAATAGCAATCAACCCCTTTGTAGGAGCATACAGGGCCAGTAATGCGGTTCGCTCGGGCCTACCTACACTCTGACTGGGTGGCCATTTCCGGCCATGTACGCCCCCGGATGCGGGGGTGATAGCGATACTCAGACAACCAGTGACCATTTGTATGTTTGCATTGCAGAATATATTATTCTATTGCCTGAATTAGTCATTCTTGTTTGTTTTTCTATGTAGGACTGTTTCTGCGAATTGGAATGAAAACATCAGCGAGACAACAGCAAACCGGTTGCATTTTCTTTTCTGTACGCGTGATGCCTGTGTTCAATTAAAGAATGCGCGTGACTTCCACAGCATGGAAAGTTAGGGGGCCATCTGCAATTTCTTGACTTACTATTTTAAGAGAAAGCAGAATGTTCACCTTAAAAACTGCCTGTTTCTTGTCCCAGATTTTGCGATGGCATGGCTGTGATTTTGCATCAGGGATATTGCTCCGTAAAATGAAACACTAATAATGTAAATATGTTCCACATAGGCCATTACAAAGGTCCGCACAAACATAAACTGTCAGAACAAGAACGTTCAACGACAGCTCTGACTCCCACATACATATAATTACTATGCAGTCCATTGGGTCCAAATAACTCAAGATCCTTAACATATTTACCCTAAGCACAGAAGGCAATATATCTTTCAGCAAACTCCCCCCACCCACCAAATGCTGATGTCTGTCTTTTCAGTTTTGGCTATTAGTCACACCTTTAAGATGAAACTATTGCATTAGATTACAGCTAGGGAGAAATGGTGGGTGATCAGATTTTTTAAATAAAAAAACGGGATGGGGCACTGACATAGAAGTAAGACTACAGTTTCGACACATAGGACTCCAATGAAACAGTAGTCCTACTTCTATATCGGCGGCCTTTTTCGCACAAAGTACGTGAAAGTGCGTGTTCATTGAAATCTCAAAGCTCTCATTGGAGGAGAGAAGTCATGGTGGAAGGGGGAGGGCACGAACTGCAAGCGAAACGCAAGCATTTCATGAACTCCCCCTGACCGATTTCATCATTTGTTCGAGAGTCACCAGCAAAAACGGGGACAATAAATAGCAAGCCATCTACAAATCCCGGGACAGGTTTCAAAACTCAAAAAAGCCTAGGGACGCTGGGACCGAGGGCAAAATACCGGGATGGTCCCAGCAAAACCAGGACGTCTGGTCACTCTAGTGAAATGGCATATGAGAAGGGATACACAGCTTGTAGGTGTTTGGTGATTTACCCGCCAACTGTATGCCTATGGCCTTTCCCACCCACTTCCTGCCTCTCCCCACACAAAACAAATCCTGCTGGGATCTGCTTTATCAAGCCTTACGAATCAAAGTGCCTGCCAGTGTTTTTTTAAAGCAATCTTTTGAAAGATAATGATTTAATTGGAGCTGTAAAGGCGCTAGTGGTGTAAAAAAAATGTCTTGCCCAGGTCTGCTTTCAGCCACTAGATTTATAAGCACTATGAGTGTCCTTGACTGAAGTCTTGTAAAGCGAAGCACTGGCAAAGTCAACAGTGTTGGCTTGTGTATATGAATTAGGCATGTGCCAGGCACTGGTATTATATGCCCAGGTACTCTCACCATTTTGCAACGGCTACCACCAATTGTCTATTATTACCACTATGGCAGTGCCTGACAAATGCCTTTCTCATGCCAACACAAAAGCCAAAAGCACTGGCATTGCCAATGCTTGTTTTGTCATGTATTTCAAAGGCCCGTGGCATACAAAAGATCTTCCCCTGGGGTAGCCAAGCGTCAAGTCAACAGGTGCAGTGCCCTCAATAAATGATTATTTATTATTTATGGAGCAGCAGTGCAGTTTATCAAACCCTTCTGACTGGAGCTTTCAGTAGAGTGCACACTTCTCGGAATCACCGCTAGCGGGTCCCAATTTTAGCATCAAGTTTCGAGAAGGCAGGGTGAGGGAAGGCGCTGGGCCTGGGTCACATACTTTAGCCGAGTGTGGAAGCCAGAGTTGGAGCCCAGGTTTCCTGGTTCAACAGTCTGAACCGGAAGCGATGGAGTGTACTGCCAAAGTGCAATCTTTCATTTTACGCCCATACATAAGTCGCTCTGCACAGTAATCTTTCACTAACTACACTTCAAAAAACACTGCGAGCGCTTACGCAGCAAGTCCCCTCTCAGGTTACAGGGCTGCAGGCGCCATCAGTGTCGCTTCCACTGGCCGGTGGGCAGCTTCATACAGTCCCCCGATTGCAGCATATTTCTCAGCTCTTCACTGGCGACCAGTAGAAACCATGGCCAACGCTAAGGGGTTCCATGTTCTTTTGCCTTCTCCTTCACTACCACTCTGACCCCCAAACATCTCCACACCCCCTTTTTACCCCTTACCCCACCACTATATATACAACATTGAAAGTAATTCAAAGTAATGTCTCCGAAGTAAATCACTTCGAAGTAATTTTGTGCGTTTAAACAACAGGATACCATTTAAGGCCCGATAATGTTCTTAACAAATGAAAATGAGAAGCACTTTCCAGCCCATCCGTTGCGGCGAGCTTCAGACACATTTTCTGGCAATGTCTAGATTCAAAAGAAGGAAAACAGGAGGTAAAGCTCAGCCGGTTGAGTGCTCGCTGCTGCGATCTGAGCGTGATCTGCAGGTCGCAGGTTCGAATCCCGGCCAGGCCAACTCAGCCTTTCATCCTTCCGAGGTCGATAAATGAGTACCAATTTCGGTTGGGTGACATTGTATGTAAATATGTGCTCTGTAAAGCGCTTTGGATTAAGGCGCTACATAAATGACACATGATCATTATCGGTGGTGGAGCAAACTGGCAGGTCAACTCCGGCTGGGGGGCCTTTAGCCTCTTTCAGAAGACAGCATTATCCACCTTCTCCCACTTGCGCCCCCCCCCCACCCCAGGCTGGGGCAGAATCCAGCTTCCTGCTATAGCGACCCCGCTGACATTTCCAGCGCAAGGAGCAGGGGTGCCGGCCACGCGCGAGCTCCAGAGCCCAAGCACCCGCCCCCAAACCCCCGCGAAACCAATCTCTAACACGGTTAATAACCCTTTCAATACCACTGCCCTAAAACCTGGGCAGCGGCACCACCCAGCAGTAAATTCACAAGTTGGCTCCTCTGGCCAGGGGGCCACAGTCCATGGTGACAAGTGTGCTCTGCAAAACCAAATAACATACCATGCCATGGCGAGGGGTTGCCAATACACGGCTAAAAAAAAAAAACAGCCAGTGCTTGTGCGGTCAAAGGCGGCCAGACAAGGAGAGCAAACTGTGGAAGAGTGCACCCCTACTTCCATTAACAACCTCTGCTAATATTGGGGATCTTGCAGGGACTTGTCAACCTTGTTACAGCTTTGCCGGATCTGAGACCCGCCCCACTTAAGGGTTATATGAGAGTTTACCGACCACAATTACAGAGTGGTACATTTCATTGCGGGCAAAGCACTGAAAAACACCAACATTGTTATTAGCCCCCCGATTTTCCACCATTATAAAGCCACCCCAACCCCATCCCGAAGTATTTTAACCGCTTACCCAACTCCCCGTTATATATTTATTTAATTTGTTCGGAGTTTTCCAGGGTTATTGTCCGCTCTGTTACGTACCATTCTGTAATGTTTGCAATACAATGACTGGATACCCACTTAAGAAGCCGGCTGACTGCTTGTGTCTCTTTGGTAGGATTTCCCTTATCATTTTCTATTTTGCTGGCCTTTCCTTAAAAGTAAGTCAGGCAACTTCTCCAGATTTACGATTGACTTTGCCTCCTCATGAGAAACGCCTTCTGGTGTTCGAGCCATAGGCTGGTCTGTGTCCCTGTAGCCACAATGCCCGCGCAACATTGGGGGCATCCATCAAGACAATGAAACACTCTGCCTTCCATTAACGACTGACCCCAAATAGACCAGCATAGCCTGTGAGCGTATCGCGCCGAGCGCTGCGTCCCCAGGTCTGGGGACAGTCTTCAGTCTTACCTGTGCCCAGTTGCCTCATGCTGTCATCAAGGTATAGGTCAAAGACGCGCACCTCAGCCACATCGCCATCGGAACGCTCTACCAGCATCTTCACCAGGTGCCAGCCCAGGAACCCACAGCCGCCCGTCACCAGGTACACTTTACCACGGACAGTCGCCATCTGCAGGGGTGAGAGAAGGACGGGGTGTTAGGTATGCCGAGGGGGGCACAAGCATGAGATCCTATATCAGAAAGAAACCCTACACAAGTCTGGGCTACCCTACAGCTCCAGACACACAGGCTCCAGCCAGTCTCCAGCAGAAATATACCAAAATGTCGCCTCCATAACTCTGACTGCAGAAAATTCTGACTTTTTTTCCCCCAGGGTATGGGAGGGTGTATGGAATATAATACAAGTATGGGGGGATATTGTGGGGGTCTCCCCCCGCATATATATGTGGTGTAAAGGAAATTGAAATAAATAAATAAAACGCCTGCATTTTCGGCCGTTGGACTTCTGGGGGTCGCAGTAATCACGTAGATCCGTCTCCAGCAGTCACCCTGGCTTTTCTTAGAAACATTGCTCGAAAGCTAGGCCATTGCCCTCGGGCCTTCTTCTGCTAGCAAACATCGCTCTGCAGCAACGCCAGAAGAGTTTGAAGCATTGGAGCTGCGGTCGTTCTTGTGTCAGTGTTTGTGTTGTTTTTGGGGAAGGTTGTGTTTTCAGTGCCTGTTTTGTAAGGGGTTTAATTTAGCTGCTTGAATAATTCGCTGCTGCCAATATTTCTTCAGTAGCCTCTCAAGCACAGTGTTGTGGCGTGGAGGTACTGGGCTTTCAGTCGCAGGCAGAGGCGTTGCTGGGGGCGGGTGGGGGCTGAGGAGGCTATAGCCCCGGTTCTTTGGGTTGTTGCCCCGAATCGAAGCTCAGGTGCTACAATCAAAATGCTAGCTAGCCCCGAGTCCCGCCGCCAGTCCAGACATTAGCTTAGCCCCAGATCTCTTCCAGACCTAGCAACACCCCTGTGACTCGCAGGGGTACGTGGGCACTGAACTATATATAGATTCGATATTATCTTTTTGTTGTGCAGAGAGAAAAAAGCAAAACAACCTGTCCATAAATACTGTATGGGCCGGTTTTCTTTGTTCTTTGCTCTTCTGACCGGCTGGTTTCTTTTTCCTTGATTTCATCTGGAGTGTTGATTTCTGCAGGCCCAGAGCTACTGTGTTACAGTGGCAGGGAGAGGGTGCGCAGTTACTCTGTTACAATTCTGTGTCAGTTCTGACACTGGCCCAGTGTATCAAACATACACACTATCTTGAACACTAGGTGCCACAGTCCCAAAACTTGCGACAAAAAAAGGAACAGCCCAATTCATAAAGACGCGCACATTCAGATGCCCTTTCTCCCTCCCCCGGCGTGCATTTCACAGGCGTTTCTGGGCATTTAAAAGCGCGTCCCGAATTCACAAACGGTCCATCTTGGTGAAATGCGCTCCCAGCAAGCACGTCCTTGCCGAGAGCAGCCTGTTATACATTATGCAAGGGGGATGGACGGCGTATCTTTGCTCCGCTCGCCAGTCCCTTCTGAGATGCACAGGTCACCTTTGAGAATAAGGTGACCTGCACATTTCAGCCAGGAGCGCAAATGAAAAAAGTGAATGCTCTGCGCTTTTCTTCATTTGCGCTCCTTTTTGGAGTTTCTGCCCGCAAGACTTCTACCTTCAGCTACCCAGAGTAATACGCTGCATGTAGTTCACGGGTTACGGTATCAATCATCGGGGAAAGATCAGTGATCGAAGCGAGCAGGAACGGCCGGGCGCGGTGTTCCACTACTTTATTTTTTACAGTTTACAGCCCCAATACTTTTTACAACCATGTTCAGCATTCGGGAACCGTTCTTTATGAAGCTAAAGCACATTTCTCCACCTGGATATCAGTTACAGCTACAATGATGTCTATTCAACTTAATTGGCTGTCAACCTGCATGACTGCAAATCTTGAATGTGTTGCGCGTTGCTCCTTTCCTACTGTGTCCCCCACCGGAGTCACAGTTTCACTACTTTTTTGGTACACTTCTATCACAGGGTAAGATGCAGAGAGGACACACCCTCACGCACACACACCCTCACACGCACACACACTTTCTGACTTTTCACTTTCTGAGACTGATAAAGAGAGGGTTAGTAATAGCCCCCGTTTTCTTAGTGGGCTTCAAAGGCTGCAGGCACACACTAAAGTTACCACTAAATGACACAGGTGTACGGCAACACCCAGGGGCCTTGTCATGTACAGCGGTACCACAGAGAGACGCGCGAGGGAGTATGGCAAGCGGATGTGCTAGGGAACCCGGATATGGCTGCAAGATTTACTGCGACAGCTGGGCACTTGCTCCATTTGGTCGGGGCAGGAGGCAGAGCCTGTGTCCACCCAAACAACATTGATACAATTGGTAAAGATGACCGGAGGCTGTGAGTTTTTGCAGTGGAGCTGTGCCTCAGCCCGATACGCTCACGGTACCCACAGTGTAATAGATCGCCTCAGGCAGGAGGTGCAGAAACCCGAAAGACTACCACATAGTCCCCTTTTTGACATGGCTTCCGGGTTTCGAAAGGGCGTCAGTCAGAGTTGCACAGGTTGGGCAACCGCGTAGGGGAAGGCGAAACAATGAAATGAGTCCGACGTCTGGTGTGCAAGCCGGGCGCAGACAAAGGAAGCGCTTTCAAGGGGGTCACCTACGTGTCACGAAGACATGGCCTGCAACAGCACATGCTGGATACCGGTGTGGCATCGGGCACCTCCTTATGCGCAAACACCTGCTGTTCGAGGCCAGGCGCATGTCAACTTTCAGACTTTGCAAATAGTGACAGTGTGCAACAGTTCCAGCTAGGGCTGGCCTTATGCAAGGCAAACTGTGTGTTCGTCCAGGGCGTGAATGCCAGTGAGCACCTGGAGCTGCCAGACCTTCTCTCATTCATTAGCCCACAGCCAATTAGATGGCTCCTGGTGCAGAGCGTGTGTAGCAGCCTGAATGCTGCACCTCTACGCCATTCTCATGCCAGCCCCTCCCCTCAGCAGCTGCCTACACAACCTTTAGCACAACTCAAAGATGTGTGTGGTGAAGGTGCTCATTTAATTAAAACAAGAATTGACAAAGCCAATCATTTGGGCTGTTTATTTTTTTTAAACGTTTTCTGAGTTCATGCACACAGCCACGCTTAGGTTTATGTGGAGTCGAAAGCGTAAGAAGTGTGGGGACGGTGTAGGATAAATGAATAGGAATGTGATTTGCTGACAGGTGAACATTCTCTGTGTGACTCAGTTGGAATTGGTTGCCACTGCGGTTCATTGTAATGGAAGAGTCCCAGATGTCCAAGGTTTGACAGAATTGTGTTTTTGTTTTGATATGCATGTTTTATTCGAACACCATGCTTTTTTTGTGTTACATACTTTAATGGCTTAGATTATTGACACACACCTAGAATGGCCTAGCTTTACACACTGTGGCAGAAGAAAATGCATTTATATTTTCACAGAGAAAGAGGATACTGAGCGATCGCTAGGGGGCGCAGAGGAGGCAGATGGGCAGGGTAACATCAGAGCAAGTGAGAAAGGAGAGAACATGTGTTAGAGAAGATCAGGGAGTATCAAAAAGAGGAACCGGGAAGCGGAGGGAGTGGCCAGAACAGCTCCCCGCTGGGATTAGCCCAGAGGCTCTGGGTTTGAACGCTCTTCTCTGGGTCTCCGAGTACGAGGTGAACCTGCCAGACTCCAAAATGACTATGGCCAACAGGCTCCACGCAAGCTAGGTGTGATCCACAATTTCAGGCAATCTAAAGGGGATTCGCGCCATCATCAAAGGCTGCTTTTAAATCAGGCAATCAGGGAGTCTTCCTTTATTGATGATGCCCCCTGCTTTTATTCTGGCTAAAGATGTCACTTTGCCTGATTGCTCAGAGCAGCCCAGTATGGCAGAGGGCTCAGCAGGGAACGGTCTTACTCCAACAACACCATTGTCAACATTTTAATTATTGTAAAAGTACATACTGTACACAAAAAACAAAATGAAACCTGTTAAATAATGAGAATCTCCAATGCCTGCTCTCAACAGCGGTGCGTTCAAAGCCAGGCCCTCCTGGGGTCTTTGCAATCCCTTGATGCCGGGCCTTAAAAGCAATATTTGTTGCTTATCAGTTCCCAGGCTGAGGCCTAGATGATCACACGTGCTGTACAGAGCTGCGGCTGATTGATGGCACTTGGGAAGTTGTGCTTCAGTGGTTAGTATCTCGGGTACATGTGCCAGTGTTGGACACACAGTCTGGATGTGAAGAGGTGATGTGCCTGGGTTTACATTATTGTATCTCTGCATCTTGCTTTGTGGGGTAAGTGCTGTGCAGATCGGTGTGGTGGGGCAGCGGTGCAACGACCAGGCAGTACGAGCGTAAAACAGTAATATAAGAGTCTCTCATATCACAAGCTGTATGTATTAGTAATGCAATTCAGGAATGCAAAGGTGTTTAATTTGTCACTGTAACGGGGCACTACAAAGCCCATTCATTAAAAGAGTAACCGCCTTCATGTACATTTTACTCACATAATAAGCGAAATGCGAAATACCCTACTTTTAAAATGACTGTCGCCACTTTAACACAAACATATAAAGCCCTTTCTTTGCTGTGCTCTGGGTGTAGCACAAGCACAACAATGTATATACATCAAATATTTCATTTCCAAAATTAAAATTGTAAAATAACCTAAAATAGCTTATTGTTAATATTACTATTGTTCAACCAATATAAACACTATAGAGGAACGAGCATTCGGAATGTAGTATTACACTGTAATACCACAAAGTAAGGTTGGGGTCGTGGATCGCAGAAGCAACAGTATATATTTAGAAGTCCACCATTTACGTTTCCTCCTTGCCATCCATGTGGTCACTGAAATAATGCAATCAACTTGAATATTCGTGACTGCTGGCTAAATGGGCCGTGCAGAGAAGTGATACAGCACCCACATATGCTTACATATTTCGTTCCCGAGCACTCTGCAATCTGTCACAAAGGTGCCCTCAAACCAGGCTTCCCTCTGCTGCTGGTGTCTGCTAATAGACTACACAGGGCACACAGACACAAAGCTGCAACCATCATTGTGTTGCTCCCGGTCACACACCTAGGCCCACACAGGCACTGGAGAAGCACCAGATCTCACACAAATGAGCGGGTGGGGATACTGGTGGGGGGAGGGGCACAGGCCCTGGTTAGACTGCCGACCCACATCTCCCTCCCCCAACCGTCCATCTCGAGTGAATCAAGCAGAGCCCAGGAAAATACCACTGATCACTATCTTAAGCAAAACACATCAACCCCCATGACCCCATCCCCTTATCTTAGTAAGAGATTTCAGACTCCAGCGATCACACCCCTCTTCCGTTCATCATGATTGGTAAAACCTGAACACAGACAATGATGCTGGTGGCTGCAGAGTTAATACATTCCCGGTAATTACTAATGTAAAACATTTAATTGTTAGCATATGCATACATTTTTAGGCAATTGAAATCGGAGGGGTGTTTGTACTTTCATGTCAGGGGAGTGATTGGAAGGGTAGGAGCAGGAGACTGTTCATTCTCACAGCAGTGCTTAAGTGTGTGGTTTCTCTGTGATTTCAGTTGTGAAGGAGAGAGTTAACTGATTGTGACATTGAATCTGCAGAATAGTGTCATTAGAATGTGTAAAGAAGTTAGATGCCCCCACACAAGTAAGTCTGCCCCTCCCCCATCGTCTCTGCAGTTAGCACCTCTCCCAACATGTTGGGGGGGCGCCAACCATGCTTCCTGCCTGGGGTGCAATCTGGTCTAAAACGGGGCCTGGGGCTCAGGGCAGCGGCCCACAACACAAAAGCAGCACACATGAACCCCTGAGGATTTACAAAGTAAAGTATTGGCATGGCCTAATCAATGCTGAACATTTCGGATAATCCCTTCCTCTGCCAAGTACAAGACGCACACCTAGATTTACTTTGGCAGATTAAGAACAGATAGCAATCGTGCATTCTCTGTGGGATGGAAACCGCAGTTTAAACAGGCTGGGAAACATGGCAGAGAGGACCTTGAAAGGAAACGTGCCATTTGCGGGTCGCTCAATCTGCCCTTTGTTCAATTGAGAAGGGGGCTGTGGGGTTCTAAAAACCCTCTGCTATTTATTAAGAGGGGAAGGTCTTGCATTCACACCTAAACATGTTATGTTAAACCCCAACAGGCTTTATGCACAAGTCCTCGAATAAGGAAGTGATTGTGCAAGAGGTGCCCTGTTGGGAACTCCCCAGTAAGTTTAATCGGGTGGGAGGAATATTTTGGGTATGCAGCAGGAATTTCACATGATTGGGCTATGGGCCAGACAATAAATGAAGGCAAAAGGCCACAGAAGCATTTCCCCACTCTTACCAGTACTGCCCTTTCTGCTATCAGCGGCCTATAAGCCGAAACTATTGCCTTCGAGTACAGACAGGGAGGAATGGCATATGAGGAGGGACGCTCAGCCAGAAGGTGTTGTTTGGCTATTTGCCACTCATTGACTGCCCATGCCACGCCATGCTAAACCCTACAGCCACTCCCACCCAGTTCCTGCCCCTCTCCGCTCAAACCGCCTCCTCACAGGAACTCTTTGAGCTCACTTTAATCAAGCCGTACCATCAAACGTTGCACTCAAAGAGCCTGCCAGTGTTTTTTCAAAGCGGTCTTCGGAGAGTTAATGACTTAAGTTGAGCTGTAAATCCACCACTGGTGTAATAAAAGCACGTCTTAGCCAGGTCTGCCTTCAGCCACTCAATTTCTAAGCACTGTGCATGTCCTTCACTGAAGTCCCATGAAAAACAAGCATTGGCAAAGCCAACAGTTTGGCTTGTGTATAAGTATTAGACATTTGCCAGGCCCTAATATTCGATGCAGGACACTGCTTTTGTTTGCCTGCATGGATAGAAGCACTGCAGAAGCTTGTGAGATGGGATGCTGTCCAATGGGGTGGGGGGGGGGGGTGTTAGGCAGAATCACCTGCAGTACCCTTTTGGAACACTACAGGCAACTAGGACTACAAGTGTAAGCACAATTTCACCTTTAGTACAAGCCTGTACTACACAGTAAAGTGGTAGCGATGGCTGAGCACCCAGACTTATCTCAAGAGCTTAAGTGAGGAGTAGAACAAGTTACACAAAGGACCAACTAATACAGTGTTTCAAACAAACACTTACTCAAGTTTTCTTGGTCAAAGAATATACATTTATTTACTCAGTCAGTTAGAAAACCTTCCACTAGCATAAGCAGCTCAATATCACACACTAATACACCACAAAAATCCAACCAGTAAGTAAATGAATAAGTTTAGCTCATGTGAAGTGGGAGCAAAATGGCACTTCAGATACTTAATAAAGAGATAACAAGACAAGGTTATAAGAATAGACAGCCCAAATACATTCATAGGCAGGGCAAAGGGATTCAGTTAAATACAACCAGACATTCTTCTCATAGGCCTGGGCAAAGTCAATGATGGTTCAGAGTCTTTGTATAGGATAGCACAGTTCTGCTAGATAACGGTTAAGTATTTGCCACAGAGTTTAGAAGAATTTGCCTAGGTGAAACATTTGACGAATGTTTAGGGAAGGACCAGCCTTCGAAGTTGAGGAAAGTTTCACGCACTTTCTCGATGGCTGAAAATAGTTCCGGACCGCATTTGCACAGTACCTTGTCAATGAAGAAAGCTGTAGCTGAGGCAGTTGTTCCAGGCAGTTCGAGCAGATCTTGCTGTTCCTGGGCTTCAGTCATGGGGACAAGAAGGAGGACATCGGGAGGTTCCTGCACTGCCCAGGGATGAGGCCAAAAGCTGTAACAAGACGTCGGTTTAAGGTGCGAGTGCCTTAAAGTCCACAAGCTGGTTTCCTTGCCTCTGGCTATTCGGTTTTCAACAGCACTCTGATGAAAATTCGACCCGATAAGGACGGTGTCCAGGTGGCTTACGAGTTGGTTGTTCCCACCAAACTCAAGGGAAGAAGTTAACCTTGAAGGGCTTCTCCGTCGATTGGAGTTTCAGGCAATTCGGACCTGCAGCAGGTCTTCACCGGTCGTCCAGGAGTTGCAGCAGTCCTCTTCGGTTCTTTCGTTCCAGTGGTCGACTCTGCTTTCCAAGTCCCAGAGACCTGCTTTTAAACAGTTTTCCTCCATTCATTCCAGCCTGGCTGTCACTCACCCAGCAGGGTGGCTGTCCTTGCCGGACAGTCAGCCAGCCAATCATGCCAGAGTGCATTCAGGTCTCCTTGGAGACTAAGCACAGGGAGATTCGGGCACCTCCCTCACATCCTGTCCACCCCAGACACTCGGGCGCCAGAGGAGGGCTTCAGCACTGAAGCCCGCCAAAGGCCAAGAAGAAAGGGACCAAACTTGGTTTGGCGCGCAGAGACAAACACAAGAAGGACTTTTCCTAAAAGAAATGGCGAAAAAAGGTAACCCGAGTTTGTTTTTACAGATAGGTCTTGGGCGCCATATTGAAAAACATGGCTGACCCGATGTTTAGCTACCATTGTTAGCGGTCGGGAAAAATCACGGTAGTTGATCTAAACCACTGCCACCAGCCATTTAAAGTAGGAAAAGGTAACATGTTACTGTTACATGACTGTTTTGTCTCCGGGGAAGGTAAGCAACCCCCCCACTACTCTATAGGAAGATAGTGTGTGCTGGGTCAGTACATTTAAGGAGACTAGTAAAGCCAATTTAACTTTACATGCTCTGGGAGATGGTAGTCAGTCCCAGTGAAGGTATTTAAACCTTGGGGAGTCTGAAAGACACCCCTGTGCCATTGCACTGAAGGTGCTGTATGACACACAGAAAAAGATGATGCCACTGGAGATGTTTTAAAACTCCATAACCAAAGAACACAAAAGTAAAACACACACAAAATACATGGAAAAGTGGGAAAAAAGGCTCTCACTCTTCCCAGGTAAAAAAAGAAAATCCTAGAAATCCAGCAAAGTTGCTGGGGGTCTCAAAAGGTAAGAGCAATTAGAACATTTTGAGAATTCTCCCTAACTGGGGGGTGGGGGCGCTTTGCAGACAAGGAGTTGCACTGCACTGAAGACCCTCAGATCACTAGAAGCCCTGAAGACCTCTATTTTGAGGCTCTACTAGCCTGCCATTGTCCATTCGTAGCCGGGGTCCAAGGAGGGAATTGTCAATCACTTCCCAACAGGCTTCCTGTTTCCGAGTCAGCAAAGAGCAGAGTACAGTTCAGAGACTTGGAAGAAAAAAAGCAAGCATGAAAACATTTTGTGTGAGAGCACCAGCGTTTGAATGAAAGTGTGTATATGTGAATACATGTGTGTTTGAGCGGGGAAGTGGGTTTGGGGAGGGGGAGTCAAGGAGCAGTTTTGTGGGCCCTGAGAGCAACATTGGGGCGGAACTTGGCACTAGGAATAACACTGGGGCGAACTTTGTCAGTAAGCAAGCAAGCGATACATGGGGTGCTACATTGGGCAGGCCTGAGGTAGTTAGGGTGACATGGTCAGAGCTTGGCCTGGGATAGCACAGGGAGTAAACTCAATAAAACACAGACTATTAATGAAACGTTCACTAAACATGGTACATATTGGGAAACAAGAACATTTGTGTATTTAAGCCTCTACAGCTGCTCTCCTGTTCCAGGCCAGTCTAAGAACACAGAAACATACCCTCCCAAAAGTTGAAGAAAGGGCCTGTAACATAAGCTATACAGGAGACGATAGGTTCAGGATGTTTATTTTCTAGGTCAGAATAGAGCAGTGGTCTTCAAACTTTTTTGGCCGGAGCCCCCCTGAGCAAAATTTGGGCAGGTCGCCGTCACCTGCTTCCATCACAGTCGCTGGGCTGCCTCATCCCACTCCTACCCAGTCCCTGGTCTCTCCCCACCCCATCACACACCCTGGGCTCTCCCCACTCTGCTCCCACCACTATCCCATGGTTCCCACCCATTGTGCTCCCACCATAGTCCCTGGGTTCCCCCCATCCCGTTCCCAACACAGTCTGAGGGCCAGTGGCGGCTGGTGATTTTTTTAAGTGGAGGGGCATAACTATTTCCCCCAAAAATGCCATAGCGACCGAGCATAGTGAGGGAGCCCGAACCAATAAACGAGGGTTCGGGGGGCGTTTGCCCCTGGTTTTTTTTTAAATAATGGTTTAAAATGTTGCATTGTAGTGCATACTTTTAACACAAAAATGGGTAAATAGCCAAACAGTTTGCAATTGGTGCTGGGGGCCCATGGGGCAGGCATGACATTTTTTACTGGACATCTATGATAGATGTCCAGTAAAAAGATGCCATCCCTGTCCCCTGGCCCCACTGGGCCGACCACAATCAACATGATTATGTGTGTATGCAAGGTGCTGCACATTCATACAGCAATCACTCTATCATTCACACGAGCATCCATCACCATACACTCACTCATAACATAAGCATACACGCATCCATACACATGTTTAAATAAAAACAATTAACATAAACAAAACGTACCTCCTGCATTGGCCTGCGTGTGGGTGCTGAAACGCCCTGCTCCAGGCTGCTCTGTCCGTATGTGCGAGGAGGCGCAGGAGCTCCCCCTCGGACATACAGACATGCAGTGCCCCAGCCAGCATTTCCAATGAGCTATGCAATGCTGGCGAAGCAAAACGCCCCAGCATTTGCATGGCTCAGTGAGCATGTGCGGCTGGGGAACTAAACTGAACTGTCAAAGGGAGACAGTGTTTGACAGTTCAGCCAGCCCAGGAGCACTCCATCAGCTGGAAAAAGCAGCTGAGGGAGTGCTCACTGTTTCACTTGGCTGGCTCCTTAGCTCCTCCATAATGGGTGAGGGGCCACTGGGTGGGCGCCCCCTCGCCATTATGGATAAACCGAAGGGGTCAGACTGGCCTATAGGGCAATGCCTGTACCAAAAATGTAAAATGCTAGTGTGGGCTAGTAAAATGGGCCACCATTTTGGCCAATGTGGACCAGTTTGTTGAGTTACTTAACTATGCAGTTGGTAATTTTGACCATTGTTGGTGAATATATCACAATTTACTTACATTTTAACACAAAGCACCCCCTTGGGTACTATTGAAACAGTGGGCCTCATTACAACCCTGGTGGTAGCTGTGCCGGTAAAACCGGCACGGCTGCCGCCGGAGTTGCATCCGGGTCCAGCACCCGCGAATGGGAAATTACTGGGTCATGACGAGTTAGGCGGACCCGATAATTGCCCTTTCGCGGGTGCCGGTACCGGTAGATCCCCATTCCCATTTGAACCCCATAGGGCTCAGTGGGAATGTGGAGCTCGGATGCACCGGCACCGTTTTTAATAGTGCCGGTGCATCCGACGAACTGTGCTCGCGGGTGCCGCATGGCCTGCCAGGTCAGACCTGGCGGGTTGTCAGGCACCCGCGAGCTCAACTCTAACTATGGCGGTACGATAGCAATGGTGCCGGTAGCTTACCGGCACCGTTGTTACCGTACCGCCATAGTTGTAATGAGGCCCAGTCTGTGACTAAAGGAATGAATATCCATTTACAACTGCGGGCCACTTTTTCATTGTTGCCCGAGACAGTTTCATGCTTCAGCCCGACCATGTGAGCCACCCCTGCCCATTTCTTCCAATCTAAAAAAAAAACAAAAACTTTTTTTTATATTTCATGCTGAGCTCTCAGGGCCCCCAAGGGATGCACCCGCGGACCCCTGGGGGGTCGCGCCCCACAGTTTGAATACCACTGGTATAGAGGGAGAGTCTGCGAGTGTCACCCGTGAAACTATACAGGGTAGCTTTTCCTTAGTATCAACAACATGTTTTTGGGTCCCAAACAAACGGTTTCTGGGTTCCACAACAAAAGTCTCTGCGTTTCAAACCCCTAAATTCCAGGGATCCCTTCCTAGGACCCCTGCTTTCACAGTCTCTCACAGTTCTGAGGATAGTTTACTGTCCTTGCACCCTAACACTTTCCCACTTATTCCTGGACATGTAGATTCAGATCTTCCCCTTGTCCTTCCCACCTCCTGGTAGACTCATCCGTTTGGGTCTTGTGGCCCTGTTTGCCCTGGCATGTTAGGCCCCCGGGCATGGCTGCGCAAGGTAGTAAGCCAGTCCAAGTTTCTGCCAAGATGCTTGGCCACCTGAGATTGTTTACAGGCTGAGCCAGGGTGCCATTCCTACCTCCCTTCCTTGTTGTCCTGACTCAAGTCCCCAACACCCTGCCCTCATCTACCTCTCCGACAAGTTGTAAATGTCTCATGCCTAATGGACCCATTCCTGAACCTCCTGATCCTTTCTCTCCTCTCTTGTGATCTTCCACCTCCTTGACACCTTCCACATGCTCTTACCTCCACCCCCTCCTCCACTCACTCCTCCCAGTCTTAGGGAGTTCCTATTACTCTCTGCCCTCCCTCTGGTTTCTCCTCTGATCTTCTCTATGATGGTCGTCCTCTCCTCCTTGGTATCTCTTCCACCCCAATGACTTCCTGGTTGTACTTCTCCCCCTCCTCCTCTCCCTAGTTAGCCCTACCAACCGACTCCTGAATGTATGCCTCCACCACTCCCTTGATGGATCGACTAAGCTCTCCTCTTCTTTGAGGTCTCCCCCAAAAACCATTAAGCTTATTTCTCCCTCCACCTCGTTGATGTCTACCCTCTCCCTTGAAATATGTTTCCTTAGGTCTTCCACAAACCACTTTCCTTTCTCTGTTCTCTCACCATCTACTTGCTCTCCCCAATCTCCTTTGTCTCCCACTGGCCATCACTGTCCCGCCTCCTTCATACTCGTCTAAACTAGAGGTGTGTATGTATAGTGGTCTGGCTTCACCTTCTAGGACCCTCCACCTAACTGCATTCAGGTGTGCATTTTTGCAGGTGCAGAACTGGATTGGTTGGGCAATGATGGTTTGTGGTTTTCCTGACCCTTCTCTGGCTCCACAACCCTGGCACAGAGAGGTGCTAGAGCCATGATAAAGGCTGCGTTTGTAAATCATTCAGAGACATAGTTCTTGGTGCAGAGCTGCTCATGCATACTGACCGCCGGGCCGGATATACGTGCGGTGGACCACATACTTATCAGATTCCAGTACAAGTTTTACTGTGTCAGAAGCTGTGACCACCTTCTAAGTACTCCCCTTGGGAAATGTAATTCCTGGGATTCCTGTGTGTATGTTCTCTTGTGTTGTGTAAACTTGCCCCACAAGTGTGTTTGTGTATTACCTGCTCTCCCTAAACTAGGGGCTTCCGTAAAAGAGATGGAGGTGCGTTCTTGCCACAGGTGATAAACCCCTTCCAATCTACCGTGGCACGGTATGGTAGGTCAAGGGGTCCTTCCTGCACCGGCTCCCAAGACCAACATCACGTTACAGACACCGGCCACATGGCCACGCCACCCTCTACCTCAAGGGTCATTCTGTAATGTAATGTAATGGGCATTTGTATAGCGCCATTCACCATTGGTATGGTCTCAATGTGCTGTAGGTTGAACGCCTTTGGGGGACCAAAGTCCAAGTATGGGAACATTCGTCAGAGAGAGAGATAGAGTGCATGTGTGCACTTAGCCAGTGTTAAGGTCAGTAGGGGAGGCCAAGTCCCTGCTAGTCACCCAGGCTGAGCAGGCGTATGAGTGGGTGTGTGGAGGTAGCCTGAAGAATATGTGAGAGAGACATTATGTGAGCAGCTAGGCCGAATTTTATCATGGGAGATAGCTGCACTCTAGTGCCAGAGGTGTTGAGCAAAGTATGTGAAGCCGGAGAGACATCATGTGAGCAGCTAGACCGAACCGCATCGTAGGGGACAGGCGCATTCTAGTGCCAGAGGTGTTGAGCAGAGTATGTGAAGCCGGAGAGACATCATGTGAGCAGCTAGACCGAACCTCATCGTGGGGGACAGACGCATTCCAGTGCCAGAGGGGTTGAGCAGAGTATGTGAAGCCGGAGAGACATCATGTGAGCAGCTAGACCGAACCTCATCGTGGAGGACAGACGCATTCCAGTGCCAGAGGGGTTGAGCAGAGTATGTGAAGCCGGAGAGACATCATGTGAGCAGCTAGACCGAACCTCATCGTGGGGGGCAGACGCATTCCAGTGCCAGAGGTGTTGAGCAGAGTATGTGAAGCCGGAGAGACATCATGCGAGCAGCTAGACCGAACCTCATCGTGGGGGACAGACGCATTCCAGTGCCAGAGGTGTTGAGCAGAGTATGTGAAGCCGGAGAGACATCATGTGAGCAGCTAGACCGAACCTCATCGTAGGGGACAGACGCATTCCAGTGCCAGAGGTGTTGAGCAGAGTATGTGAAGCAGAACCACATTTTATCAAGGGGGATAGCGGAGTTATAGTGCAAGAGGGGTTGAGCAAGGCATGTGAAGCAGGAGAGACATATGAGCAGCTGAACTGAATTTTGTTGGGGGAGAGGGGGACATTACATCCAAACATTAAATAGACCCATGATTTACCTAGATTCAATACAGCAGGTACTTCTAACGTCACCCATATTTGTAATGAAAGCTGTTTATCAAGCACTTAGATTTAGACTTCCCTGCACTTAGTACGCACCTAAATTCAAAAGCATTCCATACAGCTAGATTCAGCAGTATGTATCGAGTGGTTGTGAGTGTGGTCAGAGTTTGGTGCATATAATAAAATAAAATAATAATAATTTCGCATTTATATAGCGCTACGAACCCTCAGGTATCTGAGCGCTGCTTATTATTACCCACAGTGTGTGGTATGCAGGTATATGCAGAAGCTGAAGTGCACTCGGGAAGCAAACATATGTAGTATGCAAGATGTGGTGTGAATGCAGTTGTAGTGGAATTGGCCTAGTGATTGCCACGGCAACCACAAGGTACACCGGTTTAAGTGAGGCAGACAGAGAAGCAAAGACTTTGTACTGAAATGCAGTGTTCCCTACCCTTACCATCTTACCTGGCTTTTAGCAGTGACTTTTTCCAGTGTGACACATTGTCCACCATCACATCCATCGAAGTGTGACCCAAGGCCAACCTTCAGAAACCATCCAGGTGCAGCACCTTGTCCACCCACCACATCATGGCCGTCTAGGGATTCCAGCAATGACATGATTGGATACGATTCAGTTCATGATGCTGGTGAACATCCAAGTCTTGAGGGCCCTTCAGAAGGGCATGTGGTTGTGTGTCGGATGTGGGGTGGCAGCGAATTTGAGATGTTGGAGCCAGGAATGAGAAAGTGGAACCTCCAATTCTGGTTGATTTGGAGGGGGGATCACTAGAAGAAGAGTGGTGCTTGATCTCAGGTTTCTGGTGGAGTGTTAGGGGGTGATTTTCTGTTGTAGGTATTTAGGGTCTATCTTGTGCAGTGCTCGGTGAGTGATGAACATGACTTTGAAGGTGACCTGCCTTCCAATCGGGAGCCAGTGGAGGGTGCGGAGAGCAGGGGAGATGTGTTCTCTTCAGCCGAGGGCAGGGAGGAGTCTGGTTGCAGAGTTCTGGACTCTTTGGAGCTTTTTGGGCAGGTAGGCCAGAGCACCCAGGTAGAGAGAGTGTGCATAGTTTAGTCAAGACATGATACTGTACATAATTGCAGTCAGTCTGTAGGAGAGGTAAGGGAAGATGCGTATTAGTACGCAGAGGTAAAGCAGCCTGATTTGGACACTGTGTTAATGTGTGTGGATAGTCTAACGTCTGTGTCCATTGTGCAGCCCAGGTTTATGACTCTGGCGGATGTGGCGGTTGTGGCGGATGTGGCGGTGGGGTGAGGGTTTAGGGAAGGCGGCCAAGGGGTGGGCTGTGGAAAGAGGGCTGTCTGTCCACAGATAAGGATCTCTGCTTTCCCAGGGTTTACCGGGAGATGATTGTTCGTCATCCAGCGGTCAATGTCTGTGAGGTGGGCTGCAAGGTCTGGGAATGGGATGGTGACAGATTTGGGAATTGTAAAGATGATTTGCGTTTCTACAGCGTAGTTAGAGGTTGTGTGAATGGAGGAGTGCAGGTAGAGGACTCATGTAAAAATTGAAGAGAAGAGGTGACAGGCAGGTGCCTTGGGGGACTCTGTTACTGACGGGTTGGGCGGTGGAGGGGAAAGGGGGAAGGTAGGCAATTTGGTGTCTATCTGTAAGGAACAAGGAGATCCAGTTAAGTGTGGTGTTTCTGATGCCAAGGAAGTGAAGCCTTTCAATGAGGATGTTGTGGTTAATGGTATCAAAGGCAGCTGAGAGGTCAAGAAGTATGAGTGCGGCACACCCCGCTGAGTCTGCTGTGTTTTTGAGGTTGTCCCATGTAGAGAGTAGGGAGGATTCGGTTCCATGAAATGGTCTGAAGCCAGATTGGGCAATGTCAAGGAGGAGGTTGGTTTCTGCGAAGGTGTTGAGTTGGGTTGGGAGTAGGCAGTGCAGTCAATGAGTTTGGCTAGGAAGTGGGTGGTGGAGATTGGTCTGTAGTTCGCTAGTAGATGAGGGATGTTTTATTCAAGAGGGGTTTGACATGGGATATTTTAAAGGCTTCTGGGAAACTGCAGGAGGTGAAGGAGGCATTGAGGATGGACCTAGCAATGTCACCTGCACAGGTTGAGAAGATTTATTTGAGGAGGGG
Source organism: Ambystoma mexicanum (assembly GCF_040938575.1). NCBI lineage: Eukaryota > Metazoa > Chordata > Amphibia > Caudata > Ambystomatidae > Ambystoma > Ambystoma mexicanum. The sequence goes on from NC_090925.1 coordinate 836,476,760, forward strand.
GTTGGGGCACGGGTCATTTGGGGATCCTGATGGATGACTATGTCAACAGTTTGAGAAATTCCGGTCTGGAGATAGGAGAGAGAAGGGGTGGAAAGTGAGCATCGGGGTGGGCTGGTCGGAAGGTTCACTTGGGGAGGCTGGTGGATGGGGTGGGAGGGTAGCCAGTTTCATTTTGATAGTGTGTGTTATTCCTATCTTATTGAAATGTTCATAGAGGGTGCTGCAGAGAGATTGGGAGGTAACGGAGGGAGATGAGAATGGCTGAGTGGTCTGTCCAAATGAGAGGTCGAAGGGTAGAGGTGAAGATGAGGTTGGTTGAGCTAAAGATGGTGAGCCAGTTACTTGCTGGTTGAGGGCATCCAGGCTGTCTAGGAGAGGTTGTGTCATGGGGTTGGGAGGGGCATCAAACCAGATGTTGAAAACTCCCAATAGGGAGGGTGAGGGGTGGTGATCAGTTTGTCTGCTAGGGAGTTGCAAAGGGTGTTGACGAAGTGTCATGTCTGTCATAACCAGGAGGCCTGTAGATGAGTAGGCAACTGTGGGTGAATGAGGGGGGATGGAGAGTTTAACTAGTAGTGATTCGGAATCTGCACTGCAAGGCTGAGCTTCAGAGTGTGAGGTGGTTAGGTGGGGTTTGTGTAGGATGGCGATTCCGCCTCCTCTCTTCGACATATTGTGGGTGATGAGTGTGTATTCAGGGGGGGAAGTCCTCATGTGCCGTGGGTTGGAAGTCGACCAACAACCAGGTTTCTGTGATGAACAGGAGGTGTGAGTTTTCTGAGGTGATGAAGTCAAAGATGCAATGTCTGTTTTTGGTGACAGATCTGGCACTGATGAGGGTGCAGGTGAGTTGAGGTGATGGGAGAGGGTAGGTACTTCGCTGGGAGGTTGAGGTGGGGGGTTGGGTGTATTGGCTGGAGGCGATGCTGGGGTGGAGTCACGCATGGGGACTTTGTGGGGGTGAGTGGGGTGAATGGATGGGAGGGGGGTTTGTGAAAAGAGAGTTTGAGAAGTGCTGGGTTTTGGGCGGGAGTCAGATCCGAGGAGGTGGGCAGAAAGAGGGAGTGTTTGAGAGGGTTTCAGTTGGGGTTGCCGGGTTTGATAGGTTTTCTGTGCAATGTGCAGTGTGCGGGGGGGTTGTTGGGTGGGTAAATTATAGGACATGGTCAGTGGGGCGGTGCTTTGCTGCCCGTGGGGGGGTTGCTTTCTTAGGGAGGAGCAGGTGTTTGGGCATCCATCAAGTAGGGATTTTACTGGGTTTGGGTGGAAAGGGGGCGAGGCAAGATAGTCTTCAGCCTGAGTGTGGGAGGATGACTGGTGCAAGATGGGGGAGGCGTGCAGGTGTGTGGTGGTGAGAGAGGTGCAGGCTCTATGTTTTGCGGTGTGTTTTGGTGCCTGTGGTGTGTGTGAAAGGGGTGGAGGGTCAGCTGCGAAGGGGGTGATTGCAAGGATTTTGGTGAGGGCTAGTCAGGCGATGCTTAGGGAGAGAAAGGCTGAGGTAGAAGGTGGTCTGTAGGAGAGCATGGAAGGTTAGAGTGTGGGGAAGGGTTTGACAGGGAAGGCAGGTGAGGTGCAAAGTGGCACCCTCGAATGCGACTCAGGGGGGTGTTTGGGGCTGTAAGGAAGTGACAGGGAATTAATCATCCCCATCACATCGGCACAGTATGTTCACAAACTGTGCTCACTATAAGAGTACTTGGAATAACAAGTTAGACATTTAGACATGATAATGATGTGTTATTTATATAGCGCCTTCACCAAAGCACTTTCCATAGAACATATTTGCATACAATATCACCCTACCAAAGTTGGTACTCATTTATCAACCTCGAAAAGATGAAAGGCTGAGTTGGCCTTGCCGGGATTTGAACCTGTGACCAGCAGATTACGCATCCAGGGTTTCTGCCTCCAAGCCTAACTGCTTTTGACTCATGGGAAGATTGTGATGCAAAGCAATTAGAGCTGTGGGGTCCTCTTTTTTAGGTGGCTGTGTGGCTGAGGACTACTATAGACACATGGGTGAAGAAAATGCCACAAAAACAGCTACCCGCCTACACACGTACTAGGTGTGACTGGTTGCAAACTGTGCTACCTTTCATGTCGGTTGAATAATTACGACAGAAGTAATACAGATATACATCTTTTAATTTATAGAAAACACTCAATAAGATTTATATTAAAAAAGAGATAAAAATGCATTTTGTTTGTACATAACTTCACATAAAAAACATAATGGAAATCAATATTTTCAACCAGAAACAATTTTTTTGAACTTAACACAATCATCGTGTACTGGTGATGTTGTGAGGTTAGTAAAAGTGTGAGGTCAAGGACAAATTATTTTCCGAGGTTTCATTCAACAACAAGATGTTCACCTCACACTTTTACTAACCTCACAACATCACCAGTACACGATGATTGTGTTAAGTTAAAAAATATTTTGTTTCTGGTTGAAAATATTGATTTTTGATTTCCATTATATGTTTTTTATGTGAAGTTATGTACAAACAAAATGCATTTTTGTCTTTTTTAATATAAATCTTATTGAGTGTTTTCTATAAATTAAAAGATGTATATCTGTATTACTTCTGTCGTAATTATTCAACCGACATGAAAGGTAGCACAGTTTGCAACCAGTCACACCTAGTACGTGTGTAGGCGGGTAGCTGTTTTTCTGGCATTCTCTTCACTCATGGGAAGATTGGTCAAGAGATCATGGCTACCTAACCAGAGCCCTGTTGTGTTGCCCTGATTACTACTCCTGCTGCCTGGGCGCTGTGACAAATCTAAGGTATTCGGCCCTTCTCCCCAGGGGGGAGCAACCCCATTTGAGGCTAAGGAGGTGAGCCCACTTAGCAAGACCCTCACTAAGGATCTTGGCTAGTGGAACCTCACTGGGAGTGACTCCCGTCTTGGGGACAAGGACTTCCATTCCGATGAGGAAATCCCTATGAGAGAAACACTTTTCACTTACATCGGAATTTATATGCCTGCACTTACTGCAGTATCGCCTTCAACCACCAGCAATACAATTTGCATCTCCTTGGCTTTAGGCAATGCTGGATTTCACATAACCAACAAAGAGAAACAAAATGCCCCTTTAAGGGTCGGGGAAAAACTTAAAGAGACGTAGAACCTGATGAGAGGCAGAGAGGGCCTTACACATAGGCTAGCCACTAACGAACGTCCTGGAGGGGCGGATCACTACTGAGCCATGGAGCCAGCGGCAGCGCTAGAGAATTAGAAGGAGCAGAGACGTTCACTGAAAGGCCAGCAAAGAGAGCAGTAGAGCAACCCCTGCAGGCAGGGACCGGGTCAAGAAGACCGCCCTGCTTGATGGTGTGACCACAGGGTTCCAGTGGTGGGCTTGGAGCTCATGAACGAACGCCGATACCAAGCGCATCAGTAAGCACGAGTCCTCCGCTCGGCCGGTATACGCAGAGACTGCTGAGGCAGACAGGTGGAGGATTAGAGACGCTGAGAGACCAGAGAGTGAAACCAGGGGTAGATGCCTTGATGAAATGCTAAACCTCGGGAACCAGCCCAACACTGAAGGAGGTAGCATGGTGGTCCAGGGAAGAGGAGGGCGACTGGAAACAACTGAAGCAATTTTGAATGTAGGTTACAGAGGCCTAAGCAGACCCCCAGTTTATGGCGATTTTGCGATCCCGCAAAATGCTGCGAAAAATTGCTGTTTTTGCGAAAAAGTGCAAAAATAGCCGTTTTGCAAAAAGACCCACAAAAATGGCTGTTTTAGAAAGAAAAAAATACTGAAGGGGCCAGTTTCTTTTTTTCTTTTGGACTCAAGAAATGAAATGCGCAAGCACATCTCATCACTTGAGCAAAATAAAAGAGCAGTCTGATCCACAAAGCACATCTGAATGGACGCTTCTTATATGCGCCCATTCAGATGTCCTTTTTCACCCCTTTGTGCAAATCAGGGTGCGTTTCTGTGCATTTAAAAGCACATCCCAAATTGACAAGCCAGATGCGCGTTTAAATGTGCAGAAATTGTAGGCTACCCTATGCGCCCACTTTAAATACATGACAAGGGGTGCCACTGCTTTACAGAGTCTTTACTGACCCTACCTACACATGCAAAACTTAAAATAAAAACATTTTTAAGTGTGACAGCTGCTGTCTCACTTGCATTTCTGTTCCCCAAATGGGATAGAAATTTGTTTTTTTGGGTTGCATTTTACAGTGGCAGGACCCTTTAGGGCCAGTCACGGTGAAATGCACGGGGGAGCCTGTAGACCATTGTTGGGAGAGCGCTTCCAACACAAATGTATTCAAGGCGGCTGGCCAGCACATCATTGCGCTACAACTCAGCCCCGTGGAAATGCGCAGGTCACCTTTGAGAATAAGGTGGCCTGGTCATTTCCAAAAATGGGTTATCTAAAAACAGCACATCCTCTGCTCTATTTTTAGATGGCCCATTTTATTAGGCCAAAATCTACAGTTTTATTCAAAAATTGAAAAGTAGTCACAATAGGTCAGAGAAAGGAGTGAGAGGGTGAGTGATGTGTGAGCTGTGTTGTGGTAGGCAAGAAAGCAAAGGGAGATAAGAGGGAGAGCAGTGGGTCAGAGGGGGAAGCGGTGGGCAAGAGAGCAGAGCGGATGCAGTGGGGCCAGAAATCAGAGAGAGACAGCGGAGGTACAGAAAGTGGAAGGAACGTGGGCTCAGAGGTAGTAGTGGGCCAAAAGCAGAGAGGGGTTGGCCGGAAAGGGGCAGTAAGCTGCAGATTGGGAGAAAGGATGAGGGAAGTGTGTGATAGAATGGGAGAAAGGAGGAAAGATGCAGAAGTAGCACACGAGAATAAAGAACTGTATACTGCAGGAGGAATTGGGAGTATGATTTGGAGTTTGGAAGGGATACAGAGTGCAAATTGTGACTTGGCAGTGTGACGGAGCATATGAGTATGTGTATGACTGAGCGTGAGGTTCAAAAATGCAAGTTGTGATGGAGAATTGGTGAGACACGTGAGGTGTGTTGGGTGAGAGGTGTGTGGGCGTTTGCAGGATTGGGGAACATAGAAGGGGAAAATGTTCAGCATTACAACTAATAATGATTAATAACATTAAAAATATCAAATAAGCATGCACATTAAACCAAAAAACAGAGCCAAAACAAACACTGTTCTGCCAAGCCAGAGACATCTAGGACTCTTCCTATTTGATACAAAAGAATCATATATTGACACCCTGGCTCTCTTGTAGCCTTGCACACGGCCTCTTTTCTGCAATGTACCAATACTGCACCCTCCAAAAATTGTGCTGCAAAAATACCACCATAAATAAAGGTTTGTGCCGCAGAATTTGCCATTTCATGCCGCAAAATCCTGGAAGGTCTGCCTAAGCAACCCGACGTGTGAACACTGGCGAAGGCCACGAATGTTGTCAAGTATAAGGAATCCAAAAGGCTTTGAGGGCTCTATAAGAGACACGGGGAAAGTAATTAATAGAATAGAATCTGGCGGATTCAACTTTATTTTAGGCGAAACCACAAGGAAAACATAAAAAGGAAATTGGGTAAAGGATAGGAGAAGGATCCCTTTGTGTAAAGATGTTAAGACTTTAAATGTATTCCACAAATTACAGAATCTCTTGAGGAATGTGCAAGGAGGATTAAGGAACTTTCTTTATTGGCTTTGAATAAAAACCCTTTTTTTCATTGGAACTACGAACACTACCCTGAGAAGAGGCCCACTGAGTTCGGCCAAGGGAAGTCTTATCCAGAAGCTTAGTACTCTGCTCTTTAGGTTCTTTTTCTATAGTGGTAGGGCCGGATAGAATTAGGTTTTAGATGGAGGACATATTTTTGGTTTCTTTGGACGACTGACTAGTAGCCCTAGTTTAGTTTCTTAGGCAGGGAAAATACCCTTGGCGATGAGGATAGATAGGTTTTTTTCTTATTTGATTCAAAAGAACCATTTGAAAATGTCCTCAGTGTGTCTGACCCCTTCTTCTGGTTCGTCACAGGGCGTACACTGGCAAGGAACTGCCTGCTTTTGTGTTACACACTTAAGGTGAGCCATGCGATCCCTCTCCACCTGCAAGTCTTGGATCATGCATTTCCTCTGCAGGGAGTAGCTATTCAGGGGCCAACACCAGGACCTGTGACAGTGTAGGATCAACATCACACACGAGACTCTGCTTAAGCTCCAGCGCCTTTATTATGCCACAAGGAAGATGTTGGATGAAGGTATACAACAATAGGATGACCTTCTGGATGTACAATGCCAAAATGTGTCCATGAAGGGAATTAATAAAGCCAATTGGGTAGCAGAAAAACAAAGTGAATTCCTAGGGTTTCTAAACCTCTTCCTGTCCCTTGTTGGGAAAGGCCTCAAAGTTGTCTTCCTGCCTCTCCTAGCCATAGGATTTAGCTTTCTTGAGTACATGAGGGTGTTGGGGAAAACTCCTGTAGAGAGTAGGTTAGTTAGATAAAACTCAAAAAAAGGGAATGACTAAATAGTGCCAGGAAGGGGGTTTAACCAAACAAGTGTTTAGACTTCAGGACTCACTGTCCCTTTCCCAGTTCCTTGCGGTCCCAGCCCAAGAATTCCTCCCATCAAGTAGGATCTAGTGTCCTGGGTCCCAATGTTCCTGGTCCCAAAACAGCTCCTAAAGATGCAGCACCCGCTCCCCTCTACGATTCCTCCAGGATGCTTCTAGATTGCTCCAGGAAGTTTCTAGATTCCTCCAGGATGCTTCTAGAGTCCTCCAGGATGCTTCTTTGATTCCTCCAGGGTGCTTCTAGCTTCCTCCAGGGTGCCTCTAGATTCCCCCCAGGAAGCTTCTAGATTCCTCCAGGATGCTTCTAGATTCCTCCAGGATGCCTCTAGATTCCCCCCAGGAAGCTTCTAGATTGCTCCAGGAAATTTATAGATTCCGCCAGGATGCTTCTAGAGTCCTATAGGATGCTTCTAGATTCCTCCAGGGTTCTTCTAGATTCCTCCAGGGTGCCTCTAGATTCCCCCCAGGAAGCTTCTAGATTCCTCCAGGATGCTTCTAGATTCCTCCAGGGTGCCTCTAGATTCCCCCCAGGAAGCTTCTAGATTGCTCCAGGAAAGTTCTAGATTCCTCCAGGATTCTTCTAGGTTGGCCCTAGGTTCCATCATGGGACGCCTCAGCCTGTGCGTTGCCTTCCTATGCTTCTAATGATGCAATATGCACCTACCAGTGACGACTTCTCGTTCTCTTTTGCCTTAGGAGCTACACAAGACAATTACCAGTAGTAATGTTCCCCCACACGGGTGCTTGTCATGCTATTCTCACCCACAAGTCACGGGTCGCTTCCTGGGCATGAGCAGATAACAGGATTGGTCTTTGTTCCACTCCTTGGGGTCACTGGCTCTTGCGAGGGTCTGGGCTACAGCCCCCAACAGGGTGATAACCAGGGGAGTTGCTAGGTCTGGAAAAGACCCGGGGCTAAGCTGATGTCAGAACTGTTGGGACTGGGGGCTAGCTAGTCTTTTGGCTGTAGCTCCTGAGATTCTATCCGGGGCTACAACCAAAAGATCAGGGGCTATAGCCCCCTTAGCCCCCCCCCTAGCAACGCCCCTGGTGATAACACTTCTTCTGGTATTCACTGGCTGCTGCCAGGATCTCGGCTACAGCCACCAGCAGGCTGGCAGTCAACCGTGGTACCCATGGGGCAAGGAGTCTTGAAAACCAATGCAATCCCTTTGGGGAATAGATGGCAGGCTTTTTCTCAAGCTCGCAGGAAACAATAAGAGCCGAGGAAGGGTCCTAAGGACTTCTTCATGGACAAATGAGGACTGGGGGTTGTGATCCTTGGCAGACAAACTTCAAGACAAATACGCCTAGACAACTATCGGGCGAAGAGTGAGGCTGAAAGCACCTCTCTGTGTCCATTTGAAGCATAAGCCAGTGAGTGGGCAGAACACCTGCATAGTTACAGTTCTACTGCAAGTCCCACAGAGCCTGGGTCTTACCGGCCCAGGAGGATCACTGCATTAGCCACTTTGGGAATTAGTATCCATTATGGGCTTACATTCTTTCAGTAGAGTGGGCATCAGAGTGGTCACCATTCAAAATGTATACAGTGGCATGCCCAGGATCACACAATTGTGTTCACGTGGGAAAGCTGACAAGGTAAGCCAGGACTCCTTGTTCTCAATGCTTACATGTTCGCCTAAAACAGCTTGACACAAAAAAAACGCCTGAGCAATTAAGCTCTATACACTGCCTTGCCCCCACACACATTCCCAACCAAATGTAATTTATATTATGGTTTGAATAGAGATTACTCTCCTTATTTAATTTTAGGACATGATGCAAAGTATGTTAGTTATTTGTGTTCTCTCCCAAACCCCAGGTAAGCTCCCCATCTGAGAACCCTTGCAGTAAAGTAGAAGAACATTATTTAGAGAATGGGGGAGCAGGAGTGGAGCCCAGGTTACCCGGCTATAGTTTACAATTTGGCAACAGTCCCCTTATTTCGTTATAAACCATTGTATAAAGCTGGGGAAGGCAGATCCTTAATTTATAGACCAGCGCTACAATCCAATCGCAAAGCCTCCTGGCTCCTGCCTCACCACCCAGCAACACAGAACCCATACCTGCCACCCAGCCTCGGCACACCTTGCAACAAAAGACCCATACCTGGTTTCACAATTTAGCAGATACTCCACCGCAGGCCCGATATCACACACTGCAAGAAGTGAAGCTGAGATTTTATCCCAGTTTGCACTTTTCGCACTTGACCAAATATCTTCTCAGCTCCAGCTGATACAAACATGTGTTGATGTATGTATGTAGAGAAGTACAAATAAGACTGGTTTATAGAGATGGCTTGAACACGCCTTGCGTCTGTGGTTTCCTATTGAGTGGCTATATCTAGAAATGGAATGAAGGGTTTAACATGGGCATGAGAAACAATAATTAATAATATTACCCATTCGAAATTGGTACTCATTTATCGACCGCGGAAGGATGAAAGATTAAATGGGTTTTGTCAGGATTTGAACCTGCGACCTGCAAATCAAACACAGTTCACAGCAACGAGCGTTTAACCCGCCGAGCCATCTTACAATGGCATACAATTGTGACCGAAATGTATAAGAGCTGACACTACCGTCGGAATTCAGAGCAAGAGCGTAGCGCCAGAATGATATGAATGGTATGATGGCGAACCACCTATACCAAGGAGGAGTCTCTCTAGGAGGAAGGTAGGTACCTGATCTGAACTACACTCATAAGAGTAACTTAGGGGAGTCTACCATCGGCCATTTTGGATTTGATTTAGGTCACGGCAACCCAACCTGCCTCAATTCGATAGCTATCCAAAGTGTTCCTAGATTACATCTATATGATTATCGCTGTTTGCACACCACGTCACCACACCCTATTCATTTGCATCCATGCTCTTAGATACAGCTGTGGGATGGGATCACGCCGTGCTGCTGCGGAAAGGACCTCGCCCACAGCTCTCCATGTTCAGCCCCATCACCAGAGGAGCTGTCCTGGCGGTGCTCGAGCCGGCTTCCCGGAGCTACGACACTATCCACCGGCCATTAGAATGTTCCACTCTCCGTAGGAGGTGCTGTGTGGTGGTCTACGTGTGGTGACGTGAGCGTCATGACTGCGTCATGACGCTCGCTTAATAAAAGAAAGGGGCTCCGCTGGCACAGCGAGGGCAGTGCAGCAGAGCCCCAGGAACCGGCAACTTGTGTCTGTGTGTCTTTGTGGGGAGGAGGCACTGCCACATGTTCATGGCCTATACTGCCGTTGGCCTGGGAGCCCCCACGCCACGGCGGCCTTGGGTTGGGTACCCCCCCAGCGAGGACAACTGAAGCCGGTGAGCCGGCTCGAGCAGGGTGATCCCTTTATAATAAAGGAGGGATATTGTGTGGTGATCTAGTGTTTCTTTTACGTGAGCATCATGACTGTGTCATGACGCTCCCTTAAAAAAAGGGGCTCTGCTGGCACAGCAAGGGCAGTGCAGCGGAGCCCCAGGAACCGGCAACTTGTGTCTGCGTGTCTTTGTGGGGGGGAGGGACTGTCACGTGTTCGTGGCCTATAAAGCCATTGGCCTGGGTGCCCCATGCCACGGCGGCCTTGTGTTGGGTGCCCCCCCAGCAAGGACAACTGAAGCCGGGGAGCCGGCTCGAGCAGGGTGATCCCTGCCCCTCGTACGCTGCGTGACCGCAGCGCCTTGGTCCGGTGTCGGGAGGCCCGGCACCATCTGTGGCCCTGCCCGGTGACCTGAGGCGGACCCACCACAGGAGGGGTGCATGGGAAGAAGAACGAGGCGCCAGCAGGGACACTCTGGTGTCAGCATGGGCAGGTCATCTCACAGGCGCCTTAGTGCACTGTGGGAAAAGCCAACATGGGTGGGTGAAATTACCACCAACAAAGTGACGTTAAAAACATTTGCCCCCAACTTCTCTACACAGGCGGAGCTGTTTTTTCCCCTCCAGTTTAACATTTATGCGTGGGGTTCCCTTCCCAGGTGAAATTTCGTTTTTTTTTAGCAGTTGCCAAAATGTCAGCCGTTAAGGGGAGGTAGAGGTGAAACTCATTGCAGCCCCCTGTAACCAGCAAGTATCACTGTAACAGCGCCACGATGCCTAAGGACTGCTGTGCGCATTATAAATGCTAATAATAAATAAATAAATAATTGACTGGAATTTTATGCAAAAACGGAAGAGAAGCCAAAAGGGTCCATTTCATTCCATAGGCAAAATAAGCAGATTTTAAGTTGGCAAAGCAAGCCTCGAAGAGACATTCCAGGCCTTTGCTTTGCAAAGGCTTCACAGTGGGTCTCTCCTGAACTATAGATTTACAACTGGCCTCTTTTGGATATGATATGAGAGGTTATTTATTACGCGCTTAATACCCAGAGGTTTCTAAGCGCGGACCCTGGGATCGAGACTATGTTTCTCTGTGTTGTCTTGTTTCCAAGGCAATCAAGTTGCGCTTGAGCTATCCTCCCGAGACAGCTTCGCAAGCGTCACTCAAGGACCTTGGGTTCAATATCTCTTGGGGATGGGTCTTTCCCTCTGTTCATAAGGGTCCTTTGAAGGCAGCTCTGTTTCCCCAACCTGCCTGCCACAGGTCCTTCACTTGCACCTCTAGGGTGGCTCGTGGATGGCCAGTGCCTTCTTCCCTCCAGTTCCCTGTAGGCAGGGGGATAAGGCAGCTCGCCCCCTGGATACCCACCTCCTGAGGCGCAGAGCACGGATGGTTTGCAGCCGGACAACACACGGAAACAGTCTGCCAACAAAGAAAAGAGGCGTGGCCTGCTGAACCGGGACGCAGCAGTGAAGTATTCCGGTTCAGAAACCCTCAATTGAAAAAGAACAACAATAAATGGCCACCGTCTAAAAGGAGAACTGTGATTAAACACTTGTTTTCTTCACTTACTTCAGGCCCAATGGGTAGCGGCTCCATTAGGAGTGCTCGTGCGCCCCTGGGGAGTAGGAGCGGGTGACACCGCCAGAGTTGCTCACCAATGGGTGCCGGGGGTGTGGCCTTCAGGGGTAAGAACCGTGAACCCCGACCAGTGAAGATGTTAACAGGGACACCATTTTCTGACACCTTGGTCATCGATAACAGCTCCCAAGGTAGCGGCTCCCCAAGGAGTGCTTGTGCGCCTTGAAAGAGACTGAGGCAGGGGTCAAGTAGCCCACAGACTGTGAACACTCCCAACAGCCCATCCGCAGTGATCACCTCTGACCTTCTGCCCAGTGGTCATCATGGCGGATGAAGAAAATGAGGGCATATGTCGGGGACAGCTTGCGCCACTGCCTCACTTCAATGTGATGGGCTCGCCCGCTAGTTTGGGACCCCGGTGGAAGGCTTGGGTAGAAAACCTAGAGTTGTACTTTGAGGCGATGGAAATCAAAGATGCGGCAAAACGCCCGACCCTCCTGTACTCGGCCAGAATGGCAGTTCAGAGGCTATTCAAGATATTAAGGCCCAAAAATCAATAATATTACGCAGCCATCGCAGCCCTGAACGAGTACTTCCGACCCATGGTCAACAGGGACTACGAATGGTTCAGGATGAGGTGTGCGAGGCAGGAGGAAGGGGAGAGCCTCGATGCATTCCACGGGAAGCTGCATGGCATTGCACTGTCCTGTGACCTGGGCAACTTCCAGGGGGACGAAATCAGAGCGCAGATCATCTATGGTTGCAGCTCCTCGAAGCTACATAAGCAGGTTCTGAGGGACGCGACGCTGACCCTTGATCGAATACTAGACCTCGGACGGGCCCAGGAACTGGCGGAGGTGCGGATCTCGGTCATGGACTCGTCTAGACATCACCTAAAGCTGGAGTCCCCCGTGCAGCGGGTCAAGCTCGAGGAGGTGGCAGCAGTCGGCAAGTGGCAAGGAGGAAAACCGATGAGGAGGGGAGACTGGCCAAGGAGAGACCCCAATGCCACCATGTGCCATCAGTGCAGGTGGGATCTTCCACACCCGCAGGACTGCCCAGCGAAAGGACACATCTGTGGAAGGTGCAGGAAAGCAGATCACTTCGCGCAGGTGTGTCTCGCCCCAACTCCAGCCAGCATGGTGGCGACATCGGGAGGGAATGAGCTGAAGGGGAGAAAGACCCCCAGAGTGGCGGCGGTCCAGGTGGCTGAGGGTCCCAGAGGAATACACTACGATGGCGGAGAGGAGGAAGATGAAGAAAATGTATTCTTCCTGTCCTGCAGCAGCGCCAGTGGCCAGTTTGATCACGGAATTTTCTGAGCTCAGGCAGCCCGCCGTCGGGCCCCGTGGTGTGCGGACTGGAACACACCTGTGTTTTGCAGTGTTAAAATGTTTGAGTTGTCAGTAGCTCTTAGGTGGTGCACGGACTGGAATGCACCCAATGTTTGCTATGATGATGTAGGGGCACAGAGGGTGCGTGGACTAGGAGGCACCAAGTGTAACCCTGTATAGTGTTTTTATTTGCGGTGGTTTTTGGTTTTGTTTGTTTATAATAAAGGAGGGATGTTGTGTGGTGATCTAGTGTTTCTTTGACGTGAGCATCATGACTGTGTCATGACGCTCCCTTAATAAAAGGGGCTCTGCTGGCACAGCGAGGGCAGTGCAGCGGAGCCCCAGGAACCGGCAACTTGTGTCTGCGTGTCATTGTGGGGGGGGGACTGTCACGTGTTCGTGGCATATACTGCCATTGGCCTGGGTGCCCCCATGCCACGGCGGCCTTGTGTTGGGTGCCCCCCCAGCAAGGACAACTGAAGCCGGGGAGCCGGCTCGAGCAGGGTGATCCCTGCCCCTCGTACGCTGGGTGACCGCAGCGCCTTGGTCCGGTGTCGGGAGGCCTGGCACCATATGTGGCCCTCCCCGGTGACCCGAGGCGGGCCCACCACATTGGTGACGAGGTCGCGCCCGCCGGTTGGTGCTCGCGGCGGGCGGACGAAAGGACCCGCGAACACGGCCGCAGTCGGCGGCCGTATGCAAGAGACACGTGGTGCGGGAGGCGTGCCACGAGGAAGGGGAAGGTCACTGTGTGTGTCTGCGGCTCTTCAGTGCCGGCAGTGAGGGGAGCCGGTGGAGGCAGGAGAGTGCGATAGCATACAGGGCGCGGCTGTGACCCCGCCGCTGTACACGTCTCTGCGCCCCCCCCACCATCATTGATGCTGTGAGCGGGACCGAAAAGGGGGCGTGGTCGCCTGGCCCGGCCCAGCACAAAGGAAAGGGGCGGAGCCCGTGAAGGCTCTGTGCCGCAAGGAGTGGCCGCGTGGGCCTGGAGCGGCGGATGCCGCTATAACTTTTCCCCAATCCTGCCTGCTGCAGATAAGGGGCTAACGGCCCATTAACACCTGGGCTGCCGGGAGAAAGGCAATCTCGCCGGTGTAACCTCTGGGTGTTACCCGCAGTGTGGCCGTCAAGGGGCGTGCCTTCCACACGGTAGGCCGGACAACACACGGAAACAGTCTGCCAACAAAGAAAAGGGGCGTGGCCTGCTGAACCGGGATGCAACGGTGAAGTATTCCGGTTCAGAAACCCTCAATTGAAGAAGAACAACAATAAATGGCCACCCTCTAAAAGGGAAACTGTGATTAAACACTTGTTTTCTTCACTTACTTCAGGCCCAATGGGTAGCGGCTCCATTTGGAGTGCTCGTGCGCCCCTGGGGAGTAGGAGCGGGTGACACCACCAGAGTTGCTCACCAATGGGTGCCGGGGGTGTGGCCTTCAGGGGTATGAACCGTGAACCCCGACCAGTGAAGATGTTAACAGGGACACCATTTTCTGACACCTTGGTCATCGATAACAGCTCCCAAGGTAGCGGCTCCCCAAGGAGTGCTTGTGCGCCTTGAAAGAGACTGAGGCAGGGGTCAAGTAGCCCACATACTGTGAACACTCCCAACAGCCCATCCACAGTGATCACCTCTGACCTTCTGCCCAGTGGTCATCATGGCGGATGAAGAAAATGAGGGCATATGTCGGGGACAGCTTGCGCCACTGCCTCACTTCAATGTGATGGGCTCGCCCGCTAGTTTGGGACCCCGGTGGAAGGCTTGGGTAGAAAACCTAGAGCTGTACTTTGAGGCGATGGAAATCAAAGATGCGGCAAAACGCCCGACCCTCCTGTACTCGGCCAGACTGGCCGTTCAGAGGCTATTCAAGATATTAAGGCCCAAAAAGCAATAATATGACGCAGCCATTGCAGCCCTGAACGAGTACTTCCGACCCATGGTCAACAGGGACTACGAATGGTTCAGGATGAGGTGTGCGAGGCAGGAGGAAGGGGAGAGCCTCGATGCATTCCACGGGAAGCTGCATGGCATTGCACTGTCCTGTGACATGGGCAACTTCCAGGGGGACGAAATCAGAGCGCAGATCATCTATAGTTGCAGCTCCTCGAAGCTACATAAGCAGGTTCTGAGGGACGCGACGCTGACCCTTGATCGAATACTAGACCTCGGACGGGCCCAGGAACTGGCGGAGGTGCGGGTCTCGGTCATGGACTCGTCCAGACATCACCTAAAGCTGGAGTCCCCCGTGCAGCGGGTCAAGCTCGAGGAGGTGGCAGCAGTCGGCAAGTGGCAAGGAGGAAAACCGATGAGGAGGGGAGACTGGCCAAGGAGAGACCCCAATGCCACCATGTGCCATCAGTGCAGGTGGGATCTTCCACACCCGCAGGACTGCCCAGCGAAAGGACACATCTGTGGAAGGTGCAGGAAAGCAGATCACTTCGCGCAGGTGTGTCTCGCCCCAACTCCAGCCAGCATGGCGGCGACATCGGGAGGGAATGAGCTGAAGGGGAGAAAGACCCCCAGAGTGACGGCGGTCCAGGTGGCTGAGGGTCCCAGAGGAATACACTACGATGCCGGAGAGGAGGAAGATGAAGAAAATGTATTCTTCCTGTCCTGCAGCAGCGCCAGTGGCCAGTTTGATCACGGAATTTTCTGAGCTCAGGCAGCCCGTCGTCGGGCCCCGTGGTGTGCGGACTGGAACACACCTGTGTTTTGCAGTGTTAAAATGTTTGAGTTGTCAGTAGCTCTTAGGTGGTGCACGGACTGGAATGCACCCAATGTTTGCTGTGATGATGTAGGGGCACAGAGGGTGCGTGGACTAGGAGGCACCAAGTGTAGCCCTGTATAGTGTTTTTATTTGCGGTGGTTTTTGGTTTTGTTTGTTTATAATAAAGGAGGGATGTTGTGTGGTGATCTAGTGTTTCTTTGATGTGAGCATCATGACTGTGTCATGACGCTCCCTTAATAAAAGGGGCTCTGCTGGCACAGCGAGGGCAGTGCAGCGGAGCCCCAGGAACCGGCAACTTGTGTCTGCGTGTCTTTGTAGGGGGGAGGGACTGTCACGTGTTCGTGGCCTATACTGCCATTGGCCTGGGTGCCCCCATGCCACGGCGGCCTTGTGTTGGGTGCCCCCCCAGCAAGGACAACTGAAGCCGGGGAGCCGGCTCGAGCAGGGTGATCCCTGCCCCTCGTACGCTGCGTGACCGCAGCGCCTTGGTCCAGTGTCGAGAGGCCTGGCACCATCTGTGGCCCTGCCCGGTGACCCGAGGCGGACCCACCACAGGAGGGGTGCATGGGAAGAAGAACGAGGCGCCAGCAGGGACACTCTGGTGTCAGCATGGGCAGGTCATCTCACAGGCGCCTTAGTGTACTGTGGGAAAAGCCAACATGGGTGGGTGAAATTACCACCAACAAAGTGACATTAAAAACATTTGCCCCCAACTTCTCTACACAGGCGCAGCTGTTTTTTCCCCTCCAGTTTAACATTTATGCGTGGGGTTCCCTTCCCAGGTGAAATTTCGTTTTTTTTAGCAGTTGCCAAAATGTCAGCCGTTAAGGGGAGGTAGAGGTGAAACTCATTGCAGCCCCCTGTAACCAGCAAGTATCACTGTAACAGCGCCACGATGCCTAAGGACTGCTGTGCGCTTTATAAATGCTAATAATAAATAAATAAATAATTGACTGGAATTTTATGCAAAAACGGAAGAGAAGCCAAAAGGGTCCATTTCATTCCATAGGCAAAATAAGCAGATTTTAAGTTGGCAAAGCAAGCCTCGAAGAGAGATTCCAGGCCTTTGCTTTGCAAAGGCTTCACAGTGGGTCTCTCCTGGACTTTAGATTTACAACTGGCCCCTTTTGGATATGATATAAGAGGTTATTTATTAAGCGCGGACCCTGGGATCGAACCTATGTTGCTCTGTGTTGTCTTGTTTCCAAGGCAAGCACGTTGCGCCTGAGCTATCCTCCCGAGACAGCTTCGCAAGCGTCACTCAAGGACCTTGGGTTCAATAGCTCTTGGGGATGGGTCTTTCCCTCTGTTTATAAGGGTCCTTTGAAGGCAGCTCTGTTTGCCCAACCTGCCTGCCACAGGTCCTTCACTTGCACCTCTAGGGTGGCTCGTGGATGGCCAGTGCCTTCCTCCCTCCAGTTCCCTGTAGGCAAGGGGGTAAGGCAGCTCGCCCCCTGGATACCCACCTCCTGAGGCGCAGAGCACGGATGGTTTGCAGCCGGGCTCCCACCAGCTTGTCCCAGGGGCCGGGCATCTTCGTCTTCTGCCACAATCTCCCAGGCCGCTTGATCTTGGTTAGGCACATGTGACATCGCTGGAGTTGCGCTATTTCTGCAGCTTTCGCCCCCCTTTTCTTGTGGCTTAATCTATATGCCCACCCATGGAGGTGTGAATACTATGAGCCGGGGGAATACTTGCTTTGCAGGCTCTGCGCCCCCTTTTGAACGGTGCCTCACGAACTGGTCCATATTGTTTTTGTCTCATTAGGGCCATTCGAATGAGCCATGCCGCGCCATCTTGGCTTTCTCTCCAACGCAGAGAGCGGCTCCATTGGTGTTCTGCCCACGTTGGGTGCGGTGCAAAGCAGGGTTTGCACACTGACCAGGTGGCAAGATTTCTGGTGGGTGGTTTTGGAGCTCACAAAGTCCCTGGGTTCTCAGAACCCTTGGTCGTGGTGTGCAAGCTTCTCCAGGTCCTGGGTTTTGTCATGTTCCTGCAAGGTACCCTGGGAGATATAGTTTGGCCGATGTGTAATCTGCAAAGGGATGCCAGTTAGGGCAGCGTCCGGTCTGCTACATTTGCCGCTCCAGATGTTTTGGACTACAATTACCTCCCACCCATACCAGACTAGCCAATAGGGAGGGATCATCTGTGTCGTAGCCCAAAACATATGCAGAGCCTCGGGTTGCAGAACCCGGCATTGGGGCATTACTGCGGCAAAGAGGGGGTTGGAGGGCAGACGGGAGACAGCGAGCTGGCAGGATCCCACCTCATCCACCCTCCGGAAGGCAGAGGGACCACCAAGCCAGTCCCTGGTGGCTTGCTTCCGTCACATTAAATGATGGGGAATTATGATAACTCAGCGAAAGATGCGGGGAATGCAGTGCTTAGTAGACCATGGTCAAGCAAATGAAATCAAACGTTTTTGGTAATGCACTCCTCAGAGTGATAAAAAGATGAATTCATTAATTGAATCATGAAAGCTGTTCTGGCTTTTTTCTTTAAATGTTGTACACACTTTTTTTTTTACAAATAAGTTCCTATTTTTCCATCGTGGCATATGTTGGCAAAACCAGCATTTGCAGAGGCATTCTGTAGGGTAACCAGATGTCCCGGTTTTGCAGGGACTGTCTCGGTTTTTGGTGCTCTGTCCCCCTATCCCAAGAGTATGTTCCCATTGCAAACTGCAGTGGTTCCGGTTTTTGGTTGTCGGTCTTTATAGCTGACTGGCATGAATGCACAATGCTGCATTTTACAGCTTAAGATAGTGTTAGTTGGTGATACATTGATTATAATAGGCGTTTATTTTAACAGTAACACTTAAACCCCCTTCTCCTCCAACCTCTACTGAAGTGCAGTGCCTTGACAGCCACTTTCAAGAGTTAGTCCTACTTTTCTGTTAGTTGCCCGGTCCTGGTTTTTTACTTTTTAAATGTGGTCACCCTAATTCTGTGCAAAGCCAACATGAATGTGTTCTGAGGTGTCAAGTGGCATTTCTAGATGCAGCCAGCTTTGGCATTAAATAATCATGGACTTAAATCACCCCTAAAAAAACGTGATCTTTTTACAGCAGGGGCAACATCGGGGTTCCCGAATTATAAGCAAACCCTTACATTTAAAAAAAAAAAAAAAATTTTAAAAAAAACTCAACTTTCCGAAGCCTCTATGCAGCACAGCGTGTTAAGCAGGAAGCTCCTTGAGGTGCTCTAGGTCACAGAGTCGTGGTGCTCTACATTCACCCATTCATCTAATTAAAGGAGCCTGCAGGGGCATTTATTTTGCCAAAATGTTTCTCATTAATTAGCTGAAAAATGTGATACAAAAATGCTCCTGTGCACTGTTGTTGAGATGGCATATAATGGAGTAGCCTGACATGCACATACGCTCACTCTCGTTCTCTCTTCTCTCTCTCTCTCCTCTTTCTCCTTCTGTGCCCTCTCTCTATGCCTCTCCTCCGCTGCATGCACTCTCACTCTCTTCGCAAACTGTCACCCTGTCCCACCTTACGTGCTCTCACACTCTCTTCTCATCATTATCATTGTATTTATTGAGCGCAGGCCTAGCTTTGATAAGCAACAGAGCGCTTTACAGAGGTATACAACAATAAAGATACATAACGGAGCGCTTTACTGAGGTATACAACAGTACAGGTGCATAACGGAGCGCTTTTCAGTGGAAACAACAGAACAGATATGCAGCGAGGGATAGGATTCTAAGGGGTACAGAGGAGGGGGACAGCTGTACCGGGTGGCAGGGAGAAGAAAGGTGGGCGGCGTCCAGCGAGTTAGGTGGCACGACAGGCAACATGATGGCCTTGGTGCTGAGGAGGAGAGACTCCTTGAATAGGTGGGTCTTGAGTACTTTTCTGAATTATAGGAGCATGGAGGCAAGTCTGATTCTGACAGGGAGGTGGATCCATAGTCTTGTGTGGAACATGAGTGACTTGGCGCAGGATGTGAGCTGGGGTGTGAAGCCCTCAGAGTTCATGGCTGATAGCCAGGTCTGTACGTCTGGGTGTTCAGTGTTGCTGGACAGGAGAAGGAATTGGGTCTTGGAGGGGTTGAACTTCAAGTATGCACTGGACATCCACGGCTGGATCAGAGGGAGGCAGGTTTTGAGGTATAGTTGTGTGTCGTCAGCGTATTGGTGGATGCACTCTAGCTCACTTCTCATGCACTCTTGCTCTCTGCCTTCAAATATTCTTGCCCTCTCCGCGCACATGCTTGCACTCCCTTCCCTCGTGGACTCTCGCCCCTCACACACTCTTCATCGCTTCCCCTCATGCATTTTCCCCCTCACCTGCACATGCTCTTCTTGCACTCTATCTCCTTGCACATGCTAGGTCTTCCCCTTTGCTTCCTTCTCCCCTCTCCCTCTTTCTCTCTCTCTTTTCTCCCTCACACACTGTGTGTGACTGGCTCTCTTCTCTCCCTCACACACTGTGTGAAACTGGCTCTCTATCTCCCTACCCCATGCTATCTTTCTCACTCTTCGCACTCATTCTCTCTCTCACCTTGCACTCACTCTGTCCCTCGCTCTTTGCACTCTGTCTCTGTCTCTCTCTCTCCTTACACCCACTCTATCTCCCTCTCCTTCCTTCCCCCTGGTTCCCTCTGCCCTTTTTCTCCCCCCTCTTTCCTCCCCTCTGGCTTCCTTGCATGCATACCTGTCACCCCTTCTCTTGCTCTCACCTTTCCTTGCACCCATATCTGCCCTCTCACACATGACTCTCTGCTTTGCAATCCCACTATGAGCCCCCCATGCTTCCCCGCGCTGGCTTCACCCTTGCTCGCACCATCTCTCATCCTCTCACCTCTGCATCCATTTTGAATCCTTCCTCCACCTTTGCTCTCTCTCTCTCTCGCTTCTGATGCCTATGAATGCTGCGAACAACAGAACATGCCAATCTGGTTGGCTTTGGCAATACTTGTTTCACTTTACAGTGTTAAGTTAATGGGATTTACACTGCAGTCCACAGCCATTTGCATGGGCTGCAGCCACTGCCTCTTTGACTCCATTTGACTGAATTACTCCCTTCAATGTTCCCCTCACTTTTTGACCAATTTCGATTTATTTTATAAAATCCATCATTGTGTTACATTTGTGAGAATATAGTCTATAGGCATTGGCTGGCTGTTTGTTTGTTTGTTTGTTTATTATTTGTAATGCGCCAAAATACCCTACGGTAACAGCAGTTACAGGAATTTGCTAAACTTAGTTACAGCAGTAGTGAAATATGCATACACAAAATCAACATAAAAGGCAAGAATTATATACATATATACATGTTAACACAGGTAAGTACAGCATGTGCAACTGAGAATAGGCAGGGTTTGTGGGCTCAGAGTACTGGAGAGCTTAATTCCTCAGCCAAAGGATGATCTTGGAACGGAAGTTTTGGTAAGGTAGGTCCATTCTGAGAGTAGGTGGGAGAGAGTTCCACAGTTTTGCTGCTTTCAGTGGGAAGCTGTTTCCTCCAATGGTGGAGCATTTGTAATTGGGGACAAGGAGGCAGTCTCTGTATGCTATTCTTGTGGGTCTCAGGAAGGTTTGTCTCTGAAATCTCTCAATCAGGTAGATAGGAGCAGCATTGTTAAGCAGTTTTTAAAAGAATTCTATCCGTAACAGGGAGCCAATTGTTCTGTTGGCTGTATACTGAAATATGATCTCGTCTGGGTATGCCCAGGGCCGCTCTGAGAGCATTATTCTGGAGAGTTTGTAATTTGCAAGTGATGGCTTTAGATGATCCAAGATAGAGCGCGTTGCAGTAATCCAGTCGAGACAGAATGAGGGCTCTGGCAAGGGTTAAGCAGCTAGTGTCGGATAGAAAGGGTTTGGCTGTACGGATCAATTTACACGTGTAGGCCGTGGAGGACGCCAACACATTCACCTGTTTATTGAGTGAAAAGTTGGAATCCAAGTAGAATCCCAGTGTTTTGACTTCATGACCCACCCTGATGTTGTTGCCATCAATCATGAACGATGAATAGGCCGGGCTTAATTTCTTTAGACTAGCAGCAGTACCCAAGGTGATAAGTTCAGTTTTATCATCATTCAGGCATAGACCATGTGTAGCCATCCATGCCTGGATGATGATGTACACCCTATTCACCAAGGCCAAATCCTTTTCATAATCTCCTGAAAGCGGAAGGAGGATCTGGGTATCATCTGCATAGTTGGTGTAGGTGATACCGAGATGATCCAAATCATCGAAAAGGGACTTAGTAAATATATTGTACGGTGTGGGGGAGACACAGGATCCCTGTGGAACGCCACAGGTGATAGGTATAGGGTCTGCTACATCTGTAGGCGAGAAGACCCTCATGGTTCTGCCGTTGAGGAATGATCAAATCCAAGTAATGGCCTCAGCAGAGAAGTGGGCTGATGTGTGTAAATGTGTGCATAATACAGAGTGATTGACCAAGTCGAATGCTGCAGAGAGGTCGAGGAAGAGAAGTAAGGCGGCTTAGCCGTTATCTCTGAGTGTGTCGATCTGTGTTTTAAGGTCAATAAGAGCCGTCTCAGTCCCGTGTTGTGGACGGAAGCCTGACTGTCTAGCTCCTAGTAATTGATGTTCTTCTAGGTGCTTCTGGATTTGTACATAGGCAACCTTGTCCAAGATTTTTAGAAGGAATGGTACAGTCGTTATGGGTCTGGAGTTTGTGGGAATGGCTGGGTCGAGCGTAGGTTTCTTTAGAAGAGGTAAAACCCAGGATTGTTTTAGGTTGGTGGGGATGGAACCGGTCGAAAAGGAGGCGTTGATTAACCTCGAAATGAAGTGGGAGAGGTCGCGGGCAGCATCCGAGACATGATGATTTTTTCAACTTCAAGTATGGTCACTTTGGAAAAATTGAAGCGGGTAGTTTCACTCAGGGATGATTTTCCAGGGAGTTTGGGCAGGTGGGGGTTGTTCAAAGAAGCTTTTTTACAAGAGATTTTGCTTTGTAATGTAGCAATCTTATTAGCTAAGGCATTTTGGATTTCAGAACACCAGGTCTTGTCTTTAATGCAGGTATCTAATGGTGCTATGGGGGTTTCTACTTCTTTAAGGATAGTGAATAGTTCCTTCATGTTTGAATTGGCCTGGGTAATACGAGAGTCGAAGGAGGTGCGTTTTGCTAAGAACATTTCTTTTTTGTACTCGGCCGCAAGTTTATTAAGTTTGATTTTATTGGCTGCTGATGGCTGTGCCTTGGATTCTGGAGAGAGATATTCAAAAGGTAGGTTGCATTTTGGCTCCATGCCATCTTGGTTCTTGTCTCATTTGCCGGTGCACTTAGGGATTCATTTACAGAAGCGTTTTGTTTGTTTATTTATTTATATGGCGTGCCCACCCCTGAGGTATCTGGGCGAAGTTACAAAAGGTTACATATGCAGTAGGTACAGCGGTCCAGATTAATAATGTAAAGTAAACATTAAGATAAGAGCATTGCACAGCATATTTACAGTTTTCATGTAAGATATATCGGTTTTATAATGGACACACCCCACTGGGAAACGCTCTGGGAATCAGGGCCTTAATCTCTGGTGGGCCGTCTCTCCTAGAATTGATGGCCTGCTCCGTTTTAAGAAATGCCCTGGCATTTGGCATCCGAGATGTTTTTTCGCCGCTCTCATTTTTCCAGCTATCACCAGATAACTGGCATGCATGTGCTTTTATTTTTTGTGCGTTGGTCGTATTCTGTAGAGCTATAGGTTTGAAAATGAAGGCTTTTAACTAAAATGTAGTCTACCATGTTCACATTTTTCAAACAGCACGATTTCGAAATGGTCCATTTTCCGACAGAGCCGAGAATGTGGCCTTCCACAGGACTCGAGGAGCCTGCAGGTGGGTCGCCTCTGCCTGGTGCCGGATGTCAAACGCTGGGCTCGCGCGCAATCAATACAGCCCCTCCGCCATTTTCCCGGAAAATGTGTTCATAGGTCTCCCAGTAGTAGGGTCACTCTGGCATTCCCGGCTCTCAATTCTAGGAATTAATTGGCCAGAACCCTGACCAATTAGCTGGTAGTTCCAGTTACTGCTTCGCAATCAAGCAAATCATTGCCCAAGGCGAAAGCAGCCACTGGGTCACACTACACTGTAGGGAAACCTCTTTGGCTCCAGTGCTACCTCGGATAGTGGGAATATGTCATTGGTTCCATCTCTGCTAAACCCCAGTAACCCTGATTGCTATCAACACATTGTAGAGAGTGCAACCTCATTACCTGGGCACATGCTCTACACCCCACGGCCCTGCTCTCTGATTTATTTATTTATTTATAGAGCGCCTTTCACTCTCTGCTGCTAAAATCACAGGGAAACCGCATCAGCACATGAGCACTCCATAGAAAACAGCAAATAGAAGACCACAGAGGTACAGTGTTGCAAACAGTGCCCTACGTGGCACTGGTAAATGAGCCGGGGCTCATCAAGGGGGCGTAGACTAATGGTGGGGGGGGGGTCGCCTGCTGGCTCGTTAGGCCGTGCCTCCTTGACGAGCCCCAGCTCATTGGGCTACAGGCAACCCCGCCAGGCAGCCTTTTGTAGAGATCAGAACTCTCTCCCCCTGCGGGAGAGCGTGCTGATCTCTGCGCTTATTTGTTAAAGACTTGCCCAGCAGGGGACAACGCCTCAGCGTTTCAGCCGTAATGGTGTTGCTGCCCATCGCCTGGCATCATGCCTGGGGCGGGGCAGCATCCATTAAGGCTGAAAAGGTTAGACCGCTGGAGGCCGAGTCATTTTTTGCTAAAGCCTGAAACTCCCACGAATGAGCAGGAGCTTCAGGCTTTAGAGAAAAAAGGCCTGTGCTTCTAGTGGCCTCACCTTTTTTCCATAATGGTGGCGCCAACCCACAGGCATCTCTTGCTTGAAAGGATGCCTCCCAGGTGAGCCCCCACTATTATGGATTAAAGGCATTTTCTTCTGAAGCCTGAAGCTCTCTCACATGAGCGAGAGCTTCATGCTTTAGAAAAAAAACTTTTCCTGTAGCATCCGGGGCTGCCAAGGGAGATTAGTGAGTCCCAGCAGGGCCCCGCCTCAGAACGAGATTTCTGAGCCTGCCGTGGCTCGGACCAAGCACAACTAAAGCCCTTGTTGCAAATATACAAGGAACAACAATACAATCAAGCAGAGCAAGTTTGACTTTCAGATACAGCCATGGAAACACCAAAAAGATGTTTGTGAATAGGTGAAGCAAGTTCATGAACCTTTTTTCCCTAGTGATTGCTTAACCAAGGTCTCACTAACGGTGCCACTCTATATTTGGGGGGGACAGGTGGCTGGAAATGCAGGTGAGAATTGACAGTGTACCGCCCCCTTTTCCAGCCACCCTTCATCATCCCCGCCATGTCATCCCCCAACTCCCACCCAATCCTACCCCACTTACCTGCTGGGGCTCCTGGCATAGCCGCTCCTTCCAGCCTGGCTGACGTCATGGACTTAGACCCTTTTCTATTTACCATGGTGGTGGCCATCTTGTTTTTTTTTTTCCACAGGGGATTGGTGCAGCGTAAAATTCACAGAGCCCGTCTCCAGTGTAAAAAAAAAAGAAAACTATATGCACCTCTGACGGAGTCCCGTGCTGCAAATAGCTATCACCCCCTTGCTGGGGGACATACTAGGGCCAACAACAGCTCTTAACCCTCGCCGAGGCCCAAGCAAAGTCTGGCTGGCCATTGCCTGACCATGGTATGACCCCTGATGCGTGGGTGATTTCCATAACGTGCCCCTCACTAGATCTTAAGCATATATACAGTAAGCTCTGAATTAGGGACTTGGAGCCTTCCCCCTGCACCGAGGAGACGTGCTTGCAATCTACATTTTGAAGGAGTGCCAGAGCTAACATTTGCGTTCTTCACGTGAAAGGATACAGATGGACCTCATGTATCCTTGGCTACTCTGAGACCAGAAGGCCTAGAACAAGGCCATCCAAAACTAGACCTGGTGACTATGCGAGAAAGATGTCTGGTTTCAAGGAAGAAACTACATCCAGTGTGTTTGCCCGGGAACTGGGGAAGCTGGTCCATAATGGGCAACAGGGCATCAACCAAACCATTTTGCAGGAGCCACCAAGACTGCCCGGTGAAAATAGAAGTGCTCCTTCATCTTGGAAAAGCAGCTGAGGGAGCGCTGCTGGGCTGGCTTGAACTGTCAAGGGGAAACGCGGCTCCTACCTCCTCACCCATTTCCAATGGGCCAAGCAAGGACAGGGGAGTTTTGCTCCACAGCCTTACGTGGCCCATTGGGGATGCAGGCTGTGGTACTGCAACTCTGAATGTGTGTAGGGGCTGCTCCTGTGCCTCCCTGCACGTTAAGAGCCGCTGGGGATTTCTACAGCGGGCAATATGGCTCCTGTGCGTATGTGCAGGAACCAGGAAGCTCTGCCCGTTTCCTGTTCATGTTGCACAGGAACCGGAGAGCCATCACGGGATCCTGTCCTTCTGATGACAGCAGAGCGGATTCTGGACCAGAGCTGCGAGAAAGAAAATGTGTATGTTAATGTGTGCATAGCTATGTGTGTACGATGAGTGTTTTTTAACCCTTTATTTTTAAGGTTTTCTCGGGCACTGCCCGGGAACGTTTTTACGCAAAGACCTCCAATGATTGAGCAAATTCAATTTGTGATTGGAGACTTGGTGCAAACTCAGCTTCTAATAGCCCTATAAAATAGGGTAATTGCCACCTAAGCTTTGTCAAACACTGGGGAGAGTCCTGAAGTACCAGGACGACCAGGAGGACCACCCTATGAAACTTCCGCTGCTGCAACCTGCCCAAGGTCCCTCACAGAGGGCAAAGTGGTGCCTGGATCTGCAGATTCTAGTCTTCTCACCGACCAGAGCAAATCGTGAGCACGTTATATTATTGTTATTATGTTATTGGCATTTGTATAGCGCCTTGTATACAACTGGTATGATCTCAAAACGCTGTGGTTTGAACGCCCTCGTGGACCGTAGTCCAGGTCAGTAGAGAGAGTAGGGTGCTGGATAGTGCTTGGGTGCACTCAGTATGTGAGCAGCCAGTGTGGTTTGGGCAGTGAGTAGTTGCATTCTAAAGATATGCGTGGTGGGGTTGTTGTGTAAGATCAGTAGAATGTTTGCAGCAAGGCCATTCATCTTGAAGTCTGCATTCTATTGGTGGTGGAGCTTTTGTATTAGATTATGTGTGCAGCTAGGCCACTGTTTCCGTGAGGTATAGCTGCCTTTTAAAGACTGTTTGAAAAAATCAATAAAAAAAAGAAATCGATTTAGAAAGACTGTTCTGCGACCGCACAGATGAATCTTCCTAAATCGAACTGTCAGCCCCTGCGACGCACACGAGTGCGCGCAGGGGCTGACAGGCACAGCAAGACCCAGAGGAGTCGCCGCGTGAGTGTCAGGTGAGTGTCTGTGTGTGTGTGACAATTAATGTTTGAGAAGGAGAGGGGCAGGAGGGAAATTAAATTGTGTATGTGGTGGGGGGGTGGGGGAGCCGGGTAGAAAGGAGGAAAGGGGCTCTCAGGGTGAAACCAGTGAATTAAAAACAAAAACAAAACTCAGCCATGTGCTTTTTTGGCTGTTTGAGGGCTGCACAAAAACGGCAGAATTAAATCAGTCTTTTTTATGTGCGACCTTCAAAAAGCAGAAAAATAACATAGAACCGTGTAGGTATGGGTGCAGCTAGGCAGAATTGATTGAGAGGTATAGCGGCATTCTATTGTTTGTTGGTGTAGAGGAGAGAGTGAGCATACCGGTTTGTGTGAGTGTCTGTGCCGATTGATGGGATACCCCTATTCCTGTTTCCCTTCCAGTGCCCGCTGAGCTATCTATTTCAGAGGTTCCTGAGACGCACTCTCTCCCACGGAACTGGGGGACCAGCTGAGTAACAAGCCTTCAACGCATCCTTATCTCAGAAAACATCTTGCTGCTTGGCCTGTGCAACCTGACACAGTGAGGCAGGATTACCTGACGACTAAGGGCTGGTAACACGTATTGCACTTTCCCAAAAGGACACTGAAAGACCCCTGAGACTCTGAGGAACCCCAGGCCTACCCGACCTGCAGAGCTGGCTCACGGCGTGTCAGCTAACCAGACAAATGCACCATGCCCCAGTGCCAGGTCAACTTGCCCTTTGGCCAAGCATGAGCCCTGGTAACTTTGAAGTCGCCTTTCCTGTGTGGGAGCCTTCTTCTTCGTCACCTCCAGAGTCATTACAGCCGCAATGGAGACCCTATCTGCCGGTGGAGAACTTCTCCTACACAACTATTCCCAAACTTGGGCAGCTTTCCGTGGCTCTCCTATAACACTGAGCGCTTACATATGGACCATTGCAAGTATGACATCCCACGGGAGAGGTTCATTCTCCATTGCATAGTGACTTTGGGACACACTGGTCCACTTGCTCAACCTCGGTTGACCTTGACCTCTCCCGATGACTCATTTTGCTGTGTTACGTCTTAAGCGATTGAGCTGCCCATCTTGGTACGTCACCTACCTGCAATTCTGCATTACTTTCTTTCCTTGCACAGTATAGGAATATTCTAATACTCATACGGTTTAGACATCCCCTCAGTGAATGTTATGAAGTTCTCCTGTTCCCCTCATGAGTGCGCTGCCTTGACTGCTCGGTAGCTTTGACCACTAGGAGAGTGAGGTGGGCTTCAGCAGGACTTGCCTAGATGTGGGAAGACAACTCTCAGAACCAGAACAGAAGAGCAGGGAGGAATGCACCTGAAACTGACATACAGCCTTTCAGATTGAAGCACGTGTCTTTCTCTCCAGTTAATGCAATGACCTGGGGCTGACCCAACCAGCATATTCAGACACAGGGATCCAACCTTCCTTAGGGAAATACAACACGCCCCCTGGCAGAGGCATTGCTAGGGGGCTGTGGGATTTTTGGGTTATAGCCACAGATAGAAGCTCAGGGGCTACAGCCAAAAGGCTAGCTAGTCCTGAGGCCGGACTGTCCCGACATGAGTGTAGCCCCAGATCTTTTCCAGAGCTAGCAACACCCCTGCACCCCGGTCACTCAGATAAAGATGTCAAGGGCACCCCTGTCACCTCATACAGAAATTGGGGACACGCCCTTCCCTAACATACAGAGATCAGGGTTGGTGCAATGTTTTTTGCTGGCAAAGGCTGTCACATCAACTCCCTGTCTGACTTATAGTAAAAAGGTTTTATTTAATGTTTTTAAGGGCTTAATGGTGCCCCCCCACAACCCCTCTGGTGTTGCTATGCAGGTGTAGCACCAGCCCGGACCTACATTAGCGATTAACCCCTTACCTCACACATAAAATCAGATCTACATCGCTATATCATATGCAGATATCATGCACTAAGCCCCCAGGAGGGGCAGTGATCACTCACCTTTCTGAGAGATTTGTAGCAGCAGCAGCAGGCTGGCACGTCAAAGGCTGCGTCTCCGCCTGTCTGTTCCGAGCAGGACTGGTTTAACAGCTGTAATTAAATCAGAAAGGCGGATGGGCGTTAATGAGGCTGGGATGTTTTGCTCATTGGGTGTCGCTAGGTGATTGGCTGGGCAGCTGCTTGCTCTGTGCTGGTGGCATGTGTGACAAACTCTCCTGTCTGATTCTTTTTAGTGGGTGTAGTGGCCACCCCCTATGTCAGTGGTCTTCAAACCGGTGGGCTGACCCCCAATGGGGGCCCGATGGATTGCCAGGGGGGCCCAGACTCTTTAAAAAGGGATTAAGAGGTTGTTGTTAATAGAAAATATAAGCAGTACATGATCTGCTTACATTTTAAAGAGCCTAGACCCCCTCTGGACATCCTTAGGGCCCCCTCTGGGAGCAAGGGGGGCAACCCCTAGTTGGGGGCAGAAACAATAGTTTTACTACGTGGGGGGTGGAGGGGGCTCGGTATGAAAAAGTTGTAATACTGCTGCCCTATGTTATGTTATGTTACTTGTCATTTATATAGCGCGTTATGTATCATTGGTATGGCCTCAAAGCGCTGGTAGGTTGAACGCCCTCGGGAACCGCAGTTCAAGTCAGTAGAGATGTGATGCTTGACCCCGCAATGCCCCAGTCTTTTGGCAGAGGCTCGTCACATGAGGAAGGAATCTGCCCTGTTCCTTTACGAGACCCCACAAGCATGAGTAGTACATCCAAAATAAGAGCGCCCCAGTGGTATGACCACCCTCAAAAGATGCCACAATACCTATTCCGCGGGGACTCCCTATGTTACATACATGACCCGTGGCAAGGTAGCAGAAGAGCTGCGGCGGAGAGAGGATTTGCCCAGCCCTGTCACATGTACAAAACTTTAGTGGAAAAGCAGAAATAGGGGAGAATCATGGTAAATAAAACTGCTCCCCAGATTCAAAGAGCGTGCAGAGGTGATCCCACATCAAGAAACCTGGGGATAAATTATATCGGGAAAGTGGACCGGATTTAATGATGCCACCTCAAGCAGACTGGGAGGTTTTGCCCAGAGCGGGCTCGCCTATGTGAATCATCAGGCCTGAGGTAACGTAAAGGGAGAGGTGGCCTAGTATGTTCTGGAGGAGTTTGGGGAGGAGGGTGATGCAGAGGAGAGGAGTAACCGCAGCAAGGAGATAGAAGAATGTGCTGAGAAGAAGGTCGGAGCAAGAGGGGAGGAGGATTGGACTGATGGAGACGAGGTGGGCTTGATGGCCAGAGGGAAGCGAGAGAGGAGCAGACACACCCAACGCCTGGTGGGTGTGAGTGGAGATGGGTTGGAGGTACGATCATGTGGTAATGGGCAGAAGAGTTAGAAATAGGAGAAAGGAAGGGAGAAAGCAGGAGATACAAGAATGGAAAATGTATACATAAGGGTACTGTGACCGATCTAGGATGTAGTCGAGAACGGGGAGCTGGAGTCGAGAGTCAGGACTCTAGATCAGGTGGCCACTCTCCTGGTCGAAGTATTAGGACTCTGCTTGTCATCACCCTGCCTCTCCCCGGAGTCCAGGAAGGGAAAAAGGGGGCCTGAATCAACGGGACAAGGAGTCAAGAAATATGTGGGCGCGCACACACAAGAATGTGAGTGGCAGAGAAATGAGAACTTATCAGTGGTAAACGATACTCGGATTGAGGACAATGAAGTTTAGAGATTTGTTGTTTTAAATCCAAGGAGAAGCCACCTTGACCTTTTTTTGTGGTGTTTGAACTGAAGATCAAGCACGCTGTTGAGTCTGAGGGCCCGATTCATGGAATAATCTGTGCAGTAAATCGGGCGCGCATGTCAGTTTTCGGATTGATGGAATCGCTTGCATGGGACTTTTTTGTACTTTGTGTGGACGTTGCACCGGCTCGGCACATCACTGCGAGTAGCCGAGTATCTTGCGTGAGACTCCGCGCAGAGCGTGGATGTGGCTTGTGCAGGGGTCAGAACACACAAAATGAGGAAGAACAAGGGAAAATGTGGTCATTACGAGGAACGGTCCAGTGGCAGTTCATCACACGGCCACATATTCACAAAACCAACCGTATTCATGGAAATGTCCGTGCAACCTCTCGTTGAGAAAATGGCCACGTAATGCACTCCAACTATCCACCACCCAAAGGCAGGTGTACATATACTTGCACATGGAAATTTCCGTGCAGAGGAAAGATCTGGTGTCTGATTTAGGGAAGTGTACACGCAGTCAGAGTTCTGATTGTAATTGGTTGTGCTCGTAAACCATGTAGCGGGGTGCAGGAGCGGCTTACAGGGTTTACACATATGTGTACGGGTAAATGATTACTTTTTTACAATACGTGGTATGCATGTTGATGGGGCGATGGGAACAGTTACGGGGATAAGGAGAGGTTTACCAAGGTTTTTGATGAGTTGTACTGACGAGATCGCTCATTTTTGTCTGGTCACAGGATAAAGGACTGACGAGAGGTTCAGCAGACAAATAGTTTGTATCAGGTAACAGCACAGTTGAGAACCGACAATCGCAAGTTCAGTGTTGCACTGGTAAGATGGGTTTGTGTTTGAAAAGGTGGAGCTGGTTAACGGTACCAAAGGTTGCAGGTTTAAGGCCACCGTTGGCTTGTAAGCATGGCAAGGGGTACAAGGCTTTGTACATTATTAAGGAAAGGTAACCATTTTGTGTGTTACGGAATCATGCGTGTTGCTTCGGACATAGACAGGGATACGTAGTTGTTACTTGAATTCTCACGCTGCAGGCATAAACAAGGATTGGTAGGGGTTAGTTCATTAATATTTTGAAGATAGCTGGATCACAATGAGCACCAAGGGTCTCAATGAAACAACAAGTCTAGTGATGATGCAGGATAGAGCAGGTTAACATTGGCTGGGAAAAAGCAAGGAAGCAGATTTGATATCGCAGAAGGGTTCAGAGCAGTGTTAATGTGGCTATTGGGGTGTTATTTATTAGGGGACCCTAGCTAAATTGGAGTAAATGCAGCACTGGCGGAACGGGCTCAAGCTACCTCACGGGCAGGGGATCCCTCTGTGTTCAGGTTATATGGTAAACGGTTCCCCCTGTAGGCACACCAGGGTGAGCGAGGGCAGCAGGGGCGACACAGGAATGGGAAGAACAAGGTTGGAGGACAACACTGGGGTTAGGCCCCCGTAGGTCTCACGGTACACAGCAGTGATATACCGCAGCAGTTGTTTGCGAATTTGATCCACTCCCAATTAAGGGCCAACATGATGCTACTGACCCACAGACCAGGTTATAGACAAACGTACTCTTTATATCCAGGTTTAAGGGAGCAGAATGAAGTTCTGGGTTTTGTGTATTTGGGGCATATTATTGAAGAGCAGTGTCTGGCAGGGATGGCCGGAGCCATGGCAAAGCGTCTTCCGGCTACAGTGCACGGGTTCATGATAATGCATGGTTCCCCCTCTAGGAAGATGCCAGGTATTTGCCTTTTGGGCACCGGGGTTGTTACCAAGGAGTTGCAAGACCACAGGTTTGCATGGACATGCCAGGGAGTTACTAGATCACGGGACCTGTGTAGCAACACCTATCATGAGATACCTAGATCTAGGGGCAAGATAGGGAGGCATACCCACTCAAGGGTAATATCTTGGACACTGAGGTGTCATGGTAACAATCGCACTTGCCCCTGGGACCAAAAGGTGGGCCAAGTTGAGCGTTCGTCATCAGGGCGTGTAAGGTGCGACAATGAGATTTCCTGTTATGGTAAAGGGAAAAGACTTAGGTCCATGAGGGTAAGGATTAGCCCGGTTCACCAAAAGTGGAGGTAAACGAGAGGTGATTCAGTATAGGTGACTCATCACAGGAAGGCAAGCAGCCCCAGTGTAAGTATACGAGGGACGATACCAGTAATGGGTGCACATAGAGGTGCACAGTTAATATTGACCAAAGAATACACACGACTGATCAGTCCAGGTCAGGGGCCAGTTGCCCCAAAGATGGATTACCACCATCTGAGAACAGTCTGGTGATGGATATAGTATTGTTCGACAGAAAAGGGAAAGTATAATGTTGGCTGTTGGGTAATTGAGAATTAAATGGTTTCCAAAAGGGTAGGTAGGAAAATATATATGCTCTAAGAGGGGGGTGTTGTGGTATGCGCTGGGGCACCCACTAGGCATGGCGGATTAACCCTAGGCATGGTGAATTACAGGGCGATCCCAGCTGAGGAATTATACCCTTGGGCAATAGGGACCGGGGTCATTCGATGGGCACTCTAACCATAGTGGCAGTTGGACTGAGTCCTCTTCCAATGTTTAATGGCCTAGGGGCTATGCTCCATACAGGGTATGGGAGTGAATTACCAGCGAATGGAAAAGGGCTACTCGGTATGGATGAACGGTAATGACAAAGGGCCACCTGGAATTCCTGGGATGCCAAAGCCCCACCCGGGAGTGAGGACGAGATAATGGATGTGCACTCTTAACCATAGGGGGCAGTTGGACTCCTCAACAACTGCTGAGTGGCCCGGCGATGCTACTATCCATACCAGGGGCGTAGGCAGGGTAGGACCTGAGGGGCAAGGCCCACCCAAAATCTGTAAATGCCCACTCAGCAGCACTGTGTGGGAATTTACAGATATTTTTGTCAGTGCAGTGGGCCCAACTACATTAGCATCAGGCCCCATTTGCTAGACAATCCTGGCTACGCCTCTGATGATCCATACTGGGTATGGGAGTTACTTACCGGAAATGGTAAAGGCCACCCGGAAGCAATGGTTTACAACATGGTTCATGGGGAACAGGTGGCGCTCGACTCGCCCATCTGTTGACTATTAGAATAGAGTGACCTGTTTACAGCTGGTATGTGTTGTAAAGGGTGAGATGGTGGTTGGGAACGACCGCAGCGTCTATGCTTTGGCAATACGCCTGGGGGATATTGACATTGCATCGCTGGCAGGGGACAGATGCTACCCCAGATGCATGAGGACAGCAGGACCCTGGCGCACATGTTGAGTGACACTGAGTTTCGGGTCTGACATAATGGCCTGGCAGAAGGGAGAAGAGCATGGTTGGGTCTGCAGTCAGAAAGGTAAGGGGTGAATGACGAGGTCAATGGAGGAATCACGCTGCAGATCACCCGCTGGCTGCCGGAGTCAGGGAGGATACGACGGGCACCTTCACCCTTAGGGACAGTTGAACTCCTCAACAATTGCAGTGGCCCGGAGCTTTTCACTCCACATAGGGATATGGGAGTTATGAAACTCTTCCTGGTAGAAAGTCTACCACAGGTGGGATTGACCCGGAAGGACTTAAGCCAGAAGGGACGGAGTCCACCCGGAGGGAATAAGTTAGAATTCACTTTGCTAGTTTGGTTAAGCCCGGGAATGGCAAAATGCTACCGGGGAATGTGCTTAGAACCAGGTCCACTTGGGGCCTGGGCACTGCTAGGCTGACTGTCTGAAATGATCTGGTTTTCTTCCCAAAAAATCGAATTGTCTGTGTAAATAATTTTTATAAACTGTAACAAATGTGTATTGGGGCCATAGAAGGGGTGAGTCCTGCTATGGAATTGGCCCAGGGTCCCTGGGTTTTCAAGGCTTTCTCGGGGGGACATTGTGACACCACCGGGATTTCTATTTTGCAGTAGTATGTTTTGTGGGGGACAGGAAATTATCTACTCTCTGATACTTTCACTTGATTCAAACCAGTGTCCTCTGAGACAGCATGTGTCAAAGAGCATTCAGCTCACTGGGCTATCCAAGTAGAGAGTTTTTTGGCCTGACCTCCCTATCCTTCACTGCCATACAAATATATTTGTTTTGTTTAATATATTGTACACGTGGTTTATACGTTTGTCAAGTTAGTTTATTATGATTAGTGTACTTTTCAAGTAATCAATTTAAAACAGAGTATACTTGAAATTCAATAAATAAACACACTTCTACCAATTACACCTGAGAGTCCCGACAATTGTTTGTTTTGTGGGGGCTACGGGTTTGTATAAAAGTATAAAAGTGAGGTGAGGCAGTGGCAGAGTTTTTTAAAAAAAATTTTGACCGCTTCCCGTGGCCCATCACGGCGAAGACCCTGTGAAACCAGCCCTGCTGTGACAAGTCCACACAGGCCAAGAAGAATCCTAACCCACGACTACATACTCAATCCAAGAAGATGGAGTAACGAGGCTCAAGCCTCGGTATCCAATAATCACAGCTGATTGATAAAATCTATCAGCAAGATGAAGAAAGACGAGAGTCAGAGTTTTGAGTAATTAAGGGCGATGTTGAGTGCGTGCCACAAATAGCCAAAATCTTGATTGTCAAACCTAGGCACGTCTGGACTGTGAGCGGAGTGGCTGCCGCAGTTGCCCAGTACCATGGAGCCCACTTGGCTGTTAGCACAGCCTCTAGTTCTGGGTAGTTCTTGCGGCCCTGTGCACTCTTTTTAACATGTGCTCTTGCATCTGCCTGCATTGCTTGCAACATAGATGGTAGCGTACACTGAAAACAGGGTCGATCAGCCAGGGCACCTTCTGCCCTGATACTGGTGGGGGCAGGGTGGGGAGGTGCCCGGGGAGATGCCCACACTGAATCTTGCTCTCTGTACAAATTAGGTGATGACTGTGGCCGGTCTCCTTATACCACTCTGCCCCATGCTGTCCCCCACCCCGCCCACACCAGAAGTCGCACTCAGGCAGGTGCTGGCCACTTCATCGTTCACTGCTAACGTGCACTGCAGTAATTGAGGGACTATGGGGTGGAAATGAATGGATCAACCTGTTGGACTTGTCTAGCCAATAATCTATTAAATGTTACCCAATTGGGATTCACAGGTCAGGCTCTGGCGTGGTTAACGTCCTTCCTTTCTGACCGCCCATCCCAGGTGGAACTTGGCTCCGTTCTCTCTACTATCACTCTTTAAAACTGTGATGAAACGCAACTCTCTTTCAGGCTACCCTCAGCCACCTCCTCTACCTCGCTCATATCCGACTGTCTGTCTGCAATTCACTCACGATGTGCAGGAAACGACCTCTGCCTCAACGCCAGTAAGACTCAGATCATTCGCATTGGGACTCCTGCTCCCGCTTTCCCATTCTCACTCTGGCCGGCCTCCCTTGGCCCTGCGCCCGTACCCACCTGCGAGGCAAAAAACCTTGGGGTCCTCTTCGACTTCACTCTCTCCTTCTCCACGCACATTTCAAACATCAGCTACACCTCCTCAGAGGTACTCTACCCTTTCTCACCTTCCCCCAGAAGCTCACGGTCTCCAGAGCCCTGGTTCTCTCAAGGCTGGACTACTGCAACAGCCTCTTTCTCAATCTCCCTGGCTCTGCTCTGCGCCCTCTGCAACACATCCAGAACAGAACCACAAGACTTATTCTTGGCCTCAAGCCCAGGGATCGCATCTCTCCGGCACTGAAATCCCTCCACTGGCTCCCCGTTGCTGAAAGGATCAAATTCAAGACCCTCTGTGTTGTCCACAAGGCTTTCTGGGTGTCACAGTTTAGACAAACTTCATAAAAGGATACAGCCTTGTAAAGGATACAGTCAGCATCCACTTTCGGGGAGCCCTTTCGCTTTGGGGTATCTTGAACATGCAGCGAACCAGATTCTTCCGGGACACCTTGCGCGTGATGCTAAACAAGACTTCCCCCCCCAAGAGCGTAGCCTGTAGGAATTTAACTACAACTAACAGGCCAGGGGCTTGAGCGAAAAGGCAGGAGCAGCGACAACAGAGCTAAGGGAGCAAACAAAACAATGATTCAAAAGAGCAACTAAGGTTACCCAAAATGCAGCGACCAGCCACCCACAATTACCCTCTCTTACCTGCTTAGCCAGAGAGAAATCCCATAACCTTATGTAAGCCCAACACACCAGGGCAACCAGGTGATGCAGGAAGAAAGTCCCAGTTGGTAGAAGTTAGTGCAAAGATTCACCTAACCCAAACGGCACGAGGGCGCAGCTAGTGTCCAAAAGGCAATCCCAAATTCCATTCAGCAAAGCGTCCCTGAAGTGAAGGTAAGCAATCCAAGTAGTGACCAGTGGAATCAGGAGAGCGTCCGTTTAGTCACGTTGATGCGTGGAGTGATGTTTTTTGTGACAAAATGAAAAGTACAATTGAACAATCCAGAATACGTAGATAATGAAGGGAAATTAGGAAGTCCGTGAAGATAGCAGCCAGAGGGGAAAACAGAGCTTAATTGGAAGTTCAGTTTCAGTCACTGGAGATTTATCCTAGGGTGTGATGGGGAAGCAAATCCGAAAGCGTCACAACAAACGGGAGCAGGAGAGAGCAATCCGTATACAAAGCCAGGAATTCGATTACCAAAGGGAAAACAGTCGAGGGAGTTGGCGCCAGAAATGGTAAGGGAGGAGATGTACGGAATAGTCCTGAAAGCATGAGCCGGGTCCAGGAGATTTCAGGAAACAGGATAACGAGAATCGGGCACTTAAACTAACTGCTTAGTTTTAGGAGCACCCGTTGCATGGACAAGCTGAGTTAAGTACGATTATCTTTCCCAAGACGTGAGACGCATTGCCGGCGTGTCACGTGATCGCAAAAAGGGGAAATGCTGGGTAATGTAGTGCGGCGTGTCCCGCGACTTGAAAGCAGTCGCCAAGGCAGCTTCCACATGGAAACGGATGACCCTAGTCGTCCGTGTGCAGGAACGCGGGGCATGACACTGGGGCCTGGGACCTACCTATCTGCAACGTTGCCTACCTAAATACTGCCCTTCCTGAGCCCTACGCTCATCTACCTCCAACCTTCTGCAAGTGAGCCAGTTCTCCAAGCAGAGATTTGAAGGGAGATCTTAATCCTCTGCAGGGGCCTCCCTCTGCAATAGCCTCCCTGCCGCACTCCGTCTTGAGCCTCCTCTCCTTAAGGTCCGGAAACTCCTTAAGACATTCCTCTTCTCCTCTTCCTTCTATCTCCCTCTAACCTACTAACCTTTCCCTCTGCTCTATCCCTCTCTTCCTACGTTTCCGTGCAGCCTGCTGACTGGCCGCCTGGTGTATCTCAGTCTCACAGGTCCCTGGCACCCTCGCCAGTCCTCTCGCACTTGCCTCCAGGCCTTGCACTTGCCTCATTGTTACTGCACTTGGTCAATGACCCATGAGAGTGGCATCTCTCAGCACTTACCCCAGCTTTTGACTGGGCACACTTGGTCCCCCCAACCCCCCTGCAATTGTCTCCCCACTCCCCTCTCCTGCACTGTCTGCGCAATTGCACAAACTGAATGCACCATGCCTTGAAGAATGTCTATCTGTTTTTCTCTTGCCTCCCCTCCTTGCATGGTGGCGCCTCAATGCACTTGGAAAAACTGCAGAATAGTTGTCAGACGTATTTGCTGTTACCTACACCGTTAATTGTATTATATGCACTTGTTCCATGCACCCACTCTGCCCGTGCAGACTTGTATCGTTCAGAAATTCAAGGGCTCTGAATGACTGTCGTTTTTTCCCCTTGTTGCCTCCCTCCTTGAGTGCTTTGAAACACTTTCTTTCTGTATAAACAATACCATACCATCCCAGTGCCTGGACTAAGACGGAACTTCCCTGTTGCAAAAAGACAAAACATTTCTCCACAGATTCCGAAATTGGGAAACCGAAGCTCCTTGCCCGAGCAACGTAATATACTGCCCCTGCAACCATCCGCTGTACCAAGCCCTTGGAGACACTGCAAGCCCAGAGGAAGGAGCCCTGCTTCAGCTTGACTTGTTTTTACTTTGAACTTAAACACATTCAAGTTTGAGCAACACTAGCTGGCTGCAGACCAAGGGGCCTAATTCACAGAAGCCGTTTATTATGGTGCAATCCAATAGGAAAACGCTCCCTGAATCAGGCCCTAAAGAGCCAAAGGGCAATTGGCAGTGTCCATTTTCTAACTCTTATGGATGATGGGTAGTCTAAAATGGGAGGGAGGCATAAAGTTGAATACTGTGTGACGCAATGACTACAATCAAGTACATTTTTTTTCTCTGTGTTTCTAGAAGTGATTTTTAGGCTTGCATTAACCTGCATGCTTGTAATTGTAGGCTTCTATTCAGCATGTGGAAAATAAACCTATACACCGACGATTTTTGATCAACTTTATTTTTAGCTTGGTTGATTCCAAGCATTTTATGTTGAGGCATTTACATACAAAACACAAACATGTCATCAGTGGAACTGGTCCATATTAATGTGTCAAAGCCAAGTCACCCATCTGGAGTTCCACACCAGCTGCGAGGAAACCCCGCCCACCAGATGTCTTTCGCACCCACCATCCGGCTTTCCTCTGAAACCACCTTGAACTTCATAATTTACAACTGCGAAGAGTGACACATGACATAAGCCTCCTCCTGCACGGTGCCCCCACAAAGCCATGTCACAGGATACAGGAAGGCCACAGTCCATCACCTCCCAACTGCAGCAACGCAATGGTCACGCGTGCACCAGGAAGCACGAAGAAATGTACGCACGTGGGGGTAAGAAGCAGCTAGGGGCTAAGAAATCTTTAAAAGCCCACTGAGCAGCACTGTGTGAGCATTTACAGATGTTAATGTCACTGTGGTGGGCCCAACTACATTAGCTTCAGGCCCCACCTGTTAGACAATCCTGGCTACGCCTCTGGGTGGGGAAGGACAGTACACTGCTTGAATCATAGAGAACTTCAGCGTGCCTCTGATGCGTCCTGCATTTGCAACACTGGCAGCCAGCAATGAACAACACATAGAGATACAGAGAATACCACCTGGGAGAAAGGGGGGTCTCCATCTGCTACAAAAGGCAGCACGGCCAAGAGCAAAGAGCAGGCTGTAACACTGAGGTCCCTGCAGCAGGTGGAGCAGGGGCATGGAGGGGGGTTGTCCCCAGCTACAGTTTGACATGTATGTGCAAGATGCACCTTCTCCTGCTAGATGGGAAATGACTGCACACTTGCAGATGCTTGGTGGGATTCATGCAGGGAATGAGACTAGAAATCATTATTAAAGGGGGAGGAGGGAGGACCAGGGGACAGAAATACTGCAAGGGAGGGCTGGGGTGGTGGCACATAAAATAATGGGCAGCACGGCAAACTGATTTAAATATACCTATATTTTACCAAGCTGGTTAAACAAATTTGACATTAAACATGTTCAGAATAGGTTCAATTTAATGTGCATCCTAAAAAGTTAACTCAGATTCAGCAGTTGCAAAAAGGCACTATGCACTCAGCAAGAGACTTCATTCTTTTAACTCAAGCAGACATCACTCCCAGCACAGATTCAAATAATGTAATATTTAGCAGAAGATACATTATTTCCCGCTCGGATTTAAAATATAGCCAGTCAAAAAGGGTAGTTTCACAGAAGATATATCACTCCTACCTCAGTTTCAAATGATAGTAAAGGACAGTCTGTTTAAGAGATGAAATATCACCGACAGGCACCAAGTACAAAGGGACAGGAGGCAACTGCTCCCTTGGTTCTTTAGCAATCTAACCTTGCCCCCATAGAATTGTTCACAATATTCCTTTTCTGACTGTACATCTCAGCGACCGAGCGCATCGAGGGAACCCGTACCAATCAAGAGGGGTTGGGGAGGGGCTCCAAATCCAAAATGGCATACCAAAATAAGAAATGGCTGGACTGGCTGCATCAAAATGGCAGTCTATCCATGTAATAACTCTTCTCATGCTTCCTTTATCAAAGATGCCCAATACAGAATGTCACGCCACAGTAAGAAAAGGATAGACTAGCTGCACCAAAATGCCAATCTTCCTACATTTATTTATCTATTTTATTGTGCATTTATTACGCTTATACATCAAGTAAATTATGTTTCAAAGCGCCCACAGGGCAAAAGGGAGGGAGCATGGGAATGAAAAACAAATAAAAAAACAAATATAGCAATGAAAGATAGAGGCGGACCTACTAGGCCTTGTAACCATTCAGAACGTGCAAGTGCAGAGAGAGAAAAGGGATGCGGGAGTGGGTAGGTAAGTGATGGGTGTATCATAGGGAAGTGCTAGGGAGTAATTGTAATTGGTATTGGTTATTTATAACACGCTTAATACCCAGAGGTTTCGAAGCGCGTACATGGGGATCGAACCTGTGTTGCTCCGTGTCGTCTTGCTTTCAAGACAAGCGTGTTGGCCCTGAGCTATCCTTCCGAGACTCCTGAGTGAGCAGCTGTAAGTGCCTAGATGGATTGGTCAACCGCCCATAAATAGGTAAGTGCAGGCCTGTGGTGACACAGGCCAGTGGGTGCCGAGGCAAAGTGCTATGAGGGGTGGAAACTGTAGGCGATTGGGTTTGGGAGGCCAGGACCCAAGAGAACACAGGCCACCAATCTCAGCAACTGTGGGATTTAGCGAAGGAGGGAGGCAGGGAAGGAGGAGTTGAAAAGGAAAGTCTTGAGGAGCTTCTGGAATAGGAGGAGATCTGGGTCAAGATGAGGGGGCAGGGGAAGGCTGTTCGATAGGAGGGACCCTGCTGAGGAAAGAGATCGGCCACCAGCTTGCTGTTTAGTGAAGCGCTTAACACTCAGGGAGATGGTGCCAGAGGAATGTAAGGCCCTGGAAGGAGAGTATTTAGTGAGGGCAAGTTGTAGATAGTGTGGTCCCTGGCCCCAGATAGCCTTGTGGATGATACAGTGGGATTTAAATTTGATCCTTGCAGCAACCAGGAGCCAGTGAAAGGTTTGTAGGGCTGGAGAGATGCAGTCCCTGGGCTTGAGGCCAAGGATAAGTCTTTCAGCCCTATTCTGGATTAGCTGGAGGGGTCATAGAGAATAAGACGGTAGATTAAGGAAAAGACTATTGCAGTAGTCTAGTCTATAGAGAACCTGAGCTCTAGAGACATTGAGCTTCTGGGGGAAAGTGAGGAAAGGAAGAATTCCTTTGAGGAGGTGGAGTTGAAAGTGCGACTTCTTGGCAAGGTCCAGAATGTGAGGGACGAGGGAGAGGGTTGAAGATGACGCCAAAGTTTCTGGGTTCAAATGAAGGAGAAGGGGGAGAGCCCATAGAAGATGGCCAGAGTGAGGGACAGAAAGTGGGAGCAGGAGTGCCAATGGGAAGGATCTCAGTCTTGCTGGCATTGAGGCAGAGATCATTGGAAGTACACCAGGACTGGATGGCAGAGAGGCAGTCAAGAATGATGCAGGACGTAAGAAGAGGATCAGATAGAAGTTTGAAGAAGAGTTGTGTGTCATTTGTGTAAAACTGGAAGTTTGGGGAGAAGGTGGAAATGAGGTGGCAAGCGGAGCAATGTAGTTGTTAAAGAGCCAGGGAGAAAGGTTGGAGCCTTGGGGGATGACACAGGTGGAGATAGAGGTGAGGAGGAGAAAGAGCCCAGAATAACCTGGGACCGACGGTCGGTGAGGAAGGAGGTCAGCCAGTCCAGTGCCCACTCTGAGAAACCTACGGTATTGTGGAGTCGTTTTATGTGGATGGAGTGGTTGACTGTATCAAATGCAAAGGAGCGATCAAGTAGAATGAGAAGAGCTGAAGAGTTGGAATCAAGAGATGAGAGCAATTCAAAAGAGCAGTTTCCGTGCCTCTGGATGCTTGGAATCCAGATTGATGGTCGTGGAGGCTACCAACAAGTTCAGTGTGCTGGGTCAGTTGGGGGAAGATCAGCTTCTTCAAGAGTTTCCCACGGAAGAGGGTGTTGGATATGGGGCGGTAGTTGGCTGGACAAGTGGGGTCTGCTGAAGGTTTTTTCATGCAGAAAGATTCAGTTGTAAAAGAGGGGTTGCAGAAATCAACAAGTGCAGGGGCAAGAGAGCCAATATTGTCCTGAATGGTTCCGGAGGAGCAGGGGGAAACCTGTTTGGAGGAGAACTTCATGGAGCGGACAACTCTGGTGACTTCATCAGGTGTGATAGGAGAGGAGGAGAAAGATGCAGAGGGAGGAAGGGAGGCCGTAGGAGGCAAGGGGTTGGGTTAAGGGGAGGGGAGAGGGACTGAAGGGTGCTCAGGATGTCCTGAGTTTTAGCAGTGAAGTGTGTGGCTAATGTATTGCAGAGGGCTTGGTAGAGGAGGGGTGAGGATGAGACTGGGAAAGGGTTGGATAGTTCCCTGCAGATTTTAAAGAGTTCAGCCGTGTTGTTGGCTGCACCAGGAATGCGCGCCTGGATGTGGGCCCTTTTCTTGTTGCGGGTCGAATGTCTGTATTGTCTTTGGAGCAGGCGGCAGGTCAGTTGGTCAGAGTGTAGAGGAGCAGTTGCATGCCTCTGCAGAAAATCAAAAATCCTGCCCCCTACCTGCTATATATTGGATGCGTGAGATTGTGCCATGTTTAACACCAGCTGCTGTGGCCATACCACAGCGAGTATTCGAAAGAAGGTACCCACTGAGAAAAGCCTATCAAACGTATCCCCAAAGAGACGACAATCTGAGGGCGGAACTCCCTGAAGGAATATGAAAAAGTGTGAAAGAGAAGCCAGTGACGTCACGAGAGATGACCATGATGCACTGAGGATACTGGCTGAAGAGAATGCATGGATCTTACAAAAACTGATGATGAAGTTAAGAATTGAGTAAACTTTCATATGCGAAAAGAAGATTGCATGTGTGCGAAGCACTGCAGAAAATGTAAGCCGTTCAATAATTGTGCAGATTCTGTGACGCAAGTAGATTAAGTCATCTTAGAAGCTGGCTATATGTAGTAAATAGACTGTAGGCAAAGCCGCCACTGTATAGAAACTGGACATCGGTGTCATGAATTTAGTAAGCCAGGACCCATGGATAGAAAAGGCGAGAACTGTGTTGCATCAAGAATAAGTTGAGATTGTGGAAACGAATGGCAAGGCTGTCTGGCCTGATATCAAAGCTGGCTCAGCCAAGGTCAGTTATCTATTCTTGAAAACAGTGAATGTGTGAAGCTGAATCATCCCTTGTTAAGGTGCAAAGAAAGAACACCAAGCGTGCCAAGTTGTATTCATTTAAGACATTTAAATGCTACAAAATTGACCAAATCATGGTCTCCTATCACGTAAGCCAAGGATGGAAATAGCGTTGAGCTTGGAGTACTAGAACAAAAATACTGAAAGCCTGTACTCCCATATATTCCCACAGACAAGAATCACAGACAAGAATACTTTACAAGGCCAAGTTCAAAGACAATCTGCATGGCAGAAGACATGGGTGATGCAAGATGTTGGGCTAATTGGGTGGGGAGGTAAATTCATGTCCACCTCCTGGCATCTGGGTCTGAGTTTACATGCTGCGGTCTGTTCTTACGTGCTGCTAAGTGAACCGAATGCTCCAGACATGGCACAAATGTGCCAACCAATTATAGAGGGCCGTATAATGAAGGGCATTATAGTTTGAAAACCAATGATATACTGTGTACTTAATAATGTTGAAGATGACATGTTTTGAGAGGCAGGCTTAAATTGTCCACCTGACAGTAGATAGCCAATCACAGTCCCAGCCCTTATAGAAAGTATACTTCGATGTTCCCTTTGAACGTATCACAATCCCTCATAGGTTTTTCTTCTTTGCTACGTAGTATGATGTCACGTCCGACTTATTTTTTGCATATAAGGATCGTTTTTATGAGAAATGCACTGAGAGCTCGAGCGAACGTCCGTTGATGTCTGTTGTAACTCCCTGTTTTAGATAATTGTTAATAAAACAGCACCTTTGCCATCTTCCTGAGTTGGTTTGATTATTTGATGCCAGAGTTATTCTGTATCCCCATACATTGCATGCACAATACCCAAAATGTCATATGCTCAAGAGGGTGAGCCAGAGGTCTACCACTTCTGTTCCGCAGCTCTGCACTTGCGTTTCAGGGCTGCAAGTTCAGAGTCATACCAGGTGTAACGCTTAGAGGCAGGTTTCAGGCGGATCCTTATGACTGGGGCAAGAATGTCCAGAGTGTTAGTAATGGCCAGCTGG
Source organism: Ambystoma mexicanum (assembly GCF_040938575.1). Taxonomy (NCBI): domain Eukaryota; kingdom Metazoa; phylum Chordata; class Amphibia; order Caudata; family Ambystomatidae; genus Ambystoma; species Ambystoma mexicanum. The sequence continues at coordinate 836,521,434 of NC_090925.1, forward strand.
AGGTTGCTGAGAGCAGAGTCAGAAGTAGAGTCTGTGGTTGGGGGAAGAGGGTGGGGTGAAGGTGGATGCAAAGGGTTTGTGTCTAACTGACCTAAAATATTTGACCTATCAAATTTGATCGTATTTATTTGACCTTTTATTCCAGTCTAAAATGCGGTGGGAAAACCCCCGCAAACCCACCCCCTCCCCACTTTCCCTTAACCCAATCTGTACCCTTACCCACCCCATATATATATTTAATTAAATTTGACTGAAACAAATGTCAAAACAATTAGATCAAATGTTTTTGGTCAAATGGTTCAGGTCAATTATGCTAATATAAATGCAAAGGAAGCAGCTGACAATCGTTTCATTGGACGGATATTCGTGAACAAGGTTGGAAGGGCTGGGAGGAGGTGCGATCAAAGGGCTGAGAGGACCCAGGTGAGAGGTGAGGAACGAGTGGTCTGACCAGGAGAGAGGGGTGACCAGTGGAGAGGAGAGTGAAAAATCAGAGTGGATGAGGGAATCAAGAGTGTGTCCAGCCGAGTGGTTTCAACCTGAAGAGAGAATGGGGTGTAAGAGCTAGGTGCAAAGGACACGGAAGAGAGTGGATGCCATGATACAGGAGTCCAGATGGAAAAAAATAAATCGCCCATCAAAAGGGGTTTAGAGGTGGTTGTGAGGAGAGAGGAGCAGAAACCTTCCCATTCGGCGAGGAACAAGTTGGTAGATCCAGGTGGCCTGTAGATAGTTCCAATGGTCGGAGAGGAGGGAGAGATGACCAGTTTGCAGACCAGGCTCTCAAAGGAGGTGTAAGGCTGGGTGGGTATGAGGGAGGAAGGGACCCACTCAAGAAGTATCAGACAAACACCATCTCCAGCACGGTTTAGGCGACGCTTGGAGATGAGCTTGTAGCCCTCAGGGAGAAGGGAGTCAAAAGCAGTGACTGAGCTGGAATTGAACCATGTCTCGGTAAGAGCGAGGATGTCGAGGTCAATGTCTTCAAGAAGGAGGCAGATGTCGGCAGAGTATTTGATGGCTGAGCGAGCGCTAAGTGTGGCTAGATGAAGGAGGTCTCCACCTTCTAAGGTTTTCCGAGGAAGGGTACAGAGGTGTACACCAGTCGGAGGGGGGCAGAGAGAGTGCAAGAGGGAGTAGCAGATGTAGAAGTTAATGAGGGATGGCAGGCGCCGGTTAAAGAGAAGGTGGCTGTGTTGAGGAGCCTGAACCAAGAGAGTGCCAGTGTGATAGACATTAAAGAAGCACCTGGATGATGAGAAGCCCGCCAAGAGGACTTCCCACTCGGTGCCACCATTAATGGGACAGGATGTGAAAGGGGAGAGAATAGAGATGAGATGAGAAGTCTATAGATCTGGGGAGAGGACAGAGAAGAGGATATTGGTGAAAACTTGTCTGGAAGTTGCACTGACATAGGAGTCTGCAATGGGTAGGCCACGATTAGTGGCCCGGAGGTCTTTTTTGTGCATTTTTCTTCCAGACTTTGTGAGAAAGGGAGTGTAGCTGATAGTGTAGCAGTTAGAGAGGATAGGGGAGATGTTGAGTGCCATGAGGGGGCAGAGGATAGTTGAAGGAAAGAGGAGTGGCTCCACCGCACACTCCTAGCCCAAACTCACCAGGCAGCCCAGTAGTTACAAAAGGACACAAAGGACACAAAATGCAATGCAAAATAGGGTGCAAAGATGTTAAAAAACACACACCTAGATTCGAATTTCAAAAAAAGGACACACAACGCAATGCAAAATGTAGCACTTATCATGCTTGCTTTAACAAAGATGCCCGATACAAAATGGCATAACAAAATAAGAAATGGATAGACTGGCTGCACCAAAATGCCAATCTAGCCTTGTAATAGCACTTCTCATGCTTCCTTTATTAAAGATTGCCAATGCAGAATGCCATGCCACAGTATGAAAGGGATAGAATGCCAGTCTAGCAATATAATAATACTTATCATGCTTGATTCATCACAGATGATCAGTAAAAAAGATCATGCCTGCCTTCTAGCCCCCCAGAGCCTCACACGCACACAATCAATGTGACTCATGGTATTTTTTTTTATAGGGATCTATTGTAGCTGGCCAGTAGAACAATGCTGTGCCTGGCTGCTGGGCCCCCCAGCACCTCTGATGCACACAATGTGATTATGTGCACATGCAAGGTACTTGTGGGCCCAGGGGTCAGGCATGTTTTTTTATATTAGGCATCTATAATAGATGCACAGTAAATAAATACCATTCCTGTCCCCTGGGCCGCACATCGCCCCACACAGGGAGCTGATTTTGGTCGATGGAGAGGGGTGTTGTGCAACAGCAGCTCTTTTAAAATTACGTTGTTGTAACCCATCTGCTAAAATCAGCTCCCCGGCCCAGCACAAATACACATACACAAACATTTACACAACATTAACATGCATCATGCACTAGCTCATTCACACATGCACCCATTATCACACACTCACTCACTACACACAACACAAGCATAAACACATACATACACATTTATATCAACTGACCTTCTGCCCTTGACCTGAAGTTTCCTCCCAGTGCTCCAGCTCCCGCCAAACACGGACAGGTACCAGGAACCAAAGAGCGAAGAGCTGGAGCGCTGATTATAAAGTGTCCCACTCGTTTGTATGTGCGGGTGGCACAGTAGCGCTGCCTTGCACATACAAACATAAAGTTCCACAGCCAGAATCCCCAATGGGCCATGTAAGGCTGGGGAAGCAAAACATCCGCCCCCAACCGGCTGTGCATGGCCCATTTGACATGCGTGGCTGGGGAACAGAACTGTCAAACATAAACCGTGTTTCTCTTTTTACAGTTCATGCCAGCCCAGAAACGCTCCCTCGGCTGCAAAAATAAGCAGCTGCGGAAGCACTCAGTGTTTACATTGGGCTGGTTCCTCCATAATGGCCGAGAGTGGCGGGGGGAGGGGGCTGGGGAAGGGGTCGGCACCCTCTCTCCCGTTATGGATGAGACACCACTGGTACATGCTCAATGAATCTATGCACAGGGTCAGTGTGGCTGGAGATGAAATACTGTTCCCTTTGAAGTCGTGCACATGAACTGCACTGCTGGTAATGCAGTGATTTTGAGCTTATTAAAGGATCCATAGATATGCCCTACAGTAGAAAGCTACTAGGGTAGCTCAGCAGGTTGTGTGACTGTTGGTGAGATGTTATATATTTAAAATGGTCTGTTTATTTTATGACGTTTTGCAATTTCTTATTAAAAAAAACAAGTGATATAAAATGTGTTGTGCCAGGGGATGGGTTGGTTGCTAGCTTATTTAAATTCAGGGTGGGGTGGGAGAATTCTGCCCCATAGCAAAATAAGTTGGCACCCAGGTGCCCACAGTTTAGTTTCCTAACAACTGCTCTCAGCACAATAGAAGCTTTTTTGGTGATTTAATAAGCATATACTATCTTTGCAAAGTATCCTGCGATCAAACACAAAGAAAGAGCCACAGAAATCAGGGGGTATTTTTGGGCTAGTCAAACAAGAAAGGTACAGATGGTTTAAAGAAAACGAGTGGGTGTAAGCTTAAGAAGCAGCCTTCGGTTTGGACATTTCTTTTTTGTTTTTCCTATGAAAGCGGAAGCTGCACATGTGGAAAACTATATTGGGCCCAGTAGGTAGGAAGCCCCCTTTTAACAGTCATGGCCCCCACGCCAGTGATATTCATGGCCCATTGATTCCTGTGGCGCATCTGTCAGGCCAGAAGAAAGCACACAGGCTAGCCCCGCCTCCTTTGGCCTTTTCACAAGCCAGAGGACTCCACCCCAGGCCCCGCCTCCTTCGGCCTTTCCACAAGCCAGAGGACTCCACCCCAGGCCCCGCCTCCTTTGGCCTTTTCACAAGCCAGAGGACAAGACCCCAGGCCCCGCCTCCTTCGGCCTTTTTCGAAGCTGCCTTTGCCCCGCCCCCCGCCTCACAGGTGGAATCCCAGCCCAGACTGGATGTTACTGATTGGATTTTGGTGGCTGTCATTTATGTTTCTGCTTGGCACAGCAGAGCCGTTAATGAGCTGTATTCTGGCAGCAAAAATAAACATGGGGCCAACGTGTGGCGACAAGCTCTCAGATTATCCTGATTAAAGTGTGGGTGCTGAGGAACATCGTGTGTTAAATCCGGCGATACAGGCCTTGACTGGCAGGAACATGGACTGGTTTCTGTTGATTTCCGCACACAGCCTGCTGGCTCTTCCGAGAATCCACAGGGCTGTATATTTTCTATGTAATTAAATTCACGAGCTATTATTTGTGTAAGGTAATCACAGTGCTTGCCAATCGTGCCATCCAGAGAGTTGGTGCAGGGCGCGGTTTGTTATAAGACCTGGGGGGGGGGGGAGTGTGATCAGCTGGCTCACAATCTTTAATTGAACCCCCCAAAAATCTTGGGCCCAGATAGCTGGGGGGGGGGGTGAGCGAGACGGTGGCCTGGAAGGCGCAATACCCCCTGCCTTTTGCTTCTACATCTCTCTCTCTTTCCCTTTCGTTCTTGTATGGGTTGTTTAGGGAACTTAACAACATATGGCTACTTAGTGGCGAGGAGGTTCAGAGGACGGATTTATTTTCGAGGAACAGCCGCTTGGTTACGATCCCTTACAACAGTATGTGTTCAAATCATAAAGCATCATGTATTGCAGTTAGTACTTGAATCTCAAAACAAAGCAGATAGAACAAAATACAAAAACCAAACCGATCAAACATAGTCGCAGTCAAACACAAAATACAAAATATAAAAGACAGTTTGAAGGTCAATAGGACTCGAACTATCAGCGATAGGTCTCAAAGCCAGGAATGGGATGCTGTCACGGCTTCAGCGGCTTCCAACTCTAGTCGGCGCTGTTTCCGGTGAGTGCTGGAACGCCACTCCTTCCGACGGTCCGGCCTACCCCGTCCATCACGTTCCTCTCGAGTTGCCATAGTTGCGTGACACAGTTCAGGTTTGCGCACACATCATCTGGGAAAATGCCCAACCCGGATGCATAAAACGACTTGCCTTACGGCGTACGAGCGTGTCTGATTGAAGAGGCTCTCGGCTTCCTTGATCTTTCGTTTGTCTACAGTTTGCTGCTCGGTTACAGGCTCGTTCTTCTGATACTGATTTGCCTCACATCTGGCCATTATCCTGTGCAATTGACCTCGGCTCTGCTAATACAACCCTGCTTTTCTTGGATTACGTTTGGCACTGTTTATTTGGCTGTTTACCTGGTTCCTTGACCCATTTTTGTATACGGATTCCACTGGATTTTCCTTCAACTACTGAGATCACCATTTCTTCACAGAGTGCTTTGAACTTTGGACGCCTTGCATTATATCATTGTACTCTGTTCCCAGTAGACCGCCATTGTTCCGTACGGGAAACAAGGTGATACTAACCCTATTAACTACCCTTCCCTTTTCCCCTACCTTCCCTGAACCTCCTAATTTCTGTGCTACCATCCAAATCCAGAAGTCCTGTCAAAAAACATGATCTACTAATTACTTCCTACCACCTCCTCTGTATTTCCAATTAAAGTTGATTCACTGCTCATTCAGGTCAGTTCCTATTGAAGTAATTGAATTCTCTTGTCACTCTTCCGTTCCTGTACTAAATCTGTCCCTCCTTTCTTTTCAGACTGGTGAATACCTGGTGGTATTTTGCTCTTCCGGCTGAACCACTATCCCTTCCGTATCTTCTTAGCTCGGACGGGGTGGTATTTCATAGGGAAGGTCGCCCTCTCTGAGGAGGCCCTTAGTGGGCTATTCCATTCCGGTTCCATAAACAGGGCTGTTGTGCTTCTCAGAGGAGTATTTGACGTTCTTGGGTTATGTGAGTATTAATAGATGCCATGTGATGGGGCTTATGATGGATGTCGGGGTTATCATGACTGCTCACAAACGAGATAAGGGTTTCACAATCAACTAGGAATTGCACCGTCCCCCCATTCAGTGCTGCATCAATTTTTCACATGGCCACAAACCCCACACTCTCACCCACCATTTCTACATATCCGTGACCATTGAGGACTTCCAGTTCTTCACTACAGCCAAATGTGCTGCCACCAGAAAGTGGGTTATCAGCCTAAATGTTTTAGCCCTCAATCTGTAATGCCCGTGCGGGTCCTCATTGCCCATCAACACAACTTGTGGGTCCAATACTAGGTCTATTCCACATATCTTTATCTGGGCCAAAACCTCTTTCCAAAACTCTTGTATGAGGGGACACGTCCATCACAGGTGGAAAAAGTCCCTAGAGCGGGTGTACATCTCCAACACATGGGGGAAAGTGTATGGTCCTTTTATGCAGGCGCTCCAGCGTAAGGTACCATCTACACATCCTTTTGAAGCTGTTCTCCTTGAGCTGGACCGATATGGATGATTGACTAGCCCTTGTCCAGATATTGCACCAAGCTACATCACCCAGTGGTTATCCAATATCCTCCTCCCATTTAACGTATGAGGGGGGGGGTTACTAACCTGGAATGTTAAGGGCCTTAATGTGGCATTCAAGCAGCAGAGAATTGGATCGTACGCACAGGGGAGAACGTTCAAGCTGATGTTGTTGTCGGCGGACCCGCAGCGGTTGACATTTAAGCATGGCGGGCGCAGGTAGAAATGGAAGGGCGGCCTCCTTCATCATGCACTGCTTCTACTAGCTCTCCACCGATAGGGTCTTGCCTTCCAACTTTTGTTGAGGACTTGGGCTGATGCATTGGCCTGAGGGGTACTATATTCTGGAAACCTAGCTTTATCTTGAAGGTGCGCGCTCTTAACACAAGCTAAGCACCCTTTTTCGGTTTGAGCAGGTGGCGGCACCCGGGGTCACACACATGCGGCAGAGGAGTGAGAGATCAACTGCATTAAGTAGCATGGAAAGAGGCTGTGCTGCACAGAAAGTAGTATGAAACAAAAGGGTGCCCAGTGCCCACAGCATGAATGCTGAGGCGGGAGTACTTTTAGAGGCCCTCGAAGAGCTTAGTGTGCCCTTACAGTAGAAAGGAAGGAGGTATGCTGCAGCAGAGAAGGCCTTCCCACGCTTGCCACATCAACTGCACCTTAACTTACTAATGAGTCAAGCACACATGAATTCAATGACAAGAGCTCAAAATGGTCGGGTTACCCGGGCATTTAATGACATTAGTGCTACATGGTGGAAGTCCCGGTCATGTGAAGTGAACACTAGAGCAAAACATGGTAGTACCAAGACACATGAAAATAACAGTTGTCAGATGGTCACAAGCCTGGAAAATGCCTATACAATCGCCAAGACTATGGATTTCTCAATGCTTCTAGCGTATCCAGTTATTGCATCAGCGGTAAAAACACTCATGGTAAAACAATGCTTTTTCCCTTACTATCCAGCACTTTCCGCCACATAGCCTAGGACTGGGGTAAGTTTATATATCCATACTAATCCTAGATTATATTGGCATGGCTGACTAGTTGGAGCAAAAAAGAGCATTGTGGACCGCAACAATGGGTATTCCAATAATAATGATATGATATATGATATGGCATTTATAACATACCTATACACAAGTGTTTCAAGATATATCACAGAGAACCGGTTTCCACCTTGTGATGGATGGGTCAGCCGAAACAACTAGTTTCATAAATCACACAGTTATCCGGCACTTTTACCGAAAATGTTTCCACCACCATTGAGTGTTTTAGCAGAAGTGTGGAAGGCACAACTTGGTGAGGATTACAGTTTTACTGTTGTGCTCAGCTGTACACGGTACGTTCTCCAGGGTTTTAAAGGATAGTAACTGTCTCCACTTGTTGAGGCTGAATAGCTGGACAGGCTTATTCCAATCACTAAGGGCCCAGTGTTTCTTAAAATCTGGTACCCAACTCTCTACAATACCTAGGAGGAGAATATAGTTGACTTTTAGTAGACACATGTCTTGTGACTCTGCAGAGTACCGGAAGGAAATCTTTCTTCGATAATAAGGCTGGTTCCCGTAGACCCCGTTGATAGCGTCTGGGAGGTATGTAAGTTGTTCGCTGGAGGATATTGCATTTCAACAATGAGGAGTTCAGTAGACACTAGTTGAGGTGCTCAATAAGCTTGAGGACCAACTTAAGGAAGGTGGGAAGAGAAGGTTTTCAGATTTCAATGCGGTCAGAGAAGCAGCTGAAAGGTCAGACAGAACAAGCAGGTTGGGTCACTTATAGTACCCAGCATGCAGTTCTACCTAGCAGGGCGCACACGACAAATCAGTACGTAACTTAGCCAGGCGTATACAGTCTATTGTCTCAAAGGGAATGATGGGCAGTCGGGCTGAGACATGCAAAATTGACTAAATAGTTAAGGGTTATTCTAGGAGTTTGAAGACACAGGTTAGGATGTGGAACAAGCAGATGCTGGAGTGCTCAAATGATTCACTGATCTCTTATGAGAAAGATGAATGTATGGAGGCCTAGATAGACCAAAAGTACTATGATACGTGATGTGGGATAATTCGCTTTAGGTGGAAGGAGGGAAGAGGGCTGTTGAAAGTCGCAACATCCTGCTTGAATTCAACGCTAAGTTTCTTGATACACTTGCTCAAGGGTTAGATAAAGTATATAATGAGTGTCACACTGCGGACATTGATTGACAAACAGGCCATACCAGGTCATTGGGTTATCTAGGGTTTTATTACTAACGGTGCACAGGATTGACCAAAGTAAACAAATCATCTCTTAATCGAACTACACGTTGTCAGAATGAACCACCTCTCCTGTGGGGAAGAGCTCTGAGAAAAAAAGAATCCAAAGAATATGCCTCTCGTGAAAGTAAAGTGTTCCAACACAAGTTCAGCCAGTGCTCCGTAAACACAGGTCCTCGAGGCCACTCAGAAAATCCGCACAATGCTTATGAGCTCACTGTCCTGGTTCTTTAGGGGGTTCCTGTACCCTACTATTTTCCACAGTTATCTTGAGCTCTCAGTCTATGGATTAAAGGTTCCCGCACCCTGTTTCCACAGTTCTCAGGGTCTTACCTCCTGGGCTTTTAGGGCTGTACTTGGAGCTTGTGGGTGCATCCTACAAGTGGGGTCATGAGAGTCAGGTTTTATAGGATGGATCTGAGCCAGAGAAAGGCTCAGGAGGCTGCCCTGCGCTGGGACATGGTTCTCACTAGGCTCCCCACTTCCTTCCTCTCTGTCAGGGTTCTTCTTCTCCAGCCCCTCCTCCAATTCCTCTCCTCCCCATCTTCTTGCCTCATGTTTTACTCCCACAAAGCGTTTTCCTCTGTTAGCTGCCTTCCAGCAGTAACCTTATTTGTCTTTGGGTCTACTACCTTCCTTTTACCAAAATTCCTTCTACACATCTCTGTACTACCTCCACCCCTAGTCTTTCACTGGCCTTCTTTTTGACCTCTTCACTTCCTTCTGCTTCTTTCTGGAGGTTACTCCCGGTTTCCCCCTTCACTTCTTGCTGTCACCTCCTTCCTGAGGTTTCTCCGCTCCTTCACTTCCTTCAATACTTCCTCTGCTTCACTTTCCTCTATCTTCTGTTGTTTCCTGATCCATCCTCAGAGATTTCTTTCAGTAGCTATCTTTTCCCCTCCCGCCTTCACTCCTCCAGGCTCCTTGTTCACAACACTTAAAAGACTCCAGGTTTCTTTCACCTCTATCAACTTCTTCATCCCTTTGGGCGCCTTCTACACCCCTTTGGACACTTCTATTACAAGTATGGCTTTTATTGTACAGCAACCACTGTTCTCCCTTTTCCCCTATTTCTGTCACTTTCTGGAGCCACCTTTCCTGAGCCTCCCGAGTCCTCCTTCACTCGGCCCACAGGGTCTCTCCATGCCCCAATCTTTTGGTCTGCCTTTACCCAGCCTCCTAGGTCATCCATGTAGACATCTGGCTCCTCATTAGCCCAGCCCCCTGGGACTCTCCTCCAGCCCTGTGCCTCCTGCTCGCTCCAACAGCTCTGCTCCAGTCTCCAGCCTCCGACTCCTTCCTCAGCTTCGTCTCTTCCCCTCTCCAGCCAGCACCAAAGGAACTCTTCCTCCTTCCGCCACCAACTACTAACTGAGCCATTGAGGTCCTATAGAGCTTTATATGCTCCTCCTACCCTCCTTCTGGTGTAATGGGGATCAGTGGTGGGGGTTTCATAAGGAGAACTTGGGAATAGTACTCTGGGCCTGGATGGATCTGGACCGCAACTTTGAAAACCACGTCCGCCATACTGGAGTTCCCAACTATCTTTTGTTCTTCTGTCTTGGGGACATGTGGTCTAGCTTGGGCCCTCTTCTTGGTTTGAATGTATTCCAGAGCGGATACAGCAACCGCACAAAAGGAGCAGAGCATACCATCGCTACCGTCCGCGTGGGCATAACGCTGCTCGACTTTCTTAAAAGTGTCGGAGTAGGAACCGTTATCCTACGGAAAAGTGTCCATTTAGCACCCACAACATCCACCGATATCGTCAGGCAGGGCCATATCTCATGAGTCGTTGGACAAAGGGGAACCCTTGTACTACAGAAGATAGACATTTAATTGTTGCTTAAACTGCGGAAGGTTGTGTCTGACTGTAGGTCCCACGGACCGTTATCATTAATCAATGATGAGGGGAAGATCTTAAGCAGAATCTTGGCTGGTCGGCTAGTGGATGTTACCACAGATCTGACTAATGATGATCTAGCTAGGTTCATGCTAGGTAGCATCGATAGGCCAAACCTGGTGTTGAGTACTCATATTACCTAAGATTGTTATTATATTTTCAATTGTGCCAGTATTTGGTTTTTAGGAGTAGTTTCCGGCCTTCATGATTAATTTTTTTCGAAACTGATGGTAAAAGTGAATGAAGGATGCCATCACGACCAGCTGGTCCAGATGGCATAATTCCTGCTGACTCTACCCATCGGTTTAGAATAAAGTAGTCCAAACCAGCTGCTAAATAGTCATGGGCAAACTATTCATTGCCTCTAGTAACACAAATTATCAACAAACATTTAGTATGATCATCGGTGGACCCAATGGGAACCTTTCTTCAGTCACCGTAAAAGAAGTACTTTTGCACATTTGCAGAAACTTGAATATGAACATATGCAATGAAAAGACTTTTCTCACCATTATGTCAATTATTTCAGTGATTACATTCAGCGTAGATCAAGAGTGGCAGAGGGAGACCCAGCACAGTGGCCCAACATTGCCATTGATCTGTGCCTCCACAGTAGGACTCTTGGCATGTGTGGTCAGGTGATCCTTCGCCCATGGGATGGCCTTTGATAGAAAACAGCACGTAGGTCTTGATTGTCAAAGGTTTCAACTTGTGCAAATGAGCAGATACCTGTGAGCATCTCTGCTACGTCTTACCGGATTCACAAAGCCTAAAGCTGGGGTAAATATTGGAGGTGCATGCAGCATCTTTAAAATGCTTGTGCGCAAATGAGATTCAGAAAGATTTGCTATAGAGCATTTCCGAGATGCTCCAGGCATCTCCTCACTTGCTCCAGTTTAAGACTTTGTGATCAAGTGTTGGGTAGCAGGTACAAATCTGAGCGGACCACAGGCATCTCCTCAGTTGTGCCAGTTTTAGGGTTTGTGATGGCAGAAGGTGTAAATCTGAGAGGAGCACAGGCAACACCTCATTTGCTCCAGTTTTAAGCTTTTTGATTGGGTGTTGGGCAGCCGGGTACACATCAGAGAGGACCACAAGCATCTCCTCACTTGCTCCAGTGCCAATCTGTAATTTCCCGTAGGATTGATTGGACTGAAGGGTTAGACATGACTTCCTGGACCCTCTGTCAAGTCTGCTAGGCCTCTGCCACAGCCCAGCAGGATTGGGATCTTAGGTGTCAAAGAGACATTGAATTCCAGTAGACGGTGAACCCTTCCTTCACTTGGGGGATCAGGGGCACGTCGAATGCAGACAGACTGTGAGCTGAGGGTCATTAGACTGGTGTCCTTGCTCTGGACCTGTGCCTAGTCCTTAATGGACCAAGAAGCGATTTCCACAATTCTTATGTTGTCAAGGCAACTGTACATGTATCAAGACTGGGGTTCTTAAACAATCTTGGTGAGGGGTTCTCAGATCTGACATGCAGATGAGGACCGCTCAGCTAGGATTTCGTTTTGAGGGTATAAGGATCATGGTTGGGGTATTCCAAGAAGCACTGCATTGCTTCATAACTTCAGTAGTGTTTAATAGTACCCCAGAGAGGGTTCAGAAACCTACCAGAAGGATTAGGACTGCTTGATAAGCTGGTTAGCCGAATTAGGTGGCACGGTTTCCTCAGGCTGAGGGCCAGGGCTGCAGGCACGTGCCCTCTGCTAGTAGGAACATGTAGAAATCTATGCGGTACGGCTGGCCGAAACAGGCCCAAGTTTCCCTCCATACTCGGGTGACATCTTCTTCTTGGGGACCGGGTTATTGTATGGCCCAAGAAGGCCCTAGGTAGGGCGGGCTGGGTTATTGCAGGCTGGAAGAAGTTTGCAAACGTATAAAGAGACATGCAAATGTTGCTTGAGAAGAATACACGCCACGCCGTCGTATGCTTCCACCGCAGCAACGCATACCTAAGGCATGGCCTGACTTTGCTGAGCAGCCACTGGAGGAGGCAGCGGTGGGAGCCTAGGGAGATCTGAGGCACAGTGCGGTATGGCTGGGAGGGAGGGAAGGTTTCGACCATGTGGGCGTCTCTTTTGAACACAGCGGCAGGAAGTTGATCTGAGAGGTAAGGGTGCATGGGAGGCAAATATCTGGCCCCAGACTGATGATACTGAGAGGGGGCAATGGGCAGGCATGTAGAGCATGTAGAGGATGTGCCTACGAAAGCCTGTTTCAAGTAGATTTGTTAGAAATTCTATCATAGGGCTTAAATCAGTCAGTGGCTCTTAGTTAAATTCAATTATAGTGGTGCGCTCCAATATTTTATAGATTTCAGTCACACAGGGCTAAAAATGGGAAATAAATGCTCTGATAGTCTCAGGTGGGAGGGGGGGTGAATGGGCGAATAAATGGGTGTGGCAATCGGTGGAATAAAATTAAATATCAAATAATAAACCAACCTGATTACATATATATCATTATGGTAAGAGAGTGAGCAAAAGGAGGATTGTAGCTTTAGTTTCTCAATACTGAATTAAAGCATACAATTGCCAGCATACAAACTAATCGGAGCCCGGTAAAGCTAATTTGGCTTTTAATGAAATAAAATGTTACACTATCATCTGCTTTGGTCAACATTTCACACAAGATGCAGGTTCTCAAACTGTTCATCCTTCACATCTCTTAAGGGACAATAGCTGTAACCATAACGATGCCTAAAACCAAGTATTTGTCCTCATGCTGTCTTCCATATTCGATTGTCTGTAACCAGATTGATTCCCAAAAACCATATTCTTGCCATTTACAACTACTAGCGCCGTGATACCTCCGGGTCCTGTGCGCTATCATTAAATAAAATCAAGAAAGAAATAAATAGCTATTCCCAATCATCCACTCACTGCTGTGTCTGTAGCCATTTTATGTCACTTGTGCTTTAATGTGCTTACATGCAAAACAAAGACTAATCATAGGAAGGCTCCTCTGTGCTGGGAAGGTCTTCTCCAAGCACTCAGCTGAGTTGATCATGGTGAGGGCAGCATGTGGAGACTCGGTTCTAAACTTTTCGACTACCAGATTCAGGCTCCAGGGAGATAATTTTTGCCAGTTTCTGAATCTGGAAAAATCAGACCTAATTCCAGCAGTGGTGCACCACTTTTCCAGCTTCATCATATGATATGATGGGTTATTTATAACGCGCTTAATAACCAGAGGTTTCTCAGCGCGGACCCGGGGATCGAACTTGTGTTGCTCTGCGTTGTTTTGCTTCCAAAGGGAGCACGTTGCCCCTGAGCTATCCTCCCGAGAAAAATATGGTGTGGCAATGGCAGGCTCGTGAGAAAGAGGTGCTGCTCTCTAAAATCCCTTGGTTAACCTTATTGTTTCAATCCTGACTATGCCTATCAAGGCAACATGTGTAAAACTAATAAAACATGCTGACGTGGGTCCCGGCTGAAAACGAGAAGACTCGTGAGGACACCAGTAACTGATGGAGTACTTTATATGGTGTGGAATTAATTTTTGGGCAGGGTGCTTCCGCCTCGGGCTGGATGATCAGGGTCGGACTGGGGCATACAATTGTTTCCAGTACCAATGAAAAAGCGGCCCACAGCTGCAACTGGCAATTCACTCCTTTTGTGACAGACTGTTCGAATAGTATCCAAGGGGGAGATTTTTGATGAAATTAAATGTGATGCAAATTGTGCAATTTAAAGAATATTTATTCAGCAACAATGGTCAAGACTACTAGTCGCACAGTGAAGTAACTCATCAAACTGGCACACATTGGCCAAGAAAGTGGCCCACGTTGACCCAAAAAACTGGCCCACACTAGCAGTTTGCATTTGTTGCTTCGGCATTGCCCTATTGCCCTGTAGGCCAGTCCGAGCCTGTGGATGATCTTTAGTGTTTTGATGCATATAGTTGCTGATTACTGACTGGGGAGCTGCTTTTTACATGGACTCTAAACTGCTGAACGCTTTTACTGCACAGAATATTCTTATAGGTTGGTGGCTGCTTCGGTGTCCGGAGTAATGGAATAGTCCTGGGAAGGTTGGGATCTATTACATAGGGCCCGATTTTCAACATGGCGCAGTGAACGTGTTAAATAGCACGATTCACTGCGCCATTTCATGACGCCCAGGCACCACTGCTATTCTGAAGTGGGCCTGGGCGTCATCGGAAAGCACGACAGTGCTTTCGTTATTATCCGCCCGTTTCCTGTGGAAACAGGCGGATGAAGATCTCGGCATTCGCAAAATAACGAGGAAATCGTTGTTTAACGAAACTGCTGCCGAGAATGAAAACAAACGCACGTGCTTTTGTTTTCAGTGCATCAGTGAAGGCAATTGGCAGAGCGTACCACCATCAGACAGAATCATGTTGTTCTGTGTTCAGCCTGCACTGCAGGAATAAATATGTACTGCCCGGGCTGCTTCTACAGAGCAGTGACAAACGTTGCCTACCAGCTCTGTCTGATTTTTTTTTCTGTGAAGTTAGGTATTGAATTTGGTGTTAACTTACCGTGCACAGTTTTACATTTTAAACATTTGAGCATCCTTCTATGTTGTGCTGTTTGATGGGTTGTGCATTTTAGAATGGTCGAGTGGTGCCAACAATGTATGCCTTGTAATTTCCTGTGATGTCATTGTTATGCTAGGTATTATTTTTGAAACTTGAAAAACCTACATCTTTATGGTCACAGAATGTTGGCAAGTATGTAGAGAACAGGCTATATACTTAGGCATTTCTCACCCACTTCACACACCAAACGAACTGCTTCTTGTGGCACTCCTCCGTACGGCACCAATTGTGTGACGTACTTCTGCGCCAATTTCGAGCGCTTGCAATATTGGAGGAGTGCCACAAGAATAACCATGCAAAGGCATGATTAACAAGAGTGCAGGTTGCTAGGTCGGTTTCCAGCCCTTGCTAGCAACCGGCACCCTTATTCCAAAAACCTTTAGAATAGGGTGTAATTACCAAAAATGTCATTAGCCCTTTTAACGACATTTTCGGCAATTACCACCCAGTTGAGAATCGGGCCCATAGTGTCCTGTTGTTATGCTAGATAGAGCCAAATCACCGCTCTAGTAGTCTCATAGCACCTGGCTTCTCTAGAGATGTTGTATTGTACCGCTGCCCAGGGTGTGCTGACCTTTGTCTGTGGAGGAAAAATGAATAGTGAGAGAATGTTAAAGCAGGAAGGGTGACGGTGATGGAGCAGGGAACACAGAGCATATGTGAGAGCTTGTACGCATGTGGCTCTGTTAGGAAAGACCACACGCCTGGACTGCAGAAAGGAGGAATATTCTGAGTGGTTCCATGTCATTTCAACAAAATACGTAACTTTGTGGTCATTGACTTCGTGGTAATCCCTTTGAATTTTTACTTTGACCTTTTTCTTTCTGTAGAGACGCAGATGCACACGTCACTCATGGAGCCCACCCCCCCACCTCCATCATATTGGATTAACAGCAAGAGAGCACTGTGCATGGCACATGGTATCATCCCAATACCGCCTCAAAGATATGAAAGGCGTTATGCGCTCAGACTACCGTACCAAATGTACCCACGAACTGATGTACTATAAGGAAGTCTGCAGACACCACGGGACATAGAAGAACTATAAGTAAATCCTGACAGGTGTAAAGTGACGCCATGAAGAGAAGACACGAGAACGCACTGAAGCGATATACGAATACTTAAAGAATGAAGATATGACCAAAGTAACAAAGTGAACATACAAGCAAAAGTGAAGAAATCATACATACTGAGAAGATAAGTGAGAAGAGATGTAGATGTATATACACAGAAAAGCAAGGTAGATACGACTTAGCTTGCTGCAGTAGAACATATAACACAGGTAAAGCAGCCATGGATGAGAAGATGGATGTCGGTTTCGTATAATATTAAGCTAAAAACCCAGAAGAGAGAGGCCAAGGCTGCAGAGCTGACTGGCAATGAAATACAGATCCATGCACGAACAAAGAATATTTGTTTGGCTAAGGATCAAGGATGCCATAGTGAGAAGTAATTGCAAAGCACAAAAGGAGTCGAAGAGCATAAACCATATATACAGGACAGATTTCTCTTAGATTAGGCAAAGGAGTAAACATTTGCGAGTGCCAAGTATTGGACAATTGAAGATGCAGAAAGCATGTGCAAGATGGAGCAACCAAGTCTCCGGAGGCCACGAAGAGTGATAGCACCCTTTATAATTGAATCAAATAGCACTAAATAGAAGGACAAAATTGACAAATCATGGTCTCCTCACACGTGGTGCAAGACAAGAAAACAAGGCCTAGTCATAAGGCTCTAGACAAAGAGGGCAATGTACCTTCACTCCCTTAAAAGTTCCAGAGAAGAAAACAGTCAGCGAGGTCAACTACAAGAAGAGGTCTTGGCTTAGGGCCTAACTGATGAGAGATGGTTGGCTAATTGGCCAAGTGGGAAGTTGTCTGACAATGTTCCCCGCACCTGGGTTTCATTTTGTTTACGTGCTGCTAACAAACCGAATGTCCAAGGTTGGAACAGGGTGCCAACCAATCAGGATGGCCTATATGATGATGAACTATACATTGTTGCAGAAGCCAATCCGCTGTTGTTATTCTACTGTTATCTGTACTATATGCAGTTAGAGGTTGTTCCAGGCGTGCCTACTCGATAAGGGGCAGCCAATGATGTTACTAACACCTAAATAAACTTTAGATATATATGTTCCTTTAACCTATCCTTCCGCCTGATAGGTTTTTACTATTTGCCACGTAGGGTGACATCATAGCTGACGTGTATTAAGGAATAAATCCTTTGTGTAACCAAAATATATTAGACAGTGCGTGAGCTACGACTTGTTATGCTTGCCAGATTTCCCTACTTTATTGAACCGATAATAAAGTAGTACACTGACATAGGGCCTCATTACACGGTAGGCGGTAAGGGTTTACCGGTACCGGTATTTTACCGGTACCGGTAAATCCTTACCGCCTTACTACGAGGTCCCTTTGCGGGTTAGGGAATTTAACGCCTGCTTTTTGCAGGCGTTAAAAACCAACCCGCAAAGGGACCAGGGAGCTAATTACAGCACTGCAAATTGCGGTGCCGTAATTAGCACCTTCCCCATTCCCATTATGCCCTATGGGGCAAAAATGGGAATGGGGACGGGCAATGGGGGAAGGGGGAATTACCGCCCCACCAACCTTGGAATAGGGCGGTAATTCCCCTTTCCACCAAGGCGGTGCCAGTATTTTACCGGCATGGACCAAGGTGCTAATAGCACCTTGGTCCACCGCCATCCGTGTAATGAGGCCCTATAGTCTTTCCGGATATTTGGGCCTGAAATCAATTATTGTGGTAATCCCGTCCAGCACTTGAAACACTCCAGGTGCTAGTGCACATCTCTTTTAAGGGGTTCCCCTAAATCCCCTTTACCCACCAACCCTACCAAACCCTTTTTACCCCTTAACTCACAATATATATATATATATATATATTAATAATTCAAACTAATTTCCATGCAGTAATTTACCACTAAGTAATTTACTACATGAAAACAACGGGAGACAACCGGGGCATGCGTGGATTTGGAGCTATATATGCATAATATGTGAGACAGATTCAATGATCTAATGTTTGATTTTGTGATGTGCCCGAGAAGTGCTGAAACCGCTCAGCCAAAATTACACTGGTCTTTCGGGGCGGTGAATCTTTAAATGTTTTTTTCACAGGGCCAACCTCTGGAATATTAATTCAGGAACTGCCAAGCCTGGAAGTAAAGAATAGACTGTGTGAAAGGTGAATCTAGGTGGAGAACAGAAGGGTAGGATGGGTTGCTATGGATCAGCTGACACGCTGCCGGAAATGCTACAAGCCTGGCACTCCTGGTTGTGTGAAGGCGCCGTTATCAGAAGCACGATGCATCGAGCACAGCTCAGCCGATGCAGCCAAGGTCAGAGCCTGCCCAAAATGCCATGTTACTTTATCCTCCGAGCTCACATGCTGGTGGAACCGAGGTGCATTGCTACGAGGCATTAGCTATGAGATGGTATGATATGATATGATATAAGTCATTTATAACGCGCATATACAGAAGTGTTTCAAGGCACAACGAGGTAAGGGGGGGGGAAACAAATGGAGGACAAAGACAACAATCTTACTAGGCCTAGTGAAATTGAGATTGCACAAGTGCAGGGGAGACGGGAGGGGAAAAGTGCCAGGGGAAGGGGAGGAAGGGCAAGTGCAGGACACAGGATCAAACAACAAGTAGTGCGGCCAGCAGGTGGCAGTGCAAGGGTTAAGTACAGACAACAAGTGTCTGATAAGCGCAGGTAAGGGACTGTAGGGTTGCAGATACAGATCCAAGTGCAAGGGTTGCCGGGAGGCAGTGCAGGTGTGCAACTAGGAGGGCAGGGACCTGGGCCTGAAGTTCAGAGGGTAGCCAGGTGACCAGTGTCAAACAGGAGATAGCAGGGAAGAGAAAGTGACAAGGCAGAAGCAAAGAGGAAACTCTTGAGGCGTTTCCGGAACCTGAGATGGTTCTGCACAAGTTTCAGAGAGGCAGGGAGGCTGTTGCAGAGTGAGGCGCCAGCAGAAGAGAGAGATCTGCCACCGCCTTGTTGCTTGGGGAAGCTCCTGACCCTCAAGGAGTTGGAGGTGGGGGAGCAAAGAGCTCGAGTGGGAAGATATTTCCGAAGAGAGAGTTGGAGGTACTGCGGTCCCAAGCCCCAGAATGCCTTGTGGACAATGCAAAGGGTCTTGAACTTGATCCTTGCAGCCACTGGGAGCCAATGGAGAGATTTTAGGGCTGGAGAGATACAATCTCTGGGCTTAAGGTCAAGGACAAGTATTGTAGTCCTGTTCTGTATAAATTGTAGAGGACGGAGAGTAGAGGCAGGCAGATTTAACGAGAGGCTGTTGCAATAGTCAAGCCTAGCGAGAACCAGAGCTCTAGAGATGGTGAGCTTCTCGGGGAAGGAGAGGAAATGAAGAATACCTCTGAGGAGGTGCAGTTGGTCGTTTGACTTCTTAGAGACATCAGAGATTGAGGAGAGAATGAGAGAAGGAGAGTGTGGAGTTGAAAATGACCCAGAGGTTCTTAGCCTCACAGGTGGGAGCAGGAAGAGGGCCAAGGGAGGCCAACCAGAGAGCGGCAGAAAAAGAAGGTGCAGGTGTGCCGATGCGGAGGATCCATGGGCATCATTATAGGGGGGCATGGGGGTTTTGTCTCCCCAACTTTTGTGGCATGCCATTTTGTTGTCCCCCCATCTTTTGGCAGGAGGGCCGGGGGGCTGCATTGTGACCGCCGTGTAATTGGGTGGGCTCTGTTTTATTTTCTGCATGTGGGTGGGCGGCGCCGCACGGGACCGGTGTCTGTAGGCTTTTTCACCAACCCCGTACCGGATAGTAACACTGTACGATATTTCATTGGCTGTTTGTCAGCCAATGAAATTCGTTACACTGTGTGGGGTGATGACGGGCACGCTGCTCCGTACATGCATGCGCGTGGGTGGCAACCTTCTGGACTGTTCTTTCAGTTGGTGTTGGAGGCGAGCTCTGAGGCACCCTGGTCCCTTAGAGGCACGTGTGCAGTGCACAGTGTTTCCCCACTGGTCACGGTGACGGTCGGTGTGTGCCTTCTGCCTTGCCTAAGTTGCGGCCGTCCCAACGAACGAAAATTCGAATTACCCAGTCAGCCCACCACCTGGATTCAATCACACAGCAGGCAAGAGTGGATTGTGATGCACCTGCAGCTGCGGCCTTCACCCACAAAATTCCTTATTAGACCATGGCAGCAAGCAATAATGAAACTCCCCTCTGCTCTGAAAGGCAACCTTACTTTACATCTCAATGAGATGTCTGCTATACGGATATTTCCATTTTCTTGGCCCAGTGCATGTGATCTTAATAAATAGCATTGCAGATAACGAGGTGAGTGAAGCGTGTTAACATTAGTGCATTTTTTTAATATGTGACTTCCATTTATTTGAATGGTTCATAAATCAAGGATTTCTGTCTTTATGGTGTTTAGTGCTTTATAAGAGTGTCATTTATGATGGGCAAAGCATATGCCACACTTGTGGAAGGCAACAGCACCGGAGAGAGGAATGCAACCTTGCATCCCGGGTCAATTACTTTTACTGTTTCTGACCTTGTGAAGCAACATTAAGTGGCATGGAGGGCCTTACATGTTTTTATATTACCATTTTCTCTACTGCCCATTTCGGCTCTCAGACGCACACCTGCCCCCACTGACCGCTGCGGGATGTGCGCACACCAGATAAGGTGACATTACGGCAGCGACTGGAAAAATGTCTGCCCTTTTCCCATGCCTACACAAAAGCAAAAACTGTTGGCATTGCCAGTGCTTGTTTTTCTTTGGGGGTTGTACTTGTGAGAGATACAGTACAGCACGGGTGAGATTTGTTTGGCTAAAGAGAGACCAGATAGGTGGGATTTAACGCTTTCATTAAAAAGTGTGAATTCCATATGGGCAAACTGCTTTTTTTAACGAAATGCTTTACTTACTGCAAACACGCAGTAAAGTGCACGGCTCCAGACCAAACGAGAATTGCTGCACATGTTATTTAATTTATTTTAGCCCTTCTCTGCATAGAAGAGGTAGCTCTTTCTACTAACTTGAGGGGTGGGCACACTTCTCAGGGATCTACAGGGTGGGCTTCTTGCTTATGTCCAGTTGTAGGACCATATTGCAGCATATGGACAGTTGTGCGGCTTGCTGATATGACCAACCTCGTCAGAGGTACGCATAGGGGACCATCCGCCCTCTGTAGGCATTGGATCCAGGCTTTCAACATGCCAGAGTGGCTTTCTCAGGGATGGCTCTTGTGTGTGTGTGTGCAACATTGTTCCTCCTCTCTTCACGGGCTTAGGGAAGGGAGCAGTCAGCGTGGGCAGGAGTGGATAGCCTGCTTCCTTGGTATCCCTCCGGTGACCCAAGGGTAAACAGTTCAAGTTAGTAGCCAGGCATAGTCACTGACCCCCCCCCAATTCTCAACATGCACACAGCACACCATTTCTTACTCGCCAGGACTCAGATTTCACTTGCCAATAACAAGTGGTGAGCCACATTTTGAGGCCGGGGGTGACCTGTCACTTTTAGCATGCTGATAGTTCATGTCATGTTACAATGTACAATGTGTAAATACTTTGATTTGCACCACTTGTTATTGCAGGATGCATGATGTAGCAGACCCTTTCCCCATCACCCTTAGAATTGCTGGCAATCCCTGTGCTTAACACTACCAGGTGGATCACCACTTTCGTCCCACTAAGTACTCCCTGTTTGCTTACTTGGCAGCCGTGGCATTTGTCCCCGGTGCGTGGCAATGTAACTGTAGTCGTGTGTCAATCTTTCGTAGTGTGCACAATCGTGTGTCATGGTCCTGCCCACCTTACAGGCTACTTGCACATTCAGCGTGTTCAGCTGTTTCCTTTCATGGTACAACTGTAATGGGTGGCACCAAGGGCACATGGCTACTGTTTAATTCCCTTTTAGTTTTCAAAACGACTTTCTCTATAAATATAGGATTTCAAAAAGACTCCCCTTTTCTTTATAAACGTTCCTTTTGCATGAAAATGCTGCAGCGTAACTCAAACTCCAAGAGGGCACTGCCCCTACACAGAGCCCTTGTGAGATGAAGGACTTCACGAATACTCTGCATCATAACAGCAATTTATTTCAATATTTGCGCATATGGCTGCTCTGTGTGAAAATGCTTCTTATTAACGTTGGCACCAAAAATACGAGCTGCAGCATTCCAATTTTTATTTGTGTGGAGGTGATGGGGGGTTTGATAAAATAGGATGCAAATTGTGCATTTTAAACAATATTTATTCAGCAACAATGATCAAAACTATTACCCGCACAGTGAAGTAGCTCATCAAACTGGCCTACTTTGACCAAAGAAACTGGCCCACACCAGCCTTTTGCGTTTTTGTTTCAGCCATGGGCCTATTGCCCTATAGGTCAGCCCGAGCCCACTTGATCGCACACAGCCCAGGCCCCTGCACATAGTAAGATCAGCGGAGCAGCTCCTGGGATCAGGCATGACAGTTAAAAGCGTGGATTTAGACGTTTCCCCCTTGCTGCTGGCATGCAAGGAGGTAAGGTTTGTATTTAGCTTGCTGCATCCCATAAAGGCTGTATAAATTGCACTAAGACTGCCCAAAGAAAGGGCTTTGGTGCTTAAAGCCAGCAAATTGACTTAGCATATAATAAGGGTATACTCTGCAAGATTGCAGGTTGTCTTTCTTTTGCTTTTTTGAACAAACAAGTGTAACAAAAACAAAGGCAGTCTGAGCTATTAAAGCCTGACCCTGGCCCCTTTCTTTCACAAAGTGCCCCTTTACACAATGCTCGCGCTACTCAGTGTCTATTTTTGTCAGAGTGTCTACTTTACTTACACAATACTCCATTCGCTCACAATACTCCCCACCCTGCTTGCAGGCCCTCTTTAGGTAGAGGGGGCTCAGGCTTTGTTTACTGTTGTCAATGCACTGAACTCTAAAGAACAATTGTGGTGTTATACATTTCAGAAGACTGGCGCGTCTTTAGAATTGAATTTTAAAGATACCCACCAGTCTTATAAAAGTTATAACAGAGCGCATCGGCAATGGACTCTTGTCGTGTAGTAGTTTAGTCTTATCCCTCAGTGCCAATGTCCGCCCTCTCCACACCGCCCCTTTCTTTCAGTTGTCATGATGTCCTCCCCAACATTTTCAGCAAAGTTACTCCACTGGGAGGATCTCCATCTAGCTGGCATTTAGGCAGAGATCATTGGCGGCACACCACTCCTGGACTGTAGACAGACAATCCGGGATGAGAGGAGAAGAGGCGGCAGAGGGAGCCTGAAAGCGAGCTGGGCGTCGTCCGCATAGCACTGAAAGTTGGAGCAGAGAGCGGCAATGCAGCGGGCGAGAGGTGCCAGGTATTGCTTGAACAACCAGGGATGCCATTGCTAGGCTCACTTCATCTTTGGAGAATACCACAGACCCTGTGTCAATGGACCCTCCTAAATATTTAATGGTGGGCATAGCGGTTGGCATTGACTCTGACTTGCTTTTATAGAGGCCCTCAAAATGAGTCTACCAAACAGATTCTGGGATGGGACATAGTCGAGGTGGAGAGAGGGGTGCTGCTGAGGTTCCCTGTAGCCACCAATTGCCAAAATCGCTGTGCATTCTTGGCCATTACGATAGACTTAAGGGATGCCCGTTTCTTTCCGAGATCTCATTTCTGTGTGTTGGCTATCATCATTTCATATCAATTCCTACACGCCACTACCTCACCTGCGTATTATCTTGGGAGGATAGCTCAGGCAACGTGCTCATCTTCGAAGCAAGAGGACAAGAAGCAACACAGGTTTGATCCCCGGGTCCGCGCTTAGAAACCTCTGGGTATCTATAAATATCATATCATAACTCGGCTGAGCCCTTTTTTTTACCACCTCTGACCGCATGCGTTTTGATTCCTCGCATTCCTTATCAAACCAGCGACTATTTGCACATCCAGCCTTGCTTACACACCTAGAGCCTCCTGTGACATGCGTCCTCATCAAGAAAGGCGAAGTATGATGTAAATCACTGCTAGAGCAACACATACATCTTGAATGAAATGAAAGTCTACAAAAAGGTGCCAGAACATCATGCCAGCTTTCCTAAAGAGGTGAGGAAGCAATGTTCTGCCAGGCGATGCCGGCTTCTGCCTGCGCTTCCGTTTGGCAATGGCCTACTGGCGTGGCCATCACTGGTCCATCCCACTGGGAGGTCAGGGTTTGAGGTAAGAACAGGAGGGTCGTGCTCCCTCTCTCTTGCAGCTGAATCACCTGAAAATCACTCACGAGTCACCATGTCCTCACCTGCAGCAGCTTATAGCGCATAGGAGTCCTTTTCTATGCGGTCTCCTCCTAAACTCCTATATCAACATCGGAACTATCGGAACCATAAATCCTTAACAAAGGTGGGCAGCTTTGGGCATTTTTATAATATTGATGAGAGTGTGTGCTGGCATAGACTGGCATCCACCAGCCCCCCCCCCTTTCTGTAAAGCCTTCTGAAGTCCCCCAACAATATTAGGTGGCCAACCTTCTTTGCTTGCATTCAGTTCTCCAGGCCATTGAATGAATTGGATCAGAGTTTATTTATTTATGTATGTATTACATTTGTAGAGCGCCTAAACGCTGAGGCACCAGGGCGCTGAATTGCTAAAGAGTTAGGCCTGAGGCAGATGTTACCAATTGCCACGGATGTAGCGTTTCCTAACAGCCTCTTGACAAGGCTCCGCTGTAACCCATAACAGAAGCCCCCGGCCCCCACCTGGCCTCCTGCAAGGGGGATGGGAGAATGCCAAGAACCCCTGCAAAG
This sequence comes from Ambystoma mexicanum, assembly GCF_040938575.1. NCBI lineage: Eukaryota > Metazoa > Chordata > Amphibia > Caudata > Ambystomatidae > Ambystoma > Ambystoma mexicanum. Next base: position 836,546,347 of record NC_090925.1, read on the forward strand.
AACACTCGAGGACTCGCTCTGGTCTCCTGGAGACCGGCTGTATTGCACGAATCGCTGCACGAACGCCACTCATTATCTTCCCTAACTTTCATGATTTTCAGCCTCTCGGTTACTGGGTCAGAGCAGGAGCAGTGCGGCACAGCCCATTTCAGCGCAGCCAGTTCGGCGCACGCCGATTTGGGGCGGCCAGTTTGGCGCGGCCAGTCCAGCGCCGGGATGTTTTGGCGCGAGCATGTTTCGGCGCGGCGATACATTCCGTGCCGTAGGATGGATAAGTGGCTGGCATTTATCCACTCTGCTAAGCTGTGCCAGCTGCAGTGGACTTCCAGAGCACTGAGTGGGGGAATGCCTGCGGGACCCCTGACGTTGATCTCATGGGTACTCTCCTCTCTGGGTGGGTGGGAGGTTCTCTCTTGGCACTCACCCTTGCACTGCAGGGTGACGGCAATGATAAAAGCAATCGTTACAGCGCCTAAAAGCGTGAATCCTGCTTGAAGCACTATATAAAAGCACCGACTTCCGCACAGGGTGTGCACACCCTGGCAACCACGTGAAGCCTGCCCACAGTGCAGGGGACACAAGGTGTGGGGGGGGGGGGTGCTACTGCACTGTTATTCTGCACATTACCCATTGCACTTCCCTCGCGATGTTACTGCGAGGGACGCAGTTGACGTTTTCTGTCGCCTCGGAACCGGACCCTGGTGTTTCCCATTCCGTTTCTGCGCAGCCAGTTGGGCGCAGGCCGATTACACTGACCCTGTTTCAGTGAGAAATTGCGCTGAACCGGCCACGTCAAACCGGCTTCTGCGGTGAACTGGTCGCGCCAGATCGGACCGCGACGAACCGGCCGCGCCAAAATGTCCTGCTCCAAGAATAGCTTTTGCTTAAATTGCCAAATGCCAGGGAAGCTGAATAAAGAAAACAAATACTGGAAAAGTAGGGCCACAACGGCAATGTTTTTGCTTGTATTTGCTTGTACACGTGTTACACTTTCTGTATTTGCTCGGGTAGCGCTTTGCACAGCTCCAGCGCACCACCTCAAACCTTTACCCTAAGGACACATTCCTGCAAATACCAGTCTCGGTGCTGCCACGAGGAAGCAGGTTCGCACGAACTGCTGGGCCACGTCGCCTGTGCGCAGCGGTCTCACAATTGTTGCATGGCACCCCTGTGAGGGGCCATGGTACATTCCACGGAGTTGTGTGGTCACATGGTTACCCATGTGACCAACCTAATAAAAGGTCCGAGCCGCTTCTGGCTCGGCAGTCACGAGTGAACCTGACTCCGCGTGTGTGTGTTGTGTTGGTGCCGGGGGGTGCCTCGCCACGTGTGCTGGGCCAAAGGTCGGGGCCCAGCTTGAGGACGGTGCCCCTGCCGGGCAACGCCGTCCCTGTGGGTCCCCCAGCCATGTGAGGCGGGTTGGGGATGCGACCCCGGCCTGGGTGCCCCCAGAGCCGGGGCCGCGGTGAGCCGGTTGCCAGCCGGCCATGTGGGGAGCTCCGGTGTCCCGGAGCGGGTGGGATGAACCCCCACCCTACATCCCGCGGCGTGATCGCCGCACTTCACCGTGTGGTGTCGGGTGCCACCCGACCCGAACACGGGGCTGCCCGGTGACCCGGAGCAGCCCCCAACAATGGCGACGAGGCGAGTGGCCCCGCGTGCCCCGAAGAAGATATGGTGCGGGCCCATCTCCATCTGGGCCCGCGATGTGGAGGAGCGGGGACGACTTTCCCCCCTATCCCCGTGGGGGAGAGAAGTTTCTGCGGCGTCGGCCGCGAGAGGGGGGAGAAGTGTGCGGTCCGCGCCGCGGTGAAGAACGCGGGGGCTGCCGCTTTCCCCGTCGGGAGGGAGGGTGCCCCGGCGTCGGCCGCAACGAGGAGCGGCTAACATCGCCGCAGGAGGGAGGATGCCGGTTCCCCTCCCCAAGGAGCGTTGGTGCGGCTGACATCGCCGCGGGAAAAGAGAAGGAGGCGGGCCCAACACCAGCTGGGCCCGCAAGGAAAACATGGTGGGCGAGCGGCCCGCCCGTCCCCCGAGGGAGACGGAAGAAGCCCGCGGCATCGGCCGCGTGTGTGGCTGCGCCCCTCCCCCATCGTGGACCTCTCCCCGGCATCAGAGAGGAGGGAGAGGTAGCCGCGTTCATGACCACCATGAGTTGAGCGGCGTCGGCCTCATATGGAGTGAGCCTGCCCCCCCCATAAGAATTGGCTGCGGCGATGGGCGCCGCAAAGGAAAGAAAAGAGGTGTGGGGGGCCACCGCACAGCTGAGGTGGCCCCGGTCCAGGAGAGGGGCGGGTACCGCCCACCAAGTGGGTTGCCTCTCTCTCAAGAGGGGTGGTGGCGGCTGCGGATGCAACAACGCGAAGGAAGCGGGTTCTGCCATCCGGCCATGAGGTTTGCCCCCATACAAGTGGAACTTGGCCGATGTGGCCCCTGGGCCTCCCCAGGTGCGGCTTTGCCGGTGTTTTGGGTGATCGTGTTGTAACTGTCCTAAATGAACGCTGGTGAGGGTGCAAGCTGGTTTCCGGCGACTCCATAAGGAAGATGGACATCATGAGTAACATTCCCCGGAAGACTGTGAGCCGGCAGACACGGACTTGCTTAAAATGGCCCGGTTAGTGGGTAATGTTATGTGGTGCCAGTAGCCCTCACTGGTGCCGTTCAGGGACATGAGAGCCACTCACCCAGGTTAATAAAGGGTGTGTAAAGTAGTAGAGTGGCTCCAGTAGTAGTAGTGGTAGTTATGGTTGGATTTTGGAGTTTTGCATTTTGTTATGAAAAAGGAGGAGTGTTGCATGGCACCCCTGTGAGGGGCCATGGTACATTCCACGGAGTTGTGTGGTCACATGGTTACCCATGTGACCAACCTAATAAAAGGTCCGAGCCGCTTCTAGCTCGGCAGTCACGAGTGAACCTGACTCCGCGTGTGTGTGTTGTGTTGGTGCCGGGGGGTGCCTCGCCACGTGTGCTGGGCCCAAGGTCGGGGCCCAGCTTGAGGACGGTGCCCCTGCCGGGCAACGCCGTCCGGACGGTGCCCCTGCCGGGCAACGCCGTCCCTGTGGGTCCCCCAGCCATGTGAGGCGGGTTGGGGATGCGACCCCGGCCTGGGTGCCCCCAGAGCCGGGGCCGCGGTGAGCCGGTTGCCAGCCGGCCATGTGGGGAGCTCCGGTGTCCCGGAGCGGGTGGGATGAACCCCCACCCTACATCCCGCGGCGTGATCGCCGGACTTCACCGTGTGGTGTCGGGTGCCACCCGACCCGAACACGGGGCTGCCCGGTGACCCGGAGCAGCCCCCAACAACAATCACCCGAGGCACAGTAGCCTTCTTGCCAGTGTTGGCAATATGATGGATGTTTGCTTGTTTCTTTCTTTATTTATATAGCGCACCTAACCCGAGGGTATCTGGCAGAATAACCCAGGGAAATCCACGATGCCGCGGCGCCAGGATCACGATGCGTGGCGCCGGGATTCCGTGATCATTAGGACGAGGCCTGAGACACCTATCCACAAGACCACTTGGGCAGCATCTCACCAGGAGCCCTGTGAAACCTCTTGTTAAAATTGTACTCTACATATGTAAGTACAGCTTTTTAGGTTTAAAAGGTGCGCACCTTTTATACGACGTCTGCAACATATTTGGAAACAACCCTCTCTTGGGTTATGTTCGAAGTGTTGATAACCTTTGGAGAGGCAACTGTTTATGGAGGGTGATGAGCACAAGTCCCTGTGCCCTGAGCTCCGCCCCCCCCCATCCCCCTGTCATTGGTGGGATCCCAAAGTAAAACAATTCCATTTCTTAGGCTTCATGAGTGAACTGAGTTTGAGTACAGAGGCCCAGCGACCTTAGGGCCGATGCTGGACACGCCCATTACACATCAGCAATTAGTAATGGCGCGGGCTGGATCTAGTCCCCTGGGTGACATTTCCGTTCCAATGTTCCCCAGCAACGCCCATAGCATCAAGTTGCGCCCTTGGCAGCGGCTGTCAAGCCTGCCCCAAAACATCCAACCCTAAAATGACCAGTTATATTGCACGAATCAAAACCTCGCCTGCGAAGAAGGCACAGCTCTGTCTGAGGGCCATGCCCCACACACTTCGTCAAATAGTCACTGCAGACATTTGTGGCAAAAGCTGGGATGTTCCTGCTGGGATGTTCCTGCTGGGATGCACCCGCGCACCGTCGCTCCAGCTAAGATTCTCCATATGTGAGCTTCTACGCCCGACCCGGCCTGCCTCAGCCCTGACGAGGCCTCACTCCCTCACTGCCCACTCGCGTGTTTGCAGGTTATATTTGCTGAGCCTGTTTCTTTCTTCTGGCCTGAAAGGGACAGCATGGGAATGAATGGGCCATGACTAACACTGGGGTGGGGGCCACCACTATTAAAAGCAGGCTTTCAACATGCTGGGCACACTTTTGTTTTCCAAATGCGCATCTCGCACTTTCATAGGAAAACAAAGTCATTTAAAATGCTGCATAAACATGCATTCACCAGTTTTCTTTGAAATATGTTTCTTTTTTGTCTGACTACCACACAAATACCTTGTCATTTTTGTACCCCTTCCTTTGTGTTTTAGCACAGGTTATATTTATAAAGATGTTACATGCTTGTCAAACTGCTTAATCACAAACGTTTTTGTTGTGCTGACAGCAGTTATTAGGGAATTAAAATGTGGGTTCATGGCTGCCAACTTTTGATGTTCACTATAGGGGCAGAAATACCCCCACCTCTGCCCTGAATATAAGCAAACTGCACCCCAACCCATGCTTTGGCCAAACACGTTTTATAACACTTGTTTTTTATAAGGAATTGCAAAAAAACATACGATTAACAAGCCATTTTTAATATATAACATTTCAGCAACGGTTTCTCAACCTGCTGAGCTAGCCTGGGAGCCTTCTACTATAAAGCGTGTTTATGGATCCCTTAATGTACAAACAATCACTGCATTAGCAACAATATTTTGGGTGCACCACTTCCATGGAACTGATTTCAAGTGGAATTGATGTACAGTGTGGAGTTTGGACAGAAGCAGCAGGAAAGAAATGGTGCCATTCTTATTAAACTATTATCTTGAACATTTCCATTGAGCGGGGTTCAAATGCCAACTCCGCCTCCTTGGTACTCCGCCCCTTCGTCCTAAACGGAAACGAGTAAGAGGATATCAATCGGGGCAAAAGCTCCTTTGTTAGTAACATGACTACATCCACAGTCAAAACGCTGAAAACAATTGTGGTATCAGGTGGAGGTAGGAGGTTGAGGGGGAGAAAGGATTGGGGAAGAGGCTGCATGTTTAGCCCTTCTTTTATGTTGTTGGCCTTCCTGGTTTTTCACCTTCAAAATCTGGTCCCACTACCCCTCTGGTCAGAGGATCCTGTTAGTTTCAGAGAACGGTGTCAGCAAGAACTTGAAAGGGAGCATGGCTGCATATCCGAAAGCCGGAACACGAGTCTGCCCTACAAGGGTCAGGGGTCAAAATGGATTTTGCACTGTCTGCTGCGGGTAACTTATCAGAACTCTTTACCCGCGTCATTCAAGCAGCCGCACCCACGAATGCCAGAACTGTGCAGCAGGAATGTATTGCCACCGCCAATGACGCCTGGCCTTCTATCAATGATTTCCGTGCAGTCCTGTCAAGGTGACAACGGTAGTCAGTGGGAACAGAGCCAGAACACACTGCGCGGATGCCAGGAACATGCTTCTAGGTAATCCCCACATAATGTCAGCAAACTTTGCCCGTCACCTTACTGATATTGAGGTTGCCTCCTGTGAGCCAAAACCTTAGAACATGCAGGCTGGACCTGGGCCAGAACAAGGCAGAGCAGGGTGAAGAATCCTGTGGAGCCAGCACTGAACCCCAGCCTAAATTCTCCTCCCAAGCGGGGGGCAGCCCCTACCTGATCCTGACCCTAGGGGTGACATAATGAGGATTGATCACATGAGAGGAGGTGGCTGTCGGGATAAAGTGGCGACTCCCTTAGGAGGGACGCAGTGTTCCTCTTTCTACGCGGATGACGACCTTATGATCCCTAAATTCTGGTGGGCATGCTGTCACTGCATAAACCCTTCCCCAGCTACAGTCACAAGAAAAGTATAGGAGAAACCACCTCAGCAGAATACGTTTTCCACCTTAGGAACCCAGGGGTCACCTGTAATGCCCCTTGACTTTAAAGGTTCTGTCTTGGAGAAAAGTGTTAGCCCCAAGGTCACTGCATATACCATTCACAGAACATTTCTGGTTTCTAATAACCTTCAGTTCAACCAACAATCGGAGCAAAATGGAATTGAAAACTCTAAATCCATTATGGACTTCAAGACCCATAATGCCTATGGTACTGAGACAAAGAAGAGGAGCAAAGAGTGAATGAGGATTAATAGTGCTGCAAAGGAGACGGTGCAGTCTAATTGTTTCAATTACAGTCAAAGAAGTGGGAACTTTAAATTTAGAAATGACCCGCAGGTGAATGGAGCTGGCAGAACCACGAAGCGGAGAACGGGGCAGGTGAAGCGGAAGAGGTCGCTGAGGCCGATGCTGGAAATGGAGCCTGAGGTGCTGCACTGTGTATGAAGCGGAACCGTGACGAATGCTAGTTGGAGGAGAAGCCCAGATGGAAGGGACAGCTACGCCTGAGCCGAAGAGAGCCGCGCCAGTGTGCTGGAGCACTGGGAGATCCAACGAAGACAGGTGAACTCTTCGGAAGAGCCGGGTGGACAAAGACAGCTGCAGCAGAGCTGTCAAAGGCATTGTCAAACCACAGAAGGTTTGACAGTGTACCGAAGCCAAACCCACACTGCAAATGCACTGCAGCATCCAGAAACTGCACAGAGACGCCAAAAGAAGCCAATGAGTTGACCTAAGGGAAGACGTAAGCCCAGGGTGCTTGACAGAGAACAGTTACAATTAAAAGACAATTTTGAATACTGACTAAGCAGAAGCGAGGGGCAAAGAGAGCGCAATTCTTCTTACCTGGCATATCAGTTTGTGGAAAACTGTAACCCACATTGCGACCAGCCAAGAGACTATAAAAACTGGCAAACATTGTACAATCCTCCACATAAGAGGTACTTGGGAAGAAACATGCAACACGCATTGCCACATACAGAAGGACAAATTGACAGTTGCTTTGAAGTAGAAGCTAATCCTGGCAGGAGAGTAAACCAGGACAGGAATCAAGTTGTGTGAAGTGGAAGTTAATCCTGGAAGGAGAGTAAACCAGGAAAGGAAGAGTTGTTTTACTGAAGAAAACTTGCTTGTGGTTTGAGCGTTGTGGAAAAAGAATACACACTTTATCATCCTGACAAACTATTGTTTAACAAGAGACATTTGCTGTGCTGTCCTAACAAATGTAATCTATAGAAAAGATAAGTGTTACAGCTCTGTAAAATAATCCTCTTCATTTTGGGAAGAGTGTTTAGGGAAAGAGACAGTTGCTTTGGGTTTTCTGTAAACAAGTGGTTCTGTGAAAGAGACAGTGGGTCTCATCACGAGTTGGGTGGTATCCCGGCGGTGAATGTGCTGGGATACCGCCCCCACGCTATTAGCGATACCACAACTCGGTTCGGCGTAATTTGTGCCAGATCCTGAGATGCGGTGGCGCTGTTAATCCCAATTTATGCGGAGCCCATAAGAATCTATGGGGCTTTTTGGCGCTATTACCGCCAGAGGTATTAGTGCTGAAAATAGGCAGAAAGGGGAGGTTTTAACTCCAGCAAAAAGGGCAGTGGTAATAGCGTTACTGCTGTCTTTTTACTGCTTCGCCCAACCCCTGATGAAGCCCATTTTCTTTAACAATGCAAAGCTTTAACAATGCAAAGACGTGTTGGATGGAAAAGACGTTTGCCATTGAACTGAATAGAACACTGTTGAAACAGAACTCTTTCAAAAGTCTTCCTGAATTGATTCAGGGAAAGGGAATCCAACTGTGGTCCCAAGGATTGCTTTGTGAGAACTATAAGTTTGAACGTTTGCACACTTTTGTTGAGCTGAACTCAGAGAAATGTACTTTTTGCATTTTGGCGGTGTATTATAGTGTGAGGGTCAGATATATTTGGGCACAAGATTATTATTTTCGTTTGGTAGATAGGAACATTCTCGTTAGGGTAGGGACAGATAGGCATTCATCCCATCGCCATATAACTTTAATAAATATGGTAAACATTGAGAAAACAACAGCTTTATGTCCGTCTCTCTTTTCAAACCCCTCACAGAGGGCTCTGCCACACAGTTCTTGCCGAGCGCTGCTCTGTCCAAAAATCCAGGGGAACGCATAAGAAACTCTGAGATCTTCCTAACTTCAGCTCTTGCTCACGAGCAGCCCGCACGTCAGAAGACTAGGATGCTCATGTTGCTATGTAGAGTAACTTGAATGAAAGGTGTAAAAGTATTGAGTAAGGCTTTAAAAAACTTTCCATTCACAGCATGCCACATATTCATTTAGTTGTATGGCGGAGAGGAGGGACGGAACGCAACTTGCGTATCCGCCGCCTCCCTTTCTCTCCGCCATACAAACGCTCCAGCATTTGCGCCGGCAAGAATTTTCATGCCAGCACAAATGCTGGAGAACCCTATAGGATCCGCCAGCGGTATGCACCAGCATAAACTGGTAGAGCTCCATTTTGCACAATGCCTGCCATACAATTACAATGAAATCCTGCCCAACATGCTCGCAGCAGGGTTTAATTGTAATTGTGAGTGCCGTTTGCCATGGGAGCATGGTAAGCTGTGCTAACTAGTAAAAGTAAACTCTGAGCAGCGTTTACTGACTTTACAAATGTACGCTGCCTTTTGCCCTGCACGTTTGCACTCCGCCGTGAAAATGACAACATTTAAGTGGGGAGCCACAACTCCCAGTCAAATTACTCAAGTCGAGAACATAAGCTTCCCTGTGTACGTGAGACTGAATGCAGAAACAGCCCGCTCAGAAGTGGTACAAATTGGCATATATATATATATATATATATATATATCTTGCAAGTTATAGCCATTTTTTTGTTAGGGTGTCTCTTTTCACCAAAGGAAGAGCAGAGTCCAACTTCCTTTGCTCACTGAAAAGGGTTTCTTGCTGAATCACTATCACAGACATGTTTCAAATTTAAAATTGTGGGTATTCGAATGTTCCCAAAATGATCTTTGCTTGTATGCAAATCTACAGGCTTGGGTTACATGAAGAAATTCTGTGTTGCGTGACCTGGCCTGTGCCCATTTCCCTCGTTCCCAACCACTCCCAGCCCTAACCCCGCCCCCTGGCCACCAAGGAGGAGAGGGTTCCTAGAGTATTTTTTTCTCCATATCCAGCAATGAGCACATGCCCAACACCTTGCCCCCTGCAACCCTAGATTCCCATAGATAACCCTCAATGGCCTATAACCTATAGCAAGGGCCTGTAAAAGAGGTGCTCATTGCTGGATATGGAGAAAAAAAATACTCTAGGAACCCTCTCCTCCTTGGTGGCCAGGGGGCGGGGTTAGGGCTGGGAGTGGGTGGGAACGAGGGACATGGGCACAGGTCAGGTCTCGTCTGTCTCCTCTTCCCTCCCCTTACTGGTTTTTTCCTCCCCAACCCCCTCCAGCACTATCTGAAATATCGTCAGGCCTAATATGATAGTCGCGTGTTTTGTTCCTCCCCTACCTTTATGCACCCCTCTCCCTCACCTCTTGTTTTTTTTCCGGCTCTACCAGAAATGTCGTCAGGCATAGTATGGGTAGTCGCCTCTCTGTTTCCATTTCCTTCCCACTCTCCCCCAGCCTTCCTTATCTATGTTTTAGCTCTTGCACTATCTGAAATGTCATCAGGCCGAGTACGATAGTTAATTTCACATCCTTACTGTTCATGGCCTGTAAGAATGTCATTGTTTTTTCCCTTGTTCCCTCCCTTGCCTTGAAGCGCTTTGAAACACATTGTGTATAGGCGCTATATAAATAAACTATCATATCATATCATACATATTCCAGGGGCCCGGGAGGGTTGCTCTGTGTGAAGTAACAAAGGAAGTGAGCTGGCATAAGGGGCTTCTCCTCTTGACTTTGGCCAGTGTCTGAAGCAGCCGAGAGGCTCGGTGTGGCTTGGCTCCACTCCTACGTTGCATGCTTCGAGGTACTTTCCCTCTGTACGTTCACCCGGATGCTCCCTGTGCCTGCTCCACTCCACTACCAACCAGTGGGGACGGACGGCGCGGCTAGACCTCCTGCCAAGGAGCCCTTCTAGGGAAGCCTCACACATATTGGTAGCGCTAGACCAGGCCTGGGGCAGGGGGTCTTGAGACTGGCTGGAGCTGCTGGGCTAGTGCGTGGCAGCGGACACAGACATGAATGCGTGTGGAGGCAGAGACTAAAGCAGAGGCAGAAGCGGATTGTTTTGAGGTATGGTGATATACTGAGGTGAGGTAAAGCGAACTTTTGGCAAATCTGAGTGTAATGCCCCCAACCTCTCTAAGTCCTCAGTCACTCAGTCCCTCTTCCACTCTCCCCCGCACTTCCCATATTATTAAAGTTCAGTTGTCAGAAGCAGCTGTTGCACCCCTCTTGCATAGTGCGACTTGACGCCCAAGTTCTAATATCGTACGGGCGAGAGGCTGCTATCGAAACTAGCAGTGATCCCAGTCATAACGGTGGGACAGGCACAGCCTGACACGTATACCGCATTCACCACCTTTGGTAGCACAGGCCAAGGGCAAGCTGTACACTTCAGGAGTGGTGTGAGCTGATAGATTTTCAACTCAAACAGCAATGGTGCAGTGATGCAAAAATGCCCCATCAAGGTTCTAGAAACATATGTGACAGATGGCCTGAAGGAAGCACAAAGTCTTGATCCTATTTCAAGGGTTTTTATATATATAGGCTCACTGTTCTCTCCCCACAATCAAGATGGCAGCTCCCAAGGAAGGGCCTTTGGTGGCTGGGAAAACACAGGGTAACATTCCAAATTGGCCGGTGTGATAATAACGTGCCGGTATTAACACATACCGGGATGTTACCTCCAGTCAAGGTCTGGAAGTAAGTCAGGCACCTTACAGGCAAACATAGCCTGTATTACCAGCGCCAGTATTACCGGTACCAGTAATACAGGCAAATCCCCCAACCCCTATCGCCACTTGTAATCTGGCGGTAATTCCGACGGGCAAAGTGGCAGTAAAAGTAATTGGCCCTCATTATGAGTTTGGCGGTAACCATACCGCTATTGGCGGCATGGCTGCCGCCGAAATCGCGTCGGGGTCTGGGTCCTCAGAATGAGGATTTACCGGGCCATGAGTTCGGAAGGCCCAGTAATTCCTCCCTCCAAGAACCCGGACACGGTCCTTCCCCATTCCCATTTCAGCCCCCATAGGGCTGAATGGGAATGGGAGAGGGAGCAAACAACGGGCCATTACGAGATGGCCCGTTGTTTGCTCCCTCTTCCCCTCGTGGGACCCGGTAAGCACGCCTGGTTTTCCCAGGCGTGCTTACCGTATCCCGCGAGGGGAACTCGTAATGCGGCGGTACGGGGTGAATGGCACCGGCACCTTTTACGGCACCGTTCACTCCGTACCGCCAGGGTCGTAATAAGGCCCATTGTGTTTTCCGGTATCCTGGTGAATTTTCCACCGGGATACCTGCAAACGTAGAATGAGCCGTACTGTGTGCAAATAGTAATAATAGTGAAATAGCAAATAGTATAATAGTCCAAAGTAGACGATCAAGTTCATGTGTTCCTTATAAATGCATGTGGATGGGAGGAAATGGAAGCATGACGTTCAAGAGGATGTGCGCTGTGTGTGTTCTGCAGCAGCGTCATCAGGGGGTGGCCTGAGGAGAGAGCCCCTAAGATCGATGTAACGGAAGGATAAAAGATGAACAGGCCACAGCCAGTGGAAAGCTGGTAAAGGTTAACAGAACAATTCCACCTGTGGGTATGCGAGAAAAAAAGAATTGACATTTCCCCATGAGAGGCATTGAGGAATGTCAAAAGCCAAAGGGTTAGTTAGAAGTGATCATTGGTGGCCTACAATGGATTTTACGATAGAAGAAGATATTCAGAACTGTGGTGAACATTCTGGCACCCTGGGTTCCTCCACTGCGTGTGCCCAAAGCCCCAGAAATGCCATGGGACATACTGGGTCCATTGACCCTAATGGGAGGACACAACCTGTATGCAGTGGCCCTATTGGGCTTAGACTTGAAATGGCCCAAGGTAGGCAGACTGCATGAGATCAGCTCAAGAGCAGCCATGAAATTCTTGGAGACCGTATTTTGGGGAGAAGCTTTTCTGTCTAGATTGGTCACCAACAATGGGCCTCAAACGCTGTCGGCAGAGGTGGAGTTCTCCCCTAGGGGATACTGGATCGCGTCCACTCTCACTTCTTTGTATCATCCCAGATCCAATGGAAATGTTGATGGAAACACCGCCCTGTGAAACGGGTGTCAAGAGGTGGAGACACAGTCAAGGACAAGCTGCCCAGGCATGCATTTAAGGATCTATCCGCGCGCATGCAGTTACCTAAGCTTGGGAGAACCCTGGATCACTAGAAGATGAGATGGCAAGGTGTGGAACAAGGAGCGGGTAGAGGTTCTCAAACATCAGAATACCTGGGACGAGCCTCCATCACACACTGGCATATTTTAAAAAAATGTATCCTCACACACTCCCTTATACAAGCTGGTGTCTCCCCAGATGTGTGGTAGATCATGTTTTGCAAACCATGCACTGTGTCTGGCTTTTGTGTCCTGCCCTCCTTTTAGCAGCTCAAACCCGACACCCTGGTTACACTGTGACGCGCATCACAACAGTGGCGTGTCCAGACTTTTTTGACTGGGGTGGCCCAAGTGGGACAATGACTTATTTAAAGGTGGCATGAAGTACGAGTGCACACACACACACACACACACACAATTATCATAATTTAGGATAATGGGGTGGTACCCTGGGTGGCCAATCAGATTCTGAGGGTATCATATGCCACCCCGGGCACTCCCTTGACACGCCACTGAGGCACACTACCCCTGGTATATCATTAGGAATGCCTATAGAGGGGGGGGGCCTAGACGACGGCGGAGGTGACCAGGAGGTGAACAGGGCTCGGTCCAGGGTCTGTGTACTTGTCACTCTCAAAGTCCGTTTTGGTTTCCTGAATCACAGCTCATTTAAGTTATGACACTATGTGTCACACAGGTGTTGTTTTGTGGGATCAACTAAGTAGAGTTATTTTAATGGGACCAGATTGTGTTCAGGCGACTAAGAGTAATAACACAAGCTTTCTCTTTATCGTTCATATACACATGCCTGTGTTTATGTTATCATTGAATCACACCACATCCGTATTTATTTGTATTCAAACAGCATTTTCTTACAAAGAACCGCACATCACAATATGCTTTAAAAGCAAACACAGAGAGTCTCTTCTTATAAAGTAAAGGCAGTGATTTTAAGTGTGGAAAATGAAGAAAAGAAATTAAGATCACCAGACACCTAGATTCATTTATATGGTTTACAGCAGATTTGCAAAGTTGTCACTTTTCTATAGGTGTTCACTTTTCCATAGGTGTCTGTCTCCTCTGTATAAGTCACACAAGCAGTGCACCACCTGTGGCACACTCATTTAACCACAGCACAAATAATACTCCCACTGAGTCTTGGCCTATGGGAGCCGTTCTTTCTGTGCCCCTTGAGCCGCTATGTATGGCCTTCATCAGGACTAAACAAACATCTGGCTTTCAGACATTGTCGATTATTCACCACCTATGTATGATGTGACATCTCTAGTGTTTCCTTATTGGGCAAGTCTTGCTCAGTGTTACATTGAATACAGCACAGCATAACCAGCTTCATAGCATTATTGATAACTTCATGTCTTCTACGTGTCGCCATAATACATCTGGGGCGTAACACCCAGTTGTATATTTGACCACAGAGAAGCATCATGTCCTCATAGGCAGCTCGGCCAGGTCACTGAGCGAGACTCTAAGGGGCCGATTCAAGGAATGTTACGTGCAGAAAATAGGCTACTTGCGTCCAATCTGCGTGCGTAACTCTGTTGATTCATGGACTTTTCCTGGACTGGTGTGGATTTCACGCTGGCCTGGAATCCCTGTGCGAGCTGTCAAGGGCCTAGCGCGATACTCTGAGCAGTGGGTGGGCGTGGCCTGCGCAGAGGGCTGGCAAGGGGGCTGAACACCAGAAATAAGGAATAACTTGTGAAGAAGTGGGCGTTCCGAGGGACGGCCTACAGGCAGTTCTTCGCACTGCCACTATTGTGCAGCAAGAGACAAATTAATGGAATCAATCACCCAACTTATTGGCTGGGAAATGGCCACGCAAGTCCTTCATAGGATCCGCCACCCGAAGGCTGGCGTAACTATTCTTGCTCGTAAGATTTTCAGCACGCAGGTGGGATTGCATGTTGTGTTTCTGGGTGCGTGTACTTCATCTGGGTTCCGATGTAACATAGGGTTGCGCGTACGCTGTGTCGCGTGGTGCAGGAAAGTTTTACGTGGGTTCACATGCACTTTTCCAGAGTTTTTGCTGAGTTGTGATTTTTCATACGCATGTTGTCGGGGTGCTGGATACAGTTACAGGAGACCCTGCGCATGCTCGCCAAGTCATAGGCCTGCTTACCGGGGACCCAAAGCACTGTTTGAAGGGTGCATGTATTTGCGCCTGGGGGACTGCGCAAAGGTAGCTGATCTGGTATTTCCTGCTTTACGTGTGGGCGTGTTGGGGGTGTTCCAGCCAGGACTTGTGAATACTGTTACTTTACGCAAACAATTCCAGGAATACGCGTTGCGCGCAGATTTTCTTAATTGTGCATACTCATGCAGTTGACTTTTCGGCAGTGGCATTTTCGGCACGTGGCCTTTGCATGATTTCTGCACGTAATTCCATGAATCGGTCCCTACGTGTTAAAGGCGGGGTATTGCAGGCGGCTTCAGCTCATCAGCATCTCACCTCCTTCCATGTGCATAGACTCAGCAATAGCCTTTATAGCCGTTCCATTTTAAATGGTAAGGGCCACAGGTAATTTTTATATTATAGATTCTTTAATGACCCATCAGTCTAGGGGCATTGGATGGGTAACCCTAGTGTCTTCTGTGAAATATATTTTTCAAAGGAAAAAAGTAAATAAAAAAAGGCATGGACATTAAACATTGACCAGCAGGTGAACCATGAACATACATGGTCAGCAGGGAAAAGGAGGATACAAGAAAACTGACTGCGATAAATAAGAGAACTCAACATGGAGCCACATGGAGACGCTGATCCCAATGGACGTAACGGCCTGACTTACAAACCTGTCCATGATGCCAGGGGCTGTCCCCCCACTACACCCCCACCTTTGCCATTCCCAGTATCCTAGGTCCTAACATAAGTCTGCTTTTCGCCTTCTCATAACTCACCCTGATCACTACACCAGCTCATTGCAAGCTCTAATTATAGTGAAATCAAAGGCCCCCTACTCTTAACATCTGGACATCAGTATTTTTTTGGGGTGCAATTGCAATTTGGAGACAGGGGTTCTGTCTCCAAATTGCATTGTATGATGTTTAGATTGCATGGTTAGGCCTTTCAAATTTAGTAGGGGTTCTGTCTCCAAATTGCATTGTATGATGTTTAGATTGCACTGATAGGCCTCTCTCCCACTATACAGGTCTCTCAAATTTAGCAGGGGCTCTGTCTCCAAACTGCATTGTATGATGTTTAGATTGCACTGATATGCCTCTCTCCCACTATACAGGTCTCTCAAATTTAGCAGGGGTTCTGTCTCCAAACTGCATGGTATAATGTTTCGAATGCATGGTTAGGCCTCTCAAATTTAGCAGGGGTTCTGTCTCCAAATTGCATTGTATGATGTTTAGATTGCACTGATAGGCCTCTCTCCCACTATACAGGTCTCTCAAATTTAGCAGGGGCTCTGTCTCCAAATTGCATTGTATGATGTTTAGATTCCACTGATAGGACTCTCTCCCACTATACAGGTCTCTCAAATTTAGCTGGGGCTCTGTCTCCAAACTGCATTGTGTAATATTTAGATTGAACTGATAGGCCTCTCTCCCAATATACAGGTCTCCCAAATTTAACAGGGGCTCTGTCTCCAAATTGCATTGTATGATGTTTAGATTGCACTGATAGGCCTCTCTCCCATTATACAGGTCTCTCAAATTTAGCAGGGGCTTTGTCTCCAAATTGCATTGTATGATGTTTAGATTGCACTGATAGGCCTCTCAAATTTAGCAGGGGTCCAGTCTCCAAATTTGCATTGTATGATGTTTAGACTGCATGGTTAGGCCTCTCTCCCACTGTACAGGTCTCTAAGGTCTAGCAGGGGTTCTGTCTCCAAACTGAATTGTGTGATGTTTAGATTTCACTGATAGGACTCTATCACACTATACAGGTCTCTCAAATAATCTAACTGCGCTTAGTTCAGTACTCTATCAATCCCGGAAACCCACCACAACCTAACTCAATTAAGTCCCATTCCAGCAGACCGTTAACACCCCAACCCCCCCGTCCCTGACAGTGCACCCTTAGGAAACACCCCCTTCCCACCGACAGGAAAGCAACACTGAGCCAGAGAACACCACAGCGTATCCAGAGAAGGAAAAACCGAGGTCACTGTGACTGTGACTGCACAACACAGCATAGAGGACCAACTACCTTACTACGCCTGCACTTAAACTGGAAAATGGCCTGACCCAGAAAAGGACGCAGAGAAAGAGAACAAGATCGTGCAACAAGAGACACGAACACACAACACCGACAGAACCCACAAGAAGCAGCCCCATTGGAAGGAAACACACCTAAAAAACCATAACCGGAACAAAATGTACAAGAGAAAAATCCTTGTACCCCACACCTTACCTCGCAACAACCACGGTACACAGTCACCCCAACACAGAAACCTCGAAACATGCAAAGAATTTCCTGAAACACGCGGAAAAAAGATGGGAGTACTCAACAAGAGAGTGGGAGGCCTCCAACCCCATTACCCCTTACATCACAAGAACAGAGGGGCAACATCGATTTCCACTACATCCCGCACAATACGGTGAAGCACTGACAACCAGCAATGCTACCTCCCACCCAACAATCGGACTCAATGAGGAAACCACAGCTGATCTTCATTCGAGCAGCATCACAGCAGAAACACCATGACTAATCAGCCCTGTTATCAACTTATTGGACCGCTTCAATGAAGAAGCAGCCGTCGCCGTTCTTCATACCACCGACATCAATGCGGAAACACCACAAACAGACAATTACAAACTTGAACAACATATAACCTTAAAACAAAATCTCACCCAGAGAATCCACTGTAACCTAATAAACGCAAGGTAAATGTCCAAACACTCAACTGAAATATACAACCTCCTGTCAGAAGGAGGCATAGACATCCTATTTGTAACCGAAATATGGCTAGACGACAACTACAAAATCACCCTCATCAACTGCCTGCCTGAAGACTTCAAATGCATCCAAACAAACAGAAAATCCAAAAGAGGAGGGGGGAGGGGGCAGCGACCATCCACAAGGAACAACTAGCCATCAAAATTGAAGATCCACTAAACATCGATAAATGTGAATCCTTAATACTACGACTTTCAGTAAACCCCAAAACTAACCTGAAATTTATACTGATATACAGACCACCAACCTACGATGCGACTTTCATAGACGCTTTCACGGAAGCAATCACCATCCTAGCCATCAAGTACAATCATCTGATCATCCTCAGAGATTTCAAATCTGGTTCGACAAAGAAACCACAACCACAAAAAAATCCTTAACTGCCCAACTAGCAGCCATGAACCTACAACAACTAGTCAAAGGAGCAACCCACTCAGCAGGGCACACACTTGACGCAATCTTCGCCAACAAGGATCTCATCACCACGGCACCCCCAATTCAAATACTTTGGGGCGACCACCTCATCATTCCATTCATAATCACAATGGCCACTCCAACAAAAAAGCAACAAGAAAAACGACCCATCATGACGAAAAGAAATTGGAGAACCATAAAAAACCAACCTAACCAAGCTCCTAGAACTGAGCAAACCACAAGCATCAACCATGGAAGAAGCAGACCTAGACAAAAAAGTTGCCCTACTTCATACCTGGATTGCAACAACCCTAGACGACATCGCCAAAGAAAAGCCCTTAACCCCATCACGTAAGAAAACTACAGCAAAATGGTTCAGCCCACTACTCAATGCCATGAAAAGAAAAAAATGAAAACTAGAATCTGAATGTAGGACCAACAACACCCCCGCAAACAAATTGAAATTCCTACAACAGATCCGCTCATATAAAAAGGAAATACAAAAAGCGAAGAGGAAACATTACGACAACCGAATCTTCAGAGCACCAAACACTCAAAAAGAACTATTCAAAATCATAGACGAAATAAAAAACCCACCGGGCTGCAACAACACGCCAATTCCATCGATGAAACTTTGCGAGGACCTCGGAGACCACTTCAAAACCAAAATAACCTCCATCCAACACACCATACAAAACAGACCAAACAATCACAGCTCAAACCCCACCGACACCGACGAGGAACATGCAAACAAGCTACGAAACTTCCCAGAAATATCAGTTGAGGCTTTCGTCAAACTGGTAAACCAAAGCAACAAATCAGGCTCTCCTAAAGACCCTTACCCCCCGGACATATACAAAACAATTCTCAAACAAGGAACCCCCATGGAATACCACAGGAACCTCCTCAACCTCTCAATCTCAACAGGTAAAGTACCAAAGGCCTTCAAATCAGCTTACATCAAGCCGCTACTCAAAGACACAACAGGAAACGTAGAGGACTTATCCAACTACAGACCCATCTCCAACATACCCTACATAGCCAAACTGCTAGAAACGTATGTCTACCAAAAAACCCAAGAATTCATAGAAGAGCATTGCCAACTAGACCAGGCAGAAGTTGGTTTCAGACCTATGAGAGGAACAGAATCAGCTCTCCTCTCAATATGGGACGACCTAAAAACAAATGCAGACTCGGACAACAGTACCGCCCTGATTCTCCTTGATCTGTCTGCAGCTTTCGACGCTGTCAACCACGCCATCCTCATAAAGAGATTAGAAGGACTAGGGATAACAGACACTGCCCTACTATGGATAAAATCCTTCCTAACAAACAGACCAGAAACAGTATGGATGAAACCTTTTAAATCCAAACCCAGAGACTCCGCGTGCTGAGTACCACAGGGATCATCCTTCTCCCCGCTTCTATTCAACATCTACATGTACCTATCAAACTCATTAAAAAACACGGCCTCACATGCTACAACTACGCCGATGATACTAAAATAATGTTCAACATACAAGACACCCGAGAAGAAAACATCACACTAGAGAATTGCCTTCGTGACATATTCAACTGGATGAACCTCAACCATCTCAAAATCAACCCAGGCAAAACAGAGATAATGATTGTTTCAAAAAAGGGAGGAGACATCAACTGCATCCCCTGGCCAAGAGAGCTAGGCACCACACCAGAACCATCATCAATTGTAAATAAACCTAGGGGTCCTGATGGATAACAACCTCACTCTAGAGCCACAAGTAAACTCGGTAATCAAGAAATGTTTCTTCCTCCTGCGAGCAGCAAAAAGGATCCTACTGTTCCTGTCGTTCTCCAGCAAAACACTTACCATCATCGCTCTGATCATGTCCAGAGTAGACTATGCCAATAGCCTATACCTGCTCATGCCCGAACGACTTCTAAAAAAACTGCAATGCATACAAAATGCAGCAGCCAGACTCCTCCTCAAGCTATCCAGAAGAGAACACATCACACCAGCCCTAAAAATACTACACTGGCTACCACTAAAACAGCGAATAAAGTTTAAGTCCATGTGCATCACGCACAGAGCAATACAAAAACAAGGCGCAGAATTCCTAAGCGATAAACTAAGCCTCCATCAACTGACAAGAACACTTAGATCAAGCACCGACATACGCCTGGAACCAAAACTCCCTACAACAGAAAAAAACTTGGAGGATCCTCTTTCTCTCACCAGGCACCCAAAACCTGGAATGACCTACCTAAGAATATACGGAACACAACAAACCACCTAGCATTCTGGAAACTCCTCAAATCATGGCTCTTCACAGCGTAACCGCAACAGAGATGCACTCGAATGCCCAGACATTAAAACAACAATGAAAATAACTCCAACCTCAGCCACTCTCAAATTGGACAAACACTCAAACCAAAGAACCAACCACTCGACAGAGCATAAGTTATCATGGAAAATAGCCACAAAAGGAAGGCTCCAGAGACTAAATACATACTTAGACCCAGACGAAAGCCCTCAAGTCACTCACCCACTCGTACGTACCGGACGGACCATATCCAGACCGGCAGATGCATTTAGATAGAATTGTGAATATTAGCATGCCCACACTTAGAGAGAATTGTGCTTCGTCGGCTTTAAAAATACAAATATTTGTTTACTCAACTCACGCACACCGATTTTAAACTTCACAAGAGGGAGAGTTTACGTGTTTACATGAAGAGCCATGATACAGGGCCATTGACATGCATTGGAACCTGTGATCTGCAGGTTAAGCACAAATCCCTGTGCGTTAACCCTCTGCGCTTTCTTATTAGTGTTGGTACCATGTGTTCTCAACGTACTCTGTTTCAAAAGAAAAACGCAAGGGCCGGGGCCTCATGGAGACAGGATGTAAAAATGAAGTAATCCCCCCCCCCCCCCCTCACAAGTGGCCAATCTCTCATACACCAACAGTCGTCACTTCCTGAATGAGGATCACCACTACTAAAAGGTAAGTGGGGCACATTTCCTGTGACTGGCTTCCAGGGTAAGTAGGGCACACTTCCTGTGACTGGCTTCCAGGGCACAGCCGGAAGCGAGAGGTTAACACATTTATTGCGCCACCAGATGTGCACCTAGGAGGAAGAAAGCAAATGCCCGCTACGCCGCTCCACTGGAAACAGTGGGTGCCCCTGGTTCAGAAGGGCACTAACCCAAAGTTTACTCTGGAGAACCTATTTCAGATCAAAACGTAACACTTAAATTAGCATGGTGCATGGCTCCACTAGAGCTTTGTCATCATACCACGGCAGCACACCTGCAGTGGAGTAACTTTGCTGAAAATGTTGGGGGGGACATGACATCTGAAGAAAAGGTGTTCCAGCCAAATGAATGGGGACAAAATGGTGTACCATGAAAGTTGGGGGAGAGGGGACAAACACCCCTTTCCCCCCTAAAATTACACCCATGCACACCCGCAACCCCCTCCAATCCTGCACGCAACACATCACCACCACTCCTCTACTCATGAAACCATTTTTTTGTTTTCACGATTCTGTCATTTGATGCGGCTTTTCTGCGTACTCCGTGCAAGCCCAGATTTTCAGCATGTCAGATTTTAGCAGATTTTTAGCATGTCATGCTGGGGCAAAGCAGCATTGACTGTACCCGCAACTCGGGGACTCTGCACATTCAAATGAAGCCACTTCCGGTCTACGAACGGGGGATAGAATAAGCGGGAAAGTGCCAGCCACAGAGCTATGTTTCCTGTAACTAACACACTGTGGTTATGCTGCAGGAAGGGCTTCCTGCTAAGCTCTGCAGTTAAAGGGATGTAAAAAATAAATAGGCTACTGTTATGTCTTGTGTTTCCCTGCCTTGGTCCTGCATGAAGACCTGCT
Organism: Ambystoma mexicanum; assembly: GCF_040938575.1. Classification (NCBI taxonomy): domain Eukaryota; kingdom Metazoa; phylum Chordata; class Amphibia; order Caudata; family Ambystomatidae; genus Ambystoma; species Ambystoma mexicanum. The sequence continues at coordinate 836,568,010 of NC_090925.1, forward strand.
TGATAGAATGCCTGTGGAATGTTGTGGTGTGAATGCCCCTGGAGATTCTGTGTACGTCAGTTGAAGAGAGCCCGGGCCAGAGTAAGGGGGCTGGTGGATGTTCTCTCTCTATGTAACTTACCTGCACCTGTTATCCTAAACCTGCACCTTACAACCCAAGTAAAGGTATTACCTTCAAAGTGGCTCCTGACTCATCTGTCCCAGAGCAGGTCTTATCACCTACCTTAATGGCAGCAGCGACATCAGGGATCCATAGGGTCGTGCAAGAGCCGCGCAGGGAGCTTCGAAAAGTTCACTGGGGAGGCAAACAGTTACACCAGATGAAGAATTGCTGCACCGGCAGTAAGAGGTATGATGAAGTGAGAACAGCAAGACGAGCTAAGGGGAGGGCCTACTGTCCTTCACTAGATTAGTTATTGCCCACCTGTCCTTGACTCCTGATTGCTGGAGATGAAAGTCTACTTGGCTGAACCTGTGCTCTTGTCCCACTGCCAGAATGATTTTCTACCAGATTAACTTTTAGACCTGCACAATACCTGTTGCCCACCTGCCCTCCGCTCCTCGAGTGTCCAGAATTCATGATCACATTCTTAGTGTAACCGTTCGTTCTACTGCTGTACTCAATTTTCAGTACTTGGTTAGCTATTTCCAACAGTATTTTTGTTCCTTGTTTTGCCCTAGATCACTAGTTTTACTGTTTAGGTAACAGATTGCATTGCTAAATTAATGCTGGTACTGCTAAATTAACAGTTGATCAGCCGCACTCTACTCCCTGGTTACCCAACCATACTTCTCCTTGGTTACACTGCATTAATTGTTTCACCACTGCACTCCTTTTTGTCCCACTAGACTCCCAGCTATTCATTGAATCAATCTTTATGACAATATTCTAACAGATCATCCTAAATATTTCCTCGGATTGGGCCTACTACCTTGCGCCCAGGTTCGTACCCCCTTCTTCTGACTAATCGACTCCCGTCGCACATCTCCTTCCAGCCTCCACTACACACCCAAATCCCATTCCCCACCCACACAGTAACCTGTAATCTTTGAACTGTCAGTTACCACTTCAACGTTAATTGAGCTATGATGAATTGCATCTTTTTAGCTCTACCACATCCCCCACATCAGCGCTTAACACGCAGCAACAGGTCTTGGGTTCCTTCCTAACACATTCTCAAGTGCCACTGCCAAACCCATAGAACCAGACTCGCACTCAGGATTCGGGTAATTATGACCTGCACCCATCAACACCACTGGTTTCCCATCTGCTTCTCCCTCTATCCAGGTAACCGTCTCCTCCCTCTTTTCCTACGTGGCCTCGTGCATTACACCACCCCTACCAGAAGCAAACTAGCACTCTGCGTGGACAGACAAGGAACGCCAAGCAGTTGTTAAACAAAAAGCACCGGGCAACATAACAAGTTAACAATGGGACAACTCCAGAAGAGTACCCAATTTCAGTGATAATTATTAGTTAGGTTTGCTAGGACCTGCCACAAAAGCTTAGATTGTTATGCAGTCGTCTTGTAACCTCCTACCACCTTCTCACTGCTGTTCTGTTGCCATATACTTGCCACTGTAACCACCATTTTGAAGTTCCACTGCCCAGCCGCTGTCCCCCTCTTTCAATCGTCACCCTGTCTCAATCACCAAACCATGCTCACCATGTCCACCTGTCATCATACTACTGCCACTGTAATCCCAACACCCTGTAAACATTTCACCAGCGCTAGCATCGCTGACCTCCTTCTGTCATCATTCAATCATCGCCCTATCAAGGTCAAGCTGCCACTGATGCCACCTTGAACCATCCTTGGCCTTGCCATCAGACATTCGCCCTGTTACGGCCACCCGGTCAACATCTTGCTATTAATCTGATGCACTGACTGTCATCTCTTTGTGCAGTCACCATTAGCAGGTAACTGTTACAATCATGTAGAGAATCAGATGTACACGTCACCCATGGATCCCACCCCCTCACCTCCATCATATTCTAAGAACAGCAAGAAAGCACTGTGCATGACACCTGGTATCGTCCCAATACTGCCTCAGAGATATGAAAGACGTCATGCGCTCTGACAACGGTACCAAATGGTTCCTCAAACTGATGTGGTAGAAGGGAGTCTGCAGACACCACTGGACATAGATGAACTATAATTAAAGTCTGACAGGTGTTAAGTGACGTCATGAAGTGAAGAGACGATGACGCATTGAAACGGTATACAAATACTTAAAGAATTAAGATGTGACTGAAGTAATAAACTAAACAAATATGCAAAAGTTAAGAAATCATCTACACTGAGAAGTAAGAAGAGATGCAGTAGATGTATATATGCAGAAACGCAAGGTAGATGAGAGATATATAAGCTTGCTAAAACGTATGAAATATAACGCAGGTAAAGCAGCCAGGTTGAGAAGATGGACATCGGTTTCGTATAATAGTAAGCTAAAAATCCCAAGGAGAGAGATTAACGCTGCAGAGCTGACAGTTACTGAAATACACATTTGTGCAAGAACAAAGAATATTTGTTTGGCTCAAGATCAAGGATGCTGCAGCAAGAAGCAATTGCACAGCACAAAAGGAGTCCAAGAAGATAAGCCTCTTTGATACGTAGGACATATTTCTCTTAGATTAAGTAAAGTTGTAAACCTTTGCACATGCCAAGTATTGGACAATCAAAGATGCAGAAATCATATGCAAGATAGAGCCACCAAGTCTCCAGGGGACAAGGAGAGTAATAGCACCTAATATAATTTAATCAAATAGCACTAAATAGAAGGATAAGATGGTCAAAATCATGGTGTCCTCATACGAGGTGCAAGACCAGAAAAGAAGGATATTCATAACGCTCCAGACGAACATAGCAATGTACCTTCACTCCCTTAAAGGTTCCAGAGAAGAGAACAGTCAGCGAGGTAGATCAACTACAAAAAAGAGGTCTTGGTTTAGGGATGAGATGGTTGGCTAATTGGCCAAGTGGGCAGTTGTCTGACGTTGTTCCACACACGTGGCTATCGTTTTGCTTACGTGCTGCTAACTAGCCGAATGTCCAAGGTTGGAAGAGGGTGCCAACCAATCAGGATGGCCTATGTAATGAGGGACTATACATTGTTGCAGAAGCCAATCTGCTGCTAATATTCTACTATTTTCTGTACCAGTTGTTCCAGGCGTGCCTACTCGATAAGGGGCTACCAATGATGTTATGAACATCTAAATAAGCTATAGGTATATATGTTACCATAACCTATCCCTCTGCCCGATAGGTTTTTGCTATTTGCCATGTAGGGTGACGTCATAGCTGATGTACATTGAGGTATAAAGCCTTTGTGTAACTGAAATGTATTCTAGAGTGTGTGTGAGCTACGACTTGTTATGCTTGCCAGATTTCCCCACTTTAGTGAACTAATTATAAAGTAGTGTTTTGCCATATTACTTGAGGCTGTCCTGTTATCTGGGCCTGAAATCCGTTATTATGGTAATCACGTCCAGCGCTTGATACTCTCCAGGTGCTAGTGCACAATCACATTTGTGTAGTGGCAATTGACTGTGCATTGCTCACCTTCGCCATGTCACCATCACATCCTATGTCGGAAGTTCTCTTTCTCTATCGTCTCGACACTGTCACCATGTTGTTAATGCCCAACTGCCCAGTCTGTATCTCATTACTCTGCTGCTGTCACTCAGCTGACATTTTAGTGCCCAGGTGTGTCAATCACAGCTAAGGCAAAGGAACGTTGTCCCCACTAACTCCCATCACACATCCCTGAGGATGTGTCCCGTCACTTCAGCCAATGGTAATATCCCTCAGACACTTAAGTTAATGGCATTTTCCTTAGGCAATTTCAGCCAAAGGCAACATCCCTCATCCATGTCAAGCAATGGCAGCATCTCCCAGACTCTTCAGCCAATGGTGGAGGCCCGATTTGATGTTCATGGTGCTTAAACCCTGAAGGGCATCCTGAATAATCAGCCATCACACCCACTCCATTCTCATAACCAATGGTTTCCTACAGCTTATTTGCACCTGGAGTGGAACATTGAGTACATGGCAGCCAACCAGCGTAACCCATTACTTTTGCTACGCCCCTTGTCCTCCCAGTACCGCTTCGAGTCTGTGCCCGCGCAACCTATCTTTCCCAGACCTGGCCTGAACCATGAACTTCCCTTAAACTCTTAATCCCGGCCTGTTCCTGGTCACATACAGTCCCAGCCTGTGCAGGTAAGATCCACACATTGGCAAGGGGCCACTCCAACAGAACGCAGCAGCAGCAGTATTGTGGCAGCCATGTTGACAAGTTTCTCCCCTCCCCCAAAGAAGTTTTTTTTTCTTCATTTTAAATGTTTGCTCTTTAGAGACATTGGGCATCATCCCAAGTTTCCCGGTACAGTAACAATGGTACCGGTAAGCTTTCTGGTACCGTTGTTACCGTACCAGCAAACTATGAGTTCTGCTTGTGGGTGCCATCCCACCCGCCAGGACTGGCCTGTAGGGCAGGCCGGCACCCACGAGCAGAGCATGCCGGATGCACCGGCACCATTTTGAATGGTGGCAGTGCATCCGGACTCCCTATTCCCATTGAGCCCTACTGGGCTCAATGGGAATGGAGAGCATTTTTTTCCGCCGCCCAGGAATGGGCAATTACCGGGTCCGGCAGGGCCATAATGACCCGGTAATTGCCCATTCCTGGCTGCCGGAAAAAAAATAACAGGCCGAAGCGTGCCGTGCCGTTTATACCGGCACGGCTACCACCGGTATTGTAATGAGGCCCATTGTGTTCAGTATGGAGCATACTTCTTGACCCATGAACATACTACCAAGCCAGTTCCTATGGGCCGTATCTCCTGCATTTGTAGGACAACAACTGCTCTTAATCAGGTTTGGACTCCCCTTAACTTAAATCAATTTTCTCTCCACTTTAACTTAAGTTGCATGAAATTAAGGGGCAATCCGTCCACACAGCCAGGGTCCGGTCCTCCCCGACCTCCATTATGCCTTTAATGTGATTTCCCTTTGATTTGCTGGGCGGGGCACCGCCGTCACCACTGCGGCCTGGACGAACATTTGCCCGCCGCTCCCTGCCTTGATACAGCCCACCGCTGCGGCCCGAGTCCGTGTGCGCACCCTGCGTGACCTCGTCGCCAGTGTAAGGACGGGCCCTCAGTGAGGGATGGCCCGGTGAGCCTGGTGCACCGCACTACGCCGCAGGAACGAGACAGAGCCAGAGCGCTCGTACAACACGTCTTTAGTCATACCTCTTCCAGCACATACTAAAACCCCGGCCCTTCCCTCCCACAGTCACTTCTCACCGGACCCGCTCTCCTGCCCCGGAAAACACAACTGTCAACATGACAAAAGCCTTAATGGCTATAGTCAGTTTCCCAGTTTTTGTTGCTAATCTGCAACCACCACTGGTTTTAGTGTTGCTTCTATTTATCGTCAGCGGAACCTTGCTTGCTGATTGCCATAGCATGGAGGGATTTAGGTGGCAAGTACTCAGAGTAGACAGAGGAAGTGGCATGCATGTTGTCACGCATAGTATTCTGGGCAGTTAAGCCATTCTCTCGCAGCCACAGGCAACCGGTGGAGTAGATGCAATGGACTCACATCTCCTTTAGCTTTGGTGGGAGTTTCTGCTTTATGGTTTTGGATATTTCCTTAGAACCTGTTCCTATTTTTCTGTTCTTTTGGGGGATTCCTATGAACCAAGAGCTGAAAATCTATTTTTGTATCTAGACTAGGCCTAGTAATGGAGTGAAGAATTTTTCATGTGTAAACGATTGCAGCCTTCTAACTTAGTAATAGTGTCACCTGGACTCGAGAGAAAAGCAAACATAGGCTGACACAAGGATGTAGTTGTCGAAAGACACGTTGTTCATTACATAACCAAAACAGGAGGTAACTTCCGCGATGATGAAGCGTCAAACAAACACAAAAAAAGTCTCTTACAAAGTTCGAGGGTTTGGCTCATCCTGGCCATAGTCCAATATCCGCTGGATTACCCTGGTGTTTGTCTTTGGTTTGTAGGTTTTGGGGACCATGAACCCGGATCTGTAAAGTCCATAGTAGGGGTTGTCAGAAAGTTAGCTGTGTCTCCGTTTTTCAGCCAGCCGTTTAAGACAGAGGGGGGTCTTCTTCATCACAGCCGGCTCTCCCAGAAGTCGAGGGACATGCTTGCCTACTAGGTCCTCCCTGCTGCTCATCTCCAGGCTCTGAGGTGCTGGTCCCCAGAACAGCCCCTCCTGCCACATCTGTCATAGACTCCCCGCTCCTCAGTGAGGCTGCGCTGTCTCGGTCCTCTACAGTCTGCCCCGGACCGACATGGTCTGCTCGAAGTGCCCTGATCTTACTGGTCAGTTGAATTGCATGTTCTCCTACATCCTTCTCACGCAGTGCAAATATATTCCCCCAACTAGGCAGCTCCCCTACAATCTCCGTCTCTCTAGACGGGCTCACCGCTCGCTCCCTCTAGCTCCTCAATACTTTTTTCCAGATGATCTCCTTCCTTCTCCAATATGTATTTCTCCTCGCAACCTCCAGTATTCCTCTCTCCAAATGGTAACCTTCCTCTTCCAGGATGGAAGTTCTTCTCCAAATGAAAACCTGTCCTCCAGAAACACTCATCTGATGACAACCTTCCTCCTTCAATCCCACTCTCGCCCTCCAAGCAATGCTCGCATTAGTGAAGCTTTCATGCACCGATCCTCTCCAAACACCTTCTTGCAGCTCATTCACCAACACCCCACTCCGCTGACATGAGCAGGTTGATTTTTGAAGACTGAACTCTCCTCTACTTCGGTGGTGATATGATATGATAGGTTATTTATAACGTGCTTAATACCCAGAGGTTTCTAAGCGCGGACCCAGAGATCGAACCTGTGTTGCTCCGTGTCGTCTTGCTTCCAAGGTGTGCATGTTGGCTCTAAGCTATGCTCCTGAGACAATTGCTTGGAATATGGACTAGATGAAGATTGGTAGGTGATTTGTTAGTCTATTGCTTTGCAACTGAAACTGGTTTCAGTGCACGTGTTGGATAACAGTCATGTAAGGCCGAACCCCCCCATCTTGGATTCATTTGGGACCCTCCCCACGTGGCATGTGTCTGAACGTACTTTGAATTTCTTCCTCCAGCAAGTAGCCGAATTTAAGGAACCCTCTTTGGTCGGGAAGCGGAAGCCTTCTGCTGTAAGGAAATGTTTTTTGTGCGCCCTACGCAGGCACTCTGTCAGGCACATGGCGCGGCCTGTTTATTCTGATCTTGTCATTGTTCCGTGTCATCTCTCTGACTTTGGAAACTGCAGCAGGAAGGTGAAGAGTCTGCAAATGTTTGCTGCAGATCATGGAGATTTCCGTTCTCCCAGCAGCACTGATCCACAGCACGTCCATTACCGGAGTCTAAGGAAAAACATTGATTTCAAAATGGCGGCTGAGAAAAGTTACCTTTACAGGGAAAGGACACTTCTTTCATTCTTTGACCCAAACTTGGATTTAAAGGTGTTTTGGCTGGCCACTCTGCCCTAGGATCTGGGTCTCTGGTGCCTTTTGGGATCTGGGGTTTTGGTATAGCTGCCTCCGACTGCCCCGTCGTTAATGCCGGGACCAACTGAGTGTGGCCTGGGGATCCCTTGCATACCTCCTCTGGGGCCAGCATCCACTAGCCCATGATGGCCAACACGATTGCCACCTCTCATTCACAAGGTAAGAGGGTTTTCCCACGTTGGACAATCTACGAAATATATAGATTGTGTGTTAAATGACTTTTCTCTTTGCATACCCTTCTTAAACATACATTACTCATCTTATACAGACTTCCCCTAGGCTGCCATGCCCCCATGAAGGTCCCACAAATACTTGGGGACCGAAACCTGTCAGGCGTATGGTATATTCTACATGCAGAATAGTGCTTGCAACAAAAGATTGCAAAGAAGTAGGTGTTTTTTTTTAATACATTTGCGGGGTTAGTTATGTTTTGTTTCCACAAGTTTATACGTGTTTTTTTTATGTGTGTACACATATAAGGTTTGGTTCCTGACAGATCTTTTACCAGTAGTGGCCTGTATACAGTATAGGTGAAATATGCTCTGTAGATACATTCTTACAATATTTAGTTGAAATATCTTTTTGAGCCAGAAGTAGTAAAGGATACTTTTCGGCAAACTCGGTGGTTCCTCCAATGTGTGGGCTCGAACCCTTGTCAAGCAAAATAAGTAGTACACCACCGTTCTAGAAACAAGCCTCTTAGGTGTTGGTGTACATTGGGATAACCCGGTACACCAGGTCATGATATGGCACGACATGACCATCACAGTATGCCCCAGTTTAACCAACCCAGTACGCTCCCAGTGCACTGAAATCCTAGTTTACTGTTAAAGAAATCCAATATATTAAAATTTTCCAGAATTCGAATATACGTCCTGGTTGCACAATCCCAGAATACTATTTTATTGACAAACTCTGTTTTGCCCTCTTCATAATCCCCGTCATGCGGACTTGGTTGTTGAGCGTCCGCTAGTTATGGGTCCCCAGTGGAAGTCACTATCCGTAATGGAAGGAAGAATTGTTTTTACGGTAGGGGAAATTGTGTCAGCTATAAAATGCAAAGGTCAGAATTGGGCTCCGGGCCAGGACAACGTCCCAGTAGACTTGTGTATCTCAGAACCGGACCTCTGGGCCCGCATTTTGACCTTGGGGTTAAATGCCATTTGTGCAGGGGGTGTGCCCCCAGCTTCATGGTCTAGTGTGGTGATCCAGCCTATATATAAAAAGGAGCGGAGGGCACTACCAGAGTCGTATAGACCAATCCCGCTTTTAGATTCCGTGTTTAGATCATGGGGAGGGCTCTTTTGGGGAGATTGGAGTCCTGAGTGCTATGTAGTAATATTCTTTCTCCCATCCAGTTAGGGTTCAGACCAGGTCTCGGAACTGCTGAGCAGTCTTTCAATCTTTATCTGGTGGTGGTACATTAAGGAGGAGCCAATTATTCTTGCCTTCATGGATCTGAGCACCGCTTTCAATAAGGTCAATCACGATAAGGTTTGGTTTGTGCTCTGATCCATGAGCTGTTCTGGTGTATTGGTGGATCTTCTGGAGAGATTGCATCTTTCAACAGTAGCCTGTCTGAGGAGTGGGGTACATGGACCGTGTCCTTCCCTCTTCCAGGTGGAGGGAGGGGTGCGTCAGGGCTATGTGCTGCCCCCCCGCTCTTCTGTTTGTATATCAATGGTCTTTATGATCACTTATTAAATCCACTGCGAATCTCCCCAGTTTGGGTAGCGCGCATCTGCCACTACTGGCCTAAGTGAATGACATGGTCCTGCTGGCCTGTACTCCCCGAGCCTTGCAGCATCTGCCACTACTGGCCTAAGTGAATGACATGGTCCTGCTGGCCTGTACTCCCCGAGCCTTGCAGCATCTGCCACTACTGGCCTAAGTGAATGACATGGTCCTGCTGGCCTGTACTCCCCGAGCCTTGCAGCATCTGCCACTACTGGCCTAAGTGAATGACATGGTCCTGCTGGCCTGTACTCCCCGAGCCTTGCAGCATCTGCCACTACTGGCCTAAGGGAATGACATGGTCCTGCTGGCCTGTACTCCCCGAGCCTTGCAGCATCTGCCACTACTGGCCTAAGGGAATGACATGGTCCTGCTGGCCTGTACTCCCCGAGCCTTGCAGCATCTGCCACTACTGGCCTAAGGGAATGACATGGTCCTGCTGGCCTGTACTCCCCGAGCCTTGCAGCATCTGCCACTACTGGCCTAAGGGAATGACATGGTCCTGCTGGCCTGTACTCCCCGAGCCTTGCAGCATCTTATTGTGGATTGTTCTTCATTCATGGATTATTTGGATCTAAAGGTTAATGCAAAAAAATCAGCTGTCATGATATGTAGCGTTCACCTAGATGTCAGGCCATATTCAGCAAGCGTGCGCGGATCCCTAGAGTCTGTAGTTTTAATTATCTGGGTATCAGATTTTCTGTGAACCTTTGTACCGAAGCCTACATTCATTTGTTGGTTCCTGGTCACCTGAATTGAAAAAATTGTGTTATCACTACAGCTACCAGAATTCCTTGAGACTTAAATTGAAACTAATCAGTAACACCTGAAAAGACTGCCTCCTTGAAGATTGTTAGAGACTTGGAGGAGAGGATCAACTGAACTGCAGCAGGTATACAGGACTGGGAACTAGAGGGCGCACCTCACCTTCTTTTTTCCACATTAAGAAGCAGAATGCAAGATTGAAACAGCCTATGGCGGGGGCGACCAGAGCCATGGGCATGTTTAAAGCAAAACCGGTGGAGCTGGTACTTAAGAACTTTAATGGGAACGTTACCTCTGTTGCTAGGTATGGCACGGAGTTGTGGGGATATAGCAACATCTGGCCCATCCAGGTGGCGGAGAAGACCTTTTTCAAAAGAGTATTGGGGCTTCCTCGATCGGCCCCAAATTATGCAGTGCACCAGGAACTGGCCTGTATCAGTGATATTATCACAATCCAGCCTGTCAGTCATTGGCTCAGAGTCTGTGGGAACAGTAAATCTGTTTGGCTCATGAGCTAATGAATTATCAGGTCCCCAGGGGTCTTTATTTGAAGATGAAAGCAGGTGAAAGCCATACTGGTGGAAGTGAGTCTGGCTCAATGTGTCTATAAGTTAGAGGTTATGTCTAGCAAGGTTCTGAAGTCTTCAAAAGTAAGAGTACTCAAGCACATCCTGGAGAAAAGGGAGTCATTGGAGATCCTGATGGCTGCCAATAGGAAACCTACAATCATTACGGGTCCAGGTCTCCAGAAGTATTTGCGGTGGGCAGAGAACCCTCCTCAACACATTGTGATCACTAGGGCACGTTTTAATTGTAATCATTTGAGAGCAGTGGTGGCAGCCTGGTCTAACGGCGATGAGAGCAAATCGTATATTTTCTGTGAAGCGCCCAAGGAGGCCTTGGCCCATTTTATATTGTTTTGTCCAGCCTTGTCACCTATTAGGGATCATACGCTAAAACCACTCCTCCGGGGCCATCGATTTCTTCAGTATGAACCTGCCCTGTGCTATCTGTAATTGGCAGATTCAGTACGTGTAGGTTGGGCGCTAGAGCCATTTTTAAAGAATGTGTTAACTGTTAGAAAATATTTATTGAGAACTGTTTGAAATGTTGCTTTTTGTATTTTTGAAGGTTTGTATGGTTGTCATGCTGTAGGAACTTATTTTTATGCATTGATCTGTAATTTATATTGTTGATGTTTTTATGGGAATGTTCTGTATTTCCAAAATAAACATTTTTACCACAATCCCAGTGTATTCCCAATGTCACCAATCCAGTATAGTGCCAGATTGTACAATATCATTATAGTTACCGTTTTACAATGTAACTATAGCCAATGTTTGCAAAATCCTAGTTTGACAATCCTGAATATACTCCAAGTGAACACGCCAGTGAGTTTTCAATTTGAAAATCTATGTATACTCCTCATTTGACAAACCAGATTTACTCCTACTTTGCACACGTTTGGCAAACCCAGTGTACACCCAACTTGATAAATCCCATTAAGCACAGTTTATAAATTCATAGTTTGACAATTCCATCCTAACTAACCCAAGACACTCCGAGTCTACCTAATAAAAGAGCAATCAGAGCTTTATAATCCCAGCACATCCATAGTTTGACAACCACGTATACAGTGTTCAGCATTTTCAAGTAAGTGTGAGGACTATGCAACTTGAACAGGACTAGCTGGGGTCAGAATTCATCATCACTACCCCCCTGAACTACCTTCATGCCTATTCATGACTTTGCATTCCCTTTGGACAGGGTTAGAAATGCCATATTGGATTTCACAAAATACATGCACCACAGTACACATGGTGGCTAGGAAGAGCTGGGTCTCTCCATAAAACATCCCCAGAGTGCATACTAAAGTGCCTGCTTTCCTCTTGCTTCCCAAGGCTCAGAGAGGGAGGAGGAAGATTATCCTGAGGTATGGTGCCCAAGGTACAGCCAGGCGGGTTCGCAAATTGAGCATGTTTGCCATTGCCTTGATCTGTAATTTCCTGTTGCTGCTGTCAGGTATTGCTTGCACCTGCTCCAGTTCCAGTGCCCTTGTGGTTTATCTGTATAAGTAGTCCTTTGTTCCCTGTCCTTCAGTCCATTTGCCCCCTGTCCTGCAGTCCCTGTGCTCCCTGTCCTCCAGTCCATTTGCTCTCTTCCTTGCAGCCCCTCTGCTCCCTGTCCCACATTCCCTTTGCTTCCTGTTCTGTAGTCCTTTTGCTCCCTTCCTTGCAGCCCCTTTACTCCCTGTCCTGCAGTGCCTTTGCTCCATGTCCTGCAGTCCCTTTGCTCTCTTCCTTGCAGCCCCTTTGCTCCCTGTCCTGCAGTCCCTTTGCTCTCTTCCTTGCAGCCCCTTTGCTCCCTGCCCTGCAGTCCCTTTTCTCCATGTCCTGCAGCCCCACTGCTCCCTGTCCTGCAGTCCCTCTGCTCCCTGTCCTGCAGTCCCTGTGCTCCCTGTCCTGCAGTCCCTTTACTCCCTGTCCTGCAGTCCCTTTGCTCTTCTTTGCAGCCCCTTTGCTCCCTGCCCTGCAGCCCCTTTGCTCCCTGTCCTGCAGTGCCTTTGCTCCTTGTCCCGCAGTCCCTTTGCTCTCTTCCCTGCAGGCCCTTTGCTACCTGTCCTGCAGTCCCTTTGCTCCCTGTCCTGCAGTCAATTTGCTCCGTGTCCTGCAGCCCCTCTTCTCCCTGTCCTGCAATCCCTCTGCTCCCTGTCCTCCAGTCCATTTGCTCCCTGTCCTGCAGTCCCTTTGCTCCCTGTCCTGCAATCCATTTGCTCTCTTCCTTGCAGCCCCTGTGCTCCCTGTCCTACAGTCCCTGTGCTCCCTGTCCTGCAGTCCCTTTGTTCCCTGTCCCACAGTCCCTTTGCTCCCTGTCCTTCAGCCCCTTTGCACTCCTCCTTGCAGCCCCTTTGCTCCCTGTCCTGCAGTCCCTTTGCTCTCTTCCTTGCAGCCCCTATACTCCCTGCCTTGCAGCCCCTTTCCTCCCTGTCATGCAGACCCTTTGCTCCCTGTCCTGCAGTCCCTCTGCTCCCTGTCCTGCAGTCCCCTTGCTCCCTGTCCCGGAGTCCATTTGCTCCTTGTCCTGCAGTCCCTTTGCTCTCCTCCTTGCAGCCCCTTTGCTCCCTGTCCTGCAGTCTCTTTGCTCCCTGTCCTGCAGTCCCCTTCTCCCTGTCCCGGAGTCCTTTTGCTCATTGTCCTGCAGTCCCTTTGCTCTCCTGCTTGCAGCCACTTTGCTCCCTGTCCTGCAGTCTCTTTGCACCCTGTCCTGCAGTCCCTTTGCTCCCTGTCCTGCAGTCCTGTTGCTCTCTTCCTTTTAGCCCCTTTGCTCCCTGTCCGGCAGTCCCCCCTCTGCTCTCTTTCTTGCATCCCCTATGCTCTGTCCTGTAGTCCCTTTGCTCCCTGTCCTGCAGTGCCCTTGCTCTCTTCCTTGCAGCCACTATGCTTCCTGTCCTGCAGTCCCTGTCCTGCAGTCCCTTTGCTCTCTTTCTTGCAGCCCCTATGCTCCCTGTTCTGCAGTCCCTTTGCTCCCTGTCCTGCAGTTCCTCTGCTCCCTGTCCTGCAGTCCCTTTGATCTCTTCCTTGCAGTCCCTTTGCGGTCTGTTGTTTCCTTGACTCTGTACCTTAGTTTGAGCACAGTTCTTTGATTCTATTATGTAGTTTCAGTTCATACTTCTCCTTGATTCTAGCTTCAGTTTTGGTCAGCAGTTTCCTTTATGGCAGTCCATAGTTTCAGTATGTAGTTTCCCAGATTCTATTCCATATTCCCATACACAGTCCATTGGTTCCAGTCCATAATTTTCAGTCCACCAAAGGCAGTCTGAGGTCTGACAGCATCCCAGGCAAAGAAAATAGTGGCACCACTCCTCTTTCAACAAAGCCTCGACTCCTCCAACCACCAGAGGCGTAGCCAGGATTGTCTAGTAAATGGGGCCTGAAGCTAATGTAGTTGGGCCCACTGCACTGACAAAAATATCTGTAAATGCCCACACAGCACTGCTGAGTGGGCATTTACAGATTTTAGGTGGTCCTTGCCCCTCAGGCCCTACCCTGTCTACGCCTCTGCCAATCACCCCCTCCCACCACCCATGTCTTTGGCAAATGCTGCTTTATGCCTAACACACAGTCACATCGAGTTGAGTCACCCGATGGAAGTTATGTTCCACACTGTCACTCAAGCGTGTGCTTATTCTTTGTCCACTGGCAAATGATCTTATTAAGGTAACCAGTGCTGGATTTCAAACAACAACATCAGCCTATTGCTATCGCTTCTCTCATCGAATTGCTGCAAAACTAGTCACAAAATAGCCCTGCTGGGCAAACGTCGAGGCACTGGTGGGTATGCCCTTGGAATAGGGCGAGAAGAGGTCCAATGGCGGCTGGCAGTCATGCACCAGCACTGGGGCGAGCTGCTTAGAGGCTGGTAATGGGCGCCTGTGGTGAGAATGCATGAAGGGGCACGGGGGGTGGGGGAGCAATGATGCTGATACGACGTTTACTTCCTCTACATAGTCAAGTTTGATGGTCTTCTTTTATTTTTACTTCCTCTAGATATTCAAGTTTGATGGTCTTCTTTTACTTCCTCTAGATAGTCAAGTTTGATGGTCTTCTTTTACTTCCTTTAGATAGTCAAGTTTGATGGTCTTCTTTTACTTCCTCTAGATAGTCAAGTTTGATGGTCTTCTTTTACTTCCTCTAGATAGTCAAGTTTGATGTTCTTCTTTTATTTTTACTTCCTCTAGATATTCAAGTTTGATGGTCTTCTTTTACTTCCTCTAGATAGTCAAGTTTGATGGTCTTCTTTTACTTCCTCTAGATAGTCAAGTTTGATGGTCTTCTTTTGCTTCCTCTAGATAGTCAAGTTTGATGGTCTTCTTTTACTTCCTCTAGATAGTCAAGTTTGATAGTCTTCTTTTACTTCCTCTAGATAGTCAAGTTTGATGGTCTTCTTTTACTTCCTCTAGATAGTCAAGTTTGATGGTCTTCTTTTACTTCCTCTAGATAGTCAAGTTTGATAGTCTTCTTTTACTTCCTCTAGATAGTCAAGTTTGATGGTCTTCTTTTACTTTTACTTCCTCGAGATAGTCAAGTTTGATGGTCTTCTTTTGCTTCCTCTAGATAGTCAAGTTTGATGGTCTTCTTTAACTTCCTCTAGATAGTCAAGTTTGATAGTCTTCTTTTACTTTTACTTCCTCTAGATAGTCAAGTTTAATGGTCTTCTTTTACTTCCTCTAGATAGTCAAGTTTGATTGTCTTCTCTGGGACTTATTGAGGCGTGGAGGGGGATGCGCTTGGAGGGTGCAAATCGGTACTGGTGCTGGAGTGGTAGGTTGTGAATGAAGGGCAATCGTGTGGGGCAAACACTGGGCTCCAAAGGAAATGCATAGCTGTTTCAAGAGGATTTCTACAGGGATGGGGTTGGTTATGCAATGCAGCCTTTCATGGCTGATGCTTGCATACCTGAGCAGTATAAGAGCTGCACTGACTTTATGTGGGTGCAGTATGACAATGAAGGAGGCAGGGAATGAGGAAGAATGCTGTTGGAGGGGCATATTCGTATGGTTTTGTAATACTAATAGCGATTCATAATAATAACACAATTGTATATAGTGCTTAACTCCAGATCTCCCCTGCTTCAAAGTGCTGTAAAGTATAAAGTCAGGTGACAATGGCTCATAGAAGGGCAATTGTTGGTGAGATAAGTGGGTACAGATGCAGGTGGGCTAGTGCTGGCAAACAAAAGATGCAGCGGCTGGAAGGTTTACAAGTCATCATAACCTCCGGCATTGCTCTGGGCAACCCTACAGACCATTGTTCTTCAGCCTGGAAAGCCATTACAGAAAGTGGAAAGACAGTAAGCAAATTAGGCCTGGTCTCACCCAAAAAAGGCACAGGCCCGACCGAACTGCTTGGTCACATTCCCTTCTGCACAAGACCACAAGCATCCCCAGGCATGTTTCAGCGCCATTGGGCGTCATCAGTGAGGTGTAGCTTGGGTCTCTAGACCCAGCAGGCACAGTACCCACGCCTGGATATATCCGCCCCACTCAAGGTGAATTAAAAAAAACATAAAAGGGGTGTTGGCAGCCAGTCTCCTTGACTTGAGTATTCTCATCTGGGTTGACTTGTAAGTTGGGTTTCATCACAGGCCCACGCCACAGAAAGAATTGCACAAAATCTGACTGAAAACAACAACGAATAATCACATCCCTCTAAGTTTGAGATCTCGCTGAGTGATTAGCATACTCCCAGATTGGATTGTGAAAGTTTCTGGAAAGTAATAGAATTACAGCCAAACAAGATGGCAAGTCTTCCAGAAGTCTGAGTCTCCACAACTGAGAGAAGTCAACCCCATTATGATGTGTGTGCTGCCCAAGGCGCCATAAAAACAACCTTCTTAAAGGTGTTGCAGTATAACACTGTTCCTCCTCCCTCGCCTCCCCCCTTCATTTTCTTTCCCCCTCCCAGCTCTCCTTCTCTCCCCATGCCCGTAACCTTGGTCTCCATATCGACCCTCTCCTCTCTCTATCTCACCACATTTCTCTCGCTGCTAAATCCTGTCACTTTCACCTCTACAACATTCGTAAAATTCGTCCCCTCCTTACCTTTCACGGCACTAAACTCTTAACTACCTCCCTCATCTTCTCCAGACTCTTCTACTGTTCCTCCCTTCTCTTCGTACTCCCCTCCTCTCATCTCTCCCCTCTTAAATCTATTTACCACTCTGCCATCCGCTCCCTATGCCTTCTCTCACCTCTTGATTCCATCTCCTCCTCCCTCACCTCTCTAGGCTGGCTCTCTTTTCACTCCCAGCTCAAGTTCAAGTTCCTCTGTCTTGTTTTCAAATCCCTCTATGGTCTTGCCCCCTCCCCTACCTCTCCTCCCTTCTTTCTTTCTACACCCCTTCTCGTTCTCTCTGCTCTGCTAATCTTTTCCTACTCTCTCCTCCACCCTGGGCCCCCTCCCGCTTCCGCTCCTTCCAACTCCTTGCTCCCTTCCACTGGAACCGCCTCCCCCTTCACATCCGCTCTTCTCCCTCCTACCCTTCCTTTCACTCTTCTCTAAAATCTTATCTCTTCCACTCACCTCCCTAACCCGCAATGTTCCTTTCCTCCTCCCTTCCCCTCTACTATAACCTCTTACTCCTGCTCTTCCTTACCCTTTCCATCTCACCTACCTCCTTCCTCCCTTCCCCTTGCTTGCATCTAGTCTCTCCTTTTCCTCTCTTCTTCCTTCACATTCCTGCATTCCCAATTTTCCCTCGTTCTTACCTCTTCTAACATCTACTACTCCCTTGCACACCTCTCCCATCCCTACATCCTCCTCACCCCTGCATTATTGTAAGTTGTTCTTTATACGGTTTTCATGTTGTGGTTCAATTGTCATCCTATGCTTGCTGTATTGTTTACTTGTTCTCATGTAAAGCACTTTGGAGTAAAGGGATATATAAATTCAATAAAATACAAATACAAATACAAAGTTTCCTGAACTTCAATGCTCCCGGATAGTAATTTTAATCAAAAGCCTCCCTAAAATTGATCGAATTCAGGCAAATTTGTAAACTAGTTCAGCGAGCTAAGCCCTCGCCTCAGATGTGTGCAGCCTGCAGTCACAAATGCAGGTCCCAGCATCCCAGGTAAGTAGATTGAGTACCATTAACATGGGTATTAATTAACCTAAGATAGGAGTGCTTAGAGGCAGGAGGAATAAGTATGATTATTACGACCTTGCCGATGAAAAAGCAGCCTGGTCTATTTGAGAGGCTGGGCACCTTCCTGGCAAACTTCTAAATTCTGATCTAACCCTTTTTAGTGCTGGGATGTTTTGCAAAATGTCTTCTGGGTGTAGCTGAAGTTTTGACAGGCAGGTGTGTGTGAAAATATGTATGATTGACACAAATACCCGGAAAGTCATATGAATATGCAAATCCTACTACAAAAAGATATGAACAACTCAAAGCACTGCGATCAATTGTCTCTTACTGGATTGTTTTCGCTTGCTGTCGCTTGAAGCGAGCGGCAGGGGTGGGGGCAGATACTGTACCTGCTGCTCCCCCTTTTTGTTTCTGGTCTGTGCACAGGCAGAACCTGAGCAATGCTAATAATGTGGCATTAACACCCGATCTGGCGGGCCGGATCAGGTGTTAAGGCCATTTGCACCCCAGGTTACCAAAGCAGCAACCGGGTGTGCTGAAAAAAAAATGGATTTTCCTTCCTACAATGGGACACGCGCTGCGTGCCGCTTTACAAAGGAAAATACTTTACCAACATGGCTGCCATAGAAAGGGAAGGCAGGGGTCCGTACAGAGCCCTTCCTTCCCGTTCCATGGCGGCCGTTCTGCGCAGAGAGGAAGGTGTGGCTGCGGAAAAAGGTAAATTGCGGGCGAGTGGGGGATTCAAAATGTAAAAAAGGGGACGGGAGATGGCGGCGGGGAACGCGGGCTTACACCGGCGGTTCAAACCTGCGTTTCTAGCCACCTGATTGGCTGGCTCCCCCACCCGGGTGCTAATGCACACAAAATCACTTGACAGTTGTGTTTGTTTTTTTCCGTTTGTTCAGCACACCTTTTCCAGTATTGTGGCCACACTAAGCAAAGGAAGGACATGTTATTTAGTCAGACACCCACACCCCCACATTCCCCCCTACGATATAATGACATTGGTTTCCAAATTTTGCGGCAAGAAAAAGCAAACATATTTGTTGTCTTAGTTGCCTGCCCCGCCCTATTCTGTCCCCTGCCTTTGTCGTTGCTTTGTATTTCTTGCCTAGCCTCTTCTGGTGGTTTTCCTCAGCGAGCGTTACTACTGATGCATGCCGCCTTCGGTGACCACACTTGTTACGAGGTGATCGTACGTAGGAAGTCGTAGACTTTAAGCTGAAAGACTCTCTAGTGAAGCATTTATTGCCCCGAAGAGGGTGTTTAGCACCGAAATGCATTGGCTAATTGTGATATGTCGACCAACTGCTTTAAGTAATAGAATTCTGGCCGTGCAATTTTTGAATAAAAAATACTTCCTGGATTTTTTTTTACAAAGGATTCTATCATTAATAGAAGACATAACAGGTTCCCAGAATAAGTGAAAAATGACCCTATGAAAGAAATACGGAAAAAGAAAGATTGAGACTGAATGATAATGAATGAAAAGCTCATGTGCTGAGCAATTTGAGAGCATCGGGCATTACTAGGTGGTTCCAGCTGGTTCTATTTGCTGTAGCCTCTTCTGGCTGCCAGCCTCTATTTCTGGCTGTCTCTTGTATGATAGCCTCTCTTCTGCTCTGGGATACCAGCGCCCCTCGAGCACACGGTAATAATCCCCAGGCATCAAGGAGCGCGATCTGCATTGTGGCGGAACACTGCTGTGAACCCCAAACCAATAGGACACAGCACATATAGCACAAGGGCAAGCAGTGAGAGTGGGCACGGGGCCCACTACCTATGCTTTGGGACCTCCAGCCACATAAAGTGAAAATGCCTATGACATTGGGGGCCTACATGTGAAGAAGGGGTGCAGAATTTGCAGCTGATGCTTGGTTTTGTGGAGAGATGAAAAACACCTGGTTTATTTACAAAGGGGTTACTGGGGCCTATTTCTCCAAAGTATGTTATCAAAGGGGATAAAGCGTGCTGATTGGCATGAAACTCGTGTTGTCCTAAATATCTATAGATCTTATTTAAATGAACACAGGAACAACATATGTTATTCTGCAAAAAGGCATGGTATGTCAATGCTACCAACAATAAATGGAAACCGAGTGTGGTGTTGGGCTGCGGTGGTGCTGGTGATTTTTGATTCGACTGGTGACGGTGGACAAACTGTGAAGCTGCAAAAGACGAGAGCGACAGTGTTGAAGAATTTGGTGAGGGAATGAATGGTCACGAGGATCGGGCCCCCTCAAGAAGGACGAGCGCGTGTGGCTGGTTCTGCGTCAAATTGTTTGAGTTCGCAGTGGAGGCATCGGCTGCCGAAATGTACTAAGCATTTTGTGTTTGGACTCTCTTGGTCTACCTGCCAAGTAGATTTTTTTCTGGTCGTGGACAGTTGTAGATATAGAGGAAGGTGTGTTGTAGTGGGACCAGTGCTGGGGGATGGCCAAGTTGCGGGTGGCTTGAGTGGGTACCCCAGTGTTCTGTTATTTCTCTTATTTTGGAGTATTATGTGTCGGGTGCTGTAGTTATTAGCAGTGACAGATTTCAGGTAAAGGGCCCCGTGGGCAGCACCTGACACAGGACCATAGGTGGGCGGGTCATGGAGGCGCAGCTTTGGGTGTGCGGAGTTAATTGTGGTCACAAGTGCACAATGGCAAACTTTAGGGACAAAAGCCATTTTTCATTAAGTTGCCTTTATTACAGTTATCTTGGGGTCTGACAAATTGGAAACAGCTGGGCCTCCTCAGCTTGCTTTGCTATCACTGCTAAATATTCTAAACCTAGAGAACATACGCGTCCTTGTAGCAGAAAAGTGATGTCATGCTGCTTGTGCGGGCGTTGCTGCAGCCATGCATTGCAAAACGGCAGAATTGCATAGTGTTAAGCTTTTGCTGCACGGGTTGGAGAGTGAAAACCTCGGATCTGTATAAGGGCGTACTAGTATGGAATTACAGAGCCCTTTACAATATTTTGTATCTGTGTGTACTTTAGATGCTAAACAGATCAATGAGGACGGTGTTAAAAAAAGGAAACAAGAAGATAGCCGATGTTTGTGACAACGGTGTGATGATGATGAGCTGCTTGTGATCGCCGCAGGACCAGACGCTGTATTTATTAGTTTATTCATTTGTTTTTCTTTCGAAAGATGATAGAATGCTGTGAAACTCCCCAACCATACCACGCCCCTACGTGGCTGATTTACAAAACGTCTCCAGTGGGATTTTTCCATTCAATAGTGCTTTTGGAAATCAGGCCACATGGCGCCTTCTAGGATAGGGCTGTGCTCCGTAAACGTCCTAAATAAAGAAAAAGTAAACAAAAAAAAGCAACACGGAACAACGTGCTGATGTGGATTGTCGTAATACTTAAAAACCTAAACATTGCAGCATGTGTTTTGGAGGAGATCCTCACATGTGTATGTAACTGAGCCCTAACGCTGTCGCCTAACATGCGAAACACGCTGCAAGGACTGCGTTTATTTATTTTGTCATCAGTGACCAAAGCCCTCGTCATTTCCCACCAACCTTGTTTGGCTTTGTCTATACTGTGAAAGCTGTCGCATAAAAGCCGGCCATGTTCCCTCAGGGCTGAGAGCTGACAAACAGTGTTCAGATCCACACTGGGCCACAAGGCAATGATGGCACGTGTGCTCCCTGGCAGCGGTCACGGGGAAAGCAGGCCCGGAAACTAGTTCTAAATATTTCAGGTTCTTGCATCGACGTTTGATGAAGCATGCCTGAAAATCACATGCTCCTACCCTTGGACTCATACTTTGAACTACTTCGGGGTCCCACGGATGTTTGAATAAATAGTGCTGCAAACCTCTTCAAAGCTATTGGGGCTTGGCTGGAACACAGCACTGATCAAAACTGCAATGGACGTCATATTTGTCACCTTTTTGAAGCGTGTTGCTATCCCGGCTTGCTAGACTCGAGTGATGTGACAGCAGAAAGGCCCCTGTGCTGTGTGAAAGGGGCAGGGCCTACCACATGGGCCGGGTCGCCATTTGTCTGCCTGCGACCGTTAAATCCGCCTCTGGTTATTAGGGTGGCTCTAAGCCAGTTGGGGTGCTATCTGTGTATCTACTGTGAGGTAGCGGCGTCTTATCCATAGTAGCATTGTGCTTTCAGTAGTACCGCCCGGATTACTCCACTCTGCACGGTGCCCACTCTTTGCCACATCTTCGAAGCATGTCAGTATCGTACGTTGACCAATGGGTTCAAATGCAGCCGACATATACACATGGTGAAATGTACTGCACACTGGCTCAAGCAGTTCCATCACTTTCTATTTTTCTGAGTCTTTTCCTCGGTGGGAACCAGTGCCGGCTAAATATGCGCTCAGGGTGTGCGGCGCAACAAGGGCACAGCAAATAAAGGGCGTAGCAAATAAAGGGCACCTTGCCTCCAGCTCAATGTACATGACAGTATTGGTCCGTCCCGACCCTTAAACACGCTTTACGAGAACAGCAGGGGGCTTGAATCAGCCAAACAACAGAGCAAGACCCCCTGCTGTTCTTCATTAATGATGGAGCCAGGACACATCCGGCAGCCCGTGCTCTTAGGCCGTCCCTGAGGTCCAGTGCTGTCAGAATGTTGGGGATGCCGCTAGCAGACCTGCGGCCTGCACTGGTGGAAACGATATGTCAAAAAGTGTGCCCGGCTTGCTGTACCTACGGACACGAGCAGCGCCTCACCCATGAAGACCACGAAGGCCAAAAACAGGAACCAATGCTGCTCGCGGCCCCGTGAACACTGGACATGGCTGAGCAGTCGGGGCTGGACCACAGTCTTCTCTGATTTAATCAAGACCCTCTGCATATGACCGATCTCGTTCTATTATGGCATAACAGAGCAGGAAAAGATACGATGGAACGCTAGCCAGCGAAATGCCCAGAAGTTGACGTGCAGAGGCGTTGCTAGGGGAGGGTTCTGAGGGGGCTATAGCCCCGGGTCTTCTGGTTGTAGCCCCGGATAGAAGCTCAGGGGTTACAACCAAAAAGGCTAGCTAGACCCCAGTCCTCACAGTCCCAAAATTAGCGTAGACCCGGATCTTTTCCAGACCTAGCGACACCCCCGTTGACGTGACTTGGATCAAGTATGTCTAGCCATCGTTTTCTGGTGCTGCCAATCAGTCGAAAGCATCAGGACTGCTGATGGTCTTGTGCCGGGTGTGTGCAAATGATTCTCCTTGACTTTGAGCGCAGGTTCCCTCCCACTCCCAGACCTAATAAACTCTCAGCAATTAGATTGTTCCACTGTGATCCCAGTGTAGCTAAACTGGCTGTCCCTTTCCAAGGCCCTGTCTGAGAAACGGAAGGTTAGAGCGCGCTTGGCATTACATTTGACCTCTTTGGGAGAGGCGTAACGCGAGGCACGTTGCTGCACAGCTGACTGCAGAGATTCTGAAACTGCTACCCGCTTGAGGACCACAAACGTCAAGTGCTACGTTTAATGTCGATTGTGCTGCAGAATGCCAATTTGGCTACATCCAAAGCGTTGTATCTGATGTTTTTACTCCCTAAAGAGTAAAACCTCTCTCTCCCAACAAAACTAATAGTAAAATCGTACGTTGTCACTCTGAGGTGAGCTTTCGCTGTATAAATATGATACAATAACCTGTGACCATCTATGTCCTACAATGTTAGACCTCCTGCTCACTGTAACCCAGAGCAATGAACTGTTCCTGTAACTAAGACACCTTCTTGCAACAGCGCCTCAATGCCTATGTATATATAGTATGTATAGTGCGCTTTACAAATTCAAAAAATAAAATAAATAACAGACGCACAGGAGCCTGCCCTGTTGCCTCCACCCTCACAGCTCTTCAGATGGGTTGCGGGTCAGAAGTACCACCAGGGCAGTGCCGCCGCAAGGCAGTGCCTAATCTCTCGAGGGACTTCATGATAAAAACGCATCCTTTCATTTGCATTAATTACTTAGTGCAAAGAAGTATGGATTACAAAAGAAAGCGCAGCTTTAGAGGTAACTATACATGAATTCGATGGGAAAATGCCCCATTGGAAACTATAATAACTTGTACTCCCTAAAAAATATTTTACTCCAAACTTAAAAAAAAACAATGATCTAAATACTCCCACTTCAAAATCGTATCTATAGACCTGGCCACAGCCTATCTATTCAGATGCTTTCGATTTTCCCACATCTTTCCGATCTGAGGAACATTCTGAAACTGAATTTTCCCGCTTGGTCACGTGTCTTTTTTGGGCTAGCGCGCGGGTGATATTTTTGTGTACTACAGACAATGCCCCCATACACCTCCACCAGTTGAGTACAGAAAGTGTCGCTCAAGACACTGATAAAATGGCCCCTGGCCCCCTTTGAAGCAGTCCAATTTATTTACCTGAGGTCAGTTTAACATGCTCACCATTCTCTTTTCACCCTTTAGGTAGGGTGACCACATGTCCCGGTTTTCCCGGGACAGTCCGGGGAAATTGCCCTCTGTCCCGGGGTCCCGGGAGTTTTTTCATTTTATAAACCCCGTCCCGGGTTTGCAAGGGTGGTTGGCTACGGTCCCGGGTTTTTAACAGACCCAATTTCGAAATCCCGAAATCGGGCCTGGCGCGACTCTTCCTCCCCTTTCCCCTCCGACTCCCCGGCCGCTCTCCTCCAATGAGAGTAGTGTGCCTGTGAGCACACACCTCTCCCTGCCCATGAAACAGCCCAACGACAAAGAAGACTACAGCTTTATTTGTGTTTACTTTAGTCCTACTTCTATGTCTATGGCCTGTCCCGTTTTTTTTTTGTCTGATCACCCTACATTAGGAATGTCCCATTCTCTTTACATTGTTCGTAATTGGAAATGGCAGGTTAGGCCTGTTTACGGCTCCAGAATAAGTTCAAGAACCAAAAGGAGAATGAGTAGTCTTAAATTAGTATGCATCCTGCTCCTTATATACTTTTAATCCGAATAGGGAATGTAAAGTTACAATCATACTGCTTTTGCTTAACGTTATTTACATAAGGATCTATGTATTTGTCAGGTTGATTTATTATATCATTTTTAACAATCAGAGCTGAGAGTATGGATGGTCAGACAAGGGTCTAAATTGCAGGCGGTGCTCAAATCCTAGCTTCTCCATGTAACTAAAGTGTATGACCTTGGGCAAATCATGTCCCGTCATTTTACCTTAAATGCCAAAATTGTGAATGCACAGGAGTAACTGAGTTGAAAGCATACACTTTTTTTAAAAAGCGTCAATCATAGTCTGACAGACGCGAAACGCTGCTCCATTTATAATAATAATAATAATGATTAGTGACCTTTCACGTGCACTTTTCACAAAGCTACCAAATTCTTGCAAAGTAACGCACTGTGATGTACACGAGTATCAAAGAGTGGCGTCACTCCTTGTGATGTCATTTTCCGTATTGCCTCATTAGGTAATGTCACTACATACTCAAATTAGGGGGGCTTGCCAGTCTTTTGCAAATCCTAGCGCCGCCACTGCGCGCCCACGCGTGTTCATTCAGCTCTTGTGCTCGTTTGGAGCATCTGTGCACGCCATAAGCAACATCAACGCAGAGGGACAGAGTTTGGCAGTAAAGGGGGTCCTCACACGCCCCCACCTCTCCACGCCATTACCGTTCAAATAAAAGTATTTTAAGAAAAAAGGGGTTCTTTCCTGTCCCCAAACAGATTAATGCCCACATAACGCAGAGGCACTTGGTTTGCACAGCTGGAACTTTACAAATAAAATCAAATTGTTGATAAAATATTGAACCATGTACTGAAAACAGTGTTATTATGGCAGTGGGGAGCAGCTCATGTTTTGTTTTTTAAAGGATCTCTCCATTTGAAAATGGGCCTACCTTATTACCACTCTTCTCAATGTGCTTTGCTCTGCCTACTTCATCAATAGGTTTTCTTTCAGTGGCCAAATGGAGTTTGGAGACAAATTGAAAGCTGCGTTTCTTCTGGAGGTTGTGTGGTGTTAACTGGAGGTAGATTGGAAGGGGGTCTCAATTGCAGTTGCAGGGGAGTTCAAGGAACGAGGGAACTTTCCAGCTGTGACCCTGACTCTGTCCCTTCACGCTGTATCCTCTGTCCACGCCTGTTCTAACTATTCCACTCCAGTCCTTTCCCCATGTGGGCCAGCTCACCCTAAACTGTACCCTATAAATGTTGGTACCCAAACTCCACGGTTGTACTCAGGCCTATAAGTGGCGTAAGAAATCGAGGGGGGGGGGCTCATTTGGGGATGTGGCTTGTGTGATGGGCGTGGCCTAAAAAAGTACACAAACTGTAGTAAAGTACGCAAACAAATATATAAATGCATGTATGTGACATATTTCTATGTTTATAAAAGATGGCTTGAAAAGTACACAAAGCATAGTAAGGTACACAAATATATAATATTTATATATTTGTGTGCATACCTTATGGCTTGCGTACTTTTCAAGCCATCTTTTTAAACATTTCTATGTTTATTAAAAGATGGTTTGAAAAGTACACAATTCAATCCATCTTTTATAAAGCTTTGACCACGGACAAAACCCGAGGCGTCTTTGTCCATCGGAAAAGCTTTATAAAAGATGGCTTGAATTGCACTTTTCAAGCCATCTTTAAAAAACCTCAAAATGTGGTAAGGAATCCCCAGGTTCGCCGAGGGTTAAAGACGCCTCAGTGACCTGGGAAAAAAAGGCACAGTAACTTCCTCTGGTGAACCTTCATGTGCGGGGTCACCATTGGATTTACAGTGACTGACAAAAGTGCCAGCCAATCACGTGTGCTCTTAAATATATTATATTTGTGGTATACAGTTGTGTGGACATTCTAATACTTACCAATCTCTCTTGATGTGAATTGCACCTCACACCAAGCTCCCCATCTCGTAAGTCTGAGCCTGATGCTCAGCGGCGTTACCAAGTGAGCTTTAGTGCAAAAACCCTTTGCAAAGGCACTGGGTTGGCTTCCCACAACTCCACACCAGTACTGGTTCTGAAACACCTCCTTACAGCGGGCCTTCAAAATATGGGGCTGTCACTTTAGGCTCTTCCACAACTGTCTGATCTTTTTTATCGCAGAGATTCTGGGGACACTCTCTTGCTCCGCTCCTGTCCCCCTTTAGTCTGTCATGCTCCCTTGCTGCCTCTTTGCTTCTTTTTCTCCTCAGTTGCCTTCTCTCCTTTCCCTTTCTTCCACCTCTCCTGTGACTCTTTATGCCTCCACTCCCCATCTCTCTCACTCACTCGTGTTCCCCCCTTGTGTTATCCCTTCCCCCTCACATTCGCTCCTCATTCCCGTTTCCAAAGCAGTTTACCCTTTATCTCCTCTCCTCTTCTATCTTGTTCTCCCATCAACCTCTTCGCTGCTCCACCGCGTCCTCTCTTTCCCACCTCCTTCCTCTCCATTTTCTGCATCCGCTCCTCCTCCACTTGTGTTCCTCTCTTCTCGTTGGCCTCCTTTGCTCCTCGCTCTTTCCACCGCTTCAGCTGCTCTCTCACTCTATGCCTGTTACTCAGATCCTCTCTCTCCTCCTTGCCGCTCGGCCACACATTACTCTTCACCTGCAACTGCACATACCAGCTCCTAACTCCACCCAACTTCTGTGCTGCTGCCCCGTTCCACAGGAGTGCGCGTCTGCAGCCAGGGTAATGAAATGTGTGGAGGGGGTTGTGAAATGGCTGAAATTCTCTCCATGGAGAAATTGGCAATTATGGGCATAATCCGCTCACTTTGTCAATTCTGCCTTCGTAGCTAATTTATTCCCGCCCAAAATTTCGTTTTTAGGGGGCTTGTTTGGAATGTTGGCCAATTAGGGGACTGTGAAACGTTTTGGTTCACTAACTGGCCAACATTTCGGGACAAACTGCCCCGAAGAAAATTCAGGTGGGAAAGCCAAAATTTCCCAAAAATTGGATTCTGGAACAAAATGGTCTCCTCTATGAACAGTGAAATGGGGCCAAACTGATTTTGTATCGCGGGCAGTAATTTTGCAAGTAGGTCTCTTGATTGGGTAATGGCTGTGTGATCTATTAGCTATCCAGGTGACTTGTATTGTCGAGTGGACCTCCACGTGGCTACCCAAGCAGGGCAGACTTTAGGGGCAGCAGTGCCCTGGGTGAATTGGCGCCCAAGGTCAACAGGGGGGCAGGCGGAGTGGTGGCAGGGCCAGGATGGGCCACTTTTTTTTTACTAGGAGAATGTTGTGTATAGGGCGCACCAGCACCCTATTGTTATTAAATGCGCTCCGCCGTGGGCGCATTTAATAACAAAGGGGCACCTGCCACGCCTTCTGCCACTACGCCAGCTCGGGGAGCCCTAGAAAGACTCCCCCGAGCTGGCGTAGTGGGGGGCACATGGCACCCTTTTGCTCGTCCTTTTTACATAGACTTCAATAATAGCCTGGCACTTAAGAGGTTAAATGCGCCCAGAGTGGAGGGGCGCATTTAATAACAATAGGGTGCTGACAACAGCACCCTATTGTTATTAAATGTGCCCCTAGCGGCAGGCGCATTTATAGCCAAAGGCTGTCTGCCCTTGAATGTCTCCCCCGAGCTGGTGTGACGGGGCTAATGGCGCCCTGGGGGGGTGTGGTGCCCGGGGTGGTCGTCCGGCGGCCCCCCCTAAGGCCGGCTCTGTCCTGAAGACAAGCTTACTAAAGGGGATTTGCTATATTGAAACTAGTTTGACCGATACCCTAAGTCAGACCACTTGACGGCAAGCCCCACAGCAAATCCTCTTGGTGATATCACTATTTTTGTCGTACAGGCGTGAGTGCAAGCGGGGCCCAAACGCTCTCCTCTAGTGCTGCCGCAAAGCTCTTATATGTTTGGCGAATCTATTTTCTGGCAAGTAGCGTGATTCGCGATGGCAGTTCCACGAGCAGCTGGTCCCAGCCCTGATCCCAGGGTGGCAGGAGGTCTTCTGCTCGTGAAGCTATGGATGGGACGGGGAAGCCTGGAATCCCTGTATTCCGCGACCAGAGCCGCATCACAGTCGGTGGAAACCCCCGGCCTCCAAGGTTACCCAGTGCCATCCTCTATCCCGCAGCATGCGACTATCGCAGTGCCCCCTATCCCAGTCTGTTTCTCTTCATCTCTCTCTCGCTGCCCCATGACTCTTTGTTCTCCTTACCAGTCTAAGTGCCCTCTGACAGCCAGCTCGCTCTCAGATTCTGTGCTCTGGTCGGCCATCTTCCCCAGTTGGTGCCTTCTCTCTTAATGTGGGCCTCGCCCTCCTAAACGGCGTCATTATTTGACCCCTGACCCCGCTCTAGCCTTCTTTCTCCATCTATGCCCCATTTATCTCTCTGTCTTCCCCTTTTGCCCTCTCTCGTGTACCCTCTCTCCCGCTCTGTGTTCCCACCCCATTCTGTGTCCTTGCCTGGCCAGGCCTCCTCACTCTGTGTGCTCTTACTGGCAACGTATGTCCCATCACTGGCCTCTCCTTCGCCTTTCTTTGCCTTTGCATCAAACAATGCCTTACTACCTCTGTGTAAAATGGTAAAGTCTGTTCCCGGTCTCACTGTTCACCTCTCTGCCCTCTCGCCAAACGTGTGTTTGCCTGTAATGTAGTAGGAGGGGTCTACTACACGATGTGCAAAGAACTGAACCAGGTGCTCTACCCCATATAGCCAATTTAGGTTAAATGGATTAGGAATACACTTCTTTGTGTGCACCCATTGCCCCTTTTGCAAACCTCCTTTACACCGTGAAGTGGACTAGGAATACACTATGTTTGAGTGTTACCCATTGCCCCGTTTGCAAACCTCCTTTACACCGTGAAGTGGACTAGGAATACACTATGTTTGTGTTCTACCCCTTGCCCCTTTTGCAAACCTCTTTTACACCGTGAAGTGGATTAGGAATACACTTGTTTGTGTTCTACCCCTTGCCCCTTTTGCAAACCTCCTTTACACCGTGAAGTGGATTAGGAATACACTTGTTTGTGTGCACCCATTGCCCCTTTTGCAAACCTCCTTTACACCGTGAAGTGGATTAGGAATACACTTGTTTGTGTGCACCCATTGCCCCGTTTGCAAACCTCCTTTACACCGTGAAGTGGATTAGGAATACACTTGTTTGTGTGCACCCATTGCCCCTTTTGCAAACCTCCCTTACACCGTGAAGTGGATTAGGAATACACTTGTTTGTGTGCACCCATTGCCCCTTTTGCAAACCTCCTTTACACCATGAAGTGGATTAGGAATACACTTGTTTGTGTGCACCCATTGCCCCGTTTGCAAACCTCCTTTACACCGTGAAGTGGATTAGGAATACACTAGTTTTTGGGCAGCCACCACCCGCCTCCATTTGCAAATAGCTGAATGAACGAATGTCCTGTCTTTTGAAAAAGCGCCCTCTTGCAAAGTCTGCAAAGTCCAACGCAGACCCTCAGCGGTGGGCCGGCAGAGCAGGACCCTCACTTACCAGCTTCGTCGGGCAGTGCTTCTGTACCCGAGTTAGTCACGACCGAGGTAGAAAAACATCTGTGAAAAGGAATGCCCTCGTTGCTGAAGCCACGCAGAAGTCCCGGGAATAACATTGGCCGGGGGCACTGGCAGAGAGTTATTTCTGCAGGCTACAGGGCAGCAGACCAAAGTACATATGCAGAGACTGTAGTTTTTGGCGCAGTACTTGAAAGCCGGAATGGAATAAGGCAGTAATTACTAGACCCCAGTATGTGCTGTGAGGGCAACGCCCGTCTATAAAAGCTACGGAAAACAGCTATTTTTAATAAAAACGTCTGTCAATTTGATTATGGTGGCTGCACATTGTTGTGGGCTGCCACCGGTCTCCGGGGCAGCCCACAGATGTTGTCGTGATCACTCGACAAGATAGGCGCGCCGGTGAACAGCCAGCGAACCTGGAGTAGAGGAGCACCCTACGGCACCCGGTGTCACTGGGCGCAAGCCTCACAGCGTGGGGCTGTCACCTCCAGTTTCCCACAGCCGCGGCTCCGAGGGCACTCGGGCCGCGCTGCACAAGAGACCATGACCACATGGCAGGCCCTCAACCCACAAATGCACAGACACGAGTTTCCACTTCCTCGGACTCTGCAGCTCTGCCCTTGCAGTGCCAGCAGAGCCCCTTTTATTATTAAGCATCATGACGCAGTCATGACACGCACGCAGCGAGGACCACTAGACCAACACACACACAACATCCCTCCTTTATTATAAACAAAATAAACAAAACCCCACTGCAAACGAACTCTCTACTGGGTCACATGTGGTGCATTCTAGTCAGTGCACCCACCGTGCCTCTATATCATCACAGCAAACATTAGGTGCATTCTAGTCCGAGCACCTCTTAACGGTTACTAACACTTAACCGTTTACCACTGCAAACCAACAGGTGTGTTCTAGTCCGCACACCACGGGGCCCGACAACGGGCTGTGGGAGCTCAGAAGATTCCCGGATCAAACTGGCCACTGGCGCCGCTGCAGGACAAGAATAATATATTCCCTTTGTACTCCTCCTCCCCCATATCATACAGTGGTTCTCGGGGACCCTCCGCCACCTGGACCGCTGCACCTTGGGGGTCTTTCTCCCCTTCGCCTCATACCCCCCTGATGACCCACCATGCCGGCTGGGGCTGGAGCGAGACACACTAGCGGGTATAGCCCCGCTTCGAGCCTCCTCATTGGATATGTGGCTGCCACGCCCCCGCCTCCGAGAACAGTGGCATTTCATCCCGGCCGAGGGATTTCGGGCCGGGTAACGACCCGGCGAGAGCCAATCAGAATGTTTCTTACATTCTGGTTGACTCTCACCAGGTACTAATTGGGATTACTTCCTGCTCACGCGCTGAGAGTGAAAAGAGAACTCAACCAATGTCCCTCCCCTAATTCCACAGCAGCCAAGAGAAGGCTGCTTAGGCTCGCGGAAAGGGAACTGCGGAAATTAAACATGGCTACCACAGAGCCATGTTTACTTTGGTTTCAGCACTGCCCCTGTGATCCCCGAGCCAGGTTTCTCAAAGGCAGTTCCATAGATGCCAAGCCAATTTCCAGGGGTATCTGTTAGTACCCCTGGTGATCCTACAAATGTCCAAGCATACCACTGCCTCCTACAGCTAGGCTGGCCATCGGTCTCGTTTTTTGCTTGACTGTTCAGAATTGACAGGTTGAGTCCCGCGTCCTGCAGACACGTACTCGGGACAGGCAAACGTCCCATCCCCAGGCGTGGACTGGCCTATAGGGAACTCTGGAGATTTATTGGTTGGCCTCTGCACCCTGGGCCTCTTTTGTGTGGTATTTCCAAATGTTCCCATAGGAAAAGGTTTGGACTTGGTGAGAATGTGTAATATGAGGCCACTTTGAACATTTATTTCCAGGGCCTCTTTTGGTTCCCAGTCCACCCCTGCCCATTACGTTTTTGTTTCAGGCATCCAGATCAGAGCCTTTCCAGTGCTAGCGTGAAAGATGTTGCTAGGAGCAGCAGAGTGGCACTGGCAGGGGTCTGTGAAGCATGCTAACACATCGATCTGTGTGAACTGAGCATTATAATGTGAGCAATTAGACATTGATGGAAGGGAAGGGGGATACTAACAGGGAATTGTATCCCTTACGAAATATATATGGTGCGATGAGAATTGGGCAGGGTCATAGGGCTGCACGCAGTGTGAAAGAATGACCATGGTTATAAAAACCAAAGAGAGATTTGCAATACGGCCGCCAAGTTCAGATATTCAGCTGAGCCTTGTCCTGGAACAGAACTGACATAGGATTGTTTTTCCAATTCCATATGTTCCCACTTTATTTTTAATTATTCATCCATTTTGTTTTTTATAAAAACGTTGATATGCACGCGCATTTATTGAGGGTAATGTCCCTCACTGTCAGATTACCCACTATATTACATTTTAGCAAAAGGCTGTCATTCCCCCATACTTTAGCCTATGGTAGCAATAGGCTGGTCTTAACCTCCTCAAGCATAAACAACGGCTTGCAGAAGCCAAATGGAAAAAGGCACCTACACAAGCTAAAAAGCTGGCGTTCACTACAGCAGCCAATCACTATAAACGAGCCATCCTTCTTGTTAAGTCAACCCAGTTATAACAACCAAATTGCCAATGCTAAATCCAGCACCCGAGAGATCTTCACCATACTCAGGGAACTTGAAACCCCCTCAAGCCTCCCCCCATCACTAAAGATGAACTATGGTGCACTAACACTCAAAAAGGTATGCTTGCCAAAATTGACACCTTTGAAAGAAAAATGAACCCAAAGCAATCCGTGCTCATATTTCCTCGCCTGTCTCCAATGGCCAACCCCCCGCCCCTACCAATCAGCAAGACCTGCCTATGTGCCGCCCCACTAATGTCTCAGAAGCTGAATTCAAAACCATCTTAAAAGGTCTGAAACTCTCAAGATGCAAAGGAGACATCTGCCCTGCGGCCCTCATCAAGGACTGCTCTGAGGTCCTGGCGCCCCTCAGCACCTCCTTTACCAAAGCCTCCTTTTCCACTGGCATAGTCCCCACTAGCCTCAAGGAAGCCTGAGTACTCTGACTCATTAAAAAGCCCTCACTAGACCCTACGATTCCAACAAACTATCACCCCATCACAACGGTCCCCTTCCTGTTGAAAATCCTAGATAGAGCAGCCTAACTACAAATTCAGCATTATCAGCAATCCAATCACATCCTGGGTGGCGTCAGTCGCGCTTCCGCTCAGTTTATGGGACAGAATCAGCACTACTTGACCTGAAGAACCAGCTTGAGGATATCAGGGACGAGGGCAAGTCTACCCTACTGCTACTCCTTGATCTATCTGCTGCATTTGATGTGGTGGACCACACGATCCTTTGCCACCACCTAACCTCTGCAGCTAACCTCTCCCCGGAGGCCACAACGTGGATCCCCTACTTCCTGGGAGAAAGATCCATTAAAGTATTCGACGAGAACGGCAGTGCCCCCCTGGCACCCATCCATTGCAGTGTACCGCAAGGGTCCTGAGTATCCCAAACCTTGTACAATATCTTCACAAAACGTCTATTCATCCTTCTAGACTATCAGCATACCCTACACTAAATATGCCGATGACACACACATTTTACTCCCCCTCTACGGCAACTACCATGGAGGATGACCCCTCTCTAAATTCTGTCTACATGGCCATCCAAGCCTGGATGGCTTCACACCGCCTTCGCCTGAACCGTGAAAAGACAGAGATCCTTTTGGTGGATCCCTCGGCAGTGATCAAGAAGCTCGATGCCCAATACTCCTCCTTCAACATTAATGGCATCCCGATCCCTGTCTCACCTTCAGTGAAGACACTAGGCGTCTACCTGGATGCTACGCTCTCACTCACATGGCAAGTTAATGCCATCGACTTCTCTGCCGCCTACACTAATAGCCTAATAAATGCATCCAGACCTTTCCTATCCCCGGACAGCTGCCTTACAATCGCCCGAGCTACCATTGATCAAGGCTCGATTATTGTAATTCACTCTTTGCAGGCACCTCTGAGCACCACATCGGAAAGATGCGGGTTATTCAGAATAATGCACTCCAAGCAGCCCTGAACAGCCCCAAACTTGGGCACATCACCTCAGCTAGGAGAAAGGCCCACTGGCTCCCCATTCGCGAGCGAGCAGATTCTATTCAAAACACTGTCAATCACTCACAGCTGCCTCTCCAATGAGGCCCTCCCTGCCTATCACAGAAGATAATTAAAGCAAATTCCTCCAGACCCACAAGATCAGCCTATGCCCACTGTCTCATCCAGCCCAAATTTAAACGTACAAAAACTGGAGGCTCGAGCTTCCCAACCATCGGAGCCAAACAATGGAACCAATTCCCAATTACCATGCGAGCCAAACTTTCCTACTGGACCTTCCGGAAATCTCTAAAAGCATTGCTATTTGCTTGAATGTTGATCCTGTAACAGCGTGATACACTGCCTGCCTGCCTGTACATGCTCTGCCTTTACGAGTAACTGGTCATGTAACAGTGCCTCGATGCCTCGGGGCTTAGTGGGCTTTATAAATGGAAAAATAAATAAATAGACTGATGATCCTCATGAGGGACCCAAAAGCCGACTTTGCATGGTTTGGAAGCTTCCACCATAGCATAGCCTCAACCCCTGGCTCTTTAGCCTTATAAACACATAGCACCTGGTCCAGTGGTTGAGCCTGAAATCAATTGGCAAATTTTAGAAGAAAACTGCAGCAGCTGCCTGGGTCATTTTCATTGTGTTTTTTTTAACACGGACAAAATACAGTACAATGCCTTTACCCACTAGTAGGATTTCTGATTTGAAACATGTGTTAAGATTCCTCTTTCATAAAAACATACTTATTCAGAAGAATTCTTAAGACCTTGGGAGCTCGGGATCAAAGGACAGAGTAATCCGCATATCAACCAACTGGGATACTACGCCCTAAAATGTTTAGTTTAGTTTAGTTTATTTATTTGTACCGCGTGCCGAACCCTGGGGTAACCGGGCGCCGGAGACTTAGAGATAGTTACAACAAGGCAAAAATATACAATACAGACTGTGATATAACAACAATAGGTGTAGTAGACCGGGTTACAAGGTGGTCGACAGAGACATGCGGAGAAGAAGTACATTAAGCAGAGTTTTTGTTGGAAAGCCAAGTTTTTGTTTTGACTTTAAAAGTCCAAATTGAGGGTTCTGCTCTAAGGTTTGGTGGCATAGCGTTCCATAGTTTGGCAGCTAGGACCAGGAAGCTAGCGCCACCTGCTTTTTTTAGGGAGAATTTGGGAACGGAGAGGCAATGTGAGTATGGCGTTCTAGTTGGTCTATTTGATGTGTGATTGTGGAACTTGTCTGCCAGGTATTTGGCTGCGTCATTGGAGCAGCATTTATGGACGATGACGAGGGATCTGAGAGTGATTCTGTCTCGTACAGGGAGCCAGTGAGCATCTTGTCTGATGCTGGAGATGTGGGCGTGTCGTGGGATACTGAGGGCGGCTCTCAGTGTCAGTGTTTGTGGTGTCGGTGGTAGCATTCATTAGAGCAAAGCTTAAAGAATTATTAGAATTAAAAAGAAATGGTGCTAAAGCACAGCCCTGTCTAAACCCATGATTGACCTCAAAGAGCGGTGGGGGGGAGATACATGCGTCGTATGAACTAAATCATATCTGTGGTGCACTCACTCCCTACAAAGCATTATGCGCATGCTACGCAACTGCAACGCAGCAGCGCACGAATGCGAGCTGGCGTCATGATGCACTTCATCCTTGTACCCCAAGGGGGTAAAAGCATGCATCCAGAGGCCTGGGATGTCTGGCGGGTAGTCAGCAGGGTGCCTTAGGGGGTCCCGCCACCTGCTACCTCACACCGCCACACCCTAAATCCACCAGTGAGTAACACAATATGGAGGATTATGTAACCTCAAATGTACACTATGAGGATATTAAAAGACAGCTAAGAGTTTTCGGGCTGTGACAAAGTATCATGCCTGTTCATGTGGGTTTCATGTGAGAGGACCAAGGACTGGCAACCTGCCCAAGCTAGAGGATAATGGGCCCCAGAGAGGTCTTTATGGGGGGGGCAAATGGGGCAAATTTGGGAAGGGCCACCACATTCCTGCCTGGGTCAAACAAGCCAGAGCCCTTTTATTTTATTTATTTATTTATTATTATTTTTATTTTTTTTGCAAAGCCTAAATAACATGTCAGGATATTGTGCAGTCCGCTGCTGACGACTTGGGTCTTCTGCCTGGCTCTTGTGGGCAAGTGTGTTCCAGTCTGATCAACTAATCCTGTGGTGCATTGTGCGTTCACTGTGGTGCATACGCTTTGTGGGTTCACTCCAGCGCAACTCATGCAGCGTTTTCACCTTTGTGCGGAGACTAGATTGATCATGTGGAACAACCAAAGCCGCAAGGCGTATGGATACATTTGAGAACCACTGTCGTTTAGAAGACAGCTCAGTAAGTTGAGCACTATTTGCAAACCTCCATGTTCAGATCCCTGATCACAGTTGGGGTTGAGGGCATTTATACTTTGGTGATAGTAGCACATACTGTGCTACAAAACCGTGCCCCTGTATTGGAAAGCATTAGCTGGAAAAAAAATAAAAATCATCTGTATGGTTACATTTCCAGAGCACCGTCCCTCCAAACGGGGGCTGTGAAAACTGGCAGGCGCCCCCTGTGAAGAGCACAATGCTTTAGTTGGTAGTGGTGCTTATGTTGCTTAATTTGAGACGGTGAACACATACTGCTGAGGCTAAAATCCCAGCTTTGCCTCTGGACGATAGTGTGATCCTGGACAAATCATCATATCTCACTATTTAGTGCTGTGCTGTCTTCTGTGCAAAGCTTTGCCTGCTCACGTTTGGTGGCATTGTTTAGCCCATTGCCTGCTCTTTGTTTTCATGTAGACCGTGTAAGCGGAAGTGTTTGCAGAGGCACGAGAACAACAAATTGTCACAGGCCTCTGGCTAGTTTATTTTCAGGTCTTTTGATGCAAGAACTGTGTTTTCTTCTTTTATATAATGTCTGTGGCTGCCGGACTCAATGTCAAATTAAGCTTTTGTGATGATGATTTCAAATACTCTTCTGCACATCATAAATGCCAATCCACGGGTCTGAGTATTGCCTGTATTTAGAGCCTAGCAATAGAGTGGCAAAACCCAAGGGAAATTTATTTAGGCTCGCGTTAATTCACTTTCTTGTATTATTCCTTTGAAGGTGAAGAAAATTAAGGTAGACATGTTCGCATGACATGTTCTGTAAAGTATTTTGTAATACATATTGTTATGATTGTTATGCTGTGTTATGTGATTTGTGTAGTTTCCAAATCAGCTCTAGAAAACAGGGTATTGTTTAGTGAACAAATGTGAAACATTCACAAAAAGTTGCACCTTGCTGTTACATTAGAGCTGGGAAACAGAGTTATCCATTGCAGAAATTACAGACTGGGCTCAAATCCCAGCGTCACCTCTTAACCAAAGTGTGTTATCTTGAGCAACTGATTTAGTCTTATGGCATCCAACCTGTCCACATTACCAGGCCCTAATGATGTCAATATTGTCAGCCTCTAAGATTGGTAAAGATGCCTCACTCACTGTTTTAACTATCTTTAGCTTTGCTTCCTATATAATAATGACAATTGATATACTTCACACTAAGAAAGTCATTTATGTCTCTGCTCACTAATAGCCACACGACTTGAAAGCCACGGCCTGCTTCTGATGTTAGTATATATCCGGAAATATGTCACTTCCGGGCAGCTCTGAATCCGTATTCACTACGTGTGCTCTGGGATATGTACCTTCCTGGTTGGTGCCAATCTCTTTCCTGTATTCAGGCGTGGGAACTGCGCATCCGAGTTAGGTTATAATGCTGGGGGCGGGGCAGGGCGGGGCAGGGCGGGGCGGGCGTGTGTTCCTTTTTATAGAGCTCCTGAGTCCTGCATCTGTTCTACCACCTGCATACCGTTCTGATGGCTACACTCAGGGGCGTTGCTAGGGGGGGGCTAAGGGGGCTATAGCCCCTGGGGCCTCATTACAACTCAGGCGTTAAGGGTTAACGCCGTCGTTAACCCTTAACGCCTGATTCCGATTTTAACGGCTGCTTTTAGCAGCCGTTAAAATCCATGGCGCTAAACCGCCTTGGTGCTAATTACGCCACCGTAATTTGCGGTGGCGCAATTAACGCCTTCCCCACTCCCATTATACCCTATGGGGCAAAAATGGGAATGGGGAAGGGTAAAATGGGAAATGGGGATTTTCCGCCCCACTCACCTTGGAATGGGGCGGTAAATCCGCCATCCACCATGGTGTAAACGTAGTTTACACCATGGTGGTAAAGTTGGCGTACTTACCGCCTGGGTCGTAATGACCCCCCTGATCTTTTGGTTGTAGCCCCCGATAGAATCTCAGGAGCTACAGCCAAAAGACTAGCTAGCCCCCAGTCCCAACAGTTCCGACATCAGCGTAGTCCCGGTTCTTTTCTAGACCTAGCAACTCCCCTGGCTACACTTGATAGCATGTATCCCGGTTCTATGCTAGGATGCAAGTACCCTCCTCCTCCTGGACTGCTGACGATGCCCTTGAAATGGTATACAGTCTTTATAACGAAAAATAAATAACAAAAATGTATGTGGGGTAAAGGGTTAAATCTTGTGGGGAAGTGGGTGGGGTGGGGTTTTAGCCGGGGGAAACAGTCGTTTAGGGGGACCCCCCAAAAAAAGAAGAAAAAAAATGTGGGGTTTTTTTGTCGTTATTTATTTTTCGTTATATTTTCATTCATTATTAATTAATTTGTTATAAAGACATGTAACCCCTAGAAATTACAGTTTATTATTTTGACTCCAGCAAGGATGAAGGATGAAAAGGAACTTAGCTGCCATGCTTGGCAAATATATTAAGCTTTGGATTGTGATCGCAATGGGGGGTGGGGGGAAGGAGGGGGCAATGCGACCAGTCATTCTGAATACCATCATTTTGTTACCCCAGGTGTGGCACCAAATGTGTCTGTGCCCATGGCCCCGAAATTCCTTATGATGGGCCTGGTGGACCTGGGGGGGATTATAAGGAGGACACCGTGGTCACCCTCCTCTGGCCCCCACCCCAAAGCTGGGGCAAGTCGCAGGGAAATTGGCTGAGGACCCCACCCCTAATTGAGAGCCGAAAGCTCTGTCTGAGCAGACCCAAAGACCAGAATAGGAAAAAACAAACAGATCCCTTGAAAGCAATCAAGTCCATTTCATTCCCAAAATGCATTCATTCCGCTACTGTCACAATTGACCCCATGCTATCAGTGAAGACCCTTCAAAGACCCAGGGAGGACTTTGGGAGCTTCAGAGACTTGCCCTGAACAGTGGCAGAACCATGTGTGTACAGAAGGGGTGGTGGCTGTCCCCCAGCAGCTCTGCATCGTCCCGTGTACCCGGTGTACCACCACAGCCGACCACCGGGCCGGTGTGCAGCCACTCATTCATTCATGAAAACAAATTATTCAAAAAGATATATGTGCAGGAGTAAACTGCTAAGTGACCCCCTGTAGCCTGTTTGTTGTCATTGTAGGCAACTCAGAGGTTCTCCGCACGTGCTGCGCATCACACATAGCCTTCCATCTGCTCCTTGGCCCTGCAGCCTGATAATGAGTCCTTCTTCCCTAGAAGTCTATCTGTGCATGCACAATGTTTCGAAGGGCATGCAATGTGCGTGTTTGCAAGAGTTTGGATGAAGGTGAAGGCTCATGTAGGGAGGCCAAGCAATGTCACGTGTGGTGTACTGCAACTGTGGTTGTATACACTCTTAAGTCAAGGAAGGGGTTAGACCAAACACCTATACTAAGCAGGGGAACCTCTACAAATGAAAAGGAAGCTCCTCCTAACAGCAATGCCGGAATGGCTCAAGAAATTGTGCCTCATTATTAGGCTGGCAGTAATACAGACATGGCTGCCGCCAGTATTTTATTTTTTCCGGCACCCAGAAATGGGCAATTAGCGGGTCATTACGGCCTTGTCAGACCGTTATGAACGATGCCGGTGCACCCGAGATGCTGTGCTCACAGGTGCCGCGCTGCCCACCAAGTCCGACCTCGCGGACACAAAGGCACCCGCGAGCACAACTCATAGTGCGCCGGTCCGGGAATTATGGTACCAGCAAGCTTACCAGTACCATAGAACCCAGGCTAGCAAACTTATGAGGCGCATTGTGGGCTATTTCTCAAGTGTCCAACACCTTCAATGGTGTTCCTCCAGAACAGAAAGTTCAATTCTAATCTTACAAATCCTTGTCCCTCCAGGTAGCCCCTAGTCTACAGAGCAATGTTCAAAGAATGTGGCCAATAGATGGTTCCAAACCTATGTTTAACAAGTCCTTAGCCGCCTAATCCCTAAGCTGAAATACATATATTATGTATTGGCAGTGCTGTCCGGCTGGTTCGACAACCTCAACGGTATTGGCTACAGTGGGCTTCATGAATAGTTCACAGTTAGAGTTGCCCGCACCTTGAGAATTTACACTGTATTCTTGAAATTGCATAGAACTTCTTTTAATCAAACATGTTGTATTTAGGTATTTAATTGGGCCGGAGAGACAACTTGAATAACATTGGTAAAAAAAAAAAAGCTTGTCAATGGGAGTTCGTCAAATGGGAACATGCATTTTAAGAAGCCTGCTTGCACTTTGAGAATTTGTATCATACCTTAAAAAGTTGTAATCTATTTATCTAGCTATTGTATTACTCTTGGGAAATCTTACTTGCTAATTGGTATTTGTACTTTTTTGTGATATGATCTTAGTATGTTAGATGATTTAAAAAAAAAAATCTTGATATAATTGAGGGTGAAATGTTGATATCTTTTTTTTATCTCGATTATAATGTTTATGTTAAAGATTATTGTATAACCATATAACATTAAATAACAAATTAAAATATGATGTATTATGAATTTGACATGTGTATTAGTTGTGTCTTTTTTTAATATCTGAGTATTTATTGTGTATACTGTTAATGCCAGGTGATAAAGTTAAAGGTTAAAGTAATTTAACCAAATACAATTAAAATAATTGTTTAAAAAAATACAAATATTGCAATTCTTAGCCAACAAACGAGTTCCTAAATCTTAGTCTTTCAAGTCCAGCCACAATCTAAAACTAAAAGAAAGAAATATATCTTGGGAAGGCTCTTCCAGGACTTGCCTAGAGTATGGACCCTCCTTTGGTTTTCCTGGTTTCAATCTCCCCTTCAAGACCTCTCCCAGGTGTCTGGCTTCCCAGACTTCTGTTGGACGTCACCTCAGCTTCTTTGCCTTCCACCTTGTCAATGCACCTCGTTCCAGTGTTGTGTTTGTCCCCAATCTCTGGCAATTCCTTTTGTCAAATAGGTCTCTCCTAGACCTTAGCATTCATGACGTGTCTTCCCCAGAGTTCAGGATTTCGATATTTACAGGCTTAGGTCCCTCCATGGCCTTCTTCTAGGTGTTCACTTGAGCAAGCCTAACCGGATTCTGGTTCATGAACATTCCCTTTGGCAGATCTCACCATGACCTAGTTTCCCAGCATTCTCTTGGGTAGGTCTCACAATGACCCGGCTTTCCCAGCATTCAGTTGGGTGCATCGCACAATGACCTGGTTCCTCAGAATTCCCTTGGTTCCTCAGAATAAGCCTGTCACTCACTGTGAAGTGACAGGCTTCATACCATTGTCTCAGTGCTCGAAGAGGCAGTCTACTCGGTCTGGCGGGAAGCAGCAAGGAGAACATCCTTCTGCTCACGATCTGCTCCTCTGCACCTTCAGAGACTTCTTTTATAGGCGTTAAAAGGTTTCTTTCCTTGTTTCAGCCTCTGGGAATGGCTAATGTTTTCTTCCGGGTTGAATCCCTCAATTAGTTACCCTCAACAGAGCTTTACATTTGTCAAAATGAGCTTCTCCAGATTGGTTAATTATTGGATTAATATCATCTTGGGGGGTCATTTACGTTTTATGGTGCAGGAAAAGTGCCAGTAAAAGTGGCAGTAATTCTGTAACTACCACTTTTCCCGCACCACAAAACTACAGGATTGCCAGTGGGGGTGACTGATGTTACCTCCAACCAAAAGCTGGAGGTAAATCAGGCCGCCGCCGGCAGAAAAATGCCGGTATTATCGGCACGGCTATAAATGCGGATCCCGGTAAACTGATAATGACCCCCTTTTCTTTCTGCGGCTTCATAGATGCAGGGAGATTTTCTCCTGCAGCCGTTCATCGGTCCATTACATTCCACTTCACTCTACGATCAACTTATTATCTTGCGCAGTTTCTCTGTCTGACCATATGGGTTCCAGTTACTTCTCTTTAACATTGTTACAGATACTTATATATGCTATGTTATAGATAACGATAGATAGCGTGACAATCCCCAAGGAGAGAATTACCAGTTTAGAACAAAATAATTTCTTTCAACGGGCGACGGAAAGACAGATGATATTCAATGGAATGAAGAGATAGTGGTCCTTTATTCCAGAGACGAGCCCGAGCCCCCTAATCTGACCCCTTTAAATCAGGGGACCATGATCAATAAAGCATCAGAGGGAGGAGCAGAGGGAGTGTGCAGGAGTGTAATGAGGAAACTAGTCTTTCAGATATTCAGGGTCCCTCCGATAGGAAGCCTGATGTACCAAGCAAAGCGCTTGAAACTCGATACGTTTAACAGGGAGCCAGTAGAGTGTACGGAGAAGAGGAGAAATGTGAACTTGAAACGGAGTAGCAAAAGCAGCTCTTGCAGAGGAGGTTTGCAAGATCTGGATATGAATTAGTAAACAAGCGGAAATAAAAAGAGTTACAGTAATCCAGCAGCATTCCAGACATAGATGACATTCTGCCTTTAAGGTAAGTTTGGGAACTGTTCTCTGGAGAAACCTTAACACTGCATGTTTTCTACAAACAAAGAGCATTTCTTGGGATTTACTGTATGGTCAGTGCACAACCGAGCCTTTACATGGAACTTCTATTTGGGAGTTGGGGTTGTAAACAACACTGCTAGTGAATTTCTGGACATCTGTGATGGAGCTATACCGCACCATTGGTGGGGTGGCAAGCCTGCGGGATCCCACTTCATACACCTTCTGGGAGGCACATTGGTTAGTGGCTAGACCAACCCAGTCCTTTGTGGCTCGCCTCCTCACATAAAAGCATGATGAGTTCTGCCAACTCAACACAGTTCAGAAAAGCTTTAAAAACCCTGTTGTTCGTGTAAGCCGTTCGCTCGTCATGCCTACCTGTAAGGCATATGACCATTGGAACACTGCCTGTAAAAATGCATAACTTATGATCATTGCAACACTGCCTGTAAACAATGTATAATTTATGCTTACCCCAACCCCTGTAACTATGTCACCTTCTTGAAACAGCGCCGCGATGCCTCCGGGCTGCCAGGCGCTTTACAAATATAAAAATAAAATACATTAATAAAATACAGTGCGCGAGAGTGTGAGTGCAAGTGTGTGTGTGATAGGTGCATGTGGCTTGATTAACAGGAGGGAAGCCGAAACAGCATTATGAAAGCGAAAGATTGTGATAATGCTGGCATGCATTGTGTGGGTGTATGATGGGCCTACGGCGAGTGTGAGAAACCTGAGTGTTCTCACAACTACTCCCCTTAGATCCTCGCAACAGGTGGCCAGGGAAAGGCCATCACTTTTGGATCCTGCCCCTGGGGGTGGACAAG
Source organism: Ambystoma mexicanum (assembly GCF_040938575.1). Lineage (NCBI taxonomy): Eukaryota > Metazoa > Chordata > Amphibia > Caudata > Ambystomatidae > Ambystoma > Ambystoma mexicanum. The sequence goes on from NC_090925.1 coordinate 836,611,798, forward strand.
TGAGGGAGGACCACCTGGATGGAGGGTCCTTGGGGAATGAAAGTGGGATGCCCTTACAGTATTCCACATCCTCCTTTCAGGAGGGAACCCCTATTCCAGAAGTGGTTATGGGCTATTGTTCATCATGTCCCGTGGTTTATGAGAAGGGAAGGAGATGTTATCATCCCAGATGTTTTAGGAAGAGAAGGAGAAGGATTGGGGATGAGGAACATTGGGACAAAACACAGTATCCCCTTATTGTAATAGCAACCTACCAAACTCTCCCCTGACCTTTATGGGTCATTATAAGGCAGTGCCCCTTTATTCCCCCCTTGGGGAACCCAACAGTACTGAGACAGGGAAGAAACAACTTTACTAGGAACATTACGCACTTTCCCCATTCTAGTACTGAGACGAGGAAGAAGCAACAGAGTAATAGACACCACTTACTCTCACCACGTTGGTACTGGGACGAAGAAGATGCATGAAGGTCAGGCATGTCCTCATAACCAGAGTCAGGCAGCCTTAATTAATGGAATACACCTGCAGCCCATTAACAGACCACAGGTGAATAAAAGAAGTGGACTACAGAATCACAAAAAGCAGAAGCAGCAGCAAGGCCAGAGGAAGACACAACAGAAGGAGCCGTGCAGGAGCGTGAGAAGCTGAGACGCTGAGACGCCGACCAAGGGTTCCATGTGATTTAATCGCCAGGCTTTTAAATGTGCATATTCCATCGAATGTGCTCATGGTTTTTTTTTGGGGGGGTCCCCCCCAAACCACCCACCCACACTTTTACTATTGCCCACCCGCCCAAACCCTTATTTGCCCTTTCCCACCCCCCCTAAAAATGCGATGAGCACATACGATGATGTGCACGTTTAAAAGCCTGGCGATGAAACAGCAGGTGATGAAACAACATCGTACCCGACCAAGATCCTGGGAGTCCTGCTGGTGGGACTCTGCAGGATGAAGAACAACTCGGAAGGGAAAGTGAGCAGCAGGTGCTGCCATGGAGCGGAGGAAGAGCTGCGCACGAAAGCTGGCGTGTGCTGGATGAAGCACTCAGCCAACAGGCTATCCAGCTTGGAAGAAGCCGTCCAGAGGAGCTGCCGGGTCCTGGTAAGTGTTGGGGACACTGGAACCACCCGGGCGCTCCAAGTGACCGTAAATACAAAAGTGGTCCACGACAGCTTGCAAAGTTGCCTTTATTGAATACTGTATTGAATGAAACTAGCAAAGTTGCCTTTATTGAACACTGAATTAAATGAAAGAAAAACTGCACTTGTTGAATACCAAATTGAATGAAACAAGCAAAGCTACAGTTATTAAATACCAGTTTGAATAAAACAAGTAAAACTGCACTTTTTGAATACCACATTAAATATAACAAGTAAATATGTATTTATTGAATATCAAATTGAATGAAACAAGCTAAGTTACATTTATTGGAAAAGGCAAAGACTATTACATTGAACATCAAACTGAATGCAAATATCAAACCTCCTAAGATTGAACTATGAACTGAAAGAAAATAGGAAACTAAGTTGAATGAAGGACTCTAACTGCACAGTTGAAGCCAAGGCTGAGCAAGTGCTTGCTGGGGAACTGTATTTGAGAAACCACTTGTTTCGTGAAGTTGTGGAGCTGCACTAAAAAAAACTACTGGTTCAGCTGAATATTGAACTACTCAAAGAGAAATTGAAGTTCCCGGTTGCATGACGTGTAATGAGTGGGTTGTGCGATCCTACAACAGCGCCCAGACCAGAAAACTCCTATAAAGTAACAAGGAAATTTATTGTTATATCAAAAGATAAGTTACCATTGGTGTATACCAGACTCGGGGAAGGGAACCATGAGCTGTAAAGAATTGTTGAAACACAGTATAACAAACAAAGCTTCAAGATACTTCTTTTTGTGACATCTGTTGACATTGAACTTTGGGAAGGGAACCCTGAAACGTGCTGCCCTGGAACTATGTTGAATTGGGGCAAGGGCATCTTGTCATTTACAAAAGTGTGGAACTTTATTACTTCACGTCCAACAGAAGGTAATTGGAACATTGTGATAAACGGGTTGACATTTGGGGAAAAGAGTCTGGAGAATAAGCATGAGCTGGAAATAGCTAAGAACTTTACTTTTGGAACACTACTTAGTTTATGGTTGACATCCCTACACATTGTTTTGTCTTGGTTGTGAAGGCAAGCATCGGTTTCGGACACAGACTTTTTATTTGAACCTAATGAGACAGTCTTTCCTTAGTTTATTTAGGCAGGGAAATTCCACCTTAGCATAGGGCAAGTACGGCCTTAGTCCATCCTGACATTTTCTTTAATCAAAGCCTTTTTATACATTAAATCTGTTGTCTGCGTCTCCTTCCATGACGCCAATCTCACACGAGGGAGACACCATCAGGATAAGCACCAGAGGGGACGCTGACAACGGGAAGAGCACAGGAAGGCACACCACCAACAGGAAATATGCAAGTGGCAAGGGAGATCCCGCTAGCAAGTCAAGAGGCGAGAAGACACACACCTGGTCACGGAGGCGTGGCTATCCACGCTGTCACCACCTGCAGCAAGAAACACCACCAACCTAGGACCTCGTTGGCAGCAGGGGAGCCTAGCCGTGCCCAGCTACCCTTTAACCTGCAGAGTGGAACACTGCCCACAAGCACCCCATCCACACGGGGACCACCTGGCCGTGCCCATTGGCATGGACAATCAATAGCGAGGACGTGGTCAAGGGGAGGGAGTGCAGAGCATGGTCGGAGAGTTGCCCTGGTAACCAAAGCTATGGCGGTTGAGAGCGGGTGGGGCTTCGCTCCGTACGCTCGACTGGGCACAAGATAGGTGGGTGCCTGGAACCTGATGTGTTTAGATGCCTGCACAGAGGAGGACCCGATCAGAAGAAGGGATGGGGAGGAGACTGAAAAGGTTTGGTTCACTTCTTGTTGCAGGAGGTAGGCACAGGAGAGGGGGAAACCAGGGATTAATACCTGCACCAATTGTAAACTGCATAGGTTTTACCCCATTTTTCAAAAATAAAGTGAACTGTAAAAATGCACCATTCAGTGGAGTAACTTTGCTGAAAATGTTGGGGGGGGGGGACAGGACATCTGAAGAAAAGGTGCCCCAGCCAAATGAATGGGGACAAAATGGTGTGCCATGAAAGTTGGGGGGGACAAACACCCCTGCCCCCCTCTAAAATTACGCCCATTGCAACCCTTTATGAGAGTCTATTCTCGCTGGGAGGACACTCCATCCCAGAAACCCTCTGCATAATTATGTGCTCCCCTCCCTACCCTTGGTCGCTCGCACTAATTAGTGGAGATTTTTATCCCCATCCACTGAAAATGTAGGCCAACCTTGAATCATTTACAATCCTGGTTGCCTCAGAAGAGCTGAAGGCACGAAAAACTGCCCATTCCATTGGTCCATTGGACAGAATGTTACAGATTTTCGTCTGACTGGCACAAAGTTACACATCAATTGTCTCATGGCAGAATGTTCCCTCGCCAAGGTACAATGTGGCCTTTTCACTACAGTTTTCCCAGCACATCTTCGTATGTTGGCAGGGGAGCCAATTTATGCTTTTCCCAAGGGGGAGGGTGGGGGGTCAGCTGCTGAGATTCTAGGGCAGTGACATTGAGTGTGTATGAACATTGTTAGAGATTCGTTTTCATGGGGGGTTTGGGGGGTCTTGGCCCCAGAGCGCACGCGTATCCGGAGCCCCTGCACACTGGAAAAACAGGAAAACTGGGTCATGCACAGGAAGCACCAGAAGAGTAGCAGGAAGGGCAGGGTGGAAACCAAAATGGCGGACAGGTGAAATAAAGGCCATCAAGAAGCAACAATCCACCCAGTCCTGCCCAATTACGGGACTGTGGTGCAGGCACCACCAAAATCCCAGCCAAAATAGAGGGAGGAGAACACTATAAAATTCAGAGACCCCAATCAGTCTGGGTGGGTGCTTGAAGGATGAAGGAAGTTGAAGTTTGGAGAGCACACATCTGCGTTGTGAAGAGATGAAGCTGGACAGAGGGGTTTGGAAGTAGCAAACCTGGAGAATGATCAGACGAGGTTGGTGTAGAAGTCCAGACGCCTGGATGGGACTGGGCCAGGGAGAAACGGGGGTGTATAAATGATCAGGCAGTGGGCGAGGCCACTCCACGAGGGACCCATCCTGGAACGGAAGGGGAGGCGGTGAACGAGATCCAGAGTCTTGGGACCAGCAGGTGATTTGTTGCTGTTTTGTGGAGGAGGGGGATGGCGACTGCGGTGATGATGCTGTACGGAGGAGTCTACTCTAAGGGATTTGTAGACTAGTGACACTGAGGAGGTTGGGAAATGTACAGAGGTGGTTGGAAAAGGTTTGGAAGAGCCATCCGGAGAGGCTGAAAAGGAGGTTGTCACTCTAAAGTTAAAGGAGGTTGGTAGAGACCGTAAGGAGTAGTGTGGAAGATACCAGGTGACTGCCAGAAGGGGACAGAAGGTTGGTATATAAAAGGAGAACATCGGGGAACTGGAGTTTGTGAGTAGGTGATGAGTAGAACGTGGAAGAGTTTCCAGTCTTTGGCGGAGAAGATTTGAAGATGAAGTTGGGCACGGGATAGAGTTTGAGGTACTAGGAAGAAAGAGGCAGGAAAGCAGAGAAAAACTGGAGGAGGAAGGTGTTCAGATCAGGCAGGTTCTGGCTGGCCCGATGGATCCTAGGTGGGCATAGACGCGAATGGAGAAAGAAGTAGCTGACAGGGAGGATATCTCTGGCTCAGAAAGGCGGAACAGGGCACCAAGAAAGCTAATCATATTATATTCCATAAATTGGGACATCGCAGCTCTCCGACTATACCATAAGCCTCTAGTTATGGTGCTGCCGTTGAAAACTGAGAAAGCTGTGCTCGTCGAAGATGGCGGCCGTCCCCACAGAACCCTCCGCTATTCTGTGGGCAAGTATCCAAGACTTTCCAACAGACGGCAACATGTTCCTTGGTTCTAGGCACCTATTGACTACATCAAAAGAATATCCACTATTTTGATATGATATGGAATAATGCACCCTTATCAAGCACATTTTAAGGATAGCACAGGTCACCTGAGAGGTATGGGGTTTGCATTAATAATGTGGTCTGCAGCCTCTTGCACTATGAGGCACAGAATTCCTCAGCGGGTAATCATTTCCAAAGCGCGCAGCAGTGTGGGAGATGGAGTGCAGATTATAAGGACGCCACAAGTGAACCCAAGGACTGCATCTAAAATTTCACAAATGTGGCAAACACGGTTTCTGGTTCCATAACTCAGGATTAATAGAAAAACAAAAATGTTTACAATCTATATACTAAAAAAAAAAAAACACTGTACATTCAATTTGAACTCCCAGTACCCTGCGTCAGACTTCAGCCGTGCCAAGGTACAGCAAGTCCCATCATCAAATGTTCCCATAACCCACCCATAATAAATCAGGGAGCAGAGCCCACAAAATAGTGACAAGGACATCTTGATGGGGGTGGGGCCGAGGCGCACAAACATCCACACATTGTAGCCCTCCACTAGATCCCAGACCCGGTCACACTCACAAACACTTGAATAAATACACACCCAAAATCTGCCGCCATCCAGAAAGTCTGGTCAGCGGGCAACAATTCGCACATTTGTCAATCGTAACGCATGTTTCTTTTTCAAACTATGCATTAGTTATCTTTGTGCCCTAGTTACATCCTTGGTACCGAAATAATAAACAAAAATACCAATGGCGTATGGGGGGAGGTGGGGGAGCGCAGTCCTAAGAAGTGGGATTCCTCAATTGCACATGGCCAATGCATGACCAATTTTGCAAAAAGGTTATTGTTATTTTGCATTTATATAGCGCCTTATATAACATTGGTATGGTCTGAAGGCGCTGGTAGGTTGAACGCCATTGGGAACCAAAGTTCAGATCAGAAGAGAGAGTAGAGAGAGTCAAAAGGTGCATGTGGGCACCGGGTATGTGTACAGCTCGTGCGGTATCAGTGTAATAGCTGCTTCTTAGCGGTAGGTGTGGTGGTTGGGAGATCAGGAGTATGTGTTCATTCTGGCAGGGTTTATCCAGAGCGGAGGTGGCTGCGTTAGGCCTGAGGAGAACGCCCGGCTGGGGGGTGAGAAACCAGCAGTGTTTACTTAGAGTGATGTGGCGTGAGCGCCGGATTTTGGTATGAGAACAGTTATACCGAATGGTGTCATAGTATCTCTGTGTTCTAGTTGAGTGGTGTTGTAAAGGAGAGAGTAAGCGTGGTGATGTGATATGGTGGGTTGTATGGTCTTTCAAACATTTTCTGTATTCCAACCATACTATGTACATCACGCAGTTCTATGCGCTCCAGTCCGTTCCATGCACTCCCATCCACTCATGCATCCCAGTCTGCTCGGTAGACTGTGGTCTGTTCCACGCACTCATGCATTCCGGCTCGTCCCTCGCGCTTGAGTCTGCTCTGCGCGCTCCAGTCGGCCCCACGCATGTACTCTTGTCTGCCCCTCACATGTACTATACATTCACCTGTTTTACGCACTCATCCCCTCTACGCCCTCATCCCCTCTATGCACTCGACCCCTCTTCGAACTCATCCCCTCTACGCACTCATCTGCTCCCCGCACTCAACCGCTTTAAGCACATATATTCATCTCTATACTCACCTGTTCTATTCCTTCATCCGTTATGTAAACTCATCCTCAGTGTACTCTTATTTGCTCATCCACTATCCACTCAATCAATTCATCCGCTGTATACAGTCATCAGGTCTTATACAATCATCCGCTCTATCCACTCATCCGCTCTATCCACTCATCCGCCATATACACACTCATCTGCCATATACACACTCATCCCCTTTACGCACTCGACCATTGTACGCACTCGACCCCTCTACGCACTCGACCCCTCTATGCATTGTACCCCTCTACGCACTCGTCCCCTCTGCGCACTCGTCCGTACTCATCCCCTTTACGCACTCATCCCCTTTACGCACTCATCCCCTTTACGCACTCATCCCCTTTACGCACTCAACAGCAATGTGCTGTTCCATATATTCATCTCTACACTCATCTGTTCTATACCTTCAGCCGTTCTGTACACTCATCCTCACTGTACACTTATCGACTCGTCCGCTCTGTCTACTCATCCACTCTATCCCGTCATCTGCTCTGTCCACTCATCCGCTCCATCCCGTCATCTGCTCTATCCACTCATCTACTCTATCTACTCATCCGTTCTATCCACTCGTCTACTCTATCTACTGGTCCTCTCTATACATTCGTTCACTCTATACACTCATCGCTCGATACGCTCATCCACTCTATACTTTCATCCGTTTAATCTACTCATCCGCTCTATTCAATCGTCCGCTCTATCCACTCGTCAGCTCTATCCACTCGTCCGCTCTAACCCCTTGTCTGCTCTATATATTTATCAGTCATATATATTCATCGGCTCTATACACTCATCCATTCTATACACTCATCCGCTTTGTATATTCGCCGGGTATGTACATTCATCTGCTCCAGTGATCTAGATACTCTCCGCATTCGCCAGGTCTGTACATTCATCTGTTCCAGCGATCTACACACTCTCTGTGCTTCCATATTCATACGTTCCCCATACTCATGCGCTCTACATACTCATCCGTTCCACATACTCATCAGTTCTACATACTTATCCGCTGTACATTCATCCTTTCCGGATATTCAACTGTTTTACGCTGTTCTTCCACTCAATCATTCTTCCACTCAGCGCATTCCTTTTGTTCTACCTGATTCATCCATTCTAACTAATTCATCCACGCCATTCATTTCGTTCACTCCGTATGCATTCTGGTCATTCTAGAAGTTTAAATCACTTTACTGTTTCCGTATGATTTACTCTTATTAACTCTTTCACTGCTTTGATCTACTTTTTCGTTTAATTCTGTTTGCCCTTCTAGGTTATATTGGGGTTATTGGCTGTTAGTTCCTTGCATCAGGTGGTTTGATGGATTGGTGTCCTTGAGTTGCTGTTGGTCTGTTTGGGTTAGTTTGGTACGGGTTGGTTTTAGGGGAAGAGCAAGGTTTTCAGCAGTTTGCGGAAGGACATTAAATCTTCAGTTTGGCGGATGTGGGGTGGGAGTGAGTTCCATAGTGTTGGGGCCAAGGCTGAGCATGATGATCCGCCTAACCTGGTTGATTTTGTCTTTGGTATGACTAGGAGACCGGCTGAGCTTGATCTTAGGGTGTGTGGAGGGTGGTAGGGTTTTAGCTTGTCTTGAAGATATTGAGGTCCGATTTTATGCAGTGTTCGATGGGAGATGCACAAGGTTTTGAAAGTCACTCTTCGGGCCACTGGAAGCCAGTGCAGCGTTTTAAGGGCTGGGGAGATGTGGTCTCTTGGGCCGAGCGTAAGTAGCAATTTGGCTGCCGCGTTTTGTGCTCTTTGGAGTTTATTCAGTTGGTACGCATGGACTCCGAGGTATAGGGGGTTTGCGTAGTCCAGTCTTGATATAACGATTGATTGGACCGCAGAGAGTCTGTTGGGAAAGGAGAGATATGGAAAGATGCGCCTAAGGGTTTTAAGGTGGTAGTGGCAGGACTTTGAGACGTTGTTGACTTGGCGCAAGAGTGTTAGGTCAGAGTCTAGGGTGCATCCAAGATGTTTCACTGAGTTGGAGGGGGTCGGTAAGTTGCCCATGGCGGATGGCCAGGGCAGTGGGTGCGGAAGGAGATCGGAGTTGCCACATACCATGATTTCCGTTTTGGAGGGGTTTAACAGGAGGTGGCTTTGGGTCATCAAGCGTTCTATGTCGAGGAGGCAGGAGGCTAGGTCAGGTCGGGTGTTGGGTTTTGAGTTCAGGAGTTTTAGAATTAGAGTGTCGTCGGCATAGTTGTAGCACAGGATGTTGTGTGAACAAATTATTGGTGGGAGGGTGATCAAGTAGAGGTTGAACAGGAGGGCAGATAGGCATGCTCCTTGTGGGACTCCTGTGTCGACTGGTTGGGCTTGGGAGGTATAGGTGGAGAGTATCGTTATTTGGTACCGATCTTTGAGGAATGAGGCTATCCATTTAAGAGTAGTTCCTCAAATTCCTAGGGAGTGGAGACGGTCTAGGAGGATTGAGTGATTGATTGTATCAAAGGCGGTGGATAGGTCAAGAAGGATTAGTGCTGCGCATCCCGCAGAGTCTGCCGTCATTTTAAGGTCATCCCAAATAGAGGTTAGGGTGGTTTCAGTTCCGTGACGGGCTTGGAAACCTGATTGAGCGGGGTCTAGGAGATTGTTGGCTTCGACAAAGGCATTTAGGTGGGAGTAGGCAGTTTGGTCAATGAGTTTGGCAAGGAATCTGGTGTTTGAGATGGGGTGGTAGTTTTTGGCCTCGAGAGGGTCGAGCGAAGCTTTTTTAATTAGCGTTTTGACATGAACCGTTTTGAATGAGTCGGGAAAGATACCAGAGGAAAGGGAGGCATTTATGATGTATCTTGCATGTTCTCCTGCGCAGGTGGAAGCGAACATTTCTTTGAGGGTTGTGGCTGGGCAAGGGTCTAGCGGTGAGCCAGATGGTTTGCGAGCAGATAGGAGTTTGCGAAATTGTTCTGGTGATATTGGACTAAAGGACTTGAATGTTGGTTGCGTAGTGGTCGCAGCTGGTGGGCCGGCTGGTATGGGGGGAGAGTTGCATGGTGGATGTAAGAGAGCCAGTTAGGTGGCTAGAGTATTTGTTCTTTCGAGAGCTGTGGTGTAAAAGTGGAGGGAGAGCGAGTCGCACAGTGAATGTGAGGGGGTCGGGACGGTCTTGTTGCAAGTCGGATTGGTGAATTCGGAGATGATTTTGTGGAGTTCTTTGCTTGGGTTTTTGCAGTTTAGGATTCGGGAGTTGCAGTGGGCTTTTTTTGCTTTCCGGATTTCGGCCTTGTACTGGTAAAGGTGTCGGGCCTAGGTGTCCCTGTTCTCCTGGGTTTTGTTTTTATGCCATTTGCTTTCTAGATATTTATATAGTTGTTTAGTGATCTTCAACTCAGGAGTGAACCATCTGGGGAAGAGGCCGCGGCGGGTTGATGGTTTGCAGGAGGGTGTGAGCCGCATCAGAGGTGCGTTGAGCCATGCGTCAAAGGCGTCAGTTGCTTGTTGAGTTGGCAGGTAGGCGGTGGAGACTGGAGGAGTGCATCAGCTAGGTCCGGGACGATTATTAGTTCTTTCCAGCATTTGCGTAGATTCGAGGGTTCGGATTCGAGTACGGGAAGGGGGTCGGGTGAGTGAATGGTGAACGAGAGGATGAAGTGATCGGACCAGAGGATCGGGTTTGGGTGCTTTAAATGAATCAGGGTGTTGGAGCTAAAGATGGCATCAAGAGTGTGTCCTTTATAGTGAGTCGGGCCGTTTATGTGGAGTTGGAGGTTAATTGCGTCCAAACCGTCAACCAAAGAGTGTGTCATAGGGTTGGTGGGGATGTCGAGCCATATGTTGAAGTCTCCAAGAAGGGTGAGGTTGGGATGGTTTAGTTGAAGGGTGGCAATATAGTCGCAGAGGTTGTTTGCGAATTGTCTATCATAGCCAGGGGGCCTGTAAATTATTAGTATTAGGAAGGTGTGTGAGAGCGACAGGGAGAGGGATAGTCTAATGAGTAGGGATTCGCAGGAAGGAATGGAAGGTTGGTTGTCGATGATTGAGGCGTGAAAGAGAGACTTGAAGACGAATGCTACTCCCCCTCCTCTGGAGGGACGGTTCAGTGGGATGAGGGAGTAGTCTGGGGAAAGGCTTCATTCGCGATCGGGGCAAAGTCGTCAGAGAACCAGGTTTCAGTGATAAAGACCAGGTCTGGTCTGTCAGAGGCGAGGAGGTCAAAGATGCAATGTCTGTTTTTCGCTACGGATCGGGCATTAAATATGATGCAGTTTACATCGGCAGGCGAGGTTGGTCTTGGGGCTGGAGTGGAAGGTGGTGTTGGCGGGGAGAGTGGAGACTGGGGAGGGAGAGAGGTATGGTGGGTACTGCTTGATGGGAATAGTGGGCGAGCAGAAAGATTGGCAGGCTTCGGGCGGGATTGGGTAGCTGCGTGCGTTAGGATGATCGGGTTTGGTTCGGGGGATTTGAAGGTGGGGTGTGGGCGGTTAGGAGTTTCAGTTGCAGTTGATGAGAAATCGAGGGAGAGGGGTTTTAGGAAGGGTGAAGCCATGGGGGAAGGAGGTGATAGCGGGAGTGAGGTGGTGGGTTGAGACAGGGGAGGTGAGGAGTGCTGAGAGATTGAGGGGGACCAGGTACGTTTCCTCTTTAGTTTCTTTGTGGCGATTGGAGTATGAGAGAGGGTAGGGGGAATGGAGGGGGAGAGGGATGCAGCCTCAGTTCTTGCTAGGGCTAAGCGTGCAGTTTATAGGGAGGGGAAAGAGTGCGGTCGAGGGGGGAAGGTGGCGGGGGTTTGTGGGTGAGGTGGGGGGTTGATGATTGCAGGGCGTGGGGTACCTGTTGTGATAGAGAGGGGAGCGGGCATGGTTAACATTGGCTGGTCTGTGGAGGGGATCGGGGGAGGAGTGGTCTTAGGGTGGTTGGCTCGCCATCGTGCCCCTCTGGCTTGGTGTTTGCATAGGGGAATGGTAGGGAATGAGAATGGGGGTGGGATGATTTGAGCAGTGGGGGATGGCAGGGAAGGCAGAAGGGGGTTGAGGGCAGTCCACGGTGGTCATTTCTGACAAACTCTGGTGGAGTGGGTGTACTCATGCTTGGTACAAGCTTTTAGGTGGATTTTAAGAGGGCTTTCTAATGTTAGTTCTAAGTTCAGTGGGGGCAGGTTTTTAGGCTCACTTCTAAGTTCAATTTGCACCGGGAGGATATTAGACTATTCAGTGCATTTCTCGGTTCGACTGTACACAGAGGTGTTATTGGGTTATTAGGTGTTATTAGGTATACTTCTAGGTGCAACTGTACACAGAGATGATATTAGGCTATTAGGTACACTTCTAAATGCGACTGCACACAGAGATGGTATTAGGTCTACCTCTAGATTCAATTTTGTACAGAGGGGATATTAGACTATTGGGCGCAGTTCTAAGTTCTGAACACTGGGATGATTTTAGGTCTACCTCAAGATTTAATTTTGTATAGGGTTGTTTTAAGTTCTATCTCTAGATTCAATTATGTGTAGAGGGGGCATTAGACTATTAGGCACACTTCTCACAATTCGACTTTATACCGGGGAGGAGGTATTAGGCATGGTTCTAAATCAGCTTTGTACAGAGAGGTTATTAGGGAGATTAGTCGATTCAACCAGGCACAGTATTTGGCTAATGGATATTGGGCCCACTTCCAATTCAACTTTCATAGAGGCAATTGGGACACTTCTAGGTTCGCAAAGGTTATTGGGCACACTTCTAAGTTCAGCTTCTAGTGCGCTTCTGAATTCAACTTTCACAGAGAGTCTATTGGGTTCACTTTTAAATTCAACTTTCACAGAGAGTCCATTGGTTTCCCTCTACATTCAGCTTACACAGAGAGGCTGTTGGGCACACTTCTAGATTCAATTTTCACAGGGATGCTATTGGGGAGACTTCTAATGCACTTCTAGATTCAGCTTTCAGAGAGTCTATTGGGCATACTTTTAAATTCAACTTCTAAAACCAACTTTTACATAGTCTATTGAGAACATTTCTACATTCAACTTTCAGGGGAGACTATTGGGCACTCTTCTAGCATCGGCTTTCACAGAGATGCTATTGGGCACACTTTTAAATTTGACTGCTAAATGCGCTTCTAAATTCAAATTTCACATAGAGTCTTTTGAGCACACTTCTAACTTCTAGTACAGCTCTAAATTCAACTTTCACTGAGAATCTATTGGGTACAGTTAAAATCAACCTTTTAAATTCTAAATTCAACTTTCACAGAGAGTCTATTGGGTACACTTTAAAGTTCAGTTTACAGAGGGATGCTCTGGATGGATTCAGCTTCCAAATGCACTTCTAAATCAAGCTTTCACCCAGAGGTAATTGGGTATACTTCTAAATCAACTTTCAAAGAACAGCTATTGGGCACACTTCTAAATCAACTTTCAAAGAACAGCTATTGGGCACACTTCTAAATGCAACTTTCAAAAGGCGGTTATTGGGCACACTTCTAAAATCAACTTTCCACGTAGAGGCTATTGGGCACACTTCTAAATCAACAGCTATTGTGCACACCTCTAAATGCAACTTTCAAAAGGCGGTTATTGGGCACATTTCTAAATCAGCTCTCAACAGGTGGTTATTGGGCACACTTCTAAACTCAACTTTCAAAGAACAGCTATTGGGCACACTTCTAAATGCAATTTTCAAGAGGCGGTTATTGGGCACACTTCTAAAATCAACTTTCCACGTAGAGGCTATTGGGCACACTTATAAATCAACTTTCAAAGAACAGCTATTGGGCACACTTCTAGATGCAACTTTCAAAAGGCGGTTATTGGGCACACTTCTAAATCAGCTTTCAAGAGGCGGTTATTGGGCACACTTCTAAAGTCAACTTTCAAAGAACAGCTATTGGGCACACTTCTAAATCAGCTTTCAAGAGGCAGTTATTGGGCACACTTCTAAATCAACTTTCAAAGAACAGCTATTGGGCATACTTCTAAATCAGCTTTCAAGAGGGGGTTATTGGGCACACTTCTAAAATCAACTTTCAAAGAACCGCTATTGGGCACACTTCTAAATCAGCTTTCAAGAGGCGGTTAATGGGCACACTTCTAAATCAACTTTCAAAGAACAGCTATTGGGCACACACCTGAGATGTTGAGTTGTGAGGCAGGGTAGTATGGTAAGAAGTAATTGCTTCCGTCCCTGCCCTTGCTACACTTACTTGTTGCTGATTGGACCGGACAAGAAGATCTGCATTCATTGCCAGTCCTCCCAGGGCAGCCTGCGGCGTATCTGCGGTATCCCCTGCGGATACCTGCAGATACGGTCTGGGGCCGTCTCTGCAGGAGCCGTCCTTTGCCTCTGGTCCTTAGCCGATGGGCTGCCGGGCAGAGGGCTGCCCTGGGAGGACTGGCAATGAATGCAGATCTTCTTGTCCGGTCCAATCAGGGAGGGGTGGGCTGGAAGGCGGGAGGGCTCGAGAAAAACAGGAAGAGGGAGCGGGGAGGGAAGGCGAGTGAAACAGGGGCTCCTGGGGCTTTGGCAACGTGGATTGCCCTCAGAATATGCTCAGATTGGGGGCACCTCGAATACACTGGCAAACACTCACCTGGTCACGGCCCGCGGAACAAACAGGCGGCCTAAACCAGTGCGGGTTGCTAGACCCGGTGAGTTCAAAGCGAGCAGCCAATGAGGCACGGGGGTGGGCTGTGAAGCAGGAGAGTTCGAGGAAAACAGGAAGATGGAGCGGGGAGGGAAGGCGAGTGAAACAGGGGCTCCGGGGGCTTTGGCAACGTGGATTGCCCTCAGAATATACTCAGATTGGGGGCACCTCGAACACACTGGCAAACACTCACCTGGTCACGGCCCGCGGAACAAACAGGCGGCCTAAACCAGTGCGAGTTGCTAGACCCGGTGAGTTCAAGGCGAGCAGCCAATGGAGGCATGGGGCGGGCTGGGAGGCGGGAGGGCTCGAGGAAAACAGGAAGAGGGAGCGGGGAGGGAAGGCGAGTGAAACAGGGCCTCCAGGGGCTTTGGCAACGTGGATTGCCCTCAGAATATGCTCAGATTGGGGGCACCTAAAATGCACTGGCAAACACTCACCTGGTCACGGCCCGTGGAACAAACAGGTGGCCTAAACCAGTGCGGGTTGCTAGACCCGGTGAGTTCAAGGTGAGCAGCCAATGGAGCCACATTTGTCAATCGTAATCCATGTTTCTTTTTCAAACTATGCATTAGTTATCATTGTGCCCTAGTTACATCCTTGGCACCGAAATAATAAACAAAAATACCAATGGGGTATGGGGGGGCGGTGGGGGAGCGCATTCCTAAGAAGTGCGATTTCTCAACTGCACATGGCCAATGCATGACCAATTTTGCAAAAAGGTGCAGTTTTGCAGGTGAACACCGGGACTGGGAACCAAAAGAGGCCCTGGAAATAATGTTCAAAGTGGCCCCATATTGCACATTTTCAGCAAATTCAAACATTTTCCTATGAGAACATTTGGAAATAAAATACAAAAGAGGCCCAGGGTGCAGAGGCCTACTGGGAAATCTCCAGAGTTCCCTATAGGCCAGTCCACCCCTGGGAATAGCACAAGACTAACGTGTATTTGCCCCACCACTGGCAAGCCACCGCATATTCAATTGCACTCCTTTGCAGAGTGATACAATCCGATTCGAGATACCCAAGATCCACCCACACTTGCACCAGTGCAGCGGGCTATGCTTGTGACCAATGAAAACACTGCAACGACTGATGACATCACTAGGCATTAATGCTTTGTGTTTGAACTGGCTCAATGCCAGATGGTTTACTTATCTAGAACATGTACAAACCTCTAGAATAAAATTTAACAGCCTAATAATAAAGAGCTGCAGAAATATTACAGTTTTCTATGTGTATTTCTAGGTTGCATTCCTATGAGACAAAGATGGTCTTGTCCCATTGGATTAATGCAAGGGTACAAATGTTTCTGCATTAACAACCCCCCCCCTTGTTCATATGACCACTAAGAACAGAACACGCAAACAGCTGCCGCATTATGCATTGTTGTATTCATGCTAACCTCCAGGCATCCTTCAAAGTTTCGAATCCTCTTTCAAACACACAAAGGAGGAGGCGAGGAACATCCCCAAGCGCGTATTGGTGAACCCCATTTCTACACCAAAAAAAGTCAAACAAATAAAGGGAACACATTGGCTGCGTTATAAACTAAATAGACAACGAAAATTGTGTGGACGCTTGGGGCCTTACTACAGAAGATTTGCAGCAGAGCAAGTGCGGTTTTGAAAAATAGTAGCACAAAGACGAAAAACAAGACGACACGGAGCACCACAGGTTCGATCCCTGGGTCCGCGCTTAGAAACCTATGGGTATTAAGTGCGTTATAAATAACCTATCATATCATACCAAATACAAAAACACACAGGGGCGCTTTTCCTTCTGGCAGAAAGTAAACATCGTGTGTATAAAGCACGCTTAAAACTTGTTTGCATGCTGTCTAAGTTCTGCCAGATTTCCAATGATTTGTATTGGTGGAGCTAGGCAGGGAGTGGAGTTACCACCCCTGCCACCTCCGATACACTCTGCCACACAAGAACGCATTTGCTACCGTCCGCAAGCATTTGGATGCAGGCGGAAATGTCGCCTGACGTACGGAAACGGCAGGTGACATTTAGACTATTTGCACTACAAAATGCAAAAGGGAGGTGTAAAGGCAATGTTGCCTATTTTCAGACCTTTTTTGTATTTCTTATTGCAAATAATGTAAATTGCAAGGAGGGGACCTTTTTGCAGAAAAGGAACCTCCATATTTATTTAATGCATCTTTGCAACAGGGCAATGAATGTCCCAATGCTAGTAGCATTCTATATTAGCACCAGGGAAACATTGTCCTTGTGTAAAAATGCATTGAAAGAATACCTTTTTTGCACTCTGCAATGTCTGTCCTAGCGCTAATACCATGCAAATTTGCACTTGTAATGAGGCCAGGTTGGGAAGTCACCTTCACTCCCCTGTCCCAGTCTCTGGACCGTAGCTGTTCCTAACCCTGTAGGCACCTGGTAAATGGTGGCCAAGGGAGCAATTGCAGTTCAATGGTGCTAGAGGCAAAATACTATTGGCATTAAAGACATATACATGCACTCTACACAATGCAGGGATTTTGAGCAGTATGAAGAGTCCCCTGCTAAGCTCTTTTGTATGTTGAGTGGCAGGTGCAAACCAGAAAGTTTCATCGGTAGCAGAGCGCATTGAGTAATTGTTGCTGAGGTGTTATATGTCGGCACACCCCTTTTTGGCACTGCCGTTTCTGCGCGGGCCGGTTTGACGCGACCGATTCGGCACTGCGGCCAATTTGGCGTGCCCATTTTGGCCTCTTCGATTTGGCATGAGGGACGTTTGGGTGTGGCTGACATTGCAGCCATGTCTAATCGCTCTGACGCCAAATACAATAGGCCCGCAGCGAACTGGCCACGCCAATACGCCCTGCTCCGACCAGCGGGGCTCACATGTGATGCGAGGAGGGAGCGCGCCTCTTTCAGCGCTGCGTGTGTCCACTCTACAGACACGTTGCCCGCTACCCAGCTGCACGGACCGTGAAAAGATAGCCCAACGGTAAGGGTGCCCCGATCATGTCCACACCCTGCCTTTTGCTAGAACAGCCGAATTCTACAGTGGAGAAAATTGTAGTCCGCAGTAGAGAATAGACAGTTCTAGAAATACCTGCCACCCCTGCGGCTGCATTATGGCGCATTCCCTTCTGAACAATTCTTAGAAGAAAAGGTCAGGAGGTCTGGAACATCGTTACACGCACACTGGAAAGAGGATTAATGTGTATCGGACCGGGGTAGAGCAAAGTGGACAGAGAACCTCCACAGGAATAAGTGGGGTGCGCAAATTTAGCTCCACGAGGCCGACTGCGCCAGAAGCAGAACAGGGGGGTACTGGGGTTGAAGAGAGGTGATAATTTGATTTGAAATGAGAGGTAAGACTGCTACAGACCACGAAGGGATACCCCGGAGGAAAGAGGGAAAGAATCCAGTTGGGAGGAACAAGGGGGAAGCTGAGGTAAGGGGAACAAAGTGGGGGAACCAGAGGGGGCGAGGCAATAGGAATAAAGGGGTAGGCGAGGAAAGAGGAAGTAAGTGGGGGAGAAACAAGAGCAAGTGGGGAGAGACAAGAGGAACAAAGTGGGGGGGGCAGACAAGAGGAACCAAGTTGGGGAGACGGGGACAGACAAGAGGAACCAGGGGGGAGGGGACGAGGACAGACAAGAGGAACTCATGGGGGGCAGTCGGGCAGAGGAACTTGGGGGGGCTCGGCAGGCAAGAAAAACAAAGGGGGGACAGGCAAGGGGAACCAAGGAGGGACTGGTAGCATGCAAGCAGAACCAAGGGAAGACTTCCGGGGGAACGGACAAGAAGAAGCATGGGGGGAGGCAAGAAGAACAGAAGGGGGCAGGCAAGAAAAACAAAATGAGGGGGGCAGGCAAGAAGAACTCGGGGGGCAGGCAAGAAGAACAAAACGAGGGGGGCAGGCAAGAAGAACCAGGGGAAAGAGCAAGAAGAAGCAAGGGGGCAGGCAAGAAGAAGGGGGGCAGGCAAGAGGAACCAAGGGGAGACTGGTAGCAGGCAAGGAAAACCAGGGGGGTGGGGGCAGGCAAGTAGAACAAAATGAGGGGGACAGACAAGAAGAACCAATGGGGGCAGGCAAGAGGACCCAAGTGGAGGGGGGGCAGGCAAGATGAACTAAGTGGGGGTGGATGGCAAGGAAGCAGGCAATAGGAACCCGGGGGTAAGAGGAGTGAGAACTCAATGAAGAAATGGTACAACACACCTTTCTCCGTGCATGATCTACAACCCACCTCATTGCGACCCCGCGTCTCAAGGCACAAGTGTGCCGCCATGGGAATTTAAAGACCCACCCTGGAGCGGCCACCTATTAGTGCCAGGGCTTCAAAGCAAAAACAAACGTCTCATCCACAAACTGTATATTTCAACTGCGTTTTAAATCTCTGACTACCGGCATATATACACTGGAGTAAACCTTTGTTGTGTCCATGGTGCCCCCCAGTCCATGTGCCCATGCTATCGTCCTCCCCCAGTCCACACTCCCACTGACTTCCACCTCCAGTAAGGAAAAAGGACAACTTGCTCATGCACCACTCTGTCCCTTTGAAAAGCACCCCAAGCGCTGGCCTTGTCAATAAGTGGTTTAGGCCGCGATATTTACTTTATATCAGTGTCCTACACACATACAACTGATTTAGATTTTTTAAACAAAAAAGATCATACACTAAAATAAATAATTAAATAATAAAAACATGATTTTTTTGGCAGCTGCTAAATGCCAGCATTTAGCAGCTGGACATGCCGCCCATTGGGATAAAAGTCCCGGGCACGGCGGTTCATCAACATACCGCATTTGCAAAGAATGATCTGCACTCTTCTGGCTTGTTCCCCTGCTCTCCCCTCACCCCTGCCAAAACATACCGGCGGCGAAACGTTCCCACGGCAAAATGGGTGCACCAAAATGTCTGCTGCACCAAAACGCTTGCGCCGAATCGGCCCGCGCTGAACTGCCCGCGTCAATACGTCCTGCTCCAGTTATATGCTCAGTGCTGTGTGTAGATGCGGGGCCTCCCTCAATTAATGCACTGTTTCCACCTGCGTGTAGGACAAGCTTCCTCAATTCGTTCGGTTCCTTGCTTATATTCAGGGCGTAGTGAAAATCAAAAGTTTCCACCCGTGCCCATCTCCATTAATTCTCTGTTGCTCTCGCTCCCCATCACCCATGGCCCCAAGCAGGTCCCCTGTCCACTAGCTATAGCTGTAGATTTCTCTCTAGGAAATCCTGCTCTTCTCCAAAGCCGCTGTAGTATTATCTTCGCTGCTTCCCAGTTCCCCCAAGCAGTCCTTTCAGTTAATGTAAACTAGAATCCCCTAAAAACAGACACGCAGCTGCGTAGTGCGTACCTTTCTCGCGATAGCCGGGCAGCGTGCTTTTCAGGGGAAGTCCCAGCGCGTACTGCGGCTCTGGAGGCCGTGAGAGGCCCTGAGAGGCCCCAGCTCGACGCCCCGGCCCTTATCAGGGCTGCGCCGGCTTTACCTTCGCCCCAGTTGCTGCCACGTGCCCCATGGGCCCCAAGGTCCCCGTGTGGGGGCGAAGTCCAAGGCTATGAAAGGGGTTCTATCACTGACAGATTCAACCTGTGGCACTTCCGCGTTCAGGTGGAGTGCGGATGTAGGTTGCCCCCTCCTCCCCCCCATCTTATTTTTCGTTAAACACATATACTACTTTCGTTCGTATAAGCAGTGGTGCATCGTTTTCTATTGTGTGAATTAGATACTCGATTTACAGGAAGCGACGCGTCCCCAAAAAACATGGCGATTGGGATGTGGAGGCGGGCAGGGCAGAGCCCAGGTTGGTGGGCTTCTATTTACTGGCAAATGTGCAAAGTCATTTTTTTTATAAGCTTCGCTTGTTTTTTAAAGTTGGAATTAGTGTTTGCTGACTGGACACTTTAGTTCGAAAGCACTAGCTCCTTATCAAGTTTTGTGGCAAATAGTATCTTATATGGCTGACCTCGTGTCCCTCAGTTGTCTTTCAAGATACGTTTCAAGGTTTGAAATGTATGTACTTGAAACTCGAAGTTGCCCATGGTCAACAAGCCTGGGGCCTGGCACTGATACAAATTCAACAAGTATTGGAAAAGCCAATGGTGCTACCTGCCCATAAAATGGCAACAGCTGGGAAATGCTGTGAGTATGTGGGCATATGATATCAGTGTCAGGCTTTACCAGTGTTTTTTAAGTAAAAAGTCAGTGCAAAGAACAGATTAGAGGACACACAGATTGCTTGTAAATTAAGTGGCCGAAGGCAAACTTGGTTAAGACATTATTTACATTTAATTTAAAAAATGTTTATTGTTCATTTATAACGTGCTTAGTACCAGCAAGTAGTTTCTAAGCGCTGGATCATGATTCGAACCTGTGTTGCGCCGGGTTGTCTTGCTTCCAAGACAATTGCATTGCCCCTGAACTATCCGCTCTCCCTCCTTACACAAGGGGCCCCTTTAAAGAGGCATTTTAAGACTTTACCTCGCAAAAGACTTCTAAGAAATAACATTGACTGGCCCTTTAAACCACAAAGTTTGATGTTACTGTTGTAAGAAAGGCATGGCATCAAAGTAAGACAGACACAAGTGATCACAGTTCAAGGGTGTTTATTAAACTGTAAAATGGGTGAGATAAATACCTAATCTACACCTAAATCTAAGATGGGAGCAAGCTACGACCATCAAATAATAATAATACAGTCCTAGTGGAGTCTAGTCCAATAAAAAGGGCCTATAGTAAGAAAACCTATTGCTAATTCTTACCGCTATGCTACAAAATAGTGTGGGATAATGTTCACAAGAAAAGAAAGAAGTGTTCACAAAATTATAAATCAGGATGTTTTGGCCGGGGTCTCCCAACCGCACGTTTTTAGCACCGGACAAGGCAGGACTCTTGAGCAAAGCACACTCCTGGGCTTCTCTGGCACGAGCTCACAGTTCCTGGGGTCTATATCAGGGCCTTCTGTGTACAAGTCTCTTCTCATGCAAAGTCTCTTGCCTCAGAGGGCTTTATATGTCAAAAATAACAAAACAAAAGTTCCCTCTGTTAACCTTCACGTAGGGTGATTACTCTTCACCCTTGGATCCCCCTCAGCCGGGCTCCAATCCTCCTCTTAGTGGTTAGCATCCCTCAATCGGGCTCAGACTAAGCATTCATTGTGGACATCCCTCAGTCGGGTTCATACTTGTCACAATGTTGTTTAGCTTCTTTACACTTTTCTCTTGACGTCCCTCAGTCGAGTTCACTATCGTCTTTCAATCTAGTTCCTTTTTTTCGTAATATTCGAAAGTCTCAATTATCCTTTTAAACAACCACCTTTTGTTTGGTCCCCCTCATCCGAGGTCAGACCTTCTGCTGCATTTGCAAACTGTATACAAAGACTTCCGAAGGGCGATCACGTCTCGCTGGGTCTCTTTGTTAGCCATAGCAAGGGGGTGTTAATTTACAATAACCAGTTTGCACAGCGTTCCCCTCCGTCGGGCGGAAAAGAACGTCTTACAATTCCATCATTCGGGTTCACACTTTCCACAGTTCACAATTTCTACAACATGCCAAGGACTTTCACTTGTACAAGGGGTTTGGCTTGAACCTTGTATGACCACCTTGACACCTCACAATGGCCTTCTCTATGGCCTGTTGGTACTTGTAGTTCCACTTTCGGTTCAATACTTTCCTTGTTCAAGAGAGGGGTACCAGCCAGAGATCTTTGAATGAATGCCCAGGTGGCACCGGATCACTCTATCTCTGGTACCAAGACCTCTATCTCTTAATCATCTTAACGTTGCCACTGCAACCTTCAGTCTAACACAGTCCTGCTCGCTATCAGGTTCCTCGGACTCACTGGCTGTGCTCAACTCGTTGACGTTTCTCTTGCCGCTGGAGTTAAGGACGGTACCACAGTGGCAATCTTTCTCCCCGCCCGGGCTAGTAGTGCGAGAGGGTTCGACGTACCGTTGATATCTGTCGCACAATTCTCCAGCTGCGATTCCCAGTCTTGTGCTTCTTTTGTCTGAGGTTTTGCAGGTCTGGGTTGAAAAGGGCAAGGGCAACTCCCTCCTTGATGTCCTTTCAGGTCTCGACACCTTTCTGTTCCATTTGAACTGCCGTCCTGGAATAGCTGCTTCCTCGTGCATTTGCCCTTGCTCCGAGTGTGCTCTTGTGCTCCGCCTTTTTATCCCAGTGGGGAGGGGAAGGGGCTGTCAGGTGTGTGTAGTTGTCAGCAATTGTCTGACTCTGCCTGACCCTTGCTTTGGGACAGGTCAGGGAAACAGCTCTGATATTAGTCCGTTGTCACTCACAGGGTGAGAAAGTGTTCGTGTTGGAAAGCGGGGGGGGGGGGTAGAGTTTCTAGGTTTCCTACTGGACAGGATGGGGAAAAGGTGTTAAAAAAAAAAGGGGGGATACCGCATCTCACCCTTCGCTGTCCCACTTCCACTCCCCGAAGACCACCCCACCCAGGTGATCCACCCGCACTGGTCCACCCCCAGGAACTGGATCCGAATAGCAATGGTCGTTTCCTGGCCACCAGCATGACAGATCCCTGGGGACTAGTAAGTGAGACACCTTCAGGTTTCTCACACTGCTTGAGCGAGCTAGTTGAAAGAGATGGCAAGTGGTTGGGTTTTACGCAGGGCAGGTAGTGGGTGGGAATAGCCACATGGATTACCATGGCCATGGATGGGTAAATAGCAAACAATGCCCACAGGCTGTGTGTCTCTCCTCACATCCTTCCTCCCTCCTATCTGTACTCTAATGCAATAGTTCCAGTGCCACCTAATAGACAAAACTAAAAACTGCCACCAATTAATTTGGAATAGATTGGCAAGTAAAATCAAAACATTGTTGAATTGAAAAGGACCCTCCTGTTCAGAATGAAGAAACCATTGTTTACAGTATCTGATTAGAAGGGTCACAAAAGATAGCAATGGCTTTAAGTGGGCTGGGACTAGGTGGGGCATAGCCCTGGCAGTCTCCATGAAGTTGTGTTAAGCTAGGGCTCTGCTGGGCACACCGATGGGCCACCATTGGTATGGCAGAGCAAGCACATACACAACCTCTCCTACAGTGAGACCAGGCAGGCGCACGGGCGTGCTTGCTGCCGTGGTCCATCGTGAGACTTGCAAAACCGCAGGCAAGCAACTCAGACCTGATGAAAAGGAGGGTGGTGCAGATATACTTTTTGTTTTTTACTGGCAATGTCCCTGCTTCACACCGCCCCCCTCGACCTGAATAGCCCACCACAAGAAGGAGGACCCTACAGTGCTTTACGTGGGGTAAGAAATTGAGGGGGCCCCTCATTTGGGGGCATGGCTTGCATGATGGACGTGGTCTAAGACTTGATGGGCGTGGCCTTAAGAAGAACATGTACAAATGAACAGGGGTGGTGTGGGCTACATAACTAAGTGCATATCGCAACATAGTCTACTTGGTACATTCCTGAAAGTATAACATCAAAGCTCAACCTCATTATTTATTGCACCCCTAACTGGGCAAATTAACAAGGGGGATCCTGGGAGTCCCTCTTCCAGACATTAGTCCTGGTTATGAGAGACTTATCCAGAGTCTTTAGCTCACTATCTTTCACAGAGAAGAAATATCCCAAACATATCAGTCTTTGTCCTGCCCTGGGGCAGTCCAGCACCGTAATGCTAGGCAATTCTCCTCTGAACAAGAGTACCAACAGCATCCCCAGACACGTGTTTTGGTCTGGTTGGACCTCATCAGTAGGGAGGAGCTGCGCCTCTGTAAGAATAGTGAGCAAGGGGTCCACGTCTGGATTCCCCTAGTAACCTAGGGTGAGATCCAAAGTTACTTGAAATATGCAAATAACAAGGAGGGTCCTGGGAGTCCCTCTGCCATACATGAGTCCTGGTTACAAAAGCCTTACCCAGAGCTAAAGACTCTGAGTATGTCTCTCATAACCAGGACTAATGTCTGGCAGAGGAACTCCCATGACCCCCCTTGTTAATTTGCATATTTAAGTAACTTTGGGTCTCACCCTAGGTTACTAGGGGAATCCAAACGTGGACCCCTTGCTCACTATTCTTAGAGAGGCACAGCTACACCCTACTGATGAGTGCTGGTCACAAGAGCCTTACCCAGAGGACTAATGTCTGGCAGAGGGACTCCCATGACCCCCCCTTGTTATTTGCACCCTTAACTGGGGCTATTGACAAAAGGTTAGGTGTTGAGGCACATTAGCAGCCGAGTACAGAGGTCGGGCAAGACATGTGCAATGTAAACGGTGCCACTGGGATGAAAGCTTCTGAGCAGACCGGGCTCAAGCCCCCTGTAAAAAGTCAAGCCTCCAATCCCGAGTTTCAAGGCACACTGGGCTTTACAGCACCCTTTCTGTGAACAATTGAGTCAAATGTCACACAGTCTACAATCAGTTTCGCAGGATAAGATGCAAAAGAAATCGATGAGATGTCAAGTCAGGAGCATTTTCCAACATATTTTCATGATGCTAAGTCTAGTGGTTTCTTGGATAGTAATTGCACCCACCTTACTGTATATATGTCTATTGATTTCTAGCAGTACTAGTACAAAATAAAGGCACTATCCATCACCCACAAATGCCTCTCCAGTAAGGCTTCCATTTACCTAAACAAGATTGTCAGCAAAAAATAACCCACACGCATACTCAGATCCAACTCCAAATCACTCCTTGCTGTCCCCCGATACAAATGCTCCAGAGCAGAAGGGAGTAGTTCCCCTGTCATGGCCCTTAAACTTTGGAATGAGCTCCCGCCAATATGAAAAATGTAGCTTCCTTCCTCCGTTTCAAAAAACTCCTTAAAACTTGGCTCTTCAAACAATACTACACCACCCCCAAACCAACCACCCCCCCCCCCCCCCCACCTCCATTCCACCCCCAGCTGCTTTTAGCTCCTCGGGGAGCCCTGAGAATTTAAATTACTGTAAGTGTTCATGTATTGTTTTATACTTGTGTATTTTCACTGTATCAACTCTTGCCTTACATCATTCACTGCTACTGCAACAATAACAAGATGCCTGTAGCAACGCCGTGATACCCCAGGGTCTGGGCGTTCAACAAATGAAATAAATAGTAGTACATTAACAAATCATTTTGCTGAAAAATATATATAACACGTGCTTCTTAAACAGTTTTGTTGGAATAAATCTTTGCCCACTATATGCTAGCATAAAAACATGTCCATGCAGACTGTGCTCGTACATGTCCATGCTGGCTACACCAACACATGCCAGTATTTCTACAATAAGAGCAAACTCATTTGTACTCTGCCCATAAAAGTGGCTAGGGTTTTAATTGCAAGAACCAGCCCGCAAGACCTTCGTTTCCAAAAGGGCCAGTTTACTGTAATCTAAACACTATTTCAATCCTATTCACTTTAATGGTAAGTTTAGGTTTCACCAGCCTTTTCATTTTAGAGCTATGAATTATTCACTGACTACTCCTTTTGCACGTTTGGAACAGCGTTGTTCCCATTTTAGGCAGCCCTCCCTTTGAGGCCAGACCTGAGCTGCAGACAGGCAGAGAAATGCGTTCCAGTCTGGATACCCCTGCAGGCCCTGATGCCCCCTCCCTCGCAGCGGCTCTGTATTGTCTTCCCACACAAGCCAACTTTCCCACACACTTGGCCTCATTCTCAGTCCTGTTTCCAGCAAGAGAAAATTCCAGGCTCAGGCCTGAGTATAACTCTACCTTGGATAGAGTAACAGGTGGCGTGAGCAGGCAGCAAGGTTGGGGTGAGGGAAAGAAACTACTGACAGAAAAAAAGAAAATGTTGGTGTACGTGTAAGCCACAAAGCACACACTTACTCAGACATGTGCAGCTAAATGTTTTAGTTGCACATTTCTGAGTAAGTGGGTGCTTTGTGGAAAGCAATTATTATAACGTACCTGGTTGTGGCTTAGCTCATCCGGCGTGAGATCCTCCCGTCTCGCCGCGGGCAGGGACTCGGATTGGGATCCAGGCGTGCAGCAGGTAAGGCCAGGCCAAAATGGTACCTGCATTTTATCAGGCCTGGCTGCCTGGGTACACTAGAGGAAGTTGCAGTAACTGGCGCTTCCTGACGCAATACTTTTGACTGCTGCTGCTGTGACTGACAGCAGTGCCAGCCACAGCGTCGCGCAAACTGCAACTTCCTCTCGTGGGTCATGAGAGGAAGTTTCAGTTTGCATGATGCTGTGGCTGGCTCTTCTGCCAGTCAAGTGTTTTACATCATGGCGGCACAGAGGGCAGCCGTGCAGGATGGTGTCCCACCGCAACGTTGTGGGACCAGGGGGCCAGGTAAACTGCCGGGGCTCGGCCCTTGCTAGCCCTGGCCGACTTAAAGCTCTGGGACCCTGCATCCTGCAGTGCAGCATTAGTAAAGATCTGCAAGGGTCCCTCGCACATTTCCACTGTGCCACAGCTAGTATTCTGCAACACTTGAGACTCTGCAGGGATGTCCACAGAGTATGCATGGCAACATTTATGGAACCCTCACGAGGGAGATTGTATGATTGAGAGAGTGGGAATTTATTTTTTACCATTGACTTCGAGTGAGGGATACTGTGAGGGTTTGCTGAAGGAGGTAGGAGAAAAATTGGGTGGCTGCCGCACCACCAAATTATTCTTGTGAAAGCGTGGCTCTCTGTAAGGTGATGCTGCCTTATGCTTCGAGATGCTGCCTTATGCTGCAAGATGCTGTAGGAAGTTCACTGCGTGTGTGAACTGAGACTCCCTCCCCAGCACTCGGGTGTGCACCCACTCTCTGCCCGAAGCCCTCTACCCTCTTTGTTCTGGCAGAGCATTTAAAGTGTAAGTTATATAGACGTGATGGCTCATTTAAGAAACGATTATTCGACACAAGCTGCTCTTAAAGGAATGGTGCTGTCAGAAATATTATTGTCCCTATGGTTCGGCCATGTGTTTTTAACCATAAGTCGATCGATCGTACAAACATTTCCTATCCACCTTACCCGAGTATTCGTCTTTTGAACACAAGCGAAATCAGGCAGCAGGGCGCGGCCATCTTGTCATAATCTTATCACTTGCCGCATCGCCCTGGGTGACCCGCCTTTGCGGCACTAAATCATATCCCCCGCCCCTGAGCCTGACATCACTAGACGCGTACCACACATTTCACAACGCCAAAGCACGTCCCGTGTCAACATTCTCTGCGCTTCAGCTACTGACATGTCGCCATGGAAACAGCAGGAAGCCTCTTTCCTCGATAAGTATAAACAGACCGTTTCACAACACACAACAGCAGATTTTCTTTTCCATTCCTCTCACTGTATTTATTTGAGTATTCTGTGACTCGTTTCTATGCTCTGGTCAGCAACCTTCGTTGCTTGTAGCCCGTGTGAACAGATACCAGTACCACCGCTTTTAATTATTTTCGTTTGTTTACCACACAATGGCAACAATAATGCCCTATCTGTACGAGCCCGAGTATTCCGAGGAGGAATTACTGGAAAGAGAAAGATGCGGAAACGATGGGGTTTCGAACAACAGTTGGGAGGCCGATTCAACAGATGAAGAGCCTGGGCCTAGTTGCATGGACAGTGTTTCCACCTGGTGTACCTGCAATCGATGCGCGCTAGTGCCAACCGAGGAGGAGAACTGCTGCTGCCGAGAAAACTCTGGATGCTTGTCCTACATATCGCAAGGCGATCCACAGCCGCAATACGTTACCGAGCTGCCAGACTTCAGGGCAGCCTGCCTCACAAGGTCCGTGTTGAGGATTTTGATGGTGCTTATGCACGAACTTCGCGCAACAGTTTGCCCTTGTAATCCAAGTAACGAGTAAGTATAGTCTGGTTGTGATGTCAGTTAGGCCACTAATATTTCATGGTTGTCTCCTATATTCTCGTAACTTCAATATATAATTGTCATATCAGTTTAGTCTTGCAATTCTCTAGAAATAGTCACATAAAAGTAATTTAATATTGTTCAGTGTCTAGTTAGCATTTGTCCTGGCAAAAATGCCATTGGATACAAGAATTGTCATTGACAACTAAGGTTTAATACACTTATATTGGTCATTTAAAAACAGTTTCTATCTTTCTTTTTCACAGGTGGTACAGGCTGGTTCATTTACATGGTGGCTTCATGGGAGGCTTGGACACCGCGTTCGACGAGTAATACCCGCCTGTGTCGTTGGTGTTATTAGAGAAACTTTCCCCAGTGACAGCGGTCAGTACAGGGGATTTTCCCTCGCTGTGCTGCAACCAGACCTTTACAATGTGTAGTAGTTTTGTGCCATCAAAATAAGAAACCAAATAAAACACAACATATTTTTAATCAATGGTTGTTTCAGTTTTTAAGTGAATCAAGTGTGTCTCAATTCAGCAGTGTTCCGGTGCCTTGTCTGCACGCCCCCGGCCCATCCATCCACCCCTCCAGAATCAATGACTGTTAGCAACTATGGCCGTGCCCTTCCAAGGGGGGCTGGCAGGGGTGGGAACGGCCAAGTTGCCAAACACCATGTACACTTCAAAGCTATCTTTCGCGCAGGGGTCATTGTTCACATGGCCTCCTCAGACCCCGTGTCTCCAGGCAGGCTCCCCTTGAAGCAGGCTGCGCCCCTGCAATCCACATAAGTGAGTCTCCATTCAGCAGTGTTCCGGTGCATTGTCTGCACGCCCCCGGCCCATCCATCCACCCCTCCAGAATCAATGACTGTTAGCACCTGTGGCCGTGCCCTCCTAAGGGGGGCTGGCAGAGGTGGGAACGGCCAAGGTGCCAAACACCATGTACACTTCAAAGCTGTCTTTCGCCCAGGGGTCATTGTTCACATGACCTCCTCAGACCCTGTGTCTCCAGGCAGGCTCACCTTCAAGCAGGCCGCCAGGGGCGTAGGAGACACATAAAATCTGGGAGGGACAGGGGACATCTTGGGGACTTGGCTTTATTTATTTATTTATTTATTGTGTTTTAGTCAAAGAACTCGACTTTTCACAAAATCTGAATTAAAATAGCAGTACGTATTAAATTACAAATATCACTGTACAAAAAAAGAGAAAAGAAGAAAAGAAAAAAGAAGAAAATTAAAGGATGCAGCAGCAAAGAACATGTCTTTGTATGTTGCATTTCTGGATTTTTCATCTGACTATGAGCTCATGGTAAGAGAGAGGAAATAATTACTTCCAGTGGGCCACAGCTAGGACGCCAGCTCGGTAAGAGGCAAATCACCTGTAAGTGGACTCCTGCCAAATAAAGGAGTTGAAGCCTTTTCTACCAACTGCAAGTTGCTACTTTTTTTGTGTGTGGCAAGGAGACATGTGCGTCTCTTGGATTGGAAAGATGAGGGTTTCAAAGAAAGAGGAAATCTTGTTTGTACCTCTGAGTAAGCCCTGTTATCGGAGTAAAGGGACCAGGTGTGTAATGTTGCTGCTTTGACTGTCCTCTGGGGGGGGCTACAGCAAACAAGGAGGATGAGCGATCGCAAGCCCACCCCCTTATAAGCACGCCCCAGGTCTGCGGCCGGATGTGTTGGATCCGGGGGATGCCTAGTAGGTGGGGTGTATGTAGACCCAGGGGGTGGCCAGAGGGGCAGCCTGCTATGTGGGTTGCCCCTCTACCGCCCCGGCGAGGGCCAGGCCAGCCTCTCACGATGAGTCTGGTCCCTCTTATTCCATCTCATGCTGACTTCAGAGCCTAGCCTTTCTTTGCCTTTGTTGTTCTGAATGCAGAGCTGGACTCTGTTCCTTTCTCGTTTAACATTTGCTGCAAAGCCTGATCTATTTGATTCTCTCATATGTTACTAGGACGGCAGAGCATGGGTCCTCTGCCCTATTACATTATTCAAAGAGCCCCTCTGGCCTTTCCTTGCCTCTCCCTTGTCTCACTGCTTGCTTGCTTAATACATACCTCCTTGCTTGAGCACTCAACATATTCTCCCTAACACAGCAAAGGAAACTGCAGTCTGTCTTACCTTCTATTTGTTCCGTGTCTTGAATTGGCCTCTTATTTCCGCTTTTCTGTCGGCAGGGGAAAGGCATTTGCCAGTCACTGCTGTGTTGGTTCTACCTGGCCATAAGAGGGCAACAGCTAGCCAATATTGGAAGAACATGGGTATATTATGCCAAAGGCTGGCAACTGCCTTCCTAATGCCTACACAAGAGACACAACACTTGCCTTTGTTTCTAACATTAATTCAGTGGATGAAGAAACGCGAGAGCACACATATTGCTTATAAAGGAAGGGGATGATGTCACACTTGGTTAAGCCATTTTGATCACGGCAGGAGCTAATTTCCAGCTGTAATTAAGCGATTACCTATTAGACTTCTGGCTTTAAATAACAGTATCACCTGGAAAGCACAGAGGTTGCTAAACAGGGTTCCTGGAGCACAAGGGGTACCCTACTCGTTGGCATGGATGATTGGAGGGCATTCTTGCCCTGTTTTGGAGCCTGGCCCCTAAAGCCATGATGGGGGGAGGGGCCTATTACTTTTGGTTGTACGTACCCTTTGAGGGTGGGCAGACATTGCCTCCTGCTTTAGCCCACTAACAGCTCTGCTTTGCAATTTTATCACGCATACCTGTCAGGTGGCATGTAACTCAATGCTACTAATGTTATCAGCCTCAGAAGTCTGGAATCCTTTGCCACATCAACTAGGGTACAGGCTTGCCACCTGAGACTTACCCATGTCTGAGTCGGCATCTTTCTCCCTGTGGGGAAGATGGGGAAGAGACACACAGAAAGAGAAGGGCACAGTGCCCTTGTGGCTTTTTCACACTTCTTCCTCGGGGTGGGCACAATTCACTCCGCAGAGAAAGTGGCACATGCTGGGCAACGTTCTCCCACTTTGACAATGTCACCCAAAGAGCGAAATTTGCCATTTGAAATACCTCTGTCGACTAATTATTTCGCAATCCACACTGATGGGTTTCAGCACCTGCTTAACGTGAGATGACAATTAAGGGCATTTGCCAACGCACTCAAGAAGCACAGGACACCCTCTTACCAGCGACATGTCATGCTCACTCATTCTGATCACGAATTGGCATTTATCTGGGGTCATGTTAAATGTATTTATTTATTTATTACATGTGTAGCATCACACAAAACCTCCAAGCATCAAGGCGCAAAGTAAACTGTATGGAGTGGACCACTTCCATTGACGCACATTTTTACTTTTCTGCCACAAAATGGAAGATTTTAACATAAAAGGCAGGTGAAATCACATTGCTTTTCCACTTTGGAAGAGTGTAAATACCTCACACAATTAGCGATTGCAGGCGGAATTGACAATGGCTTCCTCTGGACTCTGCCTGCTTTTACCAGGTTTCATTTCCAAGCAGATCCCAGAGGAATCCCTTTCCTTATTTCCAGCCTGAGAATCCATGCTGGTAGTAAACCCGCATTTGTCTGGTGGAGGGGGAAATACAGGGGGTCCTGGCGTGTTCACTCGGCTCCCGAACTCCAGCCAGAAAATGCACGCAAATCTGGCCCATTAGAAAAAGCGACAGTAATAGTGTTTTCCACCACTTTTTCTGAACCAATTGACCTGGAAAATGCTGTGTTGCATTGGAAGCTGAATGCATTCACTCTGCCTATTATTCCACCGGAAGATTAAGCCAGGTGCTGAACACAGGTGTTACAGATTCCTGTGCACAATCTGCATTTGGAGAATTAACAACTGAGCTACCTTACAAATGATATCTCCTCTGGGGCTTTACTGTCTTAACCCCTTAGCTGCCATGGGTATTTCCCCCCAGTGCCAAGGCCTTTTTTGGTGATTTCGTTATGTCACCATTCAATCCCTCTTAACTTCTTTGTTACATGAGATATCTCGGCCAGAGTTGCCCATTTGCGTTTTTTTTCTCCAAAAATGGCAATAAAATGTTGTACAAAGAAGCCTGTGGTGTTTTCCTTGTAAGAGCTAGGAACAAATGGTTTGCTGTGCTGGATTTGCCATTTTCGAGGCTTTCAATAACAGATTGAGTGGAAACCAAAATAACATATTTTGATATGCTAATCAGTCGTTTTGTGAAAGGTAGGCAATTTTGTCGTTTTTTGTCCAAAAGGACAAGCAATGACAGAATGGAAGAAAAGGGTAGGAAAGCTGAATGGGAAGCCCGAAAGGCATACATTTCTGAAAAGTAGACAATATTCCAAGTTTAGGAAGGGGTGATTTGCACAGGTCAGGCAACAACTATGTAGGGAAAGATTCCATAGTTTGGGGGGAAATCGGGAAAATGACAGAAAAGAAAACACAATGTCCGCACATTTCACTCTGGTCACTCACCGAAACACGCAGCCAACAACACATGGCCTACTTTCCCGCGTTCCCACAGGTTTCCCGATGAAAATGGTACCTCACATGTGTGGGTGCACCTACCTGGGTGCAAAGGGAAAAGCCTAAAACACTGGTAACCGCAAGTGTTTTCGTACAGCAGATTTTCAGGAATTTTGCTCATGTGGACAACCTACAGATTTGGGCCTAGGGTGTCGAAGCCACGAAGGAAAACAGGGAACCCCATGCATTTCCAAAAAGAAGACACCCGTGGGAATCCATAGAGGTCTGACTTCCGCAAATCGCCCCATAATTTATGACCGACAATCCCTGACAAAGTCTGAAGTTTTGTGGAAAAAACACAATTTTCACTTTGTCTGGGATTGTGGGTAATACATCCTGGGGCGATTCAATCAAGTCAGACCTCTGTGGATTCCCACGGGTGTCTTATTTTCAGAAATGCATGGGGTACCCTGTTTTCCTTCGTGGCTTCGACACCTTAGGCCCAAATCTGTAGGTTGTCTCCCCAAACCTTTTGGGGGTTACCAGTGGTTTAGCCTTTTCCCTTTGCGCCCAGGTAGTTGCACCCACACATGTGAGGTATTGTTTACATCGGGACACCTGTGCGAACGCGGGATGGTAGGACATGTGGTGTTGGCGACGTGTTTCAGTGGGTAACAAGAGGGAAATGTCTGAAAATTGTTGTTTTTTCACCACATTTCAGATTTTGCCGGGGATTGTGGGTAATACAATCTGGAGCGATTCGCGCAAGTCAGACCTCTGTGGATTCCCACGGGTGTCCTCTTTTTGGAAATGCATGGGGTTCCCTGTTTTCCTTGGTGGCTCCGACACCCTAGGCCCAAATCTGGATGTTGTCCACATGAGCAAAATCTGCTCTGCCGAAAGGCTTGGGGTTACCAGTGGGTTAGCCTTTTCCCTTCGAACCCAGGTAGGTGCACCCACACATGTGAGGTACCGTTTTTGTCGGGACACCTGTGGGAACGCAGGATGGTAGGACATGTGTTGTTGGCAGCGTGTTTCAGTGAGTGGCCAGAGTGAAATGTCTGAAAATTGTGGTTTTCCCACCAAATTTCAGAGACATTTCCCTCTGCCCACCCACCAAAACACGCCGCCAACAACAGATGTCCTATCTTCCCGCGTTCCCACAGGTGTCCCAACGAAAACGGTACCTCACATGTGTGGATGCACCTACCTCTGCGCAAAGGGAAAAGGCTAAACCACTGATAACCCCAAGCCTTTCGGCAGAGCAGATTTTGCTCATGTGGACAACCTACAGATTTGGGCCTAGGGCGTCGAAGCCACCAAGGAAAACAGAGAAACCCATGCATTTCCGAAAAGAAGACACCCGTGGGCACCACCCTTTCCACTAAAAATATCCATGGTGGTTTAGTGACTCCCACACCCACCCAAAAGAAGTTATAATTTGTTTTATTTTTGTTTTGACCCTTTCCTAGGGGCAGATGGGCACATGTGTGTAGCCATCTGTCCCTGCGGAGGGGGGGCAAAATGTATTGCCCCAAGCTTGGGGGGTGGCTCTGCCAATATTTGCAGTGGCCTCCCCCCACCCCAAATGGATGGGGCATCTCATGCACCCCTTCCTAGGGGCAGAAATATGCCCCCAGGGAAGGCTACGTAAGGTGCCCCATCCACTTGAGGTGGGAGGAGAGGGCCACTCCCCTTTCAAACACAAAAAATCCTGGTGGTCTAGTGGGCCTCCCACCCCCAACCAAAACAAGTTATAATATATATATATTTTTGTTTTGCCCTTCCTTAGGGGCAGATGGGCACAAGTGTGTGACCATCTGCCCCCAGGGGGGGGTCAAAACATACTGCCCCAGGTTTGGGAGGGGTGGCTCTGCCAATATTTGCAGTGTCCTCTCCCTCCCACCTCAAATGGATGGAGGGCATCTCATGTACCCCTTCCTAGGGGCAGAAGTCTTCCCCCAGGGAGGGCTACATAAGGTGCCCCCATCCACTTAGGGTGGGGGATGAGGGCCACCCCCCTTGCAAAAATCCCTGGTGGCTAATGGTCCCACCCGTACCACCCAAAACTACGTTTACAAAAATATATATATTTTTTTGTTTCCCCCCCCTTTACCTGGGGGCAGATGATCACCCATCTGCCCCCAGGGTATTGCCCCCATGCTTTGGGGGCCAGGGGGGAGAGTGGCAGCTTACATAGTAAGCAGCCCCTCCCCCCACTTCAAAAACAGATCTCTGCACGACACACCAAACACATATTCTGGGGGGGATAAATGACATTACATCCCCCCACTTAGAATTGTGGGGGGGATTTGTCCCCCCTGTCCTCCAATGTCCTACGCCCATGCAGGCCGCGCCCCTGCAATACACATTATACCACAACATATACACGTCATTCATTCACAAACACACCCCTTTTTGTAATTCTTTATAAACCACTTGATATTTATCATGAGAACATCTTTGAGCACTGCAAGTCAACTCGTGAACATATTACTCGAGAAGCCCGGTGACCGATGCTAATCTGCTCTTCGTCGTGTTATCTGTGAACTTCTGTGACCGCTTCGAGTGAACTCGTCAGTGTGCTACCTGTGAACATCTCCCTGTTCTCCTGCCACTAACTACCCTGCTTGCTGAATCTAACTGTTTGTTGGTCAAGGTAAGGGCATGTATCCTAATTATATCTCCTTCATTTGTAAATGTATATCTATTTTGAAGTAACGTACTCAGTAGTGCTATGTTAATTTGTCTCATTGCTATTGACTTGAGTTTCTTTTGTTAGGTTATAGATATATCAATTTTTATCAGTGTCAATTGGCATCGAATTGCATCCTTTGCGGACCATGGGCCTCATTACGACCCAGGCGTTAAGGGTTAACGCCGTCGTTAACCCTTAACGCCTGATTCTGATTTTAACGGCTGCTTTTAGCAGCCATTAAAATCCATGGCGCTAACCCGCCATGATGCTAATTACGCCACCGTAATTTACGGTGGCGTAATTAGCGCCTTCCGCACTCCCATTATGCCCTATGGGGCAAAAATGGGAATGGGGAAGGGAAAATGGGAAATGGGGATTTACCGCCCCACTCACCTTGGAATGGGGCGGTAAATCCGCCATCCACCATGGTGTAAACGTAGTTTACACCATGGTGGTAAAGTTGGCGTACTTAGCGCCTGGGTCGTAATGACCCCCCATGTCTATAGTATAAGCATGTTTCCTTTTCATGCACGATAGTACATTCAAGGGATGAGTAACATGTTCTGATTTTCAACACATCAATGAATTGTTTGTGAACGTTATCCTATAATACAGCCGCCCACGCTGCACTGGTATTGCTGAATCAACTAAGAACTACTCAAAAATTGCTCCCAAATGCTATTCCGACTTTATTCGTGAAAATGCAGCCACAGGTGAGTCTCGCTTCCGGATCTAGCTTTAAGCCTGTATTTTCGATGTAAATGTCACTTGTAATACTTTCAATATTCATATGATTGAATAGATGTTTAAATAATGACTATTTCGCTAAACATCAGTCCTTGTTTTTGAGAACCCCCATAGAAAATGTATTTGTGGGCACAGATAACTATGCTATATTATGCATTTACATAAGCATAATGTTCTCGTATTCAGTCTCCTTACATGCCACTTTTTAATGTTGGCATTTCTAAATCGAATAATACTTTCCCTTTACAACTCCATGACTATCCACTGAATATGAAACAACACGATTCAACATCCATGTCTTGCCTGGAGTCATCAAACACTTCGAGCGCGTATCAGATAATCTTACCTAGCTATTCTGTTCCAGACTGGTTTTATGCATGGAATTTTAGATAATGTGATCATATTTTCACAACGTATCATTGCTTTACACAATGTTTATCATGGTTTGATATTGATATGCACCTTTGTCCACGTCCCAATGTGTGTGTTCAATTTCCAATATTTTCATCCTTACTAATGCAAGTACTGTGTTTCAGGGAGATGCTGAAGCATCCACTACAATTACAACATCCCTCGTAGTAGATCTGGAGCCAGAGGTATGGGTCATAACAGTTCAATTGAACGAGATAATCTGATCATATTTACATATCGTGTAATTGTTTTACACAATGTTTCATTCGTACTTTACTATTGATATGCACCTTTGTCGTCTTTCCAAATTGTGTGTCCAGTTTCCAATATTTTAATCCATACTAATGCAAGTACTGTGTTTCAGGGAGATGCTGGAGCGTCCTCTACAATAACAACATCCATCGTAGTTGATCCAGATGTTATGGGTCTTGACAGTTCAATTGAACGAGATAATCTGATCATATTTACATATCGTGGAATTGTTTTACACAATGTTTTATTCATACTTTCCTATTGATATGTACATTTGTCGTCTTTCCAAATTGTGTGTCCAGTTTCCAATATTTTAATCCATACTAATAATAATAATAATAATAATTTGGCATTTATATAGCGCTACGAACCCTCAGGTATCTGAGCGCTGCTTATTATTACCCACGGTGTGTGGTGCTCTGCAAGTACTTTGTTTCAGGGAGATGCTGTAGCGTCCTCTACAATTACATTATCCCTTGTAATTGTTCCGGAACCAGACCTTGTAGTTGATCCGGAGCCAGACCTTGTAGTTGATCGGGAGCCAGGGGTATGCGTACTGACAGTACCCTCTAATGAAAGAAAGCCGGTCTAATTATATGTGTAATGCAGATGACTTATTTTAAATGGATACTCTTTTTTGTAGGGATGTATACAAGACTTGTATATTGAATGGGAGGCACGTGGAACAGAGTCGGTGCGCCAGCTTGCTGATGGTGATGTTAGAGTAAAGAAGGTTTCAAAGAAAAGAAAGAAAAATAAGGTTAGTTATAAACAGTTTATATGTTTGGCAATTGTTTTGTGCTGAGGCCTTCATTATATGCTTTTTTAATGTAAATTGTACAACACTGTATGTTGAATTTACACTGAACATCCCTTTTCCTATCTGTCCTCTAGTTGCCCGATGGACTACGGACTATGCAGACACAGACAGCGATACAAATGACAGATGCTGCTTGCCAAACTGTTTTCACCATGGAGGAACTATTAATTGAGGCGCGGCGTGTTCACACTCGAGATGCCTTTGTCCAATGGCCAGAAAATGATTTTATTGTGACATGCGAATCCAGCAAAGTGTTTTTGGACCATTGCTACAATGCGCCTGCTCCACCAGATGAAGATGAAATTGAATTTATAGAAGATAGTTTTACATTACTCGGTGAGCAATTGACACAATCGACACCCGCCAAAAAAATGCCCCCAAAAAACAGTCGACATTGATGTTTTCTCCTATCCATGGTCAAGTAACAGATGTTGAAATGACAGAGACTGAAGCATCAACACTATTGACCGACAAACTAGACAAAGATATCCACTATAGTATGTCCAGTTTGGCTGATATGTCCACAACGGTTCAGTCCGAAACAACAGTGTTGCCGGATGACAGTCTAATAAAAGAGGCCAAATACATAGTATTCGACAGCAGCTTGATGGAGATTATAAAGATACTGAAATGTGTGCATTCAGTGGGAGGGGAAGTATCTGGGAAGCCATTGGTGAACGTGACTCGTCTAACACAAGGCAGTAACCTCAAAATACATGCCACCTGTGAAAAGTTACATAAAACATTTTCATGGTCCGCTCAACCAATGCTGAGGAAACTGCCAACTGGCAATCTACTGTGTGCAGCAGCTTTACTTTTCAGTGGCTCTAGTTTCATGAAGTTATCCAGTTTCTTTCAGTTTGTGGGACTCCATTTCATTTCTAAAACGCAATACTACAAATTCCAACGTGATTATCTATTCCCTGCCATTAGTGAAGCTTGGAAAATTGAACAATTGGCTATTCAAAGTACATTCTCCGACAAACGGTTCAGGCTAGCCGGCGATGGACAGTGTGACAGCCCCGGATTTTCTGCTAAGTACTGCACATACCATTTTCAGGACATGGAAAGTAAGAAAATTGTGAGTTCGGTGGTCGTGCAGGTGTTCCAATGTAAATCCTCAGTGGCCATGGAGAAACTTGGTTTTATAAAATCACTGGAAGATCTACAATCGAGGGGAATGCAAATCAACCTCATAGCCACGGACAGACACGTTTCAATAGCCAAGACAATGAGAGAGCAGTATCCAAATATTAAAGATCAATTTGATGTACAGCATGTTGCCAAATCAATCAATAAAAAAATCTTGGCTGCAGGGAAAAAAAAAAAGGTTTGGAAAGTATTTCACAATGGTCCCAGTCTTTCAGCAACCATCTTTGGTGGAGCTCCAAAACATGTGATGGGTCTGTGGAAATTCTATTGGAAAAATGGCAGTCACTAATGCACCACTGTTCCAACATTCATCACTGGACAGAAAACCAACATTTCCACCAATGTGAACATGGCCCTTTGTCCCCAGAGCAGGCACGGAAGAAGAAGTGGTTGATCCCATCTTCACCTCCACACAAAGCCCTTGAGAAGATTGTGTTTGATAAAACTCTATCAAGAGATCTGAAGGGACTCACAGAATTCTGTCACACAGGAGATTTGGAGGTGTTCCACAATATGTGCCTAAAGTACAGGCCAAAGAGATTGCATTTTGCCATCCAAGGGGTGAAATCTAGGACTTTACTAGCCGCATTAGCGCATAACGAGAATGTAGGCCGGGAACAATCTAGGACTGCAGGAAACTTAGGGATGCTTCGCTACACTATGGCCTTTACGAAAAGAAGCAAAAAATGGGTTGTCAAACCAGTATATGAGAAAATGGAATTCGATTTTGTGAAAGATCTTATTATTAATGTCGTAAAGATGCATACTCATGGAATTGCGCAGAAATCTGTTCAGAGCACACATACATCGCCACAAAACATTGCCAACGTGCCATGTCCACCCAAAGCCGAGCTTGTTGAACAGTTCAAATCCCGGTACAAATGATTACCATCTGTTTTTATTTTTGCCAAAAATGTTTTTATAAAGTGTCCAAATAAAGTATGCAATTTGTCTTTTGAAATCTATCCTCTTAGTCCGTTTAAAAAAAAAAATAGTACAATTATTACGATTGCTTTCACATTTCACAGTTTAGTCGAGCTAGTGTTGGACCTTCATTTTTTGTGTTAATGACCAATGGATAACAGTGTGTAAGAATCTTTGGGTTTTGGCAGTTGCCTTGCCATAGAGTTCCCCAAACAGCTTTATCTGCTCGTCACACAAAAGGGATTAGACCTAGGCTTCATAACATACTAGGCACGCAAGAAGTACTGACTGTGAAAACATGCCATGGGGTAGGAGGCCACGAGATAAGCAGAGGTGGGCCTATTACTAGACACATTTCCGTTTTTGTGTTACATCAACTATAATTTGGGAGTAGGGGGCATTCTGTCATTGGGAAGTTTCCCCTACCCCTCAGCAGCGCCACGAACAACGAGCAGTGACAGCCCCCAATTCTTTCCTCCAGGACCCGTGCTTCAAAATTCATGTTCTCATGGATGCGTTGACACTGGATTTTGCAAAGTAAGAAAGTATGTTCATTGTGAGTGAAGGTCATAAGCTTTGAATTTTTGCTTGGGAGCTGGGAGGCCCATGCGTCCCGCGCACAGTATAAGGTTCTATTGTTTTTTGACCTTGAGAGACAGGGACCATTCCGAAAGGGATTGAATTGAAGGGGGGGGGGTGTAATAACGTACAATATCATAAGGTTGTCCATTCCGAAACTGGACCTACTTACATATAAGTTCAGTTTATGAAAAAACATCGACACGAACGGAGGAGTCTGCATTACGCCAAGAGAATGGAAATGCTGAATATAATGTAAATTTCTCTTTAGACAATTTTATACCAGAACTAGTTGAAATACGGATAGCTGACCGTTATTGCTGGGTTACATTGTACTTGTTCGTTCTGTGTGGCATATTGCATGCAATGAAGTGCTAGTACAACCTTTGTGTGCTGGGCTATCTACCGGACACATGGGCAGGCCAGCATCGAGACACATATAGACCACCACTGGTTTCCACCTGGTTCTACACTAATAAATCATTAGATTGTGTGTGCACCTCGAATTGTTGCCCCAGTTTACGCATTACGTTTAGAGCTCAACATACTCCATTGCACTATCCTCGGAAGCAAATAGTGGAGTACTTTGATATTCCACGTTGTATTCTCTCAGTTCACATTGCGTCACCTCTGCGCTAATAAAGAAAATGATTAATTGTAATAAAGATCGGCTACTGAGACACATTTCTATTTTTATGTTTTGCAAACAGGTACATCGTGCCATTCTGCGATTGTCATCTATTCCAGACCCCGACCGATAGAGTCTTCAATCACCAGCTGCAGCTACATGTCAATCACTGGATTTACTTGACCATTTTTTGGGACGACAGACAAGGGCCAATATGCCCCTAACCGGTACCAGCGATTAGGAGCAACATAACAAACTTTACGGTGGTCTAGTCCCAAGTTGATGCACCAGCCTTGCAATTCACTGTGCGACCGAAGTGCTTCATTTAGATAAAACAAACACCCTGTGTACAAAAAAGGAACAGCGCGTGACTCACGATAAACATTTGCGGATTTGCGGATCGAGATCAAAGAAAAAAAGGCCCATTTTGATTGAATATGTCAGACGCTGAATGTTATTGAAACATTTAATGTGAAATAAATGTACATTACCAATTGTACAGACTTGCTGCTTCCTTTTAAAGTACAGTTTCTTATTCCTGTGCTGTGAGACGATGTGTGTTGTTTTCCGGGTTCCGTGTCTAGCCGCGTAGGTGACGACTGGGCGCATTTGGCTACACTGCCCAGTAACGTCACAAAGAGAGGCGGAGAATATCAACGATTTGGTGATGTCAGGCTCAGGGGCGGGGGTTATGATTTAGTGACGCAAAGGCAGGTCACCCAGGGCGATGCGGCAAGTGATAAGATTATGACAAGGTGGCCGTGCCCTGCTGCCTGATTTCGCTTGTGTTCAAGAGACGAAAACTAGGGTAAGGTTCATAGGAAATGTTTGTACGATCGATCGACTTATGGTTAAAAACACATGGCCGAACCATAGGGACAATAATATTTCTGACTGAACCATTCCTTTAACGTTTGGTGATAAGATCTGCAGTGCAAAAGGGTCCTTTTTATTCTGAAAGCAAACGCAAAACACCAGTTAGCTGCCCAAATCTACACATTCTTTCAAGAGAGCTAAAAGAAGTTACACAGAAAGTTTTAAATTATCTCCTTTATTTCATGTCGTCTTTCTTTGGTGCGCCAAAGAGTGTTTTTAGAATGTCATTTGTCCTAATATTAGAAGCAAGCCTTTGTCAGACAAGGCAAAACAACCAGGTTACTATTATCTTTTGCTGTGAGTCTTTAAGTCTTGAAAACTACCATTGTAAAACTCACAAGCTATTTTCTTTTGCCTTCCACTGAATTGCATTGTGTTAATTGTAGTCCCGATTCAAGATGGGGCGAAAATAACGTTACAACTGTACTGTTTTTGCATAACATATTTAAGTACTTATATATATGTGCTCGGTACTTTATAATAATGTGTGTACTTTTCAAGCCATCTTCATAAAATAGAGTATAGTTGAAAGCCAATCTTGGGAGCGAGGGTGACGATAGAGATCCAAGTATGACCCCTATGATCGCAAGACGACTCTCAGCCCGAAGACTGAGACACGACAGATGCACCTCGCTCTTAGACCCTTCACCGCCATCGTCAATGTATCGCAGGTGTGAGAAACATTACCCTCTCAGACAGCCATTAAGTGCATACCCAGTTGATGATCTAGAGGAGATGGAGATGCCATCAATCGAACAAGTCGACTGAACGCAAATCAAGAAATCAATTACATCATCATTTACATCACGACGTAGCCGCACTTAGACAAGAAGTACATAGCCATCAATTCTCAGAGCTACACGACCATGCATCAGCTTATTGCATATAGACATGAAACACATGCTTATGATTCACGCTGGTATTAATCTGTGATTAATCTAATTGTAGGCCTTCCATTCAATGCTGGATCTGAAATGTTAGTTAGCTTTGATATTGTATCTTTGTATACCAAGATACCGCAACCAGCTATATTAGAGATGGTAGAGGAATTGCTATAGAGTAAGCAACATGAGGGATTCACACCCAACTCCTTCATTCTCTGGTGCACAGAGATGGCATTAACTGAAAATGATTTTGTATTAAACGAATCGGCCTCCCAGAGGCCAAGCATTGTTGCGCTCTGCGCATTTCCCTCTCGGGGGTCCCCGCATGTGCTATTGTGCACAGCAATGTAGTAGGCCTTTCAAGATGGCCGGATTATGAATCCTTTGGAAATATGTTTTTTCGTGTGTCTGGGCCAGCCCTTGCCCCCTCTCCCATTGGTTGCATTGTTCTTCTTCAGGCAATTGGCGCAAACAGGAGGTGGGAGCAAGCCAAGACAAACAAGGCCTACAACGAAGGCCCCTGTCCACTACCAGAACGCTACTTGTGGTATTTCTTGTCACTGCTGCACTTGAACTTCCCGATGTTGTGACCTCACTCAACCTTTAAATCTGGACTTCCGTAACA
Organism: Ambystoma mexicanum; assembly: GCF_040938575.1. Taxonomy (NCBI): domain Eukaryota; kingdom Metazoa; phylum Chordata; class Amphibia; order Caudata; family Ambystomatidae; genus Ambystoma; species Ambystoma mexicanum. The sequence goes on from NC_090925.1 coordinate 836,654,814, forward strand.
CTCCTCCATAACTATGGGTACACTCCCTACTCTGGAAACACTTCTACCCTCTTTTGCCTCAGCCTCCTTCTCCGCTTGACCCCCATATTTGCACTTCTGATTACACAGAATGTTCACACCAACTTCTAACTTCTGTATCTGGGTGTTTTTCAAATTTTTCATGCATTTAGCTATGTTCAGATTTGGCTGTGTTTTCATGCATTTAGCTTAGTTCAAATTTGGCTGTTTTTAGCTTAGTTGCAATCATTCTAATTGGCTATCTCTACCAATATCCTTTTTCTCTAACCCCCCCACCCCTCTTGGTTGCCTGCATGCTTGCCTGTTGTATCTCGCCCCCCTGTTGTTGCTTGAGATGTCTGTCTATTTGAATCCCTCTTCTTGCTGTCCCCTCCTCTCTCCTCTCCCCCCTCCCTTCACTGTATCCTTAGCACTTACTCTATCACAAATGTCGCCTGACCTGTACAATAGCAGCTTATTTGTCTCCTCCCATCCCTCACCTGTTTTTCCTCCCTTTCCTCCTCCAGCACTATCTGAAATGTCATCAGGTCTAGGACGATAGTTGCTTGTTTTGTTCTTCTCCTTCTCCCTGTCCCCTACAAACAACCCCCTCACCTCTTGCTAAATTCCGGCACTACCAAAATTGTCATCAGGCCTAGTAAGGTAGACGCTTGTCTGTCTCATTCTCCTTCCCACCCTCCTCCTCCCCTCCTTATTGTCAAAAGCGCTTGCACTATCTGAAATGTCGCCAGGCTGAGTACGATAGCTAATTTAACATTCTTAATGTATCAAGGACTTGTAAGAATGTCATTGTATTCTCCCTTGTTCCCTCCCTGCCTTGAAGCACTTTGAAACATTGTGTATAGGCGCAATATAAATAAACAATCAATACAATTCAAACGACACATTCTACCATCAAATACATGGCACTGCCATGGGATCAGCTGTAGCCCCCTCTTTGGCTAACCTTTATGTGGAAAGCATGGAAAGAAATGTAATACCAAGAGACAATCCATTTAAACACCAGATTAGATTATGGAAAAGATACATCAATGATGTTTTAGTAATCTGGCAGGGAAGTATTATAGAACTCAAAATGATTTATGTATGGCTTACCCAACAGAACCCTTACTTACAGTTTACTAAAAATCAGAGTATCAGAGTTAAAACAACATCAACTTCTTGGACTTGACCATTTTTGCTGACCATACTAGTGGCTTGTTAGAAGTAAAACCTTTCAAAAAATCTACTGATAAAAATTCCCTTCTATTCTTTGATAGTTTCCATCCTAATTATACAAGGGAAAATGTATCTGTGGGACAATTCCTCAGTCTGAAACGGAACAGTACTAAAAAGGAATATTTTGAGGCTAAGCAATCCAGTTTAATAACCTAATGAGAAGAAGGTACCCTAAGAAAATTGGGAGAAGTGCTTGGAAACCAACAAGTAACAACAATCGTGAAGCTATGTTAGAATATAATAAAGAATCGAAAGAACCCAATGACAACATCACGTTTGTAAGCACATTCAATGTACTGTCCGACCAAATTCAAAAAATTGTTCAAAAACATTGGCAGATTTTGACTAACGGAGACACTACCCTGATTCAACCAACATGTGCCTTCAGAAGATGTAAAAACCTTAAAAAGATGGTAACCCGGAATGACGTTTATCAGAAACCTATTAACGAAAAGACACTAACAGAGACAGGAGGAATGAAAAAACCCACGGGACACAGCCCTGAGGCTAATGTAAATGCTGTGCCCAGATGAGTAGAACACTATAGGTTGTTGAGTCATATATGTGATTTGGTGCCCGTGCAATAAAATGTACATTGGCAAAACAGAAAGAAAGGTGAAATTAAGAATTACGGAACATAAGAGCTGTATCTGGAACAATATTTTGACTGAACCCCTTATTGGACACATTTTAAGTTGTGCGGACATGGATGTGATGAACTCAAGTGTCAATCTCATTCAAAATTGATCCAGATCAGGTTAATAACTAAAAAAGAAAATCATTGATGGAGACTTGTTTAATCTATTTGACTAAGTATTTGACCAAGAGTCACGAGATCGGACTTAACGAGATGATTGAATGGGAAGCAGTTTACTAATTTAAATAACATTAAGACGTAAACATTCCCGATAACATCTCATCTTTAATTGAATTTTTATAGACTGACTGGTGTGTCGTAGTATCTTGTACCAGGTGCGTGGTACAAAAATTGTATGGGAAATTAAGGAATAGTATGTTCACCAACACAGTATCGGTGTCACCTCAATCTGAAAGATTGTGAATCTATCTGCAGAGTCAACCAATTGAATTGTTTGTATTACATAACCTTTTATTACAATCTTGACTAAAGAGTGTTATGATAATTACATATGCGTTAAGCTATATGCCTGGATGAAGCAATTACTAGCTCAACATGGCCAACTCAAGTAACGCGGTTTCCATAGAGTGCTAAGATAGTAGATTGGCCTTATAACAGAGTGTTCTTTATATCCATGTTACTTGACTGCTCCGGATATCCAGCTAGAGGATACGTGTGGAAATGAGATACAGACGATACGTTTTGAGGTGAGATGTAAGGATGCAATATTCAAACACACGAATGTACTGTACAGCAAGTAATTCTCCCGACAACTATGTATATGTCACGGATGGCACTCTGTCAAGAGTGACACAGGGCACCCAGGTAGGGTTTGGGTAGTTGTGCTTATGTTAGGTAGACAGATAAGTACACACTCAGTGGGAAGTTCAAACAGAACAAAGAGTAGGCAAGTGTAGCAGGAAAATAAAAGGTACAAACAAGCTGGATTCCCTCTTGGGGTGTATGCAGAAATGGGAAAGAGTGTTCCACGGACCTTAGGAAACTCCAGCCTTCTGCACAGATTGCTATAACAGAGGCCCACGCTGTATGCTCCTGGCTAGGAACAACAGCTGTGGGTGTCTGTAACACTGAAACGCGACAAGGGAAGGGGCAGAGGTTGCCTGCCGGAAACCAACAGTCAAGCTCTGTACAAAGGGATCTACATACAATACAAGAGAAGACAAGAACAGAAATATCCAGGGAAAAGGAAGTCGATGAGCAAACTAGCAGAAGGAAATTAAGGAAAAGCAGTATAACTGAAATGGACAGGGATCAAGAACAGAGGGTTGAAAACAAGCAAGAAAGCAAGGGAGCAGCATCCAGGAAACAGGGGGGCTGCAATAACCAATGGCACAACGTGCAGGTAAACTGTTGTGGACTGCAGAGGACTGTAATATGCTGCAAGGCAGAGAGTCCAGAGGAGCAGGACAACAAGGAGCGAGCCCAAAGGAGCAGGGCTGCAAGGCAGGGAGCCCAGAGGATAAGGGCTGTTGGCAAGGAGCCCAATGGACAAGGGCTAAAGGCAGAGGAGTGTAGCAAGCTGCAAGGCAGGGGTACCAGAGGACAAGGGCTGTAAGCAGCGGAGTGAAGCATACTGCAAGGAAGGGAGCCCAGAGGATAAGGGCTGTTGACAAGGAGCCCAAAGGACAAGGGCTGTAGGCAAGGAGCCCAAAGGACAAGGGCTGAAGGCAGAGGAGTGTAGCAAGCTGCAAGGCAGGGGTTCCAGAGGACAAGGGCTGTAAACAGCAGAGTGAAGCAGACTGCAAGGCAGGGAGACCAAAAGGCTAGGGCTGTAGGCAGCAGGGTGTAGCAGGCTGCAAGGCAGGAAGCCCAGAGGAGCAGGGCTGTGAGGCAGGGAGCCCAAAAGGCTAGGGCTGTAGGCAGCAGGGTGTAGCAGGCTGCAAGGCAGGAAGCCCAGAGGAGCAGGGCTGTGAGGCAGGGAGCCCAAAAGGCTAGGGCTGTAGGTAGCAGGGTGTAGCAGGCTCCAAGGCAGGAAGCCCAGCGGACAAGGGCTGTAGGTAGAAGGCAGCGGAGTGTGATCGGCTGCAAGGCAGGAGCCCGGAAGACAAGGGCGGTAGGTAGAAGGCAGCAGAGCATAATCGGCTGCAGTGCAGAGAGCCCGGAAGGGCACTGGATCAAAAGCAGGAGAAAGCAGGAACAGCATACAAAATTCGTAGCTCAAAGCAAAAAGGTGCTGGGAGGACCCTTAATGCAAGAGACTGAGCTCCTGCAGGCAGCAGCTTAAATACTGCCCTGCAAGGTACTGAGGCAGGCTAATTGGCCGCACCTGGATCAGCACACCTGAATACAATCTGCCTCCTCCCTCTCTGGTCCTGAGATGGTGGAAGCAGCGCTGATCCCTAGGGCTTCTGGGGATTGTGGTTCCGATACTGACGAATTGGAATGGCCAGGAATAGATAGTTGTAGCAAAGTGCATTGTGGTAAGTGTAGTTAGTTGAGTAAAATAAAAAAGCACCAAAGTCACGCAAATGGGAATTAAGGTCCAAAATGTGAATAGGGGTTGTTCCAAGAGTATTCTGTAGGTAAATGAATAACAATTAGTCCATGATGGTCGCCAATGTGTGCGCCCATGGCGCAGGCATGACAGTATATCAGAGTTATGGAGGTTATAATAATAGCCGACCGTTAGATGAATATCAAGTGAATATACAATGATGTCGTACTAGTTTTTTAGCATGTGACGAGATCAGGTGCCCAAGAACTCTAATATGAGGTTTTGTATTCTCTTGAGGCACCCTAATTTGAAAGACTGAACAAGATAGTCCCATATAGGATTGTGCCATCTTTACGAATACTAATTTAACTTTTGCCATACCAGCGGTGCTGTATTGGTCTAAGAAATTAGAGCAACCTAATAAATTATGACAGAGTGAGTCTATTTTGGATGACATTGGCTAGGCCACTTTTATTAATCGTATCATCAGATCCTATGCCTGGCTGAAAACCAAGGTAGTTATGGTGTTTTTGTGTACCCACAGGACGTTTTTTGACAAAGGTTTCTCCTTCTTGAACTTACCAGACTGCCAGCGTTTTAGTCTGAGGTAAGCTTGTACAACATCTCTCTCATTTATGATAATTACCTCCCACATTACTATTTCAATGTGGTTAATATAACAGCTTTACTAATAGCTGTTTTTCTATGTGCTTTTCTGTGATGTAGGAAGTCACCTGGTACACCCTTATATGAAGAGAATTGAGTAATACAGAGTCGTCAATAATGAGCCTTTGTACCTCATTCCATGTCGTAGTTGGACTCTGTTGAATTAACATTCATCCTGCTGCAAGATCACTATCATACCCTGATGAATTTCCTGGGCATTGACCTGCCCAGTGATACAGACCTTTTGGGAGGGAATCAGGGAGAGAGTGGCGGGAGGTGGCATCCAGGTGCAAGTATGGGACCCCGAGCCGTACTTACTGGCCCTTGTCCCAAGAGGAGGCAAACAAAGGACGCACATGGCCAAAATGAAAGACCTGGCGTGCATACTGGCCAAACGACGGATAGCAATGTCATGGAACACCAGGATGGGCCCAACTATAAACTCATGGTGGTCAAATCTTCAGAGGTGGGCACTAGCAGAGACGGTGGCCTGGACAAGTCGGTGCAAAGGAGAGAAGGGGAGAGCGGGCAAAAGATACTAGCATTGAACTCCTTGATGCAAGACCTATTTGGACCAGAGGCAGAGACCGATATGGATGGCCCCAGGAGCACGGACGAGAACCAACTAGAAAATAGATAGACATAAGGCACGCCCCCAAAAAGGGGAGGGGGTGCAACAGACACGGATCTGAGAGTAAACCAAAGGATAACGGTAGACCAGGACAGTATAGCCGAAACCGCTCCACGAGGAAAATGAAGAAGCGGAATCCATGCTGAAAGTGCCATAGTGAAGTTTATGTTTTGTTTGTATATTTGTTATTGTTGATGGTGGTTGTTTGAAAAATGATAATAAACAGTTTATTTAAAAAAACTCTATTTGTAGATGTTGATGTAATCTTTCATGGATGTTTTTTATTGTATTTAGCAACATTTTATATATATTGAACGACTTGTTTATTAAAAAATTATTTTTAATTGTATTAAGCACTTTTGCAGTCACGATCACACGTGACGAAGAATTTTGCTTATTATTTTTCCATCAAAAGCAATGTATTTTTAACATTTTGTATGAGTAATAAAATGTAAAAATCTATTGATTGCTAAATGTAGTGGTATTCTGTTTCTCTGTAAGATTTAGGTGTCTTTCTGAATCACTTAGAGCCTAGTTTAACACATACCGCCCTAAGTCTTTTGTGTTTAATGAAGTATGTTCCATACAAGGATTGACTTTGTGGCGATGTTTCCTAGAATCCTTAAGTGTTGTTTGAAATCACGCTGGTAGATGACAGACACACATACATATATCTATATATAGTCAAATTCTTCGCCAAAGCTGTACCGCAAGACACCAAAGTATACATATATGAAGCTTGCACATGATTGACTGCCAATAACATGGAAAAGCCGTAAGGACAAATATGGAAGCTATAGGCCCACTGAAATGAATGAGGAAGGGAAGACAAGCTTCGAGTGCATGGAAGAGCTTGCATGATCACTACAGCCAGAGGCAAGCAGAAACGATGCACTCAGCCAATTACGAGTGGAGATGGAAAGTTCCTGGTTACCAAGACGATAAGCCACCTGTGAGAAATTCAGACTAAAATCTTCATAATTACAGGCAAGAGAGCTCCATTTCGTGGTCTCAACACACGTGACCCAGCAGAACAAGACAATGGGGGTCATTACAAGTTTGGAGGTAGCCATGCCGCTAATAGCTGGCATGGCTACCCCCTTACCGGGTACCGCGTCCGGGTTCCTTGAATGAGGAATTACAGGGCCATTCCATCCTTGGAGGGCCTGGTAATTCCTCATTCAAGGAACCCGGACGCGGTACATCCCCATTCCCATTCGAGCCCCCATAGGGCTCAATGGGAATGGGGAGCATGCCAACAACGAGCCTGTTAACAACAAGCACATTGTTAGCATGCTGGGCTGCTAGTGGGACCCGCTAAGGCCGCCTGGTAAAACCAGGCGGCCTTAGCGGGTCCTGCGAGCAGAACTCGTAATGAGGCGGTAAGGGGTTGACGGCTCCAGCACCTTTACCGGCACCATTAACCCCTTACCGCCTCACTTGTAATGACCCCCAATGCCCATTCAATCGAGGTGGACGGAGAGAAGCTGTTCCTACCAAATCAGAGGTGAAAAGATACAAGTGTTGCTCACAAACTGCCAACTGAATACACTCTCCCAAGCTTAGGTGATCAGAGGTGGCAACATTAGGGAGCACACAGCCCCTCCATGTTCATTCTCATTGCCTCGAAAAAGTACACTCGGACTGGTAATTGTCCAGGGTCCCAGGGCTGGAAGGACCCACTTTACCCAATCCAGAGCCACCTTTCACATGAAGATATAATATGTTGCAGCAGCCAATGGTCTCCCTTTGACCCTGTAGCACTGTAGATTGAAACATGCAAAGGTGGTCGCAGGAGGAGCCACCAGATCTGGCTATCCAATAGTAGAGTTAACACCTATAGGACATGTATCTAGTTCACCTAAACTGACCAATGTGAATGCCTGATAGGTTACAAGGACGGAGCTTGGTTTTGTGACATCACACCTGGATAAAACCGGGGGGGCACACTCAGTAGATGAGAACCCTGGAGAATTCATGTTTTTCTAGTGTGATCCCTATCGTTTTGTTAGATAATAAAAACAGTAAACTTTGCCCCATGGCTGAGTCTTCCGTTCTTGCAGTGGGGAGTTTTTGATGGGCCAGAGTGTCTCTCTGCTGGTAATTGGTGTAACTGCAATGGAGCCCCTACCGCTACAAGGAGGAGGATTGGGTAAGTGAGGATTGATGATTTACCAGGTGAAAAGAGATTGCTGGCCTAGAGAATAGAGAGGTTGTTTTTCCTGGTCCTGTCTCTGTGCTGACTTTCTGGGCACAAGTCGGGTTATACATGTGCGCGGACAGTATCCATCCACTGTTTTCAGAGGATAGACACATTCCCCTTAGGTGATGCATATAAAACACTGTTGAAGTGAGTTATTGCAGTACATTTCACAGGTCGTCCAGTTATACTGCTGTGTGACTTTCATTTTGCCTTTGTTGTGGAAGCCTTTGGCTTAAGAGGGAAGGTGATTGGGTAGCTTTCACATACAGAGGCAGCTCTTAACCAGCAGGACACCAGCCGTGAAGTCTGCGATTCAGCTGGTCCACCTAGTACTACATTTCTGTGTTTGGTTGGATGGTATGGGGGAAGAGCAGGTGGGGAATCAAGCTGAGATTGGAGTCTAAACTAGTAAACACACTTCTCAGGGATTATTAAAATATTCTGCAATCCAGTGTGCAATGAAGTAACTCATATTGAGGGAAGACAGGCTACTGGGCACACTTCTGCACTTCACACGGCTAAGTACAAACACAGAGGACATGCACAGCACGACTTGACATATGTGTGCAGATGTTAGTTCACCTGTCACCTGTACCTCTGCTCCTAACCTTTTGCCAATGGCTCTACTTAAGGGTCCAATGGATAATGAGTTGAAACTTTTTGTTATACTTTAAGGGAGAGTGTGGCTAAGTAGGAATGTACCAAACAGGCAGTGTTGGGATATGCGCATACTTAGGTACCTAGGTCTGCATGTTTCTGTTCACACTTGTGCTTGTTAGGACACGCCACGCCCCCAAAGGAGAGTCCACCCCAGCACGATTTCTTACCCCACTGAAACCACTGAAGGCATCCACGTTTATTTTCACCTATATGCCTGATACACAGAACTGGTCAATGAGCCAGCTCTTGCTGGGTCCGAGATCTGGCATCAGATGTCTGGCCGGATCTGGGACCTGGTTTGCCTCAGCCCTGACAAGGCTTCACTGAGCTGCTCTTTCCTCCTTTCCCCTGCTGTCACTCACGTGTTTGCATGCCCTATTTGCCTAGTCTGGTTTCTTTCTTCTGGCCTGAAAGGGATTTAATGGGCTATGACTATCACTGGGGCGGGGCCGTCACTGTAGTAAGCAGCTGGGCACACTATTGTTTTCCAAATGTGCATCTTACACTCTCCCAAAAAGTTATTTCCATACTCAAAAATGCTGCTTAAACTTGCCTCCACTAGTTTTCTTTGAAATGCGTTTCTTTTTTTGTCCGACTACCACACAAATACCCTGTAATTATTGTGCCCCTTCCGTTGTGTTTTAGCACAGGTTATATTTATAAAGATGTTATATGCTTGCCAAACTTCTTAATCACAAATAAATGCTTATGTTGTGCTGACAGCAGTTATTAGGAAATTAAACTGTGGGTACATGGGTGCCAACTTTTGATTTTAACTTCAGAGGCAGAAGTACCCTAACTTCCGCCCTAAGCAAGCGACTAGGCAAACCCATGCTCTGGCCAAACACATTTTATTGCACTTGTTTTTCATAAGGAATTGTAAAAAGTCATACAATTAACAACCAGTTTTTAATATATAACATATCAGCAATGGTCTCTCAACCTGCTGAGCTACCCTGGTAACCTTCTACTGTAGAACGTGTTTATGGATCCCTTAATGTACTAAAACTCCCTGCATTACCAACAGTATTTTGGGTGCACCACTGCCATGGAAGTGATTTCAAGTGTGGAGTTTGGAAAGAAGCAGTGAAGAGGGAGACCTAAATGTAACCCTCATTGCACCTATCCCCCCTCATCCCGGCGGACAGAGAAATAAGAGGTGTACATAGTTCTTGGGCCCCTCCTCCCCATTGTCGATGTATCGCAGGTGTGAGAAATACTATTCACTCAGACAACCATTCAGACCCTATCCTGATGATGGTGTTGAAGAGATACATCTGCAATGAATGGAGCAAGTCGAGTGACTGTAACCTCGAAGAAAGCCGATGACGTCACAGCTGACACCATGACATAGATGCATTAGACATGAAGCACATAGGCATCCCTGCATGAAGTTACGCAGACACATAGATTTATTGCTGGCAGACACGAAGAACATGGTTATGACCCACATAGATAGAGGACTGACACACTCATGCTATGCAGAAACCTCAAGCTGCACAAGAATACATATGATTAGCCTGCTGATGCTTAAACGCAACTAGCGGCCATGTAAATGAAGATGGACACCACGAGTACAATGGAGTGAATGGAAGGAGCTGAAAGGACTCGAGAATACAGAGAAAAGCTGACAGACTGATCCCGCTGAAACATGCAGACAAGGCTTCAGTGCAGCCACTGTGCACAGCTTTGCCAAGGACACCCAGAGAGGGAAAAGTTTCAAGTCAACAGGAGAGATAGGACACCTGCAAGAATGCAAGCTGGAAATCCTTATAATTGCAAGTAGGAGAAATACATTTTTTGGTTTCTACACACGTGATAGGAACCTCCAAGACAGAGCCTATTCATTCGAGCCAGACTGAGGTGGCTGTTTCCATCCAACCAAAGGCAGGACGATACAAAAATAATACCAGGTTCAAAGCCGAATGTTCTGTCTCAAGGCCTAGGAGATCAGAGAGTGTAACTTGTTGAGAACATGCAGCAGTTTTGAGGTCATTCTCACCACCTTGAATAGTTGCACTAGGCCTGGTAACTTCCCAAAGCTCCAAGGCAGAGAAGACCCTCTTTTCCCAATCCCTAACCACCTTCCATGTTTAGCTCACACTTTGTTGCACTGCCCAGTCACAGCACACTAACCTGTAATGTTTGTAATTGTAACATTTAGAGGGGGGGGTCGCAGGAGGACCCACCAGATATGTTTTATCCAATTGTTGCACTAACCACCTATGTAAAGTGCATATAGTCTACCTTACTAACCAATCCTGATCCACGTTATGTTTTCTAGTGAGTAACTTTATTTTGTGAAGATATACATCATCAAAACTGGACAGGCTCAAGATCGGTAAGTGAGTGTTGGAGAATGCTGCATTGCTCATATCTCAATCCTTGTCGTTGATTTTTGAATAAACACAGTTAAACTTTGTCATATGGCTGGATCTTCTGTTTTTTGGTGACAGGGATTTCCTCGGCCCAGTTCCTTTGCATGTAATCGGGGAAATTGATAATAATTCCCCTGCCTCACTTCAGGTGGTAGCAGATGACGGTCGCTAAGACCTGCGGCAATTAAGACCATTTATTCCTACCGCGTGCCCTAAGGGATGTGTTGCAACCCGGGAGGAACGGATTGAAGACCACGTATGGACAACACTGAAAGGTTGTCAGGAGCCACCTTGGATAAATTCCTGCCCACTCCCTGTGGGACGCCAAGCAGGCCAGATGGCATAGTGGCAGATTGAGGGCGAGACGGTGCCCAAGGGCTTCAGCGGATCCGCAGAGTGTAAGTATAGACTCAGCTATTTGACAAATATTGGAGAGGGAAATTATTGTTTTGTGATTTGTTTTGTGTTATTTATGGATCCCCGTTTCCAGGCGTTAGCTAGGTTATGGATGAAGGAGTATACCTGTTTCCTGGCGCTAGCTTAGTTTCGCATGAATTATGTATGCATACCTGTTTGTAGGCGGTTAGCTTAGTTTATGGATGACAAAAAGTATACCTGTTTCTAGACGGATTAGCTTAGTTTGCAGATGAAAAGATGTTTCCCTGTGTCTAGGCGCTAGCTTAGCTTGCAGAAGGTGGTTTCTTAGCTTATCTTTATAGATGTATCCCAATGCTCTAGTATTGAAGAAGAACCACATGTTTTTTTGGATTTCTCAGTGATTTGAAAAGCAGGAAAACGGCCGTAGGTTATTTGTGATGTTGCGCCTTGGGATATGGTGGGATTTGAGAGTGCACTCGAAGTATTGGGATATTGCCTTGGGGCTTGTGATGTCACAGAAAAGGCTGTTAATAGGACATGACACATATGAGGGAAAAGGTTCTGCAGTGGGGCGCAGAATTATTGGCAAGATGAAAACGAAAACATAGGAAAAGATGGTGGTTTTTAACTAAACAAGGTGTTGCTGAAGTTGTAAAAGAGTGTTGTACTGTTTGGGTTGGGCTCGAGGAGCATGTGGAAGGATTGTGGCTTGTCTTTGATGGCAGAAAATAGAGTGTGGGCGGTGCATGGAGCACACTCCTGTTGATATTGGTGAGCTGGAGAGGCTCGTGAAATAGCTTGAGAGCTGTTGTGATTTTAGAGACACCGATTAAGAATTGATGAAAAATGGTGATAGATAATTTGACAATTGCTGAAATGTGTAAAGTGTAAAAAAAATCCCGACATGAGGTCAAGTAAGTATTGGCAGTCAGAAAGTATTGTGCCGCCATGGGGGATACACCCCTTAAGCACTTGTGCAAGTCCCTTCCGCGGTATCAGGACAAAATAGCACGGAATGGACTCACGATACAGGGGGTTAATTTGCAAAATGGCGAAGCTATGGCTCCGGGAGGGCAGTCTTTCCCAATCTATGCTGCAAAACATGTCCACGTATTAGCATGCTGCATATAAAGGGAAAAAATTGAGTAACCGATTAGCTGTATCGGAGCTATGGAAAATGTTTGACGACAGGGAAGAGGACCCACCTAAGAAAGAGTGGATGCTGAGACAGCAGGACGTGGGGACGAAGTGCACATGGCCCCTCCTCCTCCTCCTCAAACTACAGACCCTTCGATAGAAGGCCAGGGATTTTACCCCTTGAAAGAATTAAAAGCAGTGGCAGGGTATACCAACCCCATTTATACACCACCTGTGTATAGCAGATTGATGAACGCAAGGACTGCGGCAACCTTCAAGCTAAGCTGACTGGGGGCGACAAGGTGGCACTGGGACACAGTGGGGATAACGAAGTGACAGTTCCACCAAACGAGTGGGTGGGAGGACAAATACTGCTCAAATTGGACAGAAGTACTGCAGTAGAGCATAGAACCACTGAAGAAGAACCTAAGAAACACAAGGCGAAAGAGGAAGAGGACAGAGAACGGGCAGGGATAATGGAGGTAGTGAGGAGAACAGAGAAAGGAGAGAAGGAGGAACAGGAGAGATTAAGGGAGGCAGAGAAAGCAGTAGAGAAGGGAAGAGAGGAAAGAGAGAAGAGTAGGCAGAAAGAAATAGAGGAGAAGGCGATGAGAAAAGTAGAGGAAGAAAAGGAGAGGCAGTTGCAAGTGAAGAGGGAGAAGAGGAAAATGGAAATGGAGAGACTTGTTAAGGAAAGTCGACGTAGAGGGAAACAGGAAAGAAACAGAAGCGGGAAAGGGAGAGAAGTAGAGATAGACGCCTCAAGGAAGTAGAGGACATTATGACGGAACCGAAGCATCTAAACGACGATGAGGAAGAAGGAATACATAGAAGAATAGGGATACTGGATAGGAGCAGGCGGGATAGCGCTTCTGCCCCTAAGGCAAGCAAAGGTATAGCGGGGTCTCCAGCAACTCACTGGACAGAGCAATGGGGAAATGGCATGGGAAATGCATAGGCTTAATTTTGAAGACGAAGAAGGTGAGCACAGTCATGACAGCATGGGAACCACAGAGTCAGTCAAGGACCTAGGGGAAAGAGATGACAACAAAGGGAGGAGGCCACGCTGCCGCTCCCGGTAGGTAAGCCCAGACCAGTTGACACTGGGGCAGTGAGGAGGCTATTGAGAAGGGCAAGCTAGAACCAGAGGGACACCTTGAGCATTCCAAAGGTAGATTGCATAGCGCAGATGAACTTACTCCATGGGCACAGAGGCTGAAAGCCTTACCGGGATGAAAGAGAACCAGTATGACGAGAGCATTTAATACCACAAAATATGTAGGTAAATATGACACAGGTGTGGGGCTGACACAGTTTCCGTTGCTAGAAAAGGGTGGCAGATGGCCACAATACATACCGTGGCAACAGATGGACAAGGACAATTTGAGGTGTAAGTTACCCTTGTTGACCGCACCTACAGGGAAACGGATTTATAAGTTAGAAAGACTGACAGCAGGGACGACATTGGCAGTGGGCGACATGAAGAGCTTACTCTCTGCCATTCTTGGGGAGGTAGCTGATGATGTTTGGAAATGGGAAGGGTATCCTGGAGTGACAGCGCAGAACACAACACACAATGGCACGCCATTCAATAACAGCAGAGCAGCCATATCGCAGGCTCTGAGAGTACAGTGGCTAGACACATCAGACATAAAAAATGTTGGTGTAAAAATTCGAGATTGCCTAAAGAATCCTGTCCCTGTTCTTGTCTACAAGGTTAGTAGAAGAGACACACTAGTGACACATGGTATAGTGCCTAATTAAGTCCATTAGCCTAACTGACTCAATGTCTTGTTTGTTTTAACATTTGTAGAATACACCATATAAAGGGTTAGAAGACTAAAAGCTTTAAGAAACCAAGTAATCATCTGTCCTGATGAAGGCCTCATGGAAACTATCAGGAAAACCAACTCAAGGATGGAGTTTATTCCATAACAATAGGCCGAAACGCAGTCCGTCGACACATTTCAAAAAAACATCCTACGTGAATTAGGAAATGTACAGAAGTAACAGATACTCGGTACTTCAAAGAGACATAGAATAACAATGAAGAGACAGGGGTATAAGAGTATTACATATGCACGTGTGTTGTGTACAAATTGGTGAATTGTGTACCAAATGAAAAGAAAATATTGATGTCAAAAACTGTCTGATAATGAGATCTTACACTATGTTAATACCCTATGGTTCTCAGAGTTCTTCAATTGCTCCTTAAAAAGGTGTCCAACAACTGTAGCTATACATTCTTTAGAAAAAAAACCTTTCTTATATATTTCTGTAGAACTCACTATCAGACGACACAGTGAGGAATCCAACCTGTGTTCGTTTGTATACTAACCCTCGATAAAATGTTTTCTGTATTTGTGATAGGTTGTGAATCATGTTTTTAAAGTATTATATTTTTGTAAGGAGGAAACTATTTTTGGGGAATAAATTAATCAAAAGTTTCCCATACACAATCACAAGAGTCATCTGAGTCATTTAGCAATATGATGACATTGGTCATCTATATGTCACCTGGTGTGGTCTGAATATTGAAAAACAGGAGAAGGGTGTGGTCCGTATTTCACATGTGCTTTATGCTGCTCTCATCCAATTATAATACGGACCCCTCAAACAAAAAATGTGTGTGTGACCTACCACATAAACCTGATTTCCCACACCTGCATGCATTTTCTGCCATTTACCTCCTGCTTTCAGATAGAGGTTTCACCGTCTAGCGTTTGGTTATGTTACCGCCATTCTTTTGGCGGTGTTACCGGAAGGGACAGCCTCAGGATGTGGAAGTGTTGCCGTTGTCGCATTAATACCGCCAACGGTTAGGGGGGCGCCCGGTGCTCATCGGCCCCGGATTCATCAGCGCCTTTATTGGCAGATATTTATTTACCGGTGCCAGTGTCTCCAGCGCTCGTGGTCCACCTCACGCGTAGTTTGCCGGTCCGGTAAACGTGCTGGTATCCGTTGATACGTCATATTTCTACCGGACCAGCAACCTTGGATAGAGGCCCACAAATGGGGCCATTCCCGTTAACCCCCGATACATGGGAGAGGAGTTTAAACTGCGGGGAGACTAAAGGTGGGGGAACCCCTGTAAAAACAAAAACAGCGGGAATGCCGGCGGCGGCGTTCACATTCAGAAAAGAACAGCGGGGTAAATGAAAAAGAACCTGGGATGGGTGACAATTATTCCCATGGCGATACAAGGCAGTAGGCCTTTTTTTCAGTCTTGAAGTTGCGCCGAGGGTTTGTGTTGTGGGTGCACATGGAGTGACGGTTTGTTGGGATGTTACATATTTACCAGGTGCACTTTGAACTGATGTGTTGAGTTTACGGCAACGGCTGGGGTTATCAACAGTGACTCGAGTTCAGAGAGCGCAGGGCGATGTATTCTCCCCTTTCGGTGAGGCAAGCAGCACTTCTACATGTTTCAGTGAAGTCCAGGATTAAAGTCAAAATGGGAGAGATTACAGGTCAAGCAGGGAGGAACGCTTATTTTTTATTCTTTTCAGGAAGGTCAGGTGAATTTCCTTTAGTATAAAGGCCATTTGGGGGCTCACAGACCACTTACACGCCAGCCTTTAAGGTGATTGTGAGCTCTATTCCAACACGGCCTCCCAGAATCCATGCACCAATCCCCCAAAGTGCCAGTCAAGGTGCTATCTTAAATAAATGCACTGCCACTCTCCACGGCACCAGCCCCCCAGTATCACCACCCATGCACCCCATATAGTCTACCAGCAGACCAACATTGTTAGCCACCATTGCCTTCCCAATATCAGGCCCAATTACTGGCCCCCATAAACCAAGTCACAAGAAAAGAATCTATTCATCCTACCTCCAAGCCCGCCCTATATCGATGACGTAACGCGTACGCTCTGTCGTCACACTTACAATATATACTTTTTCAAAATGCCAGCCGCATCATGCTGAATAGTGCTGAACGCAGCCCGGGTGGAAATGCACGCAACTTAAATAGATAAATATCACACAGGCCGCCCGCTTTTTTATTAAATAATGACCTTATCATGTACTCGCACCATTATATTTGATCAATACCTTGCCTGGTGACGTGTGATTACCAACGCGTTACCTTTCTATGTGCTGCACCTTTGCCATGCCTAGCCGGCAATATGTTTTTAAATATAAAAGCGCATACTTGCCAACATCTGTGACCAAAAGGATGTAGGATTTTTCAAGTTTCAAAAATAATAATTCGCATAACAATGACATCACAGGAAAATACAAAACATACATTGTTGGCACCATTGAAGTATTCTAAAATACACAACCCATCAAACAGCACAACATAGAAAGATGTTCAAATGTTAAATGGTAACTTAACACCAAATTCAATTACACAGAAGGTAATCACACAGAGCTGGTAGGCAACGTTTGCCACTGCTCTGTAGCAGCAGCCCAAGCAGAACATATTTATTGCAAGTTGGACACTGAATGACATGGCGACTGAGACCCCCCTCAGTGTGGTAGGCAGATGCTATGTGATGGTGTTACGCTCTGCCACTTGCCTTCACTGGTGGTTCACCTAAGGGTTGTCCCGGCAAGAGTGCAGGACAGAGTCAAGTAGCTGTCAGGTCACTGGATTGGTCTGAGCCCAATCCAAGTAATCACCTACCAGCCCACTGTACAAACAGACTTATTCATGAGTTGCATGCTGTATCCTGCAGCCTGCCTTAGAATCACATAAATCACCTGCCACTGTAAAAAGCAGTAGAATCAGTCCCCCAAATCTGTAGGCAGCAGCACTGCTTAAAAAGAAGTAGCCTACTGCCTAAATCTGTAGGGTTGGCAAGGATGCAAGCATAACCTTTTGCATAAATCAAAATGTTTAGGGGGTGAATTGCTATCTGCGGTGCTCCTAGTACCTGCTGCCGAAATTGCTAACCTGCCTAACATTAATGCTTTGCCTGGGATTTGCTATCGGTGCACCCTGTACTTAGCGGGTTGCACTTGGCGCATTAGCTATTTTCTGCAACAGGGGGCACCTGGTACCTACCTACCATGGTACTTTTGACCATCAGGTGAATTGTCACCTGCACCTGGCACTACGTACCCTTGCAAATTAATCTTTCCCAGTACTCTGCCTCAAACCTTTTCTCAACAAGCACAACATTGATCCATTCCATGTCTAGTCGCCACGCCGAATCGCTCATTCGCTCCATACCTATAGTGTGCCAATACACTGTTGACATTGCTTGCAACTCCAAACAGGCCGACAATAACGCTAGCCTGGGTCTTGCAGAAATACAATTAGGATCGCAACTGCCGCTGAGGACCTACCCACTCAGTAGTCCAGGTTTTGCGCCATCCAGGGTCTCAAAGAATCATCTACCCCCAAGTGAGATTCTTTCACAGCCCCATCATGACCGCCACCTTACCAAATGCATGGGACGTCGCCCCTACCACATTCCTTCCCAGTGCTCGCACGACTCATTACATGTCTCTCCCCCCTACCACCTCAGACCAGCCCACACCCTCATCCAAAATCCCCTGCTCGCTTAGACACAGGAACAAGCATCTAGCAACCCGCACTCCCTCCACCTCCTGCAGCAAAGGACACAACAACTGCTACACCCAAGAAAACCCTGCTCAACTGGAAAAAAAAACACACGCCTAGCCTCCCGCCTCACACTGACCCTACGCCACACTCTGACATCCTTCTGTCATGAGAAGGAATCAATGCCTCAACCTAAAAACTACTACCCCTACAATACCCCCAGAGTTATCCTCTCGGCACAAAACACCATCTCCTCCTGCTGGACTCCACCCCCCTAAGACCCCAGCTATTTCTAACATTAACACCACCAATCCCAAAAACGCGATAGGCAACCAGCCTGCCAACGATCCCGCTCCTAGCACTACAACACCTCCTAGGATCAAAACCTGTAAACTGAATTCCCCAGTCCTTTCGACACCCTCAACTACCCAGCTGAAAGGTGCCCCCGTTAATGCCAGATCACTCATAGCTCACGCACTTTCCATTGTGGACACCATCTCCACCAACAATCTCGACTTTCTGGCAATTACAGAAACATGGCTGCACCCCACAGCTGGCCCCGCCCTCTCCCTTGCTCGCCCAGAAGGATATAATACTCTTAGGAAAGACAGGGAAACATCTAAAGGAGGTTGGTTAGCCTTCATCGCCACAAACAACCTCCCTAGTAGGACCATATTTAACATTGAAATTCATTCTAGCGAACTTCTGTCACTCATCTCGCTGTCACGCAATGCCACCCTCAACTTGCACATCATCTATCGCCCACCAGGACCATAGCGCTTGTTCGAGGAGGACATATCACAACTCCTCTCAACCAACACCAAACCCTCGTCCAATCTCAGCCTCAACGACCCTGCAGATGCACAGGCACTTGCAATCGCAAGCACGCTAGAGACTCAAGGCTTTCGCCAACGAATAACCAACCCGACTCATGACAAGGGCTGCACTCTAGATTGGCTGGCAGACTGTAACTGCACTACGACCATCACAGCCAACACACCTTGCCTGTGGTCAGACCACAATCCCATACTTTTTACCATCGATGACATCTCACAAGAGACACGCCCCCAACTCGTCCAGTCCACTCTCTCTAGGAATCCTCGCAACCTTACCCCCGACAACTTACTCCCACTTATCTCTCCACTTTCCATAGACCCCCCCACCCAACTCAACCCCAAGGACATGGTCACACTGTACAACAATACCATCCTTGATGCCATCAACCAAATTGCCCCATTGGGCACACACAAAGCACACCTAAACTCATGGTACACCCCCCACCTCAAAGCCCTACGTCTTGAAAAGAGAACAGCCGAAAACACCTGGAAAAGAACCCCCTCGCATGCCAACATGCAACAATTTGACACCTCGGCCATAGTTTATAAAACAGACATCCTCCAAGCTAAAGGAAATTCCTACAACCAACGAATTCTGGTAGCTAAATCTGAGACTAGAGAACTCTTTTTGATCTTACGTGAGCTATAATCCCCAGCACCCCCTCCTGACCATTTTACTAAAGACTCACAATGGTGCAACAATATTCAAAAAGCTCTCCTTGGCAAAGTAGCCACACTCCAAGACAAAATTAACACCAAGAAATCCATTCTAGCGCCTCCTCCTAGCCATAACAATGATGCTTAACCCACCCCACTCATACCTCTACCAAAATTCGAATTCCCCCCGTAACCATCATTGAAACCATCAAAACCATCCGTGGCCTAAAATCATCCAAATGTCAAGGTGACATCTGCCCAGCATCTCTCATAAAAGACTCGGCAGAAGAACTGGCCCCTTTAATCACGACTCTAGTCAATAATTAATTTGCCTCAAGCGATGTAACTGAAAACCTAAAAGTCTACTACTAGATCTGTCGGCAGCCTTTGACCTGGTCAACCATAAAATACTGTGCAGACACATAGCCTCAGATGCCCACTTCTGAGACCAAGCCATAAAATGGGTTGAATCCTTCTTTTCTCATCGCACCATGAGGGTATTCTCTACCACAGCGGCTGTGCCCCCTGCCCCAGTCAACTGTGGAGTCCCCCAAGGGTCCTGCGTCTCCCCACCCTTTACAATGTCTTTACCAAGCCATTGTTTGACCTATTAGACACATTGGGAGTCATCTACACCAATTATGCAGATGATACTCAGATACTCCTGCCTATCACGGGCAATCACATCCATGACTAACATCTAAAACGAAATCTACCTAACCATACAGGCCGGGATGGCTCACAATGAGCTCTGCCTGAATGACGATACAACTGAGATACTCCTCATTGGCAACCACTCTCAGATTAACAACCTAGCTAACGACTACAAAGCCTTCATCATTGACGGCAACACCATTTCCACCTCCAAAGAGGTTAAAACACTAGGAGTTTACCTAGACTCCTCACTCACTCACCATGACTAGACAGGTCAATGATATTGCATCGGCGGTAGTCGGTTTATAGTCATAATGTCGAAAAAAAAATGTCGACAAACAAAAATGTCGAAATTTTTTTTTCGAAAATAATAATGTCGACATCCTATACTTATAATGTAAAAAGTCATTTTTTCGAAAAAAAATGTCGACAAAAAAATGTCACTTAAAACTATCAACACCTCACCCAACACCCCCCTGCCACCCCCCCACCACCACCCTCCCACCCCTCATACTCAACACATTCTAATTATATATTTATTTATTTATTTATTTTTTCACTACATAAATAACCAAAAAGAGTATCATTTACTAATGGGGGGGGTCCCCCCCAACCCCCCTCACCCAACAACCCCCTGCCACCCCCCCACCCTCCCACCCCTCATACTCAACACATTCTAATTATATATTTATTTATTTTTTTTTTTTTTCAATAAATAAATAACCAAAAAGAGTATCATTTACTATTGGGGGGGTCCCCCCCAACCCCCCCTCACCCAACAGCCCCCTGCCACCCCCCCCCCCCACACCCCCCACACCCCCCACCCCTCATACTCAACACATCTTAGATATATATATATATATATTTATTTATTCTTACAATAAATACACAATTTCGAAAAAATATTGAAAAAATGTCGACATTTTTGTTTGTCGACATTATTGTTTTTCGACATTTATTTGTCGACATTTTGACTGTCGACATTATTGATGTCGACATTATGACTGCACACCGCGGTAGTCTACACCGATCAATGCCAGCAGACCATTCTTGACTACTGATAACTGCGTTACACTCCCCAGAGCGTTTATACTATCCAGGATTGACTACTGCAACTCTCTATTTGCAGGCTCCAATCCCAAAAATATTTTTAAAAAACTCCAAACAATTCAAAATAATTCAATAAGAGCAGCGCTCAACATTCCAAGAGGGGATCATATTTCAGCAGCCAGACGCAAAATCCACTGGCTCCCGATACAGGAGCGCATAACATTTAAAATCTTATCCCTTACACACAAATGCCTAGCAAAGAGCGCCCCCAGCTATTGGTCAAGCCAAGTCACTAAAACCCAGTCCACCAGGCCCACCAGAGCTGCTTATTCCTTCTGCCGGGACATCCCGCACTTCAAGTGACAAAAAGCGGGACGCAGCAGCTTTCCAGTGGTCGCAGCTAAACACTGGAATACCATGCCTCTAGCATTCAGATCAGACCCCTACCTCTGGTCATTCCGGAAAGGACTCACAACTTGGCTTTTCAATCAAGGCAACTAGATACCCTCGCATAACTGTATAACTTTAACTTGAACCTGCACCCCATTGTGTTCTCATGTATCCCATAACCCTCTGTACGACCGATGTAACAATGTACCCTAAGATATCCACTGTAAATCCTTGTAACACTGTTACCATAAGCAACATAAGAAATTATCTGTAACCACCATGCTTCTGTAACCAGCGCCTAGATGCACCCGGGCTAAGTGTGCTTAACAAATGTCTAAATAAATAAATAAAAATACGGCTTCCCATTGATGTTTATTCGCAGAAATTATAGCGGTGGAATCGGATCAGCTCAGGTCATCACAATATAATATGGATTACTTTCCACCACACATGCTTCATTTAGGGTAAATTACCCCATTTCCCAATGGTTGTTATCATATATATTTGATCAACTATTGGTAAACAGAATCCTAAACCTTAATCAGCGTCTTGCCAATGTCCTTCTTTTTTCAGCTATGAGCACTCTTCTTGAAGCTGAGAGCATTTATTATCAATGATAAAAAGCTTATGAAAAGATTCACATTTTTAGGAGTTAGCTTTGCATGGTAAGATAATTATGAAAAGTTACCACATACTCATGTTCAAGGATGAGCCTAGATTACGCTGTATAATTGTACTAGCAGAAAATGTTTTATTTCTTTTATTCTCTCCCTTTCCTCTATTTGCATTTATTTACAGTCACGTTCATGACTTATTTGTTGGTACGTCATTTTAATTGTGCTTAACTTATGAATGCCTTGGTCCATCAGTAGAAGACTCAGGCTTAAAGGACTTTAATGATCACCTGCCTTGAAAAAGACCTGTTAGGTCGAAACCTGTGTTGGCAATTAAGTTCATTCGTATACACAAGCATATTAATGGGCAAATAATAACGTATCATTTAGGAAATTATGAACATGTACGTATTCACAATATCATAATAAACATCACCCTGCATATGATATATTGTGTTTAAGGTTTAATATTGTTTAACTCAGTATCATAACTACTGCAGAAATAATTCAGGAAACAGATACGCACGAATATACAAAGTAAACATAATTAAAATGATCACAAAGGTTAACATTATTGTAATTATATAAGCCCCAACCTTGCAGCCTGCTCAGAATTTAGAAACCTTGACCACACACATTCATTAACTGCAGTGTTTGGATTACAAATCTTGCTCGGTAGAATCTTTTAAGTGAGTGCAGCGACTCGGGCAGACTTCTTGTGGCAGCATCCCAGAGAAACCATAACCAAAAAAGAAAGGCAGCCATGCCATTTTAACAGAACGTAAACTGTTTGACGCTGTAAGTGCTCTAAAATCCCAGAGATCAGCCCTCCAGTCGTGTCAGGCCTTTTTAGGCATTACAACCTTGGAAGTACGACATCTTTGATCTGACCATGCACATCATTTACGCAAAGGGCAGGTCATTTGAAACCTCTGGTAGTTGCTCCGGGCAACCCTCCAGACCATCGTTCTTCGCCTGTCAAGCCATTACAGAAAGGGGAAAGACCATATGAACATCAGGATTTGTCCCACCCCCAAAGGGGCCGTCCAGCCCAAACTGTACGTTCACATCCCTTCTGCACAAGGCCGAAACATGCCTGGGAATGCTTGGGGTCTTGTGCAGATGGGATCTGACTTAGCAGTTTGGGCTGGACTGCCCCTTTTGGCATGGGACCAAGCCTTATTTGCATATGGTCTTTCCCCTCTGTAATGGCTTTGCAGGCAAAGAACGATGGTCTGGACGGTTGCCCAGAGCCATGCCAGAGGTTAAGATTAATTTTAAACCTTCCAGCCATCACCTCTTGGGTTTTGCTGACTTCAAAGGGACTCCAGCGGCCAGCACCCTGCTCTGCTTATGGCTTTTTTTTATGTCAGTGCTGCCTTTGAAGCACTAATTCCAAGGGGATCTCCTGGGGAGAGTACCTGTACTCTGAGAGGAAGGTGTTGGCCTTAGTACAAGTCCAAGTATATCAAAAAAGCTGTTTCCTGGTGTGATGAATCCCAATGTATCGTCCCTGCTTTAGGTTGGAAAGCCGCTTCCCAGGAGGACAGGCAGGTGAGGCCGCTACCCGATAGTCCCCCTGGGGATGGTACTCAGCAGGAGGGTCTCATGGGGAGGGAGGTGCCCATTAAGAGAAGTGATGATTCAGGGACAACGAAGTAACCCTTTGACCCTCCAATTCCACACTATCTAGAGCCCCCATGTATTTTTCCAGTATATCCCAAGTAAGAACTACTGGGACGAGGAATAGGCCAGGAGTAATGAAGATCACTGACAAGAATGAACACACACGCTCTAATCTTTTTAATGATCCTATTGGTCAGCTGTCATTCAAAAGTAGAGAGGGAAGAGAATGATGGCATCTTGGTTTCAGCATGGGCTGAGAGCCTGGCAAGCTACAAGCAGACTAGCAGAGCAGAGAAGCAGACAGTGTCTGGGAGAGAGGCGTACTCACAGGAGGGCTGCGAAGCAGAAGGCAGAATGGAGAAGAGGAAAGATACCCACCAGTGAGTGAGGGAGCTAGAGTACAGAAAGCATATCCAGAACAGCAATAAAGAGGAATACGAACTTTGCATATATAAGTAGTTTTCACAGACCTTGGCAGGGGAGTAAACCAAGGCTGTGGGTTGAAATGAAATTGGACAAAGAGAACTGTTAGAAATTAAATCAGACAAAGAGAACTGTGAGAGTAACCAAGTGAAGGCGGTCTGGAACACATACTGGGGAATTGTACCCCAAACAGTAATAAAGAGGAATACGAAGCTTGCGGGTACAAGTGACACTCAGAGATCTTGGCAGGAGAGTAAACCAAGGCTGTGATCGAAAGCGAAGTCGGAGAGGGAACTATGAAAATGAGAACGTTGATTACCCTAATTGGCAGGAGAGGGGACCATGGGGGGGTACTGAGAACAGGGTCTGGGACCCATAGCAATTGAGCAGAAGATCAGCTCTTATTCTTCCTCATCGCAGTACCTGAGAGCCGAGACTGCTCACAAATGGTCTTGGGCCTTCATGATGGCTTGGAAAAGGTGTCCAGGATATTCTTCCTTTTTCAAGAGCCTGGGAGTTAGTACTGCCAATTAAAGATAAGGACCTATCTTGACAATTAAACACACAGGGCCTCATTACGACCCTGGCGCTGACGCAATGAAGGGGGCCGGTACAGAACCGGCCCCCTTCATTGCGTCAGGGCCGATTACGAGGTTCCCTTTGCGGGACCCGGATCGGACGCCTGGTAAAACCAGGCGTCCTTTCTGGGTCCCGCGAGTGGAAGCGGGAGGTAACAACGGGACACTCATAATGTGCCCCTTGTTACCTCCCTCCCCATTCCCATTGAGCCCTATGGGGGTTCAAATGGGAATGGGGAATGGTTCCTGCAAGGAGGACTTACCGGGTCCTCCTATGTCGGAGTAACCCTGCAGGAACCTGGTAAAGGAGGCCGGTTTGGAGGCAGCCATGGAGCTAATAGCTCCATGGCTGCCTCCAAATTCGTAATGAGGCCCACAGAGTCAATTTGGATAAGGCCTGAAATCCCCTGAGTCTTGTGGAACTTTTGTTTGCTTTTCTACAATTTTTGGAACTTTTATTTGGAACTACAAAGCTGGGCTGCAGGTTGACAGCCAAGAGAATTTCCATTTTCGCCTTATGTTGAGTTTAGCTTGTGAGGGATGGATTAGGATTTGGACACAGGATGGGAAACTTTACTTTGGACATTCTGACACAGTTTCATTAGCTAGTTTTGTTGAGGCAGAGAAACACCTCTTAGTGGTAGGGTTAGTTAGGATTTCCTCCAACTTCCCCCATTTTTGTTATTAATAAAAGTCTTTGCCAATAACATGCCACCCTTGTGTCTGAGTCTTACTCCTAAACCCTCACACTGGCCATTGTCTCACTTGGCATGCGTGGAGACATCCACGCCAGACGACTAATACACATCCCTCCATCATAGCTGAGCCCTTATCACCAGTCTGATAGTAATATAATATCGAATTGCTGTGGCTGTATAATTGTGTGACCCTAGATACCACCCTGCCATGCCCAGGCATGGCTTCTATGTGCCACGTGACTGACTAGGTTACACAATTATTATAATTTGAATCAGACCCAAACAACTTAAGACCTATCACGAACTGTAATTTCACTCTTAAAGTCATGGACAAGATAGCAACCGCACAGCTTCGTGAATACGTTGAAAGCCACGAGATCCTATGCCCACAACAATCAGGTTTTTGAGCCGTCCATAGCACTGAGACAGCAATGTTGGACTTGCAGACCAAAATGCTGGGAATTATGGATAAGGGCAAGGCTGGCCTACTAGTCATGCTGGATCTCTGTGCTGCGTTTGATCTGTTAGACCACCAGTTACTTCAACAAGCACTTGATAAAGTTGCTAACAGTTCCAAAGAAGCAATAAGTTGGCTGTCCTCTTTCCTCGAGAACGGAATTTCTCGAGTACATTGGGGAGATAAATTCTCATCTGACTTCAACATCTTCTGTGGCGTACCACAGGGTGCCAGCCTCTCACCATTGCTCTTCAATCTGTATATTCGATTCTTGTGCGAGCTATTAGATCATCTCCAGGTATTTTTCACCAACTATGCTGATGGCACTCAGCTACTTGTAGTACTGAGTGGGGACTATGCCAAGGATAGTACAGCATTGAATGATCGCTATAAAAATATAGAAGATTGGATGGACAACAATAGGATGGGCTTAAACAGCAACACAACCGAGTTAATGGTCTTTGGTTCCACCCAGGCATGAGCCAAACTCTCTTCTGACTACCAAGCATTTCAAATCAAAGAATCCCATATTGAGGTCTCGGGCAAGGATAAAACACTTGGCATGCCCCTAGAAGCATCACTGAACGCGGATGCCCACGCCATGTACGTTAGTAAAAATTGCACCTACTACATCAGACTACTCAAAGCAATCAGACCCCCTTCTCAGTGAAAATAAAGTGCACTACAATAGCTAGAGCCACCATCCAATCGCGTCTAGACTATGGAAATGCGCTCGTTGTAGGCGTCAGTAAACAAAGTGTGCACAAATTCCAACTGATACAAAATACCACGATTAGAACAATTAGAAGCCTGCAGGCGGTCGGCGCAATACAAATAAACAAATAAATAAAATAAATAAATAAGAGGTGCAGACAGTTCAAAATCCAGCTCTGTTGGCAAGAACTTTCAATTACAGCAGCTGTCACAAATGTGACCCCTGAACCTGTCCTGTGCCACTGCAGGGCAGGTATTGAAGGTGCCAGGATACTTTCTCAGCAAAGGCACATGTTTGCACTATAATTTGTGCATGGAACATTTATGAAAGGGGGCTCTGATTAGCACACCTCGCTTTCAGAACCAGAATTATCTGCTTAGTTTTAATTAATTAAAAATAAAAAAAGGAAGATTCCCCGTGCCACGACAAGCTTCAAACTGGCTTTAAAAAGAATTTGGGGACAAATGCCAACATTTTGATATTGAGTGCCCTCAAAAGCAAAATCTTGGAGGGTCGCCCACGCCTATATATCATCTTTGTCGATCTCACACAAGCTTTTGACAAAGTCGATCGAGAAAGACTGTGGAGAAACCTTACCCTATGGAGATGTCCATTAGACGTACTCAACCCAATTAAAGCCCTCTACTCAAATACTACCATGAGGGTCCGTCTGAATAAGCAAGGCACTCTAACACAAGCAATAACAACTAACAGAGGCGTCAAACAGGGATGTCCACTGGCACCGGCTTTGTTTTTGTCCTATTTAGGCGACTTCCAGGAAACGGAAACAAAGATTAGAGTTTTCCCCCCTAAACTCGGAGGAGAACAAATTAGTCGCCTACTCTACGCCGACGACCTGATTTTGCTGGATAATACCCCTATTGGTCTTCAACGCCAATTAACAAATCTTCAACTCTACATGACGTCAAACAATTTGGAAATAAATGAATCCAAAACAAAAATGATGATAATAGAGAAATTCCCTAAAAAGAAATCAGCACCGAATTTGAAACTTGGCACTACTACCATTGAAAAAGTCACAAATTTTAAATATTTGGGAGTCACCCTAGATAGCTCATACAAAGAAAAAGCAATGCAAGAGTCCCTACGCGCCAAAACTACCAAGCTAGCCACACAAGGAAAGGCGATTGACATCAAATATGGTAGATTCTCAATTAGACCTGTAAGAGATTTCTACAAAAGGAAAGTTATCCCATCCTTGACATATGGCGCCGAAGCAATGCCGAATCTTCCTCACGACTTATGGCCAAAACTAGAAGCAAACTTCTGGCGCCCAATCTTGGGCCTGCCGAAAACAACTCCGATACCAGTAATTAGACGAGAACTAACTCTCTCCTCGCTAAAATCAATTGTGGATTGCAATAGCGTCATGCTTTATCGGAAATGTAGACAGAAAGAAACGCCCTACGCATACCAACTGATAAGTGAAGAAATCCGACTGGGTACTTGCCATATGCTCACTCGATGGGAAACTAAAGTCTTGAACATCTTAGACTCAGTTGCCTGCAACACAGAAGATCTCATCGCCAATCCCGTTCGAGTTGTCAAGAAAATCAAAGAACTCGACTGGATCAACACCAACGACTCTGCCTCAAAGTACAAACTTGCCAGTCACCTTCCTCCCTTCTCTAAGAAACTCGACTCTATCCAACCTTTTCTGAAATTATTTCCAAATAGAGCGGCCCGAAATTATTTTTTAAAAATAAGATTGAACCTTCTAGAAACTAACGAAATACTGGCGATTAGACAACAATCCTTATCCAGCTTCTGCCGTCTCTGCAAGTCCACTACGGACAAGGAAACCATACGCCACCTTCTCCTGAACTGTCCGGCGACGATAGAAATTCGTGACAGATACCTGACAGACATTTTTACAAACTTTACTCTTCAAAAGGAAGAAACGTGTTGGAACAAACTGTTGGACGGAGACAAACAGGCATGGCAGTTGGCAACTATAAACATCATGAAATACATCCTTAACGTGCTTCTTCCAATACAGACTGAATGAAAAGTTCCACCGTTTCTTCCGTTTCTTTCGAACAAATCCTTTCTTCTCAACTGTTTTTTTTTTTTTGGAAACTTTGTTAAAAAATCTAGAAAGATTATATACAAATTAAAAAAAAAAAAAAAAAAAAAAGGAATTTTTGATCTTCAAGGTTTTGCATAACTCCTCCCCCACCTGTTTCCAACTGGCCATTCTTAATTCCTGCTCTGGTAGCCTGAAAAGAGTGCATATCAAAGGGCTGCAACAGGGCCGCACCTCCTCACCCTTCATAGCCCATGACTGGCCGGTAGTATGGGTGGCATCCCCAGGTGTGGGCAATGGGATAGCCATACTAAATGGGCATTCCTTTACCACTTATAAGTGTGCTTTTTACCTGATTTTTTCTCCACAAATGTGGTTGTCGAATCCTGGGCTAGCCCGATCTTGGCAACCACATCTTCGCACCACCACCATAATTTAGATCAGTGCTCTGTGCATGATTTTTAAGCAACGATTAAAATGCACAAATAACTTTATTCATATAAAATACCACAGCATGATCACTCGTGTTACAAGTTTACTCAGGGTGACGAACACCCTCGTAACCATATGAAAGCTTATTGCACAATCCTTTCGGAAGATTGCTAATAGCCTATAAGATGTGCCTCATGGACTCTGCTTTTATATGTCCTTTTAGTATATACATACATTTCCCCTTGCTCTTCGCCTGTCTAAAAAAGCTTTCCCGCTACCACAAATTATCCCCAGACACACCAAAATCCTCCTATTGAAATATCTCATGCGCCCTACATATCTAAGATGGATGGATGGATTGGTTTTCTTCCTGTTTGGCAGGTAGAAGCGGTGCTATTAGACCAATAAAGAGTCAAGAATATCCAACAAAAGGGATTCAGGTTCCTTTCCTGAGCCAGTTAACACCTGGTGGAGGGGAGGATCTCTGGAGGATGGCGCCCCAATTCTAGCTGAAATCCAGGCACAATAGGCTCTCGCTAAAGAAATCAAAAACAGAGCTCATGCTACTTGTACACCCATAAGACCTTGTCAATATGCAGATGTGGCCTAGTATTTAGGCCCAACCAGGAGACCGCTTTCCCGACTGAGCAGCCGGTGCTCGCTCAGATTCAGACCGACTGGATATTAAGCAGAGGGTGGTCACACTCAATGTCTTGGGTGGTGCTTAGCGCTGTCTGCGTTGCTAGACGTGATTGTTCTGTTCAAAGCTTCATTATTGTGTGTTAGGGAGAATTCTCATTTCATGGCTAATTTCCCTTACCTAGTGAGTCCCTCAGCAGCTTTGCTGGATCTCTGGAGTTGTTTCTTTCCACTTGGTAAGAGTGCGAGCTTTTCCCCTACTCTTACTTGTGCTTTGCTATGTGTTTTGACCTGTTTTTGTGATTGTGGGCTCTGGGGCACACCACTTCAGTAGCCCCCTTCTTTATGTATGTCACACAGCACCTTCTGTGCAGTGGCACAGGGTTGTCATTCAGACTCCCCACGACTCCATTTCTGAGGCGACTACCGTCCCCCAGAAAAGGGTAAAGTTACCATTAACTTTACTTAGTCAAATTTAACCACAGATCCAGTACACACCATCTTACATGGAGTGCTGGAAGGGTTAACCCTTAACTCTTTTTATCTGTACCTCCTAGAGCATTGTTTCGCTCTTTTAACATTTAGACATGGCTGGTGGCAGTGGTATCTACCCTACATTTCTATCGCGGTTATCTTATATAACCGTGGTAATATTGTAGACTATTGTGTTAGCCTCAGACTTAAACCAGCTTGACCAAATCCTTTTTCGTTTGGCTCTGGTGCGGTTTATTCGCCATTTCTTTTTGTTAAACTCCTTCTTGTGTTTTACTTTACGCGGCAAACTAGGTTTGCCTTCTTTGTTCACTGTCTTTTGGAGGGCTTCCACCTAGAAGCCCTCCTCAAGGCGCCTGGGTGTCTAGGTGGGCTGAATGTGAGGGAGGGGTGTAGTCACCCCCTGCACAGGGTATCCTAGGAAACCCAAGTCGCCCTTTGACATGATTGGACAAGGTGGTTGTCCAGGCTGGACAACCCCCGTGCTGGGTGATTGACAGCCAGGCTGTGTGAATGGGGGTTTTGCACATAAAAGGCAGGTCTCTTGGGCTGGAAGTCAGAGAGTCGCCACTGGAACTACAAGGAACCCACAACAAGTGGAGGCGAGGTCGACTGCTGCAACTACCCCGTACCGGTGAAGCCCAGCTGCAGTCCTGAGCTATCTACCCTTCAACGACTAAGAGGAGATCCAGTCCGGAGTCTTCTTCCCTTGAGCCTGGTGGGGATAAGCAGCTCATCTTCTTCAGCCAGAGGTCACCTTCGTGGTCGAAATCGCTGCACACTGCTGTAGTGGTCCGAATAGCCACCTGAAGAACCTCTCCTGTTTTTAAGGAGCGCACCTTTTATTCATTATCGCTGCTGCCAGCCTCATCCCTGTGTGGTGCGGACCCCCTCATCGTCCTTCTTCGTGCTGAAGCTGCAGGAAAGTGTGGGTCTGTGGGAAACCAACAGGAACAACTACCGTGGCACCAGCTTCGTTCTTTGAGAAAGGTACTGTGTCCTGTTTGAGGAATTTTGGGTGAAATCCCTATTTCTCTACTTAAGGCTTGTCCTTACTTTTCCCTCCTTCTTATAACTTTTGCTTCAGAACATTGACAATATCAAAGTCTTCTTGGCAACATTGAATCTCGAACTGTCCGACTGTGTGATCCTCGACAACAGGCACCCGGTGCACTTGACTTTGGCTCCGGCCCCCTTGACTCTTGAATTCTGTCTATGCGTGTTCTTCGATTCTGTCTGCCTAACCAACATATTGCCTGTGATTTTTGCCCCCAACACTCTCTGGGTATTGCGGGTGCTAAGTGTGTTTTTAGCCCGGTAGCATTTCTTGCCGCGGATACGCGTTTATCTAGTAGACCGAACTGTCAAAAAGTGATCACAATTGTATTCACGGTAACATGTTCTGTTTCATAAAATCGGTCCATTCAAACACAGTGTACTTACCTCGAATAAAACTGTACAAAGTGAATTGGTTAGTTGTAGTATATTTTACGTGTGGTTTTTAAATTTATAGAAGTGTTGTGTTAATAACAAATGGTTTAAAAATAAATGTACTTATATTTTTTTACCTGAAACCTTGAGTCACAGTAATTGTGGTCCCTTTGTGTAATCTCTGCTACTGCTCATATACTCTTGATATAAGCCTGGCTGCTCTGCTACTGCTACCTCCTTAACATAGTAGTACAGGCTTGAACCAAAGGTGAAACTTGTATTGCCACCTGTAATCTTAATTGTGTATAGTGGTCCCTAAGGGCACTCCACAGGATTCTGCCTAACATTGCGCTAAACGACTTGTCCTTCGGGATGTTATCGCTTTGTCAAGTGCTAATAAATGATCAAAAACATGTTTGTTCATGGTAAGAATCAGTCTATAAAATGACAGACTCTTGTAGAGTGGCCGATGTACACGTCATCTCTAGTGCCGGCCCCTCACCTCCGTCATACTGGAAGAACATCAAGAGAACACTGTGTGTGACACCAGGTATCGTCCCAATACTGCATCGAAGATATGAGAGATGTTATGCACTCAGACAACCATATCGAATGTACCCTCACAATGATGTGGCAGAAGGATATCTGCATACATCACTGGATATAGAAGAGCTGTAAGTGAAATCAGAGAAGAGTGACGTCATGAAGAGAAGACACGAGATGCACTGAAACGATATGCAAATACTTAAAGAAGGAAGATCTAACTGAAGTAACAAGTGAAACATGTACGCAAATACGAAGGAATCATATACACTAAGAAGATAAGTAAGAAGAGAATGAGCAAATATATATACACGCAGAAACGCAAGGTAGATGAGACATACAGAAGCTTGCTGCATGAGTAAAGCGTCCATGATGAAAAGATGGACGTCGACTCTGTATAAATAATAAGCAAGAAGCCCGGAAGAGAGAGACCAGAACTGCAGAGCTGACAGGAGCTGAAAAATGGCTTTGTGTGAAGAACAAAGAATATCTGTTTGGCTTGGGATCAAGGATGCCACAATCAAGAAGCAACTGCAAGGCACAAGGGCAGTCTAAGAGGATAAGCTACATGTGCGTGACATATTTCCCTTAGATTAAGTGAAGGAGAAAACATGTGCAAATGCCAAGTATTGAACAATTAAAGATGCAGACAGCATATGCCAGACGGAGCAGCCAAGTCTCCAGGGGCCAAGAGGAGTAATAGCACCCAGCTTAATTGAATTAAATGGCATTAAATAAAATGTTGAACTGGACAGAATCGTGGACTCCTCCTCACACGTGACGCAGTGGTGCAAGACTCGAAAACAAGGCCTATTCATTGAGCTCCAACTGAAGATAGCAATGTACCTACACTCCCTCAAAAGTCCCAAGGAACCAAGGAAGAGAACAGTAAGCAAGGTCAACTACAGAGAAGAAGCCTTGGCTTTACGGCCCAACTGATGAGAGATGGTATGCTAATTGACCATGTGGGCAGTGATCTGATGTTGTTCCCCTGCACCTGGGTTTCGTTTTGCTAACGTGCTGCTAACGAGCCGAATGCACAAGGTTGGGATAGAATGCCAACCAATCATGAGGGTCTATGTAGCAGTGCACCATACATTGTTGCAGAAACCAATCTACTGCTGTATTCTGCTATTAATCTGCATTAGACTTAGTAAGAGGTAGTTCAAGGCGTGCCTACCTGATAAGGGGAAGCCAATTATGTTACTAACACCTAAACAGAGTATAGGTATATATGTTCCCTTAACCAATCCCTCCTTTCGATAGGTTTTTACTGTTTGCCACGTATGAAGACGCCATAGCTGACGTACATTGAGGTATAAAGCCTTTGTGTAATCGATATGAAGACGAGAGTGAGTGAGCTGCAATTTGTTTCTTCACCAGGTTTACCTACTTTATTTGAGCTGATAATAAAGAAGTATTTTGCAATATTATTTGAATCTGTCTGGTTATTTGGGTCTGAGATCGTTCATTGGTGATTGCATCCTGCACTTTGAACTCTCCAGGTGCTATTGATTACAGTATAACATTCAAACATGAAAGGCCTGATTTTGGACTTGATGTTAATTTCACAAATCCTTTTACATGCATGTCTTATGCCTGTCCCCATTCTTAAATGAAACACCATTGAGCCTTCTGGTCTACACGCAGCGCATTAACATAGGAAAAATACTTTTACGCGTTCCAAACTGTTCATGTCTGATTCAAACACAGGAGAAAGAGCAACACTGTGCTGCACAGAATTGTTTTTAGAAGTCAACAGTTCACTTCAACTGTATAAATAGCCTGCCCATTGTGTTCCAATCGCATCTGTGCTTGCCAGTTTGCATACTCGTTCATGCCTGCTGGTGCTTCAGTCCCCTATTATTACATCCATAATACGTCTAATGCCATGACAACCTGCGATCTTCCCTTGCTTTGGTGAAAATCCATCCAGCTGGTTTATATATTTTTTTTTTAAATGGGGCAAAAGGGTATTTTTTTTCGATTCCTTTGTCACGACTGCTACAAATCCGGAAATGTGGTTGGCTGCAGCCAGACTGGAAAAAAGGCGCGCAAAGGCAATATCTTGGATTCATTTCTGGCACTGCAAAAAGCATTGAAAGGGGCCAGGTGGCACAGAGAAGCCCTCGGTCATTTCCTGACTCTGAAATATGCCCTTTTGACGAAAGGCAATGAAAAAAAGCCATTTTAGAAATACATTCACAACGAGCAAGGTAATGCAGACACGAGAATGCCAGCAGGCCCAGGAAATGATTACTGACAGCAGGGATGGCGGTCAGAACTAAAATGAAGTAGAAATGCAACTGATGTACAGTCAGGCAGAAAAGAAGCACTTCACTCTGATCTGGGAGAGATGCTATGAAGGAACTATTTAAACAATTCAATGGGGAAAACTTTAAGCCAGGTTGACTATCACACAGGCAGAATAAATGCAAACAGTTCAAAATATGCAGGATATCATATTTATACAGAGGTCACTGACACTGTGCACATCAAATGCAGGACACTTGAACTTCAACAAGGGCCCAGAATCACCTTCCTTGGGTAAAGCCACCCACGATGAGTTAGGACTTCACACACAAGATCGTTCTTAGAACAGCAGGCAGTATTTTTTCTAAATGGCTCCTAGGTGTCACAGTAGGCGATACATGGTTTTATATATTCCACACCAGGAAAACACAGCTTCAAAATCGATGCCCCCAAGAGTATGTAAACACTATTGGGACGGCATACACACGGCGCGATCTGTCAACACGTAAAGAATCCAGCGAGATCGCAGACAACTTGAGTGTGTTGTAAGGCAATGATTTATTGCATGAATAGTTCAGACTGACACGTGTTTCGAGCTACGGGCTCTTCCTCTGAGGCTTAGTGCTCCTGATTTCGAGTGCCTGTCTAATGATGATACTCAAACCTCTAATTTAAACTGCCTATATATCTTCGTTGGTGCGGTTGCAAATGTGCTTAAAATCGAGCCTTTCGGCTTATGCACATTTGCATAAGCGAAAGGCTCGATTTTAAGCCCATTTGCATAAACTCGATTTTAAGCACATTAGCATAAGCCGAAAGGCTCGATTTTAAGCACATTTGCATAAGCTCGATTTTAAGCACATTTGCATAAGCCGAAAGGCTCGTTTTTAAGCACATTTGCATAAACTCGATTTTAAGCACATTTGCATAAGCTCGATTTTAAGCACATTTGCATAAGCCGAAGGGCTCGTTTTTAAGCACATTTGCATAAGCTCGATTTTAAGCACATTTGCATAAGCCGAAAGGCTCGATTTTAAGCACATTTGCATAAGCTCGATTTTAAGCACATTTGCATAAGCCGAAAGGCTCGTTTTTAAGCACATTTGCATAAACTCGATTTTAAGCACATTTGCATAAGCCGAAAGGCTCGATTTTAAGCACATTTGCATAAGATCGATTTTAAGCACATTTGCATAAGCCGAAAGGCTCGTTTTTAAGCACATTTGCAACCGCACAAGCGAAGATATATAGGCAGATTAAACTAGACGTTTGAGTATCATCTTCATGCAATAAATCATTGCTTTATAACTCACTCAAGTTGTGTGCGATCTGGCAGGAGTCTTTAAATGTTGACAAATCGCGCCGTGTGTATGCATTCCCAATAGTGTGTGTAACTTACTGTGGTAGTATAGAGCAGTATACCCACAATAGCAATCACTTGCAGCGGTTTTGGGCTCCTATTTTCTTTAAACAACAGCCCCAAACTGTTGGCGATTATCAGTTCTTATTGTAGCGCTAGGGTCTCTAGTCTTTTCTGCTCTTTCTCCTACCCAAGAGTATGTATGCTGGGGGTCTGATTTGCCCCATACATACACTCTTCCAAACAATCAGGGAACTAGTAAACCCATCCCCACTAGTCTCGTATTAGCCGTCCACAACCTGAATATTGATGTTCGGCACCTGTGGCTTATTTGCAATAACTTCCTATAGTGAAACTGTCTTTTAGAAACACGTGGGGATTATCTGAAGAGTACTTGAAGGGGCTGGGGGGGAGGGTACTAGCCAGGAGAAGGCCGAAGGGACTCGGGGCAACTGAGCTAGTGTAGCGCAGGTGGGACCACAGCTCTACCATAGGTCCTTCCCACAGACATGGGAAACTCTTTCTTTCTCTGCCGGTCCCTGCGGCCAGCACGGGTCATTGAAGGACTACCACAGTAGCCTCCCTTCACCTCACAGCTGCAGATCTTCTCCCTCGCTCCTCCCTACTTCTCGGGCTTTGGAGCTGGAGCAGGTCTCTGCCGGTTAGAGGTAGGCTGCTACGGCCTGAGCCGAGTCCCCACAACAGGCTAGGGCAGGACAAAAGGATAGCCTATCTCAGAATACAACTGGTTGCAGGAACAGGCTCCCTTGAAGAGGGTCTGGAAAGCACAGAGTGATGCAGCCGCAGGGGCAGTCTAGGTGTACCAAACCAGAGCATGGCTCAGAGTTTCAAGGGTTTGGGAAAATGCCAGTGACCGGTGCAATGGAGGTTCATGAAGGATGCAACAGGAAGGATGGATCAAGAACCAAACCCTTGGTGAGGGCGCCATAACTGCATTTTCAACACAAAGAAAATGCATGGCAGGAAATGAAGCCAAAGGAGAGTGAGGCTATAATTAAAATGGTGTAAATGCAAACATTGATAAGAGAATTACGCATTGTTTATGATGAAATAAAGTGAACTACTAATTAAAACGGATCTATGTGATCATTGCGCCGCCCCGTCATTTCATATATGAAAATGTTGAATACAAAAATCGAGGCGTGCAGTGATCACATAGACCACACTCTACCACATTCCCTTTACCCGCGAAACCCATGTATTAATATGTACCGCATGGCAGCTCATGTACCCTCTGCCTCGCCTCCATGCTCGGAAGTTCCCTTTCCCTACAAAGGGTCGGAACCTCCGCTGCACGGTCCCTTTACATTTTTTTTTTGTAAATCTTTATTATCTGCCCAAATCCATGTAATGGAAGCAGTGGACCCCCCCCTCTCCCCCCACTCCCCACAACTCCCGAACCCATTATACCATTCAAGGGGAGCGAGTGACACCCCTGCAACCCACGCTCCCTTTCTTTGGTATAATGGAATTCGCCGTTTTTGTTACTACTGAATGCGCAGGAAAAGTGCATTGGGCATTTGTTTCCCCGTTATTTTCGAGCAATACCATTAAAACATTCACACAGATAAGGTGCAATGCCAGGGAAGGGCCAGGTCACAGGATGGCGCCTCCTCCTCTGCTTCCAGGTGCCAGGTTTTCTGATAAATTAATTTAAAATATTGGAGACCAACACGTTGCAGGAAGAAAGTTTTACAACATGATCTGACAAACACGCAAACACAGGGCAAATGTGGGGGCCGAGAAGACTTGTTGGCTCTCAGGTGTTTCAGGTTTCCGAGCTGTGGAAAGTTCCAGCTGTGCGGAGTCATTGCCCATTGAAACACATAGCTGCACATTTAAAGACATGGCTGTCAATATAGTTCAATGCCAATTTAAAGCACACTGTTTCTCATCATTCTTCTAATGTGAAAACGCAGCTGTTGCCGTCCACATGTAGGGTTACTTTGTCACCTGCCACGAGGGCAGGCCATGCCTGGCAGCAGTTTTGAACAGTCTGTACTGGCACACTGGGTTCTGTTCTACCCGTCAGGCTCAGGGCGCCCACAGACCACTACCTCTGTGCTGCAGACGTACTGTTCGAAACACCTGTTTTTTGCAGGAGCTACATATAGTTGGAAGAGAGGCCTTTGCCACAATAAGTGCTTCTTGAACAATTCGACCACTGGCTCTGAGTATAATGTAAAAGAATATTTCTACCGCGCACTGTCACCACCTTAGTGGTCCCCTGGCGCTCTGGCAGATCTGAAAAGCAAAAGGGTAAGGTAAGTTAGTAGGGCTGAGTGGGGGAAAGAGCGCAAGAGAGCTGTGATGTGCTGTTGGCACCTTCAGTTCGGATTACACCGTTCGCTGGGCGCAGGTGTGTTTTTTCGGGTCAGTAGTTTTCATGTGCTGTTGTGTGAGGCTATGTGTGGTTTGGTTCGTTGGTGCAGTGTAGTGAACTGCCTGCGGTTTGTTGTGCGGTATAGGCTTGGTTGTGTGTTGTTTTAGAGTTTCAGAGGTGTAAGTAGAGGGATGAGTTTTTTAGTGGGGTTGGTTAGTGGTGGCGCTTTATCGTACCCCCTCATTTTTGGCCACCTCTGCCCTGCCAGCGCATTGTGGTGTGCTGGGGGCTCTCCCTCCTATATTCTGTGCAGATGTGTGGGTTCTTAGCAGGGCTATTTGCAGGTGATGCCTCCTCCACCCCCCACACCACACCCCTGTGTTCAGACTAATGGATGTCTACACCGCCTGGTCCCCTGGCATATCCTGGTGTGCAGCCACCATCACCTGCCTAGGCCCCTTGAGGGGAGGTGGGAATTACCATTTGTTTCTCAGTTGTATGAAGAACAAGCAGAAAAACATGAAGTGATCTACTGTTCACTTGCCATTGCCCTAAAAACCTGAAGACATCAGGTTGGGTTTTTGAGTATGGGTTGCCAGAGGGAAAGAATTCCCTGACTAAAATGAGCCTTCAAGTTGCAGTTTTTCAGGTGTGCAAGTAAGGCACCTTACCCGGGCCTTACAAAGTTTTCTTTAAAATACCAATAGGCTGGCACGTGGTGTTCTTTAGTTTTCATACTCGACCTAACCGAAATGTGCTTGCCCCATTTTTACTGGTGACAAAAAATGTACACATGCTTTCTGTGAAACGGTGCATGTCACTATAAACAGACTTCATTTTTTGCGCAATGCTGCCGCCCAGAGGCCAGTCATGCACAGTGAAACCTTTATTTGCCGTATACTTCCAAAAAGGTCTGATTGCATTAAAAGTCAAATAAAAGTTTTAAACCTTCCCATACTCTCCTGCAAGCTGAAATGCCATGGACATGATAGTCAACCTTCATGAAATCTCCTCGACTAAGCGAGTGGGCAAGGAGATTGTGCAAGCGCTGCGACTGACCGCATCGAATTACCATTCAGCGGCGGCTTGCCACTTCCATCTCTTTATTGAGAAGGAACCCTTTGATAGCTAATTTTGATAGTTTCTTCATTCGATTTATGCAAAATGTGTGAGAGATGTCACCATTGAGAAAGATCCAGTGTGAGAACCATACCCACTTGATACCTACAAAACATGCCCGAAAGGGTCTAAAGGTTGGAAATGCTTCCTTCTAAACGATACCATGGGGGGCCAAAGTCGCACCCAGTGCAGAAGAAGCTTAGCACAGCCAAATGGGCCAAGGAATCCATGCAGCATTTGCACTGGAGTGTGGTAAGGACGGAGCGTAAGGAGGTAAGAACGTGTATCGCGTTTCCGTGATCGCTATCAGGGGGTGCACGATTTATGTCTCCACACCTCGGCCCCCTTCAAAGCCGAGCACCTGCATTTGCCTTATAAACTTCTGTTGGAGAAGGGTGAGGTGCCTCAAGTAGGCATTTGCTCTTGTAATGCAGTCTTTCCAATTATTCTATCTGCTGAAATGCAGCTCAAGGTAATCAAAGCATTTCACCTTTTTGACAGGTCCAGCAGGTAGCGCCTTGCACCATTCACAGACAGTTCCAGCTCCTCGCAAAGAGATAGAAAGTGTGCAACAAGTAGGCCAAGCTGTTACCCACCCTGCCTGGTACTGTTGTATCCTTTCAGTGCAGAGCAAATGCATGAACGGTCCTTAGTGCTGTAGCTAGGCACTAGATGACTATATTAAAGAGAGTTGGTATGAGGAAGCAGCCCTGACAGACGCCCTTGCTGTTCACTGGTCAGTACCCCCCTTTTCATTTCCCTCCACGGGTTACTAGCAGGGACGTCATTTCACAGAAAATGCTAGGGATGACCCTTGACATCCGATGACATCACAGGAAGTGATGTCATTTGACCCCATCCTAAAGTGGCATCACAGGAAGTGATTGAACACGACCTTTCACCCCACCACAAAACAGGAAGTGGCATTAAATAACAATGCGTATAGGCCCATATAATCAGTGCGTATAGGCCCATATTACCAAATCACTGTGAATGCAAGCAGACGTCCAAGGCCAAATGATAACGTTGTGTTAATATATAGCAATTACACTTAAGTGCTTCATATAGAACAAATATACATACAATATCACCCAATCTGTGTTGGTACTCATTTATCAACCTCAGCAGGATGAAAGTCTGAGTTGACCTTGCTGCGAGTTGAACCTGCAACATGCAGATCACACACACATTGCAGCAGCCAGCGCTCAACGCACTGAGCTATCTGACCGGCTATAGCAATCAGAAAACCAGCCACTCCAGAAACAGAGCCACATGCTGCTGGCCACAGCCCAGGAGCCTCAATTAAAAAAAAAAAGGTTGAATTATTTTAGGGGTAGCAAGGGAAACCTCAGGGGTTGCAGTTGCAACCCCTGCCAACCCCTTAATGACGTCCATGGTTACTAGCTTTAACAAATACTGACTCGACTAGACCATTTCTGTCCTCAGCGGCCACAGTCCCAGAATGGAGATCCTGGGCTTGAGCCTTCTAGAACATTGAGGACACATGCAGGTGAATAGAGCTTAATGATCTGCATGGCCTCGGCACCCATATGTACTCCCAAAGCACCCTGTTTGCTTGGGAATAGCAGGGACATCATTTGGTTGTCACCAGAGATCTCCCTTGCTACCCCTGTAGTCTCCCTTGCTACCCCTAAATTTACACAAAAAAAAATGTTAATTGTTTTTTTAATGGCAGCTCCTATGGCCAGCGCCATGTGGCTGTTTGTTTCTGGAGTGGCTGGCATTCTTGTTCAGGCCTCTTAAAAATAACCGGGGTTCCACAAGTGTAACACTTTGAACAATGACCCTAAATAAGAAAGAATAGGAATAACAAATAATTTGCCTTTCTGGAATTCTATACAATAATTGCTAGACTCATGAAAGGTTTATTTCAGGCACACTGAGTCACTGATTTAGTCTGTTCTTAAACACCTCAAATTCACAATGCAGAAAGAAACTTACAAAAGGCATTTAGAGTAGATGCCTGGTACTTGACTGATATGTGCCTTCATTAACAATATAAGGCTTGATACTTGGCTGGTATGTATTTATCTTATCCAAATGAGGATGTGGCCTCCTAGTTGATCTCTTCCTCTTCCCAGTATTGAGGTGGTGTTTCTGGGGGACATTTTGAAGGGGTGAAAATAGAAAGGGCTAACAGTAGTCTACAAAGTCTTTAGGCTTTAGGCTTTTAGTCTCACCTAAGGACGTCTTTTCCCCACTCCCCAAATTCCCACCACCTAGGTGATCCTGCCTCGCATATCCACCGCAGGGTCAGGATCCAAAAGCAATGGGCTTTCCCTGGCCACCTGAGAAGAGGATCTAAGGGGAGTAGATGGGAGAATGCCTCCAGGTTCCACACAGGAAGAACAATGCTCTTTTGATCACAAATAAACGTACAATAGATAAGATCTCAGATTTGACGGGAAGCAGTGAACTTCTTACATTGGGTTGTGTTTGAGTGACATTCTCACCAGGTTGTGGAGGGGAGTAAATGGAACAGTCACTGGGTACAGTACATGAGTGGACATGCATAAATTAAGGGCAATCAAC
This sequence comes from Ambystoma mexicanum, assembly GCF_040938575.1. Classification (NCBI taxonomy): domain Eukaryota; kingdom Metazoa; phylum Chordata; class Amphibia; order Caudata; family Ambystomatidae; genus Ambystoma; species Ambystoma mexicanum. Next base: position 836,696,621 of record NC_090925.1, read on the forward strand.
ATTAGACATTTTTAAGTGCAGGTAGGCGGTATAGCCAGATCTGTAAGGGATGTGACCATGATGGATGAAGTGCTAGAGTGGAGACAGAGAAGGTGAGGGACAAAGTCAGTCTAGAGGCGAGGGAAAAATGTTAACTTGAAGGCAGATGAGCGGTAGGTTAAGAGGGTAACTCAGGGGAGAGGCGGCAGGCTTTTAGTTTGGTTTTGAGCAAATCGGTGTGGACTGTTTCTTGGATGTCTCAGAGAAGTGAAGTCCATGCAAGTGGAGCAAGAAGAGAGAAAGATCAGAAGTGAGAGGACGCACACGAAGGGTGAGGTGCCACAAGGGTAGTCAAGGAGGCAGAGCAGAGAGTACATGAAGGCTTGCAGAGTTGGCTAGAGAAGGATAGATACACTGGCGCTTTATTGTGGGTAGATTTATGAACCAGGAGAAGAACTTTAAATCTGGCCCTGTTTTGCATCATCGACCACCCAGCCTGGTGACAGTAAGAGGATGTAGGTGTGAAGTTGGGGGGGGGTTCAACAATAGTCCTGGTTGCAAACTTAATTATGGTGTCAAGAGGACAGAAAGCGTAGTTGGATAGACCAAAGAGGATGTTGGCACAGTCGTCTCGCATTGAAAAGACAAAAGTGGTTAAGAGATGCTTGGAAGTGTTGAAAGGAAGCAGGTGCCTGATTTTACTAATATTTAGAAGGTTGAGGAGAGCCGCAGTTGCAGTTTTGGAGATTAGAATAGAGAAGGGTCATAGATGATGCTGAGGTTTCTAGCTGAAGAAGAGTAGGAGAGAGAAGTAGCCACCAGAGGCACTGGGGTCCAATGCAGCTTCCCCTCCTCTGCCACCCCAAACATTTGCTCTGTCCAATCCTTAGGGGACAGAAAAGGAGCCTATATGTCTGAAGTCTCTGTTATTGACTGCGCATTGCCCTTACCACAGCCTTAGGTTTATTACATTCTCTCTATGGCGCAGCTCTTCCAATGGAAGGTCAGCTAGACTCCACTCCGGGTCCTCGCTCCTTACAGTAAAACTGCAGTGATCAGTCCGGTGCTTTCTGCTGAAGCTGTTTAGCTTGGAGCCTAGGGAGCTGAGATTGTTACTCTCTGTCTCTCGCATGGCTTGACCGTTTGCCACCCAGACTGCTGTCGGCACATGTATTCACCCGACCGCCCATGCCCCATTCTGAGCTTTGCCCTCTTCCTGCTCCATGCTCCACCACCAGAATGCCATTGCACAACTTTGTTAGAGACAATATGTTAATTTTTCGAACCCCTTGCAAAGCTTCTTTTCATCAACCCTGGAACCTGGGCTACCAGGCCAGCCACACTGTTGTGTTTAAGCTTATATATTCCAAATATACAAAGCCAGAGGATCCAGGGATCAAAATCTGCCATCCCTGCCATCCATCGGCTAGTGATAATTGACTAGGAAATGGTGTGCTATGTGTATGTACAGAACTGAGGCGGCTAGTAAATTTTCATTGCTGGCTAGCAGCTTACAACTTAAAATATTTACCCCTGCAGAATACTTTTTCTGGATTATTATCTATGCTATAACAAGACACATTTACAAAATCTAATTACTCATGAGCTGGACTGGATTACGTAGCCAAAAATGTAATCCAGAGAGTTGCAATGAGGACATTGGGGGATCTGATGTGGAGCATTTTGACATACTTACTGATGTAATACAAGATCTTTATTCTTCCACGCTAGTTCTAAGCCTCATTGATAAAAAGAATTTGCGCTACTTGATAGTCTCAGTGACCACTCACCAGTGATCTTTTCTCAGAGAAAGCAGACAGGTTCTCAGTAAACATACACCTCTGTGTTGCTCCGGAGCCAGCCCCCCAGACCTCCTTCACCAGCTGGCTTGAATGGCAGACTACCAAAGATCGACTTCCGAGCAACTGTGATGACCCTGGCGCTCTGCAGGGCAGCTGCAGACGGTACAGCTACTGCACACACAGATTTCAGAAAGGACACTTGACCACAGAGTCGAGTGCCATGCAAACGCTCCTCAACCCTCCTAAAAAGTACTCGACTATGCTAGAAGGCGAGTGGATCTCGTGAGCCCTGCACTGTAAGCTCCTTATGCCACTACATATCGCCAGCCATTGTTCATGGCAAGAGGTACAGTCAATACACCTATAACTAACTGTAAATATACTTAAAGGATGAACTGAAAGACACTCAGCCTGCAACCTTGCAGCCTTCTGACTATATTATTACAGAGCGTATCTAGAACTTGCAATATCCTTAGAACTTCAAGTAGCGGCGGGTTTAATATATTGCATAGTATTCCACTCGGATCATCTGCTTTTTGCAAGCTGAGTAAGGCCTGGATCATCTTTTCTTGAGGTCTATTTGAGGTCTAAGAAGGCTGAATACATGGAGCCCCTGTGAAGAATAACATTCTGATATTAGGGGGAGCCTTGTGCATTGATCCATCGTGGATTGGCCTTTGCCGAAGCCTCCTTGAGCTGTAGTGCGTATACTCTAGGCTTCCAAGTAGTGCACAATCCTTTTATGCATTTTTCCAAAGGTGTACGCCGAGGAATCAATCGAGAAAGGGGCCTGTGGTCAGCTGGTTTGCTCTGGTATACATTCTTACAGACACGATTATTTCCGCCCACATGCCATCACCCGCTAGCCACAGTTGCCTACGCATTCCCGACAACCTGATGGCACCACCTGTACTACAGGACCATGCACACAAGTCGCCTCACTTACTCAAAACCTCCTCCATTCCTCCTAAGCATTTAGCTTAGTTGATACCTGGTGACAGTTTGCACCAAAACCGTTAAACTGATTAGAGCAAAACGTACTGCGTTTTGTTTTCCCGTTTGCTGCCGTGTTGAGGGCCTGCAACACAATCTACACCTGTCCACCCAAGACCGAAATTCCCCAGAAAGCAGGAGCAGGCATGTTCAGCAAAACCCGATTCATGTCTGCCACCAAGGATCTTGAGCACCAAAGTGACTGGCTAACACCAAGCAGTACAGACCCGCGTGTCGGTACATCTACATTACTCATATCTGCAATTGCGATACATAGGGCCTCATTCCGAGTATGGTGGTAGTCATGGCGCTATTTGCGCCATGACTACCTCCCATACCGGTACCGACTCCGACCTGGTTCAATGGGGACTTACCGGTGTAGTCCGACCTTTGCGGGACCGGTAAGTCCCCATTGAAAAATCCATTCCCCATTCCCATTTGAACCCCCATAGGGCTCAATGGGAATGGGGAAGTAGCTAATAACGGTACCGCAATTTGCTGTACCGTTATTAGCTCTGAAGTCCCTTAGCGGTTCCCGTCCATAATGCCTGGTAAAACCAGGCTTTGAAGGAGGGACCCGCTAAGGGACCTCGTAGTAGGGCGGTAAGGGATTACCGGCACCGGCCTCCTTAACGGTGCCTGGTATCCCTTACCGCCCACCTCGGAATGAGGCCCATAGTAGTGCTAGAGCACAGCGTACCGGAGGTTCTCATTATGCCTCAATCCAGTGTGCCATGCTCTTAGTCTGCATCTCCTTGCCAAACGGCCTCATCAGCATAACTAAGTCAAACCTCGCATTCTTTGGGTTACATGCAATTATAACTAATGAAATAATAACTAATGAAATAATAACTAATAAAAAATGACTCATTGTAAAATAACAAATTTCTTTTTCGTTGTTTTAGGGGTGGCCTCCCCCGACCCCCTACCTTTTTTTAATACTTTCCCCCACCCCCAAACCGCTATTCCCTCTCACAACCCCATTTTTAGTTTTTTTCCAGAAGTAGTTATTTTGGTATTAGTTGTTTTTCCATTCGTTATTTTTTCATTGTTTTGTATTCGATAGAATTACATGCATGCCATTCTTTGTACCAGCCCTTGCTGCCACATTTCAATATCACTGACTCATCCATCCTAGGGCCTCGCTGGGCCAGATGAATGAGCAACTTTGACATCCTCATTGCCGTCATTGGTTTAAAGGACAATGACAGGAACAAGTATCCACTATTACTCAGTGCTACCAGACGTCGGGCACATTGTCTACGGGTCTCCAGGTGACGCATCCTGCACCTGGGGTGCAATTAAGATAAACATTGCAAACCATTTAGCAGCAAACAAACATGTTGACAATGAACTATACATGTTTCATTCCATAAGAAAGGAATGCGTCCTTAGGCAGTTGCATAATGTGTCTCAAGTCCTGAATTAAACATTGTGGCTTCCATTTATCCTCCAAGAAAGAGGCCCTCGAGACTCACCGGAAGCTACTGCAGAAATCCATATCTCTAGAAGACATTTCTTCTGCCAGAAGGCTGTCTCCAACAGTGGATCTCCAAGTTGAAGTCATGAACCCTCAGCAATAAGCGTGAGTTGGGAGCACTAGAAATGTGGAACCACTGGGCCCGATTGGTATTCTTGAGCTTACCCTGCCGCTCGTGCTGGTGTCTCTTAGGACCGTGCCCCACTGCCCTAGACTGGGAAAACAGGAGAAGAGTTGGAGACACCCCACAGTTGCGCTAGGTACTAAAAAAATTTGAGATAGTATTTCTGACAATCTAGATAATTAAAGGGTTGATTCTACACATAAGTGCTGAGATGTAATATTGTGAAATCCATTTGTTAGATTGATGGATCATTGATTAACTTGCTTGTAATTGGAAATTATGTAAGTGACATAATTCTCCAACGGTGTAATGGTGATTTTAGATTATTGATGTGATAGGTGATTAGTATTTGTTTTTCATTTGTGCTTTTTTTTCTATTTGGCTACTTTCATCTGTTCCCTGTAGTGTATTCTTTATCTTATTTTTTGTAAACAAATGTGCGTAGATTTATGATTTGTTTATTATTAGTATACATTTTACCTTTTATGAATGTACATTTTTAAAAATGTTTTGATATATATTTGTAAAGTTGATTTCAACTAATCAAATAAAAAATAAAAAAATGTATATATATATGAGATACATTACTCACCGTAATCGTATTTCTGATGCGTGTATCTGCTTAGATTCACATGCTGTACATAGGCCGACATCTAGTGGAAGTTGCAGAGTATTACAGTTTGTTTTTCGAAACTCAAAAATGGGCATCGACACAGGGCGTGCCAGTAATACTATCCCTAGTGTGACGTCCACTGTACCCATGACCCCTCACGCATCTAGGACCCTCAGATTGTGTTTTTTCTTTGTGACATGAGGTAGCATGAGGAGTAGCGTGAGTACAGATAATCCAAGCAGATAGATAGATAGATAGATAAGACTACAAGCATCCATGCGCCTTCTCTCGGAGGGGAGGAAGGATGGGTCGCATGTGAATCTAAGCAGATACAAGCATCAGAAATACGATTACGGTGAGTAATGTATCTCTTCTGAGGCTTGTGGAATCTGCTTAGATCACATGCTGTGCATAGATTAGCGAGCAGTGTTAGAATAAGGAGGTGGGATATGAGGAGGCTCATGAGCAAATAAATGTCTTAGAACCGCTTGTCCCACTTGAGTATCTGTCTTGGAATGTGTGTCAATGCAGTAGTGTTCAGTAAAAGTGTGAATAGAGCTCCAAGAAGCTGCTTTGCAAATGGTGTCCAGGGGTACATTTGCAATGAAAGCCAGAGAGGCCCTGATGCCTCTTGTAGAGTGGGCTCTTGGCGTGAAAGGCAGAGTTTTTTCAGAAAGGGAGTAACACAGCTGGATACAGTTAACAATCCACTTAGAGATGGCACGTTTAGAGACGCGATCCCCCTCTCTGCCTGTAGCTACAGAGACAAACAGCTGGTCTGTTTTCCTTAGCGGTCTGGTCTTGTTTACATAGTAGAAGACCGCCCTACGCACATCTAGGGTGTGTAGTTTCACCTCAGCCGAGCTTTGTGGGTTTTGGAAGAAAGCCGGAAGCTCGATGGAATGGTTCACGTGGAATTTGGAAATAAACTTAGGTGAGAACCTAGGGTGTGTCCCAAAACCAGTTTGTCCTTGTGGACTGTAAAGAAAGGATCCTGCACTGACAGAGCCTGAATTTCGCTAACCCTTCTTATGGATGTAATAGCTACTAAGAAGGCTGTCTTATAAGTCAGGTGTTTGAGACTGCTTTTATGCATGGGTTCGAATGGGGGGCCCATGAGTTTAGCTAGCACCACATTAAGGTCCCAACCTGGTGGTGGGTTTGAAATATGAGGGTGAAGTCTCTTTACTCCTTCCATGAAGGCTTTAACCACTGAAACTTTCCACCACGACACCTTGTTATGGGTGGTGGTGTATGCTGACAGAGCTGCCAAATGCACCTTCAGTGAGTTAAAAACCAATTCTGCATCCAGCAGGTGGAGCATGTATGTAACAATAGTTGAAGAAGTGCAATCAACTGGGTTGATTTGTCTATTCTGGCACCAGATAACAAATCTCTTCCACTTGTCAAAGTAGCAGTGCCTCGTGTTAGGCTTCCTAGATTCTTTTAGGATGTCCATACATCTTTGAGGTAAATTGAGATGTCCAAACTCTATGACCTCAGGAGCCATGCTGCTAGGTTCATTGAGTTGGGTAGAGGATGTACTGTTTGACCTTGATGCTGGGACAGTATGTTGTACCAGCCCGGGAGTTTGATGGGTTCGCACATCGCTAGTCTGCGTAAATGTGGGAACCACGGTTGTCTCGCCCACATGGGAGCAACTAGGACGTGCGTCATCGATTCCCTGTTCAACTTGTTCACCACCTTCCTGATGAGAGGAGTTGGTGGAAAAGCGTATGCAAACATTCCTGTCCAGTTCATCCACAGGGCGTTCCCCTGGGTGCCTGGTTGTGGGAATCTGGACGCGAATCTTGGACATTGTCTGTTTTCGCTTGTGGCGAATAGGTCTATGGTGGGGGAACCCCACTGAGAGAAGAGATCTTCTACGATTTCTCTGTGTAGACACCATTCGTGCTCCTCTGGGAGGGGATCTTTGCTTAGTGCATCTGCCAGAGAATTGAGATCCTCTGGAACATGTTGCGATGACAGGAAGATGTTCTGTTTGAGTGCCCACATCCAAATTCTCTGGGCAAGTTTGGACAGATTTGGCGAACAAGTCCCTCCCTGCTTGTTTAAGTAAAACATGGCTGTAGTGCTGTCCGTCCGGATTTGCACTGACAGATTCAGCAGGTAGGGCTCGAACGCTTGAAGCGCTCTGAATACTGCCAGAAGCTCTAGCAGGTTGATGTGATTCTTGGCCACTGAGTGAGACCAGAGACCCTGGCCTCTGTGGTGGAGGAGGTGAGCTCCCCACCCTGTCAGGCAAGCATCGGTTGTGACTACCGCCTGTATCTCGGGATCTTAAAAGGGTTTCCCATTGGACAGGTTTTCTCTTGTCCACCAGTGAAGGCTTTGTACCAGTGTTGGCGAAACGACCTTTAGATCGTCCCACTGACCACTTGCCTGAGACAACTGTTTCGCCAACCATTCCTGCATGGGACGCATGCGCAGGCGCGCGTGGGGGACCAGGTAAATACATGACGCCATCATGCCTAGCTAACGCATTGCTTTGCGTACTGCTATCTGACGACCGGCCTGATATTGAGGAATTTGCAGTAGTATATTCCGAATTCTCTCCTCTGATGGAAAGGTCAACCCCTCTTGTGTGTCTAGGATAGCTCCTGGGAACTGTTTGGAGGTGCTTGGCACCAGACCTGACTTTTTCTCGTTTATTGAGAAACCCAAATCGAAGAGGAGGTCGATAGTTCTTTGAATGTTTGTTCTGAAAATCGCTGGGGTTTCCCCCGTGATGAGCCAGTCGTCTAGGTAAGGGTACACTGGAATTGCCTCCCTGCGTAGGTGTGCTGCCGCCACCACCAGTACCTTGGTGAATACCCTTGGAGCTGAAGCTATCCCGAAGGGCAGTACCTTGAACTGGTAGTGCCAACTGTCCACCTTGAACCGCAAGTACTTTCTGTGCGCTGGGAACATGAAAATATGAAAATAGGCATCTTTCATGTCCAATGTTGCCATGTAGTCCCCCTTTTTTTAGGAGGGGGATTACCTCTTGGAGAGTTGTCATGCAAAACCTTTGGGGCTTGACATATTTGTTTGCAGGCCGTAAGTCTAATACTGGGTGCATTGTTAAATCTTTCTTTGGTACAAGGAAGTAGGATGAATAAATACCCTTGTTTACCTGGTGTCCCGGGACAAGTTCGATCGCGTCCTTTGCTAGCAGGTTGACGATTTCCTCGAGGAGGATTCTTTGGTGGTCCAAAGAATGTGTTCTTTGTCGTGGAGGGTGGTTTCGGGGATGCTCTAACAGTTCTATGCAGTATCCTGCGGACACTGTGGAGAGCACCCATCTGTCTAATGTGATCCCTTCCCAAGCCTGGGTGAAGTTGGAAATGCGTCCTCCTACTGGGGATGCGTGAGAAGGGACCCTGAGCGGAGCGTCACTGTTTTGGTGGAGGCGTGCCGCCGCCACTACTGGGGCTGCCTCTACCTTTACCCCATCCTCTCTTATTCCCCCTGCTATAACCTTGGGTAGACTGTTGGTTATTGTTCCACTGCGTACCCTGGCCCTGGGAATAGCTTGACCCTCTATGGGAATTCTGTCCGTGTGTGCGGCAAAAATTGCCATTACCCCTTTGACTTGGGGACTTAGTGGTTAGTTGACCTAGGGACTTGAGTGTTTCATACTCGTCCTTGGCATTTGTCAGCACATCCTCGACCGCCTTACCGAACAATAGATCGGACTCCACCGGTTTGTCTAACAATGATGCTTGGGTTTCGGCCTTGAATCCAGACCTCCGTAACCAGGCATGTCTCTTGATAACCGTACCCTCTGCTATCAATCTCCCGGCGTTATCTGTGGCATGAAAGGTTGCCTTTAAAATGCAACCGGATACGGCTCTACCTTCTGCTGAGACTCGTGCCAATTGGCTCTTTAGGGGTTCTGGGGCAGAATCTATGAGTGCCGCGACTTCCTCCCATTGGTGGCAGTTATAACTCGCCAGCAGGGTGGTGGAGTTGGGGATTCTTGTTTGGTAGGCGGAAGTGGAGGCAACTTTCTTGCCGAACCCATACATTTTCTTGCCCTCCTTGTCGGGAGGAGCTTCTGATGATGACAAGGGTGTTCCTGCCCTCTTGCGGGTGTTTGTAACGACAAGGGAGTCCGGTTTCAGATGCCCTCTTATATACAGTGGGTCTGATTGGGCTGCCCTGAAAAGCTTCTCAATCCTGGGGTTGACGGCCCTGGTGAGGTTGGGGTTTACCAGTGAAGGGCCTATTCTTCTTTGGATTGACCTAAGGATAGGGATGGCCTGCGCAACAGGTCTCCTTTCTCCCACCAACTCTTCGGCAAAATCTCTTTCCTCTTGAGCACCCTGGGTGTCAATGTGGAAGTGGTTTGCTGCTCGAGATAGGACTTCATTTAGGAGGGGCTGGTTGTCGACCGGGGAGTCGGTAACCGGTGGTTCCTTATCTACCGGGGAATCTACCCTGTATGTTTCTGGGTCGTCCTCTTCCTCCTCTTGTTCCTCATCGTCCTCATAGTAGCCTGTCCCAGTCTGTTCTTCCAATATGCCCAAATCTGTATCCTCACAAAGGGAAGGATCTTCCTCTTGAGAAAAAGGGTGAATGTGGAAGGGATCTGAAGACCGTGTTGTTTCAAACTGGGAATTTCTACTTGGGTGGATAGGATCTTTGGAACCTGAGGGTGCTGACCCGTCGGGGATATAAGTGAGAAAATGTTCAGGGTTTTTGGAATAGAAATCTGCCAATGATGACATTCTTGACATGACTCTATCTATGTCCTCACTAGACCACTCTCTTGAACTGGGAATGACTTTGCCTGGGGGGGAGTTTCCCTGTCTCATCTATAATTGAGATGTGAGACCTATCTGTCTGTTTGAGAGGAGTGGAATGTTTCTGCGGTGTGGACGTAGGCTGAGACTGCTTCCTCTGTTGTTTTCCTCCCTCCTCATGGCTGGAAGAGTGTTTACCCTGCCTCTTTGGGCCTTCTGAGCTTTTCGACGCCCGGCGTCACGCTTCGGTAGTGGTGGTACTATCCTTCGACCATGTAGGTTGGGATTCGGTAATAGGCGTTACTTGGGCTGTAGACACCGACTCCTGGAGTGCGGTCTGGGGATAGAGGTCGGCTTCGTCTTCCGACAATCGAACCTCGGTTACCTAGGGGAGCGAGGCAATCTTGGCAATAGTGGATGATTGCCTGGAGTCATGCAGCGATCTAGATCGAGAACGCCCAGAGGACGCCGATTCGGACCATTCCCTATGTGCGTCTTTCCGAGAGCTCGACGTGCGCGTTGAATCTCAGTGGGACTTCGTGTGTTTGGAAGTGCTGTGGGTTGAGCTTACATTGCCAGTGGTCTTCCCCATAGCCGCCACGGCGGACGACTTTCTGAGGTTGGGGACCTGCGCTTGGCTGTCTTTCGACGCCGTGTTGCCCTCACCGTCCGAAAGTCCGGCATCGCTGCCGTCGCTGAAGGTACCCTCCGTGGCCATGGCCTCTTGACGCCTGGCGTGGTGGGCCCAACACTTGGTGGAACAGTCTTTTAGTGTTTTAGGTTTGAACCTACTACACGCTCTGCAATTTGCCTCGGGGTGATCCCTTGGCAAGCAGAGATTGCACGTGGCGTGTCTGTCAACCCAAGGATACTTGAGGTTGCACTTTGGGCAAAATTGGAAAGGGGTACCCCTCCATACGCACCTTGAGGCAGCGGGCTGGTAAGTGTAGGAATATATAGAAAGTATATAAGAGTGTAGAGGCCTGCCGAGGCCCGAGCCGAGGCCAGAGGCTTTCCTAGGCCCACTACGTAGTGAAGCTCTCGACGGTCGCTTTCTTCTCCGGTTCGGCGTCGAGTGTCGAATTTCGGTGACTCGACGTTAGGTTGGAGAAAAAGGGGAAAATATAACAATATTTTTCAAAGTATGGCTAATGCCAGGGAACTCTGCTGAATGCTTCCGACCAGTATGGCGGAAAAAAACAATCTGAGGGTCCTAGACGCGTGAGGGATCATGGGTACAGTGGACATCACACTAGGGATAGTATTACTGGCACGCCCTGTGTCGACGCCCATTTTCGAGTTTCGAAAAACAAACTGTAATACTCCGCAACTTCCACTAGATGTCGGCCTATGCACAGCATGTGATCTAAGCAGATTCCACAAGCCTCAGAAATGTATATATATTGATGATAGTATGTTATCTTTATTAAGGAGTCGGCAGCAGAGTTTCGTTATGAGTGTGACAAGTGTATTTATTTGTGTAGCCGACACATGTTTAGACCTTCAGGGGTCATTTTCATGTCGGTTTAGGTTGCTTGGAAAGTGATCATCCTAGGTTAAGTTCGGGGGGGGGGGGGGAAGCCCCATGTACTGGATGAGTGGATATTCCACAGAATAAGCCAATTGTAGACCTTCCTTTTTGACTCAATCGCTGGAATATCCCCTCATCCAATACATGGGGCTCCTCCCCTGAACTTAACCGGGGATTATCACTTTCCAAGCAACCTAAACCGCCTTGAAAATGACCTCTGAGGGCGAAACACATGTTGGCTACAGAAATAAGTACACTTGTCGCACTCATAACGAAACTCTGCTTCAGACTCCTTAATAGAGATAACATACTATCATCAATATATATTTTTAGTACCTAGCACAACTGTGAGGGGTCTCCAACACTTCTCATGAACCCTCAGCAGTCACTCATTCCACATCTGATCTGGTCTTCAAACCTGCCACTTTTCCGCCTGGAGCAAATCTCTGGCGGAAAAGAATGTTATTGATATGCTCTGCATCTTCCACTAAAAGGCACATGCCCGACCATGGAACATACATGCCATACGTGTGTCAAAGAGAATCACTTTCAAGCCACCTGTCGAAACTCTCAAGAAAGTATCATGGTAACATTCGACGCAAGATTCCATGTGCACCTTCCCTCAATGGGAGATGCTGGGCCCAAATAAAGGATCAGACAACTAGACACCTCTGTTTGTCCTCCGCCAGAATGCAGATTGCATCAACAGACTGTCACTCAAGTGGTTGCATCTACCCACTTGTTAGTACAGTTGAGTTGGAAGACATCATCATCATCATGCTTCGACAAGTCAACGGGCATGTGAGGAATTATTTTCCAGACACTAGCACCACCATCTGCATGGTGTGTGAGGAAGCCTACCTCAAGATGCCTGAAAGGCCCCCATTGACAACCCCCTCCCGCGAACATCTACCCCGATTGCTCAAACATTGGTCTTCCATGCAAAGGTACATTTCCTGCTTCTCTACATTAGAAAGACACCACATGATCATTCAAAATACACATCCTCAGTGCGGCTTTCGACTGTGTTTGCATACCCAGGTTACAAACTGTCAAACAACTCGGCCTCATCAACATCAAATATAGCATCAGAGACAATCCTCAAAGCACTTGTTCGGATCTCATCGAACATCAATTTCCCTCACTTGTCAATATCCTGGCCAAGCTTAAAGGTTGCAGTATGAAAATACATTTCGATAATGCTGTGAAGCCTGTCACACAACATCTTCGACTCCACTCTCTCCTTACATCACAGACCTCTCTAAGAAATCCCACTACCACCAGCATATCCTCAGGGGTATTCTTCCTTTTCTCACTTTCCCCCAGAAGCTCACTGTCTCCAGAGCCCTGGTTCTCTCTAGGCTGGACTACTGCAACAGCCTCTTTCTAAATCGACTTGCCTCTACTCTTCGCCTTCTGCTACTAATCCAGAACAGGACTTCGAGACTTTTCCTTGGCCTCAAGCCTAGGGATCGTATCTCTCGAGCTCTGAAATCTCTCCACTGGCTCCCGGTGGCTACAAAGATCAAGACCCTCTGCATTGGCCACAAGGCTTTTTGGGGCCAGGGAACACACTACATCCAACTCGCTCTTTCTAAGCACTTTCCTTCTAAAGCCCTCTCTCATCCACCTCCAACTCTCTGTGGGTCAGACACTAATCCAGGCAGAGAGTGGGGGGTAGATCTCTCTCCTCAGCTGGTGCCTCCCTCTGGAACAGCCTCCTTGCCTCTCGCAAACTTTAGCAGGACCACTTAAAATTGCGGAAGCAAGTCAAGACCTTTTTTGCTTCTGCTTTCTCTCTCTCTTTCCCCTGCTGATGTACTTGCCTGCTGCACTAACTGGTTCCCTGGCCACCCTCTGAACCTTAATGGGCACCAGGCTTCTACACGACCAGAAGCCCAATGCACTGCCTCAAGGCTTACCTCACACTTAGGGACTGTATATGCAACCCTACAGTCTCTTGCCTCCTTGCACCTACTCAGAGCCAGCCACCCCGGCGGCACTTACTTGTGCTTTGTCCTATTGCACTTCCCACCTGCCTTCCCCTCATACTTCTCCTCTCCCTTCCCCCTTGCACTTTCACAATCTAAATAACACAAGGCCTAGTAAGATAGTTTGTTGTGTCCTCCCTTTGTCTCCCTTCCTTGTTGTGTCACGCCTAGAAACACTTGTGTACAGGCACGTTATAAATGACTTATCATATATCATACAGAAGGAACCCGTAACTTATGCATCAGCATGTAAAGCCTAAACTCCAGCCATTATTAGATCAAGATATCATCAAGCCTGTCAGTGGGCACAAACCCTGGGTATGCCCCTTTATGCTTTTGCCAAAAAGGGATGGTAGGGGCAAGCTAAACATCTGAGTCGACCTGCGCATACCCAAACTAGCCATACAGTGGGAACAACACCTCAGCCCCTGCATCGGCACAATTCACTGATGAGTGGTGCAATTGTATTCTCCCAACTGGAACTTCTCAAGGGCTACCATCACTGGACCCAGCCTCTTGGTACATCACCACCTTTGCAACCCAATGAGGACTATCCTGATATAAACATCCAAGTTTCATGGTATCCTCTGCTGCAGAAGTCTTTCGGGAGGAAATCAGAAAAATCATAAAACGCATCCCTGAATGTCTCTACTACAGCAATGATATCCTGCTTTTTGGGATGCCACAAATCAAAACGCGAGTTCAACAAATCGATGCACACATTTTATGGAAACATCTTTTCAAAAGATGGCTAGAGGTCTGATCTACTGAAAGTTTTGGGAATGGCCCCTACTGTGAATGATATATACAAGACTTTGCCTGTCAGTGCACCGGTTCAACATCTCGCCTGCACGGGAGAAGACTTGTGTGGACCCCAGACGGCCAAGACATCAAATCCTGCATAGCCAGGGTGGGCTGCTTGTCTTATTTCAACTCTGAGTTGTGTACCGAGCTAGTAGAGGATGTGAGCCCAGCTGACCTGGAAGCAGATTTAGCACCACATGACCCAGGGGTTGACACACCCACAAGAATCAGCTCACAGACCAGCCACATCCTCACTGGCACAGGAGAAGCCTACTCACAAGCTGAGCAGTTGCGTAACACAAAATGTGGGGGCCCCTCTGCAAGCCATGCTGAGGGCCCCCCCTTTTCAAGCTCGGCAACAAAGCACAGGCCGCACCACACTAATGGCATGCGTGGACCACCATGCATGAACGATGTGAATGATGATCATGCTGCTGGAAGGAAATGCGGAACACTGCACTAGGTGAAAGAAGGAAGTATATGTTTTAATCAAACCTTAAATCTTTCACTTAGCGTAGCAACAAGGTGGCTGCGCCTGGCCCCTGAGTCCTGACACCCAAATGTACCAGCCAACTCTGTGTGTGGCCAGTAATATTATGCACAGTTATGATACCATAAGGAAATATGTCCATGCTGGCACTGCCAGTATCCCCAGGCATGAACAGTCATGTTTGGCTTTGCCCTAAATGCCAGTAACACTCTCCTGCCACAAGAACAAAACATGTTAATGCTGCTGCACAAATTACTTGCCCAACCCCTGCACCGCCATGTAAGAATACTCATGTTGACTTTGCCCTCAATGGCAATAAAACGTGCAATGCTACAGTAAGGAACCATGTTTTTGTTTAGCTGCACATGGGCCTCCACCCAATATGTAAGAAGACTCATCATGTTGCCTCTGCTTTTAACACCAGTAAAACATGCAATGCCACAGTAAGAAAATATTTACTTGCTGACTGCACAAGTTTCCCCAACCTCACCATGTAAGAACACACATCATGTTGGCCTTACCCCTTATGTGAGTAATAAATGTCATGTCAAAGAAAGAAAATGTCCAGTCTGCCTACCCTATTGTGCTATAAACCCCAGCCCCTCCTCCATGTAATAACATTCATCAAGTTGGCTTTGCCCAGAAACACTATTAAAACATGTAAGAAAACATCCAAGATACAATGGCCCTTGCCTGGGCCCCAGCCTTGCATGCACACATGCATACCCATTCACCCACCAGCCATTCACCCATTGACCGCTGGTGATTACGTTAATTGGAGAGGTGTAAACATTTGCCACAAATATGCCAGAGCATGCGAGCGTAGCGAGGGAGTCCAAACCATCCAAATGTTATTCGGGGGGGGAAGGGTCCCTCCGTCCACGAGAAATATATTTGAATAGTAGGTTAAAATGGTGCATTATATAGCACACTTTCTATGAAAAACTGGTTAAAAAGCCAGACAATTTGCAATTGTTTTTAACCCAAAAATCCAACAGATGCAATTCGCCAACACTGCACAGGAGCATTTCCATAATGCCTTTGCCCACAATATGTGCCAGTATTAAAACATGTTCATACTGCTGTGCCCATACATGTCCACTTTGGCAGCACCTGTGTATAGTGTATATGCCAGTATTCCCATTTAAGAAAAGAGCATTCTCATTTTTGCCTTGCACGTAATGCCAGTAATGATACTATAGGAAAATATGTCCAGGCGGGCTCAGCCAGTATATGCAAGTATCCCAGTAGAAGACATACTCCTGTTGGCTTCTCCATTCAAAATGCCATGCCACAATAAGAAAACATGTCCATACTGACTGCATAAAAATGTTATTCTACTCATGTAATAAGACTTATAAGGTAATAACATATCATGCTTACTATATCATGGATGCCTATCCATTAAAAAGGACATGCCACAGTAAGAAATGGCTAGACTGCCTGCACCCAAATGCCAATCTAGCCAGGTAATAACATATCATGCTTGAAGCTTGCTTTATCATGGATGGATGCAACAAATATTCATAAACCCCCCCATAGACGTTTTTACAATAAGGCATACTAGGCCCAGGCCTAGAGCAACAGATTGCCAGAAGAGCTGTATTTTATTGCAGTTTATTTTCAAATTACTAAATTCAAAATTTTAAATATAAAAGCAAAGCAAAGCTGTTTCTCAGAGTCTAGCCGATCCACAATGTTGATCAGTTAGCAGTCATTCCACTCTGACAGCTAAAATATTTAATGGCCAAACTTGTATATATGCTTGATATTTGCAAAGGCTTTATTATTAGGATCACTTTTGTTTATATGTATTAAAAAAAAAGGAAACGTGTACCAAACCCAGCTTGCTTTAGGTGTTAAGTGATTCAGTTATACAACTCTCACAGACATATATGACAGATTTAAAGCTCTGTGCTCATTCTAATCTTCCCAAAATTCTCTTTAATATGCAAAACAGCCATAACCTAATTGGTCTTATTGGTGCCACTTCACCAGATCTTTCTAATCAATGAACACATACACACTGTTAAGGAATCACTTTTATATTCAAAGACACAGTATGCATTTTTCAAACCGCTGCAACAATTAGGGTTTTCCGTTCAGAAAAGTAAGGATTAAAAATGATGCATCATTTTACAATATAAAACACATGCCTATGCTTAGGTCAAGCAAAGAGTTCCAACAGGGTGGCACTAAAACGATGTTAAGAAGCAAGCACTAATTTCCCTCGCCGGCCCCACATTTCAGAGGTCTGTGGCTGCCCAACAGGTGCAAGCATGAAATAGATCATAGAGAAGTTAAAATGGCAAAGAGTAAATCTGAATGAGCAGGTGCATCTAGAAACCTGTAAAAGGATACCCAAAACCATAGGAGGGTGAGAACAAAAACTGTGCGCCAAAGGTACACACTGTTTCACAGCTGTAACGGTGTACCATAACGATATCCATTCAGCCATCTTTACTGAGGCTGCTCAGTGATAAACAGGCAAATGGCCTCCCTGCTGGGATAATCGTGTGTCTTTGACCTTCTGCTGCACGCTCAGTTCTACCAGGAGAACCAACTGCAGAGTATGTCACACTATACATAACTGTGATGCTTATATATAAGTAATCTTTACATTAATTATATTTTAAATACACGGTAGAACATTTACTGTGAAATAGTACTTCAAATGACAGCAGGACATCTATATCTATACCCACACATCTCAAAATGTTCTTATGTATTATACAGTCCAACCAACTCTACGGAGTTAACAAACATTGTCAAATTACCGTCAACGCAAGCTGGTAAAGCCCATAGCCTAGACCACACCCACAAAGGTAATACTGTGCTGGATTGCCCGATCCATTGTTCAGTTTCACTCTGGGAGTGATGTGTATTTCGAACAATTACACAAACAGCAATGATGTAAACAGTATGTACTGCTGCATTTGTTATAAAAGGTGCCTGCATTGTGCAGCTATGAAGAAAGCTGCTGCCTCCCACACATGAATGTTCAGGGTCGCCCTTATCCATTACTCCACCATGAGAATGCGCAGTCAAAGATTCCAAGAACCTTCTCCAACTGTCTTTACTCTACTGAGGTGTAGGGCCAGGCAGAGTTTACAAATTTCACTTGTGATTTTGCCATATTTTGGAGGTACATCGGCTGCAGCAGGTAACTTGCCTTATTTCCATTTTGCCCTCAGCTAACACCAGAGCTGTCACCGTGAGAAGGGGGTTGAATTCTTTTTATTCCACATTTTAATAAGATGTGTCTGTACCACTTGCATACATTTCATATGTAAACTTTACCATTTGACAAGACCAGATTTAGACATTTACTGATTTTGCATTAATATTACAGACCAGTGTAGATGTTTCTCACAGAGCGACAGCAGGCAATTTGTGACAGAGACCAGATATTATGCATTGTAACCAAAATTCCTCATTCCAACCTTCTCTCACTTGTGTCCAGTTGGCCTATAGCTTATGTTCTTATCACTTCCTCTAAAAGAGTGTTTTCAGACTTAACCGAAAGTAGACAGTTAACCATAACAATGACCTCTAGTGCACTCAACTGTAGAACACACTGCCTTCTCCAAATCTTGGCCAGCAGAGATCTGTCAACACTCTTTCAACTAACATAACATAGAAGATGCCAGGCTTGAATTAATAGAGGGGAAGCAATAACTTTCTTATCACGGCAACCTTAAAAACGTCTGTATAGGGCGATTGACCGTCGTTTTGTAATCAAGCAATATTGCCACTGATTTGGTTTGTTAATGAATTCAATGTCTATTGATGTTTCAATAAAAAAGATTTTGACAAAAAAAAAGTCTGTATAATGTTATGGAGCCAAAGTGGGGGACAACATTGGTGTGAAGGCAGTTGCGGATTTAGCACTTGTATGACGGACAAAGAGCGAGCGGGCCCTGCAGTGTCCTGGTGACACCTTCCAAATATCTTCACACCAGCCACAACACTCACGTCCTCATCCCTGCTTGCTGGCAGTCAGGCACAGTGAATAACAGAGCGATCTTAAGCGCTCACTCTCAGGGCCCAGCTAAACATTTGTCATGGGTCATGGGGGCCCATTTCAATAAGAATGGGCCCCCCTTGCCTACAGGTAGGGCGGTGGACACAGGCGGTGGCTCACTTGGGTTCCTTAAATAAGAATGCTCTTTAATTCCAAGAAGCAGGCAGCCAGAGTGGAGCAGAATCACTAAACTATAGAATAATGTTCTGTGCCATATATAAATATTCACTATTATTAATATGCAACAACTCAATAGTTTAGTACACCAGGAGGGTTTTTCTACATACATTCACTTCTAGCGACACTAAATATCAACTGATGAGGCGTAGTGAGATTAAATGATTTGCACATTTCTTTAAAGTGGTGAAATCAGTAGTTGCACACAAGCTGTGATTTAAGCACTTGACTACATATCTTCCCAGTGATAGGTCACAAATACTTTTTAAGGCTTGGTTTCCAAAAGCAAAATAATTTGTTTTTCTATGAATGCCTTGAAAAGTATACAAATCACATAAGAAACCAACCTGACATTATATACATTGTTATAGAAATAGGTCAAGCAAAAGGACATGCTTTATATACATAATCCCCCCCCCCCCGGAGTGGCCTGCAAAGGAATGTGGACCTAAAACAATTTTATTTGTTTTTTTTAAAAGGTTTTCACAGTGAAAGATAATTCCATATAAGGTAATCTGTTCGAGCCATTATTTATTATCACCCACCAATTGCCCCGTTTAAGGAACAACAGTCCTTAGCCGGGCGCCTCTATGTCTTTATCATCAACCTCTAATTGGTTAATTTATTTGAGGTTGACACAAAGCAGAATATGGTCCTTCTGGGGGAGAAGTGGGAAAGGTGTTGTGCTTCCCTGCGCTGTTAACTATCACATGAAAAGTGTGAGCTGGTGAGACTTTGGACAGCTGATCCTACGTCAGAGGAGAAAAGTCATGCCTTATTCCTGTCCCGAGCTGGCTGTGTGTGCGACACGGCACATGTAATTGCGGCAGTCCCACAAAATGCTGCATGGTTGGCCACCCTACAGACACACCCAGGCCTGTCTCTGAACTTGGGTTTCATCTGGGCTTGTTTAGCTGCCAACCTGGTATGAGGTGAACACGGAGAACTTGCAGAAAGGGGATTTGGGTCAACAATGTGGATCTTTTTGGCTCATTTCATTGCAACCTTATCCAAGTGGCTGCATTTTAATTGTTTACCTGTTCTTCAATCTATTGCAGCTGTGACTGCATATAAGTGGGTAGCTGGGGCAAGCGCCTGCTCACCTCACATCACAAATATGCACCCCTTTTACTCATCTGTCTCTTACTTCTTTTTTCTACCATACAGCATTTCCCCCCTCTTTTTTCCTCATCAGCAATTTCCTCTCTATTATCCTACTCTTTCCTGCTCTTTTTGAACACGTCATCCCCTGTTCTTGCCTCATTCCCTTAATCCTCCTGCCTTTTTCTGTCTTCATTTCTGCCAAAGGTTCTTTGTTATAAAGATCCCACTCTCTTCCTCATTTTGCTGTTATTCGATATTCGCAGACTCACCTGCCTTCCATTTTTTAAAACTATTTTTTATTAGTTTACATGGTTCCATGTGATGTTACTGAAATGTGTTTTACCGAACACTGTTTTACCAAGCTGATTTTACATAGAAAAATAATTCAGTATTTTTTTGTTTTGTTTTTGGCGTTCAACCCCCCCCCGCCCCATTCTTTTCTAGTTGTAGCCCCATCCAACTACCCATGTACCCCTTTTTCCCATTTATCACCCCCCTCTCTATTTTAAAAAAATACCATAAAAACTAATTCGGTAAAATCAGCTCAGTAAAACGGTCTTCGCTAAACACATTTCGGTAGCATCACTGTATACCAGTTTACATAACCACAAAAACAAAAAGGACAGCAGCTCTTCTTCAGGCATGTAGGAAAAAAATCATAACATTAGCAGTATGGTAAGCAGCATCAATAACATTAATCAACAGGCAAAGTCTCTGGGACATTAGGGGAGTGACAGACTCCAGACATCAAAAATGCTACATAGTGCCCCAAAATATTCCTCGCCATCCCTCAATCATCATTTCCCCCGACTCTTTAGCACTCCATTATTCCCCATTCTCCTTGTACTTCTGAACCCCCGCTCTCTATTTCCCCTCCCTTTCATCCTCTTTACCCTGCATTTCCTCCACTCTTGTGCCTCATTAATTATTTCCCTATTCTCCTGCCCTCATTCATTTTCTGGACCCATTCACCCTTTTACATTCACATGGCTCCCTTCAATCAACTCATCTCCTACCTTCCCTCACCCTCACTCTCTCCCTCATGCTTCTGCCCTCCTTCATACGCCACTCTCCTTTCCCATCAGTGTTCTCGTTACCTGCTTCTTCTCCCCTTTTTGCCCTCACTATCCTGCCCTTATTCCATCTCTGTTTGCATTCACTGCCTTGCAGCAGGGCCCTGTGGAGCTGGAGGAGATATACAGGTGGCAGGGTTAGTATAAAGGGGTTGTTTAAGTGCCACAAGATGCACCCACAAAAAAGTAAATCCTAGCATGTTTTGAGATTAAAAGGTTAGCTCCTTTAAGTTTGTGATGTTCAATGGCATTTCAAGTGTGTGGGGTACGACCACAAGGGACATGCATAAAATGGTTCTGCATGCAGTAGGAATTACCCCGTTATAACACCTTGTGTAATGTCCCTTCCCATTGCCTTGAACCCTATCATTTCCAACATTA
The DNA here is from genome assembly GCF_040938575.1 of Ambystoma mexicanum. NCBI lineage: Eukaryota > Metazoa > Chordata > Amphibia > Caudata > Ambystomatidae > Ambystoma > Ambystoma mexicanum. The sequence goes on from NC_090925.1 coordinate 836,717,935, forward strand.
GCTGCAGGATTGATCATGCAATATTACCACCATTGACAGCAAAGCATGGCGAGAAGGCCCAGCTGTCCCGAGCTAGAGTCAGACCTCCAAACACAGAAAACTTTTTTTTTTAAGTTAAAACACATGAAGCATTTGCCTCTGAAGTTCCTCACTGTGCAACTCTGACCACTCTAGGCTACGCCTCCATGACCCACCCACTTGGGGCCCTCTGTCATTTTTGCCCATGGGGACCTTTGCCTTAAATCTGCCACTGGGTGAAGGGGGCGTAGTTTGGGCAACGCAGAGAGAGTTTGTTGTAGGGGCAGAATCTGGTGAAGGAGCAGCGTCTAGTCTGGCAGAGGTGGAGTAATGTTGGGGGGCGTGCATGCACTTATTTGGGTCTAGGGCAGCAGAAAGCCTAAATATGCCACTGCACCAACCCATCCCCACCGGGACACCAAATCCCACCTCTCAGCCCACACCTGCCAAAATCAGCTCCTCAACGGCCGTCCCAGCAAAAACTCACTCACATTTGAAGGGAATGTATTAGGCCAGAACAGAACAAGATGGAGCTGCGCTTCAGTGTAAATGGTCTTGCTATAGCACCATTCAGTGTAAATGGTCTTGCTATAGCACCACTCAGTGTAAATGGTCTTGCTATAGCACCACTCAGTGTAGACCCGAGGCTCAAACACCCCCTAAGTTGAGGAAGCTCTCTGCCCCTTACTGCCGTGAGTATCCAGAATTCTGTGCAGCGATATCGCCTTCACAAACTGCATCTGAAAGCCGTCCTTTGCTCATCAGGACAGCCCAAGCTCAAACCTTGAAACAGTACAAAGCTGAGTATACGTCTCATGTTTTGTACACATTTTACTGTCATGATGACTATTCTGACAGATGAAATGAGCATAATACCAAGTGTGCATTGCATGCTCAGTAGGAACGCACATTTGAATTACTATCACAGACATGGTTGATACATTGGTGGTTATTCTTATGTTCCCAAAATGCACTTTGGTTTTATGCAAAGCAGCCACGATCCAATATTAAGGGCAACCATATTACTCGACACCTAGCTCTGCCCCTCAATCCCAACCACACCACTGACAATCCGCCTCCCCCACCTTATCTTCCCCTTGTCCGTTTCCAGCACTACACTACAAACAGCACACACGGCCACCCATTCACACAACATTGTCTCTCATTTACACCAAAGGTGATACGTGAATCCTGTGGCTTACCCCCAGAAGGAAAGACACAGTAATGAATCACAAACATGGGTGTCAGTGGATTACTGGCAGGGTAATTTCCGGGCGGGGGTTTACACCTGAAGAGTAACAAGAACACTGGCATTCACAGTCTGCATTGATGGTCCATTGCCATGTCCAGGTTATATTGTCCTACCTCTATCTTTATGGTGGTCCCTGCAAAGACAATCAAACAGCACCTGTATGCTCATTAGAAAACTGGAACCCACCTGTAGGCCCCCAAAACCTTAGTCACCTGGGAGATATGTTAACAATTTCAGGGTGTTTTTGGTAGCAGTGATCCAGTTCCAAAAATGGTCACATATCTGTTCAAATTTGACACTATATTACCCCGTCTAGTTCTGCAGGTGAACTACCGGCAACCAAAAATCACACAAAGGTCATCCTTGGTCATCTCACTATAGTGAGCAGACACCTGAGTTATATACCGCCTCCTAAGGATTTTGCGACTGGAAAACGCACATCCACTAGCAACCCTAACAGAAGTTTCAGTTATACCCTTCCCCCTATTCTTGTACCTTGGTGGTGATTACACCCCGCTAAAGTGTCAGGCATTTTAAGTGCAGAGGTAGTTCCGCCTTATCTGGCTACGCTGCTCTTTTAGCCCTGTGTGCTGCCCTGCGCTGCTGGCAGACATTGCACCAATTGAGGGATAATGCCTGCAAGATTCCTGTCTCCGGCGATACCCACACAGAGGTTTTTCATTTTTCCCCCCAGATGCCTCTTGGCGGGTGGAAGCCGTTCCCAGGTTAGAGAGCAAGCGTCAGGGACCCCTAGCAGGAGCTATTGCTACCGCAGCCATTGTAATTAAAGAGGCTGCAGACAGGGCGGGAAGACTTTGTAGGCCAAGCGCAGTAGATCCTGTCTCTGAACTCCCAGGCCCCATCTTCCAAAGCAGCCTTCCGGGGCTCCGACAGCTCCAAGTAGGCATCCCCACTTTTAATGTCTTCTCACCCCCTAGGCAGCGCCTCACCTGTTCAAAGACTGCAGGCTGCAGCACCAGTAGCTCCTTTGAACTCTGATCTGCTCATCGCGCCATATTTTATTCTAGGATACTTTGGGAGGAGTGTCTCAGATTCTCAGGGGATGTGCTTAATCCAATTCAATGTTAATGCAACCCACCCCACCCAACGACCCATTGACATACAGGCTTCCAAAAAGGTTAATGGACTCAAGGTATGGTTTTCCCCCATTAGCAGTCCTGCTGACATTCATGCATTAGGCGGCCTAGGAGAGGAGCCATCGGATGTGTTTGCAGAAACCTTGCACCCGTTAGCTGGCCATTTACAAACCTCTAAATGCCCCATCAGAAGCCAATTAGAAGCCAGACCTCCATCCTTACGCGCCTTTTGATCGAGTTTTCTTTTAACATACCCTCTAAAGAAAGCAGTGGGACAACCTGGCAGATTTGGGAAACCCCTCTTCCCCCAACATGCGATGTGACCCTTATAAACAAAGCTTGCTTTTTGAATGGATGTAGGTACGGGTGCGATGCTAGTCAGCCTTATTCTGGTGAGGTGTATGCTCGCCCCCTCTCTCTAAAAACTCAAACACTCTTTCAGTTACAGGCACAAACAGAGCCGGCATACACTCACTCAATCACATATATTGCAAAATCCACCCTTACATCATCACATACATACATACAGACAACCATCATACACATGAAAACATCCTTGTTCGCATGCAAATACAGTTTTTTTTTTTATCGTACCTGCGGCCGGCGAGAGGGACACCTCTCTCAGGCAGGCATCCGGCTGACTTCCTGTGCACCGCCACGCTGACAGGAACAAGGAAGCATGGGCTATCCCCAGGGGTGTTCCTAGGTCTGGAAAAGACCAGGGGCTATGCTAATGCCAGGACTGTCGGGACTGGGGGCTAGCTAGTCGTTTGGTTGTAGCTCCTGAGATTCTATCCGTGGCTAGAACCAAAAGACCAGGGGCTATAGCCCCCTTAGCCCCCACACCCCCTAGCAACGCCCCTGGCTATCCCAGCTTCCTTGTTCCTGACCTGCCCAGAGGGGGCACCTCCATTACAAAGAAACTTTCTGGTTGCGCAGCAGAATGGTCCTTCATCCCGTGGTGCAACTAGAGCGTTTCTTTCGGAAAACAATTATTTCTTTCAGAAGTCGAGCTCCAACTCTGAAAGAAGCAATTTCTTTCAGAAGATTCTGTCAAAGCATGAACGCTCAAAAGCACAGCTGAGCCTTCCACAAAACTCTTCCTGCTGTCATTTGGGAGGAATTAGCAAAATTTCAATGTCCCTCTAGAGAGTGGAGCCTATTCTCTGGTAATCACTGCCAAATATACCAGATACAGTATTCCAAAGAGGGTCAAGTCCGACAACGGTCTCCTGTTCAATGGAGCTGATTTCAAGGCATTTACATAAAACCTGAGTTTCCATCAGCTAAAGAAAAGCTACTGTGGCCTCTTGCCAATGGTCTGATGGGAGCCTTTATGCGGAACTAAAGAATATATCTCAGAGATGCAAAATGAGTCACAGGTCACTTGCTCAAAGACACTGTGAACTACTAAGGAGCATGAGTCATTTGGGAGCGGGAGTCGTTAGGTGTGCACATACATGTAGGTTGGCTCCCAGCCACCAAATTTTGGGAAATGTGCAGGGCATATGCCGCCTTTTGCCCTGCACATTTACACTCCACCATGCAAATAAGTAAACGCTGCCCACAATGCATGTATGGCAGGCAGCGTTTACTACTACAATTAAATGCTGTGTACCATGCAAGCGAGCATGACAGGCAGCATTTAATTGTACACGCTGCCTACCATGCAAGCATGGATCCCTATGGAGTCTGCTGCTCCGTAGGGATCCTCAGCATTTGCACCGGCATGAATATGCGTGCCTGTGCAAATGCTGTGGCGTTTGCATGGCAGATAGGAAGGGAGATGGTGGAAACACAAGTTGCATTCCCCCCCCCACCTTCTCCACCGTGCAAATGAAAGAAAATTAGCCGTGGCATCAATGTAAGGCAGAAGAGTCTTACTCAAGGCTTTTACATCTTCCATGGACATTATAGCTTATTAGAAAATTAGCTCCTAAGACCCTACAGGAACACCGCTCACAGGGCCATCAATAAATGTTGCTCTAAACAGATGTTCATTCACACAGTGCAGACACGTCTTACCAGTGCAGAGCTTTGTACCCAAAGTATGTGGGACACAAAACATTTAAAATCAGAGACCTCATTCAAAAGTAGAAGATGAAATCACACATTGAGCATCACTGGCACGCAAAGACACAACAAATCAACACTGGAGATGCTGCTATGGTGCCTCAGACACCCTCATGCAAGGACACGCCCCCTTACAATCTCGCAGGTGAAGAGTGCAATGATCACAGCTCACCTAACTGGCAAGACGAAAACCCCAAAATTCCTCGCACTTTAAGAAATTGATTAAATACACTAAAGAATCTGGAGAAGATTGTGGGATTGTCACAAAGTCATGAAGACGACAAAATGAATCACGTGCTCAATACTGTGATGATGAATGCTTCTGAGGTGCCATCATCATCACCTTTAGGTCTCAAAGTGAGGCTTGCGAACCACTCATCTCACATACAAGTTCCTGTGCGATGTAGGCCTCATTACGAGTTTGGGGCTAGGCCAGTGGTAAACCCACCGAAACACTGCCTATCTCAATTACCCCTAGCACCCCTCGGTCCTGTGGAGTTACCACAGGATTACAAATGGAGGTAATTCCCCATGTTTGTAGTCCATATGGCTCCATGGGAATTTTGGACGGATTCACCACAGGCGGAATTATCGTGCTGTAAATCCGCCAATTTTTGGAGGTAAAGTGGATGATTCTTCAGCTAGAGGCTTTGGCATCATCTATGACCCTTCTCACGCCTTCTCTACTTTCATCTCCAACACTGGAACAGCAGCTCGCCACAACTTCCTAAATGTTAGGAAAATCAGGCACCTCCTTCCTTTCAACACTGCCAAGCATCTCTTAACCACTCTTGTCTTTTATAAATGGAACTACTGTGCCCGCATCCTCTTTGATCTCCCCAACTGTGCTTTTTGTCTTCTCGACAAGATCATTAACTTTGCTACCAGGACTCTATTTGAACTCCCTCATGTCACACCTAGTTCCTCGTACCGTCACCAGACTGGGTGGCTGTTAATGCAAAACAGGGCAAGGTTTGCTGTATATTTTTATGTTGGCTCCGACCCAAGGCACCCACATACGCACAGTGGCTTAGAACAATTACATGGGCACACGACACGGAAGGAGCCTGGTGTGCAATGCAGCACCCGCACACAAGGCCAAGAGACATCTGGCAAAGGTTTCGTGAGTACATGTCTGCCATCTATTCTCCTTCAAACTCTGTTCATTTTTCTCCAGGTTGTTCCCCATAATGTGACCACTCTGTGATCTTGGTCTCCTTATCTCGAGTGCCAATGCTTTATGTGCGATCTGAATTCCTTCTTTCTTCCATAAGTTGTTCAAGGTATACTGGAAATTATGTATGTGTATTGTTATTGCTGCTGGAGTCATGTGGCTCCATGTGTTTTTTCGTGAGTTGTCAAGACAAATAAAAAAAAGGTTTAAAAAAAAAATGTCTTCTCCCGGTTCACAAATCTTTCCACGGTAATGCAAAAATCTATCCTCCTCTACCTAACTCTACAAGAATTCTCATATCTGTGGTCTGCCTCCACCACTACCCATGTGGCTCCTCGCCCCCCCCGTGCTTCCCCTTGCTTCCGCTCATCCTCTCTTCGTGCGCCACTTGCATGGAATTCTCTTCCCCTGGACATCGGAGAAACACTCCACACAGATTTGTTCAAAACCAAACTAAAAGCCGACCTCCTCTGCCTTGAGTTACCCTCTTAACCTACCTCTCATCTGCCTGCTAGCTAACGTTTTCCCCTTGCCTCTAACCTGCCTCTAACCCACCTCTATCCCTCACTTCCTCTGCCTCCATTCTAGCACTTCACCCACCAAGGTCGCATACCGAGCACAGCTGGCCGTACCGCCTACCTGCACTTAAAAATGTTCCATTTTGGTTGTCCTCAATCTATGTGTGCCCACTTATGTACTGTCCCCAGTGGCTGTTCCATTTACTCCCCTCTACAACCTGGTCAGAATGTCCCTCAAGCTCACCCCATTGTAAGAAGCTTCACTGCTTCCTGTCAAATCCGATTTCTTATCGATTGTACTTTCTTTTGTGATCAAAAGAGCATTCTTCCACCCTGTGTACAAATAAATACAATAAATAAATGTACCTGCAACAACAAGCCAGAGGTGACTCTGCCACTTCTCCTCTGAAAATCGGCGGATTTACCATGCAGTAATTCCATCAAAAAGTATCATTTGGCGGGAAAAGCAGCGATATTACAACTTCTTTTCCAGCCATGCTAACGTGGAGACAAGGTTGGGTGCGGGACGACGCCCAGGGAATGGAAGGTTTCCATCCCCCCCCAGCCTACGGAGCGAGGGGGAGCTGGAGGAACGAAGCGTACTTTGCCACACCAGTGTGTCAGAATTTGTTCGGCGTACCCCTCACAGATAACACACCACTGATTTGAGTGCTGCAGAGCGGATCGGAGGCAGCTGGCCATTCCTACACAGCTCCGTCCTGCTTTCAGGCCTCCCAAAGGGTTCTAGCGGTGAGATTTGCTTTGCTAGCACGTTATTCGATGCAATTGATTAATTTGCAACCCAACCTTCAACAACACAAGCGCATACCTTGAAAGTAAAAAATATATCACATGACCACTAATTCGGAAAACTGCATTCGGGTTAGCTTCTGCACGGCAGCCATTGTTTGGAGGGGCAGCGGAGGGCCGAGGGGCTGGTTAGAGGGCAAGAGGTCCAGGACGGACACACTGATAGTCAGATATCAAACAGAATGTGAATGACTCTACCCCCATCCGCGCCTGCCTTCAAGATACTCACTGTTATGGGGCTGGGGATCCCGGCCCCACTGTAGTGAGGGTGCCCTGCGATGCAGAGCGGCCCAACTGGGCCATGATGCAGCCGGCACTGCCCGGCTGCAATAATGCACACAGACACGAGGGATTACTGGTACGGCAACTGTCGAGCGGCGCTTGTTCTTCTTCTTGCTGATAGATTTTTATCCATCAGCGGTGATTTTTGGATACCGAGGCTTAAGCCTCATTACTCCATCTTCTCAGGTTGAGTGTGTAGTCGTGGGTTTGTATTCTTCTTGGTCTGTGTGGTCTTGTCACAGTCGGGCTGGTTTCACAGGTTCTTCGCAGTGTAACTGTCGAGCGGGAAACCGCTGGGCCCTTTATTGACCTGGTCACTTACACTTACACGTGACTCATCACGCACCTCATCACGGGGGCTTCTGGATGAAAGTTTGCCCTGCTCTGTGATCAAAGGACTTTATGCAGAGATCTGCGTATGGCCTACAAGTTAAAGTTTCCAAACCCAGTCATGTCCACTCGTTTTCACCTTCCAAGAACTACTCAAACGGGGAATTTCAACACCTTTTAAAGCACCAAGGGCCTAGGAGCATATCAGTTGGGGCTTGTTACCCTAACTGTTGAGTTGAACGAAGAGCCTGAATGTGCTACGTTGAGCTCTGCAGCAGGTGCATTAGCCCACTGAACCTGTAGGTCACAGACAGGTCTATGCAATACGTACTTTTTAGAGCACATTGGTCTGTTCAATGCAGCAGTGCTCTGAGTAAGTACGTTGATTTCAGAGTCCCTGTGAAATGTGCCACCTTTGCTTGGTAATCGGTGCAAGTGCAGAGGCTCTTATCAGTTCTAGACAGAAAGCACACGGGGGGCTCAATCCGGGGAGGGGGGTGGGGGCTGGCTGGCAGTGGGAGGGTGATGCACGCCACGCTGTGTGGCACAGCGCCAGCTAGCAATAGAGCAGAGTGAGCGTGCATGTCCTTACAATGAAATCTCCCAGGGGCTTAGGACGCCATGGTTCAACGAAGCTACCAGTAACATGTAAGTCCGTGGAGCCAGCCATCTGAATAATAGGCTATTTAACTAGAAACAGTGGTGGACATGGAAAGAATGTCAAGGGGGATCCCACAGGGGCCCGGGTGAGGGGGTGGAGTTTGGAGGAGGGGGCGGATCTGGTAGTTGGACTCTGCTCAAAGGAAATGTTCAAAATAACATTTTTTTAATTGGTGCAATTTCTTTCATGCTGCTTCTTTCAAAAACGCCACACTGTAAATCCATTCCACTTTAAATCACTTCCATGGCAGCGGTGCACCCAAAATACTGTTGGTAACACAGTGATCTTTTAGCACAGTAAAGGATCCATAAACCCACTTTACAGTAGAAGGCTACCAGGGTAGCTCAGCAGGTTGAGAGACAGTTGCTGAGATGTTATCACAACTGGTTGTTAATCGTATGACTTTTTGCAATTCCTTAATAAAAAAGAAAGTGCTATAAAATGTGTTTGGCCAGGGGATGGGTTGGCCTAGTCGCTTGCTTAGGGCAGAGGTTCAGGTATTTCTGACCCTGTGGTGAAAATTAAAAGTTGGCACCCATGAACCCATAGTTAAACGTCCTAATAACTGTCACCACATCTGAAGCATGTATTTGTGATTAAGCAGTTTGACAAGCATTTAACATCTTTATAAACATAACCTGTGATAAAACACAAATGCAGGGGCACACAAATTGCAGAGTTTTTGGGTGGTAGTCCAACAAAAACAAAAAACACATTTCAAAGAAAACTAGTTAACTAGTGAATGCAAGCAGCATTTCTGAGTTTGGAAATTACTTTCTTTTCTATTAAAGTGTAAACTGTGCATTTGGAAAACAAAATTGTTCCCAGCATGTAGGAAGCCTGTTTTTAACAGTGATGGCCCTGCCCCAAATATATTTATGGCCCATTGATTCCCGTGGTGTCCCTTTCTGGCCAGAACAAAGCCAACAGGCTGAGCGAATAGGACCTGAAGACACGCGAATGACGGCTGGCCAAAGAAGCACCGAGCAGATTAGATCACTGCGCCCCCAGTTTCCCTCGGCGAAGCTGGGGCTCGGTAAAGCCTGGTCAGGGCCGAGGCAGGCCGGGTCCTGAAGTCCAGCCAGACATCTGATGCCAGATCTCGGATCCGGCAAGAGCCGGCCCATTGATGAGCACTGACTGGAAAGGACACGGAGTGAGGGGGGAAACGGCACTGTCAAGGATTTTGACCCATGTTGAATCAATAGACTGGGTAGATGTTGGGATGAGCTGTCGCCGCCCATTATTCTATCCCAGGACAAACTAAATCAATAGACTGGGTGGATGTGGGGATGAGCTATCGCCACCCACATTCACGCCAGAATAGGAGAACCGCGCAGTTTGTGCGCACACCAAAATGGTCACCTAACCTTCCACCCACCAGTGCGAGCGTGATGGGCCAGGGGTGCCATGAGTGGAATGTGTGCCAAAGGAAAAACAGCAGTGCCTGTTAGCTTAAAAAGCCCTTTGAAATCACTTTGGTTTCTCTGAATGCAAGCTCAAAATGCCTATTTTCAAACATTGCAGGATATTCAAAAATCTCACTGAACACCAGCAGACATTTGGCAGAATGAATTTTTGTGTACATACAAAATCTGGAAAGAAAAAGAGCCCAAAACCATGTTCATAACAAAACTGGCTGAGCTGTGGAGGTCAGGAGCTTAAGTTAAACTGAACTGAAAACCACTAAAATCGAAATGTTTAAATTAAATGAGGAGCCTACTTTTGAGTGTCACATAGTTTGTAACTGTTGAAATGTCATAGTTTTGAACTTAGAATCAGCATTCTAGCTGCATGTGTAAAAATTGTCAGTTTGATTTGAATGTAGAAAACTGGGAACAAAAAGTGACATTTAGCTGAAACCTGGCTTAATGAAACTGGATTCTGCCTGACAACTACCCCCGACAGGAGTTGAAACTGGATCAAGAGCTGTGTTCCCAGGCCTGGCTGCATTCTGCTGCCCCACAAAAAGGAGGTCACATGGCCCTGTTGATCGAAAGGGGAGTGGCAGCTGGGGACTGCAGGAAATTGAACAATGGGCCTTCTTTGCCTCAGGCAAATGTTATATTGGGGGGGGGGGGCGGCGTAAAGTGGCTTCCTCTTGGGGGAAACTGGGAGGGGCAGTGCCTCTGCTAGCAGCTGAGCTTGGGGGAAGTGGATGAACCAGTTATTCCACCCTGTGATGTGGGAAGCCACACCCCTTTTTGACCAGAGCATAATTTTAAAAAGATAGATAACGCATAGTGCGGACTGGTCAAAATTATATAATTAATATCATTGTTCTTGTGATTTTTCTGTGCACGTTTTAAGAGGCGTTAGGACCCTGTGGTGTATTCTGGGGGGTTGCTAGCGGAAAATAGGGTCTCACTCCAAATGTATGAATGTTAAAAATCTGACACTTTATCATCTGAAACCCATCTCCCTGGTGCACATTTGTGTAAAATCTGGAAGGGTTTAGAGGTCGTTATCTGGATGAAAAGGGGAGAATTCGGTCATCAGTGGACATGACATCGTACAAAGACAGGGATCGGATGGTTTGGTGCTACAGAAAATATGTAAACTGGACCTATAATATGAGAAAAATGGTACATAGATAAATATGTATTTGGATCAGAAATAGATTTGTGTGCAATTTGACAAGGGGAGGTTCCTCTGACCATAAAACCTATAGCATCACTATGACACTCCATTTCTTCCCCCCCAATCAAAGGAGAGAGGAAAGCTTGGCCAATGATAAGTGAGAGGGGCAGGCTTAGCTAGGCCCAGGCACACACCCATTTTCAAAACACATAAAAAGGGCCACAGAAACCCAGGTAGGGGACATTCAATTCCATTTTCTGCGGGACGCTCTGCCGGGAGACTCCAGACTTCACATCCATCAATCTCCAAAGACCAGAACTTTACTTCAGAACTTAAAGCAAGGGCCTAAACCCACAAACTGAGAACTCTTCTCAGCAGGCCTCAGCATCCTTAAAATCATTTGCAAACTATTCCACAGCCAGGCGAGCTGTTTGAATTCTTTGCCAAGAACAATTGCCAGAGACCAGACCAGAGATCCAGAGAGACCCAGACCGCTGTGAGCAGAACCGGTGCCTGATTGACCCGCTGTATCCAGAGAGTGAGCCAGATCGCTGTGAAGTGCCGAGACCAGAACCGGAGTCCAGTCCAAAACCTGACCAGATCCGTGGCGAGGCCCATTCCTGCCCAAAACATACTGTGAGTACCGCCAGAACTGTGCAGAACCCAATCTCTTAGTTAAAATAATCTAATTCAAGCTATTTTAACCTAATTAGAACAGCCTCCTAGAAATCGTGTCATCTGTCATTTTTAAAGCTGCACAACTGTCACCTGTCAATTCTGCAGCTGCAAGCTGTCACCTGTCATTTTGAGTTTTACTTTAAATCCGAAAATCTACCTTTATTCAATCATCCGTATCTCCGTAACCGTTTGTGCTAGGAACGAGATTTAACTTTCATCTGAAAGCTTAGAATCTATGCTTTCCAACGAACCTAGAACCTACTCCCTATACTTGTTCCCTAATCGCGATTTGGCCCGATTTCTTCATCTGTAGAAATCAGCAGCATTTTGCTTCTCTTTGCTAAAATTCGTTTGCAATCTGCTAATCATTCATAGAGATTTGTTAAAGTGAGCCTGAACTAATATAAAGTAGCCATCACCTACCCTGAACCTCTACAGGGAATTAAAAGCAATTTTAGAACCTTTTCACTTCCATTGCAAACCACATTAAAGTAATTCGCCTGTGTTTAAAACTCATCCCTGTTTTCTCTAGGCTTACTGGGGGTACTGGAACTGTGTATTGCATTATACAGTGTGATTTGTTGGGATTCTTGAAGACTGTGTGCTCTCCTTCCATTTCTTGTATTGCATGGGGGGGGTGAATTGTCAAAAGAAAAAGTGATCATATTACCTTTTGCTAAAATCATAACAAGTTATTTCTGTACTGCATTTTATTCCACCTTGCAATTCCTTGAACCATATAAAGCATTCTTTCCCACCTTATTCTTCTGTTCCTATTTATAAGTTACCTCTTGCTAACTACTGCTCATATTCACAAGTGTAATATCCATTATCAATTTATTTATAGAAGTGTGATATATATATATATTGTTTAAATTTTCAAATATTCCTTTTAATTTGCAAAACAAACCTACTTCTTGGCTCAGTGGGGTCAGGGGGATTCTAAGAGGGGGGTGTTATACAAGGGTTGTCATCCAGAGTACTGAACTGGATATAAAAATACATCAATAAGGGTTTTCCTCAGCATCTCAGACTAGGCATTGACTTAGCTGTAGTGTTGATTGAATATCGCTTACAAAAGTGGGGGCTCGGAGCCGGGATATTCTGGGTTAGATTTACCACTTTTGCAGATTAATACAGTGTGCCAACTGACCAGATACACATATCCGGTTAGATCACCACGCTGTTTTACACTGTGAAAGCATCCCTCAAAGGAACGCTCTAAGGAAAGGGTCTGTTTTGCAAAATAAAATACAAACTTCTGTAAGTCAGGAAGGAACTCAAATTCCAGAATGACAACCTTGGTAGATATGAAAATAGCCAGAGAGCACTTCTTACATAAGCTATTTGTGAGAGGTGAGTGGACTCATCAGGACCAAATGGTGTGGTTGCAGGCAATCGCGCAACAGGTCACTGAAACAGGGTCAGATACATGGAGAGATCAGGGTCCATTACATGTGGCCCTGAGTGAATTATACATGGCTCCTAAAGTTAAAGATGAACACGACAAGATGGTTAGGATAGCGGCATATTTGTATCTATATATGGGAGCCATGCAGGACAAATGTGCTGAAGGCCAAGATCTGGCAAATAGGCAACAGATGGCGTTAGAAAAGGCCCAATCTGACCTGGTCTCTTCTGAGCAGAGGCTGCAGAGGAGCCAGGAGTCAGAAAATGATAGTAGGCAGTATATCATTAAAATAAAAGAGGACATGGATATACTGCAACAGGAAAAGACAGACCAGGATACCAGAATTCTGGCTTTGCAGAAGGAGCACCAAGACAGTTTGGACTCCTTACTGCAGAGCCAGAAAAAGCTGGAGCAACAGATCCATTTCAACAGGGCATGCACAGAGCAGGTAGCCACCCTGCAAATCCAACTAGACAGAGAGAAAGAGGAAAGCAATACATTGATTTTGAAAGACCTGGATACCCAGGCAGAGTTTGATGAAGAATGCCAGAAAGCTGGTGCCTTTCAAAGGCAGAGGGACAACCTGGCGTCACAAATACAGGCTCTTGGTCAGGAAAGGGATACCTTAGGCCAGGAAGTCTGCCATTTAAAAAGAAAAATTGACGAAAATTCACGTGGCCCTCCTGGGGCTGGGTGACCTCCAAAAAGAGCATCAGGGCCTGCTAGATCACACCAGGAGGGTGGAGGAGGCTCTGGCAAGAAAGGAGCAGGCCAGTAGGGATGGGACTGAGGAGGCAGAGAGAGAAAATGAGCCTCTCCGTCAGCACAATGATAGGCTCCAGCAACAGGTAGCCATGCAGGAGAGACTGATAGAGTCTAGTAAGGACTTAACTGAGGAACTGAAATCGCAGGCTCTTGCATTGCAACAGGGAACAGGGGCGGATAGAGATGAGGTTCGCTGGGAAAGAGAAACTCCTGAGCATAACCTCAGGAGCCCTAGTACCAGAGGCCTTAATCTCTCCCAGTCCCTGGACTCTGCCACCCCCATGTCCCCTCGCGCACATGAGCCCAGGGCCACGGGGATGGCAGATTACTATCCAGCTAGAAGTATGGGGCTCATAGGCCAGTACCTCCCAGGAATGGATGGACGGGCATCCGGGTATGGGCACCCAAGCACAGTGCAATTTAGTGTGGAACCCCAGGAGTGTAGGCCCATTAAGGGCATCCTGAAAACCTCCGCCCAGTTAGGTCAGTGGGGGGGTACCCATCAAATCCTGGCAGCAAGGAGGGATCTGAAGACTCCTCTGAGCATTACAGGACACAGGAGACCAGGTCCCCACATTCTGCCAGCCATTCCCAGGCTCGCAGAATCCGGGAAAACCTGGAAGATCAGACGGGCACCTCTGGGAGCAGTGCTTCTGAGTCAGAGGATGAATGGACCAGGGTTACCCGAACCAAAAAGGCCAATAAGGCAAAAAGGGCCTTGCTTAAGGACCCATTGAAACAAATAAAGGCAATAAGGAGTGTCATCACGCCTTATCATAAGAACTGTTTGGGAACACTTGGAGCTCTATGAGCAAATGATGGAGACTTTCCATTTGAAGGACAGCAGTAGCTGCATCCAGTACGTCAAATGGACCTTCTCACCAGAATACTCCAGTTTCTTTGCAGGGCTGGAGGTTCAAAACCATTCAAGGTGGTCAACATACAGGGCGGCCATCTTGAAACATTTTTCTGTGCACAGAAATCCTCAAGAGGCTCGCAAGACAGCCTACAATTTGCAATGTGGGGAGGATCTGGCCCCACAAGAATTCGTACAAGAATTGAAGCGTGCCTTTGCGCAGACCACCAGAAAGGTGTGCATGGACAGCAGAGACTTTGTCAATACTTTTTTTCATGCCTTGCCCAAATACATCATGACCCAGCTAGTGAGAGATTTTCATGAGAAAATATCTTTAGACTGGGTCATTGAGCAAGCCACCCGGATCTATGAGGTGCAGAAGCCCATCGAAAATAAAAATAATGCGCCGAAAAACCCCAAAACCAACAGCACCCCTGCTGCTGCCAAGGTGGCAGAGGTAAAGGTTGCCCCGTTTTAGATTTAGAGATGGGGGGGCCTAAAAATCTGCCTACACCAAATAATTCACAGCCCAGAAGGCCCTCGGGCCAGTCACAGACAGGGTGTCGAGGAGGTAGTCCCACAAATGGGGTCTCCCGCTCCCCTGACTATGTAAGTCCCCGCTACAAGGGAAACCGACCAATCCTGGGTTATGTGTGGACTCCTCCAGCCCAAGGGGGGGATCCAGCCAAGCACCTGATCCGGGGAACTTCCCTCCTAACTTCCCCCAGGAGGGCAGAAATTCACCAAATCCTGGGCAGAACTTTTTCCCCAGGTATCCACCCAATTTCCAGCCCCAAAATCATCCATCCTTCTTTCCCCAATTCCCTGAGCCCAGACAACCTAATCCGGGAGAGGGGAGGCCAAGGGTGGAGGGGTACCAAAATCTTCCCAACCAGGGGTACTACCAGAGAAGGGATAGCTACCCTTCCCGGGATCAGCCCAGGGGAGAAAATAGAGCCCCGTGTCAGCCTGAGCGGGTTTCACAACTTGAGCGCCAGGTCCAAAATATGGCACGGGATCTGGGTCACATACTGAGGGCTCAACAGAACCCTCAGATGAGCATGCCACCGCAGAATGCCCCAAACTCTGGACCTGGTGCTCCAGAACAATGATATGGGCAGCACCCCGATAACCCACCGGTTCCCAGGGAGGAGGCACAAGGGGAAGTGGGGTGTAAAGCCTTGGAGGAAGCTTCCTTTCCAACTTGTAAACAGCCCCTAGAAAACCAGGAACCGGAAACAAAATCTCCTGCCCCTGAAAGCCTGCCTCCCAAGGAGCAGAGGGGAGTGTAGGAGAAACAAAGGACCCAAACAAACCCACTTTGTGGAGGAGGTACAGGTCTTCCAATTTGAGGGAGAGGGATCCTCAGAAGATCCTGGGGAAAGGATCTTCTCCTTCAGAGATGGGGGAACTCCTCCAAAGGAAAAATGGGTCCCCAGGGATGCCAATTCAGATTGGGGAGATGTGGAGACTGAGCTACCGCCGCCCATCATCTCATCCCAGAACCGACAATACCAAAATCCCAAGGGTCAAACCCATCCTGATGACTGCCTCCAAAAAGGGGGGGGCAGCCCAGAACCCGAAACCATTTCCAGTTGCCAACTTTTTATTTCAGATTCCCCAGGCTCTCCACAGAATTCTGCCCAAATCTCTTCGCTAGCAATGTCCAAAACCAGAAAGTTAGCCCACCAGTTGTCCAAAAATGTGCATTATCTGTGCCCCCTTGAGGAGAAGGAGGGAAGATATTATGCCCCGGTACAAGTACAGGGGCAGGGTACAATTTTGGCACTGGTGGACACTGGATCCCAAGCTACCTTTCTGTCCAAAAGGGCCTTTGATTAACTAAATGCAGGAAGGGGGGAGAATTACCGAATTCCTCTCACCTCTCTTCCTGGACAACTGCAGAACTTTGACGGGAAGGAAATTCCCGTTGAGGGAACTGCAGACTTGGACATTAAAATTGGGCGACACAAGGTGAAACACCCGGTCATAGTAGTGACTCCAGAGGGCACCCCTTGTTTACTAGGGAATGACCTCCTGAGAAGGTTGTCACCCCTAATAGATTGCGTAAACAGGGTCCTCTGGACCCAGACTAGCCGACCAATAAAATTAAAACAGAGTGTCAACCATGTTAGTTTAAATGGCACCTGCCACATGGTTGAACAAAAATCTGACCAACTAGAATTTCACTTCCAGAATAGCCAGATTCCAGATGTGACAGTAATAGCAGTACGACAACGGACTGGTGATGGGGGGTCCTCTCTATTTCTGAAAATCAACCTTCCTTCCAGTTTAAGGTGGTATTCCACACTGGAAGGAAACACTTTGAAATTCTTTACCAATCCACAATCAGACACTCCCACTCCTATAGTCCAGAAAGAGGTGAAATCAGCTCAGACCCTGGCTGATATTCAGTAAATTGGAGAGCAGTTGTTCATCCCTGTTCAGTTAAATGATGGGAAGGACTCTGTTCTCGCTCCAGGGTGTGTGAACAACGGTAAGAGCTTCATCAGCGAGGCCATGTTCCACCAACTCCCAAAAGATCCAGCCATTCCCACATTCAAACTGCTAGACAAATGGGAAATGGATCTGGAAGCACCTAATTCCAAACATCTCCTGCCAAGCAGGTGTATGCTCAAAATCTCCATTGGCAACAAGAGCATAGTCCATAATTGTTGGGTCGTGCAAGACGTCACTGCCACCTTTTACTTAGGCAGTGACATTCTCAATCGCTTTGCCATTAGTTTGGACCTAATAAACTTCAAAGCTTGGTCCCAATTAGCGGATAATCCCATGGGCTTTGATGATCCAGTAAAAGCAGTTAGGTCAGCTCAATTGCTACCTTATGCAGTTGAAATTCAGAACAAAGAGGAAGTCACCATCCCAGAAAGGACCCGACAATTCTCCCTGGAAGTGAAAGTTAAGAGGACAAAAATTGAAAATCCCTAATGCTTATATTCATCTAAATGCTTCTCTCCAACAGCAAGGGTTAGGGGTAAACCCAACACCATTAGTCAACATAGAACATGACACCATTCCAATAGAGGTGGATAACAGCGACTTAAAGAGTATTACTCTATCCGCAGGCACCACTATTGGAATGGCGGTTGATGACCGACATTTCTCCATTGATTTAGGAAATGAACTGTTAGGACCGATCCCCAAGGACTGTTTTGACAGTGACAGTGAGGACAATACAACACCAGACAGGATTTTCACCCGGCATGGGGGGGAACTTCCTGGTGTACACTTCTTGCCCTTATGGTAAGGAAGATGTGACTTGTGACTTCAGGAGGGACGAGGTGATTTTCCAGGTCCATGAGGGCTGCCTTTCCCACCTGAAGCCTCCAGTCAAAATCAGCACTCTGACCAGGGACTTCTCCACCCAGCTGGAGGAGGCCGCTGAGATAGCCAAACCAGAAGTCTTTCCAGGCTTCAGGCAGATGGTGGAAGAGAGAGTCAACCTAGCTGATGCCTGTGTGACTCTAGAACAGAAGCAAAGGTTGAAACAAGTTTTCTTGGATTTTCAAGATCTCTTTGCGGTAGACTCATATGACTGTGGTCGCACCGACATCCACACCATAACAATTCCCATGGACCCTGGAATGACTCCAGTGTGTGTGAAGCAATATCGTTTGCCTCTCGCATCCATAGAGTCCCTTACTGAAATAATTAAGAACCTTGAGTCCCGGGGAATAATCCGTCCAGTACACAGCACCTTCAATAATCCGGTGCTGGGAATATTGAAGCCAAACGGTCAGTGGAGACTCTGCGCCGACCTTAGGGAGCTCAACAAACGGGTCCATACTTCCCGATGGCCTCTGCCCTACATTGACCAAAGGCTGGCCCAGATTCAAGGGTCACAAGTATTCACTGCAATAGATCTGACCAATGGATACTGGACCGTGCCTGTCAGTAGGGAGGACCAATACAAACTGGCTTTTACCTTTGGGGGCCAGCAGTACACCTGGACCCGGACTCCATTCGGAAACCTCAACTCCGGCAATGAATTCAACATTTTCTTACATAAGGCCATGCCCGACCTGGGTGCGATGGGTAACCTGGCTTATGTAGATGATGTCCTCATCAAAAGTTCATCTGTGGAGGAACATATAGCAGAGATCCGTTATGTTCTGACACAGTTGAGGGCCGCCGGAGCAAAACTTTCCTTTCAGAAAGCACAGTGGTGTAGAACCCGTGTTAATTTCTCGGGGCATGAGATTACTCCTCAGGGTCTCTGTCCTCAAGAAAAGAAAGTGGAAGCACTTCAGAAACTGAAGGATCCCACAACTCTGCGGGAACTAAGGAGCCTCCTTGGACTGACTAATTACAGCAGAAAGTTCATTGAAAGCTACGCAGAGATCACTAGACCCCTGATTCATCTCTTGAAGGGGGGGGTCGAGTGGGAATGGGGTCCAGAACAATCCGAGGCAGTAAGACAACTCAAAAGAAGCCTCTCACAAGCGCCTTGCCTAGCTTACCCTGTCAGAAACAATGAGTTCTTCCTGGAGACAGGGTTCTCTAATACGTGCTTGACGGCAGAATTATACCAAAAGCATGACAAGGTCAATAAAGTAATCTCCTATGCAAGCAAAACTTTATCCTCTGTGGAGGAAAAATTCAACGATTGTGAGAAGGCACTCCTGGCAACGGTGTGGGCATTGAAGAATTACTGCCCGTTTATCCAGGGGGCACACATCATAGTGGAGACTCCACACCAGCCTCTGCAATATCTCGAAAGTGACAGAATCCGGGCCGGAAATGTGAGTAATTCCCGAATTACTTCCTGGATTCTGTCAATGCAAGGCTTTCCTGTGGAGGTCAGATATGGCCAAAACAAGAAGAGTCCCCTCGCGCAAGGTCTGGCTGACTTGCATGATTGTGCCAGAGAAAACTGTCTCGAGCACGAAAGTCTAAAAATCAAGGACAACATTGAGGCATACCTTAATTCCCCACACAAAGTCTTTGAAGAAGACAAGTGTAAGGGAATGCACACTGTCTATGTGGATGGATGCTCGTACCATCTTGACAACAACGGGGAGAAAGAACTGGTGGCCGGCGTAGGGAATGCCTGGGTGATGGAGTTTCCAGAACCCTCAACTGGATGCAAAATTGGTCCCCGAAGTAGTCAGGTGGCAGAGTTGATGGCTGTGCATCAGGCCATCCTCACCGATGTCCAACATCAACTCCACGAACTGGTCATAATCACCGATTCGGATTATGTACAGAACGGGTTCGTGGAGCACCTGGTTAATTGGAAAACCAGAGGCATGTTATGTGGTAATAACAAACCCCTGAAACATGGGAGGTTAATCCAAAACATTGATGATCTGGTCACCTTGAATGGGATGACCATCTACTGGAAGGAAATCAAGGGTCATTCCAAAGTGGAGGGACCAGACAAAACTGGAAATGACTTAGCTGATCAGCTGGCCAAAACCGGGGCCATCCAAGGGGATCTAAGCAAAATAGAGTCCCTGTTGGGGGCAAATCCAGGTCACTGCTATCACTAGGTCCCAGACAAATGCTCACAATGATCTTTCAACTGCCCAATGGAGTAAGGAGACCCCTGATGCTGATTTAATTACAGCTCAGAAGGGGGATCCAATTATTGGTAAGTTTTACCAACACCTTGAGGACCCTGAGAACTTTCCCCTGACGGATACCGATTACATTGGGAAAGAGGACCTAAGAGTGTTGATGAAATGTCAAAAAATGTTCCGAATCCAAGACGGTTTGCTGGTAAGGAAATCCAAAGCTGGCCACGATCAGTGGGTGGTTCCTACCTCATTCCGAAGCCTGGTGTTAAGTCACGCCCATGATGCGGCCACTGCCGGTCATAAGGGGTTTCACACAACACTGGAAATCTTAAGAGAGGTTGCATACTGGCCACATATGGGGCAGGACCTCGACCAATACTTGAAGGGGTGCCTTGTGTGTGCACAATTTCAGCCATCATCCCTCACGCACCGTGCACCTCTCCAAAAGAGGGGGATGACACTGCCATGGTCAGATTTGCAAATCGACTTTGTAGGCCCTGTAATTCGCTCGTCTAGAGGAAACAAGTACATGTTGACAGTTACATGCTTGTTTACCAAGTGGGTGGAATGTCTCCCAGCCCCAAATTGCAAGGCAGAAACAGCAGCTGCCCTGATAATTAACCACATCTTTTCCCGTTTTGGTCTACCTCAAAGGATTGAGTCAGACAGAGGTAGCCACTTCACCAGTGAAGTAATGACAAAGATGTGGGAGAAACTGGGGGTTAAAAGGAAGCTACACATTGCTTACAGGCCAGCTTCTTCTGGAGCAGTAGAGAGATACAACCGAACCATTGTGAGCATATTAAAAAAGTTTGTGGCAGATGCTGGGCCAAGTTGGGATATCCGATTACCTCTGGTCCTAATGGCCATCAGATCTACCCCTTCATGTGCAACCAAAATGTCACCATTTGAGTTGATGACCGGACGCAAGATGGTGCTTCCCCAGCATCTGCTCTACAGGACCCAAGAGCAGACACTGGTAAATGCCTCCACAACTCATGAGTATGTGGAGAATTTAAGGAAACACCTTCAGCATGCTTTTGCCTATGCGCAGCGGAATCTAGAAAGATCAGCTGATAGCATGAAAACCCACTACGACCCGAAGACCACCAGGAAGGAATATACTGTGGGGGACCGGGTCTATCTATACAATTTCCAAAGGAACCAGGCCAAACAGCGAAAATTCTTGCCTACATGGAAGGGACCGTGTGAAATTATAGACAAGATCTCCCCTGTTGCCTATAAGATCTGCATCCCCAAAGGCAGTTTGGCAGAGGGGGAAGATAAGTGGGTCCATATAAATCAGCTAAAGTGTTGCCATCCCAGGCACACTCTGCAACAACTGGAGGAGTCCTCTGCAATACCAGAGGGGACCGCTCCAGAGTAATTCAATTCCAACCCTGAAATATCCCACATATGGTCTCTAAAATATTATGATTTCAAAAAAAAAAAATGTCTTATAATTGTATCTTGTTTTTGTTAAAATAAGAACGCAAATGTTTCGACTATAAAATGTATATGCCACCCCAC
Source organism: Ambystoma mexicanum (assembly GCF_040938575.1). Lineage (NCBI taxonomy): Eukaryota > Metazoa > Chordata > Amphibia > Caudata > Ambystomatidae > Ambystoma > Ambystoma mexicanum. The sequence continues at coordinate 836,739,510 of NC_090925.1, forward strand.
TATATCAATGGTGGGGAAGAAATGTCTACGAATAGGTATTGCCGCTTTCCTTTGTCGTCCTAGGAGAAAGAAAACCTGGAGACTGGCCAAGGAGGACGATCCGGGGACCGGGAGCAGAGACCCGAGGGGCCCAGGGTACCACCCAATATTCCCATCAGGACCGGCGAGGAGAACCAATCGATCCAACTTGGTGGAGGAAAAGATGCTGAACTGTGCCATCTACAGAATTGGAAGAAGATAATGCGGACATACCAGCGCAAGGGCTCAAAACCTCCTTTGCACCCGACTTCCCCTTGACTTGAATCAAAGCGCAGTCGGGCGGGGGGATTTGTCAAGGGTTTTGACCCATGTTGAATCAATAGACTGGGTAGATGTGGGGATGAGCTGTCGCCGCCCATTATTCTATCCCAGAACAAACTAAATCAATAGACTGGGTGGATGTGGGGATGAGCTATCGCCACCCACATTCATGCCAGAATAGGAGAACCGCGCAGTTTGTGCGCACACCAAAATGGTCACCTAACCTTCCACCCACCAGTGCGAGCGTGATGGGCCAGGGGTGCCATGAGTGGAATGTGTGCCAAAGGAAAAACAGCAGTGCCTGTTAGCTTAAAAAGCCCTTTGAAATCACTTTGGTTTCTCTGAATGCAAGCTCAAAATGCCTATTTTCAAACATTGCAGGATATTCAAAAATCTCACTGAACACCAGCAGACATTTGGCAGAATGAAGTTTTGTGTACATACAAAATCTGGAAAGAAAAAGAGCCCAAAACCATGTTCATAACAAAACTGGCTGAGCTGTGGAGGTCAGCAGCTTAAGTTAAACTGAACACCACTAAAATCGAAATGTTTACATTAAATGAGGGACCTACTTTTGAGTGTCACATAGTTTGTAACTGTTGAAATGTCATAGTTTTGAACTTAGAATCAGCATTCTAGCTGTATGTGTAAAAATTGTCAGTTTGATTTGAATGTAGAAAACTGGGAACAAAAAGTGACATTTAGCTGAAACCTGGCTTAATGAAACTGGATTCTGCCTGACAACTACCCCCGACAGGAGTTGAAGCTGGATCAACAGCTGTGTTCCCAGGCCTGGCTGCATTCTGCTGCCCCACAAAAAGGAGTTAGCATGGCCCTGTTGATTGAAAGGGGAGTGGCAGCTGGGGACTGCAAGAAATTGAACAATGGGCCTTCTTTGGCTCAGGAAAATGTTATATTGGGGGGGCGTAAAGTGGCTTCCTCTTGGGGGAAACTGGGAGGGGCAGTGCCTCTGCTAGCAGCTGAGCTTGGGGGAAGTGGATAAACCAGTTATTCCACCCTGTGATGTGGGAAGCCACACCCCTTTTTGACCAGAGCATAATTTTAAAAAGATAGATAACGCATAATGCGGACTGGTCAAAATTATATAATTAATATCATTGTTCTTGTGATTTTTCTGTGCACGTTTTAAGAGGCGTTAGGACCCTGTGTTGTATTCTGGGGGGTTGCTAGCGGAAAATAGGGTCTCACTCCAAATGTATGCATGTTAAAACTCTGACACTTTATCATCTGAAACCCATCTCCCTGGTGCACATTTGTGTAAAATCTGGAAGGGTTTAGAGGTTGTTATCTGGATGAAAAGGGGAGAATTCTGTCATCAGTGGACACAACATCGTACAAAGACAGGGATCGGATGGTTTGGTGCTACAGAAAATATGTAAACTGGACCAATAATATGAGAAAAATGGTACATAGATAAATATGTATTTGGATCAGAAATAGATTTGTGTGCAATTTGACAAGGGGAGGTTCCTCTGACCATAAAACCTACAGCATCACTCTGACACTCCATTTCTTCCCCCCAATCAAGGGAGAGAGGAAAGTTTGGCCAATGATAAGTGAGAGGGGCAGGCTTAGCTAGGCCCAGGCACACACCCATTTTCAAAACACATAAAAAGGGCCACAGAAACCCAGGTAGGGGACATTCAATTCCATTTTCTGCGGGACGCTCTGCCGGGAGACTCCAGACTTCACATCCATCAATCTCCAAAGACCAGAACTTTACTTCAGAACTTAAAGCAAGGGCCTAAACCCACAAACTGAGACCCTTCTCAGCAGGCCTCAGCATCCTTAAAATCATTTGCAAACTATTCCACAGCCGGGCGAGCGGTTTGAATTCTTTGCCAAGAACAATTGCCAGAGACCAGACCAGAGATCCAGAGAGACCCAGACCGCTGTGAGCAGAACCGGTGCCTGATTGACCCGCTGTATCCAGAGAGTGACCCAGATCGCTGTGAAGTGCCGAGACCAGAACCGGAGTCCAGTCCAAAACCTGACCAGATCCATGGCGAGGCCCATTCCTGCCCAAAATATACTGTGAGTACCGCCAGAACTGTGCAGAACCCAATCTCTTAGTTAAAATAATCTAATTCAAGCTATTTTAACCTAATTAGAACAGCCTCCTAGAAATTGTGTCATCTGTCATTTTTAAAGTTGCACAACTGTCACCTGTCAATTCTGCAGCTGCAAGCTGTCACCTGTCATTTTGAGTTTTACTTTAAATCCGAAAATCTACCTTTATTCAATCATCCGTATCTCCGGAACCGTTTGTGCTAGGAATGAGATTTAACTTTGAAAGCTTAGAATCTAGGCTTTCCAACAAACCTAGAACCGACTTCCTACTCCCTATACTTGTTCCGTAATCGCGATTTGGCCCGATTTCTTCATCTGTAGAAATCAGCAGCTTTTTGCTTCTCTTTGCTAAAATTCGTTTGCAATCTGCTAATCATTCATAGAGTATTGTTAAAGTGAGCCTGAACTAATATAAAGTAGCCATCACCTACACTGAACCTCTAGAGCGAATTAAAAGCAATTTTAGCACCTTTTCACTTCCATTGCAAACCACATTAAAGTAATTCGCCTGTGTTTAAAACTCATCCCTGTTTTCTCTAAGCTTGCTGGGGGAACTGGAACTGTGTATTGCATTATAAAGTGTGATTTGTTGGGATTCTTGAAGACTGTGTGCTCTCCTTCCATTTCTTGTATTGCATAGGGGGGGAGTGAATTGTCAAAAGAAAAAGTGATCATATTACCTTTTGCTAAAATCATAAGTTATTTCTGTACTGCATTTTATTCCACCTTGCGTTTCCTTGAACCATATAAAGCATTCTTTCCCACCTTATTCTTCTGTTCCTATTTATAAGTTACCTCTTGCTAACTACTGCTCATATTCACAAGTGTAATATCCATTATCAATGTATTTATAGAAGTGTGATATATATATATATTGTTTACATTTTCAAATAAACCTTTTAATTTGCAAAACAAACCTACTTCTTGGCTCAGTGGGGTCAGGGGGATTCTAAGAGGGGGGTGTTATACAAGGGTTGTCATCCAGAGTACTGAACTGGATATAAAAATACATCAATAAGGGTTTTCCTCAGCATCCCAGACTAGGCATTGACTTAGCTGTAGTGTTGATTGAATATCGCTTACAGCACGCGCGAAGACGTACCCAAGCACCGCCACATAACAAGGATGGAAGCATGTTTATATTTTTAATGCTTTATGACAAAAGTGTGCATTTCACTTTCAGAGATGTGGGAGAAAAAGGAGAGGTAGAGAATGGCTATAAGAAGAGAGAATTAGAAAGAGGGTTAGTGTTTTCCTGCTCTCAGGGGCGTGGGGATGAGTAGTGGCTAAACCGCCCGCTCAGCAAGTGGCGGCTGAATTTTTTAACTGGAGGGGCATTAATGTTTGCGACCACTATGTCGGAGTGATCGAGGCCAAACCAAACAAGGGTGGTTTGGGGGGAGTTCTCCCATCTGAGAATATTTATTAAATAATGGGTTAAAAGCACTTCCTGTGAAAAATTGGGAGCAGGCCACACAGTTTGCAATCGGTTTTGTATGGTAGCTGTAAGAAATCCAGAGAATTTGTTCCTTCTTACAAAGGGGAGCCGCCCCCTGTACGACTAGGCAGGTGAACCCGCTACGCAAAACCCTCCCTCGGGTTTTGGGAAAGCAGGATCTCACTGGGAGTGGCTTACCCTTTAAGGGACAAGTACTACCAGTTGAACAAGCTGGTAATATCTCCATCAGCCCCAATGCCCCATGTTTCTTCTGCATATATGAAAGTAGAGGAAAGTATTAATGTAACGTGACATTCAAACATGCTTGGCTTGGTTGCTGAACCTTCTCTAAAGAAGAAGCTCCAGGACCAATAAGACTGTCGCTCAGTTTCGAGATTGGCATATAAGGCAAACAGCCCTTACCTGCAGAGAGAGAGAGGAGCAGTCATGAGGCCGGCCAACTCGAAGAAGGCCGCGCAGAGCGGATGTCGTCGGTACAGTGCAGGGCTGATGCAGCCTGGAAGCAGGGCCACAACCGTTATGTGATGGGCAGAGAGCCCGCGCAACACTGCCGAGCCCATGTGCATCAGGGAACCAGAGGAACAAGGTTGCTCCAGGCGAGAGATCAAACCATGAGCAACGTCGGAGACCAGCCTTGCCGGAAAGGAGGCCACCGGAGAGAAAGAACCCCCAAGGCCGAGCCAGGAGCCAGTGTCCAATACCAGAGGGTATAACTGAATATGGAGCAACCGCCTCCGCCTCCCCCTTGGGAGGAGACTGCAGAACAGCAGGTACGCATAAGGCAATAAGGAGGAGCGAGGAGGGCGGTTGAGCTCTGCAGCACAAAGCCATTCGAATTGATCATGGGCCCCAGGGCCTAACAAAGAAGAGAAAAGGAGCGCTAAACAAAGGGGTACGAGAATCCCAAACAACTACAGCGGCTATTAGAAACCAGGAGATAGAAGAATCCCTAAAAAGAGGGGAACGAAAAGCCTATACCCTAGAGCTGAGTAGAACGAAGAAAATGAAAAGTCCAGAGAGGGGATTGTATGCAAGACGATGGCGTGCTGAGAAAGATACCTAGCTGAGAGGCAGAGGCCCGGACCGGACAGAAAACCAAAGACACAGACTGGCATTAGAAACATATTGCCAATCACTTGAATATGCATCCAAAGGTCCACTTTGAAATGCCGACAGTTATTGTAACCAGAGTGTGGAACAGACCCAAAAAGATGAGTCTTGGAATAACTGAGGTGTGCTCTGAACCAAGTTTAACCGATAGGGAAGAACCTTAAACAGTTCACCCAGACTTGAAGAAGACAAAAGCTAATACCCAGAGAAGTAACGTCACAGTCCCACATAGATCAGGGGACGATTAGAAACCCAAAAATATATGGATTCTTGAGAAGAGACGAACCAAAAAATGATATCCTAGCAGAGGATAGCCGCAGCCACAGAAAGAGGGAAATACCCAAAAAGTATATATATGAGATGTGTAATCCTCTTGAAAGAGCAAGCCAACCAAGAGGTAACGGTCTGGACCAACCAAATAACCAAGACGACAGACAACGACTTAAGAACTATAATCAGTCCCTTAAATCGGAGTCCAGATGTCTATAAAGGACCACAAAAAGTATCTCACACAGGGAAGAAAATCAACTTGAAGGGGTGAGACAAGGCTAACTTTAGAAACTACCGAAGCTCACCGCCAAACAGCTTCTAGACATAGAGAAAAGACTTCTGACATGCACGGAACTGTGAACAGCGACACAGGTGTTTAGCCTTTTTGGGGCTATGATTACAAGGTTGTAGAACTGTATGATTTATTGAAACTGTAAACAAGAAGCCAGGGCAGGAGAAACATTTCTATTTTTGGTTTGCATAAGAACCTTTTTTGTGATTCATTGGAACTGTGAAAGCAACAGAGAACCTGGAAAACTGAGACGGGCAATTTCAAGAGAAATTTAGTTAAGGGGGGGTCATGCACCAGTCAACAGCAAGCAGACCCGTTGTTTGAATTTGTTTTCCTTTAAATAGTGGTAGGGTCAGGTAGATAGGTTAGGTTTTAGACAGAGGACAGAACTAGTTTATGTATGTCGTCCGGGCGAGCACCTTTTATTTTGAGTTATTAGATAGGGAATCATTCCCATAGCAATAGGGCTAGTTGAGGGGGTTTCGTTTTCTTTAATAAAACGAAAGTGTTTTGCAAACCTGTCCAGTTGTCCGCCTCCTATCTCTGATCCACCACATAGCACATCAAAAAAATCAATAGATGCAAGTCTCTGCAGGAGCATTTTCATGATGCCTTTGCCCACAACATATACTGATATCTAAAACATGTTCATGCTGGCTGTGCCAACACACATTCATACAGCCTGCACCAATATATGCCAGTATTACCAGGTAAGGACTCCAGCCAGTAAAAGATGCCATGGCAGGAAAAATAAATTAAATCCAGACTGGACCACTGAGCAGTGTACCACATAATCACACTCATGATTGCTTTTACTCTTGATACTGAGTACAAAAATGCCATGACACATTAAGAATATAGGGCCAGACTGGAGCCACACATGTAAGATATTTTAGCCACGTAATATCAATTATGTGAGCTTTATCCACACCACAGTAAGAAAGTATATGGAGACTGGCACCACTAATGTAGGCCAGCCTAACCATGCAATAAGACTTGTCATGTTTACTTCACCTAGAGGTCAAGTAAAGAAAAATGCCATACCACATTAAGAAAGAATATGCAGGCTAGCAATATTTTTACTGATGCAAAGCAAGCATGATAAGAGTAATTACGTGGCTAGACTGGCTTGCATTGAATGAAGGCCAGTCTAGCCACATAGTAAAACTTATCATGTTGGCTTTACCCAATGTAGGGCAGTCTAGCCACATAACAGCTATCACATTTGCCTTGCATCAAGGGTAAAGCAAACATGCCAAAGTGAGTGTTATTACCCTGATGCACAGTACTATGATTCAAGGGTAAAGCAGACATGATTTGTGCCAGTAGGTGGCTCGGCTGGCCTAACATTGACCGTAGGCAAGATTAGCCATGTAATAACATATACGTTTGCTGTAAAGGATGACATGCTCATGCAAACAAACAAAAGGCATACTAGTGTGATGTGCCCCTGCTCAAGACAGGCAGCACAGCCCCCAATGCAAATAAAGCATACGGATGGACTGTACTGCCTGCTACTCAGACAAGGAGGCAGAACCCCCAGCCCATAGGAGCGAGCCGCCCTATTACTCAACCCCACATTACTACTAAATCAGCAGTGATCCCAATCAAAAAGGTGAAACAGGAACAGACCAATAGGTATACCTCCTTCACCTGTTTTGCTATCATGGGTAGAGGGTGTGCTATACTCTTCAGGATGTGAGTGTTTTTCCAAGCAGTGTTTTACATTGATACCAACTATCTCCTCCAAACCTACTAATCTGGGTTCAGACCCAGATGCAGCACAGAGACAGCAACCATACAGATGGTCAACGTTGCCCTCAACATCCTTTAAGACGGCCACCCCTGCCTCCTAGTTCTACTCAACCTCTCGGCCGCTTTTGACACAGTAGACCACCAGGCGCTTACGGGCACCCTACATCAGCACATGGGGATAAACTATCTTGTCCTACATTGGTTCAAGTCCTACCTCGCCAATCGCCAGCAGTTTGTTCAGATTGACTCCTCTAGATCGCCAATGCTACCGGTCACCTGTGGAGTCCCACAGGGTTCCATCCTCTCCCCAGTGATCTTCAATCTATACATGGAGCGGATGGGAGCCCTCCTATCCACACGCAACATCCACATCCACCAATACGATGATGACACACAGCTATACCTCAAGATCGACTCCATCAAGGGCATCCATAGGCTCAAAACATGCCTCTCGCTGATCTAGTCTTGGATTTCCAGTGCATACTTGAAGCTCAACCCCACCAAGACTGGATTTCTACTCCTCACCAACAACACTGAACACCCAGACATACAGACCTGGCTATCACCCATAAACTCTGAAGGCTTCACACCCGAGCTCACCTCCTGCGCCAAGTCCCTCTGGTTCCTACATCGACAAACACCTCTCCTCCAAGACACACATAGCTCAGAAAACTCAGACAGCTTGGAATCAGCTCTCCCTCCTGTCCTTCCTCCCTGCAAACAGCTTTAATTCACCATTCAAGCACTGGTCCTTTCCCACATGTATGGAGGCAATGCACTGCTCAAAGGTCCTCCCGTTGTCCTCCCTTGAGCCCCTGCAAAGTGGCCTACATGCAGCTGCATACCTCATAAAGAGTCTACACAGATACAACCACGTCACCACCGCCCTCATCTACCTTCACTGGCTCCCACTGCAGACACAAATCGCCTTCAAGTCTTGCTGCATCATCTATAAGGCAGTTGCCTTCAAGTCACCCGACTACCACGTGGAGAAACACAGCATCCCCAGAGGACAGTACACCACCAGAATCCAGGACACATGCAGACTTTAAATCCACTGCTGAAAAAAGGAAAGGATCAGAAAACAAGTCTTCTCTGCGTATGCCCCAAGATCATGGAGCCTCCCCTCCATCAGCATCAGACTCAATGCTATGCTCCTACAATTCAGAAAAGAACTCAAGACCCACCTCTTCAAGGAGTCTCTCCTCGACACTTCGGAAATCACGTCACCCCTCTCACCAACTGACTTGCTAGATGCCACCTGCCTCTCTCCTCCACCCGGTACCAGAGACGTCTTTATGGCAGGGCAAAAGGGGCACTTGCCCCCGGGCCCCACCTTGTAGGGGGGCCACACAAGGCTGCCTGAGCTAAAGAAGTCAGTTTCCTTTATTCACCAAACTTAAATAGCAGTTAGGACATTTTATGACATACTACTGAGGCGCTAAACCTATTGCCTCTCATGTTGACAAATACATTCTGCTCTAATCAATTCATCCTGTAATGATTTCTGTGTTCACTGTGGTATACATAGTGTGTGCATTCACTACGGCTCATTTTGATTTCTGGAGGCAGCATTTCAAGCTATGGGTTGTGAAGGTGATGGGGGCATGATCAGATATTCTGGATCCCTTCATTCATTCATTCATTTCGTACGGTGGAGGAGGGCCCCAAAGAGGTCTGTGCCCCGGGCTCCAAAAGTGCTTAAGATGGGTACAGCTGTACCCCTCCTCTGTGTACCTCTCTATCCTAACCCTGATGTATATCTGTTCTGTTGTTACCTCTGACAAGTGCTCCTATATGCGCCTGTACTGTTTTATACCTCAGTAATGCGCTCCGTTATGTATCTTCATTGTTGTATACCTCTGTAAAGCGCTCAATAAAAACCATAATAGTAATTATTATTATTATAATGGATCCAAAATAAAATAATGTCCAATCAAGGTTTTAGAAAATAGGAACTTTAATAAAGCAATCAATGTAAACTAATTGAAAACATTAAAAACTGACCCCTGCAAAGGAAAAGAGAATGCAGAACTCTGTGTGAAAGGCCACTCTGGGTGGATAAGCAAGGGGTGTTTGAGCAAGAGACTTTGCAGCGATGTCCATTATTCAAGGATATGGCTTTGGAAGGTATAGCAGGCAGGGGCTTAAAAGTCACAGGTCATTTAAGATCGAGGTGGCAAGGCCTCTTCAAAATACCCTAGTTCTTGTCTTTGGATGTTCGCCAGCATCAAGCTCTGCTTCTAGGTGCTTGAAATGTGGTCAAGCAGATTGAGATGTTTTGAGTTGTGCATTCCCGCTGGCGAGTCAGCATCAAGTCGATTTGATGTGCTGGCTTCTGTTGAGTTGAGTCTGCATTTGAAAATGCGAGTTGATGGCTTCCAACAGTTCAGGATGGCGGTCAAGTCAGCAGTGACACAATGCTTCTGCCCAGTGGGCTGGCCTACAGGGAACTCTGCAGATTTCCTGGGGGGTCTCTGCACCACGGGCCCCTGGTGTGGATATCCAGATTTTCTGCTACTCTTACCCAATCTCCAATTATCCCACATACACCCCAGAAGCAAAAAATGTGTTATAAAGCTTCCATTGTGTTATTCCTCAAACAGATATTTCATGTTAGTTTTTGTTAAATGTAACTACGTTTTAATCCCTATACAGGAAATATATAGTTTAATATTGACAATTTGGACCAGTTTTTTCAAATGTTCATGGTAGAGAACCCCCTCTAACCATACTTAGAGGAACTGGCCTGCTCGTTACATCTGCACACACAATGATATATGAGGCTACTTTGAAAAACATTTCCAGGGCCACTCATGCTTCTGTTGGGTCAGGTTGGCATGCAAGACAGGTGAGTTCGATGGCCTGTTGACTGGGCGTGCAAATCAGTTGCCTCTACTAAGTCGAGCTGGTCATCGGGTTGATTGATGTAATCCGTGGCAGTGGGGTTAACCAGCATATGAATGGCTCGAAGAGCAGCAAGCGGTATGAAGGTTCAAGAAGTGCCAAATGCAGCACTGTGGATCCTGTAGTGGCTTTAAGTGCGTTGAGCGGGGTTGAGCCGGTTCACACAGGTCTTGAGGTGATGAAACAGGGTTCAAGCTTCTACTTGACCTCTGCGTTGCTGGGAGGCACAATCCAGTTTTGCACTTCCATTCCAGGAAGTTGGATGGAACTTACAGGGTGACCTTGGTCCACAACAGTTCACCCACACCGTTTCCTGGGGATGGTTAGAGAGCAGAGTTTTCCTCTGCCTTGTATGCCTTCGGTCTTCATTTCTCTGGCAGAGAACTCTTCTCTGGGATATCCTGTATCCCCAACAGAGGTCAAGGCAATCCTTCTGTTTGTCTTGAGAGTGGAACAATGAATCAAAGAAGGAGGGGGTTCCTCCTCCTTATGAAGGCAAAATGTCACAGGGGAATTTGCCCAAAGCAGGCGTATTGTAATGGATCCAATACTGTTTTTAACAGGTGCCCTTTGACTTGTGATATCATACCCATAGTTCCTTGTACTGCAGGAAATGGTGGGGGCAGGAAGTTGTAGAGAGCTGTACAGGAGCAGTTATATGTCCCTGCAGGAAATCCCGCCCCCTTACCTCCTATATGTTGGAAGCCTGAGATTGTGCCATGCTTAACACCAGCTGTTGTGACCATACCACAGCTAGTATTCGAAAGAAGGTGCCCACTGAGACAGCCCTATCGCATGTGTCCCCGAAGAGACTATAATCTGAGGGAGGAACTCCCAGAAGGAATATTACAAAGAGCAAAAAGAGGAGCTGGTTAAGTTGCCAATGACGAGCGTGACGCCCTGAGGATACTGGCTGAAGAGAATACACAGATCTTACAGAAACTGATGACGAAGTTAAGAATCAAGTAAACGTTCATGTGCAATAAGAAGTTTGCACGTGTGCGAAGCACTGCAGAAAATGCAAGCCATTCAATGATTGTGCAGACGCTGAAACGCAAGTAGACTAAGTGATCACAGAATCTGGCTAGCTGTAGTGAATAGACTGCAGGCAAAGCCACCATTATATAGAAACTGGACATCGGTGTCAAGCCAGGAGCGATGGAAAGAAAAGGCGAGAACTGTGTTGCAGCAAAAATAAAATAAGCTGAGATCGTGGAAATGAATGGCGAGGCTACCTTGCCTGGTATCAAAGCTGAAGCAGTCAAGATTGGTTATCTATTCTTGAAGGCAGTGAACAATTGAAGCTGAATCCTCCCTTGTTAAGGAGCAAAGAAAGAACACCAAGCGTGCCAAGTTTTATTTATTTATGACATTTGAATGCTGCAGAATTGACCAAATCGTGGTCTCCTGTCATGTGAGCCAAGGATGGAAATGGAGTTGAGCATGGAGTTCTAGAACAACGATAGCGAGTGCTCGCACTCCCATATATTCCCAGTGACAAGAATACTTTGCAAGGCCATGTTCAAAGATAATCTTCATGGCAGAAGGCATGGGTGATGAGAGATGTTGGGCTAATTGGTTGGGGAGGTAAAGTCAAGTTGACCTTCTGGCACCTGGGTCTGACCTTACGTGATGCTAAGTGAACCAAATGTTACAGAAATGGCACAAGTGTGCCAACCAATTATAGGGGGGGCGCATAAAGAAGGGCCTTATAGTTTGAAGACCAATGATAAACAGTGTACTTACTAGTGTTGAAAATGACATGTTTTAGAGGTAGGCATAAATTGTCCACCTGACAGTAGACAGCCAATCACAATGCCAGCCCTTATAGCAGGGGTGCACAACTGATTTTGACAGAGGGCCGAAAGTACCTTAAATAATGCCTGCAATGGGCCGAAAAAAGTAAATGTGGGTGGGCGATAGGCGCGGCGAGTCATGGCGTGGCAGGAGGCCTTTTCAACCCCCCCTCCCTTTTCATTAAACACATGGAAAAAGAATACGTTTTTGAGGTGTAACAGTGTTTATTTGTATTTCAATCTTGCATTTTGCACTACACATTTTCCATTGTTATCATGTATTTCTATTTAGTTATTGCATATCGTCTGTTTAATTAAAGTATATATATTTTATTGGCCACTGATTGGACATTCTGTCATTTTGGACTGCTATACTTTGCTGTTTGGGTTGGCCAAGAGGAGCATGGCCTTCGTTGAGTCAGATTTCCACAAAGGAGGTACATCTCCTAATGCTGCCTGTTTTAGCTTTATAATTGGGTTCACTCTTGGAGTGTCCCCACGCCCAACCAAACACTATACCTCATTGTCCCCAGCCCACAACCAAACACTATGCCCCATGGCCCCCACCCCTCAACCAAACACTATGCCCCATGGCCCCCAGCCCTCAACCAAACACTATGCCCCATGGCCCCCAACCAAACACTATGCCCAATGGCCCCCACCCCCCAACCAAACACTATGCTCCATGGCCCCCACCCTCAACCAAACACTATGCCGCATAGCCCCCACACCCCAACCAAACACTATTCCCTATGGCCCCACCTCTCAATCAAACACTATGTCCCATGGCCCACAACCAAACACTTTGCCTCATGGGCCCCACCCTCAACCAACCACTAAGCCCCATGGCCCCCAACCAAACACTATGCCCCATGGCCCGCCAGCCCTCAACCAAACACTATGCCCCCTGGCCCCAGCCCTCAACCAAACCCTATGCCCCATGGCCCACAACCAAACACTATGCCCCAAGGGTCTCACCCTCAACCAAACACTATGCCCCATAGCCCCAAACCCCCAACCAAACACTATGCCTCATGGTTCCCACCCTCAACCAAACACTATGCCCCATGGCCCCCAAACAAACACTATGCCTCATGGCCCCCGCCCTCAAGCAAACACTATGCCGCATGGCCCCCAACCAAACACTATGTCCCATGGGCCCCACCCCTCAACCAAGCACTATGCCCCATGGCCCATACCCCTCAAACACTATGCCCCATTGCCCCCACACCTCAACCAAGCACTATACCCCATGGGCCCCACCACAAGCATACACCATGCACCCATACAGACCAAAACCCCCACTCCAACTCAGCATACAAACTAGAAAGCATACACCCATACAGACCTGAACCCCCCCACCCCCATCTCAGCATACACTGGCCATACAGACAAAAACAAACATACAGACAGACCCGGCATCCCCCCACACCTGCATCTCAACATACACACAAAAACAAACATATAGGCAGACTCGACACACCTCCCTACCCCGCATCTCAACATACACACAAACACAAACATACAGGCAGACCCGACACAAGCCCCCACCCCCGCATCTCAACATACACAAAGTAACATACATACAGGTAAACGCGACACATCTTCCCCACCCCGCATCTCAACATGCACACAAAAACAAAAATACAGGCAGACCCAACATATCCCCCCCACCACTGCATCTCAAGATACCCACACAGACAGACATGCAGGCAGGCAGACCCGACATATCCCCACCCCTGCATCTCAACATACACACATCCAGAAACAGGTAGGACAGATGAAGTGGGCCGCACTTTATTATGAAAGTTCTACCCACTGGGGGGGCACAAAGCACAATAGGGCGGACAGCGTTGTGCCCCCCAGCCTTATATAAAGTTTATTTAGATGTTCCCCTTGAATGTATCACAATCTAGCATAGGTTTTTCTTACTTGCCATGTAGTATGACGTCACGTCTGATGTATTTTTTGCATATAAGGATGTTTTTATGAGAAATGTACTGAGATATCGAGTGAACATCCGTTTGTGTCTGTTGTAACTCCCTGTTTTAGATAATTGTTAATAAAACAATACCTTTGCCATCTTCCTGAGTTGGTTTGATTATTTGGCGTCAGAGTTATTCTGCATCACCAACCATTGCATGCACAATACCCAAAGGGCCATATGCTCAGAGCCCTAGCAGAATCCAAAATGTTGGAAACCCTCTCTCAACCTCCCTCTCGCCTCTGGCTATTCCTCAGTCCCATGTCTGCTGAATTCAAACATATTCCAGTGATCTGCACACTTGTGTGCTGATTTGAATGTGGCTTTGCAATCTCAGTGCTACCTTTGAAGCACCAGTTCCCATGAGATCTCCTGGGGAGGGCCCCTGTGCCTTGGAGTAGTGTGTTGGTCTTCCCCTGGGGTATCAAAGAAGGCTGCTACATCTCAGTTCTGGGGACTGTGAGACACCTGAGCGCATTCTCCCTACTGAACCCCTTGGATCTTCTGCACAGGTGGCCAGGGAAAGGTCCTCGCTATTGGATCCTAACCCTAGGGGCGGAGAAGTGAGGGAGGATCACCTGGGTGGAGGGTCTTTGAGGACTGGGAATGGGGTACCGTTGGGCAAGACATAGTATCCCCCTTTCCCTATTAAGGACAAACCCAAACCCTCCCCAACCTCCCTAGGGTGTTATAATCCAATACCTTCCATTTCTCCACAATTAACACTTGACAGTACTGGGATGAAGAACAGGCAACTAAGAGCAATGAAGACTATGCTCTTTACCACTCTGGAACTGGGACGAGGAAAATGCCTGCTAAGAGCATTGTAGGTCGGCATTTCCCTCTAATTTTGGTCAGGCAGGGCTGATTCGACATTCATACCTGCAGCCTGTCAACGGGCTGCAGGTGTATAAAAGGAGACCAACCCAGCAGCAAAGACAGCAACAGGAGAAGCAGCAAGGAGGCCGATGCAAGCAGCTGCAGCAGAACGCTGAGATGCTGGGAACTACAGAGAGAGACGGTCCATGGAAATGTGACGTGGGAGCTGGGACTCCCTGAAGCAGGTGGAACAAGGTGAAGGAAGTTGTGTGGAAAGGCTGCCCCTTTCCCTTTTACTTGAAGCGCGTGTTCCCCTATGCTGGAGGACCAACACAGGAGTGTCTGAGGGGCAGGAGCTGGAGCCCTGACACTAAAGGCAGAAGGCTGTTCGATCTGCGCTACAGCAAGAACTGTGGAAGTGACCAGTGAGTTTCTATTGAATGGTAAATCCGGTGCGCGGGTGTGCAAACTGTATTATTTGTTGAATACTTTGTATCAGAGTGGTCGCGTGACTTGAATGAGCATGTTTTCGAAAGTCTTCGATCCTTCATTGTCAATTACAGAAGAGCTGAGAATACTTTGTATTTGAGTGGTCGCCTGCGTCAAGAAACATGTTTTCGAAGGTCTCGAGCACTGGGCAATTCAATTAAAGTGAAAATAACACATATTGAACAACAGTTAAAGTGCAAATGAGCCAGAAGCAAAACTCACCTTTATTGAATACCAAACTGAATGAAAACTCTACTACAAGCATCATTGAACAATGGGTTGAACTGAAAGTGTGTTATGAGTGCAATCCACATTTACTGAATACCAAATTGAATACAAACCCTACCAGAAGCGTGAATGAACAATGGGTTGAACTGAAAGTGTGTTATGAGTGCAACCCACCTTTATTGAATAACTCTACCAATAAGCAGAACTGCTACATTGTGAGGTCAGAAATGAATGAAACTTTAAAACCACTATATGTTGAACTTTAAAGTGAAAAACAACTGTATGTTGAATGCTAAAAAAATAATGAACTTTGAAAACAGTTGGAACTTTGACATGGAAATTAAACTAAACTTTAAATACAAGTGAAACCATTGAGTGCTGCATTTTAAAAGCAAATGAATCTTTAACCTTGAACCAAACAAAGGGATATTGAATATTAAACTGTGTGGAAACTACATTGAATGAAAGCCAAGAATAAAAAGCGAGTGAAAATGTGACAAAGGACCCTATAACGGATTAAGGAAATTTTTGTGAACTAAAACTTGGGGAAGAGAACCCTGAGATCTAAAGTATTTACTGACTTGAGCACAGAGCCTCAAGTGATTTTGTGTTTGTAACTGGGTTATCTAGAACTTGGGGAAGGAAATCCAGAGTGTTGGTTAAAGCTGTGTCACTTTAAACTTAAGGAGGGTAAATTTGAGACCCTTTTTTGGAACTATTTTATACTTGGGGAAGGGAGCTGAAAGGAAGCTGCGAGCTGGAAGAAGCTCAGAACTATATGTTTGACACTGTTTCTTTTGGTTGCTAACATCCCCACACATTGTATCGATAGTTGTGAGGGCAAGTATAGGTTTTGGACACAGACTGATTCCTAAGTTGATCTCTTTGACTCAGACTTTCCTTAGTTTCATTTAGGTAGGGAAATCCCACCTTAGTATAGGGCAAGTTAGGCCTTTTTCCATCCTGACGTTTAAGTTAATAAAAGTATTTGTTTTGAATTCTGAATCTGTTGTCTGTATCTTGCTTTATGATGCCTGCACAGGACCTCGAGGCCAGAGACTAATACATATAGTGGACACTGGCAGGATATTAAATTGCTGGGGCTGTATGATTGCGTGACCTGAGTAGCCACCAAGCCACAACCAGGCCCAGCTTATATTTAAATATTCACATCCCACTAGGGTGACTAAGGTACACAGTTATTATGTTTTGAATCAGAGGTGCTGAAGAATAAAAGGCCACCTCTGACTACTGTCATTTTGGATCTATGTTATAATACAGAAAGAAATTAGGCAACAAAAACATTTTTTTAATCAAATTCTGTAAATGCCTCTTCTTTGTTTTGCACTTTTTTTCCATTTTAAATGTGGGGGAGACCCCTAGCAACTCCCCTATAAAATCCCCCCTACTTTAATGTATTCCCTTACCCTCCCCTAACCCATCTATTTGTTTGAGAAAAAGGTGCACAAAATTTTTAAAAAAACAATTAAAACAATATGGCCTTTTTCAGCCTCCCTATTTTTAACTTTGTTTTTTTCAGGCGATACTGTCATTTTGTGTTCCAGCAGCTGCTGGGAATGCACATGTGACCTTTGATGCTGCCCTGTTCCACTGAGTGTGGACAATCTCAGGAAAGGCACATGTTTGCACTATCATTTTAGCAGGAATAATTTATGAAAGATGTGTCTGATTAGCAGATCTCCCTTTCAGAAACAGAATTACCTGAATCATTTTATTTAATAAAAATCTAGGGCATTTACCCCCTTGCAGATGCTAGTCATCAGTGTTATGACACAATTTATTTATTTATTGCAATTGTAAAGCGTGCTTAACCCGTATGCATCTAGGTGCTGGTTACAGGACAAGGCACGTTTAGAGTCAGATTGTCTGATGAGGATAGACGCAGTCGATTAGGCAAAGAGCCAAGCTTTCAAGTGTTTTCTGAATGTCCAGTATGAGGGTTCAGAGCGAAGGGAGGGCGGCAGGGAATTCCAAAGCTTGGAGGGAGTGACCGGGAAGCTAGCACCACCTGCTCTGGATCTCTTGAATCTGGGAACTGTGAGGCTGTGGCAGTAGGCTGAGTGATATGCCTGCATGGGGGATGCCATTACTTAACGGACGAGGTCAGTTAAATAAAGAAGTGTGCCTCTTTGGCATATCAACTAGCGAAGAAGGCGGGGGAAACACTATGTGGCGCGGAGATCCGCACCGATTGGTGTTGTCATTTGCCTTGTTTGTTTCCACAATGGCAGCGCCCGCGCAGAGGGCATTGGCCCTTCATTAGCAACAAGATGTTTGTTGCAGCAGTATTGCTAGTATCCCTGCAGAGGGAGCTCTTGTGGCCTGCTCAGCACTCCCAGGAAAGAGATTCTGGCTATACACATCCGGTGCTTTTCCTCCACTTGACCCCACACGGTGGCACACTGCTGGATCAGGCCTCGCCCATCCAGACTCCCGTTGTGCCTACAGTGTGGTGGGTGGCATCAATGCTGCAAATATTATCTTTGGATACAGAAAAAGCAGTGCTCCTCGAGGGGCAGGTGCTAAGGAGTGTGAGGGTGCTTTACCTAAATAAGTCCTCCCTGCAAATCTACCATGGCCAGTGACGAATAAGACAGGGACGAGGCTGTCTCGTCATCCTCTGCACAGTCCCAGACACGCAAGGGTGCCCTAGACACTACTGGCCCTCGAGGATCCGGCATCATTGGACCCGCACGTCATTTCAAGAGCCCCCGATACCTGCATTTGATGTCACTGGCACAACAGCAACTCAGGGACCCTGGCGGCCATTATGGCTTGAGAGATTATGCTCTTTGCCGCGATTGGAGAAACGGCACTGCCAAGCAATCCGTGCTACTCTTCTTTGCAGGAGGGGCAGTACACAAAATCTACAGAACTCTTCCTGCAGGTCCAATGATTGCAAAGGGTTTCAACTGTGTCAAGTAAGTCAACGCCCCCAGGAATGACTGGGCACTTTCCCAATGCATCTGAGACAGTTGGCTAGGTCATGAGCCCTACAGGTCTAGAAGGACGAAGTAAGGGGGCAATTAATTCAACCATGATTTGGGCACAACTCTGACATCAAATATTGTGGAAGCCTGGCATATCCATGCTACCAATCCTCAAGCGGGAAGATCTCACGAGTTGGCGGCCGCCAGAGCCACCCGTATGGAGAAAGCAATCAAGTCACTGCTCGTGCACGAAACGCATGCCGAGAAGAGGTCGCAATGGCCTGTCGCAGAACGTGTCATTGGGAGCAAGCAAGCCACCCAGGAGACGGTGTGCCTATTGTGGGGGATCCCTGCCACATGCCTAGGGTTGACTGAGCAACAGGTCAAACATGTGGGAGATGTGCAAAAGCCAACCATTCTGCAAAGGCGTGCAGACCACCATAGCTGAATACACCCAGCTACCACCAAGAAGGAGGCACACAAGTGCAACCCCCTCCTACAAAAGAAGACCCAATTGACGCAGCAGTGTATGAATACGTGTAAGTAAATGTGTTCGTTTTCATTTGGCCAAATGGCACATTTGACTGAATTTGGCCTGTACCATTTGACCGAATAAAAACGTGCAAATTGGCTAATACATAGCGAACATGTGGAGCGGGGGTTGCGGTGGTGTCCCCTGCTCCTATGATCGGTATGTATTAGCCTTGGGGAATTGCGGGAGTGTCCCCCGCTTCCTCCATATTGGAGGCGGGGACCGAAAAAAAAAAAGAAAAAGGGACCCTGCTGTGTCAGATACGACCCGCGTTTGACGGACGGATCTGACGCCCCAGGGTTGAAGTCAACCAGGTGGCCAGCGAACAGAAGTAGGAAATGGGGTTTGGGAGTGGGGTTTTGGTGTGATTTTATTTGATCCTCTGTGTACTGATTGCATGCAGGCTGTTTTTTCTTTCCAAACTGTTTGCCGCAATCAGTTCTCAGGCGGTGAAACACACCTAAACCGTATGAATATGATGATGGTATTGAAGAAATAGTCTTCTGTGTCACTATGTGCCGAAGACAACAAAAGAAGACGACCCAAACCAAGCTGTGCAATAACTATTCAATCGGAACTGGTCCTGGTCCTTAGAGACACAGGGGCGTTGGTAAATAGAATGCCTACATCCCAATTCCAAAGCATCACAAACAGCTGGCACATTCCAAGATTCACATTTTCGTGTGAGGAGGCGCCCATCCACTGCCTCTGTAAGGAGCCTCCCTGCACTGTTTACCTCCTACAAAACACTAGAAGCCAAAGACGCCATGCTGAGCTGCGACACTGCAGAGGAGCCTGGGGCGGTCCTGACAGCTTATACCAAGATGGCGCTGCCTCTCTCCTACAGGAATAGAACAGCCTCTTTGAAAGCACAAGTTGCCTCAAAAACCTGGATGTGTATCTGCGCATAGAGCCGACGACGCAGCCTGTAGCTCTCGTCACATTAAAGGATCCCATTCCACAAGCAGAGAAAAGTGGAAGCACAGCTTCAGACATCACACTCCGAGGGTAGAATAGAGAACGGTAATGGCGCCATGCAATGGGTTTCCCCAATTGTTATTGCAGCCAAGCCTAAGCAGGTGGATATGGGTATACTTCAGACGGGGAAAGACATCTGGCCTGTCACACAGGACAATATAATTGAAGACCTGCAGGGGTCCACATTCTTTTCAACAACCTTAACTTGAGGTATCACCAGGGACCCTTGCACGGGGAGTCTAGATCCATCCTCCTATCAGGTGGGGCAGTTTAGGTGCCGCAGCCTCGGGGTATTGTCAGCTGCCAAAAATGTTCAATGAACCAAATGTGGGTGCTGGCGGGACTCCCAGGGTGCTGAATGTGAGTGACGACATGCTCATATACTCATCGTCAGAGAAGGAGTATCCAGTCAGAGTAACAGCAGTATTTCTTAGTCAGCGAGAATGGTCTCACACTGAATAAGAAGAAATGCAGGTTCCCACAGAAGAAAGTGGAATTCCTTGCCAACACCAAGGGCCTCATCACGAGTTGGTCGCTAACCCCGGCGGTATTACTGCCGGAGCTATTAGCCCTACCACCAAACCCCCCGGCGCTATTAGCGCCGGATCACGGGTTTGGTGAAACGGTAAGTCCCCATTCCCCATTGGGCCCAATGGGAAATGTTCTGTGCTATTGCCGCTTTTTCTCACTGTGCCTTTCACAGATGGGAAATATCCATTTGCATATCAGTCTTTGTCCTGCCCAGGGGCAGTTCAGCACCGACACGCAATGGCAATTCCAACCTGAACGAGAGTACCACCAGCAACCCCATACACGTGTTTCACCCTTGTTGGGGATCATCAGTGAGGTGAAGCTGATGCCTCTCTAAGCACAGTGAGAGGGAGACCACGTGTGAAAGGCACAGCGAGAAAAAGCAGTGGCTGCGAACTCTCAAGTGGTTAATAACCACTGAACAGGTTATCAAGCCTTGTTCTATCGAGAGAGGGGCGCCCGCTACCTTTGCAAACCAAATTTCAAGGAACCTGGGATTGGTAACCCTAGGTCTCCTGGGGGCAACCAGACATGGTCTCCCACTCACTGTGCTTAGAGAGGCATCAGCTTCACCTCACTGATGATCCCCAACAAGGGTGAAACACGTGTATGGGGTTGCTGGTGGTACTCTCGTTCAGGTTGGAATTGCCATTGCATTTCGGTGCTGGACTGCCCCTGGGCAGGACAAAGACTGATATGCAAATGGATATTTCCCATCTGTGAAAGGCACAGTGAGAAAAAGCAGTGGCTGCGAACTCTCAAGTGGTTAATAACCACTGAACAGGTTATCAAGCCTTGTTCTATCAAGAGAGGGGTGCCCGCTACCTTTGCAAACCAGAGTTCTCTAGGTACCCTGAGGTTCGCTTCTTCCCTTCAATGGCCACACAACTTTCCATTCCCGTAATGGAAGAGCTGTTTGCTGCTCATAGGCTATCAAAATGAAACAAGTCTTACAACGGACTCCCATTTCAGAGCTGAGACGTTCAGGCGTTTGTTGATTTTCATGGGTTGGACCATAAGTGCATCCTCCATGTTGCGTGCATGCCAAGGGAGATCTATGAGCACACTGAAAATTGCCTAAAGAATTGCACACAAAAAAGGAGGCTCTATAGGAAGTGCACTCACTTTATTCCTCTTGGCATCGCGAAAAACGCGACACTCTTTGACAGGCATGTCCCCAGCTAAAGCATTCCCGGGCAGGAAGGTGAAATGTGTGGTTCCTCAGCACGTGTCCTGGACGATGGCAGTAGCTGCCACAGACCTTGCTCACCATAGGTAAGAGACAGCAAACCTGAAAGAAAACAGGAGATGGAGACTCCAAGACAGTCCCATGGCCATAGGTGAGAAGGTGCTAAGTCGCAATTTGAAACCCAAGATATAAGTTATGTCTCCCATTTGAAATGCTGCCCTGGACAGTCATAGATTAAAAGGGTTCCTTGATTATGGCTAATTGCGGGGAGGAAGCAGCGTGACAAGGAATTGCAGCTGGTTCTGTAAACCTAATGTCGGAGAAACAATCAGATCTAGAAAGCGAAGAACCCGAACATGACAATGAATACCAGAGAAGACATTCGACCAACAATTGAGAGTCAAAATGGAAGTCCGACACCTGGGAGATGCTCTTCGCCCGAAGAAAAAGCTGGGTGAGAGTAGAGCTCCCAGACAACCCCGGAAAAGCAACAGGGATATATCCTAGTCAAGAAAGATGCCGAAATTACAAGACTAGGACATTAATGGGTGCGATATATTCCATTACCGTTTAAGAGGGATGCGATGACATGAGATGCCAGCATGGCGGACGTCCCCACTTGTCCAAAATACAAGGGACCTCATTACAAGTTTGGCGATGCAGGAAAAAAAATTGCTGTAATTCTGTTACAGCCACTTTTCCCACAGCACCAAATTATAATTAGTGGTAGATTTACAGTCAGTGGAATTACCGCGTGGTAAGCCCTCAGATTTCTGGAGGAAAAGTGAAGGATTTACCTCCAGCTTATTGCACGCAGTAATTTTGCCGCAGTAAATCCGCCAAAAAGTCCTACGGACTCCCAAAATGGGGAATTACCACCACTTGTAATTATGTGGTAACTCCACAGGAGCAAGTGGCAGTAACAGTAATTGAGTTTGGTGGTAATTTGGCTAAATTACTGTTGAATTACCGCCAAATTCGTAATGAGGCCCAAGGTCCGTTACATAAAGAAGCCTGCTGTGTTGGACAAAGCATACTCTTGGTGTTTGTTTGAGTTACAATATATCAACACAGAGGAGAGAAAGCAGAGTTAAAAAGAAAGATGGTCGAAAGGAGTGGGGAAGAGAGACGATGGATAGATCGGGGGAACTATCCCCCTCTTGTCTCCGTAAGGGGTATGGTATGATCTGATATTTTATTTTGTATCTCGCTCGTACACAACTGTTTCAGAGCGCGACAAGGCAAGGGAGGGGGAACAGGGGAGAACACAACAACGATCACAACAATTCACACCCAGGGCAAAAGTAAACACAAATAAGTGGACGGACTAGCAAGCATAGTGAAAAGAAGTCAGAGGGCAAGAAGTACCAGCATGGCAGTACCAGGTCCCCTTCATTGGTAAACGTGGCCTCAGGAGATGCACACCGACCAATGCAACACATTCCCTCAATTGGCATGTTTTCTCTTCTGCCACTGTGTACTAGTAACCTGCTCAAAAGGAATATTGAATTCCAATAAAGGGAGAAAAGGTGACAAACGACTATATGTATTTATTCACAGAAAAACGTTGTTAAAGGGACGTTGTGGTTAAGTTGCACTGGTGAAAAAACTTTAGTTGAAGGGATGCTATGCTCAAGTTCTACTGATAGAAACCCATGAAATTCAGTGAAAAAAACTTGTATTAAAGAGATGTTATGGTTGCAAAGTTAAATAAAACAAAACAAAACATACCCCACCAACATGCACTGTTAAGACTAACGTAACACCAAGGACATCAAAGATTGGCATCATCGATGACATCACTGATGGCATCACATATCTGGGGTGGTTGTTATTGTTCAGGGACGCTAGTCGTTTTAAGATGAGGTCTTCATGTGGTTATACTACACTAAAACCATAATACACATACTATAAAGGTACAGGGCATGTAGAGCTTGGCTTGTGCTATATTCTGAAGTCCTTTTCCCTAGAGATTTGCCCTGAGGTCATAATGCACATACATGGAACACGGATCAGGTCCTAGGCAGATAATACATTTCTCGAGAATCTGATATGCTTCAACTTATCTTTGCACTACCTAAACATACCATCTTAAGAATACTTTAGTTCTATGTTCCATGCTGCATTCATTGTTTCCGTTTATGTATTATTTGATTGCCGTATTCACCAAAAAACAACAGTACACAGTTCTTTTTCAATAAGCACATTTTATGTGACATGGAGTTGTTTATTACAGGGCTACTCATCACCTTTGATATGCTGTAAATGACACCCCTTATACAGACCTTCCACTTGCATTGTTACACAGTAGTAATGTCATGTGTGATGGCATTTGTGATGTCATGATTGATGTCCTTGGTGTTGGTTTTAGCAGTGCATGGCAGTGGGGCTAGTTATGGTTGCACACCAAACCTTTCTTATATGGCAAAAAGAGAAGGACACACACATTCAAAACATCAATTACTGTTAACTCCCATCCTCTCCCCTATTCATTCCTGCACAAACCCAACTGCACAGTGTACATATATTTTTATTGTACAATTCATACATTTAAAACCATTACTGGTGTATTTCTTGAGTTTTTCAATTTTACTTTGTAACCATAACATCCCTTTAACAAAAGTGTTTTCACTGAATTTCATGTTTTTTTAGTAGAACCTTAGAACCTAACCATAACGTTCCTTCAACTAAAGCTTTTCACTGAATTTGATGCTTTTACCAGTGCAACTTAACCATAACTTCCCTTTAACAACTTTTTCTCACTGAATTTCAATGGTTTTTATATGTGGAAATGTTTCATGGTGTTACAGCACTGTACATGAGTTATTAATCATTTCTCTTTTAACATATATGAAAGGACTATAAACCTCCTTTGACAAACATATTTTTTTGCAACACATGATGATGTGTGTCATTTTCAGCAGCATGGTTGAATTGCCTAGGGCATGAGGCTCGACTATGACCCCAGCCCCACCAAGCCACCCCGTTATCCACTGCACCTCTGCATCCTGGTCCAGTGTCCACTATAACCCCATAATGTGGCCAATAGCCAGTACTGTGTGGCCAGTCTCCACAATCCATGGGGCATGGGCTTCAGCCATGCCACAGGCCCCAATAAGCAAATCAAAGTAGACCACCCCATTGCCGTTCCCCAAATTTATATTCCCATTCAAGCCTATCTCGATTTTAAAAACGTTACCACATAGCCAGTCCCTTGTGGCCATGCCCACTTTAACCCCATTGGCGTTCCCAGGTTTTATTTTCCCATTCAAGCCTATCCCGATTTAAAAATTGTTACCACATAGCCAGTCCCTGGTGGGCCATTGCCGTTCCCAGGTGGCCCCTGCCATGGCTACAAGCTATGCCAAAGTCTCCAAAGTTATGGCACAATTGTTTGTACCTACATTATGACACTTTAAGAAAAAATAAAAGACAGACATATTTGCAAAAGCATGCTTTCAGGCCTGTGTATTATTTTTTGAGAAGTGACAAAATGTAGATACAAATAATAGTGAAATAACGTAGCCCCCCACTTGACAAAATCCCACCAAACGTTCCACAAACATTCAAAGTTGGGTGAATAATGTATTTGCAAAGATTAGTGCAGATTCGTCAAATGGCACCAAAGCTGTAAGCCATTCAATCATTTTTCCCCCCTCTTATTTTCTAACCTCTCTTGGCGTAACGGCACCAAAATTAGCAAAAACATTTGTAGGTGGGTCTAAAAATATATAGCAAAAGTTCATGCAGATTCATTGAATGGTGCCAAAGTTATAAGCCATCCAAAAATTCCTCTTCACCATCCTTGCAATGCAGAAATATTCATGGATGCCCTCGAACATTTGTCAAGTTTGCGAACACCCCAGGAATGTCCCTGGACATCTGAAAACACCTGTTTTTTGGCTTTTTATGGCCATATCCTATCCTAAGCTCATCACCTCTCACCTCACCACAGATTGGCTGCTAGATGGAAGCACGTGCGCAGCGTGTTATATAAAAGGATCATGTCGCGGCTTCATGCAATGCCGACTGCCCTATGGTTTACAGGGTGTGCAGGGGCACAGGCAGTGAGGAGGAATAGGCTTGGTCACCGGAGCAGCTGGCATTTACTGTGCTTGGAGAACTGAGGGGTCTCATTGCCTGCTTGGAGTCCCTGTCCATGGCACAACTCAGTATATTTGGATTTCAGCCCTGTGGAGTCGGAGGACTCCAGGCTCCTTTATATTCTTGCTAGCAAGAGAACTGTTTTATGAGGCGCACAGCCACCATTGGGCAATTGGGGCTTTAACCCCGACGCCCCTGTTGCTCCCCCGAAATGTTGGTTTATGTGGACTTGACCTCGCTCACCTAGAGAGCTGTCAGGACAAGACAGATAATTAACTCTGCCTGGGACTAATACTTTTGCAAAATATTTAATTATTTAACAGCATCTGGGCTTTTCATATGCAGAGGTGATTGAAATTGTGATGGGATGTGAGCACTTAAATGTGACGTGTCTGCTTGGAAGGGCGAAAGGGGGTGACTGCTTGGAAGGGCGAAAGGGGGTGACTGCTTGGAAGGGCAAAAGGGGGTGACTGCTTGGAAGGGCAAAAGGGGGTGACTGCTTGGAAGGATGAAAGGGGAAAGGAGGCGACTCATCTTTACAATAGTCATTAAATGTCTAGTTGAAGTGTTGAGTTATGGAAGCGTTTAACATCAGAGCCTCAGCTGAAGAGTTTGAAGAATGTTTGAAGTTGGAGGCCCTAAACACCACCTTTGGTCGGGAATACCTACAGAAAGCAAGTGACTCAAATAAAGCTCCTTACTTAAAGATTTGTTTATATCCATAAGGTCTAAATGGAAGATGAAAACAAAAGTGGATTTGCATTCTGGGACTTGTAGTCTTGCATTCAGGTTGGGACAAATAGAGCTACAAAGATGATTTGTTTTGCTTAAACAAGTTTATATTAGGCTTCCCAAATTGTAAGGTTTGTGTACTTTACAAGTAAACTCTATAAGACCATATTATTGCGATATTGCTAAAGATTTTTTTTTATTATTATTCTTTATTTGTTTCGTTTCATAAAAACTTCACAAAATATTCATATAATACATCACATTACATCATGATTTTAAAACCAAGGTCTAAAATCGAATCTTCAACATTTATCAAAATGTGTCAAAATTATATATAGTCTGCACATAGTCGTCACCCTAGATCATTCTTATTTAATTTGCAATCTCCACATATAACAATAATTCTGTAGTCAACAAAATTTTAAAACGATAAAAATTAAAATATTTGAAAGTTTTCACATTTTTTTAAAATTCAATACTTCATCTGAACACTTCCAAGTCCCATTTGATTCCAATACGTTAAAGGGTTAATCATTTCACCTGATACCACAGGCAAGTCGCTTTTGAATTATTACCCACAAATGATACAGGGCAATGTGCACTTGTACAAAGCAAGCATTTGTACGGAGTAGAGCTTGGAAGATGTGTGCTAACGTGCCTAAAATGTTGGGTACAAATCATGGCTTCACTGCTTAACCAAATGTGTAATCCTGGGTAAATAGTTTGACTCTTCCCAACCACCGCATTACCGCACTGGCAACTACCAATAGAAATGTGCATTTTGTCCTCCAGTCCAATCATGTTTCGAGGCGGTGCCAGTGGCCTGATGGGCATTCAACTGCACAATGTGC
The DNA here is from genome assembly GCF_040938575.1 of Ambystoma mexicanum. Taxonomy (NCBI): domain Eukaryota; kingdom Metazoa; phylum Chordata; class Amphibia; order Caudata; family Ambystomatidae; genus Ambystoma; species Ambystoma mexicanum. Next base: position 836,766,878 of record NC_090925.1, read on the forward strand.
TGCTAACTTGACACTAATTCCCACAAAGATGCCTTGCCGAGAACGCTCCCAAACAATTACGGTCGCACCCCTAGACAGTTTTTGAAGTTAGCCCCTCTCCCAACATGTGAAGGGTTAGCATGCCCTCGGCCATTAAGTTTTAGGCTAGTTATACCCCTGGCCCAAACTACGGTGGTTCAGCATCCTTCATGAGTGTAGTGCAATAAATATGTTATAAGAGGATTAACAATGCTGACTGATTCCCTTTTGATTAGGCAGGTTCTAGGATTTAAGAAGCCCTGCATAGCAATAGATATCCGACTTACTATTTTATCACCCGGGTATAAAAGAAAATGGCATCAGAAAGAATGACATAAGGCTTCGCTACTCAAGCAAGGCTTTTTGTTTTTTTTAATGGCACCCTTGCAGTGCGAACTGAATGACATGTAGGGATTTCTCATTTTGACAAAAAAGACAGTGGGATAACCTGATGTGTCCAGGATCACACAAGTTAATGAAAGGTGCTGGATTTTAGAACCGTCTGCAACTCTGGCACTTGTTCTCATAGGTTGCCAGCTCTAGTTGATAGAAATGTGCAGGCAGTTTTATAGCGAGAGCTCAATTAAGCAACTTGACAATTTTATAAATACTTACAGAAATATTAAGTGAAAGATGACTGTACCATTATTTTCCTCATCTTGAACGGAAGAAAAAAAATGCAAGAATACGAAGCAATGCAAGATTACACAAATCTGTTCTGGGCATTTGAAATGTGCTTTTAAGACTTGGACACAACAAAAAATGCTGTGTAATAAGGTAACCTACTTGCCATTAGTTTGACAGAGGGGTGCTGTGCTGCCTGTTTCATGAGGAAGCAAATGAGAGTCTGAGAAAATAAAGAGCACATGCCATTGAAAGGATTGTGTATGGCACATGTTATTTGCCTTTAAAAAAATAGGCATGGATCTGGATGAAACTTTGCAAACTCTTCCACAAGAAAAATACACCCATCACAGATCTTTCCACCAAACATTAAAACTTATTTGAGACTCGTCAGAAACAATGGTGACTGAAATGAACCATCACTAATAACGATGATGCAGTCCAATTCATGGGTCGAGTGCATTTCTCTTTTGTCGAGTCGATTTACTCAGTTACTCGACCTGCAGATCTAGCAGGATTTTTATGATTTTTCGAGGCCTGCATATTACAGGGCCTGCGGTAGCGGCCCTGTAGTTATGGATAGGTTGCTCTACTCATAGAAAGAGCACTTTTAGGGCAGGCGGCTTATAACCTCAGCCCGCCTAGACGAATCCTCACAAAACGGTATATGGAGCCCTCTGAATGATTCTGCGAAGTTTGGTGTTGTTTCGTCTGGGGGGCCAAAGTTATAGGGGGTCCCACAATTTGGAGAAATTCTCAGACGCAATGGAAATAAAATGTGCTCACGCCTACAGCCCAAACCGCTGGACGGATTTTCACCAAATTTGCACCAGGAGCGGCGGTTTGGTCTTGATGGTGCTCTTGTAAATTTGGTGGAAATCCATCCAGTAGTTTTTTTTAAAACAGCCAAAAAGTAGGTTAAAAAAAGTGTGATATCTCGTTTCAGGGTTAGTGAAAAGCAGTTGTTGGATGGCTTATAACGTTGGCGCCATTCAATTAAGCTGCATGAAATTCTGCAATATCATGTTGTACCTGACCCTGGATGGTCCTGCAAAGTCTGCTGCTTTTTTGCCAAGGGAGAAAAATTAGAGGGGGTTCACAAAATATTTGAAAGGCTTAGAAATTAGGTGCCATTTGACAAATCGGCAAACAAGTTTGCAAACAGTGGAGTATCTTTTCTGAAAATGTTGGGGGGGACATGACATCTGAAGAAAAGGTGCCCCAGCCAAATTAATGGGGACAAAATAGTGGGCCATGAAAGCTGGGGGGGTACAAACACCCCTGTCCCCCCTAAAATTACACCCATGTTTGCAAAAAGTTTCTAGACACAGATTTGAATGTTTTTGCACCGTTTTGTGGGATTTTGTCAAGAGAGGGCAAAATTAGAGTGGGGGTCTTAACATTATGAGGTGGCTTATAACTTTGTTGCCGTTTGACGAATGTGCACAAAAGACTTCAGAAAGATTATAGACCCAACCTTGAATGTATGTGCAAAGTCTGAATGGAGTTTGTCAAGTGGAGGCTAAGGTATATGACTGTTTTCAGTACGTACATTTTGACACTTTTGAAAAAATAAAACATGGACGGATTTGCAGCAAACTCGTGCAAGGAGCACTGGCAAGGACCTGAAAGCATAATTTTGCAAATGACTGTTTTATTTTTGAAAAGTGTCATGATGTAGGTACAAAAAATAGTGATATACCTTTGGTGACCGAGGTACAGCCAGCCTCTGGCCATGGCCATGTCCACGAGGGACAGGCAATGGGGTTAAAGTGGGCATGGCTACCAGGGAAGGCTATGTGGTAAAGTTTTTCAAAATCGGGATAGTTTTGAATGGGAAAAGAAATTCTGCCTGTGATTACAGCCCGAAATGCTGGACAGGATTTCATCAACAGATCGCTGTTACTCCCGCTGCATACACTGCAAGCCCCAACGGGCTCAGAGACAATGCTAATCAGATCATTACCGAACACAGCAAACCAGGTACCCACATGGTCACCACACCACCCCTCCAAATCGTCAACCACCGTTATTTGCGACCATCCCAGGACAAGACATTGATTGCATCCCAGACCCATTTGTACAACCGCGCAGCAACGCCCACAATCCACACGCCTTGAGAAAGACCCTAGAGTGTTGAAACACGTGTTGGCTGACTTCTAACAATAAATATAGCACCAACAATGGTTTTTGAGACAGCTTTATCATGACACAGTTACCTATTGAATAGCCCAGTGCTAAGGTGAACAGGGCTCACTCTACTAAACGAAACTTAACACTTGAAGAAGGAAGGGCACCTTCACAAAAGAACCCTGTCACCAGCAGCAGGGTAATCCAATTAAAGTACTAGATTAAGCGCTGTGATCTACCCATTCTACCGCCCTGCAGTTACTTCATAATCGTGTACTTTGATTTACTTATTGGGGCATTTTACGTGGCCAAAGCACTAGGTTTAAAAGGGAAAAACAATTCTGCTTGCGGCTGCAGCCCGGACTGGAGCTGAAAGCATGCTTTTTGCAAATCTGTCCTATGTTTGACTTTTTTGAAAGTGTCAAAAACTAAGTACAAAAAAATAGTGATATACCTTTGCTGCCTGGGCAGTGGGCCTGGCCCTGGCAAGGACAAATGTCTACTCTAATTTGCCTATTGGGGAATGCGGCATGGCCGAAGCCCATGCCCCATGGATTGTGGAGACTGGCCATGCAAGCCATGAGCACTGGCCATTGGCCACATTATGAGCGCATAGTGTACACTGAACTAGGATGCAGAGTAGGTGCAGTGGATAACCGGGATGGGTTGGTGGGACGGGGTGGTTTGTTTGGGCTGTGGTCATAGTCGAGCCTCATGCTCTAGGCAATTCAACCATGACCTACATCCCCTGCATGCGCTGCTGATAACGACACACATCAGTATGCGCTGTAAAAAATATGTTTGTTAAAGGAGGTTTAAAGATCTTTCAAATATGTTAAGAGGAATTAATAATAACTTATATACAGTGATGTAACATAATGAAACATTTTCACTCATAAAAGGTTGCACTAATAAAAAACCTATGAAATTCTGTGAAAACACTTTGTTAAAGGGATGTTATGGTTACAAGTAAATCTGAAAAACCCCAGAAATTTGCCAGTTATGGTAAGCTACGAAACCATAACCCAGGCCACCACTGTGCACGGCTAAGACTAACACCCAGGACATGAAAGATGACATCACCAATGTCATTGATGGCATCACCAATGACATCACATATTAAATTAATTTTGATGAAAAGTCCCTACAAGGGGTTGTGTTTTATAAAGTTGGCAACAAGATGTCAGGGGTGATCGGGAGACCTATCATGAACTACCTAATGTATTAAAGAATTTACTCATATAAACAAACATTATATTGGAGTGTTGTTGTTGATACAGGAACCTAATCATACATAAACATAGGCAATGGCTGCAGCATGCACCATAGAAGTATGATATGTTTAATCTGGTAATTTTGGATAGAGAAATAAAGAATGCTACCTTATCAGAGTTTTGAGTAATTTTAAACATGGAATAAATAGCTAATAATCGAAGACTTACTACATACTTGTGTTAGTACAAACAATACATATGAAGACCCACAGTGCATACATATCAGAGGCACATACAAGGTAAATAAAGGAAGAAAGAAACAACATCACCAGAAAATGTCAATAACATTAAAGCTCATCACCATGTATACACATTAATTGTGTGTTTGAGGCCTGCTTATCGCCCCATGTATGTGCACCATGAGCTGAGACCAAATGCTAAAGAAAGTACTTTAAGAACAAACAAGAAGGTTAACATCTAGATATAGAAAATATTTTCATACCCAGACTGTCAGTGAGCACAACCGCCTGGCCTAGATATGTCAGTGAACAAAAACAAGTGGGCCAGATATGTGATGTCATCAGTGATGTCTTCAATGACATTTGTGATGTCATGTTTGATGTCCTGGGTGTTAGTTTTAGCAGTGCACGGTGGTGGTGCGATTGATGGTTGCTTAGCTTATCATAACTGGCGAATTTCTGGGAGGTTTTGGTTTTACTTGTAACCATAACACCCCTTTAAAAATGTTTTTTCACTGAATATATATATATATATATATATATATATATATATATATATATACACACACAGCACGCTCTCTAGGATAGAGTATGGGATATCCCTTGCCACAAAAAAACACTAGAAGGATTAATTTCACAGTCTCATTACCTAAATTATTTAAGGATCTTCTGTGCACTCACACAACAATTTTCAATATTTTAAAAATGAATTGGAAAAATATCTTATATTCATAAAATAATTTGTTTAGAAACAACATGAAATTGCACAGCAGTACGAAAGGGTGTGTTCCCAAATGTGTAATTTAGGTCTTTAAAAGAAAATGACCCCTACTCTTCCTTCGATGCCCCTGGTCCTCCTCCAAAAACCACGGGAAATGCTGTGCTAAAAGTGGTGTTAAGGCAAGACTAACAATCAGGCCCGGTTGAAGATGTGTAGAGGCCCACTTCAATATGATGGTTGGGGGTCCCCTACTGAGAGCGAAAACAGTCTAAGGCACCCGTGCGGTGCATACATTACAATGGTGGCAAAGGTAAGGTTAATAGCAGCTGATTGTCACGAGACGGCCAGCCAGCAGGGAGCTTAAACACTAAATGCCCACTGAAGAGCTCTAAAACCTTCCTTGTCAGCTAATGGCTGTTGCAGGGGAACTCGTTTTAGAAGGCAATGAGGTGATAACACTTCTGTGTATATCCTGTACAAAGAGAAAACGCAGCTTGTAATGTGGGCGCTGGCGCTACAAAGCGTACATTTTTTTGCCCCAGAACGAAAATAGAGAAATTCATATATTGCTGTTACAAGACGGCTGACTGGCAACATGGGGGCAGTTGCTGGGGGCGCAGGGGCGTGGTCCCAGGCCAGGTCACGCAAAATATCTTCATAGAACCCAATCCTAGCAATTTGCATGAAAGCACAGAACATTTTGGGAACATAAGTATGTCCAGAATTTATCATTTTAAACATGTCTTATTGTGATTCAGTAAGAAACCTTTTTTGAGCGAATAATGAAATGTGGGATCTGCAGTTTGAATTGATCACGCTACTCACCCTAAGATTGTTTTTTTTCTACATTACAGGACATATATACTAGTCTGGACTGCTACAGCAGGTATGTGAGGCTTTGCCTATTTCTGTATTGAGTAGCCCATGCCGAGCCTACTGGAGGTGTCTGTTAAAACGTTGCTTGCTCGTGCGGGATGCTCCATCCTGTTCTGTAGCCGTGACAACAAACACCTGCCCTTCATCAGCAGACGGCTTTCAGAAGTCTTCTGAAAGCCGCCTGCCAGTTGCATCGCGGGTAGGAGTGTCGTGGGACCTGGGGACAGGGCGGCTGGAGCGCCGCTCCACCGGGTTCCAGCTAATTTCCTGCTCTGAAACATAACTGTTTTCTTGATTGCATTAAAAGATATGCCCTCCAGTAACGCATAGTATTACTATGCAGACTCAAGTAAAAGCCAAGCGCCACATAGCGTCCAATGCAAGGTTGTGCTGCTTCCGAGCTGTGCCACGCTGGCCGAGAGCCCATGGAAGGGCACTGCCACCCCCAATACATAATTATCAATGTCATGATGTCATGCATCATCCCCCCCGGGGTCCAAGGATGAGAGGTCACTTGGTCTTGTGAATTCCCAGATAGAAATAAACACTTCGCAGTAATCTCCCCCGCTTAGCAACACTTGTCACTCCAGCTGCCACAATTGAAGGGGGAGGGGTATGGGCGAAAGGGGGAGCACGCACACAGCGCCACAGCTCCGCGGAAGCCGCAAGTCAGCACCCCCTTACCTCTCCACGCAGCTGCGCCCTGCGCCGGTCTGCCCTACGCCATGGCTGAAAGGGGCCATATATGCAGTCTGCATGACAGCCACCGCCGAGCGCCCACAGGGTCCTAGCGCCGCCGCCGCTGGCAACAGACGCCGAGCGTCATAACGCGGGTCACTGGGGGCTTGGCGTGGACGAGGACGCAAGATTTCGACGGGCACAGTGGGGATTGGGCTAATTCAAGTTTAGATAACCGTAGCGTGAATGATTTGAATGCCCGTTGGCGCTTCTTCGACTCTTTCTTCTGCAGAGCGGCGACAAGTGCAACGTCAATGCTCATCAACTTAGTGCCCGTCGCGCCTGCAGCGATGTCTTCACACGGTGAGCTGGCCAGCGACCTCTCCTCGGAAGCCGAAGACGCCTCCTGTGCCCCCAAACCATAGGTTTATGGGCTCAGCTATTTGCATTCTGTGCCAAGCAAGTCAACGTTCAGCTGTAATCATCTGCCAGGGTGGTTTGGTCACAAACTCCAGCTGTGGAAGTAACCCTGTGATTGTAGTGGGCGCTGCTGCCGCTTGCGTGGTCTCCAGGCGCTTTGGCGCATCTGAAAGTGTCTGATCCAGGATTTTACAAAGAGTTCTGCGACAAATCCAAGATTGGAGGATATCCAGTCATTTTACCGAAAATAAAACAGAGCGGTAAGTTTCACCGAGAGCCAAAATACCGAAAAAATACCGAAAATGTTAAATGGATAGTATTTATATGGTAAGGAGTTAAGATGGGTGGGGTTGTGGTGGGGTTAAAAGGATAGAAAAACAGGAGACTTGGGGGGACCCCAAATAAAATAAAAACACAATTTCGGTATTTTGGGGGGTATCTTGACCACTCTGAAACTGACCACTCTGTTTTTACCTTTGGTAAAATCACATATAACCAGTTGGAGCTGGAGAGAGTGGAGAGGCAAGAGAAACCGGTGGGTGATGGTGGCAATGGAGAGCACGGTGGGTGATGCCGTGATGGTGCTCATCAGGGGGGTATCCAGCATTGCAAGAGTGGGGGGTGAGCCATGAAAAAAGTCCTGCTACTTTTCACCCCAACTACACCTTGGAAAATGAATGCTAAACTTACATACAATCGTTCCTGCCCCCCATATGATGTAGGGCAGCGCAAGTGCTGCAACTAGAATGTTACTGCCCTCCGACTCCAGAAAGAAATGACCTGACTTCTTTCTGAAATCAGACTAGTGAATGCGCGCAGGACTGGAGCTGAAGGCAGAGCACGCAGCACTGTCTGGTGCCCGTGCTTCGCACTGCTTCAGGCTGCAGCTGCTGCAATGGCACAGAGTGTGGTGGCACATCGCACCCGTTTGCTGTGTCATCCTGCTCGAATGGCAGCACCCTCATTGTTAGGGTGACCAACTTTACAAAACGGTTTGCAGGACACTTTGTACGTGGTAGCACATCAGAAGCGCCCTGCAGTGCGCACGATTCCATACAGTATCCTTTGCACCACCCCCCCAATCAACTTTATTGGTCAAATTAGTGGCAGATGGCATTTTAACACAACACCAAAAATAATACTGCAGGACCCAGGCTCTGTGGGGCAAAATACATGCAAACCTCCTGATTTGCACACGGATTGCACCGACAGAAGTGACTTCACAGTAGAAAAGAACATTGCAAGGAGCATCATCTTTGATACGTGGAGGCACCATGGGAAGATACTTCAGAATATGTTGCCATAAATAAGCAAACTGGCAAATAACTTTGTGGTGCAATATACCCAAATTGCACTATTATTATGTATGGAGCAACTCAATAGTCATTAGGCTTTTATTTATAGTAGCATGATATATTAACATAATCTATGAAGTGAATCACATACAGAGCGGCAGATAAAACACAGTTTGATTGCATGAATGGCTACGGATTAGACACTTTGCTTAATGGGTGAAACTGCATAATTTAAGCACCTGAACACTTCTTCTCAGGTCTAGTTGAAATAGATATTGATTAAGGTTTTGCTTTGCATTTCATGTGCTTAAATAATACTTTATTTATAGCAATGCCTTGGAAGCAAAGCAAATTACATAATAAACTAGTGTTTCATAATAAACTAACATTACACTAAATGCATCATCATAGAAATATGTGCAATGCAATAAGAGTATGGCTGTAGTTTTATTCTCCCCATCCTGCATGCAAAATTACAATAGCATCATGCAGATGACTGCAAGCTTAACACGTCCCCTTTGGGTTTTAAAGCCATAGTAATTATTTCATAAAGCATGCAGCATTATACACTCTTCTCACTTCTGATTGCCCCCAGTCGCATTTCTTAAGGGGCAAAAGACCCGGCTAATAGTCCCCCCTCCCTCCCATCAGTGCCCAATGGCTCTCAGCTCTGTTGACACAGAGAAATGTGTCAGGTTCCTGGGAAAGCCGCTCTGTTGCCCATAGCTCGAACACTCAGGGTGCTTAACAGGAGGTGTCCTGTTGCCGGGACAATGAAGGTGCTGAGCAGGTACTCATTGCCTTGCCAATGTCTTGGTATAGCTCTGAAAAGAGCCACAGGGTGGAGGGGCAAGGAGCCCCCCTTGTCCTCCACTCAGTACGCCACTCGTGGTGATGGAGAGCACAGTGGGTGATGGAGAGCACAGTGGATGATGGCGATAGAGAGCACAGTTGAAGATGGCGGTGATGGAGAGCGCAGTGGATAATTCCGGTGATGGAGAGCACAGTGGATGAAGGTGGTGATGGAGAACTCATTAGGAAATGGTGGTGATGGAGAGCACGGTTCATGATGGTGGTGATGGAGAGTGATGATGGAGAGCATGTGGATGATGGTGGTGATGGACAGCGATGAGGGAGAGCATGTGGATAATGGCAGTGATGGAGAGACGGATTATGATGGTGGTGATGATGGAGAGCATGTGGATGATGGTGGTGATGGATAGCACGGTGGATAATGGTGATTGAGAGCACATTGGATGACAGTGGTTATGGAGAGAATGGTGGTGATGGAGAGCGGTGATGGAGAGCAAAGTGGATAATGGTGGTGATGGTGAGCACTGTGGGTAATGGTGGTAATGGAGAGCACAGTGGATAATGGGGAGCATGGTTAATAATGGTGGTGATGGAGAGCACAGAGGATGATGGTGGTGATGGACAGCACAGTGGATGATGGTGGTGATGGAGAGCATGGTGGATAATGGTGGTGATGGAGAGCACGGTGGATGATGGCTGTGATGGAGAGCACGGTGGATAATGGTGATGGAAAGCATGGTGGATGATGCTGGTGATGGAGAGCACGGTGGATGACGGCAGTGCTGGAGAGCATTATGGATGATGGTGGTAATGGAGAGCACAGTAGATAATGGTGGTGATGGAGAGCACGGTGGATAATGGTGGTGATGGAGAGCATGGTGGATGATGGTGGTTATGGAGAGCACAGTGGATGATTTTGGTGATGGAGAGCACAGTGGATAATGGTGGTGATGGAGAGCACAGTGGATAATGGTGGTGATGGAGAGCATGGTGGATAATGGTGGTGATGGAGAGCATGATGGAGGATGGTGATGGAGGGCACGGTGGATGATGGTGGTGACGGAGTGCACAGTGGATGATGGTGGTGATGCAGAGCACAGTGGAGGATGGTGTGATGGAGAGGACAGTGGAGGATGGTGGTGATGGAGAGCACAGTGGATGATGGCAGTGATGGAGAGCACGGTTCATGATGGCAGTGATGGAGAGCACGGTTCATGATGGCGGTGATGGAGAGCACGGTTCATGATGGCGGTGATGAAGAGCACGGTTCATGATGGTGGTGATGGAGAGCGATGATGGTGTGTGTGGATGGTGGTGGTGGTGGATAGCACAGTGGATGATGGTGGTGATGCAGAGCACAGTGGATGATGGTGTGATGGAGAGGACAGTGGATGATGGTGGTGGTAATGGAGAGCACAGTAGATGATGGCAGTGATGGATAGCACGGTGGATAATGGTGGTGATGGAAAGCACAGTGGATGATGGTGGTGATGGAGAGCACAGTGGGAAATGGTGGTGATGGAGAGCATGGTTCATGATGGTGGTGATGGAGAGCATGTGGAGGATGGTGGTGATGTATAGCACGTGGATAATGGTGATGGAGAGCACGGTGGATGACAGTGGTGATGGAGAGAATAGTGGATGATGGTGGTGATGGAGCGCACAGTGGATGATGGTGATGGAGAGCACAGTGGATGATGGTGGTGATGGAGAGCACAGTGGATAATGGTGGTGATGGAGAGCACAGTGGATAATGGTGGTGATGGAGATCACAGTGCATGATGGTGGTGATGGAGAATATACTGGATAATGGTGCTAATGGAGAGCACAGTGGATGATGGTGGTGATGGAGAGCATGGTGAATAATGGTGGTGATGGAGAGCACGGAGGATGATGGTGGTGATGGAGAACAGTGATGAGAACATGGTGGATGATGGTGGTGATGGAGAGCACAGTGGATGATGGTGGTGACGCAGAGGACAGTGGATGATGGTGTGATGGAGAGGACAGTGGATGATGGTGTGATGGAGAGGACAGTGGATGATGGTGGTGATGGAAAGCACAGTGGGAAATGGTGATGATGGAGAGCATGGTTCATGATGGTGGTGATGGAGAGCGATGATGGAGAGCATGTGGATAATGGCAGTGATGGAGAGACGGATTATGATGGTGGTGATGATGGAGAGCATGTGGGTGATGGATAGCACGGTGGATAATGGTGATTGAGAGCACAGTGGATGACAGTGGTTATGGAGAGAATGGTGGTGATGGAGAGCGGTGATGGAGAGCAAAGTGGATAATGGTGGTGAGCACTGTGGGTAATGGTGATAATGGAGAGCACAGTGGATGATGGCGGTGATGGGGAGCATGGTTAATAATGGTGGTGATGGAGAGCACAGAGGATGATGGTGGTGATGGACAGCACAGTGGATGATTGTGGTGATGGAGAGCACGGTGGATGATGGCTGTGATGGAGAGCACGGTGGATAATGGTGATGGAAAGCATGGTGGATGATGCTGGTGATGGAGAGCACGGTGGATGACGGCAGTGCTGGAGAGCTGGGATGGAGAGCATTGTGGATGATGGTGGTGATGGAGAGCACAGTAGATAATGGTGGTGATGGAGAGCACAGTGGATAATGGTGGTGATGGAGAGCACGGTGGATAATGGTGGTTATGGAGAGCACGGTGGATAATGGTGGTTATGGAGAGCACAGTGGATTTTGGTGATGGAGGGCACGGTGGATGATGGTGGTGACAGAGAGCACAGTGGATGATGGTGGTGATGCAGAGCACAGTGGATGATGGCAGTGATGGAGAGCACAGTGGATAATGGCGGTGATGGAAAGCACAGTGGATAATGGCGGTGATGGAGAGCACGGTTCATGATGGTGGTGATGGAGAGCACGGTTCATGATGGTGGTGATGGAGAGCACGGTTCATGATGGTGGTGATGGAGAGCGATGATGGTGTGTGTGGATGGTGGTGGTGATGCATAGCACAGTGGATGGAGAGCACAGTGGATGATGGTGGTGATGCAGAGCACAGTGGATGATGGTGTGATGGAGAGGACAGTGGATGATGGTGGTGATGGAGAGCACGGTGGATAATGGTGGTGATGGAGAGCACAGTGGATGATGGTGGTGATGGAGAGCACAGTGGGAAATGGTGGTGATGGAGAGCACAGTGGGAAATGGTGGTGATGGAGAGCATGGTTCATGATGGTGGTGATGGAGAGCAATGATGGAGAGCATGTGGAGGATGGTGGTGATGTATAGCACGTGAATAATGGTGGTGATGGAGAGCACGGTGGATGACTGGTGATGGAGAGAATGGTGGTGATGGAGAGCACAGTGGATGATGGTGATGGAGAGCACAGTGGATGATGGTGGTGATGGAGAGCATGGTGAGGATGATGGTGGTGATGGAGAGCACGGAGGATGATGGTGGTGATGGAGAGCATTGATGAGAACATGGTGGATGATAGTGATGATGGAGAGCAGTGATGGAGAGCACAGTGGATTATGAAGGGAGATGGAGAGCATAGTGGATGATGGTGGCGATGGAGAGCCCAGTGGATGATGGCAGTGATGGAGTACGGTGGTGATAGAAAGCACAGTGGACGGTGGTGGTGATGGAGAGAACAGTGGATAATGATGGTGATGGAGAGCACAGTGGATGACGGTGGTGATGGAAAGCACGGTGGATGACGGCGGTGATGGAGAGCACGGTGGATGACGACAGTGATGGAGAGCACAGTGGATAACAGTGGTGATGGAGAGCACAGTGGATGACAGTGGTGATGGAGAGCACAGTGGATGACAGTGGTGATGGAGAGCATAGTGGTGACGGAGAGCACAGTGGATAACGGTGGTAACAGCACAGTGGATAATGGTGGTGACAGAGCACAGTGGATGATGGTGGTGACAGAGCACAGTCGATGATGGTGGTGGTGGAGAGCACAGTGGATGGTGGTGATGGAGAGCGCAGTGGATGATGGTGGTGACAGAGCACAGTGGATAATGGTGGTGACAGAGCACAGTGGATGGCGGTGGTGATGGAGAGAACAGTGGATGATGGTGGTGATGGAGAGAACAGTGGATGATGGTGGTGATGGAGAGCACAGTGGATGATGGTGGTGATGGAGCACAGTGGATGATGGGGGCGATGGAGAGCACAGTGGATGATGGGGGCGATGGAGAGCACAGTGGATGATGGTGTTGGAGAGCACGATGGATGATGGCAGTGATGGAAAGCACGGTGGATGGTGGCGGTGATGGTGAGCACGGTGGATGACAGTGATGGAGAGCACAGTGGTTAATGGTGGTGATGGAGAGCACAGTGGATAACAGTGGTAACAGAGCACAGTGGATAATGGTGGCGACTGAGAGCACAGTGGATGGTGGTGATGGAGAGCACAGTGGATGATGGTGGTGATGGAGGGTACAGTGGATGATGGTGGTGATGGAGAGAACGATGGATGGCGGTGGTGATGGAGAGCACAGTGGATGGCGGTGTGACAGAGAGCACAGTGGATAATGGTGGTGACAGAGCACAGTGAATAATGGTGGCGACTGAGAGCACAGTGGATGGTGGTGATGGAGAGCACAGTGGATGATGGTGGTGATGGAGGGTACAGTGGATGATGGTGGTGATGGAGAGCACGATGGATGGCGGTGGTGATGCATAGCACAGTGGATGGAGAGCACAGTGGGTGATGGTGGTGATGCAGAGCACAGTGGATGATGGTGTGATGGAGGACAGTGGATGATGGTGGTGATGGAGAGCACAGTAGATGATGGCAGTGATGGAAAGCACAGTGGATGATGGTGGTGATGGAGAGCACAGTGGATGATGGTGGTGATGGAGAGCACAGTGGGAAATGGTGGTGATGGAGAGCATGGTTCATGATGGTGGTGATGGAGAGCAATGATGGAGAGAATAGTGGATGATGGTGGTGATGGAGAGCACAGTGGATGATGGTGGTGATGGAGAGCACAGTGGATAATGGTGGTGATGGAGAGCACAATGGATAATGGTGGTAATGGAGATCACAGTGCATGATGGTGGTGATGGAGAATATACTGGATAATGGTGCTAATGGAGAGCACAGTGGATGATGGTGGTGATGGAGAGCATGGTGAATGATGGTGGTGATGGAGAGCACGGAGGATGATGGTGGTGATGGAGAGCAGTGATGAGAACATGGTGGATGATAGTGATGATGGAGAGCAGTGATGGAGAGCACAGTGGATAATGATGGTGATGGAGAGCATAGTGGATGATGGTGGTGATGGAAAGCACGGTGGATGACGGCGGTGATGGAGAGCACGGTGGATGACGACGGTGATGGAGAGCACGGTGGATGACGACAGTGATGGAGAGCACAGTGGATGACAGTGGTGATGGAGAGCACAGTGGATGACAGTGGTGATGGAGAGCACAGTGGATGACAGTGGTGATGGAGAGCATGGTGGTGACGGAGAGCACAGTGGATAACGGTGGTAACAGAGCACAGTGGATAATGGTGGTGACAGAGCACAGTGGATGATGGTGGTGACAGAGCACAGTCGATGATGGTGGTGGTGGAGAGCACAGTGGATGGTGGTGATGGAGAGCGCAGTGGATGATGGTGGTGATGGAGAGCACGATGGATGGCGGTGGTGATGGAGAGCACAGTGGATGGCGGTGGTGACAGAGCACAGTGGATAATGGTGGTGACAGAGCACAGTGGATAATGGTGGTGACAGAGCACAGTGGATAATGGTGGTGACAGAGCACAGTGGATGGCGGTGGTGATGGAGAGAACAGTGGATGATGGTGGTGATGGAGAGCACAGTGGATGATGGTGGTGATGGAGAGCACAGTGGATGATGGTGGTGATGGAGAGCACAGTGGATAATGGTGGTGACAGAGCACAGTGGATAATGGTGGTGACAGAGCACAGTGGATAATGGTGGTGACAGAGCACAGTGGATGGCGGTGGTGATGGAGAGAACAGTGGATGATGGTGGTGATGGAGAGCACAGTAGATGATGGCAGTGATGGAAAGCACAGTGGATGATGGTGGTGATGGAGAGCACAGTGGATGATGGTGGTGATGGAGAGCACAGTGGGAAATGGTGGTGATGGAGAGCATGGTGAATGATGGTGGTGATGGAGAGCACGGAGGATGATGGTGGTGATGGAGAGCAGTGATGAGAACATGGTGGATGATAGTGATGATGGAGAGCAGTGATGGAGAGCACAGTGGATAATGATGGTGATGGAGAGCATAGTGGATGACGGTGGTGATGGAAAGCACGGTGGATGACGGCGGTGATGGAGAGCACGGTGGATGACGACAGTGATGGAGAGCACAGTGGATAACAGTGGTGATGGAGAGCACAGTGGATGACAGTGGTGATGGAGAGCACAGTGGATGACAGTGGTGATGGAGAGCATGGTGGTGACGGAGAGCACAGGGGATAACGGTGGTAACAGAGCACAGTGGATAATGGTGGTGACAGAGCACAGTGGATGATGGTGGTGACAGAGCACAGTCGATGATGGTGGTGATGGAGGGTACAGTGGATGATGGTGGTGATGGAGAGCACGATGGATGGCGGTGGTGATGGAGAGCACAGTGGATGGCGGTGGTGACAGAGCACAGTGGATAATGGTGGTGACAGAGCACAGTGGATAATGGTGGTGACAGAGCACAGTGGATGGCGGTGGTGATGGAGAGAACAGTGGATGATGGTGGTGATGGAGAGAACAGTGGATGATGGTGGTGATGGAGAGCACAGTGGATGATGGTGGTGATGGAGCACTATGGATGATGGGGGCGATGGAGAGCACAGTGGATGATGGGGCGATGGAGAGCACAGTGGATGATGGTGTTGGAGAGCACGATGGATGATGGCAGTGATGGAAAGCACGGTGGATGGCGGCGGTGATGGTGAGCACGGTGGATGACAGTGATGGAGTGCACAGTGGTTAATGGTGGTGATGGAGAGCACAGTGGATAACAGTGGTAACAGAGCACAGTGAATAATGGTGGCGACTGAGAGCACAGTGGATGGTGGTGATGGAGAGCACAGTGGATGATGGTGGTGATGGAGGGTACAGTGGATGATGTGGTGATGGAGAGCACGATGGATGGCGGTGGTGATGCATAGCACAGTGGATGGAGAGCACAGTGGATGATGGTGGTGATGCAGAGCACAGTGGATGATGGTGTGATGGAGAGGACAGTGGATGATGGTGGTGATGGAGAGCACAGTAGATGATGGCAGTGATGGAAAGCACAGTGGATGATGGTGGTGATGGAGAGCACAGTGGATGATGGTGGTGTGATGGAGAGCACAGTGGGAAATGGTGGTGATGGAGAGCATGGTTCATGATGGTGGTGATGGAGAGCAATGATGGAGAGCATGTGGAGGATGGTGGTGATGTATAGCACGTGGATAATGGTGGTGATGGAGAGCACGGTGGATGACAGTGGTGATGGAGAGAATAGTGGATGATGGTGGTGAGGGAGAGCACAGTGGATGGTGGTGATGGAGAGCACAGTGGATGATGGTGATGGAGAGCACAGTGGATGATGGTGGTGATGGAGAGCACAGTGGATAATGGTGGTGATGGAGAGCACAGTGGATAATGGTGGTGATGCAGAGCACAGTGGATGATGGTGTGATGGAGAGGACAGTGGATGATGGTGGTGATGGAGAGCACGGTGGATAATGGTGGTGATAGAGAGCACAGTGGATGATGGTGGTGATGGAGAGCACAGTAGATGATGGCAGTGATGGAAAGCACAGTGGATGATGGTGGTGATGGAGAGCACAGTGGATGATGGTGGTGGTGATGGAGAGCACAGTGGGAAATGGTGGTGATGGAGAGCATGGTTCATGATGGTGGTGATGGAGAGCAATGATGGAGAGCATGTGGAGGATGGTGGTGATGTATAGCACGTGGATAATGGTGGTGATGGAGAGCACGGTGGATGACAGTGGTGATGGAGAGAATGGTGGTGATGGAGAGCACAGTGGATGATGGTGATGGAGAGCACAGTGGATGATGGTGGTGATGGAGAGCACAGTGGATAATGGTGGTGATGGAGAGCACAATGGATAATGGTGGTAATGGAGATCACAGTGCATGATGGTGGTGATGGAGAATATACTGGATAATGGTGCTAATGGAGAGCACAGTGGATGATGGTGGTGATGGAGAGCATGGTGAATAATGGTGGTGATGGAGAGCATGGAGGATGATGGTGGTGATGGAGAGCAGGGATGAGAACATGGTGGATGATAGTGATGATGGAGAGCAGTGATGGAGAGCACAGTGGATTATGAAGGGAGATGGAGAGCATAGTGGATGATGGTGGCGATGGAGAGCCCAGTGGATGATGGCAGTGATGGAGCACGGTGGTGATAGAAAGCACAGTGGACGGTGGTGGTGATGGAGAGAACAGTGGATAATGATGGTGATGGAGAGCACAGTGGATGATGGTGGTGATGGAAAGCACGGTGGATGACGGCGGTGATGGAGAGCACGGTGGATGACGACAGTGATGGAGAGCACAGTGGATAACAGTGGTGATGGAGAGCACCGTGGATGACAGTGGTGATGGAGAGCACAGTGGATGACAGTGGTGATGGAGAGCACAGTGGATGACAGTGGTGATGGAGTGCATGGTGGTGACGGAGAGCACAGTGGATAACGGTGGTGACAGAGCACAGTGGATGATGGTGGTGACAGAGCACAGTCGATGATGGTGGTGGTGGAGAGCACAGTGGATGGTGGTGATGGAGAGCGCAGTGGATGATGGTGGTGATGGAGGGTACAGTGGATGATGGTGGTGATGGAGAGCACAATGGATGGCGGTGGTGATGGAGAGCACAGTGGATCGCGGTGGTGACAGAGCACAGTGGATAATGGTGGTGACAGAGCACAGTGGATAATGGTGGTGACAGAGCACAGTGGATGGCGGTGGTGATGGAGAGAACAGTGGATGATGGTGGTGATGGAGAGAACAGTGGATGATGGTGGTAATGGAGAGCACAGTGGATGATGCGGGCGATGGAGCACTATGGATGATGGGGGCGATGGAGAGCACAGTGGATGATGGGGGCGATAGAGAGCACAGTGGATGATGGTGTTGGAGAGCACGATGGATGATGGCAGTGATGGAAAGCACGGTGGATGGCGGCGGTGATGGTGAGCACGGTGGATGACAGTGATGGAGAGCACAGTGGTTAATGGTGGTGATGGAGAGCACAGTGGATAACAGTGGTAACAGAGCACAGTGGATAATGGTGGTGACAGAGCACAGTGAATAATGGTGGTGACTGAGAGCACAGTGGATGGTGGTGATGGAGAGCACAGTGGATGATGGTGGTGATGGAGGGTACAGTGGATGATGGTGGTGATGCAGAGCACAGTGGATGATGGTGTGATGGAGAGGACAGTGGATGATGGTGGTAATGGAGAGCACAGTAGATGATGGCAGTGATGGAAAGCACAGTGGATGATGGTGGTGGTGATGGAGCACAGTGGATGATGGTGGTGATGGAGAGCAATGATGGAGAGCATGTGGAGGATGGTGGTGATGTATAGCACGTGGATAATGGTGGTGATGGAGAGCACGGTGGATGACAGTGGTGATGGAGAGAATAGTGGATGATGGTGGTGATGGAGAGAATAGTGGATGATGGTGGTGATGGAGAGCACAGTGTATGATGGTGGTGATGGAGAGCACAGTGGATAATGGTGGTGATGGAGAGCACAATGGATAATGGTGGTAATGGAGATCACAGTGCATGATGGTGGTGATGGAGAATATACTGGATAATGGTGCTAATGGAGAGCACAGTGGATGATGGTGGTGATTGAGAGCATGGTGAATAATGGTGGTGATGGAGAGCACGGAGGATGATGGTGGTGATGGAGAGCAGTGATGAGAACATGGTGGATGATGGTGGTGATGGAGAGCATGGTGGATGATAGTGATGATGGAGAGCAGTGATGGAGAGCACAGTGGATTATGAAGGGAGATGGAGAGCATAGTGGATGATGGTGGCGATGGAGAGCCCGGTGGATGACGACAGTGATGGAGAGCACAGTGGATGACAGTGGTGATGGAGAGCACAGTGGATGACAGTGGTGATGGAGAGCATGGTGGATGACGGCGGTGATGGAGAGCACGGTGGATGACGACAGTGATGGAGAGCACAGTGGATGACAGTGGTGATGGAGAGCACAGTGGATGACAGTGGTGATGGAGAGCATGGTGGATGACGGCGGTGATGGAGAGCACGGTGGATGACGACAGTGATGGAGAGCACGGTGGATGACGACAGTGATGGAGAGCACAGTGGATGACAGTGGTGATGGAGAGCACAGTGGATGACAGTGGTGATGGAGAGCATGGTGGATGACGGCGGTGATGGAGAGCACGGTGGATGACGACAGTGATGGAGAGCACAGTGGATGACAGTGGTGATGGAGACCACAGTGGATGACAGTGGTGATGGAGAGCATGGTGGATGACAGTGGTGATGGAGAGCATGGTGGTGACGGAGAGCACAGTGGATAATGGTGGTAACAGAGCACAGTGGATAATGGTGGTGACAGAGCACAGTCGATGATGGTGGTGGTGGAGAACACAGTGGATGGTGGTGATGGAGAGCGCAGTGGATGATGGTGGTGATGGAGGGTACAGTGGATGATGGTGGTGATGGAGAGCACAGTGGATGGCGTTGGTGACAGAGCACAGTGGATAATGGTGGTGACAGAGCACAGTGGATAATGGTGGTGACAGAGCACAGTGGATGGCAGTGGTGATGGAGAGAACAGTGGATGATGGTGGTGATGGAGAGAACAGTGGATGATGGTGGTGATGGAGAGCACAGTGGATGATGGTGGTGATGGAGCACTATGGATGATGGGGGCGATGGAGCACTATGGATGATGGGGGCGATGGAGAGCACAGTGGATGATGGGGGCGATGGAGAGCACAGTGGATGATGGTGTTGGAGAGCACGATGGATGATGGCAGTGATGGAAAGCACGGTGGATGGCGGCGGTGATGGTGAGCACGGTGGATGACAGTGATGGAGAGCACAGTGGTTAATGGTGGTGATGGAGAGCACAGTGGATAACAGTGGTAACAGAGCACAGTGGATAATGGTGGTGACAGAGCACAGTGAATAATGGTGGCGACTGACAGCACAGTGAATAATGGTGGCAACTGAGAGCACAGTGGATGGTGGTGATGGAGAGCACAGTGGATGATGGTGGTCATGGAGGGTACAGTGGATGATGGTGGTGATGGAGAGCACGATGGATGGCGGTGGTGATGGAGAGCACAGTCGAAAATGGTGGTGATGGAAAGCACAGTGGATAATGGTGGTGACAGAGAGCACAGTGGATGGTGGCCGTGATGGAGAGAACAGTGGATGATGGTGGTGATGGAGAGCACGGTGGTGATGGAGAGCACAATAGATGACGGCGGTGATGGAGAGTACAGTGGATGACGGCGGTGATGGAGAGCACAGTGGATGACGGTGGTGATGGAGAGCACAATGAATAATGGTGGTGATTGAGAGCACAGTGGATAATGGTGATGGAGAGCACAGTGGACGATGGTGGTGATGGAGAGCACGGTGGATGATGGTGATGGAGAGCACAGTGGATGATGGTGGTGGAGAGCACGGTGGATGATGGTGGTGATGGAGAGCACAGTGGATAAAGGTAGTGATGGAGAGCACAGTGGATGATGTTGGTAGTGATGGAGAGCACAGTGGATGATGTTGGAGAGCACAGTTGAAGATGTCGGTGATGGAGTTCACGATGGAGGGCAGCGGTGATGGGGAGCACGGTGGATGATGGTGTTAATGGAGAGCACGGTGGATGACAGTGGCAATGGAGAGCACGGTGGATGATGGTGGCGAAGAGCACGGTGGATGACAGCGGTGATGGAGAGCACTGTGGATGACGGCGGTGATGGAGAGCACGGTGGATGACGGCAGTGATGGAGAGCACGGTGGATGATGGTGGTGATGGAGAGCACGGTGGAAGATGGTGATGGAGCACAGTGGATGATGGTGGTGATTGAGAGCACGGTGCATGATGGTGGTGATGGATAGCACAGTGGATGGAGAGCACAGTGGATGATGGTGGTGATGCAGAGCACAGTGGATGATGGTGTGATGGAGAGGACAGTGGATGGTGGTGGTGATGGAGAGCACAGTAGATGATGGCAGTGATGGAGAGCACGGTGGATAATGGTGGTGATGGAAAGCACAGTGGATGATGGTGGTGATGGAGAGCACAGTGGTAAATGGTGGTGATGGAGAGCACGGTTCATGATGGTGGTGATGGAGAGCGATAATGGAGAGCATGTGGATGATGGTGGTGATGTATAGCCCGTGGATAATGGTGGTGATGGAGAGCACGGTGGATGACAGTGGTGATGGAGAGAATGGTGGATGATGGTGGTGATTGAGAGCACAGTGGATAATGGTAGTGATGGAGAGCACAGTGGATAATGGTAGTGATGGAGAGCACAGTTGATGATGGTGCTAATGGAGAGCACAGTGGATGATGGTGCTAATGGAGAGCATGGTGAATAATGGTGGTGATGGAGAGCACGAAGGATGATGGTGGTGATGGAGAGCACAGAGGATGATGGCGGTGATGGAGATTGCGGTGCTTAACGGCAGTGATGGAGAGCACAGTGGATGATGGTGGTGATGGACAGCGGTGATGGAGAGCACAGTGGATGATGGTGGTGATGGGGAACATGGTGGATGACGGCGGTGATGGAGAGCATGGTGGATGACGAGGGTGATGGAGAGAGGTGATGGAGAGCCTGGTGGATTATGGTGGTGATGGAGAGCACGGTGGATGATGGTGGTGATGGAGAGCACAGTGGATGAAGGTAGTGATGGAGAGCACAGTGGATGAAGGTAGTGATGGAGAGCACAGTGGATGATGATGGTAGTGATGGAGAGCACAGTGGATGATGATGGTGATGTAGAGCACAGATGAAGATGGCGGTGATGGAGATCACGATGGATGGCAGCAGTGATGGAGATCACAGTGGTTGATGGTGTTGATGGAGAGCACAGTGGATGACAGTGGCAATGGAGAGCACGGTGGATGATGGTGGCGAAGAGCACGGTGGATGACAGCGGTGATGGAGAGCACTGTGGATGACGGCGGTGATGGAGAGCACGGTGGATGACGGCAGTGATGGAGAGCACGGTGGATGATGGTGGTGATGAGAGCACGGTGGAAGATGGTGATGGAGCACAGTGGATGATGGTGGTGATTGAGAGCACGGTGCATAATGGTGGTGATGGATAGCACAGTGGATGGAGAGCACAGTGGATGATGGTGGTGATGCAGAGCACAGTGGATGATGGTGTGATGGAGAGGACAGTGGATGGTGGTGGTGATGGAGAGCACAGTAGATGATGGCAGTGATGGAGAGCACGGTGGATAATGGTGGTGATGGAAAGCACAGTGGATGATGGTGGTGATGGAGAGCACAGTGGTAAATGGTGGTGATGGAGAGCACGGTTCATGATGGTGGTGATGGAGAGCGATAATGGAGAGCATGTGGATGATGGTGGTGATGTATAGCCCGTGGATAATGGTGGTGATGGAGAGCACGGTGGATGACAGTGGTGATGGAGAGAATGGTGGATGATGGTGGTGATTGAGAGCACAGTGGATAATGGTAGTGATGGAGAGCACAGTGGATAATGGTAGTGATGGAGAGCACAGTTGATGATGGTGCTAATGGAGAGCACAGTGGATGATGGTGCTAATGGAGAGCATGGTGAATAATGGTGGTGATGGAGAGCACGAAGGATGATGGTGGTGATGGAGAGCACGGTGGATGATGGGGTGATGGAGAGCACAGTGGATGGTGGTGATGGAGAGCACAGTGGATGATGGTGGTGATGGAGGGTACAGTGGATGATGGTGGTGATGGAGAGCACGGTGGATGACAGCGGTGATGGAGAGCACTGTAGATGATGGTGGTGATGGAGAGCACGGTGGATGATGGGGTGATGGAGAGCACAGTGGATGGTGGTGATGGAGAGCACAGTGGATGATGGTGGTGATGGAGGGCACAGTGGATGATGGTGGTGATGGAGAGCACGACGGATGGCGGTGGTGATGCATAGCACAGTGGATGGAGAGCACAGTGGATGATGGTGTGATGGAGAGGACAGTGGATGATGGTGGTGATGGAGAGCACAGTAGATGATGGCAGTGATGGAAAGCACAGTGGATGATGGTGGTGATGGAGAGCACGGTGGATGACAGTGGTGATGGAGAGAATGGTGGATGATGGTGGTGATTGAGAGCACAGTGGATAATGGTAGTGATGGAGAGCACAGTGGATAATGGTAGTGATGGAGAGCACAGTTGATGATGGTGCTAATGGAGAGCACAGTGGATGATGGTGCTAATGGAGAGCATGGTGAATAATGGTGGTGATGGAGAGCACGAAGGATGATGGTGGTGATGGAGAGCACGGTGGATGATGGGGTGATGGAGAGCACAGTGGATGGTGGTGATGGAGAGCACAGTGGATGATGGTGGTGATGGAGGGTACAGTGGATGATGGTGGTGATGGAGAGCACGGTGGATGACAGCGGTGATGGAGAGCACTGTAGATGATGGTGGTGATGGAGAGCACGGTGGATGATGGGGTGATGGAGAGCACAGTGGATGGTGGTGATGGAGAGCACAGTGGATGATGGTGGTGATGGAGGGTACAGTGGATGATGGTGGTGATGGAGAGCACGATGGATGGCGGTGGTGATGCATAGCACAGTGGATGGAGAGCACAGTGGATGATGGTGTGATGGAGAGGACAGTGGATGATGGTGGTGATGGAGAGCACAGTAGATGATGGCAGTGATGGAAAGCACAGTGGATGATGGTGGTGATGGAGAGCACAGTGGATGATGGTGGTGATGGAGAGCACAGTGGGAAATGGTGGTGATGGAGAGCATGGTTCATGATGGTGGTGATGGAGAGCAATGATGGAGAGCATGTGGAGGATGGTGGTGATGTATAGCACGTGGATAATGGTGGTGATGGAGAGCACGGTGGATGACAGTGGTGATGGAGAGAATAGTGGATGATGGTGGTGATGGAGAGCACAGTGGATGATGGTGATGGAGAGCACAGTGGATGATGGTGGTGATGGAGAGCACAGTGGATAATGGTGGTGATGGAGAGCACAGTGGATAATGGTGGTGATGGAGAGCACAATGGATAATGGTGGTAATGGAGATCACAGTGCATGATGGTGGTGATGGAGAATATACTGGATAATGGTGCTAATGGAGAGCACAGTGGATGATGGTGGTGATGGAGAGCATGGTGAATAATGGTGGTGATGGAGAGCACGGAGGGTGATGGTGGTGATGGAGAGCAGTGATGAGAACATGGTGGATGATGGTGGTGATGGAGAGCATGGTGGATGATAGTGATGATGGAGAGCAGTGATGGAGAGCACAGTGGATTATGAAGGGAGATGGAGAGCATAGTGGATGATGGTGGCGATGGAGAGCCCGGTAGATGATGGCAGTGATGGAGCACAGTGGTGATAGAGAGCACAGTGGACGGTGGTGGTGATGGAGAGAACAGTGGATAATGATGGTGATGGAGAGCACAGTGGATGACGGTGGTGATGGAGAGCACGGTGGATGACGGCGGTGATGGAGAGCACGGTGGATGACGACAGTGATGGAGAGCACAGTGGATGACAGTGGTGATGGAGAGCACAGTGGATGACAGTGGTGACGGAGAGCACAGTGGATGACAGTGGTGATGGAGAGCATGGTGGATGACAGTGGTGATGGAGAGCATGGTGGTGACGGAGAGCACAGTGGATAACGGTGGTAACAGAGCACAGTGGATAATGGTGGTGACAGAGCACAGTCGATGATGGTGGTGGTGGAGAGCACAGTGGATGGTGGTGATGGAGAGCGCAGTGGATGATGGTGGTGATGGAGGGTACAGTGGATGATGGTGGTGATGGAGAGCACGATGGATGGCGGTGGTGATGGAGAGCACAGTGGATGGCGGTGGTGACAGAGCACAGTGGATAATGGTGGTGACAGAGCACAGTGGATAATGGTGGTGACAGAGCACAGTGGATGGCAGTGGTGATGGAGAGAACAGTGGATGATGGTGGTGATGGAGAGAACAGTGGATGATGGTGGTGATGGAGAGCACAGTGGATGATGGTGGTGATGGAGCACTATGGATGATGGGGGCGATGGAGCACTATGGATGATGGGGGCGATGGAGAGCACAGTGGATGATGGGGGCGATGGAGAGCACAGTGGATGATGGTGTTGGAGAGCACGATGGATGATGGCAGTGATGGAAAGCACGGTGGATGGCGGCGGTGATGGTGAGCACGGTGGATGACAGTGATGGAGAGTTAATGGTGGTGATGGAGAGCACAGTGGATAACAGTGGTAACAGAGCACAGTGGATAATGGTGGCGACTGACAGCACAGTGAATAATGGTGGCGACTGAGAGCACAGTGGATGGTGGTGATGGAGAGCACAGTGGATGATGGTGGTGATGGAGGGTACAGTGGATGATGGTGGTGATGGAGAGCACGATGGATGGCGGTGGTGATGGAGAGCACAGTGGATAATGGTGGTGATGGAAAGCACAGTGGATAATGGTGGTGACAGAGAGCACAGTGGATGGTGGCCGTGATGGAGAGAACAGTGGATGATGGTGGTGATGGAGAGCACGGTGGTGATGGAGAGCACAATGGATGACGGCGGTGATGGAGAGTACAGTGGATGACGGCGGTGATGGAGAGCACAGTGGATGACGGCGGTGATGGAGAGCACAATGAATAATGGTGGTGATTGAGAGCACAGTGGATAATGGTGATGGAGAGCACAGTGGACGATGGTGGTGATGGAGAGCACGGTGGATGATGGTGATGGAGAGCACAGTGGATGATGGTGGTGGAGAGCACGGTGGATGATGGTGGTGATGGAGAGCACAGTGGATAAAGGTAGTGATGGAGAGCACAGTGGATGATGTTGGTAGTGATGGAGAGCACAGTGGATGATGTTGGAGAGCACAGTTGAAGATGTCGGTGATGGAGATCACGATGGAGGGCAGCGGTGATGGGGAGCACGGTGGATGATGGTGTTAATGGAGAGCACGGTGGATGACAGTGGCAATGGAGAGCACGGTGGATGATGGTGGCGAAGAGCACGGTGGATGACAGCGGTGATGGAGAGCACTGTGAATGACGGCGGTGATGGAGAGCACGGTGGATGACGGCAGTGATGGAGAGCACGGTGGATGATGGTGGTGATGGAGAGCACGGTGGAAGATGGTGGTGATGGAGCACAGTGGATGATGGTGGTGATTGAGAGCACGGTGCATGATGGTGGTGATGGATAGCACAGTGGATGGAGAGCACAGTGGATGATGGTGGTGATGCAGAGCACAGTGGATGATGGTGTGATGGAGAGGACAGTGGATGGTGGTGGTGATGGAGAGCACAGTAGATGATGGCAGTGATGGAGAGCACGGTGGATAATGGTGGTGATGGAAAGCACAGTGGATGATGGTGGTGATGGAGAGCACAGTGGTAAATGGTGGTGATGGAGAGCACGGTTCATGATGGTGGTGATGGAGAGCGATAATGGAGAGCATGTGGATGATGGTGGTGATGTATAGCCCGTGGATAATGGTGGTGATGGAGAGCACGGTGGATGACAGTGGTGATGGAGAGAATGGTGGATGATGGTGCTAATGGAGAGCATGGTGAATAATGGTGGTGATGGAGAGCACGAAGGATGATGGTGGTGATGGAGAGCACAGAGGATGATGGCGGTGATGGAGATTGCGGTGCTTAATGGCAGTGATGGAGAGCACAGTGGATGATGGTGGTGATGGACAGCGGTGATGGAGAGCACAGTGGATGATGGTGGTGATGGGGAACATGGTGGATGACGGCGGTGATGGAGAGCATGGTGGATGACGAGGGTGATGGAGAGAGGTGATGGAGAGCCTGGTGGATTATGGTGGTGATGGAGAGCACGGTGGATGATGGTGGTGATGGAGAGCACAGTGGATGAAGGTAGTGATGGAGAGCACAGTGGATGAAGGTAGTGATGGAGAGCACAGTGGATGATGATGGTAGTGATGGAGAGCACAGTGGATGATGATGGTGATGTAGAGCACAGATGAAGATGGCGGTGATGGAGATCACGATGGATGACAGCAGTGATGGAGATCACAGTGGTTGATGGTGTTGATGGAGAGCACGGTGGATGACAGTGGCAATGGAGAGCACGGTGGATGATGGTGGCGATGGAGAGCACGGTGGATGACAGCGGTGATGGAGAGCACTGTAGATGATGGTGGTGATGGAGAGCACGGTGGATGATGGGGTGATGGAGAGCACAGTGGAAGATGGTGGTGATGGAGAGCACAGTGGATGATGGTGGTGATGGAGTATGGTGGATGATGATGGTGATGGAGAGCGGTGATGGAGAGCCCGGTGGATGATGGTGGTGATGGAGAGCACAGTGGATACTGGTGGTGATGGAGAGCACGATGGATGATGGTGGAGATGGAGAGCACAGTGGATGATGGCAGTGTTGGGGTGCACGGTGGATAACGGTGGTGATGGAGAGTACGGTGGATGATGATGGAGAGCGGTGATGGAGAGCCCGGTGGATGATGGTGGTGATGGAGAGCACAGTGGATACTGGTGGTGATGGAGAGCACGGTGGATGATGGTGGTGATGGAGAGCAGTGATGAGAACATGGTGGATGATGGTGGTGATGGAGAGCATGGTGGATAATGGTAGTGATGGAGAGCACAGTGGATGGTGGGGGTGATGGAGAGCATGGTGGATGATGGTGATGATGGACAGCAGTGATGGAGAGCACAGTGGATTATGAAGGGTGATGGAGAGCATAGTGGATGATGGTGGCGATGGAGAGCACGGTGGATGATGGGGGTGATGGAGAGCAAAGTGGATGACGACGGTGATGGAGAGCCCGGTGGATGATGGCAGTGATGGAGTACAGTGGTGATAGAGAGCACAGTGGATGATGGTGGTGATGGAGAGAACAGTGGATAATGATGGTGATGGAGAGCACGGTGGATGACGGCGGTGATGGAAAGCATGGTGGATGACGACGGTGATGGTCAGCACAGTGGATGACAGTGATGGAGAGCACAGTGGTTAACGGTGGTGATGGAGAGCACAGTGGATAACAGTGGTGATGGAGAGCACAGTGGATGACGGTGGTTATGGAGAGCACGGTGGATGACGGGGGTGATGGAGAGCATGGTGGTGACAGAGAGCACAGTGGATAACGATGGTGACAGAGCACAGTCGATGATGGTGGTGTTGGAGAGCACAGTGGATGGTGGTGATGGAGAGCACAGTGGATGATCGTGGTGGAGGGTACAGTGAATGATGGTGATGAAGAGCACGATGGATGGCGGTGGTGATGGAGAGCACAGTGGATGGCGGTGGTGACAGAGCACAGTGGATGATGGTGGTGATGGAGAGCACAGTGGATGGTGGTGGTGATGGAGAGCACAGTCGATGATGGTTGTGATGGAGAGCACAGTGGATGATGGAGGCGATGGATAGCAGGGTGGATGATGGGGGTGATGGAGAGCACAGTGGATGATGATGGTTTTGGAGAGCATGATGGATGACGGTGGTGATGGAAAGCACGGTGGATGACGGCAGTGATGGTGAGCACGGTGGATGACGACAGTGATGTAGAGCACAGTGGTTAATGGTGGTGATGGAGAGCACAGTGGTTAATGGTGGTGATGGAGAGCACAGTGGATAACAGTGGTGATGGAGAGCACAGTGGATAACAGTGGTGATGGAGAGCACAGTGGATAACAGTGGTGATGGAGAGCATGGTGGATGATGGTGGTGACGGAGAGCACAGTGGATAACAATGGTAACAGAGCACAGTGGATAATGGTGGTGACAGAGCACAGTGAATAATGGTGGTGACTGAGAGCACAGTCGATGACGGTGGTGGTGGAGAGCACAGTGGATGGTGGTGATGGAGAGCACAGTGGATGATGGTGATGGAGGGTACAGTGGATGATGGTGGTGATGGAGAGCACAGTGAATGGCGATGGTGACGGAGAGCACAGTGGATAATGGTGGTGATGGAGAGAACAGTGGATAATGATGGTGATGGAGAGCACAGTGGATGACGACGGTGATGGTAAGCATGGTGGATGACAGTGATGGAGAGCACAGTGGTTAACGGTGGTGATGGAGAGCACAGTGGATAACAGTGGTGATGGAGAGCACAGTGGATGACGGTGGTGATGGAGAGCACGGTGGGTGATCGGGTGATGGAGAGCATGGTGGTGATGGAGAGCACAGTGGATAACTGTGGTAACAGAGCACAGTGGATAATGGTGGTGACAGAGAGCACAGTGAATAATGGTGGTGGCAGAGCACAGTCGATGATGGTGGTGTTGGAGAGCACAGTGGATGGTGGTGATGGAGAGCACAGTGGATGATGGTGGTGATGGAGGGTACAGTGGATGATGGTGGTGATGGAGAGCACGATGGATGGCGGTGGTGATGGAGAGCACAGTGGATGGCGGTGGTGACAGAGCACAGTGGATGGTGGTGATGGAGAGCACAGTGGATGATGGTGGTGATGGAGAGCACAGTGGTTGATGGTGATGGAGAGCACAGTGGAGGATGGTGGCGATGGAGAGCACGGTGGATGATGGGGGTGATGGAGAGCACAGTGGATGATGAGGGTTTTGGAGAGCACGATGGATGATGGCAGTGATGGTGAGCACGGTGGATGACGACAGTGATGGAGAGGACAGTGGTTAATGGTGGTGACAGAGAGCACAGTGAATAATGGTGGTGACAGAGCACAGTCGATGGTGGTGTTGGAGAGCACAGTGGATGGTGGTGATGGAGAGCACAGTGGATGATGGTGGTGGAGGGTAAGGTGGATGATGGTGATGGAGAGCACGATGGATGGCGGTGGTGATGGAGAGCACAGTGGATGGCGGTGACAGAGAGCACAGTGGATGATGGTGGTGATGGAGAGCACAGTGGATGATGGTGGTGATGGAGAGCACAGTGGATGATGGTGGTGATGGAGAGCACAGTGGATGATGGTGGCGATGGAGAGCACGGTGGATGATGGGGGTGATGGAGAGCACAGTGGATGATGATGGTTTTGGAGAGCATGATGGATGACGGTGGTGATGGAAAGCACGGTGGATGACGGCGGTGATGGTGAGCACGGTGGATGACGACAGTGATGGAGAGCACAGTGGTTAATGGTGGTGATGGAGAGCACAGTGGTTAATGGTGGTGATGGAGAGCACAGTGGATAACAGTGGTGATGGAGAGCACAGTGGATAACAGTGGTGATGGAGAGCACAGTGGATGACGGTGGTGATGGAGAGCACGGTGGATGACGGTGGTGACGGAGAGCACAGTGGATAACAATGGTAACAGAGCACAGTGGATAATTGTGGTGACAGAGCACAGTGAATAATGGTGGTGACTGAGACCACAGTCGATGACGGTGGTGGTGGTTAGCACAGTGGATGGTGGTGGTGGAGAGCACAGTGGATGATGGTGGTGATGGAGGGTACAGTGGATGATGGTGGTGATGGAGAGCACAGTGGATGATGGTGGTGATGGAGAGCACAGTGGATGGCGATGGTGACGGAGAGCACAGTGGATAATGGTGGTGATGGAGAGAACAGTGGATAATGATGGTGATGGAGAGCATGGTGGATGACGGCGGTGATGGAAAGCATGGTGGATGACGACGGTGATGGTCAGCACGGTGGATGACAGTGATGGAGAGCACAGTGGTTAACGGTGGTCATGGAGAGCACAGTGGATAACAGTGGTGATGGAGAGCACAGTGGATGACGGTGGTGATGGAGAGCACGGTGGGTGACGGGGGTGATGGAGAGCATGGTGGTGACGGAGAGCACAGTGGATAACTGTGGTAACAGAGCACAGTGGATAACGGTGGTGACAGAGAGCACAGTGAATAAGGGTGGTGACCGATCACAGTCGATGATGGTGGTGTTGGAGAGCACAGTGGATGGTGGTGATGGAGGACACAGTGGATGATGGTGGTGATGGAGGGTACAGTGGATGATGGTGGTGATGGAGAGCACAGTGGATGATGGTGATGGAGAGCACAGTGGATGATGAGGGTTTTGAAGAGCACGATGGATGGCGGTGGTGATGGAGAGCACAGTGGATGGCGGGGGTGACAGAGCACAGTGGAGGATGGTGGCGATGGAGAGCACGGTGGATGCTGGGGGTGATGGAGAGCACAGTGGATGATGAGGGTTTTGGAGAGCACGATGGATGATGGCGGTGATGGTGAGCACGGTGGATGACGACAGTGATGGAGAGCACAGTGGTTAATGGTGGTGATGGAGAGCACAGTGGATAACAGTGGTGATGGAGAGCACAGTGGATGACGGTGGTGATGGAGAGCACGGTGGATGACGGTGGTGACGGAGAGCACAGCGGATAACAATGGTAACAGAGCACAGTGGAAAATGGTGGTGACAGAGCACCGTGAATAATGGTGGTGACTGAGAGCACAGTCGATGACGGTGGTGGTGGAGAGCACAGTGGATGGTGGTGATGGAGAGCACAGTGGATGATGGTGGTGGTGATGGAGGGTACAGTGGATGATGGTGATGGAGAGCACAGTGGATGGCGATGGTGACAGAGAGCACAGTGGATAATGGTGGAGACAGAGAGCACAGTGGATAATGGTGGAGACAGAGAGCACAGTGGATAATGGTGGTGACAGAGAGCACAGTGGATAATGGTGGTGACCGAGAGCACAGTGGATGATGGGGATGATGGAGAGCACAGTGGATGATGGTGGTGATGGAGAGCACAATGGATGACGGCGGTGATGAAGAGCACAGTGGATGACAGCGGTGATGAAGAGCACAGTGGATAATGGTGTTGATGGAGAACACAGTGGATGATGGTGATTGGTTGTTAATGGCGGTGATGGAGAGCATGGTGGATAATGGTGGTGATTGAGAGCAAGTGGATAATGGTGGTGATGGAGAGCACAGTGGATGATGGTGATGGAGAGCACAGTGGATGATGGTGGTGATGGAGCACAGTGGATAATGGTGGTGATGGAGAGCACAGTGGATAATGGTGATGGAGAGAACAGTGGATAAAGTAGTGATGGAGAGCACAGTGGATAAAGGTAGTGATGGAGAGCACAGTGGATGATGATGGTAGTGATGGAGAGCACAGTGGAGGATGATGGTGATGGAGATGGAGAGCACAGTTGAAGATGGGGATGATGGAGAGCACAGTGGATGGTGGTGGTGATGGAGAGCACAATGGATGACGGCGGTGATGAAGAGCACAGTGGATGACGGCGGTGATGAAGAGCACAGTGGATGACGGCGGTGATGAAGAGCACAGTGGATGATGGTGATTGGTGGATAATGGCGGTGATGGAGAGCATGGTGGATAATGGTGGTGATTGAGAGCAAGTGGATAATGGTGGTGATGGAGAGCACAGTGGATGATCGTGATGGAGAGCACAGTGGATGATGGTGGTGATGGAGAGCACAGTGGATGATGGTGGTGATGGAGAGCACAGTGGATGATGGTGGTGATGGAGCACAGTGGATAATGGTGGTGATGGAGAGCACAGTGGTGAATGGTGATGGAGAGAACAGTGGATAAAGGTAGTGATGGAGAGCACAGTGGAAAAAGGTAGTGATGCAGAGCACAGTGGATGATGATGGTAGTGATGGAGAGCACAGTGGATGATGATGGTGATGGAGAGCACAGTTGAAGATGGTGGTGATGGAGATCACGATGGAGGGCAGCGGTGATGGAGAGCACTGTGGATGATGGTGGCGATGGAGAGCACGGTGGATGACAGCGGTGATGGAGAGCACAGTGGATGACGGCGGTGATGGAGAGCACGGTGGATGATGGTGGTGATGGAGAGCACGGTGGATGACAGTGGCAATGGAGAGCACGGTGGATGACAGTGGCGATGGAGAGCACGGTGGATGACAGCGGTGATGGAGAACACAGTGGATGACGGCGGTGATGGAAAGCATGGTGGATGACGACGGTGATGGTCAGCACAGTGGTTAATGGTGGTGATGGAGAGCACAGTGGATAACAGTGGTGATGGAGAGCACAGTGGATGACGGTGGTGATGGAGAGCATGGTGGATGACGGGGGTGATGGAGAGCATGGTGGTGACGGAGAGCACAGTGGATAACGATGGTAACAGAGCACAGTGGAAAATGGTGGTGACAGAGCACCGTGAATAATGGTGGTGACTGAGAGCACAGTTGATGATGGTGGTGTTGGAGAGCACAGTGGATGGTGGTGATGGAGAGCACAGTGGATGATCGTGGTGGAGGGTACAGTGGATGATGGTGATGAAGAGCACGATGGATGGCGGTGGTGATGGAGAGCACAGTGGATGGCGGTGGTGATGGAGAGCACAGTGGATGATGGTGGTGATGGAGAGCACAGTGGATGATGGTGGTGATAGAGAGCACAGTGGATGATGGTGGTGATAGAGAGCACAGTGGATGATGGGGGTGATGGAGAGCACAGTGGATGATGATGGTTTTGGAGAGCACGATGGATAACGGTGGTCATGGAAAGCACAGTGGATGACGGCAGTGATGGTGAGCACGGTGGATGACAATGGTAACAGAGCACAGTGGATGACAATGGTAACAGAGCACAGTGGATAATGGTGGTGACAGAGCACAGTGAATAATGGTGGTGACTGAGAGCACAGTCCATGACGGTGGTGGTGGAGAGCACAGTGGATGGTGGTGATGGAGAGCACAGTGGATGATGGAGGTTACAGTGGATGATGGTGGTGATGGATAGCACAGTGGATGGCGATGGTGACGGAGAGCACAGTGGATAATGGTGGTGATGGAGAGAACAGTGGATAATGATGGTGATGGAGAGCACGGTGGATGACGGCGGTGATGGAAAGCATGGTGGATGACGACGGTGATGGTCAGCACGGTGGATGACAGTGATGGAGAGCACAGTGGTTAACGGTGGTGATGGAGAGCACAGTGGATAACGGTGGTGATGGAGAGCACAGTGGATGACGGTGGTGATGGAGAGCACGGTGGGTGATGGGGGTGATGGAGAGCATGGTGGTGATGGATAGCACAGTGGATAACTGTGGTAACAGAGCACAGTGGATAACGGTGGTGACAGAGAGCACAGTGAATAATGGTGGTGACAGAGCACAGTCGATGATGGTGGTGTTGGAGAGCACAGTGGATGGTGGTGATGGAGAGCACAGTGGATGATGGTGGTGATGGAGAGCACAGTGGATGATGGTGATGGAGAGCACAGTGGAGGATGGTGGCGATGCAGAGCATGGTGGATGATGGGGGTGATGGAGAGCACAGTGGATGATGAGGGTTTTGGAGAGCACGATGGATGATGGCGGTGATTGTGAGCACGGTGGATGACGACAGTGATGGAGAGCACAGTGGTTAATGGTGGTGACAGAGAGCACAGTGAATAATGGTGGTGACAGAGCACAGTCGATGATGGTGGTGTTGGAGAGCACAGTGGATGGTGGTGATGGAGAGCACAGTGGATGATGGTGGTGGAGGGTACAGTGGATGATGGTGGTGGAGGGTACAGTGGATGATGGTGATGGAGAGCACGATGGATGGCGGTGGTGACAGAGAGCACAGTGGATGGCGGTGGTGACAGAGAGCACAGTGGATGATGGTGGTGACAGAGAGCACAGTGGATGATGGTGGTGATGGAGAGCACAGTGGATGATGGTGGTGATGGAGAGCACAGTGGATGATGGTGGTGATGGAGAGCACAGTAGATGATGGTGGCGATGGAGAGCACGGTGGATGATGGGGGTGATGGAGATCACAGTGGATGATGATGGTTTTGGAGAGCATGATGGATGACGGTGGTGATGGAAAGCACGGTGGATGACGGCGGTGATGGTGAGCACGGTGGATGACGACAGTGATGGAGAGCACAGTGGTTAATGGTGGTGATGGAGAGCACAGTGGTTAATGGTGGTGATGGAGAGCACAGTGGATAACAGTGGTGATGGAGAGCACAGTGGATAACAGTGGTGATGGAGAGCACATTGGATGACGGTGGTGATGGAGAGCACGGTGGATGACGTTGGTGACGGAGAGCACAGTGGATAACAATGGTAACAGAGCACAGTGGATAATGGTGGTGACAGAGCACAGTCGATGACGGTGGTGGTGGAGAGCACAGTGGATGGTGGTGATGGAGAGCACAGTGGATGATGGTGGTGATGGAGGGTACAGTGGATGATGGTGGTGATGGAGAGCACAGTGGATGGCGATGGTGACGGAGAGCACAGTGGATAATGGTGGTGATGGAGAGAACAGTGGATAATGATGGTGATGGAGAGCATGGTGGATGACGGCGGTGATGGAAAGCATGGTGGATGACGACGGTGATGGTCAGCACGGTGGATGACAGTGGTGATGGAGAGCACAGAGGATGACGGTGGTGATGGAGAGCACGGTGGGTGACGGGGTGATGGAGAGCATGGTGGTGACGGAGAGCACAGTGGATAACTGTGGTAACAGAGCACAGTGGATAACGGTGGTGACAGAGATCACAGTGAATAATGGTGGTGGCAGAGCACAGTCGATGATGGTGGTGTTGGAGAGCACAGTGGATGGTGGTGATGGAGAGCACAGTGGATGATGGTGGTGATGGAGGGTACAGTGGATGATGGTGGTGATGGAGAGCACAGTGGATGATGGTGATGGAGAGCACAGTGGATGATGAGGGTTTTGGAGAGCACGATGGATGGCGGTGGTGATGGAGAGCACAGTGGATGGCGGTGGTGACAGAGCACAGTGGATGATGGTGGTGATGGAGAGCACAGTGGATGATGGTGGTGATGGAGAGCACAGTGGAGGATGGTGGCGATGGAGAGCACGGTGGATGATGGGGGTGATGGAGAGCACAGTGGATGATGAGGGTTTTGGAGAGCACGATGGATGATGGCGGTGATGGTGAGCACGGTGGATGACGACAGTGATGGAGAGCACAGTGGTTAATGGTGGTGATGGAGAGCACAGTGGATAACAGTGGTGATGGAGAGCACAGTGGATGACGGTGGTGATGGAGGGCACGGTGGATGACGGTGGTGACGGAGAGCACAGCAGATAACAATGGTAACAGAGCACAGTGGAAAATGGTGGTGACACAGCACCGTGAATAATGGTGGTGACAGAGCACAGTTGATGACGGTGGTGGTGGAGAGCACAGTGGATGGTGGTGATGGAGAGCACAGTGGATGATGGTGGTGGTGATGGAGGGTACAGTGGATGATGGTGATGGAGAGCACAGTGGATGGCGATGGTGACAGAGAGCACAGTGGATAATGGTGGAGACAGAGAGCACAGTGGATAATGGTGGTGACAGAGAGCACAGTGGATGATGGAGAGCACAGTGGATGATGGTGGTGATGGAGAGCACAATGGATGACGGCGGTGATGAAGAGTACAGTGGATGACGGCAGTGATGAAGAGCACAGTGGATAATGGTGTTGATGGAGAACACAGTGGATGATGGTGATTGGTGGATAATGGCCGTGATGGAGAGCATGGTGGATAATGGTGGTGATTGAGAGCAAGTGGATAATGGTGGTGATGGAGAGCACAGTGGATGATGGTGATGGAGAGCACAGTGGATGATGGTGGTGATGGAGAGCACAGTGGATGATGGTGGTGATGGAGCACAGTGGATAATGGTGGTGATGGAGAGCACAGTGGATAATGGTGATGGAGAGAACAGTGGATAAAGGTAGTGATGGAGAGCACAGTGGATAAAGGTAGTGATGGAGAGCACAGTGGATGATGATGGTAGTGATGGAGAGCACAGTGGATGATGATGGTGATGGAGAGCACAGTTGAAGATGGGGATGATGGAGAGCACAATGGATGACGGCGGTGATGAAGAGCACAGTGGATGACTGCGGTGATGAAGAGCACAGTGGATAATGGTGTTGATGTAGAACACAGTGGATGATGGTGATTGGTGGATAATGGCGGTGATGGAGAGCATGGTGGATAATGGTGGTGATTGAGAGCAAGTGGATAATGGTGGTGATGGAGAGCACAGTGGATGATGGTGATGGAGAGCACAGTGGATGATGGTGGTGATGGAGAGCGCAGTGGATGATGGTGGTGATGGAGCACAGTGGATAATGGTGGTGATGGAGAGCACAGTGGATAATGGTGATGGAGAGAACAGTGGATAAAGGTAGTGATGGAGAGCACAGTGGATGATGGTAGTGATGGAGAGCAGAGTGGATGATGATGGTGATGGAGAGCACAGTTGAAGATGGTGGTGATGGAGATCACGATGGAGGGCAGCGGTGTTGGAGAGCACTTTGGATGATGGTGGCGATGGAGAGCACGGTGGATGACAGCGGTGATGGAGAGCACAGTGGATGACGGCGGTGATGGAGAGCACGGTGGATGATGGTGGTGATGGAGCACAGTGGATAATGGTGGTGATGGAGAGCACAGTGGATAATGGTGGTGATGGAGAGCACAGTGGATAATGGTGATGGAGAGCACAGTGGATAAAGGTAGTGATGGAGAGCACAGTGGATCATGGTGTTGATGGAGAACACAGTGGATGATGGTGATTGGTGGATAATGGCGGTGATGGAGAGCATGGTGGATAATGGTGGTGATTGAGAGCAAGTGGATAATGGTGGTGATGGAGAGCACAGTGGATGATGGTGATGGAGAGCACAGTGGATGATGGTGGTGATGGAGAGCACAGTGGATGATGGTGGTGATGGAGCACAGTGGATAATGGTGGTGATGGAGAGCACAGTGGATAATGGTGATGGAGAGTACAGTGGATAAAGGTAGTGATGGAGAGCACAGTGGATGATGGTAGTGATGGAGAGCACAGTGGATGATGATGGTGATGGAGAGCACTGTGGATGATGGTGGCGATGGAGAGCACGGTGGATGACAGCGGTGATGGAGAGCACAGTGGATGACGGCGGTGATGGAGAGCACAGTGGAAGACGGCGGTGATGGAGAGCACGGTGAATGATGATGGTGATTGAGAGCACGGTGCATGATGGTGGTGATGGAGAGCACAGTGGAAGATGGTGGTGATGGAGAGCACGGTGGATGATGGTGGTGATGGAGAGCACAGTGGATAATGGTGGTGATGTAGAGCACAGTGGATAATGGTGGTGATGTAGAGCATGGTGGATAATGGTGGTGATTGAGAGCACAGTGGATAATGGTGGTGATGGAAAGCACAGTGGATGGTGGTGGTGATGGAGAGCACAGTGGATGATGGTGATTGGTGGACAATGGCGGTGATGGAGAGCACAATGGATAATGGTGGTGATTGAGAGCACAGTGGATAATGATGGTGATGGAGAGCACAGTGGATAATGGCGATGGAGAGCACAGTGGACGATGGTGGTGATGGAAAACACGGTGGATGATGATGGTGATGGAGAGCACAGTGGATGGTGATGGAGAGCATGGTGGATGATGGTGGTGATGGAGAGCACAGT
The DNA here is from genome assembly GCF_040938575.1 of Ambystoma mexicanum. Taxonomy (NCBI): domain Eukaryota; kingdom Metazoa; phylum Chordata; class Amphibia; order Caudata; family Ambystomatidae; genus Ambystoma; species Ambystoma mexicanum. The sequence continues at coordinate 836,805,592 of NC_090925.1, forward strand.
GGAAGATGGTGGTGATGGAGAGCACGGTGGATGATGGTGGTGATGGAGAGCACAGTGGATAATGGTGGTGATGTAGAGCACAGTGGATAATGGTGGTGATTGAGAGCACAGTGGATAATGGTGGTGATTGAGAGCACAGTGGATAATGATGGTGATGGAGAGCACAGTGGATAATGGCGATGGAGAGCACAGTGGACGATGGTGGTGATGGAAAACACGGTGGATGATGATGGTGATGGAGAGCACAGTGGATGGTGATGGAGAGCATGGTGGATGATGGTGGGGATGGAGAGCACGGTGGATAATGGTGTTGATGTAGAACACAGTGGATGATGGTGATTGGTGGATAATGGCGGTGATGGAGAGCATGGTGGATAATGGTGGTGATTGAGAGCAAGTGGATAATGGTGGTGATGGAGAGCACAGTGGATGATGGTGATGGAGAGCACAGTGGATGATGGTGGTGATGGAGAGCGCAGTGGATGATGGTGGTGATGGAGCACAGTGGATAATGGTGGTGATGGAGAGCACAGTGGATAATGGTGATGGAGAGAACAGTGGATAAAGGTAGTGATGGAGAGCACAGTGGATGATGATGGTAGTGATGGAGAGCACAGTGGATGATGATGGTGATGGAGAGCACAGTTGAAGATGGTGGTGATGGAGATCACGATGGAGGGCAGCGGTGTTGGAGAGCACTTTGGATGATGGTGGCGATGGAGAGCACGGTGGATGACAGCGGTGATGGAGAGCACAGTGGATGACGGCGGTGATGGAGAGCACGGTGGATGATGGTGGTGATGGAGCACAGTGGATAATGGTGGTGATGGAGAGCACAGTGGATAATGGTGGTGATGGAGAGCACAGTGGATAATGGTGATGGAGAGCACAGTGGATAAAGGTAGTGATGGAGAGCACAGTGGATCATGGTGTTGATGGAGAACACAGTGGATGATGGTGATTGGTGGATAATGGCGGTGATGGAGAGCATGGTGGATAATGGTGGTGATTGAGAGCAAGTGGATAATGGTGGTGATGGAGAGCACAGTGGATGATGGTGATGGAGAGCACAGTGGATGATGGTGGTGATGGAGAGCACGGTGGATGATGGTGGTGATGGAGCACAGTGGATAATGGTGGTGATGGAGAGCACAGTGGATAATGGTGATGGAGAGTACAGTGGATAAAGGTAGTGATGGAGAGCACAGTGGATGATGATGGTAGTGATGGAGAGCACAGTGGATGATGATGGTGATGGAGAGCACTGTGGATGATGGTGGCGATGGAGAGCACGGTGGATGACAGCGGTGATGGAGAGCACAGTGGATGACGGCGGTGATGGAGAGCACAGTGGAAGACGGCGGTGATGGAGAGCACGGTGGATGATGATGGTGATTGAGAGCACGGTGCATGATGGTGGTGATGGAGAGCACAGTGGAAGATGGTGGTGATGGAGAGCACGGTGGATGATGGTGGTGATGGAGAGCACAGTGGATAATGGTGGTGATGTAGAGCACAGTGGATAATGGTGGTGATGTAGAGCATGGTGGATAATGGTGGTGATTGAGAGCACAGTGGATAATGGTGGTGATGGAAAGCACAGTGGATGGTGGTGGTGATGGAGAGCACAGTGGATGATGGTGATTGGTGGACAATGGCGGTGATGGAGAGCACAATGGATAATGGTGGTGATTGAGAGCACAGTGGATAATGATGGTGATGGAGAGCACAGTGGATAATGGCGATGGAGAGCACAGTGGACGATGGTGGTGATGGAAAACACGGTGGATGATGATGGTGATGGAGAGCACAGTGGATGGTGATGGAGAGCATGGTGGATGATGGTGGTGATGGAGAGCACAGTGGAAGATGGTGGTGATGGAGAGCACGGTGGATGATGGTGGTGATGGAGAGCACAGTGGATAATGGTGGTGATGTAGAGCACAGTGGATAATGGTGGTGATTGAGAGCACAGTGGATAATGGTGGTGATTGAGAGCACAGTGGATAATGATGGTGATGGAGAGCACAGTGGATAATGGCGATGGAGAGCACAGTGGACGATGGTGGTGATGGAAAACACGGTGGATGATGATGGTGATGGAGAGCACAGTGGATGGTGATGGAGAGCATGGTGGATGATGGTGGGGATGGAGAGCACGGTGGGTGATGGTGGTGATGGAGAGCACAGTGGATGAAGGTAGTGATGGAGAGCACAGTGGATGATGGCGTTGATGGAGAGCACGGTGAATGACGGTGGCAATGAAGAGCACGGTGGATGATGGTGGCGATGGAGAGCACGGTGGATGACAGCGGTGATGGAGAGCACTGTCGATGATGGCAGTGATGGAGAGCACCGTAGATGGTGGTGGTGTTGGAGAGCACGGTGGATGATGGGGGTGATTCAGAGCACAGTGGAAGATGGTGGTGATGGAGAGCACAGTGGGGGATGGTGGTGATGGCGAGCACAGTGGATTATGCTGGTGGTGGAGAGCACAGTGGATTATGATGGTGATGGAGAGCACAATGGATAATGGTGGTGATGGAGAGCACAGTGGATGATAGTGATTCGTGGATAATGGTGATGGAGAGCACGGTGGATAATCTTGGTGATGGAGAGCACAGTGGAAGATGGTGGTGATGGAGAGCACAGTGGAAGATGGTGGTGATGGAGAGCACAGTGGAAGATGGTGGTGATGGAGAGCACGGTGCATGATGGTGATGGAGAGCACAGTGGATGATGGTGATGGAGAGCACAGTGGATGATGGTGGTGATGGAGAGCATGGTGGATGAAGGTAGTGATGGAGAGCACAGTGGATGATGGTGATGGAGAGCACATTTGAAGATGGCAGTGACGGAGATCACGATGGATGGCAGCGGTGATGGAGCACAGCGGATGATGGCGTTGATGGAGAGCACAGTGAATGACGGTGACGATGAAGAGCACGGTGGATGATGGTGGTGATTCAGAGCACAGTGGAAGATGGTGGTGATGGAGAGCACGGTGCATGATGGTTGTTATGGGGAGCACAGTGGATGATGGTGATGGAGAGCACGGTGGATGATGGTGGTGATGGAGAGCATGGTGGATAATGGTTGTGATGGAGAGAAGCGTGGATGATGATGGTGGTGATTGAGAGCAGAGTGGATAATGGTGGTGATGGAGAGCACAGTGGATTATGGCAGTGATGAAGAGCACTGTGGATGATGGTGGTGATGGAGAGCACGGTGGATGATGGGGGTGATTCAGAGCACAGTGGAAGATGGTGGTGATGGAGAGCACGGTGCATGATGGTTGTTATGGGGAGCACAGTGGATGATGGTGATGGAGAGCATGGTGGATGATGGTGGTGATGGAGAGCATGGTGGATAATGGTTGTGATGGAGAGAAGCGTGGATGATGATGGTGGTGATTGAGAGCAGAGTGGATAATGGTGGTGATGGAGAGCACAGTGGATTATGGCAGTGATGAAGAGCACTGTGGATGATGGTGTGATGGAGAGCACTGTGGATGAAGGGGGTGATGGACAGCACAGTGGATAATGGTGGTGGAGAGCACAGTGGATGATGGTGGTGATCGAGAGCACAGTGCAGGATGGTGGTGATGGCAAGCATAGTGGATTATGATGGTGATGGAGAGCACAATGGATAATGATGGTGATGGAGAGCACAGTGGATAATGGTGGTGATGGAGAGCACGGTGGATGACAGCGGTGATGGAGAGCACTGTCGATGATGGCAGTGATGGAGAGCACCGTAGATGGTGGTGGTGTTGGAGAGCACGGTGGATGATGGGGGTGATTCAGAGCACAGTGGAAGATGGTGGTGATGGAGAGCATGGTGCATGATGGTTGTTATGGAGAGCATGGTGCATGATGGTTGTTATGGAGAGCACAGTGGATGATGGTGATGGAGAGCATGGTGGATGATGGTGGTGATGGAGAGCATGGTGGATAATGGTCGTGATGGAGAGCAGTGTGGATGATGGTGGTGATTGAGAGCAGAGTGGATAATGGTGGTGATGGAGAGCACAGTGGATAATGGTGGTGATGGAGAGCACAGTGGATGATGGCGTGATGGAGAGCACAGTGGATTATGGCAGTGATGAAGAGCACAGTGGAAGATGGCGGTGATGGAGAGCATGATGAAGGATGGTGGTGATGGAGAGCATAGTGGATGATGGTGTGATGGAGAGCATAGTGGATGATGGTGTGATGGAGAGCACTGTGGATGAAGGGGCTGATGGAGAGCACAGTGGATAATGGTGGTGATGGAGAGCACAGTGTAGGATGGTGGTGATGGCAAGCACAGTGGATTATGATGGTGATGGAGAGCACAATGGATAATGATGGTGATGGAGAGCACAATGGATAATGGTGATGGAGAGCATGGTGGATGATGGTGGTGATGGAGAGCACGGTGGATAATGGTGGATATGGAGAGAACGGTGGATGAAGGTGGTGATGGAGAGCACAGTGGATAATGGTGGTGGTGGAGAGCATAGTGGATGATGGTGGTGATGGAGAGCACAGTGGGGGATGGTGGTGATGGCGAGCACAGTGGATTATGCTGGTGGTGGAGAGCACAGTGGATTATGATGGTGATGGAGAGCACAATGGATAATGGTGGTGATGGAGAGCACAGTGGATGATAGTGATTCGTGGATAATGGTGATGGAGAGCACGGTGGATAATCTTGGTGATGGAGAGCACAGTGGAAGATGGTGGTGATGGAGAGCACAGTGGAAGATGGTGGTGATGGAGAGCACAGTGGAAGATGGTGGTGATGGAGAGCACGGTGCATGATGGTGATGGAGAGCACAGTGGATGATGGTGATGGAGAGCACAGTGGATGATGGTGGTGATGGAGAGCATGGTGGATGAAGGTAGTGATGGAGAGCACAGTGGATGATGGTGATGGAGAGCACATTTGAAGATGGCAGTGATGGAGATCACGATGGATGGCAGCGGTGATGGAGCACAGCGGATGATGGCGTTGATGGAGAGCACAGTGAATGACGGTGACGATGAAGAGCACGGTGGATGATGGTGGTGATTCAGAGCACAGTGGAAGATGGTGGTGATGGAGAGCACGGTGCATGATGGTTGTTATGGGGAGCACAGTGGATGATGGTGATGGAGAGCACGGTGGATGATGGTGGTGATGGAGAGCATGGTGGATAATGGTTGTGATGGAGAGAAGCGTGGATGATGATGGTGGTGATTGAGAGCAGAGTGGATAATGGTGGTGATGGAGAGCACAGTGGATTATGGCAGTGATGAAGAGCACTGTGGATGATGGTGGTGATGGAGAGCACGGTGGATGATGGGGGTGATTCAGAGCACAGTGGAAGATGGTGGTGATGGAGAGCACGGTGCATGATGGTTGTTATGGGGAGCACAGTGGATGATGGTGATGGAGAGCATGGTGGATGATGGTGGTGATGGAGAGCATGGTGGATAATGGTTGTGATGGAGAGAAGCGTGGATGATGATGGTGGTGATTGAGAGCAGAGTGGATAATGGTGGTGATGGAGAGCACAGTGGATTATGGCAGTGATGAAGAGCACTGTGGATGATGGTGTGATGGAGAGCACTGTGGATGAAGGGGGTGATGGAGAGCACAGTGGATAATGGTGGTGGAGAGCACAGTGGATGATGGTGGTGATCGAGAGCACAGTGTAGGATGGTGGTGATGGCAAGCATAGTGGATTATGATGGTGATGGAGAGCACAATGGATAATGATGGTGATGGAGAGCACAGTGGATAATGGTGGTGATGGAGAGCACAATGGATAATGGTGGTGATGGAGAGCACAGTGGTTGATGGTGATTGGTGGAAAATGGTGGTGATGGAGAGCACGGTGGATAATGGTGGTGATGGAGAGCATAGTGGAAGATGGTGGTGATGGAGAGCACGGTGCATGATGGTGATGGAGCACAGTTGATGATGGTGATGGAGAGCACAGTGGATGATGATGGTGATGGAGAGCATGGTGGATAATGGTTGTGGTGGAGAGCACAGTGGATGATGGTGATGATGGAGAGCACAGTGGATAATGGTGGTGATGGAGAGCACAGTGGATTATGATGGTGGTGGAGAGCACAGTGGATAATGGTGATGATGGAGAGCTCAGTGAATGATGGTGGTGATGAATGAATAGTATCTACCAACAAGGAAAGATAATGTCCACTTCCCTGCCCTCTGTCCCCTCAGTCTCTTGCTCAAAGCACCAGCCTATCACTCCCGAATTCTAAATGACCATGCTGGCCTGGCATGTGGTTGTGCCAATCACATGCCATGATCATGGCATGCTAATGACCCTAACCCAGCACAATCAGTCTTTCACAGGTACCAGTAGTGGGTGTGAGCTGCGCTCAGGTAGACCTGGGCTAAGTGGCTGACTTAAACGCAACTCGAGTTTCCAGTCACTTGCCACCCAAAACTCAGTCCGTGCCCCTCCTGCTCATGCACACAAAGATGAAAGAACACATTCTCGCCTGGCAGGAGGCACGCTTTGTCTGCCGGATGTTCGTTCCCAGCCCCAGCACAGAGCCTCATTCCTGGCAGACTGCCTCTGGCGTCGTGCCAGTAGGAGTCATGTAAAATGGGACTGCCCCAGAAGGCATGATGGCAGGCGTTAGGCGGAGCGGGGGGCTGAGGGGGTCATTTGTGGATAGCCATGGGTACCAGCTTCCACCCTGTGGAATCTCCCTTGTCACCCCTGGCACTAACCTTCCAACCCATAGCTCAGGGTTACAGGGACAGCGCCAAACCACAATTAAAGAGGGATTGCATGGGAACCCAGTTTACTCTTTGCTGTCCCTACTCCTTGTCCTTCTACCCCCGAAGCACATTCACATTTGCAAAGTCGTTTTTGGGCCAGAACAACATGGAGCACAGCTCACGCATAAGTTGTCTTGCCGGAGCCCCTTTCCATGGACCCAAGAAAGCCCCCCATGTTGTGTGAGTCCTAGGGCCTCCAGCCACACTTGAGGAGACATGCAGTACTTGAGGGGGGACTGAGTGACTGATTCACAAGCTCTGTGATAAAACGTCTACATAAATGAGTGTTCCCCTGCCCAAGCATAACAGCCCAAGCCTTAAATCCGTAAACAAGCACTGTATAAATGAATGTATTGGGTTTGTGGTTTACAGACATTTTACTGTTAGGGTGATTTATGACAAATGAAAGGAGAAGAGAGTCCAGTTTGCTTGCCTAGAAGAATTTAATGTGTGAATTACTGTGATAGACATATTACAAATATAACATTCCCTGATGACCCTTATGTTCTCAAAATGCTCTTGGCTTTTATGCAAATCACCAGCAAACCACATTGGTACTATTGTTCTCCCATTTCTCATACAGGATTAAGCTACAAAATGAGGGAAATTTGTTCACAAATTGAACTGTTTATATACTGAGTGATTAATTTACAATCCGTTAAATTAATCTACAATACGCAAATAATACCATCTGATGCCATGCTGAGTCACCAAGTTACATGTTTGTATGATCACATGTATATTGTTTTGTCAGGCAGCACCGCCATTTGGCAAAGCCCGTCTTAATTTTTTTAAAAAAATTGTATTTTATTTGTTTTGATCAATTAGACCTTTGCAAAAAAAAGCCCCATCTTAATTCCACTGGCGTAGCTGGGGCCCTGGCACACCAGGTGAAGGCGGTCCCGGGGCAGGCTGTGCAAACGGGATGCACTCAGTAGGGGTTGGAGCTGACATGTGGCATGTGTCACATGCCACATTCAGCGCCTACCCCTTTCCCTCGCGCTGTCAAATACGGGAACCTTCCTGGTTCCTGTTTGTGAGCAGCATGGATGAACCAAGGGTGGCCTGGAGTGACAGACCGAAGCTGGACAAACATGTAAGGCGGCTTAAAAAAAACGTGGTGTGTATTTTGCATGTGGGAAGTGCCTGTCAGATGTATGTATGTGCTATGGGGTCAGTGAGTGGTGGGTGAAGAAATGTGATAGTGTGCATGTTTGAATGTTCTGGGTGGGTATGCGGGTGTGTGTTCCTTTGTGGAGAATGCAGTGAGAGTGGATGTAAGAGAAGGTGTGTGAGTGACTGGTGGGTGAATGAGAAGAAATATGATAGTGTGTGTTTGAATGTTCTGGGTGAGTGGGTGTGTGTCTGTGTAGAGAATGCAGTGAGAGTTGATGAAAGAGAAGGTGTCTAAGTGAGTGACTGGTGGGTGAATGTCTATGGATGTGATAGTGTGTGTTTGAATATTATGGGTGGGTGGATATGTTGCTGTGTGGAGAATGCATTGTGGGTGGACACGAGAGAAGGTGTATAAGGGAGTGACTGTTTGATGAATGAGTAGGAACGTTATAGTGTGTGTTTGAATGTTCTGGGTGGGTGTGTGCATGTGTGGAGAATGCAGTGTGAGTGGACGCAAGAGAAGGTGTATGAGAGTGTGTGACTGGTGGGTGAATGTCTATGGATGTGATCGTGTGTGTTTGAATGTTCTAGGTAGGTGGGTGGGTGTGTTCCTGTGTGGAGAATGCAGTGAGTGTGGATGTGAGAAGATTTATCTGTGAGTGACTGGTGGGCAAATGAGTATGAATGTGATAGTGTGTGTTTGAATATTCTGTCTGGGGGGGGTGGGTGCCTCTTTGAAGAGTGCAGTTTGAGTGGACACAAGAGAAGGTGTATGAGTGTGACTGGTGGGTGAATGAGTAGGAGTGTGATAGTGTAGAGAAGGAGCCCAGTGCCCCCACCTCAACCATCTCGCCCATATTGCCTATATGTTGGGAGCCAGAGTGTGAGACACGTGCAGTACCAGTGAAAATACCGATACCAAGGAGAATCCTGGTGGCAAGGTTCCCACTGAGAAAGCCATACCTGCATGTGAGACAGTATGATGGCCATTTGAATGAAATTCCAGAAGAAGCAGGACCAATGAATGAAAAAGCAGATTGGTGACATCACACAAAGCCAGACTGATGTACATAGAAGAGATGCAGCGACAAGAGAAGTGAATATAGTCTATAAAGCATCAAGACAGTAGGAAGATAAGTGACATCTCGGGCTTGAGATGAGCAAACTTATGCTACAGAAACATAGAAGATATCAAAGTCATCTTAAACGTGTACAGATGCAAAGAAATGCAAGCAGACGAAGTATTCTTGACGCTAGCTATGTAGCTAACAGATTGCAGCATGCACCAACGTATACATATATAGGAATAAAGTGAAGGATGGATGTTTCCACGCCATGTTATAGCAGAGCTAGACCAAAGAAGGATGGCCTTTTTTCCAGTGTGTCACAGTTGAAAAACAACGAAATTGCAGAAGTGAATCTCAGAAAGGCAAAGCTGGATGAGCCCCAAGAAGCCAAGGTCGTATCAGACTGGGATAAACAGACATTAGTTACAAACGCGTGAAAGAATGAAACTCCTGTTGAAAAGGCATGGACGAAAACAAGGAAGACGTCGGAGGTCTATTAAAAATAGTACTATAAATGCACTAGAGCTCAAATTTGTGGTCTTCAGTCACGTGAATGGATGGAACTGGACAAACATGACAAACCAAACCTACGTAGAGAGGCAGAGCGTGCCTTTACTCCCCTGTATTCTCCAGGGCAAGGAACATTTCCAAGGGGAAGTTCAAAGCCTTAGTTGACGTGCAGACCACTGAGGTGATGACAGATGATATCCTAATTGGTGGGAAGCTATGGTTATGACCAGCTCACCAGCACCTGGAAGTCCAGCCTGAGTGTTGCTAACATGGGTGGAAAAGTACTGACGGATGTAAGAGTGCCAACCAATTGTCGGGGGCTGCATGATTAAAAACCCTATAGTTTGTGTAACCAATAGGACGCTGTATATTTAGTGACGTTTATAGTGACCTGTTTGAGGGGAGGGCTTAGTTGCCCCACCTGACGTTAAGGAGCCTATTACTTTCTTAGACTAGTATGGAACATATACGTAGATGTTCCCTCTAAGCCTATCACATTTGCCACAAGGTTTTTGTAGTTTGCCACGTAGGATGTTAGTAAGTGCGTAGGTTAACATCATCAATGACAAGTTTTTACTATAAGTAAGATGTTTTTTCTGAAGCAAATCGAGAGAAACCATGCTATGAGAAGTCCGTTGATGTCTGTTGCACTCCCTATTTTAGATAATTGATATTAAAACAGTTAACTTTTGCCAACTTCCTGAGTCGTTTGATTATGGATGTTTGAGTAACTTCTGCATCCCCATTCATCTCAAAGTATTGCCACCTCGTCTTAAAAGGCTGGGTCAGCTGTCCCGGTTCACATGGTAGAGTAGAGGCAGGTTAAAAAACCAATCAACCTAAGTAAGCTTTGGGTTCCCGGCAATATCGCGGTCCTCTGCCATTCGGCTGAAAGGACGTGAAGCTCCCTCTAATTAAGCCTTGCAAGTGTATGTGAGATGGGTCCCTCGGTTTGTACGAAATCTCCTACCGACTTCTACAGGAAGCTGAACGTACGGAAAGTTGAAGCGGCTGATAAGGACGAAGCGATCCCGAGAGTCGGAAGTCAAAAAAAAGAGAATGGTGAGTAAAACTGAGTGAGGAGGTGTCATGATTCCTGCCCCTCATGTCCCCAGCCCTCCAAGATGTCAGGCTGGAGCCAGGCCACGATCACCTACATGGCCCTCAGGGCCTCTCCATCCCTCCAAAGACCCACTTGGAGTCAGACTTGGCACCTGTGGCACCAGACTCACTCACTCCCATAGGATAACATTGTGCATTGATGGGGACAAGATGGATGCCCCCACATATTTCGGTTCCCAGAACTGCATGTGCAGTCTAGTCTTTTGGGTGTGGTTCAGCCCAGAGACACCTGGGATACCCAGAGACTATTTAAGCCACGCCCAGGCTGAGAAACATGCTTTGCGTTTTCTGCACCTGCAGCGTGACACTCACCGTGTTCGGATCGGTCTCCAGTAGGCCTGCATCTTTCTTCTGCGCTCAGCTCCTGCAAGAACAAGAACACTGTTAGGAACAGCCTTACCTTGCGGCACTTCTGCCCATCATTCATCGCTCCTTCTGCTCTGCGGGCATCTTCGGCGGTGTCATACCCATCTCGGCACGCCGCTTCCTAAGGAAAAGGGAAAAGAACAGAAAAAAGGCATTAGTAAGCATTCAGCAAATCTTCGCTTATTTTTAAAGATTGTACAAGCTTCACACGCTTACCTGAATCCCAGCCGCTCTGGGGGGAACTCTGTCTCCGGAACTTCTCATCCATCTGCAAGAGGGAACAGACACTCCAGGTTAGCGTGGAAACATCTAGAGGCGCTGCATACCGCGGTTACTCACTGCATTTCTTCTTCATAACCGGCATCCACGCTGAAAACGTTGCGGCACCTAAAAGACACAGAAAAAGAACTCAGTTCAATACAAATACGAAAGGGTCGCATCGCGCATCACGCTCTCACTCACCTTCAGTGCTACTCATCTCAGCAGCACGTCGCCATCCCCGGATGCCGGTCATCATCTAAGGAAGGAAAGGAATGAAGTTAGAGAAACTGTTCAAAAGACTCATTATACTTACCCGTTGGACTCTTGCCAGTGAAGTAACTAGTCAGCAACGAGGCTGCATCAATCAATGCGCCCCTGCGCTGAAAGCAGGACGGAGAGCACACTTTCCAAGAAAACAAGGTGAGCTGTGGATCAAAGGGAAGGGTTGGACCCCGGGGACGAAGGGGTTCAAGCACACAGAGACAATAGGGAGTTAAACTCTACCAATCCTGTGTTTCAGGCCCAGTCTCCAGTCGAGTAGACTCCAGGGAAGGGTTCGAGGTCGTAAGAGGTCAGAACAGGCTGAGTGACGTCCCTGTGGATACCAGGTGAGCGTTACAGGTGGCAAAACTTGTGAATGGCCAGTAAGTAGAGAAAGTGATAAGGGTAAACAAGTAACAGAGGGAGGTTGGGGTAAAGACAACATGAGACGATGAGCGTTGAGTTCTTAAGTAATTGATTTGAGGAGTGTGACAAATCAGGGAGAGAAGCTACAGATCAGAGCCAATTAAGTAATGGTGCAGTCAGCCAGGAAGGCGGAGACGACTGAGAGGATTGTGATGTCACGCAGGTCATGATGTCACTATGGGAGGGTCTCCCTGGGGAAAGACATGTTTGTGGTCCTATGAGAGAGGAAGGACTGCTTAGGAGGTGCTTTTCTTGAATAATACTGGTTTTCTTTTGAGGTTGTGATTATTTGTTTTTCTTGGCCGGCAGGTGACGGAGCGAAACGAGGGAGAAGGAGATTCCCTGGAAGAAGCTGGCACCTATGAGTGGGCGTATTAGAGAAAAAGACTAATACCAGAAGCTAAAGCGCTCCTGTTGAGCGCGTTTATAATTTTATGAGCAGTTAGCCTGAAGCGAAGAAGTTAGAGCGCTCCTGTTGAGCCCGTTTATATGTTATGGGAAGTTCGCTGAAACGGAGCGGCTTTGTCGGAGCCCATCTCCAAACGCCGAGGTCAGCCGTGTACGCTGCGAGCTGCGTGTACAAACAGCTGAGCGCTGATCGCTCCCTCACTCCGGCCCCACCAGTGTAAAGGCGGAGTCGGGCCGTCTGATGGCTGACCCGGAGTCCTTGTAAAGAAGACGGCAAGCCGGCCGGCACCTGTCAACTGTCATCGGACCACAGTTAAAGGAGAGGCGGAGTCGCCAGAGACAGTCGGTTGAGATTAGGAAGCGAAGCTAAACAGCAAGGAGGAGTGTGGAATCCCTGTCGCCGCTTCCAGCAAATCAAAGCACGAAGCAAGGAGGTGAGGAGGGGAAGGCTTCCCTCAGGTGAGGAGGTGAGGAGGGGAGGAGAAGTTGTAAAGTGCTGCGCTTACCAAGGGAATAATATGAACTGACCAGAAAGGCCTGCTGGGGACATTAAAAGAACTGATCGTTGAACAGTAAAGCACTGGGTTTTGAAAAAAGAGAGAGAGAGAGAGAGAGAGAGAGAGAGAGAGAGAGAGAGAGAGAGAGAGAGAGAGAGAGAGAGAGAGAGAGAGAGAGAGAGAGAGAGAGAGAGAGAGAGAGAGAGAGAGAGAGAGAGAGAGAGAGAGAGAGAGAGAGAGAACCTTTGGTATTCCCACATCTGACTCTTTTGAATGGAAGGGAGGATTGTTTCCGAGAGTGGGGTCCTTTCAATGAATTGGTCCCTGAACTTTGCATTCTAAAGCAACGGCCAAATAAGACTTCCTATATCTAAGTACGAGCCTTTCATTAACAAAAGACTGCCTATGAGAAAAGAGGGTGGACTGTCCTCCCTACAGAAAGACACCGTTTGTTAGCCGCATAAGTTAATACATTTTAGTGGGTTCAACACAATCTGTTTCCAGAGTGGTCTTTCCCATACGCACCCTTACAAGGAGAGGAGCCAAGCAATTAAGAAACTGTGAGACGAGTATCGTCACAGTACAGTAAACCCAGTGTCCTACGTCATAGCATGTAACAGAAGGAGTCATATCTAGAGTCCCATTAGCGGATGACCGAGACTACAGACTTGTTTAAAGACTTGTCTAAAGAGAACGACTCACATCCCAATCGGGGTATTTTTTAGGGGCAAAATTAAGTCTCGAGGATCGCAGACTGAGATATATGTGGCCAGTCGAGTATGTCAGTTTGTTTGTTTTATGTGCTATATAGATATATAGGTGGTGAAGAAATATTAGACGAATTAAGAGACGTAAAAAGGAAAACACGAGATTGAAGAGTTCATTATTTATTTGCTGAAATTAACTTGATGGTGTTTATTAAATAAGTAGATTGGAGTAAAACGTGATATAAAGGGTTTGGAGCTGCGACGATTGGTGCATGCTCATATTGTATTATTTTTATGAAAAACGTATTTTTGAAAAAGTGCAAAGTGTAAAGGTGAGTATTGACAGTCAAGTGTGACGAGTCAACATGGAGGATATTTCTCCCCTTACACATCTATGCAAGCAGTTGCCAAACATGCACCTGAGTTTAAACAGTAGAGTGTGGAATGGGTTAAAGGCACGGTAGAGAAGATGTTCATGCCATGGCCACAAGGGGGGGATCACTTTCAAAGGCAGTTTTGCAACACATGACAACATATTTGCATGCAGCATACATGGGAAAGAAGTTAGATAAAAGGCTAGCGAGTTTAGAGCTCTGGAAATGTACCAGGAGGAAAGAAAAGAGCCACCTCCTGAAGACTCGATACTTAACATATGCATAGAGGGGGGTCAAGAGCCTTCTGCTCCCGCCGCCGTGCCTGAAGTAAAAGGAGACAGTATAAAAGATGATGGAGTGTACCCATTAAGAGAGTTTCATGTGTTAAAATTGTGGCTGTGGACACAAAATATCATGGCAAAAAGGCTGTGGACACCCCTGCAACTCCTGCTCCCCTTGAATGGTATATTAGGGTACACCTTTACCGGGTCAAACCACAGCATTTTTGCCACGATTTTTTGCACGGGCAAGATTTGTGCTGCAATTTTTTCACTGCATACCAATTAGAACTTAAGGCAGCGGCAGGATACAGAAATCCAGCATATGAGTCGCGTGTGCACAGCAGCGACAAGGGTACCAAGAAGATTCCTGAAAGAGAGGGGATCTCTAAAGTCTCAAGGGACAAAGAGAGAAAGGACAAGGAGAGAGGTGACCACCCAAGTACATCCTTAGATATAAGAAGATAAATAAAGAGAAGGAAGGGAGAAAAGAATAAGGCTGATGAGGTAGCGCTCATGCAGAACGAATGGATGGGTGGTCAGATTTTGCTCAAACTTGATGGTAAAAGCATTGAGGAAGTAAGGCAAAGAGAAGATCGAGACGAACAAGACAGAAAAGATAGGGATAGAGAGGAACGAATGAAAGACGATGGGGTAAAAAGGAAGGATAGCCAAAGACGAGAACAGTTGTATCAGGATGAAAAATTATAAAAGCAAGAAACGGCAGAAGAACAGAGGAAATATGACAACAGACAGAGGGCAATTGAAAAACAAGAAAGGCTAGAAAGAAAGAGGAACAGGAAGAACAAAAGTTAAGGGATAAAAGGATACAAAGACGTAGAGATGAAGAAATATGAAGGGCCACTGCGAGAAGAGATATGAAAAGAAAGAAAGAGTGAGAGAAGAAGCAAAGAAACAAAGAGAGCTTGATGATGAAATGGAACAAAAGAGAAGGCAGAGAGCACGTGATATTGAGCGTGTAGAAAAGGAATTAATGGATCCTAATCCAGTAGTAGCATGGGAGGACATAGAAGAATTCTTCCCAGCAAATGAACCGATGCCAGCTCCGTCTAGAGCAAATCTAGAGGATGAGTCTGACTCTAGAAGCATCGGGGACGCAATTGATAAAATCTATCATGATATGAGCACTAAGAAGGTACTGAAAGGAAAGGGTAAAAATGATTGACTCGAAAGTATGCAGTTGTATGACAGAGAGGGAGGCTTGTATAGTTTTGAGCCTAAAGAGTTTTCTTTAGACAGACTAACTCTGAATAGAGACCAAGAGGAGGGAAGCCATACAAGTTGGGGACAGGATATGTCAGACGAAGACAGGGAAACCTTCTGTGGGGAGGAGGGAGGTAACGCATGTGGTCCCGAGGGATGTTCTCCGATGGGCAAGGAAGTGAGATGGTCAGATCTACATCTACCAAAATCGACGGCGTCAGATTTTCTGCCGCGGCTAGATCAACCTAGCGGGAGAATCCATAGCGAGAGGGGGCACTCGCCACCTTATGTGAGCAGGTTAGGATCGCTTCCAGGAAGCAAGCGGTGTGGAACCATTGTCCCTGCTATGGACAGACAGATGATGGGGGAGGAGTGTGAATTTGGGATATCGAAGTTTCCTTTGTTAGAGAAAGGAGGAGCCAGACCACAATATATACCATGGCCACAGATGGATAAGGACAATTTAAGGTGTAAACTCCTGAGTTTAACTTCTGGTGCTGGGAAATGGATACATGAGTTAGAAAAAATTACAGGAGGAAACACGTTAGCTATAGGAGACATGAAAAGTTTTCTAGCCTCTATTCTTGGGGAGAGAGCAGACGATCCTTGGTCGAGAGCAGGATACTCGAGTGTCACTATGCAGAACACGGCTCACGATGGAGCACCATTTAATAACTGTAGAGCGGCAGTCTGGAAAGCGCTCAGGGTGCTGTATCTGGGCACGTCAGATATGGGAGCTATAATGACGAAAAAGATGCAGGAAGGGAATTATCCTCTTGTTTACATTCAGAACTTTCAGGAAGAATGGAGCTTGGAGACTCACGAGCCTTTGGGGAAATCTATACCTGCATTTTATCATACTATGCCAAGGGCTGCCAGGGCCAGTACAAAAGCAGCTCAAGATGTTAGTGGGCATGGAAGCAAAGCCATGGTCAGAAATTCAGCTGACCATTGCGCATTACTGCAGACTGTTGCAGGAGAAGAATCGAAAGAAAGATGACGCTAGGAAAGGCGACAAAGCTAAATTGGTGCAGAAAGAAATTGTCAAAATACGCCATAGAAGGGGCGATGTTGACTAGTGGAGAAGGGTCAAGTTCACAGCAAACAGCAGGTATGCCACAGGTGAATAACCAAAGGCAGTACGATCAAAGTAATAATGGATTCGTATCACGAGGTAGGGGAGGTTTCCGAGGCAGAGGCTTCCAGAATAATCAAGGAGGCTTTAAGAATAATCAAGGAAATTTCCAGAATAACCAGGGTGGGTTTCAAAAAACGCAGACTGATAGTCAAAGCATGCAGGAAGGGCAGATTAGGAGACCTCCTTTATGTTGTACATGTGGTATGTCAGGGCACCTTGCACCCATATGTAGAAGTCAAGGGTTAACGCAAAATGGACAATTCTCAAGAGAGGGGGAACACATACCTGCCTGCATACACGCAACAGAATGGAGAGGGGTTCGGACAAAATCAGACAGTACAGCAAACATAAGTGCCGAGAATGCAACCAGGTTTGCAAACACAGCAGACAATAATGAATCTACCACCAGGGCAGTCACAGTATTCACCCATGCAGATACAAAAGGGCACAAATACAGGACAGTTAATGACTCCTAGGATAGGGGGTGTCACTGTCGAAGGAGTAAATCCTTTCACAGGTACAGGAATAAGCATGTACCCACATTAGGACAGCTCACCGGGAGACTTGATGTGTTCAATACTATCAGTGATGCCCAATCATCAAGAGGAACCGAGGGTTGATGTCAATATAGGAGGCAAATCATTTTCTTTTTTATTAGACACGGGGTAACACGCTCATGTAAACGAGAGGGGAAATTTACATTATCTAGGAATGCCATGAATGCTCAAGGTTTCATAGGAGCTACAAGTAGAGTTCCTTTTACTGAAGAATTGCCAGTCTCTATAGGAAAATGTGACATGTCTGTACCATTATTATATTTGAGACAGACATGTCAATATATCAGGTTGAGATTTAATGACAAAATTGAACATGACAATTTCATTTACTGATGAAGGCATAGTATGTTCAACGCCAGGAATGCATTATTTAAACGTGAGTGAATTTATTATGGCATTCACGGGACAAATGGCCATATGAGGAGCACCATTAGAGCTGGAGGTTTTTCATTATGGCGTATGCATTTTGTTAACATGGCTACCAGGTTTAGTGGGAAAAATTGTGAGAATACCTGATGAGTTTTTATTCAGGCCAAGGATACCCATGGATGAAGAGGGAGGACGATTCTTTCCCTTAGAATTACAAGCAGCCATAGTGCTGGGAGAAATGGATTTGCTTGATGGAACTGATTATGAAGGAAGACGATGGTGCACAGTAATTGCCATTGGGGACGGTTATAGATTGAGTGACGTCACTGACGAGAATATGTTTAAAGACCATCCGTCAGATGGCGAAGTAGTATTTGAAATGAGTATTACTTATTGGGTGAAAGCAATCAAACGTGAGGTTCCTCAGAAAATGATGTCAGCAATGAAACATCCTGAGTTTTTCGATGAAGATATAACAAAGGTGCTAGCTTCACTGTGGACAACAGGCCCCTACGACGTAGGCCTATTGAAGGGGGCTGGAGAAATTAAGATTAAATTGAAAACAGGAGCAATTTTACCTCGAGCACGACAGTATCCTATGTCTCGAGAGGCAGACAAAGGTATTTTCAAGACGATATCCACCATGATGGAACAAGGTATTTTATTGACGTCAGAGTCACTGTGTAAAACGTCAGTGTATCCTGTGAAAAAAAGTAAAGGGGGGTTGTGGCATCTAGTGCAAGACCTTTGCCCGATTAACCAGATTGTAGAGGCCGAGTTTCCTCTAGTTCCTAATCCTGCGACAATCTTATGTAGTATCCCTGTTGAGGCTCGATATTTCACGGTGAGTGACTTGAAAAACGTGTTTTTCTCAATCCCATTGCATAAGGATTCTCAAGATCTGATGTCATTTACGTATCATCAGACTAAGTTAAAAAGCACGAGATTGCCTCAGGGGTACTGTGTGTCTGTCAAAGGCTGAGGAATTCTCCCACTGAACCTCCTCACCTGTAGTCTCTGACGCTCTGGTGGGGGGCTCGACCTTCTTCTTCCTTCTTGTTCCTGTAGAATCGTCCTCCTTTTTCTTAGTCCTTCTCGCTCCTTTCTTATCGTGTAAATAGGGACGAGCCCCCTCAGAAGCCACCATGACCGCCTAGGAACTCAGTCACAGGGGTATCCGGAGGAGCCAGCCCCCTAACAGGGAAAAAGCCGAAGTCGGCAGCAAAAAACCCTGTTCCGCTGTCTTGATGGATGTCGTGCCGCAGGAAGCAGATATAAAGGTAAGTATAGGCGGTACAATGAAGCAGCTTCTTGGTTCAGAATAGAGTTAGAGTAAAAAGATGGATAATGGAGGACGCCGGGATTAAATAGGTGAATTGGGCACAAAGAGTTGTTCATGTAAGGCAGAGGGTAGATAAGGGGATCTACTGGCTCTCAACCTGCACAGAGTGGAAGTTGAAGTAAAGAATATCGTTGAGAAAGCTGCGGGAAAGTCGAGAGTAGGCATGAAAGAGAGAAAAAGAAGTAAGAAGGAGGGAGAGAAAGAAAGAAGGGAATGAGCGAGAGCGAAAGGGAAGAAATCACACTAGAAATATCAGGTACACACCAGGCAAGTGCGAGAGGAAAAACGGCTCAGAACAGCAAGAAACATCAAGCCGAATAGGGAAAGCTAGGATACAAAGTATCCTCCCCGAAGGGAGGCGTCGGAAAGAGGATCTGCAGGTCGGCTCTGGGAGGCAAAGATGTGAACAAAGGCAGAGCCGGCTGCACTCGAAGAAGAAGTACAAAACAGGACTGACTGGTACTCGAGGAGAAGGGGTGCCAGAAGGGGTAATCACAGGCAGGAGCAAAGGGGGGGTACCGGAGTGAAGGTACACGGACAGCAGACAAAAACTCAAGCGTCGGTAACTGTGAAGTTGCAACGCTACGAGTTGGGGGCGTGGCTATTACTTATACGGCCAGTGCTCGGACGTCTAGTCCGTCAACGAGAGGTTGACAGTGTTCTACTGCCGACGACCCTCCATCTTACCCATAGTTTCCAGGGTCGAGTCGTGACAGTGTCTCCATCGATTTTCAATAGAGTCCTGCAGGACTTAAGCAATATTGATTTAGAAAGTGTTGTGTTGCAATACGCAGATGACATATTGGTCTGTAGCACCTCAGAGGAGGAGTGCAGAAGTGATTCAGTTCAACTGATGATTATTCTTGCAGAGAAAGGATATAAAGTGGATAAGGAGAAATTGCAGTATTGCCAAGAGGAAGTGCTATACATAGGTCAGTTCATTTCTCATGAAGGAAAGAAAGTTACTCCTGAGAGAGCGGAGGCTATTTTGAAAACAGCAAAGCCACACACGCTAAAGCACATGCAAAGATTTTTGGGACTATGCAATTATGTGAGAGCATGGGTCTTTGATTACAGTTCATATATAAGACCCTTGTTGCAGGCTCTAAAAAAAAAGCACAGGCAACCCAGGAAAGTCTTTCTGGACTGGGGAAATGGAAGAAGGGTTTGATGAGTTGAAAAAGGCAATTTGCACAGCTCAATTTTAGGGATTCCTAATTATGCTGAGGAATTCTTTTTATTTTCACATACGAATGGTACAGTTATGACAGCAGTATTCACGCAGAGAACCACATTGGTGGGGTACAAGCCTCTAGCATATTATAGTAGGATTCTGGACCCAGTAATGAGGGGTCACCTTCCCTGCGAACAATCTTTGGCAGCCACCGCGTTCGCCAATGAGAAGGTTGCTAGGTAAGTAATGGGATGTTCCATGACATTATTTGTTCAACATGCCTTGTTTGCTATTTTGGAAAAACCGAAAGGTGCGTTAACTTATCAAAGGGCTTCTGCCTACCAGGTAGACATATCAAATCCAGCGATTAAAATAGTCAGATGCAGAATAGTGAACCCTGCCATGTTTATAGCACACCAATTGGCAAAAGACGAGCATGCGCATGATTGCTCAAACTATGTGGAATTCTATGATGAGATCCCGAGGGTAAAGGAAAATGCTTTGGCAGCTGGAGAGATTCTCTTTATTGACGGTTCTTCTAGAATCGATCAAGATAATGGACAGAGATATACAGATTCCTCTGTGGTAAAACACGAGGCAAATGGGGAGTTTGAAGTATTGATAAGTGCACAATTACCGCCTCACTTTTCGGCACAGGCTGCAGAATTAGTGGCCCTGATTGTTGCACTCGAGAATCATGCAGACCAGGAAGTAACCATGTACAGTGACTCCGCCTATGTGACGTTGACGGTACACGCAGGGCTAGCACGTTGGAAAAGGAGGGGCTACCTCCGAGCAGGCGGCACTCCAGTGCAGCATGCCATCTTATACAGATTCATTAAAGCACTACAACTCCCAGTAGCCATTGCAGTGATTAAATGCGCAGCTCACACCAAAAGAGTAGACTTTATCTCACGTGGAAATCAAGCTGCAGACGAGGAAGTGAAGCGTATTTGCATGCTCACACAGTGGCATGAAGTTTGATACACCTGATATGAATGAAAGTATGGTGCTGATGATGAGTGTGTCTGATTATTATAAAAACGTGTCCAAAACTCAGTTAATGGAAATTCAAGGGGAAGCGCTGCAGGATGAGGAATATCTGTGAACGCGGAGAGGGTGTTTTTTTTAACTCCTTCCGAATCATTGTGGTGACAGGAGAGCACTAGTAAACCGTTGATGCCTGTCACCTTATTAAGGGTGGTGTTGAAACAGCAACACTGCCCTGCGCATTTCACTAGGGAGAGCCTTGCTGCAACAATTTCAGTGGAATGGTTCATTCTGAATTTATTAGAACACGGTGCATTTTATGTAGTGAACTGCATTGTATGTAAAAAGTTTACTGCTAGGCACACACTGCGTATAGTTAGAGGAGTTATCCCGAGACCTAATGGTCCCGTTCAGCATTTGCATAACGACTATGTCGACATGCTCCAAGTCTGTAATGGATACAGATATATGATTGTAATGGTATGTCCCTTTTCAAGGTGGATTGAAGCTTGTCCATGTACACATCCAGATTCCACCTGCGCTGCAAAATATTTAGTACGAGAAGTATTTCCTAGATGGGGAATATGTGAAGTATTAATATCAGATAATGGCCCTCATTTTGTCAATGAAGTCTTTGAACAGATAAGCTTGTTGCTCAGTATAAAGCACGTTTTCATCGGCTGATCACCCGTAAACGGGATCTGAGAGAGCCTCAACGGCTTGCTTAAAGAAAGAATAGCCAAATTGAAACTTACCTTGAAGAAAGGATGGTTGCATTGCCTACCACTGGCATTGTATGCGTTGAGAAATCAACCAGGTTCCGACCACCATCTTACGCCCCATGAAACAGTGACAGGGATGCAGATGAGGACACCACTCACACCTCCATCTAGAACTAGAAGTGATGCCTAGACGACAGCGGAATTGTTAGGAAAGGAGTTACGTGATTACTTAATATGTATGACTACAAGTATCTCTGTCATTTCAGATCAGCTCAAACGGAAGGGGTGTGGGGCTCAGAACACAGATGGAGACAATCCAACAACCGGATCTGAAGAATTACGTCTTCCCAAACTTTTCCCCGGAGATCAGATCTTGATCAGGAACTTTACTCGTCGGTGGCTCGAGCCACGCTTTAACGGCCCATTCATTGTAGAGGACGTAACGCTGTTAGCAGTGAAAGTGCAAGGCAGACGTGCGTGGATATTTCTTGGAGACGGAAAGATTTACGGTGGAGAAGCCCCTTCACCCCCATCCCTATTGGAAGCAAGCATCGGGGAAGAACCTCAGCACGTGCACACAAGGTCCATGAGGAGGAAGAAGGATGCAGAAACTGTCAAATAAACAGATTCGGAATTCTTTGGAGTGTGGCTTGTTTCGAGACACTTTTTTAAGCTGTTAAAAAAGGAGTGAAAGAAGGCTATTTATTCTTGAGCCACAGGCATTTGCTAAACATTGGGCTGAGACATGCTTAAGTCTTGATCAGGAAGGAAAGAATGCCAGATTTGGATTTTTTTTTCGATGACTGGAAGAGGGAACAGTTCCTCGATTCCTTTCTCACTGAGTTTCTCTTTGGAGGCGCCCATGGTGGTGCCCAATGACGTTTCCTCGGATCATCCTTGCTATTTTTCTCTACATTTTACGTTCTTGCCCTTCGTTGGTGGGGAGAACTACTGATGTTCGTAATTTCCTGCAAGATCCTAAGAATGGCCCAATCGCGAGGAGATTGCTTGCAGCTGTAATAAAGCACGTTCTCCAGCTTCCCGAGTACAGTGGGGAAAACACAAATGCCCCTTCCTAATTAAAATGTTCATAGACTAGTAGAATTGGTTTTCCACTACCTTATTGAGGAATGCCCACATCTTTTTGGAAGACAAACTGATGTTCACACACGTTTTTGAGAGATGTGAGGAATACAGTGGCACTTAATGAATTACTACGTAACATAATCAAACAGGTTAACCAATATTCTGAGCGAACACTGAGAACTGAATGAGACTTTTGGAGGAAGCGATCCAGAGCCTACTAGCTGTAGTCTTCTACTTCTTGCTGGAGAGACACCCACATTTTGTTTGGCGAAAGGTCGACTTCTCTATACATCAGGAACCCTGTTAATCGTCCTGCCGTCAGCCACCTGCTTGAGGAGCTCATTGAGAAAGTTAAGATATTGCCAGAGCATTGCATGATGTTGTCCGAATAGAATGTTGATGTTTCCTTCCTTAAAAAAGATTGAGATTGGGCAGCATCAATAGTAATAATGTTATGGGAGACAATGCGAGACCTCCACGATGTGCAAGAAGCTACTGTTGTAAGAAGTGGGCCTACCTATGTGTCATTTATACATGCATTTTGTTTATAGTGCTACTTGTCTCGCTTACAGTACGCACTACTTACTATTTGGATCAAAATAAAGCAAAGATTCCAGTGTACTTTCCTATGCAGAAGGAGGGTCCAGATGTGGCAACTGCAAGGCAGCGAAGACCTTATATAATTGTCCCTACTCTAGACGTACATTCAAAAGCACCTAGTTCTGTGATAGATATATCTAGGCTTCCTTTTGTAGGATGGTCACATATGGAGAATATACAAGACACTTTTTGGCCTCCATATTATGTTAATAGGATGAGACTTCTGGAACTGTCTCCTACACAAGAAGTACTTGTAAAAACACCAAGTCTACTGACAAATGAGTCTGTAATCAGTCCAGTAAGAAGGAATTATGGTCATATACTTCATGAGATGATTATAGAAACTCATAAAAAAAGAATGAGACCTAGGAGAAGTGCTAGGGAGGATGATCATGAGTTAAATGATTACCTAGATAGTACAGCACACTCGGGGAATAACATATGGTATCAGCATATGAAAGAAGTGGGAAGGAGGACCTCGAAGGAGGAATGCTATGTATGTGCACTCCTGCCTTATAGCATGGGGAAGTCTAAGGTCTTCATAGTTATTGAAATAGATGCCCAGACAGCACATTGTCTATCACACATAGCACTCTGACGTGCAAGGGGTCAGTTCATGGGCTGTACAGCCTATCTCAAATGGGCAACTCAATGGACAGATCCAGAAGAAGATGATTATGTCCAAGACACAAAGACAAGGTTAAGAGCTCACACCAAGAATCACGTGATCAGATATGAAAATCCTGGAGTAAAAGGAGCTGGAATCAGATGGGAAGGTTAACAGAAGACTGGAGAGTGCAGGAAATTCTGCAGAAAAATTTGAAGATGGAAGAACAGAGGACATATGCAGATCTGGGGATCAGTGCTTTCACCAGATGGCTTGGAAGAAGGAGTGGTCATTTGCAGAGCCTGGGTGGTCATTGGTTTCTATCAGCCAACCATTGACATAGTGTATAATGGATGTAAACCTCTATGGCTGAGACTTGCCAAATTGCTGACATGGGTCGAAGATAAAGGAGGACGATTGCAGATAGTGCCTTTGGAAAGTGCAAAACTGTGCTTCAGAAATAATGGTACAAGAAAAGTTGGAGAGAACCAGAACTGTGGTCGAATCTTTGATGTACCAGGAATGAGCATTGGAACAGCAGTGATAACAGATCACTACTGGGCATGTGGATCCAGAGCTTATATGAAGCTGGCCAAGGACTGGGGAGGACGATGTTCCATAGTAAATGTTGATGTTCCAGCGTTGGTGATTCCTTAAAGTGACCTGAACATTGGTGACTTTCCAAAAGCAGATGCTCACCTGAGGAGGAAGATGTAACGCTCACCTGACTCCCACGGGGGCGCTGGCCTGGTTCGCGCTGCTGTGACCTCGTCTAAGGTGATGCGCAGGGTTTGGAAGACGGACTGGACCGGGCCCCAGATCTGGCTTGTCTGACTCGCAGAAGTATCCTTCTGTAGGTGAGAATAGGGGGTTAACTGTCTGCGGGGTAATGCAATCGGCCTCCCACTTACCCCTCTCACCCTCCTCAAAACCCTTCTGTGCTTCCCCGTAGCGTCTCACCTTAGGGTCTGGAAGGACGAGCTCTCCATCCTGCTTCTGATGCAGGGGCGCGTTGGTATCCAGTTACGTCACTGGATTTTCGGATGGGTGAGAACCAAACTTGCTTGGCTTCCAGGTAAGTTTTTCTATAAGTGGTTCCCCTTGTATCCATGCATTAATGTTCTAATTCTAGTGTCTTTTTCCCCATAGGGGCCGGGGTACGGAATGCCGGGGAACAGGCACCGACCTGAGGTGAGCGGTGAAATCCTTGTGGAAATCAGGTAAGTCTTTAATGAGTGTTTTGGTAATGTCTTTTCATTCACTCATTAACGCTGATGTCTTTTTCCCCTTAGGGGCTGGGGTCCGAAAACGTCTGGATGCGGCGCGGACCCGAAATGAAAAGGGAATGACCCAACAGGTAAGTCTTGACATGGAGTTTTAGCTTCCCTTTTCCCTTCTTTCTCTCACCTTTGTTCTTGTCTTTTTCTCCCTAGGCGCGGGGGCGCGACTGCGAATCCGGATGGTCGCTGCTGAACATGGAGGCGCCCTGTAAAGGTGAGTAGAATGCGGCGCTGCAGCAATCGATGCGATGTGCTTTTAAAAATAAATGTCTTCCTTTTCAGGATTGTCGGCGAAATGTCTCTGGGATGCAGATTTAGCAGGTGAGGCCTTTTCCTTCTTCTGTTCTCTTGTTCCCTTCCTTTGCAGGTGATTCAGGATGCTGGCAGGTGTGGCAGAAGTCAAGATGCAGGAGCAGACACGGTGAGCGTCCAGCTGCTAGATGCAGAACAACGCGAAGCACGTGTGGCTGATTGGGTGTGGTTTAAATAGCCTTGGAAGAAGTTCCTAGAATGTGTCCTTCCTCCAATCAGGTATGTATCCTTCCCCGACCACGCCCGGGTGGTAAATGAGTCCCACAGGTAAAGTAGTTCCTTTCAGGCCTCAAGGAGGCCGGGGTTCTGCAGCATGGTCTGCATCAGGTAAGTGCACCCAAACACTTTCATAATGAGCCTGGCGCCTATGGCGCCAGGAGTGACGTTTTCTATGAGCCTGGCGCCATAGGCGCGAGGACGCTGTCCAAAGGGCCCCTATAAGGGGTTGCTGGGACCTTCCCCGGGGACTTGATGTCCGCTTTCGGGGACGCAGGGCCTGAGCCGGCTCCCCGGGAGCGGGCATCGTGACAGCACTCCCCCCCAAGGCCCCTCCCAAGGTTGTTCCCCTCCGGGGGTTTTGGTTTGTTTGGGAAGAGTCGGTGGAATTTCCTGACTAATCGAGGTGCATGCACATGGTCACTGGGTTCCCACGACCTCTTCTGAGGTCCGTACCCCTTCCAATCAATTAGGTAGAAAAGCTTTGACCTAAACATTTTTGAATCTAAAATGTTCTTCACTTCGAATTGGGGTTCCCCATCTATTTGAATAGGTTCTGGAGGTTTGAGTAGTCGGGTTCCGGGGACCACTGGTTTCAGAAGTGACACATGAAAAACAGGGTGAATTCGCATATTAGCTGGTAAATCAAGTTTAACCGGTACTGGGTTAATTATTGCCGTAATAGAATAAGGTCCCAGATATTTTGGGTTAAAAGTTCGAGGCCCTTTGAGCGGTAAATGTCTGGTAGCTAACCACACTTGATCCCCAATCTGATACGGAGGTGCTTCACTCCGATGTAGGTCAGCATTCTCCTTGTATTTTCTCTTGGCTTGTTGTAAATGCGTGCTCAAGGGTCTGATTTGTCCTCTCGGTCTGACCATCGGTCTGAGGGTGGTGACTGGTCGATAATCTTACGTCGATTTGTGCCATTTGACAACATTTGCGCCAGAAGTGGGAAATGAATTGGCTTCCCCGGTCAGAGATTAGTATAGATGGGAATCCATGTAGCCGAACAATATTTTCGAGGAATTCTTTGGCTAGGACAGAAGCTGAAGGTAAACCTTTCAAAGGAATGAAGTGGGCCATTTTGGAAAACAAATCCACAATTACCAGAATGGTATTGTATCCCGAACAAGGAGGCAAGTCCGTAATAAAATCCATTGATAGGGTGTGCCAGGGTGCTGGCGGTATGTCTAGAGGTTGAAGGAGACCGGCTGGTCTTTTCTTTTGACCTTTATTTTGGGCGCAAACACCACAGGACATCACAAAAGATTTAACATCTTTTCGCCAAGAGGGCCACCAGAATTGTCGTTTCACCTTTTCCATTGTCTTGGCAATACCGGGGTGTCCCTCTATTAATGTATCATGATAACCTGAAATAACTAGTTCGTGTAAATCCTTGTGCGGCAGGAATAAGCGTCCTTGGTAATAAGGTAAACCATTATCTATGGTAAAGTCTGATCCCTTTTGTATCCAATCCTGTAGGACTGTGACTTGAATGTCTTCAAGCGTCTGTAACGAAGTCATGCCTAGAATTCTCTGTTCGGGAATTATTGGTACTGGTTCTGAGTTTGTATCAGATTCTCCCATTCCGATTCGGGATAAGGCGTCTGCTTTGCCGTTCTTGCAGCCAGGTCGATAGGTAATCACGAAATCAAATTCAGCGAAAAACAAAGCCCATCGGAGCTGCCGTGATGACTGAGCCCTGGCGGTTTTCAAATACTGTAAATTCCGGTGATCAGTGATCACCGTGATGGTATGTCGAGCGCCAAGCAGGTAATGCCGCCAGGCTTTAAAAGCGGACTTTATGGCTAACAGTTCTTTGTCAGTGATTGCGTAATTAATCTCTGGTGCCGAGAATTTTCGGGACCAAAATGCTACGGGATGCAGTTGGTTGGTGTCAGGATCTCTTTGAGACAGAACTGCTCCCATGGCTAGGCTGGATGCGTCAGTTTCGACGACATACGGGAGATCTGGACGTGGGTGTTTCAATATAGGTGCGGAGGTAAACTTAGCTTTTAAATCCTGGAAGGCCTGCTCGGCTTCTTCAGACCAATCAAAACGTTTATTTTTCCTCAAGAGTGCAGTAATGGGTTGTACTATGCGTGAAAATTCCGGGATAAACCTGCGATAGAAATTGGCAAAGCCGAGCATGCTTTGAACCCCTTTTACAGAGCTAGGTGATGGTCATTTGAGGATGGCATCCACTTTTCTTGAGTCCATTCGGACTCCTTTGGGTGTCAGGATGAAACCGAGAAACTCAACTTCTATGGTATGTAAAACACATTTCTCCAGTTTAGCAAATAGTTTGTGTTGGCGCCGTTTTTCCAGAACTGCCCTAACGTGTTTTCTGTGATCAGATTCCGAAGAGGAGTACACTAGAATGTCATCGATATAGACGACAACACAAACATCGATGAGTTCCCGAAGGACATCATTCATGAAGAATTGGAAGGCAGCAGGCGCATTGCACAACCCGAAAGGCATTACCTGGTATTCGAATAATCCATATTTTGTACGGAAGGCTGTTTTCCATTCGTCACCTTCTTTTACTCGCACCAGATGATATGCCCCCCGGAGATCTAACTTGGTGTATATGCAAGCGTCCTTCACCTGGTCAAGGAGTTCAGGAATCAGAGGCAGAGGATAACGGTTTTTAACCGTTATCTGGTTCAATGCGCGGTAATCGATACAAGTTCTAAGGTCGCCTTCTTTTTTAGGCACGAAGAAAAAAGCCGAGGATGTCGGGGACTTTGACGGGCGAATAAAACCATTGGCGAGGTATTGATCCAAATATTGTCTCAAATGCAGGTTCTCAGGTTCGGTAAGGGCATAAATCCTGCTACAAGGGGGTTGTGCACCGGGCACCAGATCGATTTGGCAATCGTACGATCGGTGAGGAGGTAACGTGTTGGCCTGTTCCTTTTGGAAGACGTCCTGAAAGTCCTGGTATTCCAGAGGTAATTGCATGGAGGCAGAGGTTACAGATGCTAGATTAATCTTCAGGTTTTCTGGGTAGCATGTTTGTGCACAATCCGGGAAGGTTATTCTCTTAGCTCGCCAATCAATTCGAGGATTATGTGTCTCTAACCAAGGAATTCCAAGAATAACCTGAAACTGTGGAGCCTTGATTACATCAAACACAACTGCCTCCCGATGGCCGTCAGGACCAATAAGAGTCACCCCAGTAGTGGAATGTGTTACCAGTCCAGAGGCAATTTCAGTTCCATCGACTGTGGTGATGACATCTTTGCTGGTTTTAGGACGGAGAGGGAGGTTAATCCTAGAGGCCAATTCACGATCCACATAGTTTCCAATAGCCCCACTATCGATGTATGCCTTTATTGCATGCAACCGCTTAGGCTTTTCTGGATCTACGAGAACCATTGGCACAATGAAATGCGAGGTCTGAGAGTTAGTTTTCAAGCTCGGCAAGCGGACCCCTACGCTTGTCGGGCTGAGTCGTTTCCCGAAACAGAGTCTTCATGGTTTTTATCAGCGGCTCCTACCGCTTTTCGGGGCGGTTTTGCCGGGCAATCTCATAGAAAGTGTCCAGAGTTCCCACAATAAAGACATCATTTTAACTGCTGCCTCCTTTCACGTCCCTTTTGAGTTAAGGGTTCTTTAACCCCTCCAATTTGCATAGGCTCAGAGACATCAACTCCCTTGGGGTTAGCGTGGGTCTTGACCAACACCCGGGTCTCAAACCTGGAGCGATCTGTTTTTCTGTTTTGAAGTCTGTGATCCAATTGGACCACTAAGTCTATATATTCTGTGCATTCTTGGGGCGGATTTACAACTTGGGCCAAGACATCTTTAAGTTCTCCGCGTAGACCTCGATAAAATAACGTGACTCTTTTATCCTCTGGCCATCCCGTTTCCACAATTAGTCTATTAAAGGTTGCAATATAGGATAAGAGGTCCTGATTGCCCTGTCGCAGGGATAGAAGTTCGTCATCCAGAGCCTGCCCCTGAGAGTGTCGAGCAAATAACCTTTCCATGCTTGCTTGAAATCCTTGAAAATCACAGAGAATCGGGTCATCTTGAGTTCCCAGTGGAACTGACCAATCGGCAGCGCAGCCGCTGAGATATGACAATACAAAGGCTACTTTGGTCTGATCATTAGGGAAGGCCCCAGGTCTGCATAGGAAGTGCAAACGACACTGATTCATGAATACGGCGAATCGTTTGGGGTCCCCAGCAAAGCGTTCAGGTGAGGCCAGCGGCATGTTTCCAGGTAGATTAATCTGCACAGGGTTACTGGGAACCACAGGAGCGGGGTTCCCTCCGGAACAGGGTAGAGGAGTTTGTCCAGCTTGACCTTGCAAAAGCTGTCTGGCCAGGTAATCAGTTCTTTCCTTTGATATTATTAATTCCCTCTTGAGGGCATTAGTCTCTTGACGAGCGGCATGTACTTCGGCCCGTAATGCCCCCAGTAATTGGGCCAACTGATCAGTCTCAGAAGTTTCCATAGCGCCTGGGTGGGAATTTGTAGGAAGGCTTCGCGTTCTGTAACGCTCACCTGACTCCCACGGGGGCGCTGGCCTGGTTCGCGCTGCTGTGACCTCGTCTAAGGTGATGCGCAGGGTTCGGAAGACGGACTGGACCGGGCCCCAGATCTGGCTTGTCTGACTCGCAGAAGTATCCTTTTGTAGGTGAGAATAGGGGGTTAACTGTCTGCGGGGTAATGCAATCAGCCTCCCACTTACCCCTCTCACCCTCCTCAAAACCCTTCTGTGCTTCCCCGTAGCGTCTCACCTTAGGGTCTGGAAGGACGAGCTCTCCTTCCTGCTTCTGATGCAGGGGCGCGTTGGTATCCAGTTACGTCACTGGATTTTCGGATGGGTGAGAACCAAACTTGCTTGGCTTCCAGGTAAGTTTTTCTATAAGTGGTTCCCCTTGTGTCCATGCATTAATGTTCTAATGCTAGTGTCTTTTTCCCCATAGGGGCCGGGGTACGGAATGCCGGGGAACAGGCACCGACCCGAGGTGAGCGGTGAAATCCTTGTGGAAATCAGGTAAGTCTTTAATGAGTGTTTTGGTAATGTCTTTTCATTCACTCATTAACGCTGATGTCTTTTTCCCCTTAGGGGCCGGGGTCCGAAAATGCCTGGATGCGGCGCGGACCCGAAATGAAAAGGGAATGACCCAACAGGTAAGTCTTGACATGGAGATTTAGCTTCCCTTTTCCCTTCTTTCTCTCACCCCTGTTCTTGTCTTTTTCTCCCTAGGCGCGGGGGCGCGACTGCGAATCCGGATGGTCGCTGCTGAACATGGAGGCGCCCTGTAAAGGTGAGTAGAATGCGGCGCTGCAGCGATCGATGCGATGTGCTTTTAAAAATAAATGTCTTCCTTTTCAGGATTGTCGGCGAAATGTCTCTGGGATGCAGATTTAGCAGGTGAGGCCTTTTCCTTCTTCTGTTCTCTTGTTCCCTTCCTTTGCAGGTGATTCAGGATGCTGGCAGGTGTGGCAGAAGTCAAGATGCAGGAGCAGACACGGTGAGCGTCCAGCTGCTAGATGCAGAACAACGCGAAGCACGTGTGGCTGATCGGGTGTGGTTTAAATAGCCTTGGAAGAAGTTCCTAGAATGTGTCCTTCCTCCAATCAGGTATGTATCCTTCCCCTACCACGCCCGGGTGGTAAATGAGTCCCACAGGTAAAGTAGTTCCTTTCAGGCCTCAAGGAGGCCGGGGTTCTGCAGCATGGTCTGCATCAGGTAAGTGCACCCAAACACTTTCATAATGAACCTGGCGCCTATGGCGCCAGGACTGACGTTTTCTATGAGCCTGGCGCCATAGGCGCCAGGACGCTGTCCAAAGGGCCCCTATAAGGGGTTGCTGGGACCTTCCCCGGGGACTTGATGTCCGCTTTCGGGGACGCAGGGCCTGAGCCGGCTCCCCAGGAGCGGGCATCGTGACAGAAGAGATCTCTGGAGCTGATACGCAGTATAAAGAGAGATAACTATTTCTCAGCCAAGTCAGTAGAAGCCTGTGATGCCATTCCATATGAACACAGACTGTTCAGCCAGACTTCATCGATATTCATGTTGCTCTTTATGCCGAGTATCCAGGTTGGAGCAAATACTAAATGGTTGCAAATGACCAGATGGGAACTGTTGCAGACAATCAACACTACCATAAAGGGATTCAATCCTATCAGGGAAGAGCTGAGAGCCATACGACTGATGACTCTTCAGAATATATACGTCTTGGATATGATCACAGCTATGGATGGAGGTCTTTGTGCAAAAACTGGAGAATCATGTTGCACATTTATACCTTCTCATGATGACGAGAATGGCACCCTGACAGAGGCTCTAGAGATGCTAACGAAGCTGCATGTCCAAATGGTGGACGAAGTGGAAGACATTGCTGATGATAGCTGGTTTGGAGTGCTCTTTTCTTGGGTTCCACAATGGATGGCAGATATTTTCAAGTTTCTTGTAGCCCTGATAGTAATGGTATTGCTTGGATTCTGTGTGATTAGGATAATAATCTCACAATGCAAGAAGACAGCAAAGAAAGCCATAGGGATAAAGATAATGAATGATGTTGAATCAGGATTGATGACCAAAGAGTTAACGCATGAAGAAATCAGAGATTTCGTGAAGGCCAGTATCCATGCACCTGAGGGAACAAAATTCCTGTATCCAAAGAATCATAAGAAGTATGTGGGAAGATGGATCTATTGTAGTCCAAGTGGCCAGTGCATGCTCATGACTTGGAACAAGGATGAGCATGTGAGATCAGCAAGATGCCTGAAATTAGTAATCAAGATATGGGTCCCAAAGAAGCATTTCTTCAGACAAGGCTGTCTAGATGTAAAGAATGATGGGAGAGTGGTCGATGAATCGCCCAGAAGGGGGAGTGTAGAGAAGGAGCCAAGTACCTCCACCTCACCCATCTCACCCATATTGCCTATATGTTGGGAGCCAGAGTGCGAGACATGTGCAGTACCAGTGAAAATACTGATACCAAAGAGAATCCGGGTGGCAAGGTTCCTATTGAGAAAGCCATACCTGCATACGAGTTAGTGTGATGGCCATTTGAATGAAATCCCAGAAGAAGCACACCAATTAATGAAAAAGCAGATTGGTGACATCACACAAAGCCAGACTGATGTACATAGAAGAGATGCAGAGATAAGAGAAGTGAATATAGTCTATAAAGCATCAAGACAGTATCAAGATAAGTGACATCTTGGGCTCGAGATGAGGAAACTTATGCTACAGAAACAATGAAGATATCAAGTCATTTTACACGTGTACAGATGCAAAGAAATGCAACCAGATGAAGTATTCTTGAGGCTAGCTTTGTAGTGAATAGTTTGCGGCATGCATATATAGGAATAAAGTTAAGAATTAATGATTCTGTGACGTGTTATAGCAGAGCTGGACTAAAGAATGAAGGACTTTCGTCCAGTGTGTCGAAGTTAAAAGAAAAAAAAAAAAATGGCAGAAGTGAATCTCAGAAAGGCGAGGGTGGATGAGCCCCAAGAAGCCAATGTCTTATCTGACTGGGATGAGGAGACGGTTACAAACGTGTGAAAGAATGAAATTCCTGTTCAGGAGGCAAGGACGAAAACAAGGAAGACGTCAGAGGTCTATTAAAAATAGTATTATAAATGCACTAGAGCTCAAATTTGTGGCCTGAATGGATGGAACTGGACAAACATGACGATCCACACCTACACAGAGAGGCAGAGCGTGCCTCTGATCCCCTGTATTCTCCAGGGCAAGGAACATTTCCAAGGCCAAATTCCAAGCCTTAATTGACGTGCAGACCACTGAGGTGATGATAGATGATATGCTAATTGGTGGGAATCTATGGTTATGACCAGCTCACCAGCACCTGGAAGTCCAGCCTGCGTGCTGCTAACATGGGTGGAAAAGTACTGACGGATGTAAGAGTGTCAACCAATTGTAGGGGCGTGCATGATTAAGAGCCCTATAGTTTGTGTAACCAATAGGACGTCATGTATTTGGCGACATTTATAGTGACCTGTTTGAGGGGAGGGCTTAGTTGCCCCACCTGACGTTAAAGAGCCTATCACTTTCTTAGACTAGTATGGAACGTATACTTAGATGTTCCCTCTAAGCCTATGACATTTGCCACTAGGCTTTTGTAGTTTGCCACGTAGGAGGACATTAGTAAGTACATAGGTTAACGTCATCAATGACAAGTTTTTACTGTAAGGAAGATGTTTTTTCTGAAGCAAATTGAGAGAAACCATGCTATGAGACGTCAGTTGATGTCTGTTTGTACTCCCTGTTTTAGATAATTGATATTAAAACATTTAACCTTTGCTAACTTCCTGAGTCGTTTGATTATTGATGTTCGAGTCATTTCTGCATCCCCATTCATCTCAAAGTATTGCTACCTCATCTTAAAGGGCTGGGTCGGCTGTCCCGGTTCACGCGTATGTGTTTGAATGTTCTGGGTGGGTGCCAGTGTGAGCGTATGCGAGAGAAGGTATATGGGTGAGTGACGGGTGGGTGAATGGGTATGAATGTGTGTGTGAATGTTCTGGGATGGGTGCATGTCTTTGTGGCAAATGTAGTGTGCAGGAATGTGAGAGATGATGTATGGGTGAATGACTGGTAACTGAAAGGGTGTATGTGGGGGTGGTGGAGGGAAGCCTGGAGATCACTAGAGCATTTGTGACACATCTTTCATTGACTTGTCATGTTTTACTGGTATTTTTGGGGAAAGCCAAGTTCATTTGTGTTATTACATGACTAAACTGACAGCAAGTCCAGCCATTGCTGACTGTGACATGACATGTATTACTGTTCATCTTTGATAAGGCAAGCATGATGAGTAGTATTACCTCGATAGACATTTTGGTGTAGCGGCCTATCTAATTCTTACTGTAACATGACTTTTTATAAAATGAGCATCTATGATGAAGCAAACATGATAAGTATTCTTATGTGTCTAGACTGGCGTACATTGGAACATTGGAACCAGTTCAGACAGGTTTTTCTATTAATGGCAAACCAACAGGATCATGTTCTCACACAGAAATACTGGCATATATTGGCAGACCCAGCTTTGTGCCTAGTGCCAGTAATGGTGCTATAAAAAAAAATCTCAAAGCGAACATGAGTATGTTCTTATATGTGAATAGTAGCATATGTTGGTGGAGCCATCATGGAAATGTATGGGCACAGACAGCATGAACATGTTTTTTATACTAGCATATATTGCACGGACCTGCATGACAATGCATTGGGAAATGCGCCTGTGCACTTTTGCTGACTTGCATCTATTGTACTTTTTTTCATGAGTTACCCTACACTCTACAAAACCGATTACAAACTGTCTGGCCTTTTACCCAAATGTCCACAGAAAGTGTGCTGTGTAATGCACCATTTTAACCCATTATTCAAAACATTTTATCAGGGCAGGGGGAAGAATCCCATTTACCCCCTAACCCCCTGCCCCCCAAACCCATTTTCATTAGTTCAGGCTCATTCGCTACGCTTGGTCGCATACTTGTGGGAAATATTTAAACCCCCCCAATAAAATAACTCACCAGCCACCACTGGTGGCTGATATATTTGGGAACCAGGCACTGCCCCCTTCTTTCTACGCTAGATGAAACATTTAAACGTTGATTAAAAAGATATTTACTTCATTGACTTGGAGTAGTGCTTGCCCCTGCAGTGGCATAATCATCAGGGTCATTGCGCACACGTGGTAGTCCGGGCCCCTAATTTCACATCCCTCTTAAAGCAATGCATGAACCCATGAACTGGCTCAAGGGTCTGGGGAGCGGGCTCAGCAGCGCTATAAAATATGGCGGCCAGCCAGTGTTTATGCGTAGGCTGGTCCGCACTTGCTGACCAATTCGGAGAAGAACTGAAGGACTGTGATGGTTGGTCCAGCTGCTGCAGCGACGCCGGTCCCCCATACAGAGATGAACGCGGACCAGCCGACTTTGGGTAAGATCATCAGACAACCCTACAGTTAGGGTCCTTGCGGAGGCGAGCCTTGGGTTATTGATTAGGGGGCTGGGGCTGTTGGGATTTTGAAGTGAGGATTTCCGGCTGCCTGGATTGGAACATGCTTTCTGGAGGGTGTGGGAGGGAGATTGGGCCATGGGGGGTGTTGTTGCTTTGATGTGGAGCCAGACTGGCCAGCTGCCATGTGCTTTTTGGGAGGGGAGGGGGAAGGCTCCATGACTCGAGCTCTCCCTCAGTGCACTTGATTTGGTTACTTGAGGAGATTGGTCACTGCTCGACCTGGGGTGGGGCTCTTTCCATCTGCCCAGTCCACATCACTCTGACCACTTCATGTGGGTGACAGTGATTAGCGGCCTGACCATATGGGCTTGGCATGTGATGGCAGGAGCTGGGCATATGAGGCGGCATATTACATATGGAAACCCTGTCAGGCAAATAAAATCTAAAGTGAAATGAATTGCCATTATCTTGTATTACTGGAGCATTTGAGGCTGCACTTGGCATACAATGGCAGTAATCGATATGCAAGCCTGCCCGTTTTGCCACAGTGCATTTATCACAATGCCACTTTTGTCAAAGAATGCCATGATACATTTCGCACGACAGCAGTTTCCCCGCATGCAAAGAGCATCCAACATGTGACGCGGAAGCTCCAACATGGGCGCTGGCCATGCTGTGGGGTGGGGTGGGAGCAGCAGAAAGTGACCAAGAGGAAAATGGCCGCCAAGGGGGAAATCACCTTTTCTTAGATGCTGAAACTTCAGAATGCCGGTACAGAACACCTTCCAAATATTCAAAATTCTCGCTGGGTGCTACAATTCACTTAGTTTAAGGAATCACTGTGAACTGACAAGGTCCTGAAAGGCTAAGAGCATAAAGAGATCTTCACAGCAAAAGTGGCCTGCCTGTGGATCTGTAAAAAAATCTCTGCGCAGCAGAGGTCTACCTGTGATCACAGCTGTCAGGGGCCTTCCTGATTAAACTTTAACATGTTATAAACTAAAAGTCAAATGTTTGCAATATAAGAGACCTGTTACTGATAGTAACCCATATTGTAGTTGTTTTTGATCCCATAGGGTTAAAATCTTGAATGAGAATTATATCTGTTATTTGATACAACAAGTTTGTTTTGTGCTAAGGAAAAGCCAAAAGCATTTAACAATTAAATTAAACCTGGCTGAGCTGCAAGAACTGGAAAGGCAGATTTCTTTTCCCAGAGGGAGGGCCTTCCTCTCAGCTGAAACTCAAGGCAGGTGCTAATTGCTGGTTAGCCTAGGACTAAACAATGGCCATCCTCCAACCCAGGAAATTGGAAGTGTGAAGGCAGTTGTAAACTCTCTTGGAAGGAGCTTCCCCCAAGGAGGGGGATGTACTGGGCTCACAGGAGAGACAAAGGGGTGGAGCCAAGTGACCATCTGTTGCTCAACCTGAACAAAGAACACATTTTAAAAGACTTCTAACTTGCTATCCAAAACGGTGAAAAATATTCAAATGACGGAGCTGTTAATTTAATTTCTGGCTACACGTGTGAAGAGGCAGCAGAACCTTGTGTCATGTTCTGGACAGGAATGGCAAGATATGTGATTTTATGCAAAATTTATGACTGTTAGAATTGTGAAAATGTACACACATGTCCCCATGTTAAACATGCATATTTGTGGAAATCTGCAGAAAAATCGGTACTTGTGTTCATAGCGAAAGGGCAAAAATCTGTAGAAAGGGGAGACAAGAACCCACCACGGCGGGGTTTTGAGGAATAGCTACTATGTAAAATATGGCATCTTTATGTGTGATTTGTATAAAGGTGACCAATGTAGAAATGTACATTTAACCCTTTAACTGCCATGGGTATTTCCCTCCAGTGCCAAGGCCTTTTTTGGCGATTTCGGTATTGTGGCCATTCAAAGGCTTGTAACTTGTTTGTTACATGAGATATCTCGGCCAAATTTAGCTCCTTTTCTTCCCACATGTAGGCAGTTGTAACGCCACTCAGGAATCCTAGGTTGCTGTAGGGGCGTGAGAGAAAATAAGCAAAAAGGGTGAAAATGTTTTTTTTTTTCAATAAATGCCAATAGAATGATGTACAAAGAAGCCTGTGGTTTTTTTTCCTTGAAAGAGCTAGGAACAAATGGTTTACTGTGCTGAATTCCCCAATTACCTGGCTTTCAAGAACAGGTTGAGTGGAAACAAAAAAAAAATATTTTGATGTGGTTATCAACTTTTTTGTGAGACGTAAGCGATTTTGGCCATTTTTTGCCAATTGGACATGCATGGATGGAATGGAAGAAAAGGGTAGGAAAGCCGAATTGGAGGACAGAAAGGCATATATTTCTGAAAAGTAGACAAAATTCCAAGTTTAGCAAGGGGTGATTTGCGTAGGTCAGGCAACAAATAGGTAGGGGAAAATGCCATAGATTGGGGGAAAAGTGGGAAATTGACCGAAAAAAAGATATGTGTTGGACATGGTTGGCTTGGTACGGCAATGGCTTCTATGAATTTTGAGAAAAGCAATGCTCCGCTACATTCCCCGACTCTTGTACTTAGGAAGGCACACAGTTTTTGTAGTGTTTTACAAAACAAGCAATACCACAAGCCAAACACTGAGCCATGGTACACAGGAGGTTTATGCTCACAGCCTGAACAGATGCACTTAGCAGGTGTAAATCAGGAAAACCAATGTGGGGAGGAACGGCAAGCATCCATTTTTTGAAAGAGCACAGACGGACCTTTCCAAGGGTAGGTGACTTGTGCAGGTTACAAAAGTGTATGGTGCCTAAAGCAGCGACTAAATGTAGGTCACATTGGGAAATGAAAGGGTTGTGTGACAAAGGGCACCAGCAGATGGGTCAAAATGTTATTAAAACCACACAAACGCAACAAATGTTATGCCTTCCTGCATTCCCACAGGTGTCCCGATGAAAACGGTACCTCACATGTGTGGGTGCACCAACCTGGGCGCCAAGGGGAAAGCCTAAAACACAGGTAACTCAAGTCTGTTTTCACACCTGAATTTCACACTTTCTCCAGACAGGCGCAACATACAGATATGGGCCTCGGGTGTCCAAGCCACCAAGGAAAACAGGAAATCCCATGCATTTCCGAAAAGAGGACACCCGTGGGAATCAGCAGAGGTATGATTTACGCAAATCGGCCCAGAATATATTACCCAGACATCCCCGCAAAGTCCGAAATGTGGGAAAAAAGGCATTTTCCGCACATTTCACTCGGCGCACCCACTGAAACATGCTGCCAAAAACACATGTCCTACCATTCTGTGTTCCCACAGGGGTCCCGATGAAAACGGTACCTCACATGTGTGGGTGCACCTACCTGGGCACCAAGAGGAAAGCCTAAAACACAGGTAACCCAAGTCTGTTTCGACACCAGAATTTGACACTTTCTCCAGACAAGCACAACACACAGATATGGGCCTTAGGTGTCTAAGCCACCTAGGAAAACAGGGAACCCCATGCATTTCCAAAAGGAGGACACCCGTGGGAATCCACTGAAGTATGATTTGCGCAAATCGGCCCAGAATTTATTACACAGACACCCCCGCAAAGTCCGAAATGTGGGGAAAAAAAACGCATTTTCAGCACATTTCACTCGGCGCACCCATCGAAAAACGCCGCCAACACCACATGGCCTACCGTCCCGCGTTCCCACAGGTGTCCCGAAAGAAACGGTACCTCACATGTGTGGGTGCACCTACCTAGGCGCCAAGGGAAAAGCCTAAAACACAGGTAACCCCAAGTCTGTTTCGACACCTGAATTTGACACTTTCTCCAGCTAAGCACAACATACAGATCTGGGCCTTGGGTGTCCAAGCCACCAAGGAAAACAGGGAACCCCATGCATTTCCAAAAAGAGGACACCTGTGGGAATCCGCAGAGGTATGATTTGCGCAAATCGGCCCAGAATGTATTACCCAGACACCCCCGCAAAGTTCAAAATGTGGGGAAAGAAACGCATTTTCAGCACATTTCACTCGGCGCACCCATCGAAACACGCCGCCAACAACACATGGCCTACCGTCCCGCGTTCCCACAGGTGTCCCGAAAGAAACGGTACCTCACATGTGTGGGTGCACCTGCCAAGGGAAAAGCCTAAAACACAGGTAACCCCAAGTCTGTTTCGACACCTGAATTTGACACTTTCTCCAGCCAAGCACAACATACAGATATGGGCCTCGGGTGTCCAAGCCACCAAGGAAAACAGGGAACCCCATGCATTTCCAAAAAGAGGACACCCGTGGGAATCCGCAGAGGTATGATTTGCGCAAATCGGCCCAGAATTTATTACCAAGAAGCCCCGGCAAAGTCTGAAATGTGCTGGAAAAACCCACATTTTTCACTTTGTCGTGGGTTCTGGGTAAAACATTCTGGTCCGCTTTGCGCAAGTTGGACCTCTGTGCATTCACACAGGTGCCCTCTTTTGGGAAATGCATGGGGTTCCCTGTTTTCTGGCTTGGACACCCTATGCCCAAATTTGTAGGTTATCTCCCCAAACCATTTTGTGATTATCAGTGGGTTAGCCTTTTCCCTTTGTGGCTAGATTGGTGAACCCACACATGTGAGGTACCGTTTTCGTTGGGACACCTATGGGAACGCAGGAAGGTTTGACATCTGTTGTTGGCAACGTGTTTCGGTGTCTGAGCAGAGTGAAATATCTGGAAATTGTGTTTTTCACCCCCAAATTTGGAATTTGCCAGGTGTTCTGGGTAATAAATTCTGGGCCGCTTCGCGCAAGTCAGACCTCTGTGCATTCCCACGGGTGTCCTCTTTTGGGAAATGCATGGGGTTCCCTGTTTTCCTTGCTGACTTCGACACCCTAAGCCGAAATCTGTAGGTTGCCCACATGAACAAATTGTGCTGTGACAAAAGGCTTGGGGTTACCAGCGGGTTACTCTTTTCCTTTTGCGCCCGCAGTAAGTGCACCCACACATGTGAGGTACCTTTTTCGTCGGAACACCTGTGGGAACGCGAGAAGGTATGACATCTGTTGTTGGCGATGTGTTTCGGTGAGTGGACACAGGGAAATGTCTTTGAAATTGGCGGGAAATTAAGACAATTCTCAGACATTTCGCTCTGGCCACCCACTAGGCCCCATCCTTTGGGGGGCCTGCACACTATTTCCTGGTGGCCCTCCCTCCAGCCCCCAATTGGATGAGGGGCCACCTCATGTACTCCTGCCTGGGGGCATAAATCTCCCCCCAGGGAGGGCTACAAGGGGTGGCCCCCCTTTCCACTTTGTGTGGGTAGGGGGAGGGCTACCACCATTTCAGGGGGGCAAAAAAATCCCAGGCACCTTACCCCCATCCCCGTTGCTTTCCGTTTATTTTTTGTTTCTTTTTTTTGCCCCCTTCCCTGGGGGCAGATCAGCCATCTGTCCCCAGGGTTGCACACATATGTGCCCCCATGCTTTGGGGTCTGGGGGGGTGAGTGCTACTTACTGTAAGCAGCCCCCACCTCCCCCCCACATTCAAAGACATCCCTGTGGCTAGTGGGCATTGCTGCCCGTGCATCGATCGCCCTGCGCCCAATCCGCGGGCAGCAATGCTGTCACAAAGGGTGTCATTGGAAATGGGAGAGTCTCCCCTTTCCAATGACACCCTTTCTGACAAAATCTGTGGTGGCTCAGGCCCCCAAAACCCCTCCCCCTTCCCATCACAGTATTTTTTTGCTTTTTTTTGTTATGCCCCACCCCTGGGGGCAGATGGTCACCTGTCTGCCCCCAGGGGTCATTATATATGTGCCCCCATCCTTTAGGGGCCGGAGGGGTGAGGGCTGCTTACTGTAAGCAGCCCCCCTACACCTCACGTCACAAACGTTTCCCTGGTGTCTAGTGGGCATTGTTGCCCGCGCATCGCGCGCCCTGCGCCCAATCCGCGGGCAGCAATGCTGTCACGCAGGGTGTCATTGGAAAGGGGAGGGTCTCCCCTTTCCAACGACACCTCCCCTGATCTCCGGCTTGATATACAGCTAGAGATCGAGGGGGAGAAAAGTGAATACTCACCTTATATTTTCACTGC
Source organism: Ambystoma mexicanum (assembly GCF_040938575.1). Lineage (NCBI taxonomy): Eukaryota > Metazoa > Chordata > Amphibia > Caudata > Ambystomatidae > Ambystoma > Ambystoma mexicanum. The sequence continues at coordinate 836,847,387 of NC_090925.1, forward strand.
AGCAGCCGAAAATGGCTGCTGGGTGATTTTACTTTCAGTTTCACGCCGACGTGAAACTGAAGGTAATCCAGCCCCCTGGCAGTGAGGGGAGACCTCCGCCTCACATAGCCCAGGGGTTGGATTACAGTTTTGAGCGATCCCTGCTTTGCAGGGATCGCTCAAAACAAGGTGCCAAAAAGGACGAGCTATCTTGTCCTTGGCACTGCACATGCAAATATCTCGTCCTTGGCATTGTAGGGGTTAATATAAAATCAGACTTGGAGACCAATGGCTAAAGGGATGTCTCTGAGGATTGTAAAGCAAATTATAAAACCTGCCATCACCCAGCCTTGAGCCAATCACTCAAATTGCAAGGCGGAGATGAAGTATTGACCCTATCCCAGCTCAAAGGGGCAAGCTTAGCTAACCCGGCCCACACACCCCCTTTATGATGTCATTTTATAGCATAAATAGAGATAGCTAACCAGACATAGAGACAGACTGATCCACTCACCCTCCTGATGCTGGCGGAGCACCCTGCTGCTGAAATCCACCTTCCTTGTTCCAGACTCCACAAACTTGGCAAAGCAAAGGCCTATTGCATAGCTGAACCATCCTCAGCTAGGCCTCAAATTCTAGAACAGAACCCCAAAAGCCTAGGCAAAGCATCATAATACAGCCGGGCTGTGCTGTTACTGCTTGCCTGCGGAACTGAAATATCCTCAGAACCAAGAAGGGAAGATCCCCGTCCAGTCTTGTGCCCTGCTGTGACCAGAGCGCATTGCTGACCCTGTCCAGTCCTGTGCCGTGCTGTGACCAGAGCGCCTTGCTGACCCTGTCCAGTCCGATGTGCCCAGCTGTCAGTCCCCGATAGGTCCAGAATCATGACCATCCAAAATCCTGACGGTCCAAAATCTTAAATCCATTTTGTTTTGTGAGTATTAACATAAAGCTAGAAATTGTTGATTCCCGTGCATTATCTGGTCCCCTCCTAACCTCTGAACTATCCTTACTTCCATAATCAGTAACATTGTCTAAATCTATAGTGAAATCTTATTCTGTCTATCTGTAAAAGCATCTTTTTCGTAGTCATTTGTCAACTTGATCTATTAATTTCTTTCGAGTGACCAGCCTAGCGCTTCAAGGTGGACAGCGAGGAACCAGGACTGAGTCGCGAATCACTCCTGCCACTTACCTGTACCGTCCTGGTGGCTTAGCTTGGATGCTCTAGTCCATAGCCAATATTTTCTGATTTTAAAAATAAGGCCTCTTCCCATTCTCGCGCCTATCTCGCAAAAATGACCTTTACTGAAATTGCTATAACTCCCTCAGTTTTTGAGATAGAAACGAAGTTTCAACCCCTACTTGTAGCTAACATCCATATCTATCCATAGAGCCCAAACCAGTGCGTTTCTCCCCTTATCACGAATATCGCGCACAGAAAAGTTTGCCGCAAATTTTCATTTTGAGAAATTTTTACACGTGTAAAATAGATTCAAGTTGCTTCCGAGTTGGATTTTAAGATTGCAAATGTTTTCTGCTGACTAAATCACTGCATATGTTTGTGTGCAACTGTTCAAAGCAGCTCCCATAGGAATTTACAACAAATTAAGCATTTTTCCACACATTTAGAGTTCTTGCTCAGCCACTTTAAAAGTAATTCTGACAGTTGAAAAGCCCACTTAATTTTTCTCTTTCTGTGTAAGGGGGAAGGGGGAGGGGGGAAGTGAGCCACTGTGAGCCTCATTACGAGTCAGTCGGTCCGGAAATAACGGTGGCGGTAAACCCGCCGCCACCGGTGTTTCCGCACCGGCTGATCTCGAGTCCTGCAGGCGGGAGGTGTCATTCCTGCCAGGTCTGACCTGGTGGGTTTAACACCACCCGCCTGCAGGCGGACGTGGAAACACCGGCACCATTACAAGATGGTACCGGTGTTTACACTTCCCCATTCCCATGGAGTCCTATGGGACTCCATGGGAATGGGGATTTACTGAATTCCGCCTCTGGAATTACCGGGTCACCGGGGTTGTAATGCCCCAGTGATTCCAGGAATCACGGAGGCGGAATGGTAATACGAGTCCGGCGGTAACCTGCCGGAATTTCAGGCACGGTTACCGCCGGACTCGTAATGAGGCCCTGTTTGACTTGTACTATTCCTGAATACCTGCTCTCTCCTTCCATCTCTTTGCATTGCCTATTGGGGGGTTGAGAAGTGTTGCAGGGGGATTTTCTAACCATTGTGCTATCTGATCTGAAACCAACACAAAAGTATTCGTTTCTGTGCTGCATTTGTATTAAAGACATCATTCTGTGTTCTGTGTTCTGTCACCCCATTGGTGATTGTTGTTTACCTATTAATATATATATACTGTGTTTTTGATCTTAACTAAGTAAATAAATAATACCTTTTACAAACCAGCCTGATTTCTGGTCCAGCGTGACCTGGGGTATTCTTAAATAAGGGGTGTGATACGAGTGGTACATCTTTCAAATAATTGAATCTATATCTTAAATAAGTTTTTCCATTGCGCTGTACACTAGGCCGGGAGCAGAGTGTATCGCCTGATTGAAATCCTTAACAGAAGAGAGAAGGCAGAAGCAAAGAGGAAGGTCTTGAGGTGCTTCCTTACCAGAGATGGTTCTCCTCAAGTTTCAGAGCAGCAGGGAGGCCGTTCCAGAGGCAGGCCCCAGCTGAAGAAAGAGGTCTACCACCAACTTGTTGCTTGGAGAAGCAACTGGCCCCGAGGGAGATGAAGGTGGAGGAGCAAAGAGCTCGAGTAGGAAGGTATTTGCTAAGAGAGAGTTTGAGGTATCGACGGCCAAGGCCCCAGAAGAGCTTGTGGACAATGCAGAGGGCCTTGAACGTAATCCTTGCAGCTACTGGGAGCCAATTCAGAGATTTCAGTACTGGAGGGATACAATCTCTAGGCTTGAGGCCAAGGACAAGTCTTGCAGTCCTGTTCTGGATGAGTTGCAGAGGGCGGAGAATAGAAGCAGGCAGATTTAGAAATAGGCTGTTGCAGTAATCCAGCCTTGAGAGAACCAGAGCTCTAGAGACAGTGAGAGTCTGGGGGAAGGAGAGGAAAGGAAGAATACCTCTGAGGAGGTGCAGTTGGTATTTTGACTTCTTAGAGACGTCGGAGATGTGAGGAGAAAAGGAGAGCGTAGAGTCGAAGATGACCCCGAAGTTCTTAGCCTGATAGGTGGGAGCAGGAAGAGAGCCAAAGGAGGCCAGCCAGAGAGTGACAGGAAAGGAGGGTGCAGGTGTGCTGATGAGGAGAATCTCTGTCTTACTGGCATTAAGGCAGAGATCGTTGGCGGCAGACCACTCCCGTATAGCAGACAGACAGTCAGAGATGAGAGAAGGAGAAGAGGTGGCAGAGGGAAGCCTAAAAACGAGCCGAGTGTCATCCATATAGCACTGAAAGTTGGAGCAGAGAGCGGCAATGCACTGGGCGAGAGGTGCCAGGTATTGGTTGAACAGCCAGGGAGAGAGGTTAGATCCCTAGGGAACACGACGGGTAGAGAGCGAGAGAGGAAAGTAAGGACCCAAGTTGGACCTGGGAGGGTCGATCAGAGAGGAACAACGTCAGCCAGGCCAGAGCCTGATCGATGATACTCAGGTTATCACAGAGACGATTGAGCAGGATGACATGGTTGACCGTGTCAAAGGCAGAAGAGAAATCGAGTAAGATGAGGACAGAGGGGAGATTAGAATCAAGGTTAGAGAGCAGGTCATCACAGATGTTCAGGAGAGCAGTTTCTGTGCTTCTGGCTGCTCTGAAGCCAGACTGATGGTCATGGAGACAACCAACAGATTCAGTGTGAAGATTAAGCAGGGAGATGGCCATCTTTTCTAGGAGTTTGCCCACGAAAGGAGTTATAGAGATTGGGCAATAGTTAGCCGGGCAGGAGGGTTCGGCTGAGGGTTTCTTGAGAAGAGGGTGCACAAGAGAGTGGTTCAGGGGAGAAGGGAAGGCTCCAGTGGTGTCGAAGGAGTGGTTGCAGAAGTCAGCCAGGGCAGGAGCGAGGGTGTCAATGTGGTCCTTGATGGTTGTGGAAGAACAGGGAAGAACCTGTTTTGACGAGACTTTCATAGATCGGACTTGTCTAGAAACTTCATTTGAGGAGAACAGAGGAAAGGAAGAGAAAGAAGAAGGAGAGGTGGCCACAGGGGGGCCAGAGGTAGAGGAAGAGTAGGGGGAGGAGGAGAGGATGGACAGGATGTCCTGGGTTTTAGAGATGAAAAAGCATTGAAACATTACACGGGTATTGGAAGTTGCACTTTGCATATGCTGTCAGTGCCTAGACATGTGAGGCTGCACCTTACATGCAGCAACTATACCACGCATCCGAGGCACTGGATGGCATTGCTGGTGCATTTGAGGCTGTCCTTGGCAAATGATGGCAGTGAAGGGACGTGTGTCAATAACTAGACTTATATGGCCTTACAGGGGCCTTTTCGGCAACATGTGGCTCATGACGGCAGCTAAAGGACACGTGGTTCTGCACATTACATGTTTATATGTGACACTGGATGGCATATCTGAATCACACAAGGCCGCACTGGGCATATGATACCATCCCCCTGATTTTTCAGACTGTACCTTGCATATCATGGCTACGCATGGCATGTGAGGCTCCAACATGTGCAGATGGCAGTAAGTTACATTTGACATATTATCCCCACAATTAGGAATCTGGGCTGTAATTAGCACATGATGAATCTGCCTGGCCTGTGAAGCCCTAACTGCCTGAGGACAGTACACTTAGGCTATGTTTGTTCTGGGTGTACTGTCACATCACACACCCATCAATGGGATCGCAAGGCAGCACGGTATTTAAAATACAGTAAGCTACTAAAAGCAGGCAAAATACTGTTTTAGTTACTATGTGTAATTTTATTAACTGTAAGCTTACATTTATTTTACATTTTTGCAACATCACTTCCGGTACTATCATTAGGGTGAAAGGTCACAGAACGCCACTTCCTGCCGCGTCACTTCTACAACCGTTGCCTGTTTGATGCACAGCAAGGCTTTTTCACGAGTCTCTTGAAAGCAGTGGTCGAAGTTTATGAAAAAGAAATAGTGGAACTATGTTCCCTTCTGACCTGTCCCCGCTCCCCACAAACCCCATTGCCACGCACAATACAAACCCCCAAACACATGCGCCTTAAGTATGAGGGAACGTTCAGTGCAGTGCACTGAAGTGCAAGTTTCAACTTCATCCTACACTTTTATTTTAAAACGAAACCATTCCTGAACGGTTTCTTTTTTTAAATAAAAGTACAGGAACAGTCAAACTTAATTTTAAAAAAAGTAGAGGAGCACCGCTCCCGCCCACTTCCATCACGGCTTAAACTGAGCTCTTTGTGTGCAGCACAGGGCCGGGCAGTTTCCTCATCGTTCTAGCCAGCGCCGCAAGGGTACCAGGTGGGGGCAGATAGCCTGTGCCCCATGGCCGACAGGTAGGGGGCAGCCCGAACATAAGAACACTGCATGGGGCTGCTCCTCCTCTCCCCAGTCACTCTTTCATGTCCCCTGTGGGGGCAGCCACAACGACGCCAGACCAAGCAGGAAGAATGAAGGGCAAGGTGGAAACAACACCTTGCCCTTCCTCCCTAGGAGGTGCTAAGCTCCTAAGTCAGGAGTGGCAGGAAATAGGCAGGGACCAACAGAGAAAGCACCTCGGGATGCGGATGCCGTCGGCGCCAGCCGTCCGGGGGGCTGGCAACACAGCCCCCCACACAGGCACAACAAAGACCCAGGGCCAACCCCTGGGTCCAATATAAGGAGCTGCTTTGGCAGCAGAAAAGCAGAAACCAGTTTGGGGCCCTGCACAGGGACCCAAGCGAAAGAGTACTTTGCGCACGCAGAGTCTCTCTCTTCTTTTTCCCAGAAGCCTCCCACCGTAGAAAAAGGGAGAGAGGAAAGAGAAAGAAGACAGGACACCGTACGGTGGCCACACTGTCATGGGACGAGGCAGGCGGCACGGGCCAGAGAAGGGCAACCTCAGGGCCCGGTGCCCAAAAGTACAGCATAGTATGGTTACTGTAATAATGAGTATGTTTGTGTATGACCATAAATTGTGCAATAGAATTCCACTGCCTTTTATTGCCAACACTCACCCAATGTTTTCGTGTACTACCTGGGTGGAAAGATAAATGGTCATAGCCAGGTTTGTGTTTTTCTCCTGTCTGCATCTGGGTGCACTGGTTAATGGGGCAAGTGGGAATGGTAGCTGAAAGGAACACACTGGGTGCATGTTGGACCTGAAAGCCCCCGTGCCCGCCCACAGAGCCACCCTGTGCCTTCTAGTCACAAAATAACCACTAACTCTTTTTTCGAAACCTTTCTTTTAAAACCTTCTGGTTTAGTTCTATGTTGCCTTCTGGTTACAGTTGAACAAAAAAGTTTGAATTTGTGTGTTTACATCTTTCACAATGAAGAGTTACAAACCTTTGCCAAACTCTGACCGTCACACCAATTTTTTGGTTGGTGTGTTTGCAAGTTCTAAAACTAAAGCTGCAAAACCAAAGGCACTTATTGTCTTAGTATGTTTTTAGGATGGAATTACTTTGCATTAAATTACTTCTCAAGGGGAGCCACCAGGGGGCGCTGAGATGTGCTGATGCTTCTCAGCCGATCTCCTCCCCAGGGCGCTGCATTTCTGTGCTAGGAGCCCCCCAGCATTCATGTAGCCTGCCCGAACCCCCCCTGGAGGCATCTGATGGCGTCAGGAATAGTCTGAGCGAAAGCCCGGTGATTTTCGGTCCCGAATTCATGAAGATTGCAGGTTCGTGTCTGGAGACACTCGGAGCCTGGTGAGCGTCCCCCGTTGGGAGACCCGCGCGAGCCTGCCCTGTCGCGCGGTTGGGGGAGAAGCGGAGACCTGTTGCTTTCCGTGGACATTTACAACGCCAATGGAGACTTCCACCAAGCGCAGTTGTGAGCTGTAGCGGGAGGTCCCCCGTACTGCAGGAGTTGGATTAGGTGGCTGGAGGCTGCGAGGTGGCCAGGTGCGGGAAGAGCTTGGGGGAGTTTGGCCCTCGGATGCCCTGTGGCGTTCGGCGGTGACAGGGTGGGTGTTGGACTTTATGGAGCTGAAGATTCCCGAGCAGCTGGCGGGGTGTGAATCCGGGGGCCGCTGAGGGGAGCAGCTTGCTGGCTGGATTGCAGTGGGCTCCGTGGCGGCCCTCACCCCCCCCGGCGAGGTCCTTTGGTGGGCCGCACCCCATTGCTGCCCTCTGGGGGGCTCTGGCCCTGTGGTGCGTGTGGTCGTGCGACAGTGGGGGACCCCTGGACTGCGGATTGCGGACTGTGTGTTTTCGTTGGGCCTGGGAAAGGAGTTTTTGGGCCCGGCACTGGCGGAGGCGGAGATCAAGCTCTGCAGGGGGACACTTTAGCGGTGGCGTGCTGTTGTCCCCCCTCCATTGCAAGGCACCGAGATTCCTCTCAAGTGGATGCATCGTGGTGGATCGGTGCTGCTTCTACCTAGAGGTGCTCGGCCAATAATTCTAAAGGGCCGGGCTGAGTGAAGCAGACCGGCTTTGCCATCTGTGGGTGATTACCATCTGGGTCTGAAGGGTGCAGTGAGACATTTATTTTATTGGAAGTTGGATATATATTGATGGTTGCTTCTGCAGCGCCCCACCCCATTGGAACACTGCACCCCTGGGGAGATTGCAGGGATTGGCCGGGCCGGTGTCCTTCTTGGCTGTGAGTGCACCGTTGATGCAGCTCCGTGTTCCCTGCTGGTTGGAGGGGGACCCGGAGTTCCTCCTTGGCCCCCCTGGGATAGCGCCTCCAGTTGCTGTAACAGAGTGTTCACTCGCGCTCTGTGAGCTATGGGGGCCCCTGAAAGGTATTGAGTGCTAAGCCTTGGAGGGCGGGTGGCTCGAGGTGGGCCTTGTGATCAGATGTGCAGAGGGTGAGAGACTGAACCCAGGGTCGCTTCCGCAGGGAACCCGAGGGGCTAGTGATTGCTAGATTGGAGGCTGCGCTGGAATTTGATGCTTGGGGTGCAAGCGCTGCAGAGATTCAGGCGTTCCACTCCCCAGGATACCATTCCCACCAAGCAGGAGGCTAGCCAGCCTGGAACAATGGACACTTCAGACATGAGTCGTAACATAGTGGCTTTGTTAGAGGAGATCCGCGGTTTTCACGCAGATATAAGCAAGAGACTGGACTCCCTTGACAAGAAAGTGGACGATGTGGAGGATCGCGTTCAGGCTCTCGAACCTAACCAATCTGCTGCCGACCTCTTTGAGACGCAATTTGATCTGCATCTTGTTGATCTGGAGAGAAGAGAGGAAAAGATTTTGCAAAAAACTGGATGATTTAGAAAATCGAGAACGGCGCTCCAATCTCAGATTCTTTGGGGTGCCGGAACAGGAGGGGGAAACGCAAGCCGACATTAAGCAAAAGGTCAAGGAAATAATAAGCTCTTTATTTGGGGGTGAAAATATTGATGTACCTAACATCGATAGAGCTCACAGAGCTGGAGGCCGCAGGGGCGACCCTCGCTCGATTATGGTGAAGTTTCATTACTTTGTTGAGAAATCCAAAATACTGGAGCTGGCCCGTAAGGGGGGTCCGATTGACTGGAAGGGTGCCAAGATATCCATATATCAGGATCTGTCAGCTTTCACTTTGGCTCGTCGGAGACTGTGTGGCCCCTTAACAAAGTGGTTGCAGGGTAAAGGAGTGCGATATAGGTGGGGCAGCCCTTTTCGCGCTCTTTTGAGTTTAATGGTGAGAAATATGCTCTTGTATCAGAAGCAGACATCCAGAGGGCGATGGGTGAATTGTTGAGCGACCTTCCTATGGAGCAGGAAGCAGTTGGGGAAGGATCCAGCGAAGGTCTTTGTAAAGAATCATCGGGATTCCTGGGGCGGCGAAGGATCCGGGGACACAGGAAATATAGAAAAATGACACCTCCCTCTCCGGGACTTTCGGGGACCTGATTGGGGGGGGGGTCCTGCTATTTCTGTGTTTTCTCGTTCCTCTTTGGAGGGCAGTGACGCTGTGTCTGGGTTTGTAACACAGATCTTGAGTTGGTAAAGTCGGGTTTGCTACATGTTCGGATTGGAGTTTTTTTTTTTTCTTTAAGCTGGGGGGCTCTGGACAAGATGATTTTTCTATGAGGTTTTTTCGCCCTGGTGGGGGCGGTCAGAGGTGGCCTGAAGGCTCGACGAGGCGATGTCGCAGCCTTTTCAGGCGCTCATAGGTTGGGGTGTTTAGGGTGGGGGAGTGGGGTGGGGGAAGGGGAAATGTACGAGCTACTGAGGTTGTGAAGTTGAACCGGTTTCACTTTGTTTGAATGTTGTGCACAGGGGTTCCTGAGTCAAGCATATATCTCGGCCTCCAACAGGAGGTGGGTGGAGTATTTGGCCGCTCCTATGGGTGATTCTATCCATTCCCTGTCGGTGGGGTCCCGAAACGGGTGATGTTTGAACTCTACAACAAAGAGGTCATTGATTTTGAGGGAGTTTACCAGGCTCAAGCTGCACTTCTTCTTTGTTCAGGAATCACACTGGATTAAGGGGAGGGAACCGGTCTTCAAATCTAGGGCAATTCAGTATATGTTCCGAGCTTCCTATGAAACAAAGAGGAGAGGGGTGGTTCTTTTGGTTTCCACAGATGCACATTTCACTCCCAAGACACAGAGGTCAGATCCAGAGGGGCGTTTCAACATGGTTAAGGGGGGAAGTGAAGGGTTGTTTGTACACTTTTGTGGGAGTTTATGCCCCTAATGAGGCCCAAGACATGTTCTGGCAGGGGTTGGGGCGGAGGATTAGAGATTTTGCTGAGGGAACGATAATTGTTGGGGGAGATTTTAATATGGTGTTATCCCCAGACAGGGACAGGAAATCGACTAGGCCCTGCCCAGACCTTAGAACTCAACAGAAGTTAGCGGATACTTTTGCCCAGGTGAACGAGGAGTTGGGATTGGTCGACGCTCATCCTGCTGGTGGTACTTTGGACCCTCTCTACACTTCTTATCCTCTGTGCATCAGTCCTTTTCCAGGATCGATTATGTGCTAGTAGATTCCTCAGTTAGGGAGTACATCATGGATTTTGGAGTAGACACAGTCCCATGGTCCGACCATGACCTAGTTAGAATCACTTTGGGAGTTCCGTTGATTGCTCATAGAGCGTCGCGATGGGTATGCAATGACTCTCTGTTAATGGACAAAGAGCTACGGAAATCTCTCCTAGTTTCTATCAATGAATACTTCACTTTAAACGATACTGGTGAGGTTGATGCTAGAGGGGTGTGGGACGCTTTTAAGGCTACCATCAGAGGGGTTCTAATGGAAATGGAGGCTAGAAGAATGAGGATCCGGTCTAGTGAGGAGCGTAAATTGAGGGAACAAATTCTTGCTATTCAGCCGGGAGGTATGTTAAAATTGCAGATAAGTCCAGTTCAGCGCGAACACCTCCAAAAACATAGGGCGAAACTGTCTGCACTTCTTGTTGGACAGACGGAGAAAAAATTGGTGTTTTTGAAACAGCGCTACATGGAAAAGGGGGAGAAGGCGGACAAGATTCTGGCCTGGAAGTTGAGGGAACTTTGCAAAAGTAGGAGAGTCTCCTGCATTGTCGATCAGCGAGGGGTAAAATGGCTGGAAGATGGCCAAATTGCAGAGCAGTTTAAATTGTACTATGATGAGCTTTATGCTACCGAGTATTCGGGTGATGGCTCTGATGTGGACTGATTTTTGGGCTCTCCCCCCCTTCCGGGTCTCTCCCAAGAGAGCGCTGCCTCCCTAGAGTTGTCCATTACCTCACAGGAGGTGGTGGATGCCATCGCTTCTTTGAAGAATGGTACTGCTCCAGGGGATGATGGGTTTACTGTCTGATTTTATAAGATGTTTCGGTCCACTTTAGCCCCGTTTCTAGCTAGGGTGTACAATGGTGTGTTGGATTCAGGTTGTCTTCCTCCCTCTCTGATGTCGGCCCTCATTGTAGTCATTCGTAAGGAAGGTTTTCTCCCCACCTTGGTTCATGGGGACCAGGTAGGTTTTATCCCTCGACGCCAGGGATCCGATAACATCAGGAAAACACTGGGCCCGATGTATGAGGTGTCCAAGCGAGAGTCAGAGGCTTACCTCCTCTTGCTGGACTCCGAAAAAGCTTTTGATCGCGTTGAGTGGCTATATATGGCGAAAGTGCTCTGGAGGCTGGGTTTTGGTGATAACTTTTGTGGTTGGGTTTCAGCCTTATACAACAGTCCCACTGCTCGGGTGTCAGTAAATGGTTGTATGTCAGCAAGTTTTTCGCTATCCAGAGGAACGCGTCAGGGGTGTCCTCTATCCCCCCTGTTGTATGCACTGGCTATGGAGCCTTTTGCCACGGCAGTCAGGGCGGACGATGGAGCGTCGGGGGTGCACTGTGGGGACTATGAGTTCAAATTGTCCCTCTTCGCGGATGATATTCTGGTGTACTTGACTGACGTCTACACTTCCCTTCCGCGGCTGTTGGAATTGATTCGCTGCTTTGGGACGTTCTCTGGGCTTAAGGTTAATATCTCCAAGTCTTGCATTATGCCCAGGGGTGAGAAGGACCAAAATATTATGGGTGATACGGAAGTACTTGGTATACGAGTCGAGAATATCAGTATTAGATATCTGGGCACTAACTTACAGAAGGATTTGAGTAAGATTTATGAGTTACATTTTCTTCCCCTGCAGGCTAAGCTTTTTGAAGATCTGGTGAGATGGGCTCCCCTCACTCTGTCATGGTTTGGACGTATGGTCTCGATCAAGATGAATGTTCTCCCCAGGCTTCTCTATCTTTTCACCTCTCTCCCTGGTCTTATTCCGGATTCCTTTTTTGTGTCTCTTCGATCGCGGATTCTCCGCTTTGTATGGGATGGCAAGAGAGCCAGAGTTAAGTTTGGTACCTTATCCCTTCCTAAGGCGCTCGGAGGGTTTGGTCTCCCTGACTAAGTTGTATTATAAGGCAGCTCAGTTGCGGATTATGTTAGAGCATTTGCGAGAGGACCTTAGGACATACTGGTCATATATAGAGGATGTACAGGTTCACCCCTATAAGGTCAGGGACTTGCTATGGTCCCTTCCGCGCTCTCATCCAGTAGCTGTACGAGCCCACCCGATTCTATCGGTTCTATAGGCTTTGTGGACACCAAACAGGGAGAACAACATGCTCTCATCTTGGCCTTCCCCCCCTTTCCTCCTTGTGGGGTCCTCCACTCAGCTTAGGGAACAAGGGTTTTGGAGGGACACAGTCGTGGTCATGCCAGCGGATTGAGAGGGCCACCCAATTGTTTGCCCTGGGGAAGTTTGACTTTGTTCAACTAGCAGGAATGCTGCCAGAAAATCCCCCTTCCATTTTTGATTATTTGTGGATTAAGGGCATGCTTACTAAAGCTGACTGGGGAACGTCCCTTTCCCGTCCACTGACTCCGTTTGAATCAGTGTTTGTGGAGACAGAGTCTAGAAGGAGGGCTCTCGCTAAGATCTATGGGGTGCTGGTTGCAGCTAATCCAGAAGGCAGACAATCATTTAGACAGGTGTGGGAGGAGAGAATGGGGGTACCCATTGAGGAGTCTACGTGGGGCTCTGTTTTTGGGTCTGTTTTTAAGGGGGGGGGGCTCTACACAGCAGCAATGGGACATAACTTTAAAATTCTCCACTCCTGGCATCGGTCTCCTGTTACACTGTCCAAGATGTATCCCAACGTGTCTCCTATGTGTCCTAGAGCCTGTGCTAGTAGAGGAACTTGGTTCCATATGTGGTGGGAGTGCCCGGTCATACAGGTCTATTGTACAGAGGTACTTAGTTGGATTAAGGGTATACTGGTAACATGTCCCTCCCTCCACCCCCTGGAGGTCCTTTTGGGTACTCCCTTACCGGAGAGTAATGACGAGCCTTTTTCCAGAGTGGAGGGGGCGATGTTAAGGCTGGGAGAATGGCCTTGGCTCAGAAATGGAAGTGCCCTCAGGCCCCTACGAAAGCGGAATGGTATAATAAGCTCCTAACTCTCTTTACATATGAGAAGTTAGCCGCTATCGCCAATGATAATATGTCTTCTTTTTTACAGGATTGGACAATTGTATTATTGAATGAGGACTGTACAGCCTTAACGCTCTAGCTGTTTTTGAGCTCTGCCCAGAGTGTATAAATGCAAATATGGGGATTAATGTGTGGTTGTACTACGGGTTTCCGCAGTTCTTGGGGACTTCGCCGATAGAAAGGGATTTCTGTTACGCCTTTTTTGGTTTAATTCTGTGGCTCTTCCTCTTGTGCACTGTAGTAATTTTGAAACCTTTCTTTTATTGGTCTGTTGATTCCTCTGTAGCTCTTTGGTTGGGGGGAATTGGGGGAGGGTTGGGTGGGCTGGGGGGTGTGAGTTTTTATTGTATATTGATTTGGTTGTGTTGCTTAGGTTTTTTATGATAATTCTGTTGTCATTGAAAAAGTTTCAATAAATACAAAGTGGAAAAAAAAATACTTTTCAAGCTGCAGTAATTCTCATTTTGCTTCACACAATCATTTTTTTAAATGTGCCTGGTTAGTTTATATTGTAATTTGGGTGTTTTTCAGCACATTTATATCAGCAGACTGGTCTTAAATACAGTCTCCGGCTCTTGAATAAAGTGTGCAATCCTGAGCAAATCGATTTTTCCACGCTATGCCATACTTCCCAAAATGAGTATGCCAGGTGCAGGCTTTACCTTATATGGACAGGAAGGGAGGAATCCAGGTATGGCCGCTGGGAAAGCAGGACGGCCGGTGTGCATATAGGCCTATATGCCCTATTAGACTGGGGAGATGGTAGTCTGGTCCTGGTTCTTTCATTTGCATTCAGGGACTTGTAGTTCTACAGGTCATAGAAGGCAAACAAAGCAAAACCAGAACTGGATTACCATCTCTCAAATGGAATGGGTCATTTTGGCTTGGATTGATATGGGCGTGGTCGGGGTGGCAGAACACCATGAATGTGTTTTGGAAGGTGGCACCCAGAAGGTAAGGCATGGATATTTTGTTGGCTGAGCTGGTGTTTGGCACTTAGAGGCAAGAGAGACCCCATGGCTTGGCTCTACCCATTGGCTCGGGAGGATAGCTCAGCGGCAACAGGCTCGCCTTGGAAGCAAGACAACACGTAGCAACACAGGTTCGATCCCCATGTCCGCGCTTAGAAATCACTGGGTGTTGAGTGTGTTATAAATAACCTATCACATCATGAATGCTTTGGCTCCCCCACTCCTAGGCACAAGCATGTTGCTAATCCTCTGAACTGTGCCTGCCCCGTTGGCTTCCCACACCAGCCCCCATACAGGATGCTTTAGCAACATGGTTATGTAGTCAAAAATACCTGTCCACAAGTGTGCGCTGAGTCTACTTGGAAACCATTCACTTATTACAAAAATGTGTTTGGTATGGGGGAAGGGCGGTACACACTCTGGGACGAAGGGCTGAGTCAGCTGAACCGGAGTATTGAGACCGTGCCGCACAGTGTTGCGCTCAAGCTAACCATGTGGATGGAGTAGGTTATCCATCATACCTAAAAAGTGGAACCGGTTAATGGAGTTGGGGTTTACTTGAAGTGAAGTAACTGGTAAGGAGAAGTGAAAGCCCAGGAAGGGTAGTAGCACCGACTGTCCACTTCCCACTTATGTTCACCAACTCATTTCTAAAAAATAAAATGCAGAAGCACACCCTTCAGGTTCTCCCAAGACAGGCCTTGGATTCTCAGTGTTTAGCTCATATCATTTTGCATTCCTGTGCAATATGTGTATTTTTTTTTCATCTTATAAAATCACGACTACTCTTGGTAAATCTATATAACCCCCCCGGGAGCAAATCTTAGAGAATTGCTTCAAGAGGCACTGCACTGCCTGCTGAGACAATGGGTATATGATTCCAAAACTAACCTCATCATTGTTGCAGGTCATTTCAACTGCCACATTAAGGGAGGCAGTGGTACCGCTGCTAACCCCTTATTACAAACTCGGAGTATCATGGAACATAACATTGAGGACTCTGAGGGGGTATGTTGGCTTAATTTCTTTGACAACTGGGAATTAGAAATTGTCAATGGGTGCACTGATAGCGATTACCTGGCTAAATATACATGGAAATGCGGTTCGGCCCACAGCACCCTGGGCTACATCTTTACCAGTTGTGAAGTGGCGGCCTTGATCACAGATATGAGTATAGTTGACAATGAGCGGAGTGACCATGATATATATGATATGATATGATAGGTTATTTATAACGCGCTTAATACCCAGAGGTTTCTAAGCGTGACCCGGAGATCGAACCTGTGTTGCTCCGTGTGGTTTTGCTTCCAAGTCCAGCACGTTGCCGCTGAGCTATCCTCCCGAGACCGAGGCGCGGATTATGAAGTTTGGCGCCCTGGAAGATACTCCCAAGGCAGTGGACATGGGTAATTTATTAGTGAACCACTCAGGAACCCGAATAGTATGGACTGAAAATAATATTCTGAAGGCTGAGCGGGCGGTGTCCAGTTAAAGTTTTGAAAACAAAAGGATCGAATGCAAAAGGTGAGAGTGCATTCGACTGAAAACCAAACGATTGAGGAAAAAAATGTAAATGTATATTTTTTTTTAAAAGGGTGTTTTTACACCAAAAACAGGGGTTTGGGGGGGGGACCACCCAAAAAAGCTTTAAAAGGGTGTTTTTACACCAAAAACTGGGGTTCGGGGGGGAACCCCCCAAAAAAATAAAAATAAAAACATTCAATCTTTTTTTTCGGTCGAATTGACTCAGCCCTTTTGTCATTCGATCCTTTTGATTCGGTACTATGACCTATAACCTGAGCGGGCCACTGCACACTTGAGTGATAATAGTCTCTGCTTATTTGAGGCACTGCCTATAGAGAAAATCGAGCGTTGGATCTCTTCCTTCTCTGGTGTACATGCAACCTCTAAGGCCAGCCTGATATTAAGAGAGTCGGGAGCGGATGGGTCTTTTGACAAAGAGAGGCCAAACGGAAGCTAAGAAGCGACATTCGTAAAGTTAAGATATCATGCAGATCGCTTGTTATTTTCCATTTGGCCTCCAGAAAATTGACAAATAAATACCCGGTCTGGTTAAAACTATGGAAAGGTCCCAAGAGAGAGGAACTATGGCAGCGCACAGTTAATATCCTGTGCACTCGGAACTCACGTAATATATGGGCACTTCTGGGGGCGGGCAAGGGTAGCAGAACACATGCCTTGATTAACCCCATTAGTGCACAGATTGGAATTTATTTATTGAGAAAAGTAATGCTCCCAAAGGTTTGGTGTGGATTTGTGAGATGAGTGTGAAGCCGAATAGCCCTCCTTTTGTGGTAACGGTGGAAGAACTGCAAATTAAATTATTAGTTTAAAATCTTCAAGGGCCCCCGGTCCTAATGGACTGGCCAATATAGTACTTAAAAGGAATTCTCATTTTTGGGCTGGTGTTACGCTCACCTGACTCCCACGGAGGCACTGGCCTGGTTCGCGCTGCTGTGACCTCTTCTAAGGTGATGCGCAGGGTTCGGAAGACGGACTGGACCGGGCCCCCAAATCTGGCTTGTCTGGCTCGCAGAAGTATCCTTCTTTAGGCGAAAATAGGGATTAACTGTCTGCGGGGTAATGCAATCGGCCTCCCACTTTCCCCTCTCACCCTCCTCGAAACCCTTCTGTGATTCCTCGTAGCGTCTCACCTTAGGGTCTGGAAGGACGAGCTCTCCATCCTGCTTCTGATGCAGGGGCACGTTGGTATCCAGTTACTTCACTGGATTTTCAGATTGGTGAGAACCAAACTTGCTTGGCTTCCAGGTAGGTTTTTTGATAAGAGGTTCCCCTTGTGTCCATGCATTAATGTACTAATGCTAGTGTCTTTTTCCCCATAGGGGCCGGGGTACGGAATGCCGGGGAACAGGCACCGACCCGAAATGAGAGGTGAAATCCTTGTAGAAATCAAGTAAGTCTTTAATTTTTATTTTGAAATTTGTTTATTGGCATTTAGTTAGGGTTACAAAACAACACCATCAGCGGGTGCATCTGTCAATATCAAATGAGCAAATTTCCACATAGTTCAGCAGCATATTAAACAGTAACTACAAACAACAAATTAACATTAACCGTCTCCTGAGTCGTCTTGAACAATGTTTTACTGGTCTCCGACAGGGTGGATGTTTGGGTTATGGGGGGGGGGCAAAACCAGTTCAGGAGCCTTCTTGGGCCATGATGGTTTAGTTCCAAGTGACTTAGTTGGCTGCATGGATCAGCGATTCGTCCTGGCGAGTTATTCAAGGGGGTTTGTCGTCTGGAGAGTGGAACAGTTTTACCATGGTGTCTTTCCATGCAGCTAGTGCCATGCTCGAGTCTTCGGAAGATCTGGCTACACTATCCTCCCAGGCCCTTGTTTCGGCGTTCGCCCATTTCTCAAGTTCTTTATGCCATACCGTGAAGATCGGACCTGTGGGCTTTTTCCATGACATGGCCATAGTTCTTTTAGCCAATATGCACACTAAGTCCATCAGTTTAACTGAGTGCTTGAATTTAGCTAGTCTGGGGTAGGTTCCCAAAAGGCATTCATGCGGAGTCCATGTGTACCTGGTCAGACCCGCCTTTTCACACGTTTGCTTTATTTTGGACCAGAGGGTCTGAGTTTTGGTGCAGTTCCAGAGCATATGGATCAGGTTTGCATTATCCGTCCCGCACCAGGTGCAGTTCGGTTGTGTAGAATTGTTGAATATAGCCAATTTGCTTGGGGTAAGGTAGGTGCGGTATAATACATTTATCTGGATCAGTCGAAATCTGTGGTTTCTAGAGACCTCCCTAGGGAACGCCAGTGCTCTATCCCACTCCTTATCTGACATCTCCAGTCCCATGTCCGTTTCCCACTTAGACCTAAGTACTGCACTCCGGGGGTTAGGAGTGTCGATTAGGTGACCGTATATTTGGGACACCACCCTCCCGCCTTCTCCGAGATTATATAGTAGTGTTATGAAGGGGTCCATTTCCGGTTCCTCTGGCCAGGTTGCCCATTCTATTCGTGCTATTTTTCGAATCTTCTGGTACCAAAGGTATTGGCCAGAGGGGATACCATCCTCCGCTTGCAACATGGGGAATTCCCGGAAGGTCCCCTCAGCATATAGATCTCCCCAAGTGTATACCCCTTTCCTTTCCCAGAGTCTGATATTATGCAGATCGGTGTCGGCCTTGCCCTGCCCCGATATTATTGGCATTTCCGGAGAGTATGGCTGTTTTAGTTGCCTGACCGACTTGGTTCTATGCCAAATTTTTCTACCCAGGGTCACCAAAAAGGGTGCATTGCGTAGCAGGTTTTGGGGGGCCCAAATCAGTTCTTTCAGTCTTACCGGAGATATCATGTCCTGTAGCAGGGGAGTTTCAGACGTGATCTCGTCTGCTAGCCATTTAGTTACAAAGCCCAGCTGGGCAGCAAGGTAATATTTCTCTAGATTCGGTAGTTGAATTCCACCTTGTTTGTATGGTAGAACCAATGTGGATAGGGCAACTCGGTGTCTACCACTTCCCCATAAAAAGTCCCGGATTATTGCATCAAGTAATAGAAAGAAGGGTTTAGTGATGTAGAAGTGCACATTTTGGAACCCGTATAAGAATCTGGGAAGAACAATCATTTTAACTATGGAGGCCCTACCCATCATTGATAGAGGTAGCTTAGCCCAGAATCCCATGGATTTACGCAGTCCCGGGAGTGCAGCCCTCGTGTTACATTCATGCATTAGCTCTGGGGTGTGCATTATCTGGATCCCAAGGTAACGGAATGAAGTGGTTTGCCAATTTATGCCCACCGAAGGAAGTTCTTCAGCAGGCCGACCCTTTAGTCCCGCTAGCGGAAACAAGCAGGACTTGGTTTTGCTGAATTGTATGCCCGAGACCTTCGCATAATTGTCAAGGACTTCCAGCATTGTTGGCACATTAAGAAGAGGGTTGTTGACATATATAAGCACATCATCGGCATATAAAGAAACAATGTGGTCTACCCCGCCTATCCTTATGCCCGCGTCAAAAAACTGCTTTCTAAAGTAAATAGCTATGGGCTCCAGACCTAAGATGTAAAGCATGGGTGAGAGAGGGCAGCCTTGCCTAGTTCCCCTACAGATGTCCCAGGCCTCTGACACATATCTCCCAGATTTTAGTCGTGCTCTTGGTTTATTATAAAGGATCTTAATCCACCTAATGAACCCCTGGCCAAAGCCAAATCCCTCCAGAACTGCCACCAGCCACTCCCAATAAATAGAATCGAATGCCTTAATGGCGTCTAAGGACAGTAGTGCATAGCATTCCTGGCTTGTATCGGTTTGAGCTATTATGTGCTGGAGCCTGCGCAGATTCATGGTCGTGTTACGACCAGGCACAAAGCCGTTCTGGTCCGTATGTATTATGTCTCCAATTACTCTGGATAGCCTCTTAGCTAGAATTGATGTAAGTATTTTAACGTCATAATTAAGCATGGCAAGGGGGCGGTAAGAGTCGCATCTATCTGCGGGTTTATTAGGCTTGAGCATTGGGACGACCAGAGTTTCCCTCATGCTATCCGGTAGGGTCCCCCTTTCATAAGATTCCAAGAAGACTTCATGTAATAGCGGTGTTAAGGAGGGTTCATATGCCTTGTAAAATTCCGGAGGCAGCCCATCGCTGCCCGGGGCTTTACATGTAGCCAGGGATCTAATTGCCTCAGTTATGTCCTCGGGTGTGATGTCCATGTCTAAGGTCTCAGTTTGTGTGGGAGTTAGTTTAGGCAGGCCAATCTCATCAAGAGTATCTAGTATTTGGTCTTGGGGGACTCGATCAGTGTGAGAGTATAATTGCATGTAGAAACTCGTAAAAGTATCATTAACACCCTGTTGAGTGTTGTGAGTTTCATCAAATTCATCCCGTAGTGTGGTGGTTATGTGTCTGGGGTGTTCTTTCTTGCAGAGCCAAGCTAGTAACCGGCCAGGTTTGTCTGCTTCTGCGTGTGCTTTGTTTGTTCTAGCGACAAAGTCAAATCTAGCTAATCTGCTCCATGCTTCAGCGCAATCCTCTCTAAGCGTACTAAGTTCTTCTTCCCTCTTCGGGGTGTCTATGGGGGCAGCTTCCAGTTTCACAATTTCCCGTTCCTTCCTGCTTAATTCGCTGCGCAATAGTTTCCTGATGCCACCCGCCTTAGCAATGACTTCTCCTCGCGTTACTACTTTTAGGGCATCCCATAGAGTACTGACGTGGTCTACGCTCCCAGTATTTTCTGATATGAAATTGTCTATGGACTCATGTAGCTCCTCTTTAAATGCCGGGTCTTTCAGGGCTTCCACCGGCATTCTCCACATGGGGATGGGAGGTTTTGGGCCAGTGTGATTCCATTCCATTAGGAGTGGAGAATGGTCTGAAATGGTTCTTCCCAGATATTGTGCATCCCCTATCTGAGGTAAGTGCTCTCTACCCACAAAGAAATAATCTAATCTAGTGTGAAGGGCATGTGGAGACGAGAAGTACGAATAACCTCTTTCCTCTGGGTGTATTTCCCGCCAAACATCTGCCAGATCTAGTTCATCGGTCATAGCTTTCAGGGACGTGGTGGCAGTGGAGGGCCCCCTTGTTGGAGGCCAGGACCTATCCAGCGTTGGGTTATGGACGCAATTGAAATCACCCCCCCATATAAAGAAGCCATTCCTATATTGTAGCATTTTAGTACTCAGCTCCCTCAAGTGTGTTGGGATATTGTGATTGGGGAAGTACGAATTCACAATACATACTTCCATCTGCTCAAAGGTCCCCCATATTACCACATATCTGCCTTCTGGGTCTTTTTCCATCTTGGTGAGTCGGAACGGTACCTGGGGGTTGATCCAGGTGTAAACCCCTCTTGCAAATCTGGAGTAGGAGGCCCCAAAGCCCTGTCCCACCCAGTGTTCCCTGATCTTCGCCTCTGACTCGGCAGTGCAGTGCGTCTCTTGTAGCAGAGCTATATCTACTTTTTTCCTATGCAGGTAGGATTTAATCCTATTTCTGCGGAGATAGGTACCCAGGCCCCGCACATTCCATGTCATTATCCTGAATTGACCAGCCATAATGGTTTCAGAAGGGGTCCGGGGTCAATCCACCTCTCATAGGGGCCATCTGTTAACTTGGCTGAGCCCCCACAAAGTTCCTTTAGCTGTAGGTTCAAACCCATCAAGTCCACTATTTCCACCCTCTCATCCCTTATCCTTATATTGACGTTCGGAGACTTACCAACTTTCTCAACTTTCATCTCGAAGGATGTGTTAACCAAAGGGAACAACAAGTAACTGCCCCCAGCAGTTGTTTCAAACTCACAACGCTCGGGGGCTCCCGAGCCTCCGGGGCCTCTCCAGGCCTTTCGGTACGGGTGGTGTGTAGGCATTCGGCCAACACTGTATTGGGTGGGGCGGGTCGCTGGTGTTCCTGCACTTGGGCCCTCGTGCTCCTGCCCAATTAAGACTTCTGTTAGTTGCAGCGTTAATTCAGGCTCCGCAGACAATGTCGTGATTGCTTAGTGTCGTGATCCTTTTCTCAGGCAGTTTCAATCGTTGCTTTATCGCTTGTTTCCTTTTTCGAGTTTTTCCGTGTCATCGGCGAGGTTGTTGTGTTCAAGCCACATATTTGCAGCCGCCGGAGTTTCAAGGAAGATTGCCTTCCCTTTGTACAGTATTTTGAGTCTGGCTGGGTACAGCAGCATATACTTCAGATTGAGTTCCCGTAGTTTAGCTTTTATCGGTACGAAGGAGTTCCGCGCTCTTTGCACCGTGGGGGTGTAATCAGGGTATATGACTATTAGAGAATCGTTCCTTCTGATCTCTCCGCCTTCTCTTGAGAACCGCAATATTACCTCTCTATCTCGGAAGTTTAAGATTTTAGCTATTATTGGGCGTGGGTATGAACCAGGTGGCGGCCTTTTCTGGAGAGACCTGTGGGCACGCTCCACAGAGAATCCCTGGGTGAGATTGCCTGCTCCAATTTCCTGAAGTAGCAGCGATTCGATGAACTCAGTGGGGTTCAGGCCCTCCGTGTCTTCCGGAATCCCAAGAATTCGAACATTGTTGCGGCGGGCACGTCCCTCCGCGTCCTCGGAGCGAGATTCCAGTCTAGCCACTATTGATTCCAGCTCTTGGACTTTTGCCTTCAGTTCACATGTGTCCTCACTGGTTTCCTGTAGGGAGGCTTCAGTTTTGGTCACCCTTTCCGTCAGGTTGCGGGCGTCTTGCCTCATTAGTTGAATGTCTGACCTGATTTCTCCTATCTTATCTTCCATGGAAGTTCGTAGGGCCGCAATAGCCTGCAGGATTTGAGTGTCTCGGGGGTCCGCCACCAGAGTGGGTGTCTCAGTCGGGGGATTGATCTCCTGCGTTGGTTGCTGCCTTTGCAAAGTCGTTGTGAAGGCGTCCATCGTTGCAGTTTTTGATCTGTTCTTTGGAGGTGACATGGCCCGGTTTGGGGTATCCAGACTTGTATTCTACGATATGAGCTTTAGCCTGTGACCAAAGGTTTGTTTCGGGTGGCCCTTATTCAGGCGGAATATGGTTACAGGTCCAGTGCGGATCCAGTATCTGACCCGCCGGGCTTTATGGGCTGTGTTTGGCCTCCAGTCTTCGCGTTTTGTACCTCCGGCAGGCGGGGTGGGAGCTCTACCTTTTGGGCACACGTGTGAGTATTCAATTCTCTCCAACCGTTAGATGCCTCCGGCGGTCCCGTCTGGTTAGCGGTGTCTTTTGCCCCGGTAAGATCTGTGGCACTGTGGGGTGGTATTTGGGTTAGTAGGGAGCAGTGCAACAGACTGTTGTGGGTTCCCGGATGGTGGTGGTGCGTCCGGTCCCAGCCGCCTAGTCCAGAGGCTCGCCTGGCGTATTACTTAGCCCGCCAAATTTCAGGCATAGAATTACCTTCTGTGGATCCTCCGTATTGTGGGTGCTTTGTGGTTCCTTCTACCGGTTAAGATAACCAGGTGCGTGTATGGGACTATTCCCAGCGTGCCTCAGTTGTTTCCAGCAATCGGGTTCACCTTCCGCCTCCAACCGATGGGACCGTGTTGCGAGGAGTTATCCGTTGATAGCACTCGCGGTCTCCCGACCAGACGATTCGGCGATCCTCTTAACGGGTGCCGGCAGGAGCGGGCACCGAACGGTCCCTGCTTCAGTGCACCGCTGGGATTCCCCGTTACCTCCTGTGCTCATCCGCCAACTAGGATCTCCTCTCGCGTTCAGTACGCCGTGAATGCACCGAGGCCACAACGCTCGTGCCGGTGTTAGTCGTGCTTCGTTTCGGCTGCTCGCAGATGGGCCCGAGACATCAGCCTCTTCCAGCAAGCTCGCCGGCACTCTAGTCCGTCTCACTGTCGCGGCACTCCGTCAGCCTCCGTGCTGGAAGCCGCCATCTTGGGTGCCACCGGGGTGCCTTTTCCGATGCTCCGTTCACTGCGTTGTTGGTGCCGATTTTTTCCAGCGACACGGTCAAGTGCGGCAAAAGGGTTCTCCTTCGAGCACGTTGATTTGTGTCTCGGATCTTTTAGTTCAGACGCCGTTATATCGGCCGTTGTAGGATCATGGGCAGGAGCACGGCGGGTTGCTGACTTCACTCCATGCGTGCAGGCCACGCCCCCCATCAAGTAAGTCTTTAATGAGCGTTTTTTGGTAATGTCTTTTCATTCGCTCATTAACGCTGATGTCTCTTTTTCCCCTTAGGGGCCGGGGTCCGGAAATGCCAGGATGCGGCGCGGACCCGAAATGAAGAGGGAATGAATCAACAGGTAAGTCTTTTAACATGGAGATTTAGCTTTCCTTATTTCCTCTCTCTCTCACCTTTTGTTCTGGTCTTTTTCTCCCTAGGCGCTGGGGCGTGACTGCGAATCCGGATGATCGCTGCTGAACATGGAGGCGCCCTGTAAAGGTGAGTGGAATGCGGCGCTGCAGCGATCGACGCGATGAGCTTTTAAATAAAAGTTTTCCTTTTCAGGATTGTCGGCGAGATATCTCCAGGATGCGGATTTAGCAGGTAAGGACTTTTCCATCTTCTGTTCTCTTCTTCTCTTCCTTTGCAGGTGCTCCAGGATGCTGGCAGGCGTGGCAGAAGTCAGGATGCAGGAGCGGACACGGTGAGCGTCCAGCTGCTAGATGCAGAACAACGCAAAGCACGTGTGGCTGTTCGGGTGGGGTTTAAATAGCCTTGGAAGAAGTTCCAGGTATGTATCCTTCCCCGACCACGCCAGGATGGTAAATTAGTCCCACAGGTAAAGTAGTTCCTTTCAGGCCTCAAGGAGGCCGGGATCCTGCAGCATGGTCTGCATCAGGTAAGTGCACCCAAGCACTCCCTTAATGAGCCTGGCGCCTATGGCGCCAGGACTGATGTCTTTTATGAGCCTGGCGCCATAGGCGCCAGGACACTGTCCAAAGGGCCCCTATATGGGGTTGCTGGGTCCTTCCTTGGGGACTGGATGTCCGCTTTCGGGGACGCAGGGCTTGAACCGGCTCCCCGGGAGCGGGCATCATGACAGCTGGTTTATTACAAATATTATTTGACAAGGTACTAGCGGAGGGACACATTCCTATTTCCTGGCAGACTGCTATTCTTGTCCCTGTATTCAAAAGAGGGATTAAAACAGACCCCAGCAACTATAGACTACTCTCTATGATGGATTGCACAGGAACATCATTTGCCGCATTACTCCTACGGGAATTGCAAGTCTGGGCTGATAAAGTAGGGGTCCTGGATAGATTCCAGAGTGGCTTTCAAGCAGGGTATTCCACCGCACACAATTTATTAGTTATGGACACCCTTAGCAGTAGAGCTCTCCGACCCAATAATCCCCCTCTATTGGCCCTTTATATAGATTTCAAAGCAGCATTTGACATGGTGTGCAGAGAGCGGCTTTGGCTTAAACTCGAGAAACTGGGCTGCCCGGCGGGTATACTATATTATTTGAAGCTTCTGCACAGTAATACCACGGTTAGCCTCAAACTTGACACCCGAGGCAGCACTACCATACCCATTAAACAAAACAGGGGAGTTAAACAGAGATCCATTACTGCCTCCCTTCTTTACAACCCGTTTGTGTCCGACTTCCCGCAATCAATTCAGCTGGTGCCATAACTGCACATTGTTCTGTATTAGCGTATGCAGATGATATAGTGATCTTAGATCACACTTTCAGTGGATTACAGAGACCAATGTTACTTGCTCATCTTTACATGAGACCGAAGTAGCAGAGCTTCTTTGATGGTCAATTGTCAGATCGAAGCAGGTGTTAAATCCGCCATGGCGCTAAGGGACCTCGTACTCAGGCGGTAAGGGTCGGCGCTGTTTACGCTGCCGTAAACCCCTTACCGCCTGGGTCGTAATGAGGCCCATTGTTTTTTGATAAATTGACGGTTCTTATGCTTTCAAAATGTCTCATACACAATCTTTTTTGCGTGTAGGAGATTAGCTTTTAAGGTGCCCTCCCTTGACTCCGACCGAGTTCAGTCGCCATTTTGCCTGCCTTCACTCTGTGTCAAACCAGGGCGCTCCGCCAACCTCTTTCACTTTACCAATACTGACTGCGCTGAAGGGGCCAGCAGCGTGCCATAAACAGAGCCGAGAAGTCGTTCAAAGGCAAGGATAACTCTGTCTGGATTGTTACCGTTCGCCCTATTAGCACATGTCGCCTGCACTTCTGTGGCCTGAAGGATGTTAGCCAGCTCACCTTTCCCCTCTCTCCCCGACGTCAGGTGCTGCTGGAGACCAGACTGTTTCTGGGTGCTTTTCACCCCTTAAGCCTCCATCTTCCATTCGACTTCTAGCGAGTTATGATCGCTCTCTGACCTCTCGACAATCGTAAAGAGTTTTATTTTATGAAAAGAGAAGCAGTCCACTCTGCCGTAATCAATGATCGATTTTCTACTGCCAGAAGTTAATGTACATTTGGTTGGCATGTACCCGCTGCACCTGCCGTTTAGTTCGACCTATAGATAACTCAGAAAGTGGTCGATGATCCTGCCCCTTGCAGTCTGGGTTTGTAACACAGATCTTGAGTTGGTAAAGTCGGGTTTGCTACATGTTCGGATTGGAGTTTTTTTTTTTTCTTTAAGCTGGGGGGCTCTGGACAAGATGATTTTTCTATGAGGTTTTTTCGCCCTGGTGGGGGCGGTCAGAGGTGGCCTGAAGGCTCGACGAGGCGATGTCGCAGCCTTTTCAGGCGCTCATAGGTTGGGGTGTTTAGGGTGGGGGAGTGGGGTGGGGGAAGGGGAAATGTACGAGCTACTGAGGTTGTGAAGTTGAACCGGTTTCACTTTGTTTGAATGTTGTGCACAGGGGTTCCTGAGTCAAGCATATATCTCGGCCTCCAACAGGAGGTGGGTGGAGTATTTGGCCGCTCCTATGGGTGATTCTATCCATTCCCTGTCGGTGGGGTCCCGAAACGGGTGATGTTTGAACTCTACAACAAAGAGGTCATTGATTTTGAGGGAGTTTACCAGGCTCAAGCTGCACTTCTTCTTTGTTCATGGTTTGAGTTATAGATGTTCCTTTTTGGTATACCATGCAGTTCATCTATTGATCTCCTTGTTTTGGATTGTGTAGAGTCGTTCCCTAATCTGGCGTTAAAATCATCTAGTAATAGTGTACTAGCCTTTGGGCTTCTGTTAGAGCTAGAGAGAGTGGACTTCCCTCCCTGAAAATGCGTATGTCATTAGATTTTGGGGGGATGTATACATATGTTAGAGTCAAAATTTGTTTAGACCTAGAGTCTGCCTTCAAGAGAGTCATTGGGCCTCATTACACGGTAGGCGGTAACCATGGCGCTATTAGCGCCATGGTTGCCGCCGGTATTTTAACGTGTCCGCCTTGGTGGATGGCGGAATTACCGCCCTACTCCAAGGTGAGCGGGGGCGGTAATTCCCCATTCACCAAGGCCATTCCCCATTCCCATTTTTGCCCCCATAGCACATAATGGGAATGGGGAAGGTGGTAATTACGGTACCGCAAATTGCGGTACCGTAATTAGCACAGAGTTCCCTTTGCAGCACCCTACTTTAACGGCTAGTAAAACCAGCCGTTAAGGTCGGGTCCCGCAAAGGGAACTCGTAGTAAGGCGGTAAGGGTTTACCGGTATCGGTGCCCTTACCGGTACCAGTAAACCCTTACCGCCTACCGTGTAATGAGGCCCATTGTTATTGTTTCAGTGCTTGACCCCATATGTTTCAAAGCCAGGCCCGGGATAGGGCTCCGCACCTATCCCATTAGGAGATGTAACTGCTTTTACTGCGTAGACTTCAAACCCACAAAATAGATCCCTTAAAATACAGTCCTGCAGCTAAGGCTCCTGCAGGCAGATAATATAAGAGTTTAGTCATTGGATCCACCCTACATCAAATGCTTTATTCTTTAGACCTGCGACGTTCCAGCTGATTATCTTCACAGTATCAGTGTTCAAATGGGCAACCAGGCTAGATTTTGCTTCGCGCTCCTTTAGCTGTACTCACAAGCCCCTATTAATAGTGTCTAGAGATGATTTCAATTCTGTTCCCTCAATGCCCAAAACCCACACCCTAAGGAATTAAGTGGCGGGCGTGACTGATGCAGCGATATACACTTGAAGGGGAGGGGGGGGGGGGACTCCTCTCCTGAACACCCGTAAAGATCTGCTCTCTAACCTCGACTCCAGCTCTCCCTCTGACCTCCTCCTCCTTGACCTTTCCTCTACTTTTGACATGGTCTATCACGCCACCCTGATTAACGGACTCCGTGTGAACCTGGGCATCACGGATCAGGCCCTGGCATGGCTGACCTCCTTCCTCCTAGACCATCCCTATATAAATGTAATAAATAAATAAATCCCTCCTAGATCCAACTTGGGTCCTTTCTCTCCACCACCTCTCTCTCCACATGTGGTGTCCCCCAGGGCTCTATCCTCTCACCCTGGCTCTTCATGTCTATCTGGCCCCTTCGGACCAACTGATCGCCACCTTCTCTTCTAACTTTCAGTGTTATGCGGATGACACTCCACTCTCTTTCAGTCTTACCTCAGCCTCCTCTCCTCCCTCGCTCATTCCTGTCTTCCGCGATTCAGGTTTGGTGTGCCTCCAACGATATTTGCCTTAATGCCTGTAAGACGGAGATCCTTCTCATTGGGTACGCTGCTCCCACTTTCCCTCTCTCACTCTGGCCGCCCTCCTTGGGCCCTCTACCCTCGCCTTCCTGTGAGGCAAACAACCTTGGCGCCATCTTCGACTCCACTCACGGACCTTGCCAAAAAGGTCCACTTCCAGCTGCATCTCCTCAGAAGTATGCTTCCTTTTCTCACTTTCGCCCAGAAGCTCACTGTCTCCAGAGCCCTGGTTCTCTCCAGGCTGGATTACTGCAACAGCCTCTTTCTCAACCTACCTACCTCTACTCTTTGCCACCTGCAACTAATCCAGACAGGACTGCAAGACTTATCCATGGCCTCAAGCCCAGGGACTGTATCTCTACCGCCCTGAAATCTCTCCAATGGCTTCCGGTAGCTGCAAGGATCAAGTTCAAGACCCTCTGCATTGTCCACAAGGCTTTCTGGGACCGGGGCCCGCACTACATCCAACGTCTCTCTTCTGAGATATACCTTCTTTCTAGAGTCCTTTGCTCAGCTACCTCTAACTCTCTCAGGGTCAGACGCTTCTCCAGGCAGAGAGTGGGGGGTAGATCTCTCTCCTCTGCAGGCGCTTCCCTCCGGAACAGCCTCCCTGCCCCTCTCAAACTTGAGCCAGACCACCTGAAGTTCCGGAAGCAGCACAAGACCCTCCTTTTCTCCTCTGTCTTCTCTCTCTCGCTCCCTTGCTAACGTACCAGTCTGCTGCGCGGACTGGTTGCTTGGTTCCCTTAGAGTCTCACTGGGTACCAGGCTCCACCATAACCTGTCTTCCTTTGCACTGCCTCCTAACCTACCGCACACTTAGAGGCTGTAACTGTAATCCCCACAGCCCCCCTGCCTCCTTGCACTTACCCAGACCCGTGCTGCCCGGGCTGCACTTACTCAGAGCCATGCTGCCCTGATTGCACTTCCCCCTTTTCCTCTCCCTTTGCACTTCCCCCTCTGTTTCCCTGTGTACTTCTATTGTCACACTTGACCGATCCGGCACAAGGCCTAGTAGGATTGTTTGTCTTGTCCTCCCTATGTCTTCCCTCCCTTGTCTTGTGGCGCCTAGAAACACTTGTGTACCGGGGCATTATAAATGCCATATCATATATAATTTTAATTCTGGCCCTCAGCCCCCAAAACCCGCCCCCTCAGTTGTTCGAGCTCTGGGCCTGAGCAGTCTAATGGCAGAGCCTTAGAGAACGTTTCCATGGGAGATTTCTTGCCCTGGGGATGTAGCCAAAGTTCTGGTGATAGGGGCGTGCCAGGTGGCATATCAAACTGATGGTCTGCAAACACAGCGATCCCTCTCGCTGCAAGAGCGCCCTGACAGTTTAGTATGCATAGTCTGATATGAGGATTCACCTAGCCAGCTCGCACACTACATCCCCACACAGCATACAATCAGACAAGATCCGAAGCGTCGAGAACATTTTAAAGGTTATGTCATGTACACCTGAAATGCCAGATATCTCCCTCACCAGGGTCGGATTGGCCCCTCTGCCTTTCGGTCCGTGGCTGGCCTGAAATCGTCCCTGCGGAGTGGGGGCCGGTTTCTGGCCATGCCTGGGCCGGTTTGGAAGAAAAATAAATTGAATTTTTTTTTTCTTTTCAAAAAGCCCTTCATCCTTCTTAGGTCGATAAATGAGTACCAACACAGGTTGGGTGATATTGTATGCATATTTGTTCATAAAAAAGAGCTTAAGCGTAAGTGCCATACAATAACATATCATGTGACCTTGGACGTCTGCTTGGATTCACAGTAATTTAGTGTACTTAGGAACAATGCTATTTGATGCCACTTCCTGTTTTCTCAAGGGGTGAAAGGTCGTGTTTCATCGCTTCCCGGGATGTCACTTTGGGGTGGGGTCAAATGACATCACTTCTGGTGATGTCATCTGAGGTCAAGGGTCATGAGGTGAGGGGTGGGCCACTTTTTTTGAGCCGAGGGGTGGGCCACTTTTTTTTGGGTGCCGAGGCCCGTTTCTTGTCCCAGTCCGACCCTGTCCCTCACTAGAGCTCGCTTGTACCTGTTTCTATTGCCGTGAGTGCAGTCCTTGAAGGTACATATTGCATTCGCAGACATGCCATCATTCGTCAGGCCCTGCGAGGGAGATTTCACGACAGCAATCGGGAGAAAGTATTTTTCCCATAGGATTGCATTCGAGCTATAATTATTTTAGGCAGGAAACAGTAAAAAAATAGCCAGATTTTTCATTTAAAAATCGGGAGTCTCCCGCCTAAATTGGAGTCTGGTTTCCCCAGCAAACGGGCAGCGGGACCGCAGACATTTTGGAATGGGCCGCCTCTGCCATACTTCAGCCAGCGCAGCCCCACCTAACCAATTCACGCAACCTTTTCCTGTGGCTGCCACTGGC
Source organism: Ambystoma mexicanum (assembly GCF_040938575.1). Lineage (NCBI taxonomy): Eukaryota > Metazoa > Chordata > Amphibia > Caudata > Ambystomatidae > Ambystoma > Ambystoma mexicanum. Next base: position 836,877,840 of record NC_090925.1, read on the forward strand.
TGGGGACAGCAGTCTTGGCAGCCACTCTACAACATTCTCAGATTTCATTGAGCATTCTCAATGCTGTGCCCTTCCCTGGGATGTGAAAAGGGAAACACAACCACTGTCTCGAGGTTACAACAGACCTCGTGGTATTCCAGACTAAATGCGTAGCCAGACTTGGACGTGTGAGGAGCGCGGTCTGCCGAGAAAAAAAAAAGACTTCCTCTTCCACCTCTGCGGTTGAGTCAGTAGGGTGGCCAACTTTACAAAAGTGTTTTCACAGGACAGGACCCTCGAAGTGGTAGCCATTAGAAGCGGCCTGCAGTGCACGCACTTCCATATCGAAACGTTTAAGGCCAAAGTGTTACCCAGGCTGCAGATCATCGGTGGCACTTTGGGTAATATAGAAATGTGACAAACTGCTAAACACAGCATCGTTGTTATACAATACGTCTAGTAAGAATAACTAATATTTGTATAACACCTTCATTTCCCTGTCTTTCCTTTTTATACAAGAGTGCCATCTTGTGGCCTTACTAGCAAATAGTTTTTCACGTTTTCTAAGGCATGACAGGAGGCTTCATATTATATGCACTACCATCTTTACTTCTGAACCACAGCAGCAAAGAAAAAACTTTTACAAACAAAAAAGTTTAAATAGCAGAACTAAACACAGTTCACAGTCAATGTAAGGGGAGCTCCCCAATCCAACATGGAGGACAGGGCATGCCTTGCAGGTGACCAATGGGCAGGGACCCTCCTCTATATATGTCCTTTACTTTAATCCCAACTCCTCTTTCTTTGCTCACTCCTTCTAGTTGTGTCTTGCATGCTAGTCAGTAGTTGGCATAATACATTGTGTTTCATATATATTTCATATATATTATAGTGTTATAGAGTGTAGTGTTCACCTTTAATAACACTTTACCGCTTGGGCTTTAGTATCATTAATTTTGTTTTATTTTGGGTGTTGAGGTCGCGTGAGGCGGCCAATTTATTATTAGCTTTTTTTATTTGGTGGCAAGTGCAGCTCTGCTCCGACAGAGCTTTTCTTTGTGTTTTTCAAACCCAGTGCGCACGGGCCTGCTAGAAACATTTGCTTCATGTCCAGCACGCGTGGGTCTTCTGCGCTAAGTGCGGCAGCGCTGGTTGGCCCGCCCCTTTGCAGGCCTGCATGCGCCGGTCAATCAGAAGCTTTCGCTTCAGACCCGACGCGTGTAGGTGTTCCTGCATACTATTTCCTTGGGATTTTTTCAGCCTGGTAGGCCCGCCCATTATATTTTTCGACACGCACGGGCCAGACAGAAGCTTTTGCTTTAGGCCCAACGTGCGTACAGACTTAATATATTTTAATATATTTTAATATTTTAGGTATTGTTATATATTTTAATATATTGAGATATGTGTTTTGATATGTTTTGTAAGATTGTCTTCAACAAATTCACTGGACCGGCCACCCCTGCCCACGTGCAAGCCTTTCAAAGCTTTGCTTCAGGTGTTGTGCACAGGGAGGCAGGGGTTTCTCATTAATGTTTTTCTCTGGGTTATTTTTTGTCAAAGCTACTTCGCCTTGCTAAAGGTGTTCCAAGACCTGCTCGGCTTCAGCCTTTGCCTGAATTCTAGTGCGAGGTTACCCTATTCTGTGCTGCTGGGTGCCCCACCCTGCTAGGGTGAGCAACTTGCATGTGCGCTTGCGCATTTTATTTTTCTCTGTGGCAGCGATAATATGAGACGTGTTTAAAGAGTTTAATCCTTACCTGCTGGGTTTGCGATTATATTACATACAAATAAAGATTACATTTGATTTTTCTTCTAACAAAGTGAGATGTTGGCGAAAAGGTTGTTTCGGACCTGTAAAGGGTTTCCCTGCCTAGCCAACCATTAGTACATTTAATAGACCTATAAAGGAGTTCTCGGACTCTCATCCTGCGTTATTGTATCCAATACAGGTACAAACTCAGTCCTCCCCTTCCCCCTTCCGCCCCCCCATGGTAACTGGTCAGGAAAATGAATAGGAGAACTACCGACTGTTCCTCCTTGGATCTGATAGTTGCCTCCCGTAATCCCTTTTTTCTTCTGATAGCCCAGTCTGGGATTAGCCTCCAGTAGGGCGCAAGAGTAACTTGGTCCCCATTTCTTCTCCACAAAATGGGTCAGTTTTTCCTTGTTGGGGGGGTTTACAATATTTCGTCGTCCTTTTTTAAAAAGGTGGTTTCTCTACAGGAATAGATCACTTCATGGTATTCTTTTGATCCCGTACAAAGGGACAGACCCCAAGTTAAAGGCGGTAGATAAGTACTTGAGGAGTGTCAAGGAAAGTTATTAGATGTGTTGGGTCAGGTCACCCGGACTTGGGATTGGCTATTTGCCTGTTGTTGTTGTACAGGTACTGCGGGGCTGGATTTTGGGAAAAGATTTGCCTGCTCGGCATCACTAGCGCCTACATTTCCACAGGATGGCGCAAGTTCCTTCTCACATATCTCCAGCCCAAATTGTCATTAGGGAGGACTACTGTTTAAGATATTTGCCCCTCAGGGGAATAGAGCACGCTCATTTGGCTGTTCCTTCCAGGGCTCCACCCATTCCAGGCAAGGCACATCAGGGGGTGCGCACATTTACTCCTCTGCTCGAGGGGCATAAAACCAGTTTTACCCTTGTAGGAGTTGTGGCTCCATTAGGGAGGTTGTACCGGTGACGGTGCTGGTAGGCCTAGGTTACCTCCAGTAAGTTCACCTTAGATCTTCGGGGGTAGCAGTGAATAAAAGGGGGTTGTTTTTCATTTTCTTCCTCGCCTCTTCCCTTAGTGTCCAATAATGTCAAGCAGGATTAAGCGTGGTGGAGGTCTGTGACCTCATGTTTTGAAGAAAAGGTTGTACCAGCATCCTTCACAGCTTTCAATTTTTTAGCACAATAGATACGGTGCCATTACCTGAGGGGGGGTGGTTTTTCCAACCAGTTATTAACTTGCAAGTCCTAACTTCTATTTGTAGTCTTTCATCACTTAAAAATGGAAGGGGTTCATCTGCTCGTTGACTCCCTTGTCCCGGCAGATTGTATGATCAAGTTAGACCTCAAGGATGAGTGCCGGACGGTTCCTGTTTCTCCTCTCTGTCAAGAGTTTTTTCTTCAGCTCCATTGTGGAGCTTGCACTTGCCAATGTCCCTCCCTTTGGTTTGGCCATTTTGTCCATGCTTCACAGAGTTAATGGAAAGGGTGAAAGCTCACCCTAAGTCCTAGGGGTTTCGGGTACAATCTCTGACATTATTCTTGGTTTTAACTTATAGGTCTCAGTCTATTTAGAATATTGTGGAGTAAGCGGTGTCCCTTCTACAATCATGGGGTTGTTTTTGGTTATAAATGCAAGAGATTAAAGCTCCACATCTTTATCCTTCCGGATGACAGACTCTCCTACGTAAGGAAGTAATCCCTTCCCCTTGAATGGGAGGTTTTCCCTCAGATGGCTAACCTGAATGGGCAGATGGTCAGTTCCATCTGAGTCATCGTTCCAAACATCTTCGCAAGAATCTGCTTTTCTCACAGTTAGGTTTCTGTTCCCCGAAGTCACATTGGAGCTCCTTCAGTTGCTCAGGCTCGGAGTGCCTGGAATGGCACGGCTCTTTTTCCGTTCCCTCTCCGAGTGTATTCCGGGGTCATATACCAGCAGACTGGGCTTAGGGGGCCAGGATAGGTGGTTTTCACAGGCAGAGTTGTTGGCAAACTCTCTTGCAGTCAAGAGCCTTTCTCTAGGATCAGTGCCAGACATCTCCGGCACAGGAGCCACATAATGTTAGACAGGACTCTCTCTTTGCCAAGATCTTGTACTTTTGGGTTCCGATTTAGTGGTTCTCTTTCGCTTGTGCCTTATATGCTAGGTTTCCCGGCCCTACAGTTAGAATGTGGATCCCAGTGCACTCCCTTCAGACTGTTTCCTCCCGGATTGGTCTGTTCCTTTTTGGTATGTTTTTCCTCCTTTACCACGATTGCAAGAGTGTGTGGTTCAGCTGCGCAAGCAGGTGACAAAGGCTGGTGTTGGCCTTCTCGTGGTGGGCCCCAACCCTATAGGAATTGATGGTGGCTATTACTAGTATCGCCCCTCTCCGCCCGTGGCCTAACTCTGTCCCGACAGATTTTCTCATATGAGCGGGTCCTTCAGGGACTCCTCTCTTATTTATTGGAACATTTTCTTCCTGGTGCTTCTGAGGGCTTTTGCAGGACTTTATCTGTGTAATCAGGGACTTTGGGGCAGCCTTTAATAAATCAGGGTACCTTTCAGCTTGCAACCGCTGGGTCAGTAGGTGTGTGGCTCAATCTTTTCAGTTCCGTTTCTCCCTTACAGTAGAAATAGGTATCTTCTGGTGGAGTTGTTTAGAAAGGGTAACATTACATGTCGATGAATGCATTTAACTGGCACTATCTCAACGAGACTTGGGGTAATTAAGGATGAAAACAGTGGATAGGCAGTGTTTGGTGCGCAGGGCCTTCAAGTCCATTGTCATTGGGGTTCCACCTAAGCTAGGTGTTATTTCTTATAGGGGACGTTTACATCGTATTGGATTAGTATGTTTTGTCTTTTCTTTTTTACCACTTTGTATTTATTAAACTTTTCAACATCAACAATAACACCTGTATACATCTAATGGGAATCAAAGAGCATTCCCAAAGGAGAAGACATTTAATACCCCTTCTCCCCCACCCAATCCACCCGATATTCCCTCCCCCCCCCCAAACAATGAGCTACACAGGATTCAACAGAAAAAAGCAAAGGGTACACAAGAGTTGGAGCAAAGGCATAAAACCAGTTAAGGCTGTACAACAACTCATCCCTATCGGCAAGGTCCTGGAAAAACACAAAAATTCAGATGATACATTCAAATTTGAAAACAAATACCTACCCCACCCTCCCATCCTCAAGCCCCATTCAGAGCCCAAGATCTTAGAGCGTCAAGGCTTCACAGTCCGGACTTAAAAGCACAATAGTGCAATCCTGTTGAAAAGAGGACATGTTATCATTGACAATAGCTGCAAGTTTCTCATATGTAAAAATTGCCAAGAGTTTATTAAACCATTCTGCTTTCATTGGGGCCTGAGAACTTTTCCACTTCTGGGCTAGGGCCATTCTCCCAGCCCTCAACATCGCTCCCGCCACCCTGGAAAAAGGCACTTCCTCGCACTCAGGCCTGGGGGTACCCAAGAGAATCTCCATGGGATGAAGGGAAGGACATGTTCCCAGGATGTCCGTAATCCAGATTAGCAACTCCGCCCAGTAGACCTGAATAACCGGACACTCCCACCACATGTGGAACCAGGTTCCTCTGCCAGCACAATCCCTAGGACACATAGGGGATACCCTGGGAAACATTTTAGACAAGGAGATGGGAGGCCGGTGCCAAGAGTGGAGAATCTTAAAATTGTGCGCCATGGTTGCGGTATAGAGCTTCCCCCCAAAAATGTACCTAAAAACAGAGTCCCATGCACGATCATCAAGGGTTATGCCCATTCTCTCCTCCCGTGCACCTTTAAACGCCTGCCTACCCTCTAAATCAGCACATTGTTGATTTTAGAAAGAGACCCCTTCCTAGACTTGGCTTCCACAAAGACTTTTTCAAAAGGAGTCAAAGGACGGGAGAGGGGAGCCACCCAATCTGCCCCAGTAAGAATGCCTTTAAGCCGCAAATAGTCAAAGATAGAAAAATACTTTTCCTGTAGCACTTCTGATAATTGGGCAAATTCAATAAACCCCCCCTGGTTAAACAGTTGTGCAGCCCTCTCTATCCCCTGGTCTGACCAAGATTGCATCCCTCGAAAACCTCTGGTCCCCAAATTAAGCGGAGGACCCCACAAGGAAGACAGGGGGGAGGGCCATGATGAGAGCAGGCTGTTGACCCTATTTGGTCTCCACAGTGCCCAACAGGATTGGATGGGACTTAGCAGCTGTAGGTAAAGAGCGTGGAGGGGCCCAGAGTACGTTTCTGACCTTATGAGGGTGGACCTGTACATCTTCAACATACGTCCAATACGTCCTGAGATCACCCCTTAGATGCTCTAACATCACCCACAGCTGAGCCGCTTTATAATACAGCTTAAAGTCCGGAAGGCCGAACACTCCGAACGCCTTTGGAAGGGACAAGGTATCGAATTTTACTCTGGCTCTCTTGCCACCCCACACAAAATGAAGAAGAGTCAGTCGAAGAGATGCAAAGAAGGAGTCCGGAATGATACAGGGAAGAGAGGAGAAAAGTAAAGAAGCCTGAGAAGCACATTCATTTTCACAGAGACCATGCACCCGAACCATGAAAGCGTGAGGGGAGACCATCTAACCAAATCGTCAAAAATCTTGGCGTGCAGGCGAAGAAAATTCAACTCGAAAATCCTACCCAGACACCTAGGTATATTGGTGCCCAGATACCTAGGTCTAACCCTCTCTATCCGCATCCCGAACACCTCTGTTTTGCCACTATTATTAGGGTCCAGCTTACCCATGGGCATAATACAGGATTTGGATACGTTAACACTCCAAAGCCGCGGGTCAGCTCTAACAGCTGAGGAAGGGAATTGTTAATTCCAGACAAATACATTAAGATATCGTCTGCGAAGAGAGACAATTTAAATTCATAGTCCGCATACCGCACCCCAAACACCACCTCATCGTTTCTAACTGCGATGGCAAAGGGCTCCATAGCCAGAGCATACAAAAGGGGAGAAAAAGGGCACCCCTGACGAGTTCCTCTAGAAAGTGAGAAGCCCGGAGAAGTAAAACCATTAACTAGAACCCGCCCGAAGGTTCCATTATACAGGGCCGAAACCCATCCACAAAATTTGCCACCAATACCCATCTTGCGGAGCATTTTCCCCACATATAGCCACTCAACGCGGTCAAAAGCTTTTTCAGAGTCCAGCGAGAGGAGGTAAGCCTCTGACTCCCACTTGGACACCTCATACATCAGGTCCAACGTTTTCCTAATATAGTCAGACCCCTGACGTCCGGGGACAAAGCCCACCTGGTCCCCATAAACCAAAGAGGGGATAAATTTAGACAGCCTGTTCGCTAGGAGTTTGGCTAATATTTTAACATCAATATTTAGCAGTGAGATGGGCCTGTAGGACTGACATAGCAAAGGGTCCTTCCCTTCCTTCGGAATGACCACAATAAGAGCCGACATCATGGAGGGGGGAAGGGAACCAGCCAAGAACGGAGCCAACGTGGATCGAAACGCTTTGAAGAAGCGGACAGTGAATCCGTCATCCCCTGGGGCAGTACCATCCTTCAGAGAAGCAATAGCATCAATCACCTCCTGGGGGGAGATGGGAAGCTCCAAGGAGGCCGAACTCTCTCGCGCAAGACAGGGGATTGGGAGCGAATCAAAGAACCGATCCACTTCGGATTCATCCCCGGTATATTCAGAGGCATAAAGTTTTTTGTAATACAGTTTAAACTGTTCCGCAATTTGATTATCCCCTAGCAGTTTTTCACCCATCTGGTCAGAAATAAAGTTAACTCGCCTACAGTTACGAAGTTCCCGAAGCCTCCAGGCCAGAATCTTGTACGCCTTTCCCCGTTTCTCCATATAGCGCTGCTTCAGAAACGCAAGTTTTTTCTCCGTCTGACCAACAAGGAGGGCGGACAATTTCGCCCTAAGAATTTGGAGTTTTTCGCGCTTAACTGGATCCATCTGCGAAGAATCTGCTCCCTCAACTTGCGCTCTTCCCTAGACCTGTCCTTCTTCCTAGCTCCCATTTTCATTAGAACACCTCTGATCGTGGCCTTGAACACATCCCACAAACCTCTGAATTTCCACCTCCCCAGTGTCATTTAAACAAAGAAATTCAGTGATAGAGTCTAAAAGAGACTGATGTAGTTCCCTATCCATTAGGAGGGAGTCGTTACATATCCACCGTGACTTGCTCTGGGCCACTGGGGGAACCCCCAGGTCGATTTGAACCAGGTCATGGTCAGACCATGGGACAGTCTCTACATTAAAATCAGAAATGTATTCACGGATCGAGGAGTCTACCAGCACATAGTCGATCCTGGAAAAAGATTGATGCACTGAGGAAAAATAAGTATAGAGAGGATCCAGATTGCCACCAGCGGGGTGAGCATCAACAAGGCCCAATTCCTCATTTACCAGGTGGAAGGAATCTGCCAATTTCATTTGAGATCCAAGATCGGGACACGGCTTGGTAGATTTCCTGTGTCTATCTGGGTTCAGAACCATATTAAAATCTCCCCTAACTATTGTTGCCCCTCTGCAAATTCCCTGATTTTACCTCCCATCCCCTGCCAGAAAACATCTTGGTCTTTCTTTGGGGCATACACTCTCACAAAAGTGAACAAACGACCCTTCACCACCCCCTTAACCATAACATAGCGCCCTTCCGGATCCACTCTATGGGCTCTGGGAGAAAAATGTGCATCCGGGGAGACCAAGAGCACAACCCCTCGCCTCCATAAAATGACCAAAACATGTGCTGGATAGCCCTGGATCTGAAAGTGGGCTCCCTCCCCTTAATCCAGTGGGACTCCTGCACAAAGAGAAAATTAAGTTTTAGCCTGACAAACTCTCTGAGCACCAATGACCTCTTTGTCAGAGAATTCAAGCCTCGCCCGTTTAGGGACCACACCAACAAAGGATGGACAAAATCACCCATTAGAACAGCCGGAAAACTCATTTGCCTCCTGCTGGAGGCCTTCATACGAGCCTTGCCCCAAGCCCAGGGTACGCACAAATAAACCATAAAAAAGCATGTTGAACCCAACAAGCATGGTAGCTCCAAACCCCCCCCCCAACCCAACTGCGCACCCCCATCCCAACTTTTGAGCGCCTGAGAGGACTGCGACATCCTACTGCCGAGCCTTGTGACCACCATGGATCGCCTCCACCAGGGCGAGAAACCTCTCCAAACCATACCATATTCTGAGCCCCCCCCCGGTACATGAAATGAAGAAAAAAAAAAAACAGTTTTTTGCCAATCAAACATTCAATTAGAAAACAGGATCCAAACTTCCAGCCTGGCTCAACAGCCATAGGCTCATTCCAGGAGCGTATCCACAAACAAGACAATGAGAACTCTGCTCCCCATTCAAGTCGTCGGTTGTCCCGGCGATGGGGGCGTTATCTTCCTGTATTTCCTGTGACCCCGAACACGCTGCTGCCCCAAAAACTCCAAGGAATCTTTATGACTACCTTTGTCAGGCCCTTCGCCCACCTTGATGTGCTCCTGTGGGGGGAAAGGGCGGGGGGGTCACTCAGCAACTCACTCATCGCTTTCCGAATATCAGCTTCTGATGTAAAAGCATACTTATCTCCATTGAGTTCAAAAGAGAGCGAAAACAGATGCCCCCACCTGTAGCGCACTCCTTTAGCCTGCAGCCATTTCGTCAGTGGACCACATAGTCTCCGGCGCGCCAGCGTGAATGCCGAAAGGTCCTGGTAAATGGATGTCTTAGCGCCATTCCAATCAATCAGACCCCTTTTACGAGCCAACTCCAGGATCTTGGTCTTCTCCACAAAGTAGTGAAACTTCACCAGGAACGACGAGGACCACCCATGCGGCCTCCCACTCTGTGGGCTCTGTCGATGATGGGGACATTGGTATTCTCTCTCACAAACAAAAAACGTATAATTTCCTTGACTTTTCTCACATGTCCGCCTGCGTCTCCCCCTCCTGCTCCAGAATACAGCGGAATCTCAAGTTAGAGCGTCGTTTCCAATTTTCCAAATCATCCACTTTGAGCGCAGTCTTTTCCTCCCCCCTCTCCAGCTCTGCTAGACGCAGGTCAAACAGAGTCTCGAAGAGATCAGCTGAGGACTGGTTAGCCTCAAGGGCTTGAATGCAGTCTTCCACATCATCCACCTTCTTATCAAGGGAATCCAGCCTCTTGCCTATGTCCGCCCGAAACCTCGGATCTCCTCAAGTAAAGCTGCCATGCTACGGCTCATATCTTGAGTCTCTGCCGCCTCATGCTGGTTAATGTTGTGCATGGTGAGGTCTTCCCCCGATTGCTGAGGTGACCGCCGAATCCTTTGCAGTGCCTGCACTCCGTGCATCCAAAACCAGGTTCAGCAGCCAAAACTGATGGCCAAAGACCCAGATAGATCACACTTTGAGGCTTAGCTTGAAAAACAGACCCCACCAGTTTGCCACAGGATATATGAGAACTCAAGTGAACCACTCAAAGGAGGCTGGCTAGGGGATAAAAAGGCGAACACAGACCTTCTCCTCTCATTACCAGGTTGCAAGACGCTGTCCAAGGAAGGCGCCAATGTACCACTCAAGACTGGGATGACAAACAGGAGCCTGGAAGAGAGAGTATCCAACCAGGCAGATCTATTCAGGGTCTTCTGGATAAGGGCACTCTGGCAAAGGGAAGCCGCTGGAAAGCAGGCAAGGATGGAGAGAACGCTCCTCTAGAAGACGAGACACAGAGTAATAATCACCAGGAGGAATGTCAAGGGCCTGTTCAAACACTCAGGCGCCACACGGTTTCCCCAGACTAGAACGCCGCAGGAGGCCCCACAATCGGCTGCCACCAGAGATATGGGGGAGGGGGGCCAACACCCTAAACAATGCCGGAGCAGTCCCCAAAGTCACACGAGACCTCCAGAGAGATCCACAACCGAGTCTCCGCAGAATGCAGGACCTCCCAAAGCCATACACTCTGCTGTCCCCGCGCCCTACCTCCTCAGGCGCCGGGACACGGAGAGCAGACCCGGAGTGCACGCTTCCTGCACTCCTACACCTCCCGAACGCTCGGCCGCGCACCAACGTCTCGGTGGGCCGGCGTCCGCCACAGGTCCTCCAGCTCCGGGTCTTTCGATTCCGAACCGCCAGAAAGTCCCCTCTAATACGGAGAAGCCGCTCACGAAGATTTTATGCGGCCGCTTGCCAATGCACAGAACCGCCAGGCGAGTGGGGGGAATCAACACAGGCCGAGGGCCCATCCAACAATTCCCAGTCACTCCCCCACCGCCAGGCAGCCCCGAACTGCACGGTTCTATCATCGGGGACGCACACCAGGCACCAAGCGTCTCCCCCTCGAACAGCAGCAAACTTCGTGTTCCCGGCACTTCAGGACACCGGGTTTTCGCTCCTCCAACTCCTCACGATGTCCGACAACAGCAGGGGGGGGGCCAGGGGATGACTCGAACAAGGCTGGGGGGGCCAGAACCGAAAATAAAGCGCCCTGGGGAGGAGATCGGCTGAGAGACTTCAGCACATCTCAGCACCCCCTGGTGGCTCCCGTTTTGTCTTTTCTAATGAAGGTTTGCCGGTGTTACAACTACTTTTCCAAGTTATCCATGTGGGTTTTTTTTCTTTTCCTGATATTTTTTTCCGGTATCAGACCATTAGATATGGACAGTATAATGTTTTCTCCCGGGGGGGGGGGTCACTTTCTAAGGCATAGGCGTGTGGTTTCTTCCATCTATTATCCAGGTTTTTCCGGAACATTTTAATGTATGTTATTAAGTGTTTTTAAAAAAATGTTTAATTTGGAGACCACCAGGGGGCGCGGAACATGCTGGCCGTGTAAGTCCTGCGCTCCTGAATGCACCGCAGGGCCTAGTGGACACTACCAGTCCCCGGCCTGGATTACCGAGCCCAGCCAGTGGGGAGCCCCTCTGAATGCAGCGGGCCCCACCCCGAGACCCGCAGTGAAGACCTTCCGGGGTGAGACCGGGAAGCGGAGCCCCAAGAAAGGCCCACAGAGCGCTTCCCAGCACCGGAGGCTAGTGTGCACCGGAGACGCCAGAGGCCCCAGACACCGAGGGCGGCCGACCCCGCGGCACCGCGACGAGGACTAGTTGAGCTGCTCGCCCCCACCCTGCGCTCACGACCTGTGTCGGACAGTCGGGTCCCGGAGGAGGCGCAGCGACACAAGAGATAGAGGGCCACGGGCTCCGGAGAAGCGCTTCCTCGTCCCTGGGAGACCAAGGGCCCCTCCCGAGTTCCCGTGGAAACATGGAGTCCCACACGAGGACCCGCAGACGGCCGCCCCCGCAGGAGGAAACGGCCAACCCAAGATACTGGACCAGAGCACCACTGAGGGAGACACGGGGCGAGGACCCTCCACACATGTTCCCTGTCGACACGGGGTACCGGACAGGTGTCGCGGTCCCTGGGGGACGTGGCCCGGGCCCCCACTGGCTACGGAGAGGAGCAGTTGAGCGCCAGTCAGCACTCCGAAGATAGCCCACCCAGAGCCTGATCTACCGCAGCGGAAGCCAAACCGTCGGCCCTGGACCCCCCACAGTGACTGGGCAGTGAGGAGGTGAGGAGAGCGTGGGCGGGAAGAGACAGACTGGATGCAGTGAAAGCGGGCTCCCCTCCCGCGCAACCTTTCCATTGCGGCGCCCCCGCTCCCCCTAGTTGGGGAGTAGGCCGGAGGCACCGAAGGGGCTGGGGATCGGACACCCTACTCCCCGAAGGTCCCACCTGTCGACACGGCACAGCCCCCCCCACACGAGGTGCTCCATGCAGGACTTTGACACACCAGGCACGGGAGGGGCCTTGTACACCACAGAGTCCCCCCCGAGAGGAGCCCAGACGGAGGCACCACCCCTGGATGCGTCAAGACACCCAGACCCTGGAGAGCACGCCGACATTGGGGGCGATCTCGTCTCTCCAGCGCTTCCGACGGCCCCACTCAGCCACGAGGGAGGCCCACAGAGACACCATGCCCTCAGGCGGCGAACCCCCACCTGCACCACTCACGAGGGAGGATCTCAAGGACATCCTCCATGAGATCAAGGCAATCCGGACAGATATACAAGCGTCCATAGTGGATCTCAAGGGGAGGGTGGACACCTTAGAGGAGAAAATGGAGGGGATGGAAAACAACCACCTCCAGACAGACCTCCTGGACGTGAAATATGAGGCGAGGCTAATGGACCTAGAGATAAGAGATGAGGACATAACCTTGAAGATAGACAATTTGGAAAACAGAGAGCGCCGGAACAACCTGCGTATCATGGGTGTGTCGCAGGAGAGAGGGGAGACAGCGGCGGATGTGGGGAGGAAGGTCCAGGACCTGATAAACCAGCTCTTCACTTTAGAGGGGGGCAGAGAGGTCCAGCTGGAGAGAGCGCATCGAGGTGGGGGGGGTGCGGGTGGAGGCCCGAAGTCCATCGTGGTGAGGTTCCTCCGCTATAGGGAGAAAATGGAGGTCCTGGAGAAGGCAAAGAGGCTGGGGAGCTTTATTTTTGAAGGCGACACAATTAAGATTTACCAGGACTTATCGTATTTTACGCTCACCCGCAGAAGAGAATGTCGTCCGCTCACCCAGTGGCTAACTGCTCAAGACATAAGATGCAGATGGTCCTTCCCCTTCGCCCTGTCCTTTGAACGCGCTGGGGTGGACTACAGAGTGACCAGTGGCAAGGAGGCCTCGCAAGTACTGCAAGTGATCCAGGGGGTCGCCCTGGGTGAGGAAGACGAGGTGGGCACCCAAGCATCGGATGACACCAGGAGAGAACCGGTTGGCCCTTGGGCCACGAAGAAGACGACAAAGGGCAGGAGGAAATTCAGGAAACCAAACACCCCGACATCGGAGGCCGAAGGGGACCAGGTGGAGTAAGACAAACCAACGTGGAGACCAAGATTATTTTATTAGCAACCCCGGCCGGGGACGCGAGTTTCATCAAGAGAACTGCGGTGCAGGAACATGTTCACACCGTGGTGGCTTGCCCGTTGGCAGGCGTCATGCAAGAGGGAGAGAAAAGGGAGGGGGGAGGCGAGGGGAGGGGTGACAAAGTCCTTGGGGCACAGGACATATCCAGTGTGGTAAAGAAGCGGGGCGGCTCTTACAGGACCGGGAAAACAAATAATCCATCAGAGAGAAGCAATGGCAGACAATGAAGAGAGGGGCCGGGTCGAGTCGCTTAGGATGGTCTCCCTCAACGTCAAGGGGCTTATCTCCCCAACGAAGCGCTCCCTCCTAGGAAGGGAAATGGGAAACGGGAGAGTGGATATTATGTTTGTACAAGAAACCAGGACGGTGAGGGGGGAGGAGAGGGCCATCCCTGGTCCACACGTGGGTCAGACCTTCTGGGCATCCGGCCACATAAAGAAAGGAGGAGTCGGTATCCTGCTCCATAGGAATCAGAAATTAATGGAAGTGTCCACTTTGGAGAGGGAGGATGGGAGGGCCCTGGTAGTGTCCTGTAAGTTACATAATACCAGAGTCACCCTTGCAACAATATATTGCCCCAATACGGGTTAGAGGGAATTCGTCCAAGAGGCCCTGCGGGAGGTGATGGCTAAAGCAGATGGCCTTTTGCTCCTGGGGGGGACTTTAATATGTGGGCGGACCGAGAGCTGGACCATAGTGGAAACGCAGGCCCTCTGAACAGCAGTGGGGGAACGCCTCACGGGGCGCTGCGGGAAATAATGTGGGAGCAGGGGCTGGTAGACATATGGCGGGAGCTGCACCCGAGGCGCAAGGGATACACTTTCCACTCTGCGGCCCACGGCACCAGAACTAGAATAGATTATCTTTTCATTGGAAACCAGCACATGAGCAGAATAGAGGCCTGTGAGATTCGGCCCGTTAGCTGGTCAGACCACGACATGGTCTGGTCAGACGTCTGTATGGCAGGCCTGAAATCCAGGGAATCTCTATGGAAATGCAACAATTTCCTGTTGAGAGACACAGTCTTTAAGGAAGAAATGGCAACAGCGATCAGGGAATTTTTTGAGGTAAATGACATGGGGGAAGTCAACAGGGAGATTGTGTGGGAGGCGGCAAAGGCAACCTGGAGAGGTAGACTAATCAGTGAAGGGGCCTCCAAAAAAAGGGTTAGGACCCTCCTGATCCACAGATTGAGATCAGAGATAATTATGTTAGAAAGGTCGGAGGGGAAGATGGAGACGGAGAGAGAGAGGGACCTGGGCATCGCTAGGGAAAAGAGACAAGAATTGCGGGAAATGGAGATGGGCAAAATTGTAGCGGGACTCCAACATTTACGCCAAAAATACTATGAAAAGGGGGACAAGGTGGATGCCTTGCTGGCAGCAAAACTTCTAGGCCAGAGGGCGGATAGATGGGTGGCGAGGTTAAGTAGTGGGGAAGAAGGGGACGTATCCGACCCGGAAGAGATTGCAGAGAAATTTGCGTCCTTCTATGAGGCTCTTTACGGGAGAGAGGGGGAGACGGAGAAGGAAGCCTTGGATGAATATCTCAAGGGGGTCACCCTCCCGGCTCTTGAACCCCTAGAAGCATCAATCCTCGATGCCCTGATAACGGAGGAGGAGGTACTAAGAGCCATAGCGGGCCTGAAGAGGGGTAGGGCCCCAGGAGAGGATGGGTTCACGGCAGGCTTTTACAAGACCTTCTCGGGCCTCCTGGCAGGGTTCCTGGCAGGTCTCTTCTCGCACATAATGGAGACAGGTAGAGCGCCCACATCCTTTGGCAAAGCGCTAATAACGGTAATCCCGAAGGAGGGGAAGGACCCGACGGACAGCCGCTCCTATAGACCCATTTCCCTCTTGAATGTGGATGCAAAGCTATTCACCAGGATCATTGCTACTAGGCTGGACGGTCATATGTTGAGGCTAATTCATCCCGATCAGGTGGGTTTTATACAGGGTAGGCAGGGGGCGGACACAATGCGAAAGACCCTACATCTGATGAGGGAGGCAGCGACAAGGGGTGGAAACCCGGTTCTGGTCTCTATTGACGCAGAGAAGGCGTTCGATCGGGTCGACTGGGGATTCCTCCAGGGGGTACTCAAGAAACTGGGGCTGGGAACTGGGATCATACGAACGATCAAAGCCTTATATGTGTCACCAACCGCCAGAGTCACAGTCAATGGGCGTCTGTCACGTGTCTTCCACCTCCAAAGAGGTACGAGGCAGAGCTGTCCGCTTTCCCCACTCCTCTTCGCCATGAAAATGGAAGTATTAGCAGAGTATGTCAGGGGCTCCCCAGAGGTTCAGGGTATTGAGGTGGGGGAACGTACCTTTAAACTGGGTCTTTACGCAGATGATATCTTGCTCCACCTCCGGGAACCGACAAGGTCAGTCCCGGCAGCCCTGCAGGAAATTGAACGGTATGGTCGATTTTCAGGCTTTAAGGTGAATATTAGCAAGTCCATGATTTTCCTGTTTGCCTCTGATACGGACAGAAATGTTACTGAGCTTATCCCGCTACGCCTGCAGATCTGTACAGAAGGGATAAAATACCTGGGGATTAACATAGTACGCCCCGGGGAGGATCTGAACCAGGCCAACTACCCACCACTATTTGATAAACTGTTCAGAGAAATGGAGTTGGGGGAAGGGACAGATCTCCTGGGTGGGAAGGATAAATGCTATAAAAATGAACCTGCTCCCCAGGGTGCTGTATGTCTTCCAGATGCTTCCCTTGGAAGCCCCATACACATACCTCAGAGAAGCCAAGAGGCGCATAATGAAGTTTATATGGCAGGGCAGGAGACACAGAATTGGGTATGAGACCCTCACCCTCCCCAAAGAGAGAGGGGGGGTCACCTTGCCGGACCTGACAGTCTAGCATAGGGCAGCCCAGCTCAGGGCCTTGGCCCCACATCTTAGAGAGGACCCCAATAAACAATGGGTATACATCGAAAATCATTACCTGCACCCAGTCACTGTAGGCGAATGGCTATGGGTCCCCTTAAAAAAGCTCCCCAAAAGAATCAGGGATCACCCGATACTGGGTACAATGTGGAAAGCGCTAGCGGGGAAGGGAAATAGAGAGAAAGTCACAACATGGCCCTCGCCCCTGAGCCACATCTCGTCAACTCCAGTGCTAGAGGAGATCCCAGGCCACGAACACTATCAGTCATGGTTTGGCGCAGGCCTCTGCAGGGTCAGCCAACTGGTGAGGGAGGACACTTTCATATGCATCCAGGAGCTCGAGGCGGCTCTGGGGATTGGCAGGCTCTCCCCACTTCTATACCTTCGCCTTAAGGGAATTCTCATGAAACCAAAGCTAAAGCCCTGCATACAAAGGAAGCTCACCCCAGTCGAGAAAACCCTAGACTCCCACACGGAAATGAAAGGCCTTATCTCTCTCCTGTACGGGGCTCTCTTAATCCCCCGTGAGGGATCGATTAAAAGTCTTAGAGGGAAATGGGAAAGGGACATGGGCCGGGACATTGGGGATGCGCTCTGATGGAAATTATGTAGCAGGGCATTCAAGACATCCATTTCCTGCCAGTACAAGACACATGCCATCAAACTTCTCCATAGGTGGCAATATGACCCGATCACCCTCTCCAGGATGTTCCCAGACTTTGTCCCATTGTGTTGGCACGGTTGCGGTGAGAGGGCCAACTATTGGCACATGTGGTGGTCCTGCGAGAAGGTCCAAGTTTATTGGTCGGAGTTGCTCAGTTGGCTTAAGGATGCGGGAGAAGGGGTCTATCCATTGGAGCCACTCACACTATTATTTGGGCTACAGCAAAAGGATGAGCACTGGGAGAAGCTCCCGGACTTGACACACTCCTTACTCCTAGCAGGTAGGGCCAGGACATGGAAGAGAGCAGCGCTCCGCTCGAGTAGAGAATGGGTGACAGTGGCCAACAATATTTATTTTATGGATAAACTAACAGCAGCACTTCATGGCTCAAGCTCGCAACTCGAGGCCGACTGGTTACAATTCATGGAGGTGTTCGCCAGCACAAACTGAGAGCCAGAAAGGTGATACGGCCACTCCACCCAGCCCGAAACCAGTTTCAGGATTGAACTTATTTTATGCTTCTAAGGAAAGCTGACTCATTGCGTCTGTTTATTTGCCCGGTCGGCGCCGCCCGAAGAACTTATCCATGGAAACGTGGAGCCTGTGCCCCAAGACGGGGGATTTGGAGGGGAGGGGGGGTGGGAGGGACGGTGAATACAGTGGAGAGTTACAGTCTTTGTTTGAAGTTGATAGGGGCATGTGCCCTAATGTAATCTCTTTTCAGTGCTCTTTATTGTTCAGAAAACCAGTACAAATATATTATTTAAAAAAAAAAAATGTTTAATTTGAAATGCAGAGGCTCTTAGCCTCCTAATGCCTCTCAGCTGCTATTCCTGTGGGAACCCTATGGCAGGGTCTCCCCCCTTTTTTCGACCAGCTATATTAAGTAAATTATGCGGAAAGAGGGAGTGAATTACTCCTTTGGTTCTTCAGTTAAAGGTGCTAGGGTGTTTAGGATGTTCTCCTGGGGGGAAGAAATTATCAAAACAGCTGATTGGTCAAGGGCATAATCATTCGAATAATTTAATTGTATCACAAGTGTATTGATCATATTGGGATAAATGTGATGCAAGGGCTTTAATCTTGCATAATATGAAGCCTCCTGTCATGCCATGGAATTACTAATCCCCTCACTAACGTGAGAGGGGGGTTTAGATTCTATTAAAGACCGGAGGCGAGTATTGTCCCACCCACCCACCCTCTTTTCTGTTTTTTATTCCACCCACCCTGTTCTGTTTCAGATTGTTTCAGCTTCGGGTGAGAGGTCCTATCCAGAAGAGTTTGTAGTAGTGTCTGGTTACGGAGAAGTTGAGATCCCTCCAGTTTCTCTGGATTCTTTTTTCTCCACGCTTCGCAGTTGGATTGTTGCTGTGGACATCTGGTGCAAGACAGCTGCAGAAAGAGGAGTTGGGATTAAAGTAAAGGGCATATATAGAGGAGGCTCCCTGTCCATTGGTCACCTGTAGGGCATGACCTGTCCTTCATGTTGGATTGGGGAGCTCCCCTTACATTGACTGTGAACTGTGTTTAGTTCTGCTATTTAAACTTTTTTGTTTGTGGAAGTTTTTTCTTTGCTGCTGTGGTTTAGAAGTAAAGATTGTAATGCATAATACTCGCCTCCTGTCTTTAATAGAATGTAAACCCCTCTCACGTTAGTGAGGGGGATTAGTCGTTGTATGATTAACTTCTTTGCTAATAAGCGTACTTTAGCGCCTACTTTTTTGGGTGCAAATGTGGAGCTGGGTGAGCAAAATACAGATGCACTGGCTTCACGGTGAGTAGGTGGATCGCTAGGACCGTTGCCAAGCCCTACAGCGAAGGCGAGGATTGTTGAACAAAAGTGGCATATTATATTGCAATTTGCCACTTTTGCATCGCAAATGAATCTGGTGCAATGTAGAAAAGTGTCCTTCCTTCTAGGAACAACACTTTTTGATTTTTTGTATACACTTCAGAATCAGGCCATTAGAGGCAATATAAGAAATTACATTACAATAAGTTGCCGTAAGTAAGCCGGCTGATGAGCAACGTTGTGGTGTAAACACATGGGGCCTCATTACGACCCTGGCGCAAAGCGAAAAACGATGGCGGTAAACGATTACCGCCATCGTCTTCCGCTCGTGCCGATTACGACCCGTGACCGTAAACTACGATGTCACTAGCGGCATCGTAGCTAACGCTGCCGCTGACTGCGCCAAGGGCGCGCGCACGCGAACATCCACACCGTACTCAGCACCATGGCGGAAAGGTGCGGGAATGCCGACCCAAGCGGACATGCCCCTAACGCCATCACCCAGCCCGTTAAGTACCTTACCGCCATGGTGCAAATTACGCCATCGCGAACCAACCGTAAAGGGCCATGTAAAGTGAAAAGTGAATGCAGCTGCCACAGGTGCACAGAAACAGCACAGGTGAAGGCAATACAGACACAGGAAGTACAAAAAGAGCACACCCCACCCCTTCCCACACCCAGTCACACTCCACAATGATACCAATAGGACTAGCAATGTTGGGGCTGGAGGACCTGATAGCAATGCGAGTGCTACAACAGCAACTACAACAACTACAACTACAACAACAACAACAACAGGCTGCACAGAGGAGACGCAGGAGGAGAAGGAGGGCAAGGCAGGCCCAGCAAGCCCCACCAGCACAGCCAGTGCCACCACGCAGGCAGCCCCCAATCCCACGCATCAGACCCAGCCCATTCAACCTCACCGCTGAGCAGATCCACACCCTGTACCGACTGGACCGGGACACCATCACCACCATTGTGGACATGATACACAACGACATCGTCAGCATGATTGATACACCCACTGCCACCCCCCCCTACTGAAGGTAGTGTCCGTGCTCCACTTCCTGGCCACAGGCACCTACCAGCACACAGTGGGGCACTTGCATGGCATATCACAACCATTATTCTCGCGTACACTGATGCAAGTGCTCGATGCCCTCCTCAAGCACACAGATGACCACATCTCATTACCACGGTCTGCCCAGGAGATTGCCAACACCAAAGTGGGTTTCCATGCACTGGCCGGCATACCTGGTTGCATTGGTGCCATTGACTGCACCCATGTTGAATTGGTGGTCCCACATGCCATGGAGGTACCGTACCGCAACCGTAAACATTTCCACTCAATCAACGTGCAAATGGTCTGTGACTCCAACAGGATCATCACACATTGTTGTGCCAGATTCCCCGGATCAACCCATGATTCTATGATCCTACGGAACTCAACAATACCACGCTACATGGAGCGACATGCAGGCCCAAGATCCTACCTACTCGGTGAGTCTAATGACATGAGCATGGAAATGCAAAGTGGGTGTTGAATGACGTACCAATGCATATTACATCTGGCAGATACAGGGGGGTGGGTGCAACTAGCAGTAGCCAGATCATTCCCTGTGGCAGCACTGACGTCAACAGAGAAGTGTACACATCATGCCTGACCTAATCATCCCAACATGTGAATGAAAGTGCATCCCAAAAACGACAACCATTTGCAAGTGCATTGTGCAAATTGTGGCCGCATTGACCCTAAAGAATAACACCAACATGCACGTCACCATGCACCAACTACTGAAAGGCCTGTCCCCCACAACTGCGCACAAAGGAGGCACATGACAGACAGGGACATCAATGCACCACTACAAGACCCACAAACTGTCCCCATTGACACCAGTAATGCTCACTGGGGTCATAATGAGCCAGACATCGATGTTGCTATCATGTGAGCTTCAAGCTCACAGGACACGTGCAAGGTCACATGAATGACGTCCTGAACGGACACACTGGATGGCCACTCACAAGGCAATCGTCCCCCCTGCATTGTGTTTTAGCATGCAAAACAGTACATGAGAGCCATGAACACATACTGGTTGCACAGTGTAAATCCATATCCACAACTCAAATTGGTGCACAGTAACAGTCAGAATCAAGGCATGGTTGTGCGTCTTGTTCACATATCAATCCCGTTCTTTTCTCACATTTTACAGGTGATGCGGGCTATCCCCTGAAGAGGTGGCTCCTCACACCAGTCCGGAACCCATCAAACCAGCATGAGGAGGACTACAACCATAACCATGCACGTACCCGTGTGGTGATAGAGCATGCTTTTGGCCTACTGAAGGCACGTTTCCGCTGCCTCAGCAGGTCTGGCGGGGCACTCCTGTACCGCCATGAGAAGGTTGCAAAGATCGTCATGGCATGTGTCATGCTACACAATATGTGCATCAGACGAAACGTGCCTCTGCCCCCTGACGCAGAACCACAACCACCTGATGATGGGGATGATGATGATGGGGAAGGGGCAGCACCTCAGGGAGGCAGCGATGCACAGGAGGGCCATATAATGCGTCAGAATGTCATTGACCGTTACTTCTAGCACACACAGCGAGTGTGTGACATATGGATGGCACTTGGGGCACTGTGTGTGTCTGGTATGTCAACACTGTGTACTGTAACAATAAAGCACAGATACGCAATGAACAATGTCCACACTTTTAGTTTGTGAGAAAAGAAAAAGTGTATTGTACTACTGAATAGGTATAACAGTACCCCTCCCCTCCCCCCTGCACACTCCAACACACCCAATACCCCCCTCCCCCTCCCCCCTGAACACTCCAACACACCCAATACCCCCCTCCCCCTCCCCCCTGCACACTCCAACACACCCAATACCCCCCTCCCGCTCCCCCCTGAACACTCCAACACACCCAATACCCCCATCCCCCTCCCCCCTGCACACTCCAACACACCCAATACCCCCCTCCCCCTCCCCCCTGAACACTCCAACACACCCAATACCCCCCTCCCCCATGAACACCCTGCAAACATGTGACAATGCCCGTGGTGAAATGAGTATAGTTCAGCACACTATTGACTGCCCCCTCTCCCGGAACCTGGGGCCCCCCTGCCTGTGCTCCTCTGGGTCCTGGATGACCTGCGGACGGGAGAGGCTTGTGCTGAACTTGCAGCCGAGGATGTACCGGGCTGCTCAGTACGGCATGTGTCCAGAATTGTCTGGATGAGCTGGCTCATCATCTGCCGCCCTGCAGCAAGTTCGGTGCAAATGTCCCTGTTGGCAGTTTGGATGGCAGCCCTGATGCCATCAGCACTCCTCTCCATGGCTGCACTGGTACTTACACATTCGGCTACATGCTGCGTGAGGAGTGTGCCCAGTGCTTCCTGCCTGTTGGCAATCTGCTCCAGCGACAGCTGGAATTCTGGCCCAATGGGGGGTGGCAATGGGGGACCAATGGGACTACTCCCATCTTCCACAACTCCCACTGGGCTTGGAGTTGCTGGCCATGAATTAGCTGGCGATGGGCCCTGGGTGTCATCTCCATGATGGCTGATTGGGGATAGGTGTGGTGAGTGCAGTTGTGTGTTGTGGTCAAGTCCGGTGTCATCCTCCACATCACTGTCGGAGCAGGCAGCGATGGCTGCAGTCTCCCCAACAGTACTGCTCCCTGCTGACGCATTGCCCTCAGTGGGCAACAGTGGGTGTGGTTGGGCTGCAGGTGCTGTCACGACCCCTTCCTCGGGGGACTTTGCTGCCCTGGCCTCTTCAGCCTGGCGTGGATTCTGCCTGGGTCCAGCAGAGGTGGATGCTTGGTTCCCCTCTCCCACTTTCCTGGCCTTCTTGGCTGGGGTGCTGGTGCTGTCGTCCCTGCCAGTGTCCGATTGCGAGCCTGTGGTGGAGCAGAGGAGGGTGACTGTTATTGATGGTTCAGCGGACATTGAGCAGGCATTGTGAAGAGTGAAATGGATAGATGGTGGAGTTAGTAGCCCGTGACATACAGGTTGCCTCCCTTTAGGTTCGGTTTTGCATGCAGGTGTGTGTCTGCCTACTGTACAGTGTACATGCTGCATGTGCGCAGGGTGTGGCTCATCTGCTGATGTGTTGCGTCTGCCACATTGTGATTGTCACGTGCAAGTGTATCAGGGTGTCTTGCAAGGCTGGATATGAGGCACCTACCTGATCTCGGGGCCCCTCTCTCCATCTCGCCGACACCTTCGATGCACTCAATGCCAATCAGAGAGGCACATGTCTCCTCCCATGGCTGCATCTTCAGTGGGGAGTCTGCTCCCGCGCCAGTTCCCAGGGCCAGGTTACGGTTGGCAGACATGATGCCCCGGACCCTGATCCGCAGGTCGTCCCATCTCTTGCGGCACTGTTTGGAGGTGCGTGGGGTGGTTCCAACAGCACTGACACGTTGTGCCACAAGTTCCCACACCTCCTTTTTGCGGCCTATGGCTGTTCGGGTCATCTCATTGGAGAAGACAACATCAGCCTTCTCCTGGAGCGTGTCTGCAAGCATTTGCAGTTCCTCTCGACTGAAGCGCTCCTGCCGCTGCCTGTCACATGCCTTCTTGACAACTTTAGGCATGGTTGGCTGTGGAAATGGGTGGGTTATGGGAATGTCAGGGTTTGAGGGTTGGTTGTGGTGTGGTTGGGTAGGATGGCAATGGATTGTGTTTTTTAAGATGGCCGCTGTGCTGTTTCCCGTTCCGCCGCGATTACGCTATTTCCGGTTCCGCTTAATTGCGGTCACCGCTAATTACGGTGACCGCTGACTACGGTCGGCGCAATGATGGGTGGCGGTAGGTCACCCTGCGCTGTTAACGGGGGCGGTAAGGGCTGTTTACGGCATGGCGTAGTTCACGTTACCGCCATGGCGTAATGCTCGTGCGCGATGGGTCGTAATGTGGCGCTCTTATCGCCATCGGACCATGGCGTTAACGCTCATTACGCCATGGCGGTAATTTCATTCACTTACCGCCTGGGTCGTAATGAGGCCCATGATGTATTAACATAAGTTATGAATGAAATCACTTACAGAGGCTCCAGATAAGATACAGCAAGATTACATTATTTGCCCAGGGTCACACACTTTGGTAAATTGGTGAAGCAAAGATGTGAAAAATGTAAGCCACTGAGCACATCTTCCCAGGTTTAGCTGATATGAAGGTTTTGCTTTGGATTTCATGTGCTTAAATAATACTTTGTTTTTAGCAATGCCTTGAAAAGAACCCACATTAAATGATAAAATAGCCGTTCATAATAAACGAACGGTACACTATATAATTCATCATAGAAATATTTTGAGCAATAATAGTATGGCTTTAGTTTTATTCTCCCCATCCTCCATGGACGGTCACAATAGTGCCATGCAAGTGAATGTGAGCTTAAACAAATCCCCCTTGGGTTTTAAAACCACTGTCATTATTTCATAAACCGTGCAGCATTATGCACCCTTCTCACTTCCTATCGCCCCCACTCACATTTCTTAAAGCACAAAAGTCACTGCCAATAGTCCCTCTCCCTCCCACCATAGCCTAATTGCTCCCATTATAATGCTCTGTTGCAGGAGTGCCGATTACGTGGGTGCTCCGTTTAACCATAGCAATATTATCACATTTTTATCTAGCGCCTCATGGCTGCTACCTCCCTTGTCTAATAGCTGTAATAGGTGTCATCACTACCTAACTTAATAATAATGTAATGTATTGCAAAGTGATGTTTTATAGTGCATCTTTGACATTTGTGGTGGTCTTATGGCATGTGGTTCTGCAAAAAGAGGGGGGAGTGGGTATTAGTTAGAATTGTGGTGTTCACTGTGGCGTTGATCTGGAGGGTTTCCCAGAGCAATGGCAAAGGTTAAGATAAATTCTAAACCTTCCAGCCATCACCTCTTGTATTTTGCTACAGTCACCCCGAGCGGGACGGGTATGCCCTGAAGTGGGTCCTGTGCCTGCTGGGCCTAGAAACCCAAGCTACTCCTCACTGATGAGGCCCAAACGAGGCCAAAAACATGTTTGGAGATGCTGGTGGTTTCGTGCAGAAGGGATGTGGCCAAGCAGTTCGGGCTGGACTTCCCCTTTTTGGGTGGGACCATGCCTGATTTGCATATGGTCTTTGCCCTTGTATAATGGCTTTGCAGGTGAAGAACGATGGTCTGAAGGGTTTGCCAGAGCAATGTCAGAGGTTAAGATTAATTCTAAACTTTCCAGCCATCACCTCTTTTGTTTTGCTATAGTCACACTGAGTGGGACGGGTATACCCTGACATGGGCCCTGAGCCTGCTGGGCCTAGATATCCAAGCTACTCCTCACTGATGAGGCTGAACTAGGCCGAAACATGTTTGGGGATGTTTGTGGTTTAATCCAGAAGGGAAGTGAACAAGCAGTTCAGGCTCTTTTCCCCATCCAGTATCGGAGCGGGAACCACCACAGAAGCCACCAGGAAGAGGAGCAAATCGCTGGGCAGTGTCAAAGGGACACACGAACACCAGTGAACTTCAGGACGACCCACAGGCAGCAGGAGCAAACCACCGGTGAGTGTCAGAGACACACGCAAGCACCGGGAGCTCCGAACAGGACCACAGGCAAGTGTCCATCCACAAATTAAATGTTGAACTTTTTGAAAACCTAATTGTACAAGAAACCAAGGTATACTGTATACCAAACTACATGAACCTTAAACGTTGTGTGAAAACAAGGTATGCTGAATACCAAACTACATGAAACCTTAACATTACGAGGAAATACAAATATGCTGAATACTGGCCTATATGAGACTTCGAATTTTTAACACTGCACTATGGAGAAGCTTTTCATTGAGGTAAACAAATATAACGAATTGCGAACTTTAAAACATCTTTACCTTGAAACAATACAAGTGTGCTTTCCAACTTGATTTTGATTAAGAAACATAGGAATACTTTTTATTTAATTTTGGATTGAAACGCTAATCAAAGTAAATCAGTGTTGCACAGTAAATTACATCTAACCTTACAATTGTCCACAATAAACACTACAGAAAGCATGATTAATGAACTTTAATGAATTAATGCAGTGTGGCAAGACCGCTACTTGGAGAAGAGCGAGTGATAAATTGTGGCAGGGCCACGAGGCAATCCAGGAGAAGCCAAATGATATAAGATTGCACCCTAAAAGCCAAAAGACCAACACAGCTGAGTCAAGTAAGGGAGACCTGGTGCATAGGAGCAATAGGAACTTATATGTTGGGCTGAGAAGTCCAAGGACCCTGGTTGCGCGACCTGTGATGGGTGGACCATGTGGTCTGACAACTGCACCTAGACCAGAGGACCCTGAATGGTGAAAGTGAAGGACACCCCGAAACCAGCCCAACAAGAGTTCAGGAATCCAGGTTGCGTGACCTTTGACGGGTGGACCTTGTGGTCTAACAACTGCACCCAGACCAGAGAATGCTGATTGGTGAGAGCTATAGACATTACAACACCAGCTCAACAAAACCATTTCAAATTTTTTTAACTATACTCGTCTCGGAACAGAATCCTGAGACCCCTTTTTTTCTTGATCGTGCTACTTAAAACTTGTCGAAGGGAACCGCAAGGATTGTTCTGGAACTACATTGCCTTGAACTGAAGAAGGTAAACATTGAGACTTTTCTTTCATGCAACTTTCTTATGCTTGGGGAAGGGGAGCTGAGAGAAAGCTGTGAGCTGGAAGAAGCTCTGAACTTTGAGTTGAACACTGTTTCTTTTGTGTTTGGCATCATTACACATTGGCTTAATATAATTGTGAGGGCAAGGATAGATTTTGGACACAAACAGAGTTTTAAGTTGAATTCTTTAACACAGACTTTCCTTAGTTTTATTACGGTAGGGAAAGCCACCTTAGTATAGAACAAGTAAGGCCTTCAACCGTCCTACATTTCACTTAAATACACTTCTTTTATTTAAACATGAAGTTGTCTGTGCCGTACTTCATGATGCCTTCACAGTGGGTTGTGTGTGATTGCAGTTGTGCATTGATGAGATCAGAATCGCAAACCACGGGCTCTGACACACTTTTTACTCACTTGCAAAGGAGAAGACTCATTTTTACTCTCTTGAAATGGCATTTACGCTCTGCTAAAAAACAAATAGGGAGTAAAATACTCCCACCTCTAAATCTTATCTGGAGCACTGCCTGATAGCAAAGAGTCAGCTTTTCAACTTTAGGTTTGCCTCACTCGCAGGGATTACTGGGCTCATGACCCCAAATACCCTTGGAAACTGCAACCAGCTCCAGAGCCTGAGGTCAAACTTGGAAGGCATCATTCAAGCATATACGTCCAGGAGGCCCAGTCTTGGGTATAGGTGGGTTAGTTGCATGGAAATAAAAAACATTGAAATTACAATAGAGGTGAGCTGAGTTGAGTGAGGTCAGTGGGGAGAGGTAGGTAAAGTAATATGTAGCTTGCATTTTCTGTACCTATTCCGTGAGAGGTTCTTTCACTTGGGCTGTCTGTGCACTCATGCTGCCCGTGCTACACTTAACATTTTATTTGCAATAACCCAGCATATGCAGCAATGACGCTTACATTTTGTTATCTGTCGACTACCCTTAAAGGTCACTTTTTATGAGCACATTGATTGTGATTATAAGTTTGTAGTTGTGTGTAAGCAGGGAGGGGTGGGGGGCATCAAGATTAACCAGATAACTTCATGTCACTGTGACATCTTGTGTTTCCAGTCCTGGAAATAGCCGAGCAGTATGGAGGAATGGCTATGGGGCAAAGTACTAGCTCACTGTTGGTTATTTGCACTATGTGTTAATAATATGCAGAAACAAAGCCCTTGAGTTGGAGCATATGGGCTGAGATATTCAAGCACATGCCTTAAGCACACTTGGTTCGGTAGTCTTCTCCTGTAACTGTGAGGTAATTTGAGATGTCTTTAATCTACCCACTGGGTTATATATGTGATAATCACCTGCTCTCAATCATTGTTCGATGCAGGCATGCAGCTTGCTGTGATGCGTGATGTGCATACAAGCATGAGACAGCATGCCTTTAATGAGAAGACATAATGCCTTTTTCTGCTTCAAATAATATAGTGTTCAGCAGACGAGAGATCCCTCCCAGCTCATCTTGAAATAATATGACGATGCACGAAGAGAGGACCGGATGAGGTACCGAATGCAGGACACCCTAGAAGGGAAGGAGACTGATCTGGGCAGGAGAAGCAGAAGATGGGCCAGGGTAAGAAAGACCCAAGGGGGTATAGCAGCCGACACTGAAGAGGCAGCGCCCAATGCCAACCAGCAAGCAAAGGAGAGTCAACGAAGTGAGTCACCACTAAGGAACCAGAGCACAGGCCAGGAAGGCAAGTTCACAGGACACAACCATGCATGCCCAACAAAGTGACCTGAGACGGGGCATGAGGCGGCCACCCACAGAGACCCCCACAACCAAGCCATCAACACCAACAAGACAAGGGCATTTAAAGAAGCTCACCCACACCAACAAAGTAGCACAAGCAAGAATACCCATAAACGCAACAACCGAAGGACAGCACAGACAATGGCGCCACGCAGAAGAAAAGAGAGTGGGGGCAAGACTCCGCATAGGTACACTCAAGACACGGAATGACCAGCTACGAGTCAGACGGGACCAGTCAAATGAGCGACAAAGGGGGCACGACACCCAAACCCAAGTGCGCCACCACCCAGTAAAGCATCCCCACTACTGAGCGACGCTGGAAAGATAAGGCCCAAGACAAAAACAGAAGCCCATCAGAATAAACACGAGAGTGAAGTGAGGAGCATCACCAGACACTGCAGCATGCCCAAACCAATGGGGGAAGGAGGGCAATACAACAAGCGTCACCCAGACACCTTGGGGAAGAGGATGGACTACAGAAGCAGCACTCCTAAATTTGTCTGCGACCGAGACTACCCTTTCCAAGTGCAAAAATCTATGCTGTCTGGGAAACGCAACAATTAGACCACCACTCGGAAGAACAGAACACCCCAAATAGTAGCAGAATGCATCTAGACTGCAGTCTCTCCACAGGTGCCCCCTGACCGGGGTAACATCCTACCCACCGAGGACAAGGAACCACAACAGAACAAGGGACTGGCTTGGAGACAGCATGCTTCAACTCCGGAGGTTCCCCAAGGACTGCAAGGGGAGGGGAGGGGTACTCACGACTCGAAACAACGGACAAAATACAGACAGTAGATTGCAAGGAAGGCGTAGGCAAACACTGGGTCCTCCCAGCCAGGACATGGACTACAGCATCCTCCGTAGCTAGCACAGACACTGCCGCGGATCAGCAGCTCCCGAGCAAGAGGCAAGGGTGCGCCCCAGCTACCAAAAAGGACATGTGCAGCACAGGCCGGTGCATCAACAACATCACCGGCCTAAAGAAGGTGCTAGTAGATCTACCGGGCTAGAGTCATCAACAGCCACCATGACGATAATGAGCTGTCACGGGCCTCGACTGGACAACCAGCCAAGCAACACACCCCAGGCTGGTCCCAGCACCGCAGAGATCCCGGCCACCACTCAAGCGAACAGCACACATCCTACTATGCAGGCAGCCTGCCCTCCAACCGCGATGATCTCAGGTGACGAAAAGGCAGTCCCTGACACCTCAACCTACGATGAACCTGTGGATTGTCAACACAACCAGAACGTGGGACCATACGACAACATCAACCGTTCATACGACTACAACTCGCCGATTGGACAGTACGTGTACTGGAGTGGGGTAGGAAACAAACCTCCCCCCAACCCCTCAACAAAGCAGCCCACAACAAAGGCACCCTGATAGCACGCCCGCCAGCACGAAGGACGAGGAAAAGGAAAGGAGAAATACAAGCGTAGGGCTGCTCAACAGAATGTCAAAGAGAGGGAGCACCGGCCAATCATGCCAATGGCCAGAAAGAAGATCCAAAGAACAGCCTCCAGACACGGCCCGCCAAGGAGAGAGAGAGCGCGAATGGGATCAACAACAACAAATGCCAACGTCGTCTGGGTTGAAGGGAAGGGTGCTCAGATGGAAAGGCAGCTAAGGATGCCAGAGAGGACAAGGCAAATAAGGAAGAAGCACATGGAACAGGAGCGAGTGACAGAGGATGAGGAAGATGTCATCGCTGCCAAGGTAACCGAGAGCCACACCAAAGAGACCCAAAAGTATGGACCACGAGCATTAACACTGGGGGAGGAACATCCCATCCCGAGCATCGGTGCTAGGATATCACACAGGTCCCGGTTTGATCACAGAGAGGAAGAACAGGAAAAGGGAACTAGATCAAGGTGAATACCCCGCCGGCCACCAGTACACACGAGTAGAAAGACCAACCCTACAAAGATGATAAGGAAGGGAGGGGGGTGTTGTGGCAGTCAACATGGCCAGGCCACCTTAAGAGGAGAGCCACCTTAAGGGGAGAGAAGGGAAGCCAGAGGGCGGGGGGAGGAGGGGTGGAAGAGGAGGGTCTAGCAGAGCCTGGTACACTTTGCCTGTAAAAGAAAATAAAGAAAATTGGAGATTCCCTTGTCTCAGTGTATTCCTGGGGATTGGGGTGCACGGCCTTGAGGTGTGGGACCTCATTAAAGGGAGGCCAACCAAAATGCAACACACCCTTTTGCAGGCAGCACCGCTTTAGCAGTGCTTGAACTCTACACCAGTTTCAAGAACTCCAATGTGCTGCTGTGTAGAGCCATGCTCTGCAGGCACTCCCAGAGCTTTGACAAAACTAGCAGACAGTCTTTGTAGGTGATAAATTGCTGCAGAGAGCAAAAGCATCTTGTAAAATGTGTCAGTACTGGATAGAAATTGTTACTGAATTTCTCCACCAAGTGAAGGTGAAAGATCAGTATTGTTGTAGATAGAAACAGAAACCTGATCACACGGACGGCATTACTTACTTGTAACTCCCGTTTTCTGGCGTTCATTTCTCTCATAGATTCACATACTGTTAGAATATTCTCCATCATCAGGCTGATAATCCTTGGTAACAATGAGCAGGTTCATAGAAAAAGAGAAACTGCATTAACTTAAGTGTTCTCTCAGTGGTGTGTTTGGTCATTTACCCTCTAGCCAATAGACCGTGCCTCCCTTGGCTCCAAACCTGGAGGCCATCTTCAGATCCTTATCACATAGATACAAGTGCAAAGATGAGTCACATGAGGGGCAGGTGGGAGGGTTGCATGTAAATCTATGAAAGATACCAATACTAGAGAACAGGAGTTGCAGGTAAGTAAATGAATCCTTCTCCAGCATTGGATTTGTATTAGATTCACATGATGTCAGAATAAAGTACAAAGCAGTACCAAGCATGGACATGCCTCAACATGTAAAACTGGGAGGAGGAAGGTGGTCCACCTTGGCCGAACAGGGTACGAAGAGATGCTTTAGCAACCCTGGTTTCCTCTGCATAATTTATATGGCCATAATTTATATGGCCGCCAGGGGAACTCTTGTCAGAAGAGCGGTGGTGGACGAGACTGCTCTCGTAGCTTGTGCTCAGGCCAAAGCAGAAGCGGAACTGTTAGTAGGTTGATGGCAGAATAAGATACAAGGAGAAAGCCATATGGCAATGGATGCATTGGAGAGGCCTTTCCGAGTAGCAACAGGCCCAAATTCAACAAAGAGCTGTAAGGATTTTCAAAAGGGGTTGGTCCAATCAATGTAATACTTCAGTGATGTAATGAATCAGTCATGATTCTTCCCAGAAACTTGGCCAGGACCCTTCTCAAGTGGCCAGGGAAAGGCAGATGCTTCCTGATCTCAACCCTTGCGGTGGTTTACTGCGGGTGGCTCACATGCGGGGGAAGAGGCCAGGAAGACTGGCAACCCCCCGCCCCCTGTTTAACTTTCCATGTAATCCAACACTTTTGATGGCTGTTTGCCAAACAGCACAAGTTAAAAGTACTAACTTTGGTGCTGGGGACGATGAGTTCCTGTTAGGCAGAATCATATGTAGTACCCTTTGGGAACACTACACACAATTAAGTCTATAAGTGTAAGTACACAGTAATGTGGTAGCAGTGGCTGAGCAGCCAGACTTATCTCAAGAGTAAAGTGAGCAGTACAATAGGTTACACAAAGGGCTAGCAATCACAGTGATTCAAACAAACACTTACTCAAGGTTTCTTGGTAAAAGAATATACATTTATTTACACAGTCATTTGGAAAACATTCCACTAGCAAGAACAGCTCAATATCACAATCTAATACACTACAATACACAACCAATCAGTTTCTGAACAAGTACAGTTCCCTTAAAGTGGTAGCAAAATGTCACTTCAGTTACTTTAAAAAGGGGTAAAAAGACAAGGTTAAAAGAAATCGTGGCACAAATACTTTCATAGGCAGGGCAAAGGGTTTCAGTTCACTACAACCAGCAATTCAATTCAAATGCCCTGGGCCAAAGTCAATGGTTCAGATTCTTGTATAGGATAGCACAGTTCTGGTAGTAAACAGTTAAGTCTTTGCCACGGTTCTTACAAGAATTTGGTCAGACGAAAAGTCAGATGTTGGTTTAGAGAATGACAAGCCTTCAAAGTTGGGAAAGTTTCACAAACTTTCACCGTGGCCGAACAGAGTTCTGCACTGTACTTGCACAATACCTTGTAAGTGAAGAAAAGATGTAGCTGAGGCAGTTGTTCCTAGTAGTTCCTGCAGAGCTCAATGTTCCTGAGCTTCAGTCGTGGGGACAAGAAGGAGGACGTCGGGAGGTTGCTGAACTGCCCAGGGAAGAGGCCACAAGCTTGGCAAAATGTCGGTTTAAGGTGCGAGTGCCTTAAAGACCACAAACTGGTATCCTTCCCACTGGCTATCCAGTTTTCAACAGCACTCTGGAGAAAATTCAACCAGTATGGGGACGGTGTCCAGGCGGCTTACAATTTGGTTGTTCCCACCAAACTCAAGGGAAGAAGTTAACCCTGAAGGGCTTCTCTGTCGATGGAGTTTCAGGCAATTCAGACCTGCAGCATGGCTTCACCAGTGGGCCAGGAGTTGCAGCAGTCGTCTTCCTTCAGCTCATATTCGGTTATTTTGTTCCAGTGGTCGACTCTGCTTTCCAAGTCCCAGAGACCTGCTTTTAAACAGTTTTCCCCCATTCATTCCAGCCTGGCTGTCACTCGCAGAACAGGGTGGCTGTCCTTGCCAGACAGCCAGCCGGACAATCACGCAGAGTGCATTCAGGCCTCCCAGGAGGCTAAGCACAGGGAGTTTCGGGCACCTCCCTCACATTCTGTCCACCCCAGACACTCAGGCGCTAGAGGAGGGTTTCAGCACCGAAGCCCGCCAAAGGCCAACGAACAAAGGGACCAAACCTGGTTTGGCGTGCAGAGACAAACACAAGAAGGACATTTCCAAAAAGAAATGGTGAAAAAAGTTGACCCGAGTCTGTTTTTACAGATAGGTCTTGGGCGCCATATTGGAAAACATGGCTGACCCGATTTTTAGCTACCGGTGTTCGCGGTTGAGAAAAATCATGGTAGTATGTTTAAAAATGCTGCCACCAGCCATTTCAAGTGGGAAAGGATCACATTGGACTGTTACATGAGTGTTTAGACTCAGGTGAAGCTAGGCAACCCCTCCAGCACTCTATAGGATGAAAGTGTGTGCTGGGTCTGTAAATTTAAAAAGACTAGTAAAGTCAATTTAACTTTGCATGCTCTGGGAGACAGCAGTCAGTCCGAGAGAAGGTATTTAAACCTTGGGGAGTCAGAAAGACACCCCTGTGCCACTGCATTGGGGATGCTGTGTGACGCAAAGAACAAGATTATGCCTATGGAGTTGTTTTAAAACTCCATATCCAAAGAACACAAAAGTAAAATACACATCAAAATACATGAAAGAGTGGGGAAAAAGGCTCACACTCTTTCCAGGTAGAAATTAAAATCCTAGAAATGCAGCAAAGTTGCTAGGGGTCTCAAAAGGTAAGGGAAATTAGCACATTCTTGAGAATTCTCCCTAACAGTTCCATAATCACACAAGTACTGGAACAAGGAGAGGACTGAAGAGTTATGCTGTAGCAGTAGTCAGGCAATTAAGCCGACCAGCCCAAACCTAAAGGAACCTGGGAGGCATAAAAGGCCTTCTCGGGTGCAGGCAGTAAGAAGAAGCTGGAATTGTGTTTTGAGTGTTTGCTGTAGTATAAGAGACAGAAAGAAGAAGACAGTGGTGGCAATCCAGGCAGAAGTGGGAGAACCCAAAGGGACACCGGAACGTTGATGCAGCAGACTTCACCTGATTGTTCTGTGAGGGTCCTGTTCCCCCAAACTATGAGTTGCAGAGGCTGTGCAGAGGGGTAGACGTTGTTTCATCACCTGTCATTTCTACGACTGCATTTTAAACGTGTACGAAATTACGAAAAAGGTAATTGAAATTTTTGGGGGGGCAGATAAGTGGTTGTGGGGTTCATGAATAGTAAAAAATAGGCAGCGGAGGGGCCATTTGGAGGTGTGCAGGTGGGAACCCCCAAAAACAAAAAACAAAAAAATGTGATAACCTTTTCGTAATTTGATACACGTGTCAGGGGGAAATTCTCCCGGGGTCGGCTGGGCCGTCCGCGGACCTCCGGGCAGGGAGGCCCCAACTCCTCCCGTATATCCCAAAAGAGATAGAGTATGAGACACACGCAAGAAGCAAGGTGATTCTGCTGTTTATTAAACAAAACGGCAGGGATGGGTCAAGGATCGTACGCGTCCGTCCTGACACTCTCTCAACATCGTGGGGCTCGCAGGCCCTTTTTACCTTAGTATGACGCGCTACTTGCGTCACCTGAGAAAGTTAGCAAAAAACCTATCGCCACTCTGGATTGGTTCCCCGAGTGGTAGGGTTAGTATAGCATACGTATAGAGAACGTTGTTATTGGTTAAGGGTCAGTCAGGTGGTATACTTGGGTTGTCCCTTCAGTTTGATAAATAAAAATTGTTACATGAAGACCCCTGAGGATTGGTCAATGTTAATGGCGTCAGTGATAAGGGCCCCATGTTCTGATTGGTTCACCCACGAGCCCCCCAGTCTGGGACCATCACTGTTCCCAGCTCACGGTGCACCTGTCACTTGCAACAATGTTTCACTATGGGTATGTGCAGACAATGTGAGGATTTATTCATAAGCAGGAAGGCCGACTACTCCCACCGCCGCAGATGTCCATTGAGTCGCTTAATTGTATCTGCCTGTGTCTTGAGACGGGGGATCCAGGCGCCTTCTTCCTCCTGGGCTTGGCACCCTATCAGGTTCGGCTTGGTCACGTGAGGTGGGACCGTGGTTGAGGCAGAATTCTGCACAATTAATATTGCATTTCTCACTGTATGCCTGGCTTATCTTGCAGGTGTGACCTTGGCGTCGGCTTGCAGTATGAGAGTTTGCAACGTTGTGCCCTTGACTGTCTGCTTTCGCTGGGCTCATTCTGCAGGGTCAGCAACCGAACTCTTGCTCATTCAATGTTCATGGAAGCTTTTGCTTGCGGCCTACTTGGGCCTGGTGCATAGGTGGAACCGTTTGATACAGAGCGCTTTAGGTTATGGTATCATATTGCTCTATCCCCAGTATCGTGTCTTCGTTATATTTCTCATTATGGTACATGGGTTTAGAAGAAGCGTGAGCAAGCCTTTTTAGATGAGTTCATTATGCGTCTTGCGTTTCTGCATTTTGAAAAGCCTATGTGGAAAATAATAAAGATGCACGTCCGTGGGTGTGTCCGTCGCCTACGTCATAGCACTGAGTATGTTCTTCGTGTGGATTGGTGTGGGAGTGTCCGGTGTGTATGTTTGCACGAGTGTGCTGACCGTTGGCTAGGTCGCCATGGCATCTCTAACGATGTGTTGATTTGGTGCTGGATGGTTCAGTCGAGTCCATCCATGCCGCAGGTGTCGGCATGTGCAAGGCAGGCTGGTGGGCAGGCGGGTGGGCACGCGAGTGGGCACATCCGTATGTTCTTGTACCAGGGTATTTGGTCGTCTGGGAGATGGGCAAACTCCTCTCGTGGCGGGTGTCTGGGCCGTGATCCTCTAGGCCAGGGTTGAGAGGGGATTGGTGGGAGCCTTTTGTTCACTTTTCCCACTTCAGTCCCCCCTCTCGTCGACTTGTCGACCACAAACATATCCTTTTCCTTATCTCCTCTCACTCTCCATATTTTAGTTACTCCTCCCAAATATCCATAGTGGTTAACATGGTCTTCAAATGACCAGTACATATATACACAGGTTCCTCCAGGTGTGCAGTATACCAATTTCCCTATGTAGCTCCTTGGGTTTCTTGGGTTTTCGAGCTTCACAGGTGGTGGGTCCAGGTGGTTAGTGATGATCTGGTTGCGCAACCTCTCTCTCTCTTTTATTATTGTGCCTGTGTGTTGGCCGTCATCTGCTGGCATCAAGGGATGCATACCGATCATTTCGATCATCTCGTCTGTGGTGCGTGCCTTCCGGGCCTTCCAAAATCTTATTATGATAAGTGCAGCTCCAGGCAAAATAATGCATCCAACTATGATCTTCAGTCCATCTGACAGCCAAGATGGCATCCATGACCATAGCGTTGAAAACCAGCTCTCATCCTTTTTTACACCTTTACTTTCATCCATCATTTTGGAGTGCATCTGGGCCAATTGTGATACTGCTTCTGTCAGTGTACCATTGTCAGCATCGTTAGTAGGAATGAATGTGCAGCATGATTGTCCTATCTTTGCGCAAACTCCTCCTTCCATTGCTGTGAGGAGGTCCAGTACATATCTGTTCTGTAGTGCTACCATCCTCACTGCTCGCAATTCCTCTTTTATTGCGTTGAATCCATTTACTGTAGAGTTAATTGTCATCATTAGTTCCCATCTAGTTATCTGGAGCCATTTTGCGTTTGCGTAGGCCTGTAGTCCAGGATGTATTATTGAGGAGAAGAACATTGCTGCTCTGCTGAATAGTCTGTGTTCTGGCGGAATTGAAGTGAGTGCTGTTTCCGACCTTCCCCACAGGTAATTTCCTGTCAGAGGTTCTCCTTGTCTTTTCTTTCTATTCAGGACAGTGTTGTTGCCGTTGTTTCGGTTCTCTGGCCCCTTCTGAAGCTGTGCAGATCTCTTCTTCCTCTTGTTTCCTTCATCCATTTTGGGGAAGTTCGCCACATTCACATGTTTCTGGGGCACCACTAGTGATGGTACATTAACGTGTACTATTGTGCATACACCATTCCACAGAGGGGGCAGTGTGTGGTATGCCTTGTCTCCACAGGCCCAGTAATGGTCCATTACTACTGCTGTTCCTGCTCCCCCCTCGGGTAGCTCTGTCACGCTTGCACAGTTGGTGTTGTATCCTACGTCCACTTCTCCTTTGTGTTGGTAGCATACCTTAGGTGCAGTCATCGGCAGTATTGTTATTGCGTCTTCATCCTTCTCTATCCACGTTAGCATGGGTACGTACTTGACCCAAGTCATCCAACATCTGTTGTTGTGTTCAGCAATAGTTGTAGTATCTTCTCTCATTACCATGTTGCTGCCAACCACTCCTGTGTCCCATTCGTCACCCAGGTACACCTTCCCTGTTATTATTATCAGTGGTCTTTCCCAACATCCTTGTTTACCAGGAACTTCAGTGGCGTACCAATCACATGGTAGGTACTGTAGTGTAACTTTCTTTGTTTCTCCTTTTTCAGGGCCACTTGTTATGTATCTGAATGCTTCAGCATGTAAACTGGCCTTGTGGTAACTCAAATAACTCTTAAGGAAGTTATTTTCGTACGGGTATGTGTCTCGTGATTTCCATACCAGGTGCACCGTGTTCCCTTGAAATCTCCCTTTCGTTTGGAACAGTGCCAGGTATATTATACACCGTGCTGTTTTTTCATCTATTTCTGTGGCAACGAAAGTTCGGGAAGCACTCATGGCGTATGGGATCAATGAGCAGAAGTAGCAGCTGTCTTCTGTTTGTTTACCTATTTGAGTCATGTGTTGGTACCACATGTTGTTTGAGACGTGTGCTGAATTTTGTATGTAGTTGTCAATATCTTTTATTGTCTGAGTATGTGCTGCGTTTAACTCTATTTCCCTTGTGTGGAATTTTGCTAGTACCACCTGACGTAACACCTGTTGCAGCTGGGGGTGGGGGTATATTAGGTTTGGGTACAGCAAAAATATTGATAGCATAACTGTTCCGCCATACAGAGGCAGCCACAAACCCGGTGATCATCAAAATCCCTATCATCTTTATTACAGAGGCTAGTCTCACCGGCATTTTGCTCTTACCTTGCTGCAGTCCGGCAGCTAATTCTTGCGACGTTAAAGTTGCCCGCCTGAAAATTCTCAATATGCTTGTTATTAGTGTTAGTTGTTGTTTTCAAGCTCTCCCTATCAAGTAGTCGTTCAGTGCCCAGGCGAAGAGCTGTTCCCACGCCAATCTAAGCGATCTATCTCTTAGGACAGGCAAGTATGGGTGGAGGTGGGGCATTGATTGTTCTATGGCCAAGAGAAGTGCTGTGTAGTAGACACGTACCCTCCTCCTTTTCAGGTACTTTGGCCTTTTTATGTAATAGACAAATTGGTGCGATAATTTCAAGTGTTTACATGTGTATGTGCAAAACAATGTCCTTCAGTTGGGTTATTACTGCAGTGGGTAGGGGGTCAATGGGCAGAGGGTTTGGGGCTCAACTGGTAGAGGTTTCTTTACTCTTTGATCGTGTGACCATGGGGTGGACGGTATGGTAATTACCCCTCTCTATTTCAGTAGTTGTCTCTGGGGAATCAGGGGGGTGGCAGGGTATGGGGACACTTTGGCCGTTAGTTGCGGTAGAAGTCCCTTCCTCCGTTGGCGACGCTGTTGCTGTTCTTCCAATGGCCCTGTCGGTGACGCTAGGGCGGGTCTGGAGTTTGCAGATCTTTACGTCGTGTAGGCGATTCCAGGCACGTTTGTCCTGTAGCTTTACTGCTCTCGTTGATACTTCCTCTACCAGGTGGGGGCCAGTGAAGAGTGGGCTGTTCAACTTTCTGTTGAAATTACTGAGTAGTACGTGGTCACCTTTGGCAATTTTGCACAGTTTTCCCTTTTCCAATTCTTCATCCGCGTCTTCTTGTTGATCACTCTTAGACCCGCCCCGCGTGCGCTCGAGCTGTTGAGACACAAACACTACACTAGTAATCAAAGAAGACACATATTGGTACATTTCATCACCAAGGACAGTTGCAGTACTCTCATGGTCGGTGAATGCTCTTGATGTTGGCGTCAGAGGAAGGCGCATTTGGCGTCCGGTCACCACCTCGTGAGGGGTGAGGTGGTGGTCGGAGCCTGGTCTATTCCTTAGCTTAAATAGGGCTAGCGGAAGGCAATACAGCCAACTCTTCTTTGTTGTTTGCTGTATTTTTGCAATTGCCTCTTTTAATAGGCCATTCAGGCGTTCGCATACACCGTTGGCCTGCGGGTGATATGCACATGCAAATTTATGCTTGATGTTCAGTAAGGATGTGATATGCTGGAACATTTCATTGGCGAAATGCGGCCCATTGTCTGACCGCAGTATTTCGCACACTCCCCACCTGGGGGAAGACCTCCCTCACTAGGAATTTAGCTGCTCGGAATGCATCTGGGTGTGAGCAGGGCCCTGCCTCAATCCACCTCGAGAATGGGCACACAACTACAATCATATACCTATTTCCTTGACATACGTTGATCATATCAACATAGTCAATATGGATGTGTCGGAAGGGTCCCTTTGGCCGGGGTATAGTACCTTTTATCACCTTCAGCGTGTGACCGGCCGTGAACTGCTGACATGTGAGACAATTGCTGATAAAATTTGACACATGGGAATTTAACTCGGGGCAGAACCAATCTTCCCTAATTCGTGCTGCGATGACTTCCTTGCCTGTGTGGGCTGGGTGGTGTAGTTGGCTCAGGGCGGTGTTCAATAGTGCCAGTGGCATTACCATCTTTCCAGTGCTACCCTGGCGCCATAGTGCGTCAGTTGGCGACATTGTACATCCTCTTTTTACCCATATTTCTTTTTCTGCCATTGGTGCAGCCGCTTGTAGCTCCATTATCTGTGTGGCTGGGAGATGGGTGTACCCTTCTCTTATTAACATCTCCTTAGCTATTCCCCTCCCTCTCCCTCTCTCCGACTCTGGGGGGTTCCATATCTCGCCAAAATATGCAGCATACTTCGCGTGTGCGTCTGCTGCTGCATGCCCTTTTGAAATATGGTCTTCTCCATTAGTGTGTGCGGTGCATTTGACCAAGGCTAATTCTTGGGGGTCATTTATTACTTCAATTAGTTCAGCCAATAAGAGGGCATGTTGCACTGGGGTGCCGTCAGCTCTCCTAAACCCCCTTCTCCTCCACTTGGACAACCCTGAGTGGACAGTAGATGTGACATATGCACTGTCGGAATATATGGTCACTCATTTGTCAAAGCTTTCCTTCAACGCCAAGATCAGTGCAACTAATTCCGCTGCTTGGGCAGAGTAATGCTGTGGTAATTGTACGCATTTCATCGCCACACACACCGGTACCTCCGTCATTTTTACCACTGCTGCCCCAGTTCTCCTAATCCCGTCACTTTGGTCAATTGTTGATGACCCATCAATGAACAAGAGCTCACCTCCGTCTAGTGCATTCTCTTCAACCCTTCTAGTGCATGAATACATTTCAGTAGTCTTTGTACAATCATGTGCATAGTCTCCTTCCTCAATTGCTTCTGCTATAAACCTTGCAGGGTTGACCGTGCTGCATCTAACAATTGATAGTTCAGCTCTAGATAATATTATCTCATAACCTGACGCCCTCTGCGTTGTTAGTGTGGACTTAGGCTTGTTCAATATTGCAAATAGTGCATGTTCCACAAATAGTGTGGTTGGGCACCCCATGGTGATTGCTGATGCTTTCTCTACCGCAAAGGCAGCTGCGGCGAGACCTTGTTCGCAAGGGAAATTACCTAGCATCACAGGATCCAAGTGGCCGCTGTAAAACGCTACTGGTTTGTAGCCCATGCTTGTTTTTTGAGCCAACACTGCTTTCATTACTGTTGAGTCGCAATGTGAAAATATAAAAAAATTGTCGTTCATAATCTGGGGTAGCCAGTACCGGAGCGGTTGATATTGCATCTTTCAGTTCATCAAAAGCCTCTTTCATTTCCATTGTCCACCCCAACTTTTTCTCCCCTTTGTTAGCTTCTTTTAACCCCTCAAGTAGGGGTCCTATGTATGAGCTGTAATCAAATACCCATGCTCTGCAGTAGTTGCACAGGCCCAGGAACTGCTGTAATTCTCTCATTGTTTGTGGCAATGGCGTTTTTGAAATGGCCTGTGCTCTTTGTGGTGCAATCTGTCTTCCATATTGGGATATGAGCTGCCCAATGTAAAGTACTTGTTCCTGACAGTATTGTAACTTTTCCTTGTCTACCTTGTAACCTTTTTCAGCCAATATTGTCGGCATCTTTAATGAGTCCTCTCTGCATCTTTTTTCGTTTGTGCTGCAAATTATTATGTCGTCAACATACTGTAACACTGTGCTTTCTACTTCAATGTTACCCAAATCCATCTGTATTACTCTGTTGAATATTGAGGGTGACTCGCAGTACCCTTGTTGCAATCTGGTGTGTTTCCACTTTGTGTTTCGGTAAGTGAAGCTGGTCAGATCTTGTGAGTCTGGGTGCAGTGGTATTGAGAAAAGGGCATTTTTAAGGTCGATCACTGTAAACCGTGATGCTTCTGCTGGAATGCCGCACAATATTGTGGCCGGGTTTGCTGCTATGGGGTATTCTGCTTCCACTATGTTGTTCAAAGGCCTGAGGTCCTGTATGAAGCGCCAAGATTCACCTTTAGCCTTGCACACTGGGTGTACAGCTGTGTTGCATGGAGATTCTGATGGGACCAATATGCCATTATTTATAAGGGCCGTTATTGTTTCATATATGCCCTCATCTGCCTCTTTTGATAGTGGGTACTGTTTCACTCTGGGGAGTATTGCACGCTTTTTCAATTTTATTCTTACCCCCCCTATGCTTTTTATGCACCCCACGTCATAGGGGCTAGTAGTCCATAATGATGTGGGTACTTTTGCCATATCCTCCTCAAAAAAGGGAACTGGGGTGGACGTGGGTGCCTCAAGTGCCATTGTAATTTTCTGTGCCACTTGTTTGTACGTCACCCTTAGCCATATTTCCACACTCATCATAAATACCATTTCACCTTCTTCCTTTTCTCCTGAGAAGAGCTCCTCATCTGGCACCTGGGTGAGTCTGCATCCCTCTGCTAGTGCTATCACTGCCCTCCATGCTCTTCCTTCTCTGTCTTGGGCATGCACTGCAATGTAATCAGCGGTTGCTATAATGCTCTCTATGTCCACTGAAATCACCTTTCCTTCTGGTTCGTTGGCTGGTGTTTCTGGTCTAAACAAGTAGGCTGCTGGCCTCCTCCAGATCTTTCCCTCTATCCCTGGCATCCATGCAAATGCCATGTCCGTCCCGTACTGGAACAGTTCACCATCTACTGGCTCAGCCCTAATCACTGTCTGTCCACAGTATGCCTGCATAATCTGTCATGCAGTGAGCATGTTAATTCCTGGAGTGGAGCAAATTATGCCGTCCTCCGTAAAGGAGATCGTCATATTCAACCTGCTCATTATGTCTCTCCCCATTATATTTACTGGTGAGGCCCTAGAATATAAAAGTGGGACTGACATGTCATAATCCCCTATTGATAAGGGAATGTTATCAGTAAAGGGAACCAACCCCCTGGCCCCAGAGAATTCTTGGGTGTTCATGGCTTCACCTGACATCTTAAATTTACCTTCCCTTATGCAAGACCGGGTCGCCCCGGTGTCAACAAGGAATGATAATTTTGTTGTCACCTATCGTTACCTCTATGCGTGGTTCCTCCGCACTATTAGGTGTTACCGACGGGATGGGACACACCAAGGTCGTCTGTGGGCTGTCCTATTGGGGGTATAATGATTGACCACTTCCCGTGTAAGGGTTGTGTCCCAGGACTGTCACCCTACCCAGTTGTGTTTGCTGTAGTTGGGTATTGGTTGAGGTTATGTTATGGTCTTGGACTTGTGCAGGTGGCTGTACTTGCTGTGCTTGGGGTTGTTGTGTAATCGCTACCTGTTGTTGAGGCGGTGGATATGTCCGTGGCTGTTGTTGTGTTACTAGTTGTTGCTGTCCATTTCCCTGTTGCAATGTCTGCTGTTGCTGGAGGCCCTGCTGTTCCTGTGTGAGCTCTTGTTGTCCCTTTTCACTCCACAACGGTGTGCCTGGTCTCACTCTACACGTACGTGACATGTGTCCTACCAATCCACAAATCCAACACACCAGTGGTTCCCTGTTCTGCCAAGGAAAGCTTCCTGTGTTGTCCTGGTATACTGGGTGCCCGGTGGGGTAGGAATTTCTAAGTCCCCCCACCTGTTGTTGTGTGTTATATCCGTATCCTCTCCCTCTCATTATTCCTCCCCTTCCCCAGTTGTAATTATAATACCCAGCTCCTGGCGTTGAGTATCCTCCTCCCATGTTAGTCGTGTATGGTTGGAGTGGCGGCTTCTGTTGTGTTACAGTTTGCGATGATTGTATTTGGGAGGGGTCTTGTGCAGCCACTACTTGTGTGGGGCTTTGAGTTATTGTGGCAGGTGTAGTTATTAGTGCGCCTTCCATCGTGTATTTAGTGAGTTTCTTCTGTACTAGTTTAGCCTCTTCCGTTTTCCTATCCTCTTCCTTTTTTTTCATTTTTTCTTGCCATGTCCTGCAATGATGTACTATAGTCAGTTGTATTTCTGGCCATGCTTTTGCTTCCATCCCCACTACTTTCTTCAGTTGTTTCTGGACTGCTTCTGGGAGCCCCTGTACTAGTATATGATAGAATATTGCTGGTGTTTTGTCCCATTGTTCTCTAGTTTCCATACGCCACTTCTCTTGAATTTCCTGGATATAATCAACAGGATCTTCGTTCTCACGCATCTTGCGCGAGGTAATTGCTCCTATGTCTGATGTGTCTGGATACTGTACCCTCAGTGCCTGCCATAATGCGTGTCTGCAGTTTGCGAATGGTGCCCCATCGTGCGATGTGTTTGTTATTGTGACCCCGGGGAAGCCTGCTCTCTTCCAGATGTCATCCGCAGCATCCCCCAATATTGATATTAGAAGGCCCTTTACATCTCCCACTGCCAATTTCTGTCCTGCGGTGTGTTTTTCCATTTCATGTATCCATTTACC
This sequence comes from Ambystoma mexicanum, assembly GCF_040938575.1. NCBI lineage: Eukaryota > Metazoa > Chordata > Amphibia > Caudata > Ambystomatidae > Ambystoma > Ambystoma mexicanum. The sequence goes on from NC_090925.1 coordinate 836,921,986, forward strand.
CGCACCTCCACTTAATGATGGGAGTCTGCACTTTATATTTTCCTTTTCTGCATGCTTCCAAGGGACGTATTGTGGTCTAACCCCTCCCCTCTCTAGAAGAGGCATTAAGTTGTGTCCCGTTTTACCCCCTGGGTTCCACAAAATCGAGTCCTCACACCCCTCCTCTTCTTCCGTCTCTTCTACATCGTCAGTTTCGTCCATATTTCTCCTGGTCTTTACTCTTTCTCCTCCACCACTTCCCCTTCTTTCATCATTTCCTTTATTTATTGTGGGCGTGTATATTCGTTCTCCCTGCCTGCGTCCAGGGAGGTCTCTAAGCCTTCCTGCATAGGGTGTCAGTTCGCTTGTGAAGGGCGCGAGTTTAGATGGGCATGTTGCACGTAATGAGCGTGAGGTGGTGGAGCATGTAGGACGGGACGGTGACGGCGCAGCTTCACGTGTCTGCCCTTCCGCTATTCCATGCTCTTCCTCCTCACTTCTCTGCAGTTCTTCCTTTCTCCTGCAGATCCATGGTGATTCTCTATTTGTCCGGGTGGTGTATAGTTTATCTAGGCTTTCCCTTTCACTATTTCTTCATTCCTTCTTCTTCCTCACTACAAAAGTCATTCATAAATGGCAACCCCCAAACTGTCTTTTTCCCCCCAATCGTTACTGTTCTTAAGTCTATTAGGTCCGTTCCTCCCTTTTCTTCTTTACTAATCGCTCCCCTTTGTGCCGATGTTGTTGCTACTTCTGTACCTCTATATACATGCCTCCTTACTTCACTCTCCCCCCTCCTATCTTCTCTTTCCCCTTCATTTCTCTCCGCTATTTCTCTACCAATTTCCTCTCTTTTCTTTTTTAATTCTTCCATTACTTCACAACTCATTTTTTCCAATATCTTTTCATCTTCTTTCTTCCTTTCCCATCTCTCCCTCTCCCTTTCTAATATACTCTCTATCATCCTCCCTTCTTCGTATTTCCTTGTCGTTTCTGACAGTAATCTCTTCTTCCATATTGCCATTTCTTTTTCTTTCTCCTCTTCCTCTTTTTTCCTGTCGCGCAGTGCTGCTCTTGATACCCTTTCTGCTGCTGCCTTTAACCTTTCGGCTTCTCTCCTTTGCTCCTCAGTTCGTTCTCTCATTTTTTCCAACTCATTCTTACCTTCTTTCCTTTCCCGTGCTCTTTCTCTTTCCCCCCTCTCGAGCTGCTTGATCAGTGCATTCTGCTCATCCCTCAATTCTGCTAATCGTTCCTCCAAAGTCTCTTCCTTTTGTCTTAACAGCTCTTCCCCTTCCATTTCACTCTCCCTGGTATTATCCTCGTCCATTTTCCTTACCACCTCCTTCTCTTCTCATGTTAATGAACCTCGTAATTTTAATAGTATCTGCGCAGCTACCCACTCATCATTTCCTATGTCCGTAGTCTGCTCTTCTTCAGTCCTCCCCTCCCCTGCTAGCATCTTCCTATGGGCTGATCCCGTTGTACTAGTCCGCTCCCCTCCCGTGTGGCCACCTGTAGCTGTATAAGGAGGCGGGCTGTATGCCGGGTTCGAGTACCCCTCAGCCGCCCTTAATTGTTCTCTTGCTATTTCTCCTAGTTCTCTTAAAGGATACAACCCCCCTCCCTCTGTTTTCACTACCTTTGCTAGAGGTATATCGTCGCTCTGTTCCTTTTTTATTTCATTTTTGGTTGAGTTGTCACTCTTTTCTCCTCCCTCTTGTCCTTTCCCCGTGTTCTGTGTGCCTTCACTCTCCTTTTCCCCATTCTCTCCCTCCTCCTTAATCTCCTTATCTCCCGTTTTTTCCCCTACAATGAGCATTCCGTTTGGTCCTGGTCGGGACCCTTGGAACATCCTCCATAAGTTGAACACCTCCACGTGGTGCGTCAACTTCTTCCCCTTGTATGTATTGTGCAGATGGTTTAATAGTGAGTGTTGGGTATATGGATCGAAGCTACCATTAGGCGGCCATGGTGTCGTCATTTTGTTGTCCGTCCCCTGTGTCCATTCTATGCTGTACTTGATCAATTTCTCCCTATGGGGTGATAGTGTTTTACATATGTGTTGCAGCGGGGTAGTGAGGGTGTTCCCCCACCCTCCCGATCCTGTCCCGTATGACATAGTAGCGCTCCACTTGTTACCCTTCCCCTATTTGGTAGCGGTTATATCACTAGCAGTTTACAATATACAGCCTTATATCTTTACCTGGCCCCGTAAGTTTGGGGACTTGCGATAGTCCGCTAAGGAAAAATTAGTAAAATATAGTATTTACATTTGTATATTCTTTTCTTTCGTTTCTTCCTTTATACAACACCCTTACGGCCCCCTGTGGCCGAGGCGCACGTAGCCCCCTGCGGCTGCGTGCCCCTTGTGACGTTCTTATACTGCCGTCCTATTTTCACTTGCTCCTCCTCCCTCTTCTACACCTGCCGTGGCCGGCGTTCTCCGTGCGCAGCCACGTCCCCCTTTTCGCCTTCCCCCGGTCAACTCATTACTGTGTACCTCCTTTTCCACGCCCTTAACACAGCTCTCCTCCCCGCCACTCAAAAATAAAGATGCCTGGTTCTCGAGATGTCCTATGTAAGCCCTGCTGGTGACGTCACTGATCTCTTCGAACTACTGGTAAGTTCTTCATATATTCTTTAAGTCCAAAATACACTTGCAATCTACCCCAGTTAACCCCACAGCTGTCTTCATGTCACTCCTGGAACAAGGTAATCAATAATATAATCGGACTGCGCACGCTGCGTCGCCTCGCGCGTGATACGCCCCTCGACAGGAGGGCTTAACCAGCCAATTATCTTCCGTATTGGGCAACTAGCTAGCTACCGCCTACAGGGAAACGTCATCTATCTATCGAGTTTCCTGCTCGATCAATAGGGATCCTCATCTACTCATTGATGAATAATTGCCAAATCGTAGGAAACCACACACACACACACCCACCCTTACACATGGTCGCGACCTAGGCCAATCAGTGTCTATGAGCGGCCGCACGTGATGTTTTCGTGCTCCGCCCCCTTCTCTCCCGTAACGTAGCAGACTGCTCTCGCACTCGTCCGGCTACCATTCATTTCATTGCCAACACTAAATTATCAAACCTTCGCCGCGCACCTGTGTAATACCTCCCGTATTCAATTCCTCCCTCACAATTTCACATTGCTTGTTGTGTGTGGCATACTCACCAAGTTCTCTTGATGCGGGGCCGCTCGACTGCGTGCACCCCTCCAAGCGGCTCGCCACCTCCCCTCGTCTGGACTACGTCTGGACACTCGCCAACCGCGGGCGGGATACTTCTCAACCGGCTCCCGAGGACCAATATCGGGATTGCGCTGTCCGGTCTTCTCGCAGTTCCGCGATGGTCCTGTAGTCCTCAAAAGGGGGCAGCGGCAGAGGGGGCCGCGCCGCGGGGCCTCCTCGCAACGGGAGTACTTGGAAAAATAAAAATAAAAGCAGACCTTAAACAGATCTCAGCAGTGCCTCCAACTTGTCGGGGGGGAAATTCTCCCGGGGTCGGCTGGGCCATCCGTGGACCTCCGGGCAGGGAGGCCCCAACTCCTCCCATATATCCCAAAAGAGATAGAGCATGAGACACACGCAAGAAGCAAGGTGATTCTGCTGTTTATTAAACAAAACGGCAGGGATGGGTCAAGGATCGTACGCGTCCGTCCTGACACTCTCTCAACATCGTGGGGCTTGCAGGCCCTTTTTACCTTAGTATGACGCGCTACTTGCGTCACCTGAGAAAGTTAGCAAAAAACCTATCGCCACTCTGGATTGGTTCCCCGAGTGGTAGGGTTAGTATGGCATACGTATAGAGAACGTTGTTAAGGGTCAGTCAGGTGGTATACTTGGGTTGTCCCTTCAGTTTGATAAATAAAAATTGTTACATGAAGACCCCTGAGGATTGGTCAATGTTAATGGCGTCAGTGATAAGGGCCCCATGTTCTGATTGGTTCACCCGCGAGCCCCCCAGTCTGGGACCATCGCTGTTCCCAGCTCGCGGTGCACCTGTCACTTGCAACAATGTTTCACTATGGGTATGTGCAGACAATGTGAGGATTTATTCATAAGCAGGAAGGCCGACTACTCCCACCGCCGCAGATGTCTATTGAGTCGCTTAATTGTATCTGCCTGTGTCTTGAGACGGGGGATCCAGGCGCCTTCTTCCTCCTGGGCTTGGCACCCTATCAGGTTCGGCTTGGTCACATGAGGTGGGACCGTGGTTGAGGCAGAATTATGCACAATTAATATTGCATTTCTCACTGTGTGCCTGGCTTATCTTGCAGGTGTGACCTTGGCGTCGGCTTGCAGTATGAGAGTTTGCAACGTTGTGCCCTTGACCGTCTGCTTTCGCTGGGCTCATTCTGCAGGGTCAGCAACCGAACTCTTGCTCATTCAATGTTCATGGAAGCTTTTGCTTGCGGCCTACTTGGGCCTGGTGGATAGGTGGAACCGTTTGATACAGAGCGCTTTAGGTTATGGTATCATATTGCTCTATCCCCAGTATCGTGTCTTCGTTATATTTCTCATTATGGTACATGGGTTTAGAAGAAGCGTGAGCAAGCCTTTTTAGATGAGTTCATTATGCGTCTTGCGTTTCTGCATTTTGAAAAGCCTATGTGGAAAATAATAAAGATGCACGTCCGTGGGTGTGTCCGTCGCCTACGTCATAGCACTGAGTATGTTCTTCGTGTGGATTGGTGTGGGAGTGTCCGGTGTGTATGTTTGCACGAGTGTGCTGACCGTTGGCTAGGTCGTCATGGCATCTCTAACGATGTGTTGATTTGGTGCTGGATGGTTCAGTCGAGTCCATCCATGCCGCAGGTGTCGGCATGTGCAGGGCAGGCGGGTGGGCACGCGAGTGGGCACATCCGTATGTTCTTGTACAAGGGTATTTGGTCGTCTGGGAGATGGGCAAACTCCTCTCGTGGCGGGTGTCTGGGCCGTGATCCTCTAGGCCAGGGTTGAGAGGGGATTGGGGGGGAGCCTTTTTTTCACTTTTCCCACTTCACACGTTTAAAAGTCATTCGTAATAATGTCAGACGATGAAATGCAGGAAGGCTTCCTTTCCCCATGTGAGCCTGATTGTGGAGATTGCAGTGCCAGAAGAGTGTCAGAGACCGAGGCAAGGAGCTGCAGGCAAGCCGTGGGTCTCGGGAGCGAGGGGGGCTCCTTTGTCGAGTGGCTGCACTGGAGACACCTTCAAAGAGGAAGGGTTTTGGTCCCTGTGAAGCCAGAAGCAGTAGAAGTTGTGCCCGAAGTTCTGGAAGTTGTGTAACCCGCAGAACAAGGATACAAGAAGCCGGTGAGTCAAACCTGGCGTTCTGATTCCTTGCGCGTACTCTGCCGGCAACAGTATTAATTCCTATCTTTACTCACATATAAGCAGAAGCGAGCTGAAGTTGTTAATTGAACTTTTTAACAATGGGACAATGAGAAAGTAGCACTCGTGTTGATCAGTGATTACTTTTTTCAGAAGTGTGAAGAGCAAACGCTGCAGAAAACCATTGCAGAATACTTTAAACATTGTAAACTATATGAAGAAGTGGTTACGTGTGCCTAGTTTTGTTTTCCAAGTGAAGACTGAACTCTACCTCTTTAGTCACGCGAACAGTCATCACTTGTAAAAGAAATGTAGCCTTTCAAAACTTGTTTTGTGTGCCTAATTGTGCTTTTCGAAGGAAGACTGAACTGTACCTTGTTACTCACCCCAACAATCATTATGCATACAAGAAGTTAAGTGGTTAAACATTGTATCTGCAGTTAAAGAGAGAGCAAGCATTGCCCAAGCCAATTGTATTACCCTATTAAGACTCGAAGCAACTGTTCTCAAACCCAGAAAGCGGTCTAACAATTACTGTGAGCCCAATAGAAGTGTACTCTTGCCTAAGATACAAGCGTGCAATCATTACCTGAAGCCAAGAGAGGGGCACCAAGGCTTCTGGGTAATTACTTTGGCTAACATTTGGCAGAGAGGTGAAGGTAAAGTTGGGGTATAGGGAAACCTTGCTGCTCCCAAACGATTATTAGAAGTTGACACAACCTGTGTTGCCAAAGACTATCACAGAAGAGAAGTGAGTCATAAAGACAAACTTAGGCTGCTACTGTGACAGACAAGAAAGGCGCCTCCAACTCCTTCAGGGCCATTTGCTTCTCCAATCAACGAATTGGTGGTAGATGTCTTTCTTCGGCTGGGACCTCCCTCTGGAACAGCCTCCCTGCCTCTCTGAAACTTGAGGAGAACCATCTCCGGTTATGGAAGCACCTCAAGACCTTCCTCTTTGCTTCTGCCTTCTCTCTTCCTCTCCCCTGCTGAGTTCCTATCTGATAATGCACTGGTCACCTGGCTACCCTCCGATTTCTGGCGCAGGTCCCCACCCGCCCAGTTGCAGACCGGCACTGCCCCACGGCAACCCTTGAACTTGGGTCTATCTGTAACCCTACAGACCCCCTACCTGCACTTTTGGATACCTGCTGTCTGTACTTACCCTTGCACCTGTGTCAGGATTGGCCACAAACACTCATTACCCTTTTTGTCACCCGGCAATATCCCCTGCAGAATCCCTTCCAAACACACATCACGTTCAGATTCCCGCTACATCCACAACCACTTCAGAACGCATACAGCATTGTTGCCATGGCGATTGTGGCGTCCCCTCCACAAGCGTAATGCTATCGCGTTCCGGTGGGGAGGAGTCAAGTGAAAGCGAGACCGCGCTCACCAGTTATAATCTCTTCCGGGTTGCCGCACTCGTTGCTTCTGATTTTGTATCAAGGCTATTGTTGTTCATACCTTTGCTCTTGACCCCCTCTTGCCCCCCTTGTCTAATTGCTCTCCCTCTGGCACTCGACTCCGGACTGTTCCTCTGACCTGTATTGCATTGCGGATTTGTCTTACCTTCTTTTGCTTGCACGTTGCTGACTCCAGACCGCCCATCAAACTGCTTCTTCTCTACGGATACTACCTATTTGCTTGCACGCTGCTTGACCCCGGACCGTCCAATGTCCCGCTTCCTCTTTCCGGATATTACCTACATTGCTCGCACGCTGCTGACCCCGGACCGTCCAACGACCTGCTTTCTCTTCTCGGACATCATCTGCATCCGTCACACGCCATCGACTGGGGAACGGCTTCCAATCCACTATGGCTGTTTGGGTAGCCGTGCTTCCTTTGCCTCTACTACTGCCTAGAGCGACCTACACCATCCCTCTTCTAACGCGCCTGGACTAGAGACTGTGATCATTGGCGCATAAGCCGTTAGGCGTCCTCGGTGAGGTGTTAGGGTTAGGTTGGATGGTTTACGAGTTCCTCGGTATTGTTTTCACCATAGACCACAGTGGTAAGTGTGCTGAACTTAATACTTGTTTCTTCTTGCACCCTGGCTATTTCATGTTCTCGCTTGGTTCTAGTATTCATGTCACTGTTCTTGGGAGACTACCTTGTTTAGAACTCAGGTCTTTCCATTTAGGCAGTCATCGGTATTGGAGTCTCCAAACCGAGGGTAACAATGTGTCTGAACTTGCCAACTATGGATGCAGTGATCTCCATCTTTCGGCTAATTGATCCCTTTGTAGTTTGATTAGAAATATAAAGGGGTACATTGATAGGAAGAACTCTACAGCGACGCTTCCAGTTCTTCTACCGGGTTATCCTCAGGACCAGCAGCCTGACAACCTGCCACCTGCTGGCTGTACTTCTTGTTTTTGTTTTGATCCCATGTACAGCACTGCCCCGTCCCCTTTCCCCTGGCACTTTTTCCCTCCCTCCTCCCCTGCACTTGCGCGATCTCAATGTCACTGTCCTCCCTCTGTTCCCCCTTCCTTGCCTTGTCGCACCTTCAAACACTTGTGTATAGGTTCATTACAAATGCCATATCATATCAAAGAGGCTGCCCCTTTTGAACAGAAATATTCAGAGGAAGAATGCCTTGCCTATTTGAAGTGGTTGAAGTACCTTAAAGTGAATCGTGTCAGAATCTGTCTCGAGTCTGAAGCTGTGGTAGTAGCCCACAATACTGAAGCAGTGGTGGTGTATCTGATTTTCAGTGGATGCAAGACTTCAATGATACAAGTGAAGTGGATTCTATGAGGCAAAGTAGACTATCTTCATGGTAACCTTTAGTCGGAGTGAAGTTGTTGAATTAGAAGCAGCAGCACTGTGAAGTCATCCTGACAAATATACCTATTGTGCATCTTAACATTGAATAATGATACAAGAATTGTTAACCAAGACAGGTGTTTCACTAACACTGATAAAAGGAGTATTTCTTTGAAATGTGTTAAGTCATCTCAGACAACTGAGAGTGGTGGAAAAGCATTGTGGCTGTAATAACATTGATGCTATTCTGAGGAAGTGGAAGGTCCTTATTTCACCAAGAAGAACTTTATTGTTGTTGAAACTTTGGTTAACAAGACTTTACCTTAATATTGAGACTCGGAGAACTGAATTGAGACTTTGCTACATGTGTGGATTTCCTTGTTTCTTTGAAGATCATTGAAACGGAGTGTATCTTGAAGCATGTGGAAGGGAGTCCACCCAGGTTACTAAAAAGGTTATCAAGAAACTGTGAATAAAATGATTTATGTTATCTGAATTGCCATATATATTTTCTTTGTATTTGATGTTTAGTGTGAGGGCCAGACATCCTGTGTTAGAGTGTTTCCCTTTAGTTTTGGTTAGGCAGGGAAATCCTCAGCAGAGTAAGGATAGTGAGGCATTTAATATCATGTATACTTTAATAAAAATGGCATGTTTTGAACAATCATCAAACAGTTTTTCCGCCTCGCATTGCTGACCCCTCACAGTGCCCGCATGAATCCAAGGGATTGAAGAGAGCCCTCAGCAGGTGAAATAGGCGAACAGATGAAAAGTGGTAGGGCTAATGGCTTGTTGAAATGAAAAGGGGGTGGCACTTTGGGCACGAATGTCAGATTGGTCCAAAGGAGAACCTACTCTCTGTTGAACGTGAGGTAAAGCAGGTACAAAGAGAGCACCTTAATCTCTCGCACTCTCCTGGCCAAGGTAATAACCACCAGGAAATGTGATATTGGCCTTATGTATAGACTTGAATGGGAACACCATTAGACTCCTAAGAAGGGGCAGGTTTGCATACCTCGGGGCATTGTCCAAAGGAGTCCCTTCATAAAGTCTTTCACCAGTCTATGTAACCATAATGAAGGTGACATGTTTTTGAGAAGTGGTAGATGGCAGCCAGATGAACTTCAATGGAAGAGTGGGCAAGACCACTGGTAGCCAATGAGAGCATGCATGGTAGGATCTGTTGCCGCTGGAAGTCAGTGACTCTAGCAACAAATAGTGAATTGCTTCCATTTCTTGAAACTACAGGAGACGGTAGCTAGAGCAACCCTACAATCTTGGGGCTTGGTGATGTATTCAATTTCTAAGGATGCAGGAGCCAGGCTGTGAGGTAGAGTGAGGACGGGTTGTGGTGGAGTACCTCACCCTTGTTCCTGACCAGCAGATTGGCAAACCCCTGATGGGTGGTGGTGCCTACAAAAGGGCTAGAAGCTACTATGGCCAAAATTACCTCTGGCCATGCCGGTGCAACAAGGATCAGTCTGCAGAGCGGCTGTATGGAAGACTCTTGGTATGAGTGGAAATCGAAAAAGAAGTGTACAGAACCTTCACTTAAATGGAAACATGAAGGAGTATACCAAGATGGGCGGATGAGGCAACCTCTTGGAACCTTTGGAGCGGTCTTTCCTTTCTGGTTCCCCCATGTTTGAATGAGTATTTCCAGATGATTTTGAAGAAGTTCCCTTTCGTAGCAAAAGGGGAGTTCCATTCAGAGGGAATTGGCCACAGAGTTTGTATGCCTGGTAGGTGAAGAAGGGACAGGAACATTCAAGAGCCCATTTCTACAGAGATTGAGCATCGGCTGAGATGATCGAAGATCTGGTGCTGGCCTGCTTCCGAGTGTGGAACATCGTGCAGGTGTTGTCTGTGGACACCCGCATGACTTTGACCTGTAAATGTGTCAGAATATATTTGCGAGCCCAGAAAAACACCCTGTGCTCCAGAGCATTGATATGGAGAGGTTTCCTTCTATTAATCATTGGCCTCTGGCATAGAAATTGGCTATGTGGGCTCCCCAACCATACATAGATGCGTCTATTACAGTCGCTTGGTGGTTTGAGACATTGACAGGTGCTGTGCCAGAGAGATTGGCTGCATCGTCCCACTAATGGAGCACTCTTGCTAAAAGGACTGGTGAGGGATAGTCTATCATCCCAATGTCTGGAATCTTGATCCTAGTGTGCAACCAACAATTCACAGGGAGAGCATTCCAGAACCCACATTTTTGATAAGCAGGATGCATGAAGACATCATGCCCAAGAGGGACTTGAGTGTTCTGACTGATGAAACCTGCTGCCAGGACAATGCTTGAAATTTCAAAAGTATAGTCTTGACCCTACCAGCTAACAGGGTGGTAGTGGAATATGTGGTGTCTATGCATGCTCCTATAAACAGCATTTCATGTGACGGTGCAATAGATGATTCCTCGTAATTGTGAGAGAAGCCCAATGATGTAAGACAGCATTTCATGCCTGTTGTGTGTTGTAGGCTTACTGCAAGAGATGGTGCCCTGATCAACACCTCATCCAGATAACGGTAGACGTGCATCCCTGATTTTCTGAGGTGCACAGCAGCCGGGGCAAGGCATTTTGTAAACACCCTTTGGGTGCCTTGAGACCGAAGGCGAGGATCCTTGAAAGTGGCAGCCTGCCACCATAAAGTGCAAGAATTTGTGATGGTGGATGGGGACGTGGAAATATGCATCTTCCATGTTGAGGGATGACAGAAAATCTCCCTTGGTCAGCTGGCTGAGGATCTTTTGCAGCATGACCATCTGAAATTACTGGGAGCAGAGGACTTTTTTTCGAACCAGGAAAAATTGCAAGTACACAACCTGATTCCGCTAAGAGCATGGTACTGGTTCTATAGTTCCCTTGGATAGGAGCAAGTGTACTTACCGTTGAAAGTGCGCAAAGGTGTTCCGCCAATCTCTGAACAAATTTGAGGGCGTGGCCCTGTCTATAACTGTAGTTATTAGTCTCCATTGAGAAAAGAATGAAGACAAGTACATTCCCACTGTGGTGCCGAAACGAACAGGAGATGCTGTGCAGGATTCAAGTCTGCTTGTTGTGCTGGACTTTGGGCTTAGAGGAGCTGTGACCAGGTGGGTGCCTCTGAAAAGGTGTGATAGTCTTGTACTGCTCGCCTGAGCCATACAATATCTCCCTGTATGGCTCGGAGTGGTATGAAGAGCAGTAGTCTCTGCCATACCTGGAGAAGCGCTTCCGTTTAGGGAGAAAGGACTGAAAATGCCTTCATAGTTGGAGAGTGCTGTACCCGTTTTCATGGTTTGCAGAGTATCGTCCAACTTTGTGCCGAAAGCTCTTCGACCATCAACAGTCATATTGATGACTTTCACCTGCATATCAGGCCTGAAATGTGGCACCTTCTGAAAGCCTTGGCGTCGTAGGACAGTGAGGCTGTCCATTTGGCAGAACCTGGTGTTGGAGATGTCAACTGCCACTGAGATAGCATGGCCTCAGGTGGATTTGCCACCCTGCGCAGTGCAAACTGCTCTCATTTCTTGTCGTCAGGGAGAAATTCCATGAACAACTGATTTTAACCACAGATCACAGTCATATCTGACAAGGATGGCAAGTGAATTGGCTTGGATTGTGCCACTGTGGAAATTATTCTCTAAACAAAGGCCTCAAGCTGATTGCCTTCCTTGTCTGGTAGGACAACATATGCCAATGCAGGGTTGGCTGACCTCTTTCTGGCCACAGAAGAGACAACAGATCTGGGACTAGGATGGGTGCGCATGCATTTGGGGGCATTGTCTTCTCTATATTTGCTTTTGTCAAAACATTGCTTTTTCGGCAGAGCTGTAAGGGATTTTTGATGGCAAGGAGTCCATCTCCCCAGATGTCGTCCGGAATTGGGATGGACACAATTGTTTTCCAGGACATATTCCTTCACTGGTAAAGGATCTCTTCCTCTCTTTGTTCAGTTGGGAGAAGGTTGACCATTTTAGTTCAGCCATACAATATCTCCCTGTATTCATCTAGAGGGGAATCCCTTGGAGTTCTTCCGTTTCTCCATCTGCTGGCATACGATCATCGAACTCGTCAGTAGCGGAGGCCTGAGTAGAAGCTGCATCTGGATGTATATCCTTGTGGTTGTCAGTGTCCAAGGAGAAGTCTTGAGATTGCTGTTCCTCCGGTGGAGGTAGGCACTGATGGTGATGTGAAGGTCAAGGCCGGATAGCATATCAGGGTTTGGATCCAGTGGAGGAGAAACAGTGGGGATTTGCACCTGGAGCTCCGACCAGAGGGTCTGAAGGGTAAGTAAAGTGTTAATGAATAGGTAATGCACCTCAGGTCATGGCCGTGAGGGGCCTAGTAGGTCCATCAGAGGTGGTGCTGGTGTCAGAGGCATTGGTGGAGGAAGGGCCTGTGCTGGAGGCAAGCCAGGAAACTCTTCTTCCTCAAAACATATTCCTTCTGGGCCCTCAATGTCGGTGTCCATAGTGTTATCCAGGATTTTCTCAGGAGGAATATTGGAAGGAGGTGATGGTGGGGCAGAAGGCTGCAGTGTGAGGAGGGCCTGTTTGGGCCTCTTGAGGGGTGCAGAAACTGGATTTGAACAGGCTGCTGAAAGACAGAGACAAGACTGAAGATCAATGAATGGTCGTCGACGGCATGGAAGACAAAGGTTCTGATGGGGCAATAGCCGATGAGACCCTTGACACTGAGGAGGAGGCTTGGAATGTTTTGTGGTCGTCAACAAGGAAGTCGACAACTGACCAGTCAACACTTTTAGCTTTGTGGACATGGTATCTTTGTCGACGAAGGAGCTAGGTCTGGTATGGCTTGAGGATGTGCTTGTTGTCAAGGGCTTCCTAGACAGTGACATTTTTGTTGATGTCATCGAGGTGGATAGTTTGCGCAATGATTAAAGTTTACCAAGCATGGCAGGCTTATCCAAGCCTGGCAGAGCATGGGTGGGATTCCCTTTCTTCACCCTTTGCCCACAAGAACTCTCCTCATGGGATGTCGACCTCTTGGAAGAGGGAGTTGTGACAAGGTCAGTGTCCTGGCATTGTCAAGGGGGGGGATGCCCGAGTGTAATGCTGCAGTACATCTGTGTCTCATGCCATGACCGATGCCTTTGAGTCTTTCTTTTTCCCTTGTAGAGCATCCAGAAGGGAAGATCTCCAGAGGGACCAGCCAGCACCCCATGATAGCCCAGTAGAGAACCAGAAACCTGGCTCGCCCGATACAACAGCACCCAGGCAGCCTGTACCAGTGGGGCGAAAACAGAGTGCCAGAGACCTAAGAGGCACAGGTCTCATGCGGCCGCCACAGAGGTCAGGTAGCCTGGCTCAATACAGAAACCTAGACACTGGCCCTCCCTGGGCCGTCAAGGCGAATTTGCGACGATCCGGAGATAAAAAGAGGGCAGGGTAAACCTTCCTAGGCACTTACACAACCTGAGGAAAACAAAATTGCATTAGATTGGCTAGAGAGGGCCAAAGTGGTGGAAGATATACGGAAGAAACAGGAAGTGTGGATTAACCGGTTGCGTTTAGCAGTGGGGTGGAGGTGGACGAAGAGACAAGCAGGAGGAACGATTAAGCGGCCAAGTGTGGAGGCATTCATTGCAGAAAGGGGAGGAATTAGTTTAGTGAGTGAAATGGTTATTCTACTGAAGTTAATCTGCAGAGTGAGTGTGCATGTTTGTGTGACAGTTGGATAAAAGTTAGGGTAAGGTCTGAAGGTGAAGTTAATGTTATTTGGTGAAATGAGGGTGTTTGTGTAGTGGAGTGGTGGGGGGTAGTAGTAGTGGGAGGAAAGTAGTGGTAGTAGTGGAATCAGAGCAGTGGTAGTGGGAGGAGATTAGTAGTGGTTGAGAGGAGGAGTAGTTGTAGAGGAGCAGCAGCAGAGGGGAAGGGTAGTAGAAGCGGAGGAGGATTGGTAGTGTTAGACTGGTAGAGATCGAAGAAAAGTTATCAAAGGGTGGAGAGGCAGGAGGAAGGGCAAGTGAAACATCAGTGGGACTAGAAAGTTGGTAGGTAGGAGGAGAGGAGAAAGAGGCAGGGTAGGAGGGCAAAATAAGCATGAGTGTGACTGGTCTTGGATGGATCCACCCGAGTAACTTCAGACAAAATTCCGAAGTGCCTGTAGAACACTAAGCAGAGCTAAAACAATCAATGTGATTACTGTGCAGTGAGAATCCGAAAATGTTGAATTTGAAAATCGCGCCATGCAGTGATCACATGGATCACTTTCTCGCGAATCCTGAATCGCTCCACTCCTTCCCCCTACTTACATTTTCAGCAGCACACTTCTGTGTGTGCCGCCAATCCCCTCTATCCCTGCAACATCAACTAACGTGGGCCGGAGCTGGCGCTGCAGGGTCCTTTCTTCTTTTTTTCTTTACTTTATTGTTCCCCGCTTTCATTCTCATGGGAGCGGGAGAGACCTCTGCAACTTTGGTCTTTGGTTTTGTTTCCCTTGCCGAATGCGCATAAAATGCACATTCAGCTTCTTTTCTGACATTTTCGGGATAAACTGAGCTAGATTAGGGACAGCTAGGAAGTCACAGAGGGAGTTAGCAACCTGCATTCAGGGAATCCACCTCAGCCTAAGACCAGAGTTTATGCAGTTGGGATTACCGGTTACGGATGCCTGGGCTATGGTGGACATCCCAGGGCAGACAAGAGAGAAACAGACAGCACCCCAAAACACCATTCCAGCCTTCAACTACGATTGCACTGAAGCATCTGATAATTTCCTCCTGTAAACTGTCTACAGAAGACGTAAGGCGTGTGAAACCTTCCCTGCACCTCTGTCAATCATTGTGCCATCTGTGAAAGAGTACACATCAGGTGGCCTGCTGGGATGCAGTGAAGCACGGCTCCTCACAGAAGCAGAGAGGGCACAAATGCCTCTGTTGAGCCAAGCCACAAGTCGCCAATGTCTATCCATGAGAGTTTTTAGAGAAAGACTGGCAAATGAAGCAAGAATCCAGATTATGACCTTGGCACCGACAATAAAGACTTGCACATAGATGTTTTCAAGTTTTCAGGTGGAACAAGTATTGAAAAGGCAATTTTTGGCCTTTGAATTAGTCATGGTGAGGGGTAGTACTGACACTTCACTGGGGTCAACCCTAAAACAACAGTTAGAGTTGTGTTCCCTCTAGAACACCAAATGAGTGCAGGAACTTCTTAAGCCTAGAATAGGAAAGTACTTATCTGTAGCATTCAATAAAGTGAGAACTTTGGAGAGGACTCTCAACTCTAAACGTGCGATAATGAAACGGCTTAATGTCGTTGAAGATTGCCAGCCTGATGATGGGGAATATTCTAAGTGCATGTCTTGCTAAGAAAGAGCCAATGTTGGAGAAATACTGGTTTTAACTAGTCGATGTGGGAGTAGAAGAACAGTAAACGATGTGGCACAACATCTTGCTAGAGTATGAAAACATTTTTGGGATTTTGGGACGATGTTTTCTATCTAAGGATTATGGACATGCCAGTTATCAATAATATTAGACATTATGGGCCAAATTAACATATGTGATACCTTATTAGGACATCATTTTGCAATTACATAATTTGCACGTGTTTTATCTTTATGTGCAATTTGAAAATATAGTAGAGAAGAGGTGATGCATAACAAAATGCTTCAATAGCTATTTTGCCAATGATAAATATCACTTTCACATTCAATTAATTTATTTAAAAAATACATTGTATAATTTATGCTCTTTGGAAAAATATCATAATATATTCCATACTCTATGGATATCTTCTACACTCTGAAAACCCACATAATGTCCAGTAGAACTTGGGAATTCTTCACTGTTGGAATGTACAACGCATGAAGGGATCACTTGACTGACCTGATCGGATCCCCACACTGCAACCTTCTGAAGGCCACTGCTTGCTGTGGCACATGCAAACTTCAGTTCATCCCCTGAGGTCGTTCAACTTCATTTGGAGTCTTTTGTTCCTGCTGCCCTGGAGCCTTCCCTAGCAGACCTTCATCTCCAGCAAGGAACCTCAACAGGTGGTAGTGCAGAGTCTGGACATCACACTTCAATTTCCGAATCATAGTGACTACGACACACAACGAATTGTCACATATTGTATGTATATACCTGTGTTGAACAGTTTACAAGCCAAGACCATGCATCTGATGTGGTCCTGCTTTCAGGATCTATCCGCCAAGCAGTGCAGCGTAGGCTTTAACTGTACGCAGGCTGGGTCAGGCTGACTCTTTCCTCACAGGTACGTTCTAGGATCCTTTTATGTTCCCCTCCGAAAGGGGAAAGGAAACAGGATTGGT
Organism: Ambystoma mexicanum; assembly: GCF_040938575.1. Taxonomy (NCBI): domain Eukaryota; kingdom Metazoa; phylum Chordata; class Amphibia; order Caudata; family Ambystomatidae; genus Ambystoma; species Ambystoma mexicanum. Next base: position 836,938,361 of record NC_090925.1, read on the forward strand.
TCCACATTTCCAGAACAGAGGTCAACAGAGTTGGGTCTACAGGCAAGCCATCCACAATTGAAGGGCCCTCCACATCACAACATGGTTCAATTCCCATATAGAATATCTAACAGCCGCAACTTACCTGCACTATATGTAAATTGTTGTACTATGTAAATCTTTTGTAAATTGATGTACTTGCAAAGGTAAATGCATATCTTTTGCCTGTAACCATGTCCTTAAGCGCCCTTCTACCCACGGGTCCGGAGCGCTCTACAAATAAACTAAAAAAACAAACACAGTGGGGTATCTGTCTCATAAGGAGGTGTTGTGACAACTTTACTTGGGTCTTCCTTGTTCCCTAAGGGGAGGTCACTTCAGTGAGATCCCACTTGCCCCGTCTCCTAGGGGGTGTATTGCACAGCGGGCTCACCTCCCTAGTCCAAAAGGCGGGTAGCTCCCTGTGAGGGGTCTGAAATGTGAGGCGGACAACCTTCTGAAGATGTTTCAAAAGATGCCATTTTGTTAACTCAAAAGGTTGGATAAACACCTCACTATCCCTACTCTGACGAGGATTTCCCTGCCTAAAATAAACTAAAGGGAACACCGTTAACATTCTGTCCCTTACACTTGAAGATACAACAAATCAACAAGGTGATATATTGCAATTCAAATAAACCAAATGTAACAGTTAGGTTCACTATCTGATAATTGTCTCTAATAATCTGGGTGAATTCACCTTCCCCAGATTCATGCAGGATTCTAGTTAACAGTTCCAAAAAGATAACGAAATCCCGTTTTATAACAAAGTTCCACCTTTCCACTTGTGACAAAGAGTTCAAAATAACTTCTTCTGTAAACTAAGAATACTTCCATAGTTCCTTAAATTCAACAAACATGTCTGTCAGGATGATTCTTCAATAGTTCTCACAACACTTGTGTAACAATATCAAAGGATTCTGCAGCAGTTAACGCAACACTCATTTCAGTGATATGTAACAGTTCAACAAAATACTTAAGTAGTTCTGCTACTTCTTCGAGACTTTTAAACACAACACAGTACTGCAACAACTTCTGCCTGGTCCATTGACCTGCCAGGCCTCTCCTGCAGTTTTACTTGTCCTGGTGTACTCCCCTGCCAAACTACTACTACTTCAAGTACTCTTGTGTTAGTGTTTATCTTCATACAACTCGGAAGGTTTTTATAATTTGATCAACAATAATTTGAACTACTTCTTTGGGGAAAACATAAAAAAACATTGGTGCTGTTGGCTTCATACCCGTGTTTGCCACATGCAATGCAGGTTGTGCTCCACTCCTTCTCTACACTTCTTACCAGAAGGGCATCCTTCCTGCCACTCTTGGTTTTCCCTTATTGCATTAAACAAGTTCTTATAATGGCTTCTTCTCACTTCTACTCTTTGGTGGCTTAAACAACACTTCTTTAAGTCAGTCCCCTTTATTGCCTCTCTTGTCCTCTGACACTAGGGTTTACTACCAAGTAGTATCTTAGTTGTTCCCTCTTGGCTTTGACAATGATGGTTTATGTCTGTTTCTAACAAGGTTATTCCCTTGTGTTGTTGGTAGTTGTTCTGACCTTTAACTCTTACTTTGTCACTTTTGACACTTCACATTCTCTGGGTATGCAAAAGAATTGTATTTATGTTTTACATCAATTCGACATGCTTCATAGTGAGATTTCTGCCACTTTACTTCTTTTTTTTATTAGTTTGGTACCAAGTGCTCCGGGGTCACAACACACAAGTGAACTCACCAGGTCAGCTGTACATGTCTGCTCGCATCGCTACACTTAGGTTGCTGGCTTCTTCTGCTCCATGGCATCGAGGAAAACCGTCTCGTTTGTTTTTTTCCAGAGCCTGCGCTGAGCAAAACAGGAGCGCCAGGGCGCGCCTGCCAATGGATTCCTGGCTTCACGCTTCCCGCTGTGCTACCTCTTCAACTACGATCTTCAGGAGGGAAGTCTGTAACAACAACGCTTCCCGCTACGCAACCTCTGCAATAACGATCTTCAGGTGGAATGCTTGTACTCGTAATGCTTCTCACTGCACAATCTCTGCACCTCAGGTCTCTGAAGGGAAAGACCCTCTCATAGCCGGCATGCCTACACCAAGCCACAGCCGTTCCAGCATCTCTACGTTCCTACAGCTTCAATCCCTGCAATGTGGAGTTCCTGCAATCACGGAAATATATCAGGGCGTCTGGTTAAGACCCCATTATGCCAAGGAGGGCTAAATAGTGAAAGAACAAATTAATGTGTCAATCTTACCTATACCAATGTCCCAATAGTTAGTTGTATACAAAGTACAAGACACACCTTATCATGTCGGTACAAAGTGTATGTATTCAAAGGTAAAGACTTAATGGTCTAATAGCACACATGAATATAGAGTTATCCATTCCAAAACATGACAGATACATGATTTTGTAAAACAAACAATTTGAGATCATTCGGACTCAAAATTCAATACAGTGGAGTTAAGACAATACAGAACCTACTGCTGTGCTGTGTCACAACAGGGGTCACAACAATTATTACATGGATAAAGCAAACAACATGAAAATTGTCAATAGAAACAGTGTTAACAATTTTGCACTGCACTTAGGATTAAGAACTTGTCTACACAGATGAGTTTCAGCCCTCACTGGCTTTTGTGACAGCCATTCTTGAGCGGGCCTTCATCAGGACGAAAAGATGCCGGATGGACTGCTCTATGTGTGTGCTGCCTATAGGATGAAACAAATGGGCAGGTGTCAGTACTGGGGCACCAAGGGATAGGTAATGCAAATAAACATCACTAATGACTTATATATCAGGATCAATGTACTTGCAGGAATCCAATATTTAAATATGGCAATTAGAGAAAGTAGAGCAACATAGGAGGGAAGTCAGCTGAAAGGGAAAGTCACAAACCGTCTGTCCAACACCTTATGGCTGCAAGCATCAGGGACGCAAACTCAGTGACTGATGCAAGCGCAAACCCACTTCCAAAGCACAGCAAGTGTGGCACCCAAGATATGGTCAGCCACGTAGGAAGAGTGCCCTCCACCAGTCCCTCCTATACCCAAGCAGGTGTCATTATGGTGTGGAAAATGTATACCTTAAAGCCCCACTGATATTACCAGGAGTGGGTGCAGATGGGGTAGCCAGCTGTATATGCTCCATTAACTCCCGGGGATTTGAGTTATTTATGTAAAGAGTTCCCAAATATTAGAGAAGGGGGCGTGGCTAAGCGGCCATGCGGTGAGGAGCACAAAAGGGAAGCTCCCGAATGATCCTGATTTAATCCGCTTTTAAAACTGACTTACTCAGCTGGAAAGTTTACCAACGGGCGTAGGAAGATCTACCGCCCATCCGATCCAAGCCCTGAGGAGAACCGGACTGGGGAACGAGGCGAAAAAGGGTAGCAAACATGCGGAGCACCGAAAGCAAGATGGCGGCCCGCTAATACACGACCAACGGCCCAGGGACCCAGAGCAGGAGACTACGAGAGGCTGCCGGTCAGCGCTGCGAACCCGGGAAGGAAGGGAGAGGGGCCGCGGCAGGGCGGCTGAAGAGGAGACGGCGCTGCGAGAGCCGGATAAGCCCCCAGGTAGAGGGTGCCGGGGCTCCATGGAACGGCAACAGCGAGCGCCTGGGGAGAGGAGAGCGCCTGCGACAGGAAGCGGTTGCAAGAAGGAGGCGCCGAGGGAGCGCAACAAGCTCCGTAAGCCGAGGAGGACCCGTGCCGAAGACAGCGTGACCTCCAGCCCCCGCCGGCCTCACTAGCATGGAGAGAGGACCCAAGGAAGATTGAGAGCTGGGGACCCAGGAGAGAGCAGAGGGGCGAGACGGCCCGCCGCTGGACCACCCAACAGCTAGCAGGTGAGGAGAGCGCCAGCAGGCCCACACGGCACCCGGGGGGGCGTGTGGAAGCACCCGACAACACAGGGAACCCCTGGCATAGACACAAAGGGTGCATATAGACCGCCCTAGCACAACGGGCAGAACCCATAACCCTCTGGGAAAGTGGGAACGACCCCGAGTCCGGAAACCGGGGGAAGAGCGGCAGGAGGAGAATAGGGGGAACATAGCAAGCTGAGAGGACGGACTCCCAGGAGAGTTCTATAAAAAGTTCAAAGACACTATCACCCAAAGGTTATTGGAGACATATCAAGATGCATATGAAAGTGCACGATTACCGGCTAGCATGTCGGAGTCAATCATCGTCCCGATCCTTAAGCCAGGGAAACTGCCCACAAGGTGCACGGCATATAGGCCAATTTCCCTTATAAACCAGGACGTTAAGATACTAATGGCGGTTTTAGCTAACCGTCTGAAGCAGGTGATCCCCACATTGATACATCCTGATCAAACAGGTTACGTTCCTGGACGAAACACATCATGGAACCTCCATAGACTACACCACGTGATAGACAGAACGAACCAGGGACGGGGAGAATGTGTGATAGTGTCTCTTGACGCAGTCAAAGCATTCGATTCGGTGAATTGGGGGTGGATGGTGAGGGTCCTCGCCCACTTCGGCATCGGCGAAGGGTTCCTCAGATGGATCAGGCTACTGTATAGTGAGCCCAGAGCCAGGGTTAAGACAGGGAGATATATCTCAAAGGAATGGAGGATCTATAGAGGGACGAAACAAGGGTGCCCACTATCACCAATGTTATATATCTTGGCCCTGGAACCACTGGCGGTCTTCCTTAGAGCAGAATACGGAGACACAGGGATTGAGGTGGACGGGGTGCTCCACCAAATTTCGCTGTACGCGGACGATATGTTATTGTTCGTAGAAAACCCCCGCACTAACCTGCCCTGCCTCTTGGAAGCAATAGGAGCATACACCAGACTCTCAGGTATAGCAATAAATAAAGAGAAGTCCCTGATCTTCCCACTGGCGAATCTGAGACGGGCCCCCCCGGAGGGACTCTCAGACGTGGGCCTAGCGTGGGCGCCAGAATCCTTCAAATATTTGGGGATAGAGGTCCACCATGACATTGCAGACTCTCACCGACATAATACACAAGCGGCCCTGGACACAACACGTAAATGCATGGCCTTCTGGAGAACACTCCCACTGGGGATGATAGGCAGGGCCGCTCTCTTGAAAATGGTAGTACTTCCACGCCTGTTATACTTTTTCACCAACATCCCATATAGCATTCCTAGGACCTTCTTCACGAACCTAAACACAATAGCAAGGAACTACCTATGGGCAGGGGGGAGAAACAGGGTTGCAATGAGGACTCTACAGAGAGACTATGAGGGAGGAGGCATTCGACTGCCGGACTTCGAAAGGTATTATCTGGCTGGGCAGTTACAATTTGTGGTCAAATGGCTAGGGGAGGATGAAACAATGGACAAAACTAACTTCCAGCCCGCACTGAAAACACATTACCTGAGGGAAATACTGTGGCTGGACAAACCCCTGCTCAGGACTTTACCGTACATGCTTAATCTCGCAGTGAGATTGTGGAGGAGAGCATGGAAACTGCAGGGGACGAAGGACCCCTACTCAGCACAAATACCCTTGGCGGGCCTGGTGGGCACGGACATGAGTTTGCTGGCAGCATTCCGAACACAATGGGAAGCCAAGGGTGTAGCGCAAATTGGAGATATGAGAAGAGAAGGGAGATGGGCAGACTTCCAAGAGATGATGGAAGAATACGATATACACGAGGGCCAATTCATCCTGTATAACAGACTAATCCTCAGAATTAAAGATAGATGGCCAGAATAGGAAGACCAAGAAGAAACAGCAGGTGCATTGGATATGTGGTATGACATTTCAGAGGGGACACACACGACCTCCAGACTATACGAGCAAATGCTGAGACCCCACACAGAACAAGAGCTGCATATAAAAGAAAGTTGGGAAGAAGAACTCCATAGGCCACTCAGTGACCATGAATGGAACAGGGTGCTGAGATACCCAAAAACAGTGTCCAGGAACGCAAGGTTCAAACAAGCCCAGTTGTACGTGACGCATAGGGCGTACCTCACACCTAAGAGGATGAACGTGATACGCGAAGGTGACCCCAGCGGGTGCCCACGGTGCTCGACCGAGGAGGCAGACATGGTGCACATGTTTTGGACATGCCCGGTGGTACAGACGTTCTGGGAAGGCATCAGGATTAAAATAGCGAAGAGCGGCCTTCAGATACAGACCGAGCACCCCGAATGGTACCTGCTGGGCCTCTTCCCACGGAGGCAGAGACAGAGTGCATCTAGCAAAAATGAAAGACTTGATATGCATACTAGCCAAAAGAAGGATAGCCATATCCTGGAAATCTAGAGAAGGCCCGACCATAGAAGCATGGTGGGCGGACCTCCGAAAGTGGACACTAGCAGAAACTGCGGTGTGGATCAGAGCAGTGCAGAAAGGGGAGGGGGAAACGGCTGGGAAAATAGCAGCATGGAACTCCCTAGTGCAGAATCTATTTGGACGAGAGGAAGAGGAAACTGACGAGGAGGATCCGGAGGAAGCTGGGGGATACCAGAGCGCCCAGGATAGGTAGACACAAGGGACGGAAGAATAGACAACATCGCATGGATACCGAGGCAGCCAGTGGAAGCGGCCACAGACAGAGAAGACAAAGCTGTTGGACACTTCAGGATGATGACCCCATAGCAGAATCCGCCGAAAAGCCAAAAGGCCAGTTGAATGTTTGTATGTTGTATGTATATATGTTGTTAATTGGAAAATAATAGAAATTTAAAAAAAAATATATTAGAGAAGAACCAGGGAAATGTTATGAAGAATTGAGCACTGTTGTACACGTGCTATAATCTCTCATGGGCTGATATCAATCAGCTCGCAAGAGTGATCATGCCTGCCGAGCTGTGCCAGCGTTTGGCTCAAGAGAGTGGAGGATGAAGGATACAGAGCGGAGTTTGGTGCAGATTAGAGATGCTTTGGTACAGAGGCGTTGTTAGGGGGGGCTGAGGGAGCCCCGGGTCTTTTGGTTGTAGCCCTGGATAGAACCTCAGGTGCAACAACCAAAATGGTAGCCAGCCCCAATTCCCGCCAGTCCCGACATTAGCTTAGCCCCTGATCTTTTCCAGAACTAGCAACACTCTCGACAGCTCAAGATTGTTTGACACACAACACAAACTAAGTGCCTCTCTGCATTAATTGTGGGTGCTATTGTGTACTGTGTATTGTGCCAAGAGCAAATGAAAGAGGCTAATGAGGGCAAATCGATGGCTCCTTAGATGCAAATTTACAACAGGAACAACAAAGAATGGGGCGGGTGAGGGCAGTGTTTCTAAATACAGGAAATGGGGGCGTCAATACTATGAAGAGGAGCTGGGTGTGACCGGGAAAGGGGTAGGGGCGTGGGGTTGGTACTCCAAGCAAACAAGGACATTCAAATGGTTTTGTGAATATTAACAGCTTGTCGCCCTATGATTCTGAGTGTATTAAAAGCCTGTGATGATGTAATGATCCCCAGTCCATTGATGTTTTTCGTTTTATAAGGAGGTTGCGAGTATTTGTATCTACATTGTGACATGAATAATGATGGTGGGTGTGTGTACACAGTGCTATAGAATCGTTATGTACTTGCCCAAAGGATCCCCATTGTAGTGATATTTTATAGAATCGTTAAGAACTTGCCCAAATGATGTACCAATGCACTGATATTTTTAAATGCGCTGTTTTATATGATTGTGTGTAAATGTTTATATTGCTGGCTTTTATGACTTTTGGTCAAAATAAAGCTTAATCAATCGAAAGACTTCAACTAAGGAAAGTGAAATATATACAACATGGGACTACAACAAAAGGCCAAATGGCTAAGAAAGATGAATGAGGCTAAAATTAAAATCGCAGTGCATAACCATCAGACCTTGTTAAGAATTAAACTGAATGAAAGTGAAACACGAAGTTTGTGATATTATTGAAAACTAATGTACATTGAATACCGAACTATATGGAAACCTAACATTGAAGAAAGCAAATGCATATTGTAAACCAAACTAAAGGGAAACTTAACATTGAAGCAGACAAGTATATATTGAATATAATTGAGCAACCGAACAGCGCATTAAACATATAATTGAGCAACATAACAACACATTGAATCTTGAACTACAAATGAACAATATTAAATATAGGTTGCACAACTAATTAAATAAAACCTTGAACTTGAACACATTAAAAGCTGAAGGAAGCCAAACAGCAAACTTTAATGAGCGAATGTAGTAATACAAAACTACAGTTTGGAAAGGGGTGTGTGACACAGGGGGGCGGAACTACAAGGCGACCATTGAGAAGCCAGAGAAACCCAAGAGTACACCCTAAGCCCAGAGGCCAATAAAAGCAATCAGATAAAGACACCTTGGTGCACAGGAGCAAGTACCAAAAAACCTGTGTGAGACAGTGAAGTCCTGGGGAAAGGAACCCCAAGACTTGAAGGACTACAAGTATTGTCTTGGGAACGGGGTCTCAAGACCCCTTTCTTTTGGATTTGTGTTACTTGAAACTTGGGGAAGGGAACCCCAGGATTGGTTCTGAACTATATTGCCATGAAGTGGAAAAAGGTAAACTTTACGACTCTTGTCTATGCAACTTTTTTGTGCTTGGGGAAGGGGAGCTGAGAGAAAGCTGTGAGCTGGAAGAAGCTCAGTACTTTAAGTTAAACAGTGTTTATTTTGTCTTTGATATCCCTACACATTGGTTTGTTCTAGTTGTGAGGGCAAGGATAAGTTTTGGACACAGACTATTAAGTTGAACCCTTTGACTCGACTTTCTTTAGTTTCATTCAGTTAGGGAAATTTCACCTTAGCATAGAGCATGTTAGGCCTGCAACCATCCAGACATTGAAGCTAATAAAAGAGTTTATTTTGAATTCTGAATCTATTGTCTGTATTCTCCTTAATGATGCCTTCACACTGCACCTGGACGGCAAACACCAGGAGACCAGTGCTATCATTTAATCATAGTAGCACATGTGCAGTTGCACCATTAGACATTGTTTGCAGGGGATCCTTACAGACTGTTGGCATACGGGGCACTTCAATGACACTCACATATATACATTTGTACAGTAAATGCTGTTTTTTAGTGTTTCTAAATCTACAGAGTGCAATCGAGGCAATGGTAGTACACCCACAAATGCTGTGGTACCAAAATGTGCACAATGCAACATGTCTAGAAAAGTGGCACAATGCACTTCATTCTGCCTATTCTGAACTTCTAAGTGACCTTTCATTTTTCCAATTGCTCAACAGGTGCAGTGATCAGACTGGCCGGGCAGAAGGAACGTGCCATCAAGTCTGAAACGGAATCAAAGAAATTTAGAAGGCCGAGTTTGGAATGGTCTCAATTCAGTGAGCTCTGCGTGGTCGATCTATAGGGGTAATGAAAACTGAGAAAAGATGGGTGAGCTCGGGAAAATATTAGGTTTAGTAACAGGATCTCGGCTCACGTGGATGAGAATTGAAGATGAGAGGATCTGCCAAGTATCACTAACAATGTCTTAGGAGGTGTTTTCAACATCAGTGATGAAGGAAAAAAGATGGAATAGGATGTTGCTTGTGAAATGCTACAAGTTTACCAGAATTACTAGTTCAGATCCATTCGAGATGACAGAGGGCGGTATAAAGTTCTGTAGAACTTGAAGGCCCTTTACGGAACCTTCCACACATGAAAATCCCTGGGAAGGTGATGCCTAGGTAGGGTGCTCTAAAAAAAAAGAATGTCACTCACCTTGTCACAATGTGACTCGATGAAGAACCTGAGGTAATTAAAATGCTGCGGACCGAAGCTCTCCCAGTACAGAAACCTCTTCCTGAGTGCCTGGTGGGAAGGGAGTTGCAGGCTGGGCAGGCGACCAAGAGGTCATGGGTGCACACGCATGATCAGCAACATGAAAACTCTGGTTTAGCTTGTTTGGAAGGAGAGAGGGTCTTCCCACCCCCTAAGCGATTCTGAATGAGAAACAAACTGTAAACCGCACATCGGTGGGCGTTGGGTGTACACACAGGAGAGTGTATAATCACATAGGGAACGCATTAGGAGCTATATAGTAGAGGCAAGTGTAATTGCCATCTTAGTTATTGGCAGCAATTTTTGTACTTAGGCCCAAGCATCGTAAAAAGCACCAAAAGTGTAAATAGCAGATTTACATTGCCCACACAGACATAACCCTCACCACGAGTGAGCTTTCGCGAGTTACAAGCCAGCCATTGTCTCAGAGGCTGTAGGTCTTCGCGCCCCAAAAAGAATATGCTCTTCAAGGCCACAAGAAGGGGACAGAGCACCTCTTGGCAGTTATCATTCCACGATACAGATAGCGTGACCCCCTAAGCGCCAACATGGCACATTTCAGTTACAGCCCTCCTATGGTTTGATCGCAAGACCCCCCAAATACCACGGCGCCAGCCAAGCCCAGACCGCTGACCATAAAGCTGTAAGACCCCCAATCGATCAGAAAGATCAGAAAGCAAGGCTTTCTTGCCTTCACATTTGGGTCACATTATGTGTGCTGTGAGGTGCCACGGAGGGATGAAATTATAGCTCAAAATGAGGGTGGAGGATCTTGGAGGCTGCTGCCACATCTGGGAGTGAGTGAAGTATGCAAGTTGGTATAACCTTCGCTCTCCCCCTGGGCTCATCTCTGTCTGCCAGGTGCACTGTTACAGTGATTGAGTAACATTGTTTTCTAAATAAGTAACTGCTTGTTAGGCCCTGCTTCATTGTGGATGATGAGCCCATCAGCACTCATATGGATGGAGACGGACAAGAAAGCTGGGACCAATGGCCTAGTATCCCCTATGGAGGGGGACGCCCATGTATAGGGTTACTCCATCCAGCCTTGCAGGTTTTTACTGTATGTAATGACGACATTGATGATGCCAGGAGTCCTTATAGCTTGCTGCACATCCCCAAATTGCCAGAACATTCGGCGGCAGCAGTATTCTTTGCTGATGGATTTGTATTTTAAGGACGTGCCTTCATTTGTTGACCCTGATGTGATCCCAGCGACCCCCCGCACCGATGGAGGCTTCCATGCGCCTCTGCAAAGAGGCCACGCCCACCTGCAGTGACCAGTACCAGATGTGTCAATCACAGAGGTGTGCAGGAGCAGTTTTACAGAATTCCTGTCTGCTCTTTGAAGCAGGGTGTAGCTCTGGCAGAGTGTAGCCCATTGTTGGGACCCTGTGGTGGAGGAGTTCAGGTGAATATGTATATGTGAGTATACCCTTGAAAGTGATAACAAGTAGAGGAGCAGTGTGTGTGCGGAAAATGGGAACTGTGCACATGACGGAAGGGTGTTTTTGATTGCATGGTAAAGGAGAATTTTTGTTTTTTCACTAAGAATTTTTAAGAGGAATAATAAGGAAGGAAAATAAAGGAGTGTAGGGAGCCTTCCTGAGTAAGTGGAGATGATCATAGCATTAGTTTGTGACACAGAGATAAACAATTAGGAGCTCAGCATTATTAGTGGGAACGGATATAATAGTTTTTTGTTTTAGTTTGTTATCTTAGCCTGTTTTTTTGTGCATTATGATTTTTTATTGCAAGGAATGAAGGCCCAAAGTGGGGCATTGTTGGTATGTTATTTTAATTATATGGAGTGAGTGTGATATGGTTGTGGATGTTTATGAAGAGAAGGGGAGACGGGCGACGAGGAGGAGTAGACATAAGACTGGTATTGACTTGACCACTGCATCGTGTGCAGTGTGCAAGCGCAAGCATAGCAGGTCTGAGCATGTAATTTGCTAAAATGGGAGGAGGGACACCTTTACAATACATGTATAGTTCGCTGCCATTGTACAGGGACACGATTGAAAAGTACCACAAGCAGTGGTTGGTAGAGACACAAGGGGAGATGCCCCGCTCCTGGCAAGAGCAGGGCACCAATAGTAAGGGGGAGTTAGAACACATGAGCACATTCTTAGCAGTGAAGTATAAAGGCAAGCAGCGGCAGAAGAGGTAGGAGGGTTTAGATCTTTAGAAAAGGATTGAGGACGTGGAGGACCCCGACGAGGCAGGGGCGCAGGATTCCCATGGAGGAACAACCGTAATGTCGGGGGCGTGACCTCAACAGAACATAAGGGATTATATCCGTTGGCGGCTCACCCAGCAATGGGATACACTAACCCGACCTACGTACCCACCCCACCCACTGCCCTTCCACCACCGAACTACCTGCCCCAACTCCCACCCAACCTCCGGACTGTAAGGGACAGAAGGAATTAGAGGCGGCACTGGAAGTAGCACAAGTGTAGCTGGCACGATTAAGAACAGCACAGACAGAAGAAAGAGTAAAAGGAAGTGGATTAGATGAGCAGAGGGTGGGAGACATTTTATTTGGGCTGGATAGTACAGTGATAAAGGATGTGCACATCCAGACGAAGGAGAGTTAGGTCAGACAAGCAGTGAGCATGGGATATATGACAGCGAGGTGCGATAGAGGAACAGACCAAGAATTGTGGGAGATGGATGGGATACAATAGACAAAGATGAAGAGGAGGAGCAGCAGGCACCAGATATAACCCCATGGGTAGAAAGCCTGTGGAATGACAATTTAAGGAACAGGCTTAGCCGAGTGGCACTAGCTAGAAAGAAAGGGAGGCATGGATGTAAGGAAGGGAGGAGGATGGGCATGCAGATGCCACGAATACACAAAGGTCCGGGTAAGGAGCATTATGTGCCCTGGGCACTGATGGACGAAAAAATGTAATCAAGCCACTCCCGCCCCATACTGCAGGGGCTGGGAAATGGATGTATGCATTTGAAAAACAGATGGCAGGTATCCATTTAGCGGTGGGGGATATGAAAAGCTTGTTGGTAGCAGTTGTTGTTGGCCAGGCTGCAGACATATGGGTCAAGGCGGAGTATCCGGGAGTGAAATTGGATGACGATACACACGATGGGGCACCTTTCAACAACATTAGGGCATAAGTGTGGGATGGGCTACAGCGAACATATCCCGAAACACAAGACTAACGGTCTATAATGCAATACACTAGGGGAGAAGATGAGGACGCCGCACAGTATATTATCAAACTCCAAAAGATATGGAGGGCGGAGACTGGAGACCAGTGGGACTGATCAGTTCCTCTTTTTTATTTTGTAACTCTTTCTTATCCATTCCACTGCACCCCGACTCACAATACCTCACTGTGTTTAACAATGGGGGGGATGAGGTTCGAACATACTAGATTGCCTCAAGGGTACTGTGAGAGCCTGAGTATTTTTAACAGAATTCTCTGTGCAGACTTGGGAAACATCCACGTACCCAGCAGCATTATCCAGTATGTGGATGATCTGCTGGTGTGCAATGAAAGCGGACACAAGTACAGGAAACATTCAATAATAACACTCTTACAGCTCTTGGCCTGCAAGGGGTACAAGGTTGACAAGGCCAAATTACAGTATTGACTGCAGAAAATGATGTGGCTGGGGCTGTTGATCTCTGTGAATGGAAAAAGAATAATACCTGATTGTACTGCATTTGTGCACAGTACCCCACAGCCCAGCACTGTGAAAGAGATGCAAACATATCTAGGCATGTGTAACTATTGCAGGGCCTGGATACTATACTAAGCTGCAATACACAAGACAACTCTCTGCGGGTGAGCCGCTTTCACAAACAGAGATTTGAGGATAGATATTTATCCTCTGCAGATGCCTCCATCTGGAACAGCCGCCCTGCCTCCCTCCGTCGTGAGCCGGGACACCTTAAGTTCCGGAAACTCCTCAAGACCTTTGAAGGCACGTCCGTAATTCGCACGTCCCAACTAATTGCAATAATGATATAAAATAGGAATGCAGCCCATCAGGGAATGAGACCACAAGATAGTTTTGCAAGGATAACGTTTATATAATATAGAAAAATGACAGCAAAGAACTCTGCTGCCTGAGAGCGCTCTGCCAAACATTACACGGGCAACACATTATAAAAGACAATTGCGTCATCAATGATGTTTTTAGACAGTGTTAATTGCGAAGTTGCTGGGTGGTGGGGAACGTATAGATGCATCTGCTCCATAGGGGATGTCAGGCGCCTATTGGTTGTTGCTCCCTCAGTCAATCTTGGTACACATGGTCAGCTGGGCTCATCTCTGCAGTGAAGGTCAGGTTGGCGGGTGTTGCATTCCTAACTATCTAAGCTACACAACAGGAACTGATGAATCATGAATGATAGCAGATACCTGAACATCACATGCAAGGAGAGCCTTTGTAAAGAAGGATTAATATATTGGCATGCCGACTTCCACATTCAGGGCTTCATTGATACTGCACCTTCTGCACTCTGTATCTCTCCTGGGGGCTCAATTTACTGCCTATCCTTCTGTTACCTCATGATATGAACAGACATGTGTTGTTATTTGGAAAGAATATATTGCTACCGTAAATAAGGCCCAGGGTGGGTGTTCTGGAATGGCCAAGGCGAGGGGGTTAGAAGCTTATCATGAAAGGAATGGTGAGGTTGGGGTGGGTGAGCTCATCTGGCCTGGCGGGTGGAGGGTGAGGGGATACGGGCAGTTTAGTGGAGATGGATGGGCATTTGTGCTGCAGCCTATCCCTGTCCCACGCTCTTCGGCAAGCGCATTCTGTGCAAGAATGATACTAGAGAATTGTAACATTAGGAGAACAGTGAACGGATGGACTTCAATGAGAACAAGGCTCGTGAGGAGCTGATCTAATGTGTGAAAGGCTTGGTCCCTCTTCGAAAGAAGCTGGGGGTGTGCAAGTGCTGCAGCCTCGCAGTGTGATGGATTTTGGAAAAAGATGGCGTTTAGACTTAGTAAAAATTGAGTCGTAAGGACGAGGCATGGGTGGTGTTATTTGCCCATTTTTTTTAGGTTATAGGGCTCTTATCCATACAGTGTATAAGGGGAGCTTCCTCCCGCATGGCTGTGATGATGTTTATTCTATTTGGTGATGCCTAGGGGGGTGGGGTAGGACCATATCCTCCAAAACATTCCCCCCTTTTGTTACTCCTTCAGTAACGAATACCCTCCCCCAGTATTACTATGCTCATTCTACTTTCTCTCTGCTTCTTCCCAGGCAGGGCTACCCTTTATGGGCATCCATGCTCCGCACATGCTGCTTAGGCTTCCACCATCCCAGGCATATTCCTCAGGAGTACAGATCTTATATATACATCCCCCATCCAAATATACCCATACTATTTTATAGTTCTCAAGATCTTCAGGTTTTTTTAATGGTTGTATGATAATAATTGTCTACCTCATCCCCAGTGTGGTATATTGCCACCATGCAGTATTTGGGTTCATCACCCTCTCCTGTTTGTATTTGTGCTTCCTGAGTGTTTTGAGACATCTTATAATTATTTCTACTACCAATAATCGCCATCATCATTGCACTACCTGGAACCGCTTCTGCCCAACATCGGAGTCCTAACTGGCACCCACAGAAGATCAGTAAGAGGAACACGATGATAGGGATCAGAATTTTCATTGTTGTTCCAAGCCATAAAGGTAGCCAGCCAAATGCCATGTTCATCCAGTCACTTTCCTGCACTCCTGCCTCTTTTTTCATTTTGGCGACAGCTGCTAACACGTGTGATAGTGTCCCATTATCAGCATCTGCAGAAGGTACGAATGTACAACACGAACTTCCAATCTTTTTGCAAACCGCGCCCTCCATTGCTGTGAGGAGGTCGAGGACCTAGAGGACATAGTGGTTCTGCATCATCAGCCGGAGTAGTCTGAGCACCACCTTGATAACGTTGAATCCTTCTTCAGCATCATTCGCCAACTGGATCAGTTCCCACTACACAATTTGCAGCACTTTGCATTTGCTTGGGCTTGGATGCTGGCTACGAGGGATGCGAAAATGTCTCTGCTGAGTTGAAGAGTTTATATTCAACTGGGATCTGTGCAAGAAAGTCAGATGAATCTTGCGACAGGTAGTTAGAAGAGTGTTTCTTCCGGAACAGGTGATCATGTCACTCTTCTTCTGACAGTATTCGAAAGATGGGAGTGATGCTGTGGGTGGCATCTCTGTAGGCCTTGGTGCTGTCTGGCCGTCTGCAGTTACAGCTCCCCCCTTAGATGCTCCTCAGGTACAACCAGCAGTGCAGAATGTTGTGGTGCCAGAGCACAGTAGCCCCTCCAGGATGATGGGAGATGCAAGTATGCTTTTCTGCCGCACACTCAGTAATAGTTCATTAGTGCTGCAGTACCTTTTCGAAGATCTGGAATGATGATTGTTATGTTGCAATGTTTGTTGGAACCCATGGAGACTTTTCCTTTGCCGTAGAAACAAGGTTCATAATTCTCTACTTGCTGTACCTTGATGGGTTTCTCAAGAGCTGTGGCCCATTTTAACTTGGTGATGTGTTCAGTCCATATATATGCACACATTCTTTCCACAAAGTCCAGTTTTTCATCAGAGCGGCCAAGGAGCCCCTCTGCCTTGCACATAAATGTGGATTCCTTCCATTAATTTTCTGCAAAGCTTGTCCCATCTATGGCCAGGAATGGTTGAATGGTTCTTTAAAACCATTTGTGCCTTTTGACCCCTTCTTGCATATCCTCTCATCTGGTGGGAGAAGTTTCATTTTTACTGTGTGTGCCTGAAAGGTTCCTTTGATTCTACATAGTGCAAGGTGGATGAGACAATGTGATTCTACTAGAGGCACTTCTTGGGGTTCTAAAACCTTAGGTGCTCCGCATGCATGCGGTATCAAGGAACACATGTAGCAGCTCCCATTAATCGTTCGCATTCCTGTTGCACTCATATCGGAGTACCAACTGTTGGATTGGCCAGGATGGCGAAGGTCCTCGACTTTATGTAACCCTAAGCCATGGTAGGTGTCATACTTGTACTGACGTGCTTCCCTTCTTTTTCTACTGTTACGCAAAAGTGATTGTCGTTTGCCTGCCAAGCTTCTTCATAATCTGTCATTGTTGCATAGTGACCGGTGTACATTTGATGGCAACAGCTGGACCACTAGACTACTGCATAATGTGGATCGGGAGCCACTACATGCGGTGCTCGTGGTTGGAGGCATTGTGGATTGTTCACTGTGCAATGGGGGAGCATCAGTGTTTACGCTTACTTGTTGGTATGCCGTGGTGTGGTACACGGAACCTGGTTTTGTATTGGGGACTGGGGTGAGCAACACATCAAACATTTCATGTTAGGTTGTGAGGCAGTTTGCTGAACTGTAAACATGGTAAGGGGTGGCAGCGTATTATTTGGTGCATCAGATATATTGTCAGTTGCGTTGCTTGCAAGTAAGAAAACATTATGGGCTACTTTTGTTGCATTCTTATTTAATATAGTTAGGCTCAAAGACATATTACTGTTCCAAACCCAGTTTACCCCCCCTTCTTTTATGTGGGAGCCCCAGATAAAAGGTGCTCCCCAATAAATTCCTAAATGAAACATTAAAAATGTGAATAATATAGTAGTAAAGTGCAACCCAAAATGATACCTGTAGGCGTGGGTTGCACTCAACTTGTCCCTATTGCTGTCTATCTCATTACATTCATTAATCAGCGTTAGTTCCAGCATTGTTGCACCTACAGAGAAAGGATAAAATGGGGTGGGTGTTAATAAAGATTTAGATGGGACGTGAGAGAGGGAGAGAAACAGACAGAAATGGAGAGAAAGCGAGAGATACATCACTTTAAATTTTTCACATTTATTTACATTATTCTCTATCATGCATCACTGCGTCTTTTTGTTAATAATCACCATGGTAACCTTTTAAGGTACCGAACCATTTGTTTGCGTGTCGTTTTCAAGTTCTGGTGCTACACTATCGTGTGCTTTTCTGACATCGGAGAGGTGAATCCAATACCGCAACCCCTTCACTTTTACAGCGAATGGGGTGCAGTAGATTACCTCATATGGACCATGGAATCTCGGAGATATCCACTTTCTGACAAAAGGTTGCACATATACTGACTCTCCTGGCATCAGAGGTTGTGCTTGGCTATCTTGGGCTGCAGTTCTTGTGTCTGTCTTACTCTCTGTGGTGAATGGGGGAGCTATTTGTTTTGCTATACTCTGTACAGCTTGTATGAGTTGCGTGAGATACTCCTTGAACTCTTCCCCCAACACTGTGGCTGTTCTGTGTTTATCAGAAGACCTTCTCACTGTTGACAGTGGTGTTTGCATGCGTCTAACTGTTACTGTTTCATGGGGCGACAGGTGGTGTTCCTTGTTAGGCTGTGTGCGCAGCTGAAATAGTACTAGGGGTAGGCAGTAGACACAGTTTTTCTTTAATGAATGGCACAGTTTTGATAACCTACTTTTAAGGAGGATGTTGATTTTCTCCACCACTCCATTTGCTAGTGGGTGGTAAATCAAGAACATTTTGTGTTTTATCCCTAGTAATGATGTCACTTCTTTTAACAGGTCATTGACAAAATGGGTGCCATTGTCTGACCGTATTACTTCATATATCACCCAAAGGGGGGAATACTTCTCTGACAAGGAACTTAGCTGCACACTTCGTACCTGGGTGGACACAGAGCCCTGCCTTCACCAATCGAGAGAAGGGACACGCCACCACAATGAGATATCTGGCACCATTACATCTTTCATCCATGTCTGCATAATGTATATGCAGCTCCTGGAAGGGCCCTACAGGTCGGGGCAATGTACCTCGCAGTGTTCTTAGAGTCAACCCTGAATTAAACACCTGGCACGTTGTGCACTCAACCACCATTTTGCTGATATACTCAAAGGTTTGGGATAAACCAATCTTCATGGAGATCGGCTGCTATGTGCTGTTTTGAACTGTGGGCGGGAAAGTGTAATTGTTCGAATGCAACGTACAGTAGTTCAACTGGCATGACAACCTTCCCTGTAGTATCTTGTCTCCACAGCAGATCAGTGGGTGACTGTGTGCATCCTCTTTTGGTCCATAATTCTTGTTCTGTTTGCGGGGATCTACTGGGCAGTGCATTGTAACCCTCTGCTTTTGGTTCCTCTCGCTTGCTCGTTAGGATGCATTATGTGGCCATGAGTATTGAAAGGTATGCTGCCTCTTTGGCTGCGGCTACGTTTCCTAAAGATATTTCGTCCTCATTGTGTGTATGTGCCTGGCATTTCACTATGGCTACTACAGAGGGTTCTGCAAGTACTTTGATTAATTTGTTTAAAAGCTCTGCATGTTGTACTGGGGACCCATCTGTTCTTCTAAATCTCCTCCTTCTCGAACTTGATAGCCCAGCATGTACCGTTGTGGTTACATATGCTGAGTCTGAATATATTGTCACTGGACACCCTTTTGCTGCGTGGAGGACCTCTGTTAAGGCTATCCCCTCAGCTGCTTGGGCGGACTAGTGCATGGGCAGGCATTTTCTTAATTAGTACCTCATATTCCCCGTCCTCCACCCTCACTACTGCAGCCCCTGCATGTTTTTCACATATTTCTTGGTCAATGGATGCTGACCCATCAACGAAGAACCCTTCTCCCTCCTGTAGGGCATTTTCACTTGCTTTGGGAATGTCATCCCCTTCTCCCTCGTATGTTGCACAATCATGTTCATGCATATCTTGTACAGTGCACTGCTCCATGAGGAACATTGCCGGGTTCACAGTTTTGCATCTTACTACATGTATATTGGGGCTTGACAAAATTATCTTGTACGCCGACGCCCTTTGCGTGGTCAGTGTAAATTTAAACCTTTCTAATATTGCAAACAGGGAGTGTTCCACGTACAGGGTGATGGAGCACCTCATGACATTTCTCAAGCTCTTTCCAATTGCAAAGGCGGCTGCTACAAGAGCCTGTTCGCAAGCAAAATGACCTTGCATTACTGAATCAAGCGTGCCAATGTAGTAGGCCAGAGGTTTGTGGCCCATGGAGCTCTTTTGTGTCAGCAGCGATGCCATTAGAGTGCCATTGGAATGTTTGAATAGGTACAATTCTTGGTTATAATCAGGTGTTGCTAGGACTGAGGCAGTAGAGATCAGTTCCTTTAGGTTTTTGAATGCGGTTTGCATTTCTGCCGTCCAAATGATATTTGTTTTTTCCTTCTGTGCCTCTTTCAAACCTTGCAAAAGGTTCTGTTATATGCTGCATAATTTAGCATCCACGCCATACAGTAATTACAGTTTCCGAGGAACGTTTGCATGTCCTTTACTGTTTTTGGTCTGGCAAAGGCGCACACTGTTGCCGCTCTGTCTGGGATTATTCTTTTGCCATCTTTTGAGATCAATTGGCCCAAGTACAGGACCTCGGCCAGACAGTATTGCAACTTTTTCTCATCTACCTTGTACCCTTTTTGCACGAGCAGTTGGACAAGGACAATGGAATCTCTCCAGCAGCTTTCTTCGGTCTCACTGCAGACTAAGAGATTGTCTACGTATTGAATAATGGTATTCAGAACCTGAATATTGCTGAGATCTTCGTGCAATATCCTGCTGAATATGCTTGTGCTTTCGCAATACCCCTGGAGCAAACTACGGTGTTCATACCTCCCCCCCCCACCAGGGTGAAGGCTGTAAGATACTGTGATTCTGGGACAAGGGGCACCGAGAATAAGGCATTCTTTAAATACACTACAGTAAAATGGGTTGCCTGTTTTGGGATGCTGCACAAAATGGAAGCGGGATTAGGGACAAGAGGGAACTCTTTTTGGCAATATCATTAAGTGGGCAGAGGTCCTGGACCATAAGCCCAGACCCCCCTGCCGCCTTCTTCACAGGCTACACAGCCGTATTGCATGGGGAGGTTGAGGGAACAAGTATTCCTTGTTCAAGGAATGTTTGCAGTGTCTCTTGTATCCCTTCCTTCGTTTCGCTGCACAGGGGGTATTGCTTCACTCGGGGCATGTTGGGTGTCCTGACCCACGTTTGAGCTATCATGCTGCAATATTTGGTGCTGTGGTCTTAGAAAATCCAAGATGGCCAAAAAGCCCACATGTGCGCCAAAATCCAGGAGAACCACACAGTTTGTGCACACTAAAATGGTTGCCTAACTTGCCACCCACTAGTGCGAGCAGGATGGGCCGGGGTGCCATGAGTGAAATGTGTGCCAAAGGAAAAACCACACTTTAAAATTACCTTTTGTTTCTCTGAATGCCAGCTCAAAATGCCTATTTTCAAACATTGCAACACATCCAAAAATCTCACTGAACACCAGCGGACATCTGGCAGAATGAAATATGTGTGCATACTAAATCTGGGAAGATGAAGAGCCCAAAACAAGGTTCATAACAAAATCTGGCTGAGCTATGCATGTCAGCAGCCTAACTGAAACTGGATTAAAACCACCAAAATCGAAATGTTTAAATTAACTGAGTGACCTACTTTTGAGTGTCACATAGTTTGTAACTGTTAAAATGTCATAGTTTTGCACTTAGGATCAGCATTCTAGCTGCATATGTAAAAATTGTCTTGACTTAAACTGGGGAACAAAAAGTGACATTTTACCTGAAACCTGGCTTAAGGAAACTGGAATTCTGCCAGACAGCTACCCCCGACAGGAGTGGGGGCTTGCTCAACAAATGCATTCCCAGGCCTGGCTGCATTCTGTTGCTCCTGCCAAAAGGAGGTCACACACACTCTGATTGAATTACCAGGGGACTGCAAGAAACTAAAGAAAGGGCCCAGGCAGATGGTTTATTTGGGTGGTCGTAAATGGCTTCCTTTTGAACAAAGCCCTTCCTTGACTCAGGCAAATGTTATATTGGGGGCCGTAAAATAGCTTCCTCTTGGCAGAAGCTGGGAGGGACAGGGTCTCTGAGCTTGGCAGAAACTGGATAAACTGGTTTCTACACCATGTGACCTGAAAAGACACACCCTGTTGGCCAGAATATGATTCTAAGAAAGATGTATGACTCACAGTGCGGACTTGTCAAAATTATTTAAATGATACCATAATTCTTGTGATTTTTCGGTGCACGTTTTAAGACGCGTTGGGAATTTCTGTGATGTTCTGGGGCAAAACCCCGCTATTTATTGACACCACAGACTCTGTGTTTAAGCTAGAGACATGGGAATTTACTGGAGTATGTATGGACAGGCCGTGTATATGTGTATAATTTTTAATGAAAAACCAATGTTGCAAAACCAGTTAAAAAACGCAAAATGTTGCCAGTTCTGAATGCGAGCTCTTAGAAACATCAGAGTTTGAACAAAGTATACCTCATGTGATCCGTGATGGGTGCATGTAATTTCAAACCACTGTGTATCTATGAAATATGTCTTTAGGTCAAATATAGATTCATGTGTAATTTGACAGGGGAGTGTCCTTTCTGCAAGCCATTAAATGACATCATTCTGACACACAATCCTGTTCTCCAGTGAGAACGCAAAGAATTCTCCAACCTATCAGAACTCTGAAGGGGTTGGGCCTAGAAAGCTAACCTCTCCACCCACTTTCAAAACACATAAAAAGAGACTCCTGGGACAGGTAGAGATTCAATTCCATTTGCTGCGGAGCATGCTGACCGACGACTTCACATCCAGAGATCCTACACTTAGACTTCCAAGCTAAACAGAGACTACAGAACTTTGAACCAAGAAGGCCCACTGCAAGCAAAAGTATCTGTCAGCAGGCCCAAAAATCATTTGCAGACTATCAACAGCCGGGTGAGCCGTTTGAATTCCCTGCCTAGAACATTGCTGTGTCCGGAGAAAGCGGGACTAGGAGCCGTGCAGACCGGTGCTAGACCAGACCAGCAGAACCCAAGATCCAGGAGCAGTGCCGTTGACCCAGAAAGCAGAGCTGTACTCAGAACCGGAGACCAGATCGCTGTGAAGTGCTGTGGGCAGTGACCGGATCCGTGACAAAGTCGCCTTCCTGTCCAAAATCTCTTGTGAGTACTCAGCAAAACTCAGAACCTATCCCTTAGTTAATATAATATAATTCAATCTATTTAACCTAAGTAGAACTGTCACCTGTCATTTTCTAGCTGCAAGCTGCAACCTGTCGCTTTGAACTTTTAAAATTTCAAATCCGAAAAACTACCTTTATTTAATCGTCCGTATCTCTGGAACCGATTCACGCACTTGCGAATTTTACCGCGATTTGGTTAAAAATCCAGCCACGTGTAACCATCAGCAGTCATCTCTTTCCTTGCTAAAAATTCATTCGCCTCTTAATCACCATCTCTGAATCATTGCTAAAGTGAGCCTCAACTCATCAACTAGATACCACTCACCCTGAACCTCCTGAAGGGAATTAAAAGTATTTTCAGCATATTTCTCACTGCATTGTCACCATATTCAAAGCATTTTGGGCCTGTGTTTCAAACTTCTGTAGTCTAAGCTTGCTGGGGTGAACTGAATTACATTTGATTGCATTTCTAAGAACTGTGTGCTCTCCTCTTCATTTCCTTACATTGCATAAGGGGGGGAGTGGATTGCCAGAGAAAAGTGATTACATTGTTTTGTTGAAATCATATTGAGTATTTTCTGTATTGCATTTTCATTCAACATTGCATCCATCTGAAACTAGATAAAGCATTCTCTACCACCTTATTCTTCTGTTCCTATTCCCAAGCGTGCTACCTCATCCTTTATACTATTCCTGGGTAATCAAATCAGTTTATTAGTAGAACATAACCCCTTGTTGTTAACTGCTCATGTTATAAAGTGTGATATATATATATTGTTTACATTCTCAAATAAACCATTTAAACTTGCAAAACAGAACTACTTCTTGGCTCAGTGGGGTCAGGTGGGTCAGGGGGGTTCCAAGAGAGGGGTGTTATATAGGGGTAGTCATCCAGAACTCATGAACTGGACATAAAGATATATCAATAAGGGTTTCCATTCAGTATCCCAGACTAAGCATTGACTTAGCTGTAGTGCTGGATTGAATCCTCTTACAAATTGGGGGGCTCAAGCCGGATGTTTGGGTTAGATCTATCACTTGTGCCGATTAATACAGTGTGCTAACTGACAGGAGAAATACATCCGGTCGGATCACCACGCTGGGTTACGCTGTAAAGCACTCCACAAAGGAACGCACTAAGGAAAAGGTCTGTTTTGCAAAAATAAAATACAAACTTCTGTAAGTCAGGAAGGAACTCAAATTCCAGAATGACGACCTTGGTAGATATGAAAATAGCCAGAGAGCACTTCTTACATAAGCTATTTGTGAGAGGTGAGTGGACTCATCAGGACCAGACGGTCTGTTTGCAGTCAATCGCACCCCAGATCACTGAAACAGGGTCAGATATATGGAGAGACCAGGGTCCCTTACATGTGGCCCTGAGTGAACTATATATGGCCCCTAAGGCCAAGGATGAGCACAACAAGATTGCCAGGGTAGCGGCATATTTATATTTACATATGGGAGCCATGCAGGACAAATGTGCTGAAGGCCAAGATCTGGCGAGTAGGCAACTGCTGGCATTACAGAAGGCCCAATCTGATCTGGATTCTTCTGAGCAGAGGCTGCAGAGGAGCCAAGAGTCAGAAAATGATAGTAGGCAATATATCATTAAAATAAAAGAGGACATGGATATACCGCAACAGGAAAAGACAGACCAGGATACCAGAATTCTGGCTTTGCAGAAGGAGCACCAAGACAGTTTGGACTCCTTGCTGCAGAGCAGGAAAAAGCTGGAGCAACAGATCAATTTCAACAGGGCATGCACAGAGCAGGTAGCCACCCTGCAAATCCAACTAGACAGAGAGAAAGAGGAAAGCAACAAATTGTTTTTGAAAGACCTGGATACCCAGGCAGAGTTTGATGAAGAACGCCAGAAAGCTGGTGCCTTTCAAAGGCAGAGGGACGACCTGGCGCCACAAATGCAGGCTCTTGGTCAGGAAAGGGATACCTTAGGCCAGCAAGTCTTCCACTTAAAAAGGAAAATGGAAGAAAATCACCTGGCCCTCCAGGGACTGGGTGACCTCCAAAAAGAACACCAGAACTTGTTAGAGCACACCAGGAGGGTGGAGGAGGCTCTGGCAAGAAAGGAGCAGGCCAGTAGGGAAGGGACTCAGGAGGTAACCCTCCTGCAGCAAAGACTGGCCCAGTACTCCAGGACCAATCAGGAGGCACAGAGAGAAAATGAGGCTCTCTGTCAGCACAATGATAGGCTCCAGCAACAGGTAGCGATGCAGGAGAGACTGATAGAGTAGAGTAAGGCCTTAACTGAGGAACTGAAACCGCAGGCTCTTGCATTGCAACAGGGAGCAGGGGCGGATAGAGACCAGGTTCGCTGGGAAAGGGAAACTCCTGAGCATAACCTCAGGAGCCCTAGTACCAGAGGCCTTTATCTCTCTCAGTCCCTGGACTCTGCCACCCCCATGTCCCCTGGCGCACATCAGCACCGGGCCACAGGGATGGCAGATTAATATCCAGCCAAAAGCATGGGGCTCATAGGCCAGTACCACCCAGGTATGAAGGGGCGGGCATCTGGGTATGGGCACCCAAGAACAGTGCAATTTAGTGGGGAACCCCAGGAAAGTAGGCCCATTAAGGGCATCCTGAAAACCTCTGCCCAGTTAGGTCAGTGGGGGGGGTACCCATCAAATCCTGGCAGCGAGGAGGGATCTGAAGACTCCTCTGAGTGGTACAGGACACAGGAGACCAGGTCCCCACATTCTGCCAGCCACTCCCAGGCTCGCAGAATCCGGGAAAACCTGGAAGATCAGACAGGAACCTCTGGGAGCAGTGCCTCTGAGTCAGAGGATGAATGGACCAGCGTTACCCGAACCAAAAAGGCCAATAAGGCAAAAAGGGCCTTGCTTAAGGACCCATTGAAACAGATTAAGGCAATCAGGAGTGTCATCACGCCTTATCATAAGAACGCCAAGTACTCTGTTTGGGAACACTTGGGGCTCTATGAGCAAATGATGGAGACTTTTCATTTGAAGGACAGCCAAAGCTGTATCCAATATGTAAAGTGGACATTCTCCCCAGAGTACTCCAGTTTCTTTGCGGGGCTGGAGGACCAAAATCATTCAAGGTGGTCCACCTATAGGGCGGCCATATTAAAACATTTTTCTGTTCACAGAAATCCCCAAGAGGCTCGCAAGGCAGCCTACAATTTGCAATGTGGGGAGGATCAGGCCTCACAAGAATTCGTGCAAGAACTGAACCGTGCCTTTGCGCAGACCACCAGAAGGGTGCG
Source organism: Ambystoma mexicanum (assembly GCF_040938575.1). Classification (NCBI taxonomy): domain Eukaryota; kingdom Metazoa; phylum Chordata; class Amphibia; order Caudata; family Ambystomatidae; genus Ambystoma; species Ambystoma mexicanum. The sequence continues at coordinate 836,964,390 of NC_090925.1, forward strand.
CACAGACAGCAGATAATTTGTCAATACATTTTTTCATGCCTTGCCCAAATACATCATGACCCAGCTCGTGAGAGATTTTCACGAGAAAAGATCTTTAGACTGGGTCATTGAATAGGCTACCCGGATCTATGAGGTGCAGAAGCCCATAGAAAATAAAAATAATGCGCCCAAAAACCCCAAAACCAACAGCACCCCTGCTGCTGCCAAGGTGGCAGAGGTAAAGGTTGCCCCCGTTTTAGACTTGCAGATGGGGGGGCCTAAAAACCTTCCTGCACCTAATAATCCTAAACCCAAAAATCCCTCGGGCCAGTCACAGACAGGGAGTCGAGGAGGTAGTCCCACAAATGGGGTCCCCCGCTCCCCTGACTATGTAAGTCCCCGCTACAAGGGAAACCGACCAATCCTGGGTTATGTGTGGACTCCTCCAGCCCAAGAGGGGGATCCAGCCAAGCACCTGACCCGGGGAACTTCCCTCCTAACTTCCCCCAGGAGGGCAGAAATTCTCCAAATCCTGGGCAGAACTTTTTCCCCAGGTATCCACCCAATTTCCAGCCCCAAAATCATCCATCTGTCTTTCCCCCAATTCCCTGAGCTCAGACAACCTAATCCGGGAGAGGGGAGGCCAAGGGTGGAGGGGTACCAAAATCTTCCCAACCAGGGGTACTACCAGAGAAGGGATAGCTACCCTTCCCGGGATCAGCCCAGGGGAGAAAATAGAGCCCCGTATCAGCCTGAGCGGGTTTCCCAGTTAGAGCACCAGGTCCAAAATATGGCACGGGATCTGGGTCACATACTGAGGGCTCAACAGAACCCTCAGATGAGCATGCCACCGCAGAATGCCCCAAACTCTGGACCTGGTGCTCCAGAACAATGAAGGGGGCAGCACCCCGATAACACACCGGTTCCCAGGGAGGAGGCACAAGGGGAAGGGGGGTGTAAAGCCTTGGAGGAAGCTTCCTTCCCAACTTGTAAACAGCCCCTGGAAAACCAGGAACCGGAAACAAAATCTCCTACCCCTGAAAGCCTGCCTCCCAAGGAGCAGAGGGGGGGTAGGAGAAACAAAGGACCCAAACAGACCCACTTTGTGGAGGAGGTACAGATCCTCCAATTTGAGGGAGAGGGATCCTCAGAGGATCCTGGGGAAAGGACCTTCTCCTTCAGAGATGGGGGAACTCCTCCCAAAGAAAAATGGGTCCCAAGGGATTCCAATCCAAACTGGGGAGATATGGAGACTGAGCTACCGCCGCCCATCATCTCATCCCAGAACCCACAATACCAAAATCCCCTGGTTCAAACCCATCCTGGTGACTGCCTCCAAAAAGGGGGGGGCGGCCCAGAACCGGAAACAGGGGAAACCACAATGGCTCTGATCTCCAGTTGCCAACTTTTTCTTTCAGATTCCCAAGACTCTCCACAGAATTCTGCCCAAATCTCTTCTCTAGCAATGTCCAAAACCAGAAAGTTAGCCCACCAGTTGTCCAAAAATGTGCATTATCTGTGCCCCCTTGAGGAGAAGGAGGGAAGATACTATGCCCCGGTACAAGTACAGGGGCAGGGTACAATTTTGGCACTGGTGGACACTGGATCCCAAGCTACCGTTCTGTCCAAAAGGGCCTTTGAGGAACTAACTGCCGGAAGGGGGGAGAATTACTGTATTCCTCTCACCTCTCTTCCTGGACAACTGCAGAACTTTGACAGGAAGGAAATTCCTGTTGAGGGGACTGCAGACTTGGACATTAAAATTGGGCGACACAAGTTGAAACACCCGGTCATAGTAGTGACTCCAGAGGGCACCCCTTGTTTACTAGGGAATGACCTCCTGAGAAGGTTGTCACCTCTAATAGATTGTGTAAACAAGGTCCTCTGGACCCAGACTAGCCGACCAATAAAATTAAAACAGAGTGTCAACCATGTTAGTTTAAACGGCACCTGCCACATGGTTGAACAAAAATCTGACCAAGTAGAATTTCACTTCCAGAACAACCAGATTCCAGACGTGACAGTAATAGCAGTAGGACAATAGACTGGTGATGGGGGGTCCTCTCTATTTCTGAAAATCAACCTTCCTTCCAGTTTAAGGTGGTATTCCGCACGGGAAGGAAACACCCTGAAATTCTTTACTAATCCACAATCAGAAACTCCCACTCCTATAGTCCAGAAAGATGTGAAATCAGCTCAGAGCCTGGCTGATATTCAGCAAATTGGAGAGCAGTTGTTCATCCCTGTTCAGTTAAATGATGGGAAGGACTCTGTTCTCGCTCGAATGTGTGTGAACAACGGTAAGAGCTTCATCAGCGAAGCCATGTTCCGCCAACTCCCAAAAGATCCAGCCATTCCCACATTCAAACTGATAGACAAATGGGAAATGGACCTGGAAGCACCTAATTCCAAACATCTCCTGCCAAGCAGGTGTATGCTCAAAATCTCCATTGGCAACAAGAGCATAGTCCATAATTGTTGGGTCGTGCGAGACGTCACTGCCGCCTTTTACTTAGGCAGTGACATTCTCAATCGCTTTGCCATTAGTTTGGACCTAATAAACTTCAAAGCTTGGTCCCGATTAGCGGATAATCCCATGGGCTTTGATGATCCAGAAAAAGCATTTAGGTCAGCTCAATTGCTACCTTATGCAGTTGAAATTCAGATCAAAGAGGAAGTCACCATCCCAGAAAGGACCCGACAATTCTCCCTGGAAGTGAAAGATAAAAGAGGACAAAAATTGCAAAACCCTGATGCTTACATACATCTAAACGCTTCTCTCCAACAGCAAGGGTTGGGGGTAAACCCAACTCCATTAGTCAACATAGAACATGACACCATTCCAATAGAGGTGGATAACAGTGACTTAAAGAGTATTACTCTAGCCGCAGGCACCATTATTGGAATGGCGGTTGATAACCGACATTTTTCCATTGATCTAGGAAATGAACTGTTAGGACCAATCCCCAAGGACTGTTTTGACAGTGACAGTGAGGACAATACAACACCAGACAGGATGTTTACCCGGCATGGGGGGGAACTTCCTGGTGTACACTTCCTGCCCTTATGGTAAGGAGGATGTGACTTGTGACTTCAGAAGGGATGAGGTGATTTTCCAGGTTCATGAAGGCTGCCTTTCCCACCTGGGGCCTCCAGTCCAAATCAGCGCTCTGACCAGGGACTTCTCCACCCAGCTGGAGGAGGCCGCTGAGATAGCCAAACCAGAAGTATTTCCAGGCTTCAGGCAGATGGTGGAAGAGAGAGTCAACCTAGCTGATGCCTGTGTGACTCTGGAACAAAAGCAAAAGTTGAAACAAGTTTTCTTGGATTTCCAAGATCTCTTTGCAGTAGACTCATGACTGTGGTCGCACCAACATCCACACAACAACAATTCCCACGGACCCTGGAATGACTCCAGTGTTTGTGAAGCAATATCGTTTGCCTCTCGCATCCATGGAGTCCCTTACTGAAATAATTAAGAAACTTGAGTCCCGGGGGATAATTCGTCCAATACACAGCACCTTCAATAATCTGGTGCTGGGAATATTGAAGCCGAACGGCCAGTGGAGACTCTGCGCCGACCTTAGGGAGCTCAACAAACGGGTCCATACTTCCCGATGGCCTCTGCCCTACATTGACCAAGGGCTGGCCCAGATCCAGGGGTCACAGGTATTCACTGCAATAGACCTGACCAATGGATACTGGACCGTGCCTGTCAGTAGGGAGGACCAATACAAGCTGGCTTTTACCTTTGGGGGCCAGCAGTACACATGGACCCGGACTCCCTTCGGATACCTCAACTCCGGCAATGAATTCAACATTTTCCTACATAAGGCCATGCCCGACCTGGGTGCGAGGGGTAACCTGGCTTTTGTAGATGATGTCCTCATCAAAAGTTCATCTGTGGAGGAACACATAGCGGAGATCCGTTATGTTCTGACCCAGTTGAGGGCCGCCGGAGCAAAACTTTCCTTTCAGAAAGCACAGTGGTGTAGAACCCGTGTTAATTTCTTGGGGCATGAGATTACTCCTCATGGTCTCTGTCCCCAGGAAAAGAAAGTGGAAGCACTTCAGAAACTGAAAGACCCCACAACTCTGCGGGAACTAAGGAGCCTCCTTGGACTGACTAATTACAGCAGAAAGTTAATTGAGGGCTACGCAGAGATCACCAGACCTTTGATTCATCTCCTGAAGGGGGGGGTCAAGTGGGAATGGGGTCCAGAACAAGCTGAGGTGGTAAGACAACTCAAAAGAAGCCTCTCACAAGCGCCTTGCCTATCTTACCCTGTCAGAAACAAGGAGTTCTTCCTGGAGACGGGGTTCTCTAATACGTGCTTGACGGCAGTATTATACCAAAAGCATGACAAGGTCAATAAAGTAATCTCCTATGCGAGCAAAACTTTATCCTCTGTGGAGGACAAATTCAACGATTGTGAGAAGGCACTCCTGGCAACGGTGTGGGCATTGAATAATTACCGCCCGTTTATCCATGGGGAACACATCATAGTGGAGACTCCACACCAGCCTCTGCAATATCTCCAGAGTGACAGAATCCGGGCCGGAAACGTGAGTAATTCCCGAATTACTTCCTGGATTCTGTCAATGCAAGGCTTTCCTGTGGAGGTCAGATATGGCCAAAACAAGAAGAGTCCCCTCGCGCAAGGTCTGGCCGACTTGCATGATTGTGCCAGAGAAAACTGTCTCGAGGACGAAAGTCTAAAAATCAAGGACAACACGGAGGCATACCTTAATTCCCCACACAAAGTCTTTGAAGAGGACAAGTGTGAGGGAATGCCCACTGTCTATGTGGATGGATGCTCTTACCATGTTGACAATGACGGGGAGAAAGAACTGGTGGCTGGCGTAGGGAATGCATGGGTGAAGGAGTTCCCAGAACCCTCCGCTGGATACAACATTAGTCCCCGAAGTAGTCAGGTGGAAGAATTGATGGCTGTGCATCAGGCCATCCTCACTGCTGTCCAGCATCAACTCCACGAACTGGTCATAATCACAGATTCGGATTATGTACGGAACGGGTTCGTGGAGCACCTGGTTAATTGGAAAACCAGAGGCATGTTATGTGCTAACAACAAACCCTTGAAACATGGGAAGTTGATCCAAAACATTGATGATCTGGTCACATCGAATGGGATGACCATCTACTGGAAAAAGATCAAGGGTCATTCCAAAGTAGAGGGACCAGACAAAACTGGAAATGACTTAGCTGATCAGCTGGCCAAAACGGGGGCCATCCAAGGGGATCTAATTGAGATTGAGTCCCTGTTGGGGGAAATCCAGATCACTGCTATCACTAGGTCCCAGACAAATGCTCACAATGATCTTTCAACTGCCCAATGGAGCAAGGAGACCCCTGATGCTGATTTGATTACAGCTCAGAAGGGGGATCCAATTATTGGTAAGTTTTACCAACACCTTGAGGACCCTGAGAACTTTCCCCTGACGGATACCGATTACATTGGGAAAGAGGACCTAAGAGTGTTGATGAAATGTCCAAAAATGTTCCGGATCCAAGATGGTTTGCTGGTAAGGAAATCCAAAGCTGGCCACGATCAGTGGGTGGTTCCAACTCATTCCGAAGCCTGATGTTAAGTCACACCCATGATGTGGCCACCGCCGGTCATAGGGGGTTTCACACAACACTGGAAATCTTAAGAGAGGTTGCATACTGGCCACACATGGGGCAGGACCTCGACCAATACTTGAAGGGTTGTCTTGTGTGTGCACAATTTCAGCCAACATCCCTCACACACCGGGCACCTCTCCAAAAGAGGGGAATGACACTGCCATGGTCAGATTTGCAAATCGACTTTGTAGGCCCTGTGATTCGCTCGTCTAGAGGAAACAAGTACATGTTGACCGTTACATGCTTGTTTACCAAGTGGGTGGAATGTCTCCCAGCCCCAAACTGCATGGCAGAAACAGCAGCTGCCCTAATGATTAACCACATCTTTTCCCGTTTTGGTCTACCTCAAAGGATTGAATCAGACAGGGGCAGCCACTTCACCAGTGAAGTGATGACAAAGATGTGGGAGATACAGGGGGTCAAAAGGAAGTTACATATTGCTTACCGGCCAGCTTCTTCTGGGGCAGTAGAGCGATATAACCGAACCATTGTGAGCATATTAAAGAAGTTTGTGGCCGATTCTGGGTTAAGTTGGGATATCCGATTACCTCTGGTCCTAATGGCCATCAGATCTACGCCTTCATCTGCAACTAAAATGTTACCAATTGAGTCGATGACTGGACGCAAGATGGTGCTTCCTCAGCATTTGCTCTACAGAACCCAAGAGCAAACGTTGATAAATGCCGTCCACAACTCATGAGTATGTGGAGAATTTAAGGAAACACCTTCAACATGCTTTTGCCTATGCTCAGCGGAATCTAGAAAGATCAGCCGAGAGTATGAAGACCCACTATGACCTGAAAACTTCCAGGAAGGAATATCAGGTGGGGGACCGGGTCGATCTATACAATTTCCAAAGGAACCAGGCCAAACAGAGAAAATGTTTGCCTACATGGAAGGGACCCTTTGAGATTATAGACAAGATCTCCCCTATGGCCTACAAGATCCGCATCCCCAAAGGCGTTTTGGCAGAGGGGGAAGACAAGTGGGTACATATAAATCAGCTAAAGTGTTGCCATCCCAGGCACACTCTGCAGCAACTGGAGGAGTCCTCTGCAATACCAGAGGGGGCCGCTCCAGAGTAATTCAGTTCCAAACTTAAAATATCCTACGTATAGCCTATCAAATTCTGTGTTTCTCAAGTTTATGTGTTCCTGTCTCTTAATTTAAAAAAAATGTGCATGTTCATATATGTTGAGTTCTAAAATATGTATGCCACCCCAATATATCAATGGTGGGGGAGAAATGTCCATGAATAGGTATTGCCGCTTTTCCTTTGTCGTCCTAGGAGAAAGAAAACCTGGAGACTGGCCTAGGACGACGATCCGGAGACCGGGAGCAGAGACCCAAGGGGCCCGGGGTACCGCCCAATATTCCCATCAGGACCGGCGAGGAGAACCGATCGATCAATACCGGATGGAGGAAAGGATGCTGAACTGTGCCATTTGCAGAATTGGAAGAAGATTATGCGGACATACCAGTGCGTGGGTCATCACCTTTTGTGCACCCGACTCCCCATCGACTCAAATTCAAAGTGCAGTCGCGTGGGGGGGCCTTGTTGGGTGTCCTGACCCACGTTTGAGCTATCATGCTGCAACATTTGGTGCTGTGGGCTTAGAAAATCCAAGATGGCCAAAAAGCCCACATGTGCGCCAAAATCCAGGAGAACCACACAGTTTGTGCACACTAAAATGGTTGCCTAACTTGCCACCCACTAGTGCGAGCAGGATGGGCCGGGGTGCCATGAGTGAAATGTGTGCCAAAGGAAAAACCGCACTTTAAAATTATCTTTTGTTTCTCTGAATGCCAGCTCAAAATGCCTATTTTCAAACATTGCAACACATCCAAAAATCTCACTGAACACCAGCGGACATCTGGCAGAATGAAGTATGTGTGCATACTAAATCTGGGAAGATGAAGAGCCCAAAACAAGGTTCTTAACAAAACTGGCTGAGCTATGCATGTCAGCAGCCTAACTGAAACTGGATTAAAACCACCAAAATCGAAATGTTTAAATTAAATGAGTGACCTACTTTTGAGTATCACATAGTTTGTAACTGTTAAAATGTCATAGTTTTGAACTTAGAATCAGCATTCTAGCTGCATATGTAAAAATTGTCTTGACTTAAACTGGGGAACAAAAAGTGACATTTTACCTGAAACCTGGCTTAAGGAAACTGGAATTCTGCCAGACAGCTACCCCCGACAGGAGTGGGGGCTTGCCCAACAAATGCATTCCCAGGCCTGGCTGCATTCTGTTGCTCCTGCCAAAAGGAGGTCACACACTCTCTGATTGAATTACCAGGGGACTGCAAGAAACTAAAGAAAGGGCCCAGGTAGATGGTTTATTTGGGTGGTCGTAAATGGCTTCCTTTTGAACAAAGCCCTTCCTTGACTCAGGCAAATGTTATATTGGGGGCCGTAAAATAGCTTCCTCTTGGCAGAAGCTGGGAGGGGCAGGGTCTCTGAGCTTGGCAGAAACTGGATAAACTGGTTTCTACACCATGTGACCTGAAAAGACACACCCCTGTTGGCCAGAATATGATTCTAAGAAAGATGTATGACTCACAGTGCGGACTTGTCAAAATTATTTAAATGATACCATAATTCTTGTGATTTTTCGGTGCACGTTTTAAGACGCGTTGGGAATTTCTGTGATGTTCTGGGGCAAAACCCCGCTATTTATTGACACCACAGACTCTGTGTTTAAGCTAGAGACATGGGAATTTACTGGAGTATGTATGGACAGGCCGTGTATATGTGTATAATTTTTAATGAAAAACCAATGTTGCAAAACCAGTTAAAAAACACAAAATGTTGCCAGTTCTGAATGCGAGCTCTTAGAAACATCAGAGTTTGAACAGAGTATACCTCATGTGATCCGTGATGGGTGCATGTAATTTCAAACCACTGTGTATCTATGAAATATGTCTTTAGGTCAAATATAGATTTGTGTGTAATTTGACAGGGGAGTGTCCTTTCTGCAAGCCATTAAATGACATCATTCTGACACACAATCCTGTTCTCCAGTGAGAACGCAAAGAATTCTCCAACCTATCAGAACTCTGAAGGGGTTGGGCCTAGAAAGCTAGCCTCTCCAGCCACTTTCAAAACACATAAAAAGAGACTGCTGGGACAGGTAGAGATTAAATTCCATTTGCTGCGGAGCATGCTGACCGACGACTTCACATCCAGAGATCCTACACTTAGACTTCCAAGCTAAACAGAGACTACAGAACTTTGAACCAAGAAGGCCCACTGCAAGCAAAAGTATTTGTCAGCAGGCCCAAAAATCATTTGCAGACTATCAACAGCCGGGCGAGCTGTTTGAATTCCCTGCCTAGAACATTGCTGTGTCCGGAGAAAGCGGGACTAGGTGCTGTGCAGACCGGTGCTAGACCAGACCAGCAGAACCCAAGATCCAGGAGCAGTGCCGGTGACCCAGAAAGCAGAGCTGTACTCGGAACCGGAGACCAGATCGCTGTGAAGTGCTGTGCGCAGTGACCGGATCCGTGACAAAGTCGCCTTCCTGTCCAAAATCTCTTGTGTGTACTCAGCAAAACTCAGAACCTTTCCCTTAGTTAATATAATATAATTCAATCTATTTAACCTAAGTAGAACTGTCACCTGTCATTTTCTAGCTGCAAGCTGTAACCTGTCGCTTTGAACTTTTAAAATTTCAAATCTGAAACACTACCTTTATTTAATCGTCCGTATCTCTGGAACCGATTCACACACTTGCAAATTTTACCGCGATTTGTGATTTGGTTAAAAATCCAGCCATGTGTAACCATCAGCAGTCATCTCTTTCCTTGCTAAAAATTTGTTCGCCTCTTAATCACCATCTCTGAATCATTGCTAAAGTGAGCCTGAACTCATTAACTAGATACCACTCACCCTGAACCTCCTGAAGGGAATTAAAAGTATTTTCAGCATATTTCTCACTGCATTGTCACCATATTCAAAGCATTTTGGGCCTGTGTTTCAAACTTCTGTAGTCTAAGCTTGCTGGGGTGAACTGAATTGCATTTGATTGCATTTCTAAGAACTGTGTGCTCTCCTCTTCATTTCCTTACATTGCATAAGGGGGGGGGGGGGATTGCCAGAGAAAAGTGATTACATTGTTTTGTTGAAATCATATTGAGTATTTTCTGTATTGCATTTTCATTCAACATTACATCCATCTGAAACTAGATAAAGCATTCTCTACCACCTTATTCTTCTGTTCCTATTCCCAAGCGTGCTACCTCATCCTTTATACTACTCCTGGGTAATCAAATCAGTTTATTAGTAGAACATTACCCCTTGTTGTTAACTGCTCATGTTATAAAGTGTGATATATATATATTGTTTACATTCTCAAATAAACCGTTTAAACTTGCAAAACAGAACTACTTCTTGGCTCAGTGGGGTCAGGGGGGTTCCAAGAGAGGGGTGTTATATAGGGGTAGTCACCCAGAACTCATGAACTGGACATAAAGATATATCAATAAGGGTTTCCATTCAGTATCCCAGACTAGGCATTGACTTAGCTGTAGTGCTGGATTGAATCCTCTTACAGGCAGTTTTGTTATTTTTACAGGGGTAAATTCTCTCAATAATCGCACATCATGGGATTGGTAGTCCACAGGTTGTACATGTTGCATGTCTGTGTCATAAAAGGAAGGGGGTCCGCTGACGATAGCCATGAGGGGGCTCAGCACCTTTCTATTTTGCACCATGATATTGTGAGGGATGCTAATTTTCAGCACAATCTCCCCATCAGTGTCATCGTCAGTGAACAAGTCCTCATCAGTTATTTCATGCAAGGGTACATTGGGGTCGATGCATAACACTGTGTGCCACTCGCACCCATGGATGTCGGTACCTAATGAAACAATTTGTTTGGCAGACACTTGTACCCCTTCCAGGTCTAAAGACAAAATTGTGCCAGCATTTATTTCTGGAGTTGCTATGGGGCGGAAGACAAAATCTGATGGCACTCTCCACTCTTTTCTAGTGAGCTCAGGCACTGCTTTAGCTAGCACTTGAATGCCATAAATAAACATGTTGGGATTCACAGGTATTCCTCTCCCCTTCACTTCATTGGCCATCACATGTATGATCAACATTACTCTGAGAGAGCACATTCCAAGGGTGGAACAGACAATCCCTCTCTCAGTGAATGATATAGTCATGTTTAATTTGCTGAGTAAATATCTTCACAATATATTGACTGGGGAACCTTCGTGATACAATAGGGGTGCTCGCACTATACTACCTCCTATTTTTACATCCAAATCTTCTGTGTAAGGAACCGTGACCACAGCCCCAGTGAATCCTTGCTTATCGAGAGTTTGGCCAGAAAACAGAAACTCACCTTCGCAGATACATTACTTCTCCACCCCCGAGTCCACCATAAAGATGAACTGTTTGTTTCCTATCTCTGCCCCCACCAGTGGGTCCTCTTCTGGATGCAAGGTAGTTGATAATACTGGGCACGCAAGTGCTCTCTGTGGGCTGTCCTAGTCAGGATGGGTGTCTGTCCCTGGGCAAGAGACAGTGTTTGCTCCAAGCACGCATGCTCCTTGATAAGGTGCTGGTGCACCATTTGGGGCCGTGGTGAAAGGGTTATTATTAAGTGTTGCTGGTTGAATGGGTTGATTTTGGGGTGCCCGCATAGAGTGAGATAGGTGGCAGAGTGTGTTATAGCCAGGCGGTGGAGGTGGTGACTGAGTACTGTGGGGGTGTCTTGTACGCCTCTTGGGGGAGCCTGTGCGAGTTTCCCAGCTGGAGGTGCCCATACTGCTGCGAGTTGTAATAAGGTTGGTTGTATTGGTAGTTTCCTCCCTGCCTGCTGCGGCATTCCCGCGCAAATTTCCCACACCTCCCGCATGACCAACATTGTCCTCGATTCCCTCCTCTGGGGCCTTATCCCCCAAACCCCCCACCCCTTGGTCCCCGGGACCCACCTCATCCTCTTGCAGGCCTTCCTTGCCGCTGGGGTCCCATGTATTGTTTCTCTCCTCCCTACTGCTCTTGCCCATTGTCTGCCCACACCGCTGCCATTCTCGCTTGTATGGCCACAGAGACACCCCCCTCCTCCTCTCTATGTTCCAGGGGCGGCGCTGCCGTTACCGCTGCGACCTTCACTAACTTTGTCTGGACGAGTTTCACTCCCTCAGCTAACCTCCTCTGAATGGTTTCTTTTTCTCCCTCTTTGATCCTCCTACAATGGTGCACTATGATGCTTTGACTCTCCAGCCACCCGTTAGCCTCTATTCCTGCTATCCTGTCAAAGACCTTCTGTACCTCTTTTGGCAACCCTCTTTTAGTGACTTTTAATATCTCCTATGGCGAGGGGATCCCCCCCGCTATATTTTTCTCAAATGCATAAATCCATTTTCCCGCACCTGCTGTGAGTGGGGGGAGGGACTTGAGGCGGTTATTCTTGTCCATCTGTTCCCATGGGACATAATGGGGCCGCCCAGCTCCCTTCTGAATGAGGGGCATCTGTAGTTTTGTTTTTACCTTCCCCCCTTTCACTCCTGTTCCCTTCCTTTTGGCCAGGGCCATCACCCATCCTGTTTCTGAGTCTCCCCTCCCATGTGTCTTCCACTCTGGGGATGGCCCACTGTATTTGCTGTGTTGCTCATACTGCACCCTCTTTCACCTCGTCAAAATCGCTCCAAAACTCCTCGTTCCTCACCGACCCCATGTTTTCATACCCCATACTATCAGTTTCCCCTTCTCACTATACTCGCACTGCCCATATTGGTGCCCTGTCAATCATGAAGAGGAAATCTCCCGACTTCCATTCATCTTCTGGTAGGGGAGGGGTGGCACTTGGGGGTCAGGGCCCTCCCTCTGATCCCCCTGCTGCTTCACATACAGCTCGCAATCGAGCCAGTTCTGTGCGAGTGGAAGTTAGGACCACCTCGTGGTCTTGGGTATTTACTCCAGTGTGGGCAGGAGTGGTGGAGGACGGGTTGTAAGGTGGGGGTGGGGATGGGGCTGTACTTCGCGTGACTTTCATACCCCCCCTGACACATAAGTGGGATTTGAGTACCCTTCGGCTGGTCTTGTGAGCAAGGGATAGATTTTCTTGGACTCTTCCTCCCCCTTCTCCTTTTCGCCCACGTTTCTACCACCATTGCTGCTGTTTATGACCCCTTCTCCTTTTTGGCATTGGCTGGAGTCTCTTCGAACAACCGCCACAGGTCTAACCCCTCTCTTATGTTTTGTAGCTGTTTCCAATTGTATTTCACTATTAGATATGTGGATAAATGTTCTAATATCCCTTTATCAAAATACCGGTCCTCTTGCCAGGCATGGGATAGTCCCTCCCCTTTAGTTTCAGTCACCCACTGGCCATGGTATTTTTTAATTTGTTTGCTATATAGGGGGAGGTGCTTGCAAATGTGGGACAGAGTGGTGTCTATCCCAATTGTTAGTCACTTTAGGATCAGGTATAACTTTCCCCCACTGATCGTATGGACCCGTTTCCCTTTTTCCTTCCCTCTGTACCTTGATCTTTTCTGGTAGTAGTCAATAAGTTACAGTCACATATATTTTAATCTGGTTATGTATGAAATAGTCTAACATATGAAAACATGAAACAGTGTTTATCCAACGAAACAATGACACATAAAACAGAAAACATACAAATATTCCCCACTAGTTTCCCCTTAGAGCAATATCAGCTTTCTCACCCACTCACTTATCATTCACATCACGTTTTTGCCCCTCCTCCTATGCCCTCCGCCACATATATAGGAAAAAAACAGTAAAGATAATAAGCTAAAACAACAAGTTAAAATAATAACCACTCCTTTTTTCCAAGCCCTCTAATTATATGGGACTCTTACTTTTCTCTCCGTACTTATTCTCCCGAGAGGGCTCTGCCAAAAATTACACGGGCAGCACATTATAAAAGACAATTGCGTCATCAATGATGATTTTAGACAGTGGTAATTACGAAGTTGCTGGTTGGGGGAACATATAGAAGCATCTGCTCTATAGGGGATGCCAGACGCATAATTGTCGTTGCTCCCTCAGTCCATCTTGGTGCACTTCGGTCTGCTGGGCTCATCTCTGCGGTGAAGGTCATGTCGGTGGGTGTTGCATAGCTAACTACCTAAGCTACACAATAGGAACTGATAAATCATGAATAATGGCAGATACCTGAACATCACATGCAAGGGGAGCCTTTGTAAAGGAGGAATAATATATTGGCATGCCAACCTCCAGATTCAGGGCTTCATTGATACTGCACCTTCTGCACTCTGTATCGCTCCTGGGGGCTAGATTTACTGCCTATCCTTCTTGTGCCTCATGATACGATCAGACTTGTTATTCGGGAAGAATATATTGCTGTCTAGGATAAGGCATAGGGTTGGTGTTCTGGAATGGCCAAGGCCAGGGGGGTTAGATCCTTGTCATGAAAGGAATGGTGAGGGCGGGGTGGTGGGTGAGGGGACACGGGCAGTTTAGTGGAGATGGATGGGCGTTTGTGCTGCAGCCTTTCCTTGTCCCACGCTTTTCGCCGAGGGCATTTTGTGCAAGAATGATGCTAGAGAATTGTAACATTAGGAGAACAGTGAACGGATGGACTTCTGTGAGAACAAGGCTCGTGCGGAGCTGATCTAATGTGTGACAGTCTTGGTCCCTTTGCAAGAGAAGCTGGGGGTGCGAGTGCAGCAGCCTCGCAGTGTGATGGATTTTGGGCCTAATAGAAAGATGGCATTTAGGCCTAGTAAAAATGGATTCCTAAGGACGAAGTATGGGTGGTGTTATTTGCTTATTTCGTTTAGGTTATAGGGCTCTTACCCATACAGTCTATAATGGGGGCTTCGTCCCGCATGGCTGTGATGATGTTTATTCTATTTGGCAATGCCTACTAGGGTGGGGTAGGACCATATCCTTCCCAACACCTTCCTCTACTCTTCCCCCTTCTCTCTTCCTCTACCCTGCTAACCTCCATTCTTTTTCCCCAACCTCCTCCTCCCTAACTCTGCTCAGTTTTCTGCTGACTGGTTGCCTGGTTCACCTCCAGAGTCTAACAGGTCCCATCCCCCTCCCCCCCAGCCAGTCTCTGCACTTGCCCCCGGGCCACTGCACTGTCTCAGCACTACTGCACTTTCTGCTTACGCGCCATGAGCGAGGCAGCCTCACTGCACTTAATCCAGGGCCCTGTTGGAATGGATGCGTTTGTTCCACCCGCACCTTATCCTCACGCCTCCATCTGTACGCATGCACTAACTAAATGTGCTAGGACTAGTACTTTCGTCTGTCCTGTCTTCCCTCCCTAGCTGGTTGAAACTCTAACACTTCATGCACTTGTGCTAGGAGACATGCTGTCGGACATAGTATGCTAGTTTTTCTGTTAGATCATTCGGAAACATCAAGGACTAAGAATGATTACTGTATTCCCTTGCTCTCAACCCGCCTTGAATCGCTTTGAAGCACTCCACCTGTGCATACGAGCTGTATAAATAAACAATCACAATTTACTTCTGCAGGGCCTAAAGGAGGATCAAAAGACTGACAACAAGATTGCATGGAGAAGCTTACAGAGTTTGAGGCCTTTAAAGTAGGAATAACTGTTGTGCCAGTTCTAGCAACCCCAGACTACACACAAGAATTTTACTTATTTCCTCACTCCAATTGCCAACTTATGACTGCAGTACTGACACAGAAGAGCACGATGGGCCACAAGCCATAAACCTACTACAGCGTCATGTTGGACTCAGTAATGCAGAGACAATTTGCATGCAAACAGGCACTCGCTGCTGCGATAGTCGCAATTTAAAAGAGCTTCACAATAGAAATGTTGTATTCCATCACCTTGTACGTGGAGCACACAGTGTTCGTCATCTTGGAAAGATCCAAGTCCACCCCAACACAAAGAGCGTCTGCCTATGAGAGAATTCTTTCCGTCCCAAACGTCCACATTGTAAGATGCAAGGCAGTAAACCCTGCCATGTTTCTTACTGAAATGTGCACAGGAGGACATGGCTCGACATGACTGTGTATCTTATGAAGGAGAGGACGACATCCCCAAAGAGAGAGCGAGCCCACTAGAGGGGCTGAGAGTCCTCATTGTTGACAGTTCAGCAACAATTGACCAGGACACTGGCCTGAGACACACTGGGCGGCTGTGGTGCGCCTAGAGGCCAGCGAGTACGAAACATTAGTGCAAAAAAGATTACCAAGGCACTTTTCAGCTCAGGCAGCAGAGCTTGTAATGCTCATAGAAGCGCTGCGAGCGTCACAAGGGTGCCATATGACTATCTATTCTGATTCGGCATATGTCACTACAACAGTGCATGCCGGTCTCATGTTGGAAAAGGAGGGAGTTCAGAAGGGCCAACGGTTCCCCAGTTCAGCATGCCACTCTGCTAGATAAGCTAATTTTTGCACTCTCACAACCATCTGCTTTGGCAGTCGTAAAATGGGCCTCCCACACTAATAACACAGACATGGTCTCCCTCGATAATATTGCTGAAGTCGGAGTGGCCAAAAAAGCTGCCAATATTCCAGTACCTCAGCCAGCAGAATACCCTGTGCTAATGCTCAACGTTGAGCAGCCCCCTGTCCCTTACAATGCAATACCAACACCACAAAGGGCCCTGCGAGGAAGAAAAGCAATTATGGATAAAAAGAGGGTGCAAACAATCCCCTACTGATTTATTATGGAGACAGGTGATAACTAGTAAAGCAGTTATTCCACATGAGTTACTGATAGTAGTCTTTGACCAGCTTCATCATCCATCGCATGTTTCGAAGCAGCATATTGCTGTTGACATCCAGGAAGACTGGTTTATCCCGAACCTCCAGGAACACTTGGCAATCTTAGTTATTAATTGCATCATATGTCAGAGTTACCGCACGGGAATGACTGGGCTGTTCCACGAGTTGCATATCGATTACACAGATATGGGTGAGAGGTGCAACAGTTCCTGATATTTGATTGTTTGATCGTTGCCATCTGCCCCTTCTCCCGATGGGTGAAGGCAGGACCTTGTGCACATCCAGATGACAAATGCACAGCTACATTTTTAGTGTGTGGGGTTTTTCCTCGATGGGGTGTGTGCGATGTATTAAGGTTAGATAATGGCACACAGTTTTCTAACAAATTGTTCAAAAGAATTGCAGCATTGCTTGGCATTAAACATCAGATGAGCACTATTTACCACCCCCAGGTCAATGGAGCTGTGGAGAGGATAAAGGGCGTTCTAAAAAGCAAATAGTCCAATCTTTAACCATGTTGAAGAAAAATGGGTGCACTGTTGCCGCTTGCACTTTTCAGCTTGTGTACACAACACTGTAAAGACACCATTTGTCACCCTAAGAGGTGGTCACTGGTCGTCGTATGCATACACACCTGTCTCCCGTTAGAAGAGCATCAGACATGCACAGGGCAGCATCTGTATTTGGAGAAGAATTTCACAGCTACTTGACCACCCTAAAATGGGCCATTAAACTTGTCTCCCGACAGATTGCACCACCTGATCAGAGGAAATACCAGGCGCCGCTGCTGCTGCACCATCAGATTCCCCACCCACTCAACCATTACTACCTGGTGACCTGATCTACGTACGGAACTTCGTCTGCAGGTGGAGCGACCCTAGTTATAACGGGCAATATCAGGTCATCTTCTCCACTCCCCTTAAGGAGCTACGCTATTGGATCCACCTATCAGAGGTCAGCAGAGCACCCATGAGCACACCGTAGTGACTTCCAAAGCCCAACAGCCCTAATCAGTTGTGTACTGGGACATATTAACTACCTCCTGGTTGGCTACTTCGTGCCAGTACCGATATAGCACACCCACACAGCACAACACTTTTGCACGGAGGGGGCTCTCTTGCACCCTCCAAAACTCTATTGGTCTTTCTTTCCTTATGTGTCTCTCTCTAACTTTCTCTCCCTCTCTCTCTCCATCTTTATTTCTTTCTCCCTCTTTTTTCTCCTTGATCATACCTTTCTTTAAATAAAATAATTGCTTTTCAGAGACAGAAGATGGAACCAGCGCTATCAAACGAATCCCTATATATTAAGAACATTTTTAATGATCATATTGTGTCCAGATTTTTGCACTCGTACTTATGCGCCCTGCATTATACCGTAGGCTAGTTTGTAATGTTTATGTCTGCATTAGGCATTTATTTAGGAGCTGCTTTTATATGCGGTCCACATATAAAAAGAGGGTGGGGGATGCTTATCCAAACACCACTATCGATAATGCATATGATAGTACTAGTACAAATGCTAACTTACATGCCACCACTAACAGTTCAGTCCCTGTTGCAGACGTACCCACTGGATCGGGATTGCTAAACGTTATTGTCAAGTCTTTATTTTTTCCCAATTTTATCCATGAGGCCAGCTGCACTAACAACACTAGTACTTGTAGAGTTATTAATGGCTATATAAAAAGTAATAAACAAATGAAAAAACAAACAAAAAGGGCAAAGTAGGATGCCTATCATGGACTTGGCCTGGATGCTATAGAGAATGTATACCATCCAGAACTGTCCAATAGCTGGCACATGGACAGGAGCACTGTGGGAAGAGAAAAAGTGAATGCGAGTTGTTATGTTTGTTTGTTGATAACGCATGGATCAGGGGGCCCCCAAGGTTTTGTTGCTGCAGGAAGTACCCAATCTAGAGGCTCAATGCTTAATACTTCTAGTGCTATGTAGGGTAAGAGGCACGTTCCAGGCACACACTGTAATGTTCAAAGTATTGGATCCAGATCAACTACAATGCAACAGCAACCCTAAAAGCATCCGGTGCTTGCCAAGACCATATTTGGTGTTACAAGGACTTAAATACGTTGCAAATAAGTTGCAAGAAACGATATTGAGTTGTATGGCAGGTGGATTGATAGGGTTTGAAGACAAAGTCCAGGTTAATGCAGCACATGCACCATTCTGGATTGACCATATCGCAAAATTGACATGGATAGAGGCAACAGAAAAACCAGTGAAGGGGCACAGAGAAGAAACATATGGACTATGCTTTTACAATGAGGGGACTGCGACTGTAGGGGACATTGAATGTTGTAAAAGACATTGCTTATTCCAGACTCAAGAAAGGCACAGTGCCAGTTATGGACTATTATTGGGTGTATGGTTAGCAGGCGTACTTGCACCTCCCACCACCATGGAGGGGCTACTGTTCGCTAGCTACCTTACACTCGGCACTGCTTGTAATACCCAAGGAGCATCTCCAAGGAAGGCAGACAGACTCATCCTCACCAATGGCAGATCCCACCTCCTAAGGTCCTACCCAAAAATCCATTATAGGCTATGGAGGTCTGCATCCTCCCTGAAAGCGAAAGAAAAGTTGTGGAGGAAGAAAAGAGAAAACTATTTATCTCACGATTCATCTGAACTTCTCAGTGAGACACCTGATGTGTACAGACTATTTAGTGGTGCAGAAATGTTCTTTGCATCACTGTTACTGCCTGGGGTCCAAGCAGCAGCCAACACTAAATGGCTGCAGATAGTCTGCTGGGAATTAATACAGCTGGCAAATGACACAGAACAAGGGTTCAATGCCACAAAGGTGGAGTTGTGACCATTACTGCTGATGATGATGCAGAACCACTACGTTCTTTATCTTCCCACAGCAATGGAAGGAGGTGTGTGCAAAAAGATCGGAGATTCCTGTTGCACATTTGTGCCTCCTAATGATGCAGAGAATGGCTCCAGCTCGCAAGTAATAGAAGCCATACACACCTTAGGAGTATGCATGAAAGAAAAAGCTGGAATACAAAGTGAGGACTGGTTTGACAGCATTTTTGGCTGGGCCCTGTCCTTGATGGGAACAATAGTGAAGATGTTGGTACCAGTGATTGTGTTCATGTTGGTCATCTTCTGCACCTGCCAGCTGGGCCTCAGATGTTGTGCCAAAGCAGTACCAAATAGCGCTAGGATGATGGTCTCAATTGGGGCATCCAACACACCTCGGGGTACAATCGAACACGGTACCCAGACAGACAACCCAAAAAAGCTACACATGGTCTGAATTGAACATTTCTTACACCCTCATGGCACCATTACTTCACCCCCACGAGATAGCTGGGGATGGGTGATGTATATATATGACTTGCACACCCGAAGAGTATGCCCGTTATGGAGCAAGTTTGCGCAGCCTGTGTAGAGCATGGGTTCCTAAGGAGGGAATTCCACCATATTTGGAAGCTGGATGGTTAGAAAGGGTACAGATATTGAACCCAAACAATAATTGGGGAATAAGCAGGGGCAACAATACCGGGGAATTCATTAATGTAGAATTAACAAAAGGGGGGAATGTTGGGAAGGTGACAGGGTCTTCCCATCCCCCTAAGCGACTCCAAATTAGAAACAAACTGTAAACCACATATCGAGGGGGCGGGGGAGGCAGGTGCAAACACAGGAGAGTATATAATCGCATAGTGCATGCATTAGGAGCTACATAGTAGAGGCAAGAGTAAATGCAATCTTAGTTATTAGCAGCCATTTTTATATGTCAGCCCAAGCACGGTGAAAAGCACCAAAAGGTTTGGTAACAGATTTGCATTACCCACACAAACATAACCCCCACCACGAGTGAGCTTCGGCGAGTTACAAGGCTTGCCATTGTCTCAGAGGCTGTAGGCCATTGTGCCCTGGAAAGAATTTGCTCTGCAAGGCCACGAGAAGGGGGCAGAGCACCACTTGACAGTTACCATATCACGATACAGATTGCATGACCCCTTAAAACCAACATTCCACACGTCAGAGTTACAGCCCTCCAATGCTTTGATCGCCAGACCCCCACATACCACAGCACCAGCCAGGCCTAGACTGCCGACCATAAAGCTGTAAGACCCCCAATCGATCAGAAAGATCAGAAAGCAAGGCTATCTTGCCTTCACATTTGGGTCTCGTAATTTGTTCTGCTAGGTGCCAGAGAGGGATGAAATTATAGCTTAAAATGAGGATGGAGGACCTTGGAGGGTGCTGGCGCATCTGGGAGTCAGTGAAGTATGCAAGTTGGTATGACCTTGGCTCTCCCCCTTGGCCCATCTCTTCGTCTGTCAGGTGCACCATTACATTGACAGGGTATTGTTTTCTAAATAAGTAATTACTTGTTAGGCCCTGTTTTATCGCGGATGACAAGCCCAGCAGCACCAACGTGGATGGAGCTGGACTAGAAGGCTGGGACCAATGGCCTAGTATCCCCTATGGAGTGGGCCACCCATGTATAGGTTCTCTCCAACCTACCTTGCAGGTTTGTACTGTATGTAATGACGACATACATGGCACTAGGCGTCCTTTTAGCTTGCTGCACATCCCCAATTTGCCAGAATGTTCGGCGGCAGCAGAGTTCTTTGCTGATGCATTTATATTTTGGAGAAATAAATACTTGTTATCCTTGCAAACGGTGGCTCAGGCCTTTTTCCCCTAGCGGTTTGTAATTTGTCTGGTGTGAGTGTTCAGGGGCGTGCCTTCAAGTTCCTGACAAATGGGGGAAGACAGGAGGGAGACCCGCCGCTGAAATAAACAAAACAAAAGGAGGAATAAAAGAAAGCAAGAGAACTCATAAATGTGGAGCTCTGCAACTTGACCTGTCAGCACAGAAAAAGGGACTAATGGGCAATGTCAGTGGGTGGAGTCTCGGTGCAAGAGGGCCACGTCCTCAAACCTGAATTTGGAGGGCATGTTTTGCATTGCAAATGTGCCAGTCCCATCCCCATGGAACAGAAAGTATGAAATAAAGGGGACAGATTTAGGAGTATCATGCTTTGTGCTGATGTTTTCTGTAGTATTTGCTAGCATCTTAGCACACACCTATGGGTACTCAGGACTGGAGTAAGAGATTGTTTGCTGTTCTGAAAGGCCAGTGAAGTTTTCTGGTCGGAGTTGTTTGTTGGAGACATCAGGTTCCCAGAGAGGCTGATTGGACATTGTTGGAAAGAATATTTCAATCCTCATTTGTTGTGTATGACATATGTCCTGTTTCTTGTAAATTCTTCCATTTCATAATAAATATTGTTGTTTTATTCATGCGCCAGTGGGCGTTTGTTTCAGCAAGATGTCACCAGGAACTTCAAACTAATCAGATTGCAACAAGTACTAAATTATTAGCACCTTTACTGCCTCCCTGAAAAGTGTAAAAGGCACAAAAACATTTGGAGGAAGACTGTACGGTTCACAACTCTCCAGACAGTTTATGGTTCTTGAAGATACTTTATTAAACATCATATAAAAGCTCCTGCTCCAGGATGTCCACCGTTCTTTTTTCTCAGCTGCTCAATCTGAACCCAATACACACATTCCACAATTACATTCCACGTAGCCATGGAGCAGGTACATATGTATCATAGTATGAGATACAACACATCGCCTTTCCTTATACAAATATACTATTTTCTTTATGTAATCTTTAGACTAACTTTATACATGTTGTGAGAAACCTGACGGTATCCTCAAATCCTATACCATTGGATCCTCTTCTCAGGTGGCCATGGAAAGGCCATGACTTTTGGATCCTGATCCTGGGGTTGGAGAAGCCAGGGAAGATTGCCTGGGTAGAGGGTCTTCTGGGATTGGGAGTGGGGTACCCACTTGAGAGATATGGTGTCGCCCTTACTCTATTGAAGAACAACCATATATCATCTGATGAAGTCAAGTCAATGGTATCCCCCGGTCTCTTGAGAATACCCCAGCCATCCCCCATGCATTGATGGCTTTTTGTCATATCTCCCCTCACCCACCTACAAAAGGAACTGAACATTCTCTTTGACTCTGTGCATTCATCAAATGTAGATGGGCCTTTTACCACCATTAGAAACATTCGCTCAGACTTTGAATACAAACTGTCAAAACCAAACTTCCAGTACCAAAAACGAAAGTCACCAGCCCCTTCCCAGAATCACCACACATGATTTAAGTCTGGTCACCACATGTTTGTTCAAACCAGGCCACCAGTAATTCGCCTTCAACAATTCTTTGGATTTTGTCACTCCAATATGCCACTCGTGGGCTATGCCAATCAGTTTGTCCCACAGCCCATTCGGAGTCGCAACCCTACCAGAACGATATATTAAATTGTTCTCTATGCTAAGCTCATCTCTCACCTCCCAAAATCTCTTCTGTTCTTCATGCAACCTAGCTTTTCCTAGGCCACATTTTATTTAATATACTCCCCTACCACCTGACCATGTCATTTTCACATTCAGCTTCCCACTCACGCCTTCCTATGATCCCATTGTGAGTAGTATAGACTTTCTCATTTCACTCTCCTTGGCCTCTATTACATTTCCCTTCCATGCATACTCTCGATAACTGATCAGCGAATATATAGTGCATAACGGGCACTACCTCTAATGACATTGCATGCGTGACATCTATCCTGCAAATCTCCTTGAAACCTTTTCTGTCCCTTTGTTTTCAAACACTGCCTTAAGCGGTTTGTGAGCTGTACTCACGGTCAAATTCTCCCCCCATATACAACTTTGAAAACTCTATACTCCACAAAACACATCCTAGAACTTCCTTTTCGATCATGGAATATCTACACTCCCCTCCACTCCCTTCAAAACCCCTGAAACATGCGCAATAACCACTTTCGTTCCATCATTCCTTAATTGTGACAAAACCACCCCTAAACCAGTGTTACTCGCATCCGTAGTGATGATTGTCTTATCCTGGTGTTAAACTGTCATAATGGGCCAGCTAAATCAAGTTCTGCTTTTATGGCTTTAAAGTCCTGCTCAGATTTTTCATCCCACTTTAATTCAGTCCTGCCTGTCAACATATCTCTCATCCCTTCTATTTTCCTCGAGAAATTCTTTATACATCTCTGGTAAAATTCCACAAGACCAAGCAAAGGTCTAAGTTCAACCCTAGAGTTCATTGCCTTAATTTCTTTTATAGTGTTTACCAACTCTCCCTTTGGTCTCAAACCCTCTTTGTATATCCTGTGCCCTAAATGCTCTACATATTCCTATCTGAAGGCACACGTCTCCTTTTTTAAAGTGAGCCCTCTCTCACTCAATATCCTCAGCAGGGGAGTTGCTAGGTCTGGAAAAGATCTGGGGCTAAGCTGATGTCGGAACTGTTGGGACTTGGGGCTAGCTAGTATTTTGGCTGTAGCTCCTGAGATTCTATCCGGGGCTACAACTAAAAGATCAGGGGCTATAGCCCCTTTTGCCCCCCCCCCCCAGCAATGCCCATGATCCTCAGCACAACTGTGAACTCCTCATCACGTTCGGTTACTTCCTTCCCACAAACCAACATACTGCCCTGGAAACAGAACACATTTCTTACATCCTGGAAGAATGTGTGCATTACCTTTTGGAAAACCGA
This sequence comes from Ambystoma mexicanum, assembly GCF_040938575.1. NCBI lineage: Eukaryota > Metazoa > Chordata > Amphibia > Caudata > Ambystomatidae > Ambystoma > Ambystoma mexicanum. The sequence continues at coordinate 836,988,336 of NC_090925.1, forward strand.
TGCAGCGGACAGGAGTCCAAAAGGCATGCGTTGAAGCAAACGCCCCTTCATAAAATATGAATGCAGTGTGTTTCCTTTACTTCGGATGCAACTCCACTAGATATCGCAGCTGTCAAATCAAGCTTTATGTCAGTCAAAAGCTTTATTTCGGTAAAAGAGCCATACAAGCATGAAGATAAAATACATAAGAATATTGACAGACAAACATCTTAAGCGTATAAAAAGAGTGTACGATGGTAACCTACCTTGGGGGATGGATCAGAAGCTAAGACAACCGATTGGACGGGCAGGGGAATGAAGGCTCCGAGACCGGGGCTGTGTGATGGTGGGGGACCCATTTTTCACAAGCAAACTCCCCTTTTTTAAAAACATGGTTAGCTTCTTGTTTTCAGCTCTCAAGCAACGCAGTTTAACCTTGTCCACCCCAGTGCTGGACTCAACACAAGATATAGGCCCTCATTACGAGTCCGGCGGTAGCCGTGCCGGTGAAACTGGCAGGATACCGCCGGACCCGTAGTGAATAACCAGCGCCGGACTTGCTGGATTTACCAGGGCATTACAACCCCAGTGGTCTGGTAAATCTAGAGCTGGCCATTCTGTAAATCCCCATTCCCGTGGAGTCCGGGAATGGGGATTTACAGAATGGCCAGCGCCGGATTTACCAGACCACCGGGGTTGTAATGCCCCAGTAAATCAGGGATAGAGTCTGGTTCAGATGGAAATACAGGCCAGTGCAAAGCCACTGCTGCTCTAATCCACTGATATTGGAACCACTGGAGGGGTGTGTCCCCGACATGCTGTTTAATCACATCCCGCTCAGCAAACTGTCCGGCCACAAATGGATCCCCTATTATTCGAATACGAGCCTCGCTCAAAGTTCTTTCTAACGAACTGTCCATGGAGGGAGTCATTGCTGTCATTCCCCAAAGTGGTAGATTTTTATCGTTAAGGGGCTTAAGTGCCAGTCAGTTTATTCATTCTAACCCAGGCCTCCTGCGTCGCCCTCACTGGATCCAAGCAGTGTTTGTAACGAAATGCGTTACTGGCAAGTAAGAGGCATTGGAGAGGACCTGACCTGCAGCCTCTCAAGTCAGACATGGGGGTCCTCTGCATGTTCCTCAGCCCAATATACAGCGAATTTACCTGTGCCATCAAATAATATAATTCAAAATCCGGAGCGGACAGACCCCCCATCTGAAAGGGTCCAGCAAGACGTGCCCTCTTCATCCGCACCAAGCCCCAAGCCCACAAAAAGGACGAACACATTCACGTCAATTCCGAGAACACCACCCGTCCCGGTCACATTGTAATGTTATGGAAAAAGTAAATTAGTTTAGGTAGAACTATCATCTTGATCAGGGCCAGTCTCCCAGCAGCTGATAGCTGATTTCGACCCCATCTCTGCAATTTAATTTGCAGATCCACCAAATAGCTCCCATAATTCAAGTCATATGTCGGAGATGTTGAACTAGGCACTCTAATCTCTAAATACCAAAACTCTGACTCAGCCCAAGCGAGGCCCGACACATCTATCGGCCGTCGCGTGACCCTCGTTAGCGGAAACATTTCAGATTTAGTGGTATTAAGGCGTAAACCAGAATATTTACCAAAGTCCATCACTGCTGCCAAAACCCTAGACAGGTGTATCACAGGATCTCTGATATACAACAATATGTCATCTGTGTATAGGGAATTTATTTCGGGCCTCCCTCCCAAATGTTGACCGCGCTTCTGAACCAAACTCGGACTAGGTCAGCCAGTGGCTCTAGCACCAGTTTGAACAGTAACGACGACATGGGGCACTCCTGCCTTGTTCAGCCCTTCAAGGCAAGAGTCAGGGATAACATACCATTAGAACATACCAGGGTGAACAGCTGTGAATACAGTAGCTATACCCCGGCTATGAAATTAGGGCCAAACCCGTAATGAACCAGAACCCTAAACAGGAAAGGCCAGGACACAGTGTCAAAAGCCTTATGCATGTACAAAGCCACTGCAACTGCCTGGCTGCCCTGAGGGACCCTCGCAAGCATATTATAGAATATGCAGATATTAGATGCCGCCAATTGGCTGGGTATGAAGCACGACTGATCTGTATGTACCATGTACGGCATCAGCAGAGATAGCAGAGTTGCAAGTATTTTTGCATACATATTTGCGTTGATATATTTATAAGCGATAGGGTCTGTATGACCCACACTCATTCGCTACCTTGTCAGGTTTTAATAGAAGAAGAAGAATTGCCTCACGCATAGTTTCGTGCAATACCCCCACCTCGATTGCCTCGTACCAAACTCTCAACAAGTCAGGAGTTGGTTCCTTGTAAATCTCAGCACTGAAACCATCCGACCCAGGGGCCTTACCAATAGGGAGGTCCACGATAGCCACTCTAATTTCTTCAAGTGAAAGCAGCGCCTCAAGTGAGGAGTATCCTCCCCCGACAAGAGCGTTGTCGGTGTCCCGCCCAATTTCTGTCTCGGAGGCAGTGCTCTTGGGTGTGTACAATGAGGAGTAAAACTGGTGGAAAACCTTATTTATGTCTTGATCTGTATGTACTGTGTTATCATCGCGGTCTTCTATGCAAGGAATATATGTAGTCCCCCTCTCCCTCCTAGTGGTGCGGGAAAGCAATCTGCTCGGCCTGTCAGCTTCTCTGTAATATCTCGGCACCTTTGGCCTAGCCAGGTATTGCACCTCCCTATATCATCGGCTTCCTAAAAATGCATCCAGGCTAACCTTCATATCGTGTCTCAGTGAGGGGGACGGGTTTAAAGCATACTGCCACTGAAGCAGAGATAGTTAAGTCTCGTGACGTTTTATCGTGTTACTAATGTCTATGAGTACCCCAAATTCAGTTGAAAGAATAAAACCCTGTATGTACGCTTTAAACGCCTGCCATAACGTGGCAGCGGACTCAACAGAACCCGTATTTGTCTCAAATTAAAGCGCAACATGTTCATGCAAATTTGCAGCGAAAACTGGATCCCTTAGTGCAGCTGATTAAAGCGCCATGGCCCACTGCCCCCACTGCTCACAGCCAATTGCATTGATAACAGAATAGGAGAGTGGTCTGATAGAGTGTGGGGGATGATCACACATTCCTTTATCACAGTTACTAAGGATTCAGACACCAACCGCATGTCAATACGGGAGTGCATGTTGTGTACCATCAAACAGTAGTGAATGGAGGATAGCACAGGGGCAACGTGCTGGTCTTGGAAGCAAGACCACGTAGATCAACAGAGGTTTGCATCCCGGAACCGCGCTTAGAAACCGAACTCAGGTATGATATTAGGTGCGTTATAAAAAACAAATATAAATAGTACATGTATCCCCTCCCTGCTGTATACAGTGCCCTCCATACATCAAGAAAAATTCCAGTGCTAGCCACTTCAGTAAGATCCCTCAGTGCTTCTGAAATACGGTCTATTTTTGTACATAATATCATATTTAAATCACCCCCACATATCACAGAGGCCATCAGGTAGCCCGAACATAAGCTAAAGACTCACTCATAAAATTGTGGGTCATCTACTTTAGACCCATGTACATTTACCAGGAGTACCCCCCAACCACTTAAACACTGTGAACCAACACGTAGCGCCCATCAGTGTCCACCTTGGTATTCAGATGCGCAAATTGCAAAGAACTATGTACCAGAATCATCACAACCCTAGCCCTCGTAGAGTATGAAGAGTAGTACCTATAATTCCCCCATCCTAGAGCAAAATGCTCTGCTTGCTGGCCCATCATATGCATCTCTTGGAGGAATAATACATTGGCCCCTTTCCTATTCACATATGCAATTATCTTACATGCTTTCATAGGACTCCCCAGAGCACAGACATTCCTGCTGAGCAGAGTAATATTCGGGCTCAACCTAGTTGCATATGTCATAACTGCATCACTAAACCAACAGCTCCCACCACATCAACAGTATGCTTCCCAACCCCCTGCAATCCATCACCAAGTGCTCTTTTCCATTAACCCAAAAACAAAAAAATATAAACCCCCAAATTCAACCTCAGAGCCCCCATACTTTGGCTGTCTGGATCCCACCACACCCCAACAAACAGACCATCAGCACCTGCTTGGGAAGCAGCCATTACTGTGCAGAAGGGGCCATATAGAGAGACCCATGTGTCCAGGATACGCACATATTCTCCTCGATCCAATAGAACAATACTATCTACTTGCATGTCGAAAAGTAGCTAAACACAGTGGGTAGTGACATCAAACATATGTTATAATTAGGTGGTGTCTTCCACTTGCTGTGCAGGCAGAGGAATTTGTGCCTCAATTAAGCAAACTGCCTCCTCCTGCACAGTAAAAAAAGTAGGACCTGTCCTTGAGCTGAATCATGAGGCGTGCCAGATACAACATGGTGTATTGTGTATTTCTCTCTCAAAGTAACTTCTTCGCCCCCAAGAAGGTGCAGCATTCCTGTTGCATCGCAATTGTGTAGTCTGGGTAGATGTGCACAACATTGGAACCAAGTTTAAGCTACTTCTTTTCTCTTGCAGCTAGCAAGATCAAGTCCTTATCCCGGTAGTTCATTATGTGAGCTATGATTGGGTGAGGATAATCCCCTGGCTTGGGCTTAGCCGCCAGAGTTCTATGCGCAAGCTCCACTATAAAATGCAGTGACCAACCTGGATCCCAGCAACTCGCGCAGCAAATTCTCCACAGCTACCTCCACGCCTGCCCAGAGCTCGTCCTCCGACACCCTCATAATGCACACATTATTTCTGCAAGACCTGGATTCCAGGTCCTCGCATTTGGTTTTGACTTGCCACATCTCTCTTGTGAGAGTCTGCAATGCCACCACATTATCCTCTGTAGTACTGATTTGACCCTCAGCCTCCATAATGCGCTATGTTTTTCTCCAGCTGGGCTCTTATGGACGAGATGTTGTCTGTAATACCATCAAGCTGGACGTTAAAGAAGCAAAACCCTGTTGCTTCATCTCCATCATACAGTGTATTTCAAGAGGCCCCCCCTGGACGTGGGGGCCCCATGGGTGCTGAAGGTTGAGTGTTTTCGCTGGGACTACCAGTAGTTTTCTGGGCGGGGGTAGTGAAATGATCCACAGCCCCTCCCCTTTCTTTGCCCCAGCTCCTTTAGTCATTGTGCTGCTAATAAAGAACAAAAGCCTGTTGGATGTTTGTACAGCCACCTGGGAGGGACCAGCGTCGAGCAACCTTCCCACCATTAAGGTGACACAGTAGGTAGTGGCTCAAGCTGTGCTGGCTGTGCCGCACTGAAGGTTAGCAAACACAGGAGCCAAGCTGCAGACCCACTCTGGTGACAGCAGAGATCTCAACAGCCCACAGTGTCACTGAACCGTGTATAACGTAATCTGTGCCGTGTTAGCACCCTGGAACCCACCAGTCTTTCAAGCTGCAAGTAGCTGGTCCGGAGAGTACACACAGTTGCCCAATCATCCACGATGTCGTATAGCACCTGCACACAGTGCGACACTGCACGTTTCCACTGCCACAGCCTGCAACGGCAGCCGCACCGGAGACCCTCTTCAATCTCACCGGGACCCGTCTATATCATGATATAGACCATGCCTGCACTCCTCAGTAATAGTCCAGGCAGCTTGGTGTTGCTTCACAGCAGTTCAGCGCTCCAGTAGCCAGTGCCGCCTTGTGCCTTGCCACAACCAGTCCGCTCAACTTTCTGCCGCAGTGCGAGGTCGGCACCCCCTCATGACTCCGAATAACAGGGGGAGGGAGAGTTTGTTCCCATGCCTCCTCTCTAACAGCACTGTCCACACTCAAGTGCTGACCCTGGCTCCCCGCGGCCGCAGATGATCCGCACGGCTAGTCAGGTCACAGGCACCCCGGGCAGGGCCGGTCAGCGGCATCCACTTCCTCCACGCCCCCTCCTCTTCGCAGGGAAAGCCTCAAGCAGCAGTGCGCGGGAGGCCACAGGGATAGGAATATTTGCATCTTTGGAACCCGTGTATGCAGCAAGCCGCCAATGAAACAGCGGATGCCCAATCACATTGACAATGCAAATATGGGCTAATATACTGAAAAAGTTGATCTTGGCCGGAGAGATAAGTTGGTCAACAGCACCCCCTCTGACACAATGTTAAAGTTATCTGCGACTGCTACCACTTGTTCACACGTATTGAGATCTAACCTAGTTTTCAGTTTACATTGCTCCTTCCAGCTCAACAGGGATGCTCCCTTCTTTGTCACATAAATCTTCTCTATGGCTTCCCTCTATTTAAATTTTCAGAAAAACAGCTTATTCAACCAGTACATATGTTTTGTGTTACATTTCAAGTTAATCAGAACATACTTCATCTAACTTATCACATAATGCAAATAAAACGAAACAATTCAGGACTGTAGATTCAATTAGTAACACAAAACCCAATCAGTTTAAAGCAATTAAGTGCAATAGACAAACCACGCAGACAAAGGACAAATCACAAAACCGACACACGTACCCCGACACACGCATCCCGCCTCGACTAGACTAACATATATTCAATCTTTAAATACTCTATTGCAGGGGTTCCCATAATTCCAGATAACTTTCTTCCCGATTCTGTCTTTGAAACATATATTATTAAAAATTTGAAAGAGTTTGCATGTCTGCTAACCAGCCCTCTACAAGCGGCTTCTTTCTTGTTTTCCATACTCTCATGATTTGTTTGGTTGCCACAAGAAGAGTTTTGTCAATCCAGCATGATGACTCACATTTAATATCACATCTAGCCTTAGGGGACAGCAGAATCACTGCCCATGAGGTTTGTGGGAATGGAACACACCAGATTGTATCTAGTCTATCAAGCGTATCTTTCCACAAGTGAACCACTTCAACACCATATGCAGTAATGAGCCTCTCACTCATCGACAGCCCCAAAACAGATCAGTATCTATCATACCCAACTCATTCATTCGTGCAGGAGTCCAGTAAAGGCAACCTAAGACCCTTTGATGTGTATAACGCAAATTTAAATCCATCTTGGCTCTAAAAGCCACCTTCCAGAGCCCCTCCCACTCCTTCACTGATATATTCCTACCTGTCTTATAAACCCAGGTTTGCCTTAATTTCTCCCAGGAGTCAAGTAAGGGGCCTTCCACTGGCATCGTCTTGCAAAAGGTCAAAACCATGAAGGGTGGTGCATCAAATAGTTCACAGATCTTAAGCTTTTCCATCATTGGTGCATTTAACACCTGTGGTCTTTCAGATAGCAATTCCTCCAAAGCCCTGCACCTCTCGAGCTCCCTCTTATCCTGACCATATTTCTCTAATAGCCCCACAAAAGGTATCATTCTCCCTTCCTGCCAAACGTCCCCAATTTTCAGGATTCCTTTATTACCCAGCTGTTCTAATTCAAAATCCTATTATCTATCTGTAACCCAGGGATTTACCAGATGGATGCCTCATTATACATAAACAGATTCTGTCCACACCCCCAAAATCCACATTGTCAATGCAGTCTTTGTAGTTTTGCTGACAGTTTGAACATTTTGCCAAAGGAATATAAACCACCTAAAATGGTAACGCAGAAGTCTGTCCCTTTCTATCAATACCCAAAATGTCTTTGATCCCCTTTCGTCCTTAAAATAATAGGCAGATTTTTTCAACAGAAATCCTCTAGGATAATTCTCAAGTATTGGGGACCCCCCCCGCCGTGTCATGATGTAACGTGGAATTCTTGGTCTCTTTCCTGTACCCCATAAGAATTCCTGAAATATTCGATCAATACGCTTAAGCTCCTTTTTTGAAAATCTCAAGGGAAGTGACTGTATAACATAGTACCTTAGGTAACAGCATCATTTTGATCGCATTCAGTTTTGCCTAAATATTTAAGGTAATACGCTCCCATTTACGATTGTCTATTTGACGCACCTCTATCAACTTACTGTTGTTAAAGTCCACCGTTTTAATTCATGTCACGAATAAGGTAGATTCCCCAAATACTTCACACTCAGACTTGCCCACTGACAATGCCAATCAGCTAGTTCATAACATAGAGGGATTTCTTAACTGAGAAAACTACAGTTTCCCCCCAATTGATTTTATGCCCTGAAAGTAATACCACCACCTCAAACATATGTTTCAAAAGAGCACCTCATTCTTCTGGATTCGCCAGAATTATGATCATATCGCCTGCATAGGCTAGCACTTTAACATCCCTGTCTCCCACACATAAACCCCAGAGGCCTAGTTTTTGCCTGATGTAAGCTAAAAGTGGTTCCAATCCTAAATTAAAGAGAAAGGGAGATAACGGGCATCCTTCTCTCGTACCTCTAAATAATTGAAATGACGATGATAGCTCTTCATTAACCCAAATTCTAGCAGTAATAGCAGACTGTAATGCGCCAACAGTGTTCAGGAATAATGGCCCAACCCCCATTTCGAGTAGCGTATAATTTTAAAAGGTCCAATTCACTTGATCAAAAGCCTTTTCAGTATGCAAGAAAATTAATAGCATTTTCCCAATTTTGGCTTCCGGCAGACCTATAACATCTATTAACCCTTTTACAATGTTACCACATCAACAATGAGAAGCGAGATCGGGTGATTATTGCTACATTTGGTAGAGTCCCTCCATGACTTAGTTATTAAACTGATGATCGCTTCCTTCATAGAGGGACAAAGAGTCCCATCTATTAGCAATTGATTATATAATTCACAGAGCTCTGGCGCCAATTTGGAGCCAAAAGATCTGTTGAATTCTACTGGTAATCCATCCATGCCTGGAAACTTTACAATGTAAAGTTGATTTATCGCCATTAAAATCTGAGGTAGAGTAATCGGGCATCCAAAAAATTCTTGCCTTCTTCAGATAAACAAGGTAATAAAAAATGTACTAACTGTGTTGCATGTGAGAGAAGCTCCTCTGAATAAAGGAAGGCGTAGAATGAAAGAAAGCACTCACATATTTCCTTATTTTTTTAAATTGCCATTCCACCCAATCTGTTGTCTATCATTTGAACATATGATCTCTCTGTCAGGTCTTTTTAATGTGTTTGCTAGGAGTCGACCCACGGAATCCCCTTCCTCCCAGTACTTTAACTTTTCAGCCTGCAGATCTATTTCACTCCTCAGCGTTTCCTTAACTCTGTCTATCTTCAATGTATCCTCTCCATTCTTTGACACAGAATATTTTCTTTGTAAATCACCAAGTTCTGACTCGAATTCCTTTAGTTTTTCCTCCCCTGATCTCCTGAAGTCCAGTTCATTAACTCACCACGGATAGAAGCCTTAAAACAATAGCAAAAACTAATCAGTCGTCCCCTTGTTCTTTCTAAAGTAATTAGTAATGAGGTTGTCAAAAGCCTCAAATGCTTTCTCATCCTTCAGTATAACTGTTTTGAGTCGCCATCTTAAAGAGTTAGGCCGAAAATACCCAAGATTAAGTTTTAACGTTGCCGTTGAATGATCAAAAAGACTACGTTCACTCATATTAGCCTCCACCGCTTGCTCAACCAACCTATCAGATATTAAAAAATAATCAATTGTAGTATAGGAGTCATGTACTGGGGAGAAAAATGAGAAGCCTCTCTCCCCAGGGTGTAAAGTCTTCCAGATGTCAATCATGTTATAGATGTCAGCAAATCCCTGAAACTCTCTACTAGACCTCTGGACTGTAAATCTGCATACAGAAGATCTATCTATCCTATGATCTAACACACAGTTGAAGTCTCCCCTAGAATAATACAATCACCACCCATGTTTCGCAAACGTTTGGTTAAGGTCTTGAAAAAAGAGCCCCCTCCAGGACAGGGTCCTTACACAGAGCCCAGAGTTATTAGTCTAACCTCATATCTCATATCAAGCAGAATAATTCGACCCTCGTCATCCATTGTCACCTTTTCTATTATCATACCCAGTCCTTCCTGCCTTCCTTTTTTTCTGGCAGTTTAAGCCTTTAACATTCCAAGAGGCCAACGTCAACAACCCCATTGTTTAAATGCTTACTGAATATGTGCTTCCACTGGAATGCAAACATCACCCACATATATATCTATTATACTCTAAACAATTGGCTGGGAAGATATGTAATGTTCGAGTGTTTGGATTCAACCTGGAGTCCTTCATATTTCTTACAGTTACTTCCATTCATAGGTAAGCTAGAGCATATTTAATTCTCCCTTCTTAAACAAAAAACAAGGCACATAGACACAACAACATATATACAAAAATATATCTCGACTGGAAATAGTCCAACAGACAATGCACTGTTTGAAAATTGAAAATGCAATTCTCTACATAACGTTTCCTAATCCAAACAATAGCCCCAAAATCCCATGCCCATTATTTCACTTTTAATTCTACTCCTAGCTCCCCCCACTTCCTAAGGAAGTGGGGGGGGGGGTACGTACTTCCCAGTGTCCCTATCAAATAGGTCTACTAGCCCCCAAACCTCATACATTTTCATACATCTATGAAGTTCCATCCCAAGTAGTATTGCATGTATATGAGTCAAAAGCAAACCGTGTTAGCCCATCAAAGAATCTTGTCTAAGGGTGCCTCGGTCGTTCGTGTCGCCCAATGCATGCAACCATCAAGGTTAAGGTATCCAAAAAATCAACAAGTATGTAGCTGTCACGTTGCACCATGCCGTTACCCTATTCCACATCAGTAATTCTATCTACATAATATCATAGCAGGAGCACAAAAAAGTATTTATGGCGAAATGTCAACGGAGGAGGAAAGGAATAAGGGGCACAAAGAATCAAACATCACATTTTGATGACACAAACCAGTCTTTCCTTACAATATTTCCAACGATTGTTGCCACATACTTTTCGTGCATTCTCTGTTGCTTTGCATCCTTAAATGCAACCTCATCATGTACCGATGTCAAGAGGGCCCACAGATGTCATTCCACATCAAACTGAGTATGTAATTTACTCTGCCATTATCACACAGCCTGTGAGGTTCTTTATCAGTTTACACTAGTGATTGCGGCTCCTCACCCCATCCTGGCACGATTTATCGCAAGATGACTTGTATACTTGTCAAAGCGAAGTTTATAACCGGTGTGGCAACATTTACTCACTCAATCTGCCGCTGCAGATTTGCCTTGAACGGTCAGCATACTCTCCTCTGATCACAGTGTCTACCCATTACATCAACAATCACCCGGCTACAGCAGACATCCGCTTTTCCCCTTGACATTGTATGAAGATACAGATCGGTCCATACTCCGATCCTCCTCAAACCACCTCTCCTACATTCCAGGCACATCATCTCATCTCAGGCCTCCAACAAGGTCTCCACCACGACGCATCTCCCGTCTGGACTGTTGCATTCTCCAGCCATCGCATTCACATATTAGATCACGCCTCAACTGTGACACCAGACGCACATCACAGCATATATGCGTGCGTAAACATACGTAGAGCCTAACAAGGTGCTTTATTCTAGTTCACAAGCATCGCATGTTGCTAAATTGAACGGCAATTGAAAATAAACACGTCAAAAACCATTTAGGCCAATTGCTATCCCATGTCCAACTGTTCATGATATATAGAAACATTTTAAAATAAGAAAATGTAAATATAAATAAGACAAAAGGACAAATAAATGGCCAATATGTTGCTCAGAAAAACAATAATCTCTTTTTCTTTGGAGGCACATTCTTTTGAGGAGTAGACACAGCCTCCATTGGCTCAATATCAAGGTCAGTCATAAATGCCTCAGCACTCCTATAGTCTGAAAAGGAGTATCCGACCTTCCAAAATAACACGAAGTATAGCTGGGTACAACATGTAGTATTTCAGCCTTTTGCTCTTTGCCCTTTCCTTTGCCATGTTGAAAGCTTGGTGGGAAATCTCAGAAATTTCACAATAAAATACCTTGGTCGCTGGCCCAATGCAGGCTTCTGTTCCAATGATCTGTGTGCTCTTTCCATTTCCAAAGGTATTTTTGGATTTAATTCAAAGCGGACTACTAGCACTCTGCCGGTCGGAATTCTACTGGTCAGAAGTTCAAAGTAAGTGCCTTTCTTTCTTCCATTCTGCATCTCCCCTTCTTTCTTGAGCCTATTCCTCCTTCTATTCCACTTTTCTGAGCCCTGTCCCTGCGACTCGTGTCTTGCTTTCCTTTCGGGAACCCGATACTTTCACAGGAGATTCTAGGAGCTTGCAACCCCCACTATACACTTGCGTCAATCACAATTACACGTTTTTGTATTCTTTGTGCCGCGTGTGGGGACTGACCATTTCAGAGAGCCACGAAGAAATGAAACCTTACATGGTATCTCTCGTGCCACATACTGCTTGCTCTACTCAATGGTGAAACCTTTCATGGTACTCCCTGTGCAGCGTACCAGAGTGCTCATCATAAACGCGGATAAACATTTCTGCGATCCACGTGCTGCGAGCTATTGGTTCATATCTTTAGTATTGCGCTACTGTTTCCGTACATTTCACGAGCCTTGGGAACTCTTCAGACTCGTGCATCATTATCAAAGACATTACCTATTTCGCAACTCGTTCCTCAGGATCTACTTTACGCAACTCATGCATCAGTATCCGGTTAATGCGAAACACGTGCACCTTTCCTGCAGTTTAAAGATATCGAGAGTCTTCCTACGGTAAGCACAAAGATCTAATCACCTTGGAATCTTCCTAGAAGGTCCATTCTGCCAAACATATGTCTATGTTCCAGTTCCACTCTACAACCCTTTGCATTTCATTCCTTTTTGGTTCCTTCGTGATGGAAGACCTCCGGTGTATGCGCTCAGGCAAGGAAACACCCCTTTCCACCTTCATTCTGAAGTCAACTCTGATTCATCAACTTCCACTCTGCAGGGGTTTCTTCCCCAGGAGGGTTTCCCTACTTTACCTGTGTTCCTGAATTATCATTTTGGGTTCATAGGTTTAGTGGGGAAGGCTCCCCACAAAATATCTTTGTACCTGTGTTCCATCAGGTAAGGGTTCTGTGAACCAAATATACAGTCAAGTGTATAATCCTCGTTGTAACCTGCCAACAGCCATAACAAAGCGGCTCCTTATGGAGCCCTGCCTTCCTTTTCCATGCCACCCATGTTGGTGGACTACTTTCTCTCCGGGGACGGAATGTCGCGAGGCGTCCCGTGCACGGAAAGAAAATATGTTCCATTAAAAAAAAAAAAAAAACATTAGCACCTGCGTAGCATGCTACACAGGTGCTAATGGCGAAATGCCCTTCAGTGGCTGGGCCCAACCTGTGGGGGCTTTGCTCGGGCCCTTAACTTGGGTGGTGGGTCGTTACCCACAGGGTGGGCCTGCCACCTTGGGGCACAATGTCTCACTCCAACTCATTTACTCCTTCACCATCCTTAAGCTCAGGTGTCGTACATGTGTGGCCCTTCTTATCACAGACAGTGCCTTAGTAGGAGGACTATCATGTCCATCTTTAGGTTTCCTTCACAAGTGGCCTTTAAATAGTGTACAAAACGCCTTCTCAGGCTCCCAACTTCACTTTGGGAGGTCCTGGGTGTGCCATGAATACAGCGGAGCCTGGCACATTTTGCATGGTGAAAGTTTTTTTCTTTCCTGCTTTCTTTTGTAAGTCCCTTTTTTGTGACTTTTTCCACTTGTTTATCCTTGTCCTGTATTAGCCGTGCCGCTGGTTCTGCCAGCTTTGTTGTGGTTTCCTTGGTTACTGCGGATGTTTTTTCAGACTTATGGGGTCCTTTTTTCGATTGTCTTCACCCGTCAAGCTTTGCCCGACAGCTTATTGTCACAGGAACAGGTACTTTACGCAGCCGCTCCTCGTGGCCCTGGCCCATCTGGGTAGCAAGCTCCTCTCCTTCTCTGCATGCTTCTTCCCAAGTTTCCCCATCTCCTTACGCCCATCTCACTGTGTGTCAGCCTGACACTCTCCAGATCGCTGCTCTGCCCCCCTCAGCTTCACCTCGGTGGCAGCAATCACAATTAGGTGGTGGAGATCATGGCAGCACCATGCGGTCTGGTAGCAGGGGCTCACTCGCTCCACGTCAGCAATTTGTAAAGTTCACGACTCTCCAGATAGGTAAGAGTTCTTGAAGACACTTTATTAAGCATCATATAAAAGCACCTGCTCTAGGCTGCCCACTGCTCCTATTCTATCTCAACCGCTCAACACGGAACCCAACAAACATTTCACTTAACTATGGAGCAGGTACATGTGCATTATAACATGAAACAAAGGCATCACTGGGCAGGTTATTAAAAGTGAGAACGAGAGTCTGCCCTTCACACCCAAAGGCAGGCACTTTGACAAATGTCAATAAAAAGCACACAACGTGCATCAGTCTGGAAATTCTTGGAAAAGGGCAACGTGAAAACCAAAATCCAGGCTTCCTGGTAAAATCACATGCATTGCCCTGATATGAGACCCATTGTCTCGATGAGTGACCAATAGTTTATTTATTTCTCCAATTCCCAACCACCTCTAAGCCTAAAAAGAAACTACGAGCACCTGTCCAAACTGTGGCCTAGATGGAATCGACTCTGTCTACGTGCAAGCATATGTTGACATATGACAACATACCTGGCTGCGTTAAAGCTGATATATGGGATGCAAAATTACAAGTTGGTTGTGAAGGAATCTTTAGACTGGCCTCAAGCCCAGGGACCGCATCCCTGCAGCACTGAAATCCCTTCACCGGCTCCCCATGGCTACAAGGATCAAGTTTAAGACCCTTTGCATTGTCCACAAGACTTTTTGGGGCCTGGGACCTACCTACCTGCAACGCTGCCTACATACATACTGTTCCTCACGAGCCCTCTGCTCATCTACCTCCAACCTTCTGCGAGTTAGCTGGTTCTCCAAGCAGAGATTTGGATGGAGATCCTTATCCTCAGCAGGTGTCTCCCTCTGGAATAGCCTCCCTCCGTCTTGGGCCTTATCTTCTTAAGTTCCGGAAACTCCTCAAGACATTTCTCTTCCTTCACTCTGCTAACCTAGCTCTCTGCTCTTTCCCTCTCTGCCTCCTCCTCATTACAGCTTGCTGACTGGCCGCCTGGTGTACCTCAGAGTCTCATAGGTCCCGGGCTCCTCGCCAGTCCTCTCTCGCACTTGCCTCAGGGCCCTACACCCCACCCATCTACTCTGCACTTCAGAAAAAAAACAAGAGAGTGCCTTTCTCTGCACTTACCCCAGGGTCCGCCGACCAGGTGCACTTGGACCTCCCCCTCCCTGTGACCATCTCTGCACTTGCACGATCCGAATGCACCGTGGCTGAAGATCGTCTTTCTGTTCTCCCTTGTCTTCTCCCCTTAATGGCACTGGGGAAACTGCAGAATAGCCATCAGGCCTATTTGCTGTGTCTAAACTGTTAAATGCATTTTACGTACTTACTCTGCCTGTGCACACTATTATCGCCTCAGAATTTCAAGGGCTCTGAGCGACTGTTTTTTCCCCATGTTCCCACCCTCCTTGAGCGCTTTAAAAACACTTGCCTGTTTATAGGCGCTCTAGAAATAAACAATACCTACCTATACCATCATCTGAAAAGGCAGGAGCAAGAGGAGCTGGGTTTGCATGGCCGTTTTGTATACATTTATTTTGGCTTGTGTTAACCAGTTGACAAGCCATAGATGGACAATATAGGGTTGAAACATATGCATGTCTGGGATAGCAATTAGCCTCACAGCTTGGTGGCAGGGGGATTCTGCCACAGACTTTGCACTCATTGCCGAGCTGGATGAAGTCCTTGATGGAGAGTGCCAGTGGTTGGAGTCCCTTTATAATTGATGAAAAATTAAGATTTTGATTAAGGCTATGGAGAGGTATGAGATTTGATTTACACTAGAATTGAATTGCTTTTTCTTCCTTAGATTTCACCTACTCCACATGATACAGACTAATCCTTGTAATGTGTGCTTTTTTCAATTTGTTTTGTTTTTAACCAGAACATTATTTTCTATTCACACGAAAAATTTAAAACATTTGAATTTCTATTGAGCATTTTCCATCTTATGATTAATGTCATATATGTAAGAGTTATGTGAGTGGTTCTCCTTAGATGATTTGTCCATAAATTGCAACAAATAAGGAGTTAGGACAAGGAAGGAACAAACCTGACATCCACAACCTAATGGAGTGTCTGAACCCAGTTATTTTTTACTTCGAGATACGGATAGGGGGCACACATATTTTGTGACTACCCCAGGTCCACCAATTCCTTTTCCAATGCCGCAGGTTTCAAAACTTCGGTTCGTGCTTGGAGCCATGGGATGCAACTGTCATGCATGTTTAAATTCTGCTGAAAACGGATGCTGTTGCCAAGGGCCGGCCTTTCAGGACAGTGGAAATGGCTTTCACGGAACCACCAGTGCCAGGTGACTTAACCCCTTCAGTGCCAAGGGTCAGTTTGCTCGTCTTTTTTGCATAGACTCACAGAACAGCCCGGCAGTCTTCTGGAGCAAGATGTTGGCTAGTTTTGTTGAAAGGCGACAGTTGGCTGTGCCCACTCCCATGGTGTCTGCTATGCAGGGTAGATCTGGAAACAACATTGTGGGGCGCTGCACTACCGGCCCCCCCTATTCCCTCCCCACTTCTCTGACCCCCAGATACATGGCCGAAGGATCCAGGCACCAAATTTCACTGGACTGGACACTTCACTGGGATGGCCCACAATGACCATGTACTTATGGGGCCCAATGCAGAGTTTGTCTTTCATACGTGCCTCCAGAGGAGGGCTGTTAAACCCTTCGATAGAGGGACTGGATCAAGGAAAGAAGGATACGCTTACAGATGTGTAGTACAAGGGTCCTAAAGAGGACCAGTCACTTCCCCCTTTTGGTGAGTGTTTTAAGGATCCTATTATGGACATTTTGGTGAAGCCAATGTCTGTCCCTGCCCTCAACCGAAACATTTGGATGACATACAGACCTGTATGTGTGGGGTGGTGTTGCCCCTGGTACTTATTTAACCACCCAGCTGTGGATATACCTCAAAACCTTTCTCTTTGTTTCCGCTTTCTCTCCTCCTGTCCACTGCTGATCTCCTGGCTGAAACTGACACTGCACTGGCTACCTAGCCACCCTCGGATCTCGGGCCCAGGTCCCCTCCCCTGCCAGTTGCACACCTGCACTGCCTTCCTGGCAACCCCTGCACTTGGGGACTGCTTTTCTGTATCCCTACAGTGCCTTTACCAGCAATTGACACTTGATGCCTGCACTTACCCTTTACCCTTGCACTTGCCAGCTGCTGGCCGTACTTTACTTATTGTGATTTATTCTATTATCCCTTGTACCGCACTTTCCACTTCCCCATTCCTATGCACTTGCGTGATCTGAATGTCACCAGGCCTAGTAGGACCGCTGTCTGTCTTCCCTCTGTTCCCCCTCCCTTTCCTCGTTGCGCCTTGAAACACTTGTGTATAGGCGCATTATAAATGCCATATCATATAATACTGCACATGCTCGGAGGGGACTGCTGGTAGGGCAGTGTGAAGGAGGAAGAGCAAGGTTGCACATAACCTGCTGACCAAATGATGCATCCTTCCATGAAGAGACATCCAAAGAATAATGGCCAACAAAGGCATGGGGAGTGGCCCATATGGATGCCCTAGAGATATTTGTGATGGGGACAGGTCTCTGGAAGGCTACTGATGCCATGTTCGCTCTGGTTGAATGACGGCAAGGATTTTCATGGACCTGAAGGTGAGATAGCTCATAAGCCTGCAAGAGACTATCCAACTAGCAATGGTAGCTTTAGCGGCCTTGTTTCCAGGAGGACCACCATAGGTAACGATGAGGGGGGGTGGTCTCAATTGCCCAATGACCCAGTTCTGTCCAAATAGCATTTTAAAGAGCTTGCAATATCGAGATTGAGCAGAGTCTCCTCTGCTGCGGAAGTTGTGAAGTCCGAGATTGGAGACAGGCAAAATATGTCCCTGGTTCAAGTGGAAGTCAGAAAGAGTCTTGGGAATAAAAGATGGAATAGTCTGGCCGATGATAAAAGGATCCTCAGACAAGAGGGCCTGGAGCTCGCTTGCTCTTCTTGCAAATGTAATGGCCACTAAAAAGGACGTCTTCCAAGTAAGATGGTCCAAGTCGCAAGAAACCAAACGCCTGGATGGCCTATGCAAAATCGCAGCGAAAACACTGAGGGCCAATTGAGGCACCGCCTCTCCAAGTAGTCTGAGGTGAACAAGCCCATAGAAGTGTCTCTTGACAAACTCATTCTTCCGCGAGGTATCCACTGTAGAATTAATATGAGCTGGTGATCCCCATGTCTTGCACGCTTTGAACATAAAGGAACCATTTCGTATTTGTCTATTTTCGAGAAAATGAGGGATACTAACCGAGATGCAAATACTAAGGACCCTTTTTGGAAGGACATCAAGTTTACTCATTGCTTCAAAAGTTTGAACGCATCATAACATAGCCTGGAGAACAACCTATGGTCAAAACACGCGTCGGCTGTATACTATCAATGACCACACGTTTCTTGATTAAAGTATGCAATTGAAACAACTGAGCCTTAATTGGATAAATTGACCAGTATAATACCAATCCAACACCAATTTGCATGTACTCTTAAGGATGCAAGTGTCTCCTATGGTGGTTATCAAGCCTGGAAAGGGGTGGTCCAAACTACTGATGTGCTCTCCAACGCCCCAAGAGATGTGGTACCAGCCTCCAGGAGCTTGGGTATGGGGCCAAGGATCAAGTGAGAGGGTGCCATCCTTGCATGGTGAGCATGTAAGGGGGGCAAGTTGAGCTGCACTTTCCCAGTGGGTCATGGCGGGCTGTGCCCTGCGAGGCACCAATGCAGCACCGGATCACCAAGCAGCAGGGAGCCACCAAAAGCAGAGGCGGCAGCCTGCTGCAGTGGGACTGCCAGAGGCAGGAAGGCACGACAGGCAGAGAGCCATTCCTGTTTGCCCCCAACAGTGTCCCCCTACAAAGATCCACCACCACCCAAGCAATATGGGTGAAAGCCATGAAAATGAACCACTAGTCGGGGTATTTGAATTCTGGAGGCCGGCTTCCAGGGGTGCTCCTTGGACCCATAATTCTTCCAATCCACAAGCTATTGCAGGGAGCCCCCAGACAAGTGAGAGTCAAGGATGGCTCGAACCACAAACTGATCAGGATCATCCACCTTGACAGTAGCTGGTTGCGCTGCCAGCTATGTTCCCACAAGCCATGGACGCAACAGTGGAATACTGGATGAATGTGGCGGAGGACCCAGTAGCGGCCTTCGAATCATGGTAGCAGCTTGCCACAGCGCTGCAGATACTTGGTGGCCACACAAACCTGGGAGCCCACCTACAAAAGGGGAACATACAGGTAGCATTCATTTGACTGCCTGGGCCTTGTATGCATTCTTATCGGCATGGAGGTCCATATGGATTGAAGCGTAAATCACTTTTGAAAGTACTGGGCTTCGTTCAGGTGTGCTCTGGTCAGCAGGGGTAGTTGAACCGGAAACATGTGACAAGTGATATCCATAAGTGGCAAAGAAGGGCAAATTGCCCATAGCAGAATGGAGCCCGTTTTGCAAGGCACATTGTGCTGCATTTGGCAGGTTGTACCAAGACTCCTGGCTTTGCAGAGAGAAAAAAAACTCAAGTACTGTTCTAGTGTCTGATACATGCATTCTGTTTCACCAACTGTCTGGAGAGGATTGCTGATAGGGAAGCAAAAACCCAAACCCGGGGCCCTCAAACTACGCGAGAAAGAAGGTGTCAACTGGCTTCCTTGTCTGATATTAGAACTGAATCCGGAGGTTAGAACTGAACCAAGTCTGTGAATGTGAACAATGTATTAAAAAAACAATGTTTCCATTACTGCGGCCAATGGTGGTACACGGGTGAAGTGAGCCGCTTTGGTTAGGGATTTGACAACCATTTGATCTGGTTCCTACCTTGCACTCATGGCAACGGTAAGTGTACTTGGGAACAGGCAGTATGGGAAGAGCATGCAACAAAGCTCTGGGTTTTGAGGCATTGTTCTTGGACTGGGTGCAAACAGGGCATGAATGTAAGATTGCACTTCTGTACGACAGGGATAGCACCAGAACCATCTTTGCATCAATTTGTATCAAAATCAGTCTCTGTCAAGCTTGGCAAGTAGGCTTGGATGGTCTGTTCAAAGGCAAACTGAGGCCACTATCAAGGTACTATATGGGTGATTCTGATGAATGGTGAACTGGTGGAAGGTGAGCACTAGGAGATAATCTCAGAGTGCCTGTGCCACAATATCTGGACAATCAACAAGAAACTCCACACCACGTTATGGCTTCCCCGATTACTGTGGTGCAGGGACAGCGCAACCATGGACAGGGAAGGCAGATGCTGTATTTCGGTGTGTGACAAAGGAGGACCCAGGTAACAAAGCGGGGTACCCTCACAGTGATGAAGGAGGACCCAAGTAACAAAGTGGGTGACCCTCGCAGATTAATAATGCAGGTCTGACGCGAAAGAAGTGGAATCAGAACATGACCAAGCAGAGGAGTAGGAGTCAAGAGAACAAGCTTGTGGCAGTCAAGTTTGGGAGGGCAAGCTGAAGGCAGACTACAGAGAAGATGGACTGTGTAGGCAGGAGGATGGGAGACGAGGAAAGAACAAAGCAAAGGAAGAAAGAACAAGGCAAAGGAAGGCTGGACAGACAGAAAGTTAGCCAGGAAGCTGAAACGGGGAAGAGAAAGTCTAGCAAGCTACAAATCTAAGAGTGTTAAGAGGCTCATAGTCTTGTCTTACAGCAATTTAAATGGACCACTTGCACAAAACCAAGACTCTGCATCCCTGCGCTGGTAGTCATGGCAGCAGGGATGCACCCGATCAACAAGTCTTCTGTGAATGCATGGACTAGACACACTGGCACCCACAGATGCCAGGCCTACCACAATCCGCTGTGTTCCCTGCATGCCCACTATCCACCACCTGTGCTAGTTGCACTCCTCAAGCATCCCATCGCCATGCACCTATGTGGGTAGACCCACCAGTAAGGTGAGAGGCATGTGGGATAAATGATCGAGGCATGTCCTGTCCGGGGTGGTCAGCCACTTTGGAATCATGACACCATTGTAGTACCTGTTGTTGAATAGGTATAGCGTGAATGTACAGCAGGTCTTCCCTGAACTGAAGTACATCCCTGAGGACACAACTACATGGATACGGAGGGTTGCACAACCTCTCAATCCTTCAAGGCTGAAAAAAAAGAGATCTCAGCAGTGCAACAGAAAAAGGTATCTGAAAGGATAGGTTTTGTAGCAGGAGGGATCGACGAGCCAACAGATTCCTGTTGTCCATTCCTACAGGATCAAGTGCCCCTTACAAATGGGGATGCCATTCCTGGAAGGAAGCTCCTACGGACAATTCCCTTTCAGTGATCATGTAGTTCTTCTTTGCCTCAGCCAAGCACCGGGTAGAATACGCCATGCAATGCAACTCCTGAGTTGATAGGCAATGCTGTGATAAAATCGCCTGTAGAGATAGCGCAGAGGCATCAGCCTCAACCAGGTAAGGAACCTCTGCTTATGGATGCAAAAGAACCGGGGCAGCAATAAACGCCTGCTTTAGTCGATCAAAGGCTTGTTCATCATCCTGGTTCCGTGCAAAGCAATGTCCTTTTCTCGTCAGGCACGTTAAGGGTGTCACCAGTGGCAATAAATCATGGCTAAAATTTGGTAGCCCACAAAACTCTAGACTTCCTTCACGGAGCCAAGAGTGGGCCAATCAGTGATGGCCTTGGTTTGCTCGGATCCATAGCAATCCCTGTTTGGGAGATGACGAAACCCAAAAATATAATAGTGAACATGTGGAAGGTGCAACCTTTTCCATTCATGCCTAGAGTGAATAAAGGTTAAGAGTCACCTCACTATCTGCACTTCCCACTAATGTCTAAATGAGCCATAGTTGAATGGACCACTGTGCATATAGGAGGCTAATTAAAATACAACCTGCAGAGTAATTCAAGTTAACAAGTATATGCTTATGCTAGATAATTTTTAATGTTTCCATATACAAAAACAAAAAGATGCCACGCCGCCAACATGCGTTTCAACACTAACTGGGCCGTCTTCAGGGCGTAAAAAAAGTAACCGAAGTAAACCAGTATAGCTAACAATGCAGTAACCAATGGTGAGCAGTCCATAGTTTGAACATGAATTAGATTTGTTACAATCCATTAAGATCCATTAAAATTTCACATCATTTCAATGTCACAAATTAAATTCTCTAGTGATTCTAAATTTATTCATCACATCTTGAAGAAACATTGGAATCGATTATTATTCGATCCAGACTTGGTACCATATGTTTCAGAGAAACCGAGTATCATATTCTCCAAAGCCCCAACTCTCAGAAACCTTTTGAGCCCCTCTTTTTTGGAATCTGGTTCTAATAGACAGGACAATTGGTTATCCAGGAATATCAAACCCATTGGTTTTCATAAATGTGGTATCTGTAACCTCTGTAAGTTTGCCCTGTCACCAACCAAAGTATTCACCTGCCATTGGGAGCTTAAAGTTAATATCATGGATTTCATTAATTGTCGCTCCAAATACATTACATATGCAATTATATGTGTAAAGTGTAAGTTGGCAGTACCATCCGGGAACTGAGAATAAGGATCAGAGAACACCTTGCCAATTTGAACAGCCAAGACCAAACTGTCTTTTGCACAACATTGGCAAATGCAACACCAAATGGCACATCGATGTGACAGCAAATTTGTGGGTCTGAAACACATCAAGCCACACATAAGAGGTGGAGACAGACCGCTGAGAAGAAGGAGCACGCATGATCTGCAAATTACGATGTGTACAGCTTGGACTCAACCAGGAACACAAACTAAATGTATTTTTATGAGTAAGTCTATTATACACGTTATTTGCTGTTCTGGTTGCTGCTGCCACATCCCAACAGGTTTATATCTGGCAAAGTCCACTAGGGTTTGATCCCTCACTTCAATCTAATGTATGGCATACGTGCAATGAAATATGAATAACAGGCAATCTAGATATCAGCTACGATGTATTCTTATCTTAAGAGCTATTCCAACCCAAATTGAGTATTGGCTCTAGCTTTATGACGATATATTTCTCTCCCAGCCACTCTGGTGCTTTACTTCACTTGCTCTGGCTTGCAAAAAAATGTCTAGATTTACACGTTCGTACCAAGTACATGTAATGATAAAACCTGTGTTTTAGGTTGTATGTTGCAAAAACGTCTATGGAAACATTTTTATCTTCTTTTCGGAACATACGAGAGTGCGTGTGCTAATGGATCATTTTTCTTCAAAACGTTTTTTTTTTCCTTTTCCATCTCGTCTCTCCACTGTATCAAGTGTAAAGTCACACTAACATTTAATTATAAAGGCTTGTAGTATATCAGCAATTTAATTCCAAGGTAGTAAAGGAATAAAAACATTAGCAATACTGTTCAGTACTCTACGTTTGTAATCACATTCCCTTCCGTTATTGGCAAGTAGGTTATTACTACGTGCACTTTACCTTACACTACGTGACAGCATAAATACAGACTCCTTTTAGGTAAAATGCTAAACACATAGCCACATACTGTGCAGATTTTGTTGATAGGCGTGTAAATAAATCTTCACCGTTCCAAGAATATGCTACAAACCATTAGCAGTATTTAAATGTTAGCATCTACAACACGTTCGAACGATGTCTTAATTAAATTTTTACATCACAGGCCGGTTCTAGGCCGATGCAGGCAACGCCCACATTCCACTAGCCTCCGTGCAGATACACGCCGAGATGGCAGGAGTCTGCAGCCTCGCGCGCATTTAAGCGTTTGAAATTGGTAAGCTGGCAAGGACTCAGTGTTCAGATGAGCACAAGTATATTTTTCATATTCTCTTTTACGAGCCATCTAAGAACACATGGCACTCCTTCAAATCTATGTAATTCAGACACACGCGAACGGGTTCAAACGTATACTTTCCTTTTTATTTTGCTTCCGCTACTCGTCCTGCTGTAACAACGGCAACATAAGCAGACAACTATTCGCCCGTTTAAACCACCTGTTTCAGAACACCATATCAATGGGAAATCCCCCCTCACTAACGTGACAGGGGGTTTAGATTCTATTAAAGACAGGAGGCGAGTATTATGCATTTCCATCTTTACTCTGAAACCACAGCAGCAAAGAAAAAACTTTACAAACAAAAAGTTTCAACAACAGAACTAGATAAGAGTTCAATGTCCATGCGTGGGGAACTCCCCAAACCATCATGGAGGACAGGTCATGCCCTGCAGGGAACCAATGAGCAGGGACCCTCCTCTATATATATCCATTACTCTAACCCCAACCCCTCTTTCTGCAGCTGTCTTGCACCAGACGTCCAATGAAACGGTTGAACTGCGTAGCGCGGAGAAAGGATCCAGCGAAACTAGAGATCTCAACCTTCCCACAGCCTGAATCTATGACGAAGTTCTTCTGGATAGGACTTCTCACCCAAATCTGAAACAATATGAAATATAACAGGGTGGGTGGAAGCAGAACAGCCAATACAAAGGGAGGGTGGGATAATACTCGCCTCCTGTCTTTAATAGAATCTAAACCCCCTGTCACGTTAGTGAGGGGGATTTCCCATTCTATGGCATGACAGGAGGCTTCATATTATGCAAGTTCAAAGCCCTTGCATCCCAATCCAAATCCCAACCTGAGCAATACACTAGTGATAAAATAAAATTATTATTCCACATATTATTCCCATGACCAAACAGCTGCTTTGACAATTCCCTACCCCAGGAGAGCATCTTAAACACTATAGCATCTTCCATTGAAGGACCAAGGAGCAATTAACTCCCTTTCTCTGCAAATCTACTTAATCCATATGGCCCAAGGGTAAGAGACCCCGCAATAATGTTCCCACAGGAAAGCAGCTGAGAGGTATTTAGGGGTTAAGTCCAATTTAAGCATTTAAAAACACTTAAAAACTTATACATTAGAAAATTACCCAGACCTGGATAATAAATGGAGGAAACCCTATGGGTACCCAATCTGGCAATAAATCCTGACCCCCGGGAGAACATTCCACTGTCCATATCTAAAGGGCTGAAACAGGAGATGTACTTTAACAGGAAAGAAACTCCACATGGATAACTTTGAAAACAGTTGTAGCACAGACAATCCTTACTTGAAAAAACAAAGATGTGGTAATACCATATGATATAATCGAAGCCGATAAGAAACACCTAGTCAAGGTGGAACCCCAAAACCAATGGACCTGAAGGTCCCGCGCACCAAGTACTGCTAACCACCGTTTTCACCCTTAGCGACCATGTTTCGCTGCGATAATGGCAGTAAAATGCAATCATTGGCATGTAAAGTAGCCTTCGTAGACCGTTCTACCAGAACAACCTATTTCCGTTAAGGGAGAAACAGAAGCAAAATCTTATCACATACCCATTCACTGAATAGCCGCCATCTAAAAGAAAACAGGCTTATTAAAGGCTTTCCAAAAGTCCTTGATGACCCAGATAGTGCACTGCGCAAAGAACTTCTGAAGCCCCAGGAAAAGATGCAAATATATTCTAATGAATAACAGAGGAACCATAAGAGAGAAGTGACAGGCAGAGATAGAGAAAGGTGGATAGGGATGACACTAGACAACATGCACCGTAAAATCCTATAGGGATGGGAACCATCCCCTCCCGAGAAGGCCCCAAAAGGAACCGAGCAATCCCAGAGGAACCGTCCGAAGACAGTGGGCAGGCATCCACCTTCTCACAAGGAAAAGAGATCACCCAATCGGAACTCCAACCGTACCAGATTGAGGCCAAGAGAGAGCTAATAATGTAGCTTTCATAAAGCGCTACACACCATCAGGCATCTGAGCCCTGCTTGTTATAACACACGAAGTGTGGAGCTCATTTATCGATCTCGCAAGTATGAAAGGCTGAGTGTGGCTCTGCCCATTGGATCCTGCATCAGCAGGTTTTGCACAGATGTTAAAGCGAGTGATGCACTTGCTGAGTTATCGGACCGACATCCTGATTGACAATATGTTGCTCCAGACATAAGCTAACTGGAATTGATCTTAGAGAAAGGCTCTTGTGTGTAACAGGGTTAGGTAACTGTTCCAAAGGCTGATCTAAATGCGAGAGCAATAGATACTCGCGGGGTGCTTGGAACAATGACACGGAAGGAGCTGGCCCTCTGCCCATCTAGGTTAACTAGCTAAGGGAAAAAAATCACCCTTTCCAGGGGAGAAAACTGCTAACTCCTTACTTAAGTACAGTCTATCATCCCAAAGGATAAGATGCAGAGTTATAATGACGTGCCTAAAACCAAGAACAAACTCTGTGATTGCGGAAGGGACATCTCTAACTGTATCCAAGAAACAAATATATATATATATATATGGGATACATTACTCACCGTAATCGTATTTCTGATGCTTGTATCTGCTTAGATTCACATGCTGTGCATAGGCCGACATCTAGTGGAAGCTGCGGAGTATTACAGTTTGTTTTTCGAAAATCGAAAAAGGGCGTCGACACAGGGCGTGCCAGTAATACTATCCCTAGTGTGACGTCCACTGTACCCATGATCCCTCACGCGTCTAGGATCCCCAGATTGTGTTTTTCCTGACATGAGGTAGCATGAGGAGTAGCGTGAGTACAGATCGTCCAAGCAGATAGACAGAAAGGTAAGACTACAAGCAACCATGCGCCTTCTCTCGGAGGGGAGGAAGGGTGGGTCGCATGTGAATCTAAGCAGATACAAGCATCAGAAATACGATTACGGTGAGTAATGTATCCCTTCTGAGGCTTGTGGAATCTGCTTAGATCACATGCTGTGCATAGATTAGCGAGCAGTACCAGAAGAAGGAGGTGGGATGTGAGAAGGGTCATGAGCAAACAGGTGTCTTAGAACCGCTTGTCCCACTTGTGTATCTGTCTTGGAATGAGTGTCAATGCAGTAATGCTGAGTAAAAGTGTGAATAGAGCTCCAAGTAGCTGCTTTGCAAATGGTGTCGAGGGGAACATTTGCAATGAAAGCCAGAGTGGCCCCAATGCCTCTAGTAGAGTGGGCCCTTGGTGTAAATGGCAGAGTCTTTTTAGAAAGAGAGTAACACAGCTGTATACAGTTGATAATCCACTTAGAGATAGCGCCCTTAGAGACGCGATCCCCCTCTCTGCCTGTAGCTACGGAGACAAACAGTTGATCTGTTTTCCTTAGCGGTCTGGTTTTATTTACATAGTATAAGACCGCCCTACGCACATCTAGGGTGTGTAGTTTCACCTCAGCCGAGCTTTGTGGGTTTTGGAAGAAAGCCGGAAGCTCGATGGACTGGTTTACATGGAACTTGGATATGAATTTTGGTGAGAACCTAGGGTGTGTGCGTAAAACCAGTTTGTCCTTGTGGATAGTAAAGAAAGGATCTTGCACTGACAGAGCCTGAATTTCACTGACCCTTCTTATGGAGGTAATGGCTACAAAGAAGGCCGTTTTATAAGTCAGGTGTTTGAGACTACTTTTATGCATGGGTTCGAAGGGGGGCCCCATGAGCTTAGCTAGCACCACGTTGAGGTCCCATCCTGGCGGTGGGTTTCGAAATAGGAGGGTGAAGTCTCTTTACTCCTTCCATGAAGGCTTTAACCACTGGTACTTTCCACCACGAGACCCTGTTATGGGATGTGGTGTAAGCCGAGAGGGCTGCCAGGTGTACTTTCAGAGAATTAAAAACCAACCCTGCATCCAGCAGGTGGAGCATGTATGTTACAACGTTGGAAGGAGTGCAATCAACCGGGTTGATTTGTTTATTCTGGCACCAGATAACGAATCTTTTCCACTTGTCAAAGTAACAGTGTCTTGTATTTGGTTTCCTGGACTCTTTTAGAATGTCCATACACCTCTGTGGTAATTTGAGATGTCCAAACTCTATGACTTCAGGAGCCATGCTGCTAGGTTCATAGAGTTGGGTTCCTGATGCAGTGTTTGACCTTGTTGCTGGGACAGAAGGTTGTACCAGGCTGGGAGTCTGATGGGCTCGCACACCGCCATCCTGCGTAGGTGTGGAAACCATGGTTGTCTCGCCCACATGGGAGCAACTAGGATGAGTGTCATTGATTCCTTGCTATAGTGGGGAAACCCCACTGAGAGAAGAGATCTTCTACTACGTCTCTGTGAAGGACCCATTCGTGTTCTTCTGGGAGGGGGTCTCTGCTTAGAGCATCCGCTAGGGAATTGAGCTCCCCTGGAACATGTTGCGATGACAGGAAGATGTTCCGTCTGAGTGCCCATATCCAGATTTTCTGGGCAAGCTTGGACAGATTTGGCGAACGAGTCCCTCCTTGCTTGTTCAGATAGAACATGGCTGTCGTGCTGTCCGTCCTGATCTGCACCGACAAGTTCAGTAGATGGGGCTCGAACGCCTGCAGCGCTCGGAATACTGCCAGAAGCTCTAGCAGATTGATGTGGTTCTTGGCTACTGAGTGAGACCAGAGACCCTGAGCTGTGTGGTGGAGATGGTGAGCTCCCCACCCAGTCAGGCATGCATCTGTAGTAACCACTGCCTGTACTTCGGGATCGTAAAAGGGTTTCCCCTTTGCGATATTCTCTCTTGTCCACCAGTGTAGGCTCTGTACGAGTGTTGGCGAAACGACCACTAGATCGTCCCACTGACCACTTGCCTGAGACCAATGTTTCGCCAACCATTCCTGCATGGGACGCAGACGCGCGTGGGGGACCAGGTAAATGCATGACGCCATCATGCCCAGTAACCGCATAGCTTTGCGTACTGTTATCTGTTGACCTGACTGATAATGCAGAATTTGCAGAAGTATATTCCGAATTCTTTCTTCCGAAGGGAAGGTCAATTCTCTCCGAGTATCTAGGAAAGCTCCTAGAAACTGTTTTGAGGTGCTTGGCACCAGACTTGACTTCTTCTCGTTGATAGAGAAGCCTAATTCGTGGAGGAGGTCGATAGTCCTCTGAATGTTTGATCTGCAGATTCCTGGGGTTTCCCCCGTTATGAGCCAGTCGTCTAGATAAGGGTACACTGGGATTGCCTCCCTGCGTAGGTGTGCAGCTGCCACCGCCAGTACCTTGGTGAATACCCTTGGTGCTGAAGCTATCCCGAAGGGCAGTACCTTGAATTGGTAGTGGCGACTGTCCACCTTGAAGCGCAAGTATTTTCTGTGCGCCGGGAGCATAGAAATATGAAAATAGGCATCTTTCATATCCAAGGTTGCCATGTAATCCCCCTTTTTTAGGAGTGGGATTACCTCTTGTAGCGTGGTCATACGGAATTTTTGGGGCTTGACATACTTGTTGGCAGGCCGTAAGTCCAATACTGGGCGCATTGTTAAATCTTTCTTTGGCACAAGGAAGTAAGTTGAATAGATACCCTTGTTTACCTGGTGTCCTGGGACGAGTTCTATCGCGTCCTTTAGGAGCAGATTGTAGATTTCCTCGAGGAGGATCTTTTGATGTTCTAAAGAGTGGACTTTTTGTCTTGGAGGGTGGTTTCGGGGACGTTGCAGTAGTTCTATACAGTACCCCTTGGATACCGTCGACAGCACCCATCTGTCGGATGTTATCCCTTCCCATGCCTGGGTGAAGCTGGATATTCGTCCCCCTACTGGGGTTGCATGGGAAGGGACCCTGAAATGAGCGTCACTGCTTTGGTGGAGGCGTGCCGCCTCCTTTACTGGGGCTGCCTCTGCCTCTACCACGTCCTCTTCTACTAGCCCTACCATACCCCTGGGTAGACTGTTGTGAGTTGGTGTTCCACTGTGTACCCTGGGTGTGGGAATAGCTATTTCCTCTATTGGAATTTTGGCCGCGGGGGCGACGAAAATTGCCGTTCCCTCTTTGGTTAGGTGGTTTTGTAGTTAACTGGCCAAGGGATTTGAGGGTGTCGAATTCCTCCTTAGCGTTTTTTAGTGCGTCCTCGACTGCCTTTCCAAACAGGAGATCACTTTCCACTGGTTTGTCTAAGAGTGCAGCTTGTGTTTCTGCTCTGAATCCCGACTGCCTCAACCAAGCATGTCTTTTGATGACAGTCCCCTCTGCTATAATTCTACCCGCATTGTCTGCGGCGTCTAAAGTTGCTTTTAAAATGCAGCCGGAGACGTTTCTTCCCTCTGCACAAATGCGAGATAGCTGGGGCTCTTAAGGGGTTCGGGAGCGGAATCTATTAGTGCTGCCACTTCTTCCCACTGATGGCAGTTGTAGCTGGCCAACAGTGTGGTGGAATTCGCGATTCTGGTTTGGTAGGCTGCCGTGGAAGCTACTTTTCTACCAAAACCATAGAGTTTCTTACTTTCCTTGTCGGGGGGAGCCTCCGAGGAAGATAATGGGGTTCCAGCTCTCTTGCGGGTGTTAGTTACGACTAGAGAGTCTGGCTTAAGTTGGCCTCTAATATATAGAGGGTCCGACTGGGCTGCTTTAAACAGCTTCTCTACTCTCGGGTTTACAGATCTTGTCAGGTTTGGGTTGACAAGGGATGGTGCTATTCTGCGTTGAATAGATTTCAGGATGGGAAAGGTCTGGGCTACTGTCTTCCTTTCCCCTATTAGTTCCTCCGCGAAGTCCCTCTCTTCTTGGACACCTTGTGTGTCTATGTGGAAGTGGTTAGCTGCCCGAGAGAGCAGTTCATTCAGGAGGGGCTGATTATCTATTGGGGAATCAGACACTGGGGCTTCCCTTTCGACTGGTGAGTCCATTCTGAAAATATCTGGGCTATTTTCTGGCTCATCCTCGTCTTCGTCCTCCCCGTAATAATCTGACACTGCGAGATCTTCTGGTGTCTCAAAATCCTGGCCCTCTATAAGGGAAGAGTCTCCTTGGCCTGTAGGGAAAAGGCAAGAATAGGGTTGGACCTCGAAGGGGTCTGAAGCCTTTACTGGTGTCTCGACCCGGGGCCTTTTATTTGAAGGGATAGGGTCCCTTGAACCTGAGGGAGAAGATTCCTGAGGGTTTAAAGCTAGTAGTTGGTCAGGGTGTCTTTCGAAGAAATTTGCTAAGGAGGACATCCTTGACATTACTCTGTCAATGTCCTCGCATGACCAGAGTTTTGAGCTTGGGGTGACCTTGCTGGAACTCTCTATGGACTGTCCCTGAGAAGACTTGGACGGGGAAGTCAGTTCTATTGTTGTGGGGGATTGCAAGGGTTGTTTCCTTTGTTGCTTACCCCCTTCCCCGTGGGTGGAAGTGTGTTTACCCTTTCCCTTATCTTTCGACGCCTGGCGTCGAGGATCGGAGGTGGAATCCCTGTGTTTCGACCTAGGCTTCGAAACTGGGCCCTCCTCACTCCCAAGTGATGTACCCTTTCCCTGGGGTGCAGGCTGGGGATGGAAGCCGTGTTCGTCTCCGGACGAGTGATCTTCCGTGATGTTAATGGGCGAGGCACTATGTGCAAGTGTGGAGGCTTGCCTGACGTCGTGCGGCGACCTCGACCGGGACCGCCCAGAGGAGGTCCTTTCGGACCGCTCCTTCTGTGCCTCTTTCCGAGGTTTCGACGACGTCGAATCTCGGGTGGGTTTTTTGTGTTTAGCGTGTGTATGTGTAACGCTCTTGTCGCCGGGGGACTTCCCCATAGTCGCCGGGACGGACGACCTTCCGAGGCCGGGGACGTGCGTTAGGCTGTCTTTCGACGCCTTGGTGCCTTCGCCGTCCGAAAGTCCGGCGTCGCTGCCGTCGCTGAAGGTACCCTCCGCCTCCATAGCTGCTAGCTTGGCGTGGTGGGCCCAACGCTTGGTGGAGCGGTCCTTAAGAGTCTTTGTCTTAAACCTGCTACAGGCCCTGCAACCCGCCTCGGGGTGGTCTCTGGGCAGGCAAAGGTTGCACGTAGCGTGCTTATCTACCCAAGGGTATTTCTTATTACATTTGGGGCAAAACTGAAAGGGCGTACCCTCCATACGCGCCTCTGGGCAGCGGGCAAGTGTGTGTAGGTAAGAAGGTGTCTATAACCGAGTGTGGAAGTGTACCACCCCCCACTCTCCCTACTTGTAGGGCCGAGGCCAGCGGCCCAGGCCCGAGCCGAGGCGGAAGCCTCAAGGCCCAATCCGTCGGGTTTCGACGTTGATCTCCTCCCCGGTTCGGCGTCGAGATGCTGGTCGACGTAAGGGTGACAAAATGGGGCAAATTAGAATTAGTTTTAAGTGTAAATATGGCAAAGCCAGGGAACTCCGATGAAGTGCTTCCGACCAGAATGGCGGAAAAAAACAATCTGGGGATCCTAGACGCGTGAGGGATCATGGGTACAGTGGACGTCACACTAGGGATAGTATTACTGGCACGCCCTGTGTCGACGCCCTTTTTCGATTTTCGAAAAACAAACTGTAATACTCCGCAGCTTCCACTAGATGTCGGCCTATGCACAGCATGTGATCTAAGCAGATTCCACAAGCCTCAGAAATATATATATATATATATATATACACACACACGCCAGAACCTTTGGAACCTCGGTGAGTTATCACCTTCTTCATTAACTTGGTGACACCAGGGGCTGAAGGGAAAGGCCAAACTGAAAGGGAGGGACAATGATAAGAGTGAACCCATCAGTAGAACTGACGCGGAAACTCCTGAGGGGAGGAATAATGGAGGAAACCCCCCAACACTAACCCTCGAGGTCTAATACGACCATACCATCTTCCAGGAGACAGAAAACAACGAGCATAACAATACTTCCATTTAAAGAGTGCCACAAATATATGTTAAAACTTCTAAAATACTTATTATTAGAAGTATCCTATATGTCCACTCCCAATTAGTGAGAGCATATTTATCTCATTCATAATTGAGAAACCGTGAGGGAGGTTGTTATCACCGCCCCTTCTAAAATGAGGGCAAGGGAAAAACTGACAGAGGAAGAGCACAAATAGGATCCTTGTTAACCCACAGCAACCCCCAGGGGTTTGAGATGAACATCATCTACGAAAACACGGAACACCAAAGGCATTACAGGAGATATCCTATGACTAGCAGGACTGCTGTCGGCACAATCCTTCCAAAGGAGCAAAAAACACCATGCTCAAGCCCCTCGAGCAGAGGAGTAACTGTGCGCACCTCTTGATGCACCTTCTACCGGATAGGTAGACTCAGGAAAACATCCAAAGGAGCTGCTCCCTTCTCCTGAGGGGCAAGATCTTAATAAAGCCACCTGTTCAATAATAATTTGAGATGAAATCGCACAGGTAAGGGCTTAGGTCATCCTGTGGCCGTGAAGGTTTCCCATCGAAGCCGAGCAGGCAATCGCTCTTATAATCCAGTCCTTCATGATCCACACATTTTCAAGTGCTAGTATTATAATCCGAACCTGGATTGTATAGTTCAACCTCTCAGAGGAATGCGTTGCCCTTGAGCCATCCCTTCTCACAAGAGGGGTAACTACGCCGCTCCGTAAGAGCAGAGGCGCCGTCTTTGCCGAGCAGGCAAACAGATCTCGATCAAGTAGCCCAGTACTTGCACATCAAATAGTGAACATAGAGGTTACATCCCTCTTTAGCTAGTGAGCAAACTGGGTTATACATGAATTAAAAAAAACAGATACCCTCTTCCTTCGTAGGGTCCTACCCCTTATGTCCCCTAGGGCAAAGAAGGATACCCAGGACTGTGCAATCAATGTTGAGAGGGTTATCTCACAAAACAAGAGGATGGCACTGTCTCCCAAGACCGCCCCCCTGATGAGGGAAGAAGGCTAAGGTTCTTAACGCCTCATGAAGGCAAGTAGGGTCCGCCAAATTAACTGACACAGAAACCAAGGACCATGCATTAGGGGAGATATATATTAAGAAAACAGGATATGAGGAACAGACCAGAACTGTGGGTACACCCCCTAACCTGCGAACTTAACCCCTTCAGGGGAGGAGAAACCTAAAGGAAAACGGACTGAGTTGTCCTGAACTTACCTAACGGAAAAAGAGAGAGAGAGGGGTAATTAAGCAGACATTTCTTTTACCCGGTAAAGGGACATGAAATATCATTCTAGTACAGGATTGTGCCTGAATGATGGCTGGATAGGAAGGCCCAAGCCCCCTCTAGGTCATTTAACAACTTCCTCCACCAACCCCTGTCTTTTCTTTGAAGGATAAAGTGAGAAAACAAATAAAACAAACACAATAGTTGTTTGAACAAAGAGAAGCGGCAATGCTTCACACACAGCTTAACCATTGCTGTGTCAAAGGAATACGCCAAGCAAGCGCACCACAAGCTGCTTACCCGAGCAGGGTATGGAAGTCAGCAGCACGCCAGGGAACAACCCTCGCATCCAAACTCAGGTGAAACCTGAAGCCGAGCAGGCAGCGCCACTCAAAATAAATGTGCTGAAATTCTGACGCAAGATACCCACAAATAGTGAGACACCTTGTAGTATTTTGTATTTCATTTCTAAAATGTAAAGGTGGTGCATGGCGCTCCCCTCATCTGCGCTTCAGTAAGCAAAGCTGTTGCCAGGGCGCGCATGGGGATTGAAATGGGAGACCCATATGTGGAAGCCTGCACCTTTCCCATAAGGATTACTTTAAAGGGAAAACCCCCTTTTATCTCATTTGGTATAAAGTGAACAATTTAGCATTCATAAGTCAGCAATTATATATATAGCGCTACAAACCCACAGGTATCCAAGCGCTGCTCAACCCTACCCCTGGGGTCAGGGCAGCGTATAAGAAAGGAAAATTCCCTTATGGATAAATTCAAAAATTTGACATTCATAATTCAGCATAAAAAGATTTAAATTTGTTTTTAAATCATGCCAAGGATGTTCCAGACCTTGGATTAGAATCAGGTCTCCAGCATTCCAAGACCAAGCACTTACCATTTGAGCCACTGGTGGCTGTACTAGCTACAGGAGAAAAAAGCGCTACTCAGCCCTACCCCTTGGATGTGCGTGCGAGGTCCGAAGCAAAGGCTTCAAAGACCCGCGCTGACAAATACTCTCAAAATAAAAGAAAACATAACTGGGCGCACTAGGCACACCAACCCACGCGTGACAGGCCTGTAAGAAACAGCTTCTAAATGGGCCTCACGCGGAAAATAAACAAGATAAACAAAGGGTGTGCACGGGAGGTCTGAAGCCCAGGCTTCAAAGACCCAGCACAGCTGACATTCTGTACATAAATCACGCTGGACAGGCCTGAAGCTAAAGCTTTAGCTTCCACAAGGGCCCACGCTACTGCCCGCATTATCTCAGAAAGAAAGTAAAATAAACACACAGCTCGGCGCTGCCAGGCGCCCCAAACCCATAAAAGGAACCATACTGCAGGAAGAAGCACGGGCGCTCGTGGCCCATTAATTCTGTTAGACGCCACAAAGTAAGTGGCTGTTCAAATAACACAGCAAATAAATTTAAAATAAGGAAACACAATTTTCCAAAGTGAAAGCCGCAAGGCACACATATATATGCAACACCAATTAATATGGCAAACACTGACTAATATGTAAGACACAACTGAAAGGGGTGACTTAGCTCTGTGGTGTCAGCAGCAAAGAAAGAGGGGTTGGGGTTAGAGTAATGGATATATATATATATATATATATATAGAGGAGGGTCCCTGCTCATTGGTTCCCTGCAGGGCATGACCTGTCCTCCATGATGGTTTGGGGAGTTCCCCATGCATGGACATTGAACTCTTATTTAGTTCTGTTTTGAAACTTTTTGTTTGTAAAGTTTTTTCTTTGCTGCTGTGGTTTCAGAGTAAAGATGGAAATGCATAATGTGAAGCCTCCTGTCATGCCATAGAATTGGAAACACATATCCCACTGCGAGCAAAACATTGGGACTGGCGGGTAAGACCCTGAATACCTTTTATTCTGCCATGTGAATTAAAAATTGCGAGTTTTCTTTATACCAGTGCCTGACTTTGATAAAACATTAGACCCACTTTCTATTTCAGACTAAAATATATCCTATGAAAATTGAATTCTATCTAGCAGTGTCAATTACTATAAACGCAGCAGTTTCATGAACAAAGCCCAATACCTCTATGATACAACATCAGGTAACTTCAACTAACTAACCTATTTGGGATGTGAATATGCGCAACTGTTGTGTAGATATGAACTCATACAATACAATGAGCATTCAACTCATGATAT
Source organism: Ambystoma mexicanum (assembly GCF_040938575.1). Classification (NCBI taxonomy): domain Eukaryota; kingdom Metazoa; phylum Chordata; class Amphibia; order Caudata; family Ambystomatidae; genus Ambystoma; species Ambystoma mexicanum. The sequence goes on from NC_090925.1 coordinate 837,024,322, forward strand.
CTGTTTTTTTTTTCTCTTCCCCCCTCACTCTGTTCTCCCTGTTCCTCCCTTCCTCTATGCAGTTCGACTGTTCTTGACATTCAAATGATGTGAAATTGTAATGGATCTTAATGGATTTTAACAAATCTAATTCATGTTCAAACTATGGACTGCTCACCATTGGTTACTGCACTGTTAGCTATACTGGTTTACTTCAGTTCCTTTTTTTACGCCCTGAAGACGCACCAATTAGGGTTGAAACACGAGTTGGCGGCGTGGCGTCCTTTTGTTTTTGTATATGGAAACATTAAAAATGATCTAGCATAAGCATATACTTGTTAACTTGAATTACTCTGCAGGTTGTATTTTAATGAACCTCCTATATGCACAGTGGTCCATTCAACTATTTCTCATTTAGACATTAGTGGGAAGCGCAGATAGTGAGGTGACTCTTAACCTTTTTTCACTTTGTTTGAAGGGCTTTTTGAGAAATTACCCTTCTGTCCTTACTACTGACGCATACCCTTCACATATCTGTGTACACACCTATTACTAATATACTTTTTGTGAGCATCTCCAAAAATAGGATCATTTCTCATAGTCTTGCTTCTACTTATGCCTAGAGAGAATGTCTTTGAGGTACCTGCAGTACCTTTACCACACGTTAAACCTGCTGACTCTAGTCATTCGAGTTAATCGGAATATCACCTAGGTAGATCACCATAAAACAGTGTATGTATGTGGTCCCGGAAGATGTCACTGACAAAGTTTTAGAATGCTTCCGGGGCCTTGCCCTGCCCAAACAGCATGACAGGTATTTGTAGAGCTCAAACTTGATGCTGAAGGCCATTACACATTCATCATCTTCTTCAACTCAAACCAAGTTATATGCTGTCCTGAGATTGGGCTTGGTGAAGATGTAAGCAGTATGAACCTGGTCTATTACAACAGGTAGAGGTATTGGGTACCGATACTTCACTGTGATATAATTCAGCAAACAGTAGTCTATGCATGTACGGAGATCTCCCCCTTGCTTAAGCACAAAAAAAGAGGGTAGAAGCCACAGGAGACAGAGTGACTGATATGCCCATTCAACAAAGCTTCAGCAATGTCTTCTCGCAGATGGGCGGCTACTTTCTCAGTCAGGGAGTACATTCGGCCGCACGGAACACGAGCCCAGGTAAGTAGATTGAGAACACAATCATAGGGTTGGTGAGGCGGCAGTGGCATAGCCCACTGTTTCCTGAACACATACCTGTACAAGTGGTACCTGGACTGCGATAGGGGCTAAAGTGTGTTGGGCTAAGGCCAAAGACGCAGAAACCTATTGTTGCACTTAAGATGTCTTGCTAAAACAGAATTCTTTACAAAAAGGGAAATAGAGCCCCAGTCCACCACAGGCTTGTGAATTTCCAACCATAGCCTTCCTAAAATTATCCAAATCTGTGGCGCGTTGATCAGATCAAACGCAATAGTTTTCATGAGACCATCGAGACAGCAGATTTATATCTATGATATGCAAAAGTACGGGGCTACGTCCATGAAATCCCCTCTACCCCCAGTCAAGCAAGGTTATATGTGGCGCTACAGGCTCAAGAGTATTGACCAGCAACTTAGAATTAAAAACGTGGACTTGTGTCTACGTTCCCAGCTATGGATGAGACCGGGCAATACCCAGACCATCAAGATTTTTGTGAGGACACAGGTGAGCATAATGTTACAACTTTCCACAATAGAGGGACACATCTTTATGGCAATGCCACTCTTCCTTTATGGGTGAGGGGAGGCAGCACACCCTCATGGGTTAACGGCAAGACCGCGTCTGATCGGGTCCACACCGGTTCCTTTTCTGTCCCATAAACAATGTTTGTCTTTTCATGCTTACATTCAGCCAGACACTACTCTACCCTCAATACCAAGTCTAGAGGCTCAGGGAACGTATCTGGTCTCTCAGAGATTAAAGACAGGGGGGTGTCTGATCTCATCCTTCAAACCTTGATAAACCTCGATAAAATAATGAGGCCATTTTCTTTCTGAGTGCCATTTAATCTCAGTGACCAGATGAATAATACCTTACCTTACTTAACTGTAACTCATGTTCTCCAACATTGGCATCTTTCACAGATGCTGTGTCGTCAGACAGGAAATCCTAACAGTTTTTATTTAAATTGTAAAACTGCAATCACTTTAGTGCTCTCTTAATGTCGTTTTGGGCCATCTTGCCCTGCATCCAATAGATAGCATGCACCTCCGCTCTTCCTCTAAAGGTTCACTTCAGATTAGCATAACACACATGAAACTTCCAAGATGAACCAAACAAAGCCTTAATGGGGTTGGAGACAGGGTCAGATGTTAATCTATAAAATATATCAATGCTGGAGAACAGGAGTTACATGTAATTTACTTCTTCTCCAGCATTGGATCTTTCATAGATTCACATGTTGTATGAATAGATTACAAAGTAGTACCCATATAAGCATATAGTGTAAAATGGGAGGAAGAGCAGGCTCACCTCTCAAGCGAATAGAAGGGGAACCTGACCAATCCTGGACACATCCACAGAGTCCGATGATGCGATAGAATCTCGTGAAGGTATGTACCAATCTTCACGTCATCGGAACCCTGGAGAGGAAGGGCACGATTCAAGAGATGGCCCTGGTGCAGTGTGCCCTTGGCCTATCCAGAAGTGGCCTATTGGCGATGTGATGGCAGCATGAAATACAGGCAGTTAACCATCTGGAAATAGAGACTTTAGAAAGTCCTTTGCCCACTGCTGTGGAACCAACAGCTGTGATCACTTGAGATATTAGAGTAGGCAACATATTTCAAAGCCCTAATCATGGCTAAAAAATGCAAAGAATGCTCCGCTGGAGTTGACGGCTTAGTGGCTCGTTAAGATGAAAGGGTGAAGGAACCTTTGGAATGAAGGTAGGATTAGTAGATAGCTGAACCTTGGCTTTGTGGAAGACCAAATGGGGTGGTTTGCAGGATAGAGCTTGAATCTCCCCCACTCTCCTGGCAGAGGTAATGGCAACCAGGAACACTGTCATCCAGGACAGGAATGTGATATGAGCCTTCTGAAAGGGGGCCTCAAGAGCTTAGAAAGAACTACAGTGAGTTCCCAGGTGGGGCGGGCAGGCGTGCATTCAGGTGGAAACGCATAAAAAAAGTCTTTGAGAATTCCTTGAGTAGACGTTGCCACCAAAGCAAGGGTGCCCATGAGGTGCGGGTGAATCTCGAAATAGCGGCCAGGTTGACCTTAATTGAAGAATATATCAGGCTACTGTGTTGCAGTGAAAGCAAATATGGCAGCACGTCCTGCTGCTGGAAGCGCAAAGGATGAACTTTGTTTGCTGCACACAATTTGGTAAACCGTTTCCACTAGTTATTATAGCATAGTAGACTGTGCACACGATAGCAAGAATGCCCCGGAGGCATAAAAAAAATGTGAACAAATTTATTTTTTATTTTTGTTATTTTAAAGTGCATCATATTTCAAGAAAATCCAAAAAAAGAAATTTGACAAAGCAAATACAAACTAAATCAAGGACAAGTGCAGTGTGAACCATGAAAGTACAACACAAAAAGTAATCGCAACAAGTAATCTGATCTAAGCAAGGCTTACTACGGGACAAGTACAGTATACAAGGCCTCAGAGATCATACATACAATGCACCCAACCTAGTCACCAATCCAATCTCTCCCATTAACATCACGGACTAACAGCAACTCTCAGTCGTAATGCCATAAAAAATACAAAAGACAGAATGGATTGTCGGGAGGCTAAATCAGCCAGACATATTTAATCATCTGCGGCCTGACAGAGCGGAGAGGATATCTTTCACAGAACTCATGCAGAGGAAACCATACCTTAATATGACCAGACGACCCAATGAGGTGGCACAAATATTCTGCCCAAGGCCATCTCCCAAATCATATACCACCAAATGTTGACTTGTGGGCCAGCCTTTGTTTTTCAGCATTTAGCCAGCGTGATCTGAGCCGACAGCAATAGGGGGCTAATTAGTGGGACCTTGCAAGGGGTAGACAGACTCCAATGCCTCACCCAGCAGAACCACTAAGGGATCCATGGGAAGCTGCACCCCAGTAATCTCTTATTAGGGCTAGGACAGCCTTCAAAAATCTACAGGCTTTCACCATGTCAACCAAAGATGTGAAAAATAATCATCAAAACCTCAGTCGCTCCAACTTTGAGGCGAGATAGAGTGGTCAATGTTATTAAGACGGTTTGGATACATGTACCATATGAACAAGATTTTATGTGTGTTGTCTTTATTCGTCACACAACAGGATGCCGTGGTGGCCCTGGCCCATATCCTTCCCCATGACTCCTCAGAGATTACCTGTTCCCAATCCCTCTCCCATCCGCACTGCTGGATCAGACCCATCCAGCAATTTGCACAGTTTGGTAATCTTTTTCTTTAAACATCTCTCACTGTGAGCTGAAGTAGCACGTTGCACCCCTATGGGTCGTAGCGTTAGTGGCGTAATGTCTACGCTGATAATATCGAAACTGCTCGGTCTCAGACATTGAACAGGGCCTTGCATTCCACAAAAGTCAATGGAGTGTCTTCACAGTATAATTGTCTCAGCCCACCTCTGTGCCACTCTCCAAAGACCCCACCAGACAAGCCAGGGGAGAAGCTTGGTTTACCAAAAACTGGTGACAACAGGCCCATGCCACCCAGAACTCTCCACAACCTAATAGCCTTATCCCAGTAACATAGCGATACCAATGAATAGGGCAGGAGAGCTCCAGTGCTAGCTCTGAGGGTGTTGCCAAGGTGTGATACGTCTTGTAATGCCAGCTTAGTGACAGACTGTGCAAAATCCACCCAATGTGCCCTATCCATATCATTCCGCCACTACAAGAAATTCAATAAACTGGCCACCATAACAGTGATACAGGACGGGAAGACCCACGCCCCCACTATTTCTCAGCATGGCGAGCCTGTCTGCTCACCCATGGTTTACGATAAGAACATACAGATTTCATCATCTTTGATGAAGGATCTGAATGGAGGAGCGTGGGATCATGACTGGGAGGGCCGTTGCATGATATAAAAGTCTGGGAACGATGTTCATTTTAATAGCCGCGATCCATCTTAGACATCTCCTGGTTGGCCCACCTCAATAGGTTGTCACCTAGGTCCCAAAGCAAGAAGGGGACATTGGCCTGGTACAAGCCTGTACAGGTAGGCGTTCGCTTAACCCGAAGATAATCCAATGCATCACTCCAGGAAAACAGAAACTCGCCTTTGCTTCCGGCCATTTCATCTGAGGACTCCAAGATATTATTCAGTTCCATGGATTTGCCCAAATTTACCAGGAGGCCCAAAGCAGGTTCAATCTTTCCCAGTTCTAACATAAAAGCCGACAGCGATGAGTATGCAACATCATCAATAAAACGTCATCTGCATACAAGGCTGCATTCTGTTCCGTCTTCTCAATGGGAATAATCCAGATTGATTCCGATACGATTGGCCAGGGGTTCCATTATGAGAGCAAAAATGAGGGGGGGAAAGGGGGCACCCTTGCCTTGTTCCTCTAGAGATTGGTTTATAGCATGAATCATGTCCATTAAGGCATATCCTCATTTTCAGGAACTTATAGCAGGCCAAGACTTGGCAATAAAGTTGGGACCAAACCCAAATGCCTGCAGCGTCACAAACAAAACCCCAGTCCACCCCATCAAATGCCTTGTTGGAATCAAGCGCCAGCAATCTCATTAGTAGTTTGCGCCTGCGCCCGATTTCTACAAGATATATGGCACACCTAATATTATCGTGTGCACATCAGTCAACAATGAATCCCATCTGATCTCGGTGTGCCAAAGAAGGGAGAGCCACCATCAACCCAGAAGCCAACACCTTTAAATAAATCTTAGCATCCTTGTTAAAGAGGGAAATCGGATAAGAGGAATTGCATGATGTGGCATCTTTACCCGGTTTTAAGATCAATGACAGCAAGGTGTGGCCCATTGTGCGCCGACATCGCAACTGTCTGCAGAGTAGAATTAAATAGTGCAGTGAGGGGAGTAAATAACTGGGTATTAAATGTTTATGATGAATCCTTAGATGTCATCCCCTTTCCCTGAGGGGAGAGCCCCTTCGCATGAGGCCAGCGAGGGAGGCCGCTACTCGATGGTCATAGTCCCACTGGGTGTGGTACTCAGCAGGAGGAACTCATGTGGAGAGACTCCTTCTCTAGGGACAAAAACGACCACCTATGGAGAATGCGGTACAACAGCCCTCAACAACACCTCCATATTATGTATAGCCCAATACCTTACCCAACACTACCATCTCTGGAAACCTGAAGATTTAACAACCACTGGTAGTAGACTCAGTTATCGCTGCAGTGCCTGGAGAACTGACAAACCTAAATGTACTGAGACGAGGTGGCTCACAAGAAGCATGAGGATTACCTCAGAGATATTAACAATAACGACTGACGTTACACAAGGGTGGGATTAGGCCCATAATAAAGGAAACTGAAGATGATCTCAGCGTCTTGTACCGCAGAAGACAGGAGTCTATGAAACCTACCTGGGAGATTCAAAACTGGATAAGGGAGCTAAAGGGTGAGTCGTTGCTGATACCGAAGCAGAAGAGTTGCCTGCAGAAGGCCGACTTCTACCGGGATTGCAGACGGACTGGCAGTCCATCACCTGATGTGAAGTGGATCACTGGGTTAAAGACAGTACTGTTCCTGAGAAGGGAACAAGAGAGTGAGACGTGGCCGATGCGGAAACAGCAGGGCTCGAGGAGCCGCTGGAGACGAAAACCAGTCAGAATAAGAGAGGATGAAGAGGCAAGAAAAACCACGAACCCTGGAAGAGCCAGTGACGTGCCCAATTTGGAAAGCAAGTAATGGGGAATGCGGAAGACCTGGTGGGGTGGAGTGGCGAGCCAAACATAGCCTCAGGGGTAAAATCCATTGCAGTGGGAACAGAGATACCACTGACCACCAGGGGAGGGTCAAGGACCCAAAAACGTAACATAACACAAGTCATCATGTTTGTGGCAGTATCTGGCAGGAAAGCGACCCAGGTCTGCCAAAACCAAGTAGTAGAAAGATGTATGTCTGGGACCCGCACCAACAAAGGAAGATCAGTATAAATCATCTTCCTCGGGGGAGTACCTGGCAAGAGAGTGAACCAGGTCTGTCAGAAAAAATGAGTAGACGGTTGAACTGTGAAATCAAACATGCAAGAAGTCAGGGGAAGGGTGTCATTCCCCCTGGTGCTGTGAAAGGTGACCCAAGCCAAGGGAGACCAGGAGAAGGGAGTCATTCTCCTGGTAGTTGAGCTTGAAAGGAGGATCATCCTGACAGAACCATTAGCACTTTAGTTGAGACAGGGAAACCCCTCAGACATAGGGAAAGATCGGTTCTCTTTATTTTTATACTGAATAAAAGTCTACAGCAATCACTATGCCACCTGTGGGTCAGTCTCCACCTTCTGCACCCTTACACGTTGTATAAAACAACAGTATAAACCCATCTGGGCCCGGGACATTTTGATTAAGAAGCAAATTAATTGCCATTTCAGTCTCTTCCACTGTGATAGGAAACTCAAGTTGGTCCCGGAGTGCCTGGGAGTGTCTGAGAAAGAAAGCAGAAGATAAGAATCCTGCTCTTCAGAGTCCAGACTCTCAGAAGACATTGGACGTTCATAACAATGTAAAAATATCTCATGCTTCTCTGCCTCAGAGAACCATAAGATGCCAGAGTCATCCCCAATACATGTTATATGGCTCCTGAATCTGTTTTTTCAGTTTATATGCCAACATGTTACCCTTATTACTATGCATAGAATAGTATTGTTTTGTACAAAGTATGGGTGTGGCGGTATCAGTTGCCATCAGCGCTTCCAAGCTTGACCTTGCCAGTCCAAGCTCCTTGTAATTCTTTTGGAAGTTTGTTTGGGCGTGGGCCCTTTCTCATTGCCGCACCTGGGTTTTCAGGTGCTCCCCGATTTGCTTTTTTGGACTTAAAATAGGCACCAAGCGGATAATAAATTATCTATTTATGACGGCCTGTATGGCATCACAGAGCACCCCAGTCGGAGTCCCTTCTATATCACTATCAGCAAAATAGTTAACAATGGCTGTAGTCATTTCCCTGCGAACGATCAGATCCTGGAGGAGCGTGTCAAAGCTTCCAGTCACGTCTGGGTACTATTTATACGCAACTCGGCTACAACCATGGAATGATCCGAGAACAACCAAGGACCAATGTCAGAGCCCCAGACGAAGACGACCAAAGAGGCAGACAATAAGAGGAGGTCGATCCAAAAAGAGCCCCTATGCACATGTGAATAGTGAGCATATTCCCTTATCAGACTCATGAAAAAGCCTCAATCCTGTGCTCATCTTGTGACGCCAAATGAGTCTCCTGAATCGTAGCTACATCAATTTTGGACCCCTGGATCCTCCTCAACATCGACTGCCTCATAACTGGGGAATGTAAACCCTGAGCGTTCAGGGCCACTAGTTTATAAGTCTTCACTCCTATCATTTAGGCCGGAGGACACAAAGAATGATTCAAACCAATACACAATCAGAAAAAGGGGCCCCATCCACCATGGGCGATAATGTCACCATCCAGATTACATCGCTTTTGTTTTAAACATACACCATGCATAATTTAGAAAAACAGATGGTCAAATTAAACAATCCCCCCCAGAAATCTCACCAACCCCCACCCACTCCCAATCCCAATCCCAATTCCTAACAAAACAAACCAGCCGTTGCCTTCTGTCAAATCAGTCTGTGAGGGTAGGGCGGGCATGACCCGCACTGCCCCTTTCTGCAATCAAGACTGTCCATCTCAAGCCATGGCCCATCTGTGAGCAATCAGGGAGCGGCAAAATCCCACCCTCTCCACACAGCAACCGAAAGAAAAAAGGTAACTCGCCAGCTGGACACTGATATACCGATATCAGCCCCTCAAGTCACACAATGAAGAAACAGGCTGGATGTATTATTAGGGTGCTGTAACACAGAGTGTGGGACACAGCACTTGTCCCATTCAGCTTTCGACAACCCCAAGATTGCACAACCTTAGTCCAAGCTTCCCTAAGGGATGGGAGATCTTCAGAATGATCCTTTACTGATCCGGCTGTTGAGGAGGTTTGTGAGCTAGGATTCATGAGTAACAGCTTCCTGCATGGATGCAGCAGTTTTCCGTTCGCGGTCGAGGGTACACATCACTGAGCAAGGAAAACCCCATCAATATCCAATACCCTTCTATCACAGCCTGGATGGAAAATCACAGAGGACCCTTCTCTTAGCCAATGTCAATGGGATGAGATCCTGCAGCAGGATTTTCAAGCCCCTGAAAATGACTTCCTGGTTCACCCTGTCTGCAGCCGTGATGTCCTGTTTCACACAGTAATAGTGGATTCTGGTGAGCCCATCAGGGAGCCAGTTGATTTGAAGTTGCACAGTACAAAACTCTATGGGTTCTGTTCAGTTCTATATCCTTGTCAACCAGCCGTTGCAGCAATAATTTTAAGTAGTCCATGACATCAGCTCTCAGGCCAGAATTCTGAATCTGCGAAGGTATGCCACGAAGTCGAATGTTATTTCTCCATGACCTGTTCCTCTTGCCTCGGGAGCATTGTGGCATTTTGGTAGTCTGCTGAGACAACCCATGAAGATTCACAAGTAGTATTCTCCAGATCATCAATACAGGTCTCTTCTGTGCTCAAACGCTTGTCAACAGAGTCCACTTTCTGTGCGAGCTCACCCTATCATGCCCTGTATGTCTAAGTTCAGAGATTTGCAAAAGATCAAATTTTGTAGCGAGCACAGACGCATCCATCTCCGTCTGTGGGCACGAATAAACCTGGGCTTCCACTAAGAGCGCCACCTTTAGACTCATCTTGATTTTGCATCAGGGTTAACACATCACCACACATGGACATTGTAGCAATTTCCTTTGTGCTGCAGTTCAGAGGGAGACACGGTCCAATGGGCTAGGTTCCGCCTTGATAATCCACAAACCAATACAAATCGGGGAGCTTAACAATCCCTTCACAGCCTTCTACAGGACCAGTCTATTCCCAGTCTATTCCCACAACAGCGGACGCCATAGAGCTCACAAGTATATCAAATATACAATCGGAAGCGTCCCACCATCAGGCATAAAACATGAAGCAAGCACAGCCATAGTCACCCACACTCCCCAGTGTAATGGTTCACCAAACACAGGTCATCCCCTAAAGCCCATAGGTACTAGTCAGCAGCAGGAGGGCTGTAATTGAGTCCAAGGAAAAAGCATACCTCCAATCAGCCATTATTATGTCGCATCCATCCATTAAGGGTAGAGGGTCATGAATTGTGATCGCCTGCAGGCTCTGGGATTGCCGCAAGAAGTGGAGCGCCAGCTCAGAAGCAGGCTGCAGTGTTGGGTGCCATTTTGAATCACCTTTCGAAGCTGCAGAGGCAGGCCTGCAGCTCCAATCCTGGTTTCCCTGCATTGGGAAGATGACGCCCATGTACTGCAGGAGCACTCCGGTGCCGTCCCCTGCCAAACAAGGTGGTGTGGGCCGGTAGCAGGCCATAGATCGCCCACGGACCTACAGAGCACTCATCGAGCACGTCTGCTGCCGTGCTAGTCTTGCCATGCCCTGTCCAAATTCTAGGGAAGCAGGAGCCCGGTCTTCAGATTGACGGGCCGGGTCATGGTGCAGGATTGCTCTGTTGTCCCTGATAAGAGGTTGAACATTGGTAACAATCTAATGGGAGGCACCGATGGGAGGCTGACAAGTTCTGAGAACGAGAACTGTCTCAGCCAAGCCGGCATCACCAGGATCAGTGCAGACTGAGTAACTGAAGGAGTGGTGGACCTTAAGAATTAATGGAAATGGCAGGAACACATAAGGGAGTCGTTTCTTACCTGTAACTCCATTTCTCTAGAATTGGTATCTTTCATAGATTCACATGCTATAAATAGTCTTCGTCATCAGGCTGGGAAGGAATCCCTGGTTGCTTATAACTTGATACATTTCCTAAGTTAAACATTTGACACCTTGAGTGTCCTACCCACATCGTTGAGGGTGCTTTTGGTCTCTACTGATAGGACATCAAGTGCATAGCTTCGCCGCAACAGCCTACCCTCAGATTTTAATGACTCTTGCTGGAAGAATAACATATACAGAGGGTGTTTGCCTGGAGGGGAAGGCTGGAGGGCGCATGTGAATCTATGAAAGATACCAACACTGGAGAAACAGAGTTCCAAGTATGAAACTACTCCCTTCTCCAGCATTGGATCTTTCATAGATTCACATGTTGTGAATATATTTTATAGCAGTATATATGACAGGAGTAGAAAAACAGATCAAAACCCCTGAATTTTATGCCTGTGCAAGAAGTATACATAGGTAACGATAACCCCGGAAGCTGTGGGGTTTACCCTAGTGGAACAGCCGTTGAAGAACTGGCCGTCCCATTTGCGCATCCACCCCGTGCTGTTGCTGAAGGCAGTATTGCCTTGTGAAGGTGTGGGGCACTGTCCACGTTGCTGCTTGACAAATGTATTTTATGGGCACGCCAGACCATAGAGCTGCAGAGGCCGCTGCAACCCTTGTGAAATGTGCCATGTGTAAGAAAGGAATTGTATCACAAGTATGGCACTGACACAAAAAGTACAATTTGTAAAACCTTTATTGAAGTTTCAATGGGGTTAGAAAAGCTCCTACTTCACAACCATAAAATAATAACAGTCCTAGCTGAGTCTGTCAAATCAAAATGGCCTATACGAACAAAAACCTAATGCCTGCCCTATATCTTGTACAAGTGTGAAAAGGAGAATATGTATACAAAGGAAAATCAGTATTCAAATATAAAGAATAAAGATGGCCGAGCCAGTTCTCCTCCCCACGTTGGACAGCACGGGGTACGGCAGTCCCTGTAGGCGAGATGAGACACTTTGGCTCAGGCTCTTAACACAAAGACGTGGATCAAGGCCCACTGAGCCTCCCACGCTAAAGTCTTGGTTTCCAATTTGTAAAACAAAGTTCACCAAAAGTTCACGTCGGTCCCCCTCAGTCGGGCTCAGACCTTTCACAGCACAACTTCACATCAGTCTCCCTCAATCGGGCTCAGACCGTTCACAGCACAAGTTCACATCAGTCTCCGTCAGACAGGCTCAGACATTTTTAAAGCAAACAATTCAACAAAACACTTGCAGGGGTCCCCTTCCCCAAGCTTAATTCACCTCCTTTAGGGGCTTCCCTTCCCCCAACTTATTACACCTTCCGTCTCCCTCAGTCGGGCTCGGACCGTTTCCTGATGTCTAAGCCTTTCGAAGGTGCATGTCTTTTCTACAGACCTCCGCAGGACCACTTCGACTTTCCGGTGTTCAACTCACACTCCTTTGTTATTTACCGTTCTGGTCTGAGCAGTTCACTGTATTATACACCAAAGTTCAACATTCGCGGTTTACTTTCCCCTTTTCTCTGGGTCAATTGCAAATGCTTTGCTACAAACTTTTCACCTTTCACGAAGACTTTCGAATGGGCGGACAATGCAATCGATTACATGTGACTATATCGAACGATAAAACATAAAATTAATTTTGAACTAACACAACATAAAATAAAAAACAAAGAATTGTCATTTTTTGAGGGGGCGTCTGCCTAAAGCCCCCCTTTTCAAATACTTTTCCCCACCCCAAAAACGACTATTCCTTTTCCCAACCACATATGCATATTTGTTTTTAATTTGTTATTTTTTTTTTAGATGTTTTGTGTTCGTCCATTCGTTTTCTATTTGATAATATCACTGCATACCAACCCAATCCACCTCGAAGCCCAGGCGGATCTCCTGTCACAGAACCACGGAGTAATCCTGCAACTAAGTGGTCCGGCGAAAGGAAGTATCCTTTAGACAGACCACTCCACTACTCAGTATCGCTGACTTGACAGCTCTCGCCATTTCAAGGTTCTTTTGCAGGTCTGCCTTTCTTCGAGTCTCATCCACACGCGTGCAGTTTCAATTGTGCAATATAATGTTGCTACTTCAATCTTTCTTTAGCACACCCCGGTCTCTCATGTCGCTTCCCAACTCATTGGCTGTGTGCATTTCTTTCTTGTCTTTACTCTCTTCCAGTTTACAAGTCAAGGTTAGTGCCACATGCTAGGCCTTGCCTTCCCAACTTTGCCATTCACCAGGGAGGGTCGCTGGCGTCCTTGAAACACAACGTAGCCTTCTTGTTTGGGACTCGGTCTTCTCCACGTATCTTGTATGGCCTTTTGGAGGCAACAACCTCCTGTAGGGAACTCCTAGGGTTCTCCACCCATGGCTCTCGTCCCTTTGTCTGTTCCTCTGCTCCAGTAGGTTTGCCTTCATCCTAGAAGTTGAGTTCTCACTCTTGTTCCACCTTGCTCTGAGTAAGTCTTTATGTTCCACCTTTTATCTGTGTGAGGAGAGCCAATTGGTATCAGATGTAAGCACTTAGAGTCAAGTGGCTGATCCAATTAGCAGGACACGTCCAATGCGATGTATACCAGTTAGCATTTGTTTCTCTCAGTGGTCCCCTTCCTTAGCCCAGTGTTTGTGTGTAAAGGGGGTGAAGTTGGGACACCGGAAAAGCCTATCAAATAGGAGGGATCATGTGTATGGGAAAGGGAGGAATACCATGTCTCGCCAATGGCTGTCTCACCGACACACCCCGAAGATCCCTCATCCAGGTGATCCTCCCACACTGGACAACCCCCAGGGTCTGGATCCAAAGGCGATGGCCGTGCCCTGGCCACCCGAGAGAGAGATCCCTGGGGACTAGCAGGTGAGACACACTTTGGTTTCTCACAGCTAGCTGCAGTCTGCAGTGGCCTGTTGGCCTTTGCATGGCAGAAGGAGATAGTGGAGGCTATCAACCTTGTGATACCCTGCTTCGTAATAGCTTTCCCTTTGTTTGAGGGTCCGAAAGCGATAAAGAGCTTGCTGCTCTGAAGGATTTGGTCCTGTCCAGGTAATATTTCAAAGCCCTTTTGACGTCCAGGGAGTGCAATGCTCTCTCCGCTGGGGTGCTGTCATTTTGAAAGAAGGTAGGCAATGTTATAATTGCATTTTTATGGAACTCAGACGGCACTTTGGGATAAAGTAGAGATTGGTGTAGAGGATCACATTGACCCTTGCAAACTGGAGGCATGGAGGGTCCACCACCAATGTTTGTAGCTCTGAGACCTGCCTTGCGGATGTAATAGCGACCAGGAAAGCCAACTTCCAAGTCACAAACCTGATGTGCTCTGAAGAGAGGGGGGCTTCATGAGGCCACTAGGACCAGATTTAGGCTTCATACCTTTGGTATCCTTTTTTTGGGGGGTAAAAGCCCCTTTATAAAATGTTTGAGTAGTCCATTGCTGTAGAGGGTTGGTCTCACTCTTTTCCTGGTGAACCTGGAAATTGCTGCCAGGTGTACATTTATGAAGGAGATAGCAAAACCTTCCTCCGCTAGCTTCAGCAGGTACGGAAGGACCTGTTGTGGTTGTACAGCCAGTCGTCGCAGGTTGGACTGTTGGGAACACCATGTGCAAAACCTTTTCCACTTTTGGTTGTACGAGCTGTTCATGGAAGGGGCCCTAGCTGCCGCCATTATGCATTGTCACTCCTGCGGGATATCAGGTTGCCGAATTCGGAGTGTTGCGGAGTCACGCTGGCAGCTTGAGGGAGTGTGGGTCAGGATGCAGGATTACTCAGTTGTTCTGCGACAGGAGATCAGCCTGGGCTCCCAGGTGGATTGGGTTGGTACGCAGTGATATTATCGAAGAGAAAACAAATGGACGAATCCAAAACATCTAAAAAAAAGAATTTTAAAAATAAAAATGTAAAAAATACGCATATGTGGTGGGAATGGCAATAGTAGTTTTTGGGGTCAGGAAAAGTATTTAAAAAGGGCGTGTTTGAGGTTGACCCCTTTACCCCCAAAAAACAACAAAAACATTTTTTTTAATGTTTTGTGTTCGTTCAAAATTCATTTTTTGTTTTATCATTCAATATAATCACATGTAATTGATTGTGTTGTCCGCTGATAGCTGGAGGAGATCCGAGAACCAAGTTTGTCTAGGCCAGTACAGAGCCACAAAGATTATTTTGCAGGGGTATCTCCGGATCATTTGGATTGTTCTCCTGATCAACGGAATGTGCGGAAACGCATATGCAAAGATGTTTGTCCACGGGAATGAGAATGCGTCCCCCTGCAAGCTTGTGTGCCAGAGCCCACTTGTGAATTTTGGCACGGTTTGTTGGATATTGTGGCGAAGAGGGCCAGCGGAGGGTGACTCTATTCTGCAAAGATTCTGTTGATTTGGATGCTGTGGAACTGCCATTCGTGGGATTGCATTGTGTCCTTGCTGAAGCTGTCTGCATGCTGGTTGTGTATCTCCGGCAGGTGGAACGCTTGCAGAGTGATGTTGTTGTGAATGGCCCAGTGCCATATGATATGAGCTTCCTGAGACAGAAAGCATGACCTGGTTCCTCCCTATTTGGGAGGTAAAACATTGTGGTGGTATTGTCTGTGAAGACTCACACTACTGAGCTTTGAATTAGCAGAAGGAAGGATTTCAGGACCCACTGGACAGCTCGCAGCTCCACATTATTGATGTGCAGTGATGATTTGTCGGGAGTCCATAGCGTTTGAGGTATCGGTCACCAGCGTGAACTGGTGGGTGGGCTCGAGTAGTGGCATTCCTCTTGAGATGTTGCTGCATATTGTCCACCATTTCAGTGAACATGAGAGCGCAGGCGTGATGGTGATTTTGTCTCCCTACGAACCTTGGGACCATCTGACTGCCAGGAACTGTTGTGCCCGTCGCATGCGCAGCCTGTAATGGGGTATTAATGGTATGGAAGACAACATGGTTCTGAGCAGCGCCATGTATTTGCGCACTGGGAGCAGTTTGTTTGGGGTGAATGAGTGTGCCAGAGACGTTAACCTGTGAATTCTGTCAGCTGAGGGTTTGATCATGCTTTGTGCCGTGAAAAATATGCACCCAGAAACACCAAGCTTTTGGATTGCGTGATGCAGGATTTTGTGTAGTTGATTGTAAATCTTAACGGTTGGAGTAAAGTCTCCATTTGCACAAGTGAGGCCGGAGGACTGCTGCCACTGGAGCTAGGCATTTGGTTAAAGTCCTGGGGGTTGATTTGATTGGAGGCTGAAAGGGAGGACTTGAAATTGGTAATGCCTCTCCCCGACCTTGAACCTGAGGTACTGCCGGTGCCTGTGGTGTATTGGAATGTGAACGTAGGCATCTTAACTAACGCTGATAGATGTTCGTGAGGCTGAATCGCTTTTATGGCGTCTTGTGGTGTGAGCATTTTGAATTTTTGTTACTTGTTTTTGTTTAATTTCCTTAAGTCCAGGATGGGCCGACACTTTCCGTCTGGCTTTTTACCACAAAGTACCTTGCGTATACTCCTTTTCCCATCATGTGTGAGGGAACCCTTTCTATAGCTCTTTTGACTTACATTGATGAACCGCTTGTGGAAGGATCCATTGATGCGGATGTGACACTGCTACGGGAGGTATGGGTTCTGGTTTGCGCTTGAACTCTAATAGATGGCTGTGTTGGATGACATCTAGCACCAGTCTGTCCTTGGTTATTGATCACCACCTGTCGCCATTAAAGGCATGGTCTAGTAAAAATGTTTATTGTCCCTACTGGTCGGCCATGTTTTTTTAAGCCCAAGTGGCTCGATTTTAGAAAACTTTCCTATGGACCTTACCCGAGTTTTCGTCCATTAAACGCATGCGAAAACAAGCACCAGGGAGCCGCCATTTTCTGATAATCCTATCTTTTCCCCCCATCGCCCTGGCTGACCTGCTTTTGCGGCACTAAATCAATTCCCCCGCCCCTGAGCCTGTCATCAGCAGACTCGTACCGCCCATTTCCCAACGCCAAAGCACGTCTCGTGTCAACATTCGCTGCGCTTCAGCTAATGACGTGTCACCATGGAAATGGCAGGACGCCTCTTTGCTCAATAAGTATAAACAGACCATTTCACAAGACACAGCAGCAGATTTTCGATTCCATTCCTCTCTCTGTGTTACTTTGAGAATTCTGTGACTCATTTCAGTGCTCTGGTCAGCTACCTTCACCGCTTGTAGCCCGTGTGAACACCTGTACCATCTCGGTAAATTATTTTACTCTGTTTACCACACAATGGCTACAATAATGCCCTACATGTACGAGCCCGAGTATACCGAGGAGGAACTACTGGAAAGGGAAGCACGCGAAAACGATGGGGATTCGGACGGCAGTTGGCAGGACGAATCAACAGATGAAGAGCCTGGGCCTAGTCGAATGGACAGCGTCTCCACCTGGTGCACATGCAATCGGTGCGAGCTAATGCCAACTGAGGACGAGAACTGCTGCTGCCGAGAAAACTCGGGATGCCTGGCCTACATTTCGGAAGGCGAGCCACGACCGCAATGCATCACCGAGCTGCCAGACTTCAGGGCAGCCTGCCTCACACGGGCCGTGTTGAGAATAATGATGGTGCTTATGCACGAACTTCGCGCAACTGTTCGTCCTCGTAATCCGAGTAACGAGTAAGCATACTCTGCTTGTCATGCCACTCCTATTTCATGATCTTCTACTGTATCCAAAATTACATCTACATATCATTGTAACGCCTGTAAGTCGTTCAATAGTGTGCATTGTCTAGATAGCATTTGTCCGTGCAGAATGCCATTAGTTACAAGAATTGTCATTGACAACAATCGTTTATTAAACTTATCTTGGTCATTTAAAAACAGTTTGTTTCATTCCTTTTCACAGGTGGTACAGGCTGGTGGCCTATCGTTCCTTTACATGGTGGCTCCACGGAAGGCTTGGACACCGCGTTCGAAGAGTGATACCCGCCTGTGCCGTTCGTGCCATTAGAGAAACGTTCCCGAGTGACAGCGGTCAGTACAGGGGATTTTCTCTCGCTGTGCTGCAACCTGACCTGTATAATCTTTAAAGTCTTGTATTTTTGTGTCATGAAAATAAGATACAAAATAAAACACCACATATATTTTAACAACGTTTGTTTCGATTTTTTAAATGAATCAAGTGTGTCTCCATTCAAGGATGGACGTCAGACATCTGTGCTCCGAATGGGTGCAGGTCTGGTCGCTGTGAAGCAGGGTGGTCACTATCTATCTAAGCTAACATATTCTCGATAATGCATACACTAAATAACACTTGTTCAAAGTCTTTCAGTAGGTTATGTCTCTATAAAAGTCACACATATATCTATACTAACAATTACCATTGGATTATACAGGCCTTAGGGTCTTCACCACTATAATACACCGGTTGAAGTGTGGGTCTGTGCTCACAAGAATCGCTGGTATGTGGCATTTGTTATTGATAAGCAACGATATACTATCATTGATATAAAGGCGATATACTATATATTGATATAAAGGCGGTTCGCGCTGGTGGATGCGCGCTGGCATGGGGGGCTGTCAGGGGCGCAAAAGGCCAAGGTGCCAAACTACATGTACACTTCAAAAGGTGTCCCACGCCAAGGGGCCATTGTTCACATGGTCTCCTCAGACCCCATGTCTCCAGGCAGGCCTCCCCTGAGGCAGGCCGCCCCCCTGCAATCCACATAAGTGTGTCTCCATTCAGCAGTCTTCCTGTGCCTTATCTGCACGCCCCAGGCCCATCCATCCCACCCCCCTCTATCAAAGGCGGTTCACGCCGGTGGATGCGCGCTGGCATGGGGGACTGTCAGGGGCGCGAAAGGCCAAGGTGCCAAACTACATGTACACTTCAAAAGGTGTCCCACGCCAAGGGGCCATCGG
This sequence comes from Ambystoma mexicanum, assembly GCF_040938575.1. Taxonomy (NCBI): domain Eukaryota; kingdom Metazoa; phylum Chordata; class Amphibia; order Caudata; family Ambystomatidae; genus Ambystoma; species Ambystoma mexicanum. Next base: position 837,043,129 of record NC_090925.1, read on the forward strand.
TCACATGGCCTCCTCAGACCCCGTGTCTCCAGCCAGGCCTCCCCTTCAAGCAGGCCACCCCCCTAATACCACGACGTACATACGTCATTCATTCACAAACACACCCCAGTTTCTAATACTTGAAAAACTACTCGATATGTCTCATGAGAACAACTTTGTGCTTTGCAAGTCAACTCCTGAACGTGCTACCTGGGAACCACTGAGATCTATGCTAATCTGCTCGTCGTCGTGCTATCCGTGAACTTCTGTGACCGCTTCCAGCATACCCATCAGTGCGCTACCTGTGGCCATCCACCTTTTCTCCCGCAACATACTCTTCTGCTTGCTGAATCCAACCGTTTGTTGGTCAAGGTAAGGCCATGTATCCTGGTCATATTTCGCAGGTATTTAAATTTCTATCTATTTGCGAGTAGAGTACCCAATAGTGCTATGTTCATTGGTCTCATGGATATTGACTTGAATTTCCATTGCTATGCTAACAATAGATCTATTTATGTTCATCTGTGTCAATTGTCATCGAATTGCATCCTTCGGGGGTCCAGTCTATGATGGAAGCATGTTTCCTTCTTGTGCAATACAGAACATCCAAGGGATGAGTCACATGTTCATATTTTAGCCACATCATTTATACATTTCTGCAACTTATGCAAATACTAAGCCGCACATAATGAACTGGTATAGTTCCTGCGACCAAAACAAACCTTGCATTGATCATTGTATGATTCATTTACTTTTGTATCAAATCTTTATTCTTGAAGATTGTATAATAATGTCGATATTTACTTTTCAGATTTATCAACAATGCCTGCCTGTTCGATTAGCGGTTGCCCTTCGAAGACCCATGCGAAATCTGAAGGCACTACAATGCATGTTTTCCGGAAAACTGTTGATCGAATAAGAGAATGGGTCAGACATTGCGGATATCCACTGGATGACCTGGAAAGTAGAGTCCAACAAGTCTTACAGGACAAGAGGGGTGATCGATACCGCATCTGCAGCCGGCACTTTTCCTTGGACATGTACACAACATCTTGGGTAACAAAGAAGAATAAACGGCGAACGACACGGAAATTGCTCGAAAACGCTATTCCCACTCTATTCGTCCACATTCGGCCACCGGTGAGTCAAGTGTCCGGATTTAGCTTTAGGCCTTGCGGTAGTGTGTAGGTATCCGAACGGATTAATTGATATTGTAGGTGTTCTATCCCTTGTAATAATTTCGATATTGATATGATTGTATCGTTTTTGGAATAATGACATTTACCAAATATATTCTTTTTCGATTTCATAACCCACAAACGCAATGTATATATATGGGAACAGGGAACTTGAGCATTTTACAAGTATTCTGTCGCCTTACATGGCTATTTTTAATATTGGCATTTCATTATCAATCATTAATTTACCTTTACAACTTCTTGACTATCCCTTGAATCTGAAGCAAGAACATTCTACATCCTTGACGTGGTCGCAGTTATCAACCACTTCTAGCGCGTATCAGGTAATCTTACTAGGCTAATCCGCTACAGACCTGTTTTATGCATGTCAAGTAATATTTTTGTTTTATCGTGTAATCATTTTACCGGATGTTTGGTTAGTGCTTTCCAATTGATATACACCTTAGTTATCGTCCACTGGTGTTTGTTTTCGGTTATAATTAGTGTTATCCATACTAATGCAAGTACTGTCTTTCAGGGAGATGCTGAAGCGTCCGCCACATCTACAACATTTCTAGATGTTCTTCAACAGCAGGAGGTATGGATACTGACAGCTCCATCTAACATCATCAGAGCTGGAATTCTTGTCGTTTGATTGTTCTACACAATGTTTCATTCGTGGTTAGCCGTTGATATGTACCTGTGCTGTCGACCCCAGGTGTGCGTTATGTGTTCACTATTGTAATCCTCACTAATGCAAGTACTATGTTTCAGGCAGTTGATGGAGCGTCAACCCCTGCACTTGATGCAGAGCCTGACATTCAAGTAATTCCAGGGGAAGTGGAAGCGGGACCATGCGTATACGAATCGGCGCAACAGCTTTCAGAAGTGCGCACTACATTTGCAACATCCATAGATATTCTTCAGCAGCACGAGGTATGGATAATGACAGCTCCATCATGCGTGATCATATAACGTGATTCCATTTGCTATACTTTCTTCCCTATTAACGCAAGTGCTGTGTTTCAGGGAGATGACGAAGCTTCCACTACAATCACAACATCCAATTTAGATGATGCAGATGTAAATAAATCGGAGAAATAAGTCGATGAAATGTGATCATATTTAGATTTTCCTTGATTCTTTTGGACAATGCATCATTTGCGGTTATCTGTTTATATGTACCTGTGCGTTCGACCCCAAGTGTGTGTTATGCTTCCAATATTGAAAACCATACTAATCCAAGTACTGTGTTTCAGGGAGACGACGGAGCTTCCACCACAATCACAACATCTCATTTAGATGATGCAGATGTAAAGGAATTGTTGAAATAAGTCAATGAAATGTGATCATATTTGGATTTTCCTCGATTCTTTTGGACAATGCATCATTTGTGGTCATCTCTTTATATGTACCTGTGCCGTCGACCCCAAGTGTGTGTTGTGTTTCCAATATTGAAAAGCATACTAATGCAAGTACTGTGTTTCAGGGAGATGCGGATGCCTCCTCTCCAATACAACCATTCATGGCAGTCCATGCAGAGCCAGAGGTATGGATACTGACAGTTCCATCGAAATAGATCATCACTGGTCGAATACTTGTCGTTTGATTGTTGCACACAATGTTTAAATCGTGTTTGGCTATTGAGATGTACCTGTGTGGTCGTCCTCACGTGTGTTTTATGCTAACAATATTTTGATACATAGTAATGAAAGTACTATGTTCCAGGGAGACGATGGAGTCTCATTCCGTGCTGTCTATGCGGATACAGAAAATATAGTCGTTGCAGCGCAAGAGGAAGGGAGGACATGCGGAAACGAATCGGGGCTACAGCGTGCAGATGTTGAAGGTCGAGTCAAAAAAGTTGCAAAGAAAAAAAAACAAAAAAAGGTTAGTTACAAACAGTTCATAACTTTAAAAAAAATGTTTGTGCTGGGGACTATTTTATGTTATTTTCCAGTCAATTCTACTACACTCCATCTTGTGTTTAAACTGAACATCCCTTTTCCAATCTCTCCTCTAGTTACCCGTGGGTGTCAGAACTATACACACACAGACAGTGAAGCGAAGCGAATGTGAGATGTGGCTTGCCAGACCGTGTACACTATGGAGGAACTATTAATTGAGGCGAGGCGTGTTCAGGCTCGAGATGCTCATGTCCAATGGCCAGAACATGAATTAACTGGTGTCCAGTCATAATGTCGAATACAATAATATCAAAAGTCAAAATGTCGAAAAAAAATGTCGAAAATAAAAATGTCGAATTACAAAAATGTCGAATTTTTTTTGATTTTTTTTCGAATTAATGTTTAAATAAATAATTAATTATATTTTATAAAACATATATTTTTTAAATGGTTAAAGGTATATCCATGGTGAGTGGGGGGGATGGGGAGGAGGGGGGGGTTGGGGTAGGGGTTTGGGATGGGTTTTTTTAATAATTAATTATTTAATTAATGTTTTATTAAATACTTTTTTAAAAAAAATTAAAGGTATATCCATGGGGGGTGTTGGGGGGGATGGGGAGGAGTGGAGGGTTGGGGTAGGGGTTTGGGATGGGGGGTTGGGGGGGGACCCCCCCCCAATAAAAAACGTTAGTATATGTGATATTTTACATAGTTATTTTAACATTGGTTTTTCGATTTTTTTTCGACATTTTATTTTCGAATTAATGACTTTTTCTATTATATGTATGTGTTTTCGACATTTTTGAATTCAACATTTTTTTTTCGACATTTTTGTAATTCGACATTATTTTTTCGACATTATGACTATAAACCGAATTAACTGTGTTTGGAGACTACAGAAAAGTTGCATTGGACCATAGCTACAGTGCGACCGCACCACCACAAGAAGATGTTATTGAATGTATTGAAGATAGCAATGAAGTAGTTGCAGATCAATTTACATAATCTACACCCGCCAAAAATTTGCCGCCAAAAAACCTGTCGACATTGTTGCGTTCTCCCATCAATGTTGAAGTAATAGATGTCGAAATGACAGAATGAACCAGCCGCAGCATCCATAGGCGCATCAGAACTTGATATCAGCGATATTACTTTCCAATGTGTTGAAATCTCCACAACGTCACAGGCCGAAACAACGTTGACGCAGGATGACAGTCTAATGAAAGAGAGCAAATACATTGTATTTGACAGTTGTTTGATGTAAATTATAAGTATGCTGAAATGTGTGCATTCCATTAGAGGGAAAGTATGTGGGAAGCCATTGATTAATGTGACTCGTCAAATAAAAGGCAGTAACGTCAAAATAAATGCCGCCTGTAGATTAAATCATAGGTTCTCATGGTCTGCACAACCGATCCTGGGGAAACTGCAAGCAGGCAATCTACTGTGTGCAGCTGCATCACTTTTTAGTGGCTCCAGTTTTAGAAAGTAAGAGGCTTTCTTTCAGTTTGTGGGACTCCATTTCATTTCTAAAGCGCTGTACTACATATACCAACGTGATTATCTGTTTCCGGCCATTAGTGATGCTTGGAAAATTGAACAATTGTCTCTAGCAAGTACATTCGAAAGGCAAACGATTCAGGCTAGCCGGCGATGGACAGTGTGACAGCCCTGGATTTTCTGCCAAGTACTGCACCTACCACTTTCAGGACATGGATAGTAAGAAAATTGTGAGTTCGGTGGTCGTGCAGGTAACACAATGTACATCGTCAGTGGCCATGGAGAAACTAGGATTTATAAAATCAGTGGAATATCTACAATCAAGGGGAATGCACATCGACCTCATAGCCACGGATAGACACGTTTCAATTGCCAAGACAATGAGAGAGCAGTTCCCACATATTAAACATCAATTTGACGTATGGCATCTTGCTAAATCAATCAATAAGAAAATCTCGGCTGCAGGGTAAAAAAAAGGTTTTGAAAGTATTTTGCAGTGGTCACATTCTATCACCAACCATCTTTGGTGGAGCTCAAAAACTTGTGAGGGGTCAGTGGAAATACTACTTGAAAAATGGCGATCACTGATGCACACTGTACCAACGTTCACCGCTGGACAGCAAATGAACATTTCCACCAATGTGAACATGGCCCTTTGTCCCCAGAGGAGGCACGGAAGAAGAAGTGGTTGATTCCATCTTCACCGACACACAAAGCCATTGAGAAGATTGTTTTCGACAAAACTCTATCAAGAGATTTGAGAGGACTGACAGAATTCTGTCACACAGGAGATTTGGAGGTGTTCCACAATATGTGCCTAAAGTACAGGCCAAAGCGCTTGCATTTTAGCTTTCGGGGCATGAAACATCGACTCTACTAGCGGTCTTGGCCCATAACAGCAATGTCGGACGTGAACAATCTAGGACTAGGGGTAAAGTAAGGATGCCTCGCTAAACTAAGGGGTTTTCAAAACGAAGTAAGCAATGGGTGATCAAACCAGTCTATGATGAAATGCAGTTCGACTTTGTGAAAGGCCTTATTGTTGCTGTGTTAGAGAAGCACAGATATGGAATTTTGGACGTTTCTGTGCAGAGCAGTGATCCATTGCCACCGAACATTGCGACTGTGCCATGCCCACCCGAAGCACAGCTGATTGTGAAGTACAAATCCCGGTTTAAATAATTGCAATACGATTGTCTTTTTGTAAATAAATGTTATTGTACAGTGTACCTGTAAACCTAACCCCTACCTTCACCATCATGGGTGGCGAACAAGCTGGGTGTCATCTTTGAATTCTCTCTATTCACCTCACATATGTGTATGTATATATTTTTCTCATGTCTCATCTCATGTAAATGCTGCGCACTGTTAACGGAGGGGAGGCTTGCGTATTGTAAATAATAAAACAAACAAACAATAAATCTCACTTGTAACTCAACTCCTGTGGTACTTTATACTTTCCCTGACCTTCCGCAAAAAATTAAATGTCTCAATTTGGGCTGCAAAGCTCGCAGACAACGGGGACAAAATTGGGGCACTTAGAACGCGCCAGCCAAGCGGGCCGTGGCATTTGGGAGAGAAGCCAGTTCGCATTTGCACATTGAGGCGCACTACATAGACGGATTCTAAACTTCAAGTTCTCAAAGATGCCTATACTACGTGATGTTGCAAATAAAGAATGCGAAGGACAGCGGCTTTGATTTTCAGTTCGCGCCCAGATGAGGCCCACAAGTCGCACTGGAAGTATAAGGGTCTATTGTTTTTTTACTTTGAGACAGGGACCATGCCGAAAGAACTACATTTGAAGGGGGTGCGCAATAACGTAAGAGACGATAAGGCAGAAAATTCAGAAACTAGACTGAGTTTCATTTTAGTTCAGTATACGAAAAATCGTTGTCAAGAGCACGGTCCGTTTTACAGACTGCATTACGAAGAGACACAATGGAAATTTCAAATATAATGTAAGTAAATCTTTACACGCTTTTATACCGGAATGAAGATTTAATGAATGGATGCATGAATAAATGAATGAATGAAGAGCTAGGAAAAGCAAGTAAAACGTGTTCGTAGTGGGCACATGGGCATGCAGGTCCACTGGTCTCACCGATCTCGGTCCTTGGCCCAGCCACTTTTCCCTGCACTGCCTACCTGCACTACGGGACTGTCTCTGTATCCTTCAGCCCCTTCTCCCGGCATTTACCTAGCACTTGCCACCAGCTGGCCCTATTATTTAATTTGTATTCAACTAACCATGTACAGCCCTTCCCCATGCGCGATCAGAAAGACGCCTGGCCTAGTAGGATCGTTGTCTGTCTGCCCTTGTTCCCCACCTGCCTCGTCACGCCTAGAAACACTTGAGTATAGGCGCGTTAAAAATGCCATATCATATCATTCCTCACGCACGTAGACTGTCGTTTATCATTGTGTGTTTGCCTCGATTTATCTCGTTACTTTTTGCATTGATTTTAGAGACGAACATACTCCATTGAACTATCCTTGCAAGCAAATAGTTTCTGATCGGCCGTAATAAATAAAAGGAGTAATATTAATGAAGTTCGGCTAGCGAGACTAATTATAATTTTTTTGTTTTCATAACAGGTATTTGATCCCATTCTGCCACTGCCATCTGTTTGAGACACCGGCGGATGGATTCTTCAGCAGACACCTGCAGCTTCGTGTCAACAACTGGAGCACGATCACCATATTATGGGACGATCGCCAAGGGCCCACATGCCCTTACGCTGTACTAGTGGCTAGAAGCAACATATCAACCTTTAGGCTGGACTAGTGCCTAGTTGATGGAACAGCCTTGCGGTTCACCGTGCTTCCAAAGTGATTCTTTTTACGAAAATGAACACCCTGTGTACCATAAAGGAACAGCGCGTGACTCAAGATGAAACGGAACAGTTATTGCGGATACAGATAAAAGAAAATAAATGGCTTCCGGAGTTCATATGGCAATTGCTGAATATTCTCTAAACATTGAATGTCAAATAAATGTACTTTACCAAATGTACCGTGTTGCTGTTTCATTTTAAAGTACAGTTTCATATTCCGAATTGTGGCGCGCTGTGTTGTGAGTTGATCTGTGTTGGTTTCCGGGTTCTGTGTGGAGTCGCGCAGAAGACGACTGGGCGCGTTTGCCTACGCAGCACAGTAACGTCACGGAGAGAGGCGGGGAATATGAATGTTTTGATAATGTCAGGCTCAGGGGCGGGGGAATTGATTTAGTGCTGCAAAAGCAGGTCAGCCAGGGCAATGGGGGAAAAGATAGGATTATCAGAAAATGGCGGCTCCCTGGTGCTTGTTTTCGCGTGCGTTTAATGGACGAAAACTCGGGTAAGGTCTATAGGAAAGTTTTCTAAAATCGAGCCACTTAGGCTTAAAAAAACATGGCCGACCCGTATGGACAATAAAAGATTTTACTAGACCATGTCTTTAAGCACCAGATTTCCTCCAACCGGTGCGCCCTAGGGGCAGTCATTGTTGAGATTTGTTCTGCCTAGCTCTCTGAGGTGGCAGAGCCAATTTTGCGTTGCGGTTGGCGTTAGTCCCTGGAGCATTGCAAAGACATTATAAGTTACTAACTGTAGTGACTAACGTACTCTTAGTCCTTAGCCCCCTTTACTCCATACTGTATGGGGTTTCCCTTCCAAGGGACGGGAGACGGAACCTTTTTCATGAGAAAAAAAACGTCTTCCCTTTTAAATTTAGAGGAACACGGGGGCGTGGCCCAGGGAGCATGTGCTGCCCTGACTCCACCCTCCGGTGCCACACCTCAGTCCCCATTGACGCGTCAACAATAGATTTAACATTGCCTAATGACACCAGGATTATTAGGGGGGAGGTTGGTGGGACGTATGGAGGAAAGGGGACTATGGACTAAGAGTACGTTAGTCACTAGGTTGAGTAACTTATAATTACGCTTTTTCCAGTCCCCTTTCCTCCATACTTTATGGGAGATTACAACCGATTGTAGACCCAGGGTGGAGAGGAGACCCTCCTTAAGTAAATAGGTTCCTGAGAACCGCCTGGCCGAAAGCCGCATCAGATCTAGAGCCGGCATCCAAACAGTAATGCTTGCAGAAAGCCGAGGGAGAGGCCCTAGTGGCCGCCCTGCTTATGACTTGCCAAGGGACATGGCGCTGGAATGCGATGGCTGTTGCCTTGGCCCTGACTGCGTGGGCATGCATGTTGGCTGGAAGTGGCTTGTGCTGGCCCTCGTATGATTCTTTGAAGCAGAGACCATTCAGCAGGATATGGAGGCCTTAGAGGCCTGATAGCCTGGTCTTGAGCCTCCAAAAGTGATAAACAGGGCGTCCGACTTGTGGAAGCCCTTGGTCCTGTCCAAGTAGAATTTCAGAGCATGCCTGGCATCCCCACTCTTTGTGCTTCATTCTTAAGATCGGGAAAAAACATTGGAAGGACTATTTCCTTGTTAAGGTTGAAAGCAGACTTAACCTTGGGCAGAAATGCCGGGTACGTCCGCATGAATACCTTGTCCTTGTGAAAGGTGGTATATGGCTCAGAGGCGACTAGCGCTGACTCTACGAGCTGAGGTAAGGCCGACTAGTAAGGCCGTCTTGATGGTGACCATCTTGATGTCCACGGACGCCATTGGCTCGAATGGTTTGTGTGCCAGTGCGTCCAAAACTATGTAGAAGTCTTACACCGGGTGCGGTCTCTTGACGAGCGGGTAGAGCCTGGCGAGACCCGTCAGATGTTTTTTGACAATAGGGTTGGAGGAGGAGGAAAAAATACCCTCCTCCGAGTTCTTGTAAGCCCCAATGGCTGCAAGGTATGTGCGGCAGGTATCAACCTGTACGCCTGAATGAGCGGGTGGCGCCAAAAAGGTGAGCACGTTGTCCAAAGTGCAAGCCAAGGGGCCAATTCCCTTGGAGTCTGCCCAGTGGCAGAATCTGGTCCGTTTGCTTTTGCTTTTGTACTGGGCCCTGGTGGCTTTGCTCCTGGCACCCTGTATTATCTCCAGATTGGCCTGTGAGAGGCTAACCTGCTGAAGCGTTACCTGCTCAGGTACCACACTGTGAGGGCTAATTACCCTGACGCAAGGTGGATGACTCTGCCCCTTGCTGCGCCAGATGATGTGCTGGGCCCATTGGAAGGTGTATCGGGGGCACCCCAGAGAGGCTGACTAGCTCCGGAAACCATGGCCTGGCCAGCCACCATGGAGCTATCAGAATGATGAGGAGTCGGCGAGACTCCTTGATCTTGCAAATTACCTTGTGGATCAGAGGAGTGGGCTGAAATGTGTAGGCTTTCATGTCGGTCCACTGGAGGTGAAATGCGTCGCCAAGAGAGCCGGGGCAATGACCTTGCCAGGATGCGAACTGGGGACCCCACCTGTTATAACTGAATAACGAGGTTGTTTAGCTGCCACTCGTAATTGTCTGCTCCCAGCCTGCTGAGCCTGTCCACTTCCAGGTTGGATTCCCCCAGGAGGTGGACTGCCGAGAGGTAAATGTCATTTTCCAGGGCCCATTCCCAAATGCTGGTCACTAGTCTGCACAGAGGAGGGGATCTGGTGCCTCCCTACTTGTTGACATTGTACATGCTGGTCGCGTTGTCTGTCTGGATGAGTACCACCTTGCCCCTGAGAAGTGGTAGGAATGCTCTGAGCGCTAGCCAGATGGCGTTCAGCTCCAACCAATTGATGTGGTATTCCTGTTCCTGTCGAGTCCATGTGCCGTGGACAGAGGGCTCATCCAGGGTGGCTCCCCAGCCCTCAAGCACGGAGTCTGTGGTGATGGTGGCCTACGGTGATGGTGGCCTGCAGAGAGGGTGGCTGAAAGGGCTTGCCCGTCCGTAGGTTGCAGTCCATGGACCACCATGTGAGGTCCGGGTGGAGAGATGGAGGAACGTTGATGATCTCGGATTGCGAGCCCCGCTCCTGATTCCATGAGGCCGCGAAGTGCAGCTGGATCCTTCTAATCCACAGTCTGGTGTGCGGCACGGCTAATAGGACCACTGCCAGTAGACTCAGGAGATGTTGGTACCACCATGCCGAGGTCACCTCTCTGCGGAGGAAGTGGTCGGTGGCCCTCTTCATGGCTGAGATTTTGTCCTCCGTCGGAAAGTCCTTCTCGGAGCACGTGTCCCAAATGAGTCCCAGGAATGTCAGAGTCTGCGTAGGCTGCAGCTGTGACTTCTTGAGGTTGAGCGAGAAGCCCAGATCATGCAGAGTGTTCATAAGGGCATGGGAAGAGTGGCAAACCGCTTCCGGAGATGTAGCCCTGATGAGCCAGTCGTCGAGGTATGGGTAGATGTGGAGGCACTGCGCTCTGAGGAGGGCCGCCACAGCGTTCATGAGTCTGGTAAAGACCCTGGGGGCCAGGTTGAGGCCAAATAGAAGGATTTTGTATTGAAAATAGTAGCCCATGATCCTGACCCATAGGAAGGAAAGATGGGGCTGCCAAATCGGGATGTGTAGGTACGCGTCCTTCCATTCCAGGGAGCACATCCAGTCTCCCTTGTCCAATATCTCTGCTATAAAAGCTGGCGTAACCATCTTGAATTTTTGCAGGGGTAGGAAGCGGTTGAGGCTGGAAAGGTCCAGCACAGTTCTCAGGCCCGCCTGGTTCTACTTCTGAACGGTGAAAATCCTGGAGTAAAAGCCACAGCCCCGCTGGGAGACTGGAACTTCCTCCACTGCCTGGCTCTCTACGAGCGACCAGATCTCCGCCAAAAGAGTTGCTGTCCCAACCTGTGGGAGTGGAGGGGAGGAGAGGCTAGGATAGAAAGGCAGTACCCCGTGGATACTACAGAGAGGATTCAGGGGTCCGTGAAATTCTGGCGCCAGAAATGTGCATGGAGAGCAAGCCTGCCCCCACCGGAGACACGTGGACCCAAAGCGGTGTGTCATGCCTTCTTTGCCTCAGAGGCAGACGCTGAGGAGTGGGACTGGAAAAAGCCCTTACTCTCCTCTCCCCCCCCCCCTACCTCCCCTTTTTTTTTGCGCCAGTTGTGAGATGGCGAGCGGTCTGGCTGCCTGGATCTGCGTTCCTGGAAGCCGTGGAACCCTCCATATGTACAACCATTTTCTGAGCGCTGCTGAGATTGGGTGTACGATTTGGGTGTGGTCTTTGTAAGAATGGAGAGAGACTTTGCCGTTTGTGAGCTGTTTTTCTTTTTGTCCAGCTCTTCGTCCGTAGAGGATTGGACGAGCCCCCCCCCCCTCAAACAGCAGATCTAGAATGCGCTCCTGGACATCCGGGTTGAATTTTGTTGCCCGGAGTCAGGCTGTTCTTGTCCGTGGCAATACAGATGGCACCAGCTTGGCTTCAGCTAGCCCCACCTTAAAGCATGATTCGCACTGGGTGGGGAGTTCCGGGAGGAAGTCTGCAATTTCCCGCCATAACCTTTGGTTGGCAGCAGCCAGCATGGCGTCTGCATTGGCCTGATGAAGGTGCAAGGATGCGTTGGAGTAGATTTTCTTGCCGTACGCCTCCAAGATCTTCTCCATCTTGCCTAGCAGCACCGCAGAGGAGGCGGCTGAGGACGACAGGCTTGGATTATAGTGATGCCACAGCAATCACTGAGGAGTGTGGCTGAGGATGGGTTGAGAGCCAGAGTGTATCCCCCTCCAGGCACTGATTGACCAGCTGGGAAGAGTGGAGCTTGAGCCAACCCTTCTTGACCAGGGAGACTACATTGGTTTGCAGTGGAATCCCTGTGTTGGCAGAGGGAATGCCGCATGAGGACTTCAGCCCGAACCCCCTCTGCCGGCTGATCCACCTCGTGTTGGGGGAGGCCCAGGTACTCCGCCAGGCCAGCAAGACGTTCGTGGAAGACCCTGGTTGAGGATGGCGTGCCCGGATCCTCCTCCTCTGGAGGATCCTATGGAGGAGGAGTAAATGCCACCAGAGGCTGGGGTACAGGGACCGCAGCCAGAGACTGAGGAGGCGGAGGTTGCAGAGTTGGCTGTGGAGCCGGAGGAGGTGGCTGCACCAGGGCCTGGGGGCCTGTTCGAGGCATCTCTGGTGCCGCTAGCATGGGGAGGATGACTTCCCTGATGGCGTCTTTGATGATCACCCCCATCTGAGGAGACCTCATGAGGCTGAGGAATTTCTCAAAGAGCACCTCCTCACTGGCCAGAGAGGTGGCAGGGGGTGCCGATGGGGTAGCAGGGGCTGCTGGAGCCACTGCATACCCTGTCCATATGGACGCAAAGGAAAGCTGCCCTGCGCAAATGAGAGGTAGACTGTAGGCCATGTACCTGGTTGAAGCCAGTCCCACATTGTGGGATATTTTGATCCACTCGGATGTGTTATGTTACACCACTTTGCGGCTTTGATGCCAGAAACAGCACAAAAAGGATTTGCTGACTCCTGTGTGCGCCAAGATCCTTAAACTGCCGTTTGCAATAACCAGAAAATGGTTGCACTGCTCGGCCAACACACATTTCAGGTTGGGTGGAACAGAGTACTTACTGCAGGAGTATGCCAGTGTGCTCTGTAACATTCAACATGGAGCAATGGAAACAAGCAGCATTACTTTGCTGTAAACCCAAAATGCCTCTTTAAAATGTAATCTTTTCAACCTTAAAAAGTGCTGTTTTGGCGCTAAAGCCATTCATTTCTTATGAACCACTGTGGCCAAAAGGGCCCTGCAATGCCCAGGATCATCCATTGAGTCTCAGAGGAATCGGGACTCGTTTGAATGACAGCTCCTACAAAAAGTATCTTTGGAAAAGCAACCAGGGACTTTGGTTTTTCAATTTTCCACGGAAAATGCAGCCATTTCTTTGCAACAAGGATCAAGTAACAGCTGTCCAGAGAAATACTCTAAACAGATGCAGGACACATTTATCCATGCTGCAACCAATCCCAGCACTCAAGGGAAGGACTTGAGCTGACTAAAATGTGTATTTGCTGCAGATGAAAACCGAATTTAAAGGAATAAGTTAAATGTGCTTTTTTCCTGAATGAAGAGCAAAATCGCTTATGTTAAAATTATATTATTGTGTAAAGGCTTGATTATTTAAGAATGTAGAAGGATTTGCTACTGTTAAAAATACACCTATAAACTGTTTTATTTCAATAGTTGAAAGTAAAGATTTAAAAGGTGAAACTCAAAGCTAAACCCAGTCTGAATTAGTAAACTATATAAAAAAAACCTGCTCTGCCAGTACAAGCCCTGAGAAAGGGTGACGCCTCAACTGCTGGAACAGTAAAAGGCTAATTGCTAGCTGGAGGCTTTGAATCGCCAGGACAATGGGGCTTTTCAAGTCACATTAGACATTCGTCTTTGCTGCAGCCTAACACAAAAGCAGACAAGTGACATTTGGTGTTAAAAAGCCTATTTGTAACTGAACTTTAAAGACATTTAACTTGGCAGCAAGAATGAGAAAAAATGTGAAAAGTGCATAATTCTAAATCTAATTTTATGCTATTCATTAGAAGACTTGGTAGGACTCAGTACTGCATAAGGAACAGAAGTTATGAAGAATGACCGATTGTGCGGAAAGTATTAATGTTGCAAACATAACATTGTGTACACATCCCAGGGGTAATTGCGTATCTATGTACAAAATTGGGAAATGTTAGGCCAAATCTTTCATGGTTAAAATTGCCAAAATGTCACCGATGAGACTAAGCAGGTCCCACAGACTTGGGATTTGGATTGAAATGCAACACACAAAATATGTAACCTGTGTAATCTGATTTTCTTAGAAGTCATAATTACATAAATATGTATTTGTGGGAAAGTTAGATTTTGGTCCGAATAGCTATGGGAGTTTTCCAGACATTGTAAAAAAATCATCCCATAAACATGACATCCTTTTCTGTCATCCAATCAGTGAAAAGCAAGGCAGAGATTATGCTTTTGCCCAATCCTAGCATTAGGGGTATGGACAGTAAGACTGCCCCTGCCATATCCTTTAGTGATGTCATTTGGCATGATAAATAAGGGAACCTCACAGCACACAGACACAGTGATTCCTGACTTCATCCTGATTTTCTGCGTGGTGCCCTGTTCCTGAAATCTCCATCCTTGTTCCCGATTCCTGATTTTCCTTACAAAAGCTAAAGCCTCAGCATTGCTGAACTCCTTTTCAGCTAGGCCTCAAAATTCTGAAACAAATCCCAAAACCCAAGGGAAGCATTATGATCGAGTCTGGCTTGCTACTACTAAATGCATGCCTGCTGCAAACTCGCCATCTCACTGATCTTTAGTCTCCAGTAACCAGTAAAGTCCAGTGCAGTCTCCAGTCCAGAGCAGTTCGGTACCAGAACCGCCCACCTGATCCTGTTCCGCCCGAGTTGCCCAGCTGTCCTTGCTTAGACATGATCCATGTGACCAGAAACCTTGACAGTCCAAAATCCTAAATTAACGTGGACTGTAAGTATTAATAGGAAGCATAGAAAATCATAGCATACCTTGCCTTGTTTTGTTCCATCCCAATCTCTAAACCATCCTATCCTTACCTTAAGAAATTGTGATATTGTCACAACCATTCTTGAAACCTTGCCCTTGCTTCCTTATGCTAGTGCTAACTTCTTAAAATAATATTGTCTTGTGAAATCCCAAACCCTTAAATCCTCCCTCGGGTAATCGGACTGAGTCTGCCAGGGTGGACACGGAGGTGCTGGTGTTGGTTCCGCGGATCAACTCTAGAGCTTACTGTGTTTCAATCTGGTAACCTAGCCTGAATGCCCTATTGTAGAACATAACTATCCTTGTAGCAATTGATTTGTTTTCTTTTTCGCGCCATTCTTTTCCAAAAATGCCTCTCATTCAACATTGCATAACTCACTCAATTTAATAGCTAGAGACTTCATTTCAACTCTGGATTATACCTAAGACCTATAGCTACATCCCAACCTAATCAACTCACTCCAAATCAGTATATTTAACCTGTTTTTCTTAAAATTTGTTGGTTAAATTTAGGCGGGAATCTGCATTTCTGCAAAGTTTACACGTGTGAATTTCATTTTAAATTATTTCCAAACTTCCATTAAGATTCAAAGTGTTTACTTTTGCTCAAACTATAGCTCATGATTGTAGCACCTTTCCAATATTGCTCCCATAGAAATGTATATTGATTTAAGGATTTTTGCACACTTTTCATTGTTTTGCTAAGCCATTTTTGAATGTCATTTAAAAAAGTGTAAGACTGCAAACCCGTTTTTCTCTCTTGTTGGGGAGGGAAGGTGGTATTTAAATTCTGTTTACTGCTCTCTATTCCAGAATACCTGCTGCTTCCTCACATCTGTTTAGAATTGCTTATTGGTGGGTTGAGGAATATTGCAGGGGGAAATCCTAACCTAAGTGCTATCTTTTCAAACAAGCCAAAAGTGTTGTTTTCTCTGATGTTTTATATTTTGTGTTGCTAAGAGTGAATTTAACTGCCTTACATACCTTTTTATCTGTTATTGTCACCACATTGGTGATTGCTGCTCCCTATTCAAAAGTATATGTTTGATTTGAATTTTAAATAAATAAATATTACCTTTACCAACCAGCCTGATTCCTGGTCCATTGTGAGCTGGGGTATTTTGAGAAGGGGTGCGATAGGAGTGGTATATCACTCGGAATATTGAACCTATAGGCATAATAAAATAAGCATTTCAGCTGCACGCTGCATACTAGGCTGAGACCAGGGTGTATCGCCTGATTGAAATACTTAAAAACCTGGACACTCGTTCTTCGCTGAATTCCTGGAATGGTGTCGGATGGGTGCCTCTTTCTGGCGCCCCGGCCATTTTGTCGAACTGCCTGCCACGTGCCTGCCACGTGGTGCTTGGCCCGCTGGGTCCGGCCTCATCCAAGATACTTGCATGTGGATCACGAGGCCTACCCAGCTCCTCGGGCCTTGGCCCGGTAGGTGCAACACCCTCGACCCGAGGGTCGGTAGGGCTGCGTTTAGGCACCCCCTCAGACTTATTTCTGGTATTAGGGCATAGCCCCTCAGACGTATTGCCGGCATTCGGGTGTAGCTCCTCAACCATGGTGACGGTAAAAGGGCGGAGCCCCTCGGGTGTAGACCCGGTAAAAGAACCTTCCGGTCCCTCAAAACTGCGCCCAGGAGGACCCGAGGATCCCTCGATCCCTCGACCCGAAGGCCAGTGCTGTAGCAGCCTCGGTGTACGTGCCGGAGATTCCCTGGGAAGGCGTCTCCCTTGTGGGGTGCGCTGGAAAATATCGGCTTCACCTTGGGCCTGGTTTGATGCTTCATGAAGTTCTTGAGATCCTCTGGAGGTGACCTCTGGAAGAGCTCTCTCCACCTGGCTAGTCTGTTCTTCAGCACCTTCGAGGACAGCGAGTCACACGCCGAACAGGATTGCCAACCGTTGTCTGAGCTAAGGCAACTTAGGCAGAGGGCGCGGGGGTCTGAAGTTGGGAAGAGCCGTTGCAGGATGGACACCTGCTGAACCCTGTAGAATTCGACATGCACCGGGGAGGAGTGTGACGCTTGACGACCGGGTACCTGAATGATCGATAAGACAAAAAAGACAAAGAGAAGAAGTATTCGCGCATGGAAATACATGGCCAAAGCCAAACCAAGGAGCGCTGGTGAATTTGGCCCGTTCCCGTCAACGCGGGAAAAGGGGACTAAGGTGTCGCGCTGGTGGGCGGAGTCAGGGCAGCGCATGCTCCCTGTGACACGCCCCCGCATCCCTCTAAATTTAAAGGGGAAGAAGGTTGTTTCTGGTGAAAAAGGTTCCGTTCCCGTCCCTTGGAAGGGATGCCCCCATACAGCATGGACGAAAGGGGACGGGACGTAAGAGTACGATAGTTCCTTTTATAGCCATGGGAATAGTAGCCGGAGCTAGCATACCCTTTGGAGTCTTTAGTTGAAGACAATCTAGTTTGACCTGGGGCTCCCCGAAAGGGACAAACATACTTTCTGCATTGTAAGGAAGATAGTGACCGTGCTGTATCAGAATACGCTTTCAAGGCCTTAAGAATATCTTTCAATTTTGTCACCAAAGACGTTTTTGCCCTCGAATGGCATGTCCATGACCTTATGTTGCACCTCCTGCCTGAAGTTGGTGCAGAGTAGCCAGCCTTGTCTTCATAGGACCACTCCATTACCAATCTGTTTAAAACCCATCTCCATGAGGTCCATAGTGATATTTATGCTATGGTTAGAGACTTCTTTGCCCTTGCGTACAATTGTCATGGCCTCCTTTCGTTGTAGTTGGGGTAAATGCTCCAGCATGGGAGCTAGCGGGTGCCACATTTTGCGGTCATAGCTGGCTACTATGGCTAGGGCATTGGTCACTTTAACTGTTGCCCCGATGGTGAGTAGCTTTTTACCAAAATCATCTATTTTTCTGGCCTTGTTTTCCAGGGGTGTGGCACATTGGTGCTGCGAACATGCTTTGCGAACAACAGCCGCTGACACTACGGACCTTGGAGAGGGTTGAGAATTGAGGCACTTAGCGGCCATGTCTGGTCCTTTAAACATTTTGTCCAGCCTACCTCTCACTGCAGGCTCTGCGAAAGTGTGCTTCAGGGTTCGTAACCCCTCTTGCCAAACATGGTCCAGAATGGGTATAGCGAACACAGCTTTCTGGCGTCTCTCTAAATGATCGTAAAGAAAACGGTCTTTCTTTTCCTACACCAGTGTTAAACCAAATTCCTGGCACGCTTTTGAAACCATGGCGTGGAGAACCCCAATGTTGTCTGGTGGAGAGGGCAGCTGCAGACTAGCTTGCATCTCAGTTTTGTCTGCATCATCTGCATCCCAGGTATCATCCTGGCTTGGGGACTGAGATGTGCTGAAAAGTCTGTATCCTTTGGATCAGTGTCCTGATCCATGTCCACCAGCCCCCCTTCTTGTTCGTCCTAACAGCGGACTACCCCTACTTGGAGGGCATCTGGGTGGTGATTGAGACCTGTGTTCTGAGCGTGGGCATTTGGCGTGGTCCCTGGACATGCAGCCCCAATCCTTCCATTGAGCAGGTTGGGCATGCTGAATTGGCGCTATTTGGCTGACACTCTGTTGAGGGACCGCTTGAGGTGGAGGCAGAGGTAGCCTGGCATTGAGTTGTCCCGATAGACCTTGCAAAGTTGACAGTACTTGCAGGGATAGAAGAAACTGCAGGTTTATCTGTGGATGCATTCGTGTTACACCCCCCCCCCCAAAGGGTGTTCCAGGAGGACACCTGAGGGGTGCATGGGGTTTGTTGTCTTACTGGTGTTATTTCCTCCCTTGGTTGGAAGGGAACAGAAACCTTGTCCTGTGAATGGGACTGTATTAATGTGCATTCTTCTGAGTCTAATCCGTAAATCCGTAACACCTGGGCAATAATCCCTTGGAGGCTCAGACGGGATTTCATGTTACAGAATTACATTAGGCATGATTTTTGTATATCCTATTGGCGATACTCCTATGGGGAGGTCCCTTTGCTCTGTAGGGTCCTCTGTTGGGGTCTTAAGGTCTCCTTTAGCAGCACAGGCAGGTAGGCCTTCTCCTTGCAGCTTTGTAATAGGCTGACTAGGATTGTCTGGTTGAAACCACGGGAAGAGCCGTTGACAGGTAGGGGGTCTACTGCTTTGGAGCACACCTCTGATGCTTTCTTGCTGCTTGCAAGGGTTTTGGTTTTTTCGTCATCGATGAATGATATCCCAATTTCGTCTCCAAGGAGTGGGCCGTCGATTCTTCATGTCTGGAAGAGGACCTATGCCTCTCTCTGGGCGAATGGGACTCAGACAACTAGCAGTGTTTTTTCTTGGTCACTGAAGATGTTTTTGTGGACGACTTGTCCTTCTGTTTCGCAGGTGACGTTGCCCTCGGCGACAAGCAGGAAGCTGACCCCGTCGTCAGTCATAAGGCCTTGTCTGGGTGAGATGTGGATGATGAGAGGTGCAACCCCGTTTTGGGCATCGTCGCTTGGTGCAACCTTGCTGATGGGTCGTGGATTATTTCTCAGACGACTGCTTATTTGTGGACGAGCCCTCGTGGTTTACCATTTCTTTTGAGAGGAAGACCAGGATCGTTGGACCACATGGTTTTGTCTCGTCGATTATTTTGTCTCACCTTGGGTATGTAAAGTTTTCTGCTTTTTCACAGGTCGCTCTTCTGACCTGGATTTATGGCTTGATGGCGACCACCTTCCAGAGGGAGTAGTAGCTCTCCCACTCATTGAAGAGCCTGCCTCAGACACAGGGTAAGACCCCTTGTTCAGCCAACAGATTAGGTGAAACTTTGTCTTTGATGGTTTTTATGAGAGAAACCCAGACACATCTCGCAGTCCTGCAACGAGTGCTTTGGATACAGGCAGTGTATGCAGTCTAGATGTCTTTCCCCTTCGTAGACGTTTTTTAGGCTCTTACCACTGGCTACAAACAATGATTTTTTTAGACACTGGTTTCCATGTTCGTTGCCGATGCCGTCGAAGGGTCGTCGCCCACTTCCGTATTGTTTTGTTTACAAGTCACATTTTTCAAGGATGAAGATTTTTCTCAGGAGAAGAAAACAAGGATTCCTGTCAGCTAAGAAGACGGTTGAAATCTGAGGGGAAGCTGCTGAGGCAGAGCTATGCACTCAGCGTCCTATTGGTAGGGACCAAAAGCACCCACAACGATGTAGGTAGGACACTCAAGGTGTCAAAAGCTTTTCCTTAGGAAAGGTATAAAATATAAGTAACCGGGGGATTCACAGCCTGGCGGGAAATATCTATGAAACATCCAATGCTGGAGAAAGGAGTGTGTTTGGCCATGGAAATTAGAAAGTATCCCCCAGGCTTCCATGTTGCGGGAACGTGCTGGCGAATGCCTTGCACTTCGCATTCTCTTTTGGGAGAGGGGGGTTGATGTTTGGGACACTCCTCATTAGGAATATGTGGAGCACCAGGTCATGAAGAGTGCAGATCCCTGTTGAGGAAATTGGCAATCGAGTTGTGAATGCCTGGAAGATAAAATAGCAGCAGGAACTATCCCGTGAGCCAGATCCCACCGCCATAGTGCTTGAGCTTCCCTGGAGAGAAGAGATTGGGTACCACCCTGTTTCCAAATGTAGGACATGGCGGTGGTGTTGGCCATAAATACTTGAACAATCCTTCCTTTGAGATGGAGTGACTTCAGTGCCCAGGACATGGCTCTCAATTTGAAGACTGTGTAGCTGCTGTCTCCTTGGGACCACAGACCTCTGGTATTATAGTTGCCCGAGTGGTCTCCCCAAGCTTCCAGGGAGGCATCGGTAGTCACTGTGACTTGGCGAGCTGGAGGCTGGAAAGGGGTACCCTGAGTTACACTCGATGGTATTTACCACCAGCAAAGGGTTTTGTGGAAGGCACGCAAGAGGGACACCTTGTCATCCCAGGATCTGGAGACCTGTATCCAGCGGGCATCCAGGGTTTCTTGAATGGGCCTCATGTGCAGCTGACTGTGCTGTATTAGAGGAATACAGGGAGACAGCCCCAGGAGGGGTTTCAGGACGTGGACCGATGCCACTTGTTGTCTAGACGGGTCTTTGCCAGAATTGCCTTCACCCAGATGGGGTATCACTGCAAGAGATATCTGGGCTACCAGAAACAGCATCTGCTGGGAATAACGCATGTGGGCTGAAGCCAGGCACTTTGTGAAGACTTGCAGTGCCGATTTGAAGCCGAATGGCAGGGCGCTGAATTGGTAGTAGAGGCAGGCCACCATGAATTGCAAGACTTTTCTGGGGCGGGCGATGAATGGGTATATGGAAGGAAGCGTCTTCCAGCTTCCTGGAGGAAAGAAAATCGCTGTGCTGCAACTGTCCTCAGTACATGTTGTAGAGTGACCATATGGAAGGTCTGGGACCGGAAGAATTTTTTGCAGCGGAGGTCTAGAATGGAGCACCAACCCCCCCATATTTTTTGTCACAAAGTATCTTCTGTACACTACTTCACCCCGTTATACGCAAGGGACACTATCACACCCTTGGAGAAGAGGGTGTGTACTTTGGGGTGCAGTACCGGGAGATGTCTTTCCACCATTGGGGAGAGAGGTATGTTGGGTGGTTGAGTAAGGAATTCTAGGGTGTGACCATACAGAAGAAAGGATAGAACCCACCATAGTACAAGTGAAAGGGCGGTTCCGCAGCCTGGTTAGGCCGGTTTACCAGAGTGTCCTCTCGGTTGGGAGGGCCTTTGTCAGTGGTTTCCTCTGTAGGATTGAGACTTTTCTCTGCAGATGTCTCCAGAGGCTAGGTTTTGGAGCGCTGGGACAGCGCGCAAAAGGAAGTGGCCTCTCCTTCATGCAGAAGCTTTATCATATGGCAAGAATTCAAGAATGAGTCCCGTCTTGTACTAGGCAATCAGTTTATTCGGATAAAACAAACATCATAGAATTCAATACCAATGTTAAAATTAACTTTTGATAAAAAGCATAACACATGCAAATATAAAAACGAATGAGTACTAAAACCAGATGTAGAAAATCAAGTTACCATTATAGTTGCCTTTCTTTTTTTTAAAGTATTTTTTACTGAAGTTGTGCCGATTTTACAGAAGAAAAAAATGATGAACAAGAAGAAAACCTCTTCAGCTCCCCCACCAAACTTGTACCCGAAGACCCCCCACCCCCAAAACCCCCTGAGATATAGCTGCCTTTCCTAAAAACAGCTTTTTTTCAAATAAGTCAAAAGAGCCTAAGCCACATAAGGCGAATCGACTAGAAGGAGAAACAATAAAGTGGCCCGGCATTGTCTAAAATGAAAGTGCTTGAGCACCGGCACAATAGTTGCAGATCTAAGGACCTTATATGCTGAACAAAACAAAAGTACATGCATAAGATCTTCCACAGCATCTCTGCAAAAAGGACAGACCAAAGTATCCGGAAAGCAATATTATTCCTTAAAGATTAACAATTAAATTTAGCACTAGTGATCAACCAGCAGTCTTTTGTTTTTGTGACTCATAAGGTATGGCTGGAAAGTGTCTTCCTGGCTAATAACTGCATGCTGTCCATTGGTCAGGACACAAATCTCTTTATACTTGCGCCTCTCGCTCTTGTAAAGCTTTTGTTGCCCATGCAGCAGCAGCGTGTTTGGTGGAAAAAGTGCAAGTGCATTGGATTGTGCCAAAAACCTACTTATGAAGGGAAACCAGGGAATTTTGTGCCCATCATCCCTGGCCAGTAAGGTTACACCTGCTCTTGTATTTGACCACAGACATAGCCAAAAAATAAAATGGGGGCAAGCGTCCAATGATCCTCTTAAAAGCCCACTCCTACTTCAGTGTGTACTGCGAAACTGGGGGCTGACCCGGGAAGTCGCAATAAACGTTTCAAGAGTTTGTTTTGCGGGGTCAGTAATTCAATCATCTTCATATAGCCCCAAAGTGGTCTCAATGCAGACCTGTAGACTTTGTCTGGCTTACGTAGACTTTTGTAATAAAATCCAAAGGTTGTCCATGACAAATGGCCATGAAGCACACAAGCGCTTCTAAATACTGGCTCATCTTAAGTTTTTGCTTGCATAGGTGAGCTTGCCCACTTATCACAGCAGAGAAGCACATATCCAGGTAGTCAAATTCCTTGACCCTGGGAATTGCCACCCATTACAAATCATTGGATTCCTTTTCACTTGCTTTTTCACCTGGCACACACTGGATTTAAAAATCCAAATGGACAATGGGAAACTAGCTCTGCTTCTTTTCCTAGACCTCTCTGCTGCCTTTGATGTGGTGGATCACAATATTCTTTGTGAACATCTCTCATCAGCAGCTAACTTCTCCCGAACACCATACTCTGGATAAAATCTTTCCTCAATTGACTTTGGTAAGAAGGTTTAGTTGCTGAGTGCATGTATGGTTGCTAAAAAATTCATTTTGAGGTCCTGGAAATCAAGTAATTCCTTTAATATTGATGATTGGGTGGAGGAGCTTCTTACTGTTTCAACGTATGAAAAAGCCATTTACAAAAATACAGATGAAATTGACAAATTCTGGGGCATTTGGAGCTGTTTTCTTGATGTCTATGGATGAATGTGAACTTTAATTCTGAAGTGATACATCCCTAACTTTGAATATTACTTTTATGATTACTTACCTGTAATTTTATGAAATGATCTTGTAATTACCTTCCATCTATTGCATTGTTTACTGCATATGTCATTTTCGGTCTTTGGTTTCAATGTTTTCTTTCTTTTTCCTTTCTTCCTTTTCTTCTCTCCATTTCATGCACCTCTTTTCTTTCTCTTACATTTGATATTTAGACTTAGTTTATGATGAACTGTTTAATGTGTTTTGCTTTGGTTGACTATGCTTGTGGTTAATAGATAAGGAAATGTTTTGTTCTTATTTGTTGTTGTGAAAATAAAGATTTTGAACTGGTAAAAAAAAAATAATCTTTCCTCAGCAACAGAACTATGAACGTTTTTTCCCCGAAAGCTGAGGCACCCCCCACCTCAGTTACTTGTGGAGTGCCACAAGGCTCCTGTGTGGCACCCACCTTATACAATCTATTTATAAAGCCACTCTTTGACCGCCTGGACGACCTGGGTGTCATCTACACCAACTACGCAGATATGACACAGGTCCTCATACCCATCTCAGGAGACCACGACTCTGACACAGCCACCCTTAACGCCATCTTCCGAGTTTTCCAAGACTGGATGGCACAACACAGCCTCTGTCTGAATGATGACAAGACTGAGCTTCTCATAATCGGTTCCCAACCCAGAATCGCCAAACTTAACCCCCCCTCTGCAATTCATTCATCATAGATGGACACCCAATCAAAGTCTCTACCGAGGTAAAAATGCTTGGCTTCTACCTAGACTCCTCACTTAACCTTAACAAACAAATAAATACTACCACTTCTGCCACTGCGTACACATGCAAACTCAGAACGTGCAGTACATTCCTCTCCCCTGATAGCTGCATCACCCTGGCCAGAGCACTAGTCCTCACGCGCCTCGACTATTGCAACCCTTTCTATGCAGAGACCGTGAAACAGAACATTAGAAAATTACACGTCTTACAAAACAACGCCCTCAACATCCCCAGAACTGCACACATTTCAGACACCAGCAACACTGGCTACCAGTACAGGAACGCATCTGGTTCAAGACACTCACCCTCACCCACAAATGTCTCCACCAGATGGCACCTGCCTAATTGGCCAGTAGCACACTGACAACGCTCCAGACCCACCCGAGCAACCTATCAGCACCGACTCACCACTCCCAGATTCAAGCTCCAAAAGGGTGGGGGTTGCAGTTTTCCCACATTGGCCAGCAAACTTTGGAACTCTCTTCCGCTCACACTCAGAGCCCAAGACTCCTTCTGGATCTTCAGGAAACAACTTAAAACGCACCTTTTCACGAATAGCTCAGCCCACCACAACACTGATCTCATCTAGATACACACCACATGTGCCCACTTGTGCTTGTAAGTTCTTCTTTTTATGAATTTGTCACTCTCTCTGTCCAATTGTCAAGCCTATCTCTTACTGTCTTTTTCATGCACTCCCTATGCAACAACTGCAACTCGCTTTCTCACCCTCTGCCCAATTGTATACCCTCTCAACTACTGTAACTATCTTGTTTTTCCTGTGCAACAATTGTAAACTCGTGTCCTCAACTAAGAAAGCGCCCAGATGCCTCTGGTGCGCTATATAAGCTTCAAAATAAATAAATCATTGCTAATTTCAAAATGTTAATCTTCAAGTCCAAAGTATTAATGAACGTGGTGTAAACATGAATCAACTTTTGGAATGCATTTGGGGTCCAGGCAATCAACACAGTGTCATCGGCATAGGTCAAAATCGGAACAACCCTACCTGCCACCCTTGGAACGTCTGCTTGGGAATCCACCAGGGCGTCATACAGTCCATTGATGTATAAAGTAAAAAGAACTGGAACTAAAATGCAGTCCTGCCAGACTCCAGAGTTGACCTCCAAATAATCACACTGCCCCTCATTGCACCCAAGCCTGATTTTTCCCGCTGTGGATTGCCTGTAACACGATCAAAATCACATTAGGACATTTCATGGATCAGATTAAGGGCCAAAGCTTAGACCTATTCACTTTATCAAAGCCCGTACTCAGATCCATGAAAAATTTCTTCACCCTTACAAAAAACCGAGTAGGTCAACAGGAGGTACAAAATCAATGCTTAGTCCAATGCACCCACCCCTGGTCTAAATATGTACTGCACATCTAAAAGTATATACCCTTCAGAAGAACAAGTTACTTACCAACTGTAACGTTCTTTCGACTGGATGTTCCTCCCACATATTCCTCATCTTCGATATTCGTATCATCAGCTTTGCTGCTTTGGAAAAAAAATGTGCCACACCAAAGGGCACTGTGCTCGATGTCATGGCATCGATGTCCCTCGAGGGCTGCCATAGTGCGTTAACGTCATACATAGTATAAATAGCTCGAGCTGTGCCCGTTGGCTTCAGTTGTGTTTTTTCGATATCCCCAAATGAGTAGTTGAGTAGGAGCACACCAGACTGCAAGCTCGCAAGGAGCAGAGAGTGTAAATCACGTAAATTGTATGGCGGGATAGGCTGGGAGGGTCGATGAGGAATACATGGGAGGAACATCCAGTCGAAAGAACGTTACAGTTGGTAAGTAACTTGTTCTTCGAATGGATTGTTTTCTCCCACGTATTCCTCATCTTTGATAGACTCCCAAAGCAGTAAACATTTGAAGGAGGGAGTATTCATTAACCCTAATCATGGACCGTATGAAGAACGGCCTTGGCAAACAGCCCTCCTTGGGATGACGCAGAATCTAAACAATAGTGTTTCACAAAAGTATGTATAGACGACCAGGTGGCCGCTGCACAGATCTCTTGCACCGGGACACCCATTTGAAGAGCTGTCGAAGTTGCCATGCCCTTAGTGGAGTGAGCTCTTAGCCCCTCTGGAGGTTCTTTACCCACCAGTTTGTAACATTCACCAATTGCCATAATTATTCATCGGGATAAGGTTTGTTTTGTTACTGCCATGACCAATTTGTGGGCAGTATAACCAATGAAAAGTTGGTCACTTTGTCGAAATTTTGCAAGTACAAAAATATAAAAGCTGAGAGCTCTTTTTGGGTCTAGCATGTGAAGCCTTTCTTCCTCCTTACCTGCATGAGGGGGGGGGATAGAAAGATGGCAATGTGATTTTTTGAGACAGATGAAAGTCAGAGACTACCTTCGGTAGGAATGAAGGTTTGACTTTAAGTGTAACTTTATCTTTATGGAAAACAGTGTGAGGAGGCTTACAAGAGAGCCTGCAAATCACTCAACCTGCAGGCTGATGTAATAGCCACTAGTAGGACTGTTTTTAATGTGATAAGTCTTAGAGGGCAAGAATGGAAAGGTTTGAAAGGCATGCCTGCAAGGAATTTTAATACTACATTTAAATCCCACAAAGGGACATGAAATAGGGGGTACACGTAAGTGAGACCGTTCAAAAATTGTACAATAAATGGAATCTTGAAATAAGATACTTCTTCAGAGGAAGCGCTTAAAAATAGAAAGCGTCGCTAGGTATCCTTTTATTGTACCAATCTGAAGTCCCAGATTGGCTAAATGTAGTAGGAAAGAAAGCACTATAGGTGTGCCACATTGGAATGGATCCACATTCTTATCCTTGCAACAATTACTGAACTTATTCCAACACTGACAGAAGGATTTTGTTGCTGGCCTTCTGGCCAAAAGCAAAATCTCCATTACGTAGTCCGGGAGGTACCAATACTTATATCTCAGCCTCTCAGAAACCATGCATGAAGGCTGAGTGTCTTGACCTCTGGATGGAGAACCCGACCTTCCCAAATGATGCCCACGACCGGGATTGAGATGGGTCTTTCATGGTTGTTCCTTCCGCTGGTATAGGAATCATCATTTTCTTTGCTCTGTTGAGAGTAAATTGAACATTTCCGCTAGCCTTGGACATGATATGAGAAGTACTGATTTTGTCGGGGGGGACCCTGATTGGAAGATCATTGGGCTCACAATCCGCTGGAATGAGATCAAACTCATCTGTTGAATTAGGCGGGAAGGCATCCTCGTCTCGTCTGATTCAGTGTGCTGAACATTTAGAAGAGGCTGAGAGACCGGTAGTGGGACACAGTCATAGCGCAGAGGAGGTGCAGGTAAATCCGGGGGGTAGGTTGTGTGGGACTGCAAATGGAGGTAGTAAGAGGCTCCCTGGACCGTAGTGTTGACACAAAGCTATTTCCATTGAAGATCAGGTGGAACGGGAACAGACAGGTGGCACAGCCACTGACGCACAAGGTGTGAAAGGTGGCTGCATAGTTGGAGGTGGTTGCAAGGAGAGGTCTTCCGTTCCTGTGCAAGAAATGTTGATGACATGCCCCATGTCTTCAGGACAAACCTGCGAGGGACCTGGAATAGCTGGTGTGACATATGAAGCCAGTGTAAAGAAGGGCTGCTTATGTAGACTAGAAGATGTGGTCGAGTTAAGAAGACCGTAATTTCAGCCGTTGTCGACGGGTCTGTAATCCCTGCAGTAGTCAACAAAGCTTTCGCTGAGTAGACAGTAGACGAAATTGCCGTTGAGGAGACCGTTGTCAATGGAGGCTTGAGCGTATAGGTCGATTAAGAGTATGTCGGCATGGTTGTCGACATTGTGGTGGATGGAGCCTTGGGTCCATGGGTAGATGAAGGTGTAGATGGTATCGTCACTGGAGATTTCCTTGAAGAATGCTTTGCAGATGCGGACTGTCATCATGACCATGATAACCAGCCATGTATAACTTTTGAATGTTGCTCTGTTCCACAAGGGCAACTTAAGCGTGGTTGGAATGGTCCTTCCTCACCTTCATGCTAGGGAGAACATCCTCAGGAGACCTCGGCCTCTTGGAAGAGGGAGTATGCTACTGAACTATGCATCGAAGGGAGGCCAGACTCTGAATAGAAGCTGTGTCTGAGGCCATGGTACCTTTATCCAACCAAGTCACTACATCACCTACAATGACGGCCCTTGAGAGTTTTGCTGGAGAAGGAGTGACAAATAGAGCAGGAGTTCACATTGTGCTCTGGATACAGGCATTAAAGGATACAGGCTCTGAGGACTGCGCTCGAAGGGCTTCACCTGTCCTGTGCCTGTCCGTTGCCGTACAGGCTGTCGGCTGGGCACCCTGCACCTATGACTACAAATATTGCGGGAGTAAAATCCTTTGCTCACACTATACTTGTCTCTTCTCTATACCAAACTGCCCACTTGCCCAACCTGACTCTAGATTTTTACTCAAAGCGCCTCTGCCGATATCCGTCTACCTCAGATGGAAGCACCTGACGCTATTATAGAGCGCTTCATATAAGGCACAGTCCCCACCCACTCTGTATGCTGCCCTATGATCATAGCATTAACTAAAAAGGAGTATAGATATTTGTGTGATATGCACATGCTCATCTTAATCTAGACTGGAGTAGATGTGCATATCAGATCTGCGTCGCCCAGCCGCTTGCCTTTTCTGCTGTATTAGCACCCTGGCCCGCTGTGATGAACTATACATTGCGTCTATGGTGACATCAGACAGAATTTATTGTGGTTGTCCCTCTATATTGACCGAATACGTTATGCTATGTGCACTGTGTACCTAGGAATGTAACACCACAATAAGACTGACCTCGCTTCACCGTCTGAGTAGCACCAGCCTCCGTACTCATTGTGCTGCCTAGTCTAAACCAGCTTTCTGTTGTCATGCACCGTACTAAACCTGCACTAGACTGTTGTATGAGAATGCCTCAGCTTTTCCGATTACTCGACTGTCTCGCTTATCCTTGCTACCATGCCCTATGAGTCTTGCCTATTTGTTCTATCTTGACTGCTAGACCTTTGCCTTTAGACCACTTATTGCTGATTCTAGGATATTAGGTAATATACTTATCGCTAAGCATCGGCACCACTATTTCAGGATTAGATGAAGCACCTAACTACCATTGTATGACTATACTGTATGCATTTGCATCTGCCCCTATCATCTGACCCCTACTACCCACGCAGCTTACTGCTATGCTGGTCTGAGACCGCAGTACCGTTAATTTAGTGTATGTAATAGGCCATACTGATAAACCCGTACACCCTATGAATGATCAGCTAGCACCTGCATCCTAGTCATTACTAGTAGATTTACTGTTGCAGATTTGGACTGGTCTATACATCTTAACTACGATAGTATACTAAAACATAACAGCAAGTACCTACCTTTGCTACATAGCACTAACCAGTACCCAAATGTATTAAGTCCAATACCTAATGTGATATTATTAGCCAGCTGCATACGCACAGTACACTTTGCACAGTGCACATCAGACCTCCGGATTATTCCTGTGCCTTAGCACTATACTCACATGCTACACATTAGACACCAAACTTATCTGTCCCTGTGTAACACACCCTCCTACTATGAATTCTGAAATTAGTATGACCGGATATAATCTATACCTGAACAACCCAGCTTTATGGATCAAACACTTCACAACCAAACCAACACCCAATCAACCTTGCTCAACTAATTATAGGAACCTAACACTAGGCTCTAGACTAAGACCTAGATCTTCGCCATCTATCTCTAAACCTTTCCATTAATCAAGTGCATCCCCCCCCCTGTTTTGTATTAAAAAAACGGTAACTCTCAACAATACTCTGCACCAGACAAAGGACACTTTGATCAAATGTGCCCTTGTCAACGATAGATCTATCCCAGCTCATGTGTTAGACACAGTGGTCGAGAGTGGTGCTCCTATGCTTATTTTAATTACGTTTTACCGTTCCTATACTTTTATTTTAAAAAGAAACCGTTCCGGAACGGTTTCGTTTTAAAATAAAAGTATAGGAAGAAGTTGAAACTTGCACTTTTAGTGTACTGCACAGGACGTTTCCTTAAAGAGCAGGCACATGTTTTTGGGAGGTTTTATTGTGCATGGGAGGGGGCGCGGCGATGAGGTCTGTGGGGAGCTGTGCAGGCCAGAAGAGAACATAGTTCCACTACTTCTTTTTGTACACTTCCACCACTGATTAGACATTGCTGATTTCATCGAAACTGAAGCCTTGGATTTCCTAGCCATAACGGAAACATGGCTACATGAAGCATCTGGACCTACCCTATCTCTTGCAATGCCACAGAGTTATGCCATCATTAGATGTGACAGAGACTCTCCCCTGTCCAGAGGTGGAGGATTAGCATTTATCTTCAAAAGAGCTCTTAATCTCAGACAAATCCCAAATAAACAGTTTGACTCTGGTGAGCTACTAACACCCAAACTGCAGCTATCTTCTAATCAGACTGCTACAATACACCTTATTTATAGACCACCGGGCCCGATCACTACCTTTGTTGAAGACATATCAGCCCTACTCACAGCCAATACCAAACCTAACTCCCAAATCATCTTACTTGGCGACCTAAACCTAGGTTATCAAGATCCTAACGATTCTGTAGTTCATGACCTAGCAAACTCATTAGCAGATTCAGGATTCACCCAACATATCCAGGTACCCAGTCATAGCAAAGGAAAAACACTAGATTGGCTCCTCGACCTGAATTGCTCCATCAATCTTGGCTCTGTCACGCCATGTACTTGGACTGATCATTATAAAATAACCTTCACCATCAAAGTTAACCCTCACAGTCGCAAACCTAATCTTGCACCCCCTGTTCACACTAGAAATAAGAAGGACATCTCTAAGGAGAAACTCCTCCCTCTAATCTTGCCCCTTGTTAACAAAGCCTCCGCGACTGACTTTAATCCTACAGCCTTTGTAGACATGTACAACCAAACTATACTAAAGGCATTAGATGCTATCGCCCAACTCAAATTGAGGAAATCTTAACCTCGTGCCCATCTTAACTCCTGGTTTACCCCTCAACTAAGAGACTTACGTAAAGCCAAGAGAAATGCAGAGGCACAATGAAAAGGTCACCCCACAGAAACCAACAAAAACACCCTAAATACGGCATCAACTGCTTACAAAGATGCTATATTCCTAGCTAAAAAAGAAATTTACAACAAGTGTATTCTTCAGGCTGAATCTAACTCTAAAGTGCTCTTCAAGATCCTCAAAGAACTTATCTCCAATAGCCCTGATAGACAATTGCATCACTGACACCACATGGTGCTCGAACATCCAAAAAGCATTCCTCGAGAAAATCTCCACTCTACAACTAAAATGAAAACCAAAAAATGCAGCCTCCCTACAGACCACCTCTTCAACCCCCTCATCAACAACCCCTCCACTCACGTACACACGATCAAACCTTTTAACTTCTCCCCACTTTCTACCTGGAAATGGAAAAGATCATCAGACAGATCAAACCATCTAACTGCCAAGGCGATGCATGTCCAGCCCCAATCCTTAAAGAGGCCCACATGAACTCGCTCCCTTCATCACCTCATTTATTAATGCTTCCTTTAAATCAGGGTCGTTCCTTGACAACCTTAAGGTCGCCTGGGTTATCCCTCTAATCAAAAAACCTACCCTCGACCCCAACAACCCGGCCAACTACAGACCTATGAAAACTATGCCCTTTTTACTGAAAATTCTGGACCGCACAGCTTATCTTCAAATACGGGCCTACCTAGAAGCAAACAATCTCCTGGGTCTTCGCCAATCGGGATTCCGACCAAGACACGGAACAGAAACTGCCCTAATCGATTTAATAACGCAAATCGAGGATCTAAAAGATAATGGCAAATTGGCTCTACTATAGACCACCAAATCCTATGCCACCATCTCAAAACTGCTGCTCATTTCTCTAAGGAAGCCACCTCCTGGATTAAATCCTTCCTGGCTAACAGAACCATGAGGTTCTTTTCGCTCACCGCGTCTGCAGAACCATTACCTGTACTGTGTGGGGTTCCGCAAGGATCCTGTGTCTCACCCACCTTATACAACGTATTTACTAAGCCACTCTTTGATATCCTTGACTATCTGGGTGTCACCTACACAAATTATGCGGATGACACCCAGATATTCATCGCTATCACGGGTGACTATGTATATGATTCAAAAGCACTCAACAAGGTTTATGCGATCATCCAGGCTTGGATAGCGCACCACGGCCTTTGTTTGAACGACAAAAAAACTGAGCTCCTCATTCCAGGCTCGCGCCTTAGACTGAACAAACTAAACCCAGCATTCAAGATCGATGGGAACATGATTAATGTATCTAATGATAATAAAACCCTCAGTATATATCTTGATTCCACCCTATCCCTCAACAAACTAATGCTGTGGCTTCAGCAGCAGCTTATACATGCAAGCTCATAACAGCCAGCAGACCTTTTCTCTCTACCTCTAATTGCATCATCCTTGCCAGAACCCTCATAATGTCCAAGATAGACTATTGTAATGCTCTCTATCTTGGTACTAGCCTCAGGAACATCAACAAACTACAGGTAACCCAAAATAACGCCATCAGGGCTGCCCTCAACATCTCTAGGAAATCTCATATCTGATACCAGACGCAACCTCCGCTGGCTCCCTATTAATCATAGAATAGCATTGAAAACACTCACCCTGACTCATAAGTGTCAAGCTAACTGTGCACTTGAATACTTATCAAACCGCTTCTTAGCTCACACATCCACACGACCTGTGAGATCAACCCAAATACATTCTCTGAGCATACCCAGATTCAAGCAACAAAAAGCAGTGGGGACCAATTTCCCAGTCCTGGCAGCCAAATGATGGAACACCCTCCCTACTACACGGAGAGCTGTGCCCTCCTTCCATTCCTTCAAGCATAAAGTCAAGAAATGGCTCTTTGACCAAGATAACTGCTTATAGTGATGCCTTTGATGTAAATGGTGTATCTGTAACTCTGTATGTATACCCTATATTTAGTGCATTCATGTAAAAGGTAATTATATTACACAGCCACGCTAGTGGCTGTGTAGTTATGGTTAAGTTTCTGTTTCCATAGGAAGAGCACCTTTTGGCCGGCTTATATAACTGCTCCCCCTGGACGAATCCACACCAAACTTTGCAAAAAAAAAGTATATGGCCCACTGGACGGGTTTTCACCACATTTGCGGCAGGAGCTTGGTCCCAAAAGCGTGCTTTTGTAAATTTGGTGCCAATCCGTCCAGTAGTTTTCTTTAAAACGACCAGAAAGTGTGTCTCAAAAAATGTGTGATATCTATGTCCGCTCCACGGACAAGATACCGATTGGCTAATCCGTAGCGTCATGTCAACGGACATGTGGCACCTTCACTGATTGGATGTTGAACGGCGTGAAGTGCGTCAGATTCGTTCGCTGCGCCCGCCATCTTTCTTTCCTGTTTTGGTGTACACGGACATCGTCGCTAACACATATAAAACACATCATTGCACTTGTTAACCTTATGAAATACTGTTTCGGAAGGTGAGGGTTAATGAGGCTGGGATGGGATGTGGCAGCAGGAAGTCAAAAAGTGGGGTTTATTGTCACCAAAGTCATACAGTAAATTGGAAGTTGCTGCTCAATATAGTGTCCACTAAGTACAGGCGAAGATTTACTGCGTCTGTGTTGCAATGCATTTAAAATAATAATGCACTCAGACTGGTGTCCTAGAGTTTGAAATCTGAGGCAGCCACCTGCACTGTTTGATGGAAATAGTGGGTCTGCAAGTGTATGGGACTACTAGTTCTCATGCATGCATTCAGATATGTTGTTGCAAAATCAGAATGTATTTTCATTCTGAGTGAAGGTCACTTGGTTTGCTTTTTTGGTTGCGAGCTCAGTAGGCCCATGCATCCGACTCAACCCATAAGGTCAATTGTTTTTTTTTACCTTAAACCAGAGGGAAAATTCAATAAGAATGCAGGGAGTGAAAGTTTGGAAAAAAATATCATTTGATAAGGTTATGTATTCAAAACGTTTGTCAGACTCTTGTAATATCAGTTCAAGAAGATTCTTTGGTGCAAGTACGTTGCTGTCTGGGTTTAACAAAGACAATGGAGACGGTAAATATTGTGTACGTTTATTTTTGACGACTCTACACCGGAAGGAGTTTTAGATTTTTATTACCACAATAATAATTTGGCATTGTAACTGAGGTACTATCTTTCTGTATAGTTGTCATTTTTTTTTCTTACTTACGGAGAGTGCACATTCTCGCCGTTTGTAGAATGTCACTAGGTTCACCCATGTTCAACGCTATTTCTTTAAAATGTCATATATGACCACATCGATTTGTATATCAGTTTCCACGTTATTTTTGTCTTTTTTGAAATTGTATGATGAAGGTTGGGTATTGATACGTATTTTCTGTTACGTTTTCCGAACAGCTACATTCTGCCGTACTGTGATTGTCATGGATTCCAAATGCCAAGTGATGGTTTCTTTGCACGGCAGATGCACTTACTTGTAACCGGCTGCCTAACTGTTACGGTTTTGTGGGACGACCGGACCGGACCCATTTGTCCATACGCTGGAGTGGCCATTAGGAGTAACATAACATGTTTTATGGTGGTGTAGGTCAAAGTACATGCCGACATCTTGGAAATCACTGTGCGACCGAAGCGGTTGCTTTATCGAAAGCAAATACGTTGCGTATGTGAAAAGAACAATGTGTGCATCACGATTAACATTTTCGAAGACGACCCAAGAAACAAAGTTACTATTTGATTGAAAATGGGAATATTCAGATGGTCTCGAACAGTTTATTGTGAAATAAAAGTACTTTACAAAATCTAAAATGTTAAAGTTTTCTTTTACAAAGCAGTTTATTATTTCAAAATGTAACGTGCTACGTTGTACATCGCTGTGTTCATTTTCAGGTTCTGCGTCACGGCACGTAGTTTTGCTTTTTGCAGGCTGCCATGGAAAGCGAAGAAGGGCCATGTATGGAACAACCGCCTTCCCTTTCTATGGTGGGCATCTTGGAAAAGGATTTTCTTTTGTAACCCAGGCTGCCATGGAAAGCGAAGAGGGGCCATGTATGGAATAACCGACTTCCCTTTCTATGGTGGCCATCTTGGAAAAGGATTTTGTTTTCTAACCCTGGACGCCACAGGTGCACCGGGTTAAAACGAGAAATCCTCTTTTTTAGTAGCACACGTTACTGCTTTGCAAATCTAGATTGTTAATGGCATTCCACCCCCATTGTAGTGGTGGAAGGAGGGGTAATGCTCCAGAGATCGCGTTATGCACTCTCGCTTCGATTGGCCTGATAACCTGGCCTGTTGGCCCTTTATCCACTGTTCCAGTCCCTGGAACGTAGGACAAACACTACAATATGCCCATTAGCATAACACAAAATGGAAATGTTGAAAAATCTTATTGCGTCTATGTCTTTACTGAGAAATATAAAGTAGATGAGTGTATGTGATTTTTTAAAAATATATTTTTAAACTGTTTAAGGTGGTTCTTAAAGGAACATTTACTTTGTTTACGGATGGCTTTTTTTGGAAGGACAGCTAAGAAGGAAAGTTGCGGACGGCAATGAGCAAAGAGGCATCAAACAGTCATATGGGGAGGTAGGTGAACGGGGGAAAATGTTGTGTGTGTGTTATTTGTAAGGTAGGGGCAGTGTATCTCATACTCCTTCATTACAGCAGTGGTGCTGTTTCTTGGGGAGGCGGGATGGCCGTAGCTCATGCCATTTTCAGATTAATAGTACTTTAGCTAAAAGTATGTACTGTCTACTACATTGTTAATGGCTGACTACGAATAGGTGTTGGAGCTGTGCAAGGGAAATTTTGAAGGTGGAAGTTCCTACATCAGTAAAAATGTATTTCCACACTGTCCACAAGGCGTAGATCTTGTTAAGTGTGTATGGATTCTCGGACACGTCACTGTGCTGTGCGCCAGCATATGGTCATGTGGCATTCTCCGTGAGGTGTGCAATGAAGTCAGATGCAAGTTTACATTATGGTTACGTGCCACTACTAGAAACCGATGCACTTCAGTAAAAAAAACTTTGTTAAAGGGACGTTATGGTTAAGTTGCCCTACTAAAAACCTGTGAAATTCAGTAAAAAAAACTTTTACGGGACGTTGTAGTTCGAAGTAAAAACCAAAAACCCTTGGAATTTGCCAGTTATGGTAAGCTAAGCAACTATAACTCGCGCCACCACTGTGCACTGCTAACACTAACACCCAGGACATCAAAGATGACATCAGAAATGTCATTGATGACATCACTGATGACATCACATGTACATTTACTTTGAATGAAAACTCTGTAGAAGGTATTGTTAGTATAATGTTGACCAAAAAGTGTCAAGGATCATTGGAATAAATATAAAGTGCTAATTAGTGCATTTAGCAATGCGTTGATATATGTAGCATTCTGTTATGAAGTTCTATGCAGTATACTAAGGTACTCATGTAGAAACATAGGCATTGTGTGCAGCATACACGATGGACGTGCAATATTCATAAGCTTGCCATGTTGAACAGTGAAATGATAACTGTTTTCTTATTAGAGTTTTGGGTACTGTGAAACATGTGATAAGTAGGTAATAAAAACCACTTACTACATAATTGCATTATTATAGACAAAACACAAAGAGACAACATCACATACAAATATGAGTATATACACAGAAATTGAAGGAAGAAAACAGCAGTAGTAGCAGAAAGTGTTCATAATCTAAGTGTTTACCTTTATGCAGAGAAATGATTGCTCTGTTTCAAAGGTGCTACTTACCCTATGCATATGTATCACATGATTTGACTGGACCCTGAGGGAATTACTGTAAGAACATACTTGAAGTATAAGTCTACAAATATAGTACCTTCTCTATTTTTAATTCCTGACTGTTACTGAGGAAAACCATGTGGCCTAGATTTGTCAGTAAAGGAAAAAAGGGGGAGCCAGACATGTGATGTCATCAGTGATGTCATCAATGACATTTACGATGTAATCTTTGATGTCCTGGGTGTTAGTGTAAGCAGTGCACAGTGGTGGCACGAGTTATGGTTGCTTAGCTTGCCATAACTGGCGAATTTCAAGGGTTTTTCGTTTTTACTTCAAACCATAATGTCCCGTTAAACAAAGTTTATTTTAGTGAATTGCATAGGTTTTTTTAGGAGCGCAACTTAACCATAACGTCCCTTTAACAAAGTTTTTTTTTACTGAATAACTGTATATACCTATATGTAAATTGCTTTAACCTGTATATATGCTCCTCTAAGAACTATTTATTTTTGCAATGCATGTAACCACCCCATTCTCTTTAATGCGCCAAGATGCCCACAGGCCAATGTGCTATACAAATAAAACAAATACAAATGCACTCCCCATGCTGGTCCTTCCACATACATTTTTTTCAAATGGCAGGTGGAGCATGCCTTGAAAAGGCTCTTTGTAGCCATTTGATTGGCCATTGTGGTCAATACTTGAACATGCAGTAACAAATCTGAAGTTAGCCTCAAGGGGAGAAGCTGGCTGCATACTGCCTATTGGATGCATGGCAAGATGCCCCAAAACGGTATTACCCAAATTGGTTGTTTCCAATTGACCGTATGGTCAAACTGGCCGAATTCGCCAGTACCATTTGATTGTTTGGAAATTATCAATTTGGGTAATCACTACCAAACATGGGGAACGGGAGGTTTGGTAGTGATGGCCTATGGGGGTAGCAGGGGTGTCTCCGGTTTCCAGAGGTTTGGAGGCGGGGGGACGAAAAACAAAAAAAAAAGAAAAGCAGACCCTGCAGCGTCAGATCCAACCCACGTAGGAACGACGGAAAGGACGCTGCAGGGTCAGAAGATGACCAAACAGCGAAAAGGTAAGCAGGGCGTTGTTAGGGGGGCTTATGGAGGCGGGTGTTTTTTGTATGAATTTTTTTAGTTTTGGCAGATTTGGCTGCAGCAAAATTGGCTTTGTTGCCGAATTGTCCAATAGGATTCCTGGCCTGACGAGGAATATTCAAACAGCATGTGAATCTATGAAACAATCCAATGCTTGAGAATGAAGGATGCCAGATACGTCAATAAGACTTTGGGGACTTGCTTCAAGTATAGAAAATCCTGGTCGGTTGCTTGGGTATGGTACTGGGTGACGAAAACACAAGACATTTCCGTAGTCATGGCCTCCAAATCTTAGAGCAAGGGACATAACTGGTCGGTCCACGATGCACACATCCCCCAAATGGAACAGGGCAAAAGCAGATGTAGCACATGTATTCAGAACTGCTTGGGGCTGGCACAAGAAATGCAAGTGGCATGGATTGCTAAAAGTCCGAAAGAGTCAGGGGTCTTCACGATAGCCTTCGGGTTACGCTACCAGAAACTCGTCTGAAAGCATAATTCCGGAAGCCCCTATGTATAATTCCCATGCTTGGCTAGAAGGGGGCCCAACAAGCAAAAGCGATACAGGGGAAATTATTGGCCAAGAGAATCGACCTAGGCCTTAAGGGCATCAATCTACCATTTCAATTGCACATGTTACTTGGCCACCTGTGTCCGCAAGTCTAGCCTCAGAACGAGCACGAGCTTGCGCCGCTTCCCGAGCTGTAGGAGCAGCCCCCCCCACTGCAACCTCAGTGAAGGTAAGAACCGGATTACATTTGTAGTCCACTCATGCCAGATACGAGCGACACGACGCACCCCCACTCTGAATAAGTAGCTGTTGCCACTATTTGTTCCTCACTAATTGCGAGCACTGCATAGTGCAATCCTGGATATTTTTCATCCGATTCTGCCCATACAGCTGAATAGACGCCATCAGTAACCACGAGGGTTACTACATTGTAAAATGGCCGCTCTGCTATGAGAATACCTGCACTTCCGCATCAACAGGCCTGCCGCCAGCTGATTTGATGCCTGGAAGGCATTTCTAACAATCAGAGCCGCCGGCAGGCGAAGCCGGCCTCGTAACCGAAGGCTGAGAACCAAAGGCTACAGACGGAGCTGACCGAGCACAACCGGCGCCGTCACGCTGCCCGATCTGCCTTCTATCCCCCTAGCAGTGTACTGATCCCAAACTTCGTATCAGTGAGTTCAATACTGTGTCGCCATTCACGTACCATTCTCCTTTGTCCCCCCCCTCCTCAGGAAAGTGTTATCCTAGCTCCCGATATTGCACTGCCGCATGTACTCCTCAGCCACCCATGATTCATAAAACAAGACATATCGCCACCTGATCGCTGCCCCAGCCATATATGCCTGAACTTGTATGTAACACAGATAAACGACCGCATGGCCTAGTCACAGTGATGGATTTTCTCCAAGACATTATCTGGCCCTAAGAAATGTGCTCTAATCCCTGACCGTCTGCTTTGCTACTGAACTGTCACATCTTGCATTAAGCATGTATTGCCTCTAACTATGGGGTTAGCCTACACGGAAATTCGCCCA
Organism: Ambystoma mexicanum; assembly: GCF_040938575.1. Lineage (NCBI taxonomy): Eukaryota > Metazoa > Chordata > Amphibia > Caudata > Ambystomatidae > Ambystoma > Ambystoma mexicanum. The sequence goes on from NC_090925.1 coordinate 837,082,896, forward strand.
ATACTGGCCAAACTACATTGTCTCACTGTGGTAACACTGTCTAGCACGTATTAACCCAAAATTACTAGACTCACTTACTCTAAAAGCTGCACTGCACAGCGCCACACGGCCCTGATTGACTATACCTCAACTAGGCTAATGTTGACCTAGCCTGATCCATATCAGCCTATGCCCAATAAACCGATTGCATTTGCCTATACCGTGATTGGATTAGCCTATGCTAATGCTGAACCAGCCCACTCAATCAACTGTACCTGCCCAGCCCAACGCGTTACCAGCCTATACCACGAATTACATTAGCCTTTGCCTAGTCATTGACGGTATCTGCTTAGGCTAATGCTGGGATCAGCCCACGCCAATGCTGGATTAGCCCACCCTATGGACTGTACTAGCTGGATTAATGTTGGACTAGCCTATACTGCCAATCATATTAGCCTGTGCCTAGTCATTGTCTGTATTTGCTTGTATTGACTGTATTTGCCTATGCTTATGGGATCAGCCCACGCCAATGCTGGATTAGCCCATCCTATTGACTGTACTTGTCGGATTAATATTGGACTAGTCTACCCCACCAGTATACCAGCCCATGCCTAGCTCATTGAGTGTACTTGCCCAAGCGCACGGTGGGATTAGCCTACACCAATGCTGGTTTAGCCCTCTCCTCTGATCATACTTGCACATGCTAACGCCAACCAGACCTCCTGCTAACATTGACCAGGCCTCTTGCTGACTATATGATGACTAGTCTACTCAACAGCCTTTCTGATCAGCACCCCTGTTGATCAGTTAACCACTCATCATCATTGCTACTAGTGTTAAATTATGTACACTAGTGCAACTTTGTTGATCCCCAGACTGCTGATCCTTCCTATTATCTACATAATGTCTGAAGTAAAATACTCACCCTGTCCTTTACATGATAGAGGCATAAGACTTCGAGCTAGATTACCCTGTCCCTACAAGCCCACATCTAATAACAATTCCAACCTAAACCCAATGCCACTGCCCCGCGTCTTAAATGCTACCTAGATTAGACCTCAAGGGCCTACCTAAAACAGAACCTAGCCCACCACCAACTGAATGCCATGGCCACTGGGCAAGGACCCCTAATGTCATCATCTAAAGGGTCCAAGTGGACCCAGTCCTGGCGCCTTTGGCGCCAGACTCATGAGAAAGTGTGCTCTGCACACTTTATTTCTGATGCACCAGCTATTCCCCTTCTGGCAGATTCCCCACATGCATCCAGGTCGGTGGTGGCCATAGGGAAGCATGGGGCTGCATGTGCAGCATTCTCCAGGAGTGGCAAGGTGGGGCCACAAGGCGGAGCCAAGGGGGCGTGGCAGGACCAGGCTATTTAAGCCTGCCACGCCCGCATGCGCTTTGCGTTAGTCTGCTTATGCAGCGTAGCGCTCACCGCCGCTGAAGCGCTCTTACCTGATTCCAGCAAAAACCATCGCTGAAGCGCTCTTACTTGATTCCAGCAAAAAAACCATTGCTGAAGCACTCTTACCCGATTCCAGCAATACCATTGCAGAAGTGCGGCTTACCTGATTTCAGCAACACCATCTCCTGCAGCTCGTCTTACCTGATTTCAGGAGTCCTCACTTGCGAGCCGCATCCTCACCTGTTCTAGCTACACGGGAGCACACCTCCACCAGCGGCCTCGCGGTTCCATCCATACAGCAATCTCCAGCAGGTCTTTGGATAGCTGCATCTCGTCAGTCGTCGCCAGGCCTTCACGGCAGGAAAAAAGACCAAACAAGGTTAGAAACACGAAGACTTAATGCTAAGGTCGCGCACTGCTTACTCTTTGCGCTTGACCTAGAATCCAACTTACCTTCTACTGGGGATCTTGCAAACTCACATGGGCTCACTCCTAACACTGCGACTCCGCTGGGCCCTTCATCTTACAGAGGAGAAGACAGACATTACAAGGGTTACGAACTATAATCAGGGAAGAAAGACATTGCAAAAGATACAGACAATAATCATTGTTAAGAAACATTTACCTTGAAGGTGGATCAGCCACAGCCGGTCTGGCTACCACGCACAAGGACCAGTGAAGAAACTAGGTCCATTAAAAGCGCCCCTGCTGATGTGACGCAGGACGGAGAGCTCATCCTATAAATTAACAGGTGAGATCATATGGGAAAATGCATGCTCATCTCTTTCTGGGAAGAAGGGTTTGAGGGAAATCCTTGTCCAACTCCAGCATTCTCACTGCCTCTTGTATCTTCGCAGAGGCAGTTTCTGCAACCAGTGCGGTTTACGCTACAGGAGCATGGGAGGAAGCCTGACCCAGGGGAGCCAAATCCATAGAGGGCGACAACCGTGCCCCAACGCCCCCGCAGAGACCAGGTGAGCGTAACACTGAAACCCCACACCACAACTAACCAATCCAGATCGGGCACCACCAAACTACCTGAGCCCTTAAACATGACTACTATTTCTGGAGCGCTTATCAACACAAGATCTCTAGTGGCACATGCTACTAAACTAGCAAACCTTCTATCATCTGACGACCTGGATATCCTAGCATTCACGGAATCATGGTTGCATGACGCAGCAGGCCCTGCCCTCATGCTAACAATACCAAGCAACTACCAGATACTCAGAGTGGACAGACTCAACGCCAGAGGGGGAGGTTCAGCCATTATATCTAAAACCGACCTTGGCCTAAAACTTGTGACTCAACCAAAACTTAAATCTTGTGAAATACTCACGGCCAAACTCCCTATATCCAGCTGCCGCACCTTAACTATCTAATATACAGACCCCCAGGATCGATCGGGACCTTTGAGGAGGACCTATTCAGACTTCTGAACAAGAACACCAAAGAATCCTTGCAGATATTAACCGTGGGCAACTAACTTGGGATTTAATGACCCTCTGGACAAACAGGCTCAGATAATAGCGACCATCCTTTCAGATCATGGACTTACCCAAAAAGTTCTTGACCCTACCCATGTCAATGGAAGAACCCTTGACTGGGTAGCTGACCTAAACTGGACTACCTCCATCACGAAAATAACCCTGCAATCGTGGAATGACCACCACTTGATTGATTTCTCTACAACAATAGACAAACACCAAAAGTCTTAGTTATGGCTCCTGCCCTCCCTACCAGATGTAAAAAAAACCATCACACAGGACAAGTGACTGCCTCACCTCCTCCCATCTCTCAACAGCTTATCAAGCAACTTGGACCCCAACTCCCTTGTTGAAGCGTACAACAATACTATGATTAAGGCCCTAGACACTTGCGCCAGCCAAACTACATAAAAGTAAACAACAAAAAGCTCACCTTAACGCCTGGTTTACACCCCACCTCAAATAACAGACTTCAAAAAAGAAAATTACAAGCCATGTGGCAACACACCCCTACGGTTGACAACAAGTTACATCTAACCCAGTTCTCAAACAGCTACAAAAAAGAAATAATTTGCACCAAAAAAGACCTTTTAAATGAAAGAATATCGAAAGCTAGTTCCAGCACAAAGGAACTCTTTGCGATCCTCTGTGAACTAGAACCCCCATCACACCACTAGACAATGTACCCAAAATCAAACAATGGTGCACTAGAATTCAGAATGCCTAGACCAACAAAATAACCACTCTCCAAACCAAAATTGCAAATAAGGCGGCCTCCCTGCTCTCCACAGAGACAGAACCTACCACCCCCACTGAAACTACCGACAGCCTGGCACCATTCAGCTTCACTAAAGTCACCATCCAGGAAACTGAGAAAATCATCTCATCCCTAAAGCCTTCTAATTGTCAGGGTGACAGCTGCCCGGCCCAAATAATAAAAGCTGCTGCAAGAGACATAGCGGCCTTCATTTCCAAACTAATCAATGCGTCCTTCATGACCAATACTGTCCCAAGTAACCTAAAAGAATCTTTGGTTTTACCACTGCTTAAGAAACAAACTCTACACCCAGCCATCCCCACCAACTACAGACCCATCACTACGGTACAGTTTCTCCTTAAAATAATTGACAGAGTAGTCTACTTGCACATTCAGAATTACCTTGAAAAAACCCACCTTCTAGGCTCCCGCCAATCTGGATTTAGGCCACAATATGGAACGGAAACGGCATTAATCGACCTAAAAATGCAAATAGACGAGCTTAAGGACAAAGGCAAGACAGCCATGCTGCTCCTCCTTGATTTGTCGGCAGCCTTTGACTTGCTGGACCATGCAGTCTTATGCAAACACTTAGCATCGGCAACACACCTCGAGTGATGCAATAGCCTGGGTCCAGTCCTTCGTAGAAAACAGAACAATGCAAGTTTTCTCCCCCATGGCCTCAGCAGATCCGATCCAGAGGATATGCAGCGTTACACAGGGATCATGTGTTTCGCCTACTATGTATAACATATTTACCAAGCCCCTATTCGACAAAGTGAACAGGATGGGTGTCGCCTACACAAATTACGTGGATGGCACCCAGATCCTCATACCCCTTTTGGGTAACTGACTCGGATACATCCCTGGTAAGTAAAATATACCCCCTTATTCAGGCATGGATGGCAGACCATTGCCTCTGCCTGAATGATGACAAAACTGAGATCCTGATCCTTGGCTCCGACGCCAACCTGAAAAAACTGAACTCTAACTATTCGGCTTTTAACATAGACGGCAACACATTCAAAGTAGTACATGAGGTAAAAACCCTAGGTTTCTACCTCGACTCCACACTAACCCTAAGAAAACAAGTCAACTCCCTGGCATCCTCCACCGCCTACACCTGCAAGCTCATTAGAGCTTGCAGACCATTTCTCACCGCAGTTAGTTGCATTACCCTCGCTAATGCCCTAATATTATCAAAATTGGATTATTGTAACGCTATCTACATAGGAGCTAATAAATCTATCCGTGATAAACTCCAAAAGCTCATTAGAGCTTGCAGACCATTTCTCACCGCAGTTAGTTGCATTACCCTCGCTAATGCCCTAATATTATCAAAATTGGATTATTGTAACGCTATCTACATAGGAGCTAATAAATCTATCCGTGATAAACTCCAAACGCTACAAAATAATGCCCTCAGATCAGCCGTAAACATACCCATCAGAGAATACATATCCAACACCAGAAGAGAACACCACTGGCTAAAAATAAGCGACAGAATCCTTGTCAAAACTGTATCTTTGACATCTAAGTGCCTTAACAATGCTGCTCCCCATACCTTACTGAAAGAATGGTTAGCATAACCTCGTCCCGCCCCTCCAGGGCAGCCAACTCCAATTGTCTAGAGATACCTAGATTTAAACTGTCTAAAGCCGGTAGAAGTAGCTTCCCGGTGAAAGCAGCTCAGACTTGGAACACGCTACCACCAGCCCTCAGAGCCAACCAGTCCTACCTTAGCTTTAGGCGTAATACCCTAAACAGGCTGCGCTCGAACGACTTATGATCCTGGAAACCTCCCCGTTTCCTTCCGTGCTGCATCATGTATGCATATATGTATGTAACCTACTGTACATGTTTTACTGCACCTGCTTGTATTACTGTTCTGTTTACTTCCCAGTGCAACTAAGCTGCAAGTTTCCTTCTATTTTTTGCGCCAAGTTACCTAAGGGTTCGGTGCGCATCACCAAATAAATAAACAAATAGCCTGAATGAGAGTCATGTCCAGGACTGCCACTGCCTCCATGATGGTCTGTCCAGTTGGTAAGGAATATTGTGTGTGCAGCAAACTGTCAGGAAAGTGGTTGCAGTGGGATTGAGGAAGCCCAAGGGGACAAACCATACAGAATACCTAGAAATCAAGATTTGCCTACCTAGGTTCCACAGCAAAGAGGATGTCAGGGTGGCTCCCAGCTTCCGGAAGGATGCCAGTGGTCTTCAGGATCTGTGAGTTCATTGATGTAGATGACCGGCTTGTAGACTATCGGCATGTGTACAGAGTGCAAGTTCTCAAACCGTGGGGTAAACAAAGTTACAGGATGTTTCCCATTGATGGCCAAGGTCTGTAAGGGAGTAGTTTCTTACCTGTAACTCCATTTCTCCAGCGTTGGTATCTTTCATGGATTCACATGCTTAGAATATTCCCCGTCGTCAGACTGGGAACCCTCGGTACACATATATAGTCGTTTCCTATAGGAAAAACTTCCGATACTTCCGATACTTGTGTGTCCTATCCACATCTACGTCCTCTCCGGGGCCGTCCACGCATGCCCCATAGGACGTAATGGTATAAAAGCCCCGCCCCCGCGGGTCCCGTCAGATTTCGGCCCCTCCAAAGTAGAAAGGGGGGAACCTGTTTATGCACATATCTTGTACATTGCATTTCGGGGAGGCTGGTGGGCGCATGTGAATCCATGAAAGATACCAACGCTGGAGAAATGGAGTTACAGGTAAGAAACTACTCCCATCTCCAGCATTGGATCTTTCATGGATTCACATGCTTAGACTAGATTGTATAGCAGTATCCTAGAAGAAGGAGGTGAGAATGCAATGCAACATACATCACAAAAACAAACCACTCCCAGTCCAAATATATATATGCACGTAAGCAGCAACATATTTTCTGATATAAACATATTCATAATACATATATATATATATATTTAAAGCCGACACATCAAGGAAAAAACCAACATAGGCAAGGTAAGAGACAACAGCTTCACCATATTTGGCTTACCTCATTGAAAAAGATGGCGCAGCACTGCCCTTCCCATCTGTACTTCATCCGCATGCTGCCTTTCCAGGCAGTAATGGCGTGTGAACGTGTGGGACTGACCATGCCGCCGCCTGGCAGATGTCTGTCAGAGGAATTCCTGCCCATAGCGCCGCGGAGGAGGCTGTCGATCTCGTGGAATGGGCTCTAGGGTGCCCTTGTAGGGGTTTCCCGGCCTTGGAGTGACTAAAAGCAATCGCCGACGAGACCCATCGAGCCAGTCCTTGCTTGGAAATTGCCCTTCCTCTCGGCGACGGACAATATGCGATGAACAGCTGTCTGGTAGTTCTGAGTTCTTGCGTTCTTTGCAGATAAAACTTTAACGCTCTTTTCACATCAAGCGTATGAAGAGCCTTTTCCGCCGTCGACGACGGGGTCGCAAAGAAAGTAGGGAGAACAATGGTCAAGTGTTTGTGATAGACCGTCGGCACTTTCGGGATGAAAGTAGGATTAGTTGATAGTATCACTTTGTCCTTAAAGAATCTCATATATGGAGGGTCTATGACTAATGCCTGTAATTCCGAGCTGACGTAATGGCAATTAAGAAAGCCAGCTTCCACGATAGGAACTGCATGGATGAAGAGGACATTGGTTCGAAAGGAGGCTTCATTAAGGCCGCCAACACCACATTTAGACTCCACGATGGTGGGAACCGCTTCGTAGGGGGAAAAGTTCTAAAGAGACCCCTCATGAAATGTTTCACCAGTCTGTCGCTGAATAACGGTGAGGACTGTCTCCTCCTCGTGAACCTTGAGATGGCCGCCAGGTGCACCTTGATGGATGACGAGGATAGCCCACTCTCTGCTAGGTGAAGAAGATACAGTAAAATTTGTTCAGGAGTTACTTCCAAAGGACGTATTTCGTGCTGCGCTTGCCACCACATACAGAACCTTCGCCACTTGCATATGTATGACTTGTTAGTGGAAGGAGCCCTAGCCGCCTGTAGAATTCTCCGGCAATCCGACGAGACTTTCAAATTGCCAAATTCTGCAAAGTCAGGAGCCAGGCCGTCAGGTTGCGGCTGTCCGGATTGTGATGCCACACAGTTCCCTTGTCCCTGGATAGGAGATTCGGAACTTTCTGGAAAGTTATCGGTTGTTCCAACGACAGATGTAGTAGGTCGGAAAACCACGGTTGTCTCGGCCAATACGGTGCCACTAGAATGACCCGGCATTTGTATCTGTGAATCCACTGTATTGTCCTCCGTATAAGGGGAAACGGAGGGAAGGCGTACAGGAACTTGTCTGTCCACGGAAATGAGAACGCTTCCCCTAGGGATCCTTTCTGAGGCCATCTGCTCGCGAACTGCTCGCATTTCTTGTTTTCTTTCGTTGCGAAGAGATCGACTGAGGGGTGACCCCACCTTTTGAAGATTTTTTGCAGCTGAATGGTGTCCATCTCCCACTCGTGTATCTGAGCCATGCTCCTGCTCAGGGAATCCGCTTGTACGTTCTTCACTCCTGGGAGATGATGAGCCACAATAGATATGTTGTGTTTCAAAGCCCAATGCCATACCTTTTGAGCCTCCACAGAAAGGGTCCTGGATCTCGTGCCGCCTTGTTTTATCAAGTAGAACATGGCTGTCGTGTTGTCTGTCAGCACTCTCACTCTCGACCCCTTGATATGTGGGAGGAATGATTTCAAGGCCCATCTCACTGCCCTCAGTTCCAGCACATTGATATGTAGGCGTGATTCGGTGGGAGACCATCTGCCCTGGGTTTGGTGGTTGTCCATGTGTGCTCCCCAGCCCGTCAGGGATGCGTCCGTGATGATGGTATTCTGAAATTCTGGTTCTTGTAGAGGAACCCCTCTGTCCAGGTTGTGAACGCTTTTCCACCACTGGAGGGCTCGGATGATACCGTCGTCGTCGACGGTTATCCTGTCTGACCACCGGCCCGTGGCCTGCTTCCATCTGTCCGCTAGGAATTCCTGTAGAGGCCTCATGAACAATCGACAGTTGGCTACTAAGTGGATGCAAGAAGCCATGGAACCTAGGATCGCCACATACTTCCTCACTGAAAGTGTGCCATGTAAGCGTAGTTGACTCGTCAGTCGATTGATCTTTGACATTCTGTCTAGGGAAGGTTTCACTATTCCCGACTGGGTTACGAATTGAGCACCCAAGAACTTTAAGTTCTTTGATGGCCTTAGAGAGGACTTTTCGAAGTTCACTGCGATCCCCAGTCGTTGCAGAAGCTGTAAGGTGGTCTGTACGCTGTCGTTGGTCGACGCCGAGGAGGATCCATTCACAAGCCAGTCGTCGAGGTACGGGTATACATGATGCCCTTTCTTTCACAGCCAGGCTGCCACGGGTGCCAAACATTTTGTGAACGTTCTTGGGTAGGATTTGAGACCAAACGGGAGCACTGCGAATTGGTAGTGTGTCTGACCTACCATGAACCTCAGAAACTTCCTGTGTTTTTGACACATAGGGATGTGGAAGTACGCGTCCTGTAGATCTAGAGACGCCAAAAAATCCCCCACTTGAACGGACCTGATCACTTCCTGCAGTGTGAGCATTTTGAATTTCTGGCTCTGTAAGGTCTTGTTGAGGTCGCGTAGGTCGAGAATGGGACGCCATTTTCCATTCGGCTTTTTTTACCACAAAACACCGTGAGTATACCCCTTGGCCTTTCTGCGATGCAGGGACTAACTCTATGGCACCTTTTTGTAACATAAGTGCTACTTCCTGCAGCAAATTGTTCAGATGTGGTTGGGGTAGGGGTATCGGTGGACACTTTGGAGGTTTGCATTTGAATAGTAGAGAATGTCCGTACCTCACTGTGTCCAACACCCACTGATCTGTTGTGATGTTTTCCCATTCTTTGACGCAGCTTGACACTCTTCCTCCCAGAACGGTGCGCTTCCAGTCATTGCTGGTCTTTCTGTTTGTTCGTCGACGACGACGACTAGGTCGTCGTCTCTTGGATGACTGGAAGTTTCTGCGCCGGCTTGAGTTTTGAGAGGCGCGTCTATATCCTTGGGAAGGGTATGCCGATCTGCCAAAGGATCTATCCCTGGGTGTAGAAAATCTTGAGTTGCCAGACGCCCCTCTAAAGGGACGAAAGGATCGAAAGTGTTTACCACTCTGAAGAGCACCCAACGAACGTGCCGTATCCGAGTCCTCCTTCATGCCCTTCAAGGCCTCGTCCACCTTTTCTCCGAAAAGAAGGTCCCCTTCGAAGGGCATGTCCAATACTTTATACTGCACCTCGGGCCTGAAGTTGGTGCACTTAAGCCAAGCCTGGCGTCTTAGAACAACTCCGTTGTTTATCTGCTTAAAGCCCGAATCTGCCAGGTCCACCGCTATGTTAATAGCATGATTCGACGCCTCTTCGCCCTCTCGTACCAGAGACATCGCCGTTCTTCTATGTTCCTCCGGAAGGTGGTCCAGTATAGGGGCTAGTCTGTGCCACATCTCCCTGTCGTACCTGGCCACAATAGCCAGAGAGTTGGCTGCTTTCACAGTTGCAGCACCCACGGAAAGAACCTTCTTACCAAACACGTCTTGGCGCCTTGCCTCATTATCCGGAGGGGTAGAGCACTTGTGTTGGGCCTTTGCTTTCCTCGTCGCCGCTGCCGACACCACTGAATCAGGTGTAGGTTGGGACGAAAGACACTTCGGGGTAGAGTCTGGCACTTTAAATTTCTTTTCAATGCGGCCTTTGACGGCCGGTTCAGAAAACGGGTGACGCATGGTTTGAACACCCTCTTTCCAGACATGATCTAAAATGGGTATTGAGAATATTGAACGCCTATTCTTACCCATATGGTCGAATAGAAAGCAGTCCTTTTTCTCCTCCTGCTGGACCAGGCCAAACTCCTTGCATGCCTTTTCCATCATTGAATGAAAAGCGCCAATATCGTCTGGTGGCGATGGGTGAGTGGGGCTCTTTGGTGTTTCCAGTTCCACATCCGAAACCCAGGATGGATCCCTAGATGGAGACAGGGAGATATCTGATGCTGACCCACGGTCAGATAAAGAGTCCGAAAGCTCACCCTCCTCCTGGACTACTGGAGTCACCGGAACTCCGATCGTTTTGGTTGGACGGTGTGACGGGTCGGGTTCGTCGACGGGGGGAGTCGACGCCACAGGTGGAAGCCTTTCATCCAACGATTTTAGCAGCGAGTGTAAGGAGGACAGGACCTCCATGGACAGGGCCGATTGAGAGTTTGGAATTTTGGTAAACACCTGAGAGCAGGTTGCTCCTGATGGCGACTTGGCTCGTAGCCCAAGGTCTTCTGGGCCCGCAATCCTGAAACCGTAGTCTTCCTTCGAGGAAATCGACACTGCTTGTTCCTGCAGTAACGTGTCCGGCAACCCCAGATCAAAAACTTCTGGTCTCCAGGCCAGAACTTCGGTCGACGAGGACATCGTCGCCGTCGTCATCGGGTTGATGACGGGGGAAACCAACTGCGTCAGAGGCAGTGAGGACACTGACTGGTTCGTCGTCGTCGACGGTGGCCCTGCAGGTGGCTTAGGCGGTCCCGCCTTAACGGTGCTCTCCCTGCGTTTATCCGATTCTCTACTCGTGGCAGATCTATGAGGATCGGCCGAGGAGGATTTTGGCCTTTCCTTTCCTTGTTTTTTCGACGATGATGATGATGTCTTTTTAGAAGATTCTTTTGAAGAGTCCTTGGAAGAGTGGCTTCGTGGAACATCCTTTTCCGCCGGTCGAGTCTTCTTCGCCGGTGGTTCCGACGAGGTTGAACGGCGCGGGGCTCCCGATGTTTTCGTCGAGGCCACGCTGCGCACGGAGCCCACCTCCGACTGAGGGTATGCTCCCGTCATTTAACCACGATACCAGCCGCCGACTCCGATCTTTCAGGGTTTTCTGGGAAAAACCCTTACATATTTCACACTGGTCTGCCGAATGGTGAGGGTGGAGGCAATAAATACAATCGAGATGGCCGTCCCCCTCGTAAACCTTCAATCCGCACGTGGCGCACGGGCGAAAAAGAGGTTTGCCCGACATTCTGGTAAGACCAAAAAACCTCAGGAGCTCGTTCGGTCAACCCAGCGAGTAATTTCAACGATAGCCTAGAAAGTAGAGACTACGCGAGGAGATCCCACTATCTTTGGAGACGGTTGAAATCTGACGGGACCCGCGGGGGCGGGGCTTTTATACCATTACGTCCTATGGGGCATGCGTGGACGGCCCCGGAGAGGACGTAGATGTGGATAGGACACACAAGTGTCGGAAGTTTGTCCTATAGGAAACGACTATATATGTGTACCGAGGGTTCCCAGTCTGACGACGGGGAATATTCTAAGCATATGAATCCATGAAAGATCCAATGCTGGAGAAAGCACTGTTCCTGAAGGCACACAAGAGAGGTACGGAGTCCAGCGATAACCTTCCTTAAGGCGGGTAGGTCCAAGCATACAACTCGGAGATGAAATCTGAAAAGACGGTCAAACACCCCGAGTCAAACCAACTAGCCATCCAAGGGTAAACCAAGATCAAAAGCAATTCCAACGGTTAAGCTCCAGTAGATTCCAAGCTAAGGTGCTGAAACAGGTAAGCAGGATCAACCATCAACAAGCAAGGCCACTTAAATATAGGTTTTTAAGGGCACAGAAGAAGGACTCGGACACAAAGCTGGAATGTTTGGGGCTAAAGACTTTTAAAATAATGAAGCAAGAGTACATCCCTCTTTCCCTATTCCTAAGAGGAGTTTCCCTGCCTCAACTAAAGAGCTATGGTGTCTGTCATGATGTCTGTTAAAGTAAAAGTGTCCACCATCCTGTGTCAATAAAACCATACTTCAGTCCCTCACACTATACATTAAAGAATAAAGCTGTACAGTTCTGGTCCCAGGAGAATGTCTCCCTTCTCCTGGGTTATGGTCAAAGTCCCACACAATGCTTCTTTGGTGGGCCAGGAGAATGCCTCCCTTCTTCTCACGCCCAATCTCAAAATAGCCTGGGGGAAAGGACTCCCTTAACCAGGGCTGTTGGTGTAACGCTCACCTGATTCCCACGGAGGCGCAGATCTTGACTGGGTTGTTACCATGTCTTCAATTGTAAAGCGCAGGACTCGGCTGGTTCCCTGGGCTGGACCTCTTCTCACGGTATACCCGACTTGAAGAGTGAGGTGTCTGCAGGCAGAAGAACAAGGGGTTAATGAACGGTGGTTGGACGGACTTCTCTTCCTCACTCTCTCTTTCCTTGAGGCCCAAAGGATAGGTGTGCTCACCTTAAGTAGGTGAATGCTGGGCTCTCCATCCTGCGACTGGTGCAGGGGCGCGGGTACCAGTTACTCCACTGGTGATATTGTAAACCTCTTACTTGCAGAGGACAACTTTGAGCGCGAGGCCGTCGTTAACTGCACGATCGGTTCCTTATATGTATCTGAACACCTTTAATGAAGTCCTTTTCTCTTACAGGCTTTGGATGCGGTAGGCGTTGTTTAATGGACGCCAAAGTACGTGCAAGCGCGTAAGTAGGTGGATGGCGCGCGTGAAGGCACATAAGTTGAATGGCTGCTGATGGTTTTAAATGCACTCTTTAATGTCTCTTTTTCTCTTGCAGGTTTTGGATGCGGTAGGCGTTGGTTCATGGACGCCAAAGTTCGTGCAAGCGCGTAAGTAGGAAGATGGCACCGCGTGAAGGCACGTAAGTAGAATGGCGGCTGATGGTTTTAAAAGCGCTCCTGTCTTTCTTTATTTGCAGGTGCGGGTATGCAGCGCTTGTTGGAATCCGGAGCATGCGTCGCACAGGTAAGCAGATCAAAATATGCAAAATGACTGATCAATGTTCTTTGCCTTTACAGGGATCGATGGACTGCCAAGGAATGCGGCGTGAGGATTGGAAGATGCCGATGGATCGGGTTAGTAAAAATACTGGCTTTTGGCTTTAAGTTGGCTTTTGCTAACCTGTTGTTTTTTTTGTGCTGGCAGGTGCGGCTGAAGACAGGATCCCAGGAAGGTAAGAGTTTGTTCCCACAGGCGCTGGAGCTGGAGTTTTCACTGGAAGACTGGAGCTGACTCGGTGAGCGTCCTGCTGCTGATGCAGAATAACGCAAAGCACGTTGCATCAATCGGGCGTGGTTTAAATAGTGTGCAGGAGTGCTTAGGCGTCTTCTTCCACTGCCTCGCCTAGGTAAGGAAAGAGTTCCAGTTTCCAGAAGAGTCCCAGTGTTCCTGATCCAAGGAGTGGAGCCTGCCCCACCCAGGTAAGAAAGTAGTCCCTGTCAGAAGAGGATGTGGACGTCATCTTGTTGGTGAGCATGCAGCATGGTCTGCTGTAGGTAGGTCCACCCAAGCACTTTTACACATCTTATGAGCCCGACGCTTCCAGTGCCGGGACCGATCTTTAAGAGCCTGGCGCCACCGGCGCCAGGACAAGGTCCAAAAGGTCCCAATAGGGGCCGGCTGGTGCCCGGAATGAAGGTTATGAGCCTGCTTCCAAGGATGTTGGGCAGGTCCTGCATTCTTGGAAGTAGTGATCATGACAGTTGGACCTTCCTCCTGGTCAAAGTTACCAGGCGAATGACTCCCTTCCCCTGGCAATCACAAAACAATCTCTTACAACCAGAGGGAATGACTCCCTTTCCCTGGTCATCTCTTAATTAGGGTTCACATCTACAATACCAAACTATGAGTATTTTGGGAGGGTGCGCAACCCTGGCTTCTACTTTGAATGAGCCTGCTTGGTTCACTTCCCTGCCAAGTATTGCCATGAGGAAGATGACTCGTATCGCTCTCTTGGTTTGGGTCTCCGACCCTGGTTTATTTCCCCTTCTCATCATTTCCTCTTGGCTGCCTCACTTGCCAAGTACTGACAAGAGGGGAATAGTCCTGCTCGTTCTATACATACAGGATTTTTGCCTCCTGTACCTTCCACCCACTAACGGTCCCCCACGCCTCTCCCATTACTGAGCCTGTTCCCAGGATGCATGGACGTCCCGCTTCTACACCATATGCTGCATAGGCATCTGTGTCTCGGTGGCTTCACCTCGCGGATCTCCTTCCCTTGGACCGACGGTAGGGATGGTGCCTCTTGTGTTCGCGTCACTGTTTGCCAGCCTCCCATTACCGTCTGGACACCGTTGGGCAAAGGAGTCCTGTTGCCCTCTCGACTTGGAGTCAACTGCTCTCAGCTATGATCTGGCCTTCTCCACAACTCTTTCATGCTTCCCAGGCTTCAAGGTCCCTCGTCCTGGTTGGCTGTGTCTCTCTGATAGGTAGTGCTCCTTTAGTTTTAATGGCATAGGAGGAACCACGCCTCTGCTGAATTCTATACCACTGCAGTGTCACGCTCACCTGGTCTCCACGGGGGCGTAGCACGTGGCTGCACGAATGTCTGCGCTGGAGTGGCACTCCGCGGATGATGATGCTTGCCGTGACTTCTCCCTTGTTATCACCCCAAGAGGCGTTTGTCTGCAAGATTGAAATAAGATATTAGCTACTGGGTGGGGCTGGATTGAACAACTCTTCCTTGACCACCTACTGCCCTGCTCCTCTTCGGTCTCACCTTAGAGTTTTGGGAGATAGGCTCTCCGTCCTGCGGTCTCTAGCAGGGGCGCAATAAGTAGTCTTTCCCCGGATCTAGTTACTTCACTGATCCAGTGGACGATTGCCGAGTCTTGGAGAGCTGGTTCAAACAGGTAAGTCTCTATGCCAATGGTTCCTTGGTATAGGTGCTTGAAGTCTTTATTTTCCCCATGTTTTTGACCTGTATTTGTCTTTTCTTTCAGGCGCGGTCTCAAGCAGATTTTTTGAATGGAGGACCAACTCTTCCTAAGATGCTGAGCAGATTTCCTTCAGGTGAGTAGTAGCGCGAGAGAGTGGCGCTGAATGTCTGAATAACTGTCTTCCCTTCCGTGCGCGACTAACCTGCAGTTTCTTTTCCTTCTGTGCAGATGCGGCACAGCTCCAGAATGGTGAATGGAAGAACCGCTCCAACGTGTTCCGGAAGAATGCTGACCCCGGGTGAGTATTGGATGCCTGAGCGGGTACCTTTTCTTCTGAAGGTGCGGTGGTCCGGCGAACAGCTGAAGGCGCGACCAATGGGAAGGAATGCTGCAGGTAAGGCCTTCGCTGCTGTACTGACTCCTGTTCTCTTCTCTTTCTTCTCTCAGGTACCGATGGATGGAATTTCTGGACGGGCGTGGCTGTAGCAGTTCGAGTACAGGACAGACACGGTGAGCGCTACGCTGCAGGAGCGCAGAATAACGCGAAGCGTGTTCTGCCTGCAGGGTGTGGCTTAAATAGCCTTCCAAGTAGTTCAAGGTAAAGTAGTCCCTAAACCACACCCTGCCTTTTGAGTAAAGTAGTCCCTCAGCCACACCCTGGATATACGGAAAGGCTTAGCCTAACTAGGCAGAGTAAATAGCTCCATGCAATTCAACACTTATTATGAGCCTGGCGCCAACGGCGCCAGGACTGAGTCCAGGGGGTCCTGGGGCACTTCTTAGGGGCTTGATAAGCCCTTATAGGTGCTTGTGACTGGGGTGGGCCCATCAGTTCCGGGGTTTTGGAGTATGCATCATGACATGCAGGTCTTTCTTGGTATTGCTCTTCATTGTTCCTGTGTCCCACCTGGTACCAGTACTTGGATTACCTATGTCCCTGATGTTCTTCGTCTTAGTACTTTCCAGAATCTTGAGGTAGTCGGCCTTATAACAGTACATTCAGTCTACTGTCTACAAAGAGGTTAGCAGAAGAAAGAGGCTAGAGTACATGGGGGTCTGATGTTCTCATAAGGGCAATACCCTAGATGGTCTTCGTCCTCCCACAGGGAGGGAGGGAGGGTGGGATTCCCTCCCAATGAGATCCTTCTGCATTATACCGCCCCCAGGGGGACTATCGGGTAGTGGCCTCACCTCCCTGGCCTCATGGGAAAGGGCAACCCCTCGGGGGAAGTGACGACATGTAGTGAATCGTCACAGTATCCTTTGAAATATGGCCGCCAGGAAAGTCATGTGAACAATAGAGAGAAAAGGGCCCCACTCAAGATGGCCGGCGCACATAACCAGCAGTAATAACTGCTGGGTAATACACTCCAAACTGATGGCATGCTCTCCAATGTCCAATGCCCCAGAAGATGTGGCACCAGCGCCCAGGAGCATGGAATTGAGGCTGATCAGCTGAGGGGGCACTGGCCCCAAAAGATGAGCACGCAAGGGGGCGGTTGGGTCTCACTTTCTCTGCAGGGCATGGCAGATCCCCGGCGCTCCCAGCATATCTGTTACCCGAGGGGCACTGAAGGGGAAGCAAAGTACACAGCAGAAGGGAGCGAGCGCAGGTGAAATCGATGCGACAGGAGCACCAGGGGCATGACGGGCTAAGAGCTGTTAATGGTCCCATCTGAAAGAAACTGAAAAGCTCCCTTCAACAGCAGAAGGAAGTCTGAATATCATGTCTGCCAAGGATAAGAAGCCAACAAAATCAGGCTACAGTTATGTGCCATCTGCCATCAAAAAGGTGTGCAGGGTCTGGCAAGGGAGGGGCAAGAGAGGAAATGCACAAAGGGGTCTTCCCCAACTCATCCAGACAGAAGGAATCTCCCAGTGAATGGAAACCATACCCAACAAGAAGCATACTCAGATGGTAGTTCTCTGCCACAAACAACTGTATCCATCAGGGAATCTAATTTCTGAAAAGAATTGGGCAATGGCAGACCTTTTGCACGGGGCATGAAAGAACCTGCTCAAGGTATCTGCCTTCACATTCTCTTTCAGTGTCAAGTAATTTATGAGGAAAAGACTTTCCAGAGCACGCCACAAGCCGCAAGTCTAGTGATCTTGACGGCATCTTCTGCATTCCAAGAGGCAAAGGGTGCAGACAGAGGTGGTTTTCACAGTTTGGGGAACTCCTGACATTTTTTCGTGATGGATATATTCACAAAATGAGGATCCAACAGCTGATTCCAGTTGGAAAGCAGGTGTTTCTGCAAATGTTTAATCCTAAACCTGGCTAGGGGCATAATCAGAATGCATGACAACATAAGGCCTAGAAGGCTCTGGAACCACAAGGCGCCAGTCTGCTGTTGAAGTGGTGATCGTCTGCCTCAGAGCCAGAATCCTGTCCAACAGAGGGAAGGATCTTCCCCAAGAGGTGTCCAGACTTGCTTCGATAAACTGGATCTTCTTGGAAGGAAGAAAGCATGTTTTTCTTCACATTGACAAAGCCGTGAAAGGTGGTTCAGCCGACCGATAATCTGGACAAGTTCTCATTCACAGAGTAGGCCCTGCTTAACCAATCATCTTGTAGTAATAATTGTGTCACTTCTGAAGCAGAAGGTGAGCTGCCACGACTGACAGCAACTTCATGAACAACCCCGAGGCTGCATTCAGGCCGAATGGAAGCTACCTGCATTGTTAATGCTGGCCGTCTAAAGTCAATCCTAGGAACTGCCAGTTTCCATTCGGATTAGGATACCTGAAGATCCACAAATGTTAACCAGTCACCTACCTGGAGGGCCACAAAAATTAGAGCCAAAATCATCATGTGAAAGTTTTCCAATGGTAGGAACTAGTTGAGTTCATAGAGGTCGACCATGGACCTGATGCCTCTGGTTTTTCTATAGAACGTGAAGTAGCAAGAATAAAAGCCTGGGGCCCTTTCGTTCTTCATAACCACCTTGATGGCATTGGGGGGAAGATTTTGAATTTCCTGTAAAAGCTGTGGCAATCCTGGAAACCTTGGTGGGGACTATGGAGGCGAGGGAGGGATGTTCAGGGCAGGCCTCCTCTGAAAATAGCGAGCACCCATGGTTCTTGAGGGATGCTTGATCAGGGATAGTAAAAGGAGGAAAGTCTTCCTGCCAACAGAGATGCAGGATGCCTGGCTTCAAATGGAAAAGCATGCCACCCTCTAACCCCCCCCACCCCACCTCTGAGTCAAGCCGAGTCCCGGTTGGTACAAGAGGACACTGCTAGTTTCGTTGTAGAGTGAAATTAACTTTCTTTTTGGTAAATCAACCCAAAGAGATGGAAGACTTGCCTTTTGCCAAGTGCCTTGAAGGCCTTAAAGGCCGAAGAGGGTTGAAACCCTGATTTAAATGGTGTAGATATGGCGCTTAGGGATTTGGCTTTGCTAAGACATGTCTTGCATGGTTGGAGGACCTCATACGTGGACAAGGAGGAAAATAAGGGTTTCCCATGGAATGGGAGATCCATCACCTTATCTTGGAAGTCGGAGTGGAAAGATGATGTCTTCAGGTAAGTGGGTTTACACATACAGAGGAATTAACGGCTCTTAACACAGCAAGGTTTTTATTAACCTGCAGATGCTGCAAGATTGCTTCATTCCCCACTGCTAACCAAAATAAATTTTCCTGAGCCTCAGAAGGAAGCAAATCGCCAAACGCTTCTAGAGCTTCCCAATTCTGAATGATGTATCCAGCTAGAAAAGAGGCAGCAATTATCTGGCTAAGGGTTACGGTGGAATTCTGGCACCTTTTCTTGTCATGGGAGCGTCAAGCTTTTGAGTCCTTGTTGAGGCCAGCATATGGATTCTGCTCAAACCACAACAACTGAGCTGGAAAGTTTCCCAGCACGACAATAGGCTCTTCCTTTGGAGTTTTATATTTTGATTCCAATTACTTGGAACCATCAATCAATATTGTACTGCCTACTCCAAAATAGATGTTTCCATTGACGGAAGTGGGTTGTCTGGGTTGTCTGGAATTGAGGAAGAAAGCCTTGAAAAGAGGCCTACAGCGGCAGGTTATTCGTGAGGCAGTAAATAAAATTGCCTGAAAGAAAGAATGGACAGGGATGTCATCCTCTTCCTCAAATGCATCACCCTCATCAATCTTTGGAACCTTGGAATGGGGGAGGGGAGGAAATAACTGGAGGGACGTCAGATAGTACCAAAGAGGAAACAAGGGCAGAGGGTACTACTGGAGACAACACCTTGCCTAAGTTTGTAGCCAAACTTCCAAAAACGTATCAGTCATACAAAATGCATGACAGCAATACACAACCAAATCGACAGAGGGCACAGGAGGACATGAGATAGGCACTTCCTCTGGGAGGCAACTCAACTTTTCTACATTCCTGAGCATTTAAGAACTGAGGATCAGACCCTCTGTGTCATAACCCTCGCAGGACAAAGCCGCAGTGTTGTACGACGCAGGTGTGGTAGCAGCGCAGATTGTGAGGGTGGAAGATTTCACCCTCCATCTGCAAGGCAATTAGGTGTGAGGGGGTGGGTGGACTAGCATTGCTGCACTCCACGTAACTCCCTGGCCTTGCGCATCTGTCCCATTCTCCCTCTTGCACATGCTTTGTCCCCCTGCAACTGTTCCCTGCTTCCCCGACCTGCGCGTCCACCCTTCTCCCTTCCCAACACTCGCTCCCTTCACAATTTAGGCCCTGCGCCCCGTATTGCGTGCCACGTGTGTTCCCTCGCAAATTAGGCCCAGCTCCCCCGGATGTACTCTGTCTCACCGAGACATGGTTCATGGTCAGCTCTGTCACGAGTTTCGACACTCTCGTCCCTGATGGCTACAAGATCCTCTCCGAACCAACCATCCTGGAAGGGGGTGTGGAGTAAACCTGACCATCCCGGCGTGGATCCCTGCTTCTGTCATTCCTATGCAGGCCTACACATCCTTTGAATACCCGGTCTGCAGGCTCTCTGTCTCCTGGCAGCTCCCCCTGTGGCCACCTTCTATAGGTCGCCCTCTTTCTCTCCGAGTGAGCTGACTTCTCCTCCCTCCTTGCCTCTACCTCTCAAATACTTCTCCTCAGAGACCTGAACATCCCGTTAGATGCTGCTAGTCCCTCCTCAGGGCTCTTTCGCAACCTCTCTCTCTCTCTCTCTCTCTCTCTCTCTCTATATATTCTTACCTCTGGCCCAACTCACTCTGCAGGGCACACCATGGATGTCCTGATCTTGCCAGACCTCCCCCTCTCACCACTCCTCTATCTTGGACTGACCACTTTCTTCTCTCCTCTCACCGGTCGCTCTCTGCCCAGGAAGTTAAGCCGACCCCAGCACTGCCACCCACCTTCTTGGTTATCCGACCCATGAAGCGTGTGTGAGTGGAGGCTTTTGCCTCTACTTTCTCTCCTCCGCCTACACCTTTGGCTGACTCGCACTCTGACACAGCCCTTTCCAAACTTCATCTCGCAATCGCAAACACTCTTGATGTCCTTGCCCCTGTCACGTGGATCCCTTTGAAGCCTGCATCCAAGTGCAACTCTTGGTACGATTCTGACCTTGGCACCCTTACGCGCAAGTGTAAGATGGCTGAGAGGAAGTGGTGGGCATCAGGCTCCTCCTCTGACAAAGTGGCTTGCTCCAAAGGCAATACAGACTATCTGTCCTTTCTA
Organism: Ambystoma mexicanum; assembly: GCF_040938575.1. Classification (NCBI taxonomy): domain Eukaryota; kingdom Metazoa; phylum Chordata; class Amphibia; order Caudata; family Ambystomatidae; genus Ambystoma; species Ambystoma mexicanum. Next base: position 837,103,870 of record NC_090925.1, read on the forward strand.
AGAAGTGAGCCTACATCCAAGCCCGCGTCTCTTGGGCCTCTAACAACTCGGACAAACCATTCAAAATCTGCAAGGTGCTGAACAATCGTGCTGCAGTCTCCACCTCTCTTGTTCCCTCACAGGCCCTTTGCACGGCTATGGCATCTCATTTCACCACTAAAACTCAAGCCATCCTGTCCATTCTCTCCTCTTCCCCTACCTCCTCCCCTTCTCCCTCTCCCATTCCAGGCACCTCTTCGGCCGTATCTCCACTTCCTTTCTATTCCTTCTCCCTGTTCACTCCTGATGAGGTTTCTAGACAAGTCCGATCTATGAAAGTCTAGTCAAAGCAGGTGCTCCCCTGCTCTTCCAGAACCACTAAGGACCACATACACACCTTTGCTTCAGCCTTGGCTGATATCTGCAATCAATCTTGCCACTGGAACCTTTCCCTGTCCACTTAAGCACTCCCTTGTGCACCCCCATCGACCCTGCCTCTCCGGCAAACTATCACCCGATCTCCATCACTCCTTTCCTGGGCAAACCCCTGGAAAAGCTGGCAGTCTCCCAGCTTAATCTACATACTGAATCTGTTGGTTGTCTCCATGACCACCAGTCTGGCTTCAGATCAGCCAGCAGCATGGAAGCTGCTTTCCTAAACACCTGTGAAGACTTGCTCTCCAATCATGACTCTAATCTTTCTTCTGTCCTCATTTTCCTTGATCGATCCTCTGCTTTCAACATGGTCAGCCACACCATCCTGCTCAATCGTTTGTGACAACCTGGGTATCTCTGGTCAGGCCATAGCCTGGTTGACCTACTTTCTCACAGATCAACCCTCCCAGGTCCAACGTGGGTCTTTCATCTCTTCTATCTCTCTCTCAACTTGTGGTGTTCCCCAGGAATCTAACCTCTATCCCTGGCTCTTCAACCAATATCTGGCACCTCTAGCCCACTGCATCGCTACCTTCTGCTCTCACTTTGTGCTATGCGGATGGCACCCAGCTCTCCTTCAGGCTCCCCTCAGCCTCTTCTCCTTCTCTCATACCAGACTGCATGTTCGCAATTCAAGAATGGTGTGCCTCCACAATCTCTGCCTTAAGGCCAGTAAAACCGAGATCGTCCTCATTGGGACACCTGTTCCCTCTCCCCCACCCCCTCTCTCGGGCCGCCCACCCGGAGCCCTCTTCCTGTGCAGCTAAGAACCTTGGTGTCATCTATGAATCCACCCTCTCCTTTTCTCCTCACATCTCTGACGTCTCTAAGAAGTCACACTATCAGATGCACCTCCTCAGGTATTCTTTTTCTCACTTTCCCCCAGAAGGTCACTGTCTCCAGAGCCCTGGTCCTCTCTAGGCTGGATTAGTGCAAAAGCCTCTTGTTAAATCTGCCTGCCTTGACTCTTTGCCCTTTACAACTTATCCAGAACAGGACTGCAAGACTTGTCCTTGGCCTCAAGCCCAGGGATCGTATCTCTCCAGCCCTGAAATCTCTCCACTGGTTCCCTGTGGCTACAAGGATCAAGTTCAAAACCCTCTGCATCGTCCATAAGGCTTTCTGGGGCAGGGGACCCAACTACATCCAACTTTCTCTCCCTAAGCATCTTCCTTCTGGAGCCCTCCGCTCATCCACCTCTAACTCTGAGGGGTCAGACGCTTCTCCAGGCAGAGTGAGACTGTCCTGAGGTGGGGCCTCTCTCAAACTTGAGCAGGACCACCTAAGGTTCTGGAAGCAACCTAATACCTTCCTTTTCGCTTCTGCTTTCACCTCTCTCTCTCCCTTGCTGATACCCCTGTCTGCTGTGCATACTGGTGTCCTGGCCACCCACTGAGCTTACAGGGCCAGGCTCCTGCATGACCAGATGCTCTTGCACTGCCTCCCAACCTCTTAAGGGACTAGATCTGCAACCCTACAATGCCCTGACTCTGTACTTATGAGCCACCTCCCAGTAGCACTTAAGAGTTCCTTTGAACTCTTCCACCCTCTCTCCCCAAGCACTTGCACAATCTGAATGACACAAGGCCTAGTAAGATCATTGTTCTGTCCTCCTTCCTTGTTGCGCCTAGAAACACTTGTGTACAGGCACATTATAAATGACATGTCATATAATATAGGGGGTGTAGAGGGGGCAGTGAACCAAGGCTGGAATGTCAGCCTTGGGTAAAATAGTCACCCTAGTATTGACAGTGTTTTGGTACATCTTTAACACTTGTGTCAGTGACTTCAAACGTGTTAAAAAGATCTGTACCAGAAGCAGATGACCGATTCTCCTGAGGGGAGAACCGAGGTAAAGGAGAAGCCTCTTCCTTCACTGGGGTGGAAAAGCTTGAGGCAGTACCATGAAGAAAAATAAATAAATCAGAAGGATCAAAAGAGTCAGCCTTTGTATAGAAAACCTGAATTGGTTCTGTGGACAAAGGCTGGCCCCGACTTCCTTAGAAGTGTCAAAGTTTCTGCTTATGCTTTGAAGAAGCTTAAGACGGTACTGAGGCCAGTGCCGAATGAGGTTCATGGTAGGTATGAACAAAATGGAATACAGATTTGGATGAACTGTGGTTTGCTGTTACCAAAGTAGTAGGCTTAGGTACATCCGTTATCGGCTTAGTGGTAATGGAACTCTGGCAGGAGCTAGACTCAACCGCCAAAAGAAGGGAGCTGAACTTTACCTTCTTTGAGAACTACAAGTACTCAAAGGTATCCTCTCCTGTCTAGGACTGTGGTGAGGAAGGAACTCTTCTCTCTGGTACCTTAGGAACCTTATCTGGAGAGAAAAGGTCTTCCAATAACAAAGCTAAGCTTTACAATGGTGCTTTCACACCAAGAGAGGCTCACAAATGTGTCTGCCCAGAGCGTACTACTGAACGGGCAGTGGATGGTCCTTTGGGATCTGAAGGTGGTGACCTTAACACTGGTACCGAAAGGTGAGATCGAATCAGACACTTCATTCGGTCCAGACTGCCTCTTACTGTTAGGATACAAAGTCTGCCACTCCACAAGTTCATGGTGGCCTCTGGTACTGAACCCTTCTTGAGGACGGAGACAAAGCAGTATTGAGCAATCTAGATTTCATACCGACACAGAACTGTCAAACCTACCGGATGAGCGTTTCCGAGACAGTTTACGCAGGCTGTGTGAGGGTCACTCAGTGAGATGTGCTTACCACAATTTATGCACCACTTGAACCCCGTTGTTAACAGCATGCATGGAAAAGGAAGCAATGTTGTAAAATATGTAGCCAATCAAATTAGAAAATACACATGGGTTATGGGTGTGTTTTGTGTCTTGTCTTGGTCTTGATTTATTTTGTTGTTCTTTATTGTTTCATAATATTTTAAAGAATCAGAGTTTGAATATTTCATCTTAATATTGAGAGAGTGATTCTTTACTTTTGTGAGGTATTGGATACGTTTTGTTTTCCTTTTATTGTTTGCTGTACTCATTTATTCTTTGATTTCAATGATTGTACTATGTTTAAGAAAATTATAAATAAAGTGTTAAAAAAAAGAAAATGCACACCTCTAGGCGGGGTGAATGAGAAAGGGTAAACGATACCACAAAAAACAGTAGCACATGAAGGAACAAGTTACTTACCTGTAACTCCTGTTCTCCAGCTTGGGTCTGGCATGGATTCAACATGCTCATAAATATTCCCCGTCAGGCTGCGAATCCTCATTAAAAAAGAAAAGCAGTTTAGCTTTAGCCTGAAAATTGCATTTCTCCTCTATAATCAATCACTATCCTTTGTGTCATACTGCCCCCATCCAATGACAGTCACCATGAGCTCCACTCCTGGTAGCCATCTTCAGTTTTGGTAGAGCACGTAAAGTGGCAGTATCAACCAAGAACGGCCACGGGGCTGGGGGGTGGAAGGGAGGGAGGGAGGGTTTGCATGTGAATCCATGCCAAACTCATGCTAAAGAACAGGAGTTACAGGTAAATAACTTATTCCTTCTCAAGCATGGGGTCTGGCATGTATTCACATGCTCATTAATGCTATTAAATAGCAGTAAATATAAACAACCACACGAGATGGCAAGACTCAACAGAGGCAATACACTTCCCTTGGAACAGACTCACCAGAGAGCCATATGGATATGAAAGGTCTAAAATTCACAAAAAGAGTATGTCTGTGGAAACTCTTTCGTGCGTGCCACATAAAACATCAAGGCACGGGCAACGTCTAGCGAATGCAACGTCCTTTCTGCCGGCGTAGCAGGATTTGGCTAGAAGACTGGCAGAACCAAAGGCTCATTGAGATGGAATTCTGAAGTAACCTTCAGCACAGAGGTGGGGTGGGTCCGCTGCACTACCCTCATAGCGTGGAAAGACAAGTACGGCTACTTCCACTAGAGTGTCTGGATCTCCTTGACCCACCTGGCTGAGGTGATGGGCACCAAGAAAGAAGTCTTCCATGAAAGAAATTTCAAAGGGGCTTCATGCATTGGTTCAAAAAGGGCCCCCATGAGCTTAGTAAAAAGGATGTCGCGCTCCCAAGCTGGAGCAGAGCCTTCACTGCTGGAAATATCCTGAAGAGGCCTCTGAGGGCCTCTGACGACGCTGTGCAACCACAAGGATGGCTTACCAGGCGCCCTGGTATAATAGGATATGGCAGCCAGATACAACTTCATCGAAGCGTGAGCCAGTCCTGTACCACATTGCGAAGCGTTTCCACTTGTGTCTGTGCATTTCAGCAGTGGGGAATAATGTCCAAACTCTAAGGTTGCAGGAGCCAGCCAGTGACGCTCAGACACTGGGTTGTGGTGCAGTATTGTTCAGTTTTCTCTGGAGAGAAGATCAGGAAGTGGAGGCAAGCCGGATGTAAGGAGCCACTAACTGACGGAGCAGGTCCGGGTACCAGATATGCCGTGGCCACGCTAGACATTGTCCGAGTGTGTTGATCACACGTAGCAGGAGTGGGATAGGGGAAGGCGTACAGGAAGAGCCCCTCCCATGGGAACGAAAAGGCATCCCCCAGACTCCTTGGCTGAGGGAACCTGCTGGCGAACATCTGGCACGTAAAGAGGTCAATTCAGGGTTGACCCCCACTTGCTGAAGAGAAAGGACACTCAATCCTGACAAAGCTCCCACTTGTGGAAGGACTGCAGCTCCCTGCTGAGCGAGTCTGCAATGGTGTTCTTGGTGCCTGCCAGGTGAAATGGAACGAGGATCATGTCCTGAAGAATGGCCCGGTGCCACAGGGACTGAGGTTCCAGAGAGAGTGCCAGAGAGTGTGTCCCGCCCTGTTTACAGATGTAGAACATGGTGGTGGTGGTGTCCGTGGAGATTCTCACCACTTTCCTCCACTATTGAGGCAGGAATTATTTGTGGGCCGAGGAGACTGCTGGAGTTCCAGGACTTTGATGTGAAGGTCCTTTTCCTCCGGGGGGGCCAGGGGCCTCTGTCGTGCAACTGTCCGATGTGTGCCCCCACCCCTTTCAGAGGTGATTTGAAAGGAGCTTCTTGCGTCAGAAGCGGGCCCGCTCCCCACCATCGTAGAGCTTGTCAAAACTCCTGGTTGAAGGCAATCTTGGCTGCCCTAGGGCGGTGACTTGCAGCCACCGTGCATCCAGGAACTCTTGAAGAGGTCTCATCTGGAGCCTGCTGAATGGAACCAAGTGGATACAGGAGGACATGCCCAACAGCGACTTGATTACTCGCACTGATGCTGATTGCGCCAACAGGCACTGCACACCTTCACCCTGGATGGCTGTCACCCTCTCCTCCGAGGGGTTAGCCAGGCATGACACACTGTTGAGAAGGGCACCCAGGAACAGAGTTTTCTGCGATGGTTCCACACAGGACCTCGGATAGTTGGAGAATCCGAGCTCCGTGAGAAGGCAAATGGTCTCAGCAGTGTGCTGGATTACAAGCATGTGAGAGCAGGAGCAGATGAGCCAGTCATCCAGATAAGCGTAGACGTGGATGCCCTTGGAACGTAGATGCACTGCCACCGGAGCCAAGCACTTTGTGAACAGCCTTGGCGCTGATTTCATCCTGAAGGGCAGGGCCTTGAACTGATAGTGCTGTCCCTGGACCACAAACCGCAGGAACTTTCGAGGTTTTGGATGTATGGGAACGTGAAAGTAGGCATCTTCCAAGTCCAAGTTGTCTAGGAAATCTCCTTCCTCCAGCTTGTTGAGCATGTGCTGCAATGTGACCATCCTGAACTTCTGGGATTTCAAATACTTGTTGAGGTGCCTTAAGTCTAGGATTGGCAGCAACTCTCCTGACTTCTTTTGTGCGAGAAAGTATCTGGAGTACACCACGGAGTTGCTGAGGAGCGGACTCCAACGTACATGCAGTTGTCTTGGAACCCCCTCCCTTCTCACACAGAGGTGTTACCTGTTTCGCTTGATTCTTCTACCCTGATCCCCCTCTACCTCCTCCAGCCTACTTCTGCAGGAGTCTGTCCTGATACATTCTGGTTTCACCATCACCGTCTTGTGGCCAATGCTGGATTTGACTTTTATGGACTTGATTCTTTCATGGTGCGTCACCCTTTCTCAACTCTCATGCTGGACTTCCTTTGCATCTTTTACTCCCATCTTCATCTTGTATCCTGGCTTGCAACATTGTGTTACTACTGACTTCTGCAATTGTATTCGCTCTCCCCTCGTTTCTCCACTCTTTTGGACTGCTTACTCTCTGTTCTCTCCTCCTCTCCCTTTTCCTATCTCCTCCCCTTACATTCTTCAATGCACTTACACTATCAGAATTGTCCCTGGACCTAATATGATAGTAACCTTGTCTGTTTCCTACCCCCTCCCATTACTTTTTTTTTCCTCCCCACCCCCCCAGCACTATCTGAAATGTCGTCAGGCCTAGTATGATAGTCGCTTGTTTTGTTCCTCCCCTCCCTTTCTGCCCCCCTCTCCCTCCCCTTTTGTTTTCTCCGGCTCTACCAGAAATGTCGTCAGGCCTAGTACGGTAGTCGCCGGTCTGTTTCTATTTCCTTCCCACTCTCCCCCTCCCTTCCTTATCTATGTCATAGCTCTTGCACTATCTGAAATGTCGTCAGGCCGAGTACGATAGTTATTTCACATCCTTACTGTTCATGGCCTGTAAGAATGTCATTGTATTTTCCCTTGTTCCCTCCCTTGCCTTGAAGCTCTTTGAAACACATTGTGTATAGGCGCTATATAAATAAACTATCATATCATACCCTTTCTTAACATGGCATCAACCTCCTGCAGCAGTTGGGCCATGTGTAGTTCTTGGCATGCTACAGGAGGAATGCAAGGTTACCTGTGTTGGAATTCCAAGGTGGGCCCCTGATGGAGAACATCCAGCACCCATTTGTCCATGGTGATGGTCTTACACTGGATGACCATGTTCGCTAGCCGGCTGCCCATTGGGGGGGCGAATGTGGGTGCCCGGATCCACAATTGGTTCAGGTGTGCTTGGGCGTCTGCATCCTGCCCTGTGGGTGATGATGGCACTGTCCTCCACTGCCAAAGGTTTGCCAGTGTCCCCTGTAGGCTTCCTGGCTGGCAATAGGGTACAGAGTACCACTTGCAGGAACTGCCCGACTTCCCTCTTGAGGAACGAAAGGTCGATGATCTCCTCCGTCTAGTGTCCCAAGAGAACGTGCCATCTCTGTGTCGGTCTTAATCGATTTAAGCGTCTCGTCCATAGAATTCCCAAAAAATTGTCCCCATTGAAAGGCATGTCCACCACCTTGGACTGCACATATGCGATGGCATGGTCCGAGGCCACCTTGCCCTCCTGGAACAGGGCCAGGGCATCAGCCTTCTTGTCATCCGGCAGGAAGTCAAAGATTGGCCCAAGCTTATACCAGAGTTCCCAGTCATACTGGGACAGGATGGCCAGGGCATTAGCAGCCTTGACGGTGCAAGCCGTGGTGTAAATGATGCACCTCCCCACTGCATCAAGCTTCTTCCCCTCCTGGTCAGGAGGCACTGTGGATGAGGATGATGGGTTTGCCGAGAGCTTCATGGTGGCAGTGGAAACCAAAGAGTCTGGAGAAGGCTGCGATCTCAAGCACATAGGGGCAGAGTCCGGGACCCTGTACTTTTTTCCCAGCCTTTTCGGAGGAGCAGTATTCTGCATCTGAATCAGGTCCAACCCTCCTCTCACACATCATCCAGCAGAGGGATTGACATGACTGTCTTCCGTGCAGATGCCTGGCATTGAAAAAGGAACCCCTCCTTCTGCACCGTGACCAGGTTGAAGATTGCAGATGCCCCCGAGATCATGGCATTTAAAGAGCCAACCTCGTCCGGGGCGACGCCTTAGCAGGTTCATCGGCCCCAATCGGTTCCCTGTCCGCTGGGACATATAGTCATCATACTCATCTGCATGTGTTGCTGTAGTGTCCATGTCTGTACCTGTGTCGGTGCTTTGGCCCTGCAAGGCGAGGTTGCCGCTTCGACCCTCCTTCATGATCAGAATAGTAGCCTTCGGGCAAATGATCTCTGTCAGAGCATGAATAGATGTGTTGGGACAACCTAGAAGACTCCATCAGCATTGACAGCGACAGCCTCAGAAGCCTGGGGAGGAAAACAATGGGAGGTAGCAGCTCCTTCTCCATGCCCAAATCCTTTGGGAATGAGGAGACCGTGGACACCTACACCCTGACCGGCTTTGTCCACCGTGGTTATTGACAAGCCGCTGCAGCAGCTGGAGGCCACGGAGGCAGAGCCACTCTTGGGGTAGCCTTCTTGGACATAGACACCCCGGTAGTGGTAGACCCTCCCCTCGAAGTAGTGATGGTTGTCGATGAATCTGGCACAGGTGAGGTCGTTGACAGAGCCATGGCCATCGACTGAGCAATTGTCGACAGAGATGGGGTCCTGGAAGACTAATAGTCATCGACTGGGCCATGGTCCTGGTTAAGAAGTTGTCGTCAATGGGGCTTTTGACAGCCCACCATAAGACCTCTCCATCGTAGCCTTGTCCTTGGATGAAGATCTGTGCTTCGAAGGGGTCAAAGACTTCATCGTGGAAGGCCCCCCCACCAAACTGGCAGGCTCACTGTGGACAGGGATGGAGAAAGGGTCCTACCCGAACTAGGTCCTGCAGCAGTGGCGACCGTAGCGGGATCAACAGCGCAGTGTTTAACCTTCTTTTGGATCCCCTGGGAAGTGGCATCCTCAAAAGGACCTTGACCTCTTCTTGTCAGAGGGAGTACGCTGGTGGGACTGGCCAGTCCTGGACAAGGCATGACTGCGCCAGGGGGCTGGGTCAGAGACCTCCCCCCCCCCCCCTCCTTGAGCCACACCACCAACCTTAGATAGCAGCCACGCTTCGTCTTCACCAGGAATCTGTGGCAAATCTTGTATCTGTCCTCACCAATATAGACACGAGGTGCCGATCCTTGATTTAGACATTCCGCAGTTCACATTTCACGCAGATCTTGAAGATACTCTTTTTTTCTATCGGACGTCGTCATGGCGTGAAGTAGGCCCGAGCCTGGGTGTTCAGAAAGTCAAAGAGAAGATCTAATGATTAAGGTAGATCTTTGCCGGAAACGGATCCCTGCTGATGGTAGTTGATGGTCGGTCGACAATGGCAAGATTCAGAGAAAAAATTAATTTGTAAAGCCCTGGAAAAAATAGCAAAATACTCCCTACCCTGAATCGTACGCTAAATATCTAAAGAAAGTCACCAGGGGTGGAGCTTAGGGAGACTGTCATTGGATGGGGGCAGCATGACAAAGGACGTCGATTGCCTATAGAGGAGAAATGCAGTTTTCAGGCTATTCTATTTATTTATTATATTATTCATAGGCGCTTATACAATTAGTAAAAATGTTTGAAAGCGCCCACAGGGCAATAGGGTGGGGACAGGGGAGGCACAAACACATCATGAGAATAATAGGGAAGGGAGACAAACCTACAATGCCTTGTGAGTGTTCAGAACGTGCAAGTGCAGAGGGGAAGGGGGTAAGGGAAAGGTGCTGTGGTGCTCAAGGAAAAGTGCTCGGGGTGAAGTGCTTGAGAAAAGAAGAAAACATAATTGCAACCTCCCCTGGGAAGGGTGAGCCTAAGCAAGTGCAGTAAATAGATAGCGGCTGGGATGAGAGATGTGGGGGGTCAGGGCCCGAGGATACATAAGGGCCCTGCACATCAGTCACACTACAGTATGATTAGGAAGAGAGGAGAAGGAATAGGTAAAGAGAAAGGTTTTGAGGCTTTTCCGGAACTTAAGGAGGTCCTGCTCAAGACGCAGAGGCAGTCTATTCCACCGAAGGGAGCCCACCCCGAGAAAAGTGATCGACCACCAGCTCTCTGTTTAGCCAACCGCTTCACATGCAGGAAGTTTGTGCCAGAGGAACGCAGGAGTCTAGAAGGGGAGTATTTGGTCGGGCAGCATTGATGATCAAGTGGTCCCTGGCCCCAGATAGCCTTGTGAATGATAGAGGTATTTCAATTTAATCTGTGCTGAGACCAGTAGCCATTGAAGGTTTTGTAGGGCAGGAGAGAAGCGGTCCCTGGGCTTGAGGCCAAGGATAAGTCTTGCTGCCCTATTCTGGGTAAGCTGGAGGGCTTGCAGGGGGGACGAAGAAAGATTAAGGAGGAGGCTGTTGCAGTATTCTAGCCTGGAGAGAACCAGAGCATGGGTAAAACAATCTCTGGAGGAAGGTGAAGAAGGGTAGAGTTTCTTTGAGAAGGAAGAGCTGAAAGTGGGATTTCTTGAGAATATCCTGAATATGACAGATGAAGGAAAGGGAGGAGTCCAAGATGACTCCAAGATTCCTGGCTTCAGAGGAGAGGGCAGAGGGAGAGCCCATGAAGGAAGGCCAGAGTGAAGGGAAGAAGTAGGGTGCAGGGGACCCCATAGGGATAATCTCTGTTTTGCTGGCGTTGAGGCAGAGGCCATTAGCAGTGCACCAGGCCTGTATGGCACAGAGGCAGTCTGGGATGAAGGAAGGTGCAAGTGCGTCAATAGGAAGTTTGAAGAAGAGTTGTGTGTCATCAGCGTAGCACGAAGTTGGGAGAGGAGGAGGAAATAAGGCATGCCAGCAGGGTAATGTATATGTTAAAGAGCCAGGGCGAAAGAATGGAGCCCTGGCGGACACCACAGGTGGAGGCAGAAATAAGGGAGGAGAAAGGGCCCAGAATGGTTTTGGAGGAACAGTCAGTTAGGAAGGAGGTAAACCAGTCCAGTGCCCGCTCCGAGATACTAAGGGTATCATGGATCCTTTTTATGAGGATGGAATGGTTCACTATGTCAAATGCATAAGAGATCAAGGATGATGAGGACAGCAGGGGAGTTGGAATCAAGGGATGCAAGCAGTTCTTCACGGGTGTTCAGAAGAATAGCTTCCGTGCCTCTGGATGCTCGGAATCCATATTGGTGGTCGTGTAGACCGCCAACAAGCTCAATATGAGCGTTGAGTTGGGGGAGGGCCAACTTCTCGAGCAGTTTCCCCAGGAAGGGGGTGATGGAAATGGGGCAGTAAGTGGCTAGGCAGTAGGGTCCGCAGAGGTTTTTTTTAAGGAGGTGGCACACAAGGGAATGCTTGATGGAGGATGCAAAAAAGCCAGTAGCAAAGGAGTGGTTGCAGAGATCAGCAAGCACAGGGGCGGGGGAGGCGATTTTGTCCTTGAAGGTTCTGGAAGAGCATGGGGCAACCTGTTTGGAAGAGACCTTCATGGAGTTGACAACTCTGGTGACTTCTTCAGAGGTGACGGGAGCAAAGCAGGAGAGTGGGTGGTGGGGGAATCTGAGGGGGTGGGGGGAGTTGGGTTGGAAGTGTGTGACACAAGGCTGTTCAGTATGTCTTGGGTTTTGGAAATTAAGTGAGAAGCAAGTGCATTACAAAGGGCCCGGGAAGGAGTAGGGGCAGAAGATACTGTGGACGGGTTGGCAAGTTCCCTGCAGATTCTGAAGAGTTCAGCCGTGTTGTTGGATGCATCAGAGAGTTGTGCCTAAATGTGGGCACTTTTTTGGCACGGATAGAGAATCTGTGGTGTCTCTGTATCAGGTGGTAGGCCAGTTTGTCAGAGGTGATCCTGAAGTGTGGTACTTCCGTTCAGCAGCCCTGCACCTGGTCTGCAAGTTCAGTGTCGTACCAGGTGTGACGCTTGGAGGCAGGTTTTAGGCGAATCCATAGCCTGGGGCAAGGGTGTTGGTAATGGACAGCCAGAGGTTGCTGAGGGCAGAATCAATGGTAAAGTGTGTGTTGGTTGAGCAAGGGGGAATTAAGGTAGAAGAGAAGGCAGCAGCTGACACTCGCTTCATCAGACGGATGTTTGTGAGCGAGGTTGGCAGAGCTTTACGAGTTGTCACAGGGCCATAGGGACCCAGGTGAGACGTGAGGAGAGTGGTCAGACCAGGAGAGAGGAATGACCAGGTGAGTAGAGAGCGTGAGGTTGGAGTGGATGATGGCATCTAGTGTGTCCCCCGCAGAATGGTTAGGACCAGATGGAAGAATGGAGAGGGGTAGGGAGGAGCAGGTGTCAGTGAAGAAGGTGGTTGCTGTGCAAGGGGAATCAGGTTGGAGGTGGTAGAGCGTTGGGTGGAACAGAATTCCGGCCACTCAAAGAGGAACAAAGAAGGAGTTCCTGGAGTCCAGTAGAATGTAAAACTACTTTTCTTTTTCACTGAGGATTCCGAGCTGGACGACAGGGAATATTCATGAGCACGTGAATCCATGCTAGACCCCATACAGGAGAAGACGCTCTTCCCACATCTGACAGTTATGTGGAAAAAGAAAAACCAGGCGGTATGGTGACAGGGAAGGATGCGCTGCAAATCCTGGAGTAGAGGGTGCCCCAATTCCTTCTCGACTTTGCCCAGGGAGTCAGAAGACTGATGCCACGAGCAAGAATACACCTATGGGTAATTGGCTGTAAGATGTCAAAGCAGCTACTACTCTGTGGCATTACCAGTTTGCCTTCTGGAAGGTAGTGAAGTCCTTATTAAGTCACTTGCCAGTGAAAAGCCGGGAGGCTATGAGAGAGGTGGTAGCATATCGATTTGAGGCATTAAGGCACACTATCCAAGGTGGTTTCGATACAGTGCTTAGAGGGTTGGCGACCTTGACAGGATTTAGATACCATAGATAGTTGCGTGCATCTGGTTTCTATGCCCAGACATACAGGCTAAAATTATGGACATGCTATTTCAGGGTGACAAGCTTTTTGTGGACAAAGTGGACCGTACATTTGAGAAGTGTAGGACTCTTGAATGACAGCACGTTTTTTAGGGTTTTCTGTGACACCAGGGCCTTTCTTCACAGCTCAGCAATATGTGAATATGCCACTACATGACAGAAACATTGTTTCAGCACGAGCAGTCCAATTAGGAGCCAGACTTCCAGAACAACTTGAATGGGTAGGAGCCAGAGGAAGGTGGCAACCTAGTCAGTGGAATTAAGGGGTGGTGCGCCCTGGGAAACTGCTGTGTCCAGAAAACTAGTCCAGGGCATCTAGGGTCTTTTCCAGCCATCACCTCTTTGTTTTTGCTTCAACTATGGGAATACACAGATTTTCTCTAGGTATTCACTTGTTCGAAAGAGACTTACGAGGCTTAAGCAACTTCATGAGAAAATATATATACGAGGGTGACATTTCATAGGTTTTGGGCACTCTGTGACTGGTTGTTGTACATGGACCACCAAGATGCTTCTTTCCATGAACCTATTCTACCAGCACTCAGGAACTTCATGTCATTTACATTTGTGGAACAGTACTAACATCGTAGGGTGTTGCCCATTAACATAGTAGCCTCAAGGACGCTCAAGAGACTTCAAGCCATCAGGGTGACTCTGGACAACTTAAAGACAGAGGTAATGCTCGCATGTAGAGACTTCTGAAACTAATGTGCTTGATGACTTTGTCCATACTTCCTGTTGCTCAGCGACGCTTTGAATGAGGAGCTCAGACTCCGATGTCGGTTGACTGGTTATCTGGAGGACAAGCTACCAGTGAGCACAGGCTTGGTGCAGGATGTCTGTTGGGATGAGAAAGCCAAAATGGGCAAGCCAATTGAGCTCCTAGTTTTTCATGCACAAGTCATCACAGATGCTTCCATGATGTATTGGTGCAGGAGCAATGGAGTGTGCAGGAAAGCTTTGTCTTGCACGGTGTCCTGAAGAGGACTCTGCCCTTGGCTCCGGGCCTGCTCGTCTTTAGGACCTTGGAGGAGACTCCAGGAAGCTACCTGCCCTCAAACTGTGCTGGCAGTCCAGCGTAAAGGTTCCACCTCGGGCCAAGGCACAGTGACAGGACTGGATTGTCCCTCGGATCGATGTCTGGTCAGAGACCTTTCCAGCTCCTCTGTACCAGATATAGTACAATCACTGCACCCCAAGGTCCACGCACCAGTAGCTTTTTGAGCCTCAGGTTTGGCACTAACAGGATCTTTACAACCCCAACCCCTCACCCCCCCTCCCCACAGACCGAGCCGTTCCTCGAAAGTGATCTCCCTTCTGAGGTATCTTGAAGACCAAAGGTGTACTTACCTTAGATTTTCGGTGCGCAAATTCTCTTGTGTTCCGGTGGTGACCTTGAAAAAATGTCCATCGCTCAAGCCTATTCTTTAACCCCCTAGGTGCTAAGGCATAAAAGGCACAAGTCCCAACACTGTTCAGCCCCCAAAAACTCGAGGTAGAGCACACGTGAGTCTGAGGCCGTATAAGGACTTTTGCATGAGGCACCCCTGCTGGAGCTCAATGAACCAGACATGCGCTGGAGGAACTGGGGCGCGAAGGGCGGAGTCTGTTGAGCTGAATCAAAATGTTTTTTTAAAAACCCGCTTCTGAAGCGTTTGAGAAGTGTGCATCAAAAAATGAACCGATACGTTGCAAGCATCCGTTCCTGTTGCGCAGGAAGGTGGCACTGGTATGTGGCGCCGGAGGGTGGGGATAGCATGCACAGCCACCTACTCTTGCGCTTTTGGGTGTCTAAATAAAAAATGTAAAGGGGAAGTGGTAATTTTGCGGTGCAAAAGGCTCCGGTCCCGTCCCTTTGCAGGGACACCCATACAAGTATGGAAGAAAGGGAATGGGATGTAGGAGTGTGTAAAGTACAATCAAAGATATCAATATACAATTGATTAAATATGTGCAAAATAAGTAATGTGCAAACAAATTAATCTACACTACAATTTTATTCAGTTATGTTACATAAACTATTAGACTTGTAAACACCATTGCCATCAATATCTAAATAGATTTGTTCCAATATCTACTGACTTTCCTATTTGCTTCCAGACCCTAAAAAGGGCAAGGTTTACTGAGACGGAGGGGGAATTTAAACAATAGTTCCAAAAGTCATCCGATTTTATGAAATCAGTCGTTTACAAGAGTCTCGTAGGCACACATGTAGAGGGTGCTCAAAATCGTACATTCTATAAACGAATCTTTTACAGTTTCAAAAAAGCTAGAACGTTTCCAAAATGCGGCAATTTCTTTCTTCTAACGATCGATTCATTTGAGGACCCAATACTGACAGCAACGGAAGCCGATTAATTTGCAGACACAGCAAGAGCCTACGTATTACAGGATTAGGACTCAACATAATTTTTGATTGTGGATTCTTTTTAACCCTAGTCATCACTCTAGACACGTAACAGACTTTTTAGGGTGGAAATATGATCATAATTTTTGTTTCAATCCCATAGATCGTATTTGGCCTTAAACACTTTCAAAACTTGATAACCGCCCATCGGTTTCAAATGTGGGTACAGTTTATACATTTTAAATGTGGTCATTACAAGGTCATCAAAACTATCAAGGCAATCCCTCCCACAGTTGGTATCCAAAATGTTCCAGATAGGGCATACAGGAGACATCTTGGCCTTTAGATACAATTCTGCCTTCTTCCTTTCCACCTGCCCTCCTAATGAAATCAAAAAAGTTCTAGTCGCAGCAGTACCATAGATACTGATGGTCAAGTTTCAGTATCTTCCTCCAGAAAACTCCCTCCACACAATTTAACCAGCTCAAATCCTTCATTCCCAGTGCTTCGAGACCATATAAAATGGCTGGGCAGAAGCACTGTTTATATAAAATTAATATATCCTCAAGGGAGTATCCTGCAGTCTGGTGTGCAAACCTGCAAAAAAAGTTGGGTTAATAGAGCAACTTTTTGCTTCTTATTAGAAACAATGTAAGAATAATCACTCTCTGCACTCTTTTCCAGCCCAAGATCGGGACAATGATCTACGGAGTCAACATTCCTTACTTTAGTAGTCAGCATCACTTGGTTTACCCTCTTTCTGGAAATCAACAGGGTCTTAAGTTTTCTCGATGCAGACTACAAGATCATTCTTCTTCGCATAATTAGCCAATTCCACCAACAGATCTACAACCGGAAAGCGTATGATCGAAAATGAAGAAGCTGTCAGCATATAACATGGTGACGACTCTTGTCTTTCCAATCCTAGGAGGACAATTTGAATTGGCCTGCATCCGCTCGGAAGATGTGCGATGTAAACATTAAATAGCAGGGGAGCCAGCACACAACCTTGCTTGACTCCCGCGATTAGCTGTATCGGTGAAGTCACCCTACCTTCGTTGTTAAATCAAACTCTGGCACCTGCATTTTCATGTAGGCTCTGAATTATGGTAAGGAACCACCCAGGACAACCCAGGGTCTTCATTCTGTCCCAGAGCCTAGTCCTATTTACAAGGTAAAAAGCCGACCTAAAATCGACAAATGTTATATACACGACTGGTGCTTCCTTTCGTGTGGACTCAAGGATAAGACTATCCAAATTACGAATAATTTTGATCGTAGAAGAACTGGGCCGAAAGCCCGTCTGAAGGTTGTAGAGGATATTGTTAGACACTATCCAAGCCTGAATCTGTTTCAAGACCAAGCCAGAGAACAACTTACGGGTCATGTCCAACATGAACAGCAGTCTGTAATTTCCAGCATACTCTGGTCCCCCTACTTGTAGACAGGATTAAGTACAGACTTCCACCATGGGGTTGGTTTAGTGTGCTCGGTACAAACCCTATCAAACAGAGCCTCCAGAAGAGGAGCTCATCCTTGAGGTTCCATTATAAGTACTACACTGGCAAACCCATTTGGGCCTGGGGCCTTAGAGTTGTTTAGATTATTAATTGTGACAATTATGGTCTGAATATTTGATTTATTTTTAATGCGCTCACACAGCACCCGGTCATCGAGGCGCTGTTGCCGGAATATGTCTTAGTTGCATATATAGAACACGCTTAATACCCAGAGATTTCTAAGCACGGACCCGGGGATCGAACCTGTGTTGCTTCGTGTCATCTTGTTTCCAAGGCAAGCATGTTGCCAATGAGCTATCCTCCCGGGACGGATATAAGGATCTAGCGGCCATCGCTCCAAATTCCCTGTAGTCTGTAAGGCGCGAGACAGATGTGGACCTCATCTTTCCATCAACTAAGTCCAACCAAACCCCCTCACCTATGGGATTGATGATTAGGTGTTCCCTTGGACCTTTGGCAGCGGATAATAGCTGCCATATTCACCTTGTGTTTTTCCCCACGAAGGGCACCCATCATCCGTTGCCACTGCATGTTTCTCACTGATAATTTCCAACTTTTTAGGCATCTTCGATATCTATTCTTGGATCTTAATGTAGCTCGGGACCAGGAAGCTCAATCTATCTCATGTCTCTAACTTCTCTACGCATTGCTTTTTGCATTACGAATTTCGATATCAAATGGCTTACTAATGCCGCTACAACTATCGGCCACAATTGACAGACGCCACGTCAATGATGAGCACTTATCCAGCTCTCCATTTCGTTGACACTGCCGGCTATAAATGCTTGCCAACAGGCCACATGCAAGATTACCACTGAAGGGGCCCTGTCAATGCTGGCTCCTCACCATTGTACACGGTTGCCAGAATGACTCCGAAGGATATCTTTGAGCTTGGATTCTGAGAGAATTTCTACAGAAAGCTGCACAATTAGCCTAAGTCGGAGGTGGTCACTATGGGCATTTGGAAATACCTCATGTTCTTGCACACTTTCTGAGATGGCATTGCTGCTGAATAGGTAGTCGAGGGTTGCACAACTTTGACTGCTTCTCCATGTCTCCTTTCCCGGTGTATCACCTCTGGCTCAGACATTCAGAAGTACTAATTCCCATACGCTAAGGAAAGTAACCCATCGATGACCATGTCTATTAACTTTTTCCTGTAGGATTATACGTTCGGGATGGATGTTCTTAAAAGGAGAGCACTGGTCTTTGTCTTGACAATACGTGTTAAGATCTCTACCCACCAGCATAAGGTCATGATCGACAGAGCCTACCCAGTCTGCACAGACCGGGTCTACGTATGCAAGGGTGCCCTCAGTACAATTCCCCGGTTGGAGGTGGGAGGGGGATAGAAATAAGATACACTTTCAAAAGCATGTATTTACTTTCCTTCCCACACCACAACTTGATTTCTACAGCCATAATGTTATCAGTAGAGACAGTAGTTATCAACTCAGAACCCAAGGTTTGCCTGACCCCAATCATAAGGACACTGTATGGCCTTCCCAGTGCACCCTTTTTAGCCAAAACCAGATGCATCACAAAACCTTCAATGTACACCATGTCGGTAGCCGATGTCTCCAGGTGCATAAGAATGTCAGGCTCCAACAATCGCAGCAGAGATACCTCTTCGGAAAGCAAATGACTATGACCTTGGGTGTTCCAACCAAGTAACTTTAGGCCTCATTTAGGGGCTGTACACTGTTGGGGAAGAAAACTCTTGAGCCATTCCCAACCTGGAAAGTTCACAGAAGTAGACAGAGTTTGCCCATCTCAGCATTGGTTTCCACTGGCACCCTATGCAGTTATTTTTTTTTCATTAGTGCATTTTGGTTAAAATAAACCTTAACACCAAAATTGATTAAAAAAAACATTCAGCTTAATATCACAAATAGCAATTACATTATTCCATGATTTCTTCAAGTGGAAAGCTGCTTCTATCCCAGTCCCAGGTTTTCCACTTCAGTAGATTCAGATACTCAGGCGTGTCTGTTAACAGTGGGAGCTGGAAGCCTATCTCCTTCCAATGGGCCTCATCTGTCTTCCTCAAGGAAGCCAAAGAAGGCTTTACAGAAGCAGCCCCCAAGCCATGTGCTAACAAGCTCAGGAGACTACGGTCATTCAAGGGGCACAGTCTCAAAGCACAGTAGAGTTTACAGCACTTAAGAAGCAACTGCACCTGTTGTCATGAAATCACACTATCGCCCCTTTGGACCTCCTGGTCCATTCAACAACGTGCCAGAATGCTCCCCACAACCTCCCAAAATGTCGGACGCCACTCCTTGATCAGCGGTATTAATTCTAGCGCACCTAGATAAGCGCCCCGCCCCTGTGGACCGGCGCGTGGCAATGCGCTCACAATTCCTTGCTCGAGTGTTGTTCCTCGCTCCTAGGAATTCCCTTTGCTTCATTGTGCCTTCCTGGTTCTCCGCGACTGTGTCTTCCTCCTGCCACGGTGCTCGGACCGCCTTACCTCTGCCCAGGATTTCCGGAGCCTTCCAGACCTCGCCTGCGACTCACCACCTTCGGCAGCTCTCCATCCAGGACTGCTCTTGCGGTTGACCTCGGACCGCCTTACCTCATACCCAGGATTCCCGGAGCATTACGGATCTCGACTGCGACTCGCCACCTTCCACAGCGCTCCCTCCAGGACTTCTGCAGTTGCCTTCGGACTGCCATACCGGCCCAGACTATTCATCAGTTGAACACTGAACTCTAGGTCAGCTGCCATAGACAAGAGTGCCATCTGAAGAAGCCCGTCCTTACCTCCACGAGAACCGCACCTCCAGGAAACGCGGGCAGCCAGATCCAACAAGAAAGAAGCTTACAAAGCCTTAACAGGTGAGCCCTCAAACCAGTCATGACACCTGTAGGGACTGGACCCCCAGCTCCAGAATCAACGCTTCGACCAGCGTGGTCTTTGGGACATTCAGAATAGCCTTAAGTAACTTCCCTTCTAAAGCCTCTAACCAGGTCACTTGGCCCACAGCCAAGAGATCCGGACCATACATCAGTGCACGGATAATACTGGTCTGGTAAATCCTGGCATTCAAGTCTCCGAGTCCTGTCCCAGAATCTGCTCCGTTGGGGGACCCTCTACAATCACATGGCTTGGGTGCACCATGAATCATTGCGCTGCCCCTCTTGGCATTTTACCGGTCCTCAGTCTTGCATCCGCCCACTGGCTACAGGACCCAGAAAAGCGCCTCTTCACTGCGCACTATCTTCAAGATTACAAATGCGCACTGTGCTGCAGGATAATGCACGTCTGGAGAGAGCTCTTCAGCAGCAGGCAGTCCTCGATTCGCTGTTTGCATACCTTATTCTTTGCCTGTATTGTAATGCAAACGAGCATCTGTGCCTCGCAGTACAACCATGACATCCCTCCACCTCAATTACGTTCCTTCGGAGGCTACGGCTGTTATAGACGTCCCTCGATACTGTATCAGCCTTTAAGCAAGTTGTTGCTACTTGTATCGCAAACGCTCTCTGCCCAGTCTGCTCCCAATTCACTGAGGCGCCCGCCGTGCTGGGTTCAATTGCTTGCCGGCTGTATGTGGCTCCACAACGTTCTTTCTGACATGTGGTCTCTTTACGTTCCAGGGAGCTTCTGTTCATTTTAGCGCCCACTGTTCTCTCTGTAGCTCTGCCGACCTTGTCAACCAAAATGGGTCTGCTCCTCGTACGCCCTTTCCCATGGGCGGGTCGGGTTCCTTTAGGTTCTTTGTCCTCATACCGTACTGGTGCAATTTTGGATCACGCGCTGGGTCCACTTGGCACAGTGACCATGAGCGCACTGCTACAAACACCTTCTCCTTGCTCTGTGTGCCGCTCTGCAGGAGCACTATCTGAACCGTGAAACAATGTATCACCACGGTGTGCACATTGCAGAGGTCAGCTGGAGGCAGTATGTTCCATGTTATGAATGCGATATGTTCTCTCCCGCTGGTTCTTCCCGTCCCTTCTTATGTTGCTCAGCAGTCACCGTCTGTGCCCAGTTCAGCACTCCAGTGTATCCCTTTGTCTGTAAGCATCCGCCATTTTGTTTCCATCTTTGTGGGACCGAGCCTTTTCTTATAGGTCCATAACTTCAATTCCGCTCATCTGTTCCGCTCCACAGGACGTTCAGTGTACGCTCTCCACACTCCGACAGCTGCAAGTCTGTTTGTTTATTGTTTCTGTCATCTTGGTTATTTGTGTGCACCAGGATCAGTTTAGGATATGCAGGAGCACACGGGAAAAACAGCCTATTCCATGGCTGTTAAGCCACGCCCCCTAGTCTGGTACATCCTGATCAGTCCCTTGATGATGTTCCAACTTGTACTGGACACAAAGCATTTTATTAAGTGCCATTTCTTAAGGGTGCAACAGGAAACAACCTCACTATAGAATCCCTTGGTTGGATTAGAGCAGATGGGTAAGCCCAGGTATGTGTATCCATCCACTACCTCTAGCTTGGTACTCTCCAGCGTCCACACATAAGGGGGCCACCGTTTTGACCTTCTGCCTAGCACCATAACCTTTGCCTTAGATGGGTTTATTAAGCAGGTATTCGCGTTGGCATATTCCCCTAATGCATTTATGGCATGCTGGAGCCCGATTTGCGTGTGGTCCATAGTGATTATAGAGTAGTGGGGCTAAGGCACATCTCTGTTTCAGGCCTATGTTGGTTTTAATAGTACCAGACAGGGCCCCCTGCTGCGATAAGCGAATGGATACCATGGTCTCACTATGCAGTTCCTTGATGAAATAGAGGATTGGGTCCAGGCCCCATTGTAAAGGTTTGTGCCAAAGCCTATCCCGGCAAACCGTATCGGACGCCCTGGAATAGCCCACAAAACACACAAAATCTCCTGCTTGGAAGCTATCATGTCTGCCAGTAGGAGCTGTACAGCACAGTTGTTGTGAAGGGCGCTGTGGCCCCTAGGAAACCCAGTTTGGCAGCGATACAGACAGCCAGATGCCTCTGCCCAGGCATTAAGTTGCTTCAATAATAGGGTAGAGAACCCTTTGCACAAGAATCAAATATGTGAAGGAGGGAGGGGGGCCCCTGGGTCGCCCTTCTTGAACAAGGATGGACTCCCTTCAGCTATTCAGAATGACTACTGAAGCCAAGATTCTATGTAACCATGGTGCCAGGATTGGAACCCATGCGGGTGGGTTAGCCTTGAATACTGTGTTCGGAATTGAGTCTGAGCCGAATTCAGATTCTTTTTAACTACCTCAATGTCATCAGCCTCAAAAGAACCCAGTATATGCCAATTGGCAGGCTGTACCCCAGTCCCAGAGGGAGCTATCGACAGATCGTAAAACATAGACCCCATGTAGGCCAAGCAGGTTATCTCAGGAATGGGATTCAATTCTTTTGGGGATTATCCTGCCAAAAAAGCCCTAAAGAATTACCAGAATTTGGCACTATCGTTGGTGTGCAGTAGATAGAACATAGTAACCCACGTTGTGCTTGGCAGCGACGCCCTGAGTTGGTGGATCTAGTTTTGATAACTTGTAGACAGTGCTCCAAGTTTATTTTCACAAATTGATGGATCGAGGTCAACACATTTCATAATGGATGTCACTTTTGCACGAAAGACTCTTTTCCTCTGTTGTATTACACAATCGAAACGGGCCAACCCTGCTCTGGTCTGCTAGGCCTCTACTCAGGTGAGTTTTAGGTGTTTAAAGAAGTGGCACAGGGTAGCCCGCAGATCCCCCCCCCCCCCACACAGATACCAAACCATTCGAGATTAGGTGGCCCTCTGAACGAAGTAACGGGTTCATCCTAGCAATCCCCCTCTCAGTCCAGTGCAGACGGTTGCCAGGGTTGTTGAACTCCACACCGGGACAGGCTGGGCAAGGCTCTCTTCTAGCACACACAAGGGGCCAGACTCAGGCCAACAACAGGTAATCACTCAGATTCATCTGGACCATCTTAATCGGACTCAATACGTCCTATATTTCCTGACAATCAAAGGTAATCAATGCAAGACTGGGATTTGCCGTTAGACCAAGTGCGCCCAATCACTTGGTCGCCGAACAGCTTAGTATGGAGACATTCCAATTTATGGAGGTCCAGTTGTTCAAACCAGCCCTTCGCGGTGGCGTGCACACTAAGGCCACCCGACACTGGTGGACAATCTCCTGGTTTGGGGCCAGGTGATCCCCCTCCCTGCTGGCGTGAGCATATGTTCGTTAAAATCCCCTGCAATAAGAACCCCCCACAAGGGTAACGGGAATACCACTGAGAAAAAAAGTTCCATCATTCCCACACAGACATCCACCACCTTTGCTGCCCCCGGAGGTTTATAAAGATTAATAATCAAAATAGGTTCGGGGAAGAATTCAGGTTTATTTAATACAGCCACCAGGGCCTCCACATCATTGCTGCTCATATAGAAGTAGGCTAGGTTTAGATTACATTTAGCACCAATAGCTAACCCACCCCTAGGCAGCCCCCTTATACTTTTCTTAGCATGCAAATCACATTTTACCCGTCTATTTGGAAGTCCTCAAGACACCACGTCTCCTGTAAGAAAAATAAGTCATAGGAAGACAATATTAGGCCATTTGTGTTGGCCAAAAAAATAACAGCCCTCTCAAGTTCCAGGAAGCCCACTTTAGTGGCTGCAAGTCCTTTACTAATCACGGGTGGCCTGTCGCCAAGTCCCCAGGGATCACTGCACACCAGGAAACCCCTAGGCCTACAGACCCTTGTTTCATCCCTCATCTCAACTCGGGCATCAAGGTAGGTGTGCTAATTCCCTCCACCGTAGAAACCCCCAGCAACTTTGCTGGATTTTGAGGACTTGATTTTTTTTTTTTTTACCTGGAGAGAGTGTGACCCCTTTTTCCCTACTCTCTCAAGTATTTTAATGTGATTTTGTACACGCTTTTTCTTTTGGGTGTGGAGTCTGACAAACTCCATAGGCATCATCATTTACATTGGATCACACAGCACCTTCAGTGCAGTGGCCCAGGGAAATCTTTTAGATTGCCCAAAGGTTTTAATACCTTCTCTTGGGTAAACTACTGTTTCCAAGAGCAGTAAAGTGAAATTGACTTAACTTTCTTACCATAGGGTGCTGGAGGGGTTACCTAGTATCCCCTTTGTCTAGCTTCTCATTTAACATTTTTTATGTTACCCTTTCCTCACTGAATGGCTGGTGGCAGTGGTTTCGTTTTAACTACCATGGTGTACCACGGGCTACGTTTGCAGCCGCAGTAAAGCAAGCACTCGAGGGTGCCATTTTTGTCAAAATGGCACCAGTCTTCTTTTTTCATCATTTCTTTGTGGAAAGGTCCTTCTTGAGATTTACTCTGCGCTCCAAACCAGGTTTTGTCCCATTGTTCGCCTTGCCTTTGACGGGATTCATGAGTGAAGCCCCCTCTGGCTCCAGGGTGTCTGGGGTAGGCAGGAAGTGAGGGAGGTGCCCGAATCTCCCTGTGCCTAGTCTCATAGGAGACCCAAATGCACTCTGTGGTGATTGGCAGTCTGACTGTCTAGCAAGGACAGCCACACTGCTGGTTGACTGACAGCTAGGCTGGAATGAATGGGAGAGAACTGAATAAAAGGCGAGGCTTTTGGCTTGGAAGGCAGAGTCGACCACTGGACGAAGGAACTGAAGAACTTGAAGAGGACGCCTGCTGCAACTCCTGGACCGTTGGTTTGCCCGGTGAAGCACTGCTGTAGTGCCGAAACACCAAGTTCGCATCGACAGAGAAGCCCCTGCAAGGACAACTTCTCCCCTTGAGTTGGTGGGACCAATCAACTCCAAAGTAAGCCACCTGGACATCCATCTTGGAGATGGTTGAATTTCCACAGAGTTGCTGCTGGAAACCGTATAACCAGGGAGAGAAACACCAGATTGTGTGCGTTGCTTTTAAGCTGGCCAAGAGCTCTATGAAAATCCTCCGGACTCCCAGGAAGCAGGACTGACTGAGCCTGAGCCCCCTCAACAGAGTGTGGGACCCCAGAAGCAAGGAAAGTCATCTCGACAACCAAGAACCGCAGTGTTGCTATTTGCGGTAGACGCGAGGAGCTGAAACACTGAACAGCCACTGAAAGTGAAGTTTGCCGGTTGCAAGTTTTGACCGTCCTAGTGCATTGCAGGAGTCCCCCAACGTCCTCCCTCTTGTCCCTACGACTGAGGCCCAGGAACAGTGAGACCTGCAGAGCTGCACAGGAACAGGAGTCATCGGCTGCATCTTTTTCTTCATCTTTAAAGGTATTGTACAAAGTCTGAGAGAACTTACCTCTTGCTATAGAGTTGCTTGCATCTTCTACTACTCAAGTCTAATCAGCTTTTCTCCAAAGACTTCTCAAACATTGTGCAAAGACTTTTCCATTTACTTACAAGAAGTGCTTCATCCTATATAAGGCTTTTGCCCATTGACTTTGGCCTAGCCTATTGTACTGAAGGACTCTTTCTGGAGGGATCCAAAGGTATTCGCCTGCTTAAGAAGGGAGTAGTTTCTTACCTGTAACTCCATTTCTCCAGCGTTGGTATCTTTCATGGATTCACATGCTTAGAATATTCCCCGTCGTCAGACTGGGAACCCTCGGTACACATATATAGTCGTTTCCTATAGGAAAAACTTCCGATACTTGTGTGTCCTATCCACATCTACCTCCTCTCCGGGGCCGTCCACGCATGCCCCATAGGACGTAATGGTATAAAAGCCCCGCCCCCGCGGGTCCCATCAGATTTCGGTCCCTCCAAAGTAGAAAGGGGGGAACCTGTTTATGCACATATCTTGTACATTGCATTTCGGGGAGGCTGGTGGGCGCATGTGAATCCATGAAAGATACCAACGCTGGAGAAATGGAGTTACAGGTAAGAAACTACTCCCTTCTCCAGCATTGGATCTTTCATGGATTCACATGCTTAGAATAGATTGTATAGCAGTATCCTAGAAGAAGGAGGTGAGAATGCAATGCAACATACATCACAAAAACAAACCACTCCCAGTCCAAATATATATATGCACGTAAGCAGCAACATATTTTCTGATATAAACATATTCACAATACATATATATATATATATATATATATATATATATATATACTTAAAGCCGACACATCAAGGAAAAAACCAACATAGGCAAGGTAAGAGACAACAGCTTCACCATATTTGGCTTACCTCATTGAAAAAGATGGCGCAGCACTGCCCTTCCCATCTGTACTTCATCCGCATGCTGCCTTTCCAGGCAGTAATGGCGTGTGAACGTGTGTGGGACTGACCATGCCGCCGCCTGGCAGATGTCTGTCAGAGGAATTCCTGCCCATAGCGCCGCGGAGGAGGCTGTCGATCTCGTGCAATGGGCTCTTGGGTGACCCTGTAGGGGTTTCCCGGCCTTGGAGTGACTAAAAGCAATCGCCGACGAGACCCATCGAGCCAGTCCTTGCTTGGAAATTGCCCTTCCTCTCGTCGACGGATCATATGCGATGAACAGCTGTCTGGTAGTTCTGAGTTCTTGCGTTCTTTGCAGATAAAACTTTAACGCTCTTTTCACATCAAGCGTATGAAGAGCCTTTTCCGCCGTCGACGACGGGGTCGCAAAGAAAGTAGGGAGAACAATGGTCGAGTGTTTGTGATAGACCGTCGGCACTTTCGGGATGAAAGTAGGATTAGTTGATAGTATCACTTTGTCCTTAAAGAATCTCATATATGGAGGGTCTATGACTAATGCCTGTAATTCCGACACTCTTCTAGCTGACGTAATGGTAATTAAGAAAGCCAGCTTCCACGATAGGAACTGCATGGATGAAGAGGACATTGGTTCGAAAGGAGGCTTCATTAAGGCCGCCAACACCACATTTAGACTCCACGATGGTGGGAACCGCTTCGTAGGGGGAAAAGTTCTAAAGAGACCCCTCATGAAATGTTTCACCAGTCTGTCGCTGAATAACGGTGAGGACTGTCTCCTCCTCGTGAACCTTGAGATGGCCGCCAGGTGCACCTTGATGGATGACGAGGATAGCCCACTCTCTGCTAGGTGAAGAAGATACGGTAAAATTTGTTCAGGAGTTATTTCCAAAGGCCGTATTTCGTGCTGTGCTTGCCACCACATACAGAACCTTTGCCACTTGCATATGTATGACTTGTTAGTGGAAGGAGCCCTAGCCGCCTGTAGAATTCTCCGGCAATCCGACGAGACTTTCAAATTGCCAAATTCTGCAAAGTCAGGAGCCAGGCCGTCAGGTTGAGGCTGTCCGGATTGTGATGCCACACCGTTCCCTTGTCCCTGGATAGGAGATTCGGAACTTTCTGGAAAGTTATCGGTTGTTCCAACGACAGATGTAGTAGGTCGGAAAACCACGGTTGTCTCGACCAACACGGTGCCACTAGAATGACCCGGCATTTGTATCTGTGAATCCACTGTATTGTCCTCCGTATAAGGGGAAACGGAGGGCAGGCGTACAGGAACTTGTCTGTCCACGGAAATGAGAACGCTTCCCCTAGGGATCCTTTCTGAGGCCATCTGCTCGCATTTCTTGTTTTCTTTCGTTGCGAAGAGATCGACTGAGGGGTGACCCCACCTTTTGAAGATTTTTTGCAGCTGAATGGTGTCCATCTCCCACTCGTGTATCTGAGCCATGCTCCTGCTCAGGGAATCCGCTTGTACGTTCTTCACTCCTGGGAGATGATGAGCCACAATAGATATGTTGTGTTTCAAAGCCCAATGCCATACCTTTTGAGCCTCCACAGAAAGGGTCCTGGATCTCGTGCCGCCTTGTTTTATCAAGTAGAACATGGCTGTCGTGTTGTCTGTCAGCACTCTCACTCTCGACCCCTTGATATGTGGGAGGAATGATTTCAAGGCCCATCTCACTGCCCTCAGTTCCAGCACATTGATATGTAGGCGTGATTCGGTGGGAGACCATCTGCCCTGGGTTTGGTGGTTGTCCATGTGTGCTCCCCAGCCCGTCAGGGATGCGTCCGTGATGATGGTATTCTGAAATTCTGGTTCTTGTAGAGGAACCCCTCTGTCCAGGTTGTGAACGCTTTTCCACCACTGGAGGGCTCGGATGATACCGTCGTCGTCGACGGTTATCCTGTCTGACCACCGGCCCGTGGCCTGCTTCCATCTGTCCGCTAGGAATTCCTGTAGAGGCCTCATGAACAATCGACAGTTGGCTACTAAGTGGATGCAAGAAGCCATGGAACCTAGGATCGCCACATACTTCCTCACTGAAAGTGTGCCATGTAAGCGTAGTTGACTCGTCAGTCGATTGATCTTTGACATTCTGTCTAGGGAAGGTTTCACTATTCCCGACTGGGTTACGAATTGAGCACCCAAGAACTTTAAGTTCTTTGATGGCCTTAGAGAGGACTTTTCGAAGTTCACTGCGATCCCCAGTCGTTGCAGAAGCTGTAAGGTGGTCTGTACGCTGTCGTTGGTCGACGCCGAGGAGGATCCCCTCACAAGCCAGTCGTCGAGGTACGGGTATACATGATGCCCTTTCTTTCGCAGCCAGGCTGCCACGGGTGCCAAACATTTTGTGAACGTTCTTGGGGAGGATTTGAGACCAAACGGGAGCACTGCGAATTGGTAGTGTGCAGAAACTTCCTGTGTTTTTGACACATAGGGATGTGGAAGTACGCGTCCTGTAGATCTAGAGACGCCAAAAAATCCCCCACTTGAACGGACCTGATCACTTCCTGCAGCGTGAGCATTTTGAATTTCTGGCTCTGAAAGGTCTTGTTGAGGTCGCGTAGGTCGAGAATGGGACGCCATTTTCCGTTAGGCTTTTTTACCACAAAACACCGTGAGTATACCCCTTGGCCTTTCTGCGATGCAGGGACTAACTCTATGGCACCTTTTTGTAACATAAGTGCTACTTCCTGCAGCAAATTGTTCAGATGTGGTTGGGGTAGGGGTATCGGTGGACACTTTGGAGGTTTGCATTTGAATAGTAGAGAATGTCCGTACCTCACTGTGTCCAACACCCACTGATCTGTTGTGATGTTTTCCCATTCTTTGACGCAGCTTGACACTCTTCCTCCCAGAACAGTGCGCTTCCCGTCATTGCTGGTCTTTCTGTTTGTTCGTCGACGACGACGAATAGGTCGGTCGTCTCTTGGATGACTGGAAGTTTCTGCGCCGGCTTGAGTTTTGAGAGGCGCGTCTATATCCTTGGGAAGGGTATGTCGATCTGCCAAAGGATCTATCCCTGGGTGTAGAAAATCTTGAGTTGCCAGACGCCCCTCTAAAGGGACGAAAGGATCGAAAGTGTTTACCACTCTGAAGAGCACCCAACGAACGTGCCGTATCCGAGTCCTCCTTCATGCCCTTCAAGGCCTCGTCCACCTTTTCTCCGAAAAGAAGGTCACCTTCGAAGGGCATGTCCAATACTTTATACTGCACCTCGGGCCTGAAGTTGGTGCACTTAAGCCAAGCCTGGCGTCTTAGAACAACTCCGTTGTTTATCTGCTTAAAGCCCGAATCTGCCAGGTCCACCGCTATGTTAATAGCATGATTCGACGCCTCTTCGCCCTCTCGTACCAGAGACATCGCCATTCTTCTATGTTCCTCCGGAAGGTGGTCCAGTATAGGGGCTAGTCTGTGCCACATCTCCCTGTCGTACCTGGCCACAATAGCCAGAGAGTTGGCTGCTTTCACAGTTGCAGCACCCACGGAAAGAACCTTCTTACCAAACACGTCTTGGCGCCTTGCCTCATTATCCGGAGGGGTAGAGCACTTGTGTTGGGCCTTCGCTTTCCTCGTCGCCGCTGCCGACACCACTGAATCAGGTGTAGGTTGGGACGAAAGACACTTCGGGGTAGAGTCTGGCACTTTAAATTTCTTTTCAATGCAGCCTTTGACGGCCGGTTCAGAAAACGGGTGACGCATGGTTTGAACACCCTCTTTCCAGACATGATTTAAAATGGGTATTGAGAATATTGAACGTCTATACTTACCCATATGGTCGAGTAGAAAGCAGTCCTTTTTCTCCTCCTGCTGGACCAGGCCAAACTCCTTGCATGCCTTTTCCATCATTGAATGAAAAGCGCCAATATCGTCTGGTGGCGATGGGTGAGTGGGGCTCTTTGGTGTTTCCAGTTCCACATCCGAAACCCAGGATGGATCCCTAGATGGAGACAGGGAGATATCCGATGCTGACCCACGGTCAGATAAAGAGTCCGAAAGCTCACCCTCCTCCTGGACTACTGGAGTCACCGGAACTCCGATCGTTTTGGTTGGACGGTATGACGGGCCGGGTTCGTCGACGGGGGGAGTCGACGCCACAGGTGGAAGCCTTTCATCCAACGATTTTAGCAGCGAGTGTAAGGAGGACAGGACCTCCATGGACAGGGCCGATTGAGAGTTTGGAATTTTGGTAAACACCTGAGAGCAGGTTGCTCCTGATGGCGACTTGGCTCGTAACCCAAGGTCTTCTGGGCCCGCAATCCTGAAACAGTCGTCTTCCTTCGAGGAAATCGACACTGCTTGTTCCTGCAGTAACGTGTCCGGCAACCCCAGATCAAAAACTTCTGGTCTCCAGGCCAGAACTTCGGTCGACGAGGGCTTAGGCAGTCCCGCCTTAACGGTGCTCTCCCTGCGTTTATCCGATTCTCTACTCGTGGCAGATCTATGAGGATCGCCCGAGGAGGATTTTGGCCTTTCCTTTCCTTGTTTTCTCGACGATGATGATGTCTTTTTAGAAGATTCTTTTGAAGAGTCCTTGGAAGAGTGGCTTCGTGGAACATCCTTTTCCGCCGGTCGAGTCTTCTTCGCCGGTGGTTCCGACGAGGTTGAACGGCGCGTGGCTCCCGATGTTTTCGTCGAGGCCATGCTGCGCACGGAGCCCACCTCCGACTGAGGATATGCTCCCGCCCCGTCATTTAACCACGATACCAGCTGCCGACTCCGATCTTTCAGGGTTTTCTGGGAAAAACCCTTACATATTTCACACTGGTCTGCCGAATGGTGAGGGTGGAGGCAATAAATACAATCGAGATGGCCGTCCCCCTCGTAAACCTTCTTCAATCCGCACGTGGCGCACGGGCGAAAAAGAGGTTTGCACGACATTCTGGTAAGACCAAAAAACCTCAGGAGCTTGTTCGGTCAACCCAGCGAGTAATTTCAACGATAGCCTAGGAAGTAGAGACTACGCGAGGAGATCCCACTATCTTTGGAGACGGTTGAAATCTGACGGGACCCGCGGGGGCGGGGCTTTTATACCATTACGTCCTATGGGGCATGCGTGGACGGCCCCGGAGAGGACGTAGATGTGGATAGGACACACAAGTGTCAGAAGTTTTTCCTATAGGAAACGACTATATATGTGTACCGAGGGTTCCCAGTCTGACGACAGGGAATATTCTAAGCATGTGAATCCATGAAAGATCCAATGCTGGAGAAATATGTGGTCTCTTGTATGTTCTAGATACACTTTTCCTTTGACTTATTACTATATGATTCTAAATGCAACAGTGATATATTAATGTCCCCAGCACCGTAGCAATTGAAGTCACCTGAGGGTGTAGGTAGTGTCTGTGGGCCATCCCAAAAGAGTATCTACTGATTTAGAGATTTTAAGAGTGTGTATTTCATGAAGTGTATTTGAGTGTTGCTATTATATTGCTCCCTTCTCAAGAAGGCTTATTCTAACTGACTGATAATTGTTTATGCAACTTTATTTGAATACTTGTAACTGTAAATCTCTGTGCAACTCCACTACAGCTCACAAATGACCCCTCTTGATACAAGCCTGGCTGCTCATCACGCTACCAAAAGTGTGTAGTACAAGTTTATACCAAAGGTTGCGTTTCCAATACATGTAGTTAGTTGTTTGTAGTGGTTCCAGAGGGTATGGCATACAAACTTTGCCTAACAGTGGCACACCTGGGCCAGACCAGAGGGGGCTGCGCGGTAGGACCCCAGGCGCTTGTCTGCAGACTGTCATCTGGAAGCCCATTTTATACAAATCCGAACAAGGAAGGCTCATCAAGGCTGAGATCGCATGGGAAGTATATTCCCACAGAGCCCAGTTAGTTACACTGTTGACCTTTGGTGACACAATCCTGTTTTTGTCCCCACTGCAGAGGTTACCAAGTGACAGGACACCATGGGAAAGGGTCAATAGAAAGCTCTGATTCATCAAGGGACTAAAGATTAGGGGGGTTAGTTCCTCCAGTTTTACACCACTGTCAGAGAGGGGGGTGGCGACCTGACGCCCCTCCATCCTCAGCCCCAGCACTAGACCTTGTGCACCTCAATCTGAAGACCTGTCGCTTGACACAACTATAGGCCTTCCATGTTGCATTGTGGTCTGTGTGCTCGGCCCCTGCAGAAGGATCAGCGGCCCCAAGGCTGTGGAGGCTCTCTCGCCCAAAAACTGACCATCTCTGTAGCGGGCCCTGCAAGTCGACTTGTCTTTTGGTGCCGTCAGGTAGGGTGTTAGTGATCCTAGTTGGGACACGGGCCTGCTGATCAGTAGGGCTCCTGACTGATTTCTACCTGTGCTTCTTAGAACCAGTAAGCAGCGAAGGACGCGGGGGAATCACTGTGGAATTGGCTGCACCAACCGGCGGGGCTGCAAGAGATGCAGGGAAAGAGGAGGAACCCATTGCTGATGGAATAGGGCCTGACAGAGCCCAGCCACAACCAAAGGCCCCATCGGGGCCAGAGTCCAGAGCCTCATCTTCCTCCCCCGAAGCTGTAGAGAGTAAAACGGATTGTTCCTCGATCATATTCTGCCAGCCTACCCGCTAGGGATGGCTCGTCAGATCAGTTATTGCACTGAGGAACCAGGCTGGGTGGGACATATCTGGGCGTTCACTGGAAACAAAGTATTGTCGCATGCAGCTGCAGGGTTTACCTCGGATGCCAATACTGGTACCAAGTGTTCTGGGGAACATTTGCCAGAGGTGCAAGTATATGAGCAGTTGCACCTCCCCTGACTGATTGAGCACCTAGGTGGAGTTTGACCTTTGGGTAGGACCCTTCGCTCAGGACTGTGTCATAAGTGCTGTTGCTGTCATCAGTGAAGCTGCCAGAAGAAGAGGATGTAGACAGCAGCCTCTGCAGGTCCGAGGTGGCGGACAGCTGGGTACCAATGATATTATCATAGACGGCAGATGGACTAGAGGCCTTTGAAATGTTAAAGGCCACCCCAAGTGGATTCCGATCTAATTTCATAACAATAACTCGTTATGGTTATCGATCGAGGTAAAGCAGACATCACCTAGAGCAGCTTGTACAGGCAGATCTGACCCCAGCCCAAGTTCCTTGGTTGGCGACACAAATTCAGTTTGTGGGGCGGACGGTGAGGAGGCAAACGAGGGAGGAATCGGCTTTATCTCTCCCAATGCCTTCCGTTCCTCCATAGTTACCCTTGCGCAATAGGCTACTTGAGTGGAAGTGGGGGAAATAGAGGAGCTGACTGCCTTAACAGGAGATAAAGTGCCCCCTCCCCACCGTTGACCGAAGTAGCCGGTAATCAGGTTGGCAGAACAAATCGGCTGTTTGTCAACCAGGGTCCCATAGAGGCTAGGGCGAGTTTGGGGCTCCAACTCTAGACCCAGGAGGACCAGGCGGGACCAGTTCCCCGCCCTCTAGCTTCTCAGGCCAGATTTCCTTCCCCTGGCAGCCTTAATCACGTTCATACTAACCAGGCATAGCAGACAGTAGAGGGAGCACCAATGTTAGGAGCCAAAAGTCAAAACTTCACCATGAGTGGGCGCCTAGGAGCTCGTCAGGTCTGCAACAACTAGGAGAACTTGAGGGCTACCCCCAGCAAACCACTCTTGCCACCACTCCCCACTCTCTGTGCTGTGAGAGGCGTTATAGCCCGTTCAGAGTGATGCAGGTTAGGGCTCCACCTGCAGGCAAAAAGGACTGTAGAACGTCTGGTAAGTCAGTTCAGCGCACCACCACAGCAAACCACTCAGTTCTTTTATACACCTATCACAGCAGCTAGGCAGTGATTTGTCGGGGGCCTTGGTGTCAAGTTCATAGCCGAGAGAGCTAAATGTCAATTCATGAGAGCGTATCAAGGAAGCTGCATCTATGCAGACGTGTGAGTTTCACTCCTTTTGCATTCAGCTGTTCTATAAAATCAAAGTCAGTAGTGTTACGTATCCCTAAAGATGGTATCTTCGCCAGTAATTTCAATACTGCAGTTGGCTTTAAATAATTTAGGTCCCTTGATGTTTTTACTGGCCCAATAGTAAGGATTATGGGATCAAGAACAGGTGACACTTGTAGTAGAATTAAAGCAGAACCTGGTCGACCCTTAGCAGGCGAGTTGATGGTAATTGTCCCATTACAGAGTTGATCTTGTACCTCAGGGCTGCTCAGCTCAACTGCTGCAATATGAGCAGGGGATGAATTTATCATTGGTATTGCATTGGCTCAGACTACCGTGACTTCCTTAACTAAGCAGCTAGTCAGGGTGCCCATGCTATTCTGCTGCCTTTTCTTCCTACGCATGTTTGTGTGTTAGTTACGATAGTAGAGTTCATGGGCGTAACTGATGCACCTGCCCCCGATGATTATAATATGGAGGCTAGATTTTCCGTTAGAAGGGTTGCACGCTTTGCTCTTCGCAGTTCTTTATGAGTTTTATATGTAAGTGGGGAGGCTTTGTTATTGTTGCCAAACAATAGATCTATCAATCACGCTCTGTATGCTTTCAACCTAGTTTATATTGAGATCTCCAGTAATTCTGGAAGGGAGAACTGGCGATCGTTACTTAACAGCGGCCTGATTTTGCTCCAAGAGAAAAAAAACACATGTTGTATAATATGGCCCTGTAGTTTTAAATCCTCATGTATAAGGCCACAAAGCTTTAGCAGGATTTTTACCGCAATATTTAAGGCACCAGACTTAGGTTCGGCTGCTGTGTTCCTCATAGTTCTAATATTAATGTGGCAGTCGTCATCCGTTTCCTTGTAAGACTGATTAATTTAAGTTGCTGGAAATAGACTAGGTGTTGTGGACATCCGGGACAACTTATCAGTGTTAGATGTATGTGGAGGAATAGGGGGATCGGGACACTGAAGAAGCCCCTTAGTTTAATGGAGTAGCTCTCAGTAGAGCCTGAGGAATTTGTGTAGCCCCATGCAATGAATAGCAAAGCTAATAGAGAGTTATCTATGCCAATTATTGATTGGTTACTACTGCCTCAAAGTTCCTCTTCTATTAAAGCCGTTAAGAGCCACTTGCTTCATGTGCTATATTTGCATTTTGCTCCATTTTCGGGACACAATATGATGTAATCTGCCCACGAGTGGGATTCTTCGGTATCACCGCTGTTGTTACTGGCAGTGAGACAGTTCATTCTAGTCCAGACTGTTCGGTGGTAGTCGAGCGTGATCTCGTGGTTGCTTTTTTATATGGCTTGTCCTTGCACAAGTTATAGGCTTTGGATCTACTTATGGTCTTTCCAGGCATATTTTAAATCAGGCTGTAAGTCTATAGGGCCATCAAACTATTTAGGGCAGGGTTTGTGTGCTATAAAATATAGAAGGCCTCAATTTAATAATGTTAAAAGTAACAAAGCTGTGACGTGAGATTCTTACCTCAGCTCCTTGCTGTGCTGTATGGAGGTTGCTAGGGCTCACCGTTGGAAGCGGATTCCAGTTTGCACAATTGATTCACAGTCCAGGTCCTCCCGTCCCAGCAGTCCCCAGATGACCAGACAACCACTTAGCTTTTCACTTGGTGTCAGCGCAGTGCTTTCTGTTTTGCCAGTTTTGTTTGTCTGCACACAACGCTGGTCCAAAGGCGGCTCCTCTGATGGGGAAGAACTGAAAAACGACTGCACCACTTCATCACAGACAAACACTTATCTTTCCACTTGGTATCACACTTTCCATTTCACACACAGAACGAAGATATGCAAAATTATAACGTACTGTCAAGGAGTCCCCCCCCCCCCTTCTCACCCGAGTTCGATCTTTGCTGGATTTCTTGATCGATGCCTTCTTGCGGACGGATTGAGTCTTGAATAAGGCTGCACAAGTCTCTTCCGACTCCAGCATGCGTTCAAAGTTCCGGGATGCAAAGATCCAGGAATCTGGGAAATTTAGAGTGCGCTACTAGCACACGAGTCCAGGAATCAAGAAAGGAAGAAAAGGGACTAGATGGGGTTGGTTGGAAAGAAGCAAGGAAAACAATACCTTGAGCTACGGAGCACACGTCAGGTCGCTACTTCGCAATAGCATTGAGACGCGCAGAGCCGTGGTCTAATAGAACACGCTACGTCCAAGGTGTAGAGCGAGGAAGGTGTTTCACAGTGGACGGCCATGTTGGGAGTAAAAGGGAGTGTAAGCCCCGTTGAGACAAGGACTAGGAAGTCCAAAAGGGGCGTGTTCTGTAGTTCATGACAGCATGCCTCCTCCGAAGACCCGTTCCTCCGGGTTTGCCCGGGTGTATAAGGTGAAATCTTCTGAGCAGTCGAGGGGCCTTGAGATTAGAAAGTGGTTCCCAGGTTCTTTCACTAGGAGGATATCCTTTCCATTCAACCAGGTATTGAAGCTGACCCTGTTTATACCTGGAGTCACATATTCGGGATACTTCATATTAATAAGGATGTGTGAAATACTGGGTGAATTTTCTTCCATGAGTCTGGTAGTCTGATCCGGTATGAAACTGGATTGATCATTTCCTGGATTGGAAATGGACCATAGTACCGAGGGGCCAACTTGTTTGGCCGTAGATGTCGGGGTAGTAATTTCGAGGACAACCAGACTTGATCACCAATTGCATAAGAAGGACCTGGTCTTGTTTTGGAATCTGCATACCTCTTAGTCTGTGTTCTGGCCCTCTCTAAGTTTTCTTTGGCCTCCTGGTGTACGTTGATGAGGGTTTCTATCCAGGATTCGACAGTAGGTACTGGTGTAGGATGAGGGAGAACAGAGGGTAGAACCGATGGATTGAAACCTTGGCTACAATAAAAAGGGACTGGTCTTAAGTGCTGAATGATCGGAATTGTTGTAGGCGAATTCAGCCACGGGTATCAGGAGCCACCAGTCATCCGGAACCTTGGTGGCGAAACATCAAAGATACTGCTCCAGGGCCCGATTAGCACATTCTGTGGCCCCGTTGGTTTGGGGATGATAACCAGATGAGAGGGCGCGTTGGATTCCCAAAATGCGACAGATGTTTCCAGAATTGAGAGACGTATTGAGGTCCTCGATCAGATATGATCTTGGAAGGAAGTCCATGTAAACGGAATATGTGTTCCAGGAAGATTCCAGCAAGCTCGGACGAGGATGGTAGCTTACACAGGGGTGTAAAATGAGCCATATGAGTGTGCAAGTCTATGGTAACCATGATGGTCGTGTATCCTCGAGAAGGTGGCAATTCCACAATGAGGTCTGTAGCAATGAATTCCCATGGCCTTGTTGGCAGTGTAGGTTGCAGTAGAAGACCCGCCGGTCTCTTGTTATGTTTATTTTGACTGCAGATAGTACAAGCTTTGATGTACTGCTGTACGTTGGTCTTCATTCCAGGCCACCAAAACTGTCTTTGTATGAGACGGAGGGTGTTGGTTATGACACGATGTCCGGAGTGAAGGGTATCATGACAGAGGTTTATTATTCTTTGTTGTAATTTCTGTGTAGGAATGACCTGTGCATTGTCCTTTAATAAATATCCTTCCTTAACTCTTAGGTTCCATGGATTCTTCCTTGAAATATCCTTCCAGAGGTCAGAGGATTGGGTTTGCACTCGAATTTCTTCCAGGAGGTTGACTGCTTGAGCTACAAAGATCGTGTGGGGAAACATCTTAGGATAGGCCCTGTCTTCAGTAGTTACACAGTCAGGACGTCGAGATAAGGCGTCAGCAATCAGGTTTTGTGATCCGGGAACATGAGTGATTTGGAATTGGTACTGGGCAAAGAAGTAGGCCCAGCGCGCCTGACGACTGTTCCTGCACGCCAACGACTGTAGAATTTGAAGATTCCGATGGTCCGTGCGGACCTGAACTGGATATCTAGCACCCAGAAGTAGATTTTGCCATTCAGTGAAGGCTTGGCGGGTGGCTAACAGTTCCTTTTCCAGGACGGAGTAATGTGTCTCACTGGGAGTCAGGGTTCGTGAGAGGTAAGCAATGGGGTGTTCCAGTTTATCCTCAAGTTCCTGCCTCAAGACCGCTCCTACGCCGTAGAGGCATCCGTTTCCACTAGGTATGGCCGATTTATGTCGGGTTGGGCCAAGATGGGGGCTTGCGTGAACTCTGCCTTTAAACGTTGGAATGCCTTATCTTGCGGTGTGGACCAGATAAAGGGGGTGTATTTCTTCAAGAGGGCAACGATCGGCTGAACGATCTCGGAAAAGGTAGAAATGAACTTCCGGTAGAAGTTGGCAAACCCCATGAAGGATTGAACATGTTTCACGGACGTGGGAGCGGGCCATGCCAGTATGGCCTTTACCGTTGAAGGGTCCATACCAATTCCTTCTGGGCTAAGGATGAATCCTAGGTCGTGAACAGAAGCAACGTGAAACAAGCATTTTTCGGGTTTGGCTAAAAGTTTGTGTTCACGGAGTCGTTGTAATACTGCCTTTACATGTTCTTCATGCTTTAGAGGATCCTTGGAAAAGATCAATATGTCATCCAGATAGACAATGACGAAGAGGAATAACATGTCAGAAAACACCCTATCCATAAAACGTTGAAAAACTGTGGGGGCATTAGCTAGTCCAAAGGGCATGACTAGATATTCATAGTGACCAAAGGGTGTTTTCCATTCGTCTCCTTCCCGGACACGGATCAAATGATAGGCAACCCGGAGATCCAACTTCGTGAATCCTTCTCATCCTTTCTTGCGGGGATATAGGTCCACGGAAGGCTCCTATCTGCATGGGTTCTGGTTCAGAGACTGAGCCTGGGTTTGTGTCCGTCTTGGTCGTACTCTCAAAGGACAGCTTTGGAGGATTACCTCTGGATTTCTTCTTCTCTGTCTTCCTTTCCTGGATACGGAAATCTATTTGCATGGCAAGGTCCATTAGTGCCTGGAATGAGTTTGGGCGAGCCACTCTGGCCAACTCATCCTTAATCTCCTCGTTCAGTCCTCTCCTGAAAAGGGTAAAACTCGCCTTAGGAGACCAATCAGCTTTCTTGACTAATTGCTTGAATCGGGTAACGTAGGTGAACATATCCTGGGATCCTTGCTGAAAGTCTAACAGGCGTTCCTGGGCACTAAAGACCTGCTCTGGACGGTCAAACATGGTCTTAAGGGCTTGTATGAAGCCATCATAGTCATCTAGGAGAGCAGCGCCGGAATTAACGAGGGGTGTAGCCAGGTTAAGGCGTTTCCTGAAAGGTGGGAAATTATGAACCCCACCTTAGCCCTGGGAGTTGAAAAGTAATAGGGCTTAAAAGTAAAGTGGACCAAACATGAAACCACGAATCCGCGAAGGGTATTTGCCGACCCATCGTATTTGTCCACTATGCCGCCCGGCAACACATTTTCTTTTGTGGCAGAATCATGGGATAGAACTAATTGTTTGAGAGCGGCGTTTTCCGCCTTTAGATTCTGCACCTCGGTTGCTAGCTCTTGCATGCCACGCATCACGTCCTGGACGGCCGCTTCCATGTCCATATCGAGTTTGGTCGGGTGGCGTCTCAAACTGTCAAGGAGTTCCTCCCTTCTCACCTGAGTTCGATCTTTGCTGGATTTCTTGATCAATGCCTTCTTGCAGACGGATCGAGTCTTGAATAAGGCTGCACGCGTCTCTTCCGACTCCAGCGTGCATTCAAAGTTCCGGGATGCAAAGATCCAGGAATCCGGGAAATTTACAGAGTGCGCTACTAGCACACTAGTCCTGGAATGAAGAAAGGAAGGAAAGGGACTAGGAATGGGGTTGGTTGGAAAGAAGCAAGGAAAACAATACCGCGAGCTACGGAGCACACGTCATGTCGCTACTTCGCAATAGCACTGAGACGCCCAGAGCCGCGGGAGGCGTGGTCTATTAATAGAACACGCTACGTCCAAGGTGTAGAGCGAGGAAGGTGTTTCACAGTGGACGGCCATGTTGGGAGTACAAGGGAGTGTAAGCCCCTTTGAGACAATGACCAGGAAGTCCAAAAGGGGCGTGTTCTGTAGTTCATGACACGTACCCAAGTTAGGCTGCCCTACTATCCTGATTTGAAGGTCATGCTTTGGTTGCATTAGGACTGCCTGCTTTCCGGAAGGCTAAGAATATGGAGAGTGGCCAACTGGTTCTTCAGAGTCGGGTTTGCTGCTCTGAGACACGCTGGTCCTGGGCTCCGATTTACAATGCACCCCCTTACATGCAATACTGATGTGGATGCTTGGAGCAACCCTTAGGGTGTCATGTGGCTTGGCCCAGGCAACAATGAGAGTACTGTGTTTTACCTGGCGCTTCGGTGAGGGGCCGATGAGGAGAAAGCCTTGTGAGGAATTGAATGTCCTAAGAATCCTGTGGTCTGGTGTAAGCCCCAAGGCATTTGGCTTTGAGGAGAGTCCTAGTAAACAGTGTGTGCGCTGTGCCCATGGTGGATCAAGGTACCATTAACTGTTCTGGACTACATCGAGCCCTCCAGAAGGAGTTTATCCCTTCTCCCATGCCATCATGCCATTTGCGTGGAGCAGATTTCTGAAAGCTTTTTTGGCTTGGGCCGTCACCCCAACCAGGCTGATGGCTTGCTGAGGCATCAGAGCAGAGTGCTGTGTTAATGTCTCGGTAGGGGTGAGCCCCCTCAACACCCCGCCTGCATCAGTGACTCTGTGGGTTAACTGAGCAGGATCCCATGGTTGAACCTTGTTCTGGAGTTTTTCAATTGTCAGAAAGGAAGAGGGTAAACCACACCTCTTTGGTACCTTTATTTTTAGATCCAATGAAGTTGGATTCCTATGCAGTAGAAGCTCGGAAGGCCTCTTCCCACTATGGAAGAAAGTAGACAGGACATAAAAGCATGTTGGCTCTCAATACCGTAGAAACATTTGATTGAGTGTTTAATACACACATGCTCAACCAAAAATAATTAAGTGCAGAATGAAAAATCAAAAGCATAAGGTAAGCTTTTTTAAATTGGTTTTAGTAACATCTGCACTAGTAACATTGTCCAAGAATGTTATCAGCAAATATTATAGTAGTGTTTCACCACGTATGATCGTAACAAATCCGCATCTGGAAAACAGGACTCAGAAAGACATTACAAGGGTAGTGAGTTAAGGACAAGAATCGCTAATTTGTTAGAGAGCATTGGGCAGAGGTTTAGGACACAAGAAGTGGCATTCATATTAAGTTGTCCTTTGTGAACAAGTGGTTTCCAATAGTTTCAAATGTCAGTTTCAGAACACAGAATGCATGATTCACCAAAAACATAAATGGAATAGAAAGCAGACACCAAGGTTTTGCAATAAAAGTTTAATGACATTTATAAAAAAAATGTGCTATTGGGTACCACGTATTGAATCCACAAGTTATTAACATATATACAGAAGCTAAGAGCCTTTCTTTTGAGAATGGAATTCTCAACCAAGATAAGTACAGAGCTTTGCAACCCCTCTTTGAAAGTTAACAAGAAAATATATATATATATATGTATATATATGTACACATTAGGATTCCACCTAGCCTATGGCTAGAAAACAGGTGGGAAAGGAAGAAAAGAGCTCAGATTTCAAAGAAAGATCTTTATTTACGGATTTCATTGTTGGTATTGCCACCTTTTGTTGGCCAATGCACTTCTACCAATGATGCATTTGCTTAAATGCCAAGTGAATAGGGTTGGCGTGTCACCCTGGAGGTTTGTCTACAGGATGCAAAGTGCTTTTGACCATGTATTTTTCAAGTACCTTGTCTGCCACTACTCGGTCATATTTGAAGATGGTAGGCGGCATATGGGCAACATTGTTCTGAATTACCTCCCTCAGTTATTGCACAGAAAAATTGAGCTAGGACGCAGTAGTTTCTATCAGCTAATAAAAACAAAGACTGAGGATCCAATGGTTTTCCTCCATTTCTTTTCCAGTTCAAAATCTTGGAACGTCCAGTACATTTGCAGCCATAATGATCACCAAACTGGAAAATAGGCAAGATTCGCCCATCACAGGTAAATCCATTAAACCCAAACGTGCAGAAGCGAATACCAAATGTTTGATGTCTGCACTTAAAATATTTCTACTCCAAAAGAAAAGTCATGGAGGCAAGATTGAGGCAGGTACGTTTTCACATAATTCAAGATACCATCAATCTTGGCGCAATTAGAAATGCCACCATTGCCACATGGAAAAAGTAAGGTGACCGAGCTCAAATATGGACTGCCTGAAAAGCAGAAAAACCTTTATCCCAATTTACCAGCCACAATATGCTTAAGGGCAAGTTTAATTGCTTGAAGTACACAGAATGAACACACTATTATCATAGCATGTTATTTTTGATCTTACAACATATTTATAACATGTTATTCCAAATCCTTTTTGTAGAAGATAAACAGGCAAAAAGAATTCAGTGTGTGCCATTATGCGAGAACACTGAGGGGGATTGACTATTACTCAAGTTAAAAAATGAGTGTAGGATCTGAGAAGAGGTAATTAAATATCTCAGTGTTGTGTGCCACCATAACCACAATCAAACAGACGTGCAAGCCAGTCACATCTCC
This sequence comes from Ambystoma mexicanum, assembly GCF_040938575.1. Lineage (NCBI taxonomy): Eukaryota > Metazoa > Chordata > Amphibia > Caudata > Ambystomatidae > Ambystoma > Ambystoma mexicanum. The sequence goes on from NC_090925.1 coordinate 837,146,382, forward strand.
AAGGCTGACACTGTTATGCTACAAAGGTCCAATATGAAAAAGGAAATACTGTAATAAAGACAATATCTTTGAAAAACTGATTCTGTTACAGTACTTTAATGCACCAATCGATTTGGGAAACAGGGTCAGAGAAAAGGAGGGTGCGTTTGAAACTTTCAGCAAAACCGGAGTAGAAAAACAATACAATGTATTTACAGCTCCTAAGTACGAATGGAAACATATATTTACATAACAATAGCATGTGTTTCTACAAGAAACAGTCTGTCCATCTACAATATTCACAACTTTCTTCTGCTAAAGAAAAATTTAATCATATCTTTTTTTTGTTGCTGTCAGTTCCAGGACCCTGAACGGCGTGAAAAAAAAAGCTGCAGTTACATAATACATAGGTCGCACACAAAGTCTTGTTTCTGTTCACCTTATAGAAAAATAAAAATAAGATGCTTTTTTTGTCTTGATAAACAGTAACGGGTTAAAAAGTGGGATGGGGGTGACTGTTCTGCTCCCTAAACCAGCTTACTTAGAAAAATCATATAGGTCTATCTAAAATACTTCTATGTTTATTTTAAGAACAGGTTTAGTTTGCCTTCCTCACAGCAGTACACTTGAATTACTGCCTGAAGTTGACACTATCAAAATATATATTCGGGGAGCCATTTGAGGATTAGAAAACTGAATGGTGGCTGCCAGAACATTTTTGACAAAATTAAGAGGAATGGAGGTGAAAAAGACAAAATCAAAATACCTAGTTTTCTGATGATATGTGAAAGCAATTATTTCCTTCAGCTACAGTTAGAGCTCTTTTTTTAAGTGAGGGGTAGCAGGTTACCTAAGTGGCCATGCAGATTAAAGTAAGTTTGCTTTGCAGAACTAATGTGAGGGCTGCAGGCTAAGGCTTGCTTTCTGTTAATTAGGGAGAGGCAGGGATGTTTTGCAGTGTGTGTGCAGAAAGATTAAAGCGTTTTAGCAGGTCTTACTGCCCAGTTCCCCTTCAAGTGTCAATACACAAGGGGCTCACAGCAATAGTTGATGATGCTGACAGTGAACATTAACATGATAGTGCCAACAGAAGAGTGCCTTAATGCAGTGCTGTGCTAAAAGCATTGAAACTATACATTGTAAAATCAATAACATCGATAGTGGGTGTTGATGGAACTTCTTGGTTTTTCCAAAGACTTACATTTGACTTTGAACACTTATTTGGAGGCAGTCTGTGAATACAACATAGGTTTCGTGCTTAACGGGTCGACTATTCTTTCAAGGAAAACAGGGTTTCTTGCAGAACGTGCATGACTGCCTTCCAGTAGTGCTGCTCTTTGAACAAAAAATGTATCAGCAACTAATACAGACTAACTCTGGGGGAGACTCAACACTGGAGTGCAAGTCTCAGGTTGTAGCCTCTGGGCCGATTACAGGATGCCAATCCAGCAATCCTCTCAGCAAGACTTATGGGCTTCACTTGCCCAAATATTGTGGAAAACTGCTTCCAGCTAGTGCAATGGAAGATATTAAGCAGCTTTAGACACTGCAAATGTCAGCGAATACATTGGGGTCAAAGAAGATCCACCACAGGCATGCCCAGAACCCTTTAATAAAAGGATTGATAGCACATTAAGGAAAAGTTCTATCTTCACATCTCTTACATCTTAATGAATTAGAGGTCATTGCATGCACACTATAAAGATTGATAGCTCACAGTACAGACAAGATCATCATGTGCTGAGGGGTAGCATTCTCTAAAAATAGTGATTTAGTAAGCCTTTATTGGCCGGGTGAAATGAGAGAAAGTATCGCTAAATGGAAAACTAGATTTAGACCAAGGCAAGCATGTAAAGGACTGGATGTGTATGCGTCTCTCAGACACATTTACTTGCTTCTTCTAACCCTTCTGGGAGAAAAGATAGGATGAGCTGATTTAGATCCATCAAAGCCCTTATCTAACATAGAACTCAGGATGCGATTCCTGAACTCAAGGTACAAAGACCAGATTGTTTAACCATATACTACGCCTATCTGCATGAGTTAAGATAGATGGGTCTGTAGATTTTCTCAAGAAATTGATGTTTTTTCAAGTGTGTGTCTGAGCTTACAGGCCAATGTGGCATGTTTTCAAGCACAGACCTGCCTAGGCAACGTCTGAACCATCCTCTTAGAATCTGCCTCCACGGTCAATGGATAGATGGCCTTCAAAGCACAACAACCCGACTGGGCACTCAGACACAGGACTTCCAACACTAAGAACATGGTGACTATTTTGCACACAACCCCCATTTCTTCCGGTTGCCGTGGATTATTTACGACAAGAATTATCCATATTTTGTAATTATTTTTTAAGGGCTCCGACAGTCCTGTAAAAAAACTAAGTTGACAAATTTGAACTTCTACAGACTACCTGGCAATAACAACTGGCAATATCCCAAGTAGAGCGATTGCTAACTTGCTATGAAAACAAGCAGAACAGAAGAAGGCAGGAGATCACGTTTGGTTTATTCGTCCTACTACTGCGATGCAGACACTGGTTACAAAAAAAGTCTAGCCAGTATTTTCAGTAGCATTTAAAACCCTTTTTAGCAGCACCACCCATGTCAGTCACTCTGTATGGTATGCATGTGCCCCCTGCCAGGCCATGGGGACTTTTTAGCCTCTCTGGCATCCAATCCAATAGCAGCCCTAGCTCCACCAAAGATGTTGGAATTTAGCCACAGGGTGATTAGCCTTTTATTTTGGTCTGCTTCCAGATCAGGTCTGTTTTTCTGCACTACATCTGTAGTAGAAAACCCCAATGTTATTTTAACAGTGCAGATTGGCACCCTTGCAGACACTGGTTGTAGTAGAGTTGGACTGAAGGAAAATATACCTTAGGTGGTTTTGCTATATCATGTCAAGTAATTTCAATCCTCTAAGTGTCCAGACCTCTGCATATGTTGTATACATACAGGACGAGCCCTCATTTTTTCCATTTCTATAGGACTAGCTGCACTTCAAGGTTTGACCCATTTACACAACAAATTTGTGGTTCCTGCTTTTTACCGAAGTCGTCTGCCTCGGTCTCCAGATTTCCCTCCTCTCCCATTTGAAATTCAATGTGGACGCCACTTGTCAGTATTTAAGCTCGCAGGGACAGATACAAGCAAAAGAAGTGCAGTTGCAGCAACAAGGCTGCAAAAAAACTAAAAGCTGAAACCACAACTATAACACCAACAACACTTCTAGGGAGAACAGATGATGGAGCACACCTATGGAGAAGACACCAGGAGGACATTTAAAGCAGGAACACTATCCAAAACCATTTACAGGCAAAAATAAAGCCTGAATTGGATAGGCTAAGAACACTCTGTGCCACCACAAACCTCCTCACTTGGATAAAGAGTATCGATTTTGGCTTTATGCTACACCTCAGTTTTCAGATAAAGATATAGTATGATGAAGAATGCAGACTTTCAGTGTTGGCACCTTTCCTAGGGTTGTATGCTGCAATGCAGTACGGGCCACATGATAAATCAACAGAACACTTGAAGAGAACCAGTCACAGATCAGCAACTTGGACTTGCTGATTGGTTGCCAGGCGATAGCCTGGCAGCAAAGTGCATATGGTGCAGGGTTGAGTCGGCTTGTGAGGTGGACAAGTTAAGGACACATTTTCATGCACATATTAGGACTTGTTACTGAATCAAGACATAAGGCAGCCCAACTACCACAGAGTTTTCTGTTTTGAGAACTCTGTTTACAGATGATGGGACCTTTTTATTTTTTTAAACTGGGTCCCAACGACACACTATCCTTGCCCAGCAAGTCTATGGAACGCAATATTCTTGGCAAAGAAAACAACTTCTATGGTATGGCGCACTTACTGGAGATAAAAGAAGTGGGGTGTCCAGAAAGAGAAGTCATCTAGAACAGAAAAAATGAGTCATTTGAACATCCTCAGACATGGATAGAAACATGTGGGTGAAGGTGAAATACAAAGCTAGGGATAGAGAAGGAGAATGTAAAGAGACAGACCGTAATGTCACCCACATATTTGCAGTTTGATGGCAAAGGTCATATAGGAATGACCAACAGAAAAATAAACGAAAAGCTGAGGCTGCTTTAAGGCAAAATCCATTGGATTAAAGCAGGGAGGTCTCAGTGCAAAATAACCAAAAAGAAATAAAAGTTTACAAAAATAAATAAATTTAAAACAAAAAGACATCCCATTACTTCTTCCAGAAGGGACAGCACCTGCCTGCCCAAGCGAAGGCCCAACCTGCCGCTGTGGCAGAACCTGTCATTTATCGCGGCCAACTCCAGCTTTTCCACTGTGCGTAGGAGTCTGCTCTGCTGGGACCTGTGCCAGCATGAAAGCATGCCGTGAATCAGTGAGCCCCCGTGGTTCTCATGTCCTCTCTTTAAGAGGCAGACTTCTTGATCCATGGTGGTTCTCTGTGCCCGAGTTAGTTCAGATAACAGGCATGATTTTAATTCAGCGTGCCTCTGCAATTCTCAGTCCCGCACAGGCAAGGAATCTTGTTTTCTTCAATGGGGAATTTGTAGTCATATGTTATTTCCTCATTGACACCAATGGCTTGCTTGGAGTAGATAACAATTTTCTTCTGAGACTCGATCATGATTACTTTGGCATAGCAATTGGGCTGCAGAGAGAAAAAAAAAATATTGCATGAAGCTAGCAAGTCCTTTTACAGACCCTTCCACAAGTTTGGTAGGTTTTTTTTAATGAAACAAATGAAAAACAGGTTGCATGTTATCACTTTAACTTAAACCTGGTTCTAATATTGATTATATTACAGGCCAGTGTAAAATTACGAAGGATCCAGCTATAATAAGGAACCTCTTTCAAAAATACATTGTTAGTCTACATATAAAGGACAAACTGCTTGGACACTGAAGTCAAGACCAACTTTAGCAGTTCATCCAGCACTCCTCAGGGAAGCCAACAAACAGAGTTAGAAACTTGAACTCTAGTCAAGTTAATAGATACTAGGAAAGAATGAGCTTCCTTCAGAAATACAAAAACAGATGGGTCCTTTACTGCTTAAAACTATGTTATATATAATACCGACAGACCTCCCACTTCCTGGAAATTGGTAAATAGCGCAATTCTACAAGTCCACCTGCACCCTCACTCCACCGTAAAATGCACTAAACTGTTAGAATGATTTCTTTACTTAATAAGGACAGTGGAGTATTTCCCAATTTGTTGGCCAATAGATTTACAAAAACGATTGTTAGTCATGAAAAGAGCTTTATTCCATGAAAGATGAGCTAAACAAAAAGGAGCTAGATGCTAAAAAAGCATATGTACTGGTTGACTTGTGTTTACTCTTAGAAGTGTTAGCATCCATGGCAAGGCAAAGATTATGTACAATGGGGGGAAACAACTCTGTGGCTCTCAACAAGCATGACTGTCAATGAAATGGTTTGGGATATATGGAACAAGTTACCTACCTGTAACTCCTGTTCTCCAGCATTGATATTTCATGGATTTACATGCCCATGAATATTCCACAATGTCAGGCTGGGAATCCTCAGTAATAATAAAGCAATTTTGCTTTAAACGTAAAAACTGCTTGGTACTTGTATAGGCTACTGTTGTCACTTTGGGTCATATTGTCCCAGCCAATGGCAGTGGTCATCCTTGGCTCCACCCTTGGTGGCCATCTTCAGATATTTACAGCACGTTTACATGTTGAGAGTCCTCGTTGTTTCGCTCCTTGACATTTTGAATCTTTTTTCATCATCGGTCACTGCTGTGACCGCCAGTAGCGGGGATCCATAGCCGGTGAATGTCTGAACATCCAACAATCTTCTGAAAATCCGACGATCATCTCAAAGAGGCCCTCTTCTTGATTGTCAGGCTCTCTCCACGTCGGCATTGCGGATGCCAGCAAGAAAAGCCATTTCAGGCCTTGCTCCAAGTGTCACCTCAAGAACATTGTTGTGGACGATTGACATGAGAAATGCATGTATTGCCTGCACCTGCATGAGGTGGACAGCTCCATTTGCCAAGCCTTCTCCATGAACACTCGGAAGGATTGCCATGGAAGGTTGGTGGCTTGGCTGGAAGAGGGTGCCAGGGATTCGGACTCAGCCTCAGTCCGGCATCATGTCTCTGCCAGGGTTGGCAGACCCGTAGATGGGACACCCTCTACAAAGAGAAATCCCATGAGGACACTCCCAGGGGAAGAAACCTAAAAGGGAACATAAGTAGCAGGTTTCGACTATGTTCCGGTTGATATCGGCAGCGGGCCAGTCTACATCCCCGGCCGCGTCACCTACAATCACGACTACAGCGACGTCAAAACGCTTGCCACACTCTTTGGAGATGAGGGGTCCATCAACAACCGCAACGTTTACTGCGTCGACAAGCCACAGGCAAACAATCATCGACGCCAGTTACTTTGACCACAACCTCGTCATCAACAGTCTTGTTGACAAAAATCGACAACCTCGTTGGCGACCACAGCATCCACGACTTTGACAGTATCCAGGATTGCTCATCCTCTAAGGCCAGCATCTGCAGCATTGATGACTTAGGCACCACTGTGAACTCCACAAGCACCAGTGCTTGCTTCATTTCCTAGAAGCACGAGCGTGCACAAGGAGATACCCCCAACTTGCTCTTCCCTAGTCACGGCCAACTAAAACGAAACCACTATTTACCCTGGTGCCAGCGAGACCTCCTGCCCAGTTGATGCAAGAGTGTGTGTTCTCAGAAACTTAAGAGCCTCTGGAGGCTTAATTCTCAGAGCATGAGAAAATGGAGGAAGAACCAGACCCAATTTTGCCAGCACCCCAGCCACCTGTGGCTGTTCCAGTACCTGTTAGACCAACGGCAGTGCCTACAGTTTATGTGGGAATGCCAACACACCAAGAGACCTGTCTGTAGACATTCTGTTTACCCAGCTGAATTTCAGCAGCCCCACAAGGTGCACAAGGTGGGCCAAGTAGGCCAGGTAGAAGTCCTCCTCCATGGCCATCAAGTGAGGCAATGGCTCTGCCACCACGCACTCCGGGATCAACTCCTCACGTGCTTGCTGCCGACCAAGCAAAACTGCTTTATTATTACCGAGGGCACCCCGCCTGACACACGGAATATTCATGAGCATGTGAATCCACGATAGAGCCAATGCTGGAGAAGCAAGAGTTCTCTTCGCCTTTATATCACTCTATTTAGCATGAATAGCAAAGAAGATATAAAGGAACATATTTGCTATGAACTTTCTTACTTCGCAGTAATATGAATGGTCTGCTGGAAATCAAAAGTGATTCAAATAAAAAAGCAAAAAAAAAAAAAAGATAGGCTGCCATTTTAAAAATGTTTACATTAACTATGCCTAAAAAATAAAAATCAACACATGTGGAAATTAAATGCCTTCTGACACTTACCAGAAGCTGTAATGCTATCTAACACACTAAACTAGCTACATCTTACATCTTTATATCTATTTGGGTTAATCCAGGATTAAGTTATTCTAACTTTCCTTTTACAAGTATATATGTATCATATGACAAAAAAAAAAAACAGGCAATTCCAGACTTGCAACACTGCCACATTGGCGCATGGTTGCAAAAGATGTTAACACCTTAAGGTATATGTGCTAATGCTATACTTGGTCAGACCTCAAAGGCTTCCTGCATGAATCAATTGTGTTTTAAAAAAAAATGAAATTTTGCTTCCTGCAAGCTGGATACGGGTACATTGCAAAAATGATAGGTTACTCATACTACTACTTTACTCCCTACTTCTTAGTCACATTTTCTCTACACTTATGGGATTCGCCCATAAAGGAATGGAATTGCAGCCTTACTTTTAGAACATAACCTCTAAATGTAGGCACAGAGCGCTGCGCATACTTGGAGGGTGGCCCACATATAATGATATAAAGGCTACCCCATCAGACGCCTTTTCACCCATGATAGCAAGAAAACATCTTTGAAGGGTGGGCATATGGAGAAAGGGGGCAATATATTAGGAGTACAAACGCCACTATCCATATCCTTATTTTATTGAGCATTTGTAATGTGCTTTATACAACAGAATTGTGTTTTAAAGCGCCACAAGGCTAAATGGAAGGGGAACAGGGGAAATAAAAACAATGGTAAACAGTAATATGTTGTGGTCCTACTAGGCCTTGTGGCATTCGGCCATGCAATTATATTGAGGGGAAGTGCAAGGGAAGAGGATGGAACAGGGAACAGAGGCGTGGACAAGTGCATGGGGAGGGCCCAGGAGGGAGGTGCTACGGGGAGCCGAGGAGAACCTTAGCCTAAGTGTTGGTACAGGTGACTCTTACGGTGGGATGTGGCACCACCAAGAGGGGCCCGCAGGGCAGTGCAGTAGGTGCTGCTATTAACTGGGAGGAAGGGCCTGGGATCAAGTGAGATTCAAGAGGATCAGGCTGTCAGGAATCAGCATACACATGTTCCAAGGGTTTCCCATTTATCCACTAGAACACAACCTAAAGGCATGAATCACTCCTTGCCCTTGGTTCCACGTTCCCGACCCTATGGAGGGTGTTTATCCACAAAGACGGAAAGTGCCGTTCTTCATGCAGTGGCGGTTGCCTTGGCGACGGTGGAAGCCTCTGTATGCACGTCACATAGCCTGGTGTGCGGAAGCCAGTGGAAAGCGCCTCCCTCCCGGTCACATGACATGGAGGAAATAAAGACCGCCTTCACCGGTGCTTCTGATTGAGGTGGTTTCCTGATTCTGTGCTTATTTTCCTGTTTCCAAGTAACCTCGCTTGTAACCAGTTTCTGTTGTTCTGGACTTGCTTCTGCCTGACCCTTAATCTGACTTTGCTGCGCTTACAGTCACCTGACCCTGCTTGCCTAAGGGACTTATCTGTCTTACGTTACAGATTTTCTGCTGCTGGTTCAATAACCTGACCTTGCCTGCTTAACGGACTGCTTCCCCCCAACATTTGGATTCTTCGCTGCCCGCTCAACCTCGACTTCGGCTACGCCCTCTGATTCCCTCATTCTCCGATCCTGGTTTTCTGGACTTCAAACCGTTACCACCAACTTTCCCCTTTGGATTTCTTCACCGCGCTTCACAGCTGCTTTATTTTGGGACTCCCTTAGCGCATTTCCTTACTCACTGTGCATGGAATAGAGGCGCTTGCTGATTGTGCACTCTTTCTGAACTCAGGCGTCCATGTGCCGTCGGGATAGGTCCATTGGTGCTATGTTTTGGGATTGTTGGACATTCCAAAACACTCTGCTGATCCAGTTCCATATTCCTGGTAAGAACAACTCCTTCCTTCCATCATTTACTATGCCTTCCCTTGCCTTAAAATTTCTTAGTTGGGCTTTCTGTGGTTCCAGGTACACCCAATCCAGTGGGCGGTATCAAGGGGACGCCATTGCACAATAACCACGTCCACTACTGCCAGCCACTTGCCTATATTGGGACCCCACACTACCCATTGAGAGGTTAGTCTTGCTTGGTCATTTTTGCTTTCGCTTGTGGTACTGCAATCAGTGTTATTAATCACAGTCTTCTAAATCTACAGCCGGCGGTGATGTGGTGCGTGTCCCCAGTCTTCCGGCTAACAGATCCCTCTGATTGTCAGTATCACACAACAGAGGGTTACATTGGTAGGAAGAACTCGTCTTCTACTAACGTGTCCTATATCCTGACGGCTACAGACTACTCCTGCCATGCTGAGTGATAGTACTGGTGGTGCGTCCTAACACAGGCCATCAGTCAAAGCGGCAGTGGGGTGATTAGCAGGGAAGGGAAAGAGGTGGAGAAAAGCAGAGTTTTGAGCAGTTTCCAGAACTTAAGGAGGTCCAGTTCAAGTCTTAGAGGGATAGGCAGGCTGTTCCAAAAGGAGGCACCAGCTGAGGAGACCTGCCTCCCCCACTCTCTGCTTGGAGAAGCATTTTACAGTAAGAGTTGGAATTAGAGGAGCGTAGGGCTCTAGCAGGGGAGCATTTAGGGACCAGAAGCCAGTGGAGAGATTTTAGGGCTGGAGAGATACGGTCCATGAGCTTGAGGCCAAGGATAAGTCTTGCAGTCCTGGTCTGGATTAGCTCGGGTCGAAGAGAGGAAAGAGGGAGATTGAGAAAGCGGCTGTTGCAGTAGTCCAGCCTAGAGAGGACCAGAGCTCTGGAGACATTGAGCTTCGGAGGAAGGTGAGAAAAAGAAGATTGCCCCCGAGGACGTGGATTTGGAAGGAACAAGTTACTTACCTGTAACTATCGGGATGGGAATCCTCAGTAAAAGAAAAACAGTTTCACTTTCACTTACAAACTGTATTTCTCCTTCAAACCAATCACTGTCCTCGGGGTCAAACTGGCCCCCCCATCCAATGACAGCCCTCTCCCTAAACCCTTCCTCTGGCAGCCATCTTCAGATTTGGTAAGCACGTAAAGTGGCAGTATGACCAAGAAGAGCTGTATAGGGGTCAGAGGGAGGGTTCGCATGTGAATCCATGCCAGACCAATGCTGGAGAACAATAGTTGCAGGTAAGTAACTTGTTCCTTCTCCAGCATGGGGTCTGGCACGGATTCAAATGCTCATGAATAACGAATACATAGCAGTACAACATTACACAACCACAGGAAGTGGCAAGGCTCAACAGAAGCAATCAACTCTTACCCCTGGAACAGACTCACCTCAAGTGAACAGGTTGCGCAGCACTGCTTGGTTGACACTCCCTGGAATCCTTGTCGACCCAGCAGAACTTCCTGAAGATGTGTGTGGACCTTCATGTAGCAGCCTTGCCGATGTCTAGCTGGGGGCACACCAGACAGGAACGCTGTTGCAGCGATTGCTCTGGTGGAGTGGGCTCTTGGACAGCTGGGCAGCGGTCGGTTCGCCAACCGATGACTGTGCGTGATGTAGCCGGAGAAACACCCTGAAATAGAAATTTTGGACAAGGCCTTCCCATGGTTCACAGGACAAAAGTTCATACAGTTGTGAAGTCTTCCAAAAACTCTTTGTGCATGCCACATAGAACTTCAAGGCACGAGCAAAGTCTAGTGAATCCAATGCCCTTTCAGCCGGTGACAAAGGCTTCGGGAAGAAAAACAGGTAACACCAAAGGCTCGTTGAGTCGGAATTCCAACGGAAACTTCGGCATGAATGAGGGGTGCGTTCGCAGCACCACCGTTTTACATGGAAAGTCAGGTATGGTTGCTTGCAGGATAGGGCCTGGAGCTCACCTACCCTCCTGGCAGAGGTGATGGCCACAAGGAAAGCTGTTTTCCACGAGAGGAACTTGAGAGGGGCCTGATGCATAGGCTCGAAGAGGGCCCCCCCATGAGCCTCATCAGCAGAATGTTGGGTTCCCACGCCGGGGCAGGAGCCTTCACCGGCGGGAAAGATCACACAAGTCCTTTGAAGAACTCCTTGACTACTCGAAACCAAAGGGAAGACGTTCCTGGAGACCTGGTGTAGCAGGAGATAGCCACGAGATGTACCTTGATAGAGGCGTGCGCCAGTCCGGCCTTGGCCAAGGATAGCAAGTATGAAAGAATCTGCGGAGCCGTGACCCTCAGAGGGGTAATCTTCTGAGACCGGCACCATGTAGCTAAACGCTTCCACTTGTACCGCAGCACTTCAAAGTCGACGATGCCCAGGCCTTGGCAAAGACCTCCCTGAAGTCCACAGGCATCTCATATACTCTGATCTCTAGGGCTGCAGGAGCCAAGCCCTCAGGTTCAGAGATCCTGGGTCGCAATGAAGAATCACACCTTCTCTGGTGAGACGATCCAGAACCACTGGTAGCTTGACAAGAGGCAACACTGACAGGCTGAGAAGGTCCAGACACCAAATTTGCCTCGGCCACGCGAGGGCGATGGGTATCATCCTGCATTGGCACGGTCTGAAAGTGCTGATGACACATAGCAGGAGAGGCAAAAGAGGAAACGCATACAGAAACATTCATCCCTTCCCACAAGAACGCTTTCTACAAGCTCCTCGGTGGAATGTGCTGGCAAACCTCTGGCATTTGGAGTTTGCCGCTGTCGCAAACAGATAGATCTGGGGCCTGCCCCACTTGAGGAAGATGCGGTTCACCTGGTCCTGCCGAAGTTCGCACTCGTGGCAGGAGCACAATTCCCTGCTGAGGGAGTCTGCTATAGTGTCCTTGATTACTGCCAGGTGAAGAGGGACGAGGAACATCTCTTGTCCAACGGCCAGCGCCACAAGTCCTGCGCTTCCTTGGAGAGCGCTGGGGATCGAGTGACAATCCCCCCCGTTTCCTGATGTAGAACATGGTGGTGGTGGTGTCCTTGAAGATCCTCACCACCTTGCCCTTAAGAGAAAGCAGAAACGACTTGAGGGCCCAGAATACTGCCGTAGCACCAGGATGTTGATATGGAGATCCTTTTCCTCTGGCAGCCACAGGCCTCTGGCGTGTAGACATCCGGTGTGGACTCCCCAGCCTTCCAGAGGAAGCGTCCGTGGTGACCGTCTTCTGGTATGAAGGGATTTGGAACCCTGTGCCCCAGGCGATGTTAGAGCAGATGCCCCACCACCCTATTGCCCAACTGAACACCTTGTCAAGCGGGATCTTGTCCGCGAAGCTTCCGGAAACCTGTATCCACCCAGCGTCCAGGAACTCCTGAAGGGGTCGCATGTGCAACCTGCATAGTCAGAAGAGATAGATGGAGGACATCATGCAACGACTTGATGGTCTCCACCATGGCTGTCTTCATCCACAACAGCTGCTTGAACCTTCCCTTGAATGACCGCTACCCTCTCCTCCGAGGGTGACGCCAGGCAGGACACCGTATTGAGCCTGGCTCCTAGGAAAAGGGCTTTCTGCGATGATGTTAAGCAGGACTTGGGATAGTTGATGGAGAATCCCAGATCCGTCAGTAGCTGGACGGTCGCCTCCGTGTGTCCGACGGCCAACTCCCGCAGTTGTCGAGGTATGGGTAATAAATGTATGCCCCATAGACTTAGATGGGCGGCCACCAGTGCCAAGTATTTTGGGAACCTTCTGGGGGCTGACTTCAATCCGAAAGGCAGATCCTGAACTGGTAGTGCTGACCATGAAACACGAAATTCAGAAACCTCCGGTGTTTCTTCTGAATGGGGACGTGGAAATAGGAGTTCTAGAGGTCCAGCAACGTCAAGAAGTCTCCTTCCTCCAGTTGGCCGAGAACATGTCGCAACGTGACCATCCTGAACTTTTGGGACTTTAAGTATTTGTTGAGACGTCGCAGGTCTAGGATGTGCCTCCAGCCCAGTCTTCTTTCTGACCAGAAAGTATCTGGAATAGAGACCAGAGCCGTTGGAACTAGCTCTATCGCCCCTTTTTGCAGCATGGCCCAAACCTCTTCCAGGAGCTGAGGAATGTGCTGTTCCTGACGGGTAGTCAGATCTACGGACACCTGCATTGAAACTCCAGGGTGTACCCCAGGGGGAGGGCGTCCAGCACCAATCTGTCGGTGATCATCTTCTTCCACTCGCCGATGAACTTTGTCAGCCGGCCTCCCACCGGGTGCATGCGTGGGCCCCACCCCCCTCTCCCACTGATATCCCAGCTGGTTCAGGCCCGTTTCGGAGCTGGCGTCCTGCCCTGCGGGGGCCGAGGGGGGTAACAACGCTGTCCTCCCCTACCGAAGGCCTGGGAATGGCCTCTGTAGACTTCCTGAGCCGTGGATCTGGAGGGCTGACGGTACAGAGAGGAGAAACCTTTGGCAGACCTGCTCGACTTTCCCCTGGAGCATCGAAAAGAAGAGCGATGCTGCTGGAGAGTGCCCAGGGAATGGGCCATCTCCATATCTGCCTTCCCAAGCAAGTTCTCTCCGTTGAAGGGCATGTCCAACACCTTCACCTGGAACTCCTGCTGGAAATTCGAGGCCTTCATCCAGCCTTGTCGATGAAGGCAGACACTGTTCCCCATCTGCCGGAACCTTGTATCTGCGACGACCAACGCCACTGTAATGGCGTGATCAGACGCTACTTCACCGTCCTGGAAAAGACTGATTGCCTCCATCCTTTTATCAGCGGGGAGGAACTCCAGAATAGGCCACAGCTTGTACCACAGCTCACTGTTGTACCTGGCTAGGATTGCCAGTCCGTTGCCCGCCTTGATAGTTGACGCTGCGGTGTAAATCACCTTCCTTCCCATGGCATCCATCTTCTTCCCCTCGCTGTCTGGAGGGACCGAATACGACAAGGATGGGTTAGCCAACCGTTTCCTCACGGCAGCCAATACCACAGAATCCGGCAATGGTTGCGACCACGCGCACTTGGGTGCGGAGTCTGGCACCAGATATTTCTTCTCTAGTCTATCCCGTTTGGCTGGGGCCGTGCAAGTGTTCTTCATGAGGGCCTGGACCTCTTTGCACACGTCGTCCAGAAGAGGCACTGCCATGATAGTCTTCCTGTTGGCCTCACGCCTCGGATATAAGAAACCCTCCTTCCTGGTTTCTTCTGGCACAAGCTGGAATAGCTTGTAGACACTGGAGATCATGGAGTGGAATTACCCCACCTAGTCCGATGGGGACACCGTAGGTGGCGCATCTAAATATGGAGACTCACCGTCCGTCACAACAATATCCTCATCCGTATCCATCCCTGTACCCATGTTTGGGCCTGCCAGGGGAGAAGGGGCCAGATGCAGATGTGGAGGCTGAAATGGGGGCATCTGTTGAGACATTCCTTGGCTGAGCTGGTGGGATCTGAACACTAGGCCTGCACCGTCATCGCCCTCCTCTTCCACATCCTGGTGAACCGTGTGCAAGGACGCCTGGTCCTTGTCGTCCGTGGCTGAGACCTTCATGGTTTGGCCGATAGCCTGGTAGGGCCGTTTTGGGGCCTTCTAAACCCCCCCCCCCCCATGTCCTCCCCTGCGGGGCATGAACCGGGGCCTGAGCCGGTTTACTCTCTTCCGGCGTGGCAGCAGACTTTGCCAAAGTCACTGCGGTGGCATCGCGCCTTGGGGCCAGGAATACCTTCTGAGCTGCGGGGGCTACCCTTACAGGGCCAGCTCCCTTAGCCATCGGAATAGCAGCGGCCACCAACTCTATTGTCGACGAAGTCTTATCCTGTGCCGATTGAGCATGCTTGGGCTGTTAGGCGGCCTTCTCTCCGTGGCTTCTCGGACTTCTCCCGCAGTTTAGCCTGGTTAGATGATTTCCTTTTCAAGGAGGAGCTCGATTGCCGGCTGACAATGGAGGAGGAGGGCGATGTTGATTGCGCCCTGTCCATCTTGGGACCCCACTACCGCGGTGAACTTGCGGTTCCTTGCCTTGTCTTGGGCCCCCATGGATGAGGCGTCCTCAAAGGACTTAGAATACCGCTCCTCGGAGCAAGCACGGGGCAGAGGTGCTGGTGTTCAGCCACGCCGCCAGTCTACTGTGCCTATCCCTCGTCTTCGGCAGATGGAGAAGAGAGCACAATAATCTCTTTCGGAACAAAAATAGAACCTTTTTTTAATATTGATATTTTATTTCTATCGCGCTCGTAGTGTTTCAGAGCGCAAAGCGACAAGGGAGGGGAGGGGAACAGGGGAGAAGAAAACAGCGATATTACTAGGCCCAGTGACATTGAGAACGCACAAGTGCATGGGAGAGAGGGAGCAAAAAGTGCATGGAAGGGGGGAGAAGTGGAAAGTGCGAAGCAGAGGAGAAACAGATAAATAATAATAAATAAATAATAAAGGCAACAAACAGTGGTAGTGCAGCCAGCAATTTGCAAGTGCTAGGTTTAAGGCAGCAGACAGGGTAGGAGGTCTGATAAGTGCAGGAAGAAAAAGGGGGGGGGGCTGTATGGGTACAGATACAGACCCCAGCGCAAGGGGTGGCCCCGAGGCAGTGCAGGAGGGTGGCAGGGTGGGCAGGTACCTGGGCCCGGAGGACAGAGGGTGGCAGGTACATGGTGCCAAGAGAGAACAGATAAGCAGGGGAGAGGAGGAGCGAAGGCAGAAGAGCAAGGTCTTGAGGTGCTTCCGGATCCGGAGATGGTTTACCTCAAGTTTTGGAGTAGCACGGAGGCTGTTCCAGAGGGAAGCCCCAGCCGAAGACAGATCTACCCCCAGCTCGTTTCTTTGAACAACGACTGACCCTGAGGGAGTTAGAGGAGTGAAGAGCTCAAGAGGGGAGGTATTTGCAGAGGGATAGCTGAAGGTAATTTGGACCCAGGCCCCAGCAAGCCTTGTGGAAAATGCATAAGGTTTTGAATTTAATCCTTGCATCCACTGGGAGCCGGTGGAGAGATTTCAGAGCTGGAAAGATATGATCCCAGGGCTTGAGGCCAAGGGCAAGCCTTGCAGTCCTGTTCTGGATTAGTTGCAAAGGGTGGAGAGTAGAGGCAGGTAGATTTAAAAAGAGGCTGCTACAATAGTCCAACCTAGAGAGAACCAGAGCTTGGGATACCATGAGCTTCTGGGGGAAGGAGAGGAAAGGCAGAGTACCTCTGAGGAGGTGCAGTAGGAAGTTTGACTTTTTAAAAACCTCAGATGTGGGCAGAGAAGGAAAGGGTGGAGTCAAAGATGACCCCGAGGTTCTTTGCCTCGCAGATGGAGGTAGGAGGAGGGCCAAGGGAAGCCGGTCAGAGAGTGAGGGGAAAGGATGGTGAAGGTGTGCCGATGAGGAGAATCTCTGTGTTACGCTCACCTGGTATCCACAGGGACGCCACCCAGCCGGGTTACTCACTGGTATGCTTCTCAGCTCTGCCCAGATGTGGTCTGCGGGGAAAGTTCTGCCTGATAATACAGGAGGACTGTGTTCAGGACTGACCGACCGGGGTAAGTATCCTCCCTCAACCCCCGTATGATTTCAGCCCCTCTGGGCCCTCTCCTCACCTGGTGGTAGAATTAGGCATGCTCTCCGTCCTGCCTTCTTTGCAGGGGCGCATTGTCTTTCTTGGGCGTGTGCGGTCCAGTTACTTCACTAACGCAGGCCTGTTTGATATTGTTCAGGTAGGTCTTATTGCTGTTCTTTAGTTTTGTTGCTATCCTGCATGCCTTTCTTTATTTCGAATGTCTCTGTTTCCTCCATTAGGTATGCAGAGCTTCAGCGCGGTGAACTGGCCTGGTTGAGCCCCGCTGGTAAATGATGGCGCATTAAGAGTGCTATGATGTGGTAAGTAAGCGCTATGTGCAACGCTGCAAAGTCTTGCCTTTGCTAACCTGTGTTTTCCTTCCTTGTAGGTCGCGGTGTTCATCAGCGCGAGTAGAATGTCCGGAATCTGCCAGCCGTGAGGCGACCAGCCAGGTAAGTCTTTTGAGCAGTTCGTAATTTACAAATGTCTCTACTGCTTTCTTTAATGTTGCCTCTATCTTCCTCTTTCAGGTCGTGCTGTCCGGGAGGCGTGCTGATTCAAGGAAGCTTTTCTCAGAAGCTGCGAGTGGGTGAAGATGAAGACTGCAGGTAAGATGCTGCTGCTAATGATGTTCCTTTTGTCTCCTTGCAGGTTCTGCTTCTCCGAGGTTCGAGGGAATAGCTGGACATGGTGAGCGTCACGCTGCAAGCTGCAAAGTAACGCAAAGCGTGTTGTCTTGCTCGGGTGTGGTTTAAATAGCCCCAACAAAATAGTCCAGGTAAAGTAGTCCCTAGGCTACCACACCCAAAACACTAGATCGCATAGCTTGGTTCCTGGGAACCAAGCTATGTGGATGCCTCCATGCTGGCTGGCAACTCAATAAGTAGTTCCCAAGCACATGTTTCTCATGGTGTATGAGCCTGGCGCCATAGGTGCCAGGAGAGGCCCCAAGAGGATTTTGCAAAAGGATGCCTGGCTCTAGAGGCCCGAGTCTCCACCTGGCCATTCAGACAAAGATCATTGGCGGCACACCAGTCTTGAATGGCAGTTAGGCAATCAGAGATGAGAGAGGGAGAGGAGGTGGCCGAGGGCAGCCTGCAAATGAGTTGAGTGTCGTCAGCTTAGCACTGGAAATTTGAGCAGAAAATGGCAAAGCAGTGGCCGAGAGTTGCCAGGTATTTGGTTGAAAAGCCAGGGGGAGAGGTTAGATCCCTGGGGAACACTACAGGCAGAGAGGAAGATGGATGATAGGAAGGACCCAAGTTGGACCTGGGAGGGTCAATCAGCGAGGAAAGAGGTCAACCAGGCCAGAGCCTGATCAGTGATACCAAGGTTTTCACAGAGACGGTTGAGCAGGATGGTATGGTTGACCGTGTCGAAGGCAGAAGAGAGATCGAGGAGGATGAGGACAGAGGGAATGTTGGAGTCAAGGTTGGAGAGCAGATCTTCACAGGTGTTCAGGAAAGCAGTTTCCGTGCTTCTGGCAGCTCTGAAGCCAAAAAAAGATGGTCATGGAGACAGCCAACAGAATTGGAATGAAGGTTAAGCTGAGAGATGGCCAATTTTTCCAGGAGTTTGCCCAGAAAGGGAGTAATGGAAATTGGGTGAAGGTTAACTGGACAAGAAGGACCAGCTGTGGGTTTCTTGAGAAGGGGATGCACAAGGGAGTGCTTCAGAGGGCAGGGGAAGGATCCCGAGGCAAAGGAGTGGTTGCTAAAATCAGTAAGGGCCGGAGCGAGGGTGTCAATGTGGTCCTTGATGGTTTTAGAGGAACCGGGATGAACCTGTTTTGACGAGGCTTTCATAGAGGAAAGGACGAGAAGGATGGTGGGGGAGGGGGGCTAAAAGAGGGACAGCAAGCACAGATGGAGAGGGGAAGAGGAGGGGTGGGGGTGGAGAGGGTGGACAGGATGGCCTGGGTTTTTGAAAAAAGTGAGAGGCAAGGGCATTACAAAGAGCCTGGGAGGCAACAGGAAGGGTAGAGACCGCAGCAACGTTGGCCAGCTACTTGCAGATTTTATAGAGTTCAGCCGAGTTGTTAGATGCTGCAGAGACACGAGTTTGAATGTGGACTCTCTTCTTGGTGAGGACAGAGAGTCCCTTGCAGAGCAAACTCGAGGACTCCCAACACAGAAGCGTGCAGTAAAAATCTCAAGACGGCTGCCAGAGGACGGGCTTAGGGAGAGAGTTGTCATTGGATGGGGCAGTATGACCCAGAGGACAGCGATCAGGTTACAGGAGAAAGACAATTTGAAAGTGAAAGTTAAACTTTCTTTTACCAAGGATTCCCAGCCTGGCGACAGGGAATATTCATGAGCATGTGAATCCATGCCAGGCCCCATGCTGAGAAGTGGGACTTCTTAGTAAGGTCTATTATGTGAGGGGTGAATGAGAGAGCAGAGTTGATGACCCCAAGGTTTTTGGCTTCACAAGAAGGTGAAGGTAAAGGGGCCCAAAGAGGGTGGCCAGAGGATAGGAGGAAAAGAGGGCATAGGTGTCCCAATGAGGAGGTTCTCCATTTTACTAACATTGAGATCATTCACTACACAACACGCCTCAATGGTGGACAGACAGTAAGGGATGAGAGAGGAGGAAGAGGGGGAGATAAGAGGGCAGTTTGAAGGAAAGCTTTGTGTCTTCGGCATAACACTGGAAAGGAGGAAGTCAGGTGATCAAGAGGGGCGAGATAGATGTTAAAGAGCCATGGCGATAGGATAGAGACCTGAGGGACGCAACACCTAGAGAGGATGGTGGCAGAGAAAGGGCCCAGTTTCAACTGGGAAGGGCATTTAGTGAGGAAGGAGGTCAGCCAATCCAGTGCCCCATCAGTGATGCTGAGGGTGTCACTGAGCCGTGTTATGCGGATGGAAAGGTCGACTGTGTTAAAGGCAGAGGAGAGATCGAGGAGAATGATAACAGCAGGAGAGTTGGAGTCCAGATTTGCGAGCATGGTTTCACAGGTGTTCAGGAGAGCAGTTTCCATGCCACTGGATGCCCGGAATCCAGATTGATGGTCATGAAGGCACCCAACAAGTGTGGCGGGTCAGTTGGGGAGGGCCACCTTTTCCAAGAGTTATCCCAAGGAGGTAGTAGAGATAGCACGAAAGCTAGCCAAGCAGGAGGTGGTCAGCAGATGTTTTTTTTGGAAAGGGTGCACAAGGGAGTGCTTGAGGGATAGAGGGAAGGAGCCAGTGGTGACTGAGTGGTTACAGAAGTCAGCAAGAGCTGGGGCGAGAGCAGACATGTTGTTCTGTAGGAGAAGGGGAGCACCTGTTTGGAGAAGGCCTTCACAGAACGGACCACTTTAGAGACCTTATCCGGGGCTATAGGCAGGAGAGAGGAGTGTGGCAGGAGGGGGGCCAAGCGAGGCAGGGGAGCAGGCGTGGGAGAGGAGATCGGGATGGACAGGATGTCCTGAGTTTTGGATGTGAAGATGGAGGCCAAGGCAGTACAGACTAAGGAGAGGTGGAGACTCCAAGTGTATTGGCGAGTTCCATGCAGATTTTGAAAACTTCGGCCATGTTGTTAGTGGCTCCATAGATGCGGTCTTGGATGTGGGCCCACGTCTTGGACCGGATAGAGAAGCGATATTGCCTTTGGAGCAGGCGACAGGCCAGTTTGTCAAAGGATAAGCCCAAGGTCTGCCACTTCCGTTCAGCAACTCTACACTTGCATTTCAGAGATGCTAGATAGGAGTCATACCAGCTGTTTTTGTTGGAATGTTTTAGGTGGATCCTCATGGCAGGGGCAAGGATGTCAAGGGTGTTGGAGATGGCAAGGTGCAGGTTAGCAAGAACAGAGTAAGAGGGAGTGGGGGGGGCGAAGGTGGAGACAAAAGCAGCGACTGACACTTGCTTCATCAGTTGAATGACAGTGAAGGAGGCTGGCAGTGCAGGGGGTGGCTCGGATAGAGGGCAAAGGGGCCCTTGGTAGGAGAGAAGTGTGGTCAAACCAGGAGATGGGGTGGTGGCGACCGGATCAGAGATCGGAATGGCAATAGAGATTAGGGCATCGAGAGTGTGGACAGCAGAGTAAGTCGGGCCAGTAGGAAGAATAGTGAGAGTGAGGGAGCCACAGAGGACCTGCAACTGATAGGTGGATGATTCAAGAGCGTCAAAGTGGATGTTGAAGTCACCAAGGAGGACGAGGAGTTTGGAAGAAGGGTTGAAAGGGATGATGCAAGGTCAGCCCATTCAGAGAGGAAGAGGGAGATAGGGCCAGGGGGTCTGTAGATAGTGGCGAGGGAGAGAGAGAGAGTAGGTGAGACCACAAGCCTAGAGACAATGCATTCAAAGAACAAGTTACTTCTTACCTGGTAACGTTCTTTCGACGGGATGTTCCTCTGACGTATTCCTTATGTTTGATAATACGTTTCCAGCTTGCTGGCCTCGGACATTTTTTCTCTAGAGGGCGCTACGCGTCGACGTCCGCCGAGTCGATGTCCCTCGACGGCCACCGTATCGGCGCCGACGTCACCATGCCCATAAATAGCCACGCGCTGGGTCCGTTGCTCAGTTCCATTTTGTAGCATAAGAAAAGTCATGCCTGAATTGGTTAGTGACCTTGAAGGAGCATACGCTGCAACCACAAGGGAAGTTATCACTGCGGGGATGGTTGGGAGGGGCGATAAGGAATACGTCGGAGGAACATCCCGTCGAAAGAACGTTACCAGGTAAGAAGTAACTTGTTCTTCGAAGGGATTGTGTTCTCCGACGTATTCCTTATCTTTGATAGACTCCCATAGCAGTGGCATGTAATTGGAGGTGGGAGTGATAGTGTTATGTATCCCTTTAGGGATGGACCGAATGTAATAGGGCCTTGCCAAATCTGGTCTCTTGAGCAGTGGAGGAATCCAGATTGTAAAATGTTGTGAATGTATGTGCGGACGACCATGTGCAGCCGCACATCTGTCCCGGACCGGTACCCCTCTTTGGAGAGCCGAAGAGGCTGCGATACCCCTGGTTGAATGAGCCCTGAGATTTTGGGGTGGCTCTTTCCCTGCTAGTCTATAACATTCCAGGATGGCCAAAATAATCCGCCTGGAGATGGTTTGTTTTGTTATGGGTAGTCCCAACTTGTGACCTGAGTATCCTACAAACAGTTGGTCTGCTTGCCTGATCCTAGCCATTCTGCTGATGTAAAAGCTGAGAGCTCGCCTAGGGTCCAGCCTATGTAGACTTTCCTCCTCTTTCCCTGGATGGGGAGGAGGGTAGAACGAAGACAAGGTCATTTTCTGAGTAATATGAAATTCAGAAACCACCTTTGGGAGGAAATTCGGCTTCACCTGTAGGACAACTTTGTCCTTGTGGAAGATTGTATGTGGGGGTTTACAGGAGAGAGCTTGTAGCTCGCTCACCCTCCTAGCAGATGTTAGTGCTACCAATAGGACAGTGGTTCGAATGGAGTGCCCATTAAGAAGTTTAAGACTAAATTTAAGTCCCATAAGGGAACCTGGAATGGTTTTGGAGGGTAAACATTAGTTAGTCCCTTGAGAAATTGTACTAAAAGAGGAATTTTGAAATACGATGGTTCCTCCGCAGTGCGCTTGAAGATAGAAAGCGCTGCAAGATAGCCTTTTACAGTGCCCACTTGAAGGCCTGAGTTTGCCAAGTAGAGTAGAAACAATAACACTGTTGGTGTACCACATGAAAAAGGGTCGATATTCTGTTCCCTACACCAGCTGCAAAATGTGTTCCAACTGCAGCGGTATAAAGACTTTGTTGCTGGTCTTCTGGCCGAAAGCAACACCTCCATGATGTCATCAGGGAGATCCCAATCCTTGTACCTCAACCTTTCAGAAGCCAAGCGTGAAGGTTGAGGGTTCTGGTGTCTGGATGGAGAACCTGACCTCCCTTCTGCGAGAGAAGATTCTCTTTGAGTGGAAGACGGATTGGAGGACAGATGGACATATCTAGAAGGTCCGCGTACCACGTTCTCCTGGCCCAATCCGGGGCAATTAGGATCATGGTTTTCCGGAATCTTCTCAACCTCCTGATCATTTGAGGAATAACAGGGACTGGTGGGAACGCGTAAAGGAGTGGAAACTCGCAGTCCACTACGAACGCATCTCCTAGAGCTCCTCTCGGGGGAAATTCCCTTGAACAGAACAGATCGCACTTCCTGTTGGTGCTTGTGGCGAACAGATCCACCTGAGGGGTTCCCCAAAGGGTGAAGATCTCTTGAAGGACTTCCTGAGCTAGCTCCCACTCGTGGGAGACTGCTCTGCCTGCTCAGAGCGTCCGCTGTCAAGTTCTTCTCTCCGGCTAGGTGGACTGCCGATAGAGAGATTCCTTCTTGGATTGCCCAAAACCAGAGCTGCATCGCCTCTCTGCACAGTGGCAGTGATCCTACGCCTCCTCTTTTGTTGAGGTAGTGCATGGCCACCGTGTTTTCCGTCATTATCAGGACATTTCTCCCCTGTACTGATGGCAGGAAAGCTTTCAGCGCTAGTCTGATCGCTCTCAGCTATAATAGGTTGATGTGTAGTCTGGACTCCGATGGAGACCAACGACCGCTGATGGTCAAGTCGTTGGCATGGGCTCCCCACCCCATGAGTGAGGCGTCTGTGACTACGGTTATCTCCGGCCATGGTTGCCAAAACAGTTCTCCTTTCAAGATGTTCTCTGGATAGGCCCACCATTGCAGGTCGCGGGCTACCTTGTCCGGAATCCAGAGGAGATCTGTCATTCTTCCTGAGAACTGCGACCACTGACTTCTCAGTGCCCACTGAAGAGATCTCATTCTCAGGCGAGCCTCTGGCACAAGGAAGATGCAGGATGCCATGAGGCCTAGCAACCTCAAAAAGTCGAGGCTGGGAGACGTTGGGCATTTTGAAACTTGGTGACCATCTGTAGGATATCTTGCCGCCACTACCGACATCAGCTTGGTGAAGACCCTCGGGGCGGAGGCCAGCCCAAACGGCAGAACTCGAAATTGATAATGAGAGTTGCCAATTGCGAACCTCAGGTATTTCCTCTGTTTGAGATGGATTGGCACATGGAAATAAGCATCCTGAAGGTCCAGAGATACCAGCCAATCCTGGAGCTGGAGGGCCTGAAGGATCTGAGAGAGTGTTACCATCTTGAACTTGTCCTTCCTGAGGAACTTGTTCAATTCTCGTAAGTCCAGGATGGGTCTTAGTCCTCTGTCCTTCTTTGGTATGAGAAAGTAGGGGGAGTACCAGCCCTTGTTCCTGTCTGCTACAGGTACCGGTTCTATGGCACCTTTCTCTAGCAGGTCTATAATTTCCTGCAAGAGGAGCCGATCTGGAACTTTTAGAGAGCTGTTCCCCCGGTGGATGACTCTGAGGAATGTGTAGAAAGGGTAGGCAGTAACCTTGGGCAACTGTCTCCAATGCCCAAGCATCTGACGTTATAGCCTGCCATTCCGTCAGATGGTGAGTCAACCTGTCCCCTACAGGTGTATTGTGTGGGAAGGCCTCAGAGTGGTTTGGGGGCGGCTGATGCAGATGCCAAGGGTTAAGAGGCACCTGCTGCGGTCTTAGTACTTTTGACCCGTCCACCTCGGGTGGATCTCCTTTGGCCTCTTTGAGCCGGCTGTTCTCTGCCTTTCCCGAATGCGGAATAATAGCAAAAGGACTTTCCTCTCCGAGGTTCCTGAGGGGCGAAAAGGAGTTTGGCGGATAGCAGCTCCTAAAGATTTTGCTGCTGTTTTAGAAGTCTGTAACATTTCCAGACTGTCATCATCCTTTTTCCCGAATAACGAAGAGCCGTCAAAGGGCATATTCAAAAGTCTGGCCTGTACATCAGGGGCAAAGCCCGACTTTCGCAACCACGCATGCCTGCGGATTGTTGTACTTGCCGCCATGGCCCTGCTGATACTGTCAGCGGAATCGATGCGAGTTTCAAGTGATTCGCACATGGCATCTTTGCCATCTTTAATAATGTTAAGGAAGGCTTCCTTCTCCTCTCCTTCGGGTATGCAGTCAGCCGCTGATGAAGCACACTTCCATAGTGTGTGACTGAACCTGGCGAGCGTACAGGTGGTGTTGATGGACGCTATACTACAGGCAGAGAAGACTTTCTTTGCCATAGAGTCGTACCTCCTGTCATCTCTATCCTGTGGGACAGTAGGGTAAGCGGTCCTACTGCTAGATGAAGTTGCCGCTTGAACCACCAGGCTCTCTGGGGTCAGGTGTTTTGATAGGTATTCAGGGTCAGCAGCCGCTACCCTATACTTGGTTGACAATCTTTTATTGACTGCTGGGATAACTTCGGGAGTTTCCCCAATTAGATGCAATTTTCCTTTGTAAGGCTGCATGGAAGGGGACCACCGGGTCCTCCTGTGGGCCTTTGTCCAATATATCTGTTAGGTTATCCTGTTGGAAAACAGGTGAAGGCGCAGACCAACCCATAAACTCATTCTTGCCATCAGGGTTATACATGGTGTTTAGGCATGTTCCCCTGGGTCTGGCTTAACAAATTCCACTTCTGGGGAAGTGTCCAGCCCACTTGCCCCATGTAGTGACTCCTGTAGTTCCTTCAGACTTCTTTCCTCAGAGGTGAAACCCTCTGCAATAGGCAGTGTGGTCCTCTGTAACCCGAATGTTTTCCGGTCCGAATCTTCCCCCTTCTTCATAAATTGAAGAAAGCCCAGGGTATTCTGACCTCTGAAATGGAGTAAAACCCATTTCTAAGGCAGAAGGAGCCAAACTCGTCGTTATTGGACGAGAAAACGTCAATGTCGTCGACGCCGATGTAACAGGCTTCGAAGGCGCCGAAAACGGCGTCGAAAAAACTGGAAGAGTCTCGAAGAACTCGAGAGGATCGGGATCGTACTCGAGGACATCGACGACGGTCTCGGCGTCGTGCCGGAGGCCCTTGAAATCACCGTTGGCTGTGGGGTGGCCTTGGTCCTCTCTTTCATCAGCGTCGACGATGGCGTCAAGTCGATCGACCGACCGATGCGTCAAGGAACCCTGCGACAACCGTGCGTCAGAGGAATCTTCGCCGACGGCGAAGACGGTGCCTTCCTACCCGATGGCTCATGGCGCTCTCGGGTGGAATGTTTCGCCGGGTGCTGCGACTCACAGCGTTTTGATTTTTTGGGTTTTTCTCCCGGGGTATCACCCTCAGCTGTCTTCGAGGGGGTCGAGGCTGCGTTCTCGAAGACGCTTAACATTTTCTTTCTGAATTCCTCCCACTCAGCTTGAGAACTGTGTTTGGTGGGACAGGAGACTCTTTCTGGGGACACAGAAGACGAGGAATGGGACCTTCGACGTCTCTTTTTTGAGTCACTTGATCTCGACGAATGGTGGGAGCTGCTTCGAGATCTAGAATGGGAATGTTTTCAACGGCGAGGAGACGAATGCCTCGACTCAGCCGACGAAACTTTCGAGGAGGTTTTGGCTGACTTACCTCTCTCGAGCTTCCCCTTGCGCTCTTTCAAGGCTTTCGCCGTCATGGACATGCAGTCCTCACACTCCCAAGCACCATAAGCAAATCCTGTGTGGATCCGTTATTGACATTTTTTTACCGCAGTCTCGACATTTCTTGAAGCCGGATCGCGGCGTCGTCGGTTCTGATGAAGAAGCCATCGAGAACTATAAGGTATATTCGAGTAGAAATAGATAGTTATCCTGACTGAACTGAGCAACGACGTTCCGAGGCCCCACGAAGCGCGGAAAAACGGAACTGAACGGACGCAGCGTGTGGCTATTTATGGGCATGGTGACGTCGGCGCCGATGGCCGTTGAGGGACATCGACTCGGCGGACGTCGACGCGCAGCGCCCTCTAGAGAAAAGATTTCCAAGGCCAGCAAGCTGGAAACGTATTATCAAAGATAAGGAATGTGTCGGAGGACACAATCCCTTCGAAAGAGGAGTAAGATTAAGCTGGAATGGTGGAAGCAGGGGCCCACTCCGGGAAGAGCAGGGCCACTCCACCCCCAGGCCTGTTGGGTCTGGGTTTGGAGAGGATTGTGTATCCCCCCCAGGAAGAAGTGTGTGAAGCCCAGTGAAGGAGCTGGCATTGAACCACGTCTCGGTAAGAGCAAGGACGTCCAGGTCAAAGTCTTCAAGAAGCAGACCGATATCAGAGGAGTGTTTGAAAGCAGAGCAAGATTTCAGGGTAGCTAAGAGAAGCTGGTTACCACCTTTGAAGGTTTTCCAGGCGTGTGTACAGGGGTGTGGCACTCCCATAAGTGGTGGTGGAGAGGTGAAGGGAGAGAAAGCAGGTGTGGCAGGAGAAGGGAGGAAGTTTGTGAGAGAAGGTAGGCGCCGGTCGAGAAAGAGAATGGTAGGCAGAGAACCATGGGCCATGATGGTGCTATTGTGATGGAAATTAATGATACACCCAGAGGATGAGAAGTATGCAAGGAGTACTTCCCACCTGGTGCATCATTGATGGGTGATGAGGAAAAGGAAGGAGTAGAGACCAGATGGGTGGTCCAAAGGTTGGGGCCAGGGACAGTGAAGAGGATGTCCATAATAGTCTGTCTGGAAGTGGCATTGACATAAGTGTCAGCGGTAAGTCCAGAAGACTTTTTTCAGCTTTTTTCTTCCAGACCTCGAGAGAGAGGTAGGATAGGTGATGGAATAGCAGTTAGAGTAGATAGGAGGGATGGATAGTGCCGTTGGGGATCTAGGGCAGATCCACATATCAAGTGGGAGGGAGATACAGCTTGCAGTCAGGCTGCAGAGCAAGGGAGGCTGGATTCAGGGACGCGATCCAAGGGCAGGTCCTGTGGGCTGCTTACTGTTGCAGCTTGCTAAATACTCACTGACATGGAGCTTATTCTAAGGGGAGGAGCCAAGATAGTGCCAGAGTTACATGGTCTGCTCTGGAGAATGTGTGGGGACTGCTCCGGTCCTGGGCTGAAGTAAACATCAGGGTTTGTGGGGAGAGATGTACATGAAGCAAAATCGTGCAGCCTTCATCTTTGTAGCCGCTGTGGAGGACTGCTGGAGGAGCGGTGAAGCGCAGAGGAGTAGGTGAAGGCTAAACTAACGAGGACCAGTGGGTTCTACCTGGATAATGTTGGGCCGAGCACAGCCTCAGCTCTGCGTGGCTGAGCGAGGAGCCATCTGCCTGCTGGCATCAACAGGACACTCCCTACCCATGTGTGCTGGGGCTTCCATGGCCGAGACTGTGGCTGAGATGGCTGCTCCTGTGGACTGCATAGCAACCAGCCTACATCGCTGAGATGCTCCTTCCAGTGCACTGAGGGTTCTGAACTGAGGTGGCGAGCTCTCACGGTGGGAGCAGACCACCAGAGCCTTTGCCTGGAGGCCAGTGTGAGCTGGGACTAGTAGCCCGTGGGAAGGGAGGACTTCTTGAATTGGCACCCAACAATCATCACGCTTTGAATATAGACATAGGGCAGTCATATTGAATCCACAGGCAGTTCAAACTTTCCCAAGAAAAAGGTTTGCATCCATGAACTACAGAAAAAATGTGTTCCACAACCTTTTTTTTTTTTTAAAGCTGATTGGGTATCGTGCTTGACTGATTTTTGAGACACTGCTCATAAATGGTCAAACATTACTGAATCGGCATAAATCCACAAAAGAGGCCTAGACACCATTCCTCCTGGTCTAGTCTGTAACTGGGGGAGGCGATTCACCCAAAATAGAGTGATAGTTTTGGCAAACAATTTGCCCCTTAAAAACTGCTTTGCAAGGGGATCGCTCAGGTCTTGAAGATCAATGGAAAGGCTGGTAACAATCTTGACAAAGGTATCCCTCTCTAAGCTCTCCCTCGAATGCTGATTAGTGGCTCCTGATATTTGAAGAAAAGATGCAGATCTCGGACAAGATTAATTCACTCTCCATAGCAAAGGAACAGATGCATCAAGCGATTGACAAATTGCAAGACACGAATGGAGGTGAAGGGTATCGATGCTGCAGGACACAAAGATGTATATAGACACACTGGTTGAGCTACGGAATATTGTCAAAAAGCAAGTGATTTGGACGACAGATACAGGAACAAGGTATGCGCTTTTCTTGGCTTGCCGGTGGGGATGGCGAAAGGAAACATGGAATCATTTTTTGGGAAAATCTGATCCCCTCAATATTTTATAAGAACCCTGAAAGGTGTACAGGATGATGGGGCACACAGACAACTCACCCAGTGACAGTGAACAGGGGCACCCCCTTTTCCACTGGGTGGAAACCATCAGGATAAAGTAGGCTTGTATGGTAGAACAATGGAACATAAGTAAAATACGATTCTATCCAGATTTTAGCATGGAAACACAAAAATGGAGTAAGTGAAGAAAGTACTACATGCTAAGGGAGTTCCCTGTGATTGTTGCTTCTGGCGCGCCTGCGAATCGAGAGGGTGCAAAACACTTCTTGAACAAACCCAAAGCAGTACTTGACTACAATTAAACTATGACCAAGTTCAAATGACTGAGCATAGCACACTGTCACATTAAAATATGGGCAACTGAAAGTATCCTTGGGCAGCTGGAGGCGGTCCCTGGAGCTCCAAATTATATTTCAAAAGCGTGCAACTTCTTACATATGTTATTGTTGAACTGAGTGTTCCAATACCAATACTTTGGTTTGGTACAGGAATTGGGTCGAATTGCTGAGCTGTGGTTCCTACAGCTGGGAGGGCTTATTTATGCACTTGGCCGGCAGTCCTGCTAATCAGTGATAGAATCCTAAGTTTATCTGTTGTTGGAGATTATTAAGGAGATTTTCTTTTTGCAAATCTTACTCTTAGTCCCGAGCCTCCCAGCACTACCGCTAGACTCACTGGAAAATGTTCATGGACTTTGAAGGCAAGAGACTTTCTCATTCACCTCCTGCGTTCACTTTTGTTTTGGGGGACACTAGAGTCTCTTTTTGAAGATCTGTTGTGGGGGAGACTTCTCCCCTTAGTTTTGGCTTCCATGCTTTTCCTGTGGCAGCATCCCCCCACATCTTATGTGGTGTGCTGCCAGGGACCCCTAGGGTCCTTTTTCCAATGTCCTTTTGGGTTCACTGCCCAGAGGCCCGTAACAAGACGTGCATCTGTTAGGTCTCAGTGACAGTCTCTCCTTGTTGTGGAATGAAACTTCTGTGTTCCCCCTACATTCTTAAGTCTCCACAGGAACCTAGAGACAATCGACAGTGATCACCCTTGAATCTGTGACCCTGCATGGGGACAACGACTCTTAGTAAATCACTGGGGAAGATGTGCCCATCACCTGGGACTGTTCTCAACTTTCTATGGGTTTGGGGCCTGAGATCACATCTCTAGAATGCCCCCCCCAACCTCCCATACATTTATTGGGTTTGCATTGGGTGCAAAAGTCCTGCTTACCTTAGTGCTATTGGAAGGTGGCCCGGGTAAGTGCTTCTTTACGTCATCCTTTGGAACCGAAGAGGTGGTAGCTGTGCCTCCATTCACTACAAACCGACTTAAGATGCTTATATCCCGATTTTGTTTGTTGCATCTGCTCTGCACTAACAACTTCGTTACTTTTCCTGCATTAGCTGACTGGACCCTACTGGACTACTCACCTCTTTCCTCAGGAACCTTTTGAGACACTTAAAAGACTACCATAGACTTGGTACAGTCTAGGGTTGGACTTCTTAAGTTTTAGTATATGGTGCTAGGTGCCAACAATTATAAGGCCTATGTTTTGACCTGGGTTTAACATCTGTCCTTCCTACTTTGATGAATGCATTCATTTTTCTAATAACTGTTTGTGATTCAAAATTAGTGTAGCCCTAGTGAGTTATTTAACGGTCAGTTGTATATGTGTACTTAAGTATTTTTACTTTGATTGAAATATTTAAAGAGCCTTAGTGTAGTATTGTAAAATAGTTCTATTTTTCAAACTTACCTGTATCGGTCCTGTGTCAGCTCTACTTACAACTGTGCTGCATTCCTCCTTAGTTCAACCTTGCTGCTTGGTCAAAGGGCTGTGAATAACCTTGCTAACTTTAAGTTGGTTTTTCATAATCCTACCACAGGCAGTGACTTGGAAATAGCCTCCTAATAGGATGTTTAATGTTTTGCTATGTTATTCCAAGTATTACTTTACCAGCAGGAAGAGGTGGGAGAGGGGCAGTCAGGCAACACAGGATGCATCCACTGTGATGTATTGTTGCAATCCGAGTCAGGGACTAGAGGGGGGTAGACAGCAGGGGCTTTGTTGACACATGCAGTAACTGAAAAGACTAAAAGCTTAGCAAATGGCTTCAGGTTGAAATTCTGAAATGTGCGCCTTAGGGAATAAAGGCTCCTCTGACAGACGTTGGATTTTCTACACAACCAGGATGGGTGACCGATCACTTTCCTGCAATGTCAAGGGAATTATATGCGTAGAGAAGAGGACAAAGATATCATCTTATTTGTAGGAAATGCTTAGACATTGTGATGCTTCAGGAAACATATCTGATAGCGGAAGAACATGTTAAGCTATTTTGAAGAAGGGTGGTGTAAATGGTCAGTGGCTAGTTTACATCATGTGCAAGGGGTTTATTAATTTGAGTGAAGGATCTGTCCCATTACAGATCAGGAAGTTGTGCAGGGGAAATGTGTTGGTATTGTGGGAATGCTATGCAATACACCAACTCTGCTCCTCCGCTCATACACTCCAAGCACTGATAATTCACACTTTGCTAAAATGCCTGAGGTTTTGATTAAACATTTGGATTACCGGTTACGGTGGGCGGGAGATTTTAATTGTGTTCTTCAAAGAGATTTTGACACATCCAGAAGTAGGAGCAGAGAAGTAGGAAACACTTCCATATCATTGTTACAAGTTCTGAAATATAAGACCTTAAGGAACTATGGTGATATATGCACCTTATAGATAAGAGTTACACTTATTATTCCACCACACAACAGTAATGTAGCTGAATAGATTTTGGGCTAAACCTGGTTAAGTGAGGGCATACTGTTTGTTCAGCTAAACCTCTTGATAGAACGTTATCGGACCATACACAGTTCATTGTACAGACAGAGCCCCATTTACAGAATGGAAGTTCCGGGTTGAATCACTGGCTGATGCGACTGAGGTGACATATGACAAACATTATATACCTGTAATCGTCGGATGCTTTTATATCCTTAAATTCATAGGCTTGGCATAGGCCAAACACACAACACTGCCGTTTTAACAAATGGAAAAGGTTTGAGCTGTGGTGTAAAAGATCCAACTTTAACCCAATTGAATTCACACCTTCACAAATAGTACATTACCTGTTATACTTGTAGGACAAAGGTTTAATTTTAATTCATTAAAGGTCCATCTAGCAGCATTGTCTGCATATACAACATAGCAAAGCCAGGTTTCATTGCTCTTCATGCCTGCAGTAGATGGGATCTGCGAAGTTTTCATCTTTGGTAGATTAATATGATTCGTTGGTGGTTATAATATGAGGGTTTGTCTAGACATGAGATTGACACACTAGGGGAGATTGCGCTCAAGAGCTATGGTTAATGGGATGTAGTGATCTGCAGTCTAGCATGTTAAATGGGATGATATAATAGTTAATAGGGAGAAGAGGGAAATGCAGTGCAATGGTAGTCATGTGCATTTATATGGGATTGATGGGCCTACAGCTGTGGTGTTTTCTTCCAAATATGCCATGCTTGGACGACGACATTAAGGTGCAGAACAGTTGGTTCTTTGGATACCGACCAGAGCTCATGAGTGGTGTGGTATTTAGCGTTTTGAGTATGAAATGTTGCGTCTACTCAGGATTGCTTTTATTCGTGCTATCATTTGCTGGAGAGTTGTGGGAATTCATTTAGGCCAAATAGTATTTTTAAATTCATTTTGGATTTGACCAAATGTGGTCTGTGGCACATTTTTGGACTTTCTATAGGCTGACCAAAGGGAGTGGGGGGGGGTAGTCCCTTTCTGCATATAGCTGGAAGGGATGTTCTGGATGGTTCAAGCCCAGGAGGGTTTTTTGTGTTTTTTTATTTTTTGTTTTATTTCTTAACTTGACTATAGGTTTAGGTAGTATTGTGTCTTGTGAATTCATTGCAAGGACTGGGAAACGGAATCTACCCATGTCTTACACTTATCAGAGGAATTTCAAGGTGGTATCTTGGAATGTGAATGGTGCACATTGCGCTGTCAAGAGGAAGGTGATTTTGAGTAAACTAGGGGAGTTGGGAGTGGATGTCGCGATGCTTCAGGAGACTCATCTGTGGGAAGCGGATATAGATATGTGGAAAAAGGAGTGGGTTGGTGATGTTTATGGTTCGTCGTTCACTACTGGTTCTAGGGGTGTGTGTATTCTTTTTAGGAAGAGTCTCCAGATCACTGGGGTGAAGTGTGTGAAGGATGGGGATGGAAGGATAGTATGTGTCACTGCACATATTCAGGATGCTCAGTATTGTTTCTACAATATATATGCTCCGAATGGGGGTGATGGTAGTTTTTTGTAGCATTAGCGCAAATGTTGCAGAATGTAAATGCGATTAATGTAATTTTGGGAGGGGACTTCAATGTTGTTTTGGAACCTGAACTTGATAAAAGTGTGGGGGGTGCGGACAGTGCCAAGGATCTGAAAATAACAGCATTAAAGAGACTAATTGCTGAATGGAACCTCACAGATGTTTGGAGATTGCAAAACCCTTCAATGAGACAATATACTTTCTTCTCTGCAAGGCATAATGCTTACTCGAGAATTGACCTCCTTATGACCTCTGGCCTCTGTACACAATCATTCCAAAGGGGAGACATCGGATCACTACTTATTTCGGATCATGCTCCAATCTCCATAGACTTGCAATTGACCTTCCCGGTTCCTAAATCTAACACCTGGCGGATGAATGTTTCCCTCTTGGACGATGATGAAATTGTGGACAAAATTGTTCAAGAGACGAGATTCTTTATATCTGTGAATTGGACTGGTGAAGTGTTATGAAGACGAATGAGTCTCAGGTAAGTCTTCATATAAGTATTTATTTAAGTAAAAAGGATGAAAAGACCCCCCACAGCTGAGGACCTTTCTGCTCCAGTGCAAAGATACCAACTGACAAACATAGAACATTGAAACAACATAAAGGCTCGCAGGTTGGTTCTATGACATCACCAGAGCTACTTGAACCAGATTTACATAGCATTCTAATTAATGCCTATTATGCATTACTCTCTGAATAAGCAACTTCACAACACATCTCCCCTTTTTATTTTTAAAGATGCACATGCATAACTCCATTCCTCACCTTTGGCTCACCTCACCTCGGACCTCTCTTCACAGTAGCAACTCTATTTTTGTTCCAAACCTGACCACCATCTACTCGCACTGCACCTTTCATAACTGCAATTACTCTAACTGGGTCAGAGTATAATGGCTCTCCCTTCCTCTTTACCACACCCTTCTTTATTCTTACCCAGTCACCTAGTTCCACATGTAATTCCTTCCTTCCTCTCTTCTTGTTTTCTCTCACAACCCATTCACTCTTCTTCTTTTTCATAACATGTCTCACTTGATCAATAACCACATCCGAATCTCTGCTCCTCCCTAACCATGGAGGACATGCCATAGAGGACGGTTTTCTACCCCTCATTAACTCAAAAGGGGACAATCCAGTGACTGAGTGTGGCGCCATGCGCAAAGCCCACATTCTATTTTGAATGGTTACTAACTTGTCGAAACCACACTGTTCACCCATTCGTACACTCTCCATCACACATCTATTCAACCTTTCTACCATTCCATTAGTTTCGGGATGATATAATGCTGCCCTCTTATGGTCTACTCCACACTTCTTTAGATATGCAGGGAACATACCTCCCATAAATTGAGTTCCATTATCCGTGAGAACGCTTTCAGGTAACCCTTCAGTCGCAAAAATTTCCTGCAACACCTTCACCATGTTTTCTCCTGATACTTCACGAACAACCTTGAATTCTACCCACCTCGAAAATAAATCAACCACAAGCACCACATACTTTCCTCGTCCATATCCTAGCTCAACAGGACCTAAAATGTCCATTGCTGTTTCACTCCAAACCTTAGTTGGAACACCTACATCAATGAGAGGTTGTTTTCTAGCTTCCACTCCCTTCCCACTCTTGATGCAAAACTGACATTCTGCCAGTCGATTCTCAACTTCCCTGTCAAATCCCGGCCACCAATAATCCGATTTCAAAACTCCCTTGGTTTTGGTAATCCCGATATGACCAGTATGTGCTATGTCGATAATCCTTCTCCGTAACCCTGCCGGCACAACTGCTCTCTCCCACCTGAACATAACACCATCGATAACAGATAATTCATCCCTAACCTCCCAATAAGGTCTTTCCTCCTTAGCCAATTCAGATTTGTTGGGCCATACGGACGTCAATACGTAAGCAATTACCCTGCTAAACATTACGTCCCTTCCAATCTCTGCTAACCACTCTTCTTTGGACACTATTCCTTCAGTGTTTACAAATACCATTTCCATCTCCTCAATTGACCCTTCCTGGTCTGCAACTTTCACCCTTGAGAGATTGTCTGCTAACCTGTTCTCCTTCCCGGGAATCACTTCCATAGAAAATGTGTGCGCTTGCATCCTGGTAACCCACCCGGCTACCCTGCGTGACACCTTATCCAAACCTTTACTTTCGAAAATAATCTTTAGGGGCTTATGATCCGTGCGTAATATAAATTTCATACCCCACACAAAATTCTTGAACCTCTCAACTGCCCAATAACATGCTAGAGCTTCCTTCTCGAGTACGGAATACCTTAACTCCGCACCTTTCAAGCCACGTGATGCATGCGCTATCACTTCTTCTGAACCATCATCCTGTTTTTGTGAAAGTACTGCACCCAGACCACCCTCACTGGCATCTACTGTGATGATGGAACACCTTTTTGTATCAAAACACCCTAACGGGCGGGCCATATCAATCTCTTGTTTGATCCTTGCAAATTCCATATCACACTTTTTGTTCCATATAAATTCAACACCCTTTTTTAGAATCTTCCTCATTTCCAACACCTTTGATGCATAATTCATGACGAACCTTTGATAGAATTCCGTCATGCCCAAAAATGAACGCAGTTCACTTTTATTAGTTGGTTTTTCAATCACCTTTATCGAATTTACAATGCTCTCTTTGGGTTTCACTCCCTCATGTGAAACTTCATGGCCTAAATAATCAACTTTAGAAACAGCGAATTTGCACTTTTCCTGCCTCAAAGTAATTCCTCTCTCCTCAAAAGTTTTCAACACCTCAAGCACTCTCTTGTCATGTTCTTCCAGCGTTTCCCCGCATACTAAAACATCATCTTGGAAACAAAACACCCCCTTCACACATCTGAGCAATCGATCCATCACTTTTTGAAAAACCGACGAGGCCGATGCTAATCCAAACGGCATCCTTCTGAACTGAAAAACTCCCCCGTGAGTGATGAAAGCAGTACATTTTCTACATCCCTCCTCTAACTCAATCTGATGATAAGCTGAAGCCATATCCAATTTTGAAAAGAATTTTCCCCGCCCAACCATGGTTAACATTTCACACATGTTAGGCAACGGATGTCTGTCCACCATGACACATTTGTTGAGTTCACGCATGTCTATACACAATCTTAGATCCCCTGAACTCTTTTTAACAACTACCACCGGGGACACCCATTCAACACCCCCTGCCTTCTCAATTACACCCAACTGTAACAACTTCATCAACTCCTTTTTGACCCCTTCCCTTAAGGACAATGGTACTGGCCTGAGTTTTGCAGCTACGGGTATACTGTTTCGCTTTAGTACAATTTGGTGTATAAACCCTTTCACTTTCCCCATGTTCCCATTAAACACACCTCTGTGCTCTTCCACATATTTGCATGACCCTACACATGGTTCTGACACCTGGAAAACCTGCTCAATCTTATTGGGATCTAGTCTGATGGCAAGATTTTTCTGCTCCCTACATCCTAATAATGTCTGACCCCTTTTTGTTATGTAAACCTTGCCATTACATTTGCGTCCCTTGAACTCAATTTCGCTCCAGACATACCCCAATAAGTCAATCTTATCTTGATTATAACCACCTGGATTTATATCAGGTTTGGATAAACTGGACACTTCTCCTTTCATGTCCTTCTCAAACACACTTTTAGGAACTAAAGTGATTTTAGACCCAGAATCCGCCATCATGAATATCTCATGACCATCTACTCTGACTAATGCATATGGACGCTCACAATCATCCATGTTTTCGCTCTCAGACGCAACATTAACAGTGTTAATGACAACATTCTGCAGTGGAATGGACATTTCCTCATCAGACGATCTTCCATCTTCTTCTTCATTTACATATAAGACTTTTCTTTGGTTACTCTGACCAAATTGAAAGTTTTTACAGCAGTTCGCATAATGCCCCTTCCTTTTGCACCTAGCACATGTAGCTTTGCGACCCGGGCACACAACAGATGATGCAAAATGTGTGTTGCTAGCACAACGGAAACATAGTCTTTCCTCCTTCTTCTCAGTCTTCTGCACTGTCTCTTGACCTCTTTTCTCTTCTACAACTCCACGACTTGACTGCCGAGTCCTGGACTTTTTCTTTGGCTTCCCATCCGTCACACTTAAGACTTCATATTTGTTCTCCTTTGTATCTCCTATCTCATTTTTAGATAACTTGGCCACACATGCAAAAGAAAGTTCCACTCTTCTTGCAATGTCCAACACCTCATCTAAATTAGGCTCATCTCGCAGCCATATCTCTTCTCGAATTTTATTTGCCCTGCAATGTGTCATAAATTGATTGCGTATGTGTTCATCAAATTTCTCTTGAAATTTGCAAGACAACGCAAGATGTCTCAATGCTGTTACATATTCTTCCACCGATTCTCCAGCTGCCTGCATACGCATGCGAAAATTATAACGCTCTAATATAGTGCTGGTCTTTGGGTTGAAGTGCTTATCCAACTTCATCAAAGCCGCGTCAAATTCGTTCATGTCATCTCCAGAGCCATCTCCATGGGGTTGTGGGAGCGTCTCGTATACTCTTTGACCCTCATATCCCAAAAAATGCAGTAACAAAGCTAATTTTCTCTCACTTGAGTAAGATGTACCGCCAGCTGCTTTCAAATAGTGCGAAAAGCCTTTGCGCCATTGGGCCCATAAAATCTTAACAGGTCCTGGAATTGGCATAAAAAGTGGTGGACCAGCGATGCCGGGTAATCCTGCCATGCTGCTGAGAAACGCTCCTAACTGGGACAGTGTACAGCTTTATGAACACCTATTTACTGTAAGAAGAATAAAACTCTTGGCCGGCTCTCCACACTCGAATGATTTGAGTAAGCACCCAGCAAATTTCTAAAAGCTCATCTCCTGGATTTGCAACTGAAAACAAAATTTTTCGCTGAGAAAAAAAAATTCCGCGTGTTAATGAACCACCTCCATTTTTCTGTATCTCGAATCTACATTAAATCAAGCGGTAGGTTGCACTGCTACTGTGTGTCCATCTGAGCTTGCGTTTTATCTGTGCTGCGCGTTCTTCACCGTGTATACGGTATTGTTCTATGCTGTGCCCTGCCCACTGCCTGCCCGTCAAACACTGGGCGTCTTCGAGTTTACAACGCAGAATCGTTTCCGCACGCAGACGTTGTGAGCCTTCTCGACACACACGGGTGAGCTGATCCTTCGCTTCTGCACTACGGGGCAGCAACCCAGTGCTGCTGGGCTAACGCACTCCTCCCCGTGATGTACGCACAAGGAGTTACGGTCCGGCCCCGAAAAGTTCTTGTATAAATACGACAGCACCGCGGGCCTCCGCGACGCTGGCAGGGCAACGCGGGCGTCACTTACTTGGCAGTGGGCGGCCGGCTCACACTGGGGAACAGCATCCGGACACCTCGTCCATAGGCCCTGCTCCTGCACAGCCAAGAAATCAGGCGGTCCGGATCTCCAGACGACCGAGATCAGCAGGGAAGGCACGTCGCTGGGAGCACGACGCTAGAAGCTCCCTCGGAGGCCACTCAACGCTAGGGGAAGCGGAGCGACTTACACACTGTGGACTGGTCGTGGGGGGTCTCCTAAAATCCCATCCTCGTCGCCATTGTTATGAAGACGAATGAGTCTCAGGTAAGTCTTCATATAAGTATTTATTTAAGTAAAAAGGATGAAAAGACCCCCCACAGCTGAGGACCTTTCTGCTCCAGTGCAAAGATACCAACTGACAAACATAGAACATTGAAACATAAAGGCTCGCAGGTTGGTTCTATGACATCACCAGAGCTACTTGAACCAGATTTACATAGCATTCTAATTAATGCCTATTATGCATTACTCTCTGAATAAGCAACTTCACAACATGAAGTCAGGGTGGAGTTTGTGTGGGAAGCCTTTAAATCATATATGCGAGGATTGTTGATTGGTTTGTCAAGCAGGAAGAAAAAAAAATGAGAGGCAGAAGTGAAAAAGATTACTGATGACATTCAGGATTTTGAGAGAAATAATATGCAAAACTTTTCAGGAGAGACTTTAGAAGTATTAAAGCAGAAAAGGAGACGATTGGAAGATTTGTATTCTTCAAAGGGTGAGTGGTTGCTTTTTAGAACCAAAAGTAACTACTATGAAAAAGGTGAAATATGTGATCGGCTTCTGGCACATCGATTGAGGGTTATGGATAATGGCAGATCCGTCAATGCAGTGGAAAGACAGGATGGGTCGGTGACTTTTGATCCTGCTGAGATTAATGCGGCATTTCTGTCATATTACAAAACCCTGTACTCTTCAGAAACCAACTTATCGGAGCGTACAATTGGACAATTCATTGAGGACTGCCATCTGAAGAAAGTGAGTTTGGAATCTTTGGAGTGTATGGAAAGAGATTTGAGCGTGGAGGATCTCAGGTTGGCTGCTTATGCATTGAATTCTGGGAAGTGTCCAGGTCCGGATGGACTACCAGCTGAACTTTTTAACATTTTCCCAGAAGAGGTCTTTGCTTTGATGTTAGAGATGCTGCGCGCCTCTTTGAGGAATGGGTGCCTTCCAAGTTCAACAAGGCATGCTTCAATCTCTGTTTTTCTGAAGGAGGGACGAACACCGGTGAAAACTGGCAGCTATAGGCCGATCAGCTTATTGAACACGGACAACAAGATTTTCGCCAAGGCGTTAGCTTTGAGGATTGAGAATGCACTGATGGATATCATAGATGTAAGTCAATCTGTATTTGTAAAAGGCAGACATGTTTCAGAAAATATGAGACGATTGTTGCTGACACTATATGAAAGCAAAGAACACCATAATGATGTGGTGACGTTATCCTTGGATGCTGAGAAAGCTTTCGACCGAATTGAATGGACATATCTTTTAAGTACATTGAAAGGCTTTGGTTTTGGAGATATCATGATCGGATGGATAAGACTGCTGTATTCACGGCCAACTGCTTGTGTTGGGACTAATGGCATGAATTGAAGCGTATTTTAACTTGAGAGAGGCACGAGGTAAGGATGTCCACTGTCGCCGATTTTGTTTGTGATCGCCATGGAATTGCTGGCTGTGAGGATAAGGGAAGAGGATAGAATTGAGGGAGTACGCTTTGGTGCCATATGCGGATGCCATGTTGGTGGTGGTTCAGAATGTGGAGAGCTCCATTCCTGCGCTGATGGAGTTGATCGATGAGTTCAACAAGGTTTCCGGATACAAGATCAATTGGACAAAGTCTGAAGCGCTGCCAGCATCAACCACTTGCACTGTTTTGAAGATGCAGGGCTTTCCCTTTAAGTGATGTCCGAACAAAATGAAATACCTTGGGATTTGGCTAACGAATGATGTCTCGAAAATAATGGATGTCAATATTACACATGTGATTCAGTCTTTGGAGCTTGACTTGAAGAGATGGAGTGCACTTAAATTGAGTCTCTGGGGAAGAGTGAATGCCATCAAAATGACACCATGAATCAACTATGTGCTCAGTGTGCTTCCCCTGGAAGTTAAAAAAGGCCATTAGAGGAGAATTGAGAGTTTAATCAGGTCTTTTCTCTGGGAGAACAAACAGCCACGCCTCCGTTTGTGGAAATTACAGCTTCCCCAAGACTGTGGGGGTTTGGGGGTTCCGGATTTTGAGAGTTATCATTTGGCCTTTGGAGCCAGGCATCTGGTTCCATTTATTGAAAATTCGGAGGATGTTTGGACATTGGCAGAATCAAGTAGTTCTTCTCCGTTGCCGCCTAGGGCCATGCTGTCCACGGTGGACGGATCTGGTTATCGCTCATTTCCACCGACGAAATTCCTGAGAACTTATTGGAGGGAACTATGGAAGAAGAGTAAACGCAAGGTATGTGATAATGATTACATCCCTATCTGGCTGAATCCAGGTATTTTGCTAAATGGGAAGCCGATATTGTGGTTGAACTGGCTTCTGAGTGGTGTACTATGGCTGAGTGATCTGATTGAAGACGGCAAATGGAGCAGCTATAGAAGACTTGCACAAATTAAAGATCTTGGAGACTGTACAATGGGTGAACACAGAAAATTGAGAGGTTTGCTGCGGAACCAAGGAACTGTTGATGGTTGGCAGTTATGGCTACCTGAATATAAGGCATTAGGTGGTATGGCGTCCAAGGTATATGGAAATCTGGGCCACCAGTACACGTCAGCAGAGGGATTGTTAACTAAGTGGTCCGAGATCCTTGGCTCTGAAATGACTGTGGAGAGGTGGAGGTATCTTTGTAAAAACGTGACTCTGACTTCCATTAATCTTGGAGAACAATGCCGCCAAATCAAAATTCTTAATAGTGTGTTTTGGACTCCGCAAAGACTGTATGCGAGAGGGATGATTGACTCAGAGGCTTGTTAGAGGTGGCAGCATGATGTTGGCTCCTTTGAGCACTTGATCTGGGACTGTTATGAACTGAGGACATTTTGGAGTAAGGTCACTGAGAAGATTAATGAGGTTCTATTGCTGCAAGAGGATTTTGATTACAACACTATCATCTTGGGTGAGGATGATAACGTGGACAAACTCACTTATCCACAGAAATGCTGGTTTTTTTAGGGCTGCAAATTCTGAGAAAAAAATTGTTTTGAGAAAATGGAAATGTGAGGAGAGGCCGACCTATTCAGAATGGGTGGAGGACTTGAGGCAGGTTGCCAGGATTGAGAAGGTGACCCTTTGCAGAACCAAAAAAATAAAATTGTTTGATGAAATGTGGGGTGGGTTTTTGGGAGGCATGTGATTAAGTTGGTCTGTTTTGCATTTTTTATTCTGTGAAGGTTGGGGATGGTTTGGGGGTGTGGATTCTTTGCGTTGAATTCTACAATTACAATGCTGGTAAGTTTGATGTTTGTATGTTTTCTGTAAATTTCAACAAAAATAAAAAAATAAAAAAAAGGTGTTAAGCAACTTTATCCTCCAATCGCAAACCGCCTCCAGGTTGTGATTTAAATGTTGTTTTAAGCAAGTTCATGGGGCCACCTTTTGAGCCAAAGCATAAAGCAAACCTAAGATCTCACTTACAAAATACTTCCCTTACAGCTATTACTATTATTCGGACTGAGCGAGCTTCAAGCGTTATCTGTGGCAAAACCTTTTGTCATAATACACAAAAACAAGGTGGTCTTAAAAAAAGCATCCATGCTTTTCACCAAAATACATTTCAAAGTTCCATGTTAACAAGTCCACTGAATTGCCTGCTTTCTTTCAAAATCCACAACGCTCTGAAGAGAGCTCTTCACACACTAGATGTGTGTAGATCAGTCATGTCCTACCTCACCAAAACAAAACGACTCAGAAAAACAGAATAGTTTGTTGCATCACTAGCTGCAGGAAGAGGAGATACTGCCTCAAAAGCTGCCATTGCAAAATAAATTGTAAAATGCAAACAGCAGTGTTACACATAAGCAAATAAACCTCTACCATTCACTCCAAGGGGACATTCCACAGACGCCACATTGGCATTGATTGCTAAATTTACCACTCAAGGTTATTTGTAAAGCAGCAACTTGCAGTTCAGTACACACGTTCACACATTACTGTGTAGACACGCAAGCCAGAAACGACTCGAAGGTAGGACGAGCAGTACTGACACATTTATTTGTCCCAGTTCCTTCCTTCAAACCATCTCTTTCACTTGGTACTACTTGCTATGCAAAGCATATGATTCTAAGCAGATGCACAAGACTCAGAAAGATTACATATCTGTAACTGTCTTTCCGATGAGTTTATCGGCTTAGATTCACATGAACCCACCTTTCATCCGCTCGTTGGGAGTATAAGGAACATAGATTATAAATTTGTTTTTTAGAAGTATTGTTTATCACAATTCATCTTACTTCACCTATTCACAATACACTTCTTGCAACCTCGGATCTGAAAAAATTATCTTGACGCGCAACAGAGGATGGGTAAATGACATGTTAACATAGGGATAGTATTACAAACGCGCCCTGTCGAAGTCCCTTTTCAAAACCGAAAAATTATAAGTTACTCACTGTAGTGACTAACATCCCCTTTCCTCCATACTGCATCGGCGTCCCTTCCATGGGATGGGAGATGGAAACTTTTTCACCAGAAAAACCTTCTTCCCCTTTAAATTTAGAGGGGTGTGCCCTGGGAGCATGCGCTACCCAGACTCTACCCACCAGTGCCACAGCTCAGTCCCCATTGACGTGTCGACAATATTTAACATTGCCAAATGACACCAGTATTATCAGGGGGGAGGATGGTGGGACATACTGAGCCTCATCCTTGGGGTCAGTGAAGAACGTAGGTAAGACAATTTCCTCGTTTAGATGGAAAGCGGAGGGTACCTTAGGTAGGAACGCCAGGTGAGTCTGCAGGACTACCTTATCCCTGTGGAAAGTGGTATAGGGTTCTGAGGCCACCAGAGCCTGGATCCCACTGACTCTGCGAGTAGAGGTCAGTCCCACTAGCAAAGCTGTCTTAATGGTGACCAGCCTGATGTCCGTGGACGC
This sequence comes from Ambystoma mexicanum, assembly GCF_040938575.1. Classification (NCBI taxonomy): domain Eukaryota; kingdom Metazoa; phylum Chordata; class Amphibia; order Caudata; family Ambystomatidae; genus Ambystoma; species Ambystoma mexicanum. The sequence goes on from NC_090925.1 coordinate 837,189,952, forward strand.
CACTGGCTCGAATGGATTGTGTGCCAAGACGCCCAAAACCACATTGAGGTCCTACACGGGGTGTGGCTTCTTGATGGGCAAATAAGCCTGGACAAGCCAGTTGTCTCTTGACTATTGGGTTGGAAGAATTTCTGTAGGCCCGTATGGCTGCCAGACAGGTGTGACATGTGTCCACCTGCACGCCTGAGTGCGCGAGGTGTGCCAAGAAGGAGCGCCCGTCGTCCAGCTTGCACGTTAAGGGGGTAAATCTCCTTATAGTCCACCCATTGACAGAACCTGCTCAATTTACTCCTATGTTGACTCCGGGTAGCAGTGCTCCTGGCGCCCTGAATGATCTCCAGGTTAGGCTCAGGTGCTTGATGGTGATCTGCTCAGGAACCACGCTGCGAGGGCTAACTTCTGAGGTGAAGGGTGGAAGACCCTGCCCCCCTGCTGGGACAGGAGATGTGCTGGACCCAGTGGAAGGTGAATAGGTGGTCTGTCCATAAGGCTGAGCAATTTGGAGAACCACGGTCTTGCTGGCCACCAAGGAGCTATCAAGATGATGCTTAGGTGACGCGCTTCCTTTTTCTTCCTGAGTACCCTGGGGATCAGTGGTGTGGGAGGAAAGGCATAGGCTGTCATGCCCTCCCATTGAATCTGCAATGCATCGCCCAGAGAGACAGGGCCCAGCCCCTGCCAAGACGCAAACGGAGGGCACTTCCTGTTTTTCCAGGAGGCAAACAGATCCACCTCAGGATGGCTGCATGTGTTGAAGACCCCTGCAGCACCTGGTCGTTCAATTGCCATTCGTAATTGTGCGCTCCCAGTCTGCTGAGCCTGTCCGCTTCCAAGTTGGCCTCCTCCGAGGTGGATGGGCGTGAGGTAGATGTTTTCTAGGGCCCATTCCCACATACTGACCTCTAGGCTGCACCGCAGAGGGGACCTGGTACCCCCCCATGCTTGTTGACATAGTACATGCTGGTGGAGTGGTCGGTCTTGAAAAGGACGGTCCCGCCTTCGATGAGTGAAAGGAAGGCTCAGAGGGCTAGGCAAATGGCCCCGAGCTCCAACCAGTTGATATGCAACTCTGGCTCCTGCCGGGTCCAGACTTCGTCAACGCTGTGGCTGTCCAGAGTGGCTCACAAGCCATCTAGGGAGGAGTCTGTATTGATGGTGACCTGCAGGGACAGCTGCCGGAAGGGCTTGCCCGTCCGCAGGTTGCAGTCCCTGGATCACCACGTGAGGACCAAGTGGAGAGAAGGCGGTATGCTGACCAGCTCCGCTTGGGAGCCCTTCTCCGATTCCATTAGGTTGCGAAGTGCAGCTGTAACCTCTTCATCCGTAACCTCTTCATCCGGAGTCTCCTGTGTGGCACGGTCAGGAGGACCGCTGCCATGATACCCAGGAGCGATGTCGCTGCCAAATCGGGAAGTGTAGGTAGGCGTCCTTCAGATCCAGGGAACACATCCAGTCTCTCTTGTCTAGTGTCTCTGCAATGAGTGCTGGTGTAACCATCTTGAATTTCTGAAGAGGGAGGAAGAGGTTGAGGATGGATAGGTCCAACACAACTCTCATGCCAGGATGGTTCTTTTGTATGACGAAAATCCTGGAATAGAAGCCTAATCCTCTCTGGGAGGCTGGTACTTGTTCCACTGCTTAGCTCTCGACGAGCATCCGGATCTCCGCCAACAGAGTTGCCGTCCCAATCTGTGGGGGTGGAGGGCAGGAGGGAGGTATCGGTAGGCGGTACCCCGTGGATACTACAGAGAGGATCCAGGGATCCGCTAAGTTCTGGCGCTAGAAATGCACGTGACAGGCAAGCCTGCCACCCAATAGAGACACGTGGACCCGAAGAGGCGCGGCATGCCCTTGCCCCCTGCCCCCTTTGTTGCTTGCGCCAGTGCTGACTCGCCGAGTGGTCAGGTTGCCTCAATCTCCGTTCCTGGAAGCCCCGGGCCCCGCCAAACGACTGCCCCTTGTCTTAGCTTTGATGCGACAGTGTGTACGCCTTGGGTGTGGCCTTCGTCAGGATAGATAAACACTTGGCAGTTTGCAAGCTCTTCATTTTATCCAATTCCTCGTCGATGGTAGAGTGAAAGAGGTCACTACCCTTGAACGGAAGGTCCAATATGTGATCCTGGACGTCAGGGTTAAACTAATTTGCCCGAAGTCAGGCCGTCCTTCTCATGTCCTTGGCGATGCAGAAGGCCCGGCCAGAGGTATCGATGTGGGCCACGGTGGACTCTATGATGTCCTGCGCTACCAGCTTGGCTTCTCCTAGACCCGCCTTTAAATGTGCCTGACTCTGCACCAGAAGTTCCGGAAGGAAGTCTGCTATCTCCCGCCAAAGCCTCTGGTTAGCGGCTGCCAGCATGGCATCAGCGTTGGCCTGACGCAGGTACAGGGAGGCTTTGGAGTACCGTTTCTTCCTGTATGCCTCCAAGATCTTCTCCTTCTTGCCTAGCAACGCTGAGGACAAGGGGGCTGAGGACGACAGGCTTAGAGTAGAGTGACGCCACAGCGATCTCCGAAAAATGAGGCTAGGAGTGCGCCGACAGCTAGAGTGAAACCCCTCTCCATTTGTCTATGCTTGGCATCAAGGCGCCGATTGAAAGGTTGGGTTAAGTGTGGCTTGAGCTACCCTTTCTTGGCCAGAGCTACGACATCCTTCTGTATCGGGATACCAGTCTTGGTAGGGGGTCTTCTGCCAAGACACCCTCCTCAGGCCGCTCTACCTTGGGTTGAAGAAAGCCCAAATATTCCACCAAACCTGCAAGCCTTTCGTGGAAGGCCTTCGCCGACGACGGCGTGTCAGGGTCCTCCTCCTCGTCTGTGTCCACCTGAGTGCCCGGCTGGTCCGGAGCGGGTGGAGGAGTGCTGGGCGCCGTGGGCTGTGGTGTGGAGACCAGAGCCAGAAGCTGCTGCGCAGGCTGGTGTGGAACCGGCTTTACTGTGGGAGGCAGGGCAGACGCAATCAAAAGGAGCTGGCGGCGCTGGGGCCTGTGGCGCCGGAGCCATGGGAGAAATTACTATGGGCGCCGGTGGAGTGACCATAGGGGGTTTACATCAGCACCAGGAACCTTTCAAAGAACCGGTCTTCAGAGGCTGAAGAGGTGGCAAGAGATATTGACGGAGTGGCTGGGGGCTGCTGGGGCCGGAGTGCACTCTGCCTAGGTTGCAGGGGGAACCTGCCCTGCGCTACTGATGGATAAACTGTAGGCCAGGTACCTGGTTGACACCAGTCCCACCTTAAAACTCTTTCACCCGCCTGCTCTGTTCCTAGGGGTGGCATCGGACAAGCGGCTATGTTGTCTGGCACGGCAGCCATTTTGTTGAGCTGCCTGCCACGTGCCAAAGCCGGGGTGCATGGCTCCCTGGGCCCTTGCCTCGTCCAAGACTCTTGGTACTGAAGCGAGAGGACTACCCTGCACCTCTGGTTTAGGCCTGGAATGCGTAGTGCCCTCAGCGGTGTCGCTGGTAGGGCAGTGTGTAGGTGCCCCTCAGACATTGAGCCGGCACTAGGGCATAGCCCCTTGGGTGCACACCCGGTAACAGAACCTTGCGGTCCCTCAGCACTGTGTCCGGAAGGATCTGAAGACCCCTCGGCCTTGAAGCCGGTAGCTGGTCTAACCTCGGCGTGTGTGCTGGTATCAAAACCCGAGAGGTTCCTCTTCGCTTGGGCGTTTCTATGGGAAGGAGCCGCCCTTACGGGTGTGATGGAAAATAACAGCCCTCCTTTGGGCCTCGATCTCTGTCTGACAAAGTTCTTCAAGTCCTCTGGAGGCAACCTTACAAAGAGCTCCCTCCACCTAGCTAGCCTGTTCTTTAGTGCGCATGGAGTCAGTGCATCACATGCGGTACAACCTTCCTAGCCGTGGTCGGGGCCAAGGCAGCGGAGGCAAAGAGCGTGGGGTTCGGACATAGGAAAGAGCCCCTCGCAGGCTGGACACCTGCTGAAGCCCACTGAAGGCGACATATGCCGGGGAGGAGCGTGACGCCGGAGGACCAAGTACCTGAATGACAAATAAAAGACAAAAAGATAGAAGAATCCGGGGAAGAGCATGTGGTATTACATGGCAGGGCTAAACCCAGAAGTGCTGGTGAAATCGGCCCGTTCCCGTCGACGCGGAAAAGGGGACTGAGGTGTGGCACTGGTAGGCAGAGTCAGGGTAGCGCATGCTCCCAGGTCGGCATCCCCGCGCGCCTCTAAATTTAAAGGGAAAGAAGCCTTTTCTGGTGAAAAGGGTTCAGTCTCCCGTCCCTAGAAAGGGACGCCGATGCAGTATGGAGGAAAGGGGACGGGACATAAGAGTACAAATCTTGTAGTACCCTGCACCAACCACTAGATGTCGGCCTATGCAAAGAATGTGATTCTAAGCAGATCTACAAGCCTCAGAAAAGCATTACCAAACAGGCAATTAAAACATTATTTGATGCTAATGAAGGGTCAATAGAGGATGTTGAGGTGATCTGGGAGGCTTTCACAGGCATATTTAGGGGAAATGCACTTTGCACTACGTGGTGTTGGAAAGGTGTTAGCTGATCAGATGAATCAACTGGAGGACAAGATGAGAATTGGAAAAGAAGGTTAGCGATGATACTGGCCCGACGACAAAGATACCAACACAGAAAAAGTATATATTTTTTTTAACATTATATGACATTAGGCAGGCACAACTACGGAGCATGTGTTTCTATAATGCATGAGGAACTTGACAAAGGTGGCAGGGCATTCGTTTGGCTTGTTTAAAAGGGATAGAGGTAAAAAATGATACAGGCCTTAACAATCCAGAGTGGAATGTTATTAGGAGCCAATAGTTCATTAACAATGTCTTCCTAGACATTTTTTTAAACTAAATGCACAGCAAATTAGGGTAGACCCAGAATAAGGTACTGATATGTTGGAAGAGTGGAGATACCTAGACTATCCTTTGAAGAGAGAGAACTAGAGGCTTCTCCAAGCCTCCCTTGAAGAGATTACGTGCGCAGTGAAGAGTCTAAGAAATGTTACAACCCTGGAAGGAGACGGTTCCCAGTGGAGGTTTAGGATACATTTGTAGAACTTCCAGGACCCAAACTACTAGCGCTATAGGAAAATAGGATGGAGAAATTAATTCTACTTGAATCTTTACTAGAGCCACTGATCATTTAGTTGTCTACACTGGTGAAGGATCTGCTTGAATGTTTGTTTTATCGCCCTTTCATGATGGTCAATGTTGATACCAACATTTTGGCTAAGATCTTAGCAGGGAGGCCATCTAGAGTGATATCCAATTTGATGCATGAAGACCCAGCAGGGCTGGTGCCTCATAGGAGTACAATGTCTAACATTAGGAGACGGTTTCTAATTTTCGGACACAACCAAAAGCATTCTACAGCTATGTGGTGTAGTCGGAGTGATACCCATTAAGCATTTGATTGTGTAGACCGCCATTTTATGTTGGATGTTTTAAGATATTCCGAATTGGGGATTGTGTTATAAAATGGGTCCAAATACTTTATATAAACCAGGTCACTACAATTAAGACAAATAACACCACATCCCCCCCCCCAATTGACGATTTGGCAGGGGCACCCTTCAAGGGTGTCCATCATTGCCTCTGTTTGGTCTCATTATGGAACCCCTCACAAGCTGGATGAGGAAAGAACGTATGGCATCAGGCTTTGAAATTACAGGACAAACATGTGATATCCTAGTATGCGTAGGAGCTTCCTATACATGGGATACATTGCTCACCGTAATCATATTTCTGATGCTTTTATCTACTTACATTCACATGCTATGCATAGGCCGCCATCTAGTGAAAGCTGCAGAGTATTACAGATGTTTTCGAAATTCGAAAAAAGGGACGTCGACAGGGTGTGCCAGTAATACCATCCCTAGTGTGACGTCCACTGTACCCATGGTCCTTCACGCATCAGGGTCCCTCAGATTGTTTTGTTCCGACAGGAGGTTGCATTAAGTGTAATGCGAGTACAGTTGTATCCAAGCAGATAGCTCATAACATATATACACCTTCTCCCAGTGGAGGAAGGGTCGGCGCATGTGAAGCTAAGCCGATACAAGCATCAGAAATACGATTACGGTGAGTAATGTATCCCTTCTGAGGCTTGTGGAATCTGCTTAGATCACATGCTATGCATAGATTAGCGAGCAGTGTTATGAGAAGGTGGTGGGTTGTGAGAAGGAGCAGCCAGGTGGACCGTTATAGAGTTGAATACTAACCCTGAATCTAACAAGTGGAGCATATAATTTAGAATGACTGAAAGTACATTTTATGGGGTTTATTTGTTTTGACTGGCACTAAATAACACATTTCCTCAACTTGTCGAAATAACAGTGTCTAGTGTTTGGTTTTCGTGCCTCCTTGAGGATATCCATACACCGCTGTGGTAGATTAAGGTGTCTGAACTCTAACTTCAGGAGCCATGCTGCCAAGTTCATAGAGTGTGGTTGTGGGTGCACAATTGTTCCCCTGTGTTGGGTTAACAGGTTGGTTTGGCATGGGAGTTTGATGGGGTCACACATCGCCAGTTTGCGCAGATGTGGATACCACAGTTGTCTCGCCCACATGGGAGCAACTAGGATGAGCATCATCTGCTCTCTGTGCACCTTGTTCACTATTCTGCTCATTAATGGAGTCTGGGGAAAAGCATAAGCACATTTCGCTGACCAGTTCATCCATAGGGCGTTACCCTTGGAGTATGGCTGGCGGAATCTAGGCATTGCTTGTTTTCTACTGTAGCGAATAAGTCTAGTGTGCGGTAACCCCACTGAGGGAAGATGTGGTCTACGACGCTTGAGTCTAGTTGCCACTCGTGTTCCTCTGGTAGGGGATCTCTGCTCAGAGAGTCTACTAGAGTGTTGAGTACCCCTGGAACGTGTTTGGAGGACAGGGAGATCATCCCCAGTCTGAGTGTCCATTTCCATATTTTTTGCATCAACTTGGACAGATTTGGAGAGAGTGTGGCCTCCTGTTTGTTGATGTAGAACATCGCAGCTGTGCTGTCTGTTAGAATCTGAACCGACTGGTTCGTCAGTTGCACTTCGAATGCTCTAAATGCTTTGAATACTGCTAGAAGTTCCAGCAAGTTGATATGGCTCTGTGCCGTGATGCGAGTCTACAGACAATCTGCTGTGTGGTGGAGGTAATGAGCCCCCCACCCAGAGAGTGATGCGTCTGTTGCGACAATCGCTTGTGCTTCCGAAATCGTGGCAGAGATTTTCCTTTAACAGATTCTCTCTCGACCACCAGCGAAGGTTTTGAACTAGTGCTGGCGAAACAACCACTTGATCGTTCCACTGACCACTTGCCCGAGACCACTGTTTCGCCAACCACTCCTGCACTGGTCACATGCGCAGAAGTGTATGTGGGACTAGATATATGCACAATGCCATCACGCCTAGCAAATGCATTGCTTTGCGTACGCTTATCTGGAGACGAGCTTGATACTAGGGTATTTGCCGAAGCATGTTCTGCACTCTTTCCATGGATGGAAAGGCTAAGCCTGTTCTTGTATCTAATCCTGCTCCTAGGAACTGTTTTGTTTTGCTTGGTACAAGACTTGACTTTTCTCGTTTATTGAGAAGCCCAATTGAAAGAGAAGATTTATGGTTCTTTGCGTGTTTTGTCTGCAAAAATGGGGTGTTTCTCCAGTGATCATCCAGTCGTCCAGGTAGAGGTACACTGGGATTGCCTCCCTGCGCACGTGCGCCGCCACCACTGCCCGTACCTTGGTTAATGCCTGTGGAGCTGAAGCTATTCTGAAGGGTAGCACCTTGAATTGGTAGCGCTGGTTTGCTACTTTGAACCGCAAGAGTTTTCTGTGCGCTTGGTGCGTTGAAATATGAAAATAGCCATCTTTCATATCCAATGTAGCCATGTAATCCCCCCCGCACCCCCGTTTTAGCAGGGGAATTACCTCTTGTAGCTTTGTCATGCAGAACTTTTGTGGCTTTACATAAGTGTTTGTAGGGCATAAGTCATCTTTGACGCCATCCTTTCCTTCTCTGCCCACATCTCTGAGGTCTCTAAAAAGTCAAATTTCCTACTGCACCTCCTCAGAGGTACTCAACAGCCTCTTTCTAAATCTACCTGCCTCTACTCTCCGCCCTCTGCAACTAATCCAGTACAGGACTGCAAGACTTGTCCTTGGCCTCAAGCCCTGGGATCGTATCTCTCCAGCCCTGAAATCTCTCCATTGGCTCCCAGTGGGTGCAAGGATTACATTCAAAACCCTCTGCATTGGCCACAAGGCTTTCTGGGGCCTGGGTTCAAAATACCTTCAGCTATCCCTCCGCAAATACCTCCCCTCTCGAGCTCTTCGCTCCTCTACCTCCAACTCCCTCAGGGTCAATCATTTTTCAAAGAAAGCACCTCAATGCCTTCCTCTTTTCTTCTGCATTTGTTCCCACTCTCCCCTGCTGATCTGTTCTCTCTTAGCACTGTGCACCTGGCCACCCTCTGTCCTCCGTGCCAATGGTATCTGGTCAACCTGCCACCCTCCCGCACTGCCTCCGGGCCACCCCTTGCACTGGGGTCTGTATCTGTACCCATACAGCCCCCCCTTTTTCTTCCTGCACTTATCAGACCTACCCTGCCTGCTGCCTTAAACCTAGCACTTGCAAATTGCTGGCTGCACTACCACTGTTTGTTGCCTTATTATTTATCTGTTTCTCCTCTGCTTCGCACTTTCCACTTCTCCTCCCTTCCATGCACTTTTCCCCTCCCCCTCTCTCATGCACTTGCGCGTTCTCAGTGAACTGGGCCTAGTAAGATCGCTGTTTTGTTCTCCCCTGTTCCCCTCCCTTGCCTTGTCACGATCTGAAACACTTGTGTACGAGCACGATAGAAATAAAATATCAATATCAGTAAGTCTAATACTGAGCGCATAGTTAGATCTTTTTTGGCACAAGGTAGCATGCTGAATAAATACCCTTGTTTATCTCATTGGACGGAAGAATCTCGATGGCATCCTTGAGGAGCAGCGCATTGACTTCTACCAGGATGAGTTGTTCTTCCTTTGGTGCGTGGGGTGGTTCGATGGTCTTTCCAGGAGCTCCACATAATAACCTCCAGTTACTGTAGATAACACCCACTTGTCCGTGGTTATTTCCTCCCAAGCATGGTTGAAGTGTGAAATTCGTCCCCCTACTGGGGAGTTATGGGAGGGGACCTGTAGCGGGCTGTCATTTTGTGGGCGGTGTTCCTCCACCTCTAGATGTGGAGGCTCTCCCCCGGCCGCGGGATCTGGCTGGCCTCTTGGATAACCCTGGGACGCTTGACCCTGGTTGTTGTTCCATGATGAATTTTGATTTTGCCCGTATCCAGAGCCTCTTTGGGAATTTTGGCCGCGAAAAACAGCAAAAATTGTTCCCGCCCCTTTGGCCACGTGGTTTATTAGTGAGTTGCCCAAGGGATTTGAGGGTATCATATTCCTCTTTGGCTGATTTCAGAGCGTCCTCCGCCGCTTTGCCGAATAGTAGGGTTGGTTCCACTGGCATGTTAAGTAATGTTGCCTGGGTCTCAAGCTTGAAGCCAGATTGGCGAAGCCAAGAGTGGCGCTTGATAATGGTTCCTTCCACGGCCCGCATTATCGGCAGCGTAGAGGTTGTTCTTTAGCAAGCTGCTGGCAGTGGCTTTGCCTTCCGCTGCTACTAGGGCAAGTCTAGACTTTAAAGGCTCTGGAGCAGAGTCGATGAGGGCCGTAATCTCGTCCCATTTATGGCAGTCATAGCACGCCAACAGTGTGGAATTGTTGGAGATCCTAGTTTGAAACTCTGCTGAAGTCACAACTTTCCTCCCCATGGTATAGAGCTTCTTGCTCTCCTTGTCTGGAGGAGCCTCTGACGAGGCTAGTGGTGTACCTGTCCTTTTTCGAGTAGTTGTGACAACTAGCAAATCCGGCTTAAGCAGTCCCCGGATATATAAAGGATCAGACAGCGCTGGGCGGAACTGTTTTTTTTAACCACGGGTTTACTGCCCTTGTTTGATTGGGTGTATCCAGTGAAGGTTAGATTCTTCTCTGGACAGACTTTAAGATGAGTATAAACTAGGTGGCAGCTTTTTTGTCTCCCAGGATATCTTCGACAAAATCTTTGTCTTGCTGAGTTTCCTGAGTTTGAATACCGAAGTGCTCATCAGCTGCCTTGATTTGTAATTCATTGAATAAGGGCTGATTATCTACTGGAGAATTAGCCACTCGGTAATCCTGTTGAATTGGAGAAGACAAGACATAGTATAAACCTCTGCTTCATCATCCTCATCATCATCATCACCATCATAGTATGGATATTCCTCCTGATCCCCTTCAGTGTCTGTAGGGATGTCATAAAGGTCAGCAAAAGCGCAAGACCTCTTTGCTGGTGGCTGGGATGAAGACAGTGGCTGAGAAGTGGAAGACATGGGCTGAGAGCCTGGAGCTTGAGCAGTGGGAGGTCTTATCTGAAAATGTACTATTGCATGAGGGTTTTTTTCAAAGAAATCGGCAAAAAAGGTAATTCTGGACATCACCCCATCTATGTCCTCTGCTGTCCATAGGACTGAGCTGGGGATGACCCCAGGGTAAGGTATGAGAGGGGCTTGGGGTGTTGGTGTGTGTAGGCCTTTATTATTTAATGCCTCACTCAAGGGAGCCTCATCCTCTTCTTGTGGGACAGTTAAAAGCTTCTTTAGAAGGGGTAGACTTATCCCTACGAGACTTGTCTTTGTCTTTATGAGACTTGTCTCTATGATCGGAACTCTTGGAAGATTTCTTGGAAAGAGTAGCCTTTAATAGGCTTTCTGGGACAGGTCATGTTTTTTAACCAGGTATGATAACCCTGTATTTTTGGCCTTCCCTGCTGGTTTCGACGAAATGTGTTGACTTTTGGAAAGGGTCTCAGCCTCGTCTGTCGACATTCGGCCAAAGGACTTTTATGGGTGGCATCCTTTGTCTTACGAGGCCTGTCATGGGGCGACCATGATTTCAAGTGCCCAGAGGATAGTGAATCTAATGATCTCCCCGTAGATTCCAAATCTGGCACTTGGTCGGCGGTGCCGACACAACGCCGCGGAGTGTGTGCTTAGTGTATATAGGATATGACATGCATTACTTACCGTAAAAGCATTTCTGATGATTGTATCTGCTTACATTCACATGCTGTACATGTAGTCTGATATCCAGTGGTCACCGCAGAGTATTGCAACTTGTCTTTTGAGAATCGAAAAGGGGACGTCAACATGGGCGTGCCTGTAACACTATCCCTAACTTGTAGTGTACCCAAAATCCCACATGCGTCGAGGTCCCTCCAATTGTATTTTTTCTGCCATGAGGGAGCCTATAACCATCGTGAGTGAGTACAGAAAAGAGAGAAGTAGTAATACGTCTATGTTCCTTCCATCCGAGCGGGGAGGAAGGGTGGGCACATGTGAATCTAAGCAGATACAATCATCAAAAATGCTTTTACCGTAAGTAATGCATGTAATCTGCTTAGAATCACATGCCGAGCATAGACTAGTGAGCCGTACCCAGAGTTGGAGGTGGGATGTGAGAAGGAACAGTAGTGAAAAAATGTCTTAGTACTGCCTGTCTCACCTGAGAATCAGACCTAAAATGAATGCCTAGGCAATAGTGTTTTGTAAAGTTGTGTACAGAATTCCAGGTTGAGGCTTTGCAAATGGACTCTAGGGGAACATTTGCAATGAATGCTATGGAAGACCTAGTGCCTCGAGTAGAATGCGCTCTAGGCTTGAAGGGCAGTTCTCTCTTAGCAAGAGTGTAACAGAGTGTGAGGCATTTGAAAATCCACCTAGAGATAGTAGATTTGGAGACCGGGTCTCCTCCTCTACCTGCTGCCACTGAAACGAAAAACTGATTTGTCTTTTAGTGGTCGAGTTCTTTCCATGTTAAACATGACTGCTCTGCGTACATCAAGTATGTGCAGGCTTCTTTCTCCCATTTTTGAGGGGTTTTGAAAGAAATTTGGTAGCACTATGGATTGGTTCACATGGAACTTTGAAATTCATTTAGGCGCAAACCTAGGGTGAGTGCACAGAACCACCTTATCTCTGAACTGTTACAAAGGGGTCTAGAACTGAGAGCGCTTGTAGTTCATTTACTCTCCTAATGGAAGTAATAGCTATTAAAAAGGCAGTCTTGTAGGCGAGATCTTTGAGACTTGCTTTATGCATGGGCTCGAAAGGAGATCCCATAAGTCTAGTCAACACCATGTTCAGGTCCCATCCGGGAGCTGGGTTAGAAATGGGAGGGTGAATTCTCTTTACTCCTTCCATGAAAACCTTAATAACTGGTATCTTCCAGCACAACACCTTGTGTTGTGATGTAGTGTAGGCTGAAAGCAGCTAAGTGAACCTTTAGAGAGTTAAAGAGCAGGCCTGAGCCAAGTAAATGAGTCTGGTACAAAACAATATGTGTAGGAGAGCAGTCAATGGGGTTGATGCTCTTAGAGTTGCACTAGATGACAAAACGCTTCTACTTACGGGAAAAGCAATATTGAGTGTTAGGTTTTCTTGCCTCCCTGAGTATGTCCATACATCTCTGAGGGAGTTGTAGATGCCAAAACTCTGACTTCAGGAGCCAGGCTGCTAAGTTCAATGTCTGCGGGAATGGGTGAAGTGTCTCCCCTTTGTCTTGCGACAACATGTTGTACGGGCAAGGCAGTTTCATCTGAGAAGATAGCGACATCTCCATAAGATGAGCAAACCTGGGTTGGCGGACCCACATGGGGGCCACCAATATCATTGCGACTGGTTCCTGTTCTTGAGATGGGGAGTCGGGGGGGGGGGGGGGGGGGGTTAGGAGGGCTGAGAGGGTGAAGGCGTAAACAAATTTCCCTGACCATGTTATCCAGAGTCCCTTGGAACGGTTCTGGGGGTACCTGGAGGCGTAATCTTGGCATTGAGCTTTCTCCAGAGTTGCGAACAAGTCGATCTCTGGAAAACCCCATTCCGTGAAAACGGAGACGATGTCTTCATGTAATCGCCATTCGTACGCTATTGGTAGTGGGAAATCTCTGCTGTGTACGTCTGCTAGAAGATTGAGTTCCCCCAGAAAAATGTTGTGTTTGAGAGCCCACTTCAAAATGTACTGGGACAGTTTGGACAGCCCTGGAGAGTGAGTGCCCCCTTGTTTGTTCAGATGGCACATGGCCGTGGTGCTGTCTGTGAGGATCAGGACCGTCTTGCCCTGCAGTTGAGTTTGAAAATAGCACTAACAGTTCCAACATGTTTATGTGGTTGGATGCTATGCCTGACGACCAAACTCTGTGCGCTGTCTGTTGAAGCAGGTGAGCTCCCCACTCTGTGAGAGATGCGTCTGTAGTTAGAGTGGCCTCCACTAGGGGGGTAGGGAACAAGTTACTTACCTGTAACTGTTCTCCAGCATGGGTCTGGCATGGATTCACATGCTCATGAATATTCCCTGTAGTCAGGCAGGGAATCCTCAGTAAAAGAAAAAAATCAGTTTCAGTTTCGTTTCTGAACAGTCTTTCTCCTAATAACCAATCACTAGTATCTGGGTCATAATGCCCCCAGCCAATGACTGCCCTCTACCTAAGCCCCTCCTCTGGCAACCATCTTCAGATTTGGTAGCACTTAAAGTGGCAGTAGGACCAAGAGAAGAGCCGCAGAGGGGTAGGAGTGAAGGTTCGCATGTGAATCCATGCCAGACCTATGCTGGAGAACAACAGTTACAGGTAAGTAACTTGTTCCTTCTCCAGCATGGGGTCTGGCATGGATGCACATGCTCATGAATACAAGAATACATAGCAGTACACACATGCACAACCACGGGAGGTGGCAAGGCTCAACATTAAGCATTTCAACAACTCAACATTAAGCATCTCTTACCTCCTCACCAGGCCCACCTTCAGGCGAACAGGTTGCGCAGCACTACCTGGCCGACTCTGGACTCCTCCCTGGAATCCCAGTCGACACAGTAGAATCTCGTGAAGGTGTGCGTCGACCTCCACGTAGCAGCCATGCAGATGTCCAGCAGGGGCACACCAGACAAAAATGCTGTTGTAGCAGCGATCGCTCTGGTTGAATGGGCTCTCGGACGGCCGGGCAACGGTCGGTTTGCCAACTGGTGACAGTGCATGATGCGGCCGGAGAGCCATCTGGAAATGGAAGCCTTCGAGAGGGCCTTCCCTTGGTTCACAGGTCCAAAGTTCACAAATAGCTGTGATGTCCTCCGAAGGGTCTTCATGCGGTCCACGTAGAACATCAGTGCTCTAGCCACATCCAGCGAGTGCAAAGTCCTCTCGGCCAGTGACGAAGACGGCGGGAAGAAACAGCTAACACCAAGGGCTTGTTGAGATGGAAGTCCGTCCTCACCTTGGCCGTGAAGGAGGGGTGCGTCCTCAGCACTACCCTCGTCTCGTGGAATGTCAGGTATGGAGGTTTACAGGAAAGGGCCTGGATATCTCCCACTCGTCGTGTGCAGGTGATGGCCACAAGAAACGCTGTCTTCCACGACAGGACCTTCAACGGTGCCAAATGCAGAGGCTCGAATGGCGGCCACATGAGCCTGCTCAGCACCACGTTGAGCTCCCATGCCGGGGCCAGAGCCTTCACCGGCGGGAATGTCCAGAACAGTCCTTTTATGAACTCCTTCACCAGGCGATGAGACCACAGAGATGATCGTCCCGGAGTTCTGGTGTAACGAGAAATCGCAGCTAGTTGGATATTGATGGAGGCATGAGCTAGCCCCACCTTGGCCAGCGACAGTAGGTACGGCAGCAATTGAGGGGCCGTAATCCGCAGAGGGTTAATCTTCTGTGCACGGCACCAGACAGAGAACCTCTTCCATTTGTGTCCATAGCACTTGAGAGTCTAGGACACCCTGGCCTTTGCAAGCACCTCCTTGCAGTCTGCCGGGATATCGTACCCTCCAAACTTTAGTGCTGCAGGAGCCAGGCCTGCAAGTTCAGCGACCCCGGATCGTGGTGGAGGATGGCGCCTCCTTCTCTGGCGAGAAGGTCTGCGTCCGTCGGCAGTTTGACTGGGGTGGGGGACGCTGACATGTCCAGAAGGTCCGGCAACCAGATCTGCCTCGGCCACGCCGGTGCGACGAGTATCATCCTGCACCGGGACCGTCTGAGTTGATTGATGAGTCGCAGCAGCAACGGCAACGGTGGGAACACATACAGGAACAGGCCGTCCCAGGGGAATAAGAAGGCATCGACATGCTCCCCGGCTGGGGAAACCTGCTGGCGCACATCCGGCACTTGGCGTTCATCGCCGCCGCGAATAGGTCGATCTGGGGATTGCCCCATCGTTGGAATAGGAGATCCACTTCATCCTGCCGCAGTTCCCACTCGTGGCACAAACGCAGCTCCCTGCTGAGTGAGTGGGTGATGGTGTTCTTTATTCCTGCCAGATGGAAGGGTGCCAGAAATATCCCTTGGGCAATGGCCCACTGCCACAGATCCTGGGCTTCTTTGGATAGGGCTGGGGATCTGGTGCCTCCCTGCTTCCGGATGTAGAACATCGTGGTGGTGTTGTCGGTGAAGATCCTTACCACCTTTCCCTTGAGGGATGGAAGGAATGACCTGAGTGTCCAGAACACGGCTCGGAGTTCCAGGACATTGATGTGAAGTGACCTCTCCTCCGGGAGCCAAATGCCTCTTGCGTGGAGATCTCCGGTGTCCGCTCCCCATCCCTCCACGAAGGTGTCCGTCGTCACAGTCTCCTGATGTGCCGGGGTCTGGCAGTCCATCCCCGCCGCCAGATGCGCGCGGGAGCCCCACCACCGGATCGCTTGCCGGAAGGTCTCGTTGAGCGAGATCCTGTCTCCGAAGCTGGCCGCCGCTTGCATCCAATGGACGTCGAGGAACTCTTGCAGTGGATGCATCCGCAGCCCGCACAGTCGCACGAGGTAGATGCACGAGGACATCCTGCCGAACAGGGACTTGATGGACCTCACCCTGGCCGCGTCCATGGTTGAGCCATTGCACCTTGCCCAGGATGGCCTTTGTCCTTTCCTCCGACGGTGAAGCCAATTGCGCCACTGTGTCGAGTCTGGCTCCCAGGAACAGAGCGACTTGCGACGGTACCAAGTGAGATTTCGCGAAATTGATAGAGAATCCCAGATCCGTGAGCAGTTGGATGGTCTTCGCTGTGTGCACGTCGGCGAGTTCTCTTGTCTTTGCTCAGATGAGCCAGTCATCCAGGTAGGGATAGATGTGGATCCCCTGCAGGCGCAGCCGTGCCGCCACTGGTGCTAGCACTTGGTGAACACCCTGGGCGCCGACTTCAATCCGAAGAGAAGGGCCTTGAACTGATAGTGTCGCCCTTGGACCACGAATCGCAGGAACTTTTGATGTTCTTTTAGAATGGGGATGTGAAAGTAGGCATCCTCCAAGTCCAGCGACGATAGGAAGTCGCCTTCCTAAAGCGGTCCCAGCAGGTGCTGGAGGGTGACCATCCGGAACTTCTGGGACTTGATGTACTTGTTTAGATGACGAAGGACCAGGGTGGGCCGCCATCCACCAGTCTTTTTCCTTACGAGGAAGTATCGGAAGTACACTCCAGAGCCTCGGAGCCTCTTTGGGACGAGTTTGATGGCTCCCTTTTTTAGCATCGCTCGTACCTCCAGTAGAAGTTGAGGGACGTGGTTTTCCTTCCTGGCCACAGGTGGAATACGGGGACACTTCCTTAGAAATTTCAGAGTGTGCCCGCGGGCCAGGGCATCCAGCACCCAACGGTCTGTGGAGATGGACTCCCACACGCTGATGAACTTCGCCAGCTGGCCTCCCACCGGGGTGCTCAGGTGGGGGCCCGACGCTACGGCCGGTTCAGTCCTGCTTGGCCGCGGCCTTGCCGCCTTGGCGACGTGATCCTCCTGTCTTGCTGCATCCCCTATAGGCCTCCTGCGACGAGGAGCGGGCCGCCTGGCGGTACGAGGCACAGCCCCCGAATCCTTTGGAGGCACCTTGCTTGCCTCCTGTGTTCCAAAAGGACGGGTGTCGCTGTTGAAGAATGCCCAAGGCCCGGGCCGTCTCCGTGTCTGCCTTGATGGCCTGCAGTGACTCGTCCACTGTCTTGCCGAACAGGTTGTTCCCGTCGAAGGGCATGTCCAGAACCCTGGTCTGGACGTCCTGGTGGAAATAGGTCGCCTTGAGCCAGCCGCACCTACGAAAGCAAACGCCGTTGCCCATCTGGCGAAAACCGGTGTCAGCAATGTCTGTGTCCACCTTGATGGCGTGGCCTCAGCCCTCTTGTCGTCTGGGAGGCAGACCAGCAGGGGAGTGATCTTAAACCACAGCTCCCTGTCGTAACGTGCCACAATCGGAATGGCGTTGGCCGCTTTTATCATCGTCGCCGCAGAC
This sequence comes from Ambystoma mexicanum, assembly GCF_040938575.1. Taxonomy (NCBI): domain Eukaryota; kingdom Metazoa; phylum Chordata; class Amphibia; order Caudata; family Ambystomatidae; genus Ambystoma; species Ambystoma mexicanum. The sequence goes on from NC_090925.1 coordinate 837,207,266, forward strand.
GAGATGACCCGCCGTCCCATGGCGTCCAGTTTCTTTCCCTCGCCCTCCGACGGGAAAGTCAAAGTTGAAGCCGCCGCCCCTGCCGCTTTCTTCTTGGCCGCCGCGGAGACAACCAAATCGAGGGATGCCTGAGCCCTAAGGCACATGGGGGCGGAGTCCGGGACCCGGTACTTCTACTTGTACCGGTCTCTCTTAGCAGGAGCCATGGACGGGTTTTTCAGGAGCGTCAGCCCCTCGTTCCAGATGTCGTCCAGTAATGGAACTGAGAGGACAGTCTTCCTCTTGGCCTCACGCCATTGGTAGAGGAACCCTTCCTTCTTCTGCTCTTCGGGGCAGAGCTGGAAAAGCTCAGATGCCCTGGCGATCATGGCGTGGAAAAAGCCAATTTCGTTGGGCGGGGGGCCCCCGAGGGGATGGTGATGGAAGGTCAATTCGATCGTCATCATCCGTCCCTGTTGTCGCTGTCACCGTTCCCGTCTCCTCCCTCGGACCAGGGGAAGGAGAGGAAGGCTGAGAAGGCTGTGAGGGCTGGAAGGGAGGGGGGGATGAGTTCTCCTCCGCTTGCTTGGTGGGCTTCATGACGGTCCAGGCTCCGCTGGATCGTCCGCTGGGGGTAAGGGCAACCATGTCCTTCTCTCCATACTTCAGGCCTGAATCGCCATCAAGATTGCTCCTGAGTTGTCTTGTGGCATAGGCACCAGTTGCGACGGGAGCGACGGTTGGGGAGTAGGCTCCGTCCCTTCCACAGCCTGCGGTTCCTCGTGGGCACCGGCGTCGCTTTCTTCGTCCGCCTCATCGGGATCCCTTCCGTAGGACCGGACCTCCTCGAACTTTTTGTTCAGGATCTTTGGAGGTGGTATCTGTGTCCGTAATGGCCACCACTCCCCCCCACCCCCCTCCTCTTTTTCCACCTGGGGTTTCACGGGGGTCTTCTCGATAGGCTGAAAAGAGGATTCCCTCTGTGGTGGCAGGAAAACTCTAGGCCCAGAGGTCGCCTCCACTGGGGTAGCCTCTGCAGGCTTCGCCAGGGCCGCCACAACTCCCTCGATCGAGGCCTTAGCCGGGTGAATCTGGGCCTTCGCAACTTTGGGTGCGCCTGAGGCCTTCACCTTGGGGGGAGGGTCACTGCCTCACTCCCCCTCGGCTGTCTCCATCGGGATCGACCGGGGCTTCTCCCGAAGCTTACCTGGGTTCTCCGATTTCCTCTTCCCCGAGCCAGAGCGTTGGCTCGTGGTTGATGGCGTCGGTGATAATGCGCCCTGCCTGGCAGCCGAGGAGCCCGACCGATCGGCGTTCGCAGTGCCCGCGGAGTCACGGTGCTTAGCCTTTTGTTGGGCCCCCGTCGCCGGAGCGCCCTCAAAGGTCTTAGAAGACCGCTCTGACTTCTTCTCACCTGCTGCTGGGCTATTCCCTTCCAGCCAGTTGGTGAGTCGGATAAGACGATCCTTCATAGTCCGTTCAGACATGTTCTTGCAAAATGCACAGTCCTTCTCCACATGCGTTTTGTCTTCGTGAAGGCAGTAGAGGGATCGAGAATGCTCATCCTCCTTGAAGACATTCTGTAATCCGCATCCAGGGCAGCTCCTGAACAGCTTGGATCTGGGCGTCGTGTTTCCTTTGTCCTGGGCCATGTCCATGCGGGGTAGGCCTCAAAGACCTTCCGGAATCCTCCAAGAAGCGAAACTCGATGAAAACTTCGCCCTTGAGGGGCGTAGGAAATTCCGAAACGGGTCCCCGTTGATCGGAAGTAGAAACGGTGGAGTTTGAGTCTCGATTGACCGAAAAAAATGAGGTTAAACTCTTCGAGAAATCGCAAAATGCAGTAAAAGCTCGAGAGCTATAGCACGAGGACTCCCAACACTTGAACATGCGGTAAAAATCTGAAGATGGCTGCCAGAGGGGGGTTGGGGGGGGCTTATGTAGAGGGCAGTCATTGGCTGGGGGCATTATGACCCAGAGAACAGTGATTGCTTATTAGGAGAAAGACAGTTCAGAAACAAAACAAACTGATTTTTTCTTTACCGAGGATTCCCAGCCTGACGACGGGCAATATTCATGAGCATGTGAATCCATGCCAGAGAATGAAGGATTTCCCTTTCAAGAGGTTCTCCCTCGACTACCACCACAGCGAGAGAACGAGGGCTGGCGAGACAACCACTAGATCGTCCCACTGTCCGCTGGCTTGACATCACTGGCCGTTGAGCCACCCCTGCATTCGACGCATGCACAAGCCCGCGTGAGGAACCAAATAAATACATGACGCCATCATTCCTAACAGTTGCACAGCCTTGCGTACCGTCACATCTCGACTGGCTACATATTGAGGGATTTGAAACAGCATGTTTTGGACCCTCTCGTTGGAGGGGAAGACGAGGCTGTTCTTTGTTTGAATTAGAGCCCCAAGGAACTGCTTGACCTGACTGGGGTCTAGGCTGGATTTCTTTTCGTTGATTGAGAATCCCAGGCTGAATAAAAGATCTATTGTTCTTTGGGTATTTGACAGACAGGTTTCGTAAAAGTCCCCTGTTATGAGCCAGTCATCTGGGTAAGGATAAACCGGATGGATTGTCTGCGCAGGTGTGCTGCTGCCACTGCAAGTACCTTTGTAAATACCCTTGGTGCAGAGCCAATGCCGAAGGGTAGTACCTTGAATTGATAGTGTTTGTCTTGTATCATGAATCAGAGGTATTTTCTGTGCACCGGCAACATTGAAATATGTAAGTATGCATCTTTCATGTCCAGTGTTGCCATGTGATCCCCCTATGAGAGCAGGGGGATTATTTCCTGCAGAGTGACCATGAAGAACTTTTGGGCTGGGCGCAGATCTAAGAGCGCATGGTGAGATCCTTTTTTGGGTACAAGGAAGTACACTGAATAAATACCTTCGTTTTCCTGGAAGCTGGAGAAAGCACAGGGTTTGAACTCAGTCCTAGCCTAGGACTCGAGTAAGGATTTCTGACCTGGTTTTGTCAGGATGGCCAAAGACTTGGCGGGTTGAGTGGAGGTTTTCTTATTTGTCAACTCTCGTCACTGATGGATGAATGAAAAAGGTTCACATCCTCAAAGGGCAAATCCAGGATCAGCTATTGCATGTCAGATGAAAACTTTGTGGCATGCATCCACGCCGTCGTCCTCATCTCGACCACAAGGCACAGCCCTCTGCTGGCTGTGTCGATGTGGGAGACCAAAGACTCAGATGTCCTGCGCAATGGCCCGTGCATCCGCCAGACCAGCTTTGAAGGAGGCTTGCTCGTCTGAAGGGCGGTCGGGCAGCAATTCCCTGTGCTCCCGCCACAGTTTCTGGTTAGCTGCAGTCAAGAGAGCGTCCATGTTGGCTTGCTGCAGACGCAGTCCTGAGATGGATTAACAGCGCGTTCCCGAGGATATTGTCCTCCTTGGAGAGGCAACTGAAGACGATGGTTTAGAATACAACGAGGCCACAGCCACCAAAGAGGAATGGGGCTGCAGGTGGGAGGAAAGAAGGATTGGTTCCCTGTCTGTCAGCCTAAACCTGCTGTCCAACTTCTTGTACTTCTGAGCATTGGGCCTGGGCTTCCACCACCTGCAGGACATCCTTCTGGAGGGGTATCCAGACCGGATTGTGGCACGTTTGCCCAAGACCTCTGCTAGCGCACCAGACTATGCCAGACCCTGAAAGCGGTCATGAAAAGCCTCAACAGATGGAGAGGGTTCATTATCCTGTGCGTCATAACCCCCTCCCCAACTTTTAACAAACCAAGGGGAATACATGCCCTGGGACACAGGTGCTGGGAGATTTCGCCCCCACCCCCAGGTCCGGAGCTGCAGATCGGACCAACGGCTGTTGAGGGGCAGGCGTTGGTGGTACAGGAGGTGGGGGGTGGGGGGTGGGGGGGGTTCAGAATGACCAGTAGGGTATGAACTGGCAGAGGAACCGGCACCAGGAGCATAAGAGGAACTGGAGGAGTACCGGCGGGATGACCTTCACAATGTCCTTCAGGAGCCCCTTCATCTGAGGGGAACGAATGAGGAGGAGGAAGTGCTTGAAGAAGTGGTCCTCACAAGCCGCTGTATCCCTAGGAGACCAGCCCTCCGAGGCGCTATGTCTCTGCTCCTGGCCGAGGCACCTGGTGCGTGCAGCTGTACGGCTGTGATGGGTAGATGTATCCCTGAGGGGACCAAAAGCCTGCAGCGTAGCATCCGCTGCTGCTTCTGGAGGACAGGGGGCTGGGATCATCCTGCAAAACTTATTTGATGGGTGAAAGCACTGGCAGGCCCTGAGCTGGATCCAAGATGGCTGCCTGCCAGGCAGGCTCCGCCACATGCCGCTCCGCCATTTTGAAGCCTTGGACCACGCCCTGGTCGAGAAGGTGCAGAGGCCCAGAGTCAACAGAGGCCTCAGACACAAGAGGATACAGCTTGGGTCTTGCACCCGAAGCAGAGGCATCAACCTCAGATCTCTCAGGTAGTTGTAACGCCCGGATTCACGGCCTCAGACCGAGCTCAATTAGGCTTGGAGCCCTCGGCACCTGTGCCGGTATCCGGGCTTGATCTAGTCGAGGACAGACTCTTGGAGGTGGCACTCGACGATCCCTTACCTCCTAGGGTAGAAGGAGAGGACCAGCCTGATCGTCCTTCTGAGGACAGCCTAGTACGGCCCCCAAGGACCTCGGCTTGGGAGCTGGTAGTCTGGAAGGCCCCTGGGTCTGTCCACAGATCGCCCGGAGGAGTCCCCGGCCCCTCTGCTTGGGATCCAGTAGCCTTGGAGGTGTCTAGCCTGCCAGAACCAGAATCTGAGGAACCATGATCCATGTGAACCCCCCGTGGAAGGAGTCGCTGCGCTGTGCAGCCGGGCTGAACAGAGGGCCTACCCTGTCTTGACGAGAGGTCCTGGAGAAGTCCTTAAGGTGGGCAGAGAAAAAGTGTGGACGATCTCACTCCAGCGCGACACTATTCTTCAATGCCCGGTGACCAAGAGCGCTGCAGGCCGAGTCCCAGCGATGGTCTGGCCCCACGCACTCAAGACAGGGTACATGGAGGTCAGAGGCCAGGAACGAACGGTCGCATGAGGCACATCTTGTGAAGCCTCCAGCAGTCGACATGCGCCGGTGGAGGCGAGGCACTGAAGGGAAGTAAAATAATAATTGAAAAAAACCAAAACTGGGAGCAAGCGGAAAGCTAAAAAAAAGTCTCTGCGCTGGCTGCCAGGTCCGACACCGTCCGTGTAGAAAAAGGGACTGAGGTGATGCTCCGGAGGGCGGGGCCTTCCCACGCCAGAGGCAGCGCCCCCACGCTATACAAAATTTCAAGGGGAAGCTCAATTGTTCGCTGCCAAAGGTTCCGGTACCGTCCCCATGTTGGGGGACACCCACAAGGATGGAGGAAACGGTACGTGACGCATGAGTATATCAAGCATCAAGAAACATGGAGAATCACTACTCCATACGCAGGTCGGGAAACCGAGAAGGAGCAAGTTGCAGCGGGGAGCAAGGAAGTCCCTGGAGGCGCTGTCACGAGAGGCTCGGAAACCAGAGGTTTGCCGTGTAGAAGCCAAGAGCAAAGAAAGCTGTGGAACGAAGGCAGAGGAATCGCGGGCACCGGAGAGCCGACGAGACACCTGCAAGAGGAGGAGGCAAGCCACTGGGAGAATTGCAAACCGCAGAGAACGCCGAAGTAGCCAAGGGGTTTCCCCTCACCAGTGTTGGTGAGCCCAGAAAGGGGAGTTGGCAAGCCGGGGCACTTCCTGGCATACACCACACACCATTGAAGGAAAATGACATGAACTGGGTGAACCAGAGCTGGGGAGTTGGGACGGCAAGCCAATTATTGAATGAAGCAAGTGAAAGTGGGTCAAGGACCCAATGGTTGAATGAAGAAAATATAAAAGCATTGGACTGTTAAACATTAAGAAAGTGCTGGCAGGAGAGTACACTAGGCAAACTGACAGTGAGTCTAGGACCTGCACCAACTTTGTTAAGACAAGTGCTTGGAAGTGAGGGACGAGAGTGTACCAGACTGACAAAGGATGGTCTGGGACTTACTCTCATGCTTGTGAAGAAGCTCCTCCTCTTGTGTGTGTGAACTCCAGGAAAAGGGAGTCATTCCCCCTAGAGTTGGAATGTGATCATTGTCACCAGGCGAAGGGAGGCATTCTCCTAGTAATTGAAAAATGTGTACTGTGATCACTGCAAATAGGGGAAGGGCGTAATTTCTTCTGGTATTGTTGGAAAACTCTGAGGAGCCAAGAGCAGAGAAAAAAAGTATTGGCATTGTGAAAGTGAGAAAGATCAAGGGAAGAACTATAGCCTTTGAAACTGTGAACTGTAAAGAGCCTGAGAAACTCAGGGGAAGGGAATAATCTCCTCAGACTTGTGGAACTTTAGTTGTTTTTTTCTTTTTGCACCCTTTGGAACTTTAGTGTCTAATAGCTCCGTAATTGTGCAGCTATCTTGCAACATTCCCCGCAAGAAAAGAAAAGCATCCTCGTCCCCTTACACATGCTGCATCCACGTTTTTATCTTTTAAAGTAGCTTTATGGGTGTAAGCTAGGCCTTCTAATATCGTCGCACTATTTTGCCATGAGTCCCCCTGCTGTTGTCCTGGACCCGCTCCCGCTCCCATTGGCTAGCTTAACCACCTTTCGCCAATAGACTGAACCGTGAGGCGGGAGACGGCCGGTCTGCTGCAAGGCCCGCATCAACGGCCCTGTCTGCTCCCTGTCCACTGCCAGGACGCTCCTAGGTGAGATGTTGTTCCCTCCTGTTGTATACATGTGTCAGTGTGCCTGAACCCTGTATTTAGCTGCCCCCCCATTGTATGCATGAGTCAGTGTAGCTGAACCCTGCATTTACCTGTCCCCCCCGTGTGTGCATGTGGCAATGTGCCTGAACCCTGTATTTAGTTGCCCCCCCCGTTGTATGCATGTGCCTGATTATGCCCTCCTAATTTGCCTTCCTGCATCTTTGTGTCGCAGCCGCCTTGCAACATGGGGTTAGGCTCCTTGAATGTGCCCATCTGATTGACTTTACTGCTTCTTTGTGTCATAGCCACCCGGCAGCATGGGGTTAGGCTCCATGAATATACCATCTTGAATGACTTTACTGCATCTTTGTATCACAGCCGCCCTGCAACATGGGGTTAGGCTCCATGATTGTGTCGACCTGAACTCTTGCACTTCTGCCTGTGATGTAACTACCTCTATCGCTTTCTACGATGTAATTACTTCCTGCGCTTTCAGTCCTGTAACCATAAGCACTGTAACCAATCTCTTAAGCATAAGCGCCTAGATACCTCTGGGTTTTGTGTGCTATATAAATAAATAAAAAAACTTTGAAAAAGATCTGCAGACAACCAGTTGGAAGACTATTTACCAGGTTAGGATCTGGACACAAGACTGAGAACTTTACTTTAGACATTCTAACACGGACATCCTTTAGTATTGTTGAGGCACGGAAACCCCTCAGAGTTAGGGCAAGATAGGACTTTCACTGACCCTCTTTTTACTTTAATAAAAGTATTTGTCAACCACCACAATACCCTTGTGTGCAAGTATTACTCCTGGTTCCTTACAGGAGGCAGTGGTGGAAGTGGTGGCAGAAGTCGAGATGGAAGGAGCAGGAGGTGGATGCATTGGCTGCCGTGCCTGAGGCTGAAACTGAGGTACCACTTCCTTGATTAGAGATTTGAATATCCCTGTTGTTTGTTGAGATCTCATGAGCTGCATGAAGAGATGAAAGAATCTCTCCTGGCATGTTGCCTGTGCTTGCTGCCCCAGTGGACTAGAGCCTTGTGCGGCCACTGTAGGGTTTCAAGTAGTTGCTGATGGTCTACATCCCAAATGTCCATACTGCAGCCCACTACTCTCAGAGGACCGTTGTGAGAGAGTAGGGTAATCAGTATTGCACTGTGCCCGAGATAGACCCCCCCGTCATCCCTGAAGTGAGATTGTATGTAGGCTGAGTCCTGAGTGTTAGACTTCTCTAGGCCCTCAAGAGTTGGCTTGGTGTTGAGACTGACCTCTGAATTATCCCTGGGAGGCTTTACACCTTCAGCTTTCACCCCGGTACTAGAGCTTTTATGCCCCTCGGACCACTGTTTCCCTTAATGTTTAGAGACTGAATTTATCCCTCAAGAGGAACTCTATTGAGATGACCAAGGGAGCAAAAGGCCTCAATAGTGTTTTTGCAAGAAACACACCTGATTAATCAGGACGAACGGCCCTTTGTCTGCAAACAATATAATTAGAAATATTTTGCATCCGATTGGAAATAATCAGCAGAGACCTAGAGTTTAGGAAAGAAGCCATCAGAGAGGACCTGGAGGGAAGTTATAGGATAATCAAGGGAAAGATGTTTGGTCAGGTGTCTTCCCTGGTAGCGGTATACGCCCCTTATGAAGCACAAGATAGATTATTTAACTTTACACTCTCCCACTCAGAGTTCTGTGAAGAAGAGATAGTAGTTGGGGGGACCTTTAACTGTGTGCTCGACCTAGAGTTAGAGAAGATATCTCAGGCTTCCCGCAGTCACAGGCGCAACCTTCAAGGACTGGTCAAGATCCTTAGGGAATGCTCTTTCATAAAGTTTTTCACCAGACAGAGCAAGACCACATGCATTATTCCTATGCTCACAGGTCATCCTCTAGAATTGACATGATACTGACACCCTCAAGCTTTTCCCCATATGTGGACAGCATAAATATGGATGGAAATATTACAGGTGGATGGTCTCCTTCCGACCATCCACCTGTAAAGGAGACCATATTTTGGCCCCCAAAGACCAGACCTGAAAGGGGACCCCATGATTAATGCCAGCATTCGCGACACGATATCTCACTACTTTAAAGAAAACACGCCATCAAACACTAGTTAGGATATCATCTGGGAGACACCAGCAAGGCGATAGTGGGGGGGGGGGGGGGGGGGGGAGTAAAATGCCTGCCTAGGTCAGGGCTCGAGAAACTCCGGAGATACAGGAGAGGGGGGCCGAGGAACTGGGGAATGAATGTAAATAAACATGTTCAATAAAAGCGCTTACAGCTAATCATGAAGACACAGGCAACAGACTTAAAGTTCAAACAAAAGATGTTTATGAACTTAAATGTCAGGATGGTAGAAGGCCTAACTTGTCCTATGCTAAGGTGGCATTTCCCTCCCTGAACAAAACTAAGGAAAGTCTGAGTCAAAGAATTCAACTTAAATGTCTGTGTCTAAAACCTATTCTTGCCCTCACAGCTAAAGCTAACCAATGTGTAGGGATGTTACTAATAAAATACACAGTGTTCAACTCAAAGTCTGAGCTTATTCCAGCTCTCAGCTTTCTTTCAGCTTCCCTGCCCCAAATGCAAGAAAGTTCCCCAAACGAGTCTCAAGATTACCATTCTCACGTTTAAGCTAACAGTTGCAGGCAATCTTCGAGGTTCCCTTTCCCAATTTCCAAGCAACACAGACACAAAAGCAAAAGTCCTCAAAACAATGTGCAATTCCTCAAGACTCAGGGTCCCTTCCCCAAGACTTTAATTCCAACAAGTGGATTTCAGTCTTTTCAAAAGTAGAAGTTAACTTGAGCTCAACCTGACCCTCCTTCAGGTTTGCCTCACCAGTTGACTCGCAAGGCTACTCCTTGGTTTCTTTCACAATATCTTTCATTTGTCCTCATTCATGGATCACTGGTCTAGGCGCAGTTGTCCAGTTGTGAATGTGAATGCCTCCTTTACCACAGGGAAAGTCCCCGCCTCCCTCAAGGAAGCTTGGGTCCGCCCTCTTTTGAAAAAACCAACTCTCGATCCCACCTCCCCCAACAACTACAGACCCATCACCACTGTCCCATTCCTCCTCAAAATATTGGACAAAGCAGCCTTCTTGCAGGTCCAGCACTTCATTGAAGAGAACAAACTCCTTGGACTCCGCCAATCTGGCTTCCGCCCCAGACACGGGACCGAAAGCGCCCTACTTGACTTGAAAAACCAAATGGACGATGCTAGAGACATGGGTAAACCAGCACTTCTCCTACTCCTTGACCTATCCGCGGCATTCGACCTCGTGGATCATGGCGTCCTATGCCTCCACCTTTCCTCCACTGCCAAATTCTCCCCAGAGGCCACAGCTAGGATCACCTCCTTCTTACAAGACAGAACCATGCAAGTATTCTCTGACCTAGCCGCCGCATCACCAACTATTATACTTTGTGGTGTACCCCAAGGTTCCTGTCTCTCCCCCACCCTGTACAACATCTTCACACGACCCCTCTTCCTCATCCTCGACGCTATGGGCATCTCATACACCAACTACGCCGACGACACCCAGATCCTCCTCACTCTCACAGGTAACTATGACACCGACTCCCTGACCCTCAACAACCTCTACAACACCATCCAAGCCTGGATGGCAGACAACGGACTGTGCCTCAACTCTGACAAGACGGAATTCCTCCTGGTAGGTTCCCCCGACACGCTAAAAAATCTAGATGCCCAATTAAGTCACTTCAATATTTACTCTATTAAAATCCCGTTCTCCGATTCTGTCAAAACTCTGGGAGTCTACCTGGACTCCAGCCTATCCATGGATAGACAAGTCAACGCAATAGCATCCGCAGCTGCATATCATGCCAAACCTATCAACGCAATCAGGCCCTTTCTCTCCAAAGAGAACTGCACCAACATAGCCAGAGCCATCACCGGCTCCAGGCTAGACTACTGCAACGTACTCTTTCTAGGAACCTCCAACAAAAACTTAGAGAGACTACAAGTAATACAGAACAATGCTCTCCGGGCAGCCCAAGGCATTGCTAAAAGAGAACACATCTCTGAAGCCAGAGAACTAGCCCACTGGCTCCCAATAAAGGAAAGGATCGTATTCAAAGCCCTAACACTGACCCACAATTGCATTCACTTCACTGCTCCAGCATACCTCTCTCAAAGGATCCACCCTGTCTCCACTACCAGGCCAACCACATCACTGTACACCAACATGCTCTCTGTGCCACTAGTAAAAAGAGTAAAAGCGGGTGGATCCAGCTTCCCCTATCTCTCGCCCACTAACTGGAATGCCCTACCTCCCACTATCCGTGGTGAGGACTCCCTCACCACCTTCCACAAAACACTGAAAACTACCCTCTTCACATTAGGACCGACACATCAGCACGAATACTTATCATATATGTTGTAATATACGACCAAATGCAATATTTGCAACAGTATGATTTCTTGTACTATTCATAATGTGTCAACAATCGCTATCATGTGTACCATGTAACTATGTTATTGCAAGTAACAGCGCCTCAATGCCCCTGGGCTGCTTGCGCGCTATATAAATATTATTAAATAAAGTTGTCAAACCAGACGGTCCACCCATTACAGGTCACACAACCAGGATCCCTTGGTCGAGGCCACACGGGTTCTTCCACTCCTACGCCCGTGTATCAAGTTACATTCACTTAATTCCTCTTTGTTAACCTCTTGGCTTTATGTGCAAGTTTTACACTTCTCTGCCTTCTCCTCATCAACCTCTTTGTTCTGCGATCACTGGTCACACACCTTTTGCCAGTCTGTGTGGCCTTGCTGCATTGCATTCATGCACACAAGTTCACCTTTGAGGGGTTCTATTCATAGCCCACCTTCTGTGGCACTGTTTCACACTAATGCCGTTTTTCCATAGTTGATTTTCACATGGGCAATTTGGTTGTCCTTTGAGATTTGCTATGCCCATATTATTGTACTCAGTATTCAAATATATTCAACTTCAAGGTTTCATTTAGTTTGTATTTAATATGCCTCTTATGTTTAATTTCATCCTTTCCTTCAGTTCAGGATTTAAATTGCATTAATTCGTTTTAATTTTAAGTTTTCAGGCAGTTCGGCATTTAATAGGTATTTGCTGAAATTGTTTTCAAAGAGCGTTATGTATTCACAGTGTTTTCGGAGCACCCCGGTATCCAAGTGCTCTCCCCAGACACTCACCAGCTCTTTGCAGCTCCTTCTGACAGTCCCTGCAGCCCCCTCTCTCCTCGCAAAGTCAGGGGACCATCTCGTGCAAGCACTGCTCGCATGCTGGCCATTCTTCTTCGTATGCTGGCAACTGAAGAGGTTTCTCTCCTGACGCTCCTGCTGCTTGCGTCCTGTGCTGGAAGCTACCACACATGTGGCCACGGCACAGCCCACTTGTCTTGGGCCCAACAAGTTCCCTGGGTTATCTGCCCGCATCCTGGCTCCTGCTCTGGTCCCTCCATGGCTGCCTCCACACAAAGGGTCCTCTGCTGGTGTCTCTCTCACAGGCCTCTCCATTACTCTCTAGTGCTGTTCTCTGATCCTCATTTTATACACCTGTAACCAGTTAACAGGTTGCAGGTATGAATCTTTAGTTAAGTTTGCCTGACCATACTTAAAGAGACATACCGACTCTGCAGGCATCTTCTTCGTCTCAGTACCAAAGTGGTAAAATGAAGGTATAGTTTGTGGGAGAGGTCTTGCAATAGCCCACAAAGGTCAGGGGAGGGTTAGGTTTATCATTAATAGGGAAGGGGATATCATGTCTCGCCTGTGGGTACCTCCACTCCCAATCAGCAAGGACCCTCCACCCAGGTGATGCTCCCTTGCTTCTCCACCCCCAGGGTCGGTATCCATGAGCGATGGCCTTCCCCTGGCCACCTGAGAAGAGTATCTAGGAGGTTCAGGAGTGAAGGAGGGGACTCATGTTTCTCTGAATACCATTCCCCATGGGTTGGCCCGGGGTGCTTTGCAGGGAAGCCGGGAGTGGAAGTCCACTTTACCAAGCCTTTCCGGTCCACCACTATGAAGCAATATGGCTGAAGGTCCAGGAACCACTGCATTACCCGAGGGTTAGATTCTTTGCTCTGACTGATCCAAACTTGAGGAGAGTGGTCTGTTTTTAGGCAAAACCTGTAACACAGGAGGTAATACTTTAGATGAATCGCAGCCCATTTGATTGCCAGTGCCTCTAACTCAATGACAATCATTGTTTTCTCTTGCTCTTTCCTTCCTGAATGATGGTATCTTTTCTGGCCTCGGGCAACCAATAAGATTTCAAGTGTATTACTTTGCCTACGGGAGTGCAGATGTGATGATCCATATCCTTTACTCTCACAGATTCTTCTCAAAATACATCAGTGAACTGCCTGATAAGGTGACATAAATCTTGTTACTGATTATTGTTTAGGTCAGATGAAATGAAGGCTCTGCTTTCTGTGTCTTCTGACAAAAGAGAGGATAATATTCTCACTGGAGACTCTGAAGTATTATAATAGGTTTAAGTGATACACCTTAAGATGTCGGTCAGGTTGTGAGATCTTATAATAACAACAAAGACCTACTTGTTCTAATACCTCATGTGGTCCATGCCATCTGGACATGAGCTTGTTTTCAGAAGTACGTAATACCAGCACCTTTTGACCTATGAAAAAGGACTCCAACAAAACTGTTTTATAATAGGAGATCTTTTGTTGTTCCAGTTGAGACTGGACTAGTGATCTAATAGCCGTCATAGTTTCTTTCAACCTTGGATTGGGGCCTCCTCTCTCTCTTCCCATGTGTCTCTCAATATATTTAGGACATCTCGCTGTTCTCTTCCATAGAGTATTTCAAACTGGGAAAATCCTGTTGAGGCTGGAATGAATGGGAGAGAACTGAATAAAAGGCGAGTCTTTTGGCTTGGAAGGCAGAGTCTACCACTGGACAAAGGTACCGAAAAAGAGCTTGAACAGGACGCCTGCTGCAACTCCTGGATCGTTGGTTTGCCCGGTGAAGCCCTGCTACAGTGCTGAAGCTCCAACTTCACTTCGACTGGAAAAGATCTGCAAAGGACGACTTCTCATCTTGGGTTGGTGGTCCCAATCGACCACAAGACTCGCTCATCTGGAAATCCTCTCGGAGCTGGCTGTACTTCCAGTGCTGCTGCATGAACCGATTGCCAGGGAGAGGAACACCAGAATCGAATGAGTGTCTTTAAGTCGGACACAAGCGCCAGAAAGATGCAACAGACTCCCAGGAAGCAGGACTGACCAAGCCTGAGCCACCTCAGAGTGCTGGACCCCAGATGCGAGAAAAGTCAATCAAGGTATCTGAGAAATGCAATGGTGCTATTTGCTAGAGTCGGGAGAAGCTGAAATCACGAAGTGCCGCTGATCTGAAGTTTGCCCATTGCTGCAGCTGACCTTCAATTCATAGAGCAGGAGACCCTAGATGTCCTCCGTCTTGTCCCCAAGACTGAGACCCGGGAACAACAGGATATGAAGACCTACACAGGAACAGAAGCCAGCTGGAACCAATTTCTTCTAACCAAAGGTACTGTAAAACTAAGGGGACTTACCTCTTGTCGTGTAGCCTTGCTAGTTCTCAGTTGAGACTTGTCTTGGTTGATGTTGCAGAGTTGCTTTCAGCTTTGCCCCTCACAAGCCTTCCAGCTTGTGGCCCTACAGTGATTTCATTTTTATACAAAGACTTCTAAAAACATTGAGCAAGACTTTTTACCTACCTGCAAAAAGTGCTTCAGCTCCCCTAAACTTTTGATCAAATAACATTGGCTGCCCAGGCTCCCTGAAAGACTCTTGTTACCTCTGACTTGGTGCTTTGCCTTTTCCCCAGGAAAGGGTTCATTTACTTTGCATTGGAGGGTTCAAAAAGTACTTACCGGTTTTAGAATATTTGTTAACCATTATTTTATTCCTCCATCTTCTCCTTTTGACACTAACCTCAGTATTCCTCTAAATGTACCAGTGATATTTATGTCCACAGTGTCCTAGTTATTTAAGTCACCTCAGGGTGTAGGAAGAATCTGTCACGCTCACCTTAGCCCTGCGGGAGTATCAGGAACCTCAGCTTGGTGCTCTTTCTTGCTCACTTGACTGACTGCGTCTTATGAGTTAAGAAGATTAGCTCTCCATCATGCTTTATCCTTAGCAGGGGCGTAATAGTTCAATTCCACCAGTTGCTTCACTGATGAATAGTCCTGCCCAGACCCGCTGTGGCTTGGAGTTATGCTGCACTTTTGGAGTGTGAAATAGCTTGGCTTGATGGCTTGTCTTTGCTGGCAAGCTTTTAGTCTTTGTATCCGTTTTGCCTTCATCTAATTATGCATGCACAGTAAAACGTTCCTCTTTGCTAATGTTAGTCTTTACACAATGTGCTCTTCTTTTCTTTACTCACTGTTCTCTTTTTCCTTTGCAGGGTTCTGATGGACCCGGGAACCTGAGCGTGGCTGGAGAGGATGACCGTAACAGCTGATGACCTGCGGATGGGCCACTCACCAGCTGGCTGTAACAGCTGATGACCCGTGGAGGGCTGTGGACACGATGACTGCAACAGCTGATGAGGAGCCGGGCCGGCGTGGGACATGTTACAGAGGGGCCGCGGACCCGATGACTGCAACAGCTGATGAGGAGCAGGGCCGACGTGGGACAAGAGGAAACGGGTAAGTTAAATAGAAGGAGCCTCTCAGGATATGCGAAGGGCGGCTCTCCTCGGTGTGAGTCAATGGCTGGAGTCCTCGGAGCTGATGCTGGCTTCAGAGGATCACGGTGAGCGTTCCGCTGCCTGCTGGCAGAACAACGCGAAGCGTGAAATGAAGCCTGGGCGTGGCTTATATAGCAGCCACACCCAGAGGCTAGACTGCAGCCCTCAACAGTGTTTGGGCTGGTTCCCCTCCATGTTGGGTGGCCAATCTGATGATCAATATTGTATCCGGTGCCATATGCTCCATGCATGGGTCCAGCTGGGCTCCTTCCAAGTTCTATTGGTGGTGCAGTAGAGAGGTCTTAATGAATGATGAACCCAATGGGAGCGCTTTGGGGCAAACATGTGTGCATGGGATACGCAATTGGTGAAGGCAAGTGTGGCAGGATTGGTGGTTGTGACAGTACCCCACTCCCCCCCCCCCCCCCCCAACGCCCCCTTCAGATCGGACACCCCGGGCCAAGGTTTCTCTGGACGTGTGCGATGGAACTTTGTAACCAATCGGGGAGCATGTACGTGCTCACTGGGCTCCTACGGTGTGTCTTGCGGACCGTAACCTTTCCACTCAATTAAGTAGTATAGTCTAGACTTAACAACCTTGGAATCTAGTATGTTTCTGACCTCATATTCTAGTTCCCCATCTATGATTGTATGTGCCGGGGATGCTTGTATCCGTGTGTTTGGTCGAACAGGTTTTAGGAGGGAAACGTGGAACACTGGGTGGATTCTTATGCTTGCCGGTCAGGTTACCTTAACTGTCACCGGGTTGATGATTGACTCAATGACGTATGGGCCTAAATATCTTGGATGAAATGTTCAGGGTCCTTTCAGTGAAATATGTTTCGAGGCTAACCACACAGCATCTCCAACTTGGTATTCTGGGGCTGCCTTTCGATGTCGATGTGCATATTTTCTTTGTCTTTCTTTGGCTTGTGTCATCATTTCTGCAGCCTTCTAAAAGGCTTGTTTGATGGTTCAGTGCAAAGTCTTAACCACTGGCATTTCCAACTTTTCAAGTGGGGTCAAGCATTGATGTTTGTGGATGTTGTCCATACAGAACGTAGAATTGACTTTGCCCTGTAGTGAATGTTGAGAGTTGTTGTAGGCATATTCCGCAATCCATAGGACATCTTTCCAAGTACTTTCTGATTGGTGGAGTAGACACCTGAGGTATTGCTCGAGTGTCTGATTAGTACGTTCCGTTTGGCCGTCGGTTTGAGGGTGGTGACTGGTTGATAGACGTACTTCCATCTGGGTTAATACACAACATTTCCGCCAAATTTGGAGACGAATTGGCTGCCGCGGTCTGAAATGACAACAGTCGGGAATTTGTGTAGTTGACTATATGTTCCAAGAAGACCTTTGCCGTAGTGAGTGCTGTGGGTAGACCTTTCAGAGGAATAAAATGGGCCGGTGGTCAGTCATAATTTCGAAAAAATAATGTTGAATGACAAAAATGTAGAAAAAAGAATGTGGAAAAAAAAAATTCGAATTCGGTTTTTTTAAATTATATATTTATTTTGGGGTCCGGGAGTAAAGAAAAATGGGTAAAACAAAAAAAAAAAAATTAAAAAGGGGGGTTGGGGGAACCCCCCCGCCCCATTTCGAAAAAAAAAAAAAAAAGTATTGAAAAAAAAAAATGCGACTTGTTTTTTCCGACATTTTTTTTCTTCGAAATAATGACTTTCGACATTGTTTTCGAAATTATCACTATAAACCAAATGGGCCATCTTTGAGAACAGATCCACAACAACCAGTATAGTGTTGTAGCCATTGCAAGAAGGAAGGTCGGTAATGAAATCTATAGACAGAGTATGCCATGCTGTCGGTGGAATGGTTAACGGGCATAAGAGGCCTGCTGGTTTCTGTTTCTGGGATTTGTTCTGCACACAGACGCCGCATGAAAGCACAAAGTGAATGACATCCTTCAGCCATGTAGGCTACCAATAAGTTCTTTATATCTTGGCCATGGTTTTGGCAATTCCAGGGTGTCTTACAGCAATGTGCCATGGTATGTGGTAATGCCCCTTTCTCGTTGAGCTTCTATCGGAAGATGTATACGTTCTCGGAAACATGGTAACCCATTGCTTAGCATGTGTTGACTGCTCTTGGTGATCCATGCCTGGAGTTCTTCCTCACTCATGTGGCGCAGTATGTCGGCCTTCAGATCGTCCAGTGATTCGAGTGTAGTAACTCCCAGTTTCTTGCCTTCAGGGATTATGGCGATTGGTTCGATCTTTTCTTATGTTTTGTCTTCCTCGCCTAACCGCGACAGCGCGTCTGCTTTACCGTTGCGCACCCCTGGGCGATATGTGATTACATAGTCGTATTCCGCAAAAAATAATGCCCATCGGAGCTGGCGAGATGATTGCGCCTTTGCCGTCTTCAGGTATTGCAGATTGCGATGGTCAGTGATGACGGTGACCGTGTGCCAGGCTCCTAGAAGATAATGCTTCCATTCTTTGAAGGCCGATTTGATTGCAAGGAGTTCTTTATCGGTGATTGCATTGTTTATTTCGGCTTCCTTGACCAAAATGCGACCGGATGTAACTGACCGGTGTCTGGGTCTTTTTGCGAAAGGACTGCACCCACAGCGGTACTGGAAGCATCTGTTTCAACAATGTAAGGAAGGTCTGGTCTTGGATGGCGTAAGATCGGCGCTGAGGTGAACTTTGATTTCAAGGCCTGGAAAGCAGTTTCAGCCTCTGCAGGCCAGTCAAAGCGCTTGTTTTTTTCATAGCAGGGCAGTGATTGGATGGACGATGTGAGAAAAGCCCGGTATGAAATGACGATAAAAATTCACAAAGCCTAGGAAGCTCTGAATTCCTTTGATGGAGGTGGGAGATGGCCAGTTCAAGATTGCCTCAACCTTCCTGTTGTCCATTCTGATTCCCTGAGGGGTTAGGATAAATCCTAAAAACTTCACTTTAAACACATGGAAGGAACATTTTTCGAGCTTTGCGTAGAGTTGATGGCTTCTGAGTCTGTCAAGGACTACCCGCACATGGTTGAAGTGTTCCTGTTCAGTGGTAGAATACACCAGGATGTCGTCGATGTAAACCACGGCACAAACATCCAGTAGGTCCCTCAGCACGTCATCCATAAAGTTTTGAAAGGCAGCCGGGGCGTTGCATAGCACGAAGGGCATTACCTGGTACTCATATAGTCCGTATTTTGTCCGGAATGCTGTCTTCCACTCATCCCCACTTATGACTCGTACCAGGTGATATGCCCCTCGTAGGTCCAACTTGGTGTAAATTGGTCCGCCTCTCACCTGGTCCAGTAGCTCCGGAATGAGCGGTAAGGGGTACCGATTCTTGATTGTTATCTGATTCAGTAGGCGGTAATCAATGCAGGCCCTAAGGTCCCATTATTAAGAGGCGAGGCTGCCGGAGACTTGGAGGTTCGGATAAAGCCATTCACTAAATACTGCTGCATGGAACCTGGGCATCAGGGATAAGGTCTATCTGACAATCACATGCCCAGTGCAGCGGTAGCGTGTTCACCTGCTCCTTCTGGAATACGTCCTGGTAATCGACATATGCTGATGGCAGAATGCCTAGGAGACTGAGTACTTCATTTCTTCTTGGGAGACACTGTCTTGGTACCTTCCTGCGTTTCCGAGTTTTTGTAACAGGAACGAGAACCCTCCTTGGAGAAGGTTAACACCCTCGCTCACCAATCGATTAGCGGGTTATGAGCCTCCAACCATGGAATTCCCAGAATCATACGAAACTGAGGAGCGCTTATCAGATCAAAGGCGATGTCTTCACTGTGGCCATCCTGACAGAGGAGTGTAACGACTTCCGTGTGGTGAGTTACTGGCCCAGAAGAGAGCTGGGTACCATCTACCGCCGTTACGTTTTCCTGCATAGCCTTTGGATGAGTGAGAAGACCAATTCGGCCCACTAGGCCTGGATCTATGTAGTTGCCTACCGCCCCCCTGTCTATATATGCCTCAAGGGCATGCATGCGAGAGGGCTGCTGTGGGCTAACCAAGATCACTGGGATGACAAGATGAGAGGTCTGTAGGTCCTTCTTTTTGCTTGACAAACGGACCTCTACGTTTGCCGGGCGTTGGAGTTTTCCGAGTCAAGCTTGGTTGCTTTGGTTTCCAATACCCCTAGCGTTCGTCTAGGTGGCTTCATCTGGCCGTCCTGCAGGAAATGTCCCGCCTTGCCGCAATACAAACACAGCTGTTGTCGCCGTCTTTTCTCCCGTTCTGCCTTAGTTAAGGGGCCCTGTACACTGCCGATTTGCATGGGCTCGTGTTGGTTCTCTGGTTGACGAGGTTGGGGTTCCCAAGGATGTACAAACATGGTTCTTCCTTCTGATCGAGCTCAATCGGTCGTCCGGTCTTGCAATCTATGATCAAGTCGCACCACGAGATCAATGAATTCTGCACAATTGTTGGGAGGATTCACGACTTGGGCAAGAATGTCCTTTCATTCCCCCCGTAGCCCCCGATGGAAGAGGGTGGTCCTTTTTTCTTCAGGCCAGTTGGTCTCGGCCACTAGCCTGTTAAACGTGGCTATGTAAGTTAGCAGGTCCCGACTCCCCTATCGCACTGACAAGAGCTCATTATCCAGAGTCTGGCCCCTAGTGTGCCGGGCAAACAACTTCTCCAACTCTCGTTGGAAACCCATTGTTGGGTAATTTCGTGGGTCATCCCAATTTACCAAGGGAATGGACCAGTCTGCTGCACTTCCCCTCCAGATATGACAAAACAAAGGACACTCGTGACTGTTCATTGGGGAACGCCCCTGGTCTACACAGTAAATGTAGACGGCACTGATTCATAAAAACTGCAAATTTATTAGGGTCTCCAGAAAATCGTTCCGGTGGAGCAAGCGGGACCGACTAAGGACCACCTGCACTGGGGCTGTAGATGGAGCAACAGAGGGCTGGCTGCCCAGTAACGGCGCCTGTCCAGCCTGATTCTGCAACACTTGTCGCTCCAATTCCTCTGTACGGTCTCTATTTGCAACCAACTCCCGCCGCAAGGCGTTTGTCTCCTGCCGGGCAGCATGGACCTCGGCCCGTAATTCCCCTAACAGCTGCGCTAATTGGTCGGTATCAGAGGTCTCCACGATACTCAGGCACAGGTTTCAAAGCTGGCTTTGCGTTCTGTCACGCTCACCTTAGCTCTGCGGGAGCATCAGAAACCTCAGCTTGGTGCTTTTTCTTGCTCACTTGACTGACTGCGTCTTATGAGTTAAGAAGATTAGATCTCCATCCTGCTTTATCCTTAGCAGGGGCGCAATAGTTCGATTCCACCAGTTGCTTCACTGATGAGTAGTCCTGCCCAGAGTTATGCTGCGCTTTTAGAGTGTGATTGTTGCTCAATAGCTTGGCTTGCCTGCTGGCTTGTCTGGTATTGTCTTTGCTGGTAAGCTTTTAGTCTTTGTTTGTATCCATTTTGCTTTGGTCTAATTATGTGAGGCGTTTTTTGAACCCCTTTTAGTATTTGAATACAAGCATTTGGACAAGCAAATACCCCTGTGTCTTCCTACTCAACTCAGACCACTCACACGTTGTACTGGCAAAGTTGAATCTGAGTGTTTTGCATTGCACAGCTAAATTAAAAACTAGTTGGTTTTTCATTGTACTGGCAAAGTTGAATCAGAGTGCATTTCCATGTAAGGTTGGAACGGGCGGTGAGCGCAACCATTACTATGTTCATTTAAAACCCTGCCAGTCTTTCCTACTCTGCCACTTTCATTTTACAACAGTGTGTATATTGACCATGCACCCCCTGGATAGTAATGCTTGTTGTATTGTTTTATCAGTGTATTGCTCTCGGTGGGACTGGGGAGCAAGAAATGCATTACATTTACGCATATTTTGGGGATAGGATACGTGCCACATTTAGATGGATGTTGGGGGTAGTAAATGTGCCATATTTAAGTTGATTGGGGGTAGGAAATGTGCAGCATTTAGTTGATTAAGGGCAGGAAACGTGTTACACTTCAATGGATTGCTGAGGCAGGAAAGATGTTACACCCCGAGGAATCGCAGGGGCAGGAAATGGGTCAGACTTGGATGGATTGTCAGAGAAATGTGCCATACTTCCATTGTTTGCGAGGGATTGGAATTGTGTTACACTTAGATAGTTGAGTTTGCTGGCGTATGAAATGTGTTATACTTGTCTGTGAGAGACGAGCAATGTTTTCAACTTAAATGGATTGTTAGAGGAAATGTGTTACTCTTCAAGCATTGTGAAGTTTAGCGCATGCTTGCATTATAAGAAACTGTTTAGTTTAGTAGTCTCATTTTGCCTGAAGATCTTAGGCTGGCACGTGTATTGCTCTTAGAAGAACAGTAATTGACATTCTGAAGGGTGGCTAGTGTACGCATTAAACTGATCTGGGAATGGTCATTTGTGCTGCACCAATAATTTTAGCCTGCCTTTGACTCCAGATCTACGCTGGTAATCCTTCTATTACACTTTGTTGACATACCTATTACTGTAGTTTATTGTTCTGTATGTTCCTGCCCTTCCCCCCCACACCCCTCCCCCTGGATCCCTCTTCTGCCGTACATTTTTGACACACTTACACTAGTAGATATGCCTCTTGCCTAGTATGCTAGTTATTTTTGTTTTGATAATTCAGAATCTTCAAGGCCTAAGAAGGACGACTATATTCCGTTGTTCCCTTCCCGCCTTGAAATGCTTTGAAGCACTTCACATGTGTATAAGCGCTTTACAAATTAGCAATTACAATTACACCTAAAAATCGCAACTCAGCCTTGGTACCCTGATATTGCAGTTAATAGACAGCTGTTAGCAGCATACATAGAACCATGAAGATATCTAGTAAGGCGATAAAGGTAGCTGGTCCATTGCGCCAAGAGAATGCTAATAGCCTAAATCGGGTAACTGCCCGGTAGATACACTAGGTCAGCCAGTCTATTGCGCTAAGAAGATTTGAAGGTAGAACCCCCCCCCCCCCCCGCCGCCCGAACTCACCCCCCCACAGTGCCTAGAAGAAACTACAAAGCTAGCTGGTCTTTATCCACAGATGTTGTGACGACACAGCAACATCAAAGATGAGCTCCATTGGCGTTCTTGGTATGTATAAACGCACTGCGGTGGACATCCTCTGCAGGCACGGCTATCCATCCACTCAGAGTAGAATGCAGCTAGGACAACATTCAGGCTAGCTGGATACATAGCGAGTCTCTAGCACTCGCACCATCTCCAGACTCCTCCCAGCATCTATCCACATGCCTGTCCTAATGGGTTGCTTTCTACCCGAGCCTGGCCAGTCCTGCTAGGCCTTATTTGGCGAAATGCACACATGCATTCTAATCTTACTATGTGACCTCCAACACTCTGGACTTCGGTCCCTGAGGGCGTTCACACCACTAGCACATTGAGACTATAATAATGGTAAAAAGCGCTATATAAATGACAACTACAATACAATACTTCCCTCCCATTTTCGTCCCATTTCACTGATCATATTTTTTAATGAAATTGTTAGAGGCCTTAGTCACAATGCAACTTAGAAACTTTTAGGAGGATGCTTGTATTTTGGACCCATTTCAATCTGGCTTCCATCCTTCTATGGGGACTGAGTTGGTGCTTGTTTCTGTTATTGACAACCTCACTAGGATGAGTAACCAGGGTGGAGTGAGTTTCTTGATTCTGCTGGACTTGCTTGCAGCTTTGACACCATCGACCACTCTATTCTGTGTCATCGTCTACAGGAGTTTGGGATTTCAGGTACAGTATTAAACTGGTTTAGGTCCTTTCTTTCAGATCATACTCAAACACTTTCTCTTCCCCCCCTTACAGGTCAGCCCCATCAATCCTTATCTGTGAGGTTCCACAGGGTTCAGCAACCTCTCCTCTACTTTTTAACATTCTATGCTATAGGAGAGTGGATGAACAACAACTGGCTGAAGCTGAAAGGGGATAAGACCGAAGTTTTGGTGATCGGCCCACCAGATGCTTGCTCCCTTTGGTCCCCAGAATTCTGGCTTTCCACTTTTGGTGCTTTCCCTTCCTCAGTTGATCGGTAAAGAAATCTGAGAGTAAAAAATACTAGCTCTCGGTCTTCTGACCTGCTAATAAGCGCTTGTTGTGAAGGTTATTTAAAATTAAAAATTCAATAAAAAGTGGTCCCATTCGTACCATTTGCACTAATAGGACCTGTGCTGGCCTCAGCAGTGCTAGGAATTTTAGACTACTGCAACAAAACATTGCTAGCCCAGCCTAAATATAATTTAAATAGGATTCAAACTGTTTAAAATTCTGCGGCTCGGTTAGTGGCTGGCCTACCAAAGTTTCCACATATTTCCCCTGTACTACACCAACTTCTCTGGCTCACAGTTGAAAGGAGGATCCAGTTCAAAGCTAATTGCTCAACGCACAGAGCCCTTCATGGGAAAGGTGCTCTATACCTTAGGGCAAAGACCATTCCTTATAAGCCAGCTAGAGCTCTCTGATCGGCCAATCTTGGTCTTATTTATTTATTTGCATTTTTAAAGCACTCACACAGCCCGGGGGTATCGAGGTGCTGTTACAGGAATATGTCTTAGTTGCATATTTATAACGCGCTTAATACCCACAAGTTTCTAAGCGTGGACACGGGGATCGAACCCGTGTTGCTTTGTGTCGTCTTGTTTCCAAAGTGAGCACGTTACTGCTGAGCTATCCTCCCGGGTCTTCTTGTGGTTCCACGCGTTAAGAAGGTTTCGGTAGGTGGCAGAGCCTTCTCAGTGGTGGCTCCCTCTCCCTGCAACACCCTTCGGCCAGCTTTAGGACTGATGGCAGATTACACTCATTTAAAAAGAAAAATGAAGACCCTTCTCTATCTGCTGCGTTCTAACTGAATCGAGCTTTATTACAGCCCCTCTCTGAAAGCTTATCCTTTTTCTAGCACCAAAATACCTACAAGAAACTAAAGGGAAAAAAATGACACCTCAGAGCAGATCAGACCATGGCTACTTTGAGCTTCCAACCAGGAGCGCCAGGAAGGCCACTGCCCTTAGATGGCTATGCAATGATTTCTGGTTAAACACAGCCTCATTGTGGTGTCTCACTGGACTTCTAAAAGCAGGTTGCCATATTAAGGGGAACTGAAGAGGACAAGCCTTTGTTTAATGAAAATGTAAGATCTCTGAAGCAGTAGGCAGCCATCTAAAAATAAAGAGCTGCTGCTAGCCAGCGAGTTACACAAAGCAGAGCAGCACAACCAGATCAACGAAAATAACTATGCTGCACCTTTGAGGTACCATGATGCGGGGGTCTTATGGACTTGCATGTGTTTTATAACAGCAAGACCTCAGGTAGGGACTCACTTGGGAAAAAGAAGGTTAATGAACTGGGCAAGCATAAATATCAGGGGATTTAAAGGTTCCAGTGCAGGACAACCTAACAATTG
Organism: Ambystoma mexicanum; assembly: GCF_040938575.1. Classification (NCBI taxonomy): domain Eukaryota; kingdom Metazoa; phylum Chordata; class Amphibia; order Caudata; family Ambystomatidae; genus Ambystoma; species Ambystoma mexicanum. The sequence goes on from NC_090925.1 coordinate 837,232,099, forward strand.
TAAATGTGTGCTTTTGAAATAAATGCATTTATGAAGTGTGAAGACTTGATGCAAAATGGTCCTTCCTGTATCTGGATTCTAGAGAAGATTAAGTGGTTGTAATACTCAATTATTTATGTCTTCATTCACTATTTCAAATATTAAGGATTTTTCAGCCTATTATTGTATGGATTGATTGTGTGTATCCTCACACCTCTTTATAGTAAACATACTAATATGAATAAAAAAATAAAATAATCACATAGTCTGACTAATGCATTCAACAGTGCCCATATCCTATACATCAAGAACATTGGATACTGCCTTCCCAGCAGACCTACAACCCAGTCAGCTTCATAGCCACGCCCAGCACTATTTACCGTGCAGCAGTGGTTGATAAATCGCGCCAAGTTGCCACATTTTGTGGCATCTATGATCGTATCATGATCCACTCGGAATAGGTAGCTGCTCCCAATTCCTTCCTGGATGTAGCGCTTCTCTCGCATGTCGGCTACCACCTGATTGGAAAAAGAAGATAAAAAATAGGAAAGGCAATCACTGTCATGGATGGAAATCATGGCATTAGGATGAATGTAAGATTAAGCGAGCATATGAATGGGAGAGAAAGATATTCAACTCTAGCAAGTGCAGTAAGAAAAACATTACTTGACATTTTAGTTCTGCACCATGGGCTTCTTCATTAGCATTAATTAACTTAATAGCCTCGCCTATTGGAAGGATCTCAGACCGCACGTTCATACAATTCTATTTTTACACACAGCACTTTTCAAAGGATGACCGAATAACGTTATTTTTTTTAAAAAAAATAGCATTTCGACTGATTTTACTCACTGAAAAACATTCTCAGTGTATATAGAGAACAATAAAACAAGGAAGCAGATAGGAAGGTAGTGTAGCGGTCAAAAACGTAGCTCTTACTTTAAGGCTACCAGGATCCCATACTATCCCACCATGCAGTTCGATGAGTTTATCAATATCATGTGATAAAAGAGAGAAAGGTTCAGTATGCCGAGTCATTCATCCCGTTTGAAATTCTCCAGTGTGGTGGGAGAGTAGAATATCAATGAAGATACCCATGATGGAGAACGAGGATCAAAAGTATAGGATACATTACTCACTGTAATCGTATTTCCGATGCTTGTTTCTGCTTAGATTCACATGCTGTGCATAGGCCGACATCTATTGGAAGCTGCAGAGTATTACAGCTGTTCTCGAAATTTGAAAAGGGACGTCAACAGGGCGTAACAGTAAGACTATCCCTAGTGTGACGTCCACTGTACCCATGGTCTTTCACCCGTCGAGGTCCCTCAGATTGTTATTTTTCTGACAAGAGGTAGCATGAAGTGTAATGTGAGTACAGTTGTATCCAAGCAGATACGTATTAGACAAGCTAATAAGCATCCATGCGCCTTCTCTCCGAGGGCACAAAGGGTGGGCGCATGCAAATCTAAGCAGGTACAAGCATCACAAATACGATTACGGTTAGTAATGTATCCAGTCTGAGGCTTGTGGAATCTGCTTAGATCACATGCTCTGCATACATTAGCAAGCAGTGTTGGGAGAAGGTGGTGGGATGTGAGAAGGTTCATGGGCGAACAAATGTCTTTGAACCGCTTGTCCCACCTGTGTATCTGTCTTGGAATGAGTGTCAATGAAGCTGAGTGAAAGTGTGTATTGAGCTCCATGTAGCTGCTTTGCAAATGCTGTTAAGATGGACATTTGCAATGAAAGCCAGAGTGGCTTCTGTGCTCCTTGTGGAGCGAGCTCTTGGTGTGAAGGGCAGTGTTTTGTTTGATAATGAATAGCACAATTGTATACATCTGACTATCCATCTGGAGATGGCATTCTTGGAAACGCGGTCTCCTTTTCTGCCTGCTGCTATGGAGACAAATAGTTGGTCTGTTTTTCTTAGCGGTCTGGGGTTTTTTACATAGTAAAGGACAGCTCTCCTCACATCTAGTGCAAGTAATTTTACCTCAGGTGAGCTGGTGGGGTTCTAAAAGAAAGCCGGTAGCTCAATAGATTGGTTTACATGAAATTTCTAAATGAACTTAGGTGAGAACCTAAGGCGAGTATGTAAAACCAGCTTGTCTTTATGTATGATAAAGAAAGGATCTTGCACTGACAGAGCTTGTATTTCACATTCTCTTCTTATGGAAGTAATAGCCACTAAGAAGGCAGTCTTGTAAGTCGGGTGTTTAAGACTTGGGCTCGATGGGCATGTTAATGAGAGTGGCCTACATCTCTGGCTTAAACCCGGATTGGCGTAACCAAGCATGATGCTTAATAATGTTTCCCTCCACTATGATTCTGCCGGCGTTGTCTGCGGCGTCAAGATTGCCTTTTAGCAAGCAGTTTGAAACTGCCCTTTCTTCAGCAGCCACCAGTGCCAATTGAGTTTTGAGGGGTCCCAGGGCTGAGGAGAGTAGAGCTATGACCTTATCCCATTTATGGCAGTTGTAAATAGCTAATAAAGTACAGTTATTAGCTATCCTGGTCTGGAATGCAGCGGAAGAGGCCACATTCCTGCCCATTGTGTATAGCCTTTTACTTTGTTTGTTTGGAGGAGCCTCGGAGGAGGCTAGTGGAGTACCTGCTGTTTTCCTTGTTGTAGTAACAACGAGCGAATCAGGCTTTAGCTGCCCCCTAATGTACAGCAGGTCTGATTGTGCAAGTCTGAAAAGTTTCTCTATGCGGGGGTTCACCGTCCGTGTCTCATTGGGTGTTTCCAGCGAGGGTTGTATCTTTCGCTGGACAGACTTTATTAGGGGAATAAACTAAGTTACAGCCTTTTTATCGCCCAAGATTTCGTCAACGAAATCCTTGTTCTGTGGATCCGCTAGGGTAGATTTTTGGAAATGTTCAGCCATTTTGATAAGTACCTCGTTCAAAAGAGGTTGATTATCTATGGATGAGTCTACAACAGGGGGGTCCTTATCAAATGGGCAGTCAATGTTGTACATGTCTGTATCTGGATTACCCTCATCGTCGTCATTATCCCGATAATAAGGGTCTGCGGCTCCTTGGACAGAGATCTTCATGATCAGTGTCCTGGTCATATAGGTCGATGACAGTGGGATCTTGCAATAGCTCACCGTGGCGAGACCTTTTAACAGGGGGTTGAACAGGGTTCTGAAACCAGATGCCGCTGTGGTGTGTGTGGAGGGGAGAAGGGGTTTGGGGGATTGAGGGGGTAAACTTATGAAGGAAGTAGTTAGGGTCTTTTTCGTAAGAATTTGCCATGAAGGACATTCTTCTCATTACCCTATATACCTATATATATCTTCAGCTGACCACTGGGCAGAACTAGGAATGACCGTAGGTTGAGGTGCGAGACCTTAATCTTCTGGAGTAGGTGGAACTACAGAAGAAGGGGTAGCTTTTTTCTTTAAGGCTGAAGACCGGGAATCCTGTATCTGAGGTTCCTTACTCTTGTAAGGGGACCTATCCATGATTTATCTCTAGGGGTCTAAGAAGAACAATCTGAGGGCCCTTAATGCGTAAAGGACCATGGGTACAGTGGACGTCACACTAGGGATAGTATTACTAGCACGTCCTGTCGACGTCCCTTTTTGAATTTCAAAAACAACAACTGTAATACTCTGCAGCTTCCACTAGATGTCGGCCTATGCACAGCATGTGATTTAAGCAGATTCCACAAGCCTCAGAAATTTTCTTACACTGTAACAGATAACGGACTAACACCAGAGCTGTTTACCTGACATGTCCCAATACACGGGACAGGCAGAGTCAGGCAATTAACAATAACCACGCACACCTGATGGCTCTTTACCTCCCCCATAGGGATAACAGGCGCAGCATGAGAGCACACTACGAGCAAGGCCAAAGTCACGAGGAAACAGCTACACTGAACCAGCAATTCAAGCCGAGAAAGATGGCAAGACCAGGAGGGACGATGAAGGGGGAATTGCCCTTCCCCTTTTCAACTCAGACACGAGAAGCCTCCGAAAAGGGAATTATAAGATGGGGAAACATAGCTGAAGTGGTGCCCTGGGGTCTCATGCATTGATAACACAGGCGGGGATGCATGCTGTCTACCGTGGTACCGTCCTTGTAGCAAGCCAAGTCAAGCGGACTCGAGAAAGTCGTGAGTCGGAGGAAGCTGATAGGACAATGAACTGTGTTTGAGCCCAAGGTTGCAAGTGGCAACACTGGATGAACGCAAAAACCTCAGAACAAAGAACTTGTTTGTTTGAACTTTTGAGAAAGCCCAGAGAAGGGCCAGCTGGAGAGTGGTCAGGTGCCGTAGGAGTGCTCAGTCGAAGGACTCTCGCTGGCCCTCGTAAAGTGAAACTGCAAGTATCAGAAGGCCCTAGGAAAGGGCGGCGGGAGGTGTCGGAGTGGTCCTATAAGGGTCACGTCAAATCTCTTTCACACTCGAAAATCAAGGGAAAAACTAAGACAAGTAAATCTTGTATTGTGATATAGCAAAGTGAACTGTGAGAGCGGCAGATGTGACCCCTACAGAGAGATGCCTGCGAGTTGGGATGAAAAGTAACACACCAGTGAACAAGAGTGTTTACAAAGACATTCACACTCTTGAATATTGCAAGGTGAATTTGAAATGCCGTAGTGAACCCAACCGAGGGAGGCCCAAGTTGCAAGGAAGATCCGAGCCCGGCAGGGGGAGATCCGAGGGGTGAAGAGCAGTCACCCAAGATGCAAGATTACCGAAGGAACCTTTGTTTGTAGTTTTGATGGATCAGGCCTTCTGAGGTAAGTGACATTGTAGAAAATTGACTTGGTCCCTGAAGGTTCTGGTATTAACAGGAATTGTGAACCTTGTGCTGGGGAGGCCCAGCTATACCACCCTGTGTGCTCAGAAATCCCGTCTTGTCCCGTGCTAAAAACGTGGGTAAGGGAGACCCAGCCATACCACCCTGACTTATTTTGTGAACACTACTTTCTTTTCTGGTGAACATTATCCCACACTCTTTATAACTTAGTGGTACGGATTGGCAATAGGTTTTTTTAGTATAGGCCCTTTTTATTTTGACAAGACGCTACTAGGACTGCCTTATTATTTGATGGTTGTAGCTTGCACCCATTTTAGATTAAGATTAGGCTTTTATCTCACCACTTATAAAATTCAATAAACACCCTTGACTGATTACATGTGTCTGTCTTTACTGTTGCCACCACAATTTTCTTACAGTGCCCTTTCACCTGCCTTCTGTGTGTTTTGAAAGAAAGCAGACGTTCAATTAACTGTTTCACGTTGTATTTAGAAATTAATTTAGGTGAAAACAGCAGATGTGTTCTTAGAACTAACTTTGTTCTTGTGTAATGTGACAAAGGGTTCTGCCACAGATAATGCTTGAAGTTCACTCACTCTCTGAATAAACGCTATGAGAAAGGCAACTTTATGAGAAAGGCGACTTACTGAGCACTATCTTTCAGTTTTGCTTTGTGCATTGGCTCAAAGGGCTGGCCCATGAGCTTGCATAAAACAAGGTTTAAATCCCACCCTGGTAGCGGGTTTGCCGTTAGCGGTACAGACGTGTGACCCCTTCCCCGAAGGCTTGGACGACTGGTACCCTCCCCCAAACGATCTTGTAGTGAAAAGCATTATGAACAGACAATGCTGCAAGATGTACCTTTAATGAACTGCAAACAAGACCAGAGTCTAACAAATGTAATAAATATTGCACTACATGCGATGCTGAACAGTCAATGTGATTGATATTTGACTTTGTACACCAAACCACAAACCTTTTCCACTTGTTAAAGTAGCATTGTCTAGTGTTGGGTTTACGGGCCGCTTAAAATCTGCATGCATTGGTCAGGCAAATTAAGGTGGCTGAACCTGAGCTGAGTGGGAGGACTTTGCTGGGAGGTGACGGGGTGAGAGGCAGGAGGAGGAGCAGTGTGATGTTGGATTTTGTGAGGCAGACGGGGCAGTGGGAGGAGTTGTGAGTTGATGTAAGCTAAGTATTGATTGGTGGGTCTGGTGCACATCATCCTTTAGGATGGGGAAGCGCCTGCGTGGGTCCGCCCACGCCTCCGATAATTGAAAGAAAGAAGGTGGCTGAACTATGACTTCAGGTGCCAAGGAGCTAAGTTGGTTGTTGGGGTTGAAGATTAAGGGTTAACCCTGATTCTGTGATAGCATGTTATAGGCACATGGCAGTTTGATTGGACGGGAGATGGACATTTTGAGGCGGTGTGAAAACCACGTCCAACGAGCCTGCATGGGAGCTATTAGGATTATCGGGTCTCTCTCCTGGTGCGTTTTATGGATTACTCGACAGTGGGGTTGGAGGAAAAGTAAGCAAATATCCCTGACTCACTGAGCGTTCGCCTTGGATTCCTTCTGCAGGAACCTGGAGGCATCATTTAGGGATGTGGCGTTTTCCCCCTGTGCCAAATAGATCTAAGATTGGTTGCCCCCCCAAGTGTAAAAATGTAGTGTAAAATGTCTGGATGTAACTTCCTCTCGTACTCGGAGGACTGACAGGCTTCTGCTTAGCATGTCTGCTAGGCAGTTGTGTCCCATAATGGGATTGAACATGTAATCCTCTTTTCAAGCACCAGTTGCTAATCTTCTTTGCTAGTGTGGACAGAGTGAGGGAGTGAGACCCACCCCATTTGTTTATTGATGTAAAACATGGCTGTTGTACTGTCTGTATTGATTAGCACATTCTTCCCAATTAACAGTTGTTGGAAAGCTTGAAATGATTTGACAGCTGCAAGGAACTCTAGGGTGTTAATAAGTCTATCTGACAACATGCCCTGTGCTGGAGACAATGAGCCCCCCAATCTGAAAGTGATGCATTAGTTGTGATGGTGATGTCTGCTAATGGGTTGAAAAACTTTTCCCCGTAACATGTTTTCTTTCGCCCACCATTGCAGGGTTGAAACCAGGGTTTGGAAAAATACCACTAGATCGTCCCAATTTCCATCTTTTTTGCGAACATTGTTTCGCTAACTACTCTTGCATTGGACGTATGTTAAGTGTGACGTACCCTTAGATGTCACTTCTCCCTGATGGGGGAGCCCCTTCCCATGAGGTCAGGGAGGTTGGCTGCTATCCGATAGTCCCCTTGGGCATGGTACTCAGCAGGAGGATCCCAGACTCCCCCTCTAGGGACAATGATGACCATTTAGGGCGAATGAAGTATAACACCCTCCACCCAACATCTTACACATCTCACTATTATGTAGACCCCAGTGCCTTACCCAACACTTCTATGTAACACTGCAAACCTGAAGATTTAACACCTACTAATTGAAGACCTAGGTATTACTGCAGTGCCTGGGAAACTGATGAAACTAAAAGTACTGAGATGAAGTGGCTCAATAGAGGCATGAGGAATAACACAGAGCCACTAACAAAGACGGACGTTAAGCAAGGGTGGGATAAGACAACTGAAGGAGGACGCTTGTGTCTTCTACTGCAGAAGTCCGGAGTCCCCGTCAGCTACCCGGAAGATTCAAACCGAGCAAAGGGAACAAGGAGGAGAGACGTCGCTGACGCCGAAGCAGCAGAGGAGCCGGCAGTAGGCTGACTCCTAACGGGACTGCCAAAGGAGTGACAGTCCCCAGCCTGTTATAAGGTGGACCACTGGCTTCAAACAGGTGCTATTCCCAGGAGGGGAGCAAGAGGGTGAGATGTCGCCAAAGTAGCGATGCTCGATGAGCCTCTGGAGAAAGGCAGCCAGAGTAGAAGGTGACCGAAGAGGTTGATGAGAAGAACTACAAACAATGGAAGATCTGGTGGCACATTCTGTTTGGAAAGCAGGTAACAGGAAATGGGGGAGCCATGGAGAGTCAAGCATAGCATCAGGGTTACAATCCCTCATACCAGTGGTAACACAAATACCACTGGCCACCAGAGAAGGGTCTGGGACCCGCACACAGACCTAGAGAGAATTAGGAGGGAGTCTACCTTGTGGCGGGGTTGGGGTTGAAGTAAAGCCACTGACCACCAGGCAAGGGTCGATCATGCATGAACTGAAACAGAACACAAGTCCTCTTCTTTGTGGCAGTACCTGGAAGGGAACCAACCTAGGTCTGGCAAACCCATGTAGTAAAGAGCTATGGGTCAGGGACCTGCGCCCACAAGGGAAGACCAGTATAAGCTATCATACTTGAAGCAGTACCTGGCAGGTGAGTGAACCAGGTCTGCCAGAACAAACTAGTGAACAAAAGGGTCAGGAAAGGGGAGACATATTGCCTGGTGTTCTGAACTATGAAGAAAGCCATAGAAAGGCTAGGGGAAGGGAGACATTCTCCCGGGTTTTGTGAACTGTGGAATAAAACCAGAGAAAGGCTAGCGAAAGGAGACATTTCCCCTGGTACAGTGAAGAAAGCCTGAGAAAGGCCAGGGGGGGGGACATTAACCCTGGTGTTCTTAACAGTGAAATAAAGCCTGTAAAAGGCCAGGGGAAGGAAGTAATTCTCCTGAAAGTTGAGTCCACAAGGAGAATCAAACCAGTGATCATTGGGAACAGAGTCCTTCCCCATGGGACAACAAAATAGTGAACTTTCCAAGTGTTAGAGGATCTGTAATCATTTTGTTTGTTAAGTACTAAAAACCAGGGCAAGAGAGTCATTCCCCTGGTTAAAAAAAGCAACCAAGGGCGAATGGGGGGATGGAGTTGTTCTCCTGGACCAAGAGCTTTGGTGCAACGTATTTGTTCAGTTAAAAGTGTAAGGGACAGAGATAGGGACATTTTGACACAAGACATCCTACCAGACCCATTAGTACTTTAGTTGAGACAGGGAAACCCCTCAGATATAGGGAAAGCTATTTATTTTATTACCAAGTAAAAGTTTATAGCAATCAATATGCCACCCGTGTCTGTCTCATCATCCTGCACCGTTACAGAAATCTTGGCCATGACACCACCATGCCTAGAAAGCACATGGCCTTCCTGACTTATCTGTCGACCGGCTGTCTAACACAAAATTTGGCAAATAAGGCCTTTGACCGTCTCGTTGGAGGAAAACACCAAGGTATCCTTTGTCTTAATAAAAGCCCCATAATATAGTTTTTGCCGATTTGGTATTAGACTGGACTTCTTTTCGTTGATCGAGAAGCCTCATTTGTGCAGAAGATGTATTGCTGAGGAGCTTCTTTTTTTTAAAAGTCTTTTTAATACACGTGTAGCAATGGAGACTGCAGGGGTAGCAAGGGAGACCACAGGGGTCACGGCTGCGACTATGGCGACCGCCAAATGACGTTCCCGATTTCAGACACAGGTCATCTTTACCAAAGTTACCTCTAGCGCATCGATCTGCAACCTTTGGCTCCCCAGATGTTTTGGACTAGAACTGTCAACGGGCAAGGATCATGAGAGTTGTAGTACAAACCATTTGGAGAGCCAAAGGTTGCAGGCACCCTGCACCAGAACAAGCATAACACCATATTGGCAATGGATAAGGTCAACCTCACGATGTATATATTAACTTGGTTCAAAATTGGTTGATTCAGCCAGATATATTTTAGTCTAAAAGGTTTAGGCACAGCCCTATTAATCTTCATCAAAGAAGAGGACGGCACTTCTGGGGTCCTAAGGATATCAACCAGTGCCTCCTTGTAATTAATAAGAGCAGCAGGGGCCCAAATCTTCACCAAACTGATTAAAAGTTTGATTTAAGCATTTTAAGCAATGCCATTGTTTCCCTGCTCTGCATTAGAGGGAGGTTTGGGGTACTAGATGGGGGAAAAGTCTGAAAAGTCTTAATTAAGGAATTCTTTGCAACAGCCAGGCACATTACTATTGCTCCACAATTCTGAACCACTAAGCAATAAAGAAAGTGCATGAGCCCTGTATACCACTAAAGCTGGGAAAATGACCCAGCCACCAAATCATTCTGTAAATCTGGTAGCTGCACCACCTCTTCTAGATAAGGTCAGATTACTTTTCTTCACCTGGGGGCACCGCAATCCAACCTGGCTGAAGCATGCCCCCATTTATTCAAAGAAGCAGACTTCCTCAAAACGGTGCTTGGAAGATTCGCGCATGAAACAACAAACATTGAATTCTTAAAAATTAATAACCAACCCCTTTGTCTGGCAGAGGCCAGTAGAGCTATTCAAAATCAGTGGAAATTATAAAGCAGTTTTTAAAAATTAAAGCTGCATTGACAATAAGGAGGAGGATTCCATAGCTGACATGGTTCAAATATGGGTGATCCATATTAAGTGTATAATGTTCTTGCACCATGTTGTTTATAAACAAAGAAGAGTTGGGAAGCAAGAGCATAGCCCATTCCTCATTCCATTCTGCATAGGGAAGCTTCTTGAGGTTTCCCATCCTTGTTCCTATTTCACCAAAGCAGAGTTGTCGAAATACAGATTTTGGATGGCCATGCAGGTCGGAATGACCCCTTCAGAGCATCTAAAAGGCATGGCCCTGAGTACATCGTGAAATGTGGATTTTAAAAATCAACAAATGTTGGACACAAAGCCCATTTATTTAAAAACACATTTATATAAGAGGTTTAGCCGAAAAGCCCAATTGACAATTCCTACTGCTGAGCAGCAACACACTTGTAAATGGCAGAAGACCCTATTTTCATTGCCCCAGATATCTATTCTAAATAGTAAATGTTTGGTACCCAATGATTTCATTGACGAATGTTAACTACACGCATTTATTGCAGAGTATTAATTGCTAAGACATGCACCTATAATACATAATTTTAATATATTGTATTGTTTGTGTTGGAGTGCTTTTGAGAGCCAAAAGGGGCTGTCCCCTGCAGTTTGCTTTTAATTTTAAAAACAGTGAAAATGTAAAAAATAAAACAGGGTTAAAAACACAGGGACTCAAATCTTTCTCACCTATCTTGGCTAAAGACCATGAATAAGAGATATCAGGTAATAATATCCCCATATATTAATGTCGCCACAAAAAACAGCCATTTTTCGGCAATATTTTTGCATGGCGAGATTTTTGTGGCGACATTATTACATGGAACCGAATAAGATAGGTCTATATTTATAGCTGGATTTTCTTGTCACCCCATCCTCCTAAATCAGCAGCATTGCTACCTTGTTCCATGGATCAGTAAAAAACAAAATCATACTGCTTATTGCGTTAAATCATAACAGACGGCTTTTTGGTAATATGGATATCTTGGTGTACTTTGTATCGCTAATTTCTTGCCACATATTTTTTCTTACCAAGTACCAAATCATTTCAGTCCTACCTTGCTGTATCGCTATCTCAGTATCTGTGTGTGTGTCAAGCAAAGCTTGTTTGGCCTTCCTAAAGTCGCTATCGAGTCATGAGAGTTTACCCTTTGAATGTGTCTTTAGGGTTGGGGATTGTTTGGAAAACAAACGTTAACCTCATCCACTGATTTATCATAGATTTCATATTGCTGTGCAATCAATCAGCCGTATATATTCAGCAGCTGTAGCTAACAGTGGGAGATGTGAATAAAGTCGGGATAACCTTTTCCAATTCCACTGAAGACCTCAAGACAGTGCTCATTATTTGATTCCATAAGTAAAATATGATATGCATTACTCACTGTAATAGCATTACTGATGATTGTATCTGCTTAGATTCACATGCTGTGCTTAACACTATCCCCAATGTGACGTGTAGTGTACCCAAAATCCCTCACGCATCGAGGTCCCTCCGATAGTGTTTTCTGTGCCTCAAGGGAGCCTATGACTAATGTGAGTAGAGAGAGAGAAAGGTGTAAGATGTCTATGTTCCTTCTACTCCAAGAGGGAGGAAGGGTGGGCACATGTGACTCAAAGCAGATACAATCATCAGAAAAGCTATTACGGTGAGTAATGCAGGTCTTCTGATGCTTGTTAATCTGCTTAGAATCACATGCTGTGCATAGACTAGCTAGGAGTACACAGAGATGGTGGTGGGATGTGTAAAGGAACAGTAGAAAAGATGTCTTGGCATCGCTTGTCCCACCTGAGAGTCAGACCTAGAGTGAGTATCTATACAGTAGTGTTGTGTAAAATGTGTGTACAGAACTCCAGGTTGCTGCTTTACAAATGGACTCAAGAGGGCCCCGAGTAGTGTGCTCTAGGCTTGAAGGGCAGATCTCTCTTGGAAAGAGTAGCAGAGCGTGATGCAGTTTACGATCCACTTTGAGATGGCTGATTTAGAGACAGGGCCCCCTTCTCTACCAGCCGCCATTGAAACAAAAAACGGATTTGTTTTTCTTAGTGGTTTAGTCTTTTCCAGATATTAAATCACTGCTCTCCTCAAAACAAGTGTGTGAAGGCTTTCCCCCCCCCCACTTTAGTGGGGTTCTGGAAAAAGGTGGGTAGTTCTATTGATTGGTTCACATGGAACTTCAAAATAAATGTAGGCGCAAAATCGTGGGTGAGTGCGCAGGACCACCTTATCTTTGTTAAATGTGACAAATAGGTCTTGAACTGAAAGGGCCTGCAGTTCACCAACTCTCCTTATTACGGTGACTGCCACCAGGAAGGTGGTTTTATAAGTGAGTGCTTGAAGCGTAGACAAATTTCCCTGACCATGTTATCCATAGACCGTTCCCCTTGGAACGGTTTTGCGGGTACCTGGAGGCGTAATCTGGGCATTGTGTGTTTCCCAGAGTTGCAAAGAAGTCGATCTCTGGGAAGCCAGAGTCTGCGAAGACGTTGAGAACAATGTCTTTGTGCAATCGCCACTTGTACTCTACGGGTAGTGGGAAGTCTCTGCTGAGCACATCCGCCAGAAGATTGAGTTCCCCAGGAACGTGTTGTGACAGGAGGAATATCTTGTGTTTGAGGGCCCATTTTCATATGTTCTGAGACAGTTTGGATAGCCGTGCAGAGTCTGAGCCCCCTTGCTTGTGCAGGTAATGCATGGTGATGGTGCTGTCCGGGAGGACTAGGACTTTCTTTCCCTGTAGGTGTGTTTGAAAGGTCTTCAGGGCTTTGAACACTGCCAGTAATTCCAACAGGTTTATGTGGTTGGATACTACCGCTGGGGTCCAAACGCTGTGCGTCGTTTGATGAAGGAGGTGAGGCCCCTTACCCCATCAGAGAAGCGTCCGTCGTGAGAGTGCCTTCTATTGCGGGGTGGTGAAAGATTTCCTCCGCAAGAGGTTTTCCCTTGACCACCACTGCAGAGAGAGAACGAGGGCGGCCGAGACAACCACTAGATCGTCCCATTTTCCGCTGGACTGACACCATTGGCTCGAGAGCCACTCTTGCATGAGGCGCATGTGCAAACGTGTGTGTGTGTGGGACTAGATAAATGCAGAAGGCCATCATCCCTAACAGTCGAATGGCTTTGCGTACGGTCACCTCGTGATTGGCTACATAGTGAGGGATCTGGAACAGCATGGTTTGAACCATCTCGTTGGAGGGGAAGACAAGCCCATCCTTGGTCCGAATTAGTGGCCCCGGGTATCGTTAGACTTGGCTGGGGTCTAGGCTGGACTTTTTCTCGTTGATCGAGAATCCCAGACTGAAGAGGAGATATACTGTCTTCTGAGTATTTGAAAGGCATGTTCCATACGAATCCCCTGTTAGCCAGTCGTCGAGGTAAGGGTAGACTAGAATGGACTGCCTGTGCAGGTGAGCTGCTACTACTGCCAGTACCTTCGTAAACACCCTTGGGACTGAGGCAATGCCTTAGGGATGGACCTTGAAATGATAGTGCTTGTCCTTTATCATGAATCTTAGGTACTCTGTGTGCTGGCAACATTGAAATATGAAAGTATGCATCTTTCATATCCAATGTGGCCATGTAATACCGCTGTGTTAACAGGGGGATTACTTCCCGTGACATTGTCATTCTGAACTTTTGTGGTTTGACAAATTTGTTTGCTGGGCACAATTCTAGCACAGGGCGCATGGTGAGATCCTTTTTGGGTACAAGGAAGTACACTGAATAAATAAGCTTGTTTACCTGATGAATTGGGACGACTTCTGTGGCGGCCTTTTTTTTTTTTTTTTTAAGGATCTGCACCTCTTCCAGCAGAATCTGCAGGTGTGCTGGCGATAGGCTTCTCGATGTTGGTGGACGGTGGAACGCGATACAGTAACCGTGGGCTATGGTCTTGAGCACCCACTAGTTTCAAGTGACCCACTCCCATGCGTGACCAAAAGATGTTAAACTGACCGACCGGGAAGGCATGGGAGGGGCCCCGCACTGTCGAGTCATTTCTGAGCGGAGGCCGGAAAGCCTCCAAGGGTGGAGTTCCTACCCCTGCCTTTGCCTCTTTGCTGACCCCTCTGTTGGTATTGACCAATGGCAGCTGCGCCTTGTCTAGAGGACCATGGCGTACCCCCTGTTCATACGGATTATGTGGGGAACGGGAAAAAGATTGCACCCGAAAGGAGCGGCGAGAGTTACCTCCCTCTGGTTAAGGGACTTGAGAGTCTTGTGCTCCTTTTTCGCTGTTTCTAGGGTATCGTCCACAGCTTTCCCAAACAAATTAGAGTCCTCCACTGGTTTGTTTATAAGTGATGCCTGGGTTTCTGGTTCGAACCCTGAGTTTATAAGCAAGGCGTGCCTTTTAAGAAGAGTGCCCTGGGCCAGGGTCCACCCCGCCATCTCAGCTGCACCCAGCGTATTCTTGAGGATGTTATGGGTGACCTGCTCCCCTTCCGAGACAACTGCCAAAAGGTGTGATTGTACCGGTTCTGGGACTTCTTTGAGACCCATCTGAAGTATATTGTGTTAGGCAAAATTTGCATGCAGACCCTCTGGGACCACTACACACAACTATGACTACAGGTGTAAGCAAAACCAACCTTTGGTACAAGTCTGTACCACACAGTTTTTGGTAGCGAGCTGAGCAGCCAGGCTTATCTCAAGAGGGAATGTGAGCAGTAATTATGTTACACAGAGGTCTACAATTACAAGTAATCAAATAGATTCTTATACTAAAGGTTTCTTGGTAAAACACTTATTAATTTATTATACAGTCAGAAAACATTCATCAAAAGGAGGCAATCAATATCACCCAAAAATATTCTACAGTACTTCACAATACCCGGTTCTGAGGCATTTCAACTACTTTGAAGGAGGAGCGAAATAGCATTCAGAGCATTTGAAGGACCAAAAAGGCATAAATTGTTAAAACGAATAGTAGAGTTATTCTTAAACAGTGCAAATAGTTTGAGTTCACCAGAGGAGTTTGTCTAATGCAATAGGTAGGCCAAAGTCAATGGGCTAGAGTCTTGCATCAGTAGAAACGGTTCTGGTAGTTAAACGGAAAAGTCTTTGCCACAGTCCTCAGAAGTAGTACATAGAAGAAAGCTTTATATGTCGGGTCACAGGCTGATTAGGCCTGCAAGTTGCCAAAGTTTCACGCACTTTCCCAGTGAGAGGTAAGTTCTCTCGGTCGGGTTTTCACAGTACCTTATGTTGAAGAAAAAGATGCAGCTGAAGACTTCACCTGCACTGCACGGGGACAGGTCACAAAGCTGGCAAATCTTTGATTCTGGTAGCGGTCGTCAAGCACACAAACTGGTGTCATTCTCCCTGGCTATTCGGTTTCTTGCAGCACTCTAAGGAAAATGCAACCAGCTCTGAGAATGGTATCCAGGTGGCTTACGAGTTGATTGGTCCCACCAACTCAAAGGAAGAAGTCGTCCTTGAAGGGCTTCTCTGTCGAGATGAACTTGGCGATTCGGAACCTGCAGCAGAGCTTCATTGGGCAAACCAATGGTCCAGGAGTTGCAGCAGCCGTACTCTTCCAGCTCGTCTTCGGTTCTTTCGTTCCAGTGGTCGACTCTGCCTTCCAAGCCAAGAGACTCACCTTTTCAACAGTTTTCCCCCATTCATTCCAGCCTAGCTGCCACTCACAGCAGGGGAGCTGTCCTAGCCGGACAGTCAGCCAGCCAGCCAATCACGCCAGAGTGCATTTGGGTCTCCTAGGAGACTAAGTACAGGGAGTTTCGGACACCTCCCTCACTTCCTGCCTTCCCAGACACTCAGGCGCCAGAGGCGGTCTTCAGTCCTGAAGCCCGCCAAAGACGTAGGAACAAGGGGCCCAAACCTGGTTTGGCCCGCAGACACAAACTCTAAAAGGACCTTTTCCAAAAAGAAATGGTGAAAAAAGAAGACCGGGACCCGTTTAAACAAAGGAGGCTCAGACGCCATCTTGAAAAACATGGCTCCCGCGATTTAACGCTCATGGTAGTTCGTTGTAAAACCACTGTCACCAGCCATTTCGAGGGTAGCATATGACTGCTACATGAGTTTCTAGACATAGGGGATACTAAGTAACCCACAGTAGTTTATCCCAGAGAAGGTATTTAAACCTTGGGTCAGCCTGAAAGGCTTCCCTGTGTCACTGCACTGAGGATGCTGTGTGATACACATGAATAGATGATGCCTATGGAGTTCTCTAAAACTCCACAATCAAAGAACACAAGATTAAAACACACATCAAAATACATGAGAGAGTGGGGAAAAAAAGGCTCACACTCTTCAGTTAAAAAAAATAAAAATAAAAATCAAGTCCTCTAAATCCAGCAAAGTTGTTATGGGTCTCTAAGGTGAAGGGAATTGGCACATTTATGAGAATTCTCCCCAACACATTTCTTTAAAACAGGTTTTATTTTATTTATTTAAAACTCTGTTTATTGGCATTTAATACCAGAGAAAAGAAACAATCAGTATTACCCTTCCTTCTCCCTCCCCTTTCCCCCCTTCCCCAGTACACCCCCCCATCATTTCAGAGATTACTGTTCATGAGTCCTGATGCATTATTGTCTCATGTGCGGAGTCGCAGCAATCGTGTGCCTGTATAAGTGTAATAACACTGATTCACAATCACTCCTCAGATCTTACTTTTACAGGGCAACACTTTGCTCATGCCAATTAACATTCAGCTTCTATTGCAGGCGGATCTTCTACAGTGTCCTCAGAATGTCGGATCAGATAGTGCGTGTACGCATCCCACATATATTGCCGACATTGCCTCGATTTTGATTCAGTGATCCCCAGCCATTTTCCATATCGAGGCAGTATGTTATGTCTAATTTCGATTGCGAGTGCCTTGGGCTTCTCAACCCTCCCCAATGGATCGCTACCCGCCATTTGGCCAGTATAAGTAGTAGACCAACTAGTTTTCTGGTGTGCTTGGGGACTTCTTTGGTGTAACCCAGTAGACCTATAAAATGGATCCAGTCATGTTGGTTGGCCCTTTATGTCGCTAAGAGTGTGAAATACCTTGTCGTAGAATCGTGGTATAGCCGGACAGTTCCAAGACACATGGAGGAAGTCTGCCTATTCAGTGTTGCACCTTTTGCATCTCCCTGTGGTGTCTGGGTAATATTCCTTTAGCTTAGCCAGGGTGTGATAGAACTGGTGAATGTATTTGAAGTGAATCTGTTTGAATTGTGCATTAATGGCTCCCTTTCTGATCCCCATGCAGCAAAATGTCCAGACCTCCTCTGAGATTTCACTCCCCAGGGTTTTTTCCCCCCATGTTGCCTTCGGCGAGGTGCGGACAGTACTCTTAGTATTCATATACATGGCGTATAGCCCGGACGTTAATTTACTACCAACAACCCACTGTCGTTTTTTATCCAGCATCGGAGACACCTCGGGCTGTTCCAGAAGTATAGGGAATAACTGGGTCAGTCTCACCCTTAAGCGAAAGTACATAAATATGTCCAAATATGTCTCTTTCAGCCCCTCCAAAGTCACGAATTTCCCCTCTGGTTAGAGTTCCCAGAAACTCGATATCCCCACCCTTTTCATCAAGGCCACAAAGCCTGGTTAAATAGAGAACCTCTCCTTTCTTTTTATGTTCAGGGCGTACCCATGCCCTGCAAGTGACTTCCACCAGATTCCGTGTTGAGTGCGCTCTGCTTGGGTATTTAAGTATGACTGATCCGAGAAGGAACAGGTTACTTACCTGTAACTGTTGTTTTCCAGCATGGGTCTGGCATGGATTCACATACTTGTGAATATTACCTGTCATCAGACTGGGAATCCTCCGTAAAGAAAAAAATCAGTTTCAGTTTCATTTCTGAACTGTCTTTATCCTAACAACCAATCACTGGTCTCTGGGTCATACTGCCCCCAGCCAATGACTGCCCTCTACCTAAGCCGCTCCTCTGGCAACCATCTTTAGATTTGGTAGCATGTAAAGTGGCAGCAGGACCAAGAGAAGAGCCGCAGAGGGGTAGGCGGGCGGGTTCGCATGTGAATCCATGCCAGACCCATGCTGGAGAACAACAGTTACAGGTAAGTAACTTGTTCCTTCTCCAGCATGGGGTCTGGCATGGATTCACATGCTCATGAATAAAGAATACATAGCAGTACACACATGCACAACCACAGGAGGTGGCAAAGCTCAACATTAAGCATCTCTTACCTCCTCACCAGGCTCCCCTTCAAGCAAACAGGTTGCGCAGCATTGCTTGGTCGGCTCTGGACTCCTCCCTGGAATCCTGGTCGACTCAGTAGAAGTTTGTGCATCGACCTCCGCGTAGCAGCCCTGCAGATGTCCAGCAGGGGCACACCAGACAGGAACGCCGTAGTTGTAGCGATCGCTCAGGTCGAATGAGCTCTGAGACGGCCAGGCAACGGTCGGTTTGCCAACCGGTGAAAATGGGTGATGCAGCCAGAGAGCCACCTGGAAATGGAAGCCTTGGAAAGGGCCTTCCCTTGGTTCACAGGGCCAAAGTTCACAAACAGCTGTGAAGTCTTCCAAAAACTTTTTGTGCGATCCACGTAGAACTTCAGCGCTCTAGCCACATCCAGCGAGTGCAAAGTCCTCTCAGCCGCCAACAAAGGCGACGGGAAAAAAAACAGGTAACACCAAGGGCTCTTTGAGATGGAAGTCCGATGGCACTTTGGGCATGAAGGAGGGGTGCGTCCGCAGCACCACCCTCGTCTCGTGGAATGTCAAGTACGGTGGTTTACATGATAGGGCCTTAATCTCTCCCACTCTACGTGCAGAGGTGATGGCCACAAGAAACGCTGTCTTCCACAATAAAAACTTCAGCGGTGCCGAATGCATAGGCTCGAACAGGGGACCCATGAGTCTAGTCAGCACCACACTGAGCTCCCACGCCAGGGCCGGAGCCTTCACCGGTGGAACGAACGAAAAAGTCCTTTTATGAATTCCTTGACCAAGCGGTGTGACCATAATGACGACCGCCCCGGAGTTCTGGTGTAGCGGGAGATAGCCGCCAGATGAACCTTGATGGAAGCATGGGCCCAGCCTACCTTGGCCAGCGACTGCAAATACGGCAGACCGTATCCACCAAACTCTAGCCCTGCAGGATCCAGGCCTGCAAGTTCAGCGACCCTGGGTCGTGGTGCAGAATCGTGCCTCCTTCCCTGGCAAGAAGATCTGCGTCCGCCGGAAGTTTGACTAGAGGGGACGCTGATATGTCCAGAAGGTCCGGGTACCATATCTGCCTCGGCCACGCTGGTGCGACGAGGATCATCCTGCACCGGAACCGCCTGAGCTGATTGATGAGTCGCAGAAGCAACAGCAACGGGGAAAACGCATAGAGGAACAGGCCATCCCAGGGGAAGGAGAATGCATCCCATGCTCCCTGGGTGGGGAAACCTGCTGGCGAACCTCAGGCACTTGGTGTTCGCCGCCAACAGATCGATCTGGGGATTGCCCCATTGTCGGAATAGCAGATCCACTTGGTCCCGTCGAAGCTCCCACTCCTGGCACGAGCGCAGTTCCCTGCTGAGAGAGTCGGCCACAGTGTTCTTCACTCCTGCCAGATGAAATGGGAAAAGGAACATCTCCTGAGCGACGGCCCATCGCCATAGGTCCTGCACTTCTTTGGAGAGCGCCGGGGATCTGGTGCCCCCCTGCTTCCCGATGTAAAACATTGTGGTGGTGATGTCTGAAAATCCACACCAACTTGCCCTTGAGGGATGAAGGAAAGACTTGAGGGCCCAAAACACAGCCTGTAGCTCCAGAACGTTGATGTTCAACGACTTAACTCCTCCGGTAGCCACAGGCCTCTAGCGTGCACCCCATCCCTTCAGGGATGCTTCTGTCGTGACCGTCTCCTGGTGCGTGGGAGGGGGGTAGTCTGGAAATCCGCACCCGCCGACAGATGCGCACGGACACCCCACCACCGTATCGCTCGATGGAAACTCTCATCGAGGGTGATCTTGTCCTCGAAGCTTCCCGATACCTGGATCCAACGGGCATCGAGGAACAGCCCTACAGATAAGGTGTGTATCTTGGCTTTATACGCATGTAATTAAAGCCATTACGGAGCATTTAATTTTCTTCTGTGTACCGTTTACGCTGTATTTATTTTCATTAAAAAGCATACTTTCCTCCAATAGATGGCAGTAGAGGGCAATAATCTCCATATCTGAGTGTATTACACAACTTCTTTTATTAAATCACAGAAAGTACAATGGGGTTAACTAGATTTTTGGGACTTCTAGTTTACCATTCAGGCTTAACATGTTGATGTAAGGATTGACATGTTGCCATGTGGTGTTGTTATTCAATTTGTGTTTTTGGAAGTAAACTCTTTAAGACATCATTACTGTAGGCCTTGAAATCCAAACTATGTGTACTGAGTAACGCTTGGAAGGTATGTGGTCAAATTTGCAGAGTGGATTAAAATCCCTGCTTCACTGTTCAGCCAAGGTTTGAGATTGTGGTCCCCTGTCCCCATACTCCACCCTGCCTGCCACCCCATCTGTCCGGCCATTCTACTCCCTCCTTTTTGGATGCAACCAGGGGACCACTAGTTCCTTTTTTCCACTTCCACCACTGATGTGATTAGCTGCCATGGGCTGAATTTGCTGTTATGCGTGTTATGTCCGAGATGCAGATTCTTGGCTATCTGGGAGGAAACCTATCGGGCAATCAAGACTGCTGTCCTAGGATGGAAGTAGAAGATGGAGGAAGGTACAGACAAGTCTTTAATAGTCGAGGAGTTAATGTGAAGTTATATTAAACAAGCAGCAAGGAGTAAGCCAAGAGACAAACTTTGTCATGTGCATTATATAAATGGTCACTACTATTAATGTTACAGGTTGAACAGAGGCCAGTCAGGCTTTTTTAGTAGTAACTAGTTGGAAATAAATCACTTGTAGTAGCAATTTCTATTTTTGCTAAAAAGGCACAGTGGCAAAAGTATTTGTCCAGGATCACACACTTTAGTGTTGAAGTAGGGCTTTGGGACCAGTCTTCAATTTATGCCCTTGCCTTCATTTCTTCCTAACTGTAATTGCCAGAATTATGGTTTTTGGCTTTGTACATAAACAATAAACCAGTAAAACTATAAATATGCCTACCATAATGCAATTCAGCTTGCATGCACTTTTTGGTTATTTGAAGGGATATTGCTAACTAGTGTCTGGCGATCCACATTAATTTCCTGCAGCAGATAGCGGGAAAGGTAGATTAGCAGTGTGTGACTTTTGCTAAGATTATGTGTGCAAGTTCCTGTAAGTAAATCATATGCCAACAATTGCTTACTCACACTCCCACTGCAGGCAATACATCAGTCTCAATCTATAGTAGTTCTTAACAGAGTTTCTAGGCTCTAGAATTTTGAAAATGAAAATGTGTAAGTACCAGGTACTTGTAAGTTATTTTATGGCAGAATATTTTCCACAAGTGTAATAAAATGGTTAAAGCCAAGCCAGGCAACTTTGATCTACAACTCTTGGGCTACGGGTCTGATTTTACGTATGCATTGAGTGCATGTTGGATCCATTTTACTCTTGCAGAGGAGAAAACTCATTTTTACTCTTGAAATTGTATTTACGCTTTAATTTGAAAAATCATGCGTAAAATACTCAAGACCTCAAAATCTTATCTGGAGCACTGTCGAGGAACTCCTGCAGCGGCGGCATCCCCAGCCTGCACAAGCGCACAAGGTAAATGCACGACATCATGCTGAGGGACTTGAAGGACCTCACCCATGCGATCTTCAGGGTCAACAGCCTTGGTACCGTGCCCAGGATGGCCGGCATTTTCTCCTCCGATGGGGACGCCAGACTCGACACTTTGTTGAGCCGGGACCCCAGAAACAGCGCGTCCTGCGTTGTCACCAAGCAGGGCTTTGCAAAGTTTATCGACAACCCCAGTTCCGTGAGTAGCCGGACGGTCCCCGCCGTGTGTTCGACAGCGGTCTCCCTCGACTTCGCTCGGATGAGCCAATTTTCTAGATAATGGTAGACGTGGATCCCCTGCAGGCGTAACGGCGCCGCCACTGGTGCCAGACACTTGGTGAAAACCTTTGGTGCCGACTTCAATCCCAAGGGAAGGGTCTTGGATTGGTAATGTTGCCCTTGGACCACGAAGCGCAGGAACTTGCGGTGTCCTTTGTGAATGGGGATATGGGAATAGGCGTCCTCCAGGTCCAGCGACGACTGGAAATCCCCTTCTTCCAGTTGCCCCAGCACATGCTGAAGGGCGACCATCCGAACCTTCTGGGACCTGATGTACTTGTTGATGCGGCGGAGGTCTAGTATGGGTCTCCAACCGCCTTTCTTCTTTCTGATGAGGAAGTACCTGGAGTACACTCCGGAGCACCGGAGCCTTTTTGGGACGAGTTCTATCGCGCCCTTCTTCAGCATGGCCCGTACCTCCAGCAGAAGTTGAGGGACATGGTTTTCCTTCCTGGCCACCGGTGGAATGCGCGGGCACTTCCGTTGAAATTCCAGGGTGTGCCCGTAGACCAGGGCATCCAGCACCAAATGGTCGGTGGAGATGGACTTCCACAAGCTGATCAAGTTCGCCAGCCGGCCTCCCACCGGGGTGCACGGGTGGGGCCCCCGACGTTGCGGCTGGTTCAATCCTGCTTTGCCGTGAGGGCACCACCTTGGCGACGACAGCTACCTCCTCCGGACTTGCTGCGGCCCTTGTAGGCTTCCTGAGCGGGACGGTTGACGGTAGGATGACGAGCCGCTACAAAAACCTTTGGAGTATCCCTGGGACTTTCCTCCTGAGGCCCAAAAGGACGGCTGTCGCTGCTGGAGCGTGCCCAATGCCCGGGCCGTCTCGGTATCCGCCTTGATGGCCTGAAGCGACTCGTCCACTCTCTTGCCGAATAAGTTGCCCCTGTTGAAAGCCATGCCCAACACCCTAGACTGTACATCCTGGCGGAAGTTAGTGGCCTTCAACCAACCCTGCCGACAAAGGCAAACGCTGTTGCCCATCTGATGGAAGCCCGTGTCGGCGATATAAGATAAGATAATATATTTCTCCAGCATGGGGTCAGGCATGGATTCACATGCTCATGAATAGAATCCTCGGTAAAGAAAAAATTAGTATCAGTTTCGTTTCTGATCGGTCTTTCTTAGTAGTAACCAATCGCTGATCTCTGGGTCATACTGCCCACAGCCAATGACTGTCCTCTCCCTAAGCCCCTCCCCTGGCAGCCATCCTCAGATTTTTACCGCACGTTCAAGTGTTGAGAGTCCTTGTGCTTTAGCTCTCGAGCTTGCTGCGTTTTCGCGCTTTTTTCAAAGAGGTTTTCTCATTTTTCGGTTAAACAGAGCCTCAAGCTCCACCGTTTCTCCATCCGATCAACAGGGACCCGTTTCGGATTTTCCACGCCCCTCAAGGGTGAAGTTTTGTCGAGTTACGCTTGTTGGAAGAGTCCAGAAGTTTCTGAGGCCTACACGGACATGGCCCAGGAGAAAGGAAGCTCGACGCCCGGAAAGCTGTTCAGGGTTTGTCCTGGATGCCAGCTACAGAATGTGTTCAAGGAGGACGAGCATTCGAAATGCCTCTACTGCCTTCATGAGGACAAAACGCACGTGGACGTTTTGCGGGAACATGCCGGAGCGGACCATGAAGGATCGACATCTTCACCTCTCCAACTGGCTGGAAGGGAAGAGCCCGTCAGGTGAGAAGAAGAAGTTCGAGCGGTCTTCCAAGTCCTGTGAGGGCGCCCCCCCAACAGAAGGCAAAGCACCGCGAGTCCGCGGGCACTGGGAGCGCCGAAAGGTCGGGCTCCCCGGCTGCCAGGCAGGGCGCATCCTCTCCGGCGCCATCAACCACGAGCCAACGGGGAAGAGGAAAGCCGAGAACCCGGCGAAGCTTCTGGAGAGGCCCCGGTCGGGCTCGAAGGATCCAGCCGAGGGGGAGCGAGGCGGTGACCCTCCCCCCAAGGTGAAGGCCACAGGCCCACAGAAGGTGGTGA
Source organism: Ambystoma mexicanum (assembly GCF_040938575.1). Lineage (NCBI taxonomy): Eukaryota > Metazoa > Chordata > Amphibia > Caudata > Ambystomatidae > Ambystoma > Ambystoma mexicanum. The sequence continues at coordinate 837,256,175 of NC_090925.1, forward strand.
AGGCCTTGATTCATCTGTCTAAGGCCTCTATCGAGGAAATCGCGGCGGCCCTGACGCAGCCTGTGGAGGCTACATCAGTGGAGGTGACCTCGGGGCCCAGAATTTCCCTGCCACCGCGGAGGGAAGCCTCTTTCAGGCCCATCGAGAAGACCCCCGTGAAGAAGACCCCGGTGGAAAAAGAGGGGGGGGGAGGTGTTTGGCCATCGTGGATACGGACACGACCTCCGAGGAGGAGCTGGTTGAAGTCTTGGAGGGCCTCGAGGAGGGCGTTGAGGAGGCCCGGCCCCACGCGAAGGATCTCGACGAAGAGGACGACGAGATCCTTATGTACGGAGAAAAGGACGAGATTGCCCTTACTTCCGACGGATGAGCCGGAGCCAGGCCCGTCGGGAAGTCCCCCAAGCAAGAGGAGACGGACCCATCCAGGCCCGCCTTTTCAGCCCTCTCGGCCTGCTCAACCTTTGTCCCCGTCCCCCGTCCCTGGGGATGACACGGGAACAGACACGGCCACGGATGACGGCGGTGTTGACGGGACGGATCTCTCATCGCCTCCGACTCGGGCCTCCCCGCCCGACGAGATTGGGTCCTTCCACGCTACGATTGCCAGGGCATCCGAGCTTTTCCAGCTCTGCCCCGAAGAGAAGGAGGGGTTCCTTTACCAACGGCGCGAGGCCAAGAGGAAGACGGTCCTCGCCGTGCCTTTGCTGGATGACATCTGGGACGAGGGACTCTCCTTTCTCAAGAACCCGTCTACAACGCCTGCTAAGAGGGATCGGTACGAGAAGAAGTACTGGGTCCCCGACGTGGCCCTCCTGTGCCTTAGGGCGCAACCGACCCCTGACTCGGTCGTCTCAGCGGCGGCCAAGAAGAAAGCGGGGAGGGAAGGGTGTGGGGGGGGGGGAAGGGGTGGTTTCGGCCTCAACGTCAACTTCACCGCCGGATGGCGAAGGAAAGAAGCTGGATGCAATGGGACGAGTTATCTCGTCGGCGGCAACAACGATTAAGGCGGCCAACGCCCTTGTGATCGTGGCCCGCTACGACAGGGAGTTGTGGTACAAGATCGCCCCCCCTGTTGGACTTCCTACCGGATGACAAGAGGGCGGAGGCCCTGGAGATCTTGCAGGAAGGTGAGGTGGCGTCGGACCACCCATAACGGTGGCAACCGACATTGTTGACACCGGTTTCTGCCAGCTAGGCAACGGCTTTTGCCTTAGACGGCATGGGTGGCTCAAGGCAACGGATTTCTGCCACGACGTACAAACCAAGGTGTTGGACATGCCCTTCGAGGGGAACAACCTGTTTGGGAAAAAAGTGGATGAGTCCCTCCAAGCCATCAAGGCGGACACGGAGACGGCTCGGGCCCTAGGAGTTCTCCAGCAACGACGGCCGTCCTTTCGGAACTCCGGAGGCAAGCAAGGTGCCTCCAAGGGATTCGGCGGTGGCTCCTCTACGTACCGCCAGGCGGCCCGCTCCTCGTCGCAAGAAGCCTATAGGGGACGAGGCAAGTCGGGTGGATCTCGTCGTCGTCGCCAGGGAGGCCAAGGCAGCAAGGCGTCCTCCAAGCAAGACTGAACTGACAGTGGCATCGAGCCCCCACCGAAGCACCCGGTGGGAGGCCGGCTGGCGAAGTTAGTCAGCGTGTGGGAGTCCATCTCCATCGACCGTTGGGTGCTGGACGTCCTGGCCCAGGGGCACGCCCTCGAGTTTCTAAAAAAGTGCCTCTGCATTCCTCATGTGGCCAGGAAGGAAAACCATGTCCCTCAACTACTACTGGAGGTAAGGGCGATGCTCAAGAAAGGTGCCATCGAGCTCATCCCGAAGAGGCTCCGGAGTATACTCAAGGTACTTCCTTGTGAAAAAGAAGACAGGAGGATGGCGGCCCATGCTGGACCTGCCAGGACAGAACAAGTACATCAAGGCACAGAAGTTCCGGATGGTCACCCTCCAGCACGTGCTGGGACAGCTGGAGGAGGGCGATTTCCTGTCGTTGTTGGATTTGGAGGATGCATACTTCCACATCCCCATTCTAAAAGGACACTGAAAGTTCCTCAGGTTCGTGGTCCAAGGACGGCACTACCAGTTCAAGGCCCTTCCGTTCGGATTGAAGTCGGCACACCCAGGGTTTTCACCAAGTGCCTCGCACTAGTGGCAGCGCCTGCAGGGGATCCACGTCTACCCCTACCTGGACGATTGGCTCATCCATGCAGGGACAAGGGAGCTTGCCGTAGAACACACAGCGAAGACCGTCCAGCTGCTCACGGACCTGGGGTTCTCCATCAACTTCCCGAAATCCCACATGGTCCCCTCGCAAGTCGCACTGTTTCTGGGAGCCAAGCTCGACACAGTGGCGCGTCTGGCCTCGCTGTCGGAGGAAAGGACGAAGGCCATCCTGGGCAAGGTGCAGCGTCTGCTGGCCACGGACGTGGGCAGGGTGAGGTCCATCAAGTCCCTCCTCTGGATGATGTCCTCTTGCATATATCTTGTGCAGGCTTCGGATGCGCCCTCTACAGGAGTTCCTCAACGCCCGCTGGATCCAAGTGACGGGCAGCTTCGAGGACAGGATCCCTCTCAAAGAGACCTTCCGACGAGCGATCCGGTGGTGGGGCACCCACGCTCCTCTGGCGGTAGGGACAGACTTTCAGACCCCGGCCCACCAGGTAACTGTGACGACGGATGCCTCCCTGGAGGGGTGGGGAGCGCACACCGGAGATCTTCACGCGAGAGGCCTCTGGCTCCCGGAGGAGAAGCCGCTCCACATCAGCATCCTGGAGCTCCGTGCAGTGTTCTGGGCCCTCAGGTCCTTTCTCCCGTCGCTCAAGGGCAAGGTGGTGAGGATCTTCACCGACAACACCACCACGATGTTCTACATTCGGAAGCAGGGCAGAACCAGACCCCCTGCCCTATCCAAGGAAGCCCAGGATTTGTGGCACTGGGCCGTTGCCCAAGGGATGTTTCTGTTGCCGTTTAATCTGGCAGGGATAAAAAAACACCATCGCCGACTCACTCAGCAGAGAGCTGCGCTCGTGCCACGAGTGGGAACTATGCCAGGATCAAGTGGATCGACTCTTCCAGCGATGGGGCAAACCCCAGGTTGACCTGTTCGCGACGGCGACGAACTCGAAATTCCATGAGGTCCGCCAGCAGGTTTCCCCAGCCGAGGAGCATGGGCGATGCCTTCTCGTTCCCCTGGGACGGCCTGTTCCTATATGCGTTCCCTCTGTTGCTGCTCCGACTCATCAACCAGCTCAAGAGGTCCCGGTGCAAGATGATCCTTGTCGCACCGGCGTGGCCGAGGCAGATCTGGTTCCCGGACCTTCTGGACTTGTCAGCGTCCCCACCGGTCAAGCTGCCGACAGATGCAGATCTTTCCAGAGAAGGAGGCGCCATCCTTCATCACGACCCGGAGTCGCTGAACTTGCAGGCCTGGCTACTGCAGCACTAGAGTTTGGAGGGTACGATATCCCAGCTGACTGCAGAGAGGTTCTTGCAAAGGCCAGGGCGTCCTCAACTCTCAAGTGCTACGGACACAAGTGGAAGAGGTTCTCGGTCTGGTGCCGTGCACAGAAGATCAACCCTCTACGGATTACGGCACCTCAAGTGCTACCATACCTACTGTCGCTGGCCAAGGCTGGACTAGCTCACGCTTCTATCAAGATACATCTGGCGGCGATCTCCCGATACACCAGAACTACAGGACGGCCGTCCTTGTGGTCTCATCGACTGGTCAAGGAATTTATGAAAGGACTGTTCCGATCGTTCCCCCCGGTGAAGGCTCTAGCCCCGGTGTGGGAGCTCAACGTGGTGCTGACCAGGCTCATGGGGCTGCCATTCAAGCCTTTGCATTCAGTTCCTTTGAAGTTCCTGTCGTGGAAGACAGCGTTCCTGGTGGCCATCACCTCCGCACGACGCGTGGGAGAGATTCAGGCTCCAGCCTGCAAGCCCCCATACTTGACTTTTCACGATACGAGGGTGGTGCTGAGGACGCACCCCTCCTTCATGCCCAAGGTGCTGTCGGACTTCCATCTTAACAAGCCATTGGTGTTACCAGTTTTCTTCCCGTCGCCTTCGTCGCCGGCTGAGAGGACTTTGCACTCGCTGGATGTAGCTAGAGCGCTTAAGTTCTACGTGGACTGAACAAAGAGTTTTAGGAAGACATCACAGCTGTTTGTGAACTTTGGACCTGTGAAACAGGGGAAGGCTCTCTCGAAGTCTTCCATTTCCAGATGGCTCTCCGGCTGCATCATGCACCATCACCGTTTGGCAAACCGACCGTTGCCCGGCCGTCCGAGAGCCCATTCAACCAGAGCGATCGCTGCTACTACGGCGTTCTTGTCTGGTGTGCCCCTGCTGGACATCTGCAGGGCTGCTACCTGGAGGTCGACGCACACCTTCACGAGATTCTACTGCGTTGACCGGGATTCCAGGGAGGAGTCCAGAGTCGACCAAGCAGTGCTGCGCAACCTGTGGGCCGGGTGGGGCGGTAAGAGTTGCTTAATGTTGAGTTTATGTAATGCTTAATGTTGAGCCTTTTGCCACCTCCCGTGGTTGTGCATGTGTGTACTGCTATGTATTCTTATATTCATGAGCATGTGAATCCATGCCAGACCCCATGCTGGAGAAGGAACAAGTTACTTACCTGTAACTGTTGTTCTCCGGCATGGGTCTGGTATGGATTCACATGCAAACCCTCCCTCTTTCCCCGCTGCGGCTCTTCACTTGGTCATACTGCCACTTTACTGCTACCAAATCTGAGGCTGCCAGGGGAGGGGCTTAGGGAGAGGACAGTCATTGGCTGTGGGCTGTATGACCCAGAGATCAGTGATTGGTTACTACTAAGAAAGACAGATCAGAAACGAAACTGATACTGATTTTTTCTTTACCGAGGATTCCCAGCCTGATGACGGGGAATATTCATGAGCAGGTGAATCCATGCCAGACCCATGCCGGAGAACAGTTACAGGTAAGTAACTTGTTCCTTATATCGCGCTCGTACGCAAGTGTTTCAGAGCGCAGCAAGGGAGGGGAACAGGGAAGAACAAAATGATCTTAGTAGGCCCAGTGACATTGAGAACACGCAAGTGCATGGGAAAGGAGAAAAGTGCATTTAAAGGCGAAAGTTGAAAGTGCGGAGCAGAGAAGAACATAAATAATAATAAATAAAAATAGAGAATAGAGGCAATAAACAGTGGTAGTGCAGTCAGAAAGTGCTGTGTTTAAGGCAGCAGACTGGGTAAGTCTGATAAGTTCCGAAAAAAATAAAATAAAATGGGGGTGTGGGGAACTGTATGGGTACAGATACAGTCCCCAGTGCAAGGGGTGGCCAGGAGGCAGTGCAGGAGTGTGGCAGCGTGAGCAGGTACCTGGGCCCAGGGGACAGAGGGTGGCCAGGTGCACAGTGCCAAGAGAGCAGTTCAGCAGGGGAGAGGGAGAGCGAAAACGGAAGCAAAGAGGCAGGTCTTGAGGAGCTACCGGAACCGGAGATGGTTCTCCTTAAGTTTTAGAGTAGCAGGGAGGCTGTTCCAGAGGGAAGCCCCAGTCGAAGACAGATCTACCCACAGCTCGTTGGCCACTGTGATAGCATGGTCCGATGCTACCTCTCCTTCTTGCAGGATCTCCAGCGCTTCCGCTCTCTTGTCGTCGGGAAGGAAGTCCAAGAGGGGAGTGATCTTGAACCACAGCTCCCTGTCGTAACGGGCCAAGATGGCTAAGGCATTGGCCGCCTTAATCGTTGTCGCAGCCGACAAGATAACCTGTCCCCCCATGGAGTCTAGTTTCTTTCCCTCGCCGTCCGCAGGGGTGGGGGGAGGGAAGAGTATGAAGAAGATCCGGAGGACTACATCTTCTCTGCCGCCAAGACTACAGAGCCCGGGGACGGTTGGGATCTGAGACACTTGGGTGCAGAGTCCGGCACCCTGTATTTCTTCTCGTACCGGACCCTTCTCGCAGGGACCGAGGACGAGTTCTTCATGAGGGAAAGCCCCTCGTCCCAAATGTCGTCCAACAGAGGGATAGAAAGTATTGTCTTCCTCTTGGCCTCCCGGCACTGGTACAGGTAGCATTACTACTTCTCCTCAGGGCCAGTTGAAACATCGCCAAGGCCCTAGCGATCATGGCGTGGAAAGAGCCAATCTCATTGGGTGGCGAGTTGATGGCTTCTGAGTCTGTCAAGGACTACCCGCACATGGTTGAAGTGTTCCTGTTCAGTGGTAGAATACACCAGGATGTCGTCGATGTAAACCACGGCACAAATATCCAGTAGGTCCCTCAGCACGTCATTCATAAAGTTTTAAAAGGCAGCCGGGGCGCTGCATAGCACGAAGGGCATTACCTTCTCCGAGCCATGCAGGACTACAGTCCCCCTCCCCCCCTACCTTCTGCTCGACCAGCGGGGACGGTCTAGGGGAGATGATCGGCATCGTCTTCACTGGTGTCTTCTCGATGGGTAGAAAAGACTATTCCCTCCGCGCAGGCATGGAAACTCTCGCCTTGGGGCCGCCTCCTGCAAACCCACATCCACAGGCTTCGCTAGGGACCCCCACCACACCTTCAAGGGAATATTTCGCCTGGTGAACCTGGGTCCTCCCGATCTTGGATGCGTTTGAGGGCTTAACCTGGGGGAGGAGGGGGGGTGCTGTTCCCGACCTGGCCACCGAGGAGTCCATGCCAACCGTGCTCCCGGTGCCCGTGGGCTTGCAGTGCTTTGCCTTATGTTGGGCCCCTGTCGCCGCAGCGCCCTCAAAGGTTTTAGAAGACCGCTCACATTTCCTCTTGCTGGGTGAGGCTCGGGGCTCACCCACAGCCGGGATCTTCGTATGAAACCACTCTGAGAGCCGCTTGCAACGGTCCAGGAAAAGGTTCCGTAGTACACATCCAAGGCAGATCCTGAACAGAGGCGTTGAATCTCCTTTATCTTCAGTCATGTCCAAGCGGGGTAGGCCTCAAAGAATCTTTTGGAATCCTCCAAGGAGGGAAATCAACAAAAAAAAATCACCCTTGAGGGGTGTAGAAAGTTCTGAAAAACGGGTCCCCGTTAGTCGGATGATGGATCGATGGAGCTTGAGGCTCGACTGACCAGAAAAAATAGAGTAAACTCTTAGAAAAATCGCAAAACACAGTAAAGGCTCGAGAGCTATAGCACGAGGACTCCCAACACTTGAACGTGCGGTAAAAATCTGAAGATGGCTGTCAGAGGAGGGGCTTAGGTAGAGGGCAGTCATTGGCTGGAGGCAGTATGACACAGAGACCAGCGATTGGTTTTTAGGAGAAAGACAGTTCAGAAATTAAACTGAAACTGATTTTTTCTTTACCGAGGATTCCCAGCCTGACAACGGGGAATATTCATGAGCATGTGAATCCATGCCAGAACCCCATGCTGGAGAAGGTCCGGTGCCACCACCGCTCTTGTCACAGCCACATATCTCATGTCCCCCTGTATTTCATACCAGTGATTTAGATATCCCGCCTTTGTCCCACAATAGTATATTTCAAGGTCACGGGGTGCCAGGACCCCTGCGGAGATCGGCACCACAAACATATCCCAGGATACTCTGGGGGGTTTCCTCGCCCACAAGAACTGTGAAATGACCGACTTTGCATTCCGAAAGTATATCCTGGGTACCGCTACTGGAGCGTTCAGAAAAACGTAAAGGAACCTGGGGAGCAGTGTCATTTTAACTAGGGATACCCAGCCATATAGATTCATGGGGAGGATATTCCACTGTGTCACCGCCGCTCAGGCTTGATTCAGAACTCTCAGATAATTGCCATGGTATACCAATGTTTGATCCCTAGCAACATTTATACCCAGATATCGAGTCTGGGTCATATGCCACTGGAAACCCCAGCCATCCTGATATTGTTCAACTGCCTCCGTCAGTGGGAAAAGTACTGATTTAGAGGCGTTCACTGTCAGACCAGATATTTCCCCAAAATTCTGGACATCCCTCATTATTGGATCTAAATTGGTTTTAGGGTCCATGACGAACAGCACCATATCGTCCGCGTATAGTGAGATTATTATCCTATGTGTGTGTAGCTGCACCCATCGGTGTAAGTGCGCCTCCTGTATCCGTTCTGCAAATGGCTTGATCGCTAAAGCGAAAAGTAGTGGCGAGAGTGGGCATCCCTGTCGGGTTCCACACTCTAGGGCCATTTGTGGAGTCATCTGGCCATTCACCCTCACCCTAGCCAACGGCTGTGTATATAACAGTTTGATCATATCAATAAATTCTGCCCCCAATCCCATCCGTCGTAGTACAGCAAACCGGAACGGCCATTCGACCGAATTGAACGCCTTTGTGGCGTATAGTAAGCCAGCCACCACCCGGTCCTCGGGTGACATTGCTGTCATCATCCCAAACATCCTGCAGAGACTGTGGGAGGTGGATCACCCTGGGATAAAGCCTGCCTGGTCTGCCCAAACCATTGCCGGCATCAGTGGCGATACCCTAGACGCTAAGATTTTTGCCAGAATGTTATTATCTAAGTTAATTAACGAGATTGGTCGATAGGACTAACAATCATTGCTAGGTTTGTCTGGCTTTAACAGTACTAAGATCACCACCTCCCTCCGGTAGGGACCCACTCTGCAGACTTTGTTGATACATTCCCAAAAGGTGGGGTCCTAGCTTTTCAGCGTAATATTTATAGAATTCTGCCGTGAACCCATCGGGTCTCGGCGACTTCCCATTTAGTAGAGACTTGATGGCGTTCAGTACTTCGGATAAGGCCAATGGGCGGCTCAGCAGTTCTCTTTGGTCCTCAGAGCACCAGCGTAAGGCCACCTTCTCCAGATATTCCTCTATGTCGGAATGAGAGACCCGTATCTGGTAGGAATATAAATGACTGAAGAACTGTCGTACTATTTCGGTGTCTTCGAATCGATCTCTCCTCTGATCGTCTACAATGGCCTGGATGCTGCCATTCAGCTCGTCCATTTTAATTGCCCTAGACAAAGTCCGACCGGGTTTATGCCCTTCCCCATATTGGCGCATGTTAGCCTGATAGCTGATATACTTCACCTCCCATAGTGCTAAGTCTTGAAATTCTTGTAACTGGACACAGATCTCGGCTTGTTCCCAATCCGTGGAGTTCGGGGATGCCGTCTGCAACATGCATATACTGCCCTCTTTAAGTTCCAGTTCTCGCCTGATCTGCCTAAGAATCCCTGTCTCCTTGGAAATACATTCCCTTCTCAGCACGCACTTAAAACTTTAACACCGAGTCCCTGCTGACTGCACTGAACCCACGTTCTCTTCAAAGAAGGAGTCTATTGCCGTGGTTATGCTTTCTCGAAAAACTGTATCGGTAAGTCTCTCGCTTTTAAAGCGCCAGGGTTTTTTTTCCTGTATCCTTCCCGATAAAGTTCACTTCTAGCATAACGGGGGCATGATCAGGTAGGGTACGTGCGTGTATTCCCACCTCCACCACACTATGCATTAGGGAGTGCAATACCAGGAAGAAATCTATCCTTGATGAAGTTGTGAGGGTTCGAGTGGCAGGTATATTTTCTCTCCGCTTGATTGCGGACTTTCCACACATCAGCGACCTCCCATGAAATGGTCATGCCCTGCAACCTGTTCGTCCCTCTATTCCCAGATCCCTGAGAGCACCCAGTCCGGTCTAGCGCCGGTTGCATCACTGCGTTGAAATCACCAGCCCAAATTATCATCCCAGGACGTAGCTCCCCAAGCTGTCGATCCACCCATTCCAGTGTGTCCACCGTATCTAGATTTAGGACATAGTAGTTAATTAGCGTATACAGCTCCCCACGGATTGTATCTTGAATGATGAGGCCCCTACCCACCCCCCTCATCCTTCACTACTGTGGTTTAATGGAACCCCCGCATTGCTGTTTATTAGGCTGCCCCCCCCTCCCCCCTTGCATATGACTAGTATGAAGAGAAGTATCTGTTCTGTGACACCCCCAAGCTCTCCCAAACCTGGATTCCATGTCCGGAGTGAGGTGAGTCTCCTTTAAAAATGCAATTCCTACTTTATGCCGCTGCATATGCAGCAGTATTTTACGGCATTTGGTGGAGCATTTTAGCCCCTGATATTCCATGTGCAAAGCTCAAGTGTGGCCATGTCTTACAATTAACAGATAAAGCAGACTCACTTCCAGTGAGGTCGACACGCCCAAGATTGTCAGTGTTGGTCTTCTTCCTCTACCATGTTTTGGCCATTGTGTGACTGACTGGCGACTCATAATGCATACCTGTAGCCCGGTACCGCAAGATGCCAGGTAAGGTGTGAATATTGTGGCTGGTGTACCCTGTGTTCCCCCTCCCCCACCGACAACCTCAACTCGTCAGTGAATCGTGAGCCCCCCCCCACCTTCCCTTTCCTGAACATGTGCCTTAACAAGCCTCCGCTCGGGGGGCCACTATGAGCCTGACCTCCTAACACATTCAAACAAACCATAGATCCCCCGGCATTTCAAAGGCATACCGCTGTAGGTGGCATAATTAGGCCGTTGTAAAAGGATATATTCCTGCTAGGCATAATCAGTCACTGTCCCCCCCCCCGTAGTCTGTGGTTCCTCGGAAGTGTTTCCAGAAACGTTGTAGCCTCCTCTGGGGCGTTGAAGAAGATCACCCAGCCATTGTGCTCAAATCACAGTTTAGCCGGAAAGAGCATTGCATACTTCATCTCTCGATCCCGTAGCAATTTCTTGACTTCCAGAATGTCTTCCTTGACGCTTGTACCTTGTCTGAGAAGTCTGGGAATAGTTTGATGGTACTGTCTTTGTAGTGAACTGTCCCTTTCTCCCGAGCCTTGTGTAGTGCCACATCCCTGTCCCGGTAATTTAGTAATAATGATTTTACTGGCCGTGGTGGTGCCCCTGGGATGGGTCTCCTTTGACTCGGTATCCGGTGCGCCCTTTCCACGATGCACAGTTCCGAAAACTCTTCGAGGCCCAGAGCTTCTCACAATATTTCCTCCACCATGGTCTCCATATCTTTCTGATCGTTCTGCTCTGAGAGACTTATGATTCTGACGTTATTTCTTCTAGATCTGGTTTTCAGATCATCCTGTTCGTCTACGAGTTCTTTCAGGGCTCTTCTCACTTCAGACATCTCTCTGGCAGTGGATGTGGAGACATCCTCCACTTGCAAGACCCTCCTTTCTGCCTCATCTAGCCGTTGACCATGCTTGTCTAGGCGGACCTGCAAGAGTCCAGTTTACTGTCCAAGGATTGAATGCAGGATTGCAGCCGTGTAGACATCTCCTTAATGTCCTGAAATGCGCCTGCCGGATCCTGAGCAGGACTGAGGGTGTGCTCCCACTGCCGTCCCCCCGCTACTATGGGTTGGTCACCACGTACCTGATCCTGCATTCTGGTAGGAGACTGCGGTAGAGCAGTGAGACCGACCCCCTTTCTTCGTGTGCATCCGGGGTAATGCATTCTGCCGGGCCGATCCCCGGTCCTGGTGCCACTGAAGCAGTCGTAGCTCCAAAGTCTCGTCTTCCAGTTCAGGTCTGCCCGGGTTTTGCGGCTGGAAGGGGTCCGTCCTGCCTGACCCCAGAGGTATCGCATACCTGGACCCCCGCTCCCTCTTAATTCGGGCCATTCCTCCGCTATGTTGTGCTTTCCTCTGCCCAGTGGGGGATTCACCAGAGTGTAGGAACTGTTCCCCCACTTATAGGCAATCCGCATGCTCTGACCTCTGTGGTCCTTTTGGCTCTGCTTGTGGTCTGTTGGTGGGCGTTGACCAGGACCCTCTAGTCAGCCAGAGTTCCTCATCCTCCATATTCGTTTGTGGCTGAATGCTCGCCGACATGGTTGAGCTGGTGTCAGTGCAGCCCCTGGGCCACCGCTGGCTGATGCGAGGTCTCGATTCCTGTTGGCAAGGTATCCTTGTCTCGAGGCCTCGGGCGAGGACGCCTCCCGTCTCAAGTCCTCGGGTATGCCCACTGGATGCTCAGTGCTGCTGGGGGGATCCGGCGGGCGGCGGCCCCACCTCCTCCTCCTGCCGGGATGACAGTCACCCCACAGCCCGCTGCACCAGTTGACCAGGAGTCCGGCGTGCAGGGCTGCACCTCTCCCCCCACATCCTCGCCAGCTCAGCACTCTCCAGTCTCCGCTGTTGCAGAGGAGGCCACAGGCGTGCCCCAAGGCTGCTCCTCCCAGAGAGGTTCCCAGGTCGTCTGTAGGCCGCCTCACAGACACAGTTCCAGGGTTTCTCAGGTCCGATTTTCTTCTGGCTGTCTCTCAGAATGTGCCGTGACAGCTTCTGCCCCAATGTCTCGGCTCGTTGAAGGGTTCCATCAGGGGAATCTGCCGATTATTGCTCCAGATCTGGGTTAGGTGGCGTAGAGCTTACAGGCTTGCAGCCATCTTTGTCCGGCTCTCTAGCATCCCCCGACCCTCCTGAAGTAAATTCCACTGCACATCACTATAGCTTGTGAGAAGTGTAGTGTTATTAGCAATGCTGGTGGAATATGCCGCTGAGGTTCTGATGCCCTTGCTGAGGGCGTACAGCTTTTTACAGTCTTTGTCTGGGGGCTGTTGCGAAGTAGACAATGGCACACTGGCCCTTTTCTGGGTAGTAGTAACTACTAGTCAGTCTGGAGTGGCATGCCCCCAGATGTGCAACGGGTCAGAAGGAGAGGGGCGAAAGTTTTTAGAGCCTATGGTTAACTGCCATTGTCAGTGAAGGGGACAGTAAAGAAGGTGTAATGCGCTTCTTGAACAAGTTCAGCAGGAGGATTGCCTGACTTGCGGGTGGTTTTTCCTTTAGGATGTCTTCCACAAAATCAGTATCCTGTACCGCCTCCCGAGTGGCAATCTGAATATGATCTGAAGCCCTTTTTAGGATTGCATTAAATGTTGTTTGATCATCAAAGGGTGACGCTTGTCTCGGTAGAGGCGAGGAGGGCGGATCAAAACAAAGGTTGTCTGGGTCAGGAGTTTGAGTTGGTGAAAGCCAAGGTGTTTCCTCAGCAGGCTGATCTTGGCCCCAATCTGGACATGGGTCAGGTGAATCCTGCCCAAAATTATAGTATTGTTGGTTCTGAATATTCAAAAACCTCTTCTTGCGGGGTATGACTGGAGAGTTTTTGTACCTTTGGAAAACTAGGGCAGGAATCCCCCTCGCTAGGTCTCTTAGGGTTAAAATATTTGTCAGATAAGTCTAAAAATGTAGACAGCTTGTTCATACAGCTTTCAAACCTTACTCTGGTCCATGGAGATGACCCAGAGGGGTCAGGAGGAGGGAAAGACTCTCCAGGAGAAAAGGGAACCCTAGAGGCAGTGGCTTTGTCAGATGGAGTCTTGGAAATGGGCAGGAAGCCATCTGAATACTCATCTCAACGAGAGGACATAGTTTTTGGCTTATTCGCCCCCGAAATGATGTTAGCGAGACTCTCGCGTAGATCTGGCGGATTGGGGAGAGATTTCGACATGCCTGTAGGCATCGTCTGGGTCTTCAGCACTGCCGAAACCTCTGTGGTGGACATGCTCTTAGACGGCGCGTCAGCGCTCTTCTGTTTTTTTTAGCAGTGACTTCCTTTTGCGTTGAATGCCTGGACGCTTGACAAGATGTCGGATGCAGGGAGGCCGGCCGATTCACGAGATTGGAAGGCACTGACGAAGTTTGACAGGCCTGTTTCTTCCTTGACGTAACCGCCGAGGGAGCGCATGAGGTTGTGTGCTTATCCTTCTGTGGTGCGGGTGTGCCCCTGTCGCCGGGATGTGCCTTCCCCATAGCAGTACCGGCGGCCTGCCTGACGGGGCCAGGAACGGGTAACTGGGAACCGGACGGTTCCTCGGGTAAGTCTATGGCCTCCACATCGGAGCCATGGCTGCCGCTCGAGTCCTTGACACTCGAAGCACCTGCGCCGACGGGGGGGAACTACGCTCGGCCTGCTGCATGGCATAGGCCGCCCACAGCTTCGTCCGCCGATCTTTTAGCTTCTTCGGATGAAGAAATTGGCAGGACTTGCAGGATCGCTCGTTCTGATCAAGGGGCAGGCAGTTGTTGCACTGTCGGTGAGTGTCCTTTGCATTACAGGACAGACAGAACTTAAAGGGGGTACTCTCCATAGTAGAGGTAAAGGGCGGCAGCAAGACATGTAGGGAAAAGGAAATGCATTCTTACAGAATCAAACCCTGGTGCCCCACTCTGCCTAGTGTATAGGCCTGGCCTGAGGGCCGAGGCCACGCGGGCGACAGCGTCAATCAAAGCACCAGTCGCCGAAAGTCATAAGTCTCCGGCGTAGGGGTCCACAGCAGTCGTCGAAGAAGGTGGCCGAAGACTAAAACAACCAACTGTCGCGGGATAAAGCAGTTATACTTTTTTCAATATATCTCTTACGAGCTCCACATATGACGACCAGCTAGCTGGGTGGAAAAAAACTATCCAAGGGACTGCGATGCGTGAGGGGTTTTGGGTACACTACAAGTCACAGATAGTGTTACAAGCACGCCCATGTCCACGTCCCCCTTTCGATCCTCAAAAGAAAGATGCAATGCTCTGCGATTACCACTACATGTCGGACTATAGGCACAGCATGCGATTCTAAACAGATTAACAAGCATCAGAAAATCTATTCCGGAAAGTCTATCCTGGTCATCATTAAGGAGAACAATGGTTAAGAAGCAGAATGGGACATGGCAGCTCAATATTGTTGGGGTAACCCAAAAGTCTTCTATACATTTCCAGCAGTCAATGAAGCTAGTTTTAGAGTACACAGAAAAAGTCAATCGCTTCTCCATTCCCACCCAGCGAGCATTATTAAAAAAGGATTTCAAATAAATGAAAAATACATATTTATTAAAAATTGTTTCACGATTATGCTCATACCTGGAGGTATTCAAGTATTACTGATTCACAATATGCAAACCTATTTCTCTATACTGTTGCCTAAGGAGGTGGGACAATTTGGTAATGGCACAGGTTTACTGTATATGCGTGCAACAGTTCTCTGATGGAAAGCTTTACAAAAGGAATGGCTTTTTGGGAGGCAACTTATCTTGGGCTGCTTTAAGGAATGTGAAAAATGTATACAAGTATACTTTCTTGTCAAGATTTATCCTTACCTGTCGGATATTTTGACCCACATATTCTATTACCATCTCATCAGCAGCGATAGGCTCCATGGCAAATAGACCCCATTCGTGTATACGACTGCGGCCAAACCTCAGTTTCTTTTTACGGAACTAGAGAAGAATCATTGGAAAATACACATTTAATCGCAAAACGATGCAGATGTGGCAGAGACGGAACACTCACAATATCTTATTGCATTCTATACAGAAAACAAAATGCACAAATCAATAATGAAACTTTGTAGGACTAAAGACTGGAGCAGACTCTTAAATATGGGTGTAAGTTATAGTAAAAAGCGTGTCTGCCTCTCACAGAACCATGACTTATTAGGCTTGCCAACAAGTACAGTATTCAGTGAAACAGCAGTTCAAGCAGTTCTCAACACAGAACAGAAAGCTCATAGGCTGGAGAAGTACAAGTCCCCCACCACCCCAAATAGAAAAACAGGTATAGTACTGACAGACACAAGGCAAACTCTTGTTACACTGAGAAAAGGTACAACATGGACGTTAGCTTGGCAATACTAACACAGGAAGAGCAGAAAAAGCAGCAATGAACTCTGCAAGTACACACACACACAACCACTAATTTGCCAGCATGCAACAACCATGAACTGGATCAGGATGAATAAATCCCTCAATTAGTATGGGTGGCTTCTATATTGCCTTGATCCCAAGCACAATTTTAGAACGCAGACTCTGACCTTCAACTGATTCAGCTTTAAGAGGTCGCTGTCCAGTAATGCTGATGATCCAATGGCACTCAAGAGTCTGCGCTGCTCTGACCTGCGCTCTGACAACACCCGGTTAGACCCCTGCAATATAAAAAGTGAACAAAAAAGACAATGAGGTAGGAGAATGGTATCATAAAATGACCGCAATACAAAATAGCAGACCTACAGGACGACAAACTAATAAAACAGCTAAGCCATGTAACAGCAGTTGGGCAACAGTTTTGTGAAGATTCTCGGACACCAGTAGAAAGCCGATAAGAATTCAGCACTGAAAGACCAGTTACCCATTTGAAATGCACATTGAAACCATATGTATTACCAACATTTCAATACAATCTAACTGCG
Organism: Ambystoma mexicanum; assembly: GCF_040938575.1. Taxonomy (NCBI): domain Eukaryota; kingdom Metazoa; phylum Chordata; class Amphibia; order Caudata; family Ambystomatidae; genus Ambystoma; species Ambystoma mexicanum. Next base: position 837,272,306 of record NC_090925.1, read on the forward strand.
TTTGTAACTTTACTTTACTTTAATATACTTGTATAGCGCAGCCATGAACCCGAAGGCGTGAGGGCACTACAAAAACACATATAACAGATAACAGGAACGGTTTCAGGAGGCAGGGCTGAGCGGGTGAAATTATGGACCAAAAGTCATTTAATGAAACAGATGTGTCTTTAGTCTTTTTTTAAAGAGTTCTAAAGATTCGATGGATCTTAGCTCCAGAGGGAGAGCATTCCAGGCTCTAGGGCCAACAGAGAAGAAGGCCGAGTCGGCTGTTCTGACAGTGTTGCACTTAGGTTCAGATAGAAGGAACAAGTCATTCGACCTAAGAGCTCTTGTGTTAGATCTTATGGGTAGTAGTTGTTGTAAGTAACCAGGCATCTTCCCAGATCTACACTTATGGACAATCGTTAGGGTGCGAAATAGCGATCTAGCGGCCACAGGCAGCCAGTGTAGCTCACGTCTCGCTGGTGTGACATGATCTTTATGTTTGAGTTTCATAACGGCTCTAATAGCCCCATTTTGACAGGTTTGCAGCCTATTACTTTCGGATTTGTTAATTCCCATCAGAAGGCTTGAACAGTAGTCTATTTTTGAGCCTATAATTGCTCTCGCGATAGTTTCCACGTTATCCTGAGAAATGAGGGGCCTTAGGTGTGTTAAGAGTTTAATGTAGTATGCACAAGATGACAATACTACTAACATGCTGTTTCATAGACAAGTGTTGGTCAAAGGTTACTCCTAATGTTTTTACTTTTTTCAAAGGTTTGATTGATTCTTCACCCAGCTGAAAGTTGTCATACTGTAAGCCAAGTTTAGTAATGGTATGTGGTGAACCAACTACCAATAGTTCGGTTTTGGATTTGTTTAGTGCTAACTTGTTATGAACCATCCAGGTTTCAATTATAGTGAAAACTTTATTAATGGCCATTTCATCCAGTTTGTGAGATCCAAGAAGCGGGATGACACATTGAGTGTCATCCGCATAATTGGTAAATATAATATTCTCATGGTCTAACCTTGCAAACAAAGGAGCCGTGAATATATTGTAAAAGCAAGGGGAAGTGCAGGCCCCCTGTGGGACTCCACAGGTAGTAAGAATGGGCTCAGATTCGGCGTTGCCTTGGAAGACACTGCTAACTCGGTTGCTAAGAAATGACAAAACCCATTTGCAAGCTAATGGGGAGAAGTTAGCCACTTCAAACAACCTGGTGGGCATGATGTCATGGTCCACCAGGTCGAAGGCTGCGGAAAGATCTAATAACATAAGCAGAGAAGCCTCTTTGTTATCCATGCAAGCCATCAATTTGGATTTAAGTTCGAGCAATGCGGTTTCAGTGCCATATCCAACTCGAAAGCCCGACTGATTGTCATTGAGGATGGAGTATGACTTTAGGTGCTCAGCAATCTGTATGTATGCCACCCGGTCCAGAATCTTAAGCAAAAAGGCTGTGTTGGTGATAGGGCGGTAATTGTTTGGCATGTCGACTGAGAGTCCAGGTTTCTTCAGAATGGGCATGACCCATGATTTCTTAAGGTCCTTAGGGACCGTGCCGGTGGAGATGGAGGTGTTGACAAATTGGCATATGGAGGTGATACGCGAGGGGGCACAGGTCTTAATTATCATAGTGGTGTGTATATCATTTTTGCATCTTGTGGACTTAAGTTGGGTGATAATACTTTCTAAGTCCTTTTCTGTTATGGGGGAAAGATTAAAAGTAGGAATCGTTGATGCTCTGTGAAAGGACCATTCTGAGGGAGTAGTCATAGTGCAATTTAGATTGTTACTTTTCTCAAGTATATTCACCTTGATGTTTTCTAGTTTTTTGTGCATAGCTTGTTGCATGACGTTGCACCAAGTAGCATCGACTGAGATGGATCTATCTGGGGGTAGTGTTGTTAGTCCTTTCTTGTTCTTTCAGAATGCGAAAAAGCTCTTTAGTATTATGCTGGGCATTTTGTATTGGATCATTAAAGAAGCAGGATTTAGCCTTGATGATGGCCTTTTTATAAGTCGAGATAGTGGCTTTATATTTGTTGAGAAGCAGTGGTGTGCTATCCTTTTTCCACAAATGATATGATTTGGTAGCCAGTGATTTTAATGACTGAAGCTCAGGCGTAAACCATAAATTGTGTTTAATACCGGTTTTAATCGTCTTCATCTTTATGGGAGCAAGGATTTGAGCAATGTTTTCTAAATTGGACGAAATCCTGTTTTCTAGGTTTTCCGGAAAGTCAGATGTGGGGTCAGTTCTAATATTGAGGATGGCTTCTACCTTATGCACCTTGATGTTTTTTAAGTTTCGGTGCGGTACTTTAGTTGGATTTTGACACTTGCGTTTAATAGGAAAGTCTACCCGAATGTCAAAATACACAAAGAAGAGATCCGACCATGGGCAAGGTGAGTAACACAGGAAATGTGGACACTGGACTTCAACATTCAATTGCTCTCTTCCAAATCCTGGAGGTCACAAATACCACTGGCAGTCTCCTGCAGACCTTGGGTTTCACAGCATTCACAGGAGGATTCTGCCAGACCTTGGGTTTCACAGTATTCACTTAGGGTCACTTACTCCACATGGGGATTCCCCGAATTTAACATAGGCCCTTTCCAGATCTTGGGCTCCACAACAAATAGTGCAGGTCTCCCCAGACCTTTAAGTACATACCCTTAACTTGAGGCTTGACCCTATCCATTGGGTTTAACAATATTCACTTGACGTCTCCCTCATCTGTCCTTGTTTGTCATTGAAACAATGAGCAAAGCAACAACATTGTTGGGTATTAACACCACTGCTATGTTGCTCTCTACTCCTAGAAACATCTGGTAGCAGAGGGAGCAGGAACCTTCTACATAAATTGCAGAAAGGTATATGGGTTGGCAATCAGAAATACGCAGAGGAAGGAATTACCTGGAACAGTGCTCCAGTGAGGGTGCCAAGCCATAATCGTGAACCTTGAATTAGTGTGATTGGGATTGATACTCAAAATTGATCACGGCAGCCGGACCATTCCTAACAAAAGACAACTGCATTACCATAACAGAGAAATTGTGGGCTAGATTATTGCAATGCACTCCTGGCTGGCACCTCATCTAGAAACATTAGGAAACTCCAGACTGTACAGAATAATGCACCGAAAGCTGCCACAAGCATAGCCAAACGTGAGCATATATCAGCAACCAGAAAACGTGTCCACTGGCTACCAGTTAGGGAACCTATCCTGTTTAAAACCCTGGCACTTACACAAGTGTCTGCACGACACCGCTTCCCTGTACCAATCTCAGAGGATTACCAAACCCTCCTTGAATAGACCCACCAGAATGGCCTATGTAAACAGGATCCCCATCCCCAAAACACTCAAAGCAAGAGCGGGAGGAACCAGCTTTCCAGTGATTGCAGCCTCCAATTGGAACCTGCTGCCTCCTCACATCAGGAACATTGACTCCTACACATTATTCAGAAAAGCTACCAGGACACTTCTATTTGTGTAACCACTGTAGAGTGTGTATTTACCTGCCTCAGTACACTCAAAAACGAGGCCTGTGCTCACTGTAACCACGAGACAAGCCTTAACTATATGATCATGCAATTCGTTCTGTAATCTTGTAATCATGCGTTTCCTGTAACAAAGTCATATTCTTGCAACAGCGCCTTGATGCCCCTGGGCTGTAGTGCGCTATACAAATTCAAATAAAAGAATAAAATAAATACCAGAAAATGTTGAGATCATTTAAATATTTTCTATTTCTTTAAACTAACTCAGTGAAAAACGTAAGAATTTATGAGTGTCTCGAGACAAATTGCTTACGTTGAAACATCAGATGGTGGTCAATCTGATGGCAGTGTTCCATCAAGCTGACAATCTGAAGCAGACCTTCAAACGATTCCTTAGTATAAACAGCACAAAGGTAGATGGCGCTTTAATGAATTTCCATCTGGATTGTTGTAATGGTTGCTTAGCAGGTCTGCACTTAAGCTCAAGGGAACTTAGATAGTTTAACAGAAACCAGTAGGCTGCTACATTAGCTTTTTGGTGCTGCCACAATTAGTTTTAAAAAATGTACCCATAAGAGGCTGCTTTGTCAAAGACCTGATCTAGAAAAATATTTTTTAACAAGTCTTCACCTCCTCTGAGGAAACAATTAACTATATATGCAGGCCTCCAGATAAGGTGCGTACTGAGCCTTTTTACGCATTAAAATCTTGTAAATACTGCAGCTTTATTATTTTCCTGTGTACATTTACACACGTTTGGAGCGGACGGCAGTGCAAAGGTCAGGTTACTTGACAGAAACCAAAAGGCTTCTTTTGATTTCTATCGACATGGGTGTAATTGCAAGCCATGGATAAAAGCATCTGAAACAGAATGCATTTCTCTGAAGTCGTTCAAAAAAATAAACTGCACACTGTGATAAAAGGAATGTTTTCTTTCCATTCAGCTTCTGCTGTGTTGTGAGTAGATGTTCATGGAGCAATCAGAAGCACTGTGCATATTTATTTTCCTTGCTTTTTAGTATTGTAAAATTAATAAGAGAAAACTAAATTACAATTGAGAATTAATATTTAACAAATTATGTTTTTTTTTCCCCAAGAGTTCCTGTGCTGCGTGCATAATCATGCTAAGGCAGATAATTTTTACACTTATAATTTAATTTACACTAATTATAAAAACAGTGTGTAGAATGATGACTATGCACAATCTAGTTTACATCCATTCAACCTTGCAGTCAATGGGGTACACTAGTATAAATAGTCAGTGGTAGCAGAGTCTTTGCTCAAGAGTTAGTTTACACCAATCACAGGTTTCTAGCCTGTCAAGTCTTCAAGACTACAATTAAATCATCCAAAACCTGACTCTCCAGGAAGTGCAAGCACTGTTGAAAAACAAACAAATGAAAGTTACATTTGTAATTGAAACAGAAACTCAGCAAAACCTGTCCCAGGGATAATTCAGATAGGTATTTAACTTTATGTAGCGGTTCATACATGGTTCATCCAAAATCTAGGCACTGTTATTATTATACCTCAGTCGATGCTCAGTTAACCAACCTCTGACGATGAATGTTAGCCAATAAGATAGCTCAGCTGGTTGAGCACTCGTTGCTGCAATATATGCATGATCTGCAGGTTCAAATCCTGGCAAGGCCAACCCATTCTTTCAAGGCCAATAAAGGAGTACCGACTTCGGTTTGTTTATACTTGTGATAAATATGTTCTATGTACAGCGCTTTGCCAAAAGCGCTATATAAATGACCATTTGACCATGAGATTAGATAAAGAGTTTAGCATGGAGTCCTTGCCTTTCTGCACTGTTATATCAGAACATTGGCATACCATTAGGTAGTAATAGCTCCAGGAAATGAGGACTTTCATTAAACATCAAAAGGCAATTCTGCAATCAAACCTCAAAGGGGTAGACCTGGGATTTCATCAATTTCACAAATCAAATTCCTTATTAAAACACGCTCTTGAAGTAGCCACTTATATTGAGAAAAACCTTATTGATGTATGCGCAATTACTGAAACTTTGGCATATGATGCTGCTGCCCCCGCTCTTCACTTGGCGATTCCCATTGGTTATTGGATAAGATAAGATGTGATAGGACAATGGGCAGGGGTGGTGGTGTGGCTTTAATTTATAGATTGTCTTAATATTTGGGAGACCAAAAGCCATATCATGGATGGAGTAGAATCTCTGTGTAAAAATTGGCTTGAACGCAGAAGCGACTTAATTTTGTGCTGATATATAGGCCCTCTAATATGGCGAAGGACTTTATCGCTGGCCTTACTGGTTAACTTCTTCCTTTACTGAAACCCAGGTCGAGTTTCATTGCTATGGATGATATGAACCTGTGGCTGGGACACAAGGATGGTGCTGTAGCACTGGAAATACAAACCGCCTTGACAGATGTTGGGTTTGAGCAACTAATTCATGTACCCACTCACTGTTTAGGGCATATTTTAGATTGGGTCGCGTGTCACAAGGTTAAGACTTCTGATGCATCTGGCTCACCGTGTCCCTGGTCAGACCACACTTTTTTGTGAAATGTACAGTGCCAGCAAATCTTCCTAGGAAAAGGAAACACAAGAACAGAGTGGGGGTTCTGACTCTGAACCTTAAGCACATCTCTAGAGATCTATAGTAGCTTCCCAAGAGTCACCTCTGGTTTTGGTCAAGACCGAGGGCATGGCAGAATACATCTTCTCTAGACTTAAGGTAGCTGCGGATACTCTAGCACCTTTAAAGAAAAAGAGGTAGAAGCAGAATATAAAGCACAACCCTAGGTTAACTGGGGAACTAAAGTTATTAAAGAGTTCCACCCTTAAACCGTTCTTCGAATGGAAATCAAAGAGGTCTATGGTGGCCTTGTCAGCATATACGACTGCGGCTAAGGGCTATAAAGTAGCAATCATTGAAGCGAAAGAAACATGTTTTCAATGAAAGGATTAAGGATGCTTAATCTGACAACAAGCAGATTTTTTAAATCCTGAAACAACAACAATCTACGAACCCTACGGACCCAGGACAGTGGAAGGGACCGTATGCACCCCCCTACACATTCCGCATGAAATAAGTGTTTGCTCATCCCATCGTGGGGAGACTCCCCCCCCCCTTTGTCTTTCACTGATGACAGTGACAAGAAGCCATGGGACGATACACTAAGATTCCATTTTGTGCCACAACAGACTCCATTTTTGTATTAGGCCGCACAATGATCTCTAAAAGGCCTCCTCTCCCCTCACCCAGCGCTGCGCACAGCCAGCTCCAACAGCCCCCACCACCTCCTCGCCTGACTGTGCCACGCCAGTCCAGTTCTCGAGAAGCCCATGCACAGATTGTTGCAAATAAGAAACTGTATCACTTCTCTTCTTCTGAGCTCACTGCCTTGTGTGTGACCGGGGCAGCTCTTGACTTGTGTATTCATCCGTCTCCACAAACCTGCTCCATGGCACCCCACCTTTAGGACTTATTGCCTGTACAACCTTTTGCCCCTCAGTTCCCCTTTCATGTAGCATTTGGTGAGACCCTTCCCCAATGACCACCCTAGATTGCCCCATATAACTAATCCTGTGTGATCATACATTCCACTTGGACTAACACCCATCAATCTATTCATTTCAACCATGAGGCACCAGGGTGAATAAATCTCTGATTTTGCCAGGTGGCTTATCTAATGATAAGCCACTTGGCAAAAAGGACCACCGCGCCCCTGCCCCACAAAGGCATAGGTTAAGAATGTGTTTGCTCACGATTTACATGTGACCCTGCATTCTGATATAAGTTTTATGTCTTGCATTAATCTTAGTATGCCAATGATTACTGTGTAGTTTAGATTAGTTAGAATATTCATGTTTTGTGGACCCAGCCTGACCTTCGCCTCACCCATATGAGGCCAGTTGCCCCACGTGCTGCAAGAAGCGACACCTCTGCACCAACCAGTCAAGCTGCACCAACTCCCTATGCACTATACTGCCTTGTTACAATGCTCCAATGGACTTTTACTATTCATCCCTTATATTATTCCTCACTGATGACTCAATCTGTGTGTAAAGGTATGTTTTTTCTGTATTGTTGGCAGAGCGCTCTCAGAGCAGCAGAGTCCTCTGCATGCATCAATTTGCTTTATAAACCTTTACTTAACTTGCAATCTTTCTCCTGGTCTCATTCCCTACTGGGGTGTGTCCTTTTCATTCGGAGTTTGGGTTTGTGTCTTGGGGAATGAACACCTTCACTTGGTGACCCCCGACTAAATGATTGCTCCGGGAAGGTCCCCCATGCCTTGCAGCGAGATCCGGGGCACCCCCATAAAGACCACCGCCACCTATGGCCAACCGGTATTTAAAACGCGTACGCTCCTGAGCAGGTTCCATGGGTCCCAGCTTTGCACATACCCAATTGCTCGCTGGAGAGGGCGACGGCTTGGTTGTGGGCGCCACCCCGATTGTGGATACATAGAAAAAACGGAAGCTCCCTGATCACCACGAACACGCGAGTATTGATTGCAAGGAGAACCAAAGGAGGGAGGATTAATGAGAAAAAGGTCAGATTAAAACAGCAGGGGAAGGGCCTGCGCATACGGCTCGGTGTGAGCAAGAGTGAGATACTGTTGACAAAAGTGTCTTTGCGTCTGTATATGGCCATTAGGTTTTTTTTAATATAAGATGTTGAAATAAGAGGAGATACAGGAACCTAGCTCCGAAAGGGGGTGGAAGGCAACGCCACATAGTACTGTCTCAACCAGTGCAGATTTATAATTGAGGAAAAGAGAAATGAGTAGGAGTCTTGTAGACTCAGAATATTAGTGATTCGTTTTCTTTTTTTTGCGTGAACACTCTTTAGAGGTCGGCCCAGAAGGGGCCACGGTGGAGTGACTGAGGTGTGAATGAAGGGGCGAATTTAGCATTTTTGAAAAGGGAGTAAGGCTCAAAAGGTTGGCTTAAAAGTGCAAGTTTTATTTTCCTTGTTGTCAGTAAGGTTTTCTCGTCAGCAAGGTGCGTCAGTGTGTCTTATCTATCTGTTCAACAATGTATGTTTCAATGGATGTTGTTTCCATCACATGGTCTAATCAAAATAAGGTGTAAGTAAAACATTGGGAATGCAATTCTGAAAATGCTCATGCTAGAAGATATAGGGTTTTGAGTTACTACTAGTGATAACTGACACATACACGCACGCAATCAGACAGCGGAAAGAAATTATGTGGGCGGATACACCATTTTTACATATCTGTCAACACCTACCTTTATACAGTGCGAACATAAAGTATCATGACCAATGGCTGACTGAGATTAAAGGGGAAGGGGCATCTCATATATGGCCAGAAGGAGGGTCCTTCGATAAAAGGGTGCTGGACCCTACATTTAATGGCCAAATACAAGGGAAAACAGCTCCAAAACAGATAGGAGGTACTAGATCTGTGGAGGATGTTCGAAGAAACCTCTCCCGTAAAAAAAAAAGTCACCACCTGTAGTGGGCACAACCCAGGAGGTAGGAGGGGGAGGAAAGGAAGGAGGAGAACCAAAAAAGCTGTACCCACTACTGACTAAACCTGCTGAGGGATATTGCAATCCGCTATATTTGCCCCGGCCTAGTGCACAAACTACACCAGCAACAGCCCCCCCGTCCTCTGTATGAACCTAAAAGCCCATATGGTCCTACAAGTACATCCCCAGCTGATATAGGGCGCATCACCCGAAATATAGAAGATCATATCATTAGTACCCAAACGGAATTGGCCCCACTAGCGTCCTGGGGTGGCGATAGGCTGCCACTGACGGGGGCGGACAGACGCCACCACCACCAAAAACACCTTCTATTATAGCCGAGGATGAATGGAAGTCCAGGGACTTCCTCTTCCGCGTTGATAGTACCCCTGTGAAGATAGTGTGAGTAGGGCAGGAAGGTTATCAGGTAAGTGTGGGACAAGGTAGTGTGATATCTGACAGGGAAGAATAATAATGTTGGAGGTATATCGATGAGTACAAGGAAGGAGCAGTGGGAAGCGGCCTGCAAGTACAGTATCTGACCCCACAAGTGGGAGGGGAAGAGGCAGCGTGGCAGGTAAGGTTGAGAAACAGGATGGGAAGAATGGCACTGTTGCAGGTAAGAAACTTGTTCCTTCTCCAGCATGGGGTCTGGCATAGATTCACATGCTCATGAACAAAGAATACATAGTAGTACACACATGCACAACCACGGGAGGTGGCAAAGGCTCAAAATAAGCATCTCTTACCTCCACACAAGGCTCATCTTCAAGCGAACAGTTTGCGCAGCACTGCTTGGCCGACTCTGGACTCCTCCCTGGAATCCCTTTTGACGCAGTTGAATCTCATGAAGGTGTGCATCTACCTCCACATAGCAGCCATGCAGATGTCCAGCAGGGGCACACCAGACAGGAATGCCGTAGTTGCAGCGATCGCTCTGGTCGAGTGGGCTCTCGGGCGGCCAGGCACCGGACGGATTGCCAACCGGGGACAATGGGTGATGCAGCCGGAGAGGCAGCCGGAAATGGAAGCCTTAGAGAGGGCCTTCCCATGGTTCACAGGGCCAAAGTTCACAAAAAGTTGTGACGTCTTCAGGAAACTCTTTGTTCAGTTCACATAGAACTTCAGCGCTCCAGCCACATCTAGCGAGTGCAAATTCCTCTCAGCCGGCAACAAAGGCATCAGGAAGAATACAGGCAACACCAAGTGCTCGTTTAGATGAAAGTCTGACGGTAACTTGGGCATGAAAGAGGGATGCGTCCGTAGGGAGCAGCGTGATTTTTCCATCGCGGAAAAGTCAGCGATGGAAGAGTTTGCATGAGAAATGTATGCACCACAAAAGGTTTGTACATTTCCCATGCAAACATACATTTAAAACCCCTACAAACCCACCCCCATCCACACCCTACTTACCTTTCAAGACGCTCTGTGTCGCTGCGACGCTGGTTCCCCTTCACTTCCGTGATCTGGAACTGGCGCTGCAGGGTTCTTTTCTTTTTCTTTATTTTTATTTTTTTTCAGGCAGCTGCACAGGTTTTTCTTTCTCTCGGGTGTGCTGCGGGGGTGTACCCCGCAAACCCCACTCACGAAACTGTATAGTATGGTGAGCGGGGTGTTGCGGGGGATACCCATAGTCTTTTTTTTTTTACCTACCTAACATGCATGCCACCAAAGGTTCAAACCTTTGGTGGCATGCATTTACGACCTTGAGGGCCTGGATCTCTCCCAATCGTCGTGTGGAGGTGATGGCCACAAGAAAAGCTGTTTTCCACGACAAAAGCTTCAGTGGCACTGAATGCATAGGCTTGAACTGAGAACTCATGAGCCTAGTCGGCACCACATTGAGTTCTCACACCGGGCCTGGAGCCTTCACCGGCAGGAATGAACGTAACAGCACTTTGATGAACTGCTTAAAGGAGAGTTCCGGGACTTTTTTTTTTATTGTCCCTACGGTTCGGCCATGTGTTTTTAAGCATAACTCGGTAGATCGTGGAAAACTTTCCTATGGACCTTACCCGACTTTTCGTCCATTAACGCACTCGAAATCAGCCGCCATTTTATGATAATCCTATCACTTGCCGCATCGCCCTGGCTCACCTGCTTTTGCGGCACTAAATCAAATCCCCCGCCCCCGAGGCTGACATCAGCAGACGCGTACCGCCCATTTCCCAACGCCAAAGCACGTTTCGTGTCAACAATCGCTGCGCCTCAGCTAATGAAGTGTCGCCATGGAAACGGCAGGACGCCTCTTTCCTCAATAAGTATAAACACACCGTTTCACAACACACAGCAGCAGATTTTCGATTCCATTACTCTCGCTGTGTTACTTTGAGTATTCTGTGACTCGTTTCTGTGCTCTGGTCAGCTACCTTCGTTGATTGTAGCCCGTGTGAACAGATACCAGTACCACCGCTATAAATTATTTTACTTTCTTTACCACACAATGGCTACAATAATGCCGTATATGTACGAGCCCGAGTACACCGAGGAAGAACTACTGGAAAGGCAAGCACGCGAAAACGATGGGGATTCGGACGGCAGTTGGGAGGACCAGTCAACGGATGAAGAGCCTGGACCATGTCGCATGGACGGCGTCTCCACCTGGTGCACGTGCAATCGGTGCGAGCTAATGCCAACTGAGGAGGAGAACTGCTGCTGCCGTGAAAATTCCGGGTGCTTGGCCTACATTTCGGAAGGCGAGCCAAGTCCGCAATGCATCACCGAGCTGCCAGAGTTCAGGGAAGCCTGCCTCTCACGGACAGTGTTGAGGATGATGATGGTGCTTATGCACGAACTTTGCGGCACTGTTCGTCCGCGTAATCCGAGTAACGAGTAAGTATACTCTGGTTGTGATGTCAGTGATGCCACTACTATTTCATGGTCGTCTCCCACATATAAAACTACATCTACATATCATTCGAATGCATGTAAATTGGTTCCATGTTGTGCATTTTCTAGATAGAATTTTTTTCAAAGCAGAATGACATTTTTGTACCTGAATCGACAGTGATAAGAAAGTTGTCATTTTAATACAGTTTGCATCTTTCATTTTCACAGGTGGTACAGGCTGGTGGCCTATCGTTGCTTCACTTGGTGGCTTCACGGGAGGCTCGGACACCGCGTTCGGAGAGTAATACCTGCCTGTGCGGTACTTGCCATTAGACAACATTTCCCCAGCGACAGTGGACAATACCGCGGCTTTTCCCGGGATGTGCTGCAACCGCAACTTTACAATGTGTAATGTTTATTATTTATGTTCAATTGAAATTAAGATCTAAAATAAAACCCAACATATATTTTAACAATGGTTGTTTTGATTTTTTAAATGAATCTAGTGTGTCTCCATTGAATAGTCTTCCTGTGCCTTGTCTTGTCACACCACATGTCTCCAGCCAGCATCCTCCCTCACGCTGGCCGCCCACCTTCAATCCACATAACCGTTGAACCCATATGCAGCAGACATACATATGTTATTTTGCGGGTTGGCATCAAGCCTCCCGGCCTTGCCTCCTCCCCCAAAAATACTTACCACACCACTTTGTTCAGGGTCTCCAGGGTGAACTGCACCCATATATTCTCCTGGGAGGCTGAGGTATTTATAAACTCACCCCCCTGCCTTCCATGTACTAGATCCTGCAGCCTGCCTCTTACATGCAGTTAGATGGCCTCTCCTTGGTGAGGCCCTACGGCAAACGAGTCTTGTCTGCACGACCACCGCCCCAATCCACCACCCGCCCTATCAAAGGCAGTTCGCACCGGGGTACTTGCGCTGGCAAGTGGAGCTGTCAGGGAGCGATAAAGGCCAAGAGGTGCAAAGACCATGTACACTTCAAAGTGGTCTATAGAGCATGGGTTGTTGTTCCCATGTCTACCGCCAGACCCCGTGTCTCCTGCCAAGCATCTCCCCTCACGCTGGACGGCCCCCTGCAATCCACATAAGTGTGTCTCCATTCACGAGTCTTCCTGTGTCTTGTCTGCACGACCACCGCCCCAATCCACCCCCCGCCCTATCAAAGGCAGTTCGCACCGGGGTACTTGTGCTGGCAAGTGGAGCTGTCAGGGAGCGATAAAGGCCAAGAGGTGCCAAAGACCATGTACACTTCAAAGTGGTCTATAGAGCATGGGTTGTTGTTCCCATGTCTACCTCCAGACCCCGTGTCTCCTGCCAAGCATCCCCCCTCACGCGGGACGCCCCCCTGCAAACCGCATAATGCCACGACATATACACGTCATTCATTCACAAACACACCCCTGTTTCGAATTCTTTATAATCCACTTCATATTTCTAATGAGAACTTCTTTGCGCTTTGCTAGTCAACCCGTGAAGGTGCTGGTTGTCTGCTCTTCGTCTCTGTGAACTTCCGTGACCACTTTGAGCAAACTCATCAGTTTGCAACCTGTGAACTGCTCCCTGTTCTACGACAAGAAACTACTCTGATCCCTGCATCTAACTGTTTGCTCGTCAAGGTAAGGCCATGTACCATACTCATTTTGCGTCCAATTTCTTTTCGTTCAAGACAGTACATGCAAGGAACTAGTCACATGTTCTGAGTTTAGTCAAATTATTTTTGTATTTTTTTAAAGTTATTCAAATACTTATCCGCATGTGAATAACGTGTATAGTTCCAAGAACCAAAACATACCTTGCATTGAACCTTTTATGTATTTAATTTTTTAACACATTGGTATTCATAGAGAATTGTTGATCTTTACTTTTCAGAACTTTCCACAATGCCTGCCTGTTCCATTGGCGGTTGTCCTTCGAAGACCCATAATAAATCTGAAGGTACTATAATGCATGTTTTCCCTAAGACAATAGATCAGATAAGAGAATGGGTCCGATATTGCGGATATCCACCCTCTGAGCTTGAAAGTAGAGTCCTAGAAGTCTTTGCGGACAAGAGGGGTGATCGATACCGCATCTGCAGCAGGCACTTTACCTCTGACATGTACTCCACATCATTGCTAATAAAGAAGAACACACCGCGAGCGAGGCGAAAATTGCTCTCAACCGCTATTCCCACTCTATTCGTCCACATCCCTCCACTGGTGAGTCAAGTTTACGTATTTATCTCTCGGCCTTGCGGTAGTGTGTAGCATTAGCTAACAATAATTTCCCCATTTATGTATCCACTCAATATGAAGGCGGAAGATTCTCCATCCGTGTCGTTATTGCAGTCATCAGCCACTTCAAGCGCCTATCGGGTAATCTTACTTGGCTATTCTGCAACTGACTTGTTTTAGGCATGTAAATCAATAGTTTTAATTTATCTTGTAATTATTTTACCTAATGGTACACCCTTGTACTCGTCCTCTAGTCTTTGTTTTCAGTTATAATTATTGTTATCCAAAATAATTCAAGTACTGTCTTTCAGGGAGATGCTGAGGAGTCCAACGTATTGACGACTACCGTTGATGTCACTCAGATGCTTGAGGTACGTTTCAGGACAGTTCCATCGATGGAGATCATCAGATCTTGCATTCTTGTAGCGTGATTGTTTCACACAATGTTTCTTTCGTTTTTAGCCATTGATATGTCCTTCTGTCGTCGCCCTCCTATGTGTCTTCTTTTTTCAATATTGTGTTCATTACTAATGAAAGTCCTATGTTTCAGGGAGTCGATGGAGCATTAGTCCAAGAAGAAGGGGGAGCGTGCAGTTACGGGTCGGCGCAACAGCTTGCAGAAGTGTGCACCGCAGTTACATCGTCCCTTGATGTTCTTATGCATTTCGAGGTATGGATACTGACAGTTCGATGAAGCGAAATCATATGACGTGATTACATCCGCTTTACTTCCTTCTTTATTAACGCAAGTACTATGTTTCAGGGAGATGACGGAGCTTCTTCTACAAGAACATCACCCCTAGTAGTTGATGCAGATTTCTGGGTGGTGACACTTCCAACGATCGAGCAAATCGAATCATATTTAGATATCCATTATTTATTTTAGACAACTGATCATTTGTGCAGGTCTATTTAGATGAGCCGTTCACGCCTGCACAAACTTTCTGTTCTTTTTATCAAAATAGAAAACCATACTAATGCAATTACTGTGTTTCAGGGAGTCACTGAAGCATCATCTTCAATAATATCATCAATGGAAGTCTATGAGGAGCCCGAGGTATGGATCTTGACAGTTCCATCTAACTAGATCAACAATGCGTGAATAATTGTCGTTTGAATGTTCTACACAAAGCGTTCATTCGTGTTTTGCTATTGAGAAGTACGTGGGTATTGGTCCCCAAGTACATTTTGTGTTTTCGATATTATTATACATACTAATGAAAGTTCTATGTTTCAGGGAGTCCATGGAGCGTCAGTGCGTGATGGATGTGCTTATCAGGAAAACATAGTCGTTGCAGCGCAAGAGGAAGTGGAGACATGCACACACGAGTCGGAGCAACAGCGTCCTGATGTTGAAGTTCGAGGCAAGAAAGTTTCAAAGAAAAGAAAGCAAAAGAAGGTTAGTGTCCTGGTCACTATATTATGTTGTTTTTCACTGTTAATAGTTCAATACTGTAAGTTGTGTTTAAACTGAACAACCCTTTTCCAATCTGTCCTCTAGTTGCGAGTGGGTGTACGAACTAGATCTACACAGACAGTGAAGCGAACGAGAGATGTTGCTTGTCAAACCTTTTGGCAGGGACTTGAGACTGGAGAAGCATCGTGCCAATGGGAAGAATATGAAGTGATTGACAACGGAGCTATACCACCACCAGCCATTGATAGTGAATGTCCTCCTGGTAGTTCGGATGCAGTCGGAGATCAATTCACAGAATCCACACCCGCAAAAACTAAGACGGCGAGAAAGTTGAAGAAATTGTTTTATTCACCCATCGCCGGAGAAGGAACAGATGTTGCAATGGAAGAGAATGAAGTAGACGACAATGAAACACCATCAATATCACTGAACATAGCGGAAGACGATATCAGAGATTCTACCTTTCATGTGAGTGACATGTCCTCAACGTTACAGGCCGAACCAGCTGGGATGCAGAGTGACAGTATAAGGAAAGAGGCCAAATTCATTGTATTCGATAGTTGTTTGATTGATATTATTATTCGGATTAAATGTGGGCATTTGGTAGGTGGGGAAGTATGTGGGGAGCCATTGATTAATGTGACTCGTGCAATTCGAGGCACTAACCTTAAAATACATGCCACCTGTACAAAATATCATCCTTTCACATGGTCTGCACAACCTATGCTGGGACAACTGCCAGCAGGCAATCTACTTTGTGCAGCGGCTGCACTTTTTAGTGGTTCAAGTTTTAAAAAATTAGAGTCTTTCTTTCAGTTTGTGGGAATCCGTTTCATTGCGAAAACTCAGTTCTACAAATACCAAACCGATTATCTATTTCCAGCCATTAGCGAAGCTTGGAGAATGGAAAAAATGTCTATTGATAGTACATTCGCGGGCAAACGGTTCAGGCTAGCCGGTGATGGACAGTGCGACAGCCCAGGATTTTCAGCCAAGTACTGCACCTACCACTTTCAGGACATGGAAAGTAAGAAAATTGTGAGTTCGGTGGTCGTGCAGGTGTCACAAAGTACATCCTCAGTGGCCATGGAGAAAGTTGGCTTTGTAGCATCATTGCAAGAACTACAATCGCGGGGAATGGTGATCGACCTGATAGCCACGGACAGACACGTTTCAATTGCCAAGACAATGAGAGAACAGTACAAAAATATAAATCACCAATTTGACGTTTGGCATCTTGCAAAATCAATCAATAAAAAATTGTCGGCTGCAGGTAAAAAAAAAGAATTGCAAGGTATTTCACAGTGGTCCAAGTCAATCAGCAACCATCTTTGGTGGAGCTCAAAAACATGTGGAGGGTCGTTGGAAATTCTACTGGAAAAATGGCGGTCAGTAATGCCACACTGTACGAACGTTCACCGATGGAACACGAACCAACATTTCCACAATTGTGAACATGGCCATTTGTCCACAGAGGAGGCACGGAAGAAGAAGTGGTTGATTCCTTCATCACCCACTCACAAAGCCATTGAAAAGATTGTATTTGATAAAACTATAACAAAAGCTTTGAGGGGACTCACGGAATTCTGCCACACAGGAGATTTGGAGGTGTTCCACAATATGTGCCTAAAGTACAGGCCAAAACGATTGCATTTTGGCATGGAGGGCATGATAAATCGGACTCTTTTAGCGGTCTTGGCACATAACCATAATGTTGGCCGTCAACAAAGTAGGACGACCGGAACTTTAGGGACGCTTCGCTACAATAAGGCCTTCACTAAAATAAGTAAACAATGGGTGATCAAACCAGTGTTTGAGGATATGCAATATGAGTTTATTGAGAAACTTATTGTTGACGTCCTAGATAGGCACATAAATGGAGTTGTGAACGAACCTGTGCAGGGGACAACTGCATTGCCACCCAACATTGCATCTGTTCCATGTCCACCTAAAGAAGAACTCATTGAGAAATACACATCACGGTTTAAATGATTGTAATTTGATTGTCTGTTCTCTCAAGTCTCCTCATGTCGCAGGCCCATTGAATATGTGTATCTAGCCAACCTTGTTCATTTGCGCATTAAATTAAACCAAACAGTAATATAAATCATTTTTCAATAAATATAGAATCTCTCCGTATTTATGGTTCTGTGTGGCTGCAAAGCACGCAGACAAAATGCAAAGATGGAGTGTAAATTTCAAGTCCTGTGAGAATGCCTTACACTGAATGTAGCTAACTTGGAATGTGTGCTCGTTCGAAGTGAAGGTCAGCTGCTTTGATTTTTTCTCGGGTGCCAGAATGGCCCACGACTCAGAATAAGGTTCTATTGTATTTTGACCTTGACAGGCCTGGACCACGTAAGAAACGATAATGAATATAATTTCAGAAACGAAAGCCATTTCATGTTCGTTCATTAGAAGAAATAATGTCGGCATAGAAGGAGTGGTATTTCGGGGCTGCCCTACGCACAGACGCAATGGAAAATGCAAATATAATGTAAGTAACTCTTTAGATGAGTTTATACCGCAATTTAATTACTATACAGTTGCTTTAAAGACGGGTTAAGTTGTACTTGTTCGTTCTATGTGGCATGTTGTTTTGTACCGCGCACTATCTTGGGGAGAACCGTCTACTTGGCCCCCTTCCCGCCCCTACCTGCAAGGCTAAAAACCTCGGGGTCATCTTCGACTCCACACTCTCCTTCTCTCCTCATATATCTGACGTCTCTAAGAAGTCACACTACCAGCTGCACCTCCTCAGAGGTATTCTTCCCTTCCTCTCCTTCCCCCAGAAGCTCACTGTCTCCCGAGCCCTGGTTCTCTCTAGGCTGGACTACTGTAACAGCCTCTATCTTAATCTGCCTGCCTCCACTCTCCGCCCTCTGCAACTTATCCAGAACAGAACTGCGAGACTTGTCCTTGGCCTCAAGCGGGCCCTTTTTATTTATTATTTATTATTTTATTACGCTACTTACCTTGTACTGCACTTCCCCCCCACCTCCTCTCCTTGCACTTTCTCCTTTTCCCCTTACCTCTGCACTTGCGCGATCTGAATGACACCTGGCCTAGTAGGATCGTTTGTCTGTCTTCCCCTTGTTCCCCTCCCTCCCTGCCTCGTCGCGCCTTGAAACACTTGTGTATAGGCGCGTTACAAATACCATATCATATCATACTTTTACGGAAGCACCTCAAAACCTTTGCTTCTGCTTTCTCTCTCCCTCTCCCCTGCTACAACTGGTCCACTGTCTGCGATCTCGGTCCTGGGCCCTTCCACTCTCCACCTGCACTCCCTGTCAACCCCTGCACTGGGGGACTGTCTCAGTATCCTACAGCCCCCCTTGACGTTTAAAACCCAGTTGCACTGTCCAAGCTATGAAATAATTTCCAGACCTAATATATAAAATGAATAATTTTAATAAAGATCTGATGGTGAGACTAATTTCCTTTTTTTATGTTTTTCAAATAGATACATCGTCCATTATTGTCTGTGTCACGAGTACCAGACACCGGCGGATGGCTTCTATAATCGCCAGTTGCTTCTCCGCGTGAACAACGTTAGCACCCTGACCATTTTGTGGGACGATCGCCAAGTACAAGTATGCCCTTACGCGGTACTAACGGCTAGATGCAACATACAGACCGTTGTGGTGCCCTAGTGCCTCGTTGTTGGAATAGCCATGCGATTATCAGTGCGACCGAAGAGCTTATTTTATCGTAAACCAACACCATGTCTACTGCACACGAACATCGCTTGCCTCAAGACGAAATATTTTGGATCGAGAGCAAATAAAAATTCATTTATCTAAGACCCTGTGTACAGAAAAGGAACATCGTGTGCCTCGAAACGAACTTTTCGGAACGTGAACAAATAAAAATGCAAATCGCTGAATATTCTCAAAACATTTGATGTCAAATAAATGTACTTTGCCAAATGTACAATCTTGCCGTTTGCTTTTAAACCACTGTTTCATATTCCGAATTGTGGCGCTGTATTGTGAGATGATCTAAGACCCTGTGTACAGCAAAGGAACATCGTGTGCCTCGAAACGAACTTTTTGGAACATGTGCAAATAAAAATGCTAATCGCTGAATATTCTCAAAACATTTGATGTCAAATAAATGTACTTTACCAAATTTACAATCTTGCGGTTTAATTTAAAAGTACAGTTTCATATTCCCAATTGTGGCGCGCTGTGTTGTTTGAGCTCATCTGTGTTGATTTCCTGGTTCTGTGTGGAGTCGTGTAGAAGACGCCTGGGCGCGTTTGCCTACGCAGCTCAGTCACGTCACGGATAGAGGCGGGGAATATGAATGTTTTGATCAAGTCTGTTTCAGGGGCGGGGGATTTGATTTAGTGCCGCAAAAGCAGGTGAGCCAGGGCGATGCGGCAAGTGATAGGATTATCATAAAATGGCGGCTGATTTCGAGTGCGTTAATGGACGAAAAGTCGGGTAAGGTCCATAGGAAAGTTTTCCACGATCTACCGAGTTATGCTTAAAAACACATGGCCGAACCGTAGGGACAATAAAAAAAAAGTCCCGGAACTCTCCTTTAACCAGGCGGTGTGACCACAATAACGACCGTCCTGGAGATCGTGTAGCGGGAGATAGCCGCCAGATGAACTTTGATGGAGGCATGGGCCAGTCCAGACTTGGCCAACGACAGCAAATGCGGTAGTACCTGCGGAGCCGTGACTGGTTGAGTATTGATCTTCTGTGCACGGCACCAAACGGCGAACCTCTTCCATTTATGTCCATAGCATTCAAGAGTAGACTATGCTCTGGCATTGGCAAGCACTTCCTTGCAGTCCGCTGGGAGATCATAGCCCCTGAATTGTAACGCTGCAGGTTCAGCGATCCTAGGTCGTGGTGCAGAATTGCGCCTTCTTCCCTGGCGAGAAGATCTGCGACCACCGGAAGCTTGACTGGATGGGCCGCTGACATGCCCAGAAGGTCTGGGAACCATATCGGTCTAAGCTACGCCGGTGCAACGAGGGTCATCCTGCACCGGGACCGTCTGAGTTGATTGACTAGTCGAAGAAGCAATGGCAACGGAGGGAACGCATACAGAAACAGCCTGTCCTGTCGCAAATAGATCGATCTGGGGATTTTCACATCTGCGGAACAGTTGATCCACTTAGTCCTGCCGAAGCTCCCACTCGTGGCACAAGCACAGTTCCCTGCTGATAGAGTCAGCAACAGTGTTCTTCACTCCTGCCAGATGAAACAGGACGAGGAACATCCCCTGGGCGACGGCCCAGTGCCAGAGGTCCTGCGCTTCCTTGGAGAGCACCGGGGGATGCTGCCTCCCTCCCCCGCTTCCTGACGTAAAACATGGTGGTGGTATTGTCCGTGAAGACCCGCACCACCTTGCTCTTGAGGGACGGAAGGAAAGACTTGAGGGCCCAAAACAAAGCCTGCAGTTCCAACATGTTGATGTGCAAGGTCTTCTCCTCTGGTAGCCACATGCCTCTTGCGTGAAGACTTCCTGTGTGAGCTCCCCATCCTTCCAGGCAGGCATCCGTCGCGACTGTCTTCTGGTGCAGTGGGGTCTGGAAATCCGCTCCTCCGGACAGATGTTCGCGACCCCCCCACACCGTATCGCTCGCCAGAAACTCCCTTCTAGTGGGATCTTGTCCTCAAAGCTACCAGACACTTGTATCCAACGGGCGTTGAGGAACTCCTGTAGTGGACGCATCCACAGCCTGGAAAGCCAATGAAGTATATTTAATTATGTATTTATTTGTACTGTGCTGTAGCCCGCAGGCATCAGGGCGCATTCACATGAACACAAGAACCAGGAGACATACAGGCTACGAGAGAACAGTTAACATGTAAATTCAGGTTATGGCTAACTAGTCTAAATTGGGTTAATCTTCATCATAAGAGTAGTGTTTTGACCTTCTTTTGAAATAGGCTGTAGGAAGTTTCAAGTATGATAGTCTGTGGAAGGTCATTCCAAGTTCTGGCTGCTAGCGTATGGAAGGCAGAGCCTAGCCAGTTTGCTTTTTTGTGTTTGGTAATTTCTAGCTGACCCTCCGATTGGGATCTTAGGGACCATTTCAGTGCATACAGGGTCAGTTTGCATTTGAGGTATATGCTGGTGCTGAACCGTAAATACATCAATGAGACAGTCAGTGCTTTGAATTTTATTCTGCCCTCGATTGTTAACCAATGTTTTTTTCTATCCTCGCTGATGTGTTCGGATTTCTTTTTGCCTTTTATGATTCCGACTGCGTGGTTGTGCATTTTCAGACATGACGCTATATGACCCTTGTTAACTCCTAGTAGGAGTGCGGTCCCGTAGTTTAACCTGGCCAGAATGGTTGCTCTTGCAACTGTTTGCTCAGTTAGCTTCACTTAAGTAGGGTCGAATTTTTTGCAGTAGTCTTAGATCGTAAGAACAGTTTTTATTTAGCTGTAGGACATGTGTCTCTGCGCTTAAGGAGGCTTCTAGGTAGATACTTAACGTCTTAACTTTGTTTGCTACTTTTATCTGTATGTATCTGTAGGAAATCATATTGCTGGCTTAGTTTGGCTCTAGCATGGGAAGAAAGGAAGATCATCAGTTCAGTTTTTTTTTGCGTTCAGACACATCCACTTGGTTGTCATCCATGTTTCCATGGTTGTGTATAGCTCTTCGACCTTTGCATCGTCTTGTGTGTAGCCGCCGCTCACCTTGATGATTAGGTGGGTGTCATCAGTGTAGTTTGTGAAAGAGAAGCCAATTTTTGCGCATGACGACATCATGCCGAGCAAAGACTTACGATCCTCAGGGCCAACAGTCGTTGTACTTTGCCCAAGATGGCCGCTATCCCCTCCTCCGAGGCAGACGCCAGGCACGACACAGTGTCGAGTCGGGATCCCAGCGTCCTGTAATGGAATCAAGCAGGAATTTGCATAATTCACTGAGAACCCCAGCTCTATGAGCAGGAGCACGGTCTTCGCCGTATGGTCGACGGCAATCTCCTTCGAGCTGGCCCGGATGAGCCAATAGTCCAGATAAGGGTAGACGTGAATCGCTCGCAGTGGCCTGGCGCCAGGCACTTTGTGAAGAACCTTGGCGTCGACTTCAATCCGAAGGGAAGGGCATTGCATTGGTAGTGCTTCTCTTGCACCACGAAATGCAGGAACTTGTGGTGTCCTTTGTGAATCGGGATGTAGAAGTATGCATCCTCCAAGTCCAACGACGACAGGAAGTCCCGCACTTCCAGCTGTCCGAGCACGTGCTGAAGAGTAACCATCGAGAATTTCTGGGACTTGATGTATTTGTTCAGTCGACGAAGGTCAAGAATGGGCCTCCAGCCCCCGATCCTTAGCAGGGCCCCCACCTCCAGCACCAGCCGAGGGACGTGGTTTTCCTGCCGGGCCACCGGTGGTATTCCCGGACACTTCCATTGAAATTCCAGGGTGTGTTCGTGGAAAAGAGCATCCAGCACCCAACGGTCGGTGGAGATGGACTTCCACACGCTGATGAAGTTCGCCAGCCAGCCTCCCACCGGGGTGCACGGTGGGGGCCCGACTCCACGGTCAGTTCAATCCTGCTTGGACGTCGACAGGCTGCCTTGGGGACTTGGGCGACAACGTCCTCCCCCGAAGGTCTTGGAGCGGCCACTGTTGGTCTCCTGGGCCGAAGAGCGGGAGAGTTGGTGATAAGAAGAGGAACCCCTGCCGAACCCCTTGGGACTTGACGCCTGAGTTCCCAAAGGACGGCTTCCATTGCTGAAGAGTGCCCGCGCTGTCTCTGTGTCCGTCTTTATGGCTCGGAGAGACTCACCCACAGCCTTCCCGAATAAATTGTCCTTGCCAAAGGGCATGTTCAGCATCTTCGACTGAACGTCTTGCCGAAAGTTGGTGGCCTTGAGCCAGCCACGATGACTATGGCAAACGCTGTTGCCCATCTGGCGTACCTTGCGTCAGCGGTGTCCGTGGCTACATTGATGGCGTGGTTCGATGCCACCTCGCCTTCCTGCAGAATCTTCAACGCCTCCGCCCTCTTGTTGTCAGGAAGGAAGTCCAGGATGGGCGCGACCTCGAACCGAAACTCCCAGTCGTAACGAGCCACGATTGATGAGGGCGTTGGCGGCCTTGATGGTAGTCCCTGCCGAATAGATGACCCGTCGTCCCATGGCATCTAACTTCTTTCCTTTACTGTCTGGTGGGGTGGCAGCCGCCGAGGCGAATTACCAAGGACTTCTTCCTGGCCGCCGCGGACACTACAGAATACAGGGAAGGCTGGGCCCATAAGCACTTGGGCGCGGAATCCGGCACCCTGTACTACTCCTCGAGGCGATCCATCTTCGCTGGAGCCGTGGAAGGGATTCTTCATGAGTGCCAAACCCTCATCCCAAATGTCATCAAGGAGTTGGGCCCGAGAGGATGGTCTTCCTCTTTGCCTCTCTGCGCTGATATAAGAAGTCCTCTTTCTCCTCTGGAACGAGCAGAAAATGTTGAGGTGCTCTGGAGATCGAGTGGAACGAACCAATCTCATCCGGCGGCTAAGACCTGGGCGGCAGTGATGGGAGGTCCCCTAAGCCGCCTTCCTGGGAGGAAGGGACACCCTGGCCTTAGGGGCCACGTCCTGCTGGGCCGTCTCGATGGCCTTCACCAGAGACGCCGCCACCCCCTTGATGGAAGGCTGGGCCTTTGGTGGGTGCATCTGCGCCTTCATAGTCAGGGCAGGGGCCTTGTCCTGCTTGGTCTTCCCCTTAGGGGGAGGGTCTGAGCCCTGCTCCCACTTGGACTTCTCCGGTAGGACGACTTGGGCCTCTCCTTGAGTTTGCCCAGATGGTCCAAATTCCTCTAGGCCGAAGATCCAGAGCACTGACTGGTGATGCAGGCTGGAGACGTCGAACGCGCCCTGGCCGCAGAGGAGACCGTCGCAAAGGCGCTCCTGGTGGCAGTGGACTTGCGGTGCTTAGCCCTCTGTTGGACACCCGCGTGAGGGGTGCCCTCAAATGACTGGAACCTGGAGAGACATGCGGCTGGGACCCACCCAGAGCATGGGCCTTGGCCTGTCTCCACTCGTTCAGTCGACTGTGCCGATACTTCATCGCGCGAGGGGCTATCTCCTGGTAAAAACGCAGAGTCCTCCTCATTGTGCGCTGGGTACAGGCAGTAAACTCTCAAAAAACACATTAAAAGCTTTAGAGCTAAACACGAGGGCTCCCAACACTTAAACGTGCAGTAAAAATCTGAAGATGGCTGCCAGAGGAGGGGCTTAGTTAGAGGGCAGTCATTGGCTGGGGCAGTATGACCCAGACCTCAGTGATTGGTTGTTAGGAGAAAGACAGTTCAGAAATGAAATTGAAACTGATTTTTTCTTTACCGAGGATTCCCAGCCTGAAGACGGGGAATATTCATGAGCATGTGAATCCATGCCAGACACCATGCTGAAGAAGTGAACTTCCGGGGTCGCTCACGTAAGAATGTTTAGCGGGTGAATCTCCCATTGCACCCTCAAGCTCAGACATAAGAATACATGCGATTACAATTGCATTATTTTTTTTTACCGTCTAGGGAGTGTAGCATTAAGGCTTCACGCTCCAGAGTCTATCCTCTTCTTCACAAACGTCATCTGTCAATGATATTGGCTCAAATTCGAGCCATTTGAAATACCCAGTAATAAATACCTTCTGGCTACTCGGGTGGTTCAATCTCCAGCAACCAAGACTGGTTTTTACAAGGTCGAATAATTTGAGTTCTGCTTCTTGGACTGGTTTATTGTATATGTTACTTAGTAATATTTCAGACACATCCTTAGTACTTAGGAATTGTCAACCTGCTGGACTCCAATATCTAGGGAGGCTTCAATCCACATGGAGAGGTTCCCACTCAGTCTTCCCTGTTTACCCTTTACCGCTAGGATGTCGAAAGGGGCATACCCCTGAAGGTAAGTTGTGTCTGTGGACCATGTCACTTGGAAACAGATAATGTTGTAGCCTCTAATGAAGTCAATCATATTCCTGGTCAACCCTGTTATGTTATATGAATTTGTAAGAGCGTACATACGCCCGAAGGCATCTTGGCACTGAGCAGTAGGATAAGGAGTGCCAGAGTGAACAACACAATAAAAAAAGAAAGGTCTTGAGGGACCGCCGGAAAGCAAAATGATTGGAAGTTGCACGCAGTGCCAAGGGTAACTGATTCCACGCATTTGCAGCCACTACCGAAAAAGTCCTACCTCACATCCGTGACCTTCTAATACGGGGTACAGAGAGGATAAGTGCAGACTGGGAACGGAGAGGGCGGGAGGGAACATAGTGAACAAACTTCTCCTGAAGATATTCTGCTCCGCCCTTGTAAAACGCTCTATGAACAAGGCACATGGCTTTAAACTGAATCCGTTTTTTCAATGGGGAGCCAGTGCAGCGGTTTCAAAAGTGGAGAAATAGGTGTTCGTGTTGGGGGGTATAGAATCTCTCTAGCCGCCGCATTTGAATGCGGTTTAACAGATAGCAAGGTTGCCATAGTACAATGAGTTGCAGTAATCAACTGAACTAAGGACCAAAGCCGCAACCACAGGGGAATGGAAATGGCAAGGAATAAAAGGGAGACCCTTCCGCAGGGAACGTAATTTAAAGTGTCCTGATTTACAGACAGCGCCAACCTGCTCTGCCATGGAAAGAGGAAGATAATCTTACCCCCAGATTTCTCACCGAGGATGCCGGGGTAGGGAAGGGTCCAAGAGAGAGGCCAGAAGTCAGGAGCGCAGAAGGAGAGAGGGCAGGCTGTGCCAATCACCAAGACTTGTCTTACTGCCATTTAATTTAAGTGAGTTTTTTGCCATCCATGCACCTAGATCCTACAGACAGCTCCTAAATCGAGCCGCGGTTTCAGGACGAGATAGGTCCAAACGGAACAAGATCTGTGTATCGTCTGCATAGGACTAAAAGCGGAAATTGTCACATGATGAGAAGAAGAATAGGACTTATGTAGATGTTACACAGGATCGGTGAGAGTGCCGATCCCTGCTGGACTCCACAGGACAGTAGGACAGATTCAGAACTAAAAGGCAGCAGAAAGACTGACTGGGACCGATCTGCCAGTCTAAGACATGCCCCCCCCTCAGGCGAGCGTCCGACAAACGTGAGATCAAGGTGGAGTGATCCGCTGTGTCGAACCCAGCAATGCTGCAGGACAGGATGTGCACCACCGCCTCCCTGGGCAGCCTGGTTTTTATCATAGGTATCCGAGGGATGGTTAAGGCACTCAAAGCATCATACCTCGACTCCTATTTCCCCCACGATTCGGCTGGATTGGCCCTCTTCCTCACTCCCCATTCCTCACCAGGGCCTTAACCCTCACTGCAATACTCCTAAAGCAGGGTTATCGTAATCGCTAGTCAGATTGGGTCCCACTGGGTATGTAGCTGTCTTGTTCCAGGGGGCATTAAAGGAATTCTAGATTTCCAATGTCGGAACTGTTGGTCTCTGGGGAATTTGAGATCCTGCTGGTGGGTAAACCCACAGTCCTATATACTGCAATCCTTAGAGCTTGTCCATGGTAAGAAAGACCTTGATGAAGTCTAAAGTATTATTTGGCATTACTCTCCGGAAGCATTTTAAAATATCGTTCTGTATGATCGAGAGGCACCCTTTTTTATGGCAAAGCCAGTGCAATGTTTTGTTAACTAACACTTCTTGATTCTCGAACGCACCCTTGGTCAGTCTTAGGACTGTTTGTTGTCTGGCATTCTGACGACTTACTCAAGGGGGTCAACCCCCCAGGGTATCTAGTCTGTTGAGCCTCTGTGGGAAAATAACCAGTTCTATTGGTTTTAGACAAGGGGCGGACTGGAGGTCGACCTTTCGGGCCAGTCAAAATTCCTGCCTTTTCGTATCTGCTGATGGCATCCACAATTTGGTCAGTCCATTTCACCTTCTCATTTGTCATCACATCCTTGCCTTCTGACCGCCCCCCCCCCTTTTCCTGCCTGTTGCAACTAGCTTCTTCCTGTACGTTCTTCTAATCAATTGCTGCCCCTCTTCCTTTATCATCTAAAGCCTCTTCGGTGTTAACTGGTAACTCAATTCTTAAAAGCTTCTCCTGCAGGACGGGAGTAGTTTCATACCTGTAACTCCATTTCTCCAGTGTTGGTATCTTTCATGGATTAACATGCTGTGAATATTTCCCGTCGTCAGGCTGGGAAACATCTGTAACTTTAACCTATCATTTTCCTATGGAAAACTTTGACACCTTAGTGTCCTATCAACGTCTTTGGGTGCTTTAGGCTACACCAATAGGACGTATGGTATAAATAGCCCCGCCCCCGCAGTTTCCCTTCAGATTTTAACCCCCAAAGTAGAAGAAACCAGAACCAAGGTTTGCCTGCAGGGGAGGCCGGCGGGCGCATGTGAATCCATGAAAGATACCAACGCTGGAGAAATGGAGTTACAGGTAAGAAACTACTCCCTTCTCCAGCATTGTATCTTTCATGTATTCACATGCTGTGAATAGATTACACAGCAGTATGACCAACCACTGGAGGTGCATGACAGGCAAACCAACCCCAGGCCATAACCACGAACACAAAGAATAACATCCAACAACATGCATGATAACAGAACCAGCAAGTGATAGAGTAAAACAAACACCCGGAAGCTGCGGGGCTTACCTTAATGAAACAAGCGTTTGAGGACCACCCGTCCCACCTGCACATCTTCCACATGTTGCTGTCCCAGACAGTAGTGTCTGGTGACGGTATTCAGCACCACCCAAGAAGCACCCAAATGTCACGGAGCGGTATTCCCTTGACAAAATGAAATTGTGGATGAGACCCAACGGGAAAGTCTTTTCTTGGAAATGGATTGTCCCTTGCGGGAGGGACCAAAAGATACAAACAGCTGTTTCAACTTCCTGAAGTCCTGAGTACGGGCCAGATAAAACTTCTGCGCCCTCTTGACGTCCAGGGAATGCAGGGATCTTTCTGCTGGCATGGAAGCTTTAGTGAAGAATGAGGGCAAGGCAATCGTAGCGTGTTTGTGAAACGCTGAAGGCACTTTCGGTATATAGTGCGGATTAGTAGACAGGCGAACTTAGCCTCTCATGAATCGCAGATACGGCGGGTCAATGACCAGCGCCTGAAGCTCTGAAATCCTTCTGGAAGAAGTGATTGCAACCAAAAATGCGACTTTCCACGAGAGGAACTTCAAGAAACCGTCAACATGGGCTCAAACTGCAGTTTCATGAGAGCAGAGAGAATCACATTGAGACTCCATACCAGAGCAAACCTTTTCTCTGGGGGAAATGGCCGAAAAAGTCCTTTCAGAAAGTACTTGACCAATGTCACTAAACAGAGGAGTAGCATGGCGCCGTCTGGTGAATCTAGAAATGTCCGTCAAATGTACCTTGATTGAAGACAACACCAGGGCCCCCTGCGCCAGAGGCACAGGTAAGGGAGAACCTGGGCCGGAGAAACTTCCAACGGCCGCTCGTCCGGCTGCTGCTCACACCAGGCACAGAATCTCGCCCATTTTCTACTGTAAGATATTGGTGGAAGGCGCCCTTGCCGCCTCCAGGATCCGACACTCCTGTGAGATACCTAGATGACCGAACTCAGAGAGGTCAGGAGCCATGCAGCCAGGCTGAGAGATGCCAGATTGTGATGCCACACTCTCCCATCGTCCTGCAACAGCAGATCCTGCTCTGTTCCCAGACGAAGCGCTCTTCCACCACGAGATGAAGGAGATATGAGAACCACGTCTGCCTGGGCCAGAATGGGGCGACCAAGATCACTTTGCATGGGTATTTGCGCACCAACTGGATTGTCCTCCGAATCAGCGGAAACGGAGGGGAAGCATACCCAAATAGGTCCGTCGAGGGGAATGAGAACGTGTCTCCCTTTGACTCTGGATGAGCCACTTGGCTGGCAAACAATGGGCACTGCTTGTTCTCTGGCGTGGCAAACAAGTTGAGAGTGGGAAACCCCCCACTTCTGGAAGATCCTTGTCACCTGCTCTTCCTTCAGCTTCCACTCGTGCAACTGCTCCCAGTCTCTGCTCAGAGAGTCTGCCTGAACATTCTGGACCCCCGGCAGATGGTAAGCCGCAATGAGAATTCCCCGACCAATGGCCCAATGCCACACCTCCTGAGCCTCTCTGGACTGGAGCCGAGAATGCGTGCCTCCCCACTTCCTCAAATGGAAAATTGTGGTGTTATTGTCCGTCAACACACAAACCACTGCACCTTGGATGCGAGGTAGAAAGGATTTTAGGGCCCAGTGCACCGCTCTCCACTCCAGTACATTGATGTGCAACAAACGCCTCCTCCCGAGAACACAGGCCGTGGAGCTGCGTCCCCCAACCCACCTGAAAAGCGTCTGTCACTATCGTGAACTGAAAGTCTGGTTCTAGCAGGGGTACGCCCCATACAAGATTGTCTTTGCAAGCCCACCATCCCAGGGCTTCCACCAGCCCCGGGAGATGACCACCTTGTCCGACCATAACCCCCGACTCTGCGACCACCTGTCTGCGAGAAATTCCTGCACTGGTCGCATGAACAGGCAATGATTCGGGATAAGTGGCATGCAGGACGACATGGAACCGAGCACGGCCATGTAACTGCGGACCAAGACCATAGTTCCTGGGCCCCATTCGGCCGCCCTGGATTGCAACTTCACCACTCTTTCGTCCAAAGGCTTCACCAGATTTTCGAGTGAGAGAAACTGAGCACCGAGGAAAACCAACTCCTTGGATGGCGCCAGATGGGGTTTCCTGTCAACTTTGCAAAATCCTATCGGTTCTAACAGGCTCATGGACGTCTGGAGAGACTCCAAAGGCCTTTCCGTCGACAGCCCCAGTACCAACCAGTCGTCCAGATACGGTACACATGATGCCCCCTCACCCCCTTGCGGAGGAAGGCAGCCACTGGAGCAAGGCACTTCGTGAACGTCCTGGGAGCCGACTTCAGCTTAAACTGGAGGATACGTTACTGGTAATGATCGGCCCGATCATAAAGCGCAGGAACTTGCAATGGTTTGGCCGCATCAGGATGTGGAAGTAAGCATCCTCCAAATCCAACAACGCCAGCAACTCTCCCGGCTGCACCGACCAGATTAGATCCTGCAGCGTAAGCATCTTGAACTGCAGGCATTGCAGATTCTTGTTCAACAGCCGAAGATCTAGAATAGGCCTCCACTTTCCATTGGGCTTTTTGATAACAAAACACTGCGAGTACATCCCCCTGGCTCCGTTCCGACACCGGGACTGGCTCTATTGCCCCTGTCGCCAACATGAGTTCCACCTCCTGCCGCAAGACTGGTAGGTGCGGCTGCACCACCTGTACAGACGGAATAGGGAGTTGAGGACGCCGAAACGCCAATGAGTGGCCGAGACGTACCGTATCCAGCACCCAGCGGAACGTAGTAATAAGATTCCACTCGTCGACGTGTAGCGACACGCTGCCCCCAAGTTGACTGCCCTCATGGCAGTCATTGCTGAGACTTAGGCTGCCGTCCCTTAGCAGCTGAACCTTTCTTACGGTGCGCCTGATAGTCCCTGCTCTTCTGTGAAGACTGGAACGAGCGCCTGAAGCCTGGGGAAGAGTAACAGGAGCGACTATCACCTCTGTCCCGGGAAGCAGCAAATCTGGCATTACCAGAGGCCCCTCGAAAGGCCCGAAAAGAACGGCCCATGTGCGGAGCCCCCAAGGATTTTGCCATCTCAGAATCTTTGTTCATTCCCTTTAGCGCCTCGTTGATTTTGTCGCCAAAGAGCTGCTCACCCTCACATGGCACGTCCACTACTTTATGCTGGACCTCTGGACGAAAGTCAGTGCAGCGCAGCCACGCCTGCCTCCAGAGAACACCGCCATTATTTATTTGTTTGAAGCCCGACTCTGCAAAGTCCACTGCAATGGTGATGCTGTGGTTGGAGGCCTCCTCCCCCTCTCGAACCAGCAGCATAGCCTCCTTGCGTTGTTGCTCCAGGAGATGATTTAAGAGCGGGGCCAACCGGTGCCACAGCTCCCTGTCATAATGGCCAAGGAATTAGCCGCTTTCACCTCTGTAGCACCCACCGTGAGGACTATCTTCCCGAATGCATCCTGCTTTCTGGCCTTACTGTCCGGGGGCGTAACACACTTGTGCTGGCTCCTCGCCTTCCAACTAGCCGCCGCCGAAGCCACAGACTCCGGAGTGGGCGGAGACATGAGGCACTTTCGAGTCTGGTGCATTAAACAACCTCTTCAGACGCCCCTTCACGGCTGGTTCCGGAAAAGGGTGGCGCATCGTGCTCAGGCCCTCCTGCCACACATGGTCCAAAATGGGGACTGAGAAGGCTGCCTTCCATCGCTTCCCCATGTGATCGAAGCGAAAACAGTCCTTTTGTTCCTCCTCAGGAGCAAGGCCAAATTCTTGGCACGCCTTCGCCATCATAGCGTGAAACACTCAAACATCATCCGGCGGAGATGGCTGAGCCGGGCTACTATGTAGCTCTACCTCCGGGTCCGTTTCCAAGGTATCGTCTCTCCTGGGCGATGAGGACACAGTTGACAGCGTGTCATGAGGCCCGCTTACCGGATCCGAAGTGACAAGCTTTCCATCTGCCGGATGATTTCGTGGGAAAGCCCAACCCCATCGGCGACCACAATGGCAGCCGCACCAGAGGCAAATTCCTGGGGAGACCCAGTCGAGGGGCCTCTACAGGCGTACTAAGCACCACTGGAAGTCTTGCATCTCATTGTCCCAACAACGACTGGAGCGTACCGGACAACTGCATGGACAGCAGAGAGTGTGGGTTCACCAACGGGTACAGGGGTGCCCCAACCCCACAAGATGTAGACAGACCTGCCTCCAGCAGACCCAGCGCTGATGGATCAAAACCTGGTTCATGCTCCTCCTCCAGACCAGAGGAAACAGAATATGGAGCCGGACCCTGTTGAAGAATGTCCACCGGGAGCAACAGCCTGGACCCAGCCCCAGACTGCCAAGGATCCCCCCCGTCGGCAACAAACCACCATCCGTCTCCAGCTGAGCCTTCAACAGCAACTGCGGCCCACTGACAGTCACAGCCGTGGACGGAGCCGACAACACCACCATCGACGATGGGAGGACTGTACCACAACCGTCGGTGACGGAACCTCCGTTGACGACCTTGTCGTCAGTACTAAGGCCTCCACAGGCCTGGCTTTCTCCGGCAAAGCGGACCACTTGGATGAAGCGCCGGAACGGTGTTTTGATGAGTCACAGCCGAAAGATGACCTATGACTGTCCTTATACTAGTGCCTCGAGGAGAAAGACTCCCGCGTCTTCGACTTCTCTCTCTCTCCACCGACACAAGACTTCTGCCCCGACTTCTCGATCCTAGCACTCAACACCTTGTACTTGTCCGGCATCGCCAACTTGTACAGCGAAGAGCCACTCGCCGCTTTAGAATGATGCAACCTGGATCCAGAGGAACTGCCACCTTCCCCCACCTCCGACGCTGGCACCGCCATGAGCTGCTTCTTGGTGGGGGGTCAGCGGACACCGCCCTTTGCTGAGTAGACGACACCTTCTCCCCCGGAGCCGTAGACATGCTCCCCCGGGACAAAACCTCCAAACCCGGGTAAGTGCCCTCATTGAGCCAATGAATCAGCCGGCGGTTGCGGTCCTTCAGCGTTTTCTGAGAAAATCCACGACAGATCTCACAGGCGTCTGCAGAATGATTGGGATACAGATAATACAGACAATCTGCATGGCTGTCCCCCTCGAAGACTACCTTTAGGCCGCAGGGTGCACAAGACCTAAACAACGATTTTTTCTAGGCCACAGATGACATTATGGCCGAAGTACGAAAACACAAGGTGATCCCAACAGTTTGGAGGCAGTTGAAATCTGAAGGGAAGCCGATGGGGCGGGTGTTTTATACCAGACGTCCTATTGGTGTAGCCTAAAGCACCCAAAAAGACTTCGCTAGGACACTAAGGGGTTGAAGTTTTCCATAGGAAAACGCTAGGTTAAAGTTATTGAGGTTTCCCAGCCTGATGACGGGAAATATGCACAGCATGGGAATCCATGAAAGATCCAACTGGAAAACCCCACTTCTTTCTTCAACTCACTAACACTGGCCACAAGCTCACGACTAGTTTGGTCACATTTCTTAGCTCTCCAGTAAGACCAGCACTATTTGGTGCCTCAGCTCCTTTGTCTTTCAAACATATTTTTGCCCTTTTGGTACTGGGTATTCCAGACTTTCCAAGGGAACTCTTGCGGGTTACTAGCTTACCACATTGGTTGGGTCCTGTCCTAGGTGTAATCTCTGCCTGCTGTCTTGCTCTAGTCAAATTTACATCCTCAGGAATCTGACATTGCTTCTGATCCTATGTTTAAAATTGATATTGCAGGGGAGGTTACCACTTGATTATTTAGTGCTCCCCCAGCTGCATTCCTGTGGAGTTCAATGACACATGTTAATGTTATGTTAATAAAACGTATAAAGCACTTGTAGACCCAGAGGCATCTTGTTGCTAAAACACAGAGAAGGCTAGCTAGCAATTTGACCTAGAAGAGTAAAGTTTCAACAGAGGTCTGAATTTCAGAGGATTCTGGGTGCCTCTTAGGGCAAGCGGCAACCTATTCTACAGCTAAGCAGCTGCAATCGAAAAGGCTTGGCAACTCACTCCAGCAAGACGAAACCTAGCAACCACAACTAAAACACGAATCTCCATAATGAAGAGCCAGACTGGGAATATAAGGAGCACATTTATCACAAAGATAGTAGACCCCCTGCTGATAACAGGCCTGATGGACAAGGCATAGCGCTTTAAAATCCACTTTCCTATGTACCGGGAGACAGTGAAGAGACCGTAAAACAAGAGAAATGTGAATTCCATAAAGCGAGCTAGTAGCCACCCAAGCAGTTATATTCTGCAATACCTGCAATCAATTAAAAAGGCCAGCAGGCTGAGCCAGAAACGAGGCATTACAATAATCTATTCTGCTAAGGACTAATGAGGTCACAACCAGAGGACGCAGATGACTTACGCAGTAACCTCAAGTGGAAGTGACAAGCCTTGCAGAATGCATCAATTTTGGTGACCACAGAAAGAGTAGAAGATGGAAATACCCCTAAGTTTCTCGCCGCCGTCACTGGTACAGGGAATTCACCAAGTGCAGAGGGCCAGAAAGAAGGAGTCCAAAGAGTGTGATTAGGGAGGGGAACCCACCACCAGAATCTGTCGTGTCCCCGTTTAACTTCAGCCAATTGCTGTTCACATCACCCCTCCCCCTATGACCACCAGGAACCGGCACAAACATAAGGACGCCGCATCCCTGGCAAGATCAAGTCAAACCAGGATCTCAGCGTCATCGGTATACGAGTGCCACCAGTGGCCGAAAGAGCAGATGAGAGGCTGGATATAGAAGTTAAAAAGCAAAGAGGACAATGCAGAACCCTGGGGAACACAGCAGGTTAACGGGTGAGAATGGGAAAGAAAGGGTGGAAGAGAAAGAGATCAGCCCCAGTCAGTGAGGAAGGAGGCAAACCAGGCCAGGACGGGCTGGGCCTGGAAAGGCAAGGCAGGAGAGCAGGATAGAGTGGTAGACGGGGGTCGAAGGCCACCGAAAGACCGAACAAAATCAAGGCACCCACTTCTCCATCATCCACCAACCTGGCCATGTCATCCACGACAGACACCAGGACACTCTGCACCACGTCCCAGTCAGAAACCCGACTGGAAGGGGTCAAGGAACGAGAAGATTCCAAAAAGGAAGAGAGAAGAGGAGATACCAGGGGCTTGCAACAGTTTCATTAAAAAGGACAGAAGAGAAACTGGTTGATAGTTAGAAACAACAGACGGTCCAGTGACAGCTTCTTTAAAAGCAGGATAGCAATGGCCTGGCTTGAGTTCAGTTGGAATATGGCCAGATTTACAAGAACAATGAACGGCTTGGGCTACCCAGGTAATCATACCTGGCATGATGTCCATCCAGTGGTACATGGTCAGAAGGAGCGGCTGATTTAAGCTGCAAAGCAGCTTTATTCACCATTTCAATAGCAAATATAGGAAAATCTGACCAGTTATAGGAAGATGCCAAATTAGCCTTAGCGAGATCCGCAATGGTATCAGCCTGATCTGCCAAGTATAAGTATGGACACTCAATTTTTGTGATAAATAAAATAACTTTCGATTTTTTGAGCAAAACAAGCCTGCTTGGCTTCAACGATGGCTGAATGATAATCTTAAGTAAGCTTGCGATATATCACCTTTGCAGCCATCCCATATGTCCGGTGCCATTTACGCTCTGCCCGTCTCACCCTAAGACAGATCGCTTTCAATTCCTCCAAAAACCCAGATTCCGATCTGCACTTACAGGATCGAACAAGCTTCAAGGGTGCAACAAGATCCCAGCACGCCTCAACAATTTTGTCAAGGAAGTTATACTAACATTAGTGCCAGTAGTACACTCTTCTTCCACAATAGCCAAAAGGGCGTCCCGATCAGCAGAATGCCAATTCTGTTGTATAGCCGAGATTGCAGGTTTTTTTTTTTAAAAGAGGGGCAGTGAGCCTCAATATGAAAAGCACTAAGTGGTGGTCAGACCAAATCACAGGTTAAACATAAAAAGAGTAAATTTTGGGTTTGTCAGGAAACAACAGGTCAAAGGTATTACTTAACACATGCATGGGCTCAACCACAGCTTGCTCCACACCCAAACCAGTTAAGGCCTCAAAGAATAGCGACAAAGGAGGGGCACATACACAGTTAAACTTAATGTTGTCTCCTAAAACAACCAGATGAGAATACGTCAGTTGAAGCTCTGCTACCAGGTCCAGAAAGGGATTTAAAAACCCTACATGGGAGCCAGGAGACCTGTAGACAATCAGAAAATGCATGGAGCATGTTGTAGACATGGCCAAACAAACCAGTAGAGCTTCCATCTTAATATCATGTACTAGCAGAATGCATGAGAGTTGAAAACTAGAAGTAAATATAAATGCAACCCCACCGCCCAGATGGGACGATATTTGGCCTAAGCGCATTATTTTATACTCCCACGAAAGCGCCTGCATCAATGCTGGGGCAGAAGCATCTCTGAGCCATGTCTTTGTGAGGCATAGCAAATCAGGGGAATTTTTGTTTAACTTATCAGACATCTGCTCCAAGAGATGATAAAGAGCGTGTATTAGATAGGATAACTTAAATAAGTGATCCCATCTCCCTCTCACAAATAAAATGGCTTTCTGAGAGGGCTTGCTAATTAGCTGGAAATGTGGTACCAATAGCATATAGCTCTAGTATGCCCCTATGGACAAGTTTAACCTCTGATCCCCCGCCCAGCACGTCTGCAGCAGGGATGAGCACAGATGGGCTTGCCGTTGGCATACATTGGGCGGGCATGGTGTGTTGTCTAGTTTGCAGGCACATTTAAGCCGTGCCAAGATCACGTGTACGCAGCAAGCGGAAAGTGAAGGCAGACTCTGCCTAACGGGACGCGAGCGTCCAGTGATCGTAATAGTATTAGCTCCACAATAAAAACACACATTCAAAGAACGCTTGGGGAAAGGGAAAAGGAACAAGTTACTTACCTGTAACTGTTGTTCTCCAGCATGGGTCTGGCATGGATTCACATGCTCATGAATATTCCCCGTCGTCAGGCTGGGAATCCTCGGTAAAGAAAAAACCAGTATCAGTTTCGTTTCTGATCTGTCTTTCGTAGTAATAACCAATCACTGATCTCTGCGTCATACTGACCACAGCCAATGACTGCCCTCTACCTAAGCCCCGCCTCTGGCAGCCATCTTCAGATTTGGAAGCACGTGAAGTGGCAGTATGACCAAGTGAAGAGCCGCAGAGGGGTAGGCGGGAGGGTTCGCATGTGAATCCATGCCAGACCCATGCTGGAGAACAACAGTTACAGGTAAGTAACTTGTTCCTTCTCCAGCATGGGGTCTGGCATGGATTCACATGCTCATGAATAAAGAATACATAGCAGTACACACATGCACAACCACGGGAGGTGGCAAAGGCTCAACATTAAGCATTACATCAAACTCAACATTAAGCATCTTACCTCCTCACCAGGCTCACCTCAGGCGAACAGGTTGCGCAGCACTGCTTGGCCGACCCTGGACTCCTCCCTGGAATCCCGGTCGACGCAGTAGAATTTCGTGAAGGTGTGCGTCGACCTCCACGTAGCAGCCCTGCATATGTCCAGCAGGGGCACACCAGATAGGAACGCCGTGGTAGCTGCGATCGCTCTGGTGGAATGGGCTCTCGGACGGCCAGGCAGCGGTCGGTTTGCCAACCGGTGACAGTACATGATACAGCCGGAGAGCCATCTGGAAATGGAAGACTTCGAGAGAGCCTTCCCCTGATTGACAGGTCCAAAGTTCACAAAGAGTTGTGACGTCTTCCGAAAACACTTCGTGCGGTCCACGTAGAACTTCAGCGCTCTAGCCACATCCAGCGAGTGCAAAGTCCTCTCAGCCGGCGACGAAGGCGACGGGAAGAACACAGGCAACACCAAGGGTTCGTTGAGATGGAAGTCCGACGGTACCTTGGGCATGAAGGAGGGGTGCGTCCTGAGCACTACCCTCGTGTCGTGAAAAGTCAAGTACGGGGCCTTGCAGGAAAGGGCCTGGATCTCTCCCACTCGTCGTGCGAAGGTGATGGCCACAAGAAACGCTGTTTTCCACGACAGAAATTTCAACGGAGCCGAGTGCAGAGGCTCGAACGGAGGTCCCATGAGCTTGGTCAGCACCACGTTGAGCTCCCACGCCGGGGCCGGAGCCTTCACCGGCGGGAACGATCTGAACAGTCCCTTCATGAACTCTTTCACCAGACGATGAGACCACAAGGACGTCCGGCCCGTGGTTCTGGTGTATCGGGAGATCGCAGCAAGATGAATCTTGATGGACGCGTGTGCCAGTCCAGCTTTGGCCAGCGTCAGCAGGTACGGCAGTACCTGGGGAGCCGTAATCCGTAGAGGGTTAATCTTCTGTGCGTGGCACCAGACAGAGAACCTCTTCCATTTGTGTCCGTAGCATTTAAGAGTCGAGGACGCCCTGGCCTTTGCAAGAACCTCTCTGCAGTCGGCCGGTATGTCGTATCCTCCAAACTCTAGCGCTGCGGGAGCCAGGCCTGCAAGTTCAGCGATTTCGGGTCGTGGTGGAGGATGGCGCCTCCTTCCCTGGAGAGTAGATCCGCGTCCACCGGCAGCTTGATTGGCGGGGACGCTGACAAGTCCAGAAGGTCCGGGAACCATATCTGCCTCGGCCACGCAGGTGCGACGAGGATCATCCTGCACCGTGACCTCTTGAGCTGGTGGACGAGCCGGATTAGCAGTGGCAAAGGAGGGAACACGTAGAGGAACAGGCCCTCCCAGGGGAACGAGAAAGCATCGCCCATGCTCCTCGCCTGGGGAAACCTGCTGGCGAACCTCCGGCACTTGGAGTTCGTCGCCGTCGCGAACAGGTCGATCTGGGGTGTGCCCCACCTTCGGAAGAGGCGATCCACTAGATCCTGCCGTAGTTCCCACTCGTGGCACGAGCGCAGCTCCCTGCTGAGTGAGTCGGCGATGGTGTTTTTTATCCCTGCCAGATGAAACGGCACCAGAAACATCCCTTGGGCGACGGCCCAATGCCACAGGTCCTGCGCCTCCCTGGACAGCGCTGGGGACCTGGTTCCGCCCTGTTTCCTGATGTAAAACATGGTGGTGGTGTTGTCGGTGAAGATCCTCACCACCTTGCCCTTGAGGGACGGAAGGAAGGACCTGAGGGCCCAGAACACTGTACGGAGCTCCAGGACGTTGATATGGAGGGACTTCTCCGTCGGGAGCCAAAGGCCTCTCGCGTGCAGGTTTTCGGTGTGCGCTCCCCACCCTTCCAGGGAGGCATCCGTGGTCACTGTCTCCTGGTGGTCTGGGGTCTGGAAGTCCATGCCCGCCGTCAGATGCGCGCGGTTGCCCCACCACCGGACCGCTCGGCGGAAACTCTCGTCGAGTGTGATCCTCTCCTCGAAGCCGCCCGTCGTTTGGATCCAGCGCGCGTCCAGGAACTCCTGCAACGGGCGCATCCGGAGCCTGCACATGGAAATGAGGTAGATGCAAGAAGACATCATTCCGAGGAGGGACTTGATGGACCTCACCTTGGCCGCGTCGGAAACCAACATCCGCTGCACCTTGCCCAGGATGGACCTGGTCCTTTCCTCCGACGGGGAGGCCAGAAGGGACACTGTGTCGAGCTTCGCTCCCAGAAACAGTGCGTTTTGCGCGGGTACCAGGTGGGACTTGGCGTAGTTCACGGAGAATCCCAGGTCCGTGAGAAGTTGGACGGTCCTTGCCGTGTGCTCCACGGCGAGCTCCCTCGTCTTGGCTCGGATGAGCCAGTCGTCCAGGTAGGGGTAGACGTGGATCCCCTCGCGGCGCAGCTGCGCCGCCACCGGTGCAAGGCACTTGGTGAATACCCTGGGTGCCGACCATAGTCCGAAGGGGAGGGCTTTGAACTGGTAGTGACGCCCTTGGACCACAAACCTGAGGAATTTTCAGTGCCCCTTTAGGATGGGAATATGGAAGTAGGCATCCTCCAAATCCAACGACGACAGGAAGTCTCCTTCCTCCAGCTGCCCCAGGACGTGCTGGAGGGTGACCATCCGGAACTTCTGTGCCTTGATGAACTTGTTCAGACGTCGCAGGTCTAGGATGGGGCGCCATCCTCCCGTCTTCTTCTTCACGAGGAAGTATCTCGGGTAAACTCCGGAGCCCCGAAGCCTCTTTGGGACGAGTTCGATGGCGCCCTTCCTGAGCATCGCCTTTACCTCCAGGAGAAGCTGAGGGACGTGAAGCTCTTTCCTGGCCACGGGGGGGACACGCGGGCACCTTCTTTGAAACTCGAGCGCGTGGCCCCGGGCTAAGGCGTCCAGCACCCAACGGTCGGTGGAGATGGACTCCCACACGCTGACGAAGCTCGCCAGCCGGCCTCCCACCAGGGTGCTTCGGTGGGGGCCTGACCCCACGGCCGGTTCAATCCTGTTTCGACGAGGCTTTGCCGCCTTGACCTCCTTGGCGACGACGGCGGGGTCCGCCAGACTTGCCTCGTCCTCTGTAGGCCTCCTGAGACGACGAGCGGGCCGCTTGACGGTAGGTGGAGAAACCGCCGCCGGAACCTTTGGAGGCGCCCTTGCCTCCGCTGCTCCGAAAGGGCGTCCGTCGTTGCTGCAGAACCCCAAGGGCCCGGGCCGTCTCAGTGTCCGCTTTAATGGCCTGAAGGGAATCGTCCACTGTTTTCCCAAACAGGTTGTTCCCATCGAACGGCATGTCCAGGACTCT
Organism: Ambystoma mexicanum; assembly: GCF_040938575.1. Classification (NCBI taxonomy): domain Eukaryota; kingdom Metazoa; phylum Chordata; class Amphibia; order Caudata; family Ambystomatidae; genus Ambystoma; species Ambystoma mexicanum. The sequence goes on from NC_090925.1 coordinate 837,313,016, forward strand.
GGTCTGTACGTCTTGACGGAAGTCCGTAGCCTTGAGCCATCCACGCCGCCTAAGGCACACGCCGTTGCCCAACTGGCGGAAACCAGTGTCGGCGATGTCCGTCGCAATAGTGATGGCGTGGTCCGACGCCACCTCACCTTCCTGTAGGATCTCCAGGGCATCCGCCCTCTTGTCGTCCGGTAGGAAGTCCAGCAGGGGAGCCAGTTTGTACCATAGCTCCCCGTCGTAGCGGGCCACGATAGCCAAGGCGTTGGCCGCTTTAATCGTCGTCGCTGCAGACGAGATGACCCTGCGTCCCATAGCGTCCAATTTCTTTCCCTCGCCGTCCGGTGGGGAAGTCGATGTGGAGGCCGCACCCCCCCCCGCTTTCTTCCTGGCCGCCGCGGAGACGACGGAGTCTGGGGTAGGCTGCGCCCGGAGGCACAGGGGGGCCGCGTCCGGGACCCGGTACTTCTTCTCGTACCGGTCTCTTCTAGCTGGCGTCGTGGAAGGGTTCTTGAGGAGGGCGAGGCCCTCATCCCAAATGTCATCCAGTAGAGGCACCGCGAGGACCGTCTTCCTCTTGGCCTCGCGCCGTTGATAAAGGAATCCTTCCTTTTTCTTCTCCTCAGGGCAGAGTTGGAGAAGCTCGGATGCCCTGGCGATCATGGAGTGGAACGATCCAATCTCGTCGGGCGGAGAAGCCCTGGTGGGAGGTGACGACGGTAGATCCTCGTCGTATACCTCGTCGTCCGTACCCGTCGCTGCCGTGTCAGTCCCCGTATCATCCCCTCGGGTGGACGGGGAGGAGGGTGGGACGGGGCGCGACGGCTGAAAAGGAGGTGGAGGGTGAATCCTTCTTTTCTTGGGAGGGGGAACACCAGAAGGTCCCGGTTCAGGATCCCCCGACGGGAGAGGTTCCTCCGTCGGCAACGGTAGTCTCGTCCTTATCTCTGAGCATAAGGACTGTATAGCCAACAAAATGGCCGCCGAGTTGTCTTGCGGCGCTGGCAGAGGGGAATCCGACGGGCGATCAGGGGCCCCGTCGGCACCCTCGACGATGTCGTCGTCACCTGCGTCGGGACTCATCCCGACGGGCCGGTCTTCTTCCACGCCAAGGCCGTGGCTTAAGACCTCGATCAGCTCTTCCTCCGAGGTTGAGGCCGAATCTACGACGACGCCCTGCCCCCCCTTTTTTTTCCCCGCCGGGGATTTCACGGGGGTCCTATCGATGGGCACAAAAGAGGACTCCCTCCGCGGTGGCAGGGAGACTCTGAGCCCCGAGGTCGCCACCACTGGTGTAGCCTCCACAGGCTGAGTCAGGGCCGCCGCGACAGTATCGATAGAGGGCTTGGCCGGATGGATTAAGGCCTTCACCACCTTAGGTGCGCTCACCGCCTTATCCTTGAGGGGGGGAGGGACACTGCCTCGCTCCCCCTCCGATGGGGCCTTCGAGCTCGACCGGGGCCTCTCCAGGAGCTTCGCCGGGTGCTCGCCTTTCCTCTTACCCGACCCAGAGCGTTGGCTCGTGGTTGATGGTGCCGGGGAGGGTGCGCCCTGCCTGGCGCCCGTAGAGCCCGACCGTTCGGCGCTCCCGGTGCCAGCGGACTCGCGGTGCTTGGCCTTGTGTTGGACCCCCGTCGCCGGGGCGTCCTCAAAGGTCTTAGAAGACCGCTCGGATTTCTTCCTCTTCTTCTCGCCTGACGGGCTCTTCCCTTCCAGCCAGTTGGCGAGACGTTGATGGCGGTCCTTCATGGTCCGCTCCGACATATTGCCGCAAAACGCACAGTCCTTCTCCACGTGCGTCTTGTCCTCATGTAAGCAGTAGAGACAAAAGGAGTGTTCGTCCTCCTTAAAAAGACGTTCTGCAGCTGGCATCCAGGGCAGATCCTGAACAGCTTTCCGGGCGTCGAGCTTCCCTTCTCCTGGGCCATGTCCGGGTCTGGGAAGCTTCTGGAGTCCTCCAAAAGCGTAGCTCGACGAAATCTTCACCCTTGAGGGGCGCAGACGAATCCGACACGGGTCCCCGTTGATCGGATGGAGAGTCGGTGGAGCTTGAGGCTCTTTTGACCGAGAAAACGAAGTTTTTGAGAAAAAACGTGAAAAAATAGCACTAACGCTCGAGAGCAATAGCACGAGGATCCCAACACATGAACGTGCGGTAAAAATCTGAAGATGGCTGCCAGAGGCGGGGCTTAGGTAGAGGGCAGTCATTGGCTGTGGTCAGTATGACGCAGAGATCAGTGATTGGTTATTACTACGAAAGACAGATCAGAAACGAAAGTGATAATGGTTTTTTCTTTACCGAGGATTCCCAGCCTGACGACAGGGAATATTCATGAGCATGTGAATCCATGCCAGACCCCATGCTGGAGAAGCACACAATATAACAAATGAAATGCAAAAGCTAAAATAAGTATTTACCTATTTAAAATAAACGGAGCAGCCAGACAGCAGCTGGCTACCTGCGTTATCACAGGCATGCTGTTGGTCTCTGCATTTATAGCCCATGCTGGCAGAAGGTATTCCCCGCCCGCCCCCTCTTGAACTGACCTTTTATTTGTTTCATATACTTCTAGAGATTCCTTTGGTAATCTCACTGGTTTCCTTTGGGTGTTCAGGTCATTAAGCTTGCCCACTCTTATTAAAGTCAATGTGGTCTCAACTTTATCCAAGGTATTAATCGCCAGATCTAGATCTGTAACAATGCAATTGGATTTCACGATTTTCTTCACACAGCAGAGCCCCCCTATATATCAAATAAAAGGTCCTTTATTTCGTAATTAAGACATTAACTTCATTTATAGGTTTAAACATTGTAAAAAATATTTAACCCTTTCCCGGTAATGGTTCAGTAGTTTCCTTTCTCTTTGACATTATTTGTTTTAAGAACGATGTTTGCGGTTAGATTAATTTAATAAATAACTAGAATCAGATGGCAATTAAGAATCCCTTCAATGATTTTATCCAAGTAAAGCAGCAAAACGCTAGAAAATGCAGCAAATAGTAACTATACTACCCCAATGTCTCTAGAAGAGAAAGTACAGAATGCAAAGTGCTAGATTCAAAGTGCTGAAGAGCCAGTTAATCAAAGTGCAAAAATGCTGGGGGTTATGCATACCAAAAGTACAAAATGCACGAATTACATAAAGCACTATTAATGAACTAGTCTGCTAAGAAGAAATCCATGAAATATAAATAGAAGAATCCACCTCACAAGTGGGCACTAATGGTGAAGTAAAACCAATTGAACCACTGTCAGTTAAACCACACACAAGAAGGACCCTTTCTGAAAAAGTATAAAAAATTGACCTGGTAAAAAAAAAAAAAACACAAAGTGGTTTCAAAGCTAAGCTAACAGTTGCGATAGAGTAAACCTAGAATCTAAAAGACAATGTTAATTAAAATTCCTATCCAACACCTGCAATCGGGTAATTAATCGTCTAGTAGTGTTGTAGCGATAGAATTCAAAAGGTTCAAGCAGTTCGTAGGTAGCTGAATTGTAGTTGGCCCGGGAGTGAGGGTCGGAGGGGGGCATGTGTTGGCATATGCTCCCCAGACGCTCTGCCACTAATTGCCACCAATATTACTGCTACTGTAGTCCGGATATAGCAGGTGCTATGGTCAAGATCAGCGTCAAAGTTATGCTCAGCTTCCTGTAATGCCTCCTTGATCAGCCGGCCAGGCTATCAAAAACACATGAAGCAGATGAAGATGGGATAGTGCGTGGGCTGCAGGGCAGAAACAAAACGTGATTGTCAGCTATTAGGAATCTGGGTGAGGGAGACTACGGTAGTCTATCGGAGGCTGTTGGGAAGGCCGCTGGGAGACTCCAGGCCGCCAGGAGCTGCTGTTGTAAAACAGCCCTGACAAACCCTGCAGCAAACAGCCTGCTTCACTACCCGCTCCACTCAATGATGTTTTTTCGAGAGCGAAGCACGGGTGCTGTGCTGAAGTACTATAATGAACTAGGAATGAAACTCAGACACAGAGGATTTATGGTGATTGTCATAAACTTTTATTAAATGAAAAACCTGGTTGGAAAATACCTCACTGTCCCTAACATAGGCAGTATTTCCCTACCTCAACAAAAAACAAAGGGTCTGTCGTGTGCCAAGATGTCCAAAGCAAAAATGTCCCGTTTCCGAAATCCTATCCTAGCCCTCACACTCAAAGTAAATCTAAGGTGCTAATGTAAATTTCTCTGACTTGCAAAGTGCACAAATATTCAAGTTCAGAAGGTGTAAATCCAACAAAAGTTCCAAATGAATAATGTTCACAGTTCCAGGGTATCACTCCCTTCCCGAGGGTTCTTAGGATAACCCCCCCCCTCTTGAAGTTGCTATTTATTCTAGGGGAAATGTCTCTTCCCAAAGTCCTTTTCACATTCAACGTACTTTTTTTAAATTCCTAGGTGACATATTCTGCACCCATCATGTCATTTGTATGTATTCTGGATGTAGCTCTCCGTAACAAGAGGCGAGATTCTCCTAGACCATATATTCTGCACTTATCTTGTCATTAGTATGTATTATGGATGCAGCTCCCTGTAACAAGAGGCACGTTTTTCCTAGACTATATATTCTGCACCTATCATCATTTGCATGTATTCTAGATGCAGCTCCATGTAACAAGAGGTGAGCTTTTTCCTAGACTATACATTCTGCACCTATCTTGTCATTCATATGTATTCTGGATGTAGCGCCCCACAATAAGAGGTGAGCTTTTTCCTAGACTATATATTCGGCACCTATCTTGTTATTTGTATATATTCTGGATGCAGCTCCCAATAACAAGAGGCGAGATTCTCCTAGACTATATACTCTGCACCTATCTTGTAATTTTATGTATTCTGGATTTAGCTCCCCGCAACAAGAGGCGAGTTTTTCCCTAGACTATATATTCTGCACTTATGTCATTTGTATGTATTCTGGATACAGCGCCCTGTAACAAGAGGTGAGATTTTACTAGACTGTATACTGCTTACCTTCCAGGTACTTTGCATGTCGGGCTTGTAACTACTCTAAACACTTTCTGTAACCGAATCCTTAAGTTAAAAGCACCTAGATGCCTTTGGGCTTGGCACGCTATATAAAAGAAAAAATAAATAAATCCAAATATCCCAAGGGCATGAATCTTCATTGGGATTCTCGGTTTTACACACCACCACCAGCTGGTATACTCCCCTGCTAGGTTATTTCATATAGTTCCTTGAAGCAATTTGGGTGCAGGTCCCAGACTCGCCACAGACCTGGTATACTCTCCTGTCATGTTCCTTTTCACATTCACTGTAGTACACGTGAGGCACTTGGCTTTGCCTGGTATACTCTCCTGCCAGGACTTTCTTTCAACATTTATTTCACTTCAGTCTTTTCTGACACACTTTTCCTCACTGTTTTTGATAACGTCACTATGGGGACAAAAAAAATTCCATTTACTTTTTAGGTTATAGCCAAATGTCCCAGGGGCTCTGTTATCTTGCTCGGGCATCCCCAGGTCTTATACTGTGTTTCTATCCATATGCAGTACACACGCCAAAGGTCCCGTGCGGTACTCTCTCTCTCAGCAGGCTCACTGGCTCTGAGAAGCAGCTTTGGGGTCCTTTGCGTCTTTCATGCCAGTCTGCGGCTTGCCGACGGGTCTGCTGGGTTCTTAGTTTGCTCTCCGGCTTCCACCATGTATCCGACTCCCTTTGGCAGCTTCTCCACTTCTCAGCATCTCTGTGACAGTGCTTCGACCCGTGAGCAGCTTCATGCAGCGTTATCCAGCCTGCCACAACTTGGCAAGACCGCCTGCTTCTTCAGGTTGCTCCAACACGTGCCAGATGCAAAGAACCTCCAGTGCCGCCAGCTGCTGTACTCCAGGTCTCTCTCCTCGGCTGTTCTTATCACAGCTGTGTAAGAGGACACACTCCATGCTCCTTTTCCATGTATGGTTTTAAACCATGTCAGGCCAATCGCCTTCTTCCAGCTACTAGGCTAATGGCGTTGGTTCACATTAGGAGTAATCATCATTGCTCCTTGCCTCTTCCTCATTTCAGTTCTTGTTCCTTTGTTGATTTTTTGATATTGAGGAATACTGTCAGTAAGATTGTCAAGCTGGTGAGGGGGATGATAGCAGTATGCCATTAGGGCATGAGGGATGGAGGGAATATCCCTAAAATGGAAAGGGGAACATTGTGCCTCACCTGATGTCATACCATTCCCCTACGGGTCGCCTACCCCCATGTGATCCTCCCTCAAATAGCCGACCCCAGGATCAGGTAGCGGCTGCCCTCCCCTGGCCACTTGAGGAGAGGCTATCTCAGGGAGAGGAGTGATCACAACATTGGATTCATCACAGTACCCTATGGCTGTGCACAATAATCTAAAGTGGCCTAAAGACCCAACCCTAGTACATGTTGAAGGCCCTGGACCTGATGGCCAGCACCTAACATAAATAGTAGGGTATGAGATAAAAAGGGAAACACAATTTTACTAGCAGGAACAATATGTTGAAAATCCTGAAGGCCATAACAATGATTCACGATCAGGACCTCTTGGGACATTATATCAAAATGAATACACAAGTATATATGGCATACAAAACTTACAGTAATCATATTTCTGATGCTTGTATCTGCTTAGATTCACATGCGATGCATAGGCTGACATCTAGTGTGGTCATTACAGAGTACTGAATAACTTTCTTTCAAAATTTGAAAAAACGGTTCGACTGGGCGTTAGGAATACTATCCCTTGTGCGACGTGTACTGTACTGTACCTGTGAATCTACTTTAGAGTGTGTATCTAAGCAATCCTGCTTTGTAAATGTGTGAATATAACTAAGAGGCAGCTTTGCAAATTGCATCTAATGGAACATTTGCAATGAAGGCTAGAGTGGACCCTGTTCTTCGAGTAGAGCGGGCTCTCAGTGTGAAATGTGAGGACTTTTTAGATGATCTCCTCTGACATCTACCACCTCCTGGAAGAACTTGACCTAGATTTATTTATTTTATTGCATTTATTACTCGCCCAAACCCTTGGGTACCACGGCGATGTTACAGATAGCTTGGTTAAACATTTCTTGGACTTTGCCAATCGGGCGCAGTGCATGTGAACACAAAATAATCATACACGAAGACATTAAATGCAGGGTTTCAGTACAATGATATTTCCTGAAGCATGGAGGGGGATTTTTTAGTCTTGGTTAAATAGCCACGTTTTCAGGGATTTCTTGAAACCTGAGAATGTTTGCTCATTTTTGATGGGGAGGGGAAGAGTGTTCCAATATGTGGGTGCGAGGTATTGGAAACTACTGCCTCCTGCCTTGGTTGTCTTGTAGCGGGGGGTAGCTAGGAGTAATTGACTGTTAGATCTGAGGGGCCTCTTAGATAATTTTCTGGTGATGGCGTGGTTGAGGTAGATGGGGACACATGAGTGGATGCATTTGAATGTGACGCACAGAGCTTTGAATGTGACCCTGGCTTTGATGGGGAGCCAGTGATGGTTTCTTCTAATATTTGAGATATGATCTGACTTCCTTATTCCAAGGGCCGCCCAAAGGGCTTTATTTTGGATAAGCAGTAGTTTGTTTAGATTGGCTTTTGAGGTACCCAGGTAGAGTACGTTGCAGTAGTCGAGCCTGGATAAGATTAAAGCTCTTGCCAGCGTGATACAATTGGTGGGTGTCAAGAATTGGCGACTGAGAGCAATAAGTTTTGCGGTGTAGGATGTAGAGGAAGAGAGGGCGTTGATGTGCTTGGTCATGGTGAGGTTGGCATCAAGGTAGACACCTAGTGTTTTCACTTGTTTGAGTACTGATATGTTTGTGCCATCAATGTTGATGGATGAGTAATCAGGATGTAATGCTTCTATTTTGGATTGGGAGCCCACAATGAGAACCTCAGTCTTCTCATCATTGAGACAGAGGCTATTTAGAGCCATCCAATTTTGGATTATGGCATATATTTTGTTGATAGTGTCAGTGTCTTGAGTGTAGTCTCCCGATAAAGGGATGAGGATCTGGGTGTCATCTGCAAAGTTGGTGTAGATGACACCCATGTCGTCTAGCGCTGAGAAGAGGAGTTTAGTGTATGCATTGTATAATGTTGGTGAGAGACAGGAACCTTGGGGGACACCAATGGGTACTATGATGGGGTTGGCGGCTTGTTTACCTATGGCGACCCTGGAGGTGCGGTCAGCAAGAAAGGATTTGATCCAGGTAGTAGCTTCGGTGGAGAAGTTGAAGTCTTTCGCTAGTGTGGCGCACAGTTTATTATGGTCTACTAAATCAAACGCTGCGGAGAGATCGAGTAGGAGGAGGATGCAGAGTTTCCCTGAGTCTCTGATGGTATCCATCTGGATTTTTAAGTCAAGGAGCGCCATTTCTGTGCTATGGTTGGGGCGGAAGCCTGATTGCCTCGTGCCAAGGAGGTGGTTTTGTTCGAGGTGAGTTTGGACTTGGTTGTATGCTAATTTATCCAATATTTTGAGAAGAAATTGGACAGTTGTTATTGGCCTGTAATTAGTGGGCACAGTGGGGTCTAGGGTAGGTTTTTTCAGGAGAGGGGTGACCCAGGCTTCTTTAATGCTAGCTGGTACTAGGTTAGTATTGAAGGAAGCGTTGACGAAGTTGGTGATAATGGGGGTGACGGTGTGAGCGCAGGATTTGACTACTGATGCGGGGACAGAATCGCCTTTGCAGTTGGAGGCTTTAAGTTTGGCGATGGTGTCAAACACTACATTTTGGGATACTGGTGTGAAATGGAATGGGGCGCTGGTGAATTCCTGATGTGGTCGATTTAGATTAAGGAGGGCAGGTTTGTTGGCTAGTGATTGTTTTTTGGATGTGATTTTTATTTGGAGTAGTTCAATTTTGGCTGTTAGTGCGTCTTGTATAGTGGTGCACCATTCCTTGCTGGGGATGGTTGGGTTTATGGCTGGAGTGGGGTTTTCCAATTCTTTTAGAATGGCAAATAATTCCTTGGTATCTGAAGTAGCATTGCTGATCCTATTATTATACGCATTAGATTTGTAGGTAATAGTAGCTGTTTTATAGGTTTTGTTTATTTCTTGGTAGGCTTTTTCTGCCTCTGCAGTAGGATGCTTTCTGTAGGCATGTTCACACGCGCGTTTGGTTCTTCTGAGGGCGATAAGATCATCATTGAACCAGAAGCTAGATCGCTTGTCTGAGCGTTTTGCCTTGGCGGCGAGCGGTGCTATAGCATTAATGGTTGCAGTGAGGCAGTTGTGATATATGTCTGCTAGGAGACATGGGTTGTCACTGGTGATCGAGGTAGAAGCTAGGATTTTTGAAAGAGGAGGCGTGAAGTTTTCTGGCGTGAGTTTGCGGGTGTTTCTAGTTTCATAGGTAATCATAGTTTTAGGTTTCTTTTGTGTGGGTTCGGAGGGATTGATTGTAAATACAATGTTATGGTGATCGGTCCAAGTAAGAGGGGAGATGACCTCAATGGTTACGGGGGTATTAAGGGAGAGGATCCAATCAAGAGTCCTGCCTTTGATATGTGTGGGTGCATTAACTAGTTGGCTGAAACCCATGTCCTTCAGGGCGGAATGCAGTGATTCTGCTTTGGCATCTTGGCTGTCATTGAAACCTAGGTTAAGGTCACGCAGGATGATGTATTTCGAGCTAGGTTTTATTAGTGGAGCTAATAGCAATGGAATTTCAGTCTCTGGGTGGTTGTTGGGGCTAGGTGCTCTATAAATTACTATTAAATTAATAGTAGTTTTGGCATTTATGGGAAATTTTACGAGTAATGTTTCATACCCTTCAATACTTTCAATGGGACAAGATCTAAGCTGTAATTTAGTCTTGGCTATAATAGCAACACCGCCTCCTTGTGAGTGGGTCCTATCTGTTCTGAATATGGTGTAGTCGGATGGGATTGCCAGAGTTAGTAGTGGACCTGATGCTTGATGGAGCCAGGACTCTGTGACTACTAGTATGTCGAGCTGTGATTCCATAATGAGGTCGTGAACTTCTATAGCATGCGCCCCTAAGGAGCGGGCATTGATAAGCGCTCCTTTAAAGGTGGATAGTAATTTATTGGGGGTGTCCGGAGCTGGTTTGGAAGTAGTGTTGGGTTTCTGGCTAGGAGTATGGTTTTGATGAGGGGGAGGTACTCTGGGCCTAATTTGTTTGGGAGGTGTGTGTTCATATTTGACTGGGTTGGGGTGGTTGAAGGTACGAGACCTTAATCGGAAGTGTCTTGCTACACCTGTCACGGGGTTAGATGTCCCTGTCTTACCGAGATATAGTTCACGGCCAGCTCTGTCACAAGCTTTGACACTACTCCCTGACGGTTACAAGATCCACTCCGCACCCAGATCCACCGGGTCCGGAGTGGGTGTAATCCTGATCTTTCCTGAGTGGATTTCCGCCTCCATCATTCCCACACAGACTTACTCCTCTTTTGAATGCCTTGTCTGAGGGCTTTCTCTCTCTGCTAGCCACTCTCTTACTGCGGCTACTCTCTACCGGCCCACTGGTTAGATCCCTGCATTTCTCTCTGAGTGGGTGGACCTCTCCTCCTCCCTTCTGCCCTCCTCCACTCAACTCCTCCTTCTTGGTGACCTTAATATCCATCTAGACTCTCCCTGTACCTCCTCTGTACTCTTCCGTGACCTCTGTGAATCCCACTCCCTTTCTATCCTCCCCTCTGGCCGAACTCTCACTGCAGGGCATACTCTTGATGTCTTCATCTCCTCTAACCTCCCCCTCTCCATTCCTCTGACCACTCCTCTCTCCTGGAGTGATCACTCCCTCCTTTCGACCCATCTCTCCCTTTCTACCGCCCAGGCCATGCCAACTCCAACACTGCCACCTACTTTCTCAGACATCCGACCCATGAAGCGTGTGTCAGTTGAGGCTTTCACCCAACCTTCTCTCCCCCCTCCACCTCTAGCTGACTCACATCCTGACACAGCCCTGTCTATGCTCTACTCTTCCATTTCTGATACGCTGGATGCTCTTGCCCCTGCCATGAGGATCGGCTTGAAGCCCAAAGCCAAGTGCAATTCTTGGTAGGACTCTAACCTAGCTACACTTAAAAGTGTAGGGTGGCTGAGAGGAAATGAAGGGCTTCATGTTCATCCTCTGACAAACTGGCCTGTCGCCTGCTCCTGAGTCTCTGTGCACACTATGCAGAGAGCCCACATCGAAGTCCGTGTCTCTGCGGCATCGAACACCTCAGCCAAACTGTTTAAAATATGCAAGGATCTGGCCAATCATGCTGCAGTCTATACCTCTCCTGTCGCCTCCCAGGAACCGTGCACGGCCCTTACCTCTCACTTCATCTCAAAAACCCAGGACATCCCGTCAACTCTTTCGTCCCCTCCGCCTCTCCATCTGTAAACTCTGGCCCTCCTACAGCCACCCCTCCCACTTTTTTGTTCTTTCCTCTTTTTCCCCCTGACAAGGTCTCTAGACAAGTCCAATATATGACAGTCTCGTCAAAACAGGTTCTTCCCTGTTCCTCAAAAACTATCAAGGATGACAATGACACCCTCGCTTCTGCCTGGCATATTTCTGCAACCACCCCTTTGACTCAGGAGCCTTCCCCTCCCCTCTCTTGTGCACCCTATTCTCAAAAAACCCACAGCGGACCCTTCTTGCCCAGCTTACTTTCGCACAATCTCCATCAATCCTTTTCTGGGAAACCCTCTGGAAAAGTTGGCCATCTCGCAGCTTAACCATCACTCTGACTTTGTTGGTTGTCTCCATGATCATCAGTCTGGCTTTAGAGCAGCCCAGAAGCACAGAAGCACAGAAATTCTCCTGAACATCCGTAAAGATCTGCTCTCCAACCTTGACTCCAACATCCCCTCTGTCCTCATCCTACTTGATCTCTCCTCTGCCTTCGACACAGTCAACCATACCATCCTGCTGAACAGTCTCTGTGAAAACCTGGGTATCACTGATCAGGATCTGGCCTGGCTGACCTCTTTCCTCTCTGATCGACCCTCCCAGGTCCAGCTTGCGTCCTTCCTGTCATCTATCTCCCTTTCTACCAGTGGTGTTCCCCAGGGTACTAACCTCTCACCCGGGCTTTTCAACCAATACCCGGAAACTCTTGCTCACTGCATTGCCATTTTCCGTTCCAATTTTTAGTGCCATGGGGATGACGACTAATTTTCAGGTTTCCCCCGGCCACACCTTCTGCTTCTCTCATATCAGACTGCCTATCTGCCATTCAGGATTGGTGTGCCGACAATGATCTCTGCATGAATGCCAGCAAGACGGAGATCCGCCTCATCGGCACACCTTCACCCTGCTTTCACATCACTCTTTGGCCGACCTCTCCAGGCCCTCCTCCTGCCCCCACATGTGAGGCTAAGAACCTCTGGGTCATCTTTGACTCCATGCTTTCCTTCTCTGCCCACATCTCCGATGTCTCAACTTCCGACTGCACTTCGTCAAAGGTATTCTACCTTTCCTCTCCTTCCCCCAGAAGCTCACTGTCTCTTGAGCCCTGGTTCCCTCTAGGTTGGACTATTGCAACAGCCTCTTTTAAATCTTCCTGCTTCTACTCTCCGCCCTTTGCAACTTATTCAGAACAGGACTGCAAGACTTGTCCTTGGCCTCAAGCCCTGGGATCGTATCTCTCCAGCCCTGAAATCTGTCCATTGGCTCCCAGTTGCTGCAAGGATTAACTTCAAGACCCTTTGCATAGTCCACAAGGCTTTCTGGGGCCTGGGCCCAAAATACCTTCAGCTGTCCCTCTGTAAATACATTCCCTCCCAAGCTCTTCGTTCCTCCACCTCTAACTCCCTCAGGGTCAGTCGTTTTTCTAAGAAACTGGGGGTAGATCTCTATCTTTGGCTGGGGCCTTCCTATGGAACAGCCTCGCTACTCAAGGAGAACCATATCTGGTTCCGGAACCACCTCAAGACCTTCCTCTTTGACTCTGCCTCCTCTCCGCTGCTGATCTGTTCAGTCTCAGCATCGTGCACCTGGTCACCCTCTGACTTCGAGTCCATGTACTTGCTCACCCTGCCACCCACCCGCGCTGCCTCCTGGCAATCCCATGCACTGGGGTCTGTATCTGTAACCCTACATCCCCCCCACCTGTTTTTTCTGGATTTATCTAGCACACTCTGTCTGCTGCCTTATACCTAGCACTTACCAATTGCTGGCAGCACTACCACTGTTTGTTGCTCTCATTTATTTATATGGCATGCATTACTTACCGTAATAGCATTTCTGATGATTGTATCTGCTTAGATTCACATGCTGTGCATAAAGTCCTACCTCTAATGGGAACCACATAGTATTGAATCTAGTCTTTTGAGGATCGAAAGGGGACATCAACATGGGCGTGCCTGTAACACTATCCCTAACGTGACGTGTAGTGTACCCAAAATCTCTCATGAGTCGAGGTCCCACCGATTATTCTTTCTGCCATGAGATGAGCCTTATGACTATCGTGAGAAAAGAGAAAATAGTAGTAAGATGTCTATGTTCCTTCCATCCGAGTGGGCAAGGAAGGGTGGGCGCATGTGAATCTAAGCAGATACTATCATCAGAAATGCTATTACGGTAAGCAATACATGTCTTCTGATGCTTGTTAATCTGCTTAGAATCACATGGGCATAGACTAGCGAGCAGTACCCAGAGGTGGAGGTGGGATGTGAGAAGTAACAGTAGTGAAAAGATGTCTTAGTACTGTTTGTCCCACCTGAGAATCAGATCTAGAATGAGTGTATAGGCAATAGTGTTTTGCAAAGGTGTGCACAGAACTACAGGTTGCCGCTTTGCAAATGGAATCTAGGGGAACATTGGCAATGAATGCTATGGAAGCCCCAGTGCCCCGAGTAGAGTGTGCTCTAGGCTTGAAGGGCAGATCTCTCTCTTAGCAAGAGTATAGCAGAGTGTGATGCAATTGACAATCCACTTTGAGATGGCTGATTTAGAGACCAGCTGCCGCTTAAAACGAAAAATGGGTTTGTTTTGTTTTTCTTAGTGGTTTAGTTCACATCTAGTGTGTCTAGGCTTCTCTCTGCCACGTCAGTGGGGTTCTGGAAGAAAGTCAGCAATTCTATAGACTAGTTCACATGGAACTTGGAAATAAATTTCGGCGCAAATTGAGGATGAGTGGTCAGAACCACCTCATCTCTGTGAACTGTAACAAAATGGTCTAGAACTGAGAGTGCCTGTAGTTCAGACTTCTTATTGAAGTGACTGCCACTATGAAGGCGGTCTTGTATGTAAGAGCTTTGAGACTTGCTTTATGCATAGCTCAAAAGGAGATCCCATAAGTCTAGTTAATACCACGTTTAGGTCCCATCCGGGAGCCGGATTAGAAATGGGGGGATGAATCCTTTTAACCCCATCCATGAATGCCTTAATAACTGGTATCTTCCACCACAACACCTTTTGTTGGGACGTAGTGTAGGCTGAGAGTCCAGCGAAGTGAACCATCAGGGAATTAAAAACCAGGACTGAGTTTAGTAAGTGAGTCAGGTACAACAAAATATGGGCAGGCGAGCAGTCAATGGGATTGATGCTCTTGGAATTGCACCAGATGATGAAGAGCTTCCATTTGTGGGAGTAGCAATGTCGGGTGTTAGGTTTCCTTCTTCTCCAAAGTATGTCCATGTATCGCTGAGGAAGTCGATGTGCCCGAACTCTATGACTTCAGGAGCCAGGCCGCTAAGTTCAGAGTTTGCGGGCATGGATGAAGAGTCTCCTCCTTGTCCTGGGATAGCATGTTTGGGCAAGGCAGTTTCATCGGAGGAGAGAGAGAGACATCTCCATCAGATGGGTGAACCAGGGTTGGCGGGCCCACATTAAGGCCACCAATATCATGGTGATTGGTTCCTGGTGCATCTTGTGCACAAGCTTGTTGAGTAGGGGAGTCAGGGGAAAAGCGCAAAAAATTTCCCTGACCGTGTTATCCAGAGACTGTTTCCCTTGGATAGGTTCTGAGGGTACCTGGAGGCGTAATCTGGGCATTGTGAGTTCTCCAGAGATGCGAACAAGTCGAGCTCTGGGTAGACCCATTGTGCGAAAACGTTGGAGACGATGTCTTCGTGTAGTCGCAATTCGTATTCTAAGGCCAGTGGGAAGTCTCTGCTGAGCGCGTCCGCCAGAAGATTGAGTTCCCCTGGAACGTGCTGAGATAACAGAAACATCTTGTGTTTGAGAGCCCACTTCCAAATATTCAGGGACAGTTTGGATAGCCCTGGAGAATGAGTGCCCCCTTTCTAGTTCAGGTAGTACATGGCTGTGGTGTGGTCTGAGAGGATCGGGACCGCCTTCCTCTGCAACTGTTTCTGAAAGACCTTCAGTGCTTTGATTATCGCTAACAACTCCAACAGGTTGATGTGGTTGGATGCTACTGCTGGGGACCAAACGCTGTACGCTGTCTGCGGAAGCAGGTGAGCCCCCAACCTCGTGAGAGTGGCTTCTACTGTAGGGGTGGTGAAGGTCTTCCCCTTTAAGAGGTTTTCCCTCAACCACCACTGCAAAGAGAGAACGAGGGCTGCCGAGAGAACCACTAGATCGTCCCATTGTCCGCTGGCCTGACACCACTGGCTGTTGAGCCACTCTTGCATGGGACACATCCGCAAACTTGTGTGAGGAACTAAGTAAATGCAAGAGGCCATCATTCCTAACAATCGCATGGCTTTGCGTACCGTCACCTCTCGACTGGCTACATATTGAGGGATATGAAAGAGCATGTTTTGTACCCTCTCGTTGGAGGGGAAGACGAGGCAGTCCTTTGTCTGAATTAAGGCCCCAGGAACTACTTGACTGGGGTCTATAGGTTGGACTTCTCGTTTATGGAGAATCCTAGACTGAAGAAGGGATCTATCGACTTTTGGGTATTGGACAGGCATGTTCAGTAGGAATCCCCTGTTATGAGCCAGTCGTCGAGGTAAGGGTAAGCTGCAATGGACTGCCTGCGCAGTGTTATGCCCGCACTGCCAGTACCTTTTTAAACACCCTTGGGGCTGAGGCAATGCCGGAGGGCAGGATCTTGAATTGGTAGTGCTTGTCCTCTATCATGAACCTTCGATATTTCCTGTGTGACGGCAACATTGAAATATGAAAGTATGCATCTTTCATGTCCAATGTTGCCAAGTAATCCCTCTGCGTAAGCAGAGAAATTACCGCTTGCAATGTCACCATCCGAAACCTTTGAGGTTTGACAAATTTGTTCTGGTTGCAAGTCTAGCACAGGTTGCATGGTGAGATCTGTTTTGGTGACAAGGAAGTACACTGAATAAATACCCTTGTTAACCTGTAAAATAGGGACGATTTTGATGGCGCCCTTTTCCTGCAGGATCTCTACCTCTTGCAGCAGGATCCTTCGGTGTTCTGGTGTTGGGCGTCTTGATCTCGGTGGTCTGAATCGAGGTGGTCGGCTGAACTCGATTTAGTACCTGTGGGCGACTGTCTTTAGCACCCACTGGTCTGTTGTAATCCCCTCCCATGCGTGCAGGAATGATGTTTTACGTCCCCCGACTGGGGAGGCATGGGAGGGGACCCAGATCTGAAAGTAATTTCTGACTGGAGGCCGGGGAGCCTCTGGGGATGGAATTACAGCCCCTTCCTTTCCTACGGCGTTGTCCCCTAGGAGGATACAGGGTAGTGGCGGTAGAACCCTGTCCTGAGGACACATTGTTCCCGGAACCTTATTTGTTGTGAGGGGAGTGAGAGTAGGATTGCCCATGAAAGGAGCAACCAGAACCTCCCCCTCTCTGTTGAAAGGGTCTGAGTAATTTGGTTCAAAGTCTTCAAAGTCCCGTGTTCCTTTTTTGCTGTTTAGAGTGCCTCATCAACGGCCTTGCTGACCAAGTTGGGAGTCCTCCATCGGCTTGTTGATTAAGGACGCCAGAATCTCTGGCTTGAACCCAGAGTTCTTCAACCAGGTGTGACATTTTAGCAGGGTAACCTGGGCTAAAGTCCTTCCCGCTGTCTCAGCAGCATCTAATGTATTTTTAAGAATGTTGTGGTTCGAGGAAGAGGACTAGGAGAGGAAAGAAGAAAAAAAAAGGGATGAAGACAAGGCTCCAAACGATTCGAAGTTAGTTGTCAACTTATCTTCAAGATCTCTGTCGATTAAAGAAGTGAAAACACTAGAAAAAGGACTTAAATTTGTTCCGACGTACAGCAGTAATATATTCAATACAAAAGTAGAATTGTACAAACTTATTCACAAGTTGAAACTAAAGACCTTTTTGCGGAAACAGATAATAGTGAGACAGATATATTACCAGAAACTGAGTACGTTGAGTTTAAATCCAGAAGCACATTTTGTCCACCAGTCAATGTTCCGTCAATCGATATTTTTCACAACATGGTACTCAATGATATCAAGAAGATTCAATTTCAACCTCCAAAAAGACATAACTTGAGTAGAGGAGAATTATCCCTTATCAAAAACCTCTTTTCAGATGAGACGATAACTGTTAGACCAGCTGACAAGGGTGGAGCTTTGGTGATACAGAACACTGAACAATACCATCAAGAAAGTCTCAGACAACTATCAGATCAAGCCACATATCGAGCACTAGCACATGATCCAATCAAGAATATCAAGGATGAACTTGAGAAATTACTCGAAACAGCGGTAGAAAACGAATGGATCACCATCAAGACTAAGGTTTATCTATGGACGGCCCACCCTAAAATGCCACACTTGTACATTTTGCCCAAGATCCACAAATACCTCAACAACCCTCCAGGAAGACCTATTGTGGCAGCCATAGGAAGCATCCTACAACCTTTAGGGACTTATTTTGATTATTTTCTCCAGCCTCTAATTCAGCGAACGTCCACTTATGTCAAGGACACCTCATTTTCTTCAAATACTTGATCAGATAACACTAACACCTGACGATATTTTGTTTACTATAGATGCCACAAGCCTCTATTACTAGCATCCCACATGATTTGGGGCAAAAGGCAGTAGAAAAACTGTTACTACACTCAGGATCCATTGGAGCGAATAAAGAATTCCTGATGCTACTCCTAAATTTTATTGCAACACATTCATGTTTTGAATACAATGGCTCATATTACACTCAGTTTGCAGGCACGGGCATGGGGGCCACCATGGCACCATCGTATGCAAACAGTTTTATGTTCGACTCTGAAACCACACACATTATCAACAATCCACAATGGAAGGATCACCTCAAAAAATGGATCCATTATATCGATGACGTGTTTGGAGTTTGGTCAGGCAGTCGTAAAGAACGCCATGGAAGTAGGCAATCCCAATGTTCATTATCTGGATGTACAGATCATTATTACAAACTGAAGAATGTCCACAACAGTATACACCAAACCCACAGGCAGAAACAATTTGCTCCACAGGATGAGCTTTCACCCACCCAGTATTCTACGCAATTTACCGCTTGGACAGATGTTACGCATCAAAAGAATTGTAAGCGACCCAATTGAATGTAACATCGAATTAGACAAACTTCATGATAATCTACAAGAAAGAGGTTATCCTGAGGAAGATCTGCAAGTTGCAAGGGCTAAGACAGATGCACGAGATCGTACGCAATTGTTAACCACAAAGCCGAAGCGAGAGAGTCCCGATTTGGTTTTTGTAACCAAGTACTCAACACAAAGTCGACAAATAAAGGACAGCATTCTCAAGAGATGGACTATATTACAGAATGACAGCAGAACAAAAGAACTCTTCACAAACCCTTCTGTGTTTGCTTATCAGAAAATTAATAACTTAAGGAACCTGCTAGTCGACACGCACAACAAGAAAGGTGGAAAACAGAGCACCAGATAAAAATCCAGGCACGTATCCGTGCATGAGTTGCTGTAACTGCAACAATGTGATTAAAGGAGCTTACATATCCCATCCCAGAACAGGAGAGCAGATCAAATTAAAATGTCATGCTACATGTCTATCAGAGAATGTAATCTACGCCATTAAGTGCCCCTGTGCCCAGTACTATGTCGGGGAAACCACACGTAAGGTGCGTGTCCGTATAAAAGATAAATCCTGTATTAGACTAAACAACAGATCATCATCAGTGGCAAGACATTTTAACGACAACGGACACACAGTTGCCAAGCTTAAATTTGCAGTGATAGAAGTGATATCAACTAAAGGCAAACCTGTAATATGAAAAAAAAGAGCTCAGAAGGAAGCACAATGGATAGAAAGAATGGGATCATTGTTCCAGAAGGGATGAATGAAGAGCTGGATTCGAGTTGTTTTTTATGAACCTCACAACCGTTTTAGGTGGTATTGTCTTTGTGACATAATCAAGTATTGAATGACTTTTACGCTATCACCACGATTTGTAGGATCAATTTTTGTCATAGTGCAAACTTCAATCCTTATCATTTCACTTATTTTTGTTAAAGTAGTCTGACCTTTTAATTTCTTTATTATTTGTATTCTTTACAATGTTTGTCATTATGTTAGCTCAATTTACTTTTGTCATTTTCCATGGATATGTTTACACATGGATTGTATTTATTTAGTATTAGGTTATTTCAACCGGGTAATTTATGGGTAATTTATGGTTTTTCGGGTAACAGAGAAATGATGAGCCTCCTAGGCTTTATGGGTCTGCTGACAATCCCCTAGAAAGTATTTACTTTAAGGCCATGCTAATATGGCCGCCCGATTAGTGTCGGGCAATCCATTGAGTTGGAATGTGGAAAATGGCCGACGCGTAGCGTACAATGGTTGCCATAGCAACCTCGGAACAACTAAGCAGGGACTCTGAGGGGCACGCGAGTGATCGCGTTCAGTATCGGAAGGGTTCCAGCACTGAGAATTTGAGTAAATACACTCTCGCTATGATATGAGTCGCAGCCGATTTACGCACATTAAAGCACTGCTTTATTTAATGCACGCGGTTGATCTCTCCACAGAGATTTCTGTCGATCGCACTTTAGTCCCGCAGTTTTTACCGCAACAGAGTATCTAGGTTGGCCTTTATCACATGAACTACAGGTCAGTGATGCAGGACTAGCTTACTGCTTGCAGACTGCATAAAGTACGTAGGATATTTAAAATATGATACATGACGATATAATGTATTGATGTTTCTTTGCATTTGTTCTTTTTGTTATTTTGTTTTTTTCTTTTTTTATCTATATATCGACGTGATTCATGTTACACGCAATACTTGATTGAAATTTGGGTAATGTATTATATTACCTTCACTACGTGTTGTTTGGATGTGCCTTGAACATGTTAATGTATTTTGTTTTCTATATGATATGATGATCTTTATAATTGCGCTTTGAAAATTTGAAATAACGTCTGTATTCACAATGTGATGATTATGTGACCATTTATGGACAGGTTTAATCACAGGCCCTGAGGAAGGGTTTTGACCGGAAATGCATAGGCCATTTGTGTGATTTTTTTCTGCCATAAGAAATGATTAGCATGGTTTGCTAATTAAACAGAACTGAACAGTAACAATAAAAAGCTTTTTCGAAAAAAGGAACTAACCTTGAAGAAATATATTTTATTTTGAATCATACCACTTCATAGTGGTTTCAGGGTGTGCAGCCCACACCGCTTGCCTCACGGCCAAGGTCTCTTTTCTGCATTCCTCATTTGGTGCTATATCACGGAAGCACCTTTTACAGTGGGTTTGCACCCCAAGTTTGAAAAAAGAGACATAACTGAACGCCACCACCTTTTACAATCATAGGAGTGCCTGACTCACCAGCAATTTTTGTGGTTTGCCTGTTTACCCTCAGATAAAATTTTAAGCAGACAAGTACGCACCATTTCAGGGACCTCTTGTAGGCCCGCCTGAAGCAGGTTCCAAGGAACGCGAGTAGCTGGCTAAAGGCGTGGTGTTATTGGCTATATGGGTGGAGCATGCTGCCACAGTGGTGATTCTCTTTCCCAGAGCGTACAATTTCCTACTGTTAGGGAGAATTTTCTGTTTAGGCTGAATTTCCTAACCTAGTGAGCTTTTCTGGATTTTTGGGGTTTATTTTTTTTCTCCTGCCAAGAGTGAGACTCTTTTACCCTCACTCTTGGACACGATTTGAGTGTGTCTCTTTGATTCTAGATGTGTTTAATGGGCTATGGGGTCTTTTACTCCATAGGGCTTCATGTGTTTTGTGATGTGTGTTACACAGCACCCTCAGTGCAGTAACACAGGGGTGTCATAGTGACCCCCCCAGTATAGAGTCCATACACTGGGACTGACTACTGTCTCCCAGGGCATGTAAAGTCACCACTGACTTTACTAGTCTCAAATTCTGAACAGAACCAGTACAAACCATCATATTGTGGACGTACTGGCCGGGGCAATTCGATTGCCCCGCGGTCTGTTAGTCGAGGGGGCACGTCTCCATCCGCCCTGATAGAGTTTTGGCTGGTGGCAGTGGATACTACTTTTTATATTCGACCGCGAATATATCCCAATGGGATTTCCCATTGTTCGAGGCTACCAACTTTAATTATTTAATTCTTATAGCCTCGAACATACCACCGGTTTATTTAATTATTATTAATTCTTCGGTTGGTATTTTTGCCAGAACTCGGTTCTAAAATGGCGTTTGTGTTCGCTTCTGTGACTTTGTTCCACTATTTTGGCGGGCTTCTCCACAGAAGCCCTCCAGAGTGGTGCCACTCTGTCTGGGGTACTTAGGAGGGGTGGAGGGGGATTTAGGCACCCTGGAATGAGTTGCCTAGGCAACTCAAGTCGCACTCCGTCCCGATTGGCCCAAGTGGTGTGCCGGCCGGCTCACCACTTAGCATGTTTGAGTGACAGCTAGGCTGAGTGAATGGGGGTTTTCTGCATAAAAGCAGGGCTTTGGGGACTGGAACTTCAGAAGTCGGCACAGGACCTAAGAATCCGACGAGGGAGAAGCTGAGCCAACCTGCTACGACGACACCACCGGTGGAGCCCTGCTGAACCGTCTCACCACTTTTTTCCAACGACAGAGGAGATCTCCAGCCCGGAGAGTCTTCTTCCTTCGACTGGTGGGGATAACCAGTCTGCTTCCTTTTTCGCTTCCTGTAGCATCTCGTGGCCGCCTTGCCTGTGCCCAGCACCCCGGCAACCGGGATACCACGTTTTACCACTAACGCGAATCAAAGGGTAGTACCTTTAACCGGAAAACTCCGCGGCTGGTTTCTTCCCTGGCAGTGCAACGACCTTCATCTTTCCTCCACGTTGAGATCTTCTCTTCCTCTGGACGACGCCGCGACTTGCATCCGCTTCCAGGACCAACTGCCCCCGCTGGAGGATCCTTTCCACATAAGGTACCGTGTTCCGCCTGGCTTCCCTTGCAACCGACTGTACGGGGTAGATTTAGTCCCCGGCTTTCGACCCTGGGTTAGCCTGGGACACCCTGGCTAAACTTTTCTGAGCCTAACTAAAACCTTTCTGAACTCCCTGCAAGACTTTTTAAGCCTATTGTCATTGTGTGATCTTGGGTGCATTTGTGCCCTGCTCTCTCCAAGAGTGGGCCCGGCCTATGGACTTTGGCTCACAAGTAACTTTTGACTTTCCTGCCTTGCTTAAGAGTTCCTAAGTATTAGTGTGGTGTATTGTCCTACATTCTGCCCTTTTCCCTCCCTTTTTCGTTAACTTATTGGAGTGCCATCTTTAGTTAAGCGCTCACCTCTGTCTGGAAATAAGTGGTGTTAACTAAGACTTGTCTGATGAGGAATAAGGAGTATATATATAATAATAGTAACTGTGTTTAGAGTGAATTACAATAAAAGTGCTGGAGTGTTTCATTAAGTGTGTTTTTAAATAAATAATTATATACCTTGATACCAAAGGTCTGGTCAGCGTTTACTTGTGCTATTGTATCTGAGTGCCTATTTTGTATACTTTGCATACTGCCTAACTCTTCTTGAGGGAAGTCTGACTGCTCAGCCACAGCTACCAGGTAAATCTGGGTGGTAAAGACTGCTACCAAGTGGGTTTACTGCCAACACCTGTAGTCCTAAATCTTTTGCAGTGGTCCCCAAGGGAACTGCACAGGTTTCCGCCTAACACCTACATTCTTTGTCAGGCGGCACCTGCCTGTGGATGAAGGGGACACCTGCCCTCATCCTTGTCATTGTGAACATCAAAGAATCTGGGGGGTCAGAAGGGGAGGGGCGAAAATGTTTTTCCACCCATGGATTAACTGCCCTAGTGTCATGATGCCTACCCCCGGAGCGCCAGGCCCAGCACCCCCGGGAGCAGGCATCACGCCCCCGGGTAAAAGCCCAGCAGCCCTTTATAGGGGCTCTTTGGACTCTGTCCTGGCGCCGTTGGCGCCAGGCTCATGTTGGGCATCAGTCCTGGCGTCATAGGCGCCAGGCTCATAACGGGAAGTGTTTGGTGCACTTACCTGAAGCAGACCATGCTGCACACTCACCTGATGCAGACCATGCTGCATGAAGAACCAAGCAAAATGAGGCTTAGGAGGGACTATTTTTCTGAAGGAACTATTTTGTTACTTGAGTGGGGCTGTGGAAGAATACTCACCTGGAACTTCTTCCAAAGCTATTTAAGCCACGCCCGGACAGCCACATGTGCTTCGCGTTGTTCTGCATCCCAGCAGCTAAACGCTCACCGTGTCTGCTCCTGCACCTGGACTCCAGCCACGCCCGCCTCGAACCTGGAACACCTGTAAGGGAATAAGAGAAGAGAAAGGTTAAAACCAAGAACTTATTCAACCTTCTTACCTGCATCCGGAATATTCACGCCAGCATTCCTGAAGGAAGACTTCCATTTAAAAGCACCGCGTTGCTCGCTGCAGCGCCGCGCTTCACTCACCTGTTCCCGAGACGCCGCCCGGCTCCATCGCGGCTCTCAGCACCAGTCGCCACATCTCTGCACCTAGGGGAGAGAAGAAGAGACAAAAGGTGAGCAAGGGAACACAAGAGGAAAGCTGAATTTTCAGCCATATTACTTACCGGCTTTTCTTGGTGAACCATTCAACATCTCGGGTCGGCGCCGCATCTTTGGCAGGTACCGCACCCCGGCCCCTATGGGGAAAGGACAAAAGACATTACTGGGGAATTATAAAGACATTTAGAGGGGTCGCCCTCATCACTAACTCACCTGATTTTACCACCGGCAATTTAACCCCTCAACGCATCTTGTTCTGCACCTGAAATAAAGGACAGAAAAAATAACATAAAAGGAGGCTCACACTTGAACTTTTGCATCTCATACTTACGGCGTATCGCTCAGAAAAGTCAAGTGGATGTGCCAGCGCCATTCTGAAAACCAGTGAAGTAACTGGACGAACGCGCGCCCCTGCACCAGAAGCAGGATGGAGAGTTCATCCTTCCAAACCATAAGGTGAGCTTAAACCGTGGGTTTTGGAGGAATCAGAGAAGAACGAAGGGGGAAAGGGGGGAGCAAGCACACTATTCAGCAGACAGTTAATCCCCTTTCTCATCTGCAGAAGGATATTCCTACAGGCCAGACAAGCAAGATTTGGGGGTCCTGTTCAATCGGTGGTCCGAATTCTGCGCATCACGCTTGAAGAGGCCACAGCAACCCAGACCAGCGCCTCCGTGGGAGCCAGGTGAGCGTTACACCTAGTGTGTGAGGGCATCAATAATGAAGGACCAATGCGTCTTTTAAGGGAAGTAATAGGATAGTCTGACTGGCAGGAGGCTTCTCCTTTAAAATGTCTTCAACAAAATCTGAATCTGGCACTGCTTCCTGCGTGGCAATTTGGATGTTTTCGGCGGCTTTCTTTAAGATGGCATTAAACGCCATCTGGTCATCAACAGGTAATGCCCGATGTAATGGTGGGGAGTGGGGGGGTGGCGTCCATACAGAAGGTATCAGGGTCTGGGGTAAGGGACACCAAAGGCAGGTCCGTCCACTGGCTGTTCGTTCGTCTCCCCATCCCTGTGTGCAGCAGGATCATCAAAGGGATCATCATACTGTAGGTATGGGTCAATAGGAACTACATCATCACTAAGGTCAAAAAAACTCTTCCTCATGAAGTTGATCAGAAGTTCTAGGGAACTTAGCCATAGGTGTATAAGGGCTCTTTTGACGAGGCCTTTTAGGAGCAAACTTTTTTTGAAAATTCTACAAATCTTTCCAGCCTGTTCATGCAACCCTCAAACTTCTCTCTGGTCCATGATGAGGAGCCAGAGGAGTGTAGAGGAGGAAAGGGCTCTTCCTGATGATCTTTAGATCATTCTTAGAACGTCAAGATTTCTCACCTAGAGTCTTAGATAAAGATAGAGGACTCTCAGAGTAATCTTTTCGCTCTTCCTGGCGTTTCGACGTGTCT
Source organism: Ambystoma mexicanum (assembly GCF_040938575.1). Taxonomy (NCBI): domain Eukaryota; kingdom Metazoa; phylum Chordata; class Amphibia; order Caudata; family Ambystomatidae; genus Ambystoma; species Ambystoma mexicanum. The sequence continues at coordinate 837,338,222 of NC_090925.1, forward strand.
TTCGAAGCGTCCCTAGCCTTGTCCTTTTGTTTCACCGTCAAAACAATCTTAGCGATACCATCGCTGAAGTCAGGCATTACAGGGAGGTGTTTGGGCTGTGTTGCGGCATAGATTTCGACGCAACCGGGGCCTTGTGCGTCGTCTGCGTTATCTTCTGAGGTGTGGCGCCCTTGCTCTTAGACTGCCCGGATGCATGCCGCTGCTGCGGGGAGGGCGGTCCATAGTCAAAACATTGAAAAACAAAAGGTCGAAAGTCAAAATATCGAGAAAAAAAGGTTAAGAAAAAGTGGCATTATTTTTAATAACATTTTTTATTCGAAATAGGGAGGGTTCCCTCCCAACCTCCCCTTTTTTGTTTTTACCTTTTTTTTTAACATACAAGGGGCAAAAAATAAATATAAATAAAAAAATAAATTATTCGACTTTTTTTTACGACTTTTTTTGGTTTTTTTACTTTTTTGTCTTTTGACTTTTTTCTCTCGATATTTTGACTGCACACCGGGGAGGGCTGCCGATTACGCAGATCGGCAGGTGCCACCTAAATATCCGACGTACCCGTTGGCGCCTGGGAGAGCTTCGACTGACCCGTCCAGACGGAACCAGGGGTTGTGTACTTAGTGTGAATTTTGTGTGTGTCCCTGTCGCTGTGATGTATATTCCCCATAATAGGACTGTCGTCGTGCCTAGCGGGGCCGGGGACGGACGTCGTGGAGCGAGAGCACTCCGCTGTAAGGTCAATGGTGTCCGAAGTGATGCCTTGGTTTTCGCATATTTCCTCATCACACTTGGTGGCTGTGGAGGCAGGGGAGCTATCCTCGGCCTGCGACAGTGTAGGCTGCCCACCACTTTACTCAACGCTCCTTAATAGTCTTGGGACGTAGGAGCTTACAGGCCTCACCGGACGCCTTGTCGTGATTGAGGGGAAGACACTTACTGCACCGATGGTGCTCGTCTTTCCACAGGAATTCTCTCTTACAGGAAGGGCAAAATCTAAATGGTGTCCTGTCCATAGTTCAGGAAAGTAAGGGACAAAGAGAGGGTAGAAGGAAAGACATTCTTGAAAAGAATAGAAACCCTCAGACCACACTCCCAACTGTATAGGCCAGCCAGAAGGCCCGGCCACATGGTCAGCAGGGCCGACCAGAGCACCAGCTGTCAAAGTTCTGTTTTTAGCGGTAGTTCAGGAATCAACCGTCGAAAGGGGGATAATTAAATAAATGCGACCGGAAGTCAAGAAATATAACAATATTGTAATTAGGTAAGCGCACCGCATAAGGCGACCAGCTTGCTGGAGAGAAAAAAACTATCTATAGGACCTCAAAGCATGAGGGATTTTGGGTACACTACACGTCACATTAGGGATAGTGTTACAGGCACGCACATGTCTACGTCCCCTTTTGATTTTCGAAAGACAAGATGCAATACTCTGCGGTTACCACTAGATGTCGGACTACATGCACAGCATGTGATTCTAAGGAGAACAAGCATCAGAAATAGGTTTTATTTATTTTCTACTTGCTCAGCACTGCCACAGACCACGCCCCCATGCACTTCCCCCTCTTCCTCTCCCATGCACTTGCGCGTTCTCAATGACTGTTCCTGTGCCTAGTAAGATTGTTTGTTTTTTTCTCCCTTGTTCCACTCCCTTGCCTTGTCATGCTCTGAAACACTTGTGTACAAGCGTGATACAAATAAAATATCACTAGTGAAAAGTAAATTTGGATGCATTTGGCTATCCGTTTAGAGATTGAAGTCCTGGAGACAGATCCCCCTCACCCAGTTGCTATGGAAGCAAACAAAACAGGTGATCTGTTTCCTGGGTTCAATGTGATAATTCTGCATTTTGAAGACCAAAAAAGCAGATTTATTTTGTCGATTTTGTGCGGTTTTCAAAATGCCGAATTATTAGATTATACTCCACGCGCCCAGCTAAACGTCCTATGAAGCCAATCCCACCCCATACTCCCCTCTGCATTGTTTGCTGCCTTTTATTTTGGGGGTTTCACCCCCGTATTCCCTCTGCCTCAGTTCCCCGCCCCTCGCATTCACCCTCACCAAACAGTCTCACTTACCGGCTTCCAGCACCCTCCTCCAAACATCCAGTCACAAACAAAACAAAAGATACCTGATCCATCCACAGGCTGACCCTCTAGTCAGCCGTGACAGGCCCTGTCAGGCTGACAGCAGAGCCTGTGGTGTGCCTGGAAGGCCCTACGCATTCAGCAGCATCGCAGAGTAAGGCAAGTCAAAGAGGGTAGTGTCAGGGTCTGGTATGGGCTGGGGAAGGTGGGTGAAGGGTACTTTTCATGATCAGTTTAGAAAGACAGAATAAATCGCTTATATGTAGTCTTTCTAAATCGATCCGGAATAGGGTAGGAAAAAAAAACGGTTTCACTTTTTCCCCCCCCCCGTCGTGTTTTAGTTTTGTTTAGGTAGTACATGACCTCTCTTCTAGAGTATGGAGTCTCTTTTCAGATGAATTAGTTTGATATTGGAAAAAGTCTGGAAGTTCAATGGCTTGGTTAAGATGGAACTTGGAGATGAATTTAGTTGAAAAGCGAGCATGGGTTCCAAGAACCATGTTGTCTTTGTGAAGCATAAGGAACAAGTTACTTACCTGTAATTGTTGTTCTCCAGCATGGGTCTGGCATGGATTCACAAGCTAATGAATATTCTGCATCATCAAAACAGTTGCACTTTCAAACTGTACTTCTCCTTTAACCCAATCACTGTCCTCTGGGTCATACTGCCCCCATCCAATGACATTCCTCTCCCCAAGTCCCTCCTCTTGCAGCCATCTTCAGATTTAGTTAGCACGTAAAGGGGCAGTATAACCAAGAGCAGCCGCAGAGGGGTCAGAGGGAGTTTTCGCATGCAAATCCATTGCAGACCCATGCTGGAGAACAATAGTTACAGGTAAGTAACTTCGCCAGCATGGGGTCTGGCATGGATTCACAAGCTCATGAGTAACGAATTCGTAGCAGTACAACATTACACAACCACGTGATGTGGCAAGGCTCAATAGAAGTGTTAGAGAGAATTCCCAGATATGTGCTAATTCCTCTCTACCTTAGAGACCCCCAGCACTTTTGCTGGACTCTAGGACTTTAGTTTTTAACCTTGAGAGAGTGAGACCTTTTTCCCCACACTCTCGTGTATTTTTCTGTGATTTAACAGTTTTTTTGGTTTTGTCTGACAAACTCCATAGGCATCGTCTCTTAGATTTCCCAAAGGTTTAAATACCTTCTCTTTTTTTTCATTTTTTTTTTATTTTGGCTGGCTGACAAAATCAACCTTTAAAACATGTATATCATACAATTCATGTCATACAATTTCGTAACAAATTAAAACATTCACATTTATTTTTAAAACTAAATGATTACATTATAACAACAAATAAGATAAAAATGAAAGAATAAAAAGGCAGATAAACGCAGACTGTGATGGAATAGAATGGAGCAAATCCCCTAGTCACCATCTATATAGATAGCTTCTCTTAGATAAACTACTGTTTCCAAGACAGTAAAGTGAAATTCAACTTTCTAGACCCGGCACACACTATCTTACCATAGGGTGCTGGAGGGGTTACTTACTATCCCCTTTGTCTACTTTCTCATGCAACATTTTTATGTTACTCTTTCTACAATTAATGGCTGGTGGCAGTGGTTTACTTTTAACTACCATTGGGCTGTATTAAGGCACCCATGGGTGCCCATTTTGTCAAAAAAGCCCTGGTCGTCTTTTTTCGCCATTTTTTGCTGGAAAGGTCCTCCTTGAGGTTTACTCTGTGTGCCAAACCAGGTTTGGTCCCTTTGTTCATTTTGTCTTTGGCGGGATTCACGAGTGAAGCCTGCCTCTGGCTCCAGTAGGTCTGGCAGGGGCAGGAAGTGAGGGAGGTGCCCGAAACTCCCTGTGCTTAAGCCCCTTGGTTACAGGATTGCACCCAGAGGTGATTGGCCGTCTGACTGTCCAGCAATGACAGCCACCCTGCTGTGTTATTGAAAGCTAGGCTAGAATGTATGGGAGAAACCTGCATAAAAGGCGAGGCTTGGAAGGCAGAGTTGACCACTGGACGAAGGAATCCGAAGAAGAACTTGGATGAGATGCCTGCTGCAACTCCTGGACTGTTGGTTTGCCCAGTGAAGCCCTGCTGTTGTGCTGAAGCTCCGAATTCACCTCGACTAGAGAAGCCCTGCAAGGACGACTTCTCCCCTTGAGTTGGTGGGACCAATCAACTCTAAAATGAACTTGTTTGGACAGCCTCTCGGGGCTGGCTGTACTTCCACTGCTGCTGCTACCTAAGTGCCAGGGAGAGGAACACCAAACGGAGTGCATCACTTTTAAGACGGACCCGAGCTGCTGGAAGATCCTCCGAGCAGGACTGACCAAGCCTGAGCCACCTCAACAGAGTGCTGGACCTCAGATGCGAAGAACATCCAGAGTGGTGTCCGTGAGACCGCAGTGGTGCTATTTACTGAGACGCGAGGAGCTGAAACTAAGAAGTGCCGTTGAATAGAAGTTGGTCCGTTTCTGTCACTGACCGTCCCGTTGTGTTGCAGGAGACCCCAAAAGTCCTCCCTCTTGTCCACACGACTGAGGCACAGGAACAACAGGATCTGCACAGCCATACAGGAACAGAAGCTAGCTGGAACCATTTCTTCTAACCAAAGGTACTGTAAAGTTTGAGAGGACTTACCTCTTGTTGTAGCCTTACTTGATCTCAGTTGAGACTTGTATTGGTTGCTTCTGTAGAGTTGCTTGCATCTTCTACCTCTCACAAGCCTCCCAGCGTGTGACCCTACTTTGATCCTACTTTTTCTACAAAGACTTCTAAAACATTGTGCAAGAAAGTGCTTCCGCTCACCTAGACTTTTGCCCAATTGACATTGGCTGGTCTGGATCCCTGAATGACTCTTCTCTCCTCTCCTCTGCTCGTTTCTTACCTTCCCTCCAGGAAAGGGTTAATTTACTTTGGGGGGTTCAAAAGTACTTACCTGCTTCAGAATGTGTGTGATCTCTTGTTTTATTCTGAAATCTCACTCATCTCAATATTGTTCTAAAGGTACCAGTGATATATTAATGTCCCCAGTGTCCTGGCTATTTAGGTCAACTGAGGGTGTAGGAAGTGGCTGTGTGTCATCCCAAATGGGCATTTGCTGATTTAGAGAAAAGAGTGTGCATTTTGGAGTGTATATGCATGTTACTATTATATTGCCCCTTCTGAAGAAGGCTTATTCAAATTGACTGTTAAATTAATAATTGTTTAATCAGGAAACCTTGAGTCTAGGTGTTTATTTGGATACTTGTCACCGTGAATCTCTGTGTAACTCCCCTACTGCTCACATTGACCCCTCTTGAGATAAGGCTGGCTGCTCAGCCACACTACCGACCTGTGTAGTACAGACTTATACCAAAGGTTGGGTTCCTATTGCAAGGAGGTCAAGGGTGTTGTAGTGCACCCAAAGGGTACTGCGCCAAATCTTGCCTAAGAAGCAATTAACTCTTACCTCTGGAACAGACTCGCCTCAAGCGAACAGGTTGCATAGCACTGCTTGGCCGAGTCTCGACTCCTCCCTGGAATCACTGTCGATGCAGTAGAACTTCGTGAAGGTATGCGTGGATTTCCACGTAGCAGCCCTGCAGATGTCCAGCATGAGTAGACCAGACAGGAACGCCGTCATCGCAGCGATCGCTCTTGTGGAGTGGGCTCTCGGATGGCTACCGAGAGGTCGCTTCGCCAACTGATGATAGTGCGTCATGCAGTTGGAGAGCCACCTTGAGATGGAAGCCTTGGAGAAGGCCTTCCCACGATTCACAGTACAGAAGTTCACAAACAGTTGGAGAAGTCCTCCAAAACCTCTTCATGCGCGTCAGGTAGAACTCCAGGGCACAAGCAACGCCCAGCGAGTGTAAAGCCCTTTCAGCCGGTGACAAAGGCTTCAGAAAAAAAACAGGTAACACCAAAGGGTACAAAGGGTAGACGCGGAATTACGGCAGGACCTTGGGCGTGAAAGAGGGGGGGAGGTGGGAGGGGGAGAGGGCCGAGGGGGGGGTCCGCAGCACCACACTATTCTTGGAAAGTTAGATATGGCTGCTTGCAGGATAGGGCCTGGATCTCACTCACTCTCCTGGCAGAGGTGATGGCCACAAGGAAAACATTTTTCCATACGAGGAAACAGAGGGGCCTGATGCATAGGCTCCACGTTAAGTTCCCATGCCAGGGCAGGAGCCTTCACCAGCGGGAAAGATCGAAACAGTCCTCTGAGGAACTCCTTGACGAGTCCATGAAACCAAAGTGAAGATCTTCCTGGAGACCTGGTGTAGCTAGAGATAGCTGCCAGATGTACTTTTGATGGAGGCGTGCGCCAGTCTGGCCTTGGCCAAGGATAGCAAGTATGGAAGAATCTGCGGGGCCATGGCCCTAAGAGGGGTAATCTTGGGAGACCGGCACCACATCGCAAAATGCTTCCATTTGTGACCATAGCACTTCAAAGTCGACGAGCCCTGGCAAGGACCTTCCTACAGTCCACAGGCAACTCAGATCCTTTAAACTATAGGGCTGCAGGAGCCAAGCTGTCAGGTTCAGCGATCCTGGGTCGTGGTGAAGGATTGTGACTCCTTCTCTGGTGAGAAGATCAGGAACCACCGGCAGCTTGACCAGAGGAGACACCGACAGGCTGAGAAGGTCCAGATACCAATTCTGCGTCGGCCACGCCGGGGCGATGAGTATCATCCTGCATTGGCACTGTCGGAGTGCATTGATGACTCTTAGCATGAGAGGCAAATGAGGAAATATGCACAGAAAGAAGCCTTCCCACGCGAAGGAGAACAAGTCCCCCAGGCTCCTCGGTTGGTGGAATCTGCTGGCAAGCTTCTGGCATTTGGAGTTTGCCGTCGTCACAAACAGATCTATCTGGGCCTGCCACACTTGACGAAGATGCAGTCCACCTGGTCCTGCCGAAGTTCCCATTCGTGGCAGGAGCGCAATTCCCTGCTGGGGGAGTCTGCAAATGTGTTCTTGACCCCTGCCAGGTGAAGAGGAACGAGGTACATCCTCTGTCCATCGGCCCGGTGCCACAAGTCCTGCGCCTCTTTGGAGAGCGCTGGGGATCGAGTGCCCCCTGCTTCCTGATGTAGAACATCGTGGTGGTGTTGTCCGTAAAGATCTTTACCACCTTGCCCTTCAGAGATGGAAGGAACGACTTGAGGGCCCAGAACACTACCCGTAGCTCCAGGATATTTATATGGAGATAGTTCTCCACCACCAGCCACAGGCCTCTGGCGTGCAGACGTCCGGTGTGGGCCCCCCAACCCTCCAGGGAAGCATCCGTGGTGACCGTTTCCTGTTATGGGGGGGTTCTGAAACCCTGTGCCCCGGGCGATGTTGGAGTGAACGTCCCACCACTATATCGCCCAACGGAACTCCTCGTTGAATGGGATCTTGTCCGCAAAGTTTCAGGACCCCTGTATCCAGCGAGCGTCCAGGAGCTCCTGAAGAGGTTGCATCCGTAACCTGCAGAGCTGGATAAGGTAGGTGCAAGACAACATCATACCGAGCAGTGCCTTGATGGTTCGCACCGTGGCGGTCTTCATTGATAACAGGTGTTGCACTGTCCCCTGAATGGCAGTTATTCCCTCCTCGGAGGGCGAAGCTTAGCAGGAGACCGCGTGGAGTCTGGCTCCTAGGAACAGCGCGCCTCTGCGATGGCATCAAGCAGTACTTCGGATAATTGATGGAGCATCCCAGTTCCGTCAGCAGCTGGACAGTCTCCATGTGTCCGACGGCTAACTCTTGTGAGCTGGACCAGATGAGCTAGTCGTTGAGGTACAGGTACACATGTATCCTGCCCTAGACGCAGATGGGCCGACAGAGGTGCCAGGCATTCGTGAACACCCTGGGGGCCAACTTCAAGCCGAAAGGAAGGGCCTTGAACTGGTAGGGCCGTCCCTGCACTACGAAGCATAGACATTTTGGGAGGTTCTTGTGAATGAGGACATGGAAGTAGGCGTCCTGCAGGTCCAGCAACGTCGAGAAGTCTCCTTTTTCCAGTTGGCCAAGCACGTGAAGCAACGTGACCATCAACATTTTTTGGCACTCTAAGTACTTGTTCAGACGTCGCCGGTCCAGAATGGGCCTCCAGCCCCCGGCCTTATTTTATTTTTTTAACGTTTATTTATTAGTTCTTGCCATAGTCACAGGGACAAGGTAGCAGCAAATCATGCAGAAATAAATATCTGTGCATTTACATATTACATACTCATGCCATAGGGCACAACATCAATTCAATTGAGGGTGGGTCAGGTCACCACATGTGGTAACAGGTAACGTACAGGGTTGCATTAGCATCAAGTATCTGGTACAGATTCGACACTGTCAGAAAGAGCCTGAAAGTAAGTTCGAAAAGGAGGCCAAATGTCACGGGGCCTGGTGTGGACCGGCAACATGGTTATGCATCTCTCCTCCATGTCTTGCGCCCATGTGACTGCAGCAAGCCAAAGCTCAACAGTATGTATTGCAGGCCGAAGCCACAGCAGTAATACATTTCAAACTGCCGTTAACATACATAGGCTCGCAAGTCTACGGCTAGGGTCCAGAATTGATTTGAACTCATGGAAGAGGCAGGTGAAGGGGAAGGACACAACATCATGATAAAGCATCTCTGATATGGCTGCACAGACATTATTCCAATAATGAACGAGTTTAGGACAGGACCAGACCATGTGTAGGTAACCAGCATTTTCTGAGTGACATCTTGAGCAATGAGCTGAGTGATCCCTGGAAATAGTGGGCAATCTATGTGGTGTATAATACCACCTGTGCAGCACCTTAAAGTGAATTCATCGATATCTAGCATTTAAGGACACTGTGCGGGCGCGGCACCAGATAGCATTCCATCTCTCCTCAGACAACTCAACCCCAAGGTCCCTGCCCCAAGCCTCTCGGAGTTTGGTAAGGCGCTTATAGCACAGCGCTTGGGCTGCGCGATACAACCTAGACACCATACCAGATGGACCAGACGCAGTGATCAGGACAGCCACCAGAGGGTCATCAGTGGGTTGCGTAGGGAACTAAGACCATCGCCTCTTAACCGCGCGCCTCAGGCCAGCATACTACAACCATCCAGATGGGAGCCCACCCGTGTTACTTGAATATCGGACCACCCGCTAAATATACCCTGCTTGTATGCATCTCCCAATGTGGATAAGCCCCTATCAGCCCATTTATCAGCCTCAGCTTTACTAATTCGAGGAAATTCTGGTATACAATTCCACAGTGGCAGGTCTTGATGGAATGGGCGGGGCCTGCCAATTCGTTTCCTTATCTTGTCCGAGGCCAGGGCTGCAATGTACGCCGGGCCAGAAAAGGCAGCTTCGTCCCCCAACGGGGGTAGGAAGAAACTGCATAGCTCCCTTGGTTTAACCGCCAGACACTCAATCTCCACGTGTGGAAGGGGAGGGCCCGCCGCCGACCAATACAATGCAATGTGCCTGAGCGACGAGCCAGTATAGGTCAAAGTCAGGGGCAACGATCCCACCCATTTCGCCTTCACCATATTGCCTAATGGCTATCGGGGTATCTAGGAATTTACACTCCCTCTCCGCTGCCACTCTAAAGCCATTGAGTGCATCCCTAAAGTCGCCCATGGTCGCAGCCCATAGAGCAGCTCCAGCTGTTTCAGAGATTTCTCATACCGTTTTATGTCGCTGCATATCGTTTTTAGGATACCTGCCTCTTTGAACATGGCCATGCCCCGGATATATGCCCTAAATCCGTCCCAGAGGACAGTTAAAGAGTCTACAGTGCCAGTATTGATGTCAAAATACTCTTGCACACAGCCGACCAGTTCAGTTTTACACACCGGGTCGAGAAGAGAATGAGAATTAAGTCTCACGGACCTGCACATGGTTACACGTTCCACCCAATCTAGGGAAAGCGTAATTGGAGGTTCTCGTGTGAAGACCAGTGTCAGTGATACAGTTGACCAACTGCCCAGAGACCACCCACAGGTCAATTCTAGAATGGGAGTCATGCAGAGTTGAATAGAACGTGTAGCCTCGGGTTTGCGGGTGCAGCAAACGCCATGCATCCACCGCCCCAAGATCAGCCATCCCATCCAGGACCGCACAGCCGTTCTAGTCATAACTCTAGCCCTACTGCCAGACCTATCTAGGTGAAGATTAAGGAAAGTGTTAAAATCTCCCCCCCATATGATCGGAACCAAGGGGTATTTGCCCAGTATGCCTAACAGATGTGTATAGAATTCAGGCTCATCCGTGTTGGGCCCATAAACGTTAAGTAAGACTACCTCACAACCCATAAGTGGTCCATAGAGCAGCACATACTGGCCCAACGGATCAATGAGGGAGTCCTTGAGGGGTATACAGTAGCGACCTATGGATTAGTGTCATCACCCCCATGACTCTGGTTAGAGTATGTTGTGTAAAATCACTGAGGGCCCCAGCTTTTAGCAAACCTCTCACAACCCAGTGCCTGAGCATTTGTCTCTTGCAGATAGAGGATACGCGCGTTATGTCGCTCAGCATGCAGCTGCAATCTGCACATCTTGGCATAGCTGCCCAGACCCCGTACATTCCAACTCAAAAAGGTTAAAGTGTCAACCATGTTCAAACCACAACAGCTGAAAGAGCACAGATCAACATTGGCCAAAGTGCTGCTGCACTAAAAGTAGTACAACATAGCAGTGCAGTATCCCAGTGACCCTGCTACCTGTGTCAAGTTTTTCCAGAACCTCAAAGACACCCCACCCATCGCTGCCACATTCCCACCAAACTTGAGTGCTCTCATCCCCCCATCCCAACAGTAACTCCCATCCCCTCCTCCCCTACCCCCACACCACTTCCAATCAGAGAGGTGCTAGCCCCACCCAACATAAATATTGTCACATCCGGCTGCAACATTGCCTGGGGGGCTTGCGCCGAACATGAAATGCAACACGATCAAGGGGGATATAGACAAGGCATTATGTGGTGCGTAATATAATTAACGATATTGAATAGTAGCAAGGATAACCAGCTCGCGAGCCAGAATGGCTGTCGGATGGGCCAATCAATATGTTAGCCAAACTGCAAACGCCCATCCAACCCATGCACGCTCAAGGAGTTCCTCGTACACTTACAATGAACCAGAAGCGAGCGGTTCACAGGGGGAGACCCATATCCACTCAGCCGGGGAAATGCTCTTCAATGAACTTGGAAGCTTCCTCAGGGATGGTAAAGAAGTACGTTTGGTTTGAATGTTCGACACAGAGTTTAGCGGGGTAAAACATGTATCTGACCCCTAGTTTCTCGCAGTTTCTTCTTGACGGGTAGGAGTTTGCCGTTCCTGCTGAATAGCTGTAGAAAAATCTGGATAAAGATGAATCTCGGAAGAGCCCAACAGAAGGTCACCCTTGGCCCTCGCCGCCTGAAGGATAGCATCCCGTCCCGATAATTTAGCACTCTGGTTATAATGGGACGCAGAGGGGCACCATGGTTTTGGTTTTGCCATCAAAGATTGTTGGGCGCGCTCAATGGCAAATTGCAAGGAACGTTTTGGAGAGTCTAGTAGAGAGAGTAGCAGTTGCTCGACAGTCGTCCATGGGGCCTTCAACACCGTTCTCTAAGACCCCAATAATGCCTATGTTATTGCACCTGGAACGTGATTCGAGGTCCTCATTCTTCTTGCTAACCTCACGAACCCGTCCGGACAGCATATTCACTTCCGCTCCAAGGGCCCGGATGTCGTCCTCAGACGTCCTGACTCCAGTTTCTACCTCCAACACCCGGGCATCCGTTTTTCAATGTGTGCCTTAATGAAGCTTATGGTCCTACTCATGTCATCTAGCTTGGAATGGAGGGCAGTCATCCCCTCCTGCATGTACTCTTACATCTGTGCCTCTGAGATTTCAGTGGATGACGCCATGGATAAACTTTGTTCCGGTGGAGAATCGTTCACCTTCCGAGTTGTTTTAGCATACAGGTTGATGGAGCTGTGTTTCTTGCCGGTGCCTTTGGTCATGGTGATCTCCGCCACCCAGGCAACAGGGGCACGCAGTTTTCCCCCCACAGGAGAGGAAGATCTAGAACTAGAACAGCAGACAAAGGACAACGCAGGAACCCGGCTTGATCTGTAGCTGAAAGGATAGCTACAGTATTGTGAGGATTCGAGGGCCGCCCGAGCCCGGCAGCGCCAAAGCGGCAGGCCAGAGGTTCAGATGGGCACGTTGCCAGCCCCCCAGGGCAGACAGGGTAGTAACACTCAAGGACAGAGCCTCTGAGGTAGGGGGAAGGTGCTGCACCGCGGCCCACCAGCCCAGAATGAACAAGATCTAGCAGCTCATGAAGGATCGAGGTCGTCGCAGCTGAGCCGTTCGCCATCTCTCAAGTGGACTGTGGCCTCCCTCGTACCACCAGAGGGAAGAAGACTGTGCAACGAACTGAAAGTCAGCCAAGATAGTGTTCAGGGCACGTATAAAATGCATCAAGAACTTGTCGCCCTGCCAGTGGAGCCCCGGTCAATCCGTTTCCTCAGCAGCAGCCGCACAATTCCCAGTTTGAGGCTCCATCCCCCTAGAAGGTCAGACAATCCCCAGGAGGTCATACACTTCAACATCAAGGGAGTGGAGCAACCTAGGCGTTATTCAGGGTGCGCCGTCTAGGAGAGTCCCAACCGTCAGGTATGGTAGATGCCAACCAGTGCGATCAGTCGGTCCACTGTCCCATAAGCGATGAGACCGAAGCCTAGCAGCGCGGGCAACCAGTGACATCGCCTTGTAGGTTGTGCATATGTATCATATACTCTCACAGCAGCCTCTGGTGCTTCACCCCACCTGTTCCCACTATCCTTACGGTCGATGTCGGGCAGAGGGCTCAGCTGGTGAAGTTCTGCTCAATACATGCTAGCGAGCGGCAAAGCGTCTATGCTATACGGACCAATCAGACCCCATAGAGTATCATCCAAAATGCATATGTCTTTATTGATGAGGGTTTAGACTTTGCACATTCAGCAGAGAGATGGCCACACAATCCCGCCTAGGTATTCACGGAATGACTTATGCACCCACCACACCGTGACAAGAAACAAGGGCCTGCAGTCCTCATGGGGGATCGACACCGCAGCACACAGCGCCAACCAGCCCAAGCACAACAAGTCGTGCTGTCCCCAGAAACAGACCGCTGTGCGCTTCAAATCAGTTGTAGGGTAGATAAACGCAGGATTTTGGGCGACAGCCTCACCCAGTAATTAGGATCAATCAGCGCAGGACAAAGTAGTCTAGAGGCATGAAAAAATGTCCACTACGGGGAGAGTTAAGGGACCTCCAGACGTATGCCCCGTAATGTCACTTACTTCAGGCCCGACACAAAAAAAAAAAAAAAAAAAAAGTCACGCGTCCATCAGTCATTAATTAGTCAGCACCAAATCCTGCTGAGGGACCAGGTCCTGCCAATACAGGTGGGGGTGGAATCGGGTGATCCTGATCTGTCCGTCCGACCAACCAACCAACCAACCAACCCCCCCCCCCCTCAAGGCAATGGAGAGTGTAAGCACAGGTCCCCGGGTCCTGTTCTGGGGAAATCCGGGAACGCATTGGTGGGGCCACCGCCGAATCCGGGCATACACCATGGACCGATGCTGCACAGGTGAGTCCCAGATGGTCCGCAGCCAACAGGAGGGAATGTCTCTTTAAGCAGGTCTATGGAGGCCCGCAGCTGAAAGCAACGGCTCATGCAGCAATACAGTGCCAGCTCCAGAAAGGCACAAGGTCCACAGCCCTGTGCGCCTCTGCCCCCCTGCTGGTCCACAAGCCACGGCTCTCGCACTCTCAGGAGGCTGCACACCATGGAAGTGCAGCACGGGCAGGTTTGGCAGGCCCAGCCGGATCCCAGTCCAATGCCGCTAACACACCAGTTGCCCAGCTTCAGGAGCAGCCTGCCGGCCAAGCCAGACATCAGGTCCCGAGCTAGCGATAAATGAAGTCTCGGACTAAATCACGACACCAGCACACATGTATATTAGACAAGGTCTTCCCCTCAATTGGAGCTGCACGCTTAAGCAGCCATTTCATTCAAGTGCAACAGCGCACCCCCGGTCTTCTTTTTGACTAAAAAGAATCTGGAATAGACTCCAGAGCCCTGGGAGTTGCCAGGGAACCAGTTCTATTGCCCTTTTTTCATAGCATGGCCCGTACCTCCTCCAAGAGCTGAGGGGTGTGTGCTGCTCCTGTCGGGCCACTGGAGGGATCTGCGGACACCTGGTTTGAAACTCCAGGGTATTTCCGTGGGCGAGAGCATCCAGCACCCATCTGTCGGTGGTGATCCATTCCCACGAATCGTCAGCCGGCCTCCCGCCAGTGTGCATGGGCCGACATGCTGGCCAGTACAGGCCTGCTTCGGTGCCGACGTCCTGCCTTGCGGGCGACGGCGGCACTGGCCTCCTCCACCGTAGGCCTGAGAACGGCCTCTGTAGGCTCCCTGAGTCTTGGATCTTGAAGTTGGCAGTACGAGGAAAAACCTTTTGACTACCTGCTCGACTTTCCTCTGGAGGAGCCAAAGGAAGAGCGGTGCTGCTGGAGCGTGCCCAGGAACGGGCCGTCTCTGTATCTGCCTTGATGGCCTGCAGGGACTCATCGACTACTTTCTCAAAAAGGTTATCTCTGTCGAAAGGCATTTCCAGCACCCGCGCCTGGACCGCCTGGTGGAAATTTAAACCAGCGCTGACGACGAAAGCAGACAATGTTCCCAGCCTCCCGGAACCCTGCGTCAGCAATGTCCAACGCCACCGTGATGGCGTGATCCAACGCTACTGCCGCAACCCTCTTGTCATCGGGGAGGAACTCCAGAATCGGGCCCAGCTTGTAGCACAGCTCCCAGTCCTACCTGGCTAGGATCGCCAGCGAGTTGGCTGCCGTGGTGGTGGACGCTGCAGCATAATTTACCTTCCTTCCCATGGCGTCCATCTTCTTCCCCTCGCTGTCGAGAGGTACTGAAGAGGAGGAAGGGTTAGCCGACTGTTTCCTTGCGGCTGCTGAAACCACCAAATCCGGTAATGGTTGTGACCTCAAGCATTTGTGTGTGGATTCCGTGACACGGTACTTGTTCTCCAGCCTATCCTGTTTGGCCGGAGCCGTGCAAGCGGTCTTCAAGAGGGCCAGGCCCCCCTCCTACACGTCGTCCAGAAGGCACACCGCCATGATGGTCTTCCTCTTGGCTTCACGCCTTTGGTACAGGAAACCCACCCTCTTGGTTTCCTCTGGCACAAGCTGGAAAAGCTCAGAGGCTTTGGCGACCATGTAATAGAACAACCCCACCTCATCCAGTGGGGACGCCCTTGGCTGTGGAGACTCGCAGCACGCTGCGATATCATCACTGTATCCATCCCTGTGTCCACTGGGGGGTTGGGAGAGCTGAAACGGGGGCGGATGGCACTTCCTCTTCTTTGCCGGGGGCTGATCGGGGGTCTGGGAGACCATAGGAACCGGGCCCTGCGGCATCCTCTTCTAGATCTTCGACACCAAAGTGTGGAGGATTGACCGGATGTCCAGAGATACGTCCCTCGGCTGAGCGGGTGTGATCGGGACTCTAGGTCCTGCGCCGTCATCGCAGGCGTTGCCGTAGTAGTCATCCTCCTACACGTCCTCACAGATCGTATTTAATTAAGCACTCCAGGTCCTCGTCTGTGGACGAAACTTCCATGGCCTAGGACACGGCCTGGGGCTGGTCAGGGACTTCCTTGCCTTTCTGTCCCCCTTTTTCCACCCTGAGGGGTCAGAGACGGCATCCTCTTCTTTGGCATGCCAGCAGACTTCACCAAAGTTACTGCAGCGGTTTCTCACCTCAGAGGCAGGGACACCTTCTGCGATGTGGGGGTTACCTTTACGAGGTCAGCCCCTTTCGCCTTTGTGAGAGCAGCCGCCATCAGCTCCATCGTCGACGAAGACCTCTCCTGAGACACTTGGGCTTTCTTCGGCAGAGATTTCCTTTATGAGGAGGAGCTCAATCGCTGGCTGGCAATTGAGGCGGATGGTGATGTCAATTGCGCCCTGTCCATTGAGGGACCCACTTGCGCAGCGACCCCGATGAAAACGTGCTTAAACTGGTTGTGGCCCGACGGATGAGGCGCTCTCAAAGGACATAGAAGCCCGCTCTTCGGACCAGCCGGTCCTGGGTGGGGCATGACCCTGCTCGGAGCACGGGTCAGAAACCTTGGGGTTCATCCACGCCGCCAGTCTACTGTGCCTATCCTTAGTCTTCTCGGAGAAGCTGAGGCAGATCTCGCACTCTTTCTTGTGGTCCAGATGAAGACAGTAGAGGCATTGGAGGCGTTTGCTGTCTGTCATGTAACACTTGTCTTTACTTATTTACAGTTCCTTATTTTCCTACGCGAGTGTCTTGGCCGCTGTTCTTCTGGATTTCTTTTGCCTCAATATCTTCCTCACTTGTACTTGTTTCACAGTCTCTCATTCCACAGAGACCAGTGCCCCTGATCCCTTGTACCACTTTATCATCGTCCAAACACTTCCACTTATGGGAACCACCATGTAGGGTCTTCCGTTTCTCTTCTATTATCATAGTCTTCCCAAACACTGAGACAAGTATTATCAGCCTTTTGACTTCCTTCAGTATCTTTAATGCTTTTGCAATCACTGGGATCAGTATAAGGAGTCCCCTCTGGCTTCAACATATACTCTTCTGCTTTCACACTGATTGGAGCGAGTAGGACTAGTCCCTTGGTATTGGTTATGTTCAGCGGCTTGCACAGTTACTGGGAAGAGTACGAGTTCCTTGGTATTCGTTATATGTTCTGCGGTTTTCACAGTTATTGGGCAGCCTGCGGTATAGGACGGAGTACTATTGGTAAGGTTGGAAGTGGAGGGGGCGTGGGGGGTTGAGGGCTAGGAAGGTTTACATACTTCGGTTTTCACAGTTATTGGGCAGCCTGCGGTATATGACGGAGTACTATTGGTAAGGTTGGGAGGAAGTGTGGGGGGAGGGGGGGGTTGAGGGCTAGGAAGGTTTACATACTTCATGGTGCCAAGTCCAGAGCCAACACATGGAAAGGATCCCTCGGGACCTCTCCCCTAGTCCCAGTTTCCATTCAATAGTCTGCTGCATAGACCAGGAGAAGTAAGGAACAAGTTACTTACCTGTAACTGTTGTTCTCCAGCATGGGGTCTGGCATGGATTCACGTGCTCATGAATATTCCCCGTCGTCAGGCTGGGAATCCTCGGTAAAGAAAAAACCAGTATCAGTTTCGTTTCTGATCTGTCTTTCGTAGTAACAACCAATCACTGGTCTCTGCGTCATACTGACCACAGCCAATGACTGCCCTCTACCTAAGCACCGCCTCTGGCAGCCATCTTCAGATTTGGAAGCACGTGAAGTGGCAGTATGACCAAGTGAAGAGCCGCAGAGGGGTAGGCGGGAGGGTTCGCATGTGAATCCATGCCAGACCCATGCTGGAGAACAACAGTTACAGGTAAGTAACTTGTTCCTTCTCCAGCATGGGGTCTGGCATGGATTCACATGCTCATGAATAAAGAATACATAGCAGTACACACATGCACAACCACGGGAGGCAACGGCTCAACATTAAGCAGTACATCAAACTCAACATTAAGCATCTTACCTCCTCACCAGGCTCACCTCAGGCGAACAGGTTGCGCAGCACTGCTTGGCCGACCCTGGACTCCTCCCTGGAATCCCGATCGACGCAGTAGAATTTTGTGAAGGTGTGCGTCGACCTCCAGGTAGCAGCCCTGCATATGTCCAGCAGGGGCACACCAGAAAGGAACGCCGTGGTAGCTGCGATCGCTCTGGTGGAATGGGCTCTCGGACGGCCAGGCAGCGGTCGGTTTGCCAACCGATGACAGTACATGATACAGCCGGAGAGCCATCTGGAAATGGAAGCCTTCGAGAGAGCCTTCCCCTGATTGACAGGTCCAAAGTTCACAAAGAGTTGTGACGTCTTCCGAAAACACTTCGTGCGGTCCACGTAGAACTTCAGCGCTCTAGCCACATCCAGCGAGTGCAAAGTCCTCTCAGCCGGCGACGAAGGCGACGGGAAGAACACAGGCAACACCAAGGGTTCGTTGAGATGGAAGTCCGACGGTACCTTGGGCATGAAGGAGGGGTGCGTCCTGAGCACTACCCTCGTGTCGTGAAAAGTCAAGTACGGGGCCTTGCATGAAAGGGCCTGGATCTCTCCCACCCGTCGTGCGGAGGTGATGGCCACAAGAAACGCTGTTTTCCACGACAGAAACTTCAACGGGGCTGAGTGCAGAGGCTCGAACGGAGGTCCCATGAGCTTGGTCAGCACCACGTTGAGCTCCCACGCCGGGGCCGGAGCCTTCACCGGCGGGAACGATCTGAACAGTCCCTTCATGAACTCTTTCACCAGACGATGAGACCACAAGGACGTCCGGCCCGTGGTTCTGGTGTATCGGGAGATCGCAGCAAGATGAATCTTGATGGACGCGTGTGCCAGTCCAGCTTTGGCCAGCGTCAGCAGGTACGGCAGTACCTGGGGAGCCGTAATCCGTAGAGGGTTAATCTTCTGTGCGTGGCACCAGACAGAGAACCTCTTCCATTTGTGTCCGTAGCATTTAAGAGTCGAGGACGCCCTGGCCTTTGCAAGAACCTCTCTGCAGTCGGCCGGTATGTCGTATCCTCCAAACTCTAGCGCTGCAGGAGCCAGGCCTGCAAGTTCAGCGATTTCGGGTCGTGGTGGAGGATGGCGCCTCCTTCCCTGGAGAGAAGATCCGCGTCCACCGGCAGCTTGATTGGCGGGGACGCTGACAAGTCCAGAAGGTCCGGGAACCATATCTGCCTCGGCCACGCAGGTGCGACGAGGATCATCCTGCACCGTGACCTCTTGAGCTGGTTGACGAGCCGGATTAGCAGTGGCAAAGGAGGGAACGCGTAGAGGAACAGGCCCTCCCAGGGGAACGAGAAGGCATCGCCCATGCTCCTCGCCTGGGGAAACCTGCTGGCGAACCTCCGGCACTTGGAGTTCGTCGCCGTCGCGAACAGGTCCATCTGGGGTGTGCCCCACCGTCGGAAGAGGCGATCCACTAGATCCTGCCGTAGTTCCCACTCGTGGCACGAGCGCAGCTCCCTGCTGAGTGAGTCGGCGATGGTGTTTTTTATCCCTGCCAGATGAAACGGCACCAGAAACATCCTTTGGGCGACGGCCCAATGCCACAGGTCCTGCGCC
The DNA here is from genome assembly GCF_040938575.1 of Ambystoma mexicanum. Lineage (NCBI taxonomy): Eukaryota > Metazoa > Chordata > Amphibia > Caudata > Ambystomatidae > Ambystoma > Ambystoma mexicanum. Next base: position 837,357,436 of record NC_090925.1, read on the forward strand.
TCCTTGGACAGCGCTGGGGACCTGGTTCCGCCCCGTTTCCTGATGTAAAACATGGTGGTGGTGTTGTCGGTGAAGATCCTCACCACCTTGCCCTTGAGGGACGGAAGGAAGGACCTGAGGGCCCAGAACACTGCACGGAGCTCCAGGACGTTGATATGGAGGGACTTCTCCGTCGGGAGCCAAAGGCCTCTCGCGTGCAGATTTTCGGTGTGCGCTCCCCACCCTTCCAGGGAGGCATCGGTGGTCACTGTCTCCTGGTGGTCTGGGGTCTGGAAGTCCATGCCCGCCGTCAGATGCGTGCGGTTGCCCCACCACCGGACCGCTCGGCGGAAACTCTCGTCGAGTGTGATCCTCTCCTCGAAGCTGCCCGTCGTTTGGATCCAGCGCGCGTCCAGGAACTCCTGCAACGGGTGCATCCGGAGCCTGCACATGGGAATGAGGTAGATGCAGGAAGACATCATTCCGAGGAGGGACTTGATGGACCTCACCTTGGCCGCGTCGGAAACCAACATCCGCTGTACCTTGCCCAGGATGGACCTGGTCCTTTCCTCCGACGGGGAGGCCAGAAGAGACACTGTGTCGAGCTTCGCTCCCAGAAACAGTGCGTTTTGCGCGGGTACCAGGTGAGACTTGGCGTAGTTTACGGAGAATCCCAGGTCCGTGAGAAGTCGGACGGTCCTTGCCGTGTGATCCAGGGCGAGCTCCCTCGTCTTGGCTCGGATGAACCAGTCGTCCAGGTAGGGGTAGACGTGGATCCCCTCGCGGCGCAGCTGCGCCGCCACCGGTGCAAGGCACTTGGTGAATACCCTGGGGGCCGACCGTAGTGCAAAGGGGAGGGCTTTGAACTGGTAGTGACGCCCTTGGACCACAAACCTGAGGAATTTTCGGTGCCCCTTTAGGATGGGAATATGGAAGTAGGCATCCTCCAAATCCAACGACGACAGGAAGTCTCCTTCCTCCAGCTGACCCAGGACGTGCTGGAGGGTGACCATCCGGAACTTTTGCGCCTTGATGAACTTGTTCAGACGTCGCAGGTCCAGGATGGGGCGCCATCCCCCCGTCTTCTTCTTCACGAGGATGTATCTCGAGTAAACTCCGGAGCCCCGAAGTCTCTTTGGGACGAGTTCGATGGCGCCCTTCCTGAGCATCGCCTTTACCTCCAGGAGAAGTTGAGGGACGTGAAGTTCTTTCCTGGCCACGGGGGGGGACGCGCGGACACCTTCTTTGAAACTCGAGCGCGTGGCCCCGGGCCAAGGCGTCCAGCACCCAACGGTCGGTGGAGATGGACTCCCACACGCTGACGAAGCTCGCCAGCCGGCCTCCCACCGGGGTGCTTCGGTGGGGGCCCGACCCCACGGTCGGTTCAATCCTGCTTCGACGAGGCTTTGCCGCCTTGACCTCCTTGGCGACGACGGCAGGGTCCGCCAGACTTGCCTCGTCCTCTGTAGGCCTCCTGAGCCGACGAGCGGGCAGCTTGACGGTAGGTGGAGAAACCGCCGCCTGAACTTTTGGAGGCGCCCTTGCCTCCGCTGCTCCGAAAGGGCGTCCGTCGTTGTTGCAGAACTCCAAGGGCCCGGGCCGTCTCGGTGTCCGCTTTAATGGCCTGAAGGGAATCGTCCACTGTTTTCCCAAACAGGTTGTTCCCATCGAAGGGCATGTCCAGGACTCTGGTCTGAACGTCTTGACGGAAGTCCGTAGCCTTGAGCCATCCACGCCGCCTAAGGCAAACGCCGTTGCCCAACTGGCGGAACCCAGTGTCGGCGATGTCCGTCGCAACGGTAATGGCGTGGTCCGAAGCCACCTCACCTTCCTGCAGGATCTCCAGGGCCTTTGCCCTCTTGTCGTCCGGCAAGAAGTCCAGTAGGGGAGCCAGTTTGTACCAGAGCTCCCTGTCGTAGCGGGCCACGATAGCCAAGGCGTTGGCCGCTTTAATCGTCGTCGCCGCAGACGAGATGACTCTGCGTCCCATAGCGTCCAATTTCTTTCCCTCGCCGTCCGGTGGGGAAGTCGATGTGGAGGCCGCACCCCCCCGCTTTTTTCCTGGCCGCCGCGGAGACGACGGAGTCCGGGGTAGGCTGCGCCCGGAGGCACAGGGGGGCCGTGTCCGGGACCCGGTACTTCTTCTCGTACCGGTCTCTTCTAGCTGGCGTCGTGGAAGGGTTCTTGAGGAGGGTGAGGCCCTCATCCCAAATGTCGTCCAATAGAGGCACTGAGAGGACCGTCTTCCTCTTGGCCTCGCGCCGCTGATAAAGGAAACCTTCCTTCTTCTTCTCCTCAGGGCAGAGTTGGAAAAGCTCGGATGCCCTGGTGATCATGGAGTGGAACGATCCAATCTCGTCGGGCAGAGAAGCCCTGGTGGGAGGCGACGACGGTACATCCTCGTCGTATACCTCGTCGTCCGTATCCGTCGCTGCCGTGTCAGTCCCCGTATCATCCCCTCGGGTGGACGGGGAGGAGGGCTGGAAGGGGCGCGACGGCTGAAAAGGAGGCGGAGGGTGGATCCTTCTTTTCTTGGTAGGGGGAACACCAGAAGGTCCCGGCTCTGGGTCCCCCGACGGGAGCGGTTCCGTCGGCAACGGTAGTCTCGTCCTTATCTCTGAGCATAAGGACTGTATAGCCAACAAAATGGCCGCCGAGTTGTCTCGCGGCGCTGGCAGAGGGGAATCCGACGGGCGATCAGGGGCCCCGTCGGTACCCTCGACGATGTCGTCGTCACCTGCGTCGGGATCCATCCCGACGGGCCGGTCTTCTTCCACGCCGAGGCCGTGGCTTAAGACTTCGACCAGCTCCTCCTCCGAGGTTGAGGCCGAATCTACGACGACGCCCTGCCCCCCCTTTTTCTTCCCCACGGGGGATTTCACGGGGGTCCTATCGATGGGCACAAAAGAGGACTCCCTCCGAGGTGGCAGGGAGACTCTGAGCCCCGAGGTCGCCACCACTGGTGTAGCCCCCACAGGCTGAGCCAGGGCCGCCGCGACAGTTTCGATAGAGGGCTTGGCCGGATGGATTAAGGCCTTCACCACCTTAGGTGCGCTCACCGCCTTATCCTTGAGGGGGGGGACACTGCCTCGCTCCCCCTCCGATGGGGCCTTCGAGCTCGACCGGGGCCTCTCCAGGAGCTTCGCCGGGTGCTCGGCCTTCCTCTTACCCGACCCAGAGCGTTGGCTCGTGGTTGATGGTGCCGGGGAGGGTGCGCCCTGCCTGGCGCCCGTAGAGCCCGACCGTTCGGCGCTCCCGGTGCCAGCGGACTCGCGGTGCTTTGCCTTGTGTTGGACCCCCGTCGCCGGGGCGTCCTCAAAGGTCTTAGAAGACCGCTCGGTTTTCTTCCTCTTCTTCTCGCCGGACGGGCTCTTCCCTTCCAGCCAGTTGGCGAGACGTTGATGGCGGTCCTTCATGGTCCGCTCCGACATGTTGCCGCAAAACGCACAGTCCTTCTCCACGTGCGTCTTGTCCTCATGTAAGCAGTAGAGACAAAAGGAGTGTTCGTCCTCCTTAAAGACGCTCTGCAGCTGGCATCCAGGGCAGACCCTGAACAGCTTTCCGGGGGTCGAGCATCCCTTCTCCTGGGCCATGTCCGGGCCTGAGAAACTTCTGGAGTCCTCCAAAAGCGTAGCTCGACAAAATCTTCACCCTTGAGGGGCGCAGACGAATCCGACACGGGTCCCCGTTGATCGGATGGAGAGTCGGTGGAGCTTGAGGCTCTTTTGACCGAAAAAACGAAGTTTTTGAGAAAAAACGTGAAAAAATAGCACTAACGCTCGAGAGCAATAGCACGAGGATCCCAACACATGAACGTGCGGTAAAAATCTGAAGATGGCTGCCAGAGGCGGTGCTTAGGTAGAGGGCAGTCATTGGCTGTGGTCAGTATGACGCAGAGACCAGTGATTGGTTGTTACTACGAAAGACAGATCAGAAACGAAACTGATACTGGTTTTTTCTTTACCGAGGATTCCCAGCCTGACGACGGGGAATATTCATGAGCATGTGAATCCATGCCAGACCCCATGCTGGAGAAGCAGGATGCTGATTTAGTGAGTGTTGCCAGACACAAACTGACATCTTAGTTGCGAACAACTGATGCATGTAGCCCTCTACAAAGTAATCTATATCGTCATAAATCCTGTGATGTTCATAACGGCTGCAACGGTTATGAACATCGGAGAAAGGAGTCTGGAGAGACACACCAGCACATGCAGAGCAGTGGAACCTATGGAGCAATCGGGCCCTCGCAAAGCCAGGGCTGCCCGATTCCAAAATGGTGCACCTCTCGTGTAGCTTTGGCCTATGAAGCCAAGGGCTGCCAATTGAAGTCCTGGGAGGCCGAATGGGCTACATAATGGCAGAGACCAACTCATGAGCTCATGCATGTGGTCCCTACTCAGTTTGTTAGGTTTGAACTCACACTGGGATGCAGGCTATAAGTCCAAGGGAAAGCCAAGAGTTCAGAGGCCATTTAGCAGAATGAAGGTGAAGAGTGAGCAGGCCATATAATGGTAGAGAAAAGGGATAGGCACGAGTTGGAGGGAGTGACCAGGGGGAGGAAGGAGCTGAGAATAGGGAGAGAAACAGGAGAGAGAAAAAAGTGGGAGAAGAGCAAGACCATCAGGAGGAAGGAAGGAGGACAAAATGAAGGCAGGCTATCAAAGCCAGAGGAAGGTGGCAGTAGTTGTGGTGAGCAGTCAGATGTAACATCCAGAATCTGCCAAGCTAAGAGGGCCAGAAGCTTGGTAATGGTGTTAAGAAGTCAAAGGTAAAATCAGTGGGGCCAGAGTTGGGGAGAATCCGGGAAATTTCAGTTGAGAGCCATGATGTTAGCTCGGAGTCTCTAAACATTGCCATGTTGATAAAAGTGCCCCTCTGTGACTTGGTATTCAGAAATTGAGTCACCATTTAGTCAGCATCCGGGAGAAAGGGGCACATGTTCTGAAAGTAAAAAAATAATTGAAAAGAACCCTTCAACAGCTTGCCCCCGATAGAAGACTTTTCAGTTAGTTTGCATGCCCTGCAGATGAAAGTAAGCATAAACACTTTAGGAGGCAATACCCCACACTGATTCCAAACTGTTCAATGCAAATGGCTTGGGTAATGTTTATAACCAGACAATGGGCCTCATTACACGGTAGGCGGTAAACCATGGCGCTGTTAGCGCCATGGTTCATGCCGGTAATTTACCGGTACCGCATTGGAGGAAAGGGGAATTACCGCCCTATTCCAAGGTTGGGAAGGCGGTAATTCCTCCTTCATCCATTGCCCTTCCCCATTCCCATTTTTGCCCCATAGGGCATAATGGGAATGGGGAAGGCGCTAATTACGGTACCGCAAAGTGCGGTACCGTAATTAGCACCCCGGTCCCTTTGCGCATTCGTTTTTTAACAAAAGCAGGCGTTAATGTACCAACCCGCAAAGGGACCTCGTAGTAAGGCGGTAAGGGTTTACATACAGGTATCGGTAAACCCTTACCGCTTACCGTGTAATGAGGACCAATGTTTTTAGACTAGGAAGCTTTATTGCTTGGAAGAGCATCATTTCTACAGCTGAGGCCTACTGCAAGAGAAGAATCATACGATGCAACGGCAAGCAGTGCGTTGAGATGGTTTACAGCATTCTGAACTTATTTTCAATGTATTTTGCTCCTTCACATCCTACATTAACTTTTGCCACACAGTATGAATGGCTTGTCATGCTTTGACTTTTGCCCTACTGTATTGTGCTCCTTTGCACTTTATGAATTCTTTGCTCTAAATTGTTTCCCTCCTGTTGTACTGTACTCCTTGGCGCCTAGATTTGCCCATAGTTGTTTGACCCAACACTAACAGTCTTTGTGAGGGGGCAGAAATGTTAGGCAGATAACAATTGTTCACAAGAAGCCATTTTATTAACTTAAAAGGGTTTGATAAACGCCTCAGTATCCCTAAACCAACGAGTATTTCCCGACCTATCAAAATATTTAAAGGGAAAAATGAACAAAAGGAATCTGTCCCTCACACTTATACATACATCAAACACACAAAGGTACATATAGCACGTGCAGTGCCCGTTGGCTTCAGTTCTGTTTTTACGAAAGAAGAATTTATCACATATCTGACGGTTACTCCTCCTAAGAGCGCAGACTGTAACCGCAAAAGAAGAACAAGTTACTTACCAACTGGTAACGTTCTTTCGATTGGATGTTCCTTCAACGTATTCCTCATCTTATATGTATTCCGCTCTCCGGAGATTTTTTCGGCAGAGGGCCCCGTGCGTCGATGTCGTCGAGTCGATGGTCCCTCGAAGGCCTCCGTCGAGGGTGACGTCATCCGGTGTATACGTAGCACGCGCAGCGCCCGTTGGCCTCAGTTCTGTTTTTCCCCCTTTTTATCTTTGATCTTGTACTGTGTAGGTTGTGCCAGGAGACAGGTATGAGCCTTGCGAGATTTGAGATGGCAATAACCCAGAAAAATCTACAGAGGGGCAGGCTGGGAGGGCGATGAGGAATACGTTGGAGGAACATCGAATCGAAAGAACGTTACCAGTTGGTAAGTAACCTGTTCTTCGAATGGATTGTGTCCTCCAACGTATTCCTTAACTTAGATAGACTCCCAAAGCAGTATGGACAATTCCTCTGGAGGAGGGGGTAGATTTTTCGATACTCTTAGATGGCTGAGTATAGTACTGCTTTTCCAAAAGTTAGCTCCCTAGACTGGGAAGCATCCAGGTTATAGAATTTTGAGAAGGTGTGTAGCGAAGACCAAGTTGCTGCTTCGCAAATGGATCTTATTGGAACACCTCTTTGAAGGGCCGTGGAGGATGCCTCTGGTGGAATGAGCCCTTAACCCTTCCAGAGGGTCTTCTTGAGCTAGTCTGTAGCATTCTGAAATGCAAAGCACAATCCAGCGTGAAATTGTCTGTTTTGTCACCGATTGACCCAGTTTCCTTCCTGCGTGACCTATAAACAGCTGGTTGTCAACTCCAAGTCTGGAAAGTCTAGAGATGTAAAAGCTTAAAGCTCTTTTCGGATCCAATCTGTGTAATCTTTCCTCCTCCTTCGAAGGATGGGGTGGAGGATAGAATGCGGTAAGACAATTTTCTGACTTAAGAGAAAATCAGATATTACTCTCGGTAAAAATGATGGTTTTACCCTCAACACAACTCTGTCCTTATGGGACACAGTATAGGATGGCCCAGAAGACAGTGCCTGCAATTCGCTCACTCTTCTTGCTAATGTTAGAGCAACCAAGAAGGCTGTTTTCCACATTAGTAATCTTAATGGACACGTGTGCATAGGCTCAAAAGGAGCACACATCAAGAATTTTAGGACTAAATTTAGATCCCAGATCGGTACCTGAAATGGGTGAGGAGGAAACACATTAGTGAGTCCTTTTAAGAACTATATTATCAAAAGGAATTTTGAAGTAGGAGCATTCTTCCGACGAGCGCTTGAAAATGGAAAGCGCTGTAACGTAACCTTTTATTGTTCCAATATTCAGACCTCTATGTGCTAGGGTCAGAAGGAAAGATAATACTTCCGGAATAGAACATAGAAAAGGATCGACATTCTTTTCTCTGCACCAGTTGCAAAACATTTTCCAACGCCAACGGTTTAAAGACTTTGTTGCTGGCCTTCTTGCCGAAAGCAACACCTCCATAAAGTTATCTGGAAGGTTCCAATCCCTGTATCTCAGCCTTTCAGATACCAAGCATGAAGGTTGAGCGTTTTGACCTCTGGATGGAGAGAAGGTTCTCTCTCTGAGGAAGACATACTGGAGGGCAGATGGACATGTCTAGAAGGTCCGAGTACCACGTTCTCCTGGCCCAATCCGGGGCAATTAGGATCATGCGGCTCCGAAACCTTCTCAGCCTCCTGATGACCTGAGGAATGACGGGAATCGGAGGGAACGCGTACAATAGTGGGAAATTCCACTCCACCACGAACGCGTCCCCAGGGGCTCCTCTCGGGGGAAATTCCATTGAGCAATACCTTTCGCATTTTCGGTTGATTCCGGTTGCAAACAGGTCTACTTGAGGGGTTCCCAAAAGGGCGAAGATCTCTTGAATGACTGCTCAGAGCATCTGCCGTCATATTCTCTTCCCCGGCTAGATGAATTGCTATTAAAGAGATTCCCTCCCGAATCGCCCAATACCAGAGCTGCATTGCTTCTCTGCACAGGGGTAGTAACCCCATGCCTCCTCTTTTGTTTAGGTAGTGCATGGCCACTGTGTTGTCCGTCATTATCAGGACATTCTTTCCCCTGACAGATGGCAGGAAGGCCTTCAGCGCTAGTCTGATTGCCCTCAGCTCTAAAAGGTTGATATGTAGTTTGGAGACCAACGACCGCTGATTGTCAAATCGTTGGCATGAGCTTCCCCCCCCAGGAGTGAAGCATCCGTCACTACTGTGATCTCTGGCCATGGTTGCCAAAAAGGTTCTCCTTTTAGGATGTTCTCTGTACAGGTCCACCATACAAGGTCTTGTCTGACCTTGTTCGGAATCTGAAGAAGATCCGTCATTTGACCCGAGAACTGGGACCACTGAGTCTTTAGGGCCCATTGAAGGGATCTCATCCTCAATCGTGCCACTGGCACCAGAAAAATGCAGGATGCCATGAGGCCGAGCAACCTTAAAAAGTCGTAAGCCTGGAGATTTTGGGCATTTTGGAATTTGGAAACCATCTGAAGAATGTCTTGAGCCCTCGCCTTGGGAGGCGAGCTCTTTCCCAAGGACGTGTCTAATACAGCTCCTATGTACTGAAGCTGTTGGGAAGGTGTCATCTGTGACTTCTTGAAATTGAGGGAGAAGCCCAGTTTGTGGAGGAAGTGGCAGGTGACTTTCAGATGATCCAGTGCTTGCTCAGCAGAGCGCGCTCTGATCAACCAATCGTCCAGGTAGGGGTAGACATGAATCCCCCCTCTCCTGAGGTGCGCTGCCACCACTACCATTAACTCAGTGAAGACCCTTGGGGCGGAGGTCAACCCGAATGGCAGGACTCGAAACTGATAGTGAGTCGCCAACTACGAACCTCAGGTGTTTTCTGTGTTTGAGATGAATCGGCACATGAAAATAAACATCCTGGAGGTCCAATGACACCAACCAGTCCTGGAGTTGAAGGGCCTGAAGGATCTGAGAAAGGGTAACCATCTTGAACTTGTCCTTCCTGAGGAACTTGTTCAAGTTTCTTAAATCCAAGATGGGTCTCAGTCCTCCGTCCTTTTTGGGGATCAAAAAATACGGGGAGTACCAACCCTTGTTCCTCTACGCTGCAGGTACTGATTCTATAGCACCTTTCTCCAGCAGGGTTAGAACGTTTCAACGGCTGTCTCCCTGGTGGCTTGCTTTGAGGTTGCTTTAGAAAAGGAAGGCAATAGCCTTGGGCTATTATTTCTACAGCCCAAACATCTGAAGTTATGGCTCGCCATTCTTGCAGATGCTACGACAGCCTGCCTCCTACAGGTGTTTTGTGGTGCAAGTCCTCAAAGTGGTTTTGTGGCGGATGTTGCAGCTGCTGATGGTAAAGAGGTTGCAGCTGGAGCTGGCTTAGCACGTTTTCCTCGCCCACCACAAGTGGCCTTTCTTTGGCCCCTTTGACTGGCCATTCCTCTCGTCTTCCCGTCTGAGGTGTAATAACGATAGGATCGTCCCCTTCATGATTGCCCTTGCGCACGCAAAGGCTGAGGTTGCCTAATAGCAGCTCCTAAGGATTTTGCCGCTGCTTTTGAGGTCTGCAACCTCTCAAGGCTCTCGTCAGCCTTGTTGCCAAAAAGGTGAGACCGGTCAAAAGGCATGTTCAGGAGGCGGTTCTGTACGTCCGGTGCAAAACCGGACTTCCGTAACCACGCAAACATGCGCATTAACGTGCTAGTGCCCATGGACCTGCTTACACTATCCGCAGTGTCCAAATCAGATTGAAGGGATTCCTGCATGTCCTCCTTTCCATCTCTAACGATGGCTAGAAAACCTTCCCTTTCTTCCCCTTCTGGTATGTGCTCTGCCGCCATCGCGATACACTCCCATAGAGTGTACGAATATTTTGCCAAGGCACATGTGGAGTTGGCAGATTTTAATGCCATGCTCCCGGCTGAAAATACCTTCCGTGCCCAACCATCCACACGCTTATCATCCCTGTCTGGAGGGATAGACGGGTACGCAAGTTTGTTGGAAGCTGTGGCTGCTTGTATGACCAAACTCTCAGGAGTTGGATGTTTTGACAGATAACCGGGGTCGCTACTGGCTGGGCGGTATTTTGATGCAAGGGATTTATTTACCGGAGGAATAGAATCCGGAGTTTCCCAATTTTTGGCCACCCTGTTTTGTAAGGCTACATGAAAAGGTAGTACTGGGTCTTCAGTGGGACCATGGTCCAATATGTCTGTTAAATCGTCCTGGACGATTTAGGCTGGTGGTCTAGCCCATCCCAAGTAATCTACCACCTTGGTCATTAACTGACGCTAAGATGGACTGGCATGCTCTCCTGGATCTAGTCTACCGAAGTCATTCTCAGGAGAGGCGTCAATGCCACTTGCATTGTGTAAAGACTCCACCAAATCCCTCATTCTGCTTTCCTCTGAGATCAAGCATTCTGGGACATTTGGGGTGCCATACTCCAATCCAAAAGGTACATTTTCCTCCTCAGATCTCTCCTGTTCCTCAAAAATTGAGGTCAAGGATTTGAAAAACTCCTTCCTAGGGAGAGGCTTGAAAACCTTATCTGGGAGAGGAGGAGGAATAGGTGTAGTACCAGGCTCTGAAGGAATTACATGTTTTTTAAACTTTTTCCTTCTCTTTTTCTGGCTGCCCTGGCTTAGTTGGAGCCTTTGGCCCCGAGGGTTTCGGCGTCGATAAAGGCGTCAACAGCGTCGATGACATAGTGGTCGTCGACAGGGTCTGCTTCGAGGGCGTCGAGGCGGTCTTTGACGGTTTCCCCTTCGAGGTGCGATAGGTCTCGGACGGCGTTGGTGACCTCGAGCGGTCGACTCGAGCGTTTATTGCTCGGCATCCTGGAAGGTTCCCTATCCTTCCTTTTACAATCACCCGGGCTCGAGGGCACGCGAGTGTCGGAGCGATGACACTTCCGGCCGGCTTCCGAAGAAGGCGCGGACCGAGGCTTCGCCTTCTCAAACACCGCCATCATTTTGACCCTGAATGCTTCCCACTCTTCTGTAGACGAATGTTTTGTGGGGCATTCCATTTTCGGAGACTCGTCCAACGACGAGGTGGAGGGAGACCTATGGCGTTGTTTCTTCGACGAAGACGACGAGCGATGAGAATCGCTTCGGATCTAGATCGATGCCTTTCGCGTCGAGGAGATTTTTCCCTTGGGGGTCTCGACTCGACGTTAGAGGCTTTTCGATCCTTCTGACCTACCTGAGCTTTCCTCTCCTTTCTCGCAAGGCCTTCCCCGTCATCGCCTGACACTTCGAACAGGCCTCCATGTCATGGACTTCCCCGAGACACCACAAACACTCGCGGTGCTGGTCCGAAGATCGACATTTTTGAGCCGCACGACTTGCATTTCTTAAAACCCGATCTCGGGGTCGTGATCGGCGTCGATGACGAGGACATAATTACTTCTCGTTATGTTATATTTCTTGACGGAACTCGAGGCGCGCCTAATGTCCGAAGCAACGTACTGCGGAAAAACTGAACTGTAGCCAATGGGCGCCGCGCGTGCTACTTATACACCCGATGACGTCACCCTCAACGGAGGCCTTCGAGGGACCATCGACTCGACAACATCGACGCACGGCGCCCTCTGCCGAAAACATTTCCGAAGAGCAGCAAAGCTGGATGGAATACATCTAAGATGAGGAATACGTTGGAGGACACAATTCATTTGAAATTCTACTCCGAGATAGGTTTGGAGGGGCGCTAAGGAATACGTGGGAGGAACATCCAGTCGAAAGAATGTTACCTGGAGTAAGTAAATTGTTCTTCAAATTGATTGTGTCCTCCCACGTATTTCTTATCTTTTGATACACTCCCAAAGCAGTTTCTAGTTTTACTGGAGGAGGGAGTCAGAATTTACATGACAATTTAATAGCTTTCATGGGAGTGTGTGCACGAAATGCAACACTGCTTTACCAAAACCAGTTTCTTGACCTGAGGAAGAGTCCAAATTATAATGTTTGGTGAAGGTACGTACAGACGACCATGTGGCAGCCGCACACATTTCTTTTATTGGTGCTCCTCTTTGTAATGCAGGGGAAGTTGCCATGCCTCTGGTCGAATGAGCCGTAGGCGTTGGCCTTCTTGAGGATCTTTTCTTGCCAGTCTGTAGCATTTGGATATTGCCAATATAATCCATCTGGATGTGTGTTTGGTGATAGCCATACCCAATTTGTGACCCGAATAGCCGACGAATAATTTATCATCCTGTCTTAGCTTTGCCATTCTAGTTATAGAGCAGCTTAGTGCGCTTTAGGGTCAAGCCTGTGAAGTCTCTCCTCTTCCTTTCCAGGGTGGAGGAGGAGGGGGGGTGGGAGGGGTTTAAGATGGTAAAGTTATCTTCCGTGTGAGATGAAATTCAGAGACAATTTTGGGAAGAAAGGTATGTTTTACCTTCAGTACCACCTTAACCTTATAAAAAATTGTTTAAGGAGGCTTGCAGGATAAAGCTTGAAGCTCACTCAACCTTTGGGCAGATCTAATAGCTACTAAAAAAAATGGTTTTCAAGGTTAGTAACCTCAAAGGACAGGAGTGTAAAGGCTCGAAAGGAGCACACATCATGAACTTCAACACCAAGTTGAGATCCTAAATGGGGATTTGAGGGAAAACAGTGGTCAATCCCTTTAGAAAATTGACTATTAGAAGTATTTTAAAATAAGAAACTTCTTGTGAAGTGCGCTTAAATATAGAAAGCGCCGCCAGATATCCCTTAATGGTAGCAATTTGGAGCCCCAGCTAAGCTATGTGTAATAAACAAAGATAACACCATCAGGGTATTACAAGTAAACGGATCAACATTCTTATCGCTACACCAGCTGCAGAATGTGTTCCAAAAGCAAAATCTCCATTACATCATCTGGGAGGTCCCAATCCTTTTATCTCAGTCTTTCAGAAACCATGCGTGAAGGCTGAGCGTCCCGATATCCCGATGGAGAAAGCGACCCTCCTCTAGCGAGAGAAGGTCCTCTCTTTGTGGAAGACGTATTGGAGGGCAGATGGACATGTCCAAAAGGTCTGGGTACCACGTCCACCTGGTCCAATCCGGGGCAATTAGGATCATGGATTTCCATCCCTACAAATTTAGGCGATAGGATACTGCTTTTTAAACAGTCCTACCGATTTAGTGGCAACAAATAATTTGTTTTGTAAAAATATATATATTTTTTTGGTCTGGCTGCCTGAGGCCCGGCACAGCATGATCAGCATCCTCTGGTGGCCGTGTTAATGGCCCATCATTTTCATTGATCATTTCGTGCCAGCGTGAAAGAGACACTCTACACTGTCCTGTGCACCCCGTAGCCCAGGCAGTCACTGTCAGCGTGAGACACCGGCCATAGGTATCCCGTGACATTCTCTGGGCAGAGGCTGCTCTCTGCCTCATCGTCGTGCTGTGAGCTCCGAGCTGGCGTCTCTCACTAGAACATCTTCGCTGGTCTCGGTCTCTGCTCAGCTGAGCTGCAAATATACAGCTGCTAGTTGCAAACCCGTCTTCTCCAAAATTTCTGCAGGTACCATTTGTGAATTATTACTTTGTAAGTGTTCAGGCAAAGATGAGGGTGGCAGATCAAAGGAGAGCACTGCGAAAATGACCATGTGTAGTCAGGCTCCGGAGGCACTGAAAAATGAAAAAAGCCACACATAATGCAGTAAATGTGTTTCAACTCCACACACACACACACACACACACACACACACACGTTAGGCTGCTTTTCCCTATTGAAGTTTTCGGGCCAACAGCCTCTCGTGACTGGCTCTCAATAATGTGATTTGGCTCCTTTCCTAGAGTTGGAAAAAGGACTTGGGTTAGTGCAAGAATGCCCCACACTTGTGCAGAAGCAACTTCATGAATGGAGGCACCTGGATGCTTGAATAGCAAGACTTTTGGGTAGGGGCCATGTCTGAAAGCCCAGTGTCCTGTCATCTGGGAGCAAGGGGTAGAATCATGTCAGTGCTGCCTTCCCTCCAGGGCCCGACACAGACCAATTAGCTCCATGACGTAGAATGAAACATAGAAGGAAAAGCTTGACTGAAAGAGCAGAGCAACGCGATCTGGGGCGGCAGGTAAGGAGAAATGGGGGAGATGGAGAGTGGGGGAGGGGTGAGAGAAGTAAGCAGGGGCCAATAGGAAGGCAATGAGCGAGTGCTTGTACAAGAGAAGCCTCAAGAGAGGGGGAAGAGAAGAAATCCAGAAGTTAAGCAAAGCAATGGGAAAAATGAAAGGATCAAGGAGGCTATAGGGGGAGAGGAAACAGGCAGGTGGATGAGAAAGATGCGAGGAAGGCAGGAGGCACTGAGGGGTCATGAGAACAACGGTTAAAAAGCCAAGCAGCAATTAAGGGAGCCCCCCCCCCAGCAACTGCCCCATGTTGCCATTTAGCAGTCTCATAACCTGACAATATATTTATCTCTATATTACTTTTGTTCAGATGGGGATTGCCTTACAAGCTGTATTTGAGGGAGCCCTTGTGGCTGTCACTTCCGTTGGGGTGAGACAGGTTTAATTAGTAACTTTATGACATATATGATGTGTCAAGGGCATGGAAGGCATCAGGGCCTTTCCACTTTTAGTTGAAAGTGGCCATGAGCCTGAGGGAGGCCCCCAGAAACTGCCGCATGTTGCCAGTCAGCAGTTGTATAACACAACAATATATTTTTCTCTATATTACTTTTGTTCTGGGGCTTGCCTTACAAGCTGCAATTGTGGGAGTCCTTGCGGCCGTCACTTCCCTTCGGGTATACAGAAGTGTTATTACCTTGTTGTCTTTTCACACCGGATCCTCCACAGCAGGCACTTGTTCATATAGGAGGACTTATAGCTTTTCAGTGCATATTTTGTGTTTCAGCTCCCTGCTGGCTGGCCATCTCGTGATTATCAGCGGGTATGTTTGAAGAGGAAAATATGTGTTAATGAGGAAGAAGCTGGTCACACTGCTCACAGCTCACTTATTTGGTACATTTCTTTCTAATCATGGGTCGGAGGATTTTTGGATAGGCCACACAAGGCAGTCTTTTCCTGTGATCTCTTCAAGGCCATAGGTCACTTCAGGTCATTTTCTGTGGTGACTGAAGGCCAAAGTTCATGTGACATCATTTCATGGGATCTCATTGTTATGCTAGCTACTATTTTTGAAACTTTAAGATTCCTACAGTTTTTGGTCACAGAATGTTGGCATGTATGGATTTCCTGAACTTTCTCAACCTCCTGATCACATGAGGAAGGACGGAGACTGGAGGAAAATGTTACAGGAGAGGGAAATCCCATTCCACCACAAACACGTCTCCTAGAACTCCTCTTGAGGTAAATTCCCTTGAGCAGTACAGTTCGCACTTCTGGTTGACACCGGTTGTGAACAGATCCACTTGAGGGGTTCCCCAAAGGGTGAAGATCTCTTGAAGGACTTCCTCTCCTAGTTACCACTCGTGGGAGACTGTGCTCTGGCGCTTAGAGCGTCTGCCGCTGTATTCCCCACTCCGGCTAGGTGAACTGCTGATAGGGAGATTCCTTCTTATATCGCCGAGAACCAGAGCTGCACTGCTTCTCTGCACAGTGGTAGTGACCCTACACCCCCTCTTTTGTTGAGGTAGTACGTGGCCAATGTGTTGTCTGTCATTATTGGGACATTCTAGCCCCGTACAGATGGCAGAAAGGCCTTCAACGTTGGCATGGGCTCCCCACCCTGTGAGTGAGGCGTCCGTCACTACTGTCATCTCCGGCATTGGTTGCCAAAACAGTTCTCCTTTCAAGATGTTCTCCCGGCAGGTCCACCACTGAAGGTCCTGTGGGATTCTGCTCGGAAATTGTAGGAGGTCCGATATCCTTCCTGAGAATTGTGACCACAGAGTCCTGAGAGCCCATGGGAGAGATCTCATTCTCAGGTGTGCCTCTGGCACCAGAAAAATGCTGAATGCCATGAGTCCAGGCAACCTCAGAAAATCGAAGGCCAGTAGGATGCTGGGTATTCAGGAATTTGGTCACCATCTGCAGAATGTCTCGAGCCCTCACCTCTGGTGAGGAGGCATTTTCCTGGGATGTATCTAGGATTGCTCCAATGAATTGGAGCCTTTGAGATGGTACCATGTGATACTTCTTGAAGATGAGGGAGAAGCCCAATCTGTGAAGGAAGTGACACGTGGAGCTGATATGTTCCAGGGCCTGTTCAGAAGAACTGGCCCTGATCAGTCAATCGTCCAGGTAGGGGTAAACACAAATTCCCTTTTTGCTGTATGTGTATACTACACAGGTCAGGAGAGTGATTGAGCAGCCAGACTTATTTCAAGAGGGGTCAATTTGAGCTGTAGGGTTTTAACAGAGATTCACAGTGACAGATATTCACATAACACATATACTTAAGGTGTCTTCATTAAAATAATGTATTAATTTAACTGTCAGTTTTAAAATAAGCCTTCCTTAGAAGGGACAATTGGCAACAATAAAATACACTCCTTGAGTTTCAGTTAAGTAGATAACCTTTTGGGATCTCACACACACACACACACACACACACACACACACACACACACACACACACACACACCCCCTACACCCTACACCCTACACCCTAAGGCGACTTCAATAGCTAGGACACTGTGGACATTGATCTATCACTTTACACTTAAATGCAATACTGGAGTTGTGGAAAAAAGGAAAGGTTAGGGAAGGAAACAATGGTTAACACGTTTCTCCAAACAGGTAAGTACATTACAATCTCCCAATGAGATATAGCTTAACCCTTTCCCAGCTATACAAGTAAGTTATGTATGACTTATTGAGGGAGAGATGCACACAAAGTCGGAGGGTAAGAAGACTCTGCAGGGAGCCAGGACAGCCATTGTCAGTTGAGCAAAGTCTAGGAAAGCTGAGGCACTTCTTGAAGATAGCACAAAAGTCTTGCACAATGTTAAAGAGTTTTGTAGCAAAAGGAATCACTGTTGGGACACACCCTGGGAGGCTTGTGAGGGGCAAAGCTGCAAGAGACAGCCAATGCAAGTCTCCAGTGAGAACAAGAAAGCTACACACAACCAGAGATAAATACACCTAGTTACACAGTACCTTGAGTCTGAAGAAAGGGATCCAGCTGGCTTCTGTTCCTGTTGTAGTCCTGCAGCTCCTGTTCCTGGGCCTCAGTCATGGGTAAAAGAGGGAGGACGTCTGGGGAATCCTGCACTACGGTTTGAAGGTAATTCAGATCAGCTGCACTTTGCGGTTTCAGCTACTTACAAATAGCACCATCGCGGTTCTTGGACACCTTGTGGACTCTCCTTGCTTCTGGGGTCCAGCACTCTGTTGAGGTGGCTCAGGCTTGGTTAGAACTGCTTCGAGGGAGTCCGGAAGATATTCTTGCAGCTTGGGTCCAGCTTCAAAACTATGCACTAGACTCTGGTGTTCCTGTCCCCTGGAACTCTGTTCCAGCCACAGCAAAGAAGTACAGCCAGCAGGCAGAGGGGTTCCAGACAAGTTAGTCTTGGGGTCAGTTGGTCCCACCAACCCAAGTGAAGAAGTTGTTAATTCCGGGCTTCTCCAGTCTATTCGAAATATGGAGCTGGGCAAACCAACGGTCCAGGAGCAGCAAGCTTCTCTTCCAGTTTCTTCTTCGGTTCCTTTCGTCCAGAGGTCGACTCTGCCTTCCTTGCAAAAGACCTCGCCTTTTATGCAAGTTTCTCCCATTAATTTGCAGCCTGTCACTCACACAGCAGGGTGGCTGTCCTCCAAGGACAGCCCGCCAGCCAATTACCTTTGGGTGCATTTCTGTAACCAAGGAGGCTGTTGGGGAGAATTCTCAGAAATGTGCTAATTCCCTTCTACCTTAGAGACCCCCAGCTCTTTTGCTGGACTTTAGGACTTTTTCATTTCTAACCTGGAGAGAGTGAGACCTCTTCCCCATTCTCGCGTGTATTTTTCAGTGATTTGGCCTCCGTGTTTCTTTTGACTTTGGAGTCTGACCAACTCCATAGGCATCATCTTTACATTGTGACACCCAGCACCTTCAGTGCAGTGGCACAGGGAAGTCTCAGATTTCCCAATGGTTTAAATACCTTCTCTTGGTGAAACTACTGTTTACAAGAGCAGTGAAGTGAAATTGACTTTACTTACATTTTGTAACTTTCTAGACACAGCACACACTATCTTACCATAGGGTGCTGGAGGTGTTACTTAATATCCCCTTTGTCGAGTTTCTCATGTAACATTTTTATGTTACCCTTTCTACAATTAATGGCTGGTGGCAGTGGTTTACTTTTTACTACAATTGTGGGTTTTGCTTGGAAGGCAGAGTCAACCACTGGACGAAGGAATCCAAAAAAGAACTTGGAAAGGACGCCTGCTGCAACTCCTGGACCGTTGGTTTGCCCGGTGAAGTCCTGCTGCAGTGCTGAAGCTCTGGATTCGCCTTGACTAGAGAAGACCTGCTAAGGACGACTTCTCCCCTCAGGTTGGTGGGACCAATCGACCCCAACACAAGCTAATCTGGAAATCCTCTCAGAGCTGGCTCTACTTCCATTGCTGCTGCAGGAACCAAAGTGCAAGGGAGAGGAACACCAGAATCGAGTGTGTCTTTAAGTCGGACCCAAGCTCCAGGAAGATACTCCGGATTCCCAGGAAGCATGACTGACAAAGCCTGAGCCACTTCAATAGAGTGCTGGACCACAGTTACAAGGAAAGTCCATAGTGGTATCCGAGAACCGCAGTAGTGCTAATTGCGAGAGCTGTGAGGAGATTAAACCGCGAAGTGCCGCTGATCTAAAGTTTGCCCATTGCGGTCGCTGGCCTTCCATTCGTAGTGCAGGAGTCTCCAGACGTCCTCCCTCTTGTCCCCACGACTCAGGCCCAGGAACAACAGGATCTGCAGATCTACACAGGAACAGAAGCCAGCTGGAACCAATTTCTTCCAACCAAAAGATACTGTAAAATGAAGAGGACTTACCTCTTGTCATGTAACCTTGCTAGTTCTCCATTGAGACTTGTCTTGGTTGCTTCTGCAGAGTTGCTTGCAGCTTTGCCCCTCAAAAGCCTCCCAGCGTGTGGCCCTACAGTGATTCTATTTCTTTTTAGAAAGAATTCTAAATCATTGTGCAAGACTTATACTTAGCTGCAATAAGTGCTTCAGCTCACCTAGACTTTTGTTTGATTACATTGGCTGGCCTGGCACCCTGAAAGACTCTTCTTACCTCTGAATTTGTGCTTTAACTTTCCTCCAGGAAAGGGTTAATTAACTTTGCATTGGGGGGTTCAAAAGTACTTACCTGCTTCAGAATATTAGTTTAACCTTTGTTTTATTCCCAAACCCTTTTCTTCGACATTAAACTCAGTATTGCTCTAAATGTACCAGTTATAATAATAATGTCCACAGTGTCTTAGTTATTTAACTCACCACAGGGTGTAGGACGAATCTGTGTGCCACCCCAAATGGGTACTTGCTGATTTAGAGAAACTAACAAAGTGTGTATTTTGAAGTGTATTTTTATGTTACATATATATTGCTCCCTTCTGAAGAAGGCTTATTCAACTGACTGTCAAATACATTAATAATTATTTAATCAAGAAACCTTGAGTGTAAGTTTATTTGAATACTTGTCATTGTCAATCTCTGTGTAAAACCCCTGCTGCTCATATTGACCCCTCTTGAGACATGCCTGGCTGCTCAGTCACTCTACCAACCTGTGTAGTATAGACTTATACCAAAGGTTGGGTTACCTATTTCCAGGAAGACAATGTTGGTGTAGTCTTCCAAAGGGTACTGCATACAATCTTGCCTAACATACTTATTAGGACTATCCCAGTTATATCTTCTCAACATGTATCCTCCTCCCACCTCATTGTGCTTGTAACCTAGATAACTACATCTACATTCAGATTACAGACTCTCCTCAGACCTTGTATATCAGCCTTATCAATTATTGCTCTCTATGTAACAAGAATCACTATTCTGGATACCTTTCTTCAACTTAATCTTCAATTTCATTGTAAAACTGAATCTTGGCTCTCTGCTTCTGATTCTGTTACTCCTGTCTCATTCTTTACCCCTCTTTACTGCCTTTTCCCACTCATCCCGTCCAAACCTCATGGGTGGTGTTACAGCCATTCTACATCACTCTTCAGGTAGCCATCAGATCTCAAACTGTTGTCTAATTTTATGGGACAGAGTGGAGTCTGTTACAAAAAAAGACTGATTTATATGATAAATGTACAAATATTGTTCTCATTGTATCCTCAACCAGTAATAAGGAACCACATCCAACCTCTCTTACCCCATTATTCCAAACACAGTGATCTGGAGATTCACCACAATAAACCTTGTTTGACAACAGATTCATTTCTTGAGTTCTTTGGTGAAATCACACTGTGGGGCAGCAACCACAAGCATTTCACGAGAAGATGGGAGGAAAAAAGAACACCAGAATACTGAGAGTACAGGGCATACAGTCTCTCACCTGTGAGTCCAGGGCATCTAGTTCTTGCACAGACATGGGATAGTTGTCGAGGTACTTGTCCTTGTCTTTCTTGCTGATGGAGTAGTACCCCTCGCTGCGTGCGCAGCCGGTGGCATGTTCCCTCAGACCATCCTGCGATTTCCTCCTTCGCTTTGGGTTTGCAATATTGGTGAGTGGAAATGGTGGGTTAAGGAAAGAAACAGTTTACAGAGGGACTGGATGCAATAACAAGGACTTGAACGGTCAAATAAACATATATGTAACAATATTGATCCAATCAAGGATATATTACACTGAACTAATCTAAAAAAAATGTTATCTGAGGAATTGCATACAATTATGTTTTAATATCTTATATTGAGTTAACTGAAAACATAATGCTGAGACAGCACAATTATTAGCTTTTGAAGTCTTGTAGACATCTTTATCAGATAGTTGCCAAAGAGATGAGTAGCAAAGAAACCCACACTGGATAATACTTCTTCATAGCTAAGCACTTCACGTTTAACTTCACTGGATGGGCCTGCCAGGGTGATGCAGACATGTGTTTTATTTTGAAGAGCTGAAGTTTAATTGCAAGTATTACATTTTAAGCCTACCTGTTAACATCTATGGACTTGACTTGGGGTAACAGATGTAAAGCACAGAGGTAATAATTTCAAGTGGTAGGCTACTAGCCAGGCATGAAACGTTCCTCTGCCCCTCAGTTCTCCACTTGGACACATCACACCATTTCTTACTCGCCAAGAGTCAACTAGCACCAGCAAATAGCCAGTGGTGAGTGAACATTTTAAAGTTGGTAAAAAGGCAAATACTGCTCTCATATTGTGGTTTTTTATTGCATGTGGATCCAAGGTAACATGGGCACTACTTTAAACCTATTGGGTTACATTTTCTTTCATTGCTTTTGTCTATTGTTGTGAACATATTATGTGCAACAGTTGTTTTATAAATAATGCATGCTATCTTCTAGTGTGATCAACAGCAGTCTAAGAATGGTGAATTGGTTAAAATATGTACCATTTTTTCTGGAAAGATGTAAGCCTCAGCAGATAAAACAGCCCTCCCAAACCCACATTCCATGCCTACTCCGTTTCACACAAAGTTTAAAGTGAAAAATCTCTTTTTTCTAGGAGGAAGAATTGTACAGTGTGGGGTTCTTTACTACTCATTTACACTGAGCACCATCTGAAGAGGTCTGCAATTTTGAAAGCTAACTGTGCGATATTTTAATTAGTTAAATAATAGTTAACAAAACAGGGATTTTGAGCGATTTCTAAAATGATCTAGAAAAATGTTAAACTTTTCTTTGCAGGATTAGAAAAATAATGATACATAAATTAAGGAACAGTTTAAAAATGGAACTGTTTGGAAAAATGCATTTGAATACCAACATGATTCTTTGCTGCATGGTTAAATTACTTGAAAATGATATGCAATGCATGGAAAGGATATTAGTATGATGCACCCAGTGTGTGTCATTAAGCCAGTCTGTGCTACTGTCCTCTTGAAGGAGCTTCTCATACATGTGCTTCAGGTAGTACATGTCTTCTACATCAATACCAGAGTTCCAGATGTCGTATAGGATTGTCATCTGCTCAAACTCACTCCGTGGCTCGTAAAAATGCCTGGGTTTGTGGTGTGATCTCAGTGAGCGCTTCCTCCCACTCTCTTCCTCACTGTCCGAGTTTAGGACCTCACTCAGATTGGTAAAAGCTTCCACTAATTTTTCCTCTTCTTTTTGCTTGTCTTTGTGTTTCTTTTTCTTACTTTTTTCTTCTCGGTAACTTGTGGACTTCTCCTCCTTGGACTCTGCCAAGGCAGGCTCAGGTGCAGGCAGATTAGTAGGAGGTAAAGACGCTGGTGTAATCTCAGCTAAGAGACTGAGAATTCCAATCTCTAGCTCTTCTTTCAAGGCTGCTTCTGCTGGGTCTATGACAGACACTACCTCTTCTGGAGCCTCTAGCACTTCATCAGCTGGGTGGTCAGAGAGATCCAAGTGGATGATTTCCTGAGAGTTTGATGTTGCCTCTGCTTTGACCTTTTTCTCAGGGGATGGTGCGGGGGCCATAGCATAGTTGTGTTCCTGAAAGATATACTTATGACAGTCTTGGATCCTGCTCATAGACCCTTCAGCCTTGGAGGCCTCTTTGGCTTCAGAGTTTACTTCATGGGCAAGTTTTCCTTGGGTATCAGGAGTCTTCAAAGCAATATCCGCCAAGACTGAGAGATCTGTTGCTGTGGCTGTTGCCTGCTTGGTTGACAGATGGGCTGATAAGAATGAGGTATTGGCCAGTACAAGTAGGGAGCTTGCCCTGCTCAGCTGCTCTCTCCTCTTTAAGTGCTCATCATCAAGCTCTGGGGACCCTGGGTAGAGCATGTCATGGAGGGATGGTCCAGGGCCAGTTTCTGAGCCGCGGGATCGACTGCGCAATCGTCCACGGGCAGCTGGCTCATCCCAAGGTTTAACCATACAAGCGTGATCCAAAGGCAAATTCCGAATTGTTCTGTGGCTAGTCTTCGGACTGTCCTGTTTAAGAGGGTGAGATGAGATCAGAGGCATCCCTGCATTTTCAGAAGATGAAACTGACGTAGGACTAATACATTGTGAACTTAAATAAGCTTTAGGCATATGGGCCACAGGACTGACTACGCCCACAGGGCTCTTTAATGTGACCTCAGGAATAGTTGGTATGAAGACAGGGGATTTTGCCACAGGGATAGTTACTGTTGAGGATCTCTTAGGAGATGTAGGAAGCAAAGGGATTAAGGACACTTCTGGTTTAGAGTTTTTCTTTACAATGCATGGATCAGATACTATAACAGATAGGTCCTTGACCTTCACAGCAGCCAGTAGAGGGAGAGCTGGCATTACAGCCTTAGGAGAAACTGTCACTGGTAACTCACGATTGGTGTCCTTTATGACAGATTTAGCTTCAATGTAAATGTGAGACTTCACTTTACCTAGGAAATCTGCTTGCTTGCAGGGCTTCATGTTTGTCAAAATGTCTGTTTTCTCTTCGGCAGACACACCCGCCTTCTCTTCGGCAGACACACCCGCCTTCTCTTCGGCAGACACACCCGCCTTCCCTTCGGCAGACCCATCCGCCTTCCCTTCGGCAGACCCATCCGCCTTCCCTTCGGCAGACCCATCCGCCTTCCCTTCGGCAGACCCATCCGCCTTCCCTTCGGCAGACCCATCCGCCTTCCCTTCGGCAGACCCATCCGCCTTCCCTTCGGCAGACCCATCCGCCTTCCCTTCGGCAGACCCATCCGCCTTCCCTTCGGCAGACCCATCCGCCTTCCCTTCGGCAGACCCATCCGCCTTCTCTTCAGGAATGGAGCCAGGCATCCTATCCGCCAGAAGGCCAGGGGTCCCTTCAGCCAAATTCTCTATTGTACACTTCACCTGATCTTCCTCAGACATGGCTGAGAATGAAACTGTTTTTCGTCTCTTTTTGGGTGGCGGCAGAAGTAGAATAGGTGACGATCGGTGTTCCTCTGCTTTGAGGGGTGGGTCCAGAGGTACCGGAACAACCTCTTTCTTTTCCATAGTGGCTGCAATCTGTTCTTGTAGTTTTTCACCTAAAGCAGAGAAAACATAATTTCTTAAGAGTGACTTAGAGCATCCATACAGGACACAGCATATTCAGTACAAGGGTACAGTGGCTTACGAATCTGAGATGGGTAAACTTGCACAAGATATATTTCCATTAGCAGTACTCCAGAGGAGAATTCCCAAGGTAAACCAGAGTAGTGCCACCTGTCTAAAAGATAGCTAGAAAAGTAACTATTTTTCCCCAGCATGGGTCTGGCATGGATTCACGTTCTCATGAATATTCCCAGTCATCAGACTGGGAATCCATGGTAAAAGCAAAAACAGTTTCACTTTCAAAACTGTATTTCTCATCTAAATCAATCACTGTCCTCTGGGTCATACTGCCCCCATCCAGTGACAGTTCTCTCCCTAAGCCCCGCCTCTAGCAGCCATTTTCAGATTTGGTAAACACGTAAAGTGGCAGTATGACCAAGAGGCGGCACACAGAGGGGCCAGAGGGAGGGTTCGCATGTGAATCCATGCCAGACCCATGATGGAGAACAATAGTTATAGGTAAGTAACTTGAACCTTCTCCAGCATGGGGTCTGGCATGGATTCACATGCCCATGAACGACGAATACACAGCAGTACACATTACACAACCACGGGCGGTGGCAAGGCTCAACAGAAGCAATTAACACTTACCCCTGGAACAGACTCACCTCAAATGAACAGGTCGAGTAGCACTGCCTGGCCGACTCTGGACTCCTCCCTGGAATCCCTGTCGACACAGTAGAACCTTGTGAAGGTATGCGTGGACCTCCACGTCGCAGCCCTGCAGAGGTCGAGCAGAGGCACACCAGAAAGGAATGCCGTTGTCGCAGCAATCTCTCTGGTGGAGTGGAATCTCGGAGGCCCGGCAGAGGCCAGTTAGACAGCCGATTTCAGCGCATGATCAAGCCTGAGAGACATCTTGAGATGGAAGCCTTGGACAAAGCCTTCCCATGATTCCCAGGTCCAGAGTCCACAAACAATTGAAAAGTCTTCTGAAAATGTCAAGGTACGAGCAACATCCAGCAAATGCAAGGTCCTCTCCGCCGGTGAAGGGTTCGGGAAGAAAACAGGCAACACCATAGGCTTGTTGAGGGGGAATTCCGATGGGACCTTTGGCATGAATGTGGGGTGCATGCGCATCACCAGCCTCGATTTGTGGAAAGTCAGATACAGCTGCTTGCAAGACAGGGCCTGGATCTCACCCACTCGTCTGGCTGAGGCGATGGCCACAAAGAACGCCATCTTCCACGAGAGAAACTTGAGTGGGGCTTGATGCATGGGTACGAAAGGTCCCCCCATGAGTCTCGTCATGAATAAGTTTAGTTCCCATGACTGGGCAGGCATCTTCACCAGCAGGAAAGATCAAAAAGCCCCTTGAGAAACTCCTTGATGAGTTTGTGGGATCAAAACGAGGATCTTCCCGGGGATCTGATGTAGCGTGAGATGGCCACCAGGTGTACCTTGATGGATGCGTGAGTCAGACCAGCTTTGGCCAAGGAAAGCCAGTATGGAAGCAGCTGTGGGCGCGTGATACTCAGGAGGGATAATCTTCTGCAACCGGCACCATGTAAAAGTTTCCACCTATGGCCATAGCACTTTAGTGTTGACACCCTGACTTTGGCGACTACCTTCCTGCAGTCTGCAGGAGCTATTCCTTCAGATTCAGAAATCCTGGGTCGTGATGAAGGATTGTACCTTTCTCCCTGGTGAGCAGGTCCAGAAGTACCGGCAAGTTGACTGGAAGAGTTACTGACAGGCTGAGTAGGTCCAGATATCAAATCTGCCTCAGCCACGCCGGGGCGATGAGTATCATCTTGCACGGACACTGTCCGAGTGTGTTGATCACATGTAGCAGTAGAGGAAACAGGGGGAGGGGGAGCGTACAGAAACAGAACTTCCAACGGGAAGTAGAATGCGTCGTCTGCCCACCCCATGCTCCTCGGGTTGGTGGAGGCGGATGGCAAACTTCGGTCTTTTTGAGTTTGCCGTTGTGGCAAAAAGGTTGATCAGAAGTCTGCCCCATTTGACGAACTGAAGGTCCACCTGATCCTAACGAAGTTCCCACTCGTGGCAGGAGCGCATCTCCCTGCTGAGGGAGTCAGTGGTGGTGTTCTTGACGCCTGCCAGGTGGAACAGGACGAGGAACACCCCCTGTCTGATGGCACAATGTCACAAGCCCTGAGCTTCCAGGAGAGCAATGGAGATCGGGTGCCCCCTTGCTTCCCGATGTAAAACATGGTGGTGTTGTCCGTGAAGATCCTCACCACCTTGACGGTAGAAAAGACTTGAGGGCCCAGAACATCGCCCGTAGCTCCAGGATGTTGAAGTGCAGATCGTTCTCCTGCAGAAGCCACAGACTTCTGGCGTGTAGCCGTCCAGTGTGAGCTCCCCAACCTTCCAGAGGCGTCTGTGGTGACCGTCTCCTGGTATGGCAGTGTTTGTAATCCTGTCACCTGGGCGAGGTGGGCGCGTACGCCCCACCATCCTCACCTGCCGGAACTCCTCGTTGAGGGGGCTCTTGTCCAAAAAACTCCGACACTTGTAACGAACGTGAATCCAAAAACTCTGTAGGGGTCGCATTTGCAACCTGCAGAGAGGGACGATGTTGATGCAGGACCACATCATGCCCAGCAATGACTTAATGGCCCAAACCACAGCCGTCTTCGCCGACGACAGTCACTGTACCTTCCCCTGAATGGCTGCTAGCTTCTCCTCCGAGGGGGATGCCATGCAAGCCACTACGCTGAGTCTGCCGCCAAGGAACAGCGCATTCTGCAATGGCGTTAAGCAGGACTTTGGATACTTTGTGGAGAACGCCAGCTCCATCAGCAGTCAGACGGTCTCCTTTGTGTGCTTGTTGCGGGAGCGGGCACGTACCATCCAATCATCCAGGTACGGGTACACGTGTATGCCCTGCAGACGCAGGTGGGCCACCACTGCGGCCAGGCATTTTGTGAACACCCTTGGGTCCGATTAAGCCCAACGGTGGGGCCTTGAATTGGTTGTGTTGGCCTTGTACCAAAACCGTAGGAACTTCTGATGTTTCCTGTGGATGTTTACATGGAAGTATGCATCCTCTAGGTCCAACTACGTCAATAAATTCCCTTCCTCCAGTTGGCCGAGAATGTGTTCCAACATGACCATCCTGAATTTCTGGGATTTAGGTATGTGTCCAGAAGACATAGGTCCAGGATGGGTCTCCAACCCCCTATCTGGAATACACTGCTGAGCCTTTGGGGAACAAGCTCTATCGCCCCTTTCCGTAACAAGGCTCATAATTCTAGGAGCTTAAGGATGTGCTGCTCCTGACGGGGAGCCGGTGGAATAAGAGGGCATCTGCGTTGGAACTCCAAGGTGTGTCCCTGAGCGAGAGCATCCATAACCAGCAGTCGGTGGTGATTTTCTCACATGCGCTCATGAACCTCATTAGCCGGCCTCCCACTGGGGTTCACGACAGCAGCCTTACTGTAGCTACTATCTATCGGCCACCTGATCAGATCTCCTCCTGGTCTCGACCACTCAACTACTCCTTCTTAGAGACTTCAACATCCACCTGGATGCTTCCTGCCCTTCCTCTGGACTCTTTCGCGACCTTGGCAACTCTCTCTCACTCTTCTCCCCTCTGGCCCCACTCACTCTGCAGGGCACACTCTGGACGTTCTGATCTCCTCAGACTTTCCCCTTTCTATCCCTCTCGCTACTCCTCTCTCCTGGAGTGATCACTTTCTCCTTTCCTCCCAGCTCACCCTCTCTACCCCACAGGCCAAGCCAATTCCATCACTGCCACGCACCTTCTCGGTCATCCAACCCATGAAGCGTGTGTCAGTTGAGGCTTTCATCGCCGCTTTCTCACCACCCCTCCCCCTTTGACTGAATCACACCCTGACACAGCCCTTTCCATTCTCCACTCTACTATATCTGACACACTATGCTCTTGCCCCTGTCACGAGGATCCGCCTGAAGCCCAAAGCCAAGTGCAACTCCTGGTACGACTCAGACCTCATCACCCTTAAACGCAAGTGCAGGGTGGCGGCGAGGAAATGGCGTGCTTCATGTGCATCCTCTGACAAAATGGCCTGCTGCCTGCTCCAAAGGCAATACTGGCTCTCTGTCCTCACCAAGAAGAGAGCTCACATCCAAGCCCGCATCTCTGCGGCTTCTAACAACTCGGCTGAACTCTTTAAAATCTGCAAAGAACTGGCCAATCCAGCCACAGTCTCTACCTCTCCTGTCCCTTCCAAGGCCCTCTGCACGGCACTGGCTTCTCATTTCATCTCTAAAACTCAGCACATCCTGTCCTCCCTCTCCTCCTCTCCCTGCCTCCCTCTAGCCCTTCTTCGGCCACCTCTACTCCCTCCTTCTCTGCCTTTCCCCTGTTCTCCTCTGACAAGGTTTCTAGACAAGTCTGATATATGAAAGTCTTGTCAAAACAGGTTCATCCCTGTTCCTCCAAAACCATCAAGGAACACATTGACTCACTGGCTCCTGGTTCGGCTGACTTCTGCAACCACTCCTTCCCCCCCTGAAGCACTCCCTTGTGCACCCTCTTCTTAAGAAACCCTCTGCCGACCCATCCTGCCTGGCTAACTATCGCCCAATCTCCATCACTCCTTTCCTGGGCAAACTCTTGGAAAAGCTGGAAATCTCCCAGCTCAATCTTCACACTGAATCTGTTGGTTGTCTCTATGACCAGCAGTCTGGCTTCAGAGCTGCTAGAAGCACGGAAACTGCTCTCCTGAATATCCGTGAAGGCCTGCTCTCCAACCTTGATTCCAACACCCCTTGTGTCCTCATCTTACTTGATCGCTCTTCTGCCTTTGACACAGTCAACCATGCCATCCTGCTCAACCGTCACCGCGATAACCTGGGTATCACCGGTCAGGCCCTGGCGTGGCCCGACTTCTTTCCTCTCTGATTGACCCTCCCAGGCTCAACTTGGGTCCTTCCTCTCTATCTCTACATGTGGTGTTCCCTAGGGGTCTAATCTCTCTCCCTGGCTGTTCAATCAGTACCTGGCACTTCTTGCCCACTGCATTGCCGCGCTCTGCCCCCCCCCCCCCAACTTCCAGTGCTATGCGGATGACACTCAGCTCATTTTCAGGCTACCCTCAGCCACCTCTTCTCCCTCTATCATCTCTGTCCGCCATCCAGGAATGGTATGCCGCCAATGATCTCTGCCTTAATGCCAGTAAGACCGAGATTCTCTTCATCGGCACATCCGCTCCCTTCCCTACCAAGTCCGGCGACGGTTGTGACCTTAATCACTTGGGTGCAGAGTCCAGCACCCTGTATTTCTTGTCCAACCTGTCTCGTTTGGGTAGATCTGTGCGTGGGTTTTTCATGAGGGCCAAGCCCCCTTCCAAAATGTCGTCCAAAAAGGGTACTGACATGATAGTCTTCCTCTTGGACTCTCGTTGCTGGTATAGGAAACCCTCCTTTTTGGTTTCCTTTGGCACCAGTTAGAACAGCTCAGAGGCTCTGGAGATCGAGTGAAATGATCTCATCTGGTGGAGAGCCTCTGACGAGTATACAGGTGCAGTGATTTGTTGTCCGCCGGGACAGAGTCTTCATCTTTGTCGGTTCCCATGGCTGTCGGGACTGTACCAGTGTCCGTGTGTGTATCCACTGGTGGAGTCGGGTCCCAACGTGGTGGAGGGGACTGATGCAGTGGCATCGGGTGACTCTTCCTCTTCTTAAGTGGACGCTGGTTAGGGCCTTAGGGGCCTGTGGCACAACAGATGGCAGTGATGGAGGCAACCTTTGCTGGATCTCCGTCACTAAGGTGTGGAGAGTTGACAGGATGTCCATGGATATGCCCCTCGGCTGGGGAGGGAATGAATGAGTGCTAGGCCCTGTGCCAACTTCCTCCTCGTGGACTGCATGGACGGACGCTTGGTGGTCGTCCCTGGAGTAGATGTCCATTGGCTGATCGTATGGAAACTTGGATGGCTGCTTTGGGGCTTCCTTTTTCCCTCCTGAAGGCTGTGTACTGGGATATGAACCAGTGCATTTCTGCCACCAGGGGTGCCCCGCGGCCTTCACTGCTGCCTTGGCAGCCGTATCATGCCTGGAAGGCAGGGACACTCGCTGCACTGTAGGGACCACCCTTGCTGGGTCGGTACCTCCCGCCGCAGCGGTCGTAGCAGAGGATGTCGACGAAGCGATCGACAGGGTGTTGGCTGCGCCGAGTGAGCCTGCTCTGAGGCCGCCTTCTCTTCCTCTGATTTGTCCCGTAACTTGGCCGGGGTGGAGGATGTCCTCTTTGAGGAGGAACCTGTTGGCAGGCTGGCCGAGGTGGTGGACGGCGATGGCGATCTATCAGACCTGGGACCCGAATCAGTGGTGAACCAGGCGGAATTGGCCTTGTGGTTCTTGGCCTTGTCTTGGACTACCACGGATGGGGCGTCCTTAAAGGACTTCGACCTCCTCTTGGAGGGAGACCACTCCTCGGACCGACCGGTCCTGGGTGAGGCATGACCGAAGAAGGGGTCAGGGGCCTTGCATGCCTTGAGCCATGCCGCCAGCCTGCTATAACTGTCTTTCTTCCTTTTCTTTGAAATATTCAGGCATATCTCACACGCATCCTCGTTGTGGTCCGGGTGCAGGCAGTACAGACACTTTGATGCTTATCCTCCATGATGACGTTCCTTAGCCCGCATTGGGTGCAGGATCTGAAAAGGGTCCTTCCCTCCTTTTTCTCCTCCGTCATGGTCCGAGGGCACAAAGTAGGCCCAAGTCAGCCTTCCATAAACTTTGAACAACGGCCATTGAGGGGCACGCAACTTCACTAAGAACGGATCCCCATTGTCGGACGATGTATATAGGAGCAAAGGGCCTCATATGGGCCAATAATAGAACTTTTCAGTGAAAAACTTAAAAGTACAAAAAATCTTGGAGAGCAACTCGAGGACTCCCAACACTGAAGTGTGCAGTAAATATCTGAAGATGGCTGCCAGAGGTGGGGCTTAGGGAGAGTACTGTCATTGGATGGGGCAGTATGACAGAGAGGACAGTGATTGGTTTAGAGGAGAAATACAGTTTTGAAAGTGAAACATTTTTCTTTTAGCAAGGATTCTCAGCCTGACAAGGAATATTCATGAGCATGTGAATCCATGCCAGACCCCATGCTGGAGAAAAGAGGACAAATCCAAGTAATATTCAAAAACACACCTCCACATAATGCCACCAAGTAAGTACCACTCTGAGATACTAATTAAAGTGCGATTTAAGAGGGGGCGAGGAACACAATCCTTATGAATGCTTTTGTGCCCTGGATTCATTCATGTATGGGCCGATGCATGGAAAGAATAAAATCAAAATAGTTTGGATAATATGGAAATGAACAGTCCCAGTGGGCAATCACCAAACTCCAATCGTGAAAATACACATATCCGAGTGACTACATATAGGATATGTGTTGAAGCAGAGTAGTTTTGGCAATTTGCTAGCTGCTGTGTTTCCTTAGAGTAATATAACCACAAACTAAAAGGTTATGTGAAGAATGTCGCATGGTTTTGTAGTTACACATTACCATTCTGATACATGTAGAAACCTTGGGTTGTGGTGTTTATCACATACAGTTGGTCAAATCCACCACTTTACTCAGAAAACGTGAACTGAAAAGGTAGTAAATAAACCCAATGGCATGTATTTGGAGCAATATCAGACACATCAAATATGCCAAAAAATGAAAAGCTAGATGTACTTCTAGTATCTGTATAACAAATATTTTATTTGTCCTTTGGGTTCCTCAGTGTTATCTCAAATTGTATACTGTCCCGAATATTTGTATGTGCACACAGAAGCCCACCCCCATTCTCGGTCTCTCTAAAGATTTCTATGCAAGCTTCAACACGTTCATAGATCCATAAATGAAGGCATTAGGAGATATGAAGCTTTATGATTCTAGAATGTGGGGATGAACCTCTGTCCTCCTGGAGGAGATTGGCCTAAGAAGTAGTCTGAATACAGCAGAGAAAATGTAGATACCAGGTGTAACGCTCACCTGATTCCCACGGAGGCGCAGGTCTGGCTTCGAGTGCTGATGCTTCTTCAATGGTGAAGCGCAGGACTCTGAAGATGGACAGGAAGGGCCCTCTACTCTGTTTTCTCCGGCTCGCAGGAATATTCCCCTGTGCGTGAAAAGGGAGTATTACCTACTGACTGAGTTATGCTCAAGCCTCCCACTCTCTTCCAACCCTCCACGATACCCTTCCACGATTCCCCGTGAAGTCTCACCTTAGGGTCAGGAAGGATGAGCTCTCCATCCTGCTTCTGATGCAGGGGCGCGTTGAAACCCAGTTACTTCACTGGATTGATGATTGATGGGAGTTCAGGTAAGCTTGGCTATTCAGGTAAGGCTCTGTAAAAGTTCTGTTGCAAGTTCAAAAGTCCAAGCTTAATAATAATGTTCATTGTCTTTTGCAGCAAGCGCTAATGCTTATGTCTTTTTTCCCCTTAGGGACCGGGGTTCGGAATGCCGGAGATATGGCACCGACCCGAAGTGATACGTGCAGTTCCAGTTCCAGTAAATGGCAGGTTAGTTCTGGATGAGCGCTCGGGAACTGACTTTGCATACGCTCATTCAATGTCTTTGTCTTTTTTCCCCATAGGGGCCGGGGTCCGGAAATGCCTGGAAGCGGCAAGACCCGAAATGAAATGGGAAAGACCCAACAGGTAAGTTTTATTCCCTTCCTTCTCTCACCTCTTATTCTTGTCTTTTTCTCTAGGCTCTGGGAAGTGGCTGTGTATCCGGATGATCGCTGCTGAAGATGGAGGAACCCAGGAAAGGTGAGTGAAATGCAGCGCTGCAGCGATCGTAACGAAATGCTTTTAAAAATAACGTCTTCCCTTTCAGAATCGTCGGTGATGTCTCCGTGGTGCAGATTTAGCTGGTAAGGTCTCTTGTCTCCCTTTGCAGGTGACCCAGGATGCCGACGGGCGTGGCTGAAGTCCAGATGCAGGAGCTGACACGGTGAGCGTCCAGCTGCGAGGAGCAGAACAACGCGAAGCGTGAGTTGCTGATCGGGTGTGGTTTAAATAGCTTTGGAAGAAGTCCCAAGTGTGTATCCTTCCTCAGATCAGGTACGTATCCTTCCCCGACCACACCCGGGTGGAAAGTAGTCCCACAGGTAAAGTAGTTCCATTCAGGCCTCAAGAGGGCCTGGATGTGGCAGCATGGTCTGCATCAGGTAAATGCACATTAAAACACTTGAACACATGTCTAGCTTTATGAGCCTGGCGCCTAAGGCGCCAGGACAGAGGTCCAACATGAGCCTAGCGCCTAAGGCGCCAGGACTGCGTCCAAAGGGCCCCAGCTTGGGCCCACTGGCACTCCCCTGGGGGAAATGATGCCTGCCTCTGGGGTCGCTGGGTCGGACCTGGCTCCTTGGAGGTAGGCATCATGACACCAGGCTTGTCTAGCACGCATTGCCATCATCAGGATCATGGTGGATTTGATTCTGATGAACTTGAAACGAACATTCATTGGAAAGGGGCCAAGAAACTCATTCCACCTGCATTATCTGTTTTCATTAGAAAATATGTGTTTTAGAGAGTCAGAAGAATGTAAATGTTACAATGTACTCCTAGTCCATAGACCTCGTTCCTCCATACCTATGGGAGGTTCTTCCTGCGGGGATAGTGTTGCCCTTGCACAGTATAAAACCCTCATTAAGTTCAGCAACGCAGGAGTGCTTTTGTGAGACGCATGCCCAAACCCCTCAGACTCTTCTTCAACTTAGGCGTCATTCTATATCTGCCAAAGCCAAACCCAAATAAGAGCCAAGTTAACAAGCAAGGAGGGAGAACAGGTGTGTAAAGGGAACTTTGGGTTAGGAGTATGGTAGTCACTACACATGTTTTCTTTCTTTATTTAAAACAAACTGTACAGACAAAGCTGTGTTATAATTCCTTTATTCACATTCATACAGTATTATTTGTAATGATGATATTTTTTTATACAGATCTTATAAACTTTTCAAGAATGCTTTCATGTGTCATTATCGGTGAGACATGCCAAAACTAAGGGCACAGTCCTGCATACATTCCCGGAGGATATTGATTTAATAAGAAGATGGCTTACAAATTGCGGCTTTCCAGTAGACGAGATTGAAAGTAGAGCCCAGGCTGTTTTGCGAGACATGACATCCAATCGATTCCGCAGCCTGCACTTTACCGACGAGATGTACGAACAATCAAAGTACACAAAAAAGCGCCGACCCAGAATTCTTTGTGAATTGTTCCAAATGCAATTCCGACTCAATTTCGGCACACGCTGGCTCAGGTGAGTAGTGGTTGATTTATTTGTTATGTTTGTTGGTATGTAGGACAGTGGTCTGCATAAATAAGTATTCTCTAGGATCTCTCGATTTATTTAAAATAGTGCCTTGAAAAGGTAACTTTATGAACGGTTTAGAGTTTTCAGTGTTTATTTCCATCAAAGTTGTATTACTCAAAGCTTCCATAGTTACGAGATTCACCAGAATTTTAAAATGTTTCACTTTAGTATACTTAAATCTATCCCTGCTTTCGGGACCCACCAATAAATCAGTGAAACGTGACCCTCAGTAAAAACGTCCATAGTGCCCTTTAAAAGTTGCATAATGTTTTCGAAATGTGTTGGTTGTCATGTCAAAGAATGTATGTTGAGGCTAAAATGCATGTAACCTTGCACTTTTACATACTTTTTTGATTTTGGCTTTAATGTCACACTTCCTCCCTAATGCAGAATAGATTACAAAGCAAACTACTTTTGAAGGCGACATTATAATCACTATGTTTTGCAGGGTGATCTCAGATCAAGTCCATGTGTCATCTCGGAAGGTTATCAGGTGAAATCTGAAATGTATATTATGACCAAATCATGCACACTGTTTGAGAGTTTGTTCATATGAATTCTCCATTTGTGTTGTAACAACAAACCTTATACTATATGGTTCATAATAATATTAAACTACTTAGTGCGGAAGTGCTCTGTGGGATGAAAGATTAAAATTTTCAGTACGATTGACTTTTGTTTTAATGATTATTCTATTCATGGAATGCACTCAAGATGTGGAATTAAAAGAGGCACATGGACCAGAGGTATCCATAACCTAATATGAAATACAACTGAGCATCATATTGCATTAGGAATACATTTTTATAATGTAATGTTTTGAAGTCTGTCAAGTTGGTTCAGTTTGTAGATATGTACATATGTTTGAGTGGAAATGCAATATAAAAACACTTTTTTTCAGCTTCATGTTGCAGTCGGCAAAGAGAAGGCCACGGGTTTGAAGCTAATAAAGAAAACAAGGCTAAAGAACAAACCAGTTTGTTTTGGGGAAGTTTTTAAGCAGATGTTTTAGTCCATATATTTTTAGTTGGAAAATCATATCTTCTGTATGTGTGCTATACATTGAGCAGGTTTTTCTATGAATCTGTTAAGAGACCCAGAAGGAAGAGGAGTAAAAAGACTCAGACAACAGCTGAAACCAAAGATGTTGCTTGCCAAACGGATTTCACAATGGAGATGGAGCAACTACTATTTGAGGCACTGCGTGGTCCAGTCAATATTCAGACTCGTGACGATTGGCTATTAAAGGAGCAAAAATATATTTTATTTGACAGCTGCCTGCTAGAGATGGTACAAATGCTGAAATGTGATAATAAATTAAGAGGGCACATGGGAGCCATTGGTGAATGTGTTGCGTGCATTGCAAGGCACCAACCTGAAAATCTAGGCCAGCTGTGTCCACCTCCATAATACATTTTAATAGTCTGGTCAACCGAGGCTCGGCAAAGTGCCTGCTGGAAATGTACTTTGTTCAGCAGCCTTACTGTTTAGCGGATCGACTTTCAGTAAGATTTCCAGTTTCTGTCAATTTGTGGGACTTGAGTTCCTTGCTAAACCCCAGTACTACAAATATCAGAGGGAATTCTTATTCCCCGCTATTAGTCATGCCTGGAAACTCGAACAGATGACAATGGACAGTACATTCTCTGTAAAACGTGTGAGGCTAGCTGGTTTGACGGACAGTGCGACAGTCCAGGATTTTCCGCTTAGTACTGCACATACCACTTTTAAGACATGGAAACTAAAAACATTGCGAGTTCGGACATTGTGCAGGTGTCTGAACGTACATCGTCTATGGCCATGGTTTCATTAAATCCATCGAACATCTGGAATGCAGGGGAATGCTATTAGACCTGAAAGCCAGTGACACGCATGTTTCAATAGCCAAGGCCATGCGAGTGCAGTTTCCACACATTTGGCATCAAAAAAAAAATTACAGCGGACAGTAAAAAAAAAATAAAAAAAAAAGGTTCGGAAAACCTTTTAAAGTGGTGTCAGTCTATCAGCAACCATCTTTGGTGGAGCTCCAAAACTTGTGATGGATCTTTCGAAATTCTACTTGAAAAATGGCGCTCATTTTTGCACCATGTTCCAACTTCCACTCATGGACAGAAAACCAACATTTCCATGAATCGAAGGAGCTTTATCGATGGAGCAGGAACGCAAGAAGTGGTTGGTGCCATGTTCCCCACACAAAGCACTTGAGGAGATTGTGTATGATAAAATGCTTTCAAGAGACCTGAAGGGACTCACAGAATTCTGTCATACTGGAGGCGTTCCATAATATGGGCCTAAAGTACAGGCCCAAAAGGTTGCATTTCGGCATAGACGGTATGTGGGCCAGAACAAGACTAGCTGTACTTGCGCACAACGAGACCGTTGGGAGGGAACAAGCGAAAACTGCAGGAACATTGGGGATGCTTTGTTGCCTCATGGCATTTACAAAACTAGGCAAACAATGGGTGGCCAAGCCAATATACCAGGAAATGCATTTTGAATTTGTGAAAGATCCGACACTGGTTGTGTTGGTGATGCATCCCCATGGAATGGATCCCGATTGTGTTCCCAAGACACACAAAATGCCACAAAACATTGCAAACTAGCCTTATCCACCAAAATCAACTTGTTGAAAGGTTGACTTCCAGATTTAAATGATTTGTAACTGTCTTCAAAATTGGCTCGCAATAACATTTTAGATATGTTGTCCAATGTTTGGACATTGTACAGGAACAATCTAATGCTATTACACTTGCAATTTCAATGCTAGAATGTATTACAAAGTATTTAAGTCAATACAATCCGATTTATGATGCATAAATGTACATCTTTTACCTTTCCTTCATTTATATTGCTTATCCTCTGTCGAGAAGACACGTGTCTGGGGTTGCTTTTGGTACTGTTGTTCAGAGGAGAATTGTCATGATCTCTGCTTCCAAAAGATCAGGACTTGCCCGACTCCCTTGGAAGCAGACCCATAACCCCGGTTCCGAGTGCCAGCCAGTCCCAATTGGGACCTTTTGGACCCTGTCCTGGCGCCAGTGGCACCAGGCTCATAAAGATGCCCAGTCCCAGCGCTGGAAGCGCCTGGCTCATAATGCTTGGGTGGACTTACCTGCAGCAGACCATGCTGCTTACTTACCTGCCAGTTGAACCCCTGATCCTCTTCTGTTTGGGACTACTTTTCCTGTTGGGTGGGGCAGGAGCCACTCCCTAGGTTCAGAACACTGGAACTCTTCTGGAAAGCAGGAACTCTTTTCTTAGGCGTGGCTGTGGAAGGAGACACCTAAGCACTACAGGAGGCTATTTAAACCACACCCGATGGATGAATCTTGCTTTGCGTTATTCTGCATTCTCTGCAGCAGAACGCTCATCGTGTCTTCTGCTTCTGATCCTGGGCCTAAGGGAACAAAGGCTTACCATCCTGGAATCCAGTCTTCAGCAGCACCTGTAAAGACAAAGAAAGAACAGGTTAGCACTACGGTCTTCAGTGGCAGCGCATCTCTTACCTGGTCCATCGGCTGTCACCAACGCCTCGCGCTGCATTCCGGCATCTGAAAGACAAAAGCTTACCAGCTCTTCGCAAGCTCCGGAGGCCTTCGGCGCTGCATCCCGCATCTGAAAGACAAAAGAAGGTGCGTTTAAAGACATTGGGCAACTTTATTACTCACGTGCCATTACTCCTTCCCACGCCGAATCCAGTGGGTATTCCAGCACCCTTCAGCTTCTCTAAAGCTCCGAACTTGTACCTGCAAGATAAAAGGGACAGTTAGTGCGCATTGTGAAGCAGGCTACAAGCGCTTACTTACGTGCTTCCAGGCGCTTCTATTCCTCACGCGGGTTCGATCCTCAACTCTCATCAGCCCACCATCCGCCATCGCCGGAACCCTGCAAAACAAGAGATATCATTACAAAAGACTTTTAAGACATTTGAAGTGCCCAGAACTTACCGTTCGTGCAGTTAACGACGGACAGCAGTCCTCTGAGGTCAAGAGGCCTGCACCCTTATCCAATGAAGAAACTGGTTACGGCACCCTGCCCCGAGGCAGATGGAGAGCTTGGCGTTCACTTACCTAAGGTGAGGGTGTTAACCTTTGGGGTTCTACAGGAGAAGAGAAAGGGAAGAGGAGAGAGGCACCCAATAACCCCAGTTCATTAATCCCATATTTTCTATCTGCAGACATCTTACTCTTCTAGTCAGACATACAGTGCACAGCGGTCCAGCCCAAAGAGCCAACCGTGTGTTACACATCACCTTTGAAGATACGGCATTCACCCAGTCAAGACCGGCGCCTCTGCGGGAATCAGGTGAGCGTTACAAGAATTGCCCTAGCACTTCGGTGCTGCAATGCCCAATTTTGTGGGAGAAAGACTGATCTGTAAATGGTATTTAGCATCTGTGAAAGGTACACTGATGCTTTTTGTCTGTCAAACCCTCTACTAGACCCAAACCCCATGCACACATGCAATCCATGGCACTTGCGCTGATGACCTCTGTTGGGTAAGATTTTCATAGTAATGATAAATCTTCCTGACCTGTGTCAACCCCAGAAATTTTATCTTTACAGGTGTATTATTTTTTCAGGAACCTTTTTCCACACTCAGAATATTGTACTGTTTTTATGGGTGTGATTTTTTAGGCTCTCCATAGTGTCTATTCAAAAGTATATTCTTTGAGAACTTTTTGGCAATAAGTGCCTGTTGTTGCTAGGTTGCTCTAGGGGCTCCACTTTTAATTTAACTTTCTCTGGCTAACCTTGAGAGAACTACAGTTCCCAAGGGTAGAAAGGATCTTTGGATCCCTTTTACATTTTATTAAGTGAGACCAGAACCCCCAACCTTAAGTGGAGTGATACATTTATTTGAAATGACAAAAGAGATACTCTGTAACATTTATGTTACACAGACACACTTACCATTAATGGCTGGAGGCAGTGATTTGTTGAACATTTTAACTTACGTGAAAGGCTTACCTAGTCTTCATGTTAAAATAAATTATGTTCTTACCTTTCTAAAAAGGTATATAAAAGGTTAGTTAAATTACCTTAGAAATGTTCTGCCTTTCTGGGAAGTATATGATATGCATGCTCACCGTAATAGCATTTCTGATGATTGTATCTGCTTAGATTCACATGCTGTGCATACAGTCCGACATCTAGTGGTAATGGCGGAGTATTGCATCTTTCTTTTGAAGATTGAAAGGGGACGTCGACATGGGCGTGACTAACACTACCCCTAACGTGATGTTTAGTGTACCCAAAATCCCTCATGAGTCGAGGACCCTCCGATTGTGTTTTTTCTGCCGTGAGGGAGCCTTCTAGTCAGCGTGAGAGAGTACAGAAGAGATGTCCATGTTCCTTCGACTCCATGAGGGTAGGAAGGGTCGGCACATGTGAATCCAAGTAAATTCAATCATCAGACATGCTATTACAGTGAGTAATGCACATCTTCTTATGCTTGTTAATCTGCTTAGAATCACATGAATAGACTAGCGAGCAGTCCCCAGAGATGGTGGTGGGATGTGAGACGGAACAGTAGCAAAGAGATTTCTTAGCACTGATTGTCCCACCTGAGAATCAGACCTCCAGCTTGATGCTTTACAAATGGATTTGAGATGAACATTTGCAATGAATGCTACGGTAGCCTCTGCGCCCATAGTAGAGTGTGCTCTAGGCGTGAAGGGCAGGTCTCTCTTGGCAAGAGTGTAACAGTGCGATGCAGTTCACGATCCATTTTGATATCGCTGATTTAGGGACCAGGTCCCCTTCTCTACCAGCTGCCTTTGAAACGAAGAACTGGTTTGTTTTCCTTAGTGGCTATGTCTTTTCCAGATAATAGATAACTGCTCTCCTGACATCGCGTGTGTGAAGGCTTCGTTCTGCCACGTTAGTGGGGTTTTGGAAAAAGATTGGTAGTTCTATGGATTGGTTTACATGGAACTTTGATATTAATTTAGGCGCAAATGTTGGGTGACTGCGCAGAACCACCTTATCTTTGTGAATCGTGACAAAAGGTTCCTGAACTGAAAGGGCCTGCAGTTCACCAACTCTCCTTATTGAGGTGATCGCCACCACTAAGGCGGTTTTGTAGGTGAGTGCTTTCAGGCTAGCTTTGTGCATTGGTTCAAAGGGAGGCCCCATTAATCTGTCAAGCACAACGTTCAGGTCCCACCTGGGAGCTGCGTTTGATTGAGATACGGGGATAGGGGGATGGATCCTCTTTAGCCCCTCCATAAATGCTTTGATTACTGGAATGTTCCACCACAAAACCTTGTTTTGGGACGTGGTGTACGCTGAAAGCGCTGCTAGGTGGACCTTGGGGAATTGAAAACCAGACCTTAATCTAACAGGTACGTTCGGGACACGACAATATGTTTTGGTGTGCAATCAACAGAATTGATGCCCTTGTTATTACATCAGATAAAAAAGCGTTCCCATTTACTGGAGTAGCAGTGTCTGGTGTTAGGTTTCCGTGCTTACCAGAGTATATCCATACATCTTTGAGGAAGTTGGAGGTGCCCGAACTCTATGATCTCAGGAGCCAGGCTGCTAAATTGAGAGTTTGAGGGCATGGCTGTAGTGTCTCTCCCTTGTCTTGAGATAGCATGTTGTAAGGGCATGGCAGTTTCATGGGAAGGGAGACTGACATTGCCATGAGATGGGAGAACCAAGGTTGGCAGGCCAATATCGGGGCCACCAGAATCATCCAGACTGGCTCTTGGTACATCTTGTGCACTAGTCTGTTGAGCAGGGGAATGGGGGAGGTGGGGTGGCATAGACACATGTTCCTGACAATGTTATCCAGACAGTTCACCTTGGAGCGGTTCGGAGGGTACCTGGAGACGTAATCAGGCCATTGTGTGTTCTCCAGAGTTGCGAACAGGTCGGTCTCCGGGTAGCCCCAGTCTGCAAAGACGTGGAGTATAACGTCCTCGTGTAGTTGCCATTCGTACTCTACGGGAAGGGGGAAGTCTCTGCTGAATACATCTGCCATAAGATTGAGTTCTCCTGGAACATATTGTGACAGGAGGAACATCTTGTGTTAGAGAGCCAATTTCCATATGTTCTGTGACAGTTTGGACAGCTGTAGAGAGCGAGTGCCCCCCTGTTTGCTCAGGTAATACATGGCAGTAGTACTGTCCATGAGGACTAGAACTGTCTTCCCCTCGAGGTGTGTTTGGAAAAGGCTTCAGGGCCTTGACTACTGCTAGCAATTCCACCAGGTTTATGTGATTGGAAGCTACCGCTGGGGACCACACGCTGTGCGCTGTCTATTGAAGGGGGTGAGCCCTCCACCCCATTAGAGACGAGTCTGTGATAAGAGTGGCTTCTACTGCGGGGGCGGCGAAGGTTTTGCCTGCACAAGGTTCTCCCTTGACCACCACTGCAGAGACTGAACAAGTGCTGCTCAGACAACCACTAGATCGTCCCATTGTCCGCTGGTCTGATACCATTGGCACAGAGCCACTCTTGGATGGGGCACATGCGCAAACGAGCATGAGGAACTAGGTAAATGCAGGAGGCCATAATTCCTAACAGTTGCTTGGCTTTGCGTACGGTAACCTTGTGACTGGGTAAAGAGTGAGGGATCTGGAACAGCATTTTTTTGAACCATCTCACTGGAGGGAAAACAAGACCGTCTTTGGTCCGAATTAGAGCCCCCCAAAACTGTTTTACTTGGCTGTGGTCTGGACTGGACTTTTTCTTGTTGATCGAAAAGCCCAGGCTAAAGAGGAGATCTACCGTTTTCTGGGTATTTATTCAGAATGTTCGGTCCGAACCCCCTGTTATGAGTCAGTCGTCAAGGTAAGGATAGACTGGAATGGACTGCCTGAGCAGCTGAGCAGCTACTACCACCAGTACCTTTGTGAACATCCGTGAAGTTGAGGCGATGCCGAAGGGAAGAACCTTGAACTGATAGTGGGTGTCCTCCATCATGAAGCTTAGGTACTTTCTGTGTGCTGGCAACATTGAAATAGAAAGGATGCATCTTTCATATCCAATGTGGCCATGTAATCCCCCTGCACCAGCAGTGGGATTACTTCTTGCAATGTTGTCAATCAGAATGTTTGCGGTTTGACATATTTGTTCTCTGGGCACTGATCTAACACAGGGTGCATGGTGAGATCCTTTTTGGGTACAAGGACGTACACTGATTAAATACCCTTGTTTACCTGATAAATGGAGATTACTTCTAAGGCACCCTTTTCCAGAAGGATTTGCCCCTCTTAAAGCAGGATTTGCAGGTGTGCTGGTGATAGGCGTCTGCTCTTTGGTGGGTGATATCGAGGTGGCCGGTGACACTATGCAATAACCGTGGATGATGGTCTTTAGCGCCCATGGTCTGATGTGATCCCCTCTCATGCTTGAATGAATGATGACAAACGTCCTCCGACTGGGGAGACATGGGAGGGGACCCGGACTGGCGAGTCACTTTGATGTGGAGGCCGGGGAGCATCTTGGGGTGGAGTTTCTGCCTCTACCCTTGCCTCTGCGCTGTCCTCTTTACTGATACTGGCTGTGGCCAGATGAGCTTTGTCCAGAGGACCATCGGGTACCTTCAGTGCCATATTGACCATGGGCAGATCGGGAGAAGGACTGGCTTCAAAAGGAACGATTAGAGTTTCAACCTCCCCGCTGTTGGAAAGGCTTGGCCGTAAACTGGTTGAGCGACTTCAGGGTCTTGTGTTCTTTTTTAGCCCTCTCCAAAGGAGTCGAAGAGAAGTAGTGAAGACTAGACGACCATCGGTCGTGGGACAAAGAATTAATGATTTGAAAAACAGAGTGGAAACCACCCTGTAACACCCAGCTCTCACTGCTTGCCTTGTATCATGAGGCTAAATTCAGTACTTGAAGCTCAATTACATTCTTTGTAAAATCAGTTAATTGGTTTTTGTAGAATTCATTGAATTATTTGATTTATTTCTTTCGAAAAAATACGATTTTAGCCACTTGGTTTATCAAAGCTTTTACTGAGGAGATTGTGTTCAAATCACACAATGCATAAGGCGTTTTCCCAATCCCTCTACTCAAAATCACAGTTCTTGCCAATGCATTTAGGTGTCTAGCACCATCTTCAGGGCTAAATTATAGCATAAATTAACATCATACATATATAACAAATGTAATTAATAAATGTACATACCAGCAATGAGATTAATTCCATCCCATAAAAAAGAGGAAAAAAATATAATGCGTATGTTAGTACCATTATGTGTGCCACAGTTTTTGTCTTTATCTTTACTGAACGTATGCATACAAAATACAACCGTTAGGAGCCTATATTGATTATTTCTTACAAACTTGTACGTACGTCAAAGATACAACACACTTCTTGAAATATCTGAAATGAAAGGGGTAAAAAGCATGTCATTGCAGACATGAAATCTATCCCATGGCTCCAGTTGGCTACATGGATCAATCCCTTGCATCACTTGACTGTTTTGGACCGGCACAACCGATACCTTTTATGCAGGGAAATCCCATAAAGGTATTCGATGTTGGCTGGGTTAGGCCTGCGCTCCCCAGCTATTCTCATCTTTTGAAAACTGCTCTGCCGCCAAGGGCACATCCTACTCTAATATTGGGAACCCATTCTTCATCGCTTCAGGCCCATTCCTGACTTCCTACAGCATTCCCAAGAAGAACTGCTTTTTGCTTCACCGGCACGATCATGCGCTTTCATGCACTACTGCAATTTTGAGCAGAAGGCTGCCCAGTTCTCAGGGCTGGACTAGAAAGTTAGGGAACGACTCAGAGAAATTGTCTAATGCTCCTAGCATGTTAAGCAACCCTTCGGTTTACAGGTTGTGGCTCTGTTTTCCTCATTTGTCGCATTATGAAGCATATTGCATACAT
This sequence comes from Ambystoma mexicanum, assembly GCF_040938575.1. Classification (NCBI taxonomy): domain Eukaryota; kingdom Metazoa; phylum Chordata; class Amphibia; order Caudata; family Ambystomatidae; genus Ambystoma; species Ambystoma mexicanum. The sequence continues at coordinate 837,401,788 of NC_090925.1, forward strand.
GCTGTATAGTAGAGTATTGTGCGTGGTAACTGTTTTCGCATTACTAAAGTTTATTTGTATCTGTTGGTCCTGTCGGCAGTAAATGTATAGATATCTTTCATATACACTTGCCTAAGAGTAATTTGTGGTTTGTTGCTGTGTGTGTGTGCTCATTGTGGGATTCCGATCACCATCACCCCTCCTGAGACTTGGTCTACCTAGATTGTTCTGGCTTGTCCAGAAAGTTCCCTTGTTTCACTAAACCGAGGGTGGCCTCCTAAATATTGGCTAATCAGGTAAAAGTTTACAAATGCATCTCAACACCCTCCTCCAGTATTTGTACACCCATAGGTCTTCCTTCCTTCCCCTATGCAATAGCACAGCCGATAGACACAAGGCCTAGTCGGAGCATGAATGTAACTTTAGTATGGGCACGTAATCTCACCTGTCTCGCATAAAGGTAGAGAGGGCTGCCTCAGGTGCGCAAGGAAGTATGAACGGACATGCATGAATTATAGTAAGCTCTGTGCAATAGGAGGACGCTCACACCATAATGAATACAACCCTCTAGGGAAAGAAGCCAAGAGATGGCTTGCAAGGATAACAAGGTTTAATCGTACAGAATACTAAAAATATCAGCAAAGGACTCTGCTGCTCGAGAACGTCGGACACCAGAATGAATGTTGGTGCCTTTTGAGAGGCCACAGTTCATTAATGACATCACGTATAGGGTCTGAACCCACACAGTTGATTGGTTAAAACAGTATACAAGATCCTGCTCCTTGAGGATGCCAGGATACAATTTGTTTGTGTCTCAGCCATCTGTAGATTCACACGTGGGTCAGCTGGGCTCATCTCTCATCAGGTCTCATAAGTTACATTGTGAAAAGTATGGAATGCACCTGGGAGGCTCATGGGCTGATGCCAGGGGGAAGGGAGGAAGAAATACAATCACACTGACCCACACATTCTGCACTTTGTGCCATGAAACAGTGCTGGACAAGGGAGAGGTGGGGTTTTGATATCGCCGGAGGTAGCAGCAACACATACCATTCTGGATTGTTCCAACATTTCTGTAGAAAAACATTTTCCATAGCTGTTTCTAACTTTTTTCGGAACCACTTGCAGAAGCAGCGTCTTGTCAATTTTTCTATGTGGCATTCTAACACAAAATAGAAACCTACCCGTCTCTGGCTTCAATCACTGAAAACAGGCTGCTATTGTTATATGGCCTTGAGCAAAAGTCAGCAACTGTTCGAAGGACACAATGTGTCGAATATCCACAAAAAATTATAACCTTTATTATATTGAAAGCGGACATACGAAAATTTAGTTTCCATTTCTGTGATCTGTTCGGAGTGGTTACTCAGCGTGACGAGAGAATGGGACTTCCTGAAATTATTTAAGCTCTACTATACATATTATTTGTGCGATTAAAAACGACATGTGTGCTGTATGCATAATGACTAATTCACTGACGTGTGAATGTACGATTTGATCAAAAGAATTGACACAGTATGTTATGTTGAATGATATTTATACCGCACACTATAAAAAGCCAAGTGTGTAACTCACGGTTTATCTGCCTAGTAATGATTGTTATTTGTGAATAGTTTAAAGGAGTGAATGGAGGTTTGATTTTATTTTGGACGTATTGCTTACTGGCCTTGTTATGGGTTGTTAACTTGAGCATATTGTGATGATTATTCATCGAAGACCCGCAACCACAACCTGTATGCAGGCTAATGATATCCAAACAGCTTTGCCGCGTGATTATCCTGGTGTGCTGTCACCATTGCATCGTTGTGCCCCATTAAGTGGGGTTTGGGAGGAGGGGCAGGGGCTGAACCTTTTCCGTGGGCACTTGGTTCCCTTTCCGATCACCTTACCAGTTCCGTTACAATGCAATCTGTCTGTGGTTCGACATAAAACATTACTATCGCCGTCCTTATTTTCTAGTGGGGCCCGCTATGTTAAGTGGGTGCATTTGGTTCTCCATGCCATTGGGAGCTATACCTACTTCATAGCGCTAACCTTTCATGTACGTCGTGGTCTCAAATACTCCCCCATGTTGTCATGTGTGTGTTCCTTCTGTGTGGTTTATGATTAGCTGGGAGGACACAATCCATTTGAAACATATTATTTTATTCTGTTATCTACACAGATATATTGAACCGTGCTGCGTATGCCATAGTTTTCAGCTACTGTCAGATGGATTCTTCAATCAACATTGACAGATAACCATAAACAGTGCTTACTGTATAACCGTGATGTGGGACGACTGACAGGAACCAATCTGCCCTTTGGTGGTACTAGCAATAAGGAGCAACCTGTCAGCATTCACGATGTAACATGCTGAAGTGAAAGTTCTGTGCTTGAAAGTGCTGTGCTTGAAAGTGCAAAGAATCCATATCTTCTCACCAACGGAACGTGTGCGTCATTAGAAAGTTTTGCTCGTGAAACATAAGGATTGGAGTACAGGGATAGACAGATCATGGATCGCAATCGGCGTACCATAAGGAAGTTATAAACAACATTCGAAGCATGCAATGTTCGATAGCTATAACTTGTATGGCAAAAAATATTGTTCATTTCGAGGACTTAAAATTATCTTGTGAGTGTTTTGATGAATAAAAGCACTTGTTATATTGCAGACTATAGATGTTTTCTTAAAATAATGTTTTGCTATTGTATTTGGGACAAGAAAGAAAAGTTACATGCTGTGAGAAGATGTGTTTATCTTCCTGGTTATGCGTTAAGTAACCTTATGGCATGGGTGATGGGGCACGTTTGGCTACGCTGGCCACGAACGTCATGAAAATAGGTGGAGCATATCGTTGGACTAGTGATGTCAGCTTCAGGGGCTGATGATGGGATTTAGTTCCAGGGGCGGGTGATATGATTTAGTGCCCTGAGCGCACTTGAACTTAGGACACTGCATCAACGGATAAGATTAGCACAAGATGGCCAACGCCCAACACAGTTTTTTTAGCATGTGTAAAAGTGAGGAAAACTAAAGTAGGATGCACAGGAAAACATGTTAAGATCGATTACAGTCTGCTTAAAAATACATGCCCGAAAGATCAGGACAATAAAATGTTTAACGCACTTCCCCTTGAAGAGGGAGTGCTTCCTGTGCTTTCTGCTACACTTTTTTGGTCCTTCCAGGTATTTCTATTTCCGCAGTCTGCGAGTTCCTACATGCCAAGAATTTACATTTTGAAACTTCCCTGGGATTTGGAAGCCTTTCGGCTCAAAGTCTATTTTGCCACTCTCTACTGGGGCCTTCGGCATCATGGATTGGCAGGAGCCACACTTGCTAATGTGGTTATCGACTTCCAGACAACAAAAACAAATGTGATGCGGGTTAGGTTGGTTTTTAATCACAATCAGAGTAGCATTTAAAACACAAAGGTTTAGGAGAGGACATTTTAGTGAAAGTCAAATGTTTTCCAAAAGAAAAAACGTTGATACGCAAAGTCCTGTAAACCAAGCAGAAAAAAAGGAACTAACGTCACAGGGAGCAGTGTGAAGTACCCAAAATCCTGTTTGGTGTAAAGGAGTGTCAACGTCGAGTGATCTTGAAGCAGAAGTGCACTCTGCTAGGTGAAGATTTGATGTCATCTAGCTGACGCTGCAGCAATGTATCCAAGACAAGAAATTTGTATGAGGCCACAATCCATTAGAACCACACTTTACTTATTTTTACATTGCATAAACGTGCACCATCTTTATTTTACAGCATAATGCAGGTTGGAGTATCATATTTAAAATGTTTTCCAGAAACTCCCTTATCAGGGCATTCACTTTTGTAAGGTCTGGCCCTCCGGAGAAAAAAGTGCTTTGTGTTATTGAACTGGTAGAAAATGCCCTTGGGCCAGTCTGGCTCCAATTAACTTCTTCCAGGGGAGGTCTGTTGCTCAGCAGATGTGGGATAAGTGCCTGTCTATGATTGGACAGCTTTTAACTGTTTGAATGGTGCAGCTGCTCGAGATTGGTGAGCAGGGGCAACCTCACCCCCTTGTCCCCAGCCTGTACATTGGTTAAGAAGAGGAGCCCTGAAGCTGTTATGGAGGTCATCCAATGGAGCCAAGCATCTGAAGATGTGAAAATAGCACTGGAGACCTACAGGACTGCTGCTGAAGACAAAGCGCATTTCCCAAGCCAGCCACTGGTGAAGCCCTGCTGCATTTCCTGCACACATGGAAGACCAGAGAACAGCGATCTTCAAACGTTTTATGCCAAGTCCCCCATAGCAAAAAATAAATTGTCCGGGAACCCCTACCCCACTCCTGTGTTGGTGTTATTTTCTTTTTTTTATAGCGATGGATGCAGAATGCATGGTGCCATAATTTTGAAGGGATGTGTTGCTGGGGAGAAATTCCAAGACAGTAGGACAATCACTTCCAATCCAAACATAGAAACCATGCAAGTAAACACAAAATTCTCCAGCAGGGCATTTATTTTCTCAAAATACATTCCTATTAGTATATTCAGCAGAAGGCAATTCGATTTTACAGAGCAAGTACTAATGGGAAGGGTGGGCCTGTTCTCTCGGACGAAAGTGAGTCAATGTGTGGCTTTATTTTTAGGACCGCCACTCTGAGGTTGTCCTCCACTTCCAGGCTTGTGCGGTATTTCCTTTTCATTACAGCCAATGCTGAAAAGCCTATTTCACACAAGACCCAAAGGGTAAGAGACTGCATAGCAGACCATGTCAATGCAGGATATTCCAGGGTTACCTTCAGCCAAAAGTCACCTACTGCAATGTTCCTAAATTCAGATCGCAGAGTAGTGTCTGACTGAACCTCAATCAGCTCCTGCTGGACATCAAATTGAAGATGCACCAGCATTCCAGCATTTTCTTCAGGGAAGTATTAATCAAAGCTGGACCTTACTGTTATGTGACTTGACCAGCATTCAGTGAGTACAATAACCTTGTAAAAATAAAATGCAGCTTTGCATAAAATTAAAGATAATTTTGGCATTATCAGGCACAGTGAAGTCCCCTCATGAAAAAGTTGAAATTCCCTGGCACCTCTAATTTGAAAAGGTTGAAATGCCTGGCTCCTTCTTTGGCCACTGCTGCTGCAGGAGAAATGAGGACTATGCTGTCTTTGTTCTATTCACTTGTACAGAGTCCCCACAGTCATCATTTCTCCCCTGCTTAGAGTGGAACCAGTCTGCGGCACACAGCTTGTAACGCAAAGCGCACATTTTAAGCAGCAGGACAAAAAACAGAGAACTGAATACATTGCTGAGCTAAATGAATTCTGACTCGCAACATGCGGGCAGCTGCTCTCCCCCTACCACCCTCTCCCATCTGAAAGTAGCGCAGTATGTCACTAATGAGCCATCATTAGTGATTTCCTACTCTGCATTCAGATGGGAGGGGCTGGTCATCCCTGCAAAAGAAGGTCTGTGCTGTAATAAGGGCAGTTTCTAGTCAACTTGGTGCCCAGGGCAAAACATCAGAAATATCAGAATGGGCTCCCCCACCCCACTGACTGGCACACATCACTCCCAAACTACACCTCCGTCGTACAACAAAACCCCTCCTCAATATGAATAAATAATTGCTATATAAATGAAGCTGGTTTGATTACATTGTAATTCAAGTACTTTACAGAAGAATTGTAATGTGAAAACAGCTGTTGCTGGCCAAGTAAATGGTTTTTCTGTCATCTGCTCTTAGTGAAGGCCTTGCCTGAAAGCAGTTTCAAACTTTCCGTACTGGCACACTGCAGTGTGAACAGCCTGCCAGGGTCTGAGGGCCCACTGACCTGGCCCTGTGTTGCAGGTGTTCTGTACGTATCACCTCATTTGTATTTCGCGAGTGGCAATACTAGACTACCATATGAATTATTTTCAGATAGGTTATCATTCCAAGATGGACAGTCTGGTACACTCTTATTGTACTCTTTCCAAATACCTCTCAGATTGGCCAAGGGGACAAATAGCACCAATGAGGATTCCTGTATACTTTGCATTAAATCACAGAGTATTTCAGGACTATAACAGGGACCAGAGATCTCTACATTTGATAAACAAGTTTGTGATAAAAGGATTGTATGTGTGAATCTCTAAATGCATAACTGATGCATGGCTTGGTGCTCACATCACGGTTCACAATACGCACCCGAACATTAAAATGTTAATAACCATGAACCATAAATGCTCATTTGGACAGCTTATGTTTAAATTTTGGCTGCAACATCAGTCACTCAAATGGTGTACAAGGGCTCTTTTGCGTCTTGTTTCTAAAGAATTTTAGATGTGTCCCAGTGTGGGCACGCCCAACCCCAATACAGAAACATCTTTAGGGAATTATATCTACAGACATGGCAGGATACCGCACAAGAGAGACCCAGTAAACAATGAACAGAAAGGATTGTACCCCTTTCAAACTTTAGCCTGACCAGTAATAAGCTGATTAAGCGTTTTAAACAAAACCAGCATCGGATGCATGGAAAAGGGACCACAGTTCCTCAGCCACTACTGTCAGGATTAGTCAGGCGAGTACAAAGGCAGCGAATATGGCAAGGGAAATGTGCACTAAATCACACAGTGAATAGCTTCGAATTAAACTACGTGCACACAGAAACAACGACTTATGTATGCTAGAACCCAGGAGTGCAAATAGAGTGCGACAACAAAACCAATATATGAAAAGGGATGTGGGGTAAGCACCTGACCGCGAGGAAAGTCGGCAAGCGCCTTACCCCCAAATTGCTGTTTCAGGTACTGACAGCGCTAAACCCACGTGGAGGGCAAGCAATGACAGGATCTGTGAACTAACACTCTTGATGGTATTAAATAAGGGAACTAAAGAATAGTACTCACGAGGACGAGATAAACCTCTTGAATGTCAGCTAGCCCACGAATCCTGTTGATGAAACTGGGACCCAGAAAGGCTATAACAGCAATGGGAGGAAAACTAAATACCTAAGTTGGAATAGTGATTACAAATTAGTGAGGAAAACATAAGCATTCACACAGGAGCTAGCTACAACAGCACACCACACCTAATAATCAAATGGGAAATAAATGCAGAAGTGCAATGGAAAACATGGAATGGATCCCAATGGAAAGTAAGGATCAGGAGCAGGGAAAAACGAAATCACCAATGCAAACTTCTCCCTACCCCTCCAAGGAAAAGACAGGAAGCTAATCTAAGAGGAAGGCTAAGGCATACGGGTTTACAGCAGCAAAGGACAGAGTCAAAGAAATATAGAACACAGACAAACTGGGCTGCATCTAAAAGGGGAAAGCACTGAGAAATGCTGCCTGCAAACAGAGGAAGACAAAAGGGAATCAAGGGAGCAGAAATCAATTAGCGCATGAATCCGAGATTCAGGGTGGAGGAACAAGAAGACAGGAACTAGGAACTAGGTACAAAGGCATGGAACAAGGAACAAGGGACTAGTCACAACAGGAACACTGCAAACGATGACCTGGACTGAAGTAAGACTGAGGCTTTTAAAGCTGCTTAACGAGCACACGCCTCAGGTGTGCCGATTGCTGCACCTGCAGCCACAGCTGTTACCTATACTCCACCCAACCTTGTCCTGCAAGGGTGGAGGTGGAGCAGTGGGCCAGGCATTCTGGGAAGCATAGTCATTTGGTTAAAGAAGCATGCTGGCTGCCAAAAACCTGGAATGGATCCGGAAGGGAAGTAGCTTGGAAAATAGGGATTAAGCGCTCCCAATTCACCATAGCACTGTAGCATAAGGTTCGGAGGAAAGGTCCAGTAGGGAATAAACCCCAAATCATGCCCCCAAGTGGTGGGAACGGGAGCGAAGGGAGCGAGTCGTGACAACTACCTCCTCAACATTGCGCAGGTCTCGGGGGTTATTTCGGCAAAAAAGAGCAGGCCCATGCATTATCTAACCGAGCTGGCATTAGCATCCCTTATTAGTGCTGGCCTGCAGCTAGTGGAAATCATGGTGTGGCAGTGTAGAAAGGGCGTTTGGCCTTGTGAATTTACAATTTGAGGCAACTTCTTTGATTGCTTTATGTGTTTAAGTGTGGGCATAGTATTGCATGCTCGCCAGAGTCACATGCACAAAACAGTCCAGTGTGCTCTTGTATGGATATTGGGCACATCAGAGAAGAACAAGTTACTTAATAACTGGTAATGTTTTTTCGACTGGATGTTCCTCCAACGTATTCCACATCTTTGACATGTAATGTCCACAGCTGTGCTGCTTCGGACATTTATTGGCAGAGGGCGCCCTGCGTCAATGGCGTCGGGTCGATGTCCCTTGAAGGCCTCCGTCGAGGCCGACATCGGATGTTATAGGTAGGACGCACAATTCATGTTTTTTCCCTCCACAACGTGTGCCATAACCGCACACCAAGCCTCCTCGACTGCACATAGCCTTGTGGGAACGTAAGCTGCAATAGCATAGAAAATGCTTTAGCGGGGTAGGCTGGGAGGGCGATGTGGAATACGTTGGAGGAACATCCAGCCGAAAGAACGTTGCCAGTTGGTAAGTAACTTGTTATTCTAATGGATGGTGTCCTCCAATGTTCCAAAGTATTCCACATCTTTGACAGACTCCCAAAGCAGTATCCGTGAGTGGAGGAGAGAGAAGAATTTGAATATACCCAATCAGATGGCAGAATAGAGCACTGCTTTACCAAAGGCCATATCTTGACCATGGAAAGCATCCAGGGAGTAATGTTTGACAAAGGTGAGAATGGAAGACCACGTCGCAGCATCACAAATGTTTTCAACAGGAACTCCCCGTTGCAGGGCCGTGGAAGTAGCCCCACCCCTGGTGGAGTAAGCTTGCAAAGCCTCAGGAAGGTCCTTGCCGGCCAATCTGTAACATTCAGAAATGGAGAGGATAATCCACCTGGGCAATGTCTGTTTGGTAATAGCCTGGCCCAACCAGTGTATCCCACAAAAAGTTGGTTGTCCACTCTGACCCTGGACACCTTAGAAATGTAAAAGCTCAAAGCTCTCCTAGGGTCCAGCCTATGGAGCCTCTCCTCTTCCTTACCAGGGTGAGGAGGAGGATAGAAAGCAGGAAGTACCACCTTCTGGCTCAAATGAAACTCAGACACTACCTTAGGTAAGAAGGAAGGACATGCTCTCAGTGCAACCCTGTCCCTGTGGAACACAGTAAATGGTGGCTTAGACGAAAGTGCCTGCAATTCGTTCACTCTGCGAGTGGATGTAACCGCAGCCAAGAAAACGGTACTGAAGGTCAACTGTCTCAAAGGACAAGAGTGCAAAGGTTCAAACTGAGCGGCCATCAAGAATTTCAAGACTAAATTCAGATCCCAAACTGGCACCTGAAAAGGGGATGGCGGGAAAACATTTGTGAGCCCTTTTAGAATCTTAAAGGAATCTTAAAAGAAGAACATTTTTCAGACGAGCGCTTGAAAATAGACAGCGCCGCCAGGTAACCTTTAATGGTACCCACTTGAAGACCCTTGTGGGCTAAAGAAAGCAAGAAAGAAAGAACCATCGGAATGGAACACTGAAAAGGATCGACATTGTTTCCTCTGCACCAGTCGCAGAAATTATGGAAATGGTACATGGATTTTGTTGCTGGACGCCTGGCTGAAAGCAACACCTCCCTCACGTCGTCTGGGAGGTCCCAATCCTTATATCTCAACCTTTCAGAAACCAAGCATGAAGGTTGAGAGTCTTGACCTCTGGATGGAGAACCCAACCCCCCTCTTGTGAGAGGAGATTCTCTCCGTTGGGAAGACGTTGTGGAGAACAGATGGACATTTATAGAAGGTCCGGGTACCACGCTCTCCTGGCCCAATCTGGAGCAATTAGGATCATGTGTGACTCGAACCTCTGCAACCTACTTAGAACCAGACGAATGACGGGATTGGAGGAAATGCGTACAGAAGTGGGAATGACCAATCCACGACGAATGCGTCCCCTAAAGCTCCTCTCGAGGGAAATTCCCTTGAGCAATACCTCTCGCACTTCCGGTTGGAACCGGTTGCAAACAGATCCACTTGAGGGGCTCCCCAAAGGGCGAAGATCTCCTGAAGGCTTCCTGAGCTAACTACCACTCGTTTGAGACTGCGCTCTGCCTGCTCAGAGCCTCTGCCGACACATTCTCCTCCCCGGCCAGATGAACCACAGAGCGCGAAATTCCTTGCTGTATTGCCTAGAACCAGAGCTGCATCGCCTCCCTACACAGAGGGAGCGACCCTACACTCACCTTTTTGTTGAGGTAATGCATGGCCACCGTGTTGTCCGTCATGATCAGGACACTTTTCCCGGGCACAGACAGCAGAAAAGCCTTCAGGGGTAGCCTGATGGCCCTCAGCTGCAAAAGATTTATGTGAAGTCTGGATTCCGAAGGAGACCAAAGACCGCTGGCGGTCAGCCCGTTGGTGTGAGCTCCCCATCCGGTGAGGGAGGCATCCGTCACTACTGCCACCTCCGGCCATGGTTGCCAAAACGGCTCTCCCTTCATCAGCCCACCACAGAAGATCCCGTGAGACCTTGAGCGGGATCCGAAGGAGATCCGACATCTTGCAGGAGAATTGAGACAACTGCGTTCCGAGAGCACACTGAAGGGATCTCATCCGCAGTCTGGCCTCTGGCACCAGAAAGATGCAGGATGCCATGAGGCCGAGGAACCCTCGTGACTCAAAAGCCGGGAGACTATGGGCATGTTGAAATTTGTCGACCATCTAGACAATGTGATGCGCCCACTACAGTATTGCTCGACGGAAACTCTCGTCAATTATGATCTTGTCCTCGAAGCTTACTGATACTTGTATCCAACGGGCGTCGAGGAACTCCTGTAGGGGATGCATTTGTAGCCTGCACAGCCGAATGAGGTAGATGCATGACATGTGAGCAGAGACTTGATGGACCTCACTGTGGCGATCTTCAGGGGCACCAGCCGTTGTACCTTGCCCAAGATGGCCACTATCCTCTCCTCCGACGGAGATGCCAGGCACGCCACTGTGTTGAGTCGGGATCCCAGAAACAGTGCGTCCTGCGATGGAGTCGAGCAGGACTTTGCAAAGTTCACCGAAACCAGAGATCCATCAGTAGGCGAACGGTCCTTGTGTAATCGACGGCGATATGGCCTGGATACGTCAGTCGTCCAGATAAGGGTAGACGTGAATCCCCCCGCAGTCGCATCTGCGCCGCCAGGCACTTGAAGACCCTTGGCGCCGACTTCAATCCAAAGGGAAGGGCCTTGAATTGGTAGTGCATCCCTTGCACCATGAAACGCAGGCACTTGCAGTGCCCCTTGTGAATGGGGATGTGGAAGTTTGCATCCTCCAAGTCCAGCGACGACAGGAAGTCCCCCTTTTCCAGCTGTCCGAGCACATGCTGAAGAGTGACCATCTGCAATATTTGGGGCCTTATGTATTTGTTTAGTCAACGAAGGTCGAGAATGGGCCTCCAGTCTTTTTTGACAAGGAAGTACCTCGAGTACACTCCGCACCTTCTTTGGGACGAGTTCTATCGCGCCTTTCCTTAGCATGGCCCGCACCTCCAGCAGCAGTTGAGGGACGGCGTTTTCCTGCTGGGCCACTGATGGTATTCAGGAACACTTCAGTTGAAATTCCAGGGTGTGTCCGTAGGCGAGAGCGTCCAGCACCAAACGGTCAGTGGAGATGGTCTTCCAAACGCTAACGAATGTCATGATGCCTGCCCCCGGAAGACCAGACCAGGCCCAGCAGCCCCGGAAGCAGGCATCATGCCACTTGGACCATGCCCAAAAGCCCCAGTTAGGGGCTGTTTGGGTGCAGTCCTGGCGCCATGGGCGCCAGGCTCATTTTTGATAACTTACCTGAAGCAGACCATGCTGCATACTCACCTGAGGCAGACCATGCTGCATGAAGACTCAAGCCAAATGAGGCTTAGGAGGGACTATTTTACTGAAGGGACTATTTTGTTACTTGGGTGGGGAATACTTACCTGGAACTTCTTTCAAGGCTATTTAAACCACGCCCGGACAGCCACACGTGCTTCGCGTTATTCTGCTCGCTGCAGCGTAACGCTCACCGTGTTTTCAGCAGCTCCAGTCTTCAGCCACGCCCGCTTCAGTCCTGGGACTCCTGAAACAAGAAGAAAAGAAGGATAAAGGTTAGAACAGGAGTTTTAACTTTAATCCTTACCTGAATCCTGATCCATTTCGCCACGGAGCTGAAAGACAGAAGTCTTTGAAGCATCGCTTTGCATTCCTACGGTGCCGCGCTGAACTCACCTGCTTGGCGGTACTTCAGCATTTCATCACGCTCTCTCCATCTCGCGGCCGCCCTCCGACACCTAAGGAGACAAAGACAGCAAGGTGAGCAAGGGGACTCTCTAAGGCTATACAAGCTACCCCCCAAGGACTTACCTGATTTACCACGGGGGGTACTCACCTCATCTCGGGTCGGCGCAGTCAACTCTGCTTCATCGCCGTACCCCGGCCCCTAAGGGGAAAACCACAATAGACTTACCTGAATCTTACCAATTGCCATTTGGAAATCTTCGAGTGGATTAATCGGCAACCTGCAAGGAATCGGACAGAGTGAAGATCGGACATTTGAACTCTTATGAACAATTGGACTTTAAAGTCAATACTGGAACTCACCAATTCCTCTTCGCCAGTGAAGTAACTGGTCATCAACGCGCCCCTGCGGTCGACGCAGGATGGAGAGCTCATCCTTCCAAACCATCAGGTGAGACTAAGGAGGGGACATCAAGAGTGATCTGTGGGAAGACAACGGAGTGGGGAAGGTGGGTTGACACTCAATTCCACTAGTGGTTAATTCCCCTTCTCCTTTGCAGAAGAATATTCCTGCGAGCCAGACAAACTAGGCTGAGCGGGCCAGTCCAGTCAGTCATCTCGGCGCTACACGTCACGCTGGTGGAAACAACAGCGGCCCAGTTCCGGTCGACGCCCCTGTGGGAACCAGGTGAGCGTAACACGAAGTTAGCCAGCCTGTCTCCCACCGGGGTGCACGGGTGGTGGCCCGATGCCACAGCCGGTTCAATCCTGCTTGGACGTCGAAGGGCCGCCTTTGGGACCCTGGAAACAACGTCCTCCTCCGAAGGCCTTAGAGCGGCCCCTGTTGGTTTCCTGGGCCGAAGAGCGGGAGGGTTGGCGGTAAGAAGCAGAGCCCCCACAGAAACCCTTGGAGGAATCTTGGGACTTGCTGCCCGAGGGCTGAAAGGACGGCCTCCATTGTTGAAGAGTAACCAAGGCCTGCGCCGTCTCTGTGTCCGTCTTCATGGCTTACAGAGACTCATCCACAGCCTTCCCAAACAAATTGTCCCTGTCAAAGGGCATGTCCAATACCTTCGACTGAATCTCCTGACGAAAGCTGGTGGCCTTGAGCCAGCCACAACAACGAAGGCAAACTATGTTGCCCATCTGGCGCAACCCTGCTTCGGCGATGTCTGTGGCCACCGTAATGGCGTGGTCCGACACCACTTCACCTTCCTGTAGAATTTCCAGGGTTCCGACCTCTTGTCATCGGGGAGGAAGTCCAGGATGGGAGCGATCTTGAACCACAGCTCCCGGTCATAACGTGCTACGATGGCGAGGGCGGCCTTGATGGTAGTCGTTGCAGAATAGATGACCCCTCGTCCCATGGCATCTAACTTCTTTCCCTCGCTGTCCGGAGGGGTGGCTGCCGCCGAAGAAGCAGCTCCCAAAGACTTCTTGGCCGCTGCTGACAACAGAGTCTGGAGACGGTTGGACCTGCAAGCACTTGGGTGCAGATTCCGGCAAAATGTATTACTTCTCCAGGCGATCTCTCTGCCGGGGCGGGTTCTTCATGAGAGACAAACCTTTGTCTCAAATGACATCCAAGAGCGGGACCGAGAGGCTGGTCTTTCTCTTCGCCTCATGGTGCTGATATAAGAAACCGCCCTTCTCCACTGGGGTGAGCTGAAAATGTTTCGAAGTTCTGGAGATCGAGTGGAATGAGCCAATCTCATCCGGCAGGGAAGATCTAGGAGGCAGAGACGGGGGCCCCCTATCCCGCAATTGTCGTCGTCCGTGCCCGTCATATCAGGATCTAGGTGGGTGATGGGCTGAAGGGCGGCAAGGAGGTGGAGGGTGTACTCTGCTCTTCTCTGATGGAGACTCCCCCGTTGCCAGGAAGTCGGCCGGAGCCGCTCCTGCGTGTGGGGCCACCGGCGCAATGGCATCCATGTCCGAATCTCAGAGGCCAGCGTATGCAGCGCCGATGGAATGTCCACAGAGAGGTCTCTAGGAGGTAGCTGAGGTGGGGGTGGTAGCTGAGCGGAATAGGCTGTTGAGGCACCGGCTGTGAGCCCAGGCCCCCGTCGCCATGCTGCTCTTCCTCTGCGGTGTCCACGCCGTTGTCAGCGTGCTCGTCGTAGGGCCTGTTCCCCAAGTTTTCCTCCTCCTGTATTGTTTTCAGGCAGGTGAGCTCCTCCTCAGAGGAGATATCTGTACCCTGGAGGGCTACCGTACACCCCCTCTGTCTGCGCCTCCAGAGGTGAAGGTCTCGGGGAGATGACAGGCATCTTCTTCTCCGGGGTCTTCTCTATGGGCCGGAACGCTGCCTCCCTCCTGGGAGGTAGGGACACCCTCGCCTTCGGGGTTGCGCCCTGCGGCCTTTGCCAGGGATGCTGCCACCCCCTCGCTAGAAGGCTGGGCCTTCGGTGGGTGCACCTGGGCCTTCACGGTCAGGGCCGGAGCCTTGTCTTGCTTGGCCTTCTCCTTAGGGGGAGGGTCTGAACCCCGATGCCCCTTGATCCTCTCCGGTAGGGCAGACTTGGGCCTCTCCTTGAGTTTGCCCGGATGATCCGACTTCCTCTTGGCCGAAGATCCTGCGCGCTGACTGGTGACGGAGGCTGGACACGTCAAATGCACCCTGGCCGCTGAGTAGCCCGTCGCAACTGCGCTCCCAGTGACAGTGGACTTGCGGTGCTTAGCCTTCTGTTGGACCCTCACAGGAGTGGCACCTTCAAAAGGTCTAAGAAGCCCCATCAGCCTTCTTGGAACTGGGAGTGGCATGCTTCTGGGACCCACCCACAGCAGGGGCCTTGGCCTATAAACACTCGTTCAGCTGCCTGTGCCGATCCTTTATCGTGCGAGGGACCATCTACTGGCAAAACTTACAATCCTCCTTCTTGTGCGTTGGGTACAGGCAGTAAAGGCACTCGGAATGCTTGTGGTCCAAAAAGACATTCCACAAGTAGCAGCTGGAGCATATCTTGAACAGGGGAGTTGAATCCTTCTCCTCGGACATGGTCCACGTGGCATAGGCCTGAAGAATATTCTGGAAGCCTCCACGAAGAAACTCAACGAAATTCGCCCTTGACTTGAGGGGCACTGAAGAATCCGAAAACGGGGCCCCGTTAATCGGATAGGTTGATCGATGGAGCACAAGGCCCGATTGCCGAAAACATTGAGTAATACTTTCCCAAAAAGCAGAGCCATCTTTTAATAGTCACCAACCTGATATCTGCTGATACCATGGGTGCAAAGGGTTTGTGAGCCAGGGCGCGCAACACCACGTTAAGGTCCCACACCAGATGTAGACGCGTGACCAGAGGATATAATATGATCAGCCCTGCAAAATACCTTTTTTACCACTAGATTGGAAGAGATGTTGTCTCTGGAATTCCTGTAGGCTCCTATGTCCGCCAGATACGTACGGCAGGCGTCTACCTGCACACCTGAGTGAGCCAGATGCGCACAGAAGGATAACACATTGTCCAGCGAGTCTTGCACCAGTGGCAGAACCTTGTCCACTTGCTCCTGTATGGACTCCTAGCGGAGTCGCTTCTAGCCCCTTGTAGGATAGCCAGGTTATTTTGTGTTCAGTGTAGATGCTCCGGGGTGACCTGTTCAGGAACCACGCTGTCAGGGCTAAGTTCTGCAGAGCGGGGTGAATCACGGCGCCCCCCTGCCTGGACCCAGCGGGAGGTGCACCAGAGTTTGGTCTGACAGTCGGAAGAGCTCCGAGAACCAGGGTCTTGCCGGTCACCATGGCGCTATCAAGATGAGTCGAAGGCTCTGTGACTCCCTGACCTTGTAGATGACTGAATCAGCAGAGTGGGAGGAAACACATATGCATTCATGCCGTTCCACGTGATCTGCAATGCGTTCCCCAGTGATCCCCTGCCTTACCCCAGCCAGGATGCAAACTGAGGGCACCTCCTGTTGTTCATGGTGGCGAATAGGTCTACCCAAGGGTGGCGCCACCTGTCTAAAATCCCCTTCAGGACTACGCTTTTCAACTGCGATTCGTAGTTGTCGATCCCCCAGCCTGCTCAGCCTGTCCGCCTCCAAGATGGATTGCCCTGGCAGGTGGACTGCTGATAAGTAAATGCTGTTGGACAGTGCCCACTACCAAATGCCGATGGACAGTCGGCAGAGAGGAGGGAATATGATATGGCATTTATGGACCTGGTACCTCCCTGCTTGTTGATGCAATACATGCAAGTGGAGCCGTCTGTCTGGATGCATACCGCCCTGCTGCTGACGATGGGGAGGAACGCTTTGAGGGCAAGCCATATGGCCATCATCTCGAGCCAGTTGTGTTCCAGCTGTTCCTGTCATGACCAAACTCCATGGACACTGGTTGTACAGTGTAGCCCACCCATCCATCTAGGGACGAGTCCATGGAAATGGTGATCTGCGGTGAGGGATGTCTGAAAGTTCTGCCCACTAACAGGTTGATTTCTGCACTCCAAGTCCATGTGCAGTGATATGCGGAATAGAGCTGCCTGGGAGTCTGTATCCTGATTTCAAGAAGTTGAGAAATTTAGTTGCAGCCTTCCCATTTTAAGTCTTGTGTGCGGCACAGCAAGGAGACAAGCTGCCATTATGCCGAGCAAGTGCTGGTACCACCATGCTGAGGTCACTGGTCTGCTGAGAAAATGCCTGGTGGCTTTCTTGATTGCTGTGATCTTGTCTGCCGAGGGGAAGATCCTCTCCACCCTTCTATCGCAAATTAGCCATAGGAATGTTTAGGACTGAGTGGGAAGTAACTGACTTCTTGAGGATGATAGAAAACACCAGATCGGTCAGCATGTGCATCAGTGCTGACACTGTGTGCTGTACAGCCTCGGGAGACCCCACTTGGACTCCTGTGCAGAAAACACAGAACACACATAAGGGTGTACAGGACAAGGACATGGAGGCCCTGTCCCTCCAATGCATTTCCAGCATCACAGGTAGGGGATCCTCTACTGGCTGCACTCCTACCTTTGACACAGCAAAATGCTTGCTGTTGCGTGGTTTGATATGTGGCGGAGGATCTTTGTGGTGAATACCAACGGTAGCTAGTAGAGGAGAAACTTAATTGAGAAGGTCTGGAGAAGGACTGGTACCGAAGACACTGTGCTGGACTTTACTAGAGATTTTCTTTAGAGTTTTAAGAGTCTTGTGCTCCGTTTTAGCCGGGTCAAGTTATTAGTCTACGGTCTTGCCAAATAAGGTTGGCTCTTCAATAAGTTTATCGAGTTACATAGCCACGAGTGGCACTTAAGTAAGGTACCATCTGCTAAAACTCTGCCTACTGTCTTAGCGCAGTCTAAAATATTCTCTAGAATTTGTGTTACTTGTTTGCCCTCTTTTACCATGGATAGTAGTTGAGATTTAGTAGGTTCAGGAGCTGTCTCTAAACCTGCTGGAAGCAAACCCCATGGCACATCACAGTGTGGTATGGTTGGCAATAAGGGTAGAATATGCTTTTAAAGCTGTAACCCTTTTCCCCAGGGCATAACAGCTTTTGCATTCTTTGTTAGGCGGTGCTTCTGCAGTGGACAAAGGAACTCCAGTCCGCTTCCTGGAAGTGGTGACTACTAATGAATCGGGGACAGCATGTCCCTGAATGTATAGTGGATTTGAGGGTGGACACTTAAATATCTTCGCAACCCGTGGATTAACTGCACGGGTGAGAGAGGGCGTGACTGGGGAAGGAGCCATCCTCTTTAATAGAATTAAGTAAGTGAATGGATTGACTGACTGGCTGGCTTCCTTTTGTTTCAAAATATCCTCTAAGAAGGTAGGGTCATGCACTGCTTTCTCTGTGTGTATTTTAAAGTGTTATGTTGCCCTTTTAAGAATATTATTTACAGCAGTTGATCATCAATTGGGGGAGAATCCCTGGGTTGATTAGAAGGATTATTCTCCCCAAACACTATCTGGCTCAGTGTCAGTATGTGTGGGAGTAGCCTGCCATGCGTCTGGATCTTGTACATCGTCCCCCTGGTTTGTATACAAATCGTCTTGATGATATTAATCATCCTGAAAAATATTGGGGATGGGGAGGGGCTTAGCACTATTAGTGACAGGCTGAACAAACTTGCAGCCTAGGAGACTTAGGTACCAGAGGTCCCTCTTCTAATACAAGGACCCTCTTCCTAATGGGATACTTTACTGAAAAATAAATAAATTGAGACATCCTGTCCAAAGCGTGTTCAAATCTTTCCCTGGTCCAGGTCCCTGTTCGAGGTTTGTCTAGAAGAGGCAAGTTAGGTGGTCAGTGCCACATACCCCTGGGAAACAGGTTGGGAAATAGGCTGGGCACCAGTACCCACAGGTTGTGCAACAGCTTGTGGCAGTGTTTTATTGTGTTTATCCCTTAATTTCGGATGAGAAAGTGGTTATACATGTTAGGAAAGATTTCGTAATTGTAGGTAATTTTCCTTCCATGTGGCAACCCCTAAACTTTTTGCTGTTGTTTTTCACCTTGTCCTTGACTTTGCCAGAGAAGTGCAGCCTTCTGCCGCACTCCTCTGGGCTTTCGCTCCTTTTCTTATGGGGAAACTGACATGCCCTTAAGACAGTCAGTACCGGGGAATGCTGTTTCCCGTAGTTTCTTTTATCGTGTTGCGGCTTTAGTGCAACATGACACAAGAGGGCACTGTAAGCGAAGTTACAGCTCTCTTGGGTCTCTAGCCTTCTACAGGCCCTAGATACTCTTTTAGGATGGTTTTTGATCGGTGCAAGTCATTCAGGGACTCGAATGGTGGCAGCGATCGTTTTGTTTATTTTGAGCTCCTTTTGGCGTTCTGAGCACGTTTTTCGCACTGAACCCAAAATGGTGGGCTGGCTCCCAAAATGGCCAGACCACGAGGCTCCTTTGTCTTGTCCACTGACCGTCTTGCTCCCTTCACCTTCCCCAGGTCGAGCGACCCGGGGCCTTCCTTATTTGGGCATGTACTTTCCCGCGAAACGTGGTTGCTTTCGCGGGCTTCTACATGTCGTTTGTGTGCCTCCAGGGTGTGGGCTGGGATGTCTGGTCCCAATACACATCCTGGGTGCCAGAGAGTCTAGGGTGGTGTGAATGCCTGGGACCACCGTGGTCCGTGATTGGTCCACGTATGGTATGTGTGTTGATGAGCGGATCTCCCATTGGCTCCCCTCCGTTTTGGCGCGAAGGGAACCGTGGATAAGAGGGGGCTGGAAACACCACTACCATGTCGATCTCCTGAGTTCTCACGAACGAAGGAATACAGGAGCCAAGTATCCTGCAACCAAGAGGCTGGACCGAGGAATCGCTGGTGACCCGCTGAAGGAATTCTCCTTTGCACTGCTGTCGTCCTGTGAAACCCTTTCCTCCTTTGATCGAACCAGAAGGCCTGTACTGGTGCTTCGACCTTTGGAATAGCAGGAACAGCTATTCCCGGCGACTTCATCAACTCCTGCCAAGTAAGCCTTCGGAAGTGTCTCTGGGCCATCCAGTTGACTGACCAGCTTACAAGGGAGTCCTGCTCTGTAACCGCCGCCAGGTTGTGGTGTATTTCGAGTCCTGGTCACTCTCCCACGCTTCGTACACTTGGCGTTCCCAAGTCTGAAGGGAGGAGTGTACATTTGGCTCGGATACACACGGCCGCTCCGTTGTCCTGCTGCGGCAACAAACTGTGCTGGTTTCGTCGATTGGGACGTCTTTTTGCTCTACACGACTACGAGGCGTTCCCTGCTCTTCTGAACCTGCCAGCTGCTGAAACTAACGTGGAGAAGCCTGGGTCTGCTTGCTTCGGGGACCGGTGAGTAGTTTAGCTAGGATCTGGTCGCCCTCCTGCAGTAGCCCATTGCTTTTCCCCGCTGTGTAAAAACAGCACCCTTTTTGCCCGTACTCGCGCTCTGCTTCTGCTCGCTGTGGAGGCTGCGCTTGAGTTGCGGAACCTGTTCTCCTTCTGCTGTGCACTAACCCGAACTGCCTGACTTCCTCCGAAGAGCTTCCCCTTTTGCCCGTTGGCACCGGCGTGGCAGGTACTTTGAGCACAAGGCTCCACTCTTCGCAGGGCTCGGACTTCCATCTAGTTAGGTGCCTCTGAAGGCGAACTGAGTCTAAAGCGTTATCGCACTGCCTGTTTTCCTTCCCTTTCAGGTGGACTACACATTTCGTGCTTATAACGCTAGCGACTGTTGTATTTGTATATATATTGTGTTGATATGGTATGTGTTGGTTTAATATTGTGATATTCTCGCTACGGTCATTATTTTAAAGGCCTTAAAATAAATGTGTATATATTTTTGATATAACAACTGTTTGGAGTAGTTTGTAAGCGCTCTTGCTTTGTGTGCTCATTGCGGGCTTTCAGTCACCCTCACCCCTCTTGAGACCTAGTCTTGACCGCCGCGATCGCTACCTTGATTGGTCTGGCTCGTCCAGAGGTTACCCTGTTCCAAGTAATTAGGTTGGCCTTCTGAACTTCTGCGCCACCAGGACAGAGTTCAGAAATCCGTCTTAACAATACACATGCAGATTTAGAACCATGTGCTAGAAGCAGTTGCGAAAGCGTTGATGGCTGAGAATGTGGACGCTCTCTGGGGTTTCAGCGATGGTTTCGGAGAACCCGTTAGCGCAACTTGCTTTTTTGACAATACCGTTGAAGAATGCCCATCGGATGTGTATTTAGGAGTGTGCATGTGTGTGCCCTTGTCGCCAGAGGACACCCTTGTAGCAATGTTTCGGCACGCCTAGTGGGGCTGGGGACGGATACGTGGGAGACTAATGACTCAACCGTGTTGTCTTTAGCATCCGAACTGGAGCTGCAGCTGCCATAGTCTTCCACATCCGAAGCGACTATGCCAGTGGGGGAAAGGGATACATCCTGCATGGCGTAGACCGCCCACTGCTTAGTGCACCTGTCTTTTAGAGTTTGGGGTTTAAAGAGTTTATAGGCCTTGCAACGCCATTCGTCGTGGTCCCGAGGAGAACAGTTATTGCAATTGTTAGGAGTGTCTTTCCAAGGGAATCTTCTATCACAGAAACGACAAAATGTAAACAGTGTTCTTTCCATGTTAAGCAGAAACAGAAAGGGCAGCCAGACAAAGGAAAGTAGAGGAGAGTATGAGAAATTGCATTCTCTAATTCAGGGTAGAAAGTTAGAAACCCCCACTCTCCCTACCGCGAAGGCTGAACAATGAGGAAACCGTCATCTGCTGAGAGTTCAGTCGAAGTCTTCAGGGATAATCTGTATTCGTCAAAAGCTAACAAAGACGCACTCATTATTTTCGAAATATAGGAGATACTATAGTAATAGAACTAGGTAGCAAGCTTGAGCTCTGCATTTACACAACCAATTAGTGTGGTGGAAATAACATCTGAGGGACTTCGACGAGTGAGGACTCATGGGTACAGTACACGTCACATTAGGGATAGTTTTACAGTCGCGCCCGGCCGAGGTCCCTTTTCGAAAATCAGATGTAATACTCCACGACTTCCACTAGATAAGGTTTCCTATTTCTATAAGAAGGGCCAGTCATGTTATTTGTATAGCGCCTACTGCCATGGTTCTAGCTTTGGAGCACTCCAGTCGAACGCCCTGCGTAAGACTGTAGTTTGTGCAGACATGTAGATAAAAGCAATACTATGCATGCAGGCAGTAAAACAGCTCGGTGCTTAGCAGAGATAACTAGGTTAAAATATGTTAAATCATGCCACGCATATTGCACAGGGAATGACTTATGTCAGTGACTACGTGACAGCTGGACCACATTTTACGTGGGACTCAGCACTATTTTCTGGGTTGCAGCACAAGAGGGGGCATGGCCATTATAAATGGTCCATCAATCCCTAGGGCAACGGTCAAAGGTTCAAACATGGTGGTACTAGTGCATAGTAACCTATATAGAGAAACAAAATACTGAACTCTTACTCTGTGTCATCAGCAGTCTCTAGGAAACCCGGTCCTCGAGAGGGAAAACAACTCGTTACACCCTACCCCTCCAATATACATTTCCATGCCTGGAGGAGTCCCGAGTGCCTGATCCTTGGAAAAAGTGAGAATTTCAGTATTGTGCTCCCGTTAGACCCTGCCATACCCCTTGCAATCCCACAAGCCAAATGCTGAGCAGCTCGACATAGTACACTCAGTCGACCTGGTGGACCTTCATGTCTGCACAGTTGACAAGTCGCCGTTTCAGATGTGGAGTGAATAAAAGGCCTTATAGATGCAGTGCGAGTCGAGTACGTTTCTGGTAGTGACAGAGGTGGAGAAGGAACAAGTTACTTACCTGTAACTGTTGTTCTCCAGAATGGACCTTGCATGGATTCACATGCTCATGAATATTCCCTGTCGTTAGGCTGGGAATCCTCGGTAAAGAAAAAACTGTTTCAGTTTCATTTCTGTACCGTCTTTCTCCTAACAACTGAGCTCTGCCCCCAGCCAATGACTGCCCTCTACCTAAGCCCACCTCTGGCAGCCATCTTCAAATTTGGTAGCACATAAAGTGGCAGTAGAACCAAGAGAAGAACGGCAAAGGTGTAGGCGGGAGGGTTCGCAAGTGAATCCATGCCAGATCCATGTTGGAGAACAACAATTACAGGTAAGCAACTTGTTCCTTCTGCAGCATGGGGTCTGGCATGGATTCACATGCTCATGAATAAATAATACATAACAGTGCACACATGCACAACCACGGGAGATGGCAAAGGTTCAACATAAGCATCTCTTACCTCGTCACCAGGCTCACCTTCAAGCAAACAGGTTGCGCAGCACTGCTTGGCCGACTCTGGACTCCTCCCTGGAATCCCTGTCCACGCAGTAGAATCTTGTGAAGGTGTGCATCGACCTCCACGTAGCAGCCCTGCTGATGTCCCGCAGGGGCACACCAGACCGGAACGCCGTAGTTGCAGCAATCGCTCTGGTCAAGTGGGCTTGCGGGCGGCCATACAACGGTTGGTTTACCAACCGGTGACAATGGGTGATGCAGCCGGAGAGCCAACTGTAAATGGAAGCCTCGGAGAGGGCCTTCCCCTGGTTCACAGGGTCAAAGTTTACGAAAAGTTGTGACATCTTCCGGAAACTCTTGGTGCGGTCCACATAGAACATCAATACTCTAGCCACATCTAGCCAGTGCAAAGTCCTCTCAGCCGGCGACGAAGGCGTCAGGAAGAATACAGGCAACACCAAGGGCTCGTTTAGATGAAAGTCCGACACCTTGGGCATGAAAGAGGGGTGTGTCCTTAGCACTACCCTCGTCTCATGGAATGTCAAGCAAGGTGGTTTACATGAGAGGGTCTGGATCTTGCCCACTCGTCGTGCAGAGGTGATGGCCACAGGAATAGCTGTTTTCCACGACAAAAACTTCAGTGGCGCAGAATGCATATGCTCAAAAGGAGGACCCATGAGCCTAGTCAGCAGCACATTGAGTTCCCACACCAGGGCTGTATCCTTCACCGGCGGGAACGAACAGGACAGTCCTTTGATGAACTCCTTAACAAGATGGTGTGACCACAGCAACGACCGTGGAGCGGGAGATAGCTGACAGATGGACCTTGATGGAGGCATGGGCCAGTCCAGCCTTGGCCAACGACAGCAAATACGGCAGTACCTGCAGAGCTGTGACTCGTAGAGGATCAATTTTCTGTGCAGGGCACCAAGCGGGAAACCTTTTCCATTTATGTCCACAGCATTTAAGAGTAGACTATGCTCTGGCCTTGGCAAGCACTTCCTTGCAGTCTGCTGGGAGACCGTAGCCCTCGAATTTTAATGCTGCAGGAGCCAGGCCTGCAGGTTCAGCAATCCTGGGTCGTGGTGCAGAATTACGCCTCCTTGCCTGGCGAGAAGATCTGTGACCACGGGAAGTTTTACTGGAGGGGCCGCTGACATGTCGAAAAGGTCCGGGTACCATATCCGTCTTGGCCACGCCGGTGTGACGAGGATCACCATGCACCGGGACTGCCTGAGTCGAATGATTAGTCGAAGCAACAGAGGGAATGCATACAGAAACAGGCCGTCCAGGGGAATGAGAATGCATCCCCCCTGCTCCCCGGCTGGGGAAACCTGCTGGCGAACCTCCGGCACTTGGTGTTTGTCGCAAATAGATCGATCAGGGGATTGCCCCATCTGTGGAACAGGTGATCCACTTGGTCCTGCCGAAGCTCCCACTCGTGGCAAGAGCGCAGCTCGCTGCTGAGCGAGTCAGCGATTGTGTTCTTCACTTCTGCCAGATGAAACGGTATGAGGAACATCCCCCCTGGGCGATGGCCCAGTGCCAGAGGTCCTGCACTTCCTTGGAGAGCGCCGGGGATCTGGTGCCCCCTGCTTCCTGATGTAAAACATGGTGGTGGTATTGTCTGTGAAGACCCGCACCACGTTGCCCTGGAGGGACGGAAGGAAAGACTTGAGGGCCCAAAACACTGCACGCAGTTCCAACACTTTCATGTGCAATGTCTTCTCTTCCGGGAGCCACAGGCCTCTTGCGTGAAGACTTCCGGTGTGAGCGCCCCATCCTTCCAGGGAGGGTCCATCATAACCCTCTCCTGGTGAGGTGGGGTCTGGAAATCCACACCTCTGGACGAATGTGCGTGAACTCACCACCGCCGTATCGCTGGACGGAAACTCTCGTCGAGTGTGATCTTGTCCTCGAAGCTTCCCGACACTTGTATCCAACGGGCATCGAGGAACTCCTGTAGTGGACGCATCCGTAGCCTGCACAGCCGAATGAGGTACATGCATGACGACATCATGCCGAGCAGAGATTTGATGGACCTCACCCATGCGATCATCAGGGACAACAGTCGTACTTTGCCCAAGATGGCCATTATCCACGCCTCAGACTGAGACGCCAGGCACGACACAGTGTTGAGTCGGGATCCCAGAAACAGCGCGTCCTGCGATGGAATCAAGCAGGACTTTGCATAGTTCACAGAGAACCCCAGCTCCGCCAGCAGTTGCACAGTCTTCGCTGTGTGGTCGACAGCGATATCCTTCGAGCTGGCCCGGATGAGCCAGTCATCCAGATAAGGCTAGACGCGAATCCCTCGTAGCCGCAGCTGCGCCGCCACTGGCGCCAGGCACTTGGTGAAGCCCCTTGGCGCCGACTTCAATCCAAAGAGAAGGGCCTTGAATTGGTAGCGCTTCCCTTGCACCACGAAATGCAGGAACTTGCGGTGTCCTTTGTGAATGGGGATGTGGAAGTATGCATCCTCTAAGTCCAACGACGACAGGAAGTCCCCCTCTTCCAGCTGCCCGAGCACGTGCTGAAGAGTAACCATCCAGAATTTTTGGGACTTGATGTATTTGTTCAGTCGACGAAGGTCGAGAATGGGCTTCCAGCCCCCGGTCTTCTTTCGGACGAGAAAGTACCTTGAGTACACTCGAGCCCTGGAGCCTCTTCGGGACGAGCTCTATCACGGCGTTCCTTAGCATGGCCCGCACCTCCAGCAACAGCTGAGGGATGTGCTTTTCCTGCCGGGCCACCAGTGGTGTTTGGGGACACTTCCGTTGAAATTCCAGGGTGTGTCCGTGGGTGAGAGCGTCCAGCACCCAATGGTCAGTGGAGAGGGACTGGTGCATGGGTGGGGGCCCGACTCCACGGCCGGTTCAATTCTGCTTGGATGTCGACGGGCTGCCTTGGGGACCGTGGCGACAATTACATCCTCCTCTGAAGGTCTTGGAGCGGCCCCTGTTGGTCTCCTGGGCCAAAAAGCGGGAGGGTTGGTGGTAAGAAGAGGAACTCCCTCCGAACCCCTTTGCGGATCCTTGGGAACCTCTGCCTGAGGGGAGAAAGGACCGCTTCCGTTGCTGTTGAGTGCACAAAACACGTGTCGTGTCCGTCTTTATAGCTTGGAGAGACTCATCTAAAGCCTTCCCGAATAAATAGTCCCCGAAGGACATGTCCAGCACCTTCGACGGAACATCTTGCCGAAAGTTGGTGGCCTTGAGCAAGCCATGACGATGAAGGCAAAAGCTGTTGTCCATCCGGCAGAACTCAGCGTCGGCAATGTCCGTGGCCACTGTGATGGCGTGGTCGCCGTGGTCCGACGCCACCTCGCCTTCCTGCAAAATCTCCAACGCTTTCGCCCTTTTGTCGTCGGGAAAGAAATCCAGGATGGGAGCGATCTTGAACCACAACTGCCGGTTGTAATGAGCCATGATGGCGAGGGCGCTGGCAGCCTTGATTGTAGTCGCTGCAGAATAGATGACCCGTCGTCCCATGGCATCTAACTTCTTGCCCTCGCTGTCCGGTCGGATGGCAGCCGCCGAGGCCGAACCACCCGAGGACTTCTTCCTGGCCGCAACGCGGACACTACAGAATCTGGGGAAGGCTGGGCCCGTAAGCACTTGGGTGCGGAGTCCGGCACCCTGTACTTCTTCTCGAGGTCTTCCTCATCGCCTTCCTGCACTGATATAAGAGGCCCTCCTTCACCTCCGGAGCGAGCAGAAACATTTCTGCCGCTCTGGAGATCGAGTGGAACAAGCCAATCTCGTCCAGCGGCGAAGATCTGGGCAGCAGTGACGGGAGGTCCCCTAAACCGTCATCGTCGTCTGTGCCCGTGGTTGTAGTGTCCAGATCCATCTCTTTCCTCGCAAGAGGGGTTGGAGGGGGTGATGGGTGGCAAAGAGGTGGAGGGTACACCCTCTTCTTCTTGGCCAGGGGTTCCCTGTCAATAGGCAGCCTTGTCTGGATCTCTGATACCAGCGTATGCAGTGCCGAAAGGATGTCCACTGAGAGGTCTCCAGGAGGTACCGGAGGTGGGGGTGGCATCTGAGGTGCAGGCAAAATAGAATTGCTCTTCCTCAAGGGTGTCGTCACCTTCATTGGCGCGCTCGTCGTAAGGCCTGCTTCCTACTTTTCCCTCCTCCTGGATGGTTTGCAGACCGGTGAGCTCCTCCTCAGGGGAGATAGCCGTACCCTGGAGGGCCATCACACCCCCCCTTACTTTGTTTCCAGCAGTGAAGGTATCGGGGAGATGACAGGCATCTTCTCCAGGGTCTTCTCTATGAGCTGGAACGCAGCCTCCCTCATGGGAGGAAGGGACACCCTAGCCTTAGGGGTTGTGTCCTGCAGGGCCATCTCGGGGGCCCTCGCCAGAGACGCCGCCACCCCCTCGATGGAAGGCTGGGCCTTCGGTGGGTGCACCTGGGCCTTCACAGTCAGGGCCGAAGCCTTGTCCAGCTTGGCCTTCTCTTTAGGGGGAGGGTCCGAGCCGCGCTTCCGCTGGGACTTCTCAGGTAGGACGGACTTGGGATTCTCCTTCAGTTTGCCTGGGTGGTCCGACTTCCTCTTGGCCAAAGATCCTGAGCATTGACTGGTGATGGAGGCTGGAGACGTTGAATGCGCCCTGGCCGCTGAGGAGCCCGTTGCAACGGCGCTCCCGGTGGCAGTGGACTTACAGTGCTTAGCCTTCTGTTGGATCCCCACGGGAGGGGCCCGCTCAGCCTTCTTGGAACCTGGAGAGGAATGCTGCTGGGCCCCACACAGCGCAAGGGCCTTGGCCTGTAGCCACTCGTTCAGCCACCTGTGCCGATCCTTCATCGTGCGAGGAGCCATCTCCTGGCAAAATGCACAATCCTCCTCATTGTGTGCCGGGTACAGCCAGTAGATGCACTCTGAATGCTTGTCGTCCAAAAAGACATTCGGCAAGCCGCAGCAAATCCTCAACAGGGGAGTTAACCCTTTTCCTCCGACATGGTCCACGCGGCGTAGGCCTGAGAATCTTCTGGAAGCCTCCACGAAGAAACTCAATGAAATACGCACTTGAGGGGCACTAAAGAATCCGAAAACTGGTCCCCGTTAATCGGAAGGTTGATCGATGGAGCACAAGGCCCGACTGACTGGAAAATAGAGTAAACTCTGCCAAAAAATGCAGTAAAAGCTCGATAGCTAAACAGGAGCACTCCGAACACTGGAACGTGCAGTAAAAATCTGAAGCTGGCTTCCAGAGGAGGGGCTTAGGTACAGGGCAGTCATTGGCTAGGGGCAGTATGACCCAGAGCTCAGTGATTGGTTGTAAGGAGAAAGACAGTTCAGAAATGAAACTGATTTCCCAGCCTGCCGACGGGGAATATTCATGACCATGTGAATCCATGCCAGACCCATGCTGGAGAAGGAAGGTGTATGCCATGAAGGCCTATTTTGTGGGACTGCATGCTCTGTCTATTACTAGGTTTAAGAGTGGGCTGTACAGGATCCAGGTAAGGAGTCGGTCCGAACACGGATTAAGATTGGGCCAGCTCCGGTATCTGGTTGGAAGCCCTTTGGGATGAAAAGTATTTCAGCTTAGCATGGTGAGGGAGAAGCTGAATTCCTATGGGTGGGGACTGGAAGTGACATGTTGTGGAAGGCTTTAGGATCATGTGGGCTCTGGGAGGGGTTATAGAAGCTTATGTTGGGGAGCCTCGTTTCATACAGGATCAAGAAGCAGGTGAGCTCTGGGAGGAGCTTGAACAGCTTATGTTAGGCAAGCCTACATTGATTGAAATTAAGTAACAAGTGAGCTCAGGGAGGGACAAGAACAGCTTATGTTAGGGGAGCATGATGCCATTCAAATGTTGTTGGCATGCTCTTGTCACAGCAGGCCAGATCTGAATTAGTTACAATAATAAGACTGCTGATGGATGGATTATGTAGGTTGTGAGTGGACCGGTTTTGAAGTTGTGAGAAGGTGTTGGGTTTCGGTAGGTGGTATGATGCATATGAGGGGATTGTTTGACATACTGGGGTAAATGGATCAGATTAGTTATGCAAGGGGGAGGACGACTAGGGAAAGATCCATGATTTTAGTACTTTCCTGAAGAGGAGGTGGTCCTCTACATGGCAGATGTTTACAGGGAGTGAGTTCCAGAATGTGGTTGCTTGCACTGAGAAGAAGGTGCCCCCAGTATGAGTTAATCTGGTCACTGGAATTACAAGTAGAAGCGCTGAGCCAGATCTGAGGCTTCTGTTTGGTCTGTAAAGGGTAAACGTTTGCTGCAGGTATTTAGGTCCTTTATTGTTGAATGCTCTAGGAGCGATACCCATCGATTTGAAGGGAGCTGTTATGCTCACCTGGCTCCCACAGAGGCGTCGATCTGAACTGGACAGCTGCGGTCTCCACCAATGTGACGCGTAGGGCCGAGATGACGGACTGGACTGGCCCACCTAGCTTTGTTTGCTTGGCCCGTAGGAATATTCTTCTGCAAATGGAGAAAGGGAATTAACCCCCCGTGGTGTTGAGCGTAAATCCCCCCACCCACGCTGTTCTCCCCACAGATCACCTTTGATGTCCCCTCTTATAGTCTCACCCGAAGGTTTGAAAAGATGAGCTCTCCATCCGGCATTGAGCGCAGGGGCGCGTTGATAACCAGTTGCTTCACTGGCTTGAAGGAATTGGTGAGTTCCAGAACAATATTGACTCTGAAAGTATGTAGTTCGTAAGAGTTCACATGTCTGACTTTCACTCTTGTCCGATTCCTTGCAGTTTGCAGCTTGACCCCAGCAAAGAGTTCCTCGTGGTGGCTGACGAAGTTCAGGCAAGGATTTGGCTTATCCTACACAGTTCAATAAAATAAGGCCAGAATGTAACCTGTTGCTTGCTCCCTTATTCAGGTGTGGAGAGAAAATATGAAGTTCGGGGAATAATGCCTCCGGCGGTAAAATTAGCTAAGTCTATTGTGGTGAGAAGAGTTCCTCTTGTTTGTCCCTTTGTCTCACCTTGTTGTCCTTTTGTTCCCCTTAGGGGCTGGGGTCCGGCGAGGATGCAATGGAGACTGCGCCGACCCGTGAAGAGGAATAGTACCCCCGGCGGTAATCAAGTAAGTCTATGGGGGTAGTTACTATTGCCTCTGTTTATTCCCTTGGCTCACCGTTGCTGTTCTTGTGTTCCCTTTAGGTGCCGGAATGCGGCGGGAACGTGCAGAAGGATGCGGTGGATCGTGAGGATGCTATGAAGGCCGGTGAGTTCAGCGCAGCGCTGCAGCAGGCGAGGCGGCGCGCGTAAATACTTCTTTCTTCCAGCTCGAAGGCGCGGTGGATCCGGAATTCAGGTAAGGATCGAAGGTTTTGCTCTTTTTCTAACCTCTTCTCCTTCTGTTCCTCCCTTTTTCTAGGAGCTGCAGACTCGAGGCGGGTCGTGGCAGAAGACTGGATGCAGGCTTGCAGACACTGAGCGTTATGCTGCCGCTCTTCGGGCATGGTTTAAATAGCCTCCAAAGTAGTCCCAGGTAAGTATTCCTCCCCAGCCCCACCCAAGTAAAAAAAATAGTCCCTAGGTAAAATAGTCCCTTCCAAGCCTCATGGTCTGCATCAGGTAAGCTTGCAGCATGGTCTGCATCAGGTAAGTTCTACTCTATGAGCCTGGCGCCTATGGCGCCAGGACTGACTCTCCATATGAGCCTGGCGCCATAGGCGCCAGGACCGCACCCAAACAGCCCCTAGCAGGGGTTTTTGGGCTTGCTCAAAATAACTTGATGCACGCTTCCGGGGTTGCTGGACCTGGTCTGGTTCCCCGGGGGTAGGCATCATGACAGGAGCGTGCAGACCAATGAGAAGCCAATGGAGAACTTGGAGGACAGGAGAGAGATGTTCTGTAGGACCTAAGGCTAGCAGGAGTCTAGCAGAAATATTTTGCACTCTAGGTTTTGTCAGATTTGAGGCGGGAGGTCATAGGTATAATGCAATGGCATAGTATAAGCATAATTGAATGATTGCTGTAAATGCGTGGAAAGGTTAGAAAAGTCAAAATGCAACTGAGGTTACAGATATTGATGAAACTGCTTTTTACCACTCAGTTGATGTGATGTGATAGCGTCAGGTCAGAGTCCATATGGCACCTGAGATTTTTAACTGTGTTAGCGGTCCGTGGTGGCAGACCTAGGGAGAAGGGCCAGGGGGAGGAAGATAGTGGGTTTTCCACATAGCATGATCTGGCTTTTGCCAGATCTGGCTCTTGCCATCAAAGCTCTGTTTGTTGCCCATGACACCGGAAGCAATGTGACCGGCAGTAAATAAAAAGTTAGCTGCGCTCATTTTCTCTAGCTGTCAGCAGCTGAGGGACAGCAGAAGAGCAGGAAATGCACAAGCAATACTTCAGGAAACGTGAATTGGGAGAGTGATTAGGAATTAGGAGGAGGAAGACCCAATCCACTAGAAACAAGATTAGCAAGATGGAAGTAGTTTGTTCTTCTGGACAAATGGATTCCTTCCTTCCAAAGATTGCTCATCTTAAATTGACTCCACCAAAAGTATAGAAACTTGAAAGGAGAACGTGAAACCACTTCTTCTACCAGGAAACTCTGCAGGACATGCCAGCCAAAGTCAGTATCCTTGCCCTACAAGGAATCCAGGTAAACTTGTGCAGGGAGTCCAAAACAGGGGCACACCTCTACAAAGCAGAAGTAGCTGCTAGGCCTCGGGCTGAATGAGCAATGAAACACACAAGCACCTCTTTCCCAGTCAGATCATAGCACTCAGATACAGAGGACGATTCACAGGACAGGGTCTGCAAGGGCACCAGCATTATCTCCAAAGAGCAGGTCATCAGAGATGGAGAGCCCTCTTGGGTCCAGTCTGTGAAATTGTTCAGTCCTCTGCGTTGGAAGCAGGCGGAAGAGGTAACTAAACAGTGAGACGGAAATCTTAAACAAATTTAGGCAGGAAGGTCAGATTGACCCATAGTTGCATTTTCTTTGGAGAAAACAAGGTATGTTTGCTTAACAAATGCCCTGAGCGCACTCACTCGCCTAGTGGAAGTGGTGCAAGCCAGCAAAATCATTATCTGTGTGAGCAACCTTAAATGTCATGGATTTTGTGGCTCAAATGAAGCCACATAATGAAGGTAACAAAAAGGCTAAAATCTTGTACAGGAACAACTGGTATGGAAGAAAATGGTTAGATATGACCCACAAAAACTGCATAAATGTGTAGTGTGACAGGGTCATGAATATGACCCTGTCAGAAGGGCCTCATCTCTCAACCCCCCCACACCTCTTGACTCCCCAGAAAGTGCAGAAGCATGCATGGGCATTAGAACCCCTTTCCCTATTCTGGTGCCCATCTGCACATGTCCTTGACAGGTCGCTCTGACCCTTCAGTTGGTTTCCCCAAAGGCATGGTGACCAGAACATTGTGGTATCTTGATGCGAGAGAGACTAGCAACCAGCATGCACCACAATTCTCACAGTGTTGGAATGAATAATGGATTCTGGGAGGCACCAAAAGCCAAAGGATAAGACAAGTACCACAATTTAACCCAAGACCGTGGACAGAAAGACAGACGTGGTTGCTCCAATGAAGATGGACTGTCGTTATCCATTCAGGAGCCCAGGGGGAGACCGACGACATACCCAAGAGTACTCAAGCATGGTACTGAGGAAAAGCAGAGGCAAAGGTTGTACCCTCAAGGAACTGTCCAGCACTAGGGGAGACCAGGGAACACTCCCCAAAACATTTACGGACAGCGGCTTACCGAATACAGAAAATGAACAGGGTACAAACTTTGCCAGAGACCACATAGGAGACTGGAAGGAAATTAAATTGAAAAGGGGGTGAGGCTAAAGGCCCATATGAAGTCTCAAAGAAGAAATCCCCGCTCAAGGAGGAGGCTATGGCAGGAGTTGGGAATAGATCTGATGGGAATTTGCCCAGGGAAACAGCAGATTCAAGTACCAAATGGAGGCTGAATGAAGTTTCGAGACAGAAAGCTGCATAAACCTGGCTGAGTCAGTCTGGGGGGTTCGGAGGACCGAGAGACCAGAGAGGAGTGTGGTGGAGGAAGACTTGAAAGTTTTGGTGTGTTCGGATAGAGTGAATGTAAGGTATAGTAATTGAGAAAATGGTATCCATTTCTGTTGTCTGTGTGGGTGCGAGAGAGAAAGAAAGGAGTAAGATTAGGAGTGAGTGGAGATAGGAGGGTTAAGAAGTGGAGTTAGAAGGACAGTTGGGTTAAGCGATAAGAGCAGGAGGGAGAAGGTGAAAAGAGACGGAGAAGGCGAAAAGAGGCAGAGTGAGAGGAGGTATAAGGCAAGAAGGGAGGCTTTTTGGCCTCAAAAGATTAGGGTCAACCGAGACAGTAGGGGTACCCTGGCTATACAGAACACATCATGTATCAAGCGTTTTTTTAGTAGAAAGAAGGGCGTGGGGTGGGGGACCCCTTAAAGGTTAAGGGCAAGAATAAAAGGCCCAGCCCTATACTCAGAGCCTCAAATGCCTCCATTTGTATGTTTTTTTATGATGATATAAAAAAAAACAATATGGACAAGGTGGTCACAGGGGATAGTGAAGAAAGAGCCCTGCTCAGGAGTCCTCAATCTGAAAAAGCAGTCAGGACTTCCAAGACCTGCAGGCCTAGACAGACTTGGTGAATGCGTGCCTCCTGGCGAAACAAGCACATTCAGCAGGTCGAAGATCCCACATTACTTACATCTCAGTCTCTAAGCAGCCAGGCATGAGGTTTGAGGCTGCTAAAGCTTGGGTGAATGACCTCATACCACCCTCGCCAGGAGGCATCCAGGAGGGAAAAATTGACACATCCCGGAGCTCAGGATACCACGCTTGATAGGCGCAGTCCACGACGATCAGGATCATGGTAGACCCAAACTTCAGAAAATAAGCAGAATATCAGGGAAAAGGAGGATTCACTAAGGAGTTCAAAGTCCCATGCGACAATCAACGGGCCTTCCTAGAGCCCCCGGAGGAGAAAAGGTACTAAAAAAGAACAAATCACACCTTCTCACACAAGAGGAAAAAAGGTCCACCTGAAGGCTGCACCCTACAGGGCAATGATTGTGACGGAGCTTTAAAAGTGAGAAGCAAATGTGTGCTGACTCAGGGCATAGTCAACCATGTACTCTGCCTCCTGCAAAACCGGCAGCCGAGAAAGAAAAGTTATTCTATAGAGCCCAGAATATCAGCCATACTGCTTCCTTCCACAGAGGTAGTGACTCCAACAGTGGCAGGCAGAGTTGCCTCTTGATGGCTGAAAAAAATGCCTGAAGTCCACTGAAGAAGGCATATCAAAGATGAGGAATCCGTGGGAGGACAGAATTGATTAGAAGTGCGTTTCAGTCCCACAGTTGGACTGGATTTTCTTGGCTCAGCAGGGATGGAGTATACTCAGCAGGTTAAGAGCTTGCTGCTGTGATCTGCAGGTCGCAGGTTCAAATCCCAGCAAGGCCAACTCAACCTTTCATCCTTCCGAGTTTGATGAATGAGTACCAACTTCGGTTGGTGATAAATGTAAATATGTTCTATGCACAGCACTCTGGGGAAAGCACCATATAAATAACACATTGTTATTGTGAAATTATCCATGTTCTTTGATGACTGTTTCTAATGGGTTGTCTTCCCATTTTTGAGGAAAATGGAACACTACTGTAGGCAATAAGGGAGGCAGTTAGAAAAGGTTTAGTGACCTTCACCATACAAGCCTTTTTTTCATTTGGCACTAGTCTCTTCATGCCCTTTTGTGGAATCAGAGCTTTTTATAGTCTGCGGCCAGACAGATACTTGCGACTCTCTTTAGTGTCTGCTGGATCAAAGAGTGTTAACTAAGGCAGCCTATAGCTAGAGTCCATCATGCATGCTGCCCAATGGTTTTCCTTTCTTGAACTTAGTGTAGTGGGAATTGATTAACGCACCACAGGCAAAATGTAAACAGGTGTGTGTCCGTGGGCCTCAAACAGTGAAGTCAACCCAACTTTGCAAATTCTAAAAAATATCTCTGCAGCAGAAAAAAAGCTAGGAGACCGTTTGTGACTTTATGGATTTGGTATCTGTCACTTTTGGTACTTACCATGGAAGAGCTCCTTCTCTTCAGTCTCATGAAGGTCTAGTATGAAAGCTGGAGATTTGTACTCTTTCTTTAATGGCTTACTCTTTCTTTTCTCCTCTTCCATTGGAAAGCTATCCATGGTGGACTCATCCATTGTGTCATCAGCTGTCTCAACCTGGCTCTCTTCAGCCACCACATCCTCATCGTCACTGGAGGAAGAAGAGCTGCTCTCAGAATCCGATGTTGTCTCGCTCTCATCACTCTCATCATCATCTTTGGAGGAGATATCACTTGCCACATCATCTACAAGAGAAGGGAAGGGAAAAAGTTGTTAACTGGAGAGAAAAATGACCTTGTATACAACAATAGGTTTCCAACATGGGAGCGGAGTGATTTGGAATAATGGCTATATAGTACCATCTCTTTCCAACTCATGTTGGAGGATATTCTAAAGCATGAAGCTGTTAATGATCACCTCTAAATGAAATACAGAATGTGTGGAGTTACTGCAGCAACGAGACGGAAAGAAGAACAAGTTACTTTCTTACCTGGTAACGTTCTTTCGATGGGATGGTCCGACGACGTATTCCATATCTATGACATGTAATCACCACAGCTGTGCTGCTTCGGAAACTTTTTCGGCGTCTGCGTCCTGCGTCGATGACGTCGATACGCCGTCGTCGAGGACCTCCTCCGACGTCCGACGTCATCCGATGTGATAAGTAGGACGCACAACGCCCATAGCCTCAGTTGTAGTTCTTTCCCCCAGAACGTGTGACATAAGTCAACTGCCAGTCAGACACAAAGCCTTGCGGAACGTAAGCTGCAATTGCAAAAGAAATTCTGCAGCGGGTAAGGCCGGGCGGGAGCGATATGGAATACGTCGTCGGACCATCCCATCGAAAGAACGTTACCAGGTAAGAAAGTAACTTGTTCTTCGAGGGGATTGGGTTCTCCGACGTATTCCATATCTATGACAGACTCCCAAAGCAGTACCAAAGCAAGGAGGAGGGAAAGAATTTAGAATAGCCAATCAAATAGCAGAGCAAAGGACCGCCTTGCCAAAGGCCAGATCCTGTGCCCGGATGGAATCAAGGGAATAGTGACGCACAAATGTATGTACTGAAGCCCAGGTGGCTGCATCACAGATGTTGCGAATAGGAACACCCCTCTGCAGGGCAGTAGACGCAGCCATACCCCTGGTAGAATGGGCCCGCAAGCCAGCCGGTGGGTCCTTACCCGCCAAACGGTAGCACACCGAGATGACCAAAACAATCCAGCGAGACAAAGTCTGTTTCGTCACAGCTTGCCCCAAACGCTTTCCAGCGGAACCAATAAAGAGTTGATCATCCACTCTGACCCGGGACATGCGTGAAACATAAAAGCTCAAAGCTCTCCTAGGATCAAGCCTATGGAGCCTCTCCTCTTCCTTACCAGGATGCGGAGGAGGATAGAATGCCGGAAGAACAACCTTCTGGGCCAAATGAAATTCCGTCACTACCTTCGGAAGAAAAGAAGGACGAACTCTAAGGACAACCCTGTCCTTGTGAAATACAGTGAAGGGAGGCTTAACTGAAAGTGCCTGTAACTCACTCACTCTGCGAGCGGAAGTAACCGCAACTAAAAACACAGTTTTCAGAGTTAACAGCCTCAAAGGGCAAGAATGCAAAGGCTCAAACGGAGCACCCATAAGAAACCTAAGAACCAAGTTTAAATCCCAACCGGGCACCAGGAAAGGTGACGGAGGGAACACATTAGCGAGCCCTTTCAGGAACTGTGAAATCAAAGGGATTTTAAAGTAAGAACACTCCTCAGACGAGCGCTTAAAGATGGACAGCGCCGCCAGGTAACCCATAACGGTACCCACTTGCAAGCCCCTGTGGGCCAAAGAAAGCAAAAAGGACAGAACCATGGGGATGTCACATGCAAAAGGATCAGAAATACAATGTGAAGGTGGGCACCACAGAAGTTAGGTCCTTTAATATAGATAAAGTTCATTTAGGAAAATTGTGTAATATTTTAACCTGGAGCTGCCAGTCTATGATTGATCCTGTGGCATCCGGATCACACTAAACGAATTCCAAGAAAAAGTAAGGTAAAAATACCGTACTTAAGACTGGTGCTCTCAGTTGACCTTAAATAAGGTTGCTCAATCATATATAGCTCTTGCGTAGAATAATTCAAATGTCAGACAAAATATATTTCCAAATGGTACAAAGTTTTTCCAAGAGAAATGTTTAATTCACATTTCCTGGTTTTATATCTTTCTTGATTAGTTCAGATATTGCGAGGCAACTCAAAATCGATAGGTCAATTATTAACAATAGTACATATGCCAATGCATTTCGGTCTGAGACCATCTTCAGGGCTGTACTGAAGTGAGTGTAGAATCTGCACCGTGTTAACATCAATTATTCATCAGAATACACATAAATATAATAGATAATTCAAAATAAAGCAAGGCACATACCCCAAATAGATCCAAATGGATGTTGTACATGTAAGAGAAAAATAAATATGAAAAATATGTCAACATACATTATATCGCTAACCATTCATAGTTGTTTTTCCTCTTTGTATTTTGTGTCCTGTACCTGCTAATTGTGAGTTGTCCTCTCCTGTGAATGCGTTCGTAGAACGTCTCCAGTGTTCCTGTTAATTGCCAGAGGGGAATATATATTACTATTATTCTAGCTGTATCCAATTGAGAAGCTATTTCAACCTGAAAAGTTAAATGGGCTCTTACCTGCACTCGTATGATTCGCGCGCGGGACCGATCGCGCTCCCTGTGAGAGCGAAAGTGAACTGCGCGCGGCCAAAAAATGCTTTTAAGGGTAGTCATGGGAACCTGGGCGGGGCGTCGAGCAGCAGCAAAGTTGCTGTCGCACGTACGCCTCGGGACCCACCGCCCTACGGGAGCGCAGGGGGGCGGGACTGTTGCCATGACCCCAAGGTGTGTGTATGCTCTGTGTTACTGATGATGGAATTAACTCGAGTGAAAGAGAGGTGTGGATAAAGCCTAGGCAATTAGTGGAAACTATACACGTGACTTCGTTCTATATCTGTGTATATGTTCTATGAATGTCAACCAATGTAGGTGTCAAAATAAGGATAGATACTGGTTGTGTGGAGTGGATCATGCGATCCATACCCATTCATACACTCCTAAATATTTTAAACTGTTGCATGATGTGCAATTAATACATGTAAGTGCAAAAACACCAGAAAACAACACCAAGTTCAATCACACGTTTTCAATGTGTCCCCAGTTGTATCTGGATCTAAGTCCATTGCGCTTCTTCATCCACGAAGAATTCAAAGACTTATTCTTGAACCAACCGTGAATCTGGCTTTTTTAGAGAAAACACATATAATTGATCTCTTCATTGATTCCCTTCGGTGTAAGGGAACTTAGTCTGTCTATCCAAAACGTTTCTCGTTGATCAATTCTTTTTTGTAGATCCTCGTATCTTTCTCTTCTTTGGACTCTTTCCAGGACTACAAATTTAATCTGTGCCAGATTGTGTTGTTTACTCTGCCAGTGTCTTGCTACTGCAGAGCTTGCAGTCTTGTTCCTGATACAAGATCTGTGTTCGTTCCACCTGATCTTTGCTGTGCGCTGTGTTTGTCCGACGTAGTATAAACCACAAGGGCATTTAATTCCATATATGATTCCTGCCGTGTCACATGTGGCATAGCATTTCAATTTGATTTTTTCTCCAGTATATGGATGATTTATGGTTTGTCCTTTCATGATATATCCACAGTTGCTGCAGTTGAGGCATGGAAATGTACCTATGCGGTCCGTGCTTCTCTTCTTTTGTGGGGGTCTCGTGTGGACTAATCTGTCTTTCAAATTAGAACTTCTCTGGTAGGCAAATGTGGGGGTTTCTTTAAATAGGTGTTCTACCCTTTTATCACATGTAACAGTGTTCCAATTTTTCTTTATGATTGACTTAATCCGATTGCTTTGGCGTGAATATTTCGATACAAACACCAGTGGGGGAGAGATATCCTGTTTGTTGATTTTGGGTTTGAGTAATTCTTCTCTATCTTGTGTAGCCGTGCGTATTTCTGCTGATGTAACTTCCTCTGTTGAATAACCGCGGGCTAGAAATTTCTTGCCCATTTCTCTCACAGCTCTTTCGTATTCACTTTGGTTACTCACAATCCTTTTCACTCGAAGCAACTGACTGTAAGGTAAATTCTTGATCAGACTGGGTTGATGAAAACTGAGTCTATGTAGCAGACTGTTCCTATCTGTGCTTTTCCGATAGATAGTGGTTTGATATCCAGTTTCTGTGACATTAATCTCAACGTCCAGAAAATGAATAGATTTACGTGAATATTCGTATGTGAACTGTATACGTGGGTCTATGTTGTTGATGTATCCAAAAAATTCTAGTAGGTGTGATTCTGTGCTCTTCCAGATGCCGAAAATATCATCTATGTACCGGATCCAGGTGATAAGTTCTTGATTCCATACGTTGTTTGTCAGAACATGTTCTGTTTCGAATTTGTGCATGAAGGAGTTTGCATATGAAGGGGCCATGGTTGCCCCCATGGCCGTGCCTGCAACCTGTAAGTAAAATTTATCTTTAAATTGGAAGTATGAATTGTTACTAATGAATTCCAACAATCCCATAATGAACTCTTTTTGTGCAGGTATTTCTCCTTCCCTCAGGAGCATCCACTCCACCGCTTCTCTGCCCAAGTCATGGGGAATCGATGTATATAAGCTTTTTACGTCTACTGTGAAGCAAATGTTGTCGTTGTTGAATGGAACACTTCTTAGGTGTTGTAGGAAATGAGTAGAATCTTTGATGTAGGTACTTGTCTTTTGAATCAAAGGTTGCAAGAAATAGTCAATGTATTTTCCGAGTGGTTCGAGGATGCTGTTGATTCCGGCTACTATAGGTCTTCCCGGAGGTTTCTGTGTATCTTTATGTATCTTCGGAAGAGTATAGAAATGAGGAACTTTTGGATATGTATTCGTCAGAAATTTCTTTGTATTATGATTTATCCATTCTAATTCTTCTGCTCTTTCCAAAAGTTTGTCCAGGTTACCCCGAATCTCCTCTGTAGGATCTGCGTCTAGTGATGCATAGGTGTTGATGTCCCCAAGCTGTCTAAAGCATTCTTCTTCATAATCGCTTGTATTGAGTAGAACTAAGCCTCCTCCTTTATCTGCAGATCGTATTGTTATCCTGTCATCTCCATACAAGTTCTTAATGAGTTCCAACTCATGAGGTTTCATGTTCTGATTTCTCGGATGCCTGAATTTGATCTTTTCAAGGTCTCTTGTGACCTGTTTCTGGAAGATATCCACCGAGGGGACTGTTATTGGTGGGATGAAATTGCTCTTTCCTCTGAATTCTTTGAAGTCTGAATCTTCTGTATTTCTAGGATTCTCTTCCTCTAGTTCACTGAAAAAAACTTTCAATTTCATTTTACGAACCAGTTTGTATAGTTCAATCTTAGAATCAAATAGGGTGCTGTCGTATGTAGGAACAAAACTGAGTCCCTTTTGTAATGTTTTAATTTCAGACAGGGTTAGATTTCTAGAGGACAAATTAATCACTATGTTCTCTTCTGTTGTTGTCTCGTATTCGGTTTTGTCTTTTGCCTTCCTTTTCCCCCTTCTTGTTCTCTTCTTCCTAATCCTAAAAAAGGCTCTCTTTCTCTGTTCGGTGTTTCAGTTGGGTCTGCTGTACTTGATGCTCCTGGTGTAGCTTCTTCTTCTTGATTCTGTATTTCTCTCTCAGTGTCCGTTCCAGAACTAGAAGTCTCGCTTGTGAAGTTTTGTTTTGGTTTCCTTATTGGAGGGCCATATTTTTCCATCCATGTATAAACTTCATCTTTGAGATAATCGTAAGTATCCCGTTTGAATTTTCGGATTTTTTTGGTTTCTAATTCCGTCTTGTACCCAGATAATTTCTTGTTGATGTCTTCCAAGATGGAATCTACTTCTTCTCTATTTAATGTTGCCACTAAAGACTTCTCAATTTCTAAGATCTCCTCTCCCAGATCTTTAAGGTCTTTGGCCAGTTCTTGTATGGTTAATAAAATCAAATCCAACGAACATTTATTCAGTATAGCCTCCCACTTCTTTACGAAAGCTTTACTTTCTTTGCATAAGGTGGGCCTCAATTGTAGACGTAGACCTCTTGGTATTCTTTGACTTTTATGATATCTCCCCAGTGTTATCGCATGTAGTTTACGATTGATCTCTTTTCTTATTAGATATTCTAGCTGTTTAATTTGACTGGTTGGATCCTGTTTCTTATTGCTTGTGCCACTAAATCCACTGTCGGTGATGAGACCTAAGATTTCGTTCGCCTCTTCGGCTGTGAAGCCTAGCGTGTCCGCTCTATTTGTCGTTAAGCCTTCAATGTCCGCAAATGACATTATTCTTGATGATTATGGTACTGTAGAGGATTTCTAAAATAAATTCTTTAAAGAGATGTGTGCCTCCACCTTGGATATGCCTAGGCCAAGTTACAGAAATACAATGTGAAGGTGGGCACCACAGAAGTTAGGTCCTTTAATATAGATAAAGTTCATTTAGGAAAATTGTGTAATATTTTAACCTGGAGCTGCCAGTCTATGATTGATCCTGTGGCATCCGGATCACACTAAACGAATTCCAAGAAAAAGTAAGGTAAAAATACCGTACTTAAGACTGGTGCTCTCAGTTGACCTTAAATAAGGTTGCTCAATCATATATAGCTCTTGCGTAGAATAATTCAAATGTCAGACAAAATATATTTCCAAATGGTACAAAGTTTTTCCAAGAGAAATGTTTAATTCACATTTCCTGGTTTTATATCTTTCTTGATTAGTTCAGATATTGCGAGGCAACTCAAAATCGATAGGTCAATTATTAACAATAGTACATATGCCAATGCATTTCGGTCTGAGACCATCTTCAGGGCTGTACTGAAGTGAGTGTAGAATCTGCACCGTGTTAACATCAATTATTCATCAGAATACACATAAATATAATAGATAATTCAAAATAAAGCAAGGCACATACCCCAAATAGATCCAAATGGATGTTGTACATGTAAGAGAAAAATAAATATGAAAAATATGTCAACATACATTATATCGCTAACCATTCATAGTTGTTTTTCCTCTTTGTATTTTGTGTCCTGTACCTGCTAATTGTGAGTTGTCCTCTCCTGTGAATGCGTTCGTAGAACGTCTCCAGTGTTCCTGTTAATTGCCAGAGGGGAATATATATTACTATTATTCTAGCTGTATCCAATTGAGAAGCTATTTCAACCTGAAAAGTTAAATGGGCTCTTACCTGCACTCGTATGATTCGCGCGCGGGACCGATCGCGCTCCCTGTGAGAGCGAAAGTGAACTGCGCGCGGCCAAAAAATGCTTTTAAGGGTAGTCATGGGAACCTGGGCGGGGCGTCGAGCAGCAGCAAAGTTGCTGTCGCACGTACGCCTCGGGACCCACCGCCCTACGGGAGCGCAGGGGGGCGGGACTGTTGCCATGACCCCAAGGTGTGTGTATGCTCTGTGTTACTGATGATGGAATTAACTCGAGTGAAAGAGAGGTGTGGATAAAGCCTAGGCAATTAGTGGAAACTATACACGTGACTTCGTTCTATATCTGTGTATATGTTCTATGAATGTCAACCAATGTAGGTGTCAAAATAAGGATAGATACTGGTTGTGTGGAGTGGATCATGCGATCCATACCCATTCATACACTCCTATACACTCGCAATATCTGAACTAATCAAGAAAGATATAAAACCAGGAAATGTGAATTAAACATTTCTCTTGGAAAAACTTTGTACCATTTGGAAATATATTTTGTCTGACATTTGAATTATTCTACGCAAGAGCTATATATGATTGAGCAACCTTATTTAAGGTCAACTGAGAGCACCAGTCTTAAGTACGGTATTTTTACCTTACTTTTTCTTGGAATTCGTTTAGTGTGATCCGGATGCCACAGGATCAATCATAGACTGGCAGCTCCAGGTTAAAATATTACACAATTTTCCTAAATGAACTTTATCTATATTAAAGGACCTAACTTCTGTGGTGCCCACCTTCACATTGTATTTCTGTAACTTGGCCTAGGCATATCCAAGGTGGAGGCACACATCTCTTTAAAGAATTTATTTTAGAAATCCTCTACAGTACCATAATCATCAAGAATAATGTCATTTGCGGACATTGAAGGCTTAACGACAAATAGAGCGGACACGCTAGGCTTCACAGCCGAAGAGGCGAACGAAATCTTAGGTCTCATCACCGACAGTGGATTTAGTGGCACAAGCAATAAGAAACAGGATCCAACCAGTCAAATTAAACAGCTAGAATATCTAATAAGAAAAGAGATCAATCGTAAACTACATGCGATAACACTGGGGAGATATCATAAAAGTCAAAGAATACCAAGAGGTCTACGTCTACAATTGAGGCCCACCTTATGCAAAGAAAGTAAAGCTTTCGTAAAGAAGTGGGAGGCTATACTGAATAAATGTTCGTTGGATTTGATTTTATTAACCATACAAGAACTGGCCAAAGACCTTAAAGATCTGGGAGAGGAGATCTTAGAAATTGAGAAGTCTTTAGTGGCAACATTAAATAGAGAAGAAGTAGATTCCATCTTGGAAGACATCAACAAGAAATTATCTGGGTACAAGACGGAATTAGAAACCAAAAAAATCCGAAAATTCAAACGGGATACTTACGATTATCTCAAAGATGAAGTTTATACATGGATGGAAAAATATGGCCCTCCAATAAGGAAACCAAAACAAAACTTCACAAGCGAGACTTCTAGTTCTGGAACGGACACTGAGAGAGAAATACAGAATCAAGAAGAAGAAGCTACACCAGGAGCATCAAGTACAGCAGACCCAACTGAAACACCGAACAG
The DNA here is from genome assembly GCF_040938575.1 of Ambystoma mexicanum. Classification (NCBI taxonomy): domain Eukaryota; kingdom Metazoa; phylum Chordata; class Amphibia; order Caudata; family Ambystomatidae; genus Ambystoma; species Ambystoma mexicanum. Next base: position 837,445,587 of record NC_090925.1, read on the forward strand.
AGAAAGAGAGCCTTTTTTAGGATTAGGAAGAAGAGAACAAGAAGGGGGAAAAGGAAGGCAAAAGACAAAACCGAATACGAGACAACAACAGAAGAGAACATAGTGATTAATTTGTCCTCTAGAAATCTAACCCTGTCTGAAATTAAAACATTACAAAAGGGACTCAGTTTTGTTCCTACATACGACAGCACCCTATTTGATTCTAAGATTGAACTATACAAACTGGTTCGTAAAATGAAATTGAAAGTTTTTTTCAGTGAACTAGAGGAAGAGAATCCTAGAAATACAGAAGATTCAGACTTCAAAGAATTCAGAGGAAAGAGCAATTTCATCCCACCAATAACAGTCCCCTCGGTGGATATCTTCCAGAAACAGGTCACAAGAGACCTTGAAAAGATCAAATTCAGGCATCCGAGAAATCAGAACATGAAACCTCATGAGTTGGAACTCATTAAGAACTTGTATGGAGATGACAGGATAACAATACGATCTGCAGATAAAGGAGGAGGCTTAGTTCTACTCAATACAAGCGATTATGAAGAAGAATGCTTTAGACAGCTTGGGGACATCAACACCTATGCATCACTAGACGCAGATCCTACAGAGGAGATTCGGGGTAACCTGGACAAACTTTTGGAAAGAGCAGAAGAATTAGAATGGATAAATCATAATACAAAGAAATTTCTGACGAATACATATCCAAAAGTTCCTCATTTCTATACTCTTCCGAAGATACATAAAGATACACAGAAACCTCCGGGAAGACCTATAGTAGCCGGAATCAACAGCATCCTCGAACCACTCGGAAAATACATTGACTATTTCTTGCAACCTTTGATTCAAAAGACAAGTACCTACATCAAAGATTCTACTCATTTCCTACAACACCTAAGAAGTGTTCCATTCAACAACGACAACATTTGCTTCACAGTAGACGTAAAAAGCTTATATACATCGATTCCCCATGACTTGGGCAGAGAAGCGGTGGAGTGGATGCTCCTGAGGGAAGGAGAAATACCTGCACAAAAAGAGTTCATTATGGGATTGTTGGAATTCATTAGTAACAATTCATACTTCCAATTTAAAGATAAATTTTACTTACAGGTTGCAGGCACGGCCATGGGGGCAACCATGGCCCCTTCATATGCAAACTCCTTCATGCACAAATTCGAAACAGAACATGTTCTGACAAACAACGTATGGAATCAAGAACTTATCACCTGGATCCGGTACATAGATGATATTTTCGGCATCTGGAAGAGCACAGAATCACACCTACTAGAATTTTTTGGATACATCAACAACATAGACCCACGTATACAGTTCACATACGAATATTCACGTAAATCTATTCATTTTCTGGACGTTGAGATTAATGTCACAGAAACTGGATATCAAACCACTATCTATCGGAAAAGCACAGATAGGAACAGTCTGCTACATAGACTCAGTTTTCATCAACCCAGTCTGATCAAGAATTTACCTTACAGTCAGTTGCTTCGAGTGAAAAGGATTGTGAGTAACCAAAGTGAATACGAAAGAGCTGTGAGAGAAATGGGCAAGAAATTTCTAGCCCGCGGTTATTCAACAGAGGAAGTTACATCAGCAGAAATACGCACGGCTACACAAGATAGAGAAGAATTACTCAAACCCAAAATCAACAAACAGGATATCTCTCCCCCACTGGTGTTTGTATCGAAATATTCACGCCAAAGCAATCGGATTAAGTCAATCATAAAGAAAAATTGGAACACTGTTACATGTGATAAAAGGGTAGAACACCTATTTAAAGAAACCCCCACATTTGCCTACCAGAGAAGTTCTAATTTGAAAGACAGATTAGTCCACACGAGACCCCCACAAAAGAAGAGAAGCACGGACCGCATAGGTACATTTCCATGCCTCAACTGCAGCAACTGTGGATATATCATGAAAGGACAAACCATAAATCATCCATATACTGGAGAAAAAATCAAATTGAAATGCTATGCCACATGTGACACGGCAGGAATCATATATGGAATTAAATGCCCTTGTGGTTTATACTACGTCGGACAAACACAGCGCACAGCAAAGATCAGGTGGAACGAACACAGATCTTGTATCAGGAACAAGACTGCAAGCTCTGCAGTAGCAAGACACTGGCAGAGTAAACAACACAATCTGGCACAGATTAAATTTGTAGTCCTGGAAAGAGTCCAAAGAAGAGAAAGATACGAGGATCTACAAAAAAGAATTGATCAACGAGAAACGTTTTGGATAGACAGACTAAGTTCCCTTACACCGAAGGGAATCAATGAAGAGATCAATTATATGTGTTTTCTCTAAAAAAGCCAGATTCACGGTTGGTTCAAGAATAAGTCTTTGAATTCTTCGTGGATGAAGAAGCGCAATGGACTTAGATCCAGATACAACTGGGGACACATTGAAAACGTGTGATTGAACTTGGTGTTGTTTTCTGGTGTTTTTGCACTTACATGTATTAATTGCACATCATGCAACAGTTTAAAATATTTAGGAGTGTATGAATGGGTATGGATCGCATGATCCACTCCACACAACCAGTATCTATCCTTATTTTGACACCTACATTGGTTGACATTCATAGAACATATACACAGATATAGAACGAAGTCACGTGTATAGTTTCCACTAATTGCCTAGGCTTTATCCACACCTCTCTTTCACTCGAGTTAATTCCATCATCAGTAACACAGAGCATACACACACCTTGGGGTCATGGCAACAGTCCCGCCCCCCTGCGCTCCCGTAGGGCGGTGGGTCCCGAGGCGTACGTGCGACAGCAACTTTGCTGCTGCTCGACGCCCCGCCCAGGTTCCCATGACTACCCTTAAAAGCATTTTTTGGCCGCGCGCAGTTCACTTTCGCTCTCACAGGGAGCGCGATCGGTCCCGCGCGCGAATCATACGAGTGCAGGTAAGAGCCCATTTAACTTTTCAGGTTGAAATAGCTTCTCAATTGGATACAGCTAGAATAATAGTAATATATATTCCCCTCTGGCAATTAACAGGAACACTGGAGACGTTCTACGAACGCATTCACAGGAGAGGACAACTCACAATTAGCAGGTACAGGACACAAAATACAAAGAGGAAAAACAACTATGAATGGTTAGCGATATAATGTATGTTGACATATTTTTCATATTTATTTTTCTCTTACATGTACAACATCCATTTGGATCTATTTGGGGTATGTGCCTTGCTTTATTTTGAATTATCTATTATATTTATGTGTATTCTGATGAATAATTGATGTTAACACGGTGCAGATTCTACACTCACTTCAGTACAGCCCTGAAGATGGTCTCAGACCGAAATGCATTGGCATATGTACTATTGTTAATAATTGACCTATCGATTTTGAGTTGCCTCGCAATATCTGAACTAATCAAGAAAGATATAAAACCAGGAAATGTGAATTAAACATTTCTCTTGGAAAAACTTTGTACCATTTGGAAATATATTTTGTCTGACATTTGAATTATTCTACGCAAGAGCTATATATGATTGAGCAACCTTATTTAAGGTCAACTGAGAGCACCAGTCTTAAGTACGGTATTTTTACCTTACTTTTTCTTGGAATACATGCAAAAGGATCCACATTCTGAACTCTGCACCAGTCGCAGAACTTACGCCAACGGCAACGGTACAGAGACTTTGTTGCCGGCCTTCGGGCCGAAAGCAACACCTCCATCACGTCCTCAGGGAGGTCCCAATCCATATACCTCAACCGTTCAGAAGCCAAGCGTGAAGGTTGAGGGATCTGACCTCTGGATGGAGAACCAGACCCCCCTCCCGTGAGAGCAGATCGTCTCGGTAGGGAAGACGACGTGGAGGGCAGATGGATAAGTCGAGAAGGTCCGGGTACCACGTCCTCCGAGCCCACGCCGGGGCAATGAGGATCATCCGGGAACCGAACTTCCGCAACCTCCGCAGCACTTGCGGGATGACGGGGACTGGAGGAAACGCGTACAGCAGCGGGAATGACCACTCCACCACGAACGCGTCTCCTAAGGCTCCTTCTGGAGGAAATTCCCGCGAGCAAAACCTTTCGCACTTCCGGTTGACACTGGAGGCGAAGAGGTCCACTTGAGGGGTCCCCCAAAGGGCGAAGATCTCCAGGAGAATCTCCTGAGCCAACTCCCACTCGTGAGAGATTGCGCCCTGCCTGCTCAGAGCGTCCGCCGTCACGTTTTCGGCTCCGGCCAGATGAACTGCCGAGATCGAAACTTCCTGCTGGATGGCCCAGAACTCGAGCTGCATCGCCTCTCTGCACAGAGGAAGTGACCCTGCCCCCCCCTTTTTGTTGAGGTAGTGCATGGCCACTGTGTTGTCCGTCAGGATCAGGACAGTCTTCCCTCGCACAGACGGCAGAAAAGCCTTCAGGGCTAGCCTGACGGCCCTCAGCTCCAACAGATTGATATGGAGTCTGGACTCCGACGGAGACCAACGACCGCTGACTGTCAGCCCGTTGGCATGAGCTCCCCATCCCGTGAGGGATGCATCCGTCACGACCGTCACCTCCGGCCAGGGAAGCCAAAATGGAGCCCCCTTCATCAAGTTGCCTTCGACGGCCCACCACAGAAGGTCCCGGGCGACCGAGGACGGCACCTGAACCGAGTCCGACATCCTGCCGGAGGACTGCGACCATTGCGTCTTGAGTGCCCACTGCAAAGATCTCATCCGCAGGCGAGCCTCTGGCACCAGAAGAATGCAGGATGCCATGAGGCCGAGCAACCTCAAGAACTCGAACGCTGGGAGCGTCTGGGCATGCTGAAACTTGTGCACCATCTGCTGAATGTGAAGAGCCCTCACCTGGGGAGGAAAACACTGCCCCAGGGAAGTGTCGAGCACTGCTCCGATGTACTGGAGCCGCTGTGCTGGTGTCAAACGGGACTTCTTGAAATTGAGGGAGAAGCCCAGCCTGTGAAGGGAGCGACAGGCGATCGACAGATGATCCAGGACTTGCTCGGGAGAGCTCCCCCTGATCAACCAATCGTCCAGGTAGGGGTAGACGTGAATCCCCCCTTGCCTGAGATGCGCTGCCACCACCACCATGAGCTTGGTGAAAACCCTCGGGGCGGAGGTCAATCCGAACGGCAGGACCCGAAACTGAAAGTGCGAGTCGCCAACCGCGAACCTCAGGTACTTCTTGTGCTTGGGATGGATCGGCACATGGAAGTAAGCATCCTTGAGGTCGAGTGACACCAACCAGTCCTGAAGCTGAAGGGCCTGGAGGACTTGAGAGAGAGTAACCATCTTGAACTTGTCCTTCCTGAGGAGTTTGTTCAAACCGCGCAAGTCCATGATGGGTCTCAATCCCCCGTCTTTCTTTGAAACCAAAAAATAAGGGGAATACCATCCCTTGTTCCTCTCCGCTACAGGCACCAGTTCTATGGCGCCTTTCTCCAGCAGGGCTTGAATTTCCTGCGCAAGGAGCGGATCCGGACTCTGCAAAGAGAGGTTCCCCGGTGGATTGTCGCGAGGCCTGTGCCGAAAAGGAAGACAGTAGCCGTGGGTAATGATCTCCAGAACCCACAAATCTGAAGTAATGGCTTGCCACTCTACAAGATGCTGCGCCAGCCTTCCCCCAACCGGCGAACCATGGGACATGGCCTCACGACTGAGTGGGAGCGGCTGCGGCGTTACCTGAGGGCAAAGAGGCAACTGCCCGAGCGGCCTTGGCACCACGGGTACCCTGTCGTCCACCTCTGGTACCCCTGCGTTGGCCTCTTTGACTGCCAGCTCCTCTCGCTCTACTGAAGGATGAGTAATAGCGAAAGGAACCACCCCTCCACTGCTGTCCTCAGGACGAAAAGGCGGAGGTTGGCGAACTGCAGCGCCCAACGACTTCGCTGCAGCTTTTGAGGTCTGCAACCTCTCAAGGCTCTCGTCAGCCTTGCTGCCAAAAAGGTGTTCACCATCAAAGGGCATGTTGAGGAGCCGGGACTGCACATCTGGAGCAAACCCCGACTTCCGCAACCACGCAAACCTGCGTATCACGGTGCTCGCCGCCATGGACCTACTGACGCATTCAGCCAAGTCCAGACCCGACTGAACGGACTCACACATGGCATCCTTACCATCCTGGACCATAGAAAGGAAACCATCACGTTCATCCCCTTCGGGAATACGTTCAGCCGCTAACGCAACACAGTTCCACAGAGTGTGCGTGAAACGAGACAAGGCACAAATGGAGTTGGCCGCCTGAAGCGCCATACCACCAGAAGAAAACACTTTCTTCGCCCAGCCATCAAAACGTTTGTCGTCCCTATCAGGAGGGATGGTAGGGTACGACGCCTGCTTTGCCGGGGCCGTGGCCGCCTGCACCACCAAACTTTCCGGAGTGGGGTGCCTGGTCAAGTAGCAGGGGTCGCTACCGGCTGGACGGTATTTACGCGACAAGGATCTGCCCACTGCCGGGAGACTCTCCGGAGCAGTCCAAGCCGCCGCCATCCTTCTCTGTAAAGCCATATGGAACGGCAGTACCGGGTCAGTTGGGGGACCAACATCAAGGATGTCCGTCAGATCATCCTGCACAAACTCCCCTGGGGGAGCAGACCATCCCAGATACTCGGACACCCTAGCCATAAGGCGCCGGTACGAGGAATCGGCATGGGAGCCAGGCTCAGGCCTACAAAATTCCACCTCCGGAGAGGTGTCCAGTCCACTGGCATCATGCAGTGACTGCCTCAAATCTCCAAACTGACTATGGCCCGAGACAATTTCATCTGGCACCAGACTAGGAACCAGGCCATCAGAATCCTCATCCGCCTCCGAAATATATTCCAGGTGGCGAAAAGGCACCCGAGAGTGCTTGCTCTTAACCAGAGCCTTCCTAGGGGGCACACCCGTGACACGGGGCACCTCCGACACGAAAGGCGTCGATGGCGTCGAGCGAATCGGCGCCGACGCCGAGAAAACCGGCAACGGCGCCGAGAGGATCGGCGTCGACGTCAGATGCAGCGCCTCCAGTATCGGCGGCGTCGACACAGCCCTCGAGGCCGGAGCCCCGAGCGTGTCCCTCGACGACCCGATCGCCGACGGCCTCGACGACGTCCTCGAAGCCGGAGCCTCGAGAAAGCCTGTCGACGCCCTCGACGCCTCAGACGTCGATGTCTTCCTCGAAGACTTCACAGGAGCACACGGTCTCGAACGCGTCGAGGACCGGGACCTGGAACGGGTACGGCGAGAACGAGCCTCCTTGTCCGAACGGGACCGCTCCCGTGACTCGTGCCGACCACTCTTGCGAGCGGTGTCTCTCGACCTCACACTGCCGACCCCACTCGGGGGCGCGGACGGCTGAGTATCCTGCGACTCAAGAATCGCCAACATTTTCTTCCCGAAGGAAGCCCATTCCTCCGGCGTCGCACGGCTGGTGGGGTAACCGACGTGCCGTGCAGAATCCTCGGAAGAGGACCTGGAAGGCGACCGGTGACGGCGCTTCCGAGAATGCCTCGAAGAGGCTGAGGAGTGGCGAGACCCACTCCTAGAAGAAGACCGACGAGACTTCCGACGATGACGCGGAGAGTCACCCCTCGAATCATCCGTCGAAAGCCCCGCCGACTTCGACTTCCGGGGCTTGGACACCCGACCTACCGACAACTTCTTCTTACGTTCGCGTGAGGCCTTGGACGTGAGCGACTGGCAGTCGATACAGTCATCCGTGTCGTGGGCCTCCCCGAGGCACCAGAGGCAGGCGTCGTGCGAGTCAGTCACCGACATCTTGGACCCACACTCCCCGCACTTCTGAAAGCCCGGACGCGGGGTTGAAGACGAAGTGGAAGACATCGCCGAAGGAAATTCACAAACGAACAGGTTCGAAGAACCAGAAAGAACAGAACTCCAAAAGAGTCGAGGCTTAGAACCGAGAAACACGAAGCAACACGTTCGCGGAAAAAACGGAACTGAGGCTATGGGCGTCGTGCGTCCTACTTATCACATCGGATGACGTCGGAGGAGGTCCTCGACGACGGCGTATCGACGTCATCGACGCAGGAGCCGAAAAAGTTTCCGAAGCAGCACAGCTGTGGTGATTACATGTCATAGATATGGAATACGTCGGAGGACCCAATCCCCTCGAAACAGAGGTTTACTTATCTTTAATCCTAGTCCGACGATGATAATCTCATTATAATCAAACAAAATATATCTGAGCATGATCAGTGTTGAGATGGATTTCTAAAATCAACCATGGTGGGCAGATTCATAAGAGGGCACCCTAGTTATGGTGAACAGGGAGACTCTGAGTTTAGCCAAAGGTAGTGTGGAGAGCAGTCAAGGCTTAGTCTCAGGAGAGTGCGAGCGTGGTGAGGGGTAACAATGATCCCATACAAAAGAACACAATAATTCAGTTTAGACAGTTTGTTATAAAAATTTAAAAAGTTATCTGCCTTTTCGTGATGTTCTTTCTAATGGACGTTGTTGGGACTTATTTTCTATACTCTGGCCTAGTGGACAGATGTATAGAAGGCCAACTTAGTCTTGCGAGAGGGACAACCCTGGAGCTGTAGCCAAACCAGTTCAAGGTAGGTGGATGAGTGGTCTAGGCCAAGTCTTAAGAGATGGTGAGCTTGTAAGGGGTCCCCAGCGAGAGCAAACAGTCAAGGAACACACAGATAATCAGGTATAAAAATCCTTCTTTACTTATGTCAATATAACAGTGAACAAATTCCTACTAACAGGTAATATCACACAACACTAATACTAGATACATATAGACAATCACACAAACAAATCAAACCCTTGAAAAAGAAAGTACAGATTAGTATAAGGACTACAGATCCACAGAGATACAGTTCTAGCTTCAGAAGTCCATCCCTAAGATGAATGGGGCCCTGTGCCCAAAAGGTCATCAAAGTTACATGCAGTTTTGTGAGGCTGGAAAAAAGGAAGGTAGGGTCTCTGGGGTCCAATGAAGAGTTCCAAGTATTAGGGGACAAAACTAACAAACGTGTCCCCAACCTTCGGAGTGCTTGTGAAACAAGCAGTGGCAAAGCCAAGATCTTACAAAAGTTTATAAAAGTTATCAAAACTTTTAAGAGGGAGTTAAGGGTTCAGGTACGTATCGCTACAACTCAACACCCCATACTCTGATTCTTTATAGGACTTGGCAGGTCTGCTGAAGAAGAACAGAGGTAGCTTTTCCCACCGTCGGCCTCAAACCTTTACCCCAAGGGGTTGTAGGTTTGAGCACTTCTCTTGTCGGCTACTAATGCTGCTGCAAGGTCTTTCAGTTGAAAAATGCAAAAGAACTTGACGAAGGGCCTTGTCTCAGGACCGGGTTGGATTCAGAACAGCAGAGTCTGATAACGGCCACCGATGCAAGGCGACACAAAGGGATTCACTTTCTACAGTCAGACTTTGCCTCCTAACTAAGGTCCCCTTGATGCTAGGAACACGCCATGTTGCGTGGGTAAATCTTATGTCACAACTTGAGGATCCCCCAAGTTCCAGGCCTCAACTCAGAACAGGGACATCTGCAGCAGGGTAGCCCAAACTCAGAGCTGGTCAGTCACTGGGCAGTTCAGGAGCACTTCCGAAGGCTCTTCTCTGTAGGACTCCGAGCTGACCTTTAGAATGGATGTTCCTTCCACTCCAAGGGTCGCAGCTCCTTCACAGGACTGCTGGAGATCATTCATAAAACAAGGCTCTACCAGGACAGCAGCAGAAGTTGGTCGCCAGGCCTTCTTCCAATGGGTCTCCGGACTCCTTGCAGGTCTTACAGCGGGACAGGATTCTTGGGTCCTTCAGTTTCTTCTAGAATCTCTCCAGAGTGGGCGCAGGGGTCTTCTTCTTATCCGAAAAGCCAGGTAAGAGCTGAACTCTCACATGTGGACACTAGCCACAGTTGGTAGCCAAACACGGTAAATGTGGTAAGGCTAAAATAAATTACACCAAAGAATAGGAAAAGGTAACTGCTGCCACCAACTTATCCCTTAGGCACACGTAGAGTAACCTGAAATCCTTGGAGTGTTAGTGTAGGGCAAAACAAAAAGTGTACCCCATTGTACTGCATAGCAAGATGCATTGTACAATGATACAAAGTTACCAAAGTGATAGCAAGCTATTAAAAGTAGTAACAAAGTAACCAGACTAAGGAAAACAATGTTTCCCAGTACGGACAGCCTGAAGGACATGTCAGTTTGCCAATGACACATAATCAAAAGCCAGTGTAGTGAAGCTCAATGCTTCACTGCAAAAAGAGCAGGGCAGATACAAAAATGAAAGCAACAAGTTTGGAGGTCCATAGAAACGGAAGGAAATGTGTGTAAAGAGAAATCTTTCCTAACAGACATTCCTCCCACCGATTAATCATCTATTATAATATCCATCTTCCAGTGCCAGCTACACTTCTGAAACTTGTTCCGCCAACAGGGGGCACAGCGCAACTGCAAATCGGCTCCGCCTGACGCCTCCGTGCGCCAGACAGGACATCGGGCCAGTATATATAGAGGCACTGCACCCTGTGACATTAGTTACACCCTTTTTGCCCTAGAACTCTGACACTGACGGATCTCAGAACTACCTGTGTACGAGCTACCCCAGGATTGGCAGGCAGCCATTGCCACAAGGAATCTGTGGGAGGAACGTCCATCAGAAAGAACAGTTCTTCCCACGGATTCCTCATCTGTGAAAGACTCCCAAAGCAGTAAAACAACCTGGAAGAGGCAGGTTAGCAAGGACACCCCCTAAAACAGAAAACTCAGGACGGCCCTGCCAAAACGAGTGTGAAAGGAAGCCCATGTGGCTGCTTGGCAAATATCTGGAACAGGCACTGAGGTGGCGGCCATCTCTCTGGTTGAGTGAGCCCGAGACCATCAGGGATTGATTTTTCAGCCAGATCGTAGCATTTCCAGATGCAGAGAATAATCCACAGAGTCAACGTTTGTTCATAACAGCTATACCTCCTTGGTTACCTGCATAACCAACAAAAAGCTGGTCATCAGTCCTGTTCTCCCGGGTCTAAGAGAACTAGAACTTGAGGGCCCACATTGGATATAACCGATGGAACGGTTTTTCTGCCTTGGAAGGTGAGGTGGAGGAAAGAAGACCGGTAGATGGATATTTTGAGAGAGATGGAAATCGGAGACCACCTTCAGAAGCTAGGAGGGTCTGACACGCAGGGTCATCTTCTCCTTGGAAAAAACAAGTAGGGAGGATTAACAGACAGAGCCTGGAGCTCACTCACCAGTCCAATAGATAAGACTAAGATAGACTAAGTACAGTTCTAATTATATATATTGTACATAGTATTCAAATGTTCTAAACCGCGTGCTCTAACTACCTTTGCTTTGTATATACTGTATATTACCTCTACAACTGCATAACTTATATATATCGTATTTCTGTAACCTGTAATTTAAGCACCCTTTTATTCTTGGGTCTGGTGCGCTATATAAAATAAATAAATAAACAAACAAACAATAGAAGTGAAGGCAATAGGGAAAATCATCTTAAGGGTGAGTAGTCAAATAACAAGAATGAAGGGGCTCAAACAGAGAGCACATTAAAAAGGTCAACACTAAATTTAAATCCTATTCCAGAACACCAAACTGGCGCGAGGGAAACATATTGAACAGACTGCTCAGGAATTGAATAACCGCTCTGGGTTCCTCTTGAAGACTGAAATGGCTGCAATATACTCATTCATTGTACCATCTGTAGGCCCATCTGGGGCAACGACAAAATAAATTACAACGCAGAAGCCACTAAAAGGGTCCCTCTCCCAACACCAAGCCGAAAACCTCTGCCATCTGCAGGTATCTGCAGGTATAAATGGACTTGGTGGGAGATTTTCTAGCAGATAGTTTAGAACATCCTCTGACAAATCACACTCCCTATATCACACTCTTTCAGCAGCCAGGCATGAAGTCTCAGGTTGTAGAGGTACGGGTGCAGGACCCTACTCTCCGACTGGGAGAGGAGGTCCGTCCTCTGCGGAAGACACCAGGGCGGGCAGATTGATAAGTATTACAACTCCTGGTGTACCACTTTTTTATGGCCCAGTCCAGAGCAATCAAGATCGTGGCACGAACAGACGCAGCCTCCTGAGAAACAGCGTAATCACAGGGATTGGTGGGAACTTGGAGCAGGTCTAAGTCCACTTTAACTGTCAAAGCATCCCCCAGAGTACATTGATGATGAAAATCCCTTGTGTAGGAACACTGGCACCTCCTGTTTACACTGGAAGCGAAGGGGTCCACCTGGGGAGTACCCCAGAGGGAGAAAATCTCCTCTAGAACTTTCTGGAAGAGTTTCCACTCGGGGGAAGTTAAAGACTGTTCAGTGCATCTGCTGAAGTGCCAGATCAGCCACAGTCATAGACATGCCATTCTCCGGAACCCAGAACCACAATTTCATTGCTTCTCTGCACAGCGGCAAGGAGCCCACGTCACCCCTTTTGTTGAGGTATATCATGGCTACAGTATCGTCTGTCAGGACAAGTACCGTCTTGCCCTTCACAGAATGGAGGAAAGCGACCAGGGCCAGCCTGATTACCCTCATCTCCAGCAGATTGGTGTGCTCCCGGCACTCCAATGGGGAACACAGTCCGCACACTGTCAGATCTTGTAGGTGAGCACCGCAGCCCTTCAGGCACCCATCCATGACTAGGGTCACTTGTAGCCAGAGTTGATGGAAAAGAGACCCCTTCAGGAAGATGCACTTCACTGACTTCCATTGTAGGTCTCCGGACCCTCTCAAAGACCAAAAAAGTAGTCGAAGTCCGTCCCTGAAACAGAAACCGTTGAGAGCTCAGGAGCCACTGTTGCTACCTCATGCGCAGACAGGCCTCTGGTACCAACAAGATGCACAATGCCATTAGACCCAGCAAGTGTAGAAAAACTGAGGCTCGAACTGTCATCTGAGGATGGAAAACCTTGAAGATATTCGCCACTCTGTCCTTGGGTGGGAAACCCTGACCAAGGCTAGTGTCCAAGACCACCCGATAAATCAGAGGGACTGGGACGGCAAAATCTGTGACTTCTTGAAGTTCAGGGAAAATCCCAAGCTGTGCAGTAGGCTGCATGTCCGGTACAGATGTGCCGAAACTAGATCTGGTGAGCGGGCCCCAACGAGCCAGTCGTCCAGGTAGGGAAAGATATGAATGCTTCCCCTTCTGAGGCAAATCACCACTACTGCCAGCAGCATGTGAAAACACTGGGTGCCAAAGAAAGACCAAAAGGAAGGAGTTGTTCCCCACTTTGAATCTCAGGTACTTCCTGTGAGAGCCAGGCAAACAAGGCAAGCCGTTCACGTCCAGGGCCTGGAGGATCTGGGATAGAGTGACCATCTTGAACTTGCCCAAGCACAAGTTAAGAAGCAGCAGAACCAGGATGGGTCTCGGACCTCTGTCCTCCTTCTGCACCAGAAAGTATGTGGAATAACAACCCCTGAATTGTTCGGAGCAAGGTACATGTTGCCCCCCCCCCCCATGATGCTCATGTGTGCCCCCCTCCCACACGCCCCCTTCTTACCCTTCCTATGTCCTTCCCCCTGCCACCCTCATGCCTTCCAGCTCTATTCTTCCACCCCCCTCCCAATCACCTATTCACTGCAGGAGTTTCTTGACTAACTATGGTTTTCACCATATCCGACCTGTTGCCAACACATGGATTTGACTTTATGGACACATTGACTTTAGTTTCACCTTCTCAACCCTTATGCTGGACCTCCCTGGATCTCATACTCCGGTTGGCCCTGAATCATGCTGTGCCCATCGTCTTCTTGAATCCTTGCCTACATTATTTGTTACCTGCAACATTATGAGTTTTTGACCACTGCATCTGTATTTCGCTCTCCCCTTTGCTTCTCTGATCTTTTTCACAGTTTTATTCTGTTCTCTCCCCCCTCACCCTTCTCCCCTCTCTCCTGCCTCCCTTACTTTTTTCTTTGCACGTACACTATTGGAATTGTCCTTGGACCTAGTACAATAGCAACAATTGTTTGCCTGCTCCCCCCTCCCTTACTTGTTGCCCCCCCTACCCCAATCCAGCACTATCTGAAATGTCAGGCCTAGTAAGATAGTCGCTTGTTTCGTTCCTCTCCCTCCTTTCTCCACCCTCTCCCTCACCTCTTGTAATATTCCAGCTCTATCTGAAATGTCGCCAGACCGAGTACGATAAGTTATTTTTCAATTTCCTGTTGTACATGGCCTGTAAGAATGTAACTGTATTTTCCCTTGTTCCCTCCCTCGCTTTGAAACACATTATGTATAGGCACTATATAAATACAATATCATATCATGGCCCCTTTTTGCCAGAAGCGGACAGATCTCCTTGAACAGGAGAGGTTCCGGAGGCAAGGGTTGTTGGTAAGGGAGGGGTTGTCTGGAGGGCGAGACACAAAGGGGAGGCAGCATCCCTGCTGGGCCGTCTGAAAGGCCCAGGTGCCCGAGGTAGTATTCCTCACCAAACTGGGATATTCTGCCCCCAGTGAGTGGCAGAAGTCTGCTTCACAGAGGCTTTGCGCTGGGGTTTGCAGAGGACACCGAGGAGGAGAAAGCACCTCCTCTAGGTGCTCCGCGTCCCTTATCCCTTTATGGACAGCTTTATCTTTGCTTGCCTGAGGACATCTGACCTCTACCCTTCTGGGTGTAAGAGGTCAAGGGATGAAACCCACTCCCTGCTGCGCTCGCCAGACGATGCTGCTGCACCGCCAGCCCCAACAACTTAGCTGACGCCTTAGAGGCTTGGAACTTCTGGGACGACTCATCTGCCTCAGTGCCGAACAAGTGGCAAACCCAGACGTTGTCAGTCAAGAAAAATGCTTCAAGACGGTGCTGGTAGTGATCATCCTGGAAGCCCAATCTGCAGTGTCTAGGCACGATTGCAGTATTTGATGGGAAGCTTCCTTGTGGTGCTCTGTAATAGCCTGAAAGACGCCACATATCTCCTGTTTAGGGATGTGCTCTGCGGTCTCAGTTATCACTGACCAGAGGCCAAAAAATGTTTGGTAAGGGGAAAAGGAGGCATTGAAGCACCAGAGACCCAGGCTCGAGGAGCTGAAAATATTTCTGCCGCAAAAATCCAATCTTTTGCTCTCCTTATCTTATCCAGGAGCAATGATAGAAATTAGGTGGTCTTGAGGTTCGCCATAGTCGCCTGCACTATGAAACTCTCAGGAGAAGCACGGGCAGAGAGAAATAAGGGGTCTGAAGGTGCTGGCTGTGCTTCTTGGCCAAGTTGCGGTCCACTGTGAGGACTAACACTGGTTTGTTTGGGCAACAGTTCCTTCACAGGACTCTACTGTCTGATTGAAAGGCAACAGGGTCTCCTTAGGACCCTTATCCAAAATGTCATAGGTCACATTGCACTTTAGGCCCCCAAAGGGGCAGGCAGCCCAAGGGTGTGAACCACCTTTGCCACCCAGGTGCTGAAAGTGTGCCTGCGGCTTGCCGAGGGTGGCAGACTGCATCATGTCAACCTCTGGTGAGGTGTCCAGGCCACTTGCCTCCTGCAAGTTGGCTGGTAGCTCGACCAGCTCACTTTGTTCCCCATAAAAAACTCCTCTGGGATGTCCAACACCTCCCTGAGGTGGAAGAGTTCCAGTCTGAAAGGGACATTTACCCTCCTCCTCATGAAGGCCATCAAATGTGACATATATGCCCTTCTTGGTGGCGGAAGGAACTCCTTAGCGACTCAGGCGCGGTCACTGGGCTGGTGCCAAATGCGAGGTGACCGAACCCGGAACGGGATGTGCCCCTTCCTCGCTATCTTGTCATGTTGTACTGTAATCCCCCTGCCGGCACCTCCAAGTGTGGGGGGGTTCCATAGGCTCAGTCGGAGCAGTAAGCGCAGATGCCACAGGCATCTGGCCGGAGCTGCCCACATTGGCAAAGATGTTAGGCATCTTTAAACGTAAAGCTTCCGATTCCTCCATTGAAGAGGACTCGGTCAGAAAAGATAACCAGTGAGATGCCTCTCTCCCCTCCCCCCGTCCCTAGCCTTCCTTGGCTTGGTAGCTCCTCTTCTTTGAAGACGAGTAATGCCATAAAGAATGGTTGGGCGACCTTAACCTCTGGCAGTGACTCTTTCTTGTTGTCCTTCCGGGCAGTGGACAGCTCCTCAGATCCAGGCTCTGCATCTGGCAACTTCGACAGGGTTTGCTTATCCACTCTCTCCCTTGTGGAGAAAGGTGAACAGTTTTGCTTCACGTTCTAGGAGCACCTTAGCGTCATGTCAGTCAATGCACTCGCAGTCCTGAGTGTTGTGACCTTCACCAATGCAGCAAAGGCATATGTGGTGTGGGTCCAGCATGGACATTTAGCACCTACAATCCACGGAGGGCTTGAACCCCGAAGGCCTGGTCAGATTCGGCATGCGCCCAATTCAAGGCGAAGCAAGAATTTTTATACTAACAAATAAGCTAAGGCTGGTGTTCCTAGTAGTGAGCTTAGTGTGCGGAAAAAAAGGAACTGACGTCAAAGTGTACAGCAGTATGTATATGATGCATTACTCACCGTAATCGTATTTCTGATGCTTGTATCTGCTTAGATTCACATGCTACAACCTAGGCCGAAATCTAGTGGAAGCTGCAGAGTATTACTTGTTGTTTTCGAAACTCGAAAATGGACGTTAAATGGGCGTGCCAGTAATACTATCCCTCGTGTGACATCTACTGTACCCATGGTGCTTCAGGCATCGAGGTCCCTCAAGATTGTTTTATTTCTGACATGAGTTTGCATGAAGTGCAGCGTGAGCACAGGTGTAGAAAAGCAGATTATGTATCAGATAAAGCCCAGAAAACATCTATGCACCTTCCAGTCCAAGGGGAGGAAAGGTGGGCGCAAGTGTATCTAAGCAGATACAAGCATCAGAAATGCGATTACAGTGAGTAATGTATCCCTTCTGAGGCTTGCGGAATCTGCTTAGCTCACGTGCTATGCATTAATTAGCAAGCAGTTTTTGGCGAAGGTGGTGGGTTGCGAGAAGGTACAGCGGCAAATAGATGTTTTAATACTGATTGTCCCACCTGGGAATCTGCTTTAGGTTGAGTGATATGATATGGCATTTATAACGCGCCTATACACAAGTGTTTCAAGGCATGACAAGGAAAGGGAGGGGGAACAGAGGGAAGACATACAACGCTCCTACTAGGCCAGGCGTCATTCAGATCGCACAAGGAAGGCCATAGGTGGCAAGTGCAAGGTAAGTGCAGACATCAGGTGTCGAGTGCTGGTTGTGGGACTGTAGGGATACAGAAAAACAGTCCTCAAATGCGGGTGCTGATAGGAAGGCAGTGCAGGAATGCGACTGGCAGGGGAGGGGACCTGGGCCCGAGATCAGAGGGTGGCCAGGTAACCAGTGCAGTTTCAGTGTCAGTGTCAGCAAGGAAGTCAGCAAGGGAGAGGAGGAGAAAAAAAAAAGTAAGGTTTTGAGGTGCTTCCGGAACCAAAGAGGATTCTCCTCAAGTTTCAGGGAGGCATGGAGGCTGTTCCAGAGGGAGGCCCCAGCTGAAGAAAGCGATCAACCACCAACTCGTTGCTTGGAGAAGCGACTGACCATGAGGGAGTTGGAGGCAGATGAGCGAAGAGCTCGAGAAGGAAGGTATTTAGGAAAAGAGTTCAAGGAATTGAGACCCCTGGCCCCGGAAGGTCTTGTGGACGATGCAGAGGGTTTTTTTTTTTTTTTAAACTTTGTTTATTTGACTTGACAACGCACCAGAGAACAAAAGGAGCCACACAGCACCAGCAATAAAAACCAAGTAATATACATATTAAGCAGTACATCTTGAGTCAACTGAAGCATGCCAGGGGCAAGGCAGCAGGCAACGTATTAACAACCGTAACGAGGGGGACAACATTTACGGGGAACCTTCAGGGGAGGTCGAATGAGAATTTGACGGTGAAGCCATGGTGGACATATAATCCCGGAATTTCCGCCAGATGTCTATTGGCCTTGAATTTGGGTGTTGCATTGCGTTCCAGGACTCCTCAGTATCATGAGCCCATGTGATTGTCCTGAGCCACTGGGTGTAGGTAGGCGCCCTAGGACAGAGCCAAACATAACAATATGCAGCGGACTGCCAACAGAATGCAAAGACCTGCTAGTTTCTTAGAGTCACGGGCCAACTGAGGGAGGTCATGGAACAGGCAGTGCAGCGGGGTGGGGACAATAGTGTGTTCCAAAATGTCCGAAAGTGTGGAACAGATGTCCAACCAAAATTGGGTCAGGCAGGGACAGTACCATAGCATATGGATATAGGAAGCTTGATCCGTACCACACCTGGGGCAACTGGGAGGGACGCTGCAGAACATGCGATGAAGTCTCATTGGTGTATGATGGTATCTGTGTAGCACCTTGAATTGGATTAATTTAAATGTAGTGTTGTAGGACACATTGAGGGTCCGGGCACACATTCGGGACCATCTCTCGTCAGTGAACTTGACACCGAGATCCTCCTCCCATTTGCGTTTCAGCTTGGTGAAGGGGGGGGGCTCCTCTAGTCTGCAATAAGGAGTAAAGTCTCGACACCTTACCCCTGAAGGAGAAGGAGCAGAGCTCCGCAACTATAGGCTCGTCAGGCGGTAAGGAGAGGAAATCAGGGTATATGGATTTGAGATTCTCCCGGAGCGAGGAGTATTGTAGCCACACTGAGGGCCGGCGTTTGAGGGAGAGAGGGAGATCAGGCCACTCAAAGTTTCCCTGTTCGTAGGCATCACGGAGGTTCAGAAAGCCGCCACCCGCCCAGCGAGATACCACTGATTGTGGAATATGTGGGACATCATGGAAGAAGTTCCATAATGGCAGGTCCCTGTGGAATGGGTGAAGTGCATCGACCATTGTCCAGAGTTCGGTCAATGCTAAGGATGTACTAGCAACAGGGTCTGCGGAATCTGCATCCGGGGGGATTGGCTCGAGGATCAGGGAGCCAATCACTCGGTCACAGACCGTTAGTTTCTCCAGGCGAACATGTGGGGGGGAGGGGGATCAATGGTGTTAAATCAATGAGCGGCGAACTGAGATTGGGCTACCACCCAGTATCTGATTAAATCTGGGGCGCTGAACCCGCCCAATTCCTTGGTGGCAGTCAGCATAGACAGTTTGAGGCGGACTGCTCCTGAATGCCAGAGGAAGGTGTTGCTTATACGGCGTAGTGTTTGGAAAAAAGCATCCCTAGGCCACACAGGCAGATTGGTGAATCGGTAAAGTAACTGAGGTAATACAACCATTTTAAGTATTCCAATTCTGCCCGCTAGTGAGATGGGGAGTCTGGCCCAGCTGGAGGTCTTTGCAGCCAGTTTAGTTAGGTAATTGTCCTCCCGCAGCTGCGCCGTGTGACGGGAGACCACCACCCCCAGGTAAGTGACACTAGACGAAGACCAGTTGAACCCACATAGGTCCAAGGGGGGTTGTGTGGAATCAGTAAGTGGGAATAAGGCAGACTTGGAGCAGTTTACTTTCAAGCCAGATATGTCCCCAAAACAGGCAACATCTGCTAGTATAGGGTCAAGGTTGGTTTCAGGGGAACAGATGTACAGAAGGGCATCGTCAGCGTGGAGGGAGATTAGATCAGATTGGCCGGCTGTGCGCAATCCCCTATGCGAGTGTGACTGCTGAACCATGTCAGCGAAGGGCTCCATGGCTATGGCGAAAATGAGCGGGGAGAAGAGGCATCCTTGACGTGTGCCTCTGGATATCTGTAAGGGAGCGGAACACCTGTCCTCAGTGCAAACTCTGGCCGATGGAGCGGTGTAAAGCAGCTTTATCCAGGTTCGGAGGTTAGGGCCGAACTTGCATTTCTCGAGAACTCGCCATAGGTATTTCCACGAGACCGAGTCAAATGCCTTCTGCATGTCCAGAGTGGCTGCTACCGCCTGTATGGCCGGGCTGATCCTGCTGATCACATTGAAGAGCCTTCTTAAATTCAGGGATGTGGACCTACCCGGGACAAATCCCGCCTGGTCGGGGTGGATGATGTGGGGCACGTATGGGGCTAAGCGGTTGGCTAGCAGTTTAGCGTATATTTTAACATCACTGTTAATTAACGAAAGTGGTCGGTATGAGCCGCACTGAGTAGGGGGCTTACCAGGTTTGAGGAGCACTGTAATCAGTGCCTCCCAGAGAGATGGGGGAAGTATCCCCCTATCGCACGATTCTTCCCAAAGGGCCAGTAGGTGTGGGGCCAGGTGAGACTTGTATAGTTTATAAAAATCCATGGGGAGCCAGAGGCCTTCCCTGACGCCAGCGACTCAATGGCCTCGATAAGTTCCTCCGAGGTGAAAGGCCTCTCCAGGAAGATGCTGGCGTCGGCTGACAGGGCTGATAGGGGAAGACTCCCTAAATAGGAGTCAATTTCTGGTATCTGGGGGCCATCAGAATCAAGAGTACAGGGAGAAACTCAGAATTGATATCCTGTGGGGAGGTGGCGAGTGAGCTGTCCGGTCTCACTATGGCCGGAATATTGGGGGCTCCGAGTTCACGGCGCAGCAGCATAGCTAGCAATCGACCGGGTCGCTCTCCTTCAACGTATTTCCTCACCGACTGAGGGGAGTCCAGGAATTTAACCTTGCGCTCGGCAAGCCCTCGGAACCTGTCCAGCTCCGATCCCAGTGCCGCTAGAGTGGTTGGGGAGTGATCTTGAGCATATTGGGACTAGAGGACAGCCATGGGCGATTCGCTAGTGGCAATATCCGCGCAGATTCCCTTCAGGATGCCACAACCTTTGGAAATGGCGATTCCTCTTGTGTGCACTTTAAAGGATTCCCAGAGGACAGCTTGTGTTGATACAGAGTTTTTGTTGATCTCAAAGAATTCCTCAATGGAGGATTCGAGTTCGGTCGCGAAGACCTGGCCAAGAAGCGAATGAGGGCTCATCCTACACTGCCTAGTTTTATTGACGTCCAGTCCCCAGTTTAAGGAAATAAGTACCAGTGAATGGTCCGATAGCGTCCAAGGAGGATAGCCAGGTGAGACAGGCATCTGACCAGCATATCCGTAATGAGCCATCTGTCTATTCTAGAATGCGAATCGTGTACTGAAGAATAAAAGGAGTATGTATGAGAATCGGGGTTCATTAGACCCCAGGCATCCACTAGTGCCAGACGGGGAAGCGTTGTAAGGACAGTATAGGCTGCTTTGGATAGTTGGCGAGGCCTACAGCCCGATCTATTTAGGGTGACATCCAGTATTGTGTTAAAATCGCCTCTCCATAAAATAGGAATCAGGGGGTAGCCTTCAAGTAGAGAGACCAGGTGTAGGTAGAAATTGGGATCAACATTGGGGCCATATATATTCAGGATGGCTAGCTCCTGGTGTTGCAGTTTGCCAACGATCAATACATACCTGCCAAGAGGATCTATGTGGGAGTGATGACATGTGAACTTCAGGGTCTTGTGTATTAGAGTAAGAGTGCCACGGCTATGAGTGGAGTAGTTGGTGTAGTATCTCTGGAGTCCCCATTGCTTAGCGAAACACTCACATTTCTCAGAGCGAGCCTGGGTTTCTTGTAAACATAAGATTTTAACCACTTGGCGTTCAGCATGCAGTTGTATCTGCCGCATCTTTTTGTAACTGCCCAACCCCCGGACGTTCGAGCTCATAAAGGTCAGGTCGGTATTAGCCATACCTCTGAGGGTATTGATTGTATTTCTGCGAAGGGGCTATCAGCAAAAGGGAGTTGAACGAACTGGATGTATGTGGCCCCCTATCTGCATGTACAAGATGTTCTGCTGCGGCGCATGTGGCGTTTCCAGTGGCTGTCAAGACTTTTTTAACCATCCACGTAACCACGTAACGTCCCAACCCACCCCCACACACATCCCTCCCCCAACCTGAGGGATGATACCCAAACAAAACCATAACAATCACAAACTTCTAGGCATCTGCGCCTGGGGGCCTGTTAGCAGCCTAGCAATAGCGCATCGGACTGGGGAGAGAGTGAGGAGTTTGTACAGTACAGCAGTATTAACCTGAGTGTTCAGCATAGGCAGGAAGGCGACCTCAGACCTTCAAAGCACTCCCAAAGGGACATGATGATAACCCAGTGTGACTGTGAGCATCGGCTGGACCCCGGCATCAATCGACCGGAGGCCCGTAGTTAGGTACAGGATTATTGGTTCAAACTAGGGACTTATTAGGACATCAATTATTCTTTAAACACACCGAGTCTGCGTGGCGGATGAGGGCCACATCATGGAGGATCCATGGAATCAAAACTAACTATCAATGCATTTCCTATGAGGTGTGGCTGTCACCGAAAGCACTGCCGGTGACGGGACCATTAATGGTATAGGCACGATCAAGACAACGTGGACATCATCGCAGCACTGAGGATTTAGCCAGGGAAGTGTTCATCGATAAATTTCAATGCCTCTTCTGGAATAGTGAAGAAGAATGTTTGGTTGGAGTGTTCGATCCTTAACTTTGCGGGAAAGAGCGTGGAGTATTTGACTCCTAGGTCACAGAGTCTCTTTTACTGTCAAAAAGGTTTTGCGCTCCTGTTGCACGGCAACGGAGAAATCCGGGTAGAGATCGATCCTTGCCGCCCCAAGAAGCAGCTCCCCCTTAATCCTGGCCACCCACAGAAGGGCATCACGGTCCTGTAAATTTAAGATCCTGGCTATAATGGAGTGCGGGGGTACCCCCGGCCTGGGTTTTGCGGCAAGGGAGCGATGTGCCCTTTCAACTGCGAATTGTGAAGAGTTTCGGTGTGTCCAGGAGTGTTAAGAGAATGCGTTCCACGTAGTCCTCCATAGGTTCTTTGATAACGTCCTTGGGTACACAGACAATACGTAGATTATTCCGTCAAGAACGAGATACGAGATCATCATTTTTCTTTTCAACTGCCGACATCTGGCTGGTAAGTGTGGAAACTGCGGCGCGAAGGGAGCCCAGGTCATCCTCCGCAGCCCCAACCCTTGTTTCAATTTCGGCTACCCGGCCGTCTGTTTTTTCGATATGGCTTTTATGGACGAGATGGTGCCATTCATGTCGTCCAATTTAGTGTGTAGTGTTGTGAAACCTTCACGCATATACTCCAGCATCTTCTGCGAGTCATCGGGGGCTGAAGACGTCGAGGCGGTAGGCGCTTCCTCAGGGGCCTCAGCAGTCGGTCTGGACGGTGTCTTAGCGAACATATTCAACGAACTTTGCTTCTTCCCCGCACCAGCTCCCTTAGTCATGATGACGGAGACAGCAACTTTCCAGAGACCAGAGAGAATAAGAGTGATCGGAGGCACCGGATCTCCTGGACAACAGCTGCCTAAACAGAGGAGGCCAAAAAAGGTGGTAGTGAGGTCTCGTTGGACGCTGATTCTATGCAGCCACCAAGCGACGTCCTTACAGTCCTCCTACGCCTGTAGGGGTGTACCGCAGTGATGGCGCTTTCAGGCCCGCTTCTCCACAGGATCTGTGCAGGCGAGGAGTGTCATCAGAGGGGCTCAGTCCATATTGCACCAGTATCGGAGGAGACCTTCTAGGGTGGGTCCAATGAGAATAGGAATTGCAGACGATGTGACCACCGAGGTCCGCTGTGTGTGGAATAAGCTCAGGTAATCGGGGTCTAACCCTGTACACCGCCGGGGCCGTGCAGATCGTCCAGAGCGTATGGTGCCATAAAAAAGGGGGGGGAATGCAAGGCTGACCCGGTGGAGTTCAGTCCACAGCCTAGCACACCCACGAATATCTCCCGGGATCCTACAACCCTCGACCACTCGGATGCTGTTGATAGTGGCAGGGGCCCCGGGGCCCCACAGGGGAGACCTAGTTATATTAGGAGTTTGTCGCGGCATCCAGGGGCAGCCAAGGATGAACAGTCTTGGCGAGGAGGCATACACAGGTCGGCCACCCAGCACTGACGCAGGGAGTCAATGTCAATCACTAAGTGACTAGGATGGAGGGGCAGCAGGCCCCGGGGACAGGGCCGCCTGAACAAACTGCACTAGTTGTCCTTTTAGCTCTGGGAGGGTAGGGGGGTGGGGGGGAAAAACAGTGTTCAGGCCCAACCAATGCGGCCAGCAGCAGCCCCCGCCCACTAATACAAGTCAATGGCGCCCAGCGGCGCTGCAGAAATAATAATGGGCGGCGGAACGCGAGGCAAGCCCACGGCCGCCGGGGCCAGCAGCATAGCGCTGCAGGAGCAGCCCGCTCTCCACCCCTCCGCGCCTTGCCGTGTGTCGCTTCAGGTGATCCTCAAGGAGGGGGTAGCAGGAGGGGGGAGCAGGCAACCAGGACACTGGCACGCAGGGCCCGCCGTGCGGGCTCCGTTTCCCGCGGCGTGAGGCCCAGTCAGCAGCGGGAACCAGCGTCCCCGGATGTAGTTCAAGGAGCCACGAGGCTCAGCTGCAGCCCTGGGCGCAGCGCCTGGACCTCCCGGGCGCGTCTTCGGAGCGAGGCGGGGGAGCACAGGGTGATCTCGCCGGACCCACCGCAGACCCGCGCGCTCCAAGGGCACTGGCGCCCCTCCCCCACGAAGGCCACCCATGCCACGCCGTCCAGTGGCAAGGAAATCCGCAGTCACTGGAGCCGCGAGTCGGGCCGAGCAAGGCACTCTCAGCCCCAGCTCGCTCGGCAGCCGCAGCTCCGTCCTCAGGGGCCCACCAGGTTCAGGAATCAGCAGGTACGTGGCAGAGAGGTTCCCAACACGGTCACACCAGAATGGTATCGCTTGCCTGCAGCTAAGGAGATTTATAGGAGTTTATACGCTCTCCCCGACCAGAGCCCAACACTCAGGCGGCTATTTTGCTTCGGCGCAACATCGCCCCCCCTCGACGATGCAGAGGGTTTTGAACTTAATCCTCACAGTCAATGGGAGCCAGTACAGAGATTTCAGTCCAGGAGAGATCTGATCCCTGGGCTTGAGGCCAAGGACAAGTCTTGCAGTCCTGTTTTGGATAAATTGCAGAGGGCGGAGAGTAAAAGCAGGCAGATTTAGAAAGAGGCTGTTGTAATAGTCCAGCCTAGAGAGAACCAGAGCTCTGAAGACAGTGAGCTTCTGGGGGAAGGAGAGGAATGGAGGAATAATAGGGTTACTCACCGTAGTGACCACCTTACGCCTAGTCCATAGTCCCCTTTCCGCCATACTTCTGGGACATTCTTCCATCCCGTGGGACGGGACCGGAGCACTTTGTAAAAAGCATCACATTTTTCAAAAATGTGTCCTTCTCTTTTTACGCGGGGTACCGCACACGGCCGTAACCCTGCCCTCCTTAGCTCCGCCCAGCGCATCGCCCATCAGTCCTTTTCTATCACCAGGTCAGAGACCTTTAAGCAACAACAGAGGAACCTTATTAGAGGGGACGGTGGGTGGGCGTATGGCGGAAAGGGGACTATGGACTAGGAGTAAGGTGGTCACTAGGGTGAGTAACCCTATTATACTCCTACGTCCCATTCCCTTTCCTCCAAACTTATGGCAGATTCCCAAGTATTCCTCACAGGAATTACGGGTGGATGGAAAACTCTGTACTGGAAAAGGTTTTTAAGCACAGCCTGGCCAAACTGAGCATCAGATCCAAACAGTAGTGTTTACAAAAAGTCGATGGGGAGGCCCAGGTAGCCACTTTCGCGATGGTCTCCCAGGGGACATACTTTTGAAAGGCAACAGCAGCTGCCTTGCCCCGTACCAGGTGTGCGTGAACCCCCTTTGGTTGATGAAGACCTTGAACAGCGCAAGACTTCATAATACAGGCAGCGATCCATCTGGAGATAGTCGCTTTGGAGGCCGGTTTACCCTGCAGATTACCAAAGGTCACCAGGAGATGGGAAGAACTCCTAAATTCAGATGTTATGTTCAGATAGAACTTAAGAGCTCTTTAACGTCCAGGCAATGCAAAACCTCTAAGCCTCTGAGGCTGGATCTGGAAAAAAGACACGCAAAGAAATTGTATGATTCAGATGAAAATCAGAGACCACTTTTGGAAGGAAAGAAGGCTTCGTTCTCAGGACAACCTTATCCTTATGAAAAACCATGAAGGGATGCTCCACCGACAAGGCCTGGAGCATACTTGCACGTCTGCTGAAGTCACAGCGACCAAGAGGACACTTTCCACAAAAGGTGCTCAAGGTCTACATTAGCCATTTGCTCAAAGGGCTTATGGCACAAGGCCGTAAGGACTACGTTCAGATCCTACGTCAGATGCGGTTTGCGAACAGGAGGGTAAAGAAGCATGAGACCCGCAAAGTGCCTTTTAACCACTGGAATTGACAGCGAAAAAGAGCACTGGTCCGTGGATAGGTATGCTGCAACCGCCAAAAGATAAGTCCTGCATGACAAGACATGAATGCCTGATTCTGTTAGATGGGAGATGAAGGACAGCACCGCGTCGATCGTAGCGCCCCTGGGGTCCAGCTGTCTGGCTAAGCACCAGTGGCAGAACCAAAGCCATTTGCTCCTGTACCGAGATCTCGTCGAGGGCTTCCTGGCCGCCTGAATAATACGTATGTTATCAGCAGATAAGTTGAGGTGTTCTAACGATCTGAACTCAGGCACCATGCCGCCAAGCGGAACGATTGTAGGGAGGGGTGCCACAGCTGCCGATCTCTCTGGTGAAGCAGGTCGGGAACCAACGCAAGCCTGATCAGTGCACACACCGACAGATGCTGAAGCTCCGAAAACCAAAACCTGGCCGACCACCATGGTGCTACGAGCAGAAGAGAACAACTCACCGTGCCGCTCAGCTTGCAAAGCGTCCGATGAATCAGAGGCTGGGGCGTGAAAGCATAGGCCCTCATGTTGTGCGAGGGAATTTCGAGGGCATACCCCAAGAGAGGAGACTCCCAGCCCGTTCCTTGAGGCATACAGGGGAAGTTTCCTGTTTGACGCAGTCATGAACAGTTCCACTTCTGGAGTGCCCCAACACTGGAATATTTGCAAGAGGACCTCTGAGTTCAGCTCCCACTGGTAGCTGACCATTGTACGCCGGCTGAGGGCATCCGCAGTAACATTCAACTGACCCGGGATGTGCACTTGTTGATATAAAACATGAACACCACATTGTCCGTTCGGATCCGGACTACTTGGTTGACAATGACAGGCTGGAACGCTTTGAGCGCTAGGAAGATCGTCAGGAGATCCAGTTGATTTATATGAAGGAGTTTGTCCTGCGGTGACCAGAGATTGGAAACCTGAAGAAGGTCCAACGTCGCACCCCACCCAAGAAGGGAAGAGTCCGTTGTGATTGTCCCTAGCGGGCCGGGGTCCTGAAAGGCCTCGCCTACCGACAGATTGCTGAGAGAAGACCACCACACAAGGTCCGCTCTCATGAAAGATGGAACTGGAATCATTTTGGAGTCTCGGTCCACAGCTTGGCGCCAAGAACTCCGAAGAGCCATCTGTGTTTGCCTCATCTTGAGACGAGCAAGAGGAAGAGCCAACACACATGAAGCCATGAGGCCCAGAAGCCTCTAGAACCCCCAGGCCGACATGCTCTCTGACTGCGCAAACACCCGACACGTGGCCAACAGAACCGCCATTCTGTCCCCGGTCAGATATACTCTGCAGCTGATCGTGTTCCAACGAAAACCCTGGAAAATCGGGCCCTGAGAGACTGTCATGGAGGATTTCCGCCAGAAAGACAGAACAGGAGCTGGAGGAGAGACTGAAGGTTGCTCAAGGCTGATTGAGGACAAGGACTGCGCAGCAGCCAATCGTCCAAATACAGATACCCATGGATGCTCTGACCCCGAA
The DNA here is from genome assembly GCF_040938575.1 of Ambystoma mexicanum. Taxonomy (NCBI): domain Eukaryota; kingdom Metazoa; phylum Chordata; class Amphibia; order Caudata; family Ambystomatidae; genus Ambystoma; species Ambystoma mexicanum. Next base: position 837,473,237 of record NC_090925.1, read on the forward strand.
GATGAGCTGCGATAACCGTCATCATCTTCATAAAGACAAGCAGTGCCGAGCTGAGGCCAAACGGGAGCACTCGGAACTGGAAATGCTCCTCCCCCACGGAAAAACGTAGGTATTTCTGATGCGGACTCCAAATCAGAATATGCACATAAGCATCCTGAAGGTCCACCACGTTGAGCCAATCGGCCTTCTGTAAAGAGGACTTTATCTGACAGGGCGTGATCATCTTGAATTTCTCTTGGGGTAGAGAGAGATTTAACTGGGAAAGATCTAGGATGGTGCGTAGGCCAGCCTGGTTGGTTTTGGGTACCATAAACAGTCGGGAGTAGAAGCCCTCCCCGTGCTCCCGTAGGGGAACAGGTTCCACCGCTCTGAGATCCAGCAACTTCTGAATCTCGGCTCTGAGGGAGGGCAACCCCGACTGCAGGAAGGGAGGATTGAAGGCTGGGGTAGGAGGAAGGGGCAAGCGGAAGCCAGCCTGAGCGACTGACAAGACCCACCGGTGCTCGGTGATGGCCTGCCACGCCTCCCAGTGAGACGCAATGCGCCCCCCCACTGGGGTCTCGGGCGAGCGCAGAGAAACTTCATTTAGTTGGTCTATTGGTGGTGGCGCCACCTAAACCTGAAGAGGAGGCAGAGGAACGGGAGATAAAGCGGCCCCGTTTTTGCCGTCGGCAGGAGTTTTCTGCTGGAGTATCAACCCTACGGGACTTCCGATCCAGAAATCCCCTAAAACCATAGGAAGGCCAAGGCTGCGAAGATGTTCTCGGAGCCCTGAAAGGCGGTTTCACCAGGGCAGACAAGGACTTGGCGGTCTGGGTGCTGTCCTTAGTCTTAGTCAGTTCAACATCTGTTGAATGAAAAAGCTCCTTGCCATCAAAAGGCAGGTCCAGAACTTTATCCTGCACCTCTTTGGAGAACTTGGTAGCGTGCAGCCAAGCCTGACGAGAGATGTCCACGCCAAGCATAAGGCCCCGGTCCGAGGTGTCGACATGATGCGCAGCGGCCTCCAGCATATCCTGCGCCAGGAACCTGGCATCTGACAATCCCGCTTTAAAATCCTCTAGTTTATTAGCAGGAATTAATTCTTCAATCTCTGACAGACCTTTCCACAGTTTCATATTCGCCTCTGCTAATACCAGTTCCGCGTTAGCTCGACGTAACTGCAGGGCTGAATTAGCGAAAATCTTCCTCCCCAAAGAGTCTAGAAGCTTGCCCTCTTTGGCCAGAACCTGCGTTGCCGCTGTAGAAGACGAAGCAGGTCTTGATTGTAATGTAGCAGCAGCCACCACTGTGGAGGAAGGGGGCAGACACGACGCTAAGGCCACTTCTTCCGAAGAATGGAGCCTACAACGAGCATCAATCTTTTTGTTAACAAACAGTCCACAGTGTGGTTTCTCCTAGACTTTATGGGCCTCGGCTAAAACGTTCTTCTGCAAGAACAAGCCGGTACGCTCCAAAGGAGACAAGGTGAACGCCCCCAAAAGCACCCCTTCCTGTGGAGCGTCGTCCGACACATCCAGATCAATCTGGCCCTGCGGAAGATTTGTACAGTGGAGGCAAGGGAGGGAGAGCCGGTGGAGGTCCCGGCCGGCAAAGGAGGCGCTGGCGGCATCACCGGTGCCACAACTTGGACCGACAGCGCAGGAGGGCATATCTCCCTAAACAAACCTCGAAAATACTCCTTTATGGGGTCGGAGTGCATTAGCTTTTGAAATTTACTGAAAAAAGCTTCCTACGCCGACGTTTTAGGTGCGACTAGAGGAGGCCTCTCCTTAGCGGAGTAATTCCAGGGGCGTAAAGGAGCGGCTTGCCAAGAGGGCCCTTCCCCACTGGTGTCAACATAGATCAAGGGCGCAGATGCCGCAGGAAGCGGGACGTTGTGCGGTAGTGGCATCCGAGCGTTCCAGTCATATACCGGACGAAAAGGATGTGCACAAGGAAAACGATGTTCACCTGAAAAGCCACTCCCCCACCCAGCGTTGATGGTGTAGTCTAAGGGAGGTATCCAAAATGGCCACTGTAGACTTGGCGGGAACAGCCGCCATTTTGTTAACACCTGAGGAGAATTGCGACACATGTGGGAGTGAGTCAGGGGTCTCCACAGATGGGTCAGGGATCTTCATCTTAACCTTGACACAAGGAACCTCGGCTGAGCTGGTACCGCGTGGCCTAGAATGTTTCTGAGACATGCTATCAGCCAGAATAGCCTTCAACGGAAGGACCTTGGCAACGCCGGTAACAAAGGAATTCCGGACAGAGACCTCACTCCGTGCCCCCTCAACAGAACTGGCATCACCGCGGGAGCGAGGAGGAGTATACATCACCAACAAGACCTTAACAGGCCCCTCCGAACTGTGTCACCTTAGCCTCCAAACGAGGGACCTCGGACCAGAGCCCGGTAAAAGCCCTTTCACGAAGGGCCTCTAACTTTAGTTCAGTACAGAAAACCTCAACGAGGCCTCAGGGCGTACCCTGGTGTCTTTACGGGAAGCTCCAGACAAGGAGACCTCGAAGCAAGCTCTGATACCCGCCACCTCAGTAGAACTGGGCCCACAAACAGCCCCCACAGGAGGGGCCTCGGATTGTAATCCGGTGTCAATAGGCCCCTTACGGAGGCCCTCGAAGAAAACTCTTTTTAGGCCTTGAAGGCACCTCAGGGCAAGCCCCAGTAACAGAGCTTTTGACGCTCCTCCCGGACCGGGAAGACCCTGGGAAGGAGTCCCCTGGCCGGGGTGCTCTAAAAAGTTAAGAACTCACCGGGCGTTTCTTCTTATCGTCGATGAATGCTTGAAAGTGTGTGTCGGGGGGGTGCGCTGCAACACATCCTCCCAATGCTCTAAACGACGTTGAAGCGCCCAGACCGAAAGGGAATCGCAGTAAAAGCACGTGTCCCGCCGGTGGTCCGGATCCAAGCACTCTAAAGAAAGAGGATGGGGATCCGCCCTAGCAAAGCGTTGGTCACAAGATGAACAATTAGGAAAATCTAACTGAAACGGCATAGATGGACTACCACACGACCGCTAAGCCGGAGAAGGACAATGGAACGAAAAAATCTTCCAAAGATGCAAGTGCATCCTGTCCCGATCAAGCAGAGAAAATGACTGATGGGTGATGCGCTGTGCGGAGCTAAGGAGGGCGGGTTTGAAAAAATGTGATGCTTTTTACAAAGTGCTCCGGTCCCGTCCCACAAGACGAAGGAATATCCCATAAGTATAGAGGAAAGGGGACGGGACGTAGGAGTATACCTCTGAGGAGGTGCAGCTGGTAGTGTGACTTCTTAGAGATGTCAGAGATGTGAGGAGAGAAGGAGATTGTGGAGTCAAAGATGACCCCAAGGTTTTTAGCCTTGCAGGAGGGAGCAGGAAGAGGGCCAAGAGAGGCCGGCCAGAGAACTACAGGAAAGGAGGGAGCGGGTGTGCCGATGAGGAGAATCTCAGTCTTACTGGCATTAAGCCAGTCAATGTAGTAGTGCTGAGTAAAAGTGTAGATGGAGCTCCATGTAGCTGCTTTGCAAATTGCCTCCAGATGGACGTTTGGAACAAAGGCCAAGGTAGCTCCTGTACCTCTGGTGGAGTGATCTCTTAATGTGAAAGGCAGTGTTTTATTTCACAGAGTAGCAGAACGTTATGCATCCGACTATCCATGTGGAGGTGGTGTTCTTGGGAACATGGTCTCCTTCCCTGCTGAAGTTATGGAGACAAACAGTTGGTCTGTTTTCCTTAGCGGTCTGGTCTTGTTTACATAGTAAAGGACTGCCCTCCTTACAGCTAGTGTATGGAGTTTTTTCTCAGCTGAGCTTGATGGATTTTGGAAGAAAGCTGGTGGTTCGATGGCCTGATTGACATGGAACTTTGAAATTAACTTAGGTGAAAACCTTGAGTGTGCTCTTAATACCAATTTGTCTTTGTGGATAACAAAGAAAGGGTCTTGCACTGACAAAGCTTGCAATTCACTGACTCTTCATATGGAGGTGATAGCCACCAGAAAAGCTGTTTTATATGTGAGGTGTTTAATGCTGGACTCATGCATAGGCTCAAAGGGGTGTCCAATGAGCTTTTTAAGAACTACGTTTAGGTGCCACCCTGGCGGCTGGTTTGAAATGGGTGGGCTGGAGTCGCTTTACTCCCTCCATGAATGCCTTAATGACTGGGATTTTCCACCAGGAAACCTTATACTGAAAAGTGGTGCAAGCGGATAGAGCCGCTAGGTGAACTTTGATGAGTTAGATACTAGCCCCGAGTCTAGTACGTGAAGCATGTAATGAAGAATGTGAGATGGAGTACAATTTATTGGGATTATTTTTTTTATCTGGCACCACAAAACAAATCTTTTCCACTCATAAAGTAACTGTGTCTAGTGTTTGGTTTACGTGCCTCCTTGAGGATTTCCATACACATTTGAGGTAGATTTAAATGGGCAAACTCTGACTTCAGGAGCCAAGCTGCCAGGTTCATAGACTGAGGTTGAGGGTACAAAGTTGTCCAGCTGTGCTGTGTGAGCATGTTGAAGGGGCATGGGAGTTTGATCGGGTCGCACATCGCCAGTTTGCACAGATACCAAAGTTGTTTTGCCCACATAGGAACAACTCAGATTAATGTCACTTGTTCTATGTGCATTTTGTTTACCACTTTGGTCAACAGAGTCGTCGGGGGGGGGGGGGGGGGGTAGAGGTAGGGGGGTGCGAAGTGGGGTTAACTGCTGCCACCAGCTTGTCCCTTAGGCACACCTAGAGAGACCTGAAATCCTCAGAGTGTTAGTGTAGGGCAAAACAAAAAGTTTACCCCATTGTACTGCATAGCACAATGCACTGTACAATGATACAAAGTTACCAAAGTGGGAAGAGCGTAGGCAAAATTTCATTTCCCTGACCAGTTCATCCACAGGGCGTTCCCCCTTGAGTTGTGTTGGGGGAACCGGGATGCGAAGTCTGGGCATTGTTTGTTTTGTCTTTTTTGCGAAAAAGTCTAAAGCGGGGGAAGCCCCATTGTGTGAAGATGCAGTTTACAATATATTTGTCGAGTTGCCACTTGTGCTCTTCTGGTAGAGGATCTCTGCCTAGTGAGTCTGCTAGAGAATTGAGTTCCCCTGGAAACTGTTGTGATTTTAGGAACATGCCCCGCTTGAGTGCCCACTTCCATATTCTTTGTGAATCACATCAACCTTCTGGCACTTCTAGCAGTGTTCAAGGCATTACTGGGGCATCGATCGGACCCGGACAGCTGCAGTCTTCACCAACGTGATGCGTAGTGCCGAGATGACTGTCTGGACTGGCCCGTCTAATCTTGTCTGCTTGATCCGTAGAAGTATTCTCCTGCAGGTGGAGAAAGGGATTTAACCACCGGTGGATTTTAGTGATGGCCCCCTCCCACTGTTCTCGTTCTCCCCTCTTGTCACCTCCGAGATCCCCTTTAGTAACGTCACCTTATGTTTTTAAATGATGAGCTCTCCATCCTGCATGGCATGCAGGGGCGCGTAGATACCAGTTACTTCACTGGTTTGAAGGTGCCGGAGGAGTTCCGGAGGAATATTGACTCCGGGGTTTATAAAGTTCAAAGAGTTCAATATGTCCGATGATCACTCTTATTCCATTCCCTTGTTGAATTGCAACTGGTTCAAAAGAATATTGCTGGGATGAAGCTGATGGCGTTCAGGTAAGAGTCTGTATTACCCAACACTGTCCGGTAAAAGTTGCATGAGTTTAACTTGTTGTTTTCTCCCTTTATAGGTGCGGCAAACGAAGATGAGGCGTATTAAAGGGTAATGCCTCCGGTGGTAAATCAGGTAAGCCTATGGTGGTAAGAGATTGTATTTGTCGGCTCTCTTAGCTCACCTTGTTGTTTCTTTTGTTTCCCCCCCCAGGTGCTGGAGTTCGGCGAAGAAAATGATGGAGGCAGCGCCGGATCGAAAAATACTGTGAGGACTGGCGAGTATGGCGTGGCGCTGCAGATGGCGATGAGACGCGTGCAGAAATAATGTCCTTTTCAAGTTCGAAGACGTGATGGATCCGGAATCAGGTAAGGATTGAAATAAGGTCGGTGTTCTAACCTTTCCTTCTCGTTTCCTCTTTTGCTAGGAGCTCTGGATTCGAGACGGGCATGGCTGAAGACTGGATGCTGACTGCAGGCACAGTGAGCGTTACGCTGCTGGATGCAGAATAACGCAAAGCGTGTGTTGCTGATCGGGCGTGGTTTAAATAGCCTCCAAAGTAGTTCCAGGTAAGAAGTTCCCCAGAACCACACCCGAGTAAAAAATAGTCCCTTGTAACAAAATAGTCCCATCCAAGCCGCACGTTGGCTTGGATTCAGTTGCAGCATGGTCTGCATGAGGTAAGTAATGTCTATGAGCCTGGCGCCTAAGGCGCCAGAACTGAACCCAGGCAGCCCCTAGCCGGGGCTGCTGGGGTTTTAATAAATATCTTGATGCCTGCTACCGGGGCTGATGGGCTTGGTCCGGATGCCCGGGGGTAGGCATCATGACAGCACTCCCCTAAGGCCCCTCCTAAAGGTGTTCTTCCCCCTCGGTCCTGATTTGTATGGGAAGTTCCGCTGGAATTTTTTCACCAACCGAGGTGCATGAACGTGGTCACTAGGCTCCCATGACCTTTCCTGTGGTCCGTAACCCTTCCAGTCGATTAAATAAAGTCTTGATTTAACCATTTTAGAGTCCAGGATATTTTTTACTTCGAATTCGGGTTCCCCATTTATTAGTATGGGGTCGGGTGGTTTGGCTAGTCTTGTCCCGGGTTGAACTGGTTTCAGGAGTGAAACATGAAAGACAGGATGGATCTGCATATTAGAGGGTAGTTCCAATTTGACGGCCACCGGGTTGATAATGGCCTTAATAGTGTAAGGTCCCAAATATCTAGGATTAAAAGTCTGAGTCCTTTTTAGAGGTATGTGTTTTGTAGGCAGCCAAACTTTATCTCCAATCTGGTATTGTGGGGCATCACTTCTATGTTGATCAGCATTTTGCTTGTATTTCTCTTTCGCTTGTTTCAAATGTTCTGTTGCTTCCTTAAAGGCTTGTGTAATAGAGTGCAGATGATTCACTGCGGGCATTTCTAAGTGTTGAGGCGAATCGAGTTCTGATGTTCGAGGATGATATCCATATATGGTATAAAAGGGGCTTTGTCCTGTTCCAGAATGTACAGAGTTATTGTATGCGTATTCGGAAATCCATAAAATATCCTTCCAATTGCTTTCGGTTTGGTGTAGCATGCAACGTAGAAACTGTTGAAGAGTCTGGTTGGTCCTCTAAGTCTGACCATCGGTCTGGGGGTGGTGACTGGTTGATAACCTCACGTCGATTTGCGCTAATTGACAACATCTTTTCCAAAATTGAGAAATGAATTGGCTACCTCGGTCAGAGACCAATACAGAAGGAAATCCACGTATTTGAACAATGTTTTCGAGAAATTCCTTGGCCAAAATTGAAGCGGAAGGTAATCCCTTTAAAGGAATAAAGTGGGCGATCTTGGAAATAAGATCCACAATAACTAGAATGGTGTTAAATCCATTACATGGAGGTAGATCAGTAATAAAGTCTAAAGACAAAGTATGCCGAGGTGTAGGAGGAATATCCAAAGGTTGTAAAAGACCAGCTGGTTTTTTCTTTTGACTTTTGTTTTGGGCGCAGATACCACAAGATAGCTTCAGTTTTTGCGATACCTGGATGTCCTTCCATCAGAGCATCATGATAATTGGAGATAGCTAGTTCTTGTAGTTCCTTGTGTGGTAGAAATAGACGCCCTTGATAGTAAGGTAGGTCATTGCTGACTGAATAATCTTTGCCTTTCTTTACCCAGGGCTGCAGGATCGAAAAGTTGTTGGATTTTTAAATGAATATCTTCTAAAGTCTGTAGAGTAGTTATGCCAAGAATTCTTTGTTGTGAAATTATAGGAACCGGTTCCGGGTTCGAATACGCTTCTCCCATCCCTATTGGCATCTGCCTTGCCGTTTTTACAACCTGGTCGATAAGTGATCACGAAATCGAATTCGGAAAAGAATAATGCCCATTGAAGTTGACGCGATGATTGGGCCTTGGCTGTTTTCAAATACTGCAGATTCCTGTGATCGGTGATAACAGTGATGGTATGCCTAGCACCGAGAAGATAATGCCGCCAAGCCTTGAAGGCGGACTTGATGGCTAATAACTCCTCATCAGTAACCGCATAGTTTAACTCGGGTGCTGAGAACTTTCTTGACCAGAAAGCTACTGGATGAAGTTGACCGGTTTCAGGATCCTTCTGGGACAGGACAGCTCCCATGGCTAAACTGGATGCATCGGTTTCAACTATGTATGGGCGTGGATGCTTTAAAACAGGTGCAGACGTTAATTTCGATTTTAGCTCTTGGAAGGCTCTTTCAGCCTCTTCAGTCCACAAAAAGCGTTTGTTTTTTCGCAAAAGTGCTGTGATGGGGTGTACAATATGCGAGAACTCAAGAATAAATCTGCGATAGAAATTAGCAAATCCAAGCATGCTTTGTACCCCTTTAACTGAACTAGGTGATGGCCACTTGAGGATTGCGTCCACCTTTCGAGAGTCCATTCGAACTCCTTTTGGAGTCAGGATAAATCCAAGGAATTCAACTTCTGTAGAATGAAAAACACATTTCTCCAATTTTGCGTATAACTTGTGCTGGCATAGTTTCTCAAGGACTGCACGAACGTCTTTCACATGGTCTGATTCTGAGGAGGAGTACACTAGAATATCGTCTATGTATACGACAATACAGACGTCAATGAGTTCACGAAGGACATCGTTCATAAAATACTGGAAGGCTGCTGGTGCATTGCACAACCCGAAGTGCATCACCTGGTATTCGAATAACCCGTACTTGGTGCGAAAGGCGGTCTTCCATTCGTCACCTTTCTTTACACGTACCAGATGATATGCCCCTCGCAGATCTAATTTAGTGTAGATGCAAGCGTCCTTCACTTGGTCTAGTAATTCGGGGATCAGAGGCAACGGGTAACGGTTCTTAACCGTGATCTGATTTAATGTGTGGTAGTCTATGCGCGTTCTGAGGTCACCTTCCTTTTTAGGCACGAAGAACAAAGCTGAGGATGCAGGGGATTTGCATGGACGAATGAAGCCATTAGCAAGGTATTGGTCCAAGTATTGTCGTAGGTGAAGGTTTTCGGGTTCCGTAAGGGCGTAGATCCTACTACATGGAGGTTGTGCACCGGGTATGAGGTTGATTTGACAATCGTATGATCTGTGAGGTGGTAAGGTGTTTGCCTGTTCTTTTTGGAAAACATCCTGGAATTCTTGAAATTCCTGAGGTAACTGCACGACTGGAGTAGCGACTGTGGTCAGGCCTTTGTTCAAGGGTTTTTCCGGGTAACAGGTGTGGGCACAATCCGGGAAGGTTATTCTCTTCTCTCGCCAATCAATACAAGGATTATGTGTTTCCAACCAAGGTATCCCCAGTATTATTTGGCACTGCGGGGCTTTGATTAAATCAAACAGTCTCTCGATGCCCATCCTGACCCAACAGTGTCATCTCTGCGGTGGAATGAGTTACAGGCCCAGAGGCAAAATCAGTTCCATCGACTGTGGTGATGACATCCGAAGTGGTCTTTTTGCAGAGAGGTAGATTCGTGGTCCATATAGTTTCCTACGGCCCCGCTATCAATGTATGCCCTTACTGCGTGCATACGTGATGGCTGCCTTGGATAAATAAGGACCATTGGTATGATGAGGTGCGAGGTCTGAGTATCCTTCAAGCTCGGCAAGCGGACCTCTACGCTTGTCGGGCGTGGTCGTTTCCCGAATCAGGCTCCGTTTGATTTCTATCAGCAACTCCGACTACTTTCTTGGATGGTTTTATAGGGCAATCCCGTAGAAAATGTCCTGAGGCCCCACAGTACAGACCCAATTGCATCTGCCGTCTCCTTTCTTTTTGCTTTTGAGTCAAGGGTTCCTTAACCCCCCCAATCTGCATCGGTTCTAATGCATCTGTTCCTTTGGGGGTAACTTTGGGTTTAACCAATACCCGAGTCTCGAACTTAGCCTTTCTATTCTGAAGTCGTTGGTCTAACTGGACCACTAAGTCTATATATTCTGCGCAATCCTGAGGTGGGTTCACAACTTGGGCCAAAAAATCTTTGAGTTCACCCCGAAGTCCACAATGAAATAATGAAATTCGTTTTATCTCTGGCCATCCGGTTTCCACCACCAACCTATTGAAGGTTGAGATATAGGTTAGTCGATCCTGGTTACCTTGTCGTAAGGATAAAAGTTCGTTATCCAGACCCTGTCCCTGTGAATGTCTGGCAAATAGTCTTTCCATGCTCAATTGAAAACCTTGAAAATCCCGAAGAAGAGGGTCATCCTGGTTGACTAGTGGAATTGACCAATCCGCTGCGCTGCCACTAAGGTATGATAGTACAAAGGCTACTTTGGCTTGGTCGTTTGGAAAAGCTCACACGGCGAACATTTTCGGGACACCAGCAAAACGTTCGGGTGGAGCTAAAGGAATGCTCCCTGGTAGAACCACTTGCACAGGATTGCTCGATGAAACAGGAGTTGGATTCCCCCCCCCCCCCCCCCCCCCCCCGAGTCAAGGTAATGGTGTGTGCCCAGCTTGGTTTTGCAGCAATTGTCTAGCAAGATCATCAGTGCGCTCCTTTGACACAATCAGTTCTCTCCTGAGGGCATTAGTTTCTTGGCCGGGGCTCCCCTAGCCGGGGCTGCTGGGGTTTTAATAAATATCTGGATGCCTGCTCCCGGGGCTGATGGGCTTGGTCCGGATGCCCGGGGGTAGGCATCATGACAATTACAAGCCTTCCAAGCACACCTTGTCTGATCTGTCAGGTGTGCTATGAAGGACTGCAATGCCTTGAGCACTGCTAGAAGTGGCAGAAGGTTGATGCGATTCTGGGCTGTGATCTGAGTCCACAGACCATGCGCTGTGAGATGAATCTCATGCCCCCCCTCCCACCCTGTGAGTGATGTGTCGTCTGTTGTGACAACCACTTGCACCAACGGGTCGTGAAAGGGCTTTCCCTTTAACAGGTTCTCCTTTGTTCACCAGTGTAGAGCTTGTACTAGGGTTGGCGAAACTACCACTAGATCGTCCCACTGACCGCTTGCCTGATACCACTGTTTCGCCAACCACTCTTGCATTGGGCGCATGTGCAATCGTGTGTGTGGGTCCAGGTAAATGCATGATGCCATCATCACGAGCAGGCGCTTTTCGTATGGTTATCTGGCAACCGGCTAGATACTGAGGTATTTCTAACAGTATGCTTTGTACTCTTTCGTTCGACTGAAAGACTATACTCTCTTCTGTTTAGGACAGCTCCTAGCAACTGTTTGGTTTTGTTTGGTACAAGGCTGGACTTTTTCTCGTTGATTGAGAAACCCAATTGAAAAAGTAGATTGATTGTTCTTTGGGTATTTTGCTTGCAACTTTGGGGGTTCTCCCATGTGACCAGCCAGTCGTCCAGCTAAGAGATGTAATGCCATTACCGCCAGTACCTTGGTGAACACCCTGATGCCGAAGGGTAGCACCTTTAATTGGTAGTGCAGGTTCGCTATTTTGAAATGCAAGAATCTTCTGTGCACTGGGAACATTGAAATATGAAAGTATGCATCTTTCATATCCAAGGTTGCCATGTAGTCCGTCCTCTTTAGCAGTGGGATTACTTGCTGTAGCGTTGTCATGCAGAATTTCTGTGGCTTGACATAGGTGTTTGCAGGGCGCAGGTCTAAGACAGGGCCCATCGTGAGGTTTTATTTGGCACAAGGAAGTACATTGGATAAATACCCTCGTTTACCTGGTTTGCCAGGCCGATTTCTACAGCGTCCTTTAAGAGCAGCACTGTCACCTCTTCCAAAAGGATACAACGTTCTTCCAGGGAGGTGTTTCTTTGTCTTGGTGGGTGGGTGGGTGGTTGGTTGCTGTATCAGTTCTATGCAATAACCGCCCACCATGGTTGAAAGTATCCACTTGTCCGAGGTGATTCCCTCTCATATGTGGGTAAAGTATGAAATGCAACCTGCTAGTGGAGTAGCAGGGAGGGAAGCTGTAGCGGGTGGTCATTGCTTGGGGTGGGTAAGGGGTGTTGAGCCGCCACTGGAGGAGTAGGAGGATCTACCTCTACTTCGCGACCTTCTTTGGTCTCTTTGAAACCCCTGTTGAGAAGACTGCCCCTGTGAAGAACTCCAGGACGAGCTTTGACCTTGGTTGTAACCTGATGTTCGTTGAGAGTTTTGCCCTCTAAGACAGCGAAAACGATAGTCCCCTCTTTGTCCAGAGGGTTGATTGGTGTGCTGCCCAATGATTTTAGGATGTCATTCTTCTTTTGCGCTCTTGTCACTGCTTTGTCAAACACGTTGGGTTCTATGGGCATATTAATGAGGGTAGCCTGAGTTTCAAGCTTGAAGCCTGACTGGCATAGCCACGTGTGGCGTTTGATAAACGTGCTCTCTGCTATTATTCTTCCTGCATGGTCTGCTGCATCCAAGTTGTTCTTGAGGATGCAGTTTGCCATTTGTTTACCCTCTGCAATGGAGAGCGATAGTTGTGCTTTAAGGGAATCTGGAACCAATGCTATTTGTTCGGCCATCTCATCCCACTTGTGGCAGTTGTAACTAGCTAATAAAGTCGTGCTATTAGCAATTCTAGTCTAGTAAGATGCCGAAGAGCTTACCTTTCTTCCAAAAGTTCCAATCCTTTTACTCTCCTTATCAGGAGGGGCTTCGGAGAGGCCAGAGGTGTTCCTGCTCTCTTTCTAGTAGTTATTAACACTAAGGAGTCTGGCTTTAACTGTCCCCTGATGTAAAGGGGGTGTGAAGGTGCTGGCCAGAATACTTACTCAATGCGTGGGTTGACTGCCCGTGTTAAATTAGGAGTAAGCAGAGAGGGTTGGATGTGTCTCTATATTGATTGTAGTAGGAGCATAAATTGGTTTGCTGACTTCTTATGCCCAAGTATGCGTTCAACAAATTCCTTATCGACTTGTGTCTCTTGTGTATCAATTTTGAAATGCTCTGCTGCCTTTAGGAGCAATTCATTATACTGCATTTGGTTATCCACTGGTGAGTTTGCCACCGGTGGGTCTGAGTGATCTGGTGACTGTATGACAGACATCCTCATATTGGTCGACATCACCCATGTCCGCTTGGTCGTCAAGATCTGTGCAAGTTCCAGGCTCCTGGGAGTCTTGCATGGTGCAACAATAAGCATGCTCATGCTGCCCTATGTCCTGCTGAAAGGTAGAAGCTTGTGTGAGGTCTGTGCAGGTTCTTTTGGTGGAATACTGGGTAACCGCTGCCCCAATTTGAGTAGTTATTGGCCTGCTGTGCGGAGCACCCTGAAGGTTTTGCAAGACCTTGTGTGGTCATCAAAGAAATAAGCTAGAGAGGACAGATGCATCATGACTTTATAAATCTGTTCTGCTGTCCATTATGATGAACTTGGGATTGTTGGGGTCATAGTCCCCAGAATAGTGCCCTCTCCCTGTGTCTTGGAAAATGTATGTTTTTTCGATGTCCGGCTTTTTAACAGCATTTCTGGGACGTGTTTTTTAATGAGCTTGCACATTTTTGAGCTTGGTTTAGTATTCGACGCCCCCTTCGACAGTCGTTATGCGAGGGGGCCATCAACGAGTCTTTCGACACCCAGCCATTGGCGTGAGGAGACTTCGTGGCTTTAGACACGGTGTCAGAAACTGACTTGCTTGTCTATTTGAGGGTCTCTGGTGGCAACTGCAAAGGCCCAGAAGACAGGGAAATTTCAGACCACCCTCCCTCCCTTGACGCCACGTGTGGTTTTCCAGTCGGCTTCGTGGTCGACTTTCGGCCGTGGGAGGAGTGTTTTGTGTGGTGCGACTTGGTAGTACTAGTGTCGCCGGGTGTCGTGCCAATAGCAGAACAGCCAGCCTGCCTGTTGGGGTCTTGCACGCGAGTATCCGAAGGATCCCGATCGCCCTCAGCATCCCTGTAGACGTTGATGCTGCAGTCGCTGGAGGATCCAACGATGTGCATGGCGGCCCCGGCATGCATGGCGTGGGGAGCCCAGCGTTTTGTTTTGCCGTCCTTGCGTGTTTTGGGCCTGAACAGTTTGCATGACTTGCACTGTCCTTCGGCGTGATCCCTTGGAAGACAGATTGCACACCCGGTGCGAGTTTTCCCAAGGGAACTTTCAATTATAGGAGGGGCAAAACTTAAAGGGTGTATTCTCTATTATGAATGGGGAAGGCAACCTGGTGAAATAAGTGGGTGGAGAGGGGAATATGCATTCTCTTAATGAGACTAAAGAAATTAACCACCCCCCACTCTCCCTTACTCTGAGGGCCGAGGCCCATTGAGGCCTTCTAAGGCGATAGCAAATGTTTGTCGAGACGGGTTGCTGTAGTTCCCAGCCACCTTGGCCATCATACCCATATGCCACAATAAGGTGGCACTGAGGATCAGCTTGAGGAAATGCCACTTCAGGGGAGGTACCTAGAGCACTTGCATCCTTTCAAATTGAAGCCAGGTCATCCAGCCAATTTTCCTCGGCCAGAAATTCTTCAGGCTGTCGAGAGAAACACATGGGCTCGAACCCAAAAGAAACCGGGTCATCTTCATGGAAGATGCCCTGGAAGGAAGAAGTTCATTCTTGTCTTTAGAGCAAACCTCAAAGTCGAGGGTTCTTCAACCCTCGACACCTAGAAGCCTTTCAACGTAGATGCCAGTAGAGCAAATTAGGCATCGAAGATTGCAGCAGTTGACTAGGATGGCGTCACAGCACTCAAATTCTTGTCGAAGCATTCACTGCTCCTGGGCTCTTAAGACGCACAAGGAGGTTGGTGATCCTGGACTCGGGCGCGCTGAGCTAAACGGTGATCTTACTCCACGGAAACGTGCAGACCCGCTTTCTTGAAGGCCTGCATCATATTTAAATGGAACTCTTCCCACTTTTCTCACTAAGTGGTTGGAGGGAAAACTACCCATCTATCCAGTGATGAGCCTGTGGAAGAGTGCCCCCTCGAATGAGACCTCTTACTGTGCTTTTTTACTGTTTCTTCTCTCTCTCCGATTATTTATCTCGACCGCAGAGCATTTGCCCACGTCGGATGTTCACTTCCACGGTGTCAAACTAGGCGACTGTCTTTGAACAACCATGGGTAAATTTGGAGGCTCTCCTTTAGGGCTTTCGGATTTGATTTGACCCTTAATCTGCCAAGCCACAATCTGCCACTATATGGTCAGCACTGAAGAACAACAGTCAAATTCTGGGTGGATCAGTGGCATTTTAGTGCAACGATCACAACACTTTTTGAAAATCGAAGGCTTCAGAGTAGACATTGTCGAACACAAGCATTTCGAAAACATTTTTAAAGTACATCAGAGGCAAACTGTTCCTGAGTAGCATGCTAGGCATGCAGAAAAAAAAGGAACCGAAGTCAGGATGCGCAGCGTATGCTATTTGTACCGATGTCAACATCACGTCTCGGAGCGACTCAAGGATCTTCGACACCAGGGCACACAGCGTCCCCTGCTGGGAGAAAAGGTTTGAGAGTTCTGAAAAGCAGAGCAATTGATCAAAGAATAGGAATCCATGGGAGGGGACAATCCATTAGAAATATACATTAACCAGTAGGTTCACTTACAAAACATCATTCAATAACCAACTAGGTAAAATAGGTAAGTACTCAGAGGTAGGTAAAATTATTAGAGCTAGTCACAAGTACAATTGCCTTGACTTACAAAGTCCAGCCCTATGATGTATTATGGCTAGTGCCCAAAACTCACATGATCCAATACAAGGTTTCCCCATGGAAGGTAATCTCTACAGGGTTGCAATGGTATTGTGATGTTTTAAAGTAGTTTACAATGATTTAAAAGTTCAGTACCAATTAGTTAGAAAACAGGAACGTTTTACCCTCTCTTCCCGACCGAAGGCTAACACAGGGGCAAGATTCTAAACCTAGGTTCAATGACCAAAAGCAAAGTAAGAGGGAGATGGGCACAGGTATGCTTACTTACCCTCCCGACTCTGACTTACCCAAGGGCCACGATGGATTGTCTGCAGGTCGCTTGGAACACTATCTTCTATCCTTTTATTGGGTGAGACGCGTCCAGGAGATGCAGATTTGAGTGCTTCTTCCAGTCGGATGCAAATGCAAAAGGCAAGCCCAGTTGATGGAGAAATGCAGACTTTTGACATACAGACATCCTTTCAGGACACTTCATGGGATGAGCGTTCCAGTAACGATTACTGCTTGCAGGTGACAGCAGGCATCGTCCTCACGTCACGGCCAAAGAAGCAGGTCCAGAACAGGTTCCCTTGGATGCCAGGAAGCAGACATTTCGGGAGAAGGTGACTTATGGCAAAAGTAGGTGACCATCAAAGTTCTAGGCTTGAATGTGGAACAGTGACGATTAAAGAGAGGTAGCCCACGTGGGAACTGGTCAGTCAAGGGAAATTTCTGAAGGCTCTTGGGGCATACAACCTCGAGAAGGTTTTTTGTTTCGATAAGCCTTCAGCTATTCCCCCACTTGTCTTCCCCCTGTTCCATCATAGAGCCCTCCTCCTCGACACCGGAGAGCCTCCGAAGGTTACCATGGGAGCAGAGTTGCATTGCTCCAGATTGGCTGCTTCTCTGATTTCTAGCCCCATCAGGTGCCGGCAGGCATGGAGTGCCGGCCCCTACAACAAAGGGCAACAATAGGCCATGTGTGCTTCCCGCTTTTCTTCTTTACTACTTCTCTGCTGGGAGCACAGGGGTTTGCTTGGCACGCTCTCCTCTTGCTCAATTCATTGTGAGGCCAGGGATGCCACGAAGCATCATCAGTGCAGGTACAGCTTTTCTTGTGGCATTACAGAATGCGGGTGCTGCCGTGCTGTTATTTGACAGAAAGCATCAGCAGCCTCTCGATCTTCTTGCTGCTCTCCTGTGCTGGTTTTTGCTTCGAAGTGTCTGCAGCTATTCTCCCACTTGGTTTCTCCCGTTCCATCATGGCGGCCGTCCTCGACACTGGAGTGCCTCCGAGGGATAACATGGGAGCAGAGTTGCACTGCTCCCGATGTGCTGCATCTCCAATTTCTAGCCCTATCTGGTGCCGGCAGGCATGGAGGGCTGGCCCCTACACCAAAGGTCCACAATTAAGGCTGCTGCCTGAGCCGGTCCGGGCAGAACTTTTGGGGGTGGGTGGTCATAATTTCGAAAAAAAATGTCGACAGACAAAAATGTCGAAAAAAAAATGTCGACTTTCGTTTTTTTAATTATATATTTATTTTAGGGGTTCGGGAGTTAAAAAAAAGGGAAAAATTTAAAAAAAAATTAAAAAAGGGGGGTTGGGGGGAACCCCCCCATTTAAAAAAAAAAAATGCATTGAAAAAAAAGTCGACATTTTTTTTTCGAAATTTTGACTGTCGACATTTTTGTTGTCGACATTATGACTATAAACCACTTTTGGGCCCCCCTTTCTACACCACAGCACATCCTTTGAAGTTACCTGGACTGGGGGGGGCTCTAGCTGTGACCTTTCGCGCAAAGCACACCTGAACTCTAGGAATCCGGCAGATTAATTCCTAAGTAGGCAACACACCTAATTCTATTCAACTTGACACTACTTCTACAGCCACTTTTTGTTTGCATGTGTTTAGTGCGCCTGTGCATAACATTGAAATTTAGGTGCTTGCTACATCTGAGCTGCTTTTTGTTTGCATATGTTTAGTGCGCCTGTGCATAAAATCGAATTTAGGTGCTTATTACATCTGAGCCATTTTTCATTTGGATGTGCCTACTGTGCCTCAACCTTCCGCCCCCCCCCCCCCTCAGCCTCTCCTAACCTCTACATACTATTTGTCTTTTACACTTATTGCCTTGTTCGTTTTACCCTACACACCCGTCCACGCTCTCCTTATTCATGTTTAAGCTCTTGCATTATTTTAACGACCGTCGGGCACGTGCATTCATTTTTTTATTGTCTTATGTTTTACCAGTTTGTATTGCTCCTGTCTAATGTCGTACCACTAAACGCTTAGCACTTTCTCATTTTAAATGTACCAACGCCTATTAAGAATGTCAATCATTGTATCCCCCACTGCGTTGCAGTGCTTTGAAACACTTGTTTAAGTGAATAGGTGCTTTATAAATGACCAATAAATAAAGGTGTCTGGATTTGTTGGTCCCACTAGTCCAAGGGTCGAAGCATCGACTAGGGTTTTATGAGAACAGGCAGAGGAGCAGGGTCTCACCGGGCCAATCACTGAAGAGGATGCTGGTTCACCACATAAGTCGTCCTTGGGTCGTCAACAGGCTGTTCTTCTTAAAAGACTTCTTCCTTTTTTAGATCTCAAGAAAGGCTGCAGGATGAGTCCTCTTATCCAAAACTGGAGCTGAAAGAAAGTCCAAGCCCACCGATGGAAAGGATCTGAACCATTCAAACAGCCAGTAGTTGTCCAGTTAGGGAAATCTACTGGTTTGACATCTGCCCCACAAAAACAGAATATGGCATACATCGCTTTTGGAGCATACAACTTTCAATTTAACCAATCAATGTGTCCACTAAACGCTATCCCTAATCAGAAGCGCACCCTATCTCTATGTGGTGTGCTGTCCCTAGACAATGGGTGGTGCAACCACCTATCTAATAGAATAGATGGGAGACAAACTATCCCTAATTCTACAAAGTATGTGTTGAAAAAAAGCTAAACGAGGCTGGGATCCAGTCCCAAAAACACTCACACACTGAACATTTCACATGGGAAAATGTCCTTATTGGCAAAATGCTGTTATTTTATTCACCCTCACTGAACTGTGTACATTAAGTGCAAGAACGAGGAATTATCTCTAAAAAATTAGATTAGACAGTAGTACATTTGCTACCTTCGCAATTCACGACTTAGGCTTTTGGTCCATCTCCAAGTAAAAGACTCAAATGAAAATGAGCCGATATCTTGTCATACAGACATGCGGCACTGATGGTTAGTACTTGTACGTCGTATCCCCGGGGCCATTCAGGAATATCAGCAACATCACGAGGCCGACAGGTTTCGATGACACTGCTAATGTGGTCATCTTCTTCAGGACCAATTGGTTGGATAAGTGCGGTCAGTCATGATGTTCACCATACAAGATGGGGCATCCAAACCCGGCCTAGGAAAATAATTTGATAACAGATATTCACCCAGTTATAGAATCATGGGTGTTATTTAATGAGTACTAAATGCAAAAGTTTGTTTAAAGACAATAGTCAACCTCTATGACTGTGCCCTGTTCCCATTGTGGGCTCACCCCAGCTATGTTCCTCTCGAAAGGGGGACGCTCCCTGGTGGCAACTTACACACACGTATATATATTTGCATTATCATTAAAATTGCCTCATCAAAGTGTAACAAGCATTAACCCATGCCTGCATGAGGCCAGGAATAAAGTATATGGCCTGTGCAGGCGGTTACCTCAATGTACTGCTCCACGACTTGTATGTGCTGTTCTTCGAGGCAGTTGGAGCAGTCCATTTTTCTAATAAGTTCCTCTCTCAGGCTTCTTGTAGATAATCAGTCCCATAGAGAGTGACGCACCCAAAAATGAGAAGGAAGATGTCTTTTAACTCCTTAAGTGCCAAGTACGAGGTATCTCGTCCTTCACATTACCTCCAGGTTGCCAAGGACGAGATAGCTCGTCCTTTTTGGCACATTGTTGTGTGTGATCCCTGCAAAGCAGGGATCACACAGAACTAATGAAACTGAAAGTATTTTCACTGCAGCAGTCATTTTCGGCTGCCGCGGTGAAAACACAAGGCGAGTGTCCACCTTGCTCTGCACCGATCGCCGGTTGCATTTCAAGCCGGAGATCGAGGCAGGCGTCGTTGGAAAGGGGAGATTCTCCCCATTCCAACGACACCTTGTGACAGCATTGCTGGTCACGGAGCGGGCGCAGAACGCTCGATCCGCCGCCAGCAATGCCACTGGACCACCAGGGATCATATTTAGAAGCGGGGGAGGGGGGCTGCTTACTAGGTAAGCGCCCCCTTTACCTCCAAAGCATGGGGCCACAGGTATAAAGACCCCTGGGGGCAGATGGGTGATCATCTGCCCCCAGTGAAGGGGAGAAATGGGAAAAAACATTTTTTTAAAACAAACTAAACAGGGATGGGGGCCCACTAGCCACCATGTCTTTTATATATTCAAGGATGGTGGCCCTCTCACTCCCTCCCCAGATGGAAATGCCCCCAGGCAGGAGTACATGAGGTGGACCCCCCCATCCAATTGCAGGGGGGGGGCACCAGGAATATGTGGGCAGGCCCCCCAAAGGATGGGGCCTGCAGTCTAGGGAATAAAACAAGTGAAAACCATGGCTGGTGTTGGGGAGAGTACCCCTAGACCACCAGTGAATTGTTTTTATGGAAAGGGGGTGTCCCTTCTCCCCTCCACCCAAAATGGACTGGCGGTCATGTTATGCAGCCCTCCCTGGGGGCAGCCATCTGCTCCTAGGAAGGGGCATCTGGCCCCAGGGAGGGCTGCATGAGATGCCCCCCCTGCATTTGGCATGGGGGGGGGAGAGGGCCATCCCCCCTTTACATTAGAAAATTCCCCAGAGATTTAGGGTGTCCCTCAGCCCCCCCTAAAGTGTAGTGTAACATTTTCAGTTTTTTTCTTTGTTTACCAAACTTCCCTTGGTGCAGATGGGCACATTGGTGTGCCAATCTGCCCCCAGGGTGCCACACCTTACTTCCCCACCTCCTGGGTGGCCTGTCCCTCATTTTTTGGTGGCCCTCTCCCCCCTGCGGATTCCCACGGGTGTCCTCTTTTCGGAAATGTAGGAGGCTTCCCGTTTTCCTTGGTGGCTTGGACACCCTAGGCCCATATCTGTATGTGGCGCTTCTGAAAAAATCCTGAAATTCAGCTTTCGGAAAACACTTGGGGGTAGCCGTGTTTTAGGTAGGTGCACCCACACGTGAGGTACCATTTTCATCGGGACACGTGTGGGAATGCAGGAAGGTAGGCCATGTGTTGTTGGGGGCGTGTTTCGGTGGGTGACCCGAGTGAAATGTGCGGAAAATGGGGTTTTTTTTGCCACATTTCGGACTTTGCCGGATTTCTGGGTAATACATTCTGGGCCGATTTGCGCAAGTCAGACCTCTGCGGATTCCCACGGGAGTCTTTTCGGAAATGTATGGGGTTTCCCGTTTTCCTTGGTGGCTTGGACACCATAGGCCCATATCTGTGTGGTGTGCACTTCTGAAAAAATCCTGAAATTCACCTGCCGGAAACTACTTGGGGTTAGCCGTGTTTTCGGCTTTCCCCTTGGCCCCAGGTAGGTGCACCCACACATGGGAGGTACCGTTTTCGTCGGAACACCTGTGGGAACGTGGGAAGGTATGACATCTGTTATGTTTGCGTGGTTTTCATAACGTTTTGACCCATTTGCTGGTGCCCTTTGTCACACAACCCTTTCATTTCCCAAATGTGCCCTACCTTTAGTTGCTGGTTTAGGCACCATACACTTTTGTAACCTGCACAAGTCGTCTACCCTTGAAAAGGTCAGCCTGTGCGCTTTCAAAAAATGTATGCTTGCCGTTCCTCACCACATTGGTTTTCCTGATTTACACATGCTAAGTATGTCTGTTCAGGCCTTAAGCATAAAACTCCTGTGTACCACGGCTCCGTTTTCGGCTTGTGGTATTGCTCGTTTTGTGAAACACTACAAAAAATGTGCAATTTCCTAACTGTAAGAGTTGAGAGAATGTAGCGGAGCATTGTTTTTTCTCAAAATTCATAGGAGCCATTGCTGTACCAAGCCAACCATGCCCACCACATACCTTTTTATTTTCCTGCTTTTTCCCCAAACTATGGAATCTTCTCCTACCTAGTTGTTGCCTGACATGCGCAAATCACCCCTTCCTAAACTTGGAATTTTATCTACTTTTCAGAAATGTATGCCTTTCTGTCCTTCCAATTCGGTTTTCCTACCCTTTTCTTCCATTCCATCCACGCATGTCCAATTGGCAAAAATGGCCAAAATCGCCTATCTCTCACAAAACGGTTTATAACCACATCAAAATAATTTGTTTTCGTTTCCACTCAACATGTTCTTGAAAGCCAGGAAATTGGGGAATTCAGCACAACAAACCATTTGTTCCTAGCTCTTACAAGCAAAAAACCACAGGCTTCTTTGTACATCATTTTATTGCCATTTTTTGAAAAAACCCAACATTTTCCCCCTTTTTGGATATTTTCTCACCCCCCTACAGCAACCTAGGATTCATGCGGGAAAAAAAGGGGCCAAATTTGGCCGAGATAGCTCATGTAACAAAAAGGTCACAAGGCATTGAATGGCGACATACCAAAATCAACAAAAAAGGCCCTGGCACTGGGGGGGGGAGAGGTGGGAAGGGGGGGGGAAGGGTGAGAGGACTGAGGGGAACCCAATATAGGTGCCACTTGTTTCTCATGATTGATACCGTATGTGATTAGTCTATTCACAATATCTGGCTCAGTGCATTAGAATGGGCACTATCCATGCAGTATGCCCCTGGTTGAGTCTGATGCTACTACCCGACCGACCGGCAGCTGCCGCATCAATGTCTCCCAGCACCCGCTAATACAGCACCATTGTGTTCACATTTGTTATAAAAGACGTAAATGCCACAGTTTTCAAAGCTGGGACATGGGTGGCAAAAGCTGCCAGTTTTTTCACGGCCGCTTATCTCCTCTTCATAATGGGGTTTTTGTGACAAGCGCATTTCATAGGACAACTTTCGTATCGTTCCATTTCAGATTCTTACCTTGGGGTAAGAACAATCAACAGATCCTAGAGGCGATCGCAGATCTAAAAGCAACATGGGAAACTAAACTTGATGCAGCTATGGCAAAACTAAAAACGTATAGACCCAGTACAAATAGACGTCAACCAAATACAAGATGTGAGAACACTAGCGGAACGCACAAGTCGGCTGGAGAAAGAAGTGGAATCAAACAGCTATCTGTGCGTCAAACACAGCAGAGGTCCACACGCTGAGACAGCAAGTGAGCAACCTAGAGAACAGGGCGGAGGAAGCCGAAGGACAAGCTTGAAGGAACAACATACGAATTGTGGGCCTTCCAGAGGGGGAGGAAGGACTAGATCCCACAAACTACATTGAAAACGTGTTGTTGCAAGAAATCAAAGGAGGAACACTCACCCATGGATTTGCGGTAGCAAGGGCGCATAGGGCCCTAACAAGAAGGCCGCCGCCAGGAGCCCCTCCAAGACAGATTATTGCCAAAATCTTGAATTACAGAGACAGGGAGAAGATCCTGGAACACTTTCGGAAAGGAGGCACTATCCAACGAGCATCTGCTTCCATCACGGCGTACTCCGATTACACACTCCAGGTGCAGAGACAGCGACTAAACTATGGGACGGTGAAGAGAAGGCTACGTGCGGCGAACTACAAATACATGTTGATGTACCCTACGAACTGAAGTTGCTCCACAAAAACATGGCCTTATTTTTTGAAACCCCGGAGGTGGTCACGGCGTGGCAGGATGCACAGAACTGCCCGACAGGAGCTGAAAGCCGAACGGAGAGAGAGACGAACAAATGAAGCGGTGGTCATGGTGACGAGGTGCTGTATAACATGTGACTTTGGGACTTGCTTATAGAATATTATAAGAGAGGAGAGAGACATTACACTGGAGGGTCAGGGGAGGTAGGCAGGCGAGGCATATTGTGGCATGAATGCGGGAGATACGGAGACATTGAATTCCTACCCCAATAGTTAGATTAGTTGGGATACCCATAGGGAGGTATCCCACTGCTGTGTTCCAAGCATCGGCGGAGGCCAGGAATGGACTAGATGCGGGGTAGCCTGAGATCCAGGGATGGAGCTGCGCAACAGTTGGGGACGGGCAGGGCGGGAGGACAATTGTAGGGGAAGTTCAGTTGGGGACGGGCAGGGTGGGGGGGGAGGAGGGGAGTTGGGGGATTTGCAGTGTTATTGCTTAGGGAACGAGCTTGCACACATGTGCGCCTGAGCTTAAAACAGAGTATGAGGGGTGACAGAGGAGGGACTGGGTAAGGTCGAAATATGGGGAACCTTGAGATAGTAACCTGGAATGTCAGGGGTTCAACAGTTACCTGAAGAGGAACAAGATTATGATGTACTTAAGAAGGCAGACAATAGATATAGCTCCAATACAAGAAACACATCTCACGAAAGAGAAACAAGAGTTGATATAGAGGAAATGGAAGGGGACCATCATAGGTGCAAGGTACTCTGCTTATGCCAGAGGGGTGATCACTTGGGTGGCACCACATGTCCCATTCCAGCTGCTACAGACCACAGCAGAGGGGGACGGGAGGATGGTGGCAATAAGGGGGTTGATAGAAAAGAGAAATATGCATCATCAATACATAATCCATGAATCAAGACACAGTGGCTTACTTCAAGACCCTATATATTAAAATGAGCCCGTACCTGGGGGGCGGGTGATATGGGGGAGGCGATTTTAGCTGCACTTTAGACCCAAGGGTAGACAGGTCAGACAAGAAATCAGACAAACCCACCCCCGCTGCCAAAACTTTAAAAACCCTGTTAGCAGACCTCCGGCTAGAGGATATGTGGAGGTTACACCACCCACACGATAGACAATATTCGCATTACTCTGCCCCACAGAACTTGTATACACGGTTGGACTATATGTTTGCCGCACAAGAGATGACAGCGGAAATAGTGCGATCAGAGTACAAAGCGAGGGTCCTCTCTGACCACTCGCCATTGGTTTCCACATGGCAGTATCTGCCTCCAAGGGCTAGGATCCCAACGTGGCGACTTAGAGCTGAAGCATTGAAAGAGAGTGTTCAGGGAGGACCTGAGAGAGGAAATTATAGACTACTTTGAAAATAACACTGGGAGTGTTGAATCAGCCAGCACTCTATGGGAAGCATTCAAGGTGGTGATAAGAGGATCAGCTATAGACAAATCCAAAGGGTTGCAGGGAGGCATACTAAGGGAACTGCAGAAGGCAGAGGCGAAACTAGAGACAGTTTTGGGTAAAGGGGGAAACTCCCGGGAGGATGCGGAAACCATACACCAATTGCAGCAGGAATGTGCAGGCCACTGGGAGAGATTGTGCAACCTGAATTATAAGAAATACATAGAGAGGCAACATGCGACGGGGGGAGACCAACCGGGGAGATTGCTAGCATGGTTGTATAAAAGTGCGACCGCCAGACCAACGATCAGAGCAGTAATGGGGGGAGAGTGGGAAAATGGTGGATACCCAAGAGGGTGTGAATGGAGAGTTCAAACGATTGTACAGGGACGTAGAAGGGGGTGAAAGTAGCAAGATAATGGAAACATTAAAGGATACTGGCCTGCCCAAAATAAGTGCTGAAGAGCGGGAGGACCTAGATGCCCCAATTACCTTGGAAGAATTGGAACCGGTGGTTGAGCAACTACCTACCAGCAAGACCTCGGGAGCGGATGGACTCCCCAGTGAGTTTTACATAATGTATAGGAAAGAAGTTCTCCCCTCGCTGCTCACAATGTTAATTGAAGCATTTGAAACAGGGATATTACCAGAATCCCTGAGAGAGGCGATCATCATCCGACTCCCCAAACCTAATAAGCCAGGCAAGGACTGCGGGTCATATAGACCGCTGTCGATGCTGAACCAGGACAGCAAGATACTCACGGCTGTGTTGGCAAATAGAATGAGACAGGTCATAAGCAGATTAATACACTACGATCAGTCCGGATATGTCCCGTGCAGAAACATATCAGACAACCTTAGACGACTTCACCGGATCATAGAGCACACAGCAGGAGACTCGAGCGAGATTGCAATCATATCATTAGATGCAGTGAAGGCCTTTGATTCTGTCAAATGGCCTTGGCTGATGGCAGCTCTAAGAGAATATGGGATGGGACCCGGGTACCTTAAGTGGGTAAAAATACTATACAGTTCACCACTAGCCAGAGTTAAAACGGGAGCGATCATCTCAGAGAAGTGGCAACTCAGTAGGGGCACCAGACAGGGATGGCCTTGGTCCCCGATGCTGTACATCCTAGCAGTCGGGATTTACACAAAAGGGGGACCACATTTAATCTCATTATATGCAGATGACATGTTACTATACTTGAGATACCCTGAGGAAAATCTTCAATACATTCTAGAAGTAATGGAGCGATTTGCGTTGCTCTCTGGCATCGCAGTTAATCCCCAGAAATCGTGTATATTCCCCCTGGGGAGGTATATAGGGGTCCCGCGGGAACAATTGCCAGTCTTACATATACCGTGGGAGACTGGCATGTACAGATACCTGGAGATTGGCATTTATCACAAGGTGGAATCCGAATATAAACACAACACTGAGAAAGCAGTAGCGAACATTGAAAATAGCATGAGGTTCTGGACTAAACTCCCCTTGGCCATGATGGGGGAGTAGGGGGGGGGCGCTGTTGAAGATGGTTGTATTTCCTAGGCTACCACATTTGTTTGGGAACATACCATATATGATACCAAAGCATTTCTTTGACAAACTCCAGAGCATATGCAGGGGCTTTATTTGGCATGGAACTAGGAACAGAATTGCCCTATGGAAGTTACAAAACACGTATGACAAGGGGGTATAAAACTGCCTAATTTTGAGATCTATTATTTGGCCAGTCAACTGCAATACGTAGCCAAATGGCTCGACATCAGAGTCCAGACTGTTGAGATCGGAGTATGCCCTGTTTTTTCTGAAAGAAGTGATATGGCTGCCCAAACCGGAGCTAAAAGGACGCCCGGGGATGTTGGAATTGGGATGGACGATGTGGCGCAAAGCTTGTCAGGTCATGGGGAACCCAACCCTGTGTTCTACACAAGTGCCGCTAGTGGCATTGACTGGAGGAGACGTGCAACTGAGGAAGACGATCCGTAGGCACTGGGAACGGGTGTGGATCGCAACATTGGGAGACATGGCAGGAGGGGGGAAGTAAAGGAATTTGGGGTGCTGGCAGGGGAAACCAGTTTACACGTAGGGCAGTATATTACTTATACTAGGATAGTACGGCGGGTTAGAGAGACATGGTCTGAAATCGTACTGGAAGATCAACCTGATACGGCCATAGAAACGATATAGGATATAGCAGAGGGAGGGCATGAGGTGTGTCGAATCTATGAGCTGCTGATGTCCATAGTGGGAAAGGAAGTGGCCCAATTAAGACAAGATTGGGAAGAGGAAGCTGGGGAACTCATGAGTGACGGGCTATGGTAGCGGGCCCAAGGGTACCATAAAAAAGTGTCTAGGAATGCAAGGCTACAACAAATACAGCTATATGTAACCCACAGGTCATAAATGACCCCCCCCCCAGAGCATAGCACGGTTTAAGAACGCTGAACGACAAACATGCCCCATTTGTGGGGAAGAAAACGCGGAGATGAGACATGTTTTGGGCATGCCCAGCAATTGGGAAGTTCTGGAGAAAAGTATCCCACCGATTAAATGAGGAACTAGACAATCCTAGCCTCCTCCTTGTGGCACACACACAAAGGCTCACTAGCTAGCAAAAGCAGCAGCTTTCCCAGGCAAGTGCGTGACCATGTATGGCATTTCATGACCTGAGAAGACAGGAAGAAGGCCAAACTACAATATGGCAAAACAACAAGTGAAAATCTCATGGCTCGCCCATTTTAGGGCACTTGCCACGTTTAGTAGTCATACGCGGTAAACGCGAATGTGCACATGAAAAATAAATCAAAAACAGTAGCAATGTAACTACTGACACGAGTTTGTCTTTAGGCACATAAAATAACAAAAAATCCTAAACATCAAAAATTAGGGCGATACAAAAATATCCCCAATGCACTGCACGCAATATAAAAATTAAAAGAAAAACACATTTCTCAGTACAGACAGTCTGAAGGACTAGTCATTTTTCCAATAACAAATGAGCAAAAGGCAAAGGAAGTGAAGCTGAAGGCTTGACTTCCCTGCAAAAAGTCAGGATCAACAAAAATTAATAAAAAATATATAAACAAGAAGAATGGGGTTCTATAGGGAACTATGAAAGGAAAGTCGCAAAACGAAAATCTTCTCCAACAATCAGGATCCTAGAATACATTTTGATCTAAATATTCACATTTGACATACAGCTGTGGGGAGTTGGAGAACTCCAAAGGATGGGGAGGACCTGTTGCTACCGAAGTGCCTACCCATTGTGCAGACAACCCTACCTTATAACCAAGACCTGTGAGAGCCAAGAAAAAAAGTCTTTGAGAAAGACTACAGCTCGAAAAAGGCTGTGCAGCGGCAGCAACCAGACGAAGAAGTTGATCCATGAACGACGAACATTTGCCCGCCAATGTGATCTAGTATCGGGAAAAGTGAAATCCACAAAGATTTGATCGGCACGCTTACCTTGTGAAGAGTTGAAAAACATGCACTTCTTCAGCTGTTTTCTTTGGGACACAACAGATCACAGTGGCACTGCTCTCCAGATTCCATGAATGCGCAAACTGTCTGATGTCTATAAAAACGTGCATGCTCCTATTAGGCCCAAAAGGGAAGGCAAGGAGCCCAAATAAAGCATTAATCACAGAAATCCTGTAATAATGGTCCGATTGGTAAAATTAGGAAACCTATCCTGCTTGACTGATCAGAGTGCCAGAGGCAGGTTGTTTTAGGAGAGTCTCAATCAAAAAAAAGTTATAAAGGGTCCTACTGCTTCATGGGCATACAAGGGGCTTGGAAAAAGCACTAGGTGTTACAGACTCTGAATAAACATGCATTTTTCAAAGTCCCCTTGAGGAAGGAGACCTTTTCCTGGAGAATGGTGATGGATTGTGGAGAACCTGCAGAGAGACTGACTCTGTACAATATGTAAAAATCATTAGGAGCCACCATGGCTAAGGTTGGTTGATTGGTATCACCCCAACAACAAATAAAGATTCCCTGGAAGGAACTGAAGAGCATTAGTGTTAGGCATGATTGTATGCAGTGCCCTGTGGGAGACTGCACTAGCCTTTTCCTCTTGGCAATAGTTAACCCAACCTTTGGAATAATCTACACAAGTTGTTAGAGTGACTGAGCAGCCATGCACATCTCAAGAGGGGTCAATGTGAGCTGTAGGGTTATTACGCAGTTATTCAAGTGACAAGTATCCAAATAAACACTTGCAGTCAAGGTTTCTTGATTAGACTATTATTTATTAATTTAACAGTCAGTTGAATAAGCCTTCTTTAGAAGGGAGCAAACATATGGAACACAAAAATATACTTCAAAATACACAATTGCAGTTTCTGTAAATCAGTAGATACCCATTTGGGATGGCACAAAGACAATTCCTACACCCTGAGGTGACTTTAATCACTAGGACACTGTGGACATTGATAGATCACTGGCACATTTAGAGCAATGCTGAGGTTAGTGTCAAAAGGAAACGATAAGGGAATAAAATAATGGTTAACAAATATTCTTAAGCAGGTAAGTACTTTTTGAACACTCCAGTGCAAAGTAAATTAAACCTTTCCTGGTGGAAAGGCAAAGCACCAAGTGAGAGGTAAGAAGAGTCTTTCAGGGAGCCAGGACAGCCAATGTTAGTTGAGCAAAAGTCTAGGTGAGCTGAAGCACTTCTTGCAGCTAAGTAAAAAGTCTTGCACAATGTTTTAGAAGTCTTTTTAGAAAATGAAATCACTGTAGGACCACAAGCTGGGAGGCTTGTGAGGGGCAAAGCTGAAAGCAACTCTGCAAAAGCAACCAAGACAAGTCTCAACTGAGAACTAGCAAGGCTACACAACAAGAGGCAAGTCCCCTTAGTTTTACAGTACCTTTGGTTTGAGGAAATTGGTTGCAGCTGACTTCTGTTGCTGTGTAGGTCTGCAGATGCTATTCCTGGGCCTCAGCTGTGGCGACAGTGACAAGAGGGAGGACGTCTGGGGACTCGTGCACTACCAATTGAAGGTCGGCTGCAGCAATGGGCAAACGTCAGATCATTGGCACTTTGTGGTTTCAGCTTCTCACGACTCTCGCAAATAGCAACACCACGGTTCTCGGATATCTTGGTGGACTTTCCTCGCATCTGGGGTCCAGCACTCTGTTGAGGTGGCTCAGGTTTGGCCAGACATGCTTCATGGGAGTCCGGAGGATCTTACTGGAGCTCGGGTCTGACTTAAATGTGACATACTTGATTCTGGTGTTCCTCTCCCTGGCAATCGGTTCCTGCAGCAGCAATGGGAGTACAGCCAGCTCCGAGAGGATTTCCAGATGAGTTTGTCTTGGGGTCGATTAGTCCCACCAATCCAAAGGGAGAAGTCGTCCTTTGCAGGGCTTCTCTAGTCAAGGTGAATTCGGAGCTTCAGTACTGCAGCAGGTCTTCACTGGGCAAACTAAAAGTCCAGGAGCTGCAGCAGGCGTCTCTTCAAGTTCTTCTTCGGATTCCTTCGTCCAGTGGTCGACTCTGCCTTACAAGCAAAAAGCCTTGCCTTTTATGCAAGTTTCTCCCATTCATTCGAAGCCTAGCTGTCAATCACACAGGAGGGTGGCTGTCCTACAAGGACAGCTAGCCAGCCAATCACCTTTGGGTGCATCCCTGTAACCAAGGGGATTAAGCACAGGGAGTTTGGGGCACCTCCCTCACTTCCTGCCCCTGCCAGACACGCTGGAGCCAGAGGCGGGATTCACCAGTGAATCACGCCAAAGACAAAATGAACAAATGGACCAAACCTGGTTTAGCACGCACAGTAAATCTGAAGGACCATTCCAACAAGAAATGGCGACCGGGCCATTTTGACAAACTAGGCACCCATGGGTGCTTTACTGCAGCTGCAATTGCAGCATGCGGTAGAAACACACAATGGTAAGAAAAAGTAAACCACTGCCACCAGCCATTAATTGTAGAAAGGGTAACAAAAATGTTACCTGTGAAACTGGACATGGGGGATAATAAGTAACCCCTCGAGCACCCTATTGTAAGATAGTGTGTGCTGGGTCTAGAAAGTTGCAAAATGCAAGTAAAGTCAATTTCACTTCACTGCTCTTGGAAACACTAGTTTCATCAAGAGAAGGTATTTAAACCTTGGGGAAATCTAAGAGACTTCCCTGTGCCACTGCACTGAAGGTGCTGTGTGTCACAATGTAAAGATGAGAGTCCAAATCACATAAAAATACATGAGAGAGTGGGGAAAAGGACTCACTCTCTCCATGTCAGAAATTAAAAGTCCTAAAGTCCAGCAAAAAGAGCTGGGGGCCTCTAAGGTAGAAGGGATTTAGCACATTTCTGAGAATTCTCCCCAACAATTAGCTTTCCCCAACAACCCATGGGAAAGACAGAAAACTGTGCATGACACAGGTCCGGAGGGTAAAATCAGCTGCCTAACACGGCAGAGAATACTCATCTAACAGCACACCACAGCAGTTTGGAGAGGAGATAGTCCAACTAAGTTATCCCACAAGTGAGTGGGGGCGGCAGTACCCAGAGCTACTCTGTGGCAGGTGCCACCAACCTGTTGCTCTGAACACATGGAATACTGAAGCAGAGGGAACCCTAGATGCTGGGTGTACACCCACGGGTTTCCAAACCAGAAGAACCACCTATGATTTTGTTTCAGATTAGGGCTGGATTTAAGATAGTTCTGCAACTTATGAGTTGGCCAAAGGATTATAGACATTTTGTTTTCGGAAAAGGATTAGCCTAGAGGCTATGAGAATTGATGAGTTTAGGATTGGACCTTTTTGTTGGCCATCATTGGATTTTCTCTTGGAATATATAGATTAGTGTGTCCTCAGCAAGACAGACTTGGTAAGACTATGATTTTACATTTTGTGTTACAACCAAGACAGCACCTACCAAGTCTGCTTTTTAAATTATGCTGCCCATTTCACCTTTTCCATTAGTATTTTGAGAAAAAACTCAAAGGTCTTTTGGGTGTTCATCCTGACCCTGCTTTATGAACTCCCACAAATAAACCTACCAGTACCACAGCAAAAACGACTCATGGATATCACTTCTCGGCATACTACATAGCCAATATACATTTAGTCAAACGGTACTAACATTTTCTGCATTTAAAGAAAAAACAGAATTAATAAGTCAGGGACACTGCTTTTTGATTGGCTTGCATCCTGCAAAGCTAAATTCTACACCAGGAAAAAAATGCTAATACTCCATAGAAAGCTCATGCAGCTAACTACTTAAGGGCAAACACTACGACGTAGCACCATAATGTACTTCACTGGCAGCGATCAATTTTGTTACAGAGTTGACGAGGATGAGAAACCCTAAACGCATTGCAACCCTGGCTTGCCATGCCGTGATGGGAGTTTATGATTATGAAGATAAAAATGATTGAGAACTTGGATTACAGGTATGTAACTTTCATCCTAGGCAGAGTTGTAGGCCCTCATGCAAGCAGGTACGCCTCCATTTGAGTAGCAGCCAATGGAGGTCTGTGTGGAGACAACATATGATTGGGGTGACCCATGGTTGAGTACGCCGAGACCTAGGCAAGCGTAAGTAGGAGTCATCATATAGTAGGGATTGGAAGCTGGAGAAGGCAGTGATAGTGCAAAGGGCATTAGGTGTGAAGGAGGAGAGAGAACCATAGGTCAGAGAGAAAGGGGGGAATGGCAGAAGGTTTACTTTTTTTTTAGCAATAGGTGAGGCAAGTGGTGAGGGGAGCTCAAAGGGTGGAAAGGTGATGTGGTGGAAACAATGGAGTGATAGAGAGGGATGGTGTGACAGTAGTATTAGTGGCTCAAAGAGAGGAGGATATGAATAAGGGAGGCAAAGACTTACCCCATTTGGGTTGGCAGATTATGGATAGAGTGGAGAGCGTAGTCAGTAAAAAAAAGACTGAAGTTCAGATTCCAGAAAAGTGGTTGTCAAGGGAAGGTCACCTAAGAGAATGAGGTGACGTTTAGTGTAAAGAGAATCAAGGAGTTACCCAAGTTCATCAAAGAATGATCCAGTGGGACCAGTAGGCTGATAGATGGAGATGGTGTGAAGCGAGTGAGATCAAAAGATGTGAGACCGCGTGGCATTGGAGATTTGTGATGAGGCAGGAAGAAAGTAGTTGTCCAACGCCTCCACCTCTGCCAATTAGGTGAGTAGAGTGAATGATAATTTGCAATCATGTATGGCTGCCAGGATGGCAGTGTCAGATGGAGAAATCTAGGTTTCAGTGATAGCAAGGATATCTAGGGGAGGCGAGCTGGCAAAAAAGTAGTGTGATAAAGGATGTTTTATTGCATACACAATGAGCATTCCAGAGCTCAATGTTCAGTTGATGCAGTAGGGGAGATTAAAGAAGTTGAGTGTCGGAGGAAGAGAGGTGAGTTGGGTAGGTGTTAGGGGAGGTGGGGTTTGCTCATAGCCTTTATTGTAAGTAGGAGGTTCGAGAGAGAGCGAGTGTAGGGAGAGTTTCGAGATGTGAGTTTTTTGATAGGGATAGGAAAGGAGGACGTTGTGGCGTGATTGTATAAAGTGTAGAGAGGTGAGTATGAGGAGCAGCTGGAGTAAATGCATTATAGGTTAATACCGCAGTGTGGACGACAGCACAGTTATTAGAAAGCTTGGGATACTCACAGGTTCAGTAGGAAGTATGTCCCTAGTGAGTTCAGGTGATGGTGGGCATAACATCTCATCTGATTGCCTAGTCAATTAGTGGTTGGTGTCTCCGATTTGTCCCTGGTGTTGATGGGATAAGGCTATTTCATACTGAGGGATAACATACTATTTTGAACCCTTCCCAATGGCAAGCGGTTCTATATATGGACAAGTGCCCTAAAGATGCAAAAACAGTAAGTGACTCTTTTAAGGCAAGGCTCCAAGATTAGAGAAAGCCAGGAAAAAAGTGGCTCTAAAAATGTATGAGTCCCCCACAAAATAATGTTCTTCCCGCACAGGAAGCAGAGTGCCAAAAACCTTTACAAAGATCTAACCTGTCCTTACTGCTCAACTCCTCTTTTTATTTAACTGAGCAACAAAAGCTGCAAAGAGTAATTCAAAGGATGACAAAAGCTACACTAAGAAATTAGTCATGTGCAAGTAAAGGACGACAGAGGTTTTAAAAGTGCCAGGGTTGTGTATTCCAAAGGACAATTAAATAATGCAAGTTGAGTAATGGTATGTGGTTAAACATGTAATACACAATGAAATTACTGGGCAGAACATGTGCATACCAGAAGGAAAAATAGTATGAATGGTTTTGTTTCTATGGAGCTCATTAATAGTTGGCCTGTGCGGTAAGAACAGGCCGGTATTACCCTATACCGGCACGTTACCGCACTGGCCAACTACGAGTTTGCTGATGAGGTCATTCCGTCTCCTTACTGGCAGAAATAGCCATTACCACAGGTTTCGGTAATGCCGACAACCCCCCCCCCCCGACAAGGACTAGCAAGTGCTCAAGACAGATCCAGACTTGCAAGAGTCCCCAGTAATTACATTCACCAAAGCACTACAGTGTAAAAAACAAAGTAATCATAGATGGTTGAATCTTGAAAAACAAGTCTTTTTTTAACGTGGCATATGCCGCAATTGTAGGTATGCATTAAATGATGTGAAATAATAAGTAGATTTGTACAACAACAATATCAGAATTATCAATCAATTCATAAATTGCAACTGCATATGCCGTTTATGCAATCATCTATAAATGTGGCAAATTATAGGTTGGAAGTACAATAAGTAAACTAAGAGGAAGATTCATAGAGCATTTAGGAACCATAAGAATGGACAATGACTGCTTCCTAGTAAAGCAACATTGGAAACAAGAACATCATGGCTCATATTAATGATGTATGGGGTGCTTACAAACTGCCTCACAGGGAAAGAGGGTGCAATAGGGAAAATAATTTGCGCAGAAAAGCAGAGTATTTTCAATTCAGACTAGACACAATTGTGGTTTGAAAACAGATAGACATAAATGTGTACTTGAGTAATTAAACATGATCACAGTGCTCTTTCAAGGAATAATTTTTATATAACTATGAATTTTGTTTGCAATATTGCATGCCATAGAACCATTGCAAGGAAGTAATGCAAAGTATGATGCAGGAATACCTAGAAACTGATACTAAGAAATCAACATATAGATATATTGGTTATGAGCGATCTCAAAATTAAATTGTGTTTTATATTATTCAAAAATCAATTTTGTTAAATACACTGGAGTCAACAATTAATATTGCTCATCCAGCATTAAGCTTGTGGGTTCAAAAAGATTAAAGGGATACATCTATCAATTTACTAAGACATATTATGCAGCCATTTTTTTTTATTAAGATGAAATGTGTAGTCATTTTTGTAATTATCAATAATTCATCATATCTACTGTTTTAACATGGTTGGCAATGAGTACCTAGCATACCACTTCTCTAGGATGGATTACGAGTTCCAGCTAAAAAGGGTTCCACAATGGCGTATCCGTCTTGCAGAACATTTACGTGTGGCAATTGCAGCGTGTCAATGTATAGTACACAACAAAACTAAATTGTCAAAAATTGGACAGAAATGGTTAATTGGGAGCGAAGGAATTAGGTTCACCCATCAATGTGAATGGATGGAATATATTATATACTCTGTTCTGATATAGCTGCTAAGAATGGCCTAGCGTAGAGCTCCAATAATATGGTTGTGAATTTTGTCTAGTATTACCTTAAAATCTATTCAGCTTAGCAAACTAAGAATAGCATTTTTGGGACTGCCAAGACTAAAAGCCACTTCTGACCGAATCAAGAATAGGTGAATGAAGATGAACAACAAGATCAGATCGAGCAGTAATAGAAATGTCCCGATTCCAAATTGAGCTAATG
The DNA here is from genome assembly GCF_040938575.1 of Ambystoma mexicanum. NCBI lineage: Eukaryota > Metazoa > Chordata > Amphibia > Caudata > Ambystomatidae > Ambystoma > Ambystoma mexicanum. The sequence continues at coordinate 837,508,968 of NC_090925.1, forward strand.
ACCGGGTTTACCTCAAATCCACTACCATAACCAGAAAGTTTTATGTAATATCCCAAAGTAATTATTCCAGGTTCAATGTGCCAATACCTTGAAATTAGTCAAGCACGTTTTCCCCTTCTTTTAACCAATTAGAGATCGTGCAAAGTAATTACCTCCAAAGGATTGCACCTTTGTATTGTAGTTAATCAATTCATAAAATGTTTTCCTTTATATATTGTCTCTAACATATGTCAAAGATCGTTTCCTAATATTACAAGTTTGTGTGTGTGTGTTTATGACCTTAGTTGTCCTTCGTCGCATTTGTTTGATGATTCATTAGGCAATTCATTTTAAGACGTCAGCGGTTGGAATATTGTAAGAACTGCAGTCCTGAAAAATCCCAGTGGAAAAAACATGTGTTGGCAGGCAACTAGGGCAAACAAATTATACATTACTCACTGTAGTGACTAACATACTCCTAGTCCATAGTCCCCTTTCCTCCATACTGTATAGGCATCCCTAGCCAGGGACAGGAAACAAACATTTTCAAGAGAGAAAATAGTCTTCCCCTTTAAATTTACATGCAAGTGTCGGCAGGGCCCTGGGAGCATGCACTTCCTGACTCCGCCCACAGGCGCTACTCCTCAGTCCCCTTTGACGCATTGACAATATTACAATTGCCTAATGACACAGGTTTATTACAGATGAGGATGGTGGGAAGTATGGAGGAAAGGGGACTATGGACTAGGTGTACGTTAGTCACTACAGTGAGTAATTTATAATTACTCTTACGCCCTGTCCCCTTTCCTCAGTATTGTGTGGGCGATTACAACTGAATGCAGCCCTGCGGAGGAGCGTTGTCCCTCTAAGAAAATAAGTTCTTCAAAACTCCCTGGCCAAATGCTGCATCCGACCTGGCATTGGCACCTAAGTAGAAGTTTTTGCAATATTTCACTGATCCGGCATGCCGATTTAAGGCCAACCATTAGGACCTTCTTAATGGTGACCGGCCTGTCTGCTGACACCAGGGGTGCAAAGGGTTGTGCCATTAAGGTCCCAGACCGGATGTGGGCGCATGACAGGCGGTTATAATATGGTCAGACCAGCCAGGTACCTCAACCACTGGGTTGGAGTATGAGAATGACAATGCATTACTTACCGTAAAAGCATTTCTGATGATTGTATCTGCTTAGATTCACATGCTGTGCATAGGTCCGACATCCAGTGGTCACTGCGGAGTATTACATCTTGTTTTTCGTAGTCGAAAAGGGACTTCGACCGGGCGTGTCTGAAATACTATCCCTATAGTGACGTGTGTTGTACCCACAATCCCTCACGCGTCGAGGTCCCTCTGTTTGTATTTTTCTGCCCTGAGGGAGCCTTCTAGACGTGAGTGAGCACAGAAAAGAGAGATATAAAAGGAAGTCTATGTTCCTTCCATCCGAGCGGGGAGGAAGGGTGGGCGCATGTGAATCTAAGCAGATACAATCATCAGAAATGCTTTTACGGTAAGTAATGCATTGTCTTCTGATGCTTGTTAATCTGCTTAGAATCACATGCTGTGCATAGACTAGCGAGCAGTACCCGGAGTTGGCGGTGGGTTATGAGAAGGAACGGTAGAGAAAAGATGTCTTAGTACTGCCTGACCCACCAGGGAGTCAGATTTCGAGTGTGCATCTAGACAGTAGTGTTTTGTAAAGGTGTGCACAGAACTCCAGGTAGCCGCTTTGCAGATGGACTCAAGGGGAACATTTGCAATGAATGCTATGGACGCCCCCGTGCCTCGAGTAGAGTGTGCTCTAGGCTTAAAGGGCAGTTCTCTCTTAGCAAGAGTATAGCAGAGAGTGATGCATTGAACAATCCATCTAGAAATAGTGGACTTTGAAACTGCATCCCCTTCTCTTCCTGCTGCCACCGAGACGAAGAACTGATTAGTCTTCCTCAGTGATCTGGTTCTTTCCATGCAGAACATGACCGCTCTGCGCACATCTAGTGTATGCAGAGTTTTTTCTCCCGAGTTGGAAGGATTTTGAAAGAACGTTGGCAGTTCTATAGACTGGTTTACGTGGAATTTCTATATGAACTTCGGAGCAAACTTTGGGTGCGTGCGTAGAACCACCTTATCTCTGTGAACTGTAACGAAGGGGTCTAGAACAGAAAGAGCCTGTAGTTCACTTACCCTCCTGATGGAGGTGATAGCTATTAAAAAAGCAGTCTTAAGAGTGAGGTCTTTAAGAGATGCTTTGTGCATGGGTTCGAAAGGTGAGCCCATGAGTCTGGTAAGTACCACGTTAAGGTCCCATCCGGGAGCTGGGTCAGCTATCGGGGGGTGTATGCTCTTTATTCCCTCCATGAAGGCCTTTATAACAGGGATCTTCCACCACAACACTTTGAGTTGGGAAGTGGTGTATGCAGAAAGTGCCGCTAGGTGGACTTTAATGGAATTGAACACTAGACCTGAATCCAACAAGTGGGTCAGGTATAGAACAATATGTGTGGGAGAGCAGTCAATTGGGTTGATGCCTTCCCCTCTGCACCAGATGACAAATCTCCTCCACTTGCTAGAGTAGCAGTGGCGAGTGTTAGGTTTTCTGGCTTCCCTGAGAATGTCCATACATCTCTGCGGGAGCAGTAGATGTCCGAATTCTATGATCTCAGGAGCCAAGCTGCTAAGTTCATGTTCTGGGGGCATGGATGCAGAGTCCTGCCCTTGTCTTGTGAGACAGCATGTTGTACGGGCAGGGGAGTTTCACTGGGGGAGATGGAGACATCTCCATCAAGTGAGCGAACCATGGCTGTCGGGCCCACATTGGGGCCACCAGTATCATGGTTACTTGTTCCTGGTGCATCTTGTGCACCACCTTGTTGAGAAGGGGAGTCGGGGGAAAAGCGTAAACAAATTTCCCTGACCATTGCATCGACAGACCGTTCCCCTTGGATTGGTTCTGGGGGTACCTGGAGGCGTAACTTAGGCATTGTGAGTTCTCCAGGGTTGCGAATAGGTCCATTTCTGGGAATCCCCATTGTGTGAAGACGTCGAAGACGATGTCTTCGTGTAGTCGCCATTCGTACTCTTCGGGCAGGGGGAAATCTCTGCTGAGTTTGTCTGCCAGCAGATTGAGTTCCCCTGGTACATGTTCTGACAGTAGGAACATGTTTTGTTTGAGAGCCCACTTCCATATATTTTGGGCCAGTTTGGACAGTCCTGGAGAGTGGGTGCCCCCCTGCTTGTTGATGTAGTACCTGGCTGTGGTGCTGTCTGTAAGGACCAACGCCGTTTTGCCCTGTAGGTGTTCCTGGAAGGCTTTTAGCGCCTTGAACACAGCTAGTAGCTCCAGTAGATTTATGTGTTTGGATGCTACGTTCGGAGTCCACACTCCGTGAGCAGTCTGATGGGATAGGTGAGCCCCCCATCCTGTTAGGGATGCGTCTGTGGTTAGAGTGGCTTCCGCCGCGGGTGTGGCAAAAGGTTTCCCTTTTTCCAGGTTTTCTTTTGTCCACCATCGTAGCGAGAGAACTAAGGCCTGCGAGACCACCACTGGATCGTCCCATAATCCGCTGGCCTGACACCACTGGCTGTTGAGCCACTCTTGCATAGGGCGCATGCGCAGGCACGCGTGAGGTACCAAATAAATACACGACGCCATCATGCCTAGCAAGCGCATTGCTTTGCGTACCGTCACCTCTCGACCGGGCACATATTGAGGGATCTGAAACAGCATGTTTTGGACCCTCTCGTTGGAGGGGAAGATGAGGCCGTCCTTTGTTTGAATTAGAGCCCCTAGGAATTGTTTGATTTGGCTGGGGTCTAGGCTGGACTTCTTTTCGTTGATGGAGAAGCCCAACTGGAACAAAAGGTCTACAGTCTTTTGGGTATTGGAGAAGCATGTTTCGTAAGAATCCCCTGTTATGAGCCAGTCGTCGAGGTAAGGGTAAACTGGGATGGACAACCTGCGCAGGTGGGCCACTGCCAGTACCTTCGTGAATACCCTTGGTGCTGATGCTATGCCGAAGGGTAGCACTCTGAACTGGTAGTGTTTGCCCTCTATCATAAACCTGAGGTATCTTCTGTGCGCTGGCAACATTAAAATATGAAAGTATGCATCTTTCATGTCCAATGTTGTCATGTAATCTCCCTGTGATAGCAGTGGGATCACTTCCTGTAAGGTTACCATACGAAACTTCTGGGGTTTGATAAACTTGTTCGCTGGGCGCAGATCTAATACAGGGCGCATGGTTAGATCCTTTTTGGGTACAAGGAAGTACACTGAATAAATACCTTCCGTTACCCGAGATAGAGGCACGACCTCTATGGCTCCTTTTTCCAGCAGTTGTTGTACTTCTTTGAGAAGGATGGCAAGGTGTTCCGGTGTCATGTGTCGTCCCCTCGGGGGTCTGTATGTTGGGGAACTGTTGAATTTGATGCAGTATCCGTGGGCTACGGTGGAAAGTACCAAGCGGTCTGACGTTATTCCCTCCCATGCTGGAAGAAAGGATGTTATCCGGCCCCCGACCGGTGTTGCATGGAAGGGGACGCGAATCTTCGCGTCACTTGGTGTTGTTGGGGGCTTGGGAGCCTCTGGGGGTGGACCCCCGCCCTCTCCCCTTGCCCCTGCGCTGTCCTCTTTGGCTGTACTGCCCACTATTGGTCTGGTAACTGGTGGCAGGGTACTGTTGCTGCTGATTCTGCTTTTGGCGTTGGCCACGAAAAAAGCGTGTGTTGCCATAGCCGCGTCTGGTAGTGGGCTTAGAGATCTGGTCAAGAGTTTTGATAGTATCGAACTCTTTTTTAGCCATTTCCAGAGCCTCATCCACCGCCTTCCCGAAGAGGTTTGCGTCCTCAACAGGTTTATTTAAGACGCCTGTGTCTCCGGTTTGAACCCTGAGTTGCGCAGCCATACATGGCGTTTTAGGAGTATTCCCTGAACCAGGGAACGTCCCGCTGTCTCAGCAGCATCCAGAGAGTTCTTTACAATACTCTGGTTGACCTGGGTTCCTTCGCCAATAGTTGAAAGCAGGCGTGTACGTAATGGTTCCGGCGCTTCTTCGGCGTCCTTGCGCAGTTTGGCCCACTGCGCGTCCGCGTAGCTAGCTAGCAAAGAATTGTTGTTCGCAATTCTTGCCGAAAAGGCAGCCGAGGATGTGACTCTTTTAGCAAGGGCATATAACCTCTTGCCCTCCTTGTCAGGTGGTGCCAAACTGGTGGACAGCGGCACCCCTGCCCTCTTCCTTGCATTAGATACTACAAGGGAATCCGGAATGGAATGTCCCCTTATGTACAGCGGGTCTGAGGGTGAAGGAGTGAAAAGTTTTTCAATCCTTGGATTAACTCCTCTGATTAGTGCGGGTGTGGATAGCGAAGGGATGATTCTTCTCTTCACTGAAGCGAGGAGGGGAATGGTCTGGCTGACTGGGGGTTTCTCCTTAATTACTCTTTCCACAAAGTCTATTTCCGGAGAGATCTCCCTAGTGTCCAGTTCGAAATGTGCTGCTGCTCTGCGCAACAGGGCATTGAATGTGGGCTGATAGTCAATGGGAGACGTGTTTCTGACAGGTGAATTGTCTGGAGGATTTAGGTTCAGGACATCAGTGTCCGAATATCCTGATGGGATTGCCAGGGATGAGAAGGTCCTTCTTCTGGATTTTCTCCAAAGCCCTCTCCTACCATGTCTGGGCTGTCTTCCAGACATTCCTCTTGGTTCTGTCCTTCTTCATTGTCCACAAAATCATCCTCCTCTTCTAAGTATTGTTCCTCACCAGTGAGGTCATACACATTCTGGATGTCTAAGGCTGTATCCTGCCTCGGGTATTTGGCCCTGGGGTCCTCCTGAGGCCGTTCTCTTGTTCTCTTGGGAGTGGGAGGGTTCTGGGTGTTCATAAACCTCTCCATTCTCTCCATGCAGAGATGGAGCCTTTCCATGGTTTCATGGGGGTACCCCTGAGCGGTCTAGCGGGGGAAAATTAGTGTTTTCTTGCTGAAAACGGCTCGACCTCTCCCACAACGTTGAGGAAAGTGTCCCGTCGCCCTCCGAAAAGCCTTCCGGTGTGCTGGGGGTCCCCCCGACTGAAGGGGGTAGTCCCTGTTTTTCTTCGGGCTTTTTCGGCGTGTCTTTCGACCTTTGCGTAGCGCTCGGTGTGTCTTTCGGCGTACGCTTCTGGGCGTCGGCTACAATGATCCTCGCCAAGCTCTCTGTGACTCGTTTGTCAGCGGAGGGCTGTGGTTTGGACGTTACGGGTGTCGAACGTTCTACGGCGGCGTGCGCTCTCTGCTGGTGCGCGCCAGCCGATGGTTTGGGGGTGGCGCCCTTATTTGCCGAAAGCCCAGTCGCTGGTCGCAGCTGCGGTTGCGAGAGGGGCTTCGAACCCAAACGGTCCAAGGAGGCCGCCGGTGTAACCTGCGTCTCCTTGGGCGCTGATGCTTTCTTCGTCTTCGACGAAGAAGAGCTATGGGTTGTGTGCTTATGTGATGTATCGTGTGCGTCCGTGTCGCCGGGGTGTTCATCCCCATAAGCAGGGCGTGAGCCGAGCCCGTCGGGGCCGGGGACAGACGACAAAGAGCGCGAGCGCTCTTTAGAGGGGTGTACGACTTCCGTAGCGGAGGTCGTGTTATCACGTTCCTCGTCACTGTCGGTGGTAGCAGCGGCGGGTGAAGACCCGGCCTTCGACATAGCGTAGGCCGCCCACCTCTTGACCCTACGGTCTTTTAGAGTCTTTGGCTTTAGAAGCCGACAAGCCGAGCAACCCTCCTCTACGTGATCGAGGGGCAAGCAGCGGTTACACCGTGAATGCTTGTCCTTCCAAGTAAACTTGCCCTTACAAAGTGGGCAAAACCTAAAGGGTGTCCTCTCCATAGCCGAGGCAATGAAGCGTGATAACTACCCCAAGGCAAAGGAAGGGGAAAAGGAAAGGCATTCTCAGAAAAAGAATCAGATGTCCCACGACCCCACTCTCCCTACTGTATTTGGCCTGCGAGGCCAGGCCACGTGTTCGGCAACGCCGACGGATCTCCTCCGCTCGTCCCCTCCGTCGAAGATCTTGCTCGGCGGAGACAGCTTCACCACTGCGTAGAGGGAGGGATCGATATATTAAATCTTTAAACAGGAAAAGACGACCAAAGGTCGAGGAGATGGAATGTGCAATGTCTCTCGAGGAGCTCCGCGTAAAGGCGACCAGTAGCTGGGCGGAAAAAAAACAATCTGAGGGACCTCGACGCGTGAGGGATTGTGGGTACAACACACGTCACTATAGGGATAGTATTTCAGACACGCCCGGTCGACGTCCCTTTTCGACTACGAAAAACAAGATGCAATACTCCGCAGTGACCACTGGTTGTCGGACCTATGCACAGCATGTGATTCTAAGCAGATTAACAAGCATCAGAAATGTAATTATCAGAGTTCTTGTAGGCCCCATATGGACGCCAGATACGTACGGCAGGTGTCTACCTGCACACCTGAGTGAGCCAGATGCGCAGAGGAAGATAATACATCGTCCAGTGACATGTCAGCGGATCAATCATGTTTGTCTTGGCCCAGTGACAGAACCTGGTCCACTTGCTCACGTAGTGACTCCTGGTGGAGTTACTTCTAGCCCCTGGTATGATAGCCAGGTTGTCCTGTAACAGGTGTAGCTGTTTCAGTGTAACCTGTTCAGGAACCATGATGCAAGGGCTAACTTCTGCAGGGCGAGGTGAACCACTGTGCCGCCCTCTCTGGGAGAGCAGGTGGGCTAGGCTCAACAGGTGGTGTACCGGGGGCTGATCGGACAGTCAAGGAGGTTCTGAGAACCAAGGTTTTGCCGGCCACCATGGCGCTATCAATATGTGTCAGAGGCTCTGTGACTCCAAGACCTTGCAGATGACCCTGTGCATCTGAGGAGTGTGTGGGAAAGGCAGATGCATTCATGTCGTTCCACAGAATCTGCAACACGTCCCCCAGAGATCTCCTGCCCTGCCCCAGCCAGGAAGTGAACTGGTGGCATCTTCTGATGCTCCTGGTGGCGAATAGGTCTACTTGCGGGTGGCCCCACCTGTCAAAGATCCCCCTGAGGACCTCCGCATTCAACTGCCACTGGTAGTGATCTATCCCCAGCCTGCCGAGCCTGTCTGCCTTCAAGTTGGATTCCCCCCCGCAAGGTGGACCGCTGACAAGAAAATGTAGTTTGACAGTGACCACTCCCAAATGTGAATGTGCAGAGCGGAGGGGACCTGGTACCTCCCTCCTTCTTGATGTAGTACATGCAAGTGGAGCCGGCTTTCTGGATGGACACCAACTTGCTGTTGACAATGGGGAGAAATGCTTTGAAGGCCAGCCAGATGGCCATCATCTCTAACCAGTTTATGTGCTCTAGCTGTTCCAGTCCTGAACATACTCCATGGACACTCTTGTTGTCCAGTGTAGCCCCCCATCCATCTAGGGACGAGTCCGTGGTAATGGTGATCTCCAGACGGGGCTGTCTGACTGGTCTGCCCACTAGCAGGTTGTTCTCTGCACTCCACCACTCCAGGTCCGGGTGCAGGTGCTGTGGTATGCTGATTAGAGCTGCCTGGGACCCCATCCCCTGACTCCAAGAGGCCGAGAAATGAAGCTGCAGCCTCCTCATTTTGAGCCTTGTGTGTGGCACAGCCAGGAGACAAGCTGCCATTGTTACAAGCAAGTGCTGGTACCACCATGTTCAGGTCACTGGTCTGCTGAGAAAATGCTTTGTGGCCTTCCCGATTGCCCTGATCTTGTCTGCCAAGTGGAAGAACTTCTCCACGCTTGTGTCCCAAATTAGCCCCAGGAATGTTAAGGACTGAGTGGGGAGTAGTTGCGACTTCTTGAGGTTGATAAAGCCCAGATCGTATAGCATGTGCACGAGTGCTGAAGCTGTGTGACGTACCGACTCTGGAGAGACTGTTCCGATAAGCCAGTCGATGTATGGATAAAAAGGTATGGATAAAGGTGAGCAGTGCTGCTACCGAGTTCATCAGCCTCTGAAAGACCCCTTGGGCAGAGTTGAGGCCTGTGCTGGCTAAGAGACCGGTCTGGCTGTCTGCCACGTTTCTCCTGAAAGCCCCTGAAGCCACCTGTTAGGGAGAATTCTCAGAAATGTGTTAATTCCCTTCTAGCTTAGAGACCCCCAGCTCTTTTACTGGACTTTATGACTTTGTATCTCTTATGTAATTTTAATGTGATTTATTCTCCGTTTATCTTTTGACTTTGGAGCCTGACAAACACCATAGGGATCTTCTTTACATTGTGACACACAACACCTTCAGTGCAGTGGCACAGGGAAGTCTCTTAGATTTCCCAAAGGTTTAAATACCTTCTCTTGGTGAGACTACTGTTTCCAAGAGCTGTGAAGTGAAATGAAATTGACTTTACTTACATTTGGTAACTTTCTAGACCCAGCACACACTATCTTACCAAAGGGTGCTGGAGGGGTTAATTAGTATCCTCTTTGTCTAGTTTCTCATGTAAAAGTTTTATGTTACTGTTTCTACAATGAATGGCTGGTGGCAGTGATTGACTTTTTATTACGATTGTGTGTTTTTTCCGTGGGCTGCCATCACAGCCACGGTAAGGCACCCATGGGTGCCCATTGTCAAAATGGCCCCGGTCTTCTTTTTATGCCATTCCTTGTAGGAAAGGTCCTTCTTGAGATTTACACTGTGTGCCAAACCAGGTATGGTCCCTTTGTTCGTTTGGTCTTTGGTGGGATTCAGGAGTGAAGCCTGCCTTTAGCTCAAGTATGTCTGGCAGGGGCAGGAAGTGAGGGAGGTGCCCGAAACTCCCTGTGCTTAAACCCCTTGGTTACAGGAATGCACCCAAAGGTGATTTGCCAGCTGGTTGTCCGGCCAGGACAGCCACCCTGCTGTGTGATTGACAGCTAGGCTGCGAATGAATGGGATAAACCTGCATCAAAGGTGAGGCTTTTTGGCTTGGAAGGCAGAGTCGACAACTGGACGAAGGAATCCGAAGAACAACTTGAAAGACGCCTGCTGCAACTCCTGGACTGTTGGTTTGGCCGATGAAGCCCTGCTGTGTTGAAGCTCTTGATTTGCCTCGACTAGAGAAGCCCTGAAAGGACGACTTCTCCCTTTGAGATGATGGGACCAATCAACTCCAAAGTAAGCACGTCTGGACATCCTCTCGAAGCTGGTGGTATTTCCACTGCTGCTGCTAGAACCCGAAGTGCCAGGGAGAGGAACACCAGATTGTGTGCCTTGCTTTTAAGTTAGACCTGAGTGCTAGGAAGATCCTCCGGACTTCCCTGATGCAGGACTGACCAAGCCTGAGCCACCTCAACAGAGTGCTGGACCCCAGAGCCAAGGAAGGTCTGAAGTGGTATCCGAGAACCGTGGTGTTGCTATTTGCTATCAGACGCAAGGAGCTGAAACACAGAAGAACCGCTGAATCAAAGTTTGCCCATTGCTGCCGCTGACCTTCCCATTGCAGAGCAGGAGTCCACAGACATCCTCCCTCTTGTCCCCACGACTGAGGCTCAGGAACAACAGGACCTGCAGAGCTGTACAGGAACAGAAGCCAGCTGGAACCATTTCTTCTAACCAGAGGTACTGTAAAGTCTAAGAGAGCTTACCTCTTGTTGTGTAGCCTTACTTGCTCTCAGTTGAGACCTGTCTTGGTTACCTTGCAGAGTTGCTAAAGCTTTGCCCCTCACAAGCCTCCCATCTTATGGCCCCTCAAGTGCTCAATTTTCTACAAACATTTCTAAAAACATTGTGCAAGACTTTTTACCTACCTGCAAAGAAGATCTTCAGCTCCCCTTGACATTGTGCAATTAACATTGGCTGTCTCGGCTCCCTGAAAGACTACTCTTTACCTACCTCTGACTTTGTGCTTTGGCCTTTCCTCCAGGAAAGGGTTAATTTACTCTGCTTTGGAAGGTTTCTAAAAGTACTTAGTTTGTGAAGGATTTGTTAACCTTTTGTTTTATTCCTCTATTCTATCTTCTCCACCACACTCAGTATTGCTCTAAATGTACCAGTGGTAAATCAATATCCACAGTGTCCTAGCTATTTAAGTCACCCGAGGGTGTAGGAAGTGTCTGTGTACCAAGAATGCCAAGTGTTTATTTGAATAACTGCTACTGTGAAACTGTCACAACATTACTGCTCACGGTGACCTCTCTTGAGATAAGCCTGGCTGCTCAGCCACACTACCAACCTGTGTAGTTCAGACTTATACCAAAGGTTGGGTCCCTATTGCCATGAGGACGGGGTTATTGTAGTGCATCCAGAGGGTACTGCATACAATCTTGCCTAACACCACCGAAGGTAGGTGCTCTGAGCACTGGTGACTCTGGTTATAGGCCTGATTTTGTCAGCATTGACAAGGAGTTAGCCGTCTGAGAGCTATTCTTCTTTTTGTCCAGTTTCTCGTCTGTGGTAGAGTGGAACAAGTCCCCCCCCCCCTTCAAATGGTTGGTCTAGAATGTGCTCCTGCACATCAGGGTTAAACTTGGTCGCCTTGAGCCAAGCTGCCCTCTTCATAATCGGTGGCGATACAGTTTGCTCTGCCTGCTGTGTCGATGTGAGCCACTGTAGACTCCATATCATCTTAGGCCACAATTTTGGCCTCTGCCAATCCGGCCCTGAAGCGTCTGCAATCTCCCTCCACAGCTTCTGAGTCACTGCTGTCAGCTTAGCGTCAGTATTGGCCTGGCGTAGATGGAGTATGGCATTAGAATAAATCTTTTTGCTGTATGCTTCAAACAGCTTTTTCCTTCTTCCCAAGGAGTGCCGACGTCAGAGCAGCTGATGAAGATTGCGGCTTGGAGTAAAGGGAGGCCGGAGGTATAACTGATGAATGCAGTTGACGGTGCACCAATAGAATGAGGGAGTGCACATCTGCCTGCCTGTACTTGGCATCCAGGCGTTTATTGGTAGGCTACGTTGAGTGAGGCTTCACCCATCCCTTTTTGAAAAGGCTTCTACATCCTTTTGCAGAGGGATTCCAGTTTGGGCGAATGGTCAGCACTTCAGCCAGAACCCCCTCCTCAGTTTGCTCGACTTGAGGTTGCAGACTTCCCAGGTATTCTGCAACACCCGCCAGCCTCTTGTGGAAAGCCTTAGCTGATGAGTGAGAATCCTGGTCATCTTCCTCGACCGTGACGCCAGCAGTGTCCTGCCAGTCCGGGGCTGACGGAGGAATGCTGGGTTTGGGCAGCTGTGGCGTACTGACTGCAGAACCAGGGGCTGCTTTGGAGGCTGTGCCAGAGGCAGAGCCTGCAAGACTGGTTTGAGCGCGGGAACCAAGGGTTTAAGCGGTACGGGGGTCTGCAACACCGTCTGAGCCTGAGGAGGTTCCAGGGGTAGCATGTCCCTGATGACCCCTCCGACTGAGGATGATGCCCATCTGCAGTCACTACTTGAGGGTAAGCAACTTTTTGAAGAACCTATCCTCGCATGCAGGGGAAGGGCCTGGAGGCGTGGGAGCCGTGCCCTGTGGTTGCTGAGTTCTTGGCGGTCCTTGCCACGCCCCGCTGGAAGCTGCATATCTCCCCTGTGCAGGTGTGGTCAGGTAGGACGTGGATCAGGTCACCGGAGTAGTCCAGTCTGACCTAGACATGCGTTCCCATGCCTGCTCTCCTGAAGGAGGCGGCTCCGGGCGAGCCGCCATCTTGTCTGGCCTGGCTCTACTGGGTTGGTTACTTGACAAAGGGAGGTGGTGTTGATTGGCACACAACATCACAGTGAAAGGCAGGCGTGTTCTTATACTTTTTTTAAGCAAACATACATTGGTGGGCAGATCACACAGAGTATTTAAAAAGGGCTGCCTCACAGAGGGGGATAGTAGGCCACTCTCGGTCTCTGGCTCGGGATGCGCTGTATTTGCTGAGAGTGTCTGTGCAGGCCGGGTCTGCTGAGATCATCCATGCCGAGAATGGAGAGAAGCAGATAAAGACATTTCCAGACAGATGGTGGAGGAGGAAGATACTCAGCCGTGTAGAGAGGGGAAATCCAGCCAAGCCTCACAGAGGGCACACAGAAATAAATGTGCTTTTGGTAAGATCCCAGTTAAGCAAGGTGTGTGTGGTGAATGAATGTTGTTTTACAAGATTATTTCACAGACAGTTGTAGGGTGGCAAATCGTGTCATTAATTAACATGGGTAGTTCATTTTCAGGAGCTGCTCAGAGCAAATGCCACATTTCAAGGTCTTTTGATAAGTGCATTCTACAGGCAGTTGCTGCCTAGAAAAGTATCTTTGCATTTATAAACGTACATAGCTATTTCTCATGTGTCCACACAGTCCACATTCAACGTCCACACAGCAAGCTTCAGCTATAACAGAAGGTTTATAAGCTGCCAAGACTAGTGATAAGCTTCAAGGTCAGTGTAGCAGTGTTCTGGCCATCTATCGCAATAAAGGGTGCTTGAAGTCCGCTGTGGGCAAAAACTAATTAATCGCAGGGGAAGCAATTGCAAATTAAAAGTATTGTGGAGATTTCATTTTAATTTTTGAACTGCAGGGAATATCATGTGAAAACTCAGAGCATTGCACATGTTTTTGCACTTTACATAAATTCCAATTCCTTATAAAGCATAAGAAAAAGGGAAGTAAGTTTGTCTTTGTTTATTATGTGTCCTAGTTGCTCGTGATAGCATACCGACAGATGTAAAGCAAGCAGTGTATTTTACCGCAGGTGCTATTTTCATGTTACCGCAGATGTTAAAACACAAAACAAAACTGGTCAGTGTGAATTGGGTCAATTAAGGAGGCTAGCTATATGAATAACAGTATTGAGGTGTCCTAATAAATATATTCTGGGTTACCACCAAAGTAGTATTGTAAATAAAATGCCACATAACAATGAAATTGTAATCTAGTGTGCACCAGGTCCAGTTTTGGCTTACCGCTTATGATCCCGATATAGGAATATCAGTAGGTAGTCGTATATATTTGGGGCTTACAAAAATATCACAAAATAACCCAACAGGCGTTCACCATAACGGTGACTTGATGTGGAGGTAGTGAAAATGTAGAGCCTTGGATGAGATGAGCAGGGACTGCCACCAGCACAGAGCATCCTTTAATTGCTTTGTTAGATTGATCTTGTCCTCCCAGGAACACAAGGCCTGCTACCAGCATGCATCGAGGAACTCCTGGAAAGGCCACATGCAGAGCCTGCCATGTTGAAGGAGAGGAATGCACAAAGACATCCTCCCTAACAGGTACTTCAGGAAACATACTGATGCCGTCGGCATGCAGGAGAGTAAGAGGACTTGGGCAAGAAAGGACCACACCCTCTCCTCCGAGGCAGCAGCCATGCAAGAACGTGTGTCCAGATGAGCCCCCAAATAGAGCGCTTACTGAGACACGGTCAGATAAGATTTGGGAAAGTTTACTGAGAATCCTAGCGACTGTAAGCACTGGATAGTCCTTGCAGTATAGCAGGTAGCCAGGGGAAGGGAATCTGTCTGCACCAGCCAGTTGTCGAGGTATGGGTAAACGTGCACAACTGCGATTTTAACTCCCCGACTAAAATCCTGCCTAAAGTTTCTTCCCAAGTGGCCTGGAAAGGGCAGACGCTTCCTGGTCCCCAATCCTGAGGGTGGTGTACTGCGGGAGGATCACTTGGCTTGAGACAAGGACCAGGGTAATGGGGAGACTTTGCAGGATGAGACACAGTATTCCTCCTTGAAGAGAGATCCTCTTAACACTGGGTTAAAGGAGGAATTAACGTATTACCATTTTGATATATTTCTACCTCGTACTAAGGATGAAAGGGTAATGTACAAGGATGTAATCCAACAAGGTATTGTGTCCAAAGAGTAAGTCTGTTGTACACCTAAAATCCCATGTCCTTCCCAATGCCAAGAGTATGCCAAAAGGAATGATGCAAATGTGGCCTTTCCCGTTACATCTGTCTCTAAAAAAGTTAAACTCTCCAATCTTGACTAACATCACGGGAAAAAAAATCCACCTGTACCTGAAGCCAATTGCCTCACCTGAAAAGCATAAAAGACCGCCACGGGAAAGGGCAGTAGAAAAAAGCTGGAGCAGGAGCTGGACGGTCAGCAGCAGTAGCAGAAGAAGCAGAGCACAAGGCTGGTAGTTCACTAGGAAGTGTGACCACAGAAGAGACACAAGAGAAAAAGAAGAGCAGATTCCACCTGCAGGCTCCGAGTTGGCCCTGTGTTTACAAACCCGGTTTGGCTGTGGCAGCATTGGAAGAGACTGGGAGAAACTAACAGTCTATCCAGGTGCACCTAATTGCTATGAATGCAGAACTGAAGTCGTGCATCCAGCCGAGGCGTGAGTTCAGAAGCAAGCCGAGGGAAGCGGGAGAAAGAAACCATCTCCCTTGTTGAGGCCGGAGCCACGGCACCCGTGATGCAGAGGGGTGTGGGTCCCAAGAAGTGCCCGTAGCAGTACTAGCAGAACAAAGCAAGTCGCGAAGTGGAAGCAGCCTGCAACCGCTGCGACTTTGGAGCCAGTGAATGAAGCTCCAAACTCCAAAGCACATGAAACCCCTTGCCGGTAACTAACCAGCTGAATTGATCCTTGCGTGTTGTTCCCATCAGCCAAAGAGGAGTCATCCTCTTCAGAGCTCCTCTGTTGCATAGAAAACAGGGTCAGTATAGCAGTAGTTGCTTCACGGTTTTGCGAAGGGTCTGCAGGCGCCTCTGGTTGTCTTCTTTGGTTACTTCGGTTTCCTGTGGTCGACTTGCTTTACACTCCAGAAGCCCCACCTTTTATACAGTACCAGCACCCACTCCTCCCCTGCAATCTCTTTCAGCATTTTACAGAAAGGGGCGTTTGGTTGTCCAATCAGGACAGTCAGACCCCCTGCGGTAGCTGGTCCTATTCAGGAACTCATGCAGACACAGGACAGGGGGCGGAAGACTCCTCCCCCACTACATGCCTGCCCAGACACTCTGGAACCTAGACGAGGATACCTAATGGTTCCTGCCAAAAGAATAAGGAACAAGTTACTTACCTGTAACTGTTGTTCTCCAGCATGTGTCTGGCATGGATTCACATGCTCATGAATATTCCCCGTCGTCAGGCTGGGAATCCTCGGTAAAGAAAAAACCAGTATCAGTTTCGTTTCTGATCTGTCTTTCGTAGTAATAACCAATCACTGGTCTCTGCGTCATACTGACCACAGCCAATGACTGCCCTCTACCTAAGCACCGCCTCCGGCAGCCATCTTCAGATTTGGAAGCACGTGAAGTGGCAGTATGACCAAGTGAAGAGCCGCAGAGGGGTAGGCGGGAGGGTTTGCATGTGAATCCATGCCAGACCCATGCTGGAGAACAACAGTTACAGGTAAGTAACTTGTTCCTTCTCCAGCATGGGGTCTGGCATGGATTCACATGCTCATGAATAAAGAATACATAGCAGTACACACATGCACAACCACGGGAGGTGGCAAAGGCTCAACATTAAGCAGTACATCCAACTCAACATTAAGCATCTTACCTCCTCACCAGGCTCACCTCAGGCGAACAGGTTGCGCAGCACTGCTTGGCCGACCCTGGACTCCTCCCTGGAATCCCGATCGACGCAGTAGAATTTCGTGAAGGTGTGCGTCGACCTCCACGTAGCAGCCCTGCATATGTCCAGCAGGGGCACACCAGAAAGGAACGCCGTGGTAGCTGCGATCGCTCTGGTGGAATGGGCTCTCGGACGGCCAGGCAGCGGTCGGTTTGCCAACCGATGACAGTACATGATACAGCCGGAGAGCCATCTGGAAATGGAAGCCTTCGAGAGAGCCTTCCCCTGATTGACAGGTCCAAAGTTCACAAAGAGTTGTGACGTCTTCCGAAAACACTTCGTGCGGTCCACGTAGAACTTCAGCGCTCTAGCCACATCCAGCGAGTGCAAAGTCCTCTCAGCCGGCGACGAAGGCGACGGGAAGAACACAGGCAACACCAAGGGTTCGTTGAGATGGAAGTCCGACGGTACCTTGGGCATGAAGGAGGGGTGCGTCCTGAGCACTACCCTCGTGTCGTGAAAAGTCAAGTACGGGGCCTTGCATGAAAGGGCCTGGATCTCTCCCACCTGTCGTGCGGAGGTGATGGCCACAAGAAACGCTGTTTTCCACGACAGAAACTTCAACGGGGCCGAGTGCAGAGGCTCGAACAGAGGTCCCATGAGCTTGGTCAGCACCACGTTGAGCTCCCACGCCGGGGCCGGAGCCTTCACCGGCGGGAACGATCTGAACAGTCCCTTCATGAACTCTTTCACCAGACGATGAGACCACAAGGACGTCCGGCCCGTGGTTCTGGTGTATCGGGAGATCGCAGCAAGATGAATCTTGATGGACGCGTGTGCCAGTCCAGCTTTGGCCAGCGTCAGCAGGTACGGCAGTACCTGGGGAGCCGTAATCCGTAGAGGGTTAATCTTCTGTGCGTGGCACCAGACAGAGAACCTCTTCCATTTGTGTCCGTAGCATTTAAGAGTCGAGGACGCCCTGGCCTTTGCAAGAACCTCTCTGCAGTCGGCCGGTATGTCGTATCCTCCAAACTCTAGCGCTGCAGGAGCCAGGCCTGCAAGTTCAGCGATTTCGGGTCGTGGTGGAGGATGGCGCCTCCTTCCCTGGAGAGAAGATCCGCGTCCACCGGCAGCTTGATTGGCGGGGATGCTGACAAGTCCAGAAGGTCCGGGAACCATATCTGCCTCGGCCACGCAGGTGCGACGAGGATCATCCTGCACCGTGACCTCTTGAGCTGGTTGACGAGCCGGATTAGCAGTGGCAAAGGAGGGAACGCGTAGAGGAACAGGCCCTCCCAGGGGAACGAGAAGGCATCGCCCATGCTCCTCGCCTGGGGAAACCTGCTGGCGAACCTCCGGCACTTGGAGTTCGTCGCCGTCGCGAACAGGTCGATCTGGGGTGTGCCCCACCGTCGGAAGAGGCGATCCACTAGATCCTGCCGTAGTTCCCACTCGTGGCACGAGCGCAGCTCCCTGCTGAGTGAGTCGGCGATGGTGTTTTTTATCCCTGCCAGATGAAACAGCACCAGAAACATCCTTTGGGCGACGGCCCAATGCCACAGGTCCTGCGCCTCCTTGGACAGCGCTGGGGACCTGGTTCCGCCCTGTTTCCTGATGTAAAACATGGTGGTGGTGTTGTCGGTGAAGATCCTCACCACCTTGCCCTTGAGGGACGGAAGGAAGGACCTGAGGGCCCAGAACACTGCACGGAGCTCCAGGACGTTGATATGGAGGGACTTCTCCGCCGGGAGCCAAAGGCCTCTCGCGTGCAGATTTTCGGTGTGCGCTCCCCACCCTTCCAGGGAGGCATCGGTGGTCACTGTCTCCTGGTGGTCTGGGGTCTGGAAGTCCATGCCCGCCGTCAGATGCGTGCGGTTGCCCCACCACTGGACCGCTCGGCGGAAACTCTCGTCGAGTGTGATCCTCTCCTCGAAGCTGCCCGTCGCTTGGATCCAGCGAGCGTCCAGGAACTCCTGCAACGGGCGCAGCCAGAGCCTGCACATGGGAATGAGGTAGATGCAGGAAGACATCATTCCGAGGAGGGACTTGATGGACCTCACCTTGGCCGCGTCGGAAACCAACCTCCCAGAAATAGTGCGTTTTGCGCGGGTACCAGGTGAGACTTGGCGTAGTTCACGGAGAATCCCAGGTCCGTGAGAAGTCGGACGGTCCTTGCCGTGTGATCCACGGCGAGCTCCCTCGTCTTGGCTCGGATGAGCCAGTCGTCCAGGTAGGGGTAGACGTGGATCCCCTCGCGGCGCAGCTGCGCCGCCACCGGTGCAAGGCACTTGGTGAATACCCTGGGTGCCGACCGTAGTCCGAAGGGGAGGGCTTTGAACTGGTAGTGACGCCCTTGGACCACAAACCTGAGGAATTTTCGGTGCCCCTTTAGGATGGGAATATGGAAGTAGGCATCCTCCAAATCCAACGACAGGAAGTCTCCTTCCTCCAGCTGACCCAGGACGTGCTGGAGGGTGACCATCCGGAACTTTTGCGCCTAGATGAACTTGTTCAGATGTCGCAGGTCCAGGATGGGGCGCCATCCCCCCGTCTTCTTCTTCACGAGGAAGTATCTCGAGTAAACTCCGGAGCCCCGAAGCCTCTTTGGGACGAGTTCGATGGCGCCCTTCCTGAGCATCGCCTTTACCTCCAGGAGAAGTTGAGGGACGTGAAGTTCTTTCCTGGCCACGGGGGGGACGCGCGGACACCTTCTTTGAAACTCGAGCGCGTGGCCCCGGGCCAAGGCGTCCAGCACCCAACGGTCGGTGGAGATGGACTCCCACACGCTGACGAAGCTCGCCAGCCGGCCTCCCACCGGGGTGCTTCGGTGGGGGCCCGACCCCACGGTCGGTTCAATCCTGCTTCGACGAGGCTTTGCCGCCTTGACCTCCTTGGCGACGACGGCGGGGTCCGCCAGACTTGCCTCGTCCTCTGTAGGCCTCCTGAGCCGACGAGCGGGCCGCTTGACGGTAGGTGGAGAAACCGCCGCCGGAACTTTTGGAGGCGCCCTTGCCTCCGCTGCTCCGAAAGGGCGTCCGTCGTTGCTGCAGAACCCCAAGGGCCCGGGCCGTCTCGGTGTCCGCTTTAATGGCCTGAAGGGAATCGTCCACTGTTTTCCCAAACAGGTTGTTCCCATCGAAGGGCATGTCCAGGACTCTGGTCTGAACGTCTTGACGGAAGTCCGTAGCCTTGAGCCATCCACGCCGCCTAAGGCAAACGCCGTTGCCCAACTGGCGGAACCCAGTGTCGGCGATGTCCGTCGCAACGGTAATGGCGTGGTCCGAAGCCACCTCACCTTCCTGCAGGATCTCCAGGGCCTCTGCCCTCTTGTCGTCCGGCAAGAAGTCCAGTAGGGGAGCCAGTTTGTACCAGAGCTCCCTGTCGTAGCGGGCCACGATAGCCAAGGCGTTGGCCGCTTTAATCGTCGTCGCCGCAGACGAGATGACTCTGCGTCCCATAGCGTCCAATTTCTTTCCCTCGCCGCCCGGTGGGGAAGTCGATGTGGAGGCCGCACCCCGCCCCCCCCGCTTTTTTCCTGGCCGCCGCGGAGACGACGGAGTCCGGGGTAGGCTGCGCCCGGAGGCATAGGGGGGCCGTGTCCGGGACCCGGTACTTCTTCTCGTACCGGTCTCTTCTAGCTGGCGTCGTGGAAGGGTTCTTGAGGAGGATGAGGCCCTCATCCCAAATGTCGTCCAATAGAGGCACTGAGAGGACCGTCTTCCTCTTGGCCTCGCGCCGCTGATAAAGGAAACCTTCCTTCTTCTCCTCAGGGCAGAGTTGGAAAAGCTCGGATGCCCTGGTGATCATGGAGTGGAACGATCCAATCTCGTCGGGCGGAGAAGCCCTGGTGGGAGGCGACGACGGTACATCCTCGTCGTATACCTCGTCGTCCGTACCCGTCGCTGCCTTGTCAGTCCCCGTATCATCCCCTCGGGTGGACGGGGAGGAGGGCTGGAAGGGGCGCGACGGCTGAAAAGGAGGCGGAGGGTGGATCCTTCTTTTCTTGGTAGGGGGAACACCAGAAGGTCCCGGTTCTGGGTCCCCCGACGGGAGAGGTTCCGTCGGCGACGGTAGTCTCGTCCTTATCTCTGAGCATAAGGACTGTATAGCCAACAAAATGGCCGCCGAGTTGTCTCGCGGCGCTGGCAGAGGGGAATCCGACGGGCGATCAGGGGCCCCGTCGGTACCCTCGACGATGTCGTCGTCACCTGCGTCGGGATCCATCCCGACGGGCCGGTCTTCTTCCACGCCGAGGCCGTGGCTTAAGACTTCGACCAGCTCCTCCTCCGAGGTTGAGGCCGAATCTACGACGACGCCCTGCCACCCCTTTTTCTTCCCCACGGGGGATTTCATGGGGGTCCTATCGATGGGCACAAAAGAGGACTCCCTCCGAGGTGGCAGGGAGACTCTGAGCCCCGAGGTCGCCACCACTGGTGTAGCCTCCGCAGGCTGAGCCAGGGCCGCCGGGACAGTTTCGATAGAGGGCTTGGCCGGATGGATTAAGGCCTTCACCACCCTAGGTGCGCTCACCGCCTTATCCTTGAGGGGGGGGCACTGCCTCGCTCCCCCTCCGCCTTCAAGCTCGACCGGGGCCTCTCCAGGAGCTTCGCCGGGTGCTCGGCCTTCCTCTTGCCCGACCCAGAGCGTTGGCTCGTGGTTGATGGTGCCGGGGAGGGTGCGCCCTGCCTGGCGCCCGTAGAGCCCGACCGTTCGGCGCTCCCGGTGCCAGCGGACTCGCAGTGCTTGGCCTTATGTTGGACCCCCGTCGCCGGGGCGTCCTCAAAGGTCTTAGAAGACCGCTCGGCTTTCTTCCTCTTCTTCTCGCCGGACGGGCTCTTCCCTTCCAGCCAGTTGGCGAGACGTTGATGGCGGTCCTTCATGGTCCGCTCCGACATGTTGCCGCAATACGCACAGTCCTTCTCCACGTGCGTCTTGTCCTCATGTAGGCAGTAAAGACAAAAAGAGTGTTCGTCCTCCTTGAAGACGTTCTGCAGCTGACATCCAGGGCAGACCCTGAACAGCTTTCCGGGCGTCGAGCTCCCCTTCTCCTGGGCCATGACCGGGCCTGAGAAACTTCTGGAGTCCTCCAAAAGCGTAGCTCGACGAAATCTTCACCCTTGAGGGGCGCAGGCGAATCCGACACGGGTCCCCGTTGATCGGATGGAGAATCGGTGGAGCTTGAGGCTCTTCTGACCGAAAAAACGAAGTTTTTGAGAAAAAACGTGAAAAAATAGCACTAACGCTCGAGAGCAATAGCACCAGGATCCCAACACATGAACGTGCGGTAAAAATCTGAAGATGGCTGCCAGAGGCGGTGCTTAGGTAGAGGGCAGTCATTGGCTGTGGTCAGTATGACGCAGAGACCAGTGATTGGTTATTACTACGAAAGACAGATCAGAAACGAAACTGATACTGGTTTTTTCTTTACCGAGGATTCCCAGCCTGACGACGGGGAATATTCATGAGCATGTGAATCCATGCCAGACCCCATGCTGGAGAACACACACAGACTTCCCCTCCCAGAATGGAAGAAGGGTCAAAGAACAATCACACTAGTAATGGCAAAAAAGAAGGGAGGCCCCAAGTTGGTACGTAGGTGCTCCTACTGTGCACTACCGAGGATATGGTTATGGCCTGTGGTATAAGAAAAAGAAAAAAAGAATAGTTGGTAGAACATGTCCACTGCCACCAGACATAACTAGGTGATTGTCTAGGTGACTAAAATGTCACAGGAGCAGAGAGAAGGAGGATACTAATTATCCCTCCGGCACTCCACTGAATGCGGGGTGCGCCACTCTGAGACTATAGAGTTTTGGGAGAGACAATAACCTTAAGAAGTGTAGTTGACTTAAGGATATAGGAAAAAGAATCTTAAAGGAAGACCCAAAGGGTCCCCAGCAACACTGCCCACAAGGAGCTGTGTGCTGCAGTAGTAAAACACAGATGCATTTAATAGCTATGGAGCAGACAGATTCCATAGTACAGCCAGAATGCAAAGAATAGAGTTCCAAAAGACAAAGCCCATAAGAAAGAATGAATAGAACAAGGCTCCTCTCATTCAGGATTAAAAGAAAAAGGTCCAGAAGTCCAACAAAAAAGAGGTCTGGCTCTCACTAGGAGAGGGGATGAGGCACAATAATGATAAATCTCTTAACAGTTAGGTACACAGCAGAGGTTGTGCTAAGTTTTCCCAGCATGTATAATCTTTTGCACTCCTTGTTGGGAGGTTGTTCGGAGGTTTAGAGTGGTACACGAGTTCTTTTCCATGTAGTAGTCACCGCCAGGGAGTCCGGCGTGGCGTGGCTCCTAATAGGGGATCAGAAGCAGAGGCCCTGATGGATTTTTCTACCTGTGGGTTGACCGCCCTAGTAAGGGAGGGGTTAGAAAGTGGTGGAGACCCTCTTATTAATGGACTCCAGGAGAGGAATGGATTGGCCAACAGGTTTTCTCTCGTTGAGATTATACTAAACAAAGTCAGTCCCCACGGTGGTTGGCAGCTTTCTTTAGCAGCCCGTTGTAGAGGGCCTTCTCCGCAATGGGAGAGGAGTGACCGCCCTCCACTCACAGAGGGTCGACAAGATGTAGTCTGGGTCATCCTGGTCCTGTAAGTATCGTCACCATCCTGCCTGGGTCGTCTTGATCATTTATCCAGATTTCCTGGTCCACTTGTGTGGACTGAATGTCCTCAGAGAGGACCTTGTGAGGGCTCCCCGATTGGCAGGGCTGAGGCAGGAAGAGCAGGTGCGACTTGCACTGTAGGAGGAGCAGGATAGGCTCAATAGGCTTTGTCCGACTAGGCAGCTTGCTCATAAAGTCCAAGAATAATTATGATCTTTTCCCATAGTGTCCTCAAACTGAGAGTCCAGGGTGTGGAAGACAGACTGGAGGATGGTGCTAAAGGGGTGACCTCTGGCATAGAAGGAGCTCCTTTCTGACAAGGTGAACTAGCTATGTCCTTGGGACTCCCCCTAGGGTGCTTCTTGTTAAGGGTAGAATCTAGAGGTGAGGGTTCTTCTACATATTCTTCTGTGGTGCGAGAGGCTTGTTTATGGTGAGAAGAGAGCTCCTTATAATATTTTACTGAGTGAGAAGGCGATTTTAGCTTTTCCGATGGCGGTTTCCGCCTCAGCCGTTGAGCAGTGTTTACGTGCACTTTTCGCCGAAGTGAGTGTATGATCGCCATGTGGTAAATGCTTCAGCAGAACCACAGCAGGCGGTCTGCATGATGTCAGTAGACTGGGAGGTGTCAACAGATTGTGCGCGTCCCTCCGTCGACTGAGTTGTCAAGGGACAGCTCGGGGGTGTGCGTTTGTTTATGGGAAGAGGTGTGCGAGTGTATGCCAGTGTCGCCAGCGGCCTTCCTCATAGCGCGCTGCAACTGCCTACTGAGGCTGGGGACAGGCATGAGGGAACTAGAGGGTTCCGCAGTAGGGTCTTCAAGCTCCGAGTTGGAGTCTTGGCTGCCTAAGCTTTCTGGGTCTGACTCAAAGATCCCAGCGGCGGTCTACGAGTCCGCTGACATGGTGTATACCGCCCACCTTTTGGTTCTGCTCTCCTTTGGGGTCTTTGGCCTAAAGAGCTTACACACAGCACAACAGGAGTCAAAATGATCACGAGGAAAGGCAGTGGTTACAAACTCCATGTTTGTCTACCCATTGGAATTTCCTGTTGCACTTAAGGCAACACATGAGCTGATCTTGCATCATCCTTCTGTTCTTTGGTGGATGGTGTTCGGGAGAATTCTCATTAATTTATTAATTCCCTTCACCTTAGAGACCCCCAGCAACTTTGCTGGATTTTGAGGACTTGATTTTTTTACCTGGAAGGAGTGCAAGCCCCCCCCCCACCCTCTCACGTATTTTGATGTGTGTTTTACTCTTGTGTTCGTTCATTATGGAGTTTTAGATAACTCCATAGGCATGATATTTACATGTGTGCTACACGGAACCCTCAGTGCAGTGACACAGGGAAGCTTTTTAGGCTGTCCCAAGGTTTAAATACCTTCTCTGGGATAAACTACTGTTTGCTAGAGAATGTGAAGTTAAATTGACTTTACTAGTCTTTTTAAATTCCTAGACCCAGCACACATTATCTTACAATAGAGTGCTGGAGGGATTACCTAGTATCCACTATGTCTAGAAACTCATGTAGCAGTCTAATAAAGTTACTCACCCTAGTGACTACCTTACTCCTAAGTCCATAGTTCCCTTTCCTCCATACTTTTGGGACATTCCGTCCTGTGGGACAGGACCTGAGCACTTTTGTAAAAAAAAACATCAAAGATGAAAATGTGGCATTCTTCTCTTTTTACGCGGGGTAACGCACGCGGCTGTAACACCACAAGTCTAAGCTCCGCCCATGCATTGCCCTTCGGTCCTTTTCTATCGCCAGGTCTGAGACCATTTAAGCAATAATAGAGGATACTTATTAGATGGGACAGCGGGCGGGCATATGGAGGAAAGGGGACTATGGACCAGGAGTAAGGTAGTCACTGCGGTGAGTAACTTTATTATACTCCTACGTCCTGCCTCCTTTCCTCCATACTTTTGAGAGATTACCAAGCACTCCTTACAGAATAACGGGTGGGTGGAACGCCTTTATTGAAAGGAGTCCAAGAACAGACTGCCCAAACTGAGCATCGACCATGGAGCTCAGATCTAGGCAGTAATGTTTCACAAAAGCTGATGGGGAAGCCCATTTAGCAGCTTTGGCAATGGTTTCCCAGGGAACATATTTTTGGAAGGCAATGGCAGCTGCCTTGCCCCGCACAAGATGGGCATGAATTACCTTTGGAGACTGAAGGTCCTGAACGGCATAAGCCTCCGAGTTACAGGACGCAATCCATCGTGAGATAGTTGCTTTCGATGCCGGCTTTCCTTTCGGGTCTCCGAAGGTCACCAAGAGTTGGGAAGGGAGAAATTGGGAAGAGAGAAATTTATAAATGTAAATAAATAAAATAAATAAAGAGCTCCAAAGATGCGATGTTCTGTCCAAATAAAACTTAAGAGCTTGCCTTACATCAAAATAATGTAGAACCCTCTCAGCATCTGAAGCCGGTTCTGGGAAGAAGACAGGCAAGGAAATATTGGTTCAGATGAAAATCGGATACCACCTTCGGAAAGAAGGATTGGTCCGGAGGACAACCTTATCCTTATGAAAGGTGAGGAAAGTGTGCTCTACCGACAAGCCCTGAAGTTGACTTACACGCCTTGCCGAAGTCACCGCAATCAGAAGAACAAGTTACTCTCTTACCTGGTAACATTCTTTCGATAGGATGGTCCGACGACGTATTCCATATCTATGACAGTAATCATCACAGCTGTGCTGCTTCGGAAAATCTTCGGCATCTGCGTCCTGCGTCGATGACGTCGATACGCCACCCTCGAGGACCTCCTCCGACGGCTGACGTCACTGGATGTTATAAGTAGGACACCAGACGCCCGTAGCCTCAGTTGTAGTTTTTTCCCAGAACGTGTGCCACCAGTCCTCTGCCAGTCTGACACACAAAGCCTTGCGGAAACGTAAGCTGCAATCGCATAAGAAATTCTGTAGTGGTGAAGGTAGGGAGGGAGCGATATGGAATACGTCGTCGGACCATCCCATCGAAAGAACGTTACCAGGTAAGAGAGTAACTTGTTCTTGAAGGGGATTGGGTCCTCCGACGTATTCCACATCTATGACAGACTCCCAAAGCAGTACCAATGCAAGGAGGTGGGAAAAGAATTTATAAAACAGAAATTTAGCATGCCCAATGAAATTGCGGAGTAAAGGACCGCCTTGCCAAAGGCCAGATACTGCCCACGGATGGAATCGAGGGAATAGTGACGTACAAAAGTATGTACCGAAGCCCAGGTGGCTGCAACACAGATGTTTTGAATGGGAACACCCCTCTGCAGGGCAGTAGAGGCAGCCATACCCCTGGTAGAATGGGCCCGTAAGACGACCGGTGGGTCCTTATCCGCCAGGCGGTAACACTCAGATAGCCAAAATAATCCAGCGAGACAAAGTCTGTTTCGTCACAGCCTGTCCCAAACGCTTTCCAGCGTAACCAATGAAGAGCTGATCGTCCACTCTGACCCGGGACATGCGTGAAATATAAAAGCTTAACGCTCTCCTAGGATCAAGCCTATGGAGCCTCTCCTCTTCCTTACCAGGATCTGGAGGAGGATAAAATGCTGGAAGAACAACCTTCTGGCCTAAATGAAATTCTGATACCACCTTCGGAAGAAAAGAAGGACGAACTCTAAGGACAACCCTGTCCTTATGAAACACAGTGAAGGGTGGCTTAACTGAAAGTGCCTGTAACTCACTCACTGCGAGCGGAAGTGACCGCAACTAAAAATACATTTTTCAGAGTAAACAGTCTCAAAGGGCATGAATGCAAAGGCTCAAACGGAGCACCCATCAGAAACTTAAGAACAAAGTTCAAATCCCAACTGGGCACCTGGAAAGGTGACGGAGGGAACACATTAGTGAGCCCTTTCAGAAACTGAGAAATTAAAGGAATTTTAAAATAGGAACACTCTTCAGACAAGCGCTTAAATATGGACAGTGCCGCCAGTTAACCTTTAATGGTACCCACTTGAAGGCCCCTGTGGGCCAAAGAAAGCAAAAAAAGACAGAACCATGGGAATGTCACATGCAAAAGGATCCACATTCTTAACCCTGCACCAGTCGCAGAACTTTCTTCAACGGCAACGGTACAGGGACTTTGTTGCGGGCCTTCTGGCCGAAAGCAACACCTCCATCACGTCTTCAGGGAGGTCCCAATCCTTATACATCAACCTTTCAGAAACGAAGCGTGAAAATTGAGGGACCTGACCTCTGGAAGGAGAACCTGACCCCCCTCCTGTGAGAGCAGATCGTCTCTGTAGGGAAGACGATGTGGAGGGTAGATGGACAAGTCGAGAAGGTCCGGGTACCACGTCCTCCGGGCCCACGCCGGAGCAATGAGGATCATCCGGAAACCGAACCTCCGTAACCTCTGCAGTACTTGCGGGATGACGGGGACTGGAGGAAACGCGTACAGCAGTGGGAATGACCACTCCACCACGAACGCGTCTCCTAAGGCTCCGTTTGGAGGAAATTCCCGTGATCATAACCTCTCGCACTTCCGGTTGACACTGGAGGCGAAGAGATCCACATGAGGGGTCCCCCCAAAGGGCGAAGATCTCCAGGAGAATCTCCTGAGCCAACTCCCACTCATGAGAGATCGCGCTCTGCCTGCGCAGAGCGTCCGCCGTCTCGTTTTCGTCTCCTGCCAGATGAACTGCCGAGATCGAAACATCCTGCTGAATTGCCCAGAACCAGAGCTGCATCGCCTCCCTGCACAGAGGAAGTGACCCTGCCCCCCTCTTTTTTTGTTGAGGTAGTGCATGGCTACCGTGTTGTCCGTCAGGATCAGGACATTCTTTCCTTGCACAGTCGGCAGAAAAGCCTTCAGGGCTAGCCTGACGGCCCTCAGCTCCAACAGCTTGATATGGAGTCTGGACTCCGACGGAGACCAACGACCGCTGACTGTCAACTCGTTGGCATGAGCTCCCCATCCCGTGAGGGATGCGTCAGTCACGATCGTCACCTCTGGCCAGGGCAGCCAAAATGGAGCCCCCCCTCATCAGATTGCCTTCGTCGGCCCACCACAGAAGATCCCGGGCGACCGAAGACGGCACCTGAACAGGGTCCGACATCCTGCCGGAGGACTGAGACCACTGGAGCTTGAGTGCCCATTGCAAAGATCTCATCCGCAACCTGGCCTCTGTCACCAGAAGAATGCAGGATGCCATGAGGCCGAGCAGTCTCAAGAACTCGAACGCTGGGAGAGTCTGGGCAAGTTGAAACTTGTGCACCATCTGCCGAATGTGATGAGCCCTAACCTGGGGAGGAAAACACTGCCCCAAGTACATGTCGAGCACTGCTCCGATGTACTGAGCCTCTGAGTTGGTGTCAATTGGGACTTCTTTAAGTTGAGGGAGAAGCCGAGCTTGTGGAGGGAGTGGCAGATGACTGACAGATGATCCAGGACTTGCTCAGGAGAGCGTGCCCTAATCAACCAATCGTCCAGGTAGGGGTAGATGTGAATCCCCCCTTTCGTGAGGTGCGCTGCCACCACTACCATGATCTTGGTGAAGACCCTCGGGGCGGAGGTCAATCCGAACAGCAGGACCGAAACTGAAAGTGCGAGTCGCCAACCGCAAACCTCAGGTACTTCTTGTGCTTTGGATGGATCAGCACACGAAAATAAGCGTCCTTGAGGTCGAGAGACACCAACCAGTCCTGAAGTTGAAGGGCCTGGAGGACTTGAGAGAGAGTAACCATCTTGAACTTGTCCTTCCTGAGGAGTTTGTTCAAACCGCGCAAGTCCATGATAGGTCCCAATCCCCCGTATTTCTTGGAAATCAAAAAATAAGGGGAATACCATTCCTTGTTCTTCTCCGCTACAGGCACCAGTTCTATGGCGCCTTTCTCCAGCAGGGATTGAATTTCCTGCGCAAGGAGCGGATCCGGACTCTTCAAAGAGATTCCCCGGTGGATTGTCTTGAGGCATCTGCCGGAAAGGAAGACAGTAGCCGTGGGTTATGATCTCCAGAACCCACACATCTGAAGTAATGGCGCGCCACACTGCAAGATGCTGCACCAGCCTTCCCCCAAACGGCGAACCATGGGACATGGCTTCATGACTGAGCTGAAGTGGCTGCGGCGTTGCCTGAGGGCAAAGAGGCAACAGCCCGAGCGGCCTTGGCACCTCGAGTACCTTGTTTTCCACCTTTGGCACTCCTACGGTGGCCCCTTTGACTGGCAGCTCCTCTCGCTTTACCAAAGGATGAGTAATAAGGAAAGGAACCTCCCCTCCATTGCTGTCCCCTAGGACGAAAAGGCAGAGGTTGTCGAACTGCAGCGCCCAACGACTTCGCTGCAGCTTTTGAGGTCTGCAACCTCTCAAGGCTCTCGTCAACCATGCTGCCAAAAAGATGTTCCCCGCCAAAGGGCATGTTGAGGTGCCAGGCCTGCACATCAGGAGCAAACCCCGACTTCCGCAACCACGCAAACCTGCGTATCACGGTGCTCGCCGCCATGGACCGGCTGGCGCAATCTGCCATGTCCAAACCCAACTGAACGGCCTCACACATAGCATCCTTGCCATTCTGAACCATGGCAAGGAAACCATCCCGTTCATCCCCTTCAGGAATATGTTCAGCCGCCAAGGAAACAGTTCCACAGAGTGTGCGTGAAACGAGACAAGGCACTAATGGAGTTGGCCACCTGAAGCGCCACACCCCCTGCAGAAAACATTTTCTTCGCCCAGCCGTCAAAACGCTTGTCGTCCCTATCAGGAGGGATGGTAGGGTACGACGCCTGCTTTGCCAGGGCCGTAGCCGCCTGCACCACCAAACTCTCCGGAGTAGGGTGCTTGGACAAGTAGCAGGGGTCACTACTGGCTGGGCGGTATTTTCGCGGCAAAGACTTGCTCACTGCTGGGAGACTCTCCGGAGCAGTCCAAGCCGCTGCCACCCTTCTTTGCAGAGCCATTTGGAATGGCAGTAGCGGGTCAGTTGGCGGACCAATGTCGAGGATATCCGTAAGGTCATCCTGAACAAACGCCCCTGGGGGAGCAGACCATCCTAAGCACTCGGTGACCCGTGACATAAAGCGCCGGTACGAAGAATCGGCATGAGTGCCAGGCTCAGGCCTACAAAACTCCACCTCCGGAGAGGTGTCCAGCCCACTAGCATCATGCAGAGACTACCTCAGGTCCTCAAACTGGCTGTGGCCCGATAGAATCTCGTCAGGCACCGTGTCAGGCACCATGCCATCATCAGAGTCCTCATCCATCTCTGAAATGAACTCCAGATGGCGGTAAGAAGGCACAGAATTGGAACCAAAGCCATGCTTGACCTTGGCCAGAGCCTTTCTAGGTGGTTCCCCCGAGCCACAGGGTACCCCCGTCGACACAGCCCCGAAAGGCGTCGAGGGTGTCAAGTGAATCGGCACCGGCGTCGACGACAGACGCGGTGCCGACAGCATTGACGGCGTTGACACAGGCCTCGAAGGCGGAGCCCCGAGCATGTCCCTCGACATCCTAGGCGCCGACAGCGTTGACGACTTCCTCTGAGGCGGAGCCTCTAGAGAGTCCGTCGACTACCTCGGCGCCACAGGCGCCGATGTCTTCCTTGAAGACTTCACAGGTTCACGCGGTCTCGAGCGCGTCGAGGACGACTGCCCTTGTCCGAGCGGGACCATTCCCGCGAATCGTGACGACCACCCGAGCCCGAAGGCGTGCGAGCGGCGTCTCTTGGCTGATCACGACCGACCCCACTCGGAGGCGCGGACGGAACAGTGCCCTGCGATTCGAGAATCACCAACATTTTCTTCCCGAAGGAAGCCCATTCCTCTGGTGTTGCATGCTTGGTGGGGTAAGCGACCTGCCGACGGGCGGAGTCCTCGGATGAGGACGGGGAAGGCGACCGATGACGACGCTTCCGGGAGTGCCTCGAAGAAGCAGAGGAGTGGCAAGACCGACTCTGGGACCGAGACCCACTGGACTTCCGACGACGACGCAGAGAGTCACCCCTCGAGAAGACCGTCGAAAGCCCCACAGACCTCGACTTCCGGGGCTTGGAAACCTTAGCTACCGATAACTTCTTGCGCTCCCACAAAGCTTTCAAAGTGAGCGACTGGCAGTCGACACAGTCATCCGTGTTGAATGGCCTCCCCGAGGCACCAGAGGCAGGCGTCGTGCGAGTCCGTGACCGACATCTTGGACCCACAGTCCCCGCACTTCTTAAAGCCGGGACGCGGTGTGGAAGATGAGGTAGACATCTTCACAAAGAAATAGTACACAAACAGGTTCGAAGAACCGAGAAAGCAACAGAAACTCCAAAGAGTCGAGGCGCGCCGAGATTCTTAAAGCGAACACGTTCACGGAAAAAACGGAACTGAGGCTACGGGCGTTGTGCGTCCTACTTATAACATCCAATGCCGTCGGAGGAGGTCCTCGAGGGCTTCGTATCTGCATCATCGAAGCAGGACGCAGAGGATTTTCCGAAACAGCACAGCTGTGGTGATTACTGTCAGATATGGAATACGTCGGAGGACCCAATCCCCTCGAAAGGCCATTTTCCATGAAAGGAATTTCAAGTCTGCCGTATCCATGGGCTTGGGGCTCGAAAGGTTTATGACAGAGCCGTTAGGACCACATTCAGATCTCACCTGAGATGCGGGTTATGCACAGGTGGATATAGATGCAAAAGACCTGCAAAATGCCTTTTAATGACAGGGTTTGTCAATGAAAAAGAGCAGGAGTCCGTGGACAGGTAAGCGGCAATAGCCGACAAGTAAATCCTACAGGACAAGACATGCATTCCCGAAGCTGCCAGATGAGAAATGAAAGACAGGACTGTATCGATGACAGCTTCTCTGGGGTTCAGCTTTTTAGCTAAACACCAGTGACAAAAACGGAGCCATTTGCTCCGATAGTGAGACCTGGTCAAAGGTTTTTTAGCCACTTGGATAATACGGATATTATCAGCAGACAGATTGAAACTCTATTGAACTCTGTCACCAAGCCGCCAAGCTGAATGATTGTGGGGAGTGGTGCCACATCTGCTGATTGCTCTGGTGAAGCAGTTCGGGAATCAGCAGAAGCCTGATCGGTGAGCAGACTGACAGATGCTGAAACCAGATCCTGGCTGGCCACCAGAGGGCTCTGAACAGAGTGCAATTCAACGTGTTCCTGAGATTCCATAGTGCCCGGTGAATCAGAGAAGAGGCGAGAAGGCGTAAGCCCTCATGTTGTGCCACGGAATCTCGAGAGCATCCCCCAGGGAAGAAGCTCTGAGCCCGTTCCTGGCAGCATAAAGAGGAAGTTTCTAGTTCAATGACGTCGCAAAGAGGTCCACTTCTGGAGTGCCCCAATGGCGAAAAAGTTTGGAGTGGATCTCCGTGTTCAGCTCCCTCTCGTAGCTGACCACCGCTCACCGGCTCAGAGAGTCTGACGTTACATTCAGCTGGCCCGGAATGTGTACCGCCAACAGCCAAACACCATGCTGAATGGCCCATTCCCAAATCTGAATGGCTAGATCTACAAGGGGAGGGGACCTGGTGCTCCCCTGCTTGTTGACGTAAAACATGGATACTGAATTGTCTGTGCAGATGCAGACCACCTTGTTCACAATCCATGGCTTGTAATGTCTTGGCAGGCTGAAAAATGATGGTCTGGAGGGTTGGCCAGAGCTTTGCCCGTGGTTATGATGAATTCAAAACCTTCTAGCCATCACCTTTGTTTCGAAAGATATGAGCGCCAGGAAAATCGCCAAAAGTTAGATAATTTATGTGAAATTGTCTGTCCTGCGGCGACCACAGGTCAAAAACTGAAGATGATCCATCGTCGCGCCCCACCTGATAAGGGAGGAGTCCCTCGTAATGGTCACCTGAGGGGAGAGCTCCTGAAAGGGTGCACCCACTGACAGATTGCTGGAAGACGACCACCAAAGGAGATCCATCATGTAGGCTGGAACCAGGATCATTTTGGTGTCCGGGTCCACCGCCTGGAGCCAGGAGCTCCGAAGAGCCAACTGTGTGAATCGCATCTTGAGATGTGCCATGGGAAGAGCAAGCACGCACAAGGCCATGAGGCCCAGAAGCCCCTGGAACCACCAGGCAGACATGCTTTCCGACTGAATGACGACTTCACATGTGGTTAACAGATCCACCATCCTGTCCACCATCAAGTACACTCTGCAGTCGATCGTGTTGCAACGGAAACCCAGGAATATCAGGTCCTGAGAGATCGTCATGGAGGATTTCCGCCAGTTCACCAACAGCCCAAGACTGAACAGGAGCTGAAGGAGAGACTGAAGATTGCTTGAGGCTTTCACTGGACAAGGAATGCACTGAAGCCAGTCCAAATATGGATACACAAGAATACCCTGTAGCCTTAAAAAAGCCGCAATGACTGACATCTTTGTGAAGACACGCGGCGCAGAGCCGAGACCAAAAGGGAGCACTTGAAACTGATAGTGTTCCGCTCCCAGGGAGAACGCAGATATTTCCGATGCAGCCTCCACATCAGGATATGCATATAAGCATCCTGAAGGTGCACAACGCTGAGCCAGTCGCCCTTCTGTAGAGAGGACTTTATTTGGCAGGGCGTAATCATCTTGAATTTCTCTTGGGGAAGAGAAAGGTTGAACCGGGAAAGGTCTAGAATGGTGCGTAGGCAAGTCTGGTTGGGTTTTGGCACCGTGAACAGGCGAGAGTAGAAGCCCTCGGTGACGGTTTGCCACGCCTCCAGATGAGACGAGATTCGTCCTCCCAACGAGTCTCGTGCAAGCGCCAAAAAATATCATTTTGCAGACTTTTCGGCGGAAAGACTACCTGTCCCTGAAGTGGAGGCTGAAGACAGAGAAAAACCAACCTGGTTGTCTCCAACGGGAGTTACCTCTTGGCGGGTCAGTCCTAGGAGACCTGCGGTCCTGGAACCCTCTGAAGCCCGAGGAGGACCGAGGCTGGGAGCCAGATCTCTGAGCGTTGACTGAGACCTTCACTAGCACCGAAAGAGACTTGGCAGCTTGCATGCTGGCCTTAGTCTTGGTGAGCTCGTCATCTGTCGAAGAATGAAACAGCTCTTTGAAATCAAAAGGCAGGTCCAGAATTTTTTCTTGGACCTCCTTCGAAAAAAACTTGGTTGCATGAAGCCAAGCTTGACAAGAGGTGTCCACGCCCAACATGAGGCCTCGAGCCGAAGTGTCGACATGGTGTGCAGCAGCCTCCAGCATATCCTGCGCCAACATCTTGGCGTCTGACAGACCGCCCTTGAAGTCTTCCAGTTTGTCTGCCGGAATGAACTCTTGGAATTAGCCAAATCTCTACACAGTTTCATATTTGCTGCTGCTAAAATGAGCTCTGTGTTAGCCTGACAACTGCAGCGCTGAGTTGGCAAAAATCTTCCTGAGAAGAATCGAGCAATCTGTCCTCCTTGGACAGAACCTGGGCCACGGAAGTCGCAGAGGCCGGCTTACATTGCAGAGTGGCGGCTGCTACCACCGTCAAGGATAGGAGCGGACATGACGCCAAGGCTACTTCCTCGGAAGTGTGAAGCCTGTAACGTGCGTCAATCCTTTTATTTATTTGGGGCTTATCCGAGACCTTGCGGGCCTCAGCCAGGACGTCCCTCTGGAGGAACAGGCCGGTGCGCTCCTGTGTAGACAAGGTTAGCGTCCCGGATAGCACCCCTTCCTGCGGAGCGCGTGCCTCAGGCACTAGTATGTCCAGGAGTGA
Organism: Ambystoma mexicanum; assembly: GCF_040938575.1. Taxonomy (NCBI): domain Eukaryota; kingdom Metazoa; phylum Chordata; class Amphibia; order Caudata; family Ambystomatidae; genus Ambystoma; species Ambystoma mexicanum. Next base: position 837,543,670 of record NC_090925.1, read on the forward strand.
CATGTCCAGTAACCGGTCGTGAAATGCTCTGACTGAGCGGGGCTGGTCTTCACTATCCTGATCTGCCAAGGGGTCGTCTAAAGCATCCGGGTCCCCCGACTGCGACAGGCATCAGATTGACATCGCGCTCTGCTGAGGACCTGTCCACCGGTGACAAGAGAGGCAGAGGTGGGAAAGCCGGAAGAGGCTCGGGAGGCAGAGGAGGTGCTGCCGCCGGAGCAACAGGCGCTGTGACAGGAACTGTCGGGTAGGCAATGGAGTCTGAAGGCATATTTCTCTAAAGAGGCCCTTAAAGTATTCTCTCATGGGATCAGTGTGCATTAGAGACTGAAATTTCCTAAAAATGGCATCCTCTGCCGAGACCTTAGGAGCTGGAGTCGGCAGAGACCTCTCATGAGGATCATAACTCCACAAACGCAGTGAAGAGGGCTGCCAAGAGGGCCCGCCACCTACTGGGTCTACATAGACCAATAGGGCAGATGTACGAGGAAGCGAAACCGACTGTGGTAGTGGCATCCGAGTACGCCAGTCATAGGAAGGGCGGAACGGATTCACACTGTCGCATGGAAAAGGTTGTCCACCAAAAAGAAGGTTCCCAGCACCCGCCGACGATAGCATGGGTGTGAAGGAAGAACCCTAAATGGCCGCCGTAGACCACGCAGGAAAGCCCGCCATTTTGTGAACATCTGTGGAGAACTGCGTCACATACGATGAGACAGTTAATTCCACAGACTGGTTAGGGGACTTGAATGAAATGTTAGCCTTGACACAAGGAACCTCAGCAGAGCCGGTACTATGGGGCCTTGGATGTTTACTGGCCATTCTGTCCCTTAAATTAGCCTTCGAAGGAGGAACCTCTGCAAAGCCGGTAACAGAGGAGTTACAGTCGACAACCTCTCCCTGTGCCCCCTCAACAGAACCGGTAACACAGCAAGTGCAGGAAAGATGAGGAATCCACCTTACAGACAAGACCTTAACAGGCCTCTCAGTTCTGTTGGTACACACCTTAACCTTGTGAAGAGGAACCTCGGAACAGAGTCCGGTCTTAATAGCTCCCCCCAGAGGGTCCTCGAACCGTGGTTCAATACAGAAAGCCTCAATAGAGGCCTCAGGGCGCACCCTGGTGTCTGTGCGGGAAGCTCCTAACAAAGAGACCTCGGAGCGAACTCCGGTAAATAAAGCCACAGCACGACTAGGCTGGCTATTAGCACCTGATCGGTGAACCTCGGATCGTGATCCGTTACAGGCAGGCCCTTCGCGGAGACCCTTGGAGAAAACCCTGTTACGCCTATTAGGCCTGAGAGGCACCTCAAGGATAACCCCGGTAGCAAGTTTATGAAGCCCCTCCCGGACCTGAAGGACCCCGGGAAGGAGTCCCCTCGCCGGGGTGCCCTGAAAAGTAAAGAACTTACCGGGCTTCTCTTCTTTCCGTCAATGAAAAATTGGAAATGCGATGGAGGAACCTTGTGGAAGATTTCCTCCCACCTATGAAGACAACGCTTAAGTGCCCGGACCGAAAGGGAGTCACAGAAGAAACACAAGTCCCAACGGTGATCCGGTACCAGACACTCCAAGCAGAGGGAATGGGGTTCCGCCCTAGCAAAGCGACGATCGCAAGAGGAACAAGTGGAAAAACCCAGACGCTCTGGCATAGACGGAGGACAACGCGACTGCAGAACCGGAGCAGGAGAGAAGGACAACGGGAAAGAAAAGAGGTCTTCCCGGTGATGCTAGTGCGTCCAGCCCCGACCGTGCGGAGAAAAGGACTGAAGGACGATACGCAGGGCGGAGCTAAGGAGGGCAGGGTTACGGCCACGTGCGGTACCCCGCGTAAAAAGAGGACACATTTTCAATTTGATACTTTTTTACAAACGTGCTCCGGTCCCGTCCCACAGGACGGAATGTCCCAAAGTATGGCGGAAAGGGAAGGGACGTAGGAGTAAAATGCTCCCCTTTCCTATCGAAATGGCTGGTGACTGGTTTTACAACGAACTACCATGATTTTTCCCGACCACGAACACCGGTAGCTAAAAATCACCAGAGCCATGTTTTTAAAGATGGCGCTTCAGCCCCCTTTGTTTAGTTTAAACAGGTCCCGGTCTTCTTTTTTCGCCATTTCTTTTTGGAAGGTCCTTCTAGAGTTTGTCTGTGTGCGCCAAACCAGGTTTGGTCCCTTTGTTTCTATGCCTTTGGCGGGCTTCAGGACTGAAGACTGCCTCTGACGCCCGAGTGTCTGGGATGGGCAGGAAGTGAGGTCGGTGCCCGAAACTCCCTGTGCCTAGTCTCCTAGGAGACCCAAATGCACTCTGGCGTGATTGGCTGGCTGACTGTCTGGCAAGGAAAGCCACCGTGCTGGGTGAATGGCAGCTAGACTGGAATGAATGGGAGAAAACTGTTTAAAAGGCGAGTTTCTTGGACTGAAAGGCAGAGTCGACCACTGGAACAAAAGAACCGAAGACGAGCTGGAAGAGGACGGCTGCTGCAACTACTGGACCGTTGGTTTGCCTGGTGGAGCCCTGCTGCAGGTCCGAATCGCCACTTTCACCTCGACAGAGAAGCCCCTTCAAGGACGACTTCTTCCTTGGAGTTGGTGGGACCAATCAACTCGTAAGCCACCGCACACCATTTTCAGAGCTGGTTAGGATTAACCAAGGGGGAAGGACACCAGCTTGTGTGCTTGAAGAAACAGCAACCGGAATGGAAGATTTGACAATTTGCCAGCTTTTTGACCCGACCCCGTGCAGCGCAGGAGTCCCCCGACTTCCTCCCTCGACCCCACGACTGAGGCTCAGGAATAGCGAGAGCTGCAGGAACAGAAGTCTTCAGCTGCATCTTTTCCTTCAATATTAGGTACTGTGAAAACCCGACCGAGAAAACATACCTCTCACCGCAAAGGTTTGTGAACTTTGGCAACCTGCAGGCCTAGTCGGCTTGTGACCCGACATACGAACGTTTCTTCTGTGAACTACTTCTAAGAACCGTAGCAAAGACTTTTCCGTTTTAAATACCAGAACAGTTTTTACCTATACAAGACACTAGCACATTGACTTTGGCCTACCTATTCCGTTGAATCAACTCCTCTGGTGAACAAACTATTTGCACTGTTTTAGAGGAATTGTACCATTTGTTTTATTAACTTATGCCTTTTTGCTCGTACTATAATGCTATTTTGCGCCTCCTTCAAGGGAGCTCAACTGCTTAGTAATCAGTATTGTAGTATAATTTTAGAGTGATAATGGTTGCCTCATTTATTCAATGCTTTATAAATGATTGTGTAATAAATTAATAAGTGTTTTTACCAAGAAACCTTGAGTGTAAGTGTCTATCTGAATACTTGTCATTGTAGACCTTTGTGTAACACCCTTACAAGCTTGCATTCCCTCTTGAGATAAGCCTGGCTGCTCAGCTCGCTACCAAAAACTGTGTGGTACAGACTTATACCAAAGGTTGGTTTTGCTTACACCTGTAGTCATAGTTGTGGGCAGTGGTCCCAGAGGGTACTGCATACAAACTCTGCTTAACAGATGGTAACGGGTTTTAGTAGAAATTCGATGGGAGTATCCGTCTAAGACGTTAGTCAGCACCCACTGATCTGAGGTTAACTCTTCCAATGTGTGAGTGAATGATATTTGACCTCCTACTGTAGATGCATGGGAGGGAACCTTAATGTGAAAGTCAATTGCTGGCAGGGGCAAAAGAGACTCTAGAGGCTGCACTCGTAACTCTTCATTTGCCTCGTCTAAAACCTTGTGTTGTGAGGTTTGGTAGGTAGATTGTGTACCAGGAAGAGGACGCTGATGAAAATCCTGAATGGGTGGGTCTGGAGAAGGCTTGGTTACGAAAGAAATGACTGGTGTTATAAATGTGACCACGGGTCTTAAACGTCTTGTGTCTTAGTTTTTCCCAAAGCCTCATCCACCGCCTTGCCAAACTCTACTTATCCTTCAATGGGCTTGTTGCTGTTGGTACACTTGTTCAGAGGAGAATTGCCTACCATTTCGGTGCTGGACTAGCTGTGGGCGTGACAAAGACTGATATGTGTATGGACATTTCTCCTCTGTGGAAAGCATAGTGAGCTAAAGCATGGTTGAGACCCTCCCGGGGGCTATCCACCCAAGAACAGGTAAATGGGCCATGTTCATACCGGTAGAGGGTTTCCCAGACCTCTTTATGCAAATTCTAAATTAAGGTGGCCTGAATCCAGAGTTGCACAGCCAAGAGTGCCTCTTCAATATAGTTCCCTGTGCAACGACTCTTGCCTGCTGTTCCAGCCCTTTTCAATAAATTATTAAAGAGGAGTTGATAGACGATGCAAGACAAGTCTCAGTGTTGCTCAATAGGGTTGTCATCGTCAAAAACAACCCCTAGCTCATCCAGCATAACATGAGTAGGGTAGAGGTGCTGGCCAAGTCCCTTGATCAGCGTCCCTCTTGCCAAATATTTTGAGCATTATCCCCCTTTGTCTGTGATAAAGTATAGATCATCCTGATCCTCATTGACGTCTTGAAAAATATGTGAGGCGTCTTCCTGTGGTGGAGAGCGATCAAGTCTGCAACTCTTGGTAGGTGGCTTACTAAGTGTTAGGCAGAAACCTGTGCAGTTCCCTTAGGGACCACTGCAAAAGGCTTAAGACTACAGGTGTTGGCCGTAAACCCAATTGGTAGCAGTCTGTACCACCCAGATTTACCTGGTAGCTGTGGCTGAGCAGCCAGACTTCCCTCAAGAAGAGTTAGAGAGTATATAGAGTATACTAGATAGGTAATAAAATACAGTAGCACAAGCAAACACTGACCAGAGCTGTGGTATCAAAGTATATAATTATTTATTTAAAGACACACTTATAGAAACACTCCAGCACTATTATTGTAAGCAAGTTCAAAAGACAGTCACTTAATATGACAATGCATTACTTACCGTAAAAGCATTTCTGATGGTTGTATCTGCTTAGATTCACATGCTGTGCATAGGTCTGACATCCAGTGGTCACTGCGGAGTATTGCATTTTGTTTTTCGTAGTCGAAAAAGGGGACGTCGACAAGGCGTGTCTGTAACACTATCCCTATAGTGACGTGCGTTGTACCCACAATCCCTCAGCGTCGAGGTCCCTCTGTTTGTATTTTTCTGCCCTGAGGGAGCCTTCTAGACGTGAGTGAGTACAGAAAAGAGAGAAATATAGAAAAGGATGTCTATGTTCCTTCCATCCGAGCGGGGAGGAAGGGTGGGCGCATGTGAATCTAAGCAGATACCGTAAAAGCATTTCTGATGGTTGTAAGTAATGTATTGTCTTCTGATGTTTGTTAATCTGCTTAGAATCACATGCTGTGCATAGACTAGCGAGCAGTACCCCGAGTTGGCGGTGGGTTATGAGAAGGAACAGTAGAGAAAAGATGTCTTAATACTGCCTGTCCCACCTGGGAATCAGATCGAGAGTGTGCATCTAGACAGTAGTGTTTTGTAAAGGTGTGCACAGAACTCCAGGTAGCCGCTTTGCAGATGGACTCAAGGGGAACATTTGCAATGAACGCTATGGAAGCCCCAGTGCCTCGAGTGGAATGTGCTCTTGGCTTGAAGGGTAGTTCTCTCTTAGCAAGAGTGTAACAGAGAGTGATGCATTGAACAATCCATCTAGATATAGTGGACTTTGAAACTGCATCTCCTTCTCTTCCTGCTGCCACAGAGACAAAGAACTGATTAGTATTTCTCAGTGGTCTGGTTCTTTCCATGTAGAACATGACAGTTCTGCGTACATCTAGTGTATGCAGACTTTTTTCTCCCAAGCTGGAAGGGTTTTGAAAGAACGTTGGTAGTTCTATTGACTGGTTTACATGAAATTTCGAGATGAATTTTGGTGCAAACCTTGGGTGTGTGCGTAGAACCACCTTATCCTTGTGAACTGTTACGAAGGGGTCTAGTACAGAAAGGGCCTGTAGTTCACTTACTCTCCTAATGGAGGTGATAGCTATTAGGAAAGCAGTCTTAAGAGTGAGGTCTTTAAGAGTTGCCTTGTGCATGGGTTCGAAAGGAGGGCCCATGAGTCTAGAAAGTACCACATTTAAGTCCCATCCGGGAGCTGGGTTAGCTATCGGAGGGTGAATTCTCTTTACCCCCTCCATGAAGGCCTTGATAACTGGTATCTTCCACCACGACACTAACTTCGGAAGTGGTGTATGCAGAAAGTGCCGCTAGGTGGACTTTAATGGAATTGAACACTAGACCTGAATCCAGTAAATGGGTCAAGTACAGAACAATGTTAGTGGGAGAGCAGTCGACCGGGTTGATGCTCTTACCTCTACACCAGATGACAAATCTCTTCCACTTGCTAGAATAGCAGTGGCGAGTATTAGGTTTTCTGGCTTCCCTGAGGATGTCCATACATCTCTGCGGGACTTGTAAATGTCCAAATTCTATGATCTCAGGAGCCAGGCTGCTAAGTTCATGGTCTGAGGGCATGGATGCAGTGTCCTGCCCTTGTCCTGTGAGAGCATGTTGTACGGGCAGGGAAGTTTCACTGGGGGAAGATAGGGACATCTCCATCAAGTGAGCGAACCATGGCTGCCGGGCCCACATTGGGGCCACTAGTATCACGGTAACATGCTCCTGGTGCATCACTTTGTTGAGAAGGGGAGTGGGGGGAAAGGTGTAAACAAATTTCCCTGACCATTGAATCGACAGACCGTTCCCCTTGGACTGGTTCTGGGGGTACCTGGAGGCGTAACTTTGGTATTGTGAGTTTTCCAGAGTTGCGAACAGGTCTATTTCCGGGAATCCCCATTGCGTGAAGACGTCTAAGACGATGTCTTCGTGCAATTGCCATTCGTACTCTTCGGGCAGGGGGAAGTCTCTGCTGAGTTGGTCTGCTAGCAGATTGAGTTCCCCTGGTACATGTTGTGATAGTAGGAACATGTTGTGTTTGAGAGCCCACTTCCATATATTCTGGGACAGCTTGGACAGTCCTGGAGAGAGAGTGCCCCCTTGCTTGTTGAGGTAGTACATGGCTGTGGTGCTGTCTGTGAGGACCATCACTGTCTTTCCTTGTAAGTGTTCCTGAAAGGCTTTCAGTGCTTTGAACAACGCTAGTAGTTCCAGCAGGTTTATATGCCTGGATGCTAAGCTCGGAGTCCACGCTCCGTGAGCAGTCTGATGGGATAGGTGAGCCCCCCATCCTGTAAGGGATGCGTCTGTGGTTAGAGTGGCTTCCACTGCGGGTGTGGCAAAAGTTTTCCCTAATAACAGGTTTTCCTTTGTCCACCACCGTAGCGAGAGAACCAAGGCCTGCGAGACCACCACTAGATCGTCCCATTGTCCGCTGGCCTGACACCACTGGCTGTAGAGCCACTCTTGCATTGGGCGCATGCGCAGGCGCGCGTGAGGTACCAAATAAATACATGACGCCATCATCCCTAGCAAGCGCATTGCTTTGCGTACTGTCACCTCTCGACCTGCCACATAATGGGGGATCTGAAACAGCATGTTTTGGACCCTCTCGTTGGAGGGGAAGACGAGGCCGTCCTTTATACGAATTAGAGCCCCTAGGAATTGTTTGATTTGGCTGGGGTCTAAGCTGGACTTCTTTTCGTTGATGGAGAAGCCCATTTGGGACAAAAGGTCTACGGTCTTTTGGGTATTGGAGAAGCATGTTTCGTAAGAATCCCCTGTTATGAGCCAGTCGTCGAGGTAAGGGTATACCGGGTTGGATAACCTGCGCAGGTGGGCCGCTGCCACTGCCAGTACTTTCGTGAATACCCTTGGTGCAGATGCTATCCCGAAGGGTAGTACTCTGAACTGGTAGTGTTTGTTCTCCATCTTGAACCGGAGGTATTTTCTGTGCGCTGGCAACATTAAAATATGAAAGTATGCATCTTTCATGTCTAGTGTTGTCATGTAATCCCCCTGTGATAACAGTGGGATTACTTCCTGCAAGGTCACCATACAAAACTTTTGGGGTTTGACAAACTTGTTCGCTGGGCGCAGATCTAATACAGGGCGCATGGTTAAGTCCTTTTTGGGTACAAGGAAGTACACTGAATAAATACCTTCTGTTACCTGAGATAGGGGGACAGCCTCTATAGCTTCTTTTTTCAGTAGCTCTTCTACTTCTTGAAGAAGAATGGTGAGGTGTTCCGGTGTCATGCGTCGGTTCCGTGGGGGTCTGTACTTCGGGGAACCGTTGAATTCAATGCAGTATCCGTGGGCTATGGTGGATAATACCCAGCGGTCTGACGATATCCCCTCCCATGCTGAAAGGAACGATGTTAGCCGGCCCCCGACCGGTGATGCATGGGAGGGGACCCGAATCTTCGGGTCATTTGTTGGTATTGGGCGTGGAACCTTTGGGGCTGGAGCCGCGACCTCTTCCTCTGCCACGGCGTTGGCCTCTTTGACTGAACTGAGTGTTGTTACCCTGGTTAGAGGGCCAGTTGGTAGCAGAGTAAAATTGCTGTTGGTTTTGCTGCTGGCGTTGGCCACGAAAGGAGCGTCTATTGCCATAGCCGCGTCTGTTAGGGGGCCTAGAAATTTGGTCAAGAGTCTTGATGGTATCAAACTCTTTCTTCGCATGTTCTAGGGCCTCATCAACTGCTTTCCCAAACAGATGTGTTTGTTCTATGGGCTTATTTATCAGGGAAGCCTGGGTTTCCGGCTTAAATCCCGAATTGCGCAGCCAGACATGGCGTTTGAGAAGTATTCCCTGAACCAGGGAACGGCCAGCCGTCTCTGCGGCATCTAAGGAGTTCTTTACAATGCCCTGGTTTACAAGAGTTCCCTCTGAGATTATAGCTAACAGGCGTGAACGCAGGGGTTCTGGTGCGTCCTCTGCTTCGCTGCGCAGCTTACTCCACTGTGCATCTGCGTAGCTAGCTAGTAGGTTATTGTTATTCGCAATCCTAGTTGAGAAGGCGGCGGACGTCGTGATTCTCTTCCCAAGTGCATAGAGCTTCTTGCCCTCTTTGTCAGGTGGTGCCTCACTAGTGGATAGTGGTACCCCCGCTCTCTTCCTTGCATTAGTAACTACGAGGGAGTCCGGAATAGAATGTCCTCTGATGTACAAAGGGTCAGAGGACAAAGGGCTGAAGAGCTTCTCTATCCGAGGGTTGACCCCTCTGACTAAGGCAGGATTGGAAAGGGAAGGAGTTATTCTTCTCTTTATAGAAGCCAGGAGCGGAATAGACTGACTAACAGGGGCTTTTTCTTTAATAACTTTTTCTACAAAGTCTATGTCAGGAAGAGTCTCCCCTGTGTCTATTTCAAAATGCGCTGCTGCCTTGCGCAATAGTGCATTAAGTGAAGGTTGGTCATCTATGGGAGAGGTGTTTCCAATAGGTGAATCTTTGGGAGGAGAAGGGTGAAAGACATCAGGGTCTGAGTGCACTGATGGGGATTGCCAAGGCTGCACTGATGGGGATTGCCAGGGCTGCGAGGTAGCTGTATCTTCTTCGAAAGCTCCTGCACTAGTGTAAGGATCTTCTTCAAACCCCTCTTCCTCATGTTCTTCCTCTCCACCCAAACACTCCTCATCTTCCTGGAGGTATTGCTCCTCTTCAGTGAGGTCATATACGTCTGTAGAAGGGGGAAACAGCCTAGGAATCCTGACCCTAGGGTCATCCTGGGGCCATTCTCTTGGTCTTTTGGGTGTGGGTGGGTTTTGGTTTCCCAAAAACCTTTCCATTTTCTCCATACAAGAATGGAGTCTTTCAAGGGTCTCATGGGGGACCTCTGAATAGTCTAGAGGGGGGAAATCAGTGTTTTCACCTTCAAAACGCTTAGAACGCTCCCACAACGTCGAAGAAAGGTTTCCGTCGCCCTCTGAAAAGCCCTCCGGTAGTTCAGAAGTGCCCTTAGATGAAGGGGGCAGTTCCTGGCTACTCTTGTGCTTTTTCGGCGTTTCCATAGCTTTTTGTGCGGTATTCGACGTTTGTTTCGTCGTCCGCTTACGTTTGTCTTCGGAAACAATTCTCGCCAGGCTCTCGACAATGAGTTTGTCAGTAGAGGACTCTGGTGTCGACGTTGCCTGCGTTACGCGTTGTTCCTCGACGGCCGCTCTATGGAGCGTTACGTCGGATGATTTTGGGGTAGCGCCCGTGTTTGATGAAAGCCCAATCGCTGGTCGCGGCTGCGTTTGCGGGTGGGGCTTGAGACCCTTACGGTCTGAGGTAGACGCCGGAGTGCCCTGCGTCCCCTTCGGCGCTGATGGATCCTTCGTCTTCGACGAAGAAGAGCCGTGGGTTGTGTGCTTAGGCCTATGGGGTCTATGTGCGTCCTTGTCGCCGGGTGTTCATCCCCATAAGCAGGGCGTGAGCCGAGCCCGTCGGGGCCGGGGACGGACGTCGAGGAGCGCGAGCGCTCCTTCTGGGGGTTAATGACTTCCGTAACGGACGTCGAGTTATCACCCTCCTCGTCACTTTCTGTAACAGCGGCGGCAGGTGAGGAAACGGACTTCGACATAGCGTAGTCCGCCCACCTCTTAACTTTGCTTTCTTTAAGAGTTCTTGGTTTCAAGAGCTTACAGGCCGCGCAGCTGTCCTCCTTATGATCGAGGGGCAAGCAACGATTACAGAGCTTGTGTTTGTCCTTCCAAGTGTATTTGCCGCTACAGCGTGGGCAAAACTTAAAAGGTGTCCTCTCAATAGCTGAGGCAATAATAACTGGTGATAACAACCCCAAGGGAAAGATAGGGGAGAAAGAAAGACATTCTCAAAGAGAAGATAAAAGTTCGAACCCCCACTCTCCCTACTGTATGTTGGCCGGCGAGGCCAGGCCACGTGTTCGGCAGCGCCGAAGGATCTCCTCCGTCGAAAACTTGCTCGGCGGAGAAACAGCTTCACAGCTAACGTCGAGGGGAGGGATCTTTACTAATATAATAAGTGTAAATAAGGACCGAGGTCCGTAGTAAGTATTTGCAATGTCTCTCTAGGAGCTCCACGTAAGGCGACCAGAAGCTGGGCGGAAAAAAACAATCTGAGGGACCTCGACGCGTGAGGGATTGTGGGTACAACGCACGTCACTATAGGGATAGTGTTACAGACACGCCTTGTCGACGTCCCCTTTTTCGACTACGAAAAACAAAATGCAATACTCCGCAGTGACCACTGGATGTCGGACCTATGCACAGCATGTGATTCTAAGCAGATTAACAAACATCAGAAATATATATATCCCTTATTCCTTATTAGACAAGTCTTATTTAACACCACTTATTTTCAGACAGAGGTGAGCGCTTAACTTATTGGAGTGCCATCTTTAGTTATCAAAAAAGGCAGGGAAAAGGCAGAAATTAGAAAAGCACACAACACTAATACTTTAGAAGCACCCAGCAAGGCAGGAAAGTCAGAGTCTACAAGTGAGCAAAAAGTTCAGAGGCCGGGCGGCTCACCACTGGGCCAATCACACAAGAGTGTGACTCGAGTTGCCGAGGCAACTCAGTCCAGGGTGCCTAAAACCCCCCTCCCACACATCCTGTAGACCCAGACAGAGTGACACCACTTTTGGAGGCTTCTGTGTAGAAGCCTGCCAAAAAGTGGAACAAAGGGCTTGACTTGGGTTGGAGTTAGAGGTGAAACACAAACGCCATTTTAAAACCGAGTTCTGACAAAAAGACCCAACCAGGGAATAAATATTAAATAAATAACCCGGCGGTATCTTTAACATTGCACCAAAAAGTGGTGCGTTTAAAATGAATGTGAAAATCCCATAGGAAATATTCCGGTGGAATATTTTGCGTGGTAACCACTGCCACCAGCCAGAAACTCGACGAGGGGGGACTGCACAGTGCCCCCTCGAAAAACAGACCCAGTGGTAATCTTATGTTTGAGATTATAAAGGACATATTTGTCCTGATGCTGTCCCATTTGTGTGTTTCCCTGTACTACAAAGAATCAACTATTGCAGTTGGGTCAGCAACAAGTGTGAGACATGTGCTCACTGACCGAGAGGAGGAGATTCTCTTCCCAGCCCAGCCAGACGTAGGGAACAACACCCGGTCTAAGAAGTGCCTAAATAAGAAAAGAAACAGTGGTGAAGATTATTATAGAATGTAACACCACGACCCAAATTGCCTAGATAGTTAAAAGCACACTGTGATCAATCTGACATTTATTCTTTTTTGTGCTTTTTCTAAAACTGCAGTGCTCAGTTATTGTAGTTGGGTTAGCTACAATTGGGACATATGTAGCTGCCAACTTAAAGGAGGAACGACAATCCACAACCCAGTGATACGTAGAGAACAACATCAGCTCTTGGAATGTTTCCAAAGATGGTAAGGCTAAATTTGTCCATAGGGTCACTGGTAATAACTAGAAGGCGAGTAAAAGTGAAAGATTGCATTGAATGTATAGGGATGTAACTATTCCTAGATTCTGAGCCCAAGTATTTCGATATTTGTCCTCTTTAGCCCCAAGAAGGTTGAAAAAGTGCAATAACTAGAAGAGGAGAACTTGTGAGAACTAAGATTTTCAAAAGTAGCAAAGCTGAAACCAATTAATGGAATATTGGTTACCTGGGTAAGAACTCTTTTGGGGTGATGAGGAAGAATGACTCTTCTTTGAAACTGAGCCACGGGAAAAATTAGTGTATTAATTTACCAAGATACAATGAGATCATGCTAGGCCAAGTACTGGAATTGTATAGCCTCAAGGTGTTCACCTCGTAGTAACTAGGAAGCGGCTTGATTAGAGAAAACGAAGTTGAATAACTATTAAAAAGAGAAAGGAATTTTAATGAGACTGAATCATGTGAAACCTGTTCCGTGTACCAAGGGTGGGTACGTCACTGATAGATATAGAGGAGGAGTACTAAAGTTAATAACTTCCTCCTGCTGTGATATTAGACACAGCTAGTTGTTTATAATAAAATATACAACGTGGATGTATCGAACATTAATAGTCGATTGTCCTCTACTTGTTTCCCACAGACATCCATTCGGTGTACTCACTTGATGAGAGGAACAAAGGAAGGGACTAAGTGTGGATCCCCCATTGATCCCAAGAAGAAAACAGACTACTGTATATTAAAATTGAATGTGGTTCTTTTACCCATGATGAATTTCCGATGAAATTATTAACAATGCTAAAGGAAAGAAACATGTTGGGAGCATGGTTGAATGCAGTGTGAATGAGGGAGCATGGTTGAATGCAGTGTGAATGATTTGAATGAGTGGAGTGAGCACGGATAGGTTAAAGTGGTATGGACTAAGGTGGACCGTCTCATTTGGAGAGGGTTTCTAATTATTGATCCATGGTGTGAATTCATTGAATAAGAAAATCAGAAATATTGAGAAATGAAGTGATCACAGAATATTGTTATAATATAGTGTTATGATGTGAAAATGTATTGTCTGTTTTAGATTGATGTATACACAGTTCAGATAGAATAAGAGTGTATACACCGCTTTTTAAGATTCTATGTTTTAGAGCGAAATTAATAAAAAGATATTTTTGATATATAACAAAGAGTATGTGATGATTCTATGTAAAATAAACATATACAAGTGAATAGACACGAATGGCACAAGGGAAACAGGTGACCCTGTGAATATATTGTATTGTACCATAGTGTAGAGGGCTGTCCACACGTGGTCTAGAGAAATATTTCCTCTAGTCTTTCGGATGTTAAAAGAATCTTATTACCCCTACCGGTACTTCCACAATATGATGGTTTGTACTGGTTCTGTTCCCAATTTAAGACTAGTAAAGTCAATGGTGACTTTACATGCCCTGGGAGACAGTAGTCAGTCCCAGGGTATGGAGTCTATGTTTGGGGGTCACTATGACACCCTTGTGTTACTGCACCGAGGGTGCTGTGTAACACTTACCAAAAACCACATGAAACCCTATGGAGTAAAAGACCCCATAGCCCATAAAACACATTACAAAGTCAAAGGATATCTCAAATCATATCCAAGAGTGGAAGAAAAAGAGTCTCACTCTTAGCAGGAGAAAAAAATAAACCCCAAAAATCCAGCAAAGCTGCTGGGGGACTCACTAGGTTTGGGAAAATAGCCTTAACAGAGAATTCTCCCTAACACTAATCTATAAAAAAAATGATATTCTTTTTGAGTACTTTTCTATAAAAGGACACAAATTCAGAAACCATACCCATAGTTTTCTCAAATGTTTCTTTGTCCAAATAGTAGAGGCTTCAGGAAGAGGAAATACAATTTCCTGTGGATATATAGATCTGCAGGGACTTGGATAAAGTATCAGTAGCTGCAGTTAATGTAGAGGAGGTTACTGATGTAGTGACGGGGGACATAGATGGCTGTGAAGGTGCTTGTGGTGTAGGTATGGCATGTTTTTCCCCATGTTTGTGTTTGGATGCATGTTTATACAGCCATTTCGACATATCGGAATCAGCGATTGATGGGCGGTCATGAACGGCAACAGATTTTTCTTTGGGTTTAGAGCCATGTAGCAAGTGCAGCTGCGAATGCTCCGCAGACTCTGAACGTGAGGGTTCAATCGCTTTCGACAACACTTTCGACAAAACTTTGGTTGTTGATGAAGTTCTTTTCTACGATCCCGTCAAAGGTTGGCTATGGGTTGTCTGATTTCGTGAGTGTACGTGTGTGCCCTTTTCCATAGTAGAGCTTTCGGCCCACCTAGTGGGGCTGTGGACAGGCACGCGGGAGCCAGCGGACTCCTCCAGTAAGCTTCAGACGGCAGTCGCCGTACATTGGAGGATCGATCGTCAAGGCGACTGTCGAAATAATTGATAGTAATAATAATTTTCTAAACTTCAACATATCTGTGTAGCTAGGCTACAAGCTCTGAATGTGCAACAGACCACGGTGGCAGGAAGAAATCTGAGCATCCTCGGCACGTGAACGGTCATGGGTACATTACACATCTCACAAGGATACTATTAGAAGCACACCCTATCAATGTCCCTTTTAGAAACTCGAAAACAATGCAATGCACCTACCACTATATGTCGGCCTGTGATTTTAAGCAGATCCACAAGTCTCAGATATATATTGCAAGGAACACCTGTACAATTCAAAACTACTGGCATTTCCAATGCTGCTTTTAAAATGGTATAATCAAAAGTTTCTGAAAGTCTGTAAAATCCGTTTTTAAGGGTGCTTAATATTCAACAAATTCATATTTACATAAAGGCAAATGCTTTGGAATAAACCGGAATATGTGAATTATGACACTATATTCTAATGGACACATTTCTAGCTCCAAACGTTTCTCACCCTCAGAGTCGTCCTTCTCGCTTATGTCTATGTCATCTTCGTCATCTTCCTCATCCTCCTTTAAGAGAAAAGTAACCTTGTTAAATTGCCTCCAAATGCATCCCAATACTCAGTGCCGTTTTATCTAATGCTTTGAAATGTGCATGACTGACATTTTAGGAAAAGCCACTCTTTCACAGACAGCAGAATAAAACAGCAAAATTACACCATCACTCAATCTGTAGTACTAATTTAGTCTCTCTGCACATTGAAATCTTCACTGCTCTTTGGGAGAAATCAGCTAGGTATGTCAGGAGATCCAATTTACTATACACATTCAACCACTGAACTCTCTTGAAAAGGAGACATCAGTCCTATTTACATTGTTTATTTAATAAATGGTTGTCCTCTTAAATATTGTCCTTTAGGTAACATGTGGCAGTTAAATCGGACATAGTTGCTGTTAATGAATACTGTGCTTATCCAAGGTGCTGCAAACAACCAAAACTGTTTTGTGGGGTTGGGCGAATAAGGTAAAAAGCTATACATTGCAGTGTTTCCAAGATAAAGCAATGGAAAAAAAAGCGAAGACAAACCAGATCAGCCACAGTACACAGAAGCATTGAACACATTTTTATGATGCCCTTGTCCACAATATATACCAGCATAAGAAGGTATGTTCATGCAGTCCGAGCCAATTCATCACCACAAGTCTGACATATCTACCTGCGCAATCACTGGTCCTCCCCCGCTCATACACCAATTCACAATAAACATGTTCTTTTACCTACTTACCCCGACTCAGCCTGCTGCACTAGAAGTGAGCCACAGCCACAAGCTCTCCAGGATGGTCTGCACTGTGCATTGCAGATACAGAAAGAAAGGTAGGTTTAAATAATACAACGGCCCAAGTCCCGATCCCTGCGTTAAAGCCACAAATTTAGCGCCCTTCAAAGGCCTTCAACGTAGGGATGTGCAGGAATCCACAGTGCACAATATTGGACCTGCAGTACCACAGCCAGTATGCCCAATAGACCATACAAGTAAGAGGAAGCACCACAGCCTTGCATACAGCAAGGGCAAGCGCAGACTGGGGTACTTCATGCCATGAGAAAACCCTTTAGCGCAGGAGAGCTAACTCAGCTGCAGCAGAGGTTGTGTCAAGTTTTATTTTCACTGGGCGTCCATTGGCTCGCCCAAAATGAGTGGCTGGGTCCATTATGGGTAAGCTGCCACTTGTTCTGACCTCATGTACTTTTATATATATATTTTTAACTCAGTGTTATTGCAAAATTGCTCTAAAAATTTCAAGGATCAACTTTTTCATACTGTATGCACTTTGAAGCCAGCAAAGATGTGATATTTCTGACAAATGTTTTAAGATATTTTGAATTTTTAGCCCCTTTCTGATTACAAGGTTGAAAGTTAGAGCCCACTCCTCTAACCTGGGGCCCCGAGAATGTTTTGATTTTTCCCCGACTGGCATATCACTTTTCTTTGATGAGCTGTAATGCAAGGGCTTCTTAGGGATACAGATAGTGCCCCTGACAGGCCCCAAGTCCACCGGAATTAGGCCCTTCTACCCCCAAAGGCCGACCCCGTCTCTCCCCCACACAAATGGTTATTTTCTTTATTGGCAACTTTGGTATGATATAACTGGCTCACAGGCTGCTCTCCCTCCTGAATAGCCCTATAAAGAAACATTATTTAAATCCAGTACTGAGTGCCAAAGTCAGACACTGTTTGATTTGCAAAACTGATGCAACCATATTTGATCATAGATACTGTCTGCCTCAGAGTGAAAGCTGCAGTTGCCAGAACTAGCTATGACCGGTTTGTGACTAGTGCCTGGATTCTAGTCTGAATACATATACAATAGCAAGATGTCCCTAAAAGTTGAATGCGTCAGCGCCCCGCGATTGAATGGGAGCTAAAGGTTTGAAAGGATGCAACCCAGCAATTGGGAGAACAGTTAACGTGTTAACCTCCAATCTACCAGGTAACGCACAGATCATGTCCCTTCCTTGTCAAATGTTGATACGAGCCCAAAAGCACTGAAGACAGGGCCTAATTGAACAGGAGTCATGAAGTAAATTGGTTGATTCCACGACTTATCACAGACATTTGCTGATACTGAAGCATACACAAAATGTCAAATGAGAGCGAGCAGAAAATCTGCTCCCTTAACCGGCAGGCTTAGCTGAAATGCAAGGGTAAGGACAGGTTCTACCTTCCAGGTGTTCAGGGAAGGTGCAATAACAATCACAGCTAGGCACAGGGCTCACCGCAAAAATTCCCTGGCTCATCTAGGGGCAGACCAGTCACCAGCAAATCGAGGATGGCAATGGAGCACATAACAATCATAGAATTTAATAAGAGACCGCCTACCGTAAAGACTGGATGGGTGTTTATCTGTGATACTATCCCCTATGGTTGGGGTAGAGGCACAGAGGCACCCCAGCCAAGGCTCTCCAAGGTCAGAAGTGGACGAGCAACCAAGGCTCAAACTCACAGGGGGGTGAAGCAGGTTGGTCTTTAGGTACAATGAATACCCAAGCCCCCACAAAGGAATGTCTACACACAGTAATGTGCTAACACAGTCATTTATTAAATAACGATTAGGTTTAGGTAATTATCTCTCTCTATATAAAATTCTTAGGTATGTTTCTGTACTCAGCTGATGCAATGCATCAGTGTTACGTTGCCCTCTACTGTCCAAATGGCAAAGTGCCCCCACTTCACCAACAGCTATTATTTCAACAAACAGCATGAGCATGGCTCTACGCAATCACCTTCACCTTCCACTATCGCAAACAGTCAGAATATTTTCAAGTTACATCTTTCCACCCCCACTTCTTGTCACACAGGGCACCGCGGTTCCAGTGTCAATGAACAATTAATTACCGGCTAAACATTTCAGGCTTAAAGAGCGAAACGCTGTAGCACGAATGCCTCATGAGCTAAAACTCAAAGTAGGTGCTTTAATTACACGACTACGAAGTCTTATGCTAACGCAGGCCGCTGGGTCGTTGCTGTCTAGCAGGAGAAGGTAACCAAGCAGTGTCAGAAATGCAGCAGTGAGTGTGTCGCACTGGTCTCCTTGGTCAGGTTACTACACCTGCTGTGGATGTCCCATGAAGATTAAACTCCCGGTGGACCTTGACAAGGCTTGGGAGTCAAAGATGAGTTTTTTGGTTTCCATCGATGACCTTCAGTGGCAGCGGGCGCTTTCACAGTGAGCGTCTGGTTTCGTAGGTTTGCCTTGTTCCTATTCTTTGATGCTGCATTACAGGATGGCTTTGTGCGAGTTGGACTCTAGCACTGGACTGTCTTGCAGACCTCCACTACGTCTGGACCCTCAGGACCTGTTCAACGTGGAGTGGCGTGAAACCCACCGGCCGGCACTGCTCTGCATTCAGCTATTCTGGATCTCCGCCATGTAAGCCATGTATAAGTGGAGAGTTGCCAAGGTTGCAGTGGCACTTGAAGATTTCTTTTGTTGGGTGGAACTTGGCAAGCTCCGGACGAGAAGTGGCACTAAGTCAGGGTGACCCCTCCCCCTCTTCTTGGTGATACATCGCAGTCTAGCTTTCCAATGGTCAGAGACAGCCTCTGTAACCCGGGACGACGCTGGTGGACTTCTTGGGCACAAGATGTCCAGTCACTCTTCAAGACACACGGATACCTCTGCAGGACGGCACGCACCTAGGTATGGCTTCCAGGACACTACAGGTAAAGAACAGCAGTTGCGCAATGTCCCCTCGAAGCTACTGCTCTGATCAGTCCTTGATTCAGCATAGCAGCCGTTGGATTTGACAAGTTGCAGCAGCAGAACATCGTACTCCATCTGGATTTAGGATATAGGATTCCAGGAAAACTCCAAGCTTCAGACACAGAGTTAAGTGAGGGTTATTTTGATATACACAAAGTCCACCATTCACTCAGTCAGACCATCACAAACTAATGTATTCATGCAACACCTAACTAGGCTCATAGGCATTTATTCAGTCCATTCTCCCAAAACCAGACATCCAAAACAGTGTATCTGTATTGGAGACAACTCCCAGCCTTTCAGCATTGTGACATACCGAGTCTCGTCCCACCCCCTGACTAAGGGACAGGAGGATTTAATCGACTCCTGGATGAATCTCTTTACTCCAGTAGGTCATACATTCTGGAGAGACCATCAGCATTTTGGTGATTACACCCTGAACTGTGTTCAATGATAAAATCAAACCCCTGCAGGATGATTGACCATATTAACATTTTAGGATTGTCCCCCTTCATCTGCATTAACAAGCTCAAGGGTTGGTGGTTTGTCTGAATCACAAAAGTAGATCCATACAAGTATGGTCTAAACTTTTTCAGAGACCACACTGCCGCCCGGTCAGCTTCAAAATACTTACTCCAACACATAAATGCATCAATCACACTGCCCCATCCTATCTGACTGACTCCATCACCAAAGACCCATCCACACGTCCCAAGAGAAGTCACCATGCCAATCAACTCCCCATTTCACCCATCAAAAGAGCAAACCCGGGTATCAGTTTCCCACACATTTCCCCCAAACTGTGGAATCCCCTCCCCAACGCACTCAGAGCTGAACCCTCCCTATACACCTTTCGCAAAACTCTAAAAATACTACCCTATTCAACTAGCCATCTTCTTCTCCAAAACACCTGCCTAACACCCACTGATTGTCATAACACTGTGACCCTGTAACCACGTTTTTTCTGCCATGCCTACTCTGTATACTCCAAGATCATGTAACTAAGTCTTGTTATGTACTCCCTGTAAACTTTGTGTGCTATGCTCATCCTTGTAACATCATGTGCCTCTGTAACAAGCACCACAATGCCTAAGGGCTGCTGTGCGCTCTACAAATGCTAATAAATACAATGGCAAAACACTCACTTTCTATGGTTGCCCACCTTGTCTCCGGTTCCTTCAGTTTTCTACTGATGAAGCAGATGAGGTGTTCCCTACCTTTCTCATCCAGCTGACTCAAAACTGCACCTATGCCTGTATTGATATTATCTGTTCGTACAATGAAGGTTTGGCTGTAGTCCGGAGCTCTTAAGACTGGAGCTTGACAAAGGGCTTCCTTAAGTCCTTCAAATGCACTTCTCATTCCACCTGACGACCTTGGGGAATTTGGGTGAGGAGATCACATTCAAGGGAGAAGCTATGGACCCATAATTCTCTATGAAGTTCCTATAATAACCAGTGAGACCTGTGAAGGCTCTCACTTGGGTTTGAGTAGTAGGGGTGGCCCATTCTTGTACAGCTTGTACTTTACTAGGCAATGGCCTTATCTCACGTCCTCCTACCTCATGTCCAAGGAAGACCACTTTGCTCTGAACACTTTGACATTTACTTGCTTTTATGGTCAGATGGGCCTGCTGAAGAGCCTGCAAAGCATGTCCTAAGTGATCAACATGTTCTTTCCAAGTAGGGCTGAACACTGCAATGTCATCCAAGTATGCCATGCAGAAGTCCTCCATCCCATTCAGAACTTGATTAACCATCCCTTGGAACGTAGCAGGTGCATTCTTTAGTCCAAAAGGCATAACCTTAAACTGGTACAGGCCTGCTGGGGTTGAAAATGCAGTTTTCTCCTTGGCATGGTCTGTCAGGGCTATTTGCCAATAGCCTGACTTTAGGTCAAATGTACTGAGGTACTTGCTGAAAGTTTGTCCACCAGCTCATCTGTCCTAGGTAAAGGATGGGCATCAGTCTTGGTGACTGCATTTAGAGCTCTATAGTCCACACAGAATCTCAACTCCATGGATCCTGCTTTTATCACTAGTACAACTGGACTAGACAATGGACTGGTAGAGGATTATATCACCCCAAGATCAAACATCTTGTTGGCCTCATCCTTTATGTGGGTTCTTACATGGTCTGACATCCTGTAACCTCTGCTTTTAACAGGTAAACTGTCACTAGTGAGAATATCATGTTGGCCCCAAGGGGTCAAGCCATGTGATAGTGAAAACAGAGAGGCAAACTGATTTAACAGAGATTTGCACTCCTCCTGTTGTTCCAGTGTCAGATTAGAAGAGAGATTAACTCCTATCTTCCCATCTAAAGGTTGTCCCTGAGGAGATCAGGTAGAGGTTCACTCCTCCTCCTCCTGAGCAGAAGCTAGAAGCAAAACTCCCACTTCTGGTCTTGACAAATAGGCTTTTAGACAGTTGGCGTGAAAGACCCTGGGGGCCACCTTAGGGTTGCCTAAGGCCACCAAATAACTGACCTCTCCAAATTTTCCCACAGCCTTGAAGGGTCCAATCCATTTGTCCTGTAAGGCCCTCTGCCTTGTAGGTACCATAACTAGAACTTGCCATGTTGACCTTGTGGCCGTGCCAATGCTTCACCAGAGCCTGACCGGCTTTCAAGTTATCAGATTCTTATGTCATCATGTGTGTCATTCTCCTCCGGAGACCTAGCACATAATCAGTGACTCTCACTGGCTTGGGAGACGGAGCACTCTACAACCCTTCCTTAATTAGGGCCAATGCACCTCTAACTGGATGACCATAGAGAAGCTCAAAGGGACTAAATCCAACTCCCTCCTGAGGGACTTCTCTATAAGCAAATAGAAGGCGTGGCAGTAGTAGGTCCCACTTTCTTCTAAGGGGTTCCTCTAAAGCACCCATCATGCTCTTCATAGTTCTATTAAATCTCTCTACCAACCCACTTGTCTGGGGATGGTACGCAGTTGAGAACTTTTAAGTCGCTCCACAGTTTTTCCACATGGCCTGCATGTAGTGGGACAAAGTTTGATCCCCTGTCAGAGTTGACTTCCTTAGGAAAACCTACCCTGGTAAAAATACCAAGGAGGGCCTTAGAAACAGCCTGAGCTGTAACAGTCCTCATCGGTATGGCTTCAGGATACCTAGTAGCATGGTCTACTACAACCAATATAAATTGATTGCCTGAAGAGGTTGGAAGGTCTAAGGGACCAACAATGTCGATTCCTACCCTCTCAAAAGGGTCACTTACACCACTGGGAGAGGCACCAACGGTGCCACATTCTTGGCTCCACTCTTGCCAGACGTCTGACAAGTGTGACAGCTCCTACAGAATTTATCTACATCAGACCCCCAACTTACGCCAGTAGAAATACAGAGAGCCTTTCCTTCGTCTTCTTAAAGCTTAAGTGACCAGCTAAAGGAATCTCATAGGCGAACTGTAGGAACTGTTGTCTTATCTCTAGGAGGCACTACAAGTCTTCTGTAGTCCCCTGGGATAGACTCGGTAGGCTCACTGTAGAAGAGGTCATCTTCCCAGTACAACCTGTGCTTCCCTGGCTCGTGCCCGTCCAACTGGGAAGCTGCCTGTTGGCGAAGTCCTTCAAGAGTAGGACACTCTTTGACCTCTGCTGAAGTCTGCCCTACATGGGCCACCTTCTGCCAGTAAAGACTGCAGCTCAGGATGGTCTTTAGGATCCAGATCTCCAACAGGTGGAAGGTCTTCTTCCAGCTCTGAATGTTCAGCAGCTGATTTAACCTTTCCTGGTTGTTCCTCACACTCACCCTCAGCTGGTGGAGTAGTCACAGGTGTGACTTTGGACAGTCCCCTCAGAGATGTCCTTGTGGGTTGCACAGGTGTGCTCTCTGGCTTTTTCTTTGAGACCTTGGGTTTCCCCTTTGTCCCCTTCTTAGAAATAGCAGTTAGTAATTCCTGTGGACTGGGTGTTAGTTTCTTCTGTAACATCCTCTTGAGAGCCTGATAAGGCACTCTCTCTGGCCTTCTTTGTCTGCTTCGGTTTCCTTTTACTAGGAGGCCTGATTGTGCTTGATGCAACCCAGAGAGTATTTAAGTCAATCCCCAGCAGGACTCTCCCAGGCACCTCACTTTGTACACTAGCATGTATCCTTACAGCCATGCTGTTGCACTGGATGAGAGCTGGTAGTCTAGGAAGCATTGGGACAGGGCCCGCAGCAAGCTTAGTGAGGCCTTTGGGTGCCTTTACAACATCCTCAGGTTTGAAAAAAAAGATTCATCCACCACTTTAATGCTGACCCCAGTGTCTCTAATGGCAGGGGTCACCTGGCCATTCACAAGCACACTGCCCTTGTAATATTCTTTTGTGTTATCTGGAATTAAATTATAGACATTTAAATTCTGCTGTTCCCACAGACCCAGGAACATCTCCCTCTGGGAAAAAGGCTAAGGAGGCTGGGTGGACTCCTGAAGGTTTACCCTTGCATTTGGGATCCCCTTTCACATAGTCAGTAGACCCAGAAGCATAACATTTTCCAAATGTTTCGACAAATGGGGTTTCTGATTACCTCCCTCTGGTTTGGCACCAGAGGTTTCACTAGCCTGATTTGGTTTCCCTTGTGGCTTACCCTTTTTTCTGTTTGGAGCCCTCTTTTGGATTGGAGGTATTAGAATTCTCTTTGCCATCTTTCTTTTGCTGCTTCCCATCATCCTTCTTCTGAGTTGCCCCAGAATCCTTCCGAGTATCCCTCTTGGCAACCCACAAGTCTGCAGCTTTTGGTAGCTTCTTGGGATCAATCCCTTTTGAGTTCGCCAAGTGCTGTCTCAGCTCAGGAGAGCAGGCATCAAAAATAGACTAACAAAATAGATTTCTCATTCCTTCAAAAGTGTTAAATCTGTAACCCTTTACTCAACCATCTACGTTTTTTCAAACATTTACACACCCAGGCAGCCCAATGAGTACCATCATGCTTTTGAGGGTCCTAAACCTCTTGAGGTACTGGGAAGGAGTCTTCCAAAATTCTAGCTATCAAAGCTAGCTTCAAGTTTTCATACTCTAATATATAGAGTTCCCCCACCTCCATTACATCATCAGTTGCAACCTGAGGGAGCCTAGACTAAAGCCAAGGAATCAACTGATTCCCTATGAAACCCTGAATCCCATAGTTATACTCAAAAGCAGGCAACCAATCTAAAATATCAAGCTTCACCTCATACATACTCACAGCTTCCTTAGGCATGCAAGGTCTGTTAGGACTGGAAGAACTAGAAGACTCTGTGAGAGAACCATTTTCAAGAGACAATTTCTTCATTTCAGGAGCATGACACATTTCCATTTCTCCAAGTGTGATTTCTTGATGTTTACTTTCAGTTTGCATTCAGAGCCTTTTGAACTCTAACTCAAGTCTCATTTTTTCAAGAAACAAAATTCTGGACTCAGTACTGGACCTGCTAGTATGAGGCCTAAGTGCTTGTTGAGGCCTAAGAGCTTGTTGGGGTGCAAAGGGGCTCACATCCTGAGCCTCCTCCAACTCTTCTTGCTCATCAATAACCTTAGAGTTAGACTCTGAATCATTATCATCCTCATCAACATTTCCCACATTTGCTGAAGGAGTAGGTGTAACAGACCTACTTCTCAGACTTTGATATTCCAACAATTTTTCAATCAATTCGTTTTTCTTTCCTTTAGGTGGGAGATTCCTGACCTTACACATATCTTTCATTTGATACACTGCTAGAATTATCAGGGCTTCGTGTCTAAAGTTATCCATATCAGGCATGATAAATTTACTTTTCTAGTGGTGCTTAGCCTTGTGAAGGTTATTATTTGAAGCAGAACCCTCAGTGTAACTATACAATTCATCCTCACCGCCTGCCACCAGTGTTAGACAAAGTTCTTATGCATTACCCTTTGGGACCACTACACACAACTAGGGCTACAGGTGTCAGCAAAACCAACCTTTGATATAAGTCTGTTCTACACACCTTTGTGGTAGCGCTGCTGAGCAGTCAGGCTTATCTCAAGAGGGAATGTCAGCTGTAAGGGTGTTACACAGAGGTCTATAGTTACAAGTATTCAGATAAACTCTTATACTCAAGGTTTCTTGGTAAAACACTTATTAATTTATTTCACAGTCATTTATAAAACATTCACTAGAAGGAGGCAATCTATATCACACAATATACTTCAGTACTTCACAAGATCAGGTTCTGAGGCATTTAAACTACTTTGAAGGAGGAGCAAAATGGCATTCAGAGCATTTGAAGTAGGAGCAAAAAGGCATAAGTTAATGAAACGAATATTGCAGTTACACTAAAACAGAGTTCACCAAAGGGGTTGATTCAATGCAATAGGTTAGGCCAAAGTCAATGGGCTAAAGTCTTGTATAGGATAAAGCAGTTCAGGAGGTTAAACGGAAAAGTATTTTCCAAAGTTCTCAGAAGCAGTTTGTAAAAGAAAGATTCATATGTTGGCTCACAAGCCAACTAGGCCTGCAAGTTGCCAAAGTTTCAAGCACTTTCATAGTGAGAGGTAAGTTCTCTCGGTCAGGTTTTCACACTACCTTACAATGAAGAAAAAGATGCAGCTGAAGACGTCTGTTCCTGGCAGTTCCTGCAGATCTCGCTGTTCCTGAGCCTCAGTCGTGGGGACAAGAGGGAGGACGTTGGGGGACTCCTGCACTGCACTGGGACTGGTCAAAAAGCTGGCTAAAGCAAATGTTCAATTACGGTAGCTGTAGTCAAGCATACAAACTAGTGTCCCTCTCCCTGGCTATTCGGTTTCCTGCAGCACTCTGAGGAAAGCACTTCTGAGGAAAATA
This sequence comes from Ambystoma mexicanum, assembly GCF_040938575.1. Taxonomy (NCBI): domain Eukaryota; kingdom Metazoa; phylum Chordata; class Amphibia; order Caudata; family Ambystomatidae; genus Ambystoma; species Ambystoma mexicanum. The sequence goes on from NC_090925.1 coordinate 837,569,392, forward strand.
CAACCAGCTCAGAGAATGGTATCCAGGTGGCTTACAAGTCCTTGAAGGGCTTCTCTGTCGGGATGAACTTGGCGATTCGGACCTGCAGCAGGGCTTCACCGGGCAAACCAACGGTCCAGGAGTTGCAGCAGCCGTCCTCTTCAGCTCGTCTTCGGTTTTTTCGTTCCAGTGGTCGACTCTGCCTTCCAAGCCAAGAGACTTGCATTTTAAACAGTTTTCTCCCATTCATTCCAGCTTAGCTGCCACTCACCCAGCAGGGTGGCTGTCCTTGCCGAACAGTAAGCCAGCCAGTCATGCCAGAGTGCATTTGGGTCTCCTAGGAGACTAAGCATAGGGAGTTTCGGGCACCTCCCTCATTTCCTACCCACCCCAGACACTCAGGCGCCAGAGGTCTTCAGTCCTGAAGCCCGCCAAAGACGTAGGAACAAAGGGACCAAACATGGTTTGGCGCGCAGAGACAAACTCTCGAAGGACCTTTCCAAAAAGAAATGAGGAAAAAAGAAGATCGGGACCCGTTTAAACAAAGGAGGCTCGGACGCCATCTTGAAAAACATAGCTTCCGCGATTTAACTAATTGTTTGCGGTCTGGAAAAATCATGGTAGTTTGTTGTAAAACCACTACCACCAGCCATTTCGAGAGGAAAGGGTAGCATTTGACTGCTAGATGAGTTTCTAGACATAGGGGATACTAAGTAACCCCTCCAACACTATTGTAAGATGGTGTGTGCTGGGTCTAGGAATTTGGAAAGACTAGTAAAGTCAATTTCACTTTACTTTCTCTGGGAAACCATAGTTTATCCCATAGAAGGTATTAAACCTTGGGAGAGCCTAAAAGGCTTCCCCTGTGTCACTGCACTGCCTAACTTCTTAACAGCAATCCTCATATCCTCAGGAGAAACTACCCTTCGATGAGCTTTCCACAAATAAGAATCCCTCACACACAATAATCTCTTCTCTTCTAAACTCCTGGACGGTCTAGTCACCACGGGAGCAAAGGTTTTTTTGCACCAACTAACACCATCTGATAACCCTTATATATAGCACATGCTTCACTCCAATCTTTGTTTGATGCTCTCCTGCACCTGAAAAATACGTGGCACTTACTCCTCACCCCCATCTTCTCTCACTGAGGAATCTTCAACCGCAGTCCTGGAAAATGCATCAGCTATGACATTGTTCCTCCCCTTAAAAAATTCTCAACCAGAAATTGTAAGCCCTGTAAACGGCTCACCCATTTCATAATTCTCCTCGACACACCTTCCAACCCCCCTTTGTTGAAAATACTAACAAGGGGTTTATGATCCGTTCTCACTGTAAATTCCCGGCCCCACAGATACATTCCCAATTGCCCACACACAAGTCAACGCTTCTGTTTCCACCACAGACTACCTCTTCTCCGGAGCCTTAAATCATCTCGAGGTGAAGGCGATGGTAACCAGTTCACCATCAAGTTCTTGCATTAATACATCTCCAAGGCCGCAATCACTTGCATCAGTGTAAATCACGGTCTATCTCCGCCCCAAGAAAGGTGCATGATGCACACTGCTCGACTCCTTCAAATTCCCTGGCACACTCATTACAGTTAAATGCCACACTCTCATTTTGTGAGTCTTCTCATGTTCTTTGTTTTGGCTGCAAGTCTTTCTACAACTTTACTGTAAAACGCCATCAGACCTAAGAATGATGCAACATCATTCATATTTCTTGGTTCAGTCATATTTTTAATGGCCTCCACTCTGTCCTGCTTAGGTTTCATTCCATGCCCTGTAATATCATGACCAAGATATGCTACTCTGCCCTAAAAATGCATTTCTTCATGAATATTGTCAAAACTGCCCCCTTCAAAATTCCAAGCACTTTTCTTAATCGTCTATATGCTCTTCCATAAACACACCACACATAAGCACATTGTCTTAATAACATAGCACTCCCAATTCGTTCCCCAGAAGCCCGCGCATAACACTCTAAATGCACTAGATGCCAAGACAAGACAAATGGCATCCTGCTACACCAAAACAAACAAATGGAAGTTATTAAGGATGTCAAGTCCAATGAGTCCGCGTGAAGTTCAATTTGGTTGTACGCCGCTCTAAGTTCTAAAATGGAGAGAATTTGCATACCAGCTACCCCAGACAGCAAATTGTGTTATCTGGGTTGCGGAAATTTTATCTGCCACTAGATTTCTATTCAAGCTCCTAAAATCGATACCGAGTTTTACAGATCCATTGGGTTTCCTCAAAACAATAGGAGTGACCCATTCTGAAGCCTCCACCTTTTCAAAAATTCCTTGCTTCTCGTGTCTTTTAATCTAGAATCCTACTTCTTTGCGCAAAGCCAAAAAGTACCATTCGCACTTTAGCAGTCACTGGTACTGATCCATGCTTGAGTCTTATGCGATGAACAAAACCTTGGAGAACCATGTTTTTTTTTTTTAAAAACCTCCAGAATTCAAGCGGACACTTCCAAAGCATCATTATTGCCCATTTCCTTCAACAGCCAAAACCTGCTTCCGGGTGGTGAGGATCTAATCCGATGGCCAACTCTACTTGATCATCCCATGAAAGTAGCTTTTCTCACTATGTAGACCATACCAGGTGCTCTCATTCCTTTGAACTGTAGTTCGGCTGCAAACTGCCCTACTATACTAATGGGGCTATCTCCATATGCATTTGCCCTAATCCTGGGCTCCTCTAGGGTACAGCACTTGAATTAATTATTTAATGCTTGTACACGGACTAGAGCATAGTCTGCACCACTGTCTATTAACATGGGTATTTGCACCCCGTTAATGGATACTACGACATATGGCTTCTTCCTCTTCACCTTCCCAGACACTGCTTGCACAGAGTTGCCAACTTCTCTTCCCAAGTACTCACAATCAAGGTCATCCTCCTCATTCACTTCTCTTACTTGCCCAAACAACTTGAAATGTTTACAACATTGTGCCAGATGTCCTTTGCGACCACACTCTCTACAAATTATGTGCATGGCTATGCACTCCAGGTCATTTGCTAGGTGATTGACACATCCACATCTGTAGCGTCTCCTCCCATGTATATTCCTAGGCTCCACTTTGAGCAGACCACAAGGACGTCCATAACTCTTGATGCCTCGGGGTACCACATCACTGTCTCTGGCAACATCTTTCACATTTCTGTCAATTTTCTTTCCATTCCTAGACCATTTCTTCTGGACACCCTTGGTCATTTTATCGATTATGCCCTTCTACGTGCTTGTTTTGTGACTATCACCACACCCCTTAGAGTACAACTCCTTAATACACAGCTTGGTGTTTTCTATGTTCTTCGCAATTTCAATGGCTCTACAAAGTGACGGTTTGTGTGCCTTCCATTTCTCTTCGCTGATCTGGTAATTGATGCACTTAATTATTAACTGGTCTCTTAATGTGTTTCTCTTGGCAGTGGGTAAAGCGGCACTTAACAGACTGGCCCCTAAACACTGCAACAAATTCCTCGATGGATTCACCTGCTTTCTGTTGCCTGGTGGCAAAGCGGTACCATGAAAGAATTATACTTTCTTGCACCTCGTAGTGCTTGTCAAGTTCGGCTATGTTCCTCTCATATACTCCATCACCAAGACCTACAGGTTCAGATAATATTTTAAGCACATCCTGGCCAGCGGACCCAAGACAGTGAAACAGTAGGGCCTACTTCCTGTCATTTGAATAACTGGTGTCAAATACTGCCAAGACACATTTAATAAATCTCTCCGATCTGCTCACCATCCTTTAGGCTCATGAGGCAATGGCAGAAAAAACACAGGCCCTGGTACTTTGGCCATTATATAGTTGGATTGCAACCTTAAGATAAACTGGTGAGACAGAATTCCAGGCACTTCAGAGAGCTGAATGTGTGGTGAGGAGAACTTTCAGCCTTTCTTATAACTATTTCAACTAAATAACCAGCAATAAGATTTCTAAGCATCCTTATGGCTCATCAAGTTGAATAACTAGTGGCAGTCTTATCAATCCCACTCATTGTACTGGGACGAGGAGGAGTGCCGGACAATGTTGCACAACTGGTCCCCAAGTACTGGGACTACAATGATGCAGGCGAGTAATGCTGAACAGTCGTTGAATAAATGCTTGCCAAAATGGCCGCAACAATGAGCACGTCGTTGGGTGCTTTCCTCTAAGCACCGGAAGGAATGAGCACTCACCATTTTGTAGGACGCTCTCACTGCGCTCGTGCCCAAATGGGCTGCCGGCCTGAAGCGCAGCACCCAATTTCAGGCACTTCTGGGTCCTCCGCTTACTGATGCCTCCAGCCTGGAATCACGGCCGACTAGGTGCCTGCTGTCTTCCTCACGCAGCAGACAGCACTGTAATCGGCACAGAGCACTAGCAGGACTTGGAAACCTCCAGAGACCACCTGACTGCTGGGGGTCGCTGGCCTTCATCAACCAGCGTGTTTCCAGTTGTTAAGAAATAAGGGCCTAGGAAAATGACAGTAAGTGAAAACCCTTTATTTGACCAGCTGGTCCTTGGCAGCAACCTCCCACATTACCGCCCACTCAACAGTCACTCCTGAAACCTGTGCACACTTCAGACCTCCCTCAAAGTTAAGGTTCTGTGGATGCTGAACACTATTCTGTAAACTATGTACAATGCAATGAACTGTATACAATATAGTATGTGGCCAAACATAATGTAATACATAGAACAATGTGATACATATATGTGGGTAAGAGGATCTCCCTCAATGCACATTGAGATTTACTCCTAACAAAGGCCCCTTTCCACTTATTACCAAATGTTACCAATACCAAAGGACAACTACAAAGCACGCACAATGTAAAATCAATCACTAATGAGCACATAAAATGTTTCGCCTAATAACAGGCCACCGTCTCCTCCTTACGCGACCGCCTCTTCTCCCTACATATACATGTTTCCGTCCAATATCACTTTTATTGCTGGACCTTCATCAGGGGAGGTCGGACATTCTTCCTTTTGCTCATTAAAATCCAAGTGCAAGCTCCTTGGATAATACACTGCTTCTGATTTTGGGTGGCACTACGAGGCACAATTTCTGTGTAATACCAGATTATCTTGGGGGAACTTTGCCAAACAGCTTCCGACAAATGCTGTCAGATCAGCATAGGAGAACGGCTTAAAGCCTGTTAGATACCTGTAAAGCCTGTAATCCGGCCTGTAGGCCAGCGGTTGGCCGGAGAAACAGCTGAGTAGGGATAAGGGAGAGACCAATGGCAGGGGGATGCAAAAGGGATGGAAGCATCATGGCAGTGTGACTTATTAAGGTGAGGTCAAGAGAGAAGGAGGACAAAAGACCAAGGAGAGGAAAGACAGTGTAGAATAGAAGTGAGATCAACAGAGGGATAGTAGGCGGAGAATTAGGTTGATTGGGAATGTGACAGACTGAAATGAGTGCATTTGTGGGAGGAGGCGTGGGTGGACAGTAGAGTAAGAGGGGAAGAGTAGTGGTGTGGGAGAGGAGCAAGTTGTGGTAGGGAGAGTAGTGATGGGAGAGTAGCTGTGGGGAGTCAAGAAACGTGAGGGGAGAGTAGTCATGTGGAGAGAGAAGTGTAGTAGGCAGCAGAGGAGAGTAGGAGCAAGGAAGAGAACATCAAATGGACAAAGAAGAGCAAAGGAGAGAAAATGGACAGTATGAGGAAGAGAAGGAAGGAGAGATGAAGGGAGAGAAAGGCTATAAGATCAGGGAGAGGAAGGATAGAAGATCAGGGAGAGGAAGGATAGAAGAGCATGCAAGGAAAGGACCAGGTGAGACCATGGCAATTGAAAGATACTTCTTGTATCCCTTTATTGTGGGATATAGTTTAGGATTCACCTAAATTGTACCGAGGAAGGAAGAGGGCACGAGAGAGAGAGAATGCCCAAAGGCCATCAAGACCAGCCAGTCAGTTCTTAGACAGTAGGATGTACCAACCTCGAGTGACCATTTTGGAGTTTAGGGATGCTCAAGCTACAGAGGGAACCATTAGGGGAGAGGAGAAGGAGAGGGGTGGCTCTTAGGGAGCCCCAGCTAATTCATTGTTGGGGAGAATTCTCAGAAATTTGCTAATTCCCTTCTACCTTAGAGACCCCCCCCGGCTCTTTTGCTGGACTCAAGGAGGACTTTTCATTTCTAACCTGGAAAAATTAGACCTTTTTCCTACTCTTATGTATTTTGCAGTGATTTGGACTCTGTTTCTTTTGACTTTGTAGTCTGACAAACTCCATAGGCATCATCTTTACATTGTGACAGACAGCACCTTCAGCGCAGTGGCAGAGGGAAGTCTCTTAGATTTCCCAAAGGTTTAAATGCCTTCTCTTGGTGAAACTACTGTTTCCAAGAGCAGTGAAGTAAAATTGACTTTACTAACATTTGGTAACTTTCTAGACCCAGAACACACTATCTTACAATAAGGTGCTGGAGGGGTTACTCCCTTTGTCTAGTTTCTCATGTAACATTTTTATGTTACCCTTCCTACAGTTCATGGGTGGTGGCAGTGGTTTACTTTTTACTACACAAGACTCGAAAAGATAGGACTTGGTCCTTTATCAACAGTTATCCATTCATCTGCATGCCATCAATTAGTTCAAAAGGTACAAATTTTAATAGAAATTGCAAAATAGTCTAAAATACATGATTAAACCCTCTAAAAAGATACATGTGTATCGTATTAACAAAGACAAACATCATGAACGATCAATTCTAAAAAATCTTAGAGATGCTGATGTTACTAATCTCTAATTAAATCTCTGTTGTGTAGTTCTTCTAAATCAGAGTTACGATTATAATTCATCGTTATCTTTTCTATTCTTCTATTCTAATTCTATTCAATTATTAGAATTAGAACATCCCTTCACTGGAATTTTCAATTCACTCAGAGAGTTTAATTAATTAGACTGACAAAAAATTCTCGACATGTTTCGGTCCTCAATGTGGGTCTTGGGACCTTCTTCAGGAGTGGTCAATATGAGGGGTTGAAAACGGGCTTCGGCCAAGTTAGGAATCCTCTGGCCTTCTCTTAAAGATGATAGTAACTGTTGATAAAGAAACGATAAAAAAGAATCAATTTATGTTTCTTCCGACACATTTAGAAGTGTCAAAGAAGACTACAGGGTCCTTTTGGTTACCTGGTCTTCTTAGTGTGCGGGCTTTCTTGATTAGCAGGCGAAAAAATGGCCACATAAGTTGGGCGTTATTTTCTTACGAGGAAGAATCTTCCTACAGAATCTGCAAACAGATAAATGTTTTATTTGCAAGAAAGTTTCCTACAGCCTTCAGGTTAGAAAACGCAATGCATTCTGGTGGTCGTAGTTCCTTTGAGGGGTCACATGGTTTAAAGAGGTGCGGTATCCTTTCAATAGTGATAGGTACTAGTTTATATAGAATTCTAAACATTGTGGCGAAACCTTAGTGGCATCTCCCTTGTGCATGGACTCTTAGAAAAGGTCGCGTGTTATCATCTTACCATTAGGTTTAGTCAAAGAGCGCTCTCTGTGGTTTTCCTTGCCGCGGGGTTTTGCGGATGTGCTAATAATTTTCTAGCTTCTGTATTGAGGCTTCTACAGATGGTTTCTGAAAACAAACCACAAGGCGTACGTGCATTAGTTATAAAGGGATTCCTGTTTTCCATTACTGAAAACAGATCGAAAAGGGCTGCTGTTAAACCCTTCTACAGCAATTCTAAAGCTAATATTTAGCAAATCAAATGCTGTGTTCTATCTTACTTCTATTTTGCTCAGTACTCGGAGCGGGCTGCTGCGTGTATAGTGATTTACCTCTTGCTTGGTACCTTGTCATTCCCAATGGTGCCGCTGAGGGGTGAGATGGTATCCCTGTGAGCTGGTGTCTTCTAGGAGCTGCAATTAGCTCCTTCTGCAAGATCCTCCTTCATAGGTGCTCGCGCCTGTTGTGGTTCGTGTCTATGTTTCGGCCGCCATTTTGAGAGGTCTAAATATAGCTCTCTAGTTGTCCTTTTTTAGTGTTGTACTAATTAAAGGACCTCTAGTCTTTTTTAATTCTCTAGCTCTGCCACTGACAGACGAAAAAGTTTGAACAGATGATTATAAATTGAGACGGTTAGATTTTTAACCAATCTATAGACTCATTGAGTCCTATTTTGTCACTTTTTGTTATAAAAATGAGTCTGTTCTTTTTCAAGCAGAATTTAGATTTTTGTATTATGATCTCTCCCTTGTACCATTAATAAAACGGTCCCGCTGAAATTTTCATAACCATGTTGTGCTTCTCCAAAATTTTTTACTAGAGGAGCGTTGATGACTTTATTTTTCAAACAGCTTTTATGTTCCAGCATCCTGGTTTTTACCTTCCGGTTTGTTTTCCCTATGTAGTGTTTATTACACGGACATGTAATCATGTATACTACATATTCAGAATTGCAGTTAGTCATTAGCTTTTGTTTCCAAGGGGTGGGTAACCCTATGTCTATTTCTTTGGTTTTGTGGGTTAATTTACACATTGCACAATTAGTGCATGGGTAGTATCCACTTATAGGTTTTAGTCCCCAGGTTTCGGTAAGGCTCAAGGTTTTGATTGGTTTTTCTTTAAGTTTGTTGCTACTCACTCTGTTCCCAATTGTCTTGGATTTTTTGTATGCAAAAAGAGGAGCTGGAATCCCCATTTCACTCTTCTCAAAGATTTTCCATTGGGTTTTGACTATTTGACTGATTTTCAGACTCAGATTCGAGAAAGTATTGACACATACTAGCATGTCTTGTTGAGGTTGTTTAATTTTACTACCTCTGTGTTTTTACAGCAGGCTGCAATTGCAGCTGCAGTAAGGCGCCCATGGGGGCCCATTTTGTCAAAATGGCCTCGGTCTTCTTCATTTCGCTATTTCTTGTTGTAAAGGTCCTTCTTGAGGTTTACTCTGTGCGACAAACCAGGTTTGGTCCCTTTGTTCATTTTGTCTTTGGCGGGATTCACGAGGGAAGCCCGCCTCTGGCTCCAGCGTGTCCGTCAGGGGCAGGAAGTGAGGGAGGTGCCCGAAAACTCCCTGTGCCTTGTCTCCTTGGTTACAGGAATGCACCCAAGGGTGTTTGGCTGGAGGGGTGTCCTTAGAGCACAGCCACCCTGCTGTGTGATTGACAGCTAGGCTGCGAATGACTGGGAAAAACCTGCATAAAAGGCGGGGCTTTTTGCTTGGAAGTCGACCACTGGACGAAGGAATCTGAAGAACCTGGAAGAGATGCCTGCGGCAACTCCTGGTGAAGCCCTGCTGTTGTGCGGAAGCTCCAAATTCGCCTCGACTAGAGAAGCCCTGCAAAGGAAGACTTCTCCCCTTGGGTTGGTGGGACCAATCGACCCCAAGACGAGCTCATCTGGAAATCCTCTCGGAGCTGGCTGTACTTTCATTGCTGCTGGAGGGACCGAAGTGCCAGGGCCAGAAACACCAGAATCGAGTGAGTGTCTAAGTCGGACCCGAGCTTCAGGAAGATCCTCCGGACTCCCAGGAAGCAGGACTGACCAATCCTGAGCCACCTCAACAGGGTGCTGGACCCCGGATGCAAGGAATGTCCAGAGTGGTATCTGAGAGACTGCGGTGGTGCCATTTGCTATAGCGCGAGGAGCTGGAACTGCTAAGTGCCACTGATCTGAAGTTTGCCCATTGCTGGTGCTGACCTTCAATTCGTCGTACAGGAGTCCCCAGACGTCCTCCGTCTTATCCCCACGTCTGAGGCCCAGGAACAACAGGATCTGCAGAGCTAAACAGGAACAGAAGCCAGCTAGAACCATTTCTTCCAACCAAAGGTACCGCAAAACTAAGGGGACTTACCTCTTGTCATGTAGCCTTACTTGTTCTCAGTTGAGACTTGTCTTGGTTACTTTTGCAGGGTTGCTTGCAGCTTTGCCCCTCACAAGACTCCCAGCTTGTGGCCCTACAGTTATTCTACTTTTTCTACAGAGACTTCTAAAATATTGTGTAAGACTTTTACTTACCTGCAAGAACTGCCTCAGCTTACCTACACAATTTACACTAGCTAGCCTGGCTGCCTGAAAGACTCCTCTTACCTCTGACTTTGTGTTTTACCTTTCCTCCAGGAAAGGGTTAATTTACTTTGCATTGGGGGGGTTTGAAAGTATTTACCAGATTCAGAATATTTGTTTGATCTCTGCTTTATTCTTAAACCCTTTTCTTTGACACCAAACTCAGTATTGCTCTAAATATACAAGTGATATATTAATGTCCACAGAGTCCTAGTTATTTATCTTACAGGGTGTAGGAAGCATCTGCGTGCCTTCCCAAATGGGTACTAGCTGATTTAGGGAAACTAAGTGTGTATTTTGAAGTGTATTTTTGTGTTAAATTCAGGAAATCACTAAAAATCTGGCTCTTTAACACCACAGACTAAATCTGGAAACCAAAACCGGAAAAAGGATGACTAAACAGGAAAGGACACGGACATCCCCGACCCGAGAGGGTAACTCCCACGGCACCTGGACTGATGACACCGATGGATAGACTGGAACACAGATAGTGCGTGGAACGCACAGAGACTGAGTGAACCAACCCAGACAATCCCACCAACACTTTCACCCGCCCCTTAGTTACCGCCAGGTACCACAGTGGTGTGGAATTGTCGAGATATTGGCAATCACCCCACTACCTGAGAGGTTGACATTGGCAGGTGCACTGGACACAGAAGTACGAAGGGAGGATAAGGGGAGCTATTAGAGAGCTTGTTAGAGGTGGGGACAGACGCATCAGGGGAGACTATGCAAGCCTAGCGCCTCAATTCAGGATAGAGACGCAAACTAACCAACCCTACTAACAATTTCCCTTTCTGCATACACCTCTCAATCTCCAAACCAAACACAACTAAAACCTACAGCACAACAAACCGCACAAACTTCACTACATTGCAACAACAAAACAAAAACACACAGTCTTGCACAACAGTACACGATGACTATCGGCCGCAAACACCCTAGGCCCAGCCAACGGACCCACTGGGCTGAGGTGGCCAACAGCACATCACTGCTCTCTTGCACTTTTCCTGCTTTCTCCCACTAACTCAACCCCCCCCCCTCCTCTTTCAGAGCCGCCAGAGCGCCAGGGGACCACTCCGGTGGTGATAGTGCGCGGTACAAATGTCCATTAACATTACATATATAATTGCCCCTTCTGAAGAAGGCTTATTCAATTTACTGTTAAATAAATTAATTGTTTAATCAAGAAACCTTGAGTCTAAGAGTTTGAATACTTGTCACTGTGAATCTGTGTAAAATCCCTACTGTTCACATTGACTCTTCTTGAGATAAGCCTGGCTGCTCAGCCACACTATCAACCTGTGTAGTACAGACTTATAACAAAGGTTGGGTTCCTATTGCCAGAAGGTCAAGGTTGCTGTAGTCTCCCAAGGGGTTTTGCACACAATATTGCCTAACAGTTATTTAAATAAAAGCACTTGAAACATTTTTATAAAGTTTCCATTTTCTTAAGGATATCTATGACATATGTCAGTGTTTAAGTGACCAGCGTAGAGGTGGGGTAGACATGGGTCTTGGAGTGCAAAATGGAGGTGTTCACTGAGGTGAAGCATTTCCTCTTTTGTGCTGCCCGGGAAAAGGGATGATTTTGTTGTGGTAATCTCAATGTTAGTGCCCCTGAATGTGTGTGAGGCTTTTTTTTTAGCATGTGCAGTTTGTGCTGCTCACTTTATTTTTTTAGGGTCTGTGACGACATCTCAAGCATCATGATTAGACAGAATCTTAGACCAATCAGTGGCAGTTTATTTCAAAACCGAAGCCAGAGATCTCAGTGCTTGCATAGCAGGTCAGGTCCATAACTATTGAAAGCTTGGAAACTGGTCAAAGGCATGTGTTTTGCTTTGTTCACGTCGCCTGGTCACTAGAGTGGTTGTGTGTGTGTGTGGGGGGGGGGGGTTAGGGGGCTCCGTAGGGCGGCTTTGAGTGGGGCCCCCAATGGTGCTGGTGCCTGACTGTGTGGCTGTGCCTGTGGTGCCCCTTTAAAGGCTGCTCAGGGTTAGAATCGTCCATTTCCGTCATTTTATTTACTTTGATGACCATCTCAGGAGGTGTAAGTCTTATTGATTTCCAATTTGTCACCTTTCTTTTTTAGAGGTTTTTGATTTACATTTTTCACACACCAAATACTTTTCCTCAGCATAGTCCCTTGAAAGGCAATGATTGCAGACCCTATGTGTGTCCTTCTAAGAGAACTGCTCTACAGCCAGGACATATTTATATTTAAGAAAAAACATAATATATCTGTACACATGCATTAGCTGTGTAGGGACAAACCCAAATTAAAATATACAACAAATGGACAAAAACATATCCCGCAACAGACACGCGCATATGCATGCACACATCTGTTCAGCCATCTAAAGTAGGATGGGCAGGACAATACAAAATGAAAGATATACCATGAAATGCACTAAATGTACCCAATACAATCGGTCAAAATAAATCATTAAAAAAAATAATAAAAAAAAAATATAAAAACAGTCATGTTGGGAAGTTTGGGGTGTGCACGTTAAGGTTCAAAGCTTTAATCAATCATTTAACAGCAAATATTTTTAAAAACCTATATTGTTGGAGCCTTAACTCCCTCTCAGAAGTAAAAAGGAATATCAGCCCATATGCAAATCTTTACAACATACAGCAACATCCTCCCAAGGTACATAGCAAGTATACAAAACATTCTGAAAATGCATGTTGCAATTTAAAAAGGATAGTCCTAATGGACAAAATCAATTCAATAGCAGAAAAATGCACACATTTACATAAAGTACTATCCCACAACATATACCATTGCCAGCATCATCTTACTGTATTTAACAAAATAGGACTGAGCGAAATAACGACAAGCACACAACAGCATCACAAACAAAACGCTATTGATACATTGACAATAACAAATAGGTAAACTATCCAACCATGTTGGTATATTATGTTTAACAGCCCACACAAACACAAAACATGCGCAATACTAAACTTTCAACAATCACAATAGGCAACTTGATACAGAATGTATATGCTGTATAGTGTGACAATGCAGTAAATGGCATGCATGGGATACAATACTCATCGTAATCGTAGTTCGGGTGCTTGTATCGGCTTATATTCACATGGTCAGCATAGTCCGACATCTAGTGGAAGTCGCAGAGAATTACAAGATTTATTTTCGAAACTCCCTAGTGCGACGTGTACTGTACCCATGGTCCTTAACGCATCGATGTACCTCAGATTGTTTGTTTCTGACATGAGGTTGCATGAAGTGTAGCGTGAGTACAGATGTGATAAAGCAGAAACAGTGATAATCCAGAAAATTTCTCTGCACCTTCTACTCGAGTAGGGGAGGAAGGGTGGGCGCATGTGAATCTAAGCACATACAAGCACCAGAAATACGATCACTGTGAGTAATGTATCCCATCTGGAGCTTGTGAATCTGCTTAGATCACATGCTCTGCATAGATTAGCGAGCAGTATCTGGAGAAAGGCGTGGGAAGTTAAAAGGTACAGCACCAAAGATGTTTTAGGATGGCTTATCCGAGCTGTGAATTTGCTTTAGAGAGTGTGTGTCAATGCAATAATGCGGTGTAAACGTACTGATGGAACTCCATGTAGCAGCCTTGCAGATGGCGTCCAGAGGGTTTGCAATGAAAGCCAAGGTGGCTCCTGTACCCCTGGTATTGAGTGCTCTTGCGTGCTCTTGGGGTTAAAGGTAGAACTTTCTTTGATAGGGAATAGCAGAGTTGTATATCTTTGACTATCCATCTGGATATGGCGCTCTTTGATATGTGGTCGCCTTCTCTGCCAGGCGCAATGGAAACTAAGAGTTTGTCTGTTTTCCTTAGGGGTTTTGCTTTGTTCACAATGTACAAGACCATCCTCCGTACATCAAGTGTATGGAAGCTTCTTTCTGGTGAGTTTGATGGATTTTGAAAGAAGGTGGGATGTTCTAAGTAATGGTTTATATGGAAGGTTTAAATGGAACTATGAAATGCACTTAGGTGAGAACCTAGGATGTGTTTGGAGGACAACCTTGTCCTTGTGTATGATGAAAAAGGGGTCCTGTACAGACAAAGCCTGTAGCTCACTGACTCGTCTTATGGAGGGTATAGCTACCAGGAATGCAGTTTTATAGGCAAGATGCTTTAGGCTGGCCTTGTGCATAGGCACGAAGGGTGGCCCCATGAGCTTGGAGAGCACAACATTAATATCCCAACCCGGGGCAGGGTTGGAATTTGGGGGCTATAGCCTCTTTACCTTTTACATGAATGCCTTAATGATGTATCCTGCAAGAAACAAGAACATGTGAACAGTTGTCAAGGCAAACAGGATTTCATTTTACTGAGCTCACCTTACACCGAGGCCAGCTCTGGCATTCTTCTGGCAACAGCAAATGAGACCTGTGGAGAAAACCGGCGAACAAGAAGAACGAGGTACGGCTTTTCCGAACCAAGTGAGCAGCACACACTCCTCCTGACAAACAGCTGATCCAGTACGGCACCGGAGAACAAACTCCATTCCCCCGCTTGAGAGTGTGTAGGTCCGGGTGAAGCAACACGGACCACTCACACTCCCAAGACCCTAAAACAGCACGCACATCACCGTCTCTGTCAAGGACATTAAAGACAGTGCAGGATAGCGTGCAAACCACCAGCCTTTGCCACAAGTGTTTGCAACAGCGCAGGATAGCGCACAGATTGCAAATCACTGGACAAGACTGTCAAGACAGCGGACAGGGCGGACAGCCCCAACCACTGCGCAAAAGATTCCAAAGACAGCGCAGGACAGCGCGTGCAGTCCCAACCACTGCAAAAGGCTCCAAAGACAGAGCAGGACAGCAACTACCCATAAGCTCAACGTGGCAGAATAAAAATCTTAGAAGTCACCTCCAACCATAGCTGGCCTCGGTTGGAGCACCAGTGGAGCAACTGGTGACATGCAAAAGTGCCCCTGCTAAGAACAAGCAGGACGGAGAGCACGTCTTCATTAACACACAGATGAGCTCCCATTTAGAAAGGCGCAACAAGGTTGGCAAACAGGGCGAGACGGGAGGGTGTGAGAAAGGTCGCTGGGGAGAGAACTACACCGCTAATGCAAATTCATACCTGATCCTAGGTGCCCGTTCTGGGAGAGCAGTCAGACACCCTGCAAGCCAAGCCCATCGCCCGAGGTTCCAGCCACGCCCATCGGCCAGCGGTTCCGGATGCTCCAGCGGAGACAAGGTAAGCATTACAATAGGGTTGCACATTGCCAGCTTGAGCAGATGTGGAAATCAAGTCTGTCTCGCACCACATAGAAGCAACCAGGATCAGGATTATTTGTTCCTGGTGCATCTTGTGCACTATCCTGGCTTAGGAGTGGTGTCCAGGGGATAAGAGTAAGCAAATTCGCTTGACCAGTTCATCCACAGGGCATTCCCCTTGTACCCTGGCTGGGGAAATCTGGATGTGAAGTCTGGCCATTGTGCGTTTAGCTTTGTTGCGAACAAACCTAGTGGGGGGTGACCCCACAGTGAGAATATTTTGTCTAGGACATCTGTCGAGTTGCCACTTGAGTTCTTCTGGTAGAAGCTGTCTGCTTAAAGTGTCTGCCAGAGAAATGAGTTCCCCTGGAACATGTTGGGATGTTAGAAACATATTTCGCTTGAGTGCCCACTTCCATATTTTCTGGGCAAGCTTGGACAGACTTCGAGAGTGTGTGCCTCCCTGCTTGTTGAGATAGATCATGGATGTGGTGCTGTCTGTGAGGACCTGAAGAGCCTTGAGGACTCCCAAGAGCTCCAGAAAGTTGATATGTCTTTGGGCAGTAGCGAGTGTCCACTGTCTGTAGGCTGTGTGGTGGAGGTAGTGCGCCCCCGAACCGGCAAGTGAGACATCTATAGTTAGGATCGCTTGAGCTGGTGGAGCGTGAAAAGGTTTTCCTTTTAACAGGTTGTCCTTGGACCACCAGCAAAGAGCTTGAACCAGGGTTAGCTAAACAACCCCTAGATCGTCCTGCTGTCCACTTGCCCGAGACCATTTTTTCGCTAACCATTCCTGCATTGGACGCAGGCGCGCGTGAGTAACTAAATAAATGCAAGAGGCTATCATCCCTAACAAGCGGCCAACCTTAGATTAAGGTATCTGCAACAGCATAATTTTTACTCTCTCGCTTGAGGGGAATGCCAGCTCCTCTTTTGTGTTTAGGATAGCTCCCAGAAATTGTTTTGTTTGGCTGTGGACTATACATTTTTCTCGTTGATGGAGAAACCCAGAATGAGTAGTAGGTTTATGTTTTTTGCGCATTTAACTTGCAAATTTGTGGAAATTCCCCGGTGATCAGCCAGATACGGGTAAACCGGCATGGACTTTCTGCACAGGTGTGCTGCCACTACTGCGAGCACCTTGGTGAACACTCCTGGTGCTGAAGCAATGCCGAACTGGAGTACTTTGAACTGGTAGTGTACTCCTGCCATCTTGAAATGCAGGTATTTTCTGTGCACCGGGTGCATTGAACTATGAAAGTATGCATCTTTCATGTAAAATGTCACCATGTAGTCTCCCCATTTCAGATGTAGTCTCTCCGTTTCAGGAGGGGAATCACCTGCGGAAGCATGGTCATATGAAACTTCTGTGGTTTGACATTTGTTTGCGGGGCGTGGATCTAGTACTGGGCGCATGGTAAGGTCTTGCTTTAGCACAAGGAAGTACGTTGAATAGATACCCTTTTTTACCTGGTTTGCTGGGACGATTTCTATTGAGTCCTTCTCGAGCAGCGCCTTTATCTCCTCCAGCAGTATGGCAGATTCTTCTGGTGTTAAGTTTCTTTTGTCTTTGTGGGCGGTATGGTGGTTTCTAAAGCAACTCTATGCAGTACCTGCCTGTTACGGTGGACAACACCCACTTGTCCAGTGTTATCCCCTCCTATGGTGGGTGAATTGTGTGCTTCGGCCTTCTACTGGAGTGGCGGGGACCGGAAACGGCATGTCATTGCTTAGGTGAGGTTCTGCCTCTTTTACTCCCTCTTTGAAAGCTGGATGAAGAACCTTGGCCTTGTGACTGGTCCCAGGACGAGGATTGTCCTCCTTGAGAATAACCTGAGGAACGCTGTGCGCCCTGGCCCCGAAATCTTTTAGAGTTTGTGGAACCCTGTTGGGAATAAGGCCTGTTTGTTTACTGACCAAGGGATTTGAGAGTATCGTACTCGTCCTTGGCACTCGAGGGGGGTCCTCGGCAGCATTCCCAAATAAAACATTTGGTTCTATTGGCAGGTTTAAGAGGGTTGTTGGAGTCTCAAAGCCAGGAATTCCACTTAATAAGTGTCCCCTCTGCTATGATGCGTCCTGCGTTATCTGCGACATCCAGATTGTTTTTCAGAATGCAGTTGCAGATTTGTTTGCCTTCTGAGATGGTATCAAGAAGTTGAGTATTTAGTGGCTCTGGGACAGTTTCTAGTTGTTCCAGCTGACCCCATTTATGGCAGCCGTAACTAGCTAACAGTGTCGTGTTTGCAATTCTTGTCTGGTATACTGCAGAGGAAGCAACCTTTCTCCCAAACGCATACATCTTTATACTCTTTGTCTGGCGGGGCTTCTGCTGACGCCAGGGGAGTGCCTACCCTTTTTCTGGTGGTGGTGACGACTGGAGAATCTGGTCTGAGCTGGACCCTGATATACAGGGGAGCACTGGGCGCAGGTCTGAATAGCTTTTCTATCTTTGGATTGACAGCCCATGTAGGATTAGGCGTTACTAGGGATGTTTGGATACATCTCTGGACTGACTGCAGGAGAGTTATAAATTGGGCAGCGGACTTCTTGTCCCCCAGGATATCCTCCACAATGTCCTTATCAACCTGTGTCTCCTGAGTGTCGATATTCAAATGTTGCACCGCCTTTACTAGCAGTTTGCTATACTAGAGTTGGTTGTCAACTGGCGAATCTGCTACTGGCTGGTCCTGATGGTCTGGCGACTGCACTATGTAGATATCATCATCTTCGTATAACTGGTCTTTGTCTTGGCCATAGACGTCCCTCTGAGGCTCTACTTGGTCGTCATAATAGGAGTCCTGAGATGGGTCTTGGTATTGAGTTGTGTATTCGAATGCCGCGGCCGGAGCGCCTATAGCGGATGTGCTCAGCTGTGGCTCAAGGTGGGACTTTCTGGCAGGGGGTGGCTCTGTTGATGCCCCTGGCTGCAAGGCGTCTCCAAGAACAGTCAATTGGCCGGGGTAAGTCCACAAAACAGGACATTCTCCCTAAAATGCTATTAAATTGTTCTGGTGTAAAATGACATGAGGGAGGGAAACCTGTGATGACAGGGCCCTGGGAGAGAGTGACATCATTAACAGGGGTGGGCTTGGAGGGAATGGTATCTTTATGTCACATAGCCCCAGAGAGGGTATCTGTGGTGTTAGAAAACTCAGTTTGGGTACTTTTTGGCCAAAGGCGTTGGAATTGTGTTTTTTGTCGACCTTGCCTTGAATAGTGAAGCACAGACTTGTTTCTTGATTAGCATTAGCATTTTCGGCATTTTAGGGGACGCCAAAATGCCTTTGGCTGCCTTTTCTTTGGCACACAAAAGGGTATTTTTATATGCTGTGACTGACCTTCGCTTTTAGTTTTTGGGAACTGGCATGAGGCGAAATCGTGCGCGATGGTCCAGAGGCCAGTGAGGAGCCCAAGGCATAAATTAGCTCTGCAAAATTGATTAGCTGAAATTGCCAAGTAAAAAATAATTAACAATCCAGCCTAATTGATTAGCAATTTTTATATCTTTATTTTTAAAGGGATGAGCAGTTAATTGCAACATGGCAATTGCCTAAATAAGGCGCAGTAGCAACTAACAAAAAATGTTTTACAGAGGTTATCTCTGGGCCTTTTTTAACTGTGCAGCGAAGGCACAATTCATTTATCACATGGATATTTAAACAAAGTTTAGAAGGCCTCATGCCTGCAGGTTGTTATCCGTGCGGGACGTCTAGCAAATGTCTGGGAATAATGCATCTCCAGCCAATCATCGGGCAGGAGAAATATTCCCAGACACCACATTGCACACAACCCTGAACTGAGAATACAGCCTGCAGATATATGCCTTCTAAATGCTCCTTGAAGCGTGGGACGGCAGCAAATCACTGCAATCCACAGGAGGTGTCAGGCCTTTTCAACCTTTTCAGTTGAAAGGTGCCCCAAGCTTGGGAGGGTCCACCAGTAACTGTCTCCATGTTGGCAGTCAGGAATCTTAGGACATTGCAAAATACTTCTTATATTCCATACTTTAAATGCGTACTTTGCAGTGCACACATTACTCACAACAAGCGGCATTTGCTGGAGTCCTTTAGGCCGTCACCTTCCTTGGGATTCCTTGGTATCTAGAAGGGTTATCACATTGTTGCCTTGTAAGCAGGGTAGCTTCAGAATAGACCCTTGCTGCTAAAGATGGATTAGTAGCTTTTCAGTGGAAGTTTAGTGTTTCAGTTCCCCGCTGTTTGGCAGTCTTGTGACAATCGGTGCTAATAACCCCCTTCCTCTGTCCCCCAAGGTGTATTTCTTTGTCTTCATTAGAACGTATATTTGCTTGTATTATTTTATTTTTATTTATTTGTTCTAATTTACTTAAGTGTTAAAAGTTTCTTGTAAACTGTAAAACACTTAATAAATAAATCAAACATTGTTTGCACCCCACGGGTGCCTCAGGCTTTGTCTCTGCTCCAGGCTAAGGGGCCCCCAAACATCAGATTGAAATGGGCCTGCACGAGCCATGGCAAATTTTCAGCCGACCCTGCTGCAGTCTGGCGCTTTAAAGACATCTAGAAGGCCTCATGACTTTAGTTTGTGTTTTCAGTGCCAGGATGACCATTAGCAAATGGCTGGGAAGAATATATCTTCTACCAATCATCGGGTAGGAGAATAACCAGGGTACTCACCGTAGTGACCACCTTACTCCTAGTCCATAGTCCCCTTTCCTCCATACTTATGGGACATCTCTCCGTCCTGTGGGACGGGACCGGAGCACTTTGTAAAAAGCATCCACATTTTTTTTTCAAGAAGTTGTCCTTACTCTCTTTCTTGCGCGGGGCCCGGCACGCAGCCGTAACTCCGCCCACCTTGGCACCACCCCGCGCATCGCCCATCAGTCCTTTTCTATCGCCAGGTCAGAGACCTATTAGCGATAACAGAGGAACCTTATTAGAGGGGACGGCGGGCGGGCCTATGGAGGAAAGGGGACTATGGACTAGGAGTAAGGTGGTCACTACGGTGAGTAACCTGGTTATACTCCTATGTCCCGTCCCCCTTCCTCCATACTTATGGGAGATTCCCAAGCACTCCTTACAGGAACTACGGGTGGATGGAAATACCCCTTATTGAAAAAGGTTCTTCAGCACAGCCTGACCAAACTGAGCATCAGCTCTTGAGCTCATGCCAAGACAATAATGCTTACAAAAAGCAGATGGGGAGGCCCAAGTAGCTGCCTTAGCGATGGACTCCCAGGTGACATTTCTGAAAAGCAACTGCGGCTGCCTTGCCCCGCACCAGGTGTGCATGAATACCCTTAGGAGGTTTCAGGCCTTGGACGGTGAAATACTCCGTAATGCAGGTGGCAATCCACCGAGAAATAGTCGCCTGCTTACCCTGAGGGTTACCAAAAGTCAAACAGTTGAGAAGAACTCCTAAGCTCGGAAGTTCTGTCCAGATAGAACTTAAAAGCCCTTCTGACATCAAGACAATGCAGAACCCTTTCTGTCTCCGAGGTAGGGTTCGGAAAAAAGACCGGCAGGGAGATCGACTGATTCAGATGGAATTCAGTTACCACCTTCGGCAGGAAAGCAGGATTCGTCCGTAGGACTACCTTAACCTTTTGAAAGACCAAAAAGGGATGCTCCACCGACAAGGCCTGGAGCTCACTCACCCGCCTTGCTGACGTAACGGCGACCAAAAAGAACACTTTCCAGGATAGGTACTTGAGGTCCACTGTGGCCATTGGTTCAAAAGGCTTGTGGCACAACGCCGTCAGGACTACATTTAGAGACCACGGCTGGTGCGGACTACGAATTGGAGGGTAGAGGCGTGTCAAGCCTGCAAAATGCCTCTTAACCACTGGATTACCCAGAGAGTAAGAACATTGGTCCGTAGAAAGATAAACGGAGGACAGCACCGTGTCAATCGTAGCCCCCATTGGGTCCAACTGTTTCTCCAAACACCAATGACAGAAACTGAGCCATTTACTTCTGTATTGGGATCTAGTCGAGGGTTTCCTGGCTGCCTGGATAATACGCATGTTATCCGCAGACAAGTTAAGATGTTCTAAAGACTTGAACTCAGGCACCATGCCGTCAAGCTGAGCGATTGTGGGGAGGGGTCCCACATCTGCTGTTCCCCCTGATAAAGAAGATCGGGGGGTCACTGGTAACCTGATCGGCGGATACACCGACAGGTGTTGAAGTTCTGAGAACCAAAACCTGGCCGGCCACCATGGAGCTATGAGCAGAAGGGAACAGTTCACCGAGTTCTTGAGCTTCCAAATTGCTCGATGGACTAGAGGCAGAAGCGGGAAGGCGTAAGCTCTTGTTGTGCCATGGAATCTCGAGTGCATCCCCCAGAGAGGAGGCTCCCAGCCCCCCGCTGGAGGCATACTGAGGAAGCTTCTTGTTTACCGCCGTAGCGAAGAGGTCCACCTCCGGTGTGCCCCAACGCAAGAAATTCCATGAGAGGACCTCCGCCTTCAACTGCCACTCGTAGCTGACCACCGTCCGCCGGCTGAGGGCATCCGCTGTGACATTCAGCTGGCCCGGGATGTGCACTGCCAGCAGCCAAACACCATGAAGCACAGCCCACTCCCAAACCTGGATGGACAGGTCCACGAGAGGAGGAGACTTGGTTCCCCCTTGCTTGTTGATGCAATACATCGACACCACATTGTCCGTGCGTATGCGGACCACCTTGTTGGCTATGATCGGTCTGAACGCCCTAAGCGCTAGGAAGATCGCCAGAAGCTCTAAATTATTTATGTGGAGGAGCTTATCCTGAGGCGACCAGAGATCCGAGACCTGAAGAGGATCTAACGTCGCACCCCACCCCAGGAGGGAGGAGTCCATCGTGATCGTCACCATAGGGAATGGGACCTGAAAACCCGCACCCACCGACAGGTTGCTGAGAGATGACCACCATTCCAGGTCCACTCTCATGGAAGCCAGAATCATTATCAGCTTGGAATCCGGGTCCACAGCCTGACGGCAAGAACTCCGAAGAGCCATCTGGGTCCGCCTCATCTTGAGACGAGCAAGAGGAAGAGCCAACACGCACGAGGCCATGAGGCCCAGAAGCCTCTGGAACCACCAGGCCGACGTGCTCTCAGACTGCGCAAACATCTGACACTTGGCTAACAGATCCTCCATCCTGTCCCCGGTAAGGTACACACTGCAGTCGATCGTGTTCCAGCGAAAACACAGGAAAATCAAGTCCTGCAAGACTGTCATGTTAATTTCCGCCAGTTCACCGACAGCCCAAGATGGAACAGGAGCTGAAGGAGACCCTGAAGATTGCCCGCTGCTTTCAATGGACAAGGGCTGCGTAAGAGCCAGTCGTCCAAATACGGATGCACAAATACCCTGCAGACGAAGATAGGCCGCAATCACCGACATCATCTTTGTGAAGACACGCAGCGCCAAACTGAGGCCAAAAGGAAGCACTCGAAACTGGAGGTGCTCCTCTCCCAAAGAGAAACGGAGATATCTCCTGTGTGGATTCCAAATCAGAATATGCATGTACGCATCCACTACACTGAGCCAATCACCCATCTGCAAGGAGGACCGTATCTGGCTTGGCGTGATCATCTTGAATTTCTCTTGGGGTAGGAAAAGATAGCACTGGGAAAGGTCTAGGATGGTGTGCAGGCCAGCCTGGTTGGGTTTGGGCACCGTAAACAGCAGGGAGTAGAAGCCCTCCCCTCGTTCCCCGAAGGGATCGGGTTCCACAGCTCTGAGGTCCAGAAGTTTCTGAACCTTGGCTTTGAGGGAGGGCGAAGCCCGACAGCTGAAAGGGAGGGTCGAAGGGGGGGTAGGGGTAAGCGAAAGCCTGCCCGAGCGACTGACGAGAACCATCTGTCTTCAGTGATGGTCTGCCACGCCTCCCAATGAGACGCGATGCGTCCTCCCACCGGGGTTTTGTGCAAGCGCATAAAACCCTAATTTTGCAGGTTTTTCAGTGGTGTTGCACCTGAAGAGGAGGCTGTGGAGCGGGAGAAAAACCAGAGTCCGTTGTTGCCTGCGGCGGTTATTGCCCAGGGGGGGAGGGGAGTATCCCCCTCTGCGAGATTTCCGGTCAAGGAAGCCCCTAAAGCCAGAGGAGGGTCGGCTTTGCAACAGCGGTCTCTGGGTTTTGAAGGGGGTCTTAACAAGGACTTAGCTGTTTGAGTGCTATCCTTCGTCTTGGTGAGCTCTACGTCTGTTGAGGAATGAAAGAGCTCCTTACCATTGAACGGAAGGGCCAACACCTTGTCCTGTACCTCTTGAGAATTTAGTGGCATGTAGCCACGCCTGCCGTGAGGTATCAACCCCCAGCATAAGGCCCGAGCCGAGGTGTCCACATGATGAGCCGCAGCCTCCAGGAGATCCTGGGCCAGGACCCTGGCATCGACCAATCCCCCCTTAAAATCTTCCAGCTTCTCAACCGGGATAAACTCCTCAAACTCCGACAGACCTTTCCACATCTGCATATTAGCCCCTGCTAACACCAGTTCGGCATTGGCCTGCCTGAGCTGCAAGGCCGAGTTGGCGAAAATCTTTCTCCCAAGAGAGTCGAGGAGGTTATCCTCCTTTCCCAGAACCTGAGTAGCCGTCGTGGAAGAGGATGTTGCAGGCCTGGACTGCAAAGTGGCCGCAGCCACCACTGTGGAGGAGGGGGGCGGACAAGACGACAAGGCCACCTCTTCCGAAGAATGCAGCCTGTATCGCGTGTCAATTTTCTTATTGACAAAAAGTCCAGAGTGTGGCTTCTTCCCAGACCCTACAGGCCTCGGCCAGAATGTCCTTCTGCAAGAACAGGCCAGTACGCTCCAAGGGAGACAGGGTGAACGCCCCAGAAAGCACACCCTCCTGCGGAGCAGGTGCCTCGGGCACCGGAACATCTAAGAAAGCCATCATGTCCAGTAACCGGTCAAGGAAAGCTCTAATAGAGTGGGGCAGGTCCTCGTTGTACTGATCGCCTTGCGCGTCATCCGACAGGTCAGGATCTTGCTGAGCCGTGTCGGGCGCTGCCTTGTCCACGGGGAACAATGGTGGCAAAGGCATAAAAGTCGTTGAAGGCACCTGGGCAAGGGAGGCGCCGGAGGAACGGGTGGAGCCGGAGGCGCCGGCGGACATATCTCCCTAAAAAGCCCTTTGAAATATTCCCTCATGGGGTCGCATGAGAGTTTCAAATTTACCGAAAAAGGCTTCCTTCGGGGACTGCTTTGGAACCTGAGATGGCCTCTCATGAGGATAATTCCAGGGACGTAACGGGGAAGGATTCCACACCGGCCCCTCCGTCGACGTATCGACATAAATCAACGGCACCGACCCCACAGGCAACAAAACAGAGTGCGGAAGAGGCATCCGGGCATTGCAATCATAAACTGGCCGATAAGGATGCGCACAAGGGATTCTATGTTCACCCAAGGAACCAAGCCCTACACCTGAGGCCAATGGCGTAGTTGTAGGGGCAGCACCCAAAATGGCCGCCGCTGTCGCAGCAGGAACGGGCGCCATTTTGTCATCACCTGAGGGGAACTGCGGCACGTGAGGAAGTGAGGCAGGGGTCCCAGTCGATGGATCAGGGGTCTTAACTTTAGCCTTAACATAAGGAACCTTGGCAGAGCCGGTACTGTGAGGCCTGGAATGTTTCTGTGACATACCAACCGCCAAATTAGCCTTCGAAGGAAGGACCTTGGCACTGCCGTTAAAAGAAGACCTTTGCTTCTTTGCCCCCTCAACAGGTCTGGTGTCGCCGCAAGAGCGGGAACAGTGAGAAACAGCTTTCTCTGACAAGGCCTTGCCAGGCCTCTCAGAACTGTTGGTAGCTTTAGACTCTGTACGAGGTACCTCGGACCCAGGTCCGGTAACAGCCTTATCTGCACGGGCCTCAAACATCCATTCGGTGACAGCAAGCCCACCCAAGGCCTCAGGGCGCACCCCAGCCTTATTTTTGAGGGAAGCCGACAGAGGCCTCAGAGCGAGTTCCGGTACCACACGACTCAGTAGAACTGGGTCCACAAACAGCCCTCAGAGGAAAGGGCCTCAGAGCGTGCTCCGGTATCCACAGGCCCCTTACGTAGACCCCCAGAGAAAACTCTGGTACAATTATTAGGCCCAACGGGCACCTCAGGGCAATCCCCGGTGACAGAGCGATCAACGCCCCTCCCGGTCCGGGAGGAACTGGGAAAGGTATCCCCCGGCCGGGGTGCTCTGAAAACTAAAGAACATACCAGGCGTTTCTTCTTTTCGTCAATGAATGCCTGAAAATGCGAAGGAGGAGTTTGCCAGAACACCACCTCCCACCGCTCCAACCGACATTGAAGTTCCCGGACCGAGAGGGAGCCGCAGTAAAAACTGGCATCCCAACAGTGATCCGGACCCAAACACTCTAGACAAAGAGGATGGGGATCCGCTCTTGCGAAGTGTCGATGACACGAAGAGCAATCTGGAAGGCCTAGTTTGAACGACAGACTAGTAAACGATCGCTAGCGAGAGCCAGAGAGGAAAAAAGGGAAGAATATCTTCCGAGGATGCAAGTGCATCCAATCCCGAACGAGCGGAGAAAAGGACTGATGGGCGATGCGCGGGGAGGAGCCAAGGTGGGAGGGGTTACGGCCACGTGCCGGGCCCCACGCAAGAAAGAGGAAGGACACATTTTTGAAAAAACATTTTTGGATGCTTTTTACAAAGTGCTCCGGTCCCATCCCACAGGACGGAGAGATGTCCCATAAGTATGGAGGAAAGGGGACGGGACGTAGGAGTAATATTATTTCCAGGCACTTGATAACACACAACCTCTTGACAATACAACCTGCAGGCAGATCTTTTTTTTCCAAACTTTATTTATATTTTACAATAACCGGTAGGCATGGCTCCAACAGGGAGCTGCTGAATGCAATATCCCACAACAATTCCCCCGCCCCACCGCCCCCCATCTCCCGTTTCCACAGTATCTTTGAGAGTTTCTACTCATTGCCTTAGTCGCATGGACGTTTTCTCTCCTTGTCTTCCCGCTCCTCCCTCTTACGGACCTGAGTTCTGGGTGTTTGGATTATCAGAGTCCGAAGTACCAGATTTGTTCATCAGGTAGGTGATATATGGTCCCCAGATATCAGGAGGGCGTGCGTGTAAAGGTAGTGTACGAATAAATTCAGTGTCCATATCTTGGCAATAAGTTATATCCTTTTCCCAGTCAGCTACCCTAGGGAGTGGGCCCCTGCCCCACGACATGGCTATTCTCCTTCGTGCTAGCACCATGAGGAGTGCCGCCAGCTTGCGTGACGATGGCTGCAGATGTCTTGTGAGGCCAAGAAGCGGGCCCAGCGGCAGGGGGGTCATCTGCTCTCCTATAATCTCGGATGTTGTTTGTATAACGGTGGACCAGAATTGCTGGATACCGGGGCAGACCCATGCCAGATGAAGAAAGTCGGCGTTGGGACAAACGCATCTCTCACACTGGGCCGACGCCTCTGGGTGGTGCCTGTGTTTTTTGGCGGGTGTGTAATATGTTTGGTGTACAAAATTGAAATGGATCAGTTTGTAGCGAGAATTTAGCGCCACTTTTTGAGTTTGTCGCAGAATGTAGGCCCAGTCTTCCTCACTGATTGGTTCCTGCAAAACCGATTCCCACCTGTGTTGCACTTTAGGTAGGAGCTTCCTCGTGTCACTCACCAGGGTTTTGTACAGAGTTGACACCAGTCTGCCCTCTCCCTGTGCTAATATTGTGTTATGTAGCAGCTCCCACGTGGGGGGTTGTTTAGGGAATGAGGGGAATAGCTCCTGCAGGGCGTGACGGAGTCTGAAATAGAGAAAGACGTCCAAGGATGTGTTCCCTCCCTTGTCCTTGGCCATTTGGGTGGTCAGAAAGGTGCCCTCTGGGAAGAGGTCTCCTAGCGTTTTTACTCCTATTTTGTCTACCCATAGCAGGAATACCTTTTCGTTCGTGAGAGGGATACCGGGGATAAATTTTATAGGTAGTATGGGGGAGAATCGTACAGCCACTCCACACGCACTGGCGATCTTCTTCCATATCGCATATGTAGACAGGACCGTGTTCAGTGTCTTATGCGGCACGGGGATGTGGCTGATTATGACTGCGGATAGTAAATCGGGGGAGGCCAGGGCTCTTTCCACTTGCACATGTGGTCTTACATAGTGGATTGAGTACCAGTGGCTCAGGAATTGGGCCTGAGCCGCCCAGTAATATTTCTCTATATCTGGGAGCGCCAGACCTCCCTTCGCTATAGGTAAAGTGAGTGTGTCGTAAGCCACCCGAGCCGGTTTCCCCGCCCATATTAACTCTAGGATCGTGCTCTTGATCTTTGACAGAAAGGACTTGGGGAGAAGTAGCGGGATATTTGTGAAGAGATATAAGAGTTTGGGGAGAATAACCATTTTCGTCAGTGAGGTCCTGCCCCACAGTGTCAATGGGAGTGATTTCCATCTCTGAATACGTTCAAGTAATAGCTGCAGTGCGGTTCCGTAATTATCTCTAAATATCTCGTGATGGTTACGTGACATCTTGATCCCCAAGTAGCGCACTTTCGAGGTTTCCCATTGGAACCCATGGTCGTCGGCGAACTCTGAGGTGCACGGAGTCAGGGGGAATACTATCGATTTGGAGTGGTTGGTTTTGAGCCCTGACATTAACCCGAATCTTATCACCTCTCGCATTACGGGGTTGAGGTTGACTTGGGGGTCGCTAATGAACAGCATGACATCGTCCGCGTAGAGGGAGACGATTAGCCTGTGAGGACCCAGTTTTAACCCTCGCTCTAACTGCTCGGCCCGTAGCCTCGAGGCTAGGGGTTCCATCACCAGGGCGAAGATAAGGGCCGAAAGAGGGCAACCCTGTCTCGTCCCGCGTTCCAATGTGATCCCCGATGATTTAGTGTTCCCGAGTGTGATGTACGAGCGTGGTTTATTGTAAAGCAGAGCTACTAGCTTCAGGAAGAAGTTGCCCAGACCCATCTGCTTCAGTGTCGCGAACATGAAAGGCCACTCTACAGAGTCAAACGCCTTCTCGGCGTCCAGCAGTACTGCTATCGCCTGCTGTGTCGAGTCTAGGGCCTCGATGACGTCAAACAGCCTCCTTATGCCGAACGTTGTGCTACGCCCCGGGATGAACCCGGCCTGGTCACCCAGCACTAGTGCTGGCATCAGAGGGAGCAGTCTGGCCGCCAGGATTTTGGCCAGGATTTTGTTGTCCAGGTTGATCAGAGAGATCGGTCTATACGAGGCGCAGCTCTCTGTAGGTTTTCCGGGTTTATGCAGCATCATCACGTTGGCTTCACGCGTCGTGGGGGGAAGTGCTCCTCGACCCACCGCCTCTTCGTAGACCTGCAAGAGGAGGGGGGCCACTATGTCCATGTGCGCCTTGTAGAACTCGCCGTTGAGCCCATCGGGGCCGGGTGCTTTGATATTAGGTAGGGATTTGATTGCCATCCGGATTTCTTCCAGTGAGATGGGCGCGTTCAGGGGTTCGCGCAAGTCTTGGCTTACCCAATACAGTTCTGTGTCATTCAGGTATTCTTGTATCGCTTCGGGGTCTGATGTTCCTTTTGAGCTGTACAGGTCTTGATAGAATTCCCGGAAGGTGTTGGAGATCCCCTCCTCCGTGTAGACTATCTGTCCTTGCGCATCTGTGACACATTCAATATGAGGTGGGACTCTGTCTATCGATAGTAGTCGGGCCAGCAATGCACCTGGTTTTTGCCCCTCACCGTACTGCCTGATCTGCTGTCTACGACCCATGAACTTCAGTTCGCGGTCCGCTGTCTCCTTAAATTTCAAGAGTTCTTGCTTAAGCTTGGCTTGCGTGCATGGATCGGGGGTGTTGAGGAGATTCTGTTCCAATTCCTTTAAACGGTCCTCTATGTTGGACAGTTCCCTTCGGATCATTTTTAGTGTCCCGTTTTCTTTGGTCAGGCAGATTCCTCTGACAAAGCACTTGAATGTTTCCCAAATGGTGCCTGCGGAGTCAACCGAGTTTTGGTTGGTGTCTATGAAGGAGAGTATTTCTTGCCGCAGTTCTGCTGCAAACACTGTGTCTGTGAGTGAACCGGGTTTAAACCTCCAGTTGAGGCCTGGCACTGCTGTGCCCGCTAGGGTGGCCTCCAATACCACCATCGAATGGTCGGAATAGGACCTTGGTAGGATCTGGCACGCGTCCCACCTGAAAGGGCTGTGGGAGGACGCCAGGATATAATCGATTCTAGAACTGGTGTTGTGCACAGCTGATCGGAAGGTATAGTCTCTCCTGTCTCGGTTGTGTCTTCTCCACATGTCGGAAAGATTGAAGGCCTGACAAATCTCTCGAACCTGAGTACTTGCTTTGGACGGGTTTCCTGAAGTGTTGTGGGACCTGTCGAGCCTGGGGTCGAGCGCGGTGTTGAGGTCGCCCCCCCACACCACAGTCGACGCGTCGGTCGTGGCTAGATGGGACATTATCCAGTTAAAGTTATCGTGTCCGTCTGTGTTTGGAGCGTAAGAATTGACCACCACCACTTCCTTTCCAGCGATTATTCCTTTCACCAGTAGGGCCCTTCCTTCGGTGTCCTTCTTTGACTCGATGAGGCTGAAATTGGTCCTCTTATCGATCAGGATCGCCACGCCTCTGGCGAACGATGAGTAGGACGAGAAGTACCGGTGGCATCCCCATGATCTGGCCCAGCGCTGTTCCGACGAGGGTAGTAGGTGAGTCTCCTGGAGTATCGCTATGTTGATTTTGTGTCTCCGCAGATATTGAAGGATTCTCCTCATTTTCGTAGGCTGGTTGCCGCCGCGTATATTCCAGGTGGCGATTCTCAACGTTGTCGCTGCCATCTGAACGGATCAGTGTAATCCTGTCGGGCCGGGGCCCGCGGAGTTAGCTGGAGTCGCTTTCGGAGAAGGAGCCAGGAAGACTTGGCGATTGGTAGGTACATAGTTCCTCGCGTGGCTGTCGTGGATCGGGGGTATGTGGGTTGAGGCGGTATTACTGAATTAACTTCCCTCCCATGTACGGGCAACCCCCAACAGGCCCGTGGTAAACAGTCCCATAGTAACGAAACAACTTGCATTGCTGTGCTCGGGGCGCAAGTGGCCCTCCAAGAGAGGGCTAGCTCCCTTCCCCGGATACAATAGTGGTCTGCGGTGGTCTCTCCTTGTCAGCCATGCAGACACTAGCCCTCCCATTAGGTACCTTGTAGGCAAAATTTATGGTGGATTTCTTCTCGGTCTCTCTCCCCTTTGAGGCCTTCCGTTGGAGGAGGCGGGTCTGCAGCCCGAGCGGTCCAGATAATCGCTCGTCTCTTCCGGAGAGTTGAAAAACTGGGTCGTCCCCTCATGTTGGATTCGGAGTTTGGCAGGGTAGAGCATGGCGTATTGTATCTGGTTCTCTTGAAGCCTGCGCTTTACTGCCGTGTACGATCTTCTTTGCGCTTGGACCGCCTGGGAGAAATCCGGGAAAAATTGGATTTTATCACCGTCGTACTGAAGATCGCCTTTCTCCCTGGCCGCCCGTAGGATGGCGTCCCGGTCTTTGTAGTTGAGCACTCTCGCTATGATTGGGCGAGGATTAGCCCCCGGGATCGGTCTGGTGTTGGGAATTCGGTGGGCTCTCTCTACAACAAACAGTTTGGACAGGATGTCTGTGCCGAAAAGGTCCACGCATAACTTCTCAATGTAGTCCTCCATCTTTATGTTGAGTTGTTGTTCCCTAGCTCCAACGATCCTGATGTTGTTGCGTCGGGAGCGGCCCTCCAAGTCTTCATTCTTTGCGTTTACCGCTTTCATTTGCACTTCCAGGGAGGCCACTCTGGAAGTCAGGGCCGCTGCTCCGTCGTCGAGGTCCGACACCCTCTGCTCGACTGTGTCAAGTCTATCGGCGTGTTTGTCTAACCGGTGCTGGAGCAGATCAACCTTAGAGGAGAGGGTGTCGAGTTTGCTCCCAAGACCGCCAATTCCGGCTTTCAGTTCTAGGAGAATTTCCCTGATGTCGAACCCGTGGGCCTCCTCCTCGTCTTGGATGGGAGATAGCGCTCTGCCATTTGAGGTGGTTGGTTTGGTCACGGAGCTGCCCTCAAAGTTTAGCTTCTTTTGAGCTCTGTCCATTTTCTTTGAGGCCGCCATCGGCGCTTGTGTAGCGGGGGTCCTACAGGGCACCGGAGGTAGGTCCCTCCTGATGTTTCCCTTTGTGATAGGGTATAGTGGAAGCGGGAGTGACGCCGGGTCCAAGCGCTATCTACTGCTGGTTCTCGGCTGGGTGGCCCGTACGTTGGGGGTTCACGCGGACCCCGGCTTGCGGTTTCCCGCGCCCCGCGCCTTCACACAGGCTGAAATTCACCCCGGGGAGTATGGACGGGGGCGCACGGGGGCGCGCGTACCTGATCTTCGGGGTTCGTTCAGGACGGCTCCTCCGAGATTCTGCCGGATGTCCCACCGCTTTCGGCCGCTCAGGCCGTCCCCCTCCGGGCCCGCTCTGTCTCCGACTGCCTCGCGTCTAGCCCGCGCCGGCGCTCCACTCGGACCGGGGAGGGGGAGGGTTTCTCGTCGCTGAGGAATCTGGACCCAGCATCCGAATTACGACGAAAGAAGTACTACGTTTTGTTCAGAATCGCTTTGGCTACAAACTGGGGGTGGCTGCATACACAATGCCCAGCGCAGATGCCTCGATTCGTCAGGATTTCTGAGGGAGCTCCGTGGAGCTCACAGGGAGGCCGCCATCTTGGACGGCTCTCTAGCGCCCTCTCACCTGCAGGCAGATCTAACATCACCCGATTCTGTGGCTTATTTTTAAGTGGTTGTCCCCTTTTTTAATATAGGGAAAAGCGAGGACCAAGTTTATAGTAATTATAGAAGCTGGGCTGCAGAAATCACAGGGTTTGTTTTATTTTCAAACTTAGGCAGGTCTGCCTGAAGGCATATGACTTTGTAAATGTTGCTTGAAGCACAATGTGCAGACAAATCACTGTACTCCCACGTTTCAAACATTAAGAAGGCAATGCCTTCAGGCAGAGGGGAACTTGTGCCCCCTCCCCCCTCAGTCTGTTCTCTTTGAACAACGGGGCAGCAGTGTCATTTTGCAACCATAAAGAATCCAGATTGATTGGCATGCTATTCTTATTGTGGTCAGCGTTGATTGGGAGTACGTGGTCGACAGGCCAAACTGTTTGATGCCAAGCTGTCGGGGGAAGTAGGAATTACAAAAGCAGAATACTGCAAAGACAGTCAAGCAAGTTAGGCGACTGCTGGTGAGGTGTTATAGGTTTAGACCTGCCTATAACTGCTGCAGATGGGTTTTAGAAAAGGTGGATGGATCCGGCCCCCTCGCTTCGCAGTATGGGAATTGCTGCCCCCCATCGTGAAATTTGGTTCTGCCCATGTAACGAAAATCAAAACTTGGCACCCATACCTACAGGCAGTGACGTACCGAGCCGGGGGGGGCATGGGAGGGCAAGCCTCACCCCCTCCCCTCATCCCCCACAGGCTCTTTTGAGAGCCTGGCCCAGGAATTCCGTCACTGGGACACCTCTCCCGTTCGGCACCTCAATGAAGGTGCCCAACAGGAAAGGTGTCCCGCTGGGAGAACAATGTGTGCTGAGCAATTCCTGCTCAGCATGATAATTGTCCTGGCAGAAAGACACCTGACCCTTTCCGAACGGGAGGGGTGTCCCTCTGCCAGGACAATGTCCCCAAGGTCTGTCAGCTATCGTGAGCCAGTAGGCACTGATGGGAGGGAGGGGGAGTTTAGCAGGGGCCTTTGTCCCTCTAGAAATGTGCATGGGAGGGAGTGATCAGCATTGAGAAGGGTATATAATACTGCAGGCATTATGAAATAATCACTATGACTTTACCAAGGGTGGATTTGTTAGTCTAACATTAATCTGCATGATGCTATTGTGACTTTGCATGAAGGATGGGGAGAATACAAATAAAGCCATCTGCTTATATTTAAATATATTTCTATAATGATGTATATAGTGTAAAGTCAATTATGAAAGGGTAGTTTCTTATGTAACGTGCTTTGCTTCAAAGTCATTGCAATAAATAAAGTATTATTTAAGCACATTAAATGCAGAGAGAAACCTTAACAAATATCTATATCAACTAAACCTGGGAAGATGTGCTCAGTTGCTAAAATTGTACACATACCGGTTTCACCATTTAACCAAAGTGTGTGATCCTGGGCAGATCAATTAATCACACTGTCTTCTGTGCAGCTCTGTGATTCACTTCAGAGCTTACGTTAATATATCATGCTGTTAGTTTTTTTTTTTAACTGACTATAGAGTTGCTCCATAACTAACAATAGTGCAATTTAGGTATTTTTCACCACAAGTATCAAAGACTGATGATGCTCCTTGCAATGCCCTTTTCTGATAAGTCATTTCTGTTGGTGCAAGCCATATGCAAACTAGGAGGTTTATATGTGTTTTGCCCTAGAGCGCCTGGACAGAGCTCTACTGGATGAGTTTCCTGCATCTGTAATGTTTCTGCAGATGTATTTATTTTTGTGTTCAAATGCCATCTAGCACTAATGTTACCAACCAAAAAAGTAGATTGGGGTACGGGTGGGCGGTTTGTGGGCGCGAATGAGACCATATGGAAGAGCGCGCACTGCATTTACGGAGAAATTAGTAGGACGTTTTTTGTTGCTCGCTCCCCGAACCCGCCTCTTGCAATGCTGGATACTTCCCTTCATACAGGTAGTGTTATCAGTGCTGTGGCAGTGTGAGCCTCCCACTAATAACACGGCCCAAGGGTTTCTAAATTTTTTTTGAAACGCGGGTTGGCAGCAACTCAGTCTAGTACCCTGCTCCAAAGAACATTGAGAAAGCAATATGCCTGCAGGCTGTTTTATCAGTGCAGGGTCCGCCTGAGCCCAGCACTGACACAACAGCCCGATAAGACGTTCTAAAATGTTCTTTAAAGTGCGGGATGGCAGCCAATCACTGGAGTCCCACCTTCAAAGAACATGAAGACCATATGCCTGTAGGCAGTTTCATCAGTGCAGGGCTTTTACAGTCCCTTGCACTGATCACACAGCCTGCAGGCATACGCACAGCATCCACAATGGCTGGACAGCCGAGCTGTGACTCGCGCTGTCCCTTCCGTGCTCTGCCCTCTGCACATGGGCTCTTCTCCGTACGACTGAGACCAAGCCTCTCCGCCACTGCCTTGCATGTGTGCGCTGGACCACAAGCACTGGCCAGGCTAAAACTGTAACCCTCATTCTATAATCATATTGCAGTTCGTGCAAAATGATTATTTAAGTAAAAAGTAAATCGGGAGTATTGTATCGCAAAATGCGATGCGACAGCGCCTATTTTATGCCTTGGAAACCTGAGGCTTTATCCCAGGTCACTGCATGGGCCTTGACGCTCAACGGTGTCGTCCGTGGGATATATCTTCAGCGTGTTTGTGTGTGCCTGGCTGCCGGGGGTTTTCTTCATCACAGGACCGCCGGCCTGCTTCTCTGAGCCGGGGACCTCCACTTGGGGTCCGACAGGTCCCACTCGCCCTCAGCATCACTCATGATCCTGTAGCTGCGCTCGCTGGAGTCTTCGGTTAACTCTATGGAGGCCTCGGCCTGCATGGCGTGAACGGCGCAGCATTTCGTTCGCCGATCCTGTAGTGTTTTCATTCAAAAAAGTGGACAGGATTTACAGGGCTTTTAACAGGATCCATCGGGGGATAGTGATTACAGACTCGGTGCGCGTCTTTCCACAGGAATTTACGGTGGCAGGAGGGACAAAATGTAAATGGGGTTTTGTCCATTATTATTTAAAAAGGCAGTTGGGCTAAAATAGAAGGGGGATGATGGGATAAACATTCTCTAACAGAAGTCAGTATAGAAAACCTCCCCCCTCTCTCCCTACTGTAATGGGGCGAAGCCTGAAAAGGCACGTAAGGCTCCGTCTGGTCGATCGATCACTCGTCGACGAGATTAGTGTTCGCTAGGAGCCGTCGAGTGGTTGAATAATTCGGAACTGCAGCAGGGCTTCACCGGGCAAACCAGTGGTCCAGAAGTTGCAGCAGCCGTCCTCTTCCAGCTGGTCTTCGGTTCCTTCGTTCCAGTGGTCGACTCGGCTTTCCAGTCCAAGAGACTGGCCTTTTAAAAAGTTCTCTCCCTTTCATTCCAGCCTAGCTGTCACGCACCCATTAGGGTGGCTGTCCTTGCCGGACAGTCAGCCAGCCAATCACGCCAGAGTGCATTTGGGTCTCCTCGGAGACTAAGCACAGGGAGTTTTCAGGCACCTCTCTCACTTCCTGCCCACCCCAGACACTCAGACGCTAAGGGCGGTCTTCAGTCCTGGAGCCCGACAAAAGCACACGAACAAAGGGACCAAACCTGGTTTGGCACGCAGAGACAAACACTAGAAGGACCTTTCCAAAAAGAAACGGCAAAAAAAGAGGACCGGGACCTGTTTAAACAAAGGGGCTTAAGGCGCCATCTTGAAAAACTTGGCTCCCGTGATTTTTAGCTACCAGTGTTTGCGGTCGGGAAAAATCATGGTAGTTCATTGTAAAACCACTGCGACAAGCCTTTTCAATAGGAAAGGGTAGCATTTGACTGCCACATGAGACACTATGTAACCCCTCCAGCACTCCATTGTAAGATGGTGTTTGCTGGGTCTAGGAATTTGGAAAGACTAGTAAAGTCAATTT
The DNA here is from genome assembly GCF_040938575.1 of Ambystoma mexicanum. Taxonomy (NCBI): domain Eukaryota; kingdom Metazoa; phylum Chordata; class Amphibia; order Caudata; family Ambystomatidae; genus Ambystoma; species Ambystoma mexicanum. The sequence continues at coordinate 837,605,235 of NC_090925.1, forward strand.
CACTTTACATTCTCTGGGAAACAGTTTATCCCAGAGAAGGAATTTAAACATTTAGGAAGTCTAAAAGACATACCTGTATCACTGCACTTAGGGTGCTGTGTAACACACATGAAAATATGATGCCTATGGAGTTATCTAAAAAGCCATAATCCAAGAACACAAGTGTAAAACACACATCAAAATACATGAGAGTGGGAAAGAAAGGCTCACACTCTTTCAATGTAACAAAAAAAGCAATTCCTCAAAATCCAGCAAAGTTGCTGTGGGTTTCTAAGGTGAAGGGAATTAGCACATTTTTGAGAATTCTCCCTAACAAATGCATCTGCCTGGAAGGGAATTCTGCATTTGCGACTGACTTCCGATGGTGGAATAGAACAATCTGAGGGACCTTGACGCGTGAAGGACCATGTGTACAGTACATGTCACACTAGGGATAGTTTACTAAACACGCCCTGTCAACGTCCGTTTGAGTTTCGAAAACAAACCTTGACTATGTGGAGTATGTGACCGAAGCAGATCCACAAGCTCCAGAAAAACTGTTATGGACCCTAGAGCAGCTGTTTTCAAATAGTCCCAATGCTGTTGTCAAATGATCTGTACCAGGCACTCCCCTTCTTGTTTTACATTGATGGCCTTGCACTTCATTCCAAGCCCCATAATTACACCCCCCGCCTGCCATTTCTCCCATTTGCACCCTTGTCATTGATCAAAATCCAGTCCCAGACGCTCTCTCCTGTCGGGGACTGCATTCTTATGCGGTTTCTGAGGTAGGATTTCCATATTGTTCTCTGTATTTTGCAATATAAGTGTGAAGTTAATGCAGGAGATAAGTTGATTGTGTGAAGGGAATACATCTATGCAGTGCCGCAAAGAACATATATTCGTATTGAATTATATATATGGGATACATTACTCACCGTAATCGTATTTCTGATGCTTGTATCTGCTTAGATTCACATGCTGTGCATAGGCCGACATCTAGTGGAAGCTGCGGAGTATTAGTTTGTTTTTCGAAACTCGAAAATGGGCGTCGACACAGGGCGTGCCAGTAATACTATCCCTAGTGTGACGTCCACTGTACCCAAGATCCCTCACGCGTCTAGGATCCTCAGATTGTATTTTTTCTGACATGAGGTAGCATGAGGAGTAGCGCGAGTACAGATAATCCAAGCAGATAGAAAGGTAAGACTACAAGCAACCATGCGCCTTCTCTCAGAGGGGAGGAAGGGTGGGTCGCATGTGAATCTAAGCAGATAAAAGCATCAGAAATACGATTACGGTGAGTAATGTCTCCCTTCTGAGGCTTGTGGAATCTGCTTAGATCACATGCTGTGCATAGATTAGCGAGCAGTACCTGAAGGAGGTGGGATGTGAGAAGGGTCATGAGCAAATAAGTGTCTTAGAACCGCTTGTCCCACTTGTGTATCTGCCTTGGAATGGGTGTCAATGCAGTAATGCTGAGTAAAAGTGTGAATAGAGCTCCAAGTAGCTGCTTTGCAAATGGTGTCAAGCGGTACATTTGCAATGAAAGCCAGAGTGGCCCCAATGCCTCTAGTAGAGTGGGCTCTTGGCGTGAAAGGCAGAGTTCTTTCAGAGAGTGAGTAACACAGCTGGATACAGTTAATAATCCACTTCGAGATGGCACCTTTAGAGACGCGATCCCCCTCTCTGCCTGTAGCTACGGAGACAAACAGTTGATCTGTTTTTCTTAGCGGTCTGGTTTTATTTACATAGTAGAGGACTGCCCTACGCACATCTAGGATGTGTAGTTTCACCTCAGCCGAGCTTTGAGGGTCCTGGAAGAAAGCCGGAAGCTCGATGGACTGGTTTACATGGAATTTTGATATAAACTTAGGTGAGAACCTAGGGTGTGTGCGTAAAACCAGTTTGTCTTTATGGAAAGTAAAGAAGGGATCCTGCACTGACAGAGCCTGAATTTCACTGACCCTTCTTATAGAAGTAATAGCTACTAAGAAAGCCGTTTTATAAGTCAGGTGTTTGAGACTGCTTTTATGCATGGGCTCGAAAGGGGGTCCCAAGAGCTTGGCTAGCACCACATTAAGGTCCCAACCTGGTGGTGGGTTTGAAATAGGAGGGTGAAGTCTCTTTACTCCTTCCATGAAGGCTTTAACTACTGGTACTTTCCACCACAAGACCTTGCTATGGGAAGTGGTGTATGCCGACAGGGCTGCCAGGTGTACTTTCAGTGAGTTAAAAACCAATCCTGCATCTAGCAGGTGGAGCATGTATGTAACAATAGTGGAAGGAGTGCAATCAACAGGGTTGATTTGTCTACTCTGGCACCAGATAACGAACCTCTTCCACTTGTCAAAGTAACAGTGCCTTGTGTTTGGTTTCCTAGATTCCTTTAGGATGTCCATACACCTCTGTGGTAAATTGAGATGTCCAAACTCTATGACCTCAGGAGCCATGCTGCCAGGTTCATTGAGTTGGGTTGCTGGTGCACTGTTTGACCTTGGTGCTGGGACAGTAGGTTGTACCAGGCTGGAAGTTTGATGGGCTTGTGTACCGCCATCATGCGTAGGTGTGGGAACCACGGTTGTCTTGCTCACATGGGAGCAACTAGGACAAGCGTCATCGACTCTTTGTTCATCTTGTTCACCACCTTCCTGATGAGGAGTTGGTGGAAAAGCGTATGCAAACATCCCTGACCAGTTCATCCACAGGGCGTTTCCCTGGGAGTCTGGTTGGGGGAAACTGGATACAAATCCTGGGCATTGTCTGTTTTCGCTTGTGGCGAATAAGTCTATAGTGGGGAAACCCCACTGAGTACGACCTCTCTGTGTAGAACCCATTTGTGTTCCTCTGGGAGGGAGTCTCTGCTCAGAGCATCCGCTAGGGAATTGAGCTCCCCTGGAACATGTTGTGATGACAGGAAGATGTTCCGTCTGAGTGCCCATATCCAGATTTTCTGGGCAAGCTTGGACAGATTTGGCGAACGAGTCCCTCCTTGCTTGTTCAGGTAGAACATGGCTGTTGTGCTGTCCGTCCGGATTTGCACTGACAGGTTTAGTAGGTGGGGCCCGAACGCTTGAAGCGCTCTGAATACTGCCAGAAGCTCTAGCAGGTTGATGTGGTTCTTGGCCACTGAGGGAGACCAGAGACCCTGAGCTGTGTGGTGGAGATGGTGAGCTCCCCACCCCGTCAGACATGCATCAGTAGTGACTACTGCCTGTACTTCGGGATCGTAAAAGGGTTTTCCCTGTGCAAGATTCTCTCTTGTCCACCAGTGAAGGCTTTGTACTAGTGTTGGTGAAACGACCACTAGATCGTCCCACTGACCACTTGCCTGAGACCACTGTTTCGCCAACCATTCCTGCATGGGACGCATGCGCAGGCGCGCGTGGGGGACCAGGTAAATACATGACGCCATCATGACCAGCACACGCATTGCTTTGCGTACTGTTATTTGGTGACCGGACTGATATTGCGGAATTTGCAGTAGTATATTCCGAATTCTTTCCTCTGAAGGAAAGGTCAACCCCTCTTGAGTATCTAGGATTGCTCCTACGAACTGTTTGGAGGTGCTTGGCACCAGGCTTGACTTTTTCTCGTTGATTGAGAAGCCTAATTTGTGGAGGAGGTCGATAGTCCTTTCAATGTTTGTCCTGCAAATTACTGGGGTTTCCCCCGTTATGAGCCAGTCGACCAGATAAGGGTACACCGGGATTGCCTCCCTGCGTAGGTGTGCAGCCGCCACCGCCAGTACCTTGGTGAATATCCTTGGTGCTGAAGCTATCCCGAAGGGCAGTACCTTGAATTGGTAGTGCCGACTGTCCACCTTGAAACGCAAGTACTTTCTGTGCGCTGGGAACATGGAAATATGAAAATAGGCATCTTTCATATCCAAGGTTGCCATGTAATCCCCTTTTTTAGGAGGGGGATTACCTCTTGTAGCGTAGTAGTACGAAACTTTTGGGGCTTGACATACTTGTTGGCAGGCCGTAAGTCCAATACTGGGCGCATTGTCAAATCTTTTTTTGGCACAAGGAAGTAAGTTGAATAAATACCCTTGTTTACCTGGTGTCCCGGGACGAGTTCTATCGCGTCCTTTGCTAGCAGTATGGCGATCTCCTCGAGGAGAATCTTCTGATGTTCTAAAGAGTGTACTCTTTGTCGTGGAGGATGGTTCTGGGGACGCTGCAGTAGTTCTATACAGTACCCTGTGGATACTGTTGACAGCACCCATCTGTCTGATGTGATCCCTTCCCAAGCCTGGGTGAAGTTGGAAATGCGTCCCCCTACTGGGGTTGCGTGAGAAGGGACCCTGAACTGAGCGTCACTGCTTTGGTGGAGGCGTGCCGCCTCCTTTACTGGGGCTGCCTCTGCCTTTACCACATCCTCTCCTATTACCCCTGCCGTAACCCTGGGTAGACTGTTGGCTGTTGTTGTTCCACTGTGTACCCTGCCCCTGGGAACAGTTTGATCCTCTCTGGGAATTTTGGCCGCGTGGGCGACGAAAATTACTATTCCCTCTCTGGTTAGGGGGTTTATTGGTTAACTGGCCAAGGGACTTGAGTGTCTCGTATTCGTCCTTGGCATTCTTCAGCGCGTCCTCGACCGCCTTACCAAACAACAGATCGGCTTCCACCGGTTTGTCCAATAATGATGCCTGGGTTTCTGCCTTAAAACCAGACTGCCGTTAACCACGCATGTCTCTTGATAACAGTACCTTCTGCTACCGTTGTCCACGGCGTCAAAAGTTGCTTTTAAAATGCAACCAGACACGGCTCTAACCTCTGCGGAAATTGGTGCTAACTGGCCCTTTAAGGGTTCTGGTGCAGAGGCTATGAGTGCCGCGACTTCTTCCCACTGATGGCAGTTGTAACTGGCCAACAGGGTGGTGGAGTTTGCAATCCTTCCCCGATAGGCGCACGTTGAGGCTACTTTCCTGCCAAAACCACATTGTTTTTTGCTCTCCTTGTCTGGAGGAGCTTCGGACGATGACAAGGGTGTTCCAGCCCTCTTACGAGTGTTAGTGACAACTGGGGAGTCTGGCTTCAGATGTCCTCTTATATAGAGAGGGTCAGACTGGGCTGCCCTGAAAAGTTTTTCAACTCTGGGATTGACTGCTCTGGTGAGGTTCGGGTTCACCAGGGACGGGTCTATTCTTCGCTGAATAGACTTAAGGATAGGGATGGTCTGGGCAACAGGCCTCCTTTCTCCCACAAACTCCTCGGCGAAGTCCCTCTCTTCCTGGACACCGTGGGTGTCAATATGGAAATGTTCTGCTGCACGTGCGAGAACTTCGTTCAGGAGGGGTTGGTTATCGACAGGGGAGTCGGTAACTGGGGCTTCCTTCTCTACCGGGGAATCTACTCTGTAGGTTTCAGGGTCTTCCTCTTCTTGGTCCTCATCTCCATAGTAGCCCGTTACGGTTTGCTCTTCTACCATGCCAAAATCTTGGTCCTCACCAAAGGAAGTCTCTCCTTGATACAGTGAGTATGGCTGTGAGTATGGTTGTACCTCAAAGGGGTCTGTAGACCTCATCGGTGTCTCAAACCGGGGCTTCTTACTCGGGGGGATAGGATCATTAGAGCCCGAGGGTGTTGCCCCTTGTGGATCATATGAAAGGAAATGTTCTGGATTTTTATCGTAAAAGTCTGCCAAAGAAGACTGTTAGGGAGAATTCTCTGTTTAGGCTGAATTTCCTAACCTAGTGAGTCCCCCAGCAGCTTTGCTGGATTTTTGGGGTTTATTTTTTTCTCCTGCCAAGAGTGAGACTCTTTTACCCTCACTCTTGGACATGATTTGAGTGTGTTTCTTTGAATCTAGATGTGTTTAATGGGCTATGGGGTCTTTTACTCCATAGGGTTTCATGTGTTTTTGTGATGTGTGTTACACAGCACCCTCCGTGCAGTAACACAGGGGTGTCATAGTGACCCCCCAGTATAGACTCCATACCCTGGGACTGACTGTCTCCCAGGGCATGTAAAGTCACCACTGACTTTACTAGTCTTAAATTCTGAACAGAACCAGTACAAACCATCATATTGTGGACGTACTGGCTGGGGCAATTCGATTGCCCCAGGGTCTGTTAGTCGAGGGGGCACGTCTCCGTCCCCCCTGATCGAGTTTTGGCTGGTGGCAGTGGATACTACTTTTTATATTCAACCACGAATATTTTCCTATGGGATTTCCCATTGTTTTAGGCTACTATCTTTATTTAATTATTTAAGGTAGCCTCGAACATAGCGCCGGTTTATTTAATTAATATTAATTCTCCGGTTGGTATTTTTTGCCAAAACTTGATTCTAAAATGGCGTTTGTGTTCTCTTCTGTGACTCCAACCCAAGTCGAGCCCTTTGTTCCACTTTTTGGCGGGCTTCTCCACAGAAGCCCTCCAAAGTGGTGCCACTATGTCTGGGGTACTTAGGAGGGGTGTAGGGGAATTTAGGCACCCTGGACTGAGTTGCCTGGGCAACTCAAGTCGCACTCCATCCTGATTTGCCCAAGTGGTGAGCCGGCCGGCTCACCACTTCGCATGTTTGAGTGACAGCTAGGCTGAGTGAATGGGGGTTTGCTGCATAAAAGCAGGGCTTTGGGGACTGGAAGTCGCCACAGGACCTAAGAATCCGACGAGGGATAAGCTGAGCCGACCTGCCACGACACGATGACCGGTGGAGCCCTGCTGGACCGTCTCACCACTTTTCCCAACGACAGAGGAGATCTCCCGCCGGAGAGTCTTCTTCCTTTCACTGGTGGGGATAACCAGTTTCACCGTCTTTTCGCTTTCCCGACGTATCTCATGGCCGCCTTGTCAGTGCTAAGCACCCCGGCAACCGGGATACCACGTTTTACCACGACCGCGAGATAAAGGTACCACCTTTTACCGGAAAACTCTGCGGCTGGTTTCTGCCCTGGTAGTGCAACGACCTGCATCTTTCCTCCACAACGAGATCTTCTCTTCCCCTGGACGACGCTGCAACTTGCAACCACTACCAGGAACAACTGCCACCGCTGGAGGATCCTTCCCACTTAAGGTACCGTGTCCCGCCTGGCTTCCCTTGCAACCGACTGTACGGGGTAGATTTAGCCCCCGGCTTTCGAACCTGGGTTAGCCTGGGACACCTTGGCTAAACTTTTCTAAGCCTCTCTAAACTCTTTTCTGAACCCTCTGCAAGACTTTCTAAGCCTAGTGTAACTGTGTGATCTTGGGCGCATTTGTGCTCTGCTCTCTCTAAGAGTGGGCCCAGCCTTTGGACTTTGGCTCACCAGTGACTTTTTGCTCTCTGCCTTGCTAATAGTGTTCCTGAATCGTAGAGTGGAGTAATCCTGCATATTCCGTCTTTCTCCCACCCTTTTTCACAACCTTAGTAGAGTGCAATCTAGTTAAGCGCTCACCTCTGTATGAAAATAAGTTGTGTCTTACTGTGATTTCTAATAAGGGAAAAAGGGGTGTATATATCATAATAGTAACTGTGTTTAGAATATTTTACAATAAGAGTGCAGGAGTGTTTCAACTGTGTGTTTATAAATAAATAATTATATACTTTGATACCAAAGCTCTGGTCAGTGTTTGCTTGTATTATTGTATCTGAGTGCCTATTGAGTATACTTTGCATACTGCCTAACTCTTCTTGAAGGAACCTGGGATTGGTAACCCTAGGTCTCCTGGGGGCAACCAGACGTGGTCTCCCTCTCACTGTGCTTAGAGAGGCATCAGCTTCACCTCACTGATGATCCCCAACAAGGGTGAAACACGTGTATGGGGTTGCTGGTGGTACTCTCGTTCAGATTGGAATTGCCATTGCATTTCGGTGCTGGACTGCTCCTGGGCAGGACAAAAACTGATATGCAAATGGATATTTCCCATCTGTGAAAGGCACAGTGAGTAAAAGCAGTGGCTGCGAACTCTCAAGTGGTTAATAACCACTGAACAGGTTATCATGTCTGTTCTTGCGAGAGAGGGGCGCCCGCTGCCTTTGTAAAACTATTTGTTAAGGAACCTGGGATTGGTAACCCTAGGTCTCCTGGGGGCAACCAGACGTTGTCTCCCTCTCACTGTGCTTAGAGAGGCATCAGCTTCACCTCACTGATGATCCCCAACAAGGGTGAAACACGTGTATGGGGTTGCTGGTGGTACTCTCGTTCAGATTGGAATTGCCATTGCATTTCGGTGCTGGACTGCTCCTGGGCAGGACAAAGACTGATATGCAAATGGATATTTCCCATCTGTGAAAGGCACAGTGAGTAAAAGCAGTGGCTGCGAACTCTCAAGTGGTTAATAACCACTGAACAGGTTATCATGTCTGTTCTTGCGAGAGAGGGGCGCCCGCTGCCTTTGTAAAACTCTTCTTGAGGGAAGTCTGACTGCTCAGCCACAGCTACCAGGTAAATCTGGGTGGTACAGACTGCTACCAAGTGGGTTTACTGCTAACACCTGTAGTCTTAAATCTTTTGCAGTGGTCCCTAAGGGAACTGCACAGGTTTCTGCCTAACACTGGTGTACAGCGGTGGGATTTGTATTTAGTATACACTTTAGAGTGCTTGAGGATACCTTAGTACAACTAACCACAAAGCTTAGCACTGAAAAAGTAATCTTTCTAACATGTCAACTATGGAAATTATAGTCAAGAGTCCCTTGCTACAAAAACTGCTGATTGTTTAAGAGTATTGTGTAAGCATAAGAACTTCCTGACTAAAGGCAAGAAAATGGAGTTAATAGAAAGGTTGTTAGCTAACCAAAGTCTGGATGATGGGTCTGAGGAACCTACCATGCCAGAAAATGTAGATAACAGTATAGATATTGATATTGATCCAAATGTTGATAATCTCGAGGAAGAGTCAGAAGATGAGGGTGAGGCTGCTGTGACTGTCCCCCCTAGGCCTCTGTCTGCCCTACCTGCTGTACCTACTGGGCCTTTACCAAGTCCCACACTAAGTCCTCAATATCTCGAATTAGAGAAAATTAAACTTGAACTAGAGTTCAAGAAACTGAATACTCTGGCTGAACAGACATCAGGAAATGAATCAAGAATTAAGGCTAAGGGAAATGGAGCTCAAACATGAGCTAGAAATGAAGAAATTGTCTGTCGAAAATACTTCTCTCTCTGGCTCCTCTAGAAGTTCCAGTCCTAAAAGACCCCGGATGCCTAAAGAATTGGTTGGTATGTATGAGCCTAAGTTGGATGTGTTGGATTGGTTGTCTCTGTTTGAATATAATCATGGGCTCCAGAACATCACAGGAAATGACTTACTCACCTGGTTGTTCTCTAGGCTTCCCCCTGTTGCAACTGATGTGGTAATGGAGTTGGGGGAGGAGGATAGGAAAGAGTATGAATGTGTGAAACTAGCTTTGATAGCTAAGTTTGGGAAGACCCCTTCCCAGTATCTTAAGAGGTTTAGAACCCTCAAAAAGCATGATGGTACCCCTTGGGCTACCTGGGTGAGTGAAGGGTTGAAAAACTTAGAGGGATGGATTAAGGGTTACAAAGAGAACACTTATGAAGGTATGAAGAATCTTGTTATGTTGGAGTCAATGTATGATGCCTGCTCTCCTGAGCTCAGACAGCACTTGGCTGATTCAAAGGAATTAGATTCCCGAAAACTAGCTAAGGCTGCTGACTTGTGGGTTGCCAACAGGGCCACTCACAAGGATTCTGGGGTAACTCAGAAAAAGGATGAGGGGAAACAGCCTAAAAAGGACTCCAAAGAGAATTCTAATACTGCAAATTCCAAAGAGGGCCCCAAACAAAACCAGAAGGGTAAGCCACCAGGGAAACCACAGCAGAATAGTGTCTCCACTGGTGCTAAACCAGAGGGAGGTCAGAACAAGCCTCCATTCCAGAAGGCATTTGGTAAATGCTTTGTTTGTGGCTCTACTGACCATGTGAAAGGAGATCCCAGGTGCAAGGGTAAACCTTCAGGGATCCAACTTGCCTCCTTAGCCTTCGTTCCAGAAGAGGAAGTCCCAATGGCAAGTGGAAACTTTCTACTGCTGGCTGATGAACCCATTGGAGTCTCAGCCAGTGTTTCTTTAGTCTCTCTGGGGTTGTGGGAACAACATAATTTAGATGTGTATAATTCTATCCCAGATAATACTAAAGAGTATTATAAGGACAGTGTCCAGGTAAATGGTCAGGAGACTCCTGCCATTAGAGACACTGGGGCAAGCATTACTGTGGTGGATGAATCTTTTTTCAAGGCAGAGGATGTTGCTAAGGCACCCAAATGCCTCACCAAGTTAGCTGGAGAGCCTGTGCAGATGTGTCCCCAGTTACCAGTTCTCATCCAGTGTAATGACATGGCTGTAAAAATACCGGTCAGTGTACAATGTGAAGTGCCAGGTAGGGTTCTGCTGGGTAATGACCTGAAAGCTCTTGGAGTTGTGTCACATACCCCCAGACCACCTAGTAAGAGGTTACAGGAGCTCACAAAACCTGCAATAGAGAAAACCCTGAGAGGGTTATCTCAGGAGATGATGACAGAGATCACTCCGTTGCCACTGGAGCAACTCACTGCAGTAACTACCCGATCAGGAGCTAAGGGGCAACCCAAGACTCCTAAGAAAAAGTCAGCAGCAAGCACTCCAGTGCTTCCAACAGTTACACCTGTAACTCCCCCTCCAGCTGAGGCTGAGAGGGAGGTACAACCCTGTATGGTTGAACTAGACTCTGAAGAAGAGCTAGTGGGAGGCCAAGAACTTATTGGAGATCTAGACCCTGAGGACCCTCCTGAGCTGCAGTCTTTACTGGCAGAAGGTGGGCCCAGCAGGGCAGCTTTCCGTAAGGGACAAAGAGAATGTCCAACTCTGGATGGTCTCCGCCAACAGGCAGCTGCTCAGGCTGATGGGCAGGAGCCTGGGAAGTATAGGTTGCACTGGGAAGATGGCCTCTTCTACAGTGAACCAACTGAGTCTGAACCTGGAGACTACAAACGCCTTGTAGTACCTCAAAAAAACAGACAACAGTTCTTGCACTTCGCCCACGAGATTCCTTTGGCTGGTCACTTGAGTTTCAAGAAGACCAAAGAAAGGCTCTCCCTCTACTTCTACTGGCCAAAAATGGGGGCCGAAGTAGATAAGTTTTGCAAGAGCTGCCATACCTGCCAAACTTCTGGTAAGGTTGGCGCCAAGAATGTGGCACCATTAGTGCCTCTCCCAGTTGTGGGAGTCCCCTTTGAGAGGGTAGGGATTGACATTGTTGGTCCCCTTGATCCCCCTACATCCTCAGGCAACAGGTTTATCCTTGTTGTAGTAGACCATGCTACCAGATATCCTGAGGCAATACCTATGAGAACTGTTACAGCTCCGGCTGTGGCTAAGGCCCCTCCTTGGTATTTTTACCAGGGTTGGGTTTCCAAAGGAAGTAATCTCTGACAGGGGATCAAACTTTATGTCCCACTACATGAAAGCCATGTGGAAAACCTGTGGAGTTACTTGCAAGTTCTCAACCGCCTACCACCCCCAAACCAATGGACTGGTAGAAAGATTTAACAGAACCATGAAGAGCATGATAGGTGCTTTAGAGGAACCCCTGAAAGGAAAGTGGGACCTTCTCTTTGCTTATAGAGAAGTCCCTCAGGAGGGAGTAGGTTATTCTCCCTTTGAACTTCTCTATGGCCATCCGGTCAGAGGTCCATTGGCCCTGATTAAGGAGGGGTTGGAAGGCGCTCCCCCCTCAAGCCAGTCAGAGTGACTGACTATGTGATAGGTCTCCGAAGGAGTATGTCACACATGATGGCAGAAGCTAGTGATAACCTGAAAGCTGGACAAGCTTTGGTCAAGCATTGGCATGATCAAAAGGCTAACATGGTTGAGTTCACTCAAGACCAGCTTGTTCTCGTTATGCTCCCCACAAGACAGAGGGCCTTGCAGGACAAATGGATGGGACCCTTCAAAGTTGTGGGAAAACTTGGAGAGGTCAACTATCTGGTGGATCTGGGCAGTCCCAGGGAAGCTCCTAGAGTCTTCCACACCAACCGACTGAAGGCGTACATCTCCAGACCTGAAGTAGGAGCCTTGCTTCTAGCTTCAGCAGCAGAGGAAGAAGAGAGCGAGTCTCTCCCTTATCTCCTCAGAGGTGTACCTTTGGATGAAAAAATTGAAGAAGACAATCTCTCTTCAGATCTGACACCTGAGCAACAAGAGGAGTGCAAATCTATGTTAAATCAGTTTGCCTCTGTCATGATGCCTACCCCCGGAGCACCAGGCCAGGCCCAGCACCCCCGGGAGCAGGCATCACGCCCCCGGGTAAAAGCCCAGCGGCCCTTTATAGGGGCTCTTTGGACTCTGTCCTGGCGCCGTTGGCGCCAGGCTCATGTTGGACATCAGTCTTGGCGCCATAGGCGCCAGGCTCATAAGGGGAAGTGTTTGGTGCACTTACCTGAAGCAGACCATACTGCACACTCACCTGATGCAGACCATGCTGCATGAAGAACCAAGCCAAATGAGGCTTAGGAGGGACTATTTTTCTGAAGGAACTATTTTGTTACTTGGGTGGGGCTGTGGAAGAATACTCACCTGGAACTTCTTCCAAGGCTATTTAAGCCACGCCCGGACAGCCACACGTGCTTCGCGTTGTTCTGCATCCCAGCAGCTGAACGCTCACTGTGTCTGCTCCTGCACCTGGACTCCAGCCACGCCCGCCTCGAACCTGGAACACCTGTAAGGGAATAAGAGAAGAAAAAGGTGAAAACCAAAAACTATTTCAACCTCTTACCTGCATCCGGAATCTTCACGCCAGCATTCCTGAAGCAAGACTTCCATTTAAAAGCACCGCGTTGCTCGCTGCTGCGCCGCGCTTAACTCACCTGTTCCCGAGACGCCGCCCGGCTCCATCGCGGCTCTCAGTGCCGGTCGCCACATCTCTGCACAGCACCTACGGGAGAGAAGAAGAGACAAAAGGTGAGCAAGGGAACACAAGAGGAAATCCGAATTTTCAGCCATGTTACTTACCGTCTATTCTTGGTGAACCATTCCACATCTCGGGTCGGTGCCACATCTCTGGCAGGTACCGCAACACGGCCCCTATGGGGAAAGGACAAAAGAGATTACTGGGGAATTATAAAGACATTTAGAGGGATCGCCCTCATCACTAACTCACCTGATTTTACCCCAGCAATTTAACCCCTCAACGCATAGGCTTTGTTCTGCACCTGAAATAAAGGACAGAACAAGACAACATAAAAGGAGGCTCACACTTGAACTTTTGCATCTTCATACTTACGGCGTATCGCTCAGTAAAGTCAAGTGGATTTGCCAGCGCCATTCTGAAAACCAGTGAAGTAACTGGACGAACGCGCGCCCCTGCACCAGAAGCAGGATGGAGAGTTCATCCTTCCAAACCATAAGGTGAGCTTAAACCGGGAGGTTTGGAGGAAGTCAGATAAGAACGAAGGGGGAAAGGTGGGAGCAAGCACATTATTCAGCAGACAGATAATCCCCTTTCTCATCTGCAGAAGGATATTCCTACGGGCCAGACAAGCAAGATTTGGGGGTCCTGTTCAATCGGTGGTCCGAATTCTGCGCATCACGCTTGAAGAGGCCACAGCAACCCAGACCAGACCAGACCAGCGCCTCCCTGGGAGCCAGGTGAGCGTTACAGCCTCCCTGTTCTCACTCTCACCAGGCTTGACCCCTTGGGGACAGCACGAGATACTCACTGGTGACTGTCTGCCAGTCAAAAGCAGAGGATACCGAATGTCAGAAAATGTGAGAACCCATATCAAGGGGGAGGTCAAGAAGATGCTTGATCTCGGGGTAATAGAACCCTCTACTAGTCCATGGTCTAGCCCATTTGTGTTAGTACCAAAGGCAGGGTCCAAAGACTTGAGATTCTGTGTGGACTATAGAGCTCTTAACCCAGTCACCAAGACTGATGCCCACCCTTTACCAAGGACAGATGAGTTGGTGGATAAACTTGGCGCAGCCAAGTACCTCAGCACATTTGACCTTACGTCAGGCTATTGGCAAATAGCCTTGACAGACCATGCCAAGGAGAAAACTGCATTTTCCACCCCAGTTGGCTTGTACCACGTTAAGGTCATGCCTTTTGGATTAAAAAATGCACCTGCTACATTCCAAAGGATGGTAAACCAAGTTCTAGCTGGGATGGAGGACTTCTGCATGGCATACTTGGATGACACTGCAGTCTTCAGCCACTCCTGGGAGGATCATGTGAACCACCTAGGGCATGTTTTGCAGGCTCTTGGACAGGCCAATTTGACTATCAAGGCAAGTAAATGCCAGATAGGTCAAAGTAAGGTGGTCTACCTTGGACATGAGGTAGGAGGTGGAGAAATAAGGCCTTTGCTCAGCAAGATTGAAGCTGTGCAAAATTGGACAACACCTACTACTCAAACCCAAGTGAGAGCCTTCCTAGGCCTCACTGGGTACTACAGGAATTTCATTGAGAACTATGGGACCATAGCCTCTCCAATGAATGTAATATCCTCTCCAAAATTCCCTAAGAAGGTCAAATGGAATGAGGAGTGCAATCAGGCCTTTGAAAAACTGAAGAAAGCTCTTTGCCAAGCTCCAGTATTGAGAGCTCCTGACTACCACCAAACTTTCATTGTACAAACTGATGCTTCCAATGTAGGTATAGGTGCAGTCCTCAGCCAACTGGATGAGAAGGGTAGGGAGCACCCCATTTGCTTCATCAGCCGTAAGCTGAAGGATCCTGAGACAAGGTGGGCAACAATAGAAAGAGAATGCTTTGCTATTGTGTGGGCACTGAAGAAGTTTAGGCCATACTTGTATGGTTCTACTTTTGTCATTCAGACTGACCACCAACCCTTGAGATGGTTAATGCAAATGAAGGGAGAATATCCAAAACTTTTGAGATGGTCAATCTGCCTGCAAGGGTTTGATTTCACCATTGAGCACAGGTCAGGGTGTCACCATCAAAATGCTGATGGACTCTCTAGGATGTATGTCATCGACTAGAGGTATGAGGTTCATCCAGGAGTGGATTAAATCCTCCTGTCCCTTAGTCTGGGGGGGGGGGGGGCGAGTGTTAGGGAGAATTCTCTGTTTAGGCTGAATTTCCTAACCTAGTGAGTCCCCCAGCAGCTTTGCTGGATTTTTGGGGTTTATTTTTTTCTCCTGCCAAGAGTGAGACTCTTTTACCCTCACTCTTGGACATGATTTGAGTGTGTTTCTTTGAATCTAGATGTGTTTAATGGGCTATGGGGTCTTTTACTCCATAGGGTTTCATGTGTTTTTGTGATGTGTGTTACACAGCACCCTCCGTGCAGTAACACAGGGGTGTTATAGTGACCCCCCAGTATAGACTCCAGACCCTGGGACTGACTACTGTCTCCCAGGGCATGTAAAGTCATCATTAACTTTACTAGTCTTAAATTCTGAACAGAACCAGTACAAACCATCATATTGTGGACGTACTGGCTGGGGCAAATCGATTGCCCCAGGGTCTGTTTGTCGAGGGGGCACGTCTCCGTCCCCCCTGATCGAGTTTTGGCTGGTGGCAGTGGATACTACTTTTTATATTCAACCGCGAATATATCCCTATGGGATTTCCCATTGTTTTAGTCTACTATCTTTACTTAATTATTTAAGGTAGCCTCGAACATACCGCCGGTTTATTTAATTAATATTAATTCTCCGGTTGGTATTTTTTGCCAAAACTTGATTCTAAAATGGCGTTTGTGTTCTCTTCTGTGACTCCAACCCAAGTCGAGCCCTTTGTTCCACTTTTTGGCGGGCTTCTCCACAGAAGCCCTCCAAAGTGGTGCCACTATGTCTGGGGTACTTAGGAGGGGTGGAGGGGAATTTAGGCACCCTGGACTGAGTTGCCTAGGCAACTCAAGTCGCGCTCCGTCCTGATTGGCCCAAGTGGTGAGCCGGCCGGCTCACCACTTCGCATGTTTGAGTGACAGCTAGGCTGAGTGAATGGGGGTTTGCTGCATAAAAGCAGGGATTTGGGGACTGGAACTTCAGAAGTCGCCACAGGACCTAAGAATCCGACGAGGGATAAGCTGAGCCGACCTGCCACGACACCACGACCGGTGGAGCCCTGCTGGACCGTCTCACCACTTCTCCCAACGATAGAGGAGATCTCCCGCCGGAGAGTCTTCTTCCTTTGACTGGTGGGGATAACCACTTTCACCGTCTTTTCGCTTTCCCGACGTATCTCGTGGCCGCCTTGCCCGTGCTAAGCACCCCGGCAACCGGGATACCACGTTTTACAACGACCGCGAGATAAAGGTACCACCTTTTACCGGAAAACTCTGCGGCTGGTTTCTGCCCTGGTAGTGCAGCGACCTGCATCTTTCCTCCACGACGAGATCTTCTCTTCCCCTGGACGACGCCGCAACTTGCAACCACTACCAGGAACAGCTGCCACCGCTGGAGGATCCTTCCCACTTAAGGTACCGTGTCCCGCCTGGCTTCCCTTGCAACCGACTGTACGGGGTAGATTTAGCCCCCGGCTTTCGAACCTGGGTTAGCCTGGGACACCTTGGCTAAACTTTTCTAAGCCTCTCTAAACTCTTTTCTGAACCCTCTGCAAGACTTTCTAAGCCTAGTGTAACTGATCTTGGGCGCATTTGTGCTCTGCTCTCTCTAAGAGTGGGCCCAGCCTTTGGACTTTGGCTCACCAGTGACTTTTTGCTCTCTGCCTTGCTAATAGTGTTCCTGAATCGTAGAGTGGAGTAATCCTGCATATTCTGTCTTTCTCCCTCCCTTTTTCACAACCTTAGTAGAGTGCAATCTAGTTAAGCGCTCACCTCTGTATGAAAATAAGTGGTGTCTTACTGTGATTTTCTAATAAGGGAAAAAGGGGTGTATATATCATAATAGTAACTGTGTTTAGAATATTTTACAATAAGAGTGCTGGAGTGTTTCAACTGTGTGTTTATAAATAAATAATTATATACTTTGATACTAAAGCTCTGGTCAGTGAGTGCCTATTGAGTATACTTTGCATACTGCCTAACTCTTCTTGAGGGAAGTCTGACTGCTCAGCCACAGCTACCAGGTAAATCTGGGTGGTACAGACTGCTACCAAGTGGGATTACTGCTAACACCTGTAGTCTTAAATCTTTTGCAGTGGTCCCTAAGGGAACTGCACAGGTTTCTGCCTAACAAAGACATCCTTGACATGACCCTATCTATGTCATCACTGGACCATTTTTTGGAACTGGGAATGACTCTCAGAAAGTTTTGGAGATTTATCTCGAGTAGATTTGCTGGTTTTTGAAATATCAGCAGACCTGGTCTCGTCTGCCTGTCTAGGAGGAGTGGAGTGTTTCACAGGTGTGGAAGAGTGCAGAGGCTGCTTCTTCTGCTGTTTTCCCCCCTCCCTGTGAGTGGAAAAGTGTTTTCCCTGTCCCTTTGTGGCTCTGGAGGTTTTTCGACGCCTGGCGTCGAGGATCGGGGGTAGAGTCCCTGTCCTTCGAACGTGGGGCCGCGCTGATCTTGTCTGTGGGCTTCGACTCCTGGAGTGCGGCCTGGGGGTGGAAGTCGTCTTCGTCTTCCGACTATCGAACTTCTGTTAGCCTAGGGAGCGAGGCACTCTTGGCAAGAGTGGATGATTGCCTGGAGTCATGCGGCGATCTCGATCTCAAACGCCCAAAGGACACCGATTCGGACCGTTCTGTTTGTGCCTCTTTCCGAGAACTCGACGTTGTCGAGTCTCGGTTGGACTTCGTGTGTTTAGTGTGGGTGGTGTGTGAAGCGCCTGTGTCGCCGGGGGTCTTCCCCATAGACGCCCTGTCGGACGACCTTCCGAGGTCGGGGACCTGCGCTCGGCTGTCTTTCGACGCCGTAATGCCCTCGCCGTCCGAAAGCACGGCGTCGCCGCCATCGCTGAAGGCACCCTACGCTGCCATGGCCGCCTGCCCGGCGTGGTGGGCCCAACGCTTCGTCGAACGGTCCTTAAGTGTCTTAGGTTTAAACCTACTACACGCTCTGCAGTTCGCTTCGGGGTGGTCCCTCGGCAAGTAGAGATTGCACGTGGCGTGCCTGTCGACCCAAGGGTATTTGCGATTGCACTTGGGGCAGAATTGAAAAGGGGTACCCTCCATACGCACCTTGAGGCAGCGGGCTGTTAAGTGTAGGAAATGTATAAGGTGTACCTATATACCAAGAGTGTAGAGTATGTCCAACCCCCCCCCACTCTCTCTACTTGCACTTGCCGAGGCCAGAGGCCTTCCAAGGCCCGGGCCGAGGCCAGAGGCCTTCCGAGGCCCAAATCCGTCGTGCAGCAGCCGACGGTCGATTTCTTCTCCGGCAGGCGTCGAGTGTCGAAGTTCGACGTTGGGATGGTGAAGGCCAGGGGACTCCGCAAAATGCTTCCGACCAGTATGGCGGAAAAAAACAATCTGAGGATCCTAGACGCGTGAGGGATCTTGGGTACAGCGGACATCACACTAGGGCTAGTATTACTATTATATTATACCTATTTGGATCGTTTTGACTGACTTCAATGGAACATAGCAGCATAGTCAAGGTAACGCTTAAACATAGATCCCGAGCAATGTAAACAAATATATGATGTCATCACGCTGCAGCGTGATGACGTCTGATAATAAAAAGCAGCCTTTTTGAACGCACGCATCTTGCTGTTCCAGATCCAAGATGTTGAGAGGTAAGTGGAGGCCCTTTCAGGCACCAAACTAGTTGAGATTACCTGATGGATAACAACTGGATTGTTTAAATAAATAGGGCACCATAATAGAAAAACGTACAATTTCGATCTCTTTACAGAATGCAGACTGTGCCAGGCTAGCAGAACTAAATAGATACATAAGGAGAAGTCTATAATATTCAGACCACCACTAGGTAAGAATCCTAGCACAACATTTGGTCTTACAGTTGGAGATAATTTACAAAATGCGTAAACAACAAGTGACATGGATTCTCCACCTTGTTTATAGGAGAAAACTGGATATAAACTGAAATGATGTGAAATTGAAAGATCCACAGCATTAGACTAAGCAGAACATTGCCAATAGATAGCAGGATCTGGGACCGTATCTTGACAGGTACACTTTAAGTAACTCAAACTTTCTCTCTAGCCTAGAGCTATTCTTATAGCTCATGCCTGATCAGCATGTAATTTCTTTTAGATAGGTACACTACTTTTCTTCCTTTTTAATGGCTACACCTCTTCTATCCATAGGAAGAAACAGAGTCCCTCTAAGAAATTCAAACACAAGAAAATGTTAAGTTCACCATAGCATCATCCAGGTGACTATTGATCTTGGACTCATGACAGACAGAATTGTTGTTAAAAATTGTATAACAGAATGAACACTAATATATAATTATATGATTGATTAATCGTAGAACAGAAAATAATTAGAAATACTGTGAATGAACATCTCCTGAAGAAGGGCATGTTTTCCTGAAAAGCTTAGAGCAGAAGCACAAGGAATTGGAAAACTATCGTTGACTTGAATCTGACAATGAATAACATTGTACAGGACTAATTTGGGAATGCCTGATCCATCCAACATGTTTCTTAGATTTAAGATGTAACAAAATGATATTTCTCTTTTTTTTACTTTTTTGAATTTTGCATTTATCTTGAAACAAATGTAACCAGATATATGCGTTATGAAATTACATTGGTTCATATGAAAATTGATACACAAGAATAGTAACATTTCCTGTTTTAAGAAACACTGTTGGGTTTATGGGATTCCAAGATGGCGGCTGGGGAAGTAGGGCGTGTCTGACTGTCTCTCCCTTCCGGGCCGCGCTTTACAAGCCCATCAACAATGCATATCGGGTGAGCCCGAGCCCAATTAAAAAAAACTGGTACAAAATCGGTTGGCGGACTGACAGCACAAAAAGAGAACAAATTTCCTCACTCCTCCAGAGCCCCGACTGGAGCGTGAGAGCCTGCATAACGGAGAGCCCGCAGCGGCACCATAACCACGCGTGGACTCGCTGGCGTGTGCTACCGAACTGTGGTGTGGTAATAGCCTGTGGGGTCCCCAGCGTGGAGTCGGAGGGCAGCGGGTGTGGATGCCCGAGCAGTACTGCGGGAGTTGCCTGCGTGAAAGACAACGCCGAAAGGTCTTGATGGGACGCAGCTGGTTCACAGAGCCGGGGCTTGGAGAGCTCCTCGGCTGAATTCCCCTGGAAGCTGTGCCCTAATCGGCAGTCGGGTGGGACTTCCGTGGCACGGGTGAGCTGCCCCAGGGTCTGACGGGTCCACTTCTCTCCCCCGTGCGGTCGGCCCGGGAGGCGCACTGGAAACCCGGAGTGAGCCGCCGTGGAAGTCAGCGGCCCACTGAAGGTATCGGGGGTGTGTGTGTGAGGGGGGGGGGGGGGACTCTTCCCACCCGCAGAGCATCAATAAGCTGATGCTTGCCGGAGTCACCCCACGCCACAAACCTTAGAGCGACCATTCAAAGCCTGCAATCAAGGCCACAAACAGCAAAGCCTGACGGCGGGGGCCTTTCCGCGTACATGGGCCATCACCCCCTGGGGGACCGACACATCTCCTGAGGGATCACTAATGCAATAGGTGGGAAAGCGGGCTTCGTGGGCGTTTGCTGCGAGGCTTCTCGGAGTGGGGCCAATTCTACAAGCAAGAATTTGGCTGGCAGGAACAGAGTTCTCCCCCATAACATCAAGCCAAGACTTCCGCCCTCTCTTTTCGCCACGTCCACATTTATCAACCTTTATGTGAAGGTGTCACTCCCTGGATGCAAAGACTCTGACCATTAAACAAAAAAACAAAAACTACCCACCATTAACAAGCTGTCTGGGCAATACCTGGCATCACTCTACGGATTCTTCATGCAGTCTCCTTGCATTCTCCAAGATTTGGCCACACCAGGTCCTGTGCGGTGCATTAATGTTCAAATCAAGGGCGAAGTCCATAGCGCAACCCACCCCACAGAGAAGGCAGGGTAGGAACCTAAAGCAGTTCTGGAGGGCGCAGGAAGACCATACCCTCTAAGTCAGAAGAGTTCCACCCACGGCACCACAGCTCATCGCAAAGTAACATGGAGCGAAGTGCGATGAGTAAAGAGGACATGCAGACCTGTTTCAATCAGTCAGAACTAATTAGCTCTGTTCAAGAACAATTTCAAAATCCTGAGGGGAGAAATGAAACCGACCATCCAGGAAATCAAGCAGGATGTGGCCAAGCTGGAGGAGAGGTCCGATACAGTAGAGAGAAAGCTACAGCAGGTGGAGGAAGACTCTCCAAAATCAGAAGAAACGTTGGACAGGATAGCCCAGACGACAATGTACCTGGAGCAGCAATGCGAGGACCTGGAAAATAGGTCGAGGCGGTCTAACATTAAGATCAAAAACCTGCCGGAGTCCGTAGCAGACGTGGACTTGATGGCGACGGTGACGCAACTGTTCACCAAGATCCTGGCCGAAGAGACGGAACCAAGGGTGGGGATAGATAGACTCCATAGGGTGGGTTCTAAGAAGAGCAGAGCCAGGAACGAGACCCAGGGATGTACTGGTGGCTGTAACCTCTTATGTGCAGAAGGAACAGATACTTCGGAAGGCCAGGCAAATCCCCAGATGAGAGTGAATGGCCAAGAAGTGCAGTTATATCAGGACCTGGCTCAATCCACCCTCTTTAAGAGACAGAGAATGGGCCCAGTGGTTCAGCATCTATCGTCGGCCCAAGTGAAATACAAATGGACATTTCCGTTCGGCCTCCTGTTCACCTGGGAAAGGGTGCAACATAGGATCACTACCTGCGAAAAAGGCGAAAATATATTGGGTATTTCCAGTGCGGAGGAGACCGCACAACCTACGTCTCAGAGAAGAATCCGGGGCCTGAACCAGCAGAACGGGTGGACTACGGTTCATAAGAAAGGCAGGGAAAGGAGACCTAAATAAGACATATGGTGCAATAAGCTACCTTCGATCTCGAACAGAACAATGGAGCATTGAAATAACGGTCAACCGGACAGTAGCAAAAAGGAGGACTTACCCGATATCAGCAGGCCTGAAGGAGGAAATGGGGAAGTCAAATGTAATCTACAGTGGGGTTTAGGACTCCCCACAACGAGTTAGTGAGGGGAAACTTGGATCGGGAGCGCTGGACAATTCGTCCCAGGGCAAGTAATAACCTGTATCCGACCTCATGGGTTCAGGGGGGGTTGGGGTGGAACTGCGGCACGGCTTATCAGCAGATCAGCGAAAGTATCCAAAAGGGGCGAAGACGTCACAAAATGCTCACTCCTCAATTTAATGGATGATAGAACAAACATGACTCTAGTAACAGTGCTCTCACAGAATGTCAGGGGCATGAATACCCCCATGAAAATGGCTCAATTGGAAAGACAAACCTGTAAACAGAAGGCAGACATCATAATGTATCAGGAAACGCACAAAGAAAAGTGAGAAAACCCGGTTCAAGATAAAAGGATCCAAACAGGTCTTCCAGTCCAATGCGGAGGGAAAGAGAGCGGGGGTCCTGGTGGCCGTAAGGGACACACTTAAAGCACAAATCCATGATCACAGAGCTCACAAGGATGGGAGATACGTTTTCCTGAACATTAAAATAGAAGGGAGGCGTATCACCCTGGCATCCGTATACGCCCCGAATGTGGGGCAGGAATCCTTACTACTGAACATGTTGGGAGTGCTGGAGGAGTTTGCGATGGGAGATATACTAGGGGGAGACCTGAACCTGTCATGGAATCCCATTTGTGATCGAAGAGGCAGATCCAATAATGGCTCGAAAGCCCCCTCGGAGGCATTGAAGAAAGCGTTGGAGTCCCTCTCCTTGCATGACATATGGCGAGCAAAGAATGGGGATAGACCAGGCTTCACACACTACTCGCACGTATACAACTCGTTATCGAGAATAGACTACATATGGGCATCTACGGATTTAATAGGAAAAATCAAGGAGGTGGAAGTGGGTCCTATATCTCTCTCCGATCATGCCCCAATTACAACATCTATAGCACTCTAGAGCAGGGGAAATAACGTATGGTCCTGGCGATTCCCTGCTGAACTGTTACAGGACGCTGTACTGGTTGAATAAATTCAAGGGAAAATTGATATGTATTTCGCAGAAAATGACACTGGCAGAGGCCTTCAAGGTGGTCTTGAGAGGCGAATTAATTGCTATGAAAGCCAGAAGAAATCAACAAATGGCGCAATGGGAACGAGATTTGGAGACGCAATTGCGAGCTGCACAGAAAGAGGCGGCGGCTAACCCGAGTAGAGCCAGGAAGCGGGCCATGCAGCACATCCAGGGTCAACTGGAGCTCCTTCAAACTCGGAAAGTTGGAAAATCTCTTCTGAGGGTGACACAAAGGTACTACATCCTCGCCAATAAGGCGGACAAACTACTCGCCCGGCAGCTCTGGGAGACGAGGGAGAGGACTATTCTAGCTCTGTTAGACTCTGAAGGTGCCCGGAAAACTACCAATGATGAAATGAGAGATCATGAGAACTGTTTTCCAGGACCTGTACCTCACAGGTAACCCAAATGAGGAAGAGTAGAAGAAATTCCTACAGAACGTACCCTTGCCGCAATTATCGGATGAAGCCCAGAGACATTAGACCAAGATATTACACCGGAGGAGGTGCTGCAGGCCATCAAGCAACTTCCCAAGAACAAAGCACCAGGTCCAGACAGATATACAGAAGTATTCTACAAAACATTCCGAACCTCACTGGTACCCAGACTCACAGCGCTTTTCAACACTTTAAAATCTCAGGGTAACATTACGGTTTCAATGAATGAGGCCAAACTAGTGCTATTCCCGAAGCCAGACAAAGACCCCACCCTCCCAGGATCGTATAGGCCAATTGCATTGATAAAGTTGGATGCAAAGCTGTTCACCAAAGTCCTAGCTAACAGATTGACGGTGCACCTGACCTCTCTAGTGGATTCGGATCAGGCAGGCTTCGTCCCCGCAAGACAAGCAGCGGATAATATGAGGAGAGTATGCCATATAATCGAAAAGGCGGAGCGCACAAACGCCAGGGCGATATTGGTAGCGCTGGACGCAGAAAAAGCATTTGACCGAGTCGAATGGTTGCAGCTTTTTCATACAATGGAACACATGGGCTTTGGGGAATCCTATATGAAGATGATCAAATCTAATTACAGTACTCCCTCCTTAAGGATCTCCATTCATGGCTTTCTGGCCCGGGTCGTCTCTCAAACGAGAGGAACAAAGCAGGGGTGCCCACTCTCCCCCTTCCTTTATGACCTGTTTCTGGAGCCCCTTTTAACGAGGATACGTCAACTGCATCAAATAAAAGGAATGCGGATGGGGGGGATTGAACACAAAACCATGGCCTTTGCAGAGGATATGCTGCTGGCCCTAATGGAGCCTATCACATCACTACCCTTGCCTATGAACGAATTGGAGGCTTTTGGAACCATTTCAGGTCTCTAAATAAACAAAAACAAGTCGGAGATTCTAAACTTAACAGCCGACCCGACGGCCATTACAAATCTGGCCCAGAAGGGATGAAGCGGACACGGAATAGTATCACATATCTTGGCATAAAAATCAGCCGCACAATAGCCCAGCTATAAATGGCAAACTTTACGAATCTACTCATCCAACTCCAAAAGCTTCTGACAAGATGGACGCCCCTCTCCACATCATGGTGTGGGCGGATCTCGGCGGTCAAAATGACAGTTCTGCCCAAGGTTCTTTACCATTTCCAGACTCTCCCGATAAGACTCCCCAAATCATTCTTTCGTTCTTTAAAGAGGATGACATCTGCATATGTGTGGCACCATAAAAAACCGAGAGTGGCAATGGCCAAGCTGACAGCGCGAGTGTGTGGGGGGGGGGGGGTGGGCGTGGGGGCAGTAGTGGAGGGGTGGGGGAAATGGCATTTCCTCACTTCAAGCGGTATTATGAAGCTGGCCAATTGCGGGTAATCAAGGAATGGGTGGCGGACTCCCCTCAGCTCAAATGGACGAAGCGGGATATAGCAGTGGTGGGTGCGGTAGGCAGTGAATAAGTCGAAAACATTATGTTGAAAGACAATGTCGGAAAAAAAAAGTCGGAAAAAAGTCAAATGCTTTCTTTTTAATTTACATGTTTTTTAGGGTTCCGGAGGTAAAAAATAGGGGTAATGCAAAAAATCATTACAAAAAAGGTGGGTGGGGAGGCCCCCCCATTTCGAACAAAAAGCAACCAAAAA
Source organism: Ambystoma mexicanum (assembly GCF_040938575.1). NCBI lineage: Eukaryota > Metazoa > Chordata > Amphibia > Caudata > Ambystomatidae > Ambystoma > Ambystoma mexicanum. Next base: position 837,630,331 of record NC_090925.1, read on the forward strand.
AATGCAACTTTTTTTAAAACCTTTTTTTAGACATTATGACTTTCGACATTATGTCATTCGACTTTATCACTATAAACCGGCAGGTGCCCCGCTGTCAAATCTTTTGTGCTCCCATAAAAAGCAGACATTTGAACACTGAATTAAGTGCAATTATGAGTGCCTCTCTCAATGAATGGGACTCAGCAGTCAAGAGGGGGAACTTGACAACACACCCATCTCCTTTCACTCCGTTGTTCTGCAATCCCGACTTCCCACCCCGGATGGACCCAAATGCATACACTACCTGGAAACAGGCAGGCTGCACGAAGGTCTGCGACATGTTTAAAGCTCAATCACTCAGAACATTCGATGAATGCGTTCAGGAACTTGGAGTGGTGAGGTCGGAGAGGTATCGATATACCCAACGGATCCACTGGCTCTCGGCTCCAATCAACAAGGCAGCAGGAACAAGGGACCTCACGAAGTTCGACACTTACATGACAACAGACCCAGGTACTAGCAAACTGATATCAAATTTGTATGCACACTTGAACTTGCAAGGGGAGGAGGTTGGTTGTCATATATGAAGAGGTGGGAGGCAACATTGGGGCAAGCAATACCGCGATCCCACTGGGAGGGGGTATGGCGAAAGGCCTCCAAACTGACTAGGTCAATCCACCTGAGGGAGATGTGGCAAAAAGTACTGCTACAGTGGCATCTGACGCCAAAGAGATTAAAAGTAATGTACCCCAACACGGATGGCCAATGCTGGCGAGGATGTCATCAAGAAGGAGACTGGAAGCATATTTGGAGATTATGCCCAACTATTGCAGATTTTTGAAACGATGTCAGGACCCAAGCAGGGAAAATGGTCCAAGGGATCGACACTTTAGGGGAAGGAATATGGCTGGTGGGACTTTGGGATCCAAAACAAAAAACATTTACTTAGCGCCAGGGGAACGTGATTGTGGTCCTGGTAATAGCAGCATGCTTAGTGATAGCCCAATGCTGGAACCAACAGGCGCCCCCAACACAACTCCAATGGCTCAGGAAAGTCTGGCACTTCATTACTATGGAGTGGATGACCTGCAAAATACAGGGTGCCCCCGAGAGCTTTCAGTTGGACTGGGGCCCGGTCCTTCAATATTTGCAAAGTGATTACATGCTGCAGTGCTGTCCCCACAGAATCCGTATCCTTAATTTGTTTTGAAATTTTAGAACTGCTTTGAGTAACTGTGAATAAAAGCCGTATCACAGCCGTCTTGAGTTCCAAGGGAACAAGGGGGAGTGAGGGAGGGGACGGGAAGGGAATGTTATTGAAGTTGAAGCTTGTTATTTGTTAAAACGAATAAAAAGCAAATAAAAAAAGAAACTGTTGGCGTTGTATCTTTTTACAGCAAACTGATAAATCATTGGTTGTTTTTTCAACTCATGTTTGGTGTGCAAGGGACGGGAGGGGTTCCGCAAAAGTGTGGACATCCGATGTTTTTTCATTGTTGATACCACCTAGTGTCAGGGTTGGTTCATCTGTCTTGCACCCCACTATCTTTAAGTTTAGTATTTCGGTAAAAAGGAGAGAGCTGGCCACATCTCTTTGTCCACATTGGCAGCCCTGGGGAAGGAGGTGTTGACGGGAGCATGCAGTGTCGACCAGCGGAGCTGTAGATATGCCAGATGAGGGCAGGTGTGTAGTAGAGCAACCATGTGGGCCGTTATCGTAGTCGTTGATGAAGTCGTCAACTGGGTCGTCGACGCAGCTGTCGACGGAACAGTCGATGTCTTTGAAAAAGTCGACGAGACGGAGGGGCCGCTGACGAATGGGTAGAAGATGGTTTTGGTTGATGGACCTGTGACAATGACTTGGTCGTGGACTACAACGGAGACTTGAGTTTCAATGAGATACGAACATGAACGTGACCATTGGAGTGACTGCTCGTGGATGCTAGACTGCCAGATGACGGTGCACGGCTCGTCAGCGGAGAGAACGCGGACGTGCATATTTTTTCTGATGCTGAGACCACACCGTCATAGACAAAACCTTGGGGGCCGTCAAATGGGATAAAGTTGGAGCGTGAGACTGTCTTTTTTGAGTCACTTCCCCAGGGTAGTGTCCTCAGCTGATCTCGACCTCTTCGTAGAGGGAGTATGCTAAACGGATCTACTTACCCGGGCAGAGGCAGAACTACGCAATGAGGCCATGCAAGAGGCCTTAGCACCTTCCTCCAGTCAAGTGACCAACCTTCTGTGATGATTCCGTTGAGTTTTGGAGAAGGACTTGCAGATGGATAAGTTGTCCCCATCGTGGTCTGGGTGCAAGCAGTAGAGGCATTTGTTGTGCTGATCGACAAAAACCTTCTTCAGGTTGCACTTGGAAGAGACTCTATTTGCTTGCGTCTGCCATTCCGTGTGGCGAAGGCACAAGTCCAAGGGGAAGGCCTCACACGAAGAAAAAGATCTGATGATGGAATGGATCCTAACCCGGCAAAGGGTCCCCGCCGACAGATGTCACCTATGTGACCGGAGATGAAAACAGATGGAGAAATACACAAAAA